>NC_090020.1:40488424-45488424 GCF_036417845.1 Apteryx mantelli | reverse complement strand
CAAAAATGCAAGTTTGTGGCAGTCAATGATTAAGGTTTTCAATTTCACCTAATTAATAAAAGAAAAATGTAAACACGTTTATATTCATGAAGGGTTTCATTTGGAAGTCTATTTCAGTCTTTAAAAGAAAAGTATTTTAAAGATAAGTTAAAATTGCAAAACATTTGAAGCTCAATATATCTTTTTTTTTTTTCTCCTGACATTTGGAAACTAACTCAACTGAAAAGCCAGTTACTCTTCCAACTCCTTTTTCAATATGAAAAGAGGCACCTGCATCTTACCTTCAAATCAACGCACCTTTTCAGTGGATGTAAACACAATCATGCAACAGTATAGCAACTTAATATTGTGGTCTATAGGGTTTTTTTATTCTTTTTTTATTCAAAATGCGAATGAGTTGGCTGCAGAGCATGTTGCCTGTGGCAGCTTGATTTGGGTGAGGTATTGAAAATGAGAGGAGACTGGTGCAAACTGTTGGGAAGGAATGTGACCTGCACCCAGCAAAGTAATAAAATCAGAAAAGATGAGTTAGCTGTTATCTGAAATTCTGAGTCTTGCTTTTGTTCTGCAGTCTTGAGCTTGGCATTAAGGCAAGTTCTGAGCTAAAGGACCTGTTGGCTGGACTTCATCCTCTTCTCAGTAGGAGCCTCGTGTCTTTGCCCAGACTGAGTTTCTAGTGGCAACAGGCTTAAATATTTATATTCCTGATTCTTGATCTTAGGACACATCCAGAAAAATTAGATTTGCTATTCCTGTAACAGTGAGCATAACACACTAAACTTTTTGGTTCCTGAAGCAGACTCCTGAATTATGTATGTAGTATGTGAGCTTTCGGGTATAATACGTAGGAAGTGTGTGCTCCTGCCCTAGAGCATATTCCAGAAGCACCAGTATGCAGAGTTGCCTTAATTCCTGGCTCCTAGCTGATGACAGCTCTGTTCAGTGCCATTCAAAATCTGAGCAATGCCTTTGATGTCTGTACGGACTACTGATGTTTTCATGGTCTTTACAGGTACAAGAAGCAGTCTAAACCTGTTGAAAAATACAAGCACAGGCAGGCTTTCCAGAGACACTTACCCATGGCCTAACTTTATGTAAGCAAAATGAGGCAGAAAAAAAGTGTGTATAAGAGAATGCTTGAAACTAAGTATACACTTTCTGGTGTGAGCACTTTGTCAAGGAGGCACATGTTACTCTAACAGCTATTAGAGCACAGTAGAGGGAAGGAGGCAGCTTCTGTAGCTAAATGTGTTTCAGGAGTTTAAATATGGCTATGATGCTTTGTTTTAAGGTTTTGGTTTAAGGTTTTTTTTTCTTTCCATTGTAAAGAGAACACTGGCAAACAGGCTGCTGTGCTGCAGTTGCGTAATCATTCTGGCATGTTTTGAAATGTACTGAATTACATTCAGTTGGCTAGTCTAATTTGTTAATAAAAAGCAGCTAATTATCACCTTTTAAAAGCCTTTTACTATTACCAGGAAATTGAACGTCATGTCCTATTTGGCCATTTGACTTCGTTGATTTGCCAGCATCATATATTCTGCTGAAACTAATGTGTATACTTTTCCCTTAATTACTTTGTCTGATAACTGAGGAAACTCCATTATTAGAGAGTGTTTATGCCCTTCGATTTTCAAGAATGTGGTGCTGCTGAAAAATTGCTGATGTTTTCTATGCTATAGAAGGGGAAATAATTGCATATTTTAACTAATTTCAACACTTTTCTCAATGGAAATGCTTACAGACATTTTAGGTCACAAAGGAAGCGTTTACTGATAGGTAAAAAAGTTAAAAATTGTTGAACTTCCTAAAATGATCTCTGCAAATCTCTTCTAATAAGTGTGCAGTATTGATATACACTTATTGATTGGGATATAAAAAGCTAGAATCATATACTTAAGGGCTAACTGGAGAGTCCTGTAGCTGACAGTGCTTGGTTAAGTAATGCTACCATTTCCATAATAAAACAACCGCAAGCACTTTGGCCTTATCCTGGAGGCGAAAGGGAATACCGAGAAAATAACTGAAAGTTATGGGTACTCAGCAGCGTGCAGAATGCTGCTCATTGCATGCCATAGAGTACATGCAAAAATCTTCATCACCAGACATTACAAATGGAACTTTACATTAAAGAGACAGTAATTTAGACTCAGCATTAGTGAATTCACAGAATAATGGATCTTCCCTTAATTGTTCAGATGGATGAGCTTCAAAGTCTTGTAGATCAGTCAGTTTGAAATATCTCTTGTTCTGTTGGCAGTTCTTGTTCTATTTTTTATTTGTGTGTGTGTATGTGTACACACGTATGTGCACGTATATTATATTCCTATGCATTTTCTTATATGTGTGTATATATGTACATATATATACAAAAGAATGCATAGGAATATAATAAATGTATAGGGATACATGTGCAGATTGTAGAACTTAGAAAATTTTAGTTTCCCATTCTTTGTAGCTCTTGAGGCAATCTTCTAAAAGTTACCTAATTTTCTATAGTTACAGTGTTTGCCCCCAACAGTTTTTACTTTGATAACTGAACCTAAAGAACTTCTGATTAGGGAGAGAATTAGCATTCCAAGAGCTGGCATGTAGCCATCGTAGCAACGGATTCACATCTGGGATTACAAAAATGTAGCTGTGGCATATAAATATTTACTATACCCTCAGTGATGAAGATAAAAATTCTGATTTGCCAGTTATTGCACTTGATGAAATTCTGGATATATGTTACTAGGAGAAGTAATAGTGGTATCTTCAACTGTGATACATCACAATTGTATTATGCTGCTAAAATCAACAGAAGGGTAACCAGTTACTTTTTATGACTACACCTGTGGAAAACAAGCACATAGTAGAAAGGAGTCAAGAGTACTACGTTTTCTTGTTTTTGTTTTTTGGGGGGTTTTTTTTTTTGGTCTGTAATTGATTTTTGAGGTCTAGCATTGAGATGTGACTTTCCTGCGAGAGCATCTTTGTTAATGACTTGGAAGTTAGCACCAAGTCTTTTTTGGCCTATCACTGCTTGCAGTGTGGCCATAGATATCTTGTGCTCCGGCTTTGCTGAGGCACTGTTTTTTTTTCCCTGTCCATTTCTGTTTTTCTCACTGGAGTTCTTAGCACCTTGCAGCTGAATGCTTCAGGTACCGGAAGCAATATCTCACCATTAATGTGGCACTTTGTCCAGGCTAAATCACTGTTGAAGAATTGCCAGGAGGAGTGTAATAGTATAATCGAATCAGCTAATCAGGCCAAGCAGAACAACATCATAATGCTGCCACACTGATAATTTTTTTGGCAACTGTTTCTAGTTAATTATGACATGACTCATAGTAATTAGATTTAAAAGTGATAGTCTTGGTGATTGATTACATAGCTGGTTTAAAAAAAAATCAGTGCTAAAATTGAATAATATGAAATACATTTCAAGGAAAAAAACACTTATGCAACAACTATACCACAGAGTGATTTTGCAATGTAAGAAAAAGAAATGTTATGTTGTTTAGATACCTCTGTGCTCTGCATTGTGACGTTCATGTGAAGTTGTTTTCTTTTGCATCCCCTACTTGCATAGTACTGCTGGCTCACTTCTCCAAATATATATGGCTTCCTAAGTCTTCATCTATTTATTTTCTTTCATCTGTTCTGACCCTGCAGATTGGAAGCTTTGAAACAAGCAAGGCAATAGCTAGAAACCAGTACAACTATAATTTCTTTGGCAAACGCGCTGAGATGGTTCAAAACATGACTGACTTTTCAAGAGAACATTAAAAAACATTCTCTACTGAAGAACAGTGGGCAAGTGTAAGTCATGAAAATCTGGAAGTAGTAGTATTTTTTTTTTAATCTTATGAGCCTTTGTTTTACAGCAAAGCTAAACATTATATTAAGAGCTGACAAGACTTGTTTAGACTTAAGAGACTTAACAGAAACGCTTGGAAGATCAGTGAGTATGCTAGGGAAAACGTAGACTCACTTTCCATTCTTTAAGCACTTCTGCAAAAGAATGTTACTAAGCTGCCTCACAAAATTTATATTTTGCTTGCCTTTATCTTTCCATTTTCTTTCCCATGGAAAACTGCAGCTTCAATCACCAAAATTCTTGGTCACTTTTTACCAGGTGCCTAATGAAGGCACCTCCTGGATAGCCTGTGCTCTGGCATCCTTCTAACAACATCTAGGCAGTATTACAGAGGCTTTTAGGGCTGGAATCACAGAATGGTTGAGGTTGGAAGGGACCTCTGGAGATCATCTAGTCCAACCCCCCTGCTCAAGCAGGGTCACCTAGAGCACATTGCACAGGATTGCGTCCAGGCGTGTTTTGAATATCTCCAGAGAAGGAGACTCCACAACCTCTCTGGGCAACCTGTTCCAGTGCTATGTCACCCTCACAGTGAAGAAGTTTTTCCTCATGTTCAGATGGAACTGCCTGTGTTTCAGTTTGTGCCCGTTGCCTCGCATCCTGTCGCTCGGCACCACTGAAAAGAGTCTGGTCCCATCCTCTCGACACCCTCCCTTCAGATACTTGTACACATTGATAAGATCTCCTCTCAGCCTTCTCTTCTCCAAGCTAAACAGGCCCAGCTCTCTCAGTCTTTCCTCATAAGAGAGATGCTCCAGTCCCCTAATCATCTTTGTGGCCCTTCGCTGGACTTGCTCCAGTAGTGCCACATCCCTCTTGTACTGGGGAGCCCAGAACTGGACACAGTACTCCAGACGTGGCCTCAGCAGGGCTGAGTAGAGGGGGAGAATCACCTCCCTCCACCTGCTGGCAACACTCTTCCTGCTGCAGCCCAGCATACCATTGGCCTTCTTGGCCACAAGGGCACATTGCTGACTCATGCTTAACTTGGTGTCCACCAGCACTCCCAGGTCCTCCTCCGCAGAGCTGCTTTCCAGCAGGTCAACCCCCAGCCTGTACTGCTGCATGGGGTTATTCCTCCCCAGGTGCAGGACCCTGCACTTGCCTTTGTTGAACTTCATGAGGTTCCTCTCCGCCCACCTCTCCAGCCTCTCCAGGTCTCTCTGAATGGCGGCACAGCCCTCTGCCGTATCCGCCACTCCTCCCAGTTTTGTATCGTCAGCAAACTTGCTGAGGGTGCACTCTGTGCCTTCATCCAGGTCATTGATGAAGAAGTTGAACAAGACTGGACCCAGTACTGACCCCTGGGGGACACCGCTAGCTACAGGCCTCCAACTAGACTCTGCGCCGCTGGTCACAACCCTCTGAGCTCTGCCATTCAGCCAGTTCTCAGTCCACCTCACTGTCCACTCATCTAACCCACACTTCCTGAGCTTCCCTATGAGGATGTTATGGGAGACAGTGTCAAAAGCCTTGCTGAAGTCTAGGTAGACAACATCCACTGCTCTCCCCTCATCTACCCAGCCAGTCATTCCATCAGAGAAGGCTATCAGATTGGTTAGGCAGGATTTCCCCTTGCTGAAGCCATGCTGACTACTCCTGATCACCTTCTTTTCCTCCACATGCTTGGAGATGGCCTCCAGGATGAGCTGCTCCATCACCTTTCCAGGGATGGAGGTGAGGCTGACTGGCCTGTAGTTCCCTGGGTCCTCCTTCTTGCCCTTTCTGAAGACTGGGGTGACATTGGCTTTCTTCCAGTCTTCAGGCACTTCTCCTGTTCTCCATGACCTTTCAAAGATGATGGAGAGTGGCCCAGCAATGACGTCTGCCAGCTCCCTCAGCACTCGTGGGTGCATCCCATCAGGGCCCATGGATCTGTGGGTGTCAAGTTTGCTTAAATGATCTCTAACCCACTCCTCCTCCACCAAGGGAAAGTCTTCCTTCCTCCAGACTTTCTCTCTTGTCTCCAGTGTCTGGGGTTCCTGAGGGTTCCTGAGGGAACCCCATTCTTCCCATTTCAGTTTCAAAAGAAAACAGTCACCATGTGCTTGGCTATCAACAATTTTTTTTTTCTATGGTAGCTTTCATGAACACTGTTACTTAAGTTAAAAAGAAATTTTCTCCTGAAAAAACTGGTTTTTTGAATAGAAAACATCAAACAGTTGCCTCTATGTATATTTGGTAGCATTTAATAGCTTTATATTCAGGTGATTATCTCGTATCCTAGGATATTATAGCTCCCTAAAACAGTGTAGAAAGAACCAATCTTTAGGATTTTGAATATTTCTTATGCCTTAGCTATTTGGATACCCATCATGTAAAATAAATGAACAGTAATAAAAGAATGGAAGATAGGGAATCCCTCAAGTCTGATTTTTTTTTTTTTTTTTTTTGGTACCAGAAATGCAGAAATAAAAACAGTCTAGAACTGGAAGAGACCTAAAGAGATCTGCCCTTCAGATCTGAGATAGATCCAAGACTGATTAGATCAGCCCTGATAAGTTCTGTATATGGTTCTTTTTGTTCCCCAAATGATGGGAAACTTGGTGGCTGTTCCAGTGCTCAGTTACAGCCACTGAAAAGTTCTTCCAATTTCTTCATTGTTCCAAAGAGGGCTGGTTTTTGACATCCTCAAACTTGATGACCATTGTGAGCATGATAAGCTTATGTGAAATTGGAAACTTATGACTGTTTTCATTCTTTTCCTTTCTAGACTAAACAATCCAGTTAATTCTCATCTCACATCCTTATTATAGTTCTCTCTGAAATATGATTGTGAAGAGAAATCTGTATCAAATGGAAAGACTTTTTACCAACAAAATCTCTTTAATATTAAACATTTCTTTACCATAGTCAAGCTGGTGGGTTGATTTAGGAGCTTCTAAAGATGCTCAAGCTTAATATAAAGTAAAAGGTATGCAATTAGTGATTTAAAAATGGTGAATTTGAGCCTTGACAAGAATCTAAGAGAACACAGCTGAAAATCAGTTCCTAGGAGGCAGTGTTCTCATACCAATTATTTCTGTTGCTTACCTATGAGGATGTTATGGGAGACATGGAGTTGCCATGGAGTTGGCTCCGGCAGCGTGGTGGGTAGGCTTCAGGAATCTTGGCCAATTGGAAAAGGCCCTTGTGGAATGCGTGTGTGAACTGAACACTTTCCCTAATAATCTGAAGACCCAAGTAGGCTTGTGCCAGGAGTTCAATGCAGCAGCTAGGATATCTAACATAATACATTGATTGGGTTTAAAAATGATCTTGTGACATTTGTCTGATCTATAAATTGGGGGTGATTGAATTAACTTGTTACTATTCCATTTTCTGCCATACAGCTTCTCTAGTCTCCCGTAACACATCGCCATCAGTGTAGTATCCTGGAGGGTCAGTTAATAATACAGACCCAGTGCTCTATTTAGATGAGGAATTTCAGCCCATAGGGATTACATGTTACTCATTGGCACAAATAGGCTTCTCATCCCATTTGTTCCGTGTGGCCTTTACCCCTAGCACTATATCTGCGTTTTCAGTTTTCTGTATACCTTATAACCCTGGTATTGCAATGTCCCATCTACTGTCTTTCATTAAGTTTCCAGTATGATAATTATGTTGATGTCCTCATTACAAGTTAGTCATTCCAGTTCCCCCACCTAATGTCTTAGATTTCTGGCATTCATGTAGAACCATGTTTACCATGGTTTTTTTCTCATCTGTGCCTTGTGTAGATGGCCTTTACCTGGGAAGCAGAATTCCCGTGTTGCATCCGGTAGCATGCTTCGTACTGAACCGGGTTCCCTTCTGCACCTTCCCCACTTCAATTCAAGAATGCATGTTTAACTATCTTAATTTTCAACTAAAAAGGTTTACAGGAATTTCTATATGTGCCCCCAAACCTGTTTGTTGGTTGAGAAAATGAGCTGTAGGAAATCAAAGGCTTAAATGAACAGGAAAGTTTCTATGGAATAAGCAGAGGACTGAACCTCTTTTTCAGGAAGTTCAAGAACATGAAAAACCTAAAGGTATGAAACAGTTGCTTTGAGGAACACTGGAATCTCCTGTTATGGTTTTCATCACTGTGGACTGAAGAGAGGCAGATTAAAAAGATTCATCAGTTGACAGAAGACAGGAAACAAAGAATCATACGTTATACCTGCAAAGGACACTTTGTGTAACTTGCCTTTTCTGTACAGAAACTGTGTATGTACACTGGCATATTCCTATTATAACTACATGTGCTATTTTTATTAGCTCTTTTTTTTATTGTTCTGAGGCAATCCATGAATTTGCAGATGAAAACGATGGTCTTGATGAACAGAATAGCTGTGAAAGAATCTCTTTAAAAATGTCAAGACAGGTCCTTGCGTAGGCCAGTATTTAACTTTCCTTTAGAGTTTTGTAACACCTTACAACAAACAGAATGACAATAGTAATGAATAAGAAAGAGATGCTCACACTTATGAATTTTACACAGACTATATTTCTTGCAAGAATTTCTCAGTCCAAATATGTATGGAATGACTTGCAAGAGGTTTCTTTAAAGAGCAAATCCATTAATAACTTCTAAGGAGTCCTATGAGCTTGATTAATTTTTGAATTGTAAATTTTAAAGTCTATTTTTTTGTGGTGGTTTTGTCTGGTTCTATCTATTTACAACACATTCAGTCCAAGTTTTCCAGGAAAAGCTTGTGAGATAAATTTTTAACTTGAAAAAGCAAATAACTTAGCAGTGTGTTAAACTATAGTCAAACAATGATTCTAAACAAACTGATGAAAAAAATAATCAATTCACTATTAACTGTTGTCCATGTTAATGTAAGCCAATATAATTTTGTGGAAATAAGTTTCCAAGGCCAAGTTCATGTGTTTCCTAAGGCAAAACTTAAAACGTAGATGCTGTTGAACTCCTCAGTATAATAATTTTGTATTTCTAAGACATTTGACATACTCCGCTCTGCCCCTCGCAGTATTCTAACAGACTTACCAAGTTAGCACCATATTGACTGTTGCAGATGATACTAAATAAATTACAACCTGGAATCGCCCTGATCGGATGTGTCTCTTCAGTGTCCTTACAATTTTTTTTTTGATTGGGTGGTTGGTTTTTTTTGTTTTTGTTTTTGTTTTCCATCCAAAGCTATTCAATATTTTAGCAAAAGCCTGGGCAAGTATACAAAGTCATCCTGGCACCATTTTAGGATGGCAGAGGACTGGTAAGCAATCAGGTTACATGCTGCTTTGCGTGAGAAGGTGGTATAATTTCAACAATTTCTCTTTGGATATTGCCAAAAAGAAAGTTACATAACGAGGAGCAGCTGTGAATGACTTTCAAGAAAGGAATTGTGCTGTGCTGGTGAGACCTTGGGGATAAGAGTAGGTGTCTAACAGCACAAGCCCCAGCTGCGGCACCCAGGCAATTACGGAGAATCCTTGCATGCTTTAGTAAGAGCGTAAAGCTGGAAAGTTGAATACAGCTCTCATGTCACTGCTTCCTATCAGCATTGGCCGCCTGACGGGGAGAGACTTCTGAAACTCTGCTGAACAGGTCTGTAAAAAGGTTAGAGTGTGACAGTCGCCACCCACAAATCTCAACAAGAGGTAATTAATGAGCACTGTGTGATGGAGATGTCCATTTTGTATTCTTTTCAGAAAGACACGCTATCTCTGAAGTCGCATTTAAGGGCCAGAAGCATGACATATCAAGACTGCTTCTACTGGCATGTTTTGGAGTTAAATTACATTCATAAATCTATTATTCTAACAGCTTTATACATAGGTTATGCTATTAATCCTCCCATGTATTCTTTTCATAGAGTCTGAACCAAAACTTACACAAACTGTAACTTTTTTTCCCATTGATGTCAAAGGGACTTTTGGATCAGTTGGAAGGATAAATTACTACCCTTCATGATCTCTAGTGAGAAACTTTGTTTCCTTAAAGCAACATGCCTTGTTAAGCTTACAAGTCATTCAAGAAAGAGCTCTTAAAATTTGATTTTGGTGAACACTAAAGGGAACAAAATTTGAATGCTCAAACGTCTATTAAAAAATAGACATTAGGGTTCTGGTCAAAACCAACAACAATCAAGATTTGCATTGGTGAATGTTTTTTCTGGATCAAACACCAAGTGTAGGCTAAGCAAATTCCTTTCAAAAAGTGAATGCACTGGTGCTCCCACTATTATGAACAATACTTAAAAATGGTCTGTCTTTCATGGCAGAAGAGTAAATGTAAACAGCTCTAAGAGCTATGTAAATAGCTCAAAGGGGAAGTGAAAATTCAGTGTTTAATGTTCTATTTCAGTGACTTAAATATTCTTTCAATACCGTAAGAGGTTATTTTTTAAATAACATGTCTTCTGATAACTTATTCTTATTATGGAGGATTTATCTGAGATGGATGCACCTATTAATTTGAAACTCTGTTATAAAAACATTCTAAGTAGACCTTGGAACTTCCTTTGAAATTGTAGGAGAGTTTAATACCTGCTTTAGAGATTTAGGGGTTATTTCCAGGGTTTAATCAAGGAACTTGTCACCTATATAAGTAGTTTTTGAATGACAGGCTTCAAATATTTCATACCTTTTACTCAGTTGTTTTTCTTTTCAAAGATTATTACCCAAGATGTGTTGAGTCAGTGGGTTATGGATATTCATATTTTGGAAGATGAGAGGATTTATGCTTATCCATTAACTGGATAATCCAGTCTGGATGTTGTAGTCACATAAACTGGCACAAGTAACAGTGAGTGTAAATATGACAGCTGAGTTTAATGGTTAGTGTTAACATTGCTAAAAAGGCTTTTTCCTTATCAGGTGGTATTGCACAGTTTTGAGTTGATGATAAATTGGATTTTAGGCCACTCATCTATGCAATTCTTTACAGTAAAAAAAGAGGCCTTGTGATACTGACAGCAGACATGGACTTGACTCTGATTCATGATCGTTTAGTGGGATTCCTGTGTGACAACATGTAAAGCACAGCATTTTCTCCACCCGTTGTATGCCCAAGAAGGCACAAGCCTTTCTTGAAAGAGTTGGCTGCCTCAGCATGCCCACCTGCCTCTGGGACAAGGGAGAGCCTCAGCCCACAGATGGAGGGGACACCAGCCTGCCAGTGGTGGGTCACTCTCCCATGACAAATGAGGGCCCAGGAGGGGTCTCGATAGTCTGGATGCCAGCAAGATGCTTGTGTACCCTTTCTAATCCCTGCACATAGCTCTGTCTGTACACTGCAGGCACCAAAAAGTTCGGTTGCTGTTTGCGTAGGGGAGGGAAGCAGAAGCAGGCTGTTTTGTCTTAATAGTGTGCTTTTCCTAACCCTGCCTTTTGTTTACTTTGCAATGGCAAAGCATGGCAAGCAGTGAACAGCTTCCAGATGTCCTACTTCTGTCACTGATGACTTGTCCTTATTCACCAAGGTCGTAGAGATGCTGCAGTGCGTGATGCTGTTTGTTTCTAACTTCTCTCATCCCCACTGCCAGAAGGTACATTTTTTTTAGTCTTCTCGATGTCTTTGGCCATCTCCTATCCAGTGACTGTCCCTTGTCATTGCTGAAGGTTAATAGTAACAGATTGTGCTAGTTTTTGCAGCCTGTCCCAAAGGTTGCCAGATTAAAGATGGAAGATGAAGTTAATGAAGATGGAAAAAGGAAAACCTGTACTTTTGTTAGCTTCTAGTGAGCACAGCCCTGAGAGTAAAGCAGACAGGTCTGATGACTTTCACTACTGCCCTGGGATCAGGTGAGTGTCACAGACAGACCTTGTGAATTTGGCACAGATGCTTACAGAACAAAGATGGGTCACCATAGCCACCACCACATTTGTGGCATACTTCTGCTGGCAAGAAATAAATATGGTGAAATTTTCTCATGGGGGCAGGAGGAACAGTGGTTCTGGTAAGAGCCATATGGAGCCATTGGCACCCTAGAAATATGAGCTGCCTGGGAGGGAGGTGCTAACGGCACAGTTTGGGGTCTCCAGTTCTGGTGTATTTGCAAAGGGCAGAAATAATCTTCCCAAGGGGCCTGGAGGCAATGTCCTGGCTGATGTCACTTGGTAGCCCAGCCCTGCTCTGGAAGAAGCCAATGGCCCGGCTGCCTACAGTGGTGTGAACACCGGCACAGCTCAAGGTGCTAGTTACATGATTGGGTGCCAGCCTGTCCCAGACAAGATTACAGAGGTCCAGAGTGGCAGCTGAACTTTTGGAAGTAGGTCCTACCCGCACAGCCTGAGAGGCTGGTGTGTGGGCAGAAGTGTGGTCTTCTCCAAGGCCTCTCCACTTGGTTCAACATCATAGTGCAGTGGTCTTGTCAGGGCAGACGTTTTGAGGTACAAGCAGGTCCTGTCCTGGACACTTCCGTTCTTGTCAATGCTCCCCCAATCCCAAACCCAGGCCTTACCCCCCTCTATTTAGACACTCAGCCATTCCATAACTACCCACAGCAGCCCTAATCTTGTCTCTCCTAAATCTACGCCACCCATACAGCCCTAAAGCTATTGCACAGTGCTCCTTAGCTAATCTGCCAACTGTCCCCATTAACTTCATCTAAAGGCCTTCTGTTTCCTCTGTTTCATGTCTCTCTCCACTTGCTTTTTGCTATCCAAGGCATAGTAAGATGCATGTGTATGGAGACCCAGTTTTTACTGAGGCAATTGGGTCTCATTGCTCTTTCAGAAGTATCGATTCCAGCTTGTCACAATGGCCTGACCATAGCCAGGGCATGACTAAATACAACTGCTTGGTAGCAGGCAAGGCTCTCTAAGATGTGGGAGCTGCTTCTAAGGGACCTAAGCCATGAGTTAGAGGTGCAAACTGTCACGGATAACATAAGACTTAAAAGCAAGAAAGGTACATTAGATGTTGGGAAGCTTATAAACTCCCTTCTTGGTGATTTAAGCCCAGCATTTCTCAAACTGCCCACCACAGATATTCAGCCAGAATTCATAGAATTTCAGCTGCTTTTTATAGAAGACATTCTCATGTCTCTCCTTCCTCTTTGCTAGATGGGACAACCTTTTTTCACAGATGCTTTCTGTGTGTATGTAGAGTCCTTTAATCTGTCCTTACAGGGTTATGTTTCCTAAATTTCTGATAACTTTTACTATTCCCCTCTGGAGAGGTCCTAGAATCTCCTCTTAAGAATTTGCAACGCTTTTAAGCACAATTCCAAATTGCATATATTATACAATAAAAAGCATTAAATGAGTTTATCCACAATAGATATGGCAAACTGAGTAAAAAGAAATGTAAAATTCTACTCTTTTGACTGATAGTCTTAGTCTGCTAATTTTCATCATTAGCTCTTGCCCATAACCAACCATTTTTGAGGAGCTGCTGAAAAACATGCTTCCCAATGTTATGGTGTTATGTATATGAGATAAGAAGTTTTGGGTTGCCTTTTTAGCATTCATGACATAGCTGGGGTTTTTTTTTGGGGGGGACATTTTTTTCTTTTTTTTTCTGTTACAAAATCATGCATACTGAGCTTCAGTAGCCCTTTTTTATTTCATGCTAACATTTCTCCATTCCTAATTTGCTCTGTTTTCTCACATTATTTTTTGTGATTTGGAAGAATGAATAGGAAAAAAAAAAACATGAAAACCCTCCAAATTATGTAGTTATCAGAAATCATTTATTGTTTAAAATATGTTCCTACTGCCTTTGTAAGTGAGTAGATAGTCCTTGAGGAAAAACTCTCAACATAAAAAAAAGATTTAAGAAAAGAGTAAATTTTGCATCTTAATTATTCCCTAAAGACTTGATTCTTGTTTAGCCTGAAAACACTGACAATGTAACAGGTCTCTGAAGAACTCATTTATAAGTGAGACCCACTGGGGCTATGATTTGAATTAAGCCACTCAGAAAAGATGTGCACATGAGATGGTGAGAATAGGAGGAATTTTAGATACTAGTTTATATTTTTAGTAAGTCTAAAACAGAAATAGATTTATCATCATTTGGTTAAAGTTTCTGACTAAATGAAATCTAATAAAGGGAGTTGTTCTAATAATGACTGCAAGTAAACCTGAACGGTATCTGCTAGAGCTGTCCAAAGGCAAGGCTGAAATCAGAAATTTCTTAAATGAAACAAAGACACAAACCTTACTGAAACAGAGCAAATACTAGCACTGAAACATGCACCTATCCAATTTCTGATTTGTTTGAGAAAAGATTATTCCAGGTAATTTGCAAAATTGTACAGAAAGCAAACTGGAATTCCAGTCTGGTCTTGGTGGTTACTCAGAACGTTAATTATGAAAAACTGATGCCATTAATTCTATATGAATGAAACTAATCAAAATTACTTTAAAAGACTCTTGTATGTAAAAGCGAACAATTTGGATTGTTTGGGTTTCATTTTATATCCTGTGCTGGATTCAAATGCTGTACATATGATTAGATCTACAAGTTGTTACCAGATGGAAATAAAGCTTTAAAACAGAAGTCATTTTTCTTTTATTCAAGAGATCTGACAGTTTAAGGTAATATCTGTTTTGCTAATGAATTACCAGAGCTACTTCTAAGACGCTTTTTAAGTAACTGCTACTAAAGCGGATGAAAATTTGTATTCTGGGGACAACTCTTTAGATGAAAATGTCTCTTTTTGACTAAAAGTCAATTTTTGAAAATACATTTTTCCTGATTTTATTACAGTATCAGTTTGGAGGTTTTTCTAATGAAAAACCTACTTAACACAAAAGCATATATATATATATATATATATATATATAGTATGTACTAAAAAAAGCTTTATGGGGTGTGTGTATATATAATATTGCTAAAAAATATTTCTTTTCATTACGATTTCTTTTGGTGAAATAAAAATAATTTCACAATCATTTCCAGCCATCTCCATTATTACATGATACACCAGTTGGTTGTATTTGAATGTCAGAGTTTAAGGCACAAACATATACATCTTTGTTGCATTAATAGAGGATTTTTCGACTGACAAAGAAATTAAAACAGTATGTTCCTGGTCAACTACCCAAACACTTAAAGCTGTCTGGAGCTTTCATGGTTTGCTCCAAGCATTCAGAGGGTCATTTCTGGAGGTGCAAAATACTATGTAGGTCAAATAAGAGTGTCAAACCATCTGAGCAACTGCTAGAGTTTGGTATCTGGTGAGTTTAATCTGACAGGTGCTTCGAGGGATTGAACAAAGAAAAAAAATCAGTTTTGACCGTTTGACAGGTGGGAATTTTAGCAGAGAGAAAAAGGACTCCTTTATTTGTTGAAATGTTAGAATTTTATCATCGGGACTTGCCCACAAGTTCAAACAGTTTGAAATTCATGCGAGTGAGGCCCTCCCTGACCAAGTTGTGCTGAGGAGCCACAAAACAGCCACAAAAATGTACCTGCTGCAGCTCACTCCTCAAGACTCTGGATCAAAATGCATTCCAAAGTGCTTGCATGGCTTTGCAGAGACTGGCTGTTTACTCAGCATCCTCCCTGTCTCCTCCTGAGCATCAGTCACTGTAAGTGCGCGCACACGCTGGGGAAACGGACCTGACTGCAGACACGTACATGCTGGGCAGTGAGGATTTTGTTGTGGGAACTACGAGCTCTGCTTTGCTGCAGATGTGGCTCCTCGTTGAAGCCGGAGAAAACGCTAGCAAGGGTTATGGTGGTTCTAGTGAGACCCTTCCTAACCAGCCACAAAAAAAAAAAAAAAAAAAAAAAGCAGTAATGCTGTGGACAGGTTGGGTGGGACTTCAGTACACCCCCAAGCTGTAGTTCTTGAGGGGGAGGCAGGCAGCCACCTTGAGTAAATGTGTTAGATCTTGGGCCTACACACTGCTCTAGCTAGCACAAATGTCTGGGTGGGATTCAGCAGGTGGGGGTGAAAGAAGGGTCAGGGTAAGTAGACACTCATATATATCAGATGTTTACACCAGCAAATAAAAGAATTGCAGCATGGCCCAAAAAAAGGCATCTCAATCTGGGACTTTTAGCATCTGGTGGAGTTCTGAGTTTTGGCTTGCAGGCTCCTCTTTTGAATGTGTTTTCTAGATCTCCCTTCAGAGTCAGGATGGAGAGACCAGAAACAGCATGCTTTGGTGGTGACAAACAGTCTCTCCCTGGCAACTATTTTCTTTTGTTCATTAATTACATGAGTTAATTTGTATGTTGTAATCTATTGACTGATTTTTCACTCACAGTTTCCATAGCAGGCTGTTGAAAAACACAACAACAGCTCTTACCTCAGCTCCTGATCTGCTCATATCAAACATGCAGGGGTCTTTTTAACCCCATCAGTACCTCTTTCTTGTCTGCTGAAATCTGCTTTGTGTCAGTCGGCAGCTGAGTGTCCGGATGTGCACTCAGCTGGGCCAGCTGCTAATACACTGACTGTCTGCCTGGACCTCTCCCGAAGGACCACCACCTAGCTACGTCGTGGTAACACCAGTCCCCTGACCTTTTTTTCTTATTCAGAGGTACACTGGAGTGCTGCTATGCAGATTTTTGCTCCTCAGTATGATTCACTGTAATTAAGCACAAATGTGTCATAGAACTGTTCTGAAGAAATCGCCCCAGTGTATTCTGCCAAGTCTTCTTAACAGGATCATAAAATCCTGCTTCCTATTCATTCTTTTGGGGTTCATTGCCCTTTTTATAAATAACAAGACATCAAGATAAACTGGGTAGTGACAGCAAAGGAGCTATGGTAAAGAACTGAGGTCCAAGTTTTAATTTAGAGACAGAGGCAACATGATGTGTGTGTGTGAACGTTGCTAAAAAGACTTTCATTTCTGAGATTTCTGAACGAATCTCCATTACAAAGCTCAGAGAAAAAGCAGCACTGTGTAATCGCAGTGTTTTGTTGCAAATTAAAAAGAAACAAACAAACAAGCTGAGACTTAGTCAGACAGTGCGAACACTGGCTACTGTGACCTTCTACTACAACAGGAATGACATTTTACATTTTTCAAATTCTTATGAATTGAGTCAATACATGAGTGGATTCATATTGATCCTGAATTATCAGATAATTAAATTTTACAGAGCCAGTAGACAAGTAAAGAAACAATCAGTGCTAACACATGTTAATCCAAAGAATAGAGAAATTCAGCTGCTGCTGAGTTTTAAACACCCCTTAATGGTCATATTAACAGAGGGTCAGCAGAGCTGAGGGAAGATGTTAAACTCTGCCTCAAACTACTTCAGCTGTCAGCTCTGAAGGCAAAATGGAGACTCCTGTAGCTTCCGCGTTTCGTACTTCCAGGCACCTTGGGTTTCTCCCGTGTGCTTTTCTTCTGTTTGCTAGTTTCCTCACGTGGAAAAGGAGAGTGTTTCTCAATGCTTTTATTGCAGGACTGCCTAGATGTTGTATTGGGAAAGGATGAATAACTCTTTTGTTAATATGAGATCACATGCCAGTGCTATCACATATATACGCACAGGTGTAAACCTCAGTATTTGACAGAGACAAAGGGATGCTCAGGGAGCTCACAGTGAACTGGAGTTTAGGTGACCAGACAATATAATTTCTAAGCGGTAGCATACGCTGGCAGGCTCCGCTGTGGACTGAGGCTGGCATAAGCTACCAGGCAAGACTGTCTTCTTCTGCAATAGAACAAATACTGAAAGATTGGAATGCCAGTTTTCCCTAGTTCTGTGGGCAATTTTACTTGACCATTTGAAGCTATGATTTAGGTTTCCACCCTGTATACTCAGATAAGAAGCAGCGCATGTCCCAGATTCCAAGAATCTATTCACATCTGGCTCCGGTTTGAAAAACCTCACCCACAATCAGTTGGAAAGTTCCCTCAGCTAAGAAGCCTGTTACCATGTATATCCACAAAACTGAAAACCAATAACAACTCCAAACACATCAAAGAGGAGAAGAAAGTTGGAGTTTCTGGAAGCCCTCTCAGTAATGTTCTTTGGGGGATGGCTGGGAGGTTAATGTGACACACCAATCTCATTAAAAATGCAGAGAAGTCTTTTGTAAGCACATGTTTAGTTGTTAGCAAAACCTTAAAAATAAATCCTCAGCTTCAGGACTTTACTGAATCATGAACAGAGACAACCTCAGGACAGTGGAAGAACCAAAGGTGGACAAAGAACTTAATATCCTCCTGAACCAGTGAATAAATGTGGGTTTTTTTTCTCCCAATGCTTTGTAAAAGTTGTCATACAAGAAATTAGTTGTAGTCAATATCTGGAAGTAGTGGTTTTTTTACAAACAGCAGCCGGAATGGTCAGACGTATTTGGGTAGTAGCAGTAGAGAGGAGAGTTTCTTTATTTAGAGAACTGGACGAAGTCTGGAGAAAAAGAGAAAGTAGACGTATCAATGCATAATGTTGAATATTTTTTGGGTTGCTACAAGACTCATGTTTGAAAACAGGCTTCCAAAGTACTTTCGGCTTGGATAAATTATTTAAGAAGTTGTGATAAAGAACCTATTTTTCTGTTTATTCTGTCACATAACATCTCTGAGCCATTGTTAAGAAACATTTGTGTTGTATGCTGTTTGGTACAATTTTTGCAGTTATATTTGTAATTGATTTCATGAAGAAAAGACTTGAATTTGTTTTTCTGTGATAAGACACAAATTTCATAAAGTAAACTATACAGCCAATAGTCCTGTTCTAAAACAAGAGCACATTTTTTGTCCTGTTCATGAGGAGAACAACATTTGTTTTAGATTAGGAAGAGCAAAAGTTTAGAAAATGGTTATCATACATCTGATATTAATTACTAGCATTGCTGTGATGAGAACTCCCTTTGCTGGGCCTTCAAGGTAAATCTGTCAACATTTTGCTCTTAAAGTGAGCAAGCACTCTGATCCCTCAAAGCGAGATTTTGCTTGAACTCAAGCTACTCCAGATTTTGATCAGAGACAGCCTGCAGCGCGACAGACCAAAAAAAGCAGCTTTATAAGCAGCTCTTCCCGCCTGCCCAGGGTGTCCTTGAAGGCCAGGTCATTTCTTTGGGGTGGGTGAGAGCTGAAGCCAGAGAAAGAGCCAGTCCAGGAGGCATGGCTGGAGAGTGGCCTCTTATTTACGTGTCTGGATGTTTTATACTGCTGCTTTGTCAAAGATATTTGATGTTGGCAATACTGCATGCTTTTTTAAGTTGTTGAGGAAAGTGGGGGCTATTTTTCAAGTTAATGGTTCTGAAGACTGGCCCTTTGGCTGGACAGAAGTTGCATGATTTCAAGGTAGGTCACATGCCTGATTTTCCCACAAAGGTAGAATAAAGTGCTGCAAAATTCACAAACCATAGGTATCAAGGGCCACTGAGCTCCCCCTTGTGCATCAAGATATTCTCTTTCTTCAGATGGTTTGCTAAATATTTTATATTCTCTTCCTTTCTTCCTCTTTCTCCTTCAATAGCTGAGAGAGATCAGCTTTCAAATCATAGTCAATTTTTCATTTCCTAACAGCTGATTATGGGGTCCTGTGCTGCAAGGCCAGCTTGGAGGCAGTCCATTTTATTAAACCAGACAACGTGAACACAGCTTTCATCCTCCCAAAGCCTCTCAGTGCAAGGGGTCTTTCTGTCCCCTTACGCTAAGTGGAAGGGCTTCAGCAGGGTTTGCCCAGCCCCTGCCACCGGGGGGACTTGCTAAGAGAATGAGTGAGGTGGGTCTGAGCTGCAGCTGATAGGAATTGGATGCTTCAGTCTCTCCAGGTTTTACTGAAGGGAGCCCTCTGCCCTGCTTTAAATAATACATTTGCATCTGCTGCTGCATGTTGCAGGGAGGCTGATTTATTTAGTTAGCTCTGGAAACAGCTAAAGGACCAAGTCCTCTCTGGAGATAGATAAAGGACTGCTTGCTTTGGGGACCTGAGTGAGAGTTAGGTGCTCATTTGAATCAAGCATTCCTGGGCAAATGAAGAAATGGGATTTTAGATGCGTTTATATCAAAATTTAGAGCACTTGAAGTTTGGTGCTTCAGATTTAGGCAGCAGTTAAATGTGTGTTTTCTGAAGAGCAATGTTTTACATAGGTGCCTAAGTGCTGGTTTTGGACCTGGAGGTAAGCTCTTTAATGATGTTTGAATTAAATGAATTGGGGAAAAGAACAACTCCCTTGAAATACATAACTCTAAGTTGATTGACACCTTTTTTAGATTGCTTCTTACAGTTTAAATATTATATTCTCCTCAGATAATTTGTAGTCTTTTGAAAATAACTGTTCCTTAAAAAGCAGTTTTTGGTTAACCTATGCCTACAGACAGCTGGCACAAATTTAGAGATGGAAAAGAGATGGAAACAGTCAGGGCCCTGAAAAAGGGGGCTTTGCAGAAGAGGAATTAGTTCAGTCGACCAACAGGCAACTGGGGAGCAGGACCAGGAGGTAAGCTTCTCCCTGTATTCCTGGCTTCTGCATGCAATCTTCAGTGTTGCTAGATGGTAGGTTGGCTTTTTTCTTTTCCTCTCATACCTTGTCAGTTATACATTTTAAGGCAGGTTAATGTGATTTGTTGGTTACATCTTAGTTTGATTTTTTTTTCTTTTAATTAAATAGAGTGTGGATGGTTAAACTAAGTTACTTTAATCTGATCCAAATCATTGAGGGTCCAAGTCTTTCCAGAGGCCAGATATTAGCCAAACCAGCTAAGAGCCTGATGGGCCTGACTCATCAGCCCGAGTCACATACTAGTGCAGTGGATGTTTACAAAGTATGGGAAAATTGCACAAGCTGCTGGTTTTGCTGCCTTTTAATGCAGTTTATCAGTTATAAACAAGAAGAGTGGGTACCATGCAATTGTCCATTGGAGAATATCGGATACCAAACACCTGGGAGAGAAGGGAGAGGTTAAGTATTGCATATAGCAGTGTGTAGTAACAGCAGGTTTGCAGAAATGAAAAGCTTTCAATAGGTTGTGCCTTTCTCAGTAAATCAGGCTGCAAATGGGATTTCAAAGTCCCTTCAATGTACTTGGTTAATCAATCTGTTCATTGTACTCCAGGCATTAAGAGTATGACTGTTTGACTAACTACCCATAAACCTCTAGTTACTTTTAAACCAAGGTGAAGATATACATCTCTTCATTGCCCATAAAGCGCATAGGTCCGCTTTGGCATGGGTCCAACATGCAATAAAAGTTCTAGCAACAAAGCACAAATATTGTATGATAAATTCCTTTTAAGACCCCAGCATCCTGAAATGGAGGGTGTAACTGTCCACATTTCAAAGCCAAGATCAAAATAATCTTCCTACAGAGATAAACAAATATCTTTCATCTATTTATATAACCTTTAGAAAATTCTTTTTTCTTTTTTGTAGTTTATTCAGCTGTACTTGTTAATTCAGACCTGAATAACAGCAGACTTTCTCCCAGTGAAATTAGAAATAAGTTTTTTGATTCTGGTACTGTATGCTCAGCATATGCTGAAGTACTTGCCTTAAATGGCTATGCTTTTCTGATTCTAGTCTTTATCACAACTATTAAAAAGAGCTTTTTAAGAAAAAAAGATGAGGTGTAGGAAATAGCTTAACCTGTAAGAAAACAGGAGGTGAGCATGGAAACACAAGTGTGATGTTAGGGTACTCTGTTTTGGTGGGGTTGGGGGGGACCTTTTTTTCTCCAGTTGTTTTCCTAAGGTCTCCCAGAAGCTTCTAATATTCCATAGCACTACTAATTTGTTTTATGCAAGGTTGACTCACTATGATTAAGAAATATAGGTTATTATAGCATTTCTCTCTTGTGTTATGTAAGTAGGAGGAAAAGGATAGCTTTACCCAGAAGTAGGATGAACTCGTAGTTCTGCTTGCATGAATACGCTTACTGGGAAGATTTGATTCCCAAACAGTGGTTTACAGGTGTTGACATTTACAAGCCAGATGGTCAAAAATAGTTAATGCTAGTTAAGGGGTGGTCTGGATACAGTGACCTGTGTTCTTATCTTGAAGCTGTGTAGACCAAAGGGAGTTTAATGAGGGTCAGCTTTGTTTTACTGTAGATGTTACCAAAAAATCCATGTTTAAAGAAAACTATGTCAGAATATGATGGGTGTTTTCCAGACTTAAGATCTTGGATAAGGTCTGTTAATCAGTGCTAAAACCATAGCAAGTATGCTCTTGAGTTGTCTATAAGGAGTATAATAAAATAATAACTCAGAGGGGAAAGAGAAAGTATTGTCCAGTGAATGAAACACCAAAAGTGATACTGGCGTTGACAGAAATATAAGTTTTGTTAAGGCATTACTAGTTTCATCCTCTTGTGTGTGTTTAAAAAAAAAAAAAAAAAAAAACACAACACTGCTTCTTTTATACTGCTTTGCTCCCTCCTTATCTCTGCACTTCTATTAGTTTCCTCAGACTTTTCCATCAGTGTGCAATGATTCACTATATTTAACCAGTGATTTAATGCATCTCGTCCCTATTTGCTCTCTGTTTTGTAACTTTTCAGTTGTAATCCTGCAGAAGAGGGTTCTCTTTAAGCCATAACCCAAATGTGTAGACAGCACCATCTGGGACCTTTGGTTGCAATTCTAACAGGAACAATTGCTAATCATGTCCTTAGTGGTATACTGTTAGTCAGAGAAGGGTGACTGGATGATTAGAGGTAGGGAAAGGTTTTTGTTAAAGGAGTGATGGAGGATCCATGGACACTTCAATCCAGAAAGAGATGATTTAAGAGGAAATGATAGAGAACTATAGGAGAAAGTGGATAGAGATCAACTTGTTGACTACCTTGTCCCATACAAGAACTAGGAGGCATCAAAGGGAAGGTGTTGGGAGCCAGCTTCAAAGTACGTAAAAGAAGGTGGTTCCTCATGCAATGGAGACTACTACATGCAGCATTGCTCTTTGCCAAAGGGTACTGTGAATAATAAAAGTTTGTGTGGCTTTAAGGGGGGGCTGAACAGGTAAGGAAAAACAAGAAGGGAAAAAATCCATCACAGGTTGCTAAATCCTGGAAACCCTAACCAGTTTAGGAAGTAATGAGAGGTGAGTATCTATCTGCTTGACATGTTCTTATGCTACCCTTTATGGCCAAACCATGTATCAAGATAAAAGAATCTTTGGTCTGACCCAGTATGGCTGTTCTTGGCCTGTGTAACACATTGCTGTCATCAGATGTTTCGGATATATCACATATGCAAATATCTGGTGAGATGATCTGTTGCAGAACCACTAAAAACTTGAATAATTAAACTTCAAAACCAGTTCTGATGAGCTCTATCCAAGTAGTAGTAGTTTCTTTCCAAACTGTATTTCTAGTGGAAGGTGGAGGGGAAAACCCTTCAGGTTTTTAATCGTCTGAGAACAGAGAAACAAAGGTTTCCTGTTCTTTGTGGATAACATCTGAGCTGTCTGTGGCCTAGCTTAGCTAAATAGTATACACACTAACATACAAGTTATCTTATATTAGCTCTGCTGAGGAGGGTGGGCCTGTTCATTGTCCTTCGGAGACAGGTGCTACTTAGGGTACTTGTCACCTAAAATAAACACAATTATATCCAGATTATGATCTTGGGGGGGGGGGTCTTGTTTATTATTTTTCCCACTCACTTCTGCCCTCTGTTTACTGGAAATACTCTTTAACTCTTTGTCAGGTTATAGAGTCAGCCAAAACCAAATGAAGACATGCATCAGTTACTACTTTCTATCGTTCTCCCTGCCTCAAAGGAGTAAACCTCTATCCCAAGGTTAGTTATCATGCTTTTGTGCCTGAGATGCACAATTTTATGTAACAACTGCAGACAGAGGAATTATAAAAATAATGCCAAAGTACGTGGACTGGATTCATTACATTTCCAAGTCAAGTAGCAATGGGGTCAGATGGTATTGAAGCGGGAATGTTTTTTACAAGTTACTGCCTTTTTCTTGTTGTTAGCTGAGTCTTTAGACAGTAGGTAGGTCTGTAGAACAAGCTTTTAACAACTGGAGTGAAAGGTTTTCATGTATTCAACAGTCCTTATACCAGAAGACTTAACTGAACTTCAAATTATGTTATGCAAATGTGTATTATTTATGGTTAAACTAGATTTTATAGAACATGCATCATTTTGTAGAAGGCACTGTGGAAATCCCATAGGTTACATCTCACAGGTAGCTCTTTTGTTGACTGTTTGAGTTGGTACCCAACAATCAAATTATTTATTGTGCAACCAGAATGCCCAAGTCTTATTCCTAGAAATTGTTGTCTAAAATTTTGTAGACATAGTTTGTAGGCTATTCACTAAGCAACCAAATTAGCTGGAAATATCTGACTTTATGAGCACCAGGGAAATCACTGAGTACCAGAATTCATTTTCATCCTCAGATGCACCAGTTTAAATCTGAGCTCTTCAAGACACAGGCTTTCTCTTATCACTGCTTATTTCTTCACTGCTTAGCATAACAAGGCACTGAGGGTGATAGGAGGCCTGGAAGCATAACCTGATAAAAACTGTACATGTTACTAAACAGGTCCTTAATGTTTATACAAGCCAAGTAAAGAGAACGGAAAGGGAGTAAGATGATTCACACTTGTCTTACTGTGTTTTGCATTTTATCTGCTAGGAAATTAATGATAATATTATCAAGTTTCAAAGTATTAACACGTAAATTGTTCTGACTGATGTTCTCTGTGCTAACCTGTTCTCAGTTTCAGCATCATGGTATCTATATGCCTAATCCCATATCTGCAACAGCAAAGAAAAATGCAGTAACTGATCAAGTATTATCATTGCTTGGAGGATAGTTCATAAATGCTAAAAAACTAATTTGTGAAATCTTAAAGCAGAAGAAGCCAATGACAGCAAGAAGAAGTCATAACTGATTTTTGACAAATTCAGAATAGTTATGCTCTCCAAATGACACTGTGTTAGGCAGTGGCTGCCTCAGGTCAGTCAACTTCCTTGTTATTGTTACTGTTAACTTGTATTATGGGAGCACCCTGCAGCTCTAGTCAAACACAGGCCTCTTCTGCGCTGGCTGCTCTACAAACAAAGAGGAAAAAGTTTGTCTTCCACACAGTTCACAGCTGTAGTACAAGGGGGGGGGGGGGGGAAGCAACAAAGGAAAACTGAGAAAGTACTTGAGGAAGACAGAAACAGTAAGCCCATGTAGGTCTGCAGCACATGCAATAGTTGCACCACTGCAGATGTTGAACTGCTGAAAAGGCATCAAACAATGGAGAGTTTGATGGTCAACTCAGGGCAGGCATTGGCCTCCAAACCTAAATGAACTGTCTGCACTCTTTTTCATGCTGAACAAAACCCCTGGAGTCTGTTGACATTAACTTGATAGTTTTTTATGTGAATTACTGGACATCACAGGCACACATTAGTTTACCCGGTACGATATTGTCCTAACTGTCTGAATTTCTCTAAATCTAATGTGTTTGTTTTCCCTAGAGATTTATCCTATCAGTTAGTGTGTAAACATGATACAGAAGTCTCATCTCATCAGCTGCAAAATCAGTGACATTCCTCTCTCCAACTTATTTTTGTTCATATGCTGGTATTACTTGGTGTGGTCACCTCAATTAAAATTCATTCTAAATTATGCTTATCTTAAAAGTGTGACTTGCAGACTTTGCTATCCCTTGATGCCAGGGATCAGTGTTCTGAAACCTTTTAATAGCTTCATTAGTAAGATATTCTCTTGACAACTGTTAATCTTGTGTGAAGGTAGCTTGATTCTCACTCCCACTATGCTTGGATCATACCTTTGAATTGCATACAACCTGGAAGACTGTTAGGAGTATTTAGAAATTTTTACAGCTAAAAAGTAATTATTTATTACTGTCTATTATTTATTGCTGTTGTCAATTCCTTGGAACTTTTCACTGACAAAAGATTAGGTCCTGGCAAATTCCCCAGAAGGTGACTGTATGCTTCCTACCTAAACTCCACTTGTAAACTTGGATGGGATAATTACTGTTTCCTGTTTTAAAACAGTGCTGTGAAGAGCTAACTAAGTGGATGAATGGCATATTTTCCTACAGATAACATCTAACTCTTCTGTTTCCCTTCTTCACTCCAAATGTATCACTGTTACATGCTTATTTGTTTCATGCATCAGACAGAAGATTAAGACAGTTAGGACTTTAGCTGTGGTCTAACATGGGCTGCTTCCTTAGTCTGCATCTGTTCTGTCCTTGCCTCTCAAACATAGTGGTAATAACAGATGCCTTTCACAGATGAAGCACTGTACCACTTTTTTTTTTTTTCCCCTTCCTTACTTTGAGGGAAGAAGGGAGAGAAAGAGAAGTGAGGGTTGCTTCAAGTTATGTTGAGACAAAGGCCTTTCACCCGGGTTGAGTTGAGTAGATGTGTTCATCTAATTTTCAAAACTTATTTTAAGCAACTAAATGCATACTGAGACAGCTATAGATCTATGACTCCTGGGGATGCTGCCTATTAAGTCTAGTAAGTATAGGTTAGACTTGGTGCCCAGCTACCAAACAAAGAAGACACACAAGCTTCTGAGCAGCTCTGTGGCCAAATCTGCCCATGGAAAATAGGAAATTGCCATACCAGTGTTAGAGAATATCAGACTGAAGCTGTCTAGAATTAATTGCTTAGCATAACTTGCTTAGAATTAGTAGCTAAATTTGCTGAAGCCTTAGGCCTCAGGCTGTGAACTTTTACTTAGATAAGTAAAAAGGGGCCCCAGAGCCAGTTCAAGCTGGAGAGATAAAGAAGTTGCACGGACGGCAGGAGTAGCCAACCTTGAAGATAAGCAGCAGCCTGCCTAGAGACAATGAAGGGGCCCAGTGAAGAAGGGGAAGAACCAAGACCTATCTATTACTGTTGGTCCAAACTATCGCTTAAGGGGTGGGGAATTTAGATTGTAAGGGTATAATTGCCCAGGGATTTCTTTGTTCGGGGTCCCTCTTCGGAGGCACCCTGTAAATCAAGCTGTAATTACCGCACGTGTATCATTTTATTTCTCTCCAATCTGACTTTGAACTTCTGCCTCAGCAGGAACCTAGGGTTGGACCCTGTTATGGAGCCGGCAAGCCTAATTTTCCATAACATCAGTGCTACTTTAGCTGAATGTTGTGTGGGACTATATCTCTTGCAGATGTACACTGAGCAGGGTGCATGCATGTAGTCTCTTTAATTCTTCTCTAAGGACTTCTCAAAGTACTGCAAGTGTTGTTTGCTAACTTTAGCTCTTGTAAGTGTTGCTACTTGGGATAGGTTAAGGTACAATGACTTTTTTTTTTAAGTAAGTGCAGTTTTTAATGCACAAATAACAAAATACTTTAATCTTGCATATCTCTTTAAGAAAAAGACAGATTTTAAGGTGGGAAGTGGACAAGTGCTTTGGGTGTGTGTTAACATCATTGAGTTACAGTATGAGTGCATCACTCGGAGAACTTGTGTCCTTCCCTGGATTACAGTAAAATGTCCTTCTGTTAAGTGCCAGAAAGCAAAGCAGTGTCCTTCAAAGCCATTATTCCCCTGTGTTTTATCTTCTCATGTTTAAATAAAACTAAACAGGAAGGGCAGAAGACATGGTCAGGCTCTTTGTGTGCCACAGAAATGGCATCCTGGAGCGTGGCTGGAGTCCCCTGGGGAGCTGGTGCATTCAGGAGGGGATACCCAATGCAGGCAGCCAGCAGAAAAGGGGGTTGCATAACGTCAGCAAAAGACTGCAAAGAAGTGGTGCCTTCTTGGTGTGTACTCAGACCTGGCTTACATTAAAACCGTAGATGTTTTGCATAAAAGCAGGCAAAAGACAGTTTTTTCCCAATCGTTCTTTTGCCCTTAAAAAGCTGCCATCCCACCTGCAATCCCTGAGGAGCTGCAACGCTCAGTACGTGTGAAGCGTGTTGCAAGTAACTGTGCTAATCAGCCTGAACCTCTCAGGGGATTTGGCGGCAAGAACATCTTATCTCCAGCTCATGGGGAGGTTTGGGTGTGAGTTCAGTCTGGAGCCGCCAAGGACAGTGGAGCCCTGGCCAGGCGGGAGGCTGCACGGGGCCCCGCTCTGGGCACCACCGGGAGCCATGAGTAAGCGAGGGGCTCACCAGGCTGAAATACCGCCCATGCAAGGGCAGGTGTTCCCGGTTTCCTTAGGGAATCAAATTCTCCCTGTGTCCCATTTTATGTCTTGGTCTGTGCTGGATCTCAACTTATGTTTCAATGTCAGTCTGGTCCTATCTTGCAACAAACAGAAATTGAAGTCTGGCTATTTTTAGCTCTGCCTTTAAGCAGTCCAAACTTCCAGAATGACCCTTACGCAAAGGCGTGGTAAAAAATTTAATGCCAGAATTGACAGCACATAACTACCATTTCAAGTTTGCAAGCCTTGCAAGTTAAACATTGTTGTTATACACAGTTTATATTTGTGACTGACTTACTGCAAGACTAATTACGGGCTTAGTTTTTATAACTGTTAATCCTCACTTAAGGAACCTGAAAACTGAGCCAAGGATGGCCTCTGGGGAAACTTCCACAGCCTATACAAAGACTAGAGAAAATCTGAATCTAAACAAAGAACGATTCATATGCTACTTTGTATACTATGGTTACTTTTTTACTGGAATGCAATAGTGAGTAAAAACTAATAATAGTTTTATTAAATATTCTAGTATTTCCTGGGCAAATCAAGCACAGGAAAATACAGGCGTATAGGCAGATTTACTTAAGGATAGAGTTTCTTGTCATGGTGCTATCTTATAAAACAAGACTACATGCAGAGTTGTAGTTAATATTTACAAAGAACAAACATTATTTAACAATTCCTGGAATGTATTTTGGGGGGGGGGGGTGTTTTTTTTTAATTCCCATTATATTTGCTACATTTATATATATTATATATATAATATATATATGAGCCAAATCCTGTAGCTGTAAGACTCGGTTTTCACTGTTGAAGAAATGCTCATGGCTACAGAGAACAACTTGAGAGCACAGACTCATGCAAAGCTTAAGCTGGCCAAGACTGTGTAGTCCAGCTAGCTTGCAAGTTGAGCAACCTGATCTAGATTAACTTTGAAAATTCCCAGGGAATTTTCCTTGGAAAATTCCCACGCAGATTGTGGTGTCTCAGCCACTTGCTTCAGCTCTCAGCCAGCCTCACACCGAAAAACTCATATTATACTCGGTAGGTATAGTCAAAAATAATGTCTCTTAGGGTTTGTATACTGAAGGATAAATGAAATGAATCCAAATGGTACTATCCATTTGTCATTACTTATTTAATAATAATTAGAAAACATGGACCACCAGGAGCCAGTCACCAATCCTCACAGGTGCTTTGTCATATCATCATTGTCATGACACTTATAGAAGCATTTCAATATACTTTATGTAGGCCAGAGCTGTGATTTCAGGGTTGAATGACTGATGTTGGCAATATTTAAACATTGCCACCGTCTGTGTAGTTCAAGTTCCTGTAGACTGATTTAGTCTGTGGCCAGCACAGCTGGTGTGGTAAATCCTGCCTGTGTCCCAGCATAGTAGTGTCTGTGATGGCAACCTCTGCAAGTCCTACCTGTTCACCTGCAAGTCTAGCGCTCTGGTGCTTCCTGGTGGCAGCTCCCCTTGGTCCAACCCATGTCTCCCCAGCCTGCATCTCAGGCTCATTCTTCAAGCCCCTGAAGAAAGTCACAGTGGAGTTGAAGGCTCTCAGGCATGTGGATGGCTTCCGCCATTCTCTCCAGAGCTCATGTGCTCCTGCCTGCTGTCTTCCTATTTGCTGTCATGTGTGCAGGATTTCCCAGGTGCCCAGCAGTATTTGGGTCAGAATTCATAGATTTCCAAGGGGCCAAAAAGTCCAAGTTAAATTCCCATTGAAGTTTCACTGAATATTTTTTTTAAAAAAGGTAAAAAGCAGCAGTACATAAAGTAAGTATGGGAACACTTAGAGTTTACTATGGTGCAGTGTCACCCGAGATCCCTGTTGCCTCCAGGAATGTTTCTCCCTGTTACACAGAGGAAGGTGTGGGGATGGGACACTGAACTTGGGCCGCTCAGCAAGTGTCAAGGGGGCTGATTCTGGCCTTCGCAGCTTTAAAGTGAGGTCTGTACGGCTATAGCATGATACCACATTTCTCATGCCTTCTGTCTGGAGGCTTATTGAAAAAAATCTGAGACCTTACTTAGAAAGGCTGGTGTGGCAGCAGGGTTTTTAAAAAAATTACGAAAACCCACTGGTTACAAATTCCTGCAGAGCCAAGACATAACCCTGTAATGGTTAGCCTAGTACCAGGGGTCTTGCAGGGTTATTCCCATTAGAAGGAAAACTTGATGATGTGAGCCAGGGTTTCTTCTTTCATAGAAAATGCGCACAAACCCACCCTTACCAGAAGGTGGTAGGAAGGCAGAGCAGGCATTTTACCTACTTGGCTGTTCACCGTCTGCCCCTGCAGCACATTCCCCAACCGAGAAGCTCTGCCTATGTTCATCTCATTGTCTTTCTGTCTCCAAATTCACAGTGCACAAAGCAGCATCCTAAACCTTGTATTTGTGCCCATTGGTCAGACTTGGCTGTGCACTTCAGTGCTTTGTGTGTGCCTCTGTTGTTCCCAGTGTTTTCTCTGCTCTAAATTTTGAGGTGGGCATGGTCTTTCAGCCAGGGCTACCTAACCAATACATGACTTCCAAGTAGGGGACGTAGGTTATATTTAGCATAACATAGAGGAAGGGCAAGAACCTGACATTCAAGAAATGCTTGAGGGAAAGGAAATTTGAGGGATGGAATAAAGCCTGGAAGATGCACACTCTGAACTCTCACTAAAAGATGCCCAGCAATGAGTCAGCTCCTGCAAAGTGGTGAAAGCAAAAACCAAGAATTGTAAACAAGAAAGTAAGAACAGAAGGGAGAAAGCATATCTGTTTTCACCTTCCTAAGCAGCAACAGGATGTGCTTTGCTTTGAAAAGAGCAAATATATAAGTAAAAGCACGGGGACATAATAAAAAACAGAAAAAAGCTTAAGACACGCTAACTAAAAGTAACATATAAAGTTTGTGTCTTGTTCTAAAGAGGCAAATACCCAAGTGAAATCAATACTTGAGTTGCTCCAAATGCAAAATCTCTGACAGATCATAAACAGAGCCTTTCTTTTATAGCACACGTACACTATTTTTCATATGTAGATATGAAAAAAACATATAAAATATATTAAAAAAAAAATGAAGTCAGTACAATGTCTGGCCGCTTACTAATGTCACAAAAGAACTAGCTCATAAATCAATTTAGTTACAACTGGGACTTGAACAATCTGACAATATCTTTTTCAAATACTCCAGATGTGGAGGAAAACAACTCAAAGGAAATTACTCCAAAAAGAAGCCACTCAGACATGGGTTTCCCAGTATGATAGCAGCATGTGTCTCCAGAAGCTGCTTGCTCTTCCTGAAATATTAAGCATGTGGAGGCTAATGTGAAAGTCATTCATGCTATAGCATGGTAGTGAGGTGTCAGAAGGGATCTCTTTGTTACAGAAGAGGCAGGTAGGTTTAAAAAAAAAAAAAACCTAAAGGCAATCAGTGGGACAGAGATGTCAGCTGACTGAAATGTCTTGCAATGGTATTGGTACATGCAAAGTTCTACTTACTTAGGAACACACTAGTTGATGTTTGAGGAGAATTTACTTACGAATCATAAAAGAGATCTTTGAAAAAGTTTTTGCTAACAACACAAGCATGTTGCTAGGCCATGCTGCTGCAGGACCATAATTTTTTTGACATCAAGGATGTAACTGAGACATACAAACCTGACATCTTAGCTAGAGCAGCCTCATAGCAAAAATAGCAACACAACAAGAATAGGTGATTTTCAGACTTTGAGAAATGCTGAAGATGTCTAGAAAGTTTCAGCAATAATTGAGCTGGGGAGGATTCAAGAGCAAGCAATCCAAGCAAAAACTAATACATTCATCATTCTGACAGGATAGGATGTTGGTGAGAACTGCATCCAAAATACTTAGTGTACAAGACAGTATCATCATACCAAATTGGCTAGATTATTGAGAAAAATATTCCCTGAAGAATATATCCTCACTATTATGGAAAAGTTTCCTGAAAGTTAAAGATAGTATGTACCAGCCAAATATGAGTCAGGGCATTGAAAACTTCATGCGCAGATATGACGCATGTAGGAAATTGCAAGAACCTTTTCCTTACAAACCGCACAAATACATCATTATTTTGACTCTTATCCACATTTCTAAACAGTTTCTCCATAGGCAAAGCAATGAAACACAAAGATATCATACTTAAGACCACGTATTATCGAATGAAGGATACCAGCTTGCCTACAGTGACTTTGCACAACTGTCCGGAAGATGCCATCTTTTCTTCCAGCAGAGATTTATCTGAGGTTCTCTCATTTTCTCCCTTTGAACCCTGTAACCTGCAGAGCAATTATGAGTAAATCTGGTGGTCAGAACAGTCTAGAAAAGCCTGTAAAATCTTGTATTTTGTTGCTTGCTATCACATGTTTTTAGATAGGCTAAGTAGTCATTAGTACTTTTTAGTGGAGTTGTTATCAGATGAATAATGCCTTAAAGCCTTAGCATTTGTCTGATATCTATCAACTTGATATCAAGTTATTTTCTGTTGCGGGACTGTTTAGCAAAATGTCAACATGCTTATGCTGTCTTTTCTTTTAGACAAATTTAGTTAAACAAAGTTTTCTTCATCTGTCCCAGACTATAACAGCTGCTTCTTAGCAGACAAGTTCACTCACTTGGTCTTCTAAGCTTCTTGTCTTATGCAACACATATAACGATTTTTTTTTTTTCATGTGATGGTAGGGCTTCTCAGAGAGAATTGCAGGGGTGATGTTAGAATTTATTACAGCAGCTCATTCAAGAGAGAAAAAAAGTATTAAATCATCTTTGCACATTGCTATTCTAAGACAACGCAACTGAGAAAAGAGAGGGCCTGTCCTGTCGGGAAAAATAGTTTCACTTTGTTTTGTGACAAAGAAAATATAAGCTTTCTGGGGCAAGAAGTCACAAATCAAATAAATTTTTGCTTATGTAAAAGCTAAAACATGTCACTGTAGATGCAATACTTATGTTTCATGACTGTATTTCCATATAAAACAGTAGAGAGGTTGCCTTTACAGACTTCAGAAAGGAATTCCAAAAACATGTTTCTTCTTGCTGCTTTCCTTAAGAGTAGTAGTTCTTCTAAAACATCAAAAGGAGAGACTCTCATGGTGGATTGTGTTGCCAGAATAATTTGATGTGCTATGAAACATTCAACAGCTATAGGCCTTGGCCACCAATTTGTAGTTTATATATCCAACTAAAAAAAAAAATCGACACTTTAAAATTAGGGTACAGAAAAGGGCAAGACCAGTATTTAAAAAGCATCCCCAGGAACTCCTAATGAAAGATGAAATGTGAAATCAAAGTCCCCCTAACACAAGATTTGGGACTGTAGTCTGGAGCCTTGTCAGTAGGTTTGGTGTCAGAGCACCGCAGCTGAAGCCCCACACCACGCCAACTGCTCCAGCCCCGGCATTTGCTCACGGTGAACCTGCAATGGAGCACAGCCATCCTCCACAACCTACAGACGGCTGCGGCCTGTAGCTCTCCACGATGGGAGATTTGCTGTTTGGAGTTTGATGCATCATTATGACACTTGCTGGCATCTTCATTTCAGAGAGGCACAGATGTGTTTGTTGCATTTTTCTCCATTGATGTGACTGTGCAGTCTGTCTGTGTCTCTCTCTGACTGACTGACTCATGATCTAGGAGAAAGGAAGATGTATCACCCAGCTATGTTTTCACAATTTGACTTTACAGAGAAAGACTGACTCATTCTTCAGAGGGGCAAACCACACAAATGGCACAAGTTTTCCCAATATATTAAAAATATTTTCTTGTATTCAGATAGAATTTGAGCAAAACATGTGTCCATGGGTTCTTCTGAATCTAATTCAGAATGTGCTGACGCTCCTGTTATATTTCTTTGTGTTGGAATTCTGCCTGGGTTGTAATGTCGCTCTTTGGTTCAAGGCAAATACTTGTTTTTCCTAAATTGTATCATGTATAACTAATTCCAAATATTCAAAATTTGAGAGCCAGCTCCCCAAAACTGAGAGACCTAAAAGAAAGACTGAATCCTTCTTGATGTCTGAATGCATCCTATGCATTCAAAATGCCTGGGCGTCACTTGCGACAATTAGATGCTCAGAAGCTCTCCTAAATTGCCAAACCAAGACGATGGCCTTCAATCAGGAGCTCCTGCAGGAAAGTGCAGCTTGGAACAAATTTGCACAAAATTGCAGGTTGCCTGCTGTTGAGGAACTTCCAGCTTTTTCCCAAACCTGAAATTCAAAGGTAATTATTTGCCCTCCAGGCCCCCAGCTGCCAATTCCCTAATATCTAGCAATGATGCAATATCGTGTTGCCGTGGCCGTCTTGCAGCCACGTGTGACTTTTCCCCACTCAGCCCTCACATCTATCGTTTCTTTCTCAGACCCGTTTCTTTCCTGGTGGCTGCCCCAGGACTTCTTCTCTTCCACCTCCACTCCCAGCCTCTAGGCTCAGTCCTATACCCAAATTTTCTCAGAGGCTCTGAGACAATGGGAAAGCACGCTTTCCTGCAGCTGTTGTGGCCAGCTGCTCTTTTACACCAACAGGCAGAGAAATAGCAGGACAGTCAGCAAGCAAGAATTTCCCTTTGCATGGAAAGGGAGGTCCTGCACCATCGGGGAATCTCAGGCTGTTCCAAGAAGCATGCAGCTCTCAAACATCAGCTTCCGCTGTACCTTGGAGTCGCTCCGTTGTAATCGGATAATTTGTTTTTCCTCTTAGTCAGCACCCTAGCGTAACAGATTATAGGCCTTGAACATAAATTCCTGTCATCTTTATGTTGTGAAAAAAAGCTTTATTAATTGCTCCTACTGTTATTAAAAACTCCCTCTCTCACAGAGTTACTTCTCCCTGGATAGATACATAAAATCTCCAAAGCATAGCCAATTATAATGGTAATTATTAAGGTAAAGGCTTTGGAATGCCTCAAGAGATCTCTGTGTGTATGTGGTGTAAGTGTGTGCACGTGTGTGTTTGTATGGGTGTATACATATATATATACACATATATAGAAAGGTGACCTCTGGATATGATTCAGGGAAAGCAGTGCAAGGGCTCATGTCACCAAAACCACATGGCTTCTGACCACCAGGCTGAACAGTATATGCTATTTTTTGCAAGGAACTAACCATGCAATAGACTGATGAAGCCCACGGGGAGATATTCTTTAGTCTTTTGGTACAGAACTTTGACCAAAGTGCTAATGGTGGATTTGCTTTGATATACTGTGAAAAATGACTCAACAAAACCTCTAATTTTTGAACTGAAAACATGTGGAGTACAACATCTTTCATCATGAAAAGAGAAGTCGGGGAAAAAAACATGAATTTTACAACTGGCAATTTTCATGCTTGCCTAACTGATTGAAGATAGACAATTTAACATCATGTATTTCATTGAAGCCTGAGGGCTGGAGAAATCTAAATTTCTTTCTGCTGTGAGGAGCTCCAAGTAATGCTGAGGAGTCTACAAGCCCCTCCCTAGTTTTTCTTACCAGACCAGGCTGTGAGGTAGCAATGGACTGTCTTCTCTATTTGAGTGACTGACAGTGTGAAGCGTCATTTTGTCAGCAAGGGATGCCATAGATGCCTGCCAACAAAACATTTCTTATGGGATCTAGAATTGAGCAAAGGATGGTTGTTCTTTTCTGGGGAAGATGCATATTGAATAGTCTCTTCATTTTAAAAAGGAGAAATACCCGGGGCAGACGACTTTCAGGGACAGTTATGCTGTTATCCTGTTCTCTGGATCTAAGGGGAAAGTTGAGGAGGCTCTGTCCTTCTGCCAGATACTATTAACATATTTATTATTTTCTTCCTTATAAGCTTTGGAGTTAATTTTCTGCAATATAGTATTTCTCTAGGATTTATTCATAGGAATGTATATTGAAATATTTGTACAATGAAACATATAGAAAAGTGCCTGAGCCTATAAAATAATGGAAGTTTGTACCAACAGCAAAATTTGGACAGCTGCAAAGAGCAAGTAGCAGAGCCCAACAGTAACTTGCTCTGTCTTGCTTCTTGCAGTGTGCTCATTTCTCATTGTGATGAGAGAAACACCAAATCTCTTTGATGTCTTTGGAGTTCTGGCTCTAGCACACTGTCAGAGTTGATCCAGAGACAGACCAGAGCAGAGGAGAGGATGTACTGGAGACCACCTAGGTATCTGGTAGCTCTGCATGGGCATCATTGCAGTTGCCGGTTTCCTCTGCTTTGGAAGCTTCATCGCAATTACATTTACTCTCTTCACAGCATTAATATGTGCTGTAGTTTTCCTGAATATAGAAGCCTGAAATCCTTGGATGGGAGGTACCATGCCATTACATTGCATTATTCAATTCCTTGCTGAATAGTTCAGTTCCTTCCTGAAGCATCAGGATCTTTGCCTCTTAATTTTTATATATTTCAAACCTTGTCATGCTTCAGTGTTGGAGCATGACATTTAGTATAACAGGAACTGAGTCCAAATTAAATTAAATATACTTCTAAAAATTGGTCTGGGAAGTGATTTACTGAGGGGGGAAATGATCCATTCTTGTTACATTCCCAAACGGCCATTCCTGAAATATGATGTTGGAACCATAAAAAGTGCTGTGACACGCACCAGTGCTGGCTGGTACTTCCCTTAATCTTACTTTTTCTTCATCTGAGGAGATGTTGAATTGTGCTGAGTCATTGTTTTAATCATGGCAGGAGTCCTAAACATGATTCAAAGAATTACAGTCTTTCACATGCATACTATGGTATTTGCATTTTAATTATGTTTAGCATAGCTGTCTCATACCCTTCCTGCTTATTTGTTTCTACTCTTACCATTTCATTTCCCTAATTTGTTATGATGACACTACGTCCCAGTTTCCTGTGCTTTAAGCTTCACAAGCATTTCTTCAGCTATCCTGAAGACACTTATTCCCATTTCCTTGTCATTGTCTCAGCTGCGCAATAGCGTGGTGAGATAGATCACAGAACTAATCCCAGCTCAAAATGTAATTTTTCACAGAGTTATTCTTAATCCAGATTGATTCCTCAGTTCACCATAAATGCTCTGTAAACAATGTTGTTAGACGCATTTATTTGCAATGTAGCTTTAAGGCAATGGAAATTGGATCATTCAAATAATCTGCTTGTTTCTGCCTGGTGAGAAGCAATTTCCCAATTCTTGTTCCCACATATTTCTGCAGTTTTTCAGTAGAAGTTACATGATATTGGCCCTCTCTTGCAATATTTATCAAGCAGACCTACCTTGCTAAGCAAAGAGTAAAGTCCAGGTGCCTATGCCAGCCTTTCTATTTGATTAGATAACCACTTTCGGACAGTGCTCCAAAACCCATAATTACTAATATGAAACTAATTTTTTTTGTAGGGCTGACTAGATCTTTTGACATAATGTGAAAGAAACATAGTTCGGGCTTTCACAGAGAAGGAAAACTCATAGCCTGGATATGTTCATTCCTCCTGCTAGTTTTCCAGAAAGAATCTCTGTCCGACTTTCCCTTTTCCAGACTGCATGATTTACTTACATTACAACAACTTTTCCAAAGGCACTTTCAGTGATGGCTCTTGCTTTACCTATGCAAATGTTTTGTATAATTTCACACTTGGGTTTCCACAGAAACCATACACTGCATAACCATAATGTTGATGACTGACTTAGAAACTGGGGTGTCTCATTTTCCCCTTTCTAGAAATTTGGACCCTTGTTTGACTGCTTCTCAAGTAGCTACATTGGTTATGGTTTCCTAATCAAGCCAACTTTAAAAACAACTATCTAGGAATTATTAGCAAAGGATCAGAAGTACCCATTTTCAGGTAGGATGTTCAGAAGAAAAACCCACAAAACAGGAGAATCAAAACTCTCCATGTTTTGCTTCAGTCATCAGGCTTCAAGCTTGTACTTGAGCTTTATACTTACAACTGCCATTGCTTCTATCTTCTCAAATAAACAAAGCATTGATTTTTTTCTGTTCAAAAAATAGTCCCCACTAAATCCCTTACTCCAAGTTAGTCCACAAATATCACTGTGCCCTCTGTCAGAATAATGTAAAATTCAGTGAGCAAAATGGCCTAGGCTGGCCCACCAGTATTCTCACATGAAGGTGTGGTAAGAAATTTTAATTATATTCCTTCTTTTACAGATAGTGGGTCTCTGCCTGCACACAGCTGGTGTTAGCTTTTTATTGCACTGCTCTGAATGTCTCTCCATCACTGGGTTTTTAGCAAAGAAGTCAGTGGTTGAGGAGATCAAGCATTTGAACGCTAAGTGATGAACTGAATGTCACACAGTGGAGGTAACTCAGGTGAGGCCTGGAGACCACGAGGAAGCGTCCAGCATTTCCGGCATCTGAAGTATGGCTGTACACATCCGCACTGGCAGGCACAAACAGAGCAGGGCTGTTTGTGCGCGCCTGAGCCTCTAAGAGGGAGCGCAGGAAGCCCAGCAGAGATCTGTAGGCTATCAGTGGTCAAGGCGGCTCGGTGCAGAGCTGTGCCAGCCCAGCAAGTCAACTCTAAATTTAACATCATTACTGAAACACTTTACACATGCATGCATAAGCATTGTTATGCTAGAGCAGGGTTATACTAATACCTTTAATTAGTTACATCTGCTTTCATTTATATTGTGTTTTGCTCCTCTCTCTACAACATTTTATCATGGTGTTTCTTCATGCAGAAATACTTTACCTCTCTCCAAACTTTCTATAAGGTCATGTAGACAGTGTGTTCGCTGTTTTCGACAAGGTTAGCCCCAGCGTTTCACTAGGTAAGGCCGCCCTGTGTTAGGCATTTAACACAATTACTAAGTTTTGTGTGCAGTTCTTTAGGCTGAAGAAGTCAAGGCAGAAGGAGCTGAGGAAAACAGGACCAAAATTAGCTTTCTTTAGGGCTAGCCAGAAGAGCTGGGTCAGTGTTTGATGCCTCAGACCAAGCTCACGGGTGAGCAGTAACCAGCCCCTAGTGCAGGATGGGATTCACACAGGGACTGAGAGAGCTGGGATGTGAAACTGTTTAACTCCCGACTGCGAGGTATGGCAGCTGCCTGAATCAGCTGTTAGGCTGTTTAATTTTGTGTATTCTGGAGTGACTCCTAAAACAGCAGAATTTTGAACCGAAGTCTGTGCTCCATCCAGAACTAAATCAAAAGTTGTTTTTCCTCTTGTATGTTCTCTGCCCCCACTGTTTCACATGGCCGGGATTCCCTACACTCTTCTTCCCAGATCTATATTTTGTTCATAACCTCTTCAAAAACTGCACACTGGGGTTCACAGCTTTCAGACTGCCAGCACTTGTAGAGAAACACGCTTTGAGTTTGACTGTGGTCTTAGCTGGCTGCCGCGGCACCCAGCAAAGTAATGGAGAGGGAGTGAGTAGGTGCCGCTCTCCTACTCCCACCTTCTGTTTCAGGTTGGCAGCTAGTGTAGTTTAGGAGTGTGGGTTCCCTGCAGACACTGAATTTAGACTGCTAGGCCCTAGAGCATACTAAACTATAGGTTAAAATAGGCAATATATGAAAGCTAGTTGGGATCTATATGTTTCTATCTGAAAGTAATTACTTTTAAATCATTTTGACTGATTTACTTAATACGTATAAAAAGAAATCTTACTTTAGGTATAACTAAACTCTGAGAGCTCTCCCTAAAATCAAACATCCATAACTGTAGCTGAGCACAGGTGCTTGAATATGTTTGTGCAACATTCAGAAAGAATTAAACCCTCACTCTAGTTCAGTCCAAGCAGATTTCTGCAGTAACGTACAAGACTTATGTGCCCTAAGATTTTCCTTTCAGCCTAAGATTTTGTCTTCTAAGCCTAGTATCTACGTAGTTACCTTACTTACAGTTTTGCCTGCAGTGCTGCAAGATGTATCAGATGAAATTACTCTTTGAGTCTTAGTAACAGAATTAAATAAGTGAGATAAAATAAGAATATGATAAGAATAACCCTTTCATTTGTTCCCCTGCTCAGTTAATCTCACCTTTGCCTTGTTGGCTTACAGGGTGCTAGGTTTGTCCCCTTTGGATGAGAGTGCACTTAGGAAACCTGCACATTACATGAAGAGTGGGAGGCAGCACTTTGACAAATATGATTTAAAATCATTGTGATAAGCTGAATCAGCAATATGAAGTGCAAAGTACAGTGCTTTTGAGGAAGATGTTACATGCATAAGTGTAAAATGAGAACTAGCTGACCAGGTAGTAGATCAGCAGAAAATATCAGGAGGTAATAATAGACTATATACTGAAGGGTTTAATACTTATGATGTTCTGTATTATTGTAAAAACACTCTGGCAATGGGATACTTCAGTTGTGCCTGTACCACTGGATGAGCAATGCAAATGCCACATTGGATTAGGATGTGGGGACTAAAATTTTAGACACCGTCAGTTATTATCTTTTGGAGCAACTCATTAGAAAACTCACAAGAGGAGAAGCAAAGTCTGATTAGCTGTAAATAATGCAAGAGTCTTAGTTCAAGATACAATTATGGAGTAGCTACTCTGTAAGGATTGCCACAAGATGCTCAAGCGCTGTATTCTTCCAGGAGGGGAAAAATTTGCTGAACTAACCTTTTATTTAACTAGGATGGGGAGTGGGTACATTGACCAATATAAAAATAAGGAAGTGCATTAAAGGGAAATTGGAAATAACAGATCAAAAGATAAAATGCTTGCAGGTGTCATGGATACATATTATTTGCTAAACAGAGTAAATGCCTGTGGCAGATCAAGGGAGACGGTAAAGATAATGCTCACACGCACAAAAGCAACTGTGTTCAACAGCAGTATGATGAAGGTTATTAGTCATAGGGCAAGGAATTTTTAAAAGTAGCAGTCAGTTCCAAATGAGGGGCAGAGTCAACCATGAACTCTGAGAATTTAGTCACAAAAATGTGGCTAGGCAGACAAAGGACAAGAACAACTAGCTGAAGACATAAAAACAACAGAATAAACACATTTTCATTTATTTCAGAAGATGAAAGCATACCAGAGAGTCAGTGAAGTTAACAGATAAACAAGATGCTAAGGAACAGTCAAGGAAAATAAATCCATGGTAGACAAGTACTGCCTGGCCTTTGTAAGTAGGAGCCATGCCCGATGGGTGCGCTAGCCTGCTCCCAGCTCCATTTATGAAAAAGCTGTTGTCCAGGTCTCCTGCCAAAGCCTCTTAAAGAAGCTGAGTTGTCATAGGAGCGTAGGGTCCATTAAGGACCAGTTGACAGCTGAGAAATCAATGCCAGGAACAAGTTGTCATACTTCCCAAAGAAAGGACATTTTCAGTGAGATCACTCAGGAATTTGCATCAATGCTTTTGTATGTGATCTAGAAGAAACGGGTGGATAGTGAGAACATCTTTTGCAGATGGTGTAATAATAATTGATATTATCCAAAACAGTCAACCCCTGGCAGTTGGTTTTATGTTTGACTGAAATTTTCTTAGCACTAAGTGACGGAGTGCTAAAATGGCAGATGAAATTCAGTGTTGATAAATGAAATTTAATGTGTATGAGAAGAAACTACTCTACCTACACTTAGACAAATGTGATTTCTAAATTAGGTATTACTGCTCAGAACATGGATGTTGGAGCGATCAGGGCAATATGCAGAAGTGTTCAAAAAGGCAAATAAAATACTGGGAGTTATTAAGAAGGCAAGGTTTGTGGATATAGGATATAATGTGAATATAATATCTGTTATTAGATCAGCTGTTTTTAATCCAAAGCTGCCTTAGTCTTGCTGGCTACCTTATTATGTAATAACATGAGTTGGAAAATAATAGAAAACAAAATAAAAATATGAATACACAATTGTATGGATTCATGATAAATCTACATGTTGAATACCAAGTCCAGTTCTGGTGCCTTCATCTCAAAAAATAGAGAATGGATTCTCTGTAAGAGGAGATTAAATAGTTGGAGCTCTTCTGCTTGTAAGAGAGAACTGCAGAGGGCTGTAATAGGTGATTCATAAAAGCATGAGGGACATTTAAAAGGTGACTAGGGAATGAATATAAACTATTTCTTAAAATAAAATGGGCATGAAATTCGCAAACATTAGATTTAAAACAGACAATGGAAGTATTTTCCTTTATTTTCTTTTTCCTTTTTTTTTTTTTTTCCAATAAGCCTAGTTAAGCTGTGGCACAAATTGTATTGTAAAACATGGAAATCAAAAGTATGAATGAATTTAAAAGGGGCTTAGAAAATGGATATGCTGGGTAGGTCTGCTGGTGGTTATTAAACATCATAGCCTGAATGAAGCCTCCAGCTGAGGAAGTCATTGAACCACTGACTGTCAGACACTGGGTTAGCAAGCCTATGTAGCATTCATTTTCTGCATGTCCTATTTCTCATACTCCTTCCTGAAGTGATTGTTTCTTGAGATAGGATACTTGGATAAATGTGCCCTGATTGGTCTCGATTCTGAATTTTTTTTTTCTCCTGGGTCTGTTTCATGCTGTTGCTGGGAAAAGGGCTCCTCGGAGCTCTAGTTTGGTCTTAGGTCCCTTTGTTGCCATCTGCCAAATGTTGGAGGACGGTAGTAAGTCTCCTGGCAAGAACGTTGTTTAGCTTGGAGTAGAGGACAATTGCAAGGGACCTCAGTGCTGTCCTTCCATCTCCACAACTTTACTGGAGCTCTTCCCACTACAGGAATTTGCCCTGCCCAGCTTCTCCAGCTTGGCATTTTGTGGGCCCTATTGAGGGAGGACCAGACCATCCACTCTCTCCATGTCAAGGAATTCCAGGATTTTTTCACCAGGAAGCACAAAGCACGGTTGACTGTGCGAAGAAGGGCGTGCAAGTCCAGGAGGGCATTGCTGAACCTGCCCTCAGAGCAGCAACAGGTACACAGGTCCACAACAGGGTTGGTCCAGGTAAGAAATAAAGCAGCTTTCGATGCAATCGGACTTCCAGTACCATGGAAGTAAGCTCAACATTTAGATATGGCCTTATGCATTTGGTCCATTTTCTAAGCAAATTATATGCCATGATTTTGAAGTGTGTAATCATAGCTCACAACAGGACTACCAGCATTTTATAGCATTATCTTAACACATAAATTCTCCTGACCCATTCTATTTCTCATACAACTTATAGTTTGGGTCTTATTATAATAAATATTATCTTTCTACTCAGGCTATTTCAAGGTCTTTTCATACCTATAAGTCTTTCTTGTATTTCCCACTTGTGAAGGCATTTTCCTCCAATATCAAAGCCTCTTATACTTCCATTTTAATAATGAAATTATTTTGATTTGAAGATGAAAATTTCAATTTAAAAATACCCATTCTGAGAATAAGAAAATAAGAGAAAAGTGCAAGACTCAGCAGAGGAAAAAGCGGATCATTTCTAAAGCAAGAATGGGAATGTTTTTGAAATTTGTGAAATCCCCAAGATTTCTTCCTTTTTTCTAAAGAATTAAAAAAGCTCTTTTCTAACACTCTTGGCACTAGAGGAAAGGAAAGTGATAAAGTTGCCATTCATTTTTAAAGGGGGCTCCCCAGGACCCTGGAAATTACCTTCCTTCTTTTGGCCTCTGGAGCTATCTTCAACTGATTTGGCATTAACATCTAGCCACATTTTAACTTTTTCTTTTTAAGAGTGAAGCAAAAATACTATAAAAACTGAGCATGATTCACCAATGTGAGACTGCAGAAAAAAATAGCAGGCCACATATTGTGATGTTTAAACTCAAATGTCGTTTACAACAGCAAGCGAAACAGATAATCCCTCCAATGCAGTGTTGAGTCTAGTTTCTCTTAAAGAAAAATGTTGACCAAGAACGATTAGAAGTTTAGAAAAAACATGACCTTTAAAAATAGTCTGAGCAAATTTTGGTTGTTTAGTCCAAATAAAAGAAGTCTGAGGGGAAATAACATCCCTCGAGAATATAAAGAACATCTGCAGCGAGGACAGGAGTAATGTGTTCTCTTCTTTCATGGTAGAGAAGACAAGGAGTAATGGCCTAAAATTATGTTATGGGGGATTTAGACTAAATGTTAGAAAAAATGTTTGAGCTATAAGGATGCACAAGCACTGGTGTAAGTTCCCTTGAACAGTTGTGTAATCTTCATAGCTAGAGGTGCTCAAGAGCATGCTGACAAGCCCTCTGTCCAAACTGATGTAGATATAGTTGATCTTGCCTTGTGAAAGGGTTTGAAAGATCATCTCTTGAAAGCCTCTCTGGCTCTATGTATTTTTTATGAATAATAAAGTCTCACCCATTATTTACACTCCCTCTTTTAAGTACTAGGTCTCTGCTTTTTTCTGTCTTTTACTAACTTCTAATGGATTGGTAAAATTGCTTCTATTGCCTGTTATAATCCTTTCCAGTTGTAATTCATTTGGTTTCTCCATCATTAAGATTTTATTCACAAAAATTGCTATTCCTTTATGCTTACCATTAGTTATGAAGAGCATCAGCTCCAGAGGGACCAAAGCAGAGATCTTGCTGTGACCAGCAGCATCGAAGGAGGAAAGTGCCAGAACTATTGGCCTCGCTCACCACTGCCTTCACTTTCCAAACAGCTTCGATCCCAGCTCCTTTCATTTCCCATCTTGTTGATAAAAGTTAATTGTCTTTTCTCAGGGTAAATAGTTTATTCTCTGCCAGAACTCATCAACAGGGAAAAAGGCTTTCTCAGAAGGGGACCGTAATCTCAAGGGTTTTCCCTGAAAATCATTTTCCTATTAGGACAAATATTTACACAGGCAGAATATCATAATCCACTACACAATATCCTTCTGTGTTTGATTATTTTTTCAGATTATGAAGATCACATCAGTTTAATCAGGGACTCACAGAAAGTTTATGTAAATGCTCTGTTAAATACGGCTTCAGCTCCAGGCTTGTGCAGGATTTTCCCTTCTCCCCAGAGATTTGCTCAGCCCCTTTGAGAGATTCCCCACTGGCAGGGAGTTGGTACCCTGGGGACATACATGAGCTAGTGATTACTGGAAGACTTGTGGGTTTTGATCTGTGATTTCCTCTTTGTTGACTGTATTTTCTTAGTATGTGTAGCAGATAACGACCTCAGAGACTATGTGGACTAGGCTATCTTTTCTCCTCTAGGTACTCATCCACCACTGCAGCCTTGAAAACAGAAGGTTAGGGTGCAGTAAAGAAATCTGAGAGTGTGCACCTGGAGACTGTATGATGTTTCTGTCTATAGACTGAAAGGTTTATACAGAGGTTTATCTGTGGTTAGAGAAAGAATTGATCTTTCCCCTCCCCACTTTTGAATTCTGATTGTTTCATCATATTATTCAGATTAGTTTTATCTTGTGCTCTTTTAGGAGGCTGGAAATCAGTATTTCTATCAAAGAACAGTTCTTTGAAGTTTCATTTTTGTACTGTGGTCAAATACGGGTCATCAAAAGTATTTCACTGAAGGAAATAACCATAAGCCTGACCTATCTCATTTATATCCTGACACTATGTAGCCTTGCTAACTTTTATGTCAGAGTGGCTGCTTAAATAAACCAGCAGTCTGTGCTGAAGCTCTGTGTCCTGTGATGATGCTATTATAAGCAGCCAAGTGGGTTATGTTAAAGCTAGCTCAGAAATCTCTCTACCTTTTACAGTTGCTCCAGGAGTTGCAGTATGATTACCTTTTAAACCAGTGCCATAGCTGTATCTTTTGCTGCATCTTAGGGATACAGACTTCAAAAAAATTACTTTGGAGGGCTTGGCTTCTCGTCCTCAGTGGCAACCAACAAAATAAAACAGAACAGGGACTATGACAGAAAGCACAACAATGCAGGGGTTCATAGGCTGTGGCTGCACCGAGGTCACTGTGGATTGGGTGGATGTACCCAAGTCAGCTTTAAACTAATGGATAAGATAGTGCTTACAGAGTAGTACTGCAAGGAGCACCAAATACAGTCATTTTGCAGCCCACAGGAACAGTGCTTGTGTGTTATATATGTATGTGCTACACACAGCATATGCAAGCTTCTTCAAGCCTTGATTGTGACTTGCAAGCTCTTGACCAGCCCATCACCCATTCCTTTGTACAGAGTGTAGATATCCATCACTTATGCCAAGTATAATAATATACTACTCAACTGGTTAGTCAAACACGACTAAGAATTAAGGTGTTAACTACGGAAAACAACAAATAAGCCAGGAGGAACTGGGGATGACTTGTATTTATATTCTTATACTACTGCTTCTGTTGATTTCCTTTGGATAAGAAGTTGTTAGCCTTACTCTGATGCTTCCTAAAATGCAATAGCTATTATTAGGATCAGAACCTAGGTCCCTATGATTAGGACTGGGACCTGCCTGTGCTTTCATTTTTTCTGGCATCAAGGACAGAGGGTACAATGTGCATCACACAGCCTTAGCTCAGGTATGCAAAATATTTTTTTCTAATTTGAAAATGTATTGCATTGTAAATTCACACAGAATTAGAGCCGAAAAAGCAAATTAATATAATGAAGGTCCCTTTTCAATTAATCATACGTTTATTTTATGCTGAAAACAACTTGTTGTAGAAAATAATGGGATAACTTCCAAATTCCTGTTTAGTATAGGTAACCTGAGCTTGTATAATCTGAGCTATTTTAGAACCCATTTCCTTTCCATTCCTAACAAACCCTGGAGTTAAAATGGCATACTTCTTTTGCAATGTCTGTGCAACACGCTTTGGAAGATCTGTAATCAGATTCATTTCATAATCTGGGTTATTTAAGGGCTTGCTTTGTTTCTGTTCCTAACAAATGATAGCTTGAGAATGGTATGCTTTCTTCTGTAATGTCTGCACAGAAAGCTTTTTAATATCTAACTGTCCCTCCAATTAGCTAATTTATTTGTTGTGGTCCTGAGTGGTGCCAGCTAGTGGGGTTAAACATGTGCTTTGAGTGGTTTCATGGCCCGGAATGTAGGATACCTTGTGATTTGTATATAAATAGCATCATCAAAAGTTTCTTTCCCTTTTTGTACAGCTACAAAAGAAAAAGGTCAGAAGCACTTTATCCAGAGCTATGTGTAAAAATGTTATCAAGTCCTCTTCACCGAGACAGAGTAATTCACCACTAGATTTAACTCCTGCAAGCAGAAAAATATGTGTCAGTCAAAAATTGCTAACCCAACATGTAGGAAAGAGAATTTAATCTTTAGACCTATGAAAATTCAAACCTCTCACCCCAATTTTTTTGAAAAACTCCGTGAAGCACCATTTTCTCATTGACTTTACAACTTCACAGACCTGCCATCTTTCTTAGATCCAAGAATTGTCATATTCATAACCTCATTTCTGATAAAAGCAGCCAAGTCTGGATACTCATCGAAGGGAGTACCTGGGCTGTTTGTTTTTTAATTCTCATATTTTCAGTGTTTGGATTGATCTATTTGGCTGCCTGTCCTGACTCAGGAATGGGCGAGAGTTTGAATGTCTCAGAAAGGCGCTTTGCCTCCCTTATGACTGCATTCAGGCCAGTGGTTGCTCAGGCATGCACTTTTTTCTTCAAAATTAAAAGCTAAAGGAAGATTGGGAAATGGTATTTTTCATTAACTGGGTTTACTTCTAAAATCTAAGCAAGGAAAATAATCCTGGAAAATAATTTTCTTCATCCTAGTTTATCTGAACCATTTTCGTGGTCTGTTACACATCAAAACATAAAGTGTGTGTTTATTTTTTCATTTGCTATGATATTCAGTGTTTCACTGCATGAACATAACCTGCACACACTTTAAGTATTTTACCACCTTTTATTAAACTTAACAAGGCATTTCACCAAAAGTACCCCAAGGTCGGAACCTTCTTGGGGTGACCTGATTTAGTACGCATACTCAAAATGCAGGTGCACAAAACTTATTAATCTTGATAACAGTCATCCTGGAGCAACACAACTCCAGGGAGCAGGGAGAAGCAGCAAACAGTGCTTGAACACACTGTTCAGGTGGGGGCACCCATGTGGTTCCTCCTTCTTAGCCTGAAGGAGGATGGAGGCTTTGGTCTTTTCAGGGTCTGTAGAGTTTGCAGCAGAGCATGTCCAACATGCCTTTCCAACACACTGTTGTTTTTATCCAGTTTGTTTCCTAGAAACAGGTCAGGGAGCTATCTCATATTTCCTCAAGACCTTCAGGAAAGCTCCCGTGACGTGGTACGAAAGCTCTGGAGACTTCCAGACCGTGAACCTATGTGGTCCAGTTCTGGTGATCTTGCAGAACTTTAGAGCCTGATTTCCTGACATTTGTGCTAAGAACATGATAAATGGCTTGGAATCCATCAGCCATGTGAGTTCCCCAAGTGCAAACTGGAGAAAGAAGCTAAAATTAACTATGTATCATAGCTGAAAGTATGAGGAAACTTGTGTTTCTGGCTTTTCCAGATTTCAGCAAAGATTTCCAAGAAAATCATAATTGGGAAACAGAGCATTGATGCTGGGATGTTGATAAAGACCAATGCCAAGATGCTTTCACAAGGCTGTACGACTTGCCATGGAACATAAATCTTTTCCTCATGTCAGTCAGGAGAAGGAAGCACTTTCTAATGCATGAGATGGAAGATGTTGCTCTGAACCCTGAAAATCCAGGTTTGTGTTCAAAGCATGGGCTTGAAAGGGGGATTTTGCTCTTGCGCGTGGCCTCACTGGAGTTTTAGAAATGTACTGAATGTGGTTTGTGAGCTAGGGAGCCTGAGACTCATGCAGACATAGGAAGAGTGGTTTAGGTAAATGCAGTGCTGCAGGGAAGAGGCCGCAAGAAAGGACCAACAAAATTGAAGAGAAGCCAGGACGGATTATTCACAAACAGGGACACCAAACCATATGGTCAAAGTTTGGGAGTAAAGTGACTGACTCTATTGATTTTCTTTAGACTTTACTGGTTAAACAGTACAGATGCTGATTACCAAATGAGTAATAAGATTTGTAAAATTCGCAGAAATGACAAATGCTACTCAAGTATGCACCATTAAGTCAGATATGACAAAACGGTTTGAAAATGAGGCTTCTGAAGCTGGACTCCCAATGGCTCTTACATAGAGATCAGGACTGGGGAACAAGTACCTGTTAATAATAAGAAAGCCATTTGTAAAACCTGGCCCCCTGGCATTCTAGTTCAGAATGCCAGAGTTTACACCAGTTGAGCTAGCAACCTCCCTGGATTTAAGTACAGTTAAAAGATACGTATTAAATACCAGGAAAGTTGTTTTGTGTGTGAAGTCTATAGGTATTTTCTCCGCAACCATGACTTAAGTGAATGAAATAATTTATAAGCAACTGATTCACAGTGAGAAAGTTGTTCTAATGCTGAAGACAAAATATCTCATCATCATCAGGTCTCAGCAGGGAGAGACGGGAAGTATTTAAAACCCACTTTACCACGTCCATTTTGGGGGGATTGTAGCTATTGACATTTCGTGCATCTGAACTAGACTGTCATTCATTTCAGACTGTTTCTGACAGCCAGAAAATACTGAGGAGGAAAAGGAAGAGTATAAAATGTTCTAGAAAGGAAAGTTGTAAGGGAGAGAAGGGCTAAAGAAGGCATATCAGTTTCTACTGGAAGGCTTCCCAAATAAAATCTGGCACACAAGTGATGAGGAGAGAATGTCTATTAAGAAAAGCAAACGCGAAGCCGTGCACGGCTGGCCAGCCTTCCAGGCTTTCTTGACTCACAGTTTTATAGGGATCTGGTTGTAACGGCTGTTTCTGCTACATCAAAAACAAGACAGGGTGAGGAGGTTCTCAAAGTTTCAACTCGGTAGAAATAGCCTAACAGAACATGAAATCTAAATCTGCAGATTGCTGTGTTTCTAAACAATTTCAGATCTGCAGACCATTAGGAATGTCAACTTTATAGTTCAATACAAAAAGCTGGATAAAGTTGGGATAAGGTATAATATTACAATAAAAATATAGTTATTTCTGCCACAGAGAAGGTTCTTGGTATGAAGAACCTGCCTCTATTTTAACCCTTTTCTTGCCAATTAAGATCAAAATGCTTTTCTAGCAATATAAATTATATACTGTTCAGCTCCAGCACAGAATAATCTGTAATCTAAGGAGTTAAAAAATACTCATAGCTAATGATGGCTCTTCCTTCTGAAAACTAAAAAACTTCTTTTAAAAACCTATCTATCCTATATATTTAGGACAGAGTCCTCGAATAATGTATTTTGAAAATGTCATGTCTAAATTCTTACTGTCTCCTAGTTATTTAGTCTTGATATTATAAATATCAGCATATTTTACTGGAAACGAAGTACCTAAATTTATACTCTCTGCAGTCTATCTTTCCCTTTAAAATATTTTACCTCTTGTTTAGTGTTTTTAGTACCTCTTACTTGAAGAAAGTTATTAAATGTATATGCCATACTTCTGTTAATTAATGTTTATTTCGCACTATTTTTCCCCATATACCATGATGCTGAACTTTAATCTTTCAAAGACTGTTGTTAGGAACATTTCTGCCTGCTTATTGTGTTTCAGTAACTCTTTATTTTAAGGCGGTGGGTACATATGGAATATATCAGGATTGGGGTGAATTTCAGTTTCAATTCTTTTTTTTTTCTTTTTTTTTTTTTTTTGCTAGGGGGAGAATATTTTGGACTAAAAAAACAAAAGGTCTGTTGCCAATGGGTCTCTGTCTGGGCTACCCTTGTGTGAGCACTGGTATATACTGAAGGCTGGGACACAGTCAGTGCAAGCGACTGCTTGATGCTGTACCTGAGATAGCAGGTTCCCTTCCAGTCCCATAAACCATGATTCTGCTGCTTTTCCATCTCCCTCCTCAATTAGAAAATCAGAGTGCAGCTCTCTTAAAAAAAAAAAAAAGTGGAGTTGAAAACATCTGCCTCGGTTTATTTTGCATTGTATAACACACGGTGAATTGAGATTCACAAGACCAGGAAAAAAGATTGGCTCAGTAACTGCAAAGTCACAAACGACTGAAATAGCCAGTTTCACAGAGATGTCATGGGTCTTCGTACCCTTTTCTTCACAGCCCTTCAAAGTGTGTTTGAGATACTGGTTGCCAACTTACAAATAGTTATAACTTTCAAGCATCAAAATGAGTTGGCTGTAGCTGTTGCTCATTACTAATAGTTTTCATCGAGAGGCATAAACAGAGATATATCTGCATGAGGAAATAGGCATTTCACAGTAGCAGCCTTTCTGAATGTGCTCATCCAGCCCTTAAAACTGACGTTCTGCAGTTTCATTTAATCTACCAGAGCTTGCCATCACTTACAGAAGGGCCTCGTTCTCCATTTCTCCTTCATCATCCCTTCCTATAAACTGGCACAGAGCAAGCATTCAGCTTTCACCTCCCCGCAGGTCGAGCCCCGCTTCCCGTGGCAGGGCCACCCGTGTTGCACGCCTGGCGCCGGGAGCCCAGCAGTGAGCGGGGCAGCGCTCCGGCCGTGCAGGCAAAGTCAGGACAGTGGGACGCTCCTGCTGCCTCCCTGCAAGGAGCCCTGAAGCCCCCATGATTTCCTTTTCCCCTTCCCTGCCCTCTTGTCTGGAGGCCAGACCCCTTGCCCATCCTCTTCTGCAACTTTGTTCCGAGCTCTGCTGGCCGTGACTGCAGGAGTCGTATGGCTGCGTGGAGGCTGGCGGAGGTTTATCTGCTCCCTGGCCGATAGCCGGTCACACAGGTGGCTGTCACCGTGCTGCCCCATGGGGCTGGTCGTGTCCCCACAGCACGTGAAGCCTGAAGTTTCTGGTGCTCTGCAGAGAAGAACTATCTCCCTAACATTGTTTAAGCACAGATCTAAATTGGCAGGGAAGAAGTTTTGTTTTCCTGCTTGTCCCGCTGACACCCAGGACTAAACACAGACCCAGCGCCAGCTCAGCGCTTTTCTGCCTGGGCGCCAGCTTCAACCCCGACCAGTTAAATGTCTGTCGCTGGCTCAAACCCCATTCTGATGGCTCTACCCCACACTGTTTCTACATTGCACAAAACTCATCTGGAAAACATTTCTTGCTGGCCAAGCCAAGACTGCAACTAGCCCACACCAACAGCAGGTCTGAACCGATACGCCCCGTTTGGGCCCTGGACTCTCCCGTAAGTGTAAAAGCCACTACTTCTACCCTCTACCCTTTGCTCAATCTGTTTTGCGTTACCAGATAACATGAGCAGAAAGATTAAGCAGAAACATATAGGAGATTAATTTGCTGAAAGACACTTGAGTTATTTGAAAGCAGATTTTTGGAAAGAGTAAGCAGGGAAGGGAAACAGGGCTGCAAGAGCACACGGCCACCTGTGACCAGGAATCGGTGTGTGGCCCGGGATGAGCAGGGAGGTGAAACCTTGGATGTGAGATAAGTGAATATGGTGAAAAGGGTAGGCCTTGCGCACATTTTGCCTGGGCTCCAGCTTTGCTAGCCTCACACAAGCAAAGCAGTTCCTCATCCCATGCAGTGAGCCAGTGGCTTCTGGGACAAGCGCACCATGGTGCGTGCTATCAGGTGTGCTTCAGGAGGGAGGGGTTTCTGGTGGAAGGCGAAAGCTCCCTTTTCAGTCCTCCCAGAAGCAAAGCCAGAGAAGTGGCCACCTCCAGAGGCCACGGCAAGGACCCCTCACCCCCGGGCGGCTGCTCTTCCCTCCAAAGGCTGGGTGGGAAAGGACGGTTCCTCCCCCAGGGCACAGGGATGAGAGCATGCACCAAGGTCTGACTCCCATAAGGTGCCACTGCTTGCTGTAGCTTATTGGGCTGTCTGGAGCCTGTGAGTCATGTCCACAGGGCCAGATGCCCATCCAAGTTTTCCCTCAAAGGCCGTGAGATGGAAGGGGTCCTGGATGTCATCTGGGATGTTACTCTGCAATATTTCTGGGTAGAGGCTTTTCTATAGGATGTAAGCGTCCCTGGGTAACATGCCAGCACTGAGGACTGCAGTTCTGGGCGACGGTACTGGAACTGGCAGTGAAGTGAGACTTAGACATCCCTGTGGCACTAGTAAGCAGTAATTTCCTTTTTCTTTCCCTGTGGCTGTATTACATTTATCCATTACTCTACTTGGCAAACTCTCTTGGCAAAATATAATTCAATGCTATTTACACGGAGCAGATTTCTGGCACATTTTTCTTTCTGGAGCAAAAGGAATTCAGCTAAGTCCCAGATTCCTGTAATAAAACGTAAAGCTTATTTTAGAAGGGTACGAAACAGATCAGATGATTATGGAGAAGCAGCTTATTTCTGACCATTCCTACAGTTCTAGAAATACCACAGCTTGATCCCATTTTGATTTGAACCTTCTAATATTGGCTAATATTGGCCCCAAATCTTTACCAGACCAGCACAAAGGTACGAGCTGCTCAACACTGTGCTTCCTTCAGGAACGGCAAGATAAGAAAGTGGTTTGTAGCAAGCTGTTTGTGATGTTAAGGTTATTTTGCTCCCCCTCGTAAATGCTGTAGCTCAGTATTACTCTTGCTTTAAGTCTGAGCTTATCTTTCGCTCAGTCATTTCTGATTTAAATCAGCTACTTAGTTTACTAAGTTCAGTGAGAAAAAAAAAATTGCCTTACGAGTTCATCCTTTCAAGTGTTCTTTAATTCCACAGATTCATCTGATTATACGACTGTTAAAGAGCATGCAACTGAAACGTTTAGAAACGTTTGATGAAATGGTCATTACATTAAGTAAGCAACAGAGTACATGAAAGAGCAGAGAGAGGAAAAGGAAAATGCTACTAACTTTTTTTTAAGATTGTCAGTTGTGGTGGAGAACAAAATGTTGTTTAGAAATCACTGTTTCCAGTCTGACAGATGTGGTTTTTCAGCTTCTCCAGAAGTTGTGGATCCTGTGACTGCTCAATGAAAGGGTGGCCCTTTCAGTTTTCTCCTTTCAACAACAGTGAGACTGCCTTTCTTAAGAACTCATAGCCATTAACTCACTTTCCTGAATACAGGCCTTGTGGTTTCTCCCTTGATAAATCCATCAAGAATCAAGGCAGGTTTCTGTTAAAACAATTCTTCAGTGAGGTATTTAGTATGAAATATTTCAAACTCAGGGAACTGATGTTTTCTAACTAATCTTTGCTAGCTGGAAAATTTCTCATCAACCCTAGTCAAATGCAGCTTTGAAGCTAGAGGTTGGAGCTAAAATGATTCAGGAACAAAAGTTCTGCTGAGTTTCATAACCCCACTTTGGGGATTTAAAAAAAAAGGTTTGTTATATGGTCAGGCATATCCAGTTGGTATCCTGTTCTAATGAAACATATGTCCATAACATTCCAGCAGTAGGATGAAAGTTATTTTGTTACCGATTTGAAGTGATGTCTTCCACTGGCTCACTGGACTTGATCAAAGCACTTCTATTCACTCCTCTATTTCTCGTTAAACACTACATTTTAAAGTGTAGGGACATCATGAATATGTTAAATTCAAGACAGAAAAATAGCTGAGTTTAACTGGAGTACAACTGAAAGAAAGGGGTAAAAAAAGATTGCAGCACTCCTGTGATGACCAACTATTAACTCAGGGAATGCAACCTATGCTTCAGAGAAAGCTAACTATGTTAATAAGGTACAGTCTTGCAGGACTAATGTGCCTGAACTGTCTCAATTTTGGTAAGCTGGGACCCCCCAAAAGCATGTGATTATGATTCTGGTGTTTGAGTGTTTGTGAATCAGACTAGATGCAACTGACTTCTTAAGACATTTGTTTATAATTTCTCAAGAGACATAGAAGTGAGGGATAGGAGAAAGCAAAAGAGGAGTTTGACAGCAGGTAGAAAAGGAGGAAAGGGGAAAGCTTAAAAATAGGCATTTGAGGGTAGACTCAGAAAATGGTGGGGTCTGGATAGGACTGAAAGGGCACAAGACTCAGGCTGCCACTGGGAATGTGGAGGAAGATGATGCTTGGACAGATGAAGTGGAGATGGCAACAGAGTAGGTGGTGGCAGTGGGCAGGAAAACATGTCTAATCAATAGCTTGCAATCCCTTAAGGGACCCAGTATTAATCACAAGAGTCCTGAGTCTTTGCAGGCCTCTTCTGGCAGTGAATCACTGTGACCCCTCTTGGAACTGTATGTTTTCTTCCTTCTAGCGACTGATGCGCACAGAGAGCAATAGGCCCCTACCGCTGGGATTAGTTAGCTCAAGCAGGAAGTCTGGATCATGCCAAAGCAAGGCGCCCATCAGTCTGGTTCCTCATGTGGAACCTTCTGTTACTGCAGTGTGCTTGCTTTCCTAAAAAGCTAAGAAGTTAATTTTAAAAACAAGAAGTCCTTAGAAAAATTTTAAGATCACTGTATGAAGTTCTTAAAAGCTAGGATACGCTAGTTTGGATGTTGTGGGACTTAAGACACCTAGCTGCTCAAACCTGGGCCCTTCTGCTTGTGCTGAGACACCTTTTCAGCCCAAAGTGTAGGCACCATGTAGAAGCCCCCAGCATTAAGAGGCTTGGGAAAGAGGAATCTTGTACTCATTTCAGGACCCAGGTGTCTATGTCCCGCTGATGTGCCTAACATTGATGCTCTAATCAACAGCTACCCACATAGCTGTCATCATCACGGTCTATTACATCAAAAGGGTTCAATGTTTTCCAGTAATGCAGATGCGCTCCTGCATTTTGCTGGCATGTCCTTTGGTCTCTGAGGAGCCTGAGGTGCACCAACAGCAGCTGCTGCAACATCCTCTCCAAGCTGTTCACTTCGAAGCTCACCTCAAGGTAACCTCTGGTGCTCTGGACTGGGACACATGAACCACTTCCAAGGGGCCTGCAGAGGCCATTACTGGCATTCAGCTGCTGCTTGTGGTCGGGCACTGGCCAAAGCCAGAAAGTAAGCTCCTGAACACAAGTAGGACCTCCACACAGATATCGTCTCGACCTGCAGGGAAATTGCAGCAGCTGTTTCTCAATCCCATCTTTCCTCTACTCTGGCATGACCACAAATGTGAGATCAATCTTCAGGAAAGAACAAGACTGCCAGGCTGCGGGTGTTAGGGAAGAACATAGATTTGCTGTAAGTCCATCAGAAAAAAAGAAAAAAAAAAAAAAGAAAAAAAGAAAAAGAAAAAGAAAAAAAGAAAAAGAAAAAGAAAAAGAAAAAAAGAAAAAGAAAAAGAAAAAGAAAAAGAAAAAGAAAAAGAAAAAGAAAAAGAAAAGAAGGCCTGCCTCTTGTCCCAAGTTATTTCTTTTAATGGAAATCACATGCAAATCTCTCAGATTTGGCCAACTGCTCAGATCAAAAATTGCTGTCAGAAGGCAGGCCTCCGCACTATTTTGGCTGGAGCAAGTAAAAGTAAAAAGTTTTGGATTGCTAGAAGTATAAAAATGGACAAATTGTTCCAAATTACTCTCTCTTCTTTTTTCTGTCTCTCTGGTACATATGCTAGTAATTGAATGCTTTTAAGAACTTTGAGGGAGTTAAAATAGAAAATAGACTTCAAATCATATTTATCATAATTTATCATTCCTGAGGTTATTGTTGGTGGAAATTAAGGTAGAGGAGAACAAAGTTGTTGACAGATACTATTTATTCACAGGATTTTTCACATACGAAAAAGCAATTAAAAAGAAGGTAAGTAGATTTCTTTTTTCTTAGTAGTCTTTCATCTGATTTTACTTAGAAGCATTTTTTGAATGGCGAATTGTCATTTATAGCTATATAAATTTTTGGTTCCTTCTAAATATTTACTTTTCATTTGCTGATCTGATTATGTTGCCAGTGTTTGCTGCAACTTTGTTCTACTGCTAACATACATAAGACCAAAGAAATGTGCATATTGACAGTGATGGAAGAAAATTTCAGCCCAATGGTACTCACATTAAAGCCAAAATGAGTCATCATCTTTATTTAACTATTCAGAGGGTTGTTATGTTCTGTTTAGAAAGGACAAATGAACAGCGGAAAGCTAAATAATAATATTTTATTGGTCCTGAATTTCTTCCTTAGATGAGTTTCAGAGATAACTCATAGGCTTCCTGTCAGCTATGCTGCCAGTTTTCATGAGTATCGCGAAACTCACCTTAACTGAGTCTCTTTACTCATAAAGGGTGTGCCTTTATTTATCCAGCTGTAAAATGAGAAACACAGCTATTTAGAAATATCGTATGAGGGCTTTACTAAGCTTTATGAAGCCCGTTAATGACTTCAGACAGAAAGCCCTAGAGAAAGGTGGCACATGAGTTTGCCTCATATAAGAAAATCCCAACAGTTTCTGGATAATAAGAACCTTTCAGAAATTGGGGGGTTGTTGGCTTGTTTGGCAACACCGGAAGGGTGATGCATGGCAGCACCCTGGTAAGACCCCTCCTGCGCCCGTATGCAGGGCACACATCGCCTGCGACTCAGTGCTGTGACCAAACGCACTCTGTGGGACAGCAGCTCTCAAGGGCTAAGGACGAGCTGAGCACGGCCAAAGCTCAAAGCACCTGCTCTGCTGCTGCATGCCGATTAGTGCAATGGATTTTATAGTAGCAATTTTAAAGCAGTGGTTTGGGACTAGATTTTAAAAACCCACCGCTGATGCCATACTTTAAACCAGCGATTCCGAGCTCTCGACGGCGGAAAAGGCGCCGGTTTGCAGCGAGGTGCCGCGGGCTGCGCCGGGGGCCGGTCGGGGCCGCCCCGCCGGGGCCAGGTGGGGCGGGAGGCAGGACCAGCGCGGCCGCGGGAGGAAGGGGAGGGAGGGAAGGAGAGGGGGGAAAAAAAACCCACTCAGGCAGGCACGCACGCAGTGTTGGCTAATCTGTCTCGGCCCGTTCCCAGCTCAATTGGCCAAAAAAATTAACAAAACAAAAAACACAAGCCTTTCCTCCCGCGGAGGCGGCTGTCCTCCTGGGTTTCCCTCATGACTCACGCGTGAGAATCATTCCCCGAAAATGCACAGGAACTTTCTCTGAAACCGAGATAAGGCCGGATTTAAAACCTCCGAGGCGATGCCCTCGGCGGGGGTGGGCTCGGCCCCTCGCTCCCCCCTCGGCGGCTCCCGAAGCGGTTCCCGGGGCGCTTCGACGAAACACCGCCGTGGGCCGATGGGCACCCGGGGGGCTCCGGAGGGTTTGATGCAGGGGCCGGAGCGGGGCCGTTGGAGGGGCCGCCAGGGCGAGGGGGGCGGCGGGGCGCTGCCCACGGCGCGGCGGTGCCCGGGCTGCCCCGTCGGGGCTGCGGCCCCGCTCGCTAGCCTCCCCCGGTACGCAGGGCAGCTTCCCCCCGGCACCCTGGGGCACCCCCCTGGCAGCAGGGCTCCCCTGCGTGCTCGGTTGTGCCCCCCTTACTCGGCAGTACCCCCGGCTGCGCTCCCGCTGCCCGAGCACACGAGGGGTCTTCCCAGGGAAGGTGGTTTGGAAAGGAAAGCGCTCCCCTTCGAAGAAAAAAAAAGAAAAGCTGTAGGCAATGCAGGGAAATGACCATTCCCTGCCCTCCACCTTCTCCCAGCTTCCCCTGTTAAAGTGATGCGCTAAAAATGCCCCTGCGACCCCAGTATGGAGGGCATGTGCGCCTGCCCCGCCTGCAGGTGCCCAGAAGCGTTTTGTATCTCTCCTCAGCGAGAAAATCGCATATTACTCCAATAAGCTACTCTGAAAGTGAACGCCATGCATCGTTGGGAGGGTTATTCCCACTTGTTCCATGCAAGATTAGCGGGTTGTGGGTTTTTTTGGTTTGTTTGTGGGTTTTTTCGAATGCTGCGGTCCATTAGTATTTATTATCCCAGGTTTCTTTTTGAATCACTACTGACACAACTTCAAGTCTGAATAATTATTATTTACAGTTCTGGAAAAGAGGTGCATGAGACGTCCAAATGAGCCCCGATTATGGAATTGGAAACCACCATTTCCGTAGGCGTACAGGTACATATATGAAGCCAGCAACGGTCTGAAGCCGAGCAGGAGAAAAACAACGTGTAAGGACACCATGGATAATCACAAGGGTAACCAGTTTTTCTAGTGCTGCCGAAGCACCAGCATCCCTCTCTCCAGATCTGTCCTTCGTGCCTTGTCGGGTCACGTAGCGGTGCAGGAGAATTAACCTTTGGCTTTTTCTTACGCAGTCTTTTGTGGCTTGATCATCTTTCTTCAGATCGCCGACTTATCTCGGGAGTCCACCTACAATTTCAGCCTCTGTAACCACGACAAGATACGAGAGGCTCTCCTAAACGTTTTGGATTCACACATGACCTTAAATGAGGTTGGTGGTTTCTCTGGTGGCATCAGCGTGAATCTGTCGGGACAGCACTGCCTCCACGATTTTATCCTTGACTGCCGGCAGCCACTTTCTGAAAATCTCGATTAGCAAGCCGGGAGCTGGATAGTTTAGTAAACTGGTGCATGTGGACAGGACGGGGAAATTATCTCCTACTGTGCTCCGGCGACCTTCCTAAAATGTGAGCTGAAGCCGCAAGTTGCAGGGACGGAGCAGGGGCCGGGGGAGGCTCCCGTCCGAGCGCTGCTGCCTTCACTGCCCCCGCAAATCGGTAGCACCGGGAGTCGCCGCCGCCGAAGACGATTTCCCAGTTGCAAAGGTGATAAGCGGTTCAGAAGCGCCGCGGCCGCACCCCCAGGGTTTAGTACAGGCTGCAGCTTTCGGCGGCGCGCACGGAGCGCCTGTGCCTCCGGCTCGGCTCCTGGCAGGCGCCGCGCAAACACCGCGCCGGAGCGCGGGCCCCGCGCACGGAAAGCCCCCGCATCGGAGCGGCCCCCCGACGTGCCGCCCGCGCCGCCGCCGCGGGGTGACGGGCGGCCCCTCTCGTTGTCTCCCCCCAGGAGCTACAGCTCGATTTTCACACGTGCGACGAGGCGCCCCCGCCGCCAGCGGGCCCGCAGCAGTCCGAGGTTCGCCCGGGTGACCGACCCCCGCGACGGCTAGGTGGCCTTCCCTTCCGCTGCGAGAAAAGAGCAAAGAGATGTGGGGCGGCGGCGGGGGACCGGGGGGAAAGGGGGGAAAGGGCAAGTGGAAAAGGGGGGAAATGGAAAAAAGGGGGAAACGCGGGAAAAGGTGAAAATGGAAAAAGGAGGGAAAGAGGAAAAAGCGGGGAAATGGGGAAAACGGGGGGGGAACGGGGAAAATGGAGGAAAGGTGGAAAAGGGGAGAAAAGGGGAAAAGGGGAGGAAAAGGGAAAAGGGGAGGAAAGGGGGGAAACGGGAAATGGTAAAAAGAGGACGGGGGAAAAGAGGAGGAAATGGGAAAAGGGGAGGAGGGGGAAACGGTTAAAAGGAGGGAAATGGGAAAAGGAGGGAAAATCGGAAAATAAAAAAGGGACAAATGGGGAAAAGGGGGGGAAAGGGGGGAAAGAAGGAAACTTTTTTTTTTCCTAGAAGCGCGGGGGGGGGGCAAAGCCGCGGCGCCCGCGCGGGGAGGGTCGGGGCCGGGGGGTCCCCGCTCCTTTCCCTCGCCGCGGGGGGCGGCGGGGGCGGCTGAGCGGCGCGTCCCCCCCCGCAGGACCGGCAGCGGGCGGGCCGGCTCCTGGAGTGCGTCCTCAACGGGACGCGGGGCTGCGGCGGGACGCGGCACGGCGCGCTGTGGCGCGGCACCCTGCGCGTGCTGCGCAACAACTGCCACGGCTACCACCCGCCGCAGGTAGGTGTGCGCGGGGCGGGCGCGCAGAGCCGCCGCCGCGCCGCCGCCGCGCCGCCGCGCAGCCCCGCGGGCGGCGGTGTCGGTCCGCGGGGCGCTGACTGCTGTGCACCCTCAGGACTGGCAGGACGGCGAGCCCCGGGGGACCCCCCCGAGCACCACCCCGGGCAGGGGACTGTGCGACGAGAGCAAAGTTCAGGAGCTCATGGCCATATGGAGAAGCTACATGAATCTAGGATAGAGACTGGGTGTTTTTTCCCACCGGACTTTACGAAATATTTATTGCCCACTATGCGATCGTTGTAATAGATCATCTTGCAGGTCTTTTTTTAATTTATTAAAGGAAAACTTTCCGGGTACACACTGTTTGCACAAGTGCTTAAAATGCCTTAAAGACACAATGTATGATTGTATTAATTAAAAGCCGTTTCATTAAACAGTTTGCAGCATTGTTTATGTACGTATAAGATGGAGAATAGGAGTGCGTCTTGCAATGGGCCGGAAAGGGCCCAGCGGAAGTGAAAACAAGATAACAAGCGTAAGAAACCCTGGCGGGGAGGTGAGAAAGGCAGAATAAAAAGGCGGCAATAAAAGAGATTTAGACGCTGGATGACATCCCTGGCAGTACTGCCCGTGTCGGTGCTGCTGAATAGCCGCTCCTTCGAGCAGAGCTTTTGCGGTGTCAGTAGCAGAGTCAAGCACCTTAGCTGCGAATCTTGAAACAGGGGTAGAGGTTTGTACAAATTTTTGTGGCTTTGAGAGCTATTTGCAGACATTTTAATCGGCTTCAGAGTACGTTTTGTGCATGCCCTGGGATTTGTTTCGGCTCAGCTGGCGGCGGTTTCCCCTGAAACCGCGGCCGCAGCGCGGGCAGCGCCCGCGGGCAGAGCGCGCCCGGGGCAGGGGCCGCGGCCGGGCACGCCCGGAGCCGCTCCCGGCCCCCGGGTGGCTAGCACGGAAACGGGCCTCTCTGCGGGCGGCGACGCCGTGCCGCCTCTGAGCAAGAGGGCACCGCACTGAGCAGAGGCTTTGTGTCACTTCTGGTAAGGACGCGACTTCTCCAGCTTGCAGGCTGCAACGCACCGACGCACCGGCGCGGACACTAAACGTTTGTTTTACCCAGCCTGTGCTTGCTGTTTGCATTTGAAACGCTCGGCAGCGGCTCCCACCACACGTCCCCCTCCTCTCAGCGCAAGGCGGCACGAGGAGGGCGGCGGAACTGCTCGATCTTCTCCCCCGCCCCGCTTCGGCTGCGGGGCCGCGTCGGTGACCGCTTCGCTGCCACCGCCGGGGCCCCCCCGTCCCGTCCCGCCGCGGCGCCGGAACTCCGGACGCTTGCCCGCGCGGGTCGGGGGGAGCGCTTCCGCCGGCGCACGGCGCCTTCCGCCGCGGCGCCGGAAGTGGCCGTGGCCGCTTCCCGGGGAGCGCTCGCGCGCGCGAGGAGGATGGCGTGCGAGAGCGGCGGCCTGTTCGCGGGCTTCCGCGCGCTCGGCCGTTACTCGGGCCCCGTCCCGCACGCGCTGCGCTACCACGGCCGCCACCGCCAGTTCTACGTGACCGCGGCCGCCGGACGGAGCGTCCACACCTACAACGTCAGTCGTCAGGGGCGGCCCGGCCGCGTGTCGTCTCCCCCGGGCCCTTCCGAGCCTCCCGCCGGGGCCTGCGGGTCGCTGCCGGGCGGCGGCGCCCCGCGGGGGGGGGGGGGGGTCGGGCCGCCCGGGCCTGGCCGGAGAGCCGGGAGAGCTGGGGAGGGACCGCGGGGCCGGCGGAGCCGCCTCGCCGGGGCGCGGCGAGGGAGCCGCGGCCGGCGGAGCCGCGCAGTGAGGCCCCGCGGGTTTGTGCGCGCCCCTTGGGTCGCGCTGCGGCCCGTTCGGCGGGCAGAGGCGTTTTCCCTGCGCTGCTGGCAAACCGCCGCGCACCTGCTTCGCGAACGGCTGCGGTTCAGAGCTTGAGCTCCGCAGAAGCGCGCTCTTCTTTTGCTGGGAAGTCGTTAGACGGTGTTAGAGCTTCTCGTGTAAAGAGCACGTGAGCGTAAATCAGTTTTGCGAGATGAAGACCTATGATATTAACTCACTCTTTTTCTATATGCTAAAAGCATCCTCAAGCTATAGAACCAGAATAACAAAATAGAGCTAAATCAAGTGATTATATTGAACAGCAAAGGGTGGGCAACACAGATCTTTATATATCTTGATGACAGCTTTTCAGGGTTAAGTCCTCCTCTATAGAATTTGAATTAATTTAGTAATGATCATTTCTGGGCAAGGATGACATGTAATTTGGTGAAGTGCCATTGAAGCAAATTCTATGTGAACTGACTGAAGATAATAACATAATGTGGTGGTAGTGGGAATAGCATAGGAGCAGAGATTATGTGAAAACAAATTTGCCCAAGCTCTGCAAAACCTCTATAAATGTGTGCTTAGGGTCACGTGCATCAAGGTAAAGTTTATTGAGAAGCACAGCTCACTGGTGCTGAATGCTTGTCTTTCTGCAAATGTATTGTCCCTTTCCTTTTGACCTGCTATCCACAGGTTCTTTTATAGATACTGTTCCGAACTAAGGTAAATATTTTTTGTTCCTGGTGAGGGATGCAAATTCCTTATGTCATCTGGGCTGATTCCTAGAATTTGAATTATTATTTATAGCAAATTCAGTGCAACAAACAACTAAAAATGCCTTTTCAATTTTTTGTTGCAGGTAAATAAACTTGGTATTGTTGCTGTGAGTAAGTATGTGCAGATTGTCCATCTTTTTTTTTTTTTAACAAATCGATAGTCTGCAGCTAATTCTGAATTTAAAAATGGAAAATGAATTGTATGTATAAATATTTACACTGAAGTATGATAAAAGGAGTCTTAGAATGAAATACCAGGCACTCACTTTGGAAATAAGATTTTCTTTACAACTGTAACTTAGTTCTCTTAGGGGTATACCTTGTGAACCTTACATTTTTTTTTCATCCTGTTCTCCTTAAAAAGAAAACAAACAAAAAAACCCTAGGTTTTTAGGAACAGTCAGTGAATAAAGCTGTTATTTCCAGATATCTTTTTTGTTATTACATTTATTGGAAGTCTGTGTAATAAGAGGAAAGTGAAAGTCTCAAAGGACTTTGAGGAGGGTTAAAAATTGGCTGGACTGCTGGGTACAAAGAATAGGAATCAGTGGCTTGGCATCCGGTTGGCAGCAAGCATAGCACCCTACATATCAATAGTAGAGCCCGTATTGTTCAGTACCTTCATCAGCAACCTAGATCATGAGACAGAACATACTCTTGGCAAAAATTTGCAGACAACACTATGTTAGGAGGAGTAGCTGACATGCGCAATGGCAGAGCTTCAATCCAGGGAGATGTTGCAAAACTTTATGACTGGGCCAACAGAAACCTCAGGAAGTTCAGCAAGACAAGCGCAGAATTCTGCACCTGGGACAGAACAAGCTGGGGACTGAGCCACAGCCCTGCTGAAAAGGAGCTGGGGTTATGGCAGTGCCAGACTGAACGTGAGCCAGCAGTGCAGTTGTAATGAATAAGGCAAGCCATGTACTGAGCTGTGTTAGGAGGAGAATGGCCAGCCGATCAGGGAAAGCTGTTACTCCCCTCTGTTTAGCATGAGTAAGGCTGCACCTGGACTGCTGTATCCAGTTTGTGCCTCCCTCCCCGTTCAGGAAGGATGTTGAGAAGCTGGAGAGGATCAGGAGCCTACAGCACGTGGCCTAGAGGAGAGATTGAAATAAGTTGATTTGTTTAGTCTTGCGAAGAGAAAACTGGAAGCAGCCTACAACTACTTGAAGGGCAGTTACAAGGACGGCAGAGCTGAATTTGTGGTGATAGTGGCAGATAGTGTAACAAGGGACAACAGCCGCAGATTGTGGCTTCGGGGAGTCAGAATGAAAGTTAGGAGAAATACCTTCGCTAAGAGGGAACTGCAGTACAATGTAGAGATTGTGAGACCTCCGTTGTCGGAGGTTTTCAACACTCACCTGAATGCAGCTACAGCTAGCCTTATTTAGTACTGGGAATGATCCTGCTTTTTGGGACATGATGGGTGTAATGCTGAACTAGATGACTTCCAAAGGTCCCTTCCAGCCAACATTCATATGATTCTGTGAGGTGAATGCTGCCTTGAAAAGTAGGATTTTACTTCTGTATACCACAAAGTTCTTACACAGATCTCATAAAAATATATATATTTTTGGTAACTGAGCACCCAGAAACTTGAGAATAATCACTGTTACGCAACTGGGACTAGATTTAGAAGTACAATAGTGAATACTTACTGCTGTAAAGAAATTAATGGACGTTCTGTTTTGAACATACAAAATCATAAAAATGTTGCATACTCTGTGAAATCTTAAGCCTTTTGAAGAATTGAGACATTTAAATACAAAATCATGATTGAAAAAATAAATTATGTGCTTCTCTATGTGATGTTATTGGTTTAGTGATGTTATGTGATTGGTGCTCTGATTTACTCTGGGCTTGTCTATAACTGTCTTGGCCTGAGCAGACTTGCATACCACTTATGTGGAGTACCGGATTTCTGTACTCCGATTTTAGGCATAAGTCCCTTCAGAGGTGTTATCAGAAGATATCTAACATGTATAAACAAATGAAACTTCTCAAAAAGTGCAGCTTTGCTTATTTTGTTTAGTTCTTCCCCTTGAAGTTGTGCTGCAGTACAGCAAAGACTATAGGATTCTTTGCATCAGATAATTCATAGTATAAAACAATACTGGGGGGCATACTGTGTGATCATATAGGTTTGCTGTACTCCCATGGTGACTGAGTTAAGGTTACACAGATGATTCTTGGTCTGGTATTTTTCAGACAATCTTTAAGTGCTGTGCTTTTTATTCTTATACTTTCCTAGATGTAGGAGTATTCTTCCAGGTTTCTATCACATGGAACAGTATCAGCTTCTCAGTGTGGTGGAGCTTGGATCTGTAACATACTTTTTTACCACTTGAGCTAGTTCAGTAGCTGATTGCAGTAGTAGATTTACTTTCTGAATCAGTCACTAGTTGGGAAATTATATTTATTCTTAAAGTAGTAAGTTCCTTATCACATTTGCTGTCCTCAGAAAGAAACAGATGTAGGAGTGTGGCAGTACCTTCGAGGTTTGTAGAATGGCGTAACCTGATAGGCATTGCTAATTCTGTGTTTATCATCTGTGTTTCCAATCCAGTGGGCCATGGGGCTGTGAGAGTCCTTAAAAGTGTTATTTTGGGATAACTTCCTTATAAACCTTTGGAAAATTAATATTTGCCTTTACTTACAGTGTTAATTATTATTAAGTGTTTTTCAAAAAAAGAACTACAATGTGATTTATCAATGTGTTGTTGCTTGTGTTCTTCTAAAATGTATGCATTTCTTTAAGAACATATTCAACAGAACAGTTTTTTTGATAGGTTACCATGCTAAAGAAATACATAGATGGACTTTCTTTTTTGCTATGAACCTGAAACTTGTTGAACTTTTGTGTCTTTTCATTAACAGGTAATGCTTTGTTACAAGATATTACTTGTTTGGCAGCAGATCGGATGCTGGTATTTGCTTCATATGACAATGTTCTCCATGCTTTTGCCAGGAACAAAGAGGTTTTTATCATTTTAACTTGTTACTTGGTAGTATGAAACAGTTGGGTAGTGTTTGTTTTCTAGACAATTTATTTTCTACACACTTACATTTGCATGGATGTTTTATACCTTCAATTTTAGGAAAACAAAACTGTGTTCTGCAGAAGGAGCAATAAAAGCTTACAATAGGAAAATGTAAGAACAAATTCTGTAATGGCTGACCTGTGTTTTATGTATTAATTAAAGTAACTTGCCAACACTTTTTATTAACAAAGAAAATAACATATCTTTTTCTTAAAGGGGTGTCATCTTTCCCTATGTTTTATTTAAACTTATTTTTAAAGTGTGTATTGGCAATCCTCAAGCGGTAGGCTAACATGGTATGCTGCCTGAACAGATTATATTGAAAAAATGTCTATTTTGAAATTCTAGGTAGTTCATACCTATGAAGGTCACAAGGCAAAAATACACCTTCTACTGCCTTTTGGTGATCATGTCATCTCTGTGGATACCACTAATGTTCTTATTGTTTGGGATATACAGTCAGAAGGTGAGACACTTTATTACTGTTACAAGTCTAATGTCTCTATAACATAACATTGTTAAACATTCAGTAATATAAGAAGGGTTCTTTAATGTGCATGTTAGGAATTAGTTTGTTCTAAAAAAGCCTTAAACAATAATGTTACTTAAACAATAATTTGGATTTCTAATGCTGCAATAATTTTTCATGCATGGGTCCTGCACCACATGTAGAGACACCATAAAGATCCAAATAGGCATACAGAAGTCTGCTCCTACAGAAGTTACATATTAATGCTCCATTTTCTGGTAAACAGTGTGTAACAGCAGCTTTGGCATCATCTCTAAAACCCTATAATTCTTTGATTGTTATCAGTCTGGGTAAGATTAAGTTCCTATGAATAATCTTTCAGTTGTGTCAGCACCTTCTCGTGCCATTGAAAAGTGCCTTGTGGAATCCTGTTGCAGTGGCCTAACTTTTCTTTAGAAAGCATTCTCAGACTGTCATGTTGGCCCATGTCATTCCCTGCACGCTAGCTCTTTAAGTGGCTGCAAACTGGCTTTAGTGATTTGAAGTTGCTATTTCAGGCAAAAGGTATGCTGATCAGATGAGGTGTTTTGCTCAGGCAGGAACAGGAATCCTTCAAAAAGATATAAATCATTACAGTTTTGCCAGCATTGTTGCACTCAGTATATAGGTTTATAGGGGAAAAAAATATACCTTCAAGCCAACAGATGTTGTAATGTAAACAAGTTTAGTCTGTCCTGTTATGCGTTAGCTAATCCTTTCATGTAAGAAACCTCAGTTATGGGGTTCATACAGAGTAAACATCAGTTCAGCCTTTTACATTTGTCAAGGGATGATGAGCCTGCAGATTTGTAGAGGCAGCCGTGCTAACATTGTTTCTTACTTTTTTGCAGAGGAATATCTTCAAATGGATTTTGATAAGGCCATTTTTGCAGTTTCTGCAATTCTGCATCCAAGCACCTATTTGAATAAAATTCTCCTTGGTAGTGAACAAGGGAGCTTGCAGCTGTGGAATATAAAATCCAAGTAAGATTCTTAATAACTCGGATATACTTCATGCTCCAAGTAGTTTCATATGCAACAGCTGGTATTTTTAAGTATGGTGGTTTTTGAACATGGAATCTTTTACTGAGTCCTTTGGCAGAAGTTTTCAGTTGGTCTGTCTCCAGGAACACAAGAATGCTGCTGCACCCTTAATGCTGATCTCTTTCAAGTTGTGTGTTGTTTTTTCTCTCCTTGCAAAATGTCAGGGATCATGCAGGAATTTTTTTATTACGTTACATTTTTTTATTTCTTGGATCACATAGCTTTCCCATGAAAATAATTAGAATGATGCTAAATGCATGTTCAGGCCTTCTGTCTTTCTTTTCCAAGCTTGGTTTTATAGTTGGTGCTGGTCCAAAGAAGTGGTGGCAGGTATTGTGGAGGCAGTTAGCATCTGATACTTAGACTTCAGTAAGAGGTGTGTAGACGTGTGGTTGTCTCTGAGCATGTCCCAGTAAAGCAACATCTGAGATGCAATACATCCAAGACATTAAAAAATCTTCCTTAGGTGGCTTAGATTCTCCCTTAACTAAATAAGAACTTAGGACACTGTTGCTGCTCTTTTGTCAGCACAGTTGGGTTAAGTAATTTCTGTTCTCCATTGTTTTTTCTCTACATAGTTTCACAGATAAGTGTGGGCACAATTAGCCAAAAAAAATTAAACTGGTAGAATTGGAAGGAAGATTCAATAACCTGTGGCAAGAAAGGAAAGAGAGAGGTGGGAGCAGATTGTTATTGTCCATCTTGTAAGAATAGCAACCTATAGCTGTGGCTGATGGAATAGTTTTTTAATCGCGTCTGTTCTTAAATCTCATTTTCATATTTACACCCTTAGTAAGCAACTAAAGTATTATGTGACTACTTTGTGAACATTCTTACATCACATGTTGGCTGTTAACACTTATATTTTTGAAAGAAAGAAGAAAGAGTATGCTTGAAACACAAATTAGTGTCTTCGTGTTGTGAAGTTACTCTGCAAATGAGGAATTTGTTTTTATTAGAAGTTGGACCCAGACCGGCTCATTGTGTGGGTGGTGAAAGTTCTGAAGAGGTCTGCTTGGAGGAGAAATGCATAGGGAGCAACTGGCTTGGAATGAGTTTTCTCCCTGTTTATGTTATGTAACTATGTCAACTTTAAAGTATTAATGCATGGCACTGACTTTTTCATATAAACATTCTTACTCATAAATTTTATTCTTGACCATATTTAGCAGTGTCATTTTTTTTCCCTTTAACCAATATATGAGGACAAAAATCTGTCTTACTTTCTGTGTAAGTGTGTGTAAAGCATCCATTTAATGTGGAAAATTCCTAAACGTAAACTGATATTTTTGTTTTTGTTTTGTTTTTGCAGTAAACTCCTATACTCATTTGCAGGATGGGGCTTAGGGGTCACAACCCTTCAACAAGTCAGTATTTTTGTTATCTTACTGTCTTATGTAACTGGTTGAGAATAGCAGGCAAAATATTGTTGTTTAACGTTATAGCCATAAAGTTTACTTATATTCTTTCAAGTCATGTTAATAACCCTCTCTAGCTTTTTAGACTTTGAAAAGAGGTAGACTTGAAGGCTTATTATATGCCCTTCCTCTAGTCCTAGCAGTTCTATCATATTTAACATCTTAGCCATGTGGTATTCATTACTTCTGTAATCTTTATTCATTGAATGACCTAATGAATTCACAGAAACAATCTGTTTGCAAGATGTGGGTGTATGATGTGTGATGTTTGTTACACTGCTAGTTTCTTATTGTCTAAAATTATTTTGCCTTGGAGATTTAGAAAACATAGGTTTGCTGATTCAAGAAGAGATTTTATAATTGTATTTACCATATTTTTGTAAATATAAAAATGAATTAAAATTAACTAGTAGCATTTAAAACATTGGTGACAGCTCAAAATGGTCTGCAGTTGTCCTGGATAAAACCTGTAAGTGTGAATATGTGAGGTAGGAGTGTATGATGGTCCACCAGAAATACTGAAAACTTAACTGTCTTTCCAAGAATTTCAGGCTTCTGAAAACAGAATGGTTTTATCCAATGAAGAGTAAGTGCAATATCTTGCATATCTCTATTTTTTTGTTTAGATTTATCAAATGGTCAGTCAGGTAATACAGATAGGTAATGTCTTGCAGGATGCCTTATTTGTTTATTCTGAACAAATTCTGTACTACTTGTCCTAGACTTAGATGCATTGTCTTGTACCTGCTAGTACTGCTAGTGTAGCCACAAGCTTTTTGTTTTTCATTTCAGTTGCCATTCAATGTTTCTTGCAGGCCCCAGCAGTGGATGTTGTTGCTGTAGGTCTTGTATCTGGTCATATCATTGTACATAATATTAAGTTTGATGAAACTCTGATGAAATTTCAACAAGACTGGGGTCCCATCACAGCAATATCATTTCGGACAGGTAAATCTTAGCACTTTCACTGAGAATGCTTATAAAATTAGTAGAAGGTAATGCTTTGGTAAAAGCATTCCAGAACCAAAGTTTGGGGTAAGTGTTAAGAGTTTTAGTTTTCAAAGGCTGTAGATAATCTAGAGAAGTTACCAAAAGTAAGAGAGTTTGTGCATCTTTATCATGCTTGTTGTTTTATAGCATTTTCTTGTGTACACGCTCACAGTGCATAGGAAGCATGAAGTACGATACTCCTTTTTCAAAGTGAAGTGAGCCAGTTTGTATTTTTAGCGTGCTGAGAACTATCACCACTGGAGTTAGTGGAGAGTAATCAGTACACTGCAAGTTGGTACCCAGGCTTACTTCTCAGTAGTGTCTTCCCAACGAAAACAAGTCAGAATGTTAACAGATACAGGTTTCTCTTATATAGCTGGATTATTCCTGAATGGATGTTACTGGGAATCACTGAATATATAACAACTTCTTTGTGTAATAAGCAAACGCTACTTACTCAGCTATTACTTTAATATTGATCCTGCCTACAGCATTGTGATCCTGAATCTCATCTCTCGTTTAACTAGGCTAACTTTAAAATCTTAACAGAATATAGATTGATGCAGGATGTATTGAGGAGGGATGCAACTGGGGAGACTTGTGAAAAGCAGAAACGGTGCCTTTTTGTGTCAACCATTTAACCTGAAATGTCAAAAAAGTTAAATAATTGCTATTATCTGCTTGAACATGCAGATCCTGGGTACTCTTTTATTAGTCTCATGCTCCCTCCAATCTCTCTCTCTTTTCTTATCTTTACAGCTGGGAAATATAATGTAAAAATTCTTGGTTCAAAAGAATCATTTTAGTTCTTTTGAATTCATGTACTCATTTCAGGCTTTGAGTAAAGTGCTCTTTATTAAAATTAAAATGAGCTATTGACAAATTTCCGTATTGGTGAAGCATTACAGAAGAAGAAAGCCCTAAGCCTGTCTATTTTAGCTCTCCATGATGTGTGTAATTGTAAATTGGAAGCTGGCCTTTTCTTTTCTTAGATCTAAAACATAAGTTACCAATTATACGGGAAATAGATGACACTTTAACCTTGACGTGATTTCTGTCTAACTTACCTGAATATTTGTAGTGTGTTTCTAGAAGCTAGTATGATCTGTTAATCTTCTTAATATTAGACAAGATAGAACAAGTAGAACAAAGATTAGAAATCCTGTGAAATGTGAATTTTAATTATTACTTAAAACAATTCAATAAACATGTAATCAACTTGTGGAATTTTTTTGCAAGCTGTTGAGCCACAAACTTAACAGGATTAAAAACAAGAGTGTTAGCCTCTAGTGTGGTGTTACAGTAGCTCTTATATTCTGAAGCATGAAGACTAATAAGTCTGGGGAAAAACACAGGATATAGAATAACTTTTTAAAATGGTATAGGTCAAGATTTTGTGTGCTTTCAAGCAAAACTCCTAGCCTTGGCTGTTGTGTCAGAATGCTGCACTTAGACGTATCTGGTGTTATCTGATATGAACACTTCCTGTTCTTATTGTCAGTGACCTTTGTTTCTTTTCTGTTTTGAAACGCTAGAGTATTTTGATAAAAACATATCTTTAGAGTTAGCTTGAGAATGAATTTTTTCTTCAGAATTGTGACGTATATCATTTTCTTGCATCAGTTTTAAGATGCAAGAAGTCAATAAGGTTGTACTGAATGTTAAGAAACAAACTTTTTTGTTTTTATTTTGTGAGTAGATGGACATCAAGTAATGGCAGCTGGTAGCACCATTGGACACATTGCACTGTGGGATCTAGAAGAGAAGAAACTAATTAGTCAAATGCGAAATGCCCATTCGACAGCAATCGCTGGTATGTCGTTTGTCCCTGGAGAGCCACTTCTTATTACTAATGGTGCTGATAATGCTATACGGGTAAGTTGCTGCTACCTGCTATTGTTTGTTTGTTTGTTTTTCTCCTGTGGTCCTCCAAAGCATAAATGTTTAATTTATATTGAAGCAGTGATTTTTCAAATGAAACAAAACTCAGATTACTGAAGTTGCTGCCTCTCAGTCTCTGTTGATTCCTAGTGAGGCAATTTAAGGGTCTACTGCCATGATGAGAACATGGTAGCCTTGAAGAACTAAGTTCTGGATCCACTCTTCCAGAACCGCAATTCATAGCCTGGTGCACTAACTCCAGTCTTCCATCTACTTCAGTTTTTGTTAATGTTCTGGGCTGTTAACTGTTGCATCTGAGAAATGCCCATTGTGTTGTGTGTTTTCTGATGCCAGTAACCTTGGGTAGAGGGGCAGAACAAACAGCTGGGAAAAATCAGGTGCTCTGGCACCTCTAAAGTTTTAGGGCCAAGAGTAACAGCCCATGTGTGGAGTTTGTTGTGCCAGCTCCCAGCTTACCCTACTGCCAAGAGGTGTAATTATTGGCACTGCAGTGTTTACAAGCTTCATTTTTCTGCATTCTCTGGGGGCAGGTGTGGATTTTTGATGGACCTGGTGGTACTGGTCGTATATTGAGGAGCCGAATGGGGCATAGTGCACCTCCAACAAAAATCAGATACCATGGGCAAAATGGAGAGCAAATTCTTAGTGCAGGTATGAATTCTCATTCATGTTCTTCAGTCTGATTTTCTACTAGAATGATGAAAACATGCAGAGCTCAAGATTTTTGTTTTGTTCATGTAATAATTTATACTTCATGTATTATGGATTACATGTATTTATGAAACATAGCAAGTAATTAGTATAGATAATGTCGTTTATTGTTGTATCGAACTGTTTCACAGTTGCCCTAAGTTACCCTAAGGGAATGCATAACAGCATGTAGGCCAAGAAGTAGTTACAAACGGACAAGCTTAGGAGCTGCTTTTGCTGCCCATACTCATGTTTGGCAAATAAAAATTGCTTCATCATCTTCTAAGGAACTATTAGCTGGTCAAATGAAAACCCTCAACAATTAGTGAAATTCTGTTTGTGGAGGGGGGGAAAGAGGGAGCCTAATGCATTTGGTGTCTTGCAGGAGCCACTCCAGTTTTCCTGCTATTTTGGTCATGCTTTATGGCTTACAAATGCTTTGTAATTTGTTACAGCTCAGTTATAGCTGGAATATGTCTTCCCAAGATCACTCGTTAGTAAGACGTTACTCTGAAAGTGTAAAAATTGTAAAAGTGACTAAACTTCCTTAGAAACTAACATTTTAAAATCTACATATGGACCCTTTTAGGAAATTAGGTGCCCATTCAGACTTTTTTTGTGGCTCACTTCAGAACTGGAGAAATGGAGTAAGAGACTCTTCAGTTTAGTTACTCTGACAGAAATTATTTGCTTGGGCAATGTTTAAAAACATAATGCTACTTTTTTAAGGAATGTTGCACCTAATATGACACAGCGATGCTAGCACCATCCATAGTAAAACATCTTGTTGGTCAAGGCCAAGTCAGTAACTTAACTCAGTCCAGATGAACCATAGTGGCAATCAGAATTACTTAATAAATCCTCACACTTGCTTTTGCAGTTTTCTGTTTTGTTAACTGTACTTGGAAAAAAAGAGAGGGCACAGAGGCAAGCTCTAAAGTGAAAAGGGTCTCAGGCTTTGAGATCTGATGTATCTGCAGTGTAAGGGGACTCTCTACATTCCTTTCTGAACCAGTGGTAAAACTTTGTGCAAAAGACCTGGAGTAGCAGTGCTGTGGGGGGCCTTTCAAGTGCTACTACCGATCTCCCTAAAACAGGCTTTCTGACAAATAAACTTAAAAATCTCACCAATGTCCCTGGTTTCAACCTACTTAACACTGCTTCCAGTTCCCAACATATTCATCCTGGTTGCATGCAAAAGAATCTTTTTTCCTTGCAGTGTCCTGTCTCTGAATATATCTTTTCTGCCCTACACAGGTTTTTCATTACTCCTGCCATGATACAGAGTTAAAGATTTGCTTGAATACTGTAATTGCTCTGTTGTCTTTCAGATTCTTTAAGTTCACTTTGATTTGTTTCCTCTTTCCTTATTTGTTTGGTCTAATAATAACCTTTTGTGATTCTTCTGACCTTTTAAAGTTGTCTCAGTGCCTTTAGTTTTGCCTGTGTTTTGGTATAGTTTTTTTTCCCTAGCTTGATTTCCCTGGGAGAATGAGGTTTACACAATTACATTGTCTGTTGGTTTCTGATTCTACTTTGCCTGCACCTTCCCCACAAAACTTTTGGACTTTTTTGCCAGTTTCAAGTTTGAGCCATGTGTCCCTCTGGTAAATTAAATTCTATTAAGGTTCTGTGAACGTTGGTGGTTGGGTAGAGGAGGGAAGTCCCATTAGTGTCCTGGTTTACAGGAAAGATAGAGAACTCAGCTTTCACCTTTTCTGTTTGGGTTAACTTGCTGGCTAGCCTAGGTGTGCCTCTTCACCAGCCATAGCATGTGTAGGTTAGGGGGTGAGGAAAGGAGTATTGTAGTTGGTAAGGGGGAAGTCATGGAGTCATGGGAAAGCTTTGGAGATACTATGAAGCGATTTGAAGGACATAACAGTATCTTTAAGGTGATGGAAGGCTGGGAATAGCTGGATATTGTAATGAAGAAAGCAGGCAATAGAGAAATTGGAGTGTTTTAGGAGATGAATAAAGGAGAGCAATGTCATTTTCATCTGTATGGGGCAAAATAGTGGGAATGGGATATAGGCCATAGAAATATAGGCTTCATTAGCTTCACTGCTTAAGGTATACCTGCATTTCTCCTTGGATCAGAATTTTTATTAAATACTTTATTACAGTTTTTGTGGTTTCTGAGTGCTTATCTTCCGCTTTTCTTGCTTGTATAGATTATGCATAATATAAAAGTTGATTTTTGCCCTTCTCTAATATTTCATCAGGTCAAGATGGAACATTGCAGTCGTTTTCAACAGTGCATGAAAGATTCAATAAAAGTTTAGGACGTGGTAAGTATTTTGGTTAAAGTACAAACAGCAGTGACAGAAATTGCAGAAGTATTTATGTAGAAGGGTGCTAAAGTATTAGGCCTTATTTTTGCTTAAACTGTTGTATGAAAGCCATGCACCTCAGCTGCTCAAAAAATTTAAACATTCCTGATGTGCATAAAGTACACTCTCAGATATGTTTGCCTGATTAAAATACTTAAGCAAAGTAATTTCTCTAGCCTGACAGTATGTATTACTTTACTGCAGAAGAAGCTGGGTATGATTTTTGTATTAAGAATGTGTAAAACAGTAGGTGACATTTTAGTTCATTTTACATGCTGAACTTTAACTCTTTTCCCATTCCCCTTTTGTTGAACTGGCTAAATTAACACAAGTAATTCAGATTTCTTGACTTCAGTTCCTTAGATTTAATCATAAAGCTTAATAAAAAAAAAAAAAGAACACATATTCCAAGCACTGCCATGGTTACGGGGCATTTTCTTATACAGTTCAGGAAGACCAAGATAACTTCTGTTTTTAGATATCTATGTATGTGGATATCCGGGTATTTCAATAGATTCAAATAGACGGGTGTAGATTAATTCATCATTTATATACTTTGGACATTGAATTTCAAATTCCTGAGTCTTTGGTAATCAAAGAGGGGTGTTAATATATTGCTTTATGTAGTCATGCCTGTATGACCATCTCTTTAGTTGTGATGGTGACATCTCTGCCTCAGGATGTCAGCACCAGATCCTGGAAAAAAGTGAGTTGAGTAGTACATCTGTGAATATATCAGGCTAGTGATTTGCTCAGCATCACATGGATTGTGTGACAGGAACTCTGTTTGTTCTTAGCTCTTCAAACCCTTGGAAATAACAATGCTATGTCAATGTAGAGATTAATGGTTTCCACTGATGGATCATCTCGGACTTTGGATCTTTTACACAGACTTTTGTCAATTAAACGAAAATAGTAAACAATATCCTTTTCTTTACTATTCAGGGACTTGGAACATATTTCACCAGAGAGGTTTTTGGTTAGTTACCATCAGATAAAGGGATGTTTAGATAGTGAAGATCGTGGATTCCGTTTCAGGGAAGGATGTGCGCTCTCTGTTAGCTATTGACTATATACCTTAGTATGACAAATATGAGTATTCTCAGGTTTTTCTGTAAAAAAAAAAATAAAAGGCAGATCCATGGCACCAAAACAATCCACTTGCTCCTTATATTACTGATAAGTTTCAAAAACCTACCTCACATCATGGAGAAGCTAGAATTTATTATTTAGAAATTTCCATAAGTTTCTTTGAAAATGTAAATTATAACTTGAAGCTTGAGTTAGAAGCACCTGTAAAGAGGGAATGAGGATTGGGTAGTGACAAGCTTACTTTTAATTATAGGTAATCCTGTGTCTGTTAAATGTAATAATAGTTTCAAAATATATGTCAGTTTCAAAAAAAAATGTAAACCAAAATCTTCTAAATTTAATAGGAACTTTGTTTAGTGGATTGCCCATTTTAAACCAATATTCTCAGATCTAGCCCTGAGATACTTATTTGCTTTTTTTTTTCTTAAGGTTCAATTAACAAAAAGAAATCAAAAAGGAAGGGTCTTCAGCATGATACAATGGCACTTCCACCCATTACAGCCTTTGCTTCAGGTAAGTAATCTTTGAGATATATGACAGAGCTCATCATGTGTTCATTGTTATCTCTTAACCCTCAAAAAACTAGTGGATTAAAAATCCATACTGTACTGATGAGATTATTGGGATTCTGTGGCCCTTCGTGAGCTGTAGAATGCCAGTTTAAAATGGCATTTTACAGGGTAAACTCTTCTCTTACAAAGAGATTACAAAATAAATCCCCCCCCCCCCCCCCCATTTCCAGTAAGAGCATTTTATTTCAAACATCTTTAAGTTTAACCAGCTTTTGGCTGGAAAAACTCCAGTGTGGGAGTGCAAATCTTCTAGCATACATATTGTTCCAGGCTGGAGGACCAGCAATTAGGGGGATGAAGATCTTAGTCAGCTAAGGAAAGCTTAGTTATAGAGGTTGACTTTGATCCCCAAATTCTGTTCTTTGAGTCACTTTTCAAAGTCATATTTCAATTACTCTGTTCATTTGTAGTTCAGTTTGCAAATAGTGGACCTAACTTTTTGAAACAGAACGGCTATTAAAGGCTGTCTTTCATATTTAGGCATTCAGGGCTTGATTTTGAGGTGTGATATGAGTGTGGAAACAAATATTGCAGAGAAATTACTGGGATCTTTGATTAGGTTTACCAGCATGAAAACAGTTCTTGAGTTCAAGATATGTTAATATGTAAGTTCATATGCAGTGAGCAGTATGCAGAGAAATGTATTAATATTTTTTGATGGTGCCTAAAACATGATGTGTAATGTTTGAGACACATTTTTTATTCACCTCTATTCATCAGCTAAAGTTTAACTTTGTAAAGGACCAGAAGCTGATCTCCTCAGCTGATGAAGGAGATGCAGTATGATGTACTTTTGATTTGATTCATAACATCAAAATGGAAATAACTCACATACTTGGATTTTCAAAATTCTTAAATACTGTTAGATTCATTATTTGTGAACTAATTTATTTTAGTTGTTACCTACTGTTTCTTTAACTTTTGTTAATACAAGTAGCACTGTCATTGAGTTATTAACTAATTGTTTACTAAATTAGGTCTTTTAAGAGAGTTAAATATTTAACTGAGACAGAATTTGGGGTACTGGGAATTTGAAGTTCCAAGATTCTCAATTTAGTGACTGATCTGTGTAAACAGAAGCAAATTACTACTTACCTGTTCCTGTTTCCTTTTCTGGGCTTTTCTTCATTTATACAGCTTAAAACATAAATGTATCGATGAGGGTTTTACTTATTTGCGCTAGATGTTGTATGGATACTCTGAATCCAATCAAAGCAAAGGCTTGTATCTATTACTTTGAACTTAAAATTTGTTTTCTGGAAAAAACTTTGTTTGTATGAAGAGTATGGATGTAAGTTACACTTGTGTTGATGGAGAAGGAAAGAAAGTATTACCAGCGTATGAATTACTACAAATTTTTAGAATGTTAACTTCAATTTTGAACATGATAATGATTTTCATTTTCTGTGCTTTAGGGAGTAAATGATGCTAATGCTCACATTCTGTTTTCCCATTGATAACTCAAGTAGGTTTATGGGAGAGAAAGTTACCATTCAGTTACTTTTGAGACCTGGCTAAAAGATGCTTGTCTTAGGTACACAGAAGTGAGCACAGAAGTTTGCATTAATGTTAGCAACCTCATTGGTGATGTCAGTTGTTTTTGTGTGCGTGTGTCTGCTTACTTGCTGCTATTAGGAGTGATTGTTCCAAGTCAGGGTTGAGATATGTGAACAGAAAGCAGTGATTTTTTTTTTCTTTAGTGCATGCACTTATTTCATTCCCAGAAGTTCTGAATAGTATTGCCTTCGCTCTCCTATTTTTAAGGCTCCAGATTTTTATATAAACTGACTATTCTTTTGAATAAGTCGGGGGCATATTTAATAATAAATCAACACCTCACTTACGGCTGTTCTTGTTAAGCAAACTTAGTAGTAATCTTTTGTATTTTCTTTTTTCCTATCTTTGTTTTATTAAAATGTATTCATTTGAAATTATACACTATATCTGTACATACTTGTTGCAAATGTATATGCTTTTTTTTTTTAATGAATGTCATACCTTCTGGCTGACTGATTTAAATGTGTTTGGAGACCTAAGAAAGCATTTAAGTTTGTTTTAGTTTGATTTGCATTTTTGCTACTACATTATCTTTGGTTTATGAAGTGAACTGCTTTGTATCTGGTTGCTTTATTCTTTAAAGGTCTAGAAATACACAATTTCAACCCCTCATGCTAATTTTTAATGAATAAAATCCAGAAAAAATGCAGACTTGCTCATCACTTAGATTCCTGCATGATTCTAACAACAAAATTGTTGTACTGAACTTCTGAGGAAACATTTCTCTGCAAATGCAGAAAAGGCTTTTGCAATGTGAAGCAGGCTTAGTTCTTCAATCCTGCTTTGAATGTTAAATTGGTGCCTTTTGCTAGTTCAGCAGCTTAAGAAAATGTTTACAGCTTCAGCTGTAAATGTATGCTGCTTGAACTGTTAAATTTAACTGTTTAAGTTTATATATGCTTTTCAAACCACATTGACTCAAGTATACAAAGATATCAGATGAAACATACCAAAAAAGTATTGTTTGTTTTGTTAGAATTCCAGTTACAACAGCATATGCAGTAGTGTTTGCCAGGTAAATTTTTTTTTTTTTTGATAGCTCTTTGACTCTGTCCCGCATGAATCATTGATGTAAATTGTTTTGACTAAAGATATTTAAAAATGCTGTAACCTGTGATGTAGGAGAAGTTTATTTGACTTCAAAATTACTGTTCCTAAAATGAATGCGTGTTTCACTGCAGAAGTAGCTCGTCAGAATGACTGGGATGGTATTGTTGCCTGCCATCAAGGGTATATAACCTGTACAACATGGAACTATCAGAAAACTTCTATGGGAACTCATAAACTGAGGCCGGAAGCATTTAGCAAAAACAAACCTCTTGATATATATGCAACGGTAAGTTTATTCATGCCAGTGTTTCTTCAGTGTTACAGCGTGTGCCAGTTTGGTTGTTTGTACAGAAGCAGTATTTAGATGGAGAAAGTACTAGCTAGAGATGTTTCATTTAGTTGTTTCGCAAAATTCTTTTTTGTGAGCTCAGTGTCTCCTACTTACTTTTTGTAATGCAAATGGTTTTTAGAAAAATGCCAAACGTGCATTTTCTCTTAAACATTCAGGTGAACTACAAATTCTGTTCTCTGATTCAGTTACTTAGGTGTTCCATGTTTATCTTTAATTTCTTTTAATGGTGTTGAGTTGATTATATGTCTCTGATGGTAAACTCTCATACTTGCTCTGTGAAGGCAAATTGTTGAAGATACTTTTTTTTTTTTTTTTTTAATAGGAAAAGTGTATTTTCAATTGCAGGCAGGAAATTCCCTTTAAAATATCTTGCAACTTAAGCTGCACACAGTGAAAGTCAAGCACTCTGTGAAAGAGGTATAAATGTTTACTGTGGCTTAAGAGCTTGCAACACAAATAGTTACTCTGGCATAGCTGTTGTGCTATGAGTTCGTAATATTACTTGTGATAACTTTTTTATCTTATCTTATACTTAGCAGTTTGTGGTAGATGCATGAGTTCTGTTGTAAATATGTGGTTTCTTTTAACAGATCCTTTGGACTTTACCTTTTTAAAGACACCTAGACCATTGTTTCTCTGTTTCTTAGAACTTAAGCTCTGTGTGAACTTACACTGTTTTAGTGCCATTGGCAATACTGGCATTTAAGGGGAGTGGTAGCAGGCACGCTTGGCTTTTATCTTAGGGATTGAATTCACGGATGTTTTAATAATATAGGTTACTTATTTAAGTTACAGCGTTCGTGCTGTTTGGTATGACTTATGAGAGGAAATGGATGTCACTAAGTCAGAATTTCATTATTTACCCTTGTAAGCCTGTGCTGTCTCATTTATTATTTGTTGCCAGTTTGCTTATTTTAACATCTCCTTTCTCTGCTTTTTTGAGATGGTAAGCTATTGTTTATTCTGTGCAGCTTTCCTTTAAGAAGTTTAATAAAAACATTTTAAAAATTTGCATTCCTAAGATAAACTGTGTATCTTCTAACAACTTCACTAATGAGGTATGTACTTTAAGATTTTTTTTCATGTTTGCTTGTCTTTTTCCCCTTGAAAGGCAGTTGATATTACCTCATGTGGAAACTTTGCTGTAATTGGGATGTCAACAGGGCAGGTAGATGTGTATAACATGCAGTCTGGCATTCACAGAGGGTGTTATGGCAAAGAAAGAGGTAAGAATTGCTACACTTTTAAAATATCTCCTTTTAGCAGAACAGCAACAAATTAGTATTCTGTCAGCTCAGTTTCTGAGTTGAAATCAGGAATCTTACTTTTCAGTTGCTGTATTACCCTACACTGTCCTTTCCTATACTGTCATCAGAACTAATGTGAAACCTACTCTGAAGGGAAGGATCCCTGCTAGGTTTGATAGTTCTGATGTTGACATCTATTTAGTTTTAATCAACACAAATTTGTCAGTTGCCAACATGGTTAGCACTAACATGAGATCCTCTGACCTAAGCTATTCTTGAGACCATCACATCTCCAGTACTTGGCTGCTTCTTATAGCGTTCTCTCTCTGAGTAAATTTTTCCATCTGTTTTGTGCTTCCTGCTTAAAAATGAAGGAATACTTTCATGTATGGAAATGCTTTCATGCATCATAAGCAAGTCCAGTTCTTTGCAACTGGGTAATTAAATAATAGTATATGCAAACGCAGGACTTCCATCATGAGTGGTGGTGGTGAAGTTTTTCCTTTGAATGATTGTGCATATATGTATTTCATGTCATGTATCCTCTATGTGGTATATTTGCTGCTGCTTTGTAAGTCTTGTACAATGCTTACTTGCAAGCAACTTGTTTTGTGGATTTGGTTTCTCTGCTGATGAAATAAACTTATAATATTCAAGCAGAGTTATCAGGTAGCTTTGGAATTTTCTGTCACATGCTTACTGTTCATATGTAGTATGCATATACTATACATACAGAATAGTGCGTTTGAATTCTGAAATGCAATTTCTTTTATCTTGCTCTGTAGCACATGAAGGGGCCATTAGAGGGGTAGCAGTGGATGGATTAAACCAGCTGACAATCACTGCTGGAAGAGAAGGATTAATTAAATTTTGGAAATTCAAAACTAAAGACCTAGTTCACTCCACTGATCTTTCTTCTTCTCCAAGTGGAATTCTGCTTCACAGAGATAGGTAAGAAACTAAAACGATTTCATATGCATATTGTTTTGCTCTAAGTGTTTAAGCCTAGGATGGCAACCAAAGATACTAACAGAGCCTAAATTTCTGATACTTTGAAGTACAACTGTCTACTACTTGTACAAGAAATTTTTTTAGTCTGAAGAAATACAATCCTGTTTCTCTGAGATTATCTCAGGATAAAATTTATTTTTGAGCAATGTTAGGATGTTGTTTGTCTTTGAGTGTTCACTGTCAAATGTGCTATTGGTTTTTGGCAGTGGTATTCTGGGAATTGCCTTTGATGACTTCGGTATTAGTGTTTTGGATATAGAAACCAGGAAGATTGTCAGGAGATTCTCAGGACACCATGGACGAATTAATGACATGGTAATGGTTAACTTATTTTCCACAACAAAAGGTGACATATACAAATACTTAATTATTTTTAAAGATGATAAATTTGCATATATTAATTCATTGAGTATTATGTTCAGCTATGAACAGTAAAAGTATACGTCAACTCTATAGCAGCTGTGGTCATGTTAGTTTGCAACTTAAAATATACAGTGTTCAAAAGATCATATATTTTTAGCATGCTTTGGGATTTTATTATAATTTTATGACAAGCTATAATTTTGGGTTTAACAGAAAAACATAAGTATTAGGAACACTGAAAGTCACGTTGAGGTGTAAAGCTGTGCAACAGTCTTAAACTGTTTATGTAGACAAAACATGTCAGTTAAATACAAGATGTAAACAGGTCTGAAGTTATGTTACACTCTTGTTTCCTTACTTTACATCTTGTGAAATAGCACTTTGCAATGGTCATTGAAATACTCTGTATTTACTTATTACTCTGATTTATAGTTTCTGACTTAATTCTGAGTACTAGGAAATGAGTATTTATTTGATTCTCTCCCCCCCCCCCCCCCCCCCCCAGTTTTATGCTCTGTGGCTTTAATCATAAATATACGTGAAGCCCAAAATGCTTTCCCTAGAGCCATATGTAACCTTTGTCAGTATATGCAGACTTATTCTGGAATAGCTTGTATTTTTGACCTTTTTATCTCTCTTGTCAGATTTCTTTTTATGGCCATTCATTTCATTCTGATCTTAGAGAGCAATCTAACCTTGAACTATGTAAAACAAGACCTATTGTATAGACTGACTTGTCAGTTTTGCCTTTAAATTGATTATTTTTTTATAGACTTTCAGTCCTGATGGTCGTTGGCTAATAACTTCATCCATGGACTGTACCATTAAGACTTGGGACCTTCCTTCTGGATGGTGAGTCAGTTTAAAAAGCTAGAGCAGACAGTTATGTTAATTCCCATTCTGTTTGTTAAGTGGTGAAAAGCCCCCTGGCTTTATTATCTGGCATGAACCTGTACTGTATGAAATTTGAAGTTGCATGTACCCAGTGTTGTGTGTGATGCTAGCAATATGAGCTTTTCACTGAGAATATATAATCTTAGAAAAGCAGTCTCCTGAAGATCTGATGATAAAATATGGAGTAAAAGGGTGAATTCCTTCTTAAGCGAGAAGCAGCACTATAATATAAATGGCAAGAGGTAACTTAAAATGAGTGCTTTGTGATGTGCTGAAGTGTTAACCCAGTTGTTTTCTAAACAGAAAAATACAAATCCTCTTCTCAATTCCATTCATATTAGCAACACAATAAGGTTTTAGTTCAGTTATATTTTTAATTTGTGCTTGCTTATAACTGCCAAAAATGATACTATTTGATCGACTCTAGGTAGTCTTCTCTAGGAATGAAAAGTTGGCCAAGTGCACAACATTGTTCAGGAGCCCAGAAAAAATAAGCAAAAAAGTAACTTCACATTTGCTGCATGCATTGTTTTAGCAGCACATCAGATTGATTCTTTGTAATTTAAAGTGGTGGCATTTAGAGCGCAGCTCTAGTGATATCTGGGACTGAATGGTTTCATTTGGATTGATTAATTTTGTTGAAGTGGTTTGGTAAATAATTTTGCATATTATGACAGCTTTCATTTTACTATAAAATATGTGTTTTGTCTCAACTAGCAATTGACCTATTTTTACATGATGCATGGCACTAGTTTGAAATGGGACAGGATGGAAGGAGACTGTCATCTGGCCAGTATGAATGGGGGGAGAATTAACACTCCATTAGGGCTTCTATGTATTTGTTAACACATTTTTCAATTTCCTTTGTTTCACTCTTTGCTTTTCTTTCTGTGGAGGCTTGGTTTGTCTTTGTTCTTATTTTGTTGTTTGAGCATTATCCTTATGTCAGAGCAATTTCTGTAATATGTATCCAATAGTATTATCAAACTCTTATGAGCTATGATACAAGAAATCACTTTTTAAAACAAAACCATTTTTTGAGGTTGAAATACCAAGATCAGGTCAAAATAAATAGTGCAAATCTGTTATGAGAAGTAAGGTTTATATGGAATACTTAAGATTATTTAAAGAAACTAAGTAGAAACTAAATTTGTCCAAGAAATGCTTGTGTTCATTTTCTAAGGAAGCTGGGACTACAGCTCTAGGAAGTTATCTCTAAAATAATGTTAAAATTCCTTGTCTTCTTTCATTCATATTTTGACTTGAGTTTTAGTGTTGGCTGAGTAAGAAAAGAAATTGAGTATTGGATGTAGTGTTACTGTTCATACATGTTAGATTTAAATTTTTATGACAGGGCATTCATACCAGTGTGCATGGTACAAACACATACAGTTGAAGAGAAATTTGGCATAAACATTAAGAAATTTGTGTAGATGGTTTGCTTCTGAGTTGCCTTTCCACATTTGCTTAAGTATTTCTCTTCTAAATGCTAAAAATGTCTTCTTGAAAAAAAGTCTTCTGTGTTCTTACAAATGCATGTCAGTATGTTTGCAGCAAGAGAAAGCTTTAATTCTTGTTCTTTAAGGGGGCATTGCATAAACATTCTTAAAATTATATTATGAAAGTTGTTTGTTTAGCACCCAAAAATAGGAAAAGATGCAATTAAAGTTGCTGGGCAACATAAATTCTCTTTCTTGCTTTATTTGTGCATATTATAATGCAGTCTTCAGTTACACAATAACATACATTTTCTTTCCAGCAGTGCACCTCATTCTGTCTGTGAGATGAACAGTACTAAGGGGAGAAAAAAGTAGTTGGTTCAGTATATTAGTTTATCTCCTTGGTGACCCCTTTCCCTCTGACTTTCCAATTATAACTTTTTTTTCTCTTTTCTTCATTACTGCCTGCATGGTAACATTAAATTCACTAACAAACAGTGACAATAGCACTGGAATGTGCAGAAATGTAGTATTGCCAATTCACAGACTAATAACTGATGCAGAGTAGTTCATATATTCAGAATTTCCTCTGATGGTGACTGCGAGTGATCAGTTAGTTGAAAAACAGAAGTAGGGTTTTTTGAAGTCCCTTGCATCTGCAGTGACAACTGCTATCTTTTGCAATTTTGAATGATCAGTTATTATGAAAAATGAATCCAAGGATTGTGAAGCTGAGCATTAACAGAGAATGCTGTGATATCTGTCTTTATAAAACCTTTTGGTTTATGCTTTGGATGGAAATCTTGAGACAGAGTTAAGAAAGAAACCTGTTGTCATTCAGATGCCCTGATAGATCAGACTTTCTCTTCCGGCAGTTTCTTATTTTATACTTTCCATGGTCCTATTTTTGCAGTAAGGCAGGAAGTGTAAAGATGAATGTCTTCAGTCCAGACAGGATTCATTTAGCAATTACTGTACATTTTGTGTGAGAATCACAGGGATGTGTCTCATTGTCCTGCCATGATTTTTTTTAAAGTCTATAATTCTAATCATGATTTAAAATCAGTAAGTAGGAAAGGTTGATTTAATTCAACTTTTAATTTTGTGTTGCATTTGTTCTTCATGGTTACTTTATTGAACAATAATTCTCACTTATTGATAAAGATTAAGTTAAAAAGATGGATTTGCAACAAAAACAGTCCTTATGGTAAATTTTTTAGCCAGCACACACTACATTAATGCATGTTCAGGCATTTATGGGTTTAGTGTTCATTTATTTTATGTTGGAAGGGATGAATGATATGGTTCTTACTTACCTGATTAACTTTTAACTTGTAATTTGTGTCTAACAACATTCAAAAGGAATTTAAAAAATCCATTCAGTTCACAGAAATGAAATTTTAAACTTCATTTGTCAAATCTTCGTAAGATTGCTGATTGCCTTAAAAATGTATGCTCACAAGATTTGCGTTTTAACTGCTTTGCTGAAATTAACATTTTCCTGTAGTTTGTGAACAGAATAAGTTATTACTGCTGTGTCCTCCATAATTGTAGCACTAACTGCAGTCAGCCCTTCTCACTTTACTTCTGATTTCAGTCTGTAAATAAGAAAAAAGCATTCATACTCTCCGTTAAGTTTTTCCTGTTTCTGTCAGTGAACTGGTCATCTAACTCAACTACTTTTAAGATTTGAAGTAACTGAAATGTATGTGTCAGCAAATGACAAGCAGTGCTAAGAACCAGGACTTGGACGGAGGTTTCCTGTGGATCACCCAGGACTTCTGACAAGGGCTTGAACTGAAAAGTGACTTACTGTTACGCAATAGTCACAGACTTCAGTATATTTTATGTTTCTTTTTATGTGATGTTTTCTCATTTTTTTGCAGTAGTAAAAGGAGTGATGAGGGAATGGTATATCATGCTGGAGATGCCAGCTTGATGTATGCCAAGACAAACTGTTGCAGATAATCAGATTTTGCAGGGTACAGTTCATTTTGCACTTCAGGAACACACTTACCCAAGTGTGTATGAAGTATCTTGAGGGAGCTGACAACTAATGGTAGAGAATTAAAAGATGAGGTCAGAACAGCCTGGGGCTGATTGGAAGTGTAAAATCTATTGCCACTAAAAAGGTTAGTGCTAGGCCTGAAGAGCTGATTGTGGACAGATGGTTCATCATATTTTCCACAAAACATCCATGTCTAAGGAGGTAGCATGAATGTACCAGCTCTGGCTGATTTTAGAGAGCTCTAGAGAGGTTAGTGAGTGATTGGTTGGCCAGTATCATTCATTCATTAAATTTATATATGTAGTATTTGAACACTTCTAATAGTCTGGTTTGTTTATATGCTTCCAGTGTTTTGCTTACATTCAGTCATGGTTATGCCGTAATTTCTGTTTTGTATTTTCTCTCCTTAGCCTCATAGATTGTTTTCTGCTAGACTCTGCAGCTGTGAGCATTACTATGTCTCCTACAGGAGATTTTCTAGCTTCATCACATGTGGATGAGCTTGGAATTTATTTGTGGTGAGTATGTAATACATTATTTCTATACAGAATTTATGAGCTGGAGAATAATTCTTGTAATCAACTTAATGGCAAATACAGAATCGTTCTGTAAAGTATCACCCTCTAGAGTTTTGTCTCCTCTGTTTCTAAATAAGACTGAGATATTGTCTGGTGTTGTGATCTGTAAACCTTGAAATCTCTTATGATTAGGACTTTTTCTCATAATTAACTGAACCCTTTTTCCTAAATGCTTCTCTCTTACTCTAAAGAATTCCTATTATAGCACTATTAATGTTTTTTTGTTTGACTCTACTTATATTTTTGCCCTTCGAAATGTTTGTCACTCATATAGTGTCACTTTCTAAAGGCTCCTCTTTTTGCCCTGCTATACAACGTTGCCTGAGACTTTTGAGTAGAATTTGGAAATAGTGATTATTTCTGTTTATTAATGATCAACGTAGGTGTAAACAAAAATGCATTTTAATTCAATCTACTGATATGACTTTGAGGCAAATGACTGATTAGATCTAGGACATGATTTAATTAGTCTGATTTTGTTCCTTGTACTAGACAGATTTTTCAGTTTACAGTTGTTGGCAGTGGTTTAACTTTTGGAGTGTTCAGTTGTTAGACCTTTCTATGCTCAAGTGAAATGTGCTTCCTTGTCCATAAGACGGATGGTTTTATCTAGCCCTCGTTAATATTGACAGAAAGTCATTTGGCAACATGATTTGCGTGTGTTCTCTTTACAGATAACTCTTTGTGGTTCCAAACTGCAAGAAAGTTTTCTAAGAGTACCCCTCTGAAATTCTGTGAAAGCAGAATAAATCATTTATATTTGCATAATGCATTGTATATATTGAGTATAGAGCAAACTTTTTTGGTAGGCAGTTTTGCCATTTCAAATACATAAACTAGTTGAAGTAAACTTGCTTCATAATGGCGTAAGTATTAAAGGCTTTTGACAGTAATACTGAAGCATAACTTCCATGTTTCAGATTTTTAGAAAACATATCGTCACATTTCATTTCTTGTTTACCTTGTAGATGAGGAAATCTAATTTTGAGTAGAACCTGGTGATTTGTCATAGTGTGGTAGTATCAGATTGCAGTAAAATCCTGTCTAAAGTATTTTCTCCCATTCACCTGAAAATTGTTTTTAAAATGTCTGTCTTATTTTTCAGGTCAAATCGTTCTCTGTATTCGCTCGTCTCTTTACGGCCCCTTCCAGCAGATTACAAACCTTCTATGGTAATGCTTCCTGGAACTTGCCCTGTGCAAGGTAATCTTCAGATGAAAAGAATATTTTCAATTTGGTATTGAATTTCTTATCAAAGACACTGTAGCTTTCTCAGTGAAAACTCGGTGACGGGGATGGTTTTTTGTTCCCCTTTCTCCCAACTTTGAGCAGTGGGTGTTGTCTACCTTGACTTCGGCGAGGCTTTTGACACTGTCTCCCATAACATCCTCATAGACAAGCTCAGGAAGTGTGGGCTAGATGAGTGGACAGTGAGGTGGATTGAGAACTGGCTGAATGGCAGAGCTCAGAGGGTTGTGATCAGCGGCGCAGTCTAGTTGGAGGCCTGTAGCTAGCGGTGTCCCCCAGGGGTCAGGACTGGGTCCAGTCTTGTTCAACTTCTTCATCAATGACCTGGATGAAGGGACAGAGTGCACCCTCAGCAAGTTTGCCGATGATACAAAACTGGGAGGAGTGGCCGATACACCAGAGGGCTGTGCTGCCATTCAGAGAGACCTGGAGAGGCTGGAGAGGTGGGCGGAGAGGAACCTCATGAAGTTCAACAAAGGCAAGTGCAGGGTCCTGCACCTGGGGAGGGATAACCCCATGCACCAGTACAGGTTGGGGGCTGACCTGCTGAAAAGCAGCTCTGCCGAGAAGGACTTGGGAGTGCTGGTGGACACCAAGTTAAGCATGAGGCAGCAATGTGCCCTTGTGGCCAAGAAGGCCAATGGTATCCTGGGGTGCATCAGGAAGAGCACTGCCAGCAGGTGGAGGGAGGTGATTCTCCCCCTCTACTCAGCCCTGCTGAGGCCACATCTGGAGTACTGCGTCCAGTTCTGGGCTCCCCAGTACAAGAGGGATGTGGCACTACTGGAGCAAGTCCAGCGAAGGGCCACAAAGATGATTAGGGGGACTGGAGCATCTCTCTTCTGAGGAAAGACTGAGAGAGCTGGGCCTGTTTAGCCTGGAGAAGAGAAGGCTTGAGAGGAGATCTTATTAACGTGTAGAAGTATCTGAAGGGAGGGTGTCAAGAGAATGGAGCCAGACTCTTTTCAGTGGTGCCCAGTGACAGGACGCGAGGCAATGGGCACAAACTGAAACACAGACAGTTCCATCTGAATATGAGGAAAAGCTTCTTCACTGTGAGAGTGACTGGGCAACCTGTTCCAGTGCTCTGAGAGGTTGTGGAGTCTCCTTCCTTGGAGGTATTCAAAACCTGCCTGGATGCGATCCTGTGCAACGTACTCTAGGTAACCCTACTTGAGCAGGGTTGGACTAGATGATCTCCAGAGGTCCCTTCCAACCTCAACCATTCTGTGATTCTGTGAGCTTTTTTGCCCGCATATATTCCATAGGAGTTTTAGTGCTGGGTATTGTCATGGTGGCAAGAGAACTGTGTTCAGCCTGCCTAGCTTCTATCCTTATTGGATTCCCAGTGGGAGAAAGGCCTCAATTGCATTTCTCATACAGTTAATAGAGAGAAATAGTTGTGCTTCTGAAAGCCTCTAGAGGGAGATCTTGTCTGCTCAAGTCTAGCAGTTCTCCTAAGGTAAGTGCCTATGTTTAGATCTCTCTGGAGAAGGAGAGACACCACTAACTCTCTGTATTGGCCACGTAAAGAAGGGAGGAACTTACTCAGCCGTGACTGCTTCATTAAGCATATACTTAATTCATATCCTTAAATTAAGGAGACAGAATTTCATCCCAAAACTTTGAATGTTCTGGTCCTGTAAGCAGTGTCTGGTTCTGGCCGAACACGTGAATTCATTTCCTGTCTTCAGCAAATGTAAGGTTTCTGTTTGGCTGCGCTGAGCTTTTAATTTTTTAAGTTTCTTTGTGGCTTTAGGCTCTTCTATGACAGTCATAGTTTCAGCCATGTGTAATACTAATGGATTTTGCAAATAGGAAGGGGAAAGTGAAAGTGGTCAAGACCACACAGAAGTCTAGAGCAGATTTTTATTGTGTGATGTTGTGCTTTAATGTTAAGATTTTCTTCATTTTTATGTGCAGCTTCAGTCATAGCTGTGAACAGGTTATGAATATTGTGCACATTTAAATGCAAAAATTCTCAAAATTTGTAACTCAGAACTAAGATCACTGCATACATATTTTAAAATAATTAGTTAACAAAAAAATTGAAAAGTATTCTATTATTCTTTCTGTTGAACTTAAATAAATTACTTTACCAAGTTAATAAAGATTGTTTCTGTAGCTTGTGAGCTATATGTTATGCTAGCACAAATTTATATGGATGTTATATATACACACATTTTTCAAAAATTGCAAAAGAAATACTCATGTTCTAATTAAAAAAAAAACAAACTGAAGTGCATATGTTAACAAAAGATACCTGTTCTTGAAAGATGTGGATGCAGCAGGAGCTGAAGAAACATGTGGTGAAATGATAGAATATGATTCACCTGAGCAATTGGGGGAGCAGCTGATAACCCTATCCTTATTACCTGAGTCAAGGTGGAAGAATCTCCTCAATCTTGATATCATCAAGGTAATGATACAGGCACACTGTCACTTACCTAGTGTAGTATTTGGGTTGTGTGCTTTTCTCAGAGTAGGTTAAATAAATGTTATTTCTCCTGTAATGTAAAACAGACGGTTGTCTTAAAAGTTTCTGTGGCGCTCAAGAAATCCTTGAGAAGGAAGGACTGTTTAGTAACTTTTGCATTATTATTTCTGCAAGGCTTAAAATAGCTGTCTGAAGGAAGGAATTTCCATGTCAACATAGCTTAATAAGTGCCTGTGAAGCTGTTCTAGGTTATGCTTCCAAACCACTGTCAAGCATTCCCATAACTAAGAGAAGAGGATGAAAAAAAACAATAGCATACAGCCAGATGTATTTGCTCTTGCCCTGTGAGCTGCATTTATCTATTCAAGACTTGATCACACCTTTCTTGTGTTGTTTAGGATTTTGCAGTAGAAGACTGTTGCTTTTCACAATTTCTGGGATTGGGGTGGGGAGTTGTTCAGCTAAATATCTTCATATTAAGTGGTAAAATGTTTTTTCTATCTCTTTACTTTTTGATCAGTCCTTATAATTTTCACAGTAAGGATTTTAAAAATAATTCTTTTAACAAAAAAAACCCTCCCAATTGTTCCTACTGTGATGATGACTTTAATTCAAATATCTAATTAACAGAAAAAGAATAAACCAAGAGAGCCACCAAAAGTTCCCAAGTCAGCCCCTTTCTTCATCCCAACAGTTCCTGGTCTTATACCACGATACGCTGCTCCAGAACAAGAAAATGATACACAGGTAAAAACAAGACTCAATGTGATACTGCATACCTTGTGTATTTCTCCAAGCAAATCTTAAATATGCTTTTTAGTCTTCTGAGACAATACCAATTTTAATGCTTTCTTTCTTCAAATCTCTTGTCCTGTCAGTAGGAAAAGAATCTAATTAATATGTAAAAATATATTTGCATATTCATGTACACTCTCTTATACTTTCATGGTCTAGTCAAAGGTAGTGAACCTTGGAGTACTGGCACAGAAATCTGATTTCTACATTCATCTTGAAGAAGCCCTGAGCACTAATGAATGTAAGTTAACAAGATATTTCACTGAAAATGTACAAGCTACTAATATTTTGATGAATGTTTGTTTTTTAAAGGCAGAATTGATAAGGAATGCGAGGGAAAAATCTGCATAGTACAGTAGCAAAGGCAAAGAGAATGGCTTGTTATGTATAGAAATGAATAATGTATTTAAAGCCAAACTAGATCAAAGATCCATGGCTGTCCAGCTTGCCAGCAGTGTGAAGCCCAGCTCAGGCTAAAAACCATATAGAGAAAGCAGATAATGTTCCTGAGGTTGTTAGAGATTCTTGGAGATTGCGATGATCTTGCCCAGAAAAGGTGCTGTGTGTTATTTGTAGGGTCAGAAAGGAAGGGAAACATCTGATAAGGCATAAACTGGTGGTCTGCTGAACCGTGAAAAAGCCTATTTTCCGAGGAGGTTCTGTTTCAAAAGTTGTTTCACTAAAACTTCAGGAAAACTTAGAGCTTTAATTGTAATTGCTTTATAATTTAAAGCTTAAGAAGAAATAATTGATTATAATTATAATCTGTTGGATTTTTTGACACTCAATTCATTTTGAAATTCAGTCTCTTAAGGTGCCTGTGGAGATAAATGTACCTGCTATTTATGCTTGTTTAAATTGTGTTCCTACAGAATCATTGAAACTGGGATTGTTGGAAAAGATTGCTAATAGAGGTGTCCTGGAAGTGTAAATGGGCAGTCGCTGGAAGCTTGTGCACAGGCAGCTCTGTTGCAAGTTCTTCTGTGCCTTCTTAAAGTGTTTTGAGATGAAGAGCTTACTCAACTGCACTTAAAACAGTCTGCACACAATATTTTATGGTCATCTGTCACAAACAAGATGTGTTTTTTATGCAGTGTTTTAGTATTTCAGTTGGTAGTATTCTATTAAACTGTTTCAGAGATGCTCAGAGAAGAGGGAGACATGAGCTGAATATTTAGAAATCTAGCCAAGCCCAGTGGCTGTCTATACTGGGGAGCAGGTATCACCCAGCGATGTGCTGTGGCTGTGGTCCCTAGGGCTGCCCTCAGGCCATCTCTGCTGTAAGGCAGATGTGCTCCAGAGTCTGTGCTATAATCCCAGGCCCAGGAACCTATTGGTCTGGATCCAGGAAGCTGCTGGTGTGTAATATAGCTCTGTGCTGGCCAGTTTACAAGTGCCTCTTTCAAAGGCAACTGGGAGATGTAAATGGATAACATATGCCCAAAGCCATCCTTCCACTGGGGTGGAAGCAGGGTTTGCATCTGGGAGCAGGACAGTGGGATATAGATTGTGCTAGACACCTTTTCCATGTTTTATGTGTACCAGTTCCATAATATGCTCCCTATTTTTTTAATCTCTTATGGCATAGAAATTAAATAATGTATATTCTCAGTACTATTAATGTCTCAATTGCACTAATGATTTTCTCAGCAATCAAATATTCAAAGGTAGAATCAAATATACCACCTAAGGAATATTATCCAGTGCCCGTTACCATTAGTTACAGTCTCTTCTTAGCAGCTTCAGAAACTGAAGTGCTAATCAGAAGACAGCATTTAAAATTTTGTTACAAACAGCTGTGTTTGTGACCATGTAAATTTTTATTTCTGTGTTTATAAAGCAGATGGATAAAATTCTCAAAGTTCATGTAGGATTGGAGAAATACTGAGGAAGAACATTTACAAAGAAGAAAAAAGTAAATCGTATATATTTCTACAAGGAAAAAAAATCCCCCCCACCCCCCAGGGAAAACAAGAGAAATTTACTTAACAAAACCAGTGATTCCCTTAGAAGGACCAGGTTATCCTTAATGTAGCTTAATCTTAATAGCGTTAAACTTAGAAAGGTTCTCAGCGAAAGTGCTATATAGTTTGTCTCTTCTAGGATATATTTGCAATAACAGCTTAAAGTCCAAGTGAATAGCTTTTTTTTGCTAAGGAGCAATGCAAAACGACAGTATTATATGATTAATTAGAAATTTTGTACAGCTTAAAATACAATTAAAAAATGAAAGTGATACAAATATGAAGAAGTTGCTTGTATTTTTTGGAGCAAACTTATCAATAGAATATAACTGTCTTATTAGAGATATACTTCTCTGTAGCATGTGATGAGAAAGTGAAGTAAAGGCAGGATGACATTTTGAGTAAAAATAAAAAAGTAGAGAAACCATATAAACTTGAGACATATTGTTACCAAATAACTGCTCAAGAATTTTGAATACTTCTGTCCGGGTGAAGGATTTCTAAAGTGCTTTTCTGCAAACATTACTGATACTTTATCCCTCAATACTTTAACATAGATACAACTCCACTTAACTTGCTGAAAGACATGGGACCATCCAATATTGAGATAGAACTAAGGGGTTTGGCCCCTGAAGGTGGCGGCTCTATGGAGGTGATGCTAAGCTTTTTGAGAATGATTGGGATGATGCTGAACAAGAAGTACAACTTCGAACTTGCTCAAGCATACCTTGCACTGTTTCTAAAGGTAATGGTTTTCTATTAAAACTTGGTGTCAGTCATAAAATGATCATTGTTCAGTAACAGGATGTAAATTGCCTGTGCAAAATGTCTGCTTTGAAGGATTATCTTAAATGTTTTTTGTTGGAGATGGTTTTAAAACGATTTACTTGATGCATTGGCTAATTTGACAACTCAGCTGTTCACAGTCAAAAAAAAAAAAAAAAAAAGTAAAAAATAGTTACAGTGAAAAGTACAATACCAGACAGGCTTTATTTTAGTATTTGTTACTTATGATTGTTACAATTTTTTATAACATACCTAACATTCTGAATGATTGTTAATTGCTAAGCTGTAATTTGCTCCATTTTAAGCAAGAAAAGTGTTTAATGCGTGATGTTTGGGAAAGTAAAAGAAGGAAAGTAAAAGAGTTGGAGACACTGGAAACCTGACTTTTACTTTGCATGTCAGTGGGCTGCTTTTGTTTGTTACCTGTTAAGCAGCACAGAACTAATAAAATTATTCCCAGATGTGTGGAAGTTAGGAAGTTACCATGATAATGTGCAATAGCAGTTACTCTTAGAAGGTAGTTCTATAGAAGAGTGCAACCTTTCTGATATGAAAATGTTTACCTATGCTCTACTGTATGAACTGTAGGAAAAAAATAATTACAGCTTAATAGGAAAAGTGGTGATAAACATTCAGACACACGTGGTAATGTCTGCTTGACTTACATTTCTTAATAGCACTACTGCAGGAATTGCTTTTCAAAATAGAGGGAGTATAATGCCAGACAAATATGAGTATATACTTGTCCTTTTTCCTCTCTTGGGGTTAGGCAGGATCCCTGGGGAGTGGATTTGTAAAGTGAAACGGTTAGGACTGTGAGGTCCTGATACCTACAATGACTTTTTATTATGGACTAGCTCTAGTCCATTGGTAGCTCATTAGTAGCTGAAGCCTTAGATGCTGGAGTTCCTCTCCCAGTTTAGTTTCATGCTCAGAAATACACTCCTGCTCTGAACTAAAGTGGCAATATAAACTTACCTGTGATACCTGAGCACAAATATCTTTTGTTGTAGCAAAACTCCTAGATGTAAGTTGTAGCAAAGGAAATAACTAGTTCATCAATTAAGCGGTAAAAATGTATTGCCTTTCTACAAGATTGAGAGGTTTCTTTGCATTATGCTTTGTTCCAGGATTGCTATTTATTCTGTAGAGACATCCTCTCCCTGTATCAGTGTAGAGTGTGCTGACATCATTCTTCTTGCATTATGCAACACAGATTATTTAAATAATGAACTCCATTGACCTCAGGGCATGCATTTAACCTTCCTAGTCTAAAGAGGAATTCATGATGCAGGTTAGAAAGAGAGGAGAGCTGCTCTCTAGAAAAGTGTGTGATGAGGATAGATTCAGCAGCAGAAGTACAACTAGTAAAGCAGTAATGTATTAAAGACAATTTGCTGCTGTATCCTATGTAATATACATGTGGGAGTAAAATGGTTAAAAAAGACTTCTTGCAAAATGAAGGCAGCATTAAAGGGAGGGAATCAATTGCAAGAAAATAATCTTTCCTTTATTGGGGACATTACTGAAAGCAAACCTGTGGAAGTGAATGAGGAAGCTGATATTGTAAATTTTGATCATCTGAATTTATTTCACTAACTCCTCCTTTTTATTTTCAGTTGCATCTTAAGATCCTCTCATCAGAGCCAAGGCTACTAGAAGAAATATCCAGATTGTCAACACAGCTTGAGGAAACTTGGATTCATTTACAGACTCTTTTCAATCAGAGTCTATGTGTGTTAAAATATATGAAAAGTGCATTGCTGTAAAATACATTTTTTAAGGATTTTGACTGCATAAAAATACTTGGATTAATAGTACAACTTATTGCCAAAAATAGTGGATTCCAAGAATTATACTTGGAGTTCTGATGCTGTATTTTATAGTATACAGCAAAGTATTTTAGACAGTGCATAACTAAATATTTTAATTCATTTCGGTCTGAGTGAAAGCTAATATGTGCAAATTAAATGTACATGTTGTATTTAAAATGGTTTGTTATTAATGAGCAAACAGTTAAAAGACCATAGGTAATGCAGCTAGCTATCTTATGCTTTCAGGACCAAAAATGTAAATCAGAACAAAGAAATGACTTGCAAAAAAAAAGTAGGAATTTGTTTTCCATGAGGAGACAGAAACCTATATTGTGCTTAATAAATCAGTGTTGTTGATTTAAAAATAAAACACAAAAAGCAGTTGAATTATTAACAAATTATTAATATTGGTTTAAAGCAAGGAATATAAAAATTGCATTCCTCTGACATCAGAGGGCCTTTCATATAAACTGTTTATAAAAGTTAGTTTTCCTCTCTCTTTGGCAAACTGTGTTCACTATTTTGCCTCAGACCCTTATTTCTAAAAGCAAGGATTTCTAGCTGCACTACAAATCATGGAATTAGAATTTTTTTTTACAATCAAGTTTTCTTACTTTAATTTTGGAGACTCCATTTCCAAGGAAAATTAGGGTTATTTCCCTAAGAAGATAAAAATTGTAGGAATAAAAGTTTTGAATTGTTGGGAATTTTTTATCTGAGTTGAATGTTATTTTTATGAATTGGTATTTATATTTGAAATAATAGGGCTTGGGGAGAGGTTGGGAACTCATGAGAGGAGTTATCTTAAAATTTCAATTTTGTTGGTGGAGAATACTGCCTTACAGCAGAAATATCTGTTGAATGAGATGCTTACTGTATTTCACATGCTCCAGCTAGAGACACTGACTGAGTAACTGATACAAGTGTATGTAATTTTGAATTGAATACTTGAAAGGTGGGTTTGCATTTCACATAAGACTGAAGCAATAATGTGTTGGTTTTGTTACTCTCTCTATATAATTCTTTTAATGCAATTGCATCCTGGAACTCTTTTTAGTGAGTGGTGTATCATGGAACAAATTATCTGCCTACATGTAAATGTAGTGAAGAGTGTTCAATACTGTCTGAAGCAAAGCTGCATTTCAGGCTTCCACATGTGACATTAGATCACCATCATTTGAGTTGCTCAAATTTGCAAAAAAGGTTGTCAGGGATATCAAAGGAGTGCAGAGGTGATGGGAAATCAGCTTTTATAGCTTCTCTGTGTTGTTCTGGCTGTTCTTCATCTGTAACTTTGAGTCCTGTTAAATATTGAAGAGAAAGGAGAATGCTGCAGTTTACACACTGCATCATTCTAGCCAATAAGGATTGAGAATACTGAGTTGGTGGGAATAACCTACACCTGAGTGTTTTTTGTGAAATCTACTAAGCCTTAAGAAAATCCTTCTTACCATAGAATAATTAGCTTCTGGTGATACGGTTCTCAGGAGTCATTAATCCAAACTTCTTGAATTGATCTGAATCAGTCCCAAATCTCTCAAGATTCAATGAAATAAATATATGATAAGCCTGTGAGCTTATAGGTCGTCCTGTAACAATCTAATTTAGCAGATGTTAAAGAATCATTTTTGGAAGTTACTTATATAAATCAACACATCAAAATACATATGGGTATGTAAGTCAGAGTACTACAGTAGTGTCAGATCTACCTCAGTGAAGGAAGGGGCAGTGGCAAATTCTACAGAAAAAGAACTTTCCTCCTGAGTCAGAACAAAGATCTGTCTAGCCTATTGTCCTGACTCCTGCTGGAGCAAGGAATGGATGCAAAGGGTCCAGCAATCAGGTCACGTAGTGAGTGATACTTTCCCGAGCACATCACACCTGCTTTCAGCAGCCAGCTATTTAGATGCTTCCTGACCCAGATGTATTCTAACAATTGTGTTTAATAATCTGTGACAAACCTGTTCTCTGTGCGTTCATCTAATCTCTTTTAGTAACCATTTATACTCTACAACATCCTGTAGTAATGGATCCTACAATTTAATTAGGTGCTAACGGAGAAGGTGTATTTTTCTTTGTATATACCAGACCTTCTACCTACTAATGTTGTATGCACCTCCTACTTTTTGAATGTGAGAAATAATTGTTCTCCAACCTCTTCATGCTTCCCTGCCTCTCTGCAACAAAGCAGTTGTGAAATCTTCTTCTACTGGTGAAGATACTTGATTTTATTGAGTGTGCACATGTAATTTCTCTTTCATTGACAACAAGATATTGCCTTGTACATACAGTTCTAAACATTTGGGCACAAACATAGCTTCTTGGATGTTGAAGTTATTGATTATGGGTGATAAAACACCATGCAACTGAATTGTTAAAATGGACTTTGCATTTCCCATAAGATCCCATTTTAGACTATCAGCATTGTAATGGTATATGCTCTCTGGTGTGAGAAGAAAGATTAGGTGGGTCAAGGGATGTAGTTTGTGGTAGTTGGTGTTAAGCCTAGGTTTTCTTCTAAGCAGGACAGCTACTGCTGGCTTTGCCTTTCTTAGACAATGCCTAGTGTGTTCTAGGCCAGTTCTGCCAAACGACTTCCTTTTAAGATTCTTATTTCTGCATTGTGTCACAGCACTCCCTCCTGCTTTTTCTGTTATTCGTCTGTGCCTGCCTCTGTTCCTGCACTCCATTTCTACCACAATTTTCTCTGCTCCTTTGGCTTCTGAGCATGGCTATCCCATTTAGCAACTCCTGTATGCAGCACTCTTGTCAAGTTACATCTCGATTCTTATTCTACTTTCTTTTGACTCTCTGTCGTACTTTCCGAATTGAGTTGGTACTCATGGTTGTCTTGACACTAAGCCAGATAGTTGGATCTTGTCCCCGAATTTGATGCTGGATTCTAACTCTAACAGTGAAGGTTGCTCTGCTTTGAGCCCTAATAAGCCATCATAGGAATCCTTACTTTTCTTTTTCTTTCAAATAAAAATAGAGTCGTTATGAGGAAAAACATGCAAATGCAAAGTAAGAATAGATTGATGCAAATGTTTATGCATTCTCCTGCATCCAGTGTAGAGCACTGACTTGGAGTACTGAGAACCACTTTGTATGTCTCAAGGTTGTTAACTCTAGCTCCTTGAAAAGAAATGTTAGGAAAGGTCACAGGTCTGTGCAAATTACTGTAACGGAAGTGTCATTGTCCCAGAGTAAGGAAGTTGGAAGATACTTGTTGCTTTTTCCTCTCTTCTGTGAAGTAGAAAAGCTAAAACATTTGTTGGTATTTGAGCTCTGTTGCTGAAGGAGTTAAGAACTGTTTAAAGATCAACAAGATATAATAGTTTCTCCTTTTGCTGTTGACATCAGCAGATGTTTTCTGAACATGGAGTGTTGGTATATCAGCTTTTTCCTCAGCATATCACATGGTCCAAAACTTGTGCTGCTTGAGAATTACTTGTTTGGTGAAATGTGATTGGTGTTTAAAAATAACTTACATATTTAGAGATTAAGAATTCAGTTAGTGCCTTATGGATGTCAGTACAAAGTCTACTTGATTTTGGAAGGCTTTGCAGTAAGTGTTAGAGGAAAACGAAATGCTGTCTAAATATCCTTAGCACCTGTGCTTCCTCTTTGTGAAGCAGTGATATATTAAGAAAAGAAAAGTGACAGATCTAATAGAAAGATCCTTCTAACATGGCTGTTGCAACCTCCCCAGGAGGACTGAGTGAGCCCTCTGATGCTCTGCTGCAGGTCATGGAGCTTTCCTAGCCAGTGCCTGTCTCTGGAAGATTTCTCTTCCTCACTGAGGTGTATACCTCTAGTTTGCAAAACAGTCCGTGTGGGTCAGTAGAGGAGCACATGTGCCCTTCCTGTCCCGTGGGTTAAAGCACTGTTGTGCTGGCTCTGTAAGTGTTCTAGTATACCAATGGTAAGAATCATCCCTCTGACAAAGCAACGTACTTTAGTGATTGGGAGTTACCAGAAACCAACCAAAAAATAAACTAGAATAAGGTTGAATAAAATAATGTATTTGTAGGATTCCAACTCAGTTGCAACATTTGTAAAGGCTATAAAATATGAATGGAAATAGAAAGAAAATTATCTACTTGGATTAGCTCCAAAGGCGACTTTCATCCTGTGTTACCCAGTAGCCAAGCTGCTAGCTGCTTTACAGCCACATGGCTGAAGATCTGGCTCTTAGTGTCTCTTGAATGGCCCAGTATCTTAGAAGAGGATCTGAATTTAAGGACCTATTCCTTCCTTTGGTGCCCCAAACTCTCCTTGAGGGTTTTTCAGATTCATATGTCTCAGAAGGATTTTGTAAACAGAGCTCAATAAAAAAATCTCTCTCAATCACTGATGTCCCCTCCTGCTTTGGAGATGTTAGCATCCCTTCAGCGTGATTGGATCTGAAAAGTCATCAACCTGTTGTAAAGCAGAATATCCCCTCCTGTCATGTGGAGCAATTTTTAAAGCCCAGGTAAATGTTTTCTCAGAGTGTGTCAGGTTACATTTTTTTGCAATTTAGTTTTGATTGCACAAATAGGGTTATGCAGTTGGCTCTCATTTACGTTTGAGATTAACCTTTACATTGGCTGATAGCTCTGGATTGATGAAAGGATGAGGGATGACTGCCCAATTCTGTTTGAAGGATACTATTCCAATGGGATCAAAATACACATAAGTTATTCTAGCAGTGTTTACTTGAGCGTTTTATCCAGATACTTTATTCAAGGTAGTAGAATAAACTGTCCAGAAGTCTTCATCTCCCTTCAAAGGATAGAGGGGGCTCATGTTGACTCTCTCTGACCCTTATTGAGGGTCAGTAATTCAAGGAATTGTTAGGAAGCAGAAGTCCCTGTGAAGCAGCCATGAAGGGAAAGGGTGCCTAGGATTGCTGTCTGTTTTTTTAAAACTTGCTGAGAGCTCAAGAATGAGCAATCCTGTTGTGCAAGAAGGTGGGTGATTTTTGGTAGAAGGACTACTTGACTAAGAAAGAAGCTTCTCAATGAACTAAGATGAAAAAAGAGAACATGCAAGAGGTGGAAACAAGGATGGACAGCAATGGAGAATTATGAAGGCATTGCTCAAGTACTTAGGGGCAAAATCAGAAAGACCAAAATCCCATTAGAGCTAAGACTGGCAAGAAGCATGAACAACAACATGAAGGTGTTTTACAGCTGTGCTGGTTGCAAAAGGAAGTTCAGTTAAAACACAGGTATATTGATGGTTGAGGAAGACAACTCTAGTGGTAAATATGGAAAAGGTTGAAACACCTGATGCCTTTTTTTTTTGCCTTCAGTCTTCACAGGTAAAACCTGCTTCCATTCTTCTGTATGTACCAGCATCCTTTGGGACAGAGAGGAGCAGCCACCAATGAGGGAGCAATGAGTTAGGGAGACTTTAGAGAACTGGGCATATTCAGATCCATGGGACTGCATAGGATTCTCTTAACCATGTTGGAAAAGGTGGCCAATATGATAGCACTGCCGGTTGACTATGAAAAATCATGTTGAACAGGGAGATTCTTCGTGACTGGAAGAAGATTGGTGTGCCTGTTCTTAAGAAAGATGAAGAGGAGGATCTGGAGAACTTGGCCCTACCTCCATCTTCAAAACAATTGGGGAGCATGTGCTATTGGAATCCATCTCCAGACGTGCGAAAGACAAGAAGGTGATTAAGAACTGCCTGCAGAGATTCATGAGGGCAAAACATGCTTGACTAACTGCATTGCCTTCTAGGATGAAATGACTGGTCATGTGGATGAGGGAAGAACAGTAAATGTAGTAATACAATTCAGTGCAAATATAGCAGTATTTAATTACTTAATAGTCTATTATTAAGTATTGCAAATTACTAGGATTAGTCACATGCATGCTGTCAATTAAGACTTTGCAAAAATCAGCAGTTGTCTTATGCCATGTAACCTATATACTGAGAGTTGGCTTACGGGTGACATATGATCTGCAGCATAGTGGTGTGAATTATTTTTGCAATAACTCAGTATAATTGGCATTACCAAAATTAATTTAGTCAAGTTCTAATCATGTCCAATGCATTGTTACTTTGTTATTTATCCCATAGCAAAGTTCAATAGATTAGATGTAGCAATGTTGAGTAATGCTACTAGCATTAGAGAAATTTGGAACGAAACTTAGAAGAATTTGACTATGAAGCAAGTTCAGAGTATTTCAAGTGAATGTCTCATAAGAAAAATGATTCTAAAATTGATGGGTGCCAAAGCATGCTTGACCGTTTTATAAATAGTTGCCCTTTATTACTGGAGGTGATCCGATAATAGAAAATATAGAGGAACTGGTTTTCATTCTAATGCTTCACCACCAGACTGTCTCCCACTTGCAGCTGCAGAACTTCTTTTTATGATAGTTTCTACAGCCCAAGTACTTTATAGCCATTTGGTAACATAATTTGTGCTTGAGCAAAGACCTTCTTCCCAGCACACAAGGCACTTACTCTGGGAATGACATCCCTGAGAAGCCCCAAAACCTTGTTAAAAGAGACCGTAAAAGCATGTAGCCAGCTGAGAAAGAGACAGAAAGTGCTGTCGTCTTAGGGAAAATGTAGTGTCTAGAAATGTGTTTCTAGAGGAAGACTCACTGTGCTGCTTAGGCTTTCAGGCAGAAAAGAAACAGACTGGGATGGATCTTTTCAGGAGCTAGGGATGTACTGCAATTAAATCTCACCTCTTAGCAAGGAAAAAGCCTGAGGTGTTGTAAAGGGGTCTGTGCAGCCAGAAGTGAGAAAGATTGTCAGTCCTTGGGATGAGGATGGACTTCTAGTGCAGTGGTACCTGGCCCAGGAAAGGATGTGCTCTCTAACGATGCTGTCCTCTTTGCAGAATCTCCCACATACTCTAATGAAAATATCAGAGCAGAAAGAGTTCCAGCCAAAAACAGTTTGGGGAGAGAGCAACACAGAGCCTCTGCTCTTTCTACACGGGAGGGGAATGGGAGACAATGAAGTAAACAGCAGTGATCCTACAAGGAAGCAAGAATCTGTTTGCTGAAAGCCCATACTGGGAAGAGGCTAGTGTCCACATTTTTCCTCCTGGTTCCCCCACAGCAGTGAGAGCTGTAGAAGCCCTCCTTTCCTTTCTGCAAGGTGTTTGCAAGGTTTTGTCTTTAGTCCTTACATAGATCTTATTGGCAAGTCTGCTTAGACAGGCTTACAGAGTCCAAAAGTGGCCAGAGCTTGCTGACATTAAATATCAAGGATACCATCTGTGTGGGGTTTTTTTTTCTTTCTTTCTTTTTATGTTACATACAAGTTGCAAGAGGTCTCTTGGGCTTCTTTAGGGGACCAGAGAGGAATGACTTCTTGGTAAACAGGGGAACCAAAGCTGATATTCTGTCTCTCAGAGAGCTGTAGCTGTTTTTATGTAAGTTAGGCAATGAGTCCCTGTATTGTGATTGCTAATGCTAAGATCTTAAGGGGTGACAGAAAGAAATGATGATGATGTAGCAGACAACTGCAAAGATATTTTCAGAGTATTTACTCAACCAAATTCTGTGAAAAATTGTCAAATGTGCTGATTTTTCTCAACAGAAACCTATTGGTGAAGTATACTGCATGTTTCCAAGGGTTGTCAAGACCTGAACACCTTGTCTCTACAAAATAGAAGGTTAAGGTAAGATGTTGGTTTTATTTTTTTCATTAAAGTATCATTTTCTATGAGCCTGGAAAAATTGTTAAGCTATCTTATAAACACTTGATTACATAAATCGTCATTATAAAGAAAGAAAATATTAAAATTGTCAATATGAAAGGGAAAAATCAGTTAAATTAGAGGTAAAATATGAAGTGAAACTTCAGCCCTAAAAGATAAAGATACTGAAACCAGCATGTGCTAATGAAAGTTTGGTCATGTTAGATTCTCTGGTCCATTTGTATAAGTGTATTTCTTAACTGATTCCACTGCCTGATGGTTAAAGAATAAATCTTGGTGGTACAATACATGTATAAAACTGACAGTTTCAGCGTGACTGAGCAGGTGCTGTTCTTTTGGAATGTGCCGTTTCCTTTCATGTTGAAATGAAAGGCTCTGAAAAGTCTTGTTAAGTTTTTCAAGTAGAATCATAGCACAGCTCAGATACACATTCTGTCCTCTTAGTTATCATCTTCATATGTTGAAGGAGGAACTCCTGGAGCCCCAGATCGTAACAGATGTTACCAATAGTCATGAGGTGATATGTCTTTATCACCCCAACTCCACTTATGTTTCTGGACTAAGAAACACGTTGATAGAGTTTTAAGGTTAGCAGAATTTGGCCTTACAGGTTGATATGCAACTTAAAACATGGGCCATGAGCTCTGTGATATGCCTGGTAAGTGTAATCCAAAACAGCTGCTTTGGAAAATTTTCTGTCTTCACTTAATGCAGTGACCATGGCATCAAATGATAATGGTTCATATAGGCTGAATCTAAGCTCATTTGAATTAATCAAGCAACAGCCATGGTCTGCTGCTTAGGATGGAATGTCAATTTTAAGCTGAAAGCTGATGGTAGAAAAGGAAGCAAACCCAAACTGTGGTGGGCAAAAGGAGTTTTGGTAGAATATTCTGCTCATTTTGGTGTGTTCAATCAGCAAGAAAGTGGTTACGCAGACCCTCTAGAATACAGCCTCAATCCTACTCCAGGTTTGATATTCTTCTGATTTAACCACAATTTTAAATACTCGTTACAGTCCTAGAAGAGATGCAGTGGTTTGGGTAACTATTAGGCTGTGTTAGCTCTCTGCTTTTAATAACTGACAGCCCTAAGTGAACTGTCAATTAAAATGACAGATTCCCATTGACTAGAGATATCTACAGTGAATCTCTAACCACTGAAGAGAAAAAGGTTTCTGTGCTACAAGACAGTCTGCTGAAATAAAAAGAAAGAAATCTTGTTTTTATAATAAAATATAGATGAATTTTCTGCTGTTTTTCCATAATAAAATAGTATGTTGTTTTGAAAACGGTTTCGGGGAAAAGCTTTAAATGAGACTTTTGGTAACTTAACAAAGATTGCTATATAAAGCCCTTGAATTTTAATAATGATAGAGAAAAACATTCAGAAAAGCTAAGTAACTATTTTATGTGCATTGGAGAATGTTAAATGAAATAACCAATTGCCTTTAAATAGAAGGGAGCCTGACAGAATTTTGAGTAATGTTCCTGTTTCTGTTGTTCTACTGAAATGAGACTATCTGTCCGTGGGCTTTGCACAACTGAAAATAAAAACAGGACTTGCAAAGAAGTAACTGTCTTCTTTCATAAATCTTAACCTAACGAGGTATCAGAAATAAGTATAGGTGGTAACAGATAAATGAAAACAGATTTTTAAATAAAGTAAAATGTAACATTTTGTACTTTAAAGAATTATTTATTTTTTTCCTTTTCTTACTGGCCTTTAAATTTTTCTCTTCTTTCCAAAAAGACGCTCTCTCAATATCTTCCTCTTAGTTATAATTATGACCTTCCCAAAACCCGTAAAGCAAAATTTTATTAGCATTAATTGATGAGCTTTCCAATTATTTCTTCCAATCCCCTCTCAATTTCTGTGAAATTGTTCATGCAGCGTTCACTTCACTGTTTCCTTATATCATGTACAGAAATTGTAAGAGTTGGATAAAACATTGTGGGAACATTTGGTCAGCTCAGCATTTTCTAATCTGTGTTCCATGCTTCTAAGCAAGATTCTCTTTTTACGTTGCTCAGTTAGGCTTTTCTCCTTTAATTAAAAGGGAGAGTGTCTTACTAAAATGAGGATTATTTCTCAGATTGTACTAAGATAAAGGAAAAATCATACTCATTCCATTAAGCTCTTTAATTTCCCCTCTAGGATTCAAACTGTAACAATTATCCTTTGTTACAGTCTGCCTCTATTCCTATAGAGACTAAGTTGAAAGGCAAATGCTTATTTTCCCATTATTATTTGGTTAGCAACCATGTTATGAAGAGCTAATTCTCAATCTAAGCAGCACCCACTCATTTCGTAATGTTGGTGGTAATTTCCACTTGCCAAATGGGAGGTTCTTTCATCCAAAGACTTCAGAGTGTTTGACTTGAATGTATTTAGCTTGACAGCAACCCATGATGTAGGTAAGTGTTATCAGAACTGTGCTTATGTAGGGAAATGGACGGTATAACGCAGTACCATGTAGAAATGTCTGTATAGTGTCATGCAGCGGTGTTAGCTAGAGATTAGGGAGTTGTACAGTTGCATTAGGTTTCTACTTGTGGCTTCTGGTCCTAACTAGCTTGTTTGGTGCCAGCTTGCTGATCTTTGCTTTTTTTGTCATGCAGTCTTATATATCCTTTGTTCCTTGCTGAAAGTCGTCTCATAAGTCAGCAGAAAACTGGAAACAGTACAGAAGAACTCCAACTCTTGGCTCCTTGTCCTACTGCTCAGTATTATTCCTATTTGGAGGGGTAATGGGGGGAGTGAAGATCAGGCTTTCTGTACTCATGGTAAGCTTGACACTAAAATACCCCATCTGTTAGTTTACATATTGCAACCCATGGTTCTGAGATATGAGCAGTCATATTTTTGTGAATATTGCTGCTCAGGCATTTATAGTTCCCAATAATCCCTCCTGTCTTCTCCATCTCTGGCAAAAACCTTTAGTGCTCACCTGTGTTAACTCCAAGCAGCATTCTGTGTTTATAGGGAAAATACAGAGATTACTATGACAGCATTAGGCAAAATAAGTTACCTGGCCAGTCAAATGCTTACAGCCTTACTGTACTTTAACTCAAGCCAGTTAGTATTCTTTTAGTCTTGCTAGAAATAAAATGGTTAAGTCTGGCTCCTAGTAAGAAAAGTTCATATAATAGAGTCCATATTGGTAGATGGATAGATAATAACTTCTGTGTTTCGTTCTGCCCACAAATGAAATTAATGACAAGTTGGTCTGTGACTTCAGATCGCTTCAGACGTGAGTCATTGTGTTGTCATGTGAGTTCTGACAAATCTAGCTGTAATGCTTCCAAAAGCTGTCCCTCTCTCTTCCTCCTTCTTCTGCTATCAAGGGTACTATCTGTATAGCCAAGATGGTAGAAAAAAATGTGTTTCTATCTGCCAGCCATTTCAGTCTGGCTTTTTTATATGATAAAGGAAGTTAGCATTTAAACACTAGGGACAAATAACTGAAGTTGAAGTGTAGGCATGCATTTACTTTACTGGCTGTTCTGAGGGGCAGGAATGAGAGCTGTAGGGTAATAATACCTTAAATTGCCCTGTTTGCATCAGAGCACCCAAGCCTTGTACCTGGCTAGAAGGTATGCTTTTGTCACATCTGACTTGTTAGTATGCTTGTTTTTTTCAGGGTATTCATTATCTGTGGAGCTCATAGTGTGATGTATTACTGAAGTGGCCTAGTGTTTTCCCTAAGTTTCTGGTTTTACTTGCATATAACTTTAGCCATACCTAACTTTAACCATGGCATCAGAAACCCACATCAGACTTTTTTGCAACTCTTAGACCATAGTAAGGCACCATATGGAGTTCCAAATTTGGTGGGTTTCAGGATATGTATATAAACAAATAATAACTTCCTAATTAGCTGTGCAAATGCCTTACTGTGAGTCAAAAACAAGTCTTCAGAAGTACACACACATATCAGCAGAAGATTTTCTTGGCCCAAACATTCCTGTGTTATAATGAACTGGGAAAGTTATTTAGGAAAATAGTGGAAAAATCACTTCAATAAGATCATATTTTTCTCCAGACTTGCTATACAACAGAGGTTGTGGAGTCTCCTTCTCTGGAGATATTCAAAACCTGCCTGGATGTGATCCTGTGCAACGTGCTCTAGGTGACCCTGCTTGAGCAGGGGGGTTGCACTTAGATGATCTCCAGAGGTCCCTTCCAACCTCAACCATTCTGTGATTCTGTGATAAATAAGTTTTAATTTAAGCTAGCACATGTGAAACTTTTACATATCAGTAAGAATGGTTGTGTTAGATCAGACCAAAGTGGCCAAAAGCAGGTGACAAGGAAAAGTGAAAGAATGCAGCAAGCATATATGATACGTCCTCTAAAATACTTTTTCAATCTTTCCCAATTTGAAATTTATGAACTGTCTGAGGCAAAGGTGGCTTCCAGGTGTTTTGGAATTTTGAACAGTGGATTTGTCTTTCATGAGTCTGCCTGGCCTCCTTTCAGTCCATCTATGTTTTCAGCATCCACAGTATTTGATGGCAAGGAGTTCTACAGCTTAACTGCTCACAGTCACCTCCTGTTGTTTGCTCTGAAGCTGGCTGCCTGGTAACTCTATCTCAAGGTCCCTAGTTCTTCCATTGAAAAAAGCAGTGAACAATTGATTCTTTCCATCCTTTTTATTTCCCTTATGATTTTCTAGCTGTTTAGTTTGGGTGAAATTAAAAAGGAGAGAGCTGCAAAGATGACTGTGTAGTGGAAAACAAAATCTTCTACCTAAGCAATGTAGATACAGATATATATACATGCTGAGAGCAGTGTAGACGTTCTTATTTAGAAAATGAAAAATAATTTTTATGTGACTTCATGTTCTAGGTTCTCAAACAACCATGAGAACTATGATTCAATTTTTTGAGTTGTAGGCAGCTTGGACTGGCTGTGGAACTCTGTTAGTTAACTGGCACTATATTAATCTGAGTGGAAAGAAAATTCAGCAAAGGTCTAGGTAAACCAAATGGAAGTCCTATGCTTGCTTTTAAACGTATCTCAAAAAATCATTCATGAAACACCAAATGGGAGACAAAGCTAATATGGGCAACAGAATTAAAATTGTTGTTTTCAGATACTTAACAAATGAAAAAGTTCTGCTTCCACTCTAAAATCTCCATTTCATTTCATTTGCTGGAAAGAGCATTTCACAATAACATGGGCATTCCTTGAATGTTTTATAGTAAACAATGCTTCGGATGAGATCCTGGCCCAAGGGGGCATGCCTTCGTGTTACACAGACCCTCTAAAAGATGAAGACTTTGTCTTTTTGCAGGCACGTTGCAGTGTATGGAGCCATTACCAGTAATGGTGGATAGCCCCATTTGGGATATGGTGATCAAAGCACTCTTTGCTCTGGCTTTTCTTCACTGCAGAGGAGTCAGCTCTCCTAAATGGCAGCTGCTGAAATGTGTTTGGCTATGTACTATTATCTTGAAGCACCAGTCCTGCAGAATGTAGCATGATGCTTAACACTTGGACAGAGAAAAATCACTGAGAAAATAAGTATTTTATTGCATTCTGTCTTTTACATACAAGTTTAAATGCTTTGTTATCTAAATGGCATCACTTAGAGCATTTGAGAATCCAGTAACTTTTCTGCTGCTCTACAGAAATTATAAAAAGCACATTAAATGTTAACATTCAAGTAGAGTGATACTGGGTATTGATAAATTACATATGACATTTATTATGCTGGATTCTGTGCTGACCAAGAGTTGGTAGAAAATGGATTTGTTTTGTCTTAGCACATAGAATATAGCCTTTATTCGTTCTTATTAAAGGTACTTGTTCACAGCAGCACTTCAGCCTGTTCTCATCTGATCTTTTTGCTTGTTTAGGGGTTTGAGCTGTCTAAAGTTTTTCTAATTCCCATGATCAGTCCCAGTCCTGCAAGGACAAATACGCTAGGCAGGGATCACCAGAAGAAGCAAAGTTGAAAGTCAGAAGGTAAAACTAAGTTTAGATTAAAAACAGAGTTAAGACTAAATACTAACTGGGATTGTGGAGAACCAGCATTTCCTTGTGTTGCATGCAGAACTAGAACAGAAAGCTCTTGGTTCTGTTCTCAGATCTGTCATGGTCTCTCATTGACTATAAATAAATCAGTATGCTTTAGTTCCTTCAGCAGTGAAGCAATGCTTAGTGTGTTACTGTTATCAGAAATTCAAGGGAATTTTCAAAAAGTGAACAAAACAAAGTGACAGACTAGAAAGGGACATCCTGCTTAACACACAAGTAATAATTTGGCACCTAAAGGCTGTGGCCTGCTCCATGCCAGAGTATCATATTGTGCTTATACATGTCTTGTTAGAACATTTGCTATTAGCTTTCACAAAATCTTTCCAGCAGTTGGCCTCCCATAACCGTCAGAATGTTTGAGTAATTCAGATGTCTTCCAAGTTGCATCCTTTCCCAGCAACCTAGATCGTTTCAGATTGTGTGTGTTGTGGAGACAGACATTTGTCAGGAATTTCCGTTATACGAACTGGTGGAAACATCACTGGAGCTGACTGAAACCAGGCAATCATATGGTTTGCTATAACTTTGTCTTGGTGCCTCTTGATCACGCATCAAATTTAGCCATATTAAGATTCCTGAACAATTTTGTTATTTGGCCTTTTGCATTATGGGCAGTGAAATAATCTCTTTGTAAAGTAAAACTAAAAACAGATGATAGCAAGTAGTTGTGAGACTGCCATCCCATGCATGTGGGCAGAATATGAAAGAAAATTGAAATTCTATGTAAATGTAGAAAGGGAGTGGATGGTCCTGGCCATGTGTAGTGACTGTGGGAGCTGCCAGCCTAATGGTGAGTGAAAGGTTTGGTCATAAGCTACGAAGTGTCTCGGCCATAGAGACAAGTAATTTTTGTTTAATGTAATAGACGCTTCAACTGGAGAAGATATATAAACAAAGCAACAGTCTGGGGGAAAACGATCTTATCAGCACTATTTTGAGTAGGACTAAATTGCATTTGTCAAAGCCCAGGAAAAATACTTGAAGTTTTGGTTACATGGATAGATAGGAAAAACTATATTCAAAAATATACTATCTGGGAAGAATCTGCAAGACTTGGACACAGCCTGGTTTGTGGCCAGGGAGATCACAGTCATAAATGAGACCCAGATAGCAGACAGATGTGACAGGGATGTTGAAAGAAGGTATTTGAGAGTAGGACTGGGCTTAAAGTGCTTTGATCAGTAGAAATCAGATGATAAGAATCATGGCTGGTTCCTAAGCCAGCTGTTAAAAATGACTTTTCGCAAGCTCCACTTCTTCCTCTTGATACACAAGTTGGTGGGTAGCTCTCCAGCTTCCCCAACTGCTCAGAAGTTCCTAGGCCTCACAGAAAGAGTTTGTTGTCATTGTACCTTGTTTCCTCTTTACACGTGGAACTTGTGATGGTTAAGACAGGTTCTTGTTGAACATTTACCCAAAGCACTGGACCACTGGGCAGCTTCTCCACCATTAAGTCCAGTCCAGGAAGAGTCTTGGGCCAAAGCTATGCAGCTGGGGGAGACGTGGCCAATCTGTTCAGGACCAACTTCTTAGTCTTAAAATAGTCCAGACATTCTTTCACTATCATAAGCATCATCATGCTTCAAGAGTGATATTTTTATGGCACTTGATAGCTGTGTGAAGGAGTTGGATTACCTTGCAAAAGGTAATAACTTCGCTATTGCTGAGTAAGAAAAGGGAAGTCTGATGTAGAATGCAGTGGAGGCTGGAGGTCAGGCATCATTTGAGATACTGAACCCAAAAAAACACCACCTGTGAAGCTGGTGGTAGAATGTGACTTTCAATAGCAGTAGTAGAAGGAAGTCTGTCACGCTTGAACAAGAGAATGTGCTTTCCTTAACAGTCCACTTCCTGTTTGAATACCTAATCAAAACCCACAGGAGTTGATAGAATGAGTACCCTTCATTTCAATACGAGCTGACAGAGTGACAAAGAAGGTTCCAAAAAACTTCAGATTTTTAAAACAGTTGAATGCTTTTTTTTTTTTGCATTCTTGCTTTTGAGTTGCTAACTTTTCCACTTTTTCTCCCCCAAATGTTGTCTGCAACCATAATGATTTTACAGTTCTTTTTCTTTTTTTTCTTTAAACCTGAAAGTTGAATTCTCATACAGTCCTGTGGCAGCTTCTGGGGCTGTAGGGGAAAGACCAAATATCATAAGAGTCAGCAGCGCTGGTAGTGACATGTTTGTGTACATAATGAGAGAATGTACAGAATAGTGTTCTGTATGCTGTCTGCAATGTGTTAGCTGATTCTTGTTATATGTTTGCAGAGTAAAATCTATCCAGCACTTGTTTTTAAATTGGAGGAGAGCAGCACCCATTTAAAATCATTGAATCAAGTTTTCAAACCAATGGAACCTCAGCACTTGAAAGGCAGCAAGGATTGCAGCCATGTTAACTTATACTGCTTTGTGCCTTTTTCTTTTTTAAATCAGAAAATATTTCCAGCAACTTTGCTACTTCAGGTTCTTAAATAATTTTTGCTGATTTCCCGTGGTCAATTATTTGACCCATGTTGGGAATAGAGCTCCTTGCTGGCTAACACTCTTACGGAAGGAGGGTGTGCTGTCTATGGTAGCAATGATGTGAGCGTTAACTGCACGTGTTACAGTTTCTCAAGGGTTAAGCAGGCTTGAGATGCAAAAATGTAAATTCGCTGAAGATTACCAGACTTTAATGATAAAAAAAAATGTGTCTGATAAATTCATCAGAAAGCTCCAGAAAGGGGAGAAAAAATTTTTTAAAAAGAACACATTAATAGCATCTAACTAGTGGTACCCTCCTTGCATTGCCAGGAGGCAACAGATATTTTTGACCTACCATTTAATGAGAAAATGAGATGTTACTTAAAGATAATTTAGTAACTCGCACATATTCATTAGTATCCTTCTGCTTTTATCTGCTAGTTTGCATTCTGGTTATATAATTCTCGGATGTATTATCAGCAGTTTAAGAAAAACTGGGGGAGAGGGACACAGGGAGCATACTCTCAGCCTCTGCCTGAAGTCAGTGAGGCCCAAGAAGAGGACAGCAGGGGTCTAGCTTTGGTCTGTCGTAATAACAGCTTTGTTCCTAGGTCAGGCCCCTGGTGAACAGTTCTCCTTTCCCCTTACCCCTGCCCTGTGGAGCTCATGAAGAGAGCTGCTCTCAGCAACAGTCTTCAGGCCTGTGCCCATTTACAGCCTCTTCGTTCTCCAAGGAGGAAGCATTCCCTCCAGTCATCTCTCCGAGTTTCCTACGGCCTGGCTTAATTTCCTTTCAAGGTGGCTTCTTTCCCCTATTCCTTTCGAAGAGGCAGGAGCATCTGTGCTGTCTGTGCCCGGGGCAGACACAGCCATGAGCCATGCCCCAGTGAGGGTGTCCCTTGCCTTGGGGCTGGTGGTGCTGTGCTTGCCTTTCTGAGTTGCCTGTACCCGTTACAACTCACGAGCCGGGGAAAGTCCAGCAGCTCAGCTGCAAAGACAGGGCCTGGATGCAGCTTTCCGTTTCTTGCAATGATCTGTTCCTCCTGCTTCTTTACCTGATTTTCAATTTGTATCCATTTAGTCTGCAGAACAGTAGCCTTCTGAATTAAAATGTACCCTACATGGCCCACACAATATATCACATCACCACTATGTCTGACTGCAAAAAAAAAAAGAATCGTTTTGTATTGATGTGCTGAATACACCACACTAAATTTGGCACCATCCCACAGGACTCCTGTTTTCAATAATAAATATAAATGACTCTGCTCCAGAAGCAGCTTTCTATTTGCCAATGGGTTATTTTTTTGATGGAAAAATCGAACCTGCCTTTACTTCAAGTATGTGAACTATGGCTGATTGTTCATAAATGTATTTTAATTTATTAGTCTACTCTGAAGTAATTAAATCTTGTCGTGGAGAACATCTGTCTAGCAAATGTCTAATAAGTTGTAGAGCCAGTCCCTGGAGCATTTCTTCACTACAGTTTACAGTATCTCCTGCTGCTAGTGTCCTGTTTAGGGGCTGACTGTGCCTTCGTTTTAAAATCAGTCATTTAAGAATTCAGTGTGTATATATGTGTGTATATATATATATATATATGATTGTGGCTAAAAAATGGATTATATACAGATGACCTAGGCAGAGGGGCTTTTTGTTTTCTTGGCTTCCGGGTTTCGAAAAATATATACATATTTGATCCTTTCCCCCTTTTTGTTTTAGATTAAGGAAACACAGTAGAGACTGCTGGTTATGCGTGATGCTTTTTGTAGTCTACAAAAAATAGTTTGTGGTTTGCATAGCTTCTGTTTTAAACGATCTGCATTTTTTTTAGGATGTTAATGAGGGAGGCTAGATGATCCAGTGGCATGGAGCCAAATCTGTTTTTGTAAAATCTGAAAATTTTGTTATTAACTTCCCTGAGGATCAAAACTTAAGTTTGTATTCACTAATTCACTTGATCTTTGTCTTTGTTCAGCAAGGTGTACACACATCCTTAAGTTCCACTAAAATCAACAGCATGAATTGAAGCCCATTTTTTATGCCTTGCTAAATGAAGATACTAGATCTTAGAATCAGTTTTCCAGGACGAGTAAGCAGTGGATGTGAACTGGAACCAAAAAGGAGGGAACTGCACTATTCTTGCTGTGGTACATGCTAATTGTACACCTATAATCATTCAGAAGCAATTGAAAACCCTGATTTCCTGGTACTTCATGAAGAACTTTAAAGAAGCATTTCTGGGAAGGTTGGGTCATGACACAATTACCTGCAATTACAAGGGAAGGGATTTGATAGTGCAGGTGCACTCTCCTAGTCCCATATATTGGGTTATGATCCAAATTCAGCTGAGGTGAACTAATGTGGGTTCAGTAAATTAGTACAGTCTCTTGTACTGCCCTGATAAAACTGAAAACGGATAGGCTTGTTCACAAGAGCTAGGCACATGCACCTGTATTTATGAAACTGTGTCTGGTTTGTGTGGATACCGTCTACGCATGTCATTTTGGTGTTAGTCCATGGCAACAAATTCCACTGACATGAGTGGGACCAGGCATTTAGCCTCACATTTGCCTGTTTGTAATTTGTCACAGGCGCACGTTGAATGGGATGTTTGAGAAGCTCTCTTTACCTTTGTTCTGTCCGTATTTCCAGTCTCACTATCACAACTTGATTCTGCTTCTCTCTCTTTGTTTTCAGCCTTTCTTGAAGTTTTTTTTCTAGATACATCCAAGTAGTATTTTACACTGAGGGGGTGATCCTTGGATTCAAAGGAAGAAAAGGTTGTTACTCTGAATATCTATTACTAGTCTAATGTCAGTGGTTGTAAATATCTTTAAAAATACATATATCATGCTGCCTGGAATTCTACAGGAAAAAAAGGCTTAAGAGCTGATCTTAGTCTTTTTTTTTTTTCATTTTATGAACAAGGAGAGTTTGGGTTCACATTGTTGGGTTTTGCCAAGATCTAAAAACACAGTTCTGCAGAAGTGTATCGCTGCAGGTTTAAAAACAGGCAAGTTGCTCTATAAAAATACTATGTTTATTGACCAAATTGTTAGGGTTTTACCAGTCTGACAATAGTACCACAGAATGATTAGATGCTTTAAGAGAAGCCAATCAAAAACACAATATGCGCTTTTAAAACTGTATCTTAAAGTTGCTTACCAGCATGGTCCAGTTATATTTTGAATAAAGACAATCTTATTCTTCAGACCTGACTTTTTGCTTAGCTTAAACCGTTATACAAATGTCATACTGACTTTCAAAAGAAACTTCTGTTGTGGTACATTAGGTACAAGAAACTCAGACTTTAGTTTGAAGCTTTGAGAAAGGCATCCAGTGTGGGATTGAGGGAGTTGCTCTAAAGCCAAGGATACCATCATTTTGAAGGCTTTATTTGCATAGCTCTTTCCTCTCTACTAACAGGGTGGATGATGTGGCCTCCAAGTTATTCAATTTTAATTTTCTGGATTTCCTGTTCCCATCATTTACATACGGCTAGTGAAAATGCAGGCCAGGCTTGTAGAAATCATTTTTGATGAAAAAACTGCACACAAAATCACTGAGAATGACATCTCCTGAAAATATTATAATTTTAGCTAGGAATGATAGCAGTGCCATCAACAGTATAGATAAAGCTGGAATAATTTATAATGTCATTAGGAACTGGTGTAAAATCACAGATTAGAGATCTTGTCTCTTCCATTACTTATTATTAGACTTAAAGAAGAGTCTGCATGTTTTGTAAACCCATGATAATAGCATTAACAAAATGAGATAGCGTTTGCATTACATGTCGAAATAATCAAGCAGTGGGCAGTTTTAAAAGAGCAATGGAGATTTTGTTTTACATAAAGGTTACAGGCAGAAAATATTATGGATAATTATACTGACAATTATACTCTGTTCTTTGCTGTGCCTGCACGTGGTAGGCGTGACTTGGCCAAATCTTGCACTTCTGACTCGTTTTTAATCACCATTAACACCTTCGTCTTTTCTGTAACTGCAAGAATAAGAAGTGTGGTACAGTAAACAGTCAAGTGCCTTTATATACTGATAAAGGGAGATGGAAGGGGGTGGATACAGGAGTGCACCATGAGACTCATTTTCTATGCAGATCATTAGATACATCAGGGATACTTGCCCCACAGTGTTCCTCTCATGCTGCTTTTCATGCAGAAAACTTTTTCTTCCTATGGAGCATCAGATCCCAAGAGAGGCTATTGAAGATTGGTATAAGGAGAAATATACAATTTAAATGCTGACTTCTGAGAGTGAAGACTCTCACTGACATCAGTGGGTTCCAGATGTGCCTGTAAGGACTTCAAGATTTGGCTCAGAAATTCGTATATTATTTCTCCTTTAAGAGGCAGAGGCAGACTTGAAGGGGTGAACAACATGCCAGGATATAGATGACCTGTATAGTTTTCAACATATGAAATCAGTCTACTCCTTAATACCTGTGCATCTATTGAGAAAAATAATATTTGAGGAAGTGGCATTTATGATGACACTCTAGCATTTGCTTAACTGAGTCTCCCTCAGCACAAGGTGCTAACCTAGCTGTGTTGTCCTTAAACTCTGAAGGGCATCACTCCTGGAAAGTATTCACACAGCAGTGCTTGCATTTGTGTTTCTTTTTATTATTTCCGTTTGTTTGAATGTCCCCATTACTGATGGTGGCTTTCTTGGTCTCTCTTCTCATTACCTGCTAAACAGGTCTCCTGCTGACGTTCTAACATGGAAGAATTACCCAAGAAAAGCAAGTGCTAACCAAAAGCACGTTGTGTTTTACCATGGTAAGCTGCATTACTCTGATAGATGTAAAAAACTATAGCCAAGATAGATGTACTGAACAGATGGTTCTTCACTTTCCTGTCTTTTAAGCTCTACGTTGCTGAGAACAAGGATGCTTTTCGTTGTCTGTACTACTGCTTGTCTGTCATAGAGCTGGGGACTTTTTTAACCAACAGCTTCTTCGCAGAAAAAGGCAGTTTTGGTAGGAACCTAATGTGCTCTCTGAGCTAAACTCAGCAAATAATTTTGTCTGAAAAAAAAATACTGGAAGGAATCAAATGTTTTATATGAATATGTTTACAGTTAAACATTTTGCTTCAAAATTAACTTTTGTTTTAAAAGAAATCCATTGACATATATACTAGGACTAAGTGAAGCAGAGCATTTTGTTGACTGGAAATAAGTTATTTGCATTTCACTGCAAAATCCCAAAATGCTAATTTCAGGTTGCTTTGAACATGTTTGTGTGGGGTTCAGCCAAACAACTAAAAAGTCTCTTGCACAGCTAGTCTCTTAGACAAAGAGCAAATGCACTCACTGTCTTTGCTCTTTACTGGAGACTCTTTTTGTTACTTCTTGTTTTCTCTCATTTCAAAATGAAAGTACATCTTTCCAAATGCAGTCAGCAAAACATAATGAGCTCTGCTATTCTTTGGCTTACTCTAGATAACACGTTTCCTTCCCCATATGAGTGAAGATGCTTATCTGCATAACTGCAGACATTTCATAACAGCATCTTCTAAAAGTCCCGGAAAAATGTGAACGTGGCAAGTAAAATGTAAGCAGTCTTATGCTGCCAGAGTGCTCATTTTCTGGAAACTTTGAGTAAAAGAAGGCAAGATTAGTTGGTTAGCAGATATGTATAAAAATATAAGTGCACTTTTCAACTGATATTTGAAAAAACTTAGTTTTCCAAATCAGTTTTATAACTTCCGACACAGGAAGGGAGCTGACTACAATCTTAAACTTCCTGCAAGGTGGCTTTCCAAATATTTATTTCATTTACATCTGCACAAACACACACAGTTCATTTGCATTGCACAGGTGGAACAGTAGACCAGAACATTAGTTTCTGGTCTGTAATTAAATCATACAATGCATTGTTTAACCCTTAATAAGACAAAAAATATAGTATCAAAAGCCTCAATCTGAGAGACAGAAGGCAAGAAGCTTGGAGAAACATGCAGAAAGAATAGCCTGGAGAGTGCTTGGTTATTTTGATTTGTTTGTTTCAGTATACTGGTTAGTAATTTTAACATTGCCTTCCTGCACTGGAGTTCTGTGGAAGCAAAAGGATTGTTTTGTGAGTACAAAAGCTTTGTGTACGGCTACAGTAATTGTGTGCAGATCAGAATTCAAATTATGCATTAATTTTTACATATACAGATCTTGTCATTTATTCTTACAAATGTTGAAGGATTGCTTTTATTCTCTCTGTACTCAGCTTTACCATCGAGACCTAGCACAATGCATCTTTTTGTTTTCATTTTGAACATCAGTGAACATTTCAGCAAAAAATAAACAGATTCATTTGAAAAATATACTGATTTATAATCATAGCATTTTGATTTAGTGCATAGTTCTTCACTGAATTCTTCAGTGTTCAATATTTTGCTGATTGTATTTGAGTTTAAATGGAAAAGAAATGAGAAATACAACTTTGAGGAAAACAGAATGCCCTTCATTATGTCTGTAAGATTTTGTAATGGCAACAAAAAGAATTTGTGAGTCCTTAGAAGTGATTTTTAACAGGTTGGATGTTACTAAAGCTTTTAGATGCATTACATAAATCAAAGGCCTGAACAATGTTAAGGATATATATAGTAGCAAACCTACTAAGTGAGAAATAAACAAGGAAAACTGTTTACATAAGCAATGAAACTGTTGTGCTTTTTGCTTTGCTTTTGACATACAGAGGTCATATTGGGACATGAAGGTAGAGATACTGAAATACAGTCTTTATACATGATAACCACCTAGCTCTAGTGGAAATTCTACCAGATTGCTTTATAATCCTTCATTTAATCCCTATTCAATTTTACTGGAAAAACAGTAGTTTAAGGAACAAGTATAATAATAGAATAATACATTCCCTCAGTCTGCAGATGTGGTTGTCATTGTTAATTCCCACTACTATGATTAAATGAGAGGGACAGATTTTTAAAAATTCGTCTGTACAAGAATGTGAAATCAACTGTAGGTGATTTTCAAAACTAATGGGCAAATACAACTCATTACTTGTGCTTGGAAATGCACAGTTATGTTGGTGTAACGTGTTTGTGTGTGTGCATATATATGCACACACACATACATATGGCATATATATGTGAGACTTATATGCACATGAGACGTATATGTGCATATGTCTTTTAGAGAAGGAATTACAGTATTGTGACTTGGAAATATTAAGTTCTGTTTTCCCTTGGAGGGATTCAGATTTTTTTAAACAAGATATAGTGTATCTTCTACAAAAGTAGTCTCATATGGTCTTGAGTCATTTGCTAGATATTTCTAATAAAGTCTGTTGTTTTTATGAAGACTCCAGAAGTTATCTATGCTGTATGCATATAGCTGCACATCTCTATCAGTGGGTTTTATGATAATGAATTGTTGAATAATGGTAATATTTTTGCAGTTTATCAGCAGTTTTGTGCAAGCTGTCCCTATGTACGCTCTTGAAGTACAGGGAAAGTTACCCTGTGCCCTGTTCTTGTTCCTAAGAATTAAATTAGTCACAGTAAACTTTCAGGAATCAAAAATGAATGGTTGTGGACAAATCCAGGGGTGAAGCAGATAGTGAAAGTGATGATAGCAAGGCAAGTTTCACCCTGAAGCCCCAGAACTTTTACATGGGAACTGTTAAAGAGCCAAGAAGTAGCTAAGCCTCTGAGGAAACAAAGTAGAGGCAACCTAAAGTAGGTCTCTCTATTGACCTGAAACCAGCACCATGTTTAGGTGGGACAATATGAGTTTACAATTGTATTCTCCTAAACCTTTCCTCTGCACTTGTATTCTCCTAAACCTTTCCTCTGCACTTGTCCGCACATAACTTAGAAGCAGTATTCTGTGGGACTAGGACTTCTACTGTGTACCTGTGGTCAAACTGTGCCAGAGAGGAATCAATAGCAGTGACTAGGGCCAGATGGATTCAAATAGTCAAAGGACTTGTAAAGAAGAAGAGGACATAGACATAAATGATCAGTCTAAAGGGGAGTAAACGGGGGAATTGTTCTCTGAGGAGTGCAGGTAGAAATATAACAAGACATTTTGGCTCCTTCTGGATCCCCTGTGTTAGCTTTTTTCAACCACTACCATCTCATTCCTCCTTGTTAGAGCCCTGAATACAAGCAGCAGGTCTGCCACTTGAAATTGTCCTGTGAAGATCAAAGGTACAGTCTGATGCTGGGCTGTAATACATAGCTAATTATTTAACCTTCACTTTTAAATGGAATGACGTTGTAATGTTTGCTTTTTTTTCCTGGAGTTCAATTTTTTTTCTAGAAACATTTTTGCTGACAAATAACAAGTCTGTTATCATCAATATCTGGCAGGGCACTCAAAGAAATTAGATTGCAATTAAGCAAGGCCATAACTGGATGTTTAATCAGAAAGATGTACAAAACAACAACAAACCACAGCCATTTCCTTACTCATAAAAGCTGCAATCTTCCAGAATTTACAGAATTGGCAGCTATCCAATCAAAAATCACTGAAGTAAATGAAGATGGCCATTTTTCCTATTATGTACCACATCCTGGGTAAAAGTAGTTCCTGTTTCCCACTCATTGGCACTGATGCCACAAGAGACCTCATCATAGCTACACTGCGATGGTAGCCCTGTCAACTTTTAGCTACCCAAATATGAGGCAAATGACTGAAATGGGAAAAAATCTGTTTTATACTGGACAGCAACAGCCAGAACTGATAGGTTGAAATTGTTTTTCCACAACTGCACTGGTTTATTTATTTTGCTTGGTATGAGGGGAGTTTGAGATATGTAGAAAATAGTACAACTAGAAAGGCAAGAATTACTGGCTAGATCCTGATGGGTATCTATATGGAACTCCAGTTCAAGGGATGAACCTTGAATTGTAATTATAGCCATGGTTATTAACTTCTCTGTTAATGAACCAGCTACGGAACTCACTTTACTGCTGATTTAGATGCTGAGGTGCTGGGAATGCAGAGTCCTGGGTTCCCTTTACAGCCCTAGTAAGGAACCTTGCACTACTGAATCTAGAAAGAGTTAAGCAGGAAAATCAAGCAAATAGGTTAGACTGCTTCTCTCTGCTCAGCAATGTAACAGAGAGAGGGCTCTGCTGAATTTTTAGCTGACTTCTGTTCCCTAATCAGCAAAAGAAGGTGCACAACCACCGAATAACTTTTAAAATGAGGTGAGTGGCAGCTGATACCCTTTGTGATCCCCTCTGTTTGCTTTGAAGTTGACCAAAATAAAAGTTGCAGCAATTAGAAAAAGTTCTTTCAAGTATGGTTTCCCAGTTCTTGATTCTTTGCATGTCCACCTAAGCTAATAATGCTCGCATGAACTGACCTCCTTCTAACCTTCCTCCAAAAACGACTGCTTTACTGCTGCATTGAGTTCAGCCTACCCTATGGAAGTGAGTTTGCCTAGTACAAATTGCCATTTCTCAGAAGCTGCTAACTTTGCCTTCCTCTTAGTTTTTTATACAATTTCCTGTATCTGGATGTCTTTTCCCAAGTATCAAAATAATGATGAAGTTGGCTCTTCCTTCTTGAAAGGGAAAGAAACAATGTTAAATATTGTTAGCTTTTTTTAAGTTTTGATAGTCCTTGGCTGTGAGTAGGACTCTTTGCATCTGTTTTAATAACATTTTCAGTCTTTTCAACTTTCTGTATTGCCAGGTATCATCTTGAGCCCTGGCAGAAAGTTTGTGTTCTTATACAGAGTTCACTACTTTTTTTTTTCTTTTAACCATCCAGTGATGGAGCATGTTTAACCTGCATTCTGAAAAAAAGGAAAAGACAAGAAAAGAAAAAAAAATAGTTCTGTGTTAAGAAACAAGTAATAGCATCCCTTTTATCCTAGACAAATTTTTTGAGCTGCTAATGATGCTGGGGGCCTCCAGCTCTTTTGAGCTGGAGTTAGAAAGGCAGAAGCAGCTAACTGAATTTCATTCAGGAAGGGCAATGTGGAATTTCTGTGGGTACTACCAGATGGCTTTTGGTTTGTGAAGCCTGCCAGCAAGGGGTTGGTTTATTTGTATTTAATGAGTCACGAAGGCTTGTGGATCAGCTTTATTTTCTTTAGTAAACCAGAGGGATGCTCTTTGATCCTGAAAGAGAAAGGGAACACTTCAAGAATCCTTCTCCATTCTAGAAATCAAAGGATTGATTGAATCACTTAAAGGGGGAAAGGAAAGATACGTGCCATGACTAAGCTGCAAAGATGTTGTTCTGTATATTCTCCTGCAGTGACTATGAAATGATCCTGTTGATACCTGGGGCCCACATAAGGTGGTTCAGGGATGGCTGAATCACATTGTTTTCTAATAGCCCTTCCTCAGGCAATTACTTTTTTATTCCCATTTATGCATTTGCTTTTTCCAGACATTGGTAAAAATGGTCTTGGCTTTAAAATGTGTGAGTACAGGTCCAGGCAAAAGGGCATGTTGCTGCTGTGTCTTTTTCTCCCCTACTGCCACTCTAAAAGGATCTCATGAGACTCTTTTCACCTTCTTTGTTCTCTTGCATAAATACATGTCCTCTCACTGCCACTGCTCTTCTGCTGCCCTCTCCCTGCACCCTGTGCTCATTCTTTTCCAATTTAATCTTTTCACAGACGCAGTTGATGAAAGAGTCCATCTTTATCCAGCAGCTCTATAAATCATTGAGTAGGCTCAGATTTACATTTAAAACAGCATGAGAGATGATAAGTTAAGAGACTATGAACTTGTCTGATATAAGTCATAAAACTTTCTCTACATAAATAAAAATAGAGGAAATAGCAGAGGTTTTGGCATTCTTAACAGATGGGCATTCAGTGGAGGCTTGCATAGTCATCTGGAGGTACTGGAAGTTGAGTGCAAGATGGAAGATCTTGCAGAGAATAAAATGTAAAGCAAAGCTTGTCATTCAGTTGGGAAAATCAGTGACAGGGAAGGGAAGCAAAAGCTTCTGGGATTTGCCCTGATTTGAACTTTCTTGACTTGTATATGACATGGTTTGAATAACTTCTTTATCGAAAGACCTAATTTACATTACACATATAATAGCCTCAGATCTAGGGTGTGTGCAAACGTGGAATCTATGCCGTATCATCTGTGCAGAGAGGGAAGCTCTAGTATCTGCAGGCTGTTGTGAGAGAGATGACCCTTAATGAGGACAGTCTCTGACTGTTTGCTTCTTATATATGATGTTATCTTTTTTACTACAGCTGTGGACATCTTGTACCTTCAATAAGCAACTGCAATAAAATCCTTAGAAAAGACTGCAATGGGACAAATGGAGATGATTTTTGTTCAAGTAACTTGAAGAGGCATGCTGGTCCAAGGTAGTGTATCCAGGAAGAAAGATCAGCCTGAGCTGGCAAGGGATTATCATACTAATCTTCCAAATGATGCCCACAAATTATGAAATATCTAGTCAAAATTCTGGACAGAATTTGCTTGTTCTGAAGTTTGTATCCAAAGTTCTGACTGCTAGAATTATATGGAAGTGTCAGAAGCCAAGCTTACAAGGTTCTCATCCTGGATTTGTTTTTGAAGTAAATACTGGAAAGTGTGGACCGCATATACCTGATGCAGTGATGATGGTATAAAAGGAAAAGAGCATTCATGAAATGGAACTGCAGCCACTAGGGCAGAAAGATTACTGATCCCATCTCCACCAACATAGCAGATGAGCTCCCTGCTTTGGGTTTAAATTTATGGGTGGCAGGAGGGGGGCGGGGAGGTTGGACATCTCTTGCATGTGTTTTTGTGTTCATAAAAACTGCTTCATTTGCAAGATTTGGATGCCTCCCTGACCTACCTTTTTCCTCTGAGTTTGTAACCTGGGTTTGGTAGCAAGAAAATTATGGTATTTGTGGCTCCAAGATAAAATTTCACTCATAGTGTGTCACAAATGCATTTATACTATGAACCTTTCTGTTTCAAAATGAAGCTTTATCAGTAGTTTAGTCTTGTGTCCAATAATGACAGTGCAAATCTTCACATCGTTAACATAGATTAGATACAAGTGGAGCAGCGCACATTTCCAATACTGCCTTTGGTTCTCTGGAGAGTCAGAGACACATTCATATGCTGATTAGGCACAGTGTGCAACTGGAAGATTTTCTTTGATTTCATATGGATGTACTTGGATATTGTTATTTTAATTTTTCAGGGAAGTGGAGCTTCTGAAGAATGAGGTGCCAGTCAGTCTTAAAGAAATAGGTTGTCAGCATGGTGTGATCCAGCCCACTTTGAGGCAGGGTTTTAAGGGAAAGTCTAACGCATTTCAGATATGTGGACCAGTATGAAAAAGTCTGCTGGTGTTATGTCATATAGTGAGGAGCACATAAAGGCCTGTAATAGGTCTATCTAAAACATTCGAGATGAGAATCTGATTATAGGTATCTGGATAAACATGATCTTACCAAAATAACTGTAAGAGAATGGGAATATATGTACTCTTTGGGTCACAGAATACGTTAGATATCTGACTGAACAAAAGTAAGATGTGAAATACCACTGTCTTCTAAATGTGCCGATTGGCCATTGTGTGTGTGTTTGTGTTTTTAATGATCAGTGGCCATTTCTTATCCCAGGAGGTGCTGTCGGAAGGTGTCACAAGGAAAGAGGGAAAAATGTCACCTAGCAACAGAAGCTTTGAGAAGAAAACTTCCAAACCCACCGGAAGAGACGGAGTGAGCTGGTGAGTCGGGAGGAGGCATGACCAAGAGCTGGAAAGGCTGCTTGTCTGCTGCGCTGGGGCTGATCTTACCGCTGTCATGGTTGGTGCTCTGGGCACAAAGTCTGTCGAAAGGGAGGTTTAGAGTCTCCGTCAAAGTGATTTGCGTAGAACTTGGTTTGCATAATAGGACTTTGGGTTACTTCTTCTGTGACTTTCTGATTTGAATTTGAAAATGATAAAATCTTAAATCATGATGGGAATCTACATTTTAATTTAAAAACAGCAAAAAAGTAAACTTGAGAGGAAAAGGCATTATTCCTCTTTTATCTATCTCTTTTATCTCTTTTATCCTTTGCTGCCATTAGCAAAGACTAAATTAGTAGATCTACCTTCTGTTATCTGGTTGAGCAGAGAGGGACATTTTTTTAATGTCTTTGAGGTGTTAGAGATTCAGAGTTGAGATTACCAGCCCCTGGGTACTGTAAGGAAGTTGGACAGCAAGAAGAGGCAGACTTGTTTATAGGGGAATGCAAAACAGCTTGGGAAACATTGATATGCCTGAACTGACAAAACACTGAACAGGGTTGTGTGCTTGATGTGAACCAGGCATACAGTATTCAAGAACAGGCTAGTGGATTGTGGTTGAAAATTAGAGGGCAAGAGGTCTGTCACTTGTGCTGTGCAGACTTGTACATGGTGCATTTTACCTCCTGCCTGCGCTCGCATGGCAGTGAGAGTGGGTGTAATAGAATGGAGAGGCTGTGAGTAGGCCTGATCTGGCACACTATGCATGCGAGGCACACACAGCTGCTGCTGTTTTATTTCGCCACTACACCAACAATAACTGCCCTTTTATAGACACCTCTGGCTAAGAGTTTTACAGTCAGGGATCCAATATACTTTATTATATTTGCATGCATATTATACCTGCAGACTTCATAACCTGTCAAGAGTGGCATTGCAGCATGGCAATTTTATTTATTTATAGCTGCTTTTAGTTCTGTGAGGGGCAGGGGAGCTGGTTTTTTGGCTTTCACTGGGTTTGTCAGTGGGTGTGAGCTTTGTCAGTGTCTTCCCCAGTGTTGCTCGTGTCTCTCAGTCTCTGCCTTCCCCTCCCCAAGTTCATAGAAGAATGCAGAGCGAGCAAGCCCGAACCGCCCCATTGCGCCCTGATTCCCGACCCCACCCCGAAACAGGCGCAGTGGGGAGCAGTTGAGGCTGTGCCCGCCTGGTGCTCGGGCAGCGCCGGGCACCGCCCGCGACCAGGAATCGGGGCTCTGCGGGCTGCGCCTGCACTTCCCGGGGCGCGCAGCTCGGCGGCGCGCGCTGCCGTCGGGGCTCAGCAGCCCCGGGGCGGCGCCCCGCGCGCGGGCGGCGCGGCAGCTCGCTGCCTTGTGACGTCATACCGAGGAGCCCCGGGGCCGGGGGAGCAGGGCGCCGGCTCCCCGGGCGGGGCGGGGCCGGGCGCACGTGCGCGGCGCGGGGCGCCCCGCGGGGCTCGCGCCGCCCCGCCCCGCCCCGGCGTGGGCCGCGGGCTGGCGGCGGGGGCGCAGCGCCGGCCGACCCCGCGCCGCCGCTCCCGGCGGGCCCCGGCGGAGGAACCGCCTGCCGAGGTGGGTCGCGGCGCGGCAGGGCAGCGCGCTAGGGCCCGGGGGAGGCGGCGGCGGCGCGGAGGCGGCGCGGGGGCCGGGGCCGCGCTGCCATGGCGGCGGCGGCGGCGGCCCCTGCTCTCGGCGCGGCGCCGCCCCCGGTCTCGGCGGAGCCGGCCCCCTCGGAGCGGCCCTGGGCGCCGCAGAGCCGCCGCGCCCCGTCAGACGGCGCCCCCGCCGCCGCTCCGGCGCGGCGCGGCACGGCGCGGCACGGCACGGCGGGGGGAGGAGGAAGAGGAGGGGAGGGAGGTGAGGTGCCGCCGCTGCCAGCCGCCTTGTCGCTCTGCTCTCCGCAGCCGGTGCGGAGGAGGGGGCAGCCCCCGGCAGGCGTCCCGGTATGCTGAAAGTCACCATGCCCTCCTCTTCCTCCTCCTCCTCCTCCACCTCGTCCTCCGGCTCCTCGTCCGCCGGCCGCGCCGCCGGCGCCGCGCCCGACTACTGGATCGACGGCTCCAACAAGGACACGCTGGCCCACTACTTCGAGCTGGAGTCCGAGCTGGGACGGTGAGCGCCGCGCCGGGGGCTGCCGCGGGGGGTCGTTGGGGCTGCGCGGCGCCGGGCGGCCGGGGCCGGGGTCGCCGTCGCCTCCCCGTTACGGCGGCATCGCTATGTCCGGGGCTACAAAACTTTGGCTCGTGCGAACGGCATCACACAAGTGTGCCGCTTTTTCGGCATGTGTGTCTCCCCGTTTTCCATGGGAAGTAGTTCCTTGTAGGAGGCAAGCTTTGCCAGTCCTCCAAAGAAATAGTGATTTTTTTCTAAGAACAGTTATCAGTCCGTTTTTGTAAACACTTGTCCACATGAGCAGTTTTACTGTAGTCAGGCTTCCCATGTACCTGCAGACCTAGTACTGTATGAGCTGATAATACTAAAATGTTGCTAATTCACAGCTTTATTTTATGTAAGACCTTTTATCGCTATCTTGATATCAGCACCTTTAGACCCTCCCCTGACAAAACCCCTGCTGAAGATCCCAGTGCGTAGATAGGCCTCTCTGAACAATGTCTTTTCAGTGGAGCACAGTGTAAACGAGTGAACTTGTACAGGTTCATTCATGAATTTTACACTGATGCTTCTGCCTGGTAACTTAAAGGTCCATGTGTTCCTTTTTTATTTTATCTCTTTCAAACTGAAACCCGGTATAAAATGCCTTTACCTATATCTAACATGTAGTTTTTGCTCTCCAAATACGATGGCTGGTTCATACTGAATTTGTGGGTAGAAAATAGCATGTAAAAAGAAAAAGTAGCTAAGTAAAGCTTTATCAAGGATCTTGCAATAGATGGCTTTACAGATAGCAAAGTTAGTAACAGCAGTTGTTAATTTTAACAATGATAGGTTGTTAAAATCCTAGATGATAGTGAGAAATTTGCAGGTAATAACATGGTTGCCTTGGTACAGTATTTTTGCAGGAAGGACATGTGCAATGAAAGATATTGCTACAAAGCATACCTGTGCTTGCTGTGCTGTAGGGGCAGGAAAGGCTGTAGAAATACAGTAGTATCAATCTTGGCTTGCTGGCTAGGTCTCAAGCGTCTGCTACTACCTCTTTGCCGCTATTGCCACTCATGCTAGCTAGATTTAAATAAGCATAGATTTATGTACCCTTACTATATTTATGCTTTACTTCAGTGTACACCTACACAGACATATAAAAAGTGTAATGTAGAAAATATTGTCACGTCAGTATAATGTCCAAAATTGGCACAAAAGTGTGTACTGCTGAACAAAAACAATTGATATCAATTCTGTCACCTGTATTAATGCTGTTATGTGTGGTCTCTCTATAATCCTGTTCAGCGTTTATTCTAGTGACTGTAGGCTTAATTTACAAACAGTTTGTATTGATGATACATGATATATTTATTGCATAGCCTGGGAAAGGGCTTTAAAATGTGTATTTTCCTGCATGGGAGAGGAAAGGGTAATGAAAGCTGCAGTATAGTGGAGTATTTCACCATGCAAGGTGAGACAGTAGAAGGTGCTGAAACCCTAACAAAAGCTTTGAATATGGAAGATAACCACACCCAACTAGTGTAGAGATGCAAGTCACTAAGTCTGTGCTGCTATTGGATAGAACTAGGAAATCAGATTAAAAATAAAAGCAGAGAGAAGATAGGAAATAAGAACCATCTTGAACAAAGACCCTGCGATAGGGAAGGGGGAGAGAAGACCTTGAAGGGGAGATTGCACTAAAGTGTATGATGAGATCTTGGTCCTCAGCTCCCAAGGCTCACGCTTTGAGATCCGTTCTGAGCCAGCATCCAGGGTGCTGCTGCGTATCTCAGGCTCCCTCTCATAGCTCTGATATATCTTAGCAAATCTAACAGAGAGATCCAACAATCATTTTTAGTTAATAAGTATCACATAAAACCACATTCTACATTTTGTTTTCTCTTGGTAACCTTGGCTCCAGCCTTTTAATTTTGGAGATGACTTTGAGTACCTCTGGAAGAAATATTCCTTGCCCAGGTTGATGGTGAAAATGTATGAATGAGGCTGAAAAAGGCTGAAAAGATGCAAGAAGTCCAAATAACTCTAAAGGAAACAACAGTAGACGTTATCCTAAAATATATTTAACAAATACAGGGATTGGAAGATGTCTTTTGTCAGACTGCAAAGACCTGCATATGGACAGTTGTTGTATGGGAATTCCCTTTGGAAGGAGTGCCCTTTCTGCAAAGCATGTCTGGCAGATCCCTGAAGCATTACAGCCAGTAAATCTTGTTTGTATGACCAGGTGAGGTGCTGTTGGGAAGAGAGGGAAGGTCCTCTAGCAAAATAAAGTGTCTAAAAGCTTGGGTAGCAGTAAACAGTTTTCGACAGTGGAGTTCCACAGGGGTCCATGCTACTCAACGTTCTCAGAAGTAAAGGCATTGAATAGTGAAATTTGCTGGTCTTACTAAATTGCTGAGAGTTTTAAAGACAACGTTGCCCATGAAGAATTGCAGAAAGACCTTATTAGACTGTATGGGCATTTAAACAGCAGGTGAAATTCAGTTTAGGTGAATAAATGCACATGGGGTGGGGGAGAAACACTGTATTGCACATAAAGAATGAAATCTGATTGAATCTTTACAGTTATAATTTGCAGGTCTATGAAAATATCAACTCACTGCACACTAGTGCTCAAAAATCCCCCAAGTAAAATGTTAGTCTATTTTCCTTTCTCGGTGAATCCTATTAGAGGGGTTAAGATGGAGATCTGTGAAGTCATGTGAGGCACAGGACCCCTGGTTAGGGATGTCTGTCTGCTGTGTTGTCTTTGATGCACGGTCTACAGGGCATCAGGTGAAGCTAGCAAGTTCAAAAATGAACAACAAGAGATAAGACTTTATTTATTTATTTTGTACTGTGTGGAGCTGTACAAAGTGGTGGAACTCCTGGCTACTGTATGTTATGGATGCTAAAAGCTTACATGGGTTCAAGGGGCAACTGGGCAAGTTCACATTGAGGAAATCCATCAAGACTGATAAAATGCAAAGATACTAATTCTTGAACCAGAAACTGTTGAATGTTATGAGAATATTCTTTGACAGTATTGCTATAGGTTTGCTCTGTTCTGGTATTCTTGAGACATCTGGGTTTGGCTACTGTTAGAGACAGTGTTCTGGGCTAGACAGACTTCTGATCTGACCCAGTGCAGCTGTTTTTATGTTTTACTGAATGCTTGGCTAATGCACCTTCCTTTTAGTCCATTTCTGACCGGATGATTTTTGTCTGTGCCATATAACAGGAGTTCAGAATGCTGTAAAGATGAAATTTTGATCATCATTGTTTTACCAACTGTATTTGTTATTTCTCTGAAGGTGGCAACATTGGTGAGTTGTGAATTTTTGAATCTTGTTCTGAGTGAATTTCAGCTAAAAGCTTATTTTTCACAGTATCTTGAAAAAGGATTTAAATAATATTAGGTACTAAACTTAAATATTCTGTAAAGCTTAAGACCTTTTGTTAGCCTTATATAACATATTCTATTTCATTTGGTACAGAGTTTCTAAAGTAAAGATTAGTATAGTGATATTTTGAGGTGGGAAAAATTCAATAACAATTTTTTTGATATTTGGCAACATCACAAAAAAGAACTTTTTCTTTGCTGGAATTTTAATTAATGTTTTACTTAGCATGCAGTATCTCATGCCGAACTGTGCCAAAATACAGAATGATTTGAGTTGAAACTGTCTAAATCAATTATTGTAGGCATTTTGCAGATCTATTAAATGGTCAAGAGCAGCTGGAAATATTTCCTACCAAATCCTTAGGGCTTTCTTTCCATTCCAAAAATAAAATTAAAAGAAAAAAACAAGAAAAGTTACAGGCATTTTTCTTTGTATGAGGATGATCAGCAGGATCTTACAGGGTTACTTTTTCCTTCCTGGACTGGTCTTTCAACTGTGCGGTCCTTGTTGAGGACCTGAAACTGAAAGACGCTTGGGACTTTCAACTTACCTTGAATGGACAGTGTGAACTGAACCATAGGTGGTTTCTCTCCTTGAGGAGTTCTTAAGGCAGAGAGTTTGAATCTGAGGTGTGGTTTGAACTCACAGTCTCGGTATGTAGCATGACATTTCTTACCCTGTCAATCCTATTTACAAGTGCTGTCATAGCAGCATTTACTTTTTAATGGTAACGGTAGATGAAATCAGATAACTGTTTCTTGTAAGTGTAGTTTTATAGAAATGGATTAGTTTTGCATATTAGGTTTCAAACTGTTTTTACTTTGAAAGTATGTCAGTTAGATTCCCTTCCATTCCTCCATATTTAAAAAAAAAAATTAAGGGCCTTTTTTTCTTAACTGTCTATCTAAAGAATCATTTGTTGTACAGAGTGTTTGCTATATTTACTTTGAAAATCACATGTTCATTTTGCTTTGCGGTGCATTTAAAGTAGGTCACTCTCTTCCTCAACACAGCATTTACTTGCATGTTTGTGATTTTTAATGCTGGGCCTCAGGATTTCCCAAGCAGCTACATACATGCTGCTTGACAGTACATAGTGTTAGCTGTCTAAATGCGAGTGTGGGGTGCTTAGCTGAACTGAGGTGAGTAATTCCACATGGAGAATTATCTTTGAACAGTAACTGCCTGTGTAGGTTTGTCTATCCCCCAGGTCGTGTAGTGCTGCCAGCTGCTACTTGCTCCTTACCCTGGCAGCTCAGTCCTGCAGACAGGCAGTAAGGGTTTTCGTTCCTGCTGATCACCTGATGGGGAAGGTGAATGAAGGGGTGGGTCTGAGGTCTCATTTGGGGCTGTTTGTGGTATGTTGGATCTTTGCTTGAGGTAGGAAGATAGCAGTCTTAGGGGACATGGTGCCCTTGTGGGGGTTGGCCAAAGCATATGGTGGTAGGTGGACATAGTCCGCCTGTCTCCTTCCTGTATTGCACTGGCTGGCATAGGTCTAGGTGAAGATTTTCAGTTCTCTTTTCTGCTGGAAGGAGTGTTCATCTTTTCTTTCCCCTGGAAAAAATGTCCTAAATAATTGGCCACAGGCTCCTCTCTGGTAAGCATGTTCTTTGCTCCTTCTGTTGAATCTGTGCTGTTATGAGAAGACAATTCAATGTTCGCTTAGCCAGAAAGAGGACATCAGAGAGAGTTTGGTAAGTAGGGCGCCCACCTATGAGGGGATCAGCATGTCACTCCTCATTCAAATGCATGTCCTTCTACAGAGAGTCATAAATAAAAATTAATACCAAGCAGTAAATGTTTTCTGTGGAAGCTCTATAGCTTCTCAGCCCACTGTTCTGGATGAAATTCCTGGCTTGGGTACTAGGAACCAGAACTTGTCAATGTAATAACCCAGTTTTTGACAACTAAAGCTTCTTTACTCAGTGCAGGGAGAGTATTTTCTTCATTTCCATTTGGTTCAGTTCAACAACTGGTTTATTCAGAGCTGAAAAACTAGGTGTTGGAAAAAGCAAGTGAAGAAATTTTCCTCTACCGTTCTGTAAATAGGAAATGGGAGTAGACATACCATTTCACTTGAGCCTCTCTGATCGTGGAGAGAGATGGGCTTTTAAGGTAGGTGCTCTGAACCTTGCCATGGAGGATTGTATTATTGACTATGTTGTCCAGACACCTATGCTGAACACTAAGTTACTTGCCTAGAAATTAACTCTGCATGTGCATTTTCTTAATTAGGAAAGGGGGTGGCTTTTTTGGAGAATCTGTTGACATATTTGTTGTTTCGTTCTTATTTTCATCATAAAAAGTATTCAAGATTTTTCAGACAGTGGTTTAAATTCCTTTACAGTTGGTATTTGTGGCAAAATGCTTGTTCCATTGCAGCCAGGAGTTTTACATTGAACTGCAAACTCAACACCTGCAACACTGAGGCTCAAAAAACATATGCCAGAATATGCATTTTTCTCAATGGCTTATGTTTGTATCTGATTCATGTTAATACTGTGATTGAGGCATTGCTTCATGGCCATTATATAACTGATAGAAAAGAGGTTTGTTGATTCGGTTTTCTGTGGACAAAGGCATTTAGATGTCAACCGTTGCGGACAGTCACAACAGAGAATCTAATGCCACAGTAGTCGTCTCCTTTCAGATATGTGCTAATGGTTCTTTTTATGGAAGAAACTGTCCTGCTACCTCTGTTAATAAACAGATAATTTGTTTTTTAGTACAATCAGTAATACCTTATCTAAGTCTTAGCTGTATTATATCAGAAATGGTTTATTTGAAGCAAGTGTTTTTTCTTCTACATAGGAACCAGAATAGATTACTGGTAAGGGCATGCATCTACATGTTTTCAATTACAGAAGCATTGTGATTTTATTTGTAATACTGTATTACACCATACCTATTTTTAAAAGGTAATTTATGGGTGCATCTACACTGAAGTTTTAATTTGGATCAGGAGTGAGATTTTTTAAAATGTGAATATCCCACTTATACCCTCTCGCTGTGCTTTGCTTTGCATCAAGGAGCAATCTTGGAGTGCACGGAGCAGACTGAATGAAACTGAATCAGAAGATGCAGTTCAGGTGCACACCTAATCCGCTCTAACCTCTTGTGAATGTTAACTTCACAGGACCAGATTAGAGCTAGTCTGAAATAAAACTTGCAAAAAGCTTATACGTTGATATTGGCTTGTTGACAACGTCTGTTCTGCAGGTGTGCTCCTATTGCGCTGCAGTATTTGCTTATGCATACCTGGCCTGTATATCCTAGTGATTTTACATTTGAATCTAGCTGTAGTTAATCCACAAGATGATAATAGGATGCTTACATTGTCACACATTCAACATAATGCTCAGGTCAATGTCTGTCTGCTCAAGTTTTAATTAACTTGTAAGCTAGAGTGAATATATATTATACAAATGAAAATTTAGGACTAAGAATGGGCAGTGAAAGAGTAGTGCTTGCAGAGTATCGCGTTATATCTGTATCTGTATTAGTCTGTGTACTGAATGTATTGTTCTGTCAATAAATCAAACCTTTACCATTTTGTTTTCTATTAAATAAGTGCTGGGGTAGCTTTGAATGCTGTAATGAAAAGGTGATCATTTTGTATAATTTTCACAGCTTGCGAGTATTTAAAGAGGAGCTATTAATTATGAAAAATGTGACATTAGAGAATGGTTATTTCTTTATTTTGAAGGTATTACTTCTGTCAACCATTATGCATTTTGCAGTTGGTTTTGGTTAACTTTTTTAATTTGAAAAATTGCATTTCTAATGGAGCAAAAGAATAGCTCTTGAGATAAATAATGAAAAAGTTTGAGCTTTTAGGAGTGAAAATTAGTGATAACAGTTACATCAACACAAGAAATGTCATATTTGAAAAACATTGTAGTAGTCTGCAAGGGGTTGAATGTAACAAAATTGTTCCTTTCAGCTTGATACAGAAACAGTACATATGAATTTGAGTAAGAATTTTCAAGCTCGGTTGAAAGCATTTCCGTAAGTGTGACTGGGTAATAGGCTTCTGTGATTGTGCATGGAGGGTAGGTAAATTTACTGAAGCCTTGTGGTATGAGAAGTAAATATCTGTTCATTCCACTGCCTCTCTGTAGGGGGGTGTGTGTGTGTGTGCAAGTATGCATGGTATTGTGTAAGGGATTGTAATGAACACAGTTGCATGAAAAAAATAGGCAGAATTCTACCAGTAACAGATGTTTAAATGGTTGCTTACACAGAAAATACACATATTTGAAAACAGCACAAATTGTGACTGGTGGTCAGTGAAAGAATATTGACTATTTGCTATGACACACTCCCCATCTGTGGAAGTTTAAGTACTTGCTAGGGGAGCCTAATTATCCTCTCCAGTGATTGAAGGACAATCAGGGAAATTTTATCTGCCTGAATGTTGTCTGAAAAGGTCAATCAGGAAATAAAAACTAGGCATCCCCAGCTCTAGCTTTGTCTATAGTCCAATGAATTGAACTGGCTTTACCACAGCGATCCTGAATGATTTTTTTCTGTGGTATTCTGTTAGCTAGAAGGCTGGCCTGGCTTTTAAAAAGCAAGTTGCAGATACTAAATGTTCTGTAGAAAAAAGTGCAAAGACTTGAATATTATTTTCATCTATGTATATACAATACTTATGAACCATAAGTAGGAGTTAAGAATGTGTAAAAGAACTAATGTATATTCCCTTCTGCCTGCACAATGAGGCAGAATTTAAACATATAAACTTGCCTATTTGCTACTGACTTCCTAATTTAAGAATTCTTATCAGTTCTGCTTCCTCTCTTCACAATAAGCAGACCTCTATCTGAATAGTCATTAATTTCACAAGGAATATATTTTTATAGTACAGGGATGCTCATTTTGAGTAAGGTAATCAAATGTGCCATTTATTTCCAAAAGGTGCTGCTGCTTTTGGTTCTTGCTTTGTCTAATGTGATATATATATTTTCCCTTTCTACCTCATTTTAAAAAATAAATAAGAATGACAGCTTTTGCAAATAGCCACTGATACCCTGAAAATACTATTTTATTTGTTGTTAGTGATCCTTTATATGGCCTTGCATTGTCAGCATCTTCAGCCAGTCAGTAATCACCAGAAAATGCATTTTAACTTACAGGTTGCTGCTTTAAGAATAGAAGAATATTCAGTAATAACTTTGCTTGCTTGTTCTTTGGAGCCTGAGCTAGTAGCTCTGTGAAATCTGAGACAGAGATTATTCATTAATAATTGAATTTAGGTATTTTTGTGTAGTGGAAGCATGTGGTGTTTATGTTGTCACCTTTACCTTACTCTTCTACCTCAGTGTTATGAAAGGTCTTTTCAAAGTGACCTTTCTTTTGGCAAAAGTGCAGAGGATGTGTTTTCCATGAGTCTCTCCATGTTACTACTTAAACCTTTAGAAACTCATTTGAACAAGGCAAGAAAAGGACACTTCTCCTTTTCTCCATTCCAAGACTCTAGATCATTGCTTGTGAAACTTTCCCAGCTCTTTGAGACCTAGGGAATAAGATCTGTTTTGGAAGCCAAATTCATATTTAGTTTTAACATGGCTTAGTAGGGAAGGTTCTGTCCAGAATGATCTCTCAGTTGGAAGAACACTCTGGAGCAGCCCCGATGTAGTGCATTACCAAAGGTGGTACATTTTTGGGTCAGAATGCCGTTTCCCCTAAGGTTTACTGGGCAATGTAGGAAAGTGGGCGTTGTGTCTCCTTTTCATTTTCTGGGTGGTTGTGATTTTTAAGACTTGTTAGCATGATGCAATAGAAAAGTTCATTGAGAATGAGATTTCTGAGACCAGTTTCAAGTGTAGGATATTTGATAAATATATTGCATTATATAGCCTCAATATCTTAGACTATATAATTTTTAAAATGGAAAGATGGAGTCGTGATGATATATTATACCAAAGCATATTGCAAATGTACATTTTTGTGATAGAATGAAAGCAAAAATGGTATAGTTACTGTCATTGGTGACTATCGCTTAAAACACACTAACTGTTGGGAGATGCACCCTCAATGTTATATCTGTTGCTCTGAGAATAGATTTGTGAGGTAGTGTTGCTTTCCTTGTAAAATAATTCTGAAGCTAGGAGGCACTAAAACGATATGACCTTGGAAGGGACCATTCAGTTCATAGCAAGCAGATTATATATTCTCTTGGAGCTTCCTCTGCAGGGGATAATAAGGAAGAAATTATTTGGCATGAACCACCAAATTATATGGTCAGAATTGTATATTAATTGCAAAAAACAAGTAAAAAAAAATTGTCTGAACAACTTGATACTGTAGCTCATATGTCGTCTGCTTTTCACATGTGCAACTATCCCTGCTGGAATTCAAGACCCACAAAACTTCAATTAAGAGATAAGTAAAATTGAACCCATTTGAGGAAAAAGTTTATAAAACATGCTGCCCTTTGACAGTTTACTATCTACTTATCATTGCCTTTTGGGGATAAAGCAGTGGTGAAACAAGCCCAAGATTCATGATGCATAGCTTCAAAAGTAACAACATTAAAATTTAAATCCTAGAACAAATCTGTTCTGCACTCAGACACATACCTCACTGTGAGCATCTGTATGCCACAGATGAGATGCCAGAATTGCAATTTTACCTCAGAACTGATGTCATCTCCACACTCCTTTTCCCCAGACTCTCTCCACTAGAAATATGTGATGCTTCTCTCCTGTGGCCCCTCTCCAGGCTTTGTGGAAAAAAGCAGTTGTTCAGGTTTAAGGAAGAGGCAGCATTCAAAAACAGAGTGTTTTTCCCCACTCTCAATAATTCTTCCTTTTTGCAAGTATTCATACAGTTTCTTCTGAATTCAGACAACATTTGGTTATCATACATCTATCAGTATTGTTGTTTGTTTTTTGTCTGTAACATATAGTCATATCTACCAGGTTCACTGCCTTCATAGTACATCTTAAAATACTCAGTTGACAGTGTTTTTATTCATGAAGATGATCCTGATTCTTCTATGAACTTTAGCAGGACTGATTACTGCATAAACAAAATGTTCTGCAAATGTCTTGATTTAAAAATTTTATGTTTTCTAATGAGGTAGCAAAGCATTATGATGTGACTGAGGGGATCAGTCGGATCAGCCACAACAAATTGTGAATTGCCTATTGACCTTCATTCGTATTTAAAAAAAAAAAAAACTCCCAAAAAACTGATGGCGTTAGTAGGTAGCAAATTCATGTGAAGAAGTTGGGATTTGTTCAGAAATGAAATCCAGGGATTCCAATTTAACCTAAATAAATTACTTTCAGTGAACAATTTTGCTCTCATGAATGAATGAAAATTGAAAAAAAAAAAGCTTGCAAAATGTTAATGAATATCCTTGGGATAAGAAGTCTTATATTATCTTAAAATACTTTCAAAATAGTATTCTTATTGATTTCTCTTAAAATAATCCTAGTTAACAGAAGCACACTGCCAGTACCAAGGAGTATTGTTCTATTGTTTTATTTTTTGTTTAGCTGGAAAAAAAAATCTCTGTTGAAAGAATGCACCTTCAGGCCTCTTCTGTGGAAAGCTGGACATCGCTTGTACAACATCAACATGGTATTGAAGCATCTTAGGTGCTTATACTTTTTGGAGATTGTTTGAATTTTATTCAAACTTCAGCAAGTGTTCTTTTCAGATTATCTAAATATGCAAAATGGTGTTTGCTGTTTCTGATTTGTTAGGTGTTCTGCACCTGTATAACATTGTGACCTGGTGAGAGTATTTTAAAAATATGCTTTGGGCCAGAAATTATTCCAATTCTTATGGCACATGATTTTTTTTTTTTTTTTTTTTTTTTTTTTTTTTTTTTTTTTTAGCATAGTGGTACTAAATAACTTTAGCGGAGAAAATGGATGTCTTATAAGAGTGAAGCTTATGATGCCTCAGGTTAAAATTTGTAATGGATTAGTACTGAATTTTTTATACCTATTGACACATTTTCTAGATTAATGAACCAGAGTTCTGCTCTGTTATACCAGTGCGACACCCTGCAGTTGCATGTTTTCCTGGTGGTGAGCGTTTGCTTGCCAGCTTTCTGTAGTGTGCCGTAATGATTAGCTAAACTAGAACACAAAACATACTGAGGACTCTTAATGTCGTTATCATAAACTGAGTTTAGAGAGACCTGCAAGATATGGGTGCATGAAGGTTTTGCCTGCTAGCTTCATTTGATGCCCCCTGCTTTTTGTGCTGTAAGGGAAGTGAACGATCCATCCCTTTGTACTCCCTTTAGACCTTCATGCTTTTCTGGCTGATTAGTTTAGTAAAATTAAAAAGAGAAAAGCTGCAAAGTTGATTTTGTAATGGGAAGCAGCAGTTTCATGGTGTAGATATGGGTGACTGGTTAGAAAATACTAACAATTTTTTCAGTGACTTTAGGTTTTCAGTGTTCAGATCAACAAACGTGGTAACTTGATTTTCTGGAGTTCTTTGCAGTATGGTGTAAACTGCAAATGCTTCTGGAGTGTGTCGCTCTCCGTTTGCAGGTCTGTTAGCTAATTGGCAGGGAATTGATTTGAGTTGAAAGAGGAACTCTACTGTAGTCTTGACAAAATGCTGTTAGAACCAGTAATATTAGTGCAGAGCCTTGACACTATAAAACTTGACACTATAAAAGCAATACTCATTTTGTTTGGTGCAGAAGGCAAGTAAATTTATTGGGTCTGATTCTCCCTTCACAGCAACTTATTTCAAGAATATCTCAACTGCAAACAAGAACAGATTTGGATTGGTATTTGAAATTAATAATTTGTGACTGCTAAATTTAATCAGTAATCCGTTGCCAGATATGGTCAACGTGAATTGGAAAATCTGCGGTGAAAAGATACCATAAAACTCACTGGCCTGTTTTCTGCTCTGACTCTTATAGTGACAAAACCCTTTTCTAGCATAATAAAGATGGAGATAAATTATTTCTTGTATTTAAATTCAAATCCCCCCTCCATGCATAATTCATATCATAAGTGTTCAAAAGTAGTGGAACAGGAGTAAAACTGAGTGAAAAAGGCATTTTATTCGTTACTATAAAAACTTGCTCATAGAATTGCTTTGATTGGCAGTGGTATAAAGAGAATACACTTCTATTTCCAGAGAATCATTCGTTTCAAATGACACAACAAGCTTGGTCATCTCCTCCTCTGCCACCTCCTCTTCCTCCTCAGCAGAAAAATATCTTTTTGACCATTTTGAATCTTCAGTTTGGCTAGTGGAAGGACAATAGCCAGCATTTGTATAAAGTAATTTCAGTTGATTTGAGCTATACTAGTCTATTTCTATTGTTCTAGCAACATTTATATATTAAAAAAAAAATTTAACCTCTTCACCTTCTTTTTCTGCATGACTTTAGGTGAGATTAAATACCTTTTGTGATGGAAATAATCATGCTAGATAAAGTTTTTTTGCAGATGACAGTCTAAATTGGAGCTGGTAAAATTTATTTTGTAAATAAATTGCCCAGCAGATCTTTGCTTCTTTCTCCTGTCAGTCCATATTTTGTAAACCAGCTATATTTGCTATTTGCAACAATAAATATTTACCAAATAGTTTGTTTAAATAGTTTTCTGTGGTGCTTCTTATGAACCATGTACTTTAACTGTTCTCAGTATTTAAAAAGACCATTTTATTGTTTTTCTCTCCCTAGTCACAGCTGTCATGAACTTATGAAACAGAATAATAACAAATGGCAAGAGTTGTTATTCATGAACAAAGGCATGTGGCCATCAAAAGAACATATTTCACCTTGAATAGCCATGTATATTGAAGTTTGTTTTATGCAGACATTCACATTGCTACAATAGTGAATTGGTAGACCTGAGAAACTCCAGAATTTCCATTCCATGGTAGATTTCAATGTTTCAGCATTTGTTTTTGTCTTGAATTAGGATGAGTAGTTGAAGTATCGACATGATATGGACAGCGGACAGTTTTACAGCATGGAATTTTTCAAAAATTTTGACTTAAAATTTACAAACTCTTTGACACTTTAAACTTAGTGTTGATTGAAGACATTCTTGAATCAAAACAAGCAACTTTCAAGAACAAACTATGCTTATCTGTTGTGCCATGGTGTCTCATGAGAATTTTGATGCAGCTGCCTCCTTCTCCTGTTTTCCCCTTCTGTCTGTGGTCCCTACTCGGACCGTATTTTACATGCTGTACCAAAAGTGGTGCAGCTTGCATATGATGTATTCTCCTACTGGAACAGAGTGAAGCTGCAGAAGCTGCATTTTTCCACTGAAAAATGACTCCACTTACAAAATTCTCAGCCTTTCCTAATAAGGAAAATAAACATTATTGAATGGGACAGGATCAAATTTGCCTTTCTCACAGCTGTTACCTCAGTAGCTTATTCCTGTCTATTTGTTTGTTGCCTAAACTACATCTGTTCCGTTTTCCTTACCTGTCTGCAATTGATGAGACTCCTAATTTATAGCAGCGTTCCTGCTATTTGTCTCTAATACATGACCTTGCATTTAATACAGCTAAATTTTATCCTGTTTTTGTGATTCTAGTTCCTCAACTAATACAGTTCTTCCCTTCTGATATTACAGCCCTCTCCTGTGTTGCCAGTGCCTCCCACCTTTGTCATCAGCAAATTTAATTAACACAGTCTTAAGTTTGTGCTGAAGCCATTAATGAAAACATTAAATAGAATGTCTGACAACGAAAGAGACACTGTTCAAACACACGTCAGAACAAACTAGATACACCGGAGAAGAGCAGTGTGTTTCTGGCAAGCTTTTGAAGGTTAGGCTACACAGGCGAATTACCTTGAGAGGAAGAGTACCTCTCTAAAAGCAAATATTTTATAAAACTGTTCCCCTCTATACTGCTATCTCACTTAAATTTAAACACAGAATTCTTATAATATTGCCCATATATTAAATCCATGCTTTCTTCCCCTCTTTGGGGGCTCCTTGCTCTAAAGGCTAAGGAAGTCTGGGGCTATTCCCACCTCTCTCTCCCACACACCTAGTACTCCCTTTAGAAAATGGTCTCAGTGGCCATTATGCAAAGAGGAAGAAATATTGAATTCTTCACTGTATTTAACTGATGCAGTTTCAGAGGCTGAGACGATTGGGCATTCTATACCTTTCTTCTTGTGATGAGAGCCAAACAGAATATGATTGCTATGCTAGTCAGAGAGCCGACAGAAATTTTGATGTTTCAGGGGAAGCGAGGGATTAGATTTCATTATGCAGATAGGTGTCTACCAACATCCCATCTTCCTCCTCCCATTTTTGGAATGTGGACTAAATGATAAATTTAATGATTCTTGAATGTAAAAAGACTCAGCTCCAATAACACTCTGAAACAAAAATGAAAAATAGTATGTTTTTAAATCACACTTGAAAATTATATGGGTCTATGAAATATAGATCCTGATTTGTCATCACCTTTTATCCAGAATAATAATTGCAGCAGTGAAAAATGACTGCAATTGTGGAATAAAATGCTACCCTTCATATATCTATAGGTTATAAAAAAAATCCATTTAAATTTATTTGTAAATTTGATCATCTGAAAATATAATACCAGTAATTAAAGGACTAGTGGCTGTTTTAAAGCTGATTAGATGGGGGGATATTAAGAAATTTGTGATAACTCTCCCAGTTACTAATGGAGATGACAAATACAAGTAGTTTGTGGATATTTGAGAAATTGTGTGAAAGACATCCAAAGCAGTTTTTGTTCCACTAGAGCCCCACTGGATTTTAATTCAGTGACTTACATAGGGAGGCAATGGAAGTACGATAAGTTTTAGATAACAATCGCTCAACACTTTGGGTGACCAATTTGAAAACTGAATAAATACATTAGCTGAAATATTGTATTTACAATGTATGTAAAGAAGTATTAATGCCATTGCTCAAGGCTTTGAATTATAAAGTTTGTCTGGAATACTGTGTTTGGTTATAAAACCTGCATCCGAGAAAGATGAGCTCTTGGTGGGAACTCTTACTACCAGAGCATGGGCATTAGGATGGTCAATCCTGTCTTCCCAGCTAGGGATATGTTTATAAAGATGTCAGCTTGTCTGTCCATACTTCAGTCAGGTTGAGTGCCAGCTAGCTCTGGTTCAGAAGCATTTTGCTCTGATTCTCCTTAGAGTTTACTGGCTTAGATGTACCACCAAGTCAACTCTGCAGTGTGGCTCCTGGGTGGAAGCTGGATCATGCCAGCTACCCTAGTGTGGGCAGAGCAAAGTCACGCTTGTGCAGACTTACTGTGTAGGAGCCGGGTTTCTTCAACAAAGTGATGCTGAGGAGAGGAGGTGATAGTTCTCCAGCAGTATATCAAAGGAATAAGAACCTGTGAGGTAGAATAATTCACTTAAATTTAAGGACTACTCCTGCACACAAAGAAGCAGTGGGGGTTACTTGGTCATGCTTACAGTAAGAATGTAATTTAGAAGAAAATATCTAGCCATTTGCAGTTCTGTAGCAGCCTTTTCAATAGGAGCAGCAGAGGCAAGAAAAGGGCTAAAATTAGTACATGATCATTTTGTGAAAGAGACTGTATGACATGGTTGCCCATGATACCAGGGGACTGTTTGATGACTCAGGAGAGCTCTTCCAACTTATATTCAGAATAACTGCATTGATTTTCAGGGTCTGCTTGTTGATAGCAGCAGGTTCAATATTGATCTGTTGACTTTTGTAAGGGATCAGTCAACTTCTAGTCACATTCTTACCTTGAATTGAAATCAAAATCTCATTGGAGGCCCATGTTGCTGTGCTCTTTTACATTGTTATGGTCTTGAGTAGTAGAAAATGTATCTAAATGGAGACTGTGCTCATCAGTAGTGAGTATGTAGTGCTCTGGGTATATATTTAATGGTGTTTAAAGGAAACTTAAATTTGTCTTTCAGTAAGAAGCAACTCTGTAATAATAGAATGGATAAATTTTGTGGTGAATATGCTTGGTGGTGAATATTCACGGAGGCATCTTATTTGAAAACACCAAGCATATGCTTTCAGAGCTTTTGGCCTTTCAAAATCTCAGAAAATAACATATAAAAATCATTTTTTCTATATATTAATGCATGCATATGTTTGCTGTGTAAGTTTAAAATGAATTGGCAATCCTAAACTGTTTGAGTCTTTATAATGTAAGAATGGCTGCACTGGGTAAGATCAAAGGTCTGTCTAAGCTAATACTCTGTCTCCGGCTGTAGGGAGAAGCAAATATCAGGAAGGGAGTATAAGAACAGGAGAAGTATGTACAGATACTTGCCCAGAGCAGTCCCTCAGCCTTCAGAAATTTGAAGCTTCAGCTCTGTTTCTTCCATTCAGAATAGTAATGTAGATTTGCATGCAGTACTCGAGATATAACACAGTAAATTTATACAGGGTGTACAACGCTTAAAAATTCATAGCAGTTGTTTTGCTTTTGACTACAATTGAGCACTGAGCTGATGTTTCACAGAACTATTGCTTAGATTTCAAGATTTCTTAGCTTGTGATAATAGGCAACTTAGTCTTTTTTGTATGTGAAATTAGAATTGTGTTTTCTCATATTCATTTTGTCTGCCATTTAATACCACTTCTCAAAGAGTCCTTCTACAGTTATTCAGTTGGGCAGGACCTTACTATCCTGAAGAAATTTAATGATCAAAAAACTTTGTCACCTTGTTTCTCAGCTCAGCTCCTATAACAGCTTGTTTACAAATATGTTGAGCAGCAGACATGCCCAGCTCTGGTCCCTATCAAACTTCACTGATGACCTCAGTGCGCTGTGAGGACTGAACACTCATTCCTTCCCTGTTTTCTATCTCTTAGCCACCCCTTAATCCATTTCCTCTTTCTATGGCTTCCTTAAGAGCCTTTGCTGAGAGACTTTGTCAAATAATTTTTGGAAATCTTAAAATTATGGTGCAGCAGCTCTTCACTGTATTATGACTGTTCTATGCTGTAGATTGCTGTAGAGATTTTCTCCAGAGCAGAACGTCTTCGTTCAGTGGAAAACAGAAAAAAGGTGGCTCTCTGGCCACCTGAGGCAAATGGCCGTACGTATTAGATCTGAGGGAAGCGTGTAGCAGAAGCAGATGACGACTGTTCATCTTTGTGAGATTCCATCCCATGCATCTTCCCTTCCTCTCAGTGCACTTGAGCACAGCTTGGGCAAGGTGAAGGTCTTTACATGTTGTTAATGGTTTTGCTTCTTAGGTCTGTTCATATGGCGTTAGTTCCTACGAGTTCAGCCAAGCAGAAATTGATATGACTAAAGATATGCAGAGATTTTGTGAAACTATTCTACATCCCTATGCTATGACTAATCAGTTCATGTGTCTTTTTGATGAACTGCTCAAGGGACAACAGATTGGGAAGCTGAAGGATAGAAGTTGAATTCCTAGTTAATAGAGTGAGAAAATGAATTTGCTGTTATATGCATATTTTTTGGTACAGAATATGGTGATTAAGAATTAGAAGTCTTTCATAAAATCTTTTTCAGTGGTACTGAAAATGATTCAGGTAATGATTTGTTTGTATAGCTTATAAAAGAAGTGTGTGCCTGAATGACTGGAAGAAAATATTGTCATTACTGAAGAATGAAATTAATGCTTAAGTTACCACCATTTAGCCTGGCTAAGCTGTGGAAGGGGAGTTTCAGTCTTTGCTAATCAATAGTTTGTGATTGCTAGCTCTTTGGCATGTTAGTCCCTTCTGTCAGTAGTCATTTATGACCTTACATTACAATATCACTTTTGTTGTAGAAAAAAATCAATGTTGTTTAACTGCTTGAAAATAAAACAGAAGGTGACGGTGTTGACTGAAACTAATGGTTCAAGACTGCTTAGTGTTGTCCCTAATAACTTAAGAATTGCAGTTGTAAACTCACTACAATTCATGCAAGTGCCTTAAAAAAAATTACACACGCACTCCTCACAGGGATGAGAAGATAACTTGCCAGTTTTTCAAGTGTAATGACTTTCATGGTTCCTATTTCACATCAGTGGGAACCACCAGAGAATTTGCACTGTTGAAAATGAAATGAATGACATATATCTAAAAGCCTAATATAAGACTTCTCTTTCTTTGGAAATGTTGGTCCCAGCTTATACCAGCAAGGGACAATGAAGCATTCTGAATTTAGGTTAAAAAAAAAAAAAAATCTCAAAAATTACCTGAAGCTGTAGGTCATAGCAGCTTTGACTCCCCTTAGAGATGGTAGATGGAGCATTTTAGTATTTGCCTAGACTGGTCTGGTGCAAGCCTTCTTGGTCCTAGTCTTTGGGAGATGCGTGTCTTTCCTTCAAAGGGCTTTCTCTGGGCCTGATCAGATAAAGGACTCTGAAGGTACATTGAGCTCCAAGGAGCACACACGTCAGCCTCTCAGACTGTCTTTGCTTTCTCCCACACCCAAGATATTTCAGGCATCAGAAATTCCTGCAGCATTGTCTTCTGTCCCACTGCTTCCCTCCATACTTCCTTTCTCACCTGATACAGAGGTGTTCTGAGGAGATGTTGAGGAGAGTTTGATTAACTCCTCCTTTTATGTCTGCATTTTGCTGACTCCTCATCTCTTCTGTTCACAGACTGTCAAATTTCTGTCCACTGCAGTAGCACATAATTGCTAGTAAATGTCTAGTAGTAGCTAGAGGTTGTTTGACCATTTCTCATCTTTTTCCAGCCAAACTCTGCTTTTGTGTTTCTTCTTAGGGCCCCCTTTTAATATCATGCTCTAGAAGAAAAATCCTCCTTCCTAGTGTCCACAAAGTATTTCTAGGGATGTTGAGACTGAGGAAAGAGAGTCACAAGGAGTTCATTGCTTCTCATATAGCAGCATGCGTGGAATGTAAATGGATAAACTGAAAGAAGAGTTATTCATGTAAATGAACTGTATTGACCTCAAAAATGTGGGCGTATCTGACAGACATAGTCAAAACATCCTCTGGTCTTCAGTGCTTGAGCATATGTATACAGAAAATGATAATTATATACATGTTTATGCACGTACTATTTATATCATATTTGCCCCCACCCTGAAGAGCTGTTACGTATAAATAATTTTATTACAATGTTTCTTGCACCCCAGCTGCAATGTTACAGTTCTGTAGAGCTGGACAGTGCAGAGGAAGGCCACTGCAGGAACGTTACTTCTTCCTCACTTTTAGTTGTTTAAAGAAATTGCAGAAGTCCACTATGCCTGATTTTGCCTTTTCTGCAACCTTGAATTTTGTTAGAACTTTCTGTTACTGAGAAACAATGCATTTTAATGTAATCCCTCTCATTCAGAAAGAAACACTTTTATTCACTCCAAAAGAAGAGTTATTCATGTAAAATGAATTGACCTCAAAAATTTGGAGAGGAGACTGGAAAACAAAACAAGCGTTACATAATTCAGAAAGTGTTCGTTTGTTGTGTAGTGTTAGACTTCCTCGAGGACTCTATCTTGAATTGGCACTCATGTCAGGATTTGCCCTGCAATATAATTAGAATGAGATAATGGTATGGCATCCTGGCAATGGTTTGAATTCAAACTCCAGTACAAAATGAATTTTGATAATGTACCTTTCTTTTATATGGCACTCGTGTCAGACTCTCTACCAAAGCTGCTTAAACTAAACTTGAAGCCTAAAGTGAAATATGAAAATTACTAATCGGCCATACAGACTTTTGCTTCTGAGTTTCATAGGACTGAACTTGGACAAGATTACGATGACTAATATGATTGCTGTTCATTGATCTCCCCTACTCCAAGTATTATGAGCTGATCTACCACTAGAACCATTATTATTTTCTGAAATTCAAGTCTGAAAAGGTATGGATAGCAAAGTATTCTTTCATCCCCAGAGAGAGAGCTTTTCATGCCAGACTGTCATTACAATCATCAGGGAGGAAAGCAGATTTATTTTAAATTTTGAATTCATTTAACATAAAAACTGATTTATTTTAAATTACAAAAGGGAACCTTTTGTAATAAAACACTTTCTTTGTTTCTATTTAAGAAATTTTGCCTACAAAGCAAAGTTTGGGCCGTAACAAAATTAACATAGCATACCATTCATCATCATGTACCATAAACTTTGCTAAATGTGATTAGTGCAGCTTCTCTGAAAACTAGCTTCAGCCTGTTTTTTCCCTCCCTCACCATCAGTGAATGAAATAAAATGTTAGTTTGAAAGCTTTCTTGAGTTCGTTCAAATGATTGCCTGGGTAGGCACAGTGGTTTTAGTTAGAAGCAGATACTTAACTGGAATTACAGTACTTAGAAACTAGACTTTTCTTTCTCATCTCCCTATTCTACAGTAAGTTGATTGCTCACCACTTCAGCAAATAACAATTTTATTCTAGTGTCTGCATGTTAAAATTATGAAGATTCTTTCTGGGCATTGATTCTATCATTCTTTTCCTCCTCCTTAGCAAATTTTCTTGCAGAAACGATGGTTATTTCTGCTACACAATGCTGTGTAAATTATTTGGGAAGTCTGAACGCAGAATTTGGAAGCTTCTGTATCCTGTGACTTCCAGAAGTACCAAGGTAGTCTACAGTACAAGTGCAAATGGGAGTATAGTGCAACAAGGACAGCAGTGATAATTCTAGGGAAGACGAAGTGAGTAAAAACAGCGGTGAAGCTCCCATTGTTTTGTGATTGGCAAAGGGAAGGCACATGGCTGCAGTCTTCCTGGAGCCCCTGCACATCTATGTGGATAGTTACCTTTCACTGAAGTCGATCTTGTTACAATACCAGTGCAGTAGCTATCTTCTTAAGCTAGATTAAAGCTGTCATCAGTGTGCTTATGCATACCTTACTATGTGTAAAGTAAGTAAGAAAAAATGGTTAGTGAAGATCCCAAAAGAATGTACCAACGGGGGGGGGGGGGGTCAGTCTTGCTTTAAGGTGCAAGAGTGGGATAAAAGATAGGAGATCCCAACTTTAGTAGCCTAATTATCTAGTGCCTTTAGAAGGCATTTACGTAACTAGCTGTTAGATCCCTGCCCTGGTCAGTAGAGGCAAATGGTAATTCATACTACCAGTGTTAGACACGAGTTGTACGAATAAATGGATTGCCTTCTGAAAGTGCCTCCGTTAACTGTAGAGGAGGCTTTGATGGCAGGATTAAACAAAAAACCTTTTTACAGCTTAAGTTAAAAGAGTATGAATTAGATCATAAAACGTCTAAAGAAACTGTGCAGCACCTTTCCAAGAGCTATGCTGTAAACCGTCTGTTGTTGGATGAGTTCAGTTTGCTTGGCTAGAGCAGATGTGTGAATGCAGTTTTATGTATCGGTTTCCAAGAATATCAATAAAAACAAAACAGGCTAACTCACCTGGGTTATTGTTTCAGCTTGAATAATATAGATTATACTTAATAGGATAAAAGATCTAAGTAAGCTGTTAGAGTTGAAAATGAAGCATTAGCATCAAATTATTCAATAATAGAGAATACATAGTGTTCTGGATGTAGATTGCATGGATCATCTTGCCACCAAACAGATGGGGTTCTGTTTAGAGAATGGTGTTGTATCATTTAAATCTTACCAGAAGAGTCTTTTAGTGGATCTGTTTTTAATGATCTTTTTTTGTTTCTTAATTATTTTTAATTAAATACATTTTTTTGTTTTAACTGTATCAAAAAATTGTCAGCAGTAATGAAAGAAGCAGGAAAGGTCTAATAAAGCACTTAAGCGTGGGCTTGAAGCTGAGTATCTGAGTAAGCCAGGTGATTACGCTTCTGACAAAGTTTCTTAGGAACAGCTTCTGAAATCCAAATTAGGAAATATACAAATACTGATACATTAGGTAGATTAATGTAACAATAGAGACCTTGTAGGCACCATTTTTCTTACAGCAGGTCTACAGTTAAATATATCTACATCAAAACATCAGCCAGAAATGCAATTGAAATGTGGAAATTTGTCTAGCTTCAGCAGAGAGTCTTTTTTTTCTCTACAGACTTGAATTTAAGAATGTATGTGGAGTAAGTGACAGTTTTTATTCATTTCCAAATAGTTTGATCTGAAAAGGGATCAAATAGCTTCTCAGCTTCATGCGTGTTTCTACAGACAAAAATATATTGGCTTGAAAGTATTTTTGCACATACCGCTAACAGCAGTTTCATTCCGTCATTTGAAATATCTTGAGGAAGCAGTTTTCAAAATTTAGCAGACCATCAGAAATATGGTTGCATATGGAATGCACATAGACCGCACCCTTTGTTCTGCTGTTTTTCTGTTAACTTTCAGAAAGATGAGTGAATCTTCAGAGGCTTGTCATAGAAAATATTTGTAACTCCTTTTTCAAAACTTATTCTTTTAAGTCTTAATCAGGTAGATCCTGCTGGTTATTTTGTTGCCATACATCCAGATCCTTACGGAGATGACTCCTTATAATTTCTCTGTGCAATCGTTAAATATGTGATAGTACACAAAAGCTGATTGCAGGGGGCAGGACAAGTAAATGGCTTAACTTGCAGTAAAGGTGATTTAGATGAACTTTTAGGAAAGCATTTCTAACAAGATAGATTTCATGAAGAGGTCCAGGGAAGCAGGTCGTGCATCTCTGCTAGAATGATCTAGTGGGCCTCTCGGCTGCTTATCATCTCCTCCTCCTCCTCTTTGCTGCCCCCACATCCCTCAGCCTTTGTCTGTTTGGAGCATTCCCCAGCCCTTGGATTTTATCCCTTATCCCTATGCACCTTATCCTTCACTGCTGTCACTTAGAAGGGTGCTTTTATTGCTCCTCTTCTCTTTCTCTTCCTGTCAGCGAAAGGCATAGGAGCCCTGGGGGGTTGAAGAAGCAGAGACCTGAGCAGAAGGAAAGAGACCCAAGGCGCCTCTGTCCCTCTCCAGCTTCTTCCTGTGCCCCTGCAGCAATGCTGGCCCTGGCGCGGAGCCCAGGTGCGTAACCCAAAGAGAGCTGCCTGGGTCGTTTCTACTCTGAACCTCTTCCAGGATGGTGGAGTGCCTCGCCTCGCCGCTTGGGAATGGTTGGACTTGGTGGATATGATGCTATCTGTCTTTTTGGAAGTTGAGATCAAATGACTTAGCTCCCAATTAACGCTGAATTGGAAAAGCCCTGTTTAAACCAAAACTTGTTTTAAAAAAAAAAACAGTGCATTTAAGGTTGTGGAGATTACTCTGTATGACCTCTTACAAATATAAAAAAGTTCAAATAAATACGATCTTATCTAGACCAAACATCTTGAAAGACACTATCATCAGTTTATGCAAAATTCAAGATTAAGACAGGTTTTGTCTGTAGAAGACAGCCTTTCACTCAAATGTTTGGTTGTTTGTAAAATAAAAATATATTCAAGGTGGTAAGAAATATCTCCACTGTCTCTACTTCTAATTAAAATTACACAAATATGTCAGTATTTTTGGCAAAGAAGAAAATTGCAGTAACCCTTTTCTTCCTGAGCTGGGCTGTATTTTTTTGAGGTCTACCACAATCATGGAGAAAAGCTCTAAAGAACTTAAAGTGCAATTTTTAATTTAAAACTTTTAAATAGTTACACTCCTATAAGCAATTCCTGTCAGATCCTTACTGTCTGAAACTATTGCAGGTCTTTTTACAATTTAAGAAACTGGGATTCCATAGAGGCCTTTCTCATTTTCTGCATACAGTTTAATTTATGGGGCTGTTGTATGCAGGTCTTTGCAACAGTTCATCTTCTATCTATATCATTGCAAATCCAGGGATTTTTTTTTTTATTATGGAAAGCACTTGTGGTTTTCAATAATGTTAAGTTTCAGAGAGGGTACGGTAGCTGCACAGGTGCATGGATAAGCCTCTTGCATTCTACTTTGCATAACTACAATTTAAGTGATGTTGAGGATGAAAGGATCCTCTGCTTAACAAGCTTCACAAAATGGCTTTTAATCAGGTAGTCAGTGGAGAGCTTCTGTGGTTTAGTGATGTTTTGCATAGGTTGGCAAAGAGGGATGCTATTGTTGCCTATCTCGGCAGCATTTTGCTTCTCCATCAGCAGCAGGCACTTGAATGCTCCTTGTATGCACATGCTTTAAGGTAGACCTATCGACCTTTTGTGTATATAACTTACAATTTTGAAAACAAATAACAACACTGACCAGCCAAAGCTAGGCCTTTTTCAAAGCCCTTGTAAAAATAAATAAATAAATAAATAAAGGGAGGGAGGGAGGTTTAAATAAATAAAACCAGTGAAAGTCCTAGTATAGTTACTTTCATACTAACAAAAAAAAAAAAAAACTTGGGATAGGATCATGGGGGCTAAATCTCATACACTAAAGCTGCGCCTTGGAAGGTGATCTGATGAAAATCCTAGGCGTAGAACCTGTTTACTTGTTTTGGGGGTTTTTTTTGAAAGTTTTGAACCTAACCTTTTCTGGTTTGCTGAAGAACGCATATTAAGTTTTATCTACCTTTTTAGAAAGAGAGCAGCTGTAAGCTTTTAATGAAAGTTAAATACATTCTCTGAAAGGTCCCTGCAATAGTATTTTTGATAGAAGAGGAGCTTTCCCTAGGAAGCTAGTATGAACTCTACCAGCAAAAGCCCTTTTTTCTACTGTAGCAAGGCATTACAAGAACATTCTTGCCATCCAACACCGAAACATCTTCATGATCCTCTAAACACGTTCCAGTCCCCAGAATTAATATTTTACAAGGCTTTATTGTTTCCCATCCAATTAACGAACACATTCTTCTGTATCAAATGCAAATTATTTATATGTTTCGTTATATCAACCCAGGAAGTTTCCAGCCTGTTTCCTACCTGCTTCTTGAAGTCCAGTTACTAAAGATTTTCATGAGATCATCTGTCCCTTTGTAGTTATGTGACCTGTGGTCTGTTTAAAATAAACAGTTTGAGTATCATGCATTTGTCATGAAGTAGAAGAAATTAATTTCCTTAAGCTATTGATTAAGACTTATGCCTTCATCTGATAGACTACAATTGTAACTTATTTGCTAAAAAAAGGACTGGAATAATTCCTCAATTTATGTTTGTGATAATTATCAATTAGCTTGAATAATTCTTTTTGAGTGAAACTACAGCATACGGGCATGTTCTCTCATGAAATACTGAGAGTCTGAAACATCAGAGATGCTCCCTGCTATTGTCTTCCGGTGGTTGAAAACAGTTTTTCATGGTGTACTTAGGTGTGGTGGTTCTCCCTAGAGTACTTCAGAACCATAAGATCCTTTTTCTTTCCTGGAGTAACTTGCACTATGATATTTGAGACAATGTTCATACAAGGCTTGTACAGAAACCTGGAAGATGTTTGTATTTAATCCTTAAATGCATCATCTATTTCTATTTATTTTTTTAATATGCTGTTATCTGGGTATCCTCCTAGCAGTTCTGCTGCACTGTTGGAGGGAGATTTTTTCCAGATATGTCAATATTGCACTGCTTTGTGTGGTAGTTGTTTGTAAAGTAGTGTTTGCATATATGCAGATTGTTGTCTCTTTGTCCCTTAGCTCTTGAGCAGTAATTTGCTATCAGTTGTTAACATATGTTTATAGTTATAAAATATATATGTATATAGTGTGTATATATATATATAAAAAACTATATATAATATAGTTATGTATATATATATAGTTATAGTTATGAACAAAAGCCAAAGTGATCAAATATATCTTCAGACATGCATACAGGTCTGTTTGGAGACAAGGTGTTTACAGAAGAAAAAGCGTTTGGATTTCATCAAATGGAAAACATAATTGACTGTAACAGAGCTACACTGCTTTACATCATTTGAGGACTATGCTTTTGCTGGCCAGTTGACTCTAATGGGTCAAATTCTTCTGTGCTGTGACTCCAGTGGTTCACCAGGTTGCTTATACAAGAGCTGAATGTGTGCCAGTGACAACATCTAAGCTCCATTCTTTAAAAATGCAAATATCTGCCTTCAGCTGGGTCTTACTATGGGCAGGGGGAGAGAAAGACATTTTCTTTGGTTTATGTTTAAATCTTTAATTCCCTTTTCAGAATGAACTTCTGACACAATTAATAAACAATGCAGCAGTCTGCTTTGGTTCCCTTATGAAATGCTTGCACAGGAAGAAGGAAAAGCATGTTGCTATATGCCTGAAAGACATAACAAAATTAATTTCTAAAGAATGAGGGATAAGTAGGAGCAGTCTAGAGTTCATGGACCAACTCAAAGAGCACAAGAGTACAGCATCAAGTATCCACTGTGGTTATCAGTATGGTAGTGTAGGAAAATATAGTTTGCAGGGAACTGTTGAGAGAAAGATAAATGTGGATGTTTTGGGACATATTTTTCCTCTTTAGCTGTGAAATAACAGGAAGCATGTTTAGCTGTGTCCAGATTTGCCAGGATTCCCCTCTGTGATGAAAGGGGCATTTGGGTGTAGAGAGGCTGACTGGGTAAAGGTAGCTCAACCTGGAAACAAAGATTAGCTTTGGGTCACAGAATCACAGAATGGTTGAGGTTGGAAGGGACCTCTGGAGATCATCTAGTCCAACCCCCGTGCTTGAGCAGGGTCACCTAGAGCACATTGCACAGGATCACGTCCAGGCAGGTTTTGAATATCTCCAGAGAAGGAGACTCCACAACCTCTCTGGGCAACCTGTTCCAGTGCTCTGTCACCCTCACAGTGAAGAAGTTTTTCCTCATGTTCAGATGGAAGCGTCTGTGTTTCAGTTTGTGCCCGTTGCCTTGCGTCCTGTTGCTGGGCACCACTGAAAAGAGTCTGGCTCCATCCTCTTGACACCCTCCATTCAGATACTTGTACACATTGATAAGATCTCCTCTCAGCCTTCTCTTCTCCAGGCTAAACAGGCCCAGCTCTCTCAGTCTTTCCTCATAAGAGAGATGCTCCAGTCCCCCTAATCATCTTTGTGGCCCTTCGCTGGACTTGCTCCAGTAGTGCCACATCCCTCTTGTACTGGGGAGCCCAGAACTGGATGCAGTACTCCAGATGTGGCCTCAGCAGGGCTGAGTAGAGGGGGAGAATCACCTCCCTCCACCTGCTGGCAACACTCTTCCTGATGCAGCCCAGGATACCATTGGCCTTCTTGGCCACAAGGGCACATTGCTGCCTCATGCTTAACTTGGTGTCCACCAGCACTCCCAGGTCCTTCTCCGCAGAGCTGCCTTCCAGCAGGTCAACCCCCAGCCTGTACTGGTGACTGGGGTTATTCCTCCCCAGGTGCAGGACCCTGCACTTGCCTTTGTTGAACTTCATGAGGTTCCTCTCCGCCCACCTCTCCAGCCTCTCCAGGTCTCTCTGAATGGCAGCACAGCCCTCTGGTGTATCAGCCACTCCTCCCAGTTTTCGTTGGCAAACTTGCTGAGGGTGCACTCTGTCCTTTCATCCAGGTCATTGATGAAGAAGTTGAACAAGACTGGACCCAGTCCTGACCCCTGGGGGACACCGCTAGCTACAGGCCTCCAACTGGACTCTGCGCCGCTGGTCACAACCCTCTGAGCTCTGCCATTCAGCCAGTTCTCAATCCACCTCACTGTCCACTCATCTAGCCCACACTTCCTGAGCTTGTCTATGAGGATGCTATGGGAGACAGTGTCAAAAGCCTTGCTGAAGTCAAGGTAGACAACATCCACTGCTCTCCCCTCATCTACCCAGCTGGTCATTCCATCAGAGAAGGCTATCAGATTGGTTAGGCATGATTTCCCCTTGGTGAAGCCATGCTGACTACTCCTGATCACCTTCTTTTCCTCCACATGTGTGGAGATGGCCTCCAGGATGAGCTGCTCCATGACCTTTCCAGGGTCATGGGGGTATCTGTGCCTTTTAATGCTAGTTATTTGAGGAGGGGGTCTTCTTGACTAACAATTTCCCCAATTTGTCAAGATTAATTTTAATTGTTGTGTGTCCTTCAGTGTACATTCCCAGCTTTGTAGTCTCCGTGTTAAAAAGGCCTGTTTTTTTCCCCAGCATTTGGGTCTCTGAGCAGTACCAGATCTAGGAGCAATTCCATTAAAAACTACTGGTAATATATCTGTGCACATGGACAAATGATAACTATGCTTAACTATCAAACCATTGATAACTATTCTTTCAGTACATGTATTCAGCATTGCACTGACCCTATAGCATTTCTCCTAGATTGTTTCCCTACGTTATTTCTGAGAATGTCATTTGAGACCATGTCATAAGCTTCACTGAAGTGAAAGTGTGTGAAATCTGCTGCTTCTGCCCAATAATGAGGCCGTTTACAGCATAGAAGAAAGCTTTTGGTTTGACATGATTTGTTCTTGACAAATTCAAGCTGGCTGCCAGTCATCTCCTCCTCATTCTCTAGTGCTTACAAATAGTTTGACTGATCTTTTTGTTCTGGTATTTTTCCAGGCTGTGAAGCTGTCTGGACTCCGTTTTCCTCTTGTATTTTTTTTCTCTTTAAGAGAGTAACAGTTTCTTCTGGTCTTCTACTGCCTTACTTATTTCCCCTGGATTCTCAAATATTACAGTTATGACTTTGAAATTGTTTCTGATCATTCTTTTGATAGTCTAAGATAAAATTCATGATGGGCAGCTAATTTGAAAACATGTAATTTAGGTAGGTACTTTTTGATATATTGTCTCCCCAGTCTCATGTAAGATCTTAATCTGTGACGAATAGTGATTCTTCTGTTTACTTGTTCACAGCTGAGCTTTTAGTAGAAGCAAGGCATTAAACTGGTGCCTTGTAAAGATTTTATGATGGTTCCTTTCCCTCCGTACTGACTAGCAGACCAGCACTGCCCTTGGTCTGCCTCCTAGCTACCTCTTGCCTTTGATGTGACTCTCCCTAGTCACCTTGGCTTTTCTGAAGTTGTCCATTTAAGCTCTTGCTTTTCTTTTACACTCGTCTTTAGTAACCTGACCTATTTTACTGGAGGGGAGGATGGTGTTGATTGTTCTTGTTTTGATATTTTTCAGTTCTATTTTTTCCTTCATTGTGGTCAGTGAGGAGTGCCTGTTTTAGCCAAGTTCATCTGTTATTATACTTCCCATTCCTGTTCTGCATTGCAATAGTTTGTGCTGCTGTCCGTAGCTGTGTTTTCTGGCAGCTCTCCTAAGTGCTCTTCTGCTTTAGATTTGCCTGCCTTAGGTCTAACTTACCAGTTCTGGGTTTGACTCCAAAACAGCATATTCAATATTCAGCTTGTGATCTATTATAACCTGTCCCATAAGATTATATAAAGCATATTTTTAATCTGTTTTTTGTGAGGGTTTTTTTTTCAAAAGCACATAATATTCAGCAGTGAGCAAACATGGGTTACAGACAAACTGCCCTACTATTTATTTTTCTTCTGCACTCCTTTCCCTTGAATTCACATGCTTCACTTCTTTGTGTGGTGTTCATGTCAGAAATATTGGATAGAGTAGTAATTCAGTTATGTAGCCTGTGTAATTCCTAGCTCTCCAAGGTTTTTATCATAAAAAGTATGAGGTACAATTCCTATTTCTCAGCAATGGACAGTGAGGAACAGGAGTAAAATCTTTATCATGTCAAGGTCAGTGGTAGATGTATGAGCAGCACTTGGGTTTCCTGACTTCTGTTTCAGTTGTTTATTCCTGATCTGCTCCTACTACACCACCTCTATATACGCAGAACTATTCAAACTCATAAAGTTAGGCTATGAGGTTTTGACTGCTTTTGTTAAAATGGCGTTTTTATTATTCATTGTAGTTTACTGATAAAGCAAAGGGTCACAGAGTATCCTCGAAAATTGCACAAGTGAACTATGTTGGAAATCTGTGATTATCGGTGGAAATGTAATGTTGAAAAGACTTTTATTTAGTCATGTACATGCCGTGCCTTCTCTCTGAAGTGGGAAAGACACTGATTCCTTTATGAATATGGTGCTTCGTATGGTACAACTATAAATTGCAATAGAGTAAATATTAGCTAATTGGATTGATTTAGTCAGTGGGAACGGCTTTTGATTGTAATGTCTAGATGAACAATAGTGAAGACTTTTTACAAATGTTCCTCAGGACTGAACAAATGGAGATTTTGTGAGGATTTTTCATTCACAAATGGCAGAATGCACCTCTGACAACTGCGGAGATTCATCTCCATTCCTGAGCAGTCTGTTAGTAATTATGCTAGATATCACGTATGTCTACACTCATTCAAGTGAGATTTCTAGATTGATTCAGGTAACTAGCTTCCTTAAAAAGAAAGCTCGATTATGTAGCTACTGCGCAAAACACATTGACAGTGTCTTTTCCATGTGCTGTGTCTTTTCAGTGTACTGCTAGTTCTATTCAGACTTAACAGCCTTATGTTTCTTTTTCACAAGATATTGGGTGCAAATATATTCCTTGCCCAAATGGAAAGATGCACAGATGTAGTATATTTCTTCGGGTCTCTTTAAAAAAATAATTCCTTAGGCAGTATTGGGGGGGCAGGGGGAGGTTGCTTTGGAGGTTTTTTTTAGGTGTAGGCAATCAGTGTTACCCAGCAGTATTTAGAATAGTAGCAGATCCTTTCACTAGCTCAAAATGGCTTGGGGAAAGAAGAAAAATCTGAGTCAAGGCCTAACATGAAATTGGGTTCATCTAGGGCTCACCAGCTATAGCTGGGTTTCGTTGTCTAGTTCATTCAGAGCCTCCTTAAGGCATGCTTAAAAAGACCAGTGTTTAGTGCATCCTTTATTCAGAAACGCTGTCTTCAACTCAACACAGTAAAGGTGTCCAGCTTTGTGCTACTTGAAAGCCAGAACTATGATACACTAAGTTACATTTACTCAAAGTAAATGTGCCAGCTAGTAGGTAGCATTTTCGTCTTACAGTCTCTTACCTTTTTCCATCTTGACTATCATGTCGTGAAGTAGATTTTTCCTAGTGGTACAATATCATTGTGTCAAATATCTAAGTTCATAGCTGATCGTTAAAGCATTTTATTAGATGCTATGTGGCATGTTTTCCATGTGCAGTGCAGGCAATATTGCTTATCCAGGATTTAATGAGCCGTGCTGCAGGTCAGACATTGCGGAGAGTCAATATGTGAAGAGCATTGTCATTTCATGGGGAGGATTTCCAGGGCCTGTGAGATGTCACAAACTCTTAATAATTCATGTAACCATTTGTGTTTGCTCTTTCGTCCGTGGCAGGATGAAACACAGGAATATAATAGTGGTAGTATCTACATTTCATACCAATCACGTACTTTAGGGGGGAAAAAACAAAAACAACTTTTAAGCTTTCAGAGTAGACATAGAATTAGTAACCTAAAATTTTTCAGTCTGTTGCTTTTGAATACTAGATTTTTTGATCCCTGTACAACTGACAATACCTGTGTGTGTACTTTTGATCTTTCTAAAAATGATTTAATTTCTGTTTGTTTAATGACCTCAAGATCTGTCCATTTCAAGGCTTCGGGAGTCTTTTTTTAAGTAGGCACTGTATCCCAGCTCTTCAGAAGATCTCATGTTGTAAATGCCAAGATGGGCCTCTGAAGATTCACACTTTTTAAATGAGACACAATCTATCCAATTGTCATTTCATAGTGGTGTCTGTTCTTAGGAGTTTACATGCAAATTTACCATGGCTTTCAAAATATTCTTTTGTGATTTTGATTAAAGCTTGCCTATGAATTGCTAACTTTTTTCTAGAGATTGGGGGAGGGAAACAATAAAAAGATTTTAAAAAATTTGGAAGTTGATAAAAATACTACTCTGCTTGGCAATAATTCGTTGTCTTGTTTGCATTTCCAGAGGTGGGGAAAATCCTCAATACTAAAAATGATTGCTCTCCTAAAAAGTTATATCCTCCAAAATATGATTTAATCCTTTTAAGATGGTCATGTTAGAAGTTTTTTCTTTGATTTAAGGTGGTGTTTCTGCCCTACACTGTAAATTTAAGATTTCAGTTTCTTGAACTTTTAATACAACTTTTTCTGAGTCGATCCACTCCCCTGGATATAGAAACAAACCTTACTGTTTGTAATTCAGAATAAACTAGCCTTTCTTGATTTTTTTTTTCCTGCTTTAAATTTTAGGAAGGAAACAAATCCCAGTTATTATTCAGTAGTATTTCTGTAGAAAATCTAAATGAAAGAATTCTTAACAAAGAAATAAAGAAAAGGAGAGCTGGGTTACCTTCAATTTTTAAAGGAAAAGACTCATGTGGAAGCACATTAGGAAATATGTAAACAGGTGATCCTAATGCCAGAGCAGTGGAAGTGCTATGATATCTATGAAGTTCACAAGCACATACTGAAGTTGCTAATGCAGTGGTTGCTAAAATGAAAATACCATTGTGTCATTAGCATCTTAACCTTAAAGACCTCTTGTTTGTTTGTTTGTTTTTTACAATTTATATTGCAACTTTGCAATAGTGTTTCCACAGAAAACTCTATGCAAAGGAAGTCTGGAGAACATGTTGACTAGTTCAATACAAATTTCTTGCTTGGCATGCTTCAGGGGTTCCGATTCCACCAAGAATGAATCCAACATAGTGAAATTGCTTCTGCTTATACTTACTTTTAAGAGCTGACTTTCTGGCCTGTGGATAATGTAATGTGACTGCAATATCCATAGAACTTTTATTACTCAAAACTAATTTTTCTTTTGCAAAGCACCACAGAAACTTTAATTATATCAACTTTAAACTTCAGTAATATCTGGTTATGTGTGATGCAGCAATAAACCTTTAGTGGTTTATAATAGTAGAGTTCATTTTTAGTTAAATTGCTGAGACCTGAGTAACTCTCTAAATCTGCTTCCAGGGCAGTGACCTTCTGCTTTGTTTTGCTTTTTCTCATACAGAGTAACCTTACTGGTTAGATTCAGTTACAAGTTAGCAAACTAGTGTGGTGCACCCTGAAGTAACTTCAGGCAACCTATGTGTGTTTGCAAATCCAGCCTTTTACTCAGGAAATTAATTTCTTTAGTCTCATTAAGGATGCAAGTAAATAATAGCAGCTATGAGCTGTAAAGGTTGTTTTGTCTTCTTCCCCATTCCCTGACCTGTAGTCAGTTAGTGGCAGTTGCTATGATGCAGCTATCAAGCATGCCTGGAATAAATTAAATGTAAAGCCAGCATCTGTTACAGAGTCTACTGATGGCCTATATACAAAGTAGATGCTGTTTATCCAATAGGCAAATCACCTGAGATGAAGGCTGTGATATGCAATAAAAGCGTTTAGGAATTTGGATGGTGATATTATAAGATGTAGGTTTTTCTTATGCTTTTATAAAATGTGTAGCACCAAGGAGATGAGATATGCACTTTAGACATTTCAATAAAATAGATGATGATGAAGTAAAAGAGCTCATTCATTCAAATTATAAATGAAACAGGAGAGTAATCACTGGTGACTGTCCAGTTTTGTTGATATGAAGAGCAGCCGGTTTCTCAATCAAAATTATCTTCTAAAAGAGTATTAAGAGTATTAAGAGTATTATTATTTTTTCTCTGAACAACAACAAAAACTATAAAAAATCTTGAATTTCTGTTGAGTGTTTTTTTGAAATAAATCTGTTAAAGCAAAAACTACAAAATACTCCAAGATTATAATTGTCCACTTAATAAGAGTCTGATCTTAACTGTGAAAAGGAGATATACAATCCTTTCTTATTTAGACGTAGAAAGGGAGCAATACAGAAAGTTCAGAAAGTGCAGCCAGCAAATAAGTAAGCAAGTTAGTAAATGTCAGACATCCACTCTCAAAATAAATTTCTTTCTTTGGACTATGCTACTGAATACAGCTTTAGTTAGATCATCGGTGTCCTCAGTTTGTACTTTCCTTACAGTGACCTGAAAATGCTTGGAGCAGAGTAACCCACAGATGGCAAAAGATTAAGTAGGAGTATACTTAGAGCCTAAGCCAGTTCATGTTCACACCATCAAAGTTATCCAGATTTACTTTCAAACAGGTTTTGAGCTTCACCTGGAAAGAGATGGATTGTAGGAAAGATATAGGAGTTTTTCAGACTCTAAATGTTCCAGTGTTGCCTAGAAAACATCACAGAAAATGCTTCTACTTCCTTCTTTCTGACTAGTTGTATGGTGAGTAGGGAACTTTTCCTAAAATAAGCTTTGGAGCAGACTCAGAAATATTTTTCTTCAAAATGGATCTTTTTTCCCCTTCCTTTAAATCCTATTTCGTTTATTAGAAGTTTATGTAAGTGTTCTTATCTGCTCTAAATTTGCAACAAAGGGAGAAAGGTTTCAGATTGATCATAGTTGTGAAAATTACCGGTTTGCTGTGAACCAATACTATTTAGTTGAGGAAATTATGGAGATTTGGGGGATTTAAATGACAAAATAAGCTTCTTTTTAAGAGTGAAAGGCTTTGCAGATAGGAGGATAGTATAAAAATAGAAACCTGCAAGAAAAGAGAGAGAACAAAAAGAAGTGGTTCTGCTCTGAAAAGCAATACTGTGAATAGCATTGCGGAGTTTATATACAGACAGAGAAAGATTCTTTTTGTAATTTGTAGACTCACTGCTTCGGTTTCCTGATTTTATAAAAGAGGTTTTTCCTACTGCTTCTGATAATGCTTGACCAATAATGAAGATTCTTCAGCCTGAACTGAAACCTCAACTTGTGAAGGCACTTGAAAATTGAAGTCCATGGTATTGCTCCTATGTTTAAAATTAAGCATGGATTTAAAATTTTACTAGGTCAGAGCCACATATCCCAGTTCTGCTGATGTTCAGATGAAGAAGTAGGAACTCGCTCTCCCTTCTGGTCTGTCTTGCACTGCAAAGCCAACATGTAAAAATGTGCCATGCTTTCCTTGAATCCAATAAAGCAAGCACAATCTCCAGTGTCAGCACCTCTGCTTGTTGAATAGAATAATTCTGCTCAAGAAGAGTGGCCACAGGTAACTGTTTTGTGTTTCATTTAACTATATAAGATGCTGTAATGATTAATAAAAGGTAGTGAAGTAAGCCTGGTTTTCAACACAGCATAATACTGCGTAGGTACTTGATTTTAACGATGGGTAGATGCAGCTCACGTGACTCATGTACAGCTCATACAGAGTAAGGTGCCACTCAAGCAGTTGCTAATATAGTCATCTGATCAGACAGTTCTGTTAGAAGATTTGAAGCCTCTGCTATGTGAAAAGGTATATTCCTATAACCAAAAGATTACTTTATTTTAGAAGTGAGTTATTTTTAATTTCTAAACAGCTTTAAATGGAAATCTTTTAAATACATGTCAGCTGGAGCTTTTCATCACAACTTGTGATTTTGCTGACTGGAAATTTAACTATTTGCTTCTATGCATTATTTTTTTCCCCTAAGAAGAAAGATAATTTCACTAATTTATGAACTCAAATCCAAGATCTTTAAATAGGCAAGAAAATTAAAAAGCCAGAGTAACTGCAGATGCGTCTTGCTGACAGAACAGCAGTTATTTTAGAAAGCTGCATGGAGGAGGGCTGGAGGCTGAGTAGCAACGGAGGTCCAGAAAATGTGTGATCTGAAGCACAGCAGCATTTATATACCTGTCATTCAGAAACCATATAACCTTACTAAATTTGAATATGTGACCAAAGCTAACTGTCGAGGTTGCCCACGTTTTTCTTTTAATAAAACAAGAGGGAGTAAGATGTATTAATACAAGTCTTTCCTGACAATTGAATGCTTGAGTGGCTTCTTTCCAATATTTTTAATTGAAATTCTGCAAAATCAGTTTTGGCAGTGTTAGAGAAGTAAGACTCCCCTCCATAAAAGGCAATGTCAGCAAATCATATTTGAGCTGAAGAGCAAGATGGTTATGAGTTATTTCTACAACATTGTGTATTTATGTAACAATTTATACATTTATGTAACAGATCTGGAACAAATGTGTTCTAGACTCTCCAGATGCTTTTCCCAGGGGGATTGTTTTCGGAGAGTAATGAAATTTTAACATATCTTGGAAAAATAGAGCCTGTAAATAATTACAGCTATGCAAAACACAGGTCAATAGTTGCTTGTCTGCAGCATCATTTTGTAGAGCAGTTCCTGCTTACAAACAGCATTTCCCCTGGAAATTTTTTCTTACCATGTACTGCAGCGACATTCAGCAGCAACAACAGCTGCTTTGAAGCAACACAGCATCGGGCACCAGTATGTTGTTACTGACAAGCGTTTGCTCTACCAGCAAAGAAACGGAAAGACAAAGACAAATGATTTCCTTTTGATATCACCGTTTCATTAGGGTGGACCTCATCTCTCCATCCATAAAGTATCTGCGAACCGGGCAACCGCTGATGCGACGCTGGCAGAGAGGAGAAGGGCAGCGCAGGACGCCGGGGCCGGGACGCTGTCCAGGGTGCTGAGCGGCGAGCGCCGGGCCGGGGCTGGGAGCCCTGTGCTACGCTGGCTCGCGGAGTGCCCGAGGCGGCGCATGGTCCCTTTTGCCGGAGCAAAAGGAAAATCGCAGTTGTTGCTAGGTGAAAACCAGGAAAGGGGCAGGTGACGCTAATGAAGAAACTGAGAAAAAACAGGTGTCACAAGACGACTTTATTTTCTTTTCCTTCGTAGTGTAAGTAAAGATAGAAGTGCTATGCAAAAGGATTCCGAATCAGAAAATTAGAAAGGCTTTGTTAAGTTTTGTGGGCAGAAAACTTTATTTGAATTTATACTCTCTTTTGATCAGACTTGCTACAGAATTATTTAATAATTTCAGCCATGAGCGGCATGGTTACTTATGGCAGAATGAATCAGTGGAAGCTGGGAGAAAGAGAGGACCAAGGAGTTTCAGCTAGTTAGGCAGGATGAAATGCTGAACTTCCTGAAACACTTCCAGTCTTGTACTTCCTCGTAGGTTGGAGAACAATTTTACTATGGTTTGTTCAAGTTAAATAGCAAAATGGCATCTATTAACACTTTTTTCCTGCTATCCTAGAAACATTTAAACAGTCCTCTATGCTGATCTGTTTTGATTGTAAATCACAAGTGATTTTTTTTATCACTGTGAAGTATTTGTGACCGGCAATTTTGTTGGTAATAAGAAATTCTGTTTTCCCTTCAGCAGAACAAAAAACATTTTTCTCAGTGTTTTTCCCTTTTCTGACCTGAGAAGACCAATTTTAAAAATTATGTTTTTATTTGCTGTTCAGCATTTGGAGAAGTCCCATTTCATTGCATCTGAATGTGCTAGATGGAACAGACAGGTTCAAACGTTTTGGAAGAACTTCCCATAGCAACATGTCTGCACTCACCAAGCCTGCGCTTAATTTCTCCTCCATGAGTGAATTAGTAGTCAACATTATTTTTTGATATCCATCTCTGCAGCCAGCCATCTGTGGTAGAAATCCTCCCCCTCTGAAGCTGCTGCAAGTTGCTTTTCTGTTTATATTAGAAGATCTGGATGATCAAGGCATTTTGCTCGTTTTGTTTTACGGCAGGTTTATTTTCTGTGTGTTGTAGCTATTAACAAATCTCTTCTTTGTGAAATTAGAAAACAATTGATTTGGATAAGCCGCAATAAATTACTCATTTTCTTTGGTTAAGTTTTGAGAAGCAGAACAATTTTCATGATGCTGTCGAATGCAAAATCAATTGCGGAAAGTTGTTTGTTTTGTTAACCCTTCTGCACTGGTTTGTTTTGATTGTATTATTGATAGATTTAATACAGTCTAAGGCTACAAAGTATCATTAGATGATCTAATCTGACCTCCTGTCTAATCCAGACCATTAAATGTCAAGGAGTTACTGAGCCCTATACTGAAGTGAGACCTTATTTTTGACAGTGGAATTGTCTTTAAATGGACTAGCAATACCTAGGAAGTTGAAAATACATGCTAACTTCATTTCAAGTACAGGAATCACAGCTAGTGTCAGATTCTGTCATCCTTGCTTTCAGGAAGCAATGTTGCTGAGTCCCTTGCTGAGATGAAATACATGCAGAGCAAGGGACTGCTGAACATGAGCAAAGTAGCACAAATTGAGAACAGTAAGTATTGTTTAATTTAAAAATGCATTACTCTTTTAGGTACATGCTTACTATTTCAAAATATTATTTTTTTGAAACTCTGTAATGTTCAGTGAGAAAGATTTGCAAAATCCCCTGTCCTCTTAGAATAATAGTTTCGTATTGTTACTTGCCACAGAACATGCAGATGTACAAATTGACTAGTTTTCCTTTTCTTGGAAATACTTAACAGTTTGTAAGTAGCTGAAAAAGATGCTCATGATATAATTCATGCCAAATCTTCCAGTGTTTCTTGTGTAGATGCAAAAATGTAACTACTGATCTGTATATGAATCACAAGTGAAACAGTCCCTGTATTAAAAAAGAAAGGTAGGCCAGTATTTACTGGGGGATTTTGTTTGTTTGTTTTGTTTTTTATCTTGAGCATGCAGATATATGTGTGCACACAGAGAATCTGGGATGATCAGCTTGGAGGTGGAAGGATTAGTTTTGTATATAGAAGCTGATAGACTGTAACAGAGAACTTAAATCATTCACACACAGAGTGTAGAAAAGTGGCCATATGATCTCCTTTGGCTTTGATACCTTGAAATAAAATTCCAACTTCCAAAATATCATTTAATCTAAAGTTTGGCTCTGCATTTGGAAAAACAAAAGACAGACTCCAATCTTGGAGGTTGGAGCTTTGTTTTGTTCTGGTGAACCAGGGAAATCTGGATGAGCTTTCAGAGAAGAAGCAATGCTTGTGAAGCTGTGAGCCTCCTTTCAAGGAACAGCTGAGGAGGAGATTGGTGAGCAAGAAATCATTTGCTTGCTTTTTGCCTATCTGAAAAAGTCACAGAATGGCCGAGGAAGGCAGAGAGAAGTTTCTGTGGTGTTTTGTTTCTCTGCCTGTAGCATAGACTTGCGCAGAAGCTGGAGAGAAAATTTAGCTGGGAAACAGATCTGAGTTCCAGGAACTGCAGGGCTGTTCACATAAGGGTAGAAAGATGAAGAGTCAGAACCTGAAAAGAAAGAAGCATTTGAAAGAGCAGACAGGAAAATGCTATTTTAAGGGTCTCCTGGAAACAAAGACGAGGTTTTCAAAGAGTGTGAATACAAAAGAATATTGAGAAAAGATGCATCCTAGTAATTAATTTATTTAATAGCTTGATCTATAGTAATATATTCTGTTACACTGATATACATTGCAGAAGAACAGAACTGGTGAACATCATCATTAGATCCCACTCTTTTGGTAGGTGGGTGTTTTCAAATTTTTGAGGAAGCTGACAAAAGCTGACCTCTGGAGCTCTAGACCCCTCTTTTCCGTGTATCTTACAGATGTTTTAATAGCAGGAAAGCCTGTGAATAATTGTCATCTATAACTTTTAGTTTTCGTTATGAGGTAATGTTTTGTTAGATGCTGTCTTGGAGCAAAAGGCAAAATAGTATTAACATTGCTATTTTGTGAAAAAAACAGATGCTTCCTATTCTATTGGTGATATATTCATCCATTAATTTAACTGGGGTTAAATTTCACCCAAAAAGTGCAACCAGAGATGATGAATGAAATCCATTGTTTTATGAAAAGGAATAGACTAGGTAATACCTCTCTAATCACTCTGTCCACCATAGGATCCTCCTACTCCACTCTCCATTTTTCTACAGAGGTTCCACAAGAACTGTCTTTTATCTTTTACCTTTCTTTAAACCTTAGTTTTGAATAACCTCATCTACAAACAAAGTCAGTCATCACCTCACTTTTGACAAGTCATAGATCTGGCTCTTTACTCCAAGTGTCTCCTCCTACCTCTGTATCTGACATTTCCTTCTGATGGCAGGACATCGAAGTTGTTGGTCTTTTTTCCAGTTTTTACGCATTAATCCTTTCCTGATCACATCACATCCTCCCCATCACTCAAGCCTATGTTCTGCATAACTTTTTTAATAACTAACTTCTCTCTCAGAGAAACAGAAACTGAGAGAGCGCGACAGACGGGGGAGGGGGGGTGGAGAGAGGGAGAGAGAGAGAGAAACAAGGAAAAAAGCAGTGAGAGTGAGTGAGAGAGATTTTCTTCATTATGTCTTTAGAATGCAATGTTTTCTATCCAGCCATACAGCTATCACTTGTAACTCTGTTATTTTAGTTCTCTTTTTTTTTTTACCTTGACAATGCAGTGTTGCCTTTCTCGTTTCTATGCAGAATGCTTTTGCAATGGTTAAAGTGACAGATCAAGATGATGATCATATTACCCCTCTTTTAGTCTCCTTTTCCTGACTTGCTTTTACTTTTAAGGACCTTTGTTGCCAGACTTGATCATAGCTAGCAGAATGTCAGCTCAGACTTCTGATTGCCCTGTGATGTTAGTCTCCTTTGCCTGCTTGTTTGACATTTAATCAGTTACCTTGGTGGCTTTTCTCATGCTTCCCTAAAATTATCTCTAAAATGAAATGATATAAAATTTTTTCTAACATCTTTCTCAATTCCTTTCTTGCGTGGCCAAATTGCTATTTCTTATTCTTCTTCATGAATTCCTCACTGCTGTCTGGTTTTATTCACTTTCTTCTATCTCATGGCTGGAAGGTGAATTCAGCTATGAGACAGGGACTGTCCTTCTGTGTATGTACAGCATGCTTTCAAAAGTTTTTGAACCATGGTTAGTGGAGGTGCTTTATAGTAATACAAATAACAAGACTATTGTCCCTTTTACAGTTAGAATATATGAAAACAAATCTCACAATCTTCGAGAAGACCTCAGGACAGTAAGTGATGGTAAAGGGAGGACAAAATCAAGCCCCCCTGAAGATCATTGTGAAATTACAACTTACAGGATATGTGGGAAGGGAGTCTGAAAGAGGGGATGGCAGGTGAGGAGGAGTGTTCCAGACTGGTTTCTCAGCTGTGCAGTTCTTCCTTCTAGCTTCACACACCATCTTGCATCTTAAATTTGAGGTCAGCTTGAGTGGGCTTGAGGTTAGAGACAAATTTTTCACATGTTGTTCTTCATCAACAAACAGAATGTAGCAAGGCTTTCTTACACAATCTGAAGCAATGTAAGATTGCTTTGGAACTCCTCTTTCTCCTCTGGAGTTGCTTGCCTCTCTCCATTTTCACTCAGAACATTTTCAGAGCACTTACTGGAATAAAGTCTGCTTTCTTTCTCTAATGCTTATCTGATTGCAAACACTGCTAATGTCCAAATGTTCAGTTTCATCTGGCAGCAGCAAAGTCAATTACTGTTTCCAGATCCAATATACTGGTGTTGCGTGAAAGGGAGGGACGGAAGGCCCTTCCTTATCTTTATAATTTACGTTTGCCTGCCAGAGCCCCCCTGTTTGAGGACTTTCCCTGAGACAGTTTCGCAAAGTAAAAAGAATCTGTGTAATTTACATTTGCCTGCCAGAGCCCCCCTGTTTGAGGACTTTCCCTGAGACAGTTTCGCAAAGTAAAAAAGAATAAGATTTTATTAAAGCGACAGATACAACAGGTTCGGAATTGCCGTTGATAAATGCACTTGCTGCTACAAATTTTCTTTCCATGAGCTCAAACTAACAGTTAAGCGCTTTCAATAATAATATATTTTCCCGGGTAACGTCCAACGTTTGTTGGAGGCGCAAGTCTTACCAAAGAGGCGTCCCTGTTTGGGGGAGGGAGAAGGAGGCTCGCTCGTCAGCAATCTCCAGTGAACAGGTCAGCGGTTCAATTTTCTTCCCTTCCAAAAACTTTAGTGAGCTATCCTCTGTTTTATAGTTGCTGAAGGTGGGATGTGGAAGTGCGGCAGACATACTTCATTGGCCAGATTGCCATTTGCGTGGTTGTTGGGGGTATGCCCCCCTTATGTACATATCGTTATGCAGCAAAGGGCGTGATTTTTAATATGGTAAGCAGGGATAATGAGGCTGGGGGTACTATAGGTCAACAGTTAGTCTGTGAGCAGCAATTATTTTTTGGGATGCAACCCTTTGTGGTCAGGGGCGGACCGTGATACCTCCGTATCGCTCCCTCCTCCGCCGTGCAGCTGGAACAAACTGTCTGGCCTTCACCAGCTAGTTCGTTAATCATGTTGCAAAAGGGTGATGTGCTTTGGCTGCCACGTACTGTTTTTCCCGTGTGCCCCCTTATCTTTCTCCCTGAATTCTCTCTTGTTCCCACAACTGGGCACTGCAAGATTAAAAGCATCTTGTCTTCAGAAGTATATTTTTATACATCAGTCTAAGCCTTTTCCCATCTTGCCTTTGCCCAACAGTAAAAATGGGAAAATCGTCTTAAAGGTGTGAAATCTTTCAAATACCTATAGAATAAACCCTAAATCCTTTTTGCTTTTGCATATGCAGATGCATATACAGATGATGCAGAGAGGAAATCTCAAGGTATTGACAGAGAAATTTAATCTTCCAAGTTTATGTCTTTCTCAAAACAGTTATTTACAGCACTTACGTGGTAGAATCTTTGCGATCTGAATGTCTGTGTATTGGGATCTGAACACAAACATCTCTTGGCAAGCTAGGGCATTTGTCAAGAGGGGAAACAGATTTGGTTGTTACCATTGTAATTTGGATTTACTTCATTAACACAAGGGGGAAAATATATCCGTGCCTCATTGGGACTTTATTTGAATTCGAGACTCTCAATTTAGGAGAGTTCTGTTCTTTTTCAAGTATTTTTTGCATTTGCAAGGTCTTGTATTTTCTTCTCTTCTGGATGCTTATTTTATTCTTGTGCGCTAACAATTTGGTGTCAGTTGCTCTACTCTTGATTATTAATACCTACCTATGTATTCAGTGAATATTCAGCCTTTTCATTTTAGGATATATTGTTTCTTCTGATCTCTTTTCTGAGACTTATCAGCTGCTAAGTTGACATAACCATTTCTGATGCGAGCTCATTTGTATCTGCATAACTCTGAAAGAAAATCTAAGGAATGTTACTGTTTTGCGTTATCATCCAAAGTATATCTGATTTATTTATTTCCCTGGCATTTTTACTTGTCTCTGTTTATTACTCCGTGTGTGTGTGTGTGTGTGCGCGCATCTATAATAGATGAATCAGAAATACAATAAAATGTCATCTATCTCCGTTCTCAGACTGTCTCACTGGATAAAAATAGCCTTGAGGGAAAGTTAAGTTAAACCACATCCTGTTGGTGTCAAGTACCATACCCTGCCATTCTTATTTTTGTTACTAGCTGCTGACATTGTTTTCATAAAAGTTGCATTTTTTGGAAAATTGGGTTGTTTTTTGAGGTTTTTTTTCTTTGGAGGATTTTGCACACTGTTGGCTTTGTTGGTTCTTTTCTCTTTTCTTTTCTTTTCTTTTCTTTTCTTTTCTTTTCTTTTCTTTTCTTTTCTTTTCTTTTCTTTTCTTTTCTTTTCTTTTCTTTTCTTTTCTTTTCTTTTCTTTTCTTTTCTTTTCTTTTCTTTTCTTTTCTTTTCTTTTCTTTTCTTTTCTTTTCTTTTCTTTTCTTTTCTTTTCTTTCCATGCAGGCTGCCATGGCAGTTTGGGTCCTTACAAAATACCTGTAGTAATCAATCACTGTCCATAGCTTTTGTAACTACAGAACAGGATCCCATGTAGCCCCATAACAGCCCTATGGCTGCCTGTATCCTCTGGATTTCTGCTGCATGAAACCACCACCTTTTTCTACAGACTCATCTCTCTCTATTTTTTTTTTTATTTTTTTAGTCACTACTGTTTTGAGGTTGCATAATCTGAATGCGCTGTAGGTGACTTGGTAGATTGCAACTAGGTCATTTGATCTTCATTCCGGCCAGGACAGTGTTTTCTATGCCATAAGTGTTCGTTAAGCAGAATCTGCCAGATTGCCAAAATATATATTAACTTTATGCTATACATTTGTTTCATGTCATCATGTTGGAAGATGGCATCAGGAAAATGTTGTATTGTCAGATCTACCCATGATTAAAAAGTGTGCACAGATTTTTTTGGGGAAAAAAAAAAGGACATTTTGAATCTGTAAAAGCTCATTGATGAGGTGAACTTCTGGAAAGAACGGGGTGTAAAAAAGAAAAAAAAACATTCAACATCTTGGAAAAAACAACAGGTATTAATCTAATGTCTCTATATTATCATTAATCACTGGCAGATTTGCAATCATATACTGTCCATCTTCTCTGTAGAACACATTTAAAAGGACTCTAAAGCTTTACAAGACAGCTGGGAAATTAGTTGGCTCAGAGAACTGACAATGTGATATCAGTCCTGTTACCTGTAACTTCTTAATTAAATCCTGCTGAGTTCTGGGAGTGTTCGAAAGTGCTAATCATCTGGTACTTCTGGTTGCCTGTTCTTCTGCTGTTTCAGTCTGTTGTCCTCCACGAGAACTAAACTTGCATGGAAAACATTAAATATATTAAGAATGAGATTTGAATCAGAACTCCAGCTTAGGTAAAGTTACTTAACTTCATGGATTTTAATGGAGTGATAGCCAAGCCTTTGGCTTCAGGATGCCGTATTCTCATTTTTGGATCTCTGCTAAAAATAAACTCTCTTAAAAATGAACATCAAAGGCTTATACAATCTAATCATTCTTTTTTTCATTTGGCCAGGCTTGTAAACCAAAAATTTAACAAAATGTCATTATTGCTAAAACCCCTAAATTTTAGGAAAGCTGCCTCCTGTCTCAGTCTCAGTTGCTACTTAATGTGCTCCTTGTTAAGTGTGTTGGATCATTTTGCTTAGAAACCTGATTGAAATTGATGATTTCTGATAATGACTGAGCAGTGAGCTAGACTTGACTTTACTAGAAACAAAGTGTAAATAGGGGAGAGACAATATGAAAGAAGATCTATTTAAAAACAGGTTCCTGCAGTCAAAAAGGAGCCTCATAAAAGCTACTTTCTGCAAGTCAGGAACTATAATGCCATCTCACATGATGATGGTTTCCAGAAGCTATCTAGGGACTTTATTTTTAAAAGTAACTTACCAATAGTCTTTCTGAGCAGGTCCTTAAGCTAGAAGGTGTTGTGAAAATATTTAGGAGGAATTGACTGAATTGAAATCCTTTATCTGCTTTAACCTACTAGGTAACACCTACTTTACCTACTAGGTGTTATAGTTTGCTGTTTTCTTGAGCAAGATATATGGTCTATGGACAGTAGATTGTTAAATCTGGGCAATTCAGGCTTGTAAAAATATATTCTTTAAGAGAACTTTAAGATGTTTCAAGTTTAGCTTAAAAGTTGAGGGGAAAAAAAGGAGAAAAATATTGAAGCAGCAAATTAAAACAGCCCATATCTCTATTATAGAAGAATGAGATCAAAGAGACTTGTTAGCCATTACTGATTTAGGGAATAAGTCATAACTCTTCTGAGGGATACCTTATGGCAAGTATATGTGATTGTTATTGTTCATTTCAGCTGGTCGTGCTACATAAAATATCTGCAAATTCCAGAAGGCGTTTTGCCTGAACAAAAGCTGTCTAGCATAGCCACAGCTTTTTCTTAGAGATGTAAGTGCACGTGATGTGTTAAAAACTGAAGAACTATTCTGAAGTTAATTAGGAATGATGTGGATTATTGAAATTACAGTGAGTGAACACATGGAGGAAGGAAGAAACTACCCCAGCAAATAACAAAACATTAATAAATAGGTATTAAGCTTGGTCGTGACACTCAGTCCTTGATGTTATCAACAGGAACATAGGAGCGTTGCTTCCTAAGTGTCATTTCTTTGTCTTTAACCCAGTCATGAATGTTGTCTCACTTTAGGTGTAATTTAACGAGGTTGAGAAAGGGACATGACATGCAATTGCCATTTCATAATACAGTTTAACAGTAAATTTAATGCTGTTCTTGGCCCATGTGAGTTTTTTCTGTTACACTAATGTAAATCTGGAGGAGCTGAACAGACTTCTGCAGGGTCGTTGATGGCTTACAGTTGTCGGATTGCCTATGAAATGTAGCCAGAGAGTTTAGACGATGATATGTTCCTGTGGGACTCAGTATTTCTGAGCAGATTTGTATCTTACATAAATATGAAATCAGAATTTATATCTGAGCAAGCCTGTTTATTGTATTTTGTTTGCAAGCTCTTTTAGCATCCAGGATGATTAGATAGAGCACAGGTACGTGCAGAAATACATGCTACAATTCCTTTTAGTGATGAGAGAGATTCATTGTGCTTCTAAAGTCAAAAAGGATCAGCGTACTATTTAGATCTGACTACCTGTATTGGATAGGTCATGGAGTTTCACTAAGGCTTTCCTTTATTTAGTTCAATAACATGTGATGGAACTACAGAATATCTCCTAGAAAGGTGGAATTTAAATACTCTCAGATGAAAATGCAATGAAATGAAGGAAAGAGAAACTAGAATTAAAATATTTCAAAGTCTGTTTCTTTGAACTGAAATTAAAAATCTGGAGTCAATATAGGATTTTGATCAAAATAGCTTCACACTTGGATGGGAGTTTCTTATTGTATCCTTCAAGGGTGTAAATATTTTCATGGATTTTACTTTGTACTGTTATGTATAGCATAATAGGAAGAGCGTGAGTGCTGTTATGAAGCATGTACAAAGCAGTGTGAGAAAGAAGAGAGGCTCTGCCCCAGGGAACCTCCCCGGCTGCTGGAAAGGCAACACCCACAGGCACATACATCAGGCAAGCAGAGGGGGGGTGCTCTGGGGCTGCACACTCTGAATAAAACGAGGCAGTTAGGATCTCCCAAATTCATTTCAGGAAAAAAAATACAGTTGTGACTTGTCTAACCATTTTCAGAAGTTCTGAGTTTCTGTTGGTCAGTGATAATCGTGCTCATATATCTTTCTGTTGTGTTGCTGTGTTTTTGGTTTCGGGATTTTATAACTTGATCGGCACAGACCAGAGAATTTGGAAATAATGCGTTTTATTGCTCCTGGGAGATGGAAGGCTGCATGCAGGGTAAAGGCCCAATGTACTAAGGCAGTAGGTAGTAGGAAGTATTTTGTGAACAAATAAGTATTTGAAGGAAGAAAGAACAGGAAGAATACTATAAAGATGAATTTTAGCATAACGCTGTTGCATATGCTCAGTTTTCACTTTGAGTTTTGTTTTTCTCAGCTGAAATATCGTATGGTGAGCTTTTGACTTCCCAGAGCTGCTCTGGCCTTAGGACTGCGGTGAGAGAAGATGGAGAAGGGGGGAAGCAAAGGCAGCAGGTTCCAAGCCGCTTTTGTCCCCATCTGGTATGGGGGCTCATTTGGCCAATGACATATGGTAAATTAGATTAGTCTAACATTATTACAAGAAGTAGGTAGGTGTTACTGGAAGTCTATGATTGCCTCAAAAAGTGCATCACTTACTATGAAGGTGTGCTGTAGAACCACTTAAATTTAAGGATTCCCTTACCAACAAGGGCAAACATATATGTCAGCTTTGTAGCTGCCAGAGTGGAGCTGTCAGGATACCTGCCTTGGTGAGTATTAGGATTGTGGAAAGAGTATAGCCCAGCATGAGTGTCCTACTTGTGCTATTCTTAACCTTAGTTTTGTTCTTACAGTCGTATTCTGTGGAAATAAACTTTAGAGTACCTTGGACTCACTTAAGGGTTTTTGTTTTCTTGGGTTTTTTTTCCAGCCATGGCTTCTAGCGGTTTATTCCGTGTGTTTGCTGTTTTTTGTACCAAATGGCTCTAAGTTTCTCCAGATCTTATCTACAGTTAACTTCCTAGCTTTAGATGATATCTCTTGAATTTCTGGATGCTTTCACCAAGTAAACCTATATTGCCATCTGTGCAGCATAATTTTGAGAGTTTCTTTTAAAATCACTATATAAGCTTTAATTTTAAGATCATAAGGCAGTGCAATGTATTAAAAACAGAAGATGTACATTTATATTCTTCAGTCATTTCTGTTATAAATGACGTCTAACATGTTATTATACAGCAGCTTTTGTTCCAAGTTAAATATAAGTCGCTTGCAAGCCATTCATATGTTCCATCTTTAAAACAGTAAGTGGTACCAGGGAGTCTGTTCTTAGAGCTAATAAGATTAATAAGTCTGTGCTTAGAGTTAGCAATTTTGGCTCGCTTATGCACATTCCCTCCTGGGAAGCATGTGTAATTGGAGATTTAGGATTGACTCATCTTCTCCAGACCTTCTTGTAACCTCGAGATAGAAGTTTTTGACTTCCATAGCTGAATATGAAACTGCCACTCCTTTCCCATGTCAAGCACAAGACCAAGTTCCAAACAGGAGACTCAGTCTAATTTATGTTTGTTTCATATCTTTTGTAGAGCAGTTGTCATCTGAAGCGATAAACCGTTTCTTAAATGAAGTGCTAAAACATTTGTTCTGGCAGAGACTTCCTGTGTCTCCATCCAGTGCTCTGCCATTTTTTGCAGTTGCATTGTATAACCCTTCTTGTATGTCCATCGTATTCTATCTTAAAATGGGTTCAGCTGTTCATGCCATTTGTTCCTATTAGAAGCTTGATCAAAACCTGGTTCCTCTGGTGGTTAATCTGCTTAATTTTTGACCTAAATATGATCACAGTCAGTTTATACCCTTTGGATTTTGAACCAGTTCTGTGATTTATCTCAGGTGGTTCCTTCTCATCCATGGTGAAGAAACTGAAAAACAGTCTTTGAATAATTGTACCCCATGACTTCCCACTAGCTTGCTGCTTCTCTTTTCAGTGCTCTCTATTTCTGGATCTTGTTTGGTTGGTAACACCGACCTTGTAATTCCTCTGCTAATCCTTATCCCCTCACACTTAACTAATAATTTCCCATAAATTCTAATGCTTCATTGAAGTCCACAGAGATTAGATCTGCTGTATTTCTTACATATTTATCACTATGTCTTTAATTATTCTTTTCTTCAGAATACTGTAGAATTTATGCTAAAGCCTTATGTACTGGTGGGTCTGTACAGCACTTTTCTCCTACTGCTGTTTTCCATCTATGTGACCACCCAATAAAGCTTATATCTTCTGACTAGCTCTTCTGTACAGTCCATATGGTTTAACAAAACCTGAAGTGTCTTGTTAATTTGTGTACAGTAATATCTTGGCCTGTCTGCAAGCAGCATTTGTTCGTTTTAGTTCTGTTAAGTTAGTTAGCGTCTTTATAATGATGCAGTACCTAACAGCTCAAATTTCATGCTTTGTGGTCTAGATCTACTGCAGCAAAATCTTTACCATCACTCTCCCTCAAGCTGATATAACCCCATTTTAAGCATGCTGTCCTTTCTTGTTTCTTCATCGTTTGCTGCATCATTGATGGGCAGAACTATATTTCCATCTTTTCTTTTATCTCTGTTTTTGAATAATACTGATATTTTAACTGATTGCTATTTCAAGTATTATATAATAGAGGTTTTTGCGTCCTGAGAATTCATAAAATAATAGTCTATGTTTTTCTGTCCTTCCATATGATGAAGAGACAAGTAATATACCAAATAATTCTTTTTCACTGGATTCAAATTAGTCCAAATATTTTGACTACTGGTGCTATAATATAAAGCCCTTTGGGTGATCTCCCCAAAGTATATGGACAAATTTACATAGAGCTGTTTGTGTCCTGTGATTTTTGTATGGAACGGGTTGAGATAAGAATCCATATTTCCAAATAGCATTCAGCAATATGGAAAATTTGAGTTCTCCTATCTATGAGATCTCCTATCTTCTATCCTACAGACATAGCTGCTCAGAATAGTTGCTGACAAGAGTTTCTTATAAGACAAAGTTTCTAAAACATGCCTTTAACAACAACAAAAAAAACAAACAAACTTGCCTAGAACATGACCTATCTCAGCTGCTCCTGCTTGGTTGCTGGAAAAACAGAAGGTGCATGCAGAAATGTTTAGGACTTCAAACACATACAGGCTAAGATGCATTTATCTAATGAATAAAATATGCTGAAACTTTATTTAAAAGAAGATGGATGATAAATTCCTTTTGATGGCATGCCTGCAGTTAACATGGTATTTGTACCTAACTATTTTGAATCAATCTTTTAGATTCTGAGAGTAAATAGTAACTATTGAAATGCTACAAAAAATTGATGCAAAAACCTGTTTTTGCAATGACTGAGCCTAATATAATTGCAAGGATGCTTGTATTTTCGGTGAATGACGGTTACTGCAAGGCATGGACCTTGGGAAACAATATAGGTCTGTTTCTTCTGTGTTAGGTAGTACTAGTTAAAGGAGCAGGAAAAGATCCTGAAAATAAATGACTACTTTTTACCAATGCCAAGAAATTTCTTTTTCTTTACTTTTCACATACACAAAGCTTCCAGTACTGCAGAGTGTATAGAAACAAGAGAAACGTTTGATCTTTGCCTGAAAACACAGCAAAACTCTAGTCTCATCTCAAGAGTTGTTGCACAGTTAGAATCTCATGTCATTCATAAGAAATGCAAGGAATCTAAATAAGGATTCAACATATTTATTAGTTTATTATGTTTAAAACAGAGTTATGATTAATACAAGTCGTTGAATTCAAAGGTGAACTCTCCATTTATTTCTCGATGCTTGATGGCATCGAGAAGAAATTTTAATAGTAAGTTAAATAAAGTTCAGTGAAATATGAAAGAACGTCAAGTAGATTTTGAAGAAAAATTGTTTAGTACTAGATTCTAAATAACGTATAGGAAGGTTGGGCATTTTTGTTACTCCCTTAGGAAGATTAAAACCAAAATATTTCTTTTGGAGTCTCAGGATCCTTGTGACTGAAGAATGATCAGAAACACATGCTTGGATTTAATTTAGAAATGCAGAGCCAAGTCTACATTCTCAGTTTTCTGCTCTTTCAGTCTCCACAGTGCAGAGAAAACTGGAAAATGTATGCCAGAGCTCCTAAATTTGTGAATTTATTGGCCACCGTTTCAGAGCACTTTTCCAGTTGTTCTGCAGTTACCTGTCTGAAGCAGAGAGACTCGGTTTGGGACTGGGGACTGCATCTTGCAGCATTTTCATGGTGTTCTGTCAACCTGCATAAGTCTGTGTCCCTGCTCGAATTTTCCCCTAAAAACTCTGTCCGTCTGCCTGAGACATGCATAGAATTTAAAACCCAGTGGATAAAAGATTGCAGAATCTCATCAGTCATCCAATTAGCAATGAACAGCATTCATTTAAAAAAATGTGTTCTGATGATCTGGTTCACTTCTGCTCTCAAATATCAGAGAACAGTTATAAAAGAAACCCTCAGAAACTATGATTACGGTTACTCAAGTTAAATATCTTTTTCAGTTTGTTTGGGTTGTTTTGTAATGAGAAAAACGTAAGACAAATGGATATAATTGATTGCTACATAGAATACTATTTTCTTTTTAAAATGGTTCCAGAAATGACCGGGAGAACAATCTGACAGCTAACCTCTTGAATCCTGATGATTTACTGAGGACAGAAATGTACATTTAAATGGCTAGGTGTCAAATTTGAAAAGATGGGAAATGTTTTTGAGAGGATACCTATTACAGATGTAAGAAAGATATACATCAAGACTCCTTTCCTACCTGGAAAGCAAATGTAGGTCTGCATATAAAAATTTTCATAGCCCATTAATTACTTAAGAGGCTGATGTCTTGTCATACTCTTACTTTTTATGTGTTATGTTTGCCATGAGGAATTAAATGAGCAGCAAAAGTGTGTCTTCCACCACATTTTTTCTATAGCCTTTTCCACACTTCAGCTTAATAATGAAGAGTTGCTAAAAGAAGTGTCTGTCCTAAAAGAAAATGTTCTGGAAAGGAGAAGGTTGGTAGAAATACAGTGCTTTCCCCGTTCAAGTGGAGAGGACTGAGGAGTTGACTGAAGTTTGTGAATTCAGTGACAGAAGAGAATTAAATGTCAGGCAAAATAATCTTGTGTTTATTTAGTAAGCAAAGACTTAACAGGTAGCAAAGTATAGAGAGCATATAATAGTGGTAGTAAAGTATTTACTAGCTGATTCAGTTACTTGCCTGATGGAATGATACGTGCATTGAAAAAAATTTAGAGATTTCTGATGTTTTCCTCCTTACCTGGCTTGGGGAAAATGGTTCCTTGCTCAAGTAGCAGGCCTCATCTTCTAGCAGTTACCACAGTAGCTCGAGTTGAGAAAGAAGAGTAGATGGTTTGTCAGAAAAAATCAGGTCCTCCCATTTTCCCAGGAAGTAGTTAGAATTAATATGTATAACAAGAAAACACATCATGAATTACATTATAATCTTTTAAGATTCCTTTTTTCAGTATGCTGTGAATTGTAATGTGTGGTTGAGGAAGAGGTGGAGCAATTTTGAAGGTTTCAGTGCAACAGGTTGCAATCTTAGCAGCCTGTAATTTTATACATGGAAATTTGCTATTCTAACAACCAATATTATGCTTATTTAGATCTATTGCATGATGTTTAACAAGCAACAATTTTCCATCCTACTTTCTGGATTAGTTATTTGTACTTTCTATCAGCCTATTAGTATGTTGGATTAACTCACAGTGAACAAACAACATCAGGAATCTCTTCAAATGGCTTGCTGATAAGGCTTGATTTGTCCAGAATATTTCAGGTATCCAAGAGTGCAATTAGAGTATTCCCAATTAGCTGTAATCACAGATAGCTTAAAAGATATACTGCTAGTAAGCAGTCAGTGCAAACGAATGTGGAGGACTAAAGTATGTTTTTATAATTGTGTGCTTAAAGCTAAATCCACGTTCACCCATCTGTGATGAACAATCTGTCTTTTTTTAAAGTATGAGTGCTGCGTACTCAGCATATTGCCCTGAGGTCATCCATCAATGAAGTAACTAGAAGATAGTAGGTATGTAGTGCTTTTGAGTAAGGTTACTTTAGCTTTATTTCTGGAAACACAAGGCAGGGTAAAACAGTACAAATAGAGATAATCTTGCTTTAAACACGATATCTGTCATCATGCTGCATTAGTAAAACAACTAGAAAGAGAAAATGTTGGTGTTCTGTTGCTTTGCAGTTGTGTATTCAGCTAGTGGTCGTCCTGGTAGTGTCTGACTGTGGAAGTTTTTCAAATCTAGTGATTTCAAAATCTCTTCCCTTCCCATTTTTGGGGAAGTATTTGACATTCACTTTTCTGTAATTTCTTTCCTGTTTTTTTTTCTTTCTTTTCTTTTTAAAAATTGATTTCACATTACTGTTAGCTCGCTCTAGCTGTTCAGCACAGATACTGTCCATTAGACTGTTACAAATGTTTATATCCCACAGGCTGTAAGAAGTGATTGAGCTAATACAGACATCGCTTTTCAAATCCAGTGGTAGAAAAAGTAGTGTCCTTTACCTGTCATTGAGTTCTGGATAAGTCGTTCTTTAGCAGAGTTCGATGAACTTTGTGTGCAATATACATTTTACTGTTAGGAAGGGCAGAATCCTTACTAGGCTTACTGGTTATTAAGTTTCGGCAGTGACATCCGCAGCTGGGCCTGCTAGGGAAGGGTGAAAGTACTTCCAAAATACCTGCCTAATTCATTGGCTCAGTGATGAATGAACATCTTCTTAATAAACCAGTGGAATTTACTTAGGGTAAAACCACCCTATTCTTTGTATGTTCACTTTGTAAAAACTGAGAGCTGTCTTAGTTTATCCAGTTGCTGTGTCATTTCAGTGTAATTTTTCAAAATTCATGACACTTTATACTTAGTCTTCTACTATAAAAATGAACTAAATTTTTAAAAGTAACAAGATTTGAATAGTACACAGTTTTATTCCAGTCTTTGCCTCTAGATTCTCTGTCTGGTGCCACCGAGGTTCATCCAGAATCACTTGATTCTCTAGTGTTCCAGTCATGTCAGGAATGAAGAACTGGTAGTGCAAAATTTTGTCTTTCATTACTGTGGCAGGAAAGCTGTAGTTGAGCAAGAATAACAACAGCACTTGTAAAAGCAGTTACCTTTCTATTTAAATGTTAAGTGATATGCTATAAGTGCCCTTGAAACTAAATACTGAAGTTGACATAAAAAGCTGACATTTACAAAATGCCAATAGGTGGGTAAAGACAGTGCACGAGGGCAACGTTTGCTTACAAAGTCTATTGTTAGTAGTAGAAGATCAAATTAAAATCATTTCTTTCTACTTTACATTTGTATTTGAGAGCACAAGAGAATTGCTGTACTTGTACAAGAGAGAGTGGGTTTGAGGGGGAAGAGTAGAGGCAATCTGTCAAAGATAGATTGATAATGCTACTTCTTAATCTGTAGCAGTTGGGTTTTACAGCTTACAGGATGTGTTTACTTTTATGTGAAGAGCAGGTGGCCTTTTTTAAGGATGATTTTCAGGCTTGTTCAGGTGTATCTGGTTTAAAGAAATGTGTCTGCTTTAAATTAGCCACAGTAGCATCTGCCAGACCTCAGACTGCTAGGCTGCACAACAGAGGCATAGAAATGGTTTGTACAATTGACACAATGCCGTTTAGACCATGTTTTGGTCAAGATGCTAAGAGTTATGCTCACAGCTAGGCCTGGGGTATGATACTCAAACTTGATGCAGGTGCCACAGGGAACAGTTTGTATGGAAATTTGTTTTCCAGTTGCTATATGTGGAAAGGTTGAAAGGGCATTACAGTGTAACAAGTCTATAGCACTGTTTTAACACCATTTTTGCTGCTGCAGAGAACTTTTAAAAATTGGCATAACAATAGATTCTGTATTGCCAGTTTTGCATCTTCTCTAGGATATTAATGATTGAGTTAAATTGGAAAAAAGCAAGCAAGCAGAACAGAAAGTTGTTTCTTCCTTTCTCCCTTCCTTCCCTTTTTGGCTTAAACTATTACCCATTCTTCATTTTATTCTTTCCTTTATTCTTCTTCCTTTTCTGAACTTGAAAACCAACACAATTGTTTCTATCATACTTTGCAATTTTCTTTCCCTCTCTGCTCTCCTCCATACTTGATCATCGCATGTTCTGTTTCCTCATACTCTGAAACCACAAGTCTATCTACACCTTTTCTGTTTGCCCCCACCACTTGCTCCTCTCACAACCATATCCCCATTCTTCTTTCTCCTCACTGCTACATGCTTCCCTCAGGGTGTCACTCTTTGTCTGTCTCATCTCCAGATACGTATCCTTCTCTGTTTCCCCATCCAGGATGGCTTCTCTTTTTCCTTCAAAGGGCTGCTCTCCCTGCGTTCGTTCTACTTCTACTTTGAATGCCATTTTGCTATGAGGCGATTCCCTGCTGCATATCCTCCTGCACAAGGTAGCTGCTTTCTCAGTCTGGTTTCATGGCTCACGTTGGTCTGTGCTGGTCAGGATGGGATTCAGGGGAGGCAGGGGATGGAGAAACACAGGAAGTTGTGCAGGCTGAATCAGGAGAGTACCAAATACTGTTCTCTGATGAAGAGGAGGGGAATCATGGCGAGGTTTCTGCTGCTACTGAGAGTGTCTAGAAGAGACTGCCGTGATCTGCTTTCACCAAGTCACTGCTATATGGGCTGCAATACATAGACAGGGTGGGAGTAATTTCTCCTAACCACAGACAGTTACTATTATAGCTGCCTATGTAAGCTTCCTTGGTGGTCAGAGAAGAAATAAAGTACTTTCAGAGCGTGTTTCACCAGACACCTGTCAAATGTCTTTAGAATGAGATGAATCATGCCCTAGAATTGCCCGTTTCTCTCTGTTACCTACAAAGGGAATTTAGAAGATTATCTCAGAAGTAAATGCCAACATTTGATCAAAAGAGTTTCACTCACTGTTTTTGTACAGACTCACACAGAAAGAAGAAAATTGTATCTTGAGGCAGACAAGAAGTTTGATGGCTGAGGAAAGGTTTTCAGCACTTGTGTTAGCATCGCAGACTGTTCAACAAATGGAGAGATAAAGCCAAGGTAGAGCAAAGCTGTTTGTGCTAATGAGACATCTGATGAGTCCACTGATAAGGACGAATCACATGAAGTTCTGTGTTTTAACAAGAAGTAATGTAAATAATGTGGGGGGAAAAGCAGCTAGAGGAGTTTTAATACTTCATGTCTCGGCTCATGGTCTTACTCTTCAATAGTACATCTTTCTGACTACCTTAGTTGGATACATACAGAAGGGGAACCATATTAACTCACAGTTTTTGAAGTCTTTAGCTTTAAAATGACTGTGTGTGTGTGGGGGGGGGGATTGTTTTGGTTTTTTTGCTAGCCTTCTACAACATTTGATTGATAAAGTAAGTGATTAAGATGATCATTAGATTGCAAGATGGGGTTTACAGTTTACCATGACCACCTTGACCCTCAACTCTGTATTCATGCACTTAAAACATCCTTTCACCTCTTCAAGTTCCACTTTGGAGTTTTGCTCCCCTTCTTGCTGTGTGTTTATTTTTTTCCAAATGTAAACTCCCTTGAACTGACATTGTTCACTTTCTACTCTTCCTCTTTGAAGAGAACTAATTCCCTCAGTGAAACTTCCTTTAGATTAGACTGGGGAGAAAATTTATCTCAAAAGAGCCCAGCTAACTTTGAGGAAATTCCATTGATGCTCATGAAGGTTTTAACTGATCTGTCAGAATATATTATGCTGATAGCTGTCATCTTACATGCTTTGGGCCATATTCTTTCCTATTGTATAACCTCTTCAATCCCTTTAACTCAATGAGAAGGTTAAAAGTTGGTTCATTCCATGACTAAAATAGACTAGAAAAGTAAAGACTTTAAAAATCAGTAGGACAGCCAATCAAAAACATTGCCATATGCTGAATTCTTTCCAGTACTCAGCAAAACAGCTTATCAGTCTTTACTAGGAAACCGCAGGCATTTCCATCATATGCTCAAATCGTGTTTTACTGATATGAAGAAAGAACAGAAAGCTTGTCCTATTTTCCCAAAATATCAGTACACCTAATAAGATAGTAGCTCTTCCTGCAAAGCTTGCCGTATATTCTTAGACTATCGTGGCTACAATAACATTATTGCTCTTACAGTCACTATAGGGGGTATGACATACTCACTTTATTGTACTTTATTGTATGAACTTTACTGGAAATAGCTAGGCAGTGGTTTTGTTTTGTTTTGTTTTGTTTTAAACTCCTGTGTATAAGGTTTTGAAATGAAACCAGAACAGCAAGTTGGATTATTGTGCTCTTTAGCATTGCAGTAGCATTTGAGTAAATGGAAATGATTTCAAATTACTGCAGTGTATTGTCCATTTCTAGTACTGTGGAGAATGCAAATAACTTTGTGTGTTCGTTCATAATAGTCCTTAGGAAATGAAGTGAGATAAATTACAAAAAAACCAGACCAAACCAAAAGCAAAACCTTACAAATGCTGAAAAGAAAAAAAATGACTACAACTAAAAGCCTGAAAGCCTGTTATGAATAACTGTATTGTAAACATCTATATTTATGATGTTTCTGTAACTGAAGTGATTGTGCTTACAAAAAGATCACTGTAACAGTAAGAATTCAGTAATACCAAGAAGTTATATTTTGGGGATTATTAATATAAGGCTTCATTATTTTATTTTATTGCTATTTTTTGTGTTTTCATGGTTTCAACCTTTAAAAAGATCCTTCATTCAAGGCACCGTACATCTTTAAGGTGTATCATATATTGCAAGTTTTCCTATCCCTGTTTGCCCATCGGAATTAGATGAGACACATTTCTGGTACTAATCGTTCCTGTGTGTCTGGCTGTAGTTCCAGGAGTAAAGAGCTACCACTTGTCATCACTCATGGCAACTACAGCCCTTCTCATAAAGAAATGAAGTCCATGAGGTCCAAGCATTGCATAAACATACAGTTATCTGTCACAGTCCTGTGCTTTCTAGCTCCCCAGGGTTTATAACTGTTGCACCGCACAATCCTTTTACTCTCCTCTTCTCTGCACTGGGAACTGATGAAGTTTGCTTATCAGATGAGCTTCCCTCCTTTTCAAATGTGATCTGCTAGGCAGTGCTCGTGTCTCAGACTAATGGGTGGATCTTTCTGATCATGGAGTAATGCAATTACAAAACCAGACATCTCTTATTAGTAACCTCCTTCTTTCTTTTACTTTAGTAGAGAAAAGGGGCTTTCATTTATCACAGACAGTGTTTTTCATTACTGGACAAACTGCATTGTTATGAACTAAGCAGCCAGTAATCTTTGTTTGTGGATAATTACTGTTCACTCTTTGCAAATTCAGTCCACTCTGATGGACAAACTACGAAACCCTGACTTTCCGCCATTACAGTTGATAGGAGTAGAATTGAAACTTAAGGGAATAATTTCAGAGCTTCAAGCTCTAGTTGAGGAGAGTAATGGAACAAACTTGGAGAAAACAGAGGTTGACTGTTGATCTGGTTAATGAGACTGTCTTTGGACCCTTCTGATAACCTTAGAAAATGTGCCGAATGCTGATTTACTCCTTTAGGAACAACATGTGGTGTCCTTACAAAGTTGCAGAGGCTTTTGATGGGAGAAGGGGTATACAGATGGAATTGAGATGGATTAGTTGTGTGACATGCAAAATGGGAAGTTTGGTTTGGGTTTTTTTTTTTTAATACTTAAAAAAAACTTTTAATACTTAAAAAAAAAAAAAAAGTTATGTTGCCTAGAAGGTTGGCAAGAGTTTGTTAGCTTCAGAAGGCAACTAAACACATTTGCTGAGACATTGGAAATTAGAGAATCAGAGGCTGTTGACATCTTTCTTTCCAAACACAGTTTACTTTTTTTTTTTTAAAGAAAAAAGAAAGAAAAAAGAATGACAAAGTCGTCCTCATAGAAATGATGCCATTTCCTAAAAAACAAGCGAGTCTAGAAGTTGCCCGTAACAGGGAATAACTTTTGCTATGTATGTTACTGCAGTGAATGTGTGCATTCAAGTAGTAGATATGTTAAGCCATACCATTACTATTTTAGGATAATTTCTGTAGCTATAGTTATGGGTAGGTCCATATAAAACATGCCATATGTGTGGTAAAATCATACTCTGAAGTACAAGCTCAGAGCTTATTAAGGTCCTGAATAGTACTAACAGTATTATCAAATGCCAGTTACTCTGTTCATTTATTTTCATGATGCTGTCTTTGAACAAGCAGCAAATACATCTGTTCTGCAGATCTGAATGGTTGAAATTTCCTCTCTTCAGATTTTTATTTTCTCTAAGGCTAGGTACAATATCTTCCTCAGTCTGGTATCTTGCAAATAGTAATCCAGGTGCTGTGCATTTTTTCTTCTTGCCATCTATTGTTTATTAAAGCGTTTGGTAGCTTAATAATGAATATTATCTGAATACCTAATAGGTTTTCTTAAAAGATGTCTTCTTGTTTGCCTGGTTTCTTCGTAGTCAAAAATGCGTTGGCTAGATCTAGTCAACTCTGCATAAGTAATCTCGGGAGCCACTGTGGGCATGGTGTGCTTTGCCCCCAAGCAGACACCCTGCCCAAGCACTGCTGGGGTGGTCTGGCCTTGGAGAACCCGTGCTCATCAGGGGACACGCTGGCGTGGCTCTGCCCTGCCCTGCAGTTGCAGGCTTGCTGTCTGGTCTTGAGGGCAGCCTGGGTTTGGCAGTAAACTTCTCCTTTTCCATTTCATACCCTGGCGAAAAGCAAACAAAAGTGAGAGAAGAGGATAGTACGTGACTATAATTATGTTTTACCTGCAATAGAAATAATTCAGTTGATTATAAACTGCATTCAAAGCAAGCTCTTGTATGCAGAATACTTCTTCTTTTACAAACCTTTGTTACTGTAGATTAAGGAAATTACCAGAAGTTGAGGAATTATTCACAAGCTGTTATCAGATGTAAAAAGGGACATTTTTAATTGTAAATTCAAGTCCATTCACTAGGAGACAGTAGGCTGTGGTAATTGCCAGTCTCCAGGAAACCAAATAGGTTCCTAGAAATGGAGGCAATTGGAAGATACTACCCTATCACTAAACAGCATGATGGAAAACTTGCTCTAGTTTATCTTTGTGGGGGAATAAGTCAGTATTTTAGAGCATAAATGAAGTAAGTACAAAATACGCACTTTGGACAAGTTGCCCATTTTTATATTTCCATAAAAAGTACTGGCCTGTTTTCTTTCCCTCTTGTGGTCCACACTAGCCTTTTTGTTCCAAGTTGCAGTTGATGGTGCAATGTAAGGTTCATTGCTTTCTGCTAGATGCAGGATAAGACATTCTCTGGCACCTAGATTTTAAAGTGCTGCCTCTAATCCTTCTGTGTTGGTGAGATGTTTTAATTTCCATGCTACAGTGAAGAAAGAATTTGATTCCTTGCAGGGTTTGGAATTAGCTATTGTGTTTTCTGCTCTTGTCTATACGTCAGTGAAGTGAAAGGATTCATTTGAACTCATGAGCAGTGAACAATGTAGTGGAACCTCATGAAACTCAGTGAATTAATAACAGATTCCCAAGCAGAGGAAATACGGTCTGGGACCAGTTTAACAAAGGAGCAATGTCTGACTTGATAGAAAGAATACTGTTCACCCTTCTCTCATGTGGCTGACAAAAGAGAGATTTGAAAACATACTTCAGTTTTCCTGCTGCTAACTTATGTGCTAATAAATGCACTAAGAATATTCTAATTCCATTTGTCCGTTTTCTTTTTCCTTTTTGAGAAAAGGAGAAGAATTTGTAATGAGTAACAAGAATGTTGTTTGGAACTGCTGCAAGCTGAAGTGTTGCTGGGTGTGACTTTGTGATACTTGCCCTGCGCACTTACCCCTTGAGAGCGAGCCAGTGACCAAAACTAAGAGCTGTTTCATGACCCAAATCAATCAAGTGTGGGTCGTCTGAGTCAGGGTGACCTTTTCAGAGTTTCCTTCCCTCCTTCTCTCCATAGAGTTTCACCATATGGCCAGGCTATCTGAGTATTTCTGCAGCAACATTTGATTTCTCTGCCTATAACCAGGCCTACCCTGCTGTAAGATTAGCAGATGGGCTGTGTCAGAAGCTAGTGATTTTCACTGGCAGTGCAATGCATGTATTTTTAGTGATATTTAAACACCTTGGTTTTGCCTGTCAGAAGGGCAGGTATTCCATTTCTTTAAAAGTTGGTGTAACTTGACTTCCCCTAAGGATACAAATGAAAGAATAACATGGCACTTGCAAGTCAGTCTCTCAGATAATCATGTCCCTGACAAAGACTAGCTGTCACTGGCACAGAAATTTGTATTTTAACAAGAAGGAGAGTTTTTGCCTTTGGGCAATTCTTCAGCTATTTTACTTAATTTTGATAACTTGTGTTCTATTATTGTATCTCAGCACTGCAAAACAATCTGCACAGTAGGCTCAGGTCTTACTGGGGCTATTTGTGAGGTCTGTGATGAGGAGTTTTTTGCCCTTTGATAAAAGCTAAGAGGTATCTGAACTACATGACTGATTTCTTTTCCATTTCTCCCTCCCATTATTATTATTTTTTTTTTTAATGCATCAAGAGTTCCATGTTAGAAGAATGATGCTGTTAAAGAAAGACAGCTTTTGGTTTTTGCTTTTGGTTTTTACTTTTGGAGAAATGAAGGAGCACATTTAATACTGTAATTAGCTATCTCCACAGATTTTGTGCTACAACAATGCACAGTTAGGTCTTAATCCTACTCTGATTGTTGTTGATGGCAAATTTGCCCTGTAGGCAAATTTTGCATTTATGCTGCTGCAGAAAGGCTTATCAAGGATATGGGATTTCAGAAAGTGCTTTAATTGGCTAAATGCAGCAGTAGGGGTAAAATCTAGAGATACTGGAGTAAATGTAGGATAGCAATATGTTGTTTGGATACCAAGCTTTTTTCCTAAAGGAATGGACACAATGGTTTTAAAGGATCCTATCCAGAAATAAAAATATACAGAAATGAAGTAATTAATTTGAAATACATGATCTGAAGCTCCTAAGGGGCTTGTGGTAGCATGTTGCTTAGCTTTAGGCAAGAACAAGAATGTATAATGGCCAGCAACGTTTTTTGATAACATTTGTTTTGGAGTGAATTTATTGCTTATAAATATGAAAGATTATTAAACACAGCTAGACAGGTGTTGCATAGTTTTTTTACACTCTGGCATGTCAGTTCTGGCTCTTTAACATTAGGCTGCTTTGACCGAGTTTTGTCCTTTAACTAACTGACATATTTTTCCAAATTGTGCAGTTGTTGTCTGCACGTATAACTGCATGTCATCACCATGTCCCACTTTTGACCTAAACTCTATTTCAGACCTACATCAGATGTCCACTGTTTAAAGGCTGTTGTATAACTCAGCTGCTCTTCAGCCTTTATATCCTCCCCCATCTTTCTGCTGTCTTTGAATAGAGATATACAGTTTTTCTAACCTTTTAGAGCAGCAGTAGAATATGTCTGAGGTTGTCTGTCAGCTCTGAATACTTAAACATTTTTTACTGGAAAAATGGTGTCTGAGAGAACTGCTTATATTCAAGCTTCTGTTTTCTTGAAATTACTAGAGAAACATCTTTGCAATGTCCTTCTGATGATTCTCTGCTTGTTGCTTTTGTTTGCGTGGTATTTTTTCCCTAGGAAAACAGAAGAATCTAGGGTTGTTGTTGGTGTTACTGGCTTCAGTGTGGTATATAGTGTTACTCAACCTAGCACTGAATCAGCTCCTCTTCTAGCATGGGTTTACCAGAGGAAGGAAGATGGCTAAAGTGGGTTTAAAGCCTCATTAGTGCCAGCTTATATATTGTGTGCTTTCCAGTATCTTGTGATACGGCCACATGGCTGTGTAGTCCTGCCACATCCCTCAAGTCATATTGCAGGTATGTCCATTGCTTCCTCTTGCAAGGGTTAAACATCTTCAAGTATGGGAATTAGTTTGTAGATATATCCCAGCTTCCATCAACCTGAACCACATCTTTGATACAGGGAAACCACGTCTTTGACTGGGGAAAGAGTAGACATTTATGTAGGTGTAACCTAAGGCTGCAACATATTTTCAATGAGGCATTTATTGTTTAAGTTTTGTCTACCTAATTTTTTAATTGACCCTAAACAGGATTAGAGTAGTAGCTGAGATTAAATGATGCACAATCATTCCCAAAATAAGGAGGTCTGTAGGGGAGAAAAATATAAACCATGAGTAGTAAGATATAGAATTATTGATGTGCAGAGCTCCAGCAGGAAAATGGAAAAAGCAAGGGACTGCAGGGAGACAGGGATACAGAGCAGAGTAGAGCCTTGAATATCCTTGAGAATGTATTATGCATTGTGTACAACACTTTGTGGATCCTTGAAAATGTAATATAAATTACTTGTGCCAAAGGGCAAGGCTGTGTTTAGCCGTGATCATTAATATTTTGTCAGCCATAACCTCTTCCCTTTATTTTCAGGACAAGACACATTCCTCCACAAAATTCTGTAACCTGTGTGCTTGCAACAGTTCAAGTTTGTCAGCATATTCAGTGTTTAAAAAACATTAGTGTTGTTTCATTAAAAACACTAGTTTCCTGACTGAATTCCCAAATTTGCCATTTCCAGCAGGTTTATTCTAGAATAAGTGGGGGGGGGGGGGAAGAGACTGCAAAAGAGACTCAGATACTATTGAGGAAAGAAGGAAAAAAAATCTATGAATGAAAAACCAGATAAACTTTGTCAGCATTAATAGTGAACCTCAAAAAATTATTTTTTTTTTCTCAAGGATGTAACAAATCATTTAAACTTATACTATACTATGTCTTCCTTTTGAAGCCAAAGCTTAGAAGGTTTGACCTTACTGAAGGTCTTTAGGTAATTGTCATATGCTAAAACTTAATGATTTTTTGCAAGATAAAAGCATTGTTAACTAGATACTTATGAAAATTTATGCATATGAAAATATCATAAATACGTAAGGAAGCAATCTGAATGGGTGACCTGTTGATGACAATAAAAACTAAACATACTTTCTTAAATCTTCAAAAAAGAATTGTTATTCAGTTTTGGTCCAGTCTTAGTAAATCAGGCTCACAAAATCTCAGCCTAGAAGCAGCAGTTAGACACTTGTGAACTACACTGAGTTTGCTGAGTAGAGGACTTCAGCAGTTGGCAACACTAAAATCTTAGAGCTCACTAAGGGTATTTGCTTTTCAAACATCAAGAAAATTAATTGTAGGATGCAGCGGCAGTAGTATGTGATAAATTTCATAGGCTGGTTCTCATTCCTGAACCCATCCCTGAGATTATACTCTTTCCTTCTGTAATGTAAGATCATGAAAAATCTCTCCCTCCTCTTTGGTTTCTTTTGCCTGACATGCCTAACCAGCAAGATCTGTTTGCTATAAAGAATAGTCTGTGATAAGAGGCCAGTGTTATATACCATTGATAGAGCAGTGCTTTTGTTGGTGGTTGCTCTGTGTGTTGAAAGACTTCCTTGAGATGTGGAGATACGATTAGCCTTTGCACACGTTTTCTGTCCAGGTGTACAAGTGCCCTGTGAAGCCTGGAAGCAGGGTTCGAATTCACTGGGCCTGTTTGTTGTAACATGTTCCTTCTCCTTGGTCTCGCTTTCTCCGTGTGCATAGGGAGACCCCAATTTCTTAGAGACACAGTACCATAAAATTACAGAAACACAAATTTACTCCCTGACAGGGCAAGTATGCTTTTTGTTGTTTTAACAAGCCTTACCATGAGTTCCAAAATTGAACAATAATTCTGCTTTGAGGATACAGTGGTAGAACATTTATTTCTTCCTGTTATTGTAAGATGCTCAAATAATCTCACATGTCTGGACAAAGTGAGGGAGATGTTTTATATAAGAAAGAAGTGCTTGATCTTCTCTCTTTGAGATACAAAGTGTTGTGCAACATTGCTGAATACCTGCTTACCTGCTAACAACCTCATGAAGGATGTAGAGATCTCTGTCAAAGACTTCCTCTGTCGTCATGTGCATCATTGTGCATCACGGCTCTTTTCAGAGGTCTCGTAGCAAGAAGGGCATCTCGGGCATCAAGCTGTGGTAGATGGGCATGCTGAAGCCCAGGCCTCAGAGCACACTTTCCAGGCAGCGCTGGCACCATCTGTCGAGATGCACCAAGAGCTAATGGTATGGTCATGTCCCAGAAGTGCCTAGAAGTGCATGAACCAGTACATGGGCATAACTGACTACAGTTTTTCGTTCCAAGTCTCCCTCTGAAAGTATTATGCAAACGTTCCTTAAAAAAAAAAAAAAGAAGAAGAAGAAGTGTATCTGTAAATCCTATACAGGGTATGTTGCAAACACTGCTTAAATGTGATTTTATTTTACATTCTAATAAAGGCTGAAAATGCCAGTCTTCAAATGTTAGAGTAACATTAGAGTTACTCTAATTTAGAGTTACTAAACATTAGAGTATGCTGTACTTGAAGTTTCAGTACTTTGGGGAGAACATGGAAGAATTAATTTAGTTTTAAATCTGTAATGCACCCTTGTGCTGAGTTTTTTCTATATAGCAGTAGAGACCTACCTATGTTAGATTAGAATTGTTATCCCGGATTACAACACTACTCTGACAACTAAAATGCCCAATCCTTTAAAAATGGAACTTGCAGTCATTGGAAACTACAGTCTCTCCCTAACACAGCCTGTTAAACAATGGCTTACTCACAGTGTCTGGTTTAGGGAAATATGTCAGGAGGAAGAGGAAAAAAAAAAGTTAAGTCCTTTACATGATAGGGAGGGCAAGCAAATAAAGCATTATGCAGAAAAAGCTGAGGCCTTCATGAAAGGTTAATAGTAGCCAGGTAATTAACACAATTTTAATGAGGAAATAAGTGCAGGCACAAATAGAACAGATTTAAGAATATTTGGGTAACTCGGAGGTGCTAATGTTGGTGAGAAGTTGGTGTTGTTCACCCCGAATGCTGAAGAAACTCTCTGGAGCGGTACCTGACTCCTTAGCTGGTATCTCTGAGAACAGACAACAAACAGGAGGGCTCCCAAAAGGCTAGTGAAAAAGCAAATACATGGGAGTGAAAAAAGGATGGAGGTGATGACCAATGAATCCATGCATTGTAATCCAGTAAGGCTAGCATCAATACCTAGAGAAGTATTAAAACAAATTATTAAATGATCAGTTTATAAGAGCTTAGAGAGCAATAAAGGAGAAGCAGACAATATTGGTATGACTTGAGTCTTTTTTGTGATAAATCAGTGCTTTTTGCTTGTTTTGGTTTGCAGAGTGTCAGCGGCCTAAGGGGTAACGTGGAAGCAGTGAATAGTGTGTCTTGACTTCTGATAAGATTTCAGCCCATCATTTGTGACAGTCTTATAATTACAGCTGAGAGGAAAGGGTGAAGCCAAGCAGAAGCTGCAACCATGCAGCGGTGGCTCTGGCCTGTTGCCCATTTTATCCCTTCGGGAGGGTGGAAGGCAGCGCCGGTGGTGGCGGCATGAATTGCCCTGCTGGCAGCTGCCTCCTGTCCGCAGGGACAGCTCAGGAATGCACAGGACCATTCCTGTGCGCGCACAGAGGAAGTCCAGTACGTAGGGAAGCACCAGATCTACTTAGCAATGTTGCCTTTCCCAGCTCCTAGATGCAATGTCTGCCCAGCTGAAAAGGTTGGGCATTAACGGCAGACCTGGCCTGGCACCTGCCCCACACCTGCAGAAGTTGGCCTTCGCTCGTCAGGCTAACCGCAACGGCAAACCTTATAGCTCTGATTGAAATGAGGCCCCCGCTGGCACAAGTTGCCGTGGAGTATATTGCCTTAACGAAGCCTTCAGCTTTCTAGAAAAGCTGCTTTTTTGTTTCACGTATACAGTAACAGTATGCTCAATGCTGCTCAATGCTGTTTTTCTTGTGATTGTATTATTGCAACAAAACTATGTTCAAATGTAGTGTGCAGGTTATCACTATGATTACGGTTTAAGTTGGCAAATTAGGTTTTTTGACTGTTACAGAAATATTGGAAATGACTGATTAGAAGTGATTGTATTATGGGAAATCAGTGATTTCAGTTTATCATTTTACTTCAAGAATATAGTATCTCTAAAGGAGAATATAGCATTAGCAAAATATAATATATTGCTCCTAATTCTTTCACATTACCCAGCTTTCACTCTTATCTCTTAGTTTAAAAAGGTCTGTCCCACCTGATTCAGTGAAGAAAATATAATGAGAAGACCCAAATAACTTTAAAATCTGTCATATATTAAAATTTTGTCTGTCTTGTTGTGATAAGAGACTCATGGATTGGCACTGTACATAAACTTTTTGGAAAAAATAGCTTCTTTCAGAGAAGCTGTAGCATACAAATTGTCGATATGTATGGCGCAAGGTACAAAAAGTAGCATAACTTAACAAAATGAGGGCTGCTTGTGTTCTTCAGGATAAGCATGGGCACAAGAGCTTGCTGTATCCTGGAAGTGATTTAGCCTAAACTAGCTGGTAAAGAACTGTGTTCAAAGCTTGGTTTAGATGTGCAGAGATGACTAGCAATTTCCCGTCTGATTTTAAAAGGGTAGTTTTTTCTACGCAGAAAAAGATGCTAATAATCAAATTTCTGTAATCCCTTTTCCCTTCCCTAGTCCAGGAAAATTTGTTGGCCTCCAAAAACTATTGGGTTGTATGAAGCTGTTTATACTGCCATTTTGTTGTCGTTTAGTGCAGATATTGGTCTGTATTCTGCACCTGGAGAATATCATGAATCAATGATGTTGATACCCATTCAAAATACATACTGGTTAAAACACTTGCAGGAGTGGTGTCCAGACTAATGAAAGAATGTCTTCAAGGGGGAAAAACAGGCAGGCTTTTCTAAAATGGTCCAGGAAGAAAGGTCTTGCAAAGCAGTTTGGAAGCTTTTGAAAAGTTTTTACTGCTTAGTGCTATTTCTTCTTGCACACACTACTTCATGAAGATTAAATAAATGGTGAGAATGGACTGTTTATTCTTCATTAATACCTCTTAAGAGGAGGGAAACAATGAAGGACAGGGCTGCTGCTGAGATAATGGATTAAACAATGTTTAGAGCAAGGCGTGTGTGATTCCGTAGGAGCTGTGTTCACTGAAATATTTCAAGTAATCAGGCTTTGTGTGCTGTTTAGAGAGGGATGGTAGCTGCACGGTGTGTCACATAGGTAGCAAGTACATGCAGAGAATCAGTAGCCGTGAGAATATGCATATGACTGTTAATCCAAGGATTTGGTGTATCTCACACACGTAGCTTAAGCATTTGGTTTCGAAAATTTGCTCCAATGTTTTCAAAGTTCAATACGCAGGATGAAACCTGCGTTCTGTTGGAAGCAGTGGAGTTCAGTGGGTCAGCTTTTACCTCCTTTTTCTGGTTCTGCCTTTTTCATTGAACTGCTTAACCATGAGTAGATAAGTCCGTCCCTGAAAAGGGAAGAACAGTGTCAAGGGAAAACTCTGTTCTAAATAAAATATTCAAAATCAATTCCTAGGTCTATTGAACTGCAAGAGTTTCATGTGGAAAAATAAACGACACTGTTGCAAGTTGGTTTTCAGGCACCTATTTTTTTTTTTCCAGGGAACTTTCAGTTGTAAATTTTTTTCAGACTTGATAGAAAGAAATTGGTTTTGCTATTGTGAAGCTTCCCTGCTGTTCTAGAAATATAGCTGTTCTTATGTGAAGTCTAACCCAAATGTTTGAAAGGGGCCAAAGGAAAAAGGAGAAAGAATGAAACCCTTTAGTATTTTCTTCTTAACCTAAAGGAGGAGTCCCACTGGAGGCTGCAAGAAATAAGCCACCACAGCCCCAGCAGGTTGCCCCAAGCCACGGCCCCGGGCTTCCCCCACCGTTTCCCCTGCCCTGCAGCTGTGAAGTAGCAGCTACTGGTCCATTAATGGTGACTTGGGCTGCTGCATTTTGATTAGCATTTCACCAGCCGACCTAACCCACACCTAAGATATAGGTTTAAGAATATTGGCAGATGCTAGTTTGATTTACTATTCATTTACAAACAACGTAGGCCTTTTATAGGGAATGTTAGGAAGATGCAACTTCTTAAAATGTAAGAAAAATGATATGTTTCTCTTAAGAAGCTTCTTTGACTTCTTTTTATCCAGATGCTTCTGTAAGGGTCCTTTACATTTGTCTATACAATGCAGTGGAAAGTCTGAATATCTAAAATACCTTATTGGTCTATTGCATTGCATTTGCAGGCCAGGCTAAATAAGAATAGATTGCCAAAACATCCTGTCACATCAGATGCTAGAAAATTAACACGGAAAGTAGAAATCATAGAATGAAACTCTGAAAGTGTATTGATTTTCTTTCTTGTCGAAGTCAAACCAGATAAAACTCTGAAATGTAATGGAATTACCTTTCTTTTCATGAACTATGTATGTTTTTCCATCAACCTTGCCTTCTTCAAATAATAATTTTATACTTTATACTAATAATTCTATATAAAATTTCAAGCTGTTTTTTTCCCCTACCTTCTTTGTTTTGCAAAATTTTTTATTTTGTTTATTACTTGCAATATAATGAGGGGGAAGGAAGGGCTGCAGTTGCACAGAAGTGCATGCAAGTCGTACACATGGAGAGACTGATGTCTAGAAGAAGCTTTTAGAGTTTTTGAAAGTTTTTCTAAAGAATCAGCATTAAATCAGAAGAGGAGGAGGGATAACATGCATTTATGTAGTCTAATATATACTTTAGAACCCTCTTCGTGCTTGTATTTCGGAAAGCAGATTTGAATAATACTTTAAAAATTGCTTATGAGTTCACTGTAGAAAAGAAACTTTGTTCAGATGTACTTTCTGCCTTCTCAGATGAAAGTTGTGAGAATTTCTCAATTTACACATATGTGCTTTTTTTAAATGAAAGAATAGTAATATCATGGAATGTGTAATTTTTTTAAATGTAATTTTCATCTGTATGGATCTCAGTAGTTTTGTCAATGACTTTTCTTGTTCTGCCCCAAGTTTTTAACTATCTTCAAATGGGGCATTTAATTTTGAAGTCTAAGAACAGTAATTTCATTGCTTTAAATCCATTTTGACCTCCTAGTGTGAACATAAGAGAGTGAAGTAATGTATTTTATTATGGTACTTCTATAAATTGTAGAAACATTCAATATTCTTTATTCAGTACTCACTATTGGACTTGATCTGTTACTGTACCTCTGACAGCAGAGATTTCCGTGGCTCTGTACTATGCACAGTTTTCTTGGGACCATTCATTTTTTCACCTAATTTGATTGGACAAACTAGGTTGTGTAATAATTCTGTGACTACATGAAGCACAAAATAAATTATTTTTTTAAAAAATCAATTCAGAACTTAAGGAATTTAATCTAAGTGAAATTTAGATGAAATTGCATTGAGGAGAGTATTTGTACTGAGTTGATTTGAAATGCATTATAAAACCTGGGATGAGTGAGCAGGATGAGTGAGTATGGAGGTGCTGTGACCTACTTTGTGAAAGGACCAATTTTACTACTTCTAGCGAAAACGCTGTCAGTGACTGTTTCAAATATTTTATTACAGAAACTGCAGCTCCAAGAACTCATTTTTCTTGCCTACCTGTGACCAAATAGATGTGTGACTGTGTTTCATTTTTGTTCTCCTTCTTCTTGTTGAGGCAGCTTCTCATGGGGGTGAGGGAGAAGCCACTTTTTCCAGCCCAGCTCAAATTGTGTCCTTTCTTGCCTTGGCTCTTCTTTCTCTGTCCGTTTTCACAGCGGCTCCATGCCTGATTCTGCAGATTCCATTTTATCCTTTATTGCCTTTATTTGCAAATTCACGCTATCACTTCCACCTCCTTAACATCCCTTATGGACGTCCCTGCCTTCCTTCGATCTGTGCTGACACCCTTATTTTTGACTGTGTACTTGAAATGTGAGCCTCCCTTTTCTCTCGCCTTTGCAGTCTTGCCTCCTTAGCACAAGCAGAATCTAGCACATTGTCTTCCTCTGCGTGTGGGGAAACTCAGCTCCATCGCCCGTTGGTCACACACGTCTGCCTGACCTGGTCAGTCCTGCCTTACCTCAGATACTCGGGTAATGCATCTTTTCTGCACCAATCAACTGCAGTATCTGAGGACTTTAAAATGCAAGTGTCATTCTCTTTAAATACCATTTTTTTCTGACTTCTTATTAATTTTAGGATCCATTCACATTATTATTTTTATTTTTAACAACGTGCATACACTTTTCCACTGCTTTTTACCCTTGTCTTTCTCTGTGCCTCGTCTACAGAAGCTACGAATGTTTCATAGCTCACAGCCACAGAAGCAGCCTCTTCAGCTTACCACTCTTGTTTCTTGTTTTGGAGATCCCTCGTTCAGTCCTTGGTGTCAGCACAGATGTCTGTTTAGTTCTTTTACTTTAGCTCACCTCCTTTGTGAGCATTAATTAAAATATTATCTGTAATCTGCTTGTTATTTGATATGTTTATATCAAATATAGTGTACAAGTAATCATTTCTGCTGTTCTGCCTGTTTTAAATATTTAAAATACTTCAATCTCTAAATTATTGCCCTAAAATAATTGAGAATTCAATAACACCAAGCACTGTAAGCAGAAAAATAGTTCAGAAATACTCAGCAAAGTGTGTATTAAAGGGCAAAAAGTTTTACACGTACATTTTTAATGTTTCAAAAAGTCCTTCAAATTTATGTGGAAAGCAACACATGCAGAGATCAGTGATTGGATTTTAGTCTGATTTAATGAATTAGCAATTTTAATGCTTTAAATACTTCAATATTTTAAGTTGTTCACACAATCTTTGGACTAATAGCTGAGTAAGTTTATTGTGTCAGTGAAGTTTTCTACTGCAGCAAAATTGTAGCGCTGCGGTAGTACTGAACAGTGTATAGCAGCTGTGATATATTGCATATACAGGACATCATGAGGCTTTTCATCAGTTGTTTTGCTCTTAGCGCAGTCAGCCCATTATATGGAAGCAAGTATTTTATTGTCCATTATGACCAAGTTGCATCTTAAACTTTTTTGTAAGTTCAAAAATGGGCATCTAAACCCATGGTGTAGTGAAGCATATAGTAAAGCATTGCTTGATTTTTTTTATTTTTTATTTTTTTGGCGTATTCACAGTTACATGCGGACTTTAAAAAATAAATCTTAACAGAATCATTAAGCTGTTTTCTAGACAGAGATACATATGTCAGTAAAAGAGAATGCTGATATTTTCAGCAAAGTAGAAATTCTAATTTTTACTGTTCTCTGAGTTGGTGAATTGTTTCCATTTCTAACAACATGCCTTTTTTATATTGTTCCAGCCAACTTTAAATAATTTATGCTTTGAATTCAGGCAGTCTGTTCTATGCAGAGGAAAGAGATTTGCAAGCACAAAATAAAACTGGGTTCTCTTTTAAACCTAACCATCTTAAAAAGTAAATAAATATAAATACATAAACACATATACACAAACATAAATAATATAATACAGTATTTGATTTATTTATTTATTTCCCACCAGCTACAAAGAGGTAAGAGCTGGTGGGAGTAATTTGAAATACATCAGCACTATCCAGTGGATTGTCCTGTGGTTGGCAGACTCATCTGGAGCATGGGAGACCTCATTTCTGGTTCCTAGTCTGAACAGGGAATGGGCTTGGTCATCAATCACACACTGCAGTGTATTTCTGCAAGTGATTATTAGTTGCTTGGGCTCAGGGTGCTCTCGGTTTCTTCTGTTGAAACTGTTCCACATTGTAGGAATAAATATTCCCTGGGTTGGTATCTTGTGCTTGTTAAGCTAAATGCCTTAACTATTGAGTGTAGGTGATTTCCTTCTCTAACACCATTAATATTATTCACGCGATGCGAAGCACCAGCTGCAGAGCATGAGACCCCAAGAGGCTCCCAGTCTCTCTGCCTGCCTGGAAATTCCAGGCTTGCTGCAAGTGGCATGTGTTTTGCCACAGGAATTTTTGATTCCTACATAGATCTGTTGTCTGACCAAAAGTGCCAAGGAAATGTTTAGTTGATACAAATTCCAAACCAGCTTCTGAGAGTCCTTTTGTTTGCAGTCAAGGTTTGAGGCTGAAAAACTCAAGATGAGGGCAGAGGTTATATCAACTAGTAGTTCTCTGAGCTTTCCAGTTACACACACTTCTTGCCACTGAAGCTTTCCACTGCTTTTTGTTGACTGAGGCTTTAATCACTCAGATTATACTGGTGACCCTCCAAGTCATACAGACCCAGGAAAGCTGTATGTGCTGGTTCAGCAGAAGGCTCGCTGAGCTCCTGCAGACAGCCCCAAAATAAGCAAAGCAAAATGAACTTCTGTGCACAAGGCAGCTCTGTTTGCATAGATATATTAAAAAGAAGGGATCCCCAAAGGCTGCTTAAAAAAAAAGAGAGAGACAGACAGACACACACACACACACCCCTTTCTTGTCACCAAAGAGCAAAGGAGTCAGGTCTGCACTTGTAAGAGTTGTCTGCTGAGCTTTACACCAGGACTGGTGTAAGCGGTTGCCACCCTGTTTCTGACTTCTGGTGCTGGTTTCTGACATGGAGGAGGAAGAAGGTTGTGCTGGCCATTAGCTTGGTGATCTCTTTCCTTGCTGACGGGAACAGATCTGTCAGGTCTAGGTGTAGACACAATAAACCAAAAGAGATCTCTCTGAAAGCATTCCCAAGTCTTGTGTTGTTTTGTCACTTGGAGAGAAAGCATTTTGCCCCCAAATTAGGACTCCAGGGGATGTGCTGTCAAGGTTCCTTATGATACGGGATAATTTCTAAACTAGCCTTTCTACATGCCTTTTGAATGGTGACTAACAAGCCTAATTGCATACTGCTCATCTGGACGTTCCTTCTTAAATTGCTTTCTGTTGGTGCTGTCATATGCCTCTTTCTAGGACTATGTTGCCCCTTTTCCAGCTTTGGGTGCAGCCAGATGAACTGGTGAAGGTGGTGCCATGCTAGCCAGCCCTGCTCGATGAGCTGTTCATCTCATCATTAAGCCAGTTCTGTAAAATCATTGAAAATGTTGTAGTGATTGGGTTTTTGTTCATGTGGAAAACTTTTCAGAACCAAGTTTCAAACTCGTTAAGCAAACACTGAAAACAGAATTACTGAGAGACAGTGACAGCCCTCCATCAACTACAGCTCATCTAACTGTGCCCTCAGTCAAATAAAACTGTAAAATATTGTTTGCATAATCATTTCTAGAAAGTTTTCTGCCTGCTTACCAAGAGCATATGAGGATTAATTAATTGTTTATATTACACTGAATATGTGAAACAGGATAGAGAAATGATTTGTAGTTTATACAGGGACTTCCCCGTTGCAATGCTGTAGTGAAATATTAGAGGTGTAAACCTTATCACAGCAGGTCCTTATCTTTTAACATTTTCAGTTGTACTTAAAAGATGAGGGTTTTTTCATGTAGTGGGGTTTTTTTTGTTGCTAAACAGAACCATGTGAGAGTTGGCCAAGGAGAAGAAATCTAATTAAATTCATGTAATGATTCTGGGAGTCACTGAGGCTTGCAGTACTCCCACACACTTATCAATACACTATAATAAGAGAAAAATCATTTTGGCATTTGAGCTGTAGAGTACTGTATGTGCATTTGATGCACACAAGCCCTCAGATGACTGAGCCATGTAAACGTTGCTGTAGGTGACCTTTCCTGATGAAGAGGTCTTTCTGTAATGCATATTCTCAGTCAAGTACCAGCTCTTGTGCTCACCCGGGTACTCAGAAGAGTAAGGGCGTGTCTACGTAGGGCACCATCGGGCACCTGCACCGGTCTGCCTGTGCTGAGGAGAGGCAAGTGCAGAACATGCATGCAGACAGCGCATAAACCAGTTTTGCACAGCACTGCACCCCACATAATAAGCCTTGTAGTACAGTTTAATGTGTATAGGCAAACATGGCTAAACCATTCCTTTGTTTAAAAACAAGGAACATGTGTGTCATGCCACAGCCTGTGATTGTCTCTTACAGGCATAGCGACTTGGGTTTCTTCTGGTTCAGGGGTGTCTGCAGTGCATTCAACTGTGTGGTGCATATGGCATTCTTTCACTGCAGAGCTACCATCTCTGTTATTCACAAAGCTGTATACAATAATGGCAGTCCCCTGTAGTGTAAAGATCTGCAGCTACTCAGAATTATCTGGTCCTGAAGTGAGTAACAGAAATCTCATGAGGACAGATTTGCTTGCTCTATTCTACAAGCTTACTGCTGTCGGTCAGTTCAGATATGTCTTAAACCCCGTGCCCGCCTGCAGCACTTTAGTGCATCTGTTTTGATGTGGCACTAGGATGCTCAAAGGCATCTAACAGTAAATGTGGTGGAAAATAAAGTTACCTGAATTGTTTGCAACCTTTGCAGTTTTGCCAGAGATTTTTTTCATCCATTTAGGTAATTCGCATAGTACAGGTCCCTTCCTTGCAAGTACAAAACAGAGCACAGCAAGTAACACGAGCAGCGGTGACTGACCTCATCTGGGCATCTGGAAGTCATCTAGTCCAAACTCCCACTTGGAGAAGTGCCTTCCAACCAGCAGTTCTGTAATTTTATGTTATGAGTGCTCAACCCTGGCACATTCAAACAAGTACACCTTGAAGGCAGCTGGGAAATGTGAGTCCAGTCCAGTGAAAAAGCTATGAATGAGCACCATCAGTTCCCACTGAATTAAGGAGAAGTTCTGCTTGCTCGGACTGGTGCTGAATTTGGCTAGTTGGGCAACTGTTTTCTGTAATCCTCCCCATTACTGCCACCAAGATGGTTTAAAAAAACTCAGCTAATTGTTGCAAATAGATTTCCTTAGCAGAGACAAGGTGGGTTGGTACAGATTTGGGGCCAGTTTACTTTCCTCATTGTCTTAAAGAGACTTTCAGAATGAGTCAGAAGCCAAAAAAAATGACCAGAAAAGTATCTTGAGCTCTTGCAGTTTCTGTTGGCTGACTAACCGTTGAAGTTCACTGGTCTAACAGAGAGCAGTTTTTATGCTGGTTTTGGTTGCACCTGTGGGGAAAAATTGAGGTCTCTTTGCTTCCAAACAGGGAAAAGTACAAAATGTAGTTTCAGCTGTGACCACCTAATGAAATGAGTTAGGCAACTCTGTTTATTGACGTGTTCAAAGAGGTGTATGTACAACTATTCTTCCTTTTTTTTTTTTTTTAAATTTAGTGGGGCTACTTCCATTGTCTACAGATGCAGGCAGAAAGGGACGCAGAAACCTTACGCCGTCAAAATGTTGAAGAAGACAGTAAGTTGTTCTGGTTTTTGTTTGGGGATGTTGTGTGTGGCGGGGGTGGGGGGTCTCTTTTTTGGGGGTGTGGTTTCTTTTGTGGAGGGGGAGCGGATTAGACTGAGGACCCCACTGAGATTTGTATTTTCTGTAGCTGAGCTTCTTCTGTTCCTCATGGTTAAAACAGCTTTTAGAGGTAGCAGTACTCTGCTGGGAATGTCTTATCCCCATGAATCTTGCTTGTACCTTCATCTGGCATCCTCTGTATAGACCTAGATTTGGGCAAAACTTTCTTTTAGACAAAAATTTCTTTTGCTGAAGAAAAGATGCAGATTCCAATTCATTTAAACATTCTGTAAATTCATATCGCTTTAGTACATTGTTTTGCTCAAAAAATATCATTACATAATTTAGCTTTTTCAGGAACTGTTTAAAGCACCAATTCAAAAAGTAAATTCATTTGGACGTTTGTTTCAGTTCTGCCAAAAAATCTTTTCTTAGACTCCAGTAGAATTAAATATTTTTAGAGGTTTTTCTTCCCCCCCTTACAAAACTCCAAGAGAATCAGTTATTTTTGCAGCTCCGTATATATCACACTTCTACCACAGTTATTTCTGTGTGTGCTACAAAATGGATGGTGGAAAGCAGAAGAGAGCCTCAAGAGAAAAGGCTAGTAATGGACTGAGAGACTTCAAGCAGCAGGAGAAAGTGGGAGATAGGGAAGAGCAGTTCCTTTTTCTACATAGAGGGGAAGAGAAATTTGAGAGGAAGCTGGCAATTTGTGAAGCATGGACATGATTTTTATTCATGAGTCGTTTTGATTCAGTTTATTCTAGTGGTAAATCATCCATTATTCCATAAAGTTCAGCAATGTTCACATGTAGCAACATAATGATGGGTGGGTAGGCGTAAACACGTCTGAACATTGAATGGTCTCTGTGCAAGATGTAATGAGCAGATTCCACACGAGTAAAATGCTGGCATTAATTTGTCATCTTTGAAAATAAGCCAAAGTTTAAACTGGCATAGAAATTTAGTTCTGTGCACTGCTTTTGGATTTGCATCTGGTGCATCAGAGGAAGCAGAGCATATGTGAAGAGTTTGCATTGCTTCTGCTTACATTCTGTTTTCCCTCTGGAAATGCAGAGAACTTCAGTTTCAAGTTTTTATCCATTCACTATGCCAGTGATTCCCATAATGTTTTAGGAATATACTCTCATGATTCTCACTCTGAAATGCACTCAGAAAAATTGTATTATTTAAAAATATTTCACTGCCATTTTTTTGACCTTTGTAGAGATTAATTCATGCTCATCATGGGCATATTAGTACTAGATCCAACTCTCTGTGTCTGGGAACTGTTCAGTTCAGACTTTTAGCATCCTTTTGGAGCATGGAAGTTATTTTTTTTAATGATAAAAGTGTAGGGAAAATGATGAACAAGAACATAAGGATATGGCTATGTAAGTTGTTTGCACAGCAACAATAGCTAAACTCAGTTGAGCCTTGATTATATTAGCAGTATGATTAGCAGCAAGTATAGTTCACGTAACAGGGTGTTTCCAGTGTAATTGATACACTTTGGCATGTTTTGTTGCATTATGAGAACAAGGGACATTATTATATTACTGATTTTATTTGTACAATTGAGTACATAATAGAGGTCCTATTGTAATGATTTGCCACTGCACGTGTGTGCCATGAACTACAGTAGTGCCAGTTCAGTTTGGACACGCAATTATTATCACCAGTGACAGCACTAACTGTGTGTTAAACGGTGCCCTCATAGCAGGTGGCCTGATCTTTGCACAGTAACTCAGTATAAAAATAACAAAGTGTGGTCCTAATCACGTGCTAACATTTTGATTAGCTTCAGTTTCTTGTTGTTTTTTTTAAAGAACAGGATGGCAGTTCAATAGTGGAATAAAAGTGATAGGGGAAAAAGAGGAGGAGCTTGTTGACTGTTTACTTTTGATACACCCAGTCCCACTTCTACAATGCCCATTTCCAAATGCACATGCGGGAGCTCTGGAGAGCACAGAGAAATTAGAAAGAGAAAACTAAGGAAGATGGTGAAAGAGCAAATTCCTCTGATTTTCCATTCAAACTGTCTAACTTCTCATGCTGCTTAGGACAGGACTAAGTGGGGAAGGAAGAATGTCCATAAAAAAACAGTTGAGGGTCAGAGAGAGAGCGGTCCAGCTTGTTCTGGAGGAGGTAACAAGTCACCTGGGAGGAGCAGTCTGGTAGCTGACTGACAGCTTCAGATCTGGACATGCCGATCGCTGTGGTGCTATAGTTTGAAGAAAAGCCTCAGGAATCATTATTTTTGTCCCCTGGAAACAGCTTAGCTAAGAAACAAATGATCCTTTGTGAATTGAACTAAGTAGTATACTAGGAACAGACTGCAAAGAACATAAAATGCCTATCAATGTTCTTTTTATTTAGATAATAAGACTAATTTTTCATTTTGGCTGGCTAACGCATTGTCATTTAAGAGGAAGTAAAATTTCAGGCAAGACATATTAGCCATTTCTGAGAACATACACTTGTTAAGAGATCTGAGTTTCTAGGAATTTCTGTAATATCTCTCTATTATCTAGGTTAAAAAAAACTATTATTCTTAGATCATTTGCACAGTTCTATTTGTTTTCTCCAATTGCTAATTAAGCCAACAAAGAGGAATTGGGGAAAAATGTTTATACAAAATTTATTTTTGTCAATGAAATGAAATAATAATTTGGGAATATTTTATTTCATGTTACAGGTTTAATCATTTTTAACCATTAATTAAATTTTTATATTGTTCCCAAAGGAGAAAACTCCCCCACCTTTTTTGATGGCTTGAAACAGCTGAAATAGAGTGCTTCAGTTTCCTTTTCTGTTTTGTTTTTGCTAAATTCAGCCCAATTTGTATGTAGTTTTGGATCCTTTAAGTTACACTTCTGGTGAATAAAATGTTGTTGAACACGCTAAGTCATTTGTCTTTGATTCACTTGTATACCTTATCCAACTGTTATGCTCAGTCTCCTGAGCATAGATCAAAACATAGGGTTGTGTATTATATATTCATTATTTGATCTTTCCTATGTTTATCACATCTTTTAAGTTCTGTACAGATAATATATTTAAGGGATTGAAGCAGGTAATGTCCTTATGGGGAGATCCATTTCATTAAGCCAAAAAGAAGCAGAAGCAGGCAGTTCCATTTGGCACTCCAGAAAAACTCATCAAATAAGCTAAATACAATAAGGAACTATTAACTGCCCGTTATACCTTTGCAGTTGCAAATATGAGGTTACTTAGCTTTTCACTGCAGAATTTATTTCTGCTACCCTAAGCAGAGACTTAATTATGTGAAATTTATAATCACTCATTCCAGAACAGTTGTTGTTGCACATTGATCCTATGAGAAGAGCACAGGATTCTCGAATGGAGCAAGCCATGCTATTTATGGAATGAAGCCTCAGGTCTATAGCCCTTTGCCTCCTTTGGCGGTATGATAAGAAGGCTAGATAACATGAACCAAGGCTAGTCTGGAGATCGTCTTGTAGTTTGGGCAGGTAAATGCCTTCTGTTAAAATTAGATCCACCTCTGCCTTAAATTTCCCACATGAGTATGGACAAGTTGCTTAAAAAAATATTAATGAGTGTCACTGTTAAACAGAACAGATGGCCCCTGTTCTGTGGTTTCCAAATTGAGATACTGAGGGCCTACATCTTAGATCTACCAAGTGCTAACAACTGTATCTGAAGTAATTTGGGAGCTGTCATTGCAATAAAGCAACATGCTTTGAAGGAGGGAGCATGCGAGTCAGATGGTCTGGACTTGCGTCCTACTGTATTCCCAATTCACTGTGCCGTTGGTCAAGTTATTTACTCTTTTTGTTTCAACTTTTTCACCCATAAAATTGAGAGAGTATTTATTCATTTTGCTTCACAGCAGTACTTTGAAGGATAGCCTGCTTAATATTCCTAGGTTTTAATTAATATATACTGTCCCATAAGAATTATTAAATATTATGAAATATTAGGCCCTCTTTGTATCAGTCAATGAGGCATCCAAATATAGAGATTATTTTGGAGGATTCTCATTTTGACTTCAGTTTTTTTCACATGTGAGCATCCTCCCTCACAGGGTTTGTGATGCTCAACTAATATCTGTGAGGCACTTTAGTTAAAATCAATCCTTATGAAGTAGCATTCTTCCTGAAGACCAGTTGATGTAATTCAAAGTCAGACAAGCGTTCAGCCACATAAACTTCTTCTCAGATTAGAAACAGAACAACTGTTTTCAGGCTATGCCTATGTTGAAAATAGTTGTTCTGGGATTAATCTAATTATACTAATCAGTTGGACAAATTGAGAACATAAAATAGTTCACACCTGTGGAGCAGAGAGGAGTGTGAGCAAAGGGAAAGGTAATGGACTTCTGTCCCTCCCTCCTGGAGCTGCGGATGATATCTAGGGTTAGGGTCTGAAAGAAATTATAGCAGGCTATGAGATCATATATAAAAAGTCTCAACTGAGTTCCTGTTTTTCTATATTCAGTAGAAAAATAAAAGTGACTTTCTAATCATACCAGAAATGAGAGGTGTGCAATGCGATGGGTGTGGGAAGATCTAAGGTGACTGATGATTTTTGTTGTGAGGGACATTGGCTGTGGCTGTTTGAGAAATGAGGGTGGCAAATGTTTAACTCTGTTGCTCTGGCAAGGACCCATCCAACTGCTGTTTGTTGGTCCGTGGGAAGTTTCTTACTGGTGGTGAGGATGAGAGGGTCTTTGAAGCCCATACAGTGGCACTTGGGAGGATTTTTTTTTCAAGGCATGATTATCTTCTAATGTAGATAGACTTTTTTTTTTATGATTTTCATTAGTGGGTAGTATATGACAAGTGGGATACAGAGTTGGCTGGGCTCTTCATATTGTGTTGCAGTGAATTGTAGTACTAAGTGGTAGTCAAGAGGCTCATTCAAATGTTAATCGATGTTCTTGGAGGAGCGCTGCTCTTGGCTGAACCTTGCCAATTGACTGAGAAGGCAAGTGTCACAGATGCTTACTCTGAAAAGGGGTCCAGGGACTCTGTATTACGCTTGGAGATAATCATTAGAATTAATAAAACAGGACTTTTGTTGACTTTTTGAGAAAAAGCTGTATATTTGTGGCTATAAAATGAAAATTTCAATCTTCTGCCATCTGGCCTTATGGGAGCTACAGTTTGAATACCTCCTGCCTACGTATTCCTCTAAGCTCAGTATCTCTATAGGTTCCATAACTAGACTATATATACCCTGTGATACTGTAATTGTCAGTACTGTTGCTGGACTTCCATATGAGAGAGAGGAAGTTTAGCTGAGAAATCTGGTCCACAGAAGAAAATGAGAACCTGAGACAAATGCTCTCATTTGCCTGCAGTACTATGGCAGTAATTCTTTTTTTCTCCAGATGTCTAATGTTTGGAATATCTCTCTATATACATATATGTGTATATGTATATTTAAAGTCAAAATTTTCCTCACAAAGCTGGTATTCTTCATTAAAAAAATCACTTAACACAAAATTCAGTTCTCGATTAAAAAAAAAATTAACAGTTCTTAACTATAATACATGAATGCAGTGTAGCAAAGGTATGTTTGAGTAAGCAGCAATATTTTTCATGACTGTTTTTTTTCTCAGTTCTCTTATTTGCAGTTTCAGCAGTATTTTTTAAAACATTTTATTAATGTGTAATTTTCTAATTTTTTCAAAAAGAAAAAAGAAAAGTATCATTTGTAACTGCATATGAAAACAACCGTACATCAGTAGTCACCATTATTTTTGTCAATCAACCCATACATTCTCTTGTGTATTCATTCAGACACACACATCCCATCCATGTTGAGTGTAGGAAATTACTGCAGTGAGTTTTGCCAATAATTTCAGTGAGAGCAGGACTTGATGATACCTCTAGGCTGTTCCTTAACTACCACTCAACCGATAGTACTAGCTATTACATATTTAGATTATTTTAGTTTTCCTGGTATGCTTATTTTTAGTCATCAATCTCATTGGCTGTTATTCATGTGTAGTTCATACTGTTATGTTTCTTCTGAAAGATGAACAAAAGATTTAAATAAAAATTATTGTCAATGAAGAAATAAGAAATAATAAGAAATAAGGCAGCAAGGCTTTGGCTTTCCACTGCTTATATCCAGTTTTCCCTTGTATGTAAGAGGAATCTGACTTTCACAGTCTGACTCTCTACATTCCTAAAGAAAACTGCTTCTAAATAAAAATTAAGTCCATCAAATGCATAGTGTGTAAAGAAGCACAGAAAAGTTCATTTTTCATAAATACACAGAAAAAGAATAGCCAACTAAAAGAATATTTGTTCTGCAGTAAGATACCAATAGGTTTTTGTTTTATAAGCTGTGAAATTGGACACCATGTAGTGAAAGTGAAAATTTTAATGAAAAAAAGCTTTGTAATATGTTATTGTAGTCCTTGAAAGCAAAAAGCAGTTTTTGTCTGTATTGCCAGGATACAGACAGATTTTCCTTCAGAAAAAGAAAAAAATCTCACTCTGCATCTGAAAAAAGTGTTCTGTATACATAAAGTTATTTAGCACATAATCTGCATTACAATGTATTGCATTATATTGCATTGTAATGCAGATGATATGTAAAAATCACTTAATGTAGAACAATTTTTTTTACCTGTCACCATTTAGATTGAATTGCTGTGTTTTTCATGAGGACATCGTCCCTTGGGTTAAGATATTAAGTCAAGAACAGAGAGTATGTATTATGTCTCTTTTTCCCTCGCTGCATTTAATTTACAGGTAATTAGCTAACATTCATTTCTGGTGTTCACAGCTTATTTTTCAGAAGTATAAAGACAGATTACTAACAAGAGTAAAATACAAAGCTCAATTCCTTGTGCAATTCAAGGAAGCTTAGCCTCGTGCATACTTTGCATTGTTGAGCAAGTACTGAGAAACTAAATAATATCCTTTAGATTATTAATTCAGTAAAAAAGAAACAATTGACATACGCACATTCAGGTTTGAATAACTTAAGAGGAACTTTCATGAGACAATCCGAGCTGCATTTCCTCCTTCACCAACCCGTCCATGGATGTTTTGCTCCTGCCCACAGTGATTTCTTCTCCATGGCTTTAAGCACGTCTAGAGGAGCTGTGGATGTCTGGTTTGTAGATAACTGTAGAGAGGCAAGACTGGGAATAGGCATGAAATGTGTTACTCCGTGATGATATATTTAACACCAAAAGCAAAGCTTCAGCCCTGCAAAAGGGCAGAGGTAAATATTAGTCTAGCCGAAGCACAGGTAAATGTTAGTCTATCCTGAGATTATAGTCCTTCTCTTAGAAACCCTTCACTATTTACAGCCTGTTAAAGATAGTCTAGTAACATGCCTTCAGTGGAGCTGTCCCGCAGGGAAGACTGTCTATGAGGCTTGCACTGGGGATCTTGGAGTATCTCCTCCTTTTGCATTTTAGGATGTCGTTGTTCTTGAGAAGCCTGTGCTGTGATCCTATGTCACCATTGTGACAGTAATTCATTTTAGGGGAGGGAGATTGAGTTTCCTTGTTCTACACTGTCAAACAAAAAATTAAAGGAAGACTGGGTACATACACAAAAATGAAGAGAAAAGAGCAGAAGATAAGAAAAGACAGCATTCTCTCTACTGCTGGAAGGTCAGTCACTGGAATAAAATGAGGCCAGCATATGACTTACAACTTAGTATCCTGGATTCATTCCTCTGTCCTGCAGTTGAATTCTTCTCTAGCCCCTCAGACAGGCAAATCCAATTCTGTTTTTTTAAGAGAGGGCATTTATTTTACTAAGAACTCCATAATCAGCGTGTACTCATTTGGCAAACTGGTTACACGCACTAGTATGTTTCAAGATAAAATATATCCTCTTTGGCCGAGCTGGACTCCTTTTATCTTGTGTCCTGTAAGAGAAAGAACACAGGTAGGCAGGAATAGAAAAGTGGAGGCAGAAGTTAAAACAACAGTTGTATAGGCAGCAAGACCTGCAGGTACAGGTTATGAAAGAGCCTTCAAAAAATCATGAAGCTAGCATCACTGTCTGATCTCTGTGGGGTGTGTGATCTGGTCATAGCATCTCTTAAGATCGGAACAAAAGTTCAGTACAAGCTGAATGTTGTGATGGTGATGGCTGCAGGGCTAGAGTATATGGGTGAGGATCATCCAGACTTTTTGCCAAACAGAACTAGCTCTCCATTTGAATTAAGAAGTACTTCCCTATGAAAAAATAAAAACTGAATAAATGAAAAAAACCTAATAATATGTTTTTCCATAAATGTAAAAAAATATATCTGTTATTCCTTCCCCTTCTTTTTAAGCAGCCTCCTAATATGACTGTTCGTTTGTTTCTAGAAAGCTATTCCATTATACTTTGCATATATTGCATGAACAGATATTTAAAACTTCAACTGGGCTTTTCTTAAAGAACCAGAGTGTACTAATGTAAATACAGTTGACACCAGCTGGAAACCCTTCCATAAATAATAAGAAATAGCCTAAATAAGATGCTTTGTTTTGTACATCAGTCCTATGGTATTCAAGTCACTTTGATTTATAATCCTTTTGAGAGAATTCTGATTTGAAGTTACTTTAGAATTGCAAAGATTATATGATATGCTAACATCTGAGGACCTCTAAGCAGTACTCTCAGGAATATCAACCTACAGAAATTTAAATTTTTATCTGCAAGATATATAACACTCATACTCCTTTTAGCTGTTTACCCCCCTTTAAAATAATAGTGCTACAAGAAGAAATACCATGAGAAGTAATTGTAGGTTTTTAGACTGAGTAGCACATGTACTAAGTATATGACTTAAATGTAAAAACATGAGAGCATACAAAGTCAGAAGACCTCTGTGGTGTGACTTTCAAGAATTTGTGGGAAAAATCCTAATTCCTGCAGGTCAAGACAAATGAGAAGCCAAAAATCTGTTTATCAACACTCTAGGAAAATAATTCATAGTACCATTATGACTCATTTCCGTTATTCTTTTTGGACTATTACTATGTTAGAGATGCAACACCACAGTGAGAGAACACAGTAACATTTCTGTGTTTTACAGACGGGGAGAACATGAAGTGCTAAGGCAAGGGACTAGATCTATAAAGGATTTGTATTCAGACAATTAGTTATTGCTGTTTTGTGCATTCTGCTGCATACTTGTCTTTACAGATAAAATGCATATAGATAAACTGGTATGGGCAAGGCTTTGGGGTAGGCTGTTTGCCTCTCATATTGCTTGCCTTACAGTAGGCAGCAGAAGGAACAGGACCAGCACAGAGGGCTGAGCAGGAAGTGGTGCATGTTGCATCTCAGCTTTTCTCCAGGAGACAGATATCAAACACTGGTGCAAGGAGCACTCACCAGAGAGAGGAGTTCATAGTTCAGATCTTGTTAGATCTCTAAGTCAGTCCTTTCAAAGGTGGACAAGGATTAAGATGATGGTAATTGCAGTGCTCTTCTGTATGGTAGCTCTGTGATAAAACACTGATACGGGAATAGAAGATCATGTTTAAGAGTCCTCCGCTTCATGAGAGGTCTAAATCATACCAGAAGGTCTGCCATGCCAGAAGAATGCCATTATCAGCTATAAACTCTTCCAACCACTTTCTCTCTTTCCTGTGAAAATAGTGCTAGCAGGCAGAAATAACATTCAAGATTCACTGGCTCCAAGAAAAGGGCACAAAAGGCGGCATGACTTCATATGTGATTGATAGTTCCTCATTCTTTCCAATTCTTCATTTTGTTTGTTGACGTTATGTAACCAATGGAGAAAGGGGCATAGCATTGGTGGACACCATGTCTAACACATAAACTGTGCATTATAAGCCAGGTCTTCTCCCTCCCATGTGGTGGATATGTGAAATGTGTCCAAAGAGGGACAGCTTTACTAGCATTGAGCTTTGTGCAGAGTTTGTTAGTCACAAAGTTTATGAGAGCATGTTCAGAGTAGTCATTTGTAATGGGGAGCTTAGTCTGAAGGTCTCAACTAGTTCTCAGCCCTGACTAACTGGATGTCTCGAAAAGCTAAATTAGCCACAGGAACATAAGAACCTAAGGAGTCTTCAGGGTTTGTGTTCTTTGGTTTAGGTACGAAAATTCCAGCCCAAATCACACTTCATGTGACAGAGGTGTATTTTAGCTCTGTCTCTATGCGAGTTGCCAAATCTGCATGTGAATTTGGTGGCAGTAAAGGGAGAGGTAGTCGGGTCTCCTGCAATTCAAATATTCCTCTGTTTTGATTCAGCTCACATAGCTTATGATTGCCTCCTTTCAACTTAATCTTCTCCATCTATTACAAAACTGTACAAAGCATCAGGGAACATAGCATTAAATATGGAAGACACCCTGTGGCACTTGTGCACAGAATTCGCAGGTTGGGTTTTAGTCCAGGCTGTACCATGTTCTTCTGCCTGGTCTGTTGGAGAGAGAAGTCACTGCATGTTCCTGCTGCTCTCAGCCTACTCAGTCTCTGTCCCCTTTCCCAGCATGGATCATAGATCCTGCAGAGGAGGCAAGTTAATGTGCTATCATGGATGTAGTTGAGACATCCTCCACAGGGAGTAGAGAGATATAGGGACAAAAAGAGTTCCATAAATTCTGACGTTATTTATTGATGCATAGCACTAACAAGAAACTCGGCTCAGTTTCTAATCTGTGAAACAAGCTCTCTAAATCGGCTATAAAGCCTTTCTTTCATGTGTCTGTCTACTTCCCTTAATCATCTCACCATCTCTACATGCTTCTCTCTGCTCTCTTCCAACTATATCAAGCATTTTTCATTGTCAGTCTCTGAAAAGCTTCTAGCAAGGAATTCCTTCCCTGCTTTCCTTTGAGGACCTACTGGTTTTCTGTGTTATTCAAGTTATAAAGTACATAACTTGTATGTTTTAAGGAGTTTTGGGGACAAGGGCTCATTTATTCGCTTACTGTAGGTGTAGAGTTACAGGTGCTGTATACTATCAAATAACACTAAAGCGACTTCGGGGACACTTCATTGCCAGGAGTTGGGGCTGATGTATCAGACGTATCAGAAGAGTAGCCTAAGGGGCCTAGGACCAGGAGATTACAAGTCTTCATGTCCAGATTAAATAGCCAGTCTTGAGATCTTGAGGGGTTCATCAGAGGATATATGCAAGACTCGTAATCCGCACCTGAAATTGTCAGGATTTCATCCTGCCTGATGTATTTTGAACAAATCAGTCTCAGTTGATCAGCAAACTTGCAGTCAGGCGTTCCCCAATCATTATCTATGTTATTACTTACAAAATGGAGTGGTAGAGCATATATGTGACTGCATGGAATAATTTGGTATTGAGGATGGAATTTACAATACTGGCATATCAGACTTTCATTGGGTAACATTGAAGGTTCACGTGAATCTATAATGTAAGTTAATACGGATAAGGATGTGTACATTAGCTTAGCGTTTCTGTGCAGTTTCTTAAATTCCAGCAAGCATCACCCTTGGCTAATAATGTTAGTAAGTGTACTGTATTCCAGTTCTTTATGATTGAGTTGAGGCATCCAAACACATTAGCGTATCTTTAAGATAAAATACTGTACTGGATGATAGGAAATGTCCTATCACCTAACAGTTCTTGATTTCTAGAGACACTACTATTAAGCCAGACACTCGTGAGAAGTGGCAATATGATTTACTTATTCGGGGGGGAAGCCTTTACACAGAATATCAGTTGGCTTAACTGGTTATGTCAGTTAGATTAAAAGCTGGATTCATAAATCTTAACTTGGAAGTGAGTTAAGTTTTAAATTTGTAAGTGTATAAATGAAAGGCAAGGATGGGCAAGAAATGGCATGGACAATTTTCTAAATAATCCTGTAAACAAGAGTATTTGAGAATGGGAAGTTGTACTTACCTTTTGATCTACACATTGTTCTTCTATTTTAAAAATCTCCACCCCCGCCCGGCTCTGGGAACGACAACAATAGCAGTGTCACACTATAAATAGTGAATAGCTGAAATGAGCAGTGCATGAATACCTAATAGCCTGAAATTTGCTTGCATGAACTGCTCAACATTTATCAAATATTTTTGCAAAAATCTGTATATAAATGAGCCAGGACCAGAAATAATGACCAAATTAGTCAAATAGACCACAACGTATCATAAGGTCTGCTCATTGAACACGTAACTTGTTTTGAACTCAGTTGTAAAATGTATTATTGCAAATCATCAGCATTGTCCCAGCTATAAATGCGACAGGATCTACCCTTCACCCTTCTGTGATACCACTAAGTTAATGAGGGTGAGCAATAGAATCCATCCACACAGATTCATATGCCTTTGGAGAATATTATGTGAATCTGGCCAGCTTTACCATTAAAATCTTGTGTTACAAAGTGCAGGGCCTGTTAATTGGATACATCAGCATGTGATTTACTATGTTGAAGTTTATCCTTCAATCCTGCAGATCATCTCTATCCATCTGATGACATGCCTGCCAATGTGACTCTGACCTCGCTATACAACTGCATTTTGACAAATGGAGAAATGTTGCCCTTTGATTGATAAACTGACATTTAACAGAGTGCTAACATGCTATCATATGTGGATATTATATTTCTCTTTATTTTTTTAAAGCATATGCCTGTGCAAGGCCAGTTAATATGTGTTTGCCACCAGCAGGTTTGCATGTACAAGCAGACATTTAGGCACCTAAATTTGTCCTGATAAATGCAGTCATGCTAATGTAACTTGCAGTTGTTCCATAAAAAAATTGTGTACAATCTGAAGAATATGCATCAGCTGAAAGACTGTGTCTGTAAATTAGAAGTGTGGACATGTGCCTAAAGACAGAAAATATTATTTGCTGTAATAAATAGTCTATGTTTTTGCATTAATAATACAAGTTGACTTACAAAGTCTCTGTAAAAATTGTCAGCAACATACAGAGTGAAAACTCCCTGCTGAGTTTGTAGAAGATACTGCAGGACTGTGCAATTACCGCTGTGCTTTATTGTATTGTTTGATTTTTTTTTCTTCAGGGACCTCATGTTCAGCTTGAATAGAGATAGAGCCGGAATAGTCTGCCAAGCATAAAAGACAAAAAAAAAAAGATTTTGAAACTTTTTTTTTTTTTTTAAAGAAAATGTTATTCCGCTATGAGTGCAAAGGTTGCTGTCTTGCAAAGAGAGAGCTGCAGACCTTGCTGAGGAGGTCAAGCAAGAAGGGCCCCTAAAACATAGGAGGAAGTCTTTATTTCAGAAACTCATTTTTGTCCAATAAATGCTCTCCCAAAGAAGCAAATCACCTAAAGTTGATGTTAAATAAATGCCCCATTTAGAACAAAGAAGTAATCCTTTATTTCAGAAAGGTCAGCTTTTTTAATGCTGATTTTACCCTCTGCCCACTGCTACACTGGTTACTAAATTACGCCAGAATAGGTCAGAAAGATAGACTGGCTCACATATAAAGCATCTATTTTCATTTGTTCTGGAGTTTTCCTGCTATCCTGCTTTTTGTATTATTATTTATGGTGAAAGCTGACATCCAGATCTTCCATTGATACGTAAACCAGCTCAGATACATTACATGTATTTCAATGGTACTATCCAGTTTTGTACAGATTAAAAAAACCCACACTGTATGCCTGCCTGGAGGCATAGCACATACATTCAGAAGTCCTCTTTAGACTGTTTTTAATCCTGAAGTCTGAAAGGCTTTCTAGGAAGATAGTCTGTGTACAAGTGTCGATGGAGCTGGCATTAAAATGGAATTTCTTGTTACCCAGGACATTTTGAAAATAAAAAACAAAAGCTAAAACTGAATAGAAAAGGCATATTTTGAATCTTTGTCTTGTGAACTCTAAATTTTATTTAAATTCAAACTTGACAACTTAATTTCTCCTTTCCTGACATTCGAAGAGAAGCTGGGAAACCCAGTGGCCCATTGCACAGATGTGAGAACTTGGGAATAGACCTTTTAGACCACCAGAGAATAGGCGGCTCTGCTTCTGGGTAGTCTGTGTGTGTGTGTAGTCTTTAATATTTCAGTTTAACTGTAAGAAGACAAAATAATGACAAAGTAAAAAGAGTAGTTAGCAATTGATACCATGAAATATGGAAGAGGGTTAGACTATAGTGTGGTTACTTTAGCTAAGGAAAAAAAAAGTTATTTCTTAGAAACGGTTTTAATGTAGTGTGGTGGCAAGCCAATAACCATTTGCAACATGCTCCCTGCAACCGTAGTGAGATGCACGCTCAGAGCCTGAATTGTTGGTTCGATAAAACATTCATTTGCTTAAATTAGAGGTATTCACGTGAGTCAATGAGCAGGGTATTAAACAAGGAGCAGTGGTGAGCAGCCTGGGCACACGGCTGTGGCCACCCTGCACCGTGGGCATGCGTGACCAGGCGTGCCCGTCTGTGGTTCTAGGGCCCTGCGGGAGCACAGGGGCAGCGAGCAGGCTCGCAGGGTGACAAATGCACTCTGTGTCTTGCTTGCTACAGTTTTGAGGGGCCTGTATGTGTGCTGGCCACCTATGTTCTCAGGATAGCACACCATACCGTGAGGAAGAAACTAGATTAATTTGCTTACAACGACAATTCATTTTATTTCAGGTTTGATTTAATTTGGGTAAAAACAACACTTGAGCATTTCGAGTTTGTAGCATCACTCCACTTCATCTCAGGGCATAGAAACATTGAAGAATCTCAGCTTTCATTATAGATTCTTCCAGCCCTTCCCCTTGCTAAAGTATTCCGAAGTTTACAAATCAGGACAATTGACTATAGCTGGTGCTGCTTCACTGATGGACCAGCATCAAGTTTCAAAGATCCAGTGTTTTTAAAAATGTATCTATAAAATACATAAATGCCTAATTCCAGAGAAGTGAAATAATTGCAGAGAAAAATGCTAACACATCCAGAAATAGTGACACTTCTATGTTGATGTTTTATTGTAAATTAAGGGAGTGGATAGTTTCATTCACCCACACTTGCAGATGCTGCCCTAACTTTCTGGGCCTTGGTTTCATTATACATGAAGTACCCTATTAAAGCTGTTAATCTCATGTCTGTCTGTCTGAAAACAGGACATATGATTGCTGTTTTGAGTGTGTGTATCATGCCACCATCTCTCTAGTGAACTCGGGTAACAGCAAAGCCGTGACATAGGCTGCAGTACAGGTAGCCGTTTCCATTAAGTACTCTGGGTTCTTGGACTGCCACTTGGTTGCAAATTCAGGCTGCTGGATCTTTGCTGCTATAGCTACTTTAGCTGATTAGATTAAAGCCAGCATGCAGGTGCCTACCTGTGCTGCAGTCACAGCTCCTGATTTCCTTATTGATAAAAGCATTTGGGGTGCGCTGCAAGCAGCAGGACAAGGCAGTACGATATCACTCCTCAAAGCTGTTCTTGCTAATTTATTATGTTTTAGCACTTGATGCGGGTGGCTGCACAGATAAGCTATAGAAGCATGTAGATGTAAGTTTTAATAATCACAGACCAACCAGCAGTTTCTTATGAATTTGTATCTATGGGCAGTGAAAACTTCATGCCTAAGGTCAGTGGTGAAGAACAGATAAATACTGTGTCAAGGTGACCTGAAAAAGCACTTCTAAAATTGAAGTGGACATACCACAGTGGAAAGTCAGAATGCTGTTTCTTAGGCCCTATCACGGCAAATGCCTTTTGACTGCTTGCAATAAAAAGCTTGCAAATGGAAAATACAGTTCAGTCGAATCTCACCAGTGTTAAAATCACCCAAATGTGACATTCACACAACATGGTACAGAACTAATACGAGTTTTTCACACAGAAAAATAATCTTGTAAGTCAGAATCAAATGTTACTAATGAAACATCTAACCAAAAGCATACGCTAGTCCATTTAGCATAGATTAAAAACAAAGAAAGCTTGTAGAAGAATAATTGCTAAACTGGTAGAACCAGGGCATGTCTGAAAGTTAACATTTGATGTTTTTCACTTTACAAACGGACCAACTCTGCTGCCTTTATAGTCTTGATTGTGATATACTCGTAAATAATCTCACTGGCAGTCCTATAAGTAATGTTCATTTAAGGAAAGCTCAGATAGATTGTTACATATCATGCTGCATGTTTAAATCCAAACAGAAAGAGAAAAAAATAAATAGTTTGCAGGTCAAATATTAAATCTGCAAAAATCAAACCACTGTATTTGATCTATACAAGCATACTTGATTTTCCCAAAGATTTGTGGTAACAGGGTATTTTGGAAAATTACACAGATTTTAAAATGTGTTACTGCAATATCATATGTTGCAGAGTGAAATGCATGATTGTCATCCTAGCAAATGATTTCTCTCAGGAATATTAGTAGTGAATTGTTGATACTCATGCTCAAGTAAACAAATAGGGCAAGTTTGGACCTGATATAAGTAGGTACGTTTTGTTGGAAGGAGCTGAAGCAAGGAAAGTATTGACATAGCTCTGTGTTTTGTGTAAGAGAAGGTAAGAGCTGAAAAGTAAGTGATAAAATAGGTTTTCTATAATAAAATAGCATGACTAGGTGTGGTACTGCATTTACTATGAAATGATTCAGATCACTTGCACATAAATGCTTCTGTTTTAAGAGCTATCCCAATAGCTATTTTCCAGGATGCTTATAAATATTTAGTATTTCTAAGTATTTATATATGGTCAGTTTGCCATCGCATCTTAGCATCCCAAATTTTTAGATATGATTTCCTCATACCACCCCAAGGAAGTATTATGAAAGTATTCTTTGTCTGTCAGGTCAGGAACTCAAACACAGAGGGACTTGCCTGTGGTCACAGAGTAAATCTGTAGGAAAGCGAGGAATTGAAACTGAGTCTCAGGTCACTCTTTTTCACTTAATTGTTGCCACCAGCTAGAGAAGAGGAGGCCTTTATCATTTCTCAGTAATACCTCCTTAGAGCCAAAAGGAAACATCTTTAGAATTTGGACAGCCTATTACATGCTTGTTGCCAGATATTCTTGATGAATGAACATTTTCAAAATGAGAGAAAACAAACTGTAGGTTGTTCAGTTTGTACTAGTCCTTTTGGAGGAGGTAAATTGCTCAAACCTAAACAGTTTTCATGGGGGAATAACTGGCCATGTAGTACTATACATTAATTTTTCTGATCCTATATGAGATAGGCAAACCCTGTACAAAGCACATCAATCCAGAGTTATATTATTCTCTCAATCATCTGAACCTTGTGATTCTGAAGGAATTGGGGTAAGCTTTTAGAACCCCTGGCTGTGCATTTTCACTCATGCAAGTAATCCAGAGATGAATAGCCACACTGATGTCAAGGGGGTTTTGAACACGAGTGAGACCTCTTCACATGAGTAGAAGTGGGCAGGCTGGTGCTCACAGCATTTTAAGAAAACTGTGGAAAACAATGCTTCAAACATGCCATTTGGGCTTTTTCCTGTACAGCGTGCTTTGCAAATGCTGAGAGATATTTCGTTATTGACTATGGTCTTTATCTCCAGTAGGATATTCAGATAATGGGCTATTTCAGTCCTCTTTAATTTTTGCCTTCTACTACATCTCTGATTCATCAGATCTGTTCAAAGTTGGTTTTTCTTTCTTTTTGCTTCCTGTCAAAGTCACTCAAAGCAGATAAATGTCAATGAGTTTCAAGGAAGCCCTAAGGGTCTAATTACTCGTTTACACCACTTTCAGAGCACTGTAGCACTACTAGCTTGGAACTACTCCTGATTTACACATGTGTACAGAGGGTGTGAATCAGATTTTTTCTGTAATTCTGTCTGTAATCCTGTAATTCTGAATGTGACAGATACTTGAATTTTGTTACCCCTGGAAAGCCAAAGTACTGAAATGTACTCTTCTACTTTCAGGTGATTAAAAAACAAGAATTATTTTTTAAGCATAGGTCTTCCTCTTTAAGAATTTGTATGTATTTTTATATTCCTTTTAAAGTTTTATATAATATAAGAGTTAATTTCATACATGCTGTAAAAAAATGAAAATTGTGTTTGTTGGAAAACCTTAATTAGGAAAACAAGGAAACAAACAAAAATGTTCAGTTTAACTTCATCTGTGTCAGCAATTTGGAAAAAATTAGTGACTTAACTTGCTGATTCTTCTTCAGTTAGTAACATCTGAGATGAAGAGTGCTGTGGAAGAAATATGTTAGTAATTGTCATCAGTGTAGGATTTCTCTTGGATTCGTGCAAACGTTTGTCACCAAGATAGTTTCTTCATAAAGGTATTGATTGCATAATGATTCGTTCACGCTTAAGCACTCAAGTTCAGGGGGAAATGCAGTTCTCTCTGCTGAATGAAATACTCCTCAGGCCTGCGTCTGTTGTGAGAAGTGACCAAATTCCCCCAAGGGCACAAGGGGTGGTGCCTGAATCTTGAAAGACTCTGCAGTTTGAGAAGGGAATGAAAGGGGTGGGCTAATCCTCACAGAGCTTTCCCCAAAGGGACAGTCTTTTGCAAAAATAGACCTTTTTCTTAAATTTTTTGAAGCAAGTTAAAATTAAAACCTTATACCCTGTCTGAGGTTGAAGGATGTTTGATGTTTGCATCACTCTTTCTCTTCTCAGGATGTTACACTACTTAGATATATACATCCTGCATGGGGTGTTTGGAAAATCTTGTCTCTTGGACTGTCTAGGACAGCTGTTGATCAGAGTGTATCGAAAAGATTCTAGCCTGGTGTAAATTGTACCAACTGAAATAAAGATGTACAGGGGCAAAATTTAAATAAAAAATAGGAAATCTGGCATCTTTTCAGGTGTCTTTCCTATATTTTACTTCTTGTATGACTTACGTATACATTTGTGAATGTTTTGCTAGAAGCAGATGTTTTCCCATTCTAGTAACTGTATTGTAATAAAGGAAAATTATTCCTTACACTACATTTGGTTTGTGTATCTTGCATTGGCTTTTTCCCCCAAGTGATCTAAAACTGCTGTTTATAAACATATTCCTGTGATGCAGTTAGAAGTTTCTATGATGAACAGAGAAATCAAATTTTCACCTTTTTCCCCCCCACTTTTAACCAGGTAGACAAGAAAATTGTCCGCACAGAAATAGGAGTTCTACTTCGCCTTTCACATCCAAACATTGTAAGTTTAACCGTGTTCCACTCTGTGTCCTTTTTAAACCTTCTTTCTGTTCCTGAGAGCTCCGTATTGACTATTGTAGTTCTCATATACAGACTTGTGAGAGCTTTGAGTTAAAGTTTTGGATTTTCCTCGTATGCACATTAGCAGCTTGTTATACAAGACTGCAAAATCATACTTATACTTTAAACTATTGATGTTCTGACAGAGTTTAGTGAAAAACTGTGCAAAGCAAATTCTATAAATGGAAGGGGATATGGTGTTGTCAGTCTGTGGAGGGTGGGGAAGGTTTTACATTCAGCTTACTCTGAAAGATTGTCAGACAGGTGTTGACAGGCACTAAAGAAAGCAGTTTCTAAACCTCATATGTCACAGAGAGGTTGCTGAGGTATGAGGAGTATGAAAACAACAAAAAGAGAATGCAGAATAGACAAAATTAGCAAAAAAAAAAAAAACTTCTACAATAAATTGCTCAACTGAAGGTAAATGACACACCAGCTTCAGTTGGTCCCATCTTTTGTTTTACTTGCTGTAGGCTGTTTCCTTCAATTGGCCCTGTGATATCTATGCTCAGCAAATGCGAAAATGAATCATTTTTGTTCTCTTTTACCAGATAAAACTGAAAGAGATTTTTGAGACCCCTACAGAAATCAGTCTTGTTCTGGAATTGGTCACAGGTGGAGAGCTGTTTGACAGGTGAGTGATCTATATGCACCTCATTCTGCACATTGCACAAGGCTTCTCCTCTGCAAATAATCCCTGTGTCAGTAATTACTGGAGTTGTTTCATCAACATATGTTTTATTCACATGTGTAAATAGCTGCAGGAGTTGGCTTCAAATACACATTTGGAAATGTTATTACCAGGAGATCTTTTTGAAAGGCGAAATGAGTTGAAAATGGAGGAAACTGTTAATAGATTCAAAAGAGCACATACTGTTGAAAGAAGCTGTTCAGCAGATGCACAGTGTCAGGGTGTGCTGGACCAGACAAAAGGCAGGAAAAACTGGCAAAATCACACTGGCAAGTCAGCATAAGATGTGGGAGGTGGCAATCAGCCAGCCAGGAGAGCAGCGTTACAGCAGACGAAAAAGATGGTAAGCAGAGTGATAAAAAAAAGACTATTTGGTATTAATTGTATTTATAAAACTTCTGCTTTTGTTAGAAACATTCTGCAAGATAGCTATTAAGTTCTGAAGGTAATTTACTCATAATGCTGCACATTCTTACGGTATAGATGCATATGTATAAAATAAAAAAAGTCTAATATTGCTGGGGGCAATATTTTATTGTTAGGCATTTGTTCTTTTAGAACAAGAGAAAATACAGAAATTATATTTATATATAAAAGCATTTAATACTGGCTTGGGTAAGTCAGTTAATTCACTGAAGTAATCTAAGGAAGGTACAATGCTTTCCAAGTCATACAAGGGCAGGTTATTTAATCTTCCTTCTTCTATAATTAAATTTTTAGTATTGCAGTGGATTGCTATATAAACATGCATTGAAGACTTGGTCTGAAAGGCTCTTTGACTTGTGAAAACAAAAACATACCTTTCTTTGTAGCATGCTCATAGCTACAATCTTGAGATGAGCTGTTTCTGAAACGTAGCAACAAAAGCAACTCTTCCTGTAACATCTTTAATTCAAACAGAAGAAAGGTGGCTGCTAACTCAGTATGCAGTGTAAACAATCAGGAGAGATGTGCTGCAAGCAAAGCAACCAGGTCCCAGCCCTGAGCTAGAAATGACCCTTTGCAAGGTGTCTTACCTTTCACATAGCCCTTTGCATGTGCACATGGTTTCAGATAGGGTGTTTTTCAGGAAAGTTGGGTACTGTACAGGAGTCTCTGCTGGGAAGTGTCTGCCAAGGGAAAAAAAATATGCCAGTGAGATGATTGGTTTCTGAGCAGGGACCATATATTTGGTAGAAGAGCTGAGAATGGAACATTGCACATGATCCAGGATGGGGAATTGCATTATTTTATGAAACTTGGGTTTAATGTTGTGACATTTTCAACATTCTGTAATCTTCTACTTGGGCTGTGATTATAGGATTTGGGTCCTCTGGATTGATCTTTCCCCAAAATCGTGCACTTAATTCATGAGTTCAGCTGTTACAAGCTGTCTGGCTGTGCCTGGAACAGAAGCAAAGCCATTTAGTCACTTCCTAGAATTGCGGTGCCCCCTTGTGATGCTAGGAACGAGCACTTATATCATGGAGTTCTGAATTAAGCATCCTCCTTTTCTCCATATACAATAGAACTGAAAATTTTGGCAATACATTCTTATCTGATCTGTGATTTGGAAAAAAAAGACGTAAGTTATTTTCAGCTGTTAAAACTAGCAATAGGAAAATGACTTTACCCTGCAACTTTAGTCTGACAATAATTTAATAGAAATATGCAGCCAAGGTGTTTTGCACTAATACCATGAATTAAATGTTAGCTGTCCCTTTCCTTTCTTTCAGCGAGGCTGAAGGATTAACACTCTCACTGTGCTATACAGTGACTGCCCTCTGAGTTTTAGTGAGGGAATATTCAGCTTTCTTCCGTAGGGCAAGCTTCCTCTCTCACATTTAGTCTTTTTATTTCATACATCTTTATCTCATGCCTGAGGGAAACGTTCTGATTTACCAAGAGGCCTCGCATGTTCTGTCCTCTGTCTTTGTGGGACTCCGATCCCAGGAGGAAGCCGAACAACACTGGGAAATCTCCCGTTTGGCAGCAAAGGAGCGTGGGCTGCAGACCAGGAGCTACCACCACATCAGGAGAGCTCCCTGTGGCCATCCTCAGGACAAGACTGGACAGCCAGCAGACGGGCAGCACCGTCCCTTGGCCAGGGATCACCCCAAGGGTTTTACGCAAACAGCGAAGTAACTTCTGTACTTTGAAGGAGTTACTCTTGTGCCTCTTCCAAATTAGCTATCAGCAGATGACAACACAAGACCTGTTGCACAAATGCATCTGGTCTCCTTACTCTAAACATCTGTCTATATTCATTGCTGTTACCATTACTACTAATCCTAATAATATGCAGCTAATTTTTATCTCATCTATTTTACTGCTTTTGTTGCCACTCCAGATTTCCATTCTTCTTTTGCATGGTATTTGATTTGCAGATGAGCAGCTTGTTTCACATATGCTTTCCCCTTATTGTGAAGATGACTTTATAAATACCCAAGATCTGATTAGTTATCAGGAATCATATTAGCATTATTTATGCACTGCTAGTTTCATGCCGCTCTAACATAAAAGTTCTGGGTAATAAAATTATTCACTTCCTTCACCATGTTTAATATTTCCATGAAATCATCCACGTTATGGCTAAAATGGGTTTTCATTATGACAGTTTTTCAATTGTGTTATCCAAAAGGAGATAAATTCAAACAAAATTATCTGTTATATCAGTTAACATATATATATATATATATCAGTTAACATAGCTGAAATAAGGCTGGTTTTCTGAAGGTGATTTTTCTAAAGGAAATCTGTTCTGCAGACTTTATAAATCACATTCTAGGTCATAACCTAACATGTAATGTTCCGCTGTCCCAAGCATAACAAATTTAACTCTACACCCAGTTTGAAAGGTTTTATAAAATAGAATGTTTGCATAATGATTTTTGTCATCCCAATAAGTGAGCAGTAACAAAGGGCTTTTGAGGACAAATCTGTATACAAAATGACCAAAACTTAGAGAAAGGTACAGTAGGTCTAAATGAACTGATACTTCAGCTATTTCCTAATACCCTCTCTCCAGCCCAGTTCTGGCACATATGACTTTGACATTTGTTTGGCCCTCCTGTTTCAGTCTTACGTGTTTAAAACAGCCATGCATGCTTTAAGTGCATTTAAAACAGCAGTGTTTTGACAGGGTCCTGAAGAACAACTCTCCTGTATGGTGCTGAGTGCCCCAACTGCAGTGTGTCAAGCAGCATATGGCAGTGTTTCACACACTGCCAAAATACTGAGGGCAGGCTGTTGTCACACGGGTCCTTGCTGGGGCAGGTTCTTACTAAAAAGACCAAAACAAAACAAAAATAGCATAGCTATTGTTCAAATGCATGGCAGAATGATCACGCTAACGTATACCCCTGCTTTCTCTGTCTGCCAGCATAGTCTTTTAAGGACTTTTAACAAGCAGTTTAAATGAAAGGAAAGCTAAAGTTGCTCCAGTCTATACTGAAGTTTGTTTGAAGTATCCTTGTGGATAGAAAATTGCAGGACCGGAGGAAAGTGGCAGCCAAAGGCCAGTTTTCACCCCTCTCTCACATCTTTCTTCTCACCTTGTCTTCTTAACGAAGCATGCTGTGGAGCCACAGCTCAGAACATAGGCACATTTTTATATGAGAATTTTGAGTGATGGAAAGAAAGAAGGAAATGTGTTTTATTAGGTTTTTGGATAACTTCATATTATGCAATATGAATTGAATTGAAACAATAAAGTAATAAACATTATGTGGGTACTTTTAGAAGGCAGATTTATAATCAGAAAGCTGTAACATTTCATCTTTTCTCCAAGTAAAAGGAGAAAGCTAAAGGCAGAGTTGACTGCATTAACTCAGTAAGTGCCTAGATAGATGGCACTGAATTATCTGAATTTGAACTCAAATAAATGGAATCAGACATTTTAATCTGAATCAAAAATCACAGTGGAAAAAAGGTTAAATTCAATGATTTTAAGGGAATGCAGAATGAATCTACAGCACAAAAATTTCCAGGCAAAGGTAGACCCTGAGGTTGCATCTCATTTGTACAGGAAAATGGTCTGTCAAAGTAATTGCTTTTTTTAAAGCATTTTTATTGATAATCAGTAAATCTTAGACTGTTCAAAGGTTTGATTAGATAAGTACCCAGTAGCATCTTCTCATTTTATTGTGTTAACCCCTTTGATTATTATTATGTCTTCATTTTTCTCTATAGTTCTTCCCTTTTAGAATAACAAAGATTCCTCTAGATTTATTTCAGTTACATTTTTCTCTTGTCTGTTCCTTTTGCCCTTCTGTGCCTTCACCATTCTTTACTTAAGTATAATTTCTTGATACTGTTACCTTTGCCTTTCTTTTCCATCATGTGGCATATTTCATCAGATTTTTCACTTTATTGATCTGGCTTTGCTCTTACCAATTAACCTATGTATTGTGACAGGCAGTAACAGGTCTTGCAGCACAATGAAGTCTGATTTCTGTCTTTTATGAGCTATCTTCTTTTTGAAACTGGTCTTTTTTGTTCAGATTTTATGGATATTTATTGCTTTTCGATTGAATCCCTGATATATCTCTTTTCGAAATGCTAATTTCAGTAAAAAAACCTCAACACTACTTTAACTTCATTTTACTCAGAATGCCTAGAGACTAATAAGAATGGTTTTCATTAGCCTCTTTCTTTTTTCAGTTTGAAACTATTATGGCAGTCCATACATTCCCCTCATCTGAACTTTCACGCCTTGACTCTTCTGTTTCTTCCTTCGCCTGTTGATTAAGCGTAGTGAACGTCATCTAAAAATACTGCTTATGGTTGACCTACTCTTGACTCACTTCCATTTCAAATTTCATATCATTTCCTCTGAGACAGAGGTTTAAGCTGATACTACTTTTCAAAAATTTCCTGAAGCCTCCAGGCACACCTTCTTGTTTCTGCTTATGGAAATTAGAATTGCTGAGGTACGTTGAAAGTAGTAAAGGAATTTAGCAGTCACTAAATTGTGCGCCTTTTAGCAAATTGGTGGCAGAGACCATCATCTTCTTCATTTCAAGCGCTTGTCTCATTCTGTGTTGGTAACTTGTCTCCTGGGCGCAAGTCGGAAGAGTCCTTTGGACTCTCTTTTTCACATGAGCAAGATGTAGTCCCTAACTCTGGACTGGCAGAAAAGAGCTCTGACTTGATGCTCCATTCTCTGAGTAATGGAAGGCAAACTTAACACACAAATTATCTTTGATAAAAGCTCCCCTCAATGTCATAGTGATTCATTTAGGGACTCTTGATTTCAGCTGCAGTAATGTTAAAACCCAGTAATGTACAGAATAAAAAAATGTGTGTTATTGTTTATTTGTAGTCTTTCTAGTGTTTTTTGGTATTTCCTTCCTGTACAGAGTGGTAATATTTCTTTACATATGTTTATGGTCAGCATCTTTTTTTCTGACACTGGACAGAATTACTCTAAACAAATATCTACTTGACTGCAGTGTTCTTTCAAGATGAGAAATAGTCAAATTAAAATAATTTTTTGTAAATATTTATATATAATATAGTGTTTAGAGTATGACCAATGCATACACTTAGAATTAGATGAAACACCAGGCTCCAGAACACATGCACTTACAGCTTTATAAATGAAGAAACAGCTCAAGCATTGATGATGGTATAATTAGGATACTGCTTGACTTTTGAAAAGCATCTGTACCTGTGCCTTCTAGCGAGAGAAGAGTCTCCTCTGAGTGTTTTGCTGGCTGCCTGCCACTTTCTAAATGTGAACTGATGTAATACTAAAGTTTGCCTGGTTCTTAACTCCACCACGGAAGGCTTTTCATTTAAAACATTTTCATTTAAAATGTCCTTTTGCCTTGTGTTGTTATTGCTTCCGATGATGTTGCAGGAATTGTTAGCATGGGTATGTCCTAGCTGGGACCAAGCTGTATGTTGCTAACCCACTCTGGAAAGTGGACAAGCCTTTCGAAGGTAGGCCAAATAGGCGCCTGTGGAGCTCTTCAGTTTGGTTAGTGGTGTTAGTACCGAGACTCCTTGTGATTTCAGCATCACTGAGAAACGCGTTCTCTTTTTTCTGCCAAGGCCTTATCGTTGTAATATGGACATGGCCCATGTACCAGAGAAACTAGAAGACAGATGTATTTGTTAATGTAATTAGAAACTGGACCAAACTTTAGCTGTGATTTCCGCAATTGTTAATAAATTTAACTTTACATTTTTTTTGAAATGCAAAGAGCTGTTGACAGTTTTATGCAGGTAACAAGTTGAGGTATATCCCTACAGCCATTCAGGAAGTCTGTACCTGAGCCAAGAGCTAACTATTTGTCTCCTGTGTTGTGATTCGGTGCCTTTCCTGTAATTGTAAAACCAGTTAAGATACGAATGTTTCGTAGATTTTGTTTGTCTATTTGGGTTTTTTTTTCTGTTTTCATCATGGCAGGAGCATAAAAGGAAACCAAAATGTTTTAGGAAGCAATATAGTTATCAAAATATTCAGAGCACCAAAATGTTTGTTCTAAATGTTAAATAAGTTCATATTATGACAAAGATCTGAAAAAAAAAATCCTTTTCAGATAATGTACTTCCCAGTTCGCCATTGAACTTAGAGATACCTAACAGCTGAAGCAAGGAATACATTACCCATCCATACACTGTAAGAGGAGACAAAGCCTCTATAGAAAGACTAATACAGGTCAATCTAAAATTATCCTGAATTGGCTAATGCAAATATGCTTACTCATTGAGACATAGAGGAGTGTGAGCACCATATATGTTTTTATTTATTACCCAAGCAGTGTCCTGTTTCAGAACTTGTTGACCATTTGTCTACATTTCACCCTTACTGGGAAGTACATAATGTCCCAGAATGAGCTCTAGGACAATGTGTTTAAAATGTTTTGACAGCTAAAGCTGTGCTCTTTTGGCAGGCAGAGCTGGAATGGGCAGATTATTCACCTGTGCTCAGGCAGCATCCTCAAACATCTTCGGGAGTCCAGGATTTGGGAGTTTTTTCAAACATCTCTGTAATCTTCCTGTGTGGTCTCTTACTACGGCTCACCAGCCCGGGAGTTAGATTTAGCTTTGATATTAGGAAAAACTTACTTTCAGCAAATTTGGCCAAAAGCCAATTCCTTATTATAACAAACTTTTGATACCTGGAAGACCCTTATCCTCTTGCTCTTCCACATTCTAGACAAAATATTCTCAATTCCTTCAACCTTTCATCCTTGGTAATGTTTTCTGTGTCATGCTTTGTTACTCTCCTTTGGACTTCCTCCACATTTCCACATCTTTCTTAAGCATGCTGCCCAAAGCTGGACAAAGGGATCCAGCTGAAGCCTCACCAGGACTTAGTTGGGTGACTTCCTCAATTCCTTCATTGCTGCTCTTTGTCGCCCCCACTAGACAGAAGCCATGAAAAACGGAAATAATTTAGTTTGTGGTAATGTTGCCTTACGTATTTGTTGGTATAAAAAAAGAAATAACACAAAAACATTTGTTTGAGAGATTAAATTGAACTGCCAATTTGTAAGCACTGTGGTTGTGTAACCTCTGGAAACAAAGACTATCATTTTTTAAAATGTTTGCTAAAATTAAGCACCTGAAAGACAAGCCTGGCTTTTTGAAAATGATAAACACTGAACTGTTCTTACCAACATCAGTGCAGACAGCTGACTGATCAGTACTTTTGAAGACATGGCTATTTATTTAGTTTTAGCTAGCCTTTTAATGTATAATTCCTTATTTAGCTACAAGGTTTTTCCTGTTCTGTGGGTGGTATAGAAACGCTGAGTAGGAATTACAAGGAAAGTAGAAGGGGAGAGAAACCCTTCGTATCCGATGCAAGAAATCTGGAAGCTTTCTCTAAGTTCTCCTGTATGCCCTGGTTATCAGAAATTATCTCTCACTTTATAATGATGGAGGGAAAACAGTTTTCCTGAATGATTGCAATGCTGCATTTCATTTCTAAAGAGGATATTAAGTAAAAACTACTTGACTTGGATTCAAATTCAAGCCCAATTATGTATTTCCTGTTTTCTGTCTTCAGATCATGGGTGGACAGTCTGAGTCATTAGTAGCAGTAACTGCTACTCTCCAATAAATTATAAAAATGGTCTTAAAGTAGGGGAGGATTAGCAAACTGAATCAGAGCTATGATGTTTATATTCGTTACTCTTCAATGCTGTAACATGGAAAATACCTATTTACAGAGAAGCATTGCTTTTTAGCTAAACAAATGCATCAAAGGAACAAGGAATTGAAACCTGCCTCAGTACAGGTATGAGCCAATATATCTACTCATTGAGAAAGTGTTCCTTCCGGAAACTTTTTGAACAGAGTAATGTCATTTCCTTTAACCCATTTCTGACTATTTTCCAGTCTTGTCTTGTAGAAATGTTATAATTTCATTTTAAAATGACATTTTCATAAGAATTATTTAAGTGAATAGGTGCAGAAAAAATGCCTATGCCAACCGAAGAATTTTAGATAACTGAAAACTTATTATATGCAATCAGAGATTTTAAAAAATTGTAACCCCATACAGACACTGGAACAGATTTTGTAGTCTTTATATAGGCCAACGTCTCACTGAGACTGTACGTGATATAACAGGATGTAGCCCACAGGTAACACATGATACAAAAGTTTTGGATAAAAGCCTGCTAGAAGTAGAATGAAAATGACCCTAAAAAGAGTCTAGTCTTTTTCTGATATTGTGAAATTTATAAAGAATGATCTAAAAATAAAATACAGAAAGGGCATGAAGAAAGAAAGAGAAAGAAAGTAGGGAACTGATAAAGTAATAAAGTAAGAATAAAATTTTATGGTTTTTGAAGGCTAAATATATTTAGCAGGCCCTTTGCAAACTAAATTATATGGCTGTAGATTCACCTAATGTTGAAATGCAACCAGCTCCACAGTGCGGAGAAATAGTATTTATAGCAGTAATATTAAATAATTCTAAAAATGACAGGTTTAAGAGTAACTGCTTAAATTGATTAGCACAAAAACCAACTGCATTTATCAGTCTGAGAGGAAGGAAGGAAGGAAGAAACAGACTTTCTACGCTCAAATTTCAGACTAGGTTGGAGGATGTGGCCTGTGTAGGAGGGAAGCAGTAAAGTAAAGCTAAGAATCAGAGAAGTAGCGAATTGGGAGGGAGGGGGAGAAAAAGTCAATTTGTTAAAGTGGGCAAGATCTCAAATTTCCCTGGTCACCAGGAGTCACAAGAATAACTTGCATTTAAAATTGCATGAATATTTAATGCACTGGATCCCCATACCCAAGAAAAACTAAAGAGAAAGAGACTTCAGTTCTGGGGTCAAGGAGCTGGAGAAGTGCCCATTTCTTGCATGTTTTGGTTCCTCTTCTGGATTAGTTCTTCTGCCTCCTGCCGCTCTCAATTACAAGTTTCCTCTGTCATTGCAGTTCAAGACTTGCAGTGGACTGTGAGCTGACTATGGACTGTGCTGCACCAGAAAGGAAATACAACCTTTCTTTTTTCTTAGCTGAGAGATTGAGCTTTGTAAGGGATAATGGCAAATGATGAATGAGAATTTAAGGTATTTTCAGTCTCGATCATCTGAGACTATTTGCAACAGTATTCACTTGAGGTTTCCACGACCCAAAGTGGAGACCAGCCTCTTCCCTGATGGCTATCTGGGATGTATAAAAGATCAGTTTGCTCATTGGCATGTCTGCCACCTTCTCAGAACAGCTGTCGAGCCAGAAAAAAGTGTTTCTGCCACACATGTCAACTTAAACATATCTCCTGCCAGAGCAAGGTGGGCCTCTAGCATCAGTCATTCCTGCAGTTAGAAGATGTTGCCCTTCCCAGGTAGCTGAGATCTGTTTGCATTTGTATTTAGGAGGTAGATAAAGAGTTACCCTAAACCCACTCCTTCAGAAACTTTGAAGACTAATACTTCTTCAAGATTTGTTCACCAGCCGGTAGGCCTGGGAGTTGGATGGGATTGCTGCAAGGTAGCTCTGTGACCAGCGGGTGAAATGTGAGGCAAGTTTGATGCAAGAATTGGTTTGCATCCTGCTGCTGAAGCATGCCGTTTCTGCCCTTTATTTCTCTAACAAATCTTGAGGCGAGAAGGAGGGTCATTTTGGTTTTATTTCCAAAATGAGCTTACCCTTTGGGCAAAATCAGTATTCCATCTCTCCCTGTGCCACAGCAATGCATCAAGAGTTGTGTGCCATCTGGGACTATCACTGTCTTCAAAGCATGTAGATTTTGTTTGTTCGTTTGGTTTTTGTAGCAGTGCAACAATGCAAGTAGCTATTTCTATTATTGGAGTTAGCAGATCTGGCCCTCTACACAAATGTGATTAGAATGTGAATAGTGTATTTCACCAATGTCATATGCTTGCTTGCTCCAGAGTGTCATCTTCAATTTGAATCTCTTATCTTGACTTTATTGATTGTGATCCCAAATTTGGCCTTTTGGCCTATCTGGCTCTTTCATTTATGTATCAAAGACAGTATTTAATTAGCTGCTTATTGTCACTGTTTCTTTCTTCTGAACTCTCAATGAAGATTTAGTCTTTCTTCATCCATGCTTTTCTTAAGGATCATTCTGTAAGCAAGGTATAATTATGTTTCTTTTTCATAATGACAAAATAAGATATGCCTGTAGGTTTCCCCTCCCCTTATGGAAAGAGGGCAATGAGACACTGTTCATCTGCAGGCTGAAACTGAAAAATTCTTATGAAGGAGAAGTTTTGTTAGCCTCAGGTCGGAGTGCTGTTATAATAAGCAAACTGTCACACCTACTATTTGCCTCCTGTAAACTATCACATGGAAGATGCAAAAATACTTATGCAAATGATCTCCCAGGGTTATTGCTAGACCTAAACTGCAGGAGAGTCTTCTTTTAGTCCTCTTTCTTGTTGCCTTGCGTAGAGACAGTTTTGAGTTTTACAGCAGACTGCCCTTAAAAATACATTTGCGTCTTTAGCAAGTAGTATAGCTTATCTCACTTTATTGCTGTTACAAAAGATTAGGCTTTCTATTTGCTAGAATAATATTAATTAAGAATAGATTTGTATTCTCAATAAGTCTAGTTTCTAGACTTCTGAAAAACTAGAAGGTAACTGCATGTGACATAAGCTGTGCATGTATTACAGAATCACAGAATCACTGAGGTTGGAAGGGACCTCTGGAGATCATCTAGTCCAACACCCCTGCTCAGCAGGGTCACCTAGAGCACATTGCACAGGATTGCATCCAGGCGCGTTTTGAATATCTCCAGAGAAGGAGACTCCACCACCTCTCTGGGCAACCTGTTCCAGTGCTCTGTCACCCTCACAGTGAAAAAGTTTTTCCTCATGTTAAGATGGAAGTGTCTGTGTTTCAGTTTGTGCCCATTGCCTCGCGTCCTGTCACTCAGCACCACTGAAAAGAGTCTGGCCCCATCCTCTCGACACCCTCCCTTCAGATACTTGTACACGTTGATAAGATCTCCTCTCAGCCTTCTCTTCTCCAAGCTAAACAGGCCCAGCTCTCTCAGCCTTTCCTCATAGGAGAGATGCTCCAGTCCCCTAATCATCTTTGTGGCCCTTCGCTGGACTTGCTCCAGTAGTGCCACATCCCTCTTGTACTGGGGAGCCCAGAACTGGACGCAGTACTCCAGATGTGGCCTCAGCAGGGCTGAGTAGAGGGGGAGAATCACCTCCCTCCACCTGCTGGCAACACTCTTCCTGATGCACCCCAGGATACCATTGGCCTTCTTGGCCACAAGGGCACATTGCTGCCTCATGCTTAACTTGGTGTCCACCAGCACTCCCAGGTCCTTCTCCGCAGAGCTGCTCTCCAGCAGGTCAACCCCCAGCCTGTACTGGTGCATGGGGTTATTCCTCCCCAGGTGCAGGACCCTGCACTTGCCTTTGTTGAACTTCATGAGGTTCCTCTCTGCCCACCTCTCCAGCCTGTCCAGGTCTCTCTGAATGGCAGCACAGCCCTCTGGTGTATCGGCCACTCCTCCCAGTTTTGTATCGTCGGCAAACTTGCTGAGGGTGCACTCTGTGCCTTCATCCAGGTCATTGATGAAGAAGTTGAACAAGACTGGACCCAGTCCTGACCCCTGGGGGACACCGCTAGCTACAGGCCTCCAACTAGACTCTGTGCCACTGATCACAACTCTCTGAGCTCTGCCATTCAGCCAGTTCTCAATCCACCTCACTGTCCACTCATCTAGCCCACACTTCCTGAGCTTGTCTATGAGGATGCTATGGGAGACAGTGTCAAAAGCCTTGCTGAAGTCAAGGTAGACAACATCCACTGCTCTCCCCTCATCTACCCAGCTGGTCATTCCATCATAGAAGGCTATCAGATTGGTTAGGCATGATTTCCCCTTGCTGAAGCCATGCTGACTACTCCTGATCACCTTCTTTTCCTCCACATGTGTGGAGATGGCTTCCAGGATGAGCTGCTCCATCACCTTTCCAGGGATGGAGGTGAGGCTGACTGGCCTGTAGTTCCCTGGGTCCTCCTTCTTGCCCTTTTTGAAGACTGGGGTGACATTGGCTTTCTTCCAGTCCTCAGGCACCTCTCCTGTTCTCCATGACCTTTCAAAGATGATGGAGAGTGGCTTAGCAATAATGTCCGCCAGCTCCCTCAGCACTCGTGGGTGCATCGCATTGGGGCCTATGGATTTGTGGGTGTCAAGTTTGCTTCAATGATCTCTAACCCACTCCTCCTCCACCAAGGGAAAGTCTTCCTCTCTCCAGACTTTCTCTCTTGCCTCCAGGGTCTGGGGTTCCTGAGGGCTGGCCTGAGCAGTAAAGACTGAAGCAAAGAAGGCATTCAGTAACTCTGCCTTCTCTGCATCCTTCATCACCAGGGCACCCACCCCATTCGGCAAAGGGCCCACATTTTCCCTAGTCTTCCTCTTGCTGCTGATGTATTTGAAGAAGCCCTTCTTGCTGTCCTTGACATCTCTAGCCAGATTTAATTCCAAACGGGCCTTAGCCTTCCTCGTCGCATCCCTGCATACTCTGACAACGTTCCTGTATTCCTCCCAAGTGGCCTGTCCCCCTTTCCACTTTCTGTATACTTCCTTCTTCTGGTTGAGTTTTGTCAGGAGCTCCTTGCTCATCCATGCAGCTCTCCTGCCTCCTTTGCTTGACTTCCTACTCATAGGGATGCACCGCTCTTGAGCCTTATATTATTCACATATAACATAATGTGATGAATTGTGTGCAAAACACTATTTTCTACAGTTGTTTTTTTAATGCTCTCCTGAAGCACAGCCACACACATCATTACATTGTGTTTAATGTAAAGTGTAAATTCACAAGGGCTTTGTTTTTAATGTCTACGTACTCCTTCTGTTGTGTGTTTGAATGTCAGTGTCTTATCAATACTGACATATAGTTGTCTGAATCAGGGTGGTCTGATCTTCTAAATACTGTGGGCAGGATGCCAGTTTTGAACATCTCTTTGATCCCTCTTGTTTCAAGGAGTCAGGCAATTGGTAGTTCCCTTTCCAGCACTGACATGGCATTGGCAGGAAGCTAGGAACTTTTCTTTGATTTTGGTGAGTGGAGGGGAATACAAAAAAGGAGGCTGCAGTTAGGGGATGTCATTTTTTTCTTCTGAAGTTGTATCTCCTTGGAGAAGAAAGAATAGAATGAATATAGGCTTTTAGACTGTATGGTAAAATTAGAAATTCATCAGCTCTGGAGAGAAATGTAAATTGAATCATTACTGCATTGCCATGTTTTTCTCCAATTTTAGTCACGTACACAGGAAGATCAGAGAAATTTAAATGCTGCTGCTTAGAAGAAACCCACCCTTGTGCCTAGCACGTTTCTGAGGTCACAGGCACAGGGTGGTGTTGCCACTGTTCTGGTGTGCTTGCTCAAGGCCCAGAGAGATGGCCTGTTTCCCACACCCGCGGGTCGGGGGCTCTCCTTGCTTGTGACACCGCCGAGCTCTGGGATATTGGAATTAAACCCAGAGGGCTCTTAGCAGGTCAGCGTTCATGCAACAGTCCCACAAGCGGCCCTGTGCATTGTGTTTTTTCCCCTGCAGTGCATTGTGGAATATATTCTAAAAAATAAAATAATATGGAAGCAGAGGGTCAAACTAACCCAGCGCCCCTCTTTTAGGGGAAAGGACCGCCTGGTGGCATTGTTGAGTGCAGGAGGGCAGGTTGGTGGTCCCCCTGCGGAGCCTCCTGATCACAGAAGCCATTAGCGTGAACAAAATTGTGTGAGTGTCACATGAGATCCCAGAGCTGACAGTGGGAGCAGCAGAGACTTTTCTGTTTTAGTACCTTGTTGCCAAGTTTGAAATTTCTCTCATTAATGTCTCCCATAACTTACTAAAGGTTTTAAGCTTAACAGAATTATTATACTGTGAATGTTTTTAATACTTAAAATCCTGTAAAACAAGGTTTAACATGCTTATTGCACCATGGAGGGAGGAGCTACTTAGCACCAGACTACCAGCAGGGAAGTTGGGATGGGGAAGAAGTCAATATTCTCAGAAATACTTTTGAATGCTAAAGTCAGGAACCCACCAGCTAAGCCTAAATATCTTTTTGAATTTAAAAGGAGGAAGAAGCCAAACTAGTATATATGGAGGAGCAAAGACCCAAGTGGGAGGGCCACTGGGGCTCGGTTTGCAGAGCAATCTACCAGAGGAGGAGAGTCCAGACACCCTGACGTAGCTACAGAGGAATCCTACTTTCAAGCATAATGTAGCATTGTACTGTGTATTTTATGACTTTTTGTAACCTCCCTCCTAAACTTGAGACTGAAAGCCTATCATAATTTCTTGCCCAGTAAACTTTATATTCTTTCACCCTTATGGGAGCAAGTCCAAGTAATCTTTCCATGATGGTTTAAACGGACCAAAGTCGTGGAAGGACTGGAGGTAAAAAAAATGCAAAGTTAGAGATACAGGCCCATTCAGGGTGGAGCAGTGCATATGGGATGGTAGCTGAAAGGCTACCAGGAAAAACGTTGTTAGAAGTAAACCCCCCAAAATTACGCAGCCAAGAAATCTTGGCAAAATGGAATAAGTCCTATCTGAGAAGGTTTGCTGCTGTTACCTGATACCGGATAGATAGACTTAAAAAAAAGTTATTTGTGAACACAATGAGTTTTAAGGTAAAGTAATTGTAGTTGCTTAGGATACTCCTATATAGACTATTGTCCACAGTACCATGTTTGCTAGATACGTCTCTGGTGCATTGATTCATATTGCAGCGAAGGTCCTAGAGAGTAAATAGTAATGCTCTTCATATGCAAATTAGTCTTGTCATCATAGTAAAACTGTAGGGAATTGCTTCAGAGGTAGCTCAGTATAAGTCTAGTAATTAGCAGAAGAGAAGTGGTGAAAAAATACTGCAAAGGGGAAGCAGGGACAAAGGAGGATACCCTTGCTGCCACAGACCAAATCCTGTTCTGGACCCTGGGAGAGAAAGTTTCTAGTGGCACTGTTGACTTCAAGCATTACAGGCTTGTTCTTTTCCTGATTCATGGGGCTCTTCCTGCACTGTTTTGTAAAAATAGCTAGTGTGCTTGCAGTAGATCACTTTATAAAATGTGTAACTAGGCACCACAAATACTGCTTCTAGGATAACATCTGTATGTGTTTTCTTGAGCTTTTGAAAAATCAATATGGTATAAAATCAAAACTTCAGGTCAAAGGTACCCTCAATGTAACTTTCTGAGGGAGAATTATTGTGGTTCACAATTACTGTGTATAGTTAGATGTACTGGTGAAAATACTGTTGTGTTTCTTAACTGGAGCATTACTAAGTTTTAATGATAGATCCTTTATTTACTAACTTTTTATATGCCACTGTGCAAATCAGTATGTTCTGTTGACCTTGTTTAATTGAACTGTGCATTTATGTTTGGGTTCATTCTGTAATGGCAGTTTATATTCTGGAAGAAGATGTGATGCAAATCCTGAATCAGCCCCTAAAATCTGTGTCACTGCAGGAGTTCTTCTGAAGGAGTTCTAATAGTACGCCTGGGCTTTGGGAGGAAAACTGTATTCACCTTTGCTGCCCTTTATGGGTATTTCTGAAATACAACACTTCAGAACATTACTTTAACAAGGAAAAATGTTTTCTGGGTTAATGTTTTATCATTATAAGGTTCCAAGGAAATAACATTATTAAAGAAGAAAGTTGGGGGTTTTTTGTTTTTACATAATTGAACTGATGTAAAAGAAAAGGAAAAAGCAGATTATCAGAGACCTTTGGCACTGATAAGTATTGCTGAACTCACCAGAAGCTGCACATGGTCAACACATTTATAAAATCAAGGTACTAAGTGTCATCTATACAAAATAAGCATAGTATACTGGAGATTTACATTAAGAAGAAAAACAATTTTGTTTTAATTAAACCATGGGTGTTTCTGTTGACTACAGAGCCCCCAGCTCGTTATACTCAAGGGACAATTTGCGCCTAGGAAATTTTGATATCAGCCCTTTTTCTTGAGTCCCACCTTGAACAATTCAGATCTTAGTGGGCATAGCTGCTTTTTTTTTTTTTTTTTTCGGGGGGGGAATAAAGGAGGGCTTAAAAACAGCTTAAGTTAGCTGTAAATGCAAAAAAGTAGCTCCTAAAGGATACCTGGTTCGTCTGAGGGTAACTCAGATTCCCTGAAGTTTAACATCTGATAGAATTCCGTAATGTTTCAACTGAAAGTGTATACATTATGAATTCCTTACTGAATTGGTATTTTAACTCCAGCTTCTCATTTAACTGGAAATTGCAGATAACCTGGATTACAAATGGGCTGGTTTTCACTCTTTAGGGAGCATTGCAGACTCCCAGGTGTACTTAAATTTGATTATTTTCTAGTTCACTTTTCAAAATAAGCTTTTACTTACATGATTTGTTTACCTTAATCCTTACCACAATTTCTCTTGTTGCTTTTTCTGTAGGATTGTGGAAAAGGGTTATTACAGTGAACGAGATGCTGCTGATGCTGTTAAACAAATCCTGGAGGCAGTTGCTGTGAGTATTATCTAGCAACATATGCTCAGTACCTAATCTTTCACCTATAATGGCTCAATAAATACTTAGGTGTGAAAGAAGCAGAGAAGTTCACTGGAGAACAGTCCACACAAGTTCCCTTCAATAGTTATTTTTATATTGATTTTTTTGGTAAGGTAGCGACACTTTGAAGGGGAAGAAGTGACCTTGGATGGCTGTCAGAAATACATTTAGTGCTCATCTGTTAGAGTTGAGTGAATGTTCCTTGCCTCTATCCAGTGTCAAAAACCTGTGGAGCTCAACACTGATATTTTAGCTCTAAAAGTAATTTGAAATCACTGGCACTTATGTAATCTCCCATTCATTTTCTGCAGAGTACATAGCAGTAATTTATTTGGAATCTTAAACAAAAGAGAGTGCATTACTCTTCCTCTCACCCTAAAAGGATAATAGATTGACTGAACATGTTAGATGGTGCAGAGGGTTACAAGAATTCAAGTTAGAGACTCCTGCAGAATATTGCCATGAAAATAGTTATGCTTCATTTACAGTTGTTGCCTGAAAGTCAACCTTCACACTTTTTGATGCTATGCAGAAGCATTCAGAGAAACAATGTTCAAGGACACATAGCAAGAAAGTGTGCACTCCTGGGAAGGTGGATAGTATAGGTTACAATGTATCTAATCAACAGTTAATTTTCACCACTCTTCAAATTACGCATACTCAAAAAGGCAGTAATATTGAGAGAGATCAGAATAAAATTTGGGGCCAGTGGGTTAAGCAGTGCCTAATATAGCTTCTTCCTCTACGTTTTGTGCATTTTTTAAAAATTTCAGGTTTTGTACAATAGTTTCACATTCAAAAAAGAGAGAAACAAGCCTTCCATGGCTCAGCATAGCTTAGAGGAAGGTATAAATGTCTTTGAGACAACCAGAGGAAGTCTCCTAATAGCTACATTTAGTATTGCTGTACATTATCAATATTTGTTAGTCAGTTGTAACTCTCCCATCTGATTTCACACCAGAGTTCACTAGGCCAGCAGTCAGGTGCTAGGAAAGTGCATAAGAAATTAATTAGTCAAATGTACGGTCTACATGCTAGCATTGATCACTTCCAGTGCGGAAGAGAGGACATATTGGACAAGGAAAAACAGGCCAGTTGGGACACTCAGAGGACTTTAGACTAATAGTAATGCAAAGGTGGTTTTACTTTGTGAAAATGTGATGTTAACTAGGTCTAAGGAGAGATGCACACTAAAGATTTTGCCTTCTGCAATGCCTGGTAGTCTAACTTCAGAGTCAGCAAATATATTTTGGTTTTATCCAGCGGCACTGTGTGGTTGCCTGCAGCAGATGTTTGGAGTGAAGTGGTGAGGTAGGAGAAAGATTGTGAAGACCTTGGAGCAGATACAAGTACTCACAGGAGTGCAAATAGTGCAGGTGGGAAGGTGAGTGACTTTGGGTGTATTCCAAAAGTGCCAGACCCTTCAAACAAGCCCCAGCTGTCAATCTCATGCAAAAGAGAGGTCAGTCTGGAGGGCTTTTTCACAGTATAGTGATGGCCAAAGCAGGATCTGTACAGATTGCCCAGGGAAGTGCAGAACGTGAAAAGAACTGTCTTCGAGATAGGATCGGTGGTGATGGTTGAGCTCTGTCAGAGATACCCAATTGTGAGGAAAAGTTAATATGGTTAGAGTGACAATGTGATTATTCAGAAAGAAGAGACTGACTCCAGCGTATTTACCTGGGATGGTAATGAGCTATCTCATTGGGAAAAACTCCCTATAAATCATGTTTGGTATTGTTTGTAAGCCTGTTCACAATAATTAAGAAACAAGAACAGGTGTTTACTGCAGTAACATGACACACTGCAAGACCATCATGTTCACTTCGTGCTGCTTTCTGAATTATTCTGACTGCATACTGAGTCACTCTCACCCAAAGTAATCTAAATTATGTATTTAAATTTAGTGCATAGCATAATGCATTTGTACAAGCTTCTTAAATTTAGATCAGATTATTATTTTATGGCCAAATTGTTCTTCCAGTAGGAGTGCACCAATTAAGATGATTCTACACTATTTATCATTCTTTTGCAAAAATTGTGTTTTGCTGAAAAATGTTTCAGGTCTTTATTTCTACAGCCAGGAGCTGGATAAGATCTTCAATTTGTAAGAATTGCAACAGCTTGGTTGAAGTCAAGGGAACAGAGGTGAACAAAAGCTGAAAAGCTGGCTTTTATATGAGCATGCAATAGTTTAAGTCTGGACTTTTATAGATCCCAGTACTAGATCCCTAACTAGAAGAGGTTCTGTTGACTTACGTTCTTACAGCTGACACTGAACATCCATGCTGAAGTTGTGAAAACTGTGGAAATGGCAGTTCCCAAACTGGGATCTTGGCAGTTGTGTGAGGATTTCAATTCCAAAAGAAATACAGTGGCAGAATGGGGTTTGTGGGCAGCACTGGAGTTACCACTGGAAACTATCTGGAAATATTGCTGCAGAAGAACAATCTTTCCAGAATGAAAGAAAATATATCCGTAGATCATTCTTAAATGAATGTGAATAATATAATTCTCTCAGCAGACCATGCCAGCTAATACCCTACTGACACCAGGTAGAGATTCTTGATCTTTACGGTTGTTCAGTAATTGCTCTTAGCAAGAGAAGCATTCAGCCTTAATTTTGTTAAACTCTTGAGCTCATCTATCTACTTGTTTTATAAAGCCCTCATTAAGGGCTGGTATAATTTTGTAGTAAAGGATCTGTCCTCGAAATATAGTGTTGATGTGGGGAGGTGTTATGTCTTCATACATTTTCAGAGAGACTTAAAAGGATAAAATCAAAAGTGTAGTGCAGTTTTCAAAAATACCTAAGCATTGCTTAATTCCCTTTGAAATTATTAAACCAAATGGAGTTATACTCTTTTTAAAAAATCCCATAAAGCTTCTAGGTATATTTGTTTCTTGTAATACCTGAATACCTGAAAGCTTAGCTATAACTGGCTTACTGAGATTAGGCAAGAAGGCAGAGCAGCACAAAAAAATGAATCCTAGTCTTCTAGGTCACAGAACAGCATCAAAATATCAGAAGGGTTCTCTCCCAAGAGCAAAGGAACCAACAAAAACTGTACTGTCACTGCTGCCTGAAGACCACAGAATCCATTTTGCCTTTTTCCATGATTTTTCTTTCTGCAGGTGATTGCATCTTATCTGTTGTTACTTTTTTTCTCTCTCTCTTCCACACCTTCACCTTTTCTCTTATTCTTCCCTTGTTCTTTAACCAAAGGGCGCGTTTCAGGCAGGGAGGTTTTGTTCCCATCCTAGATCTCAGAACAGAATGAATTTCAGTCTTGAAAGAGGATGCATTTGAGGACAGTCTGTCTCAGCATATCATTGTCCTTTTTTACCTTCTCAGAGGATCAGATATATACAGTGTGGGGTTTTTGCTCACTTATTCTGGAAGCAATTCTTCTGTTTTGCATCATAAGTGAGTTTCTGCATGTAGATATGAGGCCTGATCTTCACTGCCTGGCTTGTAGAAAGAATTATTGATGTTTGGGAAGTCAAATCGTTATTGAAATGTTAGTCAAAAGAAGACACTGAAACATTTGGTTATAAAGGACATTCTACTTTTTAGTTGATTAAACTTAAGAAATGACACTGATTTCTTTTAATGTGTGCTTTCTAAATCTTGTATTTGGCGCTAATAATAAACCACAGTCCTTCTTGCCTAGTCTGCATCAGTGTCAAAATGATAACTTTCTGCTTGAGGGTTTAATTAGTCTTTTCATTATATTTACATTTGAAAATATTTTTAACCATTTACCTTTTGTAATTAAGGCAGTTAATAACATATCCTTTATATTTACTTTTGAACTCATCCAGCAGTCTTTAAGTTGATTTCCCATCACATTTTATAAAAGATTGTTTTCTTCTCATTGGCTATTATCTTGTCTAGATAGGACCATTTTCCTGAAGCTATATGCAGGCCCCCCTCCATTTTCATTTCTATTTTTTATTTCAATTTTCTGCTACTTCAAACCCTATTGTATGCCTACACTTTTACACCATTCCTTGTCAGCTTAAATTCACAGGGAGCATGCTGAATTCTCAACTGTCATGGCAAAGACAGAGGGCACTTAGCCACTTGCAGGTTTGAGAGGGAAAATCTAGATTAAAGGTTTATATTCACTTCAATGAACTTTGATCTGGCCTATAATGAGCTCCATGGTAGTAGGTGAGAACCAACCATGGATATGCAGCCTGCAAGTATATTTTACAGACCCTGAGGCCTTAGTATCTCTAAGAATTAGAGCTTGAATCAAATGAGATAATCAGACTTTAAAAGATCAGTTGAGACCCAGGAGAATTGATTAAAATATTTGGGGATTTTAGCACTCAAAAGACAGTGAAGAGTAGATAAAAATTAAGAAAATGTTTTGTTTTTTCCATGCAATCATTGAGTTAGTGCTTGTTGTAGATGTAGGTCATTGATAGATTTTAGTTTTAGCCACTGACTACGAGGTTAAACCTAGCCAAGGTAAAAATGTCGCGGAGTTTGGGAGTTTTGGACATGGCAAACGTGTTATATTATCAATATATACTTTGCAGGCCTAAACAGACACACTGTCAAGAGGTGTAAGTGTATTGAAACAAATCAGAAAGAAACCTGGGGTTTAATTCTGTATAAAATGAAGTCTTCTCAAGACAAATTCCACAAAGTTTGTGGGAGGAACAGCTATATATCACATCACTGCATAAAGACTGGTATAAAGCAGTAATAAAATTTGGGAATACTGTATGTAAGAAGAGAGATCTTGTGCATAATTGTAGATATTGAAGGATTTTTACTTCCTCTGTTTATAAGATTTTGCAAAAGGTTTCCACTTTAATGGGAGACATATTTATACTTTAAATCTTTCCCTGATGGATTGTGAGTGTGTTTTGTGCTCTCTCTGGTATTAGGGAATGGTTTTCCAAGTCTCTTCCTGAGATAAGTGTGGTTCAAGTTACGGTTAGCAAGCGGCAATTGTTCTGATCTTATTCAATCAGAAACCAGCCATCTCTGCACTTCTCAGGTGAAGGACAAAGCATGTTTAGCCACATCCCAAGGGGAAAGAGAAAGTTCTGTCAAATTTTCCTCATGTTTGCTCAAAAGTGATATTTTAGTACCTTGGCAAGTTTTGGCCCTTGAGGGAGAATGCAGTTGTGAGTGTAAGGAACAATTCTTGATACCATGACTGTGATTTTGTGCTAAGGAATATGAGGTTGTATCATGTTCTTTTTCAGCATGGTCTGCTTTTGCCATTTTCTTTATAACCCATCAAATGGAAGAAAAGCACACTAATGGTTAGTTTTCAGATTTAACACTAGCACTCTACTGTTTGAGCACTTCTTTTTGGCAAATTTATATGGCAACATTTTGGAAAAAGAGGCAGATGAATATTGAGTTCAGAAGCAATGCACCAGCTATTTGTAGTTAAAAATACAATTTGTGAAGTAATTTGCGGAAACACTAATGAGCACACTTGTGTTCATCCGCTTTTTTAGAAGAAAGGTTATCAATATGTAGGAAAAAATCTGTATTACCTTTATGATAATTTGTTCCAGGAAAAATACAATATAGAAAGTTGGGACAATAAATCTGTTTTCTTTCTTTACCCTAATGCTTCAGCTGTCTCACATCAGTGAGCTAGCCTGGAGCACTGTTAGCCTTAAGCTTGCTTGGGAGGTAAGGACTGATCACAGAGATTGACTTTGAACCCATCACAAGGTGAGATGTCGATACCTGTGCCCCTGAGCTGGGAGTGGTTGCTGTGCAACTACAGCAGGGACCCTGGGCATTCAAGAGGCATTGTTTTCACTTTGATTTTGTAACAAAGCACAGCTTGGGATATTTGGTGCTGTTTTTTATGGATGAAACAAATCTGAAGTCTTTAATATACACTTTTCTTAGAAGAATATCAGCTGTGATATCCTGGAGAGCTGACTGTGTGAATATAATGTTTTGCCTGCCAGATTTCTCCATATGTGTCTTTTGCTGGGTTTTTGTTTGTTTTAAACTTTGTCTTATAACCTGTTTGGTGGTTCTGTCACATCAAACATGCTGCAGATGGAGGATACACAAGACGTATCATTATGGGTGCCTTATTGTCGGGTGAGGTCTTCCTGGGCCTTGTCTCCTGACCAGTTCTCTGTAATGTGACCTGTGTCTTCGGCTGCTACTTTGCTTCTGATTCAGCAACTAACTATGATTGGGAAACTCCTGCTAACATAGCTTTCCCCAGGGGCAGTCCTTGTACTCTAATATCCTTCTGTCACCAAATCTTTTTCAGCATGTTCCCAAGCTCTCATTCTAGTCTCCTGAAACTGGCCTGTGAAGAAATAGCAAGAGGTATGTGCAAAATTGTGCATATTTCTGGGCTTCTTCATTAGCTACTAGTATTCCAGATACCTTCCTATTCTTGGGAGGAGGATTGGGAGACAAAAATCTTCTTTGAATGAGCTTCCTCGCTGGAGATGGGAAAAGAATTTTGCCTGGACCTCATACAATAAAGAGAAAACTGTTCCAAGTGGAGCACTCCTCCTTTGGGGTCCTGTCAATTTAAAGAATAAGACAAAAGCAAAACGAAACACCCTTTCTGCCCTTTGCGACTGGGTGATATTTCCTCATGGCGGGTTGAGGACAAAAGAGGAAGACATGCTCCTCTGTGTGCCCAGCCACTGAGGCTGGGTTGCTGGGCTTGCAGTAGTTGTAGCGTCAGCCTTGCAGTTTGCACCACCAGCGCTGTGGCTAGGATAAGCCTGTCAGTTATGATAAAGAGCTCTTCTTCCGCGAAGCAGCTGTAATTCCATCACACTGTTGGCTCCTGTCCCGTCCTTGTTCAAGATAATGCTCAGGAGGGAAGACTTTTTGAAATAGCCTTCAAAGGTTAGGGCTTCTGCTTGCTTTAGTGTTGAACAGTGATGCAGTGCAGAACGTAGTGGCTTTTGGTGTTGGGAACTCAGGAGTGCTAGTGTAAACACCTGTGTGCATTCAGACCTGAAGTGTTTTCCATTTTCTAGGGGGGGGGACATAACTTGAGAAGAAAAAGGAGCAGATGTGTCCAGCAATCTGTAATAAGTCCTGTCGTGTTTATTTAGAAATGTCTTCTGAGGAGTGATCCAGTGGCTTTCTAGAGTCTTGTTTTGGGAATCTGCACAGAAACATGTGAAGAGCTTTCTGTGTGACTTCTGTTATATTTGGATTAGTATTTGGTCCTTCTCGTGAGTTTGTCAGGCTAATGCGACCTCCATTGGATTCAGTGGGTTTAACAGAACCCTAAATGTAAACGTTCCCTTATGGCACAGGGACTATTTGGGCATTAGTTCTATTTCAGAGGGTTTAAGGGCAAATGAGTTCATATGAAATCTATTTGTAACAAACTAACAGAAAATTCAAATTACTGTGTATTTGAGTTCTGCTGTGTTTCTTGAAAACTCTTTTTATATGCATTTTGGAAAAGCTAAATTTGGTTAATATTAAGGAATACTTTTCCATTTTTAGAAAATGTTAATGAATGATAAGACATTGGCATGGCTGCACATGTACAAAGTGTGTTAGTGTTAAATAGATGCAATTCATTTTACTCACTTGTAAACGTGATCTTGCCCAAAGGATTAATAAAACAGATTTTGCAGTAATCTCACACTACTGAACTGTCCAGCGTTTGAGGATAGTGGGTCCATCACTGCAAAATGTTCCCTATAAAGAAAGTTAGCAAGATGTCTAGTGTCAGTTAAGAATTCTGCTTATTTCAGAAATAGGGCCGGAAGTAATGAGGCACTGGACATTTTTCAAGTCCCCTCCTTTTCTTTTTGTCTTTTCCTGGTACTTTGTACTTTGTTTACAGACATAAAAAATACACCTTCTTAATATTCACTCATTGACACAGAAACACAGGAGAGTACTGAATTTTTAATTGTGAGATTAGGATAGATGCCAAATACTAAGATGCTACTTGCCTGAAGAGCTACCACCTGAACAGTAGTTGAAGCAATATTTGTGCATTCATCCATTGTATTTCATTACTTCTGTAACAAACATCTTCAGTAATGATCATTCCTAGAAGCATCCTTAAACTAAAAGAACAGATTTTTTTGTAAAATATTGTGCTTTGTTTACAAATTGCTAATGTCAAAAATTTCATGTTGAGGACATCTGTATGGCTTGTGGCAGTACGGCTTGCACAAGTTGTGCACATGAAGCTTTTCAGAGAGTCATGCACAAATCAGATCTATGCTTTTACACATTGCCAGTTAAATGCCTAACTGGAGTTTTGTCTAAGTGGATAACAGATTTGCATACATACCTGATATGCAAGCATGCGATACATAAATCTAAGAGCAATTTGAAAATTATACTAACATCTGCTTTTTATTCAAATAAATTTACCAAAATGTCTGTAAACCTCTAATTACAAATTAGGTTCTGTCATCTGTTAAAGCAGTGAAATCATTACTGTTCTTCTTTTTTTTTTTTTTTGCCTAACTGAAAGATATTTTGTTTTCTGAATATTCAAATGAATATAGAGCTCAAAACTTTGCAAATCTGGCTGACCTGGGCAATGGTAGTAAACTCTGTTTCCCCTAAGTGGTTACCCCATATTCAGGGGCGTAGCTGCATAACTGCATAATTATATCCACTAGGTAAAATGCATGAAGATAGGAATCATGCATGTTAGTTTGTGATTATTTCTAAATGTTGTGGGAGACAAAAGGAAGGAGGGCAGGCAGGTTCAACGCCAGTGCTGCCAGCCAGCCTTGCATCCCATGCATCTGTCCCTGCTCCCCATCAAGGCTGTGCCCAGTCCTGGTTTCTACGATGGGCTGCTTGCCTGCTGCTGTCTCGTGTGCAGTGTGCCAAACTGTCCTCTGTTCCCTGCATCCACACAGACCAATATATTATCAAGTGACCGCTCTTGTTTCCAGCTATCTCTCTCAGTAAAAAAAAAACCAACTTAATTGCTTTCATGTTGCATCTTTTTTGGCCTCAAAGAGGTATATTTAGCACACCAATCACCTTTAACTTACATGTGATTGAATACGTGTCCTGAAGAATATATTCCAACGTGTAAGGCTCCATAATGGCAGCTTTGTCTAAGTTAATTTTTCTGATGTGACAAAATCATATATATTTAAATGTAAGCTCAAAGTGCCAGTAGTCAAACTGATTAGTAGTGATGTATCCAGCAGTTGTAAGCTATGAATTATAAAGAAATGTCTGACCTGAAGATGGGTATACAAGTCATACAACTTTCAGAAAGTTTCAACACATCATTCCTTTGTTATGCAAATTAACACAAGAAATGTCAAGACAGATATACTGCCTGTACTAACTGATTTAACAAAGTTTGGATAATTGACAGGTATTCTAAATTCTGTGTGAAGTCTTGTTCTGAAATAAGATAAAAGGCAATAACTAAATGGGATCCTATTAAAGGGTAGTTTATCATACTTACTGTGAATGATTTTACAGTGCACCTGAAGTAAGAGAAGTGAACTTGATATATATAATTTTACTATTTATAGCATTGTATGCAAATCACAGTGCAAGAAAAGTATGGAGATTAGTCTGGTCATTTGTGAGATGCATATTATCAAATGTCTGATGTGATCTTGTTCGTAGCCTCTTGAAATAGCATAAACACCTCTTTAATAATCATTGCATTAGATTGCAAAAGAAGGAGATTCTAACAGTATTTTAAAAAAGGACTTCCACTTCTTCATATCTGTAATAAACCCTGTATCTCAAGGCAGTGTGTCAGACAGAGAGGAGGACTGAAATGAGGGGAGAATCCTTTTGTTTGCTTGCATGTACCCTCTTTTAATCACAGTCAGTGAAGGCAGCCAGGACCAATCATTGGATTTATATCAAGCTGTATTTTGCAGAACAAATGCATACATTGTTCATTTGAATCTGAACTGAGCATATTGCCATGGATATGGCTTACAACATAATCATTTGTAGTGGAGATCAAACAGTATCCACCCTAAGGGTTTTTTTGTTTTTTTTTAATAATTGCCATTGTATGTGTTCCAGGCACAAACTGTTTATTTCCTCAAAATTTGTTTGTGAGGCTTGAAGGTGAATCCTTTCGGAGAGGGGTGGTTTAACCCATCACATACAGAGATGACTCCATAGAAGCAGGGAAATCGTCTCGGCCTTTCCTTCCATTTGGTGACAACATTTTAACAAGAGCTTCGTGAGCATTCCTGGGAGACCTTTCTAGCACATTGCTGTCAAGAACAAATAAGCAAGTAGGTAAACTGTCAAATTACATAAGAAACCTATTGAAGTGCTTCCACTGCCTGGGAGAGGAATGCGTTTGTGTCCTAAATATGCTATTTCTGAGGCAGCATTAAATAACAAATGGTCTCATAAATAAGATAATCTGTTTAGGGGGTGAGGACATTTTGAATGAGTAGCTTCATCTCTTTGCTGTTTTACATTCATTTGTTTCTCATTTGTTTTAAACAGATTTAAAAGTAATTCTTTTTTTAATAATGTATCTAAATAATCATAGGTTGGAAGAGTGGGTTTTGTAATCACACCTGCCTGATATATCAGCACCTGGATTCAGAATTATTTTGTCAGAGGCATTTTGGGGACCTGTTTTGAGCTTTGTGCAAAGCTCCCTTTGCAGCACACAGAGAAAAGAAGATTTGCATTGAAAGAGTCTGGCAGTGCTGTCATCAGCAATAAGGAAATGAGGGTATTGTATTTGCTATTATCTCTAATAGAGGAAATGGAACAAGCACTAATGATTATGCTGCAGATCTACTGTATTATAGTTAATGTCCAGTGCAGCAAAAATTCAAGGACATATTTGCTAGGTTGTTAGCATATTAAATTATGCTTTTATCTGACAAAGCTGTCCTCTCACTTTGGAAACAAGTAATTGCAATATTATTTTTGAAAAATATGTGGAAATAGAAGTGAAAATGACTAATTAGTTCTTGTTTTAACTTACAACACACTTCAAGCAAAGTGCCAAATGCTGCTGTTCTTGAGCCAGCATCTGCAGTTGATTCTTATTCAAAGAAAGTGCCTTTTACATGATAATTATTGCCTAAGAACTGGTTAAGGACTTGAGGATTTGACCTCTTCCTCGCTCATCTCAGGTAAATGGGTGATTCTCCCTGCCTTTATTTATCACACAGGTTGTTGAATGTATGTGTGAGCAAGGTGCTGACCCAGTCCAAAGGCCAGGCCTATTTACTTGATTAACTGATCTTTGAGCATCCTTTGGGGATAACCTGACTGTCCCCATTAGTGGGTTCCCACCTGGAATTCGGGTGCTCCAAGAAGACAAAGTGTTTGGAATGGAAATAAGCTGTTTCAGCTGACTCTGAACATCAGTGTGAGCCTCAGCTTCAGAGGGCCACTCTCTTTTCTGTACAGTACCAAGCACAGTGGCAGCTACTGATAAAACACAAGTAAAGAAAACAGACTGCCTTTAGCTCAGGCAATGTTACCTGCCAAGAAGCACTCCTTTATTCTTTCATATTGCATGTCTTGTGCAACAGTCATGCAGGGACGTGGGGTCCAAATATCTGTCTGTATGAGACGTAAATAGTGTGCAAGCTGTATCCACAAAAAGTACATGCCACAATAGGATCCTGGCAGGGTCCTGAAGGCTTCAGAGCCAGAAAAGCCCCTAAAGCATACAGAGAACCTCCCAGACTATTCAGAGAGAGTCATAAATGCTACCACTAGAGATCGGAAGCTACAGAAAGTGGCAAGAATGATTCATGGCAGATTCCAGTGGAAGACTAACATTTTGCCTCAGAAGTTGCCCTATGGGAAATAACAAAGTAGAAATCCACCCAGCTATACAACAATATATAGAGAAGACACAAACTGGCATTGCAAAAGTGTCAGCAGTAATTACTGCTCTTCACACATAGCGTGCAACCCTGATGAAGTGATAGCTGTGTGGACAGACATTACTTACTTCTCTAAGGGGCAAAAAAATATCTAGTTAAATGTTACATTAAATTCCCTAAAACTTTTCTAAAGTTTGAGAAAACATCTAGAGGTTTAATGATTTTTACAGAACTCAGTGTAGCACCAAGGGCCTGAATATATGCGTGCATGATGAGCCTCCCTCCTGTCCTCTGCGTGGACACCAGGACCCTTGTGGAAGTCACTGCTTAATCCCCAAAGAGGTTTGCTGAAGTATAAGGAGGCCTCTTTCTTCAGCTCTCCCCATTCACAGGGCTGTGCTGTCATTCTGTCTCCCAGGCCTTCTCTACCTGCAGAAGTATGTGAGGACAGATTAGTCTCTGTATCTTTTTGTTCTTGCCATAGTAATCAGGGTAAGGAGAAAAATATATTTGTTATTCAGAAATAAAATGCAAGTAACCTATGGAATGACAGGCATTTACAAAAAATTGCTCAACAGAACTACTGTAGTCTCATGCACTTTTTAGTCTCCAAATTCATAGTACTGGACTGACTAGGTAGCAGGCTGACAGCAAAATGGCCATTTACAAAATTACTCTTTTTCATTAGGTAGTATAGCAACTTACCTAAGCAGTTGTGCTTGTGATATGAAGAAACGCTAAGAGAATTTCTGTCCTCTTCAGGGATGGTTTCTGATGTGCCAGGGTCATGGCACAAGTTATGACTTAACTGACACTGATCACTTTTAAATAGACTCTGCTCTAATTTGTCAGTCGTCGTTTCAGATAAATAGCTCAATTTCTGTGACCCCAACAGCATGAGTGAAACAAGCTCTTTCCAGATTCTTTAGTTATCCCCTGAAATGGCAACAACTGTGGATCATTTAGGAACTTGCGCTGAGTTTGTTTCTCCCCTTTTTCCATTGCCTCTTTCCTGATAACGTTTTATGTCTCTGTGCCACTGGCTCGACATGATACTCTCATACAACTTTGCTCGCACGTGCCAGTGCTTTCTCAACTCTTGTAGCTCAATTTTTAATGTTTCTCAATAGCTATCAACAAAACTAGGAAGTGTCTTGCCTTTAAGTTACAGAAACCCCTTCTTTTTAGTCTAGACTTTGTCCTAGACTCGAGCACTCGAGACTCCTAGACTGATCCAGACTCGAGCAGCAGGGAATAATGAAGAGGATATGTTTTCAGGAGTCAGTGTCACTTCACACTTACCACACCAGTGAGTAGATGTAGAGTGCTTCTCTTCATGTGCTAGAAATAGCAAGGGAGGATACATATATGTATGCATATATATATAAAAAACATATATATGTGTGTGTGTGTGTGTTTATTACATAGTGCCTAAACATAGTGAACAGATAACAGAGGTTAGGCTTCCAGGCACAGACACATTTGATTGCTTGGTGAACAAAGTTGGATATGGGGTTTTGGGTGGATTTTCTGATGCAAGCTGCTGTGCAGTAGTAGCAATGGACAGAGGAATGTAAACAAGCAGTATAATGATAATATGTATTATTGGTGTGTGCTTTTTCAAATACTCTGTTCAGCTGAGTCCATCTGATAAGCACCAATAGCAGAAAATCAGTATGTTGTCAGTTACAAAGTAAACATAGGAGTGTTTTATTGCTTGGGGTTTTTAATTATGTAGTTGTTCCATTGTGGTTTGCAGCCTATAAAGTATGGCATTCTGGATGCTATTTTTGTGTGCAAGTTTCAGCTACTGTACAGCTAAACATCATAAACTATCAGGGTTGCAGGTAGGTCCTTTTTCTTGCATCTAACTGTCTGTTTTACTGTTGTTCTTGTATCTTTCTACATGACATATCAATACATGTTTTTATGTTGCTAAAAGAACTTTAAAAGGCATACAATAAAAAACTGTCTCAATTTTAAAGCCTTAAAATTATGCCTTTCATTTAAAAATTAAATTTAATCTAAAATTTCATCTTAAAGTGAAAAGATATATTATGGAAGATTTTAATTTTTTCTAACAAAAAATTCAGCCTGGTTTTCTGTGCAGCTGCAGTTCCCTAGAATAACTTTGTACATGTGACTGTCTAGAAGGACAAATAATTGAACAAACTCACAAATTAGAACTTAACAGCTCCCTGTCTCTTATAAGTAAGAATTCTCTCTTCCTGCAAGCGTGCTGCATCAAAGTATCCTTAATTTGAGCACCACATGGACATTCAGATGTATCCTGAAGACCCATCTTGTGTTGCAGTCTTTATCTTAGTGGTAACACTAAAAAAAATCTATTTTGTCTTCCTGGCTACTTATTTTTCTCAATCTAGGAAGAGGGAGGGGGGGAGGTAAAGTCTCCAATGTTCCTGTAAAAGGTAGTTGAAATTACTCAATAGGCTGAAAATCGCTGGTGGAAGGGAGGCAGGCAGTCTCCTTGCATCTCTTTCCTCAAGAAGCAAAGGCTAAAAGAGATAAATATTATGCTGTTAATGTCCTGAATAGTGGTTCTATGGAAATAAGGTCTTCCTCCCCTACTCTCTTCATCCTGATCCTTTTTATTGTTTCTGAGGTCCTCTCTATGACTTCATTTCACATTGAAAGTCCTAACGCGGGAGAATCAACAAGCAGACTTACGCTGATTCCCAGCTGCAGGCAGCTCCCTGGCCGACACTAACTGCCAGCAGCTTGGCCGAGTGCCCTGGAGATCCCCTCGGAGGAGGTGTTTCCGAGGCCACCCAGCATCCCCACCCCTGTTTTGCCACTGCTGCCTCGGGGTTGCAGCGGTCTCCATGCAGCTGCCCAGCTGTCGAGGGAAGTTCTTGTCCTTTCCCTGCAAGAGCAGATGCCAGCAGATGTGCACGGCTGGGCTCTACCAGCATCTTTTCCTTCTCCATAAGGATCGCTAGAGAGATGACTGCCTTCCAACTGGAGTGTTTTTTCCCCAAATCCTACTCCCCAAGCTGTGCAGTACACTGATACCACATACTCTCCCCGGCTTTGGGCTTTTTGGAGAGTGGTGGGAGAGACAGGATGGGCTGCTATAAATTATACAACTGTTGTTTGATGTCCCACCAGGTAAAATAATCTCTGGTGAAGCATTGGTGTGTTGCAGCACAGCAGGTTGCTCTCAGTGTGTGTGTGGTGAATGGCGTGTGTATGCCATTCAAATGAAGTAAAGCCACATCATTGCACGCACATAATGGAAAGAAAAAGGGCTCCAGCTCCCCAAGTCTAATTAAAAACATGAAGTACCTTGTCACACTGTTTGTAACCCATGTGGGACGGGACACATCAGGTGCAAAGATCAGTTTTCCATCCCTTGTCCCCTGCATGGATTCAGTGGCAAAACTGATGAGGAGGAAATATAAAAGAGGCATTCATCTTCTCCAGATGGATTGAAATATATATGGTAGGGTGGGCAATTATTCAGTGTCCATTCAGAAATGGAATTCTTGGCAGGATTTATTTCATGAAGCATGGTGGCTGCTGTTCAGTTACTTGGCAGCTGATAAATCAACCAGGTGAACGTAAGCCCCACTTTGTTTGTAAGAACAGTATAGCTTTAGACAAAATATGCTAACAAGTAAGAGGTGATCTTACTATTTGGAAGTATTTATCTGCTTTTCTGTGCAAACTTGACTGCATATAATAACTTTGAATGCATGGTTGTCTAGAAGGACAAACCAGTCAAAAGAAATTTTTAAAGTTGCAAATAAAATTAAACGCTTAGCAGCTCCAGGCTCCAGTAAGCTGTGAATTCTCTCTTCCTGCAAGAGTATCTCATCAGATGCTATGAACAAACATCTGATAACATACAAAGAAGCCAACTCAAAGACAAAATATCATGTATTTTCCCTTTAAACATCTGTGTGGTCACAGCAACTTGCAGCAAGAGTCAGCTCCAGTATGTCATTTTTGATTATAAATGAGCCGTTTCAAGCCCTAAATGTTTTTGAACTTGTTTGCATGTGAGATTGCTGCTGTCCTGTGCTGGGTTGCCGTGAACGGCGTCAGCAGAGAAGTTCAAGCTGCTGCTGCCTTTAGCCAAGTGTCAGTGTAGGGGGTCTGTGCAGGTGCCCCAGTGCAGCCAGAATGCAGACCTGTTAACTTTTCACCCCTACTGCCAAGGTTGCATTTTCTCCATCTCTGCTAAGGCTCTTGAGGAAAGGGCAGATTGAAGAAGATATATAGCTGGGCACATCCCTCTTTACGTTGTAATTTACAATGTCTGTTTTGGGAATGTGTGGGAGATATTTATAACTGCGTTTTAGTAATAAGAAGAAATACTGAAATAACATAGTAAAGGTTTTTTCCAAACTATCAGGTAGGGTAGGCAGAAAGAAGAATGATATAGTTGGACTAACATGGATTCAGGAGCATTTGCTGAGAAATAGCTACTGAAATAGCTGGTAAAACATGGCCCTTTTCTGGGCTTTCTTTAATCAGCTGAGGGTAACGAAATAATCTAAGTTAAGAACCAGATGCTGGAACTGTTTTCAGGAATGCTGTGTGCCAAGTGTGCTCTGTGATTAATGGCACACATCAAACTTTGCAGAATAGCAGCAGCAACGGAGCTGTTTGACTTCTGATGTTCCCAGCTGTGGTGCAGGCCTTGGGTGCAGATGTGCGAGGCGTACCTACCAGGCTGCACAGCTCCCTGCACTCCCGCTTGCTGCCAGTCTCCTCACTAAGCAAATGCCAGAGCCAGCTCAATTTAGATAAGCAGCCTCTGTAACTCTGTTAATGCCATCTTCCCTGGAAAGCCTTTAATCTATGAAAGCAAAGATTTATGAAATGCTACAACCCTTCAAGTTTGATGTACTCGATATGAGGTAGTCGAACTGCTACACAAAATGGGCATGTAGCTTTTTAAAAGAAGATTATTCATCTCTAACAAGGTTACTTTTTACTTAATGTTTTTCTTGGGGAGAGGAGATTCTGTCATGACCTTTTCTTTTTATTGATTCCTAGAATTATTCAGAATGAAGTACAGTCCAATATGTCTAAACAGTGAAAAAACACGGGCTGCTTCACAGCAATCTGCAGGGTTTTGGTTTGATTAATATTTTTACAATCTTAGGGTTGATGTGTTTGATTTAGACAAGGAAAATTCAGATTTTTAATGTGGCAGGGCCCAACTGAGCAAAAGAAAAGAAATAATTCATTGGACTGTCATTTTTAAAAACACAAACAATCCGCCTTGGAGAGTTGGGGTTTATTTCAGAGCTCTGTCCAATATGTTGCATATTTGGCGAGAGTCTTTGGCTAAATTCCATTCGTGCTGTTTTGCAAATGTGAAAAGAAACTACACAGGCCAAATAAGGTAGCTCTTTATGCTTCCCAGCTGGCTCCCCCACCAAAGATCGTAGGAACAAAAGCCTTCTTCATAGCCCTTCCCAAAAGATCAGCTAAAATCATCCCTGACACAGCCCATCCCAAAAGTCTCCTCTGAAGCCAGGGGTGATCAAAAGAGCCTAGCAGCCCTTCATACCTGAGACCCCAATACCACAGGGTGCCCACAAAAGCCTGCTCATGAAAAATGGTGTGAGAAGTACTGTGTACACAAAAGTGTGCCAAAAGAAACTGGAGACTTATTAGTCATTGGCCTTTTTGATTGAGTTTCTTGTTCTCCTGTTTTAGCTTAATTCTCTTCTGTTAACACTGCAGCACTTGAGGGGGCTGCAAAGTTCTTTCAGATTAGAAAACAATAATTTGTTTTCTATGAATATGCTGAGCCCTGAAATGCATGTCGGAAGGAGGTTATCTGCCAGGGGCAGGGAGGTATAATCCTTTACCTGGGTACTCAGGGCATCAGACACCATGTGGAGCTTCTCTGTGATTCCTCCTGTGATTCAGAGCTGGGGACAGCTGCATTTGTGCTTTTGGGCAAGGGGTTGATCAGTGAATCCAAACAAACGCAGGATGGTGGGCCATAAATGCTGTTCAGTTCCAACAAAAGTGGACCCTCCCACACTCAGGCACACCAGCAGAGAACCGCGATAAAGATATGTATAAAATGCTGGGAGATCAAAGAGCCAGCTTTGGACCCGTCTCTGGATACAAGCTTTTCTTTTCTATAAGCTGTAGCATCTTACATACTGTAGTTTTCCTCAACTGCTGTTTTCATTTCCTCTTAATTTTATACTTAAATATTTTGAAGTTATTTTAAATTACCAAAAAGTACATGAGAGTGAAATATTCAAGCAAAAGTTGTGCTCTTGATAAGCTGTCAAGCTACTGCTCTTTCTGTGATGCTGGTAGCCTGGCAATGCCAGCAGTTGTGCTTAACGTTTGTTTCTGAAATGGCGCAGACTTACGGGACCTTATATTTAGAACAACTGGCTGATTTTCATAGTGTGACAACAAAATAATGATTTACTAATGCACTGAGTCCAGCAAGTAATGTGTGATGAGATAGCTCTGAAATCCTCTATGCTTTCCTTCATACCTGTCCCTGGAAAATGCCCCTCATGCCATTTGCAACTTGTGGGGAAGGTGATTTTTTTTTTTTTTTTTTTTTTTGAATTGGAAGATGTTATAGCTTTCTTTATGGATTTGCATGGTTTTAGTCCAACATCAGCAGGGTTCTGGCCCTGCTAGATGGCTAGTTGCCATCTAGCCCTAGTGATGTTTGCCTTGAATTGAGATCTGGTATCCAAGTTGCGACAGACAGGAAAGAACTGCTAAGTCGAATGTTGCATGCCTTGTAGCTCCCCGTAATCCTTGGCGTGTTATTTAGCCCCAAGCCAAGGCTCTGGTTTTCCCATTCCCACAGCTGAGGATCATTTGCGTCAGGTTTAAGTCACAGAGGCTTTACAGACCCTGCTTCTTTAAAGGAAATGGTGAATATGATATACTGACAACATCACATGGGAAGGAGTTTCTTAGTGCCATTGCTCTCCTGTGCGGGTCATGGCCTGAACAAGACAAAAATTGTTGTAATGTACCCTAAAGGGATTTTCTGCTGCTGGGATTTTTCATCAAGGTAGACAGCTCTGACGGTCACTTTGTGGGCACGGTTCATTTTATTGATGATGTAGTCATGATATTTAAAGACAACTGATGAAATCTATTTGTAAACAAGTGTGGAAAGGCACTTTGAGCTTGGCTTGACTCCTCTTCTTCATAGTCTCGTACAGATTTTCTTTTGCTGTGTTTCCCTGGTATTTTGTGTGGATTTTCTTTTTTCTAAGCCGGGGAACGTTACTAACAAACAATAGCCCAATATCCTTCTAATAAGTAGTCTATAAATCAAAGGTGGATTTAGATGCAGGTTTTTCTTGGAAATCACTACTGGTCTTGCTCCTTAGATATCAACGCTGACTTTGAGTATAGAGAAGTTGCATTTTGATTAACTTAGAAAATTGTTTTAACATGATTTAATAATATAGTTCCATTTTGTATTTCAAATAAATCATCAGCTCAGGCCAAAACATTCTCCATGTTAAATAAATACAGCCTATTGAAATCCAACATTAAAATTAAATCTGTGAGATGTGACCTGGGCAACTGGACTAAAGCTGGGGTACGGACGCTGAGGCCGGGTGCTGGAGCTTGGTAGTGCGGGAGCCAGGCTTTCGCAGAGCTCAGCAGGAGTGACAGGCAGCAGGCAAAACCCTGCGTCTAGGAGAGGCAAAAAGCTCGTTTCTGCTAAGTCGGGAAGCAGCGGGGGCTTTGAGGACTTTTATTTCTGGTGAGTGGCAGAGCCTTCCAGCTCTCCACTCCCACCGGGGCTGGAGCCAAGCAGTGGCCAAGGTGCTGTTGGCTGAGTCCTTTCCCCCGGCCAGCTCTCATCTCCCGCATGATAGTGCCCACAGGGTTGCCGCAGCCTTTCCCAAGGTGGGAAACCTTGTGCAGGACCCAGCAGCCCTCATCGCAGCAGCGAGGTGCTGCCAAGCAGCCGGCTGGAGGCAGCAGTGCCCGGCCAGCCTGCCCTGTAGCACGGGCCACCCTGGTGCCAGCGCCCGCTGCCACAGCCCAGCGGGTGCATTCGCTCCCTGCAGAAAGAGACAGTCGGGGCAGAGTATTAAAAGCAGCAGCCTCTCCTGCTGTCTCACCTGGAGCTGTGGGGGAAAGCCTCTGCCTCTGTTTTGCCCTATTGGTTGATGGAGGAAAAAAAAAATCTTCAAACTTTCATCTTTCCACATTTAAGATAAGGGAAAAAGCGCCGCAAGACTGATAGCGTTGTCTCTGTTATTAGTGGATATAACTCTTGTATTGGTCTTGACAGGTAGAATCAAAGGCATTTGTCGGTCAGAGGCTGTGTGAGCTTCTGCCCCCTCTCCAGGCTGTGAAGATCAGAGGAGAAAACACTTTAAAAGGCCAGGCGATAGAGAGCAGCACAGTCAGCATGAATGTTATGTTTTATTCTTCTTATGGACTTCTGCCTCCAACCACCATCACAGCAGGAGTTTTTTACACAGCATTTGCCATGAAAAGACAGTGTTTTTAAACCAAAGAAAATGATGCCTTCAGATATGACTGGAAATGGCCTTTGGCCATTTACGAATACCAGTCATTCCTGGCCACTAAAATTACAAGCTCTTTTTAGTATTTGAATTTTTTAGTGTTTTGCTTTTGGCGTTTCTCATGAAAAGAAGTAGCTTGTCTAGAGGAAAGGACTGAGACTTTGCAGATTCGTATATTCTAATGTGCAGTACACAGAGAAGTATAGTCAGTCCCTAAGATGCACTATGTGTAACCTCAAATGTTGTATACCGATAGGCTCTACCCAGGGCAAGTAGAATTGCCTCCGAGACTGAAGCCCTTTAGACCAGTTTTCAGGTATTGTCCTGATTTTTAGAATACTTTGGGTTTTGGCAAGGGTATTTTCCTAAAAATGCATTTTCCTAGGGATTTCAGTAACTCATTGTGCCTGGCTTAGTTCATGGCACATAATTGTAACTCCACAGTCTCTCCCTCTCTTGATTTCATGAAAAGTTATGCAAAGGGAAGGAAGAAATTATGCTCTGAATATAGAAAAACAAACCTGTTTGCCAGCTCAGCAGCCAGGGAATGAAAATAAAGCCTCAGTTGAAATCCTTGAGTATCCCCTTTTTAGATTTTTCTAAAAAATACAGTCAATGCCAGTGAAGAGCAGCTAAAACTACCACATAATACTTTCCTGGGGGCCTCAGTAGCTACCACTGCATGAGCTCTCTCTTTGTTTTTACAGCTCTGCATAGATCAGCCGTGTGATAAACAGCAAGGTAGCATCCCCTTCCTTAATGATCACTTTAACAACTTGTCAAACAGAGATCTTAACATAGTTATAGAGAATGTTGTCTCTCAGCTGTAGTAGGGACTACTGTGCGGCATCAGGTACAAACATACAGCTTCACTTGGAAGGGATGTCAGTGTGCTATGCAGCTCTGAATTTTGCCCTAACATTTAACAGGTTAAATGTGTGTGCTTTCCACTAAAAACCGTGTCCATCTTAACTTAGTTTGTGTGCTGTGTGCAGGTATGTGTTTATATACACACAGTCATCCGTATAACTTGATAGTCTATAAATTAACATTCTTGACTGCTCTTAGTAGGCTCTGTAATATTTTTGCATGGAAAATAATCAGCTTTTGCCCACAATTTTATGCATTTTGTTAAAATTCCGTGATAAAAGCTTCCAGAATCTGGGATAAGACAGCTTAAACTAACTCCCACTAAGAAATAAGTGCAGTAAATGTGATTTTAATGGTGAAAAAGTCAGCATTTTCATCAATGTTATATTTCTGAGCTATTGCTGCTGAACTTTGCTTTTAACAGTGTGCGTGATAGTGTCTCTTTCCTTGTTTAGAAACAGCTTTGGTTTATCTGAAACTGCTCTGTCTTTGTTTAATCGTATTTGTTTCAACACACTTACTCTCATCCTTGCAAGCTCACAGGAGTTGAATGCTGACTGCTCTTAGCCATCAGTAGATGCTTCGACCTTTTTGTTTACTGACTGAGCCAGAAAAAAATACATGCCTGCACTAAAACCGAGGTACAGGTTACATAAAAGCAGGGCTTTTCCTCTGACTGGCTCCTGTGTGCATGTGAGTCATCGATGCCGCGCCGCAGTCAGCAGAGCAAACGCACCAGTCGCCCATCTGGCCCCTTGACTCACCACCTTGGAAAAGAGCATCCTCCGTCATGGGGCTGCTCCCTTTTGGAGCCCAGGAAGGATGCTTGAATCTGAAATTCAGCCTTCTGTTTCCACCTTCTCCAGGGTTCTAGTTTAGACACTTTTATTTTGCGGCAATGTGTTTCCCTTAGTAGTTAGAAACACAGGGTTGAAACACTGGGATCACCAAGCCCAAGCTGCTGCTGTCACAGGTATGGCTTCTCACACTGTGACAGACCCCAGCCATGAAAGCGGTCAGACTGGTCAGCTTTTTGCTCCTGAGTTTCTGTTGGAAAGCTGTTCCAGTGATTAGGGAGAAACTTAGGATTTTTTCATTTCTTCTTCCATCTTCTCCATTGCAGATGTTTACCTAATGTCTTGAGAAACGGCAGTCACTTCCCTTCCAAGCCTCTGTTAGGCTAAATAAGCCCTTATGTTTAGGTTTTGTAAGCACAAGGGCTTCAGCATTAATAGATTTCTTATCAGGAGGCCTGAACCTGATTTCAGCCGCTCTGTGAGACTCTATTACCAGGTACCATTGTAGGCACCAGTGTTCAAGAAAATATAACTGAAAATGGAACAAATTCTCCTGATCATTCTGCTAGCCCTTTTCTCTACACACATCCCATGGTTAATTTAAGACATGAATTTTTTTCCTTGATTAAATGAGAATTTTCACGTTCTCCTAAAATCCCTTCTTGACCTTCAATCCAGAAAAGTTCTAGCATAGAGGTTTGATGTTACAGCGTGTGGTGGCATAGCAGTCAGGCTTTTTGGCGTCTGGTGTAACTGGAGCCTGCTACAGCAGCATCTCTCTGCACAAGAGTACCTCCCTGACTGCACCCAAGGATTGCATTTGTCTGTTGCAAAAATGGCATCGCACTATGAGTTCCTAACTGTCTTGAGGTATACAAATACACCTAAGTCTCTCTCCTGCTCTTGCATTTCCAGCTGATGAATCCCCATCTGTGTGCTTGACAGCATTACACAGGTGTCCGGTAACAGAAATGATTACTACCCTTGGGAGATGTTGATATTTTGCAGAACTCGGTGGACTTGCCAATACTGAACGCTGTTCATCACTGGCAGTCATGTGAAACAGTTTCTCTTTGCTGTGCAAGGAAAATGGCGGAGCCATGCATGTTACAAGATGCGCTGTCAGCTTGCTGAGGGGTGCACAGAGGTGGATGTGACCTGATATTTAACACAGATTTTGGAGAGAGTATCCGAGTAATAGGAGCAGTGCAAGAGAGCTGAACAGAGAGAGGTGGACAAGGTATAACAACGAGGCAGTGCGATAGCAGAGAAGGGGGGCAGGCCCCCAGATAGCCAGGAAAATACAAGTAACCTGAATATTTAGGGCTCTGAGATGAAGAGCAAGAGTGAGAAGAAAAGAAATGTACCTGGAAACTGGTTAAAAAAATAGCAGCAATAGAAACTAAGATGAATTATAGGCAATCTATTAGCAGAATTATGAGGGCTAAGTAGAAGAATATAAATTAGGCAAATTTAGAAACATAAACAAAAGAACTTATATAAACTGCAGACCTTTTAATAAGCGAGACTGTACAGAATCTCAGCTTCATATTCTGCAGTGCTGTCTTTGGTGTTTGCCAGAAGTCTGAGAGAAACCTATGCTTGCCAGTTCTCTTTGAGCCTCCCAGAATCAAAGGAGTAATTTTCAGCAGTGACTTCCCTTTTTATCGTCTCCTCAGAGCCCCAAGATCTCTCTGCTTCACTTTCCACCTTGAACTGGCACTAGCAGCCCCTTAAATCATTCCTCTTTGACATGTTAACAGCCTTGCAGCCTGAGCCGCTCTTGCCTGACAAAAGACATTCCTCATCTGAAATTCTTCCACTGCAGCACTGAATAGACAGAAAAGTCATTTCCCCTTGCTTGCTTACAGCATCTTGTATACTGCTGCTTTGGCTGAGTGGAGACCATTCCTTGGTAGGACGTTCACCCTGGCAAAGATCAAACTGAGATCGATACAGAAATAACGATGCAGTGGACATTTCTGGTTCATTGATGAACCAAAGTCCTTCTAGCTCCTTGCTCCCCTTCTGGCCTTCCTGCTTCTGGTCTGTGTCCTGTTCTAATCCCACCATGCAAGTGCTTGAAGCCTGCTCCTACTTGAGAAGTAGGATTTGATGCATGGTGTGAGATTCTCCAACAATGTCCACTAAGCAGCACAATCCACAGAAGCAACTGGAAGTGACAACTAAAAAGCGTTCAAAAAGCTATAAGAAGGAAGAGAAAGAAAAATATCCAATGCACTTTAAAAGAGGTCTTTAATGTGAAAAATGATGATGTTCAGAAAAACTCTACTGCAATCTAACCTTTAGCTAAAACACAAATTATTTCCTTTTGTAGATAAAAACATGAGGTGTTAGTGTTAATTTGTCATAGTTAATAATTATATTGCATTTTTATTAGAAAATACATATAATTTAATTATGGGGGTTTTTTCTCTCCCCAACCATCAAAAAGGTGCTTAAGTGTGAGGGGTCAGACAGTGTAAGTACAGAGGAAAACTTCAAGTACCATAAATAACAATTTTAATTTTTTTTTTAAGAACACTGTAATAACAGTTTCTTTTACTGCTGATTGTCTATTTGAAGCAGTACTAGACTACAGAGCTGCAGCGTGAGGTCTGCACACCCCAAATGAAACACTTGGCCTCCTGCCCTGACAGCCCTGCTCCTACTCCCATGTGTCCCCATCCCTTCCCTCCCACTTGGTGGCCCTTTGCAGCCATCACCAGGTGCCGAGGGGATGCCCTGAGTGACGGTATGGGGCTGGCAGGCAGCAGGTCTGGAATGAGCAGAGGCACTGCAGGGAGGATGAGGATGGAGGTAGGCTGAGCCCTCTCCGCGGGCAGTGGGACTCAAGCAAATCACTGTCTCCTGCCTCCCCCTAGGAACAGGGCCAGGGCATCTGCCTCTCCCTGCATCAGAGATGCCTACCCAGGACCATTCCCTGGAGATTGAATGGGAAACTGGTTGATTTACCCCGCTGCCTGTTTTAAGAGAGATGATCTAGTTGTGGTTGGCAAGTTCACACAGACTTTCCTTAAAGAAGATAAGTTTCTCTCCGCAGGAGCACAACACCAGACAGCACAAATCTCCTGCAGTCTCTGCCCTTATGGGAACCACACTGTGTAGCCTTCTTTATAGATGTACGGAGCATCTTCTTATAAGCAGTTCAGGTTTTGTTCTCCCCACACTTCTTGGAAGGTTGCCCTGAATACTCACTGCTTTCACAGTCAGGAACCTTTTTCTCATTTCTAGCCTAAAGATAGTCGTAGCTAGCTTCTAGCTGGTTTTATATGCCAAGAATCCTCTAGCTTAAATCACTCCCTTCCACCTCCCTGGTGTTTGCCATAATGTCATTCTAGACAGCAGTCAAATCCTCTTTCAAGCCTTTGCTTTGTGTTTCTGAATAAGGTGAGGTTGGTGCAGTCCCACCCCAGCAGCAGCCTCCCATGCCCCTGTTGATCCCTGTGGTCCTTCTCAGCACTTGGATGGGGAAACTTCCTGAAAGTGGAGGGCCAGAGTGGTGTGTGGTTCTCTAGACATTTCCCCAATTACAATTGCCTAAATACTTCCCTCTTCCTCCTGGAGATTCTTCACCTGCTTTGCCCTTGGATTGCATTCATCTTTTTCATGGCTGTAGCTTATTGATGGCATGTAGCCTGCGAGCAACCAGAGGAGCTGAGTTTTACTCCTTGTTTGTTCTGGCCAAGAAGCTCCTAGGTAATGACAGAAAATCTCATAAATATACCTCATTATACCTTGCATTTCTTAATACTGACCTTTCCAGGATCTCAGGGTTGTTTGTGTTCTTTCTCCCCAAGTGATATTTCCTGAGTGTACTGAAAATGTCCTCCTGTCTGGTGTTACCGAGGTGCTCTAAATTTTTGTGGAAGTTAAAAAATACCAAACAAGTGGTAATACCAAAGAAGAATACAGGCATACCTCAGAGATACTGCAGATTTGGTTCCAGGCCACCTCCATAAAGCAAATATCGCAATAAAGAGAGTCACACAAATATTTTGGTTTTCCAGTGCATATAAAAGTTGTGTTTACACTATACTGTAGTCTGTTAAGTGTGCAATAGCATTATGTCTAAAAAAAACAATATACAAAATGTGACACAGAGACACGAAGTGAGCATGTGCTGCTGGAAAAATGGTACCGATAGACTTGCTCGACACAGGGTTGCCACAAGCCTTCAATTTGTAAAAAAGCAGTATCTGCGAAGCGCAATAAAGTGAAGCACAATAAAACGAGGTATGCCTATAATTTTCAGCCTTCTTCAGCTTCATATTTCCATTTTTAACACTGTCATCTTTAAGCGAGCCACCTTCCTCTCTGCTTTACATTTCTCCTACTAATCTCCATTTTCTTCAGTAACCATTAGCCAAACCAGTAATTTTTCTGAAATAATATCACATAGTTTACTGAAATCCACACATATTCATGTCTGTGGCTGTTACATGAAATTTAGGTGATCAAAACCTCTGAAGACCATGACTTTTTTGTTCTGTAAATGATCCATAGGAAGAGTGTTTTCTCCTTCAGCGTCAGTGTTCACATTCACATTGGCTGTGATGCTCAGCGCTGTTGCAGTATCACGATGACAGGCTTATCCAGGGTGGGAACATTCGGAAACACATTGAAATCAACATTGATTTATCTTCCATGAACGCTTTTCAGTCTAGCAATTCTGTTTAACCGTAGCTTGCAAAGGATGAAATGGGCTGAGAAAGAGCTTTGAATTTTTATGTGCATGTTTCTTCACTGGATTTCACATTCTTACTTGAGGTCCAAGTAAGTCAGAAGTCTCTGTGATTAGAAAAATTCATAAATGATGGCGTTATAAAGAACAAGATGGTGAATGTTGAGATGTTAAGAGGAGAATAACTGTCTATCAAACTGTCCACAGTTCTTAAGTGAAATCCTTTTCTCACTCTAATCAATAGGAATTTAGCCATTGACTTGAAGGAGGCCAAAACAGCTGTTTTTTGTTAACACCAATTTAATTTTAGATACTGAGATTTGAAGTAATAAGTTTTTCATCCTGGTTGATATGCTTGTCTCTCATTACATGTTTTAATTTTATTTACTGAGATTTTGAATAAAAAACTTTTTATAAGGAAGGTTTTAATACCATCATCCCCTCAAATCAGAATTTACTCTGTAAGAATAAATATGTTTATTTTTCATAGTGATTGTGAAACTAATCAGCAAAGATCAGATTATGTACTCCTATTTATCCGGTGGTTATTTTCTAGTGTAGGAATAAGTTTAACCCTGTCCCTAATCTTTAAGCCTCTTGTAGTTATTATAAAAAGCACAATCCTAAATTAAAATAGAAAAAGAAAAAAATATATGGCCACCTTAAATTCTTTTTCATCTCTCAAAGCATGGTGATAGCATGTGACTGACTGAGGGGCATTGCACTTAATTGCACATTTTTAAAAGGGAAGCTCTCAGGTCCCTCTGAGAGTTAATGTTGACTGTAGGCTGTTCAAGGCTGCTGAGGCATTTGAATTATGATGGAAGTGTGATAAAAGGACCAAAACTAGCATGTGTACTTTGCTTTCATTGAAGATAACAGGAACATTTCCACTGACTTCATATGATTCTTTGCAGTTTATCACGTGTAGCTGATGGTTTTTTGTAGCTGTACATTCTAATTGAAAATCATTATTTCTTCAGTGACCCTGAAGACATCCATTTAAGTTTATTTTGCATCACAGTGTCCTCTGCCATGAGAAGCTTCTCTGACTTTAGAGCCCTGGGAAGAGGTCGGAGATGGCAATATGGTCTGTGGCTGTGTTTTATCACTGCTTACTGCAGAAATGCTCATCTTGTATGAGTTTGTGACAAGATTATTGTTGCTCTCATGCAAAAATAGTCCTGAGGGCTGCAGATTGGAAAAGGTTGACTTACTTGCATTGGGAATACCATCTGTCCCCAAAGTGAAGTCAAAATACCATTTTCTTTTCAGTTCTGCAGCTATGAATATTGGAAGAATATGTTGCCTAGCACAATATTTTTGTTCCCTTCAAATATTTTTACAAGGTTTTTCTGAGGCCTGAGAAGAGTATGGCACAGTAACTAAGAAACAGAAATTTAACTTTTGTAGGCTCTTTGGGAGATCTCTGTTATTATAGCAAAACTTGGAATTAAATGAAGATAGATTCTTGTAGAAACCAGGAAAGAAAGTATGGAAAGGTGACTCAGAAAATTTTTCACTAAAAAAATAGTGTTCTAGATAAAATCTATTACAGTGTTTTCCAGTATTAGGGGATCTCACCAAAGAGACTTTTTTTTGCCTTCCGTACAGTAGATGTTGATTGGTTCTATACATTAGATGGCAAGTTTTAAAAATCAGTCGTGTTGTTTAGATTTCTGGACTAGAGCATGGAACCCACAGGGTCATTTCTTCATTAAAAAGAAGTTAAGCATCCTATGTTAATCTGTTGTAGATCTTTCTGAAAACAGATTAATTGATGGCAAAGCCAGGTTTAAACCTGAATTGTTTCACAGGGTGATACTTGATATTCTAATCTCATCTTTTACTCTTTTAGAATTCTAGTTGTGCAGCATCAGGCATCCAGGGAAAAAAAGTTAATAAGGCTGTCATATTTTCCAACACAATCTGAATTGTTCTCTTGTATTCAGGAGCCTGCACAAATCACATAATATTCGTTTCAGAAAACCACATAATTATATTCACATGCAATCTGAAATATCTTTCCAAAAGAACCAGTCAACTACATAACAGAGATATCCACAACCCCATCATCCTGATCTCTTCCGCTTTCTAGTAGATAAGAATTTCTTAATTCCTTCTAAATATGATTTTGCAGGCATAGGCCATTTTTATGGGTTTGATTTTGTGAAATATTTGATTTCTTCACAAATAATTGCTGGTATCTTGGTGTGTGCAACAAAAATGTCTGTTCTTCATGTTGTATAGAGACAAATTCAGGCTTGACAAACTAGAATGGAATTGAATCTTATGAATTCTAGCTGTTTGGGGGGATCCTAAATAACTGTTCATAAAGATATTTTTTTCAAATGAAGAGGGTACTGAGTGACCATGGTAGAGCTATAGTGGACTTCTTTTCTATTTTTGAGCCTAAATTATGCTTTGCAAAGAATGAAAGGGGCAGATAGTTTACAGATCTCCAAGGGTACCCCTCTGGTGAAGAAGTTGCTGAGGTAGGATGGAGCTGCCAGAACAGTATCTTGTTTTCTTCCTCCCTTCAGAATATAGGTGTGCTTTTGGGACTGTGTTGAGAGGATGGGATCCGTCTGAGAGGACTGCACTGCATCTGCAAGCTGATGTGAGGGTACCCAAAAGACTGAAATGGGCATTTGTGTTGCAAAGGGTAAGGCCTCACCTCTAGAGGATACTTTGAAACACTTATGTCCATGTTGACCTTCAGGGTTGTACCATTTAGTACTATGCTTTGTGAAAATTCTTTAACAAAAGTGAAAGAAGACCTCCTTACATTTTTTATAACAGCTTTTAAGGTATATGGTCTAGGCATTCCTTTTTTAAGTGTGTGATCAAACCTAGGCTTAGAAAGTGATGCTATTATATGTAGGCCAGACTTCATAATGCAAGGCAAGCAGTGTAATTAACACAAAACAACATCTGCATGTTGTTTATGCATAAATGGGAATTCAAATACTAAAATATAAATATTCATTAGCTACAATAACATCTTAAAATGATTGACTTTTTAAATGCATAGTTCAGGAAGAGTGTTTCACAGATGGACAAGAGAAATATAATTGTCATTCATAGGTTTATTACCCTGAAATTTCACCTTGAAAACAAATGTAAATCTGACCCCATTAAAACATGTTTATGAGCCATTTTCTTTATCCTGCTGTGGACATGTGCATCCTTGATGCACAATCCCAGCAGTCCGATCTTATTAGCACCCCACTATTTTTAATTTTTAATTGTGAGATCTCTGCAGATGCCAGTAAATTAACTGGTGTCGTTCTCTGTCACCGAGGCCAACTGGCTTGCAACAGCCTACATCTGTACTATGAAATTGCACTAGCCTTCAGACAAGGTGGCCAGATTCAAATTGCCAGTTGGGAATAGTCTTTGGCTTGACTAACTGTGTCTGGAGGTTGTTTCTGTCAGTGCTGATTTATCCAGGATTGTTCAGAAAATTTAATAGCATAGACTATCAAGTTTTGGCACCCAGGAACATTCCTTGGCACAGGTTAATTTACTACTAAAGATGTACGGTACATGAAGAACAAAATTATCTTACTCTAATATCCATTTAAGGATAATATAGACCCACCTCAGAAACTGTGATAAAAAGTCACATTTTTTAACAAAAAAAAACTCTTAAAAAGTAAGAAATGAATAAAAAGACATAAAATATAGTGCTCTGGTGAGATTAAGAAAAATTAAATTAAAAGGTATTTTTATCACAAGAAAGCTAAAATGTGTTTGCGTCGAATGAACACATCTGCATCCACTTGGAGTTAGGGCATTTTGCTGTGGCCCTGTTCCAGGGGTACTAGACCTGTGGTCAGTAAATCTGTGTGGTTAGTATACCTGTCAGTGCCGGGGATAGTTTTCTCTCAGTTATGTGGCTCTCTAATGCCGGGGGCTGCTGGGACCTGAGCTAGCACCAGCTATCACTGATAGCATCTTCGGCCTATTCTAGACTTGGGGGGGGGTTATTTTTATCTTTTTAATTTTCTAATGGCAAAACCAAGGACATTACTGGCTTGCAAAAACATAAGTTGCTCTGTGGTAATGTGCTCTGAATGCAGAATTTTGAGACAGCTCTGTTGTTTCAGCTATACTTCTTTTAGATTTGCTAGAATTGCAGTAATGTTGCTGAAGATTGTATTGTATATCTATATGTAACATTGATGTCTACCATTTGCAGATTTATGCCATTAGCTTAAATGAACACACCTGACTTTGCAGAATTCCTTCCCCCCTTCCTTTTAAATGTGCTATAATTGCATTAATTTACAAAGGCACACATAATGGATTTAAAAAGGTTTTGAGTTTTCTCTTATAGGTAGTGCTTAGCTTGCTCTTAAAATAATTGTGTCTAAAACTTTTTAAATATTCTTCATATTTCAGAGTTAATTAAAAGCTGTTGCTCATTATGGATGTTTTTACTTTTTTATGATGTAACAGTGGTTAAGTAGAGTAAAAAATGCTCAAAGTAGAGACCATGTAGAACAAAACAATGGCAATGCTTAGTGCATATAATGCTTGTTGTCCTCAGACCACTGTGCAGTTAAACCTCAGCATCCTTTGGAGGGTGGTGTGTGCTGCTGTAAATGAAGTCAGCTGAGCAGAGAAGTTCTGAGGGGTGCAGAGCTACAGAAGAAATGGGTGTTGGTGCTAGAAATAGGCCGGCTAGCTTTTTGTGTGTGTATTTTGGTGCAGGGCGGCTGTACGGTAGGTACGGAGACTTCAGCGGGAGAGTTCCTCTGGGCGACAGCTCTGGGCTGTGCCCAGTGTGTCGGGAGCACCCTGTTGCAGAAGAAGAAATCATCTTCATCTCCTGCACCCCAGACTTGCAGAAAAAGCACATTTAGGCAGAGTGGCCGTAGGAGGAACTTTTCATTTCATGCTGTGTTAATTCTTCGCTTAATTCTCATAGTCTGCAAGTGGGTGGCTCTTCTGGATGGGTTTAAGAAGAAGCCACTATAGCAAAGCTATTCTTCCTACTCCAATCCCGTGGCCTACTTACAGTTTAAAAGGAGAATTTCATGCCACTGCAGACAGCTCCCTGCACAAAACCTGGTTGTTTGGGATTTGTGTGGGAAGCTGCCTGCATTATCCTCTCCTACATATGTTAGACTGCACAGAAATGACTGTACATGATTTGCTGTGATTGCACCTGGTGTAGCATTGTTATATTTAAGGCTGCTTCGTGCTTCAAAAACCAGGAATATTTAAGAAATAAAAGTGTTTGCAGATGTAAAAGAAAATAATTGTGGAGCTTACAGTTAAAATTTTATATAAACTAATTGCTTAATTTAGAACTTCCTGTCTAGGTTACTTCATACCTTTGAATATGGTAGACTAGCAAAGAAAATATACACATTTTGCTTTATGCATCTATACTGATGCATTTCATCATACTTTCTTACAATACTCAGATTCAGTTAGTTCATAAATCAAATTGGCTGTGTGTAATACATATTTATAAAAGTACAAAGGCAAATATGCTTTATTATGCAAAAATAATATTCTGTTAAATTAGTTTAACTAAGCTAATTGAAGTGTCATGACATTTTTTGGAAGTCAGTACATCAAGTAAGAGACTTAACTAGTAAAAGTGAGATGTGTGCAAAGAATAGGATTTCTGCTATGTTTGGAGAAGCTTTGATTATTTGGTGCCTTTCCAAGACTCCATCTTATTGTTACCCGGATACAGAATTCCAAAACCTGTTGAAATATACCCGGAAGTGAAATCATTGTTGCTTGTGTTTTCTGCAGTGATAAAATGGTTTTCCCTTTGGTCACAAAGCCAATATGACTGCAATAAGAGAATAGTGAAGGAGTGAAAATTATGCTGCGTATATATAATTTGATGTGTTATCATTTCGCACTTTTACTACTGCAACTGCATTGACTCCTGTGGAGTTGAGTTATGTAATGTACAGCAAAGCTGAGTCTGTCCTTGTAGGCAAGAGCAATGATCTAAAATCACTGACAGTATCTTTTTTAAAAGACTTTTTAAGCAAGAATTCTCAAATACTGTATCACTTCTCAAAACAATCCCTGCATTTCCAAAATAATTTCCATTATTGTTTTCTATTTTGGAAACAAAATTAAAAAAAAATTATGGCCTTAAATAAGTCAGTGTTTACACTGTAAGCAACCAAATAAAATAAATGCACTTTTCCACAATCAACTGAAATCACACTATCCAACTCCCAAAGCCCAAGCGTCACTGAATTTCAGGTCCAAATTACCTGGGGTCTGAGAGATAAATGGAAGCAAAGAAAAGAGACCATTCATATTAGCCATATTACCTTGCCTTTAAATACAGCCTGAACCAATTGAAGCAGTGGAGTTTTAAACTGACTTCAGTGGGGACAGCACAGTTTTGATGACAGATCATTATGTAGCCCTCTTGCCCTCTTACACTTGTCAAACATCTGAAACACAACCTGAGTGTCGAACAGCTTTAACAGTGTGAAATCTAAAGTGTAAAGAAAATAAATCATTTGCCCTAGGATAAAAGACTACAATAGCTCCAGGTCATATACCATGCCCTCATATCAACCTGTAATTGTTGTGCAGTTATTGGACATGTGAATTATAAATCAGTTGACGCATTCAGAAGATTATAACAGGATATAGTCACTTGCTAACCATGAAATTTTAGATTTCTCTTGATTCCCCAAAATTTAGTTATCAAATCCCTATGTGCCTTCTTTTCCAAAGCCTCCACCAATGTGAAGTGTGTGACTGAAGTGTACGTATTTGTCTCTCTTTATACAGTAAGATCTGTGCTGAATGGTTATTCTAGACACAAATTACCTGGAGACTGGCTTTGCCATTCTATAGATATGAAGTGATTACAAGAGAGCCGATGGGAATAGCTCATTCACCTTCCCCTTCCCAAAGAAAGGAAGAGAAAATAGGAATGTGTATTTTTTCTTTAATGAATAGTCCCTCTTTGTCCTGCTGGATTATTAAATGGTTATTTAAACTTAGCTGCTTCAGAAACATTATCAATTAACCACATCCCTATCAAACATTATACAGATGTAATTAAACTAAATTGCTACACGGTAGCATTCATTACACAATGGCACACTTCTGTTAGGGCTATAGAAAGAGCTTAATTACAAGTCTAGACATCCCTGAAAAGGGAGAAAACACATGTTCTTTTCAATTTTTTAAAGATTTACTGTCTACATTTTTAGCTGAAGATGTCCAATACTGAATTGGAACCTCTGGCTTTGGTTCTGCCTTCAGCACCCTGTAGGCTTAATTTTGTAATAGATTCAACAGGCAAGTCCTAAAAATACCCTGTGTAGTAATAAAAGTGGTAGAAATTCTCCTTTTAAAAACACGAGTGAATCTAGTATTCATGAAATTGCCAGTCATACAGTAAATTACTATGGTCGTACTCAACAGCTTTGCCACATACCTTAACAGAAATTAATGTTTAATATAATAGCGTAATGTTAATATAATAATGATAAAACTACTGCATCAGCCGTGGAAGACGGCAGGCTTCTCCCCCCAACTACATCAATGCACCCTGAAAACTGTCATCTTTGCTGAGGAGAAAAAGGAGTGTTGAGTCTGTAACCAAAGCATTTCCGCTGCAGAGACTGTTTGGCTGCAGCAGGTGACGCGGGGTGTAATACGGGCGGTGCTACACAGTGAATCGCACTGCCGGAAGGGCAGTAGCCAGCTGCCTGGTGTGAACAAGGGGTGCATGTGGAGGTCCCTTAACCATGTCGCTGGTTTTCTGATGCAGTTTACCACAGGAACTGGGCTCGTACGCAGGTGGGGGGTCTGTGAGCCAGACACCCAGAAAGTGCCAGGAGCTAGTGAGCAGGAGGGCAGGGAGCAGAGGGGTTTCGCAAGGGATTACAGCATGCACAGAGAAGCAGCCATGAGGGTACGCGCTGCTGCCAGAGCTGTCTCTGCTCTAAAATATTTCTCGATTTAAGACACTGGAAATCATGCCCAAAGCTGGGACCCCAGCTCTGTGTTTTGTTTAATCTCAAGGGACTAAGGCATGCTTTTGAGGGCGGAAAGGAGATGTCTAGCGGTGGGCTCGCTGAGGGAGTAAGTAAAAGAGGTGTAGGAGGAAGCACACCATGATCATATGCAGCAACAACAGGATGAGTGTGGAGATCTCCTGAGACAAGATACCGAAATAGCTGGAGAAGGCTGCAAAACAGCAGAAACAGAGAAGAAGCTGGCAGCTCTTTGGAGAAGAAGCTGGAGACAGATGCTTTTCCTCTGCCTGAAAACCACCTACTGCCATCAAGAATATACACTCTGATCTGTCAGTCAATGAACATCAAACCCCGTTGGTTAATGAGGAGCAGCCACAAACCCCAAAGGCTGTGAAGCTCACAATCGCCGTCACAAGCGGAAACAAAGGTATTTTAGGACTTTTCCCAGGACTTTTCCCGGAGGTGACCAAGTAAGGGCCAGTACCATGCTAGTGGGTGTGGACAAGATGTTATTAAGGTTTGCTTGAGCCAGTCCCCTCCCTTAGCCACTGTGTTACACTGCTGACAGTGAGGGAGCCTGCAGTGCTGCCAGCAGTGGCCCGGTGCACAGCAGAGTGTGCAGGGTGCTGGGGGCATAGCGGAGTGGTCGGGGCAGATGGTTTTTCGTCAGTCCGCTCGAATGAAGGTCAGTGCTCAGCCAGGGACTGAGTTAAATCCTGGAGTTAAACACAAGCAGGAAGTATGCAGAAAGTGGGAAATCGGTCAGGTTGTTTAAGCTTGAGTAATAAGAATAGCTTGGGTGTGAAGGATAAAATTGGAAAGGCCAGGACACAAAATGAGATGCATGAGATAAAAGGGGTAGCAAAATTAATCATTCTCATAAGAAGAAACACAGGTGAAGGAAATCTACTGGAAGATCTCTATGAGAAGACTGCACTGTTTTTATGGTTTTTTGCATTAGTTTTCACTAAAAGTTCCACTATAACTAGATGCTTAACACAATTAACAAAGCAGTAAAATGTAAGTCGAGAAAAAAGAAAGGAATAGGGTCGAAGAGTATTCAAACCATTTAGATCTTTTTTAATTGGCTGCACCCAGTAACCTTCTCAGTATGATCTTTGAAGAGCAAGCTTTTTAAGTCAGAAACAGATTTAGCTGTTAACAACAGTTATTTCTGATAGAGGCTAGGCAGAGTACCAAATATGTGTAGTACTCTGCTTCACAAGGAAGGAAGGGAGGAATTATAGACCAGTTGGCTTGATTCCACTTCCCAGAAGAAAAAACTATAGTAAATAATGAAGCAAACTAATATTAGGCACCTGGGAGATAACAAAGCAGAGAGGTCACCAGGAAGGCAAGTTTTTGTTAAGATCAAGTCATGCCAAGTCAATCTAATTTTTCTTCTGGCAGGGTGAGAGGCGTTGTTAAAGGGGAGGAGCAGGAGGTATCGTGCACACTTGATGTGTGTAAAACTTTTGATACTTGCCTCGTCTGACAGTCTCACAGTAAATGAGGGAAATGTGGTCATGATTACTTGATTTTAAGCTGGGTGCAGTGCAGCTTGGTTATCTGTATCCAGAGAGTGGTTATCAGTGTGTCAAAAGGTATCAAGGGAGGATGTTCAAGAAAAATCCTCTTGGATCTGAAGCTTTCAGTATTTTTGTTAACAGGGCCAGGTGATGGAATAGAGATTACTCTTACAAAAAAATTTGGACAACGTAAAACTGGGAGAGACTGCAAGTATGTTGGAGAACAGGGTTAGAAATAGAATAACCTTGGTAAAAATTCAAGACCTTTCAGCAGTGTCAAGGACAAGATTGTGTATGGGCTTGAATGGTCAACAGTGAAAACAGGAGTGGGAACAAATCAGAAGGATCTGAAGGTTACACTGGATCCAAAGGCAAACAGGAGTGTGATAGGTTGAAAAATAGGCAAATATATTTACAAATACATCCTGTGAGATTTGTCAGGCCTCGACTGGAATACATTTTTGCATTTTGAACACATTGATGCAATTTGATACAGCCCGGATGAGAGCAACAAAGAAGGACCATGAGTCTAGAAAACTTAGTCTGTAAAAAAAGACTGAAAGAACTGGAGTCTTCTAGTCTTGAGCAAGAAGACTGATGGTGGACATGGGAACAAGTACGCAAAAGGCTGTTGCAGAAAAGGGAGTAATCTGCTTTCTTCATCTAAGGTATATATGAAACAAAGTAATGGGCTTCATCTGCACCTGTCAAGGTCCAGGTGAGACATAAGGAAGTATTTCCAAATTGTCAAGATAGCACAGCCCTGTAATAAATTGCCTGGGGAGACTGCAGAGTATCAGAGGTTGTTAGGTGTAAATTAGGCAAACAACTGTTGTAGATGTAACTGATCTTACCTGAGAGCATAGGGAGACATAGATGATTCAGGTTCATTTCAGCCCTGCTTTTCTACAATTCTGTGTAATAGCTACTATAAATATAAATCAGAAGTAAGACTAGAGTTTTAAGCAGTCCTCATTAGTCCTCTTGTCATAAAGTCTTTCGAGTTAGATAAGAACCTGAATTATTAAAGGATAAAACAACAACAAAAATTCTCATGCAGCAATTAGAAAGAAACTCTAAAAAGGAAGAGAAAGACAGAAAGAAAAGCCCTTCTTCTGCCGTCACACTTAAAGGGTCGTAGCAATTGTACAAACATGAGTTAACGTTGTGTACCATGGGAATAAAGGCCCAGGTGAAGGCTGCCTTTATTTTAAAAGGTAAGTGTTTTGGAAAGGGCCTGTGTATTATTCCCATCTGGTGTCGTGCTGAGCTTGTCCTCAGAGTTTATCAAATGGTAATAAAACTATCACACTCAACTCTTTCTAGAATACATTTGTGGCAGATTATCTGAGAGATGATATGCGCTAATAATGCAGTGGCCTACTGTGTGCCTGAAGCATAGCTGATTTCACCCACCTGGCCTACATGTATCTCATTGGGCAAAGCAACTGAAAAATAAGTGTGATCAGAGAACATACAAGGCCCTATGCTTAACAAATAGAATTTTTTCACTATTTATTTTATTTCATTTGCATTGTGATTCAGTCAGCTAATACAGACTCCTCAGGGGCTCTAAATGTTTCTAGTTAGTTTTCATTTTATTTTTTCTTGTTCTTGTTCACTTTCGCTGATTGGAATAGCCATATGTTCCTGAAAATCAGTAGTGTTCCTATTTATAGCACCTACCTTGATATTCTGTTCAAAAAAAACCCCCAAAAAACAGAGGAACAAATAAATGGGAAAATATAATTTATTTTTGCTATGCCATTGGCCAGTTTGTCTGATGAAACTGCCATGCATGGAGAACGTTTTTTCCACATGGGCTTCTTGCATGGGCCTTGCTGTGAAATTTATGGTGGCCTCTCTTCCATATACATCTCATCAAGCCAGACCAAGTGCTGTTACTCTACGTATATTCTGCATATATAAATTGAAATAAGTGTTATACAAAGGGGATTTTATTAATTTAACTAAATCTGTTTCTAAATCAAGATAGTAAAATTCAGAATATTGTATACATGTATACCAGACAGTGTTATTATCAATACCAGGAGCCATTATGTTACATGGTGAACAGAGCTGGAGGCTAGACTCTTTTCACTTGGCCTATTTGGACTGGTAAAAACTAGCAGACTATAAGGCCCAGGGTATTTACCAAGTAAGGGAGCAGTGCTGAAAATGGACACAATCTTGGAAGGTCCCATTGGTAGTGGGTTGTGCAGCAGGAAAAGCGCTGTGTGAATGGCAAATGGCTCCAACTTGGAGGAGAGGGGAGGGAGCTGCAGTAGCTGCATGTGCTGGAGATCTTCAGTAACAAGGCTGTTGGGAAGCAGGCGCATTTTATAGAAGTAAAATCATAGGTCTTTCCCCTTGCAAGGCTGGGGGTGCGGGAAGCTAGCTGGCACTTTTGCTTTGATGAAGAGGAGAATTTTTGTGTTAGTAAAAATAATGTTTTTTTAACTTTCACCTAGCCAGATACGTATGATCATGCTCTCTGTCCTTTTGTATGTCTATTAGTCTGCAATAAAATTATTGACTCTGTTGGCCAGTTTCAACAAAATTCAACAGAAGGTAGGTCTCAAAGATATAAAATGTCAACAGCAGGCTTGTTAAAAATACGACTTGGCAGCTTCCAGCCCCAAGCATATGCTTTAGTTTTAGCATAGGGAAAAGTCAGAGGGGGTGGGGTATCCACAGTGGGTGGGTAGGAGGGCTGGGCTGGGCTGTGGGGAGACAGGGGATGTGGAGAGGCTGGGTACAGCAGAGGGAAGAAGGGGAGCTGCAGGTACTGGGATGCGGGAGCAGGCAATGAGCTGAAGGTAATGCAGTGGCAAGCTTTGAAAGACGTGGATTCAGTTTGGGGGGAGAAGAGTTCAGGCAACACTGAAAATTTTATGTCTTTGGTGGGCTCTTATAGATATTAATGGGGCACCTAAGTTGTGCATATTTTCTGCAAATGATGTGCTGGATGGAGCAGGGAGATTTTCCTACCTGGACTCTCTGGTATATAATAAAACAGAGGTCATCCTGCAAACTTGATATAATTCTGTTAAGAAGTCAGTCAGTCATGAGACACAAGCATGATTACCAGGTGCTGCCAGTTATGATTCTTGCTTATATGTGAGAAGGAGCCCTGTGAACCATGCTAGCTTCTCAGCTTAGAGTTGACCAGGTTTTCCCAGATTTCCCTCCCACAAAAATGCACTTCTGGGGAAAGAGGAAAGTTTTGATGTTTTCAGCCTCACACCATAAAATGTTATAAGAATATGGGTGTGTGGAAAAAAGGGCCTGCTGAAAGACTTCAAGCAAATTTAGCTGGAACATTTCTCTGCATAAATTTGATCTATGATATTTCATACGAGTGAATAGAAGTGTCTGCTTTCCACTGGCTGATCATGAAATATCTGTTCCTTCTCACTCCTACAGAGACAGTTAAACTGATTTTTAGCACATGAACACAAATCAGTTCAGAAACCTCTTTCTGTCCACTCCAACTTGATTGCTTTTGGCACGCTCACTGTGTGCTGCTATTACCTCTGCATGTCAAACACATCAGTGCTATGCTGTGGGAGCAGCTTTGCTAGTTTTGCCTTCGTTGACAGATACGGATGTATTTTTATCCAAGGTAGACGCAGCCTCATTCAGTGCAGACACGCAGATGTGACCACATTAAATGATGTAGGAGAGAGCAATCCATTAGCCTCTCCATAAAGTGTTGTCTGTTTTTACATTGGATAACTAATTAGCTGTCTCATTGTAGAACACACAGCTGGGACAAGCTCTTAAATTTACTGTGGTGTAAAGTAGATGAGAGTCTTTGGCTGATCTCCTCAAGCCATGTCATGATAAATACTACCATTTTAGGATTTTATGGAAAGCCAGAAAATACATTTATTGCACTGTAAGAGACACTTAAAAAAGCACTGGATGTCAGTGAAACAATGCCTACAGAAAAAGGTATGTATTCTTATTGCATGTTGTTTAATGGCTAGCCACTTACACAAACTAAAATCTCAGTGGAAGATGCACAGTCAAGAGTTCCTCTCAGATGCTAACTCAAGTGAGCACTGTAGTTTTGCTTTCCTGACTGGTATTCTGTGATGTGTTATTTGCTGAATAATAGTTCGTGCAGTTTTTTTTAGTTGTGAAAACATGGCCAAGAGATATTCCACTAAAATGTAGACCAAGATACGTTCAAATAAGATACTCTGCTCCTACTCTTGTGCCTCTTTTTTCCCAGGCTTCAGAGATTTCTGCTGAAGATTTTATCAGCAAGAAATACAGAATTTGTTTCACTAGCTTCTCCTTTTTGTCAATCAGTATATTATATTTTTTCTCTGTCCATCTCTAGCAATGTAAAAGGCAACTGTAGATCCCAGAAATTCTGTTTTCTATTTGTGCAAGACAGGAACGGCATTTTTAAAGAAATTCAGTGATCAGTAAATTCACATGTACTGCAGGCTCTTCAGCAAAACAGCTGGAATTTTGGGACTGTAGGATTGTGTGATATTACAACACTTTAGCAGTCTGCTCAAGGGATGGCAAAGATTTGATAGCTAGTCCAGGACACATACTACATCCTCTGTTGCAGTTGTCCTCTAATCAAGGCTGTCTATTTAATAGTTTTATACTTGTGTAACCATTTTCTTACCCCTCAGAAAGCTGTAATGTGCAAAAGCTGCCTTCCTTTGAGCCGGACTTTGGCATCTCAACATCTCTTAGATTGCTTCCTAGAAGCTACTGTTGTATTAAAAGAATCAATAATCTTCTCTGAGATGTTTTTCTTCTCACATGGGCGTGATGCTATCTTTGCCTTCTCAATTTTCAGTTTCCTATTCAGATCACAATATGCACCCAAGGATTTCATGCAGAGCGGGTTTGCGGAAAAAAGCTACAGAGAATTAGTTGAGCGACACTGTGTCACAAAGGTAGCAGTCAGCGAGCTGCTGCTATAGGTTATTAGGAAGACATTAACTCATGCTGGGCCATAACATATCTAATACTCACTTAAATGTTTTGACTTTCTGTCTTTCTAGTACCTGCATGCAAATGGGATTGTGCATCGTGACTTGAAGCCAGAGAATCTGCTCTATGCAACACCAGCACCGGATGCACCATTAAAAATTGGTGAGCAGCATTAAATATATGCTAAATATATTCTTTTGTATCACTAGTGTGTATTTCACACCATCATTTTATTCTATGCTAGCGCTGATACTTAGATGAACAGGCATGTTACTTGTGCAACTGCAGAGTTGTGCATGGTGTTTTAAAGACGATGCAAAACTAAATTCCTGCCCTGAGGAATTTACAGCCAAAATTATGCAGAATATGGCAAAGAATAAACAACACAGGAGGAACAAGAAGTATCATGAGTTTGGCTTATAGCTGCATACATCACTTCTGTGTCCCTTTTTTGTTAAAACTAACATACTAAAAGTGAGAGATTTATTAGCATGAAAGTGCAAATGTGCGGATAAGCAGTAGAAAGCAAACTAAGCAAGGCTGACCTCAGTTTTGAAAGGAGATTTGAAGGATAAGAAGGAGTATTCCTTAAAAGAGAATAGGGAAGATCCTTGAGGCACAGTCAGCACTGCAGGGACGGGTGAGGAGAGAGACACGGCGCGATCAGGCTGTCCTGGCCTGGGATATGTCCCACCAGTCCCGTCAGGAAGGACAGCCACTTGCCCAGGGCATGACCTCCAAAAATGCCAGGTACTTGCCTTTCTTGCTGGCGCAAACAGGTGCTTTGTGACTCCCTTGGCTTGCAGAGGAGCGAAGGCGGGGGGCAATGCCCATCACCCGACAGCAGCGGGCCGCAGCCCTCTGTCCTTGGAGCCTCGCGTGGCGCTGTTGCGGGTAACCCACTAGCTTGCAGCGTTGCGGAGCCACAGCATGCTAACTGCTGGACTGCGCGGGCTGTGGCATCTTGCAGGTGTTAACCTGGAAAAGGGTTGATTTGTACCTGCTAAAGGAAAAAGATCCTGAACCTTCTGCTCTCTTCCTCTTAAAGAAACAGACCTCTTCGATGTGGGGTTTCCTAGTAAATAATATTCCAGGCGTGCAAAGGTACCCAAGATGTAATCAATTTGGAAATACCACCTTACTGGGAAGCATGCGAGGAGTGAAAGTGTTGCCTTGTTTGTCAGGCCTGTGTTTGTCATGGGTTTCAAGAACCAGATTTCCAGGAACTAGATATCAGCAATTTCATATTAAAATAAATTTCTAGGATAAAGTCTTGCATCTAGGGACGATAGTATTAATTTGCATTTTATCCTTGTGCTCACCTTTCCTGGAAGGGTGCTAACAATGGTAACATGTGAGTGCACCATCCAGCAGCCTTGGTTTGGTGGGCAGAGTGATGTGAGGGCTCCTGAAGTGTTTGTCTCCATAAGCACAGGCTCCCTAAGGGGAAGCTTGAAGATATAGCTGTCTATCTCTCACTGAAGTTTAAAAGCTGCAAAGTTTTTAGAAATAGAAAGTAGGCTAGTTTGGAATAAGAAGGGATTATTTCCAAATCTGTGTGGCAAGCAGAGCACTGCCGGGGGTGGGCGTTGTGATATAGGTCCCGTACATCTTGCACCTCCTAAGGCAGTGAGGGCTAGAGTGACAATGGATTATTTTTTTCTTAACTGCTATGCTGCTTTATGTTTTGGCTGAAGTTATTGCCTCGTTTAAAATGAGTTCTGATTTACAATGAGTGGTAGTGTTTATAAAAGTATATTTCTGTTTAGATAAATAATATATAAATGATGAACAATTAGGGACAAGTGAACCCTAACTATGCATTTCCAAATAAAATGCAACCTGTTTTTATCCTGATCCCGAGTCAAAACATTCATTTTTGCATTCATGCTGATAAAACAGGAGCATTTTTATTAGGTATTTTTTAAGGCCAGATTGTCATCACCTAAGTTGAAATTTGAAGAAGCAGCGTTTATTCTCAGTGAAAATGGAACAAGCAGTCAAGGCTTCCACTTTTCTGTCTTTCAAAAGATGAGACATGCAAGTACCAGGTATAACAGCCTGAAGGCTCTTGCTGTCGGGGTAGCGATTCAGGGGGGGAAGCACTGCAAACAGGATGATCAGGGCTTCTGCTGGCCCAACCTCAGCACTCCCAGAAGGCCTGTATCAAAATACTGCTGGGATTTTAGCTTGCAGGGCACTGGGCACTCGGCCCCTTGTCCAGGAAATCCCTGATGCACTATTTTTTAACACAAAAGTTGTTCTGTTGATTTTATTGGTTTACTCGCAAAGTGAAAGCTGAATATATACTTAAAGTGAATTTCTGGATCATTCCTTCTGTGATGAAAGGTAAATCACATTCCAGGCAATTTTCAATTTAGCTCATAGGTTCACGTAAGATCACAAGTCAAAGGGCTCTGTTTATGAAATACATATTCTCCACTTTTTTAAATTATTCTGTTTTCTGTCTAACATCCTAAATACACTCTTGGCTCCTTAGGTATCCCATAGTATTGGCTATATGTGTTCTTCAGGATAGAAAACAAGTTGCATTTTAAAAATATTTGGGTCTGTTAAGAGGCAGCGATACTCATTTGTGTGGACAAATTTTGCTTCTGGATAACAATATGGGTGGATTTTTTTAATTCATCTTCATCTCTGGAAATGACCATGCTGTTCATTTAATGCGTAAGTGTTAATTTAATTACATATACAATGTAAGAAAAATGCTTTTATGAAGAAGTAAAAACATTAATATTTCTAAAAAAATCTTAACAGCTGATTTTGGACTTTCCAAGATTGTGGAAGATCAGGTGACCATGAAGACGGTTTGTGGAACTCCAGGGTACTGTGGTATGTTACCTGATTATTTACAATAAGCTGAACATAACACGTGAATGTTAACTTTTTTCTTTCCTTGGTGAAATGCTTCTTACTAAGTTCAAAATTCAGAAAGCCTTTGAAAAGCAGAAATAAAAAAAGAAAATTCAGAATTGGCACTTGGTGAAGTTTTTCTAAACTCTTATTCTCAAGCACTGAAGGTTAATAATCAAAACATATGTTATGGTGTAAGTTCATCACTTACATGGAAGTAAGTCCAACTCTCATAAAACTGATGGAATTACTAAAATAGTATTGGAGCAACATCAGCAGAAATGTGGGTTATGTAAGGCTTCATGGAAAACACTAACATTTATAGAGGTTGTACTCTGTATGAACATTTGAGTATTAATTACAGTGAATTTATCTTAAAGTGATACTTTTTTAACACAGAGGAAGCTGAATTATTCCATAGAGTAGGATCATAACTTCAGCCACATAAACCAAGTCATTTCAGTAAGTGCATGTTTTTAAATGTGGGTTTAAATCTTGACTTAAACAGGCCATTCTGCTCAGTGCTGGAGTTGGACCTGAATAATGGAGAATTATGAGTATAATATCAAGGAGCACTTTGTGGCAGATCTGTCAGCTAGGGGGGCTGGAGTAGATCTGTTTGTCTCTCTCTGCAGTAAAGAAGCTCTGGAACTTTTAATTAATCCGTTTTTCTCCTAAACGAAATTAGAATGATATCATAGGTTGGCTTCAGTTCTACCATGATAGTGAGATTCAGCCTAAACTGTTCTTTGCCAAATTGACTAATTTGCCTGTGCACTCGCAGTACCTGAACAACATGATTTTATGGATAGCTTCAGAGGAAACGTAGGACTCTTGAGCTTAGCCAAAATGGTGTAATACATAAGGACAGTAATCTGAATTCCTTGACTTGTTGATAATGGTTTTATGTTTTTCAGTTGATGGCCTTTAAGGACAGCTTTACCTCATTTAATCATGGGAAATGTGCACACAGTTTATAAACTGTGTCTTGTCTCGGTTATCCTGTTCTTGTATGTTTCTGTTTTTTCCAAAATGGCACATGCAAAAGTTTGTACCGTAAATGAAACAGCTGTCTGTCCACCTTTGATTTGCATGTGAACACATAGGTGCAATCATTTCCTTCTCTTTGGGGAAGCCATTCCCTCAGTCTGAAAAGCCCACGTTAGTGCTATTTTTATTAGAGAAAACAGGTTTAGAAATTTCCAAAATGCTAAATCCTGCATCCCTTGAAATCAGCAACAAATTCCTCTGGATTCGGTGATGTAAATTAATAATTCTGACTGAACATTTATACTGTAATTATTGTAGCATAACTATTAAAGATCAGATTACAGTAATACAAGCTAAACTGATAAGAGGATACATTATTACTGCTCACAACCTCTGCTTTATGTTTCTTTATCTACCTGAAATTATTTTAGTGTAACTTCATATTAAAGTACACATAATTTCCTTGAAAAAGAAATCACAGCTTATTCATACATCTCAATCTTGTAGTTATTAATAATGTAAGGCATCTAATTTGAATACAAAAGAAATACCATGGATACTTGAAATTTAAACAAATTTCCAGAGAATCACATTTAGGCAAAAATATGTTCCCACACTGTCATATGGGAGAATGTTGTTTTGATAAGCAAGTTGAAAAAAACATAATACCGGTAACAGCGTGAATAATTGGCAATGTGGTCTTTTTCTCCATTGCTATGGGGAGAAAAAGGCCCATCAGCCTGCACGTCTCCTGCGGGAGCCTCAGCAGACGTGGCTCCTGCTGCAGGGAGGCCCTTGCCTGACTGAAGATGCCCTGCATGGCTTTGCATTTCGTTCAGGGCAGCTCTCCCGGGCAAACCAGAACTGCGCTGATCCCTTAGCTCTGCCCATCCACTCAAGGGAGAAGCCTTAAATACTGTGGCCAAGTTGTGTGTGCGTGCGAAAGGACGGCCTGAGGAGCAGTGTAGGTATCTGAGGAGACATCCATGGCTTGTGCTGCCCTTGGCACCAGTGGAGCCAGGCAGGGCTGAGGAGCTGAGCAGGCAAATGAGCATCCCAGGCTGTCCGCTGCTCTGAGCAGGCATCCCCACGCACTCCTGTGCTCCTGGTGCAGCATCATTGCCACAGCTCCGTTATCAGCAGAGGGATGGCCACCTCCCAGACATGGGCATGAGAAGTTTGCCTGGACTTCTGGGGCCAGAAAATGCATCAGAGAAGAATCCTGCAGTGCACAAGAAGGAGGCCCCTGGGCAAAAGAGGATTGCAACTGCCTTGGCAAACTGCTTGCTCTGTGCCGCTCTAGGGCTGTGGCAAGGCACTTTCATGTCAGCAAACCAGCTAATGGCTGCGGAGGTCGGTGATGTGGATTACTCCAAGGCAAGTCCACTGGGGTGGATGTGCTTCTCATGGTGGATGCTCCCCTCCCACAACCAGGGTGATCTTATGGAGAAACCTATTTCTGCTGTTCTTGCTGACATCCTGCCCCTGAATGGGCTCATACAAGAGGCTAGTTCAAGCTGGGGCATACTTCCACACATGGTAGCATGCTGGGCAGTAAGCATCTTGGATAGTTTTCGATACAACTGAACTGAGTCGTGCAGAAGCTAAAGGCAATCACATAGAAATGAAGGGTTAAACGCTGAATTTTGGGGGTTTTTTAATGACTACACAGTGGTCCCTGGGAGGTGAGTAGCAAAACTGAAAAATCAGTTGAATTTTAGTGAGAATTATCTAAATACTTGTGTAACTGCTTGTGCAGTGGATCAGATACATAAGTGAGTCTGTTAAACACATTTCACCCTAAAAGAGGACAAAAGGTCACTGTTACTCATGCTCAGGCATGGCAGAGGCTTAAACATAGGCTCCTGAAAGTGGCTGGGTAACAAACAGGCCAGAAGCTAGCAGTGTAGGAATACCTGTGATATACAGAGCATTTTCTCTCCCAGGCTAGCATGGGGAGTCCTGCAGGAAGGGTCACATTCAGTACTGGCTGGGTTCCTCCTGAAAGTAACAGGTAGTTTAGCCTGCAGCATGGATTCATTTAACTGAAACTTCTGCTCCTGCAAAGAAAAGAAGCAGGGAGTGAACCTGCCTTGTAAACTTCTGCGTATATCCCAATTCTTTGAAGCAGCTATTTTTAATGTTACATTCTTATATCTGTGAAGTGATATACATGTGTATTAAAGGGAATAAACATAGGAAGGGGTGTGTGATAAAAGATGAGAGAAGGAACAAATATTTACACTATTACAGTTAATCCCTTCTGTGCTTGTCCATAGGATCATATAATAATTTAAGTTTGGAGAGACCCCTGGAGGTTGTCTAGTCCAACCCCCTACTCAGAACAGGTCTGATCAGATGAGGTTGCTCCAGGCCACATCCACTCAAGTCTTGAACACCTCCAGGGATGGAGATTTCACAGCCTGTCTGGACTCCTGTGCCAGTGTTTGACCTCCCTCATGGTGAAAAATGTTTTCCTTTTATTTAATTAGAATTTCCCATGTTCCGCTTGTGTTCATTGTCTCATCTCCTATCACTATGCACCTCTGAGAGGAGTCTGGCTCTCTTCTCTGTACCTTCTAGTCAGGTAGCTGTAAACAGCAAACAGGCCTCCTCTTCAACTTCTCCAAGCTGAGCAAATCCATTCCCCTCAGCCTGCCCTCGTATGTTCTCACCAGTTTGGTGGCCCTCCACTGGACTTGCTCCAGTATGTCAGTGTCTTTCTCGCACTGGGAAGTCCCAAAGTGGACACAGCAGTTTAGACGTGGTCTTGCAAGTGCTGATTAGAGGGAAGGACCACTGTTCTGGACCTGCTTGCTGCATTCTTGCTAATACAGCCCTGGATGTGGTTGGCCTTCTCTGCTGCAAGGACACACTGCTGGCTCATATTCAACTTGTCATTCCCCCAGACCTCCCTAGCCAGTCAGCCTACAGCCTGTCCTATTGCATGGGGTTAATCTATCCCAGATGCAAAACTTTGCGCTTGCTTTTCTTACTGTAGAAGCAGAGGGAAGATGATGTTGGTGGAACTAGTAAGATTGCTCTCCTAGCTCATAGCACAGCTCATAATGTGATTTGGGTGACATGGCCATTAGCTTGTATGACATCTTTACTAAGAACACACAGGTGTCAAACATGCCTTGGAACAGAACTTAGTCCTAATCTTTTCAGTTTCATAAAATTGTACTTTTAAGTATTAAATACTCAAGTCCTTGCTGCCTTCTCTCATGGTTGTTATACTACAAATGCTATAAAATTGTAGTTAGTGTTTATCCCTTCCTATGCCTATGTTCGTATATCGTAAAAAGCAGGTTAAAGCTTACTCCCATAACAGAGCTCTCAAAGTAGCATTCTTTTGACTGGGAGGGTTGAGCTTGAATGTCTGTGCTGAGAAGAGAAGAAAAGAAAGTAGGAGCTTTGTGCCTCCCGACATGGACGTGCAATCCTTGCTTTACCAACTGAGGTAATTGACCAACGAGCGTTCCTGGTGCTTGGAAAATATTCAAACATTACTTTCCAGAAGTGGAGGAAACACAGGAGAAACACTGCTGAAATGCCAAATTAAGCTATGAATAATTGATAGTCACAGGCTGCCAACTCCAATATCCTGCCCACCCAGCTTTCAACAGCTTCTCCTTAAAGGACAGAGCAAGGAGAAAATACACTGGTGTCTGGATGCTTTGGCATCAAGGGCTTTTCAATCTACAGTTCCTGGGACATGCAAAGGGATGCAGAGGACTGAAAACAAGAAGATGGTCACAAAGAATTTCACTTGCCTGAAACATCTTCCTTTGAATGAATTTAAGGAGGGCACAGGTGACTGCTTACAGTAGCACATAAAAACAGGCCAATACAGAACTATGATTCATGATCGTCGTGTTACAGTCAACGTCTCAACTAGCAGCAATATTTTAGTGCAATCCATTCACCAAGAGAAAATTCTTGGATATTAAAAAAAATGTGTTTGCTAGATATATAACTGTGTAAACACAGTCCATATAGCAAAGGTAGCTGCTGTGTTATGCTAATTTACATAGCTGTGCATGTAAATTTTTTGGTCTGCTTTATAGCCATTTTACAATACTGAGGCAGAAGGAGAAAAGTGAAATAAGGGCATTAAGTATGTGTCTTCTGCCCTTATCCAAAGCAAGAAACACTGCATCCTCTAAAAGAGGAAGCATGTTGGCCATAAAACAGAAGATTTCCCTGTTTACTGTGTAACTCTCCATGTGGTGTTAACAGACATGGCAGGCAGAGCTCAAAAGCTTCTTTCCTGGCCCCTCTGCATCTCTTTCTCTAAGACCATTGGCTGTTTTGCCTCTAAGCTGTCCTGGTTAGCTACAAGCTGATCTGAGTTAAATTCACTTGGGATCTGGAATCCCTCCTCAAAACATCCTCTCTCTCTTCATCAGTTTATCCAATAGAAGAATAAGGCAGCAGGGAGAGTCTGTACTTAGACTAGCAAGCATTTGTCCAGCTTCCACATATGGCAGTGATACATAGTGAACTTAGTGATTAGCATCCTTTGCCTTTTACATTAATGCTTTGTAAAAATGCTTGGTATGTTCCTGACATGGTAAATCCTTCCAGTAAGTTGAAGAAATCTAAGCCAGCTGCCCGGAGGCAGTTAGGTAGTGTATATTCTGATTAAAATCATGCTCCACAAGAATATCCTAGCATAGTCCTTGAGACAGTTAGTGACACCATGAGAGGTCATCTTTAGGCTGATAGCAAAGGAGCGAGGCAGGAGTCTGGACCAGTCCACACGGGCAACCAGAACTTCAGGTGGGGCAGGGAGCTGTGAAGTTGCATATGGCTCAGGTAAGCCCCCCATCCTCTTGGCCCTGTGATTCACAGCTATGAAACTGTAAAGCAGAAGGGTAAAGAGAAATGGTTGAGGTTTGCTTGGCCACGCAGCCAGATTGAGGGGCTATGTGAGCAGACTGTTGGATATGGACACATTTCTGCAGAGCAGAGCAGAACTTGCAGTGTAGCTATACCCATAATGTGTTCTGGCAGCAAGGATAGCATATTGCTGTTCTATCTCCCAGGTGGAAATCAGAGCCCATGGGCTGCTGGTGGCAGGCAGAGTGGGTCTGGGATGTCCCGGGAAGGATACGTACGTGCTGCAGCATTGATACAGGTAGGCACAGCAAGTCTGCTGTGCCTGAGAAATGTGGCAGTCATCGCACGTGCAGTGTAGAGTTGGTGGGTTCAGGAGCCGTGATGCCATCCCATAGGTCTGATAATACTGATACAGTGTTTTTTTAAGAAGGCCTGGTGATACATGGAAGTGTGGCTCAGCAGTGTCTTTTAAATTATTTTTTCAAAATTAGTTGCATGCCGTAGCATCAGCAAACACCTACATTGTCTGAAGGACATACCAGTCTGCTCAGCTTTCTTTGAGGTGTGTCTGTCAAGCTGCTAGGGCGAAGATTAACTCCTTTACCATTACAGGGCCAAAGTCCCCAGAGACAGTCTTTCCTTTCTACCTGTTCTCCGCTACAGCAAAAGCAATTGCCTGAAATGGTCTTGTCTTTCCTCAGGGCTGAACTGCTTTATCAGGAGTTAAAGAAAAGCTTCATTTCTGAAGCAATCTGTCTTGTAGTCAATCATAGCCCAAATATTCAGTTTCCATATGAGTAGGCAAACCAAACTGAAATCTCCTCAGTGTGGACTAAAGCTAAGAAACATTAGAGTAAAAGATTTGGGGAATGAAGGGGTAGGCTAGGGGGAGAGAGAAAGGAAAATCTGGATCTGGTCAGAACAGTGGTTTAGCAATAAAACATGTTTACAATCTTAATAAACCACGACATCAGAATTAAATATATTTCTGTAATTAAAATACCAAAAAGCACCAAATAAGGAACCAAAAAAATAAAATGCCAAAATAGCAAATACCAAAATAAAAAAAAAACACCTCCTTTGTCAGACTGCAGCTGCAGTGCTAGTGTAGCTCTCTGTGGTTCCTTTCACAAATTTGAACATAAAAAGTGATTTTGAAAGTTTGCTTTTCACTTTACACTTTTTTCTGGCTATGCTTGGACTTGGCTCCTGTTGCTTTGTACTCAGTGAATGGGAATCATTTGCCTCATTAAGAGCTTAAAGGAACAGGCCATAACTTTTTAAAGGATGGTTACAGAAGCTCACTGAGTTTAAGTCATACACATTTGAAATTCTTGACTTTTGTGACTGTTATTTCTGCATTCAACTTCTGTCTTACTAACAAAGGTTTTATCACCTGCAGCACCAGAAATCCTACGAGGATGTGCCTACGGCCCCGAGGTGGACATGTGGTCATTGGGGATTATCACCTACATCCTGTAAGTGCAGGCGGTGCCACACAGCAGTCCGCAGGTGTTTCATTCGTAAGCACATTCAGGTTTCTATGACATTATGAGCTGTTCTGTTGGAAAACAAAGAGATCCGGAACTTGAATTATGATATTCCAAATGCTGTTTAAATAAGTTCAGTGCTAGAGGAGCATGGGAAAAGATTCAGATTATATATTTGATAAATGTAGCATTTATTAGTCAATGGCAGCAAGGTCTGTGCAGAATTGTGTTATTAGTGTGCACAAGTGACAGTGAAGCTGCTCAAAGAAAAAGAATGGGTACAAGTATCAAAAAGCATCATACTTTTTTTTTCTCATTCACGCAAGCTGTAAGATATACTGTAACACCAGAAAACAAATGCCCCCTTCTGAAGCTGCCCCCAGTATTGCCAGGTGCTCTGTGGACACTTTGCTGCATGCATAACTGTGCAGCAGCCCAGGGGCAGCCTGTCACAGCGAGAGCAGTAGAGGGAGAGCACTGCACACCTGCTGGGGATCTGGCCTTACACAGTGAGAATTTGGGATCCCTTGATAAACTGTGCTGAAGTCATAACCACACTCATCTTTACATAGCAAACAATCAGAAGTGTGGCAGAAGAAAGTGGAAGAAAATTGTGCTTTGTTGCAGACCATCTATGCATACGGACAGCTGCTTCAGTATAAGTGGGGCGAAAAGAAATAAAGTACATGCAGTAATTCTGATGGCCTCTGCGTATCAGCAAGCACAGCTGCCCGCCTCTGTCAGCCCCACACAGCTAGAGCTGTGGCTCGGGCATCCTTGCTGCTGGCTCACGTTCAGCTCCAGTGCTAGCCAGGAGGCAGGAGACAGCCCTGGACTCTCGCCCTTCAAAACAAATCGGTCTGCTGGCTTAAATGATTAATGTTAAAGGTGAAATGTTCCACGTTTCACAAAATAGCTAGACGTACGTTTGACAAAGGGCTGTAAGTGATGCTGCTCATACATGTTTTACACAGTTGAAATTGTAGTTGTAGACCAAAATGTTCAAACAGTCGTGTCTAAAGGTAGACACTGAACTTTAGTATGGCTGGTTCTAATTTGATTGGTAAGGGTTGCAATTATTTTATTGTATCAGTGGTATCTGTCAAAGGCAGATTTTTGAGAAGGGAAGATTACTCTGTATCTGTTCTGTTGACACTTCTCTTTATGGGAGAACAAATAATTTCAGTTATTCCCTTGGCAACACTGATGCCAAGCTGACTTGTGCAGTTGTATACAGTACTTGCAGGATGCCTTTTATGGAAGAAAACAGGATTTTACACATGTACATAAAAATAGAGAAGACTGTATTTAGTCCCATTTTTTTTCCCCTTCTGGGACTCACTAAATGTGTCCAACAAGTACAGTGTGTAATAGAAGAATTATTTTCCTTATATCTTTGTAAGAAACAATTATATTTTCTAGGGTTTCTATTAAAAGTACTTCTAAGGATATATATGAACACTCTGACAGACAAAGTATTTTACCGGTAATATTAGAAAACATCCTTTGTTCTGTACATAAGCTTCCAATAAGATCGTAGCTCTCCTTTCATGTCCCTATAAATAATAGGTTACAGTGTTCCTCTATAATGTGTCAAAAAACACATGCATGTAATAGTGATCAGTTTTGGAGGCCATGCTTTGCATCTTTGTCATCATTTTGTTGTCATTTTGTTATCTCTCCTTTTCAAATGTGAATCCTCATCTCAAGGCCTGGCTCAAGTCTGTAGAGGATATCACAGCTCAAATATTGCCTGCTCTTACACCCTGTATAGTGCCAACTTTAGTATCATCCCATTTATATTTCAGTTTATAGAGTTTGTTCATCAACATGTCGAAGTGACTTTTCCAGGGCTGTACAGGCACTCTGTGGCACCGGCCCAGCTATCATCCTGCTCTGATACAGGGTGGCCACATCAGGCTGTTGCAAGCAAGTGGCTAAAGTTGTTTCACCACTGTTTCTAAGGCTAGGAGGAGGATGGGTTGTTTGCCAAAGTTAATTCATTTCTGATCATTTCTTAGAACAGTTCTAGTGGCCCAAGCTTGGCAGAGAGATTTCAAATCTGCCAGCAGGGCTGGCGGTGAGATTGGAGGGGTGCCTGTTGGTGTCCATTGACAAGAATGTCTAGACTGAGCCGCGGGCTTGCCTCAATATTGAATGATTCAGGGATAGCTCTAGTACTTGGAATTCACAGACGCCTTTAATCTGAACTTGCTTTCAAGTGTAAGTAAGCTTCAAGTGAGAACATACAGCAAACTCCTATTTGAATATACAGAGTGGTATTTGCTGTATGCATCTTTTCCTAGTATTTGCAGTATGCATCTTTTCCAAACCTTCCAGCATGCCATGTTCACCTACCACATTGGTATAAATATGAATGTGCAAGCTAATGTTCTGGGTGGGACACAGTGCCAGAACAGATGCTCCTCTAAGTCTTCCTCCTCCTGTTCTCCTCCTCCTCCCCCATCAAAATCCATTTGACCTACAGGGATAAGCCAGGCAAAAAAAGGTCCTACTCTATTCCACTTAGCCATCTCTTCCATTTAGCTTTAGTAATGCTGCACACTTAAAACTCTTTTATTGAGTGTAAGGCTTTGTAGGTCAACAATTCTGATGGATTAGAAGCTAAGATCAGAAAGGCATCTGTACTGTAACTGCTTCATTAATCCTGCAGCCTTAAGGGCAGTATTGCATGTCTCAGCCTCGTATTTTAGTAGAGGGAATGTACATATGTAGTCTCAAAATATGTGGCTGTATGTACCCAAAAAATAGAGTGGGTGTAAGAGTTAACTACCATGCTACAGATTATGTGTGTGTAGAGCTGCATCTTCTCACCAATACAGTGCTTACTTCTCATTAATTTAAGAAGAACTTTGACACACACTTAGACAGCGCTATTATTATTCCTGATGCAAATTATATTAAGACATGCTGATGTAAATTGTCATAATTCCAGGAAAATCATATTTACAATTGTACTAGCAGAGAAGAGCAGTCCTCTTGTATTCCGTGTTAGAAATACTATCGCACATCTGAGATGCAGATAGTAGTCAACAAATCTAGAGGCCTTGCCTCTGGTCAAAATAGCTTGGATTTAATTAAAGTTTTTTTTCACCAACTTACTTAAAAGGTTACAAAACACTGTCTGGTCACTCTAATTGAATTTTAAACCTGTTTACATTGATTTTTCTTTATTCAATACATAACTGAATTAAAATGAATCAACGTAAATCTGATTTAAAAGAAATCAAGAGCAGCCCCGCTGGGTTTTACCCTCGTTTAAGTTACCTAATTTGAAAATCGCGCCTATAGTTCCATTGATCTAAGGTTGTATATGGACAAAAATCTGTCTGATGAAAAGGAAAATTTTACTTTTTAGGTAGAAGCATATCCATAGAAACTGCTTATAATACTCCAATAGGTGATAGTAGTGAGTTATGATAAAAATATTTTTAGGAGTAAGTGGAAAATCACTTAGCTGAGCCTATCACTGCAGTAGACAAAATAAATAGAGATTTCCTCAACATTTATAAACACCCACAAGAAGCCAAGGGGATTTGAAATGGATGAGGCTGCATTCAGTATAGTCTGTGTGTAATTGCATTTTTCCACACTACGTCTACAGTGACGGGTACTATCTTATTGCAGAGCTAACCATCACTGCAGTGATATTCAACCAGAACTCTGCCATGCCTAATGCATAGGTTCTGCAAAGTCCTGGATGGAGTTAAATTCAAAATGGACATAAATTTGGAAAAAGCTTATGTTGCTTGTTTGATTGGATGCCATTAGTATATTTCCTCTTTAATTATGTTGTATTGTTATGAGAGCTTTGGTCGATCTTCCTGAAATTAATTCTTCAGCCAACTGAGAACTTCAGGTTTTCTTCCCACTGTTTACATTTAATATTTCACTTGCTATGCAGGAAGAGACGCTATATCCTGAATTTTGCATCATTTGGCTCAAATGGGAGCTAAGGAAACTAGCTCATAGGTGCAAATACAGTGCTGAGAGTTAAGGTTTGGTTCCATCCCAAATTAAGCACTTTGTGCTTTACAAGCAGCAAGTTGTCAGATCTCTAACAAATAGGAAAAGCCTGTATTTTACTGCTTGTGCATTCAGTGCAAGGATGAGAAACATCCTGAACTCAGGTAGGTTTCTAGTGCTGAACTTGTATTCTGTGTCTGGGATTATTGTCTGTAATGTGTCTTCAAATGCTTTAATATGAGAAGGGAGATGATAGAGAGTATGCTAGGGGGAAGCCACGTAGTCTCCTGACTACCACATGGCTCTACACCTTGCAGGAGGGAACTGTCAGTGCTGAGGGCAAGTTGCATATGTTTGATCTGCTGGGTTTCAAATTCCAGGTAACGCTCAGGATTGGCTTTAGGTGCTGTACTAATTTCAGATGGGGAAGAAGCGTTAGTGCAGAGGATAAAGAACAGAAGGATCAAGAGGAAACAGAACCATGAAAAGATATCCCATGTAGTGATTTTGAAATCACCCACAAAGCACCGCAATTTTAAGCCTATGGAAAGGCAGAGCCAGCAAGTGCAACGTGTAGAAAAGGAGCTACTGTAAAAATCTCAGCTGAAAGCACTTACATAAATGAAGGTTTCCAACACAGTCAATGCAAGCCTTGGTCTCACTATATATAATCAGTTACCTAGTAACCAGAAGGTGGTTTTGGCTGAAGCAGTTAGTGGCCTGACAGCCCCGCTCAACAAAGGTATTCCTTGGGGAATGGAGCCTAATTGAAACAGGCTCGGAAAAGACAGAGGGAGAGGCAGGCAAACACAAGGCAAAAGAGCAGGGTGACCAAGGCCATCTCCCACCTATTTGGGCACTGTATTCAGAGATTGGATCCCTGTATTTTAACCCATTTCTGCCAGACCTGTTCTCTGTAGCAGTATAACATGGTGCAGCCATTCCACCCACAGGCCACACCCCATGAATGCAAAAAAACATTTGTTCCTTGAACATCTGTCCCTCTTTCAAGACAGTAAGCACAATGATTGCCTTTAAAAAAAATAAACATGTTAAAATGTAAGCTTACTTTTGCCAGAATTGTATTCTTCTTTTTCTTTATATTTCACTGTTGTTTTCCTGTCATCTTGTGTTGCCTGTTGCATTTTCCTGAAACAGGACAGCATATATATATATATTTTTTTAGTGGAGAATATTTATTGGTTAAATAGAAAATCACTTTAAAACATCTGACTACGTGTGCAGGCATGATTTAAAGTGCATTGAAGCAACAGGAAAGATATTACATAAGTGGAAAACATTTCTATGAATTTGCATTCCCCATTAAGTTTTATGGAATGTACCTAATCTGTAAATTAAATCTTCATTCAGATAATTTGCAAGGTGTTATTTGATACATGTTTTTTTCCCGAAAGTGATCTTACACTCTGTCTAGAGAGACTTCAGAAGGAAGAAGCTGGCTATAGAGTTTGTAGAGCCAGTGACAAGCATGGTGTGAAATGGAAGTCAAAGAAGATAAGGTCATAGCTGAAATATTAAATTCATGCTTTTTACCTGCCTTGAGGGTGGAAAACTCTTCTATAAGGGAAGGCATCAGAAGATCTGTGGACAACAGAACAATGGATCAAAAGGACGAGATAGTATTAACCCATTAACCCACATAGTCTAAATGAATTCAAGGGTGAAATAACTGAACTCCTAACAGAGGCATGTAACCTCTCATTATTTTCCATGTCCTCTGGTGCCTTAGCACCAGATAAAAGGTGGAAAACAGAGCATAAGAGTGAATGGTTGGTCTTGCTCCTTGGGAATGAGATTTGGGGATTCTGGTAATAACTCTGTGAAAATTTTAACTCGGTGCTCAGAAACAATCTAAAAAAAAGAGTGAATCCAGTGATAGGAATTATTGGCAAAGAAATGAAGACTAAAATAGAAAACATCATTATGCTAATATGCAACTCCATGGTGTGCCCACACTGAATAGTGTTTGCACCCACTTCGAAAAGACATAGAATTGGAAAAGACTCACAGAAGAGGGCAGGGATGAGCACAGGCTTCAGAATGAGGAGTGACTAAATAGTCTAAGCCTGAGATCAGCAGATGAAAGATATGCTAGAAATATTTCATGACATGTAGAAGGTAAATGGAGATCAATTGTTTGCTGGTTTTCTCCAGAAGAAGCTCTGGGGTCATCAAACAAAACTACTGAGTTGCAGGTTCCAGGCAAAGCCCTGGAGGTGGCTGCTTGCATGGTGTGCAGTGGGGCTGTGCAGTGCCGTGCCACAAGCTGGTGTGGGTGCTAGAGGTTTGTATCCACTCAAAAAGGGACCTAAAAATTTCAGGAGGAAAAAGGTCTGTGGAAGTCTATTAAATATAAACATGTAATTTTTAGTTCAAGAAGTCCCTGAGCCACGGATCACTGTTTTTCTACTCTTTCCGAGATGTCTGCTTTTAGCTAGTCAGAGGCTGAAAAACTTAAGGAGCTTTTGGGTTGACTTTTTGTAGCTATCCTTATGTAAAGTCCCTTTATAAACAGTTCTAACTAGAGATACATGACAACAGAAAATTTACAATTTGATCAGCCTTTCCCAATGCTTGTGAATGCTTATAGCCAACATTTTGGTTTGCTCTATCGTAGAGCTAGCAGTTGAGTGTGAAGTTCAAGTGTGCATCCAGATCCAGTTCCCTAAAGTGGTGGACAGGATGTGAAGTGCGGAAAGATCTTACTGGGAACTGTTTCTCACAGCTTGAAACCAATTAATCTTCAATAAACTTCTCTCTTGCTTTTTTATCCTTGCAGACTTTGTGGCTTTGAACCGTTCTATGATGAAAGGGGAGATCAGTACATGTTTAAGAGGATCCTGAACTGTGAATATGACTTTGTTTCCCCCTGGTGGGATGATGTGTCTCTGAATGCTAAGGATTTAGTAAGTACAACAAAAATGAGAGCATAGTATCTTTGCTGATATATATTATGTTAGCATCTCTTCCATTGACAGTGTGCATTTTGGCAGGAAGGGTGTTGCTTGGGGGGGGGAATTGGTTAGTTAATTGTTCATATGACTCTCTGTTTTTTTTCCTTCTTATCCCTGGGTATATTATGCGGCTGTAAAACATCCTCTGGGAATCCAGTGCTGTAATTTTGCAAGGTACTGAACACTCAAAACTGTGGATGTTCAGGTCCTCCTGTGAATTAAGCCACAGCTTGTTGGCAGTTGTCACAGTGTTCAAATATGCCCGCTTTCCTTCAAGCTCTGAGGTGTTTCATCGTTCCTTTTTGTGGGACATCCACCTTCAAGGAAACATAGAAACAAGCCCTACATGTTGTGCAGTTTTCAAATCTGAACTTCAGAGGAAGACTAAAAAAAGACGATAAAGAGTGAAGCCCCCTCTTCTTGCTGACTGCATTTTTCTGTCCATTTAAGTTCTTTCTCAATAGATGAGGGAAGACTCATTACCATTAAGTATGGTCTATTAATAAAATGCAAGGGCTGGCATGCTCTCTGCACTATATTCTTTTATTACTGGATGAAGTAAATTGGATCCAGGAGACACTGATCTACAAAGATGAATATGCTTGAGTTTGATTTTTGTCAACAATACTTGGGCAATTCAGTTACTTCATTAACATTGAAGAAACAATTGCTCAGTTCCATATTGCTTATACAGACTGTCCCATAAAATACTACACTAATTAATGTTTGTAAAGTACTTCAGGATGCCTCAAATGAAAGGCACTGTTGAAGTTTGAAGTACTTTTTTGTTGTTGTATTAGATTTTAAGTTTTTCTAAGCTCAAGAAAATACCATTTAGTGTCTTGTGTCATCAAAAGTCAGATAAACAGCAGTCTGCGGCAAAGCTGCATATTCACTGTATGCAGAGAGCTTTGATCCAGACTGGTCCCTACCATTTCACTACAATGAAGCTCAGAATTTCAGTTTTGAAGACTTAATAGCAAGTTCTAGATAAGGATGAAGCCTGTGGCTCTGAAGACAAAACTCGTGCTGTGGGGAGTACGGGGGTGTTTTGCTGCAGTGATTTGTTTAGACTTCTTTGGTGGACTGACAGCTGAGTGACTGCACGTCGCCATACCAGCTCTCATGCACGCTTTTCAGGGTCTCTTTCTTTAATAGTTGAAGGGACTCTTTGAGCAGGAATTTTAGACAGTCCTAAAGCATGTCTTCCCCTTGCACTTGGGCCGTGGAGCCTTAGTGGAGCCCTGTGCTGTCACTTGCACCCGGCTCCCAGAGGATGCATAGTCAGGATACTGTGCTCTGCTCAGTATCAACCTTGAACTTCTTCACTCCATCCTCACCCTTTTTTTAAAACATCACTTGTCCAAATGTACAGCAACCCCCATGAAAGGCAGCTTGGCTGGGCATCCGTACATACCCGGCGGTCCGCTGCAGCTCCACCTCGGAGATACGTCTATAGTGCCACATTTCCAAAAGTTTCCTACTGTTGGGCTTGGAGAGGTGCAGCTCCCTCATCGCAGTGGTAGAAGCGATGATGTAGATGGCACTAGTTTCAGAGTGGTCTAAGAAAGAAATACTTGTACAGTACTTTATAGTTCATATGTATACTAGGTTATGCAGAGACTGAAAGAAACATCTAATTTTTTTCTCTATCTAGCAGTGATTGCATGGTACAAGTCCACAAAGCAATTGCATAGACTAGAATTTAAGCTTTCTAATCCAGTTTAAACCTTGTCTGATTCCAAAAGTGAGACTGATGCTAAAAGAACTGCCTGACCAGGGATATTCTGAGAATTTATTAGTGTTTATGTAACACTAGTCATACAATAGTCTATATAGATATAGCCCAGCTGCACTGGTAAATATTCTTTCCAATAGTGGTCACCGTTTGATTCTTTTTCTCCCCTCTCCTCTGGTAGTAGCTTTTTTATTCAGATGTTATTTACAGAGGACCAAAAAATACCAAAATCAAAACACACACAAAGACCTGAATGCAAATTCTTACTGGTTTCTCAGAACATCTTTCACTGAACTTGGGCAAACCAAGACCAAAACACAAAAATGCAAAATTTGGGAAATGTTACTGGAGAATAAGTTTAAGAGTCTTCCGTATTTCTTCTCTTGTGATGCAGGTTAAGAAGTTGATTGTTTTGGACCCCAAGAAACGCCTGACCACTCTGCAGGCTTTGCAGCACCCATGGGTCACAGGGAAGGCAGCAAACTTTGCACATATGGACAATGCACAAAAGAAACTTCAAGAATTCAATGCTCGGCGTAAACTTAAGGCAAGTCTCTGAACATAATCTCTGTGTTGGCTACAAAAGAATGCAGCAACATTAGTCACCTACAGAAGCCTTGCACAATGTTCCATAACAATATAGAACCTTTTTATTTAAGATGACTGATGAGGATGAAAACATTGAAGCTGATTTTGTCATTGTCTGCAGACAGACAAATAAACACATGAGGTTGACTGAAAACTCTGCACAGACAAAACTGCTGAGAATGAACACAGCTTTCCCAAATCCTTTCCTTCCTTCCGTCTGTCCATCCATCCGTCCTGTTTAGTACTGCTTGCTGCATCTTTAGGGTGCAGAACAGAAGCAAAAAAATTCTGAATAGTTTCCTCATGAGGTTATATGTCCATAAATTGAGAAGATATCTAATCTTCCATTGCATATTTTGGTCTGTAAGCCACCCACAGTTTCTTTACCTATCAATACAAAGCAGGAACTTAAGCCATTCTTTTGTATGATCTAGAGTCAGCATTTTAGATACTTCATAAAATGTATGAGTTGAGAATAACAGCTCCAAAACATGCATTCCCAAGTACCTCTGATAGCAAATGAGCAATTATATTCCTTATCTGGAAACTGAGCAATATATGGCAGGAGTGCAGGTGGGGACCTGCAGTGAAAATTGAATTAGATTTTGAGTCACCAGTTTGCTCCTTTACCAACTAAACTATGTAGCTGCCAGGGGAAGTAGCAAGAAAAAGATTTTTAGGTGCAAATGGCAGGCAGTTGGGCTCCTAACTGATGTGACAATAGGAAACTTCCTTCTCCCCTAATCCCTTCTTCAGTTGTTCAAGATTTGTGTCTGCTTAGAAGAGACTTCAGGCTTACTTCTGCACAGAGCTTATTACCAACAGCTGCACTGAAGCTGCTTTTGTAGCCCAGGAGAATAAGAATAAAAAGCATCTTGTCTGGGAGCTGTACAACCCAATGCAAAACCAAATTCACAAGTAATAAATGACCCTTAGATGTTTATTTTTGCTCGTTTTTTCAATAACGTTAGGGAACTGTGACAGAGAATCTCTACAGGGCAAAAAAAAAACGTTTTGTCATTTACAAAAGTCTTGGATGCTGCACATATAATTCACAGTGACACTTTGCCCATGCAGAACTGGCCAAGTGTGTCTATTAACATTGTTCTCTTCAGAAAGACTTCTGTAGCCTTAGAGCAAGGTTGCCCTGTATTTACTGAAGATGCCATGCAGCATCATTATATCAAAATGATTTCAGAGCATGAGCAGAGTCATAAAATTCATTATTTCTGAGTGAGCTGTTAGATTTCCTGCCCAGGAGGTCAGAAAGGACTGTGTGCGCTTTTTGCATGTTTTGATTTCGATTCTGTGTTTTATTTTCACACCTTTGAATTGCCAACTAAATTTTTTTAAGCCCAGTTTATTTAGACCCATGTAGTTAAACAATTTGTACTTTTGAGTTTAAACGCTGTTGCTTTTTTATGTTTATTTCTTTACTGCTTTTCTGTCAGAGTAAGTGATCAAATCTCTAATTATTAGTTAATAATAATAAACTAGAGTTAGTAGTTATTGTATATGTAGTTAATAGTTTTGTGCTTACATATACATATATATATACATACACACACGCACAGAGATGTATATATGGTTAATAAAAAACTGTAAGTTTTTAGGTAATTAATTCCTCCCCATAGAAACAAGAACAGAAAATCAGCTAGTGAATCCATTCTTTAGCTGTTCTATTAGAATAATACCCTCTCTTGCCCAGCATACAAGACTAGCATAATACTCTTCCTTTATGTTTAAAGACATATTTGTATAGAATAACTCTAAAGCTCAAAACATCAAATCAGTCATGATTTGGTCTGTCATGTACTGTGTTGAAATTGTTTCATATACATCCACATGGCTCAAGAGTACATATCAAGAGTAAAGGGCATTACATATATTTTTATGCATTCTAATACAACTGAATGGCCTATTCTGTTTCTAATCTATTTTCCCAAATCATCTTACCGTTGGTATGCATGCGTGCAATTTTCCTTTAACAGGTCCAAGACTCCCAGCTTCAAAATTTTTGCCACTGTTTTTGACTCCTGCCTTTTACTTTGACTTCACATTCCACATTAGCTGATTCTTCTTTGACACCAACTTTTATTTAGTCTTTTTCATTAGCATCTTTACACTTTTTTTTGGCATGGTTACCTCTCCAAGCCATCCACAAAACTTGTTATAGTCGTTCTCATCCCTTCTGCAGACCTGCTTTTTCTGTGATGCCTATGCAAAAAGTTACCCGAGTCAACAATAGCTAGGGTTGTGTCATACACAGAGATTAGTGTTTCTTCTCCTCACCTCCATGTTTTCTTTCAGACAATAAACTTTCCAAGGCAAGAGCTAAATTAACTGTCTTAATGAGTGTCTTCACTTTGTGACGTTTTATATGATACAAGAGCCAGTCCCCAGCATCTATATATATACAGGCAGTTGCCAGTATGTTCTGTGCCATTGTACTTGACATATGCAGTATTGATAAATATTGGTTCCCTTTGTTAATTTTCCCTGAAATAATCGGTGATAACCACATTATTGAGATGGAAGAGCACTTTATCATTACCATCTAACTTAAATGGAGGTGGTCCCTGGTAGTTTTTAAAAATAAAACAGGCATATGTGCAGCTGAAAAAGAGTCTGTTCGTGTTGGCCAGGTTTGAGACCTTAGGAAAGCAGCGCTTTTAAACCTCCATACAGTATTTCAGATGGCATTCTCAGTCTAACTGGGCCCATGCAAGTGTCCGAATGTGATGTTACCACAAAGACCAAACGCAGTAGCATTCACTAGCTGCCTGATGCTAAGGTTGTATACTGACTGTGTCATTTGAGGAACACCTGTTTGATGCTCTCTTTCTCAGGCTGCAGTAAAAGCCGTGGTGGCGTCCACTCGCCTTGGCAGCGCAAGCGGTCACAGCGTTCATGACAGCAACAAGCCCAGCCGCAACCCATCTCCTGTCCACGATGGCCAGCCTGAAGAGAAACACACTCAGGAAGCAGAAGCAGCTCCCGAAGAAATGTCTTAGGTCATTTGCTTCCTTGTTTCAGCTGAGATCTATCATTTCATACACCAGCTAATTTGTCATTCAGCAAGAGAGATTCGTAAGCTTGGCCTCTCTGGCTCTGCTTTGGGGTGCCAAATGCACTGGCTGGTGACTCTACCTTCAATGCATGTGACTGCTTATGAAAATAGTAAACTGTTCCATAAGGCATGTCATGGAAACAGTGTTATTTGCAGTAATACCAACAGGTGAAAACATGAGAATGAATAACTACCTACCATAATGCATATACTTCATATACATCTATACGGTGTTTCTAGATGGCATTTGAAACAAATCCTATTTAATTTGGTTTTACAGAAGTGGGTGTCTTCTGTATGTCATGACATTTCTTTGAACTGCTTCCTTCCAGAATCATAGTCCTGCAGTAGATGAAATGGAAGGAAACACCAAGCCAATGCTTTTAAAACTGATGTATTAAATAATGCTTTTTATCTGTAATATTTAAAAACTGTTTGGAGATTTATATGCAAAAAACATTCCACTGCTTCTGGGAAGAAATTGAAACGTTAGTTCCACTGGGCATGAAAATGTACATTCCTCAAGCTTGTGTTGCGAATGCCTTACTCTGACTTTACCAGTTTATATACAGTATTTTAATGACAACCAAAATTACTCAGATTTCTGCCATTTCATTCTCTAGTAAAATGTTAGCAAATCAAAATTATAGAGTAGAAGAGAATTAGAGTAAATGCAAATTTTTGAAATTCCATTGTATTTATTCATGACTTTCTAAACTGTGCAGCTAGAACATGTTTTTATGGGGCCTAAGGGAATAATCTGCAATTACACAAGTTTTAAATGCTTGAAGGAAGCTACTCCACAGCTTAATGGTTTTGCTCTGGGGAAACACTCTTACACAAGGTCTGGGAGTCAGTAATATAATCTGATTGCTTCCCAGATAATTTAACCTCATGAGTAACCGGTTTCCACTTGTCAACATAATTAGTCCAGATTTTCCTAACAAAGGACCCATCCTGTAAAATGATCCACCAGCACAGATCTTGCATCCGCCTAGAGCTGTTCTGACTTCAGTTACAAGCTGTGTGCATGGATCAGCTTACAAAATTAGGGTCAGGCTCTTGAGCCATCTTGATTAGTTGTTGAACATAATGGATAGGAACTGGAAAATTATCAGCCTCAGTGTATATGACCGTTTACATTTGTTTGTTATTATTTTGTTAGCACATGAATTTCATAATGTATTAGTATATTACAGAAATGAAGAAAGAACCTGATGTACAACTATGTCCTTTGTGTTTGTTAAACTTTTTAATACTGATAGTTACCTAAAACCCTAATACACTCAACATTCCTCTTTGCTTTAGTTGTTTTCATTTGCAATTGTTTGGCCTTGCACAACTTGCCTTGACTAAAGCTACATCAGCTACTGAAAAAAGCCAGTTGTTTGTTAATATAACATTCAGTGGCTATACTTCCTGTTGAAATTAAAGATAATAGAATAGTATTCATATGGCAGGTTTGCTAAATAGTACAAAAAAGAAGATTTAAGATACTGTCTTCACTAGGTGAGAATGCATGCTTATGAATGTATTGTACTTGATATTTTTACCCATTTCCTACAACTCTTTGAACCTGTAAAAAAAAATTGCTGATTAAGTGCAGTTGAAATTCAGAGTATGTGTAGCCATCCTTTTCCCAAGTGATGCGCTTTCAGGTAAAGTAAGACCATAAACTGAAAAGTCTGGCAGCTGTATGATGGCTACAACGGTAGCAAGAATTCTACCTGATTTTATAGTTCAGACTGGGAACAGGCTGATAAGAAGCTTTTGCAGATTTTTCCTTGAAAAAAAAAAAGGCTATTGGAGTAATCACTGGGGAGAAGGTGATAGGTATATCCACCCATCTTACTTTTTACTGTCTTCCTATAGCTACCCCTGCAAGGTGACTGCAGGGCTAATGCATTTCTCAGCTGCAGGTCTCCTCCCTCAGTTGCAGTGGTGAAGCTGTCAGTGCTGGGTCAGCAGGGAGATTTGACGGGAAAGGTCAGGTTTTTCTAACATTTCCTCCCCCATTTCAGGGTACTGGCTTCTAATAGGCAGAAGTGGATTGGGCTGCACAGTCATTGCTTATCTACAAGTCCTTGAGCAGAAATATCTTTATCTGAAATATCTTTTTTTTTTAAGTGCAAAAGTAATATATTCCCAGAAGATTCTTAAAATTATTCTGTGCTAAATTATACAGTAGCATATCATAAATACGAGCTGGTGCCATGCAACCAGAGACCTTTCTGGGACAGCATGATTTTGGAGGCAGCTCAGTCTTGTGCATAAAGGCTCCAGGGCTTAAAATGTCTTTGCTTAGTTTTCTTTCATTGTGTTCAATATAAAACAATCAGGATGGCTGTGACGAATGAATTACCAGTATGTGATTCAGCAAAACAGCATGCCTGGCTTATGCACAACAATATTATACAGAAGGAACAGCAGCATCAGGAAGATGCATGTTACTAAGAAAGGAACATTACATGCATTGTTTCTGTCTGAAAAAATCACATCCCAGTGGCATCTGCCATAATTCAGACTTGGGCATGCAACCCTGGTGTCTTTTTATGGCTAAAATTATGAATGCAGTACTGCCGTCCAAAAGCTCCTGGAGGCGAGCCAGTTCCCATTTGGTAGTTATAAAGTAGTTATTTAGAAAATTACCAGTGTTCTTTCCTGTTGAAATCCTAAACCTTAAAATTTTTAAATGTTAAACATATCAGCAAAGTTCTTCAAGGACAAAAGGGAGGACCTTGCCATCTTTTTGAAGTATTTGAACTTAGTAAAACTTGTCCTCTAGAGGCAGATCGCGGTGTTAGCCAGTTAAAGGCTAATATTTGAGAGTTAGACTGAAGATCTGATGGCTATCAAATGGCCAATGATTTCCTGGCTTTGCACAACGATAGCTTTAAAAAAAAAAAGTTCAGAAAGATTCACTCCAAACCAGTAACAGTTTTCCTGTCAGTTAGAAGACTTGGCTTGTGATTTTGCTGTTGACACAGTGAATTGCTCCCAAGGTCAGGGATGTGCTGACTAGCCTAGTGCGAGTTTGTTACCTGGAGTTTGTATTTTGCTTTCTGCAAGTGCACTGTGAGGATGCAGACACACTGAGGCCATAATCCTATCTTTGAATGCAGAAGACCATCAGAGCAAAAGATTGTGATAGAAAGTGTGCTTCAGAGGAAGGGTATTAATGGCTCAGTCCCTGAGAGTGAGCAGGCTGCCTGGCACATAGAGATGAGTGACAAAACCCATCCAGCATCCACCTTCCTAGGACTTTTGCCTGTGTGAATTAAGCGAAGCGCTGCAAAAAGCCGGTGGTGCTAGAGTAGGATGCAGATGGCAACCAAAAAGTTTTGAGCAGGGACCCAGAGCAGCAGGGACCAGGGAGTCCCCGGCTGGAGAAGGCTGTGGCTCATTGAAGGCCAGGCTTCAGCAGGTCCTGAATAACACTCTCTGTCCCACCACTCCTGCTGCAAGTGAAGCACAGACCCACCTGGCAGCTGCAGGGAAAGTGAGGACACCACCACGTTTTCTACAGCGCAGCAGCAAGGAAAGGAAAGAAGGTGCTAGGAATCACCAGGGTCCAGCTTGGTAGATGGACACTTGGCAGTGCTAGGGAGCAAGTACAGGAGGGCTCTGAATAATAAGCACCCATTTGCGAGTAATGAGTGGTAAGCCATCCCTCAGCTTCTGCACGCGTCTGAGGGCATGCTCTTAGGCAGAGGCCTGCAGAGCAGCATGCAAGCTCAATTAACACAGTGCCACTCCCTTTTTTAAGAGAAGCCCCTGAAAGTAAAGAGTGGGGGATTCCCAGCAGATCCTTGTGCAGGCGCCTGCTTCCAAAGCAACGTACACTCCTGAGTCTTCATGCAGTGTCCTGACTCTTGGCTTGTGCACAGGTTGTGTATTTTCTTGGTGAAGAATTTGATTTTCAGCAGCTGTGTCTGCCTTGTTGCTAGTGAGATTACCGGTGTACACAGCTTATATAGATAGGTGTTGCATTCAAGTAACAAAAGTATCTTCTTGTAAAGGGGAAAATAGCAATGAGACTGCCCTAGCAGGATGCACAGCTGGACCTAGAGCACAATGACAGTGAGACACTGTGAACAAGCAGGTCCAGAGGTACCTAAGGTATCACATACCAAAGGTAACTGATGAGACAGCTCAGACTGTTCTTAAAGTTACACTGTAAAACAATAATCGCACCAAGAATGTCCTTCCTCCCTTTCAGAATCATTTCAGGTAGAAAACAGTTGTTAGAACCACAATGGTGAAAGTTAATTCTGCTTTTATAAAAAGAAATTTGGTTTCCCTGATATGCGCCTGTACAATATGGTGATGTCTTGAACAAAAATCTTCAGCTGCGTTGGAAACCAAGAACAAGAGAATGATAAGGAACTAAAAGGAGAAAAATAGGAATAAAATAATTACTTAGTCTAGTTATATCTGGAATTTAAAGATGTCAGTTCCAGAAAATGTGTGAATTTGTACTGACGAGACTGAAACCTCCACATAAGCAAAATTTTGCTTCATATCTGGGAAGTAAAACTTCTGGCCAGAAGATTCAACAAAGATTAAACAAAGATTGGTGGAGGGTGAGGACAACATGGAATACATTCCTTGGAGCATGAGTATATTATAATGTATGTGTATGTAATTAAAAATACAGCAAAAAGGTTCACTGCTTGCTCTTCTGCCCTTCCGGAGTGGAAGAGAACAGAAACACATGCCAGAACTTGGTCACTGTTGGCAGGCAATCAATCAATCAGGTAATGGGAGCATGGACCAAGAAACAGAACAGAGGAGTAGAATAGTCAAAGCAACCCAATTCTGAACACATGTATAAAATTAACTTCATAGATATATATATAAATATATCTATACACACGCACACACAAATATATGAATTTATCAAAAGAGAAAGAGTAGCAGAGACTAGTCTGCCAGAGCCATGTCTGCAATAAGAATTGCAGCAACTTTTTCAGCCATCTTCTGCCATCTGCCAGCATTACTCAGCTGGAGCTGATACCATCGTGTTTCAGATTCTTGTATACATGGCTCATCTCTGGATGAAATTCAGCATAATGGATAGCAAGCTATGAAAGTACAAAGTAAGATTAATAAATACAGTGGATTAGAGTTTTCACCAGCTCTGGCCCCTTTGTACCAGGCATAGCCAGGAGAAGAGAGCTTCAGTGCCCACGTCCCTTCGCATGCTTGGGGCATGGGCCAGCATGGGGTGACATGGATAAAGCACAGCACTTCATGGTGTTTCCAGGAGCCCTAAATTGTGCCCCAGGCCCCTGCCCAGCTGTGCTCCATCCACAGCATGTGTAACCAAAACCAAGAATCTAGCCGTAACTTGTATATCAAGGTGTTTATTGACTGCGGTGTATTAAGCAGCATGTGTTCCTGCTAAATAACATAGAGATCCTCCTGTAATGGAAAATATCGGATACTTTGTTTTGTCTGCCTGCAATATTGTAGCTCACAGTTCCAGAGTGTTATATGCCGATAACATAAATAACAAAGCTTCAGAGAAATGCACTTTTCCCTTTGAAACTCTGGTTTCGACAAAGATTAATGTGCATTCAGGGTTGAATGGCTTGTTTTCTTTCCCCTTTCCACTTCATCTTTTTTCTTGGCGCTAGACCCCGCGGGCACAGAGCGGGTACCGTCAGCTGCCAGTCAATGGGAGAAGAGCCGTCTGACACTTGGCAGGTTTTGGCTGCGTTGTGCTGACAAATTTGGTATTGCCTTTGGGTCTGTCAGATGGTTTCGCTCCTGCTCTTTGAATTGCTTTGTGCTCCAGAAAGACTCTGGGTTTTATTGGTCAATTATGTTATACATTGCTGTAGATGCCACCCTTGGTGTGATTTGCCATTGCCAGGTCATACACAGAGAGTGGTGTTTCTGCTTTCCCTCCCCGCTTCCGAGACTCGTGCTGTTTCTGGCACCTTCTGTTTCCGTTGTCAAAAGCATATACCTGGTTGACAGAAATAACCAGGTGCCATATAACGAATGCCAGAAGCAGCAAAGAATTCGGCACCTTGAGTTAGTTTCTAAATAGAAAATTAAGGTGCTGGGGCTGCTTTAGATCCTTCAGCTCCACTCACTGGTAATGCTTAGGGAGCAAGTGGTATGGACCAAAGTGCCTCAAAAGTAGCATCGTGCCTGGTTTTGCTCCTGAGTGCCAGCAAGCTACTTTGGCAATCACAACTTTTCATGGAAAAGTTGTGTTTTTAGTCATTCTTAAAAAGAGCATCAAGCTTAGGAACTCAGAAATGTCATGCCTGCTGTGACCAGTGATCTTCCTAGTATCTTAATACCAGTTCATCTACTTAATATTATTTATAGTGCAGCATTGCCATTTAAAGCACTGGCAGAAGAAACAGCAAAGTCAGTCCATAGCACTTGGTCCCTGTGTCTGAAACTGTAAATAATGATCTGCTCTATAATACAAAACTGGTTGGAATCAATCATTGCAGCTACATATGGACACATGGGGAAAGTCTATCAAACAGGAAAGACTGTCACTCTTATCCCCATGTTGGGTGGCTCTGGATTGGCTCTCCTAAATGAAATTATCATGTCACAAGGACTTTAGTATTCTGGTAACTCAAAAGCAGAGGCAAGCCTTTTGGTATGATTTACAACTGGGAATGGCCTGCAGTCTCGCCTAGAGATGATGTGCTCCAGTAGCCACTGAGTCATGTTCATTCACCCACAGCTCCATGCATAGGGATCAGCTTCATCATATCAGCCCTCATCATCTGCCACGTCCTTTAGAGCTACTCCTTCCAAAGCAAAGCTTTTTTCTTTAATCCAGGGAAATTAAACTCATTGTGCACAAAGGCAACAGCTGTTCATCCATGTCTCCGTGACACTGCAGCCCCGAGGCAGGCAGAGTCTCACTTCTAGCCCCTTTCAGGGCAACAGTGTTGGTACCCACATTAGCTGTGCTGAGACAATGTCATTTTAGTGATGCCAAGGGATCCTCTCTCCCTCCCTGGACAAGCCAGAGAAGCTCCAGATTTGCAAATATCTCATGATTCAATTACCACTTTAAGCCATACTTAACTAGCTGAAGTGGGTGGGTGTCTGAAGAACAAAGTGCAAAAAATCCGTGGTTGTTTAGGAGCCACGTATCTGAGGCATCACTGTTAAGATCTACCTTACGCTTCTGCTTCATGTTAACCAGTAGGACTAGGCCCATTTAAATCAATTGACCTAGTCACAGCAATAAAGGCACCTGTGCAAGAATGGCTTTGCAGGCCAAGGCATATGTGTTAGCTCCAAATAGCTGCATTACACTGAGAGGCACTACAGCTACCACACCTGCAGAAACCAGGGTATCCAGAGAGAAAAAATCCCCAAGGCATAATTGTGGTGCTCACAAATGCTAACTTTACATAAACTAGCACCACAGCCACCACAAATCCCCAACTACCTGCTGAACAATAAAATCCCTTAACAAAAACACTGGAGGATTTTGCTAGGGAGCACATCAAAGCGCTCACTCTTACCTGTGTCCAGACAAAGAGAAAGGGGAAAAATCCCCATATGGCTTCCTCTGAGGTCTCAGGGTCCTTGATTTCTGTGGTTTTGCCAGTCCCCACAATCAGGCATGTTTACAAAATCCGTATCTCCTCCACCAGCCTCCTCTAGGTGGAAGAAGCTTGCCACCAACCCCACTTTTCACTTATAAGAAATCAAAGCTGCTTTGTTTATACTATTAATATGGCTCGCAGTCTTTTCCTTAGCTTGCTATGGGGCAGGTCTTCTCCAGCACTGCCCTGTTGCTCAGGAGGCTTGGAGTATTCTTTAACAGTGAGTGGAAGTTTGCTGGCAAACATCAGCAAAACCAAGCAAAATGGGACAATAGATAATATAATAAACAACAAAAAAACCCTCTCTCTTTGGAGGATTTACTAAATCCTGCTGTAGTGGTCTCCTCCCCAGGACATATCTGCCTAGGGAACCACAGTGACCCATAGCGCCCTGCACAGCATCCCAGACAGGCGCCAGCACCAACCTCCCGCCCTCACTGGAGTGGTGGGTGCCTCATTTGCTCTGCTCAGATCTTCACCATCTTGGCTGCAAGGAAAAAGTAATTACACACTAATAAAGAACAGTTAAACTGCTAGCTGCCAAGAATGAACCTCAGCAGCGGCTTGGTGCTATTATGCACAATAGGAACCAGTTCCTTATTTGCACCACATGCTCATGCTAAGACATGCTAACACTTCTGCTTAAATAGCCAAAATTTCATTTAATGTCCCACAGGGGACTTTATGTAGTGTTTTTTGGAGAAGAAACAGCGTTAGGAGGCCTATGGCTTGTGAGAAAATTAACTCTGGAGTGATTAGGAGCTCAGGGAGAAAGGACAGGGAGGGATGTGAATCCTACTCCTTAAGATTAGGATAAATAGATTGGTCTTTAAGAGTAGTGATGGTGGTTCAGCACCTGTGAGTGGGTTGGTGAGTCTGTCTCACCTGGGGGAGGTGGGTTGCCAGCCTCAGGGAGCTGTGCTGGCTGTGTGCCAGCTAGCCTGTGGATACTGAGCAGGGTCAACCTGCCTGCTCCAGACCTGTGCTAAGGTGCTCGCAGGCAAATTATTCATCACCTTTGCCTGCTTGGAGCCTGAAGAAATGAGATATTTAAAGGGCTTGTGTCTGGTTTGGCTTTGCAGATATCTGCTGGCTCTTGGCTTTGAGGCTGGATGAGGACTAGGCTGTAAGTAGGAAGCTTTGTACTTCCTTTAATTCAAGAGCTGTATATGCTGCACTGTTGGGGTGCGTGGTGATGCTTCCAGACAAATGGTGCTCTTGACTTGTAACACAAAGTATTTTATAAGCCTGTTATAGAAGCTCATTGATCTCAGAGCAATGGGGGCTGGACTCTTATTAATAATAATATGGAAGAATGTCATATCTCTAATAGGCTATCTCAAATTAGTGCTATGTCCTCTATATCTGACTCCTTTTACCCCTTAATGTGCAAAAAATCCTGTACTGTCAGCACTGTTTGCTTGTACTAGCAAAGATGTCAGTGACTAAATAGAGGTTTATGGACTGCTTGTTTAAATGTACACACTTACTTAAGACTAAGCCTGCTTGTGTAGTAACTTTTCTGATACTGTGTAAATGAACAAGATAGACAATGGAATGAGAAAGAATTGCCAGTTTTGTTGTGTTAGCGTATTATATTTGGGGCCAATGTAATTGCTTGTGTGGAAATGCTGATAAGTGATGAGAACATGCTTTGATGGTGGGAAGTTTATTTTTAAAAAGTGGATTGCATGACCAATCTAATGCTAAATAAATTAGTTAATCTAGAAATGCTTATATCTATTATTTGCTGACAGCTAGTGCTCAGTGTAGAATAAAGAATGGTAGTCGGCCTTATAGGAAGGTGTTGTGATGTGCTGCTATCTGTTTTTAGCATAATCTTGAATGAATTTCAACTTCATGTAACATTTTCACTTCTCCTATTCCCTCAAAAAATTAGCAGTTGGATAGCAAGCTAAATCAGTGGTAGAATATAGAGGCATGGGCCTGAAAAGAGCTTGGTAAGGTTGCCCAGCCCATCTCTGTGCCCTGGGGAGGGTAATGTGAGACAGGTGCTTGTCTAATCTGTTCTTAAAGACCTCCAGCAGTGAAGATGCCACCACTTCCTTGGGCAATCTACTGCCATGTTTTGCTATTCTTACAACTGGGAAGTATTTCATAATGTTCTGAGTCTTTTTGCTGTAGCTCACAACTTACCTATCATGGAGATCTGTTTACTTTTTTGCAACCACTTCTAAAGAATCCAGGAGCTATTAAAATGCTCCTTTCTTCAGCATCCTCCTGTCTCAGCAGCAGAAGGCAGGTCCTTCCCCACAGGTTACATGCCCTAGGTCTTTGACTGCTCTCCTTGCTCTCTTGTGGATTTTTCTTTCTTTAATTGACTACCATCTTTCTCAAGTGATATAGCTCAAAGCTGCATGTGATACTCAAGTGGAGGCCTTGGCAGGGCTGAGGTGCTGGAAAGATTATTTTGCTCTGTCTCCCAGCAATGTTCCTGTGCCCTAGCCTGATGTTTAGTGCCTTCAGAGCTGTTTGCTCCAGCTCAGCTGTGCACCATAACTGCCAGCTCCTTCTCTGCAGACAGGCTGCTTGACCACTGCCTTGCACTGGTGCAATTCATTATTCCTGCCCACCTGCAGCTCCTTAGGTTTAACTGCTTGAATGCAGAGTCCTTCCATCCCCTCTGCAGGAGATGATTTTCAACATTGGAGTGCTGGAAGAAAAGTGATTAGAAGCTACTATTATAATTCCCTCCACAAGATTTTCTGCATGGTAGCAGTGTTTCAGAAAACCTGTCTAATTTGGCATTTTTGTGGATGCTGCTTAGCTTCTTTCCAAACTGATGCAGGGGATTGATCTTATTACTAAGTTTTATGAAAGCCCCTTCCTCCTATCTCCATAACAAAGTGAAAAAGAGCAGTGAAATGTGTGAAAATCAAAAGGAAAGAAGTGAGTATTTATAGAAGCTGGGTCTTATGAAATAAGGATTCTAGCTGGAACTCAAGATTTTTATACTTTGGACTGAACACATAGTTGCAAATAGTGCATCAAAGCACGGTGTGGAACCTTGTGTTATAATGTGAAACTACACTGGTTTTATAGTGAACTTGAGACAAATAAAATGGTACCTAAGATAAAACCAACAAGTTTGTAACCTGGGAGACCTATCCAGAAGGACTGTTCACAAGCCAGGCTAGCTGGGAGGTTGAACAAACCCATCCTGCCTCAACTTAAAAAAAAAAATGTGCACTTCTGTTCATACCAGGTGCAGTCTGCTTCTTATAAATTCTAAGTTTCCTGTAATTATCATGTCCTCTGAGGAGTTAAAATACATTTTCCCTTCAATGTGCTCCACATATGCAAATACCACTTTGTCTAAAATATTCAAGGATGCAGATGGCTTGAGGAATGATTCAGTATTTTTACCTGCATTGTGAATTCTCTACACTTAAAAGATAGTTTTATTTGACATTAAAAAGAAAAAAATGAACAAAACTTCTTTGCTCCTCTTCATTACTTGTCTCATTGTCACACTTTAACTCCTCCAGGTAGGAGGCATGTAAGTGGGTAGAGCATATGGTGGGAGTGAAGCTTCCACAGTTTCTCAACTTCTCTTTCACAAATGCTCAGTTTTTGCAATATGGGCTGGGAGGCGCAGAGGCAGACCAAAAAGGTGTTTTGCCCATGTGGAGCATATACAAAACTTGATTCTTCATCTTGCCTGCTGGGCTTGGGTGACTTTCAGTGCTTCAGTTGTATGGGCCGTGTTCCTTGTACAGGTGTCAGTGTTTTAATTGTCTCTTAAATTAGCCTGATCAGTTGAGACAGGGAGACCATGAAATTAAATACAGATGGTTCTGCACATGGAGGCTCCATGCACAATCCTGTATGTGTAAGAGATGCTGGCTTGCAGGGGCATACCTCATGATTCTTCATGCTGGGGTGGACAGGCGTGCTCTGATTTCTTCCCTCTCTCTCCAAATTGTGAGGAACTCAAAATCCTGCAGAGCATGTAACAGAGGGGGGTAGGATTGTATCCAAACAGCAAAGTGCTTATGCTTACATCTGATCAGATGTACTCCCTTGAGCATTGCCCTGTATCCCCAATGAGCCTGAGAGTTTCAGTTAGTAACAGCAACAAGCCGGCCTTAATGTTGTGTGATTGGAATCCAAATTAAAGGCAGCACTTGGGTTCTGCCATCGTAACCAAGGCAGGGAGCCTTGCTTAGGATAATAACTTCCTGTCTTGCACTCTGGGGTCATAATCTGCCTAGCAGCCATGCCTGTACAAGAAGGCAGGTGAGCAGGCTTAGGCACAGGGCTCAGGAAATGTTTGCTACCAAGGCATCTGAGGGCATGGCCAACTGGTCCTTGGCCAGGCACAGAGGGCCTGAGCACAAAGTTTCTGGATGTGCTTTGGGCAGTAACTGATCTGCTAATGGTTCTGTGCACATTGCCTATGTCAAAGAAACCTTTTCAAGTTTCATAATGTAGTCATATTGCCTTGACTAACCCGAAGAGGAAATTTTGAAGAAAGTAACTTTGGAAAAGAGAGGCTCTGGATAACATGCTGCAGTTTGGGGCACCTTAAGCCAGACGGCCAAGCAAGGGTAGGTGATGCCTCTTACTGTGTGGGTCACCAGTGAAAGATGCAGAGACCCCTGGGATCAGCGCTGTTGTCAGCTGTGGCTGTCTTCTGCCTGCTAGTGGCGCAATCCCAAGGAAGGTTCAGTCTGCAATATCAGTCCCTCCCTGTACTGAGACAGTTACCAGCACAGCTCACAGAGGAGAGGAAAAGGTAGAATGTATCAAAGCTTCACTTACTGTCTAGGACTTCAGAATTTATTTTTTCCTACAGGATGTTTCATCTTTAGCACAGGTTTTATTATTAATCTCTGGCCTAGTCAGCCCTCTCTTGGAAGAAGTCATTCATTTTCTCCAACATCAGGAAATAGGTTTAAATTAGGATTAAATGCCATAATTTTTCTTAATAACTTAATTAACATCCTTAATCACTTTCCAAAGATCTAACACAACCTCTGTACCTCTTCCTACCCCACTTTGCAGGGGGAGACGTGACACATTCCCTAAGAAAAGGTGCAGTTACTGGGAGGGCATAGTTGCTTTTCTCAGCAACAGAAGAGGGCTGGAATTTTTTGTTCTGAAGTCAAATTCTACAAAACTCTTCTGCTTTTGTGCTGGCTTAGTTACAGAAACAAGGAAAGGATCCACATGTAAGAAAGGCATTTTCTTCCTTTGTGAATTCTAATTAAATTGTCAAAATAGATGCTGTAGCATGCTTTAGAACCCTAATGCATATTATATGCCTTTAGTAAAGTTCCACATGTCTATGTGTTTAGGCTGAATTTAATGTTGACAGTTAACAAACCATTTCTTAAACATGGCAGGAGATAAATAGTCATAAGACAAAACTAATATAGTTCTTCCACAGTGATCATGGGATTGTTATTAAAAAAAATGTTTAGAATTTAAGTTTTGAGGAAAATGCTATTTGTATACTCTTCAAGAGACTTTAATTTAGCAAACATCTGAGTTGTGCATCTCCCTAGGCCTAAATCAAGATCCTAAATAAAAATATTTTTTCCTTTAATTATATGGAGACTAATTTACAGCATTAGAGACAGCCATGCAGCTGAAGATGAATTACGTTTTAGGGAGTTATGCCTGATTATGTAACTGAACACTACATCTGCCTGTGCAAGCATTGACAACACTGTCATGAGTCTGCTGGAGTTCATGTCTTAATTTATTCTGTAATCACATTCAAAATATAAATACAATTTTCTTCAGCACAGAACAAAATCGGTTAAAATCACTGTTAAGATAAATTAACATTGACTTTTTAAATATAGGCACAACTTGACTGGTTTCAATAGAACTATGGCTACTTGGCCAGCAGTGAACCTTGTAGATTGAATCACTAGCTCACACCTTCGAAACGGTTCAGTATCTCCATTCTTGGTTATTTCTGATTCCTGGAAGAATGATGCACTCTCTTAACATTTCAGTCTGTTAAAAGCATTAAAAACTTATCAAGTTTTGGATCAAAGCTTGTGCTCTTCCCAGAGTATATATCTAAAGCACTGCTCTACCTCTCAGCAGGCTGTAGTAGAGTATGTTGAACTGCCCCCAATTGCACCAACCTCTATCTGCTGCGCTTGCAAAATAAGCAGCACAGCTACAGGCAAGACTCAATGCTGGAGGTTTTAGATGAGAAAAAGAAGCTAAACATGGAAATTGTCTCATCTTTAGGCACCCCTCCCATCTACAAAGAGGACCTAGTTAAAGTGCCAAAGATTAGACTATGATAAAAGATATTTTTTTAAAAAAACTATCGATCATATAAAAATAATTCTGATGTGTCTATATACATGCCCTCTCTCTAGCAAAAACTGGTCTCTGCTATTTTTGGGTGCCAAGTTTGTCATCTCCTCATTCAGAAGCTGCTTTCAGATGACGCTGTCCTATATTCTAGTTTATCTGAAACACTCTTAAACTCAAGTACTGCAGTCAGCTTGTGTCCCACCCTGACAATGAAAAGTACTGGTAAACCTCACAAATTCGTGCAAATTCAGTACTGTGAGTATGACAGGAATCTAGGTTAAGTAACTTACTTTGCTCCCCGCTACCTTGTAACAAGCAAAATAAAGGCTCCTGCACTTTCTCCCCTCAATCCTCTTCCTGTTTGTGCTGTTTCTGCTCCTGGACTTCCCACTAACATGGGAGAAAAACAATGCCAGGTGGGGAAAGAGTTCCTGGTTGGATCAGCACTTGGTTTCATGGCTTCCTTGCTCTCAGGGTATTCTGGTTAGCAAGAGAGGTTTTGGTAGAAATTGGAATGAAAGGAATAGCTCTGTTTGTTTAAAGATTTAACAGTCCTCTCAATCCCTAGCTATATAAAAAGAAAATAAGTTTTCGTTTCAAACAGCTATAACACATCCTATGAAATTGGACATATTCATTATAATTCTGTATTACTCTTTAGCTGAGCTGCATGGCATAACAACTGTGTGGGTACCAGCTATGCATTGCTTCAGCAGTATAATCGGCATACTTTATCAGTCATCATTACACTCATAAGTTAGAAATATTTTTAGAACTGTGAGATGTCCCCAAATAAATCCTTAAAACTTGTTAGCACCTTCTCTCTGATATCTCCTAATCTGAAAACTGAAGAATTGCACAATGTTTTCTCTGATTAAAAAAAAAACAACCTGGCTCAGTTCTCTGCCTCCTGTAGTCTCTGCTCTGTTGTTCAGTTGAATGCTCAGACTCATTGGCAGAGGCAATAGTGTATGTATGTCTGTTAAAACATACAAAGCCAGTTTAATCGGTGTTTAAGGAACAAATTACTGCAATGCAACACAGGAGGCCTACTTTGCTTTTTGGAAACTTTGCCCTTATTCACAAAATCTCTCCATCCCTAGGCCTGTTACTGAAAACAATTCTGATTAAAAAGGAAACCTGCTTGGAGAAATGCTTATAAACAACATCATACATAAAATATGCTACAAATTTTCTTCCATTTAAACACATGTCTTTCTTCAGCTGCTCTGTGATTCATCAGCTTATCTTCTTTGCCATTTCTCTGAACACTAAATAAGACTAGATACTTTGAGGAGTTAGATCAGGCCCTTATGTTGGCCATTTGGAACAGGGACTTCTTAAAACTTTTTTGCAGTGCCTAGCACCATATAAACATCCTCCTGTAAAAGTGTCTTGTGCTCCTTTTGATCTGCTTCTCTAGCACTGAAATGTCTCTATGTGAGATTTAAACTGTGCTCTTCATGGAGCAATAGAACTTTTCTATATACGTACATCTATATCGCAACTGCCTCAATTAGTAAGACAGCAGCCTTAAAAAAAGGAGCCATGAATATTCACCTTCACTACACTTTTAGTCTTTTAATTGGGAGGAATCAATAGGGTACACTTCACACAGCTTCCTCTCTAATCATGTCAGTCTCATCCTATGGAGCAGTACTGCCAGGACTTTCATACTTGCCTCTGTACCAGTACCACTCACTACTAGAAAGGAGTGGATCCTAGCATTTAGGAAAAGCCTGTCTGCTGATGTTCATTCTTCAGTGTAAATGGTAGTAAAAGATCAGCCTGTGAATTCCCAACACTGGGAGGAAAATGGGGAAGATGATAGGGAAAAACTGGGAGAGTAACTAAGGAATTTAAAGGCAACTGTAGAATATGCAAACCCAATAGGGAGGTAACATTTTCTGCCTAGGAAGACACAGAAGTGAGTTTGATGCCACTGTCTTTAAAGTGTCTTAAGCTAAATTCTTTAGTGCAGTACTAAATGCTTTAGTAGGTGAAGCAAACTGGAAAAGCTCTCGCTAATATATAATATCCTACCCCCGCCCTCCCTACCTCTCTGCTCAAACAATGACACAGAAGTCCCTACTGTTCAGAGTTCAGCTACTGTGGCCAGTGTTCAAAGAGCCAATATTGCAGGGAAATAACTTTATCTGACCTTGCCTAATCCATGTCTGCTCCCGAAAGCTGGGTAGATGGGGGAGGGTAAGGGAGGATACAAGGCTCTCTGAAAGCCCTGTAAGAAGAGGGCAAAGTTGCAATTCAAAATAATTTCATCCAAATGCGTTTTTCAGATAGTCTTCTACCAGTTCCTGGATTGTGAAAGTTTGCATTCATAAATAAATATTATGAGCACTAAGATCCAAAGAGTTCCTTATGCTTTCTGGACATATGAATAAACCACCGAAGTAAACACAGCTTGCTATTGTCCCTTAGGAATGAATGTATACAACGCGCCCCTGAAACATTAGGGCTCCAAGGTATTTTCCCTAACCTGCTATGCAGCTAAGCTTGTCTCTATTAGCACTGGTAAAACACAGGGATAATTACAGCCTCCTCTTGAGCAAATGAGGCATACAAACATTAAACTCTCAAGACAAGGTTTTAAAGAGAATTCAGCTTCCTAGAAGTGTAGACAGTAAGCTTTTGAATCCCTCCACTATGTACCTATCAGTGTCATTAGGTGGCTAAATATCCTTAAAAGTATGACCCTTCAATTTCCAATGGCTTTGAGCAACTCTGCAGCTTGTGTTTTCGGCCTTCAGCTGCTCATGTTTTAAAATGCTTATTTCACCTATTGCAAATATCAGTCTTGGTACTGCCACAGAACTCCCTAGTATGCTGCTTCAGCACAGGCACACTTGAGGTGGCTGGGCCTGGCTACCCATCCAGGTATGCAGCAAGTCGGTGCTGTTCTGGCTACACTGCTGCCTGTGCTGAAGCAAGCTAGTGGACCTGGCTGTAGTTTCAGTAACTTCAGGTTTTTTTCTGTTAAGAAAGGCAAAAAATAAACTGGAAACACAATTGCATGCAAATCTAAGTAAAAACTATTTAGAAGTGCAGAGTAAAACAGAGGAACTGCGGGAGGTTTGGTATTTTGATGATTAAGCCTGTGATTAAAAGCCCACTGAAAACTATGGGAAGACACCTGAGGACTTACATGAGCTTTGGATCAACTGTAAGGGCATTTCATTATCTACGCACTGAGACTGCTGCATACAACAATTAAGTTACAGTTGCAACACCGAAGAAATGCCAATAATGAATACTTACTTTTGCTAACATAAGCAAATAGCTTTCTAACGAATAGTATCACTTGAAATTCAGCTATAACATCCATATGGTAAATCAAAGCAGATTGTTAAAACCAGGAATTTTTACAGAGCAATAAACTAAAATGTACAGAAATTACAGATGTGCCTGCACATACTATATAGCTCAAAAATCTAAAGTAAAGATAAAAAAATATAGATTATAAAATTACATATTCAATGAGATGCTGCCTGCACAGTGACCTGCACCCACTGAAAATCCTGAGCAGTTTCCACTCTCAGTACTGTTGGTGAGAGCTGACTTCATGCTGCATTTATCAAGCCCAGGCTCACATCTTTTGTTATCCTCCTAGGAAGCAGAGGGTTTATATGTTCAGACTATACCTGGCACAGCTATAGAGCGCTGAGCAGGAAACAAAATCTTGTGCTGTGAATTGGGAATGCATGCAGTCCAGCTAGGTATCAGATCAAAAAGTACTTGGTAAAGTTGTTTGGAACTCTCTACACAAAGCTTCAGGTATCATTCAGGAACAATGTTACTTGCCTCTGAACTGAGTAGCTAACCTACGCTAACCTGTACAATGTAATTTGATTGCAAGAAACGCATGGACTTCTAAGTCAGTTTGACTATGTTTTCAGTGCCTTTTTAAGGTCAGAGTAGAAATTAGTCAGGGTACTAGCCATGGCAGTGTCTACTGCAGATTGTGGCAGCATCCCTCGCAGTTCAGTCTGTATATAACCTGTCAAAAGACTGTGGCTAGAGTAGTCCTTAAGTGGGATGCAGAACCAACCACAAGGGTGATTGAATCCACGGACAAAATTAGGTCTCATTTCTCCATAGTCTAGGCTTATACCTATTGAGGGAAAACAAAAACAAAACAAACAAAAAGCAAATGAATTTGAGACAGATGAAAAATAAAGGCACAGTAAATTTAAAAAGCTCAAGTTTCTGCTTGGGGAATTCAGTAGTAGTGATAGACACACAAATTTTGGGGGGTACTTTCATGCATGAAAGTTGTCTATTCTTCATTCAAACTCCCTCACAGATGAAGAGAACTTGATAATCAGAAATTATGACATTAAAAAGATATTCCTCTCATTTACTAGTGAATTGTTATCTCACCCAATCTGCTGTGTGAGCTGGAGCAGACCACTCAACTTGTCTCTACCACTCCTGTCCTACAGTTGGTGAAAATGGAGCTTTAATACACAGGGATGGCTCATGGATAAGCTGGTATTTGCACACTGCTTTAAATCTGTAAAATGTTCAAATACCTTTGAAATACTTATTGGAAATTGTTTTATGCAGTTTTTGAATGCTTAGGTATAAAAGAAGTACAGAACTAAACTTAACTAGAATCATATCTCAAGCCAAGCAGCTGTGGCAAAATAAGAAATAAGCAGAGCTGAGTGGTGCCTTACCACATGTTAGAAGCCCATCCTCATAGCTTGTAGTGTAAGAGAAATCAACAAACTCTCTTGGTGCTATGATGTTCCAGAGCTGGCCTGCAGTGGTGTAGCGCATCACACAGCAGTTCTTGTTGAGTGACACAATGAAGAGGATAGGAAAACAAAAAGATCTAAGTACAACGAAAAGGAAATTTATGCTTGTATGCAGCTGGTCTTTTCCACAAAGGCCCCCTCCTCCACTGGCAGCCTCTGTCCTCAACTACACACTGTGCAGGCAACTCCAGTGAGATCTGAATGAAGGTGTCATTTTCTAGTCTAAATGCTGAAAGTTTGCAAGGACTTGCAGTCTGCAACTGAGAGCTGCAGGAGCTGAGAATATCTGGCACCTTTAAACCACAGTGATTAAAATGGAGAACTGTAAGTCAAGGACTGGGAACTAAAAGCCATGTGGCTTTTATGTGGCTTACCTACTACTTAGAAAGTCTGAAAGTACCAGGAATAAACCCCAGAAGGCCACTCTCAGTACTAGGAGCCTCTGTAAAGCACTTATAATCCACAAAGTGGATAACAAAACAGAATGCAAACAAGTCTTCAGAAAGGCATTCTTAAGAGACATTTAGGGTTTCTGTAAATATTACTAAATCACAAAAATTTGTTTTTGTAAATAATTAGCAAAAAACCTTTGCCATATAATTCTTTCTTAAGAGCCAGAGCAAAAGATGATTAATCAGTGTTTAAGCCAGAAGCCCATAGGCTTTTGAAATTCTGTACTGAATGTCCCCAGTAACCAAAATAAAGCTACCAGCTGGCACATAATCAGCTTCAAACCTACCTTTCTTTTGCAAGTCCTGCCCCTCAGTATGAACTATTCTGGCTTCCAGCACAAAACCCTGCCGCATATTGAAGTCAGACTTTTGGGAATAGAGAGAGGCTGTAGTTTCTGTAAAAGTATCTGTGGAATTTTAACACCTACAATTATGCACATTGTGGAACAGAAGAAAGCAAGCTGTATGAAAAGTCTTTGGGATATAAAATACCACACTATAGTTCTCTCTATATGCACATTTTTTCAGAGGGTTCCAGAGCTCCCAGATCTGAGAGAATCATGACCTTCCTAGTTTTACTCCATACTTCCTTATTTTCCTTAGTATTCTCATTTCTAGCACTGATGGAAAGTTGAACTTCAGGCTTCAGAACAGGACTGTGAAGATAACCCTCTCACATCCGAGCTTACCCACAACATGTATGCACAAAAATCACACGCACATGTAGAAAAGATCTGACTCCTTAGGCTAATATCACTATTTGCTGGAACAACTGCTCTGATGCACTGTTGAATTCACACAGGCACCTACACACATTTTCTTGATGAATTTAATCAAATCTTTACCTCTTCAAATGTTTCTATGATGTCCATTGTAGTCATTAAGCTGTCCCAGTCTAGCCTATAAGGTCCAGGGCGAATATGATCCACTATTCTGTTAGTAACATCTTCCACCACTCCTTGAGCTTTGTAGCTAGAGAAACATGTTTACATTTAAAAGTGAGAAATTCTTTCCAAGCATTCTATTAGTTTGCAACAGCATGCTTACTGTAATACCTTGCTACCTGGGGTTGTAATCAGCATACAATTTTATCAGAAAAGCAGTATGGAAAAAGACCTACTGTTGTATCTATTCCTTTCCACCGCAATAAACAGTATTCTGAGAAATTTTGTGCTTAAGCTGCACCTGTATTTCTCAAACTGCAAATTCTTTCCTCAGATAAAAATCATCATGTTTATTTCTAAAACAACTTTTCATTTTGTTGCTCTCTCAGGGGAAGTAAGGGAGTCCTCCAGGGAAAAGTGAAACTAAAAGCAAACAGAAAAGAGTGAAGGGATATGTGGGGGAAAAAGAATATTCACAAAGTAGAAACAACAGTAGTAAAACCAAGACAATAAGAAACTAAATTATGCTTTGGTGACCTATTAGAACAACATAGAAGATAATTTGGTGTAAGTTATTAGACACTAGACTTTTTGCTTATTTGAGTTGCCTGACCTCATGTTCCTCAAGAGGGAAAAATAGATCAAAATCATTATTTTCAAAACATTTCTTATGCATTATGCTGTTATTATTACCAGCAGGTAATTATTCATTTATTCACTCACATGGTTCACCCACTTTCACTCACAGTTACATGGTTGGAGCAAAAGTAGTGAGGCCAACCCCAGCCACATGCTCAGAAGTGGAGGGGCACATTAACATGTCAGTGGTTTCTAGGCAGGTGTTTGGGAAGTCCCTCAAAAGATCCTTTATTTCACCAGGTGTATATATAACCCTGCAGTCTTCATCTGTAGATAGAAGCCACTGCCCTCTTGGCTGTGGTTTAAGTTACACAACCTGTTGTTGATGCCAGTGTGCACTGATGGCTCCGTACGGATTCAGCAGACTTGGTGCCTGGGCTTAACAGTTCTTGCAGATTCAACAGGCCTTGTAGTCCCCAGAGCATATCAGTCCTAGAGATGCTTTCAAACACTGTGTTTTCACAATATTTTTCCTTCCTTCAGCCTGCTGTTTTCTAGTTACTATTCCTCCATCTAAACTTACAGATACCTATAGAACCCAATCACAGAGAGTCACAAAGGAAGGGCCTCTATGGCACACATCTTTCCCACAATTATGTGCTTGATGTCTTACTCTATTGTCGTTGCACAGTCACTGTGACAGTGCAAGTACCATAAGAGGTGGGCTGTCACTCAGTAATACCTGGGAGCTACTGAACCTGGACTTGATTCTGTGGTTTACAGATCATCTTTCTAAAAAGTCTGGGAATATGATGTTGCCAACTTAAGCCAATGGGAGTTTTGCGGTCTGTTCCACAGTGTTCGCTTTTAGTTATTTCAGACAATATGTAAGACTAAAGCATTTAGTTATAAAACTAAAAAGAAATGGTACAGGCCTTTGCACAGCAAAGAGGTACATTAGATGATCGACCTAGCTTCTTCACATCCTAAATTCTCTAAAGCACATTTGTGGAACCATAAAAATATGTATCTGGTCTGAAGGCAAACTTACAGGTATCCATTGAATTCTTCTGATGGTTTACGCCACACAGTAGCATCTTTCTGAAAAAGAATGGAAGTTATGGTATTAACTGTTATTCACAGACAATTCTAAGATGTCCAGAAAACATCACATTTTTCTGAAGAACAAAAGACTTTACCATTAATAACTTTAGCAGTATATCCCAAAGTGGTCACAGACCTAATATCTAGGAACTTTTGTACATTTTTCTTAAGAACAGAAGCAGATGTTTCAGGCATCTTTTACTGACAATCTTCCATTCTTTCCAAAAATCACTCAAGTGACTTTCTCAGTATCAAATTCTAGAAGCCTCTCCAAAAATAGCACTTGGCAGGCTAAGCCAGTTTACTAGGAATGCACAGAGTATAATGGAATCACATTATTACACAAAGCCTTCCAAATAAAAGATGACTGGAAAGTCATTGTCTGGACACTACTCAGACAGGAAGACCAGGCAACTTATGTTTGCACTTCTGTAGCACATGACCAAGCACATGTGTGGCAGGAGGTGCTGACAGTGGCTGAAAAGGAAGCTTAAGTTATCCCTCTCTCCTAGATGCCTGACTAGAAACATCCTGCAAGCAGTGGTCTATTCATTTTAGAGTTTGCCATAGGAAATAAAGAAATGGTATCCCTTGTTTTTATCTAACTATAAAATGGAACCGTGGTATAAAATCTGTATATTTAGGTGTTATAAAAGTGCCCTCTGGGATTTTCTTTATTTGGTATCATGAATATGTAAACACTAAGACCCAAACACCCTAAAGAACAGTACTGTAAGGACTACATCCTGAACTGTTAAACATAGTGAGGAGGAAAGCATCTTCCCCCTCAATAAAATGCCCCTCAGGAATCTTCCTTGCAGATAGCTAAAACTCTGAATTTCTTTTACCTGGCAAAATACCAAAACAAAAGGAAGGAAGGAAGTCCAACTGGGACTTTACAGGAGTAAAATATGGGGATTAAGGTGATCTGAACAGTGAGATTCAGGTAACTTTCTAAAGGAAAATAAGGGTATGAGACTTATCATTTAGGAAAGCAGGGTTGAGGTAGGTGTTTTGCAAGAGTAAAAGACTTGGGTGCTCTGTTTCTCCCTTTCAAGAAATGAAATTTGTTACTTCTGGAGATAATTGAGTTACATTTGGAAAATTTGACCCTGCCTTATCAATGTGTACTCACAAATACAAGGCTCTCCAAAAGCATTGTAACAAAAGGGCAAAGATACAAATTTACTACACTAGTTCTATCACCTTACCACACTGAGATACAAAAGCCAAAATTCATTTCTACTTCCTGTGCCAGACAGAACTAAAAAGTATTCACTCAGTCTACGACTGAGGCATCTGGGAAGTTTATTTAGCTTGATGGAGTGGGACTCTCAAATGTCAAGCAGCTAAAAAGAAGGGTATGACAAACTGCTTGGGGAAAGCAGGGACTGCCTTCTGCTTTGATGGGAAGAAACTTTTGATAATGTGGGGGCTCTGATATGCTGCTGTAGCTTGAAGGCAATAGAAACATATGAAGAGATGTGAGAGAAAGAACTGAGAATGATCTTACTTTTTAAGAACATCAGAGACAGAGCATGATGGGTTCAGGCATCACAGACAAATGAGATTTCGGAGGCTGTCAGACCCTACCTGAAGTTTGTGACTGATAGTTAGAAAGTACAAGTGAGCACCTCGCAACACTACTAGCACTAACAGTATTTCAAATTTTGTTTCAAAGAAAGCCCATAACCCTACATAGGTAGGATTCCACCATGAGACACTTTCCTGAAAATTGGTATGAAGAATGACAGAGTATGTCTGCAAAGAGAGGAAAAACTCACTGTTATCTAAAGCTGTACTATCCTAGAATGGTTGTTTCACCTGAAAGTCCTGTAAGAATTTGCCAGATGTTTGACATTTGTGTTATACAGCATAATTTTTTTCCCCTAAGTGACCTACCACTTGCTTGACACAACAAATCGTGTCACAGGCAAGAAACTCCACCTAGATCACTTACAGTTTTCTTAGCAATCCGCCATTCGCTGTCTCCGATGCTGTGGTACTGAATCAGAGTGTTCTGCAGTTTTGTAGCCAGGGGTGCTGAATCTGGCAGGAGATCCATTTTTTCTCCTCCTGCCTTAAAAAAAGAAAGAAAGAAAGAAATCAAAACAGGACACTAAATTAAATAAAAGCATTACTCATTTAAACACGCTGACATCTACTCACTTTGAAGTGGAAACTATCAATCTCAAAACAAACTCCCCCAGCCCGACGCTCGCTCTGGATGAGAGGAGCAGGAGGGGCGAGGCAGCCGGCAAGAGCTGTCCTTAGCAGACGCGCGGCGCGGCGCGGGGGGGTGCAGGCAGCGGGCCAACACCCCAACGGTCGCCCCCAAAGGCCGCCCCCGCGGCGCTCGCGCCTGGCCTTCCGCGGCCGTTGGAAGCGCGCGACGAGCCCCGCGCTGCCGCTACGGCCGCTGGCCCGGAGCCCCCGCACTCACCTGCGGCCGCGGCCCTCTTCCCCCTCCCACTCCGGCAGGGGCGCTGGCGGGCCGCCCGGCCGCCAACGGCCGATGCCGGCAGCCAATGAGGGTGCAGCCGGCTTCCCAGCGCAGCCAATGGCGGCGCATCCGCTGTCGGTGGTTTGCAGCGCTACCGCCTCGGCAGAGCGCGAAGCTCGGATGGGGCGGGCCAGCAGGGTGTGGCCCTACTGGCTAATCCCCGCCCACGCTCTCCGCCTTCTCCTATCACGCGAACTTTCGACCGGTCACTGGCTTGTCGTCACTGGCGGGAGGAAGGAGGGCGCCTTCCCATTCGCTGCTGCGGGGGAGCAGGGCGGTGTGATTGGGCGGAGGGAGTGGAGTGGTGGGAGAGGGGCGGGGTTAAACGCCGCCCGGCGTCCGGCGCGAGCCCGGCCGTTGCTGCTGGCGGACCGGAACGGGGGTGACTGTTGCTGCGCGTCTGCGCCTCGCGTGGCTTCCCGCTCAGCGCGGCCTGGGGATGCTGCCAGGGCAGCGGCCGGGGCCAGACAGCAGCAGGCTGTGCCGGTGCGTCTGTGATAACCGCCCGTTGCTACCACACCCCGTGATAGCACTCCATACCCCTGTCACCGGGGTGGGGTTACACTGAGCCTTGTTTTCTCCAACCTGCCGTGTTAATATAACTTTATTAAGGTTTACTCAGTGTTGCAAAATGGGTGATATTGGTGCTTTTCAGCTGAGGCGTTGTGCATACTCCCCTGCCTGCTTCAGCCATTCAGCTGAGGCCTGACCTGCTAGTTCAAATGGAGTGGGCAAGAGTGGTGAAGACCTTCGTCCCCATTTCAGCACCCCCCAGGTTGCAGTCAGCTATGACTTTGTCACAGCATCAGAGATTGAAAACAAAACGTCTGTCTAGCTGTGAAGGATTTCAGACAGTGCAGAGCACAGCACCCACTGTAAGTAGCACGTTGCAGTGAGAAAACCAAAGACGCACCATCACTTTTGGTCAGCAATGCTTCCCTTGTGGTTCAGCATACTTTTGAGAAAGCATTGATGTTATGTTTAGCTCTGTAGAGCAGCAAGCAGACCAGATTCTTCTTGTGTAATAAGGCTGCACCTGAGGTCAGCTCAGGTTTGAAACAAACTCTAAAGTATAGGTAACTGATTGTTTCCTGTCTCCCTCGCTGCAGAATTGCACTGTTCCCTGGTCTTCACCCACATCAGTCCAACAGAATTACATTTGGTGACACCCAAGCAAAAAGTCCAAACTCTTCTTGGAAGGGCAGTAAAAAGAAAAGGGACAAGAAGTAACAGTAAAAAAATAGAGTAAAAAGTATGGGGACACCAGCTTTTCCTTGTGTGATAATACGTTGTTCATCTTAGCCAGTGCTAGCTTCCAAAATGAATGGTTTAAACATTTGTAATATTCTTGATACACTGCTTTACACCAGCCTTTTTGAGCTACCCCTAGCTCCCCTTCCTCATCAGTGCTTTGTAGCATTCTTTCTGTGGAACACGACCTGCATAAAACAAACATAGCAGATGTTCTAATAAAGAGCCTGTTCAGTTCACACCTTTCAGTCGTTTTTCCTTAAATGAAAATTGGTCTCTAGGCAAAGACCATGTTTGTTAGGACAGCTGAAGTGAAAATGCCTTATGTGCAATCCTTGAAATTTTACAGTACAGAATCAAAAGAGTAGTTTTGAGACTGAATCATAGCAACATTGCTAAGATTCAATGTATTTCACTGGTCTTCGTCCAGACTCCGGTCCGTTATCTTTCTGTTGGCAATAGAGTATATTTGACCAGCTCCCTGGCTACTCTCCCCACTCTTCCTTGGCCTGTAGCACTCTTCAAAGTCTGATGTCTTCTGGCCTTTGAAAATGACTTTCTTTCCTTGTGGGCTGTTACTTAGTTTAAACCTCCAAGGCAAGCTTGTTTTTTTGTTTTGTTTGTTTGTTTGTTTTTTAACTTTTAGAGGAAGTGAGACCTTGTTTTCTGAAGGTGGGAAGTTACGTTTTTCATTGGAAAATGATGACTTTTGAAGAAAATCTTACTGGTAAACCTTATTTATGTCATTTTTTCATGGACTGGAAGGATTATAATGGAAAGCTGCCTGGTCTCTTGAAAGCTGCTCTGGCAGACTGCTCATACAGCTAGGTTCTGTAATTCTAGGATAAGTCTTCTATACAGCTCTGGCTACTCTAGATTCTGATGTTCAGTATTCATTTTATAGGTATGGGCTGACTGGGTGCTCTCAGGGCTTGCAAACTAGTATTTATTTAATTAGTATGAGACTTTCATATCTTCTAGTGCTCCCTGCTGTGCAACAGTGTCGGTGAAGCACCTGAGGTAATTGGCATGTAAGCACTTCCATATATATTTCCTGGGCTATATTCCTTCATTAGCTACAGCAGTACCAATAGTGGTTGGGACACGAGCCTATGTGAGGAAAAACTATGATCCTGCTCTTTCCTCCTGACCTCCATGCACATCTGCAGCAGGCACTTTTGAACCACTGCCAAATTACACCAGGGCCTTGTCACCCCAGGAGTAGGCAGTATTGCTGTAGAAGGATGTCTGTTCCTGTTGTTATACAGCACCTTGCACAGGGAAATTTTGATGGTCATGATGAGTAGGATCCTTGGACATTGTTAAAAGCCCCAAAATAGCTCTGTCCCCCAGCATGAAAATAACTTGATAAATCAAATTTATCCTGAAAGATGCCATGGTTCTCTTGATTAATTTTTATCTTAAAGTGCTTGATATTTCATCCTAGAAATTTTTTTTTAATGCAAAAGTATGAGCCTAACTACTGGCATTTAATTTTAGCTAAGCTGTGCCTAGGAATGGGATGATGGCTGAAAATGTCCCTCTGTGGAATGTGTTACAGAGTAGAAAGAAGGGTATCATGGGTGGCTTTCAAATGCAAAGAGCTGTACACATCCAACCGCAATGTCTTGCAAGTGTGTTGGAGGTAAAAAAAAAAAAAAGTACAGTTTACCAAACATAGCAGACCACATTCCGCTTTTGTAACAAAGGGTATAGAATTATTTGCATTTAGTGGGCTTGTTCCTATATGACACTTGGAAGGCTGGCTCCAGTCCAGAACAGCGCTGAAGTATTTTACTGGATCAAAGCCAGAACTGCAGCTGTTGGAAGGCTGAGAACAACAGGCACATTGTTGCCTCATTAAACTGATTCTGATCAGTATATTTGTCTTAAATTTGAATGCCTCCAAATCAACTGGTGCTCTTTTTGGATAGAAAACTAACAGGCTGCCCTTACTAATATATTTGATAGTCTCAAACTTATGTACGATTTTAACCTGTGCACATAGAGAACTCTGAAAAAGTCATTGAGTAAGCCTTTTCTGTTAAATAGGCACTTTAAAACACATTTTGTCCTCCTGAGGCTGCTCCTTGCCTGTTGAGCTAGCTTGATTATACAGAGATATAGCATCTCCCTTTAGAATTAAAATTAATAGAACTCCTTAGAATCAAAACCTGAGATGTGGCAATAGAAAGGCCAATCCAAAATCAGGCTTCCTGCTCTCCCCCTGCTTTATACCAGCTAATAAATAGCTACAGATAATTCAAAAAGCTGCTTTTTTTTTCCTAATTTGCTGTTTCATTAGGAGCTTTCTGCTTCATACAAGCATTGAGTAAGACTTCCACAATCACAGGTACCAGGGAATTCACATACAGAAGTCTGAAAATCTAATGGTGCTTGGCATGCTTTATTCTTTTGGGCATCTGCATTCCTTTTGGCTGATGGCTTGACAAAAGCAGGTTATACAACTTTTTGAGAAAGAAGATGAAACTGAAGGACTATATATATGCTTAAAAATTTTTGGCAAAAAGCAGCATCTTCATACTGAATTATTAAGCTATTTTCTGGTGAATAGACTGCAGTATATCAGTGCAGAATGATTACCAAAGTAGTCCAATACATTTTTTAGCTATTCTGAGCCAGAGTCTTTTTTAGTCATTGTGCAGCTATGAAAGCTGGCTGCACTGCTTATGTCAATGTGTGCTATAATACAATTCAATTTGAGGTATCACTAATGAATTTTACTTCTCTCAGATTAATATTTCTGTAGGGTATTAATTTAAAGAGTGCTATGATTGGTTGATTGATTGATTGATCTGTTTCTAGAGCAGTGCTCAATTTGATGGTCATGAGCATTGTATTTTTCCATTAATCTCTTTGACTGCTCAGTTTTTCTGAGCTGGTTATTGTGCTCAGTGTTGCTAGGACATTAGTCTCAAACCTACAAATACCTACTTGTGTGAATGGTTTCCTTAATTTCAAGGAAGGTACTTACTAATGTGAGCAATGTTTTAAACTTGTTTTTTTTTCAGATGCGCTACTTTTAACTGTAAAAGATAGAAAACACTCCACATATGTCAGGGAATGGCAGGAGTTGAGCCTTTGCACAAACACCAAGCTTCACAGAAAGATTCAGACTATCTAGACCAGACCTTCTGTCTCCCACAAAACGCACAGGCTTTATAACCCTTTAAAGCTGTTCTTTTCTGCAGGTACATCCAGCAGTTATTTTTCCCCTGTAGTTGACTTCTAAGATATTATTTCACCACTTACCACCTGATTTTCATTCTCTGTCAGAAAAATAAAATATCAGTATTCAGGTTTGTAACTCAGCTGTAAATAGAAAGACCAGTTGAAAGTTGAACTTCCAGAAGAAGCTGCTTTGGAAAACCAAGGTCTTGAACTATCTTGGACTGGGCATTCTGCATTTACACAGCTGCACTGATATTTAACTAAAAGCAGGGTTTTGTTGAAACTCACTGCCAACTCATCCAAAATGATATGGCCCACAAAATTTCTCTCTAAATGATAAGCCAGCTGAAGTGTTTTGCCCTTAACCACTCCTGTTGTTTCCACAGTCAGACTAGCATAGCACTTCATCTGGCCAGAAAACTACTGGAGAACTCCAACTTGTCTTGGAACATCAGCCAGCGAAAACTTGGCTCTTAAGTGTTTATTTCTTGCTGACAACATGCACAAATATTATCCACCACTAACTGTCAAATGATCCACTAAATCCAACTGACTATAAATCCCTGTTAGAAGGCCTTCTCTAATCCAGGATGAACAGAATGTTTTTTCCAGAGAATTATGTCACGAGTACGAAGGAAACGAAAAGAACTTTGTTTTTCTGTCAAACAGGCAGCTCAGTCAGTGGAGCTGCTCTAAATAGCCAGTTAGCTAGTGATTCTTGCAATATTGTTCAAAAAAAAAAAGCCATAACAAAAAAACTCTATAGAAAACCTCCAATATTCCTCATGTCTGACCTTCAGCCAGTTCCTAAACTTCTTATTTGTCTGGATTCAGGTTAATGTATAGTGTGCTGCTTCTCCATCAGAGGGTAATGGAAAGCAAGTCTTTGTTTATTTTGTTCTGGTTGGCACACATATAACTGCAGAAGTGGCATTAAGATTTCATGTTTGTTTGCCTAATAGCACTGAATCAGCTGTATTAAATCAGACATCTCAACCATTGCTTGTAAATGCAAAATAAATCTGAAAGGCTAAGGCTGGTTTCTTAACACTCATGCACATTCAGAAATACAGCTTTCCGGATGGGCAGAAGCATAGCTAAAAAGCTTGTGTGTTTCACTGGCACAGTACTGCTAGCTTTTGGCTCTGCCCTGATGAGTGAGCCAGACTGGAATTCAGCTCACTTCTCACATAGTCACTTTAAAACTAGTGTATTTAAATAAGAAGTATGAATGAAGTAAGGCAATCACTGCCTGACTGAGAACTGAGTGAAAGGGAACAGTCTCTGGAAGGCAGAATGATGCATCACCTCTGTGGTGAGATCTGGACTGTTAGACTCAACTTCTTTGTAGTGGATCAAGTTGTTTGAGGAACTTACTGGGTCCTAAGGTCCACACAGCTGCAAGTTGGATTGCTCTAAAGGGGGTGATGGTGTTTAATTTGGAGTACAAGTTAGGCTAAATAATATTAAAAGAGCAATCTCTTCACAAACCAGCATTTGTACCTCTTTTTAAAGTGTGTTTTGTGGTAAAGCCACAAGATGTCAGGAAAGCAAAATAAATATTTTCTTGCTGAGGCAGCAGCAGTTGGAAGAAATGTGTAGAAATGAGTATGATAGAGAAAGGAACTAATTTCCCTCATTAAAATGTTATTAAAGCCTTATAAAGTTTTGGTATCTATGGATAAACTTTTAAATAATGTGATCTGACTGTGACTTGTGTTAAACCCTAGTACCACATCTTCCTTTAATCTGCTGCTTGTGAGTGAGAACGAATACTGTCTATTCTTTTGCTATAGACTTCAAGGAAACAACTAGCCCTGATTATTTCCTCTTTGGAGCACATTGGAATATGGAATAAGTCTCCTTGTATCAAGAAGATTTTCCTAAATGATAGTTAATCCTTAGTTTATATATTTTAGTAATACACAGTCTTAACTTTGCAGTTGCAAAAAATCTAACTTCACTTTATTCTCAAAGTTGACTGCAAAACCAGTTAGGAGATTCATATGCTAACTTGGTTCAGAAGGTGTCTTTATTTGAAGAATCAAAGGTAGAGGCTTCTTAAATTTATCTTTGTTCTTTATCTGCCTGTATCATCGCGTATTAAGAATCTGCCATAAATCTTTGCTACAAGAGAATTTCAAATGATTCCTATTCCTCTCCTGCCTAGTCTGTCAGTGCAATCTAGATAGACTGACTGACTTTTAAAGCGTCCTATCTCCTCTTTCAAAAGCAATGGTCACAACTGCATCATTGGAGTAATATAAGTAATAATAGTGTATAGTAACGGTGTATAGTAAAAATATCAGTAATAGCAGTGTAAATGGAGTCTTACTATTAGTTGTCAACTGCTCGAATAGTCCTGTCTCACAGACCCTCTAAATGTCCCTCTTGTAGTGGTGACTGTAACCCAGAGGAGACACTGTCTGGCATAGTAGTAAATAATATTCAGGGTTTTTTCAGCATTCTGTCCAGTGTAGCAAAGTGAATAAAAGACCGACATCCAATTACATACATTGTTTTAAATCTCTCTGACCTTAGTTAGTTTCTTTGATAGAGCCTCCACCCCCACCTCCCTCCAAAAAAATCCAGCTTGTTGTGGTAGTGGATCTTCAAATTTGTACATGTTCTGAAGTGCCAGAGAGCATTCTGAATCTGATAAAATATTTCCCTCCTCAACAGACCCAATCATCTTGTCTCAGTGAGCAAGGAACCCCCTCACTTAACAAATCTTTATAAATAGTATTTCTTATCTCCAAAATGTTGTTGAACATTTCTTGGCCAGGCTTCAGTGACACACTCAGGGTTATCTTTAGTTTTGTCTGTTTGTGATCTTATTACATCTCCATTCTGTCCCTAATGTACTCGTTTGCTGCTGTCTCCCCAGCTGTTTGCCTTCTAACAGGGACGCCTTTTATTTCTAGGACAGGCTGCCTTGGTGATGGGCCAGTGCCAAAGAGACTTCCTTACTGAGGCTGTCAAGAAGTGCACCATTCTGCAGGTGCAATAGCTATGTCTTGGCCATAGATCAAAAACACAGATAATGCACCATGAGGTAGCAGACAGAAAAACTTTATCCTCTACAGGAAATGAGTAGCAGTTTGTGGATTTGCAGCTTAATTTAAATAATTGTGGTCAGCCTGAACATAGTTGCCCAATTAATAAAGGGAGAAAAATGTAGCTGAAAAAAATCTTATCCATATTGTTAACTCATGTTTCTACATACAACACACTTGTTTATGTGAGAGCTACTGATCCCACCTTTTCTGCTACTGAGAAGTTGTTTCATGGTAAGTGTACCAGTTTTGATTCCTTCCAGACTCAGGTTGCTACTCTAAAGCAATCTCTTCATGTAAAGCAGTCACTTCATAGTCTGTTCTCTGAATTGTCCATACTTACAGCAGTGTCTGGGAGTAATATCAGCATGGCATAACTATTGGATATGTGCCTGTTCTAACTCATTATCTTGGTCACGTTGAGGAATTCCTAGTTTGCTGTAGATAGAAACTTGTTAATGAATAATGAAAGTAACTTCTTAGTCTTTAGTGTCTTAAAATCCATCAGGACTGTTGCCGGAAAAGAAAGCAGTGTTGCTCAGGTCCCAACCAGGAGATAAAAGTCAGATTTAGAAAATCAAATCCTTTTCCATGGCAAGAAGAGAACAAAAATGGAAAGCTGAGATAAGAGTTCTTTGAAAAGCAGATGTTGGATCAAAGGGTGGACTCTATAGTGCATATTAAGAGGCCATGGATGTTAGATTTTGACTGGGAGGACTTGTGGCATTAATTAGCATTCTCTGTTTAGAAAGCTAGTAATTTTTCCTAGAAATATGTTATGCTGAAAATTTTCACGAATATACACTTTCTGGAAGTGTGTTACATTGAAAGTTTCTTGTCAACTAACCTGAGATTTCCAGCTTTGGGATTTTTGTGATAACACCTTGTTTTGTAATTTTTGTAATTATATTGTCAAAATCTTAGTGTCTGTCTTGTTTCCTTATTTCCCCTTCCACCCAAAAGCAGAGAACAGGTTTAAGGGAGCCAGTTGTTACAGCTGCACAGTGCCAGAGCTGAACATGCATTCACTGCTCACTCTCAGTGCCATCATACCAAGAGCAGAGATCTGCCATGTTCACTCTCTGCCCACTCATGCTGCTTACAAATTGAACTGCAGTAGGTTTAAGGAGCAGTGTCTATGGTCAGGTGAAAAGGGAAACAGTAATGAATAAATAACAGATATTTTGTTTTCTCTGTAGGCTTCTCTTTTAATTATTTAACTTATTGGCAACACTGTACACTTTTATATGTATTTCTTTTCCCATAAACATATGCTGAAAACCCCTGTGGCCACGCTCCCTTCTGCTTTGGTAAGATCATGACACTAGCAGAACCGGAAACCTTGTTTCTGCTGCATTTGCTTCTACAATGTTTGTATTCTTTTGTAAGTCAAATGATTTGAATATGCTAAATTTACAGACACTTTCACCATTATAACTTTGTTTATGTATGTTTATGTATGGGGCTGCCATCGTCATCAAGATTATTTTTTGGACCACAGTCACGCTTACTGTCAAGATACACGTGAATTCTTGTGACTTGTATGATTTCCAGGGTAAACTGAAACGCTTGTTTTTAGTAATTTTTTTCTATACAATATACGCTCTGAAATACTTAATTCTATTGCATTTGCTTCCCACAAATGGATTTGTGACTGAATTCCTTTTCCCTAGCTTATTTTTTTCAGTCATAATTTGTCTGTGTGATGACAGAACAGTATGGCACACAGTCCTTTGTCTAGCTTTCAGTCTTTTTTTTTTTAAAGTAAGAACACTCCCTAAATCTTTGTTTTTTTTCTTAGAAAAGTGACCAGCTTATCTTAGTTATACAATGGAAACTGCCTGTAGTACTTCCAGGCTGAGAACTTACAGCTTTAAGACCTTAAAGCATGTTTGGCAACTTTTCAGTTAGTGAGATACATTTATCTTGGATTTCTGAGCCATTTCCTCTGAGAAAATGGTATTAGCAGTTGAAAATAAATAAACCTTTTTGACTAATGAATTGAACATGATGTAATTGTTTTCATACACTTTCTGTCTTAATCAGCTAATAATATGGACATAATAAATGCCTCGATTTTCTCATTCAGTCCAGAACAGACTTGACATCATGGATTTTATCTTCATCCTGGGTATAAATTATTATGTAACATTGGGAGTGAATATTAGGCAAGGAGACTAACAGAGTAATGTATTTCTGGCTCAGGCTTCCAGGTGGATTCAAGAAACCTAAACTATTTTTCAGATAGAACTTGATGTATTATATGTGATAATGGTAGGAGATTGAACCTGATTATCTTAAAAGCCTCCTTCAGTTCTATGACATGTTGTTCTGTTAGCTGTGGTACAAGCTTTTGGTATATTCTAAATAATGAATGTGATAGTTCTTTCTCTGTACCAAGGAGGCACGGCTTGAGTTTGCATTTGAGTTATTAAAACATATCTTAGGATTCAGTATAGGTGGAGAATGACAGCATGGCAGGGAAATACAGGACAATAGTCTGAAACCTATGGATACAATCAATTTTTTACATATGGAGAGACCCCTTGAGGTGACCTCAGATGGGACTGAGATGACTAATAGAACATTTTTAGGAAAGGATTTGTTTCCAGGAAGAAGAGCACCTCTGGCCTAGGATGGAATCCTGAAAGATCACTTCAAGGAGGAAAAAACCCAAAAGCTCACACAGTGGCTATGGCACTCTGCTAAGATGCAGGAATGAATGTATGAGGAAAGCCTTTGTGTAAGTTACTGTGTTTCCATAAAGGCAAAACAAGGTTAGAGCTCAAGGAAACTGTATACATAAGCAACTAGAAGTAGGAGGTTTCTCAATGATTTGAGGAGTATAGGTCATCTGATAAAGGATCTAATTCTGTCAGACAGTAACACAGGCTGTATCACAGGGATCAGAGAGGGTCTGTTTAGTGTCCAGGACTCAGAAAAGCTTAAGTGTCTTTCAGTCACATTGACCTCCTGTGAGTTCAGCAAGGTAGAGCTTGAGCAAGGCTCTAATAAGAGTTTAAGAATTTTTGATATGTTTGAAGGATGCCATGACACATGCTTTTATGCAGTGCTTCTGAAGTAAAAGTCTGAAGCTGCATCAAGAGGGCAATATTCTTCAAAGCAACAATATTTTAAAATGCAGGATGTGTTAGAAGACCAAAGTAGGCTCTTCTTTCCCTAAGAGATCTGGGAAATTAGCTGTGTTTTAATGGGAGTTTTCTGTAGTTAATGCCCTCTGCTCTGTCCATTTCTGTAGCAGAAAAATGTTGGGTAGATTGTCTAGGGAGAAACAGTTTGCATTAATTTGATTCTCATTTAAGCCTGTTTATAGCAGGAAGAAGTAGGTAGATCCATTGATTTCTGGTATACTATAAATGTGATGTGTGGCTATATATAAAATCTATTTTAATAACAAATCTTGCCTTTGGCCCAGAGGCCCAATAATATGTAGCTCAGTAACTTCATCTCTATATATCAGGGAATTTAAAATTTGCCTACATGTGAATAGCAGCAAAGTTCAAGGGTCTAAAACAAGGTCTTTTTGTGTGTGTGTGTAGCTTTAAGAATCATTCCTAGGAATCAACACCAAAAATATTTCTTGTTAAAATTTATAATTTATCACTAAGTCTTAGAAAAACATTACAATGTAGGTGTTATCTGTACCTAGGCAGTTTTAACTTCTGTAAACATATAAGTTAAAATAATCAAGAGCATGCCAAAAGCCTTTGCTGAAGTGTGACTGAATTCTTGTTGTGTTTTCTAGAGATATGGTTTGAATTCTTGAAAGTCTTACTAATGGACTCTTGTCAGATTTTACTTCATTTTTCTTCATTATACCAAAGTGCAATATCCATAACTTTATACTCTCTTCTTTTTTTTCACCTTCATGCATGTCTTCATTCTGCATCTCCTAGGTTCAGATAGCTTCCAATTCTTTCCTTTGCCCTTTCTTCTTTTCCCGGCTCCCCCTAGCTTGGTTGTATGACAAATCTTATTTTGTTCCTGGTAAGTGTTCAGCAGTTGACTAAAGCAGATGAGTCAGAGAGAGTAATAGGGCAGATAGCTCTTGTAGCTGACATGGGTTCACACTGCCAAATATTTAAGATAGGTAGGGCAACTTTGGTTACGTTACTTCAATTCATATTTTGAATGCTAGATAATTAAGACAGGAGGGGACCTCCGGGTCATTTGCCATGCCTACTCTGCTTTGTTAACTGCCGTGACTAGCACATATGAGGTTTCTGTGTGCTGCCCAAATCTACACTGTACTCACTCAAAGAGGGGCCCAATACCTGCATGTGTGAAGTAAAGCAGAGATGTAGGATTTGTTTAGTGCACAGGGCCACTCCACCCTGAAGTGACTCTAGAAATGCATTGCCAAGAAGCCCTCAGCCCCTAAGCAGTCCCTTTGGTCTGTCCCCCAGGCAGTCCAGTTGCTGGACAGTGTCAATGGTCAGAGAATTCAACCTCACAGGAAAAGCCAGAAATACCATTTAATTTTAATCTCCTGCTTTTGTAGGGCTCCCTCTCAAAGTGATCAAACTTCAAAATTATGTTTCATTAAAAGCTTTGATTTGAACAAGCCTGTAGTCCAAACTCACAGATCTATCAAAAGTGACTGAAAGTGGCATAAGGACTGACAGCCACTGCTAACATCAAGCAATTAAACAGTTGAATAAAAAAAAAAAACTCAAAGAGCAACATGAAGCTAAATCCTAAATGCATTACCAGAAGAGCTGCTCCAACCAAAGTTACAGTTTTCATGGGTCTGCATAAAGCTTTTTAGTATTTGTTTCTGTTGTTTTTTTACTAGGTCACTAGCAGACAGCTATTTATATTAATGGTGAGATATTGTGAGGAGAGAAAAATGCAAGTAAACTATACAGGGCTATTTTATGTGGGGCTGGAATACTTAGCAGTGCTACTGGCCAAATAATTTCAAAGCTAGTGTCTTGAAAGAAACCATCTGTACCAGTCTCATGGGAGATGGAGGTAGTTGGAGTAAGTTGTACAACGTGTAAACATTCAGCTATTTGGACTTGAACAGAAGTAACTACATGGTATGTTACTTTCATAAGCAGTTTTCCTCAAGTACGTGGAAAAAGCCTAGAAGCATTATGACATTTCTATTACTCTCTGAAATAAAAGTACATTCTCAAAAGATTTTCCTGTCCATTTTCTAGAGTCCTAACATCCATTTCTACAAAATGCCTACATAATAAGTGGTTTTGAGCAGTAGGAAGTCTGACAGCTTGCTTTCAATCTCTTTCTACAGTTTACAGAGGAGTGGATTTTAACCAGTGCAAGCCCTGTTAATACCTGATTGATAAAAGATGTGTGTAATACTGATCTGATTTGAAGTGCATTTATTCCTGTGGACCTACATATTCCTCAAAAATAAGGTATTGATTTAAGTATATCAGTCTGATTTATTCTTGTTCTAAGCAATGTGTAGCTCACCGTGCTGAAAAATAACTTGCTCAAATTCTGTAACTGATACTTTCATCCACACACACAGTTACCGTGTTTGGACAATGAAATGGTTACCAACATGAGATACAGCTTCCCTTTGTGCAGTATAAGAAAGTGAGATGCGTTTATAAGTATTTCTACTGTAGTCATCTCCATCCTAGAAACTCTCGAGAGCGACTGATACCTTTAATTCTGCTGTAGAGTATTTCTTGTACAGGTCAAGCTTGCTCTTAACATGATATGACTTTCTATCAGATGGAATGGAAGCTCTTGGAATTATAAATTCCTAAATCATAGCAGGTCTTGTGACTTGTGGTATTTTTCTTTGAGTTGTAGCTGTTGAGTTTTAATCAGCTTTGGATTTGTGGGTGCTTTTTAAAGACAACTGAAGCCATCTATAAGTAGGGAAAATTTGAAGCACTTGATTCCAGCAGGAAGTGGTTGGCAACATGACTGATGAGAGTTTAAGTTACTTCCAGAGAAATGGAAAGGATTGTAGAATTTAAAGGGACCCAGCTAATTGTGTTCCAGTATCCCACAATATCTGGGTAGTTCATACTGAAAGTGCTGCTTTACAGAGGCCAGTAGATGAGATTTTATCCATTCATATTAAAAGGAAATATGGGTTTATATAATACATTTTCATCCACTTTTTCTCTGCTGCCATTACCCTTTTCTTCAGTTCTTTGTTTCATCCTTGTTTTGATTCTGCCCTTTGTTTTGGTTCTTTTTTTGCTGCTTAATGAAGGAAAAATTGGATTACTGAGAGACTGATCCACTACAATACTTTAGAATTTCTGCATTTTGTGGGGGGGAGGGGGTTGTTCTTGTTTTTGTTTTCTTTAGGAAGTAGGGTTAACTGAGGGACAAGATCCAAAATATTTGAAGGACTAAGTTCAGCTCGAGCCTGTTGGCTAAAGATTGTAAGTCAAGAAAAAAATCACAGTATCTCTATAGATCATTTCTTTGCCCTAGCTGCAAGCATAGGATCATAAGCTTGTGAACAACATTTGCATCCTTTTTTCAGATGACCTTAGAGATGAGAGAAAGAGAGAGCGATTGTAGATTGTTATCTCACTTCATGCTCAAATTTCTATTACCTGTTAAGAAAGAGAAAAAGAAATGTATAACTCATACCTCAAGGGAAAGATGCCATGTATACCACAGTGTACCTTATACCACAGAAACAGTACTCTACTCTTACAAAATGTTGAATTTAAAATGATTAATCTCATTGGGTGTTTAACATTCATAAAGGTATTCAGAATTTTATAATACACTATAAAAATATAAGAATGCCTCTCACAGTGACCAAAAGCAGCACCTATAGAAGCATGTAAGAACAAGATAATCATGTATGAAGTTTCCCACACATACTCTCTCAACATTTGACCACTTGAAGATAGACATGGCTTTATTTAAATTAATAAGTAGTGATGGATTTGCCTAATCACTTTTTGAACCCATGTAAAATACTACTATCCAAAACTTGGCCATAGGTTGTGTGGAAATCCACTTCCTTTTGCTAGTTTTGAATTCTGTTAGTTTCATTTGGTGCCCCCGACCCCCAGCTCTTGCGCTGGAACACAGTGAACAATCAATTCCTATTCACTATCTCCACATCACTCAGATTTTTTTTACCTCTGTCGTATTCGGTTGTCTGTTTTTCCAGACTGAGGAGTCATAACTTAAGACTTCACTGAAGAGTCTTCACTTAATTATTCCTTATGAACAAGTCATTCTATGTTTTTGGATCATGTTTGTTGCCTTTCTGTTAACCTTTTATGTCTTTTCAATGTAATTTGCATAAAATATGCCAGTACACCTGCATGGACTAGAGCTTACATCTTCTGAGAAATGTTTCCAGTGTTTATTTAAAGATTGTATCTGCTAGATAAATGTCACATTCCTTGCCACTTGTTCCAAGTGTCCTTACGTTTGAACCTTAGGTGAAACCAGAACAATGTGAACATCAGTTTGCAAGTATTAGGTCTTTGTAGATTATTGCTGATTTAGAGATGTTATGATTTGCTTTTTGACCAATTCTATTCAGCCATGAGCCACTCTGAGGCCTTCTCCAGGAACAAGATGTGGCATTGGTTACTTGAGGGGCTTTGTTTCTTAGATTGTTCCTCTGTGATTCTTTTTGCTCTCAGATATCTGATCCCTATAGTTATTCATAACTCTTGAAATTTTTCCCCAAAATGTTTTACTCAATTCTTTATCCTATAACCTGGACACCACAAGAGATGACAGATGGTGTTTTCTTTGCCTAACATGGAGGAGTTATTTGTGCTGGCATTGAGTAAATGATATTTCATTGCTTCTCAATGATTGTATGTAGTTTTGAATAAGAAGAGAGAGAAAATGGCCCTTGGTGGGATTCACTGCTCCCTTAAAATTGTCCTGCTCATGCATACTGCAGCCATCTCAGTAAATTCTTGGGGAATTTTTGTTTTTAGCTCCTCTCCCCCCCCAACCCCCAAGATATTGCAGGCAGGGTGAGCAGGTTGATGTCAAATATCAGAGGTCCTGGACTAACCCTGACTATTCATAAAGGTTTTACTCTGAAGTTGAAATACTTTTGTTGTGACAGGAACGCTTCGAATTGTTATAACGGTTTGTCTAATCTTGGATCTTGGATGCTAAGATTGGTCTATGTAACACTAAACTAATCCATCTCCAGTAACTCTAGGCTAGGTCTCCTTCACTGAAGATATTCATGATTCTCTAAGCTTCTTTATGATATGCCATATTATCTGTTGTCTGGACTTCTGGCACCATTACAGCTTGAAGCTGCTACTCCCTAGAGAGCAAAAGGTTGGCAGGCAGATTTGCCATGAAGTTTCTCCTCTTCATTCATTTTGTCAGTGCTCATTTAAGTGATGCAATTGCAGCAGTTAACGCCATATCTCCCAGGTGTCTTGGTCATTCACACAAATGTACTCCTGATGTTTAAGTGGAGGAGGCACTAGTACTGCCACTGATGATACAGGCCAAGAGCAGTTGAAGAGGAGGATGCAGTGGAACTGATTTGTGGTTGGGGTTCTGTGTCTAGAAATGATGAAAAAAGGTAATAGGAGAATTGGTGGAAGACTGAAAGCTGGAGAGGAAAGAGGGTATGAGATCTTCAGGAAGGGGGTGTGTAATTCAAGAAAGAAACTCCTAGTGTATGTAGGCCTTGTACCTTAATTTGTTCTAGTTAATGCAGAGTATGGACTTTTCATTCTTTTCAAACTTACTAATACCCTAATATACTCTCACAAGGTATCTCTCTTTTAACACTAGTACTGCATTATGGAACTTATTGTTCTTATTTATCAATCACTATAAAATGATATTCTCTATGTTCTTCTCTAATCAGTGACTACTCAGTCAATATGCCCTGTTCTTTGGGCATTTAATTATCACTTCATACTCGGTTTGTCTCTAATTCATTGGTGTTCCTTTTAAGCTGTCCTTTCTGCTTATTCAGGTCATCCCTCCCTGTCCTCCAATTTAATTCTAGAAGATTTTCCACATTTTACCCCAAAAATAACACCTTTGTTAGAGATGCAAGTGCTCTGACATACTACACTTCACCTCAGGCAGAGGACAAGGAGATTAATGAGTTAGTCCTCGTCACCATTGGGGTTTACAAATAATGATTGTTGCACTTGCACAAATCACAGTATCCATGGGATATACTTTACCTACTGTAAGGAATTGCTTTGTACTTTCATGGATGCAAAATTACACTGGTCACAAAACATAAGGTCTTCAGTTTGCACAGGACCTTTATGTCTTGAGTCAGTCTTTGGTGTGACCTGAATGTTCCCTGATACTGGGCTCAGAGCTGGAGGCCCACTTGCTTCAAGGAGCTGCAACACCAGTCTGTAGGTGGCAGCAGAAAGTTCCTAGAACTAGTTACTAGACTGTTCTGATCTAGACTGATCTCTAATGAATGGATATTGTAAGAACATCATCATTTATTGTGTCTATAAGTGTATATAGTCAGCAAATTTGTGAGGTTATTAGCCCTTGCTTCCAACAAAATATGATTAAGAGGCCACTGTCCCATTGTAGTTAAGAACTACTGAGTTCATATATAGGATTTTCCTTCAGTTTCTTTCAACAGTAGTCAACAAATTCCCCAAGGTAGCCTTCTGAGAAAAAGAAATAATGATTTGTGGTATTCTTTTGTCAAAGATTAAAATTCAATCTAAACTTTTAATGTTTCAAAAATATAATTACACACTATTTAGGACAATAGAAATTAGAGATAAAATAAATAACCTATTTACCTTTCCTGGGTAAGGTTATTCCAAAGATGCACATTCAGTCCAACCCGTTACCTCTCTTTAAACATGCTTTCATAAAGAGCAGGTCAGTAGCCCAGCATGTTTTATCACTTGTCACATATTTTTGCAGAAATTCTCTCTCTAGGAGGTGCTGTGGGAAACCTAAGATGACTTTGCAAGATGTCAGAGGATTTAGTTATAACTCATTCATAGTTCATGTTCTCAACCTTTGAGCTGTCTCTTGTCATGAAATGTAAATTCTTTGGGGAAAGAATTAAACTCTTACATGTTTGTATAAACATCTAGTACACAAAGCACCAGATCTACAGAAATTCTGATTTGTTCTTCAGAGACTGATTTGCCCCAATATCTTTAGTAGACTGGAACATGAATTAAACAGATTGTATGGGGAATGTGTATTCTGATCCATTCAGTGATGGTAAGTACTTGCTCTTCAAACAGTTCTCTTCCTCTCCCTCTTCCTCTTCTTCTTCCTCTCCTTTGCTCTCTCTCTTTTTTCTTTTTTCTTTTTTCTTTTTTCTTTTTTCTTTTTTCTTTTTTCTCCACAACCTACTTACTATATCCTTTTCCAGATAATAAGCAATCTGCTTGCCTGTGCTGTTATCATTTGTTTCACGTGCTAAGATTGGGCAATATTTTATGTAATCTACTTTCCCAGAAATGTATTAAGGGCCATTAGAAATCTTACTCTTATATCTTTACCTTGCAGTTATTTGTATTTAAATTGTTTTGAAAGATTTTTTCAATTTTGTTGTAAATCTCACAAACAGTAGTAGTTGTTAAGTTTGGATATACTGAATCATGTTTCTTCCTAACCTAAGCATTTGCTTTGTCATAGACTGAACTCCTTGAATGTAAAGAGTGCCTCATAGTCTGTCTAGCAAGTACCTAGTTCATTTTAGTTAGTTCATAAAGCTACCGTAATTGCTTTAAAAAGCAGTAACACTCATTGGGTAGCTTTATCATCTCTTCAGTTTCCAATGTTGATGCTTTGAGTCCATTTATATACTGAGTTTGCATAACTGGTTCAGCTGGAAATAACACATGACTCTTTTGGTTTCCTTGTATGTAATAATATCAGTGAAGGTTGATCTATCAGATTAAATGAGATTCTAAGTGCATTAAAACACTGCCCAAGGAAGACAGCTTTAAAAAAGTCTTGTTCCATTTTTTAGGCAGTTTTTAAAGAAGAATAGTGGGCATTGGTATTTTGTAAGAGTTTGGTGAGGGGTCTGTGTGTTTGTGTGTGTGTGTGTGTGTGTGTGTCTTCATATCCTTAAAATGCATCTTTGAAACAGGGTACTAGTTTTGTTTCTTTTGAACACTTAAATATGGCTCTCTTTTTTACCTGAATGCTTAGGTCTCACCCCCATCCTCTTGTTTAAAGATAGGGCAAATGAGAGTTTGTTTAAGTTTTTTGTAAAGCAATTTGACCTGAACATATGTAGGCTTGAACTCTGGAGCAGCAAATTGTGTAGCCCTTACTAAAGGTCTTTGAACTTCCTTGGGTTCCCATAGCTGCTCCAGAGAAGAGTTGCAAATCCCACAAATGTCTTATATGTCTAATCTGAAAAAACAACTTGTGTTGTGAAATAAATTCCATTGTGATAATTACTAGTCACTATCTAATTTTCACTCTTGATGGGAGGGTCCACAGGGCAGCTTAGGGAGAAAGATGTTGATGTGAAGCTTCTCCTATACCCTTTAGCTACTGAATTCTTACTCTTCTACATCCTAGTTAATTACTGTTTTCAAATGTATAATTACAACATTTTTTCTAGGTGTTTTTTAGTTTAGTTACATTAGTCTGTGCTTTCCTACCATAATGGAAGGATTCATTTACAGTCAGCAGGAGAATATAACAGCAACTTATTGGAAAGTGGCAAAGGGAGCTAACATGATGTGGCAACAGCGCTCAAGCCTGGTATTCAAAACTCTTCTACGCCTAAAGCATATCTGCACAGCAGTCAGGTGTGACTGCAGCATGTATAGCCATACCCAAGGTGGCAGTGATCTAGATGTGTTGATAGTATAAGAGAGAAGAATTAGCAGGCAAAGACTTGTGTGCCTGGAGCTTGCATAAAAGCATGGGTAGCTAGCCCATGTTGAAGCTCTTGCTGCTGACACTGCTACTGATACCCACATTAAGTAGATGAAAGTTAGCAAAGTTTCTCCTGCTCTTGGTGCTATCCCACTTCTGGTTAGACTGCAGGTGTATGCAATGCATTGTGTGTAAACATGTGCATGATCCCAGTGTCTCTTCCAAGAACTCCACTGCTTAGCTGACTCTCAGAACTGCTAATGTGGTAATGTTATAATAACTACAGAATTGAAAATGCTGGCTGGATTTCTGGGTGTTTTGCTTCTTGCTCTTTAACAGTATGTCTTTTAGAAGGCTGTTCTTCTAATCATCTCATTACTTTTGGAATGTCATGCAGATCATTATGCAAACTATAAAGGTTGTCAGGTGGGCCTCTTAAATGGAGTTTAAAAGAGTTATTAAATCACTTATTAACTGGTTTGAGGGGGAAAATAACAGTAGAGAGAGTTTTCTGTGTTGAACTGATGGATGTAGGGGACATCAAAAGACTAAAAGCATTCATGGCTTACAGATAAAGTCCATGAAATGCCAGTAGATGCTGCTGTATACCCTGGAATGAGAAAACCATTCTAGACTAGGGACTAGGCAAGAGCAGAGGAGAAAGAGATTAAAATTCCCATTAGGAATAAAAAGAGGTCACTGTTGCAAAAGCAGCAATAGAAGAAGAGCTCTGGGGGAGGCAGCCAGGTGTGCAGGGTTTCCCTGCTGGAGTCCAGATCTGCAAGGGAATTCAGTCCTAGACAACTTGGGGGCAAGGAATGCCAGGTGCACTGAAGCCTTGCCATATAGACAGTGCCAATGAGTGATCTAATCCACCTAATGTAGGACTTCCTTTCCACACTGATTTATTTAGGGAATCAGGCCCTAACACAAAGTGATGCCATCCACTTAAGTGTGTCTCTTGTAGTGAGGGTATAAAGAGCCAGAAGGAAATCCCTCCATCTGCTCAGGATAAATCTAGCTGGGGTCATGATGGTAGTACCTCTTTTTGCATCGTGTTCTGCATGAGTGGGATTGAGAGCATGTCCCTAGAAGAATGACCAAACTACCAGGTCATGGGAACTTTTGGCAAGAGCATTTTCTGCTGCTGCTTTTCAGCCCCTCTGAAGCCAAAAAATGCAAAACCCATAGAGCCAGAAAAAAAATGAGACGGAAGGAAGTTTGATCTGTCCTTGTGATTAGGACACTTTGCAGAGTGTGAAGATGAGAAGGAACAAATCTGTTTCTTCTCTCTGCTCCAAAGATTTCTCTTTATTTTGATGGGCTAAAGGAAGCCATGCTCACTTTGCAGGGAGCTGAGTCTGAAAGCCCAGTTCTGCCTGTATCAGCTGGGGAAGGATGGACAGTGTTCTTACTAAGGAAACAATATAATTTGTTGGTTGGAACATGTTGTGAGATAACTGAGACCATGCTTCCTCAGTCCTCGTTAGAGAAGGATTTTACTTCTGAAATGAGCTCTAGACATTAATGCCCTCCTCTGCTTTGGTTTTCTATGGGCCTTGAACAGAGTTATCACAGAATCACAGAATGGTTGAGGTTGGAGGGAACCTCTGAAGATCATGTAGTCTAACCCTCCTGCTCAAGCAGGGTCACCTAGAGCACGTTGCCCAGGACTGTGTCCAGATGATTTTTGAATATCTCCAAGGAAGGAGACTCCACAGCCTCTCTGGGCAACCTATTCCAATGCTCAGTCACCTTCACAGTGAAAAGTTTATCCTCATGTTCAGACAGACCTTCCTGTGTTTCAGTTTGTGCCCGTTGCCTCTTCTCCTGTTGCTGGGCACCACTGTAGAGAGTCTGGCCCCATCCTCTTTACACCTTTCCTTCAGATACTTATACACATAGATAAGATCCCCCCTCAGTCTTCTCTTGTCCCAGCTCTCTCAGCCTTTCCTCACAGGAGAGATGCTTCAGTCCCTTAATCATCTTAGCAGCCTTTTGCTGGACTTGCTTCAGTAGCTCTATGTTTCTCTTGTACTAGGGAGCCCAGAATTGGACACAGCACTCCAGATGTGGCCTCACCAGGGCTGAGTAGTGAGGGAGGAGCACCTCCCTCAACCTGCTGGCAATGCTCTTCCTAATGCAGCCCAGGATACCATTAGCCTTCTTGGCCCCAAGCGCACATTGCTGGCTCATGGTCAGCCTGCAGTCCACCAGGATCCCCAGGTCCTTATCTGCAGAGCTGCTTTCCAGCAGGTCAACCCCCAGCCTGTACTGCTGCATGGGGTTATTCCTCCCTAGGTGCAGGACCCTGCACTTGCCTTTGTTGAACTGCATGAGGTTCCTCTCCATCCAGCTCTCCAGCCTGTCAAGGTCCCTCTGAATGGCAGCACAGCCCTCTGGGGTATCAGCCACTCCTTCCAGTTTTGTATCGTCAGCAAACTTGCTGAGGGTGCACTCTGACCCTTCATCCAGGTCATTGATGAAGAAGTTGAACAAGACTGGACCCAGTACTGACCCCTGGGGGACACCGCTAGCTACAGACCTCCAACTAGACTGTGTGCCACCGATCACAGCCCTCTGAGCTCTGCCTTTCAGCCAGTTTTCAGTCCACCTCACTGTCAGCTTATCTAGCCTGCACTTCCTGAGCTTGCCTATGAGAACGTCATGAGAGACAGTGTCAAAAACCTTGCTGAAGTCAAGGTAGACAACATTCACTCCTGACATGTCTCCTTCTCATTTAAACTGTGATTACAGTAGAACTCTCGGTGGAATATGGCAAATCCTCCACACAAGGAGATATTGCATCTTTTTACTCTGCTCAGGCCAGACTACTAGACATGTCAGCTATTTGTTTTCAATCATTTCATTGTGCCCTGTAGCAAGGAGGGACAGTGTACAGGGAAACTTACCCTTGAGCATCAACTCAAGATGTTGTAAGTGAATTACCTTTATCCATTTCAACCTAGTCTTACTGAGGGTTTGTTTTTAATTCAGTAAGATGAATTTAAATGGAATTTGAGGCACAACAAAACGGAGACCTCAAATTAAGTACCATCAGAACTGGTGCACACAAAACATCATCACCTTTGTTTTTTGAGAGTAGACGTTTAAACAGAAGTTCAAGTTTAGAAGTTCCTGTTTGGGGCATGCTTGCTTCTTCGGAAACATCCCAAGAACAGGTAAGACCATCTTACCCTCAGGAATCATATCCAGAAATGCCATTGAAGCAGATAAATACCTCAGTATGAGACATAGACTTTCACCTCTGCCATTCTAGGTCCTCTAAATTGAGACTATCATATAGATAATGAATGAAAGAACTATTCTGGGATGTTGTAGACAGACCGTGCTTTGTCCTGGCTCACTGTAACTTGATTTCTTTTCTTGACTTTTCCTGCATTAGATATTTTTCTTAATTTCTCTGATAACTGGTGTCACTTTGTCAAAACCCATTTAGATAGTGGAAAGGTATGCCACACATAATTAAGTGCTTCAGCCAATACTAGTAAGAGTGGAGGTACATCACTAAAAATCAAGGTCCTAGGTAACATCATCATCATAAGGATACCATAAACATCTTCACTGCTCCAGCATGTCTGCGGGTGGTATAGTGATAACATAGGTTCGAATGGTTTCACAAATCTAACAGATATTAGAGCTACCTCTTAGGGACAGAGCTTAGCTTTGATTTCTTCTTGGAGTGGCATCCAGTGACTTGCTTTGTCTGATGGTAATTCTAAATCAAGATTTATTTAACAGGGCAAATGAGAAGTGGAGATGGTAAAAAAGAAGGCAAAGAACAATGTGTAAAAACAATGGAAGTGTTGTCTAGAAAGTGAGCAGCCCTGACATGATACACGTCAGGCTTCTCTCTATCCTACTTGCTGTGACTAAGGATTACCTATTGCCCTTTGCAGAATCATAGAAACAGTAATTTAAGTTGAAAGAATAGAGTTTCTCTGGAAACCTGTTCTAGTGAATAAAAATTTGCACTCATGGTGAAAAAGAATTTCTTTGTATCTAGTCAGATAGTCTGTTCTTTCTTCATAGTAATGTAAAGTGTTATCTATTCTTCCTTTCTGTCCTGAAGACAGAAACAATTTAGTACACTTGGTTTATAGAACTTGGTGCCATTTTTCCCTTGCCTCCACCCTTGATTTTCAGTAAATAAGCTTCCCTCTAATTAGCAGAAAGCTTGAGTTGGCATGAAGAAGCACAAATCTTGCAAAGCCAAGCAATGGCTTTGACTTTGTTCAAATTAGGAGCTTCAAAAACACATGTAGGACCTCCACAAATCCAATTATACAGTTAACATGCCAATAGGAAAAGTTTGTTCCCAACATAAGCCTCACAGTGATTAATTAATTCTGACGTGAACCATGAATCTATTCTGTATTCATTCTTACTCTGGTTAGTGTAACAGCAAGGAACAGATTATTTATGAAAAATGTATCTGATTTTTAAAATAATTTTGTAATGTTTATCCAACTAAGGTCTTTTTTTCTCTGATAGCTTGGAGTAGAAGGTACTCAGACTGCTTATGGTTTGGTTCAGAATGTAATTTCTTCTCCCAATTTTAAGTTGATTATTTCTGTATCTTCAGTGGAAGCTCCTTTGTTTCTTGTCTCGTGCAAGCTTGATGACTGACACCTGGCTGACCTCCTGGTGCTGACTGTTGGAGGCAGAGATGTTTCTATGATGTGCTCTGTCATTTTTGAGCTAGGACATGTCTAGTGGCCAGAGCAGAAAGCACTTCAAAGAGCCCTTAGCTGCTGCCAAGTAATTCTGCCCCAGAAAGGACATAACCTTGTTAGCCTTGCTCTGATCCTGAGCTAAGGAACCTTCCTAGGAAGGCTAATGAGATTAGGTATGGCAGCATACTGACATGGCTTCCAGATTCAACCTTGTATTTTCTTTGCAGTTTTGGTGTGCCTTATCTGGATGTACCAGCTTATGAACTTCAGAATTATAGTGCCTCACCTGGTGTACAAAGGAGAATTATCTCCTTCACATTTAGGAGTAATTCAAAAACCATTCCTTGCAATTCCACTTTTGAGTCCTCTCTGTTGAAATTCATTTGATTCATCTTTTTGGTCTTCAGCATGGCTGATCTTTTTTGCTCAGCTCAAAAGGTGACACCTATACTGCTGTCTGTTCCTGGGTGCCAATCCAAAGAGGATATCCTATCCAAATGGACACTATAGGTTTCAAAGCTGCCACCCAGTTGGGGCCAGCCATATCCATACCGTGCCTATGGGGTGTTCTCAGACAGCACAGCTATCCCACCAGGCTCTCCACACACTCCCCCTAGTCCTGACTCACATGCACTACGCACACTCTTACCCTTCAGGCAGCCTTTAGAAGGGAGTCCTCACAGATCCTTACTGGTGATCCTCAAGATCCTCTAGAAAGGCAGGAAGGGCTCACAGGTGTGATAGCTGAGCATCAGCCTTCTCATGTCTTCCTCAGCAACTAGGTGTAGGAGTCCTCATAAGGAGAGAAGACAGGCATCCACCCTTACAAGCCTTCATAGAGAAGGTGGATGGGGACAGTGCTCATCAGCACATTGAGAGTCTCGCTAAATAAAAGGGGATGGACAACAGCCATAGGATAGACACTCTTCTGTTCATGCTGTTTGGCAAAAACTGTTTCTGAGGCTCTGAACAGCAAGCATCCAGTGGATCCAGCCCTCTGTCTTGCCCTATGTCACGTAGCCTAGTTGGCACACTGAGATATCACTTGGTAGACATGTTCCTGGGGGTGCTGGAAAGGGGAAAGGCCTTATCCAGCTTGCTTTGGAAAGTGTTCTGAGAGTATTGCAAAGGCCAGGCCATGCTGTGGCTCTCTCCAGCATACATACTGACTGGGACACTCTCCAGGTGAACACACTGCAACAGGACAGTGAAGATGCAATCATTGGTTCTCTAGTATGACCAATATGTGCTGATTATTCCAAACTCCTCATTGCAAAACTTCCATTTTGGAGGCAAGAAATTGAATTAAAAAGGTATTCAGCCTTGCCCCCTTCCTGTCCTCTCTCACCATTGTGCCATGACATAGTAACATCAGCTGCTTGCTCAGGTTGCAAAAAAGCTGTTTAACAGGGCTAGCTTGGTGCTGTACTAAAGAACATGCATGCTAGAATTCACACAGTGCCACAACTGTACTCTACTCAGAGCTGGCTCACTTGGTCAAGTTAGACTGTCTTTACGCACCTCTGCTCTTGGGGTTGCTTTTGCCTCATTCCTGTCCAATGCAAAATACATTAATAGTGCTGGGAGGATCCAGGCTCTCCTCAATCCCACTAAAGTGCTTCCACCAGTAGGCTGCTCTTTTCTTCTTCTTGCTCTCTTGGTGGAAATTGTAGGCTACGGTGGAGGAAGAAAAGCAGGTTTAACAAGATACTAGAGAATAGCCTTATTCAGTGTGTCTCTTAATGTAAATGTGAGAGGGTACTTGCCTGGGAATTGGGACCTTGGGGCCTAGAACTCATATCTCGCAATTTGGGGCAAATGCACTATGCAGCAGGCAATGTCATACCCCTTAACTGACCTAGAGCCCGAGTGCCTTCCATGTCTGCCAGGTGAGAGGATTCCAAAGCAGTGTGCAAGAGCCTGAGCTTAGGCATTCAAGGAACTGAAACAAATAATTGATTTTCAGGTGCCTTCAGGAGCAAGAATTGTTTTGAGGAGAGAGTGAATTGTTTTCTGAGGTTTAAGCACCTACCATTCCAGTTTAGGCAGTCTAAACTCTAGTGTTTCTGGTTGGGCAGCTCTTGATACGTCCCGGCCAGGCAAGTTAGCTTTCTGGATTGCCCTTCATGCTCTCACCACTGGCTTGAAGGGAGCATGATCCCAGCCTCTGCAATTGTTCTGCTTGGACAAGGCTTTACAGGACCTGTTTTGGAGGTGCTTTACAGAGAGCTGTTGCAAGGCAAGCTTATGAGTACCTGGAGGTCTCATTGTTCTCAGGGAGAGGCATATATGGAACTACAAATATTAAAAAAGCTGAAGTAAAGTACTGATTTACAGAGAACACAAAAAGATGGCAAATGTTTTGCTTAGACTTAAGTAATACCTCATGGTTAAAACTGGGGATATTTCTTAGTGTTAGCAGCAGATAAGAAATAAATCAACCTACATTTGACCCAGGCTTATCAGCATAGTTACTGGATAATCAATTCAAACATTACCTTGTTAGTAAACAGAAATATTCTCGTCACCCTCTAGTGCATTCTGAGCCAGATACTACTGAGATAACATTTGCCATTTTGCAATATTGTATTTACAAGAAAAACAGATTTTTTTTTTCGTAACTGGAAAGAAATCCTGCATTCTGCTTTTTACTATAGCTTAAGAATAATGAAAATAAAGTCTTCTGAAGGATAGCATAACTTATACAGAACTGACACTGAGCATGGGTTTTTTTGTTTATTTTAGTGGAATTTCTTTATTTTTTACCGGTTAAGTATCTGCCCTAAAAAGTCTTTGGGCAGATTTTGAGACTTTTGAATAGTGTCTCTCAGAATTCACCTTCTTCACACTGTATATCACATCTAAGTACATGGCCCTCAGCTATGAAATCAACCTGATGTTTATTTAATATTGTCAAATCACAGCAGTTCCTTGCTGTGATAATATTGTGCTTGCTTTGGTAAACTTTATACAGTCATTACAAAACCAATAGAAATTGTCTGTTTAGAGAAATACTGAAAAAAAGGCAATAGACAACTAACCCGATATACATAGATTTTACTACCTTCTCATCTACATTGCTATTTAAACATCTAATTTTCTGCAATCATTAAGAAAATATTAATTAGATAATGCTATCTGACTGGTTCAAGTTAGCTAGCTTAACCTATGGCCAGTGAACATGATACTTGCTCTAGCTTAACATGTCTGATTTTTTGTGTGGCTTAAACCAGAACGTGCAGGACAGTATGAAAAGTTTCTACAGTAGCCCTTTGAACCAGTAAAACATTCAACACAGTGGAGTCAGCAGGATGGGGGAAACTCAAGTCTGTTCTTATTTTGTGGCTTGTTTACCAGGCTGCCTGTACTAACTGGAAAATTCATTGTACATTAACTTTAGATTCTGCTTTTCCTCCTGAAGAGTGAGTGTGGGCTGTGTGGTACAGTGAGATGTTACTTACTGTAGTCTCTCAGCAGTACAGGTTAAATACAGTGACTGTTTCTAATGATGATGTTTCTGATTAATCCTTTCCTTACTGTTTGCTTATTACAGATTTGTTTTGCTTTGTTAATGCTGTGTTGTTGGAGCAAAAGCAGATAAAACACCTTACAGCAGCAGGCATTCTTCATAAAATCATTTTATCTTTAAATTTTTTTTCTATGATTACTTTGCAGTTTTAGTATCTTTTCCTCATTTACTACTTTATCATTACAGTTTGTGTGCTTGCAGCTATATAATGTTCACCTCTGCCTCTGAGAATAAAAATGACAAACTTAAAAGCCTGCAGCTTTAGCTCCCTGATTTCCCAGCAGAAGTCTGTGTGCATTTGTTCAGAAACCTAGCGTGTCCAAATGCGGCAGGCTTGCTGCGACACAGCTTGTCTGTGTGGCACTTGGCACAGTGTCCATACAGTACAAGTGCAGTAGTTTCTACGTGCAGTTTTGATCTGCTTGTGCATGCAAGATATTTGTCCAGGATTCCTGGACATCTGCAGCTTATGCTCCAACCACACTGTCTGAGTTCCCAGCTAGAAGGTCAAAATCCTCTTTTTGTTCCTAGACATAATTTCCAAGCAAGAAACAACATGCATGTAAGGAAATTTGAAATGTGATAGACCTAAATACACTTTTCTGATGGCTAGTTACTAAGGGTAGCAAAATTTCAAATAGCAGGATTACTTTTTTCCTATTTAAAGTTTTTTCTCTTTGGCCTATAGTCTGTTTACAGGAAACGGTCTCAAGCAACTTTTTCTGTATATAGAGCCTCTCTCTTGCAAACATAGCACAGCTGTATCTGACTTTCTGCATGTGAACAGTCTGCACTGGAACTGTTTTTTTTAAATAGAGCACGTGAGTAAGTTCTTTGCTGGACTGCAGCCAGGACATTTGGAGCAATACAGAAATGAGCCCTTCTTCCCTTTGATTTGATATTTTGTCCAATTCAAATCTGCCAGTTGTGTATCAAGTTAATACAATTGAATATGAAGCAACCAATAATTGTCAGACATTTTCAGGGGAGTTTTTCAGAGGCTGATTAATAACTTGATATGGAAACAGGTCTAATTTTCAAATGAGCAGTTTAAACAAATTAGTTTCATGTGCTTTAGACCACTTCTAGTCATCTAAAACATCTTGTGATCACCTCTTTTTTGAGCAGGGCAGGAAAAATCTCTTTCTTCCTGATAGCAAAACTTACTCTCCTATTTTTAGATGAAGTATATGATTACATAATCATTTGTGGTGTTTTGGCATTTGGAAAATATTATCGACCAGGAAAACCTGAAGCACTGAGGCTCTCCGGTTGTAGAGTGGTTGGAATGCAACCTTCTTTAAATCAGATTGCATGACTCTTTAAGGAGGAAGGCCTGAAAACAAATAAAACTTGGAATTAGTCATGCATACCTACTTTGGAGAACAAAGAGAGCAAGTGGGTTTTAGCCCCCAAAATAAATATTTTCACAGTCCTCTGCTTTTGTTTTTCTAGCATAACTAAGGAAGGTCTGAAAAATAAAACCTCTCTCTTCATTGTGTCTAAGTAGAATGGCCATGCCTCAGTCTTGAACTCATGTGAACCTGAAAGCTCACTTACTAGATGTCTGACAATAGCTGAAGTGATTCTTACAGACTCATTATTCAAAACCTGTGACTTTTTTAGTTTTCATTTCAGGTTACATTAATGGGAGCTGGTAGAGGAACTTTCACCATTTGAAACAGAACTGCAAGTCTGATGAAAATGTCTGTTTTTAAGTAAAATGCTCATGTGGTTTAGCATAGCAACCAAAAGAAATCTGGTTAACTAGAAAGATTGCTGTGTACTTATGCAGATGCACTGTTCTCATGATGCAAGAAAAGTGGCTAATTCTTATCTCTGATTTACCAAATGGAAACTTGCAGAGAGATATTATACTCTTGATGTTGGCAAATGAGATTGGACTTTTGGCATCTTTTTCTCACACACTTGCCAAGCTGGACAACTTCCTACATAACTGTTGCCTTTTTGGAAAATACTTAAACTATTTCTTGGAAAGTGGTTGAAGGTCAGGCAGAGTTTGTTCTAGGTTTTACAGTATTTATTATTGCATAAGAAGGTTGTGTCCCACTTCTCATCGAGGGCTGGCTAAAAAATGCTGATGTGATGGATGCATGCTTCCTGACACAGAAGAAACTACAATGAGTAGCAGTACTTCATCCAGGTCCTACACATGCCACACATTAATTTATACATTTGGGAAGTATGTACTCTAGAATGGTCTTTAAAATCCCTCAAATATATCCAAAATGCAGAGGGCAAGGGCTCTAGCCTTGATAGTAGAGGCCTTGAGAATACAGGCACAGGGTGGTAACTGAAGGCCGAGGGTGGAAACACAAATCACAAATGGTAAGTTGATGGTTGCTAAAGGAGTGCAACCGTGAGAGCTGGGTAAAACTGGTTTTAGGGCATAACAAAGAGAACAGGGAACATGTATCCTACGTGTAAAAGTCCCATATATGATCAAAATGCAAGGGATAACAAGGAGATATGAAAGATGGTTACAGCCCCTACAAGAATGGGAATGAAGGAAGAACAGAGAGAGAGGAATTGCTCCATGGTCTTCCTCAATTAAGGGTGCCACTGCTTCTTGACCCCAACAGGTTCCCTTCAACTTTGGTAGATAAATAGTGCTGCTTTTTGGTTTTCTATTCATCTATTCATGACATTTTGCTATGTGTAAAGTATCTTTTACTATATCATTGGGTTAAGTGAATTAGAATTCTATAGAGCACTGTGTGCATGTGTGTGTGTGTGTGCGTGTGTGTGTGTGTGTGCACACGTGCGCACATGCGCATGCGTTTTCTGCTTCAGCCTTCCCACGCAAAGAAGTGATTGATACCGCAGCACTGAGTCAGAATAAACTCAGATGCAACAACTCACTTGAATGAAAATGAGAATTTCAGACCTCCTCTCCACTCCCTCCCCCAGTTTCTTTGGTCTACTCTTAGATCTCAGACCGTCAAAACATGAATGCATGTATGCATTTATGCACACAAATAGTCCCGACAAAGCTAAAGGAATGGAGTGCTGCTTACTCTGTCACTGGCACATTTGATGGAAGGCAGATATCTCCCTCTCTCTGAACTTTTCTTCTTGCCTTTTTTGCCTTGTGTGCTTTGGATTTGTTCCTTGCTTGCTGGTTCCTGCCTCACACATTGCACAGAACAGTGGAGTTCCAATCTCAGAAAATTGTAATTAATGGAATTGCTAGAGAGAGCTCTAATTCAAAGAGGACTGGATCTGATCTAGAGGAAAAGAAACAGTTAGGATACAGAAGAAAAGTGCTAGGATATGTACGGGATTTCTTTTTGTGGGGGAGGGTGTTAGGTTTCATCAAATGATCTTTTTTCCACTTGGCATAGAATTAGAAAATCCGTGGGTGAAGGAAAGACAGTCCCTACAATGATGTGTGGGTACTGTGTTATCCTTGGATTTTGGCAAAATGCCTTGAAATTAATTGAAATTTTACCTGAAGAAATGCTGTGATTTGCATTGAAAACTGAAAGATAAGCTAATTATTAGAAAAATAGTGAATTGTCCTTTTGGGTATCCTGGCAAAAACTAACTTTTTGATATGGTTAGTTATGTGGATTCTAAAAGGTAGGCTGTGCTTGTACACTAACTGCTCTTCTACGTCATCACAGTGCAACAGAATTACAGTGCTGCAGGTCTGAGTTTGTCCCAGTCATTTCACATAACATTTACTCACTTTAGAAGTCCAGAGTAGGCTTTGCCTTTCTCAGAACTCAGTCTGGATTGAGACCAAAAGAAACTGGATAGGCTGTCAGTAATGTTCATGGATAAAAACCTAACTTGCTACATTAACTGCACCTTATGGCATTAGCAGAACACAAATCTGTATCTCCAATCTATTAGAAAAGTGTCAAGGAATATATACCATTCAGGTGGAAGTGATCTCCCCCTCACTCTTGAAATTGTCATTGCTAACTGTAAAAAACAGAGAAGACATGAATGAGCATGAATGTGAAGACAGTGTGGTGTAGCCACTCAGTTAAAAAAAAACATCTTTGGGACAGATCAACTTCTGGGAAAATGACTGTTTTATGAAGTATGCAGGCCAGACCCTGTGAATGACAAAATCTGATAAGTTGTCATACATGCCATATGTTATGGCCTTGGTTCACAAGCTCCCCAGAGGCAAGGTTTGAGAAACAGATCATTGCAGAACTGGACATACTTCTGTCTTTTCCTTTCTTCCCCTATTCTCAGCAGAATCCAGATGATTTGCAGAAGAGGGTCAAATTTGGCAATGGTTTTAGAATAATAAAAAGCATTGATGGGAAAAATAAGTGTTGGGGCTCTTCGTTTACATACACCTCAGAATTAATGGCTTCTTTCTTTATTATAAGTTTCGCTTTGTGTTTTTAAACAACATCATTGAGATTTTAGTTAGAAATCAAGCATTTGCTTATGAACTAACAAATATTAATAGAAAGGGTTATAAAAAGGATCAAATAGCTAAAAAAGGAGATTAAACTTTGAGTGAAACATAAGTGATTTCCAATTTGAACACTAAAGAGAAAAAAAAAACCCTCTGCTCTGAGCTAGCCTGAAGTCATCATTTTTCAGATTTTTATTTCATTCAAAACGTTGCACTTCTGCTGTCGGTGTCTGTATGCAGGCCCATATTGAAAATAGGCTCACTCAGCACCTGAGGGACTGCTGATGTAAGGGGATTACACAGTGGACTCTGTGCAATGGCCACCTTTAGGATCCAGGATTTTCTTTTTGTGAGCTGAACATAAAATACAACAGTGCTGCTGGGAAACTAAATCAGCAGTATTATGTCTTTCAAAAATTATGCTTAGTACCAGCTTTCACAATACTGATTCAGTAATGTTCATATTTACTTGTTACTTTTAGCAGTGTAAGTATTCCATATGAACAATATCTTTAAGAAATAATTTCATATAATGTTATATCCTTGAGTAGGAGTTCTCTTTTATCTCTTGTTTTTATTTATTAACTGTCACAGATGTGGCCCTGAAATCAATATGGTTTCATAAAGGATTTCCAGAGAAAAAATGGATGTGTTCTACTCCCACAAATGTAACTGGGGAGTAAGAAACAGTGTCCCCCTCAATGACTTTAGTTATAATTGAACTTTGCCTTTCACATCTGGCTGCAAGACTGCATATTTAGTTGGAAACATCTAGAAACACCAGGCAAATTATATTCATACAAACAGCAGCATACAAAAGTTAAAGAAAATCCTGTTAGAAACTCAAGACAGGTCTACTTCCTGACTACCTTGCTCATTTTCTCCCTTAAATGTCTGCGCTGCAGACTTTCTTCTTCTGTATACTGTTCTCTGTACCACCCCTAGCATTAAACAAAGAGAGGGCAATACTCTCTTGACTGTAAAAATGGAAATAAAACTTGTTTTTGTCCTTTCTTGTAATTTAGCAGTAAGTGCTAGGAAAAAGCAGAGTTCAGAGGTGTCCTTACAAAATTCTAAACAGCCTGTAATGTTTGCTTTTGGCTAAATCATTATGTAAAGTGATCAAAGACACATGCCAAGTAAACCCGTCATACATTCGCTCAGGTCTTGTCGGTTCTGATTTAACTCAAAGAACTGTACTAAAATACAATGTAGTGGTTACTATATATTTCAACAGAAATACTGGAATAGAAATTTTCTGCTCTAACCCTATTTTATGTTGCAGCCTGTTCTGATGGAATACCTTAAAACTATAGGAACATTCATAAAGAAGAACCATATGAGAATTTGGAAAATTCCCTTCATAATTATGAATTGCTTTTTAGCAATTCACTCACATTGTAGTAGAAGCAGGTAAGTTAGCTTCATGCTAATACATAGCAATTGTATTGAATCAGAGTTGAGGCCTAATTAATTGAGTACATTGTCTCTTAGAGTGGCTAGATTCAAATGCATTTGATAACTATGCAAAAGGCAGGCTGATGTGAGGAAAATTTATCTTCTTTTTATTATCTTCCCTTTTATCGCCAATAGCAAAAGTGACTGAACTCATAAAGTGATGTTAAAATTTAAAGAGGCAATGTTTGATGGTGGTCCTCTTATCTGCATGAAAGTTAGTTCTGTTAACCTTCCTAAATTCTTGGCTTCACCTCTGAAGTAGAATGTTTACAAAACTTTCTTTAATGAGGTTTAGTAATAAATGAGTTGGGTCTAAAACAAGGAAAACCATGCAGAGGACTCTAAGCTCTTTAAAATTCACAAAACAAGAAGCTAAAGAATTGATGTAAAATTGCTTTCATGTAGTATAGAAAACACAAATGATTTTCCACATAAAATTTTCCTTGTGGCAAGTCTGTGGCAAGTCTCTCTCACTACTAGAATAAGAACATTTTAAATTCAGAACATTTCAGGACTGAATGTGAAATTTCACATCCATGGTTTAGTACTGACCCCTTAAACACACCAGGAGCCAAATCTCCAGGATTAAGAAAGAATTAACAATTCTAAGAAAAAGATTTACAACTCTATACTCAGTGAAATGTGTAATAAATTGTGTTTTAAATATATGTGAATTAATATAATGATCTGGATGATAAGATAATAATAAGCACCTGATGTGCTAGAGTTAACGGTAGACTGCAGATATTATTACTGTGTTACTGAGAGATGTTCTGAATGCTAAAATGAAAGCAAAATTTGCTTTTGACACGTATCCAGCCAGTATGGCATAGTAGTTAAGTGTATTTCAACAAAGCATTAGGCAGCTTGAACGCTACCAGCGGAGCCCAAAGAAATTATCCTTAGCCTGCACATGCCATTCTCTGTGGGTTAGATGCAGGTATGCAGATACAGATATACTCCCACATCCCCCCTTTAAAGGCAACACGGCTATAGCCAATATGTCAAACAGTGTGTGTCCATATAGTAGCCTACACTGCCTAGGAGCATTTGGAAAGGCTCAGATTATATGTACTAGTAAAGAAGGTAAGAGCTTCAGCTCCCACTGAAACAATAATTTTTGTACATAGTTTACATGCATCTTGCCTATCAACCTCTTTATGGCTTTTACAAGATTTTGGTAGCTGGTAAGGCCATGTAACTTGTTCTTGCAATGGAAGAGAAAGTACACGCTGCCTTTCACAGCTGTGTTTGGGGGCCCTCAGTAGATCCACAGCAGATAGCTTTACGCAGTGATCCTTCCTCTGCAATAATAAGGGCCTAAACCATACCTGTGTCTCCATTGGGAGCTCTTGCATGGTCTCATGAGGCCAATGTGTAACTGAAAAAAAATTTTAAATGTGGCTTTTGCCAGGCACATTTGAAACCCCATGTTTCGGCTGCCTCCAAGAGCGGCTGGACAGAGGGGTTGAGTGGATGGGACCTGGTGTAGGTTCTGCGCTCAGTAAAAGTAACAGGGGCAGCAACAGCCCTGCTGAGCCCTGCGCTCTGCTAGCTGCAGTTTTGGCAGAGGGTGCTCATCCCTCCTGCACGGGCAGGGAGCTGCTGCGATCTTGGCTGAAGGGCGAGCGAGAGACCGCTGGAAGCTGCCTGTGCTGCTTGGCAGGGCATAAGTCAGATAGTTGGAAGGGAAAGGTGGCTTTTTATCTGAGTCGGTGTCTCAAAAGAAACTAAACTCCTTATATTTAATGAATTGTTTTCTTAAGGCTGTGAGCTGAAGTGAAAAATTAAAATCATCATTGACATAACATAAAAGCAGTAGGTTGTGGAAAAACTAGAAACTGGATGTAGCAAGTTTGATCATGTCAGTCTTGTTAAACTTACTGTTTGTCTTCCTCCTCCTGTTTGTTACAGGTACTGAATCATAGTTCTTACTAAATTTTAGGGTCTCTGGGCTAGAGATTGCAGACTGTGACTGCTTCTTCTGGTGCTGTTCTGCGAACTTTGATAGGTTAAATGCAGCCACTGAACTAATATTTTTAACACAGCCCTATCACAGTGTGGCAAATAAACAGTCATGGTTCAAAGTTTTATATACTTGTCTGCTTAGACCCCTGGAAGACACTGCACTTAAAAATACTTTAAATGTTTTAAGGGTACAGAAAGAGAAGGAAGATGATAAAAGTATTTGAAGCATAAAGCATTGAAGCCTTTGATTTGTTAACTGGGTGTGGAATTCCTATCATTTCTTTTTCCATTTAGATACAGAGAGATTGATATAAAGAAAAAAAAAATCTCTCAAATGTTGCCCTTTCAGCTATTATTAAAAATATCTAAAATTGTCCATTTTAAGTGAAAATTTAGTTACGATGCATTGGATGACTATTCTTAGAGATCTAATGTTTAGCCTTTTGATGTGGCAGTAAGGTATGTGTACATAAAAGGGAACAACAAAGATAAAACTGCAGCTCCTCTATCTGCTGCTGACTTACTTGCAAAGAGAACACAGCACACAGTCTCATTAGCCCCACTAAGATCAGCCACTCTCTGTGCTACGCTGCTGCTTTTAGCTGTCTCTGTGGTGGCCAGCCAGTCTGTAAAAGACCCATTTTTAGCCGACTAAGAGAGAGAAGCAAGAGAAAGGGGGTAGCGGAGGGGAGCGCCAGCTCCTGCAGAGGCCTGTCGTGTCAGGGCTCCTGCTCTCACGCTGGCTCGGCACCGCAGTGGTCTGGATCTTGCTGGTCCGCACTGATGGTTTGCCACCTGCCAGGGTTGCAGGATAATGATGCCATGCTCCAGGTGAGCATCACCACCTCCAAACCAGCCTCGCAGCTTTGTCACACTCATGCCGAGGTCAGCACGATAACCCGAACACATGCCCTGCCTGCTAAGTGCGTTGGGCAGTCTTGTGTTAGGCTGGATACTGCCAAGCAGGGCAGACAGCGCTGCTTTTCTGCCTAGCCCTAGCTGGGACCTTTCTTGTGCCCAGTGCAAGTATCAAAGCGAGGGCTTGCTGAGCAAGGCTAGCTGGTTCCAAATAACCCGACCCCTTAAGGGCCAGGCTGCCCAAACAAAGGATGGAAAAGTATGTGCGAAAGAAAGGTACGCAACCCACGTTCCATTTTCAGGCCTGTGTCCTACACCTATTTGAGGTCCCCTTTTTCTGGCCTCTTCATTGCGACCAGGAAGTATGGTGGTGGCAGGGTAGATGCTAGGATCCCAGGAGACAGCACAGCTGGAAATCATGGTATTAATGTCAGAAGCTTCAGATCCTTAATTCTTCAGCCATTTTATGTTTCCTCTTACTTAAGTATCTTTTAAATATCTGCCAAGTGGAATGGAGGCCTGAAGACCTCATCCCTCTCTTAATTTATTTATCAGTTGGGTCTAAAATCTTGCACCTATCTTTCATCCGTTGTTTTCTTTTCCTTTTGTTTACTATACGTGAATGTGTGTAGTCCTTGGTAATACCTAGTCTGCAAAGGTCTCCAAGAGGTTCATCCTTCTAAAACAGGTTGAACTGCCTGCATATCTGTGTTATTTCTGAGGGAGGTTTGTCTGAGATTTTTCACCATGTCCTGCAGCAATATTCTGGCCATCAGAAAATACCCCTTAACCTAGAGCCCTCTGCTAGGATTTAGACCCTTTGTTTTCTGCCCTAACCCTCATGGAGCTAGAAAGAAGTTTATTCCCTACCCCTTTGCAGCTGCCTCTTGTATACTTTAAGAGTGTTGTCACATTCCCCTCAGGGTTCTCTTCTTTAAACTAAACAAACAGCCCTATTTTGTTCAGTCTTTTCTCACTGAGTGTACATTTTCTAGACCTCTGGCTATTCTCACCGCTCTCCTCTGGACTCCCTCCAGTTACTCCCCATCTTTCAGGAAGTGCCTTGCCCAAAACTGGATACAGCGGTCCAGCTGAGGTTTTACTAATGCTGACTAGAGCAGAATGAGCACTTTGTGAGTCTTGTAGGTTATGCTTCTATTTATATTTTCCAGTACAGTGTTTGTTTTTTTTAGTAACAACAGCAGATTAACTCCTGTTAGCTTTAGATCCATTATGACCCTCAGATTCTTTTCTACAGAAGTGCTACTCAAAAAATTGCCTATGTCTAAACAGTTGGCTAACTTTGTCTGCATGTAGTATCTTCTGCTTATTCTTATTGAAAAATATCTGTTTAAAAAAGATCATTTCTCCAATTTATCAAAATAAGCTTAAGTGTTAAAGATGTTCTCCGGTGTCACTGCCAGTACCACTGGCTCAGTGCCTACAATTTAATAGGGTTACTCTCTTTTCCGATAGCCTAGTTGCTGAAAATATTGGTCTGCACAAAACCCAAGACAGAACTCGGTCTGTCCTTATGTTTTTACAGTAAATGGCTGAGCACTCTTGTATGGTTCTCCAGTTTTGTATCCACCCTAAACTGTTTCGTCTCGACCTGGTTTGCTTATGGAAAGATCACATCAGCCAATGTCAAAAACATAATGAAAGGCAAGATTTATGACTTCTATCGTTTATTCACAGACCTTTCCTTTTACCTTATTGTAGTGGAAATGAGGTTGGTTGGATGTGATTTGTCCTTGATGAATCTTTGTTGGCTGTTTACAAATAGTTTGTTATCATAGCAGTAAATCCTTTTGTTTGAACTAAATTCAGTTTCTTTTCTTAAAACTTTTGCTGACATTTATAGAAATGTTTATTTAATTGGCTAAGGCAAACTTCTCATACTTTGCACAACTTAAAGTACAGACCTCTGTACAGCAATACATTTCGGTATAGATGAGAATTTGGAAATCTAAGTTCCATTGCAAGGCATCGTTGCACCTAGAGGAAGATCAGACTATCTGAATTATTTTAAGGGATGGTTTAGTATAAATAGGATAAAATTAAGAGTCAAGTCCCACACTTAAGGGCCAACAATAAGAATATACTCTTACTCTGTTAGCAAGCAAGTCATCTGGTGAGAATAACAAAGGCATAGAATGGTTATAACATGTCTATATTAGTGTAATTACTGTGAGTTTTGAATACCAATAGTGATTATTGTTATTAAAAGCTATGACAGGATTTTTGACAGGATGTCTTGGAAATTCATGAGCCTTTTCTTAAACTCCTTAGGTGGTCAAGGAACAGAGAGCTTAGGTTAAGAGTAGAAGAGCTTGGCTTACTTAGCCTGACTAAATGAATACAATAAGCATTTTGTTTTTCCTGATAAATATGTCAGGGTTGAACATATAGGGAGGAGGAAGAACTATTGATGATTGTAGAAAATGTTAGCACTAGAATAAAAGAATGTAAGTCAGGGAAAACCTGTGGTCTGTTGCAAGTACTCTTAACTATAGTAGATATTTCAGAATTGTACAGATCAAAAGTATCAGTGATCAGTCTTATGAATCGTTGCAGTAATAAAGTGAAGAAAGGAATAACAGCAACTGTTGTACTGATCTCTCATGCTTGCATGAATAAGAATACTGAATAATCAGTATTATCACCATTTTATAGCTGGAAAAATGAAGCACAAGAAAGATAAAGCCAGAGTTTCAAAAGCAATGTTTTATGCTGGTATTTTAGTAGCTATGACTTTGAAAGACTAAAGCATATACACCTCTTACAATGGCTCTAACTATTACTAGACTTGAAATTATCTCAAGGAAAGAGGAAGAGAAAATAGAACAGTTCATTCACATTATTCAGAGGGATCATGAATTAACTTTGCTATTCTGCAAATGTCCTTCAATAGTGGTGTTGGTACGTGGGCTTCTACGTCAGGGGTTGAACACTGTCCCCAGTTACCTGTTTTCTGAAAAGCTTCCCTTCTGTACTGACAACAGCAACAGGTGGTATAGTGCGGGCACGGCAGTGCAGGGGGGCAGTCACCGGTGTGTTAACGAACCCCTGCCATAGCCCCTGGGTTTGTCTTAACAAACCCCTGCCACAGATGGCCCCAGGGTTCCTGCTGCTCCAGCGCTCAGTGGCTCCCTGCTTCCCAGAGCGGAGGTGACACTGGGCAGAGTAGTGACAGCAGTGGCACGTCTTTCTGGCTCACCTGGAGCAAATAGTGCAGAAGTGTCAGCATTGGAGAATAGGCTCTTCTGATGCAGCCATTAACCTTCTCCTTCAGGGATTTTACCTCTAGTATTGCAGCTGCTTTTATTATAGTTAATAATTTTGGGGGAATGCTCAGATTGCTGTGTGGGTGGCATATTACCCCAGGACATGTAACTCATTCACTATTACGTTTTCATTCTACTACTTTTTATGAGGGCCAAAGAATACAGCAATAAATTGAGAAAATAACACAACACTGGACATACCTGACAGTTCAGCCTGGCAACGTGAGGCCCATACTCCTGCAAATGACACGATCAAAAACACTGACGTGTAGTTTTGTTTCATGGCAAAAAAATAGGTGTTTTTAGCAACTAGTAGAAGATAAGAGAGTTTGAGTGCATTGGCTTAAGTAATTTCTCTGATCTACTAATTCCTTTCTGTTTGCTTTCTTTTCAGTAACTTTCACATCATTCTTCTCATAATTAAATCAGGAAATCAGTTTGTGGCACAAGCTTGGCATGGAGCTGGTATACCTTTGGGTACTTGAAAGTCAGCGTGCAAGTCGAGACCTGTCAGATCAAAAGTGAGTAGTGTGGACACGGTTAGCAACAAATACCCACCTCTGAAATATCCTCAGTAAAAAGCTGATTGATTGCTACTCAGAGCCATTTCAGAAGCCACCACTCTCTCAGGCACAAATAAAAGGCACCTGTTGCGGCCCTCAGTTGCTTTGACATCCTGGCATATGGGGGCAGGGCATGCTAGTTTGCATTCCATAAGATCCCAAATTATCAAAAATTATCTGTTCCATAGCACAAGAATTGTTTGCAGTGCATAGGAAACTGTGAGGGCTCTAGTGTCTTTCATTTTTTTGCTTCAGAAGCCACCTGAACACTACCAGAAAAACAGCAGTTATTCCCATACTGTTCCTTCGTATTACGTCTGCATTGTAAAAGCAAACTGCTAGCTCAGAAATAGGCAACATGAGGCCGTTAATCTGCTTTAGTCTTCCACAATGAACTTGCATAATCCACATGAGAGCCAGGCCAAATCTATTTATTTATAATCCAGGAAAACTCTGGCGTGCTGTATGCATTGCCCCAGAAGGGGTTTCCCAAAGTGTGGGAGTGTGCTGTTTGCCATCCCTACTTTGGGTAGTTTGCCTTAAGACTATTAGTACTAAAAATTGTCTACATAAAATATACTGGTATGATCTATTTTAAATACATGTTTTGCCTCAGATATACCTACCACCCTGAGTACAGCTAGTTGTGTTCGTTGTAGTGTCAAAAATGATTGAATGCTATTATTCTATGAATTAATTTAGAATATGGAAATCATATGTTCTGAAATGAACATCTTTGCTTATCCACAATAGTTTGTTCTTCCTCTGAGGCCTCTGGGGAATTTTGTTGTTGTTGTTGTTGTTTTTGCATGATATTTCTAATCTGTTGCATTTCTTATTATTTTCTGGGGTTTAAGGCTTTACAGCCAAACAGAAGATGGTATGTTATTTTCCAAAAGAAAAAAAAAAGGGGGACACAAATAAGAAGTGATGTTTTACCAGTCAAATAATTCCAATCCTTTAAAAATACTATATCATCTTGAGGGAGTGTTTACGGTTATCTGTATGTCCTAGTCAGAGAGTGTGTGGAATGGGTTCAGTTCTTTCTGCATAATTTCAGAAAATATAAGAAAGCTCAGGTTTTTTGAAATGGGTTCACATGTAGCAATTTGACAGAAAAAAATATGGCATGATTTTCAAAAGTATGAACAAAACTTAGCTGCCACAGGGTGTAATGTTATTGCGTAATCCACAAACGAAATAACAACTTTTTTGTGTTTTTATCATGGTACATAGCTTCAATTGCTGTTCATATTTCTGAGATTTGTGTTTATAAATACAACAGGAAGAAGGCTAGATAAAAGAGTACTAACTTTGCAACAGGCCCAGGCAGGAATTAATTGCTAGAGAAGAGAGTTGTGTTCCTTTTGCACCTTTGCTGTGGACCAGCAGAAGAAAGATCCTTTCTTGACCCTGATCCCAGGTCATCTTCATCCCTCAAGTCAATTAGAGCAGTGTGAAGGCCATTAAAGCAGCCAGGGAAAAAATGAGTTTTCAGGAAATCTGTTATAGCTCCTTTCCCTGGGCCATACTTCCTAGGCCAGTACCTGTCCAAAAACTTACCCAGTACCTGATTAAGTGTGGTTGGATAGGTTTTGCTGGGGGAGAATGGTATTTTCTGGGGGCTGTTGGAAGACTTACACATTAAAAAAAAAAAAAAAACTCCCCAACCCCTAGAGCAATGCCACCAAATGGTAGCTCAGCTGACAGTGGGAATAGGTTCCTAGCAGAAAATTAGCTGCAATTCTTGCCTTTTCCTCCACACCAGTGTGGGGCGGCCTCTCAAGTGGGAGCATCACAGCTCTGACAATAAAAGAAACCCATTAAGGATGGGTTAAAGTGCTACTCTTGCTTAAAATGCACAAAGAACTTTAATGTCTGTTCAGTAGCAACTGAGCACCCCAGAAAGCAGAGAAAGCTTCAGGTTTGCCTTTCAGAAGCCAAAAAAAGGGGGGAAAAGGTAGGGACAACATGATCCGAAAGAGCTCACCAGAGGGAAGCTCTTGTGCACTGAGCTCAGTTGTACCTCTCCACTCAAAGACTGCATTTCTTTAGACCCTGTTTAGTGACAATGTCCAGACAGACTGTGAGAGCTAAATTACTGAATTTCAATTACTCAGCTGAAACGTCTACTTTACAAGTACATCAAAAGATCTGGATCAACCCTGTGAACCTAGTTTTGATCTTGTTTATTCAGCCTAGTAACTCCAGTGGAGTAACTCAAGATTTTTTACAGTTGTGTGAGATCAAAATGATGTCTTACTGTTTCAACATCTCTGGTGCTTTGGCATGTAATTTAGGCACACAGTGTTCTTGGATTCTCCTTCTACCTAATTTCCTGGAAATTAGGATAGATAACATTAAATCATAGAAGAGGATTTAATTAAGGTCCCTTTTTTCTACCGGTGGGAGACCGTTCCCTATTTCCCAGTTCTTTGCCTATCTGGTTTTCAGGGACTGGGGTGACCCCATTCCCTTCATTTCCTTTAGAAAGCCTTAGGACATTGCATGCTATATTCTCATGTGAACAAATACACCTGGAGTTTTTTAATATATATTTTTATCAGATATTTGGCTCATGCAGCTGCTAGACATGGAATCCTGCTGCTAAAACATGCTTGTGTCTGTCCCTTGGGGCAAGGGTAGTTGAAGAGGTGAAGAAGTGTCGTGGTGGGCTTTGGCATGATGAGGGCTGCGCACCCCACTGCCAGTGTCCAGCTTCTTGCTTCGGACTTGAGATATTCAGGTCATTTGGTAAAGGGATGGACAGCAAATGAAACTTGCAGTAAGACTGCTGTGGCTTTTCCTCTGCTCTTGTGTGAATTGGCAATGGTGAGCTTTACCAGACGAAGCAAATTGCAAGTCTGCTAACTTGGGGCTCCCCACTAAAATGAACTTTAGCAAATTGCTCAAATGCTGTATTTCACAGTGCAAAACATGAAATATATCTCCTCACTTTGTTGATCAAAGTGCACTTTTAAATAGAAACAACTCCGCATTTTACATAATCATTTCCTGCTATGGCTAGCATTACAGAATCCAACAGGAACGTTTCCTGCTGCTACAGCTAACTTACTGATAACTTGCTGCTGTTTATTTACAAATGCAATGCTCAGGCATCCTCTTCATAGCCTGCCCCTTTTTTTTTGGGGGGGGGGGAGGGTGTTGTCTTGGGGCTGGTTTTGCCCCGTGCAGCCCTGTCCTCCCCAAACCTTCCTGTGAGCGGTACTGCCAACTTGCATGTGCAGCTGAGGAAGTCTTGAGAATTTGTTGGACTTGAAAAGAAAGCAAATGGACTGTGAACTGCTGAAAGGTTACAGGTGGTTTTGAACAGCTCACTGAAGTCTGTGAAACTGAAGTCCGGAAACATGACAGCTCCTGAGCCTCCCAGTGGACTTCACCAGACGGGGCTATACAATCGAGCTAGTGAGTAATGGGCAGAAACTCACCTCCGAGCAAACAGTAGTGAGGGAAAAGTGACCAAGCCAAAATGACTCAAAGGGAAATGAAACCTCCAGAGAAAAGACTGCTTTGACAGCCTGCTAACAGACGTAACTCTAGCAACAGTTATACAGCTGTCAGCGATGCAGCTGATTGTGTAACTAGGGGGAATGTAAAGCTAGATATAGCAAGAAACCTGTGGCAATGTGGTCCTAAATTTAGCAACCTCTACTGCTTGCTGTCCAGTAGTTCTGCTGTAGAAAGCTGAACGATCAATGGTAAATCTTGAATGGCTGGATATAGAGAATTTTAATAGGTGCTTAAAACACTGAAATTTCCAGCTAGGAAATGCAACTTTTGGGATGATGAAGTGCTGAAGAGGAGAAATCAGGGCACAAAGAGCTTTCTAAGTTATTTTTAAGTATTTGTTAATTTGTTATTTCTAAGTATTTGTTAATGGGAATCTGTTGAGATAAACTGAGGACCTAAGACTGCAAAAAATACACAAGAATACATGCAAAAAATGTATGAGAAACCTGCTCAGCACTTTTATCTTGAAGATGTGTCTTGGAAGAAAGAAGACCCTACTGCTGTGACTTCTTGAGGCTTTCAGGGTCTGTTCTGAGTTACATAAAATAAATTTCCCAAGAATACAATTAGCTGTCTGGACAGATTCATGGGGTTTAACTTTGAACACTTGCAACATGAATCTGAAACAGTGCTGTGCAAACAGGATACTCTTTCTTTATATAAAACATCAGCTGTTGGGTCACATCTCTTCCTCTGGAATCAGCAGCTGGAAAATATTAGATGAGTCACAAGGAGTGAGAGCTTTGAAAAGCAGCCTGTACCAAGTGACATACAGATGATGCCTTTAAACCCACAAGGAAAACCCCCAAATTGGAGCCTGCAACACAAGGAGAGGGTTAAGCTGCTCTGAAAGGTAAGTTAAGTTACAAATGGACAAAAGGAATCAGGTTGGTGCCACTAATACACGGGCAATCTCAGAAAGGGCAAAGTGGAAATGAATGCACAGAGTATGAGCACCCTTTTGCTTGTTTTTTGAGCAGCCCTGATTTTGCACTTACACTGCTTCCTGAGATAATTTACACCAGCCTACACAGCACTTCGAGCTGTGGCCATACCCTGACAGACAGATGGTAGCTCAAAACTCCGAGTGCGCTCACAAAACTGTCGAGATGAATCAGCGTAGGCAGCATGGATTGTCAGTATGCTAGTAGGTTACCTGAGGATTTTAGGTTATGTTTACATTGCAGGCAAACTATAAATGCAGGATGTATCTACTGCTTTATTCTCCAGCATAGGTGGGCAGTATTTGAGTGTCCAAATATTGCACACTTTTTCTTCAGGGGGATGCAAACTGCAGTGCATATGTTCTGCTTTACCGTGTCCCCCAGCTTAGCCTGGGACTAAGGGTGCGGGGTCAGGCTGTGGCTGGCCCTTGTGTGAGTGTTGCCAAGGTGCACCTGTGGGCAGAGGCAAAGCCAGCGTCTTGAGACCCAAGCCAGTGTACGCCGACCCAGCAGAGGCATCAGTGTGTGCCTTTCCTCCTCGGCACCCAGCAAGGGGGTTTCATGCTACACCTCCTCCTGGCAGGGCCGTGGTAGCCAGCCCTCCTCCCCTCCTCCAGCTCCCCCGTCCCAGGGAAGCAAAGCTCTCAGTGACTGGTTGCTAAGGTCATGTTTGCTTTCTGGGCATTTTCAGCAGGTTATTTCAGAGAATAGTGTGCTAAAACAAAAATATCTAGCTATCTATTGAAAATTGAAGTATTACACACTGTGGCCATGTTTTGGGTCTGCAAACGTTGCTTCTCTTAGCTGTAGCTCAGAAAAGCATGGCTGCTGCTGAATCCCTACTGCCCCATAAGTGCTCACTACAGTCTTTTCTCTTTTCTTTTTCCTCCTAGGTTCTTCCTTGCTCTCAGCTGGAGTTATGTATGTTTTCATGCCTGTAGCAGCAAAGCCCATTTAAGTTTCTGTATTGCCTTATTTCACTACAACTTGAATCAATCTTAGGACATAGGGATGTGGGGGACCCCAAAAAAGGCAACTAGTGCTTTAGCACATTGCTCACAGCCCCTGTTAGACTCAGTCTGCAGAATCAGTAAAAGGTGAGTGGGGAAAGCAATTCTCATATGGATGACCTTAGATATGTACAGGGTCACACTGCATTTGCTAGAGAAGTTTTTAGGAAGCCATTAAGAAACAAGGCAGAAATTCCTGATTCTAGTCTATCATTACTTCATGACAGGATCATCTGGCTCTGAATAACAGGTAATACAAATAATAACAGATATTTGCCAACCTATTCTTAAAGATCCTGAAAGACGAACATCCCACAGCCTTCCCTTAGCAATCCACTTCAGCATGGTCCTATCCTTCCCCTTAGAAATTGTTTTCTAAACTTTTACATTTTACCTAAATCTCTTCCATGACACTGAAGGCTACTTTATCTTGTCCTACCCCCATAAAGAGAAGTTTGGTACCTTCGCTTTGGACTAAACAGACCCAATTCTGTCAGTCATGCCTCATCAAACATACTCTCTGCAATCGCTGTCTTATGTTCGCCTGGCCTCTTGCCACTGGGCACGCATCTTTTTATCTTTTTTGAAGTGGGACGCCCAAATGGGATGTCTTACTCCAGCTGTAGACTTGCCAATGCTGAGTAGAGCTAAACTGTTACTTCACTTGGCTCTCTGGCTATCCTCCAGGTTATTCCAGTATCATGTTTGCTTTTTTTTTTTCACAAGAACATGATGATGTTGAGACTGAACTGGGCTCATTTTCACTCTATTGAAATTAGCTTTGGGGGTTTGAACTTCTTATCTGGATTACTGATTTCTTATTTTGTAATGTGATAGTACAGCTTTAACATTGGAAGGTTTTTTTTTTGTTTTTTTTTTTTGAATAAACCTGTCTAGTTGTATGGGTTTTATAGCCACACAGACATACGTTAGCTAACTTCCACTGAATAATCTCCTCTTAATCCAGTGCCTCTTGGTGTCCTTGGTGGTGTAACTCCAAGCTATAAGGGTTAATCTTTTCTTCATTTGCTAATTAACCATGCTTTCTTTTCAGTACTAGAAATTAACTGGCAATGCAAGCAGTTCTGACCTACTTTTTGCTAAACTTTTTAATGCTGAATGCTAACAATTACTAGTTTATGAAAAACAGGTACCGATTATCATGATTCTTATTTTGCAGGTGTCATCTTTGATTTATTTTTTATTTGATTTGCTGAGGGACAAAAAAATTGATTTGCCAGCTCTTCTGTGATATGTTATTAGAAGGTTTGCAAGTTAGAACCAAGGTTTTCTGAATTGATCTACTTGACCACAAGGCCTTAAAAATACTGTCACTAGCCTTTCTGTTGCAAAAATAATTATTTAACAAGCTTGGGGCGGGGGGTGTCATGGTTTTACTGCATCAACTAGCTGTGAGACACATTTACTGTCTTTTTCAATTATTTTAATCATTTTTTCACCTACAGGAAATGTCCCCAACAACATGAGGAGCAATGGGCTACTCTCTCACCCTTCCCAGCCATACCACAACCTCTCCAGATCAACCTGTGCACTGCTGATCCTCAGATCTAATTCAAGGGCTGTTTGCAGAGCAGACAAAATTAAGTGTTGCCCTCCCAAGGAGGAGACCAATATACCTCACTTCCCTCATCCTGGATGCAGCAAAGCTCAGGTGTGCTGTAGCTGCCCCGGGAAACAGCTGGGAGCACTCAGTGGCACTGAGGGGTGGGGAGAGGGTGGCAATGTCTGGGGCAGGTTTGGGGGAGAGCTGTGAGAGGGGCAAGTGCTGCCTGTGGTGAGCGCTCATCTCCATGAAATCATTGGCAGTTGTGCTGTAGTTTGATCAATGACCCTAATCCACTGATCCTTATGTCTTTATTAAAATGTGGCATGTTGCTGTGAAGATTAAAAAACATTGCCCAAGGTCAAGCAGTCCTTATTGCAGCAGTTACAGGTTCTAAAATGACTGTGTGCAATCCTTTTAGATTTTCCAGAAGCTTTAAGAACCTTTCCTGTGTAGCAAATTTAAATAATACTAACAGGATTGGGATTTTTAGGTTTCTTTTTAATCAGCTTTCATAGCTCTTTTAGAAATGATTCACTTATTTCCCAAAGCCAGTGGTCCACAGGTTAAAAAAAAAGAATCAATCAATAAAGCAGTGCTCTAATTCTATTAACTGTTTCTTACCATTAAATACATATATATATTTATATACATATCTAATGTGTTTATATTGTATATACACACACACATGTATTAGGTATGTATACATGTATAAATAAAATTGCTTTCTGACCACAGAGCCAGCTCTAGTCCAAATCCACAGCAGTGTGTTGTCTTTCCTACAGTTAGATCGGCGGCCATTCAGATCAGCGAGTGGTGGTGCCGTGCGTGCATGGTTGCTTATTTTATGATCCAACCAAAGTCAGCAGGCCAAACTCAATCCCTGTGCAAATTCACTTAGTGGGATAAACAGTCAAGGCATATAGAGTTGCACTCTGCATCTCATGACTGGAAAACTTCAGGGGCAGACCCACATCTGGTGTTAAGTGGTAGATCGCTGCTTCTGTTTTTGAAAAGTGATGCTATGTTTCTGTTCTATGCTAAAATGAAACCAATATACATTATAAGCTTTACAAATACAGATATTACTTTTCCCCCCCCAATAAAACTGCTTTTAAGAGAGGAGTGTATCAGCATTCTACAACATTAACTTACACAGGCTAGAAAAATGGTCGCTTAAGGCAGTTTCCTTTACCAGAGACTGCAAATGAAATGTATCGTATTTACCCTGCATATAAACCCACAGTCTCCTCCTGAAATTACTATAAAAGGCATCAAGCACCCTGCCTGACCCAGGCTCTGAGGAATCTTAAAAGAGAAGTACGTGGCCACAATTGTCTGGCAGTTGTCATTTCCCAGCTCCAGAGCTGCTAGTTAGGTTATCACAATAGCTATTGTTTAGCAGACAGCAATTCCAAAGGAATCACCTTTTACATCACCAGATATTTCTGAAATAAACTCAGAAGTCAGTCACATAAAGAACAGGTGCAAAGATACAGTAAAGGAGCCTTTCCCTTACAATAAGGAAACAGAGACATCATGGCTACCCTTAGAGCTTGCATATTTATTGAACAAATCCTACTAAAATAGCTAAAATACATTGGGTACTTGTAGTGCATTATTAAAGATCACATTGTTACAAAAGCCTGCGTTTTCAGCAGTACACAACTGCAACTATACATAAATGCCACAACTGCTGAATATTATTTCTTGCTCTATATACAGCACAGTAGATGTATCTAATCTATTGGAAAATAAAATGTACAAGAAAAGGGATACAGAAGGTGGGGAAAGGAAAGAAATCCAGAAGTGCAGTGCATGCATTGGTATTTAACAGTCAGAAGCTAAAACAGTTCAGAACAAGGCCTGCCCTGTAAAAGGAAGAGCTAAAAGACAGAGTTATATAAAAAATTAAGGTGGGCTTTCAGACTGTGTCTAACACAACAACATTCCATGAGTAGATGATACTGTTTAGTTTTGTGTTTTGTATTGTTTTGTATTGTTAATTCTCTGGGAGCAAAAACAAAAATGTAAAATCCACATGTTGACAGTATTGTGGACATGTACTCTTTCCCCTTTAGGAGGTCTCCTAGAAATGTATTTTATTGTTCTGACTATATCCCCTATTTTATGGATTTGAAGAGGACATTGAAACTTGTCCCTTTTTTCAAAAAATCTTAAAAAAAAAAAAGGCAAAATCGAAGAGATTTTGAAAGATTGGTGGAAAATTATTGCTCATCTTTCTCCAAGTTAGGTGGATAGGAATCAGAAAGGAGATTTTAAGTAAATTACAGTTTTGTGATTGCTCCCACTATAACTGCATGTTTGTGAGTGGACCCTGATAGGGAATCAGTTCCTCACTTTACACTATAAGTAGTTACTCACCTACAGCACTGAATAAGAAAGCCACACTGAAGACACAAGTAAACAAGTCAGTCCAGTCTAAAGAACAACATTCAGAAAAACAAAGTACCAACACCTTCTCAGAACATGGAAATAAAAAATAACTCCATCAGAGCTACCTTGCCAAGGAGCATATTTAAAGTCCAAAATAGCACCATTCATCAGTGTCTCAAATCCCGTGGCAGCATCACAATCACTTACCACAAGGAAACCATGAGTTTCATACTACTTCTATACATCAAAAGAGTACATGGATAAAATATAGAGATATACAGACAATTGATGAAAATAAACTACTAGGCTTGTTACATCTAAATGAAAAAAAAGGGGGACTCTCAGCCTCTGCAAGAAGCAGTTAGGGATGGTGGAAATGGAGAGAGAGCAGTTAACCAGTTGCATGTGAGCAGTGGAGTTTGAGTAGTGGAAGACATTGCTGTGGTAGAACCAGGCCTGAAGGCCCACCTGTAATGTTTGTAAACATGGATTCACAGTGTGAAATTCTGAGAGCTTTCGCTTGAGTCAGAATGTTAAAAACTATTTTTATGGTACACATTTGTCCACTGTTATTCTCTAAAGCAAGGCTCAGAGTCCCATAGTTTCTTCTTACACTTGATGATATACACAGAAACAATTCCCGATATATGACACCATGACCTCATCAAACCCTACACCATATGTAATACAAATGGAGGAATTATGATTAAAAAGAGTAGAGGTAATTGATTTTGGTGAAATGGTGTCCATAGCCATTTACTGGAGTCAGGAACGCCACTTCAGCCTCACTTTTCTTCTTGCGATTTACTTCCTTTGAGATAGGAAGATATCCCTGCAGAGAAGAAAAATAGTATTAGTTGTGCTTCTACAAAGACTGTTTGATGGGGTCCACCCTCCCTTTTCAAATCCTAAAGTTTTTATAGTTCTCTAACTGTAGTTTAGAAGTAAACACCTACTAAACATGGCTCAATCAACTGTAAATACTAATGCCAGAGGGAGGAAAAGGTTGTTTAAAAACTAAGCAAGCCCAGGAACATCTGATGAAACGTCTTTACTTTGAGTTGAACAAGCGTGCCCTCGCAGCCAAAGTACAAAGGAGTTGAGACAACCCCCTCCACTCCTGCAGCAGCTGGGGCAGCCCCAGCCATCCTAGTGAAGTTGGGTGGGGTGAAGCTTTCGAGCGACAACCCTTTCCACAGCTCACCAACCACTGTACATCCAATGCTGTTCCTCAGAGGGCTTTTTCTTGCTACCACCATACCGAGCAATTTCTGTGCAGACCAAATTTTCCAACTCCTTGACCGCCTGGGCTCATTCCAGGAAAACATTTCATCCTGGAGAAGCAGGGTGAGCATGGCCACTTCACGCACAGCGGTGGGGGAGAGACTGGGAGCTTCCTGAGCTCAGCCCCTCCACGAGGGCTGGCACAGCACAGCCCAAAACCTGCGCCTGTGCATGTTGCATTGCAGCTGTTTTGGCGTACCTGGAGGGCTGATAACTCACAATTACCTGTCTTGCACACACAAGGCATAAAAATGCAGGCACAGCATCTCAAGATCATTGATGCAGAGCTCATGGCCACAAAACTGAAGATGGCACTGAGCCCCTTTTAAAAATATAACTCAGTACTGACACAGGTAACCAAACCATTAATGGGGTACTCTACCAATGAATTACTTTGCTTGCTTTTTTTAAATCTCAAGCTCTTTTTTATGGCTACACTTGGCCTCCAACATGAAAAGGATCTCTTAGATATGAAAGTCTGTCTCATTATTACAGAGGACCTTTCAGAGCTTAGGCCTCTCATCTTTTAAACGCCTTACACCTTAAGCAGCTAGAATACACTAATAAGTGACTTTCTTATAATACATCACTGAAAAGAGCATTTATTCTTTTCCTACTAGTACTCTAAATATACTGTATTGTATTATCACGGTCTCTGGACGAGTAAAGAAATGGTGTCGTGTTAGCCAGCTATCTCAGATAGGCTTTTGTTAACCATGCTTAAACATTGCTCCCACTGGCTTAAGTCTATGCCTATTTAGGAAAGCACTTAAATATACATTTCAGTTTAAGCATCAATAGGAGGACTAAAGGTTAACCATGTGCTTAAATACTTTGGTGATGGTATGTCACAATGGGATCTTAAACAAACCACTGTTTTTAACTAGTAATATATTGCAAGTGATTGGAAAAAATCTGGGTTTTGCGTTTAAGAGATCAGGATTGTAAAGGTGATTTATTGGCTTTATTGCTTAGGATAAGTTCATTAAACAAAAACTTATATTTGAAGTTTGTTTAAGAAATTGAAGCTATCTTTTCTGAGTTCCATTTTTCTGACAGAAAAGTTGTGAATTTCTGAATTAAGAAATAAACTTACAGCAGTCTTACAACTACCAAGAAAGTGCAATTTTCAGGGTCTTTCCCTCTCCGGGCTCTTTTGAGGCATGATTTTTTACTGGAGTGCCCATATTAGCTACATTTACTTGTGCTGAGAATGCAACCATGCCCTGACTTTCCCACTGTCTTTGTCACAGTTTATAGGAGAAATTCTGCTTTCTGGTACGTGAACTGCCACTTCTGCACTGCGCACAGGCAATAGCAGCTCTCAGGCTGAACACAGAGCCGAAATCCTTTCCTAGGGGCAAACTGTGCCCTCTCCTTGAGGGGCACCAGAAATAGAGAAACTGAGCAGAGACACCTGTGAGGGCACATGCAGAAGGGCTCTGCGACTTGGGGGCAGGAGTGGGAGTGGAAACGCACCTTGTCTTTGCTAGAGCCCAACTGGGAATTTTGCCCAAGACAGAATTTCAGAATGAAGAAATATTGTTTAAATTTTAGGGACTGCACAAACATGTTCCTTCACAGGACTCCAGAAAATTCCATCCTTGCCAGAATATTTTTGCTTTTTTGTTGACTAAGTTTGCTACTTGTGTATCATTGCAGGCTATGTGGGGAAAATGAGAAACTTACACATGAGAACAGGCACACCACACAGACCAAAGAGCTGGGCAAATTTCCAACAGCATTGTGTTGGGCAGTTCCTTTTCAGCTGTGAAAACAATCTCAGTCCTGAAATTCTGCCATACAATCATAAGATAAAGAGTCCCATATGACCCTTCTAGGTCTGGAAATAAGTTGTCTTTAATAAATATATCTTTTTATACTTATTGGTTGCATGGGAAAGAAAAGGTCTTTTATCTGAAATCAAGAGTTTAAAAAAATCTATTCATTTAATTTTATTCTTTCTTTAGTCCAACCTGTTTAGGATTAGCAACGAGTTCATAAAACTGTTGAACTGAAGGACTGAGCACTTCCTGCAGTCTTCTTCAGCAATTTACCCTGATTAATTTTATAAGCCTGATGAAGAATATTAGATTCCAAAGACACTCAGTTTCTGTTAGGGCTGATATTCTGCTGGAAGCTGGACTCTGTGCAACTCATATTCAAGTTGCTTTTGAAACTCAATTATGAAAGAAAACTTGGAGCTAGTTCTAAAAATTGGTCCTCCTATGCATATGCCAAACATCTTTTGAAGAATTACATAAAAGCTAGAACAAATGCATGGAACTTGCAAAGCAGGAATCTAATCACTGTAAAGAAAAAAGTATAATATTTTTCTGACCAGTTCAGAAACCATGATCCTTTTTGATATACTTTTTTTCCAAGCTATGTATAACACTAAAAAATGGCTATTCATAAATGCAACATAATGCAGTATTATTGTTAACTAAGCTGCACATAGTTCACAGCTTTATTCCTGTGTTCCAGGAGCAACTTTGTATAATGATGAATGATAACTCAGGAAACACTGCTAACTTAAAAAGTGTGAATAAAAATCATCTAGTTAACACACAGCTGATTCATAAAATTAGCAGTTTCATTTAATATAATTGTGACCATATATAGCACATTCCTCTTAATCTAGCATTGCTATCAGCCTATTTAGCTGAACTTTTGAAATATTTTGAATGTCAGGAATGGCAGTACTGCCATATACGTTAATTTAAAAATAGGCACGATCCCACATGAGTCTGCAAATCTGATGCACACAAATGCAGCCCAGCTATGAATTTTAGAACTTCCTTTATAAAGAAAAAGTGTGGAAAATATAGTGCCATCCAGATGGAATAGCAGAGTTTTGTTAACAGGGATCTGCAGCCTAGATAGTAATTGAAATTTAAACAAAACAGTTTTCAATGTACTCTCTCCTTAGCTTACCTGCCAATTTTTTTGCCAGATTTTGAGTCATTACGAAAGAGAATATGAGACTGAAACACACATGTTCTGTGGTTCTGAGTAACTGCTTTATTTTCCTGTTCAAATTTCATATCCAGTTTGGGGTTATGCAATCAGTAAAGGTGATAAAACAAGTATATTATCAGACTTGCCTGATATACCACACCTTCTGCATTTATGTTAACAGGGTACTTATTCCTTGTCAAATTCAAACGAAGACTGCCATCTTTGTATGCTTTAACTCAAGCAAGGTAAAACACAAGCACAAAACTTAAAAGAAAATGAGAAAAAAAACAAGGGAAAAAGGCATGGAAAAACCTCTTTCCCTCTTCCTGCATTATCATTGACATTTTTTCTCTATATTGCCAAATGAAAATTGCCAAAATCAAACATTCAAAATCAGATGTCAAGCTTGCAAAATCACGAGACAGGCTTAAGAAACATGAGCTTTTGAAAATTACTATGTTTGCCTTCTGGTATGTAAGCCAGCAATAGTCCATGTTTTCTGCAGCCCTGAAGGGGTTTAAAAACATGATTTTAAAATGCAAGCTGAAATACTCACTTAACTGCTTGGCTTAAGGAGTCAAGACTTTAAGAAAAACAGAATACCATGAGACTCGTGATGAAATCATGAGAGCTGGCTACTCTCTTGAAGCAGTCATAAAACCAAATCTAAGGAACTTTCACAGTGCTTTTTACAGAAAACTTTCATCTTAGTAGACTGTTTGTTAGATGAAAGAAATTACATAAATAACTTTACCTTTGGAAATCCCCCATCCCCTCGGCTGGTTGGAAAGAGTTCCTGGCTAACCCAAATCGTTAACCTTGGTTGATAAACCTGTAGTGACATAAATATATAAAATTTCTTACTTACAAAGAGAGATTCATTAAATGCAATCAAATGGTGTTCATGTGACAGCCCACATTACTAAAACCAAAAGTTTAATGTCAGTCGAGTTTGGCCCAGAGACCTAGAGCTGCGGTTTATGCTCATTACACATTTTTTGAGTGCCCACGACAATAAAATCTGTCCCTAGAGTATTTCAGCTATACTGTAGATGGCACTCTGTGTTTCACAGCCTTTCTTAAAGAGCATAAGATGCATCTTTTCTAATATGGCTTTTAGACTCTCTCCAAGAAATTCTGTAACATGGCAGGACTTACACGTACAAACAGATGTCAGTTATCGTTAAACTTAGGGTTTTGTGAGACCACGTACACGCGCTCTCTCTTCTGCCTCCAACCCATTATACAACATCCCTTGCAAAGGACATTACAGACAACTGTCTTCCTGAGGAGAAGGAAAAACTAGGATGAACAGCTCCCACAATGCACTCTTGAATTACAGCTGTGCCCAGCACCACTAGCAGCCATAGCGCACTGGCGAAAGCCTATTTAAAGAAGATTATTATCTTTGCTGATGCCTGCAGAAGGCAATGGGAACGCACCTTTGATAATCCTTTCACAATGAACGGCGGACAGGAACTTAGCACTTTCTGAGGTCACTGAGCACAGCTATAATCCCCTGTTAGTACCTTGTTTTTTTGACATTAAAGGAATTCCAACACATTATAAAGGACATATGGTAAAGTAGCTGGCAGCAGGGTTTAATGGTTAAGATACAGACCTACGGCTCAACTGTGGCAAAACTTCCTTTGCAGCCCTGGGAGAGATGATTTGGGCTGACTCATTCTACCTGACACCAAGGAAAGAGCCCGCTTTTCCTGGGCCCGCTCCGCAGGGGAGAAAGGGAGTCACCCTTGGGGGAACGGTCACGATCCAAAGCAGCCACCGATGGTGGGGGGAACCCAGAGCACCCAAACACCAGGCTAGTGAACCTCAGTCAGGGCGAACCTGCGCTGCAGGCCCCCGCGCTTCAGTCCTCGGCTGCAGGAGGGGGTGACAGCCGTTCTGCAGCTCGCTCTCAGTGAACACTGCCAAGTGCTCAGGTGCCAGTGTTATAGACTATGCTTAAAATTCTTAAACTTACGTTCCTACTGCGTCTGCCTACTGGGCCTTTTGGTCAGTGAATTAAACACTTTCTGCATAGTTTCAAGCTGAACTCCTTTATCACACCCTTCAAACTTCTTTGCACTTTGGGACTCAAAATTTACCTAGTCACTTAAATTCCTGGTGCATTGGCTTTGTTCACCTGCTTGCCACTGTATCTATATTGAAACCAGAGAAATGTTTTAATTTTGTGGACTTACATGTTGACTCTTAGTAGTCACAGCTGGACTAGATGCAGCTTGAAGAAATTATTAGAGAATTATTTAAATCATCTTTCTAAGAAAAAATCCTGAATTCTACTGTACAGTAGGAAATATAGAAGAGAAATTTAAAATGTAGAGTCCAAGGCAGTATCTATTCCAATAAACCCTTCTATGATTTTCCATAGTACAAAATACAGTGCTGTGTACTGATTAAAACATCAGATCTTTCTTTTTTTCTTTTCTTTTCTTTTTTAGCTTACTATGGGATCTCAGACAAGCCAGTTAAGCTCTCAGAGTATGTCTGACATAGGGATATCTAATATACAGCACAGGGTGCTCTGTGGATTCATCTGTTAATGTTCACTTTGAGACACACAAATGAAAGATACCAAGTAACCCCTAAGCTCTCCTGTTGTTATTTTTAATCACTGATTACCTGTCTTGCAACTATGTCTTGATTTGTTGTGTAGCCATAGCCTTTGTATGAAAACCCATGATGTGAACCAGCAATAGTGATAGAGATGGATTCAAGTTAGTCTATAGACCTTGTCATCCCAAAGTATTAACAATTTAGCAGGAATAAAATAAACACTTACATTTATAAACTTACATTCATAACAACTTGGAGGGACTACAGTTTGAGGGTGAGCTTTTGGGGTGGGGGGGAGAAGAGGTGTAAACTGTAAGATAAACTAACAACTATGCTCCAGGGTAAAAAAAGGAAAAAAAAATCACAAAAACCCCAAACTATCTTTCACATTAATTTCATCTGTGGACAAAATATTTAGTAATGTCCTACTTTCTTAATACCTTCTTCAGAAACACCCGTTGTGGTCACCACTGGTAGATAATAATCACATGGACCTACTCCACATGTAGTAACTGCAGTGCTATAACCGTATCGACGTGGTGAACCTGGCAGCCAAAGCACTGTCACTACCTGCCTTTCGTACAAGGCTGAAGTGCCGGGGCATCGCGCCTTAGGTCCTCGCTAAACAGAGGAGGATTCTGGAATGGGAAAAAGATGCCAGTGTAGAAAAGTCCACTCAGGACCTACTAATCCACAAGGAAAAATAAAAAAAAGACATGTCTGGCCATGCTACCTCCTCTGTAAAATGCTGCTTAGATGTTTAGATACGCTCGTTACTAGGGTGCTATAAATACACAGCAAGAGCTTTTAGTCAAGTACAGCGGCTAGAAACAACTGATATTAATGTTTCAAGATGAGCTACAGGGAGTGCAAAAGTGCAAAGAACTGCTCCATTACAGCGGAGGATGTAAGGTGTGCAGCATCCCAGCTGTTAGCATCAAGCAAACACTTCTAGATAAATGCTTTCATTGATACACACCATGTCTTCATTTCTTAGTACTTCCTGGGCGATTACTATGGGAGTACAGGCTTGACTTAAACAAGAAAAATATCAGGATTCATGACAGAATTACTGAACTTTAGAATGGACTGAAAACTCAAGTTCCTGCAAGCCTAGATAATATGTCAGAGCAGTAGGTTGACTCAAACTGATAGCCTCACTGTTTGACAATCATTAGTGAAAAAAACAAGCCAGTAAACTTCAGCCATAAGCTGCCAGAGTGGATGACCCTTAAACATCTGACTAACAAAATTACGCGCCTTGGAAGAGTTATTTTCTGGCACAACACCATTCATTCCCACATTGCTAAATCGGGGGAAGAAAACCCCACTGATCTGGGAAGTGCTGTGTGAGACAGCGTCCTGCAACAACAAAGCAATTCTCCCCGAGAAATTGAGGCCAACTTTCAAAAGAGAATTACAAGCTGTAAAGCAGATGGTTTTTAACTTTTTAACCACTATTTTCTTAAAAATCTATAAAATATAAAAATTAAGATTACAAATCAGGAAAAGCATAGTGGTGAAAAATAAATGCTCAGTCTATTTACCAGTTATTACAGCATCAGGACTGCAATGCTATTTACTGCTACTTTGTTCAAAACAGAAGGATTTCTGAGAGCAGAGTCTTCTTTTCTCCTCTGCTCAATGAACTGAGAATCCCTTTTTTACTATTGCAATGGCTCTGTCTAACCAGCATTTCAAAACACTAGCACCTACTCTTCCATTTTTAGCTACTCATCCTCTTATAAAGCTCCTTGCTCCTTACAAGCGATAGCCAGGGAGCACAAAATTTTGTTCACCTTCAAAGCAGATACGCAAAACAATTTTAAAAGAGTTGGACTAAGTCTACAGTATCAGTCACAGCAAGATGCTAAAATAAGTTTCTTGCTACCTGGTCCTAATTCCTACACAGGAAGAGCATCTTTCAAACACTCAGATATATCCACTAGGAAAAAAAGCAGATTTAAGACTTTTAGCACAATGAGCACATTTCTGTTAAGCATTCCTGAACTTTTTATATTTAAGAAACAAGAAAGGAAAGCCTCCAGAGATACTTTTTCTATCTTTTTTCTTTCCATGTGGGTGATGACTGAATTCCTGTTCCTCACATCTCACTCCAACATGGAGGAGTTCAGTTCCACTGCAGCCTGGAATTCTGACCCACAACTTGATGAAGAAAACCAACTGCTGCAAGTACAACGGAAACGACCTTTTGACAAGTTTCAGATAACTTCTTTATCATGTAAACTAACTCTGGGAAAAAAAGTAGTCCTCTAGAAATTCCTAATTCCAAAGAAGAGGTCACCAACTCTAGCAATTCTTCACTGAAGCATGAATGGCCATGTGCTGAGGAACATAGGGGTAAAATGAGCCGTGTGTTGAAGAGAAGGAAAGACAGTGGCAGTGCACTTCTCTCATGGCACTTTTTTCCATTCTGCAGCACACTAAAACTTCCCTGATGCAGTCCCAAGGACTGAGGGCCCGTGATTCTGCAGCAGCGCATAACGCAGATGGGACAGAAGCTGTCCTCACACCATGCTGCCCTGGGGACAGGCCATATAGCTGGAACAGGAGAGCGCTCCTCATTTCCACACCTACATTCCTTTAAAATAGTTCAGGGATTTTTCATCACCATAGCTCTATGTTGCAGTGATGTAAATCAATGATATTAAAGCTCCTAGAGGAAAAATTGTAGATTATTTCCATTCTGGATGATCCCAGCATCACTAAAAGTGTCTGGCAGATTTTCTTTCCCAGTTGTTTCCTGTTGCATTTTCTTTTGCAAAAATATAACATAGTTCCTGCTAAGTGGAAACAGTTATTACTGTGCAGTATCTGAATTTCTTAGTTATCAGCTGGTTTAAGCTGCAGTGGCTTTTCCCAGCACATTCCACCATCCACTTCTCAATCCCCTCAATGCCTCCTACTACAGTAAAAAGTTCTGTTTAAAACCAATGGCCCACTATCACCATCCAGATGCATAAAGAGTCTTCACTAAAAATCTGGTTGCAGTGCCACCTGAATATCAGATAAATCATTCTGTTAAAAAAACTAAATCATTTTAAAGAAAATTGGAAGAAAAGCTTGTGCTAGGATCAATGCATGTTTTATCATTAACTTCAGTGGAAGAGGTAAGCTAGCACTCCCTTCTGCAGTAGTTTATTTTTAACAGTGAGGGGAACATTATGAAAGCGTATGATATTAATGTCCACCATGTTCCAAACCTAGTGCACAAGATTTAATACATACAGCAACTGTCAATTGAATGGTTGCTGCTTGTCAGAGTTTAGTTGGATGGTAGTCTGCCATCAATCAACTTTGCCTTCTGAATCTTCTGGAGAGGGAAATGCCAGTATAACATCAAGAGTGCTCTTCATTGCTCCTTATTTCAAAGACTGACTGAAGTTTTATGAATCTTTATTATATTTAAGAAGCTGTAGTCACGACTAAATAGGATGCTGCTGTCTTGATAGGCTGGTTAAGAAACAGTCTCAGTGTCGAAGCTTTCCATACTAAACTATCAGAAACCACAAGTCTCCCAAGTTAAAATGCAAACTTAATTAAGCATTTAAAAGCATCGTGAATAACTGGCTTAACAGGTGTGAGGTCTCTCAACTTGGCGAACTTGATTGCTTTTTTGTATGGCTCTGTGTCACAAGTTTGAGCCTCTTGTGTCTCTGTCTTCACATTTTCAATATACTGCAGGATAGCAGGTATTTCTAGCAATGCTGCTTTCCAGATCAGTGTCATGAACATTCAAAAACCAGCAAAAGGAATCATTTAGCATTTGGTTACTTCCATGCAGCAGGCAGATGGAGACACACGGTTTGAGAGAACCGATGAACAATTAATTATACAATTGCTCTCTTCCTTATGGGGCCTGTCCCAGCTAGCCTACCTGTTTGGCTAGGCGCTTCCTGCTGCCACAGGAAGAACTGATACATGACAGAGTATGGGCAGGACGATTGCACACCTGAACTTCCCTTTGCCTTCTGCGCATCAGCATCCTTTGCTGGCTCTGCCTTTTCATGGGCAAGATATTATTCCTCCCCATCTGATGACTCAAGCTCACAACCACACAGAGATGAAAAAGCCTAAATGAGACAAGTAAGCTTTTTCTTGTATTCCCCTCTCCACGCTCTAGATGAATTAGCAAGCTTATTCATTAGGGTTTTTTGCAGTCCTTGTTCATCACTTCTTCACTTTCTGTCACTTTCACAGAATAGGATGTCATCTGCTCCTTCCTTAAACAACATCAGCAAGTGACCTTGGAAGTAATTTTCCTAGGTTTCAAGTGCAAAACTTCTCATATAAAACCATCTTCTTCCACAATTTCTTTCACCCTTCTTAAAGCTTGTATTTTTCAGGTGACATTGAAGTATCTACTACCATGTAGTCTCCTGCATTGGCTCATCTACTTCAGCTTCTTCAAAGAACTCACTCTTATTTTCATCCACAATATAATTTACCATTTTCATCTTTTATGTATGTATTTACAACTTTCTACAACATGTATAAGCAACATCTGAGTGACTGTACAAAATTTACTAGAGTATCACACTCCTTGAAAGGAAAAGAATCACAAATATTTTTCTGGAATAAGCAGAGGAAATAAATGTATATTGTATGGAAACTTCCATTAACCAGTAAAACAACTGTAAACTACTTATTCCACCAAAAAATTTCAGTGCATGAACTCTGAAACTATAAAGCATTGCAGAAATTGAAATAACTAAACAAGCCCTCCAGAAAAACAAACTCAAAAACCTATGCCACCCAACACCTTTTTGTCTTAATTTTGCTTGCCTGTGTACTACAGTGGTAGGTTTCGTTATATTACTTAAGGTATTAACATGCACACACAGAAAACCAACTATAACAGGCCTGAAAATTAGAACAGGATTCGAGTTTTCAGGCAAGTGCTTGTGAGTTCATCATGGACTCTTCAAGTACAATTAGGTAGTGAAATGTTTAATTAGTAGCTACTTGTATCTACACTTGACAGTAGCCGCAGAAGCAGATGCAAGTCTCTGTTAGGTGAACACACAGCATGGCAGCAAAATTCAGGACCAAAGCCTGCATGCTCAGCTTCTCAGGTAGCTTTGTACCCAACATTGACCAAATACTGCAAGGGGAAGACCAGCAAAAACAGTGGCCACTAGGGGAATCCTGAGGGAAGAATAAGAAGAGAGAAAGCACAGAAGGATGCTTCTCCCGCATGCTCTCCCAACTCCCTACTTCCAATTTTGGGGGACACAAAAGGTAGACACCAAGCTGAATCCCAAAGCATGTTTCGTTTTTTTAAAATTTCCTATAAATTTTCTAAATCAGTGGCCTGTATACTGCAACTTACAAAAGAATTAATACACCACTCTGAATTAATTTTTTTTAAGTTTTGCTTAAATTTCTTACACATACCAGAGATATGACTAGAAATCCACACTGATACTCCAAGTGGTGGCAAGCACACTGCCTCTGCTGACCACTTTCCTGAGGAGCTCAGCAATGAAAGTCTTACCCCTCACAGGATACCAACCTCTTGCCCAACCAGCATATTTCAGGCAAATACTAAGAGCCCCACTGGTGCCCTCAGAAATGAGAGACAAAACCACATTGTACAGGCAGCACTTACCTCATTAAAAGAGATGTAATGGCCACAGCTGATGATACTGTAGCAGGTGCTTGAAAGCATTATGGTACATTTACCTGCACAGTCACCATATCACCCACATCTACCATCATTTAATGTTTACTGCTTTACTGTTACTCCAAATATGAAAGCATAATCTAAACTGTATCATATGTTATGTATGTTGTAAATAATAAAATACATATGGGTTCTGGGATTTATCTAATCAATAGACATGCAGTAAAACAACTTTGCTTGACAAGTTTTTTGTTTTGTTTTGTTTTCTCTTCTTATTTAATTACTTAGCTGAGAAACTAATGGTAAGAAAATTCACCCACATTTCCACAGGATTTTCTTCTGCCAACAGCAATAGAATTATTTAAACTCACACCCTTTCATGCTGGAAGATTCATCACTGATATATTCATGTCAAAATAAAGAAGGAAGATTCGTTCCTCTCTAACTTAATCTTTTTGAGTAGCTGTACGATGGCAATGTGTGCTTTCCGAACATCAATGCTTTAAGAATTCAAGAGTTCTTTCTGGTAATGTGCACATCAGGCCAAGGCTTACACTACCTTCAGGGAGAATATACAAAATTTCTTTGAACCTTTTTTGAACATATTCCCACAAAGGTATGCTATGCAAATAGATAGACAAGAAGGTTAGTGTTAACAAAATTAATCCAGAAACACTTCTTCTTGCAAGATGAAAAAAATGTTACATATTTTGAGGCTTGATTTTTTTTTAAATTCAGTATTTACAGAAGGAAACATCAGTAACCCTCACAGGAACATCTACATAGGGACTCATTCAGTAGTGCTACAGTGAATTTGCCAGACCAGCAGCCTAAACTGAATTTCATGTAACACTCAAACAATGATTCACAGTATCATTCCACATAAAACATTTGAAAAGAACATTTTTGCACCTTTCCAGATTGCACCCTCAACCAATATGGTTTAATGAGGTATCAGAGTGAATAAATCTTTGAAATAAAAACAAAATACAAATATTTAAAAGTATTTTTATTAAAATATCCTGTCCCAGTCAATGATACTGTCTAACTGACCTATTTTATTAAGTTGTTTTGGGGCTGCTAGGGGTAGTCTCTCTCCCCTCTCTTTAGCCATATACACAATGATCAGAGCTCAGGTGTGGGGCAGCAGTATGATGATGCAAAAAAATTTCTGTTCATTGCTGAGGGCTCTTGCTCCCGACCCTTAAAAAGCAAAGCGTCATAACCATGTAATATTACAGGTGGTATGTGAATTTTTTTGATTTCCCTATATTTCAGCCTTTGTGAAAAAGGCTTAGTAAAGACTTGTCCTGGAAAAAGACAAAGTATCACTTGAACTTCCAATCCACTTGTCAACACTGTCCAGCGCAGATGCAGTATGCTGGTGCCTAGTTCTAAAATTTTAGTAGCCTGAGTGTGGATGTTTGTGACTACGTAGACACACACACACACATATATATATAGTTCTTTTGTTTTTAAATGTACGTATGAATTGTACCACAGAAATAACCACAGTATCTGCTTTGTACAAAAATGATTTTTTTAACTCCACTTCCAATTGTTCTAGCTGTAATCAAGTAAATGTGCTTTGTCTGCACAGCTGAACAGCTGAATTAGCAGAAGTATTGAAAAGGCTGTGTTTTTATTTTTGATTATTTACTTTGTAAGCTGGAAAGGCCTTACCTCTTCCTAAGTTTTCAGTAATCAAGTACTGTAGGACAAATTGCATCAAATGTATCCTTCATATACAATACATAAGCATTCTAAAAAAGCACAATACCCATTCAGACAGCCAAAACTGCTTAACTGTCATCCCTCTCAATAACTTTTCTTGACCAAATTCTGCCCCTGGTTACACACAAACAGAACTGGATCCAATTTATTCCTACAGCTTTACGCAATTCTGAACTACCAAAAAGGAGAACAAGGGAGAATTCAATTTCAGCTCCAGGTGCAGGAAACAAGGTAGTGTAAGCTTTCTCATGCCAGAACCAGGAGTTACACTTGTCCAGTGTGTATCTAGTATTAGGCTGGACTCAATGCTTCATCCTCATATCTCATTCCTCCTATTCCTCAGAGCATACAAAAGGCACGTAATAATGTCTGCTTCTGTCAGACAAATCCCAGTCTCCAGTTTCCATAGATTATCCTAAAGCTATGAACAGTTGTTCTAACAAAAATAAAGTCATTTTACGAAGACAGAAAATTACAGAATGTGTAAACATATCTGCAGATTACTCACTGGAAAAACGTTCTTAATGGGTAGGTCAGGCTGAAATCTTAAATAAAAACTTTCTCTCATATGCATATTAACCTAACTTAAATGATGTTATACTTTTCCCTATGAAATGCAAAAAAGAAATGGGATGGCCATTTTTTCCCTTCATCCAAATGCAGGCTGTCAATTCTTTCTCTCTGACTTAATGAAAAAACCTTTCCCCCAGTTGCTTTTCCCTCTCAGAGGCCACTATCCCAATTTTTCTTCTTTTTTTTCCCAAGCAAGACTGTAAAATGCAGAGAATGCAAAATATAAAACAGCCTCAAAACTGATCCAGTTGGGACAAGGTTATACTACAGGAAGTGTTCAGCCCACTGACCTCCCTTTGGGGTCTTTTGCTCCGGGATGATGTAGCTATATGGCACGACACCTCTGCAATTCCACAGCGCTAGTGCTTTAGAAGAAACCCATCAAATCACAGGAAGTCAGAAGAAAGATAATGAGCTGCTCTAGAATATGTTTTGTTTCTTTACTTTCAGGTAGGCCAAAATTAAATTATAAAGGATGTATCTGTTTAGTGATACACACTTTTATTAGTTACTGATAAACCTGCTATTTAAATTCCTTAGCCCCAGCACTGCAAACTCTCGGTGCTGAACTTGAAGTCCAGAAATGAACTGCAGTGGAAACAACAGGGGTAAAAGGACACACCTGAGTGCTTTTAAAAGCAAACACACAGACCCCTTTGTGAAGTGAATAAAAGGTCTGTTTGATTTCTTTCTTTAAAAAGGGTCTACCTTAAAAAAATTGCATTTTCTGGTTTTGCTAAAAGTCTTCTTTGGAGGTCCCAGAAAACTGGACTTAAGAGACTTCCTTACTCTATTTCTTCCCACAAAAGCCTTTATTTCAATGACTGGATTACACAGGCTAAATACATTTTAAACACAATTACAGCATTTTTTTTTTTAATTAGAACCCATATCTTTTCTTAATTAGCAGTGAAATCTAGCTTCATATGTTACGACATACAGCATTTTCCAGGAAGGTGGTGTACTGAATTTCTAACATTTCAAATAAAGGTAATAATTAAAAAAAAAAAACATCTCAGGCCTTTTTACACTGCAAAGAAATATGAAAGGTTCTTTCTTCCTTCAGGGGTCACTTTGTAAGCAAATAAATTTTACACAAGTAAGGACAGATCCTTAAATGTCAGGTGTTCTTGTGCAAGATGGCTCAAAACATACATGAGTTAAAATTATCATAAGAAAACAAAGTAGACTCTTTTGCCTTTTATTTCTCTTTACATTACTATGATTTAAATCATATACAGCTCCAAAAAAGATTCATTAAGCAGGTATGAGCAAATCATAATTCAAAGTCTAGGGAAAGGAGAAGCAGCATTGAAAACTAACCTTCTAAGGAGTTTGTTTTTACTTGTAAGAACTTTAAGAGACACTTTATGGAATAAGAACATTAAGAAACTGAGAAGTTAAAACAGTGGAGTTAAACCAAGAATTAATTTGTTCGCATTCAACAAGCACATTCTAACCACTTTTAATTTTACTGTAAGCTTAACTAAATCATTAATACACCTTCAGTTTAGCAAAGCAATAAACAGTACATTTTTTTCCCCTTTTTTTAAAGTTTAGTTCAGCCTGGTGAAATGTAACAGCTAAATTCTCCCTGACTTCAGTGAAAGCAGACTAGAGCCCCTTGCATATGCTGGAATATTAGAAACAAAGTAAACACTTTGACAGTTATGGATTTTAGTGTAGAAAGTGTTGATTATGTAAATACGTAAAGAAGAATTTTTCTTGCAAATTAGAATGGCTAAGGAGAGACTTAGAATAAACACAAGAACTATGCCAAAGACAAGTGTGTCCACTGCTGCAAGGAAAGTATGTCAGTGGTCTGACTTCATTACATTCAGTGTTATTGTGCCAAAAGTAAAGGCGGGGGGGGGGGGGGGGGAGAAAGGGAAGGGTGGTGGTGGTAGGGGAAGAAGTTCTGCCAAGTCTCTCATCTTAAGCAACCCTGTAAGCTGGGGCAAAATCTAGTCTTTCTTAGATTGAAATTCTGATCAACAACCAAAAAAAAAATAAAGTGGAATTAAGGATTTTCAGAACAAATACAAAACTTTTCAAGAACAGCCAAATAAGATTTTAATTTATCTCACACTGCAGAACTAACAATAGAAAAAATAAAAAGATGGGTAATTACATTTGATTTTCTGCATTTGGATAGTTCCAAGTTGTATTTTATGTTTTGGCCTACAAGCTGGCTTTACAAAAACTGATTTCACTGACTACTACGGGAACCTTGCTAGATTTATAGAACCATCTGCTGGTAAAAATCAACGGCTATTTTATGCCTAACAAAACTTAAAATAATCTTTTGTTCCATAGATAGTCATATATTGCACATAACAGCCTGCATACTATCTCAAAATGTGGGCTGATTGTCACCTTGGTGTTGGTAGGAAAACAGTTGCCTCCTTATCCAATATTCCACAGTTGTGTGAACAGAATGTATTTTAACATGATTTCTATTCACAGCTTAAATGAATCATTTCCCTTTTAATTCCCCACCCCCAGCTATTCATTTATATACAGATGAGCAAAGCATTTTGATAAAAGTAGGTTCCAGAATAGACTAAAACTCCAGAATTTGCAAATTTATTTCTGCAGATAGGAACGATATAAAACAAGGAGCCAAAAAGAAAAAAGGTCTTATGAGAGATTACATATTTTCTTACTTTTAAATGTTCTTTGCTTCACCCCGCCCCCATCAAAACAACTCCAAAGACGCAGACAAGCATAAAATAATTTATGCAATTACTTTAACCCCACCTTTATAAGAATATGTCCTTGAGAGCCTCACACTTTGGGAAATACTTTGTGCCAATGCACTCCCTATGCAAAGCTACTTCAGACTAGCTATTGCTGCTAGTATAAATCAGCAGATTTTTGACTATAAAAGTGGTATGATGTAGCAACCAATGTATATCACATTTATGTGAATGTGTATTCAGACATAGTTCAATAATAGCTGCATCTTCAATCAAAAATGCTATATGTCTCCATATATAATCAAATCTAATTCTGCCTGTTTTACCTACCCTTTAAATAAAAATTATTTTCTTTGTCCTGCTGACTCTGAGGCACATAACCTTTCTCAGAGAATACCATATTCAGAGACTGTTTAGCATAATATGTTCATCCTTAAAATTAGGTACATCAGCAATAGTATCTCATATTATAACAAATAAGCTATAAGCCAGTAAAAATATAAACACAATCAGTAGTGAAGTAAATGGATAATTGTTGCAATACTGTTCAAAAAATACATTCCAACTAAGTGCTTGTAAGTTCAGTCAGGCTGAGGCCTAGCCTTTTTTTCTGAAACAGATCCCTACCACAAAGAAAGGATAGCATTCTGAAAATTTACTAAATAATAAAAAAAATTAGTTTGCATTTTATGTACTTCCCTCACAGAACAACATTAAATCTGTTTCATATACTAAGTGCAATGACCTATTTCTTCTTTTTTGGGGAGGGAGGGAAGACGGACAAGTGGAATTATTGGATACTGCTTTGTCTATATGTATTCCTATGTGTGCTATGATGTGTATTTTTCATAATATTCTAAACACTTTTTGTTTCAATTAAATAAGCCTTACTGCACAAAGAGGGATTTCATTTTTTTATTCAAAAAAATGCATAAAAATCAAAGATCCAATATACGGAGGTTTTCAGAGTACATCAGTCATTGTATGACAAATCCCCATAATCTCACAAAGTATGTCTAATATAGGTCGTATTTATAAATGGGTGTTGGGGATGGGGAAAGAAGGCTTGCATTTATATTAAAAAAAATTACTGATTCTTTTCTAAAGCAACTAATTCTTACCATTTTTAGATTCTGTTAAGTCTTGGGACTGCAGTTTCTCTCAAGTAGCACAAGGAGAACAATCTGAAAACAATTTAAAAAAGATGAAAAAAAATGAAAAAAATCCTATAAGTCCAACTGTCGCAACATTTAAAAGGCTTTTTGCCAGCATAATAGTGAATGAGCCAAGTATAAACTTCAGTGGTTAAGATTAAAGTCATGCAAATTATTCTAACCACATGTACACTTATATATCACGCTTCTCTGCACTTCAGTGGTCTGTAGGCTTAAATATAGGACAAAGGAATCCCTGGTACCTGGATTTGCAAAGCCCTACACTATTCTTAGCACTTGGTACATATCTGAAGAGCACAATACCTACTGGTTAACACACTTAAAAAATCAGCCAGGACAAATATCCATCATCCTATGCTTACTGTAAAGGTGGTCCATTGTTCCTGGGCATGGTACAATGTGTATTTTTTTGCAATCAAGAAACAAGTATAATAGTGTCAGGCTTTCACAATGCAATGGCTCAGAGAGTAGGTATTTTTGGAAATGGCACTGCATTACATAACCTCCAGTTTTCTCTCTCCCTTTATTCCACACACACCACACACCTATTTTAAATAGGGAGGGAAAAAAAAAAAAGAGGAGTAGGTGCCATCTCATTTAAATGGTACCTCAAATTATTACCCTCTTAATTGACTGTATTTGTAGCATACCTCCTTTATCAGTTTTCATCTGGTGACAAAAAATAAAGTTCTCTTCTACTGATTATATATTTCTTACCTATAGTGTGAATGTATGAAATATAAATAGGTATGGGTCATATGTTTACACACAAACACATACATACATACTGGATATAAAATTGCAAACTCATATACCTATAGATGTACATAGAAACATTTGGAAGAAAGCACATCACTAAATGTACACCAAAACACGTTTGTTTTGTTTTGTTTTTTTCAAAAGAACCACCCAAAATTTAACTGCTGCACATGCAAAAATGCAGAAGGCTGTTGCAAGAATGACTGCTTTCTAAAAATAAACCCCAGCAGCCTGAGAGGAATCCAGTGTCAGAGCGGAGAAGAGGGAGATTCGTTTTGCAAGGGAGAAGAAAAGAGACGAAAAACCAATCCAAGAGCCTTACATGCATGCTAAAAAAGCAAAGTGCGTTAAGTTCAAAAATGCATTTTGGTGTCTTTGGAGTGCAAAAGCAAAAAAAAAAAGAAAAAAAGGAAAAAAACTATCCAGTTTTAGAAAACCACTTCACATCTCCCCTTGAATGTGTGCAGAAAAAGCCCCAGCCTAGAAATCCAGCCTTAAAGCATAAAGATAAAGAGTTAAATATATATACTGCACGTTTCTAATCTTCTTTAAGAAAGCCTGCTTGGAAACGTGCACCGAGAGGGGGGAAGGCAAGCTGCAGCAAAGTCCAGCTAAGGGCAAAAGGAAATGAAAAGAAACAAAGAAAGAGAGAGAGAATTAATAATAAAAAAAAATCTGTGGATTGGAATTGCATATACTTACAGACAAAAGCCCCCGCTCCCTGCTCACTTTCTGTCCTTTCTACATGATCTGAAACACAAATGTGGATTAAAAAAGGGCAGCATGCTACAGAAGGGAATTTATAGTTGGGGGAGTGGAGAGAGGGTAGGGGGTGTGGGGAAGAATGACTGCACCTCTTCCAAAGTGCAGCCTTGGAGAAAAAAGAAAAAAGGGGTGGGGGTGGCTGGGGGAAAGTCTCTCTCTCGGGCTGGGTTTTGGTTGCCAGTGCTGGTTATATTGAACAATGAGCTAATTCTGATGGCAGCTGGCTGCCTGCCAGCGCTCCCCCTCCCCGCCCGGCCCTCCTTACACACGCGCGCTCCCCCCGCCCCCCGCCCGCCCGCCCGCCGCCGCCGCCGCCGCCGCCGGCCTCCTTCCGCCCGCCGCCGCAGCGCCAGACTGCTTAGTCTGCAATAATCCGCAGCCCCGCGTCCCCCCGCTGCCCGCCCGCCGCGGCCGCGCTCCGCCGGAGCCGGGCCCGGGCCCGGCGGCGCCCGGCGGGGCGCCCGGCCGGCCGTTGGCGTCCCTCCCGCGCGGCCGTTGGCGTTCCCCGCGCGCGCGGCCGTTGGGGCCCCCCGCGCGCGCAGGGCCCGGCGCTCCCCACACGGCAGCGCGGCGCGCGCTTGGGCGGCGGCCAGGCGCGGAGCGGGGCCAAGGCGCTGCACAGCCGCGGCGCCGTGCCAGCGGCGCGGAGCGGGGCGGCGCGGCGCGGCGCGGCACGGCACGGGGGGAGGGAGCAGCCACGTACTGTAATAATAACCCTGCAGCAGCGGCAGCAAAGGGCATCTGAGGAGAAGGGGAGGGAGACGGAGGCAGCCGCCCGCCGCTTCGCCTCGCCTCCCCTGTGCCGCTGCCTGAGAGGAGAGAAAATGGTGGGCGGGAGGAGGGGGCGCCGCGCCGCGGCACAGGCGCGGGGGCGCCCGCCCCGGGGAGGCGCCCCGGCCCCGAGGAGCCGCGGCGAGGGGCAGCGAGCCCGGGCGGCTCTGCGGCCGCGCGGGTGCGGCACGGCGCGGCGCGAGCCGGGCCGGGGGCGGCGCCCCGCCCCTCTCCGCCCGCCTTCGCCGCCGGGGCCGGGCCGAGGCGGCAGGTGCCCAAGCGGGGCCGGGGCCGGGGCCGGGGGCAGCGCCGCGCAGACCGGCGCCGCGAGGGGAGCCCCCGGCCCGCAGAGCCGCCAGCGGCACCCTGCCATGGCCCCGCCGGGCTGGGCCTGCGAGCGGGACCCTGCGAGCCTCGCAGTGGCCACCTAAGCCGGCTCGTTATCGCAAGTGGCACTAACTCAGGAAAGCAGCACCGGCTGAGAGACGGAAACAGCCAAGTGACGTACAGCGCGGTGACACAAAAGACTATACAAAGACTCCCACTACAAAGGCGCCAGGGGAAACAGAGCAATGTAGACACAGCACGTTGATAAACGGAGACAGAGGCAGTGCATTGCTGCAGTGTCACTCCATAAAATGCTGTACAGAGATGTATGACAAAAGACTAGAGAAACAAGTACCAAGAAACTGCTTTTCTGTGACCCTGCATCAGCTGTAGTGATCTTCCTCCAGGTTAAAATGTCCCAGGCCAAGGAGGTTGAAATGGTATGAAATCATACATGTTGCAGGCTAATGGGAAATTAAGCCTTCTCTCTTAGGCCTAGGTTTAGTGCAACTAACATTGTCAAATCCACCCATATTTAACTCCCCATAAAACTGCATATTTCAGTGGTCCACATAGGATTTTCATTTATTGAGTGGAATCAACTTGTTAGTATGCCTCTGCCCATTTCTGATCAGTTACCACATCTCTGGGAATGCTTTCCAAGCCTCTCAGTTCAGTGAAAATTAGGAAATGGGAAGGAAGAAATGTGGGGGCACGTTCAGCCCTGGATATTTAAACCTAAGATAAGCTCTGACAGTATTTCTAGCTTTAGTACATTAAGATCAGATCATTAGCCACTTAGGGCATGTTGCTGCATAGTATAATACTCCATTTCCTGGAATAAAATTTCTTAAAAAAGGAAATAGGGAATATCTTTCATCCAGTCTTCTTTCTGCTGGATTTCATATCATCTGCTGGCACTGCTCAGCTGGCACGTGTGACTGGACTTCTGACACAGCCACCCCATGACCTTTTCTTTCTTGCTCTCTTCCATATCTCTGTGCTCAGAAGTGGATATCTCTGATGTCTCTTTACAAGGAGGCTCAAGTCCATGTTCTACCCTTTCTTTTTGGACACAGGCCACACTCGGACCTCTTCTTTCCTGCTGCCAGGTCTTCTGAGCGTGGACCGTGCCCACTCCTTCCCATTTGGAGTCTGAGCAAGTCCCCCCAACCCGCATGTTGAGACTGGCTGGCTCCCCTTTGATCACAACCAGCTGGACACCAGGTAGCCCAGCCACCTCCTCTGACAGCACTGTGCGGTTGCTCAGCTGGCTCAGGCCCTCCCCCACCCTCCTCGGTTACACCTCTTTTACCATTTGTATGCTTTCTGGGCACCCTGCCAGCCCCCAAGAGCCTTGCCAACAGCTCTGCAGGCACTGTGGTGCACACAACCCACATGGTTTGCCCTCTTTGACTTGCCCCCACTCACGGCCCTGCGCTTCCCAAGAGGATGCAGGCAGGCTGGCTTGAGTGGCACCACCTGACACCTCAACTGCTCCAGCCAGCAGAGTGGCAGCTGCGGTTTTCTCAGGAGTTTAGCCACAGATACCAGGCTCCCGAGTGGCTTTAGTCATCCGCTTTCTTGCAGCCTGCCTTTTGCTGCAGGATGATTGCATGCAAAACATGCAGCAGCAAGCTGGAGAAAGCAATTCAGGCACACTCGCTCAATTGTTTTTTATTACACAAATGAAAACACACAGAAATACATAGTTACTACTACTTGCGTCTGCTCTCCTTTCTGCCCCCCACAGGTCATCACTGATCAAACATTAGGCCTCTATCACATTAGAGGCTACAAATTTAAACTTTATCTCAGGATAGTGAAGGAGAATTCTTCTAACCTTTTGCAAAATAGCAGGTTTTTAGATGTCCCAGTGCAGGTAGCAGCCCTTCACTGCACACTTAGAGAACAACAGTGGGTTCCCTTTGGCTTAGGTGCATCTGCTGACCGGGGTGAATATGCTTCCTAGCTAGTAAAGATCCAGAGACTCACTGTTTGCAGAGCTTCAGCACTGGGGAATGAAAACAGATACCAGGGACATAACTGTGGGGGTGATGGGAAGCCTGCAATAATGAAACCCTTAAGAAGCTCAAGTGGACAATGTTGAAGTGGACTGAACATGCCTGTATAAAGCATATTGGATGTTATGTGGGATTTCCTGGAAAGTTGTGTCCGTTCCAAGTGGGAGGAGAGGTATGAGCTCATACAGATGATAAGCTCTCAGCTAAACCTTTGGTGTCTTTCTCCCTCTTCTGCTGCCTCAAGCCCTATGTGCCTAGCTCCTGTAACCCTTTCTCCATATACCTGCCCACCTGCAGCCCACATCCCAAAGCCCACTGAGAATGTCCTTTACTCAAGCCAGCAAGAGTGGCTGCAGACAGGCGTAGACCTCCAGCTGGGACATTAGCCCTTAACGTCCTCACTTTCTTCCCAGTGACTTGCACTTTTGCCCCTTAAACTGGTTTGCTGTGCTGTTTGTAGTTGCCCATATCGGGAAAGTCCTACCTGCATGCTCCCTCTGAATAGCTAAGTTGCTACTCTGTGCTGTTTAGTTTGGCTGTAATGTCTTGAACTTCCTTTCCCTCAGCAGGTTTCCATTAGCAGCTCTGGATGGAAAATAGGAAACAAAGGCAAAACTGGAATAAGAGGACAAAAGCCTGTGAGCATGGGAGAAGAGCAGGAGGGAGCAGAGGACGGTCCAGCCCTGACATGGGCTAGGAGAGGTTTTGCCACTCCTGGTTCTGGAAATATAATCACAGCTCCAAGCTTTGCAGGAAAAAAAACTAATACAGAGGATGTTGACCCCAAACAATGACATGGAAACCAAGAGAGTTTAAGAAACCTGTTCCAGCAATGCAAAGTGTTACACTGAACTGAAAATATCTTTGAAAATCACTTTACTGAAAATATTAATCAAGAAATACACCAAAAGAAAACAAATTAATGATCATTTATTTGGTAAAGAAGTAAAAAAGCGTTAGGATTGCTAAGTTGTGAGGAAGCGAAAATCTTTTTTCACCTGCAGCTGGAAATTTCAGCCTGTGAGTCCAATGCCAGACTTCCCTCTTTTGTCTCTAATCACTAATATAGAACTTCATTATTACAAATGTGGCATATAAATAAATAGTCCCCTTGTCTCCAGGAAGACTACTTTTAACCCCAAGCCTAATTTTTATACCTTGTGGTTACCTAAACCAGTCTGATTTTTTTCTATGGTCAATTTTAGGTGGAGGTGAAGAGCTTGTTCCATCTACTGCCTTTCTGTGCCCATGTCCTTTGATTCTTTTTCCCTTTATTTCTCTCTATAGCCTGCCTTATAAACCCTAAAATTGATAAAGCCCCAATTTACAAAGCATTATGATTATATAAATAGTCTAAAATGGGCTGGCAAAGCAGAGAGAACAGAATAGGCCCTTGTGGCTGAAGGGAAGGTAAAAGCAGCAGAAGTTACACATATAATAAGGGTTTACTGTTTATAAATCAACAACTGGGAAACTTCATAGCTTGCAATGAATAGGCACAAAACAGTTGCCAGAGAACCACTCACAAGTTGTCCTTCCCAGTGCTGACAGCAAGCAGAGAAGCTGTATCATACACTATGGGCCATGATTCCCACTCATCTTCTCACTTCCATCCTTCAGCCTTCTGATCCCAATATTGTGTGCAACACCACAAACTAACAAGATTCTGGTCTGCAAAGAGGGGTTTGGTTCAAGCCTGATAGGCCATGTAGTAGGAAATAGGGTGCATGGAAAGCTGCTAGCACAGGTAATAGATTGGCCTGGACCATCTGAAGTAAGCAGGTGGGAAGGTGGCACATGAGGTGCTGGGGGAAGCAGGCAGGAAAAGTTTTGGCAATGAAGTCAGGTCATGCAGGCAGCTCTTGGTAAATCCATCCAAAAAACAGTGTAGTTAAACTTTGCAGCTTTGGTGAATAGGCAACTTTCCTTAATGATAGCACCACTGCAGCACCTTCACAGATGTATTCTAAAAGCAGAAACTCACCACGCAGGCATAAAGGCACAGCATATAATGACAGCTTTGCTCTCTTCCAGAGTCTTCTGCCTCTGGCACACTTTCTACTCTTCATTTCTATTCATCAATACATTAGTTTAAGGAAGAAATTGGGGAAATGCATTGCCCTAGTTAAAAACTTGAGCAGCTTTTAATAGCAATAAAGGGGACGACATTGTAATGAGCTACTTGTCAGAGCGTGTGCGTGATGATTTTATGGCAACTTAATTGAAGTGCAAGTGGAAGACTACCCATTAGCTCACTTTTTCTTTTTCAGAAGAAATAAACTATGGGCTCCATTTCCATTTTAGTTTTCTGGAGGTTGGATTCAGAGGGTTTCTTTTTCCTCTTTATCTCCAAATCTATGAGAACTTTGTTTTCATTTATTTTTATTACTAAATAAAATGAGCTGTACATAAATAACTGATGGAACTGAGTTATCTGGCAGCTTTCCAATTAAGATTAATTTGTCAATAAATAAACCAAATGTCAAGGATTTAATGCTGGCGCTCCAACAGGGGACAGTTAGGATGGAAGAACTGCACATCAGCTCAGGAAACAAATCCTGCTAAGCAAACTTGTTTGCTTTTAACAAACTAAAGCTTCTGACATTTCTAGAATAGATTATTGGTTCACCTATTGCAGTTCTGTGCAATAATGACTAACAATGAATACTTGACAGCAAGATGTAAAATACGCAGAAAAGTATTCAAGAATACACCAAAGGAAGGAAAATCATAAATATTGATCATGGCAAGGCCTCTATAATTAGATTAGCTTCCCTGACTTCCATGAAGCTACCTACATGTATACAGTTAAGTACATTGCTGAGGTTAAGCACATCAAAATTAAAGTAAAATTCTGCATCAATTGAAATTTTGGGGGTTTGCTATGGGCTTGGATAAAATGTTTTTCTATAGAGCAGACATAGAAATCATTTGAGAATGTTGTGGAAGAAGAAGCAGTAGGATTTGATCATGATTTGTGGGTATAGATAGAAGAAAAACTGACAAAGTACAGCAAATTTCAGCCTCGAGAGACAGCTCAAGAAAACAACAGTAAATGGGAAAGACAACTGCTAGAGAAAGCAAGAAAAAGATACTAGTACTGACCATGATCATTTCGGTCAACAGCACTTCAAGATTTGTAGATTTGCAGTCATGCATTTGGAAAACAGTAGCCACAGTCCCAGCAAGAGCCTAAGACTTTAGCTAAAGTCCTGCACTGCTCTAGTGGCACAAGCAGCAGAAAAACAGCCACAGTGGCTTGTTTGCCTGGAGCTCTTCCCCGGCGTGTGCTCTTCCTGGATCCTAATTCAGGAGATGCTCCCCTGAAACATACTGCCTCTTACAAAAATGAGGTTAAGTGATGAAAGCTCTATGAAGCTCCAAATGTAATTTCTGCTTTGTAGCTTTAGTAATTTTGTGAAAAGGTATGTGAGAATTAACTGGTATAAAGAGGATATGCCAGTCAGCGTTTGCTACCACAAGAACAGCTATCCCATATGAGGCCAAAGCCCTGCATACCTATAGTATTCTGTTTCCAGCAGTGGCCAGCAGTGTATATTCATGAAAATTAAAGGGGATGGGCATATAAGAGTGATGCATCCCACATGCAGAATCCCTATTGACATGTATTGGACCAGTTGTGTCAGGACTACTATATTTAATGACCAATAATGGGGCCATCCTCCACTCATCGGCTAATCCTTTTTTTTAACCCCCTTTGTACTTTTACTGCTTTACAACTTCCTGTTGTGGCAGTAAATCTGGTTTTGTGCTATATGAAAAACATGCTTTGTTTCATCTTAAATCTACTACCTGACAAGTCCACTGAGTATGTCCTAATTCTCATGCTTGAGTAAAACTGAATAATCACGCCCTAATCTGGGTACACAATTGCCGCTGATTTCAGAGGAAGTTAGGGTTTCTCATCTACTGCAGAGGCAGACCCAAAATGCAGAAACTGACAATTATGCTGATTAGTGATTCATGTAACAAAACCCGGATGGGCTGACACCCTTTCATTAAAGCATTAATCGAACCTGTTGGTCTAGATAATTTATCTTTTAGGAGCATATCCGTTTTACTTCTGGACCTCCTTGATCTATTTGTGATCAGCAACATACATAACAAATATTCCTACCAGAAGTCTAAAACCTGGTAGATCAAAAGACATATTCACAGCCAATGGATTCAATTTTGAAGAAACTTATTTCTGCATACTAACCAAGAATTGCATAACTAACCATTTAGAACTTGGCTTGACTTTGAGGTTGTGTTGTCCTGTAAAATCAGTAAATGCTTCACTTGTACAGTTGGTTTGCCAAAATATTCCAAGCAATATCTGCATGCTGGGAAAATGGAATCTCTTCAGTTCGAAAGAAGAATCTTGTGTATGCTCACTCAAAAGTACATAGCTTTGTTGCCATATGACAGAGGGACCATTGGTCTTCTAGCATCTGAATGTTACAGAGACACCATTAACTGAAGGTCTGTGGAGTATGGTATGGTATTTATTTCATTGCCTAATAAACAATATTTCCCACAGTACTGTGATTGCAAGTATTTCCTTCAAGGAAATTATAATAAATGACTTGAACAAGAAAGAAGGGTTCAGAAACTTGCATAAAAATTTACGGCTTGGTTTTGACTCATTGTAAGCTCAGGTGCTTTAACATGAAAAACAGAACCAGAACATGTACTTCTGAGTGAGACTGACTGGCAAATGTTAGTAGTGCCAACCAGGACAAAGAAGTATTACCATGGTCTCCCTGGACAGATGGATCTAGAGCAGAAAGGGGAGACAACAGAGAAAGTCTTAGACATTTTCAAACTTTAGAAGAAAAGTTAAAATGCAGATCATGGGATCCATTGTTGATAAGAAAACAACTAACTCAAATCCAAAGGAAGCAGCATCTTGAACAGTACATGTGTGTACTTTGTTCAAATTAAGATGAGGCCCTTCCTAACTTACACTGACACTCTGTGAATGTCATTTTGATATGTGTATTTCCAAAGTTAAGGTAGTTGCACAATTTAATGAAAGACATGAGCTGAAACCCAACTCTGTAACCCCCACTTTTGTAAGTAGCATTTATTCACACTAGTGCTCTCACAGAAGACGTGTTAAATGCTGTTCCAAGTAATGGTTCCAGAGATGAGCCCTTCTATTCTAGTCAATTAAATAAACATGGTATGCTTCATTTAAATTCATGAGAATTCATTTCATTAAAAATGCAAACTACAGTTTTCCTATTATGGGCTGTGTGTTCAATTATTCTCAGCAACTTACTTAGAACCTGTAAGGTTACATTAGTCACCACTTGACTGGGATAAGCCCAAGTTCAGCTGTAAAGCTGAGCTTAAGATTAATTTCAGTTTGACTGGAACTCAGGAACAGAGGATCAGTTGTTGCCACTTCACTAATTCTTCAAAATCAGGAATAGAAGATAGGAGCTTGATTTGAATCAGTTCTGTCAGCAAATTTTCAAATGTCTGGATTTTGAATTTTTTCTAGCTACAATGGAAGTAAGTACATTCCACTGAGGAAATTTCATTCTACATTAAGCATAAAAATACCCAGACTCACCGCTGCCCATCATGCTGAAAGCTTCCATGATCTGAACATACTGTATTACAACATCAGTATTGTTATTGTATTAGAAAACAAATAGCCCTGGCATTTCTGCAGCCAGATCAGGAAATCAGGATCTGTAAAAGTAATCATAAATGGGAACCCAGTTTGGGTCAGACACAGACATAAATAGTTGTGCTTGGGGAATATATAAAGGGAAAAAATCCAGCCAAAGTACCCAACTGTACCTAAAGAATAAGTGACATTTTTGAGCTCAAGGGCCCCTTAATCCTGTATTAAAGGCCATAACATTTCCTTTAGAGTATTTCAAGCCTTGTTTCAAGAAAACATGGAGTTGTGGAAGTAATGTGTATGAAATTAATGATTTTTTTTGCTAGCTTCATAGGTTTAAAACCAAAAATTAAATTTTCCCTTTAACTGTAAGGACTTATAATTTCCTCACTACAGAAGGAGATGGTCAGAATTTGATTGCCCCACAGTTAGTTATCTTTTTTTCTGGTAACACTGCACTATGCCTTCTGTCACAAACTGTGGCATAGTTTAATTTTTTTCTGTTTCAAATGCCTGCAGGGTAGATCTGGGACTTCACTTAAAGCCATATTGTTTTACTCTGCAGGAAAGAGTCCTGACTCTGCTCACCAGTAACACATCTCCCATTCATTTTGGAGAGAGTGAGCTTCAGTCCATTATCATTCATCTGATGATTCTCTCTGTTTGCTGGTATTTTTCATAACAGTGACTAAAGAACCAGGCAGTTAAAAGATTAAAGTTAAAAGGAAAAGTTAAAAGATCCCTTTTGAAATGGTAGACAAAGTTGCTTCTTTGAAGACCTTTTTTTGTATATTTGCAGGACTCAGTCTGTCTTTTTTGACACTTTGGTAAAGCCTGGGGTTTGGCAATCCCAGTGTGTCATAAAAAGAAATGATGCCTTTTTAACTGAAAGAAATTCCTAATAATAAAATGCTTAGGAAGCATTGAATTCACCAGATCAGACCTTACTGTTCAGTTAGGCCGTATTTTACAGTGATTAATGAAAATGAGATTCTGGCCCTGGAGAGGTAATGACCCCACCTGGCACCTGCCAGATGTTCTTTCTTGAATATTTTCTTTTGCTTGACTATAACATGTATTATCAGAGAAGGAAGAGGCCATTATCTGTTCACTGGATTCTACAATGGTAGGAGCAAATTCAATGATATTGCATTTGTTTTCAGAGAGCACAGCTCAATGGGACCCCAAATCCTCATCACAGTCTGAGTTCTGTTGCTACATATGTATATCCTTACCGAACTCATAAATGGTTGTAGCCTGGGAGGGTACTCAGGAAAAATATGCTACAGGCTTGCCCTGACCCTAAAGTCTTCCCTACACACCTGCTTTGCCACTCTCAGAGATAATGCTGGGGTAAATGGACTTTTGGTCTGAGACAAATAGACTGTGACCACTTCTATAACATAGCCATAAAAATACAATATGCTGCCTCCTTCAATCTCATGGCTTATTTTTAACTGCATGTATTTTTATCAAGGATAATCATGGTTAGTTCTTCTTAAAACTGAATCACTAGCGCTTCCTCCTCTTGAAGTGCACAGCTGCAAATGAAGTACTGAGATTGTGTGCAGGCTATGGAGGGCTAGGGGAGAAGAGCACTATATACCTGGGTGGCTGCACGTGACAGTTCAGAGTGTTACCTCTGCAGATGGCTGTGGTTACTTGCTATTAATTTGTTAATAATACATTTCAAGATGCTTTTGGTGGAAATTTTGTTGCTTTGTATCTGGCACTGCTTAAAGAGTTTTGCTCATGATCTTTCCTTTTGGTGTTATCTTTCTTAATTCAGCAAGTGTCCTCCAACATTTTACAGAACTGTTCTATGCACAACTCTGAACTTTGATGAATGCTCAGAGCTCATTATATGCCACTACAGAAACATTACACAATTGAGAGGAATTTCTGTCTTTAAAAAAAAGAAAACTTTATGAGAACATTAAGGATAGAAATGCAAAAGAACAGTATTGAATGGTGAAGAAACATTTGACAGGCAGTAGGAAAGTTTCAAGTTAAATGTTGGAGGTATTAATGCCTTAGATTATGTTAAATTTCCTACTTTGGCCCCTTTCTATCATTCATGCATAACATGTTTGACAAGTGTTCTGTCAACTTTGTAAACACTCTAAGATCACATCAAGAAATTTGCATTTTGCTAAAACTTATATGTCACAGATCATAACTGTCTCCAGAGTCCATAGTGAAGGGCTCCAGAATTTAAAAGTTATTCTGAGTATTATTTTTACGAAGACCTAATAAAAAAACACACTTGAAAACTATAAACACTTTAAAAAACAACTTTAAAAATATTCAACTTTCTCCCAGATGAAAAACATATTTTCTTTCAAAGTCCTAAATCTCAAAAACATCTTATCAAATTAATTTCAAACTTTTCTTGGGGAAAAGCATCTTGGGCCAGAGACTGCACATGAGAAGCAGGCAGAAAGGAGTTTTTTAAAAGATGCTGTGTCAACATCAGACTTGTAATGGAAAATGATTTCTAATCTCAGCTGAAAGGTTCAATGCAGCAGGCTGTGGACTCCATGAAGCTGTGGTTCCCTTCAATTCTGTGGTTTTGTAAATGGCTAGATTAATCATAACTTGTATTTTTAAAAACAAAGGCAGTGCCATAGAAACACAAGCTGGCAATTAAGGGTAGAAGTCTGTCACTGTGAACTTTTCCATGGTGTCTCTGGCCCTTTCCTGATTCCTACCATGACTCCTAAGGGGACCACTGAGACACATGAAACACAGAGGTCTTTAAAGCAGGAGAGACAGGACTGCCAGAGATAATGGGTAGGGCTGCTACGAGCCTCTCCTTGAAGGACTGTGCAGAGCTGGACAAACTCATCTGCTAAGAGGCCAACACAGGAACAGCTCATTAGATTAAAAAGCAATTTTCTCAAGCAAAATAACCAGTGGAACCAACATTTCCAAAGGCAAAGTGCCTGAAGTTATACACCTACACAGTGACTTGATTTGTAAAAGCAGTGAACACATACTCTCCCTCCTGACTTCATTAAAAGCAAAGATTTTTCTCTGTCTTTGAAAACTGGGTCACATCTTGACCTGATTGTGCCTAATAAAGGATTTAAGATCCTGATTCTAATTTGTTGGCTACTTGATGGATTTCTAGAGTAAACATGACTGACACTCACTTCAAGGCCTATTAACACCGCCAAAGAGGTAAACTGTTATCTTGCACGTGGCAACTTGATATAGTTATTTGACTGACACTACAAGTTGGACTGATAAAGCAAATAAAGTTGATGCAATGACTTCTGTTCAGCATTTTACTTGGCGTGCATGCTGTTTTGATTAGAAAGAGAGAAATTCAAAATCCACATGGTCTATGCTCACTGGATGAACCCCCAGGTAATGGTAAGTGTCAAAATGTAACTGTGCATAAGTACATTGCTATGTATGAAAGCAGATGTGGCTCTTGGCCTTTCACTGCTTAATACAGATCAAAAATTTCATATCTAGAATTAAACTTAAAAGAGCTGCTATTAAAGTTTGCAGGGAGCAGTGCTTAACAAAGGGGACACATCAGCAAAGCAGAATGATCACTGCTGCACTTCATCATTCCTCTGCATTATATCTCAAGTTGACAGACCAGTAGGCACCAGTGTAAGTCACCTTGATGAAAACCCCTGCCTGTCTAAACTCTATACAGGGGAATCTCAAGGAAGATGCTGGGATCCAAGCAGCTGGAGTGTATTCCTTTTGAAACAGTATTGTGGACTGATGTACGAGACTTCACCTCAAACGGCTCAGCTAAGCAGACTCAGCTGGCAGAGGCAAGCTCACCATCTACTCTTAAAACAGTTGTGGAAGCAGGAAGCTCGCGGCACAGCTGACCGAGGTGGTGTGGTGGGACCTGCCAAATTCATAATGCCTACCAGAAGACAGCAGGTGTCTCACCAAAGTATAAACACAAAGCTGAAGGAAACAGAAAAAAGAGAAGGTAGTTTTTTACTCGCCTACCCTGTCATGTTGATTGGAGAAGACGTAATGAAACCTGGAGGTGCGGGAGAAGAAGCACTGCTTACTTCTCCTTATGTAACTGGAATGCCATTCCCCCTCAAGGCAGAGCAGCTCATCAAACCCAATCCCAGCACTGAGGAACAGCATTGGGACTACGAGTTACTATAGTCCAAGGATCTAGTGATGAATGGAAATATGGCATTAATTCAGGCAAGTCCTATAGCCTATGTAATATGAAAGGTTCAGATAGTTGATCATAAGCAGCTTTCTGCTGCTATTATATTTCTCTGCTTTAAACCAATCTATCATTTTTTCTTGTCCGTAGGGCACCAACTGATTTTGTGCCCAACCTTTTATTGATTTTAGGACCCCATATATAAGTTTGAGAAGTCCACTAATTTAATGCTGAGCTAGCTACACAGTAAGGACCTTGTCATATCTTTTTATTATTTGCTGATTTTTGTTTGTTTGGTTTTCTTCTAAAATCTGACCTTGAGCTGTCAAAAAAGAAAGATTTATATCTGATGTACTCTTCATTGCCCCTAAAATGTAGACAATATCAGAAACAACAGGAAGACTAAGCTTTTCATATCACATAAAGAAGTGCCCTCCATTTTTCACTGTAATTATATTGGTAATGTGGATATACAATTTATTGTAAGGGTGCAGTACTAGTAAGGCACTGTACTCATGCTCTATTGCTCTTCCTACTATAGTAATGTCATCATAGGAACTGTGAGATGAAAATCACAGAATCTGTCCCTTAGAGTAGCTTGGTTTGCTTTGTGTTGTCTAACTTAGTGCACTTTCATTGTTTTCTTCAAAGAAAGCATGCGGTAACTAAACTCACTGTGGAACTAACACAATAGAACTGAATCTGAAGAATTTTGGTTCAAGGCCTTTAATGGGGTAAAACTAGTGACTGCTGAAGTGAACAGTGAACAGCTGATATTTGAAGAGTGACATACAGTCACACTTATTTATAGCATCATGTAATATTATATTGCACCCAGGTAGGATGCAGAGATGGTCTTGAGGAACTGCTATTGTAATATTGTGAATCATTTCAATACATTTATATGATTAAAATGTTTTATGTTAATTTAATTGGATATTTTTCTTTCTCACCTGAGAACTGGTCTAGATATTTATTCCATTTATCCAGGCAACGTCTGGCACTTTTGATTTAGTACGGGACTGCAAATCAGTCAATAAGAATGTACAAGTCTTTCTTTGCTTAAACTATAAGGAGTTAAGTGTTCATCTGCATTTGGTCATGTTCAAGTTCAAGGCCAAAGTGCTATATTTTAAAGGAAATTTTATATTCCTGGGGGGATAAAAGGAAATCTGAGTGCTAAGAGGATGAAGAGAGAAGGGAAAAAGTTCTACCAAGCAGAAAAGTCCAATATTTAACTATAGGTTATGGAGGTGTTCACTACATCACTCTTCTCATCTAACCACCTGACACATGGTTAATGACCGTCTGTGAAAAAGTAAGTGGATCAAGCCTAGTTCATAACAGATATCTATATCACTTAATCCCTGCAATACTGTCAGGAATAACTGTCATTCTCATTTCCTGACACAGTAAAGAGGTGGGGGACCAAGATATGCAGAGAAGTTGAGAAGGTCCCTTCAGAGCAGAACTGTGCTACTCTTAACAGCAATATGGAGGGAAATGTAACCACGCTCCTTTTGCGCTTGTCCTGTCTTTCGGAAGGGGTCCTGACTGTCTCATTCTCCTTTTCTGTTACTCCACTACATATCATGAAATGCTGTATTATCACAATAAAGTAATTGTATATGTTTTCCTTTCACTTTTACTGCTGGTGTTTTTAAATAAGTGCTTGCCATCACTATTCAGTTTCTGCTGCTTGATCCTATGGTGAAGTCATAATCCTGAATTTACATCATCACAGTCTGTTGCCCTGGAAATGACTAATGGCAAAATTCAGCCTTTGTACTCCCACACAACAGCAATTTAAAATGCTGAAAAAAAGACAGATTGTATAGATTGTATAGATTAAAACCTCATTTTGTGTGTTTAACAACCATGCCTTTTCCCTTAAACATCTTTAGGATGACCTAAAAAAATGCTGTGTGTTAAGTCATAGATTTAAAAGGAACGTTCAGATATCACAATATAAAAATAATCATTTAATTACTTTAAAACCCAAGTTAACAATTAGTCGCAGTCTTTGGATTTTCTAAGATCAGCTTGAAAGTAGTAAAAATATAGTTATGGGGTTTGGGGGGAGTCAGATTCTTTTCAGGATTGTTCAGAGGTTTTGGGTAATATTTTTAATAGCTTTTTGATAGAACTGTCTATTTGAAAAAAACTCATCCATTTTGATTTGAAACATTCTGCATCTAAGAAAGGAATCTCCAGATAGGAAAGAAGACATAGTAAAGAATATCTTAATACTTTTATTTTTAAACAAGCAAACTGAATGCTTAGATTTTGCATCTGTTTTTTCTCCTTACAGTTTGTAACTGCATAAGGTGCCACCTGGTAGGAGCCTGGTTTGCCCCAGATACATCACAGTTCATGCTGATCAAGTATGGACTGATTTGTCACTGATGCACCCTCCCCCCGTCCTCTTCATTTAGTCTAGACAAATACATGGCTGGGAAAAAAGCACTGGGTGTTTTGACCGAGGGTACTGTCATTATGGTGATACTCTTCCCTAGCAGCTTGATTCAGCATCAGCTGAACTGAATGGGAATTCATTAGTGAACTGTAGATCAAGCCCTTAGTCTCATCCTCAGCGAAACAATTCATGGTGTCTCCACTTCCCAACTGTCTGTGAGTGACAGGTACTCAGCTGAACGCTGCATCACTCAAACTCGCCCCGTGTAAAATAAAATGGAAGTGATGCAATCTGATAGGGAGAGTGATATATATCTGCTCAGCTAATGAAGGGCTCATTATTGTCACCTCAAAATGGTTCACAGCCCCAGGATTTTACTGGAACTATAACTATAGCTTGAATTCTAAGGTAACCATGGTGACTTAAAATGCTTTACTGTATTTATGAGCCAAGAGACTGCCTTACCCAGAATGGTCACCTTAGTGTACTTCTGCAGCTCTGTATCATTTTTTCGACCGGAGGACTACAATGTATTTTGCTTTAAGTTATGTTTTAAAAGAACTGAAAGCTTCAAATAGTGTTTACCACAGCATCTCACCTCTAGCCTGGAGTGGACTTCTGAGATTCTCTGCTTTTAAGATTCAGTGCCCTCTATTTATTTCTGCCATGTTATAATTCAAGAATCTGAATTTCTGCAAGACCTGATTACTTAAGAAACTCTTCCTTACCTATATGGTTCTTGCCTGTAAGATGAGTAAGGTGTGTTTGCTTCTTGCTCCCAGAGCAGAAATATCCACAAACAGGCTCTGTGTATGTTCATAGCAGAACAACCATACCATTCAAACTGCTTCATTTAACAACTGGATAGCACCTTCACAAGGTGTCCATCAGGGCATGGTGTGAGGCACATCTATTTACACACTTCCCAACCTGGCAGGGAGAGGGGGTCTGTTTGCTGGAGATTATTTCATAGCCATGAAATTATGGCAGACAATCTGGTTATTTTATTTCAGATCACAGAGTCACAAACTAATTCAGGCTGGAAGGGACCTCGGGGGTCTCCAGTCCAACCCCCTGCTCACAGCTCTGAGGTTGGACCAGGTTGCTCAGGGCTTTGTCCAGTCAGGTCTTGAAACCCTCCAAGGATGGAGAGAGACAGCACAGCCTCTCTGCACAACCTGTGCCGCTGCTGGACTGTTCTGGTGGGGGGAAAGTTTCTCCTTAAAGCCAGTCTGAACCTCTCACTTCAGCTCAAGTCCTTGTCTCTCACACTCTGCCCATGCACCACTGTGAAAAGCCTGGCTCCAGCTCCTTGTCTGATTGTTTATTCAGCCATAAGACATATCCATTTTACAGTGGGCAAAGGAAGCAAACAGTGGCAGAATCATAACTCCAATATGGTAGCAGCAGGAGGTCTCACGCTTCTGTCAGCTGGTAATCAAAAAAGAATATTTTGTCAAGCAATACTACAGCATTTCATAAATTTTACTACCGAGCTCTTCATCACATTATATTACCTGAAGCCTATGTGATTTGTAGGCTTCTGAAGCACCCTTTATTTGTGAGCTTCAGCACTTTCAGTTATCTGTGCTGCTCTAAGACTGTGAAGTACAACAAGAAAGTCGCACTGGAGGAGAGGCAGACCCTAGTCTTCTGAACAGAAGGGGGAATAAATCTTTAGGGAGCTTCTACAGATAAAAAAAATCATCTTAGGCAAGAACTTTTGTTAACCACAACAACTAGCATTTGCCATCTCAAAGCAGGTGGAAGAGAAAGACAAATTACAGAGTTGTTTCTACAGATTACTTGGGTTTTGGAAAAGCTCACTGTTGTGACTCAAAAGAGTAGCTATTGATGGGACAGCTCACCTGCAGAATGACCCAGGATTGGAGATCAAGGTTGCAGAGACAGAAAGAGAGGGAAAGAGGAGTCCATTTGCATTAAAGGACAGCATCTTCATTCCAGCAGAGAAGAGCTGCTCAAAGCATGTCTGTTTAGGGCACTCTCTGGAACGGCGAAAGGCAAAAGGCAAGCTGGGGAAGATGTAGCCAGCAACATGCTAGGAATGAACACAAATTTCTGGAACAACCACTCCCACAGAAGTGGTGGGAAGTAAAGGAGACCACTGACATTTAAGATAGAATTTGGTGCTTGGAGGGTTTCTCAAAGAGATTATATGTTGTGGTACCTGTCACAAGAAAAGCCTGGACTCAATAACCCAGGAGGTTCATTTCTCTGCCATATTCCCCTGCTCCTTCTTCTCCCAGTTTCTCTCTTCCTTCCTTGTCATAAACTTTTCAAGAAACTGGAACACTGATTATTTCTCTATTCCTTATTTAACAACTGAGAGGGAGATTTAAGGGCAGGGGAGAAAGAACACAAGAGAAAGAGCGTTATTTCTGAGGCATCCATTATTACATGGACTGCTTTGCTTCCAGAACTAAAAGAGAATTTTTACAATATATCAGTGCCTCCAACACTCTTTTTCTGGTTTATGTCTTGCAGAACCCCCCAAAGAAGGATGGGAGAAGCCCTGCATATTAGACTCAAAGAGCCAAGAGGTGGTGGTGAAGAAAAGCTGTGTACTGGTGTAGAGGAGAAAAACGATATGTTTTTTTGCAAAAAAGTCAATGAAAAGATATGTAAAGTATTCTATGTAAAACAAGGCACATGAGTTTTTAGGAAGCATATAGGTCTCAACCAAGTTACATCAAGCTACCATATATTTTTTGAAAATGTTCATTTATATTGTGCTTGTGTTTCCCTGGGGTACATTTCTGTTTCTTTTCCTTTCTTCTGAAAACAAGTAAGTGCTAAATGAAACAACCCAGAAAAACTTGTCTTAAGAGTTTATTACATACTATTTTTGGTACTGGTACTGGTGTCGGAATAAAGCAAAATGTACTGCAGAAATACACAAGAACTATGGGTTCCTCCCCAGACCCACCAATGTTCATACTAATCTATGTGTACAAATAAAGATACTCTGTAAAACTGTGGCACTGTTCAGTTACATCTCACATTGGGCCTAATCCAAAGCTCAAATCCAATTTCTTTCCAAAATGGGTTATCCAGGCAGATGTAAAACCTATCTGAAAATATTGTAGGTTGGGGAAAGAATGATCCTTTATCAGTAATTTTTTGAAGAAAGACTTTTTTGTTTGCCACGATCGAGCAACTGTTGTTTTCCATAATGACTGTAAAAGAAAATAGCTGTTCAAGTACATAATTATGTAACACCTTTTAGAACTGTATTCAGTTCAGTTAACCAAACTATGAAGCTTTATTTCCACTTTTGCTGAGAAAAGATTCAAATCTGTATAGAAAGTTTAGACTATAATAAATGAGAACCTGAATCTTAGAAACCAAAGAAAAGTTATTCAAATGACTCTATAAGTCAAATACACTGATAAATCAAATGTACTTTGGTAAATGTACATTTGTAAATATATTGAGAAATACATGAATGTAAATATATTGACAAATCAAATGTACTTAAAATACTACTGTGTCAAAAAATGTTCAAATTTACTAACATCCTGAAATCAAGGGCATGCATACGGTAATAGCAATTTTATGAGTATGGGAAATTCTTAACATAGGTCAAAACTGAGGCCTTTAAATAGACTTTATTTCCCATTTTGCACAAAATAGGTTTGTGAACAACTTCAAAAATCAGAGTCTCTGAGGCATCAAAAATGAGGTTTCGATATATACTGTAAACACATAATCCTGAACCCCCCACCATGTTCATTCTTCATGATAACGGAGACAATCTTTGTACAAGGACATTTATTGGAAATAATAGCAGAAGATTTTGCAGTATTTTGGAAGCTGATTCTTGCAGAAAAGATGGATACTTCTTCAGGAAGAAAAAAGGGTGTCTACATACATTATGAAGTTATTTACCTGGGCATTTACATTCTAGCAGAAACACTGACAATCATTTATTTAACATATTCTTAAGGAAAATGTCCTGAAAACCTGTAGTTTATCTAACCGTGTAGCAGCATATCCGAGTAGGCGTGCTAAATCTCAGTTCTCTCAGTGTTGAGGTATGGGCCACACGGGCAAGTTTTATCCACGCAACTATGTTGGCAAGGAGCCAAAAAAACAAACACACCTAACTAACACAGATCTTGCAACAGAAGAATTTTTATAGATACAATTATCCTGTCACAAAACTCATTCAAGGATACAAGTTGTACTTCTTAGGGACCTAGGGTTTAGGTTGCACTGGCAAAAATACTGCTTTTGCTACTGTAAATTGTAGTGGTTCCTACACACCTCAGTCTACCTACGAACCTTCTTAAGTGTAGCCAAAAAGTAGCCAACTTTTGCACTTGCACAAAAGTTAACATGAGAAATGGGTAGAAACAGTAATCTGTAATACTAAGTGTTTCATCCCAGGAAACAACCATTATGGAAGTTACTCCATAAAAAAAATTACTGAAACTAGAACTGAGGTTGAGAAAACATAGGCATTTTATCCATATGTACTAATAATGATTCTCTTTTCTTTTTTTCCTAATTTTAACCTTTCAATTCTAAAATATTTTAAAAAATCATTAAGACTGAGTGGTTTAGCCCAACCTATTTAATTGCCATGCTGTTTCCTGGGATTTTCAGGTGACATCATCTATATGATTCCCTGTTTTAAGTGAAATTCTCAGAAATGCTCAGCTAACTTATCTCCCTTTGAAATAAATACAGCTGATCATTTCACAAAATTGAGGTCAGGCAAAGACCTGAGTAAGAGGATTTTAAGGCATGCTTTCCTGACATCTGGGTTTGCATTTGTATTTTTGCTTCTGAAGTCCGTGGGCCCACATCTACCTGCCTCTGAAGTTAACAGAAAAGTTCTACTCATTCCCATGAACACAGGAAAGGAGGAATCATAATTATCTCAAAATGGGACAAGTGCCAATTTATAGATGAAAAATTTGGGACTAAGACTAAATTTGTCTGAACTTGTTCTATTAGGAAAAATATTTCCTTCATATCTTACAGTTCTCAGGCATTCTTGTGTATACAAACATATATATCAAAATACACAGCTTAGCTGTCTAAAACTTTAATAGAAAAATTATGCAAAAGAGAGAGGGTTCAAGAGAAAAGAAACTCATAAACATGTCATAATATCATCTGAATGCTACTTCCTTGCTGTATTACCTCTGAGCACAATTATGTTGTAGTATTTCTTCTCTTCAGTGAAACAAATTTGAGGAATTACAGATGAAAATAAAAGCAACTGTATGGTAAACATGCCATGTTAAGGACTATTCAGTTACACTTGGTTTCTTTTACAGCTAAAAAGGGTTTGTAATGGACCCCACACTACCATGAGCAGGGCAAGAAGGGGACATGAGCAGCGGATGGCTGCAGTGATACCGTGTCCCTGGCACTGCCACTGCGAGGGCTCCTGGCCAAGCAGAAGAGGCATCACACTCTCCTTGGAGGCCTCTCTCCCTTCCCCCAGATGCTCCCCCACGCTGCTTGCTGTAGCTTTATCTCTTTCCATAAGAAAGGAGAGATGTGTTTGTATCCGTATTACACAATATAGTGAGAAGTGGAAAGATTTTTCACATGAATCTTTGTTACTGTAAAAAAAATCCAGTGGTTTCTTTTTGAGCCAGCCCCAGCAATTCCATTGCACTGCTAGTCAAAAATGGTGTGAAAACTGAAACTGGCTTTCTGGTCCACCCTAAAAGTGAAAAACTACTGCCTGTCAAGTTAAAACTTCAGAGTAAACTTCAAATATAAAAATAAAAGCAGCTCATGAGATAAGATTTTACATCATGCTTATTTTCATTATTGTTTTCATGCTTCACACTAAACAACCAGAAACAGAAGTACTACAAACTTACTTCTTCTTCTTCTTTGCATTTAGGAGCATTTGGGGGGTTGTTATTTCAAAACTTACAGTTTTCACCTTTATTGTGAAACTAGGAGTCTAGTCCTTAACCAACTATATCATTTTCTATTTATGGCTCTTCTGTTAATAGTTAACACTGAGCTACCATTTCTCACAATGTAAATTCACTCTGACATCTCCACCACTACACTGTAAAGAAAGTATGAATATCCCACTACCTCCTTTTCAGCTGCAAAACCTTATTTGTTCATCACTATGGCAACTGCTGCCCCAGCCCAGCTTAATAGGGTACTTGTCTAGACAGCATTAAACATATCTGCACTTATGTGTGTCTGGTTTTAGCAGCCAGGTGTGCAGAAGGTGTGGTGAAGGGAAGAGAGGGAATAGAAAGGGAACGGGAAAGAGTAAAACCATTTCAGAAAACCTCAAGGTTTACCTGAGACTGTTTTTTAATTCTAGGGCTTTGCTTGGGTTGCAATGTTAAACTGTGCTCATCCTCTAGTACCCACAGATGTACGGATGTACACAAAGGAATGTCAGACTGGTTTATAACTGACTTGAGTAAGGGACACCACAGCACGTGAGCTCCTCCGGGAGCAGAGGTGTCCCTTAGGGCAGAAGTGCATTTCCTCCAGGGAGAGCGCAAAGTGTCAGTGACTGAGCAAGGTCAGCAGCAGATCATCTCCCTCCCAGCTCTGTTTCAGATCTGCTGCCTGGGTCATGGGGACAACAGAATAAAGCGTGGAGCACTCCCCCCTACTGCCCACCTCCCCATCTTGGGAGGCCTGCCTTTGGAAGGAGACACCTTCCTTACAGATGGTGGAGCAACTGAGCCTGCGGAGACTGAGATGAGAGAGCCTCATGACTTCATCTGGGCATAGTCCCTGCAAGAGCTGATTCACCAAAATGTGGCATTTCAGCCATCCTGAAACTTTTGTGAATACATGCCCAATTTAGCAAGTACTTTCAGTACTTTCAGTCCAAGCAAAAAAAAAACAAAAAAAAAAACAAAAAAACCCCCAACTTATTTTCAGCATTAGCTTCACAGTGAAAGATGGCACAGCTTGATGGCTAGTATGGTGAGTTAGGATATGGGAGACCCAGATTTGATTTTCTGGCATTCCCCCCTCCCAGAAAATGTCTCAACTAGCATGCTACAGCATGTTTTGGGATGCTGAACTGTCAGTGCACATTTTTTTGGTCTGTAAACACACACTAGAATGGGGTGCCGCTGACATCCAGACACTGACCAACCTGAGCCTCCCAAACGAACATCCTAGCTCCCAGACTTAGAACTATCCTAAAGCGAGTATCCCTCAACCTTTCCTGCTTCCTCTTTGCATGAACCACACAAATATTCACTGAGCCATAAGGAATGAATGTTGGGACACTCTCTTGGAAGACAGAGGGTAAAATCCTCGACAGATACAAGATTTGAAGTAGGCTTCCCACTGCTAAAAGTGGGAAGAAACAGCATGAATCTAACCCTTCATTCCTATTTATTATTTTCTGTAGGAGACTGAAAACATATATCCAAGTGGAAACACTTATATATAAGCTAGGGGCCAAGAATGGTGAGAAGGCAGTGGAGAAAAGCAAAGCAAAGTGAGGGGGGTTTCAGTCTTAGTTTTTGCTGAACTAAAACCCACCCAATTATTCTTACTGCTTACCAGATGACCCTGATAACCCTAGGTGGGCAAGATAAAATTTTGTAGCTAACATATAATAGGTAAATTACCTTGCATGCATTTCTATGATGAATACCCTAAATACGAAAGGTGTATGGCACCAGGCTCAACCACAGAATCACTTAAGCTGCATATAGCACTTAGCATCATCCTCAGAAATACCTTGCAAGGAGAAACACAATTTCCAGGCAGAGGTGTTTGCAGGACTAAACACCTGAATTTCTAATCATTATCTGTTAACTCAATGCAGTTCAGTACTTAACCCCTATATGTGCTCCTATTATAAGTTAAAGATAGGACAAAAGTACATACAATCCAGTCTAACATATAAACTCTGTATTGTAGCCACAATTAATGAGTATACCAGCAGATTAAGAAATGCTATCTGTGATACTTATGTTTTCTTTTTTACCAAGAGAAGAATCATTGCGGTGGATGTTGGCAGACATCAACCTTCCAGTTGGCACTAGGTAAAAGAGAAATAGAAAAGTGGCCAGAATCAATTCAGGGCCAATGCCTGCTGGCAAACAATCTCATCATGGGAAAAGCCAGAGGTGGGTGTTGCAGCTGCCTGTGATGCCAACACACACTGCTTGTGTGTTGCAGGGCTGACTGGTTGCCCAAACAGTTCAAAAAATGAGCACACACAGTGAGAAGACATGGTTAAGATTGCTGGTTGAGATACGCATTCAGCACGTTACTGAGGCCACCTCACGTAGATGGGCTGTTCCTGAATCCATGAGAGAAAGTATTCTCCCAGGGGAAACACTCCCACTAGCTCCAAACACTGAGTCCTTATTTGACACACTGTCTATGTACAGCACAAGGAGATGCAGTTTGCACCTTTCTGAAACACCAGGGGTAGGTTCAGAGCAAAGATTGAAAGTGCTAGTTTTTTACCAAAAAATGCACGAGATGATCATGTGTCTAGTGATCTGCCTAGGTCCACTGTAACTTAGCCATTTGCACTTTACACAGCCATCCCAAACTCATGCTTACTAGATCGTTTCATGTGTTCATCACACGTTATGTGCCAGCACCCTACTGTAACATTTGCAGATATACCCTTTCATGCGTTTAGCTCAGCATTGTTCACATTGAAGCATCTGATCATTCCATAAAGGGACATTCTTGTAATACATTTGTTCATTCCATAAATATGAGGAAATGGTAAGTAAAATACCTATGCATTATATTTTCTAGTTCAAAAGTATCACTATAATCTATTTTGCTAAATACACTATCTTGAAAAACAAGCATTTTTCACTTGAATTCACTACACTACAGTAATGCACTATGGCATGATTTCTACTGATGTGTATAATTATGCTGGCATTGCATCAGCCCCTCCTACCCAGAAGTTCCCTATTATTTTTACATGGTAATGACATTATGTCAGCCTAGACATCACTGTTAGGTGGACACTGACCATGAATCTGACATCTGTTTGTCATACAATACTAATAAATCTAATGGCTTGGCATTAGGAAAATCTTTCACCTACTAAATACTCCACCAAAGCCCGAAAATAACAGCATCTACCTGGTGCATGTCATTCTGCTGCTGCCAAATTAATTACCTGTGGCTGTCTGGAAATGCCTGAATACTCTGAACCCTAGGATATGAGCAAACAGTGTTACTTTGCTTTGGAGGTGCAATTAAGTCCATGACAAGCTTAATGAGAGTGGTAGCATATAGGGTGTATGTTGCTAGGCATCTGTGGGCAGGGTCCTATCAACTCAGTCCCAGCAGTTACCACAGAGAATTGGCACAGTACCTTCTGCTTAAACTTCTTGAGTTTCCTTTGTTTAAACACTCTTGGGAGAACAAAATAGCTTCATGAGAAGACAAGTGCCTAAGCCAAAACATTAGTTATAACAGTTTAATATTCTCCATCAGGAAACCAGACTGCTGTTGAATGCCAGTAATTTATATAATGTAGAAGGGATTGTATATGACTAAGAATTTAAGCTCAGTGTTAGTATTGCCCCTAGGAAGATTAGCAGCTATGTTTAATAAAGGATGTAACTCACTGATGGCATATGATTTTTGTGAAATGAAGCCTCATGTTTAATCCTCAGCATCACCTCCGTTCCTGAGGCAGAGTGAACTACCAGGATACTTCCCACTCTGACAAAATGTAGAAGTATAGATGAACAGGCATAGTTCAAATTCAGGAAGAATTAAGTCTATTAAATATACAGGTGCAACAGAAAGTTTATTGGTTTTCTACCTACAAATTATGTCCAAATGTCCAAAGGAGACTTCTGGCCTGCTGTCTGGTGCTTCACTCGCAGTGCTACCAGACATGCAGGAGAGCTGCTGGTGCATGATGGTGCCTATGCAGTGATACTGTTGTTTTCGTGCACTGGATGTACTGGATATATACTGGGTTTAAGCATTTGCCTTAGGATATTAAGGGCATGCAGTGGTGAGCTGGACTGATAAAGGAATATTAGATAACGAGTGCTTGTATTTAATAGTAATGAATAAATATCTTTTTTGTTTCATATAATGTGAAATGTAAACATAAATAGATGCTGTTCTTTATCACTATGAGTCATAATATAGCCACTACTGTGCTATGCCTTTTACTGTGCAGTAATGCAAATGCAATTGTGATCACTGCATTCTTTAAAAAGGATATTATGTTTACCAAAAAGATGAAAGCAGAAAAGTAATGTACAGATTATAGTACGGAAAGAAACCTCCTGTTAGAAATTTCGTATTCGAAATCATGGAAATCGGAACATTGCAAAGGTCTACAGCAAAGTATTTTTTGTTATTTACTTGATTTGCTGTTCCAATTGTCAAAGAAGCCAATGTCCTCAAAACCGTACAACTTACCAGGCAACATAAAAAGACCTGCTTTAAATCTTCTGTCTATAAAAAAGTGTCAATTTCTATTTTCATGTTATCATTATCATATCATATGTTTTCATGTTATCATTATCATATCCATCTCTGTCCTTGCGTGAGTCAATAGAGCTTTGCAATACTTGCAAAGATTCTTCAAGCTAGCATTTTCTTTAGCTTTGCAGCTTTTCTGATGTAATGTACATTTGCTATTTTTTCCTTCTTTGTGCACCTACTACCGCTTTCATCTTGCCAAACCCTATCTAGGAAGTATAACTAAAATGGCAGTTGGGCTAAGGGGCACACCAGAAAGGAAAATGGAGTGCTGGATGCCTTGAAAAGTTCTCTGGTGTATAGTTTTATCAAGTAAATATTCATAAAGTTGTCCTGATAAAAATCACAGGCCTAAACCCAATTTCACCAGCATAGTGGGTGTTGACTTCAGTGGGAGGAGGATTTGGTCCATCTATATGCTTTTGCTGATCATATTGAGCATACTCACAAAGCATGTAAAGTAGTTTTCAGAGACTGACATCTTTTTTCTGTAAACTTTTTACATTTGCTCTACTATGCCTCTGTCGTGCTTAGCTTGAAAAAACAAATCTCAGTTAGAATGCTCATGCAAACTGTAAAGCCATTAAATGTTAGCATTGCCAGCTGAAGTAGTAAAACAGTATTTGGGATAGATACTACTTAATTATGAGTAATAAGTAACAGAAACATTATCTAACTTCTGCTCTAAAGTACAGAGCTGCAAATCTCCCACAGTGCAGATCTTAGGATCAGATTCTCGTTCCAGCTGTATCCAGGCAAATCCTGGAAAAGAGAGGAAGTGCTGTGCAAGTGTAATTGAAAGCAGACACCCGTTCTTTGCTCTTTATTTCGCTACAGCTATCACTGCAGTATTTTTTAGATTTGCCCTGTGAACTTTATCTCACACACACAGAACAATGCAGAGGCTCTTGCCATCTATGCCTAGTGCCAGGGCTGTGACAAACTCCCTTCCAGGCTGTGTTGGAATGCCAGAGACCTAACATGCCATAACTGGAACATGTGGTGCTCTTACCTGTGAGCCAAATGCTGATTCAGCCCTAATTATTTTAAATAATATACACAAAACACACGCAGAAGGAAACCTGTTCCACGTAGGCCTATGGCAGCATCTGTAGTCTTGTACCTCCAGGGACAGTGGTCTGTTGAAAAGACAAAATGGGCCCTTCCATCATCTTATCTGCTGTATCAGCCCCCATGCTTCTACCAGAGTGTCCTCTGGAGGAGGAGGCCTGAAGTTTACATATCCCTCCAGCAGCAGAACCCAGAGGCTGAACATCCCCTCTGGCATGCTGGTTCTCAGGGCAGGCTGAACACACAGGGTAGAATTTGGCTTTTATACTTCTATTTTATTTTCAGCAGCAACATTAATAAAGCATGGCAGCTTGCCCTCATTCCAGTTCAGTGGCAGCCTTATTATACAATGTACTTTGATGTACAATAGTCTTCATTTGATATCAGATTGGGAGACAAAATCATACTGCAATGCAGAATCTGATAATTTATCTCACTGTGACATAGGAGCATGAGGGTTACAGCTAAAATGTGTGTATTTGCTTATTATATACTGGACTTTTTATAGGAAAATCTTTTTTTTTAAACTGGTATTTCAAATTAAATGCAATAAGTTTCTTAGTAATTGTGCAGGTTTGCCTCTGCAGTTTCAGTAGCAGTCCAACCTTTCAGCATATTATTTATGGAAAGAAGGGAAAAATGCCAAAGGGAAGAAACACTGAAGCCTGAGTATGGAAGGAGTGAAACGTTGAGTAATGGCTGCAGGATCTGACATACTTTCAGAAATGAAATCATAAGCCTTACCAGTTTCTTTAGGGTCAGCCCTGTTAGCGGGGAGCATTTTGTTTTCAATGTTCTCAGAAATTGAAGATGTTCCCCGAACAACACTGAAGACTGAGCCCTCAGTTCATTGAAGACCTTGAAGGGAAATTAAATATACTTAAAAACAGAAGTGATAAAAATATCTTCCTGAAGAGTAAGATCTAATCAGTAGAGTTATTGCAGACCACCAACTAATTAACCCAAAACTGGCTTTACTTTTAATATAGAAATATTTCACTCTTTAGACTTTCTGACTAGGAAGGGATTTGAGTATCTAGGTTAAATTAGAACCGTTCAACCACCTTAACCAGTGACCACAGAACACTGTATATCAAAATTCAGACAGATTTATCATTTCAAGAACATCTAAAACCAAGGTAACAGGGGGGAAATTAAGATAAGAGAGACCTTATTTCTCTACTGTGCTAGCAAAACCAGCCAGAGATGCAGCCAACAGGATCTCAGTGTTCCCAAAAGAATTAACATCAAGAGAATGAAACTAGATTCAGATTTATGTGAAAAAAAACAGTGCAAAGTGCATGCCTTGCCCAAGTATGATGCAGAGATAATTCTAAGAATTAAAATGTTCTTTTCTTTATTAAGCCACTCTGTGTGCACAGAGAATGTGGCTTATCCGTTAGTGTCACTCATGTGCTCCTGTCACATTACTTAGAGAAATGCTGTTCCATAGCACAGCACCACCCTCCACCCCAAAAAAACACCACTTCATGAGCATGCAGGCCTGACTGCATTTTTTGTATATTAATGAAAGCCATTGGTATGAAGGGTGTAATTAAACACACAGGGGGTCCTAAATATGCCTGTGTCTCCTTAGTAGGGGAGAACAGAAGAGCTGTGAAATGAGGGTCTCCTTGGTATGCCAGGCATGCAGCAACCAGCTATCCATGCCTGTTTCCCCACGCTTGCAAAAGGCCTCTGCATTCAATCTTGAACATTTGATTTCCAGAAGTGGCATATGCCAATCTTCACTGACCTTTTGATAAGGTGGATATAGTGGCTGAAATGAATACAACACTGTGGTGTGCTGTATTTGCACCTTATTTGCTCAGGCAAAATAAACAACTGGATTCCTAACTCAAATCATATAAAGGGTCAAAGAGTAAGGTTACCATAAGCAAGCAGCTGTATTGGCAACTGTGATGGACACCTTCATCTCTGTGCTGGAAACAGCACTCCCTTTAAGACCACCTGCAAAAGGTGCTAATTCTGAAACTCCGCAGACAAATTTGCACAGCCAAAGGAACTGTGCCTAGAGATGAGATCCTAAAGTCCCACATGCCTTTTTCAGAAGTGCAATTGCAATGCTTCATGCAGCCAAACTTGCTATTGGAACAGTTTTGCTCACCTGAAACCCTAGCTGTGTGTTAATTCACTTGTTGGAAGCCTGCCCTCTGAAGTCTAGTAGACAGGGGATCAGATTATCTGTGGCGTCTAGCTCCCACTGTCTGTTGGCAGAGAGGGGTGGCTGACAGGGAGTTAATAACAGCGCCGTCAATCTCTTTCTAGTCATGGACCCAACAGTGGGTTAGACCACAGGAATCATGCCAACTGCTGCTTTGCAAAATAAATCTCACTTTGTCCACTCTGCTCCCTGCACTTGTGGTTCAGGAGGGAGAAATCACACTGGATCTATGACCCTAGGCCAGCTAGGACTCTTTCCAAAACAGAAATGACGCCAGGTGGACAGTCCTCATCTTTTATTAAAATACTTGTTCGTCTCAGAAAATATACAAAGAAGACTTCCATCCACCAAAAGACAAAATCAATCAAAAAATGGCATCTGCATTTCCCACTTACGGGCACCTTCAGGGACACTTTGCTGACAACTCAGAAAAGGGACATCCAAGACTGTAAAACCACCTGCAAAATTTGGTCTGTGAGTTTTAACTGGAAAATGTTATGATATTCTGGTGATGGATGGCAATGAAAGGTCCTAAAAATGAAAAATATTACACAGAGGACAATATTTTTACTTTGCTAGACCTAGGCTAGACACTTAACAGAACTGAGTGAAACGTTCACACATAGCACAATCAAGACCTAAGTTTCATCAGTCCATTCAAATCTTCTCTGTAGTGAGGTGACCATTTCTTTGAGTGTGATGGCAAAGTGGCAAACTTTTGCCATTCAGTTTGCCTTCCAGCAGATACAAATATATCATTTACTATTCTGTATACAGCAACTGTGTTGGGGATTCATCTTGTGGTACTTTACCAACACTTGTAGCAAATGAGAAGCTGGTAGAGTTATCCTCTGCCACCAAGCTACCCTGCACCTTATTTCATAACTATACATGACACCCATGAAACAATAGGAGATCACAAAAGAACATTTGACTTCCAAAGAACAGGGTCACAAAACTTGTCAGATACCTACTTATACAGCTTACTCTATACGGCACCATAAAGGCAGACCAAGGAGTGCAACACCAATTATTTGCTTGAACTCTTCTAGTGAGGTTGGTTGATTTTCTTCTCACAGTTCATAAAAAGTATCTAAGGAGAAAGGGAGCAGTGGTCTGTAAAATGTATTGCCAATTTGTGCTCTTATCTGCAATACTAACATGGCACTGCCTGATCCAGTATTCAGTGGAAAACAATTTCTTTGGAAAGAGTTTTATATCGCTGTGGGATTAGTGCCAGAGCAGGATGTCAGCTTAGGCACCAGAACCTTGAATCCAGCATCGCTGTCATGAATTCTTGCTGGAGGATGCTCCATTAGGCTTTAAATTTTGAAGCACTGCAGAACTGCCAACTCTTACTCACCTTCACTGAGATTCAATCATTCATTACTTTGTATGTTGCACTTCTTTGATAATGGATCTCAATAAAAAATTTATGAGCAACTCCACACATCCATAGGAAAGTCTCACTTCCCTTCTAATTTTATAACCCTGCGTAAAAGAAGCTGGCAATAAGATCTTTAGTAAAGGAGTTCTGGATCCTTTCATTATTACTGGAAATATAGTCAAGGGAAGAAGAGCCCATCTGGATGATATTTTTGCCAACCTTCCATCATATGGTGACACACAATTGCCGACATCTACATTCGTGTTTAAAATTCTGATATTTCTTTCCTTTTTTCCTCTCCATTAAATTATATCCCAAGGAAGAATCCAGAATCAATGCCTGAACTTTTGTGGAACAGTTGAATACAGTATCAACTTGTGCTTCCCAAGAATCCTTTTTTTCCCTTCGGATCTTAAGACACAATGTTGCTCTCAGGAACCAAGACTAATGAGAAGTGGTGAAGATAGGAATGCTTACCACTGGTTTTGCTAAACAAAAACCACTCTTTGCTCTCTGAGACCAGGTCAGAAAACTAGACTTCCCAGAAGCAGTGTATTTTGAATAAAGCATTGTGTCAAAAGTTTGACTTAATAAAGTCACTTGTAGAGGGGACTTTGTGTGTTAGTTAGTTGGCAAAAGAGGGTTAGAACTTGCCAGTTCAGCTGGTAGTTCAGATTCAGCCTAGATAATCAAAATGTGCACGTTGCTGAAAAAGGATAAGCGAGTGCAGTGTGATGGTCTCAGCCTGGTTTAAATTGTATCAGATAACAGAACTGGGGCCTAACTACCCCATTGTTAAGAGAGGTAAATGTAGCTACTGTGAGCCATGCTGTACCAGCCTGGCAGAGCACAGTCTGTCTAACTACACCCTCAGAAGGGGCTTGTGCACCTCTCATCCCCAGACAAAAACACTGTCAGCAGCTTCCCCACCAATACACTTCAACTCTGACTTACCACAACAATTCTCAGGTGTTCAGTTTTCATTATATTACTACTGATACTGTCAACAAGACTCTCAGTTACTGCCAAATCTTTAGTATCAACCAGACTTGCATGGTCCAAGGGGAGACCAGGGTTCCTACAGGAATCCTGGGTGTGACAAGATACAGCCTCAGGGAGCAATTTTCTTTCTGCTTTACAATGAGAATAACTGAGTTTGGAAAATTCAGATGCTGTTAGAAAGCCTTGTGTTGAGCCCTGCCCAAATGCAGATATCCAAGAACACAACAGCTGCAAATAATGAATCATAGTCATTTCCAGTGATACCCATATGATTCTTCTGCTCTTAGCTTTGTTATGCAAAGTTCAGGATCAAAGTTGGGAAACTTAGAAGGAAAGTGGATTTGAGAAGAACCTGAAGAAAAAGCACTTTCTGAAAATCCAGCAACTCAAAGGCAATTATGGAAGATTGCACTACCATGTGAATCATTGCAGCTGTTTAGTGGGACTAAAGCAGATGTACAGAATATAAGTACAGGCATAGGACTTCTAAGCTTTCATCTCTGAGATAACATTCACATTCACATATTAATACATAGTGTGATCACTGTGCACTGTCACAGATTCCCCAGACATGGTTAAGAGATTGGAAGTGTCTCATAAAGATAATATCTTTCTAAAAGTTAATAGTTCAAATTAGATTGAAGCTAGACATTTCTCAAAGACCCTTTAAACAGAAAGCATGAAGCTTAAGCATATAGCTTTAAAAAGAACTCTCCTATCACAGGAGTAATATAGTCTGAGCAAAGGTCCCTCCGACTTCTCCTGGGAGACCCAGATAAGAGTATGAAGAAAAAGGAGAGTACATGAAAAAGCAGCAAAGTGGGCAAACAGAGCAGTTCCTAATCCCAGCAATTTTTGTGACTCTTCACCCTAGTGTTAATGCTCTGTGATGCCAAGGAGTAGCAGTGAAGGAGCAGTGCTTTTAATGTTTTGCTCCTCTCAGTTCCTCACAGAATTACTATCGGTGGAACAAGCAGTAATGACATTTAGTCTTGCTTTCTTCTTTTTCACAAGAGGAGATGTTGCACAAAGAGTCTCAGAAGTTTCATGCTGCATGGAAAACTGGCTGCATCTCTGGAAACCATACTGTGTGCCTCACACATGGCACTGCCTTCCCCTGGCAGGCTGTTCCAGGGGATGAGGGATTCCACAAAACAGCAAATCACAGTGTCCCTGTCTTCCCATGGGTCTTGCTGTGGCTATAACTTTGTTATTGTCTAAAGTTGAGGTATCCAATGAAAACAACTCATGGGTTACTTCTGTTTCTTCTTTGTTTTCCTTTTTAAAATTTGTATCACCCTCTGCTATAAAACCATTAAATGAACCAAAAATGCAGTTACGGAATATAAAGCTTTTGCTTTTATGGAGCCTCATGCCATGGTCCATTAAATGAAGGATTGATGAACATAAGTTTACATGCAATGTTAACTCTTCCATTGTGTATATCTGCTATAAAAAGCCAGGCTTGTCAGGAAAGATAATATCTTTTATAAGCTAGCTGATATGGTTGAAAAAAGGCAGACAAGCTCACACAGTCCCTTCTTGAAGGGACAGAAGCAGCAAACTCCATGCCAAACAGGGGTTAGAAATGATATGCACCTGTATCACTCTTGCTATTGCTGCATGTACCGTAACGTGCCTTGCACTGGAGGCACCCACTGCTGCACTGAATATAACTTGCTCAATACAAAAATTGATATTTCATCCCACAGTAACATTTTGAAATAAAGAAGTATAGAAGTGAATTGCATTAAGTATACTGTTCTAGACTCTTGGCATCTGCTTCCAAATATGAAATTCCTTAATTGTAGAATACTTATCAGTTCATGGTTCAGTTTGTCAATACACACACAAAAGATACAGAACTATTTAACTAATAAACTAATGTTCTCTTCATACTAGCAAGGCATGGTTTATCCCATCCACCACAGAGAGTGGAAGGCACTCAGCACCTTGCAGGTTGAGCATTAAAAATATTACATTATGCTTTTTCTGAGAAAGAAAGAAAGACTCTTTCTCAAGTTGGAGGTAAAATTGTACATAAGTATTCACTAAATACAAATGTCCTGTGTTAAGAAAAATGCCATGAAAATACAGAGGCATGTTCTAGGAACAAAACTTTTCTTCTCCCTTTACAGTAGGAAGTACCAAACTATGAGCCAGAAATTCTCCTGCTCAGTCTATCACTTCTAAAATATGTATCAGATATTCATGTATCCCCACCCTGCTCACAGATTCAACAGGTCAAATGCTTGTGTGAGGGAGCAGGCATGCAGGGAATACTGAGGAAGACATGAGCGAAAAGGGACGATGTTCCACACAGCATAACCCTGAACCTGACGTGCAGTATCTCCTCTGACTGGGGAGAGGCTCTGGGAGTGGTTCTTCACCATAGACCATCTGCAAGCAGCTGTGCTGCGCCTGAAGCAAGAGGCTGCTCCTCCAGCTCCTGTTATGACTTGTGTGAGCTCTCTGGCAGAGCTCATTAAGGCACCTGGTTGAGAAGGTAAATTGAAAGAAACTTCCATCATTTATTGGAAGCCAGGACTGTAAATCTGAAATGAAGGGCTTGGAGGGATTATAAAAAATCTTCCAGCTGCTTGAAAAAATCTATTAGTCCACTAGGAAGGGCTGCAAAGATTACTATTTCAGCTAGTTTTCCTGTATAACTCATAAACATTGTCTGTCAAATCCCAAAATCTTTATCCAGACAGACTCCTGCTGAGCCAATGGAATTTTGCCCAAATAAGGACTGAATAAAGTCTTCTGCAGTTAACCCTGTGAGGCTGGCACTAAAGGACTCTGTTGTGATAATGCTACCTGTTCTCATGGAAGCTGACAAGATGGAAATAGTCACAGAGGTTATAAATACTGTGTGACTGTGATGTAGATCTTCTACGTTGCAGGAAACCTAAAAAGAAGGCTCATGCTTATTAAAAAAATAAAAAGTCTCTTCAATCTCTAGAAAACAAAGTTGGAGAATCAACTAATTTAAGGATAAAAAAATCTGATTGGCCTTTCTTTAATAACATTAGAGGAATTTTTACAGCTTGGCCCATGAGGATTTGTTTAGCCTGGGAATCCACTGGTCACTGCATATTTAGGGATTTGTACTTCAGCCATCACTCAGGACTCCAGATGTCCATGAAAGGTACTTCAGAGTTAACTGGTGAAATTTGTTTTTGCATCTGGGCACCTATAATTTTTATTTTTCATCACTTGTGTTCTAGGTGCGGATACAAATATAAATGCTTTTTCAGTAACTGTCAACCTTTTTTCAATTTGTGGATCTCCTAAAAACAGAACACTTCACAATAACTTTGCTTTCCTTAACTGTCTTGCATGGATCCCTTAGAGACATGCCCTAAGGATTTCTGGATCAGAAGCTGAAAACCATTGCTAAGTTTTAAATTACATGCTTTTAACTGCTGAAACTGTTGACACACTTAGTCAACAGGGTAAGCTATTTTTAAAAACTTGACAACCAAAGGCCAGATTCTGATGTCCTTACTCAACCACCAAGAGGAATCTTTTTCTGTGGGTCTACTCCTGCAGTGAACTACTATAAGATAAATAAGAGTAAAACCACTCAGGCTCAAATTACTGAGCTTCCTCATCAATGCTATGTGCACTGCACAAGTATCAGCTGTATTGTCTTGGAGCACTACAAGACCTTGAAAGTGTCCTGACCTGGATTTTGCTGGTGCTGTAAATTCCCGTTATTATCCCTCACAAATGAATTACACAGATTGTGTTTTCTCTCTGTTGGAGGCACAGCACTGTGTGTTATTGTTATGTCTAATGCCATCATTTGCTCAGGGCACAGCCAGACAAAAATATAAAAGTTGGCTGAGATTAACTTAACACACTCCAACTTCAAAGGCCCACATGCGACAGCCAGAAGTAGAAAGTGATTAAAGAAAGAATATCTAAGTGTTTTGGATGTAAATCATTCAGTTTAAATGCTTTGAGAGACCTCAGTCCCTATTTTACCCATATAAGAGGTGTCTTGGTCAGACTCCAATTCAGATAACTGCATGAAGTCCAATTCTTCCTTAAGACATGAACGAACAGATACCACAGGGATGATCTAATATCATTGCAATGGGCACAGTATAAAATCCTTAACAGAGAGATCTCTCTGATACTTGAAACCATGGATCTGAATCATGGCCATGAGATCTACTTGTTTTCTTTGCATTTGAAGGACTCAGGCTAATTCCTGCACTGACCTAGTGCTTTTGAAGACAGTAGTAATGCTGCTATATGTCAGTTAAAACAGTCACACCATTCTCTTTCAGTGCCACTTAAAAATGTGTATTTCAAAATAGAAGGCATAAATTTATACTTAGCAACCCGAATAAGTGGTTTGATTTCCAAATGAATTGGACATTTGAAAGTTCTCATTCAGCTGTTGCTATTAAGCATCCTAGAAAATCAAGCTGCCAATTTGTATACAACTACACATACAAATATATAGATGAATGTGTGTGTATGCATACACCCATCATTCTCTGTTCTTCCTGTCTTCACTCAGCAAAGAAAGATGTGTCAGAGAAAATGCAAGAGAAAACATGGATTGGATAAATAGCAGGATGGAAAGACCAGAGTTCATAACTCTGGTCAAAGCATAGCATAGCATAATGCAGATGAGGATCTGGGACCCCCATTCTTTACTAGGCTCACCAATAATAAAGAACCAGATGTATTCTAGTGCAAGCAAATTCCCATTTGCTCATTGCCTCGGATCTTGCATATATTGCCTGTTTTCTCTATTTGCTGTGCATAGGGCAATGAGATTGCAAAATTCCCCTAGAAGTTGGTTTTATAATAGGACCTTCTTACATAGAACAAGAGGTCTGAGCTACGTGACTAGCACTTATACAATAGATGGCTAGAGTGGGATTCAGGCCTCTATTTTCAGGTGTCAACAATGTAGGCATCTGCCTGTGAGCCAGGTGTCTATATACCCATTTTAGTCAATTCAGTCAGCAGACTGTAAGCAAACAATCAGGCTGATCAAATATATGCATGTGCTTTAGGATGAGATGAATCAATTGCTAGTCTCCATTGACTAGATGGGCAACATGGATGTCTAAAATGAAGTAAGACGAGTCTCACCTCCAAAGTCTCCCTATTTCAGTTCATTCCCATCCTCCTTCAGCTGTCAGAAATCTTTATGAAAGTCAGTCACGTTCTTCTTCTTGAAATCTTGTTTTCCCTCGATTTCCATGGCTCTTTCCTCTCCTGACTCTCCCTGGCTCTCTAAAATGCTGGCAAGTCTGCTCCCCTTATCTGACCTTCCAAATTGCTCACTGGGCACTATCTCTGGTCCCATTCTATTCTCCTTCACTACCATATTTTTCAGTCATCTCATTTAAAAATGCAAGCCTAAGAATCATCTGGGGCTGTAGACAAATCATAATTTTATCGTTTTACCCTAGAACCACCTCGCTTTATCCAAACAAAAAGTTCAGCAAGCTTCTCCTAACAAACATCTCCAGCAGTTCAAGCTGTCTCTGGGCCCCTGCATTCAAGCCCAGACGTATGTCACAAACATTCTTTTCGACAGCGTATAGTAAAACTGGGCCCTGACCTATGATACCCATATCTGTATAAATAAAAGCACTTTTCACTACATCTAGCAATGAGCAGTGAGAACTCAGCCCTGATTCCCCTATTTTAATTTAACGGATAAGCCCATACAGATAACAGAAGGCCCAATTTTCTTATCATGTCTTTGCCAAGAAAGAACTTTGTAGGAAGAAATGCTATGCTTCTAAATTATTTGAGAATATTTGAGAATGAAAAACGCAGAATGATGCACAGCATGTCAAAGGAGTACTGTACATACCAGTGGTTTTTTTCTAAACCAGCAGATTTTTTACACAGCTGACGGAATTCACCCTCGTTTAAACGTGGCATGCCTTTGGTTTTCTTGTATCAACAAACACTCAGAAGATATTATTTTTCACATTCTTTCTTGGAGGCTTTAGAAAGAATGAATGAATTAATCCTCCATCAGATCTGAATATATTCTTCTCACTTTGAGTTCTCTCTCCCTCTTGGGCCCAGCATGTTTTGAAGGGGGCTTTAACAGCAAAATCAGATTGTTTTACAGCTATAGCTGAGGGGAAAAAGGTGCTAAAATCCTTCACTTGAAATGTCCTGTGCCCTTGGCTTTTAATTCTGTTTTCTCTTTAATATTCCCCTTCTAACACCTGTTTTCATCAACAATGCTACTGTGAAATGGCTATACGCCTGAACAGGGGAACATTACGTATTTCTCCAGCTCTTTTCCATTTCCTGGTTGCCATTACAGTAATGCCCTTGGTGTAAATGCACAAGCCTGATGGTGGCTGGGGAGGGAAAATGATTGGGTATGCTAGCCTCCATTAATTACACCTGGCCTGTTAAAAGTGCTCATGCTAATACAGTAGTAAGAGTAGCTGTATCCACTTATTACAGTGGAGGATATGCTGACAAAACCATGTGATCTTTCTCCTGGGGTGTGATACAATGCTTCAAATGGGCTTCTTCCATGAGTGTTGCTGCAAGCGTCAAGTTTCTATACTATTCTTTTTATAAAATGTCCTTCTGAACAATATCACTGCTTGTTTGAAATTTTACTGAAATCCAGTGCACTTGATGATTAATGTGAATTCTCCCAAATGCTTTTTACGAATGCACCCTATTAAAATATGATAGGAGAACATAACAGTGCTACTCCCAGATTCTGCAAAGCTTTCCTGTATTACCAGTATGGCTAAGTATCTTTATTACCTAATGTCTGTCAGTCAGTTCATTGTCCTTGATGAAAGATGCTACTGAAAAGCAAAAAGTTACTGACCAAGGAGCTGTCAGGTGCAGACAGTTGGAATAAGGTTTCAATCTCTTATTTCTCTAATGCTAACTAAATCCCATTTTTTCTGTACATCTTGATCACTCATTGCCTTAGTAATTTGCTTCATATCTATATTACAAGTAAAGTAAATGATATCTGTAGGAATATTGTAAACATACCTATTTTTACTTCTGAAGTGTTAGATGAGAAAAATGAGTCAATTTAATTAATGAGTCCATTGTAAATATCAGAAAAGGTTAATATGTGTAAATCAATTTGTTGGAGCCAGGGAAAATGTTGTCCTACAAAAAATGTTAATATTAGTAAATATGAAGGGGTGGGAAAAATTAATTCATGATTTAGTTACATCTGAGGAAAGCAACTTAAAATAGACTCCAAAGCAGTGAAACTCAATGGACACAGAAGTGCAAGGCCTTCAGTGATATGCAATGACTAACCAATGCTATGGATCAAATTGTGTCCTTGCTCCAGTCTTGACCACTAGGAAAGGACAAATGCTGGCAATGCTACCTAGCAATACAGTCAGGCCATCTGCTTGTGCGTGTCAGGTGCAGGAGGACTGCTGCAAGGCATTTCATTTGCTAGGCAGAGGAGTAACATATGGTCCCCTCACATCAGCGCCTGCCCAGTTGGGAACTGTCACCACGCCTCCTGCACACTCAGACCTATTTCCTACCCTTTGGGCAGAGAGCACCAGCGTAGGCATGGCTTCTGCACATGCTAAACCAAGTGTTTCTCAGGGTTCGCATCTCCCTGCATCAGTCAATGCCATGCCAGGCCAACAACAGTTCCAGGCGGCAACACACAGTCAGAGTTTCTCTCCCAGTCCTTAACCAGAGGTGTTAGGAAATACTACAGATGTCATGGAATTAGTTGCCGAAGTAGGTTGGGATTATCCAGTAGCATCTCCTCATGGGCTTTTGGAAACATCATGAGCGGAGCACCAAAGAAAATGGCCATCAGCACGGGGGACGGCACTTTGTTAGACTCTCCAGATCTTCTGCTTCAGCCACAGGGCTGATCGCTGGCCCATTTGTGCCCATGGGAGGCACAGGGTGGGCATTAGAGTACAAGGCGAGACAGGTGGCACATAGATTAGGCTGCAGAAAATCTGTGCATGAGGATGGTGGAAAATCAACTGAAAGTAAATATTTACTTAATTCCTATATCAACATACATCTCTCCCTTCTTTTCAAAACCCTAGGGGACAGACAAGCAAGTTTAAAACAAATCTTTCCAGCAGTGCGGCCGAGGCAGCTGCCCTGCTGTCATTCAAACCCCATCATTGTTAATCATTAGCAGAGATGAAAAGGTTAGCAGGGGAGAGACAGAGAAACAGGGCTCAACCCAGAAACAGCACCTGCTTCCAAGAACCACCTAATGACTGCATCTTAGAAATCAGGGAGAGGCTGTCCAAATCCATTAAGGCACTTATCATACATATGTATAACAGACCTGTCATTTTGGTTTAAGGAGAAAAGGGAACAAGAGTCCCAACACACTGGGAAAATATATAAAATTGCAGACAGTTTCAATCAGACTATGCAGTTCATGGCCTGTCAGCATCTCCATTTAAGCCCTATTTTCAAGACGTTATTACTCAACTGACAAATTTGCTCTGGGTTAAGTCTTATCACAGAAGGTTTTGGCCAAGAGCAAGCAAGCAATCTTTCTTTCATTATTCCTTTCTCTACAAGTGTTTGAAAAGATTTATGAAGCCATTTTTAAATTTCAATAGCACAAGGGTTAAGAAATCAAGGGGCTACCTACTTCACATTAATAATGTAAAGATTAAAAAAATTACAGTGTGGGCAGCAATATGAAAATCTAAAGTTCTGAACTAGTGTGAAATGCAAATATACATGTACGTAGGAGACGGCAGTTTAACAGCCAAAATAAATTTCCATATATTGACAAGGATAATGATGAAAACAGTAAAAAGGTGAGCATAGATTAAAAATATCACCAACCAAAAGGGAAGCTGGGCTTCAATTTCTTTCTACTTTTTAACACATAAACCAAGTTCACTCTCAGTGTAGCTCTTCAGGAAATGCTGGAGTTTCTTCAGAAATTGAATTGGGCATTATACTGCTAAGGTTACTCAGATAAACTGTTGCACCTTTGGGCCTATCATGGGAACTCCAGAAGTACTGGCAACTTGAAAGAGGTCAGTGACTTCTGCTGCATAACTCTGAAATGACTTATAAGTACTTTTTTTAGTTTGGTGTTCTGGGAGTGACGGACGTCACTTCCTGAATGTGATCAAAAATGGGGAATAATTCCTTTTCATATTCTGCTGAAAATGTGCTCCCTAACTCAGGAAATCACTATGGGCAATTTAGCCTATTACTGCTCTAGGTTTCATTCTCACCCAAGTCAGTAGTGACTGAATGTTGTAGTCACCATTTGGCAGCCAATGTGATATAAACCACCAGGCTCAGAAAGCAGACCAAAATAGATTTGATGTCAAAATGAATTCTCTGTGAAGAACTGCTGGTGCGTATCCATGCTTGTTGAATGAGATGCTCACAGGAGCCTTGACTCCTCTAAGTAGAAGCTATGAATACTGGATCTTAAATGTGTTCCTGTGTTGTGGATCCAGACTTTACACCAAGGCCCTAATGTTGCTTAGTCGCAACGACTCATTTTAAAGAACTGTTTAGGTTGAGGGGGATTGTACTCAGACATGCACACACACAAGCAGGTTCTGCATAGTTCTCTCCCAAGGTCTGCAAGTGAATGCCGCTCCTGGTGCTGTTTCCAAGAGCAACACAACAACACAGATACCTCACAAAAGATGATACAAAGAAACAGTATCTATCAAAGGGCAATGACAGGTAAATAATGCTTCTGTTCCTATTACAGGTCTTTTTGGAAAACAAAGGTGAAACATACCATGTGGCAGCTTTGCTGACACTACTCAACTTACATGAAAAGAAAAGCAACTTGACTTTTATATAAAAGGATGCTCTTCGTTTAGGGAATGTATAGTATAAAGCCAGGTTCTAAGAACATTTTCTTTATACAGTTATAGGAAAGAGTCAAATTTGGCAATTTTTGCATACTTGAAAGTTTGATCTTGTGCTTGAATCTAAACTATTACAGCTTATAGTCGAAATCACTACCACTAACCATTCCCCATGGTATACTTCCAGTTTTCTTCTTGGCGTTTGTTGGGGTTCCTTCTCTGTTGCTACTCACTTTTCAAAAGCTACCTATTTCTTCCACTACCATTTTTTCAGTCTTCCTCTATAATTATTCTCCAAAGTCCCTGGCCAGCCTAGGGTTTGGATCCTTTCATTCTTTCATCTACTGAGTCTGTCCTCCTCTTCTGCATTGTTTCATTTCTGCTCTCTTTTCCATCTCTTTCCCATCCAGCTAGTAAGTTAATGCTAGTCCACAAGTAATCCATAGCCCCTACCTGGTGAATATCCTCTCTTGTTCCCTTTCTTGTTCCACAAGCAGGAAAGAGTCTCCTGTTTAGTCAAATTAACTTTCTTAGCTTTCCATCAAAATCTCTGGATTTTTTTCTCTTACATGGAGACAGGACTAGGTATTCCTAATGCAACCAGACAGTTTTTATTGGTGACACATCATAGAAAGCTCTGCAGTTTACCTGCAATAGAGGCACAGATCATGAGAAAATATTTTAGGAGAGTATTCTGCAGACCCATAGCAAAGATTTTAAAGCGCAACTTCATGAAAAAGTGCTGAAAGTGATGCAGAATATCTATTCTTTGCTAACACCAACACAAGCTGGCAAGCCCAAGAAATCAAAAGTACAGCTGAAGTTGCTTCTCATTTTTAGTGAGTGGCGTGAAGTACACAGCCACAATAAAAAGAAAAATAAGTCTAACTGACAGGAGAAAAGAATCACGCTAAGAGATCTTGGGACATCAATCAAAAAAAACACAGCAGAAATTAGAACTGCAGCCACTCATAACAAAAAAAATCTAGGAAAAAAGTGATGGCAGTTGAACCTGCTTTACTTCAACCAGTTACACCAAAAATACCTCACTGGGTTTCCATCTGTACTCTAATTAGTTCCATTCGTAAAATACATAGCACAATAAGTGTGGGTTTAGCTGTTTGCCTTTAACAATGATGGATCAAGTCCAGGAATACTTCAGAGCACTTTAGAAATACAGCCACTGCTGTATAAAATGTTGAGTTACATGAATGATGAATTTGGCATAACATGTAAGTGGCTCATTTTGGTTCAAAATAAAAGCAATCTCGATATCAACTTTCAGTCTTCTTCACACCAGAGTTTCCAAGTTCTTCTCTATTAGTAAAAGATAACAACATAACTTACAAAAATAGACTTTCTCTTCTTGCAAACCTGGAATGGGTAATACAGCTTATTGTTGGATATATTTCAATAAGGGCAAGTGGGCACACCTGCGTTGAAGGAGGGATTATGAAAAGCTAAACAATCAATGGGATAGTTCTGAGTGCTCTAGGGTCTATAGGCATTCCCTTTCTCTTCAGTTCTTCCTGTCTAACCCGCTGCTTCCTCATGCCTTTTCTGCATGGATGTTGATTAGGAAAAGGGACAGGGACTGAGACTTCTGAAACACCATTACGTAAATGGCATGGGGGTGAGGAAGCAGCTCCCCATTGGGTCTCTGAATTGGATGTTAAGCCATTCAGAGCATTTTTCATTCTTGGTTTATTTTCTTTACACTGATTTGGAGCCACTGGTGATCCACAAAACAGGGCCAGCAGGGTGAGGGTGACTGCAGTTCCTCAGGGACAGCAATCATTCATAGAGCAGATTAAGTGCTGTACTTTAGTCTGCACCATGATGGCCAGGGTCAAAGGAGCTGGCAGATAGCTCTGGAGATTGACTTCTCGTTTTGTCAAAAGCTTCTTTAGAGACTTGATATCAAATAATTCCACAAGTATCAAATTTTGTGCTCTGGGAGGCTCTACAAGAACTGAGAGTTCTTTCCTGCACAGTAAAATTATCATTCTGCACCACAATGTCCTGGTATTGAGAAGTGTCAACACATGAGACAGCAGTGAGATGGTCCAGAAATTACTACAGAAATGGTCTGTGTTGACTCTGCTGTTTTGCATTGCCGAAAGAAAAGTAGTTTACTCAGCACTTCCTTCCCATCTGTGTCTTACACTCTCAAGCATCACTTTTTTTGGTGTCTATCTGTGAGAGTGCTAAAAAGCAATGTCACTCAAATCTTCTTCCTTAACTTTTTTTTTAATCCTGTGATAGGCCATCCAGGAATCATAGTACGAGGGAAGGGAATGGAAACAAGTGGATCAAGTCAAAGGGCAGCTGTAGTATTTAACTAGCTCTTTTCCTCCTGCAGTTCTTGGTTGGCTCCAGTTTGCTACAAGTGGCTTTTGAAATGCAGTGGCAACCAAAGTTTATGGCAGCAGATCATACTAAGAGTGTCTTCTTTCCCGGGGATAGAAATAACTCTTTATCTGCCTAAAGTCAACAGTGTTTCCATAGAATTCACACTGTTTGCACTGAAATATCTACAGCAGGTAACAATTACAGGATAAAAGCACATCATGCCATGGCATATTATTACAGATTGTGATTTCACTTACAGGGAATCAATTTCTTTAATTCCCATAAAATCACAATAAGCACTCTTACAACTGCTATCCTGGGTAAAATTACAGCACATCATTTTTCTTCCCATCTGTTAAGCTCAGTTCCCAGAACTCCATATCTGACAGTCTCTGTGGGGCAGCTCAGTATAAAATTTAGCAATTTCACATTTGCAGTGAAGAAAAGAGTGAAATCTCTCTTGCATGAAAAAAAATGTAAATTATTTGTGATACATGTTTACTCAGACTGAAATACTTACAATTCACTCCCACAAATTATACCAAAACATCATCCATTGGGCACTTTATAACATGGCACACTCTAGTAGGAACTTGGCATTAGACAAGAATAACATCAATGACACTAACAACTTCTTCACAGCAGGTCCAGTCAGAATCATCACCCCAGTAATATACTGACTGCATATACATACCAAGCAGCTGTCTCAAGTTTTCCTCAAACAGGCCAGAACTGGTGCTAGCATGAAGAGAAAAAATGTCAGGGAGTTATCCAGGAAACTGAACTTGCCCTTTATCTAGTTTATGTGCCAGTAGGGAGCATGAGTTTATTAGACTAACAACTGCTCATGAACACATCAATAACAACAGTGGTAAGAAAGGCCTCCTTCCATCTTTAGGCCAAAAAACCTGTGTCATTTCCTTCTGGACCAGAGCTTTGCTACTGTGATTCACGCTCTGCTCTGCAACTCACTGTATGTTGAGCTAAACAAATGCAGAATAAAAAGCTTAGGAAAAAGAAACATGCATGAGAAGCTTGACTGTGGAATGCCTTATTCTAAGAGATGAGAGTGATACCTATCCTGATACACTGAAAGCCTCATTTCAATCAAAGTCTTGGCAACACTTCAGCCAGTTTTTCTTGAGCAGATCAGAATGTAACCATGCAAAAAGTCAGAGGAAAGTCTTTTATGTCACAGTGACCAACTCACTCAGAGAATGGGTGAACATATTTAATATAACTCTCATGTTTACCTCCACTGGCTAGATATCCCAAAGAGAATAAAGCAGACAGGTGAAAGAGAAAAATCCATTCATCTCATGCAGGGTAGACTGCATTGCTCATGTAGCCTCTAGAGCTTAAGATGCACATTTTTCACAAATAACAAATTCAATTAAGAAATAGCATTTTGGATCATGCTCTCTTTGACTCATCTAGTGGGATCTGAGTCCAGTCTAGTGTCTTTCCAGACTGGGGAAATCTGAATTTAATCAGCTCTATGAATCCCTGCCAGCTTTCCTCACTTGACTCCAGAGTCACCCAATTTCAGTTCTTTGGACCTGAATCAATCCAGAAACGACGTGAGATAAAGGGTGGAGGGTTTTTCTGATGCAGTGCCTGGCTATGCAGCAGGTTTAGTCATCTAGAGCCTGACAAAAGACTTAAGAAGAAAGCTGAAGTAATGGCCAATTATTTAAAGGAGAACACTAAATACACTACCAACACTTCCCTCTAACAGCCTATTCTAACACCAAGCAATGCATTCCAGGCAAACCGATGACATTTTCATGTGGTATGAGTGATGTCCTTATTTTGAATGAGATCAAATTATGAATCGAGTTACATAAAGCATTCTTTCTGGCATGAGTTTTAGAATGACTGTTGCCATGCATCCTTTGACACAGTATAAGTTTTAACTCTAACATTTTCTTTAAATCAGGAGCATGCCCATCTTCAGCTACTGATATCAGCCACTGGCACACAGTCAATGGAGAGAGAGAGCAAGTATCTCTCTAGAAGTGCATATGACTGTAGAGGCACATATGGCTCTTCACTGAATATACAGAAGGTCTAGGTAGACAACTCTTCTAACTTAGAAGACTAACTCTTCTAACATTAGAAGAGGTAGTTAAGTGTCACACTTACATGGAATTACTCTAGGTCCAATTCCTCAACTTGCTAATAAACATTGAAAAGTTTCTTCGGTCACTGTTTAGAGCTGTATCCTTCAGAAGAACAAAATTTCATAACATGCTCCATTCATAATACGTGATGCAAATCTTGTTTGCATTTTCTCTCAGAGCATCTTTCAAAGATATGGTAACCTGAGGAGAATCTCCACATATCCGACAGAGACATCCAGGCAAGAACACACCTGAAGCACAGCCATCTCTCTTAATGGAAGCTTTGTATCATTTCCAGAGAAGACTATAAAAATGTCCCATTGCATTGCCTTGCAAAACTCTTTATGGCTCCAAGTTGCACAGAGCAGGAACAAATGGACAAATTACCATGGCGCTTGCAATAGCAATCGATGATGTAAACTGGATGCATTTGTATATACTTGAAGGGTTCAACATTGTATCTTGTAAAGAACTACTGCATTCTAACACTATCTTACCTATTGTTCTCATGCTAATCTCATACATTATGCTATGCAGAACTGTGCTATTTGAATGCTGCATACCAGCAGCAGCCAAACCTGTCATAATCAGAATTTAGAATTGCCAAAAAACCTATATTTTCTCTTACTAAATTCATGCCTAATCTAAAGCAAGAAAAGAATAATCCCTATCAAGTACCAGTTCAGATTTATGTGCGACTTGACAATGCCTCACATAGCCATAATAATATAGCCATTAAAATGAAGCAATTGGTTTTAATTGTTTCCAATCATTCAGCATGGAAAGTCTTATCAAAACATCTGACAATGACTACCTTGACTTAATTTATTTCCTGAAACACTATCTAATTCACACTACTGAAAAATCTGATGATTTACAAGCAAAGGTTGATTTAGTACATCAACCTATGTGATTCTCAAAAAAATAAGGAAGTAGTCAGTTAAATCCTTATTTAACCTAGCTAAGTAGGCTTACATCAAATTAACTAGTTTTACTACTGGCAGACCTTGGGTAAAATCTTCAAAAGCGCCTGAGTCTGGATGTAGGCTCCCAAATGTCTAAACATTTTAAAAAATAGGATGTAGGCTTCAAGCTCACTGCACTGATTGTCTAACACCTAAATTGTATGTGCTTTGCTTCCCACTCAAACCCCTGGCCCCCAGTTAGATGCCTTTGAGATAAATCTACAAAAGGACTCAAGTGTCTAATCCCCACTTTCAATATTTAAGCAAAAAAAGGTGTATCTTCCAAAGCCCTGCCTGGCTCCTATTTGAACAGAAAGATACCTATAATCTGAAGAGATCTGTGTTTTCAACAGTGACGTTCCTTTGGCAAGTCTTATGGAAGAGGCTGCTTCAATCACACAAGAACAGCTCAGGGCCTAGACTTAGTATAAGCCTTATCATTTCTCTGACTTCACTATACCCGTTTTCTTCCCCTGTTCCTATATCTATAGCAGTCTGGCACAATGTCCACTTTCAAACAGCTAATCCTGAAATGAAGTTTGGCTCACAAGTTCCAGCACTTCTCTCTGACAGCCCACAGGCTGTGCAAGCAAGTCAAGGCAGTATTGCTACAGCCAACTGTATTGCCGTTGTAACATCCTTTATAAAAAGAAAACCAATCTTTTCTAGCAGACGTGCACCACGCCTTCTATACTCTCATCTCTTGCATTGTTCCTTCTTGTATTTTTCTTGGCTAACCTGAATCCTGGGCTTCATTGTATTTTCTCCCCTGTTTATACTGGCAAACAAGGAGGGGGGCATCAGCAATAAAGAACAGAAGTAGTCAGCAGTCATGGCAAATCTCAGTGGGATCTCTCTGTTGCCATAGTGAATCTCTCTTTTTTGAAGATGAGCGTGCTGTAGTAGCTATGAACAAGCCAAGCATAGTGGATGTCAGATGACCATCCAGGCTACCCACAATAAGTGCCTTTGCTTGCACAGTTTGAACACTGCTTAGCATACAAGCTGGTTTATAAGCTGGTTACTATCCTGATACTAAGGCATCCTTCAGCCTGAGTAATTTTCATGCTATAGTTGTTGCTGACAAAAAGTTCCATGCCTTCTCTCACTTTGGGACTTTCTTGCTGCCTGTTATATGATCTCCAAGGAGTTGTCCAGGCAGCAATATTCAAGCAAGTTTGCCACTACGGCATTCTTGAAGTGCTTTTTTGGCCAATCACTACTCCATACTTCAGCTTGCCAATTAGAAGCCTATTGGGTATTTAGTTATTATCTACCTAAACCATGTTCCTGGTTCACAGTGCCTGCATTGGTGTATAATGCCCTGAATGACAGGCAGGGTGTCCATCCTGTATTGCTCCACCACTTGTGGACCACCTCCCTCAGAACATGGCACCATATTGCTTTCTCTGCCTGACAGAGGCACTATCTGGAAAAAGTTTAAATTTCCCACCCCTGTTGCAGGTTGGGAAGAAGAAAGCTCAGCATATCTTTGACTTGGATTTATCTTTACTGATGGTGAAAAAATTCCTATAAGTTTTCTAGATACCAGCTTAATTTTTAGAGAAATTCATAGGACTCGAGTGGTGATCTCTTCTTGGCATATTGTAAAGCAGTACGCATGGTAGATTTTCCCAGAGAGCGGTCTCAGAAGGAGAGGCACCCCTGCAAAGTTCTTGAAAACTGTAACTATTAAAGCTGTTTTACCTTTGCCAGTGTTCACACTTCAAAGCCCAACATTCATACAACTTTCAGATTTTTGCATTTTGTGAAGAAGCTGCATGTCTCCCAGAGACAGTCACTGTCCCGCTGCAGGTGAAAATCTAAGCGTGTGCCCTAGGAATGCCTTTGTGCAGGGTCCCTTGTGCCTGAGACTTATTTTGCTTTTTCTCTGCTGACAGAGACAATAGGAGCAAAAGCTTTACATAAAATGAACATAAAAGAAGCAAAGTATTTGCAAATTACATTATACCACTAGTACATGTCTGGAAGGAATATTTATATTCCTTCCTCTTTTTCCTGCTCCCCTTCTCTTTGCTCAAAAAGCTCTTCAAAAGCAGAGCTAGCCAACAGCATCCATCAAGTGATAGGGTTTTTGAGTAAACAGTTTGTGGAAATGTTTTATTTTAGTCAGCAGTTTCTGGAGTTTTTTATTCCAATGAAACCACAGTAAATGAAAACTTTTGCTCAGGATTTGTGTGTTGAACAGAAAACTCTTTTTCTTTTTTGGCTTTTGGCATTTGAGTTTTAAAAGAGAAACATTTCAGCACAAAATATTTAGCAAATAGTAAAATTTTTCAGCTTTGTTTTTTGTGAAAAATAAATTTCTGAAAAAGAATGATGATTTTTTGATTGTCAATTCTTAGCATTGATCTTCCCCTGCCAGTCTGGAACATGTTCTCAGTGAATGATTACAGAAAGAAAATTACTTTCTTTCCTCACCGTAGTAGTCATGAGGTCAGCTAGTCCAAAATATGAGGAACACCATTTATTTTAGACCCAAACTGATTTAGTCCACAGCAAGGTTAATGAATATGCTGTTGACAACAGAAACACTGAAACTGAGCTCAAAAAAGTAATTTTACATGTATTACAGAAATTGAAGTCTACTGCTGCTTGAAATACGTCCCTTACTTTTGGGTTCTGCCACATGCAGCACTGGAAATTTTGGACACTCAAGCCTAAGTAGGTTGAATGAACCAAGTTATCATCATCTATTTTAAAGCTGATTTATGACTTATAATGAAAAGGAATTACTGTAACACTGCTCAGTTAGCTCCCATCAGTAAATTGTCATTTTACCATTTCATGGCTCTGTCAGGTCATGTCACAGCCCTCTCACTCACATTCAAATTAGTATTTTCCTGCAGCTCTATCTATTAGCAGTGCTATTGCCCCACTGATTATACGCACCTAAGAGCTAGCCAGCCGATATGTGTAATTAAGTAACTAGATATAACTGGACTATTTGCCAATACAAGCAAGAATCATATTTAAAGCCTGAATAACTACAGACTGGATTAGGGGACCTAAAAAGAAATGTGAACTGTGTATTCATCACTTGCTTTTCCCCACAAAGGCAGGTTTGTAAGGATGAGGTAATACCACAGCCCTTCATCCTCAACACACTGAGTAGTGCAACTGAACCAGCATAGTTTTCTGCTGATTTGTTGCAAATCTCGACCTTGCAGAATAGCAGCACGAAGGGATTTGATTCAGCTTCATAATGCTTCCAGGGTGCTCTGGGATTATGGAAATAACATGACAGTGTTTGCTTCAGACATACAAGATAGCTAAAACAAGTACACTTATACCATAATAGCATATGTGTGGTCTCTGCTATTTTTATTCTAAAGCCTGCTACAGACACATATATGGATTACAATCAAAAAATTGCATCCAAGTGTTCAGGTTTCAGACATGGTAAGAGCCAGTAAAGGCCCAACCTCAGATCCAGGCATCTGCCTTTACTGCCAGAAAATGTGTCAGTTTAGAGGCTAGTTATTCCCCCTCTTCTGTGCTTGAGGAATGTCCTGTGATACATAAGTAGCTCTGCAGCACAAGGTGGAGGTTTGAGGGAATAGGATGCTGAATTTTGTACCCATCTTCTGCTCTATTCCACGATGACTTGTTGCCCACTCTTTCTAGATTTGGTTCCTAGTGGATCTCTATCACATAAACCCAGTTCCTGCCCACATCGTATTGGAGAGAATGGGAGCCACAGGAGTTGTCCCATCTTAGCACAGCAACAATGGCAGCAGTAAGTCTTGGAGCAAGAAAGAGCCTTACCATGCACTGTGAACCCTTTCAGCCAGACTCGGCGCTTCCTAAATAAACATGCACTACACTGATCCATTCTGACTGTGCCGATTGCTGGGTCACTGTTTCTTGCAGTTCTGTGATACTTTTCAGTCCAGACCTCAATTTACTACATCATTGCTATTCATGCGTTCTCCATTAGCTCAACAACTAGCACTCTGACGAGCCAGCTGAACAGATAACTTCCAAAGTGAATTACCTCCAGGAGTTAGAGAATTCAGAGTAAATCTTGAACTTTGAGTAGAACTTGTCAAAAAACAAAGCGCTAGGTAGTGAGCTGAGAGTTTTCAGAGCTGCTAATCTCTTCAGCAAGGTATTTAGAGGCAAACTGTAGGGGCTGGAAGAGCAGTTGTGGAAGACATTAACAAATAAGAAGCTGATTGCAATGCAGAAATTAATATATACATTTTAGGATGAACTGAAGTTTCTACTCTGAAGAAAATTTCTAAGTACTTCTGAGCCTCCTAACACCTCTGTTTCATACTGAAGTAGGAAAATAGAAGTTACCTGTACTAGACAGCCAGCACACCAGTGTGGACACGTCATCCCACCAAAATCCCCACAGCACTCTATGAAGAGCTAGGCAACAGAGAGGCCACTGAACTACCTTTATCCCGCTCCAGTGCTCCAAATATCATGAGCAACTGGTGCAGAGGGGCTATAGACACTCTTCCTGCATATAGACCAAAGTACCAGCCAAAAAAGAGTTCCCCAGCACCCCGTGCTTTAACACAGAGGGCTGGAAATTTCACCTCATCAGTCATTCCACACTGTGCTCACCCAGAGCCCAAACCCTCAGGCCTTGTGTGGGTGCAGTAGATTTCACCCTTACAAGGGAAGATATTTTCCACCCTTAACCACAGACTGAATGGTACAAAAGAGACTCCTTTATGACCCTTCTTTCTTGGTATTATTAAACCATCTTTGGCTTTGTGTGTTATTTGGTCAAAAGAGATATGTTTAAGATGAACAAACGTGCCTAAGCTTGAAATAATGTAAAGTAGCTGCCTTCTGATAGTCAGTTAACTGGTTTATTATTCTAAACTTTGCTTTTGCTGGCTCAGCGCGGCAGAAAAAATAGGAAAAATGCATATTCCATGCCTACCCGTCCTCTAGTAATCTGCAGTTTAATTATACCATTCTGTTGTTAGCACCCTCTAACAAGACTTATGTGAAAAAGAATGGGATACAGCAGAACTGAATGAACAAGATAAAGCTGTGAGGGTTCACAGTACTGGAAGCCATAGAAAGCAAATGGATGTGTTTCTGCAGGCAGAAGTAGCCTAAACCTCTCCTAGGAAAATATTGTAATTAAGGCTAAACATAACATTTCTACTGAGAAAGAAGAATGCAAGAGATTAAATAAAAACAGACAATGTGGTTTGACAAGAGGTAGTTCAAAGTTGAAAGCATATCCTGGAGATAAGCAAAGAGGTAGGAGCTAATGGGTGGAAGGAAAGGGGCTCACTGACTGCCTGGCCACATTCAGAAGGCAGCCATGGCTATTTTTTTCTGGAAACACTAGGGCAGCTCTAATTCCTGACCAACTTAGATGGAATAATTTGCCAAGAACACTCTGTCCCAGAACTCATAACCTGCACCCTCTGAGTTAGCCAAATAAACCATCAGTTTTGCCTTAAGTGAGACCCATCCGCGCTGTAGCAGGCCACTGTTGCACAAGCAGCCAGGGTGGTGCTCTAATTCACCTGCAGCACAGACTAGGACAGGGGGACTCCCCTTGCCACCCCCTGCCTGCTTGAAACAGCAAAAGGATCAAGCCTCCTTCACCCTGGCCACAATCATAAGAGGCAGATTTCTGTATGACCATAAAATTCACAGAAAATAGGACCAGGAGGCACCTGAAGAAATTATCTAGTTGACATCCTATCCCTGGCATTGTTCTGCTTCCTGCCACCAGAGATGTGGCTCTGAGGAAGGATTCACAGAAGAGGGAAATGTGAATCCATATGCATGTAAGTCCCCTCACAGCAAAGGTGAAGGAATGGAAGACTGAATCTCTTTTGTTACATATTTATTTTTGCCTTAGACTGTGTAGCTTTTGTGAGTCTAGCCTAAAAATAAAATCAGAATGTTGGCTGAAATTGCAAAAAACTTGATGAAAGGACTACAGAGCACTGTTGAAGAAAGAGTGATAAAATGATTCGTATTTTTCCCCACTGAGGTTTTCACTCTATTCTTAACTTTGTTTATTTTACCCTTCTAAAATGTTTTTTATTACTTGTGAAGCAGAACACACTTTTGAAGGAGAAGCTGAAAATTTCCATGTGTTTTCAAAAATTTCAAATTGTGTTTTTGATTTCTGGGCAGTCTCCTTTATATCTGGGTATGGAACCAGCACAGCCTAATGGCAAGGATCCCTCAGAAATTAAAGGTTTAGTCTTGTTCGTTTCTTTATTTTTTCCCCTTTTTTCTGAATGTGCCTGTTCCAAAGGCAATGTTGCAAACTATCATCTTTAGTATTTTTCTTCAATTTTGCAGTATTTCATAAATGTCTTTAGTCTGATAACCAAAACCAAAGAACTGTCAGGAAGCAAAGGGGCACCATATCAGAGTATCAAAGCATACAGACTTCTTTAAAAAAAAAGAAGAAACTAAGAACTAATCACAGTATTCTTGAGCGCTGTAAAGTCCCTCAGGGAAGTTTTGTATATTTGCATCATTATTCAGGTGTTCAGATCATAGCTATGACTGCATCTGTATTTTTGCAGCGATATCTTAATGCCTGCATCTGTAGTAATGCATGAGAGTGGTTGGGGTGTTGTTCTAACATCATTCCTTTATTTATGAATTAGACACCTACTGTTGACTTTTGTTTTCTCTGGAAGCCTCAATAAGTAACAATAAGACAGTGGCTAACGTCATACATCTTTTAGATGTTTTGTTTTTCCTCAGCTGTGCAGATAACTTTAGGCTACTTGAAATAAAAACTTTTCATCTGTGAACAGTTTGTTAGATCTCTTTCAGTTTTTCTCTAAAAATAAATCTTCCAGAGCTGAGTCATGGGTCATTTTCTGATGCAGCTAGGGAGCAAAAAGTGCAGACAAGTACACAGCATTGCAACAGAAGCAACCGTTTCAGGAACACAGCTTGGAAAAGATGCGCATAGTACAACTTCCATGAGTAGGAAAACTTTGGTGATTATGTCTTCTTGTGCCTTCCAGTACAGCAATCATAATATTGGCACATTCAGTCACTCCTTGCAAGAGCTGTATTCTGATACCTTTATCAGCTTGGAGATATCTTACACTAATAACCCATGGATTTTTCTGCCACCTGAGCAAAGGATGGTTGTTTTGAAACAAGTGGAAAAATATTAATCTCTTCATCAATGACCTCAAGATGCCTCAAATGATCAGTATCAGTCAAGAAAACTTTGTGGGAGGGGTTTCTTTTTCATCATAAGCCCTGACACTAGAAACATGGATGAATTACTGTTTTACAGTTGCTGTCCAAGCCATCTCAGTTTGGAATCCAAAGCTGGTTGCATTAGTCATTGATTACATCAGTCAACCTTTTTTTTTTTAAAGGGCGACATCAGCTTCGTCTGAACATATGACTACACTGCAGAGGGGACCTCATTTGGACTCCCATGCATGACCCAGCCATCTGCTGCCCACTCAGACAGAGTGACTGCCATCACTGCAAGGCAGCCGCCCGCTGTGCTATGGCTTGTAAGGCTGGTTCCCAGGTGTGCACCACAGCTATGTCCTCATTCCAGGATTTCTCCCCATACACTAACACAACCAACATAACTAGTTCTTTGAAGGCAGAGTGGGGAAATGATCTTACTGTTTAAAGATCTGAATCTATGAATAATGGCTGAAAAACTTACACATTGGAAACTCGCCCTCATCAATGCCAGGACATGCAAATGAGAGAGGTCATAATCCTCCAGACAGCTTGTTATTGACTTCCAAAGCTGGGCAACCCAAGTGACTACATGCCTGTAGCTCACCACTTTGCTGTTGGAAAGTCAACCGCTAGCACTAGCAGTAATGAAGGTATATCAGGCAGTTGGCTGTGAGGTTTACTCAACAGCGGTGAGCATTAGTAACACGGCTGAGATGACAACTGGCTCAGGAGAATGGGCTTCCTTGGCTGCTTTGGACCATCAGGTGCACTAATGTGCCTGTATTCTCCCTACCGCAAGGAACAAGCAAGCCATAGGGAGACAAGTCCAATGTCCCTCAGACCTCAGTTGATTATAAAGCCAGATTCAAATACACCCATAAAGGAGGTGCCAGGATGGGGCAGAGACTTTACATTTATCTCTGTATACAGGCAGAGCTCTCATTTCCTTCATGTAACAGCTGCCAGTGTTCTGCCCTTACCCCCTTTTTAGAAAATGCCATTTACCTTCCACTAACACCTGAAATTGTACCAAGACCAGAGGTCACCTGGGAGAAGAAAGTGTAATTGCACACTTAGAAGTGGCAGGTTGGCTGCTGGTGTTGCATTCAGCAGGCTGAAGGACAGTCCCTCTGCTTACCCTATTAGCCTATTTGGTCACCAGTGTGACTAAAGGCAGGGAGGCACAACTGCACATCTTCTGCAGGTGATGATGGGGGGACTTTTCAGCTTGAAGGGAGTCCAAGAAATGGCTGCTTTATATAATTGATAAAGGAAAAACAGAAAGAGTTTTTTTGTCTACTGTGCCTACATCTTGTCCTAGCAAAGCTCTTTCAGTAAATAGGCTACTTTCTGGTTCGTTCTTCATTCTGAGTAATGCCTGTACTGACATATAGTGTAACCAAACAACAGCAGTAATACTAAAAGAAGGAGCATTTTGAAAAATACTTTAGGTATACCAGCTGCCTCTACACAAATATTCATTATAAATGTAAAAAGAGCACATGTGTGTCAAACTGTGCCATGGACCAAAGAGCAAGCTGAAGAATCAGCTATGGTTTGCAGCTGTGCATGACAGCAGGAAATGTTGACAAGCATATGTTCTTCTCAAATAACTTTTGTCCCAGATCTATAATATGTGAATAACTAATAGTCTTATCAGATGCTTGACCCAGTCTATCAAGGTACTTAATGACATCAAGATTCCTTTATTCAACACTGTCACTGAGGAAATGTAAATATATTGGTAAAGTAGCACATTCTGCATTCATAATGTTAGCCATTCTAAATGTAATCTTGCAAACAGTGGATTAACTGAAATGATTAAACTTTTCACAAGCATGTCTAACCAGTTAATTTACAGTCTGAACCATTATTCCAAAATTAGATTGCACTTTTTTTTTCTTGAAGGGGCACAGAAAACATGGTTCAATTGACTAGGCAAACTCTTTTTCCACTATGATTATTTTTTGCCAAATTTGCATCAAAGCCAATCCCCTAATACAGTGAAGCCTGCAAGAGCAAACATATTATCAGAATATAGAAAATGAAGTCACAGAGAGATTTGCCCAAGGTCCTCTTGGGGTTATCAGAAGAAAAAATACCACATAGAAATTAACACGACTGCTGCTGATTTGTGGTTATGAGTGCCTCGTCATGTATGCATGTATAGTTATAACAACATGTGACTATTAGTGCGTAAAATGACATTTGCATTGATATCACCAGTTAAGAAAATCAAGTCCACAATTAGTACAAAAATAGATTTTAATTACAAATGAAGGTTATATAAGTGTAAGTGCAGATGGAATAATTAGAACCTTTTTAGTGAAATCCTGAATGCTTATTCATGAAGCCATAAAGAGTTATAGCAACATCTGGTTCAACGAGAGAATAGAATATTCTTCTCATTTATTAAGTACCTGCTAATGTGAAAAAGGAAACATGGTTCTGAAGTGAATCACAAGTGAATACATTGCAGTTTACATTTCTGAAAATTACATTAGCTTATTGCTTACCAGTGCATCAGTACTTTAAAGTAAGGCACTGATAAACAGTGCATAAAGCAGCAAATAATTTAATCTTTTAAACTGTCTAATGTTTTCCTGATGATATTATGGCAAAAATGTGACATCTTGCTTAAAGAGAGCAGACAGCACAAAGATAGAGACCACCCTTTTACAAACAGTGCACAGAGTGTCCATTAGAAGAACTGTTCACCTTTTTTTTTCTGTCCTTGATTTCATTCTAATAAGACATACTAGAATTCCTATATCCCTACTCATTAGTCTCTCATCATTAGTTCAGCAATGTGCAAACAATTTCTGTTTTAAAAAATGGCATGTTATGTACTCCTGTTCACAGTTACTGCAATGCTTTTATTGCAAGGCAAAATCCTACTCTTAATGTTAGGCAGTTCATGCCAAATAAATTTAATACATGATTTATTGCTGTTAAAGCAAACAAATGCCCTTAATCAGAAAAACAATAACACTTCTGGTGTTATTGCACTGACCTCAGTTGGAAATACCCACAGAATGACTATGCCCCAGAAGTACTTGCTAAATATCTCATGGTAAGTGTGAGAAGAACAATGAAATACAAGCAGAAATAAAATGGCTCTATATATTGTTTTTGATGGTAAATTAATTTGACATCTGATTGTACTTCCTGTGTGAATGAAATACTGTAAGGTCTAGGAGAGTTTTCCCTTTTTCTCTTTAGTTGGAGCTTTCTCAGTGGCTCCCCAAACACAGAGAGCAGTGTTTCATTTTGAAACAATAATAATAAAAAAGCTGTATCTGTTTTGACTTGTAAACTGAAAACTTGGATTCCCTGAGAAAATAAATTATTTCACAGAGGGTTCTTTTTCAGACTGTAAATACATTAACAATTTCTAAACCTTACTCATGCACTCTGTTTATATGCCCTCCATATCTGCTTCCTTGAAAAATATCTTATGAAAAAACGTGACATTGACCCCAGCAACTGGCACTGTAAGGGAAATACGAAGTATCACGAGACTCCTGCTAAAAGTCAAAAGAGCTAGCCAGAAAGAACACCCTTCTTTTGGAATGTTATTATTCCAAGGACTGTTTTTTATAATTATTTTACCTTCTTTTCTTTCCTTTTTCAGTCTCACTCTGACTCTATCTACTTACAAGGTTATTGAAAGTTACTATTTAATATCTAAATATACTTTTTGCTGCTTTTTCCTGTAGCTCAGAGACCTCAAGGGTTCCTGTGGGTGAAAGTGATGCCATCTAAATACAGCTAAGGATAATTAGTTTCACAGTACTTCATTCTAACTCAGTTTAATTTAGGAGTGTAGACAGATTCTCCTAAATCTCCTGTATTTCTACACAAATTCCAGGATAAAATAAGACAGAGCCATCTTAACACCTCTCAGCAGTGTAGGTACAACTGAACGTTGCCGACCCACCGTGGGGCAGAGCTGGGCTCTGGCCAAAACCCAGATTGCCTTGCTATGGGAATGGGAGTGGGAGAGCCACGCAGTGCCCCGTGGCCTCGGCTTGCGGAAGTGGGGCTGCTGACGGCTGCAGGGGCCACGGCCCCCTCCTGCACCGCAGCAGGGGACACCGCTCGTTCCAGAGCCCTGGCACAGACACAACAGCAGGGCCAGGGATATTCCGCTTCCCCACAACAATTGTCTGCTTTAGGCAATGGCTCTTCTTTGCCTGTGCCCATGGCTGGCTCTGAAATAACACTTTGACGTTAACAAAGCATGACCTTGGCCACAGCAGCTTGTTAGTTGATCTGAATAGATTTAAACCCAGAACCAGTTATAAGACACAGGCAAAACTCATTCCAGATAAAATGGTCCCCATCCCATTGTAAAAAGATGATGGGGAAGTTGTGAATGAGAGAGATTTTAGGATACACTTGCCAGGCAGAAGAGTTTTGTTTATTTTACTGTTCTGAGACATTGGGTATCATTTCCTTTTGAGCAGCAGGTTACCTGCATTTGGAGACTCATTTGGAAAGATCAAACTAGCGAGAAGCATCCATGTTTTCTTCACACTGGAGGTCTATTGACTAAAAATGTTTCATGAGTTGTGTGCTTGGATTGAAGAGATCAATCTTAGTAAAGCCATAAAAGCAGCATTAACACCATGAAAGACCAAACTGAGATACAATGAAATTAGTCTGAGGCTTGATAACCTTGTTTCTCTGAAGAAAGGGAGCCCTGAGTTTAAATTTGGGAGTCTTTGCTCCCTTTACGGGCAGCAATTATTACATTTTATATAGAGATAGGTTCACTACATAAAAAAAAAAAAATAAAGAAAGCACCAGAAAGAAGCCTTCCAAGTTTTACAAAAAGGGCACAGAAGTTCTCTGAATTTCCATATACCTGAAAGTAACTACATTCTCTGGTGCTGCTATTCTGAATAGTTTTAGTTCATTTTAATGTCTAACAACTTATTTTTTGCATTACATAAGAACAGATTGACAGTGAAAGGTCCCCTCTCCCCATTTTTCACAGCAGAATAGCTCTTTAAGTATACATAGTTTTTCTGCCATCTGCCAAATAATGATAGCATTTTTTATCATCCCAAATATCTAATGCATTCCTTTAAATACCTGTTTGTACACCTCCAAAATATAAAAAATATAAATAACCATAAGACTCTCTCTCAGTCTCTGTCTCCTTTTCTTTCACAAGATGAGTAAGGAGTAGCTTTACTATTTCATACTGTGCTTGGTATATTGTCCATGTTTGTCATGGAGTGGTTGTGGTTTTGAATCATTTTAAGGCAAAGTTAAAGGAATAATTCTTTGTAACAGAAAATCTAGGGCATTTGTGTTTCAGAAATGAGTCATCTGGAAAGGTTCAGCGGCTATGAAAGTTCTGTCTTCATCTCTTCTAAGCATACCCCTATTTTATCAACCAAGTAGACTGCGGATGTTGCAGAAGGTCTCTGTCAAAGGCTATTTCTGAGTACTAATCCCATGAAATGACTGGAATCACTAGACTGCACAACCATTATTTTCAAAAGGAAGTGAATTCAGAAAACAGAATACCAGCACAAACTAATCACAGTGATTTGTACTGCAAAGGCAACATGCATTAATACTTGCTGGAGCTTTATCAAAGTTTGTAACTTTATTCCTGGATATAACGACTGACTGTTTTCTCTCTTCCACCAGTTTTGCATTTGTTGCGTTATGTTCACTGGAGTATACTTCAATTTATAATGGTCTGAGATAAGAGCTAGGGCCAATGAGAAGCCATAACCTGTGCCCTAGAGTTAATAAACAAATGGTGTGATCACAGGAACCAGATTTGCCACCAAGAGGACTGAGGTTGGACATTGTTCCATTTTGTTGTTAAGCAATCGGAAGATAGGTATGACTAATAGTGTGGAAAGTTATCAGTGCCAGATACTCAAAAGCACTTTTGATGTTCCTGACACCACTACCTTAGTTTGGCCTGAACTGAATAGGGAGGGAGTATATTTTATCTTTGCTAGAGTCACATATAGTTCTTATTATTATTTTCTTACCTTGCCACCATAGCTTTCCCAGCATATCTGTAGAGATCATGAGCTCTGACAGAGGAGACTGCATGATTAAGGACACTGCATTCAGAATTAAAACAGTAGCACGGTTTTGCATACTGCCTATTTATTCTTGCCCCCATTTGAGTGCAAAGACCTATGTTATTCTAGGGTATTTTCACTATGCCCCACAGCCTGTTGGAAATGGAGAAGGAATGAGGAACAGGTTTGCCAGACACGAGGGAGATCCAGCATATGGAGAATGAACACACTTTTTTTTATATTATATATATATAAAAAAAGTCATCAAACAGAGCTGTTTCTGTGTCTTTCTCTGGTCTGCACCCTGGCTCTCAGGGATCCCAGATGTAAGCAGCTAAGAGATGGTGGCAGACCGCTTTTCTCAGTTTCTTGTCAGCTTGCTCACAAAAGACAAGTTGTTAGTGCATCACTTGTACGCATTGTATTGTTTTATGGGAAAAGGTGGATTCCCTTCGTGACCATGGGACTTCTAGTTTCTATTGGGATATTAGATGCTGTCTGCTTTCTTTAGTAATCTAGAAAGGGACTAATTTAGAATTGAAAATAGTTCCACAGTTGCTATCAGGGCTTCCGTTGTGACTAGGCCTGCTGCTTGGAAAATGGTTATTTTCTTCTGGACTTACAGATAGCTGGCCATCACAGAGGTAGGCAATGTTATTTTCTAAGTGAAATAAATTCCTCACATAGATTCTTAGGATGAATTTAGTTTACATAACAATTTCTTGTCTGGAAAAGTTTAGTGAGATACCATCTTTGTCCTTCTGTGAGAGAAAAAGAAAGAATGGTTGGTCTTCTTCACATCACTGGCATAGGCTTGTTGAACTTTTTCATGTCTCAGGCTACTCAGGTGGAGTTTTCTAACAAAATGCAAGTCTTTTATATACTGTATAGCTAATAATGAAGTACGGTAAGTAATAATGAAGTACAGTATTACTTTGTATCCAGTTGATTTTGAGAGAAGTGCTAAAAGTCTAGAGTAAATCATATTTATTCAACAATTTGAACTCCAGTGATAGCAATCTTCCTAGATTGTGCATGCTTGCCTGTAAATATCTTACTTTTCCAAAGTGAGAAAAACCACAATTTGGAAATAATTTAGCATATTCACAAACTGTAAAGCTGGTGTCCTGAAAACGTTAAAAAGAAGTTGGAACAACATTACTGAAGCTATTAAAACCACAGCTCACTTCAAATGTTTTGTTCCAGCTTTACGCTAAAATAGAAGTCAGATTAGACTTGTTTGATTGTTAGACTTGCTGATAAGCCTCTTATCTGTTGTTCAAAGATTTTTATAAAAATCTAAATGATAATTAAGATTTTAATTTATTGTGATCACTTATAGGGTCTCCAATCTTGATGAAACTGATAATGAATACACTACACATCTCAGTGTTTGATAACATCCCTAAAGTTCTGAAGCTGTTGTGTCATTCTTCTCTGGAAATATTATCACATTTTTATTCAAAACATAAGGCTGCTATTTTGAGTTGATACCAGTTTCATTTTATATATGCTGTTATTCTAAAAAATTCTTTTATGTCTAAAAAATCCATGTATTACTGATACTATGAAGAACTTTTTCTGGAGCTGTAGCAAAACAATCTTCTGTCCATGCACTTCATTAACTGTTAATACTCAAGAAAAAGAATCATGTCATTTGTACTTCTGGTTTTAGAAGGCTCCTTAAATCCCAGTACAAGATTGAACCTTCCACAATTCACATGGCAGGGATGACACAAAGATCTATATACTGTATTTCATCCAAAAGAATGAGCACGGAAGTTTTGAACATTGGCTTCACAAATGGACATTGCAGTATTCTTTCTGTCAGAACTATGAAGTGCTTTTTCATTACCCTAGTTATGTGGAGCAGAAAGGAGAAAAATGAAACGGCAATGCATTTAGAGAGAATGAATTGCACTGGCCTCTTCTCTCACCTTAAGCTTTGTTCTTTACTTTGATATTACCATAGCACACATTTTATCCACCTCTAACAGTAGTAGAAGGGTGAAATTCTTGGATCTTTGTGAGAAATCCTTTTTGTCTGTGTGAATTTGCTGGTTGTTTCACCCATGGCTGGTTAAAGAGAGAGATGTTGTAAGAAAGCAACTGAGATGATTGAATTGTTCTTGTCCTTCATGGAGCAGCCTTAGATGTGTTTGCCTTAGCTATCTTGTTTAAAAGTTTTAGTCTCTCCAGCAGAAGTGGTTTCAGCATCCCGATCTTTTAAGCCATGCTTTCTCTCCTTCTCTTTCTTTTTTGTTCACGCTTGTGCCACAGCTTTCTCTGTCTCAGAGCTATCAGATTTTCAGCACTATCTCTACCTGATACCAAACTACTAAACTTATCTACACTCAACACCTGCAAGCTCTTGTCAACCTGACACCACTGGTGCCCTAGATGGTGGCAAACATAAGTACTACCAAGCTGTAATTGTACAGTGTATGCCAGAACTTCTCAGAAACATAATGTGAATGCAAATGAAAGAGGATAGTCCTCAACGGAAGTGCTGCCCACACTGATGAAAAAGCTCTTGTCAAGAGATAAAACCAGTGGCTCCTGAAATTCTGATGTGGCCTCCAGGACATGCGTAAGACCTTGTCTAGTCTAAGTGCTTAAGCTAAGCACTTGTAAGAGTAAAAAACAAGCTAATTTACATTTCTTGTCAGGTGAGTAACTGAACTTGAGTAGCTTTTGCAAGCTACTTAGCTAGAGTTCCCTGGAAGCAAAGAACATTCTTAAAGCAAAGTGTGTATACCTTTTTCAATTAAAAGACATTGCCACCGAAGGAAAAAAAAAAAAGGCCATTTACAACATTTTTAATAGCATTCATAGCTAAAAATGGTGATGCCTTTCCCCTACTGGATAAACAGGAAACCCATGAGCATTTGTCTAAAGATGATTAGAAAAGGAAGCTGAAAACAAAACTGAAAGCCTGAATGTATCATTCCTAGTATATCACTTGCACTGCTTCAGCATTACAGTCAAGAAAAAGACTGAATTCAATGGAAGGAATATTGAAACTTTCCAATACAAGCTCTGTAGAAACACCTTAACACCTCTGTAATTTATGAACTGAACAATGGCAACAACTCAGCTAAGGAAGCGTCAAATACAGCCTGCTTTGAAGACATTAGAGGATACAAATATAAGCAGGAACGGATTGAATTAAAGATTGCTTAAATTACTACTGGGACAGTTGGAGCAGGTACAGAAGAGAGGTTTCATTGATCACAAAGAATGCAAGCAGCAACCGAGAAATCAAACAGGAGTTTTAAAGGGGCAAGTTGACAGACTCAAGCACAATTTTCAGGCCAGGCCTCCTCCCTCAAATGAATTTGATTGGCAAAATCAAAAGAAGTATGGATACATTTGTAAAACAACTAATCCTTGGAGAAATAGTCTTAATGGTGAGGCTTATTAAACATCCATGATAAAGAGAAACTAAAATAGAAGATTTAATGGAAATGCCACTATAGCAAAATAATTCTTCCGGCAGCTATGAGGCAGATACTCATGAAAGCTGTAATGAGTTTGATGAGTAACTTGCTTTTAATCAGCCAGCTTTTTCATGATGGCTTTTTAAAATACGCAGTTTGGTAATAACACAAGCAAAATTTTTAAAGTAGCAGCTGGAGAATATGGCAGGAAACCTGAGGTAAGAGAAGTCAAAAAATACTACTTATCAGTCAGTTGTTCGGTGGTCTGGCTTACCCACATCCTGATTACGTATTGAGTGATTTGTTAAATAGCCAGATTTGTTCAGTTCACCACAAAAGCTTGATTAGCACTGTGCCAACAATTTAGCACTTTCAACAAAAAGCCTAAAAGTTTGTTAGTAGCCAGTTCTTTCTGGGTCCAGTGGCATAGTACCCATGACTCTAAATGCTTTCACACTCTGTTCTTACTTTGCTATTAGAGAGAACAGGCTCAAAATGAATGTTCTTATGCAGTCACGTGAATTTTAGGCACTTCCAGAATAATTTCTCATCACTGAATGCAGTATCTCAGTCAAGAAGTGTCCATTTTTGTCTCTGTTCAGATTGAATTTCTAGACAGCTGTGGGTAGAAATCACACAAGGACAACTTTTATGTATGTCACTCTCTCCCACTAGGGTAATCATGTTTGGGCATTGATCTGTGTAGGTAAAGTTTGTGCTGAGACATCCCTGGGAGTTGGATCTCAGAAGTTCACTGAAAAATCAAAATGAGTGGCTGATAAGAAGGTGGACACCAAGTTCCTGTGCCCTGACAAATCTCAGATTCCTATCTACCTGTACCTGTACAGAGGTAAACTGCTAGGGTCCTGAAGAACTCCACAGTAGCTATGCAGGAGCTATGGCAGTTACAGACCAACTTAGGAGGGTTTATTGAAGTGCAGTTTTCGACTTGAATGCCTACTTTTTCCTCAAGCTCCACTACAGGCACCTAATCTTTTGCAGGTTTTTTGGACTGAAAAATCACATCAAAGATTCAAGACAATTTCTGACAAATAAATGAACTGAATATTCTTCTTACAGTTCCATCTGGCTTCCCCACTGAGAATACCTATCAGGTTGCTGTTCTGGTCCCAAGTCTTGGGATCCTAACAGCTTTCAGTCTTTCTGAGTCTGACCAGATCCTGCCTTACTTCTCTCAGCTCTCATATGAATGTCTCTTAATGACCTTCCAAGGTCTTTTGCTTCTCTTTCTCCAATCTTGGCATCTAGACTGACTCTCTTATCCCTCCTGACAGGTGATATCTAAACAGGTGATCTTCCTGTAGACTGCACACTTGAAATTCAGACTTGGAAATGTGTTCCTTTCCACTACAGCCAGCTCACTGTTCTACTGCCCTTCCAAGGGAATGAGAGATCATCCAGGCTGAAGAACATGACATTATCCCTCCTTAACCCTCTGATGAAGCAAGTGCTTTTCCTGATGGTGTTTTCTTCCCGTTAAAGAAGAATGATGTAGCAATAAAAAGAATGACTTTGTTCTGGACAGCCTTAATGTTTTAGATGCAAAGTAATATTTGCAAAATACAATGGTACATACAAATCATCAGAAAAGTATGCAGATGTATATTAATCCCTCACTAGTTTGTCAGCCAAACTATTTTCCAATACTAGCAATCTAGCATTCACCCAGGTCCTGTCACGGACCACGTGCCCTGCAATGTAATGCAGTGATGATGGCAGTGGCATATTCTTTTGCCGGGCTTCCCTACATGAGAACTCCTTTCTTTACAATCAATGTTCGCTCTTCAGTTTATCAGCAGCATCCCAGTGCTGATCTGAGTCCCAAATCAATACTGAACCCTAATGCACTAGATACTGAAATAATACAGAGCAGTAGACAGTCCTTTTCCAGAGAAGTTTGTTGGGTACTTGAGGCAAGTCACAAGTAGGGAGAATTGGGAGAGAAGACACAAAAATTGTGGGTAGGATTGTGCAGTTGCAGTGACTCAGCCTGTGTAATTAGGATTAGATGGTGGCTTTCACATTATTACTCTATATAAGGGGGAGTGCACAAGAGGAGCACCAAGGAGAGTTTGCTTCAAGAAGCTAGAGCCTTTCCTCAGGATCTTTGTGCCCACAGGAATGAGTAATTCACTAGTGCACTCTCCCCAGTTCATTTCTCAGGACACAGCTTTCAGCACCCTACCCACAGTACTGACTCAAAACAAGAAGGGCTGGCACTCCCATGCTACAGAGGTTGCCAGGCTGCATGAAGAGGAAGGGATTACCTGCCTAATTCTGGTTCCAAGTAAATGTTTCTCTTTTATTTATGTATACTCAAATATTAGATTGCTTCAGTAAATGAAAAAGTACAGTGGGTGTTTGTGAGCATGTGATAGAGATGACAATTAACTGCAATACTTCAGTGCAGTCAAGGGTAAATGGAGGTCAAGAGAGTTTATCTGCTTCTAATTTCAGCAAGAACAAGTTTATCTAGTTCTCATATACACCAAACAATGAATTCATCCCACTTTTTTTCATTTACCACTTCACTACTAATATAATGGTAGCTAAATAATCTATTGCAATAGCAAAGAAACTCACAAAGACAGCTGACTGTATACTCAGATTTTTGCTAAATGTATTTTCAAGAATTTAATTTAAAAGATTTAGTGTTTTTGAATAGACACTTTGAAAAGAAACTTGTTCCAGTGACTCTTCAAACAATAGCTTTCTTAATATTTTCTTGCTGATGAATGTCTTTAAGAAATGATCTCAGATATTCTAAAGGATTCAAGTTATGCTTTCACATTAGATCACTATGCGCAGATCTTTCTAATGCATGGTTTGTATCTGATAGGATCCCAACTATCTTAGTGAAAATAAATCTTGGCACATCAAATCCTGAAACACAGCTGGTTAAACACAATACTTTCTGCAAAGGGGAGGTCTTCTGTTCATTCATTTAGAAGGCTCCAAATTCAGTATTATATTCAGAAAACAAAAATAAGTAATTCCCAAGGAAATACAATAGTTTGGATTTGGGAATAGGGTAACCAGTAGCAACCGCTTTTTTCTCTCAGTGGTGATGTAGCAATATTTGTTCCTTGAAATGATTGCTTTCAAAGGAATCAAAGAAGACAAGTCCTTCAGACAAAAATCAAACACAGTAGAATAAAATCATATACTAGGAATTAGTCGGATGATAAACCATTAACAAATTCAAAAGCATCAAGTGCATTTCTCTATATGCCATTTCTACTGCAGTAACATAAGCATCCCCAGTTCAACAATAAAAGGTTTCTTTATGACACAACAGCTGACTTAACAGTGATCTCAGTTCTCAAGTCATGATCTTGAAAAGCAACTTTAATACTGATAGCAAAGACACCAGTAAGCTGATGGAATTTTATGTTGTTTTATGACTGGCATTGAAATGTTCAAGCTACTGTAAGAAACTCCAGTATTGTAATTCACAACTTCACCCTTGAAATCTGGTAGTACTTTTTAGCCTCTACTGAAAGAAAATCACTGGAGATAAAACACTGGCCTTGCTTACCCCTTCTTACCAATAGGGCACCACCACAGAAAACATTATTTTCTTTTAAAGCATAACAGCAATGTTAATTTTTGCTTCATCTCACCTAGGTCAAGAAGACTATTTGTTTATATATTTTGATAAAATCTTGATGGCAACCAAAACTAATATTAAATGTCATACTGAAATAGCCATTGAAATGAGGAGTGTTAGACAATATTTTTTGCTGAGAGATTCTTCATTCTGTGTTTATAGTTCTTGAAATAATAACAGTCATTCCTATTACTACACACAAATCAGTCATTCTAGATCTTTTACTGCACTTTACAATACCTAATGAAAGGATACAGCCATAAATGTGTTGACATAAACAATTTTCTGCAGTGGAAAGGAAAACAACCACAAGCTGGGGGAGAGGTGATATGAATGTAGAGGGGACAGATACAGATGGCTATTCCTGACAGAGAACTAGAAGAAGAGGAGAACAGGGAGCTGCCTGTGGGAAGAAAGATGCTCAGGAGAACAAGGGGCATGAGGTGAGAGACGGGGACAGAGCTATTTAGGGGACAGGGAAAAAAGTCTGGAACTAAAACCAGGACTGTAAAACTAGCACCGCAAAATACAGGTGTCCATCTCCTACTGGTAAAACCATGTAAAGCCATAAAAAGCGTAAAGCCAGTAAAGCCATAAAACCTACTAGCCAAACAACATAAAAGAGAATGACTTTCTAATGGTTATCATATGCCACCTTCTGGAGAGGACCATATGGTTACAGAGTCTTGTGCTTCTTCCTGTGTCTAGTCCACACTTTTTTCCTCCACTACTCTTATCTTCCCTCATTCCCAGCTCCGGCCTCTCTTTCTTCCTAGCTAGTCTATCATGCTCTCTGTCTGCATATTCCTTCTCCCTGCTGTTGGTCACCTTCCCCTGGCTTTTATTTTCCCTTTGCCCCATGATCCATCTCTTCCTCTTTTCCCCTCCTGCATTCCTGATGTCCATTCCTCAGATCTTTGCCCCAGAGTCAGGCCACTTGCCCTGTCTCCCCAGTCAGCATGGCTGCTTACCAGAGGAGCTCAGCACACAGCTCTGGAGGAGAGCTGCAGCAGGCATGTTCCAGTCATCTCACAGGAGCTGTAGGTGGACAGAGCATGTTCCACACTTGGAAGTCAATATCCAAACTCTGACAAGTCCCCACTGAGCTCCTGAGACTGATTTTTTTTTTTTTAAGATTTTTCATTTTCAGAAGTACCTTTTTGCAGTGATGGCAAAAGGCACATTTTGGTTGGGAACTCCCACCCTTCCTGACAAATTTCACAGCCTTGCTTCGACACATAGCCATGCAAAACTTCAACTGAATGACTGCATTGCTTATGGAACATGGGGGAAACAAGAATATTTTTGCCTCGTATAGTTCTCAGATATGGCTGACATTTCCCAAATGTGCTAGTCTGAACATACAAAAATTGATTAGATTATAAGCTAATAAATGCAAGGTTTTATAAGGCAACATGTCAGGCAAAAATAAAGATAGGTTTCAACTACTTGTCCTGTCTAAAATACCATGATCTGTTGGGAGCAAAGAGATAGCTGAAGAACTTAAATACAAAGGCTGGGAGGAAGTGTTTAGAAGAGATAAGCAAGTATAATGAAATAAAATTAAGAAATGGAAAATCTATAGCAAGAAAAAAACATCTTCCCAGCATTGAAATTTGAGTAGCTGTAGAATATTGTTCCTTTGGGAATGGTGTAAGACCCATGACTCATCACCTGGCCTATAAAAATAGATTAGACAAAACATTAGAAACATATGTCCTGCTGAATAACCCTGTGCTCTCAGAAGGATGAACCAGATGACCTAAAATGACTTTTCCATCTGTAGCATCCCTGAATGTAAGAGAAATTCTGTACAGAATTTAAGATCTTGTGGTTGAATAAACCAGAATCCTCACTGAAAGACCTCGTTCTGTCATCAGTGCCCAAGCCAAGCAGCACCTTGCTCCAAAGCAGCCCTCCCTCCTTCAAATTCCCCTCAAAATTGTCTTCCAAGGAAAGAAGATCATGGAAGAGAAGAAAATAAATGCAGAATTCCTTGCATGGCAATGCAGAAAATGTCTGAATTTCTCTCCTGGACAAAGGAGAAGGAAAGGCTAGGAAAGGAAAGGAAGAGGCAAGCACATGATATGCTGGAAAATCTGATCTGAAAATTGTGAATAGTCACCCAGGTCAGCACCTTATCCTGCAGCACTATTTCTCCTTCCCATGGAGCAGCTCTACTGGCTCAGAGACCCTGTCATACTGATTACTCACCAGCAAATGTACACCCCCTCTCTCATCAGTGAAAGAATCTTTGGAAGATGCTTTAATGATGATTCAAGAAGCAGAATTAATTTACAGTTTAAAGGGCCATACAAAGTGCTGTCCTTAGGAGCACTCCTAATTGGCATGGGTATCCTGCACTATTTGAAAGGTCAAATACAAAGCTGCTACAAAGAGCTCCTTGCAGCAGAGGAAGCAGATTGCTCAGTAGAAGGCAAAACAGAGGGTGCTAAGACTTTCCATAGTCAGTCACAAAAGTGCAAATGCTATACTTCCTACAAAGAGGGCTTCACATCTCACTGCAACAGAACTGAAAAAAGAGTATGTTCAAAGTAATAAACAGAAGGTTTAATAAGGGGAATCCAAAAATTTGTGTTGGCTGATGGACAGAATGCAGTTCAAGAAATGCATTTGTTACAAGCACTGTTTTTATTCCTAAGAGTTTTTAGAATTAGCCATTTGAGATGAATCATGCAGGTGAATTCCAACACTTAACAGGAATGAAATGCAAAGAAAGAGACTTCAGTTGTCTCCTAAGAGCGAGCTTTTTGTATTATCTGGTTTAACATTAAGTTCCAGCATTTTGACTGGCTCCTGAAATTACCATTCAAATCATGGGAAGTATGTGAAAATCTGGCTCTTTGGTTTCCACCAGACCAGACATATTACAGGTTATGTTACAGACATAACCCTGAGGTTAAAGCACTGTTTCTGGAGCACCAGTTTCTGGCCAGCCTGATATGCAACATCTACCATTCCAATTCTGCATGAAATAAGCAGTGTCCTGTGACTGGGGGCTACAGTTGGATGACAGGCATGGATGTGTCTTCCCAAAATCTAAGCTTTATTTGATGCTTAAATGGGTGAAGCCAGACCTTCCTGAAAATCTTAGACTAGCTGCTTCATATAACTCTAAGTCTAGTGGATTTAGTCAATACAAGCGTTTGCATTTGACAACATTTAGACATGGCTGATGATCAAAACTGCTGCTTCTCCAAAACTACTTCCAACTCTAACAGCAATATCCTGAGAGGTAGTAAACTTTCCTAGCAAGGGAGTTATGATGATCAGTACTAGCTTCCTGAGGATCCTCCTGCATTCATCCTTCTCCTTTTGTCCCCCTACAGTATAATATTGAATAAGATTCTAGTAATTGACATTTGCATATAATCTCATACTTTAGTTTTACATAGCTTTTAGTTTTACAAAAGTTGTCAGCTAATTACAGGGCTTGAGTCTCCACACTTTCCACTTAAGCTGGAATTGAATTTTGCATTTAAAGCAGGGATTCAGTCACTTTTACTATGCATGAGGAAAAGAGTGTATTTTTCATAACTATGACATTATTCTCCATGTTCTGAAATGTGTAGCTAGTAAAGCAAAGAGCATAAAAGAAAGGTTGCAGGGATTTTGTCCTTTCTTCTTTAAGGCCAAGAAAAAGAAAGAAGAAGCTGGCAGTGACAGAACACAGAGCAACAGAACTGCAGATGACCTGAAGATTGACATGACAAAAATGAGAAGGTGCAGAGGCAGTAGGATATATGTTATCTCTGCAGAGGTACCTGGCACAAGCTATTTCTGTGACTAGTTTGACCTGATTCAGTCTGCTAACAAATGATGAGATCCAAGACTTAGAGGCAGCTTGAGAGAATAGTGGAGTTTAATAGGCACTTGTCATTGTGATGGAGCAGAAAAAGTGTAGGTAACCTAAGACTGAGGGATACCTGCTATAATACCCTGGGCTAGAAGGATTACCACCGGAAGAATATAACTACAGAGAAAAGAGAGGAAGAAAGCTATCAGAGGAAAGCTGTTGCTGAGGAGGAGACTGGCTGCACTAAGGAGAGAGGGGCAGAAACAAAAAATGAGAACTAAGCAGCAGCTCATTCCCAAGAAGAGAGGAAGAAACAATGAAAATGGGAAAGGATGAAATTGAAGGTGGCATAAGGATGACAGACAGAAAATCATGAAAGAGAAGGCCAAATACAGAATGATCTGCAAACAGAGGAGGAACATGCAGGGGAGGAATTTCATACTAAGAGCAGAAGAAGCAGGTTTATATGACTCCTTAAGAAAAATTCATGGGTCTGTCCCCAGAGCAGATGCAGACAACCAAAGAGTGGGCTGTCTGCCAGAATTAAAAATGTAGGCATCTTTCAGAAAGGGATCATCATAGGAGTGGAGGAGAATGTACTGGGACACATGACACTGACAGACTCCCACTGGAATGACTCAGAGACAGTTATACACAACTTGGGATGATTGGGAAAGAAATGGGGGCCTCAGTCTCTAGTGGAAGTCTTTTAGTCCCAGAAGTGACAAAAAGGTGGACCATTAGTCTGCTCCAATACAGTAGGTCCTATGCTACTTTAACTTCATGATGGAAGGACTCAGAAGTGGCCTTTTGCCATAGATCTGCTAAAAGCTGATGGGTAAGTACCCTTCATTCCACATAAACAAAGGAGAAATCACCACACAACACACCTCTTTGTCTATCAATATCAGAAGAAGAAATGTTACCACCCAACCCATAAATTAGCTTGGCAAATCTTAAGACCTGTGACCCACTGTACTTTTCAGGAGAATGAGTGCACATGTAGTGGGGAGGCAATGATTGTTAGAAGGTATGGACATTTGGAAGTGCCTAAATGGAACAGGGGAAAGCAAAGAGGAAGCAAATACATGGCAACCCAGTGCCTAGGAGGCATATACAGGAGGAAAAAAAAAAAAACTTAAGAGAGAATGAAGGTTACTTCATAGAAGTTTCTGGCTTCTTTTTGTTTCTCCTATATTCAGAGACACAAAACTTGAACTCATTGTTCTGTTAACAAACAAAATTGCCTTACAGTATGCAACTTACCTAAGGCATCTCTCTTCCTACTGGCAGTTCTTAAGAATCCACCCATCAATTAAATACTCGGGTTGAAAATAGGAACAGTAAACTAACGTTAGCTATGGGGACTCCTCAAAAATATCTTATTCCACTTAGGCAGTTCTCACTGATGAATGCTACAGTGAGTGTAAATAAGATAAAAGTCTGTGATAGTTCATATCTGTTTTTCATGCCACTATATGAAGTTAATTTTCCCAAGCCTCCATTTTAAGACACAGTCATTTTTCTCAAGTATGCTGAATTTTGATATTGTTTAAAATAAAAAATAAAACTCTCATCTTTTAAATATCCATTTTGCCAAAAAATAAAGAATCCATGTGTGCTTTGGGGTTATTATTTCTGGGTTCTTTTTCCATCTTTAGCAAACACAAGCTCTGTTCTCAAGCTCCAGAATAAATTGAGAAAATTAAGATCATGGTTCTGATTAATGTTTCTGATTAATGTCTAAAATGGCAAGTGAGAAACTTCATCTTGTGATAGGCTTAATCACTTACCATTTTTAAGCACTACTAAATGCTAGTACCAGGCATTGGCATTAAAATATCCACTCTAAACTTACTTTACCTGAGGGGAGTAGAAACTTTTTTGGGAAACTCACTGCATTTTTATCTGATCCTACACAAAATATGTTAGATTTGGCAGTGGAAGAAGGGGATTGTTTTAGGTACTGATGATAAATGAAGGCAGCTCACTTACAAAAGAAATGTATTATGTGTCATCAAAATAGAGGTCATCTTCTCAAATAATGTAAAGCTAAATATCTTTTGAACCTTTGAAAGCTTTGGGGGAAATTTTCCTCTGCAACACACCCCAAGTTGAAGCCTCGATTATTTAATGTATATATCTTCCAGCATCCATTTCCTCTGCCCCTTTTAGCCTGGCCCACATTTTGGAAAACCCTGGTTTTCATGTAAAAATTAAAAGCTTTTGTCCAAAGGATGAGCCATGATCCTCAGTATCCACTCTGATTCTAAAGAGTAATGAGTATGCATATCAAAATTCAAAAGGAAAGAATGGTTCTTTTGACTATCAGACATATTGATAGGCCCTTAAGTATTTTCTACAGTCAGGCACAAGATGATTATTGACAATGTTAATAGTATTAAATTTTCTGTAAGGAAACCAGCATTTTACTGTAAGTGAAAACATTTCTCAGGATGACAAGATACATTTTTGCATTGTAAATATCATGATAGATAGACATACAGAGCGGGACAGAGAGATTTCCTTTCTGAAATGTTTAGCTTCAAAGAAGGACATCTGTTACCATGATGTTGTAGATCCTATTAGTTTAAAACAGAAGAGTGACTTACATCTATGTGTAAAAATCACTTCAGATTTTCCCTCTTCAGCTGTTCCAGCCCATCTGCAGTTGCTGGTTACTAACATCCAAGGAGATTTCTTGCCAAAGCACAGAACCACTGGGAAAGAATTATAATATCCTATTAATCCAAGTATGTACTTCTCCTTGGAGACTGTATTTTGAAATCATATTATTTGCTGTTTGTAAATGTCAGTCATGCTCTTAGACAGTTTCAGTCTCCTGGAGTAAAGAATTAAGGATTTCTAGAAGAATTCATAAAGTGTAAGCACAGTCTAAAGGCTCACTTCAACTTTCAAACATTATCAGAACCATGAATATAATTTAATGGGGAGATTAATTATCACAATGTTTTTCCCTTCAATCCCTTCTCACTTCCATGTACAGCAACACACATTAATAAATGTAAAAGTCATCTTTTGCTGAACTGCATTTCATGGTTTTACAAATTTTTTAAAAATATTTTATTTACACAATAGAATGTATCTTCATGGAAGTTTTCATCATTACACACAGACTCTGAAGCAATTCCTTTCTCATGGAGAGGTACTGGCAATTTCTAAAATACTAGAAAAGACTGCAACGTTGTGATATATTCTCCTAACCCCAATAAAAGCAGCATGTACCAGAGATCACTGAAGACTGCTAGGAGCACAGCTAAGTACTGTAACAGGCAGAAGAGTGCAGTGTGTCATGTACAGCCAAACTTCCTTCTCAGCATCACCATTTACCTATCACTGCTGTAGGTTTCTGTAGGATTGTCACAGTGCTAATAAATCCCATGCTATTAAATGAGATGAAACTATGCCTTGCTTTGTTTTGTTCTAATGGAAAGACAGCAGCGTTGCCAGTGGACTAGTAATTTCACTTGGTAAGAGGACTGACTCCCTTTCTCTGCTTCTCTTTTCTCCCCTCCCCTTCCACCTCTCTCTCTACAAGGGAACTAAAATGACTTTTACAATAGTATGAGGTTCTGTCATCATCTCCCTCAGCAGATATTGAATAAAGGAGATAATAGCCCCAGGACACCAAAAGCAGCCACTCCTTTCTGATGCTTTTCTTTTGAAAGAGTGAATATGAAGCTACGTGAGGAAAACAGACTCCAAATACTTTGCATTCTAGAGGTCTGACACAAGATATTCTGCAGTCTGTCCAATTTCTCCTTTTCAGCCTTACATTTTCCATAAGGAAACCAGACAACGTAATAAGGAATAAGAAGCCTTACAAACGTACCGTATTAGCATCCACTAGGTTTTGCAAGGAAAGTGCTGAACAAAGCAGCTAATTCCAAGACCTGCCCCATTCCTGTCCAGACACACTCTTGAGATCTTACTGAGCCCAAACAACACAGAGAATGCAACTGGAAAGAGCACAAAGGCACATAACAAATGGGTGGTGAACTAGTGACTTTTCTACAATGCACTATCAGCTTAAAATAATATTTTAGTCACTTCAACTAAGTCACATCACTCTAATAAACAATATTTGCCTTATAGAAATACTCATTAGATATCACTGGCGTGACTTAAAACATGCTTTTGATTTAAACATTTATTTCCTAAATTGGTTAAAGCTGGAGCCTGCATGAGCTAAATTATATTCTGTTGAACTGCAATCTTGTGATCCATTCAATTGCAAAGGCTATATAGAAACTACAGCCACACTGGACAAACATGCAGCTGAAGCTGCATAACTGAGAACCTGCATCCCGGAAACAATTAGATTAAACCAGACTAGTCATGTACTATGTCATGAAACCTCACCACTAAAATAAAAGGTATTATAGAGAATACGAAGACAGACTCTTCTCAGAGATGCACAATGAAGTGACAAGAGGCAACAGTCTCAACTTGCAGCATAAGAAGTTCTAACCGGATATAAGGGAAAAAATGTTCACCACGGGAGTGGTTAAGCACTGGCACAGGTGCCTTGAAAAGATGTGGAATCTCCATTCTTGGAGTTTCCTTGTCCTCAGCTGGACCAGGCACTGAGCAACCTGAACTTACCTGGAAGCTAGCCCTGCTTTGAGTAAGATGATGAACTAGATGACATTTGGAGATCCTGTCCAACCTGAATTATGCTATGGAATTAGCACTTTCTGCACAGAGATAAGACTTTCTAACCAGGTTTAAATTCACTTTCTATTTCACTTTGATTTTAACATATATTCTTAACAAAATTTTACTAATCAGGAAGTAAAATGCATGAAATTGTAGATAACTTCATCAAATCCAAAGCACACTACATTAGCCATGACTCCCAGCTTCTCTACGGTACCAGAGCTAGTTCAGTTTTTCAGCAGAATAGACAATACTGAATTTTGCTGCCTCAAGGATAAGAACAAAATGAAGCATTTACTGAAATAACTTACTTACTCCCCTGAGGTACAGCCAGGGAGGATTCCATGAGTGGCTGGTGAGAGAAGTGAGATGTTTAGGGGTTGAGAAGCGTCAGTGTGGTTTAGGAAGACTGTGGATGAGAATCACTCTCACTTCCCAATCTCCAGGCAATCATGCCGTGGACATAGGACTTGCAGAGTTAGATATTGCTAGAGACAGCGTTAGGCCTCCCTCTAGTAGTGGGAACTCAGGGTGCAGGCAGCCATGCATTATGGGGAGTAACACAAGAACTTCCTCACAGACTGGGCTCCTGACCTGCAGCCCACACACCCCACACCTTCACATTTAAGAGGTCTCCACTAGGCTCTGCAGAAGAGCCATAAGAACCCTAGTGCTGGGATGCAGATGCCAGGTAAGTGCTACACACACTTTTGATACACACTTTGGTGAGAAGGAAGAAGACTTGGAAGGTGAGGCTGTGCAGGAACTGTGCTATGTTGTTTTGCAGGTCTTAGCAGGGATTCACTGAGTGTGGAGCCTGGTTATAGCTGTTTCAAGAAGGTTCTTGCTATTTGCTCCTGGTTGGCCCAAAGAGTCCTGCTTTTAGGACTTTGCATAGCTTGTAATTCAGGCCAGGAGAACCAGCAGCACAGAGCTGATTTTGCCACCCCCACCCCTGCCGCACTGGCAATGGCTTACAGACGCCTTTGCGCAAAACTGGCTCAAGCAGGCACCAACCATGGTTGCTCAGCAAGCTGACTGGCTCATGCTACCAGCACATATATCCATGATGTGATTCTCTGAACAGAAAGTGCAATGCTCCAACTGCCACTTAGGCTAGATTTACTCTACATAATTCTAACACAGCCATGTTGATCCCATGTGCAGTGAGCCTGAAAGTTACAAACAGTGAATACAAATACCTTCCCCAAACCAAGTACTGTCAGATGTCCTCAGGAGAAATGAAACATTACTAGCAAACAGAGTTCTTAAGGCAATAAAAGGCCTGTGCTCCTATCTTTCCTAGACAAACCTAGTACTGACTATGTCTAAACTACTAAATAAATTGACCCAGTGCTCTTCCTTTCCCTTTGTCCTCCCCTTCCCCTCTAAACAGGCTGGTCTCAGCCACACTGTGCACTTGGAACAATTCCTGGATTGCACTCCTGAACTATACCCAGAAATTGCCTAGGAAAGCCAACATTAGTCAAAGCCTAAGTTGTGCCAAGGAGTGTGCTAACAGCTAAGCAGAAGGGTAACTGCAGGCCAGCACCTAAGTCAATGCCCTGGGCCTGTTTACTAGGATAAACATAGTTAGTTTGCCTTGGATGTAGCATTTATCAGAGCCCTGGGTATGATGTGCTCTCCAGGAGTCTCTGCCTCTCACTTCTACCAACATTCTTCAGAGGTTGCCTTTTTCTTGGTCCCAAATAGCTTTATTTCAGCTCCCAGCCTAGATTTCTCCTCCTCTGTACCATACCATGGTGCAAAACTCAACACAAGTAGAATATCACATAAATTGGTAAGTGCCATGGCTAGTTAGCGATGACTTAGATTATTGGAAGCAGTTAGCAAAGGGATCATTCTAGCAGGCAATTGTATAGCAACCAATGCAATAGCAAACAAATGATGAATCATATAATATTCATGAAATATTGTAGGCAGCTCCTCTGCACAAAATCATCTAATCTGTGGTAGGAATCTTCTAGAAAATTTGGGATAAACTAGATAAAGGTGTTAAGAACATGAATCAGCTTGAACAAAACACTTTAAATCAACTAAAGGCAATGTGACCCAGAAGATCATACCCAAGGATCAAGCCCTTTATTTCCTAGGAAACTAGGAGGAATAGCTCTCAGGGAGCTATGATACTGGCAAATACCCTCCAAGTACAGACATTACAAATAAAACTCAATATTCATCTAGGTTTATACTACAGAGAATTTGTCCAGGAAGAGTATGAAGGTCTGAGCCCTACCCAAAACAGCTATACTGACAAAAGACCTTACAGGAAAACCAACATTTTTTCTCCAGAATAGCTTGTTCCCCTGGGGGCAGGTGAGAGGGAGGCTACACTGGCTTTACTATATGTATATAGTGCAAATCTTTGCCTTTATAGCTCTAGTGCTAGTATACACACATATAACTTTCTATTCCAGTAAAGCACCTCTAATGTAAACACAGGCCAAAGGTTAACATTCTCTTGTAAAATTCCCTAGACTTTTTATGTTTTAAAAAGCAGCTTTCAGATAAAATTGGATAGTCTGTGCTCATTTCTGAAGCTACCATCCAAACAAAATTCTTTTGGCATGGTCAAAGCATGAACTCTTGAACATGATGTTATAGAATAAACAGATCCATCTCATTCTCCTTCAAATGTAGGTAGGATATTTATTATTTACTGCATGGAAAAAGCTAATATATAAGCAACATGTTCAAGTTTCTAAGCTTTGGAGTAAAAATTAATAATTAAAGACTATAAGAAACCAATTGACCATGTTCTCTGAGAGCCAACAACACTGACTCACATTTCTTGGAAGAGTTTGACAGTTGCCATATATCTACAAACAAAAATAGCCCCACTGCTGGCATACCCTACTGCTGGTGGTGCCTGTAACTGCTGGTTCTGCATTTTGTTTCTCTGATAAGCATGCCAGTCTACCTGCATAAGCCTGCCATTTGAGCTAGAACAAATCACTCCCTGGCTCCCTGTTCAGAGCACTTTGTGCACGTTAATTTAAAATGCATCAAAACACTTTTTTTCTGCTGACTTATCAGATGTGTGCCATATAAAAAATTAGGCAAATGCTTAATTGGAACAAGATTATTCTGGCAAAGTTTTTGGCTTGGTATCATACAGAAAACTGAATAGCTATTGTCTCATCGGCCCTCAGAGTGGTCACCAAGTTTATCTAGCAGTTGCCTTCAATAATCTGCCAGACATGAAGTCAGGTAGAAATGTCTTCACAGTCTTGAAACAAAACTGGAGGAGAAAGGGTTGAAAGAGAACTGCAATGAGGAAGCAATTAGGCAGAACTGCAAGGGTTGTGCATTTCAGCCAGGCATGTGTTCTTTTATTTATCTGGGTTTATAAGTGAAGATTACAAGAGGAGCCAAATTATAAAGAACAAATTGTACATCTTTAGTACTTAAATTCCACAAATATGTAATTTTGGATGTACTAGAAACACTGATCCTGGGCCAAGATAGAGTCAGTTAAGAACACTAACAAAAAAGGAGAAAAACAAAAAGGAAGCATAAATGTATTCCCATACCACAGAAGAGCTGTAGATCATCTTAAGCAATTATGGTCGCAGGGGCTTTTCATATCAGATTCCTATTTCTTCCACTATATCACTTACAGAACAGAAAACAACCTCTACAAGTTTTGAAGCATCCTTCGCCAAGAATATGCTAGTCTCAGATGAAATCCTGTCTATATTTATATGTTTATATAAAATAAGCTGTGTGCAAAGCAGACTTCTGCTGCTCTGTGGCTAAAGTCTTTCCCTTCCATCTTCTGGCACAAAGGATACATCTGTACTGCATTTGTAAAGGATGCCCCAAGGCAAGATTCAAGACCAAATGCACAGTCCATACAGACAGCAGGCTTCAAAGTACAGCCCCAGCTGCAGCTAGAGGCCACTTTGTGAAGGACACCACATGCCCATGCATTTCCAGTAGCTTAATGTGCTGCTGGACATCTTAGTATGCAACCTTACAGCAGACGGGCGGTCCACGGGCTGCCTGTAGGCAACCTGTGCAGCAGTCGTGTGGATTAAAAGAAGTCAGTCCTAATGATGGTGTTCCCAGTCCTTTCTGAGACCACTCGTATGACATAGGCATAGCCATAAGATTCAAGATCTGAGTAACAGTGCAATTCCACTGAGCAAGGAAGAACAAGATGTAGAAAGCTTCATCTGTTTCTTCCACTTTGTCTCCTGCCACCCAAAGCATAGATTAATTCAGAGCCAGGGACTGCACAGGCAGTGGGTCTTGCAACTGAATTTGCAAAGGAGCAATCACCATAAAGAAGAAAGGAAGCCACTAGTTAAGCCCACCACAGCGCTCACATGAATGACCACAGAGAGGATACACTACATTTCCATAGGCATAGGAGATGGTGGATGAAGGAGTCCTTTTTTTCTGGCCACCCCAAAAGAGTCTTGTAAACATCCTTTCTTGAACAGACTGGGCAAGATTTGGATACAAGAGTGTTGTCTCTTCTTCATGTGTCCTTCCATCACAGTCACATGGTTTTTCCAAAATAAGACACATGCTATAGCCTGACCTGTAGTGCACTGGCTAGGCCTTTGGCATTACACAGCAATTCTGAAATAGTATATGATCTATGATCTCTGCTTCTCCACGTATATCTTTCCATATGTTTGCTTCATTAGATTATGCATTATTTTTTACTCTATTAACACTTGTTCAAAGGCAAGTAAAACTGTCCAGCTTGACTAGCGTGTTTTCTTACCTGAAGGTAGGTGTCAAGAAGCATAGGTTTTTGTTCCTAATCCCACATTAATATCAGTGACTCATGAATGCCATGTTTCCATTTGTGTAAACGTGTGAGTGAATGTCACCTCCTGAAAGAAAAAAAAAGAACATCAGAATACAGAGTGGATCAGAAATCTCTGACTAATTTCTCCTAATTCTTTGCTTTAAATGTAGAAAATTCTTGTCTTTTCTTTGATTATTTTACTCATGACATTTGATTCATCCTCAGATTCACTAGAAATAGACAGCTTTCTTTCCTTGTTTAACACAGCAAACATGCTGGTCTTCAGCTTACATTAGAAAATGAGTAATGCCAGTGTACACTATCTCAGTCCTTGTGAGTTCCCACTCACTGTAGGTGAAATTTATCTTCATAGGTTGGGAGGAGGGGAGAAGAGGATCTGTCCCAGACCTGTGCATCACTTTAATCCACAGAATAGGGTTTATCAGGACCTAGCACAAATCTGAATTTCTCCTTTCTAATTAGAGACTGACAAGTCCTCTACTGGCAGAAAGCCATGACCGACAATGCTGTCATCGCAGCCCCTTGTCCCCACACAGATGCACCAGTCTGCTCTCAGCCTTCATGTTACAGGTCTAAGTCTATGACCTGATCCATAAAAGGACTTAGATCTCTGAAGTAAGACGTAAACAGAACTTAAGTCAAAACATGCAACCTCAAAACCCCTGTCTAAATCCACTGCTGGGTAAATCCTAGAGACACCTAAAATCTGAGGCAGGCAGTTCCCAGGCTACTTATGGTGCAGCTCAGCATCTGTGCAGGCATGATTCAGTACTGCCTCTCCTGAATGCACTGCCTGACCCGCTCCCACGGCCCATCAAGGCCCAGAGCCAATCCCCACCTCAGTCCCAAGGTGCTGAGTTTAGCAGGCATGCTCAGATCACACCCAGCACGCCTCAATAGCATCAGGATCCACACCAAACACAACAGCAGTAATTATGGCCATGTTCAAAACTATGGTCAGCCAAGATAAAGCTGGCAATGGCACATGTCTCTAACAAGGGCAAAATCACTAAGTATCTACTGGCATATTTTGATGCCCATTGCTAAGATTAGGATACGCAGCTCCTAAAATAATGAGTTTACAACACTCTTTTACAGCATAATAAATTACTTTTTGTTGGTGTCAGAAGAGGTAAAATATGTGCACTGAAGCCTTGAGGACTGGTCAAAAGTTTTGTCTTTCAATATTAAATTCCTAAAGAAATGACAAATCTGGTTCTTCAAAAATTAGACCGGAGCTCCAAGTCACTTATCTTGCCTTCATATTATAATAATAATAGTAAAGCACACATAGTTCAAGTCCCCCTACATAATATGTTGTGAGACAAAGAAAAAGGAGAAAAAAACACAACGAAAACAGAAGCAAGCGTACATATGTGAGAAAGTGCAATGTCACCAATCCTCCGCACAGGTACCTTTGGTTTTCTTACCTGCACATTGCCCATTACAACATTCCAACCAGCTGAATCCTTGTTCCTCTCTCTCAAGTTTCCATCAGTCATCACAGCTTTTCATGGAAAAGTGCTGCCTTCCCCCCCAACCCCACATATAAATTGCATATATAAATGTGCAAATGTGCAAAATGAGGAATATACACTGATAAATCAAGGACAGATTTACAGTCAAATATGTCATGACACTGGGAGATAGCAATAGAAGAGTCTCATATAACTAATGATATACCCAATAGTTGCTTCAAGTCTAATAAAAGCTGAAACATTACTATATAGAGATTTTTTAAAAATAATTTTACAGGTGTTTAACTTACATTAATTACAAATTTCTTCTGCCTAAAAGATCTCTTTGCATGATAACAATGCTGCCTGACTGATGCAAAAAATAATTCAAATTATTTTTAAAAGGCTTCAGCAAATTTTAAAATTGTCTCTTAGTGAAGTATGTGGCATATGCAAAATAAACAATGATGAGGTGTATTATTACTGGCTGGAGTGACATATTTACAGTATGATCTCATTAACTTGGCCTTGAAGCCATCCCAAACCCATGCTGATAAAAGTTTACATCATACAGTATGCAGTATCATCATATAGTCTGCACATGAGGTTATTCACATTTCATGGAAACAATGAACAAAGTGATCAGCATTTCAAATATCACAGGAATCATCAATGTAATTAGTCACTAAGGAATGACTGCTACATGTAACAGAGTGTACTGAATAACTGATGTTCTACAGTGCTAATGAAAAGCACATCTATAGTTTATCTCATGATTAATATAACAATGAATTCAGACCCCAAACTTTCCCTTATAATAAAAACAAGACTGTTAAATCAGAAACTACAGGTCAATTCTGTTCTCCACCACATCCAGCTAATCTTCAGAGCTGTATAATTATAACCAGGAATTGCATAATTATAACTTGCAGCATAATTTGACACAATGAATCAAAATAAGTTTTGTATTCAATTAATTTACATGCTTCCAAGAAAATCAGAAAACATGAAATCATTTAACCTCTTACTATTAGTCCTAAGAACTCCTGTATCTTTATGCATCATCTTGATATCCTCTACCCAGTCACTGATTTCTTGTACTATAAGATCTGCAACACAATTTTTTTAAGCTTCAGCAGCATGCTTTATCACATTTGCATATTAATAGTTATGTATCATGGGGATTGTAAATTTCATATATGTAAGTTAGTAGTTTAATTTAGAATTATTTTTCTCTTTAATGAAATCTCCCCAGATTATTTTAATGTTTTGTCATTTCATAAACATCTTGTGTACTGCTCCTCAAAGTTCAGTGGTCCAGATTTTCAAATTTGATTATAGTTTGAGTGCATCGAGTTTAGATACATTAAGAAGACCTCAATCTCTAAAAAGCACCTTTTAAAAATTAGAACTTTATCAGTGTCTAAGGTTTGGCACCCAAAATTTGAACTCACAACTCAGAATCACCAGTCACTTCTGAAAGATCAGCAGTTCTGTATTTCTAAAACTCATCCCACGTTTTTGCTTTCATGCCAGCCATTAATGTTTGAGCTTTCATCTGCTAAACTCAGTCCGAGAGAAGATTTCATGAGGATCTTGACACTATCCAATACAGAAAGCTGATATGCTTATGCGGAAAGCATTACATCATCATTTTTAACAGAATATTACTGTTCTCTCTTGCAAGGAAGGAATGTTCATATTAATTGAAAACAGCTACTAAACTCAGTCTAAACTAGCATGGCAACCTAGTTCAACAGCAACCAAGAATGGATGGCCAGAACAGCCTCTGACTTGTCATCAAATAAGGCTGGAAATTCAAGTGTTTTCTCTACATACACTGGAATTACCATACAAAAGTCTGAATGGAAGTTGTACACGTTTCATAAAATTCAAAGCCCTGACAAATTTCAAAAACAGTAGTGAAACAGGGAATCCTCTGCCACTGTCGTCCAAATGAATGAGAGAGGAGACACTGTACAGGAATAGGCACTTCCACAACTGTGAATTATTTACATGGATATTTCTAACGTAGCAATGTGAAACAGATCTCCAAGCGTGTGTTTGAGGTTGGTTCAAACCAAGCACTCGGGTGCAAGCCACCCATCTAGGGAGAGAACAAGGCAGTACTCCTCACTGCTCTTCCGCCGCTCAAAAGGAAGTCATTGCACATCTCAGCTGTGCAGTGTGGCCTATCAGCAAATCTCTCCCAAGTCTACAGTTGCACTGGAGCTTGTCTCATGTACGTGAAACTAGATTGTGCGGACGGGGAAGAGTTATTCAAATTATCATTGTTTTGTTGTCTTACAATTTCATGTTCAATTATGAGCCACGTTTAAGAATTTAAATGAAGGACAGATTTTCAATACTTTTTAGCTTCCATAATTGAGGCCAGAATTTCACAAAAGCTATGTACATAAAGCACAAAGTTCTTGGAAGTCCAGTCATTAGAGTCACAATGGGAACCACTAAACAATGAGCATTTTTTTAAAAAAGATGGCTATAAAATGGTTGTTGCAATGGGAATTGAATGCACTTAGCATTGCATACTTACCATTTAGTTTGAAAGATCAAGCACAAGATATTTAAGAGTCAACATTTTCTCTTGCTTTAGCAAGACTCACAATCTTTCGACTCACAATCCTTCAGGTTATAAATCAGGAATGGGGTAGAAATAAATTTGTATGAAATTTCAAGAGGCAGGATGCTGTCTGAATCACTTCCCCAAATCTGTAGTGCTCAGAAGCTGGATAATGTGGAAAAAGAGTATATTTCTGATCAATCCTTTTAAATATTTGCTTGATGTCAATATTCCATTTATTCCACATTTATTCTACTTAAACAAATTCACAGATGCAGATACATTCTAAATTATTAGTTGGCTTAGAAATTGTACTTAAAAATGTTATTTTAAAACTGTTTTTCCCTCTACAACTTCCCAGTGGTCTCTGGGAACTGCTATATACAGTTCTGGCAAGCACTAGGTTCACAGCTGCTATGAGTTATTTATTTATTTATGCACCATCCTACTTGGCACAATAGGTTTAATTTTGTTAAAGGCACAGTGAATGGGCATAAATCAGGATTTTCAAAAGAATTCAGTACTATGAACTGTTAATGTTAGGGGCTGAAAGCCTCCGCTAAGACCCAGAAAGGCAACAGCAGCAGAGGCTTCTTAGCCTTGCTCTCTCAAATTTAACTTAATGCTCAGGCAGGAAGGGCAATCTCCAAGGGAGAGAAGAATCTCAAGCTGTGGGCCTACATATGCTTGACTGGAAAATTCTCAGAAATGACTGCAGTGGGAATATCTGGATCAGGAAGCACTTTCAGGACCAGAGCCTTAACTTTTGATCTTACATCTATTATTTCCGATCAGGCAGCCGACAACACACAAAGGGTGGATCTTACAGTGTGAAACACTTACCAGGAGGGAGGCTGAAATTGAAATTTCTTCAGATTTCCCAGTAGTTGTCAGATTCAGAGGGCTTTCTGTCACTTATGTATTTGAAGCCATAATTTCCATCAAGTCAATTCAGAGCACATTCCTGAACTGGATTCTGATGAGGCAAATATGGTAATAGTTCAGTGGTCAGCAATGGTGGAAGTGTGTAAAGCCTTCTTGCTGATGCCACTCGAGTTACAAGCTCAGGGTATCCCAATAGCCTCTCTGTGGGCTAACATAGCACATTATAATAGCACTCTGTACTTCACAGCAATAAATTGTTTGGGGCTCAGGGTCTATGGCAGAAAACGTGTACCCCAGAAACCTTATAACTCTGCATCCCATCTTGATGGTAGACACAGATTCTGATGCTGAGGATTCTTGGGAGAATTTCCTGGAAGGTGAGGCAGGACATTTTCTGCTGGAACTGGAATTTGCAGTGAAAAGCAAGATGAAATATCCATCTCTGCACACTGTAATCAAGCTGGCATGCTGTCCAACACAGATCATCACTACAGTTACAGGGCCTGATCTATTTTGGGTCTAAAGTGACAGAGAGATGTAGAATTTCATCCATTTGTAGGCTGGCCAAATATTGCAGTCATACAAGAATTAAAAATGTGTGTGGTAAATTAATAACTAAACAGAGGCAGGCAGACAAATATGTGGATTTTGAAATGGAAAACATTACTCCTATCTGTTTTGGTGGAATGATACATACTTCAGCACAGGACCTGGCGTGCTTATCTGTAAAGCACCATGTGCATTTATGGTGCTGTGTAAAAAATACATTTGAAGAAATGGCCACTAACAAACTGAAGCAAAAAAAGATCATGGAAAAATTGTGGCACAAATACTGCTTGTTTTCTTTATTAAAAAAAAAATGCCCAGGAAATAGAAATTCACTGTAAATTGTGGAATTATGCCTCCGTATATGACAACTTCTTTTTTTGTCCATAGTACACACTGTACTACATTGTACTGATTGAAATTCTTAACAAATGGATTCAGTCTGATCACATTAAATGGGAAGGTTCCTGTAAAAAATATCTTGCCTGTGAAATGGAAAGCTATGCTGTTAATAATTTAAATACCATCTACCAATACTGCAGTATCCCATTGAATAATTCAGAAGTATATTAGATTCATGTTATGAGATTTCAAAATTAATATTTGCATTTTGCAGCCACCCTTTCTAATCAAGTTTCCATAAACATCTTGATGAAGGTAAATGAATCCCTAATTTGATGTTTTGTGCTGATAAGTGCAACTAGTTTGCAGGCTAAATTAAAATTGGGTTTGTGTCTAAGTAACTATTGCCTCAGTCAAATGTTCTTTTGAATCAGTTGTTCGATATAAGCTCATTTCACACTGCTATTGAAAACTAATCCATTCTTAAGACCAGACATGTAGTATTTCTACACATGCAAAATACTAAGCAAGTTGCCCTAAGCAAGAAGATAAAGACTCTCATTCCAGAGAGAATCTCAGTCTCTGTTACCTGCTTTGAGCTTTGGGACTCTCCTTCCTTGGCGCTCCTCACTCTGTCAGACAGGCCAGGATTCTGCCCACACATTACTGTTTCCACACATTACGTCAAAATCAGATCTCTTTAGCCCACATCCTCAAAAGTATTTACACACAGCCACACTCTCTCCCATTCACAGAAGCACTGATGGGAGACTTAATGCCACCCCCCTTTCTGACACCTGTCAGACTTTCCCAAGGATAGCTGTACAGCAACTGCAACCACAGACAAGGCAGCCTCGCTGGACCTCTGCTCTCTCCATCTTGTTCATTAACCTAATGCTCTGCATCTCAGCAACTCACTCATGAACTACCTGCCCAGGCTTCCTGTGGGCAGCCTGGCTGTTTACTGCCTGTTCTGAATGATTACTCCTCTGTGCTACTGATTCTTTCACAAGTGATTCAGTGCTTGTTTGGCATCACTTCTCCAGTATCTCACTATGCTTGTGCCACTTTGCCTCTTTTTTCTTCCTCCTAACGGGTTGCACTTTCAACTTCCATCTTTTCTCTTCTTCTTCCTCTCCTCACGCCTGTTTTACTTTCTTGTTCTCTCTCTCATATGTTTCCACTGTCTCTCCTGCTCTTCCTGTCTCCTCCAAGCAAGCTTTTTTTGCCTCCTTCTTGCCATTTGCCTTGTTCAGCCTTGGCTCTGTTTCCTACCTCATTATCACCTCTGCTCTTCCATGTTTTCCCACTCAGGCCTCACTTTCACCTTCACGCTTGTCTCCCTCCTGCTCCAGCTAACGTATCATCCATTCTCAGAAGTCATCATTGCCATCTAAAGTTTCTAAATGTCTCTCTTGTCTCTAGATCCCTGCAATTAATACCTCTCTTTCAAGCTGGCCTTTTCTCCTCCCCCTCACTCTGCCCATTGACATTTCTAAGAGAAATTAGCTGGAGCATCAGGTTTCTCTGTTCCTGTTCACATCACTTCCAGCTGTTCCTTCGCGCTGTATGTGTGGTAGGCAAGTAACGGTCTCCTCAAATCTGGCTCTATATTCTATAACATGTCCTTTTTCAAAGACACTGCATCTAACAAACTCTCTGAAGGAAACTGTTACTTACAGCAAAGTGCATGGTTTCAAGAAACGTAGAGTATTTTCACTCATGTTGTTTAATATTCTAAGTCAAAAACCTTGAGCTGTGCATCTCTCAAACAGTTGTTAAAACATTCTTTCTATTATGACTTCCCCTATTTCCTTCCCCTAGTCTTTTTTACTGCCAGCTGGATACATTTGATGTGACTAGATTTAACTGTAAAATCCTGAGGGACGTTCCTGACATGTGCTGGTTTTATTTACTGTCTTGTACACTTAGGTTTTACATGTGCTTGGATCTTACATGTGCTTCTAAATGACAGAATAAATACAACTAATAAAACTCAGTTCCACTGCAGTCTGCAACTATATTGCTGGTTTACCTAATGCTGATTCGAAGTTAAAAGACAAGCTTAACTGTGGATAGTCTTCTTCTACTCTTTCTCTCTTTATGACTACATTTTCCAGTAGCAAGTCTGATAAATGACAAAAGCAGAATGAAAGGGTGGAATAGAGAGAGAGATATAGGAAGAAATTAATAAATTTAAAAAGCAAACACAGAAAGGAAAGCATCTGATGCCCTTTCCAGTTGGTAGCTATATCCAAGGTCACCTGTGATCAAAGACTTCTTATTGCACTCCTTGAACATTCTGCAAGTTCCTGAAACGCAAACCGAAGTCCTGGGCCCATTACAGTGACTGAGGCTTTGAAATCTTAACTGCCTTTTGAAAAATTGTCCTCACGGGCAAAAAGACAACATGTGGCACAGTGAGACTGGTGGAAGCTTCTCTTCTAGTTAAATCACAAAAAACCTCCCCAAAGTCTAAGTTCCCCTAATGGGAATACCCTCTTTGCCCATCTCCTAAGGTCTTGAGACAGATGAAACAAAACCTAAGGACCATTTCTGATTGATTGATTAGTTTTTCATGAATTATGGAAAATGTATCTTTTTTCTTCCCATTGTGTGTTAACTGAACTGTTGAGGAGAAAGAGTATCTTCTCTCTAAATACATTTAATTTGGTAAGAAGGCAAGCAAAATATTTGAAAAAATGCTCTAGACAATTCATGAAGTACGTGGGACTTGACTTTGATAACATTTCCTAAAACTCCAGGTTGATGTTTCCTCATCCCTTTACTGGGCTATAACAAATAACACTATGTCTCCTCCTGGTCTACCCTTTTCTGATTTGCAGTTCTTACCATTGTCCTGGGACTTGATTATGAGATAGTGTTATAATGTACACTAGCTGTTCTCAAATCATACTAAATCTATAGCTATGAAAGATGCCCTTGCTTGGAGATTGCCAGATAGATAGAGCAATTTTTGTCCTCTGCTATTCTCATACATTAGGAATAAAATGAATGTTGTCTAGAGAATATAGGAAGACTTCTATTACCTACCAATTTAGCCCACCGAGATATGAAATCAGTGTTTCTACCCCACCATCCATGCCTTTGCTGATGCAACCTTGATTGTCACAGACTATTGCTTCAAAAGAGCAGTATTTGAAGTCTCTGATCCACATCTGCATTACTCACTTGTTCTCACTGGCTGTACAGAAGTTCATTTCAGTCATGGTTAAAGATGCGGCCGAAACTGCCACTACATTCCCATTACAATATTCATCAGAGAGCATCTTAAGCAGCATTCAGCACATACTCCACTAAGCTGGCAGCAGCAACCTGTGCACAAAATGCATCTCATAGCCTACTTTGAGCAATCCCATCCTTGCCAACAGCTTTCCTAGCGGAAAGCAAAAATTTGCAGGCATATTTGCTCACCTACACAACCCTAACCATGGACACAAATAGGATCTGTCTCTATGCCTCTTGCACATCTAGTCAGCAGTGATTACTGTTGAAGTATTTACTCAAATCGGTGGGCCTTGCAAATGCTGCTGCTCTCAAGCCTTCTGCTTGACATGCATCTATTCCCTGCAGACCTTCTAGAATCCCTGCTGCAGTGGAAGTGCAGAAACACGAATGAGACCGTGTTCTTGTTTGTGAGTAACTGAAGGATCATAACAACCTGCACCCTCGCCTCAGGAGGAACAGACCTGCAGCCTTTTATAAAATGTAAAGAATTTTCCTAAGGAATAATGAGTGACAACTTTAATTTTGTATTTTTCTTCTTCTTCATTCCATCTTAGTTGTTCTTTTAGTCTTCATTTTATCCACAGGACCTGCAACACCATTTGGTGAAAAGAAAAGGTATTTACTACCAGGGAAGGAAGTAATTACAGTCTTTGAACATACTGAAGTGTGTGGTTAGCTGTGGGGGAGATGTGGATGCTTCAGTGTTTCTTGAGATGGAACCAGGTAGAATTACAGTAAATACAGGGCACAAAAAGCAGGCATGACCTTCTGAGAACCATGTATAATGTTACATTATCAGGCAAGCATATGTTTATGAACAAATGGAAGAAGAATCCTAGAATGTCCTGCTGTTGAGACACTTAGCAAACAGGCTGAGAAAAATCTGCCCACAGAAGATGATGAGTTAATGCAGCCATAGTACGCCTGTATTACAATTAAACCATAATTACATGAGCAGCATTAGAGCAAAAGAAATATACAAAGAATTGCCTTGGTATAACATGAGTTTGTTGCTCGTTCAGATCACATTCCAAATCCACTTTGACAAATGGCATACAGCCAAGGTGAAGAGTATCCGGTGTGAGCTCATCGTCCTGAGGGAAAGGGAGTGGGCTGCAGGAAGCAAGCTATATTCAACAACGAGTACTGACTGGGTGAGCTTTCTTTTCAGTCAGTCAAAGATAATATGGCTCCCAGTGGTTTAAGATTTGCTTCTACATCCAGTGATTTCTACACAGAAGTACACAGAGGTATTCATGAAAGTATGTGCAACCACATTCTGCCACTAACTTTCTTTCATTCATTTCTCTTTTTGTTTCTGGAATTAACTCTTTTGAGACTTCTTAGTGCTTTAAAGATCATCCCTTAAACTACAGGCTTGCACTGGTCCTGATCTTAGATTCCTTATTAAGCTCAGAATAGCTAGAAGAAGTCCTCTGTGGCACCTAATTCTTAATTGCCCAAAGCTTTTCTCTTGACAGACTTCTCAGTGTCTTCTGAACTTGAGAAATGTACACCTCTCTACACCTCAGCATGTACACTCCACTAAGACTAATGAGAGATCTGTTTATTTATACTAATCAGCTGCCGAGATTTTCAGGGAGTGGTAACTAAAGAAGCCTTTACATTTGCACAGTTGCATAGTTTCCTTGCACTTTGTTCAACTCATTTGTCTCTGACTACATAAGAAATCTCAAACATAACTAATTTCTTTCAGTTTGATTTTGTATCTAATTGCACTTCACTTTAAAGTCCTCTTTTGTGATGTGCTGCAGAATATTGCACCACTGCTTACTGCAGTATTAATCATTCTTGTCCCAAGGCAGCAAATCCTGAAAGATCTGTCACACACCACACAGTTGCTGAGGCAATTGCAGTTACTTCAACATGTTAAGTTTGTTATCTAGGTCCAAGAAGGTATCCAGATGGTTAGCTCCCACTGAATGTCCTGAGAGCCTTGGGTAAACCTTCTAAGAGCTGAGACTATGGAATAAGTGAGGTGATACTTATATTTGAGCTGAAAATCCTTGTATTATCTGGAATACAGACAAAATTCTTCCACACTGTTCCTGTGGGTTTGCTCTTGCTAAAACTTTGGGTTTAGGCAAGTTCTGACTTTACTGAGTCTATGATAGGAAGAGGTGCAAATAAAGCCATGACCGTAAGCCAAGCCTTTCTTGGCTAAGGCACAAAATTTAGTCCCACTGTCATAAACTGGAAATGAATATTTATTTCCTCAAGTGGCTACTGTTATCTCTGGATTCTTGGGTCTAGTCATGCTCTGTATGGCACTGGACTTGAGATAGAGGGGTGCCACCTAACCCAGGAGCCATACTAGTCCTTAGCCAAGACAGAGCAGAATTACCATTGACCTTAAATTACATCTTGTTTCAATGGCCACTACACAGCTTTCTGAGCAGCAAAAAATTGCTAGAGTGCTGCAGCCCTGCAACCATGCACGTTTCCCATGGTGTGTCTTCCATCCTGAAGCAATCAAGAGTTTCCCTGGGGAAACTGTGCTATCAGCCAAGCAAAAAACTGAGTAGTCAGCAATAGAAGAGGTATCTAAAATTTAATTTGCACCAGAACACCTACAAAGCTTTCTGGTGTATTAAGCCATATCGTTCCCTGTGCTTTTTTACTCACAGGTGACCTCACTGACCATTTAGAAAGAGTTCTGGGTCACATACAATTCTGTTCTGTTTCTTATATTTTATGCATCATTACTTTCTTTGTTTTTTTCTAATATTTTAATTTTTTGCAACAGGAATCCCCATGAGAAGTAGGAAAGAGCAAGACAATATCAAACTGTGCTAGGGCAGATCCTGTCAATTTCGTAATCCACCCCTGAGAAGTGTAACACCCGCCTGCAGAACAGCATAGAAATGCTTTGTTTTCATTACAGCTGATTGTGTTTGTTCAATTAAATTAAGGCACACAATAGTTCTGTCTAAAACAGAGCTTTCAGTTTTGTTTGCACTGGTAAAGGAAAACCTCAACCCTTTCAACACAACCAAGAACTACCTCTTCAAGCAGGATGTCCCGAAACCAAACATTCCCAAAAGAGAAATTAGAATTTAAAACCTGTTCAGGTTTCAGTCCAATCTGTTCTGTGGTCCCATTGTTTCTGCAGAAATTTCTTCAATACATATTCTAGACAGTAGCCTTGACAGGCTTATCTTTTATTCATGGAAGACGAGGGGTGAGCAGGAAAGAGAGAGACGATCTGGCTATTGCAGATTTCATTGTACACCCACTCAGTTCTTCGTTTCTGTTTTGCTGACATTAGTGTGGTTTGTCCTTTTGCATCTACATCCATCACCATATGTCCTCTGTTCACAACAGATCCTCAGGGAATTAAATAGCAAAGCATTCCCAATATCAAATGTTCAAATTTTCCAAACGGTCTGTGCCTTGCACCATACACACACTCAGTTGGTGTATGTCCCCACAACAGAATGAATGCAGGTTCTTAATCAAGTTTTAGACTTCTTTTCCCACAGACCATGGGAATATGGGGATTTGGGTCAATCTGTCTAGGTGCTGATGCAGGCAGCACCCAGCCTGTACAACTCAGGAGCTGGCAGACCTCCACTGCCCTCTCCTGATTGCTTGGGAGGACATTTTTCTGCCCTTCAATCCACTTTCATTCTTCTGCAACAGGAACAGGCTGACATCCAGGTATCCCCAAATAATCTTCCTGTCCTTTCCAAAGAATCTCCTGGGCTGGCCAAGGACTAACTCAGCCACAGAACAAACTGACCAGTGGCAACAACAAGGCAACAACCAGGAGGAACACACCTTGGCATCATACCAGCAGCCCTGAACTGTCCAAGTGCCATGGTCTCCAGTCTGCCTCAGAGCCTCTCTTATACTGAGCAGAAGGAAATGGAAGAAAGGCAGATACACGCATTTTCTGGGACTGTAAGCATGCTTCCTGTCTTAACGGGGGTCTCTATCTTCCCCATTAGAACAATTTTAAGTCTCCATAGCTGTAATGAAGCACAAACTCGATGCATCATGCACCCGGAATCTTGCCATTGGTCTGGTTCCCAGACTTAAAAAAAACCCAGCTTTGCTGGTAGCCATGAATTCTAGCAGATAGGTTATATTTTTGAAATAGAAGGCAAGGAGATTCCAAGGGAAAAACAGGATGTCTGATCGTGCACCTCAGGGAGAGACTGAGTAATGCCCAGTGGCAGCAAACCTCTGCTCGCTGCTGAGAGAGACAACTGCGGACATGGGTGTAAGGTGGGAAAATGACTGGAAATACCAGAGAAGGGAATATAAATAATTCTGTATTCTTCCCCTGTATGCAATGCTAGAAATTATTTTCCAATAGCCACATTCTCAGATATCAGAGAATCAGGAAATTCAACAACCTTCTCTCCCTTTTAACATGCTGCACTTTGGCAGCTCACAGCAGTTCATTTGGCAGGCGTGTGTACCAAATGTTCGGTTCAGTCTTGTAACAGATGGAATGCATTACACACAGCACTGCATGCCCTAGGTACAATATCTAATACTTCAACTAGGAAAGGACATCCAGCAGATCCCACTGACCACAAAACTGCTTCCATATCATTGGAAGTGATCTATAAATTAGTTAGAAGTAAGTATTTTCTCCACATGATAAATAAATGTATATGCCTGCCTGCAGCAGCCTTTGTATTTACGGAAGCAATCTATTCTTGCATTCCTATTTTACTTCGCATATGTCTGACCTGAAATCTAAACTTAAATAATCAAATCTCCTTTGATCTACTTACATTTGTGGTATAATTCTTGAGCACCAGATCATTTTGCTAGTTGCTTGATTTTGGTAGCTTTCTTGTCATATTGTTACATATCCCAAATTAAAATAGTAGCCACACAAAATTATCAGAGACTACAGGCTTTTAATTAAATTATAGATTAAAAAGTTTTACACAAGTCATAGATTAAATCTAAAGTTAGTGGCAGTTCTAACTGCCAGTCCAGTTTCAAGTATCACCTAAGAGATATTTTCAGAAACGCACCTAGCAGCGTGCTGGTTTCTGAGTGCCCGCAATGGGTTACTCCACGCAGGTGAAGAAAGCACCTCTCAAAACATGGCAGCTCCGAGGTGCATGTCTACGGCCAACGAAGAGGGTAGAATGAGAAATAACAGAAGGAAAAATATTAAAATATAAACACTGAGTGAACTCTGTTCTGTTAGGTGTATTTTATATGCTTTTCTGCAGCATTAGATTTGCTTTTTACAAAACCTGTTTTTATTACTGTTGTGATGCTACACAGAAGTTAATTTGTCAGTGCTTGGGTGCTGTCTGAGTGCAATCCCTCCACATATTTTAAAAGAGAAAGGAATATCCAAAGTATCCTGGACTAGATAACAACACCTAGTCATTAAAGCGAGTTATAATGCCTGTGTACCAGACAGCAAAATGAATTTTTTAAAATACATTTTATCAAGCCCTTATCACAAGGGAATTGGTGCAACGCTGTGACGGGTCTCCAGAACAATGGCAATCCCAAGCATTTTCCCAGCCCAGCAATGTGGAACACCATTTTGAGTTTCCTTCTCACTCCTACTTGAATTTTAGCTTATAAGGAACTTTTAACACATGGGTAGTTTCTAACTTGCTTTGTAGTTTCAGATGAGCTATTCACTCCATCCTTCCATTTCTGAATCTGTAAGATGGGGATAAAAATATTAACTGATATCACTAATCCAGTCTGAGGATGCCCTGATGTTTGAACAGCAGCCATCCATGTGTATAGTGTTACACAGTTTTTATCACTGAATTATAGATAGTGATGTAAGTATTGTAACTACTCAAACACCAATATAAGCCATGATCAGGAAACTTTGCAGAGCTGTATTTGAGAAACAGATGAGCTATATGGGTCCATCTACTTTTCTATGATCAACATTTCCTCTTACAGAACAAGGACGACTGCAGTGACAAAGGAATTTACTATACCATGTACGCTGCAGTATTAGCTGCCACTGTACATGGCTTATCAGAGTGCATAGGAGACTCCCTCCTCTCCCCTGACGTATCTGAGAATGAGTTAATTTCTGCTTGTTTTTTTATACATGTATACACAATTTCTGGTTATATATATACATCCATATATGAAATAAGTCCAGCAAAAGATAATGGTTCATTTGTAAACATAATGACCCAATGCCTGACCTGTCAGACAAAAATTATCTGGCTGGCACGTGGCTATCCAGTTAGACGGCAAATGCACATATAAACAGGCTTATAGTAGGAAATGGTTCAAGAAAGTAGCTGACTCTGTTTTCTTCTTATTGAAGGTAACAATATTAAATCTACCAGGGAAACCTTTAAACCAAACTCTTTTCTTCAAAAAATTCATCTCCTGCTGCCATAGAAACAGTCTTAAACTGAGTGAGGCAGAGGAACAAAGTTAGTGTTTACAGAATTCTTACATTCCAACAAGTTATCTAGACCATGGAGACAAGATAGTAGGCAGGGCAAACAGCAATTCCTAATTCCTGGAAAGAGAATAAGAATTTATGGAGAGGAATACTTCTGCGTTCAGCCCAAACCTATCTCTTTGCTCCAAGTGCAGTTGGATTTTGTTGAAGGGAAAACAAGTGCCAAAGAAGCAAATAAGTTCACATGTTTCAGTAATATACATAAAATACTATTTATAAGAATGTCAGTAGGTAGCTATATTATTTCAGTTTGAATGTATAACAACTCGTTTCAGGCATGAAAATGCAATGCTGCTTCAAAACTCAGTTGCACCTATAAAATGAGTTAGAGCAGGCAAAAAAGAGGGGCAAAAAGCACAGCAGACCAGCTGTGACTAGTGCAAGTCTTCTCTCACACAGAAAGATACATGTGAATTACATCAGTTCTACTGTAGTGATGAAGCTAGATAGGGAAAGTATTGCATTTGTAGAGTGCTGAGGGCTGTGCAATCCTAAGCATGACTGGGGCCTCTTGGGGCTTTTATAATGATAGTAATGATGATATGAGGACAAAGGTGTTGATGACAGCGCACCTCAGGCAGACACACACATGGCTGTGTTACCAACAAAAGTGCTGCAACAGATAGATTATCAAGTCTGAGCTGCCTGGGCATTTCACTGGGGCATTTGCATGCATACATAGTCACTTTATCCACCTTCTTGATTCACTATCTTTGTGCAAGATATCAGTCTGTCTAAGCAATGCCTTGCTGTTATGTCCTGGGGTGAGCTAAGCATATTGATTTGCTTATGCATAACTCCAGAAATAAAAGAATAAACATATGCAGTATAAATATAGGAAGTGTAGGGCAGATCTACATAGCTCAGTGAGGGTAGTCCAGAATTTGCTCTGCCCATAACCATGACTTGGCAAGCCATAAAACAGGTCTGCTCTAGAAGCCATAGGAACACGCTGATGCTGGGTCATGCCTATGCCCTGCTGAGTGCTCTGACTCATGGTTCTTGTCAAAGTTAGTTGTCAAACTTATGTCACAGATGAAGAAATGATCACTCTCATCTTATCTATTGCCCACCAAGCAGCGGTGGCAGGAAAGGCAGTGTGTCTTCCTTTCAGCAAAGGCAGTTCACAGCCAGGCCACTGACTTGACATGAATATGGGTGAGTCAGTGGCTGGGATATAGCACAATCTCTGTTACAAGGGTAAAAATAACTTCTGGTGGTAACTCCTGCATCTGGCATAGCCAAGATCAAAAGGGAACCTGAAAAAGAGCTCAGCGCACCATATGCCCATGGTTTGACTCATCTCAGAGCACTGCAGGAAGGTCAAACCTGGTTTGCACCCAAACATGTAGATATGTCCTCAACACGTGTGGAAGAAATATACATGTATTTAAGCACACACTTCCAATATGTTTGCTCCTGATGTCTATTTCTAGTACACTTAACACAATGGGATGGAATGATTACTGGACATAGACTGAAATCTGACCCTTGAAACTGCTAACATCCTTAAAAAAACTAAAAACATAAGAACAAAAAGATACCAGAGCTTTTAGCCAATTTTCACTCACAGTTATCAGAGCTGGGCAAAAGCAGTAATTATATACATGTTCTTACATTCACACACATGAACACAACATGAATGTTTTTGTTTATGTATGCTAAGGGTCTCAACCATCACTTAAAAAAAGCTGGTTAAGACAATAAATATGTGTCAGAGTTTGGGCTGGTATTAGTCCTGAAGGCCTTTGCTAAAACTATGAACAGAGGTGAAGCAACTACAAGCTTGAACTAGATTACATCAGATGCCAGCTGCTTTCTTCCCTGACTGTATTTCATTCTTTCTGCTCTCCCTTCCATTTGATTTAAATCCCATTTTTAATCCTGGTCCCATCAGTGCAGCCTTTTCAAAGAACATTTCTCATGATATAGAAGGTTTCCATATGGGTAAACTTAATGAAAAGTCATTTATTTCTAGCTTTGGGGCAATTCACAAAAAACTGCCTAGTGACTATGCAGGTCTGTAAAAACAAATCATTTTGAGTTCTCCAGGCCGTAGGCTTCTTGACAGGTTATGTCCTGGCAGGCATCTACTTCATCTTTCCAAATATTTGATAGAATTTGCATGGCTTTTTGACAGCTCAACTCAGCGGTGCTGGAAGCTACCATTCCACTGCAGCCCTGCTTCACTGCCCCCTATCTGTTCAGCCACACTCTATCTGATGTGGGTACGGATTTTAAGATCAAACGCAGCTGTTTCAACAGGAGCTCTGCACTGGGTCCAAATCTGAGACCATTCTTTTCAGCCACAGAATAAACAGTTTGGGCGCAACAACTTCATGGTGTTGACTCCTGAAGACAGTGCAATGCTGTTAGGTAGCTACAGCATTTTTGGTTTCCAGTTGTTTACCCTTCTCATCTCCTGGAGATCACCAACATGCAGCAGTGACACCTTAACTGCAGGTGAAACAGCTCCCAGACCACTGCAGTTCACAAACTGAACCTGGCCCAAATTCTGGACTGCTTCAGTAATGGGCTGGATCAAGTGGCTTCACTTGTCATCCAGATATTCTTCATCATAAAGGTGGTGATCTCCAAGAGAGGCTGGGAAACAGCTGGGGGCAATATGACTGCAGCACTGTGACTTAAACCCACTGCATCAGCCCCCTGTGGAAGCCCTTGATTGTTGAAAAAGTCAAGTGCTCATTTGACCTCTATTCCCACATAATAATAAAAATAAATATATTATCACACATTAACAAATGATTTTTATGCTTCATTATCTTGTTTTACAAGGCCTTTGCTAGACTCCCAGTTGGTTAAGACAATCATATTACTTCAGTGGCCAAGCCAGCTCTGTCCCATCTGTGTCTGATCCTGGGCATAAAATAATTTTGAATTTAGACCTCCCTATTGTTATCCACACCTTACTCTTTTTAACCTTATTCTGCTGCAGTGTATTCTTAATGATGCTTTCTCTTCCAAGCTGAAAAAAGTGACAGTGAATTTGCTTCTTAAGCGCCATTACCTCCTGGAAGTGCATGGCACCGGTATCCTTTGACTTTAATTAATTGTCCATTGGATTCTAGGTGACATTTAACAACATAGTTTCCGACGTGAATGACATGAGAGATGCCTACTTAGAAAAATGCCCCTCTTCTCATGGGATACTGTTAAAGCTTCTGCTTTAACAGATGGTGCTCCACCTTGAGCCCTGAAAAATAAAAGAAAGGGAATGATGATACCTGTTTTCTACTAGGGCCATCTTTTGAATAAAACAGCCTGTTTGGGATTTTGGTTTTGTTTTTTTATAGAAAATTGCAATAGGTATTGTTAGAGGTTGTGTTAAATCTTGTGCAATCTGGCAAGTTCAACCGTTTCCCTACACTGAAGATAGCTGTATCAAATGTTAAGGACATTTTCCTGCAGGAAACAAAGGCAAAGGAATCTTGTTGCTCTAGGTAAAGGGGATTATACATGTTTTTGCTCTAAGCATGAATGGATGCAAGCAGCTCAGGTAAAAAAAGGAGTGAGATGCTCACAGAGAAAGACATAGAAGAAATCTTTGGTTTGCTGGGCCCCAAAAAGGCACAGAGACAGGGTTAGGCCCCAAACTAAAAGACAGTGAGGAGGAAATTATTGTTCCTCCTCTGATTACAAAATCTGAACTTTATCTATCATTGTAAATCAATGAAACAGCATAAACTAACTCAGCTCCATGCTCAGTGTCTCCTCCTCACTGGAATATCCTAAAAAGCCCCAAATGTTATCTAGCTGGTTGGACCAAAAGGAAGGCAATTATCTGTGTTACTTCTTTTGGGAAGAAGGAGAATTTATGTGGGAAGATCTGTTCCCTGCTGTTCTACATTTGTTCCCATTTCTGATGGGTGGATTCTGGTTAATTAGGCTTTACATAATTTGTTATTTAAACAATTGCCAAATTATTTGTTAAGTAATTGTGGGATCTAGATCTGCAAATAGGTCCTATTTCCTATATTAAAAAAAGAAATAATGCAGCTGCCCATGATACACCTTCAGTGAGGCATTTTATTTTTCTCCCACCCTCTTCCTCTTTTTTCCCATCTCCCAAGGAGCTGGTATTCCATAACTTGACTCCAGTGAGAGCACTGCTCCAGCCATCCGGCTTTTCTCTCTCCCTCACTGTAACCAACATCTAATCATTTCTTGGAGAGAGCTTGAAGCTTTTCCTAGAAGAAAGGCAGTGAAAAAAAAAAAGAGCAAAAGATACCATGCTTTACAGTCCACCCGGAAGAGCAAAAGCGTCCTCTCTTCAATACATCTCCCCAGAAGCGTGCTTTGTAAATGAAGCCAGGGTCCAAAGTTTAAAAAAAAACCAAAACAACCCCCCCCCCCCCCGCAAGCATAATTAAAAGAGCTTTACAGAGCCTGAAAGTTCTCTTAGCTTTTTAAACTTTCCATTACTATCTGACTCGTATGTGAACTATATCAACCTAAATGTTTTGCTTAAAAATAGTTATATTCCTCATAATCAAAAAAGTCTTTGATTCCCTTCTATCCTTCTTTCTTTTCTCCTCCCACAATGGATTGGCCATATGTTTGGAGCTCAGTGAAGTGGAATGCTCATAGAAGAGAAGAGAACTTTTCTGCTAAATAAGTATCATCAAAGCCACATATCAAAGAGCCTTTTCCTTTCTTACAGAAGGGCAGAGCTAAGAATACAGTTACTATGCATGGTATGGGAGATACCACTTGTACACCTTCCAGTTTCTGTTTTTCATGATAAATGTTTTCATATTTTACTCTTCCAGGTAATTTCATGGTTTGTCCATTTAAAGGTTAATGGAACTGGAATTCTTTAGGCTTTGTTGACTAATAATGATTGAGAATAAACTCTATTTTTAGATCTAGCTAATAAAAAGTTTAATTGTTATCACTAATGTTCCAAGACTCAGATGTTGTGATAATTGCAATGAATGGTCTAGAGTACAAGAAACAGATGCTGTAAATGACAAGACATAAAAATGTTACACCAATGTACTTAACGTTTTAATTTAATATATCCTACTTATTTTAAAAAATAGACTTTAAATCTGCAAATTTACTGCTTTTCTTCATAAAGATCCATTACAGTCAGAATTCAACTTCATGAAAAAAACACTTAGACCACTTGCTTTTTTACCATTCATGACATGCAAGAAAAGGATATTTTAAAAGAACAAAGCCCACAGAGAGAGAGTGGTGCTTGTAAAAATTTCACTGGGAATTTTTAGATTTATCTATTTCCTCATCTTGTCCACATTTACTCTTTATTCATATAGAAGCACTTAAGTTGTCTCTGGATGTCATCTGGTCCAATGACCTACTCAAAGCAGGGCTAGCTTCCAAGTCAGATCAGGCTGCTCAGTGCCTGGCCCAGCTGAGAACAAGGAAACTCCAAGGATGGGATTCCACATCTTCTTCCACTCCCATGGTGAACACTTCTTTTCTTACATCCAGGTAGAATTTCTTTCACTACAAGTTATGACTGTTGCCTCTTGTCCTTTAAGTGAGCACCTCTGAGAAAAGTCTGGCTTCGTCTTCCCTACAGTCCCCCACTAAATAGTTGGGGATAAGCAAAAAGATTCCCCCTTAGTCTTCTGAAGACAAAGCTGAACAAACCCAGTACTCTCAGATATGGAGGTATGTTACATGCTCCAGGTATCTTAGCAGCCTTCTGCTGGACTCTGCAGTTTGGCAGTATCTTTCTTGTACTGGTGTCCCAAAATTGGACACAGTACTCCAGATGTGGCCTCACAAGTGCACAATGGAGGGGAATAATCACTTCCCTGGATCCACTGATTGCAATCTTGCTAATGCAGCCCAGCATTCACATATAATACCTGCCTTACTCACAGTGCCAATAGTACTTAATATTTGTCTCTACAGGTACTTAGGATCCAAACAGGCAAAAAGGCTTTACTCACATGAATTGAAATAAACTCCATGATATCACTTCTTTAAGGAAGTATTAAACAAGTGTTTAATGTAATGTCTCTTCAGAGATTGTCTGATGAGGGGAATAAATCTAGACCTCCAAATCTAAGGTCATAAACCATTAAACCATATAACATGGAAATGCTCCTATTTCGAAAGTTCTTCTAGCCTCAGGTTGCCAGCCACTACAAGTATGCAGAAAGCAGCAGTTGGTACAGTTCCAAAATAGCATGGGATCAGAAGCGAAAGCAAGCATCAGACTTGAAATTGGTTTGATAACAATGCTGTCATCACTACTGTTGTTTTAAATTTAAAATTTATTTTGAACAACCACTAATAACGGGAGACTGATTTTTGCTGGCAATTTGAAAGGTGCAGTGCATCAAGCAGTACTTTTTCCTGTTTTGCTCAGATAATTGTACACATTGGTCAGTCTGGCAATTTCTTTTCTTTACAAGAAGAGCTCATGATGCATTGGCTACTCCTACTTACAAAAACTTGAAGTACTTATTTCAAGATATTTCTTAAAGTTATTCACTTGTTCCCACAAATATGTTCTATAAGTAACTGAGAAGCACAGGAGAACTAATTTTTCATTTCTTTCTTTACGTGTGCATTGGATTCTTGTTCCTAAACAGAACTTCCCAGAATGTTTTATGTACAACCTATTTAAATATACAGATATTATACAGTTATATAGTTTCTAGTCCTCTAAACAAGTGATGGCCTTGGATAAAATAATTTTATTTAATTAATTTGCTTAACACTATCTCTTCCTAAGTATAAGATACTTATCTGCTAAGCATGTTCCATCAAATATAAGGTACAGAAAAAGGAAGATGACTTGTTTTGCTTGCTGTGACAGACAGTTTTCAGAAAGGAGTTAAAACGCTATCTGGATGAGATCATTTTCATGCAATGGTTTTTCAAAGTCCAGCTAGGCACAAGCTGTGGTTTTGATAAAGCTTACACTAATGTGGGAACTGAACTAATAGTTTCTCAGGTCACCTGCCGAAAGATTCCTGAGAATCAATAAGCAATTTTCTATATGATTCAGAAGCCAAAAGAGAGCTTGCAGTTGTGAGAAAGCACAACCACAAAATGGAGGATAGACAAGATTTTTACATTACAAGGCAAATTCTATTCACACTGAATCACTTAAACTAAAAGATTAATTGTCTCAAACAGGGTAGAAAAAAGTGAACAAACATTTGTTCACCTATATAGATAAAGGCACGTCAGGGAGAGCAGACACTCTCCACCATTCACCTCCCCCAGACCCCTACAAATACTTGCTTTGTCAGTCAGTCAGCATCTCCATCTGCAGTTTAACTCTTCAAGTCCTGTGTTGCTAGCAGACTGTGGCAAAGTCTATTCTAGAAATAAGTGCTTGTCAGTGTGACAGTGTCAAAGAAAGGTGTTATTTGGCTGCAGGACGGAGAGGTTAAGACATATTTGAGCCAGCCAAAAAAAAAGCGGGGGGGGATGGGGTGGGGGGTGGAAGTGGACTTTTGCTGGTATATTTGGTACACTTTGCATCTCTGTTAGGAAAATCTGCTGGTTTAGCTAAGCTCTTAAAAGCTATACTGGCAAAACCTTTCTACTGCAGACAAGTCATTTTTCAGAGATACCTTATACAGGAATGGAAACTACTAAAGTCAACACAACTCCCCGGAGTTTGAAACTGCTGGCAACATAGACAAGGCAGTCAGGCTACTGGTGGCCAAAAGCTATCTAACTATTGTGCCAGCCATACTTCTTCAGAGCCGACTACATTACATCATGCTTAACACCAGTGGTTGGGTACACTCAGTGTCAACTCTCAGGGAACAACCCTGTTGGAAAAACAGTTTAAAAATTCATGTGGACACTTCCCACATAAAGGAAAACTTACATCAGCAGATATGAAAAAAAAAAAAAAAAAAAAAGAGTACAACTAGGGGGAAAAAACAGCGCAGTGTTACATAAAAGGTCAGAATACAGAAACCACTGCAGAGCCCTATGGAGCAGACACAGGCATTTCCCACTCTGAAACATAAAGTGCCCATGAGAACAGTTCAGTTACAAATAATTCAGCTGGAGCAACTGTGCAGCCTAGATTAGAGCCAAGAATACACAGAGGAATTTCGTTTCCACGGCTGTCAGCCCAGTATATTTAATGGTTACTAACCAGTAGAAAAAAAAAGTAATTTTTTTATTATAATATTAAGCAAAAGACTATGACCATCATGAAAAAGATGGATATTTAAGAGAAACTAGAATGCAAAGCCAAACCTCCTGAATTTTCCACATTTGATTTATTCACAGAAAAATGCCTGTTTGAATTTCAGTCTCAGCCTTTATAAAAACAGGTCATTAGGACAACTGATGATTCATATACCACAACAACTTTTTGGATCCATACCTGAAAAGAAATTGATCAACAAAAATACTGTAAAAATTTATTAGGATTCCTAAATAAGCTAATGAAAAAACAAAGCCTGACTTAATGAGTCTTCTAGAATTCACAATATTTCCCTTGTGACTGAAATGCATTTCAATAAGTAGATCCTCTTTGAAACACTAAATTCTTACATTTTCTTACATTTTCACAAAAATTGTTTCCTCATTAATCAACTTGAGAAAAAAACCCTGTTACAATATGCTCTAATAACAAATTGGATTCCTTTTGTCTTCTTCTAGCCAACAAATATTTTAACAAATGAGTGTATTCACTGGAATGTCCTCCAAAACAGGGCCTGTTAAGTGAGTATCCAAATGCGAAAATATTCACATGAAAAATATGAACCTAAGAAAGAAGGACATTTCTTAAGGAAAGGGAAACATATCCGATGTACAGGGAAAAGCAACATACTATATCACGTGACCTCTCTTTTCAATCAAAACTAATAAGCACTTTCAATGTCATACATTAAATACATGCAAAGAAGTATTCACAAATTATATTAATAGGAATTGCTTAGCAACTTATTTCAGATAACAGAGAGATACAAGGAAACCACAAATCCTTCACAATTAATTAACAGAAAGAGAACATATTCATTGAATAAAGGATTTGAATCAAATTATTGTCTCAGATCTCCCAGTTCAAGTTTCCATGACAACTTTTTTTGCTCATGAATAGCAGGTTATGAAGTAGTACCAAACTATGATTCAGAGGTACTCTACATTTTATTTGAGTTTATAAAGTAGGAGCCCCAGTAATGAGTATACAAAATACATGCTTAGGCAGTTCATTTTGCGAAGTGCAGCAGTGTACATAACCAAAGACAGCACAAGTGTGATGTGATAGTAATTCTTTCAGTTTGAACTCTGACTGCTGTCTATATTGGCAGCTATTGAAAGAGCAAAATTTTGGATCAGCTGAGGTTCATCATTTCAAATCAGACCTATATTTACAAAATCTTTTATCACTATAAATGAGCCTAATTAAATTTATCTCAAATTCAAATAAATTTTGCTTGGGATTGAAATACTGCCACATGCAGTGGGTCTGATGCTGAGAACTACAAAGGAACCAGAACTCCTGTTAACTTCACAGCATCACTGCATGAATGACCAGCACCAGAACGTACAACAGGCTCTTCCATTCGCATCATCTGAGCTGTGTAAAGTGTAAAGCAAAAAGTTTATGGTGAAAATAACTTCTTTGTCCTTCCACTGACATTCACTGTGGTGTCATTAAATGGAAACTATTTTAAATAAATATACGGTATTTTGTCTATAGTCCCTTCACAACAAAAAATGCCCAAACTTCTGAGGATGACAGGATTAACAAAGATCTGAAGTCGATACAGCACAAGCCAACAAGCTTTATGATATAAATAAACAGTGGATTTTTTTTTCCAGGATAAACTCCTCTTACACATGCTCCATTCTCCACCTAAGTCCATCAATTTGAAAATCTCTTAGAATTCATAGTTCCAATTTAAAACAAAGCATTTGTAGCTATCACAAAGGAGGTGTTCAGCCTTCCCCAGAGGACATATCCTTTTTCCTGTCGTCTGAAGTAGTTCTGGTGTAGAGACATATGCGCTTGCTCAGCACAGCTTAACTCAGGCTCAGAGCCATGGTAAGGAAGCCATAGGATCTTCAGGCCAGAACCGGTCCACTTCAAGGCAACTTTACCTGCAGTCAGAGCAAATGTATATCTTTTTGCATCTGTCCATAAAAATGTATTCACAGCCAACATTTCAGAGTCAACTATTCATTCTGACTGACTCAATTTTTAGAAGCTCAACAAGATATATAGCAGGACCGAGTTTTAGAGATGTTATGTAATGTGCACTTACAGGCATCAGGTACTTCAGCTCCCAGAAAAAGAGCTGCTAAACTAAGTTTAGTGATCATATTTGAAAAGACTGGCCATGGTCAGTAGTTTTCAACCTGTCTTCCACAGATATCTGTGGGTCCATGCATTATTTCTAACTATGAAAACCAAGACTATTCTCAACAGGTTTAAGGGGTCCAAAAAGACACATTGACCTTTAAGGAATGTGCAAGGTGTAAACTTCTGGCAGCCCTATCCAGGAGCGTACTCTGTTCACTGCCGTGGAACATCACTCCCTCTCTCCCATCAACTGACCTGAGATTTCTCATTCTACCAAGTCATGTGCAGAACTTTTTCTGCCATCTATTGTCAGTAACACTTTTCTCTATGACTAAAGTCTCTGTGTGGCATTGTTACTTAGCTTTCTGTATCTGAACAGGGCATCTGTTTTCTGTCTTCTAGTGCTAATGAATATTTACTCACAAAAGATTGTCACCAAGCACTACTTCAATCTGTTGCAGAGAAACGCTGATTTCAAGTGGTTCAGTGTTTGCCTGAGGCATTCATTTGACCAAAGCCTTTCACTCACTTGTGAAAGAACATGTATTTGTAATCACTTTTAACCAACCTCTGTTGTTATCTTTTGTCCTACCTGAGATGTTAAGACACTAGAGTCAAAACCTCTGAAGAAAAAAAAGTAGGTTTATCACATCACGTTTATATCATATAAACACATTTCTTGATAACTCTGTGCATCGGCTTTCTCTGTTGGTGTTTAGAACGACCGATTTGCTAACAAGGGTCAAAGTCACAAGTAAGATGTGGATAATTTCCTAATTTAGAACTGTGTCTGTTGATCACAACACAAAAAAAGCAATATGAAGAAAGCATGCAGAACAGGGAGGTCCCAAATAGCCAATCTTTGTATTTTAAAGGCAAGGTTATTAGTTGTTCTCCTATCACATATATAATTATGTTCTCAGTAATTTCTGCAAAACAAAGTATTATGAATACTATTAAATATTACTAAAAACTATTAAAAGAGATATTATATAATTCCCAATCATTCACTGTGTGAAGTCATTTAGAAGTTTGAAAAGTTGGAATAAACTTTACAGATTAACAGGAACCGGGCATTATCATGATCAAAGTCACAAGATAAATCGTAGGGGGTTAGCTAATTTATCGGATAAATAACATTTCTGCATTGACATAAACTTACAGGTGGGCCTGATGGAATGCAGCACGGGTAAGTCTCCCCACTGAGGTTTTATCTGCAAAATATCTCCATACTGCAGCACCATGCAAAACATGACAGGTCCAAGACAAAGAATGATATTCTCTTCTGCACAGCATAATGGCTAATTTATATTCTATGACATTACACATCTGTATAAGACAACAGGGATGTGCTTGCAAACATTTAAAATCCAGAAAATACTCCCAATATATAAAAACTTTTATGAGCCATCTTTTGGAGCTTTATCTACTTCCTGCCAGTGACCTTTTCTATCAAGAGCATAATGAGATAAACTTATGGTGACTTTTTTTTAAACAAAGGCTTGATTTTGGTGTATTAGGTTATCTGTACAGCAAAGCACACAAATGAATAGACTGCAGCAGAAAGTCCTAAGTGCTCAGTCAGCTCAATTTTGTGCAAATAGTTCAGTGAACCATACCAAACCATAGCAATGAAGTGGCAAATAACATTATCAGCACAAAGCATAATGAATGCCTTGACTGGGAGGTTAATCCACAGAACATTTGTGACAAAAAATTTTACCTATATTCACCCCACTGTGAATTTCTGTGTATGTATATCCTGCCAAAGGGGGATTAACAAAATTCAACAGAAACAAAGAGTTTATGTTTTCATGGCATCCACGTGAAGTGCAACTCTGACTGCTGAACAAATCAAGGACCTTGTGTAATCCTGTTGAATTGTCATTCTCTACAACATGACACATACTAAAAAGTCTTGCTTCTGCCAGGAGGAAAAATCTGCTTGCTCCCCTCTCCACCCCTTCCCAATCTCATGTGGTCACAGCGAGGACACACAGGGAACCTCCAGAGCCTCTATTCAGGCAACGCACCTCTCCACAGCTCCCATACCCACAGCAGCATGAGCCACAGGGTCAGTATCTTTGCCAGGTAACTCTAGGGCTGAGCAGGGCTCTGCTCTCTGCAGGCACTCTGTGCAGAGCATGTTTCCTCAGGCTGAGGGACTACATTCCTCTCTGACTCAAGAGGGAAGTAACTGTGTTTGAAGGTGTTCAGTGTCTCCAGAATCAAGCCCAAATTTAGAAAAGTGAGTGAGTAGCTTTGTGGTGAAGAAACCAGTGAGAGCACTGGTCATAACTTCAAAAGAAGATACAGTATGCAAACTTGTCAGAAACAGCTGACTGAGCAAGGCTGCACATTACAGTCAACAAGCCCTGGCATCATGACTGTTTGGAAATTCTGCCTAAATATATGCTGTCTTCAACAGGAGAGTAGCAAAGCTACAGTGATCTGGCTCTATGTATTTAATTTTATTTTCTTCAACTCTAGACACAATGGGTCTTACCTTCAAAAAACAAAACACTTCACAAAGTGAAGTTCAAAGGCAAGAACAAAGGTATGGCCAAATTTTCAATTTACTTGAACCTATGTAGTTAAGTCTTCTCTGCCTTTTTGAGGGTATATATGAGATTCTCTTCAATATCACAGCACTGGAGTCCAGATGATTTTCCTATCTAGTACAGTATGTTGCTCTGCTGAGAGTGAGTCATCTTAATCACACGGATGTTTTAAGTAGCTGGTCCTTGCTTTTTGAGTTCAATGAATTAGGCCTTCTGCAATCCTGAGCTGCTGCAGCCTCTTTTTAACAGAACTGTTTATCTTTTAAAGATCAGATAACGGTAATAGACAAATGCCTAGTTTCTGAGCTCACTTACATCTGTGTAAATCTGCAGCTTTGCAGCTGAGCTCAATGGAGTTACTCCAGAGGCAAAGTGACGTAAATTAGGAAATGAGTAGGATCCCTTGACTAGAAGTAGTGCTTTCTCTTGACAGTTTTTTAACGTAGGCCCATATTAGAGCTATCACTCTAAACTCCTCTAAGTTATAGCTTCCAAGCTACCTCTGATACATGACGTGCATAGCGTCCTATAAAAAGAGAGGAAAGACTCTCAAGCACTAACAAAATGATGTTTTGGTCCAATCTGTTCTCAGCTGCATTTTTCTAGCAGTCTGGTGATCCACCTGTGTGGTGGATTATGCAGCCATGTACATCATTTTCACCTCTGTATTACTTCTTTAGAAGCTATATGCCTTTATTTCACTATATCCTTTATGCAAAATTAAAAAATCAGCACATCAGTAGGGTATTTTATTCTTCCCTCAGTGACTAAACTGTCTTATATTTAAATGTGTCTCATACTCTCATTAACTAACTCATTTCTGCTTTTATTTTCAATTTTAAACACCTATTTTATAACAATGTAAAGAATGTAAATGTATGTGGACAAATGTTTTCAGATTACCTTTAACATTCTGATTTAATTGTATCTCTTTTAATTTTCACTTACTTTCTTAGGCCCAAATCATGCACATTTAACCGTAACCACACAACAAACAGCACTGTTACCCTGCAAGCATGTAGGTAATCTACTGCTGCTCATTTCACTAGATCTCCACTATGCATTGTGCCCTCACACAGCAAGCTCTTGATGCTGGAAATGACATTTTTAAGGATTCACAGCTAGGACAACAAGGCTCCATTCTCATTTGAGGCAACTGAGCATTACTGAAAAAGGAGAGATAATGGGCAGGTATACCCTAGAAACCAGCCTAGATCTAACAAGTGATTTCATTTTGAACCCTGCATATTTCTTTGTTTATCTGTAACAAATGACAAATAAAGGAGATTAGCTCCAAAAATAGAGAAGTATGAATCCATGAGCAACTCAGGATTTGGAGAAATGTCCAGGAGGAGTATTATTAGGCAGTGCTAGAGTTTTGGCTAGGCTTCAGCATCAATGCTTATCAGTTACTGGGGCTTCAGCACATGCTCTCTCTTTCAGATTCCCCCATTTCAGGCACAAGCGAATGATCTGATATTTACCTTCAGGGCTGTCTGCATTGAGGCAATGATAAATCTACCCTACAGTCACAGGTTTGACTAAAATTCCCAAAGACAGTGATCCAAGTAGGTTCTGTACAGGTAACTGTAATTGCAACAGTGGGGAGTTCTGCACAGCCTGTCCCCACAACAAAAACACTTGGGCAGCTGCCTTGCGCTGAGCTGCACACTGCTAATGCTATGTTAATGTCAACACCTGAAATGCTCGCTTTAACAGTACCTTGCAGCTGTCTGTGTAAGTGAAGGTCATCCACTCACTGACATGCATAGGAACCCAGGAACAAAGTCAAGACTTGCACCTAACCTCCCACCCACCAACACAAAGGGATGTTCTTGTTTGTACTGACTACATATTGCTAATTGATTTAATTTTCTCTAAGGATCTCCAGGTAGATCTTGCCAAACCGGTATATCAGCAGTCCTGAAGAAAGATCTTACTTTACATTTAACATGGGATCAATTTCTCTTTTGAAAGTATCGATTTCCTCATCATCTAAAAGTTTAAGTGTTACAGGGTGTTCTGTGGGCAGAAGAACTAACACGAGTCTTTAGTCCTCTGCACCCACCCACTGCAATGACACTCTCACAAGGCAAGAAATAGCACATGCAGCTGCTAATCTGCAACTGTATGTGTGACCTCTGGCTGGCTAATAGGCTGCCAGACAGAATATCTAACAGCTGAGTTGTTCTGCCTTTTTTTTTCAGAGGGGGCTTTTGCAACTAGAAAGCCACTGGCTTTCATTGGATCTGCAGGAGAATAATTCATTCTAAGATTTTTTTTCCCCCCTTTGGAATCAGTTGAAAATGTCCAAAAAGGTTTAATAGCTATGGGAAGGCCTGGCAGCCAGAAAGCCTGATCACAAAGGTTTATTTTCCTTAGAAAAACAGACTGAAAAAAGATAATACTGATAATAAAAACAAATTTGTAAAGTGTTGTTCCTTCTGAAAAATTCTTTTTGGACAAAACCTGAAGAAGTGATCAGATCCATCACTCAAGCACAGATATAGACTTGTAGGGCTTTTTACACTCCACCTCCAGTGCGTGGGACAGCTGTGTGACTTAAAGAACTTCTGGAAGGAAAAAGTTCTAACAAAATGATTTGAAATGCAACATCTTTAACACTTACCATGTTTAAAGAAAGCCTATTATTATATACATTTGTAATATTCAGTCTGTGTTTTCCCCTTTATGTCTGGGTTCCAGCTGCTTGATTGTCCAAGCATTGGTTATCTATTATCTGCTTCTAGGTTGTAAACACACCATGGGGTATGGGACTATCATCATTTACCATACATTAGCACAGTGCCTACGGAGCTCTAGCCTAGTTGGGCCTTAGAGGTATTAACAGGTTTAAGTATTAAACAAAAGGGAAAAAGCAGTGCTGAAGAAGTAAAGACATCATTCTTTTAAGCTACCTAGCTGAAATTCAGGCATTGCACACTACCCTTCCATAGCTTTTCATGGCAGTCTTTTCTTGAAATGCACACTTTAAAGCAAAGATTTTTTGGTAACTCCAGAGGCTCTCCCTCCTATTCATCAGAGCCAAAAACCCAGCAACTTTACTGTACACTACTTCTGATGACTTGTTTTTTTTAAGTAACTGAGTGATAATATACTGCCTCCCTTCTAGCCATATGCCAAGGACGTTCCCTAGGAAGAGCTACAGTGACAGCTCTTTCTGGGATTCAGACCACCACACATTTGAGACCTGGGCAGAACTATTCTCTGGGCTACTTATGTTCCTGTCCATCTGCTGGAGTGGCACAACGCCTGCTTGCAAGCTGACGTGCTGGTTTCAATAAAACAGAAATAACAATTAAAAAAAAAAAAAAAGCTTACGTAATACTTCCAGCACTCGTGCTTCTGCAAGGAATCCCTCCTCAGTCACAGCAATACCATATGCTTCTTTCACACAACACCTAGTGACACTTGTGCCAAACTTCAGTGGTAGGAGAAAAGAAGACCCCGAGTTCACAACTGCCAGGGTGACAGACTGTATAGCAGTGGGAACCTGAGAAGTACGCTAAGGCAGCATGTGGTGTCCAAACATATTACAAAAAAGCACAACTGGCATCCATGACCTGTAAAAGCACTGCTCTCCGAAGTGTATTAAGTGTAACTGATATATTCTAGTCCCTCTCCTCTAACTCCATATTAAATAAATAATATAAAACAGATTTTTTAAAGTTGTGTCTCTTAGGCATGTGTTTTGGGCATTCCAGGGCATTATCCTCTTGGAACCTTCATATCTGTATGACCACATTACAGTGAAATAATGGCAGACTCAAATTCAGCATAGGATTTGAAAGGCAAGCTGACTTAATTCCTGTCTGCATATGATCACTGATAACAAACATCCAGCAAGCCAGGTTTTGCCCTGGTGCAGGAACAAGGAAACCTACTGTTTTCAATAGACTTGCACAAGTTGGCATTTGGTGAGCAACTATATGGAGGACATACAGAAAACATATTCCAATATAACATATTCCTTTTACATGAGCTGACTCAAAGGTTAACAGGAGGAAAAGGTCATTAATGCTTATTTCTCCCATTCTCCTTGAATCCTAAGTCAGGAGTTAGGACTCTATGTACACACAGCGAGCAAAACTGCTTAGAAACAAAGGCCATTCCTGCATAGTCACTTTCTGAGACACAGCTAAGTTTTGAAGTTTGATGTAAATGTAATTATGGATGAAATAATATCTCAAAATGCCATTAATGGCTGGTTGCCAGTTTAGTGGCAGACATTCAGAGTAGTTGCATATATTCTAGTTTTTAACCAGTTCAGATGGTTAATACAACAGCACTGAGGAACTACATCTCAAGTTTGGAAATCTTGAGGCATTTAAATGAGGAATTTGAACCTGACCAGGTAACAGCAGGGTCCTCTGCTGAGAAATCTGAGTGCAACAACAGCACACATTTGTAAGCAATGCCAGCACTATTTAGCTAAGTGAACATGGTGAAATAGTGACATCTATGTTTGAAAACTTTCAGTATTGAAATCAGGGTGCTCTGAAAGACTTCCACAGACTTCACGCCCATATTGAGTCATATGCAGGGGTCTTAGAGCATCCCAATGCAGACCTGGGGCTTGGCTGACCAGAACTCAGATCCACAAAGCAGTATAGGCTCCACAATGCTGAGTAATTACTACACTGATACCACGTGGTCCTCAACTTCGAAGCCTGTTTCTCTCTACACTGCAAAGGTAGAGTTAGGTATTTCAAAATGGGAGCCACAAAAAACAGTATTTTGAGCAAGTACTACCTGTATCGGTCAACAGAAAGGCTAAAGATAAAGTTTTGGCATTTTATTCAGCCCTATGAGAAGGCATCTCTGCAAGGAGGCATGAATTTCTGAAGGATCTAGTCCCTCAGCAAGGTCAGCCTGGTATGCAGTGTGCATGCCCACATTGCAGCTGGGTATGTCCTCAATGGTCCTTGAACATGAATATCTTCCACAGAGCAGATACCTGTGACCAACGGCTATTCTGGTCTAAGTTACAGCCAACAGTGCTTGAGGACAAATGAAAACTTGTATCCCATTTTCCTCCAGGATAAAGCTATGGAGATTCACAAACAGACAGGGCAAGAACTATAAACCTATTTGTGTTGCAGTACAGATGAATACGACACTGTATAATTTATCATTTATAATTCATAGCTCATAATTGCTCTTAGTGAATGGGACAATATTGTAGATTAATACTGACATTTTTCTTATTGCAGCCTGAAAGGATCTTCTAGTCTGTAATTTCCTAATTAAACAGGATGTGCAATCACAGAATGAAAGAAAAGCTCTGATTATCTCTTAGACTATGTCAGGCCAACACATTTTTCCAGTGAAACTACAATGGTGAGGCTTAATGAGCAGAGTTAGTATAAAATAATGTTAATGCTGCATTTTACCACCAGCAGATAACATTATTTCTCAACTGTTGCAAGATCTCACAATTGGGTATTTCATTCTCTGAACCACACACTGCTATTATTTAAAAAGAAAAATCTCCTAGGGCTTTACATCCTTCTCAGAAAGAGTGTATTAAAATAGACTGAAACACCCAAAAGATCAATGGTCATCAAAGAATATTGCAGGGGTGTGGAGAGGGAGAGAGAAGGAAGAAAAAAGCATGGATTAAACCAGTGGCCAGTCCTGTGGGCTGTCTGCAGCACACCAAAGCAATTCATCTGGCCTGTAGTTTCCTTGCAGCTGCCCTCTTTCATGAGGGCTCTATGGGAGCAGGTCACAAGACGCACATATTGTTAGGGCAGCTGCAGCCTGCGCCTAGCTGCCTCCTTTCCAAGGATCCCTCAGGAGTGGACACAGATTTATTGAACTTCTAGGAAGCTTCAGACCTACCATATTAGCAGAAGAATAACTGTTTTATATATATTACTGCTCTTTCTGGTCAGGATAAGAAAGGGGCCGGGAAGTACAGCTCACTCATACTATTAGAAAAAACACTACCCACTGACTAGAAAAGATGGCCACCTCTGGATCAGGCAAACACAGGCATGAGTCAAAATTTTCTGGATTTGAAACAGTACCATTTCTTTCCCTATTTGTTCTACTTAAGCAACTCCTGAACACATTAGGCCTAGCAACTTTTAGCAGGGACACATCAGGACCAGAACTGGAAATGTCAGAACACTGCAGAAAAGGCAAACGCAAGACTTAAAGTACAATTTATTAACTTTTTTTGAGGGGGCCACTTTTGAGTACTCCTCCTACCATAAGTTTTTTTGTCTGTCCCCAATTATTCTTAAATAACAAATTAATGCCCATTCCCCTATTTCCCCATTACCCAGAGACACACCAGCTTACAAGATAAGTCATTTGGATGTAGACAGCAGCCCTTAGAGTGATGATACTTCAGGGCGTTGTGAAACACTGGCATTGCAGTGAGCGCAAAGGGAATTGTGACAACTTCTTAAACCTGTGAACCAAAAGGCAAAACGCAAATGCATGCACAGGTTTCTCTGCCAGCCAAATATGGGCTACTTTTTAACAAAACCAAAGGAGCAGTGATCTTGGAACACACTTGCCAGTAAAACCTACTGGTATTTGAGCAGCTAGATGTTCACTCCCAATTATCTGAACAAGAATAAACAAGCCACTTTCTGGAGATTGAACCCTGGGTCTCTTCCACTTCTTAGTTTTCACTAGAAAGTGAAGAACAAGGAAAGGAAGAATGAGATAGGTAGCCCGGGACCCGTCCAAGGGACTCTGCACACAGAACACACCCTGACAAACCTATTGTTATCTTTTTGCTATTGCCCTGCCCATTTCCACAGGGCAAGAAGAACCTACTCCAAGAAAACAGAAAAGAGGAGTCAAGCAAAACCTAAAAGCCAGACTTCAAATTTGCCCAGTGCCAAATGAACTGAGCACCCCACTCCTGGCTAGCATGAATTGAAGGGAAGGGCCAAGATGAGACTAATCTTCTGTCAGAAGAAGACAACTACTTTCACAAACCACTCTCAAAAGCCACCATCACTACTCACTGCAAGTGCTAAAACAGATCCTTACTGAGAGTCCTAAAACTCAGTAGCTCAGGTAACTTAGAGAAACAGTTACTATGTTTACTCAGTGCCAGTCTTAACTGAGCTTCTCAAAAACAAATAAACAGTTCAAAGCCATAACAACACTGGCAAGGGTGTGTGGGTGTATGCTTATGTTATCTAATGTTTTGAAAATAAAAGCTATTTGTAGTGTGCTCATATGTATCAGGAGTTAGATCTAACTTCTTCAAAACAAGTATAGTGTATATACCATATACAGAGTGGGCAAGTGGCATCCTGGAAACAGAATGTATTGCTCTTACACGAACCAGTCCTCAGACACAGAAATTAATCTTATAGCTTCAGAAAGGCGACACTCTCCCCAGCGAACCTGGGGCAGGTTCATCTACTGACTCCACAGAGCAGTTCACCCTGGCTGCTGAGCAGGACTGCTGTCATTGCAAGCTGCTGACTAACACGCTGTTCTTCTGCACCAGCCTGAAATTTTCTTGATACCAAAACCAGCTAGATATATGCTGCTCTGGAGATCTGTGCGCCAAGTAATTCCCATATTGACTTCTTGTGGCTTTTTCAATAAGTATTATTTATACCCACCTGCAGAAGCATGCTAAAAGTAAGTTAAGGAGGGAGCCTGTGAGTTGGCATTGGCATCTAATTACTAATTACACATTGTAAGTGAGTCCTAGATGCAGGATGCTCAGAGCTTTTGAAAATCTGGCTTATTTACTAATTTGCCTGAACCTGGATTAGGTACTTCATGTACTCATTTCTGCCAAATTTTCTGTCCCAGAGTAACAAAAAAGAAAGTGTCAATCACTGGATCCGCATCTGAGGGAGAAAAAGATTCTTGCTCAAAATTTTCTCTCTCCAAGGTAACTTAGTCCACTGTCTTGTTCATAGTAAAAGAAATCACGAAACAGAAAGGAAAACCCCTTCACTCTGAGAAAACAGGCTGCAAATGTGCTCCACCAGCTGAAGGCTTGTGATACAGAGTGGCTATGGAAATTTATGAAAACAAAAAGTATCACATATTTAACAGCATTCTTAAAGCACTAGTACTTTGCTAGGTTTTATAATTCCACACAGTTATTCAAGCTACCAGTAGAAGCTGAGAGGAACTTCAGAGGGGCCTACGCAGGTTAGGTGAATAGGTTAAATTCAGTAACAACAAACACAAAGTAATGTGCGTTGCAGGGAAAACTTTATGGGCAAGAGCCCTAAAATGTTCCTAATTAATAGTATCAGTTCTGAAGGAGACTAACATGTCACTGTAGCCAACCCAGTGCAGACCTCTATTCAATAAGCAGGTACTGTTAAGAAAAGGAAGCAAGATGTTAAAGTCCATAAGGAATGGGAGAAGGGACAACAACAAAATACTTTAGTGCCTTTGTAGAAATCAATGATGTAGACTCATCTGGAATTTTATGTGCTGTTACTGGGCATTCTACCTCAAAACAGGCAGAATTATTTCCAGATAAGTTCACGAAAACACAGTAAGAATAATGAAAAAGAGAGACTGCAAGACAGGATTGCCTTCCTTTTACAGAAAACTGGTAAGAATATATAAAATAACGAAGGCAGAAAGCCTGGGAACTTGTCTGCCCTGACTCATAATACAAGAACATTCAGTTGAAATAAAAGGTGAGAAATGGAAATCAAACAAAATATTTTTCCATCCAACCTGCAAATAAACTGTGACCTGTGTTAGCACAAGGAGCCACAGAAAAAAGAACTTAGCAAGACTTGGGCACTTCTACAGCTGTCAGGAATATCTGGAATGTTGCTAGTTAATGGTAACACCCTCTGGGAGAAACATTAAGCTTCATGCTTCTGGAGTTCAGTAAGTCTCTAGCACAGTCTCACGATTCACAGGTGACTTCACATTGGCTACTGCCAGCTTCATACCCTTCCCCTGATTCATGTGATACTGACAAAAAACAGGATATGCTGCTAGACAGATCACTGCTAGCAAGCAATTCCTATGATCCTGGCAATCAGCAGCAACTTGGCAATCTCGCCCTTGCCACATTCCTTGGCGATATTGGCATTACACTGACTTCTGGTGGTTGCCAGGAAAAACATGTAAAGAAAAGCAGCAGCCAAAAGGTAAGGAATCACACCCTGCAACTTCTGTGGAGCTCTGTTTGGTGAAGGCACGTAGAAAGTCCTGGCCTTGAAAGTGCTCCAAATCACTCAAGACAGCAGGCCAGGAGCAATACTGTACTGATGACTCACAGCTCACAAAGCACTTGAAAGATATTTCAGCTTTTACTCACAGTGCTCCCATGAGATACATACTGTCTTTATCAGTCTGTGTTGGGGTTTCCTATAACAACATCACCATAATATCTGTGTACATATCAGCCCCATTTTCCATATGAGGAAAAGGAAGCAAAGCATAGCTGGATCTACAAGCTTTCTCTGCAACACACACCCCAAACCGGACACTGAAGACCTAGACTAAAGCACGTACATTAAACTGTAACCTTTCTTGGCTCTGCTAATGTTATACTTAGCCATTTTTGTTTATTTTATGTTATTTTATGTTATTTTATTCTACTGAACACTTTAATTGTGCCCAAAGCCAAATCATTTGGGAGGTTTTTGTCCTGGTAGTCTCAGTGACCTGTTTTGCAGCTTGTTCCCACAAATACTCACATTGGCACAACTGATGGAGCAGTAAACTAAGGTTTGGGAGCAGGAACGAGTGGTCATGAGCCAGGAAGGGCAGGAACTGGTTTTCTGCTGAAGAAAACACAACAGGGAATTATATCCTTACAGGTTAGTGCTGGAAATCACTCAGGAAAACTAAGGACACACCCAAACAAGTGGAACAAGACAAGACATTTATTACAGATTTCAAATTGTGACTGTTTATTAGTGTCCCAGGAAATCAATGACTACTGGGCTGAAGAGCAAGAACTGTTTCTACAGCACTTTCCTTGGAGAGTGAGAATGAAGGTTGAATTGGGCCAGATGATATACTTCGCGAGGCAATGGGCACAAACTGAAACACAGACACTTCCATCTTAACATGAGGAAAAACTTTTTCACTGTGAGGGTGACAGAGCACTGGAACAGGTTGCCCCGAGAGGTGGTGGAGTCTCCTTCTCTGGAGATATTCAAAACGCGCCTGGATGCAATCCTGTGCAACGTGCTCTAGGTGACCCTGCTTGAGCAGGGGGGGTTGGACTAGATGATCTCCAGAGGTCCCTTCCAACCTCAGTGATTCTGTGATTCTGTGATTCACTCTCCTTTGCATGTAGTAGTAAACCTATAAAAATCTAATGCAATTTGAGATGACTTTATCTCTTTGGGGGGGAAAAAATAACTCATTTGAGGAGGTCAGTTGCCAGCTGCTGAATTATACTTTGATAATACAAAGTAAGAGTAGATAGAGAACATTACCACTGTGCAGTGCTTTCTACAACCGAAGTCAAGGCTATAAAGGTCTAAATAGGCTCTTTCCATGCTAGCTCACCAGAAATACTCGCAGGTCTGACAGAGACTTCATAGGCAAAAAGAGGCCCTTTGGTCTTGCTCGGAAAGAGCTCAACAATATTCACAGAGGGAAAATCTCAGTTTGGGTAGCTGAGAGGACTCCAGTGCTGGGATTCTAAACAGCTCCATGGAGTTGGGAGACGCACAACTTGTACCCATACCTACTTACAGAGACGTGAGCCCCTCACCACTGGAAGATCTCAGCATCACTTACAAGCTGGCTTTATGACTTTAAAAGAAAATTGTGGAGAAGTATACATCAATGATTGAAGACATCACCACCATTCCCTTCCAGTGCTCTATTTGGCACAGTGACAAGTAGTGTGTGCAACACTAATAGGATTTTTCTGCCCTACTCAGATGACGATTTTTCACAAAACCTTTAGGAATTTAATGTTTTTATCTCCTTTTGACAAATTTAGCTGAAATTGGCCATTGGCTTAAAAAATATCACCAACAGACAAGAAGCAAAATCATTTAAGCCTCACATCTTTAGGAAACCAAGAAGAGAAAAAATGCCTTATATTAGTATTATGTTGAGCTTCTATATTCTATTTTTTCAGCCTGTTAAACTGAAGATCCTCTTATAAAACTTCTGTTCTCTGTGTTTTCTTTTAAAAAGCCAAAAAGGCTGAGTTTCTCAAGTTCCTCACTATATGTTTTTTAATCCTAATCCCTCCAGAGCTAAGTTCTCTCCTTGTGTCCTGTGGCTAAATTGATAGACTGGAATACCTCAGCCACTGCATGCTTGCAGCTCAGTTGCTCAGCTCAAATTCCCCATAAGAGGCTGTTTAAGCTAAGACAGGGCTTTGTATCAGAGCAGCTAATTCACTTCTGCAAACTATGCAACACGTGCAGTACTCTGTGGCAGAGCAATGAGGCAGACTGTGGGGACAGCAATGTCTTAGCTTGCTACACCAAGATTCATCAGCACCTTCTGTCAAAGCCTCTTGATACTTAAAGTGGCAGCTAGGTGTCTGCTTCCACCCCAGAGGATATATTTAGCCACTAGATAACTGAGAACTACTGTTAATTATGTCCTCGAGCTAGCACGTCCTGGCTTCACAGGGATAGTTGTAACAAAGAAAATGTTCATGGATTCAGAAATTACAAATCCAGATTCACTGTGATCATCTACACTGACCTTCTGTGTAACAGAGGCCACAGGACTGCCCTGAAGTCATTTCTTTTTGAATTACATCACCACTTTCAGAAAAATCCTGTCCCTCATTGAATTAAATCAATCAGACTGATTTAAAAAAAATCTAGCAATGCAGGGTCCCCTACAGTCCTTTGTAAATTGTTCCACTGATTATTTATTCTTGCTATCAGCAGGTTGTTCAATGCAGAGAGGAGCTAGGAAAACCAGGATAGCATTTGTGACCTACCTCCCTAACCCATGTCTGCATATGAAAAATCATTCTGGTCACTGTTTTCTAATGGTATCTGATTGTTCCAGGAACAACTTCTGGAAACAACTGAAACCATCAAGTTTTCATACAATGTTAGTATTTTTTAACTAGAAAATGTTTTCTCAAGATGTGTGCCTATCTATGTGAGCTCTTCTGTATCCTGAGGTACAAATAACAAATGGCACACACGTTAAATGTTTTTTCTTTGCTATACTACTAGCTTATGTTATCGAAATCTGGACTAGCTCAACTTGAGTCAAACCTCTTTCCAGGCAGCTGCCCTTCAAGCTGCAAAGCAACACCTGACTGAACTTCAACAGAACAGAATAACAGATTCCCACTGCCTTACTAGTGTGACTGTCAGCAACGATCTGATTAGTGTCCTCCGCAAGACCAACTACTTTTGTGTTTTCAGTATCATTCTACTAAAGTGCTGAGCTTTATGAGCTCTCTGCATGAGAGCTAGGCTTGAGGTAGTATTTGAGTAATACTTCAAAAAATACAGTTTTCTTCATGGGGAAAACAGCATTTGGACAAGACAAAGCCAGTGAAGGTAAGCACGATAACACTTGTGAATTTGCTTAAAATTAATGTTAACAGTATTTATTAGTTTCACTATAAACTTAAATAGAGCACTAATATACCCTGTCTTCACTAGGGACATGCCCAACATGACACAAGAACAAACTTTTGTAGCGGAGACTGAGCCTAACTTACCAGAGAAAGAATCCTGCACTGTTAGAAATCTGCAGACTGCTCTAAGCCAGAAGCTGCCAGTGCTGACATTGCCTGCCCGCAAACCTTTTTTTTTTGGCTTTTATCTTTTCTTCCCAACTGTCAGGGCTGCCATGAATCATGCTCAGGCATTTGGCAGCCCTTTTATGACCTCCTGTAACTTAGCTGACATGTCACACGTCAGGCTGTGCTGCAGAAATGACTTGCAATTGTGGCTTTTGGACACCAAACATAACCACTCTCTCTGCTAATTTCAAGCAGGGAAAGAGCAGTTAGGAGAAGCAAGCAGGCCACATAAGCAGAGAGCAAGAAAGGCAGATGATAGAAGAGCAGTACGGGTCTCAGGTTTTCTCTACAACTGTTACCAGTTCCCATTCTGGAGCCCACTGTTTTCTCCACGCAGTCTCAGTTTATCCTCCAGGTGTACACAACGTCCCCAAGACACACAGTCTTTCGCACACTATATGCACACCGCACAGTGACAGGGTCAGCAGACGTGGAGACTGCGCCATCACGGCGGGCCGCGACCCGCAGGGCGGCTGCACGCCTCGCCTGCGCGCCCGGCGCGGGAGGCCGGCGCAGAGCGCTCGCCGCGCCCCGCGCAGCGGAACCACCGGGGCGGCACGGCCGCGCGCGGCAGCCTCGCTGCGGACTCCCCCGCCGCCAGGCCGGAGCTCCGCCGAAGCGCTGAGCTCGCGAGCGCGCTCAGGAGGGAGCCCCGACCTCGGCTGACAGCGAGGATCGTCGCCAGCCGCGCGAGCCCTCCGGAGGCCGCTGCCCGGAGGATCGTGTGCCTGCAGTGGGAACGCTGACTTCACAGTGCGAGCTTTGGGCACAGAAGGCTTTTTATGCGTCGATATGTACACGCCACTGGGGCGCACGCTTGACCTCGCCACACTGGCAAAACGCCTACCGTGCGCTCAGTTCGCTGGCGTAAAGATGCCGCGCGTACATTAGAGCCGCTCCCACAGAAGAACAGTTACACTGGTAGATTTTCCGCCGCGGCTACTTAAATAAATACGGAACCCCGAGGCAGAGGGGCCGCACAGAGGCGGCAGCACCGCGGGGCAGCGACGGCGCGGGCGGCTCGCAGCACCGCCCTGAGGCGGCTGCCGGCAGCGCCGGGGGGGGGAGGGGGCGGCATAACCACGCGCCCCCTGCGCAGGCTCAATGGTCGGGCTGCGGCAACGCGCTTGCGCGCGGGCTACTGCATCGCCCCACTCCTGGGGGGGGGGGGAGCGCTGCCTTCGCCGCCTCAGCTCCCCAGGCGCTCCAGCCTGGGCTCCTCCCTGCTGCCCGCGACCCGCAGGAGTTACCGCAGGCTGCCGTCTGTCCGCGTGGGGACACTGTACACCCCGCCCCGGCCCTCCTCCCCGCCCTGCGGCAGGGGCCGGCACACGGCGCACCCTCCGCTACGAGAGGGGTTGGTTTGCCCCGCTCGGAGCACGCTGGGAGGCGGCGAAGCGCGCGGTCGGCCGCGACGCGCGCGGCAGCTGTTGGGCGGGCGCACGCGGGGTGGGGGGCTCGTGTCTGCGGTGTCCCAGCGGCCCCGAGCGCAGCCGGCGGCGGCGGCGGGCAGGCCCAGGCCCAGGCCCAGGCCCAGGCCGCTCGCTGAGGGTAGGTCAGGCGGAAGCGCGGCCCCGGGGGCCGAGGGAGCTGGGCCGGGCGGCGGCGTTGCCTCGCGCGGGCGGTGGGCACGGCAGCGGTGGGCTGGAGGGGCTCGACCGGTTGTAAACCGTCTCCTGTGCCCGATTTGCTCAGATGTTGCTGGATTTCCACGTGATTCCTGGTCGCCGGCTGGAATTAGTTATAACTTGTGCTATGTAGAGTAGTCCAATCTTAAGGTGTGCCGCTGATTTTTTTTTTTTTTTTGAGCCTGCTGTCTGTTCTTTAAAACTGGGCAATTATTCCAGATGTTTCTCTGTGGATTCCGTATCTGTTATTCTTTCAAGTGAGTGCTCTCTTCCCTGTTCTTTCAGATGAAAGCAATGGAAATCTGCCGATGGCCTAAGCAAGCACCTACATGATCAGCACATGATGTCCCAAGAGCATGGTATGATGGTGTTTTTCTGATTAAATGATTACCCTATATAAGTAATTATTTATGTATGAATTCAGAATAACAACCTATTGAGAAATTGATCTCTCTCATATGCTGTTAACTTAATTCTGCAGAGAGAAACGATCAGATTTACTATTTAAATCTTTGCCTTTGTGTTGCCCATTCATTCACTTTCAGAATGAATGTGGTGTCAAAAAAGGCAAACAAGAATTCTTGCTAAAACTGTTTAAGGAGCTGGTTGTTTACCTTTCTCCTCCCTGGTTTTGCAAGGACAAAAAAAAAAGAAATCTCTTAGAGGTTATATGGTTGAGTTTGTATGGTTGAGCAATTACATAGTAGATTTTATGTTTCAGCCTTTCTAAGCGAAGAATATGGCAGTCATTAGAAAAGGAGAAATTAATAGTTTATTGTCTACTTTTAGCATTATTTAGCTATCCTGACTGTAAGGATAACTCTTTTTACCACTATGCTGCAAGTAATTACTATATAGCACTGTATTTTGTTTGTTTTTTTTTAACTCCTTTGGGGATCTGTTCAAACAAACTTAGGATAATGTTAAGGAACTTAACAGTTTCTTAGTTACCCTTGTGTTGTACCTAAAACTTTCATTGCAGTTCTGAAAGCCGCTTTAGGGTTGCTCTTAAAACAATACAAAAATACGGCATGAACTGGAGCCATACACATTTTTTGGAATAACTTATATCATTTTATCTAGTGGAAGGAGGAATGAATAAAAAGCTGCAGCTGATGTGGACAGATTGTACTATGCTGTGGTGAGAAAATTTTCTTTGCCCATTGGATAAAATGGAGGTCTCCACGTGGCCAGGGGGTTTAGCAATAATGCAAGGCTTTTCTTTAACTGTGCAGTTTTAGGGCAGGTTTTTTTTTTTCCTTCTTCCTAGCAGTAAACATTAGAAACTTTGAGAGACTTTCCTCCAGAAATTTAAATCAGCAATGGCTTTTTAATGCGCAGGTAACTTTTATTACAAAGCTACATGGAACAGTCTAGTATCCAAAAGATTGCATATCAGACCTAAACTTTTTTTAAAGTTAAAGCAACAGAAGTATCAATGTTGCAAGCTAATAAAATATAAAGCAGTCTTGCATATTATCCAAAAGATTGTTTTTTTTATTGTCACAGTTTGAGAGCTGCTTTTATCCTTGCTGATGCAAGATTTTATTCCTATTTAATGTTTGCAGGAATGATAATGTAACTTCAGATTTCTGCAGGGTCCTGTAATTTTTCACTTACAAAAAGATATCTACAACTTTAGTAAACTCTGCTATGGAAAAGATGAAAATCACAACTAGCAATGTTCTTAGACTGTGTTTTGCCTTTGTATTTTGTTATTTTGTTATTAATGAGGGAGGGGTCAAAAAGTATAAAGGAAATTCCTCTGCAGCACTATTTTTAGTATTGGATGATGTGTTCTACTGTTCTGCTGCAGATAGATAGAACAGTCTTCCTTTGATGCACTTTTGATGGTGTGAAGTATACTTTAGGGTATCGTTGTTAGCAAGGGGGCAGCTCTTACCTTCAGGATAGCAGGGTCTATTCCTACCAGCATGCTAAAATACCTATGGAAACTTCTTACAGAGCTCTAGTGCATTTGTGCAGTATCCATCAGTGGGGATTTTGCTGGCAGTTCTCAAGCTCATCGAGGCAGGCATGTGGTGAAATCCCCAGCATGAAAGAGGCTTGCAGGAAAAAGTTGCAAAGCCCTGACGCCCCAGCTGTCCTGCGGTTTCCTCCATGAGGTGAGTGATGAATTTGTTGCACGACTGTGTGCTTCAACCTTCCTTTGTATGATGAAGTTGAATGATGTGCTTTGTGTTGAAAAACAAGTTCAGCAGAATGACTTTTGAGCAGAAATTGGAAGTGAAACACTGCAGGTCTCCTCACCCTGATGACTTTATTCTTATCAATCAACAACAAAAAGCAAGAAACCCTAAAAGCAAGTCAATGTTTCAGTGCGAGGGGCTTCATTAAAAATGGTGCCTGGCTACCAGTGTGTGTCCAGGAGAAGTCTGTGTGGCTTACTGTGTGTTTTGTAGGGGGTGATACTGTGGAGAAATTCAGGGCACAGAGACTTAAAATGTTTGCACAGAAGACTGGTAAAACATGAAAGCTCAGCATCTCATATCAAAATGCTGTTTCACTGTAACTTCCTGGAAAAGCCAGCACTATTCAGAAGTTGAACAGTGCACGTCAGTGTGAAATGCGGTGATACAACCAAGATGATAAGAATGGGACATACTATCAAAGATTTGTTTCAGTGCTGAAACCGTGGTTTGTGTAACCTAGGTACCCAAGGGCATGATGAGTCATTTTGAGCCTTTGAAGCCAGGAGCTTTTTGGTCAATATTTGAAATGTTATGTGAGGATGATCCAGTACTGAGAAATCATGATGATAACCTACCTGCATTTCAGGGGACACAGTATGCAGTGTGCTGGAGAACAGTGTTCCTGTTGAATGTTTTTGTGCAGTACTCAGTAGTGAAAGAAAAAATGGGTGGAGGTTTGTTGCAACAACAATGGACTCATGAATATGAGGTGAACAAGCTAATTGCTCAAACACAGGAGAACACAGCAGTGATGAAGGGTAGACTGAATGAAGTAGAAACACTGATAAAAGACACATTGCTGTTCACACATTTTGTGCAGTTGCATCTACCAATTAAACCTGCAGGAACATATTCCAGGACACACAAAGGGCTGAAAATATTTTTTTGCATATTTGTCTGTGTTCTCCTTCTTCTTCTTGTTTGTTTCACTAATGTGTTCAGCTCTCTTCAATGGAGCACTGAAGAGGAGGATGCCGAGACCCAGTGCAACATAGTGGACTTTCCAGGGAAGAACTGTAAATACAGTTCAAGAAAACCTGGAAGAGTTGAGAGTCATGGAGAAACTTCAGGAAGAATCAGGGTGGTATCTGGCATCCATTTGTGAGTTATTTGGACTATTCAGTCTTTTGAATGCTGAACGTTTTGTTGCTTGCTTTCTTTGTTCTCACAGTGCCAGAAATGGATATACTGTACAGACCACTACAGAACAGAAATACAGACTGTGTGATTGTCCAGTATTTGCAACAGCAGCTTTCCAGATGTGATTGCAGCTCTCGGAGCAGGTCAATGCTTTGGCAGCTCTTTGGAAAGGCAACACGAATCTGACATCTTGCTTAGCTGGGCAAAGAGCTTCTCTTGCATGCAGGCTTTTTAAAAATTACATTTGCAGTTTTTGGTTTCTAACTGTTTTCCAGAGGGTTGAGGGGCAAGCTGATCCTTGTAACTTTGTTCCAGTCCTAAGGATATAGCAACCTAATGGTTGCTACAATAGGATATTATTGAAAACAGGCACCTGCTGCATGTTTCCAATCTCACGTTGGGTTTATCCTTTTTTTAGGAAGAATTGTTGGAACCAGCCCAAGACCAGTGGCATTCTGTGCAGAATAAGACTTCTCCATAAGAAATAGAAACCTATAGAAAAGATGGAATATTAAGCCTGAAAATTCATGTGGTGACACTCAGAAGCTGCTTTTAACTGTATTGTGGCAGTGTCTGGCAATGTCTATGTAGACAAAAAAATAAAGATTTATTTTTTCCAAGCCTTAGAACTCTCATTTTTTCCAGGCTAATAGGAGTTGCTTCTGTTCAGCAGAAGCTAATAAATGGATGGGAGTTAATTGCTGAAACTATGGTCTTCTGCAGCATGCTGAGAGATTGGATTAGCTGGGATTTGTATTCTGGTGAGGAAAAGTAGAAATTTAAAATTCAGCAAACCTGGATTTAAAAATAGAGATAGGTATTTCTCCAACATGAAAAACTGCAAGCTTTCTTTAACCCTGGACACTCTGCATATTGTGGCACCAGGCATAGCCTGTAAACTAAATTTGAAGTAGAACGAAATACACTGCAGGAATAATGATGGGATTTCCTACCTCTGTTACTGCAAGGTTTATTCATCATACATGTATTTTACCAGCCAGAGTGAATGCTGAAATTCTAAATCTTGCAGTGTCAGATTTCTCAGTACTGAATATAGGCAAATTACTAATGCAACTTGTAAGCACGAGTTTCTTTCTGCTTTGTCAAGAGGGAAGAAGGTTTAGACAAGAATGATTAATTTTTAGTGAATCAAGATGTAATTATTGGATGCACTAGAAAGCTTAGGGGTTGTGTTTAGGATTATATTCCCTGAAGATACCATCTGTTCGGGAGTTTTGCTCCTGGGTTCAGAAGTGCAAGACTAGCAGGAGTAGCTTTTAAGACTTTTTTTTTTTCTTTAAACCCTTGAGAGTAACAGCCAGTGCCAAGTTTAAATGATGGTGTCTGAAATGTTAATTCCATTTCAACAGGAAAAACTGGAGAATCTGAACTTTGGTATTTATTGATTTGTTTCACAGCGTGGAGGGAGGAATAAATGGGGGAAGGGGCACTACTTAGTAAAATAGTACTGCTGGTAACTATGAATGGTGTTAAGGGTTAGCTGTTCATAAAAACTAGGAAAGGCAGTCCTAACTGGACTGTACTCTTGCAAAACAAACAAAAAACCCCTGTGAAACTCCTTAATTTTTTTCCCTTTCCTTCCTCTGCTTTACTGCAATGCTAACACAGAATCTGGCAGACTTAAGGTTGATAGTACTCAAGTAGAAAGGAGGAAAGGTTCCCAAATGCTCAAGGGAAGCTAGAGAACAAAGACTTTTGCACTAAGTTGATGTTGCACCAACCCTCCCCTCTATTACTCACCTTCAGTGCTCTATGGCAGAGGGTTCTTAATAGTCAAAGGCTGAGAATCGTAACACTTGTGAGGGGAGGATAGAAAGAAAACAACTGATTTGTTCCAAATTCCTCTTTAACCTTTTAGCTTACTGCCTTGAGACTTACACAACTCAGTCCAGCTTCACCGAGGCTGATCTAGTAAATGAAAACAGCCAGTTGGCATCAGTCCATGACCAGTAGTATTCCTGAATATAAATTGTTTTTCCTGGTAAAGGAGCTTGTTATAAGTAAAATTAGCAGAAGTAGTTTATGAAGAATGTCAAGTACATTCTAATGCCCTTACTGAGAAAATATGTTAAGTGCTAGTAATTTTCAAGATCTTAATATTACAGCAGGTATATATCATGCAAATTGTGATCAACTGGGAGGGCAGTAGTTTTCTTCACTCTTATCAAGGAGACAAATACAGTGAAGAAATTAAAACATGGGCACATTAAGGAGAGAGAGCACAGCTGCCACACTGGCTCTGTTTGGTTTGACAGCTCACGTAGTCTGTTAATGCTTGTTGGGGATTTTTAGATAAGGAAGCTGTGGCACATACTGGAAGTATAAAAAAAACCAACAACTTTTGCTGACAACTCTCTGCTACCAGCAAAAATACTTAATCTGGAGAAGCTGTATCCTCAAGTGGATTTTAATTGGTACTACACCTGCTTCTACCAGATGGTACTGTCAAATGAATCTGTGCGTTTCTGAAGTTCTTCTCCTTTGTGTAATGTAAATAAGACACACAGGCAACCATGGAATGCCCTAAAAATTCAAGTTTTACTTGACTTTTAAATAACCTGACACAGCCATCTATCAAACTCAATTTAAAACAAAGCACACAGTTGCTTCATGAATATTTAACTTAACATACATAGAGTATATGCATCATATCAATATGTTTATGTATGTTGTTTTAAAACATCTTTCTAGAGAGCTTTGAATTAAACAGATTTTTCCAAAACAAAATATGCTATCTATTCAGTTCAGTATTCAACTGTATAAAGATGATTTGGCAACTTAAATGGTAGTGATTTTTTTTTTTTTTTGAACCAACGTCTTGCAATACAATGAGCTTAATTAGAGTATGAATTGTAGGTTAGCAGTATTGACAATGCATTGTAGAAAAGAACAGGTCAAAGCTAGCTCCTGATGAAGAAACCAGATAACAAGCAATGAGACCAATCTGAAATATACAAAAATGCTTTTGTGGTATGGATAGCCAGCCCTCTTCATTGTACAAAATACTTGTTTTGCTAAGAGGTACATCTGTATAGCTGGATGATGCTAACTAATAAGTGAGACAGATCCATAACTTACCTATTCATAGCACTTACAGAAATCTCAGGAGAGGTAAATGCTGAGGCACAAAGTTAAAGTCATTGGCTTGAGATCTCTGAGGAAGAGAACACCTCATCTCAGTCCTTTACCCATTTAGGACAAGTTTGTGTAACACCCAGCCCAAGGGATAACTTTGTCTGACCTAGTTAAGCATTTCCTGTCTTGTGCCTGACTCACCAGGAGGCATGAGCAGTGTGAGTGGTGAAGCACTCCCCACTTGGACTGAGCACCGTGGCACAGCTGTGGGCAGCGAGGGGCCCAAGGAAGCTGGGGGAGCACAGGGACTGCGGGAAGGGCTGGGTGCAGCTCGGAGTCACTAACTGGCCAGCCACTTGTTGATCTTGTGTTCCTGTTGTAGGCCTACAGAGTACAGCTGTAGCATGGTAAGTGCTTCTGGTGATTGATTACTTTTAGATCTCTTATACAAAACTGAAGAAATCACAAGAAGACGTGTCTTTCCTCAAATGACACAGGAAGACAAGCTCAAAGAGAAAGGAGGTGCACGTATATGCAATAACTTCCCTTTTCTGCTCTACTAGCTGACAGTAATGTCCTTGTCCAAATTTTGCCTTTTTCTCACACTAACGTGCAATACATGCATTAAGCTTAGTCTTTCTTGTACTGAGACAAAATTGTATTGATCCAGGCTGATCATTAGGCTTGTTAAAACCCGATTCTTACACAGTCTCTTTGGGAGTCAGACCACTAATTCAAATCCAGGACTCTTTCTGCAAGTTTCTCTCTCTCTTTTTTTTTTTTTTTAACTTAAAAAGTTAGCTTGACTAGGAAAATTCTGCTTTGCTACCAGTTTAGAATTGAAAAGTATGGATACTAGCCTAGACATAAGCCTATTTTCTGATACAGTGGAATAAGTAAAATATCACACATCTGGCTGATGGTATCCACTGATAATATACAAAAGCCCACAGGTAGGTGACAGCATAGAGGGAAACGTTACATTGGATGTAAACCTTGTAAGTAACTTTCTTCCTGATCAATAATATTTGGAGATTGACAGGATATGGACAGCATGTACAGATACTCTCAAATCATAAGAATGCAAGTACTCCTAAGTAATAGATGCGTTTTACTTGCCTGTGGCTGAGTAAGGAGACCAGAATAGTGCCAATAATTTAGAAAGCAACAACCTATGAGCAAACGTATAAGCTCCAAGCTTGGGACAGCTTCTTGAACAAATAAGGAGCAGCTTTGATTCAGTGTACCTTAACCAGTTCTTGTGCGGTTAGTCGTAATTTTAGTATTCTTGGGAGTATTCCAAAGGATTGTGGTGATAAAGATTAAGCTATAAGACCAGAATTTTTGCCACAGTGGGTTGTTGTGTTTTGTTTTGTTTTTTTTTTAAGTCAATATGTGCAAGAATACTGCTCCAGGTCATAAGCAGATCCTACAGGATCACTGTAAACTGGAACAATGACAATGAAACCATTCATTTCAAAGTTTGGGGTACTTTTTAAAAGACTCTTATAAATAGTTTGAGCAAATACTTTAAGCTAAGCCCAACAATGTCTTAGGGTGATGTCTGTAGTAAATTCAGAAAATGTTGAAGAACTTCTATGAAAACTGCATTTGTACCACAGAGGGGTTTCAAGCTCTTCCTTACCTTAGAATTGTTCACTGAGACCGAAGGAGAAGCACTATCTGAGATAAGTGTCCAAAGAAAAATATCTGTCAGATGAATCTGCCTTCCCTGGAATGATGCAGCATCTCTCAACCTGCAGACCAGTCCATATTATCATAGGAATATACAAACTGTACCATTACTACCCTGGCTAATGGCATCCATCTGACCACTTCAGATCTTTCTTTACAGAGAATAAAGACTCTAAAGATGAAGTGGAAAATAAGCCTCCCTATACCAAGGGCACATGAACTACAACAGCTGTTTCCATTGCTGCTTAAAAATTTCAGTATTTAGTTTGGGGATTACACTTAGGAGTTACCTTCATAGCAAAAAGGTTTTGCTAAGCTCCTTAGCAAGCTGGCCAAGCCAGGAGGGTAGGCAGTGTACTGACTGAGGACAAATGGGAGACACAGGAATGACTTCAGCTATTTATACAAAGTGATAGGACAGGAGAAGATCTAGGCATCACATCAGACACACACTGGAAGATAATCTGCTCAATGTGCAGCATCATTAAAACTTACTAGTCCTACCTTGACAATAGAAAAAAATGCAGTTTTCATACCTGGAATACTGCCTTTGTCATTTTATCACAGAAGAAGTGGCTCAGAGAGGAGTAATGGAAGTTATTAGCATTGATTATTTCATATGAAAAGAGATTAAGGCAGGCTTTGCTAATCTAGTTTAAAAAAAGACTATTTGCCAGCTCTTTTAAATCCTACTCTACAAGTTTTGTTTAACTGGTATTTAAATGCTCTGCTAAGTAGTCTTAATACAGTGGGTCAGTACATATTCTCCAGATGTTTCCAGTGTGGTTTACCATAAAGATGATAGATCTATTCTTATAGTAGGCAACATTCAATTAAATAGTCCCTGCACACAAAAGGGGATTCAAAATTGAGAACACTTAGAATTGCTGAGTGAAAGTAAGTCTGTATAATCCCTGGAACTCTCTGCCACGGGGAGTTATGGAGTCCATTATTTCTGAGCTAAAAATGGATTGAGTCAACATTTGTATTAACAACAGCAGCATCTGTTGTTGTGCTAGGCTAAAATAAACATTTTAAGAGCTAGCAGTCCTTATGTTTCAGGGCGTAAGCTGATCACCAGATGGAGTTGCGAAGATGTTTCTTCCCAAGTCATACTGTATTGCACAACTGGCCAAATATGACTATTTTGCTTCCCCTGAAGCATCTGATCCTGATCACATTAGTTAACAGTCATTTTTGGATAAAGGCAATTCAGTTACAGAGCAGACCATAAAGCCTGTTTTGTTGCAGCAATTTTTTGTTTCTTTTTTGGAAATGTAACTGCTGATCATTCAGTTTTACTAAGACTTTTCTTTTTGGTTGTCTAATCAGGCAGCTTCTCCTCGGTCAGTCACACCACTAGAGCGGTGTAAGCAGTAAATGCATTGCTTGGCCTTCCCAGCAAGCAGGCTGCATTTCTGAATGTTCTGAGGAAACTGCTATCACTCCAACTTCAGTTTCTTTCCTTGCACAAAAAAGCCCCTCTGTTTCCAAAGAATAAAATCCATTCATCATCTTCAGTTACAGCAATCAAGTCTCTACCTTGAAGCGTGACACCTGTACAGTTTTTATTGTTTTAGTGGTGGGTTTTCCATCCAGGTTGTTAGTGGATAGCTGAGATTTTTCTTCTATTAGGCTGTCTTTAGATCCGTTTCGTCTCTGAAGAGAACAAATGAAAATATGTTGCTGAAAACGTATAGCAGAATTAAAATCCTATGTTTTGAAAACTGCTTTTATGACAGCCTTAGACTAAGGATAGGACAATTTATTGATACCAGGAATATAAAAGTCTGTACATTTGATCAAACAACTTCTTCTCCTCTTGTCTTCTCCTCCCCTCCCAGCTGCTGCCCCTTCTATGCTATTTGGATTCATATTCCCTATTCAGGAAATACCAGGACTAATTATTTGGTATTTGGCCAAATACTGCAAACAAGCGTTCATTAGGAATTAATGGCCACTGTTGTGAGGCATTCTGGGGGAAAGGGAAAAGAGAGGTGTTTGTGGACACTGAACGTTGTAACACTAATTCCTTCCAGGGCAATGAATTCAAGCCAAATAGTATTAGATAGTAATGAAAATGAGATGATGTGGTGAATTTTGAATAGGATTCAATACTGCAAGTTACCTATTTCTATAAAGCACTTAAATGGGCTTAGTTTTAAGTATACCAACTTCCTGCTCCCTGCTGGAGCAAGCCGTTAGAAAAATATCAAGGATAGCTCATCTTTTTCAATTTCCATCTTATGCAGGAATACAAATATCCTTGAACTTAATTCCTATCTGACAGCATGCAGTGTGTTTGCTGGCCTTAAAAGTGAAAAAAAATTTTTTTTTGTTTTAAAGTTGTTCAAACTTACATTATTCTAACTGCTTACAGGATAAAATTGGACATGTTTTACCCGTTATGTTCTTTGGAGTTTCCACACTGCAGTATCAGCATGTGGTTTTCGTATACTCACATGCCAGATTAGCAGACATGATGGGTGAGAAGGAAATGTGTGTATTATATTTCATATTTTGATTTTAGATTTGAAACTACAACACTTAGATTTCTAGATGACAATCTAGTGTTGGTAAAGCCTCTTCTTCTTGCTGAAAACCTGTATACACTCTCTTAAGAGAACAATTAGGAATCCTATCTGTTTTTACTGAATGTGTTATTACACAGATATGCCCTCCCATTGTCAATAATGATGATAAAAATCAAATAAAAAAGAATCCAGAAAGAAGCAAGATTTAGGAGTCTGCCTATATGAGTTCACCCGAATTTCTAATACATACTGGTAAAGTAACAAAACTTTTTGTAAGTACACTGGAATCCCATAGCATTACTGGAAAAACCCCCAGGTAAAACAGCAAGTGTTTGTCAGAAGAGAAGCAGCTTGTACCATTCTAAGGATTTGGAAACTATGTAGAAATGGGTCTGGAATTTTCCCTTGTATGCATTGGTTTTCCTTTTGTATGCTTGTATAATAGAAGTACAAGTGCTTGCATTTTGAATATCATTTCCTTCTCATGTTTTCAGCTTAATACAACTGAATATCAAAGTTATGTTCCCATAATTTATGATAAAAGCCAGTGATAAAGACAAGCTCTGTCCATTTTATTTCAATAAGCTGAAAAAAATAACTATTCAGCATCTGAAAAAAAGAGCAATGTTTCAAGCCTGAGCAATCAAGCTCTAAGAAGTGGAGGGAAAATGTTAATAGACAATCATTACAACTACATCCTAAGCATACTTGTATATTTTAAGTAACTGTGAGAGTTGACTTTCCTCCTGTGGAAACAGGATAGCATGTTAACAAAGCATCAAACTTAAAATAGGAAAGTGCCCTCCAGTAGCAGAAGCAGGTATCCATGGGAGCATATGCTACAGAATTCAGTATATTTGGAAATGTAAAAAAAGTAGTCAAACTGCATAATGTAAAGCTCAGTCACATTGTTAAAAGAAAAAAAAAAGAAGAAAAAGAAAACTGAGTCAGCTTTCCTTTTCACTGAAAAACAAGGACTTAATTTAAATACAGCACTAGACCCTTTCTCCCTCCAAAAAAAGGAAAATTTTAAAGGGTGCATGCTTACTAACCTGCTGAGTCAATTGAATGCTGGGACCTTTAGCATCTGAGGAACGTGTCACAGGCAGTGGAGGCACCAGGTCAGTTTTTGCACTGGAATTACAGAATGATATTACAAAATGGATATGGCTGTAATGAAGTGCACTGTAACAATACACAAGAAGCATATGAAACCGACCCAGCTGGTTACATAAAAACACATCAAGTAATTACAGATCTCAACGGCAACTCACTGCCTATCTCCTAACCTTAGACATCTAAAAGCTATCGTGGCCACTCTCAATATTCAGTTCATCCCTTCTCTTCTTACAAGGCCTCTCTCTCCCTAGACTAGAGAGGGGGCCCAACTTCATGTGAGATGAACCTCATCCTAAATCACAGGTGTGCCCCACCTCCTTCGGGGTGTCACCAGCTTGCCTCCCGTGGGCAGCACAGGAATGGAGAATAGGAGCCATCCAGCAAGGCCAGGACATCCTTCTCCCAAGGCAGAGGAGCGCCTCCCCTGCAAAGCCTTAACTAACTTCTCTGTACTTCATGCTGGGGGCACAGTAAGTGATGCAGCTATGTACTGGGTGGGGGGGCTGTAAGTGGACAATATTTTCAGGGAACTGCTTTTGTCATTTCAGGCCTTAATATAACTGAGAATGGGGCTTTTTCTTCTCCATTCATAGATATTCCCTTTACAAATTGGTCTTCTAGGAAAGACTGAGCCACCCATTGCTAAAGAGTGGTTACTGGAGTTCCCATGAAACACACTCCTGCAGATGAACAGCTTGACTCCATTAAGGATGTAGGTATTTGGAAAGTGACTCATATGAGCTCTCCTCCCTTAGGCAACTTCATGACCTACCTCTGAGGAGTGGGGCAGGTTTCGATTGTGTTTTTCAGTTTTTCCCCCTTTCTACGGAGTAAGTCTCCACAGCTCAAAATAGACTACAAATGTTTTTGCACTTCATCGAGTTATTTAGCTCTGAAGACTTACTGCTTACAGGGTTGCCTGAATCCTATGTCAGCAATCACATATATGCCACTTCTAATCTAAGCACGATCTCTGAAGAACATCTGTGACCTATTAAAACAACCCATTACTAATAATCACTTTCACATACTTCACTTCTGACAGAACAGATCTTTCGCCATCAGAGCACTGGGAGCGCCGATAGTGACGGTAGCTTCGAGGGGAATGTGAATGTCTAATGCGAATTGGGTCACCTTGAGTCCTAAGCGAGAAACAAAATTCACAACAGTAGATTAATAAATCAGACCTTTGGCACAAAAAAAAATAAACACAACTTCAGACTGAGACACCCTCCTGTTTCTTATTAAAGTATAACAGATGGCTTCTTGCACTGTCTGAATTTAAAAGGCTGATGCTTTTCTTATGAGTCTGTACTTACAAGTTAATGCTTGAAAAGTGCAAAGGTCACTAAAATGGCCATGTCTGTGTTTGAGAATGAAACTGTTTAATAAGGAACGTATTAAAATATGCAACTTTAACATCAGTCTTTTTTTGTTAAAGGTGCTGTGGAAGAACACTATAATATAAATGGATCCCGTTTCTGTCACAGGCAGCTGCTTGCACTAACACATGGCATCCCAAATGGGCAATTATCATGGTAAAATAAATGTCTGTTCTGAAGGAAATGGCTATGCCCTGGCAGCTGCCCATGATAAGCCAGGGAAAAGGGGTTGAGCAGACCAAACAGTGCTTTAGATGATCAGAATAAAATTTAAATGGAAGCAGAAGTTTAGGAAAGAAATAGGTTTTTTGCTTGTATTCAATTCTCCCTGTTGTGTACTGTATATCATATAGAACAGATTGATGGGTGGCATAGGAAGACATACAGAACATATAGACATATAGCAGGCTGATGAGTGAGTGGCATAGGGACAGATGAAGATGATTCTTTTTGTATTTGGGAAAGGGAAAATGTTAGGTTTAAAAATTATTTACTATCCTCACCCAACCCATCCTTGATAAGCATTCTGAGAGGATAAAAGCTTATGGATTATGTGTAGCCCCCTCCTATTTCAGTATGACAGAGTTCACAGTAAAAAAAGAAAAGTGAGCTTTTATATTCACAAAGAAAAATCCTGACATAAACTCACTCTATTTTAGTGTATGGGATTTCTTTCAATTGCTCCTCAGACAGGCCAGATGGATCCACAAGTTCCTTCCTAGAAAGGATTAGGCAAAGTAAATAACATTACAGTAGCTAGCAACTGCATAACCATTCATTTTTTATTATATTAGGTTGGAAAGATCTATTTAAACAAGCTGTTTTCAGCCCTGAAGCTATCTTGACATCAAAACAGGAAACCTATTAAGAAATGTCTAACTTCACCCTGATTGCTCCAACTGCATATCGCATCCTATTCCATCTTCGACTCACACCGCCTTGCAGCCTGATCTCATTGCTTCACAATATACATGAATATTGTGAATACTGAACATTGAATATTCCTTGGAATAGGTTATTCTCTCCCTATTTGGTAGTAATATGTATAATAGAATAAGGGACCTCATCCTAAAAATGTCAGTATTAAAACCAAGGACATTTTGGAAGCCCCACAGGAAGACTGTTTAAAACACTGCATTTTTCTTTAATTCATCAACATATGATGGTCACCTGTATTCAGTTGTCTGAAGTATCTTCTAGGCACAGCCAAGTAAAGTAATTTACACCAGTGTAATTAATGTACTGTGGCACATAACCAAACCAGAACATAACACTTTATAGCCCCAGTGCAAGGGGTGTGAATAACTATATTGGGGCAATGCAGTGGTTAGTCAGACCCTCTGAGGACAGTACTTACTGAATATGTTTCCACAGTTCTTCTTTAGCTTGTACGTCTGGGCTTCTCCTAGAAAGACCAAGGAAAACAACAAACGCAGAACTGTGAAAACCACCATCTGAGGTACTGCTGCTCAATAATAACTTTTAACAGCATACTCTGAACAAAGAAATTATGGCAAGTGTAATCCACTAGTGACTTCAATTTTAAAGTTTGTTATCTTGGGAAATGCATTAAACTTCACTGATTTATTGGAACTGAAAAGCATTTCTTGAACGAGAGGCTCTGAGTGAAATCACAATTTCTGTTCCACTACCCTTCAGCAAAAGTATGCACAAAATATTAATGACAGAACAAGTTCTCACTGCAAGGCAAAGCTGTGCCCAGCTACCGTTGTCCCCTTAGCCCCCAGCCACTGGCCCAGCTGAGGACAATGTGCTTTGGAATTACTCCTTTAAAAGGCCCTGAGAAACTTGGAGTGGCCCAGCAAGCCCTTTGCGGGCAGGAAGTGGGTTGGCTGGGCCAGCCAGACCAAGCCATCAGGAATCTCTGCTCATTCCCAGAGGGCAGCAGGAAAGAGGAGCCCTTGCTCAGCTCTGATCAGTCTAGCCTCAGGCTTTCGAGTGGTTTGCAAGTAAGGTTTCTTCTCAGTTCATTTATATTTTAACTTTGCGACATCTAGGACAAACACAACAACAGCAATTGCACACAAACACACAAATATTTTAGCAAGTATTTCATTCATGGATAAATTGCTTAGCCAAAACTGTAATTTTTCTGTTGCAGACACGGAGATTTAGTAATGAAAGCCTGAAATACATGCCTCATGTCTTCCAGCAATTACAGAAAATACTGTCTCCTAACTGGATTGTCCTTTCTTTTTCTATTTCATTTCAGGTTAGCACGAAACCACCACTGTTGCTGAAGTTACACCTAGAAATCACCAAAAACCATGCAGCTTAATGGATTAAATATACGCTTTACACAGTGGCAGGGACTACAGTATTAAGAGATCAGATCGCTCTTATCACTGGGATTATATAAATTCAGTGTGGACAGATAGACTGTTCCACATCCTCTGAGATGCAAAGGATGCAACTTTCAAAAGGATCAGCATGCCTAAATGCTCCCACAGAAGTCACAGTTTCATCAGCTAATATAGCTTTTTTCTTTTTTTTTTTCTAAATAAAAGGACCTATCATAGTCAAAGATGCTTTTGGAATGATATAATCCACAGATTTAAATGAAGATCAAGGAAGAGAGCAGAATTTTGCCTTTTAGTTAGTTGTAAAGTATCTATTAAATTGATTCTCCATTGCCCAGTGACAGAGCCGTATCAGAAATAATTCCAAACCATTCTCTATCACTAATTGTTTTACTATGTTTTTGTTTCACCATTATATGTTTGGCTTATTTCCAGACTTCAGTCTGGGAATAATGTTCAGGGACATCTGTATTTCAATAAATGTTTTACAGATGGCATAGAAGCAGATTATTTAGAGATGATAATTTTTTTAGATTTCACAGGTGCAGAAGTACTGGAAGATCCTAGTTTAATGCTGTAAAAATACCAGAGAGAGATAAAAAGGCAAGAAACAACTTCACATTTGTAATTCCCTAATGGGACTAATATGAACTAATCCATAACATAACATTCTCAGGCTTCATGCAGGTGATGGCCTTCCAGGCAGCATCGCGGAGCCACCACCCCCCGCCAACAAGTCCTCTCCTCTGTCAGAGCACTCTGCTGTTTGCTCCACCGGGCCAGGTCCTCATGAGGGCACCCGCAGCCATCAGGTGCAATAGCTACAGCCACGAGTAGCTTGTTCATGTTTACTTTAACGTATTTCATTTTCTCCGATTCTCACTTCTCCTCTTTCCTTCTCTCTCCTTGCATTTGCTTCTTTTTACTCCCCTTCTTACATCAGTTCACGTTATTTTTAACCCCCTGAGGCAGAAGCTTGGTATGCAGCGGTTTTTAACAGCCTTTTTCACTCCTCAACTTTGAATTGATTTCTGCTTCTATGCAACCCTCTGCTCACAAAATAGCAGCTGCAAACTCTGCAGTCACCCTGGGGCTGGGAAGATAGGCATCCTCTGCTGAGACTGCATAATCAGGCAGTGGGGAATGCAAAAGCTCCCTGAAAAGGTCAGCTTCTCCAGGGAGGCTTTGTAATGCTTACAAGCCCTAGTTTGCCTGAGGAAGGAAAGCCCCAAGGTCACTCCCAAAGCCAGGGTTCCCACAAAGCAGGGTATTGTGCATGCCACTAACCCATCTGATTAGCTCATTGCTTTTACTTATTCATGGAAACAGCAGTTCGGGATGTGGTCCCAGGACTCCCGGTGTCACCGAGCATGGCACACAGCCTCACCTGCAGTAAGAAATACTAACTCGGGGAGCAGCATGGGAAGACAGTGGTTAAATAAGAAGTTGCCTTCATCTCACCATTTTCTAGGAACTGTGCCTCCTGCTTTCTATGGCCAACTCTGGGTGTTTAATTCTGTGACCTCTCCCATCCTCTCCCTCCTCCTCTTCCACCCTGCAACTACATTAATAAGGGAACCACCGCTGTAAAATATCAGCAGAGCCACATATGGCATCTCATGAAAAAAAGCATGAAGGAAAGGTGCTATACACAGTCACTGCTCAGAGCAAACTGTTTTTAGGAATTTGTATCTTGACATTATCTATCTTCCACCAGTTTAAGAAGTGTTATGATATTGGGATAACTTCACAGCATTTATTCAAATTAACTCCCCACAAATGAATACCCAGAAATATAATACAACTAGTGTATCTTAATACAAGCATTTTTGCACCAAAGGCCCAATGGTGCTTCCTTTGAAGACAGCAGGAACACTATCACTCTAAAATGAAGAAAGGCTTATAAAAAGAGAGGCCTTGTTAAGGTGAAATGTAGCTATTGTAACTACTGAATAGGAAATTCATGTTTGTGAAGTTCTCAACAACACATAACAAGGAGATCCTTCCATTAAATCTTTAATGTCAGATCGCAATCCCTCTTTCACACTCTTTTCACTTTTTTATTGTGAATTGTATCAACATCCAGAGTTTGGACAGATAATATATATTCAGATTGTCCTATTGCAGTATCTGAATCATATTTTGAACAGATAATAGCTTCTGGACAATTTGTAAGCTAATCAGATTCTCTAACGCGCAAGAAACCTAATGGGAATTCACAGTAAGTGGTGAGCCTCCAGGTTTTTTTTTTTGTTATTATTTGGTTTTTACAAGCTCAAACAACCCTAGATGTTAATAAGGTCTACATTATTTTTTATGTCTGCATCTGCACCCTTATTAATAATTTGATTTGATTTCATGATTCACAAATGGTAAATTTAAATAGCCATGGAATTTTAATGGCCATTATTCTTAATTTAAAAAGCCCTTTGGCTATGCAGATGTTTTACTTGAACTCTTGAAAATAAACCCCATAGAACTAGAATTGGAAGCTTTCTATATTTGCTGTTTCCTTTAGAAGAAAGAAAGGTCAAATTCTTGTCAAATATTTTTATTCCCGAGACCAAGGAGAATCCCACCCCCCCACTCACCAACAGTGATTAATATCACTCATTATCAAACAAATGAAATGCAGTGTGCCAGACATGGTAACAAATATTTCAACCTTTACTTCAGGCTTCCAAGGTGAACCTCTAATTAAGCTGACAGCAATAAGTAACTTAATGTGAAAGACTTATTTGTATTATTAAAATGAAGGTTTTGTGTCAATTGTTAAATGTGCAAATTGACGTGACCATATGTCCAGATTTAAAAATAAAAATGACCATACCCTACATCCTAGGGATTTACTTGTTTCCCTTCTCTCTAACATGCATACAATCATGTAAGCAAACAGCTGAGCTGAACTAAACTAAATAAATGCTCCTATAACCTACTGCAGCTAGGGTTTATCCATCTTGTTTGATTTGACTGCTCAAACAGTTAAAAGCCTTTTACCAGACTTTTTTTTAAAGCACCTTTAAAGGAATTCACATTATCCTTTTCAGCTCATACTTGCATACATTCAGGGAGGCACACAAAAGTGAAGAGTATATTCATCACTATCACAATATGGGAGAGAAGAGAAATGAGGAGTTACCCAAATTTTTCAGGGTTTCCTCCTTTCTTTGCTTTCTCTAGGACCTTGCCTTGTTACAAAAGACACTACACCTACACGCCTTTTGCCAATAGTAATTTCAAAAAAATATAGTCCAGAATATCACTGTGCTGGCTAGTATTTTCTGGAGGGAAGATAAAATGAATTTTTTAAGTTGTTAGCCGCAAGAGGGAGCCTGTGCTGTCCAAGCAATAAAACTTACTTGGCACAAGGAGGGAAAAAACATTGGCTATAAATTTCATCTAGCCATGCACTCATAAACTGAGCGCATTTCCTAGTTTATAGCACTTTCTGTATATAGTACAAAACTGTAAATCAAACAATCTGTTATATTTGCGCCTTCAATACAAGCGAGTTTTAATATTGCTGGTTTTTAGTAGTGTATCATCCTACAATTACACCTAATAATATTTGACTTTTGTGCAGTTGAGAGTGAACAGGTCTGTACAAAGCCAGTAAAAGTAGAAATTCCAACATTTGGAATTTTAATAACAAATACTATTTCTCATAAAGGAAGTAAAATGGTGAGCTATGAAGGTGGAGACAAAAATGGGTTCTAACAACGTGGGTAACTATGAGAACAGAACTCCAGTGGATTTTAATACCGGAAACATCAATGCAGATTACAGTTTCAATAGGTAAGAATTAAATAGCCATATACTTAATATGGTGCACATTTTTAATATGCTTGCAGCTGATTTTCTCAGAAATGGGGCAAATAAATCTTTCCAATCACAAATAAGTGGTTTTTTTTAATATATTTTAAATTTAGCTATATCAACACAATCTTCTAAGAGACTGAACCTCCTCCTTCCTCCCCTCATCCTTCATTTAGAGGCTTATTGGGAATGGGGGGGCTGACAGTGAAAATTACTATTCCACTTCCCACTTAGCTATAATAAAATTTCACTGATTAAATCAGGGAGAATCATCCTTCCCTTCATGAGGCTAAGTATGTTCTTTGTATGAGGAACTAAAAAGGGACAAGCAGCATTCACTGCATTTTGCTCAAGGCAGCGATTTCTATCCCTTCTCCTTTTGTGTCCATGGGTCAATAAAAGCAGGAATCCTTGCTCTCCCCTAACACCATGCACGCACAGGAATGTCAGGAACCCCTGGGCACTTCTTCCTGCTCAGGAAATGCAGCAAAGCCAAAGTTCTTGAAGAGATTCAAATCTGCATCCTAGTATTTTGTTACAAATATTTCATTATTCTTTGTACTAAAATGCTTACTAAAGGAAAAAAATTTAGCAATTCAAGGCATTACAGTTTCTGTTAGTCAGTCTTAACATGGAAGATAAATTAAAAAAAAAAAGACATTGAAGAAAAGTAGCCATGTTAAGTGATTATACTGGGTTACAGTGATCACACATTAAGCCATAGGCTTCCGCGCTGGACAATTCATCTATTTTAGCAAGGCAGTGAGGGTGGGGATATAGTTTCAAAGACTGCTATTCTGCCTGGTCTCCCTGTGCCTCACAGCTGCTCTCCTGGCATTCTTCAACACATCGCCCGGCCCTGGCCCTGGGGCTCCCTGACACTGATACTGCGCTACGTGGTTTCTTGGGGGGCACATTAGGCTGGAAACAAATACAATCCAAAACAATGCGTCTAAACACCCAAAAACATGCCATTAAAAGAAACATAGTCATAATAAAATCAGTATTTTCATTCGTTTGAGAGAATTAATTTTAGATACTGACAGTTTCACCACGTGGGGAATGGCTATCAGTAGGAATGGCACTGCCTAGCAACATGGCCCTATCTTGGAAATCCTGACATGAGGACGTAATAAATCACTGACTGCTGCTTACAAATGGTAATTTGACATGGAGACTTCAGTAGCTGGGCTCATCTGGAACAACGCTGCAGAGATTATGCTGATTAAAGAAACGCACACACATTTCACAAAAATGCCTGCACCTCTCACACAAAACCAGAATGTTTTTGCAGAGATGCTGCACATAGTAGGGGCATCATTGTCCTCATTACAGAATTAAGGTTCAGTGAGCCACAAAACAGTCCAATACCTCATCCAAGGTGATGGTGTGAGTTACTGTCCAAATCTGTTACAGAGCCTATTCTGCATTACTTGTACCCTCAAATACAAACCACTATAGCAAAGGAGTTAGACCACAAAAAGACAAATCTGCCAGTGTGAGAATACGCCAAGTGAAAGCTGTTGTTCCTGGGCACCTGAGAGGAATAACTACACTGGAGATAGTCTAGTTTTCAAGTGAAAGTGGGCTAATTTTACGTACGATCGAGATCTGTGCCTGGATCGACGGTAGTTTGGATCTGCCTGGTTTTTCTCCTTTTGTCGCCGCAGCACGGCTTCCCACTGAGGAGCTGAGTCAACCATGTCATTCTCTTGCCGTAACCTGCAAAACAAGTAGCAGGACTTTAGTTCAAGGTCTCTGTCCCAGGACGTTCTGAGGAAAGAACGGGTATTTTTTTCCTTGCAGAATACCAGCTGCTATTATGCAATATTTTAACTTTTTATCTTCCTATATTTATAATGTCCATTAATGTTCCCAAAATATATTAAAACATAAGAACCTGTATCAAAAATAATTCAATTGATTTGTTATTTAGAAATAGCTAAGGACAAAGATGAATCAACTCTAAGCCAGTAAAAACAGGCCTACAACTTGAATTCAAATTGTCTTCTTGGCCCAAGCCAAACGGCTGGAATTTTTTCCTTACTCTATTTAGCTTTTCAAGTTCACCTCACCTACAGCAAGTAGAGGTCCAATATTGTGATACAAGGCTGCAACTTTTTCCAAACACGTTGTTGCAGCAGGCGCCTTCGTGGGACCTTGGGAAAATCCCCCAGGGACGCCTGAGCAGGCTCCCATTCAGAGGAAGTGCTCCCTTTGCCCTGAGCTGCGAAACAGCCCATGACACCTGCAGCCCCTGGCCCGGGCCGTGCACATTGCCCCGGGCACACAGCACCCTGTCATCATCACCTGTGTGCCGCCCTGCCCGCTGTGCCTCTGGCTCCTGTCTGCAGTTGTGCGGCTGTGCGCGGTGCCTCCTCGCCAGGCCTTGCTTGCCCCATCCTGAAACGCCTGAACAACTGCCCCCTCCACCCGAGGCTCAGCAACGCCTGCAGCCCTCCCTTTGGCCCAGGGAACACCCTGCTCGATCCAAAGGAGAGGGAAAAACCCACCACGAAGGCGTCAAAATCCACCTTCCAAAGAGACACAGATAATCTTGGCATTTTATTGATGTGACAGAGAGTGGCAAAAAACTGAGGGGGGAGAAAGCCACTGAAATCCAAGCCTCCCCAAAGCAGATCAGTGTAAAGCAAAAGAGCCAATCTCTGACAGGAAAACCTTCTCTTCCGAGGGTCGGATTAGCTAGTAACTACAGCAGTAGCTGAATTCAAGAGGCAGAAGGGAAGGTGAAATCCTCAATCCTGTAAATTATTTCATATCATTAAAAGATCCAAATTCTTTAGAACTAAGAGATTCCAATGTTAGGCTATTTTCAGATGGGATATGATTTGTTGTTTTTTTAAATAAATCCATGAATCCATCATCAGAGCGTAGTACAGATTAAAGCAAATGCCAAAATCCTATAAACTCGGCCTGTTCAACAGCAGACTGAGCTAATTCTGTAAAGCCACAACTAGCCAGAATGATCAACGTGCCACTGTTTGGCTATTCGAGACTCTACAGGAGCCTCTCAGTTTGGGGGATGCAGGTATGACTGTCATGATAAGATGCTAAGGTGGAACAAATGGCTGTGTTTGGTCACAGCCGTGAATTTAAAACCCAGCAAAAATTTAGAAACAACCCTGGAAAATATCACTCTAAGAGCAGGTTGTCTGGTATGACAGCGTGACTGGCATATTGAAGAAACCAGAGAGGCGTAATGAGAATGGGAAGACTGACAGGTAAAACAAACAAACCAACAGAGATAACTGGATTACAGCGGAGACTTTACTCCCTAGGAAATGCAAAGCGTGTTATTGTTATTGCTCTTCACTACCTCTCTGCCTTTCTAGCCGAGTTTGGAATTGTATCGGGCTAAACTGGCTAAGCAGGCCACCGCTATTCCTTTGATCAGATCTTCTCTCACATGCGTAATGAATTTTGAGCTGGATCCCCAACTACTGTAAACCCTCACCACTCTACCAAATGGCACCAAGCATCTAGAGTAGACTGCAGCATCAGGTTTTGATTTCTAAGCAAGTCTTTTTCAACCTGTAATCTGCTAGTGACATGGATTAACATAAGCTCCTATCTACAGATTTAACACAAGAACTCACACAGCAACAAGTAATGAATTATGATTTTCATCCTGAATAATCCAATTTGTGGAGACAGCAATCATCCCTCACATGGTATAAACAGTATCAACTGCCTTGCACATATGGCAGTCACTTAAACCTGCACAGAAAGAACGTGTAGGGCTGCCAGATCAGAACTACTGTGCTGGACGCTGCTTCTGCCCATCTGACGGTACCTTGCCCAGTCCCCCTCAAGGAATAGCACCTAACAGGTCAAGCAGACAGCTGTGCTCTGAAGGAGGCATTCGGATGCTGGCCATAAAATAACTGGGAACTACCCATGCTGAACAAAGGACCTGCACAACATGGAGGAGCACGACGTCCACGCTCCGGCACAGAGCACCTGAGATTCTGCACCTCCCCAACAAGCACTGGAAATTACACTTCTACGCTGACCACACACTTTGTCAACCTGCTTTTGATGAATGACCTCTCACTAAAGGAGTAAACACATCATTTCTGCTCTGGGCCATTCTACTAATGGAATCCTTTGGGGCTACGAGGGAACAAATTTGCAGTGATAACAGAAAAGTGCTCTTCTGCACAGCTAAAAGTCTCCCTGTTCTAAAGGTAAAGAAGGACAAAATTAAAGAAGAAATGACTTCAGAGAACATAATAGCTGGCAACAATATACACGGTTTCCAGCAAAATTCAGCTGGAACCAACAAAAATTCAAATTACATTGTTCAGTGTCATTTCAAGACCATTTTTTAAACAAAACATAGCAATAAATAAGAAAAAAACCCAAACATTATCAGTACCATTGGTATAAGATGGTTACAGTAAAGAAATCTTTGTTGATGCTGGGATAAGAGTGCATTAATAGATATGCCTCTGGTTAGACCACACTGATTCCATCATGCAGAGATTTTAAGTCTTCATTAGGTTCTTCTTTTAAATGTGCTTCACTGACTCTTTTGCCTTACACTGTCTCTAGAGGAGTCCATATTTTCATATCAGGTGCGTACAATCTTTAGATGATGACTGCACCTCACCCTGGACATTTGGGTTCAGTAACAGCGAGTTCAGCATACAGATGTATGTGGCTACCTTTAGACATTCCCCTCCTTAGATATGGAAGACTGAAGATGAAAAGAGTGCTACAGCAAAACCCTGCTCTTTGATAGGAACATAGGCAGGCAGTAGTGCTTTCCCCAAATCTGGGACCACTGTAAAATGAGATTTTATTTCTTTGAGGTTTATTTCCATTCTATTATACTACAGTATATTTCCCCTGCATAACTTCTTATGGAACTAAAATTTAAAAAATGGAAATTAAACCTTTAGTTGGTGAAACTCAAGATACTACAGTTTTTGCTTCTTGTAAAAAGTCACTGAAAAGTTTTAGCATTGGGTATTAAATGGGCAATGTCCTAGCTGTAGACAAGAGAAAGCAGAAATCTGAGCCAGAAATTTTGTAAAATTTCATACAGTTGAAATCAGACTTGCAGGTATTTCATTCTGCTTCTGCTTCAGTCCTCTACACATGCTCACATTGTAATCTCATTCTCCTTTTAGCATTTCTTTTCCCTCCTAAATAAATTTACATCAGTTTTATACATATGTTCACATATTTTTTTGAAAGAACTGATGTGAAAAAATCATTTAACTTTCAGACTTTCTCCATTTTTCAGCCTTCTCTGCCTATAAATTTTCTGCACTAGAACTTAGAGGTCTATTGTCCCCTACAGTGATTTCTTGCTATGTATCTCCCTGAGAGAGTTCTTAAACCAAGCAACACTGAGGACTTATCTGATTCCTGAAATCCCATTCAAAATATATTTGAGTGTGCAGCTACCACTTATTTACAGATGTGATGGATCTTCCAAGTATAACCAAGTGGAAGACTATTTTCCAGTACACACTGTCTACTACTTTAAGATATTTTTATCCATACAATAAATTTTGACCATAGCATTAAAAAAAGCAATTGTGTTTCTTCTATGATTGAAATATGCTCATCATAGGTTCTTTTTCAATTACTTATGAACATTTGCTCAGAATAAAATATTCATAAGATGAACTGAAAACTCAAAGGCTGACTGAGATTAAAAAAACAGTTTTGCTCCAGCCTTTTCCCACTGTTTTACCTTCAGAAGGTCACAACTGTGTTTCTGTTTTTCCCGACAGATTTGTTTTCATCTGATAATTACTTCACAGTGATCTCCTCTCATGTGAACAATATATTCTACTTTTCTGTGATCAGAATCAGATTCTTCTGGATAATGTGAGAATCAGGCATTTTATCCCAATCACAAACAGCACAACTTTGTGTCTGGTTGGGCCATGGGCCTGATTACAGTACTGGAAAATAAATTTGTATTAACCTACGCAACAGATAAAGCCTGAGTAATAGCTGTGCAAGCTTCCCTGTATTGTTGCATTTAACCCTGTTAGTACTGGCTCACCTCTTCTAACAAGAAAGCAATTCAAATGCCTGTGCCCATTCAGTGTGTTATATTCCTCCTGTGGCTGCTAACAAAATGCAGAAATTCATTATGACTGGTGGTTTTCATGCACCTGATGACAAGGAGCAAGTCTCAGATGTCCAGCTCATTTTGTGCTTGTTTACAGTAACACTGAAATGACTTTTGATCTGGTCTGTTTCAAGTGACCACCTAGGGGTAAGAAATTCTGCAACATTAACATTTTTTCATATATCTTACATTCCTGAAAATGTCAAACAATATAAAAACACCCACTAACCATATGAAGTCTTTTTTTTTTTTTTCTTTTTAACTTTAAGTACTTTGGCAGGAATTGAAGAAGGGTAGGTAAAGGTTCTTTTATTCTTCAAAAAATGATAAGCCCTACTTAATCCTTCTTACAATTCATTCCTTATATTGCAAGAAGCTCTTAAAAACATTCTTGTGGTCAGTCTCTAATTTCCTTCAGTTGCTTGTGTAGCTTTCTGAACGACAAGTTTCATGGGGAAAAAAAACTATTTACCTAGTGACCACTGAAACTAAACTCAGTATTTCATTCAAACTTCAGAGCTCTGACAGGAAAACAAATCTTTCACACACATTAGGTTATTGTATCCAAGTATCTTGCAAGACTCTGCTCTGATTTAAGTAAATTCAAAAGAAATCTCACGGCTCAGCTATGCTTCATAACAGCCTTTTCTGAATGTGGTGTTTGTTTTTTTTTTTAGCATCTCTACCTATTGCAAGTCACGTTTAAATTATTATTATACTACATACTTCTGTAGCACTTTACAAACAAGGCACATCCCACTGCTTTAAAATATCTAGCACATAACTATTTCCAAAAGCTTTGAAATATCTCAGAATCATTTATCACTCACAGCACTGCATGAGAAACAACAAGCAGTTATGGCAGCTTGTGCAGAGAGCTTTTCAGAAATCTGCATTAAACAATTCCTCTTTGTCAAATGACAGTTCTCCTATGTTTTGTTTATGCAATATGAAGCAATTCTATGGGCTTTAAAAAAATCAGTTTTAATAAACAACTCTAAAAATGTTGTTATCTCAACATGTGAAACAAAAGTAGCTGCTTTAAAGGAAAAATTTGCTACAATCAATCAGTTGTTATACCAGGCTTCTCTTGTCAGCAAGAAGTAAAATAAACATAAAAAAAAAAAAAAAAAAAACTCGCTAGCATTACTCAATATTAACTGCTGTTATCCTATTAAAAGCTGACACTGTACACATTTTGGGTTTAGGCCCACACTTCACATTTTGGAAAAAAAGAATATTTTCCAAAATTTAATATATGTATTTAAAAACAACAACGAGTTGTAGATCCCTTCACAAACACTGAGGATTCTTCTCAAAAGCTTATTTTCTGCTAGAATTTTACATATGAAATTTTTGAGGTGCTGAAGTACATGCTGTGAATATCATATTATCACCATTATCCATTTTATCTGCATTAGTATTTCAAGTCTCTTATAAATGTGTACCAGTATTTGATTTTACAATTCATTAATGAGCTCTTCCCAAACACGAGGATGACTGCACCCATCTATAGTGTTTATGTACTTTGGTAACTATTTACCTCAGGAGGACTGTATACAAGTAAAACGTTAGGTGTTTTTTTTATTGCTGTTTTTTTAGCAGAGCTATCACAGAAGAGCCCATGCTCCATCTGTTTTTCTATGTCTAAAATACAGAATGGTCACCTGTTTCTCTTCTTCCGGTGTTCTCTGTTAGAATTTTCTGATTCACTGCCACTGCTGGTGTTACAACGAGACCGAGATCTGCAGAGGAGAAAAGCAATGTAGTTCAGGAACTAGGCATACAAATCATATTTTAGTTCATCTCTCTCTCAAGATCAATTTATCTATTAATACCTTACAACTTACAAAACAGAAATGAGAAGTGCTCATTGCCACTAGTTTTCTACTGTTACAGCGTTACAGAAGTACCAAAATTCTAAAGGAATGAACAATATTGAGAAGATGTTATTAGGAAAATCAGGATTAAGGAAGAGTTTAGAGGGCTTGTCTAAACCTGAGAGTCTTATTGTCTTTTTCTCATTAATTAATTAAGAATAACTGCTTTAAAGGTACTGCACCCAGAAAGCACTTTCAGGAGAGTGCTGTTTTCCTTTTGAATCATTGCACTGTGTTTGTATTTTTTCATTTAAGCTCTCAGCATTCTTTGCGCATATGCCACAGTGAAACATTGCTTTGAAATGTGAAATGTTTTGCCTTTAAACTGTATGCATTCTGCCATTTTTCTTATTCCATACAGTGGGACATCCAACAGAAGCTACACAGTAATTTTGGCATTGGCAAGCAAACTAAAATGTTCACCACATCTCTCTTTTTCTATTTACTTCAGCTTCCATCTGGCTTCTGCAAGTTCCTGTCATTTTCCAAGTGTCAGGCGGTATGGAGGAAATACCACCAAACACTGTGATTCTGCTTGTCTTCATAAATAGAGAAAGGCTGAGGTGCACAGGCTGGCAGATGCATCAGCACAGCTTTGAGATGACTCGAGGCAGAGCTACAGAGATGGTGCATCATGTGAGGGAAAGGGAAATAAAGCACTGCCTCCTATATCACCTCTGATTGCGAAACTTCAAATGGAAAGGTGACATTTATGGCTCTGACTATTTATTACTGAAACAGACTAGTGGAACAAGCTGATGCAAAAGTAGAGAGACAACACTAACAGCTGAACTTCAAGAAGAAAGTATCACCATCTTTATAACTGTTAGGAGAATTTATCCTGGAGCTGGAGTCACGGGGATATGCCTACCTACAGGCAAGCTCCTGTCAGCATGGAGAAGTGCTTGGCAACTACTAGCTAAAAGCTTTAAATCCCTGATTGCCACTGATCGACATTTTGGAGCAGACAGACCAGCTGTCAGCGCTTTGGTTCTAGAAACCAGGATTTTGTTACTGTACTGCTGCGCTAGATCCTAAAAAAATGGCACCATATGAGAGGATCACTGGGGTTAATAAAAACTGTTTTGGACTGTTCTTCACCTAGTGTGATGATGGTCTCAGAATGCCTCAAAAGAAAGATACATTTCTCTGCATTTTGCTGCAATGGAAAGTAAAAGTTTTGCTCTGAGGTCTCTGGATATGAAATAAGAAAGAAAAGGAGATGACTCCTGTTGCCACTGACAGAGACGCAGATGATCTTATTCCTCCTGGCTTTTTCTTTTCTTTGATGAGCCACTTGGGTAAGAGAGCAGACTTGTTAAACTACCCCTCAGATAAGCTGAAGAGTGAAGGCTGCTCATCAGGAGTTGGTAACAGGTAAGTGGAAGTGTTTCATGCCAAGGCTGGATGCTCCTGAGGAGCACCTGCTCACCACGTGGTCTGACCGCTCAGGAAGAAGAGCTCAAAGGGCGAGGAGGAAGACAGGAGAGATTACCTAGGAAACACAGTAGCTAAAGCACTGACCTCCTCAGTGTCATAACGCGTCAGGGACACATCATTCTAGCCTCTGCCTTGAAAACTAAGACACTGTTATAGGCGTCCTTCTGTCAGAGCTGACAGGCTCGTGAATCTGCCCCTATAGCTGTGAAGTATGGTAAAGTTTTGTAAAATTGCCGTGTCATTGAATGCCTCAGAGTCTATGGAATCAAAAGCTCAGAAAGGAGGCTGGTCTCACCTCTCTCCCAAGCTAGGGACAACGGGAAATCATTCACTCAAACACTTCCCATTCAAACAGAAGTATTTTAGAATAACAGGACAACCAAAGCCTAGGAAACTAGAGTTCAACCCAGCTTGTCTGCAAGGATAAGGCTTGTAAAAGCAAAATTTATCCAGAAGAGAAGCAGAACCCTTCCTACCTCCCCACCCATGAATTTTACATGTTAAAACCACTAAGAGGCTCAAGATAGCCAGTTTCCCAGGTAAAAATGGATATTTCTGGGTGAAGCTGAAAGTGTGGATAAGAGAGATGTACGTTTCTAAAGAAAAATGTTATTGCAAAGGAAGAAGCAGGAACAAAAGACAGTGTCCAAAAGACACTGGCTCAAGTGTGTTCAAATAGTTCAGAGAGCAATGAATGCCCTAGAACTGCAGCAGACCTTATATGCTCCGAATCTTATCGGTTGTCCAATAAAATATTATTATTTCCTACAAATCTCAACTCTCCACATTCCTAGGTCATCAGAGCAACACTGTTCTTTCACATTTCTTGTGATTTCAAGTATTAATTCCCAAAAGCATCAAAAAGCATACTGTGGCAGGAAAACTGCAAGATAAAAATCCTAATTTGCTCAAATTCAAGATAACTCCTTTTCTAGCTTTTCAGGAATGAAAATCTAATCCATCTTTTGAACTGTACAACAAATTAACTTGTGTTCCCTGTCAGGAAAGCACCTGCAGAGAGAGAGCAGGGCTGCTGAGCTGTCAGCTGAGTGGCAGCTACTCTGTTAGCTGTCATTATATATGCTTTCACCACATATTAAACATCAGCTTTTACTGAACTGAATAAAATACTAAAAATGGAAATAAAGGCAATTTCCTAAATCAAGTGCAGGAACATATGGGATTATCCTGATCTCTGACCATTACATCTTTTCATCCTTTTTTCTCATCCTTTCCTGGTCATGCAACATATTTGAGATACTGAGGATGGTGCCCCTGTATGGTCTGCCACAAGGAGCAGGAAGGAAGGCACTGCCAGTTAGGCAAGAGAGGCAGAACATACACAGCCCACAAGGGGACTATGGGCCTGGGAGGTTGCAGGATTTGGTATTTCAGAGAACCAACTGACATAGGGTTCATATTCTGGTACAGCCCTTTTCTGATTAAAATGAAAGGAGGGTAGCCAAATTGTGAGGAGGTGAAGAAAGTCAAGAAAGTCTATTCCATCATACAATTCTGGTGTCTGGAACAAACACGCACATTTGTAATGTAATATAGCAGACAGAGCTTTCGGGAAGAGGTCCCTCCTGAGTCCTGAGGTTTTCCACTTGAGATGTCTAACTAAATCCTCTCTGCTTTATTTTCTGGTCATCCACTACGGGACTATCAAAGACAAAGCGTAATGGCAATATCCTTCAAAAAGTTACTCTTTTGTCTTACAATAGGTGCAAAGTATGTGAGCTTTCTCCCTGACTTCCTGTGATTGTCCCTGAGATTTCTATAACTGTGCCAGAGCTCCTTTCCTGCACCGCAGCAGTGAATCAGATCCTGGGAGTGTTTCCTCTCCTTCACAAGATTCAACAGACTCTGACACCAAAATGAACTGCACTGTCTCAACAGAACTGCAAAGTCAGAGCAGTCAGATGTGATACTAAAGAACTCCAGAAAAAAGAATTTGTCAAAAGTTGAGTTGTGAAAGTGCATACCTAATCGCACACCAGCATTTTATTTGGAAGTGTGACATCCAGTCAAGACCGCACAGGAAAAAAACAAGTTTAAAAAAAATGCAGCAAAAATGTGTAAGACAGTGAGAAGACTGTAAGAAGCTGAATCAGAATAGATATGCCTCTATACCCACACCTTTTTGCAGGACAATTCATCTCAAATATCAATTTACTCACTTTCAAAACAGGTTAATTAAAGTAGAATGACAGGTTAGAGAAGTCAGAACAAAATCTTCGGTCCTGCAGATGTAAAACCCAAAACCTCCAACCTCGGGAATTGACTTTCAAGTTGCAGACAAGCCTTCAGGAAGCTTCCACAAACTACTTTTAGCATGGTGTAGTAACAATGTGTACCTTTTATGAATTTGTGCTGTGATGAGGTTACACTATAGAGCATTTTAGCAAAAGTATGGCAGGAAAGAAAAACATTTATGGGTAGAACACAAAAAGCCTTTTAAACATTCAAGAGGATGAGGGAGGAGGGAAGGAAGGGAGGGAATGCAGGGAACTAAAATATGATCAGTACCTTAGTTATCATTTCATCACTGCTATAGATTATATATTTACCTTCTCCTTTGCTTTAAATCTGAATCTTCGCCACTGTTTTGGGCTTTCCTATGACATTAAGGAAGTTTTAATGAAATACCATTGGGTCACTTAACACGAATACAAAAAAGCACCCATCTTTTCCAACAAAACCTTCACAGAGGTTTTTTTTAGTAGGATTTAAGGTAGAAAAAAAGGGGCATGTGCTTGTTTTAAACTTTGAAGGCCACCTCTACAATAACCTGCAAAGGCATGATCCCATTCAAGCTCTCATTGCAAACCGCTGACTTGCAAGGTCTAGCACAGTAAGCAGGCATTTAGAGCTTCCTACTGTTTCCAGCATAGCAATGCCAGATATTTTTCTTTTAATTCCAGTAAGGAGCACATAAACAACATGGCTATTGTTATTAAACAGATGAAAAAGGAAAGTGCATGAATCAAACCTGAGATTCAGGAAGACATAATTAGGTTAGTACCTACTTGTTATTGTCAGTCTTCACAGTCTTACATACAAGATAAGACTTTCAAAAATACTTTGGTGGTGTGGTGACCCAAGAGAAAACTTGTTATTGGCATGACCACCTGTCTACCTAGTAGATGAGCTAAATGCAAATCCCAGACGACAAACACTCTGCATCTCAAAAAATCCCCTCCTGCATTGTACACAAACATTATCCTTTTCATGATACAAGATGGCTTTTGCACTGCACATCTATATTCCTTTGTTTCTGCAAAGCCCAGCAAGTCCTTCTGACAACCAAGCTAGAAATGATTCAGAAAATCCATCTCAGGAAACACATTGCTATTAACACTCGTAAGTGCTATGTGCAGTAGAGTAAATCAACATTGCTGCATTGACTCAAAGAGAGCTACAATAATTTACCTTAACTCAGGCATGAGATCACTAAGCAGATTCCATGGATGAGTTTCTTCATTCTTGTTCTAGACTGCTAATGGCAGATAAAAGGTCTGGAGCAGCTCAGAAAACAAATATAAAAGCTCCATATCTATCTAGGAGAAGATTTCCTCATCAATACAGCTGTATCTCCAAAGATCCCTCTGCAAACCCTGGCTCTGAGGGTTGAACAAGGAACGGCATCAGAGATGTCAGAAGGAAGTTTAACTCAAGTGTGCTGGCTCATAAGGCAGCCCTAGAAGACCGCTATAAATACGGTAGAGTGGCTATGCTTGTCTATACTTCACTGCAAACCATAGCACTGGGGTACCTTAGCTAGCTCAGATGATGAAAGCAACTTCTCAGCAAGGCAAATCGTCCCAGGTAGGATGTAGTCCCTCAAAACTACAACACTTCAGGACCTGAACTGTCCCTGTAATTTGCATTTTGGCCATACTCCAGAAGATGCAGCACAGAATCTCCATCCATGTCATTTTACTACTTTAAGTTACTCAATTCAGCACATACTCATTAAAAACACGTTAAGTAATCGTAGTTGTATTTTTACTGGCATACTCTCTAATGTAAAGTAATTCACACATGGGACTGTTGAAGACAGTTTAATGGCTCACACGTTTATTCTTTGCTGTACTTAAAGCAAAGCAATGTACTTAAAGCACAATACTGTTCTGTATCAGAGGCTCATTGTCAAGCAAGCAACCTCAATCCTCTACTTTACAAGGGAAGAATAGCTGCAGCAACTAAAAGACCCAGCTGTGTCTCCAAGAGCCCTGACTGAACGCAGAGCATGCAGCACCACAAGATTTCTACCTAAGAAGCAGCTAACGCTGACTAGCCTCAGTGCTCTTACCTCCTCCGGACTGGCTGCCCAGATTCATTCTCACTGCCACCTGACGGGTTCCATCGCCGAGAATAAGGAAACTTTGGTGATTTATTGCGGTCACTGGGAGAATTATACAGCCCACTGGAGTTAAAAAGAAAGAGCAAACAACTGACCTTTAAAACTTCCAGGAAAGTTAAGTCAGCCAACCCACGTTCAGTCTACAAAAACAATGAGAAGGGACACACATGCATGCACACACACACATATGTGTATACACATATATATATTCAGTTATATGTCTGTGTGTGCGCACGTGCGCACGCGCTATATAAATACAGGTGGTACTGCTTTCCAGGAATAAATATTTTACATTTAACCTTGAAAACATAGGAGAGAGTCTGCACAGCACTGACACCACAGCGCTAAACTTACAAAATGTGCAACCAAGCATATGAGTGTTTCTTTCAGCATAATAACATTTTTGTACTTTAGAACAATTTATGCAACTGAGAGCTAGCCATTCAAATGCACCTATATTCTTTATATACTTTCTCCATGAATAGAGGCATTAAAACAGTGTTAATATCCTGAAGTGTCTCTTTACCACAAAGCTAACACTCACGATCCTGAAACAATTTTACCTTTAGCTCTCTACTGTTCATCCGTACAATCTTCTACCATTGGCATGGAGGTGTTTCAAGCTTCAGGTTATGTACTTAAGCCTGGGTGGGACCCAAGGCTGTAACAGAGTTAGATGTAGACTGTACTGCTGGTTACAAAATGCTTGTATGGATTGTCCTGTAGTGCCTTCCTACCGAAATGTAAGAAAATCTTCCGAGAGTTTACTAGAGCCTGTGACAGAGTACAAATTATTCCAAGATGGTTCAGTGATGCAATAGCAGTACCACAATTTTTTGGATGAAGTATGCTAAACTCAACAACACATCTTCATCTAATGTTACTTAGCCCTTTTCACGACAGCTATGGGGTAAAGACAATATTCTCACCAAATTCCAGTTATTTGTTTCTGCTTTCCTAAAACCATCTAGTCTTTAAATTAGATAAATTGTTCTTCACCTCCTTGAACAGACTGCTCATGACAACACTGCTCTGTTCAGCTAAAAAGCTGCCACAGTTCATCTCAAAGCAAATGCACTTCAGAATTAGAAAATCTTTATTAAAAGCTGTGAAATCCTCTGTGCAGCATACAATCTTCTTATGTGTCCAAAGCTGCATAGTCCTTTAGAATAGGATTTGCAAAAATTCAGTCTTTCTGTACCTTGGCTGTTAGCATATAAATTTCCTTCTATTCTGAGAACTATTTCAACTCTGAAGCTGTAATGTGACAAGCTGACATTGCTGCTTCTTTAAACATCACAAAAAAACCATCTACCCTAGTGAGAGAATATTGACACACTGCTTTGTTTTTATTCTGAAAACTCTTGATATTTACAATAGGACCAAACAGAGTAAATTATCATGGTGCCCATAAAGATATAGGAACTTTAGCAAAAAATGCCAGGTGACACACTTGTGTAGACCTGAATCATCACAGAAAAGTAGGATCATACTGAAACACACCAGTGATGCCATCTATCTAATTCAGTGGCCCATTTCCAACAGTGACCATAAGCAACCACTTACAGAAAAGAAAGAAGGTAAATGTGTATGACAGTTCCCCCAATACTCTCTCAGTCCCCAGCTGTTTCCAGCTCAGAGGACTTCCTCATCCACATGTTGCTCATCTGTGTTTAGGAGCCCTCAGTGCATTTCTCTTCTATGTACTGGCCCTATCTTGCTCAGGCACTCATTAACTTTGAGCATCCCTTCTAAAGGAGCACAACAGGTCTCCTGCTCACTGGGAGTCACTACTCCTTTTGAGTGCTTTTAAACTGCTCCTACCTACCTTCATCTGACACTCCCAAGTTCCTACACTGAAAAAATACACAAATTCTTGATCTCTATCCCCTTTCTCTATACTGTTCATGATTTTCTAGACCTCTATCACATTCCCTGAAATTGTCTCTTTTCTAGACTGAAGAGTTCTGGCCTACACAATTATTCCTTGTGCATATTTCCTCAACAGTCATTCATACCTGTGATCACCCTTACTGTCTCTCTCAAAGCCTTTTCCAGCTTTATTCTAACCATTCTGGGATAAGGACATCAGAACTGCACTTATTATCCAAGGAGCAAATACGTGATCCACAAATTTATATAATGGCATAATGCTGTTCTCTTGCTTTCTTCTCTATACCTTTCCTAATAATTGCTAAAAAAAAATTTTCATAAAGCTATCCACCAAAATCCCCAAATCCCAGTCCTAAATGGTAATGGCCATCCACGGCACCTCATTTCACTTGGGAATCCAGGATTATTCTCCCACTCCATGCCTCACTTCACATTTAGTGACTCAGAATGTCATCTATCATTTAGTGACTAGTCACTCTGTCTCTAAGGATTTTCTGCCACTCTTCACAGACACCTTTCATTCTTGATATCCTAAATAATTTTGTGTCATCATCAAGCCTTCTCACCCTTCTTTCCCACTCTTTTACAGATTTGCTGAATAGCTGAGATCCAAGCACAGATCTCTGTAGAACGCCACTGCTGACTCCCATCCAGTGATCACTTCCTCCTGCCCTCTCTTTCCAAATTTTTAGCTGATTGTTTATCCACACCAGTTATGACAGATTTATGACCCTGCTAATATATTAATATATTCTTACCAATCTCCTTCACCTTATTGCCAAGGCATGATATTTACCACTGCATGATACCTAAGACACCATGCCTTGCCTTACCTCTGTGGGCTGTTTTCCTCCCACGGTGCACTTGTTTTACTTCTTTGGGTTTCTGGACTGTTTTCATTTTTCATCTTTTTAAAGCTAAATAAAAGTACAGATATGTTTTTTAAAACCTATATTGTACAGACCATCTTTTCTCCCCCCTCCCAACCTCTTAAAGAATTGCTCTTAGAGGTATGCAGTCATTAGAGAGACCCACCCTGGCATACAGCTATTTGCTGGCTATGTGAAAGAAGGCAAACAGCTGCTATGTTAACTAATCTCACCTAGAAAGAGAGACTGGAAGAAAAAAACATAACTTGAAAATCAGCTCTGCAGTCTCATAATTATGGCTGCACCGAGTCCAAAAAAAATCAGTCTGGTCTCAGAATGGATGAGAACAGATGCTTAAGCAGAAAGTCTAAGAATAGGGCAAATATACAGGATGCCCTCCCAGCTTTCCACAACATGCAGTTAATGAATTACTGAACCAGAGGCCTTACCTGCCACCACTCCTCTTTTTTTTTTTTTTAAAACAGAGTTCTTGATGGAACTTTATTCCATGAATTTATATAAACACTTTTTGAACATATTTTTATTCTTTCTCACACTGTCAGGTTTTACAGCTCTCACCCCACTAATGCACCCAGATAGCCTGCTCGCTGCCACTCCAAGCACTGGATGGTGGCCTCTCGCTGGAGCAGCCTTTTTGCCTCTTTCTCTCTCCAATGGCTAGTCATGCTTTTCCTGCACTGTCATATCTAGTGCTCACTCACAAGATGAACAAGCAGTTCACTCAATACAAAACTAGATAGCCTTATTAGTTTCCACTAATCTCTTCAAGAAGTATTACTGACAGCATCCCACTACAAACATTAATGCTACAGATGCTTCCCAAGTGCAACTTAAACAGCAAAAAAGGCTTTTACAGATGCTTATAGAGAGGGGGACATAAGCCAGAATTCTTTGCTCAGAGCAAGAGGCGACAGACTCAGCTTTATGAAGGAATAGTGGCTACTTAGCTCACTAATCCACTTTTAACCTCAGCCTTTGGTTACTACAGGTCACTGAGTTAATCATTTAATTCTTACACAGTGAACAAAATGCTAAGATACAGTAGGTCAGCGGGAAAAGAAATTAGAGCCCACTTTACCAGGTAAATCATTTTCTTAATATTGTACCCATTAATTATTGACTCATATGTGCACAGAATCTATTTCCCAGCCTCAAAAACATAAACTTACTGCAGACTCAGCAAGTTACTAGGGCAAAAGTTTCTGCCCCGTACTAGAGAAAATAACTGTTTTTCCACAGCATAAACTACTGAGATTATGCTTTCAAATCTTAAAAAAAAAGAGAGAGGCAGAGAAATAATCCTGGGAGGTGAATTAACTGCATTAGATTCCTAAGTCATTACTCATTCAGAGCAGACACACACTTAACAGCTAGAGAGCTAGAGCATGGCAGCTCTTCAGATACTGGCATTATCTCCAGGAATGCAATTGCAAAAGAGAGAGAGTTCATTCAGAGTATTTGAAAAGGCTGCAATCTGAATTTCACGGGAGATTACTGGGGATTTTTTTCTGTTTGCCTTGATTTTTTACCATTTATGCAGAAATGACCAAAGAGATATCTCAGCAGTTAAGTTACAAAAACTCGGGTCATAAGAGCTGCTAAAAGGTGCTTTGTAAGAACGACGGGCAAGTAATGCAAGAATTAATGTGGAATAAACTATCAAACTGTAAATGCCTCACAAAGGGTGTGTGCTGTCTGGCAGGTATACTAAGTTTGGTGAACCTGGCAAATGTTTTACACATGCAGACACAGACAAGAAGAAAAACAAACCCAGGAAACTAAAAAATAAATTATTTCATGTATAAACATAGAGATATTTCTTTTTTTGGTGCATTTTCCATGAAGATAAATATCCGGAATACAGAGTGGTAATAGGTCATATTTCTTAATAGAAAATGTGCAAGAAAAACAACTTCCTTTTTTTTTTTTAGTTTAAAAGTGACTAACACTATTTAAAAACATGCATCAGTGAGAATCTGCCTGAGAATTATTTTTAAAATGTGAAGTTAAAAACTAAACTCAGACACTTTGAAACTGCCATGTTGAAAGCCCTTTATTCTGTTCCCTGATCTACAACCTGCCTATCCACTTGTTTCAAATGATTCACTGGTAAAAATTTATAAACAGCACAGAGAGCACAAGCTGTAGTTGAGGGCTCTCCCTTCTCAAACTATCATCTCTGAACTACAAAATAAGGATATCTCTTGCTTTGCCTCTTTCTCACTCCTCACAAATCCTGCACTGTTTTCTGCTCAGTGGCCTAGCTTTGACAGGATGAAATGGCAACATCATTAACTTTCTTTTAACCCGTGATCAGAACAGATATCAAAGGGCTAGAACACTGGATTCAAATTCCCTCAAACTGAGGAAGCAACTTAACTCAGCTCTTCTCGTTTTGGGCAACTGTTCTAATTATTAGGCAACAGGAAACACTATCCACCAAGAGTTTGGAGTAAGTCTTCGAGACCCTTCTTCAGAGGCCAGTCCAGGCACCTAGAATGTGAAGCCCACAGCTTTAAAAAAGAGACAAGGCCAGAGTTGCTCAGCTCAGGAAATTTGTCAGGGTTACTGGGCATGCAGAGACGCAGCCATTTAGGCAACTAAGCAAAAAAGTTAGGTGCCGAGTTCTTGACTCATGATTTTGTAAGATCACTGTTTTGAGTCAGGCACCTAAATTCCACCTAAATTAAGGGTGGGGATGTAAATCCCTTTCTGAATGGGAGCCTCATCTCTTTCTCTCAAATACGCCTAATAACCAGAGATGCGTATTTTAGCACTGAAAATTTAACAAAGCAGACCAATAAAGTCAGAAGAGCCATGGCAATCCACTGCGGTGAAAAATCAGGCACAAATATTCATGAGTTTTGTACTGTATTACTCCTGGATTTACCAGTGTAATGGGTAATGGACTGCAAGATTCACAGCACTGCTGGAGGGGAGGCCATGCTCAGCGTGTCCCTCCCCGTGCCTCGCCAAGCAGAGTTAGTCCTGTACGGAGGCAGAGGGCACTTGCCCTGATCCCAGAGCACCTGCAAAGGCTGTGCCAGCGGTGCCACCAGCCTGAAGCGCCCACAGGAGGAAGGTGTGGGGGAGAGACACAGGACTTCATACCTATCCTGGCCAAGACAGTGCCCCTTGCGTCATAATCTCATTTTTCATGTTTGTATCTTGGACTGTTTGTTTTCCTATTAACGTACTCTGATTCATGGGTTCCCAAGCTCTATTTGTCATCTGGAACCTCTGTTCCAGTTCAGTCCGAAGATCAGGGTTTGTTAATACAAATTATTGGGCAATGTTCCATGACCTTTGTCAGCAGGTAAGATCAGGGAATCCTAAATTTTAAGGGCAGGAAAAAACATGATTAATGATTGTTAGATGAGTCCCTCTACCCAATGTAATATATGGTCTTCTAAAAACTGGAAGTGAAATGCTGGTCTATTTACCTTTTCACTGGAGAAGGTGCAATAATTTTGGTAGTTCCTTCATTTTCTCCATTTGTTACAATCTGATTTATGCTGCTAGGTCCTGAAAAAAAAATATATAAAAAAATCCTTTAGCAGTTTCCTTGCACACCTATTCAGCCTAATCAGTGTATTAAAACCTTATATAATCCTACTGAACTCAATACAGTATGTGAGATAAAATAACAAGCAAAACAGCGGGTGTATGCTGTACTTGCTAAGGGTGTATAAGGAGCACGTTTTGGTGTCTTATCTTTATTTCTAGTTATACCACATTACAAGAAAATTCAACATGGGTGACATTCATTACTCTTCTACATGAGATGGAGGAGTTAGAAACTGTTGTTCCCACAGGGACACTATGCCACAGCAAACAGGATGGAATTCCCTGCTCAGTTGCTGGTGAGAAGAAAGGTGCGAGGAGAATATAACCTTATTAAGTATGGTATACACTCTGAAAAAGTTTGGAAATCTCCAGTGTAATACCTGTGGCCTCTAAAACAATCCATTAGAGTGGATGGTAAAGCAAGACTAAATGTTTTTTCTAAGAAACTTGATATAGTAACAGTGTGCATAAAGTAGTTGTGAATTGATACAGTAATGCTGTGCACACATCACAAATATTTCCTAAGTTACGACCAGGGAAACAACACACTAATAGATTTGAGAACTAATAATGTAAATAGAGAGACGCAATAAAGAATAATACTCTAACAGAAACAGCCAATGCTCACTTTCAATGAATCAGAAACACCTGGCCAGTATTTGAAGGTTACCTGCCTGTTTTCTAATTTTGTGCCCAATGCTCGATACATTTGGTCCCACTCTTTCTGCACTGTGGGCACTGGAGCCCCCCACCAGAACCAGTAAGGGAACCTAAAGAAGGAGAAGGAAAATGCACTTTCCCCTCTTTCCCATATTTCAGGCTCCAAAGAAGCAGATTTGTGCATTCATGATTTAGGAGCACTGAAGGCCATAGGATCTGGATATATAATACTGGGTTAAAGTCAAAATGGCACGATAAAGTTATGCCGCACAGCTGTATACACCTCAGTATTGTTAAAAGAAAAAGAAGCAACCTATTTAACTTGGTATGTAGAGCAGGTACATCATGCAGATCTGTTAGAGCTTCAACAACAAACAAAAAATACATCAATCACAAAGACGGGCTGGTTTTTATTAGTGCTATTTTTTTTAGTTTTCATGCTGTGCCATTAATATTCACCTATGCTGCCTCTGTGGAAAAGCTGAGGAAAAAAAAAGAAAAAGCTACGTGCCAAAATTCTTCTAACAGAGAGAAAATTACCTGATAACACAGCTCTGTGGAACTATTCCAAGGCTTCCAATACAACTGAATGGCATTTTAATTTCTCTATTAAAATGGTGAACTGTTTATTCCCTAGTTCACTTTAGTGCCCATCTAAGGAGATTTGGTTTGATTCATTAGTTTTAAAAGGGTCCATTTGCCCAAAGGAAAAAAAAATGTGGCAAGTCTTTTTCTTGCTGTTCCATATGGAGATGTTAAAAAAGTAATTTTTCTTCAATTTGCATGTCCTCTTTCCATCTCAATGGCAATTTCAGTCATTTCTAACAAAACTGTTCCCATCTCTAGAAGCAGATGTTATGTAAAACAACAAAACATCACCACTAATGATGTATCTCAGTCCTGGACAGGACTCTTAGGGTGTTCATTGAAGATAATGAAGGATTTCCATTATCTATTGATTGAAACCCATAAAACTGATAGCAAGAAAATGCTAGGTCTTTTGGAAAGATGTAACAGCACCATAGTGTTAATACAGTGCTGGAAACTCAGAGCCTTTTGGTTTGGCTAAAACTATAACTGAATGCCTAAAATCAAACAGGGACTCAATTCTGCATTGTAAGTTTTCTCCATAGCGTGTTCAACTTCCCACATCACCCCTTTAACATACAAAGTCTCTGGGATCTATTCTATTTCAACACAGGCATTTGAGATGCCCTAAGGTATTTTGTCTGGACATCAATTGCCCCTCCAGAAGGGTGTGGGTCTCCTACAGGCTACATCTGCTAGTCTTCTGCAGATGTCTCGGATACAGTAGAGGGTCTCAAGTGGCATTAGTCACCTTGTGTAGGCAACTCAGTCAAGCCATTTAAGTCTTTGACTTTACCACTTTTCTATAATGCAGTTTACTACTTTCCCTACTTAGTTTTTCAGACTAGTGCCCGACAGGGGAGCTGCCAGGGTCCTGTCTTGTACATCCTTTGCTCCTCTGAGGTAAATATGGGCAGAAAGTCTTTGTACCCCCAAAGAAGCAAAGATTGTGACTCTGTCTGCTCTTTTTATTGCTTATGCAAGTTTAAGGATTAGGAAGAATATGGAATATTCTAAATAAAGAAATGCAGAATGCACACAAATTCATGGACAGAATTGGAAGTACTATTTAGGTATTCTGAATGAACACACTATTTTATACAGGAAGCATCAACCAACTTTACAGACTCAATGAAGCACCGTACATATATCCACACAATTATTTTCTGTTTTCAAGAACAAAGCAATAGCTACACTGCCATTAAAACCCACTTGGTAAAAGGACAGAACTACTGACAGAAGAATTAATGGTTTAAGAAACCCAAAAGCTTTTTTGGATGGATGTGGATAAGAAAACATGCAGAACAAAAACCTTCAACCTTCATTAAAGGCATAAAAAACTGCTACAAAAATTTTTGCTGTGACCTCTAAAGAGAGAGGAATACCTACAGTCAAAAATAACAAATAAAGAAAGATGACAGCAAATAAGAACAGGAAAAAGAAATTTATCGACTTTAAGGAAGACATCAGCAGTGAAACTAAGATGGAGTAGGTCAGTGTTAAACTATGTTATACTATAGGATATGTCAGGGTTCCTGATCCCCCACCCCACCCTTTTTGGTGCATTCAGGTACATTTGGCTTGCATTTGCCATCAAACATTCGAGATCGCAAAACCACTATTATAACTTGCCCTTATATAACACTGTTCTACCAACATACATGTCTGTGTAATACAGTATTCCTAATATAAGAACAGACTCCAGAAAAATTGTCCAAACACTAACCCCATTGCCGTATCTTATCTATATTACTGTTTCTCACGTGCCAAGGTAATAGGCCTCTCAAAAATACCTTAGATAGCCAGAAATTTTGAACATCTCACTTGTTGCAGGTTTTCCTGGTTGTTTTGCCTTTTGTTAAATAAAAGTTACAGTCAGTTTTCACTGAACTGAACTTTCTCAACAATGTGAATGCACATGCTTTGATTTGCTTTTACAGCAATCTTGATCCCAGCTTTTGCATTCAAATTTAAACAGACCATTAGATTTTAAAAACTCCAAAAAGTGTGTAACTTCAGGAGCCCAGCAAAACTAATTACGTCATGTCTGTTTCTCATCAATTAAACTCATTTCATTGACATTGCCTGGAAGTAGTGCTTATATTTAAATCTGTTAACGAGGGCAGAAGATAGCAGGAACAAAAGGAAAACAGTTAGTAAGAGTTCATGCTCTGCACTGCATGTTACTAAGAGCTTATAAAAGTGGATGGACTTCTGTATGTCTAGGCAATAACATAGCTTAGCTTACTCTGTGACAACATTTATTTACCAAATGAATTTCCAAACCAGTAGTCTCAAAGGTTTTGTTTACCTCACACCATACACATGAAATGCAAAAGTGGCCAAATCCATCCTTCTACAAAATCTCTGACTTTAAAAAACTTTTAAAGTTAGTAAATCATTTCACAGCTTCTCTGGTGCTAATTTACCTCAGGCAAAAGTCAGTTTATAGAGGTACCTGTCATATAGTTATCATCCCCTTCAGAAACTGTCAAAACCAGTTCCTGTATTTGGGTCATAGACCATAGAGAAATGTGTATTAAAAACTCCTTAATGCAGGTATTGCTAGCCATTCAACAGGACCTTGTTTCGCAGAATGGAGCAATTTTCCTCTGAAGTAGCTTATTGTTCTGGACAAAACAACAAAGGAAAAACATGAATATGACTCAATTGACTTTTAACTCTTTTACATCAAATTAGTGGTTTTCAACTTTTTCCAATGCAAATCCCTTCTGAAATTTCACACCCTGATACAATGCACACACATTCTGATGCAGTTTTCTGCAGCCCCCTTAGAAGTGTCTACAGACCATGGTGCTCAGTGAAGACCGGAGCTGTAAATAATGGACAGTCAGATTTCTGGCAACCAAATCTTTACTCAAACTCAAAATTTCTGTTTTATGGATTTGAATACAACAGCTATTCAGACAGAAAGATAAAAATATGATTTCCTAAGTCAATCCTTTATTTCAGCATACTAACCTACACATCTTTGAACTATCTCCTGCGTTAAGAGAACTCAGATAAAAAAAACGGCTGTTCTATGCGAATATACATATTCCAGGTGGCTAATCCTCTCACTAGAACTGTGCCCTTCTTGAAGCCCAGGTTTCTGAAGATGTGCAATTATGCAGAAAACACAGGAAGGTTCTACTTCTCATACTGTCAGAGAAATTCTTGTGTGCTCTGCTTGGAAAGCTCAAAGTAAATACAGAAGTAAATAATAGTATCCCAACATCCATTTTCTAAAATTTAACTTTTAAACCCAGTCTAATGGTTTTATGGGAAAAGACTCATGACTGAATGCTCAAAGCCAACTGTTCTTGATAACATGACGGAGACGCACCCAGCAGGATAATGCTGGGGGTCTATGACATTACACAGGTTTGTACACAGGGCTGGGATTATGATTGCACGTGCTCGGGACTATCAGAACAGAGCCCTGACCCAGACCCCACAAGAGACAGTACCACAATTTTAATACTCACTTCTGATTTCCCACCTTGCTTTAAATCAGAATGGCGGCATTTATTCTACACTAGTTTAAACAACTACACAGTGTGTGAGGCAGTGACAAATCAAGTCCTCAGTTACCAAACAACAGCAAACACTAAGCAATGCATTTTCCACTGCTGAATAAACTCAGACGTGGGGCAGCAGGTTTGGTCATATAAATGTTTTGCAAGAGGTTCCTGAGGAGCCTGGGGTAAGGAAGGTTTTCAGCGGGCAGCTGTATGCACTATTGTGAAAGTCGAACAAAATGTCAGTCTCATCATAACAGAATAGGACAGAACAATGCAAGATCCTGTTCCGCTGTTTGAGTTTATGATTTATAACCAGAACAAAATGTAATTGTAACTCTTTCTTAACTGAAATGAAATTAAGAGAATATGCAAACTAAACAAGCTATGCATATCTCAAGTTTGAGCTTTTACCCCCCACCCAAAAAAACAAACCCTCTTCTCCCTCTGAACACCAAATTAAAAACTAATCTAAACATACAGGGAGGAAAAACAATTTAGTAGCATAAAAACATTGATTACACAGTCATTGAAGTTTCCTGGTCTGATTTTTCCACTAATCTTAGAACAGCTGACAAATATAATATATTAAGCAAGTGATAAAAGGGAGGTTACTGCATTTTATGCAACTCTAATCTGGTTTCTAGGAAAATAATCTGCTGTGCTAATTCTAAAATGCCTGTCCTATCAAGGGAGTCAGTCAGTGGCAGTGGCTATTACCTAAGAAAGCGAGTTTCTCTGTTCACATTATCATCTCTTTCAATCCCTCCCTTAAAGCACATATATTTTTACTAAAAATATAAAAATAAATATTTTTTATCATTGTTTTAGCATCTGCTCCAACTCCTAACAGGGAGTTCACCAAGTAGCTATAGCCCTAATGGCTTTAGCATATTTTAATGGGCCAGCGAGACAAGGAAACATCATTAGTCACTCAATGGTTCAAAAGATATCTAACCTCTACATTTAAGTGACAGGAAAAAAAGATGAAGAACACACACTATACAACTGCTAATAACAGCAGAACAAGGGTACAGAAAGGAAGAACGAAGGAAACTTGAGATGTCGGAGAAGTCAGAGGGTTTAGCACTTGCATACACACCTCTACGATGGAGGCAATGCAGAACGCACGTGTTACAGCCTCGCATTCATAGGGCCACTCATTCATCTCGCTGCCCCAAAACCATAGCTGTGGCTGGGCCCATTCTTGGCACTGACAGATAACAGAAAGCAAAACAGCTAACTGAACTGGCTGCACAAAGAAAGTATTTTTCATGCATTTAATTTTGCAATCTTAAAAAGAGGAAAAAAGGTAAAGCAGCTGGTGAGGAAAGATGCTGAACTCAGAGAAGGTAGGAAGGAAACTACTGAGTAAGAACTACTTGCAAGTTGTTATTGGGTTTGGGGTTTGGGGAACAGGAGAATAAATGGAACTCTACTTTTCATTACAACAAGACAAATTTTAAGCCATATCCAGCTGGGTACTAACATAAGTGGCATTTGGCAGAAAATACCTTAAGAAATCTGTAATTTAAAGAAGTAAACAAAATTCGGCCTGTTACAAATGCTGAACAGGGCATATTTAATCTTATTATTCCATAAGAAAAATAAAACTAAAAAGACTAGCTATCAATGACAACCACTAATGTAATCTCACTGTGTTAAAGAAATGTTTATTTTAATAAGCAATGTCATATTATTCTCTCAGACATTTCAGTCACAGAAAGTTTTAAGTATCTCATGAGACTATTTATAGCACCAATCTCATTTCTGAGGTCAAAATTATTTTGTAGAAGTAAAATCTACAGTGGATTAGTATTTTTAACCAAGTAAAATATATCAACAAACAAAACTTGATTTATTGTGTTACCTGGACTCAACATTGCCGCATCTAAGAACCCGTTTATGTGAAAAGGGGAAGACTTATCCTAATGAGATGCAACAGTGTCACATGGAGGAGAAGCAGCATTAATCTGCCCTCAGTGTCTGAGAATCCATGTAAATAGAGAAACAGCACAAGCTTTTTATCAACGTGAATGCCCAAATACAAAATGAAAAGATAAAGACTCAAAAATATCCTTATTTATAGAGAATGATGTAGTTTGAACGATGTGGCTCACTTCTCTTACCCCAAATATTAAGTGGGATATGAATCAAATTCCTTTTACTTAAAAATCATTTCAGGTAATACACCCTCACCAGTGGAAAGGGACTGCACATTCAGAACACACAGGTAATAAATTAAGTTGAATTAAAAGCAAAACAAATCCCTAACATACCAGGATGCAGGATACAGATTACACAAATACATATGAATAAGATAGTGAAAAAGTAGACTATTTTATTTTGGAAGTAAAACAAACAAATTAAATCCACCAAAACAACAAACATGCATTGCTCAGCAAATTCTGCATCACCTTACCTCAGTAAAATAGATTATAAGAAGGTCTCAGTTTTCCTCACAGTTAGTTAGGAGGCCACAACAATCCATGAGCACAACACATACACACCCCTACAGCAATACAGACAGACATGCAGTGCCTGGGCTAAGGCAGAGATTATTTCCAATGACAAGTTTACCTCTGAATAGCTATAAAGTTTTCTGCAAAACTGAACTGGAGAGCAATGAGGTGGGAAATGCCATACATCTGGAACTATCACCTTAAGTATGGTGTATGTATCAGTATGGTACGGCCCAGCTGAACAAAAGCCTAAGTTCCTAGGTTCAGGAGGGAACAGCTTCTTCAGTGTTTAGGCACCCATTCACAACTGCAGGCACTGCAAAGAGATACCATAATCCAAATGCAAAGCAGTCCTTCCCTTCTTATACTTAATGCCAAAAAAATCTGTTGTAAACTGCTTATATATTCCAGGGATAATACTTGTAATGACACTACACTTCAATGCCCATTGCAGCTAACAGGCAGAACAGGGACAGAAAATTTCTAGACACACTAACTTTGCTTCTGAATCCAAAGATGCCATCCAGAATCAACACAGGTGATTTCCAGATGTATATACCAGCTTTCTTTTTAAAAATGGTGACTCAAAAGTTTCTGATGCTGTATTAACCTGTGATAAAGAGAAAGCTTACTTACATTTTAAAGCCTAAACAAGGTTTCCACAAACCACTTACACACATGCACATATACTTAACTCCATGCGCATGAGTTCCACTGAAATTTGTACAACTGCTGTCACGAGTGAAGTTAAGGGTAGGCACACAATCACATGTAGAACTGGAGCTTGACGTTAGAAAACCTTTTTGTCCCTATTACTAGATTTCAGGAAACATTCATTGTTTTGGGTAAAGCTCCTGGGATGTGTGCTTAATCTTAAATGTTTCCTCTGATGCCTGAAAAACTTCCAGCTTCCCCTGACATTTTCAGAATGCAGTTATGACTTTCCAACTCACAAATCTGAAGCATGTTAAAACTTCAGAGGGCATGGCAATAACTTCTATTCCACTTAATATCAGAATAAAAGGATACTACACTAGTTTTATCAAACTGGGGAAAGGACATAAAAGAGAGACACCTCAGGTTAAGCAGCTGGAACTATGGGATCCTGACTAAGCAACGCAAATATAAATTCTTCAAACAGAATTTTCAAGAAATAAAAAATACGCGCTGCCTGTTTTCAAACTTCCATTTCATACTTTACATTTAGACCTACAAATATGGATTTTTATCATGTTTGATCCACTTTTTGTCACTTTGTGAATAAAAGCTGGAATTATTAGATCCATTTAAGGTTATGTCTATACTGACCTAAAAGAGAAAAAAAAAAGGGGGGGGGGAGAAAATGCATTTTGAGAGATCCTTGAGGATACTGCAGCATTTTTGATTTGCTTCTTGAAAACAGAATGACTCATAGGCCAAAGAAGAAATCTTTCCATAGGCACAGCATAGAAGGACTTACCGGTCTGTTGTGTTCTTTTCGGATAAGTCTTACTGCGACTTCTTTCAACACACTGGTCAGGCCGGGGAAGCTGAATAGAAAGGTCTCTGGTCATTTGCAAAGCTGTCCTGCCACTTGAAAATGCACCAAAATTACATAAAACAGAATCAGATAAACACATGGAAAAATGTAGGATCTAAGAAACAGAAAATACTTAGATTGAAAAAATGCATGTGGTTTGGGCAGCACTTTTTGTTAGCTACTCATTTCTCATGCCAACTCTAATAGCCCTGCTCTCATGATCAGCTGCATAGCACTACCCTCCCTGCTGTTTATTCCCTTCTGTTTTGAATCAGGCAATGGCAGAATCATCAACAGACTGTGCTGATCTCTCCCCTATAGCTGGTATTTTCCAGGGGAGCTAAGCAACCAAAACAGAATGGTGTTTTACTAAGAAGGGGTGAAGATAGTGTGACCTTTTGTAACCTATCTTCTAATATACAACTTTCTTAAATAATTTGATTGCTTTATTTCCTGAATTCTTTTTGTAAATTTTTATCTCAGTAAAACACATATTTAAGGTTGTTCAGTTTCAGTCAGTAAGGGATACTTGCTCTACCATAGGGGGGTGACGATAAAAAGGGCATGAAAAACCCATTGCAAAGCAAACCGTAATAAAGTACTCTCACTAGCACAGGCCTGACTGATATTGAATTGAGTACAAGACCTAACTCCCATTTATAGTACAGCTCTTTTCCATCACACAATGGAAAAAGTCATTAAAAGTATAAATAAGTTGTTTTATGCTCATTTTAAAGCCCCTTTCCATCTGATGAAGCAAAATAAAGTGGTCATAATACAAACGTAAACCAGGCCCCATACTCCTCCCCAAAACTCTTAGTTTGCTTCAGGAAACTTATTATACAAAAGAAGTAATTGTTAATAGTAACTCCCAACTGCTGTAACACCTGCAGTTCCATGTTTTAAAAGTAATCAGATGTCTTGCTAGGCAGTGCCAAGCAATTATGCCAGGCATTACATATGTAGATATTCCGAGCTATGTGAACAGGCTCCACTAGGATGATTGTGTTTTCACCAATAGCACCACAGGAGTAATCAGCACTGCAGAATTTTGATCTTAAAATTTGTAAAAGGATTAAAGGACAAAAAAATCTCTAACATTACATCAAAGTAATGCTGTTTTTTGATATTCAGTTTCATGTTCTTTTGTTCCCAAGTTAGCCAGAAAACATTTCCGCTCAACTTTTAAGTTCTGCATCCATGCGAGTCTTGCAAATTCCAAAAGCAATTTTAACAAAACCCCTGGGGATAAGACCTTCCACTCACACTAACACCTCTATGTATTAACCAAAGCATCTGATCTTAAGATAGGGAAATTGTTTTCTTGGTATCTGCCTGCCGCCCAAAAAAAAGTACCTGGAAAATTAAAAACAAAACAAAACAAAACATACTATTACAGTCCCAATACATACACAGTCCAAGAACAGAATTATGGCTGCTGCTCTGACCTAATGACGTATGCAGTCAGAAAATACTGTCACTGCCTTAGGTGCCTCAAAAGCTACAAAAGGCAAAGAAGGAGGCAAAAGGCAAAGCTGAAGGATAAACAAAGAAAAGATACTCCAGGCACATGAAAATGCTGTTAGCTATGGTCATTGCTCTGCATTCCAAGGAGAGTTAATGTGTCAAACACCAACTCATTATCACTTTTTATGATTAATACTGGGTAATCAATATGGTGTAACTAGATGTCACATTCCAATTAACTAGAACATCTGCTCAGATCAGGGGAAAATCCTCAACAACCACTACAGTAAAACAGGGAACACTATACTAGAACAAAGAGCTATACTTAGATATGTTCTAGACAAAACTAACATTAAAAAAATTGCTGGCAGTAACAATCACTCCAATGTGGCAATTCAAATCACAGATCAACATTGGAGCTGTTAATAAATAAATAAATAAATAATAATAAAAAGAACCATGTCCAAGAGAAAAGGGATTTAACGTACCAGTGGCAGAAATGACTCAAGTGTAGTAACTGCCACACTGTATTTTTTAATATTCGTAGGAAGGTCCTGGTAAACACAAAACTTTCTTTTCCTACAGCACATAATCTGCCATGCTCCCATCGGCTGAAATGGTCCAACCATTCAGTACTCTGGCAGAAATTCAATATATTCCATACCAGATGAGGTTATGCCATCAGGATCAGACTGGAAACCCCAATGGCAGTACAATCAATCCTCCATTATTTAGAGTAAGGGGAAGCTGGCACACAGCAGATAACATGATAAGGCAAATACATCGGAGGGGATGGCACAGAAACACACCAGTGATCCTGCCTGGACACAGTCCAGACTCAAACAAGCTCAGGCTCAGCACAGGCAGAGTTATCTCTCCATCTGTAACACTTTCCCTACAAGCTAGATCTTAAATCCTGATTGACAAGGGACAAGTGTAAGAGAGCTACTACTGCACACTACTATTAGAAGCTACTACAGCTACTAACTGCAATCCAGGAGTCACTTGACAAATAAAGAGTTATGGTTGTTGATTTTAGGAGATCTTCCTAGGAGACAGTGACAAAGAACTGCCTAACAAATAACGATCATCAATGTTACCTATGGTAACATATGTACTTCTTGAATGATGGTGGAAATACAAATAGCAAAACGACAGACAGACAAGACAAAAAATAAACCTAAACGCTAAACAAACTGCTGCATTTATAGGACATGGGAAAAAACCTCTAGAATTTGTGAATATAGTATATACAGCTCTTTTACCCAGCAGCTTCAAAACAAACACAAAAGATGAAAAACTATTTTTAGACTCACTTGATAAACAGGGCAAATGAAGATGGAAAAACAAAGGGGCTTAGCTTTCAGATGTGATTTTGATTTGCTGCTCCTCACCCTCCTTTTCAGGTTCATTGGATATGCACTGAACATGCAATTCTAAACCAATTCTAAAAACCAGACCATAGATTATTTTCCTCAAAATTGTTCAGCCAATGTGACAGAATAGATTTAAAACAGGGGTCTCCAAATGCCAAATCCAGTGTCTTACTAACTAGACAAAGACCCTGTTGTTTCAACAGACTTAAGGACCACAGGCTCAATAAAAATATTGGGTTTCTGTCATATTTCTATTTTTTCTCTGTCCCATCCCATCTGCTAGTCCTTTGTGATTCTGCAGCTAGAGTTATCTTAAGACCTCTCACATCTTCCTCTGCACCACAGTATTAACTGTCCTTTATGTCACACTGTCTAGTTGGTTAACTCAGGTTAAAACTGAGAGTAACTGCCCCTGTACACCCTTTGCCTTAAAGTTTGCTGCTTCTTTCAGACATAACAAGGGCTTGCAGGCTTGAAAGCTTACCTGTTTTTTCCCAGATACTCCAGTCAGAAAAGATATCCCCATCTCCCTTCAGATCTTCCCTCACTTACATTGTTAAATCAGCAGGGCTACAAAAGCATTACTGCTACAAGACGAGACACAACCAACCAGATCAACAGCCCTTGCAATAGCTCAGTTACAACGCCCGAACAGCCGTGAAGGAGGGCCTCACAGTTACGGATTTTCAGCACTGTTCTGTAGCACCTTTGCTAATTCCCTGAGGACAGCCAGCATGCCTCCCTGCTTTGGTATTCCTCAGTTGTCAGAAAAAAACCTTTAGGACATGAAAATAATTTCACAACCTATAATGAGATTTTAACTTTAAGCACTGCCAAGGTTCCTCTCACTTTCACTATCGGCTACAGCAGGTCCTAGACAGCTGTGGCAATCTGGACAATGAGAAGTAACTTTTACATTTGTCCTAAAACTGCCTTTCAAGGCCTTGGACACAGACAAATGGAGTCAGCTAAAGTGGTCCTGAGTCTCCCTTTGTGAACAGGACTGCTCTGAGTTATAGTCTGGGTGGGGCAAGACATAACTGGTAACTGGAAGACAAGAGAAGAAACAGGAATAAAGAAGGAACTAATGGAACAAAAGGTTATACAAAGAAATAAATTCACCTGTATCGATGTTTATAACCTATGGATCCAAACTTGCTGAATTTTCTTGACAGAGAGTTTGACTCATTTTCTGGCATTCTACATAGTTTGAAAAATAAAACAGAGTAAGTTCACATTGATAGGTCCCAATTAGACTCCCTTTCCTAAGAGGAGAAACAATAAATACGAACTTGAAGTTCTGAAAAATCATTTTCTGTTAGCTTCTCTTTATCCCCTCCAGACAGACTCTTAACAGGTTCAGAGTTCCACAAAACCGCGTGTTTATGCCCTCATCTTTTGATTATATCTCTCTTATTTTAGGTCTACTATAAACTGTTGGCAATAACAGCCTTTTGCTCAATATGTCACACTGGCATGCAAAACCACCACAACACAGAAATGAGACTGTAGCAGGAATTCTGAGCTTACACATTTAAAATACTGTTAAAGCCAACCCCAAGCATTCCATGAACAGACTCCTAGATAAAGACCCTTGCGTACTTTTAGTAGTGATTTTGCAATGGTAACCAAATGTGTTTTGAGAGGTATAACACTGGAAATGTTTTATACACTTCAATAAATAAGTAAAACGTTCTAAAACTTCAAAGAGTCATTCTATCAAAAATTCTGCACACTGCAAAGAATGCTGTTCAAAAAATCATAGGCAATAGTAACATGTGAAATCTAAAAGCCTGAAGTCAATGCTACTACAGAGAATTTGATGGTTACAGCTTAAAACCCACCATATACATATGTGGATACTTCTGTTACCACATACTTTATGCAACTTCAGATATGCTGTTTCAAAAAGAATTCTAAGACAGAATGAGCCACTGAACTACTGACAGATTTTTAAATGATTGTTTTATATCATCATAAAAAAGGAAGGCATCAACTTTTAAGAGCATTCTATAACTAAGAGGAAACAAGAGTTGTCAGGTAGCAAGTCTGTGTTACAACACTTGTAGCTATAGCAAGGTTCTTATTCAATGTAGTATCCCTCATTTTGGTAATGAAATCACATTAAACTTCAGCATCACTCACCTGAAAAATGTGTGATGTTCTACACAGCACTTCCAGAGATGCTTGCATGTAGTCTTGTTACGTGCTTCAAAAAAGAAGGAAGTTTCATTGCACTGAAAACAAAACAAATCAATGCAGCTATGAAGGATTCTGCCAGTGAAGTGAACTTCCATCTACTGAGCATGAGAAGGTATCCTCCTTATATCACCGTACATAAGAAAAGACATGAGTAAGAAGAAATGAAGGTTCTATAATTTTGTACAATTCTTCATTTCAAAGGTTTTTTTCGTTTCTCATTGCCTGAAAATAATTATTTAAAGGACTGATTCCTTAGACATGGAAAAATAAAAGAGCAAGGAGATTACTGAAACACTTCTGTTCCTTGATTCTGGTCCACCGATGTCAACTTCTTTCTAACTAAAAAGCAGATAAGGTTTTCATACAGTCCATTTCTGATGTTTTCTGAAACTGCACCTCATCTGGTCAAGCAAAAAAATATATTCTTCCCAGGGCTCTGTTTAGCAGTATATAGAGGGAAGGAATAAAAGGAGCAGAAAAATGGAAGATTTGTCTTAAAATACTATGGAGTAACAATGCAAAGAGAAAATGCACAGGACATACATGTAGAGAAGAAATGAGTTAAATCTGGAAATCAAAAAGGTGAGTGGAAAGAAAGATAAAGGAATAAGATTAACTTCAGAATGATTCAAAATACTTGAAAAAAGGGGTCAATGCAAACAGACTTAAAATCCACCTGCAGAGGGAACAGTTATAGGAAGAAAGACAACAAAAAAGAATATTCAAAAGCTTAAAGTCTATTCACAGGAAACTGGCAGTCAGTACAGCAGATATGAAGAAACCATGAACCACAGGGAAATATGAAAGAAGTTAGACATCTACAAACTGTGAAATACTTCCAACAGACAAGAAGAACCACCAGAGAAAGAAATATGGGACTTGCATTTATGTTCTTTGCTTACTGAAACATCCTTCCGGTGACATATATTACAGGAGGCACAAATTTGACCTAAAACTTAATGTGGGTATACATACACTTTGTAATGTTTTAATTTTGTGGAAGGTCATAAAGTCACGAGAACTCAGTGTGAAATTGCAACCCGTCCATGAACCATGATACCTGCACTACCTATACTACAGGCAACTACAACAAACCCGTTTAACACAACTATACATTTCCTTCCCGTAAGAAAGTGGAAAATAGACCACAACTACATCGGTACCTAAGGCAGCACATTCTGCAAATGAATCAGCTGTTTCTAAGTGACATAAATAATTTCAGCTTTAAGCACACATCCAGCTCCCGAGTCAGATACTACGAAAAGAGTCCTCTTTTTGTAATGCTGACGTAAAGACCAACATTTTCAAAAAAAGAATGTTGAAAGCTTTATTCCTAAACCCATATTTAAGCACTTTTACAAATCAGACCAAACTGCTTACAGAGAGAAATAGAAACCAACCTTTATCTATTTTCTATTTATTCTATTTATATTCTCTATTTTCTTTATATTTTCTATTCTCTTTTACATTTTGATCAGGAACAAAAGCTCGCAGTTTCCAACAAGTTAAACATTCAAAACAGTTCACACAAAATACATTTCCCATTATCTATCACTCAGCAAACTTAAGTGCTTAGTTCTGTATCTGCTATTTGCACAAAGAATGAATAGTTCTGCTGACTTCAGTGCAAATTCTGCACATGGTAAGATACTGTCAGCAACAGTGACACCACTGAGTCCTAAAACCATTTCCTCAATATTGCAGTCATGGGGAGGGTATGAGTCACCCCACCTTCAGCAGCCACCTTTAGGAAAGGGATGTTCTCGTGGCAGTTATACCACTGCAGCGCCATGCGTCTGGGGGTAAAGAGTTCTGGCAGGTTTCTCGCCTTCTCCATTTCATTAGGCACTGTGACCTGAGAGCAACTTGCAAACCGTGAGCTAATTCAGCACATTCTCTAGAACGCAAAATTCCACCTCTCGCAAAGAGATCAATTACATCCGTATTAAAGGCTGTCAGGCAGCCTCACAGGATCACAAATTATCTGCTCAAGCAGCCTTTCCGGCAACTTCAAACAAGTAACAGTAAAAATGACAGAACTTTGCACATGTGGCTAGAACAACTGAGATTTCATTCCCTGACAAAAACAAAAACTGGAGACATACACATCAGCTTATTTCCTTAGTTATATTTTTGCACTGGAAAAGTTTAACGGTCTGGCTGGGACAGTCACATGAAATATCCAAGGAATGAAAATCCCCCTCCTGTCTCCTCTCAAATGCATGTTTTCCCCTCCCGGGCATCACGGCAAGGAGAGTACAGTAAGAAACACTGCCACTGCAAATATTGAAAAGTAGGATTTATCTGAGATTGCTATGTTGCATAGTATAAAAATGATTAAATATTAGATTAGTCCCATAAATATATTCCTACAGTTATTAAAAAGACAATCTCAGGCTTCATAGGGATCTTAATCTCTCTACAGGATACACAATGGGTTTAACTTGGAGCAAAAAAGGTAAAAACTAAAAACTCGAAAACTTTTCTAAAAGAAATCCAAGCACCTGGAAGCTTCATGGGGAATCTCACAGACTGCCAAGGAGAAAAATCTATTTGCGCTAGAATTTTCAAGTGCAATCATACTGCTCGTGCCCCTCCGGCAATCATGCTACCCACTGAACTGCAGCTAAGACTTTCAAGGAAGAAATGTCAAGCAGTACTTTTTCTCTGCTTATTTTACTTGTAAAAGAAACATAGTTTCAGATTTTATGATTTAATTTACACTAACATTTCTAGATCAGACTATCACCTGGTACGATTTCATATAAATCCACACAGCTCTAGTCATCTGTGCAATTTTAAACAGTAATCTCAGATCAGATCTCTGGTATTACAGACTTTCTGCAATATGATGATTTAACTTCTGTTAGGAAAGAATCCAATGACTCACATTTAATACGCAGGATCTTGCTCCTTCTTCTTTCATTCCTAAATTTTACATTTAGGCAAAGAATCCTCTGCTGCACTTACATTTATTTAATTATATATTGTGGTAGGAGAAAGTTAGGGGTTTTGTGGGGGAGTGTTTTGTTTTTTTAAAGGGACTTTTTAAAATAAGGTATTTCTGCCATTTCTTATTATTAGCCCAGTTTGAATGCCGCTGAAATTAACGGAAAGATTCTTGTTAGGGAAAAGGTTCTACTTAGTCTATTTTTTATTCTTCTTGATTTAAAGTTTTGGAATTTTCCCATATATAAAACAGATGATACATAACACCTGAAAATCAATTAGGCACCTAAAAGAAAGTATAGCTACAGTTTCTTAAGATTGAAAGATTTCAACAGCAAACACTAGTGATGCCATTCTTTGAAGAAATTATTTTCTAAAGGGAAGAAAGCTCATATCAGCTGATAAGGAAAAAAATTTTGACAATAAACTATGGGTTGAAATGCCCATACTTAGTATGCAGCAATTAAAGGCATTAGGAAGAAACAGTGCAGCCCTGCAGATCAAATATATCAACCAGGTGAGATATGGAATTCAGATTTGGAAAACAAAACCACCATCTGCAAAAAATTAGGGGAGGGATCAAGAAGCTTTCTGATGACACTCTGAGACTTATTTATTGGAATTCAAAGGAACAGCACACATCTGAAAACTAAGTATCATCTCATGATGGATGCTTGTAACGAGTCAAACAGCACAGCTAAATTTTATCAAGGACAAAGATAGGAAGTCTAAAAAATTCATTCCCAAGGTCTTCCACCAAAACAGAGGAGACAATTCATAATTCTTTTATCATTTTTCAACTTTTCTTAGAAGGATTCATTAACCTACTGCAACTAACCCCAATAAGACTCTGCATACTGCATATTTAGGTCTAGGGTTTCCTCCATTTACTTTTAAGCTGGTCTGATATATTGTAACAGTACTGTGATTACCCTCACAATTTATAAGTGCATATTTAAAAATAAAGCAGTACTAAAGGCAGTAACATCTTCTAGGTTTACTCATCCTCCCCTGAAGAAATAAATTATTTATATAGGTAAAGCAAGGATGATCTTACCCTTTAACATCATGCACCTTTTGTTTCCATTAAGAGGCAACATCTTTACCATCTTGAACGATTATAATTTCTTTATAAGTAGTGAGAGTTAGCTGTTTTTTTTTTCCTAATTATTTTAATGTATTTGAACCGAAAGAAAGAGCTATTGTACTTTTAATGACGATTTATAGGAAATGACAATTCCATACGCTGAAGCTCAGCGTTGTTTGGTGCCTCACAAACTACTCTGAAAGCAACAGGATAAATAGCACAGAGTGCCCAGTGTACTGAAGGTGAGGCGGCACAAAACATGATGTTAACTGCTTCGGAGTGGTCCTGGTCCATCTGTCCACTCCGAAGTCCGTCCTCACCTCTGGCCATGCAGTCCTTCCCTCTCCTCAGCACCAGCTTTGGTGTTTGTCTCATTTTTCAGGAAGCCAACTGTGCTAGCCAATCAAGCAGAAAAAGACTTATTTTTGTACAACTTTTTCAGTCATGTCTGTGACTTGCACCAGTTCCCTTGAGGGTCAGACAAGCATAAGAACTGGGATAAGGAAGGGGGCAGGACCACACAGCCAAAGGCAGCCAAGGAAGCCAAGTGCCCCTTGCAGCATCATCTAGTTGCCAGGCTGCCTATCTTCTAATCCTGAGAGAGCCAAGAAACTACACAACTGGGAGGATAAACATAAAATACTATTCTCCTTCTAAATGCTTTAAAAGCTTGTCCTGCAGTCTCTAGCACATGCTAAAGCTTGTACTGCCACAGCCTCACTGCTATTTTTACCCATGGTAGGGACAGACCAGCACATGGGATGCTCATAGTTTGACTACACTACTAGCTTATAGCACACTGTTAATTGAATGTGTAACCACAGCCTCTGACTGTTTTATGTTGCCTCTCGAAGCAGCTAGAAAACTGACCTGGCAGAGCATTTGAGATCTTCTGCACTAAGAGGTTGGTAACTGGTATAGCACTCCACCATCGGCTCCCCTCTTACTGAAAGCATGTTAGCAATGCACTCAAAGGAGACGAGAGCCAGAGAGCACACTGCTCTACCTAGCCTTTGCTAGGTAGCCCTGAAATGCCTCTGGGACTGCTACAGCTAGGGAATGCCTACACCGCCTTTTGCAAACAGTTCCTAGCTGGCTTTGCCACACTAATGCGATTACACAGCTTCAAGTACAGAACTGGTTCGTGTCCAGTTAGCTCAGTGCCCAGGTAGAGCAAGCTTGAGTCTGCCTGGAAGGGAAGACACGCAAATGACAGTTTTTCCCTCTGGGGACCAGAAGATCCCTTGGTTGTGAAGTTTACGGATTACTTCTACGATAACAGGGCAAAGCAAGCCTATTGTCAGCAGACTTGCATTAGCTCCATGGGGCACTGCACCTCCACTAGAAAATTTTTAAAACCCCACAGATCAAAAACATTTAAAAACCCATGCCTCAAAGCAGACCTTAGCTGCTCTAATTTATGACAGGGCATACATTAGCTCCTATCAGTCCAGGCTCTTATTCTACTTAACAGAAACTCTCTGCCAACACACAGACTCTTTCCAGTTGCACTGAATATAATTTAGCGTAAGTAAGGACCTTGCCCCATTACAAAACACATTGCATGTGCACGCACATGTAACAGAAATGTTAATACTAGCTCTGAAGCTACTGTTTCCAAACACTATTCTTTGCCAGGCCAGGCACACACCTGGATACTATCAATTGTTTCCTCCAATAGGAAATATTCTGTCTTCACATATTTACACAACGCATACCCATCATAGCTTATGTAATGGAGAATGCATTACTGGTTACACAAGGTCACCTGAAATCTCCAGTTAGATAACTATCTTTAAGCACATTATACAAGTCAAGAATTAAAATTAATAATGTTGTGCTACTACGTATAAAGCATGTCAAGTTTTAAATCATCTCAGCCTCATATTATCTCAACAATTACAAAAAAATTACTAAACAATAACTTACAAAAAGCCCTGACATGAACACTTTAATGATACCACTTTAAGTTTACCCAGGAATTTTAATCCTAGTTCTCCTTCAAAAATGTTGACTAGTGAAGACTTAGCTATCATGACTTGAGCCATTCTTACAACTATGTGGTGACTCAGAAGATGCTTAAAAAAAAGTTATACATAATGTATTAACATCACTGTGCTTGCTCACCTCCACCGCCACTCTGGCTTAAGCGGGCAAAACCACAAATGATGCAAAAGTTATTCCTAATTCTTAAGCCATCACAAAAATCAAAATGCTGTTTTTTTCTTGAATGTAAATCTAAGTTAAATTGAACTTTAGAATAGGAGGAACATCTCTTCAGCCCCTGTTCCATCTTCTCAAGAAACTGTGCAAGAGGAACAAGTCAAATGAAGAGCTCCTGCTCTTATAACTTATATACCATAGAAGTTATATACCATACCATAACTTGAAATGGAAAAAAGTGTGTGCAGTCACGAAGGGGTATGGCTAGACCACCTTATTAATGTAATCATCTTTCAGACTTCTAAAATCTATAAAAAACAGATTAAAAATAAATAAATTAATTAATTAAAAGCAAAAGTCCAGGGTCTCCCAATATAATTTAAAAGAATAAAAATCTTGTGTTCAGACAAGCTCGAGCCAGCAGAAGGGGGACAACTATGTGCTTTGGAATTGCCTGAAGTTCCTCTTACATGCACCAGTTGCTGGTAAGGCTCTTGAGAATTGTCTTTACCCACTTCACCTTATAAATTGAGCTGAGCTGGGCCTCTTTGCCTGACTAAGAAAGATTGCAGAGGAAGGCTCATGTTGCAATTGTGTAAATCGTTTTTAATTGCACTGTTTTGGGAGTTTGTTCTGACTTGAAACAAATCAAATTTCAAAATCCATCACAAAGCAAAAATTTCAGACTTCCAAAAGACTCTTCTCTTAAAATGGGAAATAATGAAAGCAATTGTTCTGCAGATTGAACTTGCTCAGATTCCCTGAAAAACAAACATGGAAAGTAACAAGTACAAAACTTTGCATAAACTCTGTGAACCAGTGAAATCATTTGCTTACATGTTCAGACACACTGTAACCAAAGTAAAAGGAACTCTTACAAAAAACAGCATCTAGTTGTGGGGAACAGAATAGAAATACATCCTACGTATGGGCAAGGCAGCTCCACCTTTGTAACTGCTGCATATTACTACATTTAAGTTCCCAGCCTATGGAACCTATCAAACCATGTTTTTTCTCTTTTTGTTTGTTTCCATAGCTGAGAGAAATTTAGGACGAAAGATGCCTTCCTTACACAGAGAAGGCACAGAGGGCACCTGGTGTACCCTTTCAATTACTCATGTCCACACACCGCCTCTATTGTGGTGAGGCTCGCTTTTGTTGCATTGGGGGCCTTCTGCAGCCACCCGCATCGCTGGAGGATTTCTAGCATGGTTGTTCAACAGACATCTAGGCTAATAGGAATTGTGCATAGGTATTATCAGATGGAGCTCTCAATTTTCTTAAGAGGAACTGCACCAAAAATTTCTCTGCAATTATTCTGCTCGGGGAATCTCTTTGCAATCTATAAAGCAGAAAGGTTCCTAATTTCATGTCGATACTTAGACATTTCACAGAAAGGCTAGCATGTTTTTAGGTCAGAATTCAGAGCATGGGTCAAGTTGGGGGACAATGAAATACTGATTCAGTGATAAATGCTACTGAAAAACAATTTCCTTCAGCTCATCCAAGTCATTAGTCTCACAAGTCAGGATAAGCCAGGGATGACCAAATATTAAGAGCAGTATTTTGTTTATGAAAGGACAGTAATAACAGAATTAAAGGAGGCAAAAAATGTGATAATACAAGAGGAATAGTAAAAGCTAAAACCAAAATATCAATAACCATGCTAGCACACAATAGCAACAGGTATGCAGGAATAATACACATAATGAAGTTGTTAAATATACAGGAAATATTCTCATGGAAGAGATCTGAGGAAGCGCAAGAGACTACAATGCAAAGCAGGAAAGGTGAAGCACATCATTGTAAGACAGCATATACATCTTCTGTTCAGTAAGTCATCAAGTTTATGAAAACTGAAACAATGTAAAAAACAAACTCAGCAGCAGCAGTGATAAATAATTTATTCCGACATACGCACCCCACAGTGTATTCTTTGGGTAGCCTAATGACACGGAGCTGTACATTTAGAGCAACATTTTTAAATTTATCAAGGTGACAAGGGTGTTCTCTTCCACTCATTACCAGGAACTGCACATTCAAAGTCTTTTGGTAGGTTTAGAAAAGTCACAGATAAATTTATCTTAAGGAAGAACAGAGAAGTTACCATAAGTAACTCCATGCAGGAAAAAGAGCAATGCTTCACAGAGCACTAAAAGCATCAAAAACTTTCTCTTGATGAACAGGTATATCTGTGGAAGGTGTCTGTCGGTGTGAACAAAAGCAACCAGTGTGTAGACACAAACTAAAATTCAGTGTGTACAGAGTTTTCATTACAGTATGGAAACTGTAATTCATACAAAGCATTCAACACATCCAGAAACAATCTGCTATTAGTATTACATGATGTTAATTCCTTTACTCTATACCACAAAGCTCCAACTAAGAGACAAAAAAATCTCCATTATTTCACCTCTTCCTAAATCTTATCTAGTGTTCTCTCCAACTAGTTTTAATAGTCATATCCTTCCATCAATTCCCTATGGAGAGCACTCATCAGTCTAATAAATCCTGTTGCCTGGGCACCTTTTCCCTGATGTTTGGACCGTTTTCTCCTTTTCTTGCAACTGTGCTCCCTGTTCAAACTTAATTAGTAACTCCTCCTTTTGAGCACTGCTCCCTTCAAGTTTTCTTAGACTCTTACATCCACTTTCACTCTGTGCTTGGAAAAGTTTATGTATTTAATATTTCAAAGTACATCCTTCTAAGTCCATCATGTTTATTTCATCAAACGCTATTAAAGGAGAAAAGATAACTTTCCAAGATACGAAGACAAAAGTAGACACAGTTGTTCAGCTCTTCCCTGTGACCACTTTGGTGTCCTTCAAACTTCTTCATAACCTGTTAACATCTTTCTAGGAACTGAATTGCCTGGAAATGAGTAACACGTTCCAGACTTGGTATACTACATCTGTAACAAGGAAAGTATTAATTCCCTGTGCTGAAAGGTGATATTCAAGGATGTGGCATGAAGCAAAAATGGTATGTTTACTCTCCTATCACATATTGCAAACTCATTTATCACATGAAAGGACAAAGTGATAGCATTTATTCCAAAGCATGGAGGAATAAAAGAAATTTGTGAATAAAGTTTTTATGGGGTACTAGAACACATGGTCATACAAATCAACTGATGAGTTGTTATTACAACGATTTTAATCCAGAGGCTGTTAACTTATTCCAAAAATATCTTTTGATAGTAACAAGAATGTTCACAAAAAGGAAGAGGACGATATTTCGGGGCCATTTTGGCATTTCTTTAACCTGTTAGGATATGAAATAGCGTAGAAGCACTTCAAATGAGTATTAGTTGCAACGTAGATTGTAACGATGGTACACGCCCTTGTACTTACTGTTCTCTTGAACAATTTCCTAAAAATACCTGTTGGGACTTGAAATTGCCAACTGCTGTCAAAGTGTTTGTCTTATGATCATAATACTAAATGTTCACGAACTTTATAAGCCATCAACATTCACAATCTAAACTTATGTACATTTTCCAAAGCTTCCAGGTTTTCTTTTCAGCATGTTAAGTGTTTGCAATTCCAGATGGTTCAAACAAAAACTATATACATGTGACATCAAACAGAAACTACAGAAACTTAAGTCAAACTAGGACTTGTTTGTACACGAACAGGCATTCATCCTTGAAGTGAAACATTGAGAAAAGTTCTCCCAACCTTTCCCCAGCCTTCAAACAACTTTCTGATTTCAACAAAAAACATTATCTGAAATAAACTTCCCATAGACCAACACACCAAACAGAAACAAACCACTTCTGAGGAACAAAAGCAAAACTTGCCGACACATCCCCACAGGCACAAGAAATACTACACCCAACAGAACCAACAAAATCTGTCAGTGCTACACATACATTTCCCAGAATGCACTGAATGCACCAATCGACTTCTTGGAAAAATCATGGGTGAGACTAACAACCACTACACAGATGAATAAACTTACATAGATGGCCTGAAAGGAGAAAAAAAACACAGTTTCCAGCAAGGAAATATTTCTCACAGAATAACTATTCTGTCTCTAAGCTTTCAATCCTGATACTCCAAGGAGACCTACAAAGTATTTTCAAAAAATACTCAGCAAACTAAACTCATAACTCAACCAGATACCAAAAATCACAGACTGAATGCAAATGTTTTATTATACTTCATACTTCTCCCTACATCCTCAACCCCCCCCCCCCACACACACACACCCCAAGCTCTCTGTGCTCCACAGATGATAAATATCTTTCTCTTGGTTCCACTGAATGCATCTCAAAACCTCTTCTCTTCCTAGGAATCTGCTCTACTTGTTCCACAGGAATCAATATTTTTTTTCTCTCAAATGGCCTAACAGCACAATCAGGTTAAATTCTGACAAATGTGTTTCAAGCTATATAAGGTGGCTGCTTCTGTTTCAAAGCTATGAAACAACCTGTGCACCTGAAAGCTTTCTGAGTTTCCTGCTCCCCACTTTTCAGCAGGTATGAGCTTCCCCTGTAGCTTTTGCCTTGTTTAAAAGCACAATGTAATACCATAAGCATGGCATTGTAGAAGTAGTCCACTCGAATTCCTAGAGCATAGTATGAAACCATGAAAGCTTGTTATAAAATCCCTACATCAGCACTGCTCCACTGAAGTTCTCTCCCCATACCTGCAAAACACGGGCAAAAAATCTTCCTTCCTCCTTTTTCTTTGCTAAAACTGCATGCACTATCAACAACACATGACACTTCAGGGTAAAATCATTTTCTTGCAGTAACTATCAGTAAAAATAGTTTCACTTTGATGGACACACAATATTTCCCAATTAATTAAAACTGAGATTTTTTTTTTCCATTCAGGCTCGAACAAAAACTTACATCTTTTCCCACGACTCTGAGTTCAAACTGTGTTTCCTTGAAGTGAACTTTTGTAATTCTAGGCCTGTAATATTGAAAAAAAGACAGAAAGAAGTTCATGGAACTTTGACTTCATAAACAGTAAAACATAAAGTTGCATATATTTACATACAAAGACAAAAAAGGATTCACAGATAGTACTTTTTCTGCACGTATGCACCAGATGTCAGCAGAAATTAACAGTATTTAAACATTTCAGCATGAGTCCAGTAAAGGTAAAATATCTTTTTCAATATTTGGATTATTAAGGAATTAAAATTTTTGAATAATCCAGATTAGGAATTCCAATTGTGAAATGTTTTTTCTAAATAAAATCAACTTTTCAAACATAAATTACAAATCATACATTTCTGTACAATAATATTATTTAAACACAGACTGTACACTTAAATTATACATACCAGAAATACTTCCCTACTTGTTTTTTATTCTTGTAGACAACAACTCCTACGGGTGTTAATCCTAAAAAATATTCAGATTTGTTTTCACCCTAGAAAATAAAACATGTCATTCAATTATTTATAGCAGCAATTTGTATCACAGTAGCAATAAGGTCTAGTGGAGGAAGCCAGTCTGATGATTGACTTGAACACATTGTTTTGTCCTTCCTGGAAAGGGGAAAACAGTACTTGATCTAACAATGAAAACTCCTATAAGAAAACTCTTATGCATAGATGCAAAGAGGCAAAAAAGAACAGTAGTGAAGGAAAGAATAGAAGTTTCCACATTCCACAGTATAAAATAAAAATAATTTATTAAAGGAATTACTTTCAGCTATTTGGCAAATGACCAAAGTTCAGAGACTAATTCTTTATTAAGACATGCTAGCAACAGACATCCTAAACCCTAGCTGAAGATACACAGTGATTTCCTGACCTACTTCACTATAGTTTAACCTCATAGCTGCTTTCTCCCTTCTAAAATAACATCACCTGTGTGCTGCTACAGAGCAGTCCTAAACAAATTAACTGCTTTGAGAGATTCAGAGCATTTTTTTCAGAATGGGTGACAACGTCCAAGAATAACAAGGAGGGGTCACATCATCTTCTCCAAAGGAAACCATTCCTGAGATCAATACCTGAATTGCAAATCATATTTGTACAGAATACAATGAAAAATCTGATGGTGAATGGCAGAAGCCCCCTAACTCCCTTATCTGTAGTCAATAATCAGAATTAGATGCACCCTCAAAGGGAAGAGAGCAGAACAGACAAGGAGCTGAGCTCTCCTGCCCCAGCCTAGATTCTTAAAGTTTCAGGTTTAAAGAAGACACAAGCTCTAGAAAATCTGAGTCTTCTGAAGTTTCTTATCAGCCCTTTTTGGATTACTGCTGTCTAATGAACGTGGAGCTTTTATCACAAATTTCTTGAGCTCATTCTGAATTAATCTGAGAAAAGCTTAAATGATTTCTGGAAGCAATTCAACAATATTCTTTTTTTCAGCAGCAATCACCAACAGTAATTAGTTAACTCATGTTTTCCCACTTCAGAGCAAAGTGCTGACTTCAGTCTTCTGTGGAACAGAAGGGGCCACCAAAATGCATCATCTCAGAATGGCTCTTTTCAACCTTTTAGAGAGTTTTGGTATTTTGGGCTCCACTTTTAGAAACATCTGTTGAGGGAAAAGTGGCAGCATTTTTACCACTTAACTTTGCTGGGGAATTGCAAAAATTGGTCTAGTCCCCCTAAGCATTCCCATTACCAATGAAACGTCTTTGGTCACACCAAGGCCTCCAGAGCAGAAGCATGAATGGGCACTGAGCGCATGAAAGTCAAATGATCCAGTTCAAGTAATACTAGCTGCTAGTTCTGATTTGTTCCAGTAGCAGCTCCAATAACAGCCAAGCTCCGTACTTAAGCCTTTATTATAGAATACTATGGCAGATACTTCTCCTGGGGAGTAAGGGGAAGTGGTAACAGGAATGGTAAGAAAATTCCACTAGAAGCCTGATTTTTATTTTTGTTTATCCTTCTACCTTTATGCATAATCATTATTACCACGTCAATACCTTATGATACTGAAGGTGCTTGAAAGACTGCAGATCTTAGTGCATGAGGTCATTTACAGAGTCACTTCATGAGGTAAAAGTCAGCAGCAAAAGTTAGTTAATCTGCCTGCTTGGGAGAATACAGAAGAGCTCTGATAGTTCTATACCAGCAGATCATGAGCTACAAAAAATATCAGCTGTGAGGCTGAGTGATTATAGAAATTATGCTTCTGTGTGGTTATTGAAGTGAGAAAGCTCAAGCTCATCTCCCTGAGTTCTGCCTGTGCTCCAATATGAACTAAGTACTAAGGGCAAGTTTATTTTCAATATGACCAGGTAATGAAAAGAATTATCTCTTTATATCTATAGTTTCAATCTTGAACAAGTAATCTTGAACTGTAATATAAATACAATGATATTCATGGGTTAGACTTAGGCATATTACAATGCACCCCTCATAACTCAGCTTTGGATCCCTCTGCAGGGCATAAACAAACTAGGTGAAAATAAATTTTCCAGGCTCTGCAAATTTAACATAATTTTGTTGGACCATGTTGAAGCTTGTTTCAGCAACTCCCCCACCTCCTATAGGTGGGGTGGCATAGAGCACCGGATATGAATATCATTAAGCCATAATGTGGCTTAAGATATTGTGGGCTACACAATTGTCAGGCGGAAATACATACTTGATCTTTTGGCAGCATCTTGACTTCTTTATTTTCTTTTAAGTAATTTTACAAAGTACTGACATCTAAAACAGTGAACTATTTACATTAAAGCTCCTCATTTGAACTTCTGATTTTATTTTATTCAGAAAAACAAAAAACAACCCAACCCTGCCATGAGCACAATTATTCAAACAACACAGAATGATGTTTCTACAAGGAGCACATAGCCTTCAGGTGATGGCTTCAATCCAATCCCAACATACATGTTGTTTTACAAAAGAGGTAGAAAGATCTGCTAAGGCAATAGAGACAACTTGCAATGCTGCATTATATGGTAGAGAAAAAGATGTAAGCATGCTCCAACTCTTTAGCAAAACCTTCACAATGAAATTAAAAACAAATCAGACATGCCCCTACCTCACCCTTGTTTTTGGTCGTCTTTTGCAATGATACCGAAACCTTTTCAACTCTCATTCACTGTGTTCTTTGCAAAAGAATAATGTGCAAATTTTTGTGTCAGACACAAGAACTATAACCCTCTATCTTTTCTGACACTTATACTAATGCTTTCCAAATTATCATCATTGTTTTTTCCTAGTACAGTTGATTGTCTTTCATAGGAGTAGTACAATCACAATCTTTCATCTGAAAACCGTTAGGCTTCTGTATGTGTGAAAGATTTAATCCATTCAGTCTGTAAATATGTGTTTCTTCAGACTTAAGTACAATTTTTTCTTTTAAGGTATTGCCTGATGACTAGACAGTACAAATACTCTCCCCTACTTGAGTACAGGAGTTTTTTCTGCATTGCTATCAAACCTAAAATATATATTTATAAACAATACTTACGTAAACAGGATGGAGATCCACTCCATACATTTCCAGGGATTTGGCCACCCCTAAGTAATTTGCTTCTGCCTCAGCAGGAACTTGACCCCTGCAAACAACATTCTGCATAACAACTTTGCACTTCCACTTAACGTATTAGAATAAGTCATATTAATAAAAACAGTTTGCTGGACAGGTGTGCAACCCTTCCTACCATTCGTGTAGACTGTCGTGATCCTTTCAGCACTGTATGTCTGCTGGCTCCAAGTAAGGCTGTACAGTGGGCACAAACTTTTACTATAAAATTCTCTGCTATAAGATGCTATCATATATAAAAAGTATGTTAACTAGAGCAGCTAATCTTTTCCTGGCTACCACACTAATGCCCTGATGTCTCAAACATGCTTCAGACGTTTCATTTTTAGGCTTGAATATGCAAAATAATCTTTTTTCAAATAACTACATGATTATTAATAAATCAGGAATGAGTGACTGACTGGGGGAGTGTGTTCCCATAGCAGTGCTGAGGCTAGCAAGGATTTCTGAAAGTAGGGTTCATGACTGCAGATGAAATACTCTTTTCTTCATAAAATCTTGCCTACAGGAAGTCAGGCCAGCTGGTAATACCCAAGCCTGCTACTGTAAAAACAAAGTTTGGAGTCTGTTGCAAGAGATTAGCAGTTTCACACACCCAGCTTGCCTTTCCATCTGCAAATATCAACACATCAGTTAATAACTACTATCAGCTGCATGGTGGGGAGAAACAATGGGAGAAAAGTGGAGAAAAAAGCAGCTATTAGAAACATATTTGACATCACCGAGGAAGGATTTATTTTCAAAAAGACTAAATAAATTCACGGTGTTCAACAATGGACTTCTCCTCAGAATTTAATTTGTTCTTCCCTTAATAATTGCCATTGACACAACAGTAAGACCATCTGTTGCAAGCCTCAAATAACTGAAACTGTATTTTCATCCTCACTCCTTTTTAAAGTTTCTGTGAATGCTACTAGAGTGTTACTGAGAAAGTGAAGCACAGCTCGTGATCCCATAAACATCAACTCTAAAAAATGCATCCCCTGCTTCACCCAGTAATTATTGTCTTGGGGAAACATTTTACCGCATTTGCTGTCACTCATATTCAAAGTGTGAAGCAGAGCTCAAAATCTTGACACAAGACCTGAAAAATCCTGCAATATATACATTTTCTCTTGTCTCCCCATTCTCTTCAGCCTAGCAGGTACGTTCCAGGTTTTTGCAACTTTTTTTTATGCCTGACAAGGTAAAAAACACATGAAGTGTGACACATGAAAAGGCAGTGCTAGCATAAATGCAACAGTACAGGTTTTTAAAATGGCTTCTCTGCATTTGAGAGACAGGCTGCTTCACCCTGTCTCATCCACAGAGCAGCACTGACACAGTCTCAGGGGTCCACCCTTATTTCCAAGGAGTCCTGGAGAAGCAGCAGACCTGAAGCTTGTAACAAAGTCCTTTTCTCAAGAGCTGGAGCTGCCAGTAGATCAGTGGTTCATCTCTGATTCACAATATGCAGAACGCTGGGTATTCAGGACATCAGGGTCGTCGAATCTGGCATTACTTTTAGCCACTGCTGCTACAAAAATTCACTCCACAGCTTTATTTTTTAAAGCATGTTTGTAGCTCTTACAGATATGAGTGAAATGTTCACTGAAGCAGGATTGTCTTTTCTGAGTTCGCAGGAAGGAAAAAAAATCAGTGCTGAGTAATGTGAATTACACCATCAGTGAATTAGCGCTGGAATCCAACAGCAATTTAAATATCACTATTACTGTTTCCTTTCTGATCATATACAAAAAAATGCTTGTGTACTTATCCCACCAGTCCCACTTGTCTCAAAGTACCAAAAAGCCCAGATGTCAACTGCGTGTGTATATTAATATTTGTAAAATTATACCTAATATATAAATATGTATATTTGCAAAAATACTCAGTGAAGAGTTGGTCTGTGAAGGTGTAAGCTGGAGCCACTAAAGGAAGGGAAGGGTATGTGCTCCCAGATGTAGATGGAGAAGACAACGTGGAGGGGAATGGGGAAGGTCAGGAACTGAAACTGTTCCAACATCATAAAGAATAAATGTTTCTTTTTTTACCATATACAAAAATACAAGCTCTCCTCAGCATCATGCATCTTGCCAATACATCCAAATCTGAAACAGCCTCTGCAGTCGGTAATAAATATGCACCTCTCCTTTAGCTGGACAAAGAGCACCTGAGAACCACTGACGGCCCTAAACAACACTTGAAAGCCGCTCTTAAATCTATTTTGGGCATTTTAGCTTTCTTTATGCCACTGATAACATGCAGTATTGATTCAAAACACACCAACAGCTGACTTGCCAAGTATCATTTAGCCCCCGACCTGCTGCAGTCTGGAGCAGACAATGCAAGAAGGCCAATATGAGCTCTCCCATTTGCACTGAAGGATCATAACCCTCCTGCAGCACCTTGAGCGTCTGCTTCCTCATGTGCAAGAGCTGAAGCCACTGTTCGCTGTAGAAGATGTGCATGACAAGATAATCACATTGTACTTTGCTATTTGACATCAGGATTGTCAAGCTGGTTTACATTTGGGACAACTGCATTAGGCAGGCTGGAGAGAATTGATGCAACCAGAATAACCACCAACTCTAAGTTCTCCCACCTTTACATGATTCAGAAACTTGCTCCAGAAAATTCATCTTGGACAAATCCCAGAATATCTACTGTGCTGTGTAAAAACTGAGACCTGAGCTCCACAAACCTATTCACAGAATGTCTCCAAACAGGTGAGAAAAATCAGGGATAGGCCCTCAGCCATTCCAGCTTGAAAAATTTTATCCAGAGACAGCTCTCACCTGTGTACAGAAGGCATGCTGGCAGTGCTGATGCTGGCAGTCAGGCTGAACTAGCAATGCGTGTGCACCTTGGTGTCACTCTTTTTTTTCTGATGCCTCTAAATCCCTGTCACCTAACTGCAGCCAAGGAGCAGAAGAGTATCAGAGCTCTGGCTCAGTAAGCATCTAAAACCACTATTGTTAAGACAGCTATCACTCCTCCTCACAACCGCTGCTCCCCCTGCTTCTGAACTCCATTTTTAAGGTTACAAACTCTTCGAGCTAAATGAATCATAGTCTGATTTATTACACAAATGACTAGAGAAACTAAAGAGAAAGGAATGAAGGTTGCTTAGTATTGGTGATCTGGAATTAATCTCAAGTTTCATTTCTCAAACCCAGTCTCTGTGACATTGATCCAAACAAACTCCTTGTGCCTCAGTTTCCCATCTCTAGAACAGAAAAAAACAGTACTTCTATACTTCACAAAAAGACCTGTAGTAAGATTCTCTGTAATTCATCAATTACGGCAGAGCAGTCAGGCAACCATACAGAAGTAATTATTTAACAACGGATTCTCTTCCCTAAAAGAGAGAGCTCAAGGTAGTGTGGTAACTGGCATGCATTCCAATCACAAGAGAACTTTTCAAAGTTAACATTTCTGAGTTAATACCTATTCTCATTAAACAAGGTACACGTAACACTAACATACAGAACTACAGGCAAGAAACGACTTAACCTTCTTCCAGTATGTGGCTTTATTACAGCAGGAGAATCAAGAAATCTAGATCTAAATACAGGATGGCTAGTTCTGATTATCTCTACATGATTTTGACAAAAGGTATGATGAACATACTTATAAAATGTTTCTTATTGCTCTCATCTTAATAATTGGTTATATCACAATTGCACCTAACTTGGATTTGTTAGAAAAGCTTCTTTTACACTTACTAGGAATATGAAGTTGGAGATAAGAAAGTAAATTTTTATTTTGGTTTTATCTACAGTATGAGCTTCTTTCATACGTTTTACTTTCAAAACCAGGTTTATGTTTTGCAGTTTTGAAGGCACTGCAGTCTAGCATTTGGAACTGCAGGTTGGGAAGCCAGATCTTTCTGACTTCCTGTGCTTTCACACAGTGACTGCTTGTTCTGCCTCTGTCACTCACACACCAAGTGAACTTCATTCTAAAACTGATCTCACTGAAACTACTGATATTTCATACACAGAAGACTATTTCTAAAAATGAGTAAGTAGGACAGAAAGTGGTTCTCTCCACCTCTCTGATGCCACCTCCAAAAAACTCCAGTTATGCTCTTTGCTCCAACTTCCGGGTGAGATTGTTGTATTTTTTCCTCTCTAATGTTCCTGTTGTTTCTTAGTCAAGCACTGACGGAACAAACGGGGCCAGAGGTTACCAGTCTTTATCTTTTTTTGCTTAACAGCTTACCTCTCCAGTCCATCTCCTTGTTGTCCTTATTGCAATTTTGCTTCCCACCGCTTTGATCAGTAATCAAGGGAAGATGTTGCATGCACAAATTGCAATCTGACAGAGAATCAACTGAATCCCAAAGCAGCATCTTGGGGTCCACCATGAGGCAGAGATTGCCCATCATGTCAAAGATGGTACAATGTATATTTTTTTGTATTCAGGGTGATTATCATTCCAGTACCTGGAAGATGGAGAACCGACGCTTTGCAAGCCTCTATTATCAAAATGAATTTGTCTTTTCCAACTTTTTCCAAGGTTAAGTTGAGATTGCATGAATCTCTCAGGTCTGTTGATGTATCTGTTTCAGATCTCTTCAGGTCCCTTTTGTCCCATCTGCAGTAAGCCTAATATTCTACTCCTGCAATCACTTGATCCCTGACTTATTTATGCCTTCTCAGCTTCTTCTCATGCCAGAGAAATGTTTTCAGGTGCAGTTTTGATGTCTGCGAACTTTTGTATTGCCTGGTTCAGTTTAAACCAAAACTTTTCTGACGCCCACCAGTTATCTTGTGTTCCCACAGCTTTTATGTTCATGCAAAGTTTTAGAACTTGTTTGTTTTTTGTCCAGAAGTCAGCGCTTCTAATGCCTTGAGTTCTTCAGTGTTGCCTGATGACTTTGTTTCTAGGTACTGCTTTTTTTTCTTATGAATCATATGTTCCTCCTTACTGTGGAATCCATTAAATTGATCACTGCCAATATGTTTTACATAAGACATGTTGGTTAATACAATGAAAGGATTTTATGCCTGTAAAACCAAACTGCCTCTTTAATTCATACAGATGTTGCAACTGAGACTATCACTTAAGCCATGGGCATACAGACTGCTTTCCTGGTACCTCCTGCAATGTGAGTGGCTCTCACAAAGACTTATGCAGGTTGCTACAAGCACTCCTTCCTTACCCCAGCTAAGGATTTGGCAAGAAAAGAGACACTTCATTGTACTAAGTGCTGTACATTACTATATTAAAAGTAATCGTTTTTTATCCTAACAATTCATTACTGGAATACATAGGAAAAGAAATCTTATCCCCATTTTACAGAGAGTAGATTGAGGCATGGTCATAATAAGCAATTTGTCCAAAATTACACAGAAAATCTGTGCTGGAACAGGAAACTGAACTCAAACAATTCAGAAGATTTAGATTTCTTTCTCTTCCACTACAACAAACTAAGAGAAGACAGAATCACAGAATGGACGAGGTTGGAAGGGACCTCTGGAGATCAGCTAAGTCCACCCTCCCTGCTCAAGCAGGGTCACCTAGAGCACATTGCACAGGATCACGTCCAGGCGAGTTTTGAATATTTCCAGAGAAGGAGACTCCACAACCTCTCTGGGCAACCTCTTCCAGTGCTCTGTCACCCTCACAATGAAGAAGTTTTTCCTCATATTCAGATGGAACTTCCTGCGTCTCAGTTTGTGACAGGACCACTATTAAAACTGCTGGTTCAGAAACACTCATACCGAAGCCTGACAAACATCATATTTCCATTTGTTTTCCTATTCAGTTCTGAAAAGAACAATTTCAAACACATAAAATGTTTCTATTCTACTTTTCTGAGGGACATAACTGGATGTTCTGTGTCTCCTCAAGTCTGCAGACCTCCAGCTGGCAATACAAGGTGCTCCCTGTTTGCACTTACCAAGCATTTCCAAATCTAATTTTAAATGAAAAGTTCCCAACATTACTGAATTCTTACATTAAAGTTTTGTGTGTCTGTTCTATGGCATCTTCCAGTTCTTCCTTCTGGTCTGGAACAAAACGGTACTCCGACACATAACCTGCAGTATGCTTATAAGGGTCATAGTCTCCCAGCTCAGCTACGGTACACAAGAAAAGAAAAAAGTTTTCAATGCTTTATGTTAACCAAAAAGTATATTATCTAATCCACCTATTTGTGCCAATCCACCTTTACCCAAGTGACTGTTATCTCACCATGCAGTCACATATAAAATCCAAAACCTATTCTTCTTTCAAAGAGGAGAAATACAAGATAATCTGCTCTTTATGTACAGAGCTGTCCATACTAGTCCACCAAAAAAAAAAAAAAAAAAAAAAAAAAAGTCTTCAAACATTTTTAAAGAGAAATTGAAGGTTTAAAAAGCTGGAAATTTTGACAAGAAGGTTATCGCTTTTACAGAACTAGATCCAATTTTGTCCAAGACAGTATAAGTTGAAATTTGATGCTGTATGTTATTTGGCAGCATATGTAAAACAAATGGAGAAGCAAAGTCCAGTTCTTAGAATATTTGTGCCCTCATAAGTCGTAACATTACAGACAGAACTGATTCATATTCTTGCTGGGACTCTTAACAGAAATGTCGAAGTCTGAATGGGAATGTAGACAAGTATCATGAGACAGACCTAGAGATAGGTCCTTTGAAGAAAAGCATCATTTATTGTGAGGAAACAGAAGACGTCATTCTCCAATAAAGTATCAGTATATTTTCTGAACATTAAATTAATTTTCAAAATCAAAATAATTGTAAAGAAAGAAATTTTCTTAAACAAAAAAATTTTAACAAAGTCAAAACATGATTTTCTTTGAAAAAACCCTAGAATTTGCATACCTTAGTTATATTACTTTACATGTTCCCATACAATTATAAAATAAATATGCACCTTTGTCAGAACCCACTTCTGCTGATCTTCATTATAATGAATTGCATCTATCTGTGAAACTGTGCTACAGTTAATATGTTAATTTAATAACCCTGAGCAAAACTGGCACATGTGGGGCCTCTGTGAGAAAATCTTCACTGAAGGTTTCTATCCAATGCCAACTGAAGCCTTAAACACAGCCAAAAGGAGGCTATATGAGCCATGAAGGAAAAGGCTCATCTAACCACTCATGTTTCTTTCTAGATTTTAATAATGTTTCCAAAACAAGACAGTTATCTGTTCAGTGGAGATGCTGAGAAGTTCCTCAAAAAATCTCTCTAAAAACATTGTTTCTTGCCTATAACAGGATCAACAGGAACAGCTACAACAGCAAGAACCTCAGCATTCTTAATAGGAACAGGTCAGATCAAAAAACAGAACTGGTATATTCTGCAGACTGCCATAGGTACTGCAGAGTGCCATGGGTACTGTGTTTTCCATCATTGTCACTATAACAGTCTGCAGTCTTTGCCCACAAAAGGAGGAGTAAGGTTCATGTGCTAAGGAAAGGATCAGCATGGACACCAAAGATGGCACCCCAGCATCATCTGAATGGCATATGCAGGGCCAGTGACTAGGAGCGGAAGGTGGACAGGACGCATGGACCCCAGCTCCTCCTGAACCCAGCAGCAGCTGCTACTTCCACAGGGGAAAGGTGCCACTGGTACAGCACCTGCCACAGCCTACTGCTGTAACGAGCAGAGCTTCTCAGCTCTTACCAAATTCCAACAAATGCATTTCACCTCAGTTTGGAAAAGAAAACAATATAGTCTGGCATATCACCCTTGGAAAGGCTGCTCACCTCAGTGCTGATACTTTGGGTTTGTATTTTAAATATGTACCTCAGGTACAATTGCAGGCCTTAAAAAAAAAAGACAACACTTTTTATAGAGTCAATGGGAATGTATATTTACTGGTGCCAGGTCTAAATTTAATTCTCTGTTCTTTCTACTCCTTGCTATGCTTTAACTGACCTCTCTTGTGTGACCTTCCTCATTGTTTTCCCATAGAACAACTGAGATTAGAATCATATAAACCAGATTTTATATCAAAACAGCAGCTTCCCACATTCTAACCATCTTAGAAAATGACTAGATGACAAGAATTAATTTATTTTTTTACTCATGTCTCCTAGTATGTTTAAGTTGTTACCATCATTACATAACTTCCTGCTTCATACTGCAGTAATTTTTCAGGGAATGTACAACTGCCAGTAAAGTGAAAAGCGCACTGCAAAGAGTTTTTTCAGAGTATGTCAAGTCAATGGCAAAATGTCAGTTAAAAATAAACATATCAAAAACCAGAACTAAGAAACTAGCTTCTTTGAAAGGCATGTAACACACCATGAAATTCTGTGATGCCTACTCACATTTCATATACAAGTTATTTCATTCTGCCTTGTTATTCTAAAACAGAAACGAAAGGAGGACCATTTGTTATCTTGTATTATGTGTTGTTGAATCACACTTGGAATATCAATAATGTAGATAATCTTTGCTTAATATATATCACACACAAGAAATATAAATCTAATGTAAAACAAATCATGCAGTCAGTTCCTAGCATGACTTGTCATACAATTTTTCCCATTACCTAATACCCAGGTTACCTGTTGTGTTTGAATGTAGAGCTAGAGCTGCAGTGTAAGAGGAATAACTGGTAGACAGATAGCTCCTTCCTAATTGATCGCTAGTTCTATTAAGTATATAGGATATAACTTCCACTTCTGAAAAGCTAACTACTGATGGATGAATGCAGATAAATGGCAGGAAGAATTAAAATTCTTCACTTCAGGTCAAAATACATCCTCTCTTCAAGCAGAGGCACATTTGTATTGACATAATGTAATTTTTGAAAGATTCTTTTATTTGACAGAATGTGTTGGCTGGAGGCTGCCAATGACCCGTCAACTCTGTAAATTGCCTGATGAAGTAAAAAATACGCTATAGGAAAAAAAAATGGGTTGTTGACATATTCTGCATGCAATGTCATAAGTACAAAATAAGGTATTCCTGAGCAAGGCAAACAGCGTTTGTCAGACTTTTCAGAAGGTAATTCATATCATCTGACTTTTCAACTTTTTTTGGCATTAATTTCTGTATTATTTCTATATTATTAATTTCTGCATTACTTCTACATCCTCTGTTCTGAATGGGCATCTATTTACAGCTCTCTGGCACAAATCGATCTAATTTGTTTTGTTCTGAAATGAATGCATAAAGTGTTAATTAAGTCTTCAGTCAACACTTAAAGTGAATCATAATACAGGATTAAAAGAAATAAGTTCTTAGCTGACCAGAAGAACTTACACTGAATCACATATGCTCCCAGCTGCGCTGCAGTGTTGATTGGACAAGGCAAGCGGCCCTGTAAAACATCTTGCTTGACCTGCAAGAAAAACTGATACCTACAACACAGAGAGGAAATGAAAATTACTTCAGTATTGAGTCTGAGGCACCAAGTAACATTTCATCATCTTCCAGTTAACTAAAAACATACCATGCAACATAATTAGGTGACAATCAAAAACTGTATTCCTGTCCAAATTACTCTTCTCCTCCTAACCTTCGAGTAACAACTAAGATTAATCTAGTGAAAGAAACGGGATAGGGAAGAACTCTGCAGTTTTCCCATCTGCTTATATTGAGCAGATAAAATTAATTTTCCTCACAAAAATGTAATTTCACTCTTTTGACTTTCATACATCAGTCAGGAAACAGCAAAGAGGGCTAAAAATCAGAAAAACTGTTAGATACCTATCAAAAGCTAAAGTTTAACCTGATTAGTGGATCAACTTAGGGGAGAACTGGGTATCAGACATCTCTTGAATCAACGGTCTAGAGCAGATGCAGATTTCATTGGATCTGTCCTCTCATGAAGAAATGGGCGGCTATATTACCAGCAGCTAACTGTATTTGTCTTAGTGCAGAGCACCTGCCCTCTTGGAACAAAGATAGCAGAGATAAAATGTAATTTTTGACTTGTAACCTGCTTCTACATCCACTTGATGAAGTACATACTCAGGCCTCAAAGTAAAGCCACATTGAATTAAAAATCAGCAGCAGGACTGAGAAGTAAAGGTAAAATCAAAGCTTTTGAGAATATTTTTTACTGATGCGAATCTCTCAGTTTCGAGCATTACCTCAAATGCAAACCAAAACACCTTATATACAGTTTCTTCAACCTCCAGTGTACATATTCAACACACATCAGACAAATTGCTCAGACATCAGATGCCAGCTGAACACAAGTATCTGCATTTGCCACCCCTTCTCCTGTCTTTCCAATGCTGAACTTACAACGAAACAATACACACAAAACGGATGGAAAAGCAAAGAGAAGAAAACAAGCCATCAGGCAAAAGACCTGTTTGGTTTTTCAACTCTCCATACTCATTCTAGGAAATCTTTTTATGCACACTTTGTTTTGCTTTGTCTGTTTTTACTACAACAGATTTGCACAGTGTTTTACAGAACCTTACATGAATTTCTTGCACCAAGTTCATACAAAAGCAATACTGAAAAGGTATCTTTTTAAGAAAAATTTTGGTCACACATACATGCGTACGTACAGTTCTTTCATTATTCATTAATTCAACTTCATCTACACAGAGCCATTCAGCTACATTGTAACTGATTTATTCTGTGTTTGTTATTACACATTACTCATGTAAGTATTCTGTAAGTTCAAAGTGCAACTATTCTCGTCCATGAGAAGTTCACAGACTGCAGGTTGCATGATAATTGATCCTTAAATTAGACCCAACAACAATTGCTAGACTTTATCAGACCAAATGAGTCTCTCCATAAGGATACCCGTTTCTTTCTGGTTAATGATCCCCAGAATATGTGCCGTGCTTTGTGTGATATTACAGTAGGAAATGTCAATCCTTAAACAAATGGCTAATATTTTCCACCCTGAAGAGCCAGGGCCTTGCACAGAAGTTTTTTGAGAATGTCAGCAGGAGATATAAAGCACAGATGCTCAGGGTTTCTTCTATCTAGGCAATATCTCAGTATTGCTTCTATCCAGGGTTTACCAGTCCCATCTAGACAAATATTTTCTGTATGGATGATGATGATGATGATGATAAAGAAGATCTTAAATCTACTATGGAGCACACAGCATCTTCTTTGCAACATGAAACATGTTTCTGATAAACACTCGTCTTTCTTTTAGTACTTCTGCAGCTCTACAGTGCAGAGCTTCAGGAACAGAACAGTGCTATCATTGTCCCTTCCATAGGTGTCCATATCTGTGTATTTCCAGTACGTATGCTCAGAATAAAACAGAATGACAACTTTGCAACAAAACTCACCTCCTTGCAAAAACCAGTCAAAGGCAATAACTGGTAAGTGCATGAGTGACTCCTAAGAGATGAACATTCTCAATTCCCACTGAAGCCACTAAGCTCCTCACAGAACTAGACCTTTTGTCCAAACTTGCAGCTAAAATATTCTCACCTTGCTCGCTGTCAAGTTTGTCTTGCAGACATAATACTACCTAAGCACAGCTCTAGGAAACACATCCAGTATATGTTAATAGGAATCACCTCAGCGTTAGTTTTTGCCTACAAACCAAAATTAGATTTTCGTGTGAAGCAATTACAAATTTAACAGGTTTTCATTATTTGCAAATAGTAATCATGTAATGCCACAGATCATTAACATCTAATAACAGACTCCACGCACATACTCATTACAATAACAAATACATGGTCCAAATAAACACAGTTAGCACGCCACTGGAATCACATACTTCCTGCTGAAAATTATTATTACGAAGAAAAAGAGTAGCTGTAATCCATTCTAGGTGGAAGGCTTTATTTCTGTGGCCTTCTTATATTTTTTCTGAAAATATATTTCTTCCTTCCAAGGTTTAAGAGCCTATAGGAATAAATGCTCATAAAGTTTGATGGCATGTGGCTATTCTTCAATGTGCTTTTTAAGGAGTGTAGTTACAGTGTATTCCTTTCTTACGTACCTCTGTACCTTCTAGGGTGCAACTTTTGCATGAGCAAACACTGTGCACACAAAAATAGAGGCTTACCATTTATGCCAAAATGCTTCTTGACTAGATTTGCATACCAAATTAGCAGTGCAAATCACAGACTAACTTTATTACAAGAAAACCAAATACAAGTTTTGAAAATTTAGCCCCTGTCATTCCGCAGACATAAATCTGACCTGCCTCCCAAGCAGTAATCACAACAGATTCTGTTGCTGAAGTTCTCTTCCCAGGGCCATCTTTTTCACCCTGTGAGCAGGAATGAAAGTAGTTCTGGAAAAGTACAGCAAAACTATATCAAACTTTCAGGGCACAAGGGCATTACACAGCATCCAGATTATGCTTTTAACCTGCAGAGTCATAATTTTATTTATTTTTATCAGGTCAATATCAATCTTGTTATACTGAGACTTCTGTCACTGCAGTGCACTTACAGAAAAAAAAAAGCTCTCATTGTGGTACGTGAAAAATATTCTGCTTACGCTGTAACTGCCATCTTTGATTAAGGAAAATTAAAATCCCTGAATGTATTCAAATAAATTCTCACGTGTCATATTCCTCTTGAGCACAAATTTGGACATCAAAAGAAATATTTTGGCATTTATTAATGCAAGTCAGTACACTAATTTTATCCATCTACCTATCACAATTTTCAAAGTTCCCTTCGAATACAAAATTCATTGTCTAAGATCTTTCATAAATAAAGCAAATAGAAAAGCCTCTTTGTGAGAGTTCATGCAAATATGTGTGTGCGTGTATGTGCGTGTGTGCGCGCGTGCACATGTATCCTCATATTTTTTTAGAGGCCAACCTTATTTAAAAGAATCAAAAGCACATAGCTCTTCAATTTCCTTCACATATTTTTAGAAGGACAAAGACAAGTCCTCTTGAAAAACAGTCCTGGAATTTAAGGTATGACCAATAAAGAAGAAAATGCCCTGTATTTAGATATCCAAGTAAACTCTAAACTTCACTATAGCATATGCATAAAGACAGACTGAAGAAAAGAAAAACCCCTCAAATGCACATCGAATTCCTTTGATTTTTAATGCACTAGAGAGCACCTTTTCATCCTGATCTTTCCAAACAGTGGTTCATACCAGCCTCTGTGAAGCTACTCACAATTCCCTCCCTGCACATCCAGATGCTCAAGCAAAAACCACCCAGTCGCACCACAGCAGCATGTGCCTGACTCTAATGGATCACTACCTTGAAACCAACAAACTGTACTCGTATCAAAATACCGCACCTTGTTATTTCTTCTTTAAGTTTACATGGATCCTCTGCATAGAATTTAATGCCAAAATACAGAGTGTATGGTGGTCCAGCTGAGGAAAAAAAAATCAGGGCAAAATATAATAGTTATGAATATTATTAGATTACAAAACACCTGCTATGAAGCTTATAAAACTTGAAGTCACCAATAAATCCTAACACAGCTACATACTACTCTTTAGCAAAGCAGAACACCTACATTCATAACACATGAAAAGTAAATAATAATTATAATAAAATAATAAAATACTAGTAACACAAATACAATAAAATAAAAAAATATTAAAAACTAGGCTAAGAAAACTCTTTTTACCGTTTTTTCCTAGTCTGTGTCTGTTTATTCATATCCCGTAATTCTACTTGGAGTTTTTATTTTGAAGATTTTAACTTTAGATTTCATTGCTAACTCTTTCTCCAAGATTTCTTTTAATGCTTGGTTTTGACCTTTAGATACTTTTTCTACTGAAACTTTTTGAAAAATGTAATTGTATGAAATGTGATTCCGATGATAAATTATAATACTTAATATTAATCTTTTCCACATTTTCAAATATCTTATGAAGAGATTTTAATTATATGCCAGTTTAATTAATAAATATTTGGAAAAGCTTTTCTAATTCACCTTTTATATATACATTGTTCTTCTCCAGTTAACTCCAGATAGTATGGTAGAGGTATCACAGCTACTATAAAATTAATTATACAAGTTAAGAAGAGCATGATTTGTTATTCTAAAATAAAAATGTAATGGCAGAGAAATCCTTGGACAATAATCTCACAAATACCCTTAGAAAATAACGGTACATTCAATCTGTGTGTGAAATTTTGACGTGGCTATGAACTGCAGTAATGAGTTAGTTCAAGAGCTATTAATCTGTTGTGACTAGAATATAAAGGCCTTACAGGCTATATATACATGGAATATTTTCTCTGTTGTTTCATCTTCAGATACTTTCTTTAAAAGTTTGAATTAAATACATACTGTTTATCAAGTCCTTATGTTCAGCAAGGGTCTTTGCAGGATCCAGCCAGTACTGTGAGAGAGATAATTATGGAAATTAGTCACTTAAGATTGAAAATCAGTAGAGAATAAGTTCAATTATATATGTATTCATATATTGATTTTTTTTCCTCACAAATATAGCACAAGTGAGATGATTTGTTTTCTCACCAGAATACAGAAACTTTACCAAGATTACATTAATGTTGAGTCTGACTGCCTGAGACACTTCTGTCTGCTAATGACAAACTTGTAGCAGCAGAGCCATTTCTGATCAGAGAAACATTGTCTGTACAAGTGTAATGTTACCCGTCTTCTCTAAGGGAACAGGTCTTCCCAAAAGGAAATATGCTTGGTAAGAGCTACCACATATCAGTCTCGTGACAAGTTGACTCGATAGAGGATTTATTTAAGGGCCCTCTTGGTGTCTACCTTATCTGATAGAGATAGTACACTGCTGTGCAACCTGGCTATTTTCTTCCTGGGAGATTAACCGAAGCAGGCCATCTCTGAAATAACAGCAAAGGTATATATACTCAGTGACAACAAAGCAGGTAAGACAAGACCGACAAGGAAAGAATGAAGAGGCTCCAACTGTTTTCTAACGAAAAACAAAAGTGGGGGGATAGGCATAACAGTACTCTTCCAAAACCAAAAACTGCTATAAGAAAATGCTGATCAATGTTTCTGTGTGTCCGCTGAATACAAGACATGAAGAAATTGGCTTAACTAGAAGCAAAACAGAATTTAGTTTTGAGTTTTAGAAAAGCTTTTTAACAATAGCGGAAGGAATCACCGGCAAATGGCACCAAAGGAGAACGGGCGCAGAATCTCTTTCCTTGGCAGGTTTCAAGAGCTGGCTGGCAAACATGTCAGAGCTGAGCGAGGTGCACCTGGCGTGCTGCAAAGGAATGAGCTGTTACAAGGGCTCCCATACCATTTGATCAACAGACCACAGATGACTCATTGTATAATTTCTCATTACTCTATTCCTTCTTTATCAAACTTCTAATAAAAAAGTTATTTTGATTGTTATTGCTGAGCGCAGTTCTGCAGACCAGCTGGATACTTCTCACGATGGCTACGTGGATCACCAGCACGATGCACATCCTGTTCTTGCAACCATGTCATTAGTTTATTTTTTCTAGCCTGACATTTCTATGATTCAATTATCAGAAAAAAGTGCAGGGGCAGCTGCTGAGACAATTCTTATCTTCACTCTTTTCTGTCCTCTGCCCTCATACATGAACTTTTTGGACAAGCCAAAAACGGCACACATTTTTAAAACCTGGGAAGGAAAAAGGCTGCAGAACACAGCTTCTGAAAAGAGCTTTTTGAGGCAGCCTGAATTTACTCCTTTTGTGCCCCCCACTTTCAACCAAGGAACGACGAGATCAGTGAATGAAGAGACTCCTTACCTGCTCACCGAGCTAACCCCATAGAGAACAAGACTAAACTGATCAATCAAAAATCTTCCTCTTCTAGCCAGAGAACATCTCCAGAGTAAAGAATTTCACTATTAGAATGAGTAACATACAGAAGAGAGGGAAAAACACTACAAAAAATTCAAAGAAAAAATTCAAACAACTAAGTGAATAACTGGTTGTAAAAAACTATCAGTATTTTGACAAAACATGAAAACAAACTATTTCTATTAGCTGCTGATCCACCTGCACTAGAACCAGCCGTATGCCTTGCTCTTGGTCTACTGGAGTGATATTGCCATCTCACATCCAGGAATATTTGTTGAGCACTGCCACAAACTAAGGTTACAAGAATCATCATCCGTCCGTTCAGTGAGCTGCATTTTAAAAATAAAATAATTAAGATGGCACCTCACGCACGAGGGAAACCTTACACTTGACTCTTACACTCTCACGAGTCAAAACTGACAGCTTCACAATGATGTAGAATGATGATAAGGTACTTCAAACTTCCTACAGAAAAAAAATATTCAGCGTGTATTTGCTTTGAATACATCCAGTAACTATCCAAAAATATAAACCCTCTTAACCTCAACACAGGGTGGGAAGAGAAGAAAAATTTGTCACACTTGTTCAAACAACCTATTAGAAATTCCTATCAGCAATAATCTGAGCTAGCACAGTAAGCAAGCTGACAAAATAAAGAGATTTCAAAGTCAACAGGCAAAAAAGGGCAAAAATGACAGTATACTGCACATTCTGACCTTAGAACATCCCTCTTTCCAAAACTGGCATCACAGTGTGAAAAATACATTGCCAAGCTAGCTTGCTTTCATTGACAGCTTTGTGTTATGCTGCAAAAGATCAAAACTACGCTGTTTCAAAATCAGATCAAAATCTATCACAAAATAATTCATCAGTCTTTAAAGCAAATACGATTTTCCTTAACTGAACTGAAATCAGCATCAGGATTTGAACCTGTATTGTTTAGTGTTTTATAGTCCTCTTTGCTTTTTTAGCGTTAGATGCACAGATGGATTAATTGTATGTAAAAAACTGATGCTGAAGTATCATCAGTAAAGTTGCCAAGTCAAGCACAGGAGTATTACAGATTTCTGGTTGTCTCTGTAACCTGAATTCTGCTGCCTTTTGTATCCATGCAATACACTAGCCTTGACGGGATAAAACAGATTGCGGCCATGTAATTAAAGACTGTATCATCACATATATAGACGATGCAAGCACATTGAAATTGCATTAGAAGTCTTAATTCTCATATGCAGTACTTGACCTTGCAACCTAAACTATATTCTTTGTACAGTCTTTGGAATGCAATTTCCAAGTTGGGGGGGGGGGGGGCAAAATTCAGAGGGAAAATTCAAAATTCAGATTCAGAGGGAATCTGAAAAGAGGAAAGGGAACAAATCTGGTTATTCGTATTGTTAAACATTTCTTTTCCTTCCCCTAAACTGAGTCAACAGGAGGAATTCTAAGCCCTCATCACTGTAAGACAGATTGCTGCTACTTGCGCTAGGAAAAACCCAGTATCGGCTGGCACTAGGAAAATGCTCTTCCGAGGGTACCATGGGCCTCTAGATTCCTGTGCTGCGTAGGTAAACGGTTCAGCTCAGGCTGGTTTGCAGCTGGGATATTGAAAAGGGGGGAAGATACAAGAATCTAGACTGTTTTGTCACTTCCCCAGTAAGTATTTACTGTTGCGGCAACGCCACAAAGCCATGCTTAAAATCACTGTGCAGCAATTTATTATTGTAAAGGCTGCCAAATTTTTCCTGAGGAATGCAAGGGGTGAGGGGAGGAAAGGGTGTATTCTATCATTTTATTTATAAGCCAAAGATGGATGGGACTTCATGGATAACGGAAAGGCATTCTTCAAGCCTGCCTTGCACAATGAACACGAGAACTTTTACAAAAACAAAACCCCCCTGCAGCAGAGCCCTCCAAGCATACTTATGCAAGTATGCATAATAATGTGTATTGTATACCTATCATGTTTGTATATTCATATAAATAATGTTGGATAGAGTCACAGTTTTGAACTTGCATGTTAAATCGTTAAAGAGCCAAGAGGAAGAAAACAAAAAAGCAGTCCCTCCGACTAATCCAGTACACTTGCACAGCAGGTGAGGACAACAAACTCAGCATTCATGGGTGCCGAAGCATGAGACATGGAGTCTCATTCTTTTTATCTGTTTGGCAACCAGCCTGCGACTTCTCAGTGACTTCCTGCCTGTATCTCTCCTGTGCAGGCAGCAAGTTATCTGACTTACAAGCAGTTCATCACCACTGTAAAGCAGTGGAGGACCCAGCATCTACCCATCTAACTGCAGATGTTAAGTTATGTGCATCTGAAAGGGAAATTTAACATTCACAGAAGAAATGGGGGAAAAAAAAATCACTATTTTTCATTAGTGCTAACAAATGCAACTATCCAATTACTAAATTGATGCCTACTGATCTACTGATTACTATTTACAAAGACAATTTACTATTTGTTTTATTTACTACAGAAATTATTATTTACTAAGAATGATGATAAATTTACTTGATATTAATGAGCAAAATTTTCCTTTTTCCTTTTTAGGAAGGAATTACTAAAAAAAAGATGTTTTTAAAAGTGTATGGCATTTTAAGAACAGACAGGCACTACTGTCATGCGTGCTTCTACAAATCTGGCTCCACTATGAAGATTCTAAACTGAGACAAAGCTGTGAGAGGGATACGTGTTATTTTATAATTAGCCCTTTAAATGAGTGCAAACATTTTTCCATGAATTTCATTCCTTGAATCTGCATAGGGTCAAATCTAGGTCAAATTCCATGAACTTAACTGAAACAAAATATTCACTAGGTTGAAACATTTGCTGTGGTATCAGTCAATGAAGTGTCCAGTGGAGGCAAATCTATCAATTTCAAACTAAAACCCTGGGCATCTTAATCAGACTCTTACGAAGTTGTACCTATCACCTCACCCATGCCAATTTTTGTTCACTTTTACAAAAGAAATCATAACATTTAAAGAGATTACCCAAAGTGTTTCCTTATCTTAAAGGAAATGTATAAATCGTCAGGCATTTCCTAAAAATACAAATATGTATTAAATACTTCTACCTTTTTTTTAGAACCTAAAGTTATATTGCTTATATTTAATATTAGATCTATACCAGAGGATGAGTTTCCTTTTGATCCTACTACACTTTAAAAGTTCATTCTTCCTGCCTTTAATTCAGTTGGCCATCAGCTTTGTTCAGGTTGTTTCATTCCCTTAACAATCTTCTACAGTTTCTAGCTTCTCAGCAATATTATCAGCTCCCACTTTCCTTTCACTGGCTATGCAGTCTATTTTAACCAGCACAGGTCTTTTTCTTTCTAGCTGATTTAGTGTACTGTGTTCATGGCAAATGTCAAACCCATACAAAAAACAAAGCATGAGCTAAGTACAGCTCATCTGTTCTTCCAAGCTCATGAGATCAAAATACACACTACATTATGTTACAATAATGCCCTAAAGGACAGATATTTTCTATTGTAAGCAAGTATTTTGTTAGAATGATGCCTTTTTTTCTACAGTTAAGTTGCATACAGTCCATTCAATCTGCTACTTTTCTGCCATCTACCAATTTGGTATAATAACCTGCCAATTTGAGCTTGCTGCAGTTTCTTTATTAATTATGTAGGATGGATCAAGAAACCTACTTCGCATATGTGAGTCCACACTGCTGGGATACGAAATTCATGGCACTGGCTTCTATATTTAACTTTGCCATAACTGAACTGACCTGGTTGCAGCAGGGCAACTCACAGTAGAAAGCTCAGGTTCAGAAGAAACCAAGATCAGCATCTCCCCACTGCCTCTGCATCCCCTCTGGGCTACCCAGCTGCAAAATGCATGGCCAAGGGCTACCTTCTACGTGCTGTTTTATCACACCTGTATGCTCAAAACAGAGGTTCCACACCACAGGGAAGAAAACACCCAAATGAACACTTATTTCAAACAAATGTACACTACCCATTAGATGCACGGTACACAGGTACGGTGTACGCAGGTACAGTGGTGCCAATCTCATGTTAGCTCCAGATCTTGGAGCAGTACAGATGTGTTAGCACAGCACTGTACCTGAACTAACTGGGACGGGGAAACCAGCTTGGTATGCTGCTGAATTTACATGGTGACACTGCTTTCTGTATTTTTATAGCCCTAAGCCAATATCACTGTGCTGTTCATTGTGAATTTAACAGCTCAGGTTAGCGTTACAGTGGAGAAGGCAGATCTTTGCATCACACCGAGATGTGCCTCCAGCAGCAGCATTAGGCCAAGCAGGTGTAGCACAAGAGTTTAGTTGGGAATGGTGAGGTGGCAAGCTGACCAAATGTGAGACGTAAAATGCAGACAGGTTTCTGCAAGTAAAAAACAATTTTTATTATCAAAGGATCTTTAAAATGCTTCTGGTTGTCTAGCTTTCTGCAATAAGAGAATCTCAAAATCTTCTTCATAAGAGGAGCTCTAATAGCATGACTTTTTCAGCATGTTTTTGTGATTTTAGCAAGGAAGTGCCTTCAGACTACAAAAGTGCCCTTTGTCTCATCAAATTCTGCTCAGCTTTTCCTGAGATATAATGTGTTAAAATTGCCATTTCCATTCCCTCTTTTGTATGCTGCAAGAAAATACTGGCATCCTGCCAAAATAATAATTGGTGCAGCCCTCCTAAGGCACACTGCTGACGCCAAAGAGGCAGTAGCAGCAGTCATTACATGGGAGCACCTGGAAGCCGTAGGAAGGTGGGAACTGGCAGCGAGATGAGCAGGGGACCTGTGTGGGCCTCCTAACACTGACTTACCTTGCATTTGGTCCCTCCTCCACTAAAGGAGAGAGAAATCATAAGGCTGCTGTTTTCCCAAATACTAAAGCGGTGAGAGAGTAAAAGGCAGGACAGACTTTCCTAAGCCATTTTCAGCTTCTCCAGCACAGACTCTGGCAATCACGTCTTGCCTGAGAATACCAGATGGGGCACAACACACCACTTTGCTGACAGGTGAGGCAGAAGACAAAACATGCCCCATCGGTCAGGACCCAGCTGACCATCCACAGTGAAAAATACAGGCTGTATCTGCTCTCAGCTTAGTGGGACTGAAGTGCCAACAGTTTGTGCAGCAATGCAAAAGGCTTGAGTGAAGGGCTCATGACAAGGACAGAGAGGTATAGTGACAATCAGTTAAAACTATTTTTCATTTAAACTATCTTTACCAAAAAATGTACTATACTATGTTAAAAGAGCACTGTGTGGTCTGTCAACCAAAGCACTCAAAGGGTAGGAAACACTACTGACATCCTATAGCATTAGTTCAACCCACCTGTTCATTCTGATATAGTTTCAAATTATAAGATCAAATACTTTTTGTTTTTCCCTAGGACTTCTGCCTTGCTCAGAGCACAAGACAGACACAGCTTAAGTACTTCACTGAGAATGGTAAATTTGGCAATTCCTAACTTTCAAGTGCTGGATTTTGGAAATTAAATACTGTTCTTTTAACATGAAGAGTTTGGGGGTACCTGGAATGTCGATAGAGAAATCCATGTAATATGACCAAATTACTACCCTAGAAACAGAGTCTTCCAATTATGCTTTGTCCTACTGTCCATGGTCTCCTCACTGTCATCTTGGTCTGTCTGTCTCTTTGCTGCATCTAGCTATTCTCTCTCACTTGATAATTAGTTTGTTAGTTTTTCAAAAGGGGCCACTTAACTGTTATGCATTCATACATTACATAGCACAATGAAATCCTGTTCCCTGATTAGACCCAAAGTACTACTAAAATAATTATGATACCACCTACATAAGAGGTAGTTCACTAGCACAACACGAAATCAACTGGAAGTGCTGAGGCATGCAAGAATAATGGGAAGAATAACTAAACAGGTTCTTTCAAACCCTTAATAAAAATTTTCTTTTGTAATTGTGTTGTGCTCTTTAAAATATACACTTTTGTCCAATCTATTTTATTCATCACTCAGTTAAATACATAATATCACAAATAACCTGACAAATTAAATAGTAAAATATTCCTCACCAACAGCAGTATATTAATAGGTGGCCAATTCTCCAGACACATTTTTCTCTTTGAGACTAACTCAAGAGCACAGTTTTAAAACTCATTAGCAAGGTAACTTTGAGCAGCCACCATACCATACAATATGTCCTGACAGCCAAATGCTTCCTTCAAAGCAGGGGCTACGCTCTAGGACAGCAGATCAGCAAGTGGCCCAAGTAAATCAGCTTTTGACCCACTTGGGGACACTGCTTTCAAGATACTCCAGGCCCAGCCAAAACAGGAGCAAGTTACAATGGGTTCATTCAAAGGGAATTCCTAGTCAGGAAAGTATCATGTCCTAAGCACTGAGTTCAGGGCAAAACATTAAAATGGAAAAAATTTTAACCCTACTTACTGTGACAATTTTTTACTTGTCATACTTTCTTCATTTTATTTTCAACATCTCATGCAGAATTTAGGACTTGATTCTGTTCCTGTCTAAAACATTAATGTCTATTCCAAGATTTTAATGCTAATGAACACAAGGAAATTTTTACTGGAAAACTAACTGTTTCATGAAATAGCAAAAGTTAGTGAAAGTATGACAGTTTAATGCTCTATAGGCAAAGGTCAAAAGAGGGTAAATTTTACAAATGGAAAATCCAATCTGGCGTGTCTTTTACTCACCGTTTGATGACTTTGGTCACAATAGCGCAGTCCAAAGTAATCTATCTCCACTAGGTTTAAGTGACGAAATACGTAGCCCAGGACAACCGACCCTTTCGTTGACTTCTGTGGGAAAGAATTTACAAGGTCTTTTCAAAAAGATGCTCTGCCTTTGTCAGCTACGTTCAGTGGCATTCATGCATTCAGTTAGCTTTGTCTAAACAAGGAGGCAGTTCCCACTGCCTTAACCCAAAATTTCAGCTATTTAGAGAAGAAAATATTTTGTCCTGATACATGTTTAATTAGCCATTCTGTAAATATTGTTAGGTAGTTAGCAGGTAAACAGACACAAAAGAAACTACTTAAGAGTACTTGCATACATACAACGCTAGTGAACCTAGCATTTTTCTAGCAAGTTTCTGCTCTCTGATCAACACACTAATCCCCATGGCATATCTCAATTCTGAAATCACACTCTTCCTTCAAGCACAGGCCTGTCACTCAAATGCTGACACTGAAGATCAGGAGGCAAAAGTCTGTCCTTAAGACATAAATTATGAATTATTAGCTACTCCATTATTACTCTTGGGGAATAAGGTTGGAGTTTATTTGTTTTCATTTCAAATGTTTTTGATAGCAGAAGTGGGAGAAATCCAACACCCTGAATCAAATAATCCCACTGTATTCTTGAATACTACTTCATTAAGGGTCTACTCCAGTATTTGCAAACAATACTGGCGACAATATTACAAACAAAGTTCTACTGTTGACAACGTATTGTAAAATGCCTGCTGCCACCTGAAGGCCTCTTTTTTATTGGTTCGTCTGGTAGGCAACAACAAACACACTAGGGAGACTGAGAATAATTACACAGAACGATCCCTCTTCAGAATCAGTTAAAGCCTTTGATTACTATAGTCCTAAATTCCACAGAAAAATATGGAAATAAGTCATAACGAGGTTTTGGTTAACCGTTTTACATGTACATACATACAAGGGCCCTAGGATATCCGTGCATGCCAACTGCCCTACACTTAGTCTGCGTATGCAGAAAGATTATTTGCAAGAAGCTTGTATAAACAGCGACAGAACAGCGAATAGTACACCTACATGAAAGATGTGTCATCAATTACCAACTTACCATGGATTTCAAAAACCAATTCACATCTGCTTTGATCCTCTCTATCAGAGTAAAAGTGTGAGACAAATGAAACAGGAAGTTGAGATTGAGAAATACTGTTTGTGTTGTTCTGCTGTTTAACCTAGAGGCAAAAAATCACAATTTCACAACTAAAATGGCAACAAATATTAAGTTTATTTCATTTAGCTCTGCTAGTGAACTATCAGTCAAACAATGACCATGACGATGCAGTCATTCTTTCTGAGTAGGCGCATTTGTGCGGTATTTGTACACAGTCACCAAGGCAGGGTCAGTACAACAACTTCAGATGGCCAATCATGCTCTAAGTATGTAATGGCAAGATAAACATCTCTGGTAGGCTGGGACTTGTTTATTCATGCTATTCAACTAATTTAATATATGTTTGCTTAAACAGGAGCAGTTCTTGAAAGGGTCTCAGTATGGCACAGTCTAATGCCATCATACAGGCCAGTTACACTGAATAGTTATGCCAATTCAAGATAAGAGAACAAAGCAACTGGAATTACATATTTCCTCAGCATGTACAGGCAGACTTGATCATCAGCCACATAACAGAAAAAAACTTAGGAAAAACATGATTACATTTAGCAGAAATTCACTAAATCTCACTTTAGTATTTTAGGTAAAGCACAGAAGTACAGTGATCTTATCTTATCCCCAATAAAAACTGAACTTGGGTTGTAAAAACAACACAAGACAAGATTCAGCCCTTCTCAGCTATAAAGTGACAGTCAGGAGCACTATAGCAAAAAACACAGAAATAAAACAAAACACACCTCAGAAAAAAAGATGGGTTAAATTACAGGACAGCAAGGATACAAGATAGCAGCAGTATCCATCCCACCTCATTTTCTGTAAATTGTTATTCAAAGAAGCAGGAGAGACATCTACCTAACTGAACAGCACATACAGTTATCATTCATACTTCCTGTAAGAGACAACTGCCTTCAGCCTTGGAAGCAACTGTTCTAACCATCCCTTAAACAGTTACGACCAAATCTTGGGAACCCAGGACTGCACCAGTGTCCTTTAGAAACTGGCACCGGAAAAGCACACAATGAAAAAGCAGCCCTGACTCCAAAGCTCTTGCACTGAACTGTGAGTGATTCCATTTAGGTATAAATTATTGCAGCACTTTAAACTGGGTAGTAAATGCAAAAGGAATATTGCAGATGGAATGAAATGCACACTCAGCTGTGCAGTGCCACAGGGTTTGGAAAGGGTTAGTAAAGCCTTTCCAGAAGGTATAATCAGAGCTGCCTGTGTTATTGCTGGTGGAGGGAAACTGGGCAGGGCCTACCGAAGGCATGCGGAAATTCTGTGATTGGCTTCAAACCACTCTGTTTCAATGAGCTGGTCACTCTTTTTGTTTGACCAGTAAAACGATTTGTACCATCAATTAGTCTTATTAGCAGGACTTATTAAAAAAAAAAAAAGCAACCCAGGGACAAAGATGAAGCAGTCCATTTTCCATTCAAATATCTCATGGTAATTATGCACCCTCCTGGGAATCATCCAAGATACTAGACTAAAATGAAACAGAAACTAAAGTCCTACAGAGTTTAACTTATACTACCCCACACCAGTTTAGGATTCAGCTAACCTGGCTGGCATGTTTCATTTTCAGTCAGCTTAGGGCTGCAATGGGCTCACAGTAAATAAAGAGTCTTTGGGACAACTTTCCTCCCCCAGAGGTTAAAGCCAGCGTGATCCCTAAGAAACAAGCACATTTCACACCTGGTTTGGCAGAAATTAAAGCTTCTCTTTTTTCCTTTCAGAGATAAATGGTAATGATATTTAAAAGCCTTTCAACTATTTTTACTTCTATCATTGAGCTGAGAAAGAAAACAAATATATCTTAATTTATTTGCTTAACGCAGTTCAGTTAATGTTTCCACCACTGCAGTTCCTGCAGAAACAAGTGATCCAGCTGTGGCCAAAGGCTGTGCAAAGCCATCTTACAATGGCTGGGTGTTCTCCACACCTACAGGCCCAATATGCTCAATGTGTTGGTTATCCCCAGCCTAAACACACTGTGTGCAATTGCCTCCGTAGCACTCCTCACCAAGGCATTTCATAACCCTCAGTGATCCCTGCAGGTGCGCAGGGCAGCGCTCCACCAGGCAACTGCCAAGGTGAGGCCTGTTCACTGCCCCTGCTGAACCGCTCTAACCACACTTTACTCAACCTCACCTATCACCAACACCAAAGGAAAATTCTTCAGACCCAGCTCAGAGCCTTGCTGAAACCAAGGTAGCCTCATTTTCGGTTAGCAAGTTCTCAGTTTAAGCCAACTGAATTTCAGTGTTTCATGCAAGTAAATTGGTTCTTCAGCTGGAGCCCGGAAAGCAGTTCTGCTGACGAAGCCCAAGAGACTACTAATCAGTCTTGAAATGCACTTTTTACACTGCATTGAAAGAAAGTTCTCTTTAAACTTCTTTAAATTCAGAAGGAAAGCTGTCTCAGCAATAAAATTATAACATAATTCACCAAAACTGCAGAATAAAACTATCAAAGAGTGTTAACAAAGTTAATCCACAGCATACAGCACTGCAAAAACTGTATAATCTGCCTTGCATTAAGCTCAGACTTGCTAGAGGTTTGCATTCTTAGGGGTAAACCCCAGTACAATAAGTTTATTTGAAAATATCATTGGCAATGCTTTCAAGAGAGAACAAAGAATTGTTCAAATGAGTCATAACATCTTGCTTCACATGTTAGCACCATGGCTTCATAAACCAGAAAGGCAGGTTTCTACTGGCTAAAGAAAATGACAGCCAGAACCTTCAGGAGAGATTTGCTTTAATTGTATTTCTTTAATCAAAAAGAAATTGCTCTTTTAAAAATGCTACAGTACTATACTTCAATATATTCACATTACTGCATATTTAGTCATCAGGAATTCCTATTTTCCACGCTGCTCATTGCTTTTTAGCCCCAGTGAGGTTTTTCTGGTTTGATATTGTTTAATTTTCTCCTTTGTATCGTACACAGCAGGGAAAGCCAAATCAGATCTACAGTCGAGGTCAACAATGAATTTAAACACAAAGTTAGAAGTACAGCAACATCAGCCTCCATAGGATGTTAGTCCCTCTCTCAAGAGGAAACTTGCGTAGGGAGTGAAATGCCAACTTATTAAAAGCAAAATAAAACACAGCAGGATATCTTTTAGTCCAGGCAGTGACCATGGAACCTTTCTTCTGAAAGTAATTCAATCTGCTGCCTTTACCAGACTCTGTCTCTTGCAACCTCATAGATGCTAAGGAAGATGCAGATGAATCCATGAGCCCCTGCTTAAAAATATAAGGCTTAGAACTTTGGTTTAACAGAACTGCTGCCTTTTGATGCACCTTCCTATTTTTTTCTCCCATTGTTGAGTCTGTTGGAAAGTCACACCTGATACTGAGTTAATTATTCTGCTTATACACTGGCATGAGATATCAATAACAAGAAGAGCAGAAGGCTTCTGATGTTGAACAAGGAACTTCATTAGAATATGGAAAGTCAAGGAGGATGCTACGGGGGATGACAATTGTGCTGTGAGAGGCAGGAGCACATACTACGGTCCTCAGATTTCCCTGCCAGGTGTTCGACTGCAGGGGTTGTGCTGCTAGCAAGCCCTCGAGTTGGAAGCGTGCTTGATCCACCCCCTACATGCTACACAGTAGCTTGTGCCTATGCAATAAATGGGAAGTGCTCCCCATGTGTCAGGGCTGGAGCACGTGGGAGCACAGAAAGCCCAAAAAACAGGGGAAGCCCCTGTTCTGCTGCTTGTGCAGCTCTGGACATGTCCATCACAGCAACTGCACACACACAGACCAGCCCTACAGCATCTGGGTGCTCAGGCAGACGCCCCCCAGACAGTACCATTTACCCAGGATTTTCAGAGACTGAATTGCAGGATTTTGTCCTAAGTGTTACTAAGCACAGATGAAAATTTTGTACAAAAGCACTGTACAGAGTCACACAACTGATGGCAAGTAGAGCCATCAGTTCCTTCCATCCCTGGTAGATCTGTAACAGAAACAAGTGTCTCTAAAGAGCTCTTTCTCACTGCACACTGTTGTGGTTCTTGCAAAGACCCTCCCCTGCCCCCATCTCAAGCTCAGAAAAGACCAAATGCCACCACAGCTTTTTACCTCCCTCTAGCTATAAAAGTAGCAAGGCTCAGGGTTCTGAAATCGAAGTTCTTGGTGATCTTTACCACCACAGAATAAGCACCTCTTTTCCACGAGGCAAACAACCAGCCAGGCCTCAATCAGCCCAATGCATGTTCAAGCAGAGATGATCTTTAAATTAACAGTGTTTAATATTTACCAATATTCATCTACACAAACAGCTTGACCTTAATTTGCAGAATGCATGTCCAAACAGAGAGGAATTAAAATTAATGTAATTTTATACATGCAGACATTCCCCAACACAACTGCATAACAGAAGTAAATATGTTCAGAACTGAGGATTTAACACACACAAATGAAATAGCTCCATCTGCCCTAACTACACATCATACAAACATACAAACCAAATGGTGCAAATTCATCTCTTCCCCTCTCCTCCTTTTTCACTGACAGCAGACAGGCCAACCCATTTTCAATTCTTTTTTTCCCCCTCACTGAGGGCTCCTCGCACCTTTGCAAACACATGCACAAACTTCTCCACCTTTGCTCCTGAGAGGAGCTCTACACAGCAGCTGCTCTGTTAGCTGGAATATTATCGAAGGCACTGATTTTTCAAGTGATATATATGAAGACACACATAGATGTGTTGTTTTGCTTTTACTAATATAAGTTACACTAACTCATTCTGATTAGGGAATGCTGGTCTAAAAGCATGTCTGAAAGCGCATCTAATTTGTCTGGTTTTATAATTAGTTTACCTGTCCCAAATTTCTAAGTATCTTTCAAAATCCATGTTGGGAGTAATTCCTTAACAGAGGGTAAAATTCCAGTGAGTAGGATCTCCAGCTACTTAAACCTCTCCCCTTGTACCTACCAGCTAGACTGCACTTTGAGGTTTAGTCACAGAGAGATGTAAACTGATCTTCTTGATTCTGAGAAGTGTTTTTTTAAAAAAAAAAAAAAAAAAACACTGAAATATTTGGCTTACGGGAAACTACTTCAGCTCAGTGTGCTTCTTTTTGGGTAGATAAGGATTTCACTGAGCATATAAAAGCAAACATATACTCCCTTACTATCTTTATCACGAACACTAAAAAAAAGTGTCTCATTAAATGTCCACAAGCCCTGTAATTTTGATTACTCTTGCATGTCTGATACAAAACCCTAGAGTTATATAAAGCAAATGGAAAACTGCAATTTGCATATCTCAGTAAATAAACCTAAGAGCTGCCCCAGGATGTAACATGTAAGGATCGTGAAAATTATTCAAAATTACATATGGTAATATCAGCTCAGTCTGCAACATTTGTCTGTAATTCAGGGCAGTCAGTTTAAAAGCATCCAGACAGATATATTGAGCCACAGTACCCTATAACGATGAATGACTACATTTACTTGGTATAGTAATGCAATCTGTGCGTGTGCACACGCACTATAAAGAGAAATGCCTAAAGCGGGAGTCAAAGTCTGGCAAAGGTGACAGACATTAGATGACATTAAAGTAAGCACAATATTAATGGAAAGAACAGTAGATTTCAGAAGTGTAATTAATACTTAATAATGCCTTAAAGTTGATCCTTCATCAGTCATAAACAGTATTTTATAAAGTGGCAGCAACTAGTTCATGTAGAGGGATTCACGTCATATCAATTTTATTTAAAAATATTCATTGACCTATACACTAACATTAGGCAGCTTGTTAGCATCTAGATTTACCATATGACAGGCGAGTTATGTTACCTACAATAAAGCATTTCAACTTTTCACAGAAAACAGCTGGACTGAAGTGGGAAATATCAGCGATCACTTCTGTGATACCCATATACTTTGGGTATTTCCTACACCACAGAAAAGAACATTATTATAATGAAATTCAAAAACACAGGACAACACCACACATTCAGAATGGCTATGAGGTTGGCTATCATTATTTTTCTACTCCTCACAAAACCTCTTAAGTCAGAAATCATAGCTTTTGACCTGGCATGTCTTCTTGATAGGCAGGGCTTCTGCGTTTCCTGATTACAGATGCTAAAGAAACGCACCACCAGCACCTGGTGAGGCAGAAGACAAGTACAAGCAAATTTATAATGCACACACCTCTAATGCATTCTCACGCATTTACTTTAAATTATTCCCAGTTAATATGGAAGACGCGTCCCTTTGGGCCCACCAGGGCCTGGGGAGCTCCGAGAGAGGAGGCGCTTTTGTTTCAAATGCTGCAAGGTGCCCTCGTGGTGCGGCAGGCGCGTAGCAGGAGATGTAGGAGTTCACGGCCCAGACCTGGGCTGCCTTACAGCAGGCAGCTGGTGCGGGAAGGGGGAATCCAATGAGCCAGCTGCTCTGCCCTAGTGCCCTTGCAGGCAGGCAGGGTGCGTACTGAAGCGTGCTCCATGGGGACAGGGGGCAGCAGGGCCTGCACAGAGAGCTTGCCGAGGCTGCTTCCTCCAAACCTTACTCTCCCCTGCACAGGCATATCCCACCAGCATTAAAAACAGCTTGGGTTTTTGCACTTAGTTCCTAAAGGACGGTGTGGAAAACTGCCAAAAACTCTTGCTCCAGATCCAAAGAACATGTGAAACCCTTCAAGCATGGAAGAGATGAACTTTGGTCATTTTGCCAGAGCAAAGCTCAGTGAACCCCAAGCCCCCTTATTCTAGCTTGTGCCTCCTTCAGAGCGCAGCTCAAGCTCACACCAAGCCTGAGATGACTTCAGCAGTGTCTTGGCAGAGCTCTCTTTCAGCAGAGGAAAGATCTTGTCTTTATCTTGGTTATATTCCTTCCAAATACAGGAAGCATCACATGTTTTCTAACTAATCTTCTCGATGCGATTTCTACAATACTTTTTTCCGTTAGTTGAAACCTTTTTCAAAACCTCTCTCATACAAGTTTATTGCTGTTTTAAAAATTTAACTTTGAAGGGTTTTTTATCTTGCCTTATACTGAGATAAATCTGGTTTGAAGCATTTTCAGTTTCCCTGTCACCTTTTTTATTTTTTTGCCTTATTTTGGATTATTTACCTGTAATATACTCTCTTTACTTCTTATGTTTTACTTGAGCAACATCATTCAGGTTGTCTCCATCAATGTACACACAAGATACAATTTTGGAAATAAATATAAAGGTACACTCTTTTAGCTTTAGTCATTAGTTCTGGCATTTTTGGTTCCATTCCACCTCTGCAAATGATTTTGTGATCTGTGACTATGTACACAGGGAGGCACTTTAAATACCCAAGCCTCCGTTCTAACACTTCTAATTTCTCATATGGTCATCAACCTAAACATATATATTTTAAATCAGGTGTTGTATACATTTTTGGAGCACATTAAGCTTATTATACACTGCAGCTTTAGAACACAAGAACTTACGGTTTTGATAAGTTATGTACTTTGACTAACTGCTTTAAGTGTGAAACTCTCAAGGGAGAATGTCAGTAAGGAGCTAAATACTGAAAAAGCTTTCAGAAAGAAATAGTCTTAAAATTAAAGAGAAGAGACACATTCTGTCAAAGCGTTTCAGGATTTTTCTACTCCTTCAGCTATTCGGCACAGTAGTAAGACAGTTACAATCCTCCTGTCATGGGGAGAAGTTGGCTCCAAGTATTGATCAGTAGAGCATTTGGGGGTTTGACTTGGGTTTGTTTTGTGGGGTTTTTTTTTGGGTGGGGTATTTTTAAGAACAAGAAAAGAAAAATGGGAGGGAGAACAGATTAGGGCAGATCTTGTTAATGCTCTTTTTGGCAGTTCAGTAGTAGAATGAATAACTGTACTGTCACAGCTGAGCACACCTGCAAAAGCTCATTTGTACAGAGCAACGTAAGACTGACCAAAGAGCAAACCACCTTCTTACTCTTCCTCTCCCTAAGCAAAGACCAAACTCAGTATCCTCTTCATCACTCATTCTCTGCCCTGGTGAGGCTGTTAATTTCTTGATTGCCCTTCCTGCAATATGGCTTACAAATGTGAATGGCCTCTATTTCTGCTATTCTCTGACTTTTACCTTGGTAATCCCACATTTCTGTTTCTAACTGCCTCTAGCCTCCACTTCTTTCGTCTAAGTCTTTTCAGAGCTCTGGTCCATGCAGTGAGCAACTTGAGAATTTATTTGAGAATTACCATCTCAAGTTGTTCTCTAGACATTTTGTTTCCCTCCTCTTGTTCAGAAGTAAAGGATAGGATGGAATTTATCAGAGGTTTAAATCTGTCTTCAAGCAGATGCATGATTTAGAAGCCTCAGTCAAGCTCAGTTCAAACAATATTTTTGAAAAATTTCTCATGTTTTCCTTCTTTGTAATCAAAGGAACAGACTTGGTTTTGTTTGTAATTCGATTCAATTAACTGAACTACCACATGATCGTTCAGTCAAGAGATATTACAAAAAGCTCAAGAGAAAAAGTTACCAGAAAAACAGAGGAACAGTGGAACCCTTCTTAGATGGGTTCTAAAATACATGGGACGGACAAAGAGAGAATTCATTTTCTTGAAGGGACAGAGAGGCCTTTTCTTTCTGGTTCCGACATGGGTGACGCAGGGAAAGGGGGGGGGGGAGGGAAGTGTAGCCTTCTCCATTAAACAAGCCTTTCACAGCACACATCTTGGGGCTCTTCTGCATCTTGCCCTCTGCAAGTCACACACTCTGATGATGTAGAGCTGACCTTTCCACAGTGTGAACTCTGCCAAGGCACTGCTGAAGTCATCTCAGGCTTGGTGTGAACTAGAGGCGCTCTCTGAAGGAGGCACAAGCTAGAATAAGGAGGCTTGGGGTTCACTGAGCTTTGCTCTGGCAAAATGACCAAAATCAAAGAGGATGCACCTGCCGCACCTTGAAGGCACCTTGCAGCTTTTGAAACAAAAGCGCTTCCTCTCTCGGAGCTGCCCAGGCCCTGGTGGGCCCAAAGGGACGTGTCTTCCATATTAACTGGGAATAATTTAAAGTAAATGTGTGAGAATGCATTAGAGGTGTGTGCATTATAAATTTGCATGTACTTGTCTTCTGCCTCACCAGGTGCTGGTGGTGCGTTTCTTTAGCATCTGTAATCAGGAAACGCAGAAGCACTGCCAATCAAGAAGATATAAATGAAGATATCTTCATTTGCTGCTATCCTACAAGCTAGCCAAGCTATTTCTTTCCACCTGTCAATTGCAAACTGGGTGTTTCTGCTAGCAAATTCAATGAAGTCCACATTGCAATGCATTTTAGTTCTGTGAAAGTGCTTATTTTTCCATTAAGATTCATCTAACTGTGCTTGTACATATTTTCATTAAAACACACACTTTCTTTTTAAAAGAAGTTGTACAGGATGATGATCTGCCACATCCCCCAAACAACTTTCCCAAGATTTAACATAATTTTCATTATTTAAAATTTATATCATATTTCCAATTTGATTCATTTTAACTTCTCATTTTATGACTGTTACAAGAAAATTACTTACTCCTGCAATACTGATAGAAGGCAAAAGATTATATCTATTATCGTAAAAAAGTATATACTTTCTCTGTAAAATTTTGATAATTCAATTGCTATGATGCTGCCTATAAAACTGATCAAGTTCTACTGAAAACTTCAATTTTAATTAAAATTGTCATAATATCCATCTGGAAATGTGTTTGAGAAATTAAAGATTAAAATTTAAAAAAATAATTTTTAATAGACATTCCTCATATAAATAATAGAATATACACTGGAATTATTTTTGTTCTAAAAGTAATTTTCTAGATAAGCTTAATAGCAAACCCAAGCACAACAAAACAAGCATCAGGACAAGAATAAGTTATCTATTAGCATGCTGTAATGACTGCTAATGGAGAAACTCTATACACCTTTATTCTATCCTATCCTTCTAGAGTTTCTAGTTGTCCTGATGAGTTACTATCCAGTGCCACATACCGCATCAGGTCGTATTACCATTTTACTGCTACTGGGCTGCACTCAACTTCAACGCTCTTTACTGAAAAAAAAAAATCCACGGGAAAGGCTGGATGCTGACATCCTCACGACAGCAGAGGGGAATGAAAAAGCTGCATCATATCCATCACAGCTCCTAGCCCCCTACTGCAGCCTGTGACTAGCAGTGCTGCCTGCCCTTCTCCCACCGCTCTCACAGCCTGGATGCCTCATCCTGCTGTCAGTCAGTTCTGGAATCACTGCAAATTTCAGCCCTGCACATTCACATAAACCAAAACCAGAGTCAGGTTTTTTGGAGAAGGGGACCCCTGTCCATAAACAAATGTAAAAAGCAAGCACTAAGGTCAAATAATGACATACAGATTAAGAAATTGAGCAATTAAAGCAGTCAGTGGAACACTAATTCAGCCTCTTGAATGTATGCACTATGTTAATGTTACCAACAAATTTTTCCCCTGTTGACCTCTTCATAAGAGGGATGGCCACCACATGCAAAGAAGATTTCATATGCACTGTATATATTTAAAGATCTTCTAGTAAGATTTCTCTAAAACTATATTTACGACCTGTTACAACTGAATTGTAAACTCATCAATAAAAAATAAAATCACCAAATTTTTTTTTTTTTTAATAAATTTAACATACAACAGTTTTTGGGTAGAGATGTTTTTAACATTAAGATACAAACCAAAAAACTGCTATACCTTGACTTTGAAATCTATTCCTACAGAAGGTTTTTGTTCTTTGATAAAGAACCTACAAGGAGCCGAACATCCCAAATATGGTGGCTGGCTATTTTTGCTAAAATAAATATTGCACAAACATATTAAAGAAAAAAATAAAATAAAACCCTACCAAAACAGAACTTCTTCAATAGTTGTCCATGAAGGAGAAGATGACAAGACCATATACATGTGCTGCATTAGGAAAGTTGCTTCACTCCCAGCTGACAGGCACAATAGTGATAGACATAGCACAAAAATCTATATAGAGAACAGGATATTGCACACTGAATATTTCAGAACTAAACTCTTCTTTCTGTGCAAGAAGTACAAAACTAAAGAATATGTCTATTCATCAACAGGAGTCTTTGTTCACAGATACGCGAGCAGTTAACCCCTCAATGCCCACAACAGTCTAAGTTCTGTGATTCTAGTGAAAAATGGATCCTTCCAGCATCTTCAGTATCAGACCCAAGAGGTTAATTAATAAAGTGCCTCAGGCATGCTACCCTTTGCTAATGGGGATGCCTATTTGTTGTACTCCATGAATCTGCTCACAGCTCTCACGCAAGAAGGAAAAGAGTTTTAAAGACAGCTTTTTAAATAGAGACATTAATCAAATCACAAACATTTTGCATTAGAAAAAAATTCTGGTTAATACCAAAAGACAAAAGTATCTGTTTAGAATCTGCCAGTGATGTGCAAATAACTCAGCTAGTTTTTCCACTCAGAGAGAACTTTGATAATTAGAGTGAAAACCTGGTCCTATTTAAGTCAATATGAATTTTATCACTGACTTCTGGGGCAGAGGATTTTGGATTAATGTTAGAAATAAGATTTCTACTAGTACTTTTTATTACCAAAGAAACCAAGCCTTCAACCCAAAATCTGTGTGAGGCCAATAATTGCTTACAGTGGAACCACTGGAGTCATAGGCTTAATCACTTTTGCTTGGACCCAAGCAAGAAACAACTCCCAACTCCCTTGGAATAATTTAACAGAGTAATAACTGAAAATTATAAGCAAAACAAAACAAATTATGAAACTGAAAAATGACTGTGAAAACTGTCATTTAATTCACAAGCTTGCAGATAAGCACTAGTGTTTAACGATCAGAAATCTCCATCGCAATACGTTCAATTCTGTTGCAGTGTACCCTGCCACAGAGCACTAGCAAAACCTTGACTGAGTGTACTTTAAAGTGACTTATTTTAAAGTACTGGAAATGCCCAGTATACTTCTTTCACGGCAGGCAAATCACAACATGTATTGTGGACTAGACTGCTAAATTTCAAATAGAATATTACTGCTAACATTTTTGTTTAGCTTGAAACATGCTTAGTTCTATCTCTTTTTGGAAGCCAAAATGATTATTCATTCATCTCTGATCTGTGTTGAAAATTGTAATATGAGATTTTTGGCAGCACTACTTTTGTTTACATTAAATATAGCTTACTGTGTGAATTAGACTTGATCCCATTCACACTGAAAATTCAAAGGCAAAAATCCCTTTGGTTTGAAGAGGGAAGGCTCACATCCTTCAGTTTTGACCTCACTGGCCGATGATAAAATAATATTGTTTAATAGCAGCAAGACTAGCAGCCTATTCAGCAGAACTGAATAAAGTAACAGCCCCCGGGTCCCCCTGCATTTTAATTAAGCAACACCATTTTTTTAAGTTTTTAAAGTGTGTCACTTCTGGCGGACATAAACCATGCCTACAGCCAAACATTCTGGCAATGGGTTGGTAAATGAGACATGCCCAGGTAGAGCTCCTCAGAGTGTTACTGTAAGTCAGGGAGACTCATGTTCCAGAGTGAGATGTCACTGAGCACCCTTCCTGGTACAATAAAGTTGGTGGGTGTGTTGTTTGTTTTCTCCTCTCTCTCCTTATTGCATAATTTTGATCTGAGGATGTAAACTCTTACTGACAAAACTTGTCTGCTGACAATAACTGCATCAGGACTGTCACATGAAACACGAACTTTAAAACGTATACGTTTAAATATATACATTTACAAGGAATCCCTTAAAATAATTTAAAGGTAACTGTATCTGTTGTTTAAAAAGTGGCAGTGCAGGGAGTTTCATTTTTTTCTAAAACGGCCTCCAAAATACCAACTCATTCCAGCCGGAGTCAGATCTGAAACTCCATCTTGCGTAGCTAATAAAAGGACAGGTAGTAAGATTTCAAACAGAGTATTTTCCCACTGGAAGATGGGCTTTAACTTGAACCAAAATCTCCCAGGGTAGGAAGGTTTCAGTAAAGTTTTTCATCAGAAGAATATGAACCAAACATTTTATTTCATCGTGGACGTATGTTAGCCCAATATTCGCCTACACCACAGTGAAAATTCATCCCAGCATTATTTCCACCAGACCCCCCTCCCAAGCCAAAGTATTTTTCCCATGATATACCACAATGCCTCAGCCACAGGAAAGGACTGAGGCACTTATTTACTCACCCTCTGTTAAGGTTTCATGCAATACAAATACCTACAAAATAAATGTATTCAAAGACCTAGGCATGTTACTAAAAACTCAGACTTACATCTGTGCTATAAAACTAGCTTGGGTCTGGGAGTAATAAAATACTATGCCAATGCCATGCATCTCATTTGTGCTAATACTAAGGAGGAGTTTATTACCTAACGGAAGTGGCTTGGATGCTTCCGAAGCCAGCTCAGACTCCCCTCCGAGGCCTGGGCCTCCCAGACGACCCCACAAAAGGCAGGGATCTCTCTCCTCCATGTCTGAGAGTACAGTATCCTCCCAATACCTTCCCGGTATCCTAAGCTTCCAAAATACTTGCGATGAGGAAAAGAATTGCAGAATTCAGAACTGCAATACAAAAAATAACCCACTGATGGAAGCATGATCAAAGATGAGTCAGGTCAACTACGAGAATACGGAAAATAAACAAGGAGGACTTTGAAGGTTTGCCTCGTCACTCTGGTCTCAGTGCCAAGTCCAGCTTCTTCCCACATGAAGTTCACACTTTCTTACATTCTTACTGTTCATGTTTATGCACTTTACAATTGCCTGAAGATTTTTATATACTCAGCTATTGCCTGGTTGTCACTCCCTACAATAAAAGCAAAAGAGTCTCTTGGGAACACTGTGAAGAAAGGCAGCACTGACAGTGCACTTTGAAGAGACTATCAAAGCCTGAAATAAGCTGCTGACATTTGCTCAAGAAAAAGAATTGAGGATTTGGAGATGTCACATTTTGACACAGAACCAGCATAATATGATAATCAAGTGCAGACAATAGGAAGCAAACAAAATAAGAGGGAGCGGCACCTCCACTCTGCCCTTTCTGTGCTAGTGCACAACATACCAAAGGGGAAAGTCCCTATATTCCATAGGCTGCAATTCTTTTAGGCTTTTACATAGGTTGTACAAACTCAGGGAAGTTATGCTTTTTCCCTTACCCACAGGCACAGTAAAATTCTGGTCTCTACTGAGTTATCCCAGCAGAAAAAAAGGTGGTCCAGAGTTCCAGTATATAGATTTAGGACTTGGAAAGGACTGCAGTATTTTCCTTCCTCACTGCAGCAGAGGAGCCTCGGCATCGTTCTGGAAAGGAGAGCTGCCAACCTCTTAACACTTGAGAACAAAGCAGCCACATTAAGAATGGTCCATCCAGGCCGTTGTACTCAGCAACCAAGTAAGATGTGCATTTTGCTCAATTCAGACTTGCTGGTTTTGCCAATTTCTTGTTGCAAATGCAAAGCAGAGTAACATCTGACTGTTCTGTCTTGCTGAACCAAGCAAACTCATCTGTTGACTTCTTCCGAATTGCAATAGGCAAAAACAATAGGAGAATCTTCAACTTAAGGGGACAATTATCTCCAAGAACAAATGATGTCATTTACAACAGCGTTTGGAGCAGAAAGGAGCAATTTCTCATCACTATATACCCGTGGGCAACACTTTAACACGTCCCCTGTATTTCTTTGTTTCAGGTTGTCATTACAAGATTAAATCTTGGTCTAAAAATATGAAAATCAGCAAGAACAAAAATATTGCATGTTTTTACTGAAGCTACAATATGCCTAATACTAAAAGTAAGAAGGCAAGAGAATGTTAAGATTCAAAGACTCTAAGCTGCTTCTATGCTTGTATTAACTTCCTTTTGATCGTGTGTATTTTTAGTATAATTAAAGTTCCTCGGGATCTGATAGAAAAGCCTTGTATACATTTTTTCCCTTCAATACTTCAGAAAGAATCAAAATTTTCCATTCTTCGTTTTCAGATTCACAAGCACAATCACTAGCGCTTCATGTAATAAAACATGAAACAATCAATATAGCAAAATACTGCTCACCAAAATGCTTATTTGTGTACTCACTGGCCCTTTCTTCTTTTCTGGCATAATTCCAGCTAAGACAATGGAGCTCTGTCAAGAGTGAATTCAGCCTTTTGTTTCTAAACATAATATTATCACACAAATACCAGGAGTAGATAAAGTAGGTTAATTACACAAATTATACTAGAGAGTTCCATATTTTAAGTCTACAGCAGTGAACATTAGATTCCATTATGCAACTACTTCTTTTGGATTAAAAAACAAAACAAAACAAAAACACACACACACAGACACCACTCGTGGTCATGAAACTTAATTCCAGGCCCATTCCTTAAGGAATCACATTGCCACAGATTAACTGAGCAATGGCAAAAAAATCCCTACCTGTTCAGTTTTATTAGTGCAGCAAGACCTTAGATGGTCAAAACTTTCCAGTGTCTTCAGCTGGTATGGACTAGAATAGATTCAGTTTAACCCACATGGCAAGTTACACCACCAGCACACCCAATATTCAAAAAACTCAGTTACAAAGCAGTTGTCAGTAGTGTTTCAGGCAACAAATCTAACAGATATGTTTTAATAGCTTAAATGCACAGCTGCTGGGAAGTCAAAAACATTGTTGGTATGTCAAACAGCACACTGCTGTAAGCCTAATTCTGTTTTTCTATACAATGTTTACTCTCCAAACTATTACAAAGGAGAAAAGGTATATAGCTCCCCTGTCAAAACCAAATAGCATAACTAGGCTTTAAAAATATTTCACTGTTTGACAGGTGACAACTGGTGACAAACCACCTTGACAGCAGACACTCAAGTTATTCTGTCCTAATGCAGAATACACTGCACAAACAAAATATTACTCAAAAATACCTGTTATTTTACACATGCATTTAAGCAGATAAGATTTACCAAATTAAGCACTAATATAAAACCTAAATAACTTAGACTGGAAAGCCAAGGAAATCTGTTTCAATCTCTTATGGATAAGGCTATTTTGCTTCCAAATTCTTCAAGTCACTTACTTGAGAAACAGATACCTCAAAAATAACAAGCAGAATGGATTGCCACTAGAAGTACAAAGAGAACAAATATTTCTCTCCAACTCATTTACAAACATTAATATTTCTGTTTCCCTACCTTCATAAGCCAGACTCGAAACACCTAAGATTGGGTGCAGTCAACCTGGCATATTCACAGCTCTATCACTCTGGGAGACTTCTAGGTTCATTAGGAGCAGAAAGTACATATCAGATGTCTTGATAATTTATCATCTTCATAATCTAGACAGAGATAAAAGATAGCTTTTTTGCATATTATATATGGGCAGACATCAGGAAAATGTGTGTCTATTCTCAACTCTGTACTGGCTGCCTGAGTCATCTCACTTTGATTCAGCTTCCTCTTCTGTAAAATCAGGTTATGAGTCTGGCCTCACTAGTGTAAAAAATTAGAATAAATTTTGAAGATGACAATGATTAAAGCCATGCAGGTAAACAGGATACAGCATAGCATAATTTCATTAATGGTAAACTGTGCTGACACACTAAGCCAAAACCTTTCTCTGCTCAGAGAGGTGATTTTCAGGAACAGAAAACACAGTACATCTCATCTGTCTGAACTTTAGTAAAATATCTGGTTTGGTATTACATGAGAAGTTATTAATTAAATTGGATAAAATGTGGTATGGTGGAGGAAGTGTAAAACAAACAAGGAGCTAGCTAAAAGAAAAATGACAGCAGACTTTTCTTTTTTTTTTAAAGAAACATTACCAAAATAAGTTCCTCTACGACTGAAGGTGGAACATATCTCACTTCATATCTTTTGCACTTGCAGAAGTTGAAGTACGTGCATACCAATTTAAAATAAGAAGTATAAAGGAAGAGGACAGACACACCATATAGGAAGAAAACTATCTTGAGGACAGGATCAGTAGAAACAAGGTGAAAGTCAACCAGACAAAATTGCAGGGACATTCATTTATAGACCAACATCATATGTTCCTGTTACAGCTGAAACACCACAAAGCAGAAACAAATTGGGATACAAAGGGAAAAGACGCATTAATTGAACTCAGCACAACTGGTTTGTCATTAAACATCCCGAGTTAGTGGTTTACAAAGTGGTGCAATGCAGCTTCGGTGGAAGAGCAATTCACCAGCTGTTTGGCATTCTCCTGGGTATCAAGTGCAGAGCGCTGTTAAACCATCCTGATGGTCCAGTCACACAGATTAACCACACCAGCAGGAATGCAATATGCCCTCTGAGTTTTCCAGTCAACCTGAAATCTCTTTTACACTACACTAAAACAAATGAATGTATGCAGCCTTAAAATCCAGAGTTAAACAAAGATGACTGGTAGGGTTAGAGACAAAAGGAAACCACAGTACAGTTCACACAAGTCCCATGCAAAAAGAGATGGACAGAAACTGGGAGCGAGTCCTGCAGGGGGCCACAAGGACAGTGCGAGGGCTGCAGCACGTAACAGACACGGAGAGGCTAAAAAAATTGGTTGGTCTACATTGCAGGGAAGAAAGTCAAGGGAGGAAGGTGCTGCAGTCAGAAAGGAGAGAGCCAGACCCTCGCCAAAGATGCACAACGAAAGGAGAAGAGGCAACGATCACAAGATGCAGCAAGGGAAATGCCTTATGTCCCACTGAGAGCGGTATGTGCAGGAGCAGGTCGCCCAGAGGCTATGGGGCCTCCATCCTTGGAGATACTCAGAGCTGAACTGGGCAAGGTCCCCAGCAACCTGCTCTACCTTGGAAGGTGGCTGGACTGTGTGACCTCCAGAGGTCCCTTCCAATCTAAATTATCCTATGATATAACTTAATAGTCATACATTATACAACATACAGAAGAAGATAATGACGAATCATATTACTTGCATTTGGCTGAAAAGAGACATGGCATTAATTTATTAAAGCAGTAGTTTTGGGTAAGGATGCCCCTACCCTTGACTTTGAGGAGTGAACTGGGAACAATGAATTGTAAGAAACCTCTTCCTCATGCAGCAAATACTATGGAAATGTATACAGCTGATATCACTGCTATTCAACCCACAGTTTGGACTACCAGCGGCCCAAAACACTCTGGAAATTGGTTTGCAAAACTGCCAACTCCTAATAAAACCTGTAATAGAGATTCAGTTAGGAGTTAGCAGGCATTATCGGTATTTTTTTAAATAAAAAGCTTACAAACAGTACACTTACTAAGATAATAAAATATTGTTTATCTAAATGCTAGTTATTTAATTTTGAAAACATAATTTGAAGGTATAAATACACAAACCAAAAATATTTATTTGTGAGAGCATATGATTAATTCACAGTGCACATACTCATAAAGACTACCCCAAAAATTATATTTTATATATTTTTATATTAAAGGAAAGCAGAATTTCACAAAATTCGTTCCAAGCTCTTACACCAACAAAACTTAACTACAGTGAACTATTCTGATATTAACCAGCAAGTCCATTTAACTTTAAAAGTAAACACACTGAAAGATAGGTTATATATATATAAGTCAATCATAGCATTAATCTCTGTTTATCTTTAGCACAATTTCCAGAAATGTTACCTCTGAGGAGTTTCTAAAGAAAAAAGTTAGAAAGGTCTGGGCCAGCAATACTTGTCACAAGTTCCCTTCAATAATTATTAACGAAAGTCTCTTAGTTCAAGCAGTCTACTCTCAATAAATTACTGTGTTGTTAACAGGTCCATTTTGAAACAATAATACAAGCATCAGAGTGACCCACACAGAGGCCATTTCAAGCACAATATGATCTGATAGCTTGGCATTAATTATAATATAGATGACTGACTTTGCAATTCTTACATTTACTTTTGTATTTCATGCTTTTATTCTACCAGTTTAGCTACAGATACTAACACGAGCTGTTACTGTTTAAAAGAGAAAACTGGACAGATTAAATAGGGCAAGCTATAATCACCTCTATTGTACCAGAATAATGCTTCGATTTTTCACTGGGAAAGGCAATGTAACAGTGAATTTGCTTACACTTTATAGCTTGTTTGAGGGAAGAAAACCAGTCCCAACAGAAACTGCAAATCAATCTTTCACTCTTCAGTAATTATTGCTCATAAACTGGCAAAAACAAACATGGAGCTATACCATTATATACAGCAGATATGTCAGAACTTAGCACTGATCTGTAGCTGTTAAAGGCATAATTCCTGTCATCCATGTTACAGAGCCAAACCCACTGTTTTGTAAACATTACCTCTGATAAGGAGAAACATCTCACAAGTGACTTCTATTAACAAATAAAGATAGTTTTCTTACCATAGTTTTACAGGTCAAACATTTCACTGCCAAATCTGCTAATATATCTTTTTTATTTTTTCTTTTTAAAGCTAAGATTTTTCTTCATTACTCATTTCTATACGGAAATCAAGACACAGTATCTGAAAAAAAGAAAGTGGCATACCAAATTCCAAGCATCTTCCTCTGAAAGTATTTGTTTCTTTCCAATTTTTCTTTTCTAAGGAAAGAAACTGGAGCTATCTGTCTGCAAAACTCAGGCAGATAATACCGGATCTTCATGCTTTAGAAGTCATCTCCAAAACAAACTGTATCAGTAATTTATTTTTATTTTTTTTTAATTTTTCAAGCCTGAATTTGTCAAAAGTTGGTTGTTCCAAAGGCAGGACAAATTTCTTATTTGTCACAAGCAAGTTCTGGCTATGCAAACAATGTGCTATGTAGCACCACAACTGCGCAAGTTTAACATTCAAGAAGAAAGCTCTTTGGAGCCAGTGTTCCCCTCAAAACTTTACATTCACATGCCTTTCAGGGAAGGCTTCTAATGCTTTTTCATTCAATACTTTATACAGAAAAATATAAGAAAACACTTCTCCCAAGCTTATATAATTTCACAACCCAAAATACCAAGCTGATCTCCAAGGGTGAAAGGCTACTGCTTTCCTAACCTCTGCTAGCAAAGGCTCTGCTCCCTAACTGACATCTTTGGTCACACCTGTACACTCCTTTAAATGCGCGCAAGCAATTAGCATGCAAGACACATTTATGTTAATAACACATAAGAAAAGATATTTATCTCACTGGTCCTTCATTCTCTTGTCTTTATAAAGTTGTTAGGTAGAAAATAAATTAACTCAAAGTTTCAGCCCAGATCTGTGATAGTGAAGCCCTGGGCACTGTTTTGGAAAGGAATATTGAGATAACTTGGGACCCCACACAGGCATGCCAGCAAATCTTGATTTAAAACTGTTGCATTAGGCGTAGGTCCAATTCCTCTATAAAACATGAGAACTGAATCAGGTCTCAATTTACAAATTATTCTGTGGATGAGAAGGTTGCCTGTTAGACGACATCACACCATTTTTCATGGACAGGCTCCACAAAAGGAACACATTTTAAACACGTAACTTAGTTCCAAATGTCTCAAATGACCCAACTTAAGAATACAAAAACGTGGCGTTAACGGGGATGATTAACATTGTTGGCTCCTTCATCTGCATGATAACACACACAACTATTTAGATGCTTGTTGTCTAGTTCAGACCTCACAAACCCCTTGAAACCCAGCCCGCAATGTCTACGAGACGGACGCATCTCTGTGGCACCTTGTGACACATAAGCCCTCCATGTGCTCCAGGTCCTGTGATGCTGGTGGGCCCAAAGAGCTACCTTGCGGCTGAGGAACATATAGCAACCCTATATAGCTTCAAGAGCCCATGGGCAGCACCAACCAGTCTGCCAACATTCCTGGCATGGGAAGTCGTGGAGATGCTAACGTGGGATGCCAGCATCCCAGGAGAAGAGTTTGTTTTAAGTGGGAAAAGAGTAATTCTCATGATTAGCATGTAAAATTTGACAAGTTTGACTTAAGCCAATGCTTGCATCATCCATCCAGAAGGATGGGAAAACAAATCCTACATGGTTTTTTTTTCCTCTTTAAAAGCAAAAGACAGCAAGTCAGGCTCCAGGATCCAGTTAATATGTATTTCAATTAGAAACTTTCAATTTCTTAGATAAAAAGAGAAATATTATGTAAAACCCAGTTCAGTCCAACTTCTAATTTGCTGGCCTTTAACCAACACAATAATACTTTTACAGAAACAAAATCTTGATTATGCATGGAACCAACTACCATCTTCATTTTGCTCAGATTAAAGGAAACAGGGGTTAACTATGTATTTTTATACCCCCTGTATTTTAAAATTAAAGCCACAATACTGGGTCTCATTCTACTAACCCAGTCTCCAGGAGTTCATTTGAAAATATAACCTCTACTCTGAAATATGATGCATACAATATTATTTAAAGAAGATACAAAAAGAAAACATACTGCTCTGAGGAGAATGAACAAGAGAGTTACTGCCTGTATCACAAACCTATGGAAGGACTTGGAGATGTCTTCATGCATGCTACTCTATCCATACAGTAATAATAAAACTAAACTTTTCATTATCAATTCTTGATAACACTTTGGTAGGAGAACAGATCTTAACACAGGCACTTCCCTTGCACCCACTTTACAAATTCCATTGTATCAGGAAGAAGCTTCAAAATGAGCACACATCTGAATGGGCCACTTGTGTGGTCCTATGACAGCTATCACATTAAAAAACTGGAAAAACACATGCTTCTATGGAAGGAACTAAGCAGATGGGGAAGATCCTCACTATAACCTAGTATGATATATCTGTACCTGTTAATGTAAATAGGATGAATAATGGTATACGGAAGAACTAAGCCTATGAGGCACATGAAAGTGTAGAGAAGAGGAAAGTAAACAGACAATAAGCATGTTCCTCTTCCTAGAGCAGACACATCAACTTGGTTCAAGGTGCTGGTAGATAACCATGAGTGCATCTCACAACATACTGAATATATTAATTCACCACCCTAGGCTCTTCAGTGCTTTAGAATTTTTTTTTGGTCACATTCCAAAATAAACTATTAATTATCATCATGAACTTCTCATTCTGTTCCAAAATTCACTGACTAGAGTTCGCAGTAAGAACCAATTATAAAGATCTCCTAATAACAACGTATGTTGGCATATTTTTTCTTTTTTTTTCATTAAGGAAAGAATAGTATTATAATCTGCCAATACTCAAAAACATAAAAGAGTAGTTATTTTACAGCAAATCTATAATGCTATATAAAAACCTTGACAATTAAAATGATAAAAAAAAGGTGTCAAAAATCTATTCCTTCAGCAGCTACAATAAGGTGATTCGTATTTGAAAATTCATTAAAAGCAACAAAATAAAATGAAAGATGATTAAAACATGAGAATAAAGGGCTCTTATAATTAGAGAGTTCATTTTTAAATATTTTTGAACTACATACAGTGAAGGAATAAAACAGAATGCTGCAACTCAGACAACTAGGGAAGGGGAAGAGTATTTCACCACAACTATTGCCAAGCACTTCTGTGACCAAATTTTTTTCATGTTTACATTTATCCAATACTGTTATTCATGAAAATGAGAAGCATTATCATAACACTTTACAATAATATCTTTTATATAATATGTTTTCGTTCACAGCAACAAGACTGCTAACACCTTTTTGTCAAAAATCTTTATTATGTAAATAGATAATAGAACATGCCTTTGGGAGTCTGATGATATAACCAGATAATGATGTGATTCTGGAGGAGGTGGAGGAAAGGCTTTGTTCAGAGGTTTCACTGAGTTTCAGCTCTAACAGAAGAAATTTCTTATGTACCATTTCCTTCCTCAATATAATTAACCACAGCCAGGGGGAAAAATACAAAAATCAGCAATTTCCTTTGCACAAGGTAAATGGTCATTTTGACAGGGATCTGTTTTTTCCCCAAATGGACTCAAAATTGGGAGCCTCTTTTAACCACAACACTGGACTGGACAGCTCTGGCAGCCATAAGAAATTAGTCTACCATAGTCAGCGTCAAAAAGTAACACTATTAAAAAAAAAAAAAAGTGGAATAAAAATGGGATGAATGTGATTGTTAGCAGAGAACTGTCTTCCCATGAGAGAGTTAGTTTATCTTTCTCCATGACCTGTAGGGAAATATAAAACCATCCTAGTAAAATTTGCAGACATCACAAAAATTAGTAAAGTGATAAATAATGAAGCAAGTCAGTTATTTGCAAAAGGACCTGAGTCACTTGCTAAGCACACACTGTAACACCTGCAAAGTGCAAAGTCACTTACAAGAAGAAAGCACATGCTAGTGTATGAAGTAGGGTTTCATGTCCTGAAAAGCTGCAGCTCTGAATGAAACTTTGGCATCACCAGGAACAAACAACTGAATCTGAGTCACAGTGATGTTACACTATTACGGGGTGGGGGATAAAACAGATATATGAACAGGGAAGTATCCAAGTAGGACAGCTGCAATATTTTTATATTCTTAGAGAAATATATCTAGTTCTTGAATCCATACTTCAAAAAATTGGTTCACAATGGGGTTAAGAAAATAGCATAGCTCTGGAAATCTTGTCTTTCAGGAAGAGACTTGAAATATTCAGTTTATCAAAAAGAGAATAAAGCGGTGACTTGGTCAGTGACTCCAAGTATCAAGACAAGAAAGATATTTGACGGATGTTTTCTTAACAATAAAAGACACAGTAAGGTCAAACAGGTGAAAGATATTAGAAAAATTGTAATATAAATTAAAAAGAAGAAAACAATGAAGCATGTGGAACAACATAACAAGTGATATGATGGATTTTTCATATGAAACCTCTAATTGTCATCACTGTCTTTCTAAAAATTGAGCAGAAATCACCGGAGGGGTGCTACTGCATATATTTAGATTACCACAGCCTAATGAAGAGACATTTGGGTTACCGCTGCTAACAGGACATCATCCTAAAACGAAGTTTCCTTTGTGTTTATTGATCTTAGTTTCAGTAAAGGAGCTCTGGCTGTATATGAATACATTATAAGCACATATATTCCCAAATCTGGATACTTTGTTCACTTATTCATCTTTCCAATTTCCTCACAAAATTACCAGCTGCATTCATCCTCCTAAACAGATCATAGTATCATTAACAATAAGCCTCATGACTTCTTGTTCTGCTAATGGGTATCAACTACATTGAGCTGCAAAACGTTCTTTAGTTTGAGGGCATTTCTCAGAGTACTTTTCTAATCAGTGGATATCATGCTCCATGCGCACCAAGACGGATTACTTTTACCATGCACTATGTATTATTCCATTTCACTTCTTTCTTACCACGTCCCTTGCACACAAGGTCCTACTCTTTTAGTGTCACCCACACGCCTGTGCTCCTTTCCCACCAAATTTTCTCCATCCTCTTTACTGCAACCTCCACCCCACCACATTTTCCTGAGCCCTCCACTCCTACACTCTGCCATACTCCAACCTATGCCCGCTTCTGCTCTGCTAAGTTCAGCTTCTAAATGTTTATGTGAAGCCTTATTTGCTCATGGCAAGGGAAGACATGGGGAGCAAATGAGCTTGTGTGGGTGATGGTACACAGAAGAACTCAAAAGTGGAAGAAGATGGAGGGAAGAGGAGCAATAATGGAGACACACAATGTTTTCTGACAAAAACGGTATTTGTCAAAGCAGAACTCAATGGTTCTGTTTCTTCTAGATTAAGACCATTTAACCCACATGACCATGGACATCCTACATCACCACTCACTCCTAATGACCCCTTCCTGGGGGAGCAGGAGGGCTCATCGTCATTTACACTCTCCATAGTTCTCCTGTGTAATAACACCAAGGATCCAGAAAGACATTACCATGAAAGTGAAAGAACAATTTATATACCATTAGGGGAATGAGGGATACAATTCTGACACTAAGAACTTTTGTGAAGGAGATCATTCCTTTTCCTGCCTGCAAGGGGTGAAAGGGCACTACTTACTAGCCGGGAAAAATGCCACTTCCTCTGCATTGAAGCATTGGATTAAATGGCAGTCTCAGCAAAGTTCATGATGCTTAGATTTTCTCACCACATCAGGCAGCAGCAAAACCTAGGAAAGCTTCTGGGAGTCTCTTCCTGAGAAAGGTTATGCTAATTTTTACATGAAATAAATACCTCACCCACTGTGGTTTATGTCATGCCTACACTACTTAGTTTCATACAAAGAATATGGTTGATTACTCAGTAAATAGGCTAGGTCACTCCATTCCCCCCCTCTCACTTAGCTAACAGACATCATTCTGTATTTCCTACAGACTTTATTCCTTCACTAGTCCTTAGCATCAATTCACAGAAAACACATTTTGTTTATAGCAAGAAAGTAATGCTGCATTCAAATGCTGATGGATAAAAGGTCTACCATGCTTTCAAATGAGCAGGAAAAATGTGAAAGAGCTGGCGAAATGACTTTTTTATTCTATTACAAATGCTATGTTAGTAGACATCCTGAGGCTCTGGGTTTTATCATACAAAAGATAAAATAACCGAACCAACATGATGGCAGCTCAAGAAAACAATAATTTCATTTCGGGTATAAAAGAATATTCTAATGCATTTTGTCTGAAAAAAGATGAATGACAATTTTTAAGTACTTAGCTTTCTAAGGGTTCTTTTAACAGACAGGCTGTTCCGTCAGATCTGGCTCTGTGGCTTTATGGAAACTATATAAGCTAGCAAGAGTGAGCTTAAAGACGGGTAGATTTATATAACGATTGCTCCAAAGTTGAAGCTGCATTGAAATTAGCACTTAAAGCAGGAGCAAAATCCTTTTCCTTCACAGGGCGATGATTTTTTTCCCTCCAATTTGACACAATCTGCCAGGGGGAAAAAAAAAAAAAAAGAAAGAAAAGAATAAGAGTTTTCTTCTTGGGGGTGCTGCTTTTTTAAGGAGGAAAAAAATACTGACTTCCTCAGATGCAATAGACAAAAGTAATCTCTCAGCAGATCTTTTCAGACTTTACCCTCCCTGTTAGGTTTCTGTATCTCTCACATTTATCTATCTACATAATACCAGACTCCACAAACTCTATATTCACAGTTATCTTCATAAACCAGATATAAAGTACTCTGAACTTTTAAACTGTCACACTTTGACTTACAAACGCAAGATATGCATGCAACTTAGCTTGCCATGACTGATTTGATCTACACCAAAAATAGACCATGGATGCTAAAAAACAGCCCTTCAGTTCCTCTAACAAAGACAGAAAAGTTCAAGATTGAGTGGTTAGGGGTACAAGGGCAAAGAGTACTATGGGGGAAAAAAAAGGGGGCTTTTACAGGTGACTAAAAGCTCCATGAGTCAAGGGAAAGATGCAGGAGACAGCATCTGAAGGAAAGGAAGGGTTAGGAGGAATGCAAGAGCAGAGAGGAAAGGTGCCTAGAGACAGACGGGATCCTGGGCCAGGGAAGCCCAGCACCTTTGGGCTGACACTGTTGCCAGGAGCTTTCTCAAATCCAGGCTGTCAAATCTGGGCCCTCAGCTCCAGTAGGGAGCAGAGCATCCCCTGCTGAGGCATAAGCATGAAAGTCTGCTGTCTTTTTAAAAGAAGTGAATTATCAAGAAGTGAATGGATTTTGATTTAAAAATAATGGAAACCAATTGTACAAATTCTAACTGGATTTATTTTAAAAGGGTTGACTTTGTTAGTTGCCGTCAACTCCAAGCTCCTTCCAAGCAATTCTGACACTGCTATGCAACAAACCCTCCCTCCTTCACCCTGCAGATATAGGCATGGATACACAAATCATGCACACACGCTTGGTAGGTCTACCACACCTCAGTGTGGAAGCCCTAGCGACAGCAGCAGTGCAAGCAGGATTAGCTGTTTTCAACCAACCATGCTATAATGATGACTCTTCCTTATGAAAAGGAAAAATTTACAAAAGTTTAGAGACTGCTGCATTCAAAAAGAACAAAATGAAGACTTCTCTTTTGTTGGATCACTGTGGCTGAACAGAAGAGAAAATGACATTACAAAATTTGTCTCTTCTCTTGTTCAAATGCCAGCTGGCAGAGACCAAAAGATCTCAAGCTGTACTTAAAGCAGCCATGAATTAGCTCTCTTCATAAACACCATAATACACAGCAGCTGAGGTCTATTTTCAATACAGTTGAGCAACAAAAAGATTTCAACCCTGCAGTCTGTTTTCTTAAAGCAAGCCTTTTATGTTCCTGCTTCAGGCCCAAAAGAACACAGGTAAGAACTGGAAGGATGAGCCTTCCTGGAGGATAAGGAGCTACAATCAGGAAGGAGAAAGGCACAGACAGACACATGAAAAGAGAGCAGAAGAGCAGAAAGCAATGGAGAAAGACAGCTGGGCTCCTTCTTTCTGCTCATTGCAAAGAACGCGCTGTGTGTGAACAAACCAGCACTTCCTTTGGCCCTTCCTTGGCCTAACAGAACTGGTTACAGGGGGCAGCACAAATGTCTAGTTTCAGGCAGCAGCACATAAGCTTTGCACGTCAATTAAGCTCTGCCTTCCTACTCTAACACTGCATTTTCATGCTCCAGAAGTGCTGATCCTGAGGAACCATAATCTGATCATACGCAACACGGTGAGCAAGAGCACAAAGAGAACATGCAAGCAACAAAGTTGACAAAAAGAGAAAACCCACACACGCACAAGATCTAATTAAAACAGAATAAAAGAAAGGGTCAGAAGGTTAAAAAAAAAAAAAGAGAGAGGGGAGGGCCAAATAGGGACTGAGCAGCAACCAAAGTGCACTGCACAAGGGCAAGAATAGAAGAGCCTGTCAGGCATCAACTTATTGTGCAATTTATTATCTGTAACTTCTGGAGTGATGGTTTTAAAAGAGTAGCTTTTTTCCCCCCCTTAGGTACTGCACGTAAGTCTAATTACACAACACTCCCATTCAGGTAAAGTATAAGGCACACGGCCTGGATTGGCTTTATACCTCCATCATACTAGGCAACCCCCCCCCCCCCCCCCAAGCTTCTCCCGCTCCTGCCCTCCCCATTGTTTGCAGCTACAATGCAGGTGGAAGGATGAACTGGCTTAGGATTTTCCAGACAGGATATAGGACAGAGCAATTTGTAAGAACTCATCTAGAAACAAAGAGGCTTTTTGGCAGTTCCTGTTTATCCTAGTAGCGGACGAAGGAAAAATTTTAACTGCCCTGCTAGTAAGCTACTGACATGTTGGTAACAACAAGCATAACCTACAAAATTCTTTGAAACACTCAGATGTGCTGTTGAGATTTGTTGCTTATTCACCTTTAAAACTGACCAAGACCATGTTCATCAGAAGCATACCTAACTTTATCCAGCTGTGACCAGGCACTCTGCCATTGTGTCAAGACAGATTACTTCCATAAAGATGCCCTCCAAAACCTGTCAAGAACCAGGAACTGTAATACTGCTCCTTTCTTCACAACCCCCTAGATTCTATAAATTCCAGACAATAGCTAGAATCCCACTTCTCAACATCATACTAACCTAATCTTCACGAATACTCAGATCACATTCAAAAACTTCCCAGTGTGGCCCATTTCTACTTGCAAGACACAACTGTGCATAAATAAGTGAAGCACGAAACCCACATCTGATGTACTGAAGCAATCCACTGTAACCACTGTTCATAAAGCTAGAAAGAAATGGACTCTGCCTGCAAGGAGATTTCAGGCTCCCTGCTGTTGTGGAGGTTCTGCCACTGGAGCAAGCAATTTTATCTCCACTGACCCGATTTCCCTGATACCTTGTTTTCCATGTCATAGGCAGCAATACAGGGAAATGCAATGAAAGTTTAACACTGCACTGCTGGAATCATCTGTAATATCCAATGCCAGAAATGAGAAGAGACTAATGACATTTTATAAACAATCAGTAGCTGAAATGGAAAAGAAAGGGTCCAAAGAGAAAACACTGGAGAAGCAGCAAATAAAAAAACCTTCCTAATAAACCTACAAAAGATCTATTATGGGCCATTTATAAACTTCATAGCTAACAAGTTTAATGCACAGTCAATGGACATCTACAAAGCTATGTAAAATATCATTTGAAAACTACACCTGAAAAACCTGGCCTCATGTTTTCTGATACTGGAAAATGTGAAACAATCCACTATTTTTAGGATTTAATGGCTAAAAATGTGACTTCATGCAGTCACCTAATATTGTATTAAATCTTGCTTTTTCATTTAAATCATGTTTTTGTCAATAAACTCATTTAGTAGGTAAAGATGATTAGTACACAAAGCAATCTTTATGGTATGCATATGTGTACAACTGCATTTAAAATTGAAAGATCTCAGTGAATATTAACGTTCTGAAACTTTTTCCTCCTATTCTAGTTCTGAGAGAACAACATTTACATAATTGGAGCAAAGCTTTTGGGATTTCTTTGGGGAAAATCACAACTAGATTTTTCCAGGCCCCTTCTGAGGTTATCAAAGGTCTGCCTCAACAAAGGAGGAGCCAGCAACAGGCCCTCAGCCTTTTGAGATCAGTGCAAAGATTTCCATTGACAAAAAAAATTGTGGCTCTGACCTAGTTCACTGAATATACAAGGAAAACAATGCGAATACATGCTCATACACAACCATGATTTGATAGATCTTTTAGTTACCACAATGCTGAGTGCCACATTTAACTAGGAAGCATGTATTTTCAGATAAAATTACAAATCTTCAAATTTACAACTCTCCATAAGCAAAAGCAACCAATATCACATGTTGCCCTATCGTCAACTAGTTCACATTATCGACAGCACCCTTTGTTTCTTTACTAGGGATTCAAAACCTTTTCCAAACTTTTCAGCATGTCACACAAGCTACAGCAGTTCTTTGCCACACTGCACTCTTCTGTCACCAGTCTCCTGCAAAAGAGTTCTGACCTTTCAATTACTTTTATACCTGTGCGTGTGTGCGCGCGCGTGTGTGTATACGCACACCCCTCCCCCCCCCCCCCCCGGTATATACAAAGTGATCCACTTATGTTTAACCAAGAATTGCTACTATTAACACATTTGACTTGGGAGTAATCTTACAACTAGTGCTGGACTTTTAGTCTACTAATTCCTCAGAAGGTAAAATGAAAAATAATGATCTAACATAACTGAACTGATGACGTTAAGCCTAAGCTTAACTATAAACTGCCAACATATTATTATAACTCCACAGTAAATTGCAAGAGACAGTTTTTCAGCCACTCACCAAGCAAGCTACTGAACTTGTCAGATCAAAGGAAACTACATTAAAGAAACAGGGGCACACAATTCTACAATTTTATGCATGACTGTAAATGTTTCAGCCTGTTTTGTACGAAAGTGGACTCCTTTTATAAATTGAGAAAACGTATAGTTTAGACTTTATTCTCCACATACAGCAGTCAATCATACAGCTTCAATATAATGCCGCTTAGAAGAATTACTTCACTTTACCAAAAACACATCAGCATAATTTCTCCATTCTGACATTATACTATTAATCCATAGCAAATTTGCCGTTGAAACATAAAGTTTCAGAGAGAGAACATAAAATATTTTTGTGAACAAGTCAACATTACAGTATAAAACAGAGATATAGCGAAAACTCATGCAATGGGTTTGCTTCATGACTATTCTCAGCCAGTTTTGACTCTCTCTCTTCTATTCTTGAGATTATAGATTTTTTTCCCCCATTTTCCCTGCAATGCTGGGAAAAGCTGTGAAAGACGTAATTCCAGTATGTTATTTCTACTCAATTTCAGGGTAGTATTTTCAATAAGTACTTAGTAAAACCAAACCAATTACAAAACTCTGCAGTTAATTTGCACAGAACACATCCAGATACTCAAAAATCCAGAAAATTCATTCTCACAATCATCATTTAAGCAAAGTTTCAGATTTCCAGTTACACAGTTTAAAATATGGCAGTTCTTAAAATTGGCAGGAAGATACAGATAGCTCACTACAGCCTTAAATCATCCCAGGTTCTGTAAACTAGACAGATGATGAACTTTTTTATACCCACTAACTAATCTGCTGAAAGGGAAAATGAAACTTTTCTTGCTGACCACAGGCTTCTGCACCACAAAGTTTGATTAAAAGAAAAAGGTTAAGATGGGAAAAAGAAGAAACCATGCTTTCTTCCACTTCTGAACTAACTTTATGGCAAAATTAAATTACACAATTTTAAGACGAATCTTCTAGAATAACTGAGCCTATTGAGAAGGCTGCAAAAAAGATTCTCTACAGTATAAAAAAAAATACCTATCTTAGAACTGTACAATGCATTGGAGCACCTCTTTATTTTTGTAAGCTCTTACTGTATCATCTCAACTCCTAATACATTACAAGTATAGTTGCATTAATTGTACCATCAACAAAGATACAAGTCAGTACGAGGCCTAGATATAGATCATGAGGTTTAATAAACACACAAAGCTGGACAGTAACACCAGAAACAATATTGGTGATATAGTATATCATCAGTGGAGCTGCCCCCCCCCTTTTTTTTTTTTAATAAAGGAAGAATAGCTCTGGAAAGCACAAATCAGGCAAGAAATCAATTCCTACGCCTCAGTGCAAACATTTGCACTAATGACTCCCAAAACACAGCCATTTAGAAGGAGGTAAAGGAGGAAGAGCAGATTTAACAGCATTTATTAAAGCATTCTGATCCAAACAAAGGATTGAGAAAAACCTAGTTAACAGAGAGGATGCAGTTTGACCTGAAAAATTTATAACGTAAGACTGCATTCTGTAACTACGCATTAAATTTACTATTAATATTTGCTCAGTTAAGTGAAACACACCATGATAGAAAATTCTTTCCAGCAAGACAAACAATAAAGCCAACCTTTGTAAATTAACTAAAGCAAGACAACTTCTCTGGAATACAGCTATTACTGCTTGTCTGCAAGTAACATTTTGCAAACGTTTCAGAGGCAATATATTTGCAACTTTGACTCACAAACTAAAACGATGTTTAAAAAAGTGTTTTAAGTAAACTGGGTCCCTGATAAAACACGCAGACTTCAGTGTGGAGGTTACAACACCTGCCTTTAAAATTAGATGGCTTCAGATTGCAGTGTTCAAACTTTTCATCATGGGGAGATGTGAGAGTATTTGAAGGATTTGGGAGCAGAAGTCCTATACTTTTCTGCTTCCCAAGCAGCTTCAAGCAGAAACTCAGTAAGTTCCCAGGTGGGGATTCCCTGTTTTGAGCAACCCTGGCGGGCCGCTCTCCGGGAGAGCCCGCTTCCGCACCATGCTGCATGCAGAGCCTCTGTAGGGCAGGGAAAGGGAGCAGCAGGGATGAGCCCTGTTTCCCTACAGCCAGGTGGCACACAGCTCCTTGGGAATCGCAGCCAACTAGAGTAAATTAAAGCAGTCCTCAGGCTACCCTAGACAGGGCTGGGCCAAGTCAGGAGAGGAGAAACGTGGAGCTATAATTAGGAAAGAGTTCAAGGAACACCTTCTCTCTTAATCAAATACATTTTTCCTCTTAATTCGGTCCAGCATTAATAGTTTTACAAAGATCTTTGTAATGTACCTACTCTCCTTCCCATCTCTGCAGCCACAGATTTAAATATTAGCAAGTCTAGGCAGGAAGAAGCGTGAATGGAAGGACACATTATCTCTGCCATGTTGTTTCTATTTCATTTCATTTTTCGTTGCATAAAAGAAAGGGCCAGATCAGAAGAAATCAATTGGAATCGCAGTGTTGAGAATGAATGGGCTCTTCCTCCTCCCTAGGGGACTCAGCAGGCAGGGAATACAAAACACACTGTCCCTAAATTCAACAACTCAGCAAGGCAAGAGCCAAACCTGAAGCAAACACAAACTTATTCTGAAGTTTTACGGACCTGAAACAACTCCAGCAACATCTGAACCCAGCCTGGAAACAAACTGAAAAACATATTGGTTCCACACCTTTTTTCCCCCCTCCCCCCCCTTTGCATTTTGGCTTCCAGGGTAACAGCTGGCAAGACAGGTGGTTAATACCACTTTACAGATTCAGTCTAATGTTATGCTGTCAGAAGAACAGGAGGACTAGAGAGATACTGGAGAACTTTTCAAATGTGAAAGATGAAAACTGCTTATTACACACACTCAAGTCCTTCAAAGCTTCAGCCCAAACAGCAAGTAGCTTTGCCCGTGGAAGAGATGAGTTCATTCTAGAGGAGTTCAGCTTTCCAAACGCAGAGGGTTCTTCTATAAATAGTTAAAACATCTTTCTAAAATCACGAGTTTCATCTTTTTAGGGGGAAGAGGGAGAAATCATATGAACTGTAAGAAATAGGAAGGGACACCAGATGCAACAATATTGTGGAGATGTCAAAGAACAGATGCACAAAACCAAGTTAACAAACTTAAAAATTAAGTCTACAGAGAAGAACAAATCTGTCTGGCTGCAGGCATTTTATTTTTTTTAAGGGGAGAGGGGCCAGGAAGTTGGCAGAGCTGGTGGTGAGGTTTGTTTGCATATTTTTTGCTTTGGTTCTGTTTTGTGGGGGGTTTTTTTAGTCAATCCCTGCTCTTTGAGGTAAAATAAACCACCAGATTTTTGCCTGAACACAGTCTTCAAGATTCTCTCAGAACTTCTAACAAAGAACTGTATGAGAACTTGTATCTGGTAGAAGGACTTATATCTGATGAGATCAATTTTAATCACGATATAAAGTAATTCATTCTCACTGCTCACATCACTGGCCCCTTCTACTCTCCTACCATCATCCTCATTTATGGAGAAGAGCCACACAGAGACTTCCAAAATACTGCCATTCGCTGCGTTAGGGATTGTAACAAATATCAGATAATCCTTAACTCCCCAAATTTACAGTCAAAATAATGAAACAAAAAAGAATACAAGGGAAAATTTCCCCCATTCTGCAGTGCAGGGACTTGAAGTACAGACTCTCCCAAGGTCACACAGGAAGACTGGTAGAAGCAGAAATTGCACACCACTCATTACCATCTCAAGGCTTTGGCCAGCAGACCAAACTTACCAGTTTTCAGCCTCTCCATCATCTTATTCAGAAGACTCTTTCATATCACATCTGAATTTCTGCTGGATTCCAGCCTGGTTCAATTTAAAGCTGCCTTGGAACACACAATGTTCTGTCAAGCAAATAGCTCCAGGTACAGCCAACATGAAGCACAGAGATAACAATACGCAAAGTTTGTTGTGGTTTAAAACAGCAGAGGGAGAAGCCGCCAAAGCTTTTGCAGAGTCACAAGGTTAGGGCCTGCCTACACTGGGACTCTCAGAAGAACACAGCAGAACAGTAATCCTTAAAGGCAGCAGTACACTGCTGTTTTACTTCTCAAATAAGAGTATCCATACAGGTGTGTAAGGCAACGTACGCTATTTAAAATATGTTAACGACATTAGTTGATTTGCTGCACACAGTGAAAAAGCAAATCTATGCACAACCTTTTACCTATGGTCAAAATTGCTGCTCAAAGTTTTTGCTTTTGTATCATTGATAGTGATGGGTAGATGCTGTCCTCTACTTGCTGCAAGGCCTCTGTCTCTCTCCCACACTCTCACTTACCAGGCTAGGAAAAAACAGACTGACCAAAGAAGGGAGGAGGACACTAAGCAGATTGTTTAGATGAATTTAGGCCTTTTGTTTCATGATCAGGGAAGGAAAAAAAATAGAAAAAGAAGCAGTAGTCAAGTGAGACAAAGGGTATTTTCAAAGAAGGGTTTTTAATGAGGACACAGAGCAGAAACAAAGGGGAAGTTTCACAGGGGTACACAAAAAGCATTGGGCAGAAAAGAAACAGCTAAGGTCAAAGCAAACCAGTCTTGATATTTTGTCTAGGTATGTGAATCTCTGAGATAGTAGTTGAAGGCATCTGAATACAGCCTGATGTCCCACATAGGCACACACTCCCTCATCATGGGTGCCAGACAATTGTCCTGGGTTGCTGTCCCTGCCCAAAGTCAAAGATGTCCACCATTTCCTAGTATAAACAGTCTTCTAACATCCTATAAAACAGCATGTTAAAAAACTTTAAGGATCAAATGTACTCTGTGCACCGACTCACTGAAGTTAGGAAAAATTAAAGTAGCTTAAATGAAAACAAAAGTGAGCCTGGTTAGATAATGAGGAAAGCTTCCTAACATAGATGAGGAATGAAGCACCGTAACCAACCTCATTATAAATTGACTATATGACTACATGACCTAGTTCTACCCCTCGTGTTCTACACAGGCAACTCCAGCCATTGAGAAATCGTGACTTTAGCTTCAAGGAAGGAGAAAAAAAAAAAAAAGCCGCAAAATCACAAAGCTTTCTTTAATTCTGAACTTCCTCATAGAAATATGCAGGCTTACTGGTTTTAGGAGTCAGCAGGGTTCATGTTTTTGAGTTTCTCTCTGCAACCATGACAACAGAAAGTATAAATTATTTTCAAAGAGAGGAAGAAAGAAAATCCAAGATTTTACATTGAAGAAAACACCAACATGAAATTCATGATTAGAATCACCATCTGAAACACTGCAGATTTCAAGCCTTCCACAGGACTCAAAGACCCCAAAAAGATACCTGTGTAAGGTGAACTGCAGCTACTGCAACCTGTGCAGGCTCTTAGCCAGCAGCAAATGAAAGGTAATGCAACTAACTTAATCCTCTCACTGCAGTCTACACTAAACTGAATTACCAAATATTTGGTATCTATGTGCATAGATAACTACCACAGCTGACACATGGTATGTTAGTAACTTGTAACAGCTTGATCATGAACCCAAACCTTTAGGCAGAAACTTGCAAGAATCAGTAGAGCCCACAAGAGTTGCACGCAAGTAAATAATTGAGATGTTGCAGTCCCACTAAAGAATTTAATTTTAGGTAGGGTATACACCTACCTGTATCACCCGGCCTAGAACTCTGAACTCCATATCACTACATAAATGACTGTGATAGTCAAATCTTCCTTTTGAAAAGCAATTCTAGTATGTTCCTATGTGAAGAATTACAGTAAAGCTTAAAGGTAAATGTTTCTTTGTGTCAGCAGCAGCTGTTCCTTAAAACTGTTAAATCCACATTTAATTACCTAGGATTTATTTTAAATACAGCCTCAACAGCGTAAAGTCTTCTATCTTTTGTTTCTAGCACTGAATAAGAAAACACCAATTCAACTGTTAAGATGCTGCTTCGCAGTTTTAGCTCATGGGTGTAGCTCTCATACACCAGGCATCATAAAGGCAACCTGATGTAAACAATACTGGTGTACTGATACTTTCTAACTGGTAGTTCAGGCCTTGAGACAGATTTTCATAAATATCCAAGTGCCTAAGGATGCAGGCAGGTGTCAAACAGGAGCTCTAGAAATAAATGCTTTGGAAATACTCTTACGTACCTAAATAGTTTTGAAAATATGTATCACGTCTATCTCCTTCATGCACAGTTCTGATCCTGCTTATGATAATGTGACACAATTTAATCCTTTTTGATATCAAAAGGCAGGATCCTCCTTACCAAGATCAGACCCTTCCAATCTCTTCTTTTTCACATGCATGATTTGTTGCTGTTTTATCTTGAATTTTTTTTGCTTTAACACATTATGGCTCAAATGACCTTTGAGGTAATCTGACAAAGGAAAATATTACTTCTTTCTCTAATACCAGAACATATGTGTGCTGACTAAAGCCTAACTGTTACTTCTACTTGGCTTAATTGAGCTGGATAAAGATTCCCATGTAACTATAATTCCCAGTTGAAGCAAAAGCCCAGAACCAGAAAAAATCTTTGTTCAAAGTAACAAATGTTTTCAAGCAGGTCCAGCCTTCTACCTAAAACCAAGTAGATTAAGACATTCTTGGTCACAAAAAATCATCCGTTTCCCCAGGGTTCAAAACTAGTCTGTTATTTCACCAAAATATTTTTTCTGCTATACGAATATATCTAAGCTATGGATTATAATTGTTTCAAGTTGCTTTAGGCTTGTATAGCATATTCCTTTTCCTGTAAACAACTAGTCTATAATAACATGAGCATGATTACAGTGGTGTAACAAAACAGACTATAGTGAGGTTGTACTTTTGTTCTTGAAAGTACCTCCAGTTAGTCAGAAGGACAATTTTTGCATGCAGACAAAATCTTGAGGTTTTGAAAGGAAATGGGTTTGATAGATTGTGGGCTCTGTGTTTGCAAAAGGTCAGCACTTACTGTGGAAGTACCTGCTAGGCCTTTGGCAGACAAGCCATCTTTGCACCTTTGTGTCAGAGGTGCTTAAAATCCTCAGGCTTGGCTAAAAACAAAGACACTGCTCCTGGAATCACTGTGCGTGTGCACCTCCCTCTCCGCCTGCCCCAGCAAAGCGCTGCCAAGCTGCTAATGCTAACCTGTTACCCTTCTCACTTAAGGAAGGGTTAAGCTAAATAAGTACAAAATTATTCGTATCTGTATAAACTGCTTCCACACTGTTTTACCTTTATAAATGTTTTGATACAAAAATATCACCCCCATAACCAAAACTGTGATATCCACACAGCAACTGGATGCAGATGAGTCCAAAGCTACCTGTCATATATACTTGTAATTTGGGGCAGATGCCTGGTGCTACTTACTCACAGTAGAATTTTGTAAATTTTATTATCAAAAGAACAGCCCCAGACTAATCAGCTATTCAACTATGTAGAAACAATATCCTCCGAAATGATGACTTTGCCTCTTTTCTCCCCCATCCTAACCCGTTCCCCTCCCACATTTGTCAATTTACTCACTTGTGTATTGCTTCAGCCCCACACTGACAACTCTCTGGGGCAGGGCTTGCCCTTGAGTTGCTTGTTTGTGCAGTACTTTGACGTTTTATCGGTGTGCTCAAGTGCTATCTTGACTAAAACAATCATCATTATAAATTTACACATACCCAAAACATCTATGACAATTTGAGCACTAACTTAGTACAGCAGGAAACAGCTGTACACTTGAAAAATAATCTCAGTTAATCTATATATATCCCTTGCTGTTATGAATAAGGGAGTATAAATGAATAAAGCCAAAGGTATTGTTTAATTAAATGTTCAGCCCCTCCTTCCAGATTAAAAATGGTTAGCGCTCTTGACAGATAGAATACAAGACTTCCTTTGTGTATGCTTTAAACAATCACTACTGCAATTTCCGTTAAACTGTTCTTCTGCTCCCCCCCTCCTGTTTCAGGCTTAGACAGAAGAGCTAAAAAGAATCATGTTTTTCCCTGCATTATGATTTTTTTTTCTTTTTGCAAACCTGTACTGAATACAAAAAGCCTATCAGGCAGATCAGGTTTCCTGTTCCCTGTAACTGTTCCTAATAATGGTCTAAACTGACTCCAAAAGGCAAGCATGTTCGTATGCACCATGAACTTACACGGCCAACACCTGCTTCTTAAAGGCACTTTACACTTTGCTAGCTCCTGCAATTTACTGGTTGAATATATTCTTTTGCTTTGCTTCCCGTACACTCAGCAATAAACATTCAAAATTCAATTACACTACTTTTCTACAGTTCAACTGGATTTTCTTATCCCATATTCCTTCTGTATGCAAGAAAAGGAATATGAATCAGAGCAAGCTTGAGAAACACAGTAACAGGCAGCACTCTGTTAGATGTCCTTCTTCTCACAGATAATAATACTGAGTCTACTCTGCTCTATGCAGGGAGATTTATGTAGGAAGAAATGCCTGTTAACATGAAGAATCAAATCCTCTGCTGGCAAAGGCAGAAGAAATTCCACTAAATTCAACAGAACTACATCAATCCACTGGTGGATTAGATACAAACACACACAAAAAATAAGCACCTCTAGGGTGAAGATGGGTACAGCATACATTTATATAACTTCAGAAGACAGGAGCATGCGATTAGGAACACTGGCTTGTACTTTTGTTACTTTTCAGCGCATGCTTAAACTTCAATACAGCAGGCATATAAAAAAACTGGCCTTTTTTTTTTTTTTTAGCATCAGCAAGAGAAAGCACACTGTAGGTTTAAATAAAACAGAAGAAAGTCTCACTTAGACTTTTGATTTTGGAGTTTCATTGCAAGCATTATTTGTTTACAAAATGTTCTGGATTAAGATTCTTAGAGAGAGGTTTCTATATGCGTAACACAGGTATGTCACATGCAGCAGCGTTTGTATTTCTTTATGCTGCCCTATTGCAAAGCTTCAACCCTGACCTATGCAGCACTCATGGACAAAAAAATTTAGAAGGATAGAAAATGCCATGGGCTCAAGATACAGACTATGTAACTGGAAAAAAAAAAAAAAAAAAAAAAACTCTATAATGAAAAGTATACTATTTTTGGTTCATCTTCAGTGAACTTAATGCAGCTAGTTTAGTCTCCTCCACCTCCTCCCAAAAATCAGCCCTTTTCTCAACAAAGAAAGATGACCAACTGAGAAGCATGCTATCCTGTGGGACTCGTCTTCTTCTGGAGTTTCTGCATGCTAAATTAAAAATTTTGGGGTGTTACAGAAACATGAACAGGACAGATCTATGCAAAGACAGACTTATAACAAAAGAAAGCAAGTTTTGTGGAACTTTATTCCTTTTGACATTTTATAGATCTCCTGTCCAACATCTTTCTTTCACCAACACCACTCCAGTTTCTGTACACATACACAAAAATCAAAACCAAATCTATTATTTTTCTGACCAGCCAGGCTGACTCTTGTTCACCTATTTCAAAGCAGCAGGGGTCATAAACATAGTTTGCCTTGCCCTCCATCCAAAGACTTCAGGAGACAGCTCGTGAAACTTGCTTCTATTGCAGATTTTTTTCAGGAAAGGAGGAAAAGAGAAAAAACAGTTCTAGGATCACTGAATAAAGTCATGAAAGTAACAAACAGCTCTCACGCTCAAAACAGCCAGACGTGAAATCTGATGAAAGGCCACGGATGACAAAGAAAAAGTTTAACTTCTTTTATTTAAAGAGTAGTAAGTTGATACATTTCTTTTATGCGAACAACAGCTAACATCTTTGAACAAGATCTAACACATTTTATTTTCAGCGTCATCACTTACTAATTGAGCCTGCTGCAGAAAAATCAGGTCCAATTTGGCTCCCCTTGAAGTTGGTGCCAAAACACGCCAGAACACCTATTGTCTTCTCTGGAATTGAGACTGGGTTCTCCATTTCAAGCATTCCCAAATCAGGGAAGGGCTTTGCTAACTCACTACTGCTTTCACAAGAAAAAGAAATGTAATTACCAAATCACTGTTCTGAGGGAAGAGGATTGGCTTTTGCCAGTACAGCCCAGAGACAGATTAAGAACTGAAGGAATGAGAAGGCCAAGAGCATTTTCTTAATAGTAAGTCTTGTCCAGACCTATTTGGAGGGTTGGGAGAGCAAAGAATACAGTGCCCTGTTTTCAGAGGAAGATAGTTTGTAGAGATGATTTTAAATGCACTATAATTTGTCAAGTATTACACAGAAGAACACTACTCAAAATAGTCCAGAATAAGTGATATCTTTAAAGGAGACCAAAAACTTTTGTTTCCAAATATGTTACCATAGCTTTAGAGCTTGCTGTGCTTCAGGTGAAGAAAGCACATGTTGAAAAGTAAACTGAAGTATTCAGCCAACCTAAATGTTTTACATGAAAAGAAAAGGCACGTGTTTTGGAACATCTAGGTCCTGCTGATGGACTTTTGGAGAGAAAAAAGATTAGGGGAAATAATATGGCTGAAGAATCTGACATCACTTCAAAACAGAAGCAAAATATTTAACCTTTTCAACTTATGTGCTTTTTTCCATTCTGAAAATATCATCAAAATAACACCTGTAAGCCAACTCCCTCCTCCCCTCCCCAAAGCAGCCAATGAAAATTAAACCTAAAAAGCTGAGGGCAAGTCAGGACATTCAAACACCTCTTCAAAAGGATTCCATTATGGGATCCTGTGACTTTCCTCCCTTCCTCCTCAGAAGGGACAGATATATGAGAAAAGCTTTTTGCAAGTGTAACCAAGCTGTCAATTTGGGTCTCTCTTTGATTTGCCCAGGACCTTTGTCTCCTGATCCCCGATACTGAATTTAGGGTACCTTTGTCCCATGCTCCCTTCTAAAGTGTCCTAATTTCCTCCAAAAGAAGATACAGGCACAGCCGTCATGATCATTTGCTGCAGGGGCCCAAGATAAATAGCTTGGCTTTAGTTGCTCAAGCCAGTCTTCAACATTATCCAGCCATCCACGCACCTTCAAAGCACTCTGAAACATAACATATTACCCACATCTCAATGACATGCTATGAAAATCAGCAGTATGATGGTCTGAGACTCAGTTCTCTCTTTTTTTCCTGGAATACTGAATAAACAAACCAACCACACACCCACAAGATTGTCTCTCAGCATTAAGCAGGCTTCAAATGAGCCCCAGATGAGAAGCTCTGGGCTGCCTGCAACACGGTGCAGATGTGGCCAGTCGGCACCATTGAGTCTAGGATGCCGTTCACTCCTTCATATTGTCTACCCAGATAGTACAGACGTGGCCACAGAGAACAACAAAAAACTTGAGATTCTTTAGGTTCCTCAACACGAACAAAACCTGAAAAAGTAGTAGTAGCCACAGCTTTCCAGCCCTATACTTAATATACTTGATTCTAAAAGACAGGTGACTTCCTTCTGATAACTTTGACAAGGAAGAAGAATATCCTACTTTGTAAACATCAGGCATCTTCTATACTATAGACAAACACATAGCACCATAAAAACAGAAGAATTAAAGCAGAGCTGAGGCCCAGTGTGGCATTCTTCTGTCTTTGATGGCAGCCAACACCAGTAAGTTTTGAGGGTGGTTCAAGAAGCCCCCAATACACAGATGTGCAAAAATCTGTTTTCATATTATGTTTCATACTAATAATTACAGATTATCTTATTTCAGAAGGGGTATCTAACCACATGCTTCAAGTTTTAAATCAGAGCTGAAGTTACACTTCATTATTCACAAGAAGTGTTCTTCCCCTTTTTTGAATCCCGAGTAGTTAGCTTTACCAATTTCCTATGGTAAGATGACATAACAAAAAAAACCCCCATATATACCCAAATATATATATATGTATGTATGTATACGTTGCCCTTAAAGTTTGGAATGTCTCCCCTTAAAAGATTACTCTTGTTTCAGTATTTTGAGCCAAAAAATAAACCCCATTATATTCTTTCTAGCCGCCATTCAACCACAGAATAGGAAAGAAGGTATTTTTTGCAAAGTTTTTACATTGTGACACTGAGAACCTGAATAAAACTGATTTATGAGAAAGTCTAATAATAAATGAGATCTGTAATATTCTTATGGCATTAATATCTAATTAGTGGATATTAATATTTTTGGTGACGCTACAAATAATGTATTCTGATCTCAGACTGGTATAAATGAGAAGTTACACTGAAATATATAGTTTGTGGAAAATAAGAACCAATTCCAGTGATTTTTATCTGGATGATCTTTCTTCTGGCTCAATCCTGCAAAATGCTGAACTTCCTTTAGTTCAACAAAGTGTTAAAGCATGTGCTTACATACATTAGTAGTCATGCCAAATTCTACCACTAATTACATGGAGAAACTGCCATTTTCTGCCTTCCAAATACCTTTTGGGCAATTGAGATATAAAAGATCCTCCTTTTCCATTACTAAAAGGCATTTAGTTTCACATGGCCAAAGAATTTATCCCTAAGTGCATTCAGTACTCATTTTCTGGGAACACAGTAAAGATAGTAAAGTACTAGGCCATTCATTATCAAACTGGCTCACTCAACCACATACAGATTTTACCCACCTATCTGAAACTTCAGGAAAGAAGCCTAGAGGAAGACAGATTGTCTCCTTGTCCAACTTAGAGAAACATTTTCCACCCTGCAAAGTATAGAAGGTAAATACCGACAAATACGTAAGCACATGAACCATACAAAATACAGTCCACTTTTTCCTCTGCATTAGTAATTATCCATGACTATAAGAATGAATTTTTAAAATATTTTAATTGTAAACTGAAGCAGTAGTTGGATTTCCTAGAATTTCCTAGGAGGTCTCTTATTAAACATATTTAATAAAAATAACCGACAGGACAGACTGTTCATCAGTTATGTACATTTCCTTCATATTACACCAAGTAAGAACACAAATTTAACCAGGGTGATGAGAAAGCAGCAGCTGTTTAAAAGCAATCATTACAAACCTCTGAGATTTTTTAAAAAGAAAGAAAAAAAACCACCCTGGTTGTGTAGGTTAATGATGCATGCAGTTCAATGAAGATATCCATGAACAATGATCCAAAAAACCTACATAGGCATTTTAATTGTTATTTTCTATGATGTTTTACACTATCAATTCAAAGAAACTACTGAGGTTTCTTGTTTCCACCTCTGGAAAGCAACTACTAAATAACATTTCACAAAGGGTTTCCCTGTTTGTCATCACAGCATTTCTTTTCCTCTCTCACTGATATTCCCAACTCTATTTCTCTCTCCCTATTTCTGACCTCCCAATACTATTACAATTCTTTTCCTTCTTTCAAATACAGAATGCAGATCCATCTGCTGATGAAGTTGCTGCTGCCTGTGGTCCCTACACTCCTTAGACAGGACTATTCTGGCCCTTTTTCTTACAGATAAGAACCTGCCTCCCGAAGAGTCACCGAGCACAGTCAACTTATGTCTAGTGGAGACAACAGTAAAAACAAGGTATGGTTTATGGTGATATATAAATCCCTAAATATGACTGTTTAAATTTTAGCTTAAAAAAAAAAAAAAAAAAAACCCACACATACGCTATTTATAGTGACAAACAAAGCAATGCAGCCTTCTGTCAGAGATAAAAGAACACATTCCTCACTTGGCAAAACCGACAGGTTCCCCCCTCAATATTGGAACAAAACCAAAGGAGCAGAGCTCTCCCTTTGCAATGCTTCTATTGGTTTTCCACTTCTGAGTAACAGCATGGGGTGATCTCAGGCATGTACCTTTGACCCTAGTGCCTGCAGGGTTCAACCATCCCCAACACAGGATGCAAAGGAAAAAGGGGAAACAAAAGCACAGATAGTCAATGCTGAAATTACAATCTTGATTGTAAACTATGAAATTAAATGGGTATGACGTAAGCACAAGATCTGATCAATAAGGACAGTATCTAAAATGTGTACTAAAAAATGCAGTCTGCAAAATTCTATCCAGATGTTGAAGTATGGTTATTCACTTGCAAAGAGCTCACTTTTGAATAAAATGTGGCTAATATGTCTGTTCTACCATTACAAAGGTGAAATCCCCTTAAGAAAAGTGAGGATTGAAATAAAAAAAATCTGACAAGATCCAAGAAAGGAAAACGTATCAGTAATCTCTCATCTTTCTAACAAAAATACAGATATTAGTAATTATGCAGCATGATTGATACCTAACTTCTCATTTTTTCATACATGTTCAATATCATTTTGGCAACAGAAATTTTACACTGTGAAGTGACAAAAAACTACAGCTTCATAATTAAATTCTCTTTCTGAAGCATCTCCTCAGTTTTGTGGTCTCTTGAAGAGTCCCCCGATATCATGTGGTTCCAGTTCTTAGAGATTTTCTTTCTTGAGGGGGAGGGGAAGGGCTGCAATTCTGCAGTTGAATTTTATTTTACAACTAGTAACTTTAATAACCTAAAATAAATAAAACATCAACTGATGGTATTTAGCTATACCAAGTACTCTAAGTCAAGAAATGTTAGCTTCAAGTTACAGAAAACCAGAAGAAAGTTTAATAAATGGGCCACCTCACTCAGTTTACATTTGCCCTGATTATATTAAGAAATCATTGCCAATTAAAACCACCAAACAGACCCTTCTGACAATATTATTGCTCAAAGCTCAGGTTGACTAAGAGGTAACTTCATTTTAAAGTTAATGGATTTCCTTCTTGCTGTCATGCTGGTTTCATTAATTTAGTTAAGTGCACCTAGGGAAAATAAAGTGTCTCAGTGTTCATTTATTATATGGTTATTCCCCGGTGTATTCCAAATTGCTGGTCTCATCTGTAAAGATACTGGTGAAATTAGTAATCTATTTCAAATACGTGACAGTAATTTTGAGGAGTAGTTAATTTATAGTAAGGTTTGTGAAACCCTTTGTTTCCTTCATTCCTTTTTTAAGTAGAGGATGGAAATGTGAAAACGTGCACAATTGCACATGCACCATATTGCACTCAGTGTGAAATCAGATTTCTTCATCCTATTTTATACCTATTATAAAAAAAAAAAAGAAAGATGCTATTCTTTTTGCAAGCATGCAAGTGCTATGGAGTATAATTAATCTACATTTCTGTTTAAAACTATTTTCACTACCATTGTTATAAACCACCCTTAGATGCATTATATCAATGATATTCAAGAAGAAAATATGTATTTACTTACACTGGGAGCTTGACAATATCATCTGTTTAGTTTCCCTGCTGCTGTGCAAAAGATGCACACATAACAGTAGACTGTAGTTTCATAAACAAAAGAAAAACAAGGCTGCAAACAAGACTTAGAAATAGTATTTTTAAACTACTGGTTCACCTTTTACTACTAGTTTACCTTTTACTAATTGTTCTTTTCAAAATAATATTCTGAATATCTAAAAGAATTTCTGTCTAGAAAGTATCAATTTATCCATACCAAATAGGGAAAAGGAAAAAAAACCACAGACTTAATATGCTTGAGCGCTGATACCACAGTTCAGTAGCACATCGAGGCAAACCACACAGTCCAAAATTGTCATAGATGGAAAGCAGCTACAATCCACCATTAAAGAGATTTTTAAGATTGCTGAAAATACACCTGCATAAAAAACAAATTTATCACAGAAAGATATTTTGATTTTTTTTAAAAAGTGCAGAAATATACAACAGCAAAAAATCACTATCAGAAAGGATATTTACTTGGCAAACGACCACCAATTTGACTTTGAATGCCAACTCTCAAACTCATTAACAAAATATGAGATCTTCCTATTCACAGGGATCTATCTTTTACTGGCATATGCATTCACTATGCATTTACATCAGAAAAAAAGAGACTATCATTCATATATTGACTGCTTGGAGTCCCTAGAGTTGCATCAGATTACTCCGAAAGCACATCCCAAATTTTCTGCATATAATCTACTTTGAAGGCATGAAGCCTGGGGTATTTTGTACTGCCCCCCAAAAACAATCTTCACCATGGAGTGGAAAAAAAAAAAAAAAAGTTAATCTTCACAAACTCCTTGGGAATAATCCAAGAAAATATGCTAGAAACAGTATGTTTACCTATTTCGATACATTATACTAAATCACATTGTCAAATATTCCAGAATTTTCTTCACAAAATGTATCATGTTTTGATGAACTCAGATTTTTTTTATTTTTATTTTTACATATCTAGTCATTTAACAAAGATCCTAACTTCAGTCTCTCACTATTTTGGGTATTTTTTGTGTGTGTGGTTTTTTGTTGTTTTTTTTTTTTTTCAAAGTATGTTGAGATGATGAAGTCTGCTTTTAAATTCTTGAATACCATTTTGTTGAATTCTTAGTAGATCGTCATGCAGAAAAATCACTCTGCTTACTTCCCAGATAAACGCCACACATGTTCCTTGGAAAATGTGCCCGAGTACATTATATAGAGATTTGGCCTATAAGTGGAGCTTATAAACCATGAAATGTAACTCTGTATGGAGGGTCATGCAACTTGTATGTCACAAAACCCTTTAACCCCTTAAAATACTAAGTGATATGCTGTCCAGAATATCACTGTTAGATGGTACTACTGAATAAAATAGTGTTACTTTAGCATATACCAGAAACAGAGTCTTCCAAGAAAAATTAGTGCAACTATCCTATCCATTGCTTCTCTTATTATGAAACTTCACTGTTGGCCTGTTTTCAAACATGTCAAATTAAACAGGACTTAAATGGCACAGAAATAGTGCTCAGAGAGGAATTTCAGGGAATACTTCAAAAGTGCAATTACCAGAAGGCTTAAGTCTAACTGGTTTGTGCACTAGAGAAGCAGCTTTTTTTTTTTTTTTTTTTTGGAAGACCTTTATTCCAACCAAAGAGATATAAACCTAAAACAGCAATGTTTCAAAATATTTTGAACTTCTTCAGGAAGAAGAAAACAAACATGCTTCCCTAAAATCACATTTTCGAGTAAAGTAAGTAGAAGAATTGACAAGGTTCCTGTTTACATATATGTTACAGGATTCCAGTTCTTTCTGAAATAGGTAACTGCAAACTAATATGTTTCACAGCAGTATTTTCTAAGGACCCAGAGAGCTTTCCTTGACTTTTGACAACAAATTTGTACAACAAAACACCAATGCAAGGACAATTACTCCAATTCTTAACGAAGTCAACATACAGAATGCACACAACCCATCCGCAGTCATGTACAGTATCAAAACACTACTGACATGTTTTGTGACAGCAGCAAATAAGCTATATCTATGTAGAAGGTAGTATCTTAATATAAAACCTGCCTAAATTATTGCTTAGCTATGTGAAGACTAGTCAAAATAACAGTCCTGGAAAAGTGATTATTTTGCTTCAGTTAACAGCCAATTCTTACCCTATTTGGAGTACAAGGCTTGTAACAACCTGTTTCCTAACTGGTATCCTGAACACCTCTCTCAGAGCCTTTCTTACTCCATCTGATAGTAGGAAAAGATCCTTCAATCTGATACCATATACCTTGGTTAGACATACCATCCCCAGAACTGGTGAACAGCCTCTAAATCCAAAATATTCTGGACTAAGAACTGCCATTGCTTTATTATTTCAAAATACGTAGTATCCAAAATATCTCTCTCCATGAATGCATTTCAGGGAAACACACACACACACACACACACACAAAAAAAAGATATTCAGTGCCCTTTCCCGATTATCGAGCTATTATCGGCCTGCAGTAAACCTAAGACCAGACAACTGACTTCCACATTTTCACACAACAATGCTCTTATCTTAAACCACAAAGACATAAAGGCAGAACAGCAAGACGCACTGGTAACAATGAGAAAACAGAAACAAAATAAAATGGGACTTCTGTTTCTTGGAGTAATTACAAATAGAGATCCACGCTAACACCTCCAGACAAAGTGGCCCAGGGCAGGCTGGCCAGTGCTACCAATCCGGAGGCCTGGGGACTTTATTCCTGACTCGGATGCATGACCTCTTTGCATGACCTTGGAAAAGTCACTCGACCTCGCTGCACCTCAGCTTCCCCACCTGAGAGCAGGAAAAATAAGCCTCTCCTTTCCCTGACAAGTTCTTTAAAATCCACAGAGAAGACTCAAGTATCTCTAAATTGCAGCTGAAGCCTTGCTCTCACGCCTCCTCTGCTCACTGTGTTAATCTGAAGTACAACTTAAAGCCCACTTCTGTAGTACCAAGAATGCATCAACAAAAAATGGTAATTTACAAATGCCATATTTTGCTGCTTGCAGTTGCTGTCAAAGATAGCAAGCCAGAACTATAATGCAAACTAAGCAAAGCATTTTCAAAACTTGACATTGGTACAAATACCCACTTTATGCCTTTAATTCGGAGTCACTGAAGAAATCAAGCTCCTTAGGACTGCTAAAGTCATAGAGCTCAGTCTTCCACCCTTTGAAGCAAATAACAGGACTAAATCCACTACAATCAAGTAAGAACAGAGACAGTAAATAGCTATTAAGTTGTGGTTTTTCATTTCTAGCAGACATGCATCTGCTTGGGGGAAGAGAAGGAAAGAAGTTGCTTTTATAACCACTTAAAATCTCTGCTCTTATAATAGTTTAAAATTTGTAAAGCAGTATCAGAAACTTAAGTTTCCTATGTAGCTATAAACCCAATTAAAAGTGTGAAGACAGAAGGAAGACCAGATCCAGGATCTGAAGTTCTAAGAACATCTTTGATTTGGGATAAAATACATAAAAATATTTATTATCTGTACCTTGTACGGATAAAGATGAGCATTACAAAAACAAGTAAAATGAGACCCTTCATTTTCAGATGTGTGTATGCTAACAAAGGTATTAAAACAAAACATTCAGAAAAGGCTTATACATCTGATTTTTTTCAAGCTTAAAATGGCAAATGACAGAATATCACAAATTTTAAGAAGTCTGTTTTACTAAGAAATCATCACATAACTTCAATGTAAAACCCTAGAATAAAAGCAACACAGAAGCTTTCCAAGCAGTTTAAAAGGGCCTAAGCCAGGACTCAGCTGAAAGAGCCAGTTGTGCCCTCCTCCAGCTGTGAAGCAAATCAGGGCACTGACCCAGCTGAGGGCTAACCCAGCAAAAGGAAAACCAATGGTTACTCTTCAGCTGGATCGGCAATGCTCTTCACATGCAGCTGTTCAAACACTTGTGCGGGTACAAAGGCAAGGGAGAAACACAAAGGTGGAAACGAGTGGCTGGGGAGGGCTGTGCAGTTCCTTTCTGCAAGCTTTCAAAAGCTCAAGGAGCTACAGCACTAGGGTGTGGTTTCACACTATACAGGTTTAATCCAAAAAACAGACAGCTACAGAAAGGGAGGTTCTCCTTTCCCTAAGGTCCCCTGCTGCACAATCCCAACACCTACCCCAAAATATTAACAAACTATTACTTTTCTGTCAGACCGATAATCCTTTCCAACTTATTTATAAACACTCAAGGGTTAGATTCAACACAAAGAAGGGGCAGGTGGAACAGGACCAAACCTTCAGCATCATACCACAGTCAGGCCACACTAACTATGATAGGAAACCATACTCTGAGCTAAACCAGACCTTTCCCAACATTGCAAGTCAAACACTCTCAAGAATAAGTTACACCTTCAGACCCTTTCTTTCCCATTGAGGCATTAATTTTTATTAGACGCTGCGTAAACCCATCACCTTTCAAAGTTTGGATTCAGGAAGACAACCATAGGACCATCTGCGCAGATTATTCTTTTGATAACCCGACTGCACATTTACAAGCAACAAAAGTGTATATACGTGAATAATATATACACCCCTATCTGCACCTATAAAGGTAAACTTTTCAGAAGTGTCTAAATTTAAATTCCAAAGTCCCAGTTATGTTCGAGTTCAGTGCCTGCCTAGGGATTTGCTTGCTACTCTGTGATAAATATGGATTTATGAGCCTATTTATAGACACTTGATTCTGCAAATCCTGGCAATCCTCAATACATGCAGAGATTGTAGAGCCACAGATTATAGATAAATTTATTCTGGCTTCCCCTCTTCCCCTTCAGATTTCCCCCCCCCTCAGCTGTTTCACAAGACTTTAATCATTCAAGCTGAAACATTACAGGCTATTGCAGGATGGTTTTTATTCTTTGGATGTCTCAGCTAAAATAGATTAGCCATTTCCAAGAATAAATTTAGAAGACCTTTTTTTTCCCCTGATCCAACACGGAAACTACGTTCTTATGTTGCAAATAAATTCAAGTCCCTGTGCTTTGGAACAAGAGCTTCAAGTGTCTGAGACATGCCATTTGCTGTCATCAGACTTAACCAAACCGGACCAAGTCAAGGGCCTTTAGAAAAATCTCAGTTTTCACATGCTCTGTCAGCACTCATTAGAGCTTGGCAGATGACTACTTTGCAGAGTTCATCTGCCGCCCTGCACGGCTTTCCCACCAGCCGGGCTGCCAGCCGCGGGGCTCGGCGGCGAGGCGGGAGCGGCCCCGCGCGGGGCAGCGCCCCGGGGCGGCGGCGGCGCCGCCCGGTTCTGTCCCCGCGGCCGCCCCGCGGCGCGGGGCTGCAGCAGCGCTGCACACCGCCTCCTACTTCTCTTCTCCGGCACGTACAATAAAACTTATACGAAGTTCCCCGGGTCCTCCAGAGCGCTTGGCACCTGCTCACTCAAATGAGTATCTGCAGGTAAACTCTCCGCAGCCACGTCCGTCCACGGGCACGCGCCTGCCCGATCCATCTGCCCCTGGAGAGACGGCAACGAAAGTCTCTCGACCGTTTCCCCCCCTCCTGAGGGATCCCGAGAGCCCCTTTCCCTGCCCCGCTCCCTTCCGGCCGCTGAACTCGAGCGGAGCTGAGCGCCCCTCGCCACCCGCCCGGCTCCGCCCGTACCTTGATGCCCTGCTGCTGCGTGGTCAGGGTCACCTTGGACTCGTCCAGCAGCAAAACTTCGCAGTAAAATTCCTCCGGGACGGCGCAGAAACAGCCCATGCCTGCTGCGATGGCCGGGACGAGGCGGGAGGAGGGAAGCGCCCGGGCGGCGGCGGCGAGGCGCTGGGGCGCAGCCGGGCCGGGCCGCACTCGGCTCCGCGCCCCGCCGCGGCAGCGGGAGGCCGGCGGTGCTAGGGCGCGGCGCGGGGGCCCGCGGGGCCGCCTTCCGCCGCGGCCATCCCGCGGAGCAGCCTGGACGGGAGGTGCCGGGAGCGCCCTGCGAGAAACGGGAGAAAAGAGCCGCAGTAGGAAGGAGCCAGGGCGCAGCCCGCGTCCCCGGCTCGCTGTCACGGCGGCTCCCCCCGCCCCGGGGAGGCACCGAGCCGCCCCGCGCCGCGGCCGCGCACATTGCTTCGCCTCCTCTTTGTGTGGAGGCGCGGGCGCCGGGGAGCCCCGGCCGCCGCGGCGGGAGGCTCCCGTCAGGCGAGCGCGTTACCTCAGGCCGCGGAGCCCTCCGAGCGGAGCGGGGGCGGCGGCGGCGCCCGGCCGGCGCGGGGCTGGCGTCCCTCGGCTATGTGCGGAGGGTGCTGTCCGCCGCCGCGGCTCGCCTCCTCCCCGGCTGCCTCAGCGGGGGGAGCGGGGGCGGAGGGAGCGCTGCCGGGCGCCGCGGGCGCCCCAGCGGAGGGGAAACCCGTCGCCGCGCCGCCGGTGCCGTCCTCTGCGCGGGGCGGCACCGCCACCTGCCCCGCGGAGGAGCCGCCGCCGCCGCCCGCGGGCTGGCCGCTCAGCGCCTGCCCCGGCGGCGCGGCGCTCCGCCGGCTCGCCCTGGCCCCGGCAGCGCCACAGCCCGCGGAGCCGCCCCGGGGCCAGGGGGCGCCGCGGCGTCGCGTCGCGTCGCATCTCACGGCATCCCACCAGGCATCGGCGCCGCACGCCGCCGGGGCAGAGCCGGACCCTCGCTGCCCCCTCTGCCGGAGCGGCCGCCGGGAGGCCGCGCTCAGCTGTGCCGGCTCCCGCGGGGGCAGCGGCGGCCCCGGCCCGGCCCGCGTGGGCTCGCCCCCGGCCGGCTCCTGCCGCTGCTCCCTTGGCGTCGCGGCAGCACTGACCCCTGCTGGGGCGGCGGCGCGGGGCGCCGGGGCCGCGCAGCCCGGGCGGCCCGCGGGGAAAGCGGCACCCGAGCGGGGGGCTTCCCCCCTCCCCTCCCCACTTTGCGGAGAAGCGCTTCAAGCGTTAAAGAGACACCGGTGAGGGTCCAGAAGAGGTCCGCTTTAAAAGTAGCCTCGGCTGGAAACGCTTTCCCGAATGTGCTGTTAAATACTGAGGCTTGCTACAGATACATTTGGTTTAAAAATCAACAGCCCTGTAGTAGTGTGTGTGTGTGTATATATATATAAAGTTGCAATTGTCTGCTGTATATAGTTGCTGGAGTTCATATTAGTCCACCTGTGTACTTTAATTGCTACACACATCTATACTGCATGATTTTTCCCCCTCAGGCAGAAAGTTAAGCCCTGATCCCACAAGTACTTGTGCATTTGCTTAGCTTTGCATACAGGAGTCGTCCTATTAAAGTACACACCAAGTTTGCATGTGCAAATTTAAGTATGTGCAAAAATGTTAGATAGTTAACTTGCTCCCATTGCATAGGAGTAGGGCAAAAGGAGATTTCTCACTTGACAAACCCTTACTAGATAGGTAGGTAAGAGGCTCAGGGAACCGTATCTCGGCGTTTAAGCTCCTGCTCTAAATGAGTCCCCTGCTGCTCCCAGGAGATACCGCTTCCATCTCCTTGTTTGGTGCAGGCTGCATGTGAATTTGTGCAAGGGAGTCTCAGGATCTCTGTGTTACATCCTGCACCTGCAAAAACAGTACTTTCCATGAACACTGCGAAGATCAGGACATAAGACAGATCTGTTAGACCAAGACTTGTATAATCAGTATTATATATCTTCATAAAAATACAGCCTTTTGAACAAGTTACAGAATATAAAGTAATGCAAAAGCTTGAAAACAAGTTCCTAACTATGTTGGACTACATATATCCAATGAGGCTGTCATCCAAAAAGCACAAGAAGTTTAGATAAATTTATTCCTGCTCTTTCTAAACACATTTTTCAAACAAATTTCTTGAATCCTTCTGACAACGGACAGTCTTCCAGGGAACAGATGGTTCCTTTTTCCTTCTCTTTAGTCTATTTAGATCCATATATCATGCACATCATGACATAAATTACCCCTTAAGCCAGTTAAAGTCATTATATATGTATAAATCACTGATTAATCAAGTGAGAGGGAGGGCTCAGTGAACTCAAAATCTGTCTTAAAACCTTTAACTATAATTTAAAAATGGTTCATATTGCTAAATCACAATCCCACAGCAGAGCAGCCTAAATGAAGACCAGTCTTGGGTACAAGCAGTCCAAGTAAACTATTTCGTGTCCTCTGTTTCTGAAGATCCTTATCAAGCTACTGCACATTTGCTGATTGAGCCACAGGGAATATATAATATATGCACTCACCAGGTTCAGCTGATGCCAGTGTTTTGGGGCACAGAGCCACTAACACATAAAATCAGCTCCTAACTATCTACTGCTTGAGAGCATAGCTAGCAGCTGATCCATCAGTAGCACCAGAACCTATGATTTGAGGTATAAACTGGGAGGAGATCCTGGGTTGAAAAGGTGAGGAAATGTGTCAGGAAAGTAGAGGAAGAGGGGATGGAATCTATATTAGGAGATAATATGAACATTGAGGAGCTCAAGGAAGCAAAACAATTATGATTTAGAGGGGAAGAAAAACGTAGGACCCCATCTAAACTTTGCTTGGAGTGCCACACTACATGAGACCAGCTCTGCCTAAGTATTTCAAGTATCAGGCCAGTTCAGAATTCGTAAGAAACTTAAGATAGTCATCTGTTTTCCAAATCCACTAGGAAACTGAGCTTCTTTTTTCTTCCCTCTAAAAGAAAAAAACACAGGTCAAGCACTGCAAAGGAAAACTTGCTGACATAAGCTCTCATCACACAAACACTTATGGACATGTTCAACTCAGGCATGCAAGTACAGGACTAGGGCATAAAGGTGTTTTTTGTCCATTGCCTAGTTAATGAGACACCCAGCAGGATTCATTGCAGTCACTGTGGTCCAGCACACCTTCATAATTACAAACAATTTTAGCTTTAATCAAGTATTTTTCAATGCAGTCCTATACACAAGAAACCAGGAGTCACAGGCACTTCTATATGTTCAGTGACCTACATCCATATTCTAATATATCAGCAAGAAGACTAACTGCCTGAAGGGAAGTTTTGCATACCTTGTTTCCCATTAATCTTAACAGTTTTGCTCATAAACATTTGCTGCCAGTGGTTGAACATGTAGCAAAAGGCATGATGGCCTTTTTTGAGACATTATCACTTATCACTATCACTTCCCTATCACTGTTATTTCCCAATCTGTAGAAAAGCAATTCATATATCACACCCATGTGGGCTTCCAGGGGACTATTGAAAAGTTAAAGCAAGACACACATTTAGCTTCCTGCTCACACACAGAGCAGAACAAAGCATTGAGTTCTAATGCAAGAAATGTAAAATGAAAACAGAAAACAGCAGCACATACACCCTGGGCTAAATATACAACCCTGAATGCTTTCCATCTTCCACTGAAGAAAAGATTCCTATGAAGAATACTGTTCAACAGTTACTCTACAGAAGGGATTGGGGTCTTCACAGGAAGGAAAAAAAAAAGGTGCAACTCTTTCAGCAGCATTGCACTGCTCTGGTTCAGCACACTCACCTGCCCATACATCACTGCCTCATAATTGCTCTCAGACATTTACAGTCCTTCAAGAGAGGTTCTCCAGAAGATGTTTAACATCCCATTCAGAGGAATACTTATTTGTGCCCCTTCCACCCAAAAGGAGGACTGAAGCAGACAATGGAACAAGGATCATTTCCACATACCACTTTTCAGCATTTGGAACCTGAAGCTTAAGTATGTTACAAATGTGCATGAATTCACACTTCTCATTTCACTAGTATAAGTTTTACTTTAAAAACACTCATGGATGCTGTCATCTAAGGATTTCTTTGAACTATGTGTTACTACTACACATCAGACATGTCAGCATCCACTGGGCAATAACAACACATGGTCCAAGGCATACTAAAAATAAACTTGTTCATATGTTAGCCAGTTTTATATTTCCTCCAAAAACACAGCGATTTGACCTTAGATTGTACTTAATACACTTAGAGAGCCCCTAAAGAAAGAAATACCAGTCAAGACCACTTAAATATGAGAAAAAATTGAATTAAGGACAACAATTCAGATCTATAAAGCAGCAATAATCAAAAACAAATTAGAAGGCCCAAAATTACTCTTGAACAGTTGATTAAATTTACTTGCACTGCTATGGCAATAAACACCTTTGGGAGCTCTGAATTAACATGGCATTGAGTAAAAATCCTTTTTTTTGTTTGTTTGTTTGTTTAACAAAACCCTAGGAGATTGCAGCACTGCTAACATACACTTAATCATTAAGTAAATCATTAAGATTTTTTGAAATCCCTCACTTTCTGACTGAAAGAGAAGGAAAAATGTAGAACAGTTTTTAGATGTCATGTCTATGAAATTTTTGAACAGACAGAATATGATATTAAATGTACTTTCTCACCCCAAGAATAAGAGAAAGCTTTTAGAATGTGTATGGTAAACTATAGAGCTGAAATTAGCAACTGAAAAATACATATACTTCTATCAAAGCAAAAAAAAAAAATTCCTGTCTTTAGAAAAAAAAAGAATGAGCTACTGTTTGTTCAACCTAATTTTGTGTGTGATGTGGTTTTACAGAGTTTCTGTTAAGATTTTGACAAGTTACCCCTATGCAAAGAAGAACCAGATTATCCTGTTTTATTTTGCTTATGCTCAGCTTCCTTGGCAGAGCTTAAATATGTTTTAATAGTAAAGATAATTGAGTGACAAGACATAACCATGAAAGTTACCAAGAGAAAGAAATACATTCTCTCCAGGTCTTGAATTCATGCCATAACAGTTTAGATTGGTACCTTGTGGTACCAATCAGCGGAAAAATAGAGGCTATAAAGATCCATGGACATTCAGGAGATGAGCTTCCTATGGAGAAAAACACATCTTTTTCAGTGACTACTACCCAAAGAATAAACGATCACCTTTGTTGGTAACAAGGGACTGAGTAGATCCCCGCTCAAAGTGCAGAAAAGGAAAGAGTATTGACTTTGAACGACTGAGCTCTTTCTTACCACACTAGAGAAGCTCCAGAAGTGCATCTTTGGGTAAGTCAATGAGCAATGATGTGCCAAAACCTTCATGCTCAGGGAGGAAGTGCTATACCTCTTACAAGATATTAGATATACTTTGATATTATTGCAAAAGATAGTTGTTCTGAATACACTTATTGAAGCACCTTTCATTCCAGTGATAGACTGGCCATGCTAACTGGCAAATTACAGGGGACTCAGACAACAGCAGACTGACTGATTATGAGCCCATGCTGCTCAAACACAACTGAAATCATATGCATCTGCAACTACCATCTCTTCTTTTCCTCTGCTCTCCCCCACATTCTGACTGCAAGTATTTGGGGGCATCATTGCCAAGAGATGCTCAGTTCTGTTTCCCAGAGGGAAATACAACCACACCAGACCTCCACACACCTTGGAAATAAACCCAGGGACACACTAAATCTAAACTATGACTTAGACAAGCCAAACATAGGCTGAAAGGATTCCCCCAGCCAGAACTCTAAGCCAATTAAGGGAGGCAACCAGTCAGGAGCTAATTAAAGTGATACAGATACCAATTAAGATCAGTACAGGGAGTATCTCCCACCCATGAGTGAAAGATAGCGTGCATGCTGACAGAATGAGAAAACTACTGTTATAAAGTTTATTAAACTCATTGCTGTGAATCTCAATTTTAAAAAAGTCAGGTCCAAATTTTTTTTATTATTATTTTTATTATATACTTTTTTTTTTAACAGGTATTGAGTCTTTATTCCATTTGTCTTCTGATGTCCAAATATTACAGCTGCATTTGGATTTAAGCTCTTCAGTGCTAACCTTAAATATAGTTTCTAAATTAGAGCTATAGTTCTCCAATAGCTAACTTGATTTCTAATATTGTGAGATCTGTACTAAAATAGTAAGATCAGCTGTAGAATGCAGTTAGCTGTCAAATTTTGTCTTATCTATAAATCCCAAAACTTTCTAGTGCAATTTGTACTGAGGATTGCCCCTCCTGAAAGAACAGCCCTCTCTAGCTGTAGCTTGGATGTAGAAAATGTAGTAAGCAATAATTGTCTGGAGAACATCAGTCGAGAGCTACAGTGACAGAGGAATTGTAGGTAAGCAGAAGACGACATTTCTCCAGTATCTATACATATCAATGGTGATTTCATAAACAACAGGATTTCAGTAGCTCCCTGCGACTGATTTAGGAAATAACCAGTTTGTCATATATCTTGTAGACTCAGATACCAGATAAGTGAAAATACACCCTGAAGCATGTCACATGTTGCCTGCCTTGACTTTCTCTCCAGTTTCCCTTCTGTAGTCAGAGGATGGAAAGAATTCCCTCAAGCTGCTATGCCAGTCTCCACATTTGAGTGAGGCTGAGCTCACAGAGGGACTGCTCCAGTTCACATTCAGAGTTGAAGGCTGGACTGGACCACTAAACCACCTAACTGATTTCTCATTTATCAGCCCTTTGAACATGGTCTTGTTTCCTGCTATAGGTCCCCCAAATTCACTATGACAAAGCATATTTTCTGGAAATATCAAATCAAGCTAAACAGAAAGATCTGGAAAGCTTGCCCTTTTCCTGGGAGTGTGTTCCTAAATGTGGTTACACCCAACTGACATGTTTGTGTGTGCATCATTTGATAGTCTTTGATTCTTTCTTCACAACACAAAAAAAGTAAATGAGAACTGCATGGGGCAAGAAGTCACTTAATAAACCAAAGAAATTAAAGAACTCCGCTTGCCCAAGTCCTAAGTTATTTAAGAAAGACAAGGAAAATTAGAGATTCTCATAACATTTTTAAACTACTGGTACTGCAACTTTTCATATTGTCTTAGTATAAATTTCACACAGCCTTTAAGAGAATAGCAATACTAATTACCCATCATTACTCTGTATACCTAACAGTCTAACTTTTTGCCACATCATATTTTGAGTTCAAGTTACTTTGTCATGATAACATTCAGCTGGCTGAAAAGAAACTCTACTTCCAGTAGAGGAGAGGGGAGAGGAAAATACAAGGAAAGAACAAAAGAAAGGGGAGGAGGAAAAACAGATCTGTTTGAGGTTCAGATGACAAAACTACACAGAAAGTGTACAGGAGAGAGGTGAAATCTAGAAGAAAGAAAAGAAACAATGAGAGGTACATCAGAGAAGAGACACAAAAGGAAGAAAAGTGAAAAAAACGCATATAAACTGAAAAACTGACAAAGGAAGAAAGTATAGTAAAAGGACTCTGGGCAGAAGATGTTTCTGTAGGAGCTGGGCCTGCCAAACAGGTATAGAAAGACAGGATTAGACTGGGTCATGGAAACATAAACAGCTCTGATGGAACTGAAGTGCAAATACTGCTTGCACAGGGCTTATCCTCAAATGTAACATTTTGCCTTGAAGGCAAGTGGAGTGTGGTCTAGCACCATGGGTGTTCCTCTCTATTACCTGCTCCCACAGCCCTTCTGTGTTCACCACAGTCCCAAGCTGCCTTCCTCTCCTGGCATTTTACTTTGCTGTAAGTATAACACAGTTTCTAAACACCAGCTTCTGGCATTTGAGTTAGGGAGCTAATGATGTGCCTGATGGCAACTCCTTCTAGCCATTTAGGGTAAACAGCTAGCCGTATAACTAGTAGCTCATGTCAAGTTTGTTGGCACTTTCAAGGCTTACCTTGTTTTTGCAAGTAAGCATACAAAATGAAGCAACTGTTAATGAAGCAAAATATGTTTCTATTCCTCAAAAACAAAAATGAATTTTATCACAATCTTTGAGAACAAAGCATCCTATGCTAGATGCTGATAGATGAGCCTGAATATCTGATGTTAAAGCATATACCTACATATAGAACACTATATAGGTCACATAGAAATTGACTATAGTATGGATATTTTTATATTTTCTAGGACACCAAACTAGCTATGTTTCTCAGATAATGTAAAATGTATTAGTATTCTAATATATGCACATTTTCAAACCCACCACATTACAGAATAGCACAGATTGCCAAGAATTGATATAGCGATGCTCCAAGGTTGTAAAAGCTCTGTGCACGGCATCTGTGAGCAGAAGATAAATGAAATTAAGCCTTTCCTTCCCAACTAATATTTTTATAGAAAAGTTTATTCTTCACTATCTACTATTATTCCATATTCATAATACCAAGTTCACTCACAAAGTTTCCATTGCTGCTAGCACAACATCACAATGAATTCTTGATTTGCTTGTGCATGCATTTTATATCATGCTTACGCCATTTTGATAGGAGCTAGATTTCCTGGCATCTTACTACTTTGTCAGGATAGCATACTCGAAAAACCATTTTGAATGATTGCTTATTTATACCCTTCAGCCTGTTAACCCCAATAAACGCTTATAACCAAGTTCTACATCATTCCTTGCATATGTATAGGCATGTGTTTGCACAGACTATGTTACTGAGTTCACAATTTAAGTTTATTTTTGCTTGCTTCTGCTTGTAGTGTCAAAAATCATTTAATAAATCATTAAAAGCTAAGTAGAAGTCTTTTATTTATACAGCTGTCTTTATAGAGGAGTTAAGAAACCCAAGAAGGCAATATTGACTGTATAACAGTTATTACTAGCACCTCAGTTTTTTGTGAAAGGTATAAGGAGTTGGTAGAGAGCTGGTTGAAACAGTTTTAACCAATCTTTTTTTTTTTTTCTTCCAAAAGAATACTTGGGTCTTCTAAACTGATTGTTTCATCTCATATCTTCATACCTTGAAAGAAAGCATGACACTACTCAATCTGGTTTCAACCTGTAGCAAGAAGCTTCCAGGAACAGGACTCCATTTCAGCGATAAATTTAAGCAGCTCACCTGCTTCCTGCTCCTTCCTGTGTAATCCTTCTTGCCTCAGAACAACCAAGTCTAGGAGACTGTTGATCAGAACTGATGATATTTCAGCAGATGCTAAATAAAGCAAAACCCTAGGATCATAGGATAATTCAGGTGGAAAGGGCTTCAGGAGATCTCTAGTTCAACCTCCTGCTCAAAGCAGGGTCAGCTTTGACACCCAGCCAGGTTACCTTAGGGCTTCATCCAGTCCAGTTCTGTAAACCTCCAAGGATGGAGACTGCACAACTTTATACTCATGCACAAGTGACAGCCATCATGGGGGAATACTGTTTGCATCTGTATAAACACATGCAAGACAGCCACCAAATCAGGCACCATGTTAGGTTGCATGGGTGTTTGAACATATCGGGGTTCTCAGACCACATGGCATTCCCTTCATAAGCTTTTTCAACTCAGATATTCCTGATGCCTTTTAGACATGTCTCATACAGGATTAGTAATTTGGCCATAATCATGAAGAAGACTTATTAACAGTGTGAGTTTTCATTTTGCCTTCTATGAAAGCATGAGCTTTCAATTCATGACGACAGTTCAAACAACTGAACAGTTGCTGGGTTTTGAGGTAATTCAAATACCTACAGAGTCCTCCACTATCTGCACAGTATTTGTGGGGTTATCCTGTATATTTCTTCATAGGCAGAGACAAACCTGGTAAAAGAATCCTTATTCAGTGATAATTATATCATTAACCTTGTTCAGGTTTTGAGTGCTGGTTAGTCAGGCTCACCAGCTTACTGGCAACACCTAGAGAAATTCCTCCCTGCGAGTTTCTTCCAGGATGTTTTCTCCACAGTATCAGCTTGCTCAGGACAGTGTTCTTTAATGAAGAGTCATTTGGGTTTTGCTCTTTATCAAGGGCTGGATACATTGCCAGGACCACTCCTATCTGGAGGAGAGCTAGCCAGAAGACGTGATCCCTGAGGCCAGCCCAACACCACAATCCATTCCCTGAAGGTATTTAAATAAGGCTGTAGACAGTCATCAGGTCCAAGCCTGATGAGTTGAGGCTTTAAACTTATGGCCAGAGAAGCAGATGGTTCTTTATCTGCAGAATGGCAGTTTTGGTTAGTAACATCTAAGGTTGTTCCTAATGTCTGCAGCTGATCTTGTGTGAGCTCTTGCTGCACTTCCTGATGTTTCATTACTAAGTCTCCCAAAGAGCAGTGGGTGCTCAATACCTTACTACAATTAACACAGCAGTTAATCAGTTTACAGAGGGCATGATATGACACAGTGTCAGTAATACAATAGCGGATTAGGATCAATGATCATTTCTATTCCTGTGTTTATCCCTCCTAGTAAGAGGGATTCAGTAGGAGTGTGCTCTGCTAACTATGCTACCTGGAGCAGGAGGAGGACGACACTTACTGCTGGACACAAAAAAATCATTATAAAAATATAATCTCCAAACAAAGCATCTTCTCTCTCAGCAGTCCCCTGAGGCGGTTTATTTATCTGCAGTCTAAAAAGGGAACCACTGGGTTTTATTCTTCATCTGCCAGAGAGTCTTTCTTTTTCTGACGTGTTGTTAATCAGCTGACAGAAAAGACCATAACAGTAGCAAGGTGACTTTTGTTCTTTTTCCCTCTCCAGCAACTTGTGTGACTGGCTAGAAGAGCGATTAACTGATTTGCACTGCAAAGTCCTTGAGCTATGGCCCTTAAAAACAGTTGTCCTCTTCACAGGATGAGTTTCCCACAGGACCATTTTCTTCTGACATCCAGCATCTGTCACTGCTGCCTCCAGAGCCAGCATCTGCTGGACACTAATTTGCCTTCAACTTTCTTTTTCTTTAAATACTTATTATTTCCCATTATAACATTAACTTAAAGGAGATCAAACTCTGACCCTCTATGATAGGAAACTAACATCTGCTCATAATGATAACAATGACAAGCACATTATTCAAAAAATATCAGTAGGAGGAATAATAAAACCTAAACTTTACTATTTCAAAGCACTGAGCAAACATAAAAATAAGTGACTGATCCTCACAAAGAGCAGCAGGCAAGATAGGCAAAGGTCATTAGGCTTACTCTATAGCCAAGAGAACTGGCGCATAGAAAGGTTAAGTAATTTCACCAAGGACTTGCACTGAGTCAGTGAAAGAGCAGGGATTACATCTCAAATGCCAGTCCCATTTATGTAAACAAGTCAACTGTTGTCTGTTGACATGCCATTTCTCATCTCCTCCATCAGAAATAGCTGTGGTTAAAAATGTTAGTGAACATGATAACTCTTGACTTCTGAAGAGAGTAGAAATGTTATGTCAACAGGCTCAGAGAATTAAAAGGATACATATGTTAAACCATGTTTTTAAAAAGGCAGATTTCAAATCCCAAATTATCAGTAACAAAAACTATTAAAACTTAGTGTGTTGAACTTTGTTCTGAAATGTTGCTGTTCCGTTATTTTTAGTTTTATTTTGGTTTTCATGTACTAAAAAGATCTTATATGTGTCCTACGATAATATTTAAATTCCTAGTCCCACAGGTCCACAGAAATAACATCACTGCAATTTTTCCCTCAGGAAAGCAGGTTTATAGAACTATAATTTAGCCTTGAACTTTGATTCTTTCAACATGGAAGAAGTCATGGTGAGATTGTGTGTGAACAAATCTGGTTTTCTGTACAATAGAAGATGAGAAATGGAAAAAATTAACTTGCCATCTTACACAAGACAGAACAGAATATTCTTGCTTTCTTGTGTACAATTCCAATTTTTCCATATCTCTAGACACTTTTTAAATAGTGAGTTCAGTAAATAAAACTGCCACAGAAGTGGATTGAGACTTGTTCATCTCACTGCAGAGAAGTTGCATGTGATAGTTTGTGTTTCTTATAGATAATGGTAGTCTACAGGACTGAGGAAACAAACAAACAAACAAACCTCTGAAGACTGCAGGAGAAAGTCTATCAAGCAGAAAGACAGTCTTGCTTCAGCAGACTCAGGAGTAGTTCAGCTGTATCACAAACAACTGTCTGTCCTCCAGTGAAGCTAATGGGAATGAAAACAGCAGAGCACAAGATCGAGCTTTAGCTCATGCAATTTATATACTTTATATCTTGTGCCCTTAGTGTCTGGAATTTGTCTTCTGTGGCATTAGAGTACAGAGTGAAGGTAGGACATGTGAACTGACTTAGCCTAGTCAACAACAAAGCAGCATATTTAAGAGCATTGCTGACACTGTTGCAAGAAACCAGTTGGGAGTAGGGGCATGCCTATTATTCTCATGGATCTCAGCCTTCTGCAAATAGCACTAGTGTCTAGCTACTTCACTCTGCCATACAACCCACATTCCCAATAGCATCATTTTTGTTAAGAATTGGGCTTTTTCTTTTTTTTTTCTCTCCCCTCCCCTTTGCTCCCAGCTACGACATTGCTTTGATAGGGCCGTGAGAAGTGCAGAGCCCACAGCAAAGTCTTGCATGCTCCCTAACAATGGAAAAACAGCCAGCCCACACCCGGCCTCCTGGCTTCTGTCTAACCACTTCCAAATTGATAATTTAAAGACAGCCTTAAAATAACTACTTCCTATTGAAGTACCAGAAGTGTGCACTTCCTCAAATGAATAACACAGTCATAATTTATTATACTGCTACTCCTCTTTGCAGATGAATAGGCCATTTTTCACTGTTTGGTGGTGAAGTTGTACATCCACAATGAGAGCCAAAGTCACATTACTGGGTATGATAATGCTGATGTGGTTTCCTTCTTTCCCCCCCACCTTTCTTTTTTTTTCCCCCCCTCTAGGGACCCCAAAATATGGGTGCACAAAATGAACAAAAATAAATAGGATACAAAACACTATTGGATTATCAGGCACATTATGCCACCAAAAATCTATCATACAAAACCCAGCAAGGATTCATGGGAATAAAACTTCTTGTAAAAAGTTTTTAAACATATTGTCCTGAAAGAATGTCAAAGAGAATTCCAAAGTCAGAGATGCCAAAGACGACGATTGAATGGCAAATACTTAGAAACAATATGTAATAATTCTGGAAGCAGTTTTCATGAAGATAGCTTCCTAACAGTGCTTATTGCACGTCTAACGAAGCCCTCTGAAGCTCCATGTATTGTACCCAGTTCTTTCTACTGAACAATACCACTATAATAAAAATAGAGAGAATACCACCATGCTTTATGCTATTAAACAAGAAAATAACAAGGAATTATATATTGTCCTCCTTTTCCAAGAAAGCTGGAATATGTCACTAAAGAAATACACAAGTTGCTATTTAATGGCTAGGCTTATCAGACAGCTGGGGAGATGGGGGTCACCTCTTAAATTATGAGGAAGCTGAGTTCATTAAGTTTTCCATGAACACCCAGCTCAATTTTATTCCGTGCTTGCTGACAATCCTCACAAGCAAAACTAGTCAGACAAGTGATGGCTCCAACTACTGGCACTATTTGTTTTGTGGTAGACAAAGAGGCATTATTTTGAAGTTGATTAAAATTGGTTGTGCAGCCAAATATCAGGATGAAATAATGATGATCCATCACTGCAGAGTTTATTGCCAAAAGCAACTGACAAGGAGCCAATGTTTCCCCCCATCTCCCAGCTGAAGGGACATTACCAAGATAAAAATCTGATTTCAAATGTGATTTTTCCTTTCCTTGTCATGTTAGCACCACATTGGGTCACTGAAAATATGATTTTTTTTTTCTAGCTTGAATTTCCCCTATAATTTATTCTGCTTTAGTATGTGCTCTTAACAAAGCTCAGTCATTAAACCAAGTTGGTGAGTTTCACAGCATTCCGCTCATTCTCTTGCACTAACACAAACATAAGTCTATTGTGTTCGGTTTAAATACTGAAGAAAAATAACTACTTGGTTAAAAAAAAAAGTCAAATACAGATGTGCAACCTTGAAATACTAAAAATAGGTCTAAGCTATCCAGCTGATTTGTGTGACACAGATGGATTTATTTGGTATATATAGAATAAGGCAGCATGTTTCAGCAAGGATATAATGTTTGGGTCAATTATCATTTGTAAGATTCTCCACCCTTACTGCAATCTCTGATTTTGGTCTAGTAACATTTTGGTAGGCGGATCATAGACAGGAAAGGATGTTTAATTTTAGGAGATAAGAAGTACTACCAAAGCAATGCACAGAATCATTTTTTGAATCTGTGGTTGAAAGACTTCTCTCATTAAGACAAAATTTTGCTCCAAATTGAATCTCCATGGACTGTAAACTCATCCTCTATATTTGATCAATCAAAACTAAAGTTGGCTAAAATGTTCAAAGTAAAATCATGCCTTTCCTTTTAAAAGTTAGTGCAGTACTAGTTTTCTTTTTAATTCTCTTTCAAAAGTCCTAGAACACGATATAGAATTCACAACCTGTTTGAAGACTTCAAAATATACTTCATAGAAGCACATAGTCAAGAGGCTAGTGGAGAAGGCAATCCTCATCTTTGGTTATATGAAGAAGGGGAACATAATTCAATATTAAAGTACAAAAGTTCAGAGAAAAACTAGGGAAAAAGTCCTTACCTGTGGCACAGTAACTGTGTACCGCAATGATGCCATCATTTGATTACAGCATGTTCATACTTCATGGCTGAGACATGCCTTTTTTATGTGCCTCTAGCAAGAAGCATGCTGTTGCACTTTTCTGAGAGCCACCTGGAAAAACAGGGTCACCCTCTCTGCACTTCCTCTGCAGCAAAAAAAACCTTCTGCTTGCATCACTACATCACTGGACATGCAAATAGACCTAGAAAAGGGAGGTCATATTCAGAACAGGCTGAGCACAGAAACAGTCAGAAACACATCAGCCCAGGATCCAAGGTAGCACATTTTGGAAGCAGGACCAAGATCTGAGCACAGTCAAACAGACAAGCCAGTAACAGGAAACAGGACAAGAGGGCAAAAAAACAAGAGCAGGAACAAGAACTCAGAACTGAAGGCTGAATCAGGGTAGGAAGAAAGGTACAGGGCACAGCTACAACAGAAGCCAGAAATCTTCAAAAACTCTTTGTCCTGCTTGCTAGCAAGAGAGCTTTGTGTGGCATGAAGTCTACACCCCATGAGTTCAGCAGCCACTGATGAGCAGTCAGGCAATACCTCTTTACAGGTAAGCCAAGTCAGGCAGACTGGAGCAGCTGAAGAGGAGTTAGGGCTGCACTCACTTTTTGCAGACTGAGTTTCACTTATTTATTTGAGAGAAGGATCAAGGTGGCAAAGACTAGCAGTCAAGCACATGCTATTTTCTGGTTTGCCTTGCTACCCAAATCTAGATAGCCAGTGCAAAGCGTTTAGGGGACAGCAAGCTGTCTTTCACAGCTATGCAAATCAACACATAGTCTCACCTGTTGTAAATAAAACCACAAAAATGTTGGTGATTTACTCTTATTTTTGTGAACTACTACATTTTGCAAATTAGTTAAAAAAGATGGACAACGTTCTATGTGCACTGTAAAGTACATGAAGAAGGATTAGCTGTGCAATCTTTTCCACAAAGCATTGTAGTAAGCTTAGAAACCATTAATATTCCTGCAGTCTCTTGAATGCATACAGGAAATGAATAAAGAACAGTCAGTTCAAGTTTAATTCCTAGTTGTCCCAGGACCAGTTAGTCATCTTCCACTAACGCTAACAATCCGTTGCACATTATTTATTTCTGTCTGTCACAGGTATTCTTCCCTTGTGGTCAAGGTCTGCAGGCACAGTAGTATGAGATGCTTTCTTCCCCTTTAGCACTGTGGGAGCTGTATAAATCATTCTACCGCTAGATGGCATTCAAAAACATTCAAAGCCATAAATACTACTGCAGTAGTGTCAGGATTTCCTTAAACTTGTTAGTCATAAATTAAGAGATGCCGTTATGTGCCCAGAAGACCATGATATTTTATTGAACGAAATCTTAAATAATGATATTGTTGCCTCAAGGGAATCTTGAAAGAGAGAAGCACTAAAGTTACCTAGCTAATGAGCAATTCTCTCTATAGTACTGAAAAAAGCAGGAATTTCTGTACAGAAGAGAGTATGACCCTTGCAGAGGAATATCATATGGTATACCTCAGAAATGTTCCCATGAGCTAAAATAAATCATAAATAGGGCAAGAAAAGTAGAATTCTATGGAGATGGAAGCAGGCCCCTGCATACACACAGCACGTATACACATCTTATCCCTACACCTGTCTCTTGACATGGCCAAGAATTGATATTCTAGTCTCTGAACAAATCAGGCCAGAAATCCCGAATGCAAATCCTTCTCATCTATCTGAAACTACTTGATCAATTCACACAGTAAGGAAAGTTTATTTTAAAATATAGCTGCCACAGTTTAAAAGGGGGGGGGGAACATTTTAAGTTCTTAATTATGGTGCAATGCAGAAAAACGTCTGATCAGCTTTCTATCTCTTGTCATACCTTCCTTCTGCCTCTCTCTTTCAGGATCATACACATATAAACACACACATCTATTATTATTTTTTTAGAGAAAATGCATGAAAGATGTGGTCAGAAGTACCTTTATGTCACCCTTGTGCATTTCTTAAAAGACCTAACAGTGTCCTGGCAAAAACAGAGAGGGAGAGCTCCCCTCACTCCCATTTCCCAAGAATATCCTCATTTCAGCGTATGCCAAGAGAATGTGGAAGAGGGAGAGGATCTTTCTGCCAACTCTTACAGGGTCTGGAGAAGAACAGATTTTGAATGTGACCAATTACAGAAGCTTTACAGCCTTCATGTTGTAATAGTGTTAGTGTAACGGAAACATAGACCAATAATAGATTGGAATTAGCTGTAAGCAAAATAGAAACTTGTCTGTTACCCAGAACCATTCTGGATTTTCATTAGGTAATTTTTTTTTTGTCAGTCAACAAGTACGAGAAGTTACTTTTACAGGAAAAAATTTTGATACATAGAAGATGATTAAGAGACTTGCATGTAAAGTATGTAGTTCTCTGTTTTCTAGGAGCAAGTAATGAATTACTTCTACTAAAAACTTGTGGAGAGAGACTTCCTCTTTGGTTTGTGCTACCCCAGAACAAACAAATAATCATAATAGTAATAAAAATTGGCAGTCACAGAGAATAATCAAATACATCTGCAAAATCAGTAGATAAAAGATGACAGACTGACAAAGACAATGTTATAGGGAACTGCCTGAGAGAAAGATACCATATACTTACAGTAGTTCCTGATGGAGTAGTCAGAGAACACAAATAAAATAATGCCAATATTCAAAAATCCCAAACAAGACAAGGCACAAAAAAGAGCATAGGCACATGTATCTGAAGGAGAATGAACACATGACAATGGTCATTACATTTTCCAGTTGGCCGGAGGCCATTTGTTACTTTGTTCAGAGCAATCTTGACTGGTCACAGAGGATAAAAGCCAGATCGTTAGGAGGTGAACAGAAAAGAAGGATGGAGTCACAGGTTGGTAGGTACATATCACTTTCTGGGGTTTGTAGGAGAATCAGACAAGGAGCAGGATTTCAATCAATAAGGAAGCCAGAATCTCTCTTGTTTGGTATTTCAAAGGTTTTGATTTCTCTACCACATGAAGGACTTCAAAGGCAAATGCTTGAAATGACTGTGAGTTCTCAGTGTTTCCCTTAAAAGTCTGACTCTTCACTGTGGCACACACTCTGCCACAAAAATCAACAACACAATTTATATTGTATGACCTATTTGAAAGACTGCACAAAAGTTTGTTACATTATGACAGACAGTGACCAAGATATGTAAATCATTCTGATATTTCATAAGCAGTGACTAATCTGAGTACTGCATTCCAAGAAGTTTATTATGCTAATAATTTTACAAATGCCAGAGGCCTATTTTCGCTGTGTGGATTCCTCTTTGAACTACCTGGGCTATTCTTCATCATGGAAATCTTCAGATGTCTTTGGAAATGATGTGTTGAAAAAGTATAGATGAAATATTCAGTACTGCAGAATGTAATACAGTGGTCTTTGTAATACACCATTTATATCACCTTTGCTCATTAGCTACAGGGGCATATGCAATTATACTGGAATGCTGCAGTTACTTCAGTAAAATGAAAAAGGCAGTAAGGTGTGATGTATTTTTACTTCAAATAGATTAGCAGGAGTAGAACTGTCATAGCAAACCATGGTGGTTATAAAAGAAAAGCCACTCAGCTATTTCATAAGGAGCGCCATGCAATACATAGAAACCTACTCCTACTTCATTTTTTCAATCTAAATTGAAAACGCTTATCATTTCCCTACAAGTGCAAGAGTAGATTAGCAATCTGGAATAGATCTGGTAGGATCTGCCTAACTTATTTCCACCCATTCATGAAGTATCTTACTACAGATTAAAAATTGAGCTTTATAAAAGAAGTTTACACTCACTTAATCAATCCAGATTTTTTTTTAATTATTTGATCAATCCATAAATACACTCCAGGGCTGAGGGAACAGTAATAGCTGTCATACTTGCTATCTCACCAGCATTTGTTTCTAGCCTTTTTGTGCAACATAAAATTCTTTCTTGAAACCACACAGTCCTCACTACCTCTTGCTTTGTCTACTATCAGGTGTGTAAGGCATAATCCACAGCACAGGTTCCAAGTCCCACTGCACACTACATCCAAGTTTCAGAGATACTATCATTCAAGCTGTATGGAATCAAAAAGCTCAGAGTCATTCTTCGTGGCTTACAAAACTGAGTTTATAAGTTAACAGATTCAGAGGAGGCTGCTGAATGTGTCTATTAACAAGGTTATTTTTTACTTCATAATCAGTAGCTATGCTTTCCTTTCTTAAAATGGACAATGAGAACCTCTGTTCCCTTGCTCCCTTCCAAGTTTAACCTCTCTACTTTCAGCCTTATCTATATGCTCTGAGTTTCCCTTGCTCCAACATTTCTTCTTTTTTTCTTAAGTACTCTCTCCCCTCTTCACATCTCCATACACCCTGGCTCTTCAAGACATTCATGAGAGGTATAACAAGCTTGAACATGCACCATCTTCTGATTAATTGGTGGTGGGGGTGACCACTGCCCAAGCAGCAGCCGCACTTACAACCCCAAGTCATGCCAGCAGTTGCAGGTGGTTGTACTGGTGCTTTTGCAGCTTGGGCGCAGTGAGGGGGAAGGAGTTTGTTCTCTTCAGCCTCAAAACACTGCAAGCAAGATCATGCTCTGATACTTTCGCATGATTGGGCTTTGGTTGTTTGTAAATTGCAGAGAAGGTTAGGGAGAGATGTTTATCAAAGTTGAAATTCACTGTTCCTCTACACAGTGTGGGCGAAATTGAGGATGTGGGGCAAGAGACTGGAAAGATGTTTGCTGTGTCTGCCATGAGAAGCAGGAGGGAGGGAAGGGCCAGGCAGTACCTGGGGAACCAGACTTGCTGCTCTCCTCCTGCCAAGGAAACTGGCAAGGGTGATGGTTACTGCTACAGCTAGAGTAGCCAGCTATGACCGGGCGTAGGTGTTGCCACACACTGCCACTGCCCAAGCAGCACCAACAAACAGTCAGTTTAGCTTTTTTGGGCTGTGGCATAGGCAGAAAAGTTAAGGCATTTTGTTTCTCCCAGTAGTCTGCTGTCCTTGGTAATTGCCTTGAGTTAGCTCTATCTCTATATATTGAGGTTTCATATTTTTCAGAGTCAGAAGATGCCAGAATTGATGCAACTTGTGCATATACAGCCTGAGACAGCCTTTAATCACATCTGCTCATCCCCTTCTTTCTTTGGAGCCCATGCCTGAGTCAATGTACAGAAAGGGCAGCATTCAATTAATTGCCATTTTTATTCCTCGCTGTTCAAAGTTTTGATTGTAGTCCTGAGCCTGCTTTTTTGCAAGCTGTTTTTTCCCTGCTTTGAAGGGAATTATTATGGGCTTTTCTATGACACCCCTCACAACAATATCCAACTACTTCATAAATACTAACAAACTAATTAAGCTCTTGTTAGATGATTGGCATCCTGCTGATAATCCACAGAGCACTTTTGGAGGCTCTTGGTCCATTGCACAGACCTCTGCCACTGGAGCTAACCTATTCCCAGGACTAACTGCATCGATGCAGCGCTTACCAGCCCAGGAACATCACCACACTAAAATGGCTACTTTTCTTCTGGGATCCAAGCTAGTACTTCTGCACAGAGCTGCACTACAGCTCATTGGGGTGCCAGTCCAGTCAGAACAAGCTCATATTTGTCTGAGGTGGAACTGTATTGCACCAGGCAGAGCCAGGGACTCGGAAACGAAGATTCTCCTGCTCATTATTCCTCAGGCTTAACTTCCTCTGCACAGTTCCCTCTGTTATGTCCCTCCCAGGGGTGTTTCTAAACAATTTTTTGCTCTTTGTCCTGCTCCTGTCCTCTTCCCCTGCTTAGTACTCACCTTCCCTGCTCAAGCTTCCGACCCTTGTCCCAGCAGTTTTGCCCACCTGTCCTTGTCTCACTTCTCCAGATGTTGAGTGCCAGCTGCAGTATCTCCCAACTACCTTGCCCAGACAGTCTCAGTTACCTCCCCGTACCCTGATTTACTTATCTCTCTACCTCTGACCTCCAATTTTTATTCCTCTTACCTTTCTTACTTCTAATATTCCTGTTTCCCTCTCTAGGCCCCAGACTAGCCTCATGCCTGGGCAGCTGCAGTGTTCATCCCCTGCACTTGGCTCAGTCTTCTGGCTCTCCTCTGCAAAGGAAAAGGCCTGCCCATACTTGAGTCAGAGATTGTTCTTTTACTCAGAGCACCATCGGGGTGAAAGAGCAGGAAAGACAGGCTCTCAGTGCTGAAATTCTCAGTCATCTATTCTCTTCTCAACCCTGGCTTGGGCCTTGTGGGAGAAGAAGCTAAAGGGAGGGCTTCACCTACAAAGCTCAGGGCTGGTGGAGACAGTCTGGGTCTCTGTGAGGTGACATCAAGTAACATATAAGACCCTGAGAATGGCAAGGTACAAAGAATGCACCTCTAAACTTCAATCAGATACTTCCTGAGCATGTGCAGGTCATGATTTTTTTCAAAGATCTATGTTGACCAGATTTTGACAGGTTTTCCTGTGTATGGCAATAGGTAAATGCCTGTATCATTGGGTAGACCCTGACTTCTTCCTAGTATATCAAACTCCAGGGTCAGGGGATACTAGAACTTCCAAACAAAGTGTCATTAACACTGAGAAACAAGTCTTTTTCCAAGAAACTAAGGGTTAACTGGCTGACAGAAATAGAGATGACTCCCTGACTAAATTTTGTAAGAAATTCTGAACACCAGGTGCCACTCTTGGCTCATCTGTTTCATCCAAAGGGCTTCAGGCTAACATGCTTCTCTCTATTTAGAATGAAGCATTAACTGCAGGCCACAAACACTTTTTTGTGTTCTTGCTGGCTGTGAATTACACTATCACCCCTCTTACTTTCCAGCAAGAAAGATGCCCTGAGAGCAGGTGTCTCCATTATTTAAAGGATGTGTCACCAGACAGTGACCATGGGAAAATAACTTTCCTGTGGAACCTGATGAATACACATACATTAATTTAAAAAATCTCCTAAAGCTTTAAGATATTAGAATAACAGCTATTACACTAGAATAAAATAAAATAAGGAGAGGAACAAAAATAGTGGAGTTACAGAATCAAAGAAAGCAGAACTGGAAGGGACCTTGAGAGATCATCTTATCCATCGCAATTCCTGTTACAAATGTCTGTCCAGACTACTCTTAAGGCTACTCCAGTCTCCCTAGGCAGTTCTTCCAGTACTTCACTTCCCATTAGAACATGTTCCCCAACACCTACCTAAAATCTCTCTTGCTATGATTTAAGCTCATTACTTCTTGTCCTTTCCACACTTCACAGGTAGCTTATTACCTCTGAATTTATGGCAGCCTTTTACTCAGTTGAAGATAATTATCATGTTCCATGTTAATCTTCTTTAAGCCAAAGAACACCCATTCCTCTAATCTTTCCTTACAGGCCATATTGATCATCTTCAGTATCTTCTCTAGACTCTCTCCAGTTACTTACATCTTTCTTAAGGGCAATACCCAAGTCTGGGCACAGACTCCAGTTGAGATTTACCAAAGCTGAGTACAGCAGACAAAATAATGCACATGTCTTCCAGGCTGTATTATAGGCCAAACAGCCTGTAGTTGCCATGAGCAACAGCTAGCAGGAGTAACCAGTGACTGAACCCCCTTCCATTCATGAGAACAGTATCTGCCATTGTGTGATTTAAGACTTCCTAAGCAGAATTGAAGGAGGTAAGGAAGAGTGAGGAAAATGTCTGTGGAATGACACAGAAAAGAGTATTTCAGGATAAAGGAACAGCTGAGGTAAGTGAAGGTAATACCAGCCTCAGACAAAGAATTGCAAAATTACAAAAAGTGAACTGAGCCAAGAACCTGTGAATGCTTGGACTCATGAACTTAAAGAAGCTCCTTTAAGTTGTTCATGGATTTCTGGCATGTGCCCTCTCCAGGTTTCCAGGCTGTGTGGCCAACAGCTTAGTGCTGCACAGTTGCGTCTGTCCCCAGTAAAGTCCGTGTGTTAGGGGGCAGAATCTGTCTCAGTCACTGACTGCTCATCTACTCATATTTATTACCCACAACTATACCTATTTATACACCTTTGATTGATGTTTCCCTGTTTTGCAATGGTATTACTTTTTTTATTGATGTCTATCTTATAATCCAGTGTTCCCCCAATTTCCTTTCCAAATGACTGCCGTCTCATCAGCTGTTCTCCATTCTTTATTATATTATGATAAGTCCTACCTATCTTGCCCTTGTTCCTTCTGAATGTCATCCTAATTTTTCTATTTGCCAAAATAATTTTGATTTCTATACCCATCCTCCAAGCTACTACCATCCCTCCCAACTTCATGCTATTGCAATTTTAATAAGCTTATACTTATTCTGTTATCCAGCTCACTTGTGTGCTTTCTTTACATTCAAAGCTTGGGACTGGTGTACTTCAAGATAATACGTAGACTCAATTTTATCAGTTGCTTGTTTAGGCTTTGTTTTGTTTCCTCTAACAGCTAAGCTTGAGAGAGATAGTTTTGCAGCAATGACACTTCAATCTTTGCCCCTGCCCCATTTTTATTATAAATTATAATTGCATATAATTTTAATCTGAATGACCAGATCTGTCACCAACGTTCTCATAGGTACTGAAAGTTACACCTGTTTCTCCAGTCTTTCAGAATTTGTTACTCATCATCTGAGAAATTATTTAAAACCTTTTTCATGACAATAAAATCCATATATAAATGACTTTTCATTCCTCCCCTTCATAACAAATCCACATATAAGTAAGAATTTCATTAAATATATTAAAATCAGATGGTGCAAAGCTATGTGTTAGGGATAAATCAAAGCTATTTACCTTGAAATCAGTTTTTTCCCCATTCCCATTTCCAACACAAAGCAACAGTATTACCTTTTCTTGTTAAACAGTTCTAGAAAGCTCACTTCCAAACGCTTCCTCTTCGACTACAATAAAATATACCACCTGTAGCCTCAACACTGTGGAAATCGTGTTTAGGCTCAATTTCAAGCAAATAAAAAGTGTCCCTAACTGGCTAGTTCAGCATAAGCACAGGCATGAGCTTTTACAATACTGGGATGTAAGAAATCAATCTTGTAAAATTTCCCTTTTTTCTATGGGATGTGAAGGTGTCCAGCCTCTGTGGACAAAGTGATCTTTCCTGCCATCGAAATGACCAGCCCAACTGCTATTAAAAAATCCTTATTAATCTTTTCCCTATATTTCTCCAAAACTACTGATTTCCATGGTTTATTTGATGTGTAATATTTCAAAGATTCCTCTTAGTACTCACTATAAAATGTATTTTAAAGGTGAAATGAAGGGCTGCTTTCTAAAGCTGATGATCCTGAGGGAAAAAGAGCTAAAAATCCCACTCTGCTGCTACTGTGTTTCCACTGCATTCATTCCATGTTCACTGTTTTCTAGACCACATAAGAGCAGCATTGGCCACAGTGAACAAACATTTCCCTAAAATATGTGCATATAGTAGTTACCATAGTAATACAGAGCTATCAAGTGAAATAACATATTACCAAAGATTTACAGATCAAACTACCACTGGCATCTAAATGTTTTAGACTAACAAGTTAAAAAATAAAGAGCTAGAGAGGGGCACTCCCAAACAGATTGATGGCATGGTCTCTAGCTTTAAAGCCAAACAGGATTATTTGATATCTGTACACAATTAGTTGCAAATGCTTTCCTAATCAAGATCTTCTGTTTGACATAGAACATATTCAGTTACAGTCTCTGTCAAACACACGAGTATACCATTTAATTTTATATGATATTCCTAAAGGAGAGTTTTAAAGTCATATTCTATATGGAGATTATTATGAGCTGAAGAGAAAAATGAGTTTTTAGAAGATCATAAGTGGAACTTTCAAAAGTAGCCAAATTATATAATACTTATCTCTCATTTTCAAAAGGACTCTAAGTCTCCAGGTTTGATTCTAATAGCGAGTCAGTTTCTTTCATACCTACATCAATTTTTAAAATGAGTTCAGGTCCCAAATCATGCAGATGCTTTTTGAAGTTTTCCTATTGAAGACCAATTCCTTAGCAGTAAAGAATGGGAGGAGAAGTTCAGCATTAAGTTTGTTTACCTCACATTTTCTGTGCTTATCTTGTATGTTCCTAATTAATTATGGCATTGGGATACCTTCTATACTGTAAAGGGAACAGTGATATTTGAAGTGGGTATCAAAAAGCATCCTATACCCTTAACATTGTGTAGGAACATGACAGTTTCCCTGCATATCAATTCAATGGAGTTCAACACCTGTCACAGTAAAGAATAGGTGATCTCATTACCTGGTTTTACTTAGCAGTACTTTTAGAATAAGAAGAAACTCTCTAGCCTTCTCTAGACCTTTCCATAAAATGCTATATTTATTCATCTGCAATGAGGCACAGATAAAAAATTCTAATACATACAGTTATGTGAGTGGTTCTGTTGCACTGGCTGCATTTAAAGACTAACGAGGCAAACAGCATCTATAAGCCTCTGCTAATTCACAGAGAGTTATGAGATTTCAGCATCTTTAAAGACTAGGACACGCTAAAGGGCACCTTCTTTAATAGTCCTGTCTTAGGAGAGCAGTTCTGAAGTTATCAAGAGAAGTAGCAAAATACATCATATCAGTCAGATTCATGCAATGTGAGTTTCAAGTCCACAGGCAAAAGTAATTTGCATCAACTCTGTTCATCTTCTTCAGAAGTTTCTTTCTAAAAATACGACACTTGATTTTCTCAAACTGACATTATTTTTTCTCCATTCTCTCATAAAATGCTGTTGAGTTGCATTACCTTACACTGGATGATGAAAATTCAAAAAGATTATCATTATAGAAGTCTTTTCCTTTACTGTTTGCACTAATAGGATTACTACATTCAGAATGATGTGTATTTTCTGAAAAATCTAATCCAGTTCAGTCTTCTTACTTTTACCTGCATACAGTCTATTATTGGCAACTAGTCTATTCTAGGCTAGTTTCTTCAATTTGCTTAAGATATTTATTTCAAAGATTGCTGTTTCAATCCTTGAAGTGTTGTGAAGGAGCTTATCACATCCCTTTTGCCTGATGTTTCCCACTTAAAACATTAAAAAACCCATTAAAAGACAGAGAGTACCTTAAATATCAGTGTTGTTGTAAGTATATTATGGTCATAACAATATAATTTTTCATACATACTAAGAGAACATCAAAAGGACTTTTTAGAAGGCTATTTGGAAGGAACTGCATGTATTTCATTTGCATCTGATTCAGGAAGTGAAGAACAAATTCCCCAAACTTAGCTGATTCTCCCCTCTCTAACATGAAAAGATAGCTGCAAATCCATAAATAAATGTGATATGCTGTAGCGGTATTGCTGCAATATCAGTCATAATGAAAATGCTTCAGGCACTTCCTTCTTACCTGTTCCTTTCTCAAATATTCTCATTTCAGATAATAAGCATAAAGAAAATCTTCAAAGCTATTTTTGTCACTATATGTACAAATTTAGTATGCTCTAAATACGCTAGGTTAATAACTGTAGAGAGCCAGATTCCAGCTTTTAAGTAAAAAGGGAGTGGCTCAAGCAGAAGCTATTCAAACTGCATATAATGGGTCTAATTCATTGCTTTCTTGCATTTTCTAAAAATGTAGCTCAGTTACAAGTGATGAAGCTTCACAATGGAAGGAAATTATGAGTAGGGTCCCCAATACTGAGCACTGATGACTATGTTGTCAAATATACCCAAAAGGGACTTGAAAAAGGAGGTGAACAGAAAGGCAAGAAAGCTTGCTGACAATACTGAGGTACTCAGGATAGTCTAATCTAAAGCTGCCTGCAAAGAACTGCAAGGAGAGATCATCTACCACTGAGTGACTGGGTGATAAAATGTTATGTGAAATTTAGTGCCAATAAATGGAAGTTGAATCACCTAGAAAAAAACAGATCTGACTACACATACTCAGGAATGGGCTCCAAATTGGGATGTCTAGATGAAAGAGAATTTTGAATCATTATTCTCTGAAAATGTCAGCACAGTGCTTAGTTGTGCTTAAAAAGGTATATAGGATGCTAGAGGAAAAGAAATTAAGCACTGTTAAGAAAGGAATGGAGATAAATTGGAAATTATCATTATATCACTGTAAAAACTCTGCTGTTCCCACATCTTGAAAACAACATGCAGCTCTGACCATCCTACTAAAAAGGATGTAGTGGAAGTAAAAAAGGCAGAGGATTTGGCAACAGAGATGACCAAAAGCATAGAACAGCTTTGTTTTCCATATGAGGATAGTCTAAATAGACCACGACTCTTCAGTGTGGAAAAGCTGAAGAGAAGTTGAACAAGGTAAGGGGAAGCTGAACAGGAAACAGTGGCTTACTGTTTCTCACAGTTCAAGAACAGAGGGCACAGCATGAAGTTACCAGGCAGCAAGTTTAAACCAAGTAAAAGGAACATAATACACAGTTAAGCCATGGAATTCATTGTCCTCAGAAGTTAGGGGGTTAAAGTAGTAATGAGATTAAAAAAATTCACAGCAGACAAATCCAATGCTGGCTACTAAACACACTGGTTAGAATTCAACCCCCAGTTCAGGAAGTTCTTCAATTACTGATTGCTGGATACTCCATACTCCAATACTTCATGCTTTCTATATTATTATATAATTTCTTAAGTTATCCACTAAAGGATACTGCCAGAAATGGGTTACAGGATGGTCTTTGTTCTGACTCGCTTCTGACTCTGTCCGTTTTTTGTGGAATTTAATCTAAAACATCCTGAGTCTAGGACTGGGTTTGACACAGAATCAGCCACAGTATCAAGGAGATATAAGTGATTCTGGACATGATGAGATGCTTGGGAGCAGCAAGGAGTCTATCCCTGCATCTCTATGGCTTTTTGGGCCACAGCTTCTAGGCTCAAGCTGCCTACCCCACAACAGTGCCAGTTTTGAGAATATATTTATCAATGTAAAAGGCCAGAAGCTGCAGCCTAGTGGGAATGTGACAGAGATTGTCCAGTTAATTTCCCACAGCAATGTGCAATCACCAGATGCCAAAGAGATTTGCCTGTTACCCAGTCAGGACCAAACTCCAAGCAGTGTTCCTGTGGCAAATGCCTTTGTACTCATTAGCAAATTCTCTGACCCAACCAATGCCTTTGTTTTTCATACTTTTGCAATTGTAGGAAGAAGCTAACAAGCATTACTCTGATTTTGGATGCAATAGTGCAGCTAGATAAGAAAATAAAGGACAAGGTGTCAAAGGCAAAGGATCAGATGAAAATATAGTTGGAAGAATGAATAGAGAAGAAGGAAGCTTTTTCTTAGGCGATTAAAGTAGGATAACCCTGGAGGAGAATCATTTTAGGAACAAACACTATTACATGTACCTTCAGGTTGATCTGACAAACTATGTAAATTTAGAGCTCTGCAGATAAAGGTCAGCACACTCCTTATTAATACATTACTTGCTAATTTTCTCTTTCTCAGTATCTGGGCTGATACAGCACATAGGCAGTTATGGGGCCAGACGGGCACCAACATAGGCATCTACCAACAGGTCATGGTTTGAGCAAAGCAGTTGAGTGACAGGTTCTTGGAGATTCTCATGCTGTTCACAGCAGTAGCCCCAATCTCTGCCATACGAAGATCAACAATATTAAGAGGCTGCATATCATGGGCTGTGTCATACTCTGGTCTCCTGTCAACTTCAGTTTTTAAAATGTTAAAAAGTTAAAACATCTTGTAAGCACAGAAGCTGGTAGAGGAAGAGGAAGATAAAGAAGATACCCAGCTCATGTGCTCTTCATTAGAGGAAGATGTAAAAATAATACAGAAAGATTTAATAAATAAATGTCTTTCTTTAACAATGGGTTTTGATGGTAATAGCAGAGTTCTTTTCAGTAGAATAACAGAGTGCCTTATTTAATCAGCTGCGATAAGGAATGATCATAATTTCATTAAAAAAAGGTGATGTGTCTTTTACATCCTGGCCAGTCTTCAGTACTGTGGATGAGACAGCCAGAGCAGGAGCTGACAGAAACAAGAAAGGAACTTGTCCAAGTGACTTTCACTTCAGGTAATGCAAATAGAGTGTTTATTCCATAACCAATTGCTTTCAAGTCAGCATTTCTACAATGAATCATGTTTCTCCTTAAAAAATGCCAATCTACCAACATACTGAAATATGCTTCCAATTATAAAATGAAAAAGTCAAATGCAGAACAAAATGTTTTGCTTATATTAAAACAGAACATTCTGACCATTTTTTGTTTTAAAATATTTGCTTAAAAATCAGGTCTTAATAAAAACTTAAAATGTTGGACTTAATTAGAATGAAAATAAATTTCCAAACCTTGGAAATCCCATAAAACAAAAATCACAGTTTGCAGCCACTTTTTGAATAAAAGTTCCTCAATTTCCATTAAAAAGTTAGAGGCTTTTGACAGACTGTTTATGTATGGAGGAATAAGGTGCCCTGCCATTAATCCCAATAAAAGAATAACAATAAAAGAATATTTTCTGTTACTTAAAACTATACATAGAAGTCATCCTTCTGGTCACCTCCATTCTTCCACTTTTCTCAAGCAGTATCCCTTGATATTTATTTTCCACAGTTCTAGGAAATCAGGTTGACCATCAAAATTTCAGATGGTCAGCATTCCCCCTCAGGGTATCCTACTGACCTACTGAGGTTTCCTGCCAATTTAATCTCAAACCAGAGCATCAAGAAAAATCTTTCTCTTGCAGAATTGTTTCAGTATGACCTAGTTGCTAGTTGCACAAGATCCATCTAATGAAGTGTTTCATTTAAAAGCTTTCTACTGCTATTGCTGTTCAATAGGCTTGGGTTTTTTCCTTCTGTCCAATATGCACTGGTTGCATGGATAAGACAAATTCAGGTCTTTTCTCTTTGAGTTAAATGTTTTTCTTTTTATCCAAACTGACAAAAGATATTTTGAATATATCCTCTTCCTAGTTAGTGTCATTTTTCTCTTTTGTTCAATAGAAATTCTTAGAGATGAATTACCCCCTTACAGTAATACCCCAGACTGATACACATCACAGAATAATCTTATTGCAGATTATCCTTTTATTGAATCTCTAATCTCAGCACAATCTTACTTGCAGCCCCAATGCACAGCATATATGTCACCTTGATTCATCCCATAACTGGATCCCAGCTGCACTTACATAGGAATACAGTCAAAGTGCCACTATGTTCTGCACTAGACAGAAGTAACTTTTTATTAACAGAGAGCCATGACATTGCAAGAGCCTCAAAATGACTTCTAGAACTGCTCCTAGCTGTCATCAACAGTAATATTACCATATTACCTACTGTTCCACAGTGTCTGTTCATGGAGAAATATTTTCTTTTAGTTGACAGCAGCTCTTTTAGAGAATGGGATTGCTAGTTGCAAGACAGGCAATAATTCACACATGAACAAAACTGACAGCCTTTTTCCCATGAAGCACTAGTTTGCTCCAATAATATGCAAAAAAATAAGGAATCTGCACAGCACTGACTTGCAGTGAAACTGCTTTTACTATTTCATGCTATGGCTTTTTTTCATGAAGAATTTATTCAGTGACACAGTAGGAACTCCTTCGACCTTAATGAAATCCTTTCTACACAACTTCTTCAGAAAAAGAACCCTAGTAGGAAGCCTTGAAACCTGTGTTCCAGTGTAATGTCTACTGCAAAGAAAATGAAATCCATAGACTACAACTGTTTTCTCTCTTTGCCACTCAATTTTCTTTGTAACTTTCCTCCTATTTTTTTTACTTCCTTTGGCTAAAAGCTAATTGGAGAACACACAGACCTAATGTTACAAACAAATTTAAAATGTAGAAGGGGTAAGAAATTTAAAGCTTCAGCTTTCATACCAATTACAATTTAAAACTGCAAGTGTACATTTTAAGGTGCAATGGTGAACAACTGTATTTACATGCAAAGTATGTCAATGAGCTTTTTAGTAGCACTGCAAGTTACAAGGTCAACTAAAATTATATGAGTAAACTGGGCAACCATAACTAATTACATTTTTAAGGAGCTTCAGAAAAAGTCCTCCTTTATGCAGGCATCAGCAGCAAGATAAACAGTTACCAGCATTGCACCGTCAGAAAAATTCATTTGCTGATCACAAGCCTGAGGGAACTACACTGTTACCTAGCAACTAGTGAGAGTAGCCTTTTTTTTAATAAATTAACCCGTTGATGAGTGTCAAATGCATAGTTGCTCTGTGGGATTTGCAGCTACTTGCAGGTCTGAACAAATATGTTTCTTACTGCATCAGAACAAAAGACATTTTTCTGCTGTTTCAAATGGCCTATGCATGACCTTTACAGACATAAAAATCTTACACATTTCCCTTCATAATCAACATCTCCCAAAGAGATGAATCTGTCATATTACATTGCATCATGTTGCAAAGAGCCTCAGCCCAGAACTGACCTTTGCATGACTGAGGTTTCTGCATGGCCCAGCTTTGGTTGAGAAGTTTTGGGTTCCCATACTAGGGAACAGTTGTATGTATTTTATATTTTTTCTGGAATTAACTAGTCCAGAATTTAAATGTGGTGCCAAAGTAATACTGCCACATGCCAAGGACTTCCTTGAAGTTTCTGTACGCATTATACACCTTTGAATTTGTTCTAAAAAATATGCAGTTTGAAGTTGTTGCTTGACAGCTATCAGTTCAGAAAGCATTATATATTTCTGATAATAGGTCTGAATAAAAGGCAAATATTTGGGCAGCCTGCACATCCTGTGAGCCATGAACTCCAGCTAGACCCTAGAAACGAAAGGGTTTGTTATTCAAATGATAATATATTCCTTATGTTTGAAATAAACTCTCAGATTCCAGCTATTACCTTAATGTCAGGGGACAGTAACAACCTATCAGCAAAACGGGCATAGTGAATCTATTTCCTAGAACTGTACTTACAAAATGTGGAAGAGCCAGGATCAGTCCTGATGACAGACAAAATAATTGATCACTGTCCGACGGCAACATAAATCTGGAACAAGCCCATTGAAATTAACTGAGCTGTAGTACATACAAAAACAGACTAAGGTCCTAGAGGTCACAACATTTGAAAAAGGACAGAAAAGTCCCTTTTCAGTGACTGTACTTACAGTTTTCTAGTGTGTAAATATAGAAGCACCACCATCTAGAGCCAAAGAGTCTTCCTCCATCCTGACCTCTGCCCCTGACCCTGTGAGAGCTGAGTGCTCTAAGTAAATTCATACAAAGCTTAATGGTTGCAATAGCAAAACTCAAGAGAAACAGAATCAGACGCAGGGCGTGGGGGCACTCAGGATGTGGTGAACAGCAAAGCAGCTCCTCACATGCCTAAGTCATGCAGATGTCAAAAGTTGTGTAAAGGCAAATGAAGCTGCAATTTATCAGAAATTCAGATCTCTTCCAGTGTAAATAGAGGCAGACTAATAGTAGATGATATCTTCTTTACACATTCTCTCGGTACACAATCAAAAACTCATATGACAAAACCTCCATTCATACTGCAATATTAATATATTATGGAGCTCTTAAAATGTGTGAGGAGAGATCTAGAATATACCATATAGTTCCGGCTGTTGGCCAGAACTTTTTACTTATGGTTTTTGTGATCCTTCAACAAAGTCCTTCAGACAGGTGACTGCAGTTCTGCAGTATGAACATCTAACTAGCTGCAACATTAGAGAGAAGAACACTTTCAAAAGAAAAGGTTGGGGGCTGTCCCAAAATAGAGGGATAACATCTTATGAAAAGAAAAATTATGCGGGCAATAAAAAATTATATTAAATTTATATGAAATCTAGATGATCTCTAGATTAGAGACCTGATTAAAGAAACCAGTCAGAAGAAAACTAAATGATAAAAATTCTAGGATTTGACATTTTATCGAGAAAAGATTCTGAATGCTTGGTAACAAGCAAAAAATAGAGGTCATAGAAATTATAATTGTGTTAAGTAGAATGGAAAACAGTCTTAAGGCAATAACCTCTCTCTTTCAACTGCAGTTTAGTATTTCTTATACTTCACCTATTCCTACCTATTCATAGCTCTTACAATGTCCTTTTTGACAACAGTTGGCTCTATTGTCTAAACACTTTCTCAAATCACCATTTTTTTGTTCAAGAACTTGACTTCTAATGATGTCTTTTCTGACCTTATTTTGCTTATTTCCTGTGTGTATTTATTAACCTTATTTTGATATGTGGCAAATATGCTGGCACAGCACTAAGTCTGGTTTCTGTTTATTAGTTGTAGCAGGACTTACACCTGAGTCCTCTTAATGTCATGAAGAAAATTTAATAGGCCTGTCTCTGCAGCCTTAAACTTCAGGATAAAGCAGCAACCTATGAAGTGCACACATTCCTACAGACAGCGCTAAATAAAAATATGAGATGTAATTAGGTGTCATGATTTATATGTCTGTTGCTTCTAGATCCTACTTGCTTCAAAAGTACTAATATTTGATTAATGTGCTCTTCCTTTGATATCTCAGCAGAAAATACTAAGTCCTGGGTGAACAGATGGTGAATTAAATTGAATGATAAGAGGGAAGGAGTTAAAGCGCTTTGAACAAGAAAAAGGCAGGCACAAAATGGAAACTGCATTTTCATTCCTTAAAGGGGAAATATGTATCTAGCTGACCAAGGGATGACTCTCTTAAAAGATTCCATTTCTTCACCTGTAGCTGTCTGTGTATTTAGTTTTTAATATTTGTAACAGTGTGTAATTAAACTCTGAAAGCTCCAATTGTTTCCTGGTGATCTATGTTCATATTAATATTAAAAAAAAAGTGTGCCTCCTCTGCAGCACTGCCTGTTCAGTCGTGGTACAGGCAGTGGCCTCCCTTCTCCCAGTCAGTGCTGAGGGAAGTGAGGGCATCATGGACTGTCGGAGACAGAGCAAGGCAGGCCCATTCCCCACAGAATGATTCTGTGCCTGCACTCGGACTTCCACAGGGAAATATTATCTTGGCGGGGGAACTCAGCAATGTCAAGACACCTAGCCTGTGGAGTCTAGATGTGTATCACCAGTGAAAAAGGGAGCACTGAAATAACATAGGACAGGATATCTTTGTCCTCTTAATGGAAGAGGAGAGATGATTCCCACTCATCCTGAGATTTCTATAGAGGCGGAATCAAGCTCCTATGAAGACTCCCCATCTGTCTCACCACCACTGCAAAGATACAGATGAAAAGACAGGGCAATGCCTGAATATGTTCTGCTTCTCTGGATTTTCTTTGTTTTGTCACTAACATTTGTTTCCTAAGCTCATTGTAAGATTGTCATATTTCTGTTTTATAACATTCGGTATCTCCCATGAAACATGCTACATTTTACTGATGCATCAGTAAATCCAGAAGCAGACGTTTGTGTGTGTATCACTTGTGAAGTTATGCCTAGTTGTGATAGCATTTCAATATATCATGTTTTCTACCGCCAGTTCACTTGAAGAGACGTTATTTCTTTTCTGCTGCTAACCTTTCTTCTGCCACCCCCATTGCTTAAAATAAAACCTTTAAAAGGGAAGCTTAGCTGGTCTTACACACATTAAAAGCAAACAGATGTACAGAACATTTTTTTAATTCCTCCCTGTATCTTTCTGGGATAGCCTTAGAAGATTAAAGAAAACCATTAAGCACATACAGATGTGTTCATTTTCTGTTTTGTGCATCTGTTTTTTGAAAGTGGAACTTCTGTGGAAGAACTGCCAAGAATATAGTTTACATCAAACAAAGCAAGAATACCACAGCACAAGTGAATTTGTAAACAACTACACAGAAAACTATTAAACTCCAGAGGCTGACTCAGAAAAAAAAGGGCTTTATTTGGAGATTGATGTATCTACACCAACAAATGCTTAAAAGAGCTTCTGGTTTGATCCTGATCTCCATCTCCACAATACTTGAAGTAAGATATTTTGCAGCCATTATTTTTTGTTTATTAACATCATACTGTGGGCCAAGATTCTACTTATGCTCCTCTGCCTATTGCTTCCCATTGACTCACTTGTACTGACCAGCTTGCAGGGCAGCTGGCCACCAAGAAACACTAAGCCCTAGCGCTTTGGTGGGATGGAAGTTATCTGAATACAGTCCTCTTCACAAAACAAATGAGGGCTATATCCTTATCAAAAGTAGTATAATCCTTGTACCCCACCTTTGTTATGGCTCTCCTTATGGCCTTAGGATAACTTCGTTAGGTAATATGGTTTGGAGTGCCTATAATGAAACACGTAAATAATAAGATATCTCAGAATGTTGTGACTTAAACTTGATTTTCAGGGCCAGTGAGCAACCTAAAAGGCAAGCCTTTTAGAGCTAAAGCAGTTCAATGTACTTTTGTATTTTTCAGTCCTTTCTAAGGTGTACTTTATCACCGCTCCCTGCAAAGAGCTAAAAAAAGCAAGTGTCCTTTGGATCAATGCATTGCAATGTCAGTTGCAGAAAGGAGTAGATGTGCATTACTAATGACAGCTAAAGCTCGATCCCACTCTGATTTCTCTACTGTGACAAATGGAGGGTGCATGTTCTGCAGATACATAAAATACATGTGCCTATGGAAGGCGTGCAAAGCATGTTTGTCCCCTCCAATTCACTGGATACCAGGAGAACTGAAAACCAGATAAAAATATAGGTGAACACTAAAGGCAAATAGAAATGTTTTACAAATATACAGGATTAAAAGAGATGCCTGAGCCTTCTATACCAGATGGAAAAGATGTGAAGAAAGACATAAAGGCAACGAAAGGAAACATCACAAATATTTCCTGTTTGGTTCCACTGGTGTTAGCAACTTGGGTGTGCAACACAAGCAGCTGCTCAAGCTATTTTAGTTGTCTTGCCAAATAGCCTTGTTTGGATCAAAGGAAGATGACACAGTAATTAAATCAGTGAAGCATTTAACTGACTACAGAATTCTCGCCTGGAATGGCAAACCTTTTGCCTGCCTAGTTCCAAAAAGGCCATTCAAATACCTTCAGCAGGCCACACATTAACACGTACCTCAGTGTTTTCCAGGAATATATGAAAAAAAATCAGAGTCCTGCCCTGTACCAAGTTTATCCAGCACTCATTTATATTAAAGGTATTGCCATATGAATACTTCAGTGTGAAAAAAAAAGAACTATGGACTTACAGTGTTTTAGCTGGTCTGTGTAGCTGCCCCTGTGAAATGCAGAGTAAGCTATCTCATGTGTGTAAGCTATCTCATGTGTGCTGTGGAGAAGAGCTGCATGCAAGTTCAATTACTAGTGAGTAGCTGCCTGCTCACACCTTACTTTGTTTCCCCTTTGCTTGTTTACATAGTCATACCCTCAGGTCTAGTGCAGCCTGGAAGACAGTTGTGCTATAATGTACCTAGTTAGCTATCTGAAGTGGATAGCATGACTTCCAAGGTTGATTCTTACCTACTGGAGATGAACTTGTGTATTTTAAAGTCATATTACTGGCCATTCTATAACATGGTATTATTCCAAGTATTGACAATACCAGGTAACAGGGATTTAAAGGTGTTAAATATTTTCTAATTCAATCTAAATCTAACTGGTATTTTAGCATGCAGCATGTATTTGTTTTACTATCCTTTTTCCAAGACAATCAATTACAGTGTATAAAATAAAACAGTGCATAGATATTAAATGCTTAGAAGTTTTTCTCCATATTTGAGATGAGAAAGGAGCTCAAATGTGTATTTTACACTTTAGAATTTATTTATGACTAAATAGCACTTCTTAATAATCCTCTTGCTAAATGTATAGTGATCCAGAGCCCGAGTTGGTTGGTATGCCAAGATCACAGCAACACCTGTGTGCAGAGTCAGAGAAGAGGTAGAAGATGTCAGCTTATGCACAATAGCCTAATTGTTAGATCAGCTATCCAGAAAGCAGGAGGTTTGGCTTTGTGGCCCTCCACAATGCAAGGGAATTCGAAACCGTATCTCCCAATTTTTTATCAGCGATTTTACAGAAGTTCTTATGCCACCTGCAGGTGAAATCCCCTCTGCCACCCTTCTCCCTTTCTTTTCCCTCCCCCTGCCACATGGTCTTGCTCATGCCCTTTTTTTCTGCTCTGGCACTTGTCAGACCCTTCACTGAAATAACTCAACTGACTGCAATGGCAAAAGCAACAAACAGACCAAACAAAAACCCCTCTCCTTTTTCTGGGGTAATTTCTGCCATTTCAGTGAATTAAAACAGCTTAAAGAGAAGTCTAATTAGCATCAGAGGCAAGTGGTATAACCACAGTAGTCAGGAGCAGAACCTTCTCTTCCTTTGGTGCCAATGAGCCTTCATATTAGCTAAATCCATCTCATGCAGCTATATTTTAAACTGGCGTCTGGGTCCCCAGGCTAAAGATTAGACTGTACTGCACAGGGGCCTGAGAAAGTTACCCTCCATCCTCTTTGCAGAAAGTGTGTAACTGCATAGCCAGGAATATGAGTTTTGAGGTCAGAAGAGAATGAACAAGTGAGAAGGAGAATCAGCTTGCAATTTAATGCTGTTCAAAACAGGTCATTATTTTTGCTGTCTCAGTGCTGCTCATACAAGGAAAAAGAAAAAATTAAGCTGTCTTCCTTATAATTCACAAAATTCTGCATATTTTTCTTCCTGACCAGTTAAATATCCCTTTCATTTCTTTACACAAGGTCTTAAGGGACAACAAAAGTAGGTGGTTTTGGGCAATGCAGTGATAGCTCTGATCTTTTTTTTTCCATTTCTGTTTCCAAAATAGAAATGTTAATAGAATAGAATATCCACGCAACTAAACTATACTGTATTCTCAGAGGTAGACTTTTCCCATGTATTCTACCTTTAGTCTGTAGAGCTTGGTTAAATGATCCCTTTTAGATAACAGTCACTATCAGTTTTTAACCTTAAAAAACAAAGTCTAAATGTGAAATGCAAGACTACTTATAGACATGGAAAATGCTATTTCAAATGTGATCAACCTAATATATGTTCTAATAAATGCTTCCTGTGCTCATCACAATTTTGCAATTGAACTAAAGGAAAACATTCATTTTATGCTGACATTGCACTGATAATAGGACCATCCCCACTATATGCATGTTTAACTCATCCACTATTGCATTACTTAATTAGGAAAAAGGAAATGAAGTACAGTCTCATTCTCCCTGGGTGATCAATTAGACTTCCCTACTCTCTTCTCCCTCTACTCCTCATCATTAAGAACAAAATGAAATTACATGGACTAGTTCCTATTTCCCACCTGGAACTAGAGAGCTGAGTTACAACAAAATATTGAGCTAAATGAAAAATTTAAATTAAGAAATAAATCCATAGCACTATAATAACTATCTAGTTTAAACTGTACATTTCAAGGGAAATATTTATAAGCATATTTAAATACTAATGAGTTGATAATCAAACAGCAGGAGGACTGTAGATTACAGTGACGAATCTCAGTTATAATGCTGTTCTTTTCTAATTATACAGTAGAACAGTCACCTGACCTCTTGTTAGTACAAAGTGTATTTCATTTGTTACATTTAAACTCACATTCTATGAAGATTAATGATAAAGTTGATTGGAAAGGCAGTTAATAACTAATAAGTCTGATCCTTATCTCATGTATATGTAATTAGGAAAGGTATGATTATTTTTCATTTCATAACAGCTCAAGAAGTATCTTGTGTCTAATATATCCATCCAGCATCTAGTAGCCATATGACAAAATGACTTCAAGATATGGGAAGAGGATGCCTGGCAACAGGTCTTTTATTTTGAATGGCATCTTTGGAGCAGGGGACAGAGAAGGGAGGGGATGGAAAGGAAGCCTGACTTGACAGACCTTCTCTGATCTAGATTCCCATGTTACTATATTACTGTGATTCTGTTCAGTATAGATGTGGCTCCCACATGGGAACATGTTTTACAGCACTATCAGTATATACAATTGCACACAGCTCCACTTTTTGTGTTTAATTCAAGTTATGTAGTTTTTTCTTGGACCCAGCCAAACAGGCCTTGGCAAAAGGCACAAATAAACTGAGTTTATTTTGCTGTCAGTAACACAAGAAAGAGCTGTGATATCTGACTCCAGAGGAGTACTTTCCCTTTGGAAATGGGCTAGTACAGCCATATGAAGAAAGGTGCTCATGCATGCCTGGTCTTAGTTTGCTTTCTATTGGTGATACACATACCTTAACAGTGGTCCTCCTACTCAACCCTGCCCAAAGCTTCTAAAATTTTCAGCTACACTCACATGGATGGAGTGGCTCTTTGAGCCGTGAGACTATAGGTAGCAAACACCTGTTCCAAATGTCCTAAGAGAACTTGGAACCTGTGTCCCTCCGCTTAGGTTAGATGGGATAGTTCAGTCACTTCTTTAGTATTTTGGGGGTGTTTTTTCTGACTCAGTTATAAGATAGTTTATCTTTAAATTAAAAAAAAAAAGACCAAAAGAAAGGAAAAGGCAGAGAAGTTCAGAAAAAGAAAATACACCAACAAAGCAATACAATGACAAGGCAAGACATGAGCTTTAAAGCATGTTAATATGCCACTAGTACCATCGAGAAAGATAAAGGGAAGCTAAAAAGGAAAAAAAACCTCAGAGAACTTAATATCAGATATTTTATTTTTCTAACATATGCCATACTCCAATGAAATGTGTTTCTTTACAATAGCAGCAGTGGCTTAGAAACATTTGTGTGTCTGAGCATAAAACTTTTGTTGTGAAAAGCAAAACTACCCTTATAGAATCCCTAGATATTTTAACAGCAGCAAATCAAGACAGCTAAGGTACTGACCTTGCTGCTTATCAGGCTGCATTCAGAGCACTGCAATTTTCTCCCTACTGTGCTATCATTTTCTTCTATCTATTCCCTTCTGGTAGAAACAAACAGTAACCACTTGTTTCTCAAGTCACTTGAAACATTATTCAAGCAGTTTCCTATATAATCCACAGGCTTAGTATCTTAAAACAGACTGATTTTGAAATGGCATTGCTTTGAGTTTTTGACTGAGCTTGTCTCTGTCAGAAAATCCCAATCTAGATTCCTATTTCTGTTTTATTTCTGCTTTTTATAGTAAGTTCAGCATGCATGAAAAGTGCTGAGAATGTGCTGAGAATGTGTGAGAAAAGTGCTGAGCCTGCTGTGTTAGCTTCAATGTTAAAAGAAGTCCGGCTTTACTTTGTGGGCTTTTTTGATATCCCAGAAAACAAATTACTGGGAAAAAATACGGAGCAATCTTTTCATATGTTTCAGTTCTTGAATGCTGGGTGCAACATGAGAAGATTTAGATTCATTTTGCCAGTTTTGTTTTGAGACAAAACAAAAAACTAATAAGGTGACATAAAAGCAAAGGAATCAACACCGAGACAGAGCAAATGACTTTACCATGAACTACCTCCTCTAGGTCTGCTTTTAAATTTACATTTTTTCTTTGGATCTCTGCTCTTACTTCCATGTACAGCTCCACTGCTGATAACAACAAGCTGAAATACTAATAACCATCAGTACCAACAACTGTTAGAAATACTAACAACTACCTGCAACTGACAGCTTTCTAACTGCCATTATTATTTGGGCCTTCACTGAAATGTAGTAAAGCCTCATCTGCACCCATGTTCCCACCACTTCATATTTTAAATGGAAAGGATCAGCATAGATGCGTTCCAAGGGTGAGAAGCACCTTACTGTCTGTGCTTATAAAATAAGGATTCATACAAAAGATAGTAACAGTTGTTAATTTATTTGAACTACAGCCTTCTTCTGAACAACTCCCACACTAGTGAGGGGGAGGCTTGGGTTTTTTTCAGCCTATTGTTTGAACTAAAACAGAGAAAGTGGAATTCACTTTGTCTATGCAAAAAACATTTCAAAATGGTTTGAATTCTGATTCTGCCCCTCAGAGTGACTGCAACCTTTCCTATCATGATGTTATCTGGAAAATGTACAGGTACAGTACGTACTCAGCTATGAACGGAAATATTGTTTAGCAAAGGATTCAGGACAGTAACCTGTGGACCAGCCTGAAATTCTCTCTATAACAGCAACTCATTGATAACTAATTTTGGAGAGCAGCTTTTCAGCCAGTGGTATATGAACATACTAATAATTTAATCCAGAATACATTTTAATAGTTTGCTTTACAAAATGTCATAGGGGACAGCGGCAGAGCTTTTCATAAAGTCAATACATATAGCAGCTGCTTCCCACTTCATCTACTATTGCTGTCACAATGTCAAGAAGGAAATTAGATTGATTTGACATGATTTGCTCTTGAGAAATCCACATTGGCTATGTATTATTGCTTCATTATCCAAATGCTTAGAAACTGGTTGCATATAATTTGTCCCAGTATCTTCCCAAGAATCAAGTAGGACTGGTTTGTAATTCTTTATGTTACACCTTCCCCTTGCCTTTTTTAAAGGTAAGTATCACAGTTGTCTTTCTCCTGCCCTTATTCTTTCTTTGAAGAGTTCTTGAAAATAATTGCAGAGGTTCAGAGTGCTGATTTAAATACATGCAAGTTATGTCTATATTCTTTCAAGCCTATTCTTTCCATTTTTTTGGCCTGTTCTTTTAACCCTTAGTTAGAACTATATTTTGTTCAGGCAATGGTCATAAATAAGCTATAATGGTCTTCCTATGAAGAGAGAAGCAAAAGAGACAGCTCAACACTTCGGCCTTCTCCGCTTCCTCCATTAGTTCCTTCCCCCGTGTTTCATCATTGATTTACATTTTCTTTTGTTGCCCCTCCCCCCATACACTATGAGTTTACACAACTTCTCACATTTTTTCAGCCCCCAACACACTGAAACTCACTTTGTGCTTTAGTCTTCCTAATTTACTGTTACAGCCTCATGTTACTTCTTTATATTCATGTGCCACTCTAGTTGCACTGCTTTAATAACAGCACAGTTCAAGTACACCATCTTTCTTGAGAGAATTCAGTTACATTATTCTAAATCAATGTATTCTGTTTCTGTGCTGAAGCATATGCTTTAGCAGTAGAAGCTTATGTATGCTGGCATAGCAGTGTTCTCATTAGAAGTTGTAAGGCAGCAGCAAGGCTGCAATTGGACAGCTTTTCCCAGAACTCGTACACTGGTGTGCCCCCAGCAGTGTGCTACCCCTGTGCTTCAGCTCTGCCTGCAGGTTTGCTTAAGCAGATTTTATTAGCCCAGTTTTCTTTGCCTGAGTCATGTTAGGAAACACTTACAGTGAGTAGCTCATCCATCAGATCTGACAGATTGAGCTAACAAATTGGGAGAGGTTGATAGGCAGCAATCTTCTTCACCAACACTACTCCTTGTACACACAATGTGTGTCTACACCCCATTAATGGTAGGAAAATACACTGCTAGCTAAACTTCACAGCAGTATAAAATCTAGGTGCAAGCAGGGTCTATGAATTCCAGTGACAAAAGGTGTCCCTCAGATTACTTCACGCAAGTATAGTGTTTGTTCACATTTCCCTTTTCTGCAGAAACTGTCCTTAGCCTAAAGTTTATCATATCTCTTTAATGCTGGTTAGATGGTTTAAATCGTTAAGGACTTTCATTTTGCCATTGAGTATAATGGCAACAATCATAATAAAAAATTATGCCTTTTTCAAAGATGATCTGGTAGGATCTGATGGGTTAGGCATACGACTGCAAATGGAAGTGTGAAGGCATGCCAGCCTCCAAATTGGCCCTGGCAACACAGCAAGAAACATGCTGTGAAGCCTGTATTCCCAAACTTGTCTTGGGTTGCAGGTGCCAAGTGTCTACAACAACATTTTGTTTGGATTCTTTTTTTTTAATAAAAGCAATATATCTTGTGCTTGTTGGTGTCTCCTGAGACTACGCTTAATACTAGACAAGCTTAAAGAAGGATGTAAGTTTCTGCTATCAAAGGAAAGGGTTGAGTTCTTCATTGTCAAGTTGGAAACTCAACTACAAATGGAAATCTATTTAAGCAAAAAGATGTAAACTTAAACGTGTCCGAAATCAAACTTTTAGCTGCTTTTTTAGCTGCAACTGATGTAACACAAGAAGTGAAATCCAGTAGGCCAGCTAAGCAGTGTTTTACCATATATCACTCTTCTTTCATGATGGCCACACCAGGCTTGGACGCTAACTCTACATGTCTAGTAGATGCTTCACTAAGGCTCACTGTTTCCTAAAAGGTCAACTTTCCGTTATCACAAAAAAGGAGTTAAATCTCATCAAATTTCATTGAAATACAGTGAGAAACAAACATGTGAGGTTAGGTGTTTGAGAGATAATGTATTTCACTGAATGAAAATGCTTTCTATTTTTTTCTGCTTTGCTAAAATATGTTTTGGAAATCCATGACCTAGGAAATTGTCAGCAGTTCTTTAGCTTATTTTTCAGTTAGTACATTATGTCATAAACTTTAGCACCTAGAAAATCTTATTTTTAAGACTGTATTATAAAAGTAGTTTAGCAATTCATAAAAAATAAATAATTTGTCTTTCTCTATAACATTTGTCTTAAAAAATTAAAAACTGCAAATGGGCAAACCTCATCTAATATTTTCTAAAATTTGCAAAACATAGTTAAGATCATTCTAACTAAAATATATGGAAATAACTAGTTTATGGGATATGCCTAGCCAGATACATGTGTCAAGGATGATAAACTGAAATATTGCTTGAGATTCTGAAATTCTTTTGATAGGTATGGAAAAATGTTTAAAAAAATTTCTTACACAATCTTCAAAATCAGGTTGTACTTACCCATAGTGTATTTTAATGTATTATGCAATATATGAGCTGGACAATTAACTGGAAGCAAAAGTTCATTTTCCTTTTACATTACTTTGTAACAGGGTAGTGTCTCCCAAAGTTAACATTAGTACTGCTGTCTGCAAATGATCACTCATTATCAACAATCAAACCACTTGGTTGCAGGCCACTTTTCTAGTCTCAGTTTTCCTAAAGCATTTTCATTTCTGTCTTGAAAATAACAGAACAGACATTGGGGTATTTCTCTTTCAACAACCCAAGTAGCAAACAGCCACTGAAATCAATTTTTGGTTTCCATAGTTCAAATCGTCAGCGATCACATATAAAAATATGTTGTTTTTAGCCAAATCTCTAATTGTTTTCTCAATTGAAAGAGGAACTAATATATTGTTGGCAACACTTAAAGGTATTTTAATTCTGCCAAGATGTAGCACTCCACCTTGGAAAACACCACTACTTTATTTGCTGTCACAATCAAGTGACATTTATGAATAAATGTGGAGATTACTATGGTACACTCCTGTTCTTTCCACAGCAGATTTCTTTCTGAATTATCACATTTCCTAGCAACAGAACAATTATCTAGTCTAAAGACTTGATCACTTACATCATCTAGCTCTACCCTGCAAAAAACTTGACTGTTTCATCCCCTTTAATCACATGACAAATGAAGGAAATAAGTGATACCCCTTAAAATAGATAAGTAGTCGCTGCTGTCCTCTTGTTTCTTCTTTGAATTTTTTTTTCCAATAGAGGTTAACTTTGGTAGCCAGAGCTCCTGACTTACCTCAATAAGGAATCAAAGGTGTCTGTGCTTGAATTTGAGCACCGATATATTCAATGCAAATGCAGACCCAACTCCATTCCAGGGAGCAGCCCTGCCCTCTCGTATTCCTTCTTTACCTTATTTTTCTAGCCTTCCTACAAGTCACTAATATTTTCAAGGCTACCAAATACTTTACAAATAATATACTATGAGAAGTATTCACTGTACATACATTTGATTAACTCCTAGCTTGCCTTTTATTTTTCCTCTAGAGACCTGTATGGCATACCAATAATAAAGGTGATAGGTCTTTAGAGGCCTTTCTCTAAACTTCTTTTCCCTCCCTACAGGCTTCCATCAGTTTAGAGTTCCTACTGTCACACCAGATGTGATAGGTTCCATTTACAATTATTATTATTAAACTTTCCTTATGCTACTGAACAACCATTGCATAAACCTTCTGCCTAGGTCACTGACTTGATCGGGGCCTCTCATGCAGGACTGCTGTCAAGGGTACTATTGTCATCTGCCCATTCTTTATGAGTTGCACAGACGTCTGACAGCCGCACCTTCTGAATCATAAAGGTGATTACGGTTACCTTAAAATCTTGTGCTATGAACAACATATATAAATAAAAAAATATAGATACTAGCTATGCTAGTGCAATTTCTCATTGCGGGCTCTCAAAACATCTGATGAACTTCATTCACTGGTGCTCTTGAACTACCACTGTTATGTAGATAATTAATTGCTTATACATGTTATTTTATTTTTAAGCTAACATTGGGGTCATTTTTTTGATACAACCAAGCCAAAATAAGAATATCCATGCTTTCTTTACTTAAAAATTCTTTGGGATAAAGACAGATGTCATCTCTGTGACTGAAGAAAGAGCCAGTCATGCAGAGAGATCTAATTCTATAGCACTCCAGCTCTCAAAAATCTGAGAATGCAGCAGCACTGCAGCTAGAGGAGTCCTGCTAAGCAACTAAACACTGCAGAATGAGTGCTGAGGAGCTCTGTAGGACAAAAGCTCATATGCAATTCTGCTGATTTTCTGAACTCTGTGGAAGCAAAGGAGCAGAATCAGCAGTCTGTGATGAAACTTGTCATCTCCCAATAATTCAGAAAGCTATCCCAGCAGGCTTTGAACTTATCAAAACTCAGACTATGCACTTGGAAAAGACCTTTTGAGAAGGAGCCTATTCTATCTGAACACTATATGTTTTCTGATCATAAGTAGAGAGAGCTATTTCAGAGATATCAAACCTTTCTGTAGTTAAACAGTTCTTTTAAGCTTGATTTTTTATGTGTGAAATATTTTTGGATCAGATAAGCTTTAGAAAAGCCTCAAGGTTTCATTTATAACCACAGTGAAGAAAAAAATAGTATTTCCTTTGAGGGGGCAGGAAAGCTCTGAAAAGCATAGGTTCTGTTACACCGAGTTTAAAAGGAGGGAATGATATCTTGTAACTGCCTCTTCATAATATCAGGGTGTGCTGAGGTAAAAATACTATCAAACTCCTCTGCACACAAGTTTAAACCTTTGATATGTCTTCTCTCTTAGTGACTGACTGACTGATATTCAGGAATTTACTGTCCCTACTTGGAGAGCTTAACTCCTTAATTCAAAACACTTATGTTATTTTTCAGAGCTAAAAATTCCAGCTTTAAACATGGCTTTTAGCTCAAAGGTGCACCATTTTCATTGTGTATATGTCTTGATCTGAACAGTATTTAGACAGATAATAAACAGAAATATTTATGCAGTCAGCTATCAGAGTTTGGGATCTATGCTGAATGTTTACACCCCAGTGGAACTGTAATCCTCTTTGCCCCTGTATATTAAGTAGTGTCATTGAAGTTATCAGGGGGTAAATGAGATTTAAAATGTTAAGCTACTTACCTAGTTCTTCCTTTACATCTTCAGAACTGAATGTGCACTGTTGAGATTTCAAAACTGCTTGGAAATCAAAGACTGACGACAGTGTCACATGAAGATCAAGAAAGATTTTGTCCTCTGAAGAATATTAACAGACAGAATCATGCTTAAAAAGTGGGCAGCCTTACTGAAGTCATATTACAGTACTTTACATTAGCTATTGAACAGCCATTCATTTCAAAAGACTGTTACTTGTCTATATTGAATATAGTCTCATTTCAACCTCATTTGGAATAACCACAGTCATATCATCTCAAAACAGATTTGCCACATGACTGTCATCCACATGTAACTCAATGAATCCAAAGTACAGTTGATTATTACTATGGGATTTCTAGACTGGATAACTTTGCAGAATTGTGACTGTACTTCCCTCATCTATTTCTAGACTGAAAATTTACCTTTAAATAACACAGTGCAGCGCAGAATCAGTATTACTTGTTTCTGGTTATACAGTTCACTGTAAACAGTAGCTCATAATAGCTCATGGTACCAGTACGTTTTACTCCCTGCCTATATTGAATTATAAATGAACTAGTTGCTATTTGCAAGCCATGATGACAGAGTAATGTTTGGCTCTCAACAGTTAGCTGGGTGGACTGTTATTAAAACAGGGCATAGATATTCACGCAGACAATTAGTTCCTGCCACTTTATTTTCCTAACAGGAAAAGAGAGATGAAGGTCATCTTCCTTAGAACACTCATTGGTACAAAATGATCAGTTATAAATTTGATCTGTACAAAAACTAATAATTGAATAGTCTATTTATTCTGAAAGACAATTGTACAAACATTTATTGACTCTGGTTGTTATTGGAAAAAGATCGCATACTGTATCTAATTTCTTATGTATCAGCAACTTCTCTGGAAGATTTTTTTCATGAGCATTTGTATTTATTTTGTAAATAAAGAGTACCAGTCAGGCAACATTAACTAGATATAGGAGTAGATGGGTTTCCAGGAATAATAAGAGAGTCTTAGAGAATCGATGGAGAAATATTTATGCATTTATAAGCTGAAGGCATCCCTCATTTTTTTCCATAAAACAATTAATACAGACACAACAACTTTTACTGCTTCCGTAGTTAAAGGAGTATCTGTGGGCTGCAGTTTTTGTAGATACAGACCCACAGCTGACCCACAAGTTCAAGTGTTATGTGCACAGCAGTTCCAAATATTAAAACCATGAGCAAACTTTGTTGTTGATCATGTGACCTCCATGGCCTGTTTTGCTTTTGATTTTTACATCTGTCTTTTCTGAGGAGACTATATGCTTTCCTTCCTTTTTACATCTACATTCAGGCATAAGTGGGGACCTGTAAACAAGGAATTCTTTTAAGTCTTATGACATGCATGACCTATATTCCCTGTCTAACTTTTGCCAGGCCATTTAACATCTTTTCTTGATTTCTTCCTTGGTAAAATAAGTGCTACTATTTTACCAAATGATGTGATACAATGATAAAAGATTAATATAAGTAATTTCGATTCTTTGTGTTACCAACTTCTTTAGGAGCTCTATGGCAGATGTTTTTACAAACAATTAGTAAATTGTTTGTTTCAAACTGCAACAAATTTGTAGCAGAATGAATGTAAACAAGGAGGACAAAATTGTTGAAGAAACCAAATTACCCATAAAAGTATCTCACATCAACAAGCTTTGTGTTGTTAGATAATACTATACTAGGGTACTGCCAATTCAGAGAATTCAAAACTTCAGTCCCAAAATGTGTAACACTGGCTTTAAAATACAATATTTAAAAAAACATTAATTGATTTTTTCATTTTTCTTTTTTACGCTTCAGAGCACACTCAGAAACAGGCTTCAACAAAGTCAGGGAAGTGGTGGATAATTCCTATGAGAACAAAATCTAAAGGGGAATAAAAGGTCCAGCAAACTAGCAGTTAAAAGAGATAACATTAAAAACAGTATTGAATTATTCCAAAAAGGAAGAAAAACAGGAAGTATACTACAAGACTAAAATGGTTATATCAGAAGCTTGTTAATACTCTGAAAATCAAAGAAGAGTCACACAAAATTGAAAGCAAGGATACATTGCTAGGGAAGAGTACAAGGTAATAGCTGGAGTATGTAAGGACAAATTAGAAATTAGAAATATTCAATGGCTCTTTCATCCTGCCACCAAAAAATATTCTGACTCAATTCTTCATACACACAAAATTTAATAACAAGTCAGTAGGAATGCATCTTTCAGAAGCAGAAAGAAACAGGCTAAAGAACATTTAGATATAAATTTTAAAATATTTTAAAAGTGTAAGTAATTGAAATCAATGGGGCTTCATGAAGATCACCCTAAAGCAACAGTTCTCCAATGAATTTTTGACTCCCACATCTGGCCACATTTTTTCGCATGAGATAAACCATTTAAAAAGAAGCATTCTACTTACTTTTCTAGAAAGGAGAAAAGGTGGAGATTGAGTAATGACTCTGAAAGTTTCAGATATCAATATACAGAAAATACATCTACTGTAATGTGCTCAAAGCAGTATCAAATCTATTATCCAAGCAGCCCACAAAATTAAAAAGTTTGGACAATGTTTTGACAAAGGCTGTCTCCCAGACAGTTTTCCCTCAATAGTAACTAAATAAAATATATGCCACATTAGCAGTACTTTAACTTACCTGTGACAATTTTTCCCCACAAAATCTTATTTTAATATTGTAATTTGAGGGCATATTGAGCTGTACTACAAAGTATTTAACAAAAACAGTAGGAAGTAATTTTTCAAACTACAAATGTTAAACTGTAGAATTTGTTGATACAGGATGATATGGACATCAAAAACACAAATATTCAAAGAATTTGTGGAAGAAAAATCTATCCACGGCTTCTGAACACTGATATCCAGTTACAAGACTCATGAAGTCCTAAAAATCACAACTGTCTATGAGGAGAAATACCCCTGTATACTTCCTTCAGTCTTAGAAATTAGTCTGTGGTTGGATTTTTAAAACATAATAAAGTGTCAAATTTTGCATCCATTTAGTGCTCCAGTTATGAGCAATCAAATCAAATTAAAAACATTCTTTTCTAATCTGGCACAGACAAGCGGTAGTCAGATATGATACATAATTCATGCCTTTTGAGTCAGCCTTCAAACTCTCAGTATTTTAATATAGAAGTAGAATTTTCATTTTTTAAAGACAGATGCCTCTACAGATGCAGTAAACTCCAAAATGCATTGCCAAAAAATTCATATAGACTTATTACTTAATATCATGAATTTTGTTCAAAGTCACTTATACAGAGCAAAGAATTATTTGGCAAAGCAGTTAGACACATTGATACTATAAATATATGCAACACATTAACAGAGCAACATGGGACTGCATGAAGTGTATGTGGCTATAGAACTTGAACATCTAATAACTAGAGAGCTGTCAATCAATACTAGCCTATGGGGAGAAATCATTTTTATTCAGAGTAAAAAACACAACAGCGATTAGAATGAGTGATTAATAGACAGGACCCCAAAACTGAGAGCCCTTATGACAGAGATTTAAAAAGAAACAAGACAAGACAAGCAGGTAAAATTTAAAATACTTGTTTTTAAAGAATTTTTTTGTGTTTATTTTTAAGTTAATCATACATCTGTGTATTAGCTGAAAAGTATGTAACTTTGCAGCACTCAGCACATAGTGTCAGGATGCTGTTTGGAACCTTCCCTTAAGGAAGCTGAGGTATTATTTAATTCTACATTCATCATACAATTTCCAATCAACCCACTTCAGTCACCTAGCTGTAATTTTTGTTCCCTCTGGCATTACCATTGTTACATTAACCTCAAAATTGCACTAATCATGGCTACATGACTGCTTGGTTAAACAGGCAAAAAGAGTTTATAGTTGCTGCTAAGCATCATGCAGATGTATTCTGTGTAGCCTACTGGTTAGTACTCTTAGCTCATTCTCTCAAGATTGTTTGTGTTTTATGATGAAGACTCATTCAGCATAAAACAGAAATAATCCCCAAAAGAGGTTCAGACTAGATGATCACAGTGATCCCTTCTGGCCACTCAGGCTATTAACTTATACATCTGGATCCAAGTGTTAAACATTTTTCTAGTGGGGATGCTCACACAGTCAAAGATTTGAATCTCCAACCTCTGTCAATGCTGCAAGCAAACAACATCAGGGTTCTTCAGCTGAAGATCTTTCTTTGCTGTGATCGTTCCAGATGTCTATGAAATATGACTAGATACTGGTCATAATCCTTTTGGCTATTAATAAGTGCCATTTTGGTTTAGAATCGTTTTTTATCGATAACATTTTAAGTGCCCTTATGCCACAAATAAGCCAGCTTCATTCCTGACCTATTCAGCCTATTAACAGTCCCCTCCCTGACAGATTGATCCAGCTCAAAGTTGTGGGCAAAATATTGCTGTAAGCAAGGTATGTATTGAATCTTTTAGCCTTGAAACAAAACTTTAACCGATTTTTCTCAAGTTTTCCTTAGCTACTCCATTTTGATTTGAAATTATAGGAATATATGAGAATATGTGAGAGTGTTTTAAACAGTCTCTATATCAAGCTTGTCTTCTGTATTTCTGAATTACACATGAAAGAAAATATTTCTACCATGATTTCTAAAAATGGATCTCAGCACCCCATGAAAAGGAAACAGATCTGTTATCTCTAGAATACATAGGACAGTAACAGTCCCCTTGCCGCCCCCTTGGAGCCACCTCTATTGAAGGCAAAACTCAAAGATGGATGTAGCTCACAAGGCGTGAATTAAAAGTCATGAAGCTGTTGTCATCCTCTTCCTTCATTCACTTACTGAATAAAACAGTTTCCCTCATAATGCAGATCTGGTTGTCTCCTATTTTACTTTCTTATGTAAAGTAGCCAAGTTCACTTTATATTTTTAGAGGCTGCAATATATCAATGATAGAGAAGGGCAATAGAGTGACTGCCAATATTTAGAGACTAACAGAAAAATACAAGATAACAAAATGCTGCTTTGGTGCCTTTTTTGTCAGGATACAGGTTTCTCCATTTCTCTGTCCTTTTCCCTGTTTTTTCCCTTTCCTCAGTCTATCCTTCCTCCTTTTCATTTACCTAACCTCCTCCTTATTGTTTTTCCCATTGAAAATAATATTCAAACATGTTTTTCCTCATCAACTCAATGAAGAGGATATACCAGAAAAAAACCCACACTTCCTTTGGGAAATGACTAATTACAAAGGATGGATTTTCACTAATACACTAACATGACCAAACAGTGGGGAAAAAAGCCTCTCCCTCCTGGTGAGTGTATTCAGACTGCTCACATCACAGATCAGGCTCTGAGAGGAGTTCAGCCCCTGGGCTGCTGCTCTACTTGCGAGCAGTATGGGTGTGAGAGGAGGTGTTCACTTGACAGAGCTAGGGTCCTTTTTCTTTGACAGTCCTCCACACAAGTCTGCTGATCTGGCTGATTGCAGAGGAGGAAGTAGGCTGCCCCTTAAGAAGGATGCAATGAATGAGCCTTGGTCAAGAAGAAAGCAGAGGAAGAACCAGGACTGAGACACTGATGCCACCTACTTGGCTGCTAATTGCTTCAGACTCCTTTAGTAAAAGTCAAGAAATAGGGCTACTTCAGAGGCTGACTCTATGCCCCTAATTTCGCAAAGTAGGTGCATAGAACAAGTGGGTTTGAATAAATTTGTTACAATTCTTTTCCAATGCTGCTTCTCTGGAAGAGGAAGGCTACAGATAAATACTGTCTTATTGTGACTAAACCAGAAGGTTTCATCTGCCACAAAGCTAGCTGATGTATTCCATGCCAGTTTCTTTCCTATCTTTTTCATTCCTGTCTCCTTTGTAAGCAAAAGTTGCTATACAGTATTTACTTGACAGCACAAAGGGCTGAAGAGATTCCTTAGATGCAGTAACACTGCAAAGTGTTATTCAGGAAGTATCCAAGATAAAGATCTTATGGCAGATATTTCCACGTTCAATCTTCATCTTACCGAGGCAAGGAGACACTAGCACCAATTTCTATATAAATCACCCTTACTGCAGTAGTATAGTGATACTAGTTTGAATGCTTTTTCTTAATGTTAATATTTAAAAGTGATGCCTAGCTGCATATTCAGTGCTCATTAGAGCATTCAGCACATTAGGAGATGATCGGAAATTGGAAAATGTAAGGGGCAATGCATAAGGGCATATTTTCTCTGTAAAATATACACAGAGGGGGAAAGTACTTACTGGAAAAACTTAGCCATTACAAAAGAGATCATTCTTTCAGAATTATCTGGAAGGAGTGGCAATGTAGACTAAGCAGAAGGTGTGTACATGAGGAGAAGCTGTCAGGGCATATGCATGTATATACAAGCTGTATTGACACAGCAATCAGCAACATCCCAGAAAGTATACCTAGGCTGGCACTGATTTTCTCAAAAACAACTAAGTTCCCTGAGGCAATGTACTGGAAAATAAGTTTGAAGCAACCAATATGATGATCATGGGAAATTAAAACATCATTTCCCTTTGCTAGAAAAAAGCAACCTGCTTTTTAGAAGAAATGTCATATATCCAGACCTCCCTTCATTTTTCACATATTGTGTTGCCCCCACCCTACTGGTACACAACAACTGAAGAGTAGTTGATATAATAATTGGAATATGGCAGAAACAATTTTCTCTTTTGTGAGCTTCCACAGTCTTCTCGGCTTAGATCAGTACCCCCATGTGTGCGTAAAACCCATCTTGTCTCATAACCTCCAGCTTGACCTGTTTGAGACTAGCGCTCACCCTTCTGACACATTAAATTCAACGTAATATCTATTAGATAGAATGTGGATGAAGTGGCTTGTGAATCACTTGATGATCACCGAATTTCAGTCTAAAAGCTTAAAAGAGACCAGTAGAAATGTGACAGCTGTCATTTTTACTCTGTTTCACATTCTGTAACAGCAGTGGTTACTACACAAAGGCAACTGAAGATGGCTATTTATAGAAGAGAAATAGGGAATGCATACAAATGTAATTGCTGGAGTCTTTCCTTTCCATTTAGCACAAAAAAATACAGGAAAGAAGGAAAAATATGATACAAATTAGCCTGGTAGTTTTCAGCAATTATTTTGGGATAACAACAAAAGAATTAATTCTACATAAATTCTTAGATTTGAGACAGACAAAAATTGAAACAACTCCTAAGTGAAAATAAGCCTTATGTCAACTTGATCTTTTTTATTAGCTTTACTATCATTACCATTTGCATCCTGTAAGGGAAGATTTTTAGAATTTCTGGCTTATACTGATAAAGTGCAACCAAAAAGTTTCCAACAGTATACACATTTGTTATAAGCAGATACTTTTCTTACATTAGTTATAAGCAGACACTTTTCTTTAAAAGTGTTACTAGTACAAAGCAACACAGTTGGGAAAAAGTGTTAAGCACAGAAATATATGAGGGCTAATCACTTTTTAGGATATGAGTCTGGTTCTATCCTGATCATGTTTGGTTTAAGCACATGGTTTCATTGTTGTTGTTTTTACCATTACTATATAATTATTTCAGATAAAAATGTGTTTTTATTTTTTAACTGAAATCATTGTTTCAGTTTAACCCCAATATGGAAGCAAATATAGCCCTACTATTCTTTTTTTTCCCCTTCATATCAATAAAGCAGCTGCCATATACTAATGGGTTTGTAGCATTTCAGCAACAGCAGAAAAGTAAAAGCAGTGCTATTAATGTGTTTTTATGCTAAGCCTCTCTCAGGAGTTATTCTATGAAAGTTGACAAGAAAAAGCAAGAAAATCTACTGAAACCAGACTCAAGAGCCATCCCAGCTTACTTCTGCACGGCTCCAGTTTTTCTCTAACTCCAGTGACATCAGCTGAACTGAACATTCTATATTGTTTGATTAAAAATGTGAAAACATGACCAATAAACACCAATTGCTTACTGCCAAAAAATCTCCCAAAATAACTATCAACTCTAGAAATTAAGGTACAATGACAGTGCATAAGTAGTGGAGAGGAGCAATTGAGGGAGTGCTTTTCAGAAGCATGGATTTGTACGTTTGGAAACAGAGTTGCACATTATATTTCTAACCTGTGGTCACTAATGATTACCTACACAAGAAATTATGTTGACAATCATGCTGACACTCTAGTAAGCCTGTACATCAGACAGAAGTCTGCGTGTTACCCTAGCTCTGAAGTAAACAGATGTGTGTTGCTAATCTGTAAAAAGTAGAGCAAGTTAGTATTGCACGGAGAGAAAAAAAAGCTCTTGAATGGAAAAACTAACAAAAAGCAAAGGCAAAAATAAGAAATGTAATCATATGTGCAAGCTTGGAGTTGGAAATCTCCAGACATACCTGAGCCAGAGTCAAGTAAGGCTACTGATATCTCATTGCCATTCATTTTCAAAGGAAAGAATGCAGAGATAGGTTCTATTTAACTACTTTTTTTTCTTTAATTTGCAAGAAAATGCAATAGTAAACTAGAAAATAGCATAATGCGTAAGATTTTGTGATACATTGAAATATACTACATAATTCAAACCACTAGGAGCTGATGAAGGAGCTGTATATTGCACATCCTACCAGATAGGAGAAGCATCGCTTGCTTCCAAATAGTGGTTCATTTTTGAGACAGAAAACATTTTTGTTAGAATACATACGTATAAGTGGCTGTACCATACCATTTGAAAATAATTCCTTTTGTTTAATAAATGGTTCATTTCTTGATCACAAATGGCTTTATAAGGTGTTAGGTGGTGAGATTTCATTTGAAAATGTGTGTTTATTTTACACAGCCTATCTGTTCCTCCTTCCTTTCCTTACACAATACTGCGATACAACACCCCTCAGCAGAAGCAGGTGTACTTTTATAGACTTAAAAACACAAGTACCTCTTTCAATGCTCAATCCATTCAGTGAACTTTGGCCATCTTTGCATCATGCTTGCCTTGCAGAAATATATCAAATAAGCAATTGAGAGAGGTGGGAGCACTCATCTGTAAATACTCTCTTTACTTTTCATACATGCAATTTATCCTCATTTGTAACATTTTGTGAACTCAAACACTGCTGGATTTTTTATTATCAGTTACAAACATACAAATACCATGTATTTCATCCGGAAGGTGAATATAATATTTTCCTTCCCATTCCCCTCCCCAACAAAGTGGACATGAATGAACTGTTTAAAACAAAGAAAGATTTACTCACACTGAACTCTCTAAGAAGGCATGACTGTTCCTCCTAGGCAGGCACCTGGCATGAGAACATAGGAATGCTTGCACTGTTTATCGTCTGCATTTGATCTTTTAAATATTATTGTTTGCATAGGAAAGTCTGTATGTATTTGGCATCCTCAGCAAACCTGACAAAAACAGTTTCAAGATCAGATCTCAGAAGAACCTAGAGAAATGAAATCTATTGCTTCTTTCATCCAGGTTTCTCATCAATAATCCATAGGCTCTAATCATACAAATGCTTATGTAAACCCATAATTTGACACAGAATCGTTATTTCAATGAAATGAACATAAGTAAATGCTCAAACATTTCCATGATTGAGGTCTATGAATTTCTTGCAGTATTATATATTTGATGCTTGAATTATGGAAAATCTGTTAACTTCTCTTTCTTGAATCTCTGTTTACTGATCTATAATATTAGATAAGCATGGTTATCAATCAGAGAAAATCAGAAAGACATTAGGGAATAACTGAGAGGAGATAAGGTTATGGTGGAGGCTTTACAGTAATATAAATGCATTTGTATGCAGGAACTACTTTAAGTCTATGCTTATTTTAGTCAAGGTATAAGAAATCACTGTAAATATTTCATCTTTAACATGATGAAAATGTGAATTTCAAATACTGTTATTTTACGGACCTGTCTGATTTGCAAAAAGTAAACTTGGAGACAAATGTTTTCAAGGTCTCAAAAGAAGGACTTCACTCAGTCCTAGTTTCAATTATTAATTATTATTTGTTAGTGTTACTAATTCTTTGTTCATTGCTTTAATTCTGTCTTGAGAACTCATGTATGGAAATTTAGGCTGCTTTTTAATGAAGCAGCAGATTATGAGAAATTTTGAATAACATATGGTAATACATTAATTTCAGGAACTGGCAGAATTCCTAAGATAATCATATTAAGCTTGATTGAATACTATTTCCACAGATCATATACATTTTGAGAAATCAGAAAGTATAAAACATTAGATGTGAATTTCTAGATTGCTAGATGCAAACATTTTTCATAGCTGTTAAATAAAGTATCAGATTAAGTTTCACCTTATCAGAATTGGGGGCATAGTTATTTGCTCACCTTTCAGACAGGTAACACTACTAATCTATATATTCTAGTTATTTATTTAAATGTCCTATAGCAGCTACACAGATACAGGTAAGAAGATGGGCCCCTGTACTGTTCTGTCCTTCCTTATTTTCCCCAACTAATAAATTTCATAAGAAGCGAAGTACAGAATCTTTTCACAGGGTATTTATAGTTCAGGCAGTTAGATTATTTCATGAAATCGCAACCAGGAGAGAACGTACAGGAGGCAATCTCTCTATTAAGATGCAAACTACTCAGTGAAAATATTTAAGTATCATGTAGCAGCTGTGACAGTGCCGGAGGTAATTAAACTGCGGTTCTAAAAATAAAAAGAAATGCATGGTGATGTATCACATGTTTGATTTTTCTTCCAGATGCTAATTATGCAAATTTATCCTGGTCACTGACGCTTAGACTGGAATCTTCCTATCACATATACCTATCAGTAACAAAGATTCAGTTGACAAACATATGCCTTGCTTCTGCAAAGGTTTTCATATATGGTTAAACCTTTCAAAATCTGGCTTTCAGCTTCTATATTGGTTTTAGAATGGTGTTACCTATTATATAATGCCACGGGTGTCAACTGTCAGTCATTCAGGGAGGAGAAGCCAATTTTCTCACTCATGTTACCTCTGTAGGTTAGCAGCCTCTTGGTTTCTGTTTGTTTGTTTGTTTCTACATATGCAAAAGCTTCATTCAGAACTGGGGACACTTTGCTTGCCCTATAGTTTGTAGTGTGCAAACAATATTTATATCAGCCAATATTTGGAGTTACTTTCCATGGAACTTTTAGGCTGTAAACACTGAGAACTATAAAACAAGTTTTTACCAAAAAACGTTCACACTGAATACTCTTTCTGCTTCACCTGTAAATAACAATCCTAATTTTGTAGTTAAATCTCAGTCCATTCAATTTTATCTTTTTTTGAACTTGAAGATTTTTACTTATCTTCTGGGTCTGAAAATATACATGCTTAATACTAGTCAGTAGGTGTTTTTATCTAATTTTACAGAGAATTCTGGTAAAATATTCAAAACTGTAATTATCCAGCTATTTGTGCCTAAATAACTAAAAATTAACAAGAACAGAAATCTCAGATTTGGATTATTTGGAAAATTAGATGAGTATTAAGCCACGTTAGAACAAAATTGTTTCAGCCTGCTAAAAGTTACAAATATTCAAATTCAGCAGTTACACACAAGCACATTCAATTTTTCAAATGTACTTGAAGTATATACTTATTAACTATGTCCTACTACACTAAAAAATCCATTGTAACTTCTACAATGTTTCCAGCATTACTAATGTGAAATTATATTCATCCTATCAAGTCCTGCAGGATTTGGCTCAATAACTTTTTTGTATTTCAGAAATCCTTAGCATTTCTTCTCTCCTGATGGCAACATTCTTGGATGTAAAAGAGACTATTTTTCATATTTTTATATTTATTGATGAAAGATTCCCTATTAACGTAATTATTTTTAGTATAATTACAGTCAATATATGAAAAGTGATGAATACTTTCAGAAAGGTAACCAATCCTTTTTTAAAATTATCAGTTTTCATCAGTTTAACAATACCTTTGTCCCCTCACAAGGATATTTCTCAATACAGAATATGATTCATTAGTACCCCACTTGCTGGAAACATAACATACATTGAGCTTGTCTGTGAGAATCAAACTTACTGAATTACAAAAGAGGACAAGAAGGACAAGAATGTAAACCCTTCCTTACAGGTAATGTGTCAGAGAACCTGCTTTAAATCCAAGTGTTAGTAAAACATGCTAAGGAAAAAGACAAAAACGAATAGTATCAGATCACCAGGAACCGATGACAATCATTCAAGGTCTCTAAAGGAACTGAAGGATGGTATTGCTGAGCGACTAACTACACAACAACTTTTCAGTGGGCCCAAGTATCAGAGGACTGTGGCCAGTATGACCCTGGCTAGTCCAACACTGACTTTTTAAAAAGCTTCCAGAGCAGATGCAGAAGAGGAACTAAAGAGTAATAAAATGACTTCTGCATTAGGCAAGTTGGTGGAAGCCATTATGAGAAATAAAATTAGTGGGAGCATGAATAAATATGTTTTATTGCATGATTTCTCTTTACACATGAATTCATCGGCTTTCCTTGAAGGAGTCAGTAACCATGTGCATAAGAAAGGTCCTGCTGATGTAGTCTATTTTGATTTCAAAAAGATGTCACTGTGTATCATCCATGCTGCCCCTGTAATTTGAATGTTAGGTACAGTTCTAGTACCTCTGTCTCAAAATGTATAGAGTAAAACTGGAAGACGTAGAGAGAAGGGTGTCCAGGATTTGGTATGCCTTCCATACTAGGATTGACTAGCTCAGTTAGGATAGTTCAGCCTGGAAAAAAGATGACTGATAGGACATTTCATAGAAGAAAGGGTTAATAGGGAAGAACTCTTCACTGTCTCCCCCATTACATGAACTAAGGGGCTTCAAATGAAACTAGTAGTTTCAGTTCAGAGTAAACAGAACAAGGAGCTCTTTACATGGTGCATAACTAAGCCACACCACATTCTTATGTTCTTAGTAGATGTGGTCACTAACTAGATTCCTGTAAAAAATATCTGATTGTATGAGCAATTACTGCTTCACAGTATATACATACAAATTAAATTAATTAAGGCAACCTTCACCTTCAGATTTCTTAATGTTTAAGTGCTTGACATTACAAGTAATCTCTTTTAAGGCAGTCTGTACATATTATGCCTAGTAGCTCTACCACTCCATGAAGTGGTACACACTGACCCAGAAAGGATGGCAAATGATGGCATTCTGTTGCATCAGACATATATATCTCTGATACTCCTTGCTCTTTCGTTCTCTTTCTCTCTCTTTCTTAAAATTTCAATTTCTTTATACATCCCTCTCCTAACTTCTGGAAAGGTTATGACACAATTTGAAATGTGGCCTGTTTCCTCTTCATAGATCTGACTTTTACATTCTGTCCATACCAAAATATTTTCTCAAGATCTCTGCTCTGGTCAGGCAGCATCCTACTGCACAGTTTTCATCTGTTTCACAACCCTGATTGCATTTGTGACTTTCATTCTGTACTGCTGCTAGAATTTCTGAGTTGATCAGCAGTATTTGTGACCCAGCAGTGGCCCTGGCCTGCTGCTTGGTTGTTGGAAAAAATCACACTAGGCTTGTTTTTCTTTTGTGTGGATGTTTGCTAAACGATCATTAACAGTGAGATGACAAAACAGAAGAAAAAGGTTATGATTTGATGAGGTTTTGATACATCTTACTGATGCTAGCTGCCATGCAGTTTGTGATCAGGTTCAACTATGAAGGCACTCTCCTTCTACAGTCAAAAGATGAGATTATGTTCTAACCCCGGACAATTCATTGATACTATCTGGTAAGCCAGGGGAATAATTTGGTCTCATGACAGCTTCGCCCCTATCTTAAAAGAAAGTAGAAGCAGTCTGTAGAAATGCCCACTATAAAATTACACAAACTTCTAATAAAAAATGAAAATTTAACTTCCAGTGGCCATTTCACTTTGTTCCTTCCCAACTGGAAAGAAAACAAACCCCCAAACCTCCAGTTTTAACTGTTCCTTATCTCGCCTTCTGACAGAATGCATTTGAAGATTTATCTTTGGTTTGACCTTTTTCCTATCAATTCTCATTGCTTATATGACTCTTATTATTTGGTATTAACATCCGTCAAAAAATCTATATTGTAGTAACACCTGTGAATGTGAAATATTGGCTCCATTTTATGGTCTGGACTTAACATGCATGTCAGAACAGCTTTGTTTTTCAAGTAACTGACTGATAATAAGAATTATTACTTTAGCTACATGCAAGCATTTATTTACTGAATCGTGACTAGAAGTCTTGAAGTTTATCTTACATAAAAACATGAAACATATGAAAGCATGGCACTAAAAATACATTTTATTTCTTTTTCAGCTGAGCAGAAATATCCTCTCTCCAGTGTATTAAAAAATCTTATGTCATACTTTCAAAATAGGTTTATGATGTATAGTTCTAGTGACATACTGGGAATTTTGAAAGTTATCATAGATGTTTATCATTGTCTTTTGTAAGGACTTTTCCACAATGATGAATTCAGTAATACTGATAGCTATAGGTTATCTCTAGCAAAACATTTTTAATGATTTTTTCTTAGAAAACTGGTAACTCAGCTGGCATGTTTGTCCCCTAGATGCTGGCACAGTTTTTTGGGCATGGCCTAAACAGAAACCATAAATTTTTCTCAAAACACATTTCTCAATTTGTAACATATGCCTGAGAGCATTGCCCTGTGGGCGGTTTGGCTGCTGGGGCTGAGGACCACAGCAGGGCCGGTGCAGCTGGGGCTGCCCCCTGCCCACTGGTGACCTGGGAGCGAGGGTCCCGGCAGAGCTGCGGGGAGGCCCCAGCCAGGGCCGCCCCGTGCTGCGGGAGCTGCTCCCTGCGAGGCGCTAGTGCTCGGTCCCCGCCTGAGCTCCAGCTCCTGCTGCGTCGCAGCCCTGCCTGAGCCCGGCCGTGGGCCCTGTTGATCTGGACCCGGACATGGATCTGCAGGCTGACGTCCTGGCCTGACCCGGCCCTGCCTCGTCGCCGTGCCCCTGCCCAGCCATCATGGGACTGTGTCTGACCCTGGTTACACTGGGCCTCATCCTGGCCCTAACTCATGTTCTCAGCTTGACATCAGGCCTGCCTTGTCACCATGGACTTGCCTGGTGATCTAGACTCTCAGTTGACCCCAGCTGCCACCCCCAGGCCTGCTGTGCTCTCTCACTTGGGGGTGGTGGGACGGCCCCAGCTGGTGAGGCCCTGCCCTGCTGGCCCTGGAACCCCCCCAGAGCTCCCAGCTCCCCATCGCCTGGGGAGCAGCAGGCCCTCACTACACCCTGACAATGCCAAGTGTTCAAACCAATGTGACCTGCAGTAGGTTAGTGTCTTTCTTTCAAAGTTTCAAATGTTGTGATACAATGATCAAATCAAAGATAAATAAATACACTTTACTTCCTAATACACTCTTCTATCATAAATGACCACTGTAAATTACTGATTATTATATGAACTTAAGTAAATGAATCAAGGAAATGAAAGAAGCTTTGCTACTACACAAAACTTTTTACCAAGCTTTCTCCAGACTTACCAAGGAACATCTTGACTCTCTAACCATATATTTTTTGTCAGAATTTGCCACCTGTATGTGATGTGGTTATATTCACAGGGTTTTAGTTTAGGCAGTTTTCAAAGAGATAGTGGTTATCTGGAAGTCTACATCAGTATTGTAAAAACTGCTACTACCAGTGGACTAGTAAATAATGATAGACTTTTAGAAAGAAATAATACCTACTGTAGAGATGTTCATGCATATAGATATTTGATTTCCCTAATACTGACACATTTTTTTAGGAGTTTTATATTTGACTTAGATCTGGTAATTCAGGCCCCAGAGCTTTTTCTTTCGCAGAGAAACAGTAGCAGCATCTCAGATAAAGATAATATTACTGATAATATGCTGATGCGAGTAACAATCGGAAATGTAAAGGAAAGATGCCTTGATAAGGTCCAAGAACAAAATTTATGTCCTTTACACAAAATCATCTACTTGTGTAGATGCTTGTATAGCTTGCTAAAAGAATTTAACTGTTTTTACTGTATAATTTGCATTAATTTCTTGCATTATTGTATTGAATAAGTCCTGTCTCAGCATATAAGAATCATGCATTTTCATTTAAGAATATAAAAGTTAGACATTTAAGACTAAGTTGATCATCTAGACTCCCTTTATAAACAGTGGAGTTAAACAGGTAATTCTAACAGGTAATTTACCTTAAGTGGCTAAAATAAGTTAGATGAATTGCCCCCCTAGGCTATCCTTGAGAAGACTTCAGATGCCTGAGATGAATCTTACCAGAGTGTTCAAAACCATGTCCTAGCCAATCAGCACACTCTATTGTCTGCTATATTTACTTGAATTTCACAGATGTTAAGACTTACTATTAAATAATGATTACACCACATACTGGAGTATAAGCATGCTGGGATGAAATATGAAGACTTGCATAAATAATATCATATTTTGGAAAAGACTGAAAAGTATCTCCTCATTCCCCTCCTACAATTCCTATATTTTAAAACTTTTCTCCCCAGAGAACTCTGAAAATGCAGGTATCAGCAGTGTTAGTTCATTTTTTCTAGAAACAACCATTTGAGAGGAAAAATATGTTGAGTCCACACTACTGGAAGTTCTAGTTTTTTTCCCTGCTAAAGATCTTTGTAAGACGTTTTATTTGAAAACTGAGCTGAACTGCAAAATCTTTTAGAGCAATTACTGAAATAAAGCACATCTAAAGCTCTTCATGTAAAACATTTGTAAATAATTATGAAGATTTAACAACCCAACCTTGTGTAATTCTTACTGAGGAAGTCACTTTTAAATGTTTATTTCTGACTGGACAAATCATGCCAGACATTATTACGCACATTTGGTGTTCGACTCTGTTTTTCACTTCTTTTTTATTTTGTTAAGAAAGAAAAAAATGTAAAACAAGACTTAAGAATAATATATGTTTAGCAGTATGTATCATTTTATCATATATATGTGTGGCCTGCTTGTCATCCTCTTTTTTTGTGATCCTGCAGCATGATTAATGTTCTCTCTCTTCTGACTTGAGTGGAGCTGTAGGTATTTAGCTCTATTACTGATCCTACCCTATACGCACAAAATAGACCATGATATTATTAGCCACTGACAACCATTCAGGGATAAATAGTCATACAAGTATTTTGATTCCTTATTAATTTCCTATGTGTGAAAAATTTATGATAAGGAATGGCTCAAACAAAAAAATATTTCATGAACAACATTATCGGAACAGATAGCTTTTCCTACATAATACTAATGTAAAAACCTTTTTAGGAGTTAGTGCTTTGATGATTAATATACTTTATTCCCTTGCTGTAAATGTTATTATGTTTTTCTTAAATCAACTACATTTTTTTAAATAAGCTACCGCCCACATTTCACAAAATATATTGATTTTTCACAGCTAGGCTTCCCCAGTCAATTCTGTTAAAAACTGTCAGCCTGTGTTTATATATCAATTTCTAGCCACAAGTATGAAGTTGGAAATGTATAAGGAATAGTAAGCTTTACTCAGAATAACTTTTTGGAAAAGAGGACACTCAAGGAAAAATGCCTCATTTTGTTGAAAATCTCAGTGGCATCAACATACAGTAAATTAAAACTTTGGGGGTTTTTTGAGAGAAAAAACTCCACATCCTAGAAGACATGAAGTAGTGTTGTGCTGATGTGGTCTGAATGAGGATAGTTAGCCTCTAATTCCATGAACACTGGTTAAACAGCTGGTCATTCACTACATTTCTTTCCAGGTATTTTCTTATTTGTTAGCCAAATTTAGTCACTTTTCTAAAACAGACACCGTCCTGTAGTCCTCAACTCCATGGCAGGGTTCCTTTCCAGCTTGCTTAGATGTCACAGCTACTGAAATATATTCTGGGATATTCAAATTTTGTTTACATTGTGTTTTTTCTACAGTAATGCAGATACAACTTCTGTCTTGAAAAAAGTTTGTAAACATTTCTTTCCTGACTGTAATATTCTGGATAATATTTCTAACTTTGTCTTTTCTCACAACACATTTTTGTTAATATGCATTTAGTAGCTTTGGCAACCATGTGTAATTTTTCTGTTGATCATGCGCAATGTTTTTGATGTAAAAATTGGGTTCTAATTCCCCCCAAAAATCTATCAATCACTTGTGTCCTGGCCTTTGGTAGATATGGTAATCCAAGAGGGTAATTTCTGAGGCTTGCACTCTGACTCTGCCTCCTTGCCTATTGTGGTTGTCTCCTCTTATTGTGAAGCAAGCACTGTGACAAAATCTTCCAGGCTTATAGATTTCAACGGGACAAGCACCTGAACTGAATTTGGTCTTTAGGATCTCTCTGTCCTTCTATCTCTCAGGCCAGATAACAGCATTATTTAAGGATGCAAACACCCAGATTTCACAAGCACTCTTTCAGAAAGCTAAAGATTTAGGGTGCAAGTTCAGACCTCTTCAGATGTCTGGACTTGTATGTAACTCAAAATGACTCATTCTCTGGACTAAACTCAAAGTCATTTTTCATAAATATTTAAGACCCTTGTCTCTTATTTTCTTTCCCTCTTCAACTCTAGTATGGAAAACTTGGACATATTCCATACAACTACCACTTTCCCTTAGAACTGACAGGATAAAATTAATGCTATGATACTAAAAATTAGGCAGCTTTAAGAAGCCACCTCTATTTTTAATCCTTTAACCCTGAGATCAATTTTCTTTTCTAGCACTAGCGTCTAGTGCTTTTTTCTTTGGTTTCCTTTAAATATGTGAACCTTAACACGAGCCAGATAAACCACCAACAATTCAAAACATGCTTCGTTGCTCTGGGTTCTCTGACCTAATTATGTGATGGATCCATGCTGCTTATTTAACTACATTAAAGATTAATTTAAAAACACAAATTTTACAGTTCTAAATATACCCCTAGGATTCTGGGGTTACAGAATATCTAAATTCAGGACTATTTCTCCTGAAAATCATCTTTTTTTTTTCCTTTGTTATAGTTTGGAACCCCAGGAGTATAGTGTTATGGGTTCTCATTTTCCCATTGCTTTCTGTTAACTGTAAATCATTCATAGTAGAAATCACTCAGGTAATATTTTTCTATTTTTTACATTAACCTATAGAAAATTCACTTGTTTTTCTTCCTTGATTCTGTGTTCCTTTGAATAAAATGAGTTAATTCAGGAAATACAACACTGTCTAATTCTGGGATTTTTTGACAACTTATTTTCAGAGCTGTAAAATTATTTCTGCTTTCCTCTATATTATATATGTGACCAAAATGAGGATGACTCTGCAGTGCTGGCACTGCACAGACACCTAACTTCTACTTCCCTGAGAGAATTACAGTCTAAACAGACATGACAGGGGAAGGTTTTGATGGCTAACCGTTCACAGAGAAGTGAAATGATTTGCTCAGTGTTACAGCAGAGTTCATAGACAGAGACAGGAAGACAATTTGTGTTTCCTAAATCGCAGATCAGTACTATAGCCACTGAATTACACTGCCTCCCAAATTTAAGAACCATATAAGAGAAAAAAAAATCCAGCAAATAAGTATCTAAATCTCACATACGACTTATTTTTAATCTTCTTTTGTCTAGCACAAGGCTAAGTGCATTATCAGTGACATTTTAGTATTAGACCATTAATTGCTTAAACGAAGCATAAAAAAGGAAAGTCCTTCTTGTTGAGGGTCATTTGCCTATAGGATTGGCAATCCTTGAATAGAGAAGGATAGGCCATCAAGAGCAGGAATCTGTAAAACCACTACCTAAATGACTCTTTCTATAGTTTTACATGTTGAGAGTCCTTTGGGGTGGCCTTCATTCTGCAAGGTAATTGTTGCCAAAATGGCTCCTACAAGATTTTAAATTCACTATGCGGATTTCGCACTACAATACTGCCAACTACCAATTGTGAGAAATACTTTCCTGTGTAGAGTGTGGAGAATATAATTTCATTTTATAATACAGTTAACATACTTGATAAATAATTTATTTTTCATACATTTATTTAAAACCTAGACCAATAGGAAAGCTTTTTAGAATAAGCTGACAAAATGTCCCTGGGACAACACTTCTGAAAATGGTCCATCTTATAACTAACATCTGAAGATATCAAGTGATGGCTAGAGAGCTTTTCTGGGTGGGTACAGTTACCTTAGAACAGTCTGTAACTTTTCAGAATGCTATCTTCAGTATGATCAGCTTGTTCATTTGTCAATCTACCTAATTAGTGGTACTGTCATTTTCCATCTCCCATTAGGTTTTTTAATCTGTTTCTGGCATATTGCCTTAAGTTTACTGATTAAATTGTTCAGGCAGAAATTGACTTACGAACATCTGTCAAACACCTAGCACAATGGAATTCTAATCTGATCATCTGAAAGTGCTCCGAAAAACAAAACCATAAATAATAATAATCTCCAGATGAGTGACTGGCTAGCAGGCTGGAAAGACAAGAAAGCAGACTATTCCAAAGGTATATTAAGAAACATGTTCCAGTCTGCTCTTTCTGTGATACTTGGGTACACCACGCACACATTTTTGTAATGGACTCCCCAGCAGGCCTATAGACAAACCCTATGTCCCCTTCCTGAAAGAGTAGTGGCAGCAGGACAGGGAGCAATGGGAAGGAAAGGAGAGGTCAAATTCCCAGGGCAAATTCCTGCTAATTTTGAATAACACATGCTTCGTTACGGCACAATTTAGAGCAACTAAGGCCAGGTCTCTTGAGAATCATAACTAGTTATTGTTTTTCCACCTCTTTTGTATTTCTTTATTTTGTACAAGGCAGATGAGCTCAAGAGTCTGATACAGTGACTTGCTGTCCCTTTCATGGAGGCAGATGGTGTATCAGCCAAAGTTACTTTCCTCCCTAGCAATACAGCAGGTGTTCAGCCACAGGGGCCAGGGAGGAGCTATAGCTGGAAAAGCACTGCAGCTGCTGCTTGAAATGCTCTCAGCATACCTCATAGCCTGTCAGCCTTACCACCAGGACAGATACTCTACTTTCTTCCTGTGGAGACAGGCCTGATTCCAGCACTTCACCTCAATAATCATAAGGTGTAGCTCATAGTTAAATCCAACTGTTCATCTTATTCGCTTAGACAGCCCTCAAGGAACCAAGGGACTGCAAACTGTATACCACTACTGCCATTGATCCATTTTCCTAAAATTGTTTTGATCTGGCTTTTTTGTGATTTCTTTGATTTTCTTTTTATGATTTCTTTGTTTTTTTCTTTCTTTTATGATTCCTTGATTTCTTTTTCATGATTTCTTTCTTCTTTTTCATGATTTCTTTCTTCATGATTTCCCACTTTGGAAAATAATAAATATGAAAATAAAAACAAAAAAAAGCTACCTTATATCTTTCTTATGTTTTCAGTCTTCCTGAATGAGGTGCACTGTAAGATGAATTCCCTTTTAACATTAGTTGCTTTCATTGTTAGAGCTCTCCACCTGACACACAAATGCAGTTTACTTGAAGACAGACATTCATAAACTGGATTCAAAACATTTTGAAAGCTTCTCTTTTTTAATGAACAGGAAGGTTACTGCGTGCTTTTACAGAGACATTTCAAAATGTTTTTATTCAGACTGTCAGACAATGAGACACTCTTTGATTTCTTCCAAATTCCTTAGGCAATTAACTTATGATTGTCATCATCTAGCTTTTAGGCAAGGGCATTTAAGGTGGACTGAACTTCCAAAAACATTTACCAAGAACTATTAGCTTTCAAACATCCAGTCTGACACATCATTTGATTAGATAAAATATAGCATTTGGAGCAGCTAACATTAGTTCACCCAAGCTAATTTTCATTATATTAGTCAAACTAGTATCAGTTCATATGTAGTTAGTTATTTGTGACCATGGTTTGTAGAATACAAGTTTACAGCCCTTGAAATGTAAAAGTGGAAATCAGAAGACAGCAGTGACAGAAACTGCAGCTAAAAATGATATTCAAATAAGTTATCTCCCAGGTATGAAAGGATTTTTCTTTATTTTTAGAAGCACCAGAGTATAAGTATTTATTACTTTTGTGTATAATCTTTTTTGTAACCCTGATAGTTGACTCAGTTTATTGTAAAAGGAAGAGAAAAATTAATAATATTTACCAATAAAAATGAAATGTTACTAAGTTAACTTGTGCTGAACTGTGTATAACTGTTGATAAGTGTATTTTATTCCAATGATATTAATCCTGGGAAAATTTCATTAGTAAAATCAACAATGTAAACAATACCAAAACATAAAATGCACAGGTTCAGCTACTCATCAGCAAGTTCCAGATTTTTCTAAATATCTGTTTAACACTCAAAACCACATCCAGTTTAACAGGAGGTTGTGACACAGGCTACTATTACCTCTGATGACAGGCTCCGAAGAGGAGTGTGAATGGGCTTAGTAAGGTGATTTCTTTGATCCTAATGAGGGGGCAGAGCTTGCCCAGGCACAAATGAGGAGAACAGAAAGACTGTAAAACATGGCAGGTCAAATCTAAACAAGAAATGTTTAGGCTAAACATGTTTAGGGCTAAAAAAGAATTCGAAGAGAACCTTGCAAATGATGCTCAAAGTGGCAGTAAAAAGGTCTTTAAATACATCGAAAGCCAGTAGGTAGTCAGGAAATCAGTGAGACTGCTAGTGACAGAGGTCTGAGAGAAGGGCTCAAGGATGTCAAAGCTACAGCACAAAGGCTCAAAGAATCGTCTGCATTAGACTGCAACTGGGGATGCTGAGGTGAGTTTCAACCCTACACCTGCTTCAAAATGGGAAGGTCAGAGGAAACAGATCAGTTTGAAGTAACTTTATAGGAAGTATAAGCCCAAACAGGTAAGTCATCAGGACCTGGTGGCACTCAGCCAGAAGTGATGAAGGGCCTTGGTATCAAACTGCAGACCTGCTGGTCATTGTGCATAACCCATTGTTATAAGGGGATGGGGGCTGGCGAGTTACCAGAGCACCTCTGCCTACCCATGGCCTGCTGGAGCGGACCTTGGGAGGGAGACACCCAAGAGGCTGATTTTCACTCGCAGTAAAGGGGTAGGGTTTTTTATAAAGATCCCTGAACACATGGATAAACACAGACTGATAGGAAAGACTGTACCTCTTCTATGAAGGGAAACTGTCTCACTGACCTGCTGGATTGACTGCTGGAGAAGAGTAACAAGAAACACGTGGAGAAGGAGATACACTCTCAACTTTTGCTTTCAGCTTCCATACCTCGTTGCACGTGCCTCTTTCCGCCAGAGCGAGTGGCCTTTCTGTAGCCTGTCTTTTCTACACGTGACGGTACTTATTCTCCAAACCACAGCAGGTGGCCCTTCAGGGATTGTTTCTGTTTTGCAGTTACTATTTGAGCCCTGTTTCGGGCTTTCACTGTCCGGCGGCTTTGCTCTGTCAAAACAGCCCACCCTGTCGCGCTCCAGGTCTCCGTGTGAGGGAAAAGGGAAGGGGCCTGCGGCGCTCTGCACCCGCTCCAGCCTGGCACCGCAGGAGGGGCCAAAAAGGCAGCGGCTGGCGGTTAACGGCCGCTCCACGCACCCCCTCTCTCCACCACCCCCGCTGCGCGCGGCAGGTGTGTGCCATGGGGAGGGGGCGGATAAGCTCCCGCCCTCGCGCATGCGCGCCGCCGCGCGCGGGTGTCTGCACCGCCGCCGCCGAGGCCGGGATTCCCTCGGCCGCGCCTGCGCGCCCCGCTCGGCCCTCGGGCAAGATGGCGGCGGGGAGACCAGTCGGCGGGAGCGAGTGAGGGGGCGGCTGGGGGCGGGCGCGCGGGGCAGAGACCCCCGGCCCCGCGGCTGGGCGCGCTCGAGGCAGGCGGGGGCCGAGCCGGGCAGGAGGCCGGGGCCGCCCCGGGGCCCGCTGGCGGCATGCGGAGCTGGGGGCACGGGGCAGGGGCCGGCCCTCGCCGGTGAGCGGGGCGGGCGGCCGCCGGGCCCGCGCCCCGTATGCGCCCAGCCCCGTCGGCTGCCCCTTCTCGCCGCCCCGGGGCGCCGCCCTCGGCTCGGCGGCGGCAGGCGTCGGAGGAGCCGCGGCGGCGCTGGCGGGCAGGTGAGTGCCCGTGGGCGGGAGCGGAGCCGCGCGGTCGCCCCGGGGAGGGGGCAGTGGCGGCGCCCCGCGACAGGGGCGCTCCGTCCCCTTGCAGGTGTCGCTCGCCTGGTAGAGCCATAGCAGCCCTTAGCGGTGCTATAACGTGCTCTGGCGTTCGTGCTCTTACGCTTTGAAACCTGGCACGAGTGTCGAGGTGTCTGATAGCTGAAACGCTGCAGTGGTAGCAAGGCCCCAGAGACTAGTTCTCAGCTCTTCTCTTCCGTGAAAAGGTGTTTAAAAGTCAAGTCCTTCACCTGCAGAACCTCCCTCTGGCTGTCAACTAAACGGACTTCAGCGCTCTCTATCAGCAGGCGCTGTGTCCTCTGCTGTGCTTCCTCGCTGACCTCTTGCCTCAGGGCTGGATCTGCACAGGTCGGTTTGACTGCAGCCCCGTGTCTGAAGTCACTGTAGCCTCAGCTGCCCTTTGGAGCGGCAGAAGTGGTTGAATGTAAAGCAGAATAGTTCAAATTTCTGAAAACATCGGTTTCATTGTACAACTGCGGAAGAGAGGAGAAGCAAGGATGCAACTAAACTATATAACTAATTTGTTTGTCTTCCCCCCCCCCTCAATAATTACTATAAACTATATGATAGTTGTAGCCTGTAAAAGTGGGAAAGCAGGCCTTTTGGTAAAGCTGTCATAGAAACTTTTAACTTTCCTAAAAATAAAATGAAGTTCTGCAGAAGCTAATTTTGTGTACTTCTACCAACTGCTAATCAACAAGAGAAGATTTCTGTGCTCCAGCAGAGAAGCACAGATTTGAAAACTTTTTTTCAGGAGGTTATGTCCCAGTTAATAGGACTACTAGAAACAGCATTTTGGTAGGCTCGAACTAGGCAGGAGTTAATTAAGATTATGTCATTCTAACTGAAATGACAACTTTTTTTTCTGTTGTCTTCAAGTGCTGTAATCTTATATTTTTAAACTGGGTTTGGCAAAAACTGTATGCCAAATGGTTTCATCCAATCCTAAGCACTCAAGAAATACTAGACTTGTTAAAGTGAATGCCATGAGATCATTGTTATGCTTCAATTTCCTCGATATGTTTCTTTTCCTCTCCTTATGATAAAGACTGTTTATAGAATAGTTCTGTCCAATGAAAAAGACCTTGCAATTGCAAGTACTTGCTCTCCTTGGATATTTTAGGTTCCAAAGTAAATATAAACATATAATTTGGCAAAGTTTATTTATACTTAGTGGTATAAAGGAAAAAAAAATCCAAAACTTGGGAAATCCAAATGGCAATATAGTTGATGAAGTATTTTTAATTTTGCCCTTAGGGTTTGAGGTAGCAGGGATGGTACACAAAATGTTTTCTAAATAGCCCAGAAGCAAACACTGTTGTGCATAAGAACATGTTTTAGCAAGTGTAATGAAATATGTGCTCAAGTATGTGAAGTTTTGATACCTACATCTGTTGTAGAAAATGTCAAGTAACTAACATCACAATTGCAGTTTCTTTGCAATATCAAACTGTAACGCTCTCGACAGTGCACTGTGCTACTGTGCACGTAGTTTCGCATACTGTTTTGGTCAGCTTTAGTTTTTAACTAATAGCTCTTAGCCCCAGTACACATATATATTTTTATATATTTTTACTTTTGTAACTTTTATTTCTAGAACTTTCTTATAGCTAGGTAATCTTTTGGGTTAGGGAATTATGTCCTTCCATGATCACATTTAATACTAAATATTAACATATTTCATAATAAAACTTTCTTAATACTGTAATGGTCAAATGGGAAAAAGTTAGATTTGGCTAAGTTGATTTTTGGCTAGATTTTGAAAATTCTTACCTTGATTAAAAACAAGATAGTTTGGATTTTTATTTTTTTTATAGTAGTTAACTTTTCCTGTTTGTTTCAAGCAGCTCAGGAATGATAAATAAAATTATTAATGCAATTGTTAAATATGTGCTTTTTGAAATATTTTGTAGTAGCAAGTTGTTCTGAAGTATCATGAATGTTATGTGAGAGCATAGAATTGGTTTAGGATATGATGCATGTTATCATTTTTTACTTTCAAACTATGCTATAGAAGTTGTTTCATAGCGCTATGCAGTAGAAATTCACGAATTTCAGGATCTTCTCTCACCACATCTGAAACTCAGCAAATCTACTTTTTATTGTGGTTAGGTCTCACAATATTCTCCTTCAATTTGTCTCCATTGAGTTTGGACAGTGGAAAGCAATGTGCCGTTGTCTTTTCTTTGTATCAAGTTGCCATGTTTTCACAGGGTGATTTTTAGTAACTTGTATGACAGTGATGGAATGAGCAATGAATGAATACACTGAAGCAAGGCAGCTAGAGAGCTTGATGAGCAAAACATACACCACTAACTTTTCACATTTTAATGAGGATGTCAATGCTGTGAATGATAAATGTGTTATAGGATTATTTTTTAAGTTTAATTTTTAAGGAAGTCTCCATTGTAGGTTTTAAAAAGCAACCTGACTGTACTAAATAAATATACATGGACTCTGCTTGGAAGTGGCAATCCAGTAGTTGAAACTCATCTTTAGATGGATTTTCCAGTAGTTTACTGGAAAACTAGTAGTTTCAAATTCGTATTATCTTCATCAGACAAGGTTCCCTTTATTACCAATGTTAGCAAAGCAAAAGCACTTCTACTGTAAGCTCTTAGGTTTGACTTCTCCTGTTTGAATACCAAAACACTAGAAGTTCTGCTGGATTTTTTGATCCTAATTAACCTGGATTATGATTGTAAGTACCAGTTTGCTAAATAGCATTAAAATAATCTGTGCCGGTGATTTCAACAGTAGCTGATGCTGTGCTGTTATATAACTTTATTTTGATTATTGGATGATAATCATTCATTTTTAGTTGAAAGCTTGTGTCTTGTTGCATCAGGTGCAGCCGGAGGATGAAGCCCCACGTCAGTAAGCATTCACTCCAAATGTCAGAAGCTGATGTTGAGTGGGTGTGCTATTTCCCATTGAAGCTTATGGGAGAGGTAGTTGGGAAGAAAAATTAGAAAGAATAAGAAATGTCAGCTTGATTTTGTTATCTGCATGTGCTATTATAACTGTACTTTTGATACTGTTTTTTGGAGCATAATCACAAGGTTAGTCTATGCTAGTTTGACTTGGCAGTAAAAGATTAATAGGGTTCCATGATTATGTTCATTTGTGTCTATTAGATGGTGATTGATTTTAATGCTTATCACTAGTGGAAATAAATTTAAAAAATATGAACACTCTGTGAGACTGCAGAGAATTTACTTTGCCTTTACCTTGAGGAGTAAAATTCAGCAAGCAAGAACATCTTTTGAGTTGTAGTAGAGCACGAATAGTTTGACTCCTCTGTAGAAATGGTAAACTAAAAAAATAAAATTTAAGGATCAATAGCATTTTGAAGTATCTTTTGTAAGTGTAAAGCTATTCTTTAGAGATGCAGTTTACTCACAAACTGATAGAACTATTAATCTCTTATAGAAGAACAGATCATGCTTAAGTGGACTTCATAATTCAGCAAAACAATTTAGGCTTGTGTAAAATAATATAATGATGCTTCTCTTAAGACTGTGAGTTTTGAACTCTTTATTCTTGTTCTTTAGTAGAACTGGCTGAAGAGCAGAGCTCAGAGGGTTGTGATCAGTGGCACAAAGTCTAGTTGGAGGCCTGTAGCTAGTGGTGTCCTCCAGGGGTCAATACTGGGTCCCTTATTGTTCAAGTTGTTCATCAGTGACCTGGATGAAGGGACAGAGCGCACCCTCAGCAAGTTTGCTGATGATACAAAACTGGGAGGAGTGGCTGATACGCCAGAGGGCTGTGCTGCCATTCAGAGAGACCTGGACAGGCTGGAGAGGTGGGCGGAGAGGAACCTCCTGAAGTTCAACAAAGGCAAGTGCAGGGTCCTGCACCTGGGGAGGAATAACCCCATGCACCAGAGCAGGCTGGGGGTTGACCTGCTGGAAAGCAGCTCTGCTGAGAAGGACCTGGGACAGGTCCTGGGTGGACACAAAGTTAAGCATGAGGCAGCAATGTGCCCTTGTGGCCAAGAAGGCCAATGGTATCCTGGGGTGCATCAGGAAGAGTGTTGCCAGCAGGTGGAGGGAGGTGATCCTCCCCCTCTACTCAGCCCTGGTGAGGCCACGTCTGGAGTACTGCGTCCAGTTCTGGGCTCCCCAGTACAAGAGGGATGTGGCACTACTGGAGCAAGTCCAGCGAAGGGCTACAAAGATGATTAGGGGACTGGAGCATCTCTCTTATGAGGAAAGGCTGAGAGAGCTGGGCCTGTTTAGCCTGGAGAAGAGAAGGCTGAGAGGAGATCTTATTAATGTGTACAAGTATCTGAAGGGAGGGTGTTGAGTGGATGGGACCAGACTCTTTTCAGTGGTGCCCAGAGACAGGACGCGAGGCAACGGGCACAAACTGAAACAGAGACGCTTCCATCTGAACATGAGGAAAAACTTCTTCACTGTGAGGGTGACAGAGCACTGGAACAGGTTGCCCAGGGAGGTTGTGGAGTCTCCATCCTTGGGAGATATTCAAAAGCTGTCTGGACACAGTCCTGGCCAATATGCTCTAAGTGACCTTGTTTGAGCAGAGGGATTGTACTAGTTGATCTCTAAAGGTCCCTTTGAACCTCAACCATTCTGTTTTTCTCTGAACTCTGGTCATCCAAGCATCACTTAAGGCTTAGTTCATGAGATTAAATTGTTTGTGTGAAAGTTGCACCCTTTTTCTGGAAATCAGACACCAATAGAAAGTTGTCTTATTTGTGTGATTGATGCTGAGTGTCACTTGCTTTAAATAGATTCTGAAAGGTGCCGAGTTGTACAAAACAGAATTTGGCTGTTAGTAGACTGGCCTTCTTGTAGCAACTGGCACGCAGGGGGGAACTGAAAGGAAACTAGAACTTCCCATTGTCGTGTGACAAGAGCGCAAAGAAGTTGTGAAAGCATAAATTGTGTGAGTTGACTCTCCTTTTATTAATAGAAGAAGTTCTCAGGATCACATGAGCTTTTTCTCCTCTCTAAAACCCCTGCTATGGAGATCTCACATAGCTGCTGTTCTTCCACTCAAAGGGCTTTAACAAAGAATCTGTTCAGAACTAAGCAATGTTATTCCCATATAGCATAATGGTTTTATATGTATATTATGCAGAAATCCCAAGCTTGCTTATGTAAATTTTATATAGACAGTTATAATCTCTCACACGTGCCTGCCCTCATTGCTCTTTCACTTCAAACTAAGTCAACCATATATTAAGAATTTTATGACTTTCTTGTGCTTAGCTGCTGTTTCTTGGAATAAGATTTTGCAACTTTTGGGGGGATATACTGTAAATTTAATTCAGTTGATCAATGACAAGCATTTCCCTCCGGCTCCCTCTGGTTTATGTTGTTGCAGGTTCTGCTAGAGTTTGCTTTTGGATTGCAAAGTTCCTGTTTAGGTTGGGAGATGACTTTTATCTAATTAAGTTACTTGAATGCCTGAATAAATGTGTCAGTACAAGACTTAGAGCTGTTACTGTATACACTGAAATGGTTTCCTCTTCCTTGTTTTGGTTTGTCTCTTGTGATTTTCATTATATAGGAGTGTTTTTCTTCACTGATTTTTGGGAACAGAAAGATAAATATTGATAGAAATAAAAATATGACATGGACTGAGGCTCTCTGGTTATGTAAACAAGAACTGAGGTTCAAGCATGATGCTGAAAATCGAAAGTACTGTAACATTGAACATATCCCTGTAGCTCTAGTGGATATGACACATTAGGCTTTTCCTTTCCCCTAGAAATTGTAGGGTAGTAAGAAAAACAAGGAAATACAGTATGTATGAGCAGAATTGTTTTGTTTTGCCAGAAATATTGCAAAGAGTGTTTCTTGTATTGGGATTTCTATAACTAATTTTTTTTTGTACCAGTCTTCATAATAAATTTGTGACCTTCTCTATTTAGAATAGATAATATTCCTTCTTCTCTATAATTCAACAATTGTAACTACACTTTTCCTGTTTGTTACAGGTAGCTGTTACTGCATTGTGGGTGTAAAGCTCTTGCTTACAGTGTCTTATCTTGCAGCTGATCTATGTTTTCAGAGAACTGATTGATTTGCCAAGCTTGTGCTGTTTGAGTACTGTTACTTTTCATACCAGTTGTGCCTGTATTTGGAGGAGAATATATGGAAAGCTGTTGATGGTGAAAGAGTAGTTATGTTGTAATCAACAGAAACAAGGAGTGTGTTGCAGAACAACTTATACTGAGAAACTGAGGGGATGTATGCAGCTGTACTTACATATTTTTGGTTTTAGGGGGGGAGTTAGTTGCTCCTTACTCGTAGGATAGACCTGAAGACCAAATTTACCCATACAGTGTTTTTTGGGGGGGAGGGGCAATAGTACATGCTATTATAAAAGGACTACATATTAAAATGTCTCTATTCACATGCATATTGGTTCTGTGTTACGCAATTGGATAATCATTTATTTCATAGAACTTCGGTAGTATCTTTTATATATATAAAAAAACTATTTACATGCTAAATGCAAATTCTAGGAATTCCTTATTGTGTAGTTAACACCAATGTACCTTCCTTTGGATATTTGTGAGGGAATTTGAAAGATGTCTTGGGAGATAAATTTATCATGTTGATCCCACTTAGTTGCCTTGGAGTTTAGTAGTTTGGAGAGCAGACTCTTACAGTTGATAATTTTTTTATATGTTTTTCAGAAAACTTACTTCAGACATGGTAGCAGTACTGTCCTGGACTGTAGTAACTGACTTATTCTAGGACTGAGGCTTTTCTGAGGGTTGTGGCATAAGAATTGAAGCAGATATGTTCATGTTGTACAATTACCAATCGTGTGATTTGTTATCCTAGCAGATGTTTTAATGATTACAGCTTCTTCTAATAGTGTGGGATAACAGCTTTTATTATTATTTGAATGATAATTGCTCTTGGGCTTCTTGAAATGCAGAAAATGCTTCTTTATTTCAAAAAAAATTCTAGAACCAAAAAGGTATAATTTCTGATTTATTGAATAATACAATCCATTCCTTGCTGACTACTGTTGAACCATCCGAAAAGAGAGTATTAGAAAGCATAACTTTTTTTTAACTGCAGCAATGTTAATTGGCACTTTTGTCAGTCAACAGTTACTTCTGTTGCTTTGTGTATGTTATAGCATCCTTTGGAACAGGGTAGAAGTCATCAGACTGTGAAACAAGACACTGAAGATGGAGCAAAGTAGATTGATCAAAAAGTTCATAACCATCTGATGTTGTATTTTTTGTTTACAGTATCTGATTAAACATACCAAAGTGAATTCATCAGTGGTTGCTTTTTGGACACTGGTCATAGGGCTATCTTAATAGATTTAAATTCCAATGAGAACCTTGCACAAAATTTCTGCTTTGTGTCAGACTGCTGATGTCACTGTAGACTACTGTTTTATTTGCCTTGGTTTGTGCTAATCGGAATAAATAACATGTTTCTGTGGTTACTTGTTTTCAAATCACTGTCTTATTTTCAAAATGCATCTGATATTATAATTCTCTCTCTCTCTTTTTTTTTTTTTAATAGTCTTTTGGTCCTCACATTGGTGTTGATGGCTGCAAAGAGAGTGGCTGTAACAACTTTGAATCACTAGCAGTTGCAGACAGTTCAATAAAAATTAGGTACAGTTTAGTTAAGTTCTAGAATTCTAGCAGGCTTATTCTTAAGAGCAGCAGTTTGGCACGCTTTCATTTGTGAACTTTTTTGTGGAAATAAATGCTGACTTCAGGTTCCCACAGCTTTGAAACATTCTGTGAGGAATTTGCTTAATGCCTTGAAAGGGCCTAAAGAAGTGGGTGACCTTTGCAGAATTCTTGCCTATTCAGTAGAAAATACCTTTCCCGTAGTTGAGCTATCATCTGGCCTGAACCTTACAGTATCGTGTTGTCCTGCTTGTTTGACTGAAAATTTTGGCCATTTTATTGTTCTGCTGTTCAATAACATTCTCCAAATAGCTAGGAAGGCACTTTACTTTCATGAGAAAGAGAAGTCAACTTCCATTCCAAAAGAGCAGTTTGGATTTTATTGGTACTGCTGTACTGCCTCTCCAGCTTAATACTTGCCAGAAGGAAGCACTGTCTCTTCTGCTCATGTTTAGGACTTCCTAGAGTAGAAAATCCCCATTTATGATGGACAAAGCATATAGGTCATAAAAGGATAAGTAGCTGTGATTCTCTCTCACTATCTCCCCCCCTCCTCTTTTTTTTTTTTTTTTTTTGGTAAAAGGGATGCAAGACTGAACTTGTGTTGAACCCAGACTCTTTGGTGGTTTTTTTTTTCTTGTTGGTGTTTTAAGACTTCATCTATGTGTTTTGTGGAAAAAACAGATTCCGGTATTTGAGCTGGACATTCCACAAAAGGAACACTGTACATGCCCTGAATAATGGGATTTCTTGAGTTAAATTCCCACCTTGTCTCACTGTGATTGTTTGCAACTTCTGTGTTTTCTGCCCAGAAGGAACTGTATACAAGATCTCTGCTCCCTTTGAAAATCCAAGGGCTCCAGTCCAAAATTTGCATATTTAAGGACTTATATTAAATATCCTTGATTATTCCATATTAATCATTTAGGGCTTGGATGTGGAATGAGTTTGGGGAAAGGTGTTGCCTGTCAGCAGGCACTACACACTGAAATCTAGACCCAGCAGAAAAAAGAATACTGATTATGTTAAGTTTGTTGGGTGCGTTGTGATTTTTTTTTTTTATTTTTTATTTTTTAACTCTTGGCATCAATAACTTCGATGTCAGCAATTCTGCGGTGGAAAGCTTCAGTGCCAGTAACCTTGACAATATAATTGGCACCTATCACTGCCAAGAAGACGGTGTCAGTGGGCAACGTTGAGATAAATGAGGCTCCGGGGTTAGCAGAATCTGCTATGTGGCCATATTCCTTCCACGTTGCTGGTTTTTAACACAAAACTAAACTGAGTGCTTTTCATTACAAAATGTAGCAAAAATCCCCCAAAGCTTGTTTGCCTTTTTTTTTTTAATCAATAGTGGGATTAAGCACAACCAATTCCCTTATAGATCCAATTTTTGATTTTGTTAGTATCCGTCTCTCTCCCTCCCAAATTTCAGCAGAATTACTGTATTTGTAATTTGTTCCCCAGTGTCCAAATTGTTCAACTACAAGCCCTTCATTGTATAGGACTCTAATTTTAGCCAAGTGTAGCAGAGTGATGACTCAAACTTCTGTAATATTCCAGTTTCCACAAGAGTAAGAAAAAACACACAGAATAGAGTTCCTGCACTTTGCTCTAGCTTTTTTTCTTCATTTTGGATCTTCTTGTTATTTCAGTGAAAACCACAGATCTAAGTCAGAAATACAAGCTGAAAAATGGCATTAGCTAATGTCATTTTTTTTCCCATCAGTTCCAAATATAGGTTATTTGTTTGTAAGTATTGTTATATATGTTTGTGACTTTTTAAAATTCCATATGCTGAATATGGCTGCGGATTGAAATGCTGAAACAAGGTGATGGTACTGAATTTACATGTGTAGGTCTCTAAACGTGATTCAGAATGACCTCCAGAAAGGTTTAAGGTCTGGATTCAGCTGGGAATCAATGAAACAATTTGTTTGATCAAATCTTCTTTCATTTGGCTGTCAGTCTCATATAATTGTATCCAAAGTGCCAGGAAGCACAGGGTATGCCTGAGTACTGGTTCATAATCGAATGTGGTTATTATATTTTTGTCTTGCTTAGATTATTGTTACTAGCTCAATGTGTACACTGTAAAACTGTACGCTGGTGTTCATGTAGACTCACTTCACTGTTATATTAATGCTTGCCAGTGCAATCCAGTAGCCAGAATGTTATGAGTCTTATTAGTTAATATAAGACTAATGGTATGTTTAAATTGGTGTGGAATTAGGTCTCTGACAAAAGGTTTAGATGCCAGTCCAAGTGATGGCTTCCTAATTAAATGTCTAAATGTCATTGTTAAGACCTTGAGAACTAGACTTAATTTATAAAGCGTTTTCCAAAAACTGTTTCAAGTGCACGAAGCTGAAAAGAATAAATTGAATGGAGCAAAGGAATTCTTGTCTTCCTCTCAAACCATTGGATTTGTGTATTGCTTTATTTGCATGAAAAAGTAGGTTTCTGTACATGACTGCCTTTATACTGTTCCAAATCTATCTCTGTCTTACTCATGAGCAAAATGTGCAGATCTTTTCTTTACGACTGAAATGGTGCTTAAAATGATATAACGGCACTGAAGATTCCATGTGACAGTCTAGTATGCGTGCGGCAATAAAGATCTGAAACCCTCTGCAACAACAGAGCCTGCTTGTAATTTGCTATACTATTTTATATTGTAGAAGTCTCGCATGTTTTAGAATGCTTTAATGTCTTCGGAGAATGATGGAAAAACAACTTACTTCAGCATACTGGCTACCATGGCTAAGTTTTGCATTTGGTTTCTGCTAATATATTAATCTTTGCCTTAAAAGTCATCTTCTCTAAATATAGGTAGCATAGGAATGTAAGAATTTCTGTGCTCTGTTGCAGTTTTTATTGCCTGAAAATTTTGTGACTTGTGACTTTTAAGGGACAGGGAGTTTTTTATAGATGCTAGCAATGGTCGTTGTGGGCAATTTGCCACCTAGTTCATTGTTTGAAGGAGAATTGTCCATTTTATTGAATTCATATTTTCAAGTTTATTGAACGGTTTGTAAACATGGATGGATAGTGCTCTTTATCATTCTTGCTTCTATACTGCATTCCCTAAGTTGTTATACAATTATATTGCGGGAATTCTAGAAACCCATTAAGCATCTGAATCACTTTGGATTAGGCAAACCTCAAATCCATAAAAAGACGCAATTCCTGTACTGAAGCAATTACACTGCTCCGAGCCTGTGGTGTAGGTTGTTACCAGGCAGCTGAACTGGGGGGTAAGATTTCATGAAGCACGCTTCTAGCACTTCCTAGCACTTACTTTTGGGGAAATGTAAGGTAATAAACTGTAAACTAAAAGAACATCAGGAAAGTATCAACCAGGCATAGAGTAGAAAGCATGTACTCTTGCACTTGTTTTATCTTCTAGTGAAGCCATGCTATACAACCTTTTGTGGAAGTACTTGGACTCCATAGATGCGGTCATGCTCTAGCATGTGCCTGAATCATAGATGTGCCCTTTTATGTGGTGAGTGCACATCTGGACACACACATAGTTCCAGTCAAATCACTCATCCAGATGCCTTTAGTCAGCTACACATCTGATCACATGATGAGCAAGTGCCATAACATGACTGTCACCTGAAATTTTCGTGTGATAAGACATGTTTGGTCACAAGATGAGACAGAAAGTTCAGGGACAGCAGAAGTAGTAGAAAGTGAGGCTGAGGAACAATTCATCCATAATCTTAAATAAGAGCATTTCAATTACTGCCAGTTCTGTTGTTGGAGGAGAGCTTTGGTTTTCTTTTCATGTGACAGCAGGGATTTTGCCAGTGTCATGCAATCTCTCTTATTACTTCTTCCTTGCCAAAATAAATGACATCCACCATGAAGATTTCTGTTGTCGTCTTGACACCTGAGGTAATTAGCTTGCAAAACAGACCCTTTCAACCTTGCGGGAAACTTAAAAATTCTTGAGCTCGGCTTATCTTGATTTGCAGACACCAAGTTTGTCTGCCAGACTACTTTATTTGGAGATTTTATTTGTATAGAAACAATACATCTTATGCTTGCCAGAGTTTACTCAAGATCGCTCAATACCAGGCAAGCTTAAACTTAAATGGTTTGTTTTAACATTAAAACAATACAAATTATTTCTAGTAAGGGGTTCAGTACTTGATTAAAAAATACAAAACAACTCTAAGAGAGTAATGAATCAATAAAATACAATTCCATGCTGAGGAGGAACTTATGACTGTCAAGTATTGTTGCTTCTAAATCTCAGCTAGTTAGGCCTGGCATTGTAGCTGACTTGCCTTGGGGATCTTTGAAAGTACATCTTTTCTTCATTTACAATTGAAGTATTGGGGTTGTGTAGGACAAAAAAGGAAAATGTTCTTTTAGAAGGCTTAGCAATACAGAGAGCTTTTCTAAATATGGTTGTGATGACTTAAAATTTTCCCTTCCTGTGTCCATAGAGGTTGGAATCTGAGATACAAAATGTAGCTGTAGATGGTAGGACGTTTTTCCTCTCCATGATATTTTTTTGATTGTACTTCTAGTCTGAGAAGCTTATATTTTCAGGAGAGTTGCAACACCTTATACACCTTAATTACTCAGTTGTGCCATATGGGTCTAAGATTTAGTGCAGGCAACTTAGGTATTTCGATTCAGTCTGAACTGAGTAGCTGGTGGCCCTGCATCCAAGCTGGAGAAGGGAAGCTGGTGTCTGCCAGGGTGCCACTCAAATATCTGTCCTCTAAAACAAGGAATTTGAAAGCACTCCTGCTTTCCCAATTCAGACAGACTACAGTGTGTTTTTCTTCTAGATTATTCCATTGACACTTTGTTCTGGGCATGGCTGTTGCTTCTCTACTTCTTTAATTGCTTTTTCTCAGTACTTTCCTAAAGTAACTTGGACAGTGGTAAAATGTTTAGCAGTTAGGGCCTCAGATGCTTTTTTGTTACTCTGAAGTTGCTTGTTGATTGCCAAGGTGAAGAAGGGGCCGCAGGGAGGGCAGCTTTGTGTAAGCTGTGGAAGTACTGAGCACTGGTGCTGCCTGGGTAGAGCTTGCTGTGGGAAGCAGCCTGCCTAGAGATGTGCTGAGGGTTTGAATTTTGCATTCTCCTTCCAGTGAGCAGGGGGGTTGATTTCAGAAAGTGTTCATACTGGCTCAGCACTGGACAGGGCAGGCTCTCAAACCCACCCTAGCTTATATTTGAATTTTTATTTCTTACTGACTATCCAGTAAGATGAAGCTTCATTATTGGGAGTAAATATTCTAGGATATTCTGGACTGCTCAGGTTTTACAAAAACAAACCGCCCAAAAAGAGAAGCAAAAAAATCTATTCTTTTAGCATCGCCACCAGCATTGAAGAAATTAAGAACTGAAGATACCGTTCACTCAAACCCCCAAAACAAAAACAGTAAAACTCCTAATGCTCCCCCCCAAACTGTAAAAACCCATATTTTAAAATTGGACTATGGATTTTAACTTTCAAATAACCCACTAAACTGTGTGCCACAGGAGGAGGGGAGAAGAAACTGGATGCCACCAGTGCCTAAAGGCTTGTGTAACAGCAAACTCCCTAGAGAAGTGAGAGGCAGATCATCCAAGGAAGCATTTTATGGTGAAAAAATAAGATGAAAAAAGCAAGAACACTTCCAAAATAAAAGCTAAACCAAAAATCTGACATGAATTGTTACACTTGATTAATATGGCTATAAGCAGGAAAACTGCATGCTGGCTAGGCATCTGTGAGGCTGCTTTGCCCTACCTGGGAGCACCAGTCTGTGCTGGGAGAGTGCCACCTTCAGCACCAGCTCACCTCTGCATTCGTAGAAGAAACGATGGCAAAGTGACGTCTGCACTGGTCCTGGGAAGAAGAGCTGGAGGACTTTTTGTCCTGACCTTAACAAGCAATCTGCTGAATCTCTGTAGTGTAAGACTTGATTATAATCATTGTAGTGTGTTATGAGTGTACATACACTGCAAAGAATTACAGTTCTTGAGGGATCAAGTGAGTTGTGAACTCTAATGCCTTTCAAGCTCTGAATGAAGCCCCATGCCATTCAGTATGACCCCTATATAAAAGATGCAGAACATTCAAAATCAAATTATCTTAAATATCTTGTCTCACCTTATAGACTCAGTTCATACTGGGCTTTTGTGATTCAATTAGCCATAGTGATACTAGGGAATTTAATTCAAATTTGTCTAATTTCCAGCTACTGGGTCTTGTTAAGCTTTTGAAAAAATCAAGTATTTTCAGTATTTTTGTAATAAAAGTCAGCCTCCTTAAGCCATACAGTATAAATCTTAACAACCTCTGAGCCATTTTTGAGGTACTTCTTTGAACTCTTTAGCGTTTACTGTTATGTGCTGGAACTTGTTTGTTTTTTTTTTTTTTTTCTTTGAGATTTTAATGAAGACGCACATATGCTCATAGTTCATGTCAACAATTTATCTTGGAAAGGAGAATTTTCTAGATTGGTTTGATATGAACATTTTCCTCTAGACAAGAGTCTGAGGCTCAGGTCCTAATTTAAGTGTTTAAGAGATTCTAATGCCACTAAAGGGACTCTCAGCCATGATTGTGTTGTGTTTCTAGATGTTGCCACAGCCTTTGCTGTGGTGGATGTTAAAAAGCTATCATCAATATGGTATAGCAAAATTAGCAGCTGGATTTTTTTTCCCTCTTAGCACACTTGGAGAATGGTGGTGGCCAGCATTCTTTTTTTCTTCTTTTTTTAAAAAAGGTCTTTGTTTACAGGGTCCCACAAAAATTGGCCCTCCCTTTTCAGTATCCTAGGCAAAACACACATGTTGATGACCTTCAGCTAAATAGATTAACTGATTTATCACTACTAAAATGTCAGAATGCTTACAAGAAATCAACTTTTGGATGAAGAACATCTGGTTCAGCCTAAACAAAGGGAAGACTGAAAAGAAGATTGTCAAGAGAAAGGTAAATATTCCACTGAAATAATAGAGCTTCCATTTGTCAAAGTGTTGGGGAGTTTTGGATGCTCACAGGTTCTCTATAAAGCTCACACAACCAGGTAGCATGCATTTTTTTTCTAGCAGTGACTTTTCAACCTCAGCTTACCAAGAAACTGAATCTGATCATCCATTTGCATGTGTAGTCATCCATTTGCCATGAACAGGTGTGAATGTTGTAACTTCTTGTGTCTGCTAAATATTAAGAATAAGCAAAATATGTCTTTGTCTTTGTAACTCAGGCCACTATAGGTATTCTAGGCATGTGCTCAGTTTCTTCCACTGGGTCTGACTCTGATTCAGTCTCTGAGCAACTGACAGCTGTGCAACCCTGTGTGAAAAGCCAAGAGCTGTGTTACAGCTAAGGATGAAGTAGTCTGAGATAACAGAAGGTAACTCTAGGGCAGCTTGGACAAATCCAGAGCATGGCAGTCTGGGGGAAACACTGAGAAACATCAAATCCTCAGTCTTTCTCTAAGCATTCCATCTTTTGCTATTCTATGGCCAAGATGGAGTGGAGAGAGAGAGAAGACATCTGTATGAATAAACAAATTCCTGTAGGAAGAGCTTTTACTGTGAAAAACTTTCCAGAGAATTGCTGAGGTACACTGGACACTATTTTTTACATGAAAGATGTTCAGCACTATATGCTGCCTTCAGTAAAGTTAACTGATTACTGAAACTGAATTAAAGATGGGAGAGAATGTGCAATTACAGGTTTCCAAAGGGGCTGAATAAGCCTTTACTTTGCTGGAGTTCTGGAATAAGTGGGTGGGCAAATACATGAGTCTGTGGAGTAAAAAAACCTAACCTTGAAAGTCAGCTCTCTGTTTAGCTGGTCACTGTAGACTCTCTTTCAGTGAGCAGTATAGACAAATGACAGTTTTCTAGCTCACATCTGTGAAAAAGTTTTCCGAATTTCTGTAGAAGTCCACCTTTCTAATGGATTGAATGAGCATAATCCACTTTCATTTTCTTCTACCTTTTAAATTTTTTTTTCTTCCTTTTATGTTGTTGCAACAGAGCTTTTTAGAAAGGAGGACTGGGTTTTTTTCCATTTTAAAAACAGAGGTTTTTATGAAAATTAATGCAGAATGTTAGTATTGGGTAAGACAGACATCTGCAGTTAGTCTGAGAAGGAAAGAGCTGATATATTTTTGTATTGACTGTTTCTCTGTTGTATTTCATCAGAAGACCTTAAAGTATAGCACAACACTGATCTGACTTGCTGCCTCCTGACATCTTACAGAGGTGAGGCCCAGGATAAGTAACAACTCAGTTTGTTGATATTTGAACAGAAATATTCCTAGATAAAGACCTATACTCTGAATAAGTACACTAGAAATGAGGCCTGGCAAGTGTTACTCCTTACTTTGCAATAGTATTAAAGGGAGGTGGAAAAAAAGCATTGGAAGTAAAGGGAAAGCTGGAAATGTAATAAAAATATGCAGCTGTTTAGGAGGGAAAGAAAATGCATGGCATGGCTAGATTAAGAAGTAATTACAGCACAGATATAGTAAACTACTTGCATGCATGACAAGAGCTGTGGCAGAGGAAACAAAGCAATACAATAGAAGGATACTGTGATACTCTTAATTAGAGGATGAGGAAACCATAGTTAATGTAACATGAAGTTAGTGTCAGATGGGGTTCATTATGCAGTGGAGATAAAAGAATGGGTAAATGGATGGTGAAGTTTGCTGGATTACTGGCTTGCTGCAAAAACTCCTTCCGTTATTGCTCTTGTACTGTTTTTAGAATGTATATGGCTAATGCTGCAAATTGGTCCATGACGTGTTATTAGCTCTAACTGTTGTGAGGAGGGATGTGCTCCTTCTCCCTGCACAAGATCTTCACTTATTTAACTTGCAGCAAGAAACCTGTATGGAGATGGAAAAATTTAGTAAGAGGGAAGAAAGCATGAGTGGGAGATGTCCCAGAGAGTACAGTACTTTCAGGCAAAACTGCAGAACTGCAAACAACAGAGAGCATTACATAATAATGGATTTAAAGAGCAGATGATAGCATTGTGTAAATCTGACTTATTTAGGAAATAATTAAACAGCATGCATTTCTCTGCTTTTCTCATTCAGCTTATGTTGCAGGTCTTTCCTGTAGCTAACTGACCCTGTGAAAGGACACACTGTTTTCTGTTAATAAAATCTTTTTATGCCACTTATTTGCCCCCCCACCCCCAAGATGCAGCCTGATGTAAATCATTGTGTAAAATTTGCATTTTACATTAGTAAGTGAAGTTCTGAAGATAAGATCCTAAGTTGCCAATACTACATTTCACATTTGCAAGTAATACCAAGCATAGAGCCTGGCAACAGAGAGAATTTAACTCATTATCCAACCCACTTGCTATGCCCAGAGTCTCTGAGGTAGTTAGTACTGTGCATGCACAATGACTAGTAATGAAATATCAATCACTTTAAATATATGAAGTGGTGAAAGGCCTCAAGGGAGAAGGGTGCTGCTGCAGAGGGTGAGGTTGTGAAGGCACAGAAAACTGTCCCATTTATGGTCAAGCTATCTTAAAAAAGTCTTTTGCATTTTCTGTTGTAATATTCTTAATCTTATAAAGCAAATAAATGTTTGGGGGAACATCCTTTGTTTTCAGAAACACATGGACCTTAATCTGCTGAGAGCTTCTATTTAGCACTACTTTGTAGATGAGAGAGACAAGTATGGTAGTTTAAAAAAAAAAAACAGGATTATGGCTTAATTTTATTTGGTCTCAGACTGGATTTTAATAAGTGCAGTAAGAGATTGGGAAACAGTACCTGACTTGCATCAAGTATTCTATGAAAAGATTGCCAACTCCTCTTCTACAGCAAAAAATCTCATTTAGCTGTTTGAGAATGCTGTACTGGGCAGACTACAGGGATCTGGGCCAAAATAATACAAATAGTCGAATTGTGAGTACTGAAACAGAGCTGATGTTTTCAAATACTAAAATTTTGTGTCCCTGGGAGTTCATAGCTTACCTGCAAAGATTTAGTTCTCTTAATGGATTTTTAAGTTTTTATGTAATACACATATGTAGTAGGTATTCCTAGACCTGGCCTAGGTTTTGGCAATAGTATTCTTCAGAAAATGAAAAGGCCAGTTTGTTCTTTCTGTCAGATTAGAAAGTAACTAGCCAAAAGTAAAATTAAGTCTAAACAAGACTTTTTTTGTCTCTGTAAAATTTCGTTCTGTGCTCCTCTTTTTCCCAAGAGACACTTTTTAATTTATTTTTTAAATCAAATGCTGCTTCATTAATACCAGGGTCAACAGGTGACAGTACTGCATCTAGAAAGCAGTTTTGAAAGAAATAAATGGAGTTTCTATCATAATACCATTCACCTGTTTGGTTGTATGTCAGTGCTTTAACACCACTGAAACAGACAATATGAAAAAGGTCATCTTATTACTAGTAACATACTGTATATTAAACTGAATTTCATTTAAAATTGAATTTTTCTTCAGAGGCAAGTGCATGTGACAGACACAAAACATAAGCTGCCATTTTTTATGGAAATCATAACGGAATGGGCATTACTACGAGCAAGGAGGGGAAAGCTTTCTGCCTCCCACTCAGCTGTCATGTTGGCAGGAGGTATCGGAGAATCTGCGCTGCTGCTTCTGCTCTGCGTGTTCTGTGAATAAATACAGAACTTCAGGCTATAGAGCAGTGAATCTATCATCTTTCATCAGCACTGAATTTACTTAAATCTATGCCAACTTGTGAGTACCAGGTTCATAAAGCAATAGGTCAGGACTAACCAGAATCTTTTCACAGACCGAGAACTACAGCTTACAGCTTTTCAGAGTTACAGGAAGTGCGCTGTAATGTGGATAAATGAATGGAATACATTATGAAGCTTTTGAGCTCTGATATTCCCAGTTTGGATTCTAGAAAGAGATCTATGAAAATTAAGTCTACTTCTCAAGCTTAGTTTTTAACTTGAAGTATGTATTTTAGCTTTCAAGTATATAGGATTTCAATTTCTCTGGCATTTAGTGTGGCTTTGAACACTTAAAATTGCCATTCTAGACTGTATTGCACTTCCAAATTATGAACATGATTTAAAATGATTACAATTCTCAATTTGCCTGATCTGATTGGAATATAAGCCACAACTCATGTTACAGCAGCTTGCCAACTGGTAACATAAATGTGAGCTGTATGTGCACTTATTTGAGCTATACTGACTTAAATAATTTTAGGATAGAGAGCTGCACAACATCTAGGAGCATTTAGTTTTGCTTTTTTGAGGGGAGAAGCAGTGGTGTATTATCAGGGTGGGATGGCTGTAGATCTAATGCAAAACTAGGTTCTAAACTTCTAAGACTGTCAGGAGTAATATGATAGTCTCTTACAGCTGAAGGATTATTAACTCACTAGTGCAGTCTGTGGTATGTGCAAGTCTGAAATTGGGTATCAGAAATCATGAAGACATCAAATATGGCTGTAATGAATGGAAGCTGTGTAACAAACATATAGCACGAGACACTTTCATCATTCTCATCCTAGAGAGTCCTTGCATACTACCCCAGTTTACTTTGTTTAAAATGGTTTACCACTTGAAGGAGATTTAGTGTGATACCATGTTGAAGGTAACACACTACATAATGTTACACCATCTCCTTATTCCTGAAGACCTTTGATGAAAGGTTAGCTGACAAAGAGCATCTTTCCTGAGTCTGGAGTAGTGTCTTGTATTGACTGGAAAAATGAGCCATGAAAACGCAGCCGGAAAGGAAGTAGTTGTATTTAAGTATCTGTGGTGCAATTGCTCACCTTCCCTACATAGGCCTGTAGTGCCTTTAATTTCACTTGGTCCCAACCACGAGCTATCACAAGTCAGCTGGTTCCATATGAATCAAAGAAAGGATTATAGGAAGAATGAAACTTCCTCAGGCATGTAAGGGTAGATAGCTCATTAAAAACACATACGTCCTTATATCCACTTACATGAGCAAATATTGCCATAAATTATGTAATAACATGACGCAGGGAAGGGCATTCACTTGCTTAGTTCATAAACTGTTGCAATTTAAGTCTTGTATTTTGTTGAGATGTTGGACTGCAGTGCTCATAGATTTATTCTAGAACACTTCTTCCAGAGAATGAAAAAGACTAATACTGTGTTTTTTTCTTTTTTTCTTAACAAAGCTGCTTTTTATAAAAGAACTGGATTTTTTTTAAACAACATCCCACATATTACCTGGTATCTATAAAACTTGTTATAAAGAGTAAATACAGACCACAAACTCAAACAGCTGAAATATGGCAGGCTTTCTGCTGTCTGTTGCATTCAGTAGCATGCTTTTTTAGGGTCTTGCATCTTCTTCGTTAATAGCTCCTTATGTCTTTGCCCTTGGAGAGAGGGGTCAGTTCTGGAAGGAGATTCTAAAATAAGTCCTGAATTGATTTGTTTGTGCATCCATCTTCTGGATTTTTCTCCAGCACTCATCACTGAACTTGTACTTACTGTTCTAATTTGGTGTAGCTTAAATGCATACATCTCTATTATAAAACTACCCAGTAGTAATGACAAAAATTTGTGTCTGAAAAGTGCATGAAAATGATGTTTTACTGAACTGTAAATACAATAGAGATAGCATTGTAAGACACTTATAGTTCTTTTTAATAAGCAGTATCTGTATAGTTTCTAAAGAAAACATACAATGTATATTAGCTCTAGTTCTAGTATATGTGGAACCTTTCTTCTAAAAACAACTATTATCAATCCTTATATAAATGCAAAAGCTTGTAGTCTTACATAGTATTCAGTGCCTCTCTCTTTACTGGAAGGAGAGATAATAGAATGATGATCTTCACAAGCGAAGTGATGCAGATACTTATGAGATTATTTCCCACAGGAAGAATGTAAGTGTCATACCCATTGCTATGGAGGAGTGAGTTTAATGCTGCAATATAGATTTGGGGTTGATTTTTGCATTTATGTCAAGATCCTGCCTGCCTTCTCAGTGATTTTACACCTACCCAAAAGTTAGAATATGAGCATACAATGCGTTACAGACATCATAGTCTGCGCTGTGTGCCTAGTGGGTGTGTTCACAGCGGCAGCAGCTTTTAGCCGGGTGGCTGTTGGGCAGCGTGTTCCTCCCTTAGCGTTGCGGTAGTGCGGAGCAAGAGCGTCCTTGCGGGGGGTGGTGCAGCGGGCGCTGCCGTGTGCCCTGCCCTCCCCTCGCGCCCGCGGTGCCTCTGCGGCCGCGCTGCGCCGCACAGCGCGGCAGTGGGGGCGGCGCGGGGGGGGCGGGGCAGGGCGCGCGCGCGGCCCGCGCGGGGCTGCGCCGAGCGACTCGGCCCCGCCCCGCCCCAGCCCGGCGCGCGGGTTCAGAGAGCGGCCGAGGCCCCGCCCCCGTACGGGGGGGGAGGGAGCAGCTGTTCCCCCCGCGGAGGCGGTGGCGCTGGGGGGGGGGCGGGGGGCTCCTCCGGGCGCGCCGCCCCATTGGCCGGGCGGGCGGGGCCGACCGGCACGTGACCGGCGGGGCCGTATTGGCCGCGGCGCGGCGCAGCCGGTGGGCGCGGGCGGGGCCGGGCGGGCCGGGGCGCTGGCGGCGGGATGGAGGCGCAGCCGGCCGCGGCGATGGGGTGAGTGCGGCGGCGGCGGCGCGGGGCGGCCGGGGCCGGGGGCGCCTGACAGGCCGCGGGGAGCGGGCGGGGACGCGGCCGCCCGCCCCATCCCGACCCGCTGCGCCGCGCCAGAGCCGGGGGTGCCTGCGGCTCTCCGCTGTGCCTTTGACAGGGAGGCGGCAGCGCCGGAAAGGGAGAAGAAAGCGGCTTTTGTGGCTAAAAGCAGGCTTAAAAAAGGGGCTTGTTGACCTAGAAAAGGGGGAACGCGGTATCTAAGGCAACGGGTGCCGCATAACAAAGAAGGGAGCCGGCGCGGAGCGGGAGCCGGGCCCGGCGGCCGCGGGGGCACAAAGCGGCGGCGGCGGCAGGTAGCGCGGGGCTGCGCGGGCCGCGGCGGGGCCGCCGCGCTGCGGCAGCGCGTCCCCGCGCCGGCGGCGGGAGCGCTGCGGAGGGGCCGCTGCGGAGGGGCCGCGGCCGGGCCGGGCCGGAGGTGCCGCCCGCCCGAGGATCCCCCGGCTCCTCAAAAATTCATTTAACGTCACAAAGAGATGCCGGGATCTGTGATTTAACCTGAATGCTCTGGGAAATCTTAATAAATTATGTATGAAGCAGTGGGTCCTTCCTTTCTCTTTGTCAGATATGCAGCTTTTTATTCTAGTAATTAGGTCATTGCCAGCAAAACGCGCCGGTTCTGCCAAGACGTGAGATAGGTTTTTTGGTTGGGGTTTTTTTTTTTTTTTGGAGGAGAAATGTGCTGCCAAATGATTTGGTTGTATTTATTATTTGAGTCAAAATTTAAGATGCTTTCCATCCACATAGGTCTAGGACTCTGACTGTGAACCATAGGAAGCATTTTTCATTTGACAGAATTTTCTGCAAGGCATCAGCAAAACCCAGTTTTGACTAGTTTGATTTGGATAGTCGTACACTGAAAGATGCCTTCTAAAGGTGTAGCAGGAAATGTGCAGCTTTTTCACTGGTGTGGCAGTATCTTCAGTAAATTGCTGTGCATATGTGAATAATACAGTATAGGTTAATTTCAGTTTTAAAATATTTTTTTTCTCCTTCTGTTGTTGCATGGGAAGTGCTCCTTAACGTTCTTTCTACTAAATATTTTTAATATTTAGTCAATTTTTGATTAGTTCTAATGCAGTTAATAGATTTCTGATTATCTTATCAAAACTACAGTTCTGGGAAATACCTATAAATATAAGCACTGAAAGGAGTTTCCTGGAAGCAGACTCTTCTGTATTTTTAAGGAAACTACAAGAAACTGGTAAAATATTTTTCCTCCTCCTTAGTTCTGTTAAATACAATAATGTTTGAAAAAGCTTTGGTGAAGAAAACTCTGAAATACAGATATTGAAATTCTGTTTTATATTAAACATCCCCTCAAATCATTTGCCATGTAGGCCATACACTTGTTCTAGAATGGATTCCATAGATGTCTGTCAGTGAGACAGTCTCTGGACAACATTAAATCTTAAAACATTAGTTGAGGACTTACCGGTTGGAGTACTTGGGGTCAGAAGGTAAGTTGGTGATACTGGATGTTTGTCCTATAATGTTTTGAATGTTTATTATAGTTGCTCAAATATTAGAAAATGCAAAAGATGGCAAAGGCACTTTGGCTTCTTTTTCCTGAAAAGAAAGAGAATGACAAAGCATGATAGTGATTGCGATGATTATTATGGTGATGCTTCTTCCTTTACTTTTTTAGACCTTCAAAGAGACAGTCTTGGTATTATTTTGTGTAACAAGCTAAGTAGTTGCTATGAGAAGCAGCAATCTCACTCTTTAAAACAGCAGCATGAATAAAAGGTAGCTTTTAAATTCTTTAAATAATTCATAATTGCAGACTTTCCTAAACATCGTCCCTGAAATTCACATAATCATATTTGCCAAAATATTTGTGCAAACTGTTGGGTTATGATATGTGTTCTGTTATGTGCTGTCGCAGGACACTATAATTATTAGTATATTATCATCATGATATAGCATATGTTAGAAATATATGTCTAAAATTGGTTCCTTTGGTTTACAAATTACTATATAGGATTTATGTATGTATCTCAATTCAGTTGGTAGAATATTTATGTTGATGAAATGTAATTTATTACTTTTTCACAAATGTAATGAAATTGTGTTAAAAACAGGCTATGGTGCTGGCGATATGCTGTGACAGTGAATTATTGCCAGTGAAAACTTGAATTTCAGCTGGTTGTTTTCCAAAATTCAAACAGGATCTGTGTGAACAGATGCTGATGTATTTCCTGTAAGACAAATGGTCTTCTGTTTGCTTCAGGTGCTGAAGCAAACCCTGAAGATGACCCTGATAGATCACCCAATGTGGAAAGATATTTCCATATTTTCTTATTTTAACATATTTTTCATTTTCTTTTTTAATTAAAATCAATTTATTTCATGTTAATGGTTTTAGTTTGTATTTTCAACTAGAATAAGAGACCTCTCAGAATTTTAATAGCTTACACTTTCTGGAATTGGACCATTAGAAGATTAGGAGGAAATAAAAAGTAAGCAGCAAGTCATATGTATTGAGGGCATACACAATTGGCCATGAATAGCGAAGATGATCATCATGAAGAATGAGTATGCAGGCTTGTGAATCATCCTTGGTCCAATATAAGTTATGATTCAAATGGTGTCTGAACTGCTTTGTGTTCAATATAGTATTTAAATGCAAATCATGTTTTGTATTTTCACAGTCGTATTCTGAATGCAGCATGACTAACAAGCTAGGGAACTTCCCAACCCAGAATTCTAAAGGAAGAAGTGTTTTGGTTTTTTTTTTTTTTTTTTTTTTCCTTGACAGTGTGGTAAAAACTCAAGTTGACTGTTCATAACCTGAAATGTATGACTTACAGGTTTTCATCTTGTCTTTGGTGTTATTATGAATGTTTTTTGGATTGTTAGCATTTTCTAGTAAAATCCTAAATGTGGGGTTGTTTCTAGTTTAGGAAAAAAAAAAAAAAAAACACAAAACCCTTCCTACTTGACCTATAACAAGCAAGGCAATTCAGAGTTCAGATGAGACTGCCATCATAATTGTCCTCCTCCTCCTGCTCTTACAGAGTGCAGAGAACATGGATCATTTATTATTTTTGGATCTTTATGTGCCAAGTTACGTTTTGGTTAGGAAAAACAGATAATGTGTTTGCTTGTTATGATGGTTGGTGAGTACAGGGCAAGAATTTCAGCTGTGAAGACAGTCATTGCTAGGACAAAGTGTATGAAATTCTGCAATATCTGTGCTCCAGGGTGTTGCGTGTTGACTTGTGATTATCAAAATTCGGGTTGTCTTTCCAAAGTTGGTGCACCACAGGTTTTGCAGCATGCTTCCTGTGTTACTGAACTTAAGGAACAGTGTCCAAAGTCTACCAGTGTCTCTAAAGCTCTTGCCAAACTACAAATTCATTTAAGGAAAAAAAGAGGGGGAGGCATAACCCCCACCTTTGCCCACAGTTGAAAGTATTTAGGAAGGTCAGGTATATTAACAGCTAAATACTTTATTCCACTGTACAGAGCTAACCTTCATGCAGAAGTAGACAGAAAAACTAGGAAGAAAATCCTCTTGATGCAGCTGAGGTTTAGGTAGGGAAAGTTGAGCATGGCCTCCTTTTAAAGGAATTGACCTTTTCATACATTTTGTTAGGAAACTGATAATAGTAATGGCTTTTAATCTGGGCCTTGTTTTTCCTACATGGCCAAAAAAAAAACCCAACAACTTCCCTAAAGTAGGGAATTCGGAGGGCACCTAATCTAGGGATTATCTTTTGATATCATTTCATGAACAACTTTTAAATTTCAGTATTTCAGACATTATTAAAAGGAATACCATTGCATACATTGCAAGCCGCTTTCTGACATCAAAGTCCTCGTTGCTAAAACAAGCTCATGAACAACTGAAAAATTTTTCAGCAATGGCTGTTTCCCACTCCTTCCTGCATCCCTCTGGCTGGTGTACCTGGGCACATTAACACAGAATGAATGAGCATATGAACTGAAGGTACCAGGTCTGTAACACTGCTGTTCCCTTCATGGACATTCTCCTCATTATGTTTGTGTGCCCACGTAGCCCAGATGAAAAACAAAACAACTTCCTCTCCAACTGCTAGTGCCCAGAAGTTTTGGGGTTTGTTCTTTGATGCAAAGAGAGGTAGGAGGATTAAATACATTAGCAACAAAAGCCATTTTAGTAAGGCATAGGCTTGCCACCAGGTGGAAGTAACAAAGTTGTTCACAGTGATGCTGGAAAAGGCAGAAATATGATTTTTTGTGCTCTCTGGAAAGAATCAGGATAAGGGACTTTAATCACCTGCAGGGGATGGAGTATTTGTCAGTGAGAACCCAAGGAAAGTATTAAACAACACCTATGAAGGCTAAGCATTTTAAAATTAGCAGGCCTGGAAAACTTGCCCCAGACTGAACTGAGTAAATCAGTCTCTGGCCCATGGATACTCTTTGTTTGATAAATTATTAAAACAGCAAAACAGACTTAGAAGAGTGCTGATACTTTGCTAGAGTTAAAAAAGGAGAAGCAGAAAGACATCTATATATAAACCTTTGAACATTTAACCTGAAGTCAAGCTCCAGTCAACATAGTGGAAAAGCTGACAAAGGATTCAGTCAACAGAGAAACTGAATTAATGCAAATCAGCATGGTTTGATATTTTCAAAATAAGCATGTCCAAATAAACCTCACTTCATTCTCTCTGAGGTTTCAAGTGTATTGATAAAGGTAACTATATGAAGTTGTACATTTAGAGCTAAAATTAACAAGTGGGGCTGGCTTACCTTGGAACAGCTGGGCTGCGTTTTGCCCCTGTCTGTCAGCCCTGCCCCTCTTTTGGAACTGCTTGTGTAACAGCTGCTGAAGCGTTGTGGTTAATGGCCCAGCATATTTAGTTAAACCGACACCTATTTCAGATTACCTTACTATGTCAAGCGGTAATCTGCAGTGGTTCGGCAGCTGCTGCCTGAGCAGCTGAGCTCTCCCCTCTTCCCTGGGTGGGACTCTGGTGGAGATGGGCAGGGCAGACAGCTGGGGCAGGCCCCCTTGCAGCCTGCCCAGCCTTGGCACTCTTGCAAGTCAGAAGCCTGAGGCTTGGAACTTCAAAAAAGTCTCTTTTGAAATGTATTGAAAGGATGAATAAGTAACTAATTGGAAAACATAAAAAAATATGCTTTAATGACAGTATGGTCTACCACTACATATGTTTCTTTTTTTCCTGAATTCAATGTGATATGCTCTTGAAGAACAATTCTCCATCAGTCACCTGGGAGAGAATGACAAAAATCAGCAGAATGGTTAAAAAAAAAAAAAAAAAAAAAAACAAGAACAAGATATTTGGCTTAGCGTAGGGTAGTTGGATAAAATCTGTGGCTATTGAAAGAAATCAGAATTGATAGTCCTTTCTAACCATACTAAATTATAATAGAGATATTCATGAACGTAAGGTGCAAGGATTACAATTTTTAAGAAAAGAAATTGCACTGTGAAAAATTTTCAGTTGCTATAGAGCACATTAGCATGCTCTGCTTTTACCACGTGGTTAAGAAAAGACATGTTAGGGTTTTGCTAAGACTAGACTTCTGTTCTACAAAAGTTGTTTTATAAAAATAGAAAGCTCTGGTAATAATAATAGCTTTTATGGCTGAAAAACAGTAATGGAGTCTGAGTGGAGTTCATAAGGAGATTTAATTAATATATCTCAAATTGTTGAGCTTGAGGTTCTTGAGCAGAACCTCTTCAGGGCATCCTGAGTGTATATGCTTATTGATATCAAATACAAAAAAAGGCTCTGATTAATATAAAAATAAGTTTTCAAAGAATGTTGGTATTTTTGCTTGTCTCTATTGGGATTCCAGACTAAAAAGAACCCATCAAAATTCCCGATTCCTGGATAATTGTTACTTGTATAATTTTCTTTATATATAATAATGCATATCTAAATCTGAACAGTGCATTTGCATAAATTTAGGCTGCTGATTAATTTTGGTTTGAGTATGTGAAAGAGTATCCAACTTGAATTTCTCCTTTGATATGTGTATTCATGTAAGCTGCTGATTCAGTAGAGCATAGTGAAATTTCTTGTCATATTTTCACCTTAATTTGATAGGAGATGGAAGAGGAGAAATCTCTTAATGATGTGAATACAGGTCAGGGAACTAGGAGACCTAGATTCTGGATGTTTCTTATCAGGCAAGTTTAAGCCTACGTCCCAGGAGAGTTATTTCTTGGAGTAAATCTAGTAATAGGGGTATCTGCGTTCTTCCATTTGTTTCTGAAACTCTGCAAAACGAAACGCAGAGAGTGTAAAAGGGGGCCTGACTCTGAAGCAGAATAGTTAACTTCCCAACGCTGGGCCATTTCATGTATCACACATTTTGCTTTGGGTCAGGTACAGTATAAAATAGGTATAAGAACCCAGAATTCATCTTCTTGCTTTTCCCCTCAACTCCCCAGTGTAGCGGCTTCATACCTGAAGAGCCATATTTTTTCTTGATTAAGCTGATTTTGGCCCTGTGAATTTTGAATATGCTTCTGTGTATGTATGCAGTGGTGCGGCTTCAGCCCAAAGGGCCAAGTGTAAACTGTTTCTTGCTTTACTCTGGGCTCTAGAGCGAGGGAGGGAATAGGGGCGTGTGATCCCTGTCTGGCTGAAGAGGGCCCCGAGTTTGAGTCTTTCCCCATGGCAAGTGTTCTGAGCACTAAGAAATGACAAGAAATGGGTAGGGAGATGCTATCAATTTCTCTTCCTTTGCTGCTGCCCCCACTTCTGTGTTTAAAAAAATCAAGTCATTTTTGTAGCCAGGGGGATAATTTTGGAGGGTAAATCCAATCGTGGGATCTGAACTCCAATCTGATGAGAGTTTTAGTCTGGGGTTATTGGTAGGTATCTATTTCCAGAGGAGAAGCAGATTTTGGGGTATGTATTCTTAACAGCATTTACATAGTTGGATACCTAAGTGAATGCTCAAAATGATTGTTGAAATAAGTTTATTAGGACTCTACTCAAAATATGTGGAACAGCTAGCGAGTATTTAATTGAACCTTGTGATTCCACTGTGCAAGCTAAGTGCTGAAAGGTGTCACGATGTTCAGCATCAGAAAGCCTAACCTGCTTTGAGGTCATGCATTACATATGGCTCAGTTTCTCCGATTTTAAAATGAAATAACCATGTCTTTTGTGAAATACTTTGACATTTCATTATTATAAAAGACACTGAAAGATGGGATGGTGGAGAAAAAGATACAAATGAATATAGAGATGCAATTTAATTTTCATTGAATAGTGCTGATATAATGGATTGTAGGAATGAAAATAGGTACAGTATTCTGTATATATGTTTAGGAATATAAGATTGGATTTCTGAGTTGTTAAGTCTAGTTCCTTCCTGTGCAGTCAGCTAGGCAAGGATATTTCTGAATTTACAACTTCTAATGGAAGTTTCCAGTCTACATTCATTAATGACCAATTCATACCCATTTGTTCTGTGTCAGTACTGCGTTTTAACATAAATATTTTTCTCCTTAAGTGTTTTTTCTTCCCTAATAATATTTATAAGATGCAGCTGTGTCCTTCCAGCCTTTGTTTTGCTGAAGCAGCAAAGTCTTGCTCAGCTTGTCTCTTCTCATATAAGAGACCCTCTAGTCTCCTGATCACTTAGCATCTTCCTATGCACCCACTTACATTCACTTTTCTTAGTATAGTTGACTGAAACTGTGCATAGTGTCCTTGTTCAAATGTTACTTATTTCTCATAAAATGACCTGGTAACTCCAGGGGTTATGTTTGTTTTCCTTGTGCTAGTATCATATTGGTAGTGCTCTGGCTTTCAGTTGGCTGACTGGTAAGGTTCAAGTTAGTCTTCTCCCTGTTCATTACTTCCAAGTGACAAGATCCCAGCTAATAGCGGTAGCTCTTGTTAGTGATTCCTAAATCAATGACCTTGCATTTTATGTTATTTAATTTCATCCTATTTCTACTGTTCCCTTCCTCAGGTCATCAAATTCTTTATATATTGTGTTCCAGTCCTCTGATTTCAGGAAGTTTCTTGAATTTATGACATCAAGCTTTGTTGCTACTCAGCCACTTCTTGTGCCAAGGTCAATAATGAAATATGGAATAATACCTGTCACAAACTAGTTCTTGGGGAGCTTGACTAATAGTTTGTCTCCAGCCCAACAATTCTGCTTTTGGCACAGCCTAGTGTCATCTTGTCTTTAAATTATTCCTTACCTATTTACAGTTTTCCACTAATCTCTATCATAACCGTAGCTGATTTTACACGTGGCACCATTTCAAATGCTGTGCTGCAATTGAGGTAGATTAGATCTGTCATTTCTACAAAGTAGTTTACTGTGTCGGCCTGAGTTATAGGGTAGCCTAAAATATTTGGTAGTCCTTCCTTTACAGGGGGGAAAACCAACAATCACCTTGGAGGGTTGAGGAGGTCTGTGTCCATTTGCTCCCGAGGTGGAGGCTGTGCTGTGGTGGAGTGTAAACCCTTCAAGCATCTAGCCGCTAGCCTTCGCTGGGGGAGTGGCTGGCATCACTGAGAGCAATGCAATGCCTGCCTGGCCCATAGCACATGGGGAACGTTAGACCTCTTCCCCTCAGGCCAGTTTTCAGTGCTGTTGCGGGCTGTCAGATGGTGCTTGGAGCTGGGACATGCGCAGCAAGTGCCAGAGCTATGGGGCACCGAGAATGCCAAAAAAAATTAGAAATAGGGCTCCTGTCCCAGTAAGTGGGTTCTGTGCCAGTACTGGGTGTTCAGCTGCGCTTCAATTTGGGTCATCACCAGGCTTGGAAACTTTTTTATACAGCATTTTTATCTGTTACTAAAATTGTCATGTGTTTTTGGAGAAATGCTGACCGTACTGAAGTCTATAAGGATTTCTCTTTAATAGCTTGTACCACCATACAGAGTTCTGAAACACTTTGCTGAATTCTCCCAAATGGCTTCGTTAATCTTCCTCGTTTATCTTTCCTTTTGTTTCTGCAGCTTATGAGTGGTTCAAAGAGTAGAAATGAGATATCTGACTTGTTAGTATTTGTTTTCTGAATTCTAAATTCAGCCTAAGGCATTCAAACTAGTCCTCTTTTTGGATTGGATATTTTGGATTGCCAAAAGATTCATTATTTAACTTTTGGGGATATACAGGTTATTTTGTGATGTAAAGTCTTTATTTTGTGATATAAAGGCATTGTTCTTAATGAGTGATTCCACGAACAAACATTTGTGGGTTCTTCTTATCTTTTGGGTTTCTTCTGTACCAAGAGTACACAAGAAAATTGGATTAAATGCTAATGGAGAGTAAAATAAAATGCTGTCCTTGAGCCAAGCTCAAAATATTTTTGATGAGCAAGTTTCCTTTCTAACTGTGAAAAATGTAACTTATTGTCATTGTGAACAACATCTGTTATTAAATAAAAATTGAATATGTTTTTGGATTATCTAGCTTCTAGCAATGAGCTAATCCCAATAATTTTTTATCTGAAAACCTGCATAGTAGTATTGGACATCTGAATAAATTGGTGAGTGGCTTCTAGTCTAAGGTAGAACATGGTCTCACTCCCATACTGTGAAAAAATAATATATTCCACAAAAGGAAGGAGATTTTAGGAACTAAGATCAGGAGAAGAAGATGATAACAAAATTGCTATTTTTTTAATGTATTTTTCTTCAGATTTTTGAGATCCTGCTTCCAGTTTTCATATGTTAAGTGAGTGATAGCAACAGATGGGCTTGCCTAAAGCCAATCTTGAATTCTGCTCTGAGTCTTATCACATCAATTGAAATTAACAATTCGGTGAATGTGCCTTTTATTTTACTTATTTGAAACCATTCCATATTTAGTGCTTCAGCTAAGAGAATTTTGGTGGATTTGGGGGAGGGGGGCAGAGCTCACTTCTTTAAGGGAAAAATAAGTGAATCATTATTACTGGATACATGATGAGTAAAAATTTTTTTTTTAATACTGCCTTAAAGTTGGTTTTGTCAAGAGTTGGCAGACACTTTATGCAAGATGCACTGCTTAAAACTTTAACTCCTCCCCCTTCCATAAGTAGAATCTTAGTCATTTAACATAACTACATTTAAGCTTGTTTTCATTTAAAAGATCGGAGCCACTCAATTGCTGTTCCTCTACTGCAGGTCCTCTCCTCAATCATTTTTCTCCATTTTCTTCTTTGCGTTTATGCATCTTGGTAATGTGGCAAATTATTTTGACTTCCAAATGCATGAGTGAGAATTTCTCAGGTTGGACAGAAAATGGAAGAATCTGATATTTTAATCATTACCTGTCCTTTTATATTTACCACTGGTTAACCTAATGCAAGACAAAGTTATTTTAGCTGGAACCGACATGCATGTCAAACACATGGCACACAGCAGCCTCTGCAATTAGATGTAAGTGAATAAATGTGTGATATAATTGAGGTGTATTTCTAACATGTCAGAGGTGCAACAAATGAATGTTTAAGTTAATTACCTCCACAGTGCAATCCCAGAGCCTCATATAAAACCACAGATGCTATGAATAATACTGTATGATACTAATTTACAGCAATTTGAAGTAAAAATGTTTTAAAGTTACATACCTTTGCTTGGGCTTGTGCAGGATTGTCCCTGTACTTTTTGTTCTGAAAAGAAATGTAAACTACAGCTGTTGGTTTTATTAGAGTGGCAAATTAGTACTTACAAATAAATACAGGCATGAAATGGAACACAAACAGTGCACTTTATTTTTTTCTTTTTTTTGTTACAACGCGCTTTGACAGCTCTCCACCAGTTAGGTGGAACTGGCTGATGATAAAAGCACAGAATCCATGGAACAGAATAGTTGTCTCAGATTGCCGTTATTTCTCTGAAATTGAGGTCTCCAGTCCAGCATGACCATATTATGTAAAATAAAAATTTATTAGTGATTTTTTTTTTCTTCGGCTCATTTGTACTGTCATTGAAGTCACTGTTCCACAAATGGCAGCTTCTTGATCTTTCTTTCATGATGAGAGATGTTTAGGACATGAAGATCTGTTTCTTGAAAAGGAGGTAAACTAGCAGCATCAAAAAGCAGTAGCTTTTGTTATTGTTCCCATCTTTAACTATGTATTTTTTTGTTTATATTTAACGTTTAAGAGATTAAACATAATTTTCAGATTTTATATAGGAAAAATCAGTCCAACTGTTGGGCTAATTTTACCTACATTTTAATTAGCTTGATGATAACTCAATTAAGAGGTGTCTGGGAGAGTGAAATTGCTTATGCAGGCACTTCCTTGCCTTGTAATGGCCAAGGTGGGAGGCGCCGGGAGCGGGTGCGCAGGAACTGCCCTTCTGCGAGCACCCTTCGGCAGGCAGCTGGCGGCCGTTGTGACATGGTCCGGAAGAACCAAAGCAATTCTGACTGTGATCTGACTTTACATTCTTGATCTTTTCCAAAGTCCTGTAGTAGTGATGAAGAAGGAATGTTGTCCTGTAAGCTTTTTTGTATTTTTCTCCTTTGAGTTACCGGTCCTATACTTGCGTAGTAAATTCCTACAATGAAATTTTCTGGGCTTCCTGTTATTCATCAGTCATGCAAGAGACTAAGAAATTGATAGCTTCAACTGTAAAGTGCTTCAAATGTGGTTAGCCAAGTTTTCGTTATCTTGCATATTGTTTCTTAGATGAAAACTCTGACGGCTTGTTGATTTGATAAATGCAAAATAATTTAAATTTTATCCTTTAAATTAGAATATTTGTTTCTTGCTACTTTGTAATGGCTGAATAATTGTGGTGGTGTTTTAGGACTGTGTTACAATATTACCAAAATAAATATCACTGAAAATGCAGGTATGACTTATTGACAAAATCACTATAATAATATATTGGATCTTTTTATTTCATAGTTTATATAACATACCTTTCCTACTCTTTTTTTTTGTATTTTCAATGTGGAGTATCCTTGATACTAAGAAAAGCCCTGTTTTTTCTGCTGTGCAATATAACCGCTTCTTGTGTTGGAAATACATTGAATATTTATTTTAAGTCTTTTGCAGAACTCCTAGTCCTAAAGATTGATTACTACTACATTTGATGCTTTTGTTCTGTTAAAATTGCTCAGTACTCACTGTTGTTCTCCTTTCATACAACATTTCCATTAGTGTGTGTTATTCTAAGGAGTGCTGGGCATCTGTGACTATCTTCCACTTCATAAAATATGTGGGCAGTCAGTCAGCAGCTTGTAGATATGGTTGACAGTGCTTGTTGACTATTCAAAAATGATTAAATATGGTCTATTATCTCCTTAGTTTTTTATTGTTATAACTGAAGTGCTAATACTAATGATGCTTTTGGGTGATGGTATGATTTTTCCCTCATGAATTCTGGCTTTTCCTAATACCTGAAGCAATTGTTCTCAACTTCTTTCCTTTGCTGAATCATGTGTATCAAACAGAAGCCCACCAAAAAATGCCTTTGAAATGGCATTAGTTCTAGGCCTTAATAGCTTGATTTAATGGATTTGAATTAAATGTTTAGAATGTTGAGTGGTTAATGGAAAAGAGTAAGATGTAACTTCATGTTTAGATAAGTTTTTTCCTAAAATGTTTAATTTTAGTATTGTCTGTTATTTTTCTAGGGTTGAGGGTAGCCCAGGATGGCTGCAGCTTCATATGATCAGTTGTTAAAGCAAGTTGAGGCATTAAAGATGGAAAACTCCAACCTTCGACAAGAGCTCGAGGACAACTCAAATCACCTAACAAAACTGGAAACTGAGGCATCTAACATGAAGGTATTACAAGCTAAATTTCTGTGTGCATCACCTTTCCTGTTATTGCCTTTTTGATTGTATACAAGTGTTTTAATGGACTGGTAGTTGCTTAACAAGTGTTGTGTGCTTCTAGACAAAAATTCTTTTCCAGGTTGTATAAGGGAATACTATATTAAACAAATCTACCTAATAATGCACCTTTTTTTTTGAAATTTGAAAATTAAAACAACACTTCAAATGGTTTTTAGAAACACCTTCCTGTTTTTGTATCTCCTCTTTTGGTGTGTCATGATAAGCACTACCATTTTACCACTGCTGTACTTCCCAGCAGGAAGTCCAGTCTGCTGACATAGTTTATGACAAAACCAGTATTGCTCAGCTTTTGAAAACATGGGAGAGACTGGAGATTTTCACAATGCTTTAATGTAAGTTTAAAATTTTTTGGTTTTGCTACAATTGCAATGTTTAATTAACATCCCAAAAATAAAAGTTCATTTTTAAAATAAAACCACAAGTCTCCAGCCTCTCCCAAGGTCTAAATTCAGACTTTTTAGTTTCGTCCAAAACTGCCTATGTAGTGTTTATTGGCTAGGTGTAGGCCTTCAGAGACACCTGTCCAAGAAGAAACACTAGGCTTGGATGAGATTTGGGTGGATTTTGATCAGTAGGAAGATATATGTACAGCTGTATGTGTGTGGTACGTGGCACTGAACAAGGCAGACTTTCACAAGCAATATAGCTGCATTAACGTAGTGCTGTTTCTGAGCTGACAAATCTGGCTTCTTGGTGCTAACAGCTGGCAAAACTGAACTGTTTTTGGTGCCTAACCTAACATGGCGCAGAAGTAGTCGGAATCTCTGCATATACTCCTATACAGCTCTAAACATTCAGCTACATTTGTGTCCCCATCTCCTTGCTTTCCATGTTCATCTGATAAATTTACAGTTATTTTATAATTTTAATTTTTCAAAATATGCTCGTTTGATGAATGTAGCAATTATAAAAATACTTTTAACTGAACTTTCTTTTCCTCCAGCATCTAGATTGTGAGCTATGTATTCACTCTAAGAAGAAAATTTTTCTTGTGTTCTGAATCACTTTTGGTAGATGTGATGAAACTTGAAAGAACTACATATTTTTCAGTTATATTTAATCCTTGCATTTTGCTATAAAATGAAAATGTCTCTGCTTCCTGGAATTAAAATGAAATTATAGCCCTTTATGCCAGCTACTTGAAACTATGTTTGGCATTAACAACTCTGAAAATAATTTTTTGCTTAAGTACCAGTCAGAAAGCTTGGGCTAGGTCTGTCATTTTTGTGGATAATATTATCACAAATTCATCAATAATTCCACCTCTCTCCCTGTCGTTTCGATCTAAAATAAGGGAGTGAAGAATAGGAGAGATGATCTTTCCTGTGGTTTGAAAAAGGGATAGAGGAAAAGTCTCTTTTCCCTTCTTTGTCCCCCTATGTTTTTTTTTTTTTCTTTTGACTTCTGTGTACATAATTAAATTTTCAATGACCTGGAGACAGACCAGCTGTATAAGCTGGAGTCTAGGGCATTAATTTGGGATGTGGGACAGCTTTATATCCTTGCTTCAAATTTGGCAGAGCACCAAGCTGAAAGTGATTCTATCACACTCCACTGAAGAGTCTTTATTAGTATGTTCTGAGCAGATATCTCGTATTTGCTCTCCCTGAAATGCCATCCTGGATCTGAGTGAATTTATCCCTCCAAAACTCCACCAAACTCAGTATGTTTCTTTTCATTTGGGGGAGGGGATTGTTTTGATTAATCTGAATTTTCATCCGTATTCTACCAAAAAATCCCAGCCAGTTCTGTTCCTCATGAGCGTTGGCTCTTGGACCTGAAGCAAGCCACTGTTTCTTTCCCTTGTTTATTTCAGATGTATTTGAAAAGTGTCCAAATCTTGCTTTGACTTACCTTGAATTTGGAAGATGGTATGGGAATGATGTGGGGAATTGCCATCTGTGGGTGAAAAAATTTGGTGGAGATCAGCGCAGGATTGTGTTTAGTCAGGAGATGATTTCAGTTTTACAAGCTTCAGGAGAAAGTACATGCTGGCTTTGTTCCACTGAAGGAAACTGCTTGCTTCACAGTTTGTGTGGTTCCAGTGCCATGATTAGGGATAATTACAAGGAAAGTAATTAGAAGAACCAGAGAAGTGGAGGGTTGAAAGTCCTGTAGCTACCATATAAATAATTAAAACTCCAGCTACTTTGAGAAACTAATCCTTTGGGATAGCACATCAGTAGCTTCTTTGTAATGAAACAGAGACCTAGCAGCCCCTACCACCAAATAAAATCCCAAGTATAAATGGGAGAAAGGGATTGGTAGAGGGGGAAATGAGCTATGGTTCTATGACATTTTTATGGCAACATTGTCATTCTTACACCATTTATTTAGATCTGTGATAAGGTAGAATCATCTCATAGTAATTCTTTGGACGTTTAATATGTTTACTTATATCTACTTTTCTGCATTATTGTTGAAGAAAATACTTTGGGAGGGCATTTTAAAGAGGGTATTGAATATTTTTAAAGAAACTGATTTTGAAAGCAGTAGTGTTAAAATGTTGTGCAAACGTACCTCGTTTTTGTAATCTCTCCATTTCAGAAATGTAAGGTAATCATACTAGAATTAAAAGCTTAACATAAGTTCATCTTGCAGATACATTTTTTATAAACTACTGCTGACCTATATAGTAAAGTACAGTGTCTGTATGCTTCATGTTTAAAGCTCAGTTTCATGTTTAAAAGGGAAAACAGTCCATTTGCAGACCAGAAAAGAATTTTAGTTGTAAATAAAGATGGATACGATATCAGGAGTGCCAAAATGATTAATAAAACAGTGTTCACTTTGTTTTTTAATTTGTGTTGTCTTGGGGATTAACTGTTCAAACAAAAGAAATCCGTCAGAGTATTATGACTAACTTGGGAAATTCAGTTGTTACTATTGGCTTACTGTCAGATGAAATACAGCAATTCAGTATGATAAAATGTTCTCTCTAAAAAAACAAATATGCTGTTTGATGGTCAATGCAATAATGAAGAATTAGCCCAATGCATATAGAAGAATAGTTAAAGTCTCTAGATATAGAAAATAGGAGTAACTATATAAAAAAGAGACTATGGAAAAATTTAGGAAAAAAAAGAGACTGCAGTTTTATTCTTGTTGAAAATCTGTACAATTCATAAAGAAATGAAAAAAACAGTCCAGTGTTAGTTGTATCTACTTTCTCTCTATAAATGTAGAACTCTTCATGTCAGAAAAAGGCCTCCATTTTCTAGATATATATTGCAAGTGAACACAGTTCTGCTTAGTTTGTATAAATGACAAGTTTTTCTCTGCCAAGGAATTTTTTAAATTTTTTTCATATAATACTAATTCATGTTAGTATCCTTCCCTATGTAAAATCTTGATGAGAATAAGTACAAGTAATTTGACTTTAAGTATTCAAGAAATAGCAAAGCAATAACTTATGTCATCCTTGATTTCCGCACTCACTTTGTCTCTACTTGGATTTTACAGTAAAATGAGTAATGTGTGTTGTCTTGTGTAAGAAATCCATCTTTATTATACATAATGCTCTGTGGATAAAAAAGCTCTGCATTTCATCTTTATATAGTACAGGTAAAGTTACATTCTATTTTCCAACTCATTTCGTTGCCCTTATCTTGTGTCAATGTGTAGCAATAATAAAACAGAAAGAATTTCACCAGAATGCATTTTGATTTCTTAAATTTTTTTTGAGAGCATTCTAATGTATGTCCTATAGAGAATAAAAACACGCAAGCACAAGCTGCATTTTCTGCCCAGTGCAGAGAGGTTTATGTGTTTAACTCTTGCATATGTTCATTCATTTATTTTCCCTGTAAGAGTTAAGATCAAGTTCAAATTTTGCTCTTCTGCTGAAGTATGTTTGGAATAACTCTATTAGAAGAAAAATCTTGACCACTGTATTTCTATGGTGATATTTCTTACTGTGTAATCTAAACCCTAGTGATTCTTTTGTTTAGTGTATTCTTCAAGAGAACGTGTTAAAGTACCTTATCACTATTGCTGTTTGGACAACTTAAAACTAATACTTTGGAGAGTACTCCTGGAGAGAATACTTCTTTATTTTTCTTTTTTGCCAGATGCAAATTAACGTTCTCATTTTCTTCATGATTCAGTGTTAAACAAAAACAGCTGAGATGAAGAACTTTTGGTAGCGTTGGTGTTAGATAACAGGAAAAATATTTAAATTAAAGAAGCCAGGTTGAATAAAATCTGTTGTGAATTTTGTGCAGCTATATAAATTCCTCCTGAAAATTTAGGAAAGCCAAACTTCACCAGAAAAAGGTTAAGCCAGGTTTTTTCAGCATCAGAATACAGTTTTTGAAGAAGAAAATGTGTTCAAAATCATGACTAAAACAACAATTGCTGAGTAAATGTCAGTAGTTGAGATTAAAGAACATATGGTATCCCTTCAGTGAGTCCGCTGTGCTAGTCATATTCAGTTATTTCCGTTAAAGCAGCGTGATGTTAATAATACCATATTAATGTTAAATTATATTACTCTTAGTGGTCTAGAAGAGCTTTAGCATATGTTATGCTAGTTGGCAGAGTGAAAAAGAGTATTTTCAGATACTTATCACAAACTAGCACTTTAATCTCAAATTCAAAGGAAAATATTAGATTTTAATGCAACACATACTTATTTTTTGTGGCAGATATTTTAAAGTAAATCTAATTTTGTGTAATTTTGAAGCTAATTTACATTTTGCAGTTTGCTTGTGATAAGGTCAGTTCAACGTGAACTGTCTAATAGTTGTCTGGTTCATTTCTCCTTCTTCTTTAGAATGCATTAGATTAAAAAAAATACATCTTTAAATTTTGTTGTTAAGAAGATGACAAGTTTTCTCAAGGCTTTTTAGCCTGGAGAAGGAAAGGCTTGGGGTGATCTTTCAATATTTATAAATACCTGAAGGCAGGACGTAAAGTAGATGGGGCCAGACTCTTTTTGGTGGTGCCTGGTGACAAGACGAAAGGCGAGGGGTACAAACCAAAACACAGGAAATTGCGTTTGAACGTAAGAAAACCCTTCTTCACTGTGAGGGTGGTTGAACACTGGCACAGGCTGCCCAGAGAGATTGTGGAGTCTCCATGCTTGGGAGATACTCAAAACCTGACTGGACGTGGTCCTGGGCAACCTGTTGCAGCTGAGCCTGCTGGAGCAGGGGATTGAACTAGGCAATCTCCACAGGTCCCTGCCAACCCCAGCTATTCTGTGATTCTAGGACAAGTTTGGTCACCTGTAGTCTTAAATTCTAAAAACCCTTAGTTCAGTGTTTTAACTGGTCATTGTATCCGTATTTTCAATAATGTTTTCAGTTTTTAATGTTAAAAGTTCATGTTGGTTCATAAGATAGGTCAGTTCTCTGTCTTTCTGGCCCAAGCATTGTGGGAACCAGTGATTCAATTTATATAGTATATTTTGCTTTTTCCTTTCAGATGCAATTTGTTATTGTCTTGCGCAGGTTGAATAGATGAAAAAGGTCAACAGAAAAGATGCAAAAATGACAAAAACTTTACCTAAATACACACTGAAAAGAAACAAATCAATGGTTAAACTTTTGTTCTAGGGAAATCCTGAGCTGCTTATTCATGTTTTTTTATACTTACTTGGTTTATAGAGTTCTTTTTTAGCAGATCATTGCCTTCATATAAAGGTTTTAGTTTTAATAATTTTCTGGGGTCTTGTTTTTAAGGAATTCAGATTTAATTGACAAAGTCCTAGAGAGCTAGTTCCTTTGATGTCCAGTGCAGGTCAAAGAGTGGTTTATTTTTGACATTGATATTGTTTGTGGGTTTTTCTTCTGCTACCTAGAAAGTAGGGTAATAAATCTTGTGATGCTTTACTTTGGATTGGAATGGATTTTGCCTACATAGAAAAACAATTGCTAAGATATTTTGAGGAATTTCATTTTGATTTTAAAAGTGTTTGTGCAAGGTTAAACGAGGACAATTTAATGTGGTTGCAAAAGAAATTATTTTAAGCCAATAAAATATAATATCCCAGATGTATTGTGATTCTATGCGTACTTCCTATGGTTGATTGATCAATACTTAAATTAGCTGAATTGAAGGGAAGATGTGTGCTAAAGAAGATGTCATGGTGCCTGACTTTCATCTGGTTTCTGTCGTGCTGAAATGAGAATATGACAAAGCTTATTTCTTATTAGATCTGAGTTTGATTTTATCATAAAATAGTAAGCATCTTATATTTTTTGTGCAACTTTAACTTCCTATCATATCTTTTTATGACTATTTAAAGGGATGAACATACAAATCCTAACAGGAATAACAGACTGACTAGCAAGTTAGCAACTTAACAAAATGGTTATGATAGCTTGGTTGTTTTATTAAAAAAAAGAAAAAGAGGGAATCTTAAAAAGGTAATACTTTTTAGCTTTGAATATTTTAGCATAAGTTTGTTTATAAAACAAAAGATTGATGTTCAGAATGTTTCAGAAGTACACTGACTTGCAGTGTGTAGGTATTGTCTTATGCTTTTTGGATGTGAGTTCTTTGTTAACCTTGTGTAGAGGTAGGATTTTGTGGTCTATATGGCTTAAGAGTTAAAAAAGAAAACCAACGAACCAGCCAAACAAGCAAAAAAACCCCACCAAAGCTGATCTGTAACACCAGGTTTCCCAGTGGCTGAATTGCATCATTTCTAGAAGTTTACCCTTGTAGGTACACAAGATTTCAGATATTATTAGTGCTCTTTATTCCTCTTGCCCAAGCTTTAAAGTTTACTTTAAAATGACTGCTGAGAGAGTTTCCCTTTCAGAACTTGTGACCTCTTTTATCAAATCATGTAGGCAGGTGTTTTTTGTGTGTTTTTGTTTGTTTGCTTTGTTTGTTTTTGTTTTTTTTCCCCTCAACTCAGCTTCCCTGTTTTATGGTCAAGGTCCTGCTTGTCCACCATTTCTTGGTATTCAGTCTTGAAAAGCTGCTTTTTTCTGATCAGCAGTGTTTAATGATCCTCATTGTAATGCACAGACGACAGGAGATATTTTAGTATCTAGTATAATACTTCTTAGTTCCATATATCATGGTAAAACACAGCATCTAGTAAGCCATGTGCTTGCAAATTAGAATTTGAAGCCTAACATTTTCACAGAGATCCCCCAGTACATGACAAAATTCATAAGCTATGAATGTGTATATATGTGTATATCTATATATTTATACGTAAGATTCCTCTAGTAGATGGTGGATACATACATTTAATGGAGACCCACACTTGTAATCCCATCTTCAGTAATGTAACAGCAGTTTTTACATCAGGGTACCAGAAGCTTGAACAGTTTGCTTGGGATACTTACTGTGTCAGATAACAAGACTTTCCCATCTGTTTCCAAAAGGAGACTACTTTTAGCTTTATCTTGCCTTTTCACTTTTTTCTTTTTATGTCTGGAGAAAACATTTTGGCTGACATGACAGCAAGGCATAGAGAAATAAAATTTTTGAAGAATGATGTTAAGATGCAGGGGTAAAACAGCTAGAGTGAAGTGTCAGAAGTAAATGACATTTACCCAAGAGTTCTAAATGAACTTAAGTATGAAATTGCTGAACTGTTAACTCTAATATATGACCTATTCCACCCTCTCCTCTTAAGCGATTGGGAAGATCTAGGTATGATCTCTTCGGCTTTAAAAAAGAGCAGATTACAGCCTAAGAAAGAGGAGAATTCATTTACTAGAATAATCATGAGATCTGGATAGTGAAAACTGTAGTCACTCAAATTATTTCCCTTCTGTCAGCAGTCTCATCAGTTTGTCAGCCAGTCATTTCTTGTTTGATCATGAATTGTGAATTTCCTTCTGTGATAGGTTTCCTCCTTGCAGCAATTCAAGTAAATATGACTTCTTGGTCAGTGCATCTTTTCTATGTAATCTCCAGTTTGCCAACCTTATTGCTTAAGAGATATCCTCTAACTGTTAGTTAGGTACCCCCTTAGCCCCTGAACTTCTTCCTTGACAAGTTTTCACTGGCTTCCATACATATCTATCTATATTTGTTATCTGTTAAACATAAGGACAATGATATACTGTCTAACTATAGAATCCAAACTGAAGAAGGTTTAGTATTCATTTTCTTATTTTTCCATTCCACCAAACAGACATCTGCATTACTTAACCAATTTATGCACATGTAATTTTCCTGCAAGATCTTTTACATATTTACAACCACTTCTTCTTGTCAGATGAAGATAAAGCTCCATATTCTATGTTTAAAATTGCCTCGGTACAAGAGTTATGGAAGGTGGCAAGCGTGATGCCATGTTTTAAGAAGATTTTCTAGGAAAAATTGGAGCTCTACAAACCAGCAAGCCTGATGTTCATAATAGGTGCGTTGTCAGAAAGCAGAGTAAAGAATAGACTTAGGCTATTAGTTGGCAAAGAGTTAACATTGTTTTCTTAGAGAGGCTCGTGGCTCACAAATCTCTGAGAGTTCTTTGAAGGAGTCATTGAGTAGGAGGAAAGCAGTATTAGCATGGATGAATCTGCTTGGATTTCTGAAAGGATTTTAGCAATGTCTCTCTCTCATCAAAGACTCATAAAGAGTGGGAAGTTTCTGTCTTGGATTACTACCTGATTAAAAGGTAAAAATTGAAGAGCAGAATAAATGGTTAGGGTTTTTTAGTGTTACCAATAGTGTCCTAGTGAGATCTCTGCTGTAACCTGTGTTTTTCAACATATTCATAAGTTATTTAAGAATGAGGTGAAAAAGTCTGACTAATGATTTTCAGTGGGGTAAAAATGAAGCCTGAATGTGAAGAGCTGCAGAAGGATCTCATGATATTGCATGACTGGATGAATACATGGCAGATAAAATTCAGTGCTCCCGAGTGTAAAATAATTCATGAGGGAAAACAGTCCTAACTTTATGTACGTAATAAGGGGTTCTGAATTAGCATGGCAACAGTGTGACATAGGGAGAGGTCTTGCAGTTATCACAAATCTCTAAAAATGTCAACTCCCCCCTCCGCCCAAGTTGTCAGTTTATTGCTTGGTTTGGATCAAAAAAGTCAGTCTGATTTGGGGAATTAATAGAACAGGCATAGATAATAAAAAACTATAATTGTGTCAGGGCAGAAATATGTGCTGCATCCACACATTGAACAGTGTATTCTGATGAACCCTCTCAGAAAGAACATAGCAGAACTAGTGTGGGTGCAATAAGAATGACTTGGCGGGTACTTTTCTGTGTAACTCGGGAGCATTTGGATGTCAAAAGAATTGATCGGGAGTTAGTACGCCCAGAGGTGGGATATTGGAAAGTTAAGTTGGGGAGAGGGATAATGAGGAATGAATAGTATTTTCTGTTCTGTTCTTGCACCTTCCCTAGATTTCTGCTGTTGGGGATAAGACACTGGTGTGGCTGGATGTTTGGTCTGACACGGGTGAAGGAGAGCTTGCTTTTTTCCCAGGTCTGTTTGTTCCCTTGGGCTGAGTGGTGGGAGCAGAGTGGCTGGAGGAGGAGCAGAGAATTCCCCTTCTTTCTGGAAGTGGGGGGTGCCTGGTGGGGGGGGGGGGGCAATGCTCTTGGGGGGCTGGGGAGGGAGGGAGCGGTGGTGGATGGGCCGCCTGCAGCTGAGGAGAGTCCAAGAGGCTGTAGGCAGGAGCAGGAAGCGGAGAGCTGGGCCAGGCGGGCCATGGAAGGAGCCTTCCTTGGCACAGGTAGCCCTCGATGGAGCACACTGCTGTCCCAAGCTGCCCAGCCAGGAGGCAGTAGGCCATCGGGGGAGAGTTGTGGAGAAACCCTCGAACTGAAATTGAAACATCTTTTCAAGCCACTTTGAGTTTTCTTCATTTAAATGGTTAATATTTTTTTTGCTTAGGGTTAGCTTATTATCCTCATTTATAGTTTAGCTTTGTTGGTTTAAAAAATTTTCAGTCGTCTTTGGGGAGCTCAGTCAAAGGAGATAATGAGAAGGTCTAAGCAGATCCACCACAAAGCGCTGGCTGTCTAAGAGTACCACGGCACCCAGTGTATTAGTTTTTATGTTTGTGGAGAACACTTTTGCAAAGAATTTCAGGAAAATATTTGTGGTGTGAAAAATTGAACTCTAAATTATGTTTATTGGGACTAAAGCTGGTGGCAGTGTAACTTTGAAAATTTTACATAAGGTTTCACTACAATAACTTTGGCACATCAAGAAGAGTTTATTTTAGGAAACCAGAGTAATTAGCTTGTTGTATAAAGGGCCAGAGTATTTGAGCAGTGTTAAGTGCCAGTATGACAGAGTAGCTTGCTCGCGGTTTATAAAGCAGTGGCAGCATTGTGATCCCGCTGCGACGTCAGCAACTGTGCTACTGTGAGACCGCCGACATCCGGCATGCTTTACCTTAGCCCAGCGCTTGGGTCAGTTTGTGCGTTTGCATCATGGCGGTTCTGCCTGCATGTGTTTGGCTTGCCATGTTTTGGCCGGGAACCCCGTTTACCTCCATACAGATGTGAGTGCCGGAAGCTTTCTTGCTTGCTATTAGCAGTGGCTGAATGTATGCTTTCCCCCTTTAATTAGCTTGAACCTTCTAGCACGCTCGGCATCTGCTCATTGTCATGCAAGTAGTGTACTGCTGGAAGCGGTGCTCGCATTGGATCTGCCTTCGTCCTGACATTGTTTCCATGCACCTTCCAGCCAACTCTAATGAATCAACTTTGTTTTCTCTGACTGATTTTTCAACCTTCTGGCTTATGTGGCCGAAGTTAAAGGATTTTTGTATTTCGTACTCCTGACTTTTTGGAGTTATTTATATGGTACCGTGTGCTCTGCTGGCTTGACAGAGCTTGTTTTTCTTCTCCCAACTTCCATTTTAAGGGCTTGTTTTGATGCATTTTCCATCTGGTGCACAGTGGAGGCTTTGTCTTGATTTCTTTGATACTTCACTGAATTGTGATGTGGTCCAGCTTTAGGGGAGCTTTAATCAGAAACATAAATTACAGCAGACGATAAAGAGAAATGTAGAAGGGACTAAAAGTGTTTTGAAGACCAGCTCAAGGTGCAGTAGCAAACAAGAGAAGTTTGTGTAATATGTTTCCTGCTTTTGAGAAGGCATTTTGGGGAGAGAATCAATGAATTGAAATGAAAAATTAAGAAAATTTTTGTGAAGCTTAGCTTGTGTCAGATTTGAATGATGAGGATGTTGCAAAGAATCAGACATCCACAGCTGTGGGTTTGTTTTGTTTGGTTTTGTTTGGTTTTTTAAATACTAAAAATCTTGAGATTGAAACAAGCTAACTATAAAGAAGTAGTATTTTTATACAACAGAATTTATTTTCTTTCTTGTTAAATGAACATATAAAATACCACAAAAAAGAGCTAAAAGGCATTTTACTTGACTTTGGACATTAAAACATACAGGAAATGCCAGTCTTAAGGTAGGGGATGCACCTCTGATCTTGTTGCCAGGTTTGTACACGCTATGATACAATTCTACATATTCTGCAAAACCACTTTCCGAAGTTAGCACATGTGATGGTCACAATAAGGGTGAAAGTATACCTTTGTATACAATAATGTGGTATTTTCTAATTTACCTCTGCAAATGAAGTCTTTAAATGCAGATTTTCATGTATATAATGATCTGTAGTGAGTCAGGAATCTCTTTTCAAAGTTACTTTTTGGCAGAAATACAGTCTGCAGGAAAAAATTAAACTTACAGAAAACATAAATTCTGATCAAAAAATCCATTGTTGATTTACCATATTAAAATTAAACTAAAACTCCAAGCTCCTCTGTCAGCTGGCTTTCTTAGCCAGACTATACCTCCTTGAAGGGCTGTGGTCTCACTATGAGTGGGTGGTATGCATCCTGGCAATTGAGTAGTGACTCCAGTGCACTGTGAAAAACGTACTGTGTGCCGAAAGTTGAGCTAGAAGGAAAGAATCCAGTGAGAATCCCACGAGACAGATCTCACGTGGCGCTGTAGTGTCCTAGACAGGCAGTGTTCAAAATCAAATTATTATAGTCAACTCAGCACACCAAAATACTTTAATTGGATCATAATGATATTTTTTGCTTTCAGTGTAACTGGGTTATGTTTTGTATTCTAAAATAATATGTTTTTTAAAAATGCACTACAAGATAATTCACTTTGTGGTTGTGCACAGTAATGAATGAGCTAGCTGTAGAAATGCCATGTTACAGCCATTTAGTTGGTGAGAACTTTTTACATAAAGTGTGATAGTAGCACAGGATATGATGCTTTGAAAGTTAGCTTCTCTTCCAGATGATTGGCTATATGGACATTTGCACAGCATAAATGCATATACCCATCCTTTAATGAAAACCTTTCTTAGCTTTACATTCATCCTATTCTGCACAACAGGCATGATATAAATATCCAGGCATGGGTATAACATGATGACTCCTTACTTCGTTAAGTTCTTTGCATAGTGATATTAGCTTTCCATTTTTTTCCTGGAGCCTTGGTATTTACTTTATTTAACTGCCTGTATGAACAGACTTACTGTGCATGGTATTAGTTAGCTGCTCTAGTTTGAAAGTGAATTGAGCTAACTGAGTATAATCTTGAACATAAAGGCTGTTCATGTGGGGAATTAATTCTTAGGTGCAAGCTGACAGAGTACTAGCTACAATCTTTTTGCCTCCTAATAGCCTCGCATTGACAATGCCTCTGTTGCAATGCCTACTTTAAGGCTAAATTTCCAAAAGATTTTGACTCATAAACATATCACTGAAATTGTTAACGCTTTGCTTGATGAACAGCTGGGGAGGAAAGCCATTGATTCAGCAGTAACATTCCTTGCCCACATAAATATTTGTGGCATAGGTACTAAATTCTGAGCTTCTACGCCTTGTGCTGTATTAATTCATTTGGTATTTTTCTTTCCAGCATATGCTTGGTTTCCATTTTATTTCAGTTTGCACATTGTAAACTTTGCAAACTTGTAAGCATTTGAATTTTTAAAATGTTTCAAGGAAGAACAGTAATCTTGGCTAGCATAGGAAACATTGTATGCTGTTTTGTCTAATGTGGGCTTTCACCTTCCTTCTCAAATTCCATTACCCGAAATTGGATTTTTTCACATGTAGAGTGTTTTGTTGAGTCCTATGCACCCATGCTTTTCAGGGGTGAAGAGGTGATGTCAGACTTAAAGCTCATAAAGGAGACTGTCACAACCGAATTGTGACACAGGGAAGAAAAATGCTGTTTGTGCAGTAGACGTGCAAGTGATAGTATCTTAGAGACATCCTCTCAAAAGAGTTGGTTAACACTGAACTTGAAGATATTAATTCGTGTACATTGATCATTTGATAAATTCTAATGTGTCAGTGATAGAAACTCCTTTAAGCTGAGTGGATTTTTAGAAACTGAATCAAATAACAAATTCTGAGGAATATTTCTGTTCTGTGACTGCACAAGAATGCAGTTGAACATTTGCAAATCACTTTTTAAGTTTGTGTAAAAATGCACTAATTGTTATGAAAAATATTAAATATGTTACAAAACAGACATTTTAAGTATCAGCGATTGTCTGTATTTGGCCAGGAAAGAGGCAGCCAGGGCATTATACTGTGTCTTTTTCAGCTTGTTGGCTGATGATTTCACGATAATTATTATTTTTAGCTTAGTCTTTGTTCTAAGGATTCTACCAGAATACAAATTGCTTGGAAAATTGAATCAGAGATTTTTTTTATTATTATTTATTTATTTTTTAGAGGAATTTTAGGTAAAACTGAGCTGGTGATATTTATAGTTACTGGCATGACTTCAGACAGTATTCTTCCTGAGCATAAAATAAGATACTTAAGTTGATCTGACAGTGAACTTGCACTAAAAACATAAGAGAATACAGTACATGATTACAGCAAGTGACAGCTCTTGAGCCTGGTGGCATAAAATGAATAATTTTCTTATAAAAATGTCATTGTTTAGAAAACTCAATGAAAATGAATAACATCATTTCCCATAACAAATGCTTTTACTCTTTTTATAAGGTTAAAAGTTGAGTGTTTCTTCACAGCCAGAGATACTATTATCACTGCTGTCATCATTTGGACTTGGTTATAGGGTTGAGCAACCAGGGCAATTGCCTGACACTTCAGGCAATCAGGAGGGCTTCCACCAAGCCTGATTAAGTCATAGTGTAAATCACCAAAACATATAGGAGTAAGGGGCTTGTTCCATAACTCTCACTAAGCCCCTATGAGTGTCATAGCTACCATATGTGATAGTATTAATGAACTGTCAAGTTCAGATAACTATGGAGGGTCATGTAAGACCTTTAACTTTAGATTTACGCTCTCCATAACTGCACAGAAAGCAATGTTCTGTTTTTCCCCACTGTTTTGACATCTTCTAATGCTGTTGTTGAATTTGAGCGATGGATATGATTTTAGTGTATTTCATCTTTTTGTTGCCCTTTTAAACAAATATAATTGAAACAATGTGCAAAGCTTTTGGTTGAACTTTCAAAATCACATTCAGCTCAGTATGCAATTGTATGTTGTTTTCAGCATATTAGATTAAAAACATGAGTACGAATGGTGTCATTTAGAAACGCTGTTGATTTGATTTAGCATAATAGTTTTCAGTCATTCAGCATGCATTATTCTTATCCTGGATGGTGCTAGGACAAATGTTCAAATGCTATCTGAAATTTTTGCAGTTAAACCTGTTTTTACACACAAATGTTGCAAATGTAGTGGTAACCAAGATATATGTAACCTAAAGCAAAGGGTAACTGAATCTTTGGTTTTGTTTACAAACATGAAAAGAATCACACATGTAGATGACAGGAATGTCTCTTTGCTCAGGACCAAGTATAGTTATTAGATAAGAGGGAGGAACAGGCACTCATCTTACTAAAACTTGATTGACAGAATAGCTTTTGTGGCAAGTATTTTTAAATGTAGGTTCATGCTTACCTTTAAAAGATCCAGTAAATTCAAAACATCTTGTTTGTCTCCTACTCCAGCTGATACTGAACTGTATCTGGCACACTGCTGCCAGTGGTTGTAATTCAGTACAACTATTGATTTCTTATATTTGGTCTTCATCATGATTTTCATTTGGCATTCAATGGATACACAGAAGTCTCAGAAAAGAGAAAACAAATAATAATAAAAAAGCCTTATTCTATTTAAAAGAGGGGGGAAAAAAGTAATGTTTACAAAAGACCAAACCCATTTGACAGAATTTCTGCTGGGCTCAGCAGAAAGGGACAAATTTCAAAAAATTTCTCACAGTGAAATTTGTTATTCAATGTAATTTGGAATATGCCATGGAAAAAATTAAGTGCCACAGATGCTCACTATCCTGCCAGAGAAGAGGTATATGCCTAAACCAGAATGCTGTTATACAGAAATCCTATTTTTAAATGTTTATAAATATGGAGATATATATATATATATACACACTTACACTTTTTCAAAATTAAACATACTTTTAAATATCAGCTCATTGGGATTTGAATTCTGGCATTATTAGAATTGTTCCTCTGTGGTTCCTTTCTTTATAGCAGCTTGAGTAAATTCAGAGCTCTTAAGCAATTTTATTTATGACCCTTACTGTTTAACTGGGTGCACTTGCTGTTAGTTAAGGTACTTGTATAGACTTTCCTTCCCATTAATTTTCCAGTTAGTTGCTGACATATCTGATCTTGTTTGTTTAATTAGCCATAAACTAGTTGTAAGCTCAGAAATATATTCGTAGAGCCCAAACAATGAATTGACATTATTTCTTTAATTCACAGTCCAGAAGGCACTCACAACATCTATGCTACTTTCCCATTTTATATTCCCATACTTTTCTTTAAGCCTTTTTAAATATCAGACTTCTCTCTATAGGTAGCAAAACCGTTTAAGCTAGTAAGCCAAAGTTTAGCCTTGTACCCCAGGAAAGTAAAATGTGTGCAGATTTCTTTTACAGATTGAAGTTGATCACTTTCTATAAGGTTTCCAAAATAATTTCCCATGAAAAATATATGAATTTACTGTCAGCTGTTGGCTTATGGTGAATCTTCCCTTTATTGCCTCTAAGTGATTCATTCCTTCACATGGGTGTGACAGCCCTGATCTGAGCTGTCAGTGATGAGTCAGAGGGACAGCTCCATGTCCTCCATGAGTCTTCTTGGAGCCTCCAACAAGACAAGGCAAACTTGGTTATATATAGACTCATTCTTTAAAAGAATAGAGCAAAACTTTTGCAGCCTTCTTTATAGATATTTAAGGTTGTGTGCCTGTTTTATCAGTAAGTCACTAGTAAGTCAGTAAAGAACTTCCTTAGAATAATGCTATAAACCATTACTAGTGTATGTATTCAAACTTGCATGACCAAGCAGAATATTAATATAGCTTTAGCTAAAGTGGTTCAAGTTTATATGTAGAAAAGATTCTACCCTATCTAACAGACAAGATATCAAAAGAAATACAAAACTATTATTTGCGGAAAAGTACTATTTCAAAACACTTTACAAATCTTGGGGGGGAAATGGGAGAACTCAAGAAAGGCAGGAGTTTTGAATCCTAGAGTTATAGTAAGTGAATAAATATCACAATAATCGATAATTTGCCATGCTTTCTCCATGACCTGCAAGTTGGTTATTGCAGACAACTGCTTGGTCCCTCTACTCAGATGAAATTCTGAAGTCCCAATTTGTCATTTTAGCACAGTCTCATTTTCGACCAGTATCTGGCCCCAGGGCTGCATCTCCCTCTCTCTAACCTCTGTCCATTTTGTCAGTTTAGACTTTAAAGTGTGCTGTGACTGAGTTTATTAGGCTATAACAGCAGTTTCAAAGGCATTGTTACTTAAGCAGTGATTTTATAGAAAAGAAATAACGGGTAGCTTTTCCTCTTAACTGAAAAAATGAGTGCACTGCTGAAAAAAGAAGCAAAAGGATAGTTCGAAAAATAAAAGTTAAAACCTAAGCTAATGGATTGTGGCAGAGAAAATTGAGAAATGTGATCCAGGATGCTGATGCTAAGCAGTTGCCAATACCTGATATTCAGAGACAGACAGCAGTCCTTGGCTACCTGGACACCATTCAGTCATGTGATTCAGTAGCATGGTGATAGTGTTTCCACTTAGCTGTTCATATTGGATCTTGAAGCAAGAGGACTCCTAATGTAGCAAAGTGTCCTGAACATATGATCTCTGACATAGCAGAACTACCATGCAGAGAGGTAAGAAAGAGACTTCTAAGAAGAGGTTGGAGGTTTGGGTTTTTTTCCTGCACCAAGGTGCTGTTCTCAGGAGAAGGGAGTTCATCAGCTGTTTCTAAATTTATCTGAGTTGACAGGTCTTGGGAGAAGACAGAAGCCTGAAATACTCCCAAGACCACTCCACGTAGCCACATTGCCCTTTTAGGCTTTTAAGCTAAGGCTGCTGTCTGCAAATGTTTTCTGCCCTTGTGTCAGATAATGTAGGAGCCGTTCTTTGAAAAACACCAGATTACTTGTTTGTCTGACTTTGCTGACAGGGCAGATGTTATGTATAGAGTTGGCTGGGCCATATGGCTAACAAGGATGCCCTTAAATGTGCATAAAAGCACAAGCACAGCTGAGATTTTCTTTCTGAGAGTAGTAATTTTATCACACCAGACTTGATCCTAAAGTCTGTGTAAGTATTAACAGGTAGTGTAGCAAGAGCAGATCTGTGGCTCAGTTGATGTCAAGGACTGTATGCATTTCAAGGGGCTTTACTTTGGACTAGCTATAGCCTGGTCCCATGGAGTGAACGTCCATTAATGGTCTGAGGATGGTAACTGCTGGCTTCGCTGGATCTGAAAGAACTTTAGTTCATGCTCTGGGGTCGCTCTGCAGTGTGAAATGAAGTCCCATTAGTGGGAGCAGTTGGGAGACTGACTTCAAACTGATCCAAACTAAAACACGAATGTAGGAACACTCTTGGGGTACTCCATGGGTCAGGCATCATGATGATTCAGGAAATTTGGCCTCAACTTCATCTTGGGAGTTATTTCTGCAGAACAGAATAAACACGACTTTTTGTAGAGGCTGTTTATGTTCCTTTCAAACAGAGCAAAATGCATTTAATGTACCTTCTGTAAAAGTTGCAAGAATCATTAACATTGATAGTAAGGCATGCTAGTTTCTTAAAATAGCAAAATAGTGATGTGGAGATTTTTATAACTGTTATTTAAAATTCATTAGATCTAAGGTACTGAACAGAAGAAGTACAATTCTAGGTCCAGAAGCTGTATATGGGAAGTATGGATCACTTCTCATCACTCTGAGTTTTTTCTGACTCTTGCTTCTTCTAAGAAATATTTTCTATAGCATAATAGGAAAATCATATTTTAATTTCCGATAAGGGCTTTTTGCCTTGTGGCCAGTCTTTTTGATTTATTTTTGCTATTGATGTATCCACTATTACGGTGTGGAAAAGGCTTTTACTAACTTCCATTTAAGTTTCCACCTGAATTTAGGCCACCGAGCATTAGAACCCTAGGCACAAGCCCCTTTTAATCTAGTAGTCATTGTTTGCTATGAATCTTTTTGTGCATTAGAAGTATTTTCCTTCAGCTGTATAATTTGATCATATGTCATTTTGATAGCATGCAGGGATGGTCTTTGAAGCTTCAGCTGCATGAAGGAGTCCTAAATCTTTTCCTCTTAGGCATGGTGGTAGTAGTAGTAAGCAGAATAATGTGACTGTCCTTTCTGGCTTATAAGGTGATGAGGCCTCGCAGAAAAAAACCCTGGAGATTATTTCTGCTGCTGTCTCTGAGGTTCAAAAAATGTAGTATTCAAGATACTGTAGTAACTTTTAGTTGTGTATCCAAATTTTGTACTTGTAAGACATACTTCAGGTACACACATTGAGAAATTTGACTCTTAATTTCCCTCTGCTTCCGTTTCTCCGTCTGTAAATTAGAGAGAAGTGCACATTAATTTTGAGAAGAATCTTTAAATAATCTAATAAATTGTACTGTCAGAGAAGATGAATTATTCAGAATAGACTTTACATTGACAGTGTTTGGGAAAATAATGTAGAATTTATTTGACAGAAATTAAAAATCTGGTACTTGATCACTGCTCACATGAAAGATAGTTTATATTGGTGTTACAGTAGCTGTTACATAAATGTATAATTGAGGGCAGGATAAGATGCTTTTACCTTGTGGCTTATTGTAAGAATTTCTTAATTATGCTGATTTCTTATAGGAGGTACTGAAACAGCTACAAGGAAGTATTGAAGATGAAGCAATGGCGTCTTCTGGACAAATTGATTTACTGGAACGACTTAAAGGTAAATTTAGAATTATGTTTTAAATAGGTTCATTTGTTTCTTAGTTATAGTTGCTCTGGAATAAAATTTTCCAGCTCAGCTGCATTTTTTTTTTCCATTGTTAACTTTGACAGTTAGGCACAGTCTTAGTGCCTGTTACTCTTTTACTAAGTATTTTAAGACACATTTTCTAAAAAGAATGTGTTCCTGTGTTGCTTTTGTACTTTTGCTGCTGTTACTGTAGAGCTTCATATGAAGCATTTACATACATATAATTTTACAATTACATACAATTGCATGTAATATAACTTGCACTTTATTCGCTTCTTTGGAAAAAAAGGATTTAATTGTTTAAATTAGTGGTATGTTAGTTCCATCAATCTTCTAAACTCGTTTACATGCCCGCCTTCTCCCTGTCACATTACTGGAACTGTATCTGTCATGCTGAAAATTGGTGCCCCCTTCCCTGAAACATGGTGGAATGTGCACCCAGGCCATTATATGGGATGTGCAGAGCAAACCCAGGTCAGTGACTCCCTGCCATACATCCATTCTCTCTGTCACAGCACCAGAAATATTGTACAGGATGTCCACATTTAGGTCCCTATGGTGGACACTTCTCATTGTTTATATGATGGTGCAGCATCTGCAAGATCCCTGAGAAAGAGGCTGTTAGGAAGTGGGCCACAAGAACAACTCAGCTGGCATTTATGCTACACTCTGCCTGTTTCTGAGCTCTCTGGGAAAGAGGCGAGCAGACTGGTTTGGAGATACTGTTCTGGCTGGCAGGACTGTAGTTTGGGCATCATCTCATTTAGAGGATTAGTACGCTCTGACTGTACCATCAAGTTTGTTTTTGTTCATATTATGCTCTTCTGTGGATCCCAAAGCACAATGTTTTAACTGTTTCCATTAAAAAAATCATAGATTTGTTCATGAAGTATGACATGAAGATAGGAATGATCTTTAAGATTTGTGCTGCTGAATGTCAGCCCTGAAAACATTTGTTCTTTATTATCCAGAACTGAACTTGGAAAGTAGTAACTTCCCTGGAGTGAAGTTAAGGCCAAAGGTGCCCATGCGTTCCTATGGGAGCCGGGAAGGGTCTGTGTCAAGCCGTTCAGGAGAGTGCAGTCCTGTTCCCATGGGATCATTTCCAAGAAGAGGTTTTATGAATGGAAGCAGAGAAAGCACTGGTTATTTAGAAGAGCTAGAAAAAGAGAGGTAAACTTCTTCGTTTATTCTTTCAGTGTGCATTGACTTCTTTTAATTTTAACATGCAAATTTACTGAAACATTTAAGATCTTACACTTAATATTAGTTATGATGCATATGATTTTGATAAGTGGTATACTCCGAATTATCCTAAGAGTTAAGGAAACTAGAAATCTACGTTAGATTTAAATACACAGACACACACAGAAACAAATACACATCCTCAAGCACACCAATGTAGTTTTTACTGCTTCTTCATACATATATTTCATTGTTGCTGGTCGTTTGCTGAAGTTAATTTTATTTTCATCAGCAGAGTGTTAGCATCTTAAATATTTTTATAGTGAGAGAAATGAAGCATCCCAAACACCTCTTTATCTCCTCACCACTATTAATAAGTGCTGAAAGTGTAGCAATGTGAAGGTGCAATCTCTTTGTCTTGTTTAAATGCTAATAGCTACGACAGGTTGTTAATGACTTACTTGATGTTAGTAGTCATGTACCTAGTGATTCCTTTCTCTTAACAAAAATAACTGCCAAACAAAGGTATTTATTCTGTCTTCAAGACGCCATCGCTATATGATGTCAAGCCTGTTGGCAAAATAATGAAGTTGTTTTTGCTTGTGCAGTAGTGGTATCCATTTAATGTGAAGAACATACTTCCAGGGCATATTACAGAGATGTACCACATATCAAAGGAAATGCACTTGTGAAAGAAATGCAAAGGAAGAGACAGGCAGCTGTTTCTGTTGAAGGCTTCTTGATATCCTAAAATGAATTTGACTAAAATCCCAGATGGTTTCAGAGGCCTCTTTAAGACAGGGCTTTCTAAAGATTTGGTCTTTGAAAGCTACTTAATGGACGGGATGTCAGGCTGGGGGGCTGCAAAACCATGTAAATTGCAACACGATATTTTTGTGCAAAGGGTCTTCCTTCCTAGTGCCTCTAGTTTGGTAAGATTGATGAAACAGAGCTTTCTGTGTACGATATTTTATATGGACAGCACCTTGGTTCTTACTCAGAGTAAGAATCTTTGTTCATCTTGTTCATATTTTTTCCAATGTTGTATTCTACTGCATGTGATACTGAAATCTTTGAGTGTATTTGGGGCTTTCAGTTGTGCTTCAAATGAATTCCAGGCCACTCAGAACAAGAAGTGTTCATGCGTAGCAACCAGCATTCTTCAGGGTGTTCAATACACCTGTTTTATGATCTGTTGTGGATTCTCAGGTGATAGTTCTTTGGAAATTTTCCTCAATGATAAAGACAGCTTAAGCAGTGAACTGATCCTTGTTTATTATAACCCTGGAATAAAGGAAGGAGGGATATTTTAATTTCAGATGAGTTCACTGATCTGGTTATGAAACGCCACGCAAGCAGTGTTACTATCACAATTGAGGGAGTAGAGATTTATGCTGCTGAGAAAATGATCTGCAGAAGCACGACCAGATAATGTCTAGCTTCATTATTAGTGAAATGACGGATAATCAAAAATGCCTGTTTATTACGCTCTTTGAGGGGACATGTAAGAATGTTAGAGTATCAACACGGAGCCTGGATAGCCCAAAAATCAGAAGTTGGGGGTGGGAGATATAGGACAGTACATCTGAAATCACTACAATTTCTGAAAGGAAAGTAACTGCTTATTTTCCTGTGTTCTGTGTTTGAGTTTGTTTGGCATATTTATTAAGTTTCTGTATTTCTAAACATATATTTAACAAGTATTTGCTAGACGAATTTGTTGTTTGTATTTAAACAGATTTTTAAAGAACTCATGGAATTTAACAGGCCTCAGAAAGTTAAAGCAATGTGGAAAGAAAACTAACATTTTTTGGAAACCCAAAATAAGGGAACATTTCCACCCAATAATCAAATACACTGGCACAGTATATGCTGCTTGTGAGCAACAGTTTTGGGGGAGGAGCAAATCATTTATTAACCAGGCTGCAAATTTGCGAAATTCAATAAATGTTTTTCATTAATTAAAAAAAGGGGGGGGACTAGAAAAAAGTGCTAAAATTTGCTTTGTACTGAACATTTAGCTTGTCCAAAAATGATATTCTAAGGGAAAGAAATTAATAAATTAGTTCAGTTACCAGAATGAAGGTAAAATTGTCTACATATTTTTCATTTGCTCAGCTCCCCTCTAGTTTCAAAGCTCCCCTGAAAAGGGGGGGGGAGGGGTGTGTTTCTGTCATCAGTTTAAGACACATTACCTGTTAAATGCCCACTGCATTCTCCTTGGCTAGTTCCAGGTGTATTTGATAAGACACTATCTCAAAAACAAAACTTTTCAAAGTGCCTTGCAGGTTACTTTTTGTGTCAGTTTGCCTTTTGCAATTTAGTGAGTTTAGTAATTTCATTTTGTCAGTTCTATAATTTACCACGTAGGCTGATGATCTTGAAGAAGTGCTTAAAATCATGAATTTTCTATGAAAATTGTTTTCCTGCTTTATTTCCTGTTTTATTCCACTCTTTTTTAATGTTGATTTTGAGCATTTTCTTTGTCTCATGACTTCTCTCTCCCAACTCTTGTCTCCTGGTGGCTGAGTGGGCTACTTACCGCAGTCTTTCCAGTGTCCGTCAGCAGTGTTTGCTTGTATCAGATGTTGGAAAGTTTGTGTCCAGCCTAAGGCGGAGGATGTTACAGTGTTTCTGCAATTGCACAAAAAATGCCGACTTACTGAAGTGGGTAGCTAAAAAACAGCTAGAAACAGCTAATGTGTCCTCAAAATTTGTTGTCTCACTCAATAATTGTTTTTTCTGCAGAAAATTTTGTTTCATTTTCCATGTTTTATGCATCACTTCGTTGGAAGGCATTTGTACCTGTTTTACCTTTGGTGTTGAGCAAAAGCTACTATTTGAAATACTGGTTGTTTTCAGAGAGTAATCCTCAGGAATTTGTACCATTTTAAGGTTTTGTCATTTTATGGCTTACTAATAGAAGTCAAAGAATTAATTATAATTGAAATTACATGATGTAAGTAGAGTAGCATATATTCTGTTTCCCTTCTCCCTTTTAACTGGGAATAAGATTGACATATTTATACAAAAAATCGGAAACAAGAAACTGCTTTTGTCTGATCCTGCATTCATTCAGCTTCACTTATTGTTGGGAGCTTCAAAAAAAACACATTAGAGAAGCCTTTTGAAACGCACATCCTTTAGAAAAGCAGTTCAAACGGGAAACTTTTTTTTATTGATAAAAAGCACTATAAAGTTCAAAGAGTTTGCTTGATTTGCCTTGCTGCATTCTCACTGAACTTGACAGTGGTTGACAGAGAACAGAATATTCTCTGATACTGTGAAAGTACAGATATAAACAATCTTGGGGTGTAAAAAGATGGAATAACTGCACTGGGTTTTTCCATCAGATTTTTTCTTTGATCAGTAACAGCTCTTCCACCTTAAACTCACTCCTGGCCTCAAAAAGTTCCAGGTGGCTGCAAAGGAGCTTTACTTGTGGATGGTGTAATACCTGCTACAAATGTCAGTGCAAGGAGCAGCCTATCAGATGCATCTGCAGAGTCTCGCTCTGCTTATTTTCAAGGAAATGGAAGTAGAACCTGCTACGATTGTACCAGGCTCCTTCAGGCTGGGGGCCGAGAGACCTAAAGTCACTGTTAAACCTTCTCCTGGAGCAGTAATACCAACCTGCGAAGCCCAAATAAAGCTTTGCTTAGAAGCAAAAATGGCACTGTTAAGGTGTCCCCCCAGGTCATGCATTAGGGTGTTTATGGTGCAGGGATGGTTCTTAAGTTCTTTTCTTGCTTCTTGCATCCTTTCTGCCTGTCAAAACAGATTGAATGGCACAAAGTCTCACTCCCAAACCGAATACCCTGCATTTTACAAGAGAAACTTAATCACTTATTCACTTACCTGCTTTCTAAAAAGGACTTCTGTTGGTTAGCTGAAAACAATCCCTCCTCTTTTTACTACCAGTTCTTTGACATCCAGAGACAAAATTAGTCAGTCCTTTGACATCTGCAAGTCCTTATGTAGTTTTGATCAGCAGCAGATGAGAATAATCTGATTCATACCATTAGAAAAGCATTTACAAATAAAAAGGCTTTTCATAAGGATTGAATTAATTATACCTCTGTAACTTTCACTTCACAAACTGGACACGCTCAGCGCAGTGACACCCATGGGGAGAAGGGGATGCCCTGCCGAATGGCTGCGTGCACAGAGGCCAGCAGACGGGGCGAGTATTAGACCATGGGCAGGTGGGAGGTGAAAAGAGTAACCCTTTCCCACAGGCTTTCCCTAAGCAGAATCTATTAGCATTTTGTTCAGTCCACCTAAAGTGTCCCAACAACAGGGCTACAGTCCTTGCCCGGGGGAATTCCTGCCCAGACCCATCCTTGTCACTGAGGAATTACAGTTGTCCTGTCATCCTGCTACAGTTACCCGCAACAGTAGCGTAATTGTCATTTGTTGCTTTCTTTCACTAATTTTAATTGTAAGACCATTTAGTAGAGAAGTTGGCCCAATAAATGGCTTAATGTTTGGTCTTGACATTCTTTATCTTAAACAGTCCTGTTTCAACCTAACTTTGGAATCAAATCAGGAAAGTTATGTTAATCTGGTCGTCTTTAAAAACGTTCAGCACTCTTAGATGGGTGTAGTTTTTCAGTGTCTTGTGCCTGAAGTGAGGGAGAACAGCCCAACAACTGAGTGGTTAGTATAACGGTATGGTTTTCCTTAATCTCTTTCAAAGGGAATGTAACTGTCGTTAAGATTATGATTCCTTTCTTTCATAGTTTTACATTAGATTAGGCAATACCAGTTATTTCTTTATACATCTAAACTGTTACAAGAATACTATTTTTTTTAATATCTGAGATGTATGGAATCTTTTCAGTATTATTCTCAGTTCTGCCCATGTGTAAATGAAAAAAAATTAGGGCTATTAGTTTAGCATTTACTAACATAAACTAGATCCTGTAAATGTTTCATTTTCCACTTTGAGCACTATTCAGGTCACCTGCTTTGAGTATGGAATAATAAACTTAAGTCATCAAAGCTTCTTTATTTGAAACATTTTTAAAGAGAAACCTAAGTCAAGCAGATACTTTAAAACATGTATTTTTAAAACCTTTGTTTTACATGAAGTTCACTCATTTGGAAGCTTGATTATCTTCTTACCAAATCATGATTGAAATACATTAACAAAGTAGTCGGGGGGATTTTTGTTTTTGTTGTATGCTTTGTTTTTCTTCCTTAACAAAATGTTTATGGTAATTATCCATAATGTGTGTGTGTTTGTTAGAAAGATTCATGTGTCTCTTGTCAGAAAGATCACAACCTCAGTTTAAAGGGAAAAGGATGCAGAAGTTAAGGGATAGGAAATAATACTGGGCAAACTTGTACACAGCTTTCTGTATTATGGCTGAATATTTGAGTTCAGTCTTAAGCATTATCAGTCCAATTTTGTTTATGAATACTATGCTCATTTAATTTTTTTTAATGAAGTACCCCATCTTTATATCATCTGTAATCTAATATGGTTTTAGCATTTCCTCTAATGCTAATGAACAATATTAAAGTGTCAGAAGGGAGAAGAGTGCTTGCATAAAGCACTTGTAAGAAACTAAAAAACTTTTTTGTAAAAGTGGCTTGTCTATATACCTGTACTAGCACGATTTTGGCCATAACATTTTAAAATGTATTTTAAAAAGAGAAGTGTAATAATAAATAGTATGTAACTATTTTGATAGATTTTACAACTATATGCATGTAGTTTATAAAGGATTGATAAAAAAGTATGTAAAACTGTTTTAATAGATATGTTCTCATAGTTTGCATATAAGTGTATTCAGCTCCTTATGTTGATGTTCCAATACCTTTAGCACATACTACCCAGGTTTGCAATATGCTTATGTTACGTATTTAAAATGTGTTAAGCAGCTGTAAATGTATCCTGACTATAACATTCAATGCAAGCTACTCTTCTAAAATATTTTTAATAATCATGCAAATAACTTGTTTGCTTTATGCATTGTTTTGGCATGGATGACAGAGTTTACTGAGAAGGCACTACAGAGACAGCAAAGATAACTGAATTTAGTAATGGTATTCTGAGATGTATTTACCACAATATCCAAGCCTTTTCTTAAATAGCAGTTGTAGTTTGCTGCATTGTACAAAGCATACTGTCATAAAAAAGCAGGGTGCAAGTTAGCACAGGACTAATAACCTGTACTTAGCTTTCACAAAATGCCTCTCAGCTGCAGTTTTCCAAGTGATTTATAATGAAGGATAGCTATTATCTCTTTTACAGATGTGGACCTGATATACGAGAAGTTACACTGACTTGCTTAGCACAGTGTAGTGTATAGTTTGTTTCGCTAGGGCCAGGGGACAGAACCCCTGCTCAAACTTCTTGTTCAGTGCCCCCTTCAACAAACCTCTTTTCTTATATGACCTTTGGTATTGGTATCAATGCTTATTGCTGCACTTACATTGGTAATGAAGACTTACTAGTGAGACATTTCCTGCTTCTGTTTTTAATAGATCTCTGTTGCTTGCGGAGCTTGAGAAGGAAGAGAAAGAAAAGGACTGGTATTATGCTCAGCTTCAGAACCTTACTAAAAGGATTGATAGTCTCCCCCTTACTGAAAACGTAAGCAACTTCAGCATGCTTATTTATGTATCTGGTGCTATGATCTCTGTTTAGATGCCGTGCTTATTTTACAAATTTGGGGAAGTTCTCTAATATCATTTTGGTTTAAGGCATTTTTTTGTTTACTGTGTAAAGTTACTCACTCGAAGTAATGCATTTTTTCTTTGCAGTTCCCTGATTTTCAGGTATTATTTTACATCACATCAGTATGAATGTCAGTGCTAGACAGGAGCACTTGAAAAGTCGTTATGACAAATGAATTACATGTCAGTAGGTTTCTTCTTTGACTGTGTCCCCCTCCCCCCCCAAGGCTTTTTTCTATCAGCTCCATTATTTGACTTTTAGTTTTGAGAGCAATATTAGCCTAAGAGACAATTTACACAGGAGCTCTTAATTCAGAACAGTGAGTAAAATGGTGCTATAGCCTATGCAGATTCTAACGATCCTCCAAGCTTTTACCTTGGCGTCTCCAAACTAGTTATAGTCATCAACATTATCTGGGATAATGAAGATCTCTGATATCCCAGATAACACAGGCTTTTCTGCTGTCAGACCTCAGCAAGTTGCATGCATTTGCAGTGCATTCCTTGGTACGTACAGTTCTGTGAAGGCTTGGTTGCCCAGCCTTATAGAGGCATATCTGGACAGGAACCGATTAGCTGTATTTATGCAGTACTGCCAGAGCTAATCAGCCTCCTGGAAATGGAAATACAATGTGGAAACACTTCAATGATTGGGGTAAAACAGCTGGAATTCAGCAAATCTAACACTAAGTCACAGCCAAGTTGATCAGAAAACCAGGGGAAGGCGGGGGAGACTGAAATGGACCTTGAGGAAATGCAATCTATTCTCAAAGACAGTCAGCTGCATCTGTGTCACTCTTAAATGTACTGTAGCTTTTAAGATGAAGTCTCCCCAGCTTCATAGGTAATCAGTTAACTTAGCTCTTATTATTAGAATGTTTTACTTAATATATATGCTAAATCTTTTTTGTGGCAATTTATGTCCATTACTTCTTATTCCATCCACAATGGACCAACAGATTATCCCTTTCTTTTTAGTAGCATTTTACATATTTATAGACTATATATCTCTTGCTGGCTCTCTGACTTGACCTTGGTGAAGTCTTCTGGAAGCAGTTGCTGTTGGAAACTTGTTTATTTGCAAACAGTAATTGTCCAAAAACAGTGAAGTGTTGACTTCTAGGAATAATGAAAAGATATAACAGCCATAATTGAGTTTTCTAAGAAAAACTAAATTCATATCATATTCATCTGTTAAGAACAGAGAGGAAAGTAATCGCGTATTGAAAGATGATATTAACTAATGCTCTTTTTGAGCAAACGTGTTTACTGGACCTGGTACTATTTTCCATGTGTTTGAATAAATTACCTGTGTATGTATGAGTAGTAAACTTTCAGCTTAAAAAATTATCTCGTTCAGCCTAGAGAAGAGAAGGCCTAGAAGGGATCTGATGACAGTCTTCCAATACTGAAAAGATAGCTGTAGAGAAGATGGAGGTACTCTCTTCACATGGTGACAGGACAAGAGGGCACCAGTTGTTTCAGGGGGAATTCTGTCCAAATATATGAAAAAAATCTTCACTGTGAGGACAATTTGAACATTGGAATAGATTGCATAGAGAAGTGGTGGAATCTGCCATGCTAGAAATATTCAAAATTTAGCCTGAAAAGGCCCTAACCCGATCTAAAGCCCAGCTTTCAACAGAGGGTGGGACCAGGAGATATCCAGGAGTTGCTGCCAGCCTAGACTTTTCTATGCTTCTGTGATCTTTTAAAATAAAGCTTGAGAGAGTTGCATTTAAATCAACTTTCTTGCTAATTTTTAGTTTTCTCCATTAATTGCAAAGACCTATTTTTTAAAAATCTGCGTTAATATTATAAACCAGCCTTGCAGGTGCTTTGAAAAGTATATTGATTGGAGTACCTACCTTTTTTTGTAGGTTATGAATTGAATAGCTATGCTTTTTTTAAAAAAAAACAAGACAGTTAAAAAATAGGATTGATAGCAGTAGTATGAACACCATCACTAGGTGCAGTAGTTTGACACCTATGAATGTTTTATCCAATACTGATTTAGATGGAAAACGTAACAATTTTTGTTGGTGTGCTGACATACATTAGCAACCAAATGTTCCATGCTTGTAATGATACAGTGTCAATGTTTATATGTTGTATTTAGTCATTTGACAAGACTTGCAGGTAGCCTTTGACTTGAACAGTATTGTGTTCTTATTTTTAAGAATGTAGTCGTATTTTAAAGGTCTGTTTGTTCATTTATGAAGTTTCGTGTGGAAAAGTAATTGTTCTGCTTCCGTTCAGAGAAATACATAGTTTGCATCAACTTCATTTGTTAAAATGCTTTCTCTGCACTTCAATTGCAGTTCTCCTTGCAAACAGATATGACCAGAAGGCAGTTAGAGTATGAGGCAAGGCAAATCAGAGCTGCAATGGAAGAACAACTAGGTACTTGTCAGGACATGGAGAAGCGGGCACAGGTATAGTTTTTCTTTCATTATTGAAAGGAATGGAAAAAGTTTTCCAGTGGTGTCATTAAATTATTCATGTATCTTTAAACTGTGTGCAAACGCAGTGATACCTTAGAGCATGTAGTTAGCCTTTTAAATACAAAAAAAACTGGAATCAAAACGTAGAAAAATACTACTCAAAAAGTACCTTCTCTGCCTGTTTAAAAGAAGACTTTGTGAGTAGTTGGGAGAGGTAAAAAATTTGATCATTAGACTGTAATTTATTACAATTTTAGCTTCAAACAAATGTGTATTTGCATCTGCTTTATTTTGTTTGTGTAATGTTGTTTTTTTAACTTTGTGCTTTTAAGTTTACAGTAAAATTCAGCTAGTATTAAGTTTCCTTAGCCAGAAAGCATGTGTTAAGGAATAATCTTTGAAAATAAGGTGTACTAGGAAAATGTCATTCACATCCATACTTGTAAACTGTTTGCTCTAACCAAGGGTGGTTTTGCATTTGTGATCAGTATATGTATAGTTCTGTACACAAGTCATGTCACACACATTTGGAAGTATAACTCAGCATGTAATTGTGTGGAACTCAGTAAATGAAATTATCAGTTGTTGGCTGGTTATGAAAGCTATTCCCCCACAGCAGCAGACTGACAATTTGAATTATTTATTACCAGCTATTTCCATGGATGTTAAGTAACCAGATAGGTAAAATAACCTGCTTTTTCCTAGAGTGTTTACAAAAATAAGTCATTTGAATACAAATAGTCTCTTTAGGTTTTATTTTCTTCACTAAATTTACCTCAGCGCAAAATTTTGCTACATATGTAATATTTCTAATTAATTCTGTTCGTAATTAAAACTTAAAGCAGCTTTAAAGCAGAATAATTTAGTGGGTATTTTTGAGAAAATTCTGAAAAATGGTTAGTCCATGGATATATTTTTTTAGCAAAATATATATACTCTAACTGTAGAGCTCACTCTATCAGGTATGTACATAAAGGTTGTGTAAGGGTCTATCTGTATGGAAGCACTCGCACCCAAGTTCACTCTTGCCTGTTTTAAGCTGCTGAGTAGTACCTGGCCCTGATCAGGACGCCATATGACTGTGTTAGTGAGGTTTGTCAGCTGCCCTGCACTGCTGCGGCTGTGTGACTTGTGTGCAGCCCGTTCCAAGTGAAGGCAGAGCAGAGCTGGGACTGTGTGTGTATGCCGGGTTTGCCCTGTTGTAAAAGAAAGTACTACTTAAGCAACACTAGAGCTTCTGAGCAAGTCCTTCACCAAGCTTCAAGTAGAAGGCGAAGTAAGCTAAATGGAAGTGGTAGGCTACTGGCCAAATTTTAAGTGCATTCAAGCAGGAGAATAAATGCGATCTCTCTAAGAAACAGTTTGATTGTAGTTATATCACTATGAAAGTCTCCCTAAAGTAGCTACTTCCCTACATTCTTTTTTAATTTTGGGGTGGGGGAGGAGGAACCCATAGGCATACATTAATTCAGAAAACCATAATCTTCCATCCTGTTGGCAGTTATCACAACTGTTTTATTCCCAATACATATGTATAACACCTATATGTGATCCTAATAGACACTGTAATTTCCATAAGATTATAAAATTGGAAGAGGAAATCACTATATCCTCATATGCTCATCTCTTGAATTTGGCTGGTAATTCCCCCAGGTTTCATTATACCAAGGATAGGTGCCAAAACTGTGTAGAACTTAATTGATGTGTAAATACATAAGAGCAAATTCTAGGTTACTCCACTGTGGTGTTCAAATGTATAAACTGAACCAATCGTATCTGGCAAGTGTGGTGAACTTGCTTGTTTTTCAGCTTTTCTTTTGCTCTGTATTTTCATTTTTCCATGATCGTTTGTGATATGGAACACAATGTAAAATGTAATTTGAAGGAAGACACCAATTTGGCTATATAAAGGCTGGCATTGCAGACAGCTCTGTATTATAGATCTATAATATCTATAATATTTATTCTGTAAGAGTGGATAACCTGCTGTTGCCCAATAAATTCATGCAATAGCCAGTCTGTTCTTTTTCCTGCTTGTATAGCATTTGGTACAAAATATCCTCCTGGTTGGCTGAACTCCTTAGGTCCCCTGCAATACAAATAATGAATATGCAGAAAGAAGGAATGGTCCGATCTTTATATCTCTGAACTAAAATTTGGGATATGTTGATTGAATTCTTGGCCTTTTTGAGGACTTCACCATTGATACTGGATAAATCATGTAATCTTTGCATTTCTTCCTTCTGCAAAAAAAAACCAACAAAAAAAAAAACCTTCCCCACTTTTAGGTTGTACATATATGCATACACATACTTGGTTTCTCTTGATCCCTTTATGAAATAAATTGCTGGTTACATAGAAAGAAACTCAGTTTGGTGAAAAATTAAATCTTGCTTAAAGACAAGGAAGAGATGTGTTCTGTCAGTCATGCATCATCTCACCAATGTACAGTTATTCCCAGTAATATATTTTTATTATCTTTCTTATACTTAAGAATTTCCTGATCCAAGAGAGAAGGGTGATGGATTATTGGTTTGCCTCATGCTGTGGTGAGGCCTCTGTGTGTGCAGTTTAAAATGTTACTGACCTTTTTTCTGATATTTTGCTTTACAAATTCAAATCTAGTTTATAGGTTACTATTTGTAATTTTGCATTTCCACTAACTGTTGATGTTTAGGATGCTTTTCCCACAGCTTATTATTCTGCGTGTTTCAAGAATTACTTCTATTTGATGATTATATTTTCTCCTGCATTTCTAAAATCTCTAGATTCTGTTGTGTTTCTATTCCAAGTGTATGCTTTGGCATTTGCAGCTTTTTTAAAGTTCAATTTATTTCCCCTTTCATATCATAAAAACATTAAATAAGGCTAGTCATAATGCTAATCCTTGCAGTGCCCACGAGATGCACAAAGCCTTTCCTTTTTTAGTGTAGCATTGTAACTGTTATTCAGGTAAAATGATCAGGATCTTTTCTGGTTTTGTTTTAACTATGCATCCATTTTTAACCTATCTGTTATCCAAGAAAATTGTATTTAATCAGTTCAGTGTTCAGTTTGTATTCTGCTATATTACTGGGGTATTTATTTTCCGCCAAATTTTTTAGTCAAATAATGCCAATTTATCATCAAGCTGATACAGGGATGTATCACTTACTGTATTCGCTTGTTGTTTCACAGAATCATAATGCATCCTGTGCACAGTCTAACTTACATGGAGTACATGTATCCTGTAAAGTTTGTTTTTTCCACGGTCCATTTACTAACCACAGAATGATTGCAGTGGGAAGCGAGTGGTAATATGGCTATAAAAAACACAAATTAATTCAGAGATATCTATAAAATCCCAGACAAGCCAAAAAAGTAGTATGCAGTTTTCTTTTTACTAACCCTCTAAATTCTTTGCGATTTTTAAGAACAGAAGATATTCAGAGGCTGTGCATAGGCAGATCTACTAAAGCATCATAATAACTGAAAATAATAGAAGTCAGTCAGCATTTTATACCTTCAAAGTACTCTGCAAATATAAATCTCTCTCATATTTGTGTAAGGCAAGTAGAATTCTAACACTGAAGTGAAAGTGAAATAATTTGTTAAAAATCTGCACAGAACATCAATTTCAGAAACCCCAAAATTGTGCGAGTTTACTGAAGTGTTTTTCTATACCTGGGCTTGTACTGTGTGACAATCTAATCTTATATCCAAATTAGTGTCAATTATATTAAAAACCCAACCACCCATTCTATTTTGAAAATGTTTACCATCGTGCCTATGTTTTATTGCCATTCGTGCAATTACCACATGAATGAAGTAGTTTTGTTTTGTAGCCAACTATAGTTGCAATGAACTCTTCATATTGTCATTCTATACAGTAACTATAAGGAGTTTTTTAATAAAAATCAAACACGAAAATACATTCATTTCAGGTGAGGGTGACAAGGATTCAGCAGATAGAGAAGGACATCCTTCGTATACGACAGCTCCTGCAGTCACAAGCAGCTGAAGCAGAGGTTAGTGAGCAGTTACTTACCTTCTTTTGACTAGGGCATGTATCTTTACTCATTTAAGTAGGGTTTTTTTGTTTTTTTTTTAACTTGTGGACAGCCTTATTTGCATCAGCAAGTGCTGACACTGTTCATGAATTAGTCAATGTAAGTAGGTAGACTGTAACTGTTTTGGGAATAAAATTTGGCAGTATGTTACTGTTACCAATGAACTGAGGGTGGGATACTTTGACTATTCTCTGTGCTACTCTTGTATTTTCATCAATATTGATATATCAGTAATTTCAATATATCATAAAGGCTGAGTCTTGGTTTTAGCAAATAATTATATAAATTAGTAGTACTTTTCTTTCTACATATGAATCTCTGATAAGCAGCTTCATGGTTTGCTTATCTTTTGAGAGAAGATAACAAAAAAGCTGAATGCAGTTTCTGTCAGACTTCATTATAGAAACCTTGCATTTTTTAGTGTTTAATTATTGGGTTCTATATTAAGAAGTACGAAATAATATTTCCTGTAAATGACAAAGTTTGTAGTAGTGACTGCCATTAGTAAAAACTACACTCACAGTGGAAATTAACTTGCAAACTCAACTCCATTTCTAATACCTGTAACTTAACTATAAATTGTATGTTGAACCTGAATGTTTTAAGGTTTGTCTTCCCCCAGAGTAACTACTGTGAAAGTTCAGGGCAGCTTTAAATTATTAAGAGGATGTAGATTTTCCCAGTGTAAAAAGTAAATGATTTCATAATTCCAGAATTGCAGGGGGAAATCCGGTATTACAAGGGAAACTGACTGTAGTGACTATAATTAAAGTTGTCTAGTGTTTTGACACTTTAGCCAATCCAGCTACGGTTTTGTTTGATTTATGCCATAGATTGCTGCTTTTAAAAGTTGGTAGACATTTTAGAGAATTCAGTTATCATAAAAATTGATAGTATTTTCTCTCTGGCCTCTTCCCATCTTCCTTCAGTTCAGTTCCTAACTTTTTCATTTAATTCTGTCAGCACGCCATACTAAAAGAGGGATTGGATTTTTGGAGGAAGTGACTTTTGCTTTCATAGTAATAAGTTTCCCAGTTTGGCTTATATAAGTCTCCCAGAATCTGACTAGCAGACTTGCACAGCTGCATTAAGTGTTTAAGCAATTGAATTAAATGACAATAGCACTGGGCTTTCAGTCTCCTAATCAGACTTTTATTTTGTACGAATAGAAGTTGTCACAGAGGAATATAGCAACCACAAGGAAGGTGCAATCTGGCAGGTGTCAGGAAGAGCCAATTAGAAGTTCTAATCTCTAGTTTTGTTATGAAGTTAAGCTTCATAACTCTTATTTTGAGCAAAATGACATATCTTCCCTTCCTTTCACAAGTTACCATAATTGAGCAGATGCAGCAGGTCACATCTATTTGGAGCTTGTTTTCAAAGTAGCAAGCTCCTCTATTAACCATAAACCTTTTTTGAATTAATATACTTGATTGTGAAATCTGTAGTCTGGAGGCAACTTTGTTCTTCAGCCAGAAAAAGAAATTAGAATTCTTGGTCTCCAGCACTCATTAGCTATCTAACACAGGCTTTGTCAGCAGTTTACAAAAAGTTTTAACATCCTCTTTACTGAGCTGTTTGCCTCCGTATCTCACATAATAGGCTCTTCTAGTTACCAGATGTTCTTTTAATGCAAATATCTGTGATTAGTGCTTTGAATCTAAAGGTATTTGGTATAGACCTCACCAGTGAGCCTTGAGGGTTGGTAAGGTTTCCCTATGATGGTATTTCTGTTTTCCCAGATGGCATGCAACATACTAATTTTTAAATAAAACAGAAACATGTTAAAAATAATAAAATTGCTTAATACTGAAAAGTTAGCAGTGTGAAACAGTGTGGCTTCCTTTTGTGTAAATATGATACACTTCTTAATTACACTTAGGCTTTACTAGATAGTTTGTAGGACTTGGCTAGCTTCAGGGCATAGAACAGAAGGTGAACAAGACAGTGATAAGAAGAGAGAAGATGCTCTTCTGTCTTCGAGGCCCAGAGCTATAGTCCAGGAAGGTCAGGTACTTATCTATGTTCTGCCATAGACTTTCACTGAGTCATGTTACTACAGCATAATTTTATTTTCATACAGTTTTACAAGAAGTTTCTTTGCATGACATAATTGGTGGTACTCTTATGTGAGAGGGGTGCCCGTCATTCCTTTTTATTTCAGGATGGGAATACATTTCATTTCACTTCTTACATTCTCTCATTCAATATCAAATCGATACCACTTTTCAGTAATGTGAGAGGGAAGCACAAAATTTACCATTCTAATGAAAAGATTTTCTCTGAAAAAAATGTCTAGCTTGTTATTGGACAGATATAATTAGTATCGTTTTAAAAATAATTTGAGGGCATTTTCAAAAAATGTGTTATGAAAGCTATCAAAATGCTTCTGAACAACAAATGCAGTTTATTTTTAGTGATCTGATTTGTATTTATTTACTCTTAAGTTTTGAGGAAAAGTTGGGCTTGAAATCAGTGGGATCACAGGGAGAAGGAAATCAACTCTCACCCATAGTAGTTGCTCTGGGTGTTATATTATGCTCTTTTACCTCCTGACAAAGTGCTTCAGTCAATGTATAAGGAGGTCACAGTTGACTAAAATGACACTGACAACTTTTGGGGGTAACATCATAAAACGAGGCATGTGTGCACACACACCAGGGTGAAAGCAGGGTGCTATCACCATATCTAGCAGCTGTCAGCTTCCTTAGTGGGGCAGCTGAGCAGTTCAGTAGCTGGAAGTCATTTCTCTGTGCCCTACCACATGCTGCCTGACAACCTCCCCGTAGCTGCGTTTGAGTGTGCAACCAACACCACCTCATTCATGTCTGCTCCCTTGACTGCTCCTGACTGCAAGCCAGTAGTGTGGATGCAGTTCTGCAAGTAACATGTTTGGCAGAGAAGAGTAAATATAATACATTGTAAGACAAGTCTGTTGACTAGTTTCAGAAAAGGGATGGGGATATGTTGTGAAGGGCAGTCTGCTGGGGACCTGTATACAAGCACTTGAAAGTTGTAGGGTAGTGCTGAAAGGGGAAGAGTAAGTTGGATCAGCAGACTGAGGAAGTACACGGTCTTAGGTGGAGGTCAATTTATGGGCAGAGAAGTAATACAAGATGTCATACTCTTTATTTAAAAGAATTTTACTAATGTTCAGAATTAGTTAAATATGTGCGATATTGTACAAGAGGTATGAACTTGGTCTGAAGAGCCTTAAATAAGTGACTGCTCTGTCACCAGTGCTTTCTCTTCCATACAGAAATTGCCTGGTGGCAAGTAAAAAGGTAGTAGCGGTCAAATTTCAAAGTCTGTATAACTGAAAAATATAAACCTGAGGCATTTACTATATTCTTACACTGTGCCTGATATGGTAATACCCATCTTGAATGTGCTCTTTAAGTCTATAAAGAATTAATAACAGCAATAATAAATTCCATGGCTTGTCTACTGATTTCCTTGTCCCCTGTGGTGATGCCAGTCAATGTAGAATCTAAATGCAATATATATTGTAGTATATGACCAAATATAATAATGTTCCCTAGAAAATAACTTTGGGAGATAAAGCAGCAGAGAAAATTTTAGCTCACCTTTTAGCACATTTTTAATGTTTGGCAAAGTTACTAATGCCTGTAAATTAGAAAACTGAGGTAATTTGCCTGTGAATGATGTTACCTTCCAGTTTCTTGAGACTTCTATTGTATAGTTCGTGAGATTTTTAGGTTTGTAATCCACTTTCAAGTTAGACCCTCCAAAAATAGAATGTTGGTTGTCAGGTACAAATCTGACATTGCATTTAAAAGAAAAAAAAAGCAATTTCTTTGCAAGTATTTCATATGGTGTTTTTAATTTGTTATAGTGGCACAGACCCTTCTGTCATAATATCTGTCATTTGAAATATATGAAGTGTTTCCATTTAACAATGGTGCTGTAGATAAAAGGTAAAGGTTTTATTTTGTGCAGAGATTATGCTCAGCAAGCTCTAAACTATTTTTATAATGCACCGTGATGGTTAGGAGTTCCATTAAGGATTTGACTCACTACCATTTTTTTTTTCCTTTATGATTAAATTGTAATAAAATAGTTTCAATCTTATGGTTTCTTGGCTTTGTTGGTTGCATTATTCTTGGTTTTACATTCTTACATATGTTTGTATGTATATAGCTTTTGGATCTACTATGCAGTTATGGTAAAATAAACTTTTTTTTGTATCTAGAAAATAATAACTTATCTCTAGTTTTTAATACACAGAAATTAATGTGATAGATGAGTATTGTGAAAGAATTAGTGTCTTATGCCTAGAAAAGTCATTATTCCTAATAACTACACAAGGGACTACTTTTGCAACTCATTTTTTCAAAGCACTCAGTAAAATTATGTGTAATAGGTTATCTTAGCATCAAGGATCAAGGCCTGCTATTCTTGCAAACTTCGCAAATTACCCAGAGATTTGTCTTTTTTCTACTAGTAAATACAGAGAAATTAATTGACAAGTGATAGCTACTGTTCACTTCAGAAGCATTTAGAGTACAGTGACAAGATGGAGGGAGCCTCTCTATCTGCCTGGAATAGGCGCTTGCAGTCTGTCACCATTTTGCTACAAAAGTGAAGGGGCATAGTCAGTAACTTCCAAACTTAAAGTTACTTTCGTAGTCTGATACCAGAATTCAGAAATGACGGAGGCCTCCAAACCCAGCTAATGCCTCCTGAGAATGAACACTCTTGGATTTTAAATGAACAGCTGCAGAGGAGGTTTCTTCAGAAAGCAGAGAGAAAGGGAAATCGTATTTAGATTTGCAGTATTTCAGTTTTACCAAGACCTTGCAGATAAATCATGAGAAACAGTTTTCCTGCCTGCATCTGGCCTGGAGCTTTCAAGGGGCAAATTCAGGAGAAAAAAAAACCAGAATGACCTTTCTTAGAGGAAAAGATACACTATAGTATGAACTAGATACGTGGCTCAGAGACTATAAGCTCAAGTGGAGGCTTTTCAGAAATAAGTGTTAGTATTTCTCGTGCACTTTACAGCCATCATGCATTGCATAAAAGAGATTTTGTTATTCATCCATTTCATGGACAATTTAATGAGAACTTTTATAAGGCTACCTAAGACAAGGTACATCAGAAACTGGCTGCTGAAATAACACAATTCACTTCGCTCCACAGTTCTTCAGAAATCATGTCGCAGAGTATGTGGTCCTGTTTAGCACAGAGGATGTGTGTGCCCATCTCTAGCTGCTGTACCACCTGCAGGCGTAACGGCATCTGCTGTAGTTTACATGCTCCAGTTCTTTAGCTGATGTGGTTGATAGCTTGCACGTTTTCATCCACAGGTCCTACCTTCAGTGGTAAAGATGATGCAAAGAGGGGTCATCCCTGTTGTGGTTATACTGTCTTTATAACCACTAACCCACAGTCTGTCAGAGAGGAATATTAATTTATTTACAATAAACATTTGTTTACAATAAAAAATAAGTTATACATATATAAAAATATTTAATCATACATGTGTGTGTGTGTATAAAAAAAACAATCAGCTTCAATAAATACCAGTTACCTGCTGGCTGCGTGTTATCATTAACTCCTTTGGACTGGGCTGCACAAAGAGAAGAGCTTGCACTTCTCACTTTAAATGGTTCCAGTAGCTAAAGTGTAAAAGTCTTTGCTGTGAACTCGAAGGTTTCACATTGAAGCGCTGCTGCTGACTCAAGTGGTGGTAAAGCGTGTGTGTGTTTGTACGGGTTGTGAGTGCACACACGCATTTCAGGGGAGATAAGCCCTGATAGGATCTGCTAAGAATTGCTCTGTAGTTATAAATATGTTATGTTGAATATTTTTTGCACTGGTATATTTGGGGAAGGGGTTACGAATGGTCTTTTGTAAAGAGCATGATCTATGTGCTCCCTTTTTGATCTGAGTGGTGGTGACAACAGTTTAGTTTTCATGTGGCTGTACAGAGAATTGGAGCTCCTTCAGGAACTGTAATGTGCCTGCACCAGGTTGCTGTATCATTTGCCTTCATTCTGAAAATATGATTAGACTGATCAATAGCAGATTGTTTAATTTGTGGTAAAGGGGTTACTCCTGCACTGTTTGCCATTAAAATGTAGGAGGATTCTTACTATACAGGTATCCTTCTGCCCACCCGGAAAGCATTTGTGCTTGAATGTGAAGCTTAATGTAACCGTGCTAGCCTTAGTCTCCAGTAAATGCATAGATCATGTGACATTGCAGAGCAGACAGTTGTTTGCTCCAATTCTGTTACATTTCTGCTAGCGGTGTGAGCACAGCTGGTGGAGAAGGGTGTTGCTGTGTCTCCCTGCAAATCCTTTGTCTTGCAGGGCTATAATCCTCCGAGGACATGCTTCACTTTCATCCTGCAATTTTTCTAAGACGCTCAGTCTCAGCAGTTAATTATTGAGGCTAAGGGTTATGAAATACAAAGCACTGTTCAGTGGCTTTGTGAAGATACAGCATCGATGCGTTTAGAGTTTAGAGAGCTTTGAATGGTAATGTGCACTTCATTTCTGTATATAATTTCATAAACTCCCGTATTAACAGAGGGCACCTCAAAACAAGCATGATACAGGCTCCCATGATACAGAGAGGCAGAATGAAGGTCAAGGAGCAGCAGAAATCAGCATGGCAACTACTGGTACTGGTCAGGTAAATCAGTTATTTTTTTTATTTATATATATATATAGTATATCTATATCTATCTATATATAATTAAAGTATAATTATGTGCTTGAAATGTACAATGCTTACATTTTGGTATATACTTTATTGTGTTTTTATACCTGTTCATTTTTAAAAGATTGACATTTTTCTTCATTCCTTCTGGAAGTGAGAAATTTCTTATATTTATTAGAAAGAATTGTTTTAATAGGATGAAGTGTAAACATTCCAAAAGGCAGGCAACAGTTTTCTTTCATTTAAATGAGTAATGAGCCTAATCCTAAAAAGGAGATAACAAGAATAACTACAGAAAATATATTTTATTCTGAGTGAACTGTAATATTAGGAGTATGATTTTAATTATGTGAAAATTTTCAAAATTTCACTTTAGATATTATCACTAAAATATCAGTGATTTAAAAAAGAAAAGAATCAGATAGTAAGTTTATCATTAATATTTATGTAATACTATTTTAGATACTATCTGAAACAGTAGTATCAATGAGATAATCTCCTGGAAGTGTGCTGAAGGATAATAAAATTGCTTTTAAATAATCTTTCATTGCTGTTCCTTTATTAATGAAATATATTAGCAGGGGGGTACTTTAGAGACATGCATTAAATTCTTCTTTACTTATTCCTTAAAATTAATATTTATTCAAGTTTGGGGCTTCTTTTTTTGGCTAAAAAATGCTTCGATTTATTTACCATGCAGTAATGTTCGTTCCTTTAATAATCGCCAACTGTAGCTGAAATATTCACATTAGTAATTTGGGTTCTTAAAACTTTGCACTATAAATTTGATAATTCAATTCATATGCAAAATACTTCTGCTACTTTAGGGAAGCAGAATTATTTAAATCCTTCTGAAAGTATCTCATATGGGAAGATTTATCAAAAAGGAGATATAAATTGTGGTTTGGCTTGAATATTTCATTTGATTAAACATAAAGCGCAGCCCATAATTTTGCTTTTGAAATATATTTGATCACCATTTGGGATTAAGTTCCCTCTGTTATATCTGAGCAATTGCTTGAGGCTCTCACTCTAATTCTTATGACGGCTTTATTGTTTGGGAAAAAAATAGTTCAGCACTGCTTTGGGGTTAAAAGCATAATGTATTTAAATAATTGATGTATTGTAGCTGTATTTTCTGTCTTCATCGTATGAATCAGGAGTTATTTTGGACAACAGATATTTTACATGGAAGAAGGGATTGTCTTATGTCTTGGCAGACTTATGCAAGTGGAGGATTCGTTCATTCATTCACAGTTTTATGTTTAGGATTTAAGCAATTTTGAACTTTGTGTCATAAAAATGTTTAAAATATTGGTATTCTTTTCTCCTGGAGGTTGATAGATCCAGGACTCTGAATCTGTGCTCTAGGAGACAGCTGGGGATTATTCACTTTTAGTGCAAGCCCAGAGAGAGTAGGCTTAATGGATTGGGCATAGCATTTATTTCTGATAAACCAGCTCAATATATTTTGATTTTTTGAGCATTCAGTATTAAGTGGAGTGTAGAAAGCTTTAACTGAATAATGTGCCTTTAATTGGTTTTGTCATATGAACAATGTTAATTGAAAATTTGCCAGTTGAAGACGAGGGTTTTCAGGATTCAGTCATGTCCTTTTCTGTGTCATCTTAACAGTGAAAGACAGGAAAGTATAAAAGGAGAAGAAATGAAGTGGGATAGGAGAAGGCTTAGAAAGAGAAGGATCTACACAAGAAGGGTCCTTGTTACATCTCTTTGTTATTTTTCAGTTTCTCAGATGAATGGTTGCACCTCTCTGATACTAGTCCTTTCAGATCAGTCTTTAGGAGCCAGTAAGAAAGAGGATTACGTTTCATTTGGGCCTCCTGGCATCCTCCAAGTAGTAAGGCCAAATGATGGCGCTGAAGGAAGTAGTTACCTGGATCAAAGTTGATACAGTTTGGGGGGAAACAACTGGAGAAGTATGCTATTTCTGTCTATACTGTGCTGGACTGTAATAGCTAGTGCCCCAAACTTGTGTCTTTTTTACCTGCTTGGATAAAATGAACATACTGAACTTAACAGTGGAGAATTTTGGCACATACATATACAGAACCTGTAATCCTCTGAACGTTGTTTGAGGACAAGATAATATCAGTTAGTGTAAAAATCTCATGTTTCTTTTCCATATTCATAGCATTACAGGTTATTAAAGAGAAATAATTTAGAAAGACCAATATAGTTTTCATTCTAAACTTTAAGTTTTTCAATTTTTTCTAGCCTCAACAGAGAAAATAAGTGTTTGTTTACATAGAAAATATATATTAGAATAAAATAATGTGTGAATTTAAAGCATTCTAGTTATACCTATTTAGCATCCTGTGCTAATACTTACTCTGGAATATGGATGAAATATTCTGGGCTCACATGGAGAATGAAATGAGTATAATGATGTCAGTTTACATATTCCAGCATAACTAGAATTTTTTTCTGTCTAGACAAACTCTACATGAAGCTATTTCTACCTTTTATTTTAGTCTCTTTCAGCTTCAAATTTAGAACGTTGAATGAATAGCAAATACTGTGAGAAGAAATGTTCATTTTTGTTTCTGGTGCACCTAAAAAAATCACAGAAGTTATTTCATAGTGTCTTTTATATTGTTTTTCAATTTGAGATATATTTTTATTGAAAAAATCATATTCAGTGGTTCAAATAGCCTGACAATGTTGTTTTGTAAATTAAGCTAATACTTCATGAATAGTTTTTTAGCTTTTGTACTGGATCAACATAGGATTGGTGACTACCTCAGTAAAATGATGTTTTGATACTAAAAGTGACTGAGCATTTACAGTTCTTATCACTGATTTCAACTTATGTGCTCAGGTTTTCTAAATTAGGTATGCAGGCACTCCCTTGGAAAATTTTGCCCTGGTTCCATCGTCAATAAGCTACTGATTGCTTTTAATTTCATAGTTGACTTGTATTTTAGATCAGCAAATTACAAATCAGTAGATTAAAAGACCTGTCTCTTTAGAATAGTTTACATTATTTTGCCCATGACTTTTTAAATGCCACTGATACGGTCCAGTAATATTTATGATTTTTGCAGGAGTTTGCTCCTGTGATTTCTTCACAGTTGGCAATGTTTTGAAAACAGTTAAGAATATGAAGCAATCTTTCAATTTTTGGAGTTCATTTTTTATTTGGGCTGTTACATCGAGAGGACAAACATATGCTTCCAGATAAACATTTATTATATTAGCACCTATCTTGATCACTGTGGGTAACATATTTACCTAGACGTATATAAAAGGCTCAAGAACTCTTGGAAGTTGTCTTCTCCCTATCTGAGCTGGTACAGGAAAAAGTCAGCACGAGCAGAGAGTGGGCTCAGGACAACCGGGCAGACTTCTGTATCGTAAGGCACTTGGCTCAGCTGGGAGACGAGATGCAAGCTCACCCGGCAGAGCGATGAAACAAACACAACAGTATCCCCTTGCAGTGCTCACTCGTCAGACGTGTTTTTAAGTGCCCCAAACTGAATGGAGTCTTCTTGTGAGGGAGGGATATAGGAAGGGAAACGTCACAGATGGGAAGCAGAGAAAAAGAAAGAGCTTAAAAAAAAAAGGGGGGGGGGCCCAAAGAAGAGAGGATAAAAGATAGAGGAAAAAATAAGGAAAAATATAAGTACACAAAATGATTTTAAAAAGCAAAAATGCTTATAGCTGGGCCTTGGATATAGTAGGTAGGTAGGAGCATGCTATCTCCAATAGTTTCTAGAGAAATTACAGCAAATAGTGTCAGCATTACTTTATAGCTTTTCATTAGAAATAAAACAGATTCACCCACCTGTAGTTTGCTTTTGATATGGACAAATTCAAGTAGTTACTTCTTGTCAAGAGGTAAAACTAGAAGCTGCTTTTTTCTGTCTGTAAAAAACATAATTCAGTTTTTTGCCAAGTCCTCCTTTTTTTCTTGGTGAAAATAGTAATTACAAAAACTGTCATTGAAAAATACAACTCTTCTGATACTGAATTTAGGCAAAATGGATAATAAAACCAGTTTAACCATAACATCTAAATTGCATTGGGGGATGGTGGGGGATACCTATCTTAACCAAAATACATGCTATCAGTTCATTATTATAAATATGATTCTGTTATACAATGCTGAAACTGAATCAGGCAATAGCTGGTGTTCTAGTTAGACTCTGTCTTATACTGAATTGTTGTTTAAATTTGTAGGGTTCTGCTGCTCGAATGGACCATGAGACAGCCAGTGTTATGAGCTCTAGTAACAACTACTCTGTTCCTCGCAGACTGACAAGTCATCTGGGTACCAAGGTAACCGAAGATTACAAACCACAGGTCGCTAATGTTACATTTCTACTAATACAATAACCTCATTGTTTTTGCCAGTAGTACTAATATTAGCTGAATGCTCTGTCCACACATACTAAATTTATGGAGTTAAAATTTTTAAATATTTTTTTCAACTTTTAAAATATATGCACAGAAATTCTTTTTGTCTTTTGGTTGCTGATGATTAACAGAATTATTACAATAAGGAAAATGTGATTGCAAGAATTACGAATTACTTGTGATGTTGATGTATGATCCGTTATGTAAACTAGCCCTTTTAAGAGTAGTCCTTGGAATACTTTTCCAAAGTCTGAATCCTTGAAACAGATGCCATTGCTAAGAAAAAAAATATATATATATATGTAAGCCCTTCATGGTGATAAATGTCTGTTCATTCGCTCTATAATAATTCAGATAATATGATATCAAATAACAGAAAAAAAATACAAATTGGTCATTGTAACCAAAAAAACTGAACTGAATGTTCTTAGAAAGTAGAAAAAGTGAAGGGACACTGAAGAGGTCATCTAATACATCTCTGCTCCCCAGTAAAGCATTAATTCTTTACTGCCAATTCTTGACAGCACATGACAGCTATCTAATCTATTAGTAAAAACTAATGATAAGCAGTCTCCGTCAATTTTTCACTCTTTCTACCATTAAATTTTTTAAATGTCTAACCTAAATCTCCTTAGCTGCACTTTCCCTGTTATCAGTGGAAATAAGATACACTTTTTGTTTTTTGAAGCAACCTTTTACATGCTTGCAGTATATTCCAAAGTTACTGAAAAATTAAAGATGAAGCATGATACACAATAGGGAGTGTCCTCAAAATATATGAGCAGCATGAAAAGAGAGGAAAAAAGGGCAAATCTGTAACACAATTGAGTTCCTGAACCACTGGAGTTTATACTACTTCGGCATCAGCAGCCAGACATATTATCATTGTGGGGCTGAGCCCAATCTCCTGGGAAGCAAGGCGTATTACCTTGACATAGTATTAAGTTACATTTGGCCTTAAAACAGTGTTATAACGTTGTAATTTCTGTCCTGCACCGTATGCATGCACCAAATGGAGGTAACATTAGCTGGAGTGTCTGTTTGCAACTTTCCATTACAAAATGTAGAATTCCCCAAAGGTGCAGATGCGGGGGAGCCCTGAATGCAGGGAAAGGGACTGTGGGGAAGGAAACAAGCAAATCAGTAGGTTCATTGTGCTGAAGGGTAAGAAAAGATTGAAATTAATGCATGAGAAGAAGGGAAAGCAGTAGAGATTTTAAGTAGAGGGATTACATTTACAGATGCAGAAAGAGATGCCTCTGTGTGTAATATATATAAAGAACACGCACACACACACCCCTATATCTTTATCAATATAAAATATGGCTTCTCCTGTATTATATGTGCCACAAGTCTGGAGGCCAGATTTTGATGGCTTCTACAGCTTTAGTCTCTTAGAAAAATTTACCTTCCAAATCTAAATTACTGTGGATTAAAACTGCTGCTTAAAATGTCTGTCAAGAGGCATGCATAAAGCAGATTAAATTCCCTCTCTTTCAAGAATCCAAGTGGATTGTCTTAATACAGTATTGGATTTTTCCAGTCTAGGACATCAGGATCTCCAAACTGGGATGCTAGATTGCCATAAAATTGGTTCCAAGACTATTTCAGTGGATTTTGCATGTCATCATACAATTTTACAAATTTTAAGATTTGCATTGTTTCAGCAATTCTACAATGTTTAGAAAAATACATTTTAACAGACTCACTGTTTATTCTACCTGCTGCCATCCAATTTTTGTGTAACTCGTCTTCAGAGACATAAGAATTGTCTCTGAAGAAACAAAATCAAATCAGTCATTGATCTGGTAACCAGTGCAATAATGTAGTTGTTATTAGGAAACTTTGTCCAACAGTTCACAAGTTTCATTTCTTGCTGAGTGGGTGTATTCTAAAGAAATGCACCCACTGCTACTTGATAATTCCCTTTGATAGTATCTATATGTTGTGCTGTGTGTTAGTACGTTACTGTTTTTGTTGGCTTTAGGAGCTTTGGGTATCTAGATAGTATCTAATGTTATCTTGTACATCATATTGTTTCTATTAAAAGTTCGTTAAAAACCAAATACATTTCTCAATCTAAAGTTATTGAAGAAAATGGAGTGGGAAAGACAAACCTGAGAGTGCATTGGCCACTGTATTATATGACAACCAAGGGAACCCCTCAAAAATTGCTATTTTTGAATTGAAATTTGGTTGCTCTGAGTTCAATGTGTAATGCTGGTTTTCTAGTGGCTTGCTTTAGTTTGACAAATGCTTAGTACTTTATGTTGTATCTATAAAACGAGCATTTGTTTGTTCTGCTTCTTTTATCCATGTAAACTTGAAGCAAGCTTAACTGCCCTAGTCAGTTTTGCGTTGGCTGTAAATAATCTGACCCATATGCAAGTTGTTTATCCTAACAAAAAATGATTGGTTAATTGAAATAGTTTTAAAGGAAATTTTTTTCGTGTGTGTATATAAGATTTTTTTTTAGTTCCATGTAAATTAAAAATTAATGTAATCAGTCTTATCCTTTGTCTAGGATAAGTGTATTAATTCCACAGAGCAAATAATTTTTCACTGAAGAGCATTGTTAACTGAAAGTGTGATTCATATGGAACATTCTTTTTGAGATAAAATTCATTTTAAGTATATTCTAGCATTTCCAAACTAAAGCATTTTCATCAGTATGTTTCTTTAGCCCCTTGTACAATGGAAAGTAAGAAGTCTTCATGATTAGTCTTGTAGATTAATATAGTTACATATAGTTACCACCCCATTACTCCAGCCATTTAACCACTAAGTGAGATTCATTAACATTATAAATGGTGAAGAACTGATAGTACTTATTTAATTATTTCTAAGTGGTACAAATTCTGGCACCATTATAGAAGTACATTTTCTTTTTTGTTTGTGCATACCATTCAGAACTTCATTTTAATCTAATTCAATATGTATTTTTTAAAGGTAACTGTATTTCTAAAATCATTTGACCCGCAGGTGGAAATGGTGTATTCATTGTTGTCAATGCTTGGTACGCATGATAAGGATGACATGTCGCGAACTTTGCTGGCCATGTCCAGCTCCCAAGACAGCTGCATAGCCATGCGTCAGTCTGGATGCCTTCCCCTCCTCATCCAGCTCTTACATGGCAACGATAAAGACTCGGTGCTGTTAGGAAACTCTCGCGGTAGCAAAGAGGCCCGGGCCAGGGCCAGTGCCGCGCTGCACAACATCATTCACTCGCAGCCCGACGACAAGCGAGGCAGGCGGGAAATCCGTGTGCTCCACCTTTTGGAGCAGATCCGGGCTTACTGCGAAACGTGCTGGGAGTGGCAGGAGGCGCATGAACAAGGCATGGACCAGGACAAAAACCCAAGTAAGTTCTGTGAACGGTACACGAATGTTTAAAAGATACTTTGAAAACAGTGAGTTTACAAAAAAAATCAACTTTAATCTGACTTTTTGTTGAATATATGCTAGGTTTCTTTTAAATAAATATGAATATACTTGAAGTTGAGGAAGGATTAGGAAATAGTATCTATTACAGATATGACATCCCATTTATAAATTTGGTCTTTAAATCATAGGCTTTGGTATGGTTTCCAGGCACTATTTTAGGGTTTTATATTTATAATCTACAAATTAATATTAAATTTTACACTCATTGCTATTTTACATTTTAATGAGTAATGGAAAAAAAAAAAAAGGAGAGAGAGATACATCCTTCTGGATTACCTAACTGCTTTTTCTGAATTAAGGGAGGTTTAGAGTTGCCATTTTGTAAATATATGCTGTAGACCTCTATGTCAGTAATACTACTGAAATCATTGGGCTCTGTCATGCATGTTGGAGTTTAGTGCAAGAATCATTTTGCAGAAGTGGGGATCTGAATAAGTTGTACCAATACAATTTGTGCTTTAGACAGTCTAGTTACGAAATTATGAACTCTAAAAGTTCTCAGTTATGAAACAAAGGATTTAATTAACCATCCATAAGGGCATGAAGAAAGAGACTCAAAGAAACAGCTTCAGCTTAGGTGTTGTATTATTTAATGCCTCCAGAAATTTTAAATGTATTGATTTGTGTCACTAAGTTTATTATTTTTCCAAATTAATTAGATAATTTTTTGTACTTGAAGTCATATTTCTTACCAATATATATATTCAGAATTCTCCCTAAATTCTTTTTCATGAAGAGTCTTTCAGCATCAAGTGTACTTATTTCTAGTACATAGATGTAATCTTGGGCCTCTGTGTATAAACGTTTATTATTAGTGTTCCTAATTAGTTGTCTGTTCTTGTATCTTCCGAGTAATCCAAACCCTGAAATAAATAGCAATTCATTTATTTTAAGATTAGATTCTCTTTGGAAAGCTTATGATCTAGACAAAATAATACACCTAGGAAATACTAATTGTTACCTCTTTCTGTATCAGTGCCAGCTCCAGTTGATCATCAGATCTGTCCTGCAGTGTGTGTTTTGATGAAACTTTCATTTGATGAAGAACACAGGCATGCAATGAATGAGCTTGGTAAGACCAAATGTTTTTCTCTAGCTTCTTTTGAAAAGCTTGCTGGGAATGCTGACATTCCTTTCTTGTAACTTTCACTGAATATAAGCTTTTTTACCACTCATTTAAACAATCATCAGTTCATTTGTATCAGTAGTTGCCCTGTCAGCGACTGATGCAATTTAAATGAACTTACAGCTAGACCCTTTCCCACTTGACAGGTTATTATGCAAGTTAGCATGACCTGTGGATTTTGGAAGAGTATTACTATCATGGAAACATTTGTGATTTTAGATGTATTAGACTTAAAATGGAGACTACTTTGCTGGGGGGGGGGGGTGTCACAAGCATATTGATAGGTTCCTATGTAACAGGCTGAACTTTGTAGTCCATCCTCTGTTAATTCTGTGCTACTCTTTACTATCAGTGAAAATATTCTATGTATTTTTTTCTGTGAAAATAAAATTCAGTAATAATTATTAAATTAATAATTACCAGATTTTCTGAATAGCCTTTTATGTAATTGGTGTGAGTTCATCAGCCAAATGTAATTTTTCACTGGGTGAAGTTAAAAGATGAGTGTGCTTTTTACCTTTTCAAAAATGTTCCTATTCCCACCTGTCCCCCATCATCTCAACATCATGCTACCAAGCTTTTCAGTCTGTACTAAGCACAGGACTCAAGATCCAGAGGCAGTATTTAACAGTATGTTTAAGAAATTATTATTTATCTTTCTGAGCCTTTAGGGTTTCAGATGTTTGAGGTTTTTTTCTGTACATATGAGTGTAATTTGCTCCTGGGTGTGTGTACTGTATTCTTATATTAAGCTTGAATTTTTTTTTTTGTATTCCTTTTTAAAGGAGGTTTGCAGGCCATTGCAGAGCTGTTGCAGGTGGATTGTGAAATGTATGGACTTACAAATGACCACTATAGTGTTACATTAAGAAGGTATGCTGGAATGGCTCTGACAAACTTGACTTTTGGAGATGTGGCCAACAAGGTAAGAGTAGAATTTCAAGCATACAGTAATTTCAGTTCATAGCTGTGTGTGAATTGTTGTTCTGAATTGTGTGTGATGAAAATCTCTAGGATAGGATATTACTTGCATTTGGGTTCACAACAGAAATTCCCAAAGAATTGCGCCATTCCATCCTGTTCCTAACGGAGAACGCCACAAATTGAATGTTATATCACACAAGTATAATATCAACAAGTTATTTTTAATTTGTCACTGAAACTCAGGATTTTATCTACTGGTTTTATTTCTGTATAAACAATACACTAGGTCTTTCCATAATGTCTAGCATCAGATGATTATGGACCAATGATTATGGATAATGATTGGTTTTTCTGAGAATTGGGAACTAAAACTGTTAGTTGAGTCAAATTTTGTAGAGTTGTTACTGCATGATATTACTGTCTGATGAATTTTTGCAATCATCTTCAGTCTGGATCATCTTTCTTAAATGTTTGGAGTATGTCTGGCTTATAATGGGCACTACTTCAAATAACTGGAGGAGAAAATAGATTCCCTGATTTCTAATAAGGATCTTGCTTTCAAATGATAAAAAAAATTAATAATTTCTTGTCTCAGAGTTTTCCAAGATATGAATCTTAAAATAATTTCATTTGGGCAAGACTTTTATCTTTCTACTCTAACAGAAGACATTTCAAGAGTGAATGGAAATAAAACCATGTTTCCTATTACTCACTTTTTGCTTCAAGCTTAAACACGGTAAAGCATAAATCCCTGCTACAAATGAAGTCTTCACAAAACATTGGCTCTTTAAATCATCTGATTAGTAATTGCTGCAAGGCTGAAGCTATTGGGTTTGTAGCATGAACAAAGCTACTCAGTGATATAAAAGTGTTGCGCAATTGATGAGTATCAGTTTTACTTTTTGTTTTTGAAGAATTAATTTAATTTAATTTAGTTGTGCTTTGTAACAATTTCTCATGTAAGCCTTACAGTTTTTCAGTTACTTAAAAAGGCAATTTGTTCTTCAAATGTCAGGAATGTTGATGTATTTGTGTAAGTTTTAAACGTTCATACTACTGTCTGATATAAGATTCACAAAGTTTATCTGAAAGAAAAAGTATGATTGTGAAACTCATAGGCAACCAGTAACAATGCATTACCAACTTACAGGTGAGTGTCCAGTGTGCTATCTAGGACATAGTAAAGATGTAAATTAGTAGTGTTTCAGATTTGGTCATAGACTTGTTGTCAAAAATACAAAATTTAGCACATCTTTAGCATGCAAGTATTTTCCAGAATAGAAACTGATACTTATGCTTAACTTTTTATTAGTTGTAGACCAAATATCTGTTGTTGGCAGCTTATTTTACTATGCTTTGTTAAACTTCAGAGATGATTAGCTTAAAATATAAAAGCATTATGCACAATCAAGCTGCCTAATCTGCCATTTAATTCTCTCTTTTTTTTTTTCCTCCTGATTCCTAACAGGCTACGTTATGTTCTATGAAGGGCTGCATGAGAGCTCTTGTAGCCCAATTAAAATCTGAAAGTGAAGATTTGCAACAGGTAACTTCCTTTTGCAATTAAATATTCCCTTAGCTTAGACATTTCCATCATCTTGCATCTCTTCCATTTCATTGTGTTATACTGAATTATTGTATCTCTGCTCTCCTTTCCTAATATTTACTTTAATTCTACTCATTTTGCCTCTCCACAGGTTAATTTTATGTTTGAATCCATATCTTCTTTCATGGAGTCTCTAGTGTGCTGTGACTCTTGTCTTTTTTTTGAATGAGGCTCTTTTAAATATGCACCATCCTTCCTGGTCTGATTGTGTGTTTTCAATATCATTGCCCTGTTTTATAACTGGAAAAGCTGAGAAAAAGATAATATAAATCTCTCTCCTGAGATTACATAAAAAGTCTACAACAGACATCAGAATAGAGCATGAATGTGAATTTTTGGTCCAATTTTTCAGCCAGTGTGGAAAGCAAGGAACCTGCTTTCAAATCTTTGTTTTACGTACTCACACACAAAAGCCAGTACCTTTGATCAAACTTCATACTGAAATGTTGGGACAATCTATCTAGGAATAGAATGAAAAACAAATTTCAGCAAAAGGCTAGTTCAGTAGCTGAACATTACCATTGTTAATGGATTCCAGAAATCCAGGAGGATGTGCTGATAAGCTACTAAAGAAATAGCTGTATTGAGATGCATTATTTTTATTTCTTGTTTTGCAGGTCATTGCAAGTGTGTTGAGAAACTTGTCCTGGAGAGCAGATGTAAACAGTAAAAAGACTCTACGTGAAGTTGGAAGTGTGAAAGCATTGATGGAATGTGCTTTAGAAGTTAAGAAGGTATCTTTTATGTGATAAGTTTTGAAGAGATTGTATTAATTTTACACAGAATACAGATATTATCCTTTTTGACATTAGCAGTTGGTCAAATATTTGAGGTGTTTCAGGTAGTTTCCTTTGAAGAGGAGAACTGCTTTGAGTTAACTGGGCAGCAGCTGATCACAATGTAGCAATGACATCTGAGAACCACTAATGTTTCTGGAATTTTATTTATGAGGGTTGATAGCTTTCACTGTTCTGTTTCATGAGCTGTACTGTTCTAATGGCACATTCCAATAGCATTTTTTATAATTTGCCATTTAATAAAACCATCTTCTGATTTTGTGATTAAATAAACTTCCACTTTGCCATTCTATAGATGTATATTTGGTAACCAGATAGGATTATATTCTGTCCCAGAGTCCATTGCCTGGTAATCTACAGACCCTTTTTACTATTACGGCAACTGACAAGTATTGTGGCTCAAAGTTTCTGGCAAGCAATAACAAATTCATAGATGAGGGAAGGAGAGATAAGCAAACAAAAGTAGTTCTGTGTGCAGTGCCGCCTGCCTCTAGTTTATGTGCACAGGAAGCAGAAACTGAAACCTACTTAATTCATAGTTGTGAGGAAAACTAGAGAAATAGTGGCATATGCAGGAAAACAGAAAGCAAAATATCGGGCATCAGTATACAATGTGTAGAGATTTCATGCCAAGCAAAAATTAAATTCTGTAGTTAACTGGAAAGAAGCCAGATTCCATCGTCAATGAATTTTGTTGTTTGCAAGTCTGGGATAGAATCAGTGAAGCAGTTTGTTTCTCCAAGCTGTATTTTCAGGCTGTGTACAGGCTCAGCAGGAATTACTGTTTTCATTTATTCTTGGTTCACATTTTCAAAGCTATCTTTGCATCTATGGGAGCTAGAAAAACAAGTTTGTTAAAATCTCATCGAAGCTGACTCACATATTGCTGAGGGATTATGATCAATAGTTGAAAATTCTCTAATTCTGTCATTTTATTATCTTCCCAGGAATCCACCTTAAAAAGTGTTTTGAGTGCCTTATGGAATTTGTCAGCACACTGCACTGAGAACAAAGCTGATATATGTGCTGTTGATGGTGCTCTTGCATTTCTAGTTGGCACACTGACATACCGGAGCCAAACAAACACTTTAGCCATCATTGAAAGTGGAGGAGGAATATTAAGAAATGTTTCTAGCTTAATTGCTACTAATGAGGACCACAGGTGAATATATTTTCTTGTTTTCTGAAAATCTGTAGTGATACCAAATGTATATTTACTAGACAGTTTGTATGACTGAGTTCTAATATGAATGCACATATTGAGTAGAGTAATTAAGGATTAACTTTTTTAATAGATTTGATAAGGCAGGTATTCCATTTAGATAACAGGACTATGTAAAAGGATTAATGTATTTGCTGCTTGTTAAATGATGAATTGTACTAAAAGCTTTTCCTGGAAAGAGAAATTCATTAGTTATATCAGTCATAGGAAACCACCTGAAATGGAAAATTGTTTCATATAGAGAGTGTTGTGTGGGAGCAAATTATTCATATCCGTAGCAGAATTTGATTAGCATTCAGATTAAAACTGAGGAAAAATAAGGTATATTTGCCTGGGAGAAAGCATATTTTATCTTTACTAGGACTAAACTTGCTTTATAGTGTAGTAGGTTTTTGGTTTGTTTTGTCCTTTTGAAGTGCCACTTACTAATTCTTGTTTTCAATTGCTCAACATCAGGCAAATCTTGAGAGAGAACAGCTGCTTACAAACCTTGTTACAGCACCTGAAGTCGCACAGTTTGACAATAGTCAGTAATGCATGTGGGACCCTGTGGAATCTTTCTGCACGAAATGCAAAGGATCAGGAGGCACTGTGGGACATGGGAGCAGTAAGCATGCTCAAAAATCTCATTCACTCAAAACACAAAATGATAGCAATGGGCAGTGCTGCAGCTCTGAGAAACCTGATGGCAAATAGGCCAGCAAAATATAAGGATGCCAATATTATGTCTCCAGGATCAAGCTTACCATCTCTTCATGTTAGAAAGCAAAAGGCACTAGAAGCAGAATTAGATGCTCAGCATTTATCAGAGACTTTTGACAACATTGATAATTTAAGCCCAAAAGCTTCTCACCGTAATAAGCAGAGGCATAAGCAAAATATATACAGTGAGTATGTCTTGGACTCCAATCGGCATGATGATGGGATTTGCAGATCAGAGAGTTTTAATACTGGTAATGTGACTGTGCTTTCGCCATATTTAAGTACTACAGTATTGCCTGGCTCTTCTTCCTCCAGCAGAGGAAATACAGAAAGTTCTCGATCTGAGAAAGACAGAAGTCTTGATAGGGATCGCGCAGTGGGTTTAAATAGCTATCATCCAGCTACAGAGAATACTGGGAACTCCTCTAAGAGAATGGGAATGCAGATTTCTACTGCTGCAGCTCAGATTGCCAAAGTTATGGAAGAAGTAACAAGCATGCATATTCCACAAGAAGACAGAAGTTCTGGTTCCACTTCTGAAATGCACTGTTTGACAGAAGACAGAAATGGCCCAAGAAGAACAGCCACTGCCCATACTCACTCAAATACGTACTTTCCTAAATCTGAAAATTCCAACAGGACATGTCCTGTGCCTTACACAAAAATGGAATACAAGAGAGCTTCAAATGATAGCTTAAATAGCGTCAGCAGCAGTGATGGCTATGGTAAAAGAGGCCAAATGAAACCTTCCATTGAATCATACTCAGAAGATGATGAAAGTAAATTTTGTAGTTATGGTCAATACCCAGCTGACTTGGCACATAAGATACATAGTGCAAATCATATGGATGACAATGATGGAGAGCTGGACACTCCTATTAATTATAGTCTTAAATATTCGGATGAACAGTTAAATTCTGGAAGGCAGAGTCCCTCTCAGAATGAAAGATGGGCAAGGCCTAAGCACATAATAGATGATGAAATAAAACAAAATGAACAAAGGCCGTCAAGGAGCCAAAATGCAACTTACCCCATATATACTGAAAGCGGAGATGATAAACACATGAAATATCAGTCGCCTTTTGGACAACAAGAGTGCGTTTCTTCTTTTAGATCAAGAGGATCCAGCGGTTCAGATCAGAACAGAGTAGGCTCAACTCTTGGAATGAATCAGAAAGTGAGCCAGTCCTTGTGCCAGGTTGATGATTACGATGATGATAAGCCAACAAACTACAGTGAACGCTATTCTGAGGAGGAACAACATGAAGAGGAAGAAGACAGACCAACCAATTATAGCATAAAGTACAATGAAGGGGAACATCATGTAGATCAGCCTATTGATTATAGTCTAAAATATTCAACAGAAGTTCCTCCGCCTTCTCAGAAGCCATCTTTTACTTTTTCAAAGAGTTCGTCAGTTCAAAGCACTAAAACTGACCTTATTTCCTCAAGCAGTGGGAACGCATCAGCCCCTTCAGTTGGTTCAAAGAGACAGAACCAACTTCACCCAAGTTCTGCACAGGGCAGAGGCAGTCATGCTCAAAAGACTGCCTCCTGTAAGACTCCCTCTATTAATCAGGAAACTATGCAAACTTACTGTGTGGAAGATACACCGATATGTTTTTCAAGATGTAGCTCTTTGTCATCTTTGTCATCAGCTGAAGATGAAATGGGGCGTGATCAATCCCCCCGTGTGACAGATGCTAATAACACACTACAGATAGCAGAACTAAAAGAGAACAGTGGGATTTTGTCTACAGAAGGTGCAGTAAGTGAAGTCGCATCAACATCACAACACATTAGAACAAAATCCAGCAGACTTCAGACTTCTAGTTTATCTCCTTCTGATTCCTCTAGACATAAAGCTGTTGAATTTTCTTCAGGTGCCAAATCTCCCTCAAAGAGTGGTGCACAGACTCCTAAAAGTCCACCAGAACATTATGTGCAAGAGACTCCACTCATGTTCAGCAGATGTACTTCTGTAAGTTCCCTAGATAGTTTTGAAAGCCGTTCAATTGCTAGTTCGGTTCAAAGTGAGCCTTGCAGTGGAATGGTAAGTGGTATTATAAGTCCCAGTGATCTTCCAGACAGCCCTGGACAAACAATGCCTCCGAGCAGAAGTAAAACTCCACCCCCTGCTCAAGGAGCTCAAGTAAAGAGAGAAGCAACTAAAGGTAAAGTATCTAATGCAGAAAAGAGAGAACCTGGTCCTAGACAGGCAGCTGTGAATGCAGCTGTTCAAAGAGTTCAGGTTTTGCCAGATGCTGATACGTTACTACATTTTGCCACAGAAAGTACACCAGATGGATTTTCTTGCTCTTCTAGCCTAAGTGCTCTGAGTCTTGATGAACCATTTATACAGAAAGATGTAGAGTTAAGAATAATGCCTCCTGTACATGAAAATGAACATGGAAACGAAGCAGAACCTGAACAGCCAGATGATGCAAAGGATAACCAAGAGAAGAAAGCAGAGAAGCCTACTGAAGCAGAAAAAGACATTCTGGATGATTCTGATGATGACGATATTGAAATTCTGGAAGAATGTATTATTTCTGCAATGCCAACAAAATCTTCACGTAAAGCCAAAAAGCCTTCTCAAGCATGTGCCTCAAAAATACCTCCTCCTGTAGCCAGGAAGCCAAGCCAGCTGCCAGTTTACAAACTTTTGCCTTCACAAAGCAGGCTGCAATCCCAAAAGCACGTGAGTTTTACGCCTGGAGATGATATGCCGCGGGTATATTGTGTTGAGGGTACACCAATAAATTTTTCAACAGCTACATCTTTGAGTGATCTCACAATAGAATCACCACCAAATGAGTTGGCCAATGTAGAGAATGTGGGTACTGGGACAGACTCAGGGGAATTTGAAAAGAGAGATACCATTCCTACAGAAGGCAGAAGTACAGATGACTCTCAGAGAGAGAAAAGCTCAACTGTGACTGCCCCAGGACTGGATGATGACAAAACGGAAGAGGGTGATATTCTGGCTGAGTGTATTAACTCAGCTATGCCAAAAGGAAAAAGTCACAAACCTTTCAGAGTGAAGAAGATAATGGATCAAATTCAACAAGCATCTTCATCTCTAAGTAACAAAAACCAATCAGAAGGTGAGAAAAAGAAGCCAACATCACCAGTAAAGCCCACTCCCCAAAATAATGAATACAGAGCACGTATAAGAAAAAACACAGAGCCTAAAAGCACCATTAATAATGAAAGAAGCTATTCAGAAAACAGGGACATGAAGAAACATCTTAAAAATAATTCAAGAGATTTTAATGACAAACTTCCAAATAATGAAGAGCGTGTAAGAGGAAGCTTTGCGTTTGATTCCCCTCATCATTACACGCCTATTGAGGGAACTCCATACTGTTTTTCACGGAATGATTCCCTAAGTTCTTTAGATTTTGATGATGATGATGTTGACCTTTCAAGGGAAAAAGCGGAATTAAGAAAAGGAAAAGAAGCAAAGGAAACAGAAACCAAAGACTGCACTAATACCGAGCAGTCTTCAAATCAGCAACCAAGTAATAGGACACAAGTCTGTCAAAAACACCCACCAGGCAGAAGCCAGCCTAAAACTTTCTCTCAGTCAACTAAAGATATTCCAGACAGAGGAGCAGCTACAGATGAGAAAATGCAGAATTTTGCTATTGAAAACACACCTGTTTGTTTTTCTCGCAATTCATCTCTTAGTTCCCTCAGTGATATTGATCAAGAAAACAATAACAACAAAGAAAGTGAACCTGCAAAACGAACTGAGGCTCCTGATTCACAGATAGAATCAAGTAGACCTCAGACTTCCGGTTATGCACCTAAGTCGTTTCACGTTGAAGATACACCTGTATGTTTCTCTAGAAACAGCTCCCTGAGTTCTCTTAGTATTGACTCGGAAGATGATCTTTTGCAGGAATGCATTAGTTCTGCTATGCCTAAAAAGAAAAAGCCTTCAAGAGTAAAGAGTGAAAGTGAAAAAAATAATTCCAGAAATATGGGTGGTATACTGGCAGAAGATTTAACACTGGATTTGAGAGATATACAGAGGCCGGATTCGGAACATGGTTTCTCACCTGATTCAGAGAACTTTGATTGGAAAGCTATACAAGAAGGTGCAAATTCTATAGTTAGTAGCTTGCATCAAGCTGCAGCTGCTGCATCACTGTCTAGACAAGCTTCATCAGACTCTGATTCTATCCTTTCATTAAAATCTGGTATTTCTCTAGGGTCACCATTTCATCTTACCCCAGACCAAGAAGAAAAGCCTTTTACTAGTAATAAAGGTCCAAGAATTCTTAAACCAGGGGAGAAGAGCACATTGGAGTCTAAAAAAGTAGAATCTGAAAATAAGGGAATCAAAGGAGGAAAAAAAGTATATAAAAGTATAATTACAGGAAAAGCTCGCTCCAGTTCAGAAGTTTCAAACCAGCTAAAGCAACCACAACAAACAAGTATGCCTTCAATTTCACGTGGTAGGACAATGATTCATATTCCAGGAGTTCGAAATAGTTCCTCAAGTACTAGTCCTGTTTCCAAGAAAGGTCCCCCACTGAAAAACACAAACTCCAAGAGTCCCAGTGAAGGCCAAAGTTGCACTAGTTCTCCAAGAGGAGTCAAGTCATCAGTGAAACCTGAGCCAGCTCCTGTAACTAGGCAACCCTCTCAACAGGGTGGATCAAGTAAAGGACCTTCTAGATCAGGATCTAGAGACTCCACTCCTTCCAGACCTCAACAGCAGCCATTAAGCAGGCCTCTGCAGTCTCCAGGTCGAAACTCAATTTCCCCGGGAAGAAATGGTATAAGTCCTCCCAACAAACTGTCTCAGTTGCCAAGGACGTCGTCTCCTAGTACAGCTTCAACTAAATCTTCAAGTTCGGGAAGAATGTCATATACATCACCGGGCAGGCAGATGAGCCAGCAAAACCTTACAAAGCAAACTGCCTTACCTAAGAGTAACAGTGGCATTCCCAGAAGTGAGTCTGCTTCAAAAGGATTAAACCAGATTCTCAGTAGTGGTGGATCCAACAAAAAGACTGAACTGTCCAGAATGTCATCCACAAAATCTAGTGGAAGTGAATCTGACAGATCTGAGAGACCTGTTCTGGTTCGTCAGTCAACTTTTATTAAAGAAGCTCCAAGTCCAACTCTAAGACGGAAATTAGAAGAGTCTGCTTCATTTGAATCTCTGTCTCCTTCCAGGCCAGATTCTCCCACTAGATCCCAAATACAGACGCCAGTTTTAAGTCCATCTCTTCCTGATATGTCTTTATCCACTCATTCAACTGCCCAGACTAGTGGTTGGCGAAAATTACCCCCTAATCTGAGCCCTTCTGTGGAATATGATGGGAGACCAGTGAAACGTCATGATATAGCTCGTTCTCATTCTGAGAGTCCATCTAGATTGCCAGTCAATAGATCAGGAACATGGAAGCGTGAGCATAGTAAGCATTCCTCATCGCTTCCTCGTGTCAGCACTTGGCGAAGAACTGGAAGTTCTTCCTCAATTCTGTCAGCTTCTTCTGAATCCAGTGAAAAGGCAAAAAGTGAAGATGAAAAGCAACATGGAAGTTCTGTTTCTGGACCCAAGCAAAGTAAAGAAAGTCAAGCACCAACAAAAGGTACTTGGAGAAAAATAAAAGAAAACGAAATTCCTCAAATAATGAATGATCCTCAGCATTCTTCCTCAGGTGCAGCAAATGTCTCTGATTCCAAAACTCTAATTTATCAGATGGCACCAGCTGTCTCTAAGACAGAGGATGTGTGGGTGAGGATAGAAGACTGCCCAATTAATAATCCTCGATCTGGAAGGTCCCCAACTGGAAATACTCCCCCTGTTATTGACAGTGTTTCAGAGAAAGAGGGTGTGAATGGTAAAGATTCTAAAGAGAGTCAAGAAAAACAAAATGCAGGGAATGGAAACGTTCCTGTTCGTACCATTGGTTTAGAAAATCGCCTGAACTCATTTATTCAAATAGACAGTCCAGACAAGAAAGGAACTGAAGCAAAACCTGTGCAGAATAATCCCGTTCCTGCACCAGAAAATAATGAAAATACTGTTAGTGAGCGTACACCATTCAGTTCCAGCAGCTCCAGCAAACATAGCTCCCCCAGTGGCGCTGTTGCAGCAAGAGTGACTCCTTTCAACTACAATCCAAGCCCCAGGAAAAGTAGTGCTGACAACAGTTCTGCTCGGCCATCACAAATACCAACACCGGTAAATAACAGCACAAAGAAACGTGACTCGAAGACAGAAAATACAGACTCCAGTGGAACTCAGAGCCCTAAACGCCATTCAGGCTCTTACCTGGTGACTTCTGTCTAAATGCATCAAAAAATAAAAATAAAAAAGTAAAACTGATGTATTATTTACAGCAGCTATGGAGAAAAATTTTGTTTCAAATGAAACTTTAAAAGACTGGGGATTGGTTTTATTTGTTGTTTTTATTTTTTGTAAATAGGTTTGATTCTTGTTAGAGGGTCCTTGTTCTGGAAGCCATATTTGATAGTATACTTTGTCTTCACTGGTAATATTTTGGAGGGATGCCTGCTTGACAGTTTGCAGTAAAATTGCTAACGCAATTATATTTGTACAGTATGTTTAACATGTACTTAATTAGCATCCCATCCCATAATCCTTTAAATATTGCTTGTCTTGAAATCATGAACATTACAGATAGAGACGATACAGTCATATTGCTTTATCAATCACTTCTAGATTACAGACTGACTAAACTACATCAGGGAAGAATTGGTATTATTTATGCAAAAACAGTATACTCAGTTTTAGTATTTGTGAGTCCATCTAACCCGATAATTAATCATGTGGCTGTGAAATTCACAGTAATATGGTTTCTGCTGAACAAGCTTTCCCAGCCTGCTTTTCTGCATGAATGGAACTGATGGTTCATTTTCCGAAGTAATGATTAACATTTCTGTGGTCACATAATGTGCATAGATAGCTATGGTGTAACGATTTACACTTTTTGTGCTCTGCAACAAAAAGAAAACTGTGTAACTGTAAAACCTTGAACAAAATTATTTTACCTGAACTAGATTTTATCTTAAAGTAGGTAGAATTTTTTTGCTATGCTGTAACTTGTTGTATATTCTGGTATTTGAGGTGAGATGGCTGCTCTTTTATTAATGAGACATGGGTGATGTCTCAACAGAGACTAAAATGAACATTTCAGAATAAATTATTACTATATGTAAATTGTGTGTGTTACTTCTGCATTACGTAAAAGGACGGTATTTTATTTTGAGATGTCACCTTATAATGTGTTGTATAATGCACTTACACTTAAGGCCTGGTCCAGCAGAATCTTGCACCTCCACTCTTCGCCCTTTATCCCTGACAATGGCTGTTGTAGGATGCTTATAACAGTTGCAGGATCAGGCCCTAGGTCTTCTGTACTATATTTGTAATTGAGACGGTTTCACACATCTCAGGTGCATAACAAGGCTAAAGGCAGGGTATTTCCAGAAGCCAAGCAGTATAATTGTTTTCATGACTGCAAGCCTGAAACAATATTGTATGTATAAAAGTAATATTTATAAAACAAAAGATTTTTTTTAATTGGGAAAAATAATGTAGAATGTGAAATAGTGACTGTAAGATGAAATTTTAATTCTATTTGAAATCTTCATGCATTTTTTTATTTATTTTTTAAAAATGATCAAGGGAAAAATATTGCAAAAATACCATGATAAGAAATTTGTTACTATAGTAGAACAATTTTATACACAAACCAGGACATTTGCTGCCTCAAGCCTTTTTGATGTGAATATGGTTTGTGTGTAAACAGTGCTGAAAAGAGAAATCTGTGCTTAAAATATATATATGGTCTGAATTTAGATGAGATTTGGTTTAAAGTAGAAACACTTATAAAAGAATATAATAGTAACCATTGTGTGTATGATTGACCAAATCATGATATAGCATTTCAGTTTGTTGTGTATCTCGACTCGACTATTCTAACATTAGCATTTTAAATAATTGGTATTCATGATTCAAAATGCCCTGATTTCAGGATTCCCTGAAATAGAGCAATATAATTTTATGGTAGCTTTAATGCAGTTGTAGAGTGTATCATATCTGTGGCTATTGTACTTCATTTGACATTGAAATTAATCTATTTTTATCTTAAATTCTGCATATGAAATGCACTTTTTATAACAGAAATGAGATACTATCACCAGAAGTCAACTAAGATTAAATTAAAAGCCAATACCAAAATATCATGTTGGAAGAAGTGGTATCTTATTTCCTCATTTATACTTTGTCTCCCATCTAATTTGCTTATAGACATGCTATAGATCTTTCTCATCTGGTGAATCTTTAACAAGCAGCACTCTTCATTTAATATATTTGCATACAGTAGTCATCACAAAAACCTTTAATAGGAATATTACTGTCCTTTTAAAGATGAAGAACTAGAGATGGAGAAAGATTGTGATTTGTTCAAAGTCAGGGCTTCCTATTGGAGTAAAATACAGAACTCCATCCCTGTGTTTAAAATGCAAGACTATCTTTCATATAAATTATGTGATACTTTTTTTGTGTTGGGCTTTTAACTGTTAACATGTAGGTATACTGTGTAATCCAGGATGGTCAGTTGGCATCAGCTTTACATCTACATCCTGCTAGGTGTTTAAAGTTAAACTGAATCCAGATAAAGAAATTCTGATTGCAGTTTTATAACTGAGCTATTAAAAAAAAAAAAAGATGAGGTGAAATAATAAATAACTGTATGTGTATCATGCACTAGAATGTCTTTGAAAATTGCAATGGCCTCTGTGGATAGTCTTGGAGGTATTTCATGATCATTATAATTGGGAAGTTTCTCTTAATATCCTTATAACTAGCCTATATTTGTAGCAAAAATGATATAGATAAGATAAACTTCCCAACTGTAAGGGTAGTGAAATGAAACTGAACTGAACTGAAATATGCTTCCCATGGGAGTTGTTAACTTTCCATTATAGAAGTTTTAAGAAGAGGTTTAGCAAACATCTCTTAGGGATGGGCTTTAGTGTATTTCATACTGCCTCTGTGCAGAGAGATGGGCTTAGGTGACCTTTAGAAATCCCTTTCAGACCTACATCTCTCAGATACTACATCTAAAATGTTCAGCATCCATTAAGACCCTTTATAGCATATTTAAGAATATCCATGATGTTTGATTTACGTTAGCGATTAGGATACAAAGATATGTTTAAGCTTAACTATAAAAATGGATGCTGGAGATAAAATCCAGCACCCACATTATACGTTTTAAAGCCATTTTCCATTTTTCTGGTTTTGTAACGATGTCTAGATTAATGATAGCCAGATTTGGTTTACGCTGCTAAAGATTTCTGCTTATTCCTTTGTTTTATTTCTATGAAGTCACCACAGTAGGTAACAGGAAATTATTTATATCAAGTCAAAAAGAAGAAAAGTAAGGAGTAAGAGGGAACCAAGACTCATTTCACTGTTCTTCTAAAATGCATTACCTATCCTTCTCCAGATTTTGGCAGAACTTTTGTGATTTGCATGCAGACCTTTAGTTGTCCTTGAATTAGCTTACCATTTCCGGTACATATCAAACTAGTACTGAAAATCAATTTACTCTGAAAATACTCATAACGCTGATTTCAGACTGACTTACAGCTTTGTCGTCTTGATGTGAAAAGTGGAAACATGACCACCTTGCAAATTCTAATTCACTTTCTTAAATATACATTCATTTTAGTTTCTTGCTATAAGCTACATGTGTGCCACAGTTAAGGTTATTGCTCACTTTCTGTGAAAGTTCTTCTGACTAAATATTTCAAACTTTAAAAGGGAGCTAATCTGTTTTTATTTTTCATTTGAAGTTCTCCATCAGAGTATTTTCCCCTGAAAGCTTAAAGATAATTCTCAAAACTCTTTGTCAGAGATGCCAGCTTAAGAATTGAAAGCCTTGCCAGGATTTCCTGACATGCCTGGAATATTGTTTCAAGCAAGACTTGGCTTCAAAGTGCAAACATCGTTTACGCTGTATTCTTCAATGTGGACAAGTATCTGTGATGGCTTTGGGGAAGTTGGTTGCTGTGTCTTGGGCAAAGGGGAGAAAAGGAAAGATTTCAGAGACTCTCAGACTCTCAGCCGTCTTTCCCCAGGGATGTACTTTCATGTATTTCCCAATAAATTGCATAAACTACATAGGGAGAACAATGCCCACAAATTAATGAGATTTTATTTTGCAAGTATGCAAGCAGGCCATGAAAATGCAAAACTTTTGCCTGTTAATCTGACAGTCGAATTCTTTGATATTCACTTTGGAATATTTCCTAGCTGTTTCTTCCCCCTCCCCACCACACCCCCATTAGAGGTAAGGGAAATGGACATTACCAAGAAGACAATGAAGTTTTGTTAATAGGTTTCTTCATTCTTTTTAAGGGTAAAGTCGCATGTTATTTCTGAACTGAAGTAACAGTTTGCACTGTTGAAAGAAGTTTCTTTCTCCCTTCCCATGCTCCTGGCTGTGCAGTCCTCTGGCACTCATCTGACAGTTCATTTGGCTAATTCAACTCTTACCTGGCAGAATTGGTGGAGAAGTAGGATTAGTGCCCCCATTTGAATGGGTCAATGCAGGGTCAGACAAGTGCCAAAGGTAGCAAAAAGGAAGAGTAGGTTGAAAACAGCAAGGGCTAGTGAGAGGAAAGGCTGGGATAGCTTCCTTCTGTGGGTGCTGAGTGTTATATTAGATCAAACCATTACATGCAATTTCAACCTGACATGCACAGTTCAGAACTGTTCTTCACCCTAGGTTTTGAGACAGCAAAAGCAAATTTTTGCAAAATTTTTGCAAAAGCAAGGTTTTGGACTCTTCCACTGTTGTTCACTCTGAACTTCTGCCTAATAGCCCCCTAGCACATGGCATTTAAATACATTATGTTCCAGACAAGCCCTTTATCCTGGAAACTCTGACAAGTTTCTACATTAATCTGTAGTTTATGTTTGTGGAAGATATTTTTCTTCATCAGCACTTTTCCAAAACAGTTTTTGTGTCATACATAAACATCAAGGTGACAGTTTTTAAATTTTCAATGTTAAACTCAATGCAGTAAATCCATCCAGTAAATATATTTACTGCAGCTAGTTTTCTGGGAGAGGCTTGAAGGGGAAGAGAACACATCCCTTCCCTAATGAAGACAGTATTACTTATAGGGATGATTTGGAAATTGTTTAGGTGGACTCTTACAAGCTCCTGTATTCTCTTCTTGCTAGATGCCTCCCAAACTGTCTTCTCACCTTGCTCTCTTATTAAATAGTATGAACTGCTGTAAGAGTGTCTCTAACAATCTTCCACCTAAACATAACCTCATTTACCTACTGTAATGCCTTGCAAAATTTCATCCACCTGCCGGGCAGCTTTGTTCTTGACAAGACTGTGATCTGGATGAAGCTGTGAATCAGAAGCAAATTGTCAGTCAGTAAGAAGCATGACTTCCTCCACACGCTTAAAACTTTGAGGAATTTCTTGAGCCCAGATCACCCAAATGTGTTCACCCTTTGCTTCCACAGCCATCTCCTTTGCACTTTTAAGTAAAACAGTAAAAATGCCCACACTCTTTTTTCATTTCAAATCACATACAAAAACTTCACTTAAGCTTCATAGTTTCCTGTATGCAGAATAACAGATTGTATCTGTAAATGTGTTTATAGAGAATGGTAATGTAGTTAAGGTTGAGTTTTTAGTCAGAACAGTAAGTTGGCTGGTTATGTGTTGTGTTTGGTTACATATTAGAAGTGCAAGGGGATTTGGTGTGGGGCTGAAGGAGCTTAAGAGTTCACAACAGTAATGGAGGCGTCGGAATGAATTGGTAATATCTAGATGAATATAAAGTGTGTATTTAATACCTCAGTTTTCTGCTGTCAACTTTCAGTCTACCAGATGTGTTGTTTGCTTACTGGAAGACTGAGTAACGCCTCCCTAGCACAGATTTGCAAGTGATCTATTCCTCGTGAAATTTCCAAACAGTTCTGGCTTTATGTATTTACAAATTTCTGCCACTGTAAGATTTGAGAAAAGTCTTCTAATTTTGCTGTTTGTGAAAACATCCTTTGCTTGAGTGGCTGTGAAACTGCAATTAGGATATCATGAAGATGTAGAGGGGACTTGTTCACTCAGTGAAACGCACTTCTGACCAGAGTAAGAGCCCAGGACTGATGTACAAACTGCTTATTTCTTATGCCGTACTTTTTGGTGGGATTTAAGATGCATAAAGCTTGTGCTGGTTCTCTGCAAAGAATTGTCATCCTCTGAGATAGGATGCATTTTCCCACCTGTAAATACTGTTTCTCCTTAACAAACTCAGCCCACAATTATCTTTCCTTCAGTTTTGTTTGCTTCTGCCTGAGATGCATTACTGTTTATATCCTAACTCTGTAATTAATTCTTCCTTCAACTATTCTAATGTATTTTGTTTCACAGTATACTAATTCTGAATTTAGGCTTGCTATGCATAACTTATTACTTGCAGTGTTACATAAAATTTCCTCTTGATTGCATCTTGTCAGAGTGGAATTCTTTTCTTGGCTACTACTAAAAGTTAGGTGTCTGTTTGCTGTATTAGAAATATAATTTAATTTAAAAGGAAGTTGCTCTTAAGACACTTGGACAATGACAGAGTATATCAGAACTAATGCCTTAAAAACATTCAAATTGATTTTGTTGGTAGTCACGTTTCATATAAACAAAAATGGGAAATAAGCTCAGAGACAGGGAATTTACCAGTGGAGCTCTGTTTTCTTGCATGTTTCATTTTAAAATGAATTCCACAGAACAAAATCTACTTCTGCCACAACATAATTCCATTACCTCCCTCCATTATTTACCAGAGGTTCACAAAAGAGCTTATTTCATTTTGACTTTTAAGCACAGTAGAGACTCGGTTAACTTCAAGTCTTTCTTTTCCATAATGAATGCATTCTTTAGTCCCTGATTAGAGACTATTAAAGGACCTGGATTAGTTGAATTCCCAACATACAAACACACACATTTATGCACACATACACATGCATATTTTGCACCCTTCTGTTCACTTTAGGCTTTAACATATAGTTAGATCAGAAGCATTTAAACTAAAAAGATGCACTGTTGCTGAGTTAGTAAGATACTGTGTTTTCTAGTATTTGTAGCTCTCTGTTCATAGTTTAGAAGATGAGTTCTGATTTCAGGATTAATGAGTTTGGTTGGCTGATTTGGTACTTTGGTACTTTATTTTTGAAGTGTTCTAGAGAAAAATATACTTTTTAGTTTTAATTTATAAATAGAAAAGGAAATTCCCTTACTAGCAATTTTTAAAAAGCCAGATAACATTTTATAGCCAGAATATAGAAAAAAGCATTATTACTATCACCTGCAGTTTAAAGTAAGGATCAAGAAAACTGGGATATTTTGAGTGATTACATTTAATACCGAATGAAGGTAGCTTATGCCTAATTCTGTCCCTTCTCCTAAAAATCCTCTGTACAGAAGAGCATACTGGGGGGGTGGGGTGGGATGCAGTGTGGATATACAATAAACAGAATTCAGATTTGCTTGTGCATCTTAACTAGATTGTTACTAAGGTCTGTGGTGGCAGACACTTTATATGGAAGTAGCCATGGAAGAGCAGGAAGGTAGATGTAAAGATTAAGCCATAATATGAATGGCTAGAAATTTCCCATTTTTATCTGATTTTTTCCATCAGGTGAGGAAAGGGAGTTGTCACCTTTATTCTTAGAGTAATTGAACAGTTGACCAATTGTGATGGATAATTTGACACCCTTTAAGCGTTTTAAGTCATTTGGAAGCCTTTCAGACAGAAATCCCCTAGTTTAAATGAAAGCTATGAGTTCAGAGTAAATAGTGTATTATTGTGTCACGTGTGGATGACTGATGGTTCCTTTTGGTCTTACAAACTGACTTTGCACAGTTGTGACTTTGCACAGCTGTCAGCTGTTCCACAAGGCAAAAAAGAAAGGCCAAGGAACAATTGGATGTAAAACTGAGACTATACTTTTTTTCCCAGTCACATTTTCTTTGCAAATAGCAAGGAATTAGAGATGGGTAGAAATCCTTATTTTCTGTATTTGCATTTTGCCAATTCTTTTGTTGCCAGCTAAATAGAAATTGGATAGAGTCCATCGGCAATGTGGTGCATGCCAGTTTTCCCCCATATCTCAGAGAAATACTGTATACGGTGTCTGCAGTATTTTCTGAAGTCAAGGGTTGAGTCTAGGTAAGATATTCTAAAAGACTTTTAGTTCTGCATTAAGTACCATTCCGGAGTGCTGTTTCAAGGCAGCTATGGGACTGCTGCTGTTATGGTGCAGCAGTTAAGCAGATTGAAACAAGTAAGCCCAAAATAGCTTTAGAAATCTTGTGGATGTTTATGCCTTTTTAAGGATGCATGTGCTATCAGGATTATTTCTAGGACTCTATCATACTGATGAACAGAAGGGACTTTTCTGCTGAGTACTAAAGAGAGTAAGTGGTGCAATTGTCTCTTAAATTGTAGGATAGCCATGAGGTGGTGCTTCTCCAGAGACCCCCTATGGTAAAGGACAGGATTTTGGCTTACTAAGATAGAAAGAACTGTAGTAGTCCATGGATTTAAAATAATCACTTCTTTTGGGAAAGTGGTGTACACAGCATTCTAAAAGTACAATATACCAAGATGCTATGGTTCAGTCTGCATACTGAAGTTTCATGATATGTAAACACCACTTTTGTGAATCTAAATGAAGCACAGCATTCTTTTTTTTTCTTCTCTATACTCTTCAAAGTTATCTTTCAGACAGAGCTAGTTTACAACTGCCTACACTTCCATCTTAGTGTCATATTTCATGAAGTGTTTCTATTTAAATGGTTTCTTTTATTTCCATTTATTTTCCCTATATTTTATTTTAAAATACATTTTTTTGAATCCTTGCTTATAAAGACTGTGGGAAAATCCTTCTCTGCTCAACACTTCCTTTCAATGTCTATTGAACCAACCAAGATTTCACCCTGCATCCCTTTTCTTTGTTCTGCATTGTATCAGCAGTCCACTACAGAGGTGTTGCACCAATCTAGCTGAAAACATACCTCCTCTTGAATGATGCCACTAATCTGTATGTTATATACACATTTCTAGCCTATTTAGACTATACAGTGTAACACCAGGTCAGAGAAAACTGAACACCTAAGCTAGGCCTGAATGAGCTGATACCTGTACATCACTTCCAGTAATACGCAGAAGTATTGTTTTGGCTCAATCCAGATGCTTTTGCATGGGCAGCCACTTTCAGTTAGGGCATCTGGATTTATCCCAGGTGAAATGTACCAGGCTGTATCACAACCACTGCTGAATTTCTGTTTCATAATTTTACAGGCCCTTGATTATAATTTTTTGATAGTTTTTTTTCCCTGCCGCAGTCATAAAACAGGGTTTGCCTGAGCACACCTTACTCGCTGCCATGTGTGCTATGACAGATTTCTGTTTGAAGTGCGCGTAGTGCAATGTTCATTCCCTGCTATTTCCATTTCCACTGCGTAGTTGAGACATACGGAATGAAGTTATAAGCAGCTTTCAGAGACCAGTATCCCTGGTACTAAGCAAAGGCATTATTTGGAATTGTGAAGTTTTGCTTCAGACATACATGGGTCCTGTCCTCAAGAGCAATTACACCTTATCCTCACATTGATTTGAATGTTTAAGAGCTGCCAGGTTTTGAACTTTATTGCTTAATTACTGAATTTCTGATGTCAGGGACAATAGATATTTGGAGAGTGCCTGCTCCTTTTATATGCCTGAGTTGGTGTGTTTTGTGACCTACTTATGTCTTTGAATTCTTCAGGCTGGAAATATGCAGAATTTAAGTTTAAAATAAATTTCTTGTGACACTAGAACAAATGTAGTGGCTGGATGCCATATACTCAATGTGATGGTTTTATAGTGATGGTGGGGATTAAACTGACATGTTTGTATCTAATGCTTCATTTTAGGCATGTTAGTTTCAAGATACTGTGAATTCTAGCACCAAGACATGAGATTGGTATGTAAGAATAGGATATACAGAAAAGAAGACATGCTTCCCTTGTTGTGGTCAGCCATGTATGCGATATAATTCAATCTGTAACTCGACAAACTCAATTTCCAAGAATTGTTTATAATTTTTTCCATCTGAAATAGACGTGAAAAATCCTTTATGTCATCACCACAAATACTTATATCGGCTAAGTAGCTTCTGTGCTATGTAAAAGTAAGTTTAAATATTATTTTAGAAGAGAAATCATTAATCCACATATGTTAATGTTAAGAAACTATATAAATTCAAACAAAGGAAAAAATACCATGCAGTTATCAAATATAGCAACATTAAACAAACAAACATATAAAAGCTTTCTCAGGATCCTGAAATAAGTGGGCAGACTGAGAGCAAACTTAATATGCAGTAACAGTATCAGGCCACTCACAAATTGCAGCTGTGTTTGCTGCCATTTTTTATCTAATGTCATAGCAGTTTCTCAATCTGTTGTCTAATAGCAGTCCATTATGCACCAGAAAGTGGTCTACAAAGTAACAGAGAAATTAAAAACGTTGCAAAAATCTAAGAGAAAAAAATGGCACAATGGAGAAATAACTTTTAGTATTTGTTCATTAAGTTTTAGCCTAATTTTTATTAATTGTATTTGAAACTGTGGAAATACCAAATAAATATATTTTTTTTCCCTAAAAGCATTAGGTAGTTCTTTTATTTAAACTCTGCTAGAGCATTGTTTTTCAGAAGGAGATCTAGGTTTATACCCTTTTGGGGGATTCAAGACCGTGTGTCCCAGGTTATGCATATTGTTATTTGAAGAACAAAAATAAACTGCAACGAGCTTGATGCATAACATGGTTTAGTGATGAACATGTTTAATTTAGAGATCAGACGATGAGTATGCCATGCATAGATATTGGTACTAGGACACAATGAGTACAATGAAATCTACTCTGTCCACAGCTTATATTGTATATACAGTCATGGAGGGTTAAATGTTGTAAACAATTGTAAAACAACCCACCTTCTCCCTGAGCACAAGTAACAGCCTGCAGCCTGCTGTTAGGGAAGCACAACCCTGGCACTGCAGGGTCTCATTGCCATGCAGCACGCATGCAGGCAGCGAATGCGGAGCAAACGGTGCTGACCTGCCCACCTCCCTCCTTCCCTGCCCTACTGCTTGTTTTGCTGAACGGAGGTCACAGCAGCTGGCCCAGCCTGCTTCTGCCACCCTGACTGAGGCACAGGTTAAGCACTGACAAGTTGGACAACAGCTCCCAAAGTAGTGGTACTTCTGACACTGTTTAGTTGGTGGGGATCTCAACAAAAGTCCCATAATAGACACGCGTGTGTGTATGCAACAGAGACTTGAAAGAATAGTATTGTACTAAACAATGCTGGTAATTCTTTATCAAGCTAACAAGATGAGAATGTTTTGTTGTTATAAATTAACAAAAAATGGCCATGTGTTTAAATACATAATTATTTTTAATAATTACCTTTTAGAGAGGTATGTTTTTCTTCCCAGCATCTGACAGCATCACACAAAAAGACTGTGCCTGTCTGTTCTTCAGCCTTGCCAAATGCTCCATGACTTCACTAGGTTATTCTCTATCAACAGCACTGCTAAAGCATCCTGTTATTCTGTGCTTTTCATGTTCCTCAAGCAGGTCTTCCATACATTTCAGTGTCAAGAAAATCTTTTTTCAGTTCTGATGTCGTCAAAGATATCATGATTATAATTTAAAGGAGTTCATCATTTCACTGAAAATTTCTTCTATATTGTTTTGTAAAACAGTGATGTAGTGAATTTTATACCACTTATGAGATCTATGCATCAGTAGAAAATAACAAGCTGTGTCTTTTTTTTTCTTGAAAACAGAAAATAGTCAATTGCTGTGTTTTATCCCCCTTCAGAAAAATAACACACGTATTTTTTAAAGAACTCCATATCAGCCAGCTTGATGGTAATCAGGGATCACTCTCTGGAAATCGGTCTTCAGCATGGACAACTATTGGATCAAAAGCTTCCTTCATAACTTGACTCAGCTCGGTTTGTGTAACTTTTCTTTTTGTTATCAGCTTATCTTTCTAAAGAGCTGCCAAAGCTTTGCCCTGATCTCATATAGCTGCAATCACATCTTTGAAAGCTGCTATTGCAGAGACCACACAGTTGTATTTCTCTTCTGTAGTAGTTTGAACAGTATATTCACATCTGGCATAATGAGAGGAAAGATGGAAAGAAAGAAGACAACAAAACTGCTCACCATTCAAAAGAATCAGTGGCCCAAATAACTCATGACTGGGTGCTAAATGCCACCTTGATTCTTTCTGAAGCGTTTCCATAACTCTTCCAAGTTTTCATGAACTGTCCTTACAGTTCTTCCCTGGAAATTCCATTGTGTTGCACTCGGTCTCAGCATCCTCCTATTCAGTACTTCATCTTGGACAGCCGTATGCCTTTTTGAGGCAGAAAAAAATAGGAGAATGCAGAAAAACGTGCAAAAATACTTTCAGTTCTTTGTGTGTTCTGGAGCATAGCTGCTGCATGAAAAGGTTTAATTGGTGAGTGTAACAGTGCACAAAATGTACCCTGTGGAATTTCTTTTTCGTTAGGGCTTGCACTCCATTCAGTCTACCCATCATCACTGCTGCACTGTCCTACAAGCAGTAGGTTTGTACACTTCATGTTCATGAAGGACAGAGTTGATCGCTGTTGCCAAACCTCTGGGTGGTCTTTCACTACTGAGACTGCACAAAACATTCAACAGGAACATCACCCTCTAATAGACAGCATAATACTGTTACTACCTGTGATCACAAAACATAGTAATCATTTTGTCAGCTTGAACTGAAACTTAAGTTTGCTCTTTGAATGTCACCCTTGATATGGTCTCTGGAAACTTAACATGTGCAGAATAGTTCATTTGGTATAACTGAAGTGTCCTGAAATGCTGGCAAATTATTGTAAAGGTTTCTTAGTACTAGATCATCCTCACATAACATTTAAAATATTGACCAAAAAGTTTCTGGCTTCAAAGATCTGGATCAGCTGTCATGCCCTTGGGTACATAGGCTGCATGAGCCACAGTTTTAGCACTGAAACAATCTTTGATAATGTGTCCCATTCTTATCAACATTTTGGTCATGTCACTGAATTTCACACCAACATGTGTGAACGGCATTGGCTTTTCCAGGAAGTTGCAGTGAAACAGCATTTTGCAGGTGAGATGCTGAGCTTTCCGTGCTTTGCGAGTCTTTAAGTCTCCACACTCAGAACTGCTGCACAGTATTACCCCCAAAACCCACATGCAGAAGGCCGCACACTCCTCCTGGCGGCCGGGCGCCATTTTTAATGAAGCCCCTCGCAATGAAACGTCGACCTGCTGGTAGGGTTCTTCACTTCGCTTTTGCCGTTGATAAGAACGCAGCCATCGAGCTGAGGCGACCCCCAGTGTTTCACTTCCAGTTTCTGCTCAACGGTCATCGTGCTGAGCCTGTTCTCCACCAGAAACCTTTGGTTTGTTCCCGTTTCCAACAAGCGCTTCGGCTCCCCCCCGCGGCGGGAGGCCGCCGCTGCCGCCGCCTCGCGCCCCTCAGCAGAGGCGCCTGCGCAGCGGAGGACGCACGCGCGCTCTGCCGCGAGTTACGTTGCGCTCTCCTACAGGCTGGCGCGCTTTAGGGACAGCAACGCCGCCCAATCGGATGCCGGGAGTTCCCGTCGGAGGACAGGAGGGGGCGGGATTTCTGGTGTGGGGGGCGGGGTGACGCGGCCAGACCGACGGTAGTAACGGCTGGGAGTGCTGTTGCTGCCGTTATTATGGCCGCTGCCGCCACCACGTCCCCGGTTGATAAGGAGAGGTAACGCGGATTGTGTCCTCCGGTCCTGCTCCGCTGCGGCCCTCGTTTCGGAGGGCTGTCGGCCCGCTCTACCCCGTTTGCTTGAAGCGGGCCGAGGGTGGGGGGTACGTTGGGCCGTAGCCGGGGGCGAGTGGCTGTGCGAGCCCAGGGCGCTGTGCTGGTGGCGGCAGTCGGGAAGGGGCCTAAGGGGCGGGGGGGCAGCGGGAGCGGGGGGTCAGGCGCCCTCCCGTGCTCTCCCTCGGCGCTGCGTCGGCCGCGCCTCCGAGCCGTCGGGCTGCTTTGGGGGCTGCCGGTTCGGAGCGTAGTGCGCGATGGGCTTGTTTCCGCTGTCTTTTGTTGGGGGGGGGGGGGGGGGTTGCGCTTACCTTTAAGCTATTCGTATGAGGAATATTTTAGCTGCCTGTGACAGGTTTCCGTATGTAAAAGTGAACAGGTATTCTAGATGTTCTGCGTGAGGTGCTGCGGACTTGGAGAATTGTATTTTGTTGTTAATATTTCTATTTTGCGTGTCTTCAAAGATTAGTTACAAATATAATATGGCTAACGGCCACGTATTGAATTTAGTGTTGCTGAAATGCTTAGTCTCCCCAAGCACTTTTTATAGGGGTGACTAGAACTCTGTTTTCCAGGGGCAGCATTCAGGTGTGCAGCCCACATGCTCTGCAGCAAATCGAGGAACCTACAGGTATCACTCACCTGTGATTCATTGCAGAGAAGGTTCAGCTTGTATAAGGGTGATATGGGGGAGATTATAATAACTCATTTATTTGTTGATGTAGGAAGTGAAAATTTAGCCTTTCCTGATGCTGGAATGCTTGATGTTGCACTACCTTATTATTCTTTTAACGTAATGCATTTAAACCTCAGAAGAAGTAAACTGAGGAGGAGATGGTGGTCAGTGCAGTGTGTTGATGGTTGTGAATTTCAATAATGAGGTTAGAATTTTCTTGTGCAGATCTCTGCCACTTGCATAAAAGCAGTAGCTGTTCTGTAAAAAGGGTTGTAAGTAATAAGAGAAAATATCAGTTCAAGGGTATTTGGGAGTAGAAGAGTAATGAGAGTTGAGATGACTGAGGCTGATTTCAGGGTCAGAAAGAGATGTTTTCTTGAGGCAGACTTTCTCCTCAGAGATGTTTCCTTTTAATCCCCATCAGTGACTCCTTGTCGGTCTGCAGCTCACTGAATACCAATCTGCTCTAGATAATTTGCTTGCTTTCTGCTTCCTTAATCTCTACTCTGCTAGTATTTCTGCCTGATGAGAAGTAAGAGTGAGGTTCAGTCACTCTGGTCCTTACATATGCTTGAAAAGGGTTGAATCTTTTGAAAAATCTTAACTCTGCCAGGTTTCTAGGCATAGTTTTTCAAAGGCTTTGTAACCTGACTAAATTTGGATAGTTCTTTATGGGAATAGGGAAAAACAAATCCATGATAAAAATGCTTTTTTTGCTTTTATCAAGAACTTGAAATTATTCAGCAGTGAGGGTATTATAACCTTTCAAGGAAAGCTTCCATAATTCTTCTGAGTGAAATGTATATATTAGATTTTAGCTTTTGAGATGCTGTGGGTGGAAACATGGTCTTTCAACCTCATTTTTTTTCTCAAAAGCCTAGGAGATAGCCCCTTCCTTTGTCCGCATCCTGCTCCTGAAACTGGTGTCTTGCAAAGATGGTTTCAGCCAAATGGTTGCATAGTCTCTTGAATAACTGAAAATGGGATTTTGCAATGTCTTGCTAATTAGTCAAGGAAAAATAACTGGCTGTTCTAAACTGCTGTGGAAACTTCTGTGTTATAGAAATGGGCTGTCTTTGTTTTACAATTGCAAAAACAGTTTAAGGAGTTGATATTACTTAATCTTGCAATGTTTTCTCTTCTAGATTCATCTGCATTTATCCAGCATATTTAAATAACAAGAAGACAATAGCAGAAGGAAGAAGGATACCTATAGACAAAGTAATTTGTGGGTGGCAGGAAAATACAATGTTTTGCTTTGCAGTAGTATGTAGGGAGTTGGAAAATAAAGCTAAATCTCAGACAGAGCTGTTCATCTTACCTATCCCTCTCAGCAAGTAGACTGATAACTGGAAATTATAATGCATTTGAAGATAATTTAGTGTCAGCATGTGAACTTGTTAGAAGAGCACTGGGTTGAAGTCTCTGCTTTCATGTGAGCAATACCTTTGGCAGGAAGATGAAGTACTGAAAACTAATACGCTTGATAATCTACTACAGAACTTACTTGCTGAATTTAGAAGTGATACAGACAGCAGTAGTAAGCTAATGCTTGTGTGATTGGTGATCTGACTTATCTGATCAAGAAGCAGATTATGTTTTTTTATTATTGTTTTTTTACTACTATCAGAAAAAACAATCCTAAGCAGTGAAAGAAGCCTTTTATATTCCCAGAATTCTATACTATTCTATTCTAAATACTATAAGGGAGTGAGATTATTATAACTATTTCTGGACACATTAAAAGCAACATCTACTAAATCTATGTACCACGTGCATTTTAAATTCTGTCCTTGACAGCAGCAAAGGGACAAAGCACAGAATATGGGTATATTAAGATAAGTTCCAATCAAAATTGTCTCTATGGGAGGGATCTGCTATCTTGTACCTGGAGAACTTCTGTTCTTTTCTTCTCAGTCCTTGCTATATGTTTACCATTATTGATTCATCATTCTTGGTTTTTTATTAGTATTATAGATGTTACTTCATTTCACTTATTTTATCTTAGGCAATTCTGTTACCTTCTCCCCTGTCCTAAATAATTCTGTGTCATCTCTTTCCTGTTTTTTTCTGATGTCATCTTTACTTTTTCTTTCTTCTTTTTGATGTTTCCTAGACTGTAGAAGGGCTCATAAATGACTCTACAGCAGATATGTCATAACTTGAAGTGCCTTGCCTTTCCCCATCCACTTTTTGTAGTTGCAGAGTGTAGGGTGGGAAACCTTGAATCAAACTATTGCTATGTAGGTAATTCAGCATTTAAAAATGAATAACTGTAACATGTTTCAATAGGCTGTTGAAAATCCGACATCTACAGAAATCCAAGATGTGTGTGCAGCAGTTGGATTCAATGTGCTTGTAGAGGTAATAAAAAAAAAAAACTTGATATGGGTCTCAGTTTTTCTTTCATTATGTCTTTTCTTACAAGCAAGGACAAACTGTAATTGAAAAGCTTTGGTCATCAGCCAAGATGCTTGTTTTCTTTGAGCAATAACTGAACATAATGCTTAAATAGATGTTGGAAAACTGTATACAAGGCAAGAATCACATATCTCAAAGATAATGATGCTTTTAGCCTATAAAAAAAACTGTAAAATATATACATATATTTTATGTGTGTATATATTTTGCAACCTGGAACTATACAAATTAAATATTAAAAAGTAGCTCACTTCTAGTGAAAGATTATTAATTTTTGGAAAGAATGTCCTATAGGAATAGGATTCTGCTGCATGAAATCTTCAGGGTCTTTTGAAACCTCTGTGGAAGTCATGTTTTAGCCTAAGAATGTTAGGTTTTCAGTACTGCAGTAATCAACTCAATACTCCTTGGTCTTTAAACAGTTTAACTTAGTCACCTGTCTTTCTTAGGGAATGAGTCTGTGTTTCTAGAGAGGGAACTTCTTTCACAGTTTATTCTTTTCAGAATTAATTATTAATATAAAATGTTTCTGAATTTTCTATTACATTTTATTAAAGAAATTAGGTCTTCATCAAAGAATTTAATGGCTGGCATCCAAAAGTCTGTACAAAATCACTTTGCTTTTCAGAAGAAGACTAATATATTCCTGTTATTGCACCCAGCCTGTAAAATAGCCAGCACAAGCAAGAAGCCTGTAACATTGTTCTAACAAAAATGAAAGATACAAGTATCCAAAATCAGTGGGCCTCAGCCTCTGACCCATTGATGTATTGTCTCAAGATGTTCCAGAAAGGTTCATGACATGGAGATGAAACAAAACCTGTGTCACTGTGATCCAGATTGGTGGAACAGTACAACAGTCTCTGTAGCAAGTTATTCAGTAAATTGGCTGTAACAGTGCTTCTGGAAAAGTTAAACTATTACTTTGGATTTTACTGCACTGGCTAAATGATGGATGACGCTGATGCAGAGTTGTGGTTCTGGTTTTGATCTGCTCAGAAGAATTCCATGCAGGCTGCTGTGACTTTCATAGCTTGCCTGGAAAACTTGCAGAGAAAATCATTCCAGTACTTCATATTCCTAGTAAAATAAGTTTCTCTTTTCATATGACAGAAAAATAAGATGTATCCTAGAGAGTGGAATCGTGATGTGCAGTACAGGGGTAGAGTACGAATTCAGCTCAAACAAGATGATGGCAACCCATGTTTACCTCAGTTTCCAACACGTGAGTAGAGCATCTGGGTTAGATGCTTTAACTGTTACTAAAACAGGAAGGCTTTGTTTTTCTTGTATTATTGGCTTGTTCAATGAGTTTTATTATTACAAATTTTGGAACTTAATATCAAATAAATTCACTTGTTTAAGTCAATCAAATAAAGCAAGGGAGTGGAATCTGTAAAGTGCTGTTGTCTTTGATCCTGCTTTTTTTCTTCATGCTTGAAATGAAAGTTGAAAAGGATTTGGAGGAAAGTTGCATGATTGCTATAGTGAACAAAACAACCATTCAGTTTTGTTTGTTTGTTTTTGTGGGGGTGGGGGAGAAGGGCGTCATTTTTCAAAACGGGTGTTGGTATTAAAATGGCTAAATTCCACCTTTTTCTTAGGTTACCTGCATTAGTTAAACATCAGTACAGGTGACAAACTGATAAATTACAACACTGAGTGTGTATTTATTTTCATAAATTAAAAATAAATTGGGAGGGACCCTGAAAGTTCCCTAATTTACTTGTCATGCAAGATGAGCTATTCTTATTAATTAGTTAGTAAACAAATAAATGTGGCAGCTTCTGCTTTTTTTTTTCTTGGTAAGTAATCAGAATGTAAAAGGGAAGCAAATAAATATCTGAAGAAATATATATGAAAGACAGCAAGTAGAATGCTGAATTTAGAATGGCCTAAGAATGCTGTTGGTAAGGAGAATATTTAAAGCTGTGTTCCTGGTGGGAGATGGTAGTGTCTTTCTAAAGATGCTTGTACGTGTTGTCTGGTTACTCTGTGCCAACTACTTTTGGCTGTTGGAAAGTGAGGGAGAGAGTCATAGGAAGGGTGTAGATGCTTTGGAGGCTGTGAGGTCGTGTGCCACTGATGCAGGCAATCAAAGAGGGGATACCTCAGTCTTGATGGCTGTGCAAGAGAGGTTATAATCTGGTTTAAATAATGACAAGGTTCTAGTGAGCTGTGACACTTTGTCAGTCCTGTGCTTAAGAAAAATCTGACTAAAGCTTTGCCCAAGCTTCCAGCTACATGCAGAAAGTAAGAAGGAACTCTGCATTTTGTATCTGTTTTAACAAAAATCTGAGCTGGGACTGAAGATTCTAGCTTTCAAAATGATGTGAATGTTCTTAACATATGACATATGCATTGTGCACTGTTTCTCTCTTTATTTTTAGGTAAATCAGTGATGCTGTATGCTGCAGAAACCATTCCCAAACTGAAAACAAGAACACAAAAAATGGGAGGTAGCGAACAAAGTCTCCAGCAAGGAGAGGGAGGCAAGAAAGGCAAAGGGAAGAAAAAGAAATGAGCCCACGACTGTAATAATCATTACTTTACATAGGTGTACTTACTACAGATACGGATGGATGCATTACTGATTGCAACTTTGAAGTGAAAGATATGGGGGGGGGGGGGGGGGGAAGAACAGGTGAAGCTGAATAGAACTGCCTGCTTTTTCCAGAACTGGAATGCATGTAACTGCCTCATCTCTGTGTCACAGAAAATCTGTCTATCTTCACACACAACCTGCAAGTCTAAAGCTAACATCCAGTTCTGAAAGTGGAAGAACATAAGCAAATGGGGTGGGTGGGAGAATTATTCTTTCCAGAAGAAATATGCAGTGTTATTCAGCTTAAAAAAAATCTTATGCAGACTAGATACCAGAAAACTAATTGCCTTAGTATACCATTTCTCTATGCTAGTTAAGTGATTATCTTAATTCTGCATGGTCTGTATTGCAAACAGAAAAATGCACATGAGTGAAATTGACTCTGTAAGCTTCCCTTGCTAATTCTCTGTCACAACTGTCAAGTGTACTAATAAAGGCAACAAGTTAATTTTGAAAAATCTAAGTGTATAAAATACTTTTGTCAAAAGCATTGATTTCCCTCTCCCCCCCCCCAGCCTGCTTAATGATGCCTGTGACATACTATAGGGATAATATTTTAACATTTTAAGTTAGTTGAACAAAATAGCTGCTCTTTTTTGTCCTTTGTAATGTAAGATACCATATTACATTTCAGGTTGTTTGAGAGCTTATGAAATGTACTTTCTACCTTTAATCTCTAAAATATTATTTCAAACATCTGAGGTTCGCAATATCTGCTAATGTAAAATAAAATATTATGTTTTATAGATGTGTAGCCTATGGACAGGGGCAAAAGGTCAGCCATTTGGAGAAGCTGAGTTGGTCAGAACAGCTGTCAGCAACAAGGAGCCTTATAGAAGAAATCAAGAAATACACTGTGTAAGTTAAGTGAGGGATGATTTTAGTATAAGGAGACTGAAAAGGAAACAGCAATACCTGTTCTCAGTTAAAAATTTCCTGCATGAGTTTTTCTAATCCTTACTATATGAAAAAAAAGTGAGCTGAATGCTTTCATAAATGAGTACTAGAGGAAAGTTACCAGATTATTTTGATAAATTCTCTATGTGGGGATGTTCTCTCTTAGGGTTTGTCTTATCTTTATTTATCAGGTATGCTATCCTATGGCACCACCTTTTTCCCCCCTATTTTAAAGATGAGCAGCATCCAAAACTCATCTAGACATTTAATGACTATTTTTACTAGAATAGTCAGAATTTACTAAAGTAATGAAACTTGATAAAGGGTCTTACTGGATATCCTTGCTCAAATTGCTAGTGCTTGTAGTTTGGGTTTTCTTATAATACTCTTATTTCTTGTTCTAATTAACTTTTTGGCTTTTTTTGCCTTTTTAAATTTTTTTAATAGCTTGGTAAGTTACTAGTGCCCCTTGAAGTTGATATTGATAGGTGCTGATAGTGCAACTACATAGAGCCCTCTAGTTGTGAATAGCTCAAAGTTGGTTGTATTTTCTGTCTGTAATATTTTGTAAGAGCAATTCTTGTATTGCATTATTTAATGAAGAAGAATGCTGTGGTCTCATTCTCACTGCAGTTGTGCAAAATACGAAAGCTGTCATGAAAAAGTTCCTCAGATCAAACCCCTTTACAGTGTGGGAATAAAAATATATAGGCTATGTGTAATAGAATGATTTGGGAGAAGATATCTTGTGATCTAGCATGGTAACATATAAACAAGTTTAGTTGTTTCTGCACCCTTAACAGTTTACACATACTACCTTTGGAGAATCTATCCTTGAAAACACACCTAAATTCCAGGAAGCTAGTTAACTGGCATTTTTCCATGGGCTAATGCAATGCCATGTGGTAGGAAGAGTTGGCGTATTAGAAAACAAGTGGACATTGGCCGGAGACTGTTACTTAGCTACTTACACTCTAAACAATTAGGAAAGTGTTAACGGTTATTTGCAAATTGGGAAAAAATAGTAAGTGATGTATTCAAGAAAGACTGGAAAGTATAGTCAGTATATAAATGACCATAATTCCTCACAGATTTGGGGGCTTAAATTATTCCTGGCTCCTCCTGATAGTCCAGTAACTTCTCTGAAACTTTATTTTTCAGAAAAGTGAGAGCTCTCTGAAAATTACTTCATAAGAGAGAATAACTCAACTCCATAATGTTAAATGGTAAATGGACTCTTACGAAGTTATGATAGTTATGCATAAGTATTGCAAGTCACAGCTTTAGGCCATTGACATTTGAAAAATATGGAGGTCAAATCATTGGGTATCTGTTTGCAGCAGTCATAAATTGAACATCTGAAAAATTTCTGTGCTATGCTATGTGGATTAAGGAAGGATCTTAGTTGCATTGCTTGCCAAGTTACCTCATCAAAGAAACAAAACTAGTGAAGTTATTTTAAAACATAAGGATCTTATAAAGAAACTGGGAAAGATTTCTGCAAAGAGTAATATTAACACCATCTTAAACTGTGATTTAATCAAATGAACAACGAAAGCTGTCAGGGTATTTGGGGTAAAGCTGGGGGGGGTTGCTGGTTTTTTTTTGTTTTTTTTTTTTTTAACAAATTGCACTCTACTAGGAAATCAAATAACTGCTGCCATTAAGGATCTAAAGTCTGCGTGGGTTTTTTTGCCACCTCCCTACAGTGAGCTTATTTTGCTTTCTAGTTGACTTCAGTAAGTACTCTTGTGTGAGCAGTACAAGTTCTATAAATGAAGGATCAGAATGTTAAACACAACTCCCCTTTTCCTGCCTTAGCTAAGTTTACAAGCCCGTCTTTCATGTCTGGGTTTTTTTCTTTCTTTTTTTTTGGGGGGGGGGGGTGTCTTTTTTTTTTTTTTTTTTTTTTGACAAACTGAGTTACTTAAATGATAAAAACAAGTGGGTCGTGATACTAAGTCAGATTCTTGTGCAGGTCTACCAGTTCCATTTCCTGCTCTCTTTTCTTTTATAACTGCCCCCCCCCCCCACCCAAGAAAAAAGAGAACAGGAACAAGAAAAGATTGTTCAAGTCTGATCGGTGAAATGGAAGTCTTACTTGTACACTTCAACATTATCATTTCCCTTTAAAAATTTGAATACAATATCATAAAATAGAATGGAATTGACATAGATACAGCTGATCTAAGCTGTGTTTGGTGCAATTTTGTTCCCTCTTTTTATTGTTAGTAACTCATATTTATAAAAAATGTTAAGCCCTACAGGATTTCTCAGAACTTGAATGTGTTTCTTCAGTCTTTTTTTTTCTCTTTGTTTAGAAAGATGGATCAGTTTGTTCAGTACCCTGATATCTATGGCATTACAGTTGTGAACATATTGGTGTCTTCAGACCATTTCTAGTGTTGCAAGGAAAGTGTCTTCTGGCCTTTTAGTTGTGGAAAATGAGACAGTAGGACAGTTCCGCATTATACATAGTCTATTTGGGGACTGGCAGAAATGGAGGTAGGGAGAAGGGCACTACAAAAACACTGGAATTCTTGATCTCAATTCTATCAATAGAAAACCAGCCTATTTCAAAAATTGGCTGGTAATGGACATCCCTTTAAGGTGTTTGGTATCTGGCAATCTTGTTGTTTAGTCTGTCTAGCTTTTACTGTCTTCTCTGAGAATTTGCCTAGAAAAGTGGAATTATTAAAATAGCACTAAGGAGAACTATGGTTTCCTCTAGGTGGCAATATTAACAAAGACAGACATGCATTGCTGGGTGGGAATTTACTCTGTATCTCTGAGATGAGCAATATGGATATTAAAGCTAATCTCTCTCTTGAATATACTAGTGTAGATATTTAAATATACATACTTGTTATGTTTCTGTGTTGGTATTTCAGTACCTAGAGAAAGATTAAATTTTTGAAACAGACATGTGAGCTCAAAATCAGTGTCTCTAACAATTTCTATGGCAGCAGCAGATAGGAAAACTGACAAGAGGCGTTAAGTAGCAGATTTGAACATGCAGGCAAACAACAATGAAAGGAATAACTGTAAAAATGAGAATTTAGCACTGTTGTGAGGTAGGTGCTTCTTTCAGATTTATGGAAGGGAGCAAGTAGCTGATTAGCAGAATCACAACCACCATCATTCAATTCTGGATGTAAAGTAGGTTTCAAATTGTATTTTGAAACGTATTTTAATTTGGGAAGTGATAACATATTACCATATATAATTTTTCACCTTCAGTCATGAAGTAGATTTCACAAAGGCCAAGATTTGAGAAAATAGCTGTTCTTAAACATCTCTGTATATATATTCTGTTCTTGTTGTCTGTATGCTTAATGATTGGCGCCTTTTAGCCAATGCTTTCTTTTGGGGCAGCCTATGTATACCTATCTGTGGTGTTTGTGTGTGCTGTACTGAGAGCATGAAAGATGGGAGTGGCTCACTTGTTTAGTTCTCTGTCTGTAACTGCAGATATAGCTATGTCTTAATGTAATTCCTCCTGTTACAGGCTGGCTTTCATTAGGCTATTTTATCTCTTGGTATAGGTTTTTAGAGAGGGCTTTTTTGCCTGTTTTCAAGAAAAAAAGGCTTAATACAAATGCTGACTTCATCTGTCCCTTTATAACTTTTGAGTCTGTTGATAGATTTGGTTGAAATGATGCAATGATGTGGGAGTGAGCAAACTCCAGGTAGGAACTGAGTAGAATGCAATGAAGTTCTTTTTCTTATGAAACAGCATGTGCTGTTATCTTCTCTATCAAGGTTTTTTTTTTTCCAGATAGCAGAACTTGAAATGTTTAATTGAAGTCTTTAGGCTTTCAGTATTCTCCTCCAAGGATGCAAGAATAAGCGGTAGGCATATAAGGTGGTTTTGTTTTGTGAAATTCCATTGCCTACAGCAAACGCATCCTTCTGACAAGTTGCTAAATTCAAAGAAGTTCCTCTTCAGTTATTTTTACTTTACTATTTCTTGAGTTCACAAAGTCACCTGAGTTTCTTGCTCAGGCACTTCTTACTATTTTACGGACCATGAAGAGAGATCTGTCCTTCACAAGGCTATGTCAGTGTGGTTGTACAACTGAGGATTATCTTAGTGGTTTTCAGGTTGTTACTCCCCAAGTACTGCTTCATACCCTCACACTGGCTGTAGAATTTCTCTGGAAATGAAAGACTGAGGTTCACTCTACTTGCATGCTTGCAGAACATGCGGTGTACAGGAAATACTTATGTGTCTCTGAATAATCACACATCTATCAACATAATTTTCCCACTAAGATTTGCTACAGGAAAGAATATATTTATTATATTCTTAGCAGTAGTGGCAACTTATTTGAAATTATTGTCTTTTCTCTGTAGTCAAATGATTGTTTAGCCTAAATATACTATTTAACATAATTCTGTATAGTAGCATGACCTAGAAGAATTTGTCATTTATTTTTTTTAAATCCTGTTCTTCCTTGTGTGCATAAGGAAGTTATGGTTGGTTGAGTTTGAAATGGGGGGAAGATTAAGGAATTAGTCATAATATTTTTACATTGATTCTCAGGATTTTTGTACAAAGTACAATTGATTGTACAAAATTGACAAGACTGGAATGCAAACTCAAGACACTTTCTTAAGTTTGTCAAATTAAAAAAGCTGTGAGGTTTTGACCTGGCAAATATTAGTTATGTCTTCTGCTACTTACAAGAAGGTATATTCTTTGTGAACTATCTTGCTTTGTTTTGATAATTTCAGTTTTATTTTAGTATCATTAGTGGTGTTTGCATCATTGTGAGGTTTTTATTGCTTTTCTCTGCCTAAGAACTTTTGTTCTGCCTGATGAATTTGGAAATGTATGGGATAAACTGGAAGAAATGTCCTACTTAAACTTCAAGCAGAAAGAACTGTAAGTGTAACCACTCCTACCTGTCAATAACTGCGGTATTTTTTTGTCTATAACACTTATGGAAGACTAGAAAATTAATAGGAGAGGAAAAAACAGTCTGAAATACCTGTAGTTTATACTGTTTCTTGTATACATTTCTAAAGGACCCTGTATTCCTGGGACCTAGCCCTTTGTAATTCCTCAGGAAAGCAAGGCTATGAAGCCTGGAAAGCTGTGTTGCGCTGGCAGTCTGTTATGGTGCTCACTGTTCAGGTCTGTATTCCAAACTGTTCTGTTAAGGTCTGATGCTCTAGAACAGCTACATTGCACCATGAGATCTAGTCATAATAGACTAGATAAATAAAATAAAGTGGAAGTACTTCCATCATGCTTTTATAAGAGTTCCTACTAGTTCCACAGTAATGAAGTTTGGGTAGAAAAGTGAGTATCCTGTAAAGACATTCTGCCTTTTAAACTAATTAGGTTTCTCCATTTGTTGAGGTATAAGATTCTTAAGAAATACTGAAGCAATTTACCAGTCCTGTCAGAATCTCTTTATTTGTATCCATTTTTATTTAGCATATACAATTTCAGCACAGACATTGAGTAGAAGTGTCTATTAACATTGTCCTATAAATGTTGTGAAGACGACTTTGAGAAGAGCACTGATACGAGGGGCCAGCCCAGTGGAGTTATTTGCAGGAAAGGGTAACTTGCTGCAGAAAATACTGTTTTTCTTAAGACAGCACAGTTAGTTAGTACTGCATCTTTACTTTTAACTAAAGTCTTCCCAGAAGTTTCTCAGTCTTTCAGAAAAGAATCACCCTTTCTTTGAGGACATGATATGCTTAGTTCTCAGAATTAAATCGTTGTAGAAGCCCATGAATGTTGCAGGTGATCATTTCTTGTTTGCAACAGTGCAAACGAGATCAAGTTATATTAACAACTTGCAAACAGGTGGTAGTTCTACCTTCAAGTAGAAATCTGATAAGGAGTACAAACTTAGCTGTTGGATCAAGAAATACTGGGTTGTAAATATAGGAAGTTGATCTAAAGCCCAACTGTTAAGTTCTCTGAGAAATGTAAATGAATGTTCACTCTAACACTTACTTACCTAAAAGTGTTTTATCTCATTGATAATGGTGGAATTTTAAAGAACTGATGATCTGTTTGAGAATTAAGTTTTGTCTCTGCTACAAACTTGGATAGTCTTGGAAAGTCTCAGACTTACAAACAGCTTTTAGAAAAGCAGTTTGAGTAGTTCTTTGTACCTAAATCAAATACAGTATTAAGTGTAAGTATCATTATTTAAGATCATTTATTTTATGAGGTGAAACTAAATTACACTGACCACGTATGACTGCTATGCATGTAATGTTTAAAATACAACATTAGGATTTAGTATGGATTGCAAAGTTCAGTGGGCTAAAGACAGAGGAAACTAGTACAAGAAATCAGATTACTTAAATTGTGAGTCACTTAGCATTTACTACTTGCTCACATCTACAGCTTTGCTGTAAACTTTACTCTTTGCAGTACATCCATTCATAACAAAAAGCTGCCATTGAATAATCAGCCAAATGTATTCATTTACATACTGCAGTATTCTGTATTCTTCCTTCAAATGACAAACCGTGTATGCTGTAGGACAGAAAACAATGCACGGTGGATCTCCTACTTCCCTACTGTAGTTGCTCTTTGACAGCTGTAGGTGCTGTCTTACCGAGTCAGTGCTGTGTTTTCCAGCTTAGTCTAAAGAGCTTACTCTTACGACACTATTACCTCTGTTCTTATAATAGGTATCTCTCAAATTTAAAACTGATCTGCTAAATAATAGTGCATGCTTCATTCTTTTACAGTTCTAGTCCCTGAAAATTTAGAGGGAATGTTTATATATCAACTTGTGGAAAGCCAAGAACCTTCAGTGCCTATCTTACGGTTACAACCTAATCAATTTAGGATAGTGGACCTAGAAATCACTTTTTATCATATCAAAAATTTAGGCTTACACTTCTCCATATTCTGAGTTCAATTCTATTCCATGAATTGAAAAACAATGTATTTTTGTAACAACTTTGCTTGCACTCATACTGATTGGTCAGGAATAGATCAAGTAATCTAGACAACAGCATCCCTTTTCTTCAAAAAGGGTCAGTGCTCATACAGAGTTGTTCCTAGCACAATCAGAACAGACTGCAGATTTTTTATGAGCAGAAAAAGCTCACAGAGGTTGTGGTGCTAATTATTGATGTAGTTCTGGGGACTGACATCCAGGGCAGTAACTATTTCAACAGGACTTTAGAAAAAAGTGCTTGTAATAGTATCACTCCTTAGTGAAAAGTGGTTTGTGCTTTTGAGTGTGATCTTGCAAGGCACTCTATTTTCAATTTTAGATGACAACTTTTAGCAAGAAAAGGCAGGGAGTTGTACTTTAGTAATCTTGTGCTCTCAATTTAATGCATCCATTTCTGGCAAATTACTTCACACTTATGTAAGCTGGATCGCTTGAATGAAGTTACTCTTTCCTATATTTAGTATCTATCCATTTAAGAATTCACACACTGTACCAAATACTGTAAGTTACAATGAAACATGCAACAGTGAATAATCTCTATTATCAGGTGCCTAGAACAGTTTCATCATTTACAACTTCATTAGTGGGGAATACATCCATTATGCCACTTCTCAATAATTCCCTGCATATTCAAGAAAATCCTTTCAGGCTATATTTTCCTCATACAAAAATTTTATGTTACCAGACACACCACAGTTGAAGTGTTAAGAGTAATTACATGCACAAAGAGACAACTAAAGTGCAGAGCCTGTGGGATATATATTTTTTATTTATGTTATTGCAGAAGGTGATTACTGAAAGATTTCTTCTGCATGAAGATGAATAAAATACTTTCAATAAGCTTCAGATGCTGCCCACTGCATTGTTTTTAAATAAAAATGCTTACTTTCTATACAGACAACAGCAAAGTAGTAAGCAAACTTGCAACACATTCCTTTAATATCAAAATGTTTCCAAGGCAACATTATTAAAGTTATACCACAGTCCCCAGTAACATCAAGCTCTATAAAGGAGGTGGTAGGGAAACGTTCTTTATCCAGTTAATAGTTTAAGTGCTCTTCTTCTCTTCACCCAGCAAGTTCACTGTTGCTTTTTTGGCTGCAGGAAAAAAAAAAAGTTTAATTTTAGTGGCCTACAAACCAAGTGGCCTATGCAGTGTTCTTGAGCTGCATAAAAATTTTATCTTCCTCTTAAGTTACAAAATAAACATAATAGTTTTAGAGTGTGTGCGTGCATGCATGCATATATATATATGTGTGTGTGTGTGTGTATGCATAGATGATACTGATAATGTAAGGCTTTTCAAGAATAAATTGTGCAGTGAACCTAAACCATACATGAGGAGCAGCACAATAAACAGCACAGACTGTCTTACTACTATTTTAAGGAGAAAATAGGGCTACTCACAATCTTTAGGACATCCAGATTCACAGCAAGAAGTTACTACCAAGCTGATGAAATAATGTTTTCTTAAAAAATATATACATATGTGCAAATTTTTGTATCTAAAAATAGGAAAGAGGAGTAAGTGATGGAATGAAGACAGAAGAATCCTATGTGCGAGATGGAAAAATATTCTTTAAGATATCTCCCTAACAATAATGACTCAGTGAGGCTCGTACAGCAAAAATTCCAAGAATACCAGAGAAAGGCAGATCATTGAAATACTGATAGGAAAAATGGCAAGTTAGGTAAGAGGAAATCACGCTGCATGTGGTGTTTGGGGGAAAGGAGATTTAAGGTGCTCTGAAGTTTCTTCTCAAAAAATTTCAAATTAAATTTAAATAAACCTTTACTTCAGCTACTACAGCTACTTAATACAATTCCTTTTCTTACTTGTAAAATTATCATCAGACATTTTAGAGCATAAGGGTCCAGTTTAGATTGCAAAGAAATAAAAGCAGAAATTACACAATTAAGCCATTTAAAAAAAATTAAAATTTTAATTTATTTAAAAGTTGGCTCAGAATCCTTTGATTTCCAGAGGAGGGAAAAGTACAAATACTTATATAGACAGGAAAACTTAACTTCACATGTTGCTGTTTGTTGGGAGTTCAAGGATTTGCTTTACTAGATGTTTGGCAGTTCTTTCATAGTACCAGGTATTCAAGATGGTATTTCAGGAGATGCAAGAATGCACTGAAACAATAACTGTATTTACAGAAGGTATCTTGTGAGGATGTGCTGACCTGTCTCTCTACAGAGAGAGTATTTATATGGATATGTATGTTGGAAAGACACATGAGCTAATTAGCTATTTCATACAATTAATAGCTTGCTTTCATCAAGCATAACTGCACTTCTAGAAGCTAAAATTGACTGCAATCCTCTTTTCTTGGTACCTTCATCCAAATTTAACTTCTCCATTAAAATTTATATAATCTTACAAAATTTTCTTCCAGAGCCGATAAATATGAACTTTAATATTAGAGTTGCAAAGGTGAACTCTTTCTAATTGATGTGATTAGTGAATGGTCTTTTCCTCACCTTCTTTAGTGATGGTATCTGCAGTTTCTGCAGCCTTGTCTTTCAGGTCTTTAACAACACTGTCCAGCTGAGCTTCGTGCTTCAGGAAGAAAGGGCGGATAATTCGATGATAGAGAAACTCTGCCCCATTAGAAGGACTTGGAGACATGCACCACAACAAGAAGCCACACTACATGGAACAAGGACATCTGCATTAGTACAGGAAAGGAGGTAGGAGACAGAAGGTGTAGCCAGTCATCTTAACTCTGTCACAGATTTGAGTATATTTAAAGCAGTACGTGACCTTCATTTTGCATGGTCACAGCCTAATAAGTATACCTATCAGTATTGTTTCATATAATGAACCTTACATCGGAATAATTTCATATTGATAGGATAAAGGAGGAGGGCTGTAGTGATAAAGCTAATCTGTTAAAAAAAAAAAAAAGCTTTTTTTTTTTTTTTAGTTTAGTAGTATAAAATCTAATTAGACAAAACATTAGTCTCTCTAGCTAGGCATGACTGAAGGTGTAGATCCCTCAATCACTTAAATGCAGCCAAAACATATTCCTGTCCTTTCTACTTCCTTACTTTGAAAATGCCGTAGGGGGATGAATGGGATGGTGTGCACCCCAATGTTAAAACTGACACGAAGATAGGGTAGAACCAAACTATGCATAGAGCATAGACATGGGAAACACTTTCAGATTGCACAATTTAGGTATAGCTTTTATACCACCATCTGCTGGGGGAAGTGGGGAGAGAAAAGAAAGGTACTATTTTTGCATCTTAAAAAGGGGAGTGAAAAGACAGCTATTCCGTGTATTACAAATATCTGTCTTCACCACTGGAGCACCTTTTATTTGGCGTCTGTTCCACTGTTACATAAAATAAAAAGTTAGCTATGCAAACAAGATCAAAATACTCCAAGAATGGCAAGTCCCTCAACTAAATTTGCTTCTGCTCTGCAAGTATATACAAAAATGTTTTGCAGTGATAAAACTTCAACAAAATTAGGCAGATTTTCTCAACAATAGTACGGTTCCTTCTAGACACAAAGAGTACACTATTATCGGATGTCACAACCCTCTCCAGCGAATAAAGGCAGAACAGCTTCTCAGAGAAGACCACTTGAGATTTTCTTAAAAGACAAATCAAAACCACCACAGCCTCAGACAAAATATGCTTTGCTTTAGACATGATTAAGCATTTGAGGATTTCAACATCTTTTTGTGAGGGGAGAGAGAGAAGAAAAAAAACAAAATCTGAACTTTTCCTCCTGGAAAAAAACACACCCAAATACGTAGGGTAGACACTAAAAATACAAAATATCAAACTAATCATTTAAACTACAGTAAAAGTGTAAGCAACTTAAATTTTGCATTTAAATTAAAGTGATAATGCCACCTTTTAATACTGTTGGCAAATGGCACTTCTTTTAATAGCTCAGATTTCAAAAGTTTTCCAGTATACATATCTTCACATAACAGTATCTCCAGCAGACAAAGAGATAGCGAAGGCATGTTTCAATGAATGCACCAGGGCTTCTGAGAGAAAGCAAAGCTTTTTACTTATTTATGAGGTTTCCAGTATACTGCATAACATAAAAGCATTTCCTAGAAATTGATCTGATTACAGTATCCTTTCAGAAATCCACTGTGTCTAGCTAGACATTTCTGGCTCCTTCCTTCTCCTCATACTTTTGATTTTCCACTGGAAAACTGCAAAGACAAAGCCACACCCAAATATTACTTTGTCACATAAGAAACTTCTGAACAACAATTTGACCATTACAAGGTGACTAAGTCAGTAGAGGTTATCTTAAAAGGAAGGTTCTGATGTGAGTTTAACAAAAAGAATAAAAATTCTTTTGAATTATGAAAACCACATAGTCTTCTTCAGATAAGCCTTCCAAATATTTTGGATTATCTTCCCTCTGTTCTTCCTCAGATAAGGGATATTGAGATTGAAAATCCTACATGTTCTGCTGTTCAGACATGTGAAATTTTGGCCTAGTTTTCACTGCAATGCACATCAAGATAAAATTTCTCTCTGTTATGCCCATCTCTTGAAGTAAAGATCTTTAACCTCCTGCTTCTGGAAGAGATTGCTACTCTTTTCTTTTTTTCTTTTTTTTTTTAAGGCCATTTTTCCTTCCCCTAGATAAAACCATTTATGATATATTTGGAGCTGGAGAGGTATCTTGACAGGATGTCTCTTCAGAAAGTACAGCTCTTTCCTGGGGAGAACAACTGCATTCTATGGAAGATTTTGCTAAACCAATTTAACATCCTTTTAGGTAAGCTTTAAGCTTTTTCTTTCAAGTATGTGGTTGTCACAGAATGTATCAGAATGACTTAAAAGTAGATGTTTTCCCAGAAGAGAAAGAAAGGTTTTTTAAAATAGAGTTTTTCAAAGTAAAGTGCCTACCAATGAGAATGCCTAGCATTCAACTCAAGGGGCATTTCAATTAATTAAAAGAAATAATTCAGCACACAATAAAATATGGCATTAGTAAGTAGCAGTTGCTGTAGTCTCATTAAGCATGTTCAGAGAAAATAAAAGCAAGAAGTGATGGAATACTTATTTTCAAAAGCTTCTATTTATTTGGGACATAATATAGCATAAAGTATATAGCATAAAGTATATTGTGCTGTTATCTTTCATTAAAAGCTGAGAATTATATTGATTTTATTTCCTGGAAAGAATAACTGGCTAACCACTACAAGTTATTTTACTTGTCCCAATATAGATAGATGTTATTTAGCTCTCCTTTCTTTTAGGAAATCCCTCAGCTATAAGTCCAACTTCCCCTGAAATTAAAAGAACTCAAAGTTACCTTTACTTGCCTAGGAACAAAATTAGTCATTTTGATTTTACAGTCTTGTCCCAATCTAGTCAAGGAAAAATTAAATCTTTTCCAGTTACAGATTTTTTCTCAAACAAACCTATTACTTTTGAAATTTACTGAAACAGACGATTAAACATATTTTCAAGAGAATATGTACCAAAGTTGCAAATCTCAGTCTTTTCAAAACTTGAGAGTGTCAGACTGCTAAACCTAGTTTATTCTTCCCTAATCTTTTATGAAATTTTAAAATTACATAGATCATCAAACCTAATATGGTTTGTAAAAAGAGGCTGAGAAAACTCAGACTATGAAAAGTTTTAACTGGGGGGAAAAAAGGTATTATACTCTTTGGGTGCCTGCAGTTCAGCCACAGGAAGGAATGGTGTTCATGGAACAGAGTTACTTCCATTATGCAGTTACCTGAGCTAGATTTAAAACACTTGGATCTGGTGCTAATACCTGTTCTTGCCCTGGCAGCACAAAACAGTGTTCAACTAGTTTCTGCGCTACAACAGATGAAGTGATTGCAGCTAGGAAACATGGTGTATGATCCCATGACCAGTTCCGTGCTTCTACAGATAGAATACTATCAAAACCCAAAACATGCCTTACATGACTGCAGATGTGAACTCAACTGACTACTTTAGTCATTAAAACAAGGTGTTTGTTTTCATAAAAGTGAAATAGCTTTTTAATGGAAATCAGTAATTAAGTGCATAGGGGGCAGGGGTGAGAGGAGAGAACCCCTGTCTTCAAGTCAAAAGCCCTGAAGTCAGTCTGCTACATTTGAAGTGCTACTGCCCTCACAATGAAAACTCCTACTTCATTTGACTGAGTGCCTCTTAGTAGCACTTTACATAATATAACCAGTATGAAGTATCTGCTGGAATTCTGTTCTGAAATAGTATTTTAGTATTTGAAGAAAGAACTATTAGTAGGCTCTGGAGTCTCTTCCCCTTCCACTTTCAAGAATACTCCTAGAATAACCTCTGCTACTTTCTTTGACTACACTATGTTAATGCCAAAGAAATCATTAAATAATCAAGAGATATACTGAAAAAGAGGGAAGCAGATTACATACTCACAAAATTTTTTTTTCTTGAGTTGTACACATTTCCTGTGCTTTAGAGAACAATGAAGATAAATAGAAAATAGGCATTACTAAAAAAATAAAACACAAGAAAACCCAAAATAGTTCTCAGCTGGAGAACAAAAGTATATGCAAACATAGTAACATATTTTCAAAGGAGTGCTTCAGCATGCCTTGTATCCATCTGTAAAAACTCCTAGTGCACTTAAAATTTTAAGGTTGCAGAGCTTAAGCTCTGAATTGCAGAAATATGGGAACACCTAAGATCAGAGTTTCAGTCCTGCGTATCAAAGTATACAGAAACTGCAAGTAGCCAAGACTCAGTCCAGAGTACAAGCTACAAGATGTACAAAATGAATGTCAGTATGCAAATTTAGCATATTTGAAACATGAAAGAGACTTTGAAATTTGCATGTATGACATATCTGGGTTTCCATTTCATAAGATCATAAAGGAAACCTAGAGACACCACGAACTATACTACAAGAGGTTTTAGTCACAGCTGGATTGAAAGTGCCGAGCTGTGGGCTTTCCCCTTTTTTCCACAAGCAAGCTCTCCCATCCTTCCACCCAGTTAGCAATGCTTTCTGATTCTCAGCCAAAGCCTTCCGCCTGCCTTTGCATCACAAAAGCAAATCTCTCCTTCTCTCCACTACTGACAGCAAATACTTTTATGTACATGTCCCTTCTGTGGCTACCCTAGAAAGCCGTGCATTTATCTTAAATGCTTCCTTCAGTTATTTTGCTTTATGCTGAACTGAGAAAAGTATCTTACTGTTCATGCCACCACTACATGTAAATGTGGTATTTCTGGTACAGTATTATCAAAGCCATCTGTGTTTGGTCTTCACTTGCTAGGTCAGCTTGAATTTCAATTGCATGCTCTTCAGAAAGGGTGTTGTGCTGGCATGAAGAAATCCTTGACACCTTTTTTATCACCAAGACATTAGGAAAGAAGATCTAAAAATGCACTGTATGAATTCAGAACTGTTAATGTGAGTATACATCATATACATACATATACTGGCTTTCAGCTGTACATCTGCAATAGCCTCTTCTTTCCTAAAACACCACAGTTCTTTCCTTGCCATCCACCCCAGCTTCCCCTCTTGCTTCACCAAAGTATCAGCCTTAGGCAGATCATTTTCACAGTACTAGAGTAACAAATTACATGTAATCAGCATCTAAAAATAAGGTGTGACTGTGAATGATTCCAGGGAAATTTGTTGTCATCTATTTGTTCTGAAAACATTAAACCAGGTACATCAGAAGTCTTGTTTTAGGGGAGAAGGAAATGAATTAACCTACCTTTAGCATGTAGTAGAAAGGGAACCAGGACAGAAAGATATCAGAGAAGAATTCTGATATGCTGAAAATACCATACACAACCCAGTAAGTCAGCCACTGTGTGTCATCATCTTTGTTGGGGCTTTCAATAGCTTTGATTCTGTGAAGAAAACAAAACAAGCGAGCAGGTCAGTAGTGCCGGTTTTATCTACAATGGTGAGGTTTTTATGTCTTAGATTGGTTGTTACCCATGAATTCCCATGATTTAATTTCTCTATATGCTGTACAAAAGAGACTTAAACAGTATCTATCATACAGACAGTGGGCCCATGATCTTTGAATAGCAAAGCCTTTTTCTACATGTAAGGCTCAAAAGAGAAAAGATACTTGAGCTATTCCTAGCTCTGTGGTTAAAAAAAAAATAAAAAAAAGCAAGCCTCCTCACCTATCAATTAGTTGGAGAAAGGAAGAGGGGAAAGTATTTGGTCAGTTCTGCATGCATCTACATTAACATTTTAAATTTAGTTCAGGATTTTGAAGTGAATCTTAAATATCTTTACTTATCATATATGTGAGCTAGATTCCTTTTTGAAAAGATAAACCAGAAGATGTGCTCTAACTACTAACAAGCATTTCCACTTCGCTTCCACAGAAGGAAAATAGAGCTTGTGCAAAGTAACCTCCCCCAAACATGGGTAGTGTGGACTGCAGATCTGCAGCAGCGACTGCTTTGCTCTATAAATCCGCTACTATAGAACTTGCAAATTAAGATGTAGCCTATGTTAGCAAGAACAGTGCAGAACAATCCCTAGTAAAGTCTTGGGGTTCCTATTTAATGACTAAATGCCTTTTTGTTCTCCAACTTCTAGGAGAATGTAGTTCAGGTTTATACAGTTTTAACAATAAAATAGCTTGAGTAAAAATGCACATGAGTTTTCTTTAGTAAAAGAAGTAAAGCAGAGATTCTATACTTGCTAAGTCCTAGACTACTACCATAAAAAGTTCACAGAATGGTTGAGGTTGGAAGGGACCTCTGGAGATCATCTAGTCCAACCCCCCTGCTCAAGCAGGGTCACCTAGAGCATGTTGCACAGGACCCTGTCCAGACAGCTTCTGAATATCTCCAAGGGTGGAGACTCCACCACCTCTCGGGGCAACCTGTTCCAGTGCTCTGTCACCCTCACAGTGAAAAAGTTTTTTCTCATGTTCAGATGGAAGCATCTGTGTTTCAGTTTGTGCCCGTTGCCTCGCGTCCTGTCGCTGGGCACCACTGAAAAGAATCTGGCTCCATCCCCTTGGCACCCTCCCTTCAGATATTTGTACACATTAATAAGATCCCCTCTCAGCCTTCTCTTCTCCAGGCTAAACAGGCCCAGCTCTCTCAGCCTTTCCTCATAAGAGAGATGCTCCAGTCCCCTAATCATCTTTGTAGCCCTTCGCTGGACTTGCTCCAGTAGTGCCACATCCCTCTTGTACTGGGGAGCCCAGAACTGGACACAGCACTCCAGATGTGGCCTCACCAGGGCTGAGTAGAGGGGGAGAATCACCTCCCTCAACCTGCTGGCAACACTCTTCCTGCTGCACCCCAGGATACCATTGGCCTTCTTGGCCACAAGGGCACATTGCTGCCTCATGCTTAACTTGGTGTCCACCAGCCCTCCCAGGTCCTTCTCAGCAGAGCTGCTTTCCAGCAGGTCAGCCCCCAACCTGTACTGGTGCATGGGGTTTTAGAAGAAAATGCTAGCAAGGGTGAATTTGATAATATGAAACTTGAGAGTATTAAAAAGCATTTATCCTCTCCACTCATGCCATAGGATTAAAATTTGTATACTCTGTTTAATGAATTTCATTTCAATTCTCTTATACTTTTATTCCCTTAATATTAAACATGTTGCTGCTGAAGCAACATCTGTGGGATGTGCCAGAAGTGTAAAGTTTTCTTTTAAAATCTGTAATAAAGATTGACAGTTAGGGAGATTTAGAGAGTGGAAACTACAGAGAGAGAGCTATCTGTGAGTACACTTCCTGCTTTGTGAATTCACAAACCCTTTGGAGTGTGTCCCTTCCTAGTTCTATAAGTTAAGAGAAAAAAAATCAATCATGTGGCATGTTTTAGAAGAAGTACTGGCATACCCACCACACAAACATGCGCACACACACACACACACTCTTAATTGGCTTAGCTACTGGACTGAATTACTTTGAAACACCATATGATGATTTTGCACTTGCATTATACTTATGTATTATTTCAGTTAGAGCCTATGGCTGTCAGCAAGGTCCTCCGTAACAGCCCTTGCCCCACACTATTAAGCACAACAAGGTGTGGTTGTTAACATACCACATCAGCCCAGCTGGAAAAACAGGTTTGCCACAGGTGGACAGCAGCAGGTCTGCTTACTGCTGTTCCTAACAACACAGCATTAGGAAACAGCAGTTCCAGGCACTTTTCTCAAAGGCAGTGCCAACTTCACTACCTCCTGCCCTCCCACTCTAAACCACATTTTTTCCTAGGCCTGCACCTCTCTTTCAGTTGTTCTAGTATCACTGGATAGGGAGCTCTACAACAAACAGGAGGTGAGGGAGAGGGTTACTGGTCTGAGCTGTTTTCAAAGTGTGAAACTACACTTCTGGAAGGAAAGAAAAAAGTACAAGTAACTAGTAGGGAAGTTACAGTGTTGAACAAAGGGACAAATAAAGGAGAGAAGTGAATTAACTGCAAAGTTTCTCAGTGTTACAGAAAACTTGCAGCAGGCCTTATGTGCATGAATTATTCTGGTTCTGCCTCCATTAGAGGCATTTATATTGATGGATATTTCAGATTTCATAACATGCATGTTTGTGAGAGAATGCTCAGCGGTGAAACAGCTAACAGTCTTGCTATTTTCCAGTCATTGTTTGAAGCCATCCACAGATTAAGGAGACATTGTTTAATTTTTGTTGACATTATTAAAGCCATCTTAGAAATCATGAAAATTAGAAATTTTCATCAAAAAGCTTAGAATCTCCACTGCTGTAGCAAAGGGCAGATGACATGATATCGCAGTGCTAATAAGACATATTTTATTAACTTATTTTCTCTCTTACAAAAATGAATGACCTTTAAGAGCTCCATAAGTGCAGTGCTATAGGTGTGCCCCATCTGAATTTTCACCATCTGCTGCTGTACTTCCTTAAGCTGATGTCCAGCCTAGTCAAATCAGAGAATTGGAACTGACTGCCTCTATATGGACCTTAAACAAAGATCCCTAATAATAAACAAATAATAAAAAAAAAGTATCAGATTTAAGAAGTTAGGCAGATAGACATTTTTTCTTGTCTGTCAGGCATTCATTGACTTTTAAAGTACTTTAGCTTCATAGGTATACCTGTTCAACATATGCTTATGTCTACAACATATCCACTCATCCAAAAATCTCAAGATATGGCATCCTTTGCTCCAAAGTATTCATGATCTCTGAATAAGTCCTGATAGCACCTACCAGGCAGCACTGCCAATCTTGCAAATTTCAGTCAAACTGTAATGCTGTGAATCCTCAAGTGCTGAAGCAATAAATGCAAATAGAAACTATTTTTTTTATAACTATGAATTACTAGCCCTGATGGCATTAGAGAAAAACATTTGAAAACACTAACCCCAAGGACATAGCACTAGAATAATTAATTTAAAAAAAATTAAAGCAACTCTAATGATATGAATGCTGGCAACACAGAAAATGAGCCACCCCCAAAATCCTGTCCTTTAAGCTTAGGAATCACAGGACCACTAAACTGGGGGAGAGAAAGGCTGCCCTGTAGCCCAGCCAAGCAAAAGTCAAATTATTACTTGATCTTGAGAACTGTTATTTTCATTGCAGCTTGTGTGCTATACATGGTATCCTACAGTTTTCTCATTCTTCCTCCTGGAGGTGCTCAGAATTCTAAAAAATAAGGATTGCTTTTATCAATGATAAGGAAATTATGAACAAGACACTTTTATGGTCAAATGCTCACAAAAAGTAGTTCTGCAAGTGGACAAAAAATTGTCTGGTTTAACCATCTGATGTGTGGCATTAAATCCAACACCATCCAGATGCTGTTTTCTTGCATGCTGTGGAATCCAATGCACAAGCCAATCTTCCTCCTGTAATGGTCTGATCTAGATATCATAGGACAAGTTCACCGGGCAGACACCACCACACCCACTAAGGTATCAGCCAGCAATGTCAGCTCAGAAAAGTACAAATTGCATCTGTTAGCGATGTCTCCAGCCCTAATCCCACTTAGCTGGCGGCGGGAGGAGGGGGTGGGGAAGAATAGATGAAGCAGGGCCATCAGTGACTAAAAGTTTTAACTGCAGTCAAGGAAAGGCAAGTATCTGATGAATGTTCTGCCTCAGAAAGGGGAAGAATATGTCCTTCAGCTGAGCGTGCCAGTGTGAATCCATATTCTAGCTCTTCTCTATTTAAAAATAAAAGGAAAAAAGTTATCTCCATCCTTCCCTACTTATACAGTATTTCAAGAGTAAGTCACAGAATATTCAATTCATATTCAAGAATCAGCAAGTACAATGTAGTTCTATAAAATATCCGAAATGTTTTTTGTCATTTGTAACTATTTTCTTTTCAACATCTGAATCTCACTATAATTAGACCGAACTTTAGTAACTTATTCTGTAAGAAACTATTGGACCTCTGTAATGTTCTGTGCAACTAACTTTAGGAGACAATGTGTGCACTACTTCAAGCCAAGAATTTTTTTTTCCCCCCATGTTAAATCATGAATCGATCAGTGTAATACTCTAAATGCAATCTCCATTAGTAAGTGAAAGCATAGAGATCAGAGAGGAATGCAGATCATGAGACACTGGCACTAGAGTCAAATTTAGAACAGCCTTCTTGTAATGGTTATTTGTACATCATAAGAACAAATAAGTCAGTCCCAGTAGCGCATAACATTACAATCTCCTAACAAAAAAAAACAGAACATCCAAAACCTAGAGTTTCAAATTTAAAAAAGAAAAGAAGAAATACACTGTCAGTTTTTTATCACTGCAAAGGATTTTATATAGTGTTTATACACTAACTGTAGAGGACTTTATTTAAAGCCTCTAACAACTATTTACAGTAGCACGTCGGAGGTAACAGTAGTCATTGTGAACACCTTCCAGGAGACTGGATAGTGAATTTTCCAGCTCAGTTATTTTAAAAACAGATGTTTGTCCAGTAGAGAAAATGACCTGCCATGGGCCAGCACTGCCACTTGTACAAGCAGATGGTGACCCAATTGAAAACTTCTTGGCTGGGTTCATTTCTGGCAAGATCTCTTCCCTGATAACCTGCTAACTGCTGAGGCCAAAGAAGAAGTGCTGAGGCTGCCATTTTCTCTGTCAGTCCAGGGCTTTATGTAGGTACATTCATTTATGTAACTACAGTCTCAGAATACCAGTTCAATTTTGATTGTGTGTGTCTCAGAATCAGTCAAACTGAATTCTAGATTGAGTGTGGTTATTTTTTCCTGTTACCTGATAATAATACATACTGGTCTAATTTTAGTAAGTTGCCAAGTTCAGTTCATTCACGTAAAGCATCTGGCTCCTTTTGACAAAAATAAGATCTTTTCCAGGAAGAGACTGTTACACATTCCTAAATTAGCTCCAGCATAACAAGTTATTGTTAGTGTTAATTCACACATACAGTACTCACAGAGAAAGTTTATTGTAATTTCACTGGTTTGGAGGCTGGGCTTTTTTGAGCTGAGTCCAGTTAATAAGATGTGGAAGCCAGAGACCAAGAAAGACATACCAAAATCTATTAGTCTAGTGTCATGTAAAGCGATCACTCAGAACCCTGCAATCTACAAGGCATACCTGATGACTCTTATAAAGGTACAAATACACAATTTAATACAAAAGATATAACAGGAGCCTCCAGTATAAGCCAAGAAATCTTTGGTGCACAGTAAGCCACCCATGCATCAACCTATGTATTTCATACCACACTGCAGTGCTTATACTAAACCCAGTGCTCATGCTGTAGTTAAAGAAGAGAAACCATTTTGTTCATCCTTCCTTCAGTTTTCTAGTCAGTGATACACTGCATGAGTAGGCAGGCATATTTTTGACCCTCCTAGTTGTGCATGGCACTTTTTTTAACTTGAAAAAAATGAAATTCCCTGTATTTCTAGATCTTATACTTACCAGTGCATCTCAACTCTTTGTAGCAGTTTGTTGGTATTCAAAAGTAATTTACTTTTAGCTCTCCAGTCATCCCTGTGGGATCAACACTCAGCTGTAACACAGACCTCCTAATTATGGCACCTCCCTGTCATCCTCATTTCAGACCCATCTTGGCAGGCTGCCTCTGTGACATCTGGCATCACTTCAGTGAAGGAAGTACCTGTTTATTTGTATTTGCCTTTTTACTTCTTCTTTTTCATCCAGCAATTAAAAGCCTCATGTCTTCCATCTTTCTTTCTCCTTACTGTATCCACTAGCAGAGCTATGCATTTCCAAATCCCAAAAACATCTTTCTGCCAAATACTCTACAATATTTGTAGATTTGCAAGCCTGCCATCTCCCCATTCTCATAATTCTCATGTATCCAGAAGATGGCAGCAGATGAACTCATGAAGGGACAACAAGGGGATTCATTGTCCATGGAGAGCCAGATATTAGTAGGAGGCAACACCAAATAATACAACAGTGGTACAAAGGCTTCCAGCTTCATTTCTTCAAAGAATGGAGACTGAGCTAGCAAGGGGAGCACAGGGCACTCTGTCTACCAGTGAAGCGAGTTCTACAAACTACATGTTAAGTCAGCACAAAGCCAGATTCCCACAAAAGCAGCAGTCCTGTCACCTCATTGTTCTCTGCTTATTCTTACTCCCTTTCTTGTGCTGGAACAAGGGTCACGTGATAGATCAGTTCCCCAGTTTTAACTCAGGTTAAAACTAGCCTCTCCTCCCCTGCCCCCCGACTTTTTTGCCAGGATAGATTAACCTTTGTCAGTTCCCCAGGCCATCTGCCAAACAGGTAACTGCTTGTTCCAGCACACTGGCCAGGCAATGCAGGCAGTGCTGCACAGCAGTGGCACCAGCACAGTTCAGTTCGCCGCTCCCCTAAAAGCTATTGGTGTACCTTCTCTAGAAAGGGAATTTGCTGCACGTCCATCCTTAACACAGGCAAGGAAAGTCACTGCTGGCTTTCATGGAGCTCACCTGTGCTTGCAGCCTCCCACTAAGCTTCACCAGCTTTACTATTGGCTGTACTTGTCTGCACTAGCAGTCAGACCAGCACTGCTACACTGTCTGCTAGCCCTGTTTTGGTAACGTCTAATTTTGTTTATATTACAGAAGTCTCAGATTGTCTTCCCTCAAGGTGCTGACAGGAAAGACAAGCAGCATGCAGTCAGGGAGTTTAGAAAAAAAATAAATCCTACCTTTGTGGTACAGACACGCTGCATTTCCACAAGAGGAAGCCACATGCTAACAGTCTGAGACACAACACTTCGGGCTTCCTCTGTATTTGTGACAGACAGTTTTGTTTGAAGAAAAAAAATGTCACCTTCAGTGACTGCCTCTCCACAGCTGGTATTGCTTAGGATGTAAGCCCAGAGATGAAACACAGTACTATTGTTTACTGAGTAGAGAAGGACTGGGCCTCTGCTATATTCTTCTAGCAATACAGAAAGAAGTTAGGTTTTCCTGTCAACCTATGTTGCATGGTGGAGACTATATTCAAGTGTAATTTTATTACAGCTCTAATACTGTTTTTCAGCTTTATTTAAATTCTAAATTTAAGTTTTATCTAATGTTCACAGACCCTCACACACAAGATCTCATGGAATATTTGTTTTCCTAAAAGCAGAAGGCAGCCTCATTATTCTCATCCAAAAATTCCCTAAATATAAATTTGTATCATTGTATGCACAAAGACAGTAGGTGCCCTTCCTTTTGGGACAGCAAGATGTTGCCAGCTCTCCTATGTTTAAGAGTTTCATAGCTGTGGAGAAAAACCTCTAAAATGTAACCAAAATACATGACCAAAACAAAACAAACAAGAAAATAAGAACTGCAACTAACAATAATCCACTATTTTTTCTAATCTCATTTTTGAGTCCAGCTCAATTTTTCCAGCATTTAGAATTCACAATGCTACACATGAAATTTTAGAAGTATTGTGATTCTCCATGAGGAAGGGTAGCTTAGAAATATACTCCAGCAAACTCCAGCTTGTGTAAATCAAACTGTTCCATTAACCTCTGTAGGCCTGCATCAGCCAGGTATCCAGAGATCACTTCAAGAAGAGAGAATAGTGCATGCAGAGTGCAGTACTGCAGCGTATCTTGACTCAGAAGGTCTTGTGAAGTGCCTGCGTTTATTATGTCTCAAACATATCTTCATTCCCTAAAAACAGTATCTAGATCAGTTACAACCTGGAAATCTTCCAATTAGTTTAATTCTGATTGTAGACCTGTAGCACAAAGATCTTTATCTTTTTAAACTAAATTTAATATATGGAAAAGCAATTCTAATTTTCCTACAGTTATTGTTATATTAGATGCTGTCTCCAGTATGTGATCACTTGCTATCTTTTGGACAAATCATGTGCTTTCCTTTCAACCAACAGATACAGAGCTTTTATTTTAAACACATCACTCTTAAACCTAAAAGACAAAAAGCAAACAGGTTTGGGGGAAGTGACTGGCAGAACATATACAAAAGTTAAAATACTTTTTAGTGTTTGAAGCCTCATTAAAAGAGCACTGGATGGGAAAAAGAGTATAAATGAAGATAGATTTGGAAACTTTCTGCTCTTATTTAAACTGAGCATTGTGAATATGGTTACCTACATCATCTTGCTCAAATCATCTTTATAAAGCAGCAATGGAACATTATTCAAGAACATTAACATACCATGCAGCATTTTCCATGTAGGAAAAAAATAAAGCCTTCTCCTAAGTTTTTTAGGAGAAAACAAGTTTGCTGCCCTATCTCTCAACAAATAGATGAATGATTTTACATGTTCAAAGCATCCTTGACCAAAGAAAAATCACCATTCCTATTTTAGAGGCATGGAAGAGGCAAAGGAGCTAGGAAGGGGACTCAAGACCACAAGAACACTCAAAGACTTGAATTGTATGTTTCTACCTCTCCACACTCAGTCTAGATTAAGTCTTATGTACAATGACATGAGCAGCACTTACATAGCAAAAACAGCTAAATTGAAGCAACAACATAAAATTAGCCAAAGCAGAGGTATGACTGTGCTATATTGCTTTTCTCCCCTTAAGACACCAGTAATAAGTTCAGGCATTTTTACTGCCTAAAGCCATTTTCATCTTGGCAATTTTTAAACTAACGTGACAGCACTTGCGAAACTTCAGCAAATCCTTTGCATGCATTTCTTAGTCATCAAAGACTCCCTTCCTGCCCGCTCTCTCTTTTTTTCTTGGTGGTGGCTGCTAACCACCACTGGCTATGGGTAGAGCTACATTTAAACAGGCTAACTCTGGAAAGTTTAGAGAAGCAATGAAAATATTGGCAGTTTTTAAATAACTGCCAACACTCATTTCTTCCATCTAGGCTGACTATTCCCTTGTGCAGTTAAAGCTCAGCAAACATATAAAAAGTTGCTTCTATCATTTGTGGCAAAGTTTTAAATGCTGGTCTACTGCAGACAGAAAAGCCTGCAAATGAATATTAGATTTCAGTTTAAGACAAGTTACTTTGTTTCTTTACAGAGCACTGAACAGAATTAGCTGGAATAGGATCCGAATTTTATGACAAACTTTAATCCTGATTGTCTGACTTTCTGGGACGTAGCCAGATAATCTTTACTTGAAAAAGAAACTTTTCAATTTTGCCTATGTAAGAGCCTCATGGGTGGGCCCTTGATGATGACATGGCATAAAAGACCGGGATTTTTGGAAGATTTTTTTAATCACTGGAGGAAAAAAACTCCATGTATAAAACCACCATAGACTTGCACACAGCAAAGCTAAATGTGAACACCAAGGGTGATGGGGGGGGGGAGGGGGAACAGCTGTGCCTGCATGAAACAGTTACAAGTATTAACCAGGGAGTCCACCCCCCCCCCAGCCTTGGGTTGGCTTTGTGCATTCATTAGCACTCCTGGGGCGGATGCAGCACTGGCTGATGTGAAATCGGGCAGCTGCAAAGCTGCAGCGGTGTCACATATCGCTGAAGGTCACGCGCACCTTATCAGCTAGGCCTAACGAAGGGGCTGCAGTCCCCAGCACTTCTCCACTGAAGTTTGCACCTGCTGCACACACACACACACACACAATGAATACAAAGAACAGTATTTGTTCAAAGAAAGTAAACTGCCTAATTATACAGGGTGTGGTGGGCACAAACCTGCATATCCATAAAATGGTTCATGTTTCATGTATGAACAGACTGAATTCTGATCTGAGCATCCTTCTGGGTTTGTTTTTAATCTACTATTCTTTCTTTTGGGCAAGCAAAGAGGAGGGACAGTAACTATTATGACCAATGTAATCCAAAACTGAAATCCTAAACTAACAGTTAGACTTGGAACATGCGTAATGGGTCACTCATTCAGTGGCCTGTTTGGTATTTTAGCCCAACAGCAAGGATAGAGTGTGATTTCTCTCACAGCTTTTGCAGAACACAGACACCTCTCCCACCATTTAATGAGTGTCTGTTCTTCTGAAAAAGACAGAAACCTGACAAAGTATTTAGTTATTTCTCATATTAAACAATTCAGTCAACCGCAATACAGAAATGATACACTGATCTATTTCATAATAAAAGACAGTAAGTTAACTGGGAAAAAGTAACCTGTTTTTCCCTTTGGTACCTTCTCCCGAGATGTTTCACAGTTGGTCCAATTGTTGAAATGCCCGTGTAAACATCAAATTAACACTCTGCGTAATACGTTCAGTCTATGCCTCTGTTGCCTGACCTCTTCTAGGAGCCACAGCGCTTAGTTTTACTTACAGGAAGAGTCACTTGAGAGTGTTTTCAGTTGAGCTGATGTTCTGCCCAAAGTTAGGAAGCAAATCTCACTACTGTTGTCAAAGCGCATAGCAGGCTCTTCAGCTGTCTTTTCAAGAGGGCCAGACTTAATAGAAGTGAGGAATAAGCAAACCATCCCAAGTAGCACTCTTCATGCTTTGGGTCCAGAAGCATGGGGAACAGCACTCAGCAGCACCCTAACTCCCGTACAGGATCTGGAGCAGTGGAAAAGGAAGCAGGAATCTCTCCAGTAATTCAGCTTTATCCCATCATGGTTTAGCCCAGTATAAGAGCAAGCACCAAAGAGGATTCTTGTTCACAGTGAAGCAGCCCATGGTATAGAGGAGACTGAAGGCCGTCTCCCCCTGCTGCCAGGCTAACCCTGTACAGACTGGCAACGGCAGTACTTCCTATCCCAAGTTCACGCACCTTACCCCCCCAAAAAAGGGAAGCAGAATGGGACCATGAAAATATGTGCACATTAGCACTCGTTCCTGTGTCTCCTCTGCACCCGTGCTGGACTGCCAGCAGGTTTGGGGCAGACGAGCGCAGATGGCAAAATGCTACATACCAGCTCTGCATTTGGGAATGAGGACAGGGGGAGTAAGCCCACCTGCGTTGTCAGCAGGCTACCACATCCGCAGGCTGCCACTGAAAGACCCTGGCATAAGGCACACTCAGCAGTGTAATTCCTACTTTAACTTTGTTCAGTAAGAAATACTAATAATGCTCCAGGTTTGATTTCAAGCAGTAAAGATATATTTAATCTAATTTTGATATGGAAAAAAGTAGTTAAGAAGTACATGTTATTAACACATAAATAATGCTATTAAATGGCTAAAAAGATACATAGTTCCAAACCCATAGTGATGGATTACATTAAAATCTAATTTAAAAAGTATTTAAGATTATAACTAATTTTCTCCTAAAAATGTTTTAGCATTAAAAAGATACCTAAAGTGAGAGCAATAAGTGGAAAAGACAGAAATGGCATTGTATTCATGTGCATGTTATTCGCATAAATTTTTTAAGTAAAATTTGTAGCCAAGGACAATGCCACATGCACCCGCCACTACAGAAAACACAGTACTAACATCAAAGAGGTAACTTTTTATATTAAGATAAATTTAAAACATCTTCCTACATGTAGAATGGTAGACATATTACACAAAGATAAACTCAAAGTAAAATAAATTTTCCAGATTTGGAAGCAGAAGGAAATTGGAGAAGAAAACCCATTATCTGCATTTTACTTGGTACTATCTTGCCTTCACAGCTCTAAGAGCTTTTATCAGTTTATTCAACAAAGCTGTCAGTATGCAACTATTCTCTGTGCTCATTTGTATATTCACATAATCAGAAGATATATGCAAAGACAGACAGTATAAAGGCAGATTTTAAGTATAAAATATAGTCCCAAAACCAAGTTTTCAAATAAATTTAACAACTTAGATATATATTTTATGAAGTATTTATGTAAAAATTACCTCAGACATAAATTATTACATAAATATAATTCCTATGCAAATATTTTAAGGTTTTGAAGCCTTATAGGTTGATAAACTGTATTTTTACTTTCAGGTTTTAATGAAAAAAAATTATAAATTGCTTTATAAAAATTAAAATCTAAGTTTCTCTGGAGTTGTTCTTGGCCTATAATCTTCTAACTTAGTGCCCACCAGTGACAGCTTGTAGAAAAAAGTTTTATAGTTCTAAACACTGCAATCATAAGATGTTTAAAGAGGTAGTTTTAATCTTGCCAGAGTCTAAAACTAAGTCAATCTTCAATATATCTGAAAAAACACAATAGAAGGAACAAGCAAAGCAGTATATTTTGTTTTGCCCGGGAGCTAAGTACAAAGAACATATTTTTTAAAGTTGCTGACTGCATTTATGCACCGTTATTTAAAAGCAAACACTGTGTTTTAATAATCTATTGGTACAGGTGGGAAGGACTCCCATTTTATGAACATATTTGGCTACACAGAAGTTTTTATACAGTACATTTCCAAAGTCTTTTGCAGCATACTCCACTGTGGTTTTACCTAACAGGAAATCCGTTTTACTATAATAACTTGAAAATCTAATGGCCATGAAAGATATCAGATATTCTTAAAAAAAAAACTTCTAAGGAGGCTTTCCTGTGCCATCCTTTGAAAAATGAAATATTTTGAAGTCTTTTACTCCCCAAAGGTGCTTTAATGTCTTCATTTCCACCCACTCATCAGCTAGGCTATTTTGGAGTGAATGCCATTCCTTAATGCGGCACTGTCTCAGGACCCTTACACAGCGCTTTGCATTAAACATATGCTGACGCTGCATCAGTGCCCTCCTGCCACATCTGAGAGTGGACTCAACTAAAAATATCAGTATGTATTTTATCAAATGCCATTACCGCAGCAAATAGGATACAGTGATCCAACTTCCTATTAAAGATGGCGAAGCAACAAAGTCAAAGCTGAAGCATAATGCGCTATGGGAACAGATTTTCCAGTATGAAAATTACTGAACATCTGCCATCTGCGATTTATTACGTTGCGTTCGCCAGATGGGAAGAGAGCTTGTTCTTTACTTAGTGCCCAGGGGCTGTAAAAGCTACAGAAACGGGTGTGGGAGGGAACAACAAGGAGGGAAACAGGCAAAGGAGCAGCGCTGGGTGCTCGGGCCTGGGCCACGAACGGGCCGCGAGTGGGCAACACGGTTTCCCTCCACCAGCGCCCCGCAGGCGGCAGCCACGTAGACGGGGCAGAGGGCAGGGGAGCGATCCTAACGCCAAGCTGGCTCACGCTGACCCATCTCCCCGCCGCGGCCGAGCTCCGCGCCGCGGCGGCGCCCCCGGGCCCGCAGGGGGCGCCCCCCGCCCGCCCCCGCCGCCGGGCCCACTCACGAGATGTACGCGGGGTAGGCGAAGCCGATGAGGTTGCAGAGCAGCGAGGCGCCGTAGCCGATCACCAGGTACACGGCCACCGCCCCGACGACAGCTGCGCGGGAGAGAGCGGAGAGCCGTTAGCGGGGGGAGGGGGGCAGCGGCCCGCGGGGCGCCCGCCCGCCCTCACCTGCGGCGCTGAAGGGGTACATGCCTGCGCCGCCGCCGCCGGGCCCCCCCCGCGCCGCGGCCCGGACGGAGGCAGGCGCTACCCAGGGCGGAGAGGGCGGCGCCGGCCACCGGGGGGGCGCAGCGCAGCGCGGCCGGCGGCGGCGCGGGCAGGGCGCGGCCGCCCTAACCGGCGCCCCGGGCTCCCGGCCGAGCCGCCCGGCGGGGGCAGCCGCAGCGCCAGCGGCACCCGGCAGGGCCGCGCAGCCACGGGAGCGGGGGGAGGCGGGCCGGGGCCGCGCGGGGCGGCGGCGGGCACCCACCGATAGCGATGTAGGTGCGGCTGACGCCCGTCTTGCTCTCGATTTTCTCCAGCACGGCGGTCATGCAGTTCTTCTCGTGCAGGAACCTGTCAAACCGCTGCCGCATCGCCGCAGTCATGGCGAGACCGGTGCGGGCGCCCGCTGCAGCGCCTCAGCCCTGGCCCGCGGCAGCGCGCACAGCCCGCGGGCACGCGGCGGCCGGGGGACGGGCTCCGCTCCTGGCGCCGCCCGCCCCGCCCCGCCGCGCCGCCGCGGGAGGCGGCACCGCGGCCGCGGGGAGCCGCCGCCGCGGCGGGGGGCGGGAGCCATCTTCCTCCGGTCCGCGAAATGGAGGCCGGGGTGTGGCGCGCCCCCGGGTGCCGCCGCTGTGTCTGCGCGGCGGCCTAGGCCGGGGACGTTGCTGCGGCGGTGCCAGCTCCCGCCGCGAGGTGGGCGACCGCGGGCATCTCTGTGGTGAACGTGCCCGTTGTGTAAATGAGCAGCCAGCCCCTTTCTGGGCACAACAGAAGTTTGTTAATCTCCTGTGTAAATAAGCTTCAGTCATCCCTCTGGGTCGCCCTCAGTAAGGTGTCTGTCCCCAGGTGTTTTTGGCAGGGCACAGGATGGTGGTTAGCAGGGCGCCCAGCGGAGCTGGGGCCTCGGTTTGGCCAGTGCCCGGTCGTCCAGCCAGGCCCGGAGGGGACCCTCCGGACCCTCCATCTGCGACCCTCAGGTAGCCACCTCTAATCCCCTAAAATTGTGTGAGGCACTGCAGAGCAAGAGGCAAAAATATGGTATGTGCTATTGCAAATTTTGGATGCCGAGTGATGAGAAAAAGTCAGAGACAGAAAGGTAGGAATTGAAATAAATTAGAAGAAAGGTTATGATAATGTGATTATGCTGTTACCCAAAAAGTGAGTGACCACACTGAGGGCAGCAGTGGATATCTGTAACTGTACCCTAGGATTCATGCTATGCATAGTGTTTTTACCAAGAAAATATAACTACTGGCTATGAGATAGTCTTGCAAGCAGCCTTGGCTGGGCTGACCCTTCCCAGTAACTCCTCTGCATCTGACTCGGCTTTATAGCTTGTAATGTAGACTCTTTATGCCTCCTTCAAATCTGTGTCACTCATAAGCATGCAGGAAAATCCTGATTTGTCTTCAAAAGTTTCTTTTTCTTATCTTCACCTAAGAAAAAATTAAACCTAAGTGGCATATCATCCTTTCAATCTCTCATTGTCTTTGGGGAATGCATCTTGCAAGGAATTGAAGACAAACTTGCCTAATTGTTGAAAATCCTTTTCTTCTTTCAAGTAGCTCTCTTAGTAGGGCAGAGGTGTGGAGGAGAGAGAGAGAGTAATGTCTACTCTCTAACCCCAGGTCAAAGGTTCATCCTGTAATTTCTACTTTATTGGGGTAAAAGTTTTCATCTTATTTAATGGAATCATAAAATACTTTAATTTGGAAAGGATCTATGGATGTCATGTAACCCAGTCTTCTACTCAAAGCAGGCCTAAGGTCAAAGACCAGGATGCCCAGGGCTTTGGTCAGCAGCGTGTGAAAATCTTCAAGGGTGGAAATTCTGCACCTTCTCTGGGCTGCCTGTTCCTGTGCTTAACTGCACACACAGAGGAGACTTCCTTATGCTTGAAATTGAAATTTCTCTTGATGAAACTTGTGATCGTTTCCTCTTGTCCTTTGTCCTGGCCCTTTGTACCGCTGAGGAGAATCTGTTTCTCTACAACCTCCCTGTAGGTAGCTGAAGATAGCAATTAGATACCCACACTTAGTCTTCTCTTCTGAGAACGAGCACAACAAATCCACATCCCTCAGCATCTTCTCATATATCATGTGCTCCAGACCCCCTCATTTCCTTCTCTTTGTTTGCAATATCCACCTGATGTTTCTTGGCTTTTATGGAGAATGTAGAGGACTGCTGGCATATGTATTATGTAGCGTGAAGGGGTGCTGCTGCAGTGAAATCAATAATGATGAATATCTCGATATCCTTAAGAAATGGTCATTAACAAGCTTTGTCAAGAGATTTCATTCTCAGCTTCAGACAGAATAAAACTCTATACCTGAATTTAAAATATGGTAGTATTAGAAATGTTAGCAACTTCACTGAGATTCTCTTTTTTTGCCAGGTATGAAGACTCCCCAGTTGTGTAAGAATACATTGCTATTCTGATGTGCCCAGGGGCTTAAAAGTGACATAAGGTAAGCATCAGAAATACTATAATACTGCATAATAATACTGCAATACTGCATAAAATAATACTGCAATACTGCATAAAATAATACTGCAGAAAGCAGTAATATTCTTATTTTGCTTATGGGTAAGTTGAGGTGTGGAAAAATTAATGGACTTGCTAAGTTCTAAATCAGCATTTCTCAAACTGAGGAAGGGTTTGCTGAGTTAGATTACATTTTGCAGGAGTGCAAAAAGTCCCAGGGAAACTTCCTTCAGTCTTTGTTTGTTAGAGTCTCTCCCTCCTTCATGCTTTCTCTCATGCACCCTCTTTCTCTTTTCTCACACTTTCTAGGCTCCCTGTAAAATTCTGTTCTATCTCATCATATTTGTAAAACTGAAGGACTATGGAGAAGGGCACGAGACACAAACTGTTATAGAAAAGGGAACCGAATACACGAGATTGAAAAGACATGCTTTTCGACACAGAACTAATATCTCCTCCACTTGATCTGTGCTAAACAAGAGGTTTTTGTGTATTACAATGTGTTGAGAAAATTACTTCTAACAATAATGTGTATGACTCCTGTGTTTATAATGAATTATTTGCTATGGAGCAAGAGCAAAATGGGTTATTAAAACAATCAAACTGAAAGGCAAACAGAAACAAAGGGTGCTGTACTAGAGAATACCAAAGCTCTTCCAGCACAATACGGAGAACATACTGAGTAGTGCTCCTTCATGTTCCCAGCAAAGCCTGATACTAAGATCAAAGAAGGATACTGCAGCCTGAAGGGTGCTAGCCTAGAGGGGAAAACTATAGGAGGGATTTAGTGAACTGTTTAAGGAACCTTCACTGGAGATGAGGAGAAACAAAAAAAGGAACAAGACAATCTCTGGGAGGGCCAAGAGAACCTTCCTACCTTGTAAGTTTGGAAGGTATCTGTGACCTAGATGTGTCCTCAGAATAAAAGTGCATGCAATGGTAGCCAATTTGTCCAGGGTACTGTGCCTTTAGCAGTAGGTTACCCTGACATGCCAAACTCTGACATCTAAAGTCATGGGCTACCGGAGACACCTGGGCTGGGAGAATTTCACCCTTAAGCCACATACTTAAGAGGCTGTCTCCTCTTCCCCTGAGGGTTGCTTTTAAAGAGGAAATGAAAGAAAATGGCACACAGCAGTGTTATTTCCTTTCTATGGTCTTCCTCCATTCTTCTGTTTCCCTTTTTACACTATTTCTTCTTCTACTTTTATTCTTTAATTAATACAAATTCATGCCTCTCCTCTGCTTCTCCACTTTGGTGGTTTAAACTATCTAGTCTGATTTTATGATCAGAAAGGCCTAGAGATGAGATGTGCTCACCAACTACTTACTCTGTTTTCTTGTTTATGTCTTCACCCTGAGCTATGGTCCACTCCTGTCATCCGCCCAGTAAGAATTAAAGGTTAGCCTCTGGCTTTAGCACAGGTGCATACTTCCTCCAACAATCTGCTTAACTTGGACTTTGAGTGGATGATCCTGCCCAAGGGATGTGTAAATTGTTATTTGGATCAGCCAGTTAAGCCTGTGTGAGCTCAGCGTTGCCTTAAGTAAATCATGTAGACATGCCCTATAAGCATGCACTGTGCTTTACTGCATGCTTGTTTGTATATATAACATTATACATGTTATTCTAATTAAATGAATGGTTACATGCAAAGACTTAACCAGAAGATTATTTGAGTAAAGTACTGTAATATTAAGAAAAGCCTAAATGCAGATTTTCTGTGCAGACTTATGGCAGCTCTTTATATATCCAGTAACTACATGATCACAGACTTCCACAGGTTTCTGACCTCCTCTGCAGGGTTCAGGGAATCTCACCAGGATTTAGTTACCATACTTCATCCAAATATTCTACTGAATACATCTTATTAATTATTATAATTTCTTGCATTTCACACCATGTGTGGCATTTTCTGTGATGTTTCTCATTTTAAAAAAATCACAAACCCTGCTATATTGTTTTCAGATCTTTGTGGTTATTTTTCCTTAGAAACAGGGAACTGAGACATCCATGGATTTAGGCCTACATTTTCATTAACTTTGGGTGGCTGATTTGCCATACCTAAACCTCATTTCAAAATATTTAACCATTTGTTTCTCAGCATGGGTTGTATAGCACTGGTTGATTCCTGTTGTCCATCAGAGGTGCATGATGGTGTCAGCCCTCCCACTCGCACTGTGTGCCATGTAACACCCACTAACTGAGCAGAGCAGGGGAGTAGAGTCACATTGTCATCGTTTAACTTTTAAGCAAATATGACTCAGAGTATCAGCTTGGGCAACTGGGAGTGCTGAGCTCACAGCTCTCTGATAACACTGGCCCTTTGTGGATGCCCACTCTCAATACTGAATGTACTAATCTGGGCTTTTTAGTTTAGATACCATTTGGTTTACATACATTCCTCTAACAGAAGACTTTTGCATTAACTTGTTGCTTACAAAAGTAAGTCAGTGCTTCTCAGCCCCCTTGCTACTTCCGTTAGCTATCCCTTATTGGAGATTTTGGTATAGGAACAGTTTATTGGAGTGTTGATTGGGAAGGATGGATTTTTCTGATAACCTAGGCAAGCCTCAGACCAAGTCACTTGGTTGCAGACTTTCCAGGTGCTACCATAGTCTTGGTTCTAGTTAACTTGAGCTGTGAACGCATATTGTTGAGATCTGGGTTTGGCTGGTTCTTAGCTTCTGAGAGTTTCCTCCTATTCAACACAATCCTATCCTCCCCCTTGGCCAGTTTCTCCAGGCAAAACTATCTCCACCCACAACTGTTGCTTTTCCTGGGCAATGTAGCTCCTGTTCTGAGCTTCCCTTCTAACTGCACAAACTGCTTACCTGTTTTTACTTTCTGCTACCTTCTTTCCTTGTCGCAATGCAAAAAGCAAACAAACATTCATTTCCAAATTTTTTATTATAGCCTTGCTGTGGAATCAGGACTGACTGATAAGCAAAAATTAAAAACCTGTTTGACTACATCATTGGGTTATTCTGCAGGTTGCCTGGAGCTGTGAGGCACTGTGGGTACTAGGGAAAATTTCCCAGCTCTGTACCTGGACATCCTAATACCCAACTGCCCTTGTAGCTTGACAGGATAACATTGACAACAAGGTTATAAATGAGGGGGGGAAAAAAAACCCAAAAAACCCAGTGATACGCTGTTCCAAATTCTACTTAACAACAGATTTTTTCTTAGATTTCTGCTCTAGCTAATCTTTTCAGACATGTCTCAAAAATGCAGCAAGCAGAAATGTGCAAGTGGGCCCTCTTCCAGCTCCCCTGTCCTAGGGGCTTGGCAGTACTGTGTTTAAATTTTCATTATGTTCTTCAGTTAGTAAGCAGCTTATTATCAAACAGTGTTTCATAACTTATATAATATTAGACACATTTACTTTATCTGCCACATTTCAATTTTTTTGCAGAAACCATGAATGGGCTAATAGTAGCATAGGTGATGGCTACGGTGTCAAAGTGCATTTTCTAAAATATTTTTTCTCCCTTTAACAAGGGGGGTTCCTGGTACCATATATGCATTAAAAAAAAAAAAAAAAAGTAATAAATCAGGGAAAAGCATTATCAGGAAGAGCTGATTTTCCCCAATCCCTGCTTCAGGATAGGTTCTACTCCACCAGGGAAACTGCAGTTTGGAGTTTCAGCCTTTTTCATGTAAGCACTTGTAAGTACAACAATTTCTGTAGGAAAAGCTTAAGATATATTTCATGTTTGTATTCTGTGTTATAATTATATATGTCCCCAGCAATGACAGGTAATCAAGAAGTGGAAAATGGGCATACAAGAGAAGAAAAAGGTAGAGAAAAGGAAATGGACTCCAGCAGAGTGATTCTTACAGTATATAACTGGGTTTGGGCCTCTGCTCATTGACTTATGGACCAGCTTTTGTTTTTATCAATTAACAAAAGTGGGTACCTTGAAGTAGATACCTTGAAAGTAATACAAATCATGTATCTCTTATAGTACGTTGTATCTCTTTGTATTTATCAGTTTGCACTCAGACCTTCCTATCTGTCCCTGTGTCTAGCAGTATTAGGGTTTTATTAGTGCTTGACTTCCCTTCCTCTGTCAAAGTACTTGTGTGAGTAGTGTGAGCCACCCGTCATCTCAAATACTGCAGCAAAAGAGTGGGGCAAATGTCATTGTGTGTCATACTGTTGTGCGGTGTTTGCCGAAGAGAGGCACCAATATATGCAAATCTGCTTCTTCTACTAGGATTGTGCTCCAAAGTATTCTTGCGATACTGCTCCTTCCATACGTATTTGAATGCCCTTCTCTTGTACTTGTGGGGGTATCATGGATTCTTTTTCCTTCTTTCAACTTTGGAAAGTTGCATTTTCTGGGATTTTTTTTTTTCTTTGCTAGGTTAGTTTTCTTCTGAAAAGATTGAAAGATGAATTGGGGAGTTGAATTGGCTTAGTATAAGGCCTGGTGGAATGCCAGAGATAGAGCAGCAGAGGGAAGGATAAAGTCAGACTTCCCCCTTCTGGAGGTAATCTTAGTAAGTCATAAAAGTAAATTCACCCAAACAATTAAGCCACTCTGGGCTGGTGCTGCCAGCTTCCCATCTTCCTCCTGGTTGTCCATTCTTATCCTCTCTCCTCTGCTAATCTCAACATATCTGATTCTGCTAGTTCAGGTAGCTAAACTAGTAGAAAACTATTCACCGTTTCTTACAGCGGGTTTCCTGCCAGGAAGGAAATGCAGCAGCAGCAGTGTTAATTAGATTGGTGTGGAAGCAGAGTCTGAGAGCACTTGGGCACTTTGAGGAACGGAGTGGGGTGGGAGCATCACAGGGACGCACAGATGGATGCAGCTTTTTCAAAGGGGAATGTTTAGAGACAGGAGTACCATGGCCGCCAAGGGAGCAAGGCTGGGAAATAAGCTTTAAATATACACTTTTAATTGAAATCAAAGGCAACAACAGCTATTGGCTTACAGCTGCTGCAGCTGAAGTGGCTCCCTAAGAGAGGGCTGTATCCTCATTACCATTCATGCAACTTCTCTGAAAAGCGCAGCGGACACCCTCTGGTGGCGGTAACTGCAACAGAAATCATTTTCCATGAATGTAAACTGAGAGACGTTTTTGTTTGGTATGTATTTCTTGTCCTCTGGTCTTGACTAGAGTTAAAAATACTTGCTGTGCTTATGGTTATTTACAGTGTAAGGTTTAAACATCTCCAATCATTAAACTTTATGACTTTAGCATAAAGTCTTTATGGTAATGAAAATAAATATTAGAAATGCAATACTTGATGTTTTGCATCATCTGTTTAAAGCCCGTAAGTTGTCAAATGCTTTTTTTTCCCCCATCCAAAGTGAATTTGAGATGAGAAGAGTGAAGCAAAGGCAGGCTTCAAAGAAGTTTACTTCTCCATGCACAGCTGCGGAACTCACAGAGGGGCCCGAGGAGGTAAAACCGTTTAATGAGGAGAGTTTGGTGCTCGGCGCAGCAGCCCGGGCACCCAACGCAAAAGCTGCGGCCCTGCACAAAGCCCCTGGGAAGGTGAAGGACGAGCCCCGGGGGCGCAGCCGGCGCGGGGCCTGCCTGAGCGGCCCCGAAAGCCTCCTCCCCGCCCAGCGGGGCCGAGGTGGCAGCGACGCGGCTACCCGGGGTTGCCGCCCCCGCGCGCAAGGCGCATTAGGAGCACTGCGGCGCCGATTGGCTCGCTCCCACCATCGCCTGATTGGTCCTGTACCCCAATAACTCCTGAGCTGATTGGCTCTGCTTTTGGAGCCGCGTTGCCCCCCATGGGGGCCCCCCCCCCCGGTGCTGCGCGCACGCGGGGATTGGTGCAGCGGGCTGTCGCTCTCCCCTCTCCTCGACTCGCTCCGCACTGGGCGGGCACCGCGTAGTCCCGCCGTCGCCGCGCTGTGGATCGGGCTCCGTCGCGTCGGGATGAGCCTCGTTTCCCCATGGAGACCAAACGGGCCGAGATCCCCAGCAGCGTCTTGGACGACCTGTGCAGGTAGCTCTGGGCCGCCCCGCGCGGGCAGAACCGGGCCCGCCTCCCACCGGGCAGCCCCGGCGGGGCAGCGCCTCCTCCCCTCCCCCTCTCCCCGCGGCGGCGGCGCCCCCTCCCATGGTGCCCCGGGCGCGCGGCCGTTGCGGGAGGAGGGGGCGTGCGCGCGCCAACCACCCCTTCCCCGCGGCGGCAGCGCGGCCGGCTCAGGTTGTTCGGGGCTTTTTGGAGCTCTTCTTGGATGAGACTGGACGTGGAGGGAGGCGGTCCGGGAGCCCCGAGAAGGAAGGGGCGTTGGGGCTCCTGCGGCGGCCGCGAGGTGGAAGCGGCGTCGGTGCTGCCGGAGCAGCCTCTCGCTGTGCTCGCGGGCCGTGTCGGTGCCCCGCACGGCTTCTTGGCACAAGGTGCCGCCGCGTAAGAAGCCTGTTGAAAGCTATCCTGGCAGGGCGGAGAAGGTACCTGCTTCTTTGTAGTCTGCACCGTAGTCGAAAAGCGATGTAGGGCTAAATTAGCAGTGCGGAAGAAATCGGGGGCAGAGGAAAGGGTTGGAGTGGCAGAGGATGCTTCATGTTTTTCTTCCAGTGTTTCGAGGTTCAAGTTTACGCTGTTTGGCCAGGGAAGTAAAACTGCATCGGCAACGTTTGTGTGAGTGAGAGGAGAGTTGTAAGTGCAAGGTTGATACGGTGCGTGTTGTGGTGAGTTAATGTCATGTGTATAGTTCAAAAGTTTGGTTTGGTTGATAGGGGTTGGTGGGGAGTCCTTTCTGCTGATTTACCTCTGCTAGGAAAGAGTGCTCGGGTGAGATGGAAAAAAGGGGTCAGGGAACACCCATCACTCCAAAATTGTTTTCTCTCGTTTGCTGATCCTTTTAGAATGAATAGTCAGTTTTTCTCATCCTAAAGGCTACACATTTAAGTTTTCATAGTGCCCTAAGACACAGAAGCTTTGTTTTTTGGGGGGATGTTAAAGAATGTTGGACTGAAGCTGTCTAGAGTTGATAGCTTAGCATAACTTGCTTAGCATTAGTAGCTAAATTTGCTGAAGCCTTAGGCCACAAGCTGTGAACTCTCTCCTAGCTATTACCTAGTTATTTAAAAGAGGGCCCCAGAGCTGGTTCAAGCTGGAAAGATAAAGAAGTTGCAACCGAGAGTAAAAGCTGCAGCCTTGAAAATAGGATAAGAAGCAGCCCGCTAGAGACAGTGAAGGAGCCCTATGAAGACGGGGAAGACCCCAGATCTAAATATTACTGTTGGTCTGAACTATTGCATGAGGGGTGGGGAACTTAGATTGTAAGGGTATAATTGCCCAGGAATTTCTTTGTTCAGGGTCCCTCTCCGGAGGCCCCCAGCCTGAGCTGTAATTATTGCATGCATGTCATTAAAACTTATTTCATTCCGATCTGACTTCAAACTTCTGCGGGAACCTAGGCTCGGACCCTGTTATGGTGACCGGTGAGCTTAATTTTCCGTAACAGGGCTTTTTTTTTTTTCTTATGATCTCAATCTCTGATCATCATTAATGCTGTCTTTTGGACTTTCTAATTCATCTGTATCATCCCCGGAATTTGATGCCTAAAACTGGATGTGGTATATCACACAAAATAATCATTGTGTCTTATTACATGGAAAGGACCTCTCTGAAGTATTTATGTGCAATGGAAAATGGTTGCCAGAGATGAAGGATAGTCCACTTACCTGGAATTACCAGTTTCAGATGAATGAGAGTGCTTACAATTGAGAATACCACAGAAAACTAGAACTGTTCAGCACATTACTGTTTCATTTTGTGTCTAATGCAAGAGTCAGAGTTTGTAGTACATGAGTATTAATTTTAGTTCTGTAAATCTGGCCACTGAAACATGTTTGTGAATCTATTGTGTTTCTTTGAGCTCCCTAAAGAGACCCCCCAGAGATGGGGCTTTTCTTTTAGATGCCTGCTTGCATATGAAGAATGAATTAAGACTATTCCAGAGAATCAGGAGGAGGAATTCCAATACTTCTAGAACTGAAATAGCCAGCCTATTAGTGTGACTTCTGTGGAGAAGCTGGTGGAAGGACCAGGCTTGGTCCCACTGTCTATGTAATGGTGTTTCTTTGAACTGCTGTCATATTCTACCTTTAAATTGCTGTTTTGTCTTGTAATTGCATGAATCTACTGGTGTGACTTTAATTAAAAAAAAAAAAAAAAGCCACAGAGTGGTAGGTTAGGGGCTTGACTTTCATTAGTGCTGACAGATCAGCCCTGTATCAGTTGTATTAATTACCCTGCTTTGGACATGGACAGAGCAACTGAAAGGAGTGGCACAATTGGCCTTTGATGCTTTGGCAAGGAGAGAAAGTGGAGAAGTCAGAGGACCTTATAGGCCTTGGCTCAAGGGAGATGAGTAATTAAGGAAGTGGAAGACCAGTGCTGGTGCACTTGGGGTGGTTGACTGTAAATGGAATATTAGAAGATCTGTTACTTCTGCATTCTTCAGGCTTTGTATGATGTGGAAATTTTAGTAGAAGGAGCTTTGCAAGTTTTCGTCCTTAGTTATTGAGCTTACATTAGACTTAACATCATTTTTAACACAACCCACGGTGATTTTTGTTGTTAATCCTGCTGGCAAATGAACCTTCAATATTTAAAGTATTATGATAATTTCAGTGGAATAAAAGCTTTGGAAGGTTACAGGACCCTTAGAAAATCTCTGCTATTTCTATATGGACTGTACCAGTGTGTCAACTAAAAATCTGAATAACTTGTTGAATGTTTAGGAGTGGCAAAAATGTATATTTCTTCTATCAAGCTAAAAAGAGAAAAATTTTTGCTCTCAAGTCAAGCTTGCCCAGTAGTTTAGGATTTTGTGTGTGTGTGAATATATATATATATATATATATATATATATATATATATAAAAACACAAAACACAGCCACTCTCTTTGTGTATCTTGAGAGTGTCAGAGTATCTTTCAGACTTGTGCTGTCTTTGGACAGGAATATTTTCCTTTCATCTGAAGCAAAAGGCTTGGATTTTCTGTAGAAAAGTGTCTATTTGTTAAATGCAGAGCACTATTGTGTCAAGAGATGCCATCAACTTAAGTACCTTTGCCTATATTTGCTGTTGACCTGCTTGGCATCTGATACTTTTCCCTGTGACAAAAAGACCACTGTGAGCTGTTGTAGAGGTAGTCAATGTAACACACTGCTGAATTAAAATGCATTTAGATTTTTTTTTTTTTAAGCCAAATCACTTTCCTTTGATCCCACACAGAGGCCAGTCAAAGAGGTTCATGTACAGGTCCTCAGATCATTTGCACCTGTGCCACCTAATTCAGCCAATTAGTCTAAATAATAATTCCACTGTTCAGGGCAGGGCAGCTACAGCTAGTTTAGTGCCTGCAGGTAATTCTTGTGGCTGTTGCCAGCACCAAAGGCACCTCAGCTGATTCTTTAATTTTGTATGACCTGAGGGGTGGGTGTGATATATTTTTATTATTTTATTTTTATTATTGTGGGTTATAGATTCTAAGTTCTTGTGCGCTGTGCAGGATGACTGTGAATTTCTTCTCGTATCAAACAATTTTGGTCTCAAATTACCAAATACCATTAAATTGTATGGTTAATTGGGCCAAATCTCCAACTTTTTATTCTCTGAAGTGGCTTGAAGCAAATTAATTTTGAAATATATAAACTTACTCTGTAGGAAGGCCTAAATTATGTTCTTAGGCAGGGTTTATGGCCTAACGTTACTAATTAGGCTACTGTATTTATAAGGTGTGGTTTGCAGCATTTCTGTGATGATGTTTTTTGCTGGGGGTAAAGGTTGGCAATTTAGTAGCAACTATAGCATTTAGCACCAAACTAAGTGTTTAATTGAAAAAGGGAAATTATTACACTGATTTCTTGTGTAGAAGAAAACGATATCTCAGGCTCAATGTGTACCTGTGGATGTTCTCTCTGATATTAATTACCATCAGTGTTTGCCCAGGCTGTCAGCAGTGGAATATATAATAATTTCATGCAGGTTATAGTTAAGCTTAAATGTGGTGGGATTCTTATTGCATGTTACTGAAAGTTCTCTTGCATGTTGGGCTTATTAAATCAAGTAGATCAGATGAAGGGCTTTCAGACTCTAGGCTTTGTTTCCCATGTGGAACTTACCCGTTACTGTAGGTAACATTTATGCTAAGTTCTGAGTCAAACATTCATAGCTGTGAGTTCACAAAATCTAGTACTGAAATTATATTGCATTGAGGCCCATAACAAGGAACCAGTATAAGCTAGCTCCTAAAAATAAACATTTTTCAACTGTAGGAAGTAATAAGTAGTCTTTTATATTCCATTTCAGAGATCTGTGTGAGAATCGAGTATAGGTGGTGGTGACTATTGTTAAATGTTTTAATTGCAAAGCCATTCTCTGAAGGATAACAAAAATAAGATTAAAAAACACTAGTCTAATGTCACTTGCAATGAAACTTTTTAAAGCTATATCACAGCTTTTACCTGCTAGTAAACTAAAATAAGACATTTCTGCACCTTAATTCTTATTCAGAGGGTGAAATGTTACTTGTCAGGTTGTAAAAACAAGTCACGAGCTAAAGCCAGGTATAGAATGTCTTTGAGTGGCTGTAGAGTTCCTCTTAGGCTGTTTTAGAATTACAGAAGGCTAAGATAATTCTAGTTTTGGCCAATTTGTATGTATGCTTCAATAGCAGGACTGCTCTGACCCCTTTTGTTAACTAACAAGTCTTATGCGCACAGTAATTTTTCATCATGCTGTCTTGCTGCTGAATTATACTCTGTGACTGCTAAATAAATAAGTGGAGCTGCAGAGTCTTAATGTAGCATCTTATTGCAGAGTCTTAATTTAGGATTTGGGCTGCTTGACCCTACTTTCTCTTTTCTTTCCCTTACTTTCTTACTCTTGCCTCATCTTTTAACTTTAGGAAGTACAAACTGGAGGTACCTGTTATTAGCAATTCAGTCCCTCTTTTGAGATTCAGGTACCACAAGTGACTTAAAAGTTAACTTTTTGATTCATAAGTAGCATTCTTAATTGGTTTTGTTCATATTATTCTTAAGCCTAATGCTGGCATGCTCTTGTTCTTCTTTGGTACTGCTTCTGCATACTACATCTTCAACTTCTTGATCACCTGCAGTGCTGGGACAAGGAAGCATTGTCAGCTAGTTATAAAATATATAAAAAAATATATTTTTATACCTTTGAGGTACAGCAGCCTTATATATAAGGGTTGCTTCGAGTAGTAATAGAGCCTTAAAAATGGGAAGCAGTGTGGGGGGTATTGCTTATTGAAAATTGGCAAGTAGGAAAAGTTACTTGTGAAAGTGAATAAGGTTATTTATACTTGTAAAATTTTAACTAAAGACATCTTAAATGGTTCTATTTCCAGCAACAATATTATGCACTTGTGGGACTTGCTGAAGTTAGAAGAGCTCTGGCAAATGGTTTAAGTTCAATAGGGTGGATGACCTTTACACTTCTAAAAAAAAGCACTGTTGATCTTAAAAAAAAAAAAAAAAAAAAAAAAAAACTTGAATAAAAAGAACTATTATACAGTGCTACTTCTCAAATATACATCTCTGGAAGTCTCACCTTTTTGTGTTCATATCTGAAGTAGTGGGCAAGAAGCATAAAATAGACTTGAAAAATAAACCAGTTTTCCACTTGCTACTTCAGACTGAGGAAATGAATAAGATCATATTGCCAGAATTAAATAAACTTTAAATTTTATGGAAATTAATATTTTACTGTGGTGTTAAGTGGAAAAAATACATGGATGTGTTTTAACTTGTGCCCGGAAGAAATATATTGGAATTCACAGAAATTTTTTTACTGGGCATTTAAAAATTGTTTCGTTTTTGTAATATAGACATTTACATAGACTGTCTTCACCTTTTTTGTTTTCACAACAGTTAAATTTCTTAGTTTCTTGTAATCAAGTTTTGGGAGAGAAAGAACCTCATGACCCATTTTCCTTACTAACTTTAAAAGCTGTATCTTTCACATGAAAACTTTTTGCTGTGCAGACACCAGGAAGATCTGTTGCTCTGCACTTGTAGATTAGGAAAACTGCAGCTGTAGTACATTTTCATTGTTAGGTTTATTTAAATCGATAGATTTGTCTAATCTTATTTTTCTTTCTTTCCTGGCAGCCGATTTATTTTGCACATTCCAAGTGAAGAGAGAGACAATGCAATCAGAGTATGTTTTCAGATTGAACTCGCCCATTGGTTTTACTTGGATTTCTACATGCAAAACACACCAGGATTACCTCAGTGTGGGATAAGAGACTTCGCTAAAGCTGATATCCTTTTTATTACTGTAAATGTTTTCAGACTCTGTGGATAAAGTGCAAACTGCATATTGTTAGTGAAACTTTGTATCTTGTACTTGCAACAGGAAAATGGCTGTTCCTGTCCTAGTGATTATCTGCTAGACATGATTTTTAACTTTTCAGTACTCCCATAATTTTGTGGCTTCTGCAAAAGAGATGTTTCTCTTGCTGCTTAGGAACTACGGAAAGCAAGGAAGATTTTTCATTTTTCCTCATGGCTGCAGGTTGGCAGACTGAGTGGGTTTCACATGAGCTGTTAGAACTCTTCAGGGTATGCGCTCTACTTATTTAAAGTCTTTCATTGCAACCCCTGGTGTGAGTGTAGCTAGAGATGATGCGCGTTCCCTGATGGGAAATGGTATGTATTTGTTGGGAGTTCTGGCAGTTGCTGCAGGATTCTTCTAGAAGCCATTCTGTTGATAGAGGAGAGGATGCATTTTTACTGTACTCATATGGCTGTCTTCTGCCAGGCCTGACGCTTAATGAAAAAAAGCAGAACTTACATGATCTATGCCTTGTTGGAGAAAAACTTGTCAAGTAAATTTCATACCAACATCCAGCCAGTGTTTTTGTTTAACCTTTTCCCATACATTTTTGACATGGAACTGGAGTATTGGTTCTAACCTTCATAATAATATCATCTGTGGTTTCACTATCCAAAATAATTCCATGTCAGTTTGAATATCAGAGACTTAGTTTGGAAGGGTGACAGTATTTATTTTAGCAAAAAACTGTAAAAATGTTTTTTTTCTGTCAGTGGATACTATGTAGGTTTTTTAATTAATTTGAGGTAGACTTTTAAATTATAACAGTATTTTTCAGACCAAAGCAGTTCCTCTAGTGCTTGTAGGCAGCACAGGAAAAATAGTGTAATAGATGATACTTGTTCATTACATCTTTTCCTTTCTGGCTTACATTTGCCAGAAGTGTTGTTTCTGCTGTAGTGTTTGTTTTTAAATATAGTACTGAAGAGTAATTTTTATTGGTATCATCTTTGGTGTTTTGATAAGATTTTTTTTAAGGACTTGTAGATTTGCTTTCAAAGTTCTGGAGTTATAAATGTTGTTTGTGTTTTCTCTGCGTGGTGAGAATCTGTAATACTCTTTACTTCAGAGAGAATGTATCTGAAAAGCACTCTGGGGAGGAAGTGGTTATTGTAAATGTTGAGTGGGTATCTTTGTATGACTGCATGTGATTGGAAACTGGATAAATAAATTTAGCATCCTTAACATGCTGCTCTACTCTTCAATCACTGCCCTTTTTTACTGCCTCAAGGTGAAGATGTACAAAAGGTTTTAGATGAGTGGAAGGAATATAAAATGGGAGTGCCAACCTATGGTGCAATTATTCTTGATGAGACACTTGAAAATGTAAGTAGGAAAATAATGGTGAGGGACTAGCGGGACACATGGAGTGTGTGCTGGCGAAAGTAATCTTTTTGTAATTCACTTTTGTCATCTTAAAAAAAATTGAGGCAATTCAGATTCACAAAAACCTGACAAATATGACTCTGTTGAAGTGTGTACAGGAATATAATATGTGAGTAAAATATGGGAGACGGGGTACGCTTTTGCTTTCTTTCCTACTCATTTTTTTTTTCCTCTAGAACACAGAAAACTTTATCAGAAAGCTGTAGTGGTAATGAAACTTAAGGATTGGTTCCTTCCTCCAGTGAAAAATTTCTTTGTGGGGTTAAAGGAAAGAGGTTTCCTAGAAATTGATTAGAATAGTGGGTGTTTGACAGTTGCATTCCTTGTATTCTGCAGGTTCTTTTGGTCCAGGGCTATTTAGCAAAGTCTGGTTGGGGATTTCCAAAAGGGAAGGTAAATAAAGAAGAGGCTCCTCATGACTGTGCTGCTAGAGAGGTAAGTTCTGTTTGATTCTCTTAAATTGAAATTTTCTTTTAAGATAAATGAAATCTTGCTGAGAGCAGGATATATATTTGTTAGATAATAAGACGTTTTAGTTAGGTATCTGTATATGAAAGGTAAAATAACTTGTCTATTCTTGATGGACTCTTCTGCTGTAACTTTTAGTTGTTTTCTGATTTGCTAGTTATGATTATCAAGGTTTTCTTTATCTGGTTTAAAATCACAGGACTTTGATGTTTTTGATTGCCTTGCACTGACTTGCTAAGTTAAGTGAACACTAGTTTTAAAGTTCTATTCTATATCAGTCAACTTTTAAGTATTATTTTTGGTGTTTGTGAACATTTGGCTGCTCTGTGCCTTTTGGAATGTTAATTGCAAGAGCCACCAGAACTATAAGATACTAGAAGAGTGGGAATTGAGCCTAGGTAAGATGGGCTATGTGAAGTTGATGGAGGTTGTAGAAGGTTATGTAAAACCTGCAAAGAACTTTATTTTATTTTTATAGTCTACTTGCCATATACAGTGATTCTTGTTCCTGTATCACTGAACAATTTAAAATAATCTATGGGATTTATTGCTGCAGGAAACCTGAAATTTATACTAGAATTGTATACTAAAAAATAGACTGTATATTCTTATATACAGTCTATTTTAGGATGGGAGCTGGGACAGAGCCAGAAGGCAATGAAGACCACAGTTAAACTGCATGGCTGGGCAAAGATCAGGCCTACCACTTTTCCATCCCTCCTCCCCCATCTGCCCACCGAAGTCACGACTGAAATATTTTTATCATTCATCACTTTTACATTTCAAGAGTCCATGAACAGCATATGCAACTGGGATGGCATCTTCTGAAAGGAAACTGTAAATTCAAGAGCCTAGGCACAGAAAAGAGCTGGACTCTAGATCTGGACTTACTGTTCTACAACAATCAACTTTGTAACTGTTTCCATCTAACTCTGCCATTTTATTCCTGCTTATGAACAAAGAGAGAATTTACATTTTCCAACCAAAGCCTGGAGACCCCAGATTGAGTCCTTTTTTTTTCTTCCAAAAAACTATGCACAATTCAAGCCCTATCACATTAAAATGAAAACTCACTTAAGACAGAAGAAAACCATTCTTTTCTTCGACACAGTCTGATATATAACCAGAATGTTACTGGTTATAAACTCAGTGTTCCTGTAACTGAAAGTCTCATAATACACCTAGAATTGAGAAAGAATTAAGTTGATGAAGGAAAGTAGTAAGATGTGTTATTTTTCTTCTTGACTGGACTGAGTGAGCATCTGAGAAGTCATGGGTTTTCTTCCAGTGTGTATGTGTTGAAAATACATGAATGAAAAATTCCTTATTTCTGACTTCCTGAGGATGCTTTCTACAGCCTTCAGCTATTTAATAGGGACTTGGAAAAGCAAAATCAAGTATTTCATCTTAACAGTGCATTATAACATGCAGTAGTCAGATGTGAAGTGAACTTTCCTGTGATCCCTTACTGATTTCAGAGTGTAGAACATTGTTTATATAGTATTGTATGACTCACCAAAGAGTAAAATACCTGAGCTATAGATACAGTGGACTGTCATTGCATAACTCAAGGGTTGGGAAAGATGAGCAGAAAGTCAATAAAGTTAACTTTATTATTCAGTGCATATCTTTCCTTCACCCATAAAAGAGCGTATTGAGTTCAGCTTTTACTAGGCAGGTGCTATTAGGTTTGGTCTGAAGGACTGCAGCATGAAGGGAGAGGAGACCATAAAAATGTGGACCGCAACACAGTGGACAGGGGCTTATTGAAAGCTGCCATAACTAGTTTGGGAAGGGATAATGTGAAATATCCCTTTCCCTTTACTTTGTGTCATGCTAGCAACAGCCTTAATGTAGGCACAGTGATACTGGCAAAAACCCTTTTGATGGTGTTTTTCATTTGGAGAATTGCTTTAAATTACACGAATGAACAACACTCTTGCTATGAACTGTCTCCTCCAAGACAGACTGCTACTGTGGCAAACCTGGCAAATTCTTCTAAGCTTAGATACTGCTAGAAATTGGCATGACCATAATATCTGTGCTTAAGTCTTTTAACTGCTTCCACTCGAGTCGGCACATGTCTGAAACCACAAACTGCATCTGTGTGACACTGTACATGGTCTAATTTAAGACAACTTCACTGGGCAGTACGAACACGGTTCAGTAGTATTTCAGATGTTGAGGGCAAAGCAACAATGAATGGATTATTCTCTTGGTGAGATGAATATCTACACTGAATTCAATTGAACCATCTGGAAAGATCCTTTAGGAAGGGAAAACACTGGTTATAGTAATAAGATTAAGTATGAGAGGAAAAGTGTATCTTCTCTTAATTGAAGAAGCATGTTTTTTGTGGGTTTCTTGTGTTTTTTCTTTTTTTTTTTTTAAACTGCTTTTAATGTAGTTATATGGGAGGATGGTTTGTTTTCTGTTTTTATGAGAGGGGTTGTATGTACTAATTTGAAGACTAACTAATCAATTATTTGCTTTTTATTAATGGTATCTTTTTCTTATTTGTGCTTAATTTCCTCTCCATTTTGGAAATGAAACTTGTAACCATCTTTTGCTGCAAACATAGACCATAAAATATTCTAAAAAATGTTCTTTTGAAACATCATTGTCTTTCTAGTAATCTCCCGCAGGTATAACACTTCCGTGTTTTCTTGAGATTAGCAGACAATGCAGTTTTAAATATGACTGTTATCAGTGTTAATGTCCGGCTTGAATTTAGTAGTCAAAGTAATTCTACCCTATTGCTGGGTTTTATTCTGAACTTGAAAAGGGTTATATATCTTGAGGGTAGGAGGTTCATAAGGTAGAAAGATCATTTGAATGAAGAGAAAAATTGAGCTGTAAATAAAACTTACTAGAATTTGCAGATGTTTGTATTTTAGATCTAATATATTAGCTTTTGCTGGGAATTAGACTTCCATGCATCCAGCAGCATGAAGGACCAGCTAGAGACTCACCATTCATATTAGTGAATTGATACATGAAAGTGTGATAAGGTTGTTTCAATTATTTATTTATTTATTTATTATTACAGGTCTTTCTGTCTTAAAGAAATGTGAAGTGCATAGGATCTTAAATATCCTTTCAATTAATAGATGTATGTCTGTGTAAAAGTTTGGTTTTTGTCAGCCATGGCCTGCTTTCCTGGGTAGATCTGAAAACTAGTCATGCCTTCCCTCATGATAGGTTTTGAAACGATAAATCTTTATGTACACACTCGTATCGTCTATATACCTCTCAGGTGTTTGAAGAAACTGGGTTTGACATAAAAGATTATATCTGCAAGGAAGAATACATTGAGCTGCGAATTAATGATCAGTTAGCACGGCTGTACATCATTCCAGGAGTTCCAAAGAACACAAAATTCAACCCCAAAACTAGAAGGGAAATTCGGGTATGTATTGGTTTGTTTAATTGTGAGGGTGCTTTGTTGTGGAGGTTGGGTGTGTTTTGTCACTACCAGATGTGATGAATGTTTCAAATAAATGGCAACTCATCACCGTAGGGTCTTACCAACTTCTTGCAACTCTGATTCAAAGACTGATACTTGACCACTTATCCGACATCTCCATTCCTTGTGAAAACAACATTAGAACATGCAGGCAAACAATAATTCTCCCTTTCTTTTCACCTAAGTGGTGTATGCATTAATCTTTTCATGTTATTCCTATCTATAACTGCATATATAACTGTTCATGTTCTTCTGAAGATAAAATTATTTATTGATGCTATGCAAACCCCTACATATTAGAAGAGGGAACTAAGTATTGTGTGCTTTCTCTCATAGCTAATACAGTCTGGACTTAGTGAATGTGATGTGTGAAAGAGGAGGTTGGGGAGGGGGCACATGATGGGAGTGACCTATTTGCGGTGGTCTTTGTACCATTAGGCTTTTAAAAGGTATTGTGAAAGGGAGAAGCAAATACTCAAGTGTCAGAATTGCTGGAAAGTTTGTTACTGTGAGTGACCCACATCACCTTTGAAATCTGGATATTCTTCTAGGGCTGCAATTCGCTTTAAAACAACGATCCCCATATTTTTATGCACATGGTGCCACTGAACAGGGTATCAGGCTTCAAAATGGGAAAAGGTGCTAGTGGTTGACTGGACAGGAATCTCATTTTTTGGCATTAAAGACTTGTTTTACAGTAGTAGGGTAGCATGCAACTCTGAACTCCAGTAATACAATTTTAATACCAAATGAAAGAGTGGGAACTGCTAATTTTTTTAAAAAGTACAGTAACTTTCTCCATTTCTCTTCACCCCTATGCACATGGTCAATGTTATGTAGAGTTCTTACCACAATGGGTTGTTGTCTCCATGCTGAAGCACTTTCTTCATCTGATCTAATTCAACCTGGCATGTCATTTTTTTTTTAATTCTTGTAGAATTGTTCTAGAAACTCATTCAGCTTGTAACTTCTTTTGAATTTATTTATCTTACCTGGAGCTGGGTTTTGGGGCTAGCTTCATTAATATAAAAGCTTATATGGATTTTTATGCATTTTCAGAATTCTTGATTTCTCCCCGTATTCCACAAAGTATAATGCTAGTTAAAACTGTAATGTAAAAATCCTTCTAACACAGATTCTGTCCTCGTCCCGTGTTTTTTTTTTTCTTTTGTAACAGAAGCTGAAATGTATTCTGCAAACTAAGTTCTCTTGTTTTTGATGTTTTTTGAACTAGTATTGGTTATCTGTTTTTGGCTGCACTTTACAAATTGCAAGAACAGTAGTGGCTTTGAAAGTTACTTAAAGTTTCTGCCTGATTATTGTGGCGAGTGCATGGTGATTTGTTATGGTTTTGGGGTTTTTTTTTTTTGAAAACCTTATTCAAAATTTCATTATTGGAAAATACATTTTGTATTTTAGATGATATATCTTACAATGAATATCTGCTGTAGCAACCATTATTGTGTAGTTGCAGTCAGAAGAATAACTTGTCATTAATCAGCCTTATGTGGAAAACTTGGTTTTAGTCTGTTAATTCAAGTCTTTTGTTACAGTTTTTAATTAAAGAAAATAATTGTGGATGGTGTGCACTTGTAAAATTTTCTAATGCTACAACAGTGTGGTGTTTTTTTTCTGTTTTTTAGAATATCGAATGGTTTTCCATCGACAAATTACCATGCCACAGGAATGACATGACCCCAAAGTCCAAGCTAGGTTTGGCACCTAACAAATTTTTTATGGCCATTCCCTTCATCAGGTATGTTCAAGATGAGCCAAATACTAGGGCAGTACCTTTCAGAAGACTTTAATTTCTTTAGACTTGTTTTAGTAAGTGAATCTTGTTGACCTTCTGCTTGGTCACAGGCCATTGAGGGAATGGCTTTCTCAAAGGAATGGAGATTCCTCGGATAGCGACAATGGATTTTCATCTGCTGGGAGCACACCCTCTAAGCTTAACATGGAAAAAGCGAGGTAAGATCCAGGTCAGTTTAACACCCCTATCTATAGCCTTTCTATCAAACATTGGTTATACAAAGCTGATCATCCTTTCTTTCTGAGTATTCCTGTTTCAGGAATAGAATGGGTTAATAAGATTACAGGAATATCTCAGAGGATTCTAGATAGGTTAGAAGGTTAATTACTGTCTTGATGTGCCTTTTTGGGGAGGCGGTGTGTGAATTCTCAATCGTGCCAGAACTGAGATAATTTATTGAGTCCTATCTATAGGAATCCAAAAAACAAGCTAGAATGAGTAGATAACTTTGTTCAATGCTTTGGCACTTCCATAAGAGAAATAAGGCTTTTGAAAGAGGTAGTAGTACTGTAAAGTAATTTCAGAAGTAGCTAGATAAAACCTACATTAAAATGAGAGGAGTATTGAAAAACAGTCTAAAATCAATCAGAGTGAAACCTTTCAAGAATACTGGAAGGGGTCGGTAGGGGAACAAGTGCTACTGTTTTCTTGTCTCAGCCAAGCTAAAAATGTAGAGCACGTCTTCAAACCTGGATTCCTATGGGGGAGGCTACGCTCCAGTAATTCGGGTGAGTTGAGCACTGACCACTGATGTATTAAAGATGCTAAGGTGGGTACAGCCTACTGTCTGCACAGAGCACGGGCATCCTGCCAGCAGGCAAATTAAAGTTGGGTGAATGAAGTGAGCATCATTATGGTTTTAACACTTCAGCTTGTTTTCCAGGTTGTTCTGGAGGGGCAGAAAACTTTAATATATTTCTGTTCTTCTACTAATGCCCTTGAAGTTGTGTTGTAAATTCTTTTTCTTTTCATGTGCTAGATCCAAACTTCGCTGTAGTCAGCAGGTGTTTGCAGATGGCTTTTCAGGAGAGCAGTGGGTAAAGCCAAAACAGCTGCAGAAGCCATATAATCATCCTGAGATGTCTGAAGTTTTAAAAATAAAGGTATGTTACATTTTCCAGGCAAACATGTTATCTGGACTATTTAAAATAGATGTCTTGGCTCATCATTCCACCTTGGAACTAAAGAATTTTGTCTCCATAACATGCAAAACAAAAACATGCAAAAAAAAAAAAAAAACCTGCAGGGAATTCTCAGACTTGCTTGGTATTGACATTGGAGGGGGTGGGTATCAGGCAGTAGCTGTGGTGTTTCAGATATGCGCAGCAGTTGGCAGTCACCCTTTGGGTGTCCTTCACATACCTCTTTGAAGTTGTTTGCATACCACTAGTATGTGCGTATCAGTGTGTGGGAACTTACTGCATTGTATTTATTGTATAGCGATGTGTCTGTAATAGTGCAAGAGACTGCGTAAAAGCTGATAACTTTTTGTAACCTGGGTGCATGTTGCTTTGTTAATTTCTGTGTGCTTCAGTTTGTCTACAAAAATATTGTTTAAATGTTTTGAGGTCTTGGGAGGTAAGTTAAGTTAATAAGTAGGAAGTGTCACAGTGCAGTGATGCTCAATGCTGCCATTTAAACTCTTGTCTCTACTACTTTTTGGATGTAATGACTGAGTCAGAACTTGAGGGGCAATGGCAGAAAGCAATATCAAGACACTCCCAGCCAAAAGAAGCGAACAAATGGAGTCCACAGTCAACCAGCTAAGCAAAACCACACCTTGGTAAGAAATGTGTAGTGGCTGTCTCATTTATCAGGTTCCAGTAATAGCTAGAGTGCATATCTATCAAAAGTATATTTGAACAGAATATTCAGTAGGTATGTTGTAGGAATATGACATTTCTTAACTTATATGCATATACATCTATAGGTGAGCATACTAAACCTTATTAAGTTAGCAGTTTGGAAATAAGGCTTATTTTAGTAGATGAGAATTTCATCAGCCCTTTCAGTAGACAATCCTTCTGCAGCTTTCCATGTTCCTGTCAGGTAATAGCTTACTATAGTATGTCACAATAAGTCAATGTATACATTATATAATACATTAATATGTCAGACATGTATTATCTTAAGTATCAAGGTTTTTTTATGCAACAGTTAGCTAAGAAACTATAAAGCATATGCTTAGTTATTTCCCTCCTCTCTGGCATGAGTTTTGAGATACAAACTAGACTTTTGACTTGTATGCCAGAATCTCATAGGCTTTATTCAGCAATTTGTGAATTCCAGTATGACATTCTTGTTTTCTTACCTCTTGTTTGTTGTAACTGGCCTTGCCCCCAAAGTTCTGCTGCCTGGGAGAACTCACTGAGTTGCTTTTTTAATATCTTTGATTCCTCCCCCACTGTTCTTTATAGTTCTCTAATTCTGCTCAATTGGCTTTTGTGCAGCAACTGAGCCCCAAGCTCAACTGCATGGAGAACTGCTTGTCCAGGGTTTAACTTTTCTTATTTGTTGGCTGTAAGCTAGACTCTTCTTATTCTGGCTGGTAATTCTTACCTTCTTTCTCATTTTCATGTAAAAATGCAGAAACCATAAACTCTCATCCTTGTGAAATCATTTTTGTAGAAAGCAACGGTTAAGCTGCATTTGGGTCTGAGAGTAGAAGAATGAAAAGCTGGAGGATTGACTTCCCAGAAATGTTGTGGCCTTATAGAAAAGGCTGTATTTTATGATGGTGGGAGTCTGTAGGATCTTTATAGAAACGAGTAGAACTGTTAATACTCCACAGTTACTGTGCAAGCTCTTTATAGACTTGGCTAAATATTTCTGTGTTGTTTTGTTTGTGTTTTCATGATTATTGATCTTTTAGTTTAAACACTTCATTTCCCAGGAATATTTTCTAACATAATTTGGAGGCCGGGAAGCTCTTAATTTTAATGGAGTGCACAGGGTCATACTTTTGTTTGTATACCTATGGAGGCACACCTGGGGCTAGCACATAATTCTTTCTTGGAGATGTTTAAGTTTCTGTCTTTAATGCATTGTAATCTAAGTGGCAGTAGCTGCCTGTTTGCAAACACTCTACCCCCAGCTTTTCAGGGCAGGCAGATTTAAGAATAGGCATATGCATGTGCCATTTTGCTTCCACATCATCATATGTAAGCCCTTTCTGGCTTAAAACATTTAGAAAATGCTCAAAATTTCTCCTTAAAAGCCTGCATCTTAAAAATGGTTGGCTGACTCACAAGACTGTGTGCTTCTGAAACACTCGGGTGGAATTGGAGTGTGCTTATTAGATAAAGCAGCATCACAGAACTCATGTTCTGCATTATAAGTGACATAATTCCCACATCAGGAAGCGTGTCAAAGCAAATGTAACCAGCATGCCTCTTAGCTGACACTTCAACAATACCCCCAAGAACATAAATGCAATTTTCTAATTAAGTGTGTAATGTGTGGTCATTCTCTTAACTAGAAATGTGAAAAAAGGCTTAATCCAAGAAGACTTCAAGATAACTTTGAAACAGGCAAGTACACTCTGAATTTCCATCCAGTGTCATGCATTTAGGGCTGAAGACACTAGATGATGTTTGTTCTTTGTTGTTTTTTGTTTTTGTTTTTTTTCCCCCTTGTATGACAGCCTGCCAAATGTTATGAAGCCTTATTTTTCCAAGGAAGTCTTTTTTTGTTTTTTGTTTTTTTATCAACTTTGTGTGGTTTTGCAATTCTTCTCTTTAATTGTGAAACCTGTCCAATTTCACCATGTTGCTGGGCAAAAATAACTGAGGGTTGATTCAGAAAATAGCATCTGAATCAACACAATGCTGGTAATTAAGTATTAGTTCAAGGCTTTCTGTCCTGCTAGTCATAATACTTCCTGCCCTCTGCAGTTGCTCTTGGACTAGTCTGGATTAACCAGGGCTTCTTGAGTGTTTTCAGAGTTTTTTACTTCTGTTCGGGAAATAGAGCCACATTTATTTCCTTCTTACTAAGATGTGATTTGCAAATCAGAAACCTGTGGGTAAAATTGGCTATGGAAAGTGTCTCCAGATTGCCATGAGTTTTGTTCTAGCCACTAGATGCCTGGTAAATATGGCTGTTTGACTTACCTTTTCAGCTTATGACCAGACACAGACTTTGTTGTAAATGTTAATTGAATATGCATTTCATGTATAGCTTTGTAGACTTAAATACTGTCATTGATCCACTTATTGCTAACTAGCTGTTTAAAATTTGTTCCATGCCTTTTTTTTTTTCTCTCTCTTTAAGCAGATGCAGCATATGAGATGTGTTGCTCCAGTGAAGACCCACTGCTAGAACATGGAGAGGGACACTCTGTGGCATGCAATGGCCATTACAAATTTGCGTTCTCATCAAGAGCTTTCTTGAGCTTCAAGTTTGACCATGATGCCATAATGAAAAGTTTTGACCTCTGACAGCAAACTTGTTAAGAACAAAAATCAGCCTTGCCTGTTGCAATTGAGTGGGTTTCTAATCCAGCCTTACTCTTTCTCAGGAGGTTTTTTTTGGGGGGGGGGGGCAGGGGAGGGAAGGAGAAATGATTTGCGTGTGTGTGTGTGTGTGCACGCACGTTTTGTCTTTTTTTTTTAATGCAATGCAGGGACTGACTGATGGCTTGGAAGGGTCTGTTCTCTTTGCAGTATGGGAGTGGCATAGTGAAATGTTGCACTTTAAATGCAGTATTGCCTTTGTCCACAAAAGTACCTTTCCAGTGTTCAGTTCACTAGTTCCTAGCTGTGCATTAGAGGGCATTCTTTTTTTTCCTTGTTTTTTTTAACCTGCTCTGTGTTTTTTAGATTTTTTTTTTTTAAACTGTTGACAGTATACCAGCTTGCTAAACTTTTAACTGGTCTATTGTAAAGTTGTTGGAATTGTTAAGTCTTCATTTTCTAGTACATTGCAATATTATGGCAGTGGCAATGAAACTGAATCTCAGAGGATTCCTATGTCTGTCCTAGTAGTTTCGAAACCCTGAGTTGCACATTTCAAACATAGCTTCAACCCTTCATTCTTTTTCTTTTCTGTTTTTTTGCCCCAAAATATCTTCCCTCCTTCACAGTGAAAGTTACTTTTCATTGGCCAGCAATTGGTAACCCTTGCAGTCAAATCTATAGCGTTTTGCCTTCTTGTACCTACTCTGCTTCTGTCTTCGGTGAGGATGCACAAACTGGGTAGAACTTGGCCTTTTGAAATGTCTAGCCTCAGTTCTAAGAACTGTCCCCAGCTGGGGAGAAGTTACAAAGTTTTGTGTTACCTAATTACAGCTGCTTTCAAAAAAGGAAAGTTTAAACTTTTTTTTCCTGGGGGAGGTTACTTGTGTAGCATTTGTATCGAATGTAAATAAGCCTCTGTGGATCTTGCTGAGAGAGGAAGAAGGCAGGTGCATGGACAATAGAAACACTGTGTGACACTAAATGGCTTTTAATCAGGCTTGCAATAACTATTCTAAGAATGCCGATTATTATATTCTATGCTGTTGTCCTTCTAGATCTCTAGTGTAGCGTGTGTTCTGTATATATCCAATAGTATTGAATTGCACTTGCAACTAGCATTTGAATGATGTAGCCTCAGTCATTTTCAGCTACAACACTTTCTTAATAACAGTATCAAAGATGTGAGGGGAAAAAAAAGTAGCAGTAGGAGTTGAGGTGACAAACTGTAAGTATTAAATCTGTTCTTCATGATTCAAATTAAGGCGTTTTGAATACATGCTTTGCAGTTGGGAAAAATGTGCTCCTCATTTGTCACAGCAGCTTGTAACAAAAGCGTCTTGTCCCAGATCTTAAAATGGACTTTTCTATAAAATAAGGGTGAGTGAGCAAATGATAATTTGACAGGTTGAATGAACTGAGCCCTCTTCTCTCATCAGAGTGTATGTTCATGCATTGAGTCTTTACACAGCTCATGGGGTATCCAAAAAAATCTCACAATCCTGGTCTTCCTTCAACTACCCTACATCATCTATTGCCTAGTTTTTTTTTTTTCTCTCAAAAAATGGCTTTAGAACTAGCTTCTGGTTTATTTATCTGCTTGGCACCAGCTGATTTGGGACTTTTAATGCTGTAGCACTTTTGGCTGTGGGAAGCCTGAACTTCTGTATCAGTTAACAGGAGAAACAGATTGCGGCATTTCCTCCCCCTGGAGAACAAGAGTCCTGAGGGCCTTGTTGTTCAAGAGTAAGTTGTGAAATAGCTCATTTTAGCTTTGTTTTACCTTGTAAAAAGAATAGTATTCAAAGGCTGTTCAAAACAGTAAATGGGTAAGTAAGTAGAGCAACTGAGAGGGTGAGATAATGCTGGAGGATGTTATGTTATTCAGCTCCAGGTGAAAACTAACTTTTAGTTTCTTTTTTAGTGCAAGTAGTTGATTTCCCAGCAAAAGTGCCTTTACTCATGGCAAGGCAGAAGTTTGTATTCATATCTCTAGGCTGCTGCTGCTGCCTATGGAGTTAACAAGCCTCTCCTAAGGCATAATTAAATAGCAAACTGTGGAAATCTTTAATAAGTAAGTTGACTTTTCAGATAAATTACTGTTATCTCATGCTCTGTGAAATAAGGAGACAGTTGATGAAACTGTGTAAACTTTGAACTTGTAACTTCAACTGAACTATTGACATATTAAATCATGTCACAGATGGAGGCAGTCTTTAAAATGAAGCAAATGTGTCCTATGAATAGGAGATGCTGGCTCTCCTCTGCATTCACTGGGTCTTTCTTTTCTTCTTAATGAAGGTTTGGGTCAGTATAAAAGAAACTGGTTGCTTCATTAAGCCCAAAGTGGGGCTTATAGATATGTCATGGTTTTAGTAAATCCAGCCTTAACGTGAATTGCAAATAAATGTGATGATTAAATATGCAATAACTTTTACTACTTTGTGTAAGGGTACAGTTTCTTGTGTTAGCATTGCTTTCTGCTGTCTCTGTAAGGTTTCTAAAGCAATGCAAGTGTGGTGGTGTCATGTGATCTACCTTAGGCTCCATGGTGTGCTGCACTGTGAATGTTTTGGATTGTCTACTCTCACTAGTTTATGTTCTTATTTCACCATCATTTTATAATTAAGTAAGTGAAGTGTAGTTCCAAGTTTAGGAGTACATTTTACATGAATTTCTGTAAAACAGTGGAAAAAATAAGTGGGTAATGGAATTAAATTTGGTTTTTGTGTTTTTTTTTTAATTTCATAGGTGTGGGGGATAGATACAGAGAAACAAGGGTCACTGTTTGCATGTTAGAGCTGATCTCAAGATACTTGAAGCATAAACATTGCTCTATTTATGCTTGGAGCTAAAACAAGTCAGAATGCTTGCCTGTAAGGGGGTTATTCAAATTGTGAATGGTCATCTATCAGTCAGTCTCCTTGAAATTAAAGAATTAATAAAATGACTAAATGTTTAACAAAAAAAAACCAACAAACGTGGGTCCTGAGAGTCCAGACTATTAGGTTGCAGTTTCTAGTACCACGTAACCTCCCTGTGTTAGTAGTGCAAGATTTCTAGCATCTCTCTTTTCCAGAATGCTTTGAACTCTGAAGAGTGATCTGCCTGATCATGTTATGTACGGTCTGTGCTGAAATATTAACTTCAACTCCTTGATGTGTGTGCATGCTTTTGAAAGCAGCTGTCTTGTATGGTCTGAAGTCTGGAAGAAAGTGGTACTAGGAAGAAGCAGGGAAATAGCTTTATTTATTGCACAATCAAAGTATTTTTTTAACATAATGTAAATTTTTTTTTAGACCAAACTTACATAAATAGTGTTTATTAAAATTTTGGGCCTCATCACTGTTCCAGGCTTCTTTGCTGTGCTCCAAAGTTCCTGTGATTTATTTTGCAGAGTTGAGAACAATATGTTTGCTGTGGTCTTGCTTTTACATGCTTGTGGCTGTTAAATATGTAATAGTTCCTTTTAAAAACAAAGCAGGCTTTGCAACCTGGCTACTCAGATTGTGAGTTCATAGAGGAAATTATTTTTCCAACTCTTGTACTTACTCAACATAGTAAGCTTGCTCTTGGTGATTTGTAGTATATAGCAGCACTCATATCCCTCTGGTGTGAAGAGCAAGAGTCTACATTAAGAATCCCAGCTCTAATATCCTGTGGTACAGAATAGTACTGCTGGTCTGTGGGTGACTGGCTTTCCAGTTGTTGGGTCCGTGGGCTTTTTAATTTTCAGCTACCTGTTTTTTTATAAATTCTGAACAACAGTTTTTTTCAGAAGTTAAAATCAGGTGCCTTCATCTTGTAAATTAGGAGGTTACTCTATACACATTTTAGGAAGCTCAAAACTATTGAAAACTGGTAGAATAGCCTCTCATTGATTTAAAAGTACTTTCTCTACTTAAAGAAATTAAGACTTGCACTGTAAATGTTAAAGAATCTGGTGCTTATACATGACTTCATACTAATTTAAGATTGCCTTTGTTATTACAGTATTTCAGCTTTTGAAACAACCAAAATTATTTAAGATGTGGTAAGTTTCTACAAACTAACTGAAGGTGCTTTTACAGTAAATTAGGCCTGGAAATGTCACTACTCTTGCATACTCTTGTTTTTGTTCTTATGCATTTGTAGCAATAGTCTAGTTCAAGAATGAAAGTAGTGGGCTAACTAACTGCTAGGATTTGCACTGTTCTTAATACTGTACATACGCACTGATAGGGGATGCAGTAGTAGGATTTGTGCTGTGTGTGCATTTTCACTGTTTCAAGTAGGTTGTGAACCTAAAGCAAGACAGTACATGTAGCAATTACACTGGCCATATTCAGGATCATACCAAGAGGAAGGATCTGGATTAGTAGGAGTACATTAAAATTAAATGCTTGGGTTTTAACTTGTCTTTTTATTGGAAATGTTAGGTTAAAGTAGACTATTGTATAGATTTGACTTTACAGAAACACCTATTCTCATGCTTAGAGTTCTCACCTGTGGGTACTTCTGGGAAGGAAGTATAAGTGACTGCAATTCATTCTTCAATACTAGCAGAATAAAAGGAAGCATGCTGACCTACAGTTACTTAAAAGTAATTGTCAGAAAGCTTCACAGGGTACAGAATATTTAAATTTGAATAGGTCCACCATGAACTTTATCTGTATATTTGTTCAAAAGATAAGTATTTTGTCATTCTTAAACACTTCAATTGTTGATCAGAACTATTTTTCATTTTGTTTCCATTATGGGTTCAATATGCTTAAGAAAATAGTTATAGCTCATGAAGTGTTAGTTGTTTTTAAAACAAGTATTTATACCTTTTAAAGACACAGATCCTACAACCTCAGTTCCCTACAACACATGTTCCACTATGAGAAAACTTTACTTTGAATAAAATGTTTTAAGCATGTTTAAGTAAAACTAGTAAATGAGGAAGATGATCCATTTATTCCTACTCGTTGGGTACACATTTATGTTATGCAGGAAAGTATATAAAATCGCATGATTAAAAGTTCTTAGCAAATATTTCTCAAGCCTGTACTTGCAGCATGATCCTTAAGTGAGCTGGTATGGCTGCACAGCACTGCAGTATTTGGAAGCACTACTTCAAACGAGCATCAGTGCAGCTGGGTTACTGCAGCACAGTAACATTAAAAAACAAAACAGACCTAGCAGAGAGAGGTGGATTTTTGTTTATTGATTTTTGGTGTGATGCTATATTGCTGTACGTGTTCTAGGATCCAGACCGGCTCAGGTACTGCTGTCCAAAGACGACACTTCCTGTGCAGCTCTGCATGCCTTGCAGAAAAATAGGGGGCCACTGTTTTATTATATGGCTCATGCATGAAGGGGGACCTGTCTTCCTCTTGATTGTTTAAAGCTCAAGAACTTAATCCATTTTCCTCACTGGTCTGTATCTGGTGTGTATCGGTACTAGCTTAGTAGAGAGTATGTACAGCTAATTGTGAGTTAAACCCCATGGAAAGCTGCAGATTTTATTCAACTTCCATTATGTTATCTTGAAGAGCAGTTGCATTGGTCAGTTCTTCAATTTTAGTAGGTAAAATCTGTGACTACCTGTAACATCTTGTACTAATGGCTGTGGTTTTAATTGTTATTCACTGATTCAGAAACTGAAGCACGTCATTTAAGAGGCTATGACTAAACTGACATTTTCTTTTCTACTGTAATTTCTCTGTAAAGTTAAAGTAAATGACTTTATAACTTACTGTAGTTATGAAATATGAATATGAACATTACTGTTTGCAGTGTGAAATGTAAAGCCTGTGCTGCTGGTACAGTGTATTCTTTCATGATAGAATGTTTAAACTAATATTGCCTTAAGCCAATTAGCAGCACTGATTTATATGTATGTGCCAGTAAAAGAAGGCTTTTTTAAAGCCAATTGTGAAGGTGGACAGGGGCCCATCAAACAATGGGAAGCAAAATTTATTTTAAAAGGTGTCTCATGTGTTGAAGAAAGGAAGTATGTCAAGCTTAATCAGTGCTTTTAAAGTATTTATGAAATGAGAGGTTTTGGTCCATATAACTTGTCATTAAAAGAACTGGATGTGTGGAAACAGTTTCATATGTGCTTTTCCATTTCTGTAAAGTTTTCATTGAAACTGTAGAGGGTTTGTGGCAAGTGTTAATGTTCTTGAGCTCAGTTAAAATCACTGACTGGATCTCGCTGACCTCAGCACCTCGTGCCCCCATTATAGTAACTCCTTGCAGTGTCGTAACATCTCCCTTACCAACTTCTAGCGGAGAAGGATTATGGGATTGTGTTACCTTTTAGCAGAACCATTCAGCAACAAGATGACAGGTATGTTGAAGAAATACCCGAAAAAGACATAGCATTAGAAATTTATTCAGAATATAAGAACATTTGTAAAATAAAAGTATTATAAATGTCTCTGTATAAATAAATGCAGTTTTTACAATTCTATATCAAATAAACACAAAATAGCTATTTTACAGCGTCTAGGAAACTAAAAAGCAGCAACACATTTAAAACTAATTCAGTAAGCTGAAAAGTTTCTAAACTTACAACGTATGGTACAGTATTAAATGAGTTTTTAAATGAGAAACTCTTAAAACAGTAGAACAATACTGACATTAATGCAAACTTAGTCGCATGTGCTTTTTAATAGCTAACAGTACATTCAAGCTGGTGAAGATTTATACACTTAATTAGAAAAAGTACTTTTTTTTTCTGAACGCAATGCAAAATAAGGTCTCATGCACTCCGGCAATTTAGAAAGTCAAAAAATAAAATACAAACTAAGATTAATTAATCAGTCAACAACTATTTTTCCTGCTTTGCAAATGTACTATTTCTGCAACAAGTGTTAAGTGAGCTAAGTTGCAGTGATTTGAGATGACTTGCATCAACTGTAAAGTTAAAATGCACACTTGTCTATAGGCTGGTGTTTCAAATTTGCATAAAAGGAATTAGGTTTTTGGCATTTACTCTCAGGATTAGTGCCATTTTAATAGATATGCTGGAACTGCAGCTAACTGCTAAAATATGAAACATGATACCAGTAAAGCTTTCACCGCTCTCCTACCAGCCTTTTCCAGTGTGCCAGCAAATGAAGCAGTAGCTACTTGCTGAGGCAAGCTGCCTTGTTGGTTTGGCAAACAGATAAGCTACTGCAGAGGTTGTGCGATACCAGTCTTGCTGTTCTATCTATAAGCCCCATGGGAAGAAATGGAGAGCGACTTACCTTTAATGATGACGTGATTTATCTAAAACACTCTCGGAGCACAGTTGGCCAGGGAGATGTGCAGTAAGTGTAGTAAACAGCACTTTGTACAGAGTCAGCAAATCATTGCCTATTTAAAGTCCACTGAAGGACACTGCAGCTTTATATTTTTAAATCCAGGTACATTTCATGTTTTCTTAATGTACAATCTTGCCTATAAAGATGCGTTTCAATTCAAATGCTTCAAGCCTAATTGGCTTAACAATTTCTTTAGGTACTAACAAATTGAAAAAAAAATAGAGCCAAAAAGGAAATCCAGTGCAACAATGGTTACTAGCTACCTTAGGTGAAAGGTATTTCACATTGACAATTTGAGATGACTTCCAGTTACTTGTTTCAGATACAAGCAGACAAAACTGTAATTACATTTTTACCAGAGTACACAGTGGATTATTTTCTTCATGTTTCTTCAGAAACAAGTGTGAACAGCTACTACTAAAGCACACATATGGCAAAACACATGTTTCTGTTGTTGACAAAGTTGGCCAAAAAAGAAACATAATGGATACTTGGCAAAACCATAAAGACAGTAAGAAATCAATGTAGCTATTGCCTCAACAGTCTGATTTGCAAAAATTTCCATTTGCATTTTAAAGAATTAAGTGGGAATTGTGCAGTTATCTTAATAAAGAGGACTGACCAAAACCAACCCAAAGGCATCATACCACCTACAACTTAATTTGGAAGTCAGCATTGTCTTAACATACACTACTGCAATGAACCACTTCCAGTGTTGACTTTGTAGCTGGATGTATCAGACTCTAAAGAAGTATCAAGAAGTTATATTGTAAGGAAAGAAGAAAACAGCAGCAACAGTAATAAGAGAGATGGCATGAGCACCAACCATGAGAGTTTCAGTTGTAGACAAGACTTAACAATAATACCATATTCTAAACACAAAGTCCGAGAACTGCTTTGGCTGCCTGGCCTAACCCACGAATAGACAAAACCAGTTCAAGTCCTCTTACAAATACTTCTTTAGTACTAGAAATTGCAGTAACAGATGAAAGAATTTCTTATTGCTCTAAACACACTAATCAAACTTGAGGTTCAGTGCAACGTAAAACAAGTCATATCTTGAACGGAAAGGATAGCTGACTCCTGATATTGGATTTCCTGGAGAAAACAAGGTTTGAAAAATACAAAGGAGAGAAGTAACACAGTAACAGCTGAACAAAGTTATCGGGCTCCGTGCTTGTTTTAACAATGCCAAACTGGCAGTTGTGTTTTATGTGCCTGGTCATGGCTACGTTGAAAAGAAGAAAATTCTATATGAAACTGCTCTTATGTCAGACTCCCATTTTTTGCTCCCTAGAGACATCAACCTCATCTCCATGCTCTGCATAGCCTTCATGACTATTACAGGCCAAAATTTTCAATTCATTTACTTGGATAATATATTAGAATGATGTGACTTACTTAAACAAAAGAAAAGAATGTTAACAGTAACAAAGTTAGCCTAAGAAGCTAAATGAAGACATAACCACTCACATTCTGTTTGTGGTTGTACATCCATACAGATACACATTTCTAGTCTTGTGCATATGTATTTAATATTGAACAGGTACATTCCTAATAAATAAGTACCTTTTTTGGTCAAAAGTATATAAAAAAAAGACATTCTACCTCTTGATCATAGAAAGATGTAATAAAACTATACACATGACAAAGATGGCCCAGCCTCTTAAAGAAAACCTTGGCTATAATGTATTAATAAGAAAATCCATCCGTCTCAGAAAATAATTGCTTACAACATGCAATATCAGGAGATTTCCTATAATTTCTTTCTTACCCAACCTTGGCACAGACTATCTGGCGTGGTGAAACTCACAGCCTTTAGCCCTCTTACAAACTAAGAAATATATCATTATCTTAGTTTCCCGAGATGCCCAGGGTTTCTTGTTTTTTGCCAAACAACAGTTTTTCCTACTCTCTCTGCTCAGTGAGCAGTAGTACTGCAGGTGTGGTGCAAACAGCAAACCAGCCAATCAGCTTAAAGAGACTCCCCCCCCCACCCCCAGTCTGCCTATTTAGTTGATAGCAGCAGCAAGGCTCGAGTACAATACAGAGAGAAGGTGTGTGCAGAGGGAGCTTGGGGATTGGGAGAACTCTCCAGTTATCTCCAAACTGCCTCAAATAAAATCTCTTAACATGTATTATTTTGTTACATGACACTGTTGCCCTTGAGGCATAAGATGGAAGAGAACCTGTATGAGTACAGAGCTAATGACACAGACAATGTACATACTCATGGCATGATAATTCAGGCACTGTCCATTTACATTATTAAAGAGTCCTTGCTTAATGCTTAGGTTCTCCCCATGGCTCCTGGCTGGAGACCTGCAATCCTAGAGATGGTGATGAACTGTGTCTGTGTTGAGGGTCAGAGCTTTTAGAGTTTGAAGCTACCTAAAAACCAGCCTCCAAAAGAAACAGATTTGTAATGGCACTAACCATCCTTGAAAGAGATGCATTCAAAGAGAAGTTTCATTGGTGTGCGGTCTAGAGTTCTCCTCTTCTAGCAACGCTATTCTTTGTTTGAGCATCCTTACTTGTGTTTCATGTCTCTCCACCATGGCCATCATTTGTGACTCCAGTTTCTTCAGCTTGTTTTGATGCTTTTTCTTTGCTTTTTCATAAGCGGCTACCAAGTTACTGTTAGAAATACAAGACAATACAAGACCATTCAACAAAGTTTGCTCACAGCAAACGTTACCAAAAAAAAGCCATGAGGGCACTCCAAAATTTGGGTGCTGATCCTCTTCCTAAAATTTAACTGTATTTTAAAACTCGCTTCCAAATTCATATCAGTGCTAATCTATTTCTTTTGGGCAAGCATGCACCTTTACCAGTAAACGGGTTACTGAAAACACTTTTTTAAACATGGTTTAAAGAACCAGCTAGCGGGTTGCTTATGATGACTTTGGAGAGCACTATCTGGGAATCAGTACGCTACAACATCAATCAGCTAATGTTTTACAAAAAGATTCCCTCACAGCCAGTATCTGCTTACAAAACCCACCATTAAGCAAACTAGTGTTTCTTTCTCTCCCATAAACACAATTAGTGAAAATTACATTGTGAGCTATAGGCTCTTTGCAGGAGGGGGAGCTACAGTCCATAATATTCTCAGTCCATCCAAAGTTACTGCCAATACAAGCCTACTGAGAGCTTACAGTATCGGCTGTACCTCAGTGAGCAATAACACAGGGTTTATAGAAGCCAGTTTGTTAATAAGGAGGCTGGAGCCGAAGGAAAGGAAGCAGTTTTAAACAAAATAACTGCAATGCATAAATCTGACTAGATGGAGAAATTTATATTTTTAATAAACATTTAATAACAACAACTCAATTAAGATTAACTTACTTCCCCCACTCTATTCTTAGTTATGTAGTTTTCAGTATCCTACATGGGAGGTTTATACCCTCTCCCATGTCTAACTATAACCTTCAGGAGTCAATGAATGTGAAGACAAGGGTCCAGAAGCTGCTTATTAAGCTAGGGAGGGGATTACAGTGCATTACCAGAGCACCGCAAAACAATCAATGTTGCAGCCATTTGCTAGTAGATCCTTTACCTGTTTGCCCTTTTAAGGTCATTAACAAATTCTGCAGACTGCTGATGCCTGATTTCACTGCTCTTTGTGAGCCTCTCCAAAGCACTCACTAACTCTTGCACTCTAGCCTTCAGTTTCTTCTCCCTGGATCAGGAGAAAAGGAGTGAGAAAATCATTTTCAAAACAGAAATCACACTCAAACTTGCAAGAGCATGCATGGCAGCCAACAAGTTGTTTCCCTGTGGTAGATTGGCAGGTTGAAAATATTTTCCTTAATACTACTTGGATAATACAGAGTTTTCTTTCTTTTATTTACTTTGATACAAGATTTTAGTTCTTATGTTCAACTCTTCCAAAGATTGATTTTATAAAAGTCACCATTTTGGAATATAGGATCAGAGCTGCAGTAGGCAGAAAAGGTAAAAAAAACAAAAAAAAACAAAACAAAAAAACCCCTTCTCTGATGGATCATGGTCTTGTATGTACTGAATCACACTAACAAATAATTGTGAAGATGTAATGCCTGGCATCTGCCACCACCTGTATCTTGAATGAGATAGTAAAGAAAACTATGAAGAAAAATGAAACAATGGTAATCATACAAAAAATTTAATTAAAAATAGCACACTAGGATTACTATTAAAGTTAATCAAATTTATTTATGAATTACCAGAATCCAGAGAAATTCCATCAGTTTCAGTTACTGCCTCAAATTTACCTAAATAATTTATACCACAGTCTGATTGTAGCTCCCTAGTTTTTATTAGGAGCCAGTGAGTCCAATGCACTTGGCAGCAGGACATAAAAAAGGTTAAGAACAACAAGAGAAGGGAGTACAGACATAAATGGCAAGCACAAGAAATACAGAAGAAATGAGCGCACAGGAATTGTCTTATATGAAATACTCTTCTTTTTTTCCTTCCTATAACCCACAGTAGTGAGGTAACCAACAAAAAATTGCATGAAGAGTGCTGAAATGGAAGTGAGGTACCTCGTGATCTGTGAGACAAAGAAAAAAAAAAACAGCGCAGAAGCTCTGGGGAGGAATGAGCATTAACACTTGGGGTTTAAGCTATCTTTAAAAGGCACCTCCCGGCCCAGGCGAGCAAGCGGGTGGCCTGCGGGTCCGTGACGGCGAGGCCCAGCCCTGGGCCCCTGCCGCGCGGCAGCGCCCAGCTGGGCAGCCCCCCGGGAAGCTCCCAGCCGCCGGGCTGGCGCCTCTCCCACACCCAGACGGGCCGCCCCGGCTCGCGCCCAGGGGCTCTGGAGCGGACAGCAAGGAGCCTTTCTCTGTGACTCACCCTCACGGCATGGGCAGCACAGAGACAAAACTATGAGATTTGAAAAAAAGGGGAACAAAGTCACATTTCGTAAGGCCGAGCCTTACATTTGGGAGCTTTGCATGTATGGAGCCACACGTCTGTGCTTTGCTGCTTAGAACCACCTTGCTGTGATAGGCTTTTCCTTCTGTTTTCCTGGCACAAGTCAGTGTTGCTGAGAGAGTAAATTGGATTTCATCTCAGTGGTAAGGCTACCACTAGCACCCACACAAGCTCACTGAGCCCCTTGGGAACGGACACTCATCGGAGATGGAAAATCCCAACACGAGGGCTCTGCGCTGATGATGCTCACTTCAAAAACAGCAGCTGCGGAAAAAGCCATTACTGAGGCATGATCTGGCTTGCAGACCCTCACTGCTCGAATGGATGCTCCAGAAGAAAAATGCTCCGTACAGTTTTCCAAGCCAAGGCTGCATTTGCAAGGCTGCCAGCTGGGCAAAAAGACCAACCCAAACCAAAATGAACACCCCGATTTGTCAGCGTACTTCATTTTATAGGTGATCATTGAAAACTAGAGAAAAGCACTTCTCCAAACTCAAGCTACGCTGAGACAGCAAAAGACTTTCTCTAGAATTTGCAGAGCCTGACACCAGTTTACTGCCCCAGAGTTTGTGAAACCTGCCGAAGTTCCACTCAGACCATGCTAACACCGTACTCCGAAGCCGCCGCTGCCCTGCCTTGCAGTTCCAAGGCCGGCCTGGCAACGGCAGCATTTTATAGCCAGAGACACAGGCAGCCCCTGTGGCACATTTCACTGTGCCCATCTTCAGCAGCAGAAGGGCTTTGACAAAATAAATCAGGGAAATATTCCAAGCTAGCAATTTATCCCAGCGCACTGCCAACACTTTTTTACTAGACAAACTAAAAAGGACATAAGAGAGCCCTTGTTGATAAAGGATCCTCAGTGTTCTTAATGCATTCTTTCATTAAAGTAACTAACTTTCGAGTTACTTTTTTTTTTCCTTTAAGAGCTCACCATCTTCTACTCCAAATATAAATTTTATTTCTCATACCCTGTTTTAGCTAATAGAAGGACTTAGAACAGTCTATAGTTGAAATTTGTGTTCTGCAAAGAAAACAAACTAAAAAACCCAGGAGTTTCTACTTGCAAAATAAGGTCAAATGAGAACAGATCAGACCCAGCAGAAGTCAGACCTATTATCTACTGTATGCGTGACACCACTGGTAAGAGCCGTGTAAGAACAGAACCGAGCAGCATAAATGTGGTGTTTGCCCGCCCCAAAGACCTGTGCAGCAGGGGCTCTGGAGGAGGCCCAGCAGCCCAGCACCCTCCCCTGCCACCCAGCAGGAACTGCAGCTCGGCCAGAACAAACATTTGTAGTTTTGGGGGGAGGGGGAATGAAGAAGAAAACTAAAAGTCATAGGCTGATTTAACATTAAGTACAAGAAAAGGTATTGGCCTGAAAACACTATGCACTGTCCTGTGGGAGCCACAGTTTATTTTAGCTGAAGTTCATAACACCCCAGCTGTAACAAAAACCTAGTGGACAAGGCACCAGGAAAGAAACAACAAAGACTTGGAGGAAATTTTCCCGCATGATAAAGATTTGGCTGCTGAGTGCTATTCAATAAGACAATTGCATCACCTTTTGTTTCTGTTTCTGCAAACAATCCTCTCAAACAGTAATGTTCACTCTCAACTCAACTGAAATATCTACAATATTTCTTCACATCTGGCCTGTAATATCTTTGTCTTGCTGCTTGCCAAAGAAGCAGGACCAGCGCACTGCTGGCTGCCCCAAGCTAGTTAAACAGCTTCCACATGCCAGTTCTGAGCCATCTAGCTAAACAGGTTTTGGACAAAGGGGTAACGCCTCAGAGCTAGGGGCCTCAAAGGTACATTATACCTGTAAAGCATATGTATTCCCCAATTTGTAGCGGCAAGATCCAGACAGTTCTGTTGCCTTGTCTTGATGTCAAGAAGTCAGTGAAAAGAGCACAGCTGCCTGCTCTTACCTTACTCTCACGGAAAGCAATGCAGCGGGTTGAGAGCATGTGCTGGAGCTCTACATAAACCTCCCCAAATATTGCAAAAACAATACATAGCAATCTAACGCTTCCGGACTTACAACTCCTGCCTAAAAACACATCTATCTATATGTCCTCACTTCAAGAGGCATTTCATCCAGGCATATGGACCCTGTATCAGCAACAGCAAAGGGACAGTAAATACCTTGTTTTAGTCTGGGAAATGGAGATGCAAACACTTGCTTAATGACCATTACATGAAAACTAAGGTTTTCTCCCACAGTGCTGCATCTTCTATTTTAGCAGCAGATCAGAGACCTCAGAGCTGCACCTTGCTGGGCAGTCAGCAAAAGCTCCATCCCTTCATAAAATCCCATGCCTGCTAATGCTGACTGTTTTCACTTCCATTTCTACCTCTAATTAGCTCCGTTTGGGCAGAGAGAATCCTCCTTGTGTCCTTCCAATACTGATCCTTCAGTTTGGCAATGTATGGGAGTGATAATGAATCTCGTGGTGCACTTTGTACCCCCTGCCTGCATTACAGGGTTAGGTGACTTTATGGAGCCCCCAGCACCGCTTCACTTTCCTCATTGCTCTTACAAATCAGCAGGCAATGAAGAATCAGCAAGCCCAGACTTAATAAAACGGAACATTTAAAAATGATAGTCCTATTCATAATGCAGTATCTTTCCAGAATGAGAGCGTCTCAGAACTGCCAACCCGGGCTGCAACTGCATGTCATGCGCCCATACGAACATCGTCCTGATAGGAATAGCTCTGCGGCTGCGGCACGGCCTCCCCCTGCCAGGCAATCTTCCAGAGTCCAGGGAACGAGCTAGCACAGAAGCTCATGTGCCAAATCCACACTGCTACCGTGCCCCTGGGCTGCGACACAGACAAATAGGGATCCTGAGAAAGCACTTTTGTCTGCACTTTGATGGGAAAAAGAGAGGGAGAGGCAAACATTTCCAGAAGAACATGATTTCTAGGATCCCCAAATTCAGTCATTTGGACTGCAGAAGTCAGCACAGTTTTTGCTTTCAACAGTTCCTCTTTTGACTGGCTGCTGGAGTTGCGGAAAACACAACAGTGGCACCTCATGCACTCAGAGAAAACGAGTGCATAACCCAAGTAACAGGGAGCAAGCTCATGATCAGAGAGTATGGTTCACTTGCGCTACAAGGGCTCCCTGCTGCAGGGCACTTGAGAAGTCAGCTGGGGAAATCCCCAACTGCACTGTTCCCAAGGAAAAGCCCAGAACAGGTGTAATCAGAGCCCTACAGCTTACACTCACATCCACTAAAAAACAGTAGGTTCAGTGAAACATCTGATATGCTGGTAACAAAGACAGAATTCTGCGTTCTTTTCCTTCTGGGTTTTTCTAGCCACGTTCAGGTTTTATATGCCAAAATTCTTCCCAGGCAGATCTTCCTGCCCTTGCTCACTTTATCTAGAATTCCCCCACGTTGCAGACAGGAAGCTGCTCTCCCCTGGCTCGCAGGCAGCTTGTTGCTCTGCCCCCGCCTTCACCTGTGCCCAGCCAACTCTTCGCCTGGTGAACAAGCATGAGCCATCACCCCTCCGCACTGTCTGCCTGCGGTCAAGAGCACCCACAGCTCCTGCCAAACCTGCAGCAAAAGAGGAATAACAAGGTCTCTCCGAATCAGGAGGTGAGAGAGGTTTCTACAGCAGGGCCTAGGGAGTTGGGGGCCTTTGGGGCCTGACTACCCTCCATCGTGCCGTGCCCAGGAACATCCTCTCTTCCCCACCAGGAAGCGCTGCCTGCCAGCAGCAGAGCCCATCACAGGCCGGCACCCCCGCCAGAAGGGCACCACTAGCTTCAGCTCACGGCGGCCCATACACAAGGCCACGTCGCAGCAGCCGGCCCAGGGGCTGGAGGCCCCATGGTTGTGCATGCACCCAGGCTGCCCCCGAGCATGAGCACAGCGGGGGCTGGCCAGCCCCCACTCGCGGCACTGGGGGAGGAGGGGAGCATCTCCTGCATGGCCCCAAGCTGCGAAGCCACTTTGAGGGAGAGGCACGCACCACTCTGCTCCCAGGCCCTCTCCCCATATCCTTCTGTTGTCAAAAATACGGCACCCTGCTTCACTTAGCTCTCCTCCACTTCCAGCTAAATAGGATGACACACAGTTTTTTCTAGGCGTTCCACTCCTCTTCTCTCAGGAGATCACAGCTGGACATTTAAAACAAATGCAGATTAATCCTCTTTTCATCAGCAGTTTAAACTAACATCTTAAGTCAGACTTGCATGCAGAATCCCCAAGCCAATTCAAGAGCACGCTTGCCTCACTGCTCTGGGTTGGCCCACTGAGGAAAACACCTAATACATAACAAATTTTCTAAGGAACAACAGAACAACACTACGCAAATGCCAAAAGAGTCTTAAAATTAACCTCTTCAGAAGACGGTGAATGCTTTAAAACACGCTTTGCTGGTGTACAATGTTTTATTACTCTTTACCTGATTGTCAGAAGCTTGGAGCTGGTCTCTGAAATTGGTGGGTATCACACACACGTGTTACCTCGGCAGCAGGGTGACAGGCCAGCAGCGGTCATGGAAACCCCAGGCTGGGAGCAGAAAGGGAGGACAGGCCTGGAGGAAAGCAGCCAAGTGCCTGCCGCTCTCAGTGCTCAAAGCTCCCGTCCAGCTTTGCCAGTCCGACCTGGAAGTTTTCCAGACCTGGAGCTATTTGGAGCTCCCTGTGACAACCACGTCAAAGTGCACAGCAGTGCAGCAATTCAGATAACCACCCAGTGGTAAGGAGAACTACTTATTCCATGTCAAAAATAGAGGAAAAGAAAAATGACAGTTATTTGGGAAGCATGTAGAAAAAATAGCTACCCAAGGCATCTGAGGAGTCTGTCCCTTGTATCACCATGAGTCATTCCCTTCTCGCAGGGAAGCTGCTCCTCGGGAATTTCCACAAACACCCCACGTCTCCTGAGCCCCTCAGGCGGCCAAGGGAAACCACAGCAGGAGGCTGCACAGTCATGAAAAAACCCAGATCCCCGAAATCTGCTGTGGCTGCGGTCCGTGCCAGTGTGAGGCCTGCAAACACTTCAGAGCTCCACATCTCCCTGTTTAATGGATATGATAGTGATAGGACAGAAACAGGCAAACATAACGCAACTCTGACAAAAAGCAGCAGACAAGGCATTAGACAAACTTACCTGTTGCTCCTAAATACCATTGTTCCCCCCCACTTTAGTTGCTGTATGTTCATCCTCTGTTTTGGCCAAACAGAAAGAGAATTTTACTGATTCACTTCCTAATAGACATTTTAAGTCTGAAACATTATCATATGACGGACTTTAGGCCTTCCTGTGTTCATTTCCAAGAGCTAGCCCTGTTGATGATCATGATGGGGCTGGATTTCAGAGATGCTTCTACCTACTCCTGGATCCTGTTATCACAAAAATAGGGGGGCCTTGAAAACCAAGTTAAACTAAGATGTCAACACCCTTGAAGTCTGCAGAAGTTTGAAATAAAAAAGTGGCCTGATACTCCTCCAACTGGCTTTGTGCCCAGAAAGAGTTGCTGCCATGCCTTAGCACAGCTTTCTGTTGAAACAGTTGTTCTCCCAAACCAAGAAGGTTGACACGACACAGATTGTGGTCCTGGGGCAGGCATAAGGGCCTGGGACTACAAAGAGCATTACTGTGCCTCAATACAGAAGCTATTGCAGTATGACAACTTTTCTGTGCGCTACTAGAAAGATAATGGAGTTTCCACTTCTGGAGAGGCAGCACAATAGCTTTGTGCAAAATATAATACCCAGGACATTTTTGTTTAGAGAAGATAACTGCCAGTCCTACTGATTACTACCCTTTTCTATCTACATGGCTACTTCCCCATTGGTAGCATCACTGTCAAGTTTTCTTTTGGTTCAAAAGTCATCAGGCATGGTAAATGTATAGCTTCTCTGCTGTGATGCCAGACGGAAAGTCACCCTTTTGCAAGGTAGATACTGAAACACAGCTAACTGACAAAATTCTCTTAGCTCATATAACCCTGCACAGCAATTAGAGATCATCATTTAGTGCCAAAAATGACCCAACTGAGATCTGACCAGTCTAGATATGAAGCGCTGTGTCCGCCATGACCTATACCTGCTATTGTCACAGTCCTTCCTGCCCAAATATTCTAATGGTTGCAAAGGATTCTTTAAATACATAAATAAAATACAGCTCTGTGCAGACACAAAAGCTATCAGCAAGTGGAAATACAATGAGAGACTGTGGGAGGACCTCAATGATCAGAACATTTCTGCCAAGCCTGGGGAGAGGGAGAAGCTTCGCCCTGGCCAGCTTGGCCATTTTGCACAGACTGAAAGAACTGAGATGGGCGAGAGACTCTCTGTGTCACCTGCGAAAACAAGAGTGCTCCCTCCAGAAAGTTTTCTTATTTCCTCCTCCCTGCCCTATCTAATGCATTTATAACCTGATATGTGCCTATTAAGTCAGAAACTTAAATAAGTAATCTACAGTTCTCCTTTCCCCTGCAGCAGCAGAGCAGAACTTGCCAGCAGAGAACATGTCATTTTAAGGTTCCTCTCAGAGACTGCGTAACACTCCTGGTTTTTGGAGATTCAAACCAGATCCTCTCTCATAAAACTAGCCTCTGGCACAGCCCACAAGGACGTCAGCGCCAGGCCATCAGGCTGCTGGGAATGCATTTTTACTCTCCCAAGAATAAAGTATTTCCTGCCAAAAAACTCATTTATGAATGTGTCAGACTCAAGAAAATGAAGTTTAGAGGCTTCATATCCATTGAAACATTCCAGCAGCCTGTTAGAAAGGAGGGAGGGGAAAAAATTGCTGAAGAATCTTTGGCAGAAAATATTCGCACTTGCCTGGAACAGAATGTGTCCCCAAATCCATAGTCCCAGTCTGCAACACTGGAAACTTGGTAATCTAGACACAACTTTTACAACGTGCAACTTGCAGATAACTTATATTGCTGTTAATTAACACATGGATGGCCATGGAAAAGAAGAGCAGTTTCTGTGGAAAACCCTGAAGATTGGTTTTGATGCTGAACACAGCTATGGGATACCCTGAGTGCTAGAAATACGTAATGAAACAGTAAATGAAGAATTGCTGAATTCCCCCTCCTTTGGATTTCCCCTCGCGGGCACTACCAGTGACACCTCAGGGAGCTCCAAGACGTGGACTCCAGGCCTAAGAGAAAATCTGTGTCTGCAGGGGGAAGACAGGCAACCTTGGCAGACGAGACCGTTCTGCTGCAAAGCCATTTGCAGACCACGAACACACGAATGCTTCCAAACCATGCCAAAACCCAGGCCATAAATGCCTCCTGCAGTTTTATTTGGGTTTCACTCTGTTTCAATTAACTGAGAAAGATGTGACAGCCCTGCAGCAACAGAAGGAAAGAGCGGCAAAGCGGCGAGGGGGGAGCTGCCAGGGCTTCTGCCTTTGGGAAGGCAGCACGGGGAGAGGGGCAGCAAGCAGGGCTGCTGATGGAAATCACACTCTGGGGGAAAGATTCAAAAGCAACTGGGTTTTGGGGAGGTGTCAAGTCTGAGCCCCCTGTCCTAGCAACTGCTGTTCCCTGCACCAGGATCTACTGCCTGGAGTTACAACAGACAGGCCCAATGGCTGGATGTGTGCACTAATTAGAACCAGCAATGAAATACTCCCAAGCGTGTATGTTTAAATACTGCCCCTAGGTTTCAGATTCAGTGTGGAAGCACTCACTAGTTTCACACCTCCCCCCCCGACTCCCCACAAAAACAGTAACTGGAAAAATTATGTTATATTTTAAATACTGGCCCCAGTCCTTTGGTGGGGAAGGAGGGTGCTGGGGAAGCCTCCAGGACCTCCTGGATTATGCAGGGTGCCGGTACTCCTCTTTCCACACAAGTGGAAACAGCGTTGAGGAATTGGCATTTGCTAAGTACAGGGAGTTAAATCCACTTTGTTCCTAAAGATGCCACAGTTACTCCCGACCGTTCTGTGTTGTAGCACTTGCACAGGGTAAAATATACCTCAATTATTTTTAAAACTCCTTTTTGTGAATCTGTGATAATATAAATCTCACTAAGATATCTGAGAGTCCGTTTACACCAGGACCACAATTAAGAACTGCTGGTATTTTTTAGCATAGCTGTTGCTAACCAGGTCCCAGCATGGTTTCCCCAAGCGTTAGACAAACTTTCTACTGGTTTTCAGACAGAAGACTTCAGGGTAAAGAAACTAAGCATTCAGCCTGACTTGGCTGGCACACCGAGTGGAGAGAAAAACGCCTTGTTCACACAGCTCACAGAAACCGTTCTTGGGCCCTGCTGGCAGCAGCAGTCACATTTAGTACAGTCATATTTCCATTACACAGAGAGCCTTCACTCCAAAATTTATGTACAGTTTAATCTGATTATTTTTCTTTCCCATTTCTGCCTGACAAACTGTACTTGCTAGGCCCCTAGCTGGAAATCCATGCTAATCAACTTAAGGCATAGTAGATAAAGCAAAGTTTTTCTCTGTGTAGTCAGCAAACCACATTTCATGACTTTACTCAAGTCTCTGCTAACTAAGGTCGCTGGCATCTTCTTGAAACCAGAGGCAAATAAGAACAACAGGAAAAAGCTACAGCGTGAATGAAGATAGAAAATGCCAGCGGAGCTGCTCACACCAGGACTGGAGCCTGGGGGGGGCGTGGGGGAAGCCAATGGCTCTGTGCAGTGTTTATTTAAATTACTTTGTTGTTGGGTTTTATCCACCCACACACAAATGACAGTTTTGATTTTTTTAACCACAGAATTTTTGTTTCCTGCATCAGGCAAACTAAATATTCAGCAACTGCCAGACTATTAAGCAAATGGTATAAGCTGTATTGATTTTGCAGCCGTAACGATCTCGCATTTTTACATAATGCCTTTTAGGCTTAAGTGTCCCTAGGCACACTACGGGCTGCACCTGTGCAAAAAGTGCTTCAAGACTGAAACGCAACAGCTGTTGGAGAGGACATTTCACCATTACAGAGGGCTCAAAGGCCAGAAAAGCAAAACACACTCTTTCCAGCCAAAATCCTTAGCAGCATTTTAGATAGGTTCAAAATACAATAACTAGGTTAGACATTAGATGGTTATGTCTTACAAAAAGCGGAATATGCATTGAAATGACTACTGAAACAGTGTCTTTGTCATGAATGCTACCGCGTATCTGGTGCAGTGAAAACTGCTGCACAAACACCTAGTTAATGTACAACCGTACTGAAAGCTTTGCCTTAAAACCTGGCTGTTGATAAAAACAGTTTGTCAAGACATCAATTTTTTCTCTTGTCAGAAAGCTAATGTTTCACACAACAGTGTTCCTTTGTAATCGAGCCATGGCTCTGCTTACATACGCAGGGAAGTGAATGCAGTCTCTGACTCACCAAAATCACTGTAATTCCCATGCAAGTTCTAATCTACAACCAACCTTCTTAAACAAAGATCAGAGTTCAAATCCCGTCTCTGCTATCGGCTTTCTGCATGCCCTCAAGAAAGCCATGTTGCTGGTTTTGTCCTCATATTCCTCCTGCCTAAATTTGGAACAATAATTCCCAACATTTCAAAGGTTTCTTAAGGATCAAGGATTTGAGAAAAGCTTTATGACACTGGAGATGAGCACCATGGAAGGACTTTAGCTACTGAATAACAATAGCAGAAGGAAGGGGAAGGTTAGAAAAACAAACTTCGATCCTTTTCCTTCTCAAAGGAAAAATCTGTGATAATTCTTAAAATCATTCCGGGGTACAAGTTAAGGCTCAGAACTAAATCTCGCCCGAGACCTACAGAACAAGTCATGCCTCCAGTAAAGGGAATTGCTTACCTCCTGAGAGCGTTTGTCAGTTCGGCAGTCAGTTCACTCTCACTGTACGGTCTCAGCTCAGCTAATGTTAACGGTGTTGAGGTGCCATCGCTGCATTCCTGAGAAATGAGGCAAGATTATCTAATTTGAAGGTACTTATTATCTTAACAGAAGAACTCTGAAAACCTCTAAATTCCCATCTACTTTAAAAATGGAGGTGCAATAAACATCACAGTGTCACAAAAACATGGCAGTGTATCAATATACCAAGAAAGAGACTACCAGATTAACACTCTGAAGATCCTTCTATATCTCTTCCAAATCACCACAGTGCACTGATTTGCAGAATTTGATTATAGCTAATTCCTGGTGCCTTACATGCTTTTGACACCACACTTGAAGCAAAGCAGCACAGGATCAAAAAAATTCAGATGATGCTTCGCCAAAAACACTTAAATAAGAAGGACACAGTCTTACAGCAGTTCTGTTTTCGTTTTTATATACATTAGTGAGGTTTTATGGGGACACAGCACTAAAAAAACAGGATTCTTTAGGTTCTTTTAGGTATCACTATTTCTTCATGCAAATTATGAATGAAAATGCAGAAATCTGTTTATTTTATATTAAGGGGAAAAATATTCATTCTCAAATCATTACAGACTGATTTGCAAAAAGAGATTATAATTACAATGCTCTAGCTGCTTCATAGAAAAATGACCTCCAATTTATCACATTTTGGGTTTGAAGTCTTGGAGGGAGGGAAGGGGAAGGGTGTTTTGCTTAGACCTTCAACCACTATCTGCTTCCAAGGGCAGGCAACAAGCAAGACACAACATGCTCAACCACAGCAGCTTGTATGTTAGTTGTGAATGGCTTTGTTGTACTCCTCCCGCAAATGACAACTTTATTCCCAGGTTTAACAGTAATTCTGCAAAGTGCTCATAAATCACAGGATGGAAGGAACCATCTAACAACTGGAGGAAAAGACGTGCACGTATAGAAGAAGAGCAGAATGATTAACATGCTAAATATTGTAGAGAGGAAGGGGCACAATAAACTGTGTTTACACTGGTTTTGGAGACTTGCTTTAATTCCTGACCTTGCCCAATTTGTCTTTGCTGCCACTGCTGGTAGAGCTGAGAGACCTCATTCTCTGCTCTTTTTGCTCTTCCACTTCAGACTTCAAGTGCTCGATGTGGACGAGGTAGGCCTGTTCCTGGGCCTCTCGGGTACTCAGTTTCAATTCCAATGCCTTCTTCTCTTTCTCTAGCAGATAAAGCTGAGCCTTCAGCTCTGCCATCTCCTCCTGTGGAAGAAAAATTATCAGCATGCTGCTTCATAGGATTACATACCCAAAGGAAGGCACATCCAAACAAGGGATTCATTCACTCCTATTACTTAAGAGTGTTCTTTCAACAAAGAACACCGTCAACATCTAGAAGGCTTTTTTTTATTGAATATGACCACATAGCATATTTGTTAGCAAAAGTAACTGAAAAACATTGCAAAGCTGAGACTCAAAGGGCTACTATACCTTGAGACGAAGTATCAGGAGCTGTGCCATCCCTTAGTCAGTCTCTCAGAAATAAACACAGAATCACTAGACCAGCTGATGTGCCAAAATTAGAGTATCACGGATCTGAGAGTATTGCCACAGCTGCTGCAGTTGTTGTGGTTCCACCTTACCCTTCAGAGACTGTTGCCCCACAAACAGGAGTGTCTGATCTGCTGTGAAAGAGCTCCCTAAGTGTCACAGTTTCCAGGCAATTGATAAATAAGAATCAGTGTCTGTTTATCTCATTACACTGGAATGAAATTTGAGGGACTAGCAGAGCAAATACAGACCATACTGCCAGCTCCTGTGGCAGAATGAATTAGCCCAAAAGGGCAACAGGGGTATGGCATTATCAGATGTCCCATTTTAACCTCCCTTCTCAAGATGGTCAGAATCCCAACTATACACAATTCCAGGTCTATTAAATTTGTACTAGCTTACATTCTTCCCTAAATATGATCCATGAAAGACGGAAAGTGGCACTTCATGAAAAGAAGCTCAATTCTGAGAGCTGGTTCTTGTGTTCTGCCACTCTGATAGTTATGACAGGGCTGTCAATTATTGCAACCTAACGACAGCTATGCAGGGACAGACTTCTGCTTTAACATCTGCTCTCTGACAGCGGCTCACAGAGTTGCCTGGGCAGAAGTATAAGAACAAGGCAAGAGCACAGCGGCCTGCCTTTCAGCCCATGCTCCCGGCCTCCTGTGAATCGCAGCTGACAGGCTTCCTGAACCAGAGGGCTCTTTGTGTTTAACAGCTCTTGAGAAAAGCTTCTTCTATGAAATGTCTAGTTATTTTCTGAACCTATGAAAAACCAGCATCTGCAAAATACTTTGAGAAATAGTCCTAAAACTTAATCTATATTATATATTAAAAACCCACCACCAAACAAACAAACCAACTCTCAAACCAAAAGCCCCAGAAGTTTGTTCTCATTTTTGAGCTTGTCACACACTAGTTCACTTCATGGGCTCTAACACTGAGTTCACACAGCTGTTTTCTGTATTACAGTTCAGTTCTAGACTTGTTCACTTTGTAAACATCTCTGAAAGAAACAAGTTCCTTGTTATGTGGCCAGTCTATAAACAAATCACTTTTTTTTTTTTAAACCAGAAAGCATATTCTAGGTCACGAAAGTCTCAGAAGTGTCTTATCTTATCCTTCAAATATAATTCTCTTTGCATGATATCCACTGTTAACAAAGACCATATAAACAAAAATCTTGGCACATATTTAGACTAACTTTCTCTGTAGAAGACTCTCCAGATTAAGTGCAGGAAGTACTCACAGATGTAGTACAGTTAGAGCAATCACAGGTAATCATTGGCTTATTCAGCAATACCAACCTTGCAAAAATAAAAAACACATCCCAAAAAACCTCCAGGCTTGGAAAGGTTAATATGAGCTTTGAATTAATTCCTTTATTCATCTACCTATAAATGAATTGAAGGCTGGAAGCACAATCAGTTTCATTCAGTGTGATTTACAGAAATTCAGTTGTTAGGCAGACCTACCATCAATTTTCTTTGTCAACAGGAAAAATGTAAATAATATTGTTAAATAATGATGGAGAAAGTTAAGTTATAGGAGCTGAACTGGATTGCCTGGTATGCTTAAAGCATAGGCATTGAGCTTCTTAAGCCTCTCTTTATAAAGCCATTAATCTACTTAGTGAAGGCTGAGAAGTAATTTGAGCAGTTTTTTGGCACCGACGTGAGGAAAAGATTTTCTTGACAGGGGGCTATAGTCTACCTATATGGGAGAGGCATGACAAGATCTTTGAAGGCTGAAAGCTGAAGCTAGGCAAATTCAGTCTAAAAATAAGGAACATTTATTTTTTTAAAAGAAAAAGGGGAATTTAACCACTGGAACAATGAATCTATGGAACTGTGTTCTTCATCATCCAAAGTTTTAACTTAAAGACTAGATGTTTATCTATACCACGTTTTCTAGCTCAAAATTAATTCAAGGATCAATGGTGAGGAACTCCTTAACACGAGCATGCTCAAAATTAAAATTTGTGTTGGATGCACTCATGTCAGAAGAATAAAACAGCAAGGACTCTTACATGGCAAAAGTTCCAGAAAGTCATGGAAAGGAGCTCCAAGAGGATCACAATACACACAGTAGAATATATCATCTTTCAGAAGTAAAACAAATACCAGAGCGGATAAAGGACACGTGAAGTTCTGGTTAACTATATTTTACTTTGAGCACAAAATGCTTTAACAAAGGACTCTTAACATTTTCAGCAGAGAGACTGTAGTCTCAAAGCACATTACAAGCAATATTATCACCATCTGTATACAAAAGAGGAAAAAAATATCAGAGAAGAAAGCTGAGACTTCTTATCTAGATTCCGAGTCCACTGAAATGCAGAAAAAGGCTGCAAACTATGACTTGTTTACACCCATCAAAAGTAATCTCCTTGCTAACTGGGGCATGACAACAACAACCGACCTCAAAGCAAGACCCACTGAATGATGACAAACAGCAGACAAGAATATTTTTGGAAACATGGTTAATTATTGCTTGAAGCACAGAATTGGATTTTATAGAAGTACTGGTGGACCTACTAGGCTTTATACACTGGATCACTAAGAGAATAAACACAGCAACATTACACACTGGAAGAGAACAAAATATGAGGCTTCCTGACACTACTCCTAAGCCATCTTTTTATGGACCAGATTCATCAATAATAAAGAATGAATGGTATAACATCATCAGCACAACACATAGATGCAAGAAGCAATATAACTCATGTGGTGATCAGTTTTTAATGGGAGTCATAAATGAAAGGTGCTGAAAGACACAGCAGAGGTTCCAACACAGATGCATGTTTCAAGAACACGGCAGCAGATCAGAAGACCCAAAAATGTAGAAAATCCTTGAGTAGCCCAGTCAGACCTTGCTAAAAATGGAGGGAAGGGAGTGAACACATTAAAGAGATACTACATGACAAAGTCCTCCACAGCACAGATGAGACTATTTGCTTCAAGTAAAACAAAAAAAATACCATAAGGAAATTGAAATTCTCCAATCATCTCAGAAGAAGGCAGATAAATATGCTATTTTATATGAGCTGCATGTTCCAAATAATAGACATGAATAATAAACTCAGAGGTGAAAGCATCCTTGTGATCTGCCCTTCAGTTCATCTCTGCTATAGCTCATCAAACATACGAGTTGCTTGCAAAGCAGACCTGAGCAGAAATCATGGATGATAATCAGGCAGCACTTCTTCTTGGACCCAAAGTATGCAGAGCACAGCTCTGCCTATTTGCCTTTTGTAATGCTTCACACAGAGAAGAAAGGTGGGAGTCTTCAATTTCTGTAGCAGGAGAGTGGTTATCAACAAATGCTTTCCAAGCTTCGACAAGCATGAGACTTTTCACCACATGTCCCTTTCAGAAACTTAGAAATTTTCTGCAGCTGTGAATTCCCACAAAGTACAACAAATGACAACCAACAGACTGCTGTCAGTTCCTCCAGGTCTGAAAGGACTGACATTGACTCCAGCCACCTACATAAAATGTGTATCTATTCCAGGCTGCACTGCACACAAACCATCAAGATATTATCATCTTCTGGGGACAATTCCTGCAGTGAAAACCCAGTGTGCTAGGTCTAGTTATGAGTGGAAAACACATGTCAAAAGGCAGTTGATCATTTAGTGCCTGAAAGGATCGCTATCACTCAAAAGTGTGCCAGAAATCATGATATGCAACTATTTGTGTTCCTGCCAAGTTAGGGAACACCTGGGCATTAATCACAGGGATAGCTCTGTAGTTTGCCCTTACCAATCAATTTAAAGCTAGAGGTGAGTATGGTGTACAAGACATTTCAGCGAAGATCTGGAGACAAAGAAGGAGAATGAGAAGTATGATGTTTGAAATACACATCTAATAATTTGCAAGAGTCTTTCAAACAACTAATATAACTTTAAAACTTCTGAGTGTTAAGTTACCAGGGAATCTTTTTCTCTGGCCTGTAAATATTAAACACTGTAATGCAAAATTAAGTTTGTCATCAGATGGAAAGGCAGCACCACTAAGAATACCATTATCTGTACTAAGCTACCAACTAGCCAACACTATCAGATCTAAACAAAAATCTATACATTTAGGAGCTTTCAAAATTATTAGGATTTGCTGTCCCAGATGATGCCATCACCTAACATATCTGCCATTAGTTCACTACAGCAGGACTTGTGAAAACAGAGGAGTTAAACTTACTTAAATTGGACTAAAACCAGACAATTTCTGAATGCAGACGCACACTTGCATTGCCTTTAATATGTTCCCACGTTTTAGTTCACCTCTCTAAATTTACAAAGCCAATACAGAAGCCAGGTTTAAAATGATATAAGGTCTATACCTGGTTGGTAAAAGTCGGTCTGTCCAGATCTCAACTTTACAACTGGACATATAAAGCAGGCCTGAGGTAGCAGTGTATTCTCCTAAAACCTCTGCTATTGCAACTCATCACCATATATCCTTTGTCCCTACTCTAAACTGAGCTACATATTGAAGCAAAGCATCAAGAGCAGCTCTAGACTAGTAACCGCTTGAGAACATTAAGGATGATAGCTTTTGACAGACCATTCTTCCTCCTAGGGCAATATTAAAAGGAGGTGAATTTGTTCTGCTTCAGTTCACAAATACTGGAGATGCACATTTGCAAGCTTCTAAGTCAAGTAATGAACTGTTTCATGGGAAGTGCTGTATCATACTTTTGGTCACCCTCAAGCAACTTGGCTGCCCTATCTCTTAGAGAGAGCATCTGGTTTGTCAAGGAGAACATTCCAAGTTTAGAGCCATGGATGAAGTCTTTGCCTAATTCAAAACACAGATCTCGTCACTGCTAATGCTTTGCCTTCTGTCACTTTCTGACTACTGGAAAGCAATTTTCAGCCCTGCTTATTTGCTTCAACAAAGTAACCCTTTACCACCCAGGGATCACTATCATAAACCTCCCATAAGTGTGACTCTCTTAGCATGTTTTGCAGCACAGAGGGATTGCCAGCAGCACAGTTAGCCTGTTAGAAATAAAAAAAATACCTTCATTGCCATAAGTTCCTGCATCAAGACTGCATTTTCCAGGTCTAGCCTCTGGCTGTCTCCACGAGGTTTAACATCATAACTAAGGGGATCAATGTGGATGCTTTCCAGCTCCAGCATTGTTAGCTTCACTGCTGCCCTGTCATTCTTCAACTGCTGTATATAATCCTTCAACCGCTGCTCATCCTCCTTTGTAAACTCTGTATCACAACTGCTTGCAGTTGAGCTGGTAGTACTGGAAAGAGAAAGAACAGCATTAAAATACACTGGGAATCAGAGCTACGTTTTTGTATGAAATACCTTCCCAATACTTGGGATTTGTTTTCATCAACACATGCATAAAGTTCACAGAAAGGACACAGGTACTGTTGACTGGATGTTGCAATGTTCAAAAGATGCAGAGAGGTATGACAAATGCAGAAAAGAAATTTAATTCTTCAAGCTGTGTGAGAAAATCAAGTCAGTGGCTACTTCTCTGCAAAGCCAGATATTTAGCGACATGTAATTGAATTAGATTTCCTGGAACAGTGACTTGTGAAACATTTTTTTTTTTTAATTAAAAAAAAAGAAAAATGCTACTTAAGATTTCTCAGGAATACCCTAGCAGGGAAAGCCTCTGGGTGCTGCTTTGCTACTGTCTCTTCATCTTTTTTGTTATGAAGCATCTGCTAAGAAAAGAGAATCAGCCCAACCCTTATTTATATCTGCTGATGGTAATACCAATTATCTGGGGAATTTTTTAATGGACACCTGTAGGAATCAACCCGAGAAAAATCCACTGGCAGATGTCAGACGACAGCATCTTTCAATTCATGATAAGGTTAATTTCACACAACACCAAAATCCCGTCAGGCCTGCAGGGGTTTAAAACAAGCCCATAATTTAGCAGGATTTTTAATAAAAAGTCATCAGGCTTGATGGAGCATTCCTTTTCTAAGGGCATGGTTTCAAACGAGCGACTGCCCATTAGCCTGCGCCACAAATGTTTACAAAGCAATTCTACAAAGGGAAAACCAATGTCTTGGTAAGAGCGCGAGTGCCTCAGTGCTGCATCCCCACCTATATGCATGCCAGTGCTGTAGGGGGCTGAGACCGACACAGCCCTAAGCATTCCAGGGCTGAATATAGTTGCAATAACACTAAAAGGAAAATAAAATGCCCTGTTTCTATAACCTCATTCAAAGCTGCCTACTGTCTCCTGAGGACCTGTAATCAGCTGCTGGGTGAGGGATAAGTCATCCATTAACTGTGCTTGTCTGGAATGCTAGATGATCTCAGTTATCAGCAGGGGAATAAATCACTTTCTGTATCAAATTGCACTGTTGTTCAACATTTTTGGAGGAAGAAAAAGCCCCACCCACTACATGCTGTGAGAGTCAGAACAATCTCCTAAAATATATTATGCATGTGAGAAAAGATAGTCTTGATTTTTCTCTTTTCCTTCAGCTATACCTCAGCTAAAGCTATGCTAATTTTAAAGTGCCTCAGATAATTGCCAATGAATCTTTCCACAAATTCCAAGCACAGTCTTGGAGGAGAAAGAGAATTGGCAGATCTACAAAGATTTCTCAAAATCTTTCCCCCTTGTGAAATATCACATTACAGGTCTTTACTACATTTTTCTGTTAATTTCATATTATTCCTTCCTTCTCTTCGGGATAATAGGTGCCATATTTATCTGAAGTGCAAACCAGTCTCTGCTTTCATTTTCATCCATTCCCATCTGCAGTCAAGCTAAAAACACCCTGTATCTATACTTAGAAATTCTTCCAGGTTGAAATTTTTGTTCATATTTGGTTCTTCATCAGAGAATCTCAAAACACTTTATAAACATTGCTTTACTGAGACTAACGGCACCCTTCTGAAGTAGATACTGATAAGGAAAAACGGGGATAGATGATATAAGAGATACTTAATTCTACACTGAGTGGTATTGCAAGTTTCCTCAGCACCCAGAGACTTCGCAGAGTTTTTTTGGACTAAATGTAAAACGGCTGTTGTTGGAGAAAGAATAGCCCTTAAAGTCTACACAGGCTTCAAATTTTGGGACACAAGCAGCTCATCTTAGTTTTCCACTTATGAAGAAAAGAAAATCTAGCCCTCCCATTGGGAATGAAACCTGAGCACAAATGCTGGAAGTCTATTATTGTGGTATATTGTTGTGTTGTTGAACCTCATCCTCACAGGATATTCACAGGTCTGGCCCTTGAAGACCTACGGCTATACACGTAGCCTTTTGTGGAGAGCAGCCCAAGCCGAGGAAGGCAGCCTGGGCGGTTGCCAGCAATACTCAGGCTGCTTTTACTTCAGTCCTGGCTGCCTGCCTGCCCGTCTGCAGCTGAGCTGGCTCCTCTGCTGAATTGCTAGCATGCTTTTTTTGTTTGCTTCTTTTTTTGAATAAGGTGAGGGGAGTTTAATGGAGAAGGGGTCTCAGCTAGCCAGCCCAACAAGAAGGGACAAGCACATTCCCTCTCCCCCCACATTTTGTAGCAAGCCCCCGCTGAGGAACCAAGGAGCAAAGCAGCAGTTTGGGCAGCAGCAAGCAGGGGCAGGGAGCCTAGCCCTGCACTTGCCCTCCTTGCCTTTGAACTGCTGCGAGAACCAGGCTGTGCGAGGAGCCACTAAGATATGCTGCAGTGTTGCTGAGCTCCCACAGCACAGCGCCCTGGCGGCAGCATTCCCCCAAAAGCCTGGACACCAGGACTCTCCGCAACCATAATGCTGGCCCGTTCCTGCTCCAGGTAAGTACCCACAGCTGGTGTGCACATCAGCCACAGTTTCAGGTACTGCTCTTGCTTCTAATGGCCATCAGGGCAAAGGAGAAGAGACTGACCCAATGCATATGTAGCGTGATGCATCTATCCAGAAAATACATGGAGCTGCTGCAATAAGTGTGCAGCGTTTCTCAGTTCTCAAGCAGGTAGGTAGGGACAGGCAGGAGTCACAGTTTCATCACAGCAAGAGAGGACACACCAGTCTGCACCTTCTCCCAGCTGCTGTATTCAGAACAAGCAAAGAGAAATGTTCTGCCCACTCGCTTCATTCCTCAAGTCTGACACAATGATGTCATGCCTGGATGATGTCAAATTAATTTTCATATACAGCCTATAGAAAAACACAGGCTGGTATAGTACTGTTGGCAGATTTATTTGCCAGCATATATATATGTGTGTGTGTGCGTGTGTGTGTGTGTGTGTGTGTGCGAGCATGCATGTATATATACACACACACATTCACTCACACACATAAATATTTATATGCAGTGCATGGATATAAACAAATCTTCCTAGAGTGTCTTTGAGTGTATCATTTTTCGTATGCTACAAAATTTTATCCTTATGACCCTACATAGTCTTTGGTTAATCTGTTAAAAAAAAAAAAAAAATCAAGCCAATAAATAAATCTGCAATTCAGCAATGGTGCAGATAATGCAAAGCTGACAGAACTAAAATAATGCTGTCAGTACCAAATCCACACAACTTGCTTGAGTGTCTGCATACAACCTCACACTTTAAGGAATGCATTTGATACAAAGCACACATAGGCCCTTCTAGGTGAGTCTTATGGCTCAATATCTGAAACAGCACAGTGCCAAAAGATAAAAGCTTTTCCACAGAAACTGAAAAATACTCCAGCCAGCTAAAATAGAAACAGCAGTATTTTTAGCTAAAATCAGAACACCTTGGTGAAACCACGCTTCTTCCTTCTGAGAATAATTTGCTCCAGCAATGAAGTGTTACATAGATGACATTAAGATATTTATTGGGATATTTCTAAATAACTTATTTTCACACTTCAGCCAAGATAATCCTGTATGTCAGCTACTTATCTGAAATCTGAGGTGATTCTGACTGGGAGATTTAGCCCTGTGTTTGATTGAGTTTAGCTATTTAGTGGTCCTAAGTAATACTGAAAAGAATTCCCTTTGCATATAAGAGGCCAGACTTTTCCTCCATGAATCCAGATATAAGGTTGGCGTTACTAGCATTGCAGTGAATACAAAACACCATTTTCAGTCAAAACTAGAATTGCAGCCTTTCTCTTTTGTTTCCTTCTTTTTCAAGGTGCAATCAGTCAAACCTCGTTGGCAATGTATGTTCCATGGTTAGCTTCTGTCCATTAAGACAATTATGACTTCCTACTATACCACAGAGCTATTTTTATTTTCAAAACTGAATTGGCAACATTATTGTGCTGCTGCTGTTGCTGCCAGCCAAATGAGTTGAGATGCTTGCTATTATTTTTATTCACTTTACTAGTAACAACCTCTGTGATGCTCTTTCATTTCATTTCAGTTGCTCCCTTTTACAGTCTTTAACCCCTTGTCACCGGTGGCCCTCTGAGCATTTGTTCTCAGTAATGCGTTCAGTGATTTGACATTCAGAATCTCATTTGAAATGCCAAAGCTAAAGATGGGTCAACACTTCCATTATAAGCCCCTATTCTACAGGGCTTCAAACAGCAGGGAGAATTATTCATTTGTCACAAGTCTCAGTGAAGGAGAACTTTCATCACCTCCCTCCCTCCCTCTCTACTCACTCTGGTTACAAAGAAAAAATGTAGCAATACATATCTGCAACCAAGAGCCCCCACACTAAAATAGTTATGATAAAAGACCAGCCTTGCACATTCAGAGTATGTTTGAATCACATAACGTAAAATGTTTTAAGTACAGTGGTCCCCTAATGGTGGCTCACATAGCACTCTTCGCTCCCGTTTTATAAACTGCCAAGTTCTTTAAGACAAAGGAAAAACATGAAGCCTGCAGGAACAGCTAGAAATCCAGAGTCGGACGTCCTATCTCTGCTTGTATTGCTAATGCGGTGGCAGAGGAAGGGAAATGGAAGCCACCAACATCAAAGAATCACAGAAGGCCAGAGATCTGCAGCAGTGGGAGATCTGTCCAGAGCAGCAGGGAGCCAGCTGACAAGGGAGCACGCGGGAATGGACTGAGAGAGCTGGCAACATAGGCAGGATAACAACAAAAAGCATGAGTAGGCTCCTGGAGACAAAAACAAAGAAAGAAACAAAGGCCAGAACGACAGGGAGAGGAGTTAAAATCTTCAATTTTTTTTTACACCCGGGATAGAACGCTTACTGATGTAAATACAGAAGAGTGTGTGCCTTTTGAACCAGCACAGCTTTCCATCTATGGACTGACACAATGATATCATGTGTCTGTGAGCTTAAGAGGGGATGCTTCTCTTTTGAGATAGGGTTCACAGCAGGGAAAACACCTCTATCATGTATCATTTGACCACAACAGAAGGAAAGAAAAGAAGGTTTGTATTATATGGAGAAGCTAAAGTTTCAGAAGTATTTTTCCTGGTATGTGGACTTAGACAAAGAAAAATTACATTGTTGGGGAGGTTGGGGGGTTGAATAAGGGATGATCAAATCAGGAGGTCCATATGACAAACTTCTGACTTGCTGGGTGTCCCTTGGATAAGTAAGGGCAACTTTTCCTTCTCAGGTTCCACACATATCAAAGCAGATAGCAGTGGTTACCATATTCAGTACAGTGTCTTGCTCCATGCCAGAAAAGTTTAGCCTGCAATGATGACTCAAGCTAACAGATTTCTCTTGCATATGCAAGCATTTTCTTTTGCATTTTTACATGCCACAGTTTATACTGATGAAATTTGAAATCCACCCCATTTTAAGCATACTCTGCTGAAGCTTCATCTACTCAAAGTATTACATGCACACATACGCATATTGCCAGCCAACCACCAGAAGTTCACTGTAAACAACGAGCAGGAGGGACGATGTTCCTCTCCAAACCCACACACTTCCCTCATCCTCCCCCTTAACAAAATGAAAATGAGGGTCAATAAATCAAGGACTGTAGAGACTGTATTCCCACCAAATACTTTTCAAAAAAAGGCTGAAAACCCCAAACAAACCCCCCAAACCAGAAAAAAACTCCAATATTTCCCAGTTCAATCCTGGCAACTAACTTAATTGTTTTAAAGAAAAATAAATTATGCATTGACTGTGTACCAGAGAACTCATAAGAAAGAAAAACACTGAGGTAGTTATAAACAACTGAAAATGAAGCTTTTAAATAGAAGAAGGGTAAATAAGCTCAGCCTAGCCAGAGGTGTTGCCATGCATGGCCACTTACAACATGTTCATGTGCAGGTGCACACACAGCATAAGTGTACACGCACTAAGGCAAGTCAAGTATTCAAAACAGCTTTGTATAACCTTTTCCTAGGCCAGTCAGTACTTTGGTACCATGACTGACTGATGTGTTACTAGTGCAGATTGTGTCATATTAATTTCTGAACAAAAATATTACTTTCTCGGACTGACAGTGCAGTATTAAAACTTCTTTGGCTATTTTTTTTTTAAATTTTATCTCCCATTCGAATCTCATTCCCTTGGATTATCTTTTTTCCTGATTTTTTTTTTAAGCTATTCCATGCTAGTCAACAAGGCAGGAAATAAGATCATTTGGAGGAGACGGTGGCAAGAAGAGGAAATGATAAAGTACTAAAATAAACTTCTAAAAGTGTCAAAAAAATGACAGCATTTGAATAAAAACTGGCTCAAAGACAGAATTAAAACAAAGTTTTAGAGTGAATCTGAGAAACCAAAATAAATTTTACACAGAAAAATGTTTGTCTACATTTATCCAGGATGCTTGCCAATTTTGTATCCACACATATTCCCCGCACAGAGTACAATTACACTGCAGGCAGACAAAGACTCAAAATGAAGCTGCTGGCAGATGTATTTGAACTGGAACACTTCCGCAATAATAGTTGATTTAAGTTTTATTATTTTACAGGTCTTCAGAAATACTGCAATATCCAGGCCTTTCCTGGAAGAATCCACTCAGTCCCTCATGATGCGTGTTTGCCATTCTTCTTGCAAAAAGAATAGCATGGGAAGGAAGAATTTTGAGGGGTGCAAAGGGAAAGGAGAAAGGAGAGAAAATGGTTCAAGATGAAATGGCTGGGTTTGTGACATTTAGAAAACAATACTTGAACACTCCAAAAACCTAATGGAAGCACACTTATGATCTCTGGCTCTGTAGATTTGTGCTGCCCTTATACAATAGATGTGAACAAGAAGTACATGCTCCAAGTTTCAGCGAGACAGCAAGAGAGTCACTGGGGTAAAACAAATGTAATGTTTTTACCCTTTATGATGAAGATCAAAGTTCAGACTCATCCATTTGCAACAAATCTATACAAGATCCTTCTCGCCTGGAGTTGCTCAAAGTCTAAAGACAATTGGAGCACTGAGGCATGGTGACTTAGAAAATGTAGTTAAGAGTACTCAGAAGACTGAGGTGAGGAAGGCAGTTCAGCAGATGGAATGCAACATAACCTTCAGTCTGAAATCAAACGCTTGGGGATTAGGAAAGAAAATAAGTCGCAGTTACCTCGTGTGGCTGTTGGACGACAGGCTTTCCCAGGGCTGCACACTACAGCCAGTGACTGCATAGGCTCCCCCGCAGCTCCCATCTAGTTTCATCAGCAAGGCTTTTGCTGCATTCTCAGCTGTCTTCCTGCAGTCATGAGCTCTCTTAAGCATCTGGGTAACGTTTTCATCACCTGTTTGGTCCCCTAGTTTGCAAGTAAACAATCTGTTTCAGATCTTTGAGGAGGGGGATAAAAATTAAGGCAAGAATAGACATGCTTCCATGTGCTTTCAGTTTATATCAAGAGATGATGATAAATTATCAATTTGTGATGTAAAAGCAGCTTCACTGCTGTGTGAGCATCAGTGATAATCGGGCTTCTGGCCACAATGCATCTCCCTCCCAGCCACAAGATCCAGGTATTTGTTTTAAGTCATGTTTTACCTTAACTAGCTTGTCTGTTTGTAATGATATGCACTGTGGGTTAAGATTAGTCCAAGATGCTCAAGATAATAATGTACTGGGAAAGCACCAACCTAAATTACAACTCTTACTTCCATCAGTCCAGTGATATTTTACAGTGTGGTCACTTGCAGGGCCTTTGCTCACAAACACCTTCACCTCAGCCCTAACAGTTTGCCAGAACACCTTCTTACTGGTTACCTTTCCACCTGTAAGGACAGCTTTGCTGCTCAGAAGCAGCAGCTGAACTTACAGAGTTTACAGTCCTGCATACTAAAACAAAAGAAAACCAGCACTGGTTAATTAATTAATTAATTAACTTGCTGTAACTTGCAGAGTTTCTGCAGAGACTGTGCAGCTACTGAGCCATCCCTTCAGCAGAGGCCAGGCAGAAAACACCACAGTTACCATTCTTGTAACTCTGACTCCAGCTGGAGTAAAGTCAGTACAGTAAGACACACTAGTGGCTACACCGAAAGGCAGAACAAAGCTACAGTATATTCACAGTTCACTAAATACAATGCAAAGGTGTCAGAGAGCATAAACAAATGACAGTTTGCTCGATGCCAGACTTTCATTTAATCCTTATTCAAATCAAAGACTATTTACCCATACTTTGCACTTGCTAAGTAAACTGTACGCATTAGAAATAACATTAATGCAGAAGAAAGATAGTGAGAATATTCTGTTAAGAGCAGCCGGTTGTGCTCAGCTCCAAGTGATGCAAAAGCAATTCCCAGGCATTTTCTACTCACATACGTTGCTACAAAACTTGACTGATCTTCAAACCAAAAATATGATATTTTATCTAAGGGTTCTAACCAAAATTCACTGTGAAGTAAAGGTATGTAAACCAAACATCAACTTCCCCCAAAGTTATGTAACAGGAAGTTGGCACCATTATTATCACAGGTCTGTAACTGATAATACTGTAATTAAGAGCTGTTGACAGACACCTATATAGAATTAAATTACATCCTCTCTTTCATAAAATGCACGTGGGATAAAGTCCTGCTCATACCCAATATACTTCCCCTTTCTGAGATTTCTTTGTCACCTGTGTAAGGAGAAAATCTAAGATTACACTCATTTTTGCTAGCTACCAATCTCTTCCAGCAGCAAAAGCTCTATAGCACATTTTGGAAAGGAATGACCAGCCTCTGGAAGAAAAGCGGGTGAAAACCCCAAACATCCACTCTGACATTTACTCCATGGCCCACTGTGCATGGGCAAACTCACCTAGGCAAAGGCTTGCCCCTAGCACTAGAAGAGATGCAAAACGAGCTGCACGGTAACACCACAGTGACCGTGGACTGAGTGCATCCAGCCTCCTGAAGCAAGAGGCTGAACCCACCAGCCCTGTGCCTCTGATGCCAGATGGTCATTTGGGCTCTAAAAGCTTTCAGTTTACATTTCAGTGATTGCTGAGAAGCTAGTGCTATAAATTACTGTCTCAATCAGGCTGTTACCAAGTCTCAGCACAGCATGAAAAGCTAAGCTTTCCTCTCCAAAGGTTTCCCCACTTCCTAACCCAAGATTACTGCTGCTACCTCCTCCTATCAGGAAGAAGAATGAGACTATAAAAACCGGATTAATGTTCAATGTGTAAACGTGTCATTCTATTAGTAAAATGTAGCCAGCAGTAATGTGAAGTTCCACACAATTTAGAACTACACCTATAGAAGTGGCTTAATCTATTACTTGGAGAACAACATACTCAAAAAACTTAGTCACAAAATTAACTATCCACAAAATAAAATTAACCCAGAATATGGAGGTTGATATCCCAGACAACATAGTAAAACATCATGTAGAAAGTTTTAAAATTTCAGGGCAAAGTTAAACTGTAGGGTGAAAAACTAGAGCCTCGTACTGCTCATGAGTATAGTTTAATCATTCCACTCTGTACAGGCGAAAATGCCTGCAGCAGCCTCACCATAGCCAGAATAGGCATTCCCTGTAATGGCATACATAGGTTAATTGAAATTGCTGGTAAATTTTATGAGTTATTTCCCGTCTCTCCCTTCCTCCCCCTCCTTTTTGGGTGTGCAAAAATGATTTACTTATTCAGTTGAAAACAAAATAGACCAGAGAGCATTCTTAAGTGGTGGGTCATGAGATGATTCACTATTGCAACTAACTCTCATGAATGCTAATTGACATGCAGAATCAAATTTAAATAAAGTGATTCATTGACATCTTACCAACAGAACCAACACCTGCAGCTCTGAATTGCCCAAGAATGAGACTCTGCTCACTTTCTGCCAATGCCAACAGCAGCTCATATGCTTCTATGCACTGTTCACTAAAAGAGAAAGTAAACCACAGAAAACAAAAATCACACAATATTTGCAATTTAGACAGGAAGAATGTCTGCAATCAGCAACAAAAAAGAGGTAGCTGATGAACTACATGATTCCCTACTGCTTGTCTGGTAATAGGGATATTAAATGACATAACATACATAGCTTCTACTGCAAGCATTCAAAAGTCTTTCCTTCCATACGATGGTCTCAGATTGGCCTTGAGTAATGTAACAACGAAAAGCAAGAGAGGGAATGATCTAGTGTGAGGTGAGCTCCGGGAGCATTGGTGAAACAGTCAGTAATGTGACTGATGGTAGATGTTATTTCTTTGAGAAACAGTCTTTTCAAGCCTTCTTACTATGCCAAGAAACCTTAGAAAAATACTTGTTTCTCTGTCCTGGCTACAATATTTTCCTCCATACAAGACAACAATTACTAAAGACAGTTGTGAGTCACTTGTTCCTGTTGCAGTCTAATGTTTTCAAAAATATACACATTACCGCACCTATTTGTAATTTACATTTCCTTATAATTTGCTCAAGGCTGACAGTAACAGAATACATTCCTTAAAAGGCACACAATTTGTCCTAATGCCAGAAGTGCCTGCTCCAAAATACTTGCAGCAGCAGGAGTCAAGTGACACCCTCTTTTTACACAGATTAAAGCAAATTTAGACACTTGAAACCAATACCAAGCAATTCACCCACAATTCCCATCGATGGCATATAAAGTCACTTGAAATTATCTAGAGTAAAATGGTATTCCTTGGTCCACTGGCCTTGTGAAAGGTGCCTGAATAATGCAGAAAACCTATGTCTCACGACTGGATTGAGTTCACCGTTGCTGCTGAACTAGGGTTGAGATACACTTGTACCAATAACTTCAGTTACATAGTTTGCCCAGTAGTTTAACCAATGGGGCATTTTTCAGGGAGGAATTAAAGAGTTTTAGTACAGCACACTAACAATTTCACTCTCTGAGACCTCCGTCAAGTCTTCCCCCTCTCTTTCTCTGGCTAAGACATTCTCTGTGTAAGTACATACCTGTACTGCAGTGCAAGCCTGAGGGCTGTGGCATTGGACTCATACTTCCCAACAAGCATGCTCATCCGCTCAGCGTTGCTCTTGCACTCCTCCAGTGTTATTGTCAACAAGTCATTCTGGGATTTCAAGTGTTCAATGCGGCTGTAGAAAAGAAAATAATTTACAGCCTTCAAGTTTAGCTTGCAGACACTCTCTTGAAAACTCTAAAACAATCATAATCTAAAACAACAAAGACCATTTGGTCTATACATTTTTTTTAAATGACTACAGCAAAATCTAACTGTTCCATATCTCCCAGCAAGAGCCAAGAGGATACTCATTTCTCTAGGACAGCCTACTTCCTTCTGCTCCTCTCCTTCCCATTAAATGCAATCAATATAACATTTCTCTGTGAAAGAGCAGCAATCAGAGAGCTGTAGCCTTCTTTTGAAGCCACAAGAATGTATGGGGCAGTTATCTTAACTTTTTGCTTTATCTTTCTGCTTCCATTCCTCCCTACCTGCTGCCACATTTGCTTCTTGTTTTAAGTGGGGGTGTGGAGCGATCATGAGGCTGCAAAGATGCCCCCTCTCTTTGGGGCATCCAGAATGACTGTTTCGCTTAAAGTAATATTTTAGTCATGATTACAGAGGCAACTTCCAAAATATGAACTGAGTTTCAGTGATGCAATGAAATCTCCAACAATTCTGTCAAACAACAGCTCCTATCAGAACTTAGCTGCAATATTCTTCTCAATGAGGTTAACTATGGACCTGAAAACAAAGCTTCAAAATATCAGTATTACTGACTATTATCATTGCTGGTAACTGCAACACACACCAATGGACTATACCTAATCATCAGGGTTGGACATACAATGAGGGCAAGCAGGGAAATGATTTCACAGTCTGGACAGTAACTAACAAAGAAATCAGTATCATCCACAACTCTAAAATCACTAACTTCTTAACAACCACAAGGAAAAAGAGAAGGGCTAGTATACCACTTCTTTAGTGATCAGAATAACCCCCCAATCTTTCTAGTTGCTAAAACTCACAGCTGCTTCAACTTCCTATCTTGTCTTTGACACCTCATATAAGGATACATGCTGTCAATGCAAAATTGTGCAGTGCAAAAAGAAAGAAAAAAAAAGATCACATTTTGCAGCATTACAAAAACATGAGCTACAAATCAGGAGATACTGTATTGATTAGACTAAACTTGAGATAGTAGTGGAAAAGAGAGAACTTGGAAGCAGGCTGAGACACAGTTCTCGGGTTCCTAATCCACAGTTTTGATCCTCTGTGCTAAGCAGGATATGAAGCTTTGGCTAAGATAGAGCTTATTCAGCAATTAACAGCAATATTTTAACTACAACCAGAAAGCTACAATCTTTCTTCTGCTGCCAGAAGTCTAAATATATGTATTCCACACCAACACATATCCGTGTGCACTCACTGATACAGTTAATGCTAGAATTCTGTTTCTCCAAGAGAAAAAAAAGTGAGCTAATTCTAGAAGGATGAATAATAAGTTATAGGATACCTTATTTTTAACACTGATGTGCTTTATGAAAAAAGATGTCATGTCCACTTGGTCAGCCATAGCAAAGGACACTCCACAGTGCAGATGATGGTGCCACGCTTGAATAGTAATATATGGCTAAATTGTCATACCGATGGAAAGAATCCTTAGCGTGTACTTCAATCACCTGTTTCTCAACTCCATTTTATGTTTATTTGCAGCTGTCAGAGTTGAGCTGGGACTCAACTACGAGCCGTACAAAAAGCAGTAACTTCAACAAAGCTAACAGCAGACAATATATTTGAGCATATCTAACTTTTCATCTTACCTGTTTAATCTCTCTGTCTCCACTTCAAACTCTCGGATTTTACTTTCGGAGATAGCAGATCCATGTGAATACAGAGTTTGGAAGATTTCTTGGATATTTGAGCAGTCTTGGAGGGAATGTGCCAAGTGTTCAGCCACACTGCTAGACACCTGCACAGGATAATTAATAGATCATTGTGAATGGATAGCAACTGGATTCCTCCCATAGATTGGATTGACAGCTGAGTTTTTTTGGATGTACTTACTTCAAGATATTCATTATTCAGTTTTCTCTATGAATTTTAAGAAGAATAGGACATTTACAGGTTTCTGCTTTGAGAAGTTACTTTGATTCAAAATTCTAGCTAACCAAAAGTTGAAGTTCACCATAGATATAAAAATGTTAATATACTTCCTTGAAAGCTAAGCAAATGTCAGACCCAAGTTGTTCTTTCAGTGAAATAAATATTAACCTAAAGTAGCAACACTGTACCTAAATTTACACTGGCATTTCAGAGCAGAATGCAGTTCTCTGTTGATTTAGAAACTGTGGAATGCAACTGAAAAGCCTTTGCTTGGTGAGTAATATTGACTCTGTTTATTACCCCCTTAAAGTCATTCAAGGTATGATTTCTAGCCACCATGAGTTCTTAATGCTGGGTGAAATACTCTGTTCAAATATTTTCTCAAAATAGCCTTTAAGTTAGCTCATATTTTTAGAAAAACAACGCTGCTTTTAACAGAACACAAGTCATATTTAGAAGGTAGCATGCATGCACACGTTTATTAGTCCTTACTCCTATGCTGCTGATTTCTGATCCTAGGACAGGTCTGTCAGACGATGAAGACTCTGATCTTGTCTTTGACAACTTCACTCTTTCAGCAATCTAGAAGTCAGAATGCTGCACAAGTTACACAGGACACCCCATACTCCATGCACATTATACAAAATACATCAACATTTGTTCACTGGCTACTTTTGGAAACCTTAAGCAAACTGCTATAGATTGATATCTGTGTTGTAACTGAGAGATGTAAAATCATTACTGCTTATCTCTTTCTGCAGGTCAAGTTCATGGGCCTGCTTATGACCCCAGAAAACTCTCCTGGGATTCTAGACGATATTTCCCAAGTAATCACATGCCCGCAGAGCAGCTGTGCAAAATGAAACCCATTTCTCCCAGATAATAAGAAGCATTACTGCAATACACAACAGCTTACCTTGGCTATAGGAATGTCATTGCTACTGCTGCTTGTGCTCAGTTCTCCAGTACTGGGGTTAATGGGTCGATTTGCAGAAGTGAGACGACTTGGGCTGGATGGACCTGTTGCCTGCACACTTTGTAAACGTGTTTGCAGTTCCCGAACCTATAATAAAACACAATATTCTGTTTTCCCACTTTTACGGTTTAAATATTTCAGAAGTTTTCTCATTGTCTTGCCAAACCTGATTGCTTCTGGCTTGAGCACAGAAGTTGTATTTTGCCCTGTGGTGGCTGCAAAATTTTCACATGGGGAGGCTGTTTTAAAATCCTATTTTTATTTTTTTTTAAACTATTTCCAATCTGTAAAAAGGCAAATGCAATGCTGCAGAGTAATTACTATTAGTTCCAGCTTGCTTTATATAACCCCTTCAGTGCAGCAATACTATATGCATAAAAAATATTTTTGGCAGGGGGAGGGGGGAGCTAATGCTCTAGTCTAAGATTATGATGCCTAAGTAAAACAGACAAAGATCCAATTCTTAATGGAAAGCTCCAATGTGGAAGAAACACCTGACATAAAAATATCACAGGATGACTTCATCGTATTTAAAGGCCAAATACACTGAAATTTTAATCATGCTTTCAAAACTACAGTTAAGTAGAGCTACCAAAAAGTGAGTACTACATGGACAAGAAAACACTAGGAAAGCGCCCAACTAAGTTTGCAGAAGGTCTCTGTAACCATACATTGCAGAATGCTGCACTCATAATATATCAAATACTTGTAGAACTGATGTCAAAAGAGCTCCAGGACTAGAGGGGGAAAAAAAGGCCTGCAGGAGCCAAAATGTATTGCTGAGTATGCAATTACAGTGTTTACCTTGAAATAATTCTTAATAAGCAGAGAATAAGTTGTCTGCTTAACACCACAGTTATGCCACAAGGGAAAGTTGCAGAACTCATTTTTCCCACAGAACTAGTGTCCTGGTATCAAATAAAAAGCATGAGGAGGGAGAGAAGGGAGAGGAAACCATTTGCAGAGGCAATTTCCCTGAACACTAGAATGTTTATGTTAATATGAAAGTTTCTGTGTGGATTTTGCTAGAACACTGCAGAACAGAAATGGTGAAACTTCACCAGAAGTCCAGTGAAACGAGAACAGAGTTCAGCCCACTTGGTATCACCTTGTAGCATGAAATACAGCTGTGATATCTATTTTATAGAACAAAGCGGGATCTTATACTAAATATAATACATTTATGCAAAGAACTGATTAAGCAAGCTGAAACTCTCAGTCGGAGATCAAAATTAAAGTGGCATTAAAGCTTTGGGCCTTCCTCAGCTATAAGCTCACTGTTAGTGCTTTGGAGATCAGTGTTTGAAGAAGTGGCAGTCAGGATGTTCTCTGCACAACTTACACAGATCCCTTCAAGGTACTGCACTGAGGCAGGGGCTCGAGCTAGAACTCTTCCCTCTCCCCAGAGCAGGATCTTATGATCCCTACAATCCCCTACAGTCTGCTTCTACTTCCCTGGAGAATCCTCCTGCTTCTGCTTCAGATTTTATGCAAACTGAGGGTCAGGTTGTCTGAAGACTTACTGTCAAATATCAGAATTTGTAGGTAGGTGCTAACCATAAAAAGAAGAAAAACCCCATGCTTCACAAAACAAAGCATAACAATTATGTGTTACTAATAAAAGGTTGTAGGTAACAACAGTAAGAGCACAAAAGGCTAACTACGCTCACTCCCTGTTTGTGGAGGAGTGCTACACCTTAACCAAAGTGAAGCCAAACATCGCCCATGGTTACAAAAAGGAGGAGTACACAAAACTTCTAAACCAAATCCCCAGTGTTTAAAGTAACTTACTGAAAAATGGATGTGGGCATTTGCCCCAGAATTATAGATCTTTCTAAGTGTAATTCCATTAAAAGTTAACTGAGCAGATGTGTGTAAAGTACATTCATAGCACGTATCTTCTAGATATTCACAGCTGCGGCCTCCTTTGTTCATACGATATTCCTTTGTTCAGATACGATTTCCAACATGGATACAGCTGCACCAATGCAAACCTTAAGGACAGAAGTGCTGCATTGATGCAAAACAATCATTTTAACCTCCTGGTAAGTCTAAAACTGAAATAAACCATGTATGTATGTTGCTGCTTGCGGATGTGGTGTGCAAGTGTAGACAGGATTTGTATTGCTGCATTAACACTGGGAAAAAAAACAGACTGGTTTTTGTTAAATTGAAATCACATTTATTACTATTTCTTAACCCAGGCTGTTGGTATAAAAAAATAAATTTCCCAAGTACTTAAGTTATAATACTGTTTAAAAGCAAACGAACAGAAAAAACACTATGGATTTATTAATCAGAAAAATCAAACCCCTGTCTCAATGTCTGACTTAAAAATTACTATAATACACACCTATGCCCAGAAGCCAGTCCTGAAAGATTTCAGTACAAAAGTAAGTAACATTGTAAAGTTAAGGGTAAGTAAACCAAGAAACAGCATGTTAAAATTGTTTAAAATACTGTGTATTCATTTACTCCCAATTTTAAAACCACCTTATGTAAGGACAATATTACATAAAACTTTAACACCAATAGGTTTCCTTTGATCTGTGTTTTATTACTGAGCAGTGATTATTGGCCACAGTTACAAAGCCAATTACTCTTAAGGGTCCATAAAACAACATTCACAACAGAAAGAAAAATTAACCCAACTAAAACCATAGCCAGGAAAAGTTCTGTTTAGGAAAGCATTTATAAAAGAAAACTCAAAGCACAGCACAGTTATCAATCTATGCTAGTCACTGCTTTAATACTGTACCAGAGAGGCAACCCCAACTTAAAAAAGCATTAATAAGCTGTCTGTTTTCTTGATGTATTTACAAATTCAGTCCTTCATTTGAGAAATTACAGGCTGAATTAATTGCTATATATTACTGCACTAACTTTAGTAGCAGTGAGTACCGGATGATAACTCTGGAGCAGAATAACAGGACAAGTCTGTCTTACCTGTAGAATCACTGACCTCAAAATTCTCACTTCACCAAGGCAGAATCACCAGCCAGCTGGGTTGCCCACCTACCCGACTGCCCGGAGACAACTCAGATCACTACTTCTGGCCACCAAAGCTTCCTCCATAAAGAAGACAGTATGCACCATCTCCTCAGAAAGCACTTTTCCAAACTAACAGTAATTCTAAAGGAAAAATAAAGGAAGACCAAAGAACAGAAATCATGAAAAAAAGTGTTTAGAAGAGGTGGCTTCTCTGTATTGGTGAATGCATGGTCTTCCTTCATTTGGAGATCAGTGATTCAACAGGTAAGACAAACTTGTTTTGTTATTCTGTTCAGAATTATGTTTACCAGTAGAAAGAAGGTGATTACGGTATTGAACGTGAGACACAGTAAGTATTTGGAAATGGGAGAGAAAGGAAGGGCAGATATTACAGGAATCAGCAAAAATTTGGCAAAATCTTATGGATGAAGAGAAAAAAAGAAAAAAAAAGAAAAGAAAGGAAAAAAAACCCAAAGTTCCACTGAAAGGCACAGAGGAGTAGATTTGTGAGGCAGTGAGGAATAGAGAGGAATGATTTAAAGAAATATTTCCTCAGCCTTTGCCTCCTGTTTAGTTTAAAGAAAGCAACATCTAGCAGGATGTCAAAACTACTGTCCTAAAACTCTCAATTGAGATGAAAAGTGGCAGACAAGCAGACCAAATTACAGTATCAGATAAAACAAGGCATAGGAAAGAACAGAGAGGAATAAAGGAAACAACTGTGGAAACACCTGGGAAGACAACATTAAAAAAAGGAAAGAGCAAAGATCTTTAACATGCCTGGAGGAAGCCAGAAGAACTGTGGAAATCCCAGAAGTAAAGATGTGCTGGATCTTTGGAAACAGCAACAGCAGGGGGATTAAGCGATACACAGGGCAATACAGCCATGAGACTTGGGAGCAAAGGATACCCTAGATACTGAGCAAGTCAGATGCAAATAGACATTTTATTTATTAATATTTGATGTTTAGCAACATGGACCAATTGTTTAGTTGCATTTCTAATTTTTTCCTTGAATGTTGAGAATTGGAGTGAAAAACAAGGGAAAAAAAAGCGTAACTTCTTGTGGGTGCCTTAAGAACTAAATAAAAAGACAGTCAGGGTGGAAGCAAAAAGGGCCTGACAAATTACAGTACTGTTGGATTTATAAAGGACATCATAAGTGATTAACAGGCACCACGCACATGTTTGCAAACATGAATAGCGGGTCATAGAAAATACTTCAGTGGAACACGCTCAAGTTATCTATAATCATGACTCTAAGAAACATACTGATCCATTTTACTCTTTGTATTTTACACATGCATACTCATAACTATACAATTTCTTAACATTCTCTCAATAAAAAAACCGCACCACTACAAACTCCGTTTTTATCACTGATTTTCACATTCAAAGAACACCTGTGGCTTTTGCTCTTAACCTGTTTTGAAATAAAGGTCATGCCTGTGATCCTTTTCTTTCTACCCTGTCTGTGATCTGTTTTATCATGCAGTATCTTTTAACTCTTTAAGCAATGAAGGTTTTTTTCAGCACTTTATAACAAAAACAATTTGGAAGTGGTATTAAAGAGACGGAAGATGAAGTACAACAAACCACAGGAGATGAACATACTTCTCCCACTTTCTATTTTACTTACGCATACTGCAAATCTGCGGGGAAGAGGATGGAAAATGAAGCACTAACGTGGTAACTGAAGGTGCTCTAAGTGGCAAGGCCCTTTCCCAGCCTCTGAGCACTGAGCAGCTTTCAGTGAGGCCTCACAGTGATTCTTGTCAGCCAGATGTAACCTCTCTCAAATGTTTAAAACAATCCTGAGCGCCAGAGCTAAGGAGGCCTGATTTCCCAGAGACCGCCTGTTGTGGACGACTGAATGCGGTGGTCTTGAACTGCCTATGCTCTGAGGGAAGGCTTTTTGGGTACTTATAAGGGCCCGTCTCCTCACTGAATGCTCTGGAGCTGGATCAGCTCAGGTCTGTAGTCATTCCTTCAATTAAGGCACTCAGAGAATCTCTCCCCTCTACCCAGATGCGTTGTTTCAAGCAGCTCCAAATAATTTAACTGTCTTTGGGAGCTCCGTTATTCTGACAGAACTGAAAATCAATCCACAGCTTGGAAAATTATTCTGAGGGACAGAGAAAGGGAACAATGCAGACACACACAGAGCTATGGGAAAACAGGTATGCTATACAGGTTTATACATACGGGTTTTTAAGTATCAGGAAAAGCTACAGTTCACTGGGTGATACAAGTATGTTACCAAGTGCTCTATAGCTTTTGCCACCTTTCAGACAGAAGTCCCTCACAAAGCGCTGCCTACTGATCTGTGCAGAAAGATCTGGGTGCTGCACCTCCATAAAAGATGCAAAGCAAGGAAAATCAAGGACATGACAGGACGTGACATCGGATGCAAAGTGTGGATTCTCTGAAAGCTTCAAACAAAGCTGAAGTATTATGAACCAGGCTAGCACATGGTAGAAACACACACAAATGAGGGCAGTAAGCCTATCTCAGCCTTTCCTTCATTGAATTTCAGATTAATCACTGATAATTTGCATACAAGCTTGGAAATAGAAGCAAAACTCTAGTTCTTTAACAGCTAAGCTGAAATACAGCTGTGTAAGCAAACACTATGCAGCTGAAGGAGAAGGGGAATGGAAATAGCTTTTGGCTGCTACCTCAGGTCTCTGGTGCACACCAAAAGACAAGGAGACAGAAGAACTCAAGGATCACTTTAAACTGTGCAAGCTTATAATAATCTCTAAAGACCCATAACATAGCAATCTGGAGCAATTCTTTCTGACCCCAACATGAAGGATGCCAAAAGGCGGAGAGTCGAGCTGCTCATGACAACTTTGTGTCATGAGAGAAGAGCGCGGGCTCAGCAACTCCTGGGAGCAAAGGATCTGATCCCTTCTGTCGTCCGGGTCCGTTTCAATTGCTTGCAAGAATGACGTATTTTGGGAGAGCCCTCATGCTAAAATTGTATTTCTTGGAGTGGGAGAAATCTGGGCAGCTGTAGGGATCACATACTAAAACCATGCTTTTCCACTCCACTCGAGGTTATGATTTCAATAAGGTCTCAATAAGTAAAATATAGCTAAAATATAACATTCTTGCTTTTCTGATCAGTCTGGTGAATTCAGCAGAGTTAGGAACAGATACAAGAAAAACATCACAACTAGCAGCATTTGATTAACTGCACAAGTTGTAATGGTGACATATGGCTTATGCAGAGAATTAAAGATTTAACAGGCTTCCACAAAGGTGGACCTGCCTTTTCATTTTAGACTTAGTTCTTCAGAAAAGCCCCAGGGAAGCCTGAACATTGCCTGCACCTACCACTTCGTAGGCCAACACACAGCTTGGGACTGTGCCAAGGCACTACTAATCTGGTAGCCTTCATGGGCAGCAATTACAAACCCCAAACATCTTTTACTTTGCAGTCATGCTGGAGTTTATACACTATACCGGTATTGCTCATCCGACTCCCCATGGTGGACAGAGAAGATTTTGTCTGAGAACACCAAAACCTTTTCTGCTACTATGTAAGTGTGTTGCTACATTTAACAATTGTAAATAGTACTGCTCTGATTCCGATCTTATTCTAATATTAATCGCATGCACTGATACAGAAGTTCTCCAGCCTCTTACTTGCATTAGTGGATTCAGAGTTAAACTCAGCTATGTATGCTGGTAAGCAGTTTTCTAGGGTATTGACTAGGCCAGACTTAAATAAAATTTATTTTTAATATTACAATGTCATGCAGAGGTAAAATAAACCTCTGTTATGAAATTAGCAGCTACATTGCAGGCACCCTACAGAAATAAGTGATTACCTCATTTACTAATGACCTGTGAGAAACAAAACTCCATATGCATGTTGTTTCTTAGCTACTGTTCTAGAAAGCAGCACAATCTGTTAACTGAACACATTAAATACCTAATTAAATTAAATCTCTAACAAGCCTGAGAAAAACCTATCGAGAGCACTCTGTTTGATTACAGACATTGGGCTAAAGTAACGCACCTATTGATCTGGCCAACTTCAGCTTATTCTCTTTACCCAATTTAATTTAAGAACAGTAACTAAATTTTAGCTGGATTTCCTTTTCCACTCTCCAGGGAAATAATCTGAAGTAACTCTGAGTTCAGGTGGCATATAGAAAATATTTAATAAGTCAAAGAAAACATTTATTTTGTTGCAACTATGGACACAAAGTTACATTACAAATGCAAATATGGTTTCCAGTGCACAAACTACACAGTATTGCTGACACAGTCATAGGCCATGAACAGACTTCTCTGGTGGGGAAAATAAACCAGTTGTTCTGCAAGTTAAGGATGATATTAAAAACTGTATTTCAATAAAGTCCTCTGTAACTGCAAAATAAACGAAAAAGGAAAAAATTGCCAGTTTTGTCTCAATATAGTCCATTTGATCTTGTTATGCTCTGTGCCAGTCCAACATTAGTCATTCACTCATCGGCAGGTTACGGCAAGACATATCTATCCATTCTACCAAAAGAGTTTCCTTAATTAAAAAAGAGTGAACAGACGTTACATAACGGGCTTGTTTTGTAGGAAAGAAGCTCACAATCTTTATAGAGCAATTCAAGACCTGTCATCTCTAGGGTCTCTGGTCTGAACAAAATCCAGGTCAGTCACGTCGCACTGCTGCTCTCACCTGACAATCCTTCTAGTTACTGACATGAAACAAATTGATGATCTCAATTCTGTTTTCACCCGAGTTGCTTCCGTAACAGAGACGCATCAGTAACGCGTGCAGCATCCATGTTAGCAGCTCCAGAGAGGCCAACATTACTAGATCAACATGATTAACATGCTGTCCTTTCATGCCTAGGCCCCTGCCTGCACTAAGGAAATTGTATGCATATTTCATAACATAAGCAGCACCTGTGTGGCTCCACAAATGCTTCCACTGAGAATTCCTGTGGAAATCCCAGTGCAAACTCACCAATTCGAGCATTATCCACATACATAGGACTAGATGGCATTTTCTTCATTATCTAACCCAATCCTCTGCTATCACAGGCAAGCAGACAAAACAATACAGTTTTGTAGAGATACTACAGCTAGCTCTAGGAATATCACAGCTGTATTAACTGGGCCAATTAAAAGGAGGGTTTTTGCTTTGCATGAGATACAGTCCTAATGTAACAATTCTGGGTTTGATGGGTATCTCTACATAGTCATATATTATAGCACTCAAACATACTTTTAAATATTTTAAGCTCCATTTTAAAAGTAGTTAGGCATTAACATCACACCTTATTGTTGCTTCAAAACTGCAATCCTCTGGTCTGTTAGAAACTTCATAGGCTAATTTCTAATCTAATGTAGTCATGGGTAGTATATACTAATTTGGTTTTGCTCCAGTTTTGTCCCTAAGCTTGAACAGCCATTATCTCCCATTCTGGTTTGCTTTCTCTGGTATTCATTAAGAGAAATCAAATTTGTATTCAGATTTTGTTTTGTCAGATTAAACATGACAATCTCTTTTGGTCGCTTCTCCAAGTATGTTGCCCATTTCTCTGACCACTTCTACATCTTTTGCTGTCAATTCAAATTGAACTTTTTTGAGCACAAGGGATTAGAACTACATATAACATTCCAGATCAGATCTCACCACTCTTTATATAAATTGCAACAGTCTTTCTTTTCTCTACTGGAAATACCTTATTGGGCACATCCTCCGATTGTGTTTGCCACCATGCATCAATTGCTCAGTCATCCTGATACCTGAGGGTACAAACACCAGTTCTTTCCCCTTTTCTCAACTGTGCAGCTCCTGGCTGTCAGTATAAATTCTTGTTACAAGTCTTTTAAGTACACAAACCTGGACTCCATACTTTTCAAAATTTAATTCTACCTCTATTAATTCTGTCCTCAAGGTCATCTGATTTTTCTTGTATGATGTTCCAATACTGCTATCATCTGAGTTTGTGTAAGCAAATTTCCAAAGTGCACACTTCTATTCCTCCCTCCTCCCAAATCCTACAGTAACTCACCAGGTCACTAAACGCTACTTCTGTAGTTCAAGGGGTGGTAGTGACTCTACTTTAAGAGAAAAGTCAGTACAAAGCCAGTCCAAAATCATCAGGACTGAAAACTACTTACTCTTATGGCATATAATAGAAGGAAATTTTACAAAAGAAAAGCCGGAGAAGTGTTTGTGTTTTATATGACAGCAGATCACAATTCTTCCTTCAAAAGAATTTTTTTTTTTTTTTAGGGTTAAGGGAGGCTAGAGCGTTCTGCCAAAATAATTCGCAGCTTGATATCTGAAGATTAGAGGTGACAAACAGTATAACTTCATCCTAAAATGATAAAGCTGCTAAAGAATAATGCTCTTTTAGAAACACAGAGCTTGCATAAAAAGTTGCTCTGCTGTCATTAGGTAAAGGGTAACACTATCAACAATTTTTAACAAGATATGGTCCTCTAAACTGTCACCCAAGCTGAGCACAAACTTGAAACAGCCATGCTTTAAAACTGAAATTATTTGATATGTAGCTAAAACACTATAGGTTTAACAGAGATGGGGTTAACTAATTTAAAAGGTAACAGGGATTGAGCTCACATTCTCCTGAGCCTTCATCTTTTTTAAAACAATTTTCATTTTTCTTATTTCCACACAAAACACAAGGCCTTTATCTGACATAGCAGAGTCAAAAAATGGAGATGGGGAAATAGGACATGGCTGGGGCTACTCATTGTTCAGTTCAGAGAATTATTACCCAGTGACAGGACTCCTGCTCATTTTCTTTCTCCTAATCACAAATTGAATTCTCTTCAAAAACAAAGACATATTTCTGGTTTACAGGAAAAAACCATGCCTCACAGGAAAATTCACTAAATGAACATCTGCTTTCTCTATAGACAAGCTACATATGCTTCCTTGGAGACGAATAACAGGTTTTCTGTTAACACATGATCTCTGACATAAGACTGTTGTACACCTTGGCTGTTCATCATATACGTTTTTTCAGTTATGTTCAGTTTTGTCCTAGCTCTGTAATTCACATAGCTTGGCTTTAAAAACAAAAACCCTAAAAACAGTACAGGAAGAGAGATGAAAAAGAAGCCTGTCCTGATGGCAAAATTACATGGACTAGGAGGACTCAGTTGTCCTCTGTAACAAGAAGTGTTTTTCTATGCAGTGTTGAGATGGTTGGCAGGCCTTACCCTTCTGCGCAGTCTGTCCCTTTCTTCCCGAATAGCATTCATGGTGGCCTTGGTCCTGTTCAGCTCTTCCTCTTTGCTACACAGCATGGCAGTGAGGCTCTCATTCTCTTCCCGCAGGCCAGCTAGGTCCTTTTCCCATCGAGATCTCTCTTCAGATAGATTTGGATAAAGGTCCCGTCCTAGTACGCCCTCAATTTCTTCTACTGTCTGCAAAAATACAGTCACCATAAAACAGAAAGAACCAGACCAAGGTGATTAAATGAGACTAATGGTACACAGCACAGAAACGTGTAAAGGGCAAATATAGCAATATATGCATACACCTCCCCCTGCAACACCATTAGGTTGCTTCTTTTGTCTGAAATTACAGTCAGCCATTTTATTAAAATTTTTCATACTGTCTAACATGAAAGCAGAGGGATCCTTTATATACAAACCAGCTGTCTTACTTTCATAAAACATGATTAATGACAGTAATCCCAGCAACTTCTTCTCAAAGCACTTTAAAACAAATTAATGACTCCTTGCCATGGGCTAGCAATGTCATTTCCCTGCCAGGGTAACAGACAGGCCCGTGCCTGTGGTTGTATGTGCAGGGCATGGGGCCTTTCTTCATGTTGGACCAACTTTGCAAAAAGGGCAAGGAAAAGAGTGGGAAGAGCAAAGAAGAGGACACTCTCCTTCTCTCTGTCCCCGGGGACATATTCTTTCCTAGAGGGGATGAAGAAATAAAAGAAAGAAAACGCACAATGGCTAGGCTTACATTATGTCAGAAATGTTATAGCCTTTTTAATGCCTAAAAAAACCCTTAGGGTTCTCTGGGACATAACGCCTTTCAGCATTTCACACCCCCTTCCCTTGCTCAGAACTGTGCCTTGTAGGCACCACCCCGCACAGAAGAGATTGAGCAACTTCCACCAGGTGAAACTGAAAATCCACACCACCACCACCCACACCCACACCCGCACACTCACCCACCCCACCAGCAAGGGGACAGACACTGCCATGGCTAAACATGAAGTGAGACTGGTCATTCCAACATGTTAAAACGCAGCATAACACTCAAGGTGTTGTGTAACTACATGCAGCTCTTCTACTACTATGCAGTTAACATAAGTTGTACCTGTGCTAAATGTAATTTATCCAAAGACCTTTGCATCAAGCAAAAACCCCGATTATTGCTAATAAGCTTTTGAACCTCTCTTAAAGCAGTCCACCTTAAAATGGTAGCAAGAAAGGCAGAAAATTAATGAGTATATGATGTAACTGAAAATCTGGAAAGTTTCACTTCACTGGATATCCCAAGAACAAGTTATAGCTAACACCCATACTTTAAAGTTTGATATGCGAGGTAAATAACTCATATTCCAAGGTTTTAAATAGTTTAATTCGTTTTTTATCTTTTTTTTTCTAAAAGGACTTAATTTTTCATATATAATAGAGGTGATTATTTAAATTAGGTGAGTACCCTTAATTTGGGAGGGAATAAAAAGACCAACTAGAGAATAGCTGAAAATGCCAAACCAAGCCACACTGAAAATACAACTCCACTTTTCTCTGCAAGAAATCTTCCCAATGCAGTGACTCAAACTGAAGTATCAATAAAGTTTTACTGTTTGTCCAGAATTGTTGTTATTTATTGTTATCAATAAATTAATAAATTAATATTATTTAACAAATTTGGAGCATAGCAAGAGTCCCATCCTTAGTGGGCATGGAAAAACACTCATACAAAAGAAAAGAAATCGTTTTGACAACTAGTCGAAGATTACTCCATAAGCCTCTGTGGAAGAAGCAGGGACAAAACTTTTGCAGCGAGGTTTGGTCTACTCCTTTAAATCATATTTCTTATTGTCTCCCTCCCCACATATACTATGCGTGTCCTGATCAATACGGTCTTTCCATCAGCATCTGCCACCGGACAGATGGACTTTTGGTCTGACCCAGTGCAACTGTTCTCATGTTCTAAATGGTTAATGATGAGAAGTATATACAGCTTTTTTCATCTTTAGAGTTTGCTAGTGTTAAGTATCAGTTACTGGGTTTAATAGTTACTCTTTGAAATATCCTAAGCATTAACCAGTCAATTCTGTGTAAATTTTCTCAAACAAAGGGAAGTTTTGTAATTTTGCAGTTTATCAAGACGCTCTGCTCATTTCAAGGTCTTTTCTTATTTGCAGGGCAGAAACACTTAAGCTAGCTACAGTCACTTGATTTGTTTAAAAGTCAGCAAAAAATTTACCAGAAACTACATTAAAAACAATAATAAAATCTAACCATCAAAGCAGGAGGATTCAAAATATCCAAAACACTAATACCTTAGTTCACCAATGAAGAAAATCATCAACAGTAAAAGCAAAAGATTAAATATCAGAACGTGCCTGGTTTCCATACATGATTTTATGCACTTTAAAGAACTCAGTTCTCTCTGCCGAAGCAGGAAAGCAGAAACAACCTGCAGCAATAGGTGGAATTGCAGAGGAGCTCTGCATGTTTTTGCTACGTTAAACACATCAGTGACATGCTTCTACAACTCATAATCCAAGCACGTCAGAGAGTTTCCTTATCTTCTTGAAAGGTTAATATCCTTTGTGTGCTATCACTTGTCCAACACAAACAATCCCAGGCTCTACTGCATAGGCAGTGGGGAAACCTCCCTTTTCCACAGCCCACAAAATAGCTGTGCATGGAGAGATCACACGGAAGGAAAGGGATCGTATCTTGTATTGGGAAGAAGCTACTGACAGTTACTCACAGTGATAAAACTTTGATTGTAGTTACTTTGAATCAACAGTAAACAGTGGGGTTAAAACAAAAAGCTTGAGAACTAAGCTTCTGGCAGCTACTTTGTGATTTTACTGAATCCACCTCCTGCAAAAATTCTCATCTCCTCTCACTTCAGGGATTTTGTGGACTATGCACAGACCAACCTCCATCTGTTTTCTAAGATCCACAATCTCCTTCTCTGTGAACACTGAGTACTGGGAATACGTAATCCTAAAGCTCCAGAAAACGCAAGAGACTCAGGAGTCTCTCTGTCTTACATACTTACATTCACCAACCTACCACCTGACATTAAGTTCTTTACAGGCAATTATATTTTTCAGGCATCACCAGGAACAGAACTGACCTTTCTCCATAGTATGCCAAAGGCCTGAGCAGTTCAGAATGGTCACAGATCTCACCACTTCAAGGGCAAAGTGTCAATACACTTGCTCTTAGATAAACGAGTCACTGCTGCTTTTCCATCTGACGCAAAAAAACTCGTTCACCTGTTTCCCTTTCTATAGTAGGATACGTTGCTATTCCCTTACTTTAAGGTTTTGAATTACAACCCCTTAATTACGCATGTTACCAGGCTTTCCTTTTACTGTTCTGTTACATGCACAATAAAACCAAGACATACAAGTATCGACTGAATTACCTGTTTCTGTGGCTGGCTTATCTTGTTAGAATTAATCTGTCGCTCTGTGCTTTGTGTTAAATACTAGCTTTATATTATAAGACAGCAAAACCACAATTTATATGTAGTTTATGGCATTTCATCCTCAAACTTTAGAAAGTGTTACACACTGTAGTTTCAGTTACCAGTCTCTGACCTTCAGCAAGAGACAACTCATTTGCTGGATAACCTTCAGAAAGTAAATTAACTGCTGAGTGCTCCAGTTTCTCTCATCTCTGAAGTGAGGATGAGAAAAACGCATCTCTGTTTTGAGACCAAAAAAATCTATTAGTAGCTCCTCCTGTGCTTTGGAGAATTTAGTGTATTAACAGGTGTATGACTACCTATCCAACAGATACTATGAGCCAGAGTTGATTTTTTGCAAAGTACTTCAACATGTTTGTAAATAAAGTGCTATTTCTGCAGAATATTATCACATCTCATGCAAGGTGCTCACTGCATTTAGTGTTTAATGTTATTGATACCTTAATGGCTAGATCACAATGTTCGCTGGCAGTGGTGAGTTGTTCAATATGTCTGTCCACTTCTGCTACAGATAAACTGCAGCTGCTCTTCTTTCTCCCGCAGACAACATTTTCCAGACCTGTCAGCACTCTTTGCAGTTCTGAATTCAAGTCACTACAGTTATCTACAAAATAAAAAGAACACATATTTGATGGGAACAGAGTGACTCAGTGAAACAACAAACTCTAACCCAGAAAGTACCTGTTGCAGAACTGCTAAATCCTCCTTTTGTTAAAGGTATGTCCTGTAAAGCTAATCTGACATTTTTTCCTCACCAGCCAACAGGCTTAAATACCGTAACTACCTCAACTCAAATCACAAGTTACTTCCAGCTTGAAAAATAACACTCCCCCTGCTTATCCAGTGTGCTCATTCTTACTTCAGAAAGCTTTCTTTTCTGAGGGGCAAAACTTGCACCACATGCTAACAGACATTGCAATTTCTTTTTTGTTACTCTTTCTGCTCTTCAGTCCTTATTATCCTGATTTTCTTCAAAGGTTTTTCTCCAGAAATTCAACTGTTCTTCCATCCAGTCCATTCAATGACATTATCACTTGATGTTTCTCAAGGAAATTTTTGCGGTTGCACTTAGACACCTCCCAACTTCAAAAATCTTTGTGTTTACAAAAGAGATCCATAGCAACTATCTTAGAGCCCATGTTTTGTTTTTACACCTATTTTTTCTTCGGATTTAACTGCAGAATATTAATGACTTGTAAGAGCAGTCCTTGTTTTTTGCTGTTCCATACTACAGTTTAACAACAACATATACAAGAACACTATCTGAATTACAAAATGTGGCAGAGAATTGCTTCCTCTGTGGTTCTTAGGCAAAGTTTTTCTGGTGCCTTGTGCATTGCCATGGTGCTCTTCATTTCTGTAAAAAACAAGTGGGGCTCCTGACCTTGTGAGCCCACTTTATTTTCATCTCTCTTAAGCTCACGTTTAGTGATACATAGCAGTAGTCCCCAAGGCAGACACATGGCAGAATTCACTTTTGTGCAGTCTCTCAAATGCATTAGTTGGTATTTATTTTGAGGTTACTAATTAAGAGGACTTTTACATTAACTGCTCACTGCACAGTACACAAATGGTGCATCATGCGACAGCAGTGTGTCATCAGTTCCTATAGCTTATTAAGAAGAGTGGCATGCACTCTTGCTGCATGATGTTATTTCTACACTACTGCTCCGAGGGTTTCACTACAGTCAGAATTTCCAAATACAAGCCTCATAGCTGGCGTTCTTGAAGTGGCCTAAAGGAGTTTGGCATCGAACTGAATCTAAAACTTAACAAGCATGAGACAAGTTAGACTGCCTTGAAAAACCTCAGCTCAAGAGAAGACTGAAAGAGATAGGCAATGAAGGAAAGAGGTGGTCAGAAAGTAAGTAACTGTAAACTCATTACCACACATCTAACTCCACAAGCTAGTATGCATAAATATGAAACTATTGCTGACAAAAAAAAAGAATTTATAATGAAGTCACAGTATTACATAACAAATGTGAATGGGCAACACACATACAGAACATTACTCTTGAATGTAGCTCCTGACTAACAATCACCCATTTGCTGTACTAACATAAAAAATACCCCTTAATAATAAAACTCATTTATGAGTGGTGTATACCACAGAGGATGTTTAATTGTAAAAAAAATTTTATTTAATTCCTTAATCTCCATAACATCTTATATAATACACATTTTGCCCATTTTAACAAATAACCTTCACACAAGACCACATATAATAATTTTGGCCCTACAGCATCATTTTTTCCCCTGAAAAGTAAGGGTTGACAATAATGTTAGACACACATTTCTCTCAGAAAACTAGTACAATCCAATCATGAGCTTTGCAAGATTTACCACAGAGGATTAATAATTTTAGCTCTTAACGCTTTATTGCTTATAGGAGCAGAATAGCATATCTAAAATGCATTAGTGTATCATGACATATTAATGTATTTTCTAAGTCACTGATGCTCATTCCATTAGTGCAATAAGCAGGGCCATACATACTGTTATTAGATCAGGATTATTTACCATTTATACATACATTATACACACACACGTATGTATGTATATATATGTATGTATGTATATGTATGTACGTATGTATGAATAAAAATAAAACACACACACACACAAAAGGATTTACTTTCAAAGGAAAATTGAAACACCCCCCCCCCCCCAAACAGAGACTACACATGGAAGGCAAACATGGATAAATGAAAGAAACCCTAGGGCTAACATTCTTTTTTATTTTGTGTTGCTATATTTCATCTTATTTCCATGTTTCCCACCATTAGCAGAAACTTAAAATGACAACTTATTGGTAATGCACACAAACCCTACCCCATGAGCAACAAAATCAAAGCCCCAACCACAGAATAAATGCCGAAAAGCAAATTAGTTTGAAAACTTTGTCAAAGAAAAAAGAAAGAAAGAAAAGAAAAACAGAACTCATGTTAGAACCTGTTCAACTAGAAACTTAACATTAAGCATTTACTTTTGAAAGCAAAAGTGTTCAGTTGACTGCATACAATCCGTTGTTAAATATTTAAAAATTCTTTGAACTCCAGAGATGGGATACTTAGCTATTATATTATTATTAATATTGCTCTGTCAGTGCTTCTAGAAATTCAAGACACTGAAATACAAGTGTGTTGCAGCAGGTCTTGCACTTATGAGCAAATGCAGTTCCGGAGTTGGTGTCATTTATTTCAGTTTATGAAGTCATACAGAAAAATCTCTATTTTATATGGTTACTTACAATAGTAACATATTTTCTAAGTTGTTATACTGCACCTGAGGGCAGCAAATACTATGCCCAAGGGTCAGCCTGTTCTCAGTTCAATTCTTCTAGAAAGTACTGTCTTGGAAAAAAAACAGCAAAAAATTCTCACTAATGAAGTGCACTGCTCTAAATAAATAGAAACTGTTTAAATACAGTTTATCAAATGTAGGGAAGCAAATATTACATGTTGCATTATAACCAAAGCCTCACATCAAGTTAATGGTCTAATATTTAAGGACCACAAGTTCTGCAACAGGGATTAAGACTGCTGTTTCAATGATTTCTTAAAATACTGCTTGTGTATGTTGTCAGCCCAAAGAAGCTCCCACATACACAGGTAGTTTACCTAGGGAAGAAAAGGAAGACAAACTATTTGTTTTTAAATATAAATTAAGAGAAATAATGTTCTGAAGAGAATTCTAGAAGTTGGTCACAGTGAGGATTAAAGCAGAGGTCTGTTAGCCTGCAGTTAACCATGGCTGCAGTTGTGTCCAGACAGTTAGAATGTCATCATTATTTAAGGCCTAATGCTTATATTAGTCATGTGCATTTTTGGATTACAGTAACTTTTTTGTACTTGCAGGTTCTTCAAATGATCACTAATTGTGCCTGGATGGCCAAAGAGATGAAATTCTGCAGAAAAGATACTTGTCCTCTTAGTTCTTAACCACAAAACATTACTCACAGGCTTAGGTCAGATTTACCCTGGTCTAAATCCAATTGAACAGTTTATCTCTATATAATACTTTAAAAGGGCTCTCAATTTTCAAAAACTGAAGACATCTTTTATAACAAGACTGCAGAAGAACTAGATAGATAGTTCCAATCCCCAGGCCTTTTCCCCCAACTTTTACTCAGTCCACAATTCTTTTCTAGGGTTAGACTACTTCATTGGTACATGTAAGGGATGTGCATAGCTCCCCCAGCCCCTTCTTCCCCCAAAGTCATAGGCTCTCCTGAACAGGTCATTCCCTTTTAGACTCTATAGCTATTCCACATAAAGGCATGGAGATTACTTCAAATGCAAGTTCACAGCTGTGGAGAAGTTCCAACATTTGTTTTGATTAACACGGCCTATATTTATCTATTTCCTCACCAAATGTTTGACTGGCATTTCAAAGGATAGGCTGTCTTTACTACTAGAAAGCATCACTAGGGGGTTGACCTGCTGGAAAGCAGCTCTGTGGAGGAGGACCTGGGACAGGTCCTGGTGGACAACAAGTTAAGCATGAGGCAGCAATGTGCCCTTGTGGCCAAGAAGGCCAATGGTATGCTGGGGTGCATCAGGAAGAGTGTTGCCAGCAGGTCGAGGGAGGTGATCCTCTCCCTCTACTCAGCCCTGCTGAGGCCACGTCTGGAGTACTGCGTCCAGTTCTGGGCTCCCCAGTACAAGAGGGATGTGGCACTACTGGAGCAAGTCCAGCGAAGGGCTACAAAGATGATTAGGGGACTGGAGCATCTCTCTTATGAGGAAAGGCTGAGAGAGCTGGGCCTGTTTAGCCTGGAGAAGAGAAGGCTGAGAGGGGATCTTATTAATGTGTACAAATATCTGAAGGGAGGGTGCCAAGGGGATGGAGCCAGATTCTTTTCAGTGGTGCCCAGCGACAGGACGCGAGGCAACGGGCACAAACTGAAACACAGACGCTTCCATCTGAACATGAGGAAAAACTTTTTCACTGTGAGGGTGACAGAGCACTGGAACAGGTTGCCCAGAGAGGTTGTGGAGTCTCCTTCTCTGGAGATATTCAAAACGCGCCTGGATGCAATCCTGTGCAATGTGCTCTAGGTGACCCTGCTTGAGCAGGGGGGTTGGACTAGATGATCTCCAGAGGTCCCTTCCAACCTCAGCGATTCTGTGATTCTGTGATCACCTCTACTAAGAAGCATAACTCACCCACGTCTGCAGTGACCATGGTAGACTGATTCTCTGGTACTGAAACAGAATTCTGGTCCATGCTGCGCGAGTCATCGTTGACCTCATGCTGGCTTTGGCTGAGCTCTGACCGCAACTCCGAATACTCATCTTCCTCCCTGGGAGAGAGCGCAAAGGCAAAAATAAAAACCTTTGAAATATGCAACTCCATGGCACTTATTTCAGACTTGTAATCAGAATGACAGGATACAATCCACAAGAGGGTAACAGGGTTTTGTCCATCCAGTCAAGAAGGATTTGTATCCTTTACCACAAAGCAATTGCCCCTGTGCTATACCCATAACAGCCACTTGTGGTAGCCAGTGTCTGCCTTCAATTTCTTTATTCCCAAGGTCTTTATTATTCCAGATCACCATACAACTAAATAATGAGTGGAACTCAGGGCTTTTTTTCACATATCTATAAGTGAGGACGTGTGCAAGAAGGACATGCTTTGCAGTAACTCCCTAACTGACCATTCTTAATCTGCACAGGCAGCTTTTGACCCTAGAGGGGACTAGCAATAACCAGTTTGGGTGTGTCTCTCGGTTTGAGCCTGCTGTAGGCTCGTGCACGACACAAGTGTACACATGCATGTACCTACACACGTGCATCTGAATTCTCCCAGGGACAGGCAGGTTTTCATTTCCCTTTTCAAAAGGAAGGGAACAGAGAAGCGAATACAGTATCAAACTGCTGCAGTTACTGGGAAACAAAAAGCCTCAGTTACCTGGGTTCTAACTGTTATTTGTCAAGCTGGTTCTACCAAAATAATTTAGGCCATAGAAGACTTTAGCTAAAGCTAATGAGCTTAAAAAATTAGGGCTTTTCCCTCCTGTCTTCACATGAAGAGTTCAAAGCACTGGGAAAGAAGATAAGTAAATGAATAATTGCTTTGCCTGAGAACATTTCTAAACATTTTTCTTCTTTTGATCCACTTGCTGATTCAACTTCGAAAAATAAATTTTACCTCTATAATGATTATTTTGACAGTAAGGTGTACATTTTGAACATGAGAAAAACATCAGTTTATACAGCTGCAAAGGCCCTCTGATAAGTGAGCAAACAGCCCTCATTTTGTTACACATTAAGTGAAGTTCATTTTGCTGCAGTTTCAGCAGAAGGGTGGATAAGAAACACAGCGTGAGAATGGAGTTGTCTGGATTCGGAGGCAGCAAGAAACAGCAAGAGCTATCTGGGGATCTGCCTCTGGGAGGGGCATTTGTAATCTAAGTCTGCTGTGTGTGCACTATACTGTGATGAGTATTTCATGCAGAAATCTTGCAGATTTTAGCCTGAAGGTTTGACTGGATTTGCCAGGCAAATTAGCAGAGAATATGGCCCATACATACAGGGAACACAAATTGAAGAAAAGTCTTCTGCAAAAGTGGCAGAGGTGACAACTGACCAGGACAATGCAAAAAAGGGAATTTCAGCTTGCTTGCCAAGCAGGGTTTTCGAAATTACTGAAACGCAATTTCTTTAGGAACTACTATGCTCTTCTAACCCTTACATTTGCTTTAGTGCAAAGAAAGTTAGACTTTCTCAGAAGCAGTTAGCGACTATTATTAAACAGAAATGCAGGTGAACTGGTTAAAATTAAGATTTAGATCAAAGCAAGGTCTTTAAGGTGCTATGCAATACATGTTTAGGAAAGTGTGAGAACTAAATCATGAACAGCAGGAATCAAAACAGAGTAACAAAGACACATAAGCATGAGTTAATGTTCTATGAATAAGTTAATTATTAACCACAACACAAGCCAACAATAATTAGCTTCAGACAAAAACAATTACTGTGTACTCAAAGAGTTGCATTTTTTTGGTCCGAAGGTAATTCATTTTTTCATTTATACATCAGCCTTCTCTACAATTAGTCCTACATTTTAAAATCTAAAATACCTCTGCAGATGGATGAGAGGCTGCACTGATCATAAAACGATGCCTGTTGTACGCACACAGTAATCGGTTCTCACCACACTCCTTTTGGCTCTTATTGTGAAACTTTTCCATTTAAAACTCAACACAGCTTGGTCTAGCTAGCACTAAAGCTGTTTTTTTCAGTTTAAAGGACTCGGGCATTTGAAAAGTACGTTATGTGGCAGCACTCACACATTTCTGTGGACTCAACTCAGAAGCCAGTTTCTGGATGAATGCATGCTTCTAGGTCTCAAAGACCTGCCCAGAAGGATCAGAAATCCATTTCTGTAAGCAACAGCAAGGTCAATTAGTCCCTCCACCTGCAGCCACTTAGGGCACAGACCGAGGTCTAAAACACTGGATGATTTCATACTTCAGGGGCCAGCTGTTTTTCAACAACCATTTTGCTTTAACAAGTACTTTTGAAGCATTCTGAGACCTTCAGATAGAGAACACTACAGGTACTCGTACACTGCAACCCACGGATGGGCTGCTCCCTGTGCGTACATACTCGACATCTCTCTAAACCAGTTGCGAACAAAGAGCAATACACTTGAGACAGCTTGGGAATCAATCACTGAAGACAGGTGGGGCTGGGCACTGTATGCTGAAGCCAACACTATCACACCCACACTGCTGTTTGAATGGAATCCAAATAGCTTCAACCTAGCACGTCTTCAGGAGCTACAGTCACACCTCTAGGTCACTGTGTAGATATGCCTGCGCGCCACGTGTTATTTCTTTGATGCTGTAGTCTGTTCACTCTCCTTCTTCCTCATGAATCCCAAGACAACCTACTTTCTGACTACGTATTATTTCAGATCAAAAGCCGTAATTCTAGACTAATGGTTTTGTAGCAAAGGGTTACAAAATTCTCAGCAACTGTTTCAAATAATCCTTAGCAGGCACCAATAAGCCAGAGAGACTATGTCCTTCTGGTGTTGTTGCTTATTATTTTTAGAGTTGCACAGATGTAACCAAACAACAACTGCTTTAGAATGTAAAGCAGTTTGATCTCTCTCCCTTTTTACTTTTGCTGAATATCAAGATGACATCTAAGGAAGACTGTCAGTCACAGGCCAAAGTTATTTTGCGTGACTGGATTACAGATAATTTTTCCAGCCAATTACATGATTAAGAAAAAAGAAGTTGAGCTTGAATCAATCTATAGCAATACCCCAAGCTTCTAAAGTCAGGAATATTCACCTTTAATATACACATAATTCCCTGTTAGTACACTATTATGTAGTTTGTAAATCTTTTGGGGGTTTCAAAGTTATGTTATCAGGGTGTATCCTTTATATCCAAATATTTACAATAGGACTGCTGCAATTGGAAAGATCCATTTGACTGGTTTTCCTGTCTTATAAGTTGTGCGCACTTGGAGAGGAAGAGGAAGTAGGCATACATCTTGTCAAAGGACAGAGAATTACTGAATGGGGGGAAAAAACAAAAACAAAACAAAACAAAAACAACCCCCCTCCCCCCAAACTCTCTCCTGCAATTGGGAACAGAAGAACTAGGGATAACATTACCACCTGCATCCTTTGATACATTAAGAGGAGCTCAGAGCCTGCACTTTCTCTGCAGAAACATCAGACACTCTTCAGTCCAACCATCTTGCTCAGAAGTTGACTGAAGGTCTGTGACTTGAGTTTTACAACAAACTTAAGCCAAATACAAGCCACCTCTTCCCAACTCCTCCCCAATAACGTAGACCAGAACAGTGAAACATGGTCATCCAATTAAAATTTTCCAAGAACAAACAGAACCAAGGTTTATGACTTCAGATTACTCAGTTTTATCCTCATCCCAGCGGACCACTTTTCAGCATCCTTTCACCCCCAAGTTGCTACCTTCTTGAACTCATAGAGGGTAAATTCTGCATTGTCAGGCTTCAAGACCTAAGCAAGTAAGAGCAAGTAAGCAAGCTAGTCTACTTACACTGTATGAGTATAGGAAACTCTCTTTTAGCCCTAATCAGTTACAGCTGTATTTCAACTTTTTTAGCAAGGCTGAGTTTCCAAACCAGCTGAAGGGTCCAGAGCAACAGCAGGGAGATGAGACAATTGCAGATGAACGTTGGCTTGCTCCCATAACCATAGTGACCTCATTTCATTAGGGAATGTTGGAAGAACGTAGTGCAAGAGCAGCAGCTAACTTCATGTGGCCACACACATGTAACTTGTTGTGCCTAAGAAATGCCTAGCAAATCACTAGAACATCACCAGAAATTTCTAAAATACTCCCATCGGGTTATTGTTACTAAGAGTAGCTTATCAAATATACCTGGGAAGAGACATAGATGTGGGCATGTGACTTAAGTTCTCTTCTACAGCTGGACTTACCGAACCATGCAAGCAAGAGCCATTACACTGCAAGCTGTGTAAATCCCCCTGACATCACCTAATGTTTTTTTTTAAAAAAATCTGAATGGAGAACATTAATTAGCTTATACAATCTGTCAAAACTCCTCAAGCTGTTGCAATAGCTTATTCAGACTTACATACTATTGCTGCTTATGTACTTACTTACCCTCAAATTGATAGTTACCAATTTAAAGATACTACGGTTTCAAGTAGATAGTCAAATTCTCTCTGTGCAACTCCGGCTTTTTCTAATTGTTTCCAGAATATTTTTGTTTACTGGGAGGAACCATTAAGAATGTCATAAAGTAGCAGTACATCTGGCTGCATGTTAGTTTATTTTTACAGCCTAGAAACTATACATGAAAATACTGAACAATCTTTGTGTCAGTGCTGGGGAGACACTTCTCTGTTCTGTAGTTAAAGTTCATTCAAGAAACTGCTTTCAGAAAGCCTAAATTTTGTTGATATTACAAGCAAAGCCTTATCTCAGCATGCGTACTTGCAGATATCCAAGAGTCATACCAAAAAATTAAAAATAAAATCCCTCTTGCATTCTGATTTAGCAGAAAGCTATAAATACTGAGGCCCTAGAAGAGCAGCCATGTTCCCAGGACTCTTTCTCGCAGAACTGTTTTGTTCCAGCTCCCTAGTTCACATTCCCAACAGCCAAGGATGGAGTGCCATGAGTCACACCTGTCCCAGCAAAGACAGCAATTACACCATCCTTGTTCTGCGAGATGTTACACCTTCCAAAGAGTGAGGCAAGAACATCCTAAGTAAATTTAGAGAAAGTCCCAGCAGGAAGTATTAATATTAATTCTGTTTAGTTGTATTTTATAAACTGGATAGAATCTCTCCAATTCTACCTCTGTTTGCCATTTTTAGGAAGAATTTTCCTTCTCCATTCCCCAAACACCAAGGTATTGGGCTGTCAAAGAAAACAAGTTATGCCAATCATTAAAGGAAATAAAACCACAAACTTCATACATGTTTTCGTTCTTCCTAACAAAAGCAGAACAAAAATAAGAAGAGGAGGCCGCCCAGCAGTCTGAGCAAATGAGTTCTCATATGACATGACCAAATGGTCGGGCACAAGAGCGGCTTGGCATCTGTTGCAGCAATATTGTTCCAACACCTTCAACGGTCTGCACCCCTCAGCAGCAACTGCACTTTCACGAGAAGCAGCATGCACTTGGTATCAAACTCAGTTTTAACGCTGCATGCCAGAGCTGACTTTTTTATGGATGTGGCAGAACATTCACAGCATCCACCAAATTCCAGTACTTCATAATTGACATATAATTTGGCATTTAGCTTGGCCCAAGGACTCCATCCAAAAAATCTCTTGTGGTTGTTATGTAATATTTTTCTAAATTTCCACAGAGTTTTTCTGCCTTTCCAAAAAATATCAGTGCAGCTCTGATACTTCCCATATTTTGCTCTTCAGCCCACCTTTTCAACCAAAACTTTACCAGAAAGCAAGATGGGTTGGGTAGCCAGTGCCATGCTGAAACAAAAGGTGACTACACAAAATGAATGGAAGGTTTGACTATAGAGTTATCAAGCAAGAACAAACATGGAGGCATAGCGATTTTTTCAGAGAAGTACAATCAATTTAGAACATCTTTACCTGAAAAATACTGCCATGACTATCACCAGTTATAACCAGTAGAGTTTGCAGTATTTATCTTTTTAAATAAGATTAATGCCATGTGATTCTATCACTAGTTTTATATGGTATACATGCATAATGATATTTTCTATTATTCATGGTACACCAGTTTTTTCTTAAAAGCAAGCAGCTAATAAGCAAGAAAAAATTCAAACTTTGCTACATGGGAAGAGCATCATGTAAACTTCACCTACAAAAGTGTCAACTCTAATTGGATATTCTCTGGAAAATTCCTAGGTTCTAGTGGCTTACATGCATCCCCAAAAATTAAGCTTTAAAAAGTTCCTTCCTTCTTCTAGTCTGACTTCCTCTAGGATGAGAATAATGGATAAAAACATGGGAGGAAAAATAAGTATTTTCCTGTAGTCAAATGTAAAGTTTCTTTTAAAACAGTAACAAGTCATGACTTAATGTAATGTCCCAAGCTTTGCTGTTCCAAGTACAGGCAACAATGTGATATCATTTTGTGTTTCATCACAACTGCTGGCACAAGTTCAAAACCTATCAAAATCCATATGATCTGTATTTCCCATCAGAAGTGATTTGGCTTAGGCTGTGTGTAGGTTGCCACAGAAGAAAGTTAAAAACAGAGGTGCAGTTTGGGTGGCTACATCTTTCTTTTTCCACTATTGGTATCGCTTACCCAATCTCCCGGCATGTATATTAAGCTAAAGGAACATCTAGATGGCACAGTACAGTTCTTTACAGGACTCACTAGACTGAGCAGAGTGTATTTCTACCAGGGAGAATACAGGGCTTTTTATCCTTGGGATGACACGGGTACCTTACAGAACACTGGACTGTGCCAAGGACACACGCCCTAACTACGGATAGCTATTTAGTACCAGTCATAACAAGTTTAAATACCTTAAAATTATCATCAACTTATATTTAAAACATACGTCACACGGCATTTTGCACCATTCCTGCATTTAGCCCAGAATTTCCAGGAAGCTACAGTACCTTATTGTTGTTCCTTGCAGTCGATCAATCTTCTTATTTAATTCAGCAATGATACTGTGCAGCTCTGTGATTCGTTCCTCGTAGCGTAGTGTTGTTCGCTCCTGCACGTCTTCGTGCTCTCTCATTAGGTGGGATTGTTCACACTAAAGCAGAGAAGCAAGGGTACAAAGGAACAGGAAGAGTCTTATGAATAACTCCAGAGAGACGATATAAAGCAAAACTGCACACCATTAATGGCTTTCTTACCCATCAAACTGACATTGCCTTAGCAAGAAAAATATCAGGTGCAAAATACTGACTGATACACAAAGGTATAAAACTGGCAAGTTTTTAGGAACTGAAAGACTATGCAATGTAATTTTATTATTATTATTTTAAACATATCAAACAGCTGCCCTTCCTGCCTGAATAAAATCCTCATCTGCAACTCAGAACAGCTATAAATATCTCAGCCTGGAATCTCTGTGAGGTTCATGATGCATCAATAATCTTCAGGGATCTTCCCAACATTGCCTGGATTAGAAAAAGTCCCAAGGCAGAAACTGCATTAGGAAAAACAAAAGTAACCAGACTTTGAGATTGTGACACACCACCAGCTTTCAAAAACAACTTTCCCTGTCCTCATACCCTTCATACAAAATCAGCCCTGTGACACAATTCCTGACCATCACACAGACTGACATCTAAGATTTACTATCTGCTGTCTATATATCATTCCTTATGCCCCTCTCCTTGGTCATCTTTCTTCCTCTGTTATTGCAAAAACAGTTCTACCAGCATAGTCCTCTAGTTCTCACTACCTATGCCCTAGGTTTCAAAACCCACCAAAACAGAAAAACCATGTATATTAGTGTTACAGGCTAACATCATTTCATAAAGTTACAGCAGTCAGACCTGGTACATTGGACACTGTCACAGAAACACAATGTCACTTCCAAACGAGAACAGCCTATTATTAAAGCATAAAAAGTACCTTTGATCACCCATATTTTTCATCTCAGTTGAGTATTTCATGCTAGACTGTAAAATATAGCCACTTCTCTTCCTGTCATTCTGGAGGGAAAAGGCAGGATTGGGCAAATGAATTTAAAGCCAGGTAAAACCCAGAAAACAATTCTTCTTCGCCATTAGGAATATTTATTTTTATTAGCCTTTAAAAATAACATATCATATTTTTCTTACATGTATATTCTTTATACCTCTATAATAAAATACTTATTATTTGCACATTTAAATGACTAGATTGCTGCTTGGCTTCCGTAAGTATCACGAAATCCTCCTTTTTCTTTTCAACAGAATTTTAATTCCAGCTTCTCTGGCATACTCCTGATGCCAGCAGCCACTGTACCACAACCACAGCCACTCGACAGCGCATGTTCATTGGAGTTATGCTTGGTAGTAGACTGGAAAGAACAAGACATCTAACTCTCTGCTTCTGACTCCCTGCAGGCTTCAGCCAAGCTTCCTTGCAACCACACGCTGGTATGTACTGTGCTGTGAATAAAAGAAAACTCACAAACCAACCAACAGCATAAAAACCACATCTGTTAACTGAAGACCTGCAATGTAAGATCCTTAGCAGCATTTCTTAAAACTACAACTCATAATAATATATGAAATCCTCTAACATTGTTGCACCAAAATGTGTTTTTCCAAATTAAATAAACACTCTTTATAGGGGTAATGCCCCCAACCCTTTATGTCATACATATGAAACTTATACCTGTACTAACAGGTATGCCAGAATTTTCATCATTTGCCATTAGATTTTTGGGCCCATTACATTCACAACTTGAGAACATCATCTACATGATTTTTCTTCAATTTGAAATCTATGCTGCACTTCAATAACATTTTTCTTTAATGTTTTTAATGAAATTTATTTTGATACATTTAAGTTCCAGAAATAGACACTTTCAAAGATAGTGGTTCCAGGCATTAGAGCACTCATCCACAGGCTGAAACAAAATAGTACCTCTTTTATATATTTAATTTTTCTATCTTTCCTTATTCATACTTTGTTTCAGGATTATTGTGGAAGGGTCTTTTCTTCCTAACTTCAGGGGAACATGCGGTGACTGTCACACCATGAATGTAACGCACACATCTTGTGATAGGTAACTACCATAAGAATTTACCTCACATACCATAATGAAGATTTGTAGCATAAAGGCGTTAAATTGGTTTTCATTATTTTTGGAAAAGGTGCAGAGGAAAGAGATATCCATCCCTCCCTTTAAAAACAGAGTAAATAACATTGTTTTAAATATAAACACAGGCTTATCATCAGAGAATAACAGAAATCTTAAAACCATTTAATCCACAGTATAGGATCTTTCTCTCCACGCAAGATCAGATCTGGACTGCACTAAATTCTGAAAGATTTCCTCTCTACTATACAGTTCAAGGACACTGTCCCCAAAGCCCATTCTGTGGTGTTCTACGTTCAAAATCGCCAATTTGAGTCAAATGCAATTTCATTGCAATTATTTTCAGACAATAAATAAAAAGCCTGTCACAACAGATTTCATCTTTTTAAGCAGTGCACTGAAGAGCAGAATATTGTTTATCTTGACTGAAGATATATGGACTCTTGCTAATGGACCTCAGCCACATTATCAGACTTACTTTCCCTTTTCTCCAGCCATTTCTCAGTCACCATTTTTCAGAAAAACCGTCATTTAGTAACAGACAGACATTGTGAACAACCAGCAGTCTGGAGATGTAAAGAGAGCAGCTTCACATTTTGTTTTTAAAAGGGCTCTCCGCTTATCTGGGGCAAGACTAACTGGAAAAGGCAGAAAGAAAACCTCTGGGAAAGGCAGGGAGTGAAGCTGAGAAGGACCGTTGTAGGTTGGAGGAGGGTAAAGGGTTACTTCTAGTAAGTTCTGATCAGTTAGGAGAAGTCTCAACTAAAAAAGGCAAAAGTATCCAAACAACGGAAATATAGTTTAGTATGAATCCCAAAATACAGCAATGAAATATTCATCTGGTTATAGAGGTTTGCTCCTTCTTATGCCACATTTATCGCAAGCTTAAAAGAGATAAGAAACATGTGTGTTTTGGTACACATTACTAAAGTGCTTTTTTCCTGATACTCAGTCTCTTCATCATCCTCTTTAATTTCTGCATCTTTTGAGTCTCAGAACAACTATCTGCCACCAATTCCTGTTTCTTTCCAAGGTGTACATACTTAGCTCTTGCAATTAAACCGTGTACATCACACAGTTTTTAAGATAAATACCTCAGAGCCTTTTCCTCATCCTCCTTCCAACCTCATACTTAAATTCCAACAAATACACAGGCACCAATTCACTGGGAAAGCAAATACAGGGAGAATCTACTGAGAGGCTGCAAAAGATGAGCCATTGTTGAGGTTAAGAGAAAAGTTTCCAGCACAGTTTTTAACGGAAGTGACTTTAGGTTGGTTTTGGGGATAGACTAAAAAGGTTATTTAAATTGCTGAATAAATTAACAATGCCTGGGAACACCTTGGTCTGACCTCTTGATGCTGGGAAACAACCACAAGAGCAAAAAGATTGTGAGGGAGAAAGAAGATAAGAGAAAGTATTCCAACCTGAGGATGCTGGCTTGGCACGTGATATTACTGCCTATTAACGTACACAATCCCTAACACAAGAAACACTACTGCTGCAGTCTTCTGTGTTACCTTTACTGTGTTCAGTCAGAGGACAGCAAGGAAGCACCAGCAGCAGTGCTACAGTAACAGACCCCGCGGTGCCTTGGGCCCTGCAGGAGGCACAAACAACTCTGCCATGGCATGCAGGAAGAATTCAAGTCATCACAATGATAAACCTGTCTAACAGGCTCACAGAAGCTAAAAATCTTTGCTCAACACAGTGTTTTAATTTAAGAGGAGTGGCAGATTTTAAAGTGGCAATCAGCTCATCTAACTTTATGTATAAACACACATCCCTCATGCCCAAGCCTCAATCCTGCAAACACACAAGGTCAGAATTCAATTGTTTGATGGTATACTCTGTGTATACTTGATTTGGAAGAAGAATACAAGTAAACAGAACTAATCCATGTGAAGCAAGAGCATCACACAACAGAACTACTAATTTCAATGTTGATCTGAAGACAACGCATTTCTATTTAAAATTACTTAGTTAAATGAGAAATTGAAGTCTTCCAGTGAAGTCTTCTGTTCTTATATGCCTACACAGTGTTAGTTTTATTCTTATAATGAAATTCTTCCACCTGCCTTCAATTCTGACTAATTAAGAGGATGGTAAGGAATTATTATTGCACTGATGGAACTTACTGCCACTGTGACACAGGATTCACTACTCTGTGTCTAGAGTTATTTTTAAATTCCTAAATTACTAGGAATAAAGCAGAAAGAGTGAAGAGAACAGAAGTGCCTTAAGAGAGAGATGTAAGGGTAAGAAAAATGTAGCAGGTGAAGCATCTATTTCTGTTGTATTTGCTGAAACTTCCAGCATGTAGTTAAATCTTGTGTTCTACCATAAAACTTTACAATTCAATGACACAGGATGTTGCAAAAGCCAAGAATATAAATGGATTAGAAAGAAGATTAGATAAATCCATGGAGGATAGGACCATGGGGGACTGTGAAGTATGACGCAGCCTCTGGCTCAGGAAGTTCCTATGCTGTTGAGGGCTGAAAGATGAGGGAGTATGCTGGAGGAGGACAACCTTCTGTGTGTGTGTCTTATGCTTTCCCTTCAGACATCTGCTATTTATCATTATCAGAGCCAGGACACAGGGTCAGACAGAACTAGTAGAAATCACTACTTTTCTCTTCATGACCATAGAAAGATTTTGAAAAAAGACATTAGTTGCGGATGGCCAGTACTTTCCAGCATACTACATTCAAGAGATCAGGTCAGTGCCAAACCGCACCCCAGTACAAACACATAGACAAGCAGGTCTGCTGTCATACTGAAATAATAGAAGGGCATAGGCTAATGCTACAGCAGGGTCTCCACAGACTGTAGCTTTGGACACCAACTCTACCATGGTGCAATAACCAGAAATCCTGGTTTGTGCTGCTTTCAGTGCACTGGTGCCTCACACTCTAGAATAATACATGGTGTTTTATTGACCCATGAAATACACCTTAGATCACAGTAATGACAGTGGGGGGGGGGGGGGGGAAAGACACCCAGCAGCCATAACCATCTTTCCTCTCTGATGAGCCTCACTTGACAATACTTTCATGAAATACCACATGAAAGGATCCAAATATTAAGGATCTCATCACCAAGAGTAACAGGATCTTCTGTTCATCTTGGGCATACACACATTCATTATACATGGCTAGACAAACACAGCCGTATTATAAAATGCTCTTTTGGGTTACTATGTAAAAAGGTTATTTACACACAAAGTCAACAACCTCTGGCTGTCAGGTGGGCAGTCTGGGGATGCATCTATTACTTGTCTTGTGCCCAGGAAATTCACTATTGACTGTTGTGGGAAACAGGACACTGAGCAAGATGAAGCCTTGGCCTCATCTGGTAGGGCTACGGTTATCAGTTTCTATGTTTCCTGTTAGGGCCTTACCATATAAAAGTACCCCCCTTAAATGATATCAGGAAAATAATCTACATTAGCATCAGCAGGAACACAAGCAGGGCAAAAGTAGGGAACACAAGCTTTTATGTGTCCCAATCATAAAAGCAGCTGAAAAACTGGAAAACAGCAAGGTACGGTGCCATAACAGAAATACGTTAGCCCCAGCACAGGGAAGGGGAAGCAGACAAAGGGCTCCTCTTTATAAAGAGCAGCGGAGGGCAGAAGGGGGGCGGCAGGTTGCCACACTAACATGCCTCCACTGCCACGTGCGCTCAGGGCAGCCACCGAGGCCCAGTATCCCCACATGACTCTGTGGCGTAGCAGCAACAAACAGCACAGGTATGACCACATACCTTTGATCTCCTTCTCTCTACTCCACCAAACCAGCAATTACTTCCTTTCACAAAAATTCTAAGCATGAGCTCTCCAGCCATCTTTCTTGACCATTTGCCATCTCCAACTCTTTTACCACAGCTCCCCAGGTTACCTCTGTTCTGCAAATCACTAAACCTTTCTTCCAAGGTGTCTCATATGCCTCACGAAATGACAGGAAAGTTGCTACCACAATGTGGTTTGTTCCAGAGAGAGCTTAACATGTGAACGGAGCGGACACAAGAGCTGCTTTCATAAGTAAAGTCCAGATGCAGAAGAGAGATTTAATACTGATCCACTAGCACCTGAATATGGGTTACACAGAACCTCAAACATCCCTTAATTTGTGCCTTCTGAGCCCCTGATGCACATTAGTGAGGAAGAAATGCATTAGGTAGTAGAGAAAAAATGACATATGATATGATACGCATTTGGATGTACTCTGTGGAGTGGGAGGAAAAGTTCAAAAAATGTTAAATGGAGCATCTACTTGAAAAAGGAAGTGACGCAGTTAGAAAAATAAGAAAATATGAGGTGGTATCACTAGAGTCTGTCTCAGCACTTAAACATAGCCAATATATTGAATGTTTGAGCTGTGCTTGTTTAATGACTTATTCCTTATGATGGACTGTATTTTATTTAAAAACTTCAGTCACACCCAAATGATTTTCTATCCACTTCAGAGCTTTTAAAAAAGAATTTGAAGAGAACTAAAACATTAAAACTTTATAGAAATTGTTCATTAAAACTTTTTTTTTCCCAAAAAAACCCCCGCTGTGACAAAGTTTGTAACCAGCCACAACCCTACCATTACACAACACTTAAGGCATTCCAGTTATCCTTCTCTTTACAGCAATGATGGACTGCCCTAAATAACCACCACAGAATAACTACAAAGCTCAGTCAGTCCAGAAACATCTTAAAGTTTCTCTATTCCCATCAGCCTTCCTCTCCTGCTCCACTCCCACCCTTTGCATCTTCCCTTTTTGGTGTGTCCCCAGAAGTATTTATTTCAGCTTGGAGAAAATGTACGACAAAAGCACGCTAGCTTTCAGATATTCTGAGAAGCCAGATATTCTGGTTTTGTCATATCCATAGTACAGATAGCAGTCATCACTACTCTGGTGTTCACAACCACACAGCACATGACCATGAGAAAACCCTCACTCAGCATTACAAACTCAGCACTGCACGCGTGCATGCTTTGGTAACAAAGAAAACCCATCAGACAAAACCCCAGTCTCATGCAATACCACCAGAGCCTGTGTTCACTGGGACTAAGGGCTGATTAACCAAAAAAACCTCCTAAAGTCACTGCCAACGGGGAATTGCCATCGCATGGGAGCACCTGCAATGCACTCCTTATAGACTGAGGCGCACACACACACATATATATATACATACATACACACACACACACATTTTTACAAATATCTGGAAATACATATTGCACACTAATAAAGATTTGTGGTTAGCACAAGGCCTAGCAGAGTGATAAACAACAAGGTCAGCGTAGCTGTACAAGATGATGTAGATTATTTGGGTGCAGTGGACTCATCTGACTGTTTAACGATTGCCAAATGCTCTCTCCTATCAAACTGTGCCTCGGATAGAGGAGTCTATCTCAGACAACAATATATTTAAAAAAGGATCTCAGGATTATAGCTGACAAATGATTCAATATGAACTCCCAGTGTGACTCTGGGTCATATATCTAAGGAAATAAAGAGTATAACTGTTGCACTGATGAGCTGCAATAAGAATATTACTTATAAGCCTGTGAACCCTAAAGGTAGCCTAAAAAGAAAAAAAAACCAAAACAGTAAATGCAGATGAGGGCCAAAATATGATTGAAGGACTGAAATAAAAGATTTAAAATGTAGGCTCCATAAACATTTGTACATTTGGCTTGAGTACAAGTAACCCCTGTGTTTTTTCTAGGCAATGCCCCAATATATATACTCACAAAGATACAAGCCCCCATCAAGAACATGCCAAATACTAAAAGACTCTAAAGTAATGGGAAAAGTATAATAAAAAACAGTGAATGGAAGCTGAAAAGAAACAATCTAAGTATGTTTTAATGTCTTTAAAAAAATCTAACAATGAAACAGTCACAGTTTCTTGATGCTATCAGATAGGATGCTTTACTGGACAAAATGCTTTGACTGGCTCTCTGCAAGTGTAAATGACTGAAAAACAACAGTCTGTGATTCACTAGATGATCGGACATTCCCTTCTCTTTCTAATCCCAATAAATTCAAGTGTATGTTTTTAATTGTAAAGTACTTACAAAAGGTATTTGCCAGAATGACAGTATCCAAAAACAAAAGTTTCATTTACAGAAGAAATAAAGACAAGGAACAGTTCAGTTTTGAAAAGACTTTTTTTTTTTTTTTCTGAGAAAGAATTATAGTTCAGACCTTATTCTTATTTAACCCTTGGCTTTCCACTGAGAGTGTTTTCCCAACAGATGTGTAGAAAATGGCTTACTGAAAGCTGAACTGAGATCACAAAAACACTTTTCATATACCACCAAAGCACTGCCAATAGACAGTAACTTTTTATTACTGTTAATTTGTGCTGTATTTGAATCTGACCCATGAGCTAAAGACTCTGTGGTCAGTCACCTAAGCCAGTAAGAGTATTCTGCAATTTTTTTCTAAGGTATTTTAAAACATTCTTTATTAAAACAAGTTGTTTATGTTGACTTGAAAACAAAACTAATCTAATTATTTCTTGACTTTTTTTTTTTAATAATGCCATCAGCACACAAAACTTAAAATCACTGCAAGTATTTTTCTTACACAGTCTTAAAATCTTCTTTCACTCATGACTAAGTCATATTTCATCCCCTTGCCAAGTAGCACATTCCTCTCTGAAGAACAAGGACAACAGAAAACCAAGGACCATTTTCAGAATCTGAACCTGCTGCTCACCTGTGCTTTTGCCAACTTCTTTTCCAACAGGTCACGCTCCCTTTCGGTTTGTTGTAGGCGTTTATTAAGCTCCACTATGTCTCCCTTTAATGATGCCAGGGCTGCTAAATGGAGCTAGAAAACAAAAGGGAAAGAATAACCAAATCAATCAACTTCTATACCATATGTAGCAGCAGTATTTGAAAGGAGAGAGAATATTATATAGCAGTTATAGTGTTGGTGGTTTTCTGTAGTGGTTAATAGGAGTTTTCATATAACAAAAGAGTCTAAAAGTAATCCACATACAACTGAATTCTCTGTCTAGACAGCACACATTCTTCTTTCAGAAAACACATTGCAAGGATAAATACAATGAAGTGTAATGAAGCTGGAAATGTGTACATTAGTTCTAACATTAGTTTAATAGGAAGTAGTTTAAGCCTTGTGTTATAAAACCTTAGATTAAATGTTGACTCAGATTTGCATTATAAAAAAAAAAGTATATCACATTTTAATGCCTTCAGACATATAGAGGTTTTCAGTTGGGTGGAGGGAATAACTCCATTCATAAGATTCAGTTTTACTTTACAGCTAATGCATATTCCACTTCAAGCTACTGCTTTACACTTGCCATTTTTCTGAGTCTCATGTCAGCGGGTTTCAATGATTCTAATTTACTGAAGCTGCACATGAAACCCTTGAACTGTTTTTCTTTCTGTTAATAGTTTATTTGGATGAAAGATTCATTCTGTACTTAACAGATAACTTGTGGAAATATATATCAGACCAGGATAACTAGCATAATCTACAATTTTTACTTAAAAAAATCCAACACTCAAAACTCATTCACACTCTCTTGTTCTCCTGAATACCCCATTTGCTGTTACACCGAACGCATGGGTTATAATTCAATATTCCGTAGTGACGGCTACAACTCAAAAGTCCAGGGGGGAAAAAACAGCCAGTAATACAGAAGTCTTTCTTTGTAGTAGTAAAGAAACAATTCCAAGTTATATTGGGTGAGAAAACAAAAATGACCTTTCACACTGGACTGAGTAACAAGGCAAACTTGGCTCTGCTGCCAAGACTCGGGCTGAAACAGAAACCCTATTTCTAGTCTTCCAGCCAGACTACCTCAGTTTTTCACTCAGGTTGACATTTTATTGGGTGGGTCTCTTAAGTTATTTTTTTGTTCCAGTTCCAGTCAATCTGCTAATGAATCCAATTTTTATATCGATACTGGAACACTTTACAATACTGGAAGCCAGCAAAACCATAGGTGTTCTCATGTACCGACATGTGAAAGTGGCTGTAATACAGCAAAGAGACTAGGTTATTTGGCAACAGTTCCTTCATATAGAGTATTCCAATTGTTATAGAAAAGGCCAATTCTGGCTTCAAGACAAAAACAGTAACTGTATAAAGATTTTAGATGTGTTTTCTGCAGCGTTAATACCAGTATAATCAGCTAGGCCAGAGGCTCTGGGCATCCTCATTTGTCAGCTCAGCCTAAAACACTCTTATTAAGTCAGCTGCAAAAAAAAGTCATACGCACAAGCAGAGTTATTCATGTCAGTGTAAATCTGCATGTATGTATTTTTATGTTGCAGTAAGTTTAAGAATCTCAAGGCAGCCTCATTTTTCAAGTAAAAAAGCAATAATTCAGCCCTGCTTCTTTCAAATGTGTGTGCTGAAATTGCTTAATAAACCCAGACATTCCTTGAATCTTGAAGTATTCTTGGCCATTTGAATAATTTTTTCCTACCACAGGAAAATATGCACTAGTTTTACAGTATGGACAAACCAGAACCAGCCTAGTTTTACCAATCCGTTTATACATGTCCCCTCTTCAGGAACACTGGTGAGTTTCTAAGCCACCGTTTCACTTTGTTCCCTCTATGGAGGTGAAGCATTGCAATGAAGCTCGCTAGCTTGTTCATCAGATCTTGCTTCCTTCACCACAGCCTTCAAATAGTAGACCAAAAAATGGCTACAATTCTCGAAATTGAATAAGCCCATGCTACATAGCCAAGTAAGTATCATTCCCTTTCATACATTAAATTAAATGATCACCAGCTGTGGTTTTAATTAAATACCAGACCAATAATGTTCATAGACATGGAGATGTAGCATAGAAGGACACCGTTAATTTAAAAATTTAACTGAAAAACAATTTGTCCTCTGAACAGTGGAACTAATGAGGCCGACTTCCTACGGATTCGTGTCTTTGTCCCCTTCCCACACTACAGTCGCCAGAGCTTGTCTTCATGCCCCCAGCACACCCCAAACTAGGCAAGAAACAGCATGAACCATGTCTAGTTTTGCAGTGACACTGCTGCCTGGCCTGACAACTCCTGCCAAGGAGAGTGTCAAACAGGCGAGTTACACCAGCCTCCCTTTTAATACACGTCTCTCTTCTCCAAGCAACCAAGGGGTTTATTATTAGAAACAAAGTTTGTTAGTTGTTTTACCATCCAAAATGATCCTTTACTTTCATAGCTTTGGCCCAGCTCATTTTCTAAGTGCTATTAAAACAACAGAAAAATGGAAAAGAGGAGTCCAACAGGATAACACAACACATATGACAGGTAACGAAATGGCAGACTAGATAATACAAAGTTTTCACATATAGAGGAGGGCTGTCTGGGATAATCTTCAGTTTCACATGTTTTCCCGGCACACAGAGCAATAAGTAATACACAAGTGGAGCGTCTAGATACTACTGCAATAAAAAATAAGCACAGTTAACACAGCTAGCATAAGTGTATTCTTGGCGGTACCAAGGTCTCCTCCTCTGATTCTTTAAAAAAAGTTGTTACAAAATATTGTTGCATCTTCTGTTATGCTGTGAAAGTTCCCACAGACTGTGCTTCCCTGTGTGTTTGTAAACCACATGGTAGGGTGGGAACTGGGACAGGAATCTTTGGATGTTGCTATAACACGAACAAGCAAACATCTGAGCAAAGAGCTATAGCCAACAAAAAAGTCACTCCAGGGAAAAAAAAAAAATAGAACTCAAATTTAATAATACAAGCTATTAAACGTGAAAAGACTCAATCTAAAAACCTCAACTGGAAGGCAATAAGCAAGTCATTATTACAATTCTGCAGTACTGGAGCGTTACATGATATGAGAACTGAGGGAAGGGAAGAGAACAGAAGTAGCCATATGGCAAACCGCTTTTTTTTCCTCAGCAAACAACGAGAGACAAGGCAGAGTTCCTATCACTAACATACATTCCTATCACACATTTATAGTTCAAGGTGGGCTGCCTCTTAATGGCCTGAGATTATAGAGCAAATTAGAAATGCCGCAGTTTGCAACAGTTAAGTCAGGCACCATGAAGATTTCTGTCTGCACTAGGCGCTGTTCCGAGCCTTCGAGCAGCAGCTCCCAAGGAGCTCTACGCGAGCCCAAGGAAAACAGCTGACTCACAAAGCCTGCATCGTTCATACATTTCATATTGATCTAATACAGCAAGTATTGAATCCTCATGTTCCACCTAAAGAAAAACAGTACATGATGCTAATGCACCCAATCTGTCCAACAGACCAGGCAAGGTCAACACATGCGAAAGTAAGGAATGAAGAGGGCTCAGACAAAACCCCTTACTTGTCCCTCTACCATCATCCAAGGAAATCAGAATTCTTCCAGTAAAGGAATGAGGGGCATGGGATTAATATATCACCTATCTTACATCAGAAGCTATAGTTTCTATGAAATCTACTGCAAGGACCACAGCAGGCTGCTTACTCTAACACATACATACCGCATGCTGTGCCTGACACTATTCTGCCCGTTCACTCACGGAAATCATCATTACCAACTGATGCACAGAATGCAGTCTTTTAAATTGCAAACCACTATAGAGCTAAGTCTTGAAAGATATAAACATTCAAAAAATAAGCACAGTCTTAGGAGAAGCAAACTTCTGACCTCTCTTCCAGCCTCCTTCGCAGCCTTCATGTCTTTGCCTTACTCCTCCCAATTATACCTGCTTCTACGTTATCTCATAAAGTATGGCAAACATGATTTAATGATGTATTGTTTGCACAGTGCTTTAAACACTGCTTTTGGTGCTTCTATGTAAGTACAATTAGAATCAATGTTTGCTGGCAGTCAGGTTTCTCAAGATTTTTAGGGAAAACAAAAATACAGAAGCAGATGGGACAGCATGTGAGCTGAGCGACAAGGAAGCAGGAAGCCGGTAACAGGCCTGTAGTACATATTGTTACAAGTGTTTTGATGCCACGAACAAAGTAAGAGAAAGATCTAAAGGGCGATGAAGGAGGGCACTGAGAAAATGACAGGTTAAGGTAAAAAGCACTGCAAAGCATTACAGTTACTATTATACACAGCATTTTTCCTGCCATTGTGAACTGTCATCCTGACCACTGAATTTAACCCACACTTTTCTCTTCCTCAACCTGGAACCAGCCAAATTAAATCATATAACTAAACCCAGTCTCACTCATGGCGTATTTTTGCTATTTTCAACAGAGCAATTACAAAAGGGACCTATGCACATCCTTTTCTCTGAGAAATTACAGAGCTGATCTTACCTTCTCCATCTCCTTTCCTGCTTCCCCAGCTACAGTACTGCAGCTCAGGAACAGCTGTTCAGAAATGTAACCTCTGATATAACAAGTGAGCCATAAAAGCATCAAAATCATGGCAAGAAGATATTAACCTTTTGTACCAATGCAAAACAGCCAAACACCAAATGACCAGTTTGTTCTACTCATCTGCTCTTCCATTTTGTCTATCACTTGTGTTTTGCCTGGTTTAGTGCAAAAAACTCATAGTAGCGACTTTTTTTGTGTTTCACTACTACCAATTTTAGTGACAGGCAGTATAAGCAAACACACCTGATCAAATGTTCAGAAGCTCACCTCATCTCTGAAAACATAACCTTTTTTTGTTATCAAATGACATTACACTGGATTTGAAAACCCAAGCTGCTTGGCAAAACAACAATAAATGACAATTTAAAAAAAATTGTACTGTATTTTCTGACACCCTTCTTATTCCTCAAGCTGAGACAAAAATGACTAAAACCATAATCACTAGCAAGGAAATAAAAAGGTCAGTAATATAAGTTTATAATGAAAAACACATTTTAAGATGGGGGGGGAACCGTCTGAAGTTTGAATTCAGGAATCTCAGTATTTACGAAGGTGATTGTGTTGTGCATTGCTAATTTCCATTAATGGCAATAGAAAACAATGGCCGGGCTAGCCCAGTAAAAGCTTAGGCATGGCTAGCACTAATCTGCTGAACTGAAAGAAGACCTGTCACTTAGCGTGTGGCATGTATACTTAAGACTTGTGCAATAAAGGTACAAGAGGAAAAACTTAGAAAGAACAAAAATATTAAAAATATTAAAGAAAAAATATTAAAGACAAAAGAAAACCTAGGCAAAGCTTAAATAACTTTCATATGAAACAAGTTAGGATATGCAATTGGTGTTGCAGACATTTGCTGTACATAAAAATTCAAGGGAGTTGTCAAGTTCACATTTTATCAGGACCACAAATAGCTACAGCACTACTTTAAATAAATGTGTTGATTTGCAAGTGACTGATATCAAAATGTACAGCTACTCTCAACCATTTATTTTTCTTTTCAGTCCTGCACTTTTTATGCCTCCTTTTCTTGGCCATGCTCCATGACAGGTGCATTTTTATGGTACAAGTGACAAAATAAACGTAATTGAAGTCCATTTTGGTAAATGGACTGGCAAGGTGGAATGGAAAAAACTTTGAAGAACAACCATCTCCCGGAAGTAGTGACAGGATAGCTTGATATTCCCTAGACAATTTCAGTTGTATCATCTCTAGAGCATAACCCTGAAATACCACAGCCAACTGTCCTTTCAGTAATTACCCAAGGCAAAGTCAAATGACTAAAAAAGCAATACCATTGAATTGCTGGCTGTGTCTACAAACATGCCCTAAAACTGAATGTTTGAAACAATTGTTACGTACTAATATAAAAAGCTATCAATTTTTTAAATGACTCAAGAAGTGGACATTTTGCAACTACTCTGCTAAAGTAAGTAGGTCATATTAGGCATTAGACAGTTATTTCATATGTTTGTGCAGGGTTAAACAAATGATGTGCCAAAACAAGCCAGGATGGAGTCTCCCAAATCCTAGCAAATCAAGGAACAAGTGTTCATACGGCATACTTTGTTTTAATTTGAAAAATCTGCAGCTATGTTCAATCTGTTTGTTATTTAAAAACATTTTTAAATGATTTTTTTTATCTAGAAATTAACATTTCATAGACTTCATATACATATGACTATTTCAAACTATTTCTTAAAAAAAGAAAACTAAACAATATTAACTCCTGCCTTAATCACAGTGACGTGTTTGATAAACATACAGCATTTGCTTTAAAATACACTACAACGTTGTTCAAAAATGTCAAGCAACAGATAATCCAATGCTATCACTGACATTACTGAGAGTAGGATCTGTTTTAGAACAGCATAAAATGACAAAAAGGACATAGTCATGGAAAGTATCTTCCTTTGAAAAATTACTTTGACAATGACACTTGATGAATGGAGCATAGTGCTAATTTGTAATTCATGAGTCTGCCTGAGGGCAAGACTCATGCTTAGGCCCTATCTGAGTACAGGACTTCAGGACTATTTCTATTACAACAGATGCTCATACCTTCATGGGAAAGAAAATTTTAGCCGACGTGAGGAAAAGCCTAAAAACATGACCTGAAAGTAATCAAGACAGAAGTGTCTGAATCTGGAGATAGCATGAAACAACCGTACTTTGCAAAGGTAACTTTTTCCAGATTCTTAACAGCATTACTTGGCCCATGGCAAGGCAGCCCACATGGCCCCCCTGACACCCTCTTGCCAGGCTCTTGCACCGCGTATGAAGGCTCAGCCTTGCTTGTGCCCTCCAGAGAAGGAGGGAGCAAGATAAAAATAATACAGGGGACGGAAATGGGGGTTTGGGGGATCACGCTAGCACAAAATACTGTCTTCACGTCACCTCGGTCTCAACACTTACAGTCTGCAACTGCAGGATAGCCTTTCTGTAATTCAAAATTTAAAAAGTGCTATTCAAACACCATTATGAGATGGGGTGGGCTTGGTATGTCTACACTATTAGCTAAGCAGGATTTGATCAATTTATTTAACATTTAACATGCTCACCCTTCTTACAATTACTGACAGGGAGGGTTCTCAATGCAACTTAAGAAAGACAAATTTCCTCTCTGTTTTTAGCACTTTGGATTGATGGAAAGAGGAAATATCTATTTCTTTCTATCCTTCCCTTCTGCTCAAAGCAGCTGAAGAAAATGAAGGGAGAGAACTGTGAGGTTCAGTGCAGCTCCTTATTCCTAGGAAACCTCAGGATGCCAAAGGCCTTTTCTCTGTTCCTTGCAGTTTGCCAGGACCACCTCTGGGACAGGCATACCACTCAGGAAAGAAAGGAGCAGAAAACGTAACCCTAGGCAGCACTCTGCTTTTAGCATTAAGGTGACCCACATCCTACTGCTGGATGCAGCAACTGTCACAGATGGACTATAAGTTCATGCACGTGGACTTGTTTTTTAACAGTCCCACTGTTTATCCACCACATTAACTTGCTCCTTCACCTCCAGTCTGAGACTGAGGACAATCCAGATCTTTTAAAACAGAGACTACCACTCATGTGAAAGACACTCAAAAAACAGATACTACTTATTATGTTAATAATAACAAAATTTAAGAAGTATTCCATGGAGCTTGTATTTTTTTCAAAACCTCTCAAACAGGAAATTAAGTCCAATTTCCAAAGACAAGACTATGGACTTGCAACAAAGCTGTATTTACAGTGACATAAGGATCTTTGTCTCCAGAATGACCTATATGATCTGCTGTCACTGTAAATTTAGGGAGACAAAATAGGTCATGCCAGGTGAAATCAGTGATCCACCAAATCTAGCACTTTGCTTCTGGCATAAGCCAAAAGCTGATGCTTCAGAAGAAAAAAAGGGAAAAAACAAAACTCCCCCCCTCCCCAAACGAAACAGAAATCCAAAGAGCTAAACCCCCTACAATGTACTTGCCCAAGTATTCAAAATCTGTAGGAAGAAAACATCTTTGATTCTTGATCAGCTCATGCCCGGAAGTGCTTTACCGATTGTCTATACCACAGCTTCCAAAGCCGCAACACTAAAGCAATTCTTCGCAAACAGAACTAAACAATTTTAGAGTCTCCAGATGTGGCAGCACAATCCTCTGGACAAGCATGCATGCACGTTTAAAGAACAATTTACATTCAGTTCAGTTTTTCTTCTTAACTACTCTCATTGTGAACTGCATCTCTGAACAGTTCATATTGCTGCCCCATAGAGCTCAGGCCACCAGCCTGCTGCCCTTCACAGCAATTGTGAGGGCAATTCTCGCCAGCACTACCGGCACCTGCAGTTCAGTCCTCCGCTTACACTTTCTCCAGAGTGACAGAGTTAACCAGTGACCACCCAAGTTAAAAGAAAGCTGTATTTTTTTTAATGCATGTTAGAAAGGTAACATACCATAAGCAATATTCAACTTATATAAGGTTTACCAGGTCTCATTCACTGGCCATACACACTCCTGGCAGTAAATGTCTGACCTGTCAATGCTGCATTCCCAGGTCAGGGTCTCGCTATTCTAGTCAATTCTCGGCACAAGGTACTATCCCCTAGCTCAGTCGTGTCATTTTAGGCAGATCTCGGTTGTTTTGTCTGGCAATCTTTACCAACCAACCAGTTCAAACCTGGATGAGCAATTTCCCCAAGGGGAATTTACTTCTTCAAACTTGTTTAAGGCAAATCCCTAGGTAGGAAAATTACCTGTGTTATAATCTTAGTTCCTGTAGGAAGCTTCTATAATTCCTCTCTAGTCACATACAACAAATCTTTGTAAAAAGTTGTTATACTTGAGTATTCTATGTGTAAACAACATGCAACATATTTCAGCATTTCCAGACTTCCAAAGTCCTGCATCTGTCATTGCCTCCTTTTTCTTATTACCTGGTCAATACCCAGGGAAAAGCTGACTGATTTTACCCAAAGCTTTACAGTTAGATGGCAAATTATGGGAGAGTTCATGTTTCTTCTGTTGAGTTTTACATCTACTGCACTGGATGTTATTAGTAAAACAACAATTTGAACAAATTGGATAGAAAATTATCACTGTTGCACAATACAGCACTGATAAGAGTCTATGATGATTTAGCTTGAGAGATGGGCTTGTTAGAAAGAAGAGGTTCAAAACATGAGTTACTGCAATATTGCTAGAGAAGTTTTCTTGTAAACAAAAAAACCAAAAAGCACTGCTTAGCTGGTTTTTAGTATGTCAGTAACTGGTACTAGTTTTTATATTTACAGAAATAACTATCCTTAATTCTAGACAACAGCATGTTAAATAGTTATGAAAAATATCAAGTACAATTCCTAAATTCTATCCTAACAAAGTTTCTTCCTTCTCAAGATAGACAGTCCATTGGTCTATCCAAGTAAGTTTTTACTCTCTATGGTATAATCCATTTGAAATAAATTTCTCATTGAAGTATTTCACTTAAAATCTCTTTCTCTTTCTTGAAAAATATGAAAAAAATTGCATTAGTGAAAAACAGTAGGTTTTCTGTCAGACCAGAGCAACGAGTTGAAGAACTGAGAAACTGAAAATGCCCTCCAACACCTTGTCTCTGTCTAATTAATACCAGTTATTTGCATGCGCATCTCTGGTGCTAACTATCAGCAAATCTCATGCAAGATTTCTGCATGATGCCCCAGACTCCTTTCCTGCCTCAACTACCTTCAGAAAGAGGCCGAGCACTGTAGCAGTTGTGAACCAGGCTTTTTGAAAGCTGCATCAATGTATTCTTCTTTTTCAGTCTCTGTAATACTCAGACTTTAAGCACTGGAACCTCCCGCGCACAAACAACTGAAAAGGTCAAAAACAAACATTACTAAATGTTTATTATCCATTGCACTAGCATGGACAAGCGCACAGAGACTACAGCTGGCACACTCCAATCTGTTCAGTGAATAGGAATTTACATAAATATTTTTTTTGTATTTCAGTAACACCTGGATGTATTATTCTATTTGGGAGAAATATTTTCTTTCATTGTGCACCGGACTAATAATCTAACATGATATTTTGGTATTTAGTGTCAGGCATAGTGTCTTGTTCAGGTGGCCTAGTATTTCCTCTGCCACTTTTTTTGTGGGCTTCTCCAAATTTAAAAGCAAGTTGCTGTAAAATTTGCAGAGTCTGTACAACATGGCAAAGTCATGCCAGAACTTCTGAGTCAACTACTAACAGTGATTTGTAAAGACAGCATCCGAAGTCATTCAAAGGTACAATTAACCAGTAACTGAAATCAAACCTGAAGCTAATCAAGGGAAGCATCATTCCCAAACCTCATGGGCAGTCATTGCAGACTCATTGCAGTCGAGCTCACAGCTCTGTCTGCACAAGTCAGGGGTGGGAAAAGGTGTCTTGTAAATTCTAGTACAAGGTTTAATCTGTTTCTCATAACTGCTTCTCCAACAATAAGATCCCTTTTTTGTCCTTTTGTATTGTAAATTCAGATGTAGGGATGCGACAGATGAGTTATAGTTCTTCAAGTGAGGATGCTTTTTCTTTTTTTTTTTCCCTTTTTACTGTAAAAATAATCCCTTGTTCATCATGGAAAAGAGGATGAACATTTTTTTAATGTCAAATTTCTGCAAACAGAAAATTTATCTTCTCTATTCCAGACTACCATGTATGTTGTTTAAGGCTAGGCTAGGCATTTTCTATGGCCTCTTCCCTGCAATTTCTCAGAAAAAGAATAGAAGTTAAGATTTAAATGTTTTGGTGTGCCTAATGAACAATTCATCTTCACTACAATTGGTACACATATTCTCAAAATTTAATTGCACTTAATAAATTAAATTACAGAAGCTTATAATTAGAGAAGCTCAAAGTTTCAGTCAAACAAAAATTAAAAGTAAAAACTGCTCTAACATTTTGAGTTTTATATGCATAGTATTTGCATCATTCTGGCTCTGCTAAGCCAAAGGCAGGTTCATTCCTTTTCTTAGACTTTGAATGCTAAATTTGACTTTGTATTTCACCCATGCAATCCTATTAAACAAACAAGAGTTGCACAGATGTAAATGCATCTAAGAGCATGGTCCCGAGGTTGTCATTCTCTCCTTAAGAGTAATATTCTTTGTTTTAAATCATCAAATAATAACGCAAAAACATTACTAATTCCCTAAGGAAGTCAGGACAGCAAAGGAAGGTACTGCTTAAGCATTTAATAAAATATACTTTTTATGTTTATATAACAGATGCACACACATGCACAAATATAGAAAAACCAGGGGTCATGACAAGTCAAAATTTATAATTTAAAGGCATTGTACATGTCACAAACATCCCACTTAACACTTCAAAACGTCTGCATCCTTCTTATGACCTCTTTCACTAAACATACGCCAAAAAAGACTCACTGTGAATATGGTTCATAAAGAGCTTTCCAGCAATCACTGGCACAGCTATAAATCTACATAATGTTCAGGAAATAAATCTTGTGCTCTCTGCTGCACATATAGGAACATTAATCTTCAGATGAACACAATACAGTACTCCCTTATCTGTTTAAAGTAGGGCAAACATTTTACTCATGTTAATTGTCCTGACAGAAAGGGATCAACACTGCATTAATCCATTTAACACATGGCTTATTTTTCACCCCTGTACACTATGTAGGCCCAAATGCTTGCTGATACCAAAGCTACACCTACTCCATGTAGAATTCTTCAGAGAGTGTTCCTCACTTATATAGCATTCTCATTTGTATATTCATTAGCTTATGGCATATTACTCAAATAATTTGGCAGAATGAAAGTGAAAGTCTACTTTTTGGTATTCCATGGTTTCATCATTTCTGCAATGTGATACTTCACAACTCAGGTGGAGAGTTACACTGCTGTATTATTTTAATTTACATTATCAAAAATACCTTCTGTGGGCTCTAAAATCTTGATAGAATAAAAGCATTAGCTTTAAAATAATTCTAATAGTGAAGCAGTAGCCACTCCAATCTAACCAAAGAAACATCAGTCAAAAAACAGGAGCCCATTTTTCCCCCTCTTAAAGTAGTGTCCCAGTTCAAGCAGCATATTAAGCAGCTCTGTATCAGGCCAGACCACAGGCTGTCAGCCCAGTATCCTGTTTCTGAGAGTGCTCAATAACAAAAGTGGAAGAAAAAGCATGAGAACAGGGCACACATTTGCAATGCTTCCCTGGTAATGCTTTCCGTGTTCTGCAACTCAAGGACAACTGTTTCCCTACTGACCTTCTCTGTATCATTCACGAATTTATAATGCTTTCTCAAAACACATACCCCTTTCTCCCCCTTATCATCTCAGGCTGAAAGGCCCTAATCTATTTACAAGCTCCTTGTTCAGAAGGCACTCTTTCCCTTTTGCCTTTCTTTGGAGCATTCTAGCTTTACAGTACTAGTGCTTGATATATATATTACAGCCCTGTGGGACAGTGCTTGACTGCATAGCAGACAGGGCTAACCATTCTTTGCTGTTGGCAAGCTAAAGCTAAGGATATATTACATCACTGGCAACTGCTATATGAACATTTGGGTCAATCCAGCCCATATATAAGCAATCCCTGTGTTCCCAAGTATCTCTCTGGGGCATAGTCCATAGTTCTTTGTGCTGAGAAGTTCCAAGGTTTTTATTTTGTTCAGCTGACTCTATCAAAAAAGGAAAAAGTCTTTGTCTTTAGGAGAACACAAAGGGAAGGGCATTAGCAGTTTCCCCTCTACAGAGCGGGTAGGCTCCAGCTTAAGCTAAAGCATTGCTTGAGCTTTAACCAATATTCCCAGCCACAGAAGCAAGCATCTGTTCAAACTACAGGCAGGCACCTGCTCCAAGGTTTTGTCTGTGAATATTGACAGCATCTAGTAATATGTAAGCAGGAACACAATGTGTATCTAAGTGCACGACAGATGTAGAAAGAGAGGTAAGCCAGCCAAGAGGTAAGGTAAAAACACCACATTACAGAGCAGAGGTGACAATTATCCAAGTTATTCGTATCGTAAACAACTTTGGCTAACTTGACTCTCGTGTTGCAGACTCCAATGAACCAAACTCCACATTTCGACCAGTACCATCAGAAACACCCAGCTCTGGGGAAACACAGCCACGTGCACTCAGCATCCATCCTGGGTAACACTCCCCTGCACTTCAACAGGGCCAGCTAGCCCAGCTGAGCATCCCATTAACACAGCTATGCAGTTTTAATGCCTAAGCTACCCCTACACTATATGATGCTGACATAATCTTAAGCCTTAATGTTCACACAGAAAGGGTAAGAGTAATTTGGGGCTGCATCCTTTCCTCAGGTCCACAATTCCAGCCTGAACTCCCATCAGTCTATCTGGCCTCAGTTACTGTTTGTCATCCCTCGGGGCTCCAGGCCAAGGACACTTTTCTCTACCTTTTGTTTCTTTTCTGGATTGCTTCCTACCTTCTTTCCTTATCGGTCTTTTCCTTGTGTCTCCTCTTCACTGAGCTGGCTGCAAGGCTGTAGCTCTGAGGCCTCTCCACAGTGGCACGGTGCCTGCACTACCCTGCTCCCCTGCTCCGTCTAGGCCCAGCAGCTCCAGCAGCTGTTTCCAGTCAGCTCTGTGGTCCCTCCAAGGAGAGAATTAGCCCCTCATTAACCCTCTCCCTCCTGCTGTTACATGCAGAGGCAGCTATTTACCTAATTGCAGGTGACAATTAATATGGCCTCAATTTGCAGGCAACATTTTTGCCTATTTTGGCTGCAATGCTGAGTACGCAGCAAGGAGCAGTATGCTCAGCAGCCCCGGACACCTTGCCCAAACTCTCAAATCCTGTCTCCAGAAATATAAGTTATCAACTGTAATGGACATTAAAAAAAAACAAACACAAAACAAAACTTTGTAACAAGGATCAGATTTACAGCAGTAGAGAGATAACTGAATTTTTGCCAATTTTCCACTGCAATCAATGCTAGCTTCATGCATAGTTTTAAAATCTTGTGGTTATGTCTTTTTCTAAAGGAACCTAAGTAGAAGCACTTCACCCAGCTCCATACCCTAAATCAAAAGAAAACACACTGAGCACTTTATTATTGAACATTTCTTTTCACCAAGACAGACAGATCTTGTCCTTGAGAGACAGATGGATCTCTTGCAAAGATTCCAATAACGTGACTTATGAAAATATTATTCTGAGAATTATCATGTTTATTCTCTGGATTTTTTTTCTTGAAGGCCAAGTTTAAAATGTGTTAATGCTAGAAAAGAGGCACAATATTAAAAAGTAACTTGTCATTTCAGTTTTCTTGAATAAACTTGCTCAAAATTTTGGACTGTCTTCTATACAAGACCACTCCATGATTCAGCTTAGCTGGAACTCTCCTAACAGCCAAATCACATACCAGTAGATTTCAGAAAATACAGAACTGTTTTTTTCTGATCCCCATTTCTCTGAAGAGGATGCGAAACAAAACTTTTAATATAGTGCTGAGATAAATCAGATACAAAAAAAAGTGACAGGTTGGGAAAACTAACATTAATTAAACTGACAATTCTTTATGTGGATATTCTTACTTTGCAATAAGAAGTCTTCCTCTGTCCCCATCCGCCACTTGGCTTAGTCTATTTTCAAGTAACAAAAAGCAACCAAAGAGCATTTTGTCTGTTCTCAGAATCGACACAAGAAGGTACCGCAGGCTACTTGTCCTACATAGCTAAGCCTTAGGTATCTCATCTGATTTTCTGAAGTTTCAATTTGTCATTAAAAGGACTCAGAGTGAATTATACATAAAACTATTAAAAAATTGCCAGGCTTGAAACAAGTCCCACAGCTCTCATTTAAGTAGAAGGAGCAAAGCTCAAAGTGCCTACCCAGTCAATCAAAGGCACGTGCCTCTCCTCCCGCTCACCTCCTCGCTCTGGGAACAATCACGGAACAGGCAGCCTGTGCTTGGTTTAAGTCTTTCCATTTTAGCAACGGACTCTGAGCATCACTGTTTTTCCTCTTCCATGTAATCCCATCAGAGGGTCTACTATTTCCATGTTGGAGGAAACACGCCTGCAGTGTCCAGAGCCCACAGAGCAATCCCTAGACATTGCACACTTGTGTATTGAGACTAGCAGAGCCTTTTCTGAGTCACAGTGGTTCAAACTACCCAGTGGTGACAGAAGGTTTACATAATACCTGTGTTATGATCCCCTGTGCAGGCAGAAGCAGCTGGCTATATATTCAGTATTTGAGTGCGGCTCACCAGCCATACTGTGTCATCTCCAGCTCTACCTTCTCATCCCTGCTGTGTGAGGAAGCAGCAACAGCAGCCCATAGCTTCCGTATTTGCCTGTGCACAGGCACCTAAGGAGACATTCAGCTGCAGGGCTTCACATGCTGCCCCTATAGCCACTTCCCCTCCTCTCAAGGTTATGATGGCAGGCTGCGTGGACTTGTTCTGTAAATTGTGCTGCCAGTTAGACCACCCTGCTCTGAGTTAATATACTTGAGTTTCCTGAGATTTAAGCTAGCTGTTTTCCTTGAGTAGGGACATTAAGGGCTTTTCTTTTCTAATTAATAGCAAATGTTCCATTCTCTTACAAAATCAGAAAATGAGAGAGAGATCTGGAAAAGAATTCAAGGACAGTATAAACCAGATGGCTCTAGGCAAGAACATTACATTTAAACGTAAACATCTTTCTGTGCAACTCATGCACATTTTTCTGATGCTACTGACAGGCAGACTTAAAGGTTCCCACAGCTTCAGCCTTATCCCCTATCCCAGAACTGTGACTGTATCCTGCAGGAGATATAAATGCTGCAGAACCAGCCAATGGAAAATTAGGTTTTGTTTTACATGCTCAGCTATGTGACTATCAATGGGCAGATTTGAACTGCCAAAAAAAATTATGGAAGCTGTGAGAATCAAACACAGTCTGCTGAACCCACCCCACAGCCAGAGACAGAGTGTACACAGATGGGAACATTCCAGCCCTCAGAAATCCCAGCAGGCCTTACACATTGTAGCTTAATATCTAACTGGGCTGATCTTGGGTTTCTAATCCTTGCACATGGGATAGAGCTGTTTCTCTTGCACGCTCTGAATCCCCCACTTCTGAATCCGTTCCATCCACCTCCTCCCCAAGCAGGCAAGCAGACAGACCGACCGACCAGCCAGAGAGGCTTCCATGTCCAGCACAAGGCTCACATGGCCCCACACAACAGAATTACATTACAACCTTTTAAACCATTTTTTAAAATGATGATATAGGCAGAGCTTTTAAGAAAAAGTCCTCAATCACTCTTCAGCCAAGTCGCTCAGCTAAGTAAAAACAAAATAGCGTCGTGGCATTTAACTGAGGCAGTTTCCATGTTACATAACAAAATAAAATACAATAAACCCCAGATAATTTCTTAGACTTGAAGGCCAGGTCATTTAGTCTGACCTTCCACCCAGCACAGACAATAGCACTACATCTAGAAACTGCTGTATCTGTTTAAACAAGGAGGGGGGAAGCTCATCACAGACAGTCAACTCTTCTGAATTAGAGCCTGCAAACACCATATGCTGCTGGGTAAGGATCCCTGGGATTTCCTAGGCTGAGTCAGAAAACAAAAGCAGTAATATTTGGAAATCTGGGTGAGAAGCACGATATAAATGCTTTACAAAAATGGCAATGATATTTCTCTCCACAGACAAGAATAAATGAGATTTCTTTTGCCAACATCAGACAGAGAATGGCAGACCTAGCGCTAGAAGCCAGGTGTTTCATTTCCCAGACCAGTGCTCTAATCATTCAGCCATCTTGTCCCCCAATGTATTTTATGAATTTATTTTGGCAAGCACAGCACAGTGCTAATATTGCTTACTATCTTATTCTGCTGTGCATGAATTATGCACTACAATATTGATATTAAAATGATTAATTCTTAGAAACTGATAAACTCTCAAGTCAGTACTCACTTTTTTGTTTTAATTAAAAGTCAGGTGACATTTGCCAGGGATTTGGTGACAAATACTGTTCTTTAAATTAGGAACATGAGAATTAACATGATTGTCCTGCAACAGTAATTGAGAAAAGACCTTTCATTCACATAAAACCACAAGCACACCAATGATTATATCTGTTCAAAGCAAAAGGAGGAGGAAACAAAAGAAAAGCTATTATTGTTACACTACGATGAATATGGAAGTGAGCTTTTCTATTGTAGACATTAAAATTTGCTAACACTTACTTTGGAAATTGTATAGCAGGTATTGCAGTTAAGATATTTCAATCTGTGCTGAATAGAGAAACAAGAGTTTGTGCAGGTCCACTGTACCAAAAAGAAGAAAAAAAAAAAGGAAAGAAAAACACTCTGTAGATCACCATCCTCTAACCTAAATATCTTAATGCAGCAGCTGTAATGCAGAGGAACAATATAAATAAATAAAGTTTGCATCCCAATTCTATTATTTAAAGATATGGAAAACAGAACCAAGATATACACAAGCAACACAGAGCAGTAATGCTCAGAACAGAGTATGTAAAGGGGTACATTATTTATAGTTAAGAAAGCAGGATGTCAGATGGGAATTGAAATAACAGATATAGCTTATGTTAGTTCCAACTTGCTCAGAATTCATGCAAGCCCTGCGGATGTTTCAGAATGCCCTGTCTTCTGTTATAAATTAATCATTGTAATGAACTCTGTTGTCGGACATCATGGAAATACAGGATCAGCTGATGAGCAGCATTCTTATCTTCATTTTAAAAGAAAAGCAAATTAGTTTGTCACAAAACACCTATCAGCAGATAAAAATACATCTATCAGTTTACAAAAGGAGAGTATTTGGAGATGCAACTTCGATTTTAAAAGACTTATGAAACTACAGCTAATGCAATGTACTTATGTTTATTTAAACAGGGAAACAAATACTGAGGCATGAACGATCTGCAACGTCAGCAGTGGTATATGGCTGATGAGTGGCGCAGAACTGTGGAATCATTCAAGGAGTATGGGAGGTTTCTAGTCCAACCTCCTGTTCACAGCAGGGTCAACACTGAATTAAAATCGGGTTGCTCAGAGCTTTTTGTCCAGTTGGGGCTTGAAAATCTCCATGGATGGAGACTACACAACCTCTCTGGGCAATCTGCTCCCCTGCTTGACCATCCACATGAGGAAAAGTTTTTTTTCCCCGTATATTCAGTTAGAACCTTCCACTTCAATCTATGTCTGTTGTCTCTCATCCTCCCACCATGCACTTCAGGAAGAGCCTCGCTCCATCTCCCCAGTAAGCACCTTGGAGGCACTGGGGGCTGCTGTTAGGTCACCCTGGAGCTGTCCCTGCTCCAGCTTGAACAGCCCCATCTCTCAGCTTCTCCTCACAGGGCAGGTGTTTCAGTCCCTACTATCTCAGTGCCCTCCACTCACTGTGGAATACAAGGCACAATGGATTTAAAAACACCAGGGCTTTCATTATAGCCAAACAGCTTCACCAAAAATACCCAGCTGGTAAAAGAACAAATAATCAGAACATACCGCTAAAAAATTCTTCCTGATCACCTTTATGCAAACTCCAGGAACAAATGGGAAAAGGCTACAGGAGAAAGTGCCTTCAATTCCATTCCCCCCACTGCCACTTTATTACAAAAACCCCTCTAGATGTTGCAGTCACAGTAGATATTTTCTATTTAATTAGAGATTGTCTCAGAAAAACTGATTTAAATTTAACTAACTTAAACTTGGACACAAACACCACCTCAGCACAGTAAACAAACAAGATACTGAGTTGTGCAGAGGCATTAACTGACCGGGCCTATCTTCTCCGGCTTCCTATTAAAGGTAAAAGGGAACCAACAATGAAGCAACAACATCTGCAAAAGAGAGCAAACTGGGTGGGGCTGGAAACATCAGTAAAGATGGAGAAATGATACAAAAGATCTACAACAGATGGTTTGGATATTAAATTGAATTTGGGAAAAGGCCAGATAATATAAGATGGGGGGATATTACACAAAGAGTTAACATGCAGGAGGGCCCTGAAGGAGGCAGAGAGGGGAAGTGAAACAGCCGCAGAAAGAAGCGTGCCTTGAACTCCTTGTGGAAAGGGATCTTGTTGGGGAGTCAAGGAGGTGACAGCTCTTGTTTGTGCAGCTCAGGTAAGAAGCCCTCTGGAATAATCCCTTCAGTCCTGAGAAATTCAATACCAAGGATGGACTGACATACTGAGGAGAATTCAGAAAGCACAATAAAAAGCATTAAATCACTGACCTGATTGCTTTGCGTATCTGTCTACCTACCCTCAAATGCCATGCTTACCACAACAGGGTCTGCGCATCTGTGAGGTACACACGTGAAGCTGAAGGCATAATCTGGATAAATGGCAACCAACAGGGGCGGCTAATGACATGGCTATTCCAGGACACAGACCCAAGGAGAAACGCATTTTGGCCCACAAGAATTTAGTTAGGGAAGAAAGGGATGCATATCATGAAATTTGTCTGACTATAAGATTTCTTTCAGTTTGAACAGTCACCCAAGAGACATTTTGGAAATTCCATTGTTTAAAACACGCTGGAGAGTTGGAAAAAGCCCTAAAATATACTGTAGAGAGCAATCCTGTACTAACAGCAACAGGTGAGCAAATAACCTATGAGCCCTTTACCACAGCTAGCATTTTATGATACCTTTAAAAACTGTCCTTGCGTTTAATCCTCTTGATCTCTTGTCTTTAGAGGACACATAGAAGTGTATATGAAAACAGGAGAAAAGGCCCAGAGAAAATGAAAGTATGAAATTATTCTCTCCCTAAAAGCCCTACAAAATTTAACTTGCATTTAGAACAAACGAAACTTACCAGCATGATTACATGTATACCCACAGATCATTATTGTTGTATTACACCCTCTCATGCGTAGGCCACTACATGCCTAAATTCATGTCAGCATATCTGTCATAAATCAGTTATGCTTCTGGAAAGCATGTAAAACCATTGGATCACCTAGGATAGTTTTGATTGGTATTCTAATCTTTCTTTGGGTTGATATTGTATCTGGCTCGTTGCAGAAGACATCCTCAGAATGCTCTATAGCACTAAGCAATCCAATGTTTTGACAAGTGAAAGAATACATCTTATTTACAAAATCTGGACGCTCTCTATTCTTCCCAATATATTTTTAAGGCTCATTTCAATATATGATTAAAACAACAAGAATGACAAAGAGGCCAGAGTTAGTAGAAGGGGGATGTAACAAAGTCTAACAACATTTTTTAAAAATCTATCTAAATTTAAGATCTAAAGAGATGCTTGAATCCAGCTTGTTAAAGTAGAACAATGTTGATGAAGTTTCCAACATAAATGAGAGATTATGTAACTCAGTGAAACACAGAAAAACACTCGGTGCCAGAGGAGGAAACTTCAACAATCGCTTAAAAATAGCTTTACAAAAAACGAGGGAGTTTGCTTTCGAATGAATGATTTTGACTTTGCTGCTCTCATGCTGGCTCTATTCCAACTCAGCAAAAATGAGGTTTGCCTCTGCAGGTCTGACTACTGCACAACTAATTTCAGCGAGAAGCAACTTGAAAAATCATCAAATACCAATCTGTTTCTTATTTTACAATGGCCATAACACAAAATGACTTACAAGTATAACTGCACAAAGGGTTCACATGCACTGTAGCCTTTCAGAACTCATCTGAAATCAGTTTTACCACATCCAAAAGATTCCTTCTACTGGAGTGAAAACTGACAGAAAGGCCATGGCCATCAAAATTTTTCCAGATTCTGAAAGATGAAACCTCTGTTCTTTATGGAAGCTCTAATGGAAGAAAACTCTGGACAAAAATGATGGCAAAGCTAACTGTCACAACATAGAGGAAGCCAAGCTAACTCTGTTTAGGAAGCAAGTCCAGGAGATTTTATGGCTAAAACCTTGGTCCTTGAAGAGGGATGGGTTAAAGTTCTCAAAGCACTTCTGTACGGAGCAGCAGCTATCAGAAGGGCTGCCTTAACACCTGCAAGTGACAACAAAACAGAAACCAGAGTTCAAAAGAAAGTGCTGGAAGACAGCAAATTTCAAAGGCTTACAAGATGCCATGCTATCCCCAGAGACGCCTCGAGGTACTGAGGGCTGAAAAATCATTCAGGCCAGAATTTCCTACTGAAGCTGGAACACTTCCCCCCTAGGCCAGTCAGGACCTTGATTACTTTGATCATGTCAAACTGCCTTGAACATAAGCACACCAAATGGGTTCCAGGAATACACCAATAACTTTACATCACCACATTTCTTCAGGAAACAGAATATTAAGAAAACTGGTAGTATATGCCCACCCTCACTAACTTCTAAAACTTTTGTCTTCTAAATGACAAAAACGGCAGGGAGAGAAGAGTGTAAAAAGACTTCTTTTTTTTTTTTCCTTTTTTAATGATTTATAATTCCTGATTAGCAGCAGTCTTCCACAAGAATTAGCCACAGAACCTTCACCACGGACAAACCAGCAGCTGCCTCAGACAAATGCTGCCAAGACAGGCCTTTTGCTGCCCTGTTGAAACCTTTTTTGTGGGCAGAAAATGCCCTCTTTCCCACCCTCCCCTAGCAAACATGGTGTGTGTGTGTTTGTGTGTGCACATGGGCAGGCTCTCAGTTTCAAAATGCAACACTAATCAAGTTACATCACCAGCAGCAATCAAACAAGTTGCAGCATAAAGATGAAGGGGACAGACACTGTCATCGGCATCAGAGAAACTCTTCTGAAATACTCTCTAAGAGTACAAAAAAAACCCCCTCTCAACTGAGGTACTTCAAGAAAACACCTTTTGTTTTCTCATCCTGAAGACTGTCCTTCAGGAGTCGTCCAGAATCTCAATGGATCACACCTACTTTTAAGTTGAATTCATGGCTATCACCTTCTTTTCAATGCATACCTGTGCCTTCATACACCCCCATAAATCTCTACTGCTGCTTCCCACCTGCATTGTGTTTGAAGCCTGCATCACATCCCACTGTGCTATTTGTGCCTCCTCTTTGGGCTGGCTCCCATCACTAGTGAGGAACACATCAGTAATCTATCCCTTTGCCTGATCTCCATTTCCACTGGTGTGAGAAAACTAGCACCATCCTTTTGTCAACATCTCTCAGCAGGAGCAAAGGGCTAACTCTGCTTGTTTCACTGGGAGATTCCTCCTGCAGCTTGTCACTTCTTCCTCTCCAGCACCCTTCTCTATTGTTGAATACCTGCTCTGTGCTTTGGTCATCTTGACTCAGGATACCTAAAACATCATGGAAAAATGCTGTTGTCTTCACATACTAGTCCATAGCACCCCTCAGCTGCAAACCTCTCCACTGGCTCTGTTTCCCTTACCCATAACATGTAGTTACCCTCACTGTACAGGCTCTTAATAGCACAGAACTGACTTCAATTTCATTCTTTTGTATCATCATTCTCCTTCAGCCACACACTCCCCCACTTTCATTTCCTGGATGACACTTCTGAACACCCCCATTTCTCTTTTGTTATACGCACCAGTTTCTTTCCTACAGGCCCACTTCACCTGGTACAGTCCCTCAGCTGCAAGGAGTCAAGTTGCTCTCTTCCCCCTTCCCCTAAGTCTCATTTTAACAGCAAGATCTTTCTATACTGGTCTCTCTATGACTTCTCCTATGGGAATTTTAACTGTCACATTGTTTTAAAAAGATCAAATGTGGTTTGCAAGTTCTTGAAGACCTTGTCTTCACATGTGTTTTATTTGGGTCTTTATGAAGTTCCATGGCAAATGGCTTATTTTTGCCCCTCCTTTGTTATTGCAGAACCCATCCTCTCAAGGAGGAAAAAAAAAGCTGTCACATAGGTAGGACTGTGACAGATTTCCCCAAGTTTAATCCTGAAAATTAATGGTGTAAAAATAAATACAGAGTATCCAAATTTTGACAAGCAGAATAGTGACCCTAATGAGAAAGGAGCAAGTGTGCTGCTGGGTGGTGGCCTCACATTCCTGGCATCTAACAGCTTGTGCTACCTACAGCATCCAGCCTACAGGGAGGTGAAATTTATCTTCTGAGTGAGAGGCTGTGTGAACAACTGGGTAGGGGATGGTAATGACAGACAGAGAGAGCACATGAGCAAGCAAGAGCGTCTATGCCTGCTTCATCAGCTACAAGCAAGGTGTCCCCACGGCAGCTGTAAAATATGCAATGAGTTCAAACAAGGAAGAGGAAGAATGCACAAGAGGAAGGCCCGTGGACATGGCTGAACAATTAGACCTCAAAGACTATCTCTCATCGTTTGGTTTGCCATATAGTGTTACACAGTGAGAAAGGGATGGGAGAAGAGGTCTGCAAAAACAGCAATAATGCATACATTTTGGCTAGAAATTGAGGGTTTGCCACACTGGATCGGAAAAGCAACCTATCAGGTCTGGGGTACTGTCTTCAGTTTTGATTAAAAGCCAACATTTCAGAAGAAGCCAGAAAAAAAGATCACATAGTCAATGAAATATTCTGCATGGAATATAAAATTATTCCTTATTCCCTACTGTATTTGGGCTGGAGTAATCTGTGCCACATCATCTTCTAAGAGTAAATAGTATTAGACAATGTACTGGTAAAAATAAAAATACCTGAGTTCTGTCTATGCTACTGCTGCCCTTGTGATAGCAATGAAGAAAGCGAAATATGGTTTTGAACTTCTGTCACTGCTGATGCCAGGTGGAGAACTGACTTAATAATAAAGTGATTAATGGTGAATGTGACATCTCAAAGTCCAGGGCAGCAAAAGGCCCTGCATCCATCATGACTCTCATTGTTATTCAAAGTTAGGAAAGAGCCTCCTTTAACAGGAGGAAAAGGAATATAACAAAAAGACAGATGGTGGCTTTTTCCCTGGGTGTGAGGTTTTGGTATATGCTGATTCATATGGGATGGATGCGATGCTAATCTGAACCAGCCCAGGCACCTCCAAAAGCTAAAGGAAGTGGAAAAGAAAAACCCTCATGGTTTGAAAAGGCTGCACCAACAAAGCAGTAAGCTAGATATAAAACAAATCAACAGTTGTTTGTTGTGTTGACTAGATGATGTCAAAGAAACACACAGTGAGAGGAAAGGCTGCTGTACACCTCTCTCATATCATAACTGTTATAAAGTCTTCAAACCTGAGAACTAGCCTGGAAAAAAAAAATTATTTTTATTTTCTTTTTCAAATATTTGCTATACAGTCTTTGGGAGGAAAAAAAAAAAAGGAAAAGATTCCTGGAATTTCCCAGGAGCATGTTTTGGATATAGCTCGCTCCCGACTTCCTCAGCAACAGGAAGGTAGCTAAGACACAGGAAAGTAAATGGAGAAGAAGATCCTGTAACATAAATTCTTCCTGCCTTGTCTCAGCCTCCCAAAGCAAATAACAACTATACAGCAGAACACAGGTAGTGTTCGCAGCATCTTCAGCAGAGCTGGCCAATTCAAAGTGAAGACCAAGGTTTAGAAGCAATCCTGGATGTACTGCAGAAATTCATTGCTCCTAAAGCACAGATGGAAAGAGAGGGTGAAATGAACAGTCCTTCTCTACCCTTTTGATTCTGCACTTGGTAGTAAGTACTTCTTTTGTTTGATCAAACTACTCACTGTTCCTCCCTTTCCCACCCTTGCTGCAATCCTTGTGAGCTCTGTGGCTGTCAGAGCAGCCCTGAACCAGACGGTTCCAGGAGTCTTGACAGCTTCTTAAACATTGTCCTATGCACCCTTTCTCATGGTATGGGAAAAAAGCAAGTGCATCACAGGCTGCTGAGGCTTCCCTATATTAGCAGGCACAAGAGCTGAATGTTGAGATTTGTTTTGTTTCCTACTAGGAGAATCTAATGTATATAAAGATGTGGAAGCAGGCTAAGGCTATAATGGTAGCTACTATACAATGATTAAGATCAAACAGAAAATGGTTATTGAAAAAAAAATCATATGCTTTTTATCAGAAACCTTTACTACCATTACTTGTTGCAACAGACTGGTGTGCATATGCCCTGCTGCCCACAGAACAAGCTATGCAGTCTGGGCCAAAAAACCTTACAATCAAGATAGGTATTAACATGCAGAAATTAAGTTTCACCGAAAAATTGCATATTCAGATGGGTGGTCCAAATGCTAATGATTACTGTAATCAAGTATTACCTCTTACTTTTGGTTTGTCTCTAGCTATTCTGTGCTGCCAGGTAGGTTCACATCACAATACTATCTACAAAACACTTGTACTTGACATTGCAATAAATGTAGTGATATGAATTAAAAGGATTGATAATTGAAAACAGGTCTATTCTTGCACCTGACCACCTCTCCATATTTCCACTTGGTAATACGAGTACAATCCCAATGAAAATAGGGTGGTATAAAATCTTTAAATTCAGGCAAAGTAAAGTCATTCTGAAGTTCTCTGAACACCACATTCACTGCAAATGATACTGAAACTCAAGTGCAGAATTTGGTAAATAATTACTTTAAAGGAATTGGCATTTTTACATAAGGAATTCAAAATATTAAATTTATTTCCACTACATGACTGCAGCAAAATTTTTCTGAATGTTTTATATAATTGCTTCTGTCTTTTCTTACTTATGGGGATGGTAGCAATTAAAAGTTACAGAAAAGCTTTCAGATCAAAGGGAACAGATTTACTATGACATGAGTTTTTGTTTGGTTTATTTTTATTTTTTTAAGAGCACAAAGTTCCCCTGTAACTCTCTCGGTCCTTCACTGACTTAACCTTCTCAGTAAGTCAAAATGCTTTCTTATTTTCAAGGTTTACAATGGTCAGCTCAACCATGTAATTCACCTTGCTTGCATTTCCAATATGAGATCTCTTTTGGCTCTTTCAGTGAAGCTCCACTCACAATCCCAATCTCTCAAGTGTCCAAAATCTTTATTCCCAAGCCCCTTAATGACCACCCGCTGCCACCAACAATACTAAAACTTTCTCGCTCAATGTACTCTACATTTACCTCTGATATAAAATCTAGCAATCTCGACACACAACAGAGAGAGAATTTACAAGTTTTATGACTGCTCCCAAGCCCTTCTGAGATATTCATTGAGCTAATTATTTACTCTCATGTTCATATAAACATAAGGTAGTTACACAGCGCAGTGAAAAAACAGAATCATGCTTTAAGTTGCTGCTTCTCCCAGTTAAGATCATGCAGAGGCTAAAAAAGCAGGATGAAAACATTATTATCCAGCAGATGTTAACATTTATAAAAAGAGTTATGTTCTGTTCGCACAGGTTGGCATCTGTCTGAAGTCTCCCTAGAAATTTGTCCTAGAGTCCATTATAAAGCAGGGAAAGACCCCCAACAATACAAGGGGAAGTAATGGCTGGGGTGGAAGAGGGACGGCATAAAAATCCCACCCAGCTAGCAACCATCTGCTTTCTCACTGCCTTACCTGGAGCTCTCATTCTCAGCACTGTAGCCAGCACTCATGGCCGGTGACAAGGGCTGTCCCGGCACACAGCTCCTTACAGCACAAGTTATCCACACAGCAGAAATACTGCAAAGACTCTCCTCTGCTAGCTTGTCCTTCCCTACCCCCACCTCCTTCCCTGCCTTGCCCTTCCCCCCTTCTTCCCAAGCAGCCAACCTTGCCAAACTTCTCAGTACCACAAAGGGAAGGCAGCGAGTCAAGAAAAATGTAGCAAATCCTGGTGAGTTGACTGTAGCATACAATTTAAGCAAAATAAAGGTGTAGGAGTAAGAACAGGGAAACGCAGAATTAAAAATAAAGATGCCTTAGTGTTCTGCCCTCATGCCTACAGAGCCACAACAGGAAATAACGACCACTCCATGCTATTTTTAGGGAGGGGGGAAGGGGGAAAAAAAAAAAAGAAAAAGAAAAATCAATAAACTCACCTAGTACATAGTTTTATTTTTTTTTACCTGGAGTTGTACTTCTGGCTGCTAGTTTTCCACTCTCCCCTGCATGCCTGCAGCATGAAACGGAGGGATGAATGACTCAAACCCCCCGGGAGGCGCATAGTAATCTACTAACCCACTAACCAGCAGAACTACTCTGCTAGTCTCCTGTCTGTCTAGGGCAATTCTTTCCTTTTTAATCCTTTCAAGACAGATTCCAGCCACAGCTATGAGTTGTTTGAGCAACTGTGTGTTCACAGCTGCTTCCTCTGCAAAAGCCTTTCTTGTTTATGAGTGTGTGCCTGTACATGTATACGTATTTGAGAGAGGAAGGGGTGAGATCTAAATGCCTTGCAAGAGAGGAGAGGCTAGTCCAGCAACTAGTCCTTCAGGCACACTGCATACGTGCCACGTTCCCCAAACAGCAATAAAGTTGCTTTCTCCAACAAGGGGAAGACATGCAAAATATTAAGCCTAAGTAAAATCATCCCCCTGCCCAACATAAACACACACATATGCTTTTTCATATATAAACCTCAGCCTATCTTGGATCTTCTGTAGGGACTGGCACGTACCCCCGTTAACACATCCCACATCCAGTACTTTCAAGCACCCAAGTCCAACACAGGAGAAGCACTTTGCATAATTCTGCATTCTTAGCCGTTCTCTTTCCCCCATGGAAGCGCTTCAAGACATTCTGCCCAGCCCGCTGTATTCTGCAGACACTTATTTCTGCTTCATTTACAATTTGTACAGAATGTCACAAAACACAGCAGAATACTAATTATTTGTGAGAATTTCTTTTTTCCTGTTTCTCTTTCAAAGCTTTTTATCCACAAGAACAGGAAACCTTCTGGTAATCAGCCTCCTCCCTTTTGTTCAAAAACACTGATGCTGACTGCCTGGGAAGCAAAAACAAATCCATCCTGAGTTCAAAGGCATTTCTGCATTCCAGTTATTTTTCTGACAATGCTATGTTACACAGCAGCCAACTTTTTCCAACAGCAAAGCAACAAACTGCACTTAAAAAAATAAAAATAAAAAAGCATACACAGTAAACAAAGCTTCCAAAATCTGTTTCTGAAGAACAACACCCTTACCTTAATTAACTGCTTCCTTGTCCCATGAGCAGTGAACTGAGTATCTTACACCTAACAAGCCTTGCAATTTTTATTCAGCGTAGCTTAATAAAGCATTAACTCCCTTCACACTCTCAGTCTCTGCAGTATAGGATGCATCTCGGCTTCAGCCTTCTCTCCTTCTGACCCAACTCTGAGTCGATCTCCCTGCTCTCAATCTGTATGATGAACATGTGACAGCCGGACATCTCCATCGAGACTAATCTCATATCAATAAGAGCTTTCAGCATGACCCAGACCACAGATTACTTTATGTCTCAATGGTACTTTGCTGACCTTCTCTGGAGACTGGAGAGTGTTCACTTTTGCTAATCTGGAAATGTGACACGCAAAGATTTATTTTCAGGTACTCATGTTTGTAGTAAATTTGAAAGTAACAAACCTACAATAATAAATATGCACATACAGTAACAGACGACAAAGTGCTCTACAGTTCAATATAACATTAGAAGTCGCAGGTTAGAAAAGGAGGAGAAAGGGAAACTATCAATCTCATCACAAGACACGTACATTCATTTAAACATACTATTTTTGTAGTGCTAAACATCACATTGGCAAACTAATACTACATTATTTAATAAAGAAAATTAAGAGACATGATTCTGTCCATTCAACAGGCATCAAAAACATCCATCCTAAACATCCCCCATCTTAGAAGTACAAAAACATACAGGAAGACTTTCTTTTTTTGGTAAAGTATTTGAGTTCTTAAAAAAAAAAAAAAAAACACTACACAATCTGTCAGTCATCATCATTAATGAAAAAATAAGAAATCATGAAAACATCACACATACAGGATGCATACAGATGCCACTGCTTAGTTGAAGACCGATACCATGAACACATATCACTATCAATACTCGGCTTACAAACATCACCACCTTAACATCCATTCCAAATAGAGTTCTGGTTTCCAGGCTCAAAGAACACAGCCATCTTCAGTACACTGCAATGTAGACTCTTATGTTACTATCTGCACATGATAACATCTGTATTTTCAAACGGAAAGTATTTGTCACTTCTGCTTGCAAGTCTTTCTACAAAGGTAATTAATTACTGGTCAGACTAATATTTCTGCCTCTTTCCCTATGGTTTAGTGCACACACATTACTAAGCACTTTGTTACAGAAGGAAGCCACTCATAAGAGAGTCAAACACTCATAAGAGAATGCCCATCTCATGCACAAATCCTCACAGCAAAAGCATTAATAAAAGAGAAACAAAACACTCCTTTTTTTTGTATATGTAGAGAATTTGTTTATGTAGAGAATTTAACAGAACAATGGTACTGAGGAACCTGTAGCTCTGTTGAGATGTAATTCTAAGGCTACATAAAGTTAGCTGAAACTGAGCATGGACTAAACCCAATAATGATCCACGCTCAGCATTTGCTGCTATACTGAACAAGCGTCACAGAGCCTACCTACAGCAGCTCACAAACTAAGGTTATATTAAACAACTAAACAGTATAATTACCACTGAGTGACATCTGGACTTTAACATCTAGTACTGTGAAAACAAGTGAGACGCTGAGCAGTTCATAACTGCAGAAATATGCACTTCTGAAACTTGCACACCTTAGCCGGGGACTGAGCACCTCCTTGGTTCAGTCAGCCAACCCAAAGACTATCTAAAAAGACAGTATTTTGAATACGCATACTTCTATTAAAAAAAAAAAAAGAGAGAGAGAGAGAAAAAAAAAAAAAACAAAAACTAAAAATCAGACTTTACCTGGATTGCCTTGCAGCAAAAAACATGGCCTGTCCAGCTAACCATTCCCAACTGTACAGGAACAGCAGCACACTTTAACTGTTTAGTCTGAATGCAGTTTTCTCTGAATTTTCAAAATAATTAAAATATGCTAGTCAGATGTTATCATGAATCATATCATGTAGCAATTAAGTTAATGGGCAGGGGGAGAAGAGCTGGCATGCTTGGTTGACTGGCTTATAATTGTACTTTTCAAATCAATGATAGCATCGAGTTAGGAAAACAGTCACATGAGAACTTGAACCTCAAATGGCACTTAAAGCCAGTGTTAATTGGCAATACATGGCTTAGCATGATATAATGCTCACAAGTTTGATTTGAATATGAATGACAAATTTCAGTTTTGAGGTATTTAATTGAAAAAATTCCCTAAATACATACACTCACACACATGGAGTTAAACACTGTAATACATGAATACTTTTGTACAGACACAAGTTCCTGTTAAAAGCAAGTAAACTTGAAACGTGACTGAAAACTTTAAAGCAACTAAATTTTGTTTATTACTTCGAGATTACCAGTATATTTAAACAAACATGAACCAAAGCAGGATTTCTCTATCTTGGAATGATATAATCCAGCTCATTATTGAGTTATTTTCCTCTTCAGTCACAGGATCATATGTTTCCATCAGTAACGATTCTTAATCATCTTGAGCAACACGGAGCTTCCCTGCACAGACTGTTTTCCAAGCTACTGTTGCTCACCCACCAGATGAAAGAAAGTGGTAATCATTCAGGGTTTATCCAATCTAATTCTGCCTCTTTGAGTCATTGCCTTTGCACACATTCTAAAACCGTCCTGCCTTGCAAACTGTCACCATTACACCAATATTCTTTTTTCTACATATACAAACACAATGTTATCCACTTAGTCCTTTTACTGTTTTAATATGCCAGTAGTAAGCACATGGGAATCTTAACTCTGTTCTTAATAATTTCTCAGTAACTGCTCTGTTCCAAGGCTGTTTTGGACTCTGCCCTGCCCCAAATGCCATACCACAGCCAAGCTGTGCATTCGTGATCAATGTGAAGCTGTGCCCCAATGCCCCTCCTCGTAGCTGACACCAGCCTCTGTAATCCTGGGAGCTGCTCCACCAGTGGGCTTGCTGATATTTTAAAACATGATTTAAATGACATGAAAGTTCTCAGGATTTATTCACTTCTGAGACTTGCATGCTCAAAAGCCTCATTTTGTCTGTTTTTTTTTTCCTTTTGTGTTATACATAAATAAATGAATAAACCAATTCAAATCAGCTGAATAAAGTTGCTAAAACTGCCTCCTAACAACTTAAGTGAAAAACTCTGTCTGGTATCCTCATATTTAAATATATCCCCCCCAAAAAATACTGTTGTGATCAGTACATTGCCATCACCAAAAAATTTTAATAATAAAACTGTTTTGAAACAATCAGACAAGAGATGGGTGCTTCTGACAGTGGTTTATGCCACTAGGAGCCACAAATTCTTATTATCAGAAGGAATTTCTGAAGGAGAAGGATAAGAACTTCACATATACTGAACAGCAAAATGGCCAAAGCAAAGCAGCACACCAGCGTGCGGGTTACAGCAGCCCAACCTCTGGGGCACTCGCAGTTGGAATGCATTCAATATAAGATACAGAGAGGCGTCCTGCCAACCAGTAACGGTAACCCCTGAAAGCTGTATGCAAGTAGCTACAACCAACTTCCCACCTACCCAAATATATCTGCTTACAGTTAACAAAATAATCACACCAGAGTAATTCCTAGGTACCTTGCACAAATGGGAAGCTCAAAAATAGTCTCTGTAGCAGATCTTATTTTTCAGTTCCAGCCTTTAAACCTATTTCCTGTTCTTCTAAAGGCAAACTGGATTTTAAAAAGATTTTTTTAATTATTATTTTTAAATTGGTATTTTTGTTCCAGAGAATCTAAATATCCAGCAAAACCACACAAAATATCCAGCCAAACCATATGAAGAAAACCAGTGAGGGGTGTCGGAGAGAAATACAGTAAAAGGAACAGTTCTGTACACAAATTTTCTTTTGGACAGGTTGCAACATTTTCCTGGTACAATAACTCAAAAGATGTGCTGTTGTACCAAAACCCTGTGCTATGTGCGGTGCTCCTGAAGTCATGACGGAATTGCTCTTCTCATACATTACAACACAGTTAACAGCTTCAGCTGACCTATCCATGTTCCCTCCTTTAATGGGCATAGCTGATTTCAAGGACAGGCTATGCAGACCATCTGTCAGCAAGACATTAAAAAAAAAAAAAAAAAGTTGCATCATAACAACCAAAGACAACTGTGAGTTCATACATCTTTTCCCCATTAAAAATAAGCCTTCCTACTAACTTTTAATGAGCTTTGTTGAGTAAAGTTTACATAGCATCTCAGCAGCAGTATTTGTTTGACAGAGAAAACAACCTACAGACTTATCCTCCTATCCCAGGCCCCGCAAAGGAAGGAGAGAAACCTAGCAAACAGTTACCAGCACACCAGTTATTATCACATGACACTAAGTCTACCCACAGCAACTTTACTTGCTCTTATGAATTTATTTGAATCACTCCAACTAAAACTCAGTACTCACAGAGGGATGAATTAGGGCAGGGCCGTCAGAACTTAGAGTGTTGACTCACAGAATCACAGAATCGCTGAGGTTGGAAGGGACCTCTGGAGATCATCTAGTCCAACCCCCCTGCTCAAGCAGGGTCACCTAGAGCACATTGCACAGGATTGCATCCAGGCGCGTTTTGAATATCTCCAGAGAAGGAGACTCCACAACCTCTCTGGGCAACCTGTGCCAGTGCTCTGTCACCCTCACAGTGAAAAAGTTTTTCCTCATGTTCAGATGGAAGCGTCTGTGTTTCAGTTTGTGCCCGTTGCCTCGCGTCCTGTCGCTGGGCACCACTGAAAAGAGTCTGGTCCCATCCTCTTGACACCTTCCCTTCAGATACTTGTACACGTTGATAAGATCTCCTCTCAGCCTTCTCTTCTCCAAGCTAAACAGGCCAAGCTCTCTCAGCCTTTCCTCATAAGAGAGATGCTCCAGTCCCCTAATCATCTTTGTAGCCCTTCGCTGGACTTGCTCCAGTAGTGCCACATCCCTCTTGTACTGGGGAGCCCAGAACTGGACACAGTACTCCAGATGGGGCCTCACCAGGGCTGAGTAGAGGGAGAGGATCACCTCCCTCGACCTGCTGGCAACACTCTTCCTGATGCACCCCAGCATACCATTGGCCTTCTTGGCCACAAGGGCACATTGCTGCCTCATGCTTAACTTGGTGTCCACCAGCACTCCCAGGTCCTTCTCAGCAGAGCTGCTTTCCAGCAGGTCAACCCCCAACCTGTACTGGTGCATGGGGTTATTCCTCCCCAGGTGCAGGACCCTGCACTTGCCTTTGTTGAACTTCAGGAGGTTCCTCTCCGCCCACCTCTCCAGCCTGTCCAGGTCTCTCTGAATGGCACCACATCTCTCTGGTGTATCCGCTACTCCTCCCAGTTTTGTATCGTCAGCAAACTTGCTGAGGGTGCACTCTGTCCCTTCATCCAGGTCATTGATGAAGAAGTTGAACAAGACTGGACCCAGTACTGACCCCTGGGGGACACCGCTAGCTACAGGCCTCCAACTAGACTCTGCACCGCTGATCACAACTCTCTGAGCTCTGCCATTCAGCCAGTTCTCAATCCACCTCACTGTCCACTCATCTAGCCCACACTTCCTGAGCTTGTCTATGAGGATGCTATGGGAGACGGTGTCAAAAGCCTTGCTAAAGTCTAGGTAGACAACATCCACTGCTCTCCCCTCATCTACCCAGCCAGTCATTCCATCAGAGAAGGCTATCAGATTGGTTAGGCATGATTTCCCCTTGGTGAAGCCATGCTGACTACTCCTGAGCACCTTCTTGTCCTCCACATGCTTGGAGATGGCCTCCAGGATGAGCTGCTCCATCACCTTTCCAGGGATGCAGGTGAGGCTCACTGGCCTGTAGTTCCCTGGGTCCTCCTTCCTGCCCTTTTTGAAGACTGGGGTGACACTGGCTTTCTTCCAGTCTTCAGGCACCTTTCCTGTTCTCCATGACCTTTCAAAGATGATGGAGAGTGGCTCAGCAATAACGTCCGCCAGCTCCCTCAGCACTCGTGGGTGCATCCCATTGGGGCCCATGGATTTGTGGGTGTCAAATTTGCTTAAGTGATCTCTAACCCACTCCTCCTCCACCAAGGGAAAGTCTTCCTTTCTCCAGACTTTCTCTCTTGCCTCCAGGGTCTGGGGCTCCTGAGGGCTGGCCTGAGCAGTAAAGACTGAAGCAAAGAAGGCATTCAGTAACTCTGCCTTCTCTGCATCCTTTGTCACCAGGGCACCCACCCCATTCAGCAAAGGGCCCCACATTTTCCCTAGTCTTCCTCTTGCTGCTGATGTATTTGAAGAAGCCCTTCTTGCTGTCCTTGACATCTCTAGCTAGATTTAATTCCAAACGGGCCTTAGCCTTCCTCGTCACATCCCTGCATACTCTGACAACGTTCCTGTATTCCTCCCAAGTGGCCTCTCCCCCTTTCCACTTTTTGTATACCTCCTTCTTCTGGTTGAGTTTTGCCAGGAGCTCCTTGCTCATCCATGCAGGTCTCCTACCTCCTTTGCTTGACTTCCTACTCATAGGGATGCACTGCTCTTGAGCCTGGAGGAAGTGATGTTTGAATATTAATCAGCTCTCTTGAACACTCCTTCCTTCTAGGGCCCTAACCCATGGGATTCCTCCAAGTAGGTCCCTGAAGAGGCCAAAGGTTGCTCTCCTGAAGTCCAGGGTTGCGATCCTACTTAGTGCCCTGCCGCCTCCTTGCAGGATCCTGAACTCCACGATCTCGTGGTCACTGCAGCCAAGGCCGCCCCCGACCTTCACATCTTCCACCAGTCCTTCTTTGTTTGTTAGTATGAGGTCCAGCAGCACACCTCTCCTTGTTGGCTCCTCCACCACCTGTGTCAAGAAGTTGTCACCAATGCTCTGCAGGAACCTCCGGGACTCTTTGTGCCTAGCTGTGTTGTCTCTCCAGCAGATATCAGGGTGGTTGAAGTCCCCCATGAGAACCAGGGCCTGGGATCGTGAGGCTACTTCCAGCTGTCTGTAGAAGGCCTCATCGACTTCCTCTTCCTGATCAGGTGGCCTGTAGTAAACACCCACAACAGTGTCACCCATGCTAGCCTGCCCTTTAATCCTTACCCAGAAGCTCTCGACTCGCTCTTCATCCACCCCCAGGCACAGCTCAATACATTCCAGTTGCTCTCTCACATAAAGAGCAACCCCACCACCTCGCTTTTCTGGCCTATCTTTCCTGAAAAGCACGTAGCCATCCATGACAGCACTCCAGTCATGCGAGCTATCCCACCATGTCTCTGTAATGGCAATGAGATCATGGCCCTGCGACCGCACACATATCTCTAGTTCTTCCTGTTTGTTCCCCAAGCTGCGTGCATTGGTGTACAGGCATTTCAGAGAGGTGATCAAGCATGCAGGTTTCCCAGGAGGGGTAAAAGAGGATCCTCCATAGCCACATCCCATGCGCACTTCCCTGGCTGCATTCACCTCAAACCTGGTTAAAATGTGAGCAGTTCATTCCAAGCCTATCCTCTTTGAAAATCATGCCTTCCTTTCCCTCCCTCAAAAGGCAATGTGCCTGGCAAAACAATTATTTCCAGGAAGCAATGAACTCAGAGAGAGAAGGGCATTATATCTCATGAATACAGGAGACAGCATAGCAGTAACATTAATCAGACACATTAAATATGACCAAAAAATTTCAATCTGCAGAACTAAAAATTAACCCATATTCATGTAAGCTAAAAAACAAATCAACAACTTTTTTCAGTAATTAATTCCTTCTTTTGTGTTTTTATATATGCATATTTAAGTAACAGCTATTACGTATTCCATGCACACAAACTCTGTCTGAAAACTTAGTCTTTAATCTCTCTCTCTCAGTAATTCTGACTGTTTTTATGCCAACAGGGTTAAACTTTCACTACTCAGGCCTTCAGATTTGGCCTAAAATCACACACACAGGTAAACTCATGCCTATAACCAGCACTTGCAAGCACAACAGGAGAGCTGAAGATTTATCAGAACAAGTATAGGGCTGCTTACACACATCAGAACTGCAAAAGGCCGTATTTTCAAAATACCAAATATATCTGATTCCACCAATCATTTGTTCACTTCCTGACCTACACTCTGCACTGCTGCCATTAAATGTTCATTCCAACACAGTCAAGATAACACAGAAAGCTTTCAGGCAACAACGGTTTGCTGCAAGGTGACCCATCTATTTTGTCCTTAATTTTGCATTACTTCAGTTTTGTGCCTATGAATCAAAACAGTGAGTTTTTAATTTTTCCTCTTTCTCCTTTCTTTATGAAAGGGCTTAGGAGAGAGTTAATACAGTGATTCTTTGCCCATCCATAAAGCTCATACAGCAATTATGCATCAGTGTCAACTCCTCATATATGTGAAAAATACCCATGTATTACATAAACATGGACATCAAACTTTGATTCTGTGTCCAACAGGGTGCAAATACTAGAAAGCTTTCAATGGAAGTAAATACTGAATACTTCATTCGCACGCTCAATCCCTTCATAGTTACTTAAACTGGTTCTGCATCTTTTTCTAATGATGCAGAAACACAAGCTGAAAGCATGACCTATCCTGAACTGACAGTTCAAAAAAACCTGAGCAATGTCCAAGCAAACCTTTTCCTGCATCATTGTTCATTCTTCTACATAACACATGTACCTGGCATAAACAGAACTGACACACTTTTGCTGCAAATTAATTCAAAACTTCAGCATTGCTGACATTCTTGCTGCTTAGAGACAAAATATGTTTTGAGTTAAAGAAAGCAGTATTTTCCTCTTAACATATTCCTAATACTAATAAATGGAATGATCTTGGTCTTTTCCAATAAAATATCATTAATTATTTTTAAATATTTACACAGAACTAGTGTTGCCCCATCCCCCCCCCCCAAATATCTAGTTCAAATTTGTGCTGACAAGCTCAATACTATCCTATTCCAGGTTCTATGGACAAAATTCTGCAACTCTCAACAAAGGCTATCTCTGACAGGTGTACTCTCAGTGCATTACCTAGGAAAAAAATTTGCAGTAAGATTGGAGAAAAAAAATAGAAAAACTGACAATTCCAGTAACTGATGCAATATCTTGTGTGTTATAATTCTATGAGTAGATATGCGATTACAATCAAAAAATTGGACAAGGAAACAAATGAGCAGAGCCACTGTGTATACACTGAATTTAAACCAGTTAAAATTTGGAATGTATTTTTATTATGCCTGTTTCTAAACTAAACTAAGTGAAGTACTGCTTCAGTTTAAAACAGGTTCTACTGATCTAGCTTAAGTTAGTCAAGAATACCTGAATTCCGTTCCTAATTGAAAATTTTGTAATTTTCAATTCCCCCCCTACCCCCCAAGCCCTCTAAATTAACTCCATGTCATACTAGTATATTTTTAAAGTTTCATTCTCCTTACCACATTGACCTATGGGAGAGCTCTTCATCCCCTGGAAACCAGAGAGGTCTGCTACGCCGTGAGCCACATATGGACGCAAGCTGATCGGGGTGTGTCGCTGATAAACAAGTATGGACAGCGATCGCATGGAACAACTGGTTACATTAGAGTCATAGAATTTAAAACCAGAAGAAATAGTGATGATCTAATTTGACCTCCTGCATAATATAGGCTATATAACCCCACCTAGCAATTACTTGCCTTTGTGACAAGTTTGATATGGTAACTCATCAACACTGGTTTTGCCAGATCCATTTTGAAACATTCACCTACAACGCTAATTGTGAAGCCTGCTGTATCAGGTAGACTGTGCGCCTCCCAAACACATTTCTCAGACCACGGAGCAATGCCCTCTTCTGAATCCAGGTATGACTGCCCCACAAGCTACCAGGCCACAGCTGTGCTGACAGGGCAGGCCCTGTGAACACTCGCTAGCTTGCACAAAGCAGTCAGCCAAATTAGCTCACTCTCCAGCAGAGCAAATGTCTGTCTAGTGCCTCATAAAGTGCACAAATTCAGTGCAACATCTAGGTGGTAGCACTGTGCTACAGGATAGGATAATGGCAACAGTTGCAACTGTAAAGCCAGCGCTTTCTACACAGCAGATAAAACCAACAGCACTGTTTCAGCTCAAGGACTGACGTCCCCTGGGTTACAATTAAAACCCGTGGAAGACTCAGGGCAGCTCTTCAGCGTGACATCAGAGGGCTTCCACAGGCCACCTAAGATCAAGGTGTTCCAAGGTTGTAACACCTACATGAAATAACGTGAGCAAAACATTTCTTCAACTTCTAAATTTTTTTGGCTTAATACCTGGAAAGCATAAACAAATTATTCAGATATAGTAGTTGACATCTGCCCTTTCAATATAAACATTTTAGTAAGATTTATGTTGCAAGTATATTTTGTAAATACAAGACATTTTTGTATCCCAGAGACTAATCTGATTAGTTAGAAAACAAAATTATTTCAAATTTTCATATTCTTCATTAAATTAGGTTTTGTACATATCTAACTTCTTGTATGATTATTTTAACCTATTTGTTTGGCAGCCTGAACACATATACAGAAAGAAACGTATATAAGATTGTGTTTTAAACACTTGTTTTCCTTGGAACAGAGGATTTTCCAAGTGATTAATGTCTCTCAACTGTTATCTTTTACAAATCTGCAAGATTTAAAAAGCTTTTAGAAAAACTTGAATTCAATACATTCCTTACACCCATGGGCATTCAGTTAAATACCAAGAAAACCCAGAAAAACATTAGCCTTCTAACTGCAACCTACACATGCTCACTCTCCTTCAATATTTATCACAAGTCAAAACAAAAGAAGACAACTGAAGTGGTCAGCCTCAGAAATCTATCTTCAAGTTAACCAACTCGCCTGCCCCAATCAGCAGAAGACCAAACATTACGCAGAAAGCTTTCACGTACTGTACCTCTCTTCCTAGTCATTTCACACGATCAAAACTGGCTGGGAGAGCCGCAGCGCTACAAGTTGCTTGGAATATGAAGGTAAAACAGCTGGAGTGTGATTAGCGTGAGAAAACTGACAGTGCTGTAAACTACCACTTAACTCTCGGCGTCTTCTTCTGCATCCATTCAGTAACAATTGCTGAACTGCATTGTTAAAATGCATTTATGATTTTTTTCCTGTTGTTATATGAACTAATAAGGTAGTTACTAAATCCTATTCTGCTTCATCTATCACTAACAAAACTGTCAGTTAAGTTCTAAAATTATTTGCTCAAGACATGGAACAAAACCACAGTCGGCCTCTTGCATTCCAGGTTTTCTTTTCAAGTTACATTTTGAATACAGACACAAAAACAAAGACAAAATCCTTAACACAGTATAAGGGTTTCTCTATTTTGCTGATGTTTAGATAGGCTTTTTGGCAGCCTCCAATTTCACAGTTATCACACTCAGGGACAAGGTATTTGAGGACCCTGTATTCTAGAGGCACGTCTGTCTAATCCCTCCTCAGTATCATACTTGGTTTATCAAAACTTCTGGCCGAATGTTTTTGGCGTTTATCGCAGACATTGTCAATTCACAAGTATATATACTGAAAACAACTGTGTTCATTCTTTTTCAAATACAGTGGAAGAGTCATCATAATATATTTCATGCAGCAATATGATTTTCAAGCTCCTAAATTTTTACGTAGAAAAGAAAAGAAAAGAAAAGAAAAGAAAAGAAAAGAAAAGAAAAGAAAAGAAAAGAAAAGAATCCTTAACCAAACAGAGATGTGGTTTTATAAGCCAACAAGCAATATGGTTTGAGGTAGAGGTTCTCAGCAGAATGCTCTGATTACAAGCCACTGATTTAGTTGTAAAAATTTACTGAAGTGCTCTCATTTTTCATTTACTGAAGCTTCTCATTTTTTTAATCCAGCTAAGTTGCTCTGACTCCATATGTGCTTGACATCACACTGTTTCCCACAACTCAGATGGAGAAATAGTACAAAATAGATGTACGGTTGAAACAGCAAGGTCGGATGGAAGACAATATCACCATCTTAACCACAAAAAAGATGTGTTCTAGTATTCTGAAAACTCAGCATATAACTGTCATAGAAGGAAGACACCGCAGTTTTTATAAACTGGATAAACTAGGTAAGGTAGATTATAGTAGGTGAATATAGGGATTTACCTCAACTGTTGTGAAAACAACCATGTCTCTTCACCATTAGGAATTTATAATGAAATACAACAACTCATTTCCTGTTGTAACAAAACCTACCCCTGTATTCTTCCCATACTGTTCAAACAGCACAGGATATGGCTAATGTCTCTGACTCACACTGCCCCAAAGAGTTAGTTGGAGCAGTTCTTTCCCCTGCCAGACCTCCCTGATCACCTTAAGGATGTGTACCTGTTCCTGAGCCATCACAGTTCACAGCCATCACCACCAAATGCAAATCACTCCCAGTTTCTGGTTGTATCAATGTTTAACAAGGCAAATGATATTGTTGAGAAGCCCAATGCATGGCCCACTGATGAGCCAGGCCTCTTAAACACAGCAGCAATCTCAGAAAGGCAGTAAGAGCAGCTGGACAGAGTCTGCCATACTACCTAACTGTGCCAGAGAGCTCTGAGTGAGAGCTCAAAATAATTTCTCTTAAACGCTTTGGATTTTCCCCCAAGACGTTTACATGCACTGTGTACAGATATATATCCACTATATGCATATGTATTAAGAGCAAATCACAAGGTTTACTCAGCTGTAAGTTAATAAAATAGTAATTTACTAAATTTTACACTTGCATTTTTAAAGAATGTGAGAATCACATCCGATATTGAGTTACTCCAAATACTGGAAAGTAAGGTCCTGATAGCTTCTGTACCTTCTTCAAATGAGTTATATTCATATAAGCAACTCAGAGGAACATGATTCTAGACTAAATTTAAACCTAAATCAAAAACAGAGGCACCAAATATAAATCCGTTGTTTATCCCTCAAAAACGATCATTGCAAAAATATTTTCCCATTACAAATAGCCCCATTTTACAGTTAACTTCTCACTGGCATCACAAAGTTATTCCCTTTTATATTGCTTTGTGAGAATAATTACTGCTTTAGCGATACCTTTCCACCCTGACTTTCTGTCTGTGGTGTTTCAGTCATTTCCCAGAATTATTTCGGTATTTCCATCCATGTACAAAGATCCGTCTGCTCATGCACTAAACTGAACACTTATAGACACCCTGGACCCTGAACACATTTCCTCATATCAACAGTCATATTAGCCTTACTTTGGAATATTTTAATAAACCAGTAGTTACAGAATCAAGCCCAGCTCCTATCACTATTACTCATCTGAGGTAACAACCTTACATCTTGCATTTGTAAAGCAAATAATTTTTCTAAAGCTCTTTGACATAATTAACCCCGATTGCCCTTTCCTTCTATTGCTAAGCAGTTCTCAATTACACCATTCCCAGTAGTATCTGGTAAAATCTTTATTAATGGTAAAAGCAGCTTCCCAGATTATTATGTGTCAAAGGTAATATTTCATCATAACATTAGCCCTTTAAAAAAAATCTGTTAGGAAGAACCCTGAGGAGATGCAGTATGATCTCCAGTGAACTACAGACATGCTGTGTTGCAAAGCCCTATCTCAGTAATATCATAGCTTACTACAAATCAAGGAATAGAAATGAAAAGGTCTAATTTTAATAACAGGATCCTGATTAGAGGCTTTCAGCCATCACCATAAATTATTGTAGATGCAGCAAATCATTTTGCACCTTTTTAGATCTTTCTTGTTAAAAACAACATTCTACATTCCTCAGAACAGGAAAGCGCCAGCCCCGACACCCTCTCCTGCCTTCTGCCTTGAGCGCTCCAGCTCCTCACACATGCCAGATCAACGGCTTGTTTGGCTGCTGCCTCAGTGGGCAAGAATAATTTTTTTTACCCCCCTTTCCCTCAAATTCAGTGCTGTTTGTTTTCACTAGGGTAAATGAATATCCCCAGTCAAGGGGATGTGATATTAGTAGGTAAAAGAGTCTGGAGGAGCACTAAGAGGAAGAGGGAAGGAAAACAGAAAAGGTGAAGTTCTTTTAGAAATTTAGAGCTCAGGAATGGAAGTGCAACTCCAATACAAGTGAAGAAGCCGGAGATGTGATCAGTGACAAATCAGCGAAGTAGGAAAGGAGCACTTACAGCATCCACACTGAGGTTTGACCTGGGATTTAGCTAGCTAAACAGCACAGTTGTTTAGCAGCAAACACTCAGGGAATGGAAAAGAAGCAATTTTAAAAGGAGGGTTTTCAGTTGGGAGAATGCTCATCACCATACAGATTTCATACATGAAACCACCCAAGAACACAGCATGTGGAGAAACTACAGACAGCTCGGTTTTAAACAACCTGCGTTTGAGGAAGTGCAGAGAATCTTGTGAGAACAGTCGAAGAGAGGAGAGATGAGCAGAAAGCGTATTTCCACCCAGCTACTGTCTCAGCTACCACTTCAGTGATGTCAAATGAAACCATCTGGCAAACATTACAGAAGAGGCAGGTTTGTGCCTACAGAAGGAAACTTTTCACTGGTGTGCTAAGCATAGTACAGCTTCTTTGCACAGCCAGATAAGGCAGGGAAGACCTAATCTAAAGACAAGAGAAATAAAAGACATATTTTGCTCAAGGCTTTCTCCCGAGCAGCTCAGCAACACAAACATGGATATGGAAACTGGTGAATAAGAGTGGAAGTGAAAGTTTTACACCTCTCAAATTCCCTGAAGTCCCAATTAAATGAACCAGGCCCCCGAGAATACTGCTGCTGCTATCAGGAACATTTTAGCTGTTCTCACTCTAAGAAGTCCCCTGATGAGATTAATACTGTTAGAAGTACTACTGGAGACAGGATTGCAACTGAAGTGCCAGACGTGATTAGCACAGAGGGGGTCAGGAAGACAGGTAGACTATGTAACAGCGCTGTGAATCTAACAGCAAAACAGATGCTTCCTCACGAAGATTTACACCCTTGTCAAAGTTCAGCCCAAACTGGATCAACGGAAAGCTAAATCACAACTCTGTTAAATGCACCAGAGCCAGGCAACTTACGTTTACCAAAAAAAAAAAGAAATTTCCTTGCACGTTTAGCAGCACATCAGCAGGAGCTCAAACACCACACAAAAACTGTGTCATTAAAAAAACTGCCACGCAGTGACAGCAGCAATATGCCACTAGTGATAAACAACAGCACTGAAGTGAGAACAGAAGTAGAAGGATCCTCGCAGCGTGAGACACTGGAAGTGTGAATATCTTTGTTTCTGTTTTTCCATTTTTCTCTTCGCTTCTCCTTCCCTAATAAAGCAACTGACAATGGCTCAAAATGACCCAAAAAAGACAATATGCTACCAATTTTTATTCGGAAACATTCAAAATAGGGAGGAGGATTGAACCAGACATGCTGGTAGATTCCTCTGTTGATAACGAAGGTTTTCAGAGACTTCGTTGTGTTTCAAGCCATGTTTCAAAAGAAGGAAATACTTGTCCATAATTATAGTCCTTAAAGCTCAAGAAATAAGTCAACATGAGAGAGCTAACTCAAAATGAATTTGCTGATGGTCTGATGTGTGAACCCAAGATCACAGACGTACTTGCTCATGAGTTTAATATAACTAACACTCCAAAGGTATTTTGCATACGAAAATGTCATCATCTGTGCACTGAGGTATCAGCAGATCAAAGATGACACATTTGAGCACATACCTGAACAGAACTCACTTCCAGTGAACCCAAGCTTGATGATCCTTCCCTTACCAAGGCCATATCACTTCTGAGTTTCTCAGGATATGAAGGAACACAGCACTCCCTGTGAATACTGAAACAGAGGCCAATACCCCACAGAAGTGACCTTCCATTAGCAGAAAGCTATCTATCTCAAGACTCTTACAAAGCCACTCTAAAGCCATCCACTGTCCAGGCACTAAATGGGCACACCCATGCCTCACACAGCCTGCCTGGGCATACCCAGGAAATCCAGCACAGCCCAGAGGAGGTTTTGGTGCGTATACCTAGATTTCCTGACCATCTCTCTGGCATCAGAAAGAGGACTGACACAAGAACAATTCACACCGCCTGTTTCTAGCTACCCTTCTTCCTGAGGGCCTCTCAAATACAAGCAGGGAATAAAGCAAGACAACCTGTTCTGGAGGGGGTAACCCGCTCCAAGCCCCAAGAGTCTATGATACCTCCTCCTCATCAACAGGGAGATGTAGCCTTGTTTGGCCATTGGGATGTCTGCATTTCAGTCATCCAAAAGGAGAGGGGTCATACCCACACAGATCACAACGCTCATATGGAGCAATACAAGAATATTTTTTGATATTAATTAAAGAAACGCTAAATAGTAAAATTCCTAGCCATATCCCATAACCGAAACATTCTATGGAAATAACAGCTACATGAATTTGGCTAAAGTTAGGAGAGAGTCCCCCCCACACCCCATTTCTTCTAAATAACTAGGATTATTACTAAGACCATTTTCTCTGACTTAAGCTATGCACACGACCACGTGTATAACACATCTACATGAACAGGAAAAAAACAGTGCATGTGTGAGCTTTGTGAAAGCTACCCATGTATTTACATTTTGCAACTACTGTGGAAATCATCTGAGGAAAAACCATCACAAGAAGGCATAAAAATAACAGAAGGGTTCCTCTGAATGTTGAGCAATCCCGAAACTCTGTGCCAGGTATGTTTAAAACCTTTTGAACTTGTAGCAAGCCAGCCTTCAGCCAGGTTCACCTTAACCTTATACATATATAAACAATTCCAAATAATACCCATTCTGAATACAAAATACTACTGTTCCAAAAACAAGCAAGCATGCAAGTCACCATTTAACTGAAGTACCTGACATAGTATTATTCCTTAATTTTGTTCAGATGATTTCAAAGTTTAAAGTGTCAGGAGGAGAAGGATATTCTGCAAGTGGGAGTAGAGATACTGTCAGCCATCTTCCACAATAAATATTTTAAAAGAAAAAAGGCCTTTCCTAATAGCCAAAAGTCTTGCAGTATTAACCTGCCAGATTTCTGTTTAAATACTTTTTGAGGTATCACGTTTTCAGGTTCACAAAAGCAGTTTCTTATTCCAACTCTCAATGTCCATTTAAAATAAGATTACTGGAATAGGAATACTTGGCACTGCGTCTGACAAACTTCTAAATTACTTTATTTTTCATATGCGGAGAGCACCTATTCTCTTCGCCTCTTAAGGAATGGACTGTTTGTTAAAGTGGGAGGAGAAGGACAGAGTTCTGACAGCAATACCCACACGAGGCATTTCTTCAGCTTCCATAGTTGGAGTGCAAGTGAATAAGCATGCATGCAAGCACATATGCACAACATTTCAGTCAACAATTCTTGTATTAAAGTGGGATCAAGAGCCCAGAATATGTCTGTAACCAAACACAACACTCCTAAATTATTAATCTTCAATCTCAATAGTAGCCAAAACCACAATTAATTACTACTTTTGACCAATTCTCACTGCCACTGAGAGCACCAAAAAGAATTAATTTTCTTTATGCAAAGGCTTTCCACAATTGCATGGAATCAAAGAAAGTAAAAAGTAAAAAACTAAGCTATAAAAACAATAGTACTACTTCATCACACACAGCAGGGAGTAGCTCTGTAAGTATGCATATATTTGAACAGTGCCATCACGGCCTTTGAGATAAATGTACTGTTTGACTTGGTCTTTATTTTTAAGAGAGTGATCAGCAACATACCAAAAAAAAAAAAAAAAAACCAACAAAACCTCAGCTAAATCTGGAGAAGATGCCATTACTATTATTGTTTTAGTAAAACTCAAATCCAAAGACTACCGCTCTGCTATGATAAAGTAATATTCACTGAGAAGTCTCCTTTAAATACATATACACGCTTCATTTAAGAATAATAAGTTATACACATGGAGTAATCTGCAAGCTTTTTCTGTTAGTGTCTAATAGATGCAGTGGTCTACATATGTCATTAGCCCATTTCTCAGAGGAGCACATATCCACCTTTCTTTTCTTGGGTGGATATCAGAAGTTTTTCTGATTTTTAACAATAAAAGCATTTCATGCTATACTGAGATACTGCAAAGGAATACTAGTCCCTATTTTCCATTCTTCAGTTGTCATATATCTTCATCTGCCTACTATTCTAAAACCTCTGTATTTATCTGTTACAAAAAGGATCATGGCACACTGGTGTAAGTTGGTACTCTATTGCTACGTAGCCTTTACTGGTTCTCTAGCACATAGTAATACTTCTTCCACACTAGGCAATGAAAATAAATTAAATACATAAGTTGCAATTCTAACAGAATGGGAAGTTCAGAAGCTCCTCTGCTATCTTAGGGACTTCAATTTTACACTCAACTTCTACTCAGAGAATATAACTTCATGATGCTATATCCTGCAAAGGAAAAGCAAGGCTCATAAGCAGGCATGCTGAGCTCCAATGCTGCATCAGTACCTTTGCAAAGCTGCTTTCTTTCCCCTAGATTGCAAATTTTAAAAATAATAACCGGTCTTCAGCTGCAACCATGACAGAGAGAACTGTGAAATGCGATGTGAGCATAATTGATGCAAAGGCAAGTCTGGAGACTGGCGAGATCAACAGCTTTGAGAGATGTGAATGACTGATCTCAGACAGGAAGTAGCTTGGGTGCTAGTGACAGCATAATTTGCAGAGTGCAAATCATTAACTCCTGCATTGCTTATTCAAGTGGGAGATGATCAGCAGTCTTCACAGTACATTAGGAATGGCAATCAATCAGGGCAGCAGAAAGCAAGCAGCATCACATACCAACATTTATTTTCTCCTCCTTTGGAAAGGGGAAGGAGCCCATTCTTCTTTATATGCAGCAGTGCATGCCATTACTTTAAAGTCTCACCTAGAGGGAGATAGCGTGAAGAGACCCAAGGGAGCACACACACCTGTATTGCTTGAGAAATTTCTAAAAGCAAAAGAGAAGGGCCATTCTGAGTCTCATTTAGTAGAGTATCTGTACTTTATTCTATTGATACTGATGAGCAATACTGTTGCTGGTGGCCACTTTCCCAAGATCATGCCCTGGAGAGTATGGCCTGCAAGGCTTGCTTTCGTTCTGGTCTACAGAACGCTACTCAACTTTAAATGATCTGTGAATCAACCTTCTCATGAGAGCCAAAAAGAAAAAACACAAAGGTAACTGAAACAAGATGTATAAGGCTGCAGAAATAAAGTGACAACATAAGGATTCTCGGGGGGGGGGGGGGGGAATCTGTTTTTAATTCAAAGGCATATTTCCTTCATAAACCCTACTTCCCTTGGAGATGATTGCTGTTTGCTTTATTATCCTTCAGATTTTGTGTGTGAGATTTTTAGGGGTAAATAGACTTCAGTTCACAAACTACTCTGGCCAGCAATCTCCTAACAGCCCCAACCCAGAGAAGGTATCAGCCAAGCAATTGCTAGCACTAGCAAAGGGCAGGGCAGCTGCTCATCTCTTCCCTCCTGGGAGAGGGTGGCTTGGCTGGGTCCTCTGGGGACCTCTCTGTGAAGCAGGCTGACATTTTCCAATTGCCTATGCCATTTGTCAGCAGTGACACAGGCTAATAGAACTAAATGCCGTAGGATTCTCTTACACCCCTACGTTAAAAGAATGAGAAAATAATCTGGCTTTGCCAAAGTGGCTAACTGTAAAAAATTGGATTAAAGACAATAAGGAGTTACAAAATCAAAAGTTTATTGTCTACTCTGTGCAAATTTGCATTTATTTGATCTGTCTCATTGTATTCAGGATATGAAAAGTGTCCATCAGTATAGTATTTCATCTTTTAAAACTCAATTCTGAATTAACTGCATTCTAAATTAAACCTAAATGAACTAATTTAACTTCTAAATTAACTTTCAAGAGAACTTTTCTATCTACATATTAACAGTTTAATGAAATTTCTTGCTTTATTTTTGAGGTAAAAAAAAAAATCACTGAATTTCCCTTGTCAAAAGACAAAGTTAAATATTGTCCTATGAAGCAGTATACTGAGATTTTCCTTCCTATTAAAAAAAATTGTAATACTGATTAAAACCAATATTTAGTATATATGGAACAAAAAGAAAATATGACTTCCACTTACACAAAGCATCAGGGAACAAACAACAACACACTTCTCTACCCAACCTTTCCAGCGAGTCAGAAAAGGTGAAACAGCCTGTATTTTTTCACTGTGCAGTTCTTCTCATTATAGAGTGATTCTGTTACACAGCAGGTACAAAAAAAAGCAGCACTTGTGGATCCACTAAATTCACATGATTGTAACAACCTTAGGGCACTACTGCCAAAGAGAAGACTATAATTATTTTAGAAACACATCTTTGATTTCTATAGCAACTTCCAAAGTCTTTTAGGCTATGCTATTATTTGCTTATTTCCACCTTATTTTCTGATGCTGCAAGAAAAAAAAGAATTGACCTGACCATGTTAGGCACAAATTATGTGGCACAATCAAGACTAGCACCGTCTCTTCTAATCATAAGAGATGAAAAGTCTTCTTGTCTCCCTACTCTAGTCCAAGACTTCTAAATGTTGCTTGTGTAAGCACCACAGAATTCAATTTATCCAGTAAAATCTCCTCTTGAAATCCCTGATCAACCACGCTGCACATTTTATCTGGTTACAATTCATAGATTATTGGCAAGTGCAAAATGAGAGCTTAATTTACAGGATATGACCTTTTACCTGTTACATTCCTTCTGTGAAGCCAAGTAAGTTACAAAACATCATTTAACCACTTTTGCTATTTCCTTGTTACTCCCCCCCCCCCAAAAAAAAAAGGAAATCCTGTTTAAATTCAGGCAAATTTTCTTGACAGCTGTGAAACTTTAAACAGTGTAACACAGTTTATTCTGGCCAATTTGTCAGTAATTCTGAAAGGAACGGCTTGAGAGGTTATGATTTAGAACTGAAGTTTTTAGTATGTATTGTATTCTAAATTTACTTTGAGATTATTTAACCTGGTCAGTGTATCTTAAAAACGTTCGAGCTATAACTAACTACAATGCATGTTAGCCCTCTTCGTACTAATTTTTGGTCTTCACTATGCTGAACAACTTATTAATTGGCACTATGGCTTGTAAAGCCTGTACAAATTTGGAATTTAAAGAGACCATCCTTCATTCATTTTGTGTGGTTTATTAAGCTATAATTGCCTGAAAGTTATATTTTCACTGGTAGCACCAGGAACCACATGTCTTTTTCAATATCTCACGCTTTTCAGGAAACAAACAAACAAACAAAAAAACCTATAAATCATAAAGAAAAAGCTTACGATACCATGTAAAATAACACAATTTAAAAAGGAATCCCAGCATGAAAAGTCATAGTCAAGTTTCAGTATTCTGCCATATTCTCCTTCATGGCAGCAAATATTGTATCCAGCTGTTCAACTACTCCAGCAAACTCCAGATGACTCCAGTACTTTCAAAATTAGCCCTTAATCTGAGCTAAAGTCAGCACTGCTGGAATTGCAATAGTGATAAAGCCTCCAATCAACTAATTTCAAATAATACTCAAGTAGCCTGTCTCTTCAGTGAGGTTCAACTTCAGTATTTTTTCTTGTCATTTGACAAACAGGGATTTTAATTGGATAGGTATCCAACCTCTGACACAGTTGATTTTTTTTAATGAGTTGTTTCCTACGTGTTGATGAACACCTCCCTAATCTACTCAAACCCATAAAATAATCAGTCTCAGAAAAGGTGGCTTTTTTTTTTTTTAATTTGGGCAAAATCTTTATTAAATTAAACCTAAATTCAGTCAGCCAAAATCAGTGTATTCTACAAAAGGCATTCTGCCTAGCACTTTCTCAAAATAATTTCAGGACTCTGCATCTTTCAATCAAAAGTTAAAAAAAAACTCTGGAGGAAAGGGGTATCCTATCAGGATCAATCTAGAGTGGCTACTGGAGACTAAGAAAGCTCAGACAGCAACTCTAGTAAAAACAGTTTCCCATTATGCTGGAAATGCCCCAAACTAAAAGATTCCCTTCTCATTTCAATAAAATATTTCCTATTATTTATTGGTAATAACCAACACCATAATATTTACAGCTTACACAGTGCCTTCCATTGACACTAACTTGTTCGTTTCCACAGCTCTATTTCTATTAGTGGGAAAACTGAAAAGGGGCTAAGCAAGCCGTTTTAAGCAAAAGCTTTAAGCAACAGCAACAACAAAAACCTCTCAGATACCTCCCCCTGCTGAAGTACGTGCTCATAACCTGCATCTAACAGGCACTTACTGAGGACAGTTACCAGCTTTGATCTTCATGGCATTACTTATGTTTTGGAATTGCTTTAAACAATTCTTCTAATTCAATACTTCAGCCATAACAAGGTTTTTGCTTTCAAAGTAATTTGAAAGCATTTACTATCAAGTATGCTTTTTTCTTAGAAATTTTTATAAACATCCAGGCTGCCTGTAAAAAAGAAAGATTTTTTCCTCAAATATTTTTTTTAATCTTAGGTTCCCAATAGTGCAAGTGGTTCATCCTTAGAAGAAGTAGTCCCATAAATGTTTCCCATTTCATTATCTATAAAGGTTTATCAAATCTTTAGAAGAGTACTGACAACTCCCTTCACAGTGCTTTATGACCAAGCCATCTACTTCTGACAATGTGGTTTAGCATTTAGTAACAACATTTCTCTAGAACCTATATGCAGCCCATCACAGAGCTAATCATTCTTTCTACTTTTCTTGATTTCTCACTACATTTTGTGACTTCCTATTTCAGACAAGACAGACAGACATTAAATAAAGCTTTGGTGACTCATGTATACATAAATATGTATGAAATTCGGAGTTAAAAAAAAGCTTATCTTCTAGCCCATTTCATAAAGAAAAATGTAGGAATATACCACTCAATTTCTCCTACATAACAGTATAATTTATATGTATAAATTGATGGCTGAAAACAAAACAGTAACCGATGGAAGGCAACAGCAAACAAAGTATGTTCAGGGATAACACAGAAACTATGTGACAATGAGTATTTCTGAATCCATTTATTTACATTGAACATAAGCCTATGTTTTCTCTCAGTAGAGAGAATTAAAATGACTGGTCCCAAGACTGCTAGAAGTAAAAAGCCAGAACTCCAAGGGATTGTAACAGACAAAGCTACACTGACGACACTCCAGTTCATCCAGTTTAAACCAGTTTCATTCAAAGACATATGACTAGATATGCCATTTGCAATTATTAAAGATCTTTTAAAGAGAACTGAAACCAAGTGGCTACCCAAAATTCAATACTAGCAAATATATTCTACTTCTTCAAAAATTATGTGCTCTTTTCAATTTAAAGAGGTATATTAATTTCCCTCCAATTTATCATTCATGACTGTTTGGGACACTGTAGCACTGTGCCAGAAAATGGCTATATTTTAATGGAGAAAGGATTCTATAAAAGTTATGGTCTTTTGTTCCTTCTTTGATTAAAGGTGCCAGAACTTCATTCATCATTATTATTAATCTCCAAACATCAGAAGTAGTATTAACAGTGTCTATTTAATTGATATTTATATGACATTTTAAAATTAAGTATGCTGGAGCATTTCTCTACTGGCACTACTCTACAGACCAATTTATAGGAGATATATCCCTATGTATCTGTTTTGCAGAATCTGTAAGTTCTTTTAACAACTTCCTTCCCTCACGCCCACTTTTAGAATACAAGTTTCCAGGATTTAAGGGACTTTATCAATCTCCATTTCAATGATACCCTTAAGGGCAAGGCTGACACTGAGAGGGACATAAACAAGTTGGAGAAACGGGCCAACAGCAACTCAACTGAGTTCATTAAATTCAACAAGGACAAATGCAAAGTTCTGCATATGGGATGGACTAACCCCTGCAACAAGGCACGCTCAAAAGGGTCTGGGGTCCTGGCGGAGAGTCAGCTAAACAGAAGTCAGCAGTGCACCATGGCAGCAATGAAGGCTAACAGCATCCTGGGCTGTATCAACAGGAATGCAGTCAGTAAATCAAGGAAAGTGATTATTCCCATTTACTCAGCACTCTTTAGACCACCTCTGGAAGTGTGTGTTCAGTTTTGGGCTCTACAGTGCATGCAAGACATTAATAAACTTGAGCAAGTCCAGCAGGAGGCCAACAAGACAGTCAGGGGGCTGGAGCACTTCAGGAGAGGCTGAGGGAACTCAGCTTGTTCAGCCTAGAGACGAGACAGCTTTGGAAAACCTAACAGCGGCATGCCAGTACCTACAAAGAGGTTATCAAGAAGATGGAGCCACTCTTTACTGACACGCACAGGAAAAAAACAGTCTTAGTTGTAGAACAAAAATGAAAATAATCAGACTCCTTTCATTGTTCAAGCAAGTATTCAAAACCCTGAATGGCACGGAAGAATTGAAAAGGATAACTGCTCCCTTTTTCTTCCAGTGAAAGAACTAGAACTAGGAGGAAACACTCAAAAGAGACAAAAGGAGACAGCTCTTCTCTCAATCTGTTTTTAAACTGTGGAACTCCATGCCAGAGTATGTTATGGGTACTGAGAGTTTACACAGGCTCAAGGGAGATTGGGTAAGATCACAGAAGGAAAACATACTGAGGATTACTAAAAACAGAAAACATATCTGGCTCATGAAGTCCCCGAGACACACGTGGCTGAAAAGTGGAAAAATATCTGAGGGAAGTAGCAAAGATGTCTGCTCCACTCTTACCCTATTCCAGACATCTGGTTTTGGTCACTGTCAGAGACAGGATACTGGGCTAAATGGGTCTTTGGCTTTGACTTTTAACACTTTAAGAGTGGTTGGAAAAAGGATAGTTAAGAAAAACACACTTGCCAGAATTAACAGAATCACTGAATCACTGAGGTTGGAAGGGACCTCTGGAGATCATCTAGTCCAACCCCCCTGCTCAAGCAGGGTCACCTAGAGCACATTGCACAGGATTGCATCCAGGCGCGTTTTGAATATCTCCAGAGAAGGAGACTCCACAACCTCTCTGGGCAACCTGTGCCAGTGCTCTGTCACCCTCACAGTGAAAAAGTTTTTCCTCATGTTCAGATGGAAGCGTCTGTGTTTCAGTTTGTGCCCGTTGCCTCGCGTCCTGTCGCTGGGCACCACTGAAAAGAGTCTGGTCCCATCCTCTTGACACCTTCCCTTCAGATACTTGTACACGTTGATAAGATCTCCTCTCAGCCTTCTCTTCTCCAAGCTAAACAGGCCAAGCTCTCTCAGCCTTTCCTCATAAGAGAGATGCTCCAGTCCCCTAATCATCTTTGTAGCCCTTCGCTGGACTTGCTCCAGTAGTGCCACATCCCTCTTGTACTGGGGAGCCCAGAACTGGACACAGTACTCCAGATGGGGCCTCACCAGGGCTGAGTAGAGGGAGAGGATCACCTCCCTCGACCTGCTGGCAACACTCTTCCTGATGCACCCCAGCATACCATTGGCCTTCTTGGCCACAAGGGCACATTGCTGCCTCATGCTTAACTTGGTGTCCACCCAGGACCTGTCCCAGGTCCTTCTCAGCAGAGCTGCTTTCCAGCAGGTCAACCCCCAACCTGTACTGGTGCATGGGGTTATTCCTCCCCAGGTGCAGGACCCTGCACTTGCCTTTGTTGAACTTCAGGAGGTTCCTCTCCGCCCACCTCTCCAGCCTGTCCAGGTCTCTCTGAATGGCACCACAGCCCTCTGGTGTATCCGCTACTCCTCCCAGTTTTGTATCGTCAGCAAACTTGCTGAAGGTGCACTCTGTCCCTTCATCCAGGTCATTGATGAAGAAGTTGAACAAGACTGGACCCAGTACTGACCCCTGGGGGACACCGCTAGCTACAGGCCTCCAACTAGACTCTGCACCGCTGATCACAACCCTCTGAGCTCTGCCATTCAGCCAGTTCTCAATCCACCTCACTGTCCACTCATCTAGCTCACACTTCCTGAGCTTGTCTATGAGGATGTCATGGGAGACGGTGTCAAAAGCCTTGCTGAAGTCTAGGTAGACAGCATCCACCACTCTCCCCTCATCTACCCAGCCAGTCATTCCATCAGAGAAGGCTATCAGATTGGTTAGGCATGATTTCCCCTTGGTGAAGCCATGCTGACTACTCCTGAGCACCTTCTTTTCCTCCACATGCTTGGAGATAGCAATCATAGGAGATAACAATCATAGGATAGGAGGAAAGGGAGGGGAGCACAGAGAAGGCAACTTCCTGTTCCTCTTGAAATATATTTGACTACAAAAGCCTTCAGAGGAGTAAATGGAAAGAATAATAAAGATATTTCTTAAAATGACAAGAGAGCTCCCCTTCAGCAGGGAAAGCTGACATACTAAACCAAGTTGTAAAAGCCTTGCAGCACTGGGGAAATTGCCCAGATGCAGACAATCCAACAGTTTATATGAACATGCTTCTTTTCCATTACACAAATGAAAACAGGATTCCTTACAGTTTCCTTTGTACCATTTTGAATGGACTCCTACTTCCCATTTTTCTGCAGTAGGCTTGATTATTCTGGTCTTATAGCAGTAAAGTAAACTTTGAATTGTTATTATTATTATTTTTTTTACTTTAAACTTGGCAGAGTCATTGACAATTTATTTTATTTGGTTATATGTGGTCATCAAAAGTAGACATTTTACTGAAAAAAACTTTTCACCTAACAAGGATCTGAACTGTCTTGCTTAGAAGTATGGGATAAGTAGAAGCTACTTCCAGCCCCACCACAGGCTGGATTCATGAAAGCCAATGAGCCCTCAGTAGAGGCTACAGTTGAGAACACTGCAGTCTGAAATCTGAAAATGGTCCAAACACAAGGCCAGGAGCCTAATATTCCTAATTGTCTGTTCTTTATTTACACAGTCCAGCTCACATATGGAGGCACTGCTGCACTCTTGGCCCAGGGACTCGCTGCTGCTGTATGGACTGCAACAGTTCCACAGGTCTCAGGGAAACCATGTCAGTATGTCAAGTGTCCAGAAGCCCGCCTATGTGCAGCCTGTCTCCATACCAGAGACCTGACCCACTAGCGGTGGGTGCTGATGTTCCACCTTCGCCTAGTTCGAGAAGAGCATTTGTCACGTACTCTGCAGCTGTTCAATTGAAACATTATCTTCCGCCAATCACAAAGTATTTTATGTTCATGAACAACTGAACTGACCAACGAAAAACATTTTAAAATAGCTATATTGTGTAAATAGATTTTATTAAATAAGCCCAGAATTATCAGACATTTATGGATTGCCAGAGTAAGTTTTATTTACTGTATCCCTTGTGTACTACTTGTAAAACTATTAAAAGTGATTTTTGATAACATCCCTTATCTTAGAGAAAGGGCCAGCTTCTATGTTCTGCTCAAGAGAGCCCGAACAAAAGGAGCAGACAGAGCAGAATTCATGTCTTAGCAAAATGGTTTTAGATCTTTAAATAATGCAGTACCACCCTAGGATACTGGAAAGAAGCACAACAGGTTTTAAGGTCTGTATATATGACTGCATCAGGGTTACATTACTGTAGACTGTGATCTCAAAATAGGTATCAGAGACTGAATAAAGTGACTCATTTAGACTTGACATTGAGAAAAGGAACAGCACAAAACAGTTTATGCCCTAAACATATATGCATACAAACACAGCCATATATGAGCATTTCATAATTTGAGAAAAACATGATTTTCTCTCATTGACCTTTCCTTACCCATGAAAAATATTGATTTAGGCAAGTTAAACAAAAAACTGTGGTTGCAAGCAAAAAAACACCCAAACCCAGCTTCTTTTGTAAGTTCCACTTTTTTCCAGAGAGTAAAGAAAAACCTGAAAAATTCTTATGCTGTTAAGTGAAATGGAAATCCTATTGCAGTTGTCCTGGGCTTCTGAAATAATTATCTGGATTACATCCTTCAACAATAGCAAGAAAATCAAATGAAATGGGAAAATAAATTCTCTCTCAGTATTTCCTGTTCTTCCTTTCCACTACAATCAGCACTAAACTATTTCTGACTAGATTAATATCAGACATCAAGAAAGGAAAGCTCTGCTTAAATCATTGCATGGGATTATCATTAGTCAAGATAACATACATATGCATGCTCCTTAGGGGTAAAAGGCAAAAAATAATTTTTCAGCACATAAAAATGATATCATATTCTACTATGCATCCCGAATTTTTACATATTAACAATGATATAAAAATAAAGAAGAAAGAAAATAGGTTTTGTTTTTTGGACAAAGGCATGTTGTTTATGTTCTCTCATTCCAGAAATCTTTCCCAAAAATGACAATTTCTTAAGCTTCAGTATCATGACTCTCTAGCAATACATACATACTTATAAACAGCAGTAAGCACAATAAAGATTAGAATCAAACCCTGCTTTTGAATACCTGTAGATAGTTTTCAGTAATGATATGAAAGGCCCAACTTTCTATAACACAGGTCAGAATTTGTATCTATGAGCAAAATAAAGAATTAGGCTTATCTTTGAAACCTGGAATTAGTGTCGATGAAGCCAAAGAAGCAAAATCAATTACATGCACAAGTGTTCATCTCATTAGACTAAATCTAATTTTAGGCATGCTACATGTTCAAAATTGAACATACCTCCTCTTCTCCAATACATTATGTTTTATAATAAAATGCAATATATTTGAACACTAAAATAGGAAAATTAACTATAATCAGATTGGTTTAATTCAAGATATCCTAGGCCAATTTTCTCCCTCAGGCAATGTAAACAAATCACAAGTAGTTTTCAGTCTCTGGCCTCAGCAAAATAACGAAGAAAAGGTAGTTTGATTCATAAAGTTAACTCCTCAGTTATCAGCCAATGAACAGACAGTTCTAACCTTCAGAAAAACAAGCAGCTCTTCAAACAAGGACGCTCTGGTTACAGTTTTTAAAAATCTGAGGCGTTGCAATTTCACATAATTGAAGATTACATAAAGGCTGATCAAAGCACAACCAACCAGCCAACTCTGCTGCCCTAACCTTCAGTCAGAAAGTCCCGTATGGGTCAAGAGGAGATGACGGGGTGTAACCTGGGTGGTGAGAGGGGACGATTCCCAAAGGCTGTTTCCAATAAGGACTGGTTGCTTACGAAATTCTCCAACAAACATTTTGACATCTTTTCTCTTATGTCTGCAGTGGTGGCTACCCGAGAGTATAATAATATTCAGACAGAGAGAATGCTCTGGAACGCACCAACTCACGATCTTATTTTCTGGAAAGGACCAGGAATATTCAATGACTCTTTGCAATCTTAGACTGGAAACGTTCACCAATGAGTCAGACAGCACAAGCCAAGAAACTGGTGAGTAATAACAAGCTGCATGCTGGGTACTAACACAGATTTTCTTTCACTGTTTGCTTTTTTTTAAAACAAACAAAAATCTTGGCTCATCCATGTCCAAAATTAACAAGTAGACTTCCCCCCACACACACACATCTTTCTATCCTCTCTCCTTTCAACCTGCCAACATGATTAATGGCAAAAAATACCATATTAAAATGATCATAGACAAACATTTATACCAGTTACTTCTTCTGAGATAAGACAGTCACGAGAAGTTAGTTTTAAAAAAAAGAAACTAAAATACACAGAATAAATAGTGAAAGATGAAATATTCTCTAACTTGCATCCTGGAACAACTTTCCCACTGTGGTTTCAGTAGGGAAACAAATATGCATACCTTTAGGTACCTTCTTTTCCAGCATCCATCCTAATTTTATTTGGGACAAAATGTTTTGCAGAATATTTTCCCTTCCTTCTATAATTAATGGTTTTTAATTAAGCAACTGTAACCATGTGAAGTTCCTTAATTAAAGAGTTGGGAGAAGTGCACTTCACAAGAAAGACTTTTGCTTCTATGCCCTCTCTTATCTTCTTACAGTGTGACTGCAAGACTATTAAAGACTTCTCCAACAGCACTCAGATGTAAAGATGTACACAGCCATGCACAGATACAAAACTAGGATTCATTTTTTGAAAGAGAAAAATTCACTGAAGCTTAATCTTGAAAAGTGCAGGATCCCTTGGACCCATTCCTTTTGCTTCTCTGAATCCGTTCTTCTCTTTTCAGACGATGGCACACACCTTCTGCATTGCCCTCCTGTCCCTAGGAGGTAAGCCTTTCCTAAGAGTTGAAAGAAGTAATTTCCATGTTCCTCCGTTCGCTAGGAGGAGAAGAGACCACTTTGCTCATTTTTCTATCAGTGATGGGCTTGTGCCAATTCATTCAAGATGCAGTACTTAAGAAGAACCAAACAAGATGATGAAAAATATGACCATAAGCATTTACAAGCACTATGAAATCACACTGAAATGCAAGATAATAACTACAGTTTTCAGAGACAAAGGTTACTCCACTGAGTAAGTACTTCAGTTAATACTAATTTACTATTAGCAGGTTTTACTAGGTGCACGAAGCTTTCTAAACAACCATGGAACTTAACCATATTAATGGTGGAAAGAAGGAAAGAAAGAAATGAAGTAGAGGTGCAACAGCTTAAGACTGAAAATGAATGATTGTCCAGGAGGAACTACTTGGAAGCAGAGTGTTAACTTGAAAACTTGTCTGCTACACTCGCATTAGCATTGCTGCTGTGGCAATAAAAAATATCACAACTCTCTTATGCACATGCCAATACAGAAATGCAGAAGAGTTTAAAAATATTGAAAAAACAAATACAGATAGAATGCCTGAAAAGGTAGATATAAGACTGTTGGAGTGAAACTAAGAATACCTCAAGGAAGTTTCCAAAAAAGGGATGCAAGAGCTGTATAACAGCTTCCCAAGGGAAGTGCTAAAAGCCCCATGACTTGAAAAGTGTATAGCTAGATTGGATAACAAAACATACTTCAGGAAACAGTCTTATGCTGGCAGAGACATGGAATGGATGATTTCAAGGATCTTTACATCCATAATTTGTATAGTTTTTTCAGTTGACATAACGATTTCCAAGGTCGTCAAGAAATCTTAAAGAATTACCTGCATCTTCCAACCAAAAAACAAAAATACCAGCTATACCAGACGGCCAAGAATACCTTTGAAGTGACTTCACTTAACCATATAATCAAAAGATCCAAAGGAATACAGAAAAATATATTAAAACACAATTCCCGCTGCAGTTAATGTCTTCTGTTTTTTTAACTTTACTCCAGTTCTATTTATCAGCCAAAATTAGCTTGGTCTGCAGTACACTTCATAGCTTCCTGGGAGTGGGTATGATCTAATAGGTTGGACTTGAGCTGCAGAGCTTTCCACACATATATTTTTAATCTCAGCTAAATGTTAATAGGATTGTCTTTTACATGCAACAGTAATACAAATAATACAAATAAATAAATAAGGGTACTAGAGGTGAGAATACTGCCCTCAGATCTGATTTCCGCTCTACTGTTTTTGAATTACTGTTGTACCTATGAACTCTTCTGCAAAAGGACCCCTTGAGGCCAAACACTATGCAAAAGATCTACAAACTACATATAAAGAATAAGGACAGTTATGATACAGGAAGAAGACAGAGAACACTAGGAAACAGTAATACAGTACTAATAAGCAAGATGAGCAGCAACACAAGCACATTACTGGCCTATCCAGGGCTTGTCTAGCCAAGATACCCATAGAGGAAGAGGGACAAGTTTAAAATACTGTAGTCACTTGGTGTAACTCACTGTGTATTTGCTCTTATTTTTGTATTAAACCAAAAAGTTTTCTTTCTTTTCTGCCTTAGTTCAAACTGCTTCCAAAGCAATTCCTCTCGGACTAGAAAAAGGCATGCTTATACTCAGAGGGGAGTCTCTGCACAGGGAATTCTACCAATATGATTACAGCTGTTTAAACACAACAGTGCACTGGCTAACAGCACAACTGAAACACATCCCTGTGTAGACAAGCCCTTACTGATTTCTCACATATAATATGTGAATATCTCTCCTCCCTTTCATCACAAGGTTGTTCATTAATAACAATACTCTAGATAACAGAACGTTCGCTTTTTTATTCTTTTTTTTTTTTAACGTGGACATTAAATCTCACCAACTTTATTCAGAGCAGAGTGCTTTCTTAAGCCCTTTTCCAAAAAACACCAGCTTTAACAGTTCCACAAAACAACAGCTCTTCCCTTTAGCTAAGAGCAGGATGTATCTTGGCCTGGATATATTATTGATGTTGTCGTTCACCTAAGTCACCTGGAAGGATCATTAAAGAAAGTGACTTGGCACGCAAAGTAACTGAAATAGCTGCTGCTGCACCTGGAACATTCCCAGCTCCCACCATCCCAGGCACGCCAAAGGCAGGCTGGCACACTACCAAGGAGTCAGCAACCCCCGACTGGCTTCACAGACAAGAGACTATGAAACAGTCTGCCGTGATCTTTTGTTAAACGAGCAGACCATAGTCAGCAAAACTCTGCGGCCAAAATGCTTGAAATTAACTGGAGGATTTTTAAAGCCTAAGTGCTTTTTACTGCCGAGCAAAGGTTGTACTCACCTCTCTGATCATCATCTGACATACTAACTTGAGGGAACGTGCAGAAATTCAAAAAACAAAAAGCAATTCAAACAGTTACACTGACTACTGCCCCATTTAGAGGAAGATAAACTTGAACCAGTATAAGGATGACCACCTCAAGTGTAAATCAGCACCATTTTGAACCTTCTAATGGCTCAAGAGTTAAAATATTCTATAAGTAGACAAACGGGAAAACAGATTTGGAAGGATCAAAGAATTCCTGAAAGAATAACAATTCTCCTGTGGAGCATTAGGATACACTGCTTTCTGGAGAAGTAAATTAAGAAAGGAATAGACGCTGACTTGGCTTACTATCATTAGTGAATGCCATTAAATACATATATCAAAAGGTTATTTAGCCATCTAACTTCAGGGACTTTAGGTCTCCAAATTAGCAGTCTGGCTACCTACATATCAGTAGATGTAACTACTACATCTCTGCTTTCTATGTTGAGAAATGTAGAGCTCAAACTCACCAATAACTCTCCCTCCCTATTGTTTATATATGGAAGGTGACATCGGGCAGTACTGGTATCTCCCTTAAACATCTCAAGAAAACTTAACAGATTTTTCCTGAACTGAATAGATACTGGTGAAGACAGCTCAGCTGAACTAGGATCAGAGTCTTGCAAAGATTTAGAGAGACAATTTGGAACCTGCCTCCAGAAAGGAGTCTAAGAGTTTCAGACTCCAAACTGATTTCCATGGGAATTAGCTATTTAACTTCTATAGACTCATTTTGAAAATCTCACCTGGAATCTCTTAAAGGAACAGCAGGGTAAAAAAAGAAAAGAGAGAACTCCCCATATTTTAAGGTAAAGTCTACTTTCAATATTCATTCTACACTTCAGTGTTTTTAAGATGTGTGGCTCCTTTTTCTTTTTAAATCAAAAAAAACCCCCCCACATATGGATGCTTGCGCATCTTGGTTAAACAGAAAAGGCAAGAACCTCCTGAAAAATACCAACTGTCAAAAATCTGCATCCATGAAAAAGGAGGGAATTCAGAAGCAGAAATTAAGCAGTTTAACTAAAACTACTTACAGAATTAACGGCAAAGCTGTAGTTAGACCTGGCAATAGAATATCACTGCAGCAGTGTTTAACTTTAGAGAGGCAAAAATTAGAAAAGTAGGAATAGTTTCATAACTGACATATGTTGTGGCTCAGTCTCACTATTTGTAAAATAAGCAATTCTTCAGGGTTTATCTGAAAATGAATTATATATTCATAGCTGTAAAATTTGGCTTTAAAATGCCTAAAATATATATTATTTTCATAGAAATAAATTTATCCGTAAGACAAAACAAGCCATTTTAGGGATATAAATGTGCAACTGTAACTTTTTCCTCCCAAGGCAGGCAATAGTTCTTAATATTTGCTTTTAAATTAAAATGCCAAATGGAAAATAAGTGGAGAATACTATTTTTATCATGTGGTTCTTTTGCACTTTTGCTTTCCTTCTTACATTATGAACACCTTAGGACAGAGAAAATACACTCCCCATGTACAAGGCACTGTACAATACTAGAGCTTAATATCAACTCAGGGCAGCAATTGTTGAAGTGCGCCCCTTTTTTTCAGTGATCTCTTTACTGAAATATAAACCTGGAGAGCTGGAAATTGGTATACAATACTAAAAAGTTATACACACATGAGCCCCTATAAAAAATGGATATGTTGAAAGTTCATTTAAGGAAGAAATGACTCAGCAAAGTGCCCAAAGCTAGGTAACTTTTATGACTTTTTTTATTAGGTAGAGTACCCTAAGTGTACAAGCAGTAGTATTAAACCTCCTTAAAGATGTTTTCAAGATGACTGGAAACCTTCAGAACATTTCACTATCTTTGCAATGACTTCTCATCAAAACAATTAAGAGAAAAAAAGTCCCCTCCCCCAATATTTTTGTAAAGAAAATGGTTCTTTCTTTCGAAAAGAGTAAGCTACAGAACAATGCTGGAGAGTAAGCTCACCGTTAGTCAGAAGATACTCTCAAGGCAATGCTTCAGTTGCTACTCAGCCCCCCTGCCACCTTCAGAAGGCTAAAATACTAACACTACTCTGAAAAGAATAAAGTTATTCATTCCATTAACTTCTAAACCTCAGGAATCTGCTGTAGACAGGAATTAGTTTAGTGCAGTAAGCAGCCCACTTCTGACTGGCAGATGTTATACCACATCAGAGCAGTCTGAAATTAGTCAGTTGGAGTCTACAAGGTCATATTTTCAGAAATGCTGCGTACTTTCAAAGGGAATGTCTGGACTGTAAACTGTAAGCGAAGAAAGGCTATAAGTTTAACTTGTTCTACTGAAATATACTGTAAATAACTGTAGTCACTGGTGTGTTAGAAAACAAATCATAATTTTTTATTAAATGTTGGCATAATAAAGTTATCCTATATAGGAAACAGCTTACTTAAAGCAGATGGTTTCATGTGTTTTGGAAATTATTTCTCTGCAGCAATTATGAGAGCTCTATTATCTATATTTTATTTAATAATATGAGCTTGTAATAGATTTTTTTTGTTTTATTCAAGTAGATCTGAGAAGTTTCTAGTCGCAAGGGTAAAATGGCACAAGGAAAGATCCACCAGTTAACACACAGACAAAAAGTCCACCTGGTTGAGAGGCTCCAGAGAAGAGTTCAAGGACTTCCATCTGGAACAGAGTTTGCATTAAGTACATTTGAAATCATGACACTTCGTGTCAAGACTTATTTCTGCAGAAAGAGATCTGAAGGTTTTATTTTCCAGAGTAAGGCTACAAAAACCATGACTCACATATTATCGGGTCTGATGTGCACTCTCACACAGTCTCTCTACTTGGTGTTACATCAGGGTCCTTGTGGTACAAGGGATGTGGTACTCAGATGGACTGTCACTTTTATTGCTGTCTCTTATGCCACCCACACAGATTAACTGGAAAAATAATAAATCAGGTGAACAAGAAAAGTTTCTATTATGATTTGGGGAAACTGCAATAAAAGAATACCTAGCAGTTGATATGAGCTGAACTGTAAAACAAGTGACAATAGGTTAGGAAACTGCAAATATATTAGGGATGCTACACTTCAATGCAAATGGAGATTCTTATTTGACAGGCTAAAAGTTACTACAGGTAACTACAGATACTGTGGTATCAATTCATAGTTTCCACAACTGCTTTTAAGCACATTCAGTTTGTGCTTGTTAGGCATTTCTCGTAACTCTCCCTAAGCTGTGAACTTCTTTCATCATTTAAAGAACATTTTCTGTCCTAATGTTAAGGTACTAGGCATGCCAATATGTACAAGAAACGGGGGGGGGGGGGGGGGGGAAGCAACTAAGCATTGCTATTTTAGCAGTCTGTTTGCCATTAGCCTCCTCAAACATATTATCAGGCTTCCTTCACATAGTTTTCTAGGTGCTGAGAAGTACTGTAAACATAAACCTTCAAACATCAGGAGAAATCTGCATTTGGCACAGACTAAGCCTTCACAGAAGATCCAATCCCCATGAAAATATTTCCAGAAAACCTGGCACAATTTACACTGAAAAGAGAGGGGAAAAAAAAAAGAGTGATTTTTGTTGCAGAGACTGGTTGATGCTGCTTTGGGGGGGTTCTTCACCTGGTATCAATATATTTGCATAGTTTTTCTACACCATACAGCCAAAGGTAGTCAGAGCATAACTTTACATTCCTCATTCAGGTAGAGGCCCCACAGAAGTAAATGGGAATTCTGCATCAGGTCTACACTTTTGCAATTTTGAGAGCACACATACATTAGTCAACAGCAAAAAGAATGCATGCTCCTAGCTATCACAACTGAGCTGAAAAAAGCCTTAACATAGATGAAGTTATATTGGCAAGATGACAAAGACTAGTTATGCTGGATACATAGCATGAATGACACATCTATTCAGAAAGTCAGCAAATCCATTTACTCACAGACAAGACACAAGCAAAGGCTGCAGGACAAGCAGAATTCAGCTTTCCATATCAAGGGTAACAGCTAGAGAATGTAACACAAGAGTACTTTACTTGTGTCAGTAACCACTGTATCCCCCCAAGCATGTACATATACAGAGTATGCAGTCCCTCAATGTGGCATTTACAGTTCTGAGTAACACAACTGAACAGAGATGTTAGCGATGAACTTGGCTTCACAGCACTCAGAGACCAAGTAACAAAGAAGTAACAAGTCCCACGGAAGCAATTTAAAACACTACTGTCCTCCAGCTGGGACATCCCTTCTGCCACAGGTTGCCATTCTTACAGCAGAGTCAGCAGAAGTCGCATGCCAATGCCTCAGTCACTTCCTTAAAAAACATGATGTCTTATATAATCCCATGTTTATCTCGCGTTCAAACCAAAATGACAGGCTTTATGCTGTAGTGGTATTAGCACACATTCTCTTCAGCACAGTAGGCAGGAGACAACAGATGAGTAGACAGTTTGTACTGCTGCAGCAATGAACACCAGGGCTCCTTCGTCAGCACATATAAATCTGGTGCATGTTTTAACATAACCTCTCATAATAACATACTTTTCATATGTGCAAGTCAACTCTATTTTCTTCTACATATTGTATTTTTACTTCTATCTTTAACCTCCCCCCTCAGAAATAATCGTTAAAAAACTGAGTTGATTTAATACCAAAGGCTACAGAGGTGGATACCAGCAGCTTAAAAGCATTAGTGCTTTCTGTGCTATGCACTTCACTAAAATCAATGAACAGATTCTCACTTATTTAAAAGTAGGCTTGGCTCAGGTGCTATATTCTGCAAAGCTTTCAACACTAGCAGCCTGAGCTTTACACACCCTGCTAAGAGCTTAGAATTTAGCCCTAGATCTGCAGGTCATGTAAAATCAAGTTCAGAACTGGTAATTAAGCTTCCAAACCTTCAAAACATCAAATTTTATGGTGAACTTTGACATCAGCAAATGCTGGTGATACCTGGCACAATACCACGTCCTAAAAATCTCAGATTAGTCTACTTGTGCAGTAAATGGGAGGCATACAGATGCTGAATTCCCCTTATGATCATCTACCATAACCTTAAACGCATTCAAATAAAATTACAATGTTTTGTCTTGCCAAGACTTCCAAAATCTCAGACAAAAGAACACTATTTGTGCATGGTTATAAAAGTCTGTAGAACAGCTTGTGGAGCCTTGAAGCAATACACACTGTGACCTGCAAAGGGAAAATTATGGTAAGATTCCTCTGAACTTGGAAAAAATGTTCAGCTGCCCAATCTCTGACTGTCAAACTGCATCATCATCATACTATTGACCACTGCAAAATCACTATTAAGACAGCTGATCAAATAGGTACTTAGCAGAGGCAAGGAATGGACATTTCCCAAAATGCAAGTTCACAGCAAGCAATACAAACATAATACTGCTCTTAGAAATATTGCAAGGTCCTGTAAAGAGTTACCCTGCTGTTACTACACAAACTCCACAAAAACACATACAATATACACAGATCTTGCTGCAGGACAATACAATAAAGTACTGTTTATGTCTTACCTGAAAGTATTTACAAATACACTAACAGGCATAGAAACCCACAAAATTATTAAAAATTACTTCTTAAGAAAATCCAGAGATTACAAAAATTCTGGTAACAAAAATATCTTTAAAGTGTTTTTAGGTACTGAGTAACATAGCAGATAAATTTCTGATGAATTATTTTGCTCAGAGAATTTGTCATGGCATCAATATCAGCTGCTGCAGTGATACTTAGATGATGCTAGTGACAATTTGTTCCATCCTGCAGGAAAAGCTTGCTCCTGATTTCAATGCAGTTACAGTGTTAGGATACGCTTTTTAAAACAAACAAAAACCACAGGAGTTGGCCTCTGACCTCAGGCAGCCACCAACTTACCCATCAGTGGCCACACTTGCCACACACAGAAAAGCATGGTGCAGAGTGGCAAGACCCCACAGCAGCTGAGCTGTGCCCACAACTGGAAGCAATACAAGGCCAGGACTTGGAGGAGATCAGTGGAACCAACTAATGTGTCTGCACATCCATGGCGCACACAGCTAGCAGGCACTTGAGGAAAACAACAAGCTGAACGTAGATGTTGGAGGACACATACTGTTCCGGAAAGAAGGAAAGGAAGTGGCAGAGAGCAACATGGCACGTAAATTATGTGCCAGTCTATAAAGAAGGAAAAGTACAGATAAAACCTGAGAGTCAGAATCATTTTAGAAAGAATGAGAGTCTAAGATACAGTTGGGAGTTTACAACAGACCAGCCAGACTGGATTTGAGCATGAACAGAAACCATAGTATTATATATGGGGAATCATATTGCCATGGGAAGCTATAACTTCTCAGACATGGACAGCAGAACAAACATTCCCAGCAGTGGTGAGCCCAAACACTTCTGGATGCCCTAGTTAATGGATTTCTTTACCAGTTGCTGAAGGCAGGGCAACACTTCTGATGAAGGGGGATTTAAACTAAAAGGAGCTGGTTAAATCATACGCAACTGTTGGAATGGGAACCTCCAGCAGAGAGGGGGTGCAGACAGCTGGAAAATGCTAGTCTCTTAAACTGCTGTAGCAAGCTTTGCTTGAGCTTGTCTGTCAGCCCCTTTAATACTGTATTTCAAACGCTGTCATATTTAAATATTGTATTCCAAACTCTGAGATTTCAAGGAACTAGTGAACATAGTTTGCTATCACAAAAAGATGAAGGATCTGAATGCTGAAAAGGTTCAAAATTTCCTTAAATAAAAAATAAAAAAGTTAACAGGGACACAACTCCAGATAACAGGATGAACTATTACCTGGGAAAAACAGTTAATTTTATGTATTTTATATATTTTACAGAGTTCCTTATACAGCTAATCAATTTTCTCATTGTCTGCACCAGAGAGAAAGAAACCAAAAAAACACAGTGGCCATGAAATCATAAAACTGGCAAGGGAATTGGTATGGTTTCTGAAGCTCCAAAAACCAAAAAACCAAAAAAACTATGCTTCAAGTTGACAGCATCCCTTTAAGCTAAGCATTTATTACTGCACTTACCCAGAGAATACAACACAAACAAAGTTGCAGCAATTAAAAAAAGTTTACTTTGAATATACCATAAACACAAACTCCCTTGACTATTAATTACATTGCATAACTAGGGCTCTTAAAAGCATTAGAAAGACCAGATACAGTCAGCAGCACAAAAAGGACATGGATTTTGCAAGTTATGATTCCTCATGACTTGCACAAACCCCTGAAAACCCTGCTGATTACACCAGGATAGTTTTTACAAAATGAGCTTGGCATTCTCATTTTCTTTCTTCCACTGTTTTCATCTTCATCAGGACCAACACTGTCTGTTAAGGAATGATTTATTCTTATGTCAAGCCCTTTTCTCTTATTCTTTAGGAGATGAATCATCAAGGGAGAGAAACTCATTTAACTCTTTGATATACCAAGATACTGAATTTGCTGTAGTCAAGAAAGCACGATGTAACCATGAAGCATGGATAAAAAAATGAAGAAAATTAAATGCAAAAATAAATTCTTGATTGAGATTAAACAGGCATCAATACAACTAACAATTTTGGAGAGAAGCAAGTGCTAAGGAGAAATGTTAGATTAGGTGCCCCAGTGTTGAAGATTCTCATCCTAAGAACCTGAGCCAAAGCTAAAGTAGTAAATGATTATCAAATTGCATCATTTAAATCAGAGATAAACACAGAAGTACTGAGTTTATGAAAAAGCAAATCCTTTAAAACTAAAATCTACTAAGAGAGTGGAAACTGTCATGTACCGCTCTAAAGCACAGACCCATTTCAAAAATTGATGCATTAATAGGAATACCTTTACTTCCCACCTCCTCTATTGTTAGCTGGCTACCAGAGGAGAGGTAGGGACTTTGCCTAATTATTGCCACCTCTCTCCAGCTTCTCTGATAACTATGCCCTGCTCAGTAGATGTCCAAGAGGACATTACTTTGGAACACTGTGAAGTCTGGATTTTCAAGAACAGCTAAGTCTGCTCTGTGATTCATTGCAGATACAGTTTTCAAAATACCACAGCCTTTCAGACAGCTGCCCAAGTAATTTTTCTTTTTTTGGGGGGGGGGTGTTGATTATTTTTAATAGCACAGTAAAATAGCAGATTCACTTAATAGGTCAAATGATCAGCCTTCAAAAACAACCCAAAACTAATCAGGATGAGAACCAGAAGGCAAAAAAAATGGCACTTTTTTTTTTCTTCTTTTTTTTTTTTAATGAATCCTACCTACTTTCATACACAATCATGGTGTCTGTGAAACTTCAGACACATCTCTAATGTGCGCAGTCTAACAAAGACCAGTATTTTGATTTAAAGAAACAGACCTTGAGATTGTCATTTTAAAAATTATATATATATTTTTAAGTAATCTTTCAGGGAAACAACATCCTCTGGAACACTGCCACAGAAAGCATGGCTCAAAGGAATAAGAAAACATGAAGACGACCAGGGAAGAAAACATATTTCATATTGCCCTGTTAACAAGAGAAAATATATCAGTAAAATAGCAACCAAAAAGAGCTTGGTATTCCTCAAAAACTTGAATTTCTCATAGATTCACAATGGAGGGGAAAGAGACATTCTAAAGAGGCTGATGAAGCCTAAAATAAAAATTTTCAAAAGCCAAAAATGATAGTACAGGAGTCTATTTAAACTAAAACAAGATGAGGAAAAAGTTAGAATATTACTGAGCAACAGTTTATGAGAAACAAATGGCCAGACTCCTGAACGTTCAAATCAATTGTGCAAAGAAGGAGAAGATGAAATCCAGATACTTACAGAGCAGAAAGTGTCAGTCTCATTCCCAAGAACAAGATTCTGCAAATAATTTAGTTTCCAAAAAAAAAAAAAAAAACACCCAAACCCAAATGGTTGGTTCTTTTCATCAGCAAATCCCTTTCCTACCAAGGACCTTCTTCTAACTTAAAGATGACTGGCTTTTTACCATTATAACTGACATTTAAAAGGGGTAAGATTAATATATAATACATACACAGTATTTCATGTTTTCAAAACACTGTACAAATACTAATTAAAGCTCAGAACAACTCTGCAAAGGTAGATAAATAGATACATACAAGATTCATTTCTTTTCTGCTTAAACTAAGCATGGGAAGGGAGGAATCACCAAGTTTCCCCTTGTTCTGGGGCAAATAAACTACAGGCACTTACTGCTCTTCCTTTTAAAACAATCAGCCATTTGGAATCTCTGCTGTGTCTAATGGCTTTCCGCTCCACCTAGGCTGGAATTCACGCTAAGGACCTTGCACATTAAAACAGGTCCAAATAATCCTGTTGCAATTCTTGTAAACTATATGCCATGAACAACAGTTGACAAGACTGCAACTTCAGATGGCTCAGGGATATGCAATTACCATGTGTTTTTGGTCATGACTTGCAGCTGCCCTAACAGAAAGCTCTGTAATACATTATCTACATTGTCATCTGGGACCCAAAAGGAACGGACGTTATCTTCCATGTATGTTCAGCTTCATTAAACCAATTTGCCTCTTCCTAAGAGAATTTAAAATACACATGTACATTTTGCTCTCTGTATGAATTCCACCCATTGTATTTGGAATCACAAACTGACATGGGAAATGAGCTCATTTTTATTTTTTTTCAAATTAAAAACAAAATCTGTCTTTTGAAAATGTTAAAAAATTGGGTCCAGTCTATGTCGGTATAGCATTTCCCAACCTTCAAATAAAAAACTTTTCAGCAGAATCACACGACACTGGATCAGTTCAGTTTCCATCCAGACGCAAAACACTTGGAAAATGCCATGCTAAAATTTGCACTGAACCTTTAGTAGCAGTAGGAGGGCAATAGTCGAAGCTGGGTACTGGAACTCAAGCCTCTCTATACCTCTTTCTACCTCTGTATTTTGTAGATATCTGAAAGCTACAGCTTAGATTGCGGTTCCACAATTATTAATTCTGTTTCTCAACATTACCAGACCTCCTAAGAGTAGAAATTCCATCTGGTTTGGGCATCGACACATGTCTGTATTTCTGCCGAATAATCCAGAAGACATGATAACAGCACTTACACCAGCTTGGGCCTTTGTATTGACTACTGGAGGACAGACATCAGGTAATCAGGCATAAAGGTAAGGTAGTTCAGGCAGACAATGCCTGAACTGTCATAAAGCCTGCTGGTACAAAATTAGCATGTCAAAATATTTTGAACAACTCCAAACAATGACTGCAATTTCTCTTTCTCTCTTTCTTTTAACTGGATCACTGATTCCCACCAGGTGGCCACACTATTTTTCATCAAATACTAGGCCTCCTAAAGTTAGATTTAATGAGTCACTGAACTGCAGTCTAAGTACCAACTGAAATGCATTGCAACACTAATTCAGCCATTGCCTATTAGGGCTCTGCTATCCCGGAGGTGGACTCCCTTTGCTGTCTGCAATGGCATCTTTTTCAATGCATGATATTTACCAGCACACTGGAAGACATGGTGAGCCCTCCTGCTGCTGTTGAGGTGGTTCTAGTAACCTACACACAGCATTTTTTAAGCTCTCTATGGTGCTTCTGGTTCCTGCACCACTTCGTTCGTTTCCCAAAGCATAGGTTTAAGGGTCAGGCAGGCAAACAAGCAGTGAGTTCCCTTTCAAACATATGAACGTGAATGCAGGGAAAGCATAAGAGTTCAAATAAAAGTGAGCAATAAAGAGAAAACTGTTCCAAGGAAACAGGATTGTGAAACCCAATCCAGTCAACTGATATAAAATCATCTGATCTTTATTAGGCTACTAAGTCAATCAATATCTTTTATTGATCAAATAACAGTCAATGAATTAATTTTTTGTCATGTGATCCAGTCTTGGCTACAAGAATTCTATCTACTAAAACCAAACAGAACTATCTCAGCAGTACTATAGAAACTGCAGTTTTCAGATCCTTTAGGACCACACTTTATTTTTTAAAGTACTTTGACAAAAACAGAGTGAAGCCAAGACCAAAAGGAGTGAACAAAAAGAAGGGTATTATTCATATGTTTGCCATATCATAAATAAGTATGCTTCAAGCGAAATCTGAACATAGTGCCAGGCTTGCAAGAAGTATCCTTGGAACCTGGCCTACCAAAGAACTGTATTTTCTCTCCTTGGCATTCTCCTTTTACTTTCACATTCATTTTATTTTAGCCTAATGAGAAACTATATTTTCCTCTGGCTTGTAAAAATTTTCTCATAATGAGCAAGATTTTGACTGATATTGACAAATTACATTATTAAATTGCAATGACTTCATAATCATAATCAATGTACTTGGCGCATAACCCTAAATTGCATACCACTTATTAGATTTGCTAATGAGGAGGTTGTAAGGTCTTTATCTTTCTGCATATAAAATTTTATGCATGAAATGCAGCAGTGCTGAAAGCAAAACACTTGGGTTAATACTGTTAATGAGTTTAGCAGTGCCAAAATGTCAATGACTTCACTCCAGTCATGAAGGTCTCAGTTTATCTAGGTCAACTGCTTTTTGTAATTTCTAATAAAATGCCAAAGAGAAGTCAGCAGACTGCTGGACTGAACAGAACTAAGTTAAACTACAAAGCCATTTATACTCTTATAAAGAGCACAGTATTTTGTAAAATAACATCAAAAGACTTGGTTATGTTTTCTCCACTGTTTAAAATAACTTGTTTTCCCTTTTAAGCTGCCAAAAGACTGGCTGTGGACTGGTAGTGGCACTGGGGGTAGGAAATGGCTAGACATAAGACATTTGCAAATTATTGCTGGGAATCCAGTTCAGATTAAGCGTGGCCAAAATCAACTATATTCAGACAGCTCTCTTATGCTACAGCAGGGAAAAAGTTATCAGGAGGGGGAAGATATTTCAGCAGAGTATAAGAGTGCTCAAACTGACTGAAGCACTAAAAATGTAGAGAGATCCTCCTAAGACCTATTATCACTTCCAGTCAGCAGAGCTGTAACCCAGCATAAAATCTGAAAAAACAGCAATGTGAAAAATATTAGGCTGACACTCTGGAATTTCAGCAGAACTGACCTGGGCTATCAACACTTGTGAGTTCCCCAGGAAAATCACTCCTTACAATGACAAAATTTGCTAGGCAGTCTTGACTTTTCAGAGTGCTCCACTATAAAAAGCAAGTCTCAAGGCAATCTGCTTCTCAGTAATTCTCTACCAGAGGTACTCCAGAAACCGTTATTTTTTTCATTACGCTGTGAAGTATTGTGTAATCCTCCAGAACTTGAACTCCACGGTTACACAGCCACAAGCGGTTTCCAGTCAAAGCACAGCATTGCACTATGGCTGGAGCACCCTGCCTAGGTCTGGGCTAGCCTTAGCACTACTGCTCATTATATTTAATAATTACACTGGTTTAATTATGACTATTCATTTGGTACAAAATAATGCTTATTATTCACACAGCAGATAGATACCATTATGCCAACAAAGAATCAGCCCCCTTCCCAAAGGCATTGCAGCCTTATACCATTAGCCCTGCAAGAGGCAGAGTTCTTTTTTTCTTTTAACAAAGACTGTTAGTGGGGACTCTGGAGTTCCCTGCAGAAACAGTGAGTGTAGTATAAACAGACAGCCGGGGAAAAGGGAAGTGGACACAGGTAAGACCAAGGGAATAAAGGGGAGCGACAAAAAGACAGAAGAGAACGAGCAGGGGGCACAGACAAACGACAAGCAGAACAGCATACCCAAATGCAAACTGCAAAGCGCAACAAGCATCTGCTGCTTGAGCCCCTGGGCTCCAGAGACAACCACTGTCAGGTGGGAGGGAAAGGATTGCCAATGGTTTTGCTAACAAGTCTTCCTTAAACACACAAATAGGATGCACCATCATCTACAAATCCTACATGTCATGGTCTTTTTTTTTTTAATCTATTTTCTCAAAATTACTAAATCGCAATGCCTCCACAAGCAATGCTATGAAGTCTGCTTAAAGGTTGCAACCATGTCATTCTTACAATATGAAATGGTCCCAAACTCAGCCTATCATTAAAATTCTGTATATCCCTTTCTCCAAAATGTTTATAAGCATAATTTTCATAACCATGATCTGAGAAGATACACTTCTCTCTGCAAGACCAAGCCAGGCAACTGGAATTGAGTTACCAGTTTGACTAATAACATTTCAGATAAAGCATGTAATGCAACATAATAGCAAATTGAAACCTACGTTCTCATATACTACAGTGATATAATTGCATCAATAATGGTATACAACTTATTTCAGATCTGCAAATGAAAAGCACTACAGAAGGACAAAGCCTTGCTGTCATTGTAGTATTACTGTATATTATTGCCATTTCAGATTTAATACAAAGCTTATTCTATCAGTTGCTTTATTAACTTTTTCTGTACAAAGGAGAAGACCACTGCACTTTGGCCTAAATAATACCCACTGATGCTTGGCAATTTGGTCCTTTAGCCAATCTAAAATAAGAAGTCAGATAGACAATTTAAGGTTACCAACTGTTTGCAATTCCTGCTCTGCCAAATAAAAGGGGCACCTTTAGCCACAGCCCAGTTGAATGGGAGGAAAGTAATCTAGAAAACATCTAAAACTGGAACGCTACCAGATTGTGAATGACTTAACTCTAAAAAAACATATAATTCATCATTTTAATTTCTCAGCATTCCTTCTAACAATTATCAGAAACACTGATTTTCTGAGTAGATATTTTGAAACAAGCATGTTTTCTTGATGCAAACCTGGTTGCGACTGTGTATTTCAGTTGTAAAAGAAAGGAACGGGAAATCCACAGGCAGAAAAAAAAAAAGCTAAAGAAAACCTTTCAAAAATAGTTTTAGAATTCTTGAATGTCCTCTATGCCTTTATGTGTTTCTTGTAAGGAGGGAATATTTATTTATTTAAATATGTTATAATATCATAGCTTCACATAGATATAGTGTGTTCTACCACAGATACTGTACTGTTTTACAGCAACTTCCTAAAGATACTGCTTCTCAAGTTTTCAATAAAATATATATATATAAAAAGGGTAAACAATGCACACACACACACACACACACACACACATATATATATACACACTAAGAGACATTAAGTGAAACAGAGCTCTGGTGATGCCATGTGAAAAAGAAAGGGACTCATTTGAATATAAGGGCACAGTCTGAGTTTGAACAGTCAGCAGGGGAAAAAATTCTCTACTGTTAGATTTATAAAAAGAACACTAACTCAGTTGTCAGAATGATGTTTTGAAACCACTTTAAAGTTGTGAATCAGCAATAATGGCAAATGTTCACAAATGATAAACTGATTTAAAGTAATTTGAATTCTATTTTATTATTAGAAACTTTATGTAACTCCACATTACTACTGCAGTTTACAACCATTAATACAACTGTTAAAGGTCTCTTCTGTTTGTTTCACACAAGAAATAATCAAGGTTGAGAGCAAGCTTTTTAATAACAAAAACAAATTTTAAATTTGAACTTTGCTACTGTGAAATCTGTAGTACTGCAGTATGGGAGACAGAGTCTGCATATTTAAAAAAAGCATAAAAAACTTTCTGAGTTTTGCAGAGATCCATCATAGAATAACTAAATTCATACAGATCTCCATGCCACAATGGCTTGACTGTTATGAGCCAACACATTTTTCTACTTTACACCACAGGGAAAATGTCCATCACTGGAGGAGAAGAAATAGAGAGACTCTATCCACTCTTAAAACCACTTTTGCACATGACATGAAAATCATCAGAGGAAATAAAGTAACAAATTCCTTCCTTCATATACTGCAGTCAGCTCAGTATTACTATCATACTGATATTCACAGCAGTTGGCTGACATACCATGTTACAGCTACAGACAAATTTTCCCTCAAAGATTTAATTCATTTACTCATTTCATTGAAAGCAACAACATGGCTTATTTAGCAAGTGCCAGACCTTCTACAAGGTTAGTAAAAACTGGCAGATCATGACTTCATGTATACCAAACATTACAAGACAAAAACTGAGTATACACTTTTGGCATATCTTTTCAGCTTCTAGAATTTCAAACCATTCAGATCTCAAAGTAATCATTTGCTCAACATAAGTAAAGAAAAAGAACCAGCTGATAAACAAAGGTAGACCATTATGAATTTAAATTAAAAGAACCAATAAGCCTGCAAATCAGTTCAAATAAAAAGAACCAAATAAGCTGATAAATCATGTAACAGCAGCATCGCTAACCAGCAAAAGTTATGCTGTATGCTATCCAGGCAAAAGGGAAAAAGAAATGAAGGGGCAGAAAAAAATGAAAGCATCTCAGGCAGATTTATCAGCATCAAAGGTGCTGACCATTCATAAGTGGGTACTTGGTCATTTGTGCAGCTGGGATAATAACCACTTTGGTTTCTGTACTTGGCTACAAAACACATCTCAAGCACATTAGCCCAGCCAGGTCCAAGAAAGGATGGTATAGCAGAAGTACCACTTGATGAGGTAACATCAGGGAGATCTAATAATATATACAGCTGATACCTATGACAAGCCAGCTGCTAATACGAATGCTAGCTATTGTTAACAGCAAACTAGATTCCATTTTTTAATAGCAGGCTACAGTCTAAGAGTAAGCAACCTGCACAGTTTAGATACCACGCAAAGAAGAGCAAAGGATTATCAAACTAGATGCATTCAAACCTCTGAAGAGCAAGTCTTGGCAGCAAGTGAAAACAGTTTGAGGTAAGGTCATCCCAGCTTCTTGTAGATGAAGGCCAGCTTATCACAATATCTTCATTTGCAAGCATTTGGGCTTACTGTCTGCAAAGGATTGACTTAGTAAGACTGCCACCCATGCTCAGTTTTACAGGAACACCAGTCAAACCAGGAACTGCATCCAAACCTCTATAAACAGGGTTCAGAAGTTCACTGAGATGTCAATGAAATAACTTTGGGCTTATCAGCAGTGGACTGCAGTCATCATCTTGTATTTGAATGTCATCACAACCATGTGTCATGGTTCCATGTTGACAGTTATAATTCCGTTACCGCAATTAAAAAATTTAGTCTTTTTGGAACAAATTTCAACAAGTTGCTCTAGTGGGCCAGAAACTAGAGGTGCTGTTATGATTCTAGCTAACACTGAAAGATCCTCATATTTCTGAGCTCTTAACTGGCCTATTTTTAAAATGGTATCTCATTTGAGTTATCAGCAGATGGCTATTTTCCATAAGCCTGACGCAAATTTCTACATTGTGATGTATCACGTTCTACTGAAATCCTGGTAATTTACAATAAAATCCAGCCACCACCTGCTGCATCATTTCCAGAATTCCACAAAGGTTAGTGATGGTAATGTACAAAATTGACCATGCAATCACAATAATACTGCAAACAACCAGCATTTAAAAAAAAAGCAGCATTATTATGGTTCAAAGCCCAGCACTCAAAAATTAGAAAGGCTAGATTTACAGTGTTAGCGCAAACCTAATTCAAAGCCTTTGCACTAATGTATTAAAACAGACACTAAAACTGCATGATGTTTTTCCTCTGCACAGATGGGAAGCGTGCATGTATTTCGTGTCCCCACACATATCCAGTCCTAGTCTCTCGTATCTTGGCTTCTTTTCCAGTCTCCTCTGTCTTCAACTCTGTGTTCCATAGCTCATATCCAGGTCTCACCCACACCCTTTTCAGCTCTCTTCTCTCCCCAGCCTCACAGGTCCCCTTCTCATGCCCCAGCCTGGGCATCTTGCAACACATCCAGCTTTCCCCTGTGACCTCAGCTCCCCTCTCCTTTCACGCCCAATCTCCTCACTCCAAGTTCTGGTCTCTCCTTCCAGCCCACCTTCCAGCTTTTCCTTTTGTACTCTCCCTTGTGCCTTTTTCTAATTTTCAAGTCCAACTCCTCTGAGATAAAGGAGGCTTAGTGAAATCTTCAGAAGTTTTAGTTGCAGTGATCCAGACAAGTCTTGTACTGAGGACTTGCAAACATTTTTGCCCCCTTCCCAAATATCTTTGCAGGATCAGTTAAAAGAAAAATCATATAAATGCTAATACACTGGCAAATTTCAAGTACTGTTTCAAAGCATGGTGACAGCAGAAAGAATTGTCAGGTTTTTTTTTTTTAAACAAAAAAAAGCTTTGTCTGTTTCTCTAGCTTTGTTTGTGGAAACAAATGCAATATTTTGCCTGATAATTTTCCCAATAAATTCAGCTTATGGCCAAAGTTTCAGTTTGAATGGCCAAAGTCTGGCAAAGCTAAAATGCAACAGGAATTCGTATGAGGAAGGAACCTTAACAGAGGGCAATATCAGTCCCACCTATAAATGCTTAACTCTGTCATTGCATTACAATACCATTTTTTTTTTTAAATTTTATTTTAAGACCAAAAGTTTGGAATTTCCTTAATGAATACAGATATTTAACACAGAACAACAAACCTAATATTTTAACGGGTAATCTATTTCTACTTTATATTGCTCAGCATTCTATACTTTAATAATAAAATCGTATTTATCATTACATTAGCAGCCATTAATAGCCCACTGTTCTTCACAACACCTTTGAATTTAATCAAAAATAACGGAGCAACACAAGTACAAACAATGATGTACTCAAACCAAAAAAACAACAAAAAAGTAATTCTTCAGTCATCCCACACTGACCACACTTTTATCTGCATTTACATGTATTTAACTTTAAAACAGAGACATTTGGCTGCTGCAGAAAGAAACACCTGAACAGGGTTAAATCCTGTTTAAAAATAAAACAAATTTAAACACCACAAGCATTTCTGCTTTAATTTTTTGGGTCACCTGCTACATCTAAATATTTACATACATATTATTTAAAAATATTTTGTATAATATAGTCCTGCATTAAAAGAAGCAGCTTTTTCCATGTGCTTATTAAGCCAGCAGTTTAAGATCACACAGCACTCTGAACACAATTTCAGAACATGAAAAGAGAGGTAGACTGTGGAGGCCTTAGTGAAGCTGTAGAAACCTTTAGCTGTTACCTCATTGTTTCCAGCTCACGCAACTTATCTGTAATGCCAAAATTCTACCACAACTCCACGTGAAAATCTCACTTTTTATTACAAGTATCCTGGGATCTTTCAATGACTCAAATCGTTATTAATTATGCACATTCAAATAATGGCCAGCAGTTCCCTTACAGCATCACCATACAAACAATCAACAAAAAACAATCTCCAACTCAAGAGAGCTTACAAAGCAGACAAGGCAAAAAAAGAGATGCGCATGAAGAAGCACAGAGGTTTACTCAAAGTCAACACGAGACGCAGCCTAAAGCCCACACAGCTCTGGCACCATCCCTATTCCACCAGCAAAGGCCGCCCTTCCCAACCTGGGGCTGGTTTAATGCCTTATCTGGGGGGGGGGGGGGGGCACCACAAACAGTAATACTGAAAAAGCAAGGGAAAATAAACCACGTTATTTTTTTCCTAGAATTTTAGATACCAACTACACACTTTCAGAAGCTTTCACTTGCAAAAAAAAAAAGGCAGTACAATTTAGTCAGCTTTACAATCTTTCACTTGCAAAAAAAAAAAGCCAATACAATTTAGCCAGCTTTACAATCTACGGCAAAAATTTATACATAGGTAAGTTGGGTATGTTTATACACACAGACAAAAAACTTTTTTCCATATTTCTTGAATTTGTCACAACTGAAGAGATTTATGTCATTTAATATTTTAATTTCAATCACAAATTTTTCATGTATGATAACAACAGAGTTGGAAGATGTAAGCTAATTTCCAGAGTCATGAATATCTCTACTGTTACAAAGTAGAAATTCGAATCTCCAGGAAATACAAATCATTCATGCAGAAGGTTCATTTATACGGCAAATCCTGACACCGGGCTAACAGACTGCTATTAGTGTCAAGGCAGTCTCTTTACCAGCACCAGATGCCACCTTGCACACCAAACCTCCCTCCATCTATCACAAAGAATCTTTGAATTCGAGGCTCACCACGTTTCCCTACAGAGTACATAGGTTGACATATTATTGCTACATGCAACATAAGAGCTCCAACAGGCTTTTCCACAGGGTTTAGAAAGTAGCAGTCGCCACACAAGTAAAACCTGTGACTTTAAATACCATATGGTGTCACAAAGACAATAAAACTGAAGCACAAATAAAAAACAGAAGTCAGAGCACCGGAACAAAATATCTCATTATATCCTACCACAGCTGTCCAATTTCATCACAAACCTCTCTCTGCGCCCCTTCCTCCTTCACATACACATGCAACATGGACGCTTCTATCTTTGGAAACAGCAACTCTGCAATCTATGGATTCTTCCTCTTTCACAAGCTTTTGCTCATGTTTTCCCTTTACAAACCATAGATCCATAGATTGCAGAGGAGCACACAAAAGCTTCTGAAGGAGAGTCTTGCAACAGTTGCCTCACAGCACCCACAGACAAGTCCTGGTAGGTCCAAGACTGATCAATGACAAAGAAATACTCCAACAAAGTTTGGAAGGAGACTAGAGGAAGGGTGACTTCACCTTCACCTCCAAAACTCTCCCAAGAATGAACTTCTGGGTTTTTGATCTAAGAATAAAAACATCAAATCTCCAAGATTTACAGATTCCAATACACTGCTAATGGTACTTTCATAACATGTATTTGTCCTTATTAAATTCTCAGCCTATAGCGCATTTTTCAGAAGTGTTTTTCAATAGCTAGGTATATTAAAATATCAGGCAGGCAGATATGTTACATAACCTTTGCCTTTTTTTATTTTTGCCAACAGGAGGCTGCAGAAGAGCATTATCTGTGCTGACAGTGTCTGGGCATTTCAAGTAATCTTTCTATAGTGCTTCAATTTAATAACATCTTAGCCTGGAACATACTCTGTGTCTGATAAGCAGCTCACACAAATCCAGAAAATAAACCTTCTTTGAAGTCCCTATGTTTTTTACACCGGAAATACCATGCATCAGTCACACTGGAAATTACATACGTTGATCATGCCAGAAATAGAGCCCCCTCAGCTAGACTATGGATCCAAGTTCATGTTCTAATCCATGTTTCTCAAATCAGCAGTTCAGCTCATTGATAACATAACAGCAAGCTCGCCTGACTAAACCGTATGTCCATTAATAAACTGTGGATGTCCAAATAACTCTGGAAAAGCCGACTTTCCCCTTTTAAAGGATGCTTTCACCTATATAATTCATCATAAAATTTCAAAAATCAAATATAAAAATAAATTAGATTTTTCAAAGAGATGAATAATCTGTAGTAGATTTATGGCATAGGACAGAAGTTTATCTAATCTAAAAGTTACATTCAGACTTCATAGCTACTATCCAGAAGCTTGCCCATTAAAATTCTCCACTAAAATCTTCTCTTTAAATGAGATAGCTACATCAAGGTAACTGAGATTCATAGTAACATTTTAAATTCTGTAGTTATACTTTACATTTACTGTCTCAACATCCCACAAGGCAACAGTATAGGAAAATGTCAGTTTTGTAAGGTTGCTTTGCACTTCACAAAGCCCACGCAAACCAGGAAAGAGGAAAGAGATTGGGCAGAGTTTACCCAAAGAAAACATTTATAAAGAGGTGCAGCAAACCGTACCTCAGTGTCTCTGCAGTAACAAAGCCGAGAACACACTTGTAAGGCTAGGGGTATTATTGCTACCCAACAAATAAAATTTTTACTCAGATCTCTACTAGAACCCATTTAACCCATTTAGTCTCTCCCGAAGATACTCTGATCCAAGCATCTGGGGTGCATTCCCTTTCCTAAGACTTATATGTTTAACATCAGTCATTAGTCAGCAGTTCACACAAACTGTTAACTGTTTTGGTTTGTCTGTTGTTACCAAAGAAATCCGTTATGCAACTTTTTCAAGGTTAAAGTAATTAAAAAATATGCCATGTTTAGTATTTGATAATCACACTCCACTCTGTTCCACTGCAAGACCACAATATTTTAAAGAATCAACATTAACAATTTATCATGGTCCCCAAAACATCCTCTGACTGGGGGAAACTGTACCCTCTCTGGTAGCAAGATGATGTACACATTGCCTTTTCATTACAATTTCCATACATCTTTGATATTGAAGGCAAAAGTTATGTCCAGTATCAGAGAGAGGATTCCAGTGGGAAATGGTGCATCCATCTGCTTACAAAAGGGGTACTGAGAGTACACCAGCATGGCCAGAGACCATTCAGAAAGCAGATGCAATATTAGTGTGACATTTACTCACCATTTTAATGATAAGACTACCAAACTCAGGAAGCTAAAGCAAGTGTTTGAGTTTTATTCCAAGCCTTAAATACGTACAAAACCTGTTCACCGTTCCCTCAGTGCTATTTCCTCACATGTATGTACAGTATGAGCACAAGCTGACACATGTTCTAAAAGAACAGAAGAACATGTAAAACTACCTCAAGGTGGGGATTGCCACTGCAGAATTCCTCCCTTGCCAGCTCTGCCCCAGTACGCTGCTCTCCCACTGGCTACCCCCTCCACTCCAGGGCCACCTCCAGCTCATTCACTGGCCTCACGAATACAACTTCGAGCAACACAGCCCCTTTTCTTTCTGTAATTTTTCTTCTACATTCTGTTTTTCTTGAAGTGTAATCTGAAAGTATAGCAATGGTGCAACATGAATCTTAAAAAAAAGCACAATATTGTCCTACACTAAAATTATAAAGAAAGTTGTAATTTAAGCCTCTAAAATTTGGCTATCCCTTTATCTCTTCACATCTTGCATTACATGCAAAATTTTGGTGAAACCCTTTTTATGAACTCGCTATTCTGTTTCCCACCCAAAGAAAAACTTTGAATCCTATCTTTCCTTCCCCTCCCCAAAACTTTAAATACCTTGTTGGTTAAAAAAAAAAAAAAGGTCCTTTTTCAAAGATGAAGAGCCAAGCTGTTTGTTCCAGGCAATGTAAATGGTTAAAGAAAGCGCAGCTATATTTAAGATTGCAAACAACAACATTTACCTTCTAAACACCTGACTTCCCGGCACAAAGAAAGAGGCAGAAGGTATAAAGTATGCACCTAAACAAGCAGGTTATCTTCTAATTTTGCTGTGCAGAAAAGAATACATCCTTTTCAAAAATTATACACCATCACAAGAAGTGCTAAAAGAACACAGTAACAATCACATTAAGAAAAAACAGCTGCATCGAAAGTGCTGAATATATTGCAATAAGATATCAGCTCTTAGCCCATGACAAGTTCTCTTAGGCATAATTTTACTATCAGCAAATTCACGAGACTCACTTTAGTGAAAATTATATCCAAGGACAGAATTTCACTCTCAATCCAAGGATATAATTAGCCCTTTAATATACAACTGAGAAGGACACTATGAAGCACGGTACTTCGGTTCCTTTCTTGTTCCTACACTACTAATTTGAATAGTCCCAAAATTAGGCACGTGCATAACTACTGACAAGATTTAGCCCTACAGTTGTACTAGGTCAGACCACGGATCTCCCCACCTCAGCATGCCACATCAACAGCAGGTGACTAGGGAGCAAGCATGTAGCACTACCTCCCCGCAGCGCTGTTTCACCATCATGCAGTTCGAGGCTCAGGGAATTGCTGAGTCAAAAGGTGGTATTTTGAATTTGGAAAACAAAGAAAATACAGATTAAGCACTCCAACTCCTTCCATACAAATACCTCTCCCTGCAGAATAACTAACCGCATATGTACTAAGTGTATAAATTCTGACATAGTTTCATTTTTAACTACATAAAAACAAATCTGTAATTGCAGTTTCTGTGCACTGAACTATATCTGTACATGCTTTCAATACCATTCATAGTGTTGGCCTTAAAAATATACTCTGTGATTGCACTCAAGGTTTACAGTATCATATGACTAAAAAAAAACCCCAGTTTTTTGGGGTTTTTTTTAGGGAATCCAGAGGATCCACAGAGTATTTACCTAATTTGGCTGTCATATACTGTATAAAAATCACGTTCTTTCTTAATCAAGCCTTAAAAAGCAAAGTGTGCAAATAATATTATGCCATAATATTGACAACTGAAAGCCCATTTCATAAAAGTAAAAGAGAGCTTGGTTGGACATTATTTTGTATTTTCAAAGGTATCAAAACCTCTCCTACATTCTCATTGGGTACAACAGTCATCAGCAAATTTTAGATTTGCCTCTCCTAATGTGTCATATATTAAAAAAAAGAAAAACGCTAACAGCACCACTGCAAGCCTTGCTACTGTATAATGAGAACAACGCTTCTTCTACCTCTCTCTGCAACACTCTGAATCTGCCATAAAAAGAGCACATGGACTAATCATTCCTTGTTTGGAGAGCAAAAAAAGAGTAGGTTGAAGGGAAAGCAGAGGAAATAGGGTAATAGTTATTAATACATGTATCAATAACAATAGCTTGAACTCTGCAGTTAGGGGCCACTGAAAACAAATCATGAGTTTTGTAGAAGTATGAGTGACCAGTGAAAGAAATCAAGGTTGGGGGTTTTTTTGTTTGTTTTTCTTTGTTTTGTTTTGAGGTTTGGGGTTTTTTTTTACTTTCAGCATGAACTTGGACGGGGGGGGAGGAAGGGTGGTGAGGAGTAAATAAAGACTATCAAGACCTATGTTTACGTAGACAACAGTTTAGGAATAGCAAATATCCACACACCAATTTCTACAACTACAGCTGTGGCCCATTTTTTCCAAAGATAGATGTACCTCTCAAGCAAAAAGAAGTTTCAATACAAATGGAAAGCACTGCAACAATTTCATTTTCTATTTTGTCTAATGCATCCATTGAAGAATGCATTATATCTCCAAAGCTTTGAAGTCTTCCTGTTGATTTTAATAACAGTAGTTTCATGCCTAGAGCTCCCTGTACTCAGGTAAAGAGACCCAGGCACCCACACCAAACCCCAATGTGCATCATGTTCTTATGATGGTCATTCTTGGTCTGTTACCATATTTGCTGTTCAGCCATATATACTGGTAACAGCCCACTGTAATGTGAAAATACAAGCTGACAGTAGAGATAGAGGTGCATGTGAAAATTCACTAAGACTGTACTAGTCTCGTCAAATTCCCATTGTTGTCAATTCCACCTTTTTCCGTTGTTTAAATGAACGTGTTGTTATTGTCTTCCAGTGACCAAAACCAAACATGCCATACAAGAAGATACAGACAGAAAAAAGGGAAAGGGGAAAAGCATGAAGAAGAGGTGAGAAACAGAGTTAAATAATATATGTACAGCCTTTACTCAGGGCTTCTTAATCTTCAATAACAGCAAGAAAAAACAGTTCAATTCACTAGTAGGAAAAGAAAGATTTTGAAGAGACTCTGTAGCAACAATCAACCTTATAAAGTCTAATATGAGCACACAAACTACAGGGAGACAAAAGTTGGTTGAATAATTTAAGGTTAGAGGTGAACAACTAACTGCATCTCAGAGTACTTACAGATCTTCTCACGGCTCCTCTCCCATGGAGGATATGATACCACTGTAAGCCCTCCATACTTCATTCAAAATGAGCTGCTTTATCAAAGACCAATGCTGAAACTAACCTGGCCCTTTGAGTGAAACATGCTAAAAGCATGCTCACACCAGCAGCTCAAATCACAAAGGTGAAAACCATCTGTAAAGATGATGAACAACAGCTGGGGAAGTTAAGAGTTTAAGATCTTCACCACTTTGTCTGCAGTCAGCAGGGGGCCTATCAGTTGCCCTGGAGTACAAACATAACCCAAGTTTTTTGGTTTTTTTTTAAACTAAATAAACAAACAAAAATGTGCCATGATGCATGGTCACAGCCTTCTTTTGATATTTCCCATGTTAAAATGTCAGAAGAAAAAGATAAGAAATATCTTGTTACAAAAAAGTCTTACACTGTGAACGAGTACAGTAAATTTGAACTGGTAAAATTTCAATTAGTCCAGTTAGGTAGACGTGTTACCAGTAAACACTGCCTGCTCCAAATAACTATCCAACCTCGCTGACACTCCAGGTTTTATGTGATCTTACACAGTCCTGAAAATTAAATGTTGAGGGGATAGAAAGCAGTGATCAATAAGCCATTAATACAGCTGTAGCCAGAAACACCATGGCAGACTCCTACCAAAAATATCCTGGGCTTTTATGCTGAGTTTATGAACTTAATTTAGGCTGAGGTGCCAATATACTGTTTTTAAGCAATCATTTGTGAGAGTAACACAAAGTTAATTAAACTGAACTTTTTTTTTTTTTTTTTTTTTACTTAAAGTAGGAACATTATGAAATTTCTTTCATTAAAACTCCACAGTCACAAACCTACTGTTTCTCTTTATGGCAGCATACTGTACTGGCTCAGTACCTACTCTGCTTTCTCCTGTACAAATTGTGAACTTTTTCATTCTGTCAAGCGTATCATACTGCTTCTAATAAAACAAACATACAAAATAAGTAAATGATACATTACAATAAAAGGTACATCAAAGAAATGGGCAAGGGGAAAGAGAAGGATTTCATTTAAACTGGGGCAATATAGATTGCATATTCAATTTTCTACAAAATGACCTTAATAAGATGCTCAGGGTTTCATAGCAACTAAAATTAGCAGTTCTCAGGACAAATAAGCCCATTAAGGTGGCACATCTAAGACATTTCAATAACTGTCAGAAGATACTGCTTCTAACAAATTTATTAAACATTTACATAGTATCTGATGTGGCCTTAAATTCAAATTAATTAAAAACAAGCAATGTTGTAGAAAAAAACAGATAAACCTGCAACTATAAGAAATAACACCTTACTTTGGTTTGTAAGGGAAAAGCAAAAAGTTTCCCATGGCTTATTTCCTCTCTTTTTAGGCAAGGAAATATTCATCTAATCCAAAGGAACAACATCACCTTAGCTAAACACAATCAAACACAACTTCTGCCAATGTTGTTGTCTTACCAATAAATATCTGTCACCTTCCGCTCACCCCACTTCCCTTCTAAATTAGTCATCATACACTTAATCTCAGCTGAGATCTCCAGCTGAGATTTCACCTACTGCAAAGATGAATGTTGGGTATAAATACAGCTCTTGGGAGGTGAGGGAATCCGTGCTGCCATACTACAGGAGAAAAATGTCTTTACATGGTTACAACCATTTGCTTTTCACCACTTATTCAGACTAAAGCAGCAAGCAAGTACAGGTCATTTCCTGACTGGCACAGCAAGTTACAGCAAGATACACATTCTATTAATTTTTAATTGCATTGCTTGTAGTCTGAAAGCCCAAAAGGGGAGAGGATTTTTTTTTTTTTTTAAGCATAAAGAAGGACACTGAAACTGCTTACCTCACTCAGCTCTGCAGGGGAGTCATTTCCATATTTCATAGCAACTCCAGAATTCATGATTAGACTTTTCAGAGCTTGACGATTTTTACAGATTTTAATGCTTCCAAGCTTTGTTTAACAGATTCAATACTTCCTTCTTTTCCAAGATTTCTGTCTTGCACATTTTGCTCTAGACAGCCATTTTCACTCCACATTGATACAGTTCAAATTAATGATGCAAGATCTTCTAAAAGAGCCAAATTAGTTTTCACTTCACAGGCAACTCATTGCTGCAAAAGACTTGTTAACACTGTGGAGTGCTTGCAGAATGCAGGGAAAGTACTGCTCGCCGGATCCTACGGCTCTCCTAGTCCATCTGTAAGCTGTGCTTCATCTCTGCCGTCCGTTTTATGCTGCCCTCTTCCCCAAATCTGTTTGAGGGCATCTCCCAAAGCCGTTTAACGTACTCGGAACAATTTGGTGAGCTTCATACAAGCTCACAGTGAAAATATGACAATAGCGCTGTGAAGATCTTTCGTGTTGGGAGAGAGAAGGCACCAGAGAGGAAACCGCCACCTCCAGAGACAAACCGATCCTGCACTTCACGCTAAAGTTTCCCCTGCCAGTGAGCATGGAGTTTAAGTGGTTTATGATCAAACACAGCTGTCTTGCTGCTGGCTAAAGGGTGCATGGAAGGGGCGGTACTAAAAGGAGAGTGTAAATGGGAGGGAGAGCTACAGAGAGTTCATTTTGGAATTACAGGCATCTTTCCAGCTTTCTGTATACTAATTACTCAAAACTATAAAGATAAGTAACTAACAGGAAAAGCCACTTGGATAACAGTAAGTTGGATTCATATTTCCCTATTCCCATGTACAATTAAGAAAGAAGAGTTGGGGGGGGGACTGGGGGGGAACTGTAATGATTTCAAAAGGTCACAGGAAGCCCCAGAGCACCATTAGAAAGCCACAGATTTTACACAGCACACTGATGTTTTACAAATGGGAAGATGCTACCAGAATAAAGGAAAAAAAACCCAACATTTGATTTCAACATCCAACTAATAATCCAGAAAAATCCTTAACACGATGGGTTTGTGGACATGTTGTGCTCATTGCAAAAAGAAACCTCCTTTTTCCCCCCACCAATCCCCCAAAATATGGTGGTAGCCCTACATGCTTTGTGCTGCAGGGTTATGATATACTTCTGAAGTTAGAAGTTGGGAATACCACACGCTGCAGCTGAAATTTACCTGATCATCTTGGTTTAATACAATATATTACTAAAGCATCAAATCCTGCTAAGAGTTAATTTTTTTTAATAAGAAACAGAAATAAATTCTATATAAGCCATGGCACAATCCTCACACCCCAGCAAATACGTTTACGTGGCAAACAATGCTCTCCAAGAGTAACACTTTGAAAATCACCCTGTGATTTTAATTTTTTTCTCCTCTATTAATCATATTAATCACAGATGAATACCAGTATGCAGATAAATATAATTCATCCAAATGACAATATAGAAAATAGATTAAGAACGAGGACTAAGATAAACATATGTATATCAATTTCTTATACTGAAAAGCACTAGCACTACTTTCTGGGTCTAAGCTTCAGGCCCCCAGTCCTTCCTCAGTACCAGGATCACAAACTGCAGCTTTCCCTTCCAACTCAGGGGGTAAGGAGAAATGCCACAGTCTCTACATGCATTTTTTTACTTCCATCCTCCAGCTCTATTTTCCAGCCTTTTCTTTCTCTTTCCTGTATTTTTCCCATTCTCCAGGTTGCTTTCTAGTAATTTTTTTTTTTTTAATTTCCCTTCTTTTTTCATGTCCACCTATATTGCCTCCATCTTTCAGGATTTTCTTCCTGGAGAGCATCTGCCCAGTCTCACCTTTACATTCAGTTCTGTCTGTACGTTCAGTTGCTTCCCCGTAATCGTCCTTATTCATGTGCTTTGTTCCCGACATATGTTCACATTTACTTTCCCTCAAATACCGGCAACAGGCTGCACTGCTCTCTTGTGGCAGATTGCTGCTGTCTCAGCCAAAAGAAACACACAGCACAGGGCAAACAGCAAAACCTGCCTCCAGGTGGTAGGGAGCCAGGATGATGCAGAGTCCTGTAGACCACAGATGGCCATACAGAACAGTATAATTTTGGAACAAAGTAGTTTTGCACACTGCTTTGCTGTGCATTACAATGGGATAAGTAGTGCTTTGTTCCTAGAAACAGAGATATTTAATAGTGACTTACCTCATTTCTCATAAATGAGGAAGAACAACTTTGGTTCAAAACCTGCTGCAGCTGACACGGTACATTTAAAAACGCTTTATCTTTTCCAGGTTACACCTTCCCAAATAGAAGAATGACAAACTTCTTGCATTCTGGGTCAGTATCTCTAACAACTCCTATATTCTCTATCAACTCCTTAAAATCTCTGATCTCATCTCTGCCCAATTCTAGCACACACAACACAGGTTCTCCAAAACACAGATGAGCCCTAGAATTGCTTAAGAATAAAGTTGTAAGGTTTTCTTTATCTAAAGGAAGGTCATATTAATTATGATTCTAAACCACTGCATTTTCCATATTATACCCCTATACTGGCAAATAGTTCCTACCTGACTAAAAACAGGCACTCAGAAATTAGAATAGCTTTGATTCACCTTCATCACTCGCCACTGCTGTCAACTCCTGGCAGACTAGCTACTGGACAGACAGGGCACATGACACTGCATGGACACCCAAGCATAAGGGTGCAGGACACCTGAGGATCTGAACTAGCTCCACACAGTACTGCACCCAGATGTTACACAGGATTTTATTCTGTTCCCTTCCAATCCAAACACTAACATGGTAGAAAGAGAGTCATTGACTGCAAAACAAAAGCAGAATTTGTATTATTTCAGATGTACACAAGAACACAGCAGGTACATGCAGATACTATCAGAGCAGTACTTATTTTAAATTTAAGAAGAGGTGTAACTGACTTGCAAATTAATGAAACAGATAAACCAAACAGGGACGAAAAATTATTTTACTTTAATCCCAGCTAACTCCCATTACAATTGCTGCATGCTCATACCAGATGGTACAGGCACGCACATTTCTGAGTTGGAAAGCATCCACCATTATCTTTAACTAACCCACAGATACTGCTACTGCCAGTTTCCATTTAGTTTAAAGTCCTTAGAAACTCCTGAATCAATACTTCTAGAGTGATAAAGAGCAGTTTTTACCCGTTCATGGATTTCTATTTTGGATACTTTTGCAGGAATCCCCACATGCATTGATACTTCTGGGAGTCTATGGACTTGCCACTGTTCTTGCTGATCAGTGGGTCTGCTCTAGTTCTAATCATCTATTTTAACAGATACAGGATACTGTGTGTTTGTGTAAGCACAGCACTCTCCCTTGATTGTTTGTTTTCCTCCCCTGAACTGTAACCATACAAAAAAGCTACAAGACAGCCTTAAAGGATACATATACAGATAAACCGGTAGCAAGGCTCATCTTAATTACAAGAGGCCTTTGTTTTTCCCATTGTGAAATGAGAATCTGGTACCTGATTTGTGGGCACTTCTTCATTGCAGAGAGTTAGCTAAGACTAAATGTAATCACTCTTGTAAAATAATTATCATTATATCAAAACTTTTAAATCATGACTCAATACCATCTGAACATCTTCTGAATATTTTAGGATTTAGATCTTGCTCCTCTGTGAAATTTAAGGTTATCTAGCATTTCTCCAATTCCATTTGTTAACTCAGTAAGAACCGTATTGTATCACAGAATTAAATTCCCAGATAGGTCTGACCAATTGTCTCTAGGCAGTTTCACTGTTTTCAAATACACTAAGTGATCTCATACAGTACTGGGGTACTAAGAACTTTGTTGAAGCCCAAGTGCATTTTTCCACTGGCTTGTGCCACAGGCAGGCTTCAAGGAAAACAAAGAAAAATCTTGAGAATGCCAATTTAGTATTGTCAGAAGGAGAAGGGAGAGCCCTGCGATCCAGACAGAAAGAGGTGCCTATTAGGCTCGATCCCTATCCATTTCTGTTTGGCTGCTGACTGTTCATTTACTCTCTCCCTTCCTCAGTTCCTCATCTAGGATAACAACGCTCCCTTGCTCTCAACCTTGTGTCTGCCTTCTTTATTTAGCCTCTACAGCCTTTGGGGGTGGAATCTCTTAATATACACTTGTACATTTCTTAGCCCAAGAGGGCCTAGTCTCAGTGGATGCCTCAGCCTGTATTACCATAACACAAACAAGAATGACAAACTGGATGAACCTGACTGTCACTGAGGTGGATAGAAAAAGTATATGCCAAACATATTCGGTCAAGACTGGGCTGAGCTTCCAGCCAACCTCACTGCATTCTGACCAACTGGTGCTTTCTGTACCTCTAAAGCACTCGAGCTGCATACTGCCTGTAGGTATATGCATTTGCACTGACAGATTCTTCCCAAGAAAATTTCAGAATTATCCAGTAACAATCATTAGCGTGGCCAGTTTGCTCACTGTTGCTCTAATAATCTGATGGCCACTCTATTCCATTTCCTTACTGTTTTTTTCTTAACCTGTGTTAAAAGAATCATTGAAAAGTATCAGATATTTACTGAGGAGTCTATCTTTTGGTTGTCTCTGGACAATCATTCAGCAAGGCTTACTCTATCAGCTGGCATAACAGCATTCTTTTCGGACAAGATACAACTTCGCTGCCCTTCTCACCTTTACTTTTGAAATTCCCACAGAATTTGGAAAAAAATTAGCACTGTAGAAATTTTACAAGGCCTCTCCCTCACAATCTCTCTCAGTATTTACAATACTCTATTTCCTAACAGCTACTGGAGCAGTTTTGACACAATCACCATGCATGAGTTTTCCATCAGTCTTGTTTTGACAGCTGCAGAGTGAAACTACACCACAAAAGCAGCTATGTGTTAAATATGTATATATCACATTCTTCAGTATATAGTGTGTGCCATTCTCTGGCAAGCAATTTCACTCCGCATACAACATGAATGACTGGCTGATCACAATTCAAGCATGTATGAAATAAGGCATTTTTGGTTTGTTCTGTTTAGTTAGCTTTATGATGGAAATGTCACTAACTGAAGTCTATTAAGCACTTAATTCATGTTTGCTTATTTCAACATCATCTCTGCAATTGGAATAGTACCCTGCACAGTCTCACATGCAAATAAATTACCCCCTCAAATATTACAAATATACTACACACAGCTAGAGGACAACACATTCTTGTTCTCCCTTTGGCACAAAGTACACAGGTGTAGTGCCAGGGTCTGCATTTCCACAGACAAAGTACTAGCACTCAGAAGGTTAACATGAAGGCTAAACTTGGAAGTGGAAATTCAATACAATACTTGGATAATGTTTCCAGACAGTTCTTTATTCAATAGCACTAATGCACTACGATTTAAAAGGGAGAGGTTGAGAAGCATGGTTTCTTCTTCTTGATGCAAACAGTTATCATTAATGCTACTAAAGGTTATGCACCTAGGTTGAGAGAAAAAAGTCCGGCTCATTTGAAACAAATGCAAGTAACCTTATACTGAAGAACGAAGCACTCACTCTGAAAAACACAAGTAAACTTCTCTTCTTTCCTTCAATCACACCATCTTGATTAGTCTAAAACAGATAACATGTCTAGAATAATGGAATTTCCAAATAGCACTTCAGTCAGCTACTCTCACCCCTTCGCCTCTCTCCAAATACTTAATCCGCTTAAAATGTCACGTCCTTGACCTGACCAGTCTCCCTGGGAGTTTACATTTGATCCCTCTTTCCATCCTCCAGTATTTTATGCCACCAAGCCACTCACCAAGCTGTCAACCAACCACTCTCATTTTCTGTCATTTCATCCACAGCCATCACATTCATTGTGATTCCATCTCACCTCACGGAGCCATAAACATAGGATCAGAACGAGAAAAGGACCAAGGAGTCAATGTGTGCCTGTTATTCATGAGACTCATCTGAGAGGACAACTGGGAGAGATGGTAGCAATTTCTAAGTTCCTTTTGTCTTGCAGCCACCTAATTATCATCACTGCTCATTTGCTCCTTGCTTACAAACACAAGTGAGGCCAGTCTGTAAGCTACAGTTCAGGTCATCATATTTCTGCTTAGCTTCCCTTCAACATCCAGCGTCCCTCTGTTCAGTCATGCACTCCTCCACTTATTCACCACAAGGTAAATTCACCCAATTTATTCCCAGTCTCTAGAACCTTGGTACCCATATTCCCGTTTAACTCACCTAGAAATAGCCCTGTGGTTTTGCATACTTATTGTACTAAAAATAAGACCATTCCTAGCAATATGCCCTAGCTTAAAGATACAGTTTCTGATGAAGTGGGAAATTAGGTATCCCTTCATCAGCTGCAAACTGAGTTTCTTTCAAAATTTCTCACTTGCTTAAATAAGATTTGCCAGGACTCCTCCTCTAAGTCTCTCCTGTTTTTCCCAGTCCCTGATAGTGAGATCTCCTCATTTGCATCCTCTCCTCATTCCTAAACTCTTATTTTTGTACTTCTCCTTCAAAGCTTTTCTGTCTTCTCCCTCATTTCCAGTTCCAGTCTCAATTCCACAGTCATGCTCTGGCTCTCTCTGCAAACATTCAGCAATCCAACTCCTCTGCTGCCCATTTCTCTTTTACCCCAAGACTTTTCAAGCCATCTATGTGCAGTCAGTCTAATTCTTTTCTCTAATCAAAACAAGATTTCTCTCCATTCTGACTTCCATTACCACTAGCATATCAATCTAACACTTCCCTGAGCTGGATCAGTGACCACATAAATGCCAGTGGTGTCACAAAGAAGGGGGAAGAGAACCTGGCCCCCTGGTTTACATCAGAGCTATACCTGCACTCTTCCCTCCTCCATCTATCCAAACATCACGTTTCAGCATCTGTGCTCAATATCTCTGCAGAATATTTAAAAGATGAATCGATGGATACTTTCTGACTACATATATATGTGTGTGTGTGTGTGTATAAAATATATTTTAATGTTATATTTTAATATAGTTATTTTTTATATTTTGTTTTTTTTACGTGTATATAAAATACATTACAAAATACAGATTCACTTAGACTGAAGTGTTTTGTATGAACTATTTTAAATCAGATGAATTTTGCCAAATCCAAGGCAAGTGTCTGACAGAACCCTACTTGAAACTTTGGCAAGTTGCTGACAGATATGACCTAAAATCAGCATCCTCCAAGATTTTTTGCTGGCATAACCATTTAAATAAGAGAGTGTCAACTTCTCTGAGTACTTACGAGGTTTGGGGAGCTTTCAGTTTGGCAGAAATTCAAATAAAAATTACTTCAACCATTATACAAGCTAAAATGATCTATAATAAAACCTCTGTTGAATTGAAAACCCTAGTTTTCAACCACATCTATTTTACTATCAACAACTTTAAGCTTATTACAATTGAATTCCTACTGCTCTCATCTGAATTTCTTACTTGCTATCTTCTTTGATACATAGTTTAGTGGCTGCTTATGAAGATCTGCAAGTTAGTCTTTGGATCACTTCTCAGCTCCCTACATATTCAGTATCTAGTAAATATTTATGTTTCTTTGTTTTTCTAAGGTCTCTCCTTTTTCGCTCCCCAGATGGCTAAACTTAAAATCCAAGCTCTGTATTCTAACCCCCGCATCTGATCTATGAAACGCAATTTCCTGCCCATCCAACTGCACTCTTTTACCTTTTGAATTTTTCCAGTGACTCTCTCCCTATGCATTTTCCTACATTCAAGCTTCTCATCACAGTCTTCAAGACTACCTTACTTCTGCCTCACTTATTTCTACTTTGCCCTTCATATCTGACAGTTTCATTTTATGTTGGGAGGGACAGGGAACAATCCTGCTTCGTCATTTACAAAGCCTCTTTCTTGTATGGTTTGTTTGTTCTACAACCTGAGATCTGTTTACAGTTTTCTCATCCCACTCACGTTCATGCAAATACCACTCTTCAGCAGGATTACAAAGCTAAAATCTTCTTTCAGGCCTCAACAGCCACTTACTTCATTCAGTTTAAAAATGACTTACTAAATATTGCTAGTATTTAGTTGCTCAAATAAGGGTCTATCAATGAACTAAAACAAAGGAAATAACTCCATCCAACAGCCTCCTTCTAAAAAAAAATGTGTTTGTTCTATCATTACGGCACAAGACCTTTCATCAGTATAAGGAAACACCTGACATCCTTGTGGGCCCTACAGAACAAAGATTTTTTCTCTTTTTCTGCAATGCATGCCAGATAATCAATATTCACATAAAAATTAGATTCAGCCAATAACAGGCACTTACTATCTCTTTAAAAATGCATAGGGCAGAGAAATTCAATGTCTTTTTCTCCAATCACTTTCCTAAAATTATAGCTTCAAGTAGGTAAAGTAATAGGAAATTCAGTGTAGGAAATTAGAGCTGGCTATTTAGCTTAAGGGCACAGACCTTGCTTGGGTACATCAGTGGGGTTCTTATTTCATTATGAACTCTTCACAGAACAGAAATTGCCCTTCCTGAAAATCAAATAGTTTATTTTGATTGCTTCCTACCATGATGAAAAACAGAGTTTACCAATACACTGCAACATAGCTATTATCATAATCTGTCTCCCAGCTGAGAAGGGACAATACACTTTTGTAGTCCTAAATGAAGCAATCATGCTGAAACATTTCTTCACAAAATGGAGAAAGAGAGAAAGCTAGAGAGCGCATGTGCAGAACTGCTCATCTCCCATTCTCTCTGCACTGGCACCAAAATAGTTCCCCAAAACAGCTGTGCTGCCAACCATACACTCATTAAAAAATACCAAACATGAAGAGGAGCTGGGAGTTTGGATGGTGGCAGTATTCTGCATTGGCTCAGGTCAATGTCCCAGACCTGACAGTGGCAGAGAGATGATTCCAGAGAGCAGGAGTCTCTTGACTAATTTAATCATGGCACTGATAGGCTTTTATGGAAACCTGCCTTGTCTCACTTGGTTGGCAGGATAACGGTTGGCTACTCCATTATAACAGAACTAGCACTGACTTGGAAAACACCCAGTGTCCATTTTGTACTGTCCACTGTGAAAAGATTTTCACTTTATTCTCACAATTCTTATGTATCATGTAAACAAAACATAAAGGTTTAGTATGTGTGTAGAAGGGGAGGGGGAGAAAGTCTTTTCATCTTTTTAATAGATGAGGATTCACAGAAGCTCAGCATTGCCAAATGCAGCTATGTCAGGTTAAGAGAGAAATTCCCATGACTAAAGCTACGCAGAAATCTTTTTGGCACACGGGAATCCAGGAGGTCAACACTGCTACAACAGATTGATCCTGGGCCTCGGATTCAGTCTGCCATTGCCAAGTGAGGCACACTATTAATACTATATTCTACATAGTTGTGTGCAGTGGCGCTGGCCCAGCATACCAGGTGAATTGCTCTTCATTTCAGACAACTGGAAAAAAACGTGGAAAAATAAAAAGATCTGAACATCTGCATCGGAGTTGGAGCTCTCCTCTTAGCTAAAAGAAACAAAATGAGATGCATAAGGCCAGTTTCTAAGCAGTAGACAAACTTGGGGGCAGAGAATAAAGTCCTTGCAATTAAGTTAAATTAGAAGTTAAGAAATTTGCTCCCTAGACGTTCAGCATGTCTACTTACACACACTGCTTCACAGCCTCTTTCCTATAGCACCCAATCGCCCCATGCCAGTTCTCAATACCCAATTACAGCTGCAGAGATGGTTCCAAACCCATCATTCTGTGTACTGCACCATTGTTATGTGCTTGTAAGGGATACTGCTTGACTGTAACACAAAAGATCCAGTTAAAAGCCTCAGTCAAGAGCACCTGTTAAAAGGCTGTCTGAACAAATGTGTCCCATGCTGACACCTGTCACTTGGTGCTCTGATCATCTGCAGATGGATAGTAATAGGATTCTCAAAAAATTTCACAAAAACCAGCATAGAGTTGTTAGAGAGAGGCTAAACAGTAATAATTTACCACAGAGAAAGAAACGGTGTCAATATGCTACTGAAGGGAGTTTTCTTGAACGTTTATTGTTTTCCTCTTTTTCATCTGTTGTTATGTTATGATGTAGTAAGTTCAAAGAACAGAAAAACTACAGTTTATATAGCATTGATGAGTCCTGGCAGATCTAATCTATAATTTCCACTTTTAATTTATATAAGAGAAATGAATAAAATGAGCACTATTAAAGGGATATTAAGCCAAGATCACATAAACACAATGTATAATCTTATTACACCTTATGCCTGCTTCACACAAATAAACTCCATTACAATGCTGCCTTGAAATCAAAGACTGAAACAGTTTCCCAGATCCCCAAACATACAAATGCCTGTCAACCGAAACCATCTTTATGCCTGCTTTCTGACAAGCCAAGCCTGCTGAATCTATATTTCCATAACCAATTTTCACTTTAATGGAATCCTCACATTCTATTTTAAGCCTGGTAGAATGGAAATGATGCCTAGCTTGGAAGCAAAGGCACAAAAGATAAGTTATCTTGAGCACAAATATTTTATAAAGAGTAGGCTCCATTGTCCAGACGACTAGACTAATATTCAACTTCAGGCTTTCTTACCTAGGAGGGCAACTGGGAGGTAAGATATAAAGTAACAAAATAACTGATGTAATGTGATATGGTTTGAAGTGCCAGAGAAAGGGCTGGAAGAAGAAAGAGACTAAATTCAGCATTTTAAATATCAAAACAGAATGTCATGTGTGAATAAACCCCAAGCAGAGAGCATCTCTACATTATTCTCTTTCTAAAGTACTAAGTACATTTTAACACATTAAGGCATTGCAAGAAATTATTATGTCTTACATCCAAGTACTACGACAGCAGTACTAAAGTTATATGCACCTCTGAGCACACAAATGGTTATTCATGACTCAGCATAAAACAGGCCATTAATGCTGTTTCAGGCAGTTATCCAAAATCAGCTGCACTACAGTCTGAAATAAACATAATAGTGATAATCCTAAGTGTGCTATTTATATAAATAACTTTTGGTTATAAAATAGACCACTGCAATTTAAGTTTGGCTGATTATGGGGCTGGTCTTCTAGGTGGGAAAGAAAAAGCCATCTGTCTCTGAAAAATGTAATAGTGGTTTCTAGCATATTATCGTTCCCTATAATATATGTCAACTAAAAAGAATAGCTTTCTCAAATCAACAGTTCTGTCTGTCATAACTTGCAGATCAATGGTGTTAAAGAGGAAAAATCAACAATGTGCTGAGTCTGCCTAACAAAAAGTATCACAGTAACAATATCTGTTTTCAGAAAACATGATACTTCCTAAGAGAGAGGCACAAAGTTCTCATCTATTAGTGATGATGCTGAGAAGCTAATGCCAAAGCATATACATATTGCTTTGCTATGAAATTGCTACTTTCCATTTGCTTTTGTTTTTTATAAACTTTTGAGTTGTGTACACAACTGAGATGATATCTGTATTTCACACAGAGAATCTTCACAGTCAGAACTAAATTTGGTTTAGTCACCTTAATTTCACCGTACAGAAAACAAACCTTGTCACACATAGATACAGGATCAAAACAGTCCATTCCTAAGCTCATTAGAAGTCTTTAATACTTCCAAATGAGGTAAACCTACATGCAAATCAGACAACAATAGCTAAGGAAGCCTGTTTTCCCGAATAGTTAAAAGAAGATGCATTAGAAATCTTGTTGCATTAGCTTTCTATTTTTTTCTCTATGGAGACAGTCCACAATCTTCTTCCCTTAAGTTGAGAAGTGAGCACAGATTTGGCAACTGGAGCAATCTGGGCCAATGTCTCCCACCTAGACACATCCATCTTGCATTGAGAGCCCTGCACAAAGTAAGCAGGAATATGCCTCCTTATTTGTTGGCCGGGACAATGAGCTGCTGCAGGAAGTGATGCTGGAAACTCTGTAAATATGCCCTTTTCTCTGAGTTAGTAATAACAGGCAAATCTGTGGCACTCACACCACAGCTTTAAAGATGAAACAGCAACACAGGCTTCTAAAAGTAAGTGGTCATGAAGAAATCCTACCCCACGTTCTTGTCAAAAAGACAGCTGTACTCCTCCCCTTCCCAAGACAATTATATCCTCATCAAACCTATTCCTAAATGTTTTCAGTCAGAAAGAGTTGTAGAAAGTGGATGAGGAAATTAGTCCAACAGTTTCTAATACAGCTAGAGTGTCTTTGGAAAGAAATATCAGAGATTAAAGGATCCTGCACCAAACCAGTTCAGAGATGGGACAGTTTAAAAAACATGCATATTGAGATACTTGGGGCCATATTTTAAAATATAAGATCTATGTGCCAAGACTTTCTGAACAAAACAGTTATTTACAGCTGACAGAAGAGAGGCATGAAATCATGTCATCATGCCAAATCAAACCATACCAATTGGATTTACATGTGTAAATGTAGCTACTTGTGACAACAAGCATAAATCTATCATCTTACCAATGCTGAATTATGACAACAGAAACTAATAGTAAGAAGACAGACGTGTATGAACACTTACATAAAAACAAACCAAAAGCACACACATTCTACTCAAAAACAAAAAGTAAAAAAGAACTCAAGTTAATCAGTCTATTTTAACCATGTGCAAGGAGAATGGGAAAGAGAATTAAACACATCCAAATCTCGTTGCTTCAGCTTATTAAACTTCACTGGAATTCTAATGTGAAAGATATGTATCTACATGCTGCCCTGTGTGAAGTTTTCAGAGAACAGCAATACTTCATCTCCTAGAAATGAGTGCTATTCCTCCTGCTAGCACTACAGGGAACAAATCAAGATTGCATGGCCTCCTGGGAAGTAAACAGATGCGGCAGCACAAATCGGTTATTTCACTACATTTACATGACTATCCAAATTAGTAATTCATGTCCAACTTTGAAGCTTCAAGTACAAATAAAAAATTCCAAACATGCAAATTCCTGACAGAACTCCTTTGAAATATTGGAATTCTTTCCTATCCATGAAAAATAGTTAGATTATTTATAACCAGACAAAATAAAAACCAAGCTGATAAACGATTACATTTGGAGCACATACAAAGGTTCCTATCAGAGATATTTACAATAGTATTTAACCAACTGGCATTAACAAGTACATCATCACTAAGTAGTGATATGTCAAGTTAAAGGTTAATATGTTAGTCATAAATACTGATATACAAGTGAAGAGCTATAAAGAGAAATGTTTTCTTACTATTTAAACATAACAACAGTTAATCTGAAAAATGTTAGAAGAGTTACATACCCTGTAGAGACTACAGATAATTTATTCAGGTAAAACAAAAGCTGAATCTGAACACATGTAAATAAATCAAAACATAGCTAAATGAAATTAATAGATAAAAACATAAGCAATGATGAGTATGAATCATTACATTTCAATTTCATTTTTGCATCACTCCCTTTAGGCAATCAGAATAATCTTTCTCAAAGTAAAGCATCTTTTTCACTTCACATGAAACCAAATTCCAAGCCAGAATAATAAGACTAATTATGTGATCCTTTGAGTATTCAGCACTCCATACTTCCAAAAATAGTTTGAAGTTTCTTGTTGAGATATTTGCACGTGCTGGGATAAATCAACATTGGACCAGGGACAAAAGCAACTGAAGGAATAGGCATAATGCTTCACAACAGGTATATTTTTATAAAGCTCTGCAGAGTTGTATGTTCACAGGATTTAAAAAATGCAGTTTTTTCCCCTTTATAGAAACTGAGCCAAGTGGTAGTAGATTGATGTTCCTTTAGCTTTTGCACATGGAAAACTTATATCAACGTTGAGAGGGGCATGGAGACACCCTGTATTGACTGATGAGTATTATCTATGCTGTACAAGCATATAATCAATCACCACAGGGATGTCTTTAGCCTGACTGAATAGTTTTAAATCAAAAGAAGGCCGTTAGAAAAACGAACCAGGAAATTAAATAACCAGAAATGACACTTCACTAGGGAAAAACACTTCAAGGCGCCCAGAGGAAAAAAAAAAATTACATGGCTGCTAACCAGAAAGCACTTAGCTGATTTATATTCAGCAAAACAGTAATTACTTTGTTAAAAATGTGGGTTTAAAGTCTAAAAGTGTATAAAGAAATGTAAAAACCATTGCTCTCAAGAGTGCATCCATATGGCCTGTGTAGATGTATTTGGGAAAAGATGTTCAGCTGTCAAGAACTGTTTCCTCAGAGCAGGATGACACAGAGAGGCTCTGCTCTGCTTTTTCATAAGCACTCTGAAGAAGAAAAACCTCTCTGGTTAACTGTAGGAGCATTTGAAGTTCTAGAAAGAAATGTCCGCACTGTCTATTTTAAAATCTTTATCCTTCTATTACACAGTTTTCCAAAAGAAATACACTCAACTCCCAAAAGGAAGAAATGGAGGTACTAAATCTCCATCAGTTTTTTTGAAGTAACCCTAGTTACAGTACAAAGGGGTCTGCCCAGCTCCTTATCTGCAAACAGGAAAGTCCCCTGGATTCAACCCATAAAAATAGGAAAGCTGAGATCTGTTATTTCTGAAGATGAATGCAGGAGAGCATTTAGGCTTGTCATTGTGGCAAATGTAATTAGGTAAAACAATTTCAGAAAGAGACAGAGAAGGAAGTACCATAACAAATCGCAGCCCTAAGAAGGCTACATCTGTCTCTTTAAAGAGTCTAAATTTGGACTGCACTGAGCATGTCCCCCAGTATTAAGAACAGCGTAAATGAAATAAACTGAAATACACTGAAAAACAAAATAAACCATAATTTCCTTTCTCTCTCCATTTTAATACAGCCAAAGCAAAAATTTACATATGACTCATGACACCATGCTTAGCAGGAGTCAAATGGAGACATTATTGTAGTCATCTACATATAAATGAGAGACTGCTTATTGTATTATGGTTTGAAAGACCATAGGAAGAATATTTAAAAGCAGAAGCATGACAGATGCTTGTTAAAACAAAGATCACATGCTTTTCACGGCAGTAAATATAGAAGGAATTCAGAGATGAAAATAAAGAGAAAGCCATAATACCTAAGGACCTTTATTTCTTATGAGCCTTCAGCATTTTTAAGATTTCTACTTTCAGATCAATGCAGCAGCATTCATGCTTTGCATTCTAGAATAACACTGCACACCTGTGTCTTCATATTTGCAAATGCAGGTTACCAAAGCCAATCGCTTCTGAATCATCAGCAGTCAGGAGAATATAGAAAGACAAAATATCAGTACATACCCACCTTGAAACCTAAATGAACTACCAGATCCAATATGGACATAGCAACTCACAGTTTATAAACCACAAACAAAAGTGTGCAAGCCACTTTTTTTCCTCGGCTATGTTGGTCTTAAGCAGCTCCATTTAAGCTTCTGTAAAAGTGAATTTTGCATCCTTTAAAATACTCAAATGGGAAACAGCTCATGTTTTTCCGAAATTGTAATTTTTAAGCAAATCAAATCAAAGCTATGGAATGTGTAAAACTGAATAGGAAATTGTATATTGCAGCACTGCCTTCCCTAGAACTAGATTTGTACCTTTTAAATGAATGACCACCACAACAGTTTTCAGTGTAGGGAAGTTTTAAGTATTGATTTTACCAGCATAGTTTGATTTGCGTTTGGCAGTGTCTCTATAGATATCAGAGAACACAGGCCTAGAAGAGAGCTTGAAAAGACATTCAAAAACCTGTGCCTCACAATTTTCAAACCAGTTACATATTCACCTATTAGTAGTTTCATTTAGGCCATGTTTCTCTAGCTTGATTATGACAATGTTATTCAAGGCAGAGTCAAATGTGTTGCCAGAGATACATGACATCTACTGTTCCTTATCTATCTCTGAAGTCTATTATTCTGTTAAAACACATATTAGATTGGCTGGATGGACATGATTTGCTCTTTTACAGATCTAGATGTTGGTTCTTACTCATTTAAAATTGTTCACATTTCCAGAAAAATACTGGAACCAATAAATGAAGCTAACTGGCCTGTAATCGCCGTTCCTCCCATCTTATCCTCTTTATAATATATATACTTTGTCTACTCATTTTCTGCTCTTTCTAGTTTAATATGTTTCTGTCTAACTTAGAAGATCAAAGAGCTTATGATTTACCTCAGTTGATCTCTTACTATTCTTCCTAGGGAAAAAGAGAACGTAATTCCTTTAAGGAATCGTCGACTTTTCTGATCTCCTTTCTTCTTTAGATATGTATTAATACCTACAAATTTTTACTCTGCGCATGGAAACTTTAGGTTCTAGATCTGATCATGTCCACAAATGTAAACCTTAAAAGGCTTTTAAAAACACTTTTAGAAGATTTTTTGTTGTTATTGTTGATATTTAAATAAAGCAGCTTAGCAAAGTTAATTTCTCTCTGTGGCCAGCAATCACTTCTGTTAGACATTAACTCTTGAACAGGACACTGGACTAGATGACCTCTTGAGGTTCCCTTCAAACTAGAATTATCCTATCTCAGAGCTGACACACACCTACCAACTGCTGAAATCATAAATGGCATTCTGGTAAATGAAAGACAAAAGCAGCCTGATATTGTTTCCACAAAGGCTCAAAGGTTGAATTAAGAAGCTTGATCTGGAGAAAAAAAAAGAAAAAAAATTTCTAGAGAACTTAAAAGCAGAGGCAAAATGCACTTACAGTGTTGGCAAGTTCTAAATAACTTCCTCCAACAGAGTTGCTAAGATTTGAGGCCTGAGATAGAAGTCTCTGCAGAGCAGTCTGTTGAATCACATTGCTTCCGCCACATTCCAACAGCTTTTGTAGGGTGAAGTGACTCTGGAGGTCAGGACTCTGAAGGTCTCTTGCTCCTGAATCATACTCCCAGCTTTCTCTGGCTCCTGACAGGGCACCTAAAATGCATAAATGGAAAAACAACGTAGTATGGGCTGCGTGTAAAGAATACAGAAACGAGATTGTTTGCCTTTCCACAAAGAAAACAAAAGCAAATAGCTTCCCTACCGCTATTCCACATCTTACACATGCTAGCAAATCCAGAAGGAAAAAAAAACAAAAAAAAAACACTAAGAACATTTGCAACACATAGGACATTTACCAAATTACAATACCCAGGAGGGAAAATAATAGCATTTGCATACATTATTTAGTAAGAGTAAAAATGGAATAATTTACAACAGCTACAAACCACAGAAAGAAAAAGTGACAATTATTATTTCAGAATAAAGGGCAGCATTAGTCTAAGTACAAAACAGGAAAAATATAATTCACCTATTTTTGTTCACTGAAGTAGTATCAACACAATAAATTAATCTTCTGCATGTGCAATTTATCACCTTTTTATGTTAGCGCTGCCCTTCTTATTGATTATCTCAGGACTGCTTGCTATAGTTCAAGTTTCTAGAAAGTATCAATCACCAGCTGTTTCATTACAAATAAGCACAAGATATTCCCATATATCATAGATATCATATATCTAGTAACAAACAACGAATGCTTCACAGAAAGTTTTTGTATCATGAAGATTAGGGTTACTGTTTCTCTATGTAGAGTACTCTCAACTCCCTATAGCCAAAGACAGGCTTAAACCCTAAAACAAGAAATTTAAATTTTATTGGTATTATTTTTTTGGTATTAATTTAAGTTTTATTGGTAACTACTTCATCCTTAGGTGTTTCTGCTTTCCATACAACTGACTCCTTTTAAAATGCTGCTATGTTATATATTCAACAATCTCCTAAAGCATTCCATGATAGTCACTAAATTATTTAATAACTCTGGCAGCATTGTAATATTTCATATGTAGACTAACGAAGATTATAAACAATTGACTTGTCCAAGAACACATTCTAAGTTAATAGAAAAGTCAACACAGAATCAAGATCTACAGGTAGAGCAAAACCGTAAATCTATCACGCCACCAGCAAACCATAATTGGCAGTAATGCTACCATGATTGCTCAAAAGTTTTCCCTTCTTATGAGCTATTTTCCCTCTCTGAAATATTCACTAGCATTCTAAGTGAGCGTTTACTAATCAGTGATTATTACTTATTCAGTAAAATGCCAGAGAGCAGTAATCTACTATATAATGAACAATTAGGAGAATGCTTTCCCTCCCCCCACCAAGAAAATTAAAGCTGCAAATGTGCAATGAGAAAAACAGCCAGAAGAGAAGCATGACAGCAACTGATCTGTAGCTTTAGATCAATTCCCTTGTAAAGCAGTTATGCATGACAAATCGACTTAAACCCAAAGGTGCTTTCCCTGACTTACGGCAAAGAGAATACGCCAGTCATTTAAAATGTAGATAGAAAATAACAGGAAACAGTTATCTTGTACTAATTACTAAGTACAAAACTACATTTTGTCCTAATATAACTAACATGATTCATTATCACGGTTACAGGTAATGCTTAGAGATTAATTCAGTTACTTTTACATCAAGACTATGCATCAGTGTACTGAATCTAACTACATTCTGCAAGCTTTCCAAAACAGTCAAGCTAAGGTATTACTAACAGCTGTTTCCCATTCAAAGCCTGACTACATTACAGTGTGTGTATTGTGTACTGCTACTAGTGACGATGCACAGCATGAGGTATCTCTGCCCTCTTGTGGCTACAGCATCACAAAAAAAAATTCCTGTAAGGAAGGGAGCTGAAGCAGCAGAGATGTCTCAGGAGCTGAGGAATCAATTCTGCCTTCTGCCAGCTAGACAAGAACACAGGAGACAACCAGGATATCTACCCAGGCATAGCCACAGAATTAAGAGAGTAGGTTATATCATACAGATACTCTTGTTTTCACAGAGCTAAATGTATGTTCAGCAGAGTATCTGCACTGTAACTGACTATTGGTCAAAAGACACTGGTCTGCAAAAGAGCTCACACCACCATTAAAGCTAACAACATCAGCTTTTCCCAAAAGACCCAAGGGGTTTTCATAGATTGAACCATCTGCTATGATACCAAAATCACTTTTGACGTTGTGCTGGCTCAGAAGTCACCTATCAGTCACAGATGAATACAAGCCCTCCAGGAAAGATGTAACCATTTTTAACTCAAGAAGTTTTCTTAAAAGTTCAACTCTGTACTCCTAATATAAAATATACATTCTAAAAGTGCAAGGAAGATGACTGTTATGGAAGAAAACATTTCCAGTATTTTATTTTGGGCTTAATCCTAAACTTGGCCAATATTTTCCTAAAAGATTCCAGAATTCATGGCTTTTAAAATCCCGTCCTCATGGGATATGCACCTTTTAAATCTTAGCTCAGTGGAGAAATTCTAGGGTTGTCAAAACTGGAACTTCATAATACAGGTAATAATTCAGTGTGGACGTATACTGTATTTGACATACACGTGATCCTAGCTCTTGCTCCTTACAGTAGTAGCCAGAAAGAAAGGATCTTTAGGTATGGTGCCACACCAAGAGCTGACAGTGGATCTGGTAACTAGGAATCAATAGTTCTTAAATCTATGTTTAAGAACTAGTCTTTACAGAAATGCATACATTCCATAGTAGTTTTCCTTGTTGTTCTACACTTACATATGATCACACCAAACATGAGATTTCTGTCCGAAAAGAAACAAAATCATTGTGGAATTTCCCAGGTAATAAGCATGCAGCAGAAATTATGATATTACAACTACAAAGTGCGAAAAAAAATTATTTAGTTGTACAATATTTGTATCAGTCAAGTAACAGAAAGGCACATCATTGTTATTAAATTATATAATCAGAGTTTCAATTACGCAGTAGGACAGCCAAATACATCCTTAACGGACTGAATGAATACACCAGACTTCTCTAAAAATGCAGTATAAAAATCATTTTCTGATTAGGCAAGTCCTGAGACATTGCCCAATCCATATGCTAACGTCCATGGAAGTGGGCAGTGGTTGGTTGCAAAGGCCTAAGGGCAATTTCACAGAAAAAAATTATCAACCAGAAAAAATTCCTGTCCCATTTGCTGTCTTTCACAATTTAGGGGGAAAGTTACAAATAGAGGAAAAGGAAAAAATCTAGCAAGTATGGAGATGAAGGCATATTATTAGCACAAGTGCATCTTTTATTTTCAAACATAGTACAGAAAATTTCTAAACAAAATAGTTCCCCAAAAACCTGGAACAGGATATAAAAATCAGTTTAGCTAATATACCTGTAACTTGTCAGTTATTCTGTCTCTTGGTACAAACCCCAGAAAATAAGAGAAGTTCTGACATCCACAAATGGAAAACAAAAAAAGATTGAATTTAACTATTTGGAAAACACATTGCAGTGCATACAGTGGAGCCTCCTATACATTTAAAGGGTAAATGTCAACCTCGGAAATGACACTTTGACCCAGGAGTGTCTTCTACATAAATATTCTTTTAATTGATTTCCTAATATTACTAGCACTGTCTGTCTTGACCTGCAATTGATTCATGAGAAATCTCCTGTTACAGCAAACATTCATTATGCATGGGGAAGTTTTTGTTTCTAGTGTTTTGTAGACTGTCTAGAATACGTCTGTATACACTAGTAGCAGTAAGGTCAATCACACAGTGGGAAAACCCAATGCTTATCTGAAACATTTAGGATTCCTCTTTTGCAGGTTTTGCTGTTCATTTAGTTAGCCCCTGCTCTTAATTATTTACCTACAGTTTATATTTAAACTTTTACACATTTTATAACATCACATTTATAAAAAACAAAGAACAGCTTAGTCTGATCACAGCAAATGACACATACAAATATGAGATTCCATAAAGTTGTTTAAAGTAATTTAAAGCAATTCCCTTGACTAATGTCACTCTAATGGGATACCCTGCACATCTGCACTGAGACTTCTTGCTAGTTAATCTTCCTTTGCTCCCTGTAAAGCTCTCAGCAATGGCACAGAATTCTGATGCTCTTGTGCCGGTGTCATCTCATCCCGCTAACCTGAAAGCAAATGGTATTTCATCTTCTCTAGAACAATTAACATTCTTTCTAGAAACCTTGTACTTTGCAACAGAGAAGCAGATGCCAACCACGACTGCAAGTCTATCCATACAGCCAGGCTTTTTGGTTTGGTGAAGGTCAACTTTACCAGACCTTATTGACAGACCCAGAATTCTGTGATTTTATTTTTGTTCATGAGGTAGAAGAGATCATTCATCAGGATGGTAAGGCACTGAAGCCACATTAGCTGCTGAAAGGATCTGGGATATCAGAGCAAGCCAGGTATTGTAAGAGTAGCCTTGTATCAACTTTTCAAATGAGCCTGGCTTATGAATGGCAAACATGAAGACAGTTCACAATTTAAGAGGAGACAAGCACAACCAACTGCTAGGTCCCATAGCTACACCTCACTCAATGAGGACAGGGATCCAAAGTCCTATCACTGTTTTCCAGGAAGTACTAGTGACATTTAGTGACTTGACTTGAACTCACTTGAGGAACTCTTACATTTAATACAGAAAATAATTTATAAGAGCACAGAGCACTCAGTTTCTGGCAGAAATTTCATTCTAGAGTCTAATGGTTTTACTGCTGAGTGGGCAGATAGTTAACTCCTCTGTTCAGTCCTAACCTCTGGTCTCAAAACCTATTTCAGTTAGTCATGATTTTCTAATCAACAGCTGAATAAATATTTTATTTATTTTATTATCATAAGCATTTCCTTCATGTCTTAGCACAAGTATATAACACTTCCTGGAGCTACTTTCCACCTCACTCCACTACCTTATTTCACACACCAGATCACTCAATTGGCATAAACAGGTAATAACTTTAAGTAATCAGTGACTGTAGTTTTCTAAGGTGAGCCAGACATTTGCCCTCTTTTTCTACCTCCATTTCTCTCGCTATTCAAAATTTAGGTACTAACTGACTGAAGACAGTTTTCTGCATTCCCAAAAGCATAATCTTACCATAAGAACGACTATTTTTCAGCACACAAATCTTTTTATTTTTAGCTAAACTTTTATTCAACAGTTAAAATGTGACAACCTCTTAAAAACAGTGGGAATTTTGACCACTTATTCTGCTATTCAAAGAAGGCAACAGGGATATCTGTGAAAAGCACCAGTCATTTCCAAGTTCCCTACTAACTTCAATAATACACACAGTTTTGGAGATAAAGGCACTAGTGGATGAAGGTAAAGACTTACAAAATTAACAAAGAATGGTCATTTCATACTAAATAGTCAGCTGGGTAAGATGTCAAGGAGTCGGCTCAGCTATAAAAGTAGGGGGGGAGGAAATAAAGAGGAATGGAGAAAAAGCCTTTGGACATTCAGACATTTAATTTCACATTTTCAATTACAAGCGCCAAATGCATTTTAAAGAAAACTGAAGATTTGAAGAGACTTCTAATTGCTCACATGAGGTACAGTAAACAACTGCAAATAAGCTGTGTTCCAAAGTCCAGAAGGGTCAATTTCATACTATGCCAATCCAACCAGAGAAGTGAAAATTAGAAAGTTATATTTGGAGCTAACTACAACTATTTCTATTGTTTTCTCTGTAACAGAATGTAAACTTTCTTACATCCTGCTGTCTGCGATATTTTTATCAGAAGAGCTATAAGAATCTAACAAGAAAAGGTGGCGGGATGAATGAATAAATGTGCCTTTGTGTTCTCAAAAACCTTCTGGCAGAACTGTTTGCAGCTGGAATGGAAATAAAACCTACTTGAAACCACAAGGAGATAACCACAAAAGGCTCTGTGCAAGTCAGGGAACCCACTCCCATGCAGGAACCAAGGACCAAAAGCTCCAGCTTCACTGTCAATGGTTATTGTACTGTATGTGACCTAAGCCTCTCATCACTTAGAGTAACTATGTTTCCTATTTAACAGGAAATACACTTTTAAAATCTATTTATTTATGTTAAACCATATTACAAAACAGTACGAAGGATAACAAGGCAGCAGATATATGATGATGACTGATTTGTCTCAAGCTTTTGTTTTTGGAGAAGTATTTAAAATAGAACAAGGAACATATGCAAATAAAAATGATCAAAACTTAAGACTGCCAAAAACTGAGCTTTTTAGTCCATAATTTCTGCCAAATATCTACTCTCCTCACAAAAACAAATTCTGTACATGTTTGGAATACCAACATACAGACTTCTGATTAAAAAAGAAAAGAAAAAGAAAGCATGCCCAATGAAACACACACTTCTTGTTTCTACGCTGCCCACCATCAAGAATGCAGCAGTACAGGTTTTTCCATACTCCAGTCCTAGTTGCAAGACTTCCACCACCTGGGTTTCCAGATTCTTCACACTGTTGCAGGGACCTGAAATCCCTTGGATTTGTGAGGAGGTGCACACAGTCTGACTTCTCAACATTGACCCTGAAAGCCAAAGGGCCTAGACCACCTGAGACAGCAAGAAGCAAGACAAATGTCAGAGTACCTCACACATCACCAAAGCTATCTCCACAAAATATCTCAGTTTTCACAAACAGGAATTTTTCTACAAAAAGGTTGGTCAAAAACTTTTTGAGCAACCCTTGTCTTTATATTCTAGACTAACAGAAAAGCAGCTTTTTTATTCCCAGGAGGACTACTGCTTACCACCTGCAAAACAGAGAAATGTGCTCTTTAGTTCTCTCTGCTGAGAATGTAGTAGCTTCCTACACACTGCTCAACTACTTACATGCCAGGAAAACATACATCTTCTTGGACTATTCCCATCATTTCCTTCAAATAAGCATTTCAGGACATCAAGATAAAAATACTTTAACTACAGTGGAATTTATAGCTTATAAATAATTTCTATTTATCATTGTTATTCCATATAGCTACAAATCACCTCTCATGCACAGGTGGGTGAGAATGTTTATTCAAAAATACAGAAAGTTTTCTCCTAAACATCCATTACCAGTTCTAGGAGAATTTAGAATAAAATAGCTTCTCTGTTTTTGAAAAAGACTACACAGATATGTTTTGTAAATGAACTCTCAACTCAGCATCCAGTCCTAGAAAAAGTTTTCATCAGAACTTTTGCGGAAGACTTCTATAATGCCCCAGAAGGAAACAATTTGCTGTGGGAGAAACAGTTATGGGAGATGCACTAAATTTTGAGAATCCCTCTAAGACTAGCCTGTTGGATCACTACTAGACCTTTTTCTTCCCACCATACCCATATCTGGTTTGATGAACACTGCACAGAAGATGCCATGTTAGGCTATGTTATTTCTGCCCTTTTCTCCTTAGTATTGGAAGTGAGGATAACAAGCTCTAAAGGAAGGAAACCACACCTAAACCCCAACCAGACTAAATAAGGCAACTTACTCCATGGGAGAAATCTGTTTCATGAAATTATCTAAGGGGAGAAATGAACCAAGTCAATCATTTTTGCTTTAGAAAAGAAAAGACTTGGACTTCTCAGAAAAATGCATCTGACACCTCTGATAATTTTTGCTTGGATTTAGCGTTCTCTAAATAGTTCAAAGAACAAAATCCCCAAAATACTTTCATATCATGCCAAGACAAGCAAGAATACTTTGAAAGCATTTTATATGCCATGAATAACACTATGAACATAAAACACAATGCACAAGTCTGATAGGTACTTTTGAAGAAGCAGTATTATTTTCTCTCACATTACAGTTTTCTCTATATATGAAGGAGCCTCCCCAACTTCCATTCAAGATGCTCTCAATTTGGATTTGACCTTAATTCACATGTACCAAAGCAAACAAACAAAACATCCTCATTTTATTGCTTGCTGTTCTAGGAACTGTAATATTTCAGATCTACATTGGTAACGCTAGAGATAGGCAAGGTGGAGAGCATGTAACTACCTGAGTCAGGAAAGGAGAAGCAGAAATGTTCTGCAAGACAATCCCTATTTTACTGAAGCTGGAGAGTGGGGATGCATCAAACAGGCTCATCCCTAAAAAGCACCAGCCAAACGAAGCACATTCTCTCTGAAAGCCTTTGGTTACTCAAACTTATTAGAGTTTGTGTAGAAAGCATAGCTGGGACAAAAGTTATCAAATGACACTGGAACCCAGTTCCACACTCCATTTGACAAGCCACAGCTCCCTGTCTCACTGCTGGAGTTGCCTAAAAAGCATAGACAGCACTTGGTCATGCAGGAACATTACTCTGGAACAAGCCAGAGCTGTGGTGCTCTGTAGAGCGGCGTGGTGTGCAGAAGGCCAAGGCTCCAGCACTAGCTGCATGCTCATGTTTCAGCCAGTCCTTACTTGCACTGGCTATTGGTAGCAGCAGCTGCACCAGCTGGTTCAGGTTTCCCTCTGTAGGCATGCTTTGACCCCAGACATTCTTCCCCCTTCCCTCCAATTTTTTTTTTAAGCTATTTGGTATTTTCAAAGACATTTGATAGTGGCATCAATTTCTCAAAGACACTAAATTCCTACAATTTCCGTGGAAAGAGACACCAAGAGACCCTATTAGTGCTCTTGGTGAGAAAAAAAAAAAAAAGCAATGTGAGCTCCACCTTTATTAGATATGCCGAGGGGGGGAGGGGAAAAAAAAAAAAAAGCATAGAAGGAGATGGCCACGCAAAGGAAAAGGAGTTAATTCTTCATACAACATAAAGATAAGTTGTGGAACTCTTGGCTGCAGGACTTTGTGAATGTTAAAGAACTGCATGGGTTCAAAGATGCATTTCTAGAAGACAATATCACGGGGGAGGGAGAAGAGAGGATGGGAGGGCATCTGTGTGTGAGCAAGTGCATGTACATGCATGCAACTGCCTCTGGTTCAAAGCCCCTGAACTGAAATTTAGTAACACTTGCCCTGTTCTTATAATCTTCTCAGAGCATTTGCTTTTTATCACTCTAAGAGGTAGTATACCACTTCAGAAGAATCTTTGGTCTGATGCAGTACAACTGTTATGTTTATATGAATGCACAAACCATGAGAAAGCTTCAAGTTTGTGTCCTATCAGACACCAAAGAACTCATTCTTCAGGAAAGACTTCTGTTTTGTGTAGGTTCATTGGTATTTAATACCTAGTATACTATGTACTCCATTTTTAGCAAGAAGATTAATCAACTGTCAGATACAAATTCCTTGGAAATCCAGCTTCATTTGTACAGCTGCTCATAGAACTAACTGCTTTAAGTTTTTACCAAAAAAAAAAAACAAAAAAACCCCTATATTCTCCTGCTTAGCACAGAGATAGCAATATCAAAGAAATATTTAAAAGCAATAAACTGAACCACTTAAAATTAATGCAAGTTCACATGTAGTTAAATTCAGCCTAGGAGACATTCACAACAGCTTTTCACATCAAACAACTCTAGGGTGAAACTTTGCTCAGAAGCCTCCAGAAGAAACTGCAGCACACCTATGGGTCCGTACAAGCTCTAACCCCCTAGCATTTAATTAAATATAGACTAAATAAATCTAATCACTGCATCAATTTCTTGGAAGCAATTTATTTGCAGTACAGTCAAATATGGAGTCAATGCAAGGCAAAAAGCAACGACTTTCTGCCCCAACTGGCCTGCCTCTCATACTTATCCATAAGCCTAATTTGAGACTGAATGTCTGCCATTCCTTTGAGTTATCACAGAATCACAGAATCACTGAGGTTGGAAGGGACCTCTGGAGATCATCTAGTCCAACCCCCCTGCTCAAGCAGGGTCACCTAGAGCACATTGCACAGGATTGCATCCAGGCGCATTTTGAATATCTCCAGAGAAGGAGACTCCACCACCTCTCGGGGCAACCTGTTCCAGTGCTCTGTCACCCTCACAGTGAAAAAGTTTTTCCTCATGTTAAGATGGAAGTGTCTGTGTTTCAGTTTGTGCCCATTGCCTCGCGTCCTGTCGCTCGTCACCACTGAAAAGAGTCTGGCCCCATCCTCTCGACACCCTCCCTTCAGATACTTGTACACATTGATAAGATCTCCTCTCAGCCTTCTCTTCTCCAAGCTAAACAGGCCCAGCTCTCTCAGCCTTTCCTCATAAGAGAGATGCTCCAGTCCCCTAATCATCTTTGTGGCCCTTCGCTGGACTTGCTCCAGTAGTGCCACATCCCTCTTGTACTGGGGAGCCCAGAACTGGACGCAGTACTCTAGATGTGGCCTCACCAGGGCTGAGTAGAGGGGGAGAATCACCTCCCTCGACCTGCTGGCAACACTCTTTCTGATGCAGCCCAGGATACCATTGGCCTTCTTGGCCACAAGGGCACATTGCTGCCTCATGCTTAACTTGGTGTCCACCAGCACTCCCAGGTCCTTCTCAGCAGAGCTGCTTTCCAGCAGGTCAACCCCCAACCTGTACTGCTGCATGGGGTTATTCCTCCCCAGGTGCAGGACCCTGCACTTCCCTTTGTTGAATTTCATGACGTTCCTCTCTGCCCACCTCTCCAGCCTGTCCAAGTCTCTTTGAATGGCAGCACAGCCCTCTGGCGTATCGGCCACTCCTCCCAGTTTTGTATCGTCAGCAAACTTGCTGAGGGTGCACTCTGTGCCTTCATCCAGGTCATTGATGAAGAAGTTGAACAAGACTGGACCCAGGACTGACCCCTGGGGGACACCGCTAGCTACAGGCCTCCAACTAGACTCTGTGCCACTGAGCACAACTCTCTGAGCTCTGCCATTCAGCCAGTTCTCAATCCACCTCACTGTCCACTCATCTAACCCACACTTCCTGAGCTTGTCTATGAGGATGCTATGGGAGACAGTGTCAAAAGCCTTGCTGAAGTCTAGGTAGACAACATCCACTGCTCTCCCCTCATCTACCCAGCCAGTCATTCCATCATAGAAGGCTATCAGATTGGTTAGGCATGATTTCCCCTTGGTGAAGCCATGCTGACTACTCCTGATCACCTTCTTTTCCTCCACATGCGTGGAGATGGCTTCCAGGATGAGCTGCTCCATCACCTTTCCAGGGATGGAGGTGAGGCTGACTGGCCTGTAGTTCCCTGGGTCCTCCTTCTTGCCCTTTTTAAAGACTGGGGTGACATTGGCTTTCTTCCAGTCCTCGGGCACCTCTCCTGTTCTCCATGACCTTTCAAAGATGATGGAGAGTGGCTTAGCAATAATGTCCGCCAGCTCCCTCAGCACTCGTGGGTGCATCCCATCAGGGCCCATGGATTTGTGGGTGTCAAGTTTGCTTAAATGATCTCTAACCCACTCCTCCTCCACCAAGGGAAAGACTTCCTCTCTCCAGACTTTCTCTCTTGCCACCAGGGTCTGGGGTTCCTGAGGGCTGGCCTGAGCAGTAAAGACTGAAGCAAAGAAGGCATTCAGTAACTCTGCCTTCTCTGCATCCTTCGTCACCAGGACACCCACCCCATTCAGCAAAGGGCCCACATTTTCCCTAGTCTTCCTCTTGCTGCTGATGTATTTGAAGAAGCCCTTCTTGTTGTCCTTGACATCTCTAGCCAGATTTAATTCCAAACGGGCCTTAGCCTTCCTCGTCGCATCCCTGCATACTCTGACAACATTCCTATATTCATCCCAAGTGGCCTGTCCCCCTTTCCACTTTCTGTAGACTTCCTTCTTCTGGTTGAGTTTTGCCAGGAGCTCCTTGCTCATCCATGCAGGTCTCCTACCTCCTTTGCTTGACTTCCTACTCATAGGGATGCACCGCTCTTGAGCCTGGAGGAGGTGATGTTTGAATATTAACCAACTCTTTTGAACACTCCTTCCTTCCAGGGCCCTCACCCATGGGATTCCTCCAAGTAGGTCCCTGAAGAGGACAAAGTTTGCTCTCCTGAAGTCCAGGGTTGCGATCCTACTTGGTGCCCTGCTGCCTCCTCGCAGGATCCTGAACTCCACCATCTCATGGTCACTGCAGCCAAGGCAGCCCCCAACCTTCACATCTTCCACCAGTCCTTCTTTGTTTGTTAGTACGAGGTCCAGCAGCACACCTCTCCTTGTTGGCTCCTCCACCACCTGTGTCAAGAAGTTGTCACCAATGCTCTGCAGGAATCTCCAGGACTGTTTGTGCCTAGCTGTGTTGTCTTTCCAGCAGATATCGGGGTGGTTGAAGTCCCCCATGAGAACCAGGGCCTGGGATCGTGAGGCTACTTCCAGCTGTCTGTAGAAGGCCTCATCAACTTCCTCATCCTGATCAGGTGGCCTGTAGTAAACACCCACAACAGTGTCACCTCTATTAGCCTGCCCTTTGATCCTTACCCATAAGCTCTCGACTCGCTCTTCATCCACCCCTAGGCACAGCTCAATACATTCCAGTTGCTCTCTCACATAAAGAGCAACTCCACCACCTCGCTTTCCTGGCCTGTCTTTCCTAAAAAGCACGTAGCCATCCATGACAGCACTCCAGTCATGCGAGCTATCCCACCATGTCTCCGTAATGGCAATGAGATCATGGCCCTGCGACCGCACAGATATCTCTAGTTCTTCCTGTTTGTTCCCCAAGCTGCGTGCATTGGTGTACAGGCATTTCAGGGAGGTGATCGAGCATGCAGGTTTCCCAGGAGGGATAAAAGAGGGTCCTCCATAGCCACATCCCATGCGCACTTCCCTGGCTGCATTCACCTGTTGGAGGCATCCTGACTTGAGCAGTCTTTTGCCAACTACCCTGGCACTATAACTCTCCCCTTCCCCCATCTTTCCTAGTTTAAAGCCCTCCTTACCAGGTTGGCCAACCTGTTGGCAAAGACCTGTGTGCCCCGCCTCGTGAGGTGGATCCCATCTCTCGCCATCAGTTGTCGATCTCTTATTCTCATGCCTGATACATAATGTAAGTAAATTACTGTATCAGATTTTCAAGGAACTTCCTTTTAGTAAAGAGAACAGGGGAGCTGGCTACGAATTACTAATCACTATCCTACAGCTAAAGACTGCTTATGGATTCCTATTTTCATAACTGATCACCTAGCATATGAAATCAGATCAGTAGGTGCAGAAAACTACTCACCTGCCTGAAGAAAGAATTTACTGATAAGCTATCGTATTTTGTTCACCCTCAAAAGCAACAGATACTGGAAACAGGCTACCTTTATCATGGAAAAAAAGGCAAATTGTCATTTATCTGTGAAGAGCTAGGCAAATCTATACAACATATAACAAACAAATCTAATTCTGGCTTTTACATGAAACATGTAAAACCATACAACACAAAAAACTGACAGAAGCCACACCTATTCAGCTAACTTCCTACCTTAAATCATTAGAGGTATGGTTGTGCTGTATTACAAGGCTGCATTTGCTGAGTGATCCATTTCCATCAGTGGCTAGACTATACACACAGATTTCATGTGCCTATCACAGTGCCTCTGTTTCCAAAACCGGGAACTGTATCAACAGATCTCATTCAACTGAAATTCTCCCTGTATTTTCTCCTGAAGTGATAATATTAAGGAGTCAGGTTAGCATACAGTCATTGCAAGACTACTTTCAAAAGTTATCTAATTCATTTTTATTAGATTTTAAATAATGCCAAAAGAACATTAAATTAACAGAGTTCACATTCAGTTTCATTTGCATGAAAATCACTAGTTAGTACTTGGAAATTAATGTTAAGTTTCCCATTGAGTTTAGTGGCGCAGAAAAAGAAGTAAAATATATTTTAATATCCTTGAGTTGCTGATATTCAAGCAGCAAAAGCATCATTCTAATAACATGAAAAGTGTCCTTATTCATGCAATTTAATACAAGATTAATTTTTTAAATCTAGTCTTACACTCTCTCATTTGATTGCCAAACTGGCAGAAACAGATGTGGGTTTAGCTTACTGAGCACACATATGACTGGGTATTAAGAAACTTGAGTCCTGTATCTTAACTAAAACTGAGTCTCTTTACTTCTGCATCCCACCTGGGCACACAGGAGAAGAAACATTTGTAGGGCAAGATTATTAGAATAACCTTTCATCAGTGATAAAAATTGACAGGTGAGAAAAAAGTTCAATAAGTAATTAGGACTTCTCCAGTTATTACTCTACTTCCTAATGAAGTGCAATAATTATATGTAACGAAGATAATCTTGGGTTTTTTTTAGATATACACATCAATTTTCACACTCTGTGAAGGAACTGTGAACATCTACAAGAAAAGCCTGCACAACATGCTGTCTGACTGGTAATCTCCATACAATCACATACAAACTTGCGGTGTAAAAAGCCCCATCGGAAAAGCTGGATTCCTTTGCTTCAGATAACCAGGATTCCTGCTGCTCAGTGGCAATTAAATGAATTTGGAACTTTTGTAATTTATGTACTCCATATGGATACATGATAAAAGCTTTCAAGGGATAGCAGCAGCTGACACATCACATGGAAACAAGTCTTGAGAAAAGGCCTATAAACAGTCTTTGAAGATAACCATTATTAAAAACAGTGTACCCTGTTGGAAGAAAAAAAAAAAAAGACACAAAACAAAGACCATCCATCAAGTTTATAGGTACGTATTAGCACACTATGATGTCTCCTGTCTAAAACAATAGCTAAAGCAAGCTGGCCAGTATAAGAAAATCAACTCTCTGAACACTAACAAGAGTGCATGAGCCCCCAAAGACATGAAAGGCATGGAAGCATACACAGCTCATAAATCAAGCTTGACTGCAGGTATCATTCCTCAGCTCTTGTTATGTTCATGCTCTGTGCAGTGTTTATACCACTGAGTTCCATTACAGTGATGTTTCCTGGCCTCTTTAAAGAGTAGATCTGTAGAACATCTTGGACAGTGCTGCCACAGTGGTTTTCTTTTACAACCATATAAAAACCAGCTGCATTCTGGATGTTCATTATTATTTTTATTTCCTCCCACTCTGTTTTTTGTTTATGTGGGGGAACATGTCCATATGTTTTCCAATTATTAGCAAGTCTTACAGAATCTGCAAGAGTCAAGCCAGGGCAAGTAAGGAAAACATGAAGTCTCTATAGATTTAAATCTACAGTATGGCAAAGTCAGGCTTCATGAGCATGGCACAGAATATACCAAGGCAGGATGTTCAAAACTATTCCTGAGGTCAATCAACTTTCAAAAAAAAATTACCAAGAGAAATAGGACAACTCATAGACTTAAAAATATGCATTAGACTTCTCTTGTACAACGAAAAGATACTAGCAAACAGGGGGAGGAGGAAAAAAAAAGAGTATGGATTGTCCTGGTAGCAATGGGGACATCAACAAATTTGAATGTTCATCATATGACAGTATTTTTTAAGCAGCAGTTAGTAAGAGTAAGATTTCTTTGTGGGATGCATTTGGAGACCGTAATATACAGCCACCTCCTGTAAAGTTTAGGATGTGTCTTTTACCCTTCATTATTACAATCCCTAATTATGAGGCAGGATAGTCTAGGAAAGAAGGTTTTAAAGCAGAAGTTGCCAGAAGCCTCTGACAGCCAGAGAAGGACAGAAAACAGGGGAAGTTTGTATGGCAGTTTGAGGGCAGAAGTTTTTTTTTCTTTTCCAAAAAGACAAAAAAAATCATCTATGGCAGTATTGAAAAAAGTCAATATAAAAGGGGCAGTAAATATAATTATAAATGTGAGCTGTGAAACATGCATTATCCTTAATCCAATAAAAAAAGATAGTAGGAGCCATCTTGGTTTTGAAGTGTTGTTTGATACAGCTCCTGGAGAAGATTCATGGGCTGAATATGCAATTGAGGCCAAGGATTCTGAGGATGCAGTGTAGACAGTGACGGAGAATGGGAACAGGAGTTTCATAACTAAAGAGTTAATCCTTTTGTATCTCATATATATGTGTGTATATATATTCATACATATACATAGACACAAACACATATATAAAAGGATAATCAGAAGAAATACTGACTACAACAAAATACGACTATGAAACCAAGACAGGAAAAGAGACCAGATAGCAAATAAGAAATGAAGTTGTGAAACAGATCTGCTGTGTTGACAAGCCAAGATGGAAAACCAACAAGCATCAGATGATGGGATGTTGAGGGAGAAGTGCAGTCAACCTAAAAAGCAGGAAGATATGAAATTCGTCAAGGATACAAAGCAAACAAGGAAAATTCAAGTGTCTGAGATGACAAGCCAACAACATGTGCAGACAGAAGTATTGGAAGACAGAACAACATGAACCATGCTAAGAAACTAGGGGGAAAAAAAAAAGCCACACACATCAGGTTTTCAGTCCTAGGAGACTGACTGCTAAAAAGGAAAGATAGGTCAGTTACAAGAGGAACCAGAACACAGACAGGCAAGCTCTCTGTGATGTATGATGTATGATGTATATCTGATGGTAAAGAATACTCTTAACTTAAATTGAGACATATGCAAAGAAAGTCTACTGTGATGATTAATGGAGGATCTCTCATTAAAAGAGTATTTAAAAAAAATCTAGGCTCATGTAGTCTAAACAAACAAAAAAGGTTGAGGGGATACAGAAATCTCTAAATACAGTCAAAGGTTGATGGCCACCTTCTGAAGCACAGGCATGGGTCAGTCACTAGATCACAAACCAGCTGTCATATTCAGCTATACCCACCTTTGTCAGAGCACTGACAGTGTCCTCAGCCCTTTCTGCAGCACTTTGCGCTTGCAGTGTTGGCCACAGAAGCTGTTGTCTTCTGGTTTCTTGCATTTGTTATAGGGTGAAAGGAAGCATTTTGTAGGTGTTAACCTTTCCAATCTAATGACAGCTGATCACAATGCTAGAGACAACCAGACTCAATAACACAGACAATCCCTTCCTATGCCCTGTGTTCCTGCACATAGCACAGGAAGGTTTTTTTGGTTGCCTTTTTTGCATGGAGGCAGGGCAAAAGGAAGGCACAATGTTAGTATTCTCTAAATCTCAAAGAATTTCCAGCACTCAGATCCCCAACTAATTAGATAAATTTTCTAAAGCATCCCAGACACACCCATATTCCTACAGTATATTATTATCTCAAAGACACGAGACTAAGATTATTTCTCTCCTTGTTTTTAATATTTCTACCTAACTACCTACCTGTCCGGGCTTTCCAGCCAATGATGAGCTCATAGGTCTTCAGTTACCAGCTGCGCTCTGCGACTCCTGTATTTTCAAGGAAGATTGTTGTCTTGAGCAACTAGGGCTTTTAAAAGAGTATGTTCTGCACACACCATAGTTCACATTAAGGATGACTAGACAAAAACAGTTATAACAGCACTCTAATGTATGAGGAAATCATGCCAAAGCATATTCACAAAACCCTGCAGGTAAAATCCTGATGCAAGTAAAAATGATAGCAAAACTCCCAGGAGTTTACCTCTTCTTAGATCACACCAGCAGAACATTTAAAAGTCATACCTACCTAAACTGTTATCGCTGCTAGTCGGCCAGGAAGCCATCCTATCCCTTAAATTTTTCTTTTTACAAGAGTCATCTGATTTCACAGAAAGCTCCACTTCCTCCTTCCTGATTTCTCGCACCAGTTGCATGCGGCACTGACTAAAATCCTGAAAGGAAATTTTTCCATTTTCATCTGCTCCCAGCTGGTGCATGATCTCAGCAACAGACTCCTCCATATTCAGCTGGCGGCAAACCATCAGCAAGTCATTCCTGAGGATATTTTTAGAGGGAGAATGAGGGGGAGGGGAAGGATGAAAAGGGAGGTAAAAAGGGGGAGGGGGAAGGAGAAAAAAAGAAAAAACAGAGAGCAATTTAGTTTAGAAGAAAAGGAACACTAACTCTGTTTAATCTGGAAATGCATTAACGCACAGACAGTTAAACTCAATGAGTCAACCATGATTTTTGTCCAAACCATGAGGATGGCAACAGAGTTCAACAGAGAAAGACCACAGAAAGGCAGGAAACATTTTTCTTTAAGCATTAACCTCTATTTTCATATAATTATTAACATTTCTACTAGCAGAGAAATACACAACAAGGGAGAGCTGAAACTTGCTGTTGATCTTCATAGTGTCTTCTGAAGAATGTGACATCATAAGAATTTAAATAATTATCTTCTAGATGAGAGCTTAAATTTCCATTTTCTTAAGGACAGGCCAAAAAATTTTCTTTTGCCACTAAACAGCAGTAAGTTAAATAGGAAAAACCCAAGAAGGACAAAGAAAATAGAGTCAAAAGGGAAATAATACTTTGAATAACTGGCTTCAAGCCTGTTCCCAAACGTTCTGACTACCAAAGCCTTTTAAGAAGCTTGCTTGGTCCAACTGTTTAAAGAGAGTCACAAAAGAGGGAGGAGGCAGTTCTCTGAAAAGTACTCTGACACTAAGTGTCAGAGGCCAAAAGAGAGCTGCAACCAAATCAACATGAGAGATACTTCCAAAATACAATACATTTACAAATTTGTACAGAGTGCTATTAGGATGGATGCATGCAAATAACCCTAAACATACTGCCGGGGGGGGGGGGGGGGGGGAAGATATTCAAGAACACTGATACCAATACCATTTTCTATTTTGTTTGAAAAGAACTTCTGGAATATACTTTAGACTCAATCTGAGGGAGACAATTATTCTGAGGAGAAAATATTCTGAGGTGTTTGTTTCCCACCACTCTCTACACCTTTTTCCTTTTCAAAATTGAGATAAGCTGAAGGTTTTGAAAGAATTCTCGACAGTAGCAGTTGGTAAAAAGCACTGCATGAATTAGAAGTTGATTACTAAATAAAGAATGGTGAATAACCGTTAACAAGTCTGGTCAAGGAACAACAGTAAAGAATGTATTGTAAGTGGACTATTAGACAAACATCTGATATTCTCCAATAATGATGCATGTCCAGCTCAGTGAAATGCTTAAATAAATTTGCTGCATCAAAGACTAAATCAACCCCTCAAAAAAGGGAGGTTCTCTCTGAACAGCAAACAGTCATATTGCCTTTTTCAAAATGTAAACCATCAAAAAAAACCCCAAAATGCTGTTCTTGTGCAAACACAACACTGCAATTGTAAGCCAAGACTGCATTGTCTTCCTGAGCACACAGAGAAAGTGCATCTCTTCCTTTCCAGATGCTCAGTTTTCCCAAATAGCCAGAGACAGATTTGGTAGACTCAGGCCTGCCTCATTCCGCTGCTGCTTAAAACAAGAGTCATCTACTCAACAAAAGGGAGAGCCAAACACTCACTTTCTTCCTTTTTTCTTTCTATTCCCCTCCCACCCATGGAATATCCCATTTTACAGAGCGAGGGGTATGGGGGCAGAGCAGGAAAGAAAATGTTGAAACCTCTTCTCCAGCAACTGAAGGAAGACAGATACATTATTTGTCAAATGCCAACTAGTCAGATTCTAAAAAGAAACATGGGTGACCCAATTTACATCTGAAGCAATAGCTGCTCTATACTATCAAGATTTCCTTGGTGCTGCATTCTGTCTGATTTCAAAGTTTAAAAAATTCCCACTACTGGCACACTCTCACACTTTGCCATTTCTTTCCTTCACCTTTTTCTTAAATACTTTTTGTTTTAGACTGCCACAACACTACCACAGTGATTCATACCACAAATGGTACAACTATTTCATGGCTTCTTTTGCCTGTTACTCATTTTTATGTTGTACAAAACTGTTCCATAGGAAGAAGGAAGAGGAACTGTGTAATAAAATTAGTATTATATAAATTATTTTCATTTTTAGCACTATTAGCCTTTCAGTACTAGTATCTGAACATCATTCAGAAGGTTTCTGTAAATACCGAAGTATCCAAAAGTCTTGCATCAAATGTTACATTAAAGCTATTTAATATCGCAATCAATGTCCATCTGTTGTATAGAAAAGAAGTCACACATTGGATGGAGCTTTGGGAGTCTGTTCCATGCAGTAAATCCAGAACAGCTGCCCCAAAGACATCTTGGCAGAGATGTTTACAGTGAAACTGGAATACAATAAATAAATAAATAAGCCACATTATGACTATGTATTTTAGCCAAAAAAACCCACAACACTCCACTTAGGATAAGAAATGACTTTATTATAAGAGACTTAATCTTCATTATATGTGCCAAATCTAAATGATTGATAATTGTAGTTAAAATTTTTGTAAAAGTTTTGATTAGCTTTTAATCTTGTCAAGGAAAAAAAAATAAAGAAATCTTACTATGGCTCAGTTCCCTGGCTTTTAAGAATTATAATACAGAGCAATCTCACAAGGTCATTGTAAAGAAAAATAAGGAACACAAGGCATTCAAATTTTCACAAGAGGAACCACAGATGCAACTAAGCTATGTCTACACTAGCAATTTAAAGTCAAACTAGCCTGCATATCAGGTGCCAACAGTTAAATCTGAATTAACCCTCAACCTTAAGCAGAGTAGTGATGTGGTAAGATTGGCAGCAACTGCTTTAGGCTTCACTTAACTATAGCAACAAATGTTTTAACACCTATTTACAAAGGAGCTATTCATGTACTTAATGTTATATGTTCTTATATCAGAACAGATGTAGCACAACAGAGGGATGGACTGCCCAGAGGAGGACTAATCTTTGCAATAAGGAAAAAAAGCAAAAGCAGTGTGGAGTGAACCTGTCAGGGGCTTCCAGGACCAAGGCCTGCTGCCCTAGTCTCAGAAGAGCCGTTTTGCCACACACAGGTGGGAGGAGGCTATGGCACTAGTGGAGTGCTTTACACGGTGCCTGTTACTGACAACTGCAAGTCTCCGTCACCACTGTCTCCATAAGGCTCACAAAGTACATCTCCAAATTGATGTTTGCTTCCTGACGTTCAAAAGGTTTGTCAGTACTGAGCTGTGCTCAGCTGAGCTCCCTCCAATCATGCAAATATTAACTAAATATCATTTGCAACTTCTGCAGTTTGAGGACATAGCATGAAACAAACTACAGAAGCATGAGGAAAGATGTAATGAATTACAAAAAACATGAAATCAAAGTCTAGTGAAGTAACTCAGGACTACCAATACTACTGAAAACAGATTCCATTTACTCAGGGTGAGCCAATCTGAAATGACTTTCAGCTTTCCTAATCTCCAGCCACAAACATTATCAAAAGGAGTCTTTTTGTTTTCAATAAAGAAAAACATTCTCTGTTTACATGCTACAAACATCCCCTTGTACATCTACATGGAGTTTCTCCATGTAAACATCTGCATGTTGAGAAGCACAACTAATCGGAACTTCTAGTAGCTTTAAAAAAAAAAAAAGAATCTCAAAAACATTCTGAAACAGAAAAAATTTTGAGAACATAAAATTCCACAGTGAGCAATTACAACACCAGAGGATCCTACTGGAGATGAAACAATCTAGCTCTATTGCTTAACAACAAAAAACAAAGAATCCTTTTTTATGAAAATATCTTTATTTATAGAATAATTCAGCCAGCTATTTTGACCTGATTTTTAATGTCAGGATGAGTATCAAAGTTGCTCCTGAGAACTCATTCAACACACATACACACACACACAAAAGCTTAAAGGCAGACGAATGTACATAATTCCGGTACATGTATTCTTAAATATTCTCAGGTGCTTTGCAGAACTGAAGCCTATGCAAATACTACACTGCAAATCAAACTGAGTGTCCAAAGAAAAAACATATTTTAAAGCTAAAAATGATCACATTTCTTCTCTTGAAACTGACCCTCATTCCGCTGGAGTCAACTGACATCTTTTCACTGACTTCTACAAAATTTGGATCCATTTTTTATGGTAACAGACACACAGGACAGTTGGTAACAGGAAGTTTCTATTTTGGAGAATCCAGTCATACCATCCAGACACACTTCAAATGAATTCTTACCTGTGTTCACAGGTAAGAATTTTTCAGAGTCCAAAAGGTTGGGCATTTAACTTCTTAAACTTTCTGAAAATACTAGCTAACATGTAACATACAAACACACATCACCATGTGACATAACTATTTTATTAAACACTGACTTATGACAAGTCCATCTCTGCTCATATTGTGCTGATGAGCACTGGAAAAAACAATTAGATGACAGAGAACAGTTTTCAAAAAGCTACCGGATTAGAGGAGTAGTCAGAGTTACAAGAGTAGTTAGAATGATTATGAGTACCATAACTTATAACATTTTTAAACATTTAGTTTTCAGTCTTGGTAAGGCTTCATTCCACTTTTGGTGCCCCATTTTCACGTTAGTAACTCTCCTTGTTTTTACTCAAAGTACACCCAACTGGAAAGCAGAATCTAGTCCATCAGTTTTATTTTTTCAATCTAGGTTAAAGTTTAGCTTCTTGGGGCAACAAAGAAACATAAAATACAACCAAATTGGGAATACAGTAGCTTACATACAAAATCAACCAATCTGGACTTTGCATAGCATCAGTTTCAATTAATAGTCTCAATAAACTATACACCAAGCATATCAAAAACTCCATATAAAAATGTTTACTGACATCAGTGCAAGAATAAAGTTACTAAGTCATTTTTCACTCCAAGAATCAGAAAGATATTTTCCACTTTGGATTTAGCAAGCTTGCTATATCAAAATAAACCTTTTCTCCGAAATACATGATTTGGAATATTTTTAGATTAAGCAGCTCAATACTTGGAGAAGAAAATCATATGCTTAAAGAGATTCTTTCAATTTCATCTTGTATTAATTTTACTTTCACTGAAAAAAAAATCTCAAAAAAGTACCATATAATAGGTTTTAAGTACAATGGCTATGATACCAATGATACCTAAGCAAGACTTTTATAGACAACTGGAAAAAGAGCTAAAGAAGCTTTGAAGCTGAACTCGTGCTGCCACAAGAAACTCTGTTCTTTTAACAGGATGGCATCAGAATCCAGGTTATTCTGCCATAATTCGCTTTAATTATTTAGCCACCTATCTACCACAATGATCCTTCGAGAAGCCTTACACACGCCATTTTCCTAATTCCTACTAATTCAGTTTAAAAGCACAGAATTTCTGTAACAATTATAAAATGAGTCCAATTAAAGTTTGTAACTTGATATAAATTTGGAACATTTAGATTTCCTCCCCCAAGAGAAATTAAATACAAATATAGTATGCCTACTGCACAGCATAGTAATACTGGCCAGCTAAACATGTGAAGCAAGCATACATATGCACACACTAAAAATTACAACAGAGAAGTGTTCATATTTATTATCAGTTTTCTTTGTAATTCGAAGATCAAACTTTAAAAGGGTGATAATTCTGTTAGACCACAAAACAGGATCAGCGACACAGTCTTTTTCTTTCTTAGCACAGCCATACTTCCTGCTGTACTCTACCTTGTTCTCATTACTGCTTTAGTAAGGATGAGGAACCCCCTAGGTAAGCATGCATGCATGCTGCACAGTACCTACAAGTGGTTGCTCTGAGACTTAACTGAATGAGTAAAGTCATTTTTCTGTTCTTATCTCTTCTGATATGAAGAGGAGATACCAAATCTATAAAGGAATGCTGGTTCTACTGTCACTACCTAACACCAAGAGCAACTATAAATTCATTCAAAATTATTTAAGTTTTCAGCTACTACAAAGATTTTAAGGGCACTTTGCTAGGAAATATTTATTCTTTGCTTATGCAACCTGCAGTCTAGGTGCAGAAACTCCTTTGAAGAAGAAAGGTTAAAATTAAAGATGCACTCAAGTTCCCTACAGGCAGACAGAGTAAATGAACAGTAAACTGTAAGAAAACCTGTTCCACATAGTTGCGTTATAATTATGAGTCACTTCAAGATCAATTCTGTGGACAGCCAGTAGGACTGCTGGCTAAGACTAAACTGAAAATGTCTCTCTCATGGAGCATTCTGTAATACCCTCAGCAAATGAAGCAATAAGGGGTTATCAATATAAAATATTTTCCCGGAATCACTAGAGTTTGTTTACTTTTACCTTGGTAGCAGTGTGCATAATCTATTTCTCTGGTGCAACTATCCATCTTTGGAGTTCCCTCTGCTGGACACTTACCAGACTGCTGTGTTTCTAGGCCTCACATGGTGCCTGTCCACTCTGACACTCTCTTGGTTCTCGGTAAGTCAAACCCCTTACTACTTAAATCACTGAGTTACAGCAGTTCCCTAGCTTTCACTTTTCTATGAGCAACAGCAAGCAAACAGTCATGGGAATGATCTCAGAACTGTTTTTTTTCCTCATATTGTTCACACTTGCTACTCCTTTTGCTACTTACCTAAAACATCTGCTTTTTGCTTTCCATTTAAGAAGCTGCAGACCCTTGCAAAAGGAAGAAGAGTTCTCTGCACTGGCAGTCTGGCGTAAATGGATGCTGCCATGTCACACACAATGCTAACAGAGGCCCGTTACCTCTGAGCACTCACCAAACTGCTATGCCTGGGCTCCAGACATGTGGCCACCGCAGATTCCAGCTGCTGACACTGGCTGCAGCCTTTGTGAAGCTTCAAGACCATCAAGCAAGACCACAAAGACTCACACACAGCTTAAGCACACACTCCCCCAAGAATTTCACCTTGTAGCATTTGTAATAAATCCGTAAGACATGTGCTGCACACAGAATTCTAAAACAAACTGCTCTGAGTTGAGACAGCACATAAAAGCATGGATCCAACCAAAAACATACCTTTTGCCTCTGTTTTTTCACCAGTCTTTCTTTAGACCTAGGCCATATCAAAATCCTCCAAGGAGTACCTCATTCATTTCTGCTGTCCACAGCTTTCCTACAAATCACAGATCCTTTTTCTGCCCTGCATATCATCTTCTTTCTGTCTGAGAAGCAGCTCTCTACTGTGAAAATGTATCTTTCTGGTTCTCTTTGCTGCTCATCATTCTGGCCCCCCAAAGCAGTCTGTCAACAGTTCTTTGCTCTGCTTTCTACTTTTCCCTCCATACAAAGAAGCAAGAGCTTAGGATACAGTTTGTCAGCTTGCTGCTGCCAAAAGGGATGATCCCACTCTCAGTCCTATTTCCCCACATCTCCTTCCATTTTCCTCTACTAGGGCTGACTCAGCAGGCAGTTAAACTAACATAAAGCTCATCATACTAAAGGGAATAGTTTTTCTTGACTTAGCTCCCTGCACTAGTTCACTACAGAGGCAGATAAGCATCAGTGCCCGCACTGGATCAGCAACAGCACCACTCCCTTCAGAGGCAAAGTAGCTGTCAGCCCAGCTCACCCGTATCAGACTTCCTCCTTATTCTCTTCAACTTCTGCAACTTGCTGCCCCACCAGGGCAAGCAAGCCTATCTTTGCCTGTGACATAGGAGCTATGGCAACTCCTATACATGCGGAGACCTTCAACTGCCACTATAGTTCCATCACACTGATCAACACTCAAATTTTACACAAATTCTTCCATCATCAGACCTTATAAGAACAGCTGTGCTCCAGTTCACTTGCTTTAGTAGCCTGAAATGAAAAAACCTTCAGGTAAAAGCTCATCATCTCATTCTTACTATTTTAAGCAGGTAAAAATGCACAGGTGATAAACTGTGACACCACAGAAAGACTGTATGGACCAGTTACCTCCTGTAAAATTTCAGAAGGGAAGTAGGGGCAAGAGCCACCAAAAATTAAAAAAAAAGAAAATGCAAAAAAAAAAAGAAAAGAAAAGTAAATCTAGGTTTCCACTGAGCTAGACCTTCAGGAAAAATTCCAGAAGGCTCACAGAATGACACCTTTTGCTTAGAAATTCTTAGGCATCAGCATTTTAGATGAAGAAAGAAATTACTAGATAACATGCCCCATGTTTCACAGGAAGCAGGCTGTATAAAATGCTTATCCCTCAAACTGTACCAACAGGAGTAAGTTAATTAACAGGATCCTTACAGTTCCAAAGCCATCTGACATTCTAAGAACCACAAGCAACACAGAACATATATTACAGAAGTCCTCATACTACACTGTGAACTTTTGCTACAAGACCAAGAGAGGACACTCCTTGCTTCTCAGATCCACAGAAGCAGGAAGGGCACACAAAACTTATACACAGAACAGTAAAAAGCACAACCACCCCCTTTTGGCTCATGTAGCCTTTAACAATGGGCAGAACCTCTTAAGTGTATTTCTCAGGCTATTTGCTAACAGTCTGTGATAGTCTTTGAAAAGTTTTGCAGCTCTCCAGTGGGCCACAACCTGCCAACCTGAGAGACACTGGTTTAGCATGACAAACTCAGGGCTGGGCACCCAGAAATCTTCAGTTCACATTCTGCATCTATCACTGCTAGGCAATTTTAACTTGTATCTCTAAAATCCTTCACAAAAAGACTTCACAACAGATAAGTATTATAAAACTATTTTGCAAACACAGAAGCTGACTCTCACAATTGCTCAGATCAAGTGAAGAGATATTCAGAAGCAACTAGAAGATTTGTTTGAAATTCTTTCCCAAACTCTTCAAAATTTAGCATCTTAACTGAATGTCCACTCCGAGACAATTCAAGCCATTCCTCAAAAGTGCTCAGCGTCTACCACTTCGCGTCTACAACTTCACCTGTAGCTAATGGGAATTGCACACACCTAAGGTTTTTTTTTTTTACTAGACACAAAGTGTCTCAAAGTAAGCACCCAAATTTAGATATTACTTTTAAAAATTATCAGCCTTAAAGATTATGCCCATTTCTCTGTCTGTAAAATATAATTAAAACAAAGTCCTTACCTACATATGACTCTAGAGGGAGAATCTATCTAGTTTTGCATTCCACCTAAGGCCTAATAGATGTTTTGATCTTACAGAACAGAAAAAGAATGCAGGAAAGCCTGCCAGCAGGTAGAGCTGTCTGGTAGAGTACTAGACAAGTATCCACATTAGCAGATACTAGCTCTAATCCTGATTCTGGTCTGATTTCATTAAAGCATTGTTCTCATCTTTACTTACACCAGTAAAAAAGTAGTTAACTTCCCCACTTAGCATTCTGATATTTGGTACTGCTTTACTAAGAAGATATCTAGTAGACAGGTCTGTGCTGTTACAGCTTTTTGAACTCACAAGACTGAAAAGATTGTGCTTAGATGTAGGTTCAGCAATGTTTACATATTTTTATATGAATCTTTTAGTAAAGGCATGACATTTCAACAGTACATAAGGTGTGGGCAGACATCCTGTTCTAACAACCAAAGAATAAGGTTCAGAACCGTAACTCCCAACCTGGTTTTGTCAAACTGATAGCTTTAAGACACAAAACAATTCAGATGCCAAATGTCTTGACAGAAAGAGGTTACAGATGCAATTACACATACAGTTATGCTACCAGATCTTAGTGGATGGCAACAGGCTGCAATATGGACCTATTGGCAGTAACCTTCTAACCCCATTCAATGGTCTCCAAAATCAGATATGCAACCAAAATCTCAGTTCATCATGATAAATACTATGCCTCCCAATAGCCAGTCATGACAAAACTCCATACAGAGGGAGGGAAGCAGACTCGAGTCTGTTTTAGGAAATTGGATGAAAAGGTGAAGGAAAAGCAAGGAACAAAAGGAGGTTTTGGTTGTGTTTTAAAACTAAAGAGGAGTAGTACAATTCTGAGAATGGAGTTCTGCACAGGTGGACTGAAGAAGTCTTACATTATTAAGATGTCATTCCATAGAAATACAGCACACAACAAGACCGTGGAAAGAACTGCAAAAGAAAATTATCCTACCCTCTGCCCAAAGGCAGGAACAAATATACCTATGTCATTCCTGACAGATGGCTGTCTAACCTGTTCTTAAGGCCTCCACAACCTCCACAGGTGATCTATCCTATGCTTAACTATCCCCCAGTTTCCTAATCTGAATCTCCCCAGTTGCAGTTTAAAACACTTTATTTCAGAAAGGAAAGTAACAATCTGTTTTCTATAATCATGGTGGATAAGACAAAAATAGTCATTACATATTTAAAACCATTATCAGATGTCTCATCTTTTGAGTAAAGAACTCAAATCTCTGCATCTCTGATCATTTTCTGTGAATTGCTGTGGGCTCTCTCCAGTTGATCCACAGACCTGATGGATGGTGGCATGCAAAACTAGACTTGGAACATCATCTTAGGCCTTAAAGGCACTGAAAAGAGCAGAAAATTTGAAAACAAAATTCTTATCTTAAAATAGCAAGATATCATTAATTCATGTTTAACTTAAGACCTGCTATAAATCTCAGATCATTTTCTCAATTACACATCCTGTATGTGCACCACTAAATGTACTATAGTGCACTTATCCCTACTTTATCTTACTTGATTTTTTTCAAGCCATACCTTCAATCTGTCAACACCAATTTTAATTCCAATCCTGTTCTCCTGCATATCTGCAGTCTTCCTTAGTTTGCTGTCATCTCAAATTTAGTTAAGCTTATTCATTATCACATCACCCAAATCATTAATCCTGAACAGTACTGATCTGGCCCAGGACATCCTGCCAATTTCAATTTAATACAACCTTCTATTTGGAAAACAAACTGTTAGTATCCAATGATCTCCAAGTATAGTTTAGGAAGGAAAACAAACAAACAAACAAAAAAATCCCAATCATCTGTCCAATACTCTCCTTCTCTGGCTTGCCTATGTCATAAAACAACATCAAAAGCTTTACTAAAGACAAAATAAAGGCATCTATTGTTTCACCTCTATCAACAACTGCTCTTACTACATTTCAGAAAAATCAAATGGGTTTGATGAAACTTATTCTTGACAAACAATATTCAGCTAGTTATCTCATGTGTAACTACAGACAGATTGTATGCAGACTGATCCATTTTCCTGCTTCTCCCCATCCTACCACAATTTTAAAGAGAATAACCATATTTGATCTTTTACCGTTTCCCCTGCTACCTTTTGAAAGACCTCAGAAAAAAAACTGCAAAATAGTTCTGAGTTCTTTAGGAACCCTACATCAACTTCATCAAGTACAACTAATTAAAACATAAATCCAAGCACTCTCCAATTTCTTTCTTTCCCCATCTTTCCAAGGTCTTTGTCACCAATGCTATTTGCAGGAACCATCTAACCAGATCTGAAATTTGTCAGAAACAAGAAAGGCAAAGCTTTTCACAATTCGCAGCATTGGCCATCAAGAGCTTACTACCTCCCTCCCTTAGGTACCCTTTCCTTGATTTTCCTCTTACTGCTTATGCACGCTGGAATAACTTCTTACTCTTGAAACTCCCTGCTAGTTTCATTTTCTGCCCTGCATTTTCCAATGCTTGCTCTGTAAGTTCACAATTAACCTCAGCAACCCAACCTAGTTCCACTATGCTGAGCAGTAACAAGGAAAAAGAAGGGTAAAGAGTCAACCTGCTCAAAAACTCCACATGCTGAACACAGCTGAAGATTCACTCCAGTTTCAGGGTGTTGGCTTTATTCATAACCAACAAAGCTTTTACTTCAGAGCTCTACCCCAGCTTGGCTAACTCTCACAGCACTATTCCAGGCACGTTCTGCACAGTCTTCAATGACACTCCTTCTCCTGGGAAAGCAGTAGGAAGCTACCTCCAACAGTCAGTACCTCCCAGCAGGATCACCCCTCCCCATTTGCTACTAGATATGGACAAGACTGACAGTCTGTTGCATGAACCTCCAGAAGTGATATGTTCATTTTACAGTAGGCATAAAGCATGCACATTTTACTCATTAGAAATAAAGTAATTAAATGGTGTACTCTGAACATTATGTCAAACCCTTAACACAAAGTGCATCTCACAGCCTGGGAGAACAGTGTATCCATTCTTGGCCAAGGCTGTCTTCTCTGGAGACAGAATTGTTACAGGCAAACAAAGGTCTGTTTATCAACAGAGAAGCATTGCTTGTCAACAGAACCTCTGCCATTCTATGCTTTCCTTTGTGCTGCTTACCAGTTTGAAGTTTCACTAAAACACAGTATCAATTCAGCCAACAGATTCTACCACATGGTAGGAACAACCAGGAGCCTAGTCTTCATTCAGGGGCAGTCTGATCTAACGTACCCTTACAAATGTCAGAAGGAATTTCCTTGGCTAAATTACTGCTAATAAAACAAAATAGTACTTATGTAGTATTAAATTTAAGAAAGTAATGCTGCAAAAACCTCTCGGAAGAAATGAGACATTAAATGTGTTCATTAGAGCTAACCATGTTAGTTAACATGCTAAGTGCTTGGGAACAGTCACTGTAGAATAAGTTCCACACATGTACTATTTATTTTCAAAGACGTATGTGAATATTCACAGTAAAGACAAGGTGGTTTTCCAAAGCCATGTATCCCTAGCCATTTTTCCCTAACCATTTTTCTCCAAACACCATTCTCAGTCCATCCTTTGGACAACAGTCAATTAGGCACAGCACTGTCCTTGTTAATCTTTCACTCACTAACAGAGGTGCTAAGAGTCTAAAAAAACTTTTGTTATGGTTTTATACTTTTTAAAACAACGTCATTTTTATGGTCACAAATCAATTTTTAGGAATGTTTCCTAGTTCAGAGCATTTAAAGCAAACTGTATTTACAAATAAATAAATAAATAAATAAATAAGAAATCAGACATTACCAGAAGGATCACAGCTAAACCCCAGGCATACGCTGAACCAGCAGCACAAACTAACCAGGCTGAAAACCAGTGTTTCTTCTCGAGCTAGTTTTCAGTTCTCTGATCTGGCTCACTGAACAAATTCTAGTACATCCACAAGAGATTTCAAGACTGCATAGGGTTGAACAACTCTTTCAGCAACACCTTGCGCTTAGGTTGACTTCAAACTGCCATGAAATCTCCACTTTACTTTTCACAATTCATTTCATAAGAAGTTCAGGTACCTAGCTCAGGGCTGTGGATTTGCTAGAAAGGCCAGATGCACAAGTATCTTGTGAGGCTCCCTGCTCCCAACCACAACATCCATGACCTGTTGCCTGAATTAAGTTCAGGCACTGACTATCCTACATCAGAAATCTAAGACAAAGATTTTTTTTAATTGTTTTAGAATCCACCCACAATGGCCAGCTAAATATTTCCACAGGGCATCCTCAAACTGGACAGACAACAATAGAAGATAAAAAAATATAATGGGTTACACACCTAGTGGTGGGATTTTTCTCTCATCCAAGAGCCTCCCAAAACAGTCAACCTATCCATTAGTCTCTAAGTATAGGTTTTGGCAACTTAATTCTGTAAACCCCTAGAAAGTTCCTGCTTGTAAAGAAATGTGAGCTAAGCAACAGTGGTTATGGAGGATACTAACTACCTTGCCTTGTCATAAGCAGAAGAAAATGCAATCATATGGAATCAGAGAAATTCAAGTATTTACTGCAGTCTCAGTCACACCATGAAAATGGCCACCAGTAATCTTTATGCTATAACCTAATGGAGGGGGGACATCCAACATATTGGTAAAGTTATGTTTTTCTGGGCTTCTTGATGGTCATTCTGGAAGATCACAAGAAAAAGTTGAGCAACTACCTTCACCCCCGCCCCGCCCAAGGCCACAAGAAGGAGATTACTGAATTTATACAGAGGTTTAAATTTCCTCACAGTCATAATACCAGTAACATGGTATTAGCAACAAATTTATTAAAAATGATTAAAGGTAAGAAAGAGCTTCAGCACTTAAAAGTTAACTGAATGGTAGCATTCAAAGGGAACAAAGAGTTTGACAATTGTATTCTCAAGTAACTGATTATTTGCTCAAATTTTTCCACGTTACAGTTTATCTGGACATTAAGCTCCCAAGAAAGAGAAAAAGAGGAAAAAAATAAAATAAACCTTCTAAAATATGAATAGTTCTGAAAGCTCAAGTTTAAACTTCTTCTGACTTTGTATTAATTGCAACAAACACAAACTTTGAAACGTATAAGCCTTTAACAAATGTTGGCAAGTACAACCTGTGAGAAAAACACCCTTTTTCCTTGTCAAAAGAGTTGTTTGTACTCTGCTTTACAACTGTCACAAGTACTGGAGTTACGAATTGCAATACTCAAACACACAGCACAAAGTAGGAGTTTAAGAACCTCATAGCCATGATGTGGGCATATTCTTTATATGGCTGATAACCTTGACGTACTGCAGTCAGCTCCACTGGGAACAACAAACTTTTCACCTCAAAATTAACATGGTTCTCCTCTGCACACTGAGGAGTAGCGTAACAGATAGGCTAGTGACGACACAAGGCCAAACTTCCATCGTCTTTAATTCTACTAAAAGCTTAAGTTATCATACCAATGAATTTGGAACCTAGGACTACTTAAAATCTATGTTAAGTACTTCTCTCTTGTTACATTTACCTATTTTATTTATGAGATCTGTCACAAGTTCATCAGGATTTACCCTACACCGGTATCTTACCCATTCCCCCCCTAAAACAATAGTTTGAAGCACAGTGCTGAGCTCATTACTTACGCATCTTCTATGACATCCAGATCACTGCCTCCAACTTGTATATAAATTTTAAACCACATGATGCTTGGTCAAGATCTCTGACAATGTCTTGAATGAATTTGGTTTATAGCTCATAGGGAGCTATACCCTAAAGTGCAAAATCTCCTCCTCAGTCAGCTGCAAGGAAAAAAAACAGATTTCTATCCTGGGAAACATCATCATCCACATTCACTCCAGACACTTTGCCATAATTACCTATTTTTAAAGAGGAGAGGGAAAAAAGGAGAATACAAAAAACATTTTAGGAAAAAAACAAATTTGATTTTAAAATATTTGATTTACCCATTTATTTAAAAAAAATTCCAAGGCAGTCAGTTTGGGCATTTAAATTTCTCAACAGTAGTTATCTTACTTACAGAAAATTACACACACACACACACACACACATTAAGCATCCTGTAAATACACAGACCTAGCTCCACCATGTTAATGAAGGAATTTACAAGAATACTAGTGTGCAACCTGGATTAAAGAAATACAGTAAACACTTTCACAGTTTCTTCCATGGTTACAACTACCTAGCTACAAAACTATTGCAGCCCAATAAAAAAAAGAAATATCAGCTTGTCATTGCAAAGGTGGTGAGAGTTCCCAAAGCTATATACCCCTAAAACCATTCACGTAATAGATCAAATCCAACAAGTTTCTTTTAACTGTTTCTGAGGAGGGCTGTCAAAGGATGCACTCTTTCAGCATGTGCTTTTAATGGACTGTACAAGCTCACTGCAAAAATTAGCAGGTTTGTGGCTTTTCAACCATCTAAAAGCAGAGTATGACCAACACTGACTGCAATGTAAAAATACTAGCATATACAGAAGAAAATATTTTCAAACAAACTCTACAGAGAAAACTTTATTTTGTTATTCTAAATATCATGATGAAATTTCTCCTTACGTACTCAACACTAACTTCATCGTTGTTTCATAATCCTAAAAAGTATTTATCCACGTTTAAAAGTTAAAATTATAAAACTATCACACACTTGTAACTTAATAATGAAATTAGAATTTTCTTCATGGATCATCTCTATAACTCATAGCTTCATTTTTTTGTAAATGAACGCATCTACTGCAGATACAAAATTACCTTATTTAGAGCATGCAGTGCTGCAAAAGAATAATCTGGAAACCCACTTAGCAACTACTGCAGTAAAGGTGAAATTCATTATGTGTGTAACTAGAACTTCAGTACAGTCAAAATACAATAAAACTACAAGGCAATCAAGTTTCTAGAGACATTAATCTAGCCTGCCACCTGTAAAAACCCAGCATGTTCTCACTTTCCTAACTGACATCCACCAAGACCACATATGTTGACCTCATTTAAAACAAAAACAAAACAAAAACAACCCCCCCCACACACACACAAAAGCAGCAGGCACACTCCCCAATGCACTGACCCTCTGAAATTGAACACAGTTATAACCATAACATCAGATTCTCAAGCTTCTCAAAACAAACAGAAGAAAACAAACGAATGCAGTGCTTTTTCAGTTAACAGCTTTTTGTTAATAACAACACAATCCAGCTACAGCTGCAAAAATTAAGTTTTCATGTAAACAGTGTTTAAAGCTGACTCCCCCTCCCAGTGAGGCTGATCCAGCTGATCTTAAGAGTTGAGGATCCAGCCTTAATCATGGACTGCTTTGCATATATTTGTTTGTAATTACCTCTCATTATTGATGACATATCACAAACATGCCAAGTCCTTATGAGATGCTAAATAATTAACTACTATCATTCCCCAAAGGAGCAAAAACCATTTCTGTAGAAACCAACAAATTAAAACTCCTGTGTTCTCTTTATAGTTTTATCTAGCTAGGTGCAGCAAGATTTCAACGTGCAAGTTTCTAATACAACTACAAAACATAATGCGCAGCGATAGACACAGGCCTAGCATTCCACACCCCATCATTCAATTTCTTCTCCAGTACAACCACCAACAGCACACACTTAGTACCTACGCTTTTTCATTTTAATATCATCCCAACTATTGAGAGCCTGAAAATTAATCAGTATCTCAGGACATGCTCCTCCTCTCCATCTGTGCCTCTACTTCCCTGCTATTATTTGAAGAGGTTTACAGTTAGATGCACAACAAAGCATTTCCACAGCTGAGACACCATATAACTTCATTAGGAATGCAAATAGTTCTTTTCCCCATGCAATATGAACTAAATAAACATGCATACAAAATGCCTGCCTTTGCTGCAAGAATAAAGATATTCTCTTCCACAATGGAGCTAGAGCTGGAGAAAAAGCAGTCTTATGAACAAACTGCTGCATGCACTATGCAAACAAAAGACTGATGAAGCTTCATCCCTGTAAGCAGAGCAGAAGGGGTATTCATTTTGAAAGATATGACAACTTATGCTGAGCAATAGCTGAAAAATTGCAAACAATTTTCAACTCTATTACATGGAAAATAAATTAAGTTCAGAAAAGAGGCTCAAACTAATAAAAGTCTATAGATCATTTCTAGTCCATAAGGAAGCAGCTGGTTTTACAGTGCCGGCTTCTCTGTTTTCAGCTCTGTATACAAATGCCCAGGCATTTATTGCAATGTTTAACCTCCTGTAGATGGTGCAGGAACGTGGAGAAGTCAGCCTACCATCTCCACTGGGGCTACAGGAAAGGCAACAAAGAAAGCAGCATTACCCTCAAGGATCAAAAACACCAGTGGTCCCAGGAGGAAAGGAAAGCCCAATGAAGCAGGGTAAGAGGGAACAGGAAAGCCAAACAACTGTCCTCTATGAAAAAAGAAAAAGCAGAAGCAAGACAAAGAGTATGCACACGATGGCAAGATTAAGTTGAACACAAAAGCAGATGTGAATTTTTTGGCTTTTTTTTTTTAATTTGGTACATTAAAAAAAGTGTATTTACCCAAACACTGTTCTGAGACTGTAAACAATGAAAAAGCAGTTGCTATACTTTTCATAGGTATACTGTGTGCCCATGAATCAGAAGGAGCTGCCTTGAGACCAAGGTGGTGCGTGCATTACAAAAGCATCCAAAAACCGCTAGGCAAGTCCGCTCCTGCATAAACCATTGCTATAGAATGGATTATGAGGGAAATTGAGACACTAAGCAAAGCAAAGTGAGGAATGCATTCCATTTACCAGACTGATTACCTCGGTGAGTTAATGAAGTCAAGAAAAGCAAATCACTCCATTTGATGCCAAAGATCACTTGTCAAATATTTGTTCAACACTTTTTCATAAATATGGAAGTTTAAGGGAAAACAACAAGTTATGATACTATATTCTGATCACGGCTATACCAATATTTGCCTTGAAGGCACATTCCCATATGAAGCAAGGTATTAGCAACCACCAACAATGGACCCGCTAAATCCTAAAGGATTTTCAACCACTATCCTGAGCTTTAATTCTGTTTCCTACTGAAATCCAAGGTCCTTCCTAGGATATGTCATGGAGTCTTGGAAACTTTTAACAGTGTAGTTCAAGCAACATTCAAAAACATTCATTTTGAAATACACAGAGTACTAATTTGGAACAAAACATAAAAAAATGTAGAAAACTCCATCAAAAACATGACTGGCTTGTGTAGTGGTAGCATCTCTCAACCGTCCATACGAAGCACGACAACATTAACATTCCTTTAGTAAGTGCTTTAATTCAGTTTATGCTGCAGAAAAACACTACAGTACAGATCACAGAGCGTGCTCATAGGAGGCAGTGTGTGCTGTGAGTGAACATCCTGAGTTTTCAGACTCGAGAAAAACTTCCATAAACAGGGTTAACAGGTGAAAAGAGAAGTCATCTTAGCACACTGGTAGGAAAACATGTATTTTCAAAGTTTTCATTTCAGAACTACAGCTGTCAAAATAATGATTAAATAGGAAAAAGTAGTGTATGGGAGCCCTTTAGATTAGAAATATCATGACCTTGAAGTTTTATTTTTTAGTGACTGCCAGCTCTTTGAGATTTTCAACAATTTTCTAGTTCCAAAGAGATGACAGAGTGGGCTGAAGTTTACTTAGCCCTTCTGTAGGGTCATACTCTTAGGTTTCAGGTTAGAGGACAAACTTAGAAACTTTCCCTCACTTCGACTCAGCTCTCTAGAGGCACTTAATAACTATAGCTAACACTGGCTTCGTTCTGAAGCTGCAAGTTCCCAGCATCTCAGAAAAATCTTGCCTTTAGAAGTACAATTATTTTTTAAATTATGGTGTGGGAGAAAAGGGCTAGTTCCAGAAATACCTTCCATCAAATCCCATCCTGATCAAAATATATTGCCAATAGTTCCAGATATATGAACATCTCATCATGGCTTATTTACAATCTACTGCATTGTACAAGCATCTAGTGCCGCAATCCTGAAACTAAGAGGAAGGATAGGTATAGGAGTTTAGATGAGGTTATAAGAACAACAATAAAAACAAAAGAAAATTACATATTCTCAGAAACTGGTATGACTTTTATCTTAGACTATCATATCTAAGGCATCACCCACTACCACAGATTTAAGCATGGCAAGAATTATAGTAGTAAGTCTTATCTTTTTAGACTGACATATTTAGAAGTAGACATACCTGAGGAAGGGCCCAAAAGAACATTCATTTTTTCCCAAGCATGTCAGCTGATCTAACAGAACTGTTTCTGATAGAAACGTCTTCCCCCAAGCCTTGCGTCAGTTTTATCTTTGACCAACTTTGTTTACTTACAGAAATCACCTGCCTAATGCATTAAGTCATCAAAAACATCTAGGTTGGAAGACTTGAACTTCCAGACCCAGTGGAAGTTAAAGGTCTTACATTTTTCCGTATCAAGCCTTTCCGTAAAACCATAGAGCTATTCTACCACACAACCGAAGCGCGGATCTCCAACCCCACACCCTCAGCCGCGCGCTCCTCGCGCCGAGCACAGCCGGGCAGCCGCTGAGGAACGCTGCGGGGGCCAACGGTCGCCAACGGCTGCCGGGGGGGGGGGGGCGGAGGGGCTCCCAGGCAGGGCACCTCCTCACGGCCGCCCCGGCTTGCGCGCGCTCCCGAGGAGATAACGGCCGTTACAGCCTCGCGCTGGCAGCGCAGTGCTGCAGGGGACACTCTGCAGCCACAGGGTCGGACGCCAGCTCGGGCAGTGCCGGTCCCTCACGGCCCCAGCGGGGCAGGGCGGGCGCTGCCCTGGGGCTCCCCGCCGCCGCCCCGGCTGCAGCCCAGCGCCCCGCACGCGGCTCGGGGGGGCGGACGGTCCGGCCTGGCGCCGGCGGACAGGGAGGCGCCGCCGACCCCCTCCCCCCCGCCCCCAGCGCGGTGCTGCGCTTTGCAAACTGCTGAAACTCTCCGCGGCAAACTTGCCGAGAAGTTGAGACGCCACTTCGGGGGGAGGAGGGAACCGCCTCCCCGCTCCCGCTACCTGCTGATGTAGCCGTCCCCATCGCCGTCGCAGGTCTGGAAGAGGCGCCTCATCCTCTCCTCCTCGCCGGTGCTGGAGGTATCGCTGCTGCTACTCCCGGCGCTGCTCGCGCTCACCTCCACTACCGCGGCTGCCGCCATCATGCGCCCAGCTCCGGAGAAGGAGGAGGCGGCGGCAGCAGCAGCAGCGAGGCTGCCTGAGGCTCCCGGGATTCCCAGTCCCTCCGCGCCTGCAAAGTGCGAGCGGCAGCACAATGCGGGCGCGGGGGTGGGGAGCCCCGGCGCGCGGCCCCGCGGCGCGCGCCGGCCGCCGCCCCCCTGCACCTTCCGCGGCGCGCGCGTCACCGCCCCGCGCAGCCCCGGCGCGCCCGCGGGGGGCGGGCTGCGGGGCGCCGAGGCCGAGCGGCCTGGCCGGGCGCGCCGCGGCCCGACTCCCGGCTCCCGCCTCGGCCGGGACCCTCCGGGAGCGGCACAGCCGGCCGGGCCTCGGGGGGAGGCGGCTCGCCCTCGCCGCTCGCCTCCTGTGCACGCTCCAAGGGAGAGCACGGCCATCCTTCCTCCACCTTTCCTCCGGCCTCTCTCAGTGTCAAAAGCCACTGTGGCACGTGAGAGAGCGAGTGGCCTAGCCAAAGCAGGGCTAGGTGCACTCGTAATCTCAGAGGCCAGCCCACGAGGGACCAGCAAGCGAGTGCTGGGCAAATCTCACTGCAGCTGGGGGTCTGGGGGCCTTGTTTTCCTTCCATGTCACTTGGCAGGCCCTGGCATTCCCACAGGCCCTGCTCCCTGCTTCAGGAGAGCTGCAGCCTTCTTTGACTTTGGCTCGCCTGTAAAAGCTGAGCTTAGACAAACCACAACAAAAATTAACTTTTTCAGTAGCACTATGTGCAAGCTTCAGCTTTTCTGATGGTGGATAGAACAGGTGAGTGTCCTGGGGCACACAATACCAGCCTCTGTTGGTATTGATACAAATTATTTCCTCTACATTGATCAAATTTTACCTCAAAGGGTGGTAATTTTTTTCTCTTCCAACAGTTCATCATCAGGCATGATGGTGCCTGCTCTGGTGCTTAAAAAACATTTAATTTCCAAACTTATTTATGACTTCCCCCGCCATCCCGATTTTTTTGTCTCCTTTGCATTTCGAGAAAACTAATTTCCTTTACAGTCTTCATGTTTCCAGATTAAACAAGCCTTTTCATCTCATCCATACAGGACAGCCTCTTCATTTCCTTTAGTATCCTTGACACCCTTATCAACACCTACTGGAAATACCTATTTTGAAACAGCCTAGAACAGTATTTGCCTGTTTCACAGTAGCATTACATTTGTCATTCTGCCATCCTGTGATTAATCAGGTCAGCTAAGTCTTCTCCTATCGTATTTCCTGCATATGGAAGAAATTCTTCTTATTAAGGACATACCATTTCTGTTCATACTATCAAATACTATCCTGCTCCTATGCAGTCTTTGAAGACAGTCAGTTCTTCCTACATGACAGCTTGATCTTCCTGGCTGTTGACAATGGCTCATGAATTTGTAATATCAACAAGGTAATCAAACTCCCCTTAGCACACAGTTCCTTTCAAGTAGAATAACTGATGCCAATAGTTCTTATTGTTAATATTTATTGCATCTTGATTAAGTCATTGCAAGGCAAAGAGCCTCTATGCTTTTATAGGATAAAACTGCTTGCAAGTACAAATATACACTCACACATGTATTCTCAGTCTCTGCAGTCTTCCAGTTTCCAATATCCAGAGCAATGCTTGGTGGATGGCTAAAGCATGGGGATATGGCACCATGCTCCTGTTCAACACGTTTGCATACTCCATCAAGAAAACTGAAGCAGGGAATGCCTACAAGTATCCTTCTTCTTTCAGAATATATACAGTCTGTAGTCTTTGAAGATTTACATCATGTTCCATTTTTTACATCTAACCTCTTTCTTAGTCTTACCAACAGTTGCTCTTTCTCCATCCTGTGAAGGATGTTTTTAGTGCGAGAGTCCAGTTGCTCACTGCAGCTGTTTCTCTTCTGTTGAAAACAGAATGTTGCTGGATCAGCTGGACAGTCACAAGACCACTGCTCTTCAGCCACATCCCAGAGATTGTAGCTGTTCAACACCACACACAAGAATTCTTGCGTACATTCTGCAAATATAGCACACATTTTCTTATTAACCATACAGCAGTCCTAAAAGGACTAAAAGGAAAATTTTCCTAAAAGGAAATGGGTAAATAATCAACTTCAGAAAGACATCAGCAATGACCAGAGCAAATATAAGCGAATATATATATCTGTTGAGTCTTTTCTAACAGCTTTTCCCCTTGAGGGGCAGGGGGGGGGATGAAAGTTGCAGTTAGTTTTTGTATCTTCAAGGTAAACCCCAAGACTCTTCTTTAAACCTACTACAATAGTTTCTAACTTTTCCTTATACAAAACTCACTGGAGACACTTTCATCTAGCCAATATGAACAGCTGATATCCTAGCTGTGATATGGAACAAAAGAGAATAAAACCATCTGAGCTTACTGGCTGGTATCTTGATCCAAATCCAAACTTTAAAAAGAAGACGTATCACATCAGTTGGGAAGCAGCAGTCTAAGCAGTAGTTCCCCAGACTTCTCATTGCCTGCTATGACTCATGTGGTAGTCGACTGCTGCAGCCAAAAATATGAATTTCAGATGGCAAAAAACTTATTTAAAGCAGAGAACAAGCTCTGCAGCAGAAGGTACTATCCTTCCTGAAGTGGATTCTCACTGTCCCTGGTGGGAAGCGTGAGTGGTGTCCAGGAAGACGTGGAAAGAGAACAGGGAAGGAGGGCAAGCAGTAAGACGTCCATACCACTGCCCATCCTCCTCAGTCTATCCCCTCTCAGAAAACAAGCTTGATATTTCTCAAAAGGAAAGAGTTTGTGGGTTTTCTTTTTGAAACTGAGGGTCTTAAATGTCAATCAATTTTTGTTTATCTTTTCATTTAAGTTAAATGAACCCATAATTTTTTCAACATTAGGTTATTCTACAGTCAACTGTCCATAATATCCTGATTTCTAAACTCAAATGCAAAAATATACCTGACAACCATTACAAGCAGGAAGAGCAATGCTACACCAATATTAGTTGCATTTATTCTCCAATATTTATGTAGACAAAATCTGAGTTCTCAAAGATAGGCATGAGCTACTTGATTTCCTGAGATGCAGGACTCCTAAGACTTCCACCAAATCAACAGGAAATTTAAGTCCTTGTGATCTCTAAAAGTCAGGTCTAGAATATCTAAAGTTAGGTATCCAACAATAGGAGAAGAAAACTGTTGTACACATATCAAAATTTAGCTACAGCTGGTTTTACATAAGAAAACAGGTAAACTGTTTTCTGTACATAGAAAGCTGCCAAATGACCCAAGTCAGCCGACTAAAAAAGTTTCCTGCTACACACGTTTCAGCCACAGCACTCTAAGATTAACCTCCCCACAAACCAGCAAACAAAACAACCAGTAACTTAAGATTTCAAGCAGTAAGTGAGAGTTCTAATTTAGTAATACTCCTTTAAGCAAGATAGCCAGGGTGTGCAGTGGAGTACTTTCTTAAAGCATCAGGAGTGTGATTCCCCAGAATAACAGCCCTTACCTTTTCATAATTTCTGCACCAAACCCTTTTTCATTTGTGCCAGACACACTTACCTTCTCAAGTTCCATGTTTCTCCATGAGGTTCTTAGGTAACCGATATTTCCCTGTAAACTGACTGACACCACTATACAGAAAGTGCAAACTGGCAGGCTACTAGCTAACTTAAGCAAACTTTCTACCCACTTTTTTTAGCTGTACTTAGTAATTAAGCCCTAGACTACACTTTAGTGATGGGACACCAGTGTTCTGCCCTAGCTTCTGTCAATAAATGGAAATGAGGCAAGAGGGACAGGTAGCTTTATGATACCCATTTTTTTTCCTGTGCATGCCAGCACCTCAGGCCGCATTTATGAGCAAATTTTAAAAGACATAGCACATTTTAAGAGTTAATCAATTACCTAGTTATTCAGGCAAGGATAGAATGAGGACAGAGAAATGAGAATATAGGAAAAGCGCTCGGTAGGTAACGTCAAGTTTAGCACACTTAGTCCAGATCACTCAAAATCTTCAAAATCCCTGAAGTCTTTGTGTTTAATGTACTGCTACTTCTGCCAAATGCAGAAAAGATTTTGAATGCCAAGAGAGCAGCAAATGCCATGCTTTAAGAACACATTACAAATATTACAGAAAACAGTTTTAAAGCAATTAATAAATGACAACCATTTGACGTCTCAAGCACTGTTTTAGTTACAACTTGTGGAAGTTTTGCCTCCTTTGGGGTCATGGCTCTGTCCACTCTGCTGTTGGCCAGCAATTCTGTATTTACCTGTTTACTTACAGGAACACACATATATATAATGAGACAGAAACCATGTTAATACTACTCAAGAAACATTAAATTTCTCATGGTTGCTTACCATGCAGAAAAAGGAGAATGCGCAGCCAGAGACAGAAAATAGTGATGTGAAAACTACCTATCTGAGCTGCTTCTCTTCCCTTCTTTTATATCTTGAGCTACTTTTCCCAGACTTGAGCATTAAGTGCCTTTGGAGCCCACCATGTCTGTGCACACAAGGTGAGATACATCCAGGACTCCTATGGAGAATGACTTAATCTGTCAGGGCCCCATGTGGCCAGCAGCTCCCAGCAATGGCAGGGCAGGGCCTGGCAGCCTGGGCCTGTCCCACCGCCCACGAGGGAGCAGGGCACCAGGGGCAGCCCCAGCCCGAGCGTTGGGCACCGCCATAGAGATGGAGCGGGGACAGAGCAGGACTGAGGCCAGGCTGGGCAGGCACCTGTGGATTGGGGCCGGGGTGGGGGTTGGGGGGGCCCCTGGCTGGGCAGGGTGCCATTGTGGGGCAGGGACTGACAGCCCTGGGCTGGGAGGGGGAAGGCTTGCGGTGCCCTCGGGGCCCTGCCATAATCTCACCAGGAAGAGGCAATAAAATGAGGTATGGAGGCTGTTAATCTGGTTTGCAGGGATTTTGGTCCAGTTGCAATATGTATAGTGGATATGCGCAGTCACCAGTCACTTTCACATCATATGACCTGGCACATGTATACCACACTAATAAGAGGTGGAGGATATGCCAGCATCTATAGGCCTTAGCTAAATCTGCGCCTAGCAATGATCTGCGTAACATCTATGTAAATATTTTTACATGTAAACAAATTTCAATAAAGGAAGTGTGCATTAATACATATTATTTATTTTCTAACAAATAACTTAAAACATGCATACTCTGATGTTACTGTAATGCATTTCAGGGGTTTTAGCTGTTTAAATTTCTGTAACTGCCTAGGTATTCAGACTGAAGTTTATAACATAGGCAAGGACTGAAACCAGTGGCTGCTGATATCAAAGGAAAGATTATCCTTGATTTCAGTAGCCTTCAATAAGACCATCTTTGTTTATCGGTCTTCACTGTAACAAAATTAAAAGTAGCAGACATATAATGTGAGTTTAAATAAATAATATTTAAAACATTCCCATATACAGCAAAGTGCCTTTGCCACCACCAGAGCCATGGTTTAGCTAGGAAATTGCTATGTAAATCCTCACCAAAATCCTGATGTCTAGAGTCATTATATTATCCTTTTCACATTACTTCATTTAGATCCATCTCACATCACAGGCATAGTAATTCACTCCTGCTAGAAATGCAAATCTCATGCAGCCTTTACTGTGGAATTGCTATCAAGCAGAGCCAGTTGAAAATTCTTCATCAAAGCAGTATTTTCAAAGGAAAACAATTTTTTTTGATTAGACGAAACTTTGTGATTTTTATCTTCTGCTCCAAAACATGATTGGCTAAAATGATATATTTTGTTTAAAAATAAAAATACTTTCATTTAGATATGATATTAGGGGTCTCTATGCCACTCTTCTGACAACCCTTCTATTCATTCTTCACCTTTATAATGCTCAGCCACCTTGTAAAACTGTTCTGTTTTAAAGGATGTACTTTTGCTTGATGATAATGAATGTGAATGGGGAAAGGTTTGTCTTTTTCCAAGCAATGTCCTAAAACACTCTCCTACTAAATACAACCTGGCACAGTCCTGAATCTTGCATACAAGTCCACAATTTGGATGTGTGTACATGACAGAACATTTATTTCCTGAATTTCTTTGATATATATTTAGACAAAGATATTGAACAGTTTCATTGCTTTTTATCAAAGTTTTTTTCTTTGAATCTATATCTCTGTTAACCGAATGCTACTTTGGTTGAAAAAAGTAGGGACAGTTTTGAAGATAAATGGTCTTCTAGTAGACTGTGGCTATGAGGTAACCTTGATAACTTTTTATTTCTGCAGAATGCTGATGGCTGCAATAGTTAAACAAGTTCTGTGCTCCAGAAAATTTTTGCAACTCAAGTATAATGTTGGTCAAAATATTTCAGTGAAATAGTGTTCTGTCAGGAAATGCTGATTCAGCCTAATTAAATTTCTCTAGGGAACATATCAATTCCACTGAATTCCAATTTCAACAGACACAAGCACATGAATGACAGGTATGAAATCTTTCTGCCTTCAGTTCACCTCTTGACCTGATAAGATATGTGATTCCTGCAATTTTTGTACTGCCTTTATAATATTTCAGACATAATAAACCTGCTAGTGATCAGGCAGCTCTATCCATCCTCCATGTTCTCCATCACTTTACACTCCTAAACAGGATCCTTCCACTCTCACTGCTGCCCTCTGTCATTTGCTCACCCAGGAACTACAGCTTCATATTTTAGGAGGGAGTAGCAGTGGAGACAGTTATTGGAAGAACTGGGGCATATTTGACCTTGTTTGGAACCATGCTCTTCCCAGCCCTCACCTTGGATATACTGCTGAACTCACTGGATGCCTTGGGCTCCACAAGAGATTGTTATTTTCCCCTGAAGCTTCAACACTCTAAGTTCTGAACTGCTCAAAGTGGGGGCCTGAGAGGGGTAATCCTACAACCACTGAATAAATCAGACATCAGTATAACCTTCAACATCGGTATTTATGGAATTTGCAAGTTCCATGGGATACTAAAATAGAAAATGACAAAGAATAAAAGGATTCTGATGTGTAATATTGTCCACATTTTGCTGCAGCTGTAGTAGATTTCTGCCTTTAAATTACTGAGCATGCAGAATTTATGCAGAATTGAAAGTGATTTTGTGTTACAGGTTTTATGGGGTAATTCAATTGTAAAATAAAAATCCCCAATAAAGTCACTCTATTTCACATTGGAAGATCTAAACAGAGAAGTATTTTGGATCAGCTACAGTGAAACAGATTCTGCTCTAACTAAGCCTCATGTAGAAAATATCCTTTATATTTAAAGCTTAATCCTTTATACTTTAAAGCTAAATCTTAAGTATAGTAGATATAATTTTACTATGCAAAAGTTAGACATAGTTAAAGAGTGATACAGGATATGCATAGCCAAATCAAAGACAAAACTATCATTATTACGGAACAGAGACTATTTATAACCAAAGATGATGACTTCTCACTGGATATACAACTTGCTTTCTAAGCACTAATCTTGGATGGAAGACCAGCAACCCATCAGTGAGGAAACAGTTATATGAGTTCTCTTTTGTGACAAAATGTACATTATTTGACAATGGAAATTATATGAAATGAAAACCATAAAAAAAAAGAAGCACCAAATGAATACTTAATTTATGAGCAAGAAAAGCTCATTAAGATCTAAGAAATGTACACCCATGATTAGATTTTAAATGGTGAATCCGTGTAACAAATACCTTGTTATAGAAGAAAGACATAGGCAGTTCTGCTACGTGATGCAGTCTTGCAACTTTTTTTCCCAAGCAACAAAAAAAAAATACAACAAACAAAACCTAGGCAATTTCCCTCTCCACAGTAGGGTAGAGAATAGGGTAGAGAATCTCCTTCATAAATTGACACAGGAGACAGTGACAAACAGTTCAGTATATTCACTGGAGAGAAAATCCTGCTGCAGACTAAAAAATTACAAAATATGATATACAGAGAAACTCTGAAAGTTTCCTGTCCTTTTTTGTGAGCTTTTCTTTAGCTTATACATCCTCAGAATGTAAAAGACTGACTTAATGAAACTGAATATTAGCTCTGGAATCAGGTTTGTCACTATAACACTGAAACTAAGTTTGACCTCAGTTGGTTCAGGCATGGCATCATGCTAGTGCAACTGTACTGCTTTCTATGCTGAGATAATACCTTTGCATTAGGCTTCCCTGTATTGTACAGATGTACCAGCTAAGGTTGATGCTAAGTCCAGCTCTTGGCAGTTCCCTCCACTGAAGAGAAAAAATCTGACTTTACCTTCTAGATTCAGGCTGTTGTTTCTGAGTATTTTCAGAAAAATCAAAATGAATTCCTATCTTAGAACCTAAGTGAAATGGAACTTAAGTGAAAGCCAAATGATTCAGAAATCAGAGATGAGTTGGGAGTGTCTAAGGAGGGTCCCTAGAACTCCTGCAGTTCCCAGGTCTTGGCTCAGAACAACAGTATGATTTTGACACCCACATATACCTTCTGTGCCTATAGAAGGTGAGTTGAATCACTCAGTGGCATTCCATTTCCCATAATGGACTCTAATATAAGTAGCCAAGTGAGCAATTTTCAAGGATGAAGACTGCAGGCTTAAACTATAGCTTGTCACCTATTCTTTACCTCATGGCCGGCAAATTTCGATGTCACCAGGTGATACTGCCCTGCCTCTGAAGCCTCCTACATCCCTTGTCCTGAAACCCTTTGTGAGAACAGGTTTTGGCAGTGAATGAGGGCAGAGAGAACCTGTAAAAGAGTAGGAAAGAATAAAAAAATCAGTTCCATGAGTCATGCTGTCCCTACAGAGCTGTGTGATTAGTTGGATGCTCTGGTGTCTACTAAGATATGAACTTTGATTAAAATTTCTCCCTGACTTCATGTATTTTTAAATGTCTACATGACCTCATAAGGACTGAGCTATTGCTGCAACCTTTCTATTCAGCTGAATATGAACAGGATTTCTATCCTCTGCTCTGCTGCCTATTTTCATTAAACTTTGAGGTATTCAATATCTAAGACTTCTACCCTGCTACCCCACCCCCTTTAAATTTGGTTTAAATTGGTCAAGATGTTCAAATATTATTTCAGGGAGGGAATGAGATCAGACAGACAAAAACATACATGTAAATACATTTATATATCTACATACACACTGATATACTATTGATTAAACTGACCAATGCACTTGTTGCCTTATGTCTAAAAAATAAATAATAAATTAAAAATAAATAGAAATTAAAGTGAGTAAGGGCAGATGAAGAGACAAATGAAGGAAAAATTATGGCAAATGTGTCAATACATGGTACAAGTGATAACATAAATGGGGAGGAGGTAATCGTCCATATATATCCCACAGCAGCAGCAAAATCCTAGGGAACTATCAGTGCATACAATTTTGTGCAGTAAAGCACCAGAGGCCTATTTTCACCAGATGCCAGTTCTTAAACGAACATCTCTCATTATAATTTCAGATTAGCCATACCCTCCTAAATATGTACAAATACATAACTCATTTTAATGGGACTTTAATAAACCAATAACTATTTGGTTACAAATTTACTATGATGCCTGAAATAAAAATACCATTTTTATAATGGAAGAACTGAAATCTTTTCCTCTTTGCCTAACCTGATCTTGCAGATTAATATTAGATCATCAGTGGTCTTTGCATGATATTTCAAAGGAAAAAACAAGTTTTACAGATCTAACCACTAAAACCATTAAAAAATGACAAAGATTAACTATTCTGGAGTCAACTCTGACACAATACACATTCACAATTAGTACATAATGGCTAAATTTGTTTCACAGATTCCCTTTAAAGTTCTTTTTCTTGCTATAGTGGCATCTTTTGTGGAGTTTTACAGTATTCAGGAGAAGGAGAATATTATGCAAAGTAAAAACAAACCAGCAAAAACTGTTACATAATAAAAGTGCCTCTGAGGAGGGCAAAATAAGAACACTTAATTGTATTTGAACATGCAGATATGTTTAGCATAAAACTCTGCTGCCTCTTACCAATCTTCATAAATATATATACGGGCATTCGGACCTATGGTGATAGAAGGAAATAATTCTTATTCCAGTAATATTTGCTCTGTGGAACTCCTCAGCCAGAAGGTATTTCTGAGGCCAACCATGAAATAAGGTTTTAAAAAGTCTTATGGTTTATTAATTATAATAAGAAAACCTGCAGTTAGTAAATTTTATTAGTATAAAATATTTAAGGACTATATATAAACCACAATGTTTAAGAACTTAGAAACGAAGACAAAAGCTGTTTTGTATATATATTGTTCAGAATGGTCTGTTATATCTTCCTGTTACAAATCCACATCTAATACTGACCTCAGCTGGAAACAGAATACCAAACTGCATGAAGTTATGAGTAAATGCAGTATAGCATTTCCTTTGTTCAGAGACATAGACCTTTCTCTAGCAAATGCCTGAGAGAAGACAACTAATGAGAAGCTGGACCTAAGTGTTAGACCACATTACTCAGCAAGTAATTCTGAGAAACCAGTATGTTAAAATGACAGAGCATTCCTATAGGGAAAAGAGTATATGCTGTCAGAACTGCACTTACAACCTTTTCTTGACTACAGAAAGATAATAAACTGTGGTGGTGAAAACAATGGCAGCATCTGCAGAGAACTGGGCCCTTGTGCTGGCATGGTCGTGCTGGGTGGGATTAGACATGTAGTATACATATATACACAATTTACACATACACAAACAACATGTACCAGACATATATATTCATTAGAATTTTTCTCAGTAAAACCTTTGACTTGTTAGTCATGGTCTGCTTATTTGTTTTGCTGCTTACCGTTTCATTTTTCACGAGTTGTTTAATCTGCTCCTCTCTTCATACTGTCTCCTGAATGGAAAACACATATAACAGACTTAAATTTGAAACAAACTTTGAAACCTCATAATGCTTTACTAGGGTTAATCATAACAAACAAAACAAGTCAATCTCTAACTTCAACAAAGAAACAGGACTGTTAAGTCCCATATTTTGGTTAGCCTAACCACACAGATCCATGTGTCCATTACTAAAGGGAAGATTGTGCCGCTCCTCACAGAGCAGAAAACTTAGGCGGCTGTGACAAAGCACCTCTCAAAGACCAGCAAGCATGATGCACAGTCTTCTGCTTCTCTCTTCTGGCCTGGCAGACAGGTTGTGGGGGCATGTTCTATGGCACGATAATATGGCACATTTGGATCCCACGTGCTGCAGAGTGTGCTGCTTGCTGCTTGTCCTTCCCAGGCCGGCTGCCTGCATGTAGGCAGGTCTGGGCTGGAGGGCAGCCACAGAGGTGGTCCAGAATCACCCTTAGTGACTTTTTGGAAGTATATTCACAGGTGTTCAAAATCAGGAGGCCAGTTTGCACAACCGCCCCCTAACACACAGGCTTACATTACAGCAAACTTCTGTTTTCACTCTTTTTTGTGCACTCCGTACAGATTGTAATCAACCAGTTAGCAGGACTAGGCACTTGTTGTAGCATGCAATATAGGGATAACTACTCGTTGAGAAAACCCTCCTTCTGCTTCACTGTAGCATGGAACCACTCTGTGTTCAGGAGATTTTGTTACATAAATGCTGACTCCTCCAATTTATATCATCAGTTTGGGGAGCATGACTTACTGGCTGTTTGAGGGTTTTTTAGGCATATTTATAGTGAAAAATCGATAGCAAACTGATAGTTTAAATCATGCTTAATGTGCCAGCACTCCATGCATCTTTACAATGTGTGAAATTTAAACATTATTAGTTTAGTGAGTCAAGCTTCCCCTTATTTCACTAATATTTTATGAGTTCCTGTCTTAAATTCCTGGAGACAAATTAACCCCTGGTATAATGCTACCAATGGAATTACATTAGCTGTGAATTCAGGCCACATTCCTTAAAATGCAGCTTTATTTTCAAGAGGGACTACATAAAAATGGTTCCTTCTTATTCAGTGTGTATATTCGCTGTGTGTGTTTCGAATCATGTCTTTTTATTTGAGTTACTAAAATAATATTTTCCTGCTTTTTCACATTTAATAGCTTTGGAGAGTCAACACAGCAAAGGAAGGAGCAAGGTATGTGTTAAGAGATCTGTTATGCAGGATCCAGTTGTGCCCCATCATGCTCTTAGCTTTACAGATTAATTTAATATAACAGCTAAGAATTATGTCTATGAGCTGCTGTATACACAGGATTGCAAATCTGAGGTCACCATAGGGCCTGTAGAATCATTTTGCAGGATCATATTCATATACTGTAGGAAGGCAAGACGATGCTGTTAAGACACAGGAATTGGAAACACATCTATGTTCATAATTATAGATTTCCAATGTGACTCTTTCAAACCAAGTATCATCTCTCATTTATTACTGTCAACAGTAAGGAAAAGGAATCCTTATCTTGTGATGTTATAAAGTTTAATTCATTAATAAATGTGATGTGCCTAAACATCACACTACTGAATATCACAGAAATATCTATAGCTAAATAGCATTAAATGCTTCTGTTGAAGATGTGTAGGAATGAAGCCAGACTAAAAAACTGAGAAGATTTAAATAGCCCTACGACCAAGCAAACCTTCAATTCCAATGCCACTTCTCCGAGCAGATTTATGCTGAAGCGAGCTTTGTATACAACTTTGGCAGAACTCTCGTAAAAGGTATTTTTCAGGCAGCCACATCAGACAGTGAGTGTTTGCCATCCACTCAGTTCTCCACTGAAGTTCACACCTGAGGATCAGTTTGCTCTTGGTCAAAGTACGCTCAAAATTTCAAAGTGTGGTCGAAGACTGAATGATGATTCATTCCAAAGAGGCAAGCTTCACTTGTTGATCCTGTGCCAGGTCTAAGACTTTATTTTTTCCACATCCTCGGCATAAAGTCGAAAGAAATGGCAGAAAAGACGATAACTCTACCCAAAGAGTTATTTACTGACCTAAGGAATACTCAGAACACCGGCGAAGTACCCAAACGACTCAGTGACTAAACAACTCGTACAAAATGTACAGCGAGTAGTACTCCACAACGAAGAGGCTGAGGGCTGCGGTGAGCTTACTACCCACCTGCACATCGCCCAGCAGCTGCGCTCTGCAGCGGATCCGAAGTTTCCTGGCAACTCCGCGGCCCAGCTACCGCAGCTGCCCCGGGCCACAGCCTGCTCCCGGATCACCTCCGGGAATCACGCCCGGCTCCTGCCGCCGTCCCGTCCCGTCCCGTCCCTCTGCCCGGAGGGCACGGCGCCCGCCCGCCCGCCTGCCCGCCTGCGGCTGCGGGACCTGAGGGGGGGAACGCGAGGGAGCAGCCAGCCGGACGCGCGCTCTAACGGACGCGCGCTCTAACGGGGGGAGCCATGGCCTCGGCCTCGCCCCGCTCCCAGAGCCCCCTTGGGGGCGGGGCCTCCGCCCAGCGGTACCCTGGGGCGGGAGCGGGAGGGAGGGTCCTCAGGCGCCGGGACGGCTCCGCTCGCCCGCGCCGCCCTACGCACGCGCGTGCGTCACGACACTGCCCGGTCCCGCCCCCTCCCTCAGGCGGCACCTCCCCCCTCCCCCGTCGCTTCCTGGTGGGCCCCGCACCGCCGGCACCCGCCGCCCCGGTGCGCACAGGTGGGCGCGAGCGCCGCCCCAGCGCGGCCTGCCGCGTCCCCTCGGGCCGCCCAGCCATGTCGCGGCCCAGCAGCGTCTCCCCGCGGCAGCCCGGCGCGGGGGGTGGTGGCTCCGCCACCCCCGCCGCGGCCGCCTCCGCCGCGGGCCGCGGCCGCGCCAGGGGGCTGAAGGATATCCGCATCGACGAGGAGGTGAAGATCGCGGTGAACATCGCCCTGGAGCGGTTCCGCTACGGCGAGCAGAAAGGTGCGCGGCGGCCGCGGCGGCCCGGCCGTTGGGGGGGGCAGGGCGGGCCGTTGGGGGGGGCGCCGCCCCGCTCCGCGCCGCCCCGCAGGTGCGGCGGCCCCGCGCGCGCGGTACCTGCCTCCGGGTGCGGAGGGCGAGGGCCGGGGGGTGGAGATGACAGGCGTTTAAGCCCCGAATGGAAGCCTTTTTTCAGCTCCTTTTTGTCAGAATAACGCCGTGCCTGCATAGACCTTCCCGCTTTGCGGGTGTGAGGACATACCGCTGCCATTGCTTCTGCGGCTAACCGGAGAATTTTTGCACGTATGGGATTTGTCTCCCTTTTCAGGGAAATATAAGCATATTAGGTTTGGGGACTGAAAAGCTCATAACATCTAGGTGATGGTGTTAATATTACACACTGTGTTGTCATATTGTTCTTTTTATCACGTTTCTAGAAATGGAGTTTCCTTCTTCTTTGACTAGTACTGAAAGAGCTTTTATTCACCGTCTCAGTCAGTCTCTTGGTCTGATTTCTAAAAGTAAAGGGTAAGTTGGAATCTGATTTAGTTTAGAGTAAATGTATGAAATTTCATTACTAGCTGTAAATGTATGGAATTTCATTATTAGCTGTAAAATTACCTGTATTTCTCGTGTATCCTGCATTTTTACAAGGGATTTACTAGGGAGAAAAGGCTAAAAGGAAAGACAAAATAAGGCGCTTTCTAGCTTTGTTTTAGGTCTAGCTAAAGAAACTTGTGGCATGCTTAGTTTGGGATGGCTTGCCCTTTTACTCTCTTGGGGTTTTCATGCGTTCATTTAAGAAAAGGCTCCTCACCAAGTTCAGTTCTGCTTTAACTGCAGTACTGTATGCCCAAGGTTTTTACATAGCATCTGAGAACTTGACAGAGTAAAATGGCATGTAGAATAGCACCTCCAAAACAGTGCGTCTGTTGAGAAGTGCAGGCAAGAAGGGTTCATATGCAGATATTATGATGTTTCTTTCTCTTGTCCCACTCTGATTTGCTGAAGAGAAAATCCATGTTTATTTACCTGATGAGCTTAGATAAAAGCTGAGAATGCATTTCCCTTGGGAGGTAAGGTGGCAGAGCAACAAGAAAGGAAAAGTTAGAAAAAGACCCAGACAGCTGGAGTGCCATGTCAAACTCTCTTGTTTGTTTGTTTTCTGTGAACTGTTGTATAGCTGTAGCAGCATTTGCTGTTCTTCAATTTTGGTGAAATTTCATGATTCTTGCAGAGGTAGTGTAAAATACTAATTCTCTGATCGATAATTACCTGCCAACTTTCAGTGGGTAAGCACAATTCAGTAGGGTTCATGCTGGATGCATATCTTGGTTTCAGAAGAGCTTATTCAAGCACAGTGCTGTTCAAGTGAAGCTATGTTGCTTCTACGTTGGCTCCAATCTCAGGAGTGTTACAGCTGATTTCGCTGTGAATCCCTGAGCCAGTAAGTTTAGCTGAACTTTTGTATCATGTTTTGGGAACAAGGAGTGTTGGAAAGCCATGTCAGAAACACCCATGTGGTCAGCAGAAACATGCTTGGGTTGTGCAGTGCCTGTGCTGAACTGTAGCTGATAAAAACCTGTTTGAATCCTTATTGATTGTTTATGGAGTTACTTAAGTGTCTGTAAGCAGCTTCCTAGTAGATTCTGTGGTATGTTGTTTGCAGGTTTTTTCCATTATCCAGAGTGTTCAGGGTGACAGGAATCTTGGAAAACAGTTGAACTAAAATTTAATCAACTCGGAAAAAGGGAATGTTCATCTAGGAAAATATAAAGTTTATCTTTTTGGGCTATAATAATACATTGCACGTGATTTAAAAAGGAAATTTGTTTCTGTTCTACTTGGATTTAGTCTCATCAAATTTCTTCAATAATTTTCTTGAAATAACATTTGAAATGCTCAGTCTTTAAAAGCTTGATCATGATTGATTTTCATCATTGTGTTTCTTGACAGAGTATAGTTTTAATGTTAACATTCATTACCATACCTGTACTTGTTGCATAGAGTGAATAAATAACAGAAACTCTTAGGAACTGTAGGACAGTATTTTGTGTCCGTAGTTTTTTCCTTTGAGTTGACCAAGCGTATATTAATTACTTATAGCTATGAAGAGTTTACAATAAGGTTTCTAGTATGTTTTTCTTTCAACATTGAGTTAGTGTACATATAGTTGTGTACAAGAAGCTGCTGAGATGCAAGCTACTGAAGGCTAGGAGCATACTCAGGGGAAGTATTGCTGTATGTTTCTTTTCTATTTGGACAACTTTTCCCTAGATGTGCTCTTTTGATCACTGTTTCAACTTCAGTATTTTTGTTATTCTGAAATTAAATCTTGTATTGGCAAGGAGCTGAGCACAAGCCAATAGTTTAGAAAGCAGCTGTGTGCACCACTTTACCACCAGTGCATCTTTTAACCCCTGTCAGAGGCAGGGTATTTTGCTCTTGGTATGACCTTAGCTGTTATCCTAATAAGTCATGTTCGAAGTGTGTTGACAGGTTATTGTAGCCCAGGCACAAAACGGTTAGATTTCAGACATATTTACAACAGTTCTTTGCATTTCAATATCAGAGTTCAGTTTTAGAACAAATAAGCAATAACTGTTTGCACTGAAGTTTTATGATTAAATGTGTTGGCTCTAATTCTAAATTGTGAAACTTACTTTGCTAATGAACATCATAGGAATGTAGGTGCCTTTTGTTTGTTTTACTGGATTTGCTTAAGGCTTTAAATATTACTCAAATGCAGGTCATTTTTCTGTTACTTCTATTTGTTGATTTTTAACAACCTCTCTTAAATTTGTCTAGAAATCATTGTGTATAATACCTGTCACTATTGATTGATACAGTGAGTGATGGAGCTATCTACTATCTTTTGGGAAACAAATGCAATGATAGTCCTTTAAAAGAAAGTATAACCAAACAATGTTACAACCAAACATGGAGGCCTAACTGTAAAGCTATACTGGATTTAGACATCAGAAGTCACCAGTGTTTGCGCTGCACTACTTCATGTTAATAGCGTGTGGTTTTGGTGGTAGATGTTTTAGTGCATTGTACTTAGAAGTTTCTAGATATGACTTTTTATTTGAAAATAATATTAAAGTAGTCAAGAAAGAGTTTTTGTCACATATCATTACATAGAGGTAAATAGGTTACTTATTTGTAACATACAGTTTCTTTTCCTCTCAGGAAGGGAGCAAATCGATATCTGACTGTAAGGAAGAAAGATGGATCAGAACTGGCACATGCAGTAATGTCTTGCTGTTTGACTCCCAATACGAAACATGCTGTGCGGAGCTTAATTCAGAGGTTTCCTGTCACAAATAAAGAACGGACAGAACTTCTACCAAAGACTGAGCGAGGAAATGCATTTGCTGTTGAAGCTGGTATGTTCAGTGTGTGTTCTGATATGAACTTGCAAATCAACACTGTTTAAAAAACAGAACAAAAAAACCCCAAACCACAAAACAAAAAACTTTTCTTTCTGTTTCTCCTCCCATCCCAAATGGAAAAGTGCCCCAAACCAAACAGTTAATTCTCTTGGCCTTTAATTTTTAGTTAAAGGTCTTGTAAACATGTTTTCCTGAGGAAGTATAATTTAAGTGATCATGTCACCCACATTCTGATGTCTCCTTTTCTGCCAAGTTGCTTCTGAATCTTTTGGCCAATTCCAACAAAATTTGGCTGGAAAAGTATATTTCTTCAAAGATATGAATTCCTACAAGTTCTGAGGTGGAAGTGAAGAGAGAAGGGTTCTCAGGACTGCTGTGTGAGAACACCTTTATTAGGAAACCAGGCAGAGTTTGTGCTACTGCTCACAGTTATTCATGTTCTTGATAAAACAAAAAAATTATTTTTGTATTGTCATCTTCTAACAATGGACTTGATTCTGAACTAAAAACTTACCTAGACTGCATCTCCAGAACATGAAAGAATTCACTGGAAGACATACTTTTGATATATCAGTGTTTTTTTGTTGTTGTTTTTTGTTCGTTTTTTAACACAGAATGATTTTAACAAGGCTATTGCTTTAACAGTTATGTGTGTAAGTGTTGCATTCTGTTCCTGTGCACAAAGCTAGGTGTAGTGCACAAAAATACTTCCATCAATATGCGTTGTTTCATTGGGTATTTCAGATTTTTGATGGTTCATGCTTTTAAGTGCTTCTTTTATTAATTTTCATTAGGTGATATTTTAATAGGTTAACAGATTGTTTAATAAACGGAGGGAAACAATAGTAAAAGTACTTAACAGCAGCTCCTTAGAAAGGGAAGGTGTAAACTAATAAAGAATGTAAAATTAATCTCTTTACTACTCCTGGATATTACTTCTATGGTTTTTGGTCCTTTTAATGTGTTAATCTGCATCATTCTTGGCAAGACAATGCTTCTTGTAATTTAATATATTAAGCTGTTAATCACATTACATAGACATAATTGAATTTACAGCAAGCTTTTCATTTTTCTAAAAAATAATTATTAAGCAATTTTAGGATAGTATTTACTAACACCGAATTTGAAGTAGTCTCTAGTTCTGAAGATTTACAGGTTCTTTGAATACTTATGTATTACTTTCTAATACATGATGGTGTACATTGTGGGTCTAGGGGTAATAGATTCTGCATAATTAATTTGTGTTATTTAAGATAAATCATTTGGACCAGAGCATCAGACTATATAAGATAGACTAAAAGGAGATAATGAAGATAAGAGATAATGTGAAAGGAGGAGTATGAATTACAGTAAAGTTATTTTTTCTGAGGAGACATATTTGTCAGTTTGGAATAAATTAAAAATCGTTTATTTAACTATGGAGTGACTATTTCTGTGCAAACTGTGTAAGTGTGAATGTGTAAAAGTGATATGAAGGCCAAGAAAATATGCCAGTCTGCTTTTCTCGGGTTTAGTTTCTAGCTCTCTTTTTGCTTTTGATGTGTAATAAATGTTTTTAGACTTCCTGAGCAATGTTTTGAGAATTTTTTTTTTCTCAAAATAGCTATAAAAGTAATAACTCCTTTGAAAAATATTCATTTTAAGCATAGTAACAGGATACCTTACTATGAATGTGTTCTTTAAATGTGTAATGGGTGTGTCACTCTGCAGGGATGCATATAAAGTCAGGAATGTTCATTTTTCTTTAGGATTATTCAGTAATATTTTAGTGACTTTTGTATCTGTTTGTTCACATGAATTGTTAACTTCTCTTCTCAGAAAACAGAGAAATGAGCAAGACTAGTGGACGGCTTAACAACGGTATCCCTCAGGTTCCAGTGAAAAGAGGGGAATCGGAGTTTGATTCCTTCAGGCAATCGTTACCAGTCTTTGAAAAACAGGAAGAAATTGTCAAAATAATTAAGGAAAATAAAGTTGTTTTGATTGTAGGAGAGACAGGATCAGGAAAAACTACTCAAGTATGTTATTTTAATGAAATAAAAAAAAATAACAGTATTTATACAAAACTAATCTAATTTCTGTAATAGAGGATTTTTTTATGCTAGTTTTCTAGCTTTTTTTTCTGTAGTAGAAAGTCTTGGTTTTTAATAAAACTCACTTTCTTGCTTTTGAATTACTAAGCCAGCAGATACTTATTAAAAGAGTAAATGGTTCTGCACAGTTTTCTGATAAGTTTTCCATTAAAATAACTTAAAGTATTTTAATTTAAGGAGTATTTAAGGAGTATTTAAGGAGTATTTAAGGAGTATTTAAGGAGTATAGCTATCGTTTTGTTTAGCTCTTTTCCTTCTGGTTTTCTTCTCAATGTATTTTTTTAAAGATTTCTCTGAAAGGGGAGGGAAAAGTTTCAACTTCTGTTTGTGAGGGAGCTTAAACTTGACATTAGAAATGTATTTTTGCTGTCTTTCTGCCCCTTCAAGTGTTTGACACAGTAATCCTATTGTGAATTCTTTTGCAACCTGTGTAATATTGAGATGCAATTAAACTTCTTCATGATGGTAGAAAGCTATAACTTTATCACACTAAAAAATAAATTCAAACACTTTTTTTATAGATTCCTCAGTTTCTTCTTGATGACTGTTACAAAAATGGAATTCCCTGTCGCATATTTTGCACTCAGCCAAGACGCTTGGCAGCTATTGCTGTTGCTGAAAGAGTGGCAGCAGAAAGAAGAGAAAAGATTGGCCAGACAATTGGTTATCAGATCCGATTAGAAAGCAGGTAGTAACAGTATTTCTTAAAGTTAACTGATCTTGTGTAGATATCTTCCATCTTGTGTGCATTTTAAAGTACAGTATATTGGGGATATAGCCTAGTAAAGACTCAAAGGAGTAAAGAGTTCATCCTTTGTAAAGTATAGTATATGTTATTTCAGGTAATGAAATATTTAAGGGTGAAAAACAGTTTTACTATTGTAGACTTGCAGTTCCATGTAGTAGGTTGTCTTACATAAGTGAATTGCAGGAGCATTCACTCAATTTGCTTTGGCAGGGGTGGGAAGGGGTATTCTTGTACTACTTGCAGATCAAGCCTACTTTTTCCTCTTTTTTTGTTATTTCTCCCTCCTCCCCCTTTTTTTTTCCTTTTAAAATGCATAGGTTCTAATTTTACAACTTTTGGAGATAGGTAGGAGGACCAGGATGCTCTAACAAAAGCTATATAGTGAGAGTTAATAGGAGATCTAACAGGAAAAAAACAAAACTCTGAAAGTGAACGATGAAGTTGAGCATAACCTACCTATCTAGTTTGGTTTAGGTTTGGTTTATTTTTCACCTTTATCTTTGATTTTTAAAGCATGAAGTGATATAAAAAGAGATTTCTAGGTCATTTTAGGAATATTTTCCTAAAGCAAATGGGAGTGGATGAAAGTCTGAAACTGAGTGGAATTTCTAGATTCATTGAGCTGTGTAGTTGGTGGGGTTTCCAGCGATTGGCAGCAGTGTGGAGATGAGTGAGAAGATAACAAAGGGTATGGCTGGTTATGTTGCTTGTGTGAATGAAGATAATAGGTAGCTAAAGAAGACAAACACAATGCAACAGTAAAGCCAAGTTATGGAAGAATCTGAATATGCATACAAAAGCTCACAAGCCTATGAAGGGATTTAAAGAGGTACTAAAGATGAATTGCAAATGAGGTGGATGATGTGTGGAAGTATTATGATAGCTGAAGAAAAACCCAGTAAAAGTCAGATCAAAGTGGATGAGCTACTAGAAGCAGTGTGGAAAATATTACTTAAGAGGAATTAATAGGATTCTTGATAGTATTTGGAAGAGTAAATGGGAGAGATGGAAATAGCTTTTACAGATATTGAAATTCTTGAAGAAAAAAATGATGTATCAACTGATTTTTATGTCATCCAGTCAATTATAGGCAAATGCAAATATTGCAGTCGAAATATATGTTGAAGAATAGGAGCCTGCTTTTGCAAAGCAGTCCACACTGATTTTTCCAGTAAATTAAACAACACAGGCTCTCCAGACTTTCTTTTTTGTTTATTTATTTCAATTTGAATATGACTTTGTCAATGAATTCATTATCTTAAGTTTTGGAGCATAAGCCCTAAGATTCTTTAGGAACTTTCTGGGAATAGGCATTTTTTAAAAACACATAGTGAGCCTGAATTTTTTGGTAAAAGAACTATAATCTAATCCCCCTTCTGGTGAGCAGCTATTCAGTCCTTTAATTTTTAATAAATAGAGCAAAGATAACATTACACAGTTAAATGGTGCAAGAAACTGAAATATCTTTATGAACTGTTTAATAGGGTCTCTCCGAAGACATTGTTAACATTTTGCACTAATGGCGTACTACTTCGCACACTAATGGCAGGAGACAGCACTCTATCAACAGTGACACATGTTATTGTGGTAAGGATCTTATATTTCATGTGAGGGGGAGCAGGTCCATACTGATAATTGTAAGAGGAGATTCTAGGGGGTCTTATTAATTTGCAGAGCGTTTAAGATGTTCTTGTTTGGGCTGAAACTGAATTCAAGTGGTGCTTTTTTGTCCTTACCTGGTGTCTCTTATAGCATGTACACTTCTTTTTTTTGGTAAAATAATAATTTTATTGATTTCCCTTAGGTTCATGCTGATAATTGATTTTGGGTGTCATGGTGCAGTTGGGGAGAATAGAACCCTAAATTGTTTGTAACATCCTCTGTCAGCAAGCAGAAGTGTGTTAGGGAGGATCTTGTAGATACGATTCAAAGTGAATGTGTCAGAATTTCTTGTATCTTGTACTTATTTTTGAAGTCCAGGTTTGCACAAATGTCTTCAAGATAATGAGCGGTCTGATTTTCAGAAAATTACTTAAGTGTGTTGGTTTACAATTGTGTGAATACTCCCACTGTGGAGTCTGAGAAGTCAGTGGAACCAGAGTATTTATCACTTTGCCAAATTAAGATCTCCACTGCTGAAGACAGCATAATTTTAGTCGCTTAAGTACCAAAATGAAACAGGCAAGGATGCATGAAACATTCTCATACTTTCAGTCTAAAAATCTTGTATTTGGGTCTCTACTCTAAGTTCATAATGTAAAATGAAATAGAAGAATGCAGCAACAAAGATGATCACATCAATTAAGGCATATGATTGAGAGCTAAGCTTGTACATGACCTAATGGATCTAAGCAATCTGACTTTTTTTCTAATTGTGGGATAGCTTGTGTGAAGTGAGAGTTTATTAAAGTAAGTTTCATAGGATTGCAGTTTGTGTCAGTGTCTTGGAGATGAGATGCATTCAAATGTAAGTATTAGAAAAATTCCAGAAGCTCACTTCAGCCTCTGAAATCAAGCTATATGTGGCTTGTGCATTAACAGCACAGTCTGCTCTGATATCTTTATGATACTTTTTGAAACAGTTTGACTTCTGGGTATTTAAAAAAAAAATCCTTATTTAAAGTCAGTGATATCTACTACTTAATATATCTGTAATGTACCAACAAAATACTTATTTTAGTAAAATAGGTTGTAATCCTGGATCTGTGATGCTTCTGTCTCTCTCTCTCTGTCTTTTTTTTTTTTTTTAACAGGATGAAGTACATGAGAGGGATAGATTCAGTGATTTCTTGTTAATAAAACTGAGAGATGTGTTGCAGAAACAGACTGGTTTAAAACTAATTCTTTCTAGTGCTGCTCTAGATGCAAATCTCTTTATTAGGTATTTTGGAAGTTGTCCAATAATACACAGTAAGTATGTATGTCAGCTCTTAAGTCTGACTATACCTGCCTAGGATTTATAAATCTTACTAAACCATAGCAAATCATTCTGAGTAAGGGAACATGGTAAATACATTGAATGAAGTTAATCAGAGTTAGAACAATGTTGCTCTTTGAAATACTTGCAAATAGTTTAAAAAACAAACAAAAAAACCCAGAGTGAAGTGTTTTTGTCACAGGAGGTACTGTAAATGTGGGGATCCCCAATCCTCCCCCCATGTGGGTGTTCAGATCAAGGAGCAGGAAAAAGTTCTGGAGGCCCTGATCTCCGGTGTGTTACAGATCCTAGGATCTACAAGAGTCTGATTGTCATTAATTCATTCCAGTAGATTCTAGTTCCCACTTTACAGCTTCCTAAATTACCTGAACCAAAGCTGGTCCTTCTGGGGCTGTCTGAAGGAGAGAAAGGTCCTGGGTGATTTCAACTGGGCTATGGCAGAAGTCTACTAAGGGAGCAGAAATTAAAATCTGGAGATTAAATTTTCCTGTGCAGAAGAATCTTTAATGTCCATAAAGGTGGTCTAGAAACAAGCAATATTGAAAAAGAAATCAGGGTAGATTGTTAGGAGATGCAGACCACTTGGAATGTCTCCTTTGTTAGGAAGTATTCAGTAAAGCAAGCATCTCCTCGTACACTTCTCTTGAAAGTATTTTAATATAAAAGCCTCAGCTTTTTTGTGGCATCTTGCACAAAAGCTGTATTACTGTTATATCTGTAGCCTAAGTGTCAGTTGTACAGTGGTACCTGACAGTGAATTCTTTTCTTTAACCTTAAACAAAAATGGCTATTTTAAATAAAATAGCAATGAATAACTGTCAATCATGTGCATCTCTTCCCATAGTACTTCAGTAGAGGTTAGTGAAAGTCAGTGTACCCACCTGGTGTTTGCCTTTTTAAATGTTAATTTGCTTTGCAGTCCAGTAATGTTAAGAAGAGAAATGCCTGCTAAAGATACTCTTACAAGATTTTTCAAGGAAAGTAATAGTTATTCCTTAAACTAGATTGTTTTAACTTTTAATTGATTTCTCGTGTCTACAAAATTGTGGGGTTTTTTTAAATTAAGATTATCAATGGACCTAGGGAATATCTAATGTAGTATGAATCATTTATATTTTCAGTACAAGGAAGACCTTTTGAAGTTAAAGAGATGTTTCTGGAGGACATTTTACGAAGCACTGGATATACAAATAAAGAGATGGTAAAGTACAAAAAGGAGAAACAGCGAGGTTGGTATACTTTTTGGAGGGGAGTGGAGGTGTGTAGGGAATGAGGCTCATTGATTCATTGAACAATTAAATATAGTGATTCTGTATGTAAAATTCCAAAGACAAGATACTATCTGAGACGAGATTAGATGAAAGCAAGTATCTTTAAGCTCTTGATGTTTACCTTATTGAAGTAGATTAGGTAAAAATGAAATATTTTCACTTTCTTTTGATAGCTGCACATTTTTTGTCTCCTTTTGATAAATATTGTTTTATTTTTCCTAATTATTATGGAACAGAATGAAATATAATTTTGTGTTTTGTCCACATGAAAGATGTAGAAACAGAAACTATTATATGATGGCTTTTGGGTGCAATTTAAACTGCAGCTGTTATAGAGGCAGGATTTTTTTTTTTAACATATTACACAGAAGTGGTTCCTAGTGGTAACATTTTTTCACTGTGTTTCTCAGACATGAATGTGTTTAGTAGAAACATTAATCTACTTAAACTTAGTACAGTTGTCTTTAGGTTGATTAAGTAGATATATTATTTGAGAAAAAGAATTCCTAATTTACAACATAAGAAGCATACTTCTTAAATTAAGAGCTATTGCAAAATGATCCCAGTGTATATAACATACAGTCCTAACTGTATGGTTATCATGCTGCTCAGCTTTGATTATTGTGGATGGAAAAGTTCAGCTAAAGCACTGCTATGTCTTGTACTCTTTCATCTGCTTGTACACAAAAAACAGTTGTTACATGCAGGAGCTATTTCATTCCTTTTGTTTTCACCTCTGGAAAAAGATCTGGACTCAGAATTTTGCAGAAACTATTTACTTAGGAAACTTTTAAATGTACTGAGTTGGAATACTGGAGGCGGAGGAGGTTTTAATGCCAAAATGGTATTTTTACCTTGCTCTTAAAGCAGAGGTTTGCAGTGGTGGAGTTTGGGAGCCCTTAATCACTGAAACTTTATATTAGACTGGTACCAGTGTTCTAGATTAAATAAAAGATTTAATAGGTAAAACCTTTTGGCTTAGTCTAACTACTTTTTGTAACAGAAAGCAACAGATGACTAAAATCACTTTAAAACTTTTTTTGGAAATATGCATTCTAGAAGAAAAGCAGCAAAACACTCTTACTGAGTGGTATTCTGCTCAAGAAAATAATAGCAAACCAGAATCTCAGAGGCAAAGACCTGTGCCAAGTGTGGCTGAAGAGTATGATCTATTAGATGATGGTGGTGACACAGTATTCAATCAACTGGTAAGCATTTCCTTTTGTTGGAAAAATTTAGATTTACGTTATATTAGTAGACATTAAAAACTAGTTTATAGAGACATTACTCCTGCTGAGTTTCTAGGAGGGTATTAACATGTTTTAAAATATTAGTTTCTTTTTTTTTGTTAGTTTAACTGTTCCAGGATATAGCTAAGGTATGGTTTATTAGATGGTGATGTCAGTTGTACAAAGCAGTTGGTTGATTTAAACAACAGTTATTGTTTTAGGTACCTGCATATGATGAGAAAAGGGACAAAAGAACTTAGAGAGATTCGTTTTTCAATGCTGTTTTTTCTCTTTAGACTGAAAAAGATGTAAATTGCCTTGAACCGTGGCTAGTAAAAGAAATGGATTCTTGTCTTTCTGACATCTGGTTGCATAAAGATGTTGATGCCTTTGCTCAGGTGTTTCATCTCATTTTAACTGAAAATGTCAGTGGTATGTTTTCCTCTTTTTTTTTTTTTTTTTAATTCTATAAAGGAAAAAAAACTAGTCAAAGAAGCCCCAGAAATTCAAGTCATTATCTCCAGTTTCAAATTTTTTGTTACTTCTTATTTCTAATGCTAATGGGAAAAACTGAATAGGATGATTTGGATTAGTGAATTGTGTAGTTACTCATTACTGGACTTGTTCTGAAGTATTGGCAGATGTGTTATAGTATGTTTCTAAAATAGTGTTAAATCTTATAAACTGACTGTGGGATGGCGTAAGGAAATAAATTCTGTTTGGGCTGGCTTTTGTAAGTCATATTTGTATTACATTTAGATGAAATGATAACATTTGCATTGTGTTTTGCTTTTTTCTTTGTACTTATCAGTTGATTATAGGCACAGTGAAACCAGTGCGACCGCACTAATGATTGCTTCAGGGAGAGGCTTTTTGAGTCAAGTAGAGCAACTGATCAGTATGGGAGCAAATATCCACTGCAAATCATCCAATGGCTGGTAAAAAAAATAAATAAAATAAGTAAATAAATAAAACCAAACAACTAAACTAAAAATTTTTTTTTTCATATAAAATGAAAGATTTCTATTACACTTTCTGAATGAATTAATTTACCAATTTATCAGAGTACTGTAAGCAGTAATACATTTTGACAGGCTAAACAGTTTCTAACTTTTGTTTCATCATTCTTTTCTGTAATCTTAATTAAATTCTTAGTTGAACAGTCTTGAATATACAGATATACACTTCTGTTTTCAATGAATCCGATTTAACACACTGGGAAAGAAATGGAAATCTTTCTGCGTTCACTGAATTAGAACCAAATTGCTTGGCCACTTGTAGTATAAGAAAGTAACCTCTACAGAACTGAAAAAATAATATACTACAATTGCAAGGACCTTTGCAGTAGTATAGCTATAAATATGTTATGTCGTGTAAAAATATCTGTGTATCAGATTTTTCTGACCATTAATTATTTCTTTAGAAAGATAAATGTGGAATTACTGTAAATTATTGTAATATGGAAAGATAAGAATTAGGATTCCAGGACTGTGATATTTGGTAATACTATTTAAAAAAACTTGGAAAGGAATACAAGTAGAGAGGGGAAGAGAATGATCTGCCTTTTGAAGGGGTAATGTCCATAAGGCATCAAACAAACCGAAACACATGTTACTGTAGAAAACATCTGGGGTGTGACTTTTCAGGATGACTTCTGGGTGCTAGTGAAAGGGTGCTGCAAAAGGCACGGCTTACTTTTGCTCATTGGTGTGTGGTTTTTCAAAGGAATTGGCAAATTCCTTCTCCCCCCGCCCTTTCCCCCTGCAGGGGGCGTGGGGGGAGAAGGGGGAGAAATGCATGCAGGTATTTCTGCATAGAATGGGTATTCTTACTTGGTAGAGAATTGTAGCTGCCTAAAAATCATGTAGCTATTTATTACACTCATTTATGCATGTGCAAGCAGGATGTTTCAGGTCCAGCAGTAACTGTACTGATTAAACCATAATGCAGAAATTGATAAGAAAAAGTGCACTCTGTCAGTTTTCTACTGACAGAACGTATTCATATGCATCTTTTGAAGAGAGAAATAATAAAGATCACTGTGTAACTCTTTCAGGATGGCTTTGGATTGGGCTAAGCACTTTGGACAGACAGAGGTTATTGACCTTTTGGAATCCTACAGGTAAGCTGTAATTACTCTGCGGGAATAACATGGAGAATGTCAGTTTGTGTTTTGCCTTCTTTTAATCAGAACAGTTTGTAGTTTTGTGGGTTCTGAAATCTGATCTAAATAGCTAGATTTATTTGGGCATAGGAACATTTTGAAAATATACTATTATTACTCAACAGTATGTTTTATATTCAGTATCGTAGTGATTATGATGGCATAGGTCCTAGGATATATATAGTTCTAATGGTTAGGACTTCTTTTATGTCATTTACGTTGATCTTCTTCCCTGACAGGAATATCCACATCTAGACAAGATGTGGTTATATTAACTTAGCCTATCTGTATGGTGATGATAGCTGTTCTATAGTTAAAGTGCTACCATGTTCCCAAATTAAGGCTCTGTAATTAAAATGGAGCAAATCTGTCTTCTGTAGTGGGGTGGGTTTTTTAGGTGTGTGTATTGTCAATACATGATGTATCTATACTGAAAGAAACATTACAGATAAGCGATACATCCATTAAAACATTCAAGAATTGTTTTTTGATTAACTTACAGGTAATAGTTACAGCTCTGTAGAACCCTATTTTGTTATACTTTCTCTTAGTGTAGTTTCTGTCAGTATAGTACCTGCTTATACTTCCATGGCAGGAAAGTAGTTAGAAAATACATGTTTCTTTTTAGGATTTTCCCTTTTAAGCAATAAAACAAATGGCATTTATATTTTCAGTTCTTTCGGGGTTGCTTACTGTTGTGTTTTAATGAAGGATAAGATGATTAAAGTTAATGCTAAACATTCAAGTTGCATGCTTTGCTGGGTTAGCACTTAAGTCACTGAGCAGTAATAGTATTGTGGAGATGCTGTGCTACTACGTTTTAAATATTTATTAAAATTGGGTATAGTAGTCATGTTAGTCTTGATCTAAATTTGGCCTGTGTATTTACATATTTTAGTGCTTCACTGGAATTTGGAAATCTGGATGAAAGTTCCTTGGTCCAAACAAGTGGCAGTGACCTTAGTGCAGAGGACAGAGAATTGTTGAAAGCTTATCATCACAGTTTTGATGATGAAAAAGTGGATCTGGATCTGATTATGCACTTACTTTACAACATCTGTCATAGTTGTGATGCTGGTAAGTATATATACACACTTCTAATAAATTGCTGTAGATTCAGCTTTTTCTGATAAATTGTGCTTTCTGTTCAGTAATACCAAAATGGTAAAACCTTTTGGGTGCTGATATACATGGTTCTTAAGTATATTTTTGTGTGCTTGAAGTGAGTTTGTTATTTAACTCTGTATACAAATTTTCCCCCCCCCCCCCCTTAGGAGCGATTTTAATATTTCTTCCAGGATATGATGAGATTGTTAGCCTGCGAGACCGTATTCTTTTTGATGACAAAAGATTTGCTGATAATGTTCACAGGTAAAAACTCTAGTTTATATTGTTGACTTGAGTTTTTATTGTTTTTTGTGAAGATGATTAAAAAGTGCTTTCTGTCTTGCATTAGATACCAAGTTTTCATGCTTCATTCAAATATGCAGACTTCAGATCAGAAGAAGGTGCTTAAAAGTCCACCTTCCGGCATTCGCAAAATAGCAAGTATCATATGACTTTTTCCAATATTATATTGATTTATACAGTCTTTTGCCTCTACAGTTACTACAATTTTTTTTTAATTACAGATTCTTTCTACTAATATTGCGGAAACCAGCATCACAGTCAATGATGTTGTATTTGTTATTGATTCAGGGAAGATGAAAGAGGTATGGTTGGCTTAAACTTCCTTTTGATTAATATTATTTTAAAATACTAATATGAAAACATAAACTTTGAAGGGTTTTTTTTATTAGTAGGCTTAGTGCTAGTACATGTTGGAAATACATATCAAGAACAAAACTTCATGAGCAGTTTTGACATCCGTTTGTTTTATGACAAATACTGTAAACAGCCAGCTCTTAAAACCCTGGAAAAGCTGCTGCAGGCTGATTTTTTTTTTAAATGCAATCTTCTGTTCGATTTCAAGAAATGTTCATCTGTTTAGACCTCCCATCTTTCTAAGTCAGAGAAAGCTGGGAGTTCTCTCTGTCCTGTTACTGTATCCAGACCAGGTCTAATCCATAGCTAAGCTTTTAAGCTTGTTTTTTGACAACAATATTGAATGGCACTTTCCTAATTATTTGTACAGGAAACATGAGATAACATACAGTAATGAGACATTTTTAAGACCTAGGGTATGACTTAGAAAATCAAACTGAATTTCAGAGGACGTATGGTCATCAAATTTTTCAAGTTCTCATAGTAATACAATTGTGTTTTGTATTTTTGCACCAAATTTAGGAAAACTGGGAAATAATTTCCAAGTGTGGCAAAGAAGAAAACATTATTGCATATAATAACATATTTTTGCTTGGTTTGCGATATTGTGCAAAACACAATCCATGTTACAAATTACTTAGTGACTGGAAAACTTCTGATTTAGAAAACTGTATAGTACAAACATATTGCAAAGAAGAGAGCACAAATTCACTTGAAACTGAACTGCTTTAAAACATACCCTTGTGTCAGAAGCTGCTGCTGCTATTTTTATTTTTAGAGAACTTGTTTTGATGAGCTAAGTCATTAGTATCTCTTATTTCATATACCTTATTAAATCTTATTTTTGTGTTCTTTACTTTTCTGTTATAGAAGTCTTTTGATGCATTGAATTGTGTTACTATGTTAAAAATGGTGTGGATTTCAAAAGCCAGTGCTATCCAGAGAAAAGGCAGGTAATAAATGGTTCATACTGAATTTTATTTTGCAAACCTCTAGCATCTTGCAAGCTTAAAATAAAGTCCACAAAGTAAGAGCAGCCACACTGGATCACATCACTAATCTATTTCCTGTCTATCAGTTTCCTGTCTGGCAATGGCCAATACTGATTCTTTGTGGGAGAATGAGAGGATAGGGTCAGCATGTACTTTGTCAGAATTTCCCAAGTCCTAGAAAACTGTGATTCAAGGATTTTCCAAACCTTGTTTTATGTACAAATGTCTTTTTCCCCCCATTTGGATCTGTTTTCTTGAAATTTTTTTTAAATGAATATATTCACTTTCCTCTTCCTCATGTGTAGCACCTGCAATATCCGATTAGATGGTGTTACACAACTTATCTGTCTGTTTACTCACTGTTATTGTGAATATAGTATTGCTTGATTTGATTTACAATATTACTAGTTTGCTGCTTTTAAGTCTTTGTGACTTTATTTCTCTGAATATTTAAAGAGAGAGATACAAAATTTGGCTTACAGTCAAAACTACTCTGCAGTCAGAACTCTGGACTGGATTTATCATCTTGAGAAAGAGACATCAAACAGTTAACAGTTAATATCCTCCCTAAAAGTAACATACATTACCATACAGTAATGAAAAAAGTCAGAATTTAAAATATTTCATAATTGATGTGGTTTACTCATTTCCCAATATTTTGCTTGCATTAGTAATAGAAGGCAGCAAAAAGATTATGAACCCAAAATAGAAGATAATTTTGTGCTTTACAGCCTTTTGCTAGTTTTTTGATGCCTCTTCATCCCCATATTAGAAGAAATATTGAACAGTCATTCCTTATTCACGCTTCTGATCTTATAGTCCTTTATCATATTCTTAACAACCCTGGGTGAGGGCTAAGAGGATATGTAGTGACAAGTACCCATGTTTGCTGATATAATATCAGTACTAACCTGCAGGAATTTGGGTGTGCATGTGAGCATTTGCTGTCTCTGTCCCTTCCCTTTTTAAGTTGTCTGCCTTTTACTCCTGGAATAACTTCATTCTGTTCCAAATTCTGTTCCAGATTCAGAAGAAATGAAGTTTATTACTTATATTCCTTACAGGAAAGGACAGTGAGATTTGGATTGATCTTATGTTAGCAAAACCCCCACACCTGTTTAAATAAGACTTCTTTTTGTTTCTCCAAATCTTCTGGTGTTTGGGTAGAGTTATAATAACAAACTTCCATATTATCAAAAACAATCCATTTACTGGAAAAATCTCACTTCATGTGTGGGGCTTTTGCTTAATGACAAAATTATCTTTGTGTTAGACCTGCTGCTATGTTCCAGTATGTTTTTTTTTTTTTTTAACCTAAAATAAAACCAAAAAAACCTCACAACTTATTTGTAGTTATCAACAATGTTTAATATTTTATTTTCAAGGGCTGGTCGCTGTTGGCCTGGAGTCTGTTTCCGTCTCTTCAGCAAGATCCGGTTTCAGAATATGTTGGAATTTCAGACTCCAGAACTTCTGAGAATGCCACTTCAGGTACACATTTGGTTATAAACCATACCTTTTTTATGTGGTGTCACTACACCATATTATTAACTACAAAATACTGATTTTTGCACAATGTTAACAAATTCTTTGTTTTTTAACTTACAGGAACTTTGTTTGCACACAAAATTGCTGGCTCCAATTAATTGCCCAATTGCTGACTTTCTCATGAAAGCTCCAGATCCTCCACCAGCTTTAATTGTGAGAAATGCTGTGCAAATGCTTAAGGTCAGCAGTGGTGTAGATTTATATGGAAATTGTATTTGCTTCCATTTGTGATGTGTCAATATGTCTTTCTCAGTTTTATGTGTAGAGAAACTTTGTTGTTTAGTCACTTCGGGATGCTTTGGGTTTTTGTTTCAATTTTGTAATGTGGACAGGTGCCCCCTTGTTAAGGGGAGAGAGACTGCCTAAAACTCTCATCTCAAATTTCACACGGTTTGACTTGCATTCTTAGTGTTTGGCAACTAATCTAGTTAATGTCCCATATTGATTTCCTTTCTGCTTTTGTTGTAAACTCACTTTTCCCCCTTTCCCTCTCTTTTTAAATCAGACAATAGATGCTATGGATACTTGGGAAGATCTCACCGAACTTGGTTATCATCTGGCTGATTTACCAGTAGAGCCACACCTTGGTAAAATGGTGTTGTGTGCTGTTGTTTTGAAGTGCCTGGATCCTATTCTTACCATTGCTTGCACTCTTGCCTATCGAGACCCTTTTGTCCTACCTACACAGGCATCTCAAAAGCGTGCAGCCATGCTGTGTAGAAAACGTTTTACTGCAGGAACATTTAGTGACCATATGGCGCTTCTCAGGGCTTTCCAGGTATTGTTTCATCTTCAGAAAGAGTACTAATCACCATAGATTTCATATCAAAGGAAATGGTGTACCTACAGAGTTGGATATAGAATGAATAAACTATAATTAATTCTTCAGTGAAGAAACTTTGTTTTTGCCTAGTGGCTTTCCTGTTTATTGGACTCACTAATAATTTTATCTGTAGGAAACATTTTTTCAGATTATTTTTATTTTTCTCATATTACTTGCTAGCCTAGTTAAACTCTGAATGTTAGAACAAGATGTCATTTTAAGTTATCAGCATGATAGGCTATAAAATAACTTGGAGATGCTTTATGTTAATTTAAAGATACGGATAAAGATAACTTTTACGTGACAGAATAAATCTGACTCAGTATGTATCTCCCCTTTCAGATATGGGTTTTGTCTTCACTTTATTGACATAAATTTCACTGTACTTAAACAAAAAGTGCATTTTTGTTTTTCAGTTGATCAAATTTATAGGCAAATGTAAAAACATTGTTTACAGGCATGGCAGAAGGCACGAAGCGATGGCTGGGAGAGAGCCTTCTGTGAAAAGAACTTTCTTTCTCAAGCCACGATGGAAATCATCATAGGAATGAGAACACAGTTGCTTGGTCAGCTCAGAGCTTCAGGCAAGTAGCTCATAAAAAACCTTAGCATAGGTTTGGAGTCCAGCCTAGTATGAAAGTTAACAAGAATAGTGTTCACTGGTGTCAGTTCCTTCCTTAATTTGAAGGAGACTGATACCCATTCATTCTGGGCAGGGTGCAAATTCTAGACTGAAGAAGTGTTGCTGGGGAACAGAGTCAGATCCTGATCTAACTGAAAGCACCCTCATTGTTCCACAGTTCGCTAGCTTTTGTGGTGCAAGACTAGTTTTCTTGGATTCTTACGTTCTGTTAAATTATTTCTGCATGAAATGCCTTTCTGCTGTAAAAATAACTATTTTATGATAGTAAAATTCATTATCTAGAAGGATCTCAATCTAATGGTTTTTTTCTTGGTGGTAGTAAGGTTGTCAGTGTGAAAAATGCAGCAAATTTGTACTTTATTTCACTTTGTTTCTCAACAGGGTTTTGAGAAGGAAAAAAAAAAAAAATATGAAGTCCACTATAATACATCTTTGTCTTCTTCCTTGTTCAGGTTTTGTTAGAGCCAGAGGAGGAGGAGATATCAGAGATGTTAACACTAACTCTGAAAACTGGGCTGTAGTTAAAGGTGCTTTAGTGGCTGGGATGTATCCAAATCTAGTGCATGTGGACAGAGAAAGCCTCATTTTGACTGGACCAAAGGAGAAGAAAGTACGGTTTCATCCTACCTCTGTTCTTAGCCAACCTCAGTATAAAAAGGTAAAATCTTTTCAAATTTATAGTCCACAAACAAGAGCAGAGTCTAACAAGCTTATGAAAGTTTTAAAAATTTCTCTTCATAGTTGTCAGTATTTTAAAAGCAGCATGTGCATGCGTAAACACTGCTTTTTACAAAACATTTTTTCCTTCAATTGCTGAAATAAAGAATTGAGTCAGTTTATTTTTACAGTATTGTTTCATCAGAACTTACTTCAGTTGGTCCTCTGCTTGTGTAGAATAAGACAAAATGGTAAAAAAAAAAAAAAGTTATGAAACTGTTTTGAAGATACAATGATCCTGCTGATAGCAAGAAGGGGTTCTGCTCTGAAGCAGTGATTTTTAGATTTTTTTTTTTTTTTAATTTAAGCAAAATACTTGTCTTCAAGGTATTTTATTCACACACTCACTCTTTTAATTTCAAATAAAAGGTAAAACAACCTAAAGTCTTAATTGCTTTTGCACAGATTCCTCCAGCAAATGGGCAAGCTGCAGCCATTCAGGCACTCCCTACAGACTGGCTTATATATGATGAAATGACAAGGGCTCACAGGATAGCAAATATCAGATGCTGTTCAGTTGTAACACCTGTCACGGTGTCACTCTTCTGCGGACCAGCTAGGTTACCAAGTAATGCTTTGCAGGAGCCTTCATCCTTTCGAGGTATATATATCTGTTGATATGCAGTAGTATGTGATATGGAAGGCTTATTTTTCGAGAATATCTAATATATTTGCTAAATCTCAAAGGTACAACACCAGAGTTCTTGTAGCTGTTGAATAGCTTACTGACCCTGTAGTAAATGTCTCAGAGTTATATACAAATAGTTTTAAGTATTGCATTTTGATTCTGTTGAATTTAACTTTTTACTATTGACAAGATAAATAATGAAAAATACAAAATTAGGAGCTTAATTCTTCAACAGTATCATCAGAGAGGATCCCCATCCCTGATCTTGTGTTCTGTTAGTGTTCTGTCATATATAAAGCTTATGAAGTTATGACAGGGATAGTGATCTACAGTCATAGTCTACAGTAGACCTGTATGAGTTGAAGAGTTGATTTTCTGTGTAGATGTTAGTGGATTGCACCAGGGGAGCGCTAGTTCCTGTGTTGTACCTACATTTCATCAATGATCATAATCTTCTGTGAAAATTTTTTTCTTCAAGTATTATTTCCTTTATCTCCATCTTTATTACCTGAGCCAAGTGTGATTCACGTGGATATCATTAGTGCATTAAGGCCTGAAGTCTCAGCTTTCTCTAGTATAAGGTTGTTGAAATATAACAGTGGTCTTCTGTTCTTTCCTTTTCTTTCTTTTTTTTTTTTTTCTTTCACCTTCTTCCTTATTGCCTGATCTATTTGCGGAGACGCAGCAAATAAACCATAGGGTCCTTAATGGACAGAATCAGTTTTGCTTTCATGTATCTGAGGTTAGCTAACCAGATAAGGGATTTGTGAACAAATATATTGGTGTTGAAGTCCCGTGGAGAATATATAAATAATTATTCTGCGTTATACCTAATTTGAGAGCCTTCTAGTAGCATGTCGGGTTATGAAAAATAAAGCAATAGATTTATAGAAGGTTGTTCTCCAAGATGAGAGAGAAATGAGTGAGAAATAGATATACCGCTGAGTGTTGTCCAGGACAAAGTGACTTTGTCTTAAAGTTGAGTGAATTTGTACTGACTTGAGACAGCCTTATACTTAGTTGATGAATAAGGTAATGTGACTACTTTACTAATTAATTCGTAATCTTAGAATTTATAATTAATACTAAATTACTTTTGACTAATGCAGTTCTAGTTAATTATTGGAGGATATGTAGATTGTGTAGCTTTTAACTTGAAGATCTGCTGTTTTTAATCTCTGAAATTAATTTGAAATACCATGTGTGGGTCAGATTCACTGCTGCCTCCTAGAGGCATGAAGAGCCTAATTAGGATAGGCTTTGATATAGAAGAGTAACTGGATGATCTAGACCCACTGTAGTAAGGAATTTATTTCCTTTTGAACAAAGATTATACATTTGGCACACCAGACCCCTGCTCTTTCCCTAGATATAATTATCCAACATGCTTTAGAGGAGATCGAAGGCTCTTCTGAACTATGTCTATGATAGTTGTCCCTAGACTGTAGAAGCCGCTAGCAGTTCCTCTGTTCCTGCTGTGTTCCTTTCTTGCTCCTTCCAAATACCCTCACTTCTTCCCTCCCTCTTTTACTATACCTACAACTTCAGTGGTCTAACCAAGAGCAGAGGCCAGTCTGTCTGGTCACTCTGAAGGCAGGGCCAACACGAAGTTTATTTTTAACTTCATGGCAATGGTAAGCATGTTTTTGGCTGGAAAGAACTTGTCTGGAACATTAGGAATGGCTATAATTATCATATCACAGTGCCTATTCTGGAAGTATTTAGTTTGGTATTAGGTATAAAATTCTAAGAATAACTTGCAACTTTTTCCATCTAATATTTCTACAGCAAGCAATAGTGAATCTTTTTTTCAAAAGAAATGCAAGCAGTATTATCATATTACATCAGTTAAATTCATACGTATGAATCCTCATGGGCTCATATGCATAAATTATATTTGCATTGTTCTGAAATCTCACAAATTATAGCAGAGTATAATTCTTAACATATACATTTTTATTTGATTAAAGTGAGATGTCTAATGATAATAATGCTGAAAAGTTTTTTTTTTTTCTAGAGACCAGTTTATTTGATATTGTTTGAACCAGATTATTCAAACCAAATAATAATGAAGCTACCAATATTGCAATATACTCGTATTGCTTCCAGCCAAAACATGGATTTAAAAATAATCAGTTATTGTCTTCTACATATAACTTTTAATGACAGTTAGCTATACCAGAAACTAGAAGTAATTGGGAATATAAAGGAATCTGTTTTGTTATTTAAATAGAGTGCTGTAGGAATAGAAGAAAAAAAAATCTATCCTGCTGTTCATTTTCACTAGAAATATTATCTCAGAATCAAAGAAAGAACCTATATTAAATTACTGAAGCTTTCTTGTCTTACTGTTTAACTGTTAAAACCAGTATTCATACTGATGGAATCAAACCTTTTTTATGAAAAATGGGAATCCTACTTTATAGCCATATGTATTTTTTTATATGGGTCTTGAATCTGCTGCATTACTAGGAAATAAAGCACAGAGCAATACATGGTTTTGCAAATAGATTTAGGCATAAGTTTGTGTGCTAATGGTTTATTGGAGATACACGAGTGAGTCAGATCACAGGGATTTACATAACAAGACCCTCAGTGGGTCTGAATATTTGAGTTCTGCTACTGAATTAAAAGCAGATTAACAGATTTATTACTGAGATGTTTTGACAAAAAAATAAAAAAGATAATAAAATTTCTGTGTTTAGAAGTAGATGAAGAGAGAAATATTAAGTGGAATTGAAATTTAGAAGGGAAATGGGTTTATTTCAGGCAATACAATAATGTTCAGTATTTTATATGCAAGTGGAAGTAATATTGAAATGCTAATGCACCCTTTATATTTGTTTCATCTAGTGGATGGGCTACCTAATGATAGCAGTGATAGTGAGATGGAGGACAAAACAACTGCTAATCTGGCGGTACTGAAGCTAGATGAATGGCTCCATTTCAAACTGGATCCTGAAGTAAGTAATGTATCTGTTCAATGCTTTTTTTATTGAAAAAGAATACTTATATTTGTATTTATCATATATTTATTACTTATTTAATTTTTTTTATATATTTATAAAAATTTCTTAAATGTTCTGGTAATAGAGAATTTCCTTTAAAAAGAAATGTGTATTTCCTCCTCTGAGAGAATAATTAAAGCTAACTCAAGATGGAGCACTTGAAGTTGGAGATAATGTAAGAAAGGCCACATTTAATAAAAGGAAAATAATACATTGAAGATAGAAATCTTCATGTCATTGAGAAACTCTGGTCATTGTAGGAAGAGAAGTTGCTTATGAATTATGAAATGCTCAGACCATTCAGATCCAACAATAATAATATCTTTTGTAGAGATGTTCAAATGTGGGGTTTTTGAAAACTAAAGCTTGTTTTCATAGCACGGAAATTAGACCATAGTGTTCTAAATTCAGTCCTTGCATTTGAGCGGTAGTCTGCTCCATTAGGAGAAAGATGTCATTTAGGGCTGATCTTTTTTTCCTCAGGTATGAATGAAGAGAATTTTAAAGTGAGCAATAATAAATCCTGCAAGTTTACAGTATGGTTGTGAGTTTGGTGCAGAGTGAAATGAAATAGAAGGTTTTAAAAATAACTTTAGATACCCCAGAGAAGAAAGAATAACTCTTAAAAGTTTTCTTCAAATGACCACCCCCTTCCACCCCTCTCCCTCTTCCCCCCTCCCCCCCAATTTTAGTCTTGCCAGTCAGTTTGGGTCCTGTTTGTTTTAGAATGCCAGATACTCTCTGTTCAAGAGAGACATAGGCAGCCTGTATCTGGCTGATCTAATTTTGATTAGTCTTTAACAGAGTTAAAATTCATTACAGACTGCTGGTCTGCTGTTGCAACTCAGACAGAAGTGGCATAGCTTATTTCTGCGTCGTATGCGAGCTCCTTCTAAACCGTGGTCTCAAGTTGATGAAGCAACTATAAGAGCAATTATAACTGTTCTAAGCACTGAAGAACAGTCTGTAGGTTTGCAGCAGCCTTCAGGAATTGGGCAGAGACCAAGACCTATGTCTTCTGAAGAACTTCCTTTAGCATCTTCATGGAGGTCAAGTAACAGCAGGAAAAGCTCAGCAGAAACAGAATTCTCTGATGACTCTTCTAATGCTGAAAAGTAAGCTGTTTGAAACCTTCTAGAGATAATAAGTGGTAATTTTGGTAGATGTAAAAGCAGCACTTGAATTTCTGCTAGTAATAAAAAAGAATAGGAATTGCATGTGTTTCATAACAGAAGGATGACAATACTGTTGGAAGAAATGCTGCTGTCCTATGTTGTGTTATAGTAGTGATTTCATTGCTAAATATTTCATATATAAGCCTGCTGTTTGAGGGGACAGTCAGTCAGAAATATGTTTTCCATGAAATCTGATCTCCGGAAAGAAGTAGCGGAAGAGCTATAACCCCAGCATTCAAAAACAATGAATAATAAGTAATTTTTTTAATTAAAGTACTTAATATGGTTTGTAATTATTGTAATATGTATAGTCATGCAACAGGCTGAGATTTAGCTCTCAGTTCTACTGTGACTGCTTATTAAACTCTTAGCGTGTTAAACTCTCCTAAATCCACCCTTGCCTCTTAGGGTTCTAATGAAATCTACACCTCCGGCGTTTCACCAGGCACAGAAGTACAAAGAAAGAAGCATTTTGCACTCCAAGCGAACTTCAGATGAGAGGTCAGATCAATCATCAGTGAAGTCTACAGACAGCAGTAGTTATCCTAGCCCATGTGCCAGTCCTTCTCCTCCTTTATCTGGAAAGGTAGAGTTTTCATAAATAAATTACCCCACTTTTCAATATTAATTGTATTTCAGAAATAAATTAGATGATATCTTTCAGCAGCTGTCTTATATTACATTGATAAATTAGGAGCCTAAAATAGATTTTCATTTTTTTTAACCTGCATAATCCTGTTTCTTTTTGGAACTTAAAATCCAGACTAAATACCCTTGTTATGCTGGTCGAATGCAGTAAAATATTATTCTTTGCAGAGTGCTGAGTTAAAGCTATCTAGAACAGAACAATCTGTTGTGTAGTGGTGTTTTTTGTGTTTTTTCTTTTTAACTGTGTAATCACCAGTGAAAGTGTATTCATTTTCTTGCTAAATTAATATGCAGAACTCACATTTCTCTGAATTCTCCTTTTTGCTCTGGATTCTGCTTCCCTGTTTCTTTAATAGTATACATTAAGATGCTAATTCTCTTTAAATTTGTGTTATCTGTCTTATTATGACTGCTTGCTTTTTTAGGATAGTTATTTTAACAGAGCACACATTTTTTGAAGTTGCTGGCTTAATTCTCCCTGCATATTTGAAAAGTAAACCACAGAACACTGAGAAGAAAACCTCTTGTTCCTCTAGGCACTGACTCTTTGGAGGCTTTAATAATTCCTCTTAAATCTTTCAAATTTTAAGTTTATGTGATGTAAAAGGGGGAGAACTTGCGTGTTTTCTGAAGGTGGGAAATGTGAACAGTGTATCTTAGGCTACAGTCTAGAGCAGTTAAGTTTGTCTCACCTGAAGGTGTGTAAAACTTGAAAGAATTATATTTAATTGCTAGACTGCTACTCTGCTGTACTTTTTTGCTGATCCTCTTTTCAAAATGACTGATCATTTTGGAAGGTGTTTCAGAAATGTAAAATAGATTTGAAATACATTTAAAAACCAAGGCAGACAGTACCAGCTGAGATTTTCTGTATTTCTGTTAGAACCTGGGAGAGGAAGGCAGGAGTGTACTCAGGGTTTTTTTATCTTCATGCACTAGAATGCTTTAAAACTAAACTTTAGAACTAAAATCTGCTTTATTTTATTGTACTGTATTTTAATTTAATTTTTTCCAGGGTTCCAAATCTCCTTCACCAAGACCAAATATGCCAGTTCGGTACTTCATAATGAAAAGTAGCAACCTGCGAAACCTTGATATTTCTCAGCAGAAAGGTATATGGTCTACTACGCCAAGTAATGAGCGAAAACTAAATAGAGCCTTTTGGGAGAGCAGCATGGTTTACTTAATATTTTCTGTCCAAGGATCTGGACACTTTCAGGTGAGTCCTTAACGTTAAATGTTAGCTTCGGCTAATGGTTTAAGAGAGTGCAACAGATGACTATGCATAGTGTGGAGGTTTTTGGTTATGACTTCTGACCATCTAAAAAAATAGTGCAGGAAAGCAAGTGTATGTGGTTGCTAAGGTGCAAATGTCTTTCATTCTGCTCCGAAATACACCTTTTTAGCTAACTCAGTTTGTCACTCAAAGCTAAGACTGAACTGCCTCCAGGCTTCTTCAGTAATGTTTTATATCCTAAGTTAATCTTCTCAAAAAAAAAATTTTTTTTAAGCAAAGCAGAGGATTGCTGCTTCTGTTTTTGCATTCAAAAATTAATATTATAAAGTAATAAGCAGCTATCAAATGGCAGCTTTCTAAAGTCAGAAGACTCCCAGATGTCTTTGTAATAAACGTCAGTAAAATCTGCTTTTCCTGAACAGGAAATTTCTAAAAGCCAGGTGGCTGGAAAGTCATGGCCATGCTTTTTTGCAGAGATGTCATGACTTCACAGATGTTTAGGCCAGAAAGTGTGATCAGTGTGACCTGTTTTAAGAAAACAAACAAACAAAAAAAAACCCTACTACAATATTTTACTTAATACATTCTAGTTAGCAAGATAGTCATTGACAAAAAACAGGCAATTTCAAATTAAAGGCTTTAGCTGGTTGTGTGAAGTTGCATGTTAGCTGTGTCGTAGAGAAGGCTAAACTCGGTTGTTCCTAGTAAACAAAGTTGAACTCATCTTGTTATATAAACTTATTCATAAAAGTCAGCTAAACTTAAAACATAATGAACTAGTTCAAATACAGAAGTCTTGGTGATACCACTGCAAGATTATGGTGGGAGATATATATGATGATTTGGTAAACACAGATGGAATATTGGGAAGTTATTTTCATCCTGTCAGTTGTGGTTTTCTGCTCTGTAATAAGAAAACGGTAAATGGGCTCTTTTAGTTGCGCACTTAGAGGAAAAAGAAGGGGAGCGAAAGGTTTTAGTTTGCTGAAGTCAGGAGTGTAGGTGGTTGATGTTGCCTTGCCCTCCAGTTTTGGCAGTACACTGGCCATTCATGAGAATGTGAGCCTTACATTCCTGTTAACATGCTCTTCCATCGTGCGTCTTTTTGTTTTTCTTCCTCTTTTCCTTTTTGTTGATTTACATTTTAAATCTGGCTTGAGTTATCCAGGGTTGCGTATCTTACAGCAGTAGTGCGGATTGGCAACCAGGGAGTCCAACAGAAACAGCGTCTTACAGATTTGCCGAAATACTTGCTGGACACCCCCCCTTCCCCCTGCAGGAGGGGTGTCCTGCTTAAATAAGAGTCAGAAGCAGTCCTGAATTTGTGGTTTCCCCCCTCTCCCTCCCTTCCTGGACATTTGTCTTGGAATTTCTTCCCACTTTGAAGAAGAAAACAACAGCAACTTTAACTTGTCTTTTCTTCAGAAAGAACAGCTACACTCTCTTAATACTATGTAAAAGGTTGTTAAACTAGAGGGGAGAGGGGAAGAAGGGAATGGATCTCTTAAAAAAAAAAGCCTACAGCTAAGAAGGAATAGATAATGGAGTATGACATAATAAGGCATTCATCTTGATTCTTTACACTTCAAATGTTTTTACTATACTTTTTTTTGAAAGATTCTGTTGCAAAGTTTAAAAAAAAATTTAATGGTAATTGTCAGAGTTTAACTGAGAGATGTTCTCAGTGGTCAAACCCTCGAATGCATATTTCAAGTGGAAAAAAGACTGACACTTCTTGAAGTGTTTACATCTAGAAAATTATTTAAGTATCTTGTCTCATGGGAAAAAGTGTGTGAATCACTTTGAAACTAATTTGAAAGTTTAGTATGAAGTCCAATCATTTATTTAATTCCAAATTAAACCAGGACCAGATGTCCTCTAACTGTGTTTCTTCCTTTCATACTTCAATTTTTTACTCCAGGGTTTTGCTAGAATGTCTTCAGAGATAGGACGTGAGAAAAGTCAAGACTGGGGATCTACAGGTTTAGGAGGTGTGTTTAAGGTGGAGTGGATCCGAAAAGAAAGTCTTCCTTTTCATTGTGCGCACCATTTGCTCAACCCTTGGAATGACAATAAGAAAGTACAAATAAGCAGAGATGGCCAGGTAATGTTATTCCCTTGTAAAGTCTCCTTTACTCAGAACTGTGTGTTATTTTAGCTTCTTTAGACTTGACATTTCTGTCAGCTCTCCTCATGTATCTGTTAATCTGAGTCACAGCTCATTGACACACACACCGTGTGCCGCTTGTGCGTTACTGTTGAGGAAACGGAGGATTTACTGTAGAACAAGAAAATGTATATTTGACAGAAGGAGCCTTACTTAGAGTTTTGATGCAACCAGACCTTTGGAACAATAGGTCAAACTATAGAAGCTCTATTGATTCTTCACCCTTTGTGTATTCTGCCCCAGTTGTTTAAAAAGATGTGGAAGACTTCGTTCATACTCTCTCTTCTTTTTTTTGGGGGGGGGAGGGGGGATTAGAAATACCAATTTTAGTTTTTTCCATTTGTAAACAGATTTATAGGCAACTTTTAAAATGTTATAATCAAGCATGTTAATTCATTGGGAAAAAATCGTTAAGTATGACTTTGATAAACTGTAAGAGAATAATACAGAATTAAATTTAGAAGGCAGTTAAAGCTGCCCACCAACCATGGAAATTGACTGCTCTTTCTAGATAGATAGAGATATAGAAATTATATCTATGCTTTTAACAAAATTGTGTAGTTTTAATTAAAAGTTCTTGTAAAAGGATTTTGTTCCTTTAGCTTCCAGGTTTACTAGTTACAGTGAACATATGGAAATTTGCCTGTAGTAACTGAGGCATTTCAGAGATTGAATTACTGTCAGTATACAAAGCCTTTGTATATTCATCCACTCTCTTTTTTGGAAGTAGTGTGATAGGCATTGAAACTGTGCTGGCTTTTTTGCTTTAAGTTATGAACAGCTTTTCTGAAATATTGCTTGTTTTTTGTCAGGGTCATACAGTCTCATAAAATCAAAGCAGCCTTTTGCTTAATATATGTCCACAAAAACTAAAGTTTTCCAGAATTTGTAATCTTGTTTCTGGAGCTCTTCAGTTTTGTTTGCTGCTAAGATATTCTGTCACACCCAAATAAGTGCTCAAAATTGCACCTTTGAGTTTCCTCTGAAATCTATAGAGAATCCTGAGATTTGAGGTAGAGTAGAGTTTAGGACAGATTCTCTAAAGCCAGAAGTAGCTACAAGTAGCTGGAAGAGAATTAACACAGGAGCTCTCTATGGCAGTTTCTGTGACCTCCCCACTTCCTCAAAAAAGGTACAAATATCTCCTCAATGTTAGACACTTGTTCTAAATTTCTTGTATCATCTTCTCTCTACACTTCCCCCAAACTTCTGTCGTTTTATGGCTGAGGAAAGGAATATACCAGTAGCATGTGATGGTGATGGAGTGTAACAGTACTTCTGCTATAAGTTTTTCTTCAGAGACAAAGTCTTAAGGATCATTATGCAACTGGTTTATATTAATGTTGTCCATGCTTCCATTAAGAGCTGCTGTGTTACCTGTGACCACCTTTCCAGGTTCTCCACCACACTCAACTGAATTAAGCTTAAAAGATGTGGAGAGTCATGATCCTTAGTTCATAAGCAAGTGGCCTATGGAAGGTACAAGATACATGGCACATATGGTCTTGTCCACTTCGATTTTTTTTTTTTCTCTCCAGAACTGACAACTTACTCTGAAAGAAAGAGAGCCCAAACAAATTGTAAGCCAGTTCTGATATATATATGAATAGTAAAGGGGATTAATTCTTTCAAAAGACTAAAAGCAAGCACTGTTAACTTTATCTACCTGGGTTTTTTTAATTGGTTTCTGTATGTTTTGCATTAGCAGTGCAAATAACTTTCCTAATTTCCTGCTCATTTCTAGGAGCTGGAACCACAAGTTGGAGAGCAGTTGCTACAGCTTTGGGATCGTATTCCTTTAGGAGAGAAAAATTCAACTGATTGACCATATAAAGTAATGTGCCAGAGGTAGATACTTCATGCATTATTCAGTTTATTTTGATAGATAGTGATAGAGGAAAAGTTATCTATGTACATTGTATTGTTACAGTATTTGTTTTTTCCTTTGCAGTTTGGTGAGGAACAGGTCTACTTAATTTTAAATTTTTTCTTCCTCTTAATTTTTCAGCTATGGTTGTCAAAACATCTTTTATAACCAGTAGAACCAGCAGCATGCCTACGATATAAAGATGAGGAAGAAGCTGGTGCAACAAGCTCTTGAAGTTGCTGGTGATGCTCTACAACTAGCACTGGAAAAATAGGGGGAATTCTGTTAGTTTCAGTATTTCCTTGTGATAACAAATGTCATAAGTTTTCACCAGCCTGTTTTTGACTGAATGACAATTTTTTTTAGAGTAGGATATATGCAGTGTGCAGTTGACTTTTAAAAACAGGGTTAAGTTCAAATGAAGTTTAAAAAAAATGGAGCACAATAAGTTCATTACGGACTTAGAGTCGCACAGCAGACAGTTTAAATACACAGTTTACATTTAAACAGTCTCAACACAGTAAAAAGTATGAGAGAAACCAGTGTAATATTAATTAGTCTTGCACTTTGCTTAAAATGAATAAATGAGAATAGATGTTTCCAAATATATTTGAAGATTCCATGAAGTACTTTTTGAATTTTCATATGCTCAGTGTGAGAGAGCAAGATATATTCAGACAGACAGCTAGGTAGAAGGAGAATATCAAAGCTCCATTCAGTACATAAAAGGAGTGTGAGACTTCTTTGAGAGAAAGTTGGTCCAACACATGTTTCCAGTTTGTTATTTATCTCCTTTAAAATGTAGTCTCACTTTGGTAAGCTGAAATAACCTTTCAAAAGACTTATGTGAAGGGATATCCTAGTAAATCAATAACATGGACATTGTTAGAAGAAGAGTTTGATTCCCCCCCCCCCCAAAAAAAAAAAAAATTACCTGTAGAACTTTTTTCATCTTTTAATGTAGTCTGGATAATGTAGTCTTTCTATATCTCTTTCAATTTTTTTTCTTCTTCTATACTACTATTTCTTTTTTTTAATTATTATTTTCTTGGGCTTGTCATTAGAGTTTAAATTACTGCAGTGTAAGGATGATATAAATTCACTCTGCTCACTTTCTGCACTTACTTTTGTGGTCACTCTTAGTATAAACTGAGAGCTTTCCTGCTTGTGAGCAGGCTTATGCTCTTAATGTTTGCTAGGAATATTCACACGGAGTTCAGGATACGCTGTGTATTCTTTCTTGTTTACTGTGTAGTGACTTCCATACACAGAGAATAGGCTTTGTCTTTGTAAGAGTAACTGAGTCCTCCTAAAAACCTTGGTTTCCAGCAAGTGATGCTACACTTCTGTTTGTTTTTTCCCTACCTCGTATACGTTCTCTGGTATGCGGTGGGCTCGCTGCTGTGTTGTATGGCTTTCAAGGATGTATGCAGGAAGTTTCCTTAGAACTTTGGGCAGATGGAGGAAGAAGAATTTATAGATGTTTCTCTGAACTTGAAGTATGATCAAAGCATGATTAGGTGTGCTCTCCTTTCAGTATTTAATAATTACTGTTTAAGAGAGAAAGAGAGAGAGAGATTTAAATTCTGGAAGGGACAGCAGTCCTACATTCAAACACACATGGAGACAAAAAGTCTTGAGTGGCCTTTAACAGTAAGGGAAGAAGTAGTAGACTGTAAGTATCCTTATGCTTTTTTTTTTTCAGGAAAACTTTATGTTGATTATCTACATCAACTAAAACTTTCAGGATATCTACTGATTTTTACTTTATGTGTTCTTTTTTATTAATTCAAGTTTCAGTTTGACAAATACATGATTTGAGGTCATAAACAATTGGGTCCCATTCTGCATCATTGCTTATGTTTTATCCTGTTAAATTTTCCCGGCAATGACTTTAGAATTCATATTTTTGTATTTGACTGTTTAGCGTTTTGAAATACAAAAGCCTCTAATAAAGTTGTTTTCAGTTTTAGTTTTGGTTTTAAATTGTTGCTTTGCAAAATGAGCTTTTTAAAATGTTTTCACTAAATTCAATGCTCAGACTGCAATGAGTTAGCACTTAAAATCCAGTATTGTACACAAAAGTAATATTGTACTCAGTTTAAAGCTCTAGGAGGGAAGGCAGGAGCTAATTATGTACTGAGACTTAAAACTGTACACTTAAAACTTTCCTTTTCTTTCTTTGTGAATGTTTTCATGGTGATCAGACCTCCTCCAGTTGGTTTCAGTTTACCAGATAAGCAATTATTTTAAAACAAGGTTCACATGTTTTTGCTTGTTTTACTAATTTTAATACTGACAGAACAGGATAAATCAGTGCTCACGGTGAGGATGCTTGCATGTTATTTTCTGGTTCCAATAAGCTGACAATTTGTTGTTCCATTGTACTTACCTTACTTTACTGTTTGTATTTTCTGCCTTCTCTCTTTCTTCCCATGAAGCTGCACATATCTTCATGGATAAACATTCAGGATTGTTGCTGTCAGTGCCTGAGTAAAAACTGAACTCAGGGAAGACCAAATCAGAGATGAGTAATGTCTTGAGCACAAATCCAAAGGAACTGTCTTGACGTTAGGTGAGGCATAGAAAGGTCCTCTGTAAGGAGATGCTTATGCTAGCTTTTAAATGATGATTTAAAAAAAAAATATTTACCTCTGATTTATACAATTGTAAGCTCAGTGCTATGGTGTATCAGTGCTTCCAACTGACTTTTGAGACCACCTTTACAAGACAGAATCAACCAGTAAGTTTGTAGTTAGAATTGCTGCTGCTCATTCTGTGGACTTTCAACATTCAGCAACAATATCGTATGGTTTGTAAAACTGAAGGTAAATGCTTTTTCTGTAAACAGCAATACTACAACTTGTCTATGCTACAGTCTGCAAGGAGTATCGTATAGTAGATGTAAATGTTTTCCTTTTTTATTTTTGAAATAAATTACTAAGGTTATTTTGAACTAAGAAACACTGAACAATGTGATGCATGGTACTCTTGTTTTGCTGTGCAAAGTCACTTGCAGACATACTTTTATTTCTAAATAAAAATACAGAAGAAAGACATATTAACCCTGTGTGCTGTCAGTCCCTTTTACATCTAAATTAAGCAGCTGTTTTCTGGTAGTACCATAGAAATATGCATTTCTGAATGGTAACTTGTAATACATTAGCGTAAATTATTTTTGGATAAATCTAGCTGGGATTCTCTTGGATTTCCTTTTTAAACGCTGTTTTGATATAATCTAAAAGCATGTCTACATTAAAAGATTCCACTCTTGAAACTCGGTGGTAAGTGACCTTCTTCTTTTCTCAGATAATCTCCCTTAATTTTCTGCATTGTCATCCATTTAAATTTTGCTAGGTTTCATCCGGTGGAAATAAGTGTATTCTGTCTATGGACACACGTTAATTTGTTGAATCCATGCAAAATGTATGGTTATTTCACTGCAGCAGTGACCTTTCTGATGGTTCTTTTTGAAGTCCTCTCCTTAGGGATCATGTTACTTTGTTGAATGTTTTGGAAAATAAGTGCTATTTTGAGCCATTGAGCAAACTGCAATTTTCTGAGACTGTGTATTGACATTCTTTGTTTTCACTCTGCATCTTGTATCTTCCTGGTCTCTAAAGAGATTATCTTGGTTGCTGTGTGTAGCAACTAGAAGTATCATCAGTCCCTGGAAGAGCCCCAGGGCTGTTCCAGGGTAGGAACAGCAGGTGACTTGCAGAAGCTCTGTCCTATTATGACAAATGGCCCATCACCCAGACGGTTTCTGTGCAATAGTAAGAATCCCAGTTTGGAGGCTGTCAGCCAGGATTTACTCTGATTCAGATACAGCCCTCTTGCAAGCTACATATTTGTGCCTAAACATTAGAGTGAGGAGGGAAGAAATGAGGTTATGGATTACAGCCACATGTTTGCAAAGTGTGTTTGTATATGAGCAAAGCTAATCTGAGCACTGATGATTCTGGCTAACTCTAGTGATATTGCTCAAGACAGTAGATCAGAGCTATACTACTGTCTCATGTAAGAAAATGCTGAGGCGTGCTGTCTCCTCAATAATGTGCTTCTGAAAATAAGGTAAAAATGGCAAGCTCTTTTGCCACAGATGGAACTTGGTTCCTTTCTCTAAAAACCTGTTCTTTGTTAATTTGTAGCCTGAAATTGGTTATTTGTTGCAATTGTTTCTTTGAATATTTTCTTTTTTGCATTTTTTTTCCACATTGCTGACCTGATACCATTTCTGCTCCTTGATCACAAAATCTACAAAGTCATTTCAAGACAGTTCCTCTAGTGCTTGCAGGTTTTATTTCTACTATGAGATTCCTTGTAGCTTCCTTTTTAAAAGCTTGATATTGGCTGTTGTCAAAATGAAATCATGGCTCAGACCTGGTAGGCCAATTTCTGTGTCTTGTGTTTGGATCAGTTCATAGTTACCCCTAAGGTACCTGATCTTTAAAGTGTGGTTTGTGCAGCTACTCTTTTTTTTTTTTTCCCCTTGTGGATCTGAAGTGGTTTTTCCAGAGCAGTCACTTTCTAGATGAATTCACTCTTAGGTTTTACTATCTAAATAATATTACTAGTTTGTTTCCTATTGCCCTACATCCTTTTACTGTCACTTAGCTGCATTATTTTTTTCTCCTGTGGGTTTTACTCGATTGTCTTCAGCCATCATTGGTGCTCTCTTGCTGCTCTCCTTGTTGCAGCTTTAGTGGGCAGTGTAGTACAGGCAGTAGGTGCTTCTCCAAACTGAAAGCTTTATTTATTGTTACAGTTCTTTTTGTAGTTGTTGTTGAAAGGGTGCCAGTACCTAAAATGAAAATAAATGTCCTGGTTTAAAGATAAATTAGTTTTCAGGAAATCAAATTGAGGGAATACCTTGTATCATGTTACAGAATACAAAGTTGGAGTCTTGAAAATACTAAAAAACATGGCACATTATTGAATTGGGCAACTCAGAAAGGAGGCTGTGTTTTTATTTATGTCAAACCCATAAGGAGTTTTAAAGCTGCTCCCTGTGTGTGTGTGTGTGTGTGTGTGTATGTTAAACTGTTTTTTGCCTTATGTTGTATGGTGCACAGCTTTCAGATTTGCAGCCTGATCTTGTAACTTTGCCTGTGTGCATAGGCCTGTTGTATTTGATACTGCTGATGCATGAGTAAAGGTTGTAGCTTGAGGCTCTTAAAGTACCTACCTCTTTGTTCTCTCTGTAGGGAATATCTGGTGAAGGCCAACAGCAATCAAATAAGATTACAGAACAAAACACAATTGTCAAAATTGCTTCTATCTGAGCATATTCTGGATGCTGGCAGAAACCGAGAGTAACGTGCAGTTGTGTGACATGTGTAAAATAGATTTAATATCTTCTGCTCTTGTAAAGTATCTTGAGAATCTTTTTAAAAGCAAGCTGTGTAGAGAAGAGTTCCTGCTCTCTGTGGGCCGGCAAACTCACTGTGACCTTTCTAGTTTACAGTGTACCACCTTTATTTCTTATCTCTCAAAGTAAGAACACAGACCTCACTTTTTGATTGTTTTTTGCTACTTTCTTCCTGCTTTGCTGCAGGAATGATGCTTCCTTCCACAGCAGTTTTTGAAGCAGTTCACCAATTTTAACTAAACTTAGAGGAGTGGCCTTATAAATTCTGTGGCAAAAGGTGGTTTAAAAACCTCTAGATTTCCTGAGCTTGCTCCTTGATAGTTGTGAAAAAATCTGCAGGAGGCAAACCATTTGAAGACTTCCAGTTGGAGCACTTTCTGTCTTCCTACATACTCAGCTCAGTCCAGTGAGATGCAGATAGGCAGAAAATGAGACATTTGGTTGATATTCATGAACTGACTAGTTTATTCATGGCAGTAATTGTTACTGTCAATATGGTACTTTGACACAATGTACCGTATTGTCTAAAAAAAATTTATTCTCCTAAAGAGAACAAAAAAATGCATACTGCTCTTGAAGTCAACGTGCTAATAAGCATGTTGCCATTTTTTAATTGAAAATGCATTGCATTCTGCTGTGTGGGCAGTTTTGTTTTTTTTTTTTTTTCCCTGTGGAGGAAAAAAATTAACTTTCCTCTTTCAGACATTGTGGAATTTTTCAGTTGAGTGGGAGTGTTTTAACTAATGAAAGGAAAACTGCAAATATATACCGTTTCCCTTGCTTTTAATGAGCTTTGCCAGGGTACTACGTGCTTATAGAAGTTTTTTCTTTAGTTGGTGCGTAATGAGAAACTACCAACTCTTTTGGGTGCTCTATAAAATTTTTGCTAGCATAAGCATTTGTTAATATGTATTACTGGACTTCAGTGGAGTTTTGGTAAATGTAACTGCATAGCTTCCTTTGTACAAGGGTCTGGTAATAACCTGAACTGCCTTTCCAAGAAACAAGTGTAGTCTGCTTTATCTTCATCAATACTTTCCTATGTAAAATAAACAAACTTCCCTTGTGATAAACTTCATCAGCAAATTGTATAAAATTGCACCAAGATGCAATGAACTGTAGACGTATTTTGGTGTAAGTTTTTCTGAATTTCTTTTTGAGACATGAATAAATGTCTCAAGGATTTGATTTAGGAGCATAACTCTGCAACAAAGCAGGAGGCCTTAAGATCTTAAATATCTTTTGAGGAGCTTGGAGAAATTGTTAAATGACAGTATCATTTTAAGTGTGACTTCTGTTATTTATATGAGCTTCAAAATTTTACTCTGCATTTTTTTATTTATTTTTTTTTCCCTAGTTCGTGGTTCTATTCAAATTAAAAAACTCTCTGTACACATGCTTTTTTACTAGTTGAAATGCAGTCATTAATGAAGAATTCTGTCAACTCCACAAGGGTAGCATTTCAGTGGCTGCTGCTTTCAGCAGCTTAGGCACTGCTAGGTCTTGACATGTCACAAGATGATATTAAAAGAGGTTTTATCACTGTAAGAGAATTACTATGCTCCATCCACAGCCTTTACACAAAAGAGGGACATACCTTTTGCTCTAGGGGACTCCCTGGGACTTGACGAGAAGTACCAATTTAGGAAGGAGAGAAAAGAGATGAGCAGAAGAGCTGTAGGACCTTCAGAAGTGTTACAGGTAGGCTGTAAAGCTTCAAGAGACTCATGAGCTGATGCTCTAGATTATTCTCCTAGTTACCTATGTTGGCTGGATTGCACTGATCAACCTAATGTGTATGTGGCAGGCATCATCCGTCTCTTTCACGTGTGAATTTATCTTTGGGCCTTGTGTCTTCATAGGCACCAGGCAAATGTATTACAGGGGACCATGATCCAGCGTGGATGTTAGAGCACTGTAGCCATGTTTATATTGCAGTTTTGTCTCATGTAGAGACATTGTTTCTGTTTTCATTCCTGCTCAGAGCCTTGAAGGTAAGTGTTGCATTTTTTTTATGGATGAGGCAAGACAGTAATTGAAGACCCTGTCTTAATGCATTTGCCCAAGGGGGATAAACAGAGTCTGTTATTTTGATATTTGTTTCCTAGCACTCAAGTTCAAAAACGGGATTTGGAGGAGCTTTTGTCAGAACTGAGGCTTAGTGTGGATGTGCCAGTTTTCATTTAAAAAAGCAGGAAAAATTGACTGAAGTCAGAGATCACAGGTGCCCTGTTTTAATACTCTTAGGAAAGGAAATACTGCTGGAAAGGGGATCAAGGGAGTTATTCTGATCTTTGGCCCTCATTCCAATGTTTGTTTTAATTGATGACTCTTCACTCAATAATGAATCAAACCAGTAAAAGATGGTGTGAGGCTTTGGTTAATGTGGACACAGTAGTCATAGGAAGTAACCTTGGGTTGAAAGGTCACATTGGTTCTGTGTAAGATGAAAGAATAGAAGGGAAGATGAAAGCAGCTCCGTTACCCTCCTATGACCACCAATACTGTGCCTTGGTTAGGTGAAAGGTTTCTTGAAATCTCCAAGCGTCACAGCTGGAGAATTGTTTGTAAAATCAGTGGTGCGAGACGGTGGATGAGTAGGGGGTAGATTGGACGAAGCATTGACCCTGAAGGAATATAAACACTGCTGTCATGAAAAATAGGATGCTGAAGATGCTTCAGAGAGAAGCTAGGTGGTGCAGCTGGCTAGTGTATGAGCTTTTCTCTGCTGGGGACTTACATTTTAAAACGAAACCTAGATTTATGAGAGCATACAAATGAAGTGGCCTTACCCCAAGAAAAGCAGCAGGATGTGGGGAAATTGCACAGTAACTTGTTGCTTTATATCTGACTCACTTATCTATCAGTTTTTACTTCCATAGAGGAGAGGAGGAGAAGGGATACTTCCTTTAGGCTATAGGTAGATATTAAAGGATGTATCTTAAAAGTCCCTTTTTAATTATTTTTTTTCCTGCTACGGCAAGCAGACAGTGCAAGACTAGGGCAATATGGACATGTTAGTTATTAAAGGCTTTAAATAATACTGTTTATCTGTAAACACTGCTGGGGTAAGAACATTATTTACCTCCAAGAAATGATTGATGTCAGGATGGTTTTCTAAGTAAAAAGATCTGCTCTGGTCAGAGTTCAGGATCCAGCTCCCAGGCCTGACCTGGCCTCTTTCCATGACCATGTATAATTTGTTCAGTGAATCACTTCCCAGCCAGTGAGGTGTTTATCCGTACTGCTTGTCAGGAGTTTTCTAGAGAATGCTTGTTAAGTGCCTTTTACTGAAATACCGTGTATAAGTACAGTTTAAGGTTTGTTTATGCTTGAGCTAAGTCAGCTCTCAGACCCTCAGCATGCAGAGAATGCAAATCCTTGTCCAGCTGAAGTGCCAACATTAGGCTGCTTAAAATCGTGAGCTCTGCTCTTAGCAATCTAGGACAACAGAAATAGCAAGCAACAGAGTTTTTCCAGAGCATTTTTGTTTTATTGTACTTGGGTTTGTAACCTTGGAAAATGTTTTCTCTTTCACTTTTTTTCTGTTATTCCTGTAAGGAGCCAGTGACTAGGTCTTTGGGAGGAGGGAAGATGCATTCTGCATGCATTGAAAAATGTATGTTCTCAAATATTGCTATAAATAGGCAGAAGAGAAATGAGAAAGTTCTGTAGTCTTTTATTTACTTGAGACTTTGCAATAGTATGCCCTGGTACTATTTGTAGCAACTGTAAAACAACAAAAAAAGTAAAATACGTAAGCTTAAAGGGTTTAGACCAATGTCACTGGATTTTTCTTTTGGGATCTTTGAAAACAATCAAGTAACAGTGAACTCATCAGCATCGTTAGAAAGCTAAGACCTAAAACAGGTTACTGCAGGACCTGCTGCAGTTGCTGAAAAGGCTACCAGAGATATGAATGGCTTGCTGGATCAGAAAGTGGGAGGAAGAAGAGATTTCTAAAGCTTTAAAAGAAAAGGAAGTTTTAAGCATGCTGATGGGATCAAGGCAATGTGTGTTTTTTAAACTTGAACCCCAAACTGAACTCTCATTTGCATCAAGTAGTGTTGTTTAAAAACATCTCTCCCTCCTTTTTATCCCTCAGGATAGATTTATCATTACATTAACAGCCTATTTAATTGAAGTGAGTGGTGAAGATAGTCTACAAGAACCCTAACTGTACTTGAACAGCTTGGACAGAGCATGTTATTACTTTTCTCAGCCAATCAAGTTTTAATGCTTTCAAAAAACAGCCTTAGCAATAAAGAAGCTCTGCAAGTTGTCCTCCAATGAACTGTTCAGCTGAGGCAGCAGATAGTTTGAAAGTGAAAGGCATTTCTTCTGCACAGCAACAATTATTTCTGAAATTGGTGAAAATCGGTTCTTTCAATGGGACAGTCTTCTGTCACTGGTTTGAACAAAGTTTTTTTTTTTTTTTTTTTTTTAGTGCGAGTTAATTGTTGAGAATGCTAAAAACAGAAAATGAGCAGCTAATGTGAATGAGAAATAAACGAAAAAGTCCCTAGATCAGGAAGTATGTGGCCTACTGTTCTGCCCCTAAAATTTAGCGTTAAGTACTAATTATACCAAATTTTTATTAGTTTTTAGCAAAAGAGAGTGCAAAAAGAGATTTTTTGTGACAGCTTTATAAAAAAAAAAAATCTGTAAGAAATCAACCGAACCCATTTTTTGAGGCTTATCATATGAAATGTCTTTGAACTTTGTGTACAAAAGAAGATGTATTGGTTCTCCACCGTCATAGTCCTGTCAGGACTGCTCATAACCTCTTCATTATTTTGAATCACACATGAGCCTGTTTAATGGGAGCATTAGTGGACTCCTGACAGTGTGCATTTTATGGAATTATTGCAAGTTTTGGCTTCCAGCCTTAGATTATCCTTGTGAATTGTGTTTTTAAAAAGTTGGAAAGGCTTTGCCTTTCTCTACTGCTGCACTGTGGGGCTTTGATGCTTTCACAAAGTGGACAGTTTCCGGTATTTAATCCTCTCTCTGTAGGTAAAGAAAACAGCTATGATGAAGGAATATGACAGTGAACATCTCAGTTGAGGGCTCTTGATTTTTTTCCCTCTTCCCCAGCTGCTTCTGAAGACTCAGAAGCCTTGACCTCCATCATTCCTTCTTCACCACTTCACTGGAAATACGATTGCTTTTGGCTTTCGATGAATATTCAGAATGCCACCATCTGTTACCCTGTCTTCTCTGAGGGCAGAAGCAGCTTGACTCTCCAAAGATTTCTTTCTTTTTTTCTTTTCTCTCTCTTTCTCTCTTTTTTTCTTTTTTCTTTGAAGGTGAATAATGAATCCTATCATCTGGGAAAGCCACTATGTGACATCTGCAGAACAGTAATTAAGAAAAATCATACTAGATATTGGGAGAGAGGGAAGACAATGGACCTGTTTCTGACCAGCATTTCAGAAGCCTTCTCATCCCCTGGGTTGGAATGGGGCAGAGAGAGCAGCTTATTATATGGAGAATGGTTATTTTGCATTTTTTCAGAAACAGACTGTTGTTATTATTGTCTGTTGTGGTAGACTTTGTCTATCTCCATAACTGCTTTAGCTTAGATAACCTGTGGTTTTGTCTGGATCTGGCTGCAGGAATGTGGTGAGGAAGAGCTCTTGCCCTTGAAGTGAGGACTAGTAGGGGATAACTCTCTTCCCTGTGGTCTTGCTGAAGAATCTTGAGATGCATCAGCTCTAATACTGAGATCAAAAGGTGGAATTACAAACTTGAGCTTTGTACATGGCAAACCAGGAGACTGAGCCTATGTTGGATGTGTAGTTCTGCTGTGGAAGAAATAAGGTACTAGCTGAGTTTCCTCTGACTGCAACTAAGCAATGTACTTCTGCAGTGTGATCAAAACAGTCACTCCTGTACATTAACATGGCACTTTGAGGAAACCTGCATACAAGGTCCCCTATGCAAATAAATTATCTTCATAAGAGCAGAAAGTGGATTGTGTTTGTTTCTTCCTTATCCTGCTTTCTTCTCTGAAATCAGCTGATGTACTGAAGGGGAGAGAGACAACTTGAACTAAGTTTTTAATCTCTGAATGTTCCTGGTTTTAGTCTCTGAGTGTTCCTCTTGCACGATGTACTGCGTGCGTGACATAAACTGTGGGTTTTGTGGATTGGTGTCTCTGACTAATCTCCAGCCTTAAGCCTTTTGTTTGTTTTTTGTCTTCATGCTGTCAAAGTGGAAGCTATATGAAGCATTGTGTAATGAAACAATAGATGAAAGTTTTCGTATCGGTCTGGCCTGAGGCAATCCTTATGAAAAGTTCCGCAGTGTCCTGGAATACTGCTTCAGCAGGCTGTGAGGCAAGCAGAATATACCTGCATTTTGTCTGTCGTTTAAGGGAATCAGGAAACTTTGAGGCTCCCTTTTGTATTGGCTAACTGGGTAAAGGGGCTGAGCAGCAGAGTTAGAACAAGGTAATAGTCCTAAAGCTGGACATGCCATGAGAAAGGCTTCCCATCTGTTCACCTGCGCTTGTTTTAGTGCTAGGTGAAGACAAGTGCAGCATGGAACCAAGCCCGGAGAAGCAAGAGTTTCGCTATGCTTTCTGCTTTGCTGTGTTTGTTGAAATGGATACCTCTGTCTTTCCCTTTACTAAAGCATAATATGTGAACCCTGCTGCAGTCGGGCCCCTTTCATTCTTGGCAGAGGAATCCTGGTTGCCTGGATTGCAAGTAATTAGTACTGAACGCAGGCAGAGGTGATTCTGGCTGATACATCACTTGTGGAGATGCCAAAATCAAAGGAAAAAATCAGCTGCCCAACCTGGCTCCTTTGGTGGTGATCTTAGAGCTAATTGCAGAGCAACGGGGGAGGGAGCCACAGTAGGCAGGAAAACAAATAGGCCTTCCTGGAGACATGTGGTGAGAGCTTAGAGAATATCTGGTTGAAGTTCCTTGGGCCTGTGCCAGGGGGAGAAACGAACACATGTGCCAAGATGCAACTGGGGAGCAACTTCTAGAAGTCGGTCCAAGCAGTCAGCTCCTGGCTGTTGCTTACCAGGATTAGGCTGTGCTTGCCACACATCTTGTTTGAGTGCTCAGGTATAAATCTTGCTTGTTGTGTTTTCTGTTAGCAAAGAATTGACTTTCGTCACTGCCAGAAGTTCTGTTTTCCTGCTAAAATGTTGCATTTGGGAATGTGCGGCTGCTTCTAGCTTCTGTTTTATTTGTTCTGCCTGTGACGGGTATTGCATGCTCTTACCAAAGAATCCCAGCGCCAATTAATTATTGCCTGATTGTGCAAGGTGAGGAGAGAGAGTTTTAAGGCCAGTGAAAAAAATGTTGAGTTAGGGAAAGCAGAGGAAGTCATGCACTACTGCCTCTACCTGACCTTCCTCCTTTCTCTGAATTTCAGCAGAGGCTCACATAACTCCTGGTCCTTCACAGGGCTGCCTTCTCTCTCCTGTTTTCTGAGAGAGACTGCCGGTTTATTCTTCTCAGGATATTCTCAGGCTTTATGCAATCTTTAAAGACAGAAATGGCCATTAAATTGTGCAGTTTGACCTTGTGTACAGTATAGACCATTAAATTTGACCTAGCACAAAAGATACACATAGACCTGATTTGTACCTGAAGGCTTATCCTGCTGCTAGAGATAGCTAGGCATTTTCTGTAGTCGTGTTTCCTCCAGAGTACACTTGAGGTACAACAAATGTAATATATTCTTTTTCTGTAATAACTGTGGTTTGGAAGCTGGACTCAATTTTCAGATTTGTGTTGTTCTAGGCAAGAGATAACACAAAACCAAAGCAAAACACAACCCGCCCCTGCAACCTGTGGTACGCAGTGGGCAGCACCGAGCACCGTGGGAGGCAGATCTGTGTTTCTGCAGGCCGTACTCTGCTGGTGCAGTAATTATTTAGACAGCTCTTAAACCAGGCTTGGGGGGGAAATGGGCATGTGCTTACAACTACAGGAGGTCTCTCATGGCAAATCATCGGTTGCTTGCCTCTGGCACTTTCTCCTCCTGGAAGCTGTAGATCTTTAAGAACATTCCTAAGGGGGTTGCTGCTGAGCTTTCTAGGTACCTGTCCTAACTACTGTATCGTTACTGTGAAGAAAAGCACTACACCTCTTTTAAGGGTTTATTGTAACTATAGCTAAGCAAAATGTTTTTATCTAAGAGTAAGCTTAATGAAAACAGTTTTGGTGCAAGAAGTACTTGCTAAGTCAGTTTGATTTTAACCATGAAAAGTTTGGGATAAAAATTTTGGAAATTTTTTGAAAACTGAGGCATTATTCTTTTAGTTTAGAATGGTTGTTCTTTTGGAAATTCACTCTAGGAAACAAGAAGCTTAGGGAGCCCCTAGAGAAATCATTGTGTTTTGCGTTGAAGAGCACTTTGTGTCAGTTTAAAGTTAAATTTTCCTTCTTCATTTCTTCTTCCCTACCAGATATGATTTGTTTGATCCACATCTAGTTTACCGTATTTTCTCCTCCCACAAGTTTATCCACCAATATGCAAGACCCAATATTCGCAGGCCAGATGACAGTTTTAAGGCTTTCTAGGTATGATGAAATGTCATCATTTTATTATTTGCATTGGCCACAGACACTGCACTGGAATTCATTTTGTACTATGAAAGTGATATGAGACCACAGTGGAGCTGTAATGGGGTATGTAAAGAAACATAATATTGAATGCTGCTGGTGGGATTGCGATCAGGAAGCCATGAAGGATCATTGGTATTATGTCTTCATCTAGGATTAATTTGTATTATATTTTTTTCTTTTGTCTTGGAAACACCAGAACTAGGAACTGAAACAGGTAAACTGTAAAGCTAACATATGTAACTCTTTTCTGTTCTTAATTTGTATACTTGCTTTTTAATCTCCTACAGCTGTCTTGCTGTTCTCATTTACTGCAACCTGTTTTCCTTTAAATTGTAAGCTCTTACTAGTACAAGCGTATTAAAACACAATGCCTAACATAGAGGGGTATGACTGTTGTGGATGTTTTGGCCTGCACTATGATATAGTAGTAATATTTGTGTCTGCGTCTTGAGTAGCTTGCAACTAAACTTCCATGAGCGTATGCCATGACATACAGTAAGAACTCAGTGATTTTGCTGGAAGACAACCTGGAATGCAGCATGCTTTAAATTGGAAGCATTTCTGTTGGAATGTGTTTCCCAGACAGCTAGATACTAGGCTGTTTTTTCTCAAGGGCTGCCTAAAGAACGCTGCAATGGAGACCTGCCTTGGGAAGATATTCCTGGAAGTTTGATACCGCATGAAAAATGGGCTTTTTAAACTTCAAAGGGAACGATGCCTTGTGCTTCCATCCAGAAGCAGAATTTGTCCCCTTTTTTCATGTCTGTTCATGAGTAACAACCCCGAAGCGCATAGCTGGTTGTGTTTCTTTTTGAAACTTGGTTATGGTTATTTTACTCTTGGGCTCTGCTGCCATTTGTAAAGCGGAAGAGTAAATGTTATCAGGGTCCCTGAGGTGACTTACCGTGACATCCATCTGTTAGGTTACAATCAAATGAAATATGCTCAAGGACTTTGTGCTTCCCTTCTTGCATGTTCCCAGATGCTACTAGATGTGCAGGATGACATGACTTCTAACAACGTAACAAGTTTGTGATTCACTTAGAGATCCAGGTTATAAATAAAATGGGGGTTTAATTAGGTGATTTATTTGTGATGCACAAAATATCCAGTTATATACTACACCAGGCACCAAATACTGTATTTTTTGAGATGACGTGCACCTACTGAGTAATGCCCACTTAGTGAGTAGTCTCAGTGGGCTGAAGACAGGTAAGGCAGTAGTGAGCTGTGCTCAGGGAGAGGCACTGCGTTTGAATCTGCCACGGTGGCCCAGTTTCGCAGCTGGGTAAGTAAAAGTTTTCTGTCAACTTCTGTGACATAAACCAGTTTCTAAAAATAATACATAACTTGGGAAGTTTTTTAAAGAGCAGAGCAAAAATATCCTCTTCATCCTTAATTCAGCCTTCAATAATTTCATGCAGAGTTTAACATTCTCTGTTTTATAAAGTATGAGAAGTAGAGTTACATATTTAACTTAGCCACTGAAAAGTGTAGCATCATCACAGGATAAAACTTTATCTTGGCTTTAAAATAAAACTAGTTTGTAGCCTGTTGCTGGACATCCTTTTTTGCCATTTTCAACTACTGATGTTTGAGAAAACTCTTTTCTAGTATTTATTTATATTATTTATATTTATTTATATTATTTATTTATATTATTGTATTTATTTATAGGTTTAGAACCAAAAGCTACCTAATATTTTTTAATAATATTTTGAATATGATAGACACAACCAATGCCACATGCTAAGTTGGGTTATTTGTTTGCTTTTAAAAATACAGTACCAGATGTGAGCATTTTACTTTTATTGAACTTAGGTAATATGGTTGCCAATGACAATTACCATCAGTGATGCCTCTTAAACATATGAAATTGAGTAATCTGAGTCAAGTTCATGGTGAAAGGACTATGTTCTTGCAAACCATAAGAGAAAAGATGAACCTCATCCTTAATAAGTTAAGAAATATAAATATAACAATGGGTATCTTAAGTTAGATTTGGCGCTGTTTTAACTGACACGTATAGCAATACAAGTGTTGTGTCAATGGGCCTGTACTCAGGCTTTTGAATGTGACTTTCCATAGAACATCCAAATGCCACATCTATTTCTGACCCTGCTTTGTCTCTTGATAACTTAAGCTGCCATTGGGTTTAATCAGTGTGATGCATGTGCAATTTGTGCCATTCTCCCTGAAAGGATCCCCCCGGCAGTTGCGGGGGAAGAGCTTTGGAACAGGGCCAGGAACCAGACTTATTGGAAGGGAAGGCTTAAAAACGATCCTTTCGGAGTACTTTGGAGCAATGAAAGAATTAGGGTGAAAATGCTTTAGCAAGCATTTTAAAAGAGAAAGCACTTTACCAATATGCTAAAGTGAGCTTCTGTGAAAGAACCCTTGATGTCAATGTCATTATTCTTGGGTTAAACTGGCCGTGAGGTAATTTAATTGTGGCTATCCCTTACTTTTAGCAGAGGCTGGTGAGACTGCTCAGCATTAGCTACAGCTGTGTTCAACATCTGATCAAGCAGAAAGCACTAAGTATGTCTGCTTTGGAGAAAAGATGCTGGGAACAAATACAAAGTCAGACTCTGCTCTGGTTTGTTTTAGACCACAAACATCTCTTCCGTCTGCTTTTACCCTGTGTGTAACTATAATAAAGACACTTTATTTGCGGGTCTACATACACATCTGCATAAATCTAGTTTGATTCTTTGGGCTTTTTGATACTTGAAAGAGGTAAACAATGTATGGAGTCAGTCTTTATTTTGTATCTCTGTCTTGTAAAGTTACTCTGGAGGTGAACAGAGCATAATTGGAATATGGCAGTATGGTCTCACAGAAAGAACCGCTTTAATAGTAGTAACAATAATATGCAGTTTATTTAGGAGAGCCTTACCTAGAAGCGAGATCCCTATCTTGATTCTTAGATATCTCAAAGCCAAAATATCTGAGAAAGAAAATATTCATAGGACTATATTGAGTGGTTTGCCATCTCATAAATATGGGAAATATGGGGTTGAGCTCCTCGTTTCTGCATAGTCTAGTTTTAAAATATGACAAGGAACCAAGCTCCAGCATGTTTGTTTGGAGACCATATCTCTGGGGAATATATCTCAATGCTGAGAAGGTTTTCTTGACATTGTTTGAATTTTTTCTTTCTTCATATTTTACATTTTAATTTAATTATTTCTAATTATATCTGATACTGCTGAACTAAATTGTTCTGAGATAGTGAGCTAAAAGCTTAGCTTTTTTTATATTTAAAATGATAAGTATTGTTACTTAATTGTAAATAGTTAACCAACCTGTAAACACCTTCTTGCGTTTCATTAGAATGTCTTCTCTCAGCTTGCTTTGGAAATTGCTCCCATTTAAGTAACAAGAAGCATTGCTCCCCCCTCTCATTTTCTTTCTTTTTTTCCCCAGCTCCTATCAGTCTTTTCTTTTTAAGTTCTACTAATCTGGTTTCTGGAAACTCCCATAAGCACACACAGTCACTAGGTGGTGATGTTCTGTCAACATGGAAAAACATGGAAAATACAAATTCATGAATAAAGGACGAAAGAGACTACATCATAGAACATACCATTATATAATTATAGTTCCTTAATTATTGCAGCTTTTTCTTTACATTGTCCTGAGAAACTGTGTGTTTGGAAAAAATTGTTACTGGTTGTTTTAATTTCAGTCTGGTGAATGATTCATTCTGGCCCTTATTTTAATTGGGGGTGAGAGGAGAGTATATATGAATAATTATGTCTTCCACCATCCGATAGAGTTAACACTAGTGTTGTGAAGAGCTCGAGAAAGCTGCTGACACCTGATGTCAAATGGTCAAAGGTAATATTTAAACATATGCTTGGAACCAGTTTACAGAAGGGAGTAAAGGAAGTGCTGAACTTGACACAGGGTTATTCTGAGTTTCTCTTTTGAAAATTGTATTTGTGCTCTGTTATGCTTCCTTGATCTATAAGGAGATAGAAAAGTTTTAAAAAAAAGTTTTCACCTTTAAGTACCAGGAAGTTTTTTGTTTATTTTGTAGGTAATAGTGTGTGGAGGACCTGGGCTTTCAGAAGAACCATGATCTCTTCACAGCGTTTATTAAGATAAATTTTCAGGCAGTTGTTTAAAACAAACTAAAAATTCCTTCTTTTTTTATCACAATTATTCCATTTCTAGTTTCTTCCCAAAACTTTGATCAGATAGATGTATAGAATTTGTATTTCCAAAGTATAACACAAAGTATCTCTCTATGTGACTTTAAAAAATGTCAAAAAGACATGCTGTATTCCTTTTTCTTTGGCAAATGCCTATTTGCAGCTTATGAAATTTCCCCTGGAACACGGAGTACTTGTGTACTAAAACAGGTTAATTTAGTTGTGTTTTCCCTTTAACCCATGTTTTTGTTATATGCTTATCCAGCAAATACAGTTTTCCTTAGGCTGGTTACCATTTCTACATCTGCAAAATTGTTTTGTCTTTGAAATCTCCTTGACTTAGATAAAGAGGAAGCAGAAAAACATTGGAAGCAATGAAATGATATAAGAAACTTCTGGGTAGGCCTCCTTGATCTTGTGTGTTATCAGAGACTTTAATCTATAAACATGAAACTTTGGAAGAGGCAGGGGGAAGAGGAATATCATTCTCCTGAGTCCTTGCTGACTGATCTAGAAGATCTGACATGTCTCTTGGACTGTGCATGTGCCATGTTGTACTACCAGTATTTTCCACCTAGAACGAGACTCCATTCCAAAATTAAATTCTATGGTTTCATTAAACATAGATCAAAAGCAACTCTCCTCCCCCAACCTCTGCCCCCCCAAATTACTTCCTAAGAAAGCACTGATAAGATTAATAAACAACAAATGTTTAAGGGCCACATACCAAGATATTGCCACCCACCACCCTTATAAACAGTAGAGTCAGTTTTCAAATTAAAGGCGACGGGGAAGGGAGAGGGAAAGGAAGAATATCTTGGGACAGGTCCATGCAAAGAACTTTTTCAAGGCTAGTGATGGCTGTGAGAGTTATGCGGTGTTAAATTTTATATACACACACACACACACACACACACACACACACGTGTGTGTGTATAGATATATTCAGTAATTTTGTACCAGCAAAGCTGGGTGCGGAGGCATGCATTTTGGCAAACAAGCCAGAGTAGGTTTTTTCATTTGTGGCAGTGGGAATAAGCTGTGTCAGCACAGGAAACCTTGCTGTGCAAGCTGTGTCTGTCCTGCGAGGGTTTGCTGGCATGCTGCATTTGACCTTCTCTGCCATAGACCAGGCCTTTGAGAGGAGCTTGCTTACTTACTGATTCCAATTTTTTTTCTGATGACCTTTTAAATTCTACATTTGTCTCTTTTAAATATCCTAGCTACTCTAGCATCCTTGTGTCGGTCGAGATGTGGGCACTGATGATGCCCTCTGCTGTGGAGGTGACTTCCAGGCAAAACCAAACTGCACCATTTTAGTTTGTCTTCCACACCAGAAAACACGCACCATAAGAGCAACTCAGCAGCTTATACTGCCCCGGCTAAAGGCTTTGTGTCTTGCTTATGCTGCACCAAATCAGGCTGTAAAAGGCAGGGTTTCCAAAGGGGGAAATGCCAAGCCACCGTTACTGACCATATCTGGAAGGATATGTTGTAAGGGAGTCACAAGCTGCCCATCACCATCATACTGAAATCTCAAGAAACTGCCAGAGAACTTGCATAACCCTGCGTTGGCAGGACACTGCGGAATCTGCCTGTAATCTACTTGGAGAGATGTCTGTGTTTAATATAATTCTGATTTCCTACTCTCATTTTACAGCCAAGTGCAGACTTGGATCAAACAGGAGAGGTGGGAGCTTGTGTCTCGGCTTACCTGGATTAATCGCTTGCAGAGGACAAAGCCCTAACAGTGCTGGTGAGAGAAGCTTTTAACACAATTCCACTTCTATCCAGGTTATTTACTAACCAGAAATCATAACTTATTGACAATGAAACCGCACTTTCTAGCACATTCCCCTTTGCAAGTAAACATTTTAAATCCACCATCTGATTCCATTAAGTCCTTTTGAAAATTCTAATAACCTTTGAAATGTCCTCACTCCATAAAGGAAAGTCTGTTACATTTTCAGAAAAATAAGCTTTCAGCTGTGCCTTCTGTATTAAAAAGTAGGCTTTGGTTGAGAGAATATTATTCATATTTATATATGAAAATTATATTGCCTCTGTAAGTGACTGAATTCTATAATATCTTTTTAGTTTTACAGCTTTTTAATGCTGCCACTTAGTAACCCTGCAGATTCTGTGTCTAAAATGAAAGCAGATCAGCTGTAATTATGGTAATATTTTAGGTTTGTTTTGTTTACCCTTGATAGAAAGCTCATTTTTAATTTATTTAATTATGCCACACTTTTTGTCTTATTATGAAGCATTAGGAGAAAACAGACTTTAAGCTTTGAGGCTCAGGCTCTTAACCTCTGGAAAACAGCTCTGCTTCTCTCAAACCCTGGCAGGGTTGGTCTCAAGAATACTGATATTGCTCTGGGTTTTATTGTAAAGTAATAAAATGCTGAAGCCCGTTAAGTGTGCTGGTGACGTTTGCTGAATGGAATCTGAGTTCTCAAAATTTACCTGATCCTATTTTAGCGGGAAAGGAGATTTCGATCACTAGGTTAACTTTAGTATTTGAAATGGCCATTAACAACGCTCTAGTGCCAGAGTTTAGTGCCAATAATAACTGCTGTTGCTTGGGTCTCTTCAGGCTATCCTGGCTAAAACTGCTAATAAGAAATCACAGTCATAAAGTTCTTTTTCTGCTATTGTTGAAATGGTGGGATTATCATAACAGGATTATCAGAACAGGGACAGCCTACAGCAGGGTGGTGAAACCAGTAACTAGTCTCCTATTTTGGTGAAAATCCCAAAATGTAGCGAGAGGGCAATGTAGGCCCTCCGCTCACTGGGAGCAGAGTCCTTGCGCTATATCTTGCAGCTACTGAATTGTGGGTTTGAGAAGGCCACTTTCTTTGCAACTGGAATGAAAACACCAGTTCGTTTCACGCAGTTCATGTAATTGCTGCCAGATGACAGTGCCTCTGTGTCTTTTGATATTGGGCAGCTTTGAACTAGTGATACAAAGGTAAAGGGCTCTGCACATCAAAATCCGTTACTGACCCTGCGAGCCGTTTGTTCCTTTGCAGGAATTCTCAACCATCTATTATGTTTTGCACATCTGACTGAAGTGCTCACATATTTTGGTTATGTGGTTCTAAACTTGAAAAAGAATAGTGTTGTGCTGCCTTGCATGGGCACGTCAGGTAGGAGAGTCCCGTGGTGCTCTGACTTTCTCGCAGTGGTAGGGCATTCATGCTGGCGAGGCTTCTTGTGGCATTGAAATATGCCCGTGAAGGCAATGTTTTCCCATTGAAAATGGTTCTGCTCTGTAGTACACATCATATTGAAGAGATTACAATCGTTCCTACTGTACGCTCTCTCTTTTTTGTCTGGAGCTTTACCTCCATGACACGTTGGCCAGCCAACCATTGTAGAATAAGCAACACTGAAACAGTTCTTCCAGCATGCTTTTCCATCCAGATGCACTGCTCTGGAATAAAAACTGATCAGAGGCTGGATCAGTTAGCTTTGTGAAGTGGATTAAATGTTCTAGGATAACTTTTATGAAATAACAATGCTGGCTAATCCCCTCCAGCTCTTGTAGATAAGACCAAATGGATTTTCTTTGTCTTCTGTTCCGATTTAGTCGCAAAGCATCTGCTGCTATCTATACGTGTTCTGATGTTTACTTATAGCCAAAAAAGAATACAATATTTGGACTAAATTGCATCATATGATTTGATCTGGATACAAAATAAAAGCAATCTTTTTTGTAAATTTTAAGTAATTCTTAATAGGTATTATTTTGTTAGTCTCAAAAAACTCTACCTCAGTAAGTTTTTTGTAAACCATCATCGAAGACTGTAAAGCTTTGTTCTTGCTGTTTATCTGTTAGTACTGTTACCAAAGCTAGCTGAAGTTTTCTTTCTCTCCAGTATTTTAACTTTGTGACCTTACTGTAAAACTTGGAATGAAGCTGCAGCAAAACCATGGAAGTGCATTTGAACGTATCCAGGCAGTGCTTATCTGTTTAGTATTCAAAATAAGGAGTCAGCTTTGACCTTTTCATTTTATTGGCATCAGTTTTTATTCTTTACCTCTTTGCTAATTATTAGTGATCTGCAGGTTCTGGGCCCCATGTTTTACTGTAACTCCAATCTAAATTACATTAGGGAAGAATCTAGAAGCAGGGTGCACAAAATGATAGGCTACCACTGTTTTGCCATATTGAGGTGACAGTAAAGGACAACAAAGGATCTGTTTCCCTCTGTGCGTGTGCTGGGAGATATTGGGTAGGTTTTCTTAGTTGTAGCAGGGGAACAGAATTCACAAGGGGAAAAAAGACAACGTGTTTTTCCTTCTCCTTGCAACAGAGGACCTCGAGTGGTTAGCACAGCGGGCTGATGGTTGGAAGATGGCTCCTGCAATATGCTTGTGATCTCTTAGTGATTGCTTTGTTATTAGATTTACAGGCTCATCCCCTTTTCCTGCCTCGATAGGACTGATCCAGATGCTGGTCTTTCACGTAGGTGCACATACAGAAGAGGAAAGGGGCATGGAAAGGGAGCGGAGCTGGCAGGCAAGAAGAGGGGGCAATGCGGTTGCTGAAAACATTTGCAAGAGAATTTTCATTGCAAGTTGTTTGAGAGCAAGGAGGGGAAGCTCATCACCTGCAGTGTTTGAACTACCTGAAAAGCCTTTAGGTTTAGCAACTGAAGGCTTTTAATTTGTTTTCTCAACATAAGGAGGCACCTTGGTGACACATAAATGCTTACCTAAAACATATGCTTTCAGCTCCTGCACAGCTTCCAGCCTGCTCTAGTAACACAATGTGGAGCTGGCGTGCAAGAGCACAGCCCCAAGCATCTTTCTGTGCTCTCCATCCTGCAAAATTTAGAAACAAAGCAACTGATATGGAGAGAAAAGATTTGCAGTATTCAGCATTGTTTTTTTTCCTGATGCCTGGCTCTTCAAGGCAGTTTCCAATTCAAGTGATTTGATTTTATAACGGAATCAGCAGCAGGATTGGCATTTCCTCTTGTGAAACCTCAGGAGGTGAAAGTCACACTAAACGTGAGTGACACAACTGATTTACAAAATCAGCCAGAAATATTCCACAGGCATGCCAGGAAACTTTTTTTTTAAATGTAAAAAATTTTCTGTAGGAGACCAAAAATAGTTTTGAGGATAATAAATTCCTTTCATGCTCAAATGTGCTGCTCTACAACAAGCATTTACAAGCCAATAGCTCAAAAAAATCAGTCCTAGGAATCAAAATAATTGTAGAGCATTCATATATTTGAATGAATCCCTTGTTAGGGAGATTCCCTCTGCTTCTCTTCCCCTCCCCCCCCTTTGGTTTGTGACAGATGAGGCTGTTCAAGGTTTTATAGGGTAGAGAATGGTATCACCTAGAAACAGGCCATTGATAAGAGGTTGCCTGGGAAACCCTGTGCCCATAGATTTTCATTTTGCTGCATTACACACTCCTAGGTGCAATTATTTATAATTAAAAAGAATTCCTCCTGTGGAAACAGTGAAGTGGTGGGGAAATTACATTATATTCTCAGGAGGATCTAATTCCATTTTCTCATTTGATTTTTTTGATCATCTCTAACAGTAGGGTGTTCTGCTGTTGTTTTTGTTTTTTTGGAAAATACTTGAGGCAGTAGAAATTCTGCTTGAGAAAGCAACATGGAAATACGATGGTGCTTGTTTTAAATGCAGCTCATGTACGCTGTAGTCTGCCTGCCAGTGGAAAAACCCCACCAGCCCTCGTGAGAGCCCCACTCTGATCAGTCTGAGTAGATTATTCCTTCAGCTTTAATAATTCAGACTCCCTGTCTGCCTTACGGGGAGTTTTCCTCTCGCCTGGAAGACACATGCTGCTGACTGGGGAGATCCCCAGTCTGCTGCTTGTATTTTTAACAATAGGTTTGTTCTTGACGCCATCGGGGGGAGTTAACATAATTTTTACCCTGTTTTTTCTATCAAGAAATCCACAGGGGATCTAAGAGGTTTGTGCGAGGTTCCAGACTCCAGTTACTTGGGGCTTTTTCCCCTAGTTAGAGGGAAAAATGTAGGTTTGGCAGTTTTAATTTGTGCTAACAATAAGAGAAACAAAATCATAAGTAGCCTCTCTCATCTGACTTGGTACCATGAGCTTTTTTTATAGCCATTGTTCCCCCCAAAGTATTTTCTCTCTGTAACAGTTGCTGTTAGCATGTTTAAAAAGAGGCAAACCAACCCCCCCCTCACCCCCCCCCCCCCCCCCCCGGTTCTGCATAGCCTACATGCAATTTGCCAGTTTGGCAGAGGGGGAGAGGGGCAATATTTTGTTGAGTTTCATGCTACGGGATTTCAATTCTTAAAACCCAAGTGTGAACTGTGCAATTTTGGCGAGCCCTGCAGTCTAGCGACAGCCTCCATCCTCCTTGCGTGAAGATGGGCATCCTTCTTCCTGCGTTAGAACCGACTCTGTGACACACAGAGAATCGCAATAGGACAAAAGAAGCCAAATAGGATCAAATAGGACCAAAAGCAGGCGGTGTGGGGAAGCCCTCTTTTCAGTCTGACTTTTGGTGGATCAGTACACTGCTGGGACGGCCCCAGGCAGACGGTTTCAGGGTGCTGCAGGCAGTTTTGGTGCGCTGTCCCCGGAGCGGGGCTCGGCAGAGGACTGGCGTGGAAGGCATGCTCATTTCATTTGTAACCGGAGCAACGGCCCGCTTGGAAACCCTTCCAAAGGCTGGTTTGCAAGTGCATGTTGGGTGGGAGGATTTAAGCTCAGTTTGGTTGCAAACACAAGAAACCTTGCGTTTTCCTGTGACTTGAAGGGGGGGAAATCCCAATCCCGGACTGATGTTTTCTGGGTGGGCAGAAAGGCCAGGGCAGCCCCAGGCAGCAGGGAAGGGTGTGGGAGGCCGCAGCGGGAGCAGCCGCTCTGTTCTGCGGCTTCCCGTGCTTGTGGGCTCTGCCCTGCACCTGCAATGCTCTCGTGCACCACTCAGGGCTGCGAAACAGCATCCTTCTGACTGCACATCCTTGAAAATTTTCCATTTGAAGTGAGCCTAGCAGTCCAGTGAATTTAGAGCAATGAATTGCTCTTCTTCCTTGCCTTTCCCACACCCAGCAGGAATGGTACTCAGCCCTCCAGGTGACCACAGCCCAGTACAGTGGTTGAAAGCAGCTGTGACACATGATAGCAGAGGGCCTGCTCTGGAAAGGAGGGCGGCGATCTTGGTCCTCACTGCAGAGACAAGCTACCAAAAGGGTCGGACTGTCCACCAGTAAGTGCAGGGGTTAGAAGGAGAACAGGGAGTGTTTCCTTCTCCTCCGTTTCCCCCTCTTGGTAAACTCTAATGTCCGTCCTTGAGAGACTATCTGTGCTCCAGCTCTCCACTGCTGGTCAAGGGCAAAGAGGTTCAGAAAACAGATTTCCATCTTTTCTAGGCTACTTTTATACAAGATGAGTGGTAAAATTGAGGCATTTATGTTTAAAAAGCTGATAGCACAGAATGTAAATACTTAGAACTGACTGTCAAATTCACTTCTGTTGCTATGTACAAATACAGATTCAAGGTTATGCAGCTCCAGCTGCTTCTGTGCAAGAAGTGATACTGCAAGTTGTTTAAAGTCCTTGTTTGTACATAGCTATTATTTTAATTTGTTCCAGTTTTTACATGCATTTGCTCCAGTAAATGTATATTTTGTTTCTTCTTGACAATGATTTAAGGCAAGGATTCAGTTTCCATATAAATATATTCTGGGGGAACTGCAAATTGCTAGCAACATTGCTCCAGCACAGAAATTCTTCTAGTAAGACAGTTATTGGAGAACTACTGAATTAGTTCATATAATATACACCCTGGAGTTTGATATTGCCTTCTGCCCACTCAGCTTTAAAAATAATAAGCAGATTAGCTTGTCCATGCGGCAGGCTGTGCCTGCAACTCTCCCTCTTTTATGGAGAGGTTAAATGAAACGCAACAGAAGAGTGGTGCTGACTGTGGTCGTAGAGCAAACGTGTGTCTGAGCAAGGAAGAAATCCCTCCGTTCCCCTGCCTGTACTCTGCCCCCGTGTGCTCGCTCTCCTGTTAAGTTCCATACCTGTCTGCCAGGTGTGGTATTACTCATGAGAGAGACAGAAGCTGTGGGATACTTTTTAATAAGGAGCCAGTCCCAAATATCCTCTGCCAAGGGTATTTATGGGTTTAGCCCAAATCCAGCCCCTCCGGTCCCTGTGAGACACGGGTGGCTTTGCCTCCCTCTGTGCTGTTGGTGCTGAGGGTCCCGTTGCCCCCAGCCAGTCGTTGCTGTTTGTGGTTGTGATGCTGAGGCAAGAGGCGACCCTTAAATCTGTTTTTTAGCTTCGATAACATTGCCCTGGGAACTGGGGGGAAGAAGGGCCACTCGGAGCTGCCCCTCACAGCGGCAAATCCTGGTTTTGGCACGTGGCTGGGAGTCACCCTGCGAGAGGGAGCAGGGACAGAGACAGCCTGGGGCCGTGGGGGCACAAAAGCTGCCTTTTCTGTTCGTCTCAGGACATTTTGTCTTCCCCCCTCTGCTTCCCTCCCCCCTTTCCTGCATGCATTTTCTAAACTTTAGTTGGTGTCGATTTTGTTAGATTTTGCTGTTACATTAGCTTGCCCTGGGCTATATTTAACACCAGCAGCAGCAGATGCTATGCCTGTTGTTGCTCCGCTCGCTTTATTTGAACGGTTCCTGCTTTTGTTGGCTTTTCCCCCCAGCAGTCGCTTGCATTTTGTCTTTTCAGGATCCAGACTGCTGAGGTGGGGTTGCTTTGTACGACTGTACAGCTCCAAGGACCTTTGGTTACTGGACTATAAATAATATCTTCTCCTTTTCTGTATTCTCTATGCAATGTATAAGGAAGACTGTGTAAATCTTGAGGTGATGTTATCTAAGCCAATGAGATCTTAAGGGCAACCTCTACTAATACATCACAGCACATAATAAATTTGTCTCTGCATTGTGATTATAAATTCTAATGGCAAACAGGAACAAAAAAATCCCTCAGCAACAACAGTATATATTAGAAACAAAAGGGTTACAGATGGTACTTAGACTTTACTAAAGAATCAGACTTTCAAAGGGCTGACTCTGAATTTTAATTTCTTGTACATTTGTTTCCTTTCTTTTTGTTTTCTTTTTCAAGGGGGAAAAAAAAAGGTTTGGTCTCTGTGAGCTGTCAGTCACCTCTGGAGTCAGCAGTGATACAAGAGCATGCAACTAAAAAAAAAGTGAAGTCAGCATGAAGGCTGAAGTACTGTTTTCTTAAGGTGCTTTTGGAACTGGCAAAAGGTGGAACTTTCTTAAAGTTGTTAAACTTCTTCAGAGTTGTTGAAAACTCCCTAATCTTCAGAATGGAATGGTGCCTGCCATATAGTGCAATCATGGGAGACAGTGCTCATTTCTCAAGAAAAATGCTTTTTAATGTGTACTTTAACTTTGCAATAAGTTCCTTTTCAAGGTAAGATATGTACCACATATACCTGTATATTAGTAGAACTGCAAATTTGCCATATGCATACATGCTAAGTTTTCAAATTGCATTTCTAGTTGAGAATATTACTGGTTAAAATGCAGCTTATGGAAATCTGTTTTGACTTCAACCATGGGTTGTTCAGTTTTATCTTGTGATCCGGTTCCTTGAGAGTGGAATATCCCTTTCATGCTGGTATCTGCTGTCAGAAGCAAATGGCAATACACTATTATGGGTAGAAATGTTAGTCAAGCACGCAAGTGTTGAAGAAAGTAGGAGATCTTTAAATACTGAGCTTTAAAAGGCACATTAAAGATGATGGCAGATGAGAGACAGAGAGCACAACAAATAGGCAAGATAAAAGCGTAAGTCAAGAATATTTCTTTAGCGTTCAGTAGCTTTTCCTTACTATGATAAGACCTGACAAGGTGAAACCACTTATACTGTTCCTGAGATAGACAGTGGCTCAGACGTTTCAGCAGATCATGCTACTTTACCCTACACTGATAGTCTGTATTCGATTAAGGCCCATTAAACCTAAGTTTCCTTGCATGTAGAAGATTCAAGTGCAAATAAACAGTCCCTGAGCTGGGCTGTTGTAATGTAACTTGGAGATATTTTTGTGCTTCTGAGATTGAGATGGGGGTTTGGGCTGCTACTGCTGAAACTAGACCAGAAATTCAACTGAAGTCATTAACAGACCTGAAAATAATCATTGAGGTACCTGGAAACAAGCCCAATCTCAAAAAGCAGTTGTATCTGGTAATCCCTTCTATGTCTACAAACTGCCTGCTGATGTATTTTGTGCTGAGCCTTGGGGCTTGTAGTCTGATGGAAATATTACAAATCTAATACAAAAACACATGGCAAACCTTAGTACAAGTGACTGCTGCCATTGCCTGCCTCTTAGTTTTCTCATCCCTATCTCCTTATTGTGCCTTCCTTCCCTCCTCCCCTGGGCTGCATCCTCCTCAAGCATGGTTTGATACTAGAAAAAATGGGCAAACAGCTGTCAAGGGCTAAAGGAGGTCTTCTCCTCTTAGCGCTGGCCTGACTGCCTGCTGGGTCCGGCGTTGCCCTCTGAACAGCCGATGTCTGAGCGTCCTCCAGGCGCAGCTTGGCAAAACCTGGTCCTGCGCCTCTGCCTTGCGCTGCTGCTTTAGCAGCCTTTGATTATATGACTCTACTGTTGATTTTCCCATTGGATCTTTCTCACTGCTGGTGAGAAGAGCCCTGTCCTCCTTCAGGCCGGGCTTCCCTGCTGAGGTAGCTTCCACCTCCTCTCCTCGGCCCCATCTTCACCGCTTTCTTCTCTTCATGTTCCTGCAGCCCTTGCTTTCATTTGCAGCCCTTGGTTGTGGCACCTCAGGTTCACCAAGGTAAGTGAAGGTACTCACCAGAGGACTATTGAGCCCAAGGCCTTTAAATGGCAGCCTGGTCTGCAGCAGTAGAGTTTGTGTCACCCGGAAGATTAATGAACCAGCAGCCTTTATCATTAACTGAACATGAAGCCAGTCAAGCCTCAATACTCTTTAGCTGCTCTCTATTTCTAAAAGAATTATAGCAGTGTGCCAGCTCAGCTACAGCTAAGACAGTGAACTGCTGTCTGTTTAAAAGGTCACCTATTCTAAGATCTTGAAAGTCCATGCAGTAATTCAGATTATTTTGAAATTTGATGTTCCTCTGGGGACATAGCACTTATCCAGATTTGGGTGCTCTGAAGCTTGCACCCTGCCCAGAACAAAGTCTTTGTAACCTGGCTCTTCACGCTTTGTGTGTGCAGGGGACTCTGGAGCTGCTGTTTGGGTTCTCCTCGAATGGACCTCAGTTACTGGAGATCTTCCTGGTGTCTGGCATCTCTGGCAGAAGCAGTGCAGTGTAATTAAGGATGAAATTTGTAACACCAAATCAGGATGAGAAAAATAGTGGACTGGGAGACTAGAATGCATGTATGTAGCAAAATTAAGTGAATAAAAGGGTTTGTTAGCAGCCTCTTGCTGCAGTCCTGACTATTTCTAGGTGACTTACTGTGATCATGAAACCTCAGCTGCATTTATGCTATGTCGGTTTAAACATTACACTGGCAACTTTCAGTTAAAGTATGTGGTGAACTGCCCCAACTCAGACCAATGTTTGTGTGTTGAGAGCGATATTTCAGCGTGCTCCAAAAGCCACGGGCTCACCCTGATGGCATGTTAGAAGGAAGTAGGCATGGTCAGTAACTCCACACCTAGCTGGTGCAGATATTTGTTGTGGCTCATACCTTTCCTATTGCAGGTGAATTGAACATCCAAGAGGCAGTAGCCCAGTATTACTCAGTGCCCTGTGACTCAGAAAGCAAAAAAAGAAATCACTGTGTAAAGCCCTTCTAAGACAGCCCATGTTGCTTAATTTCTCTTCCTGCTCCCAGGAGCTGTTCTTTTAATGTGGCAAATGCGTGGAAGACAGGAGGTGTGGCTGGTTGAAATTGTTTCATGTCATTCTCTCCTCTAAGTAGGCCAACTGACATCAGGTTACTTTCGTTAGTTCAGGTGTCTCCTGTCCCATGATACTGACAAATAAAAGAAGAGCTTCTTTTCTCCATTGCTCTCTTTCTCCTAAGGGTAGATAAAAGAAATGGGTTCCTTTTAATGCATTCCTTTATCTGTGCAGGGACTTCGAAGAGACTGCATCTGTTCCTGATGTAAAGAATCAGATGTAGTAGTAATGAGAGGCATCTCACTTCACAACTGCTGCAACATCGTACAAAAGTTGAGTGAGGACTGGAAAACAGTGAATGTTTGCTCCAAATGCAAAGTACAGGTCAGTCTGCTTATGACAGCTCCTTCTCTGCAGATCATGATCAGTGTTGTAGGTTTTCTCTTGTTGTTGTTTTGTTCATATGAAGTGCAGTAGTAGCAAAACTGAAGGGACAGCTAAATTCCATCAAGGAGGCCACAGATTCCCATCACCCAGAAGAAGAGAGAACAAGACTTGCAAGATGAGTTACACACGAACATGCGACCATGTGAAGGGAAATTCATTTGGGCTTTGGGGCAGTCATTACTGTCATTTTAACTGGTAATACATGGCTTGGCTTATTGGTTATATTTATGCTTAAAAAAAGACACTCCTGGCATTCTGCACTGACAGGAGTATTGTTCTGTGGAACCCCAACTAAGTCATAAGAATAATACCAAGAATTATGATTTCTTTTTCTTTCCTTTCTAGAAAAGTCCTGTTTATTGGGGTTTGAGATGTGTTAACATTTGGGGAATTGTGTGTTTTCATGCAACTAATTCATATTCACATTGACATGTGATTAGATGCTGCAATATGTGGAAAAAACATTGTGTTTTTCTTTCTTTCCTTCTTTATTTTTGCTTTGGTATTTCCCTATTTTTACAGTCTGGACAGTATATGACCCTAATGACCTGTCTTGTGTCACTAAGAGCTACAAAAGTCCATAGGAGGAAATCTGTTGGCATGGACTGTGAAGCAGGTAACTGTGAATATCTGTTCTATAAATAACAAATGCAAATCTGTTCACAAGCGATTCACGAGAACAAAGAACAGCTGTCCTTGGTCACACTAGAGGTCCCCTGGTCCACTGTCCTATTCTGATGCTTGCCAGTAAAGGATGCATTAGAAGATTATATGAGCAGGGCAAGCTTCCAGTGATACTTTTTCCCAAGGGTGCCTTTCTAGCACTTTGTAGCTTAAAGATTTCCTGAGCTGGAGTTTGCATCTGAATTACATGTTTTGATAGTTCTTGATGGTTCTTTCATGAATTTCTGTAGGCACACTAAAACTGTTTATATATTTTTCCTCTGATATATCCTGTGCAGCAAATTCTGCTATTTAATTGTGCACTGGGGAGAAGGACTTCCTTTTGTTTTTCTACAGCCATTACTTGTAAACTTCATTTGGTGCCTCTCAAATTCTGTGTTAATCAAAACAGTCGATAATTCCCTGTTTGTCTTTTCTGATACCACTCATGTACCATTTTTTCCCTCAGTTATTCCTCTTCTAGGCTTGAGGATCCTAATCTATCTTCCCTTCCTCCAGGAGCCACTATGTAACTGGTTGCTGGTGCCACCCTTCACAGTAGCTCTTGGAGCTCTACGCGAGCCTTCTGACAGGAAGCTCTTTTCTGATGTTTTTGAGAACTGTGCACAGTAATCGGATGAAGCCGAGCTGAAGATTTGCATGGTGGCACAATGATATTTTCTCTTCTGTTCTCGATTTCTTTTCTAATACTTCTTAATGTTCTAGTTGCCTTTTTGACTGCTGCTAAGTACTGATCTTACATTTAAATAGAACTGTCCAAAATGACTTCAAGTTCTTTCCTGAGAGATAATGGCTCCCCATGCGCAGTACTTTGCATTTATTGGTGCAGAATTTCACCCATCATTTTATCACTAGTCAATCCATTAGTGATAGTGATACCCTTTTTCAACTCTTCTCAGTTACCTTCTGCTCTGGTTATTCTGAAGAAGCTGTTTCATCAGTAGATCTTGCTGTTCAATCTTGCTTTTACATTTCCTGTTTTGGATCATATTTATATGTTAAACAGCACAAACTTGGCACAAATCTTGGCACAGACTCCAGGGGTAGCCTTCCTTTCTTCTGAAAATGCACCTTATTTCCTACCTTTTCTTTCTTAGCTTATACACAATTATTATGAATGAGTGGACCTTCCCTTTTGTCTCTTAGTGTTTGGTGGGGGACTTGACAAAGTTTTTGTAAACTGAAATATATTAAATGAACTGGAACAGCCCTGTTTATGCACTGGTGGATTCCTTCTGAGAACTCTAGTGGATCTGTGAGACATAAGGTCCTTTCATACAAGCTCTGTTGATTTTGTTTTTTTCTTGATGTTATTTAATATTTTTCTTAATGAGGGATAGATCATTACAATTAAAGAGTATTAAACTTGTAGATGAAGTCAAGCTGTAAGAGACTGCAAATTTGCAGACAAGAATTAGAATTCCAAGTCATCTTGACAATCAAAATATTGTATGAAATTTAAGGTACAAATAGAAACAAATTCAAAGTATGAAATTTAGGCAAAATGAATCCACTCCATTATGGAGTGGGGAACCTCTAGTCAGCAGCTCTTTAGAGAAGAAACTGAATCGTATTGGGTCTTGGACTGAGCACAGGTCAACAGTGTCATGTGTTGTGAAAAAAGGAAAACATAATGTGAAAAGTATAAGTTGAGTAGTGCTGATAGAAACTAATTCATCTGCGTAGCTTGAATACTGCGTTTTGGGTATTGTAGTTCCAGAAAGGTGTGGACCAGTTGTGGAAAGCTAAAGGGAGAGGAGCAGGGATAATCAGAAGTCTATAAAACAGGACCTGTGGGGAGAAAGGATTGGAGTTGTTCAAGTTATAGAGGAAATGGAGGGGATTGCTAACTCTTCAAGAACATAGGTGTGCTGCAAAGAGGGATCTGCTCTTCATATCCAGCTAGACAGGACAAAAAACAATTTACAGGAAGAAATGTTTGGCGTATAATTTAAGCAAAACTTGCTGGTGGTATGAAGGGCTTTTTCAACAGGTTATCTGAGAAGGCCTTACTTTAGTCTTCCTTGTGGGATGTATTTAAAAGCAGGTTGGAAAATCACCTGGTAGGATTAGTATATATATGGCTAAGCCTGTCCTGGACAGAAAGGTGAACTAGACAATCTTTTGGGATCCTCTCTGGATCTGTTTTTCATTATATTATGAGAACTACATCTTGAACCACATTCTGTGCAACCCTAGATCAAGAGTTTCTGTCCCACTTGTGTATTTCCTCCAGAACCAGTCATCTATGGTGTCTGAAACTGTAGTTCTTCTATTATAGTCTGACACTGTTCAGTCTGCTTGAGAGTCATTGAAGTTTCCAACTGTTATGGTGTTTCCTGCCCTTGTAGTCTCTCTAATCTAATTAACATTTCAAGGTCACTTTTACCATCCCCATCTGGACAATGGGTGATAATATTGCCCTCTTTATTTGGTTGCGTTGCATAGCTGTAGAACTTTCTCATGCATTAATGTTTGTTATGCAACTTTGAGATTTCTCTTGCATATATTTCCCTAACAGTGCAACTTTGTCATTGCTGTGTAGTTTGCACCTCACTACTACAGGCTTTTGCTGTTTGCCATCATGTAAAAGGAGTCAGATGATAATTTGTAATTAGTTTAAACTGTCAATTTTTAACCTATGAGCTTCATCTATGTCAGCACACATAGCATTTAGCTCCTGTTCTCTTACGTGTAGCCTTCTTTATCCATGGATACTATTTCTCAAACAGCAGAGTCTATTGTTTCTGAGTAACAAACCTTACAGAAGCTGGCTGTAAATACTTCAATCTCTGTTACTTTTTTCTTGCCCTTGTTCTTGAATGTGATTAGTGATATCAAAATAAGGGAAGACAGTGCTCTAAGTTTCTTGTCTCATGTCATGGAATCATATCATGTGATGATGTTTTCTTTTGTCATCGTCTGACTAGGAAGAAGAGGGAATAGCACTGGAAGGATACTCAAGCCCCTGACTTGACAAATGTGGTGAGGAGAGAAAAAGTGTGTGTGTGTGTGTGTGTGTGTGTGTGTGTGTATCCATTTGGCTATACAGGGGCATGCCTACTTTCCCCATCCCTATTCCTGTAGGTGCCCCATTGAGACTTCTGACGGTTTAAGAATATACAGCCATGTAAAAAGAGTGGGGGTGGGGAAAGAAAGGTGATTTCCAGAAGTTCTTCCTTAAGAAGTACTATGATCTGCAGGTACTTCTATCAATTCAGGAAAAATGGTAAGCCACTTTAAAAATTGTTTTAAAACATCTCCATTAGTTAGATTGTGCCAAAATAAGTCAGCACTGCTTATGTCAATTTGCTCTATAAGGCCAGGCGAGACTGAGGATTCAAGGGTGGGGAATATATTGCTCTGGTTATGCTGGTCCTCAGCTAGCAAGAGAGGCCTCACCTGCATGCTGAAAACACTTCATACACAGCCTCCTTTTAATTCTAGATCTGGGGGTCTAGTTAAAGGGAGACCAAAGGTTGTTTCCCCCAAGCACCCAGCCCTGCCAGTCCTCGCTTCTCTTAGCTCTCGGTTGTACTTTGTTAGTTGTATGTGGGAGGGTGACCTTTCTGCAGAGCTCTGGCTGTATATAATTTTTCTGTTTCCTAGTCAAATGGAAAACAGGCCCGTCTTCTATTTAATACAGCACTAGCTCTGTTCAGTTCATGAGCATGGTAGCCTGGAAACTGCTTAAGTTCGCAATTATGTTGTAGCCAGATGCTCTTCATTTCCCTCGTGCTGTTGCCTGCTGCTTTTCGTATGACTGCTGCTTTGTGAACTGTAACATCCTAAAATTCAGAGGGAAAGAAAATGCACTCCTTGAGAATGAGCATCGTGTTTTGCTAGTTTTAAATGCAACTGACAGGTTGAAGCACATTAGATCCATTAACATAATCAGAATGATGAACCATCACGTTTGATACCTGCATCCTTAATCAAATCCTTCCCTCGTTCATCTCTTCTGTCGGTGTTCACTCATGTTCAGAAATCACTGAGTCCCTAGCCACTGCTTTTCAAACTATGCAGTTAGTCTGTAGGCACTTGCTCTTCAAAGCCTTTAATACTAACATTAAAAGAGTGCTCACTAATAAACAGACATATGAAGTTGAAAGGGAATTCCTCTCTTTTGAATATTCACACACATCAATGCATTCTCCTATGGAAAATATTTAAATGTTTTTCTGTGAGATGGAAATATTCATCATCTCTGTAATCTGTTTCTAACTTTTATCCAGAGAACTTTCTCTCTCTCACTTCTATATTATTCTTCTATAGTGTCTTCCATTTAAGAATGTCAAAGAAGTTTACAGATGGCAATAACTTCCCAGCACTGATGAAAGAGCAGAAAGATTTAGCCTTATGCTACAGCTGAGGAATGTAAGGTGCAAAAAAAGATCACTTATTAGGTATGCAGCAGCAAACAGCCATGATAGAGGGAAGAGCCTCATACCATCAGCTATCCATCCCCGTGACTGGGGCCACCCTTTTGTATCTGCATTATCAGTGTGATAATATAGAGAGAAAATCACACAGCAGAGCTGGAGGTTTTATTGTATTTTTCAAATTCTGCAGGATAAAGGAGCTTCTAAGATGTATCACAGTTCGAAGCCTTGAAACATATAGTGCTGCTAAGCTTTGAATAAAGTACAGGGCTGGACCCTACACTACAGCAGAAGGAAGGTTTAGGTGTGAAAGCTAACAGGGCTCTTGGGGAAAAGACTGTGTCTTGGAGAGGCTTTTCAGAAGAAAGCACGTGGGCTTATGGGTGCTGATGGGGAGCAGGGTGGCGAGAGGGGAGTACAGAGGAGACCCTCTCTCTTCTTGGGTGCCAGGCAGGACCTTCCTGGGGTCAGCAAACCCATGTAGCGTCAAGGAGGTGCTGGCATTTTGAGGGATCTCCTTGTAAGTGCTGTATTATTCTAACCTGTTGCCTTGCAGGGGAATTTTGTCTAATGTGATCACAGCAGCCCCTGCCCATCCAGGTTCCTGAAGTCTGAACCCAATGCCCTTGGGAAGGGCGAGTGGGAATCAGGGCTGGCTGAGCTGGTGGAGGTGAAGATGCTCAGCAGGAACAAGAGCTGTTGGCTCCCAGCTCCTTAGTGTCTGTGTACGGCCTTTCCCCTGCTAGCTGCCCTGTTTCGTGTTGTTAAAACCCTTCTTTCTTTACATAGTGACTAATGTTTTAATTTTAAGTTATCAAGTTAATGAGCTCTTCTTCAAACGACATACGGCCTAGAACATTTCTGTAAAGTCTCACTGGGAAGATTTTAAATTTTAGTAATATCCCAGTCCTCTGAACCTGAACAGCCATTTCCTATTGAAAGCAGCATACAATAGATCTCAAATCTGTTTTGTGTTGATATGAGATCCTCTGAGAAATCACGCTACTGAGTGGGAACATTTTAAAACTTGTTTACTCTCATACTTGCTCACCCTCATACTTGTAGGTGCAGAAATCATTTCTGTGATTCACTAGGGAATTTTTCTTCAAAATGTGCTGTGGTCTGTAGCGTGTATCAAAATACAACTCATAGTCCTCAAAGATGGAAATATTTGTCTCAAATTGGAGTGAATCCTGTTCTGCTCTTAATGTTGTACAGAATTAAGAAAAAAGTGACTAATGCAAGCAGATAGATGATGTCTATTCCAGTGTGAACTTATCTGACAAACAAATGTTGTGGAATTAAAATAACCTGAAAATGTGACCTAAAGAAAGAGAAAAGAAAATTTGTTTTAATTTTATGTTGAGACTTTGTTGCAAAGTTTAAAAAATCTACTTCTAATTTCCTCAGGGAAAGAGAAAGAGGCCACCTCCACAGCTAGTAGAGGGTTTAAAAAGGAAATGTGTACTATGTAGATATGGTGAAGCATAGAACAAAGCTGTGCTATGAGTACATTATTCCTCTTTTTTTCTTTTTCAAAATTTGCTATGGTACATTCACCTGCCAAAATGAAAAAGGGATGTGTGTACATATATATACGTATATATATGTACACACACACACACACATATATATATACTTAGCTTCATAAGTGATTTCATCAATGGATACAAGACTGGACTTGCAGGATCTTTCTGGCCTGTTCTTGTAGGAAGAGCTGTGTGGGCTGGATTTCAGTATTCATGTGGCAAATGTATGACCTCAATGTCCCAGAGGTCTGCTCTTCCTCTTAATCAGGATCAGGGCTTTTCTAAAAACACAAAATAAGTGGTATAAAAGCTATATTGGGATAAGCATGAGATTTCTGTATTCCTCACCAATGGTGATATTCTAAAGGTTAGTTCAAAATGACAGCTGTTAAACTCTTTATAGTGTATTGTAGTAGTAACTGATAAGAGAAGACAGAGAAGGTCCAGTCTTTTGGGGATGCCATATATGTTATAAATATTTAGTGTATTAATTGTGTTGGTGGGATTTATTATTTCTTTGATCTAACGCAAATTCTCTGGTGGAACTGACTCTTTTTTTGCTACATACTGTTGAGATATTGAGATTCCTTAAAATTCTATATAAACTAAGATGTCAACTGAAAAAGTATAAAAATGTATGCAAATATTTTCTCCCTTTTCAGAATTGCTCTCTGATGAGTTCCCATAGACTTTAGAACCTGAAAAGAGTTTATTTTTTACAAAACCTCATGAAATGCAAAGATGCAAAACTTGTTACAGCTCTTTGAATTGCATTCTAGTAGTCTTTGTTTCCTGTCATTATAAAGGCAGTCGACTAGATTTTATGTATTGAAATATGCAGTGTGAGAGTGAGTGTAGCTGTGAGAATTTGTAGTCTCCCCAGTATGAATGGTTTTGTTCTTGCAGCTTATGGAGACACTGGGCTGAGCTTGTGAGACATGCTAGCCTGGAGTGCAGCAGTGATGGAGCTCGGGCCACGTGGGCAGCATCTCATGGCACAGAGCTGTGACTCTCACTTCAGTTACCCAGGTGATTTTTCAATAGTATAAACTCCATTTAGGCAGCACTAGTTTTATTTCTTTTAATTCTATAGAATTCTAGAGAATTTTTTATTTGCTACCCTTTTCTACTTTCAGTGTAGATGGCATCCCCTTCCATGTCTTCACCCCACAAAACTGAACTGTTGTTTTTTTTGTTTTTGTGGGGGTTTTTGACATTTCTTGGTGCTCTGCCTGCCTATCCTTTTTTCCTTTGTTCCTACAGTTTGTCCAAGAACCCAGGAGAGAATGTGCAAAAAGCTAGTAAAAGCTGGTTTAAGAAACAATAGGTATGCACGTATGTTGTTAATATTATTACCATCATTGTGTTGTTGACATTGTGTAGGTACATGGCACACACGTAATGAACGACTGACGATCTCCATCCCTCTCCCCCACACACCCTAGTGTGTTTTTTCCTTTATTTTATTTTCCTCCTTTTTAAAGAAGCAGACCCCCCCCCCCCACCCCCAACCTGTTGTACTGTGCAACTTGGGACTATAAAAGCTTATTGCTGTAATTCAAGTCTAGTCTATTGAATTAAGTGGGAACAGGACCAGGCTCTAATAGCATTTTCTGCCGAGGTGCAAAGAGCACAGTCCAGACAGCAGCCAAAGAAACTAATTGTTATGAGAAGTGCTGTTAGAACAGAAACAGATGCAAGTCCTTAATGACCATGCAACAAATGCTGGTAACTTTTTTTTCAGTGGCCAGGAGATGATGGCAATGTGTTGTGCTGATGAGAATAATACATCAACAGTGCTTAGGAAAGTGGGTATGATTTCATCAGCTGTAGTGCAGCTACAAGCCATTTCCCTATGTTTTTCTTCTCTAATGTGTTATACTGTAAGAAACAATAGCCAGCTACAATGTACGCTTCCTCTTTTTTTGGTACTTGAAAGACAAGCTATCTGAGAAGCAGCAGTACAGCTGGTCTAACTCAGCTTGGCCTAATAGAACTGAGCCTGCTCGTGCTGTTTGCAGGGTGGTGATGATACATGCATAAAGAGAACTGTGTCTCTACCTGGGAATAAAGTTGGTGCACTGGGCAAGAAAGCAAGAGAAAAATAGTGGTAATAATGATGCAAATGTAGAATCTCATGAAATAAAGCCTGGCACCCAATTGCTTCTGGAACATGCTCCCTCTCTTCTTAACTTATAACAACTCTGTTGAACTACATCACTTGATTGCTTTCTGTTTTACAATACAACCTATGGAGCTTTGAACAGTATTCATAATCTTTACAAGAATGCGCAATAATATTTGCATATTTTTGCCAAAGAATGAACCAATAGTTTATTCAATACATAGTGTAATAGAATTATAGTTTGCTTCCATATCACAAAGTAGCATGCAAAAGAGTGTGCTCAGAGAGAAACAGTGATTCTGAGCAGCTGTTTCATGAGTATTATATTATCAAATCAATTCTTTAAAGAAGAAACCATAGATATTGATATAGAATGATTGCTCTCTGGACATCATGTTTGAATAATAATAATTATTGAATATTAATAATTATTCCAAAGGTATATTGTAAAATATAATATTGTATTTCTTATTTTTCTTAGTGTCATTGTCACGGGATGACTGACTATCTTACAGTCCTGGACGGTGTGCGTTTCGTGTGGCGCGAGGGAGGGGAGGAGGGGGAGAGGATATTTACTGCACGACTCCACAACTTGCTTCAAAGACCAAAATTTACTACAGAAGCTGCAATGGTACAAAGCAAGAATTTGTATTAACAGAAACTCAGCTCAACTAGAATACTTATTTCTAATGACACTAAAAGTTATGCTAACAGTAACTACTTAGTAAACAGAAAAGGATAGCTAATTTATACTATCTGTAAATACCCAAACGAATGAACTAGGCAAACCAATTCTGATTAATCTTACCCATGCGTTGCCTCAGCGGCCAGCCCCAGGGCTCAATCCCAGGGCAGTAACTGCGGGAGGGCATCCCCGTCCCGAGGGGCTCCGCAAGTTGGCAGACCCGCTGTCACCTGTGAAGAGCCAAGGACGGCCTCCGGGGCCAACCTGTTTGTACCCTTCAGGGGAAGGTGGCGGTGGAGTCGCTAGGCCAGCTGCAGTTCCCTTCGCGCAGGCGCAGTCCCTGGCTCTTGGCTGCCGCAGGGCTCAACTCCTCCGTCGTTGTTATGACCATCGCACCCACGGTCACGGGTTGGGGGGGGGTGGCCGAGCACCCCCAAGGGCAGGCTAGCTGCCTCGCGCACTCTTCAGCACTGAAGAAAGGAGTTTGAGTGGCTGTAAATGACTGCTTGACTCTTGCAGTGGGGGTCCCAAGGAGAGATCCCATAGCTGGGCTAGGAAGGAGTTAATTCCAGTCCGCAAGGGGGCCCCAGCAGTGGAAGCAGGTGTTATCTCTCAGGGTCCTGATGAGGAGGGGAAAGTCCTGACCACAGCACTTAACACTGCCCCAGCAATGAGAGGAGGCTTTTGTCTCTCAAGGTCCTGGGACCCAAGCAGGCCTTATCTCAAAGCCTTGACATCCTCCCTTTTGGAGTGTAAAACACAGAAATTCAGGCTACTTGTATTGTAACTGGCACCAAATGTATATGGGGGGGGAGGGGGGAAGCTGGGAGCATCCCCCCACAGTCATTGTGTTTCATAGAAAGAAGACTCCACTATTATATATTTCTAGTTATGGTCTACTCAAGCTTTGTCTCTTTACAACAAAATGTATCAGGTTTAACAGTCACTGACATAATTATTTCAGCTAAAATCTTTGCTGGCCAGAATGACTGTTAGAGCAAATGTATCGGCCTATCTAGAACCTCAGCTAGTTCATGGGCATGTTTCTGTGGACGGGTTTAAGCAGATGCAAGCTCATTTCTCATGGTCCTGCCTTGGCTGGGAGCCCGTTGTGGTCAGAAACCTGCACAATGACACCAGGATGGGGCTCTCATCAAACTAGTAAGTCCTGCTCAGAGACATGGCATATTAAATCAGGTGCTGTGCAGCTTTGAGCAGCTTCTAACCGGAATTGCTTGTTTATGGCCAGTTTGGAGCATGGGCAGAAGCTGTGTTTCTCTATCCCCCTCCATGAAGGCATATTCTGTATGTATATATATATATTTTTTAAGTGGTCATCAAGAGGGCACATAAAACTTTTGTCCAAGCATTTCCTGGAATCACTGGAAGTCTTTTCATTAGCTTTAATGGAGCTGTATGGAAGACATAAGTAGTTTTCCCTACTGAGTCTCTCAGTGTTTAATCTTGCTGCTGTATGGGGATGAAGCTCTGGGAAAACCTGCTGGTAACTCTAAAGTGAGTGGTAAAGTTCCAGGGGCAGGATTTCACCCACAGTTCTCATCCTGCCACACTCTGGGCATTGCACAAATAAAAGAATACTACTTTTTTTTTTCTCCATAAAGTGAGTCTGGAGCCTCTGCTCTCATGCTGCTTCCCTTAGGATTCAGCCAGAATGGAGCTGCACGCTGATGGGAATAAGCTGCCCTATGAACTGCCAAGGGAAGTCCCTAAGAAGCTATGACAGGTTATTTTAGGGGGATACGTGTTACATCCAGCTTTGTTAGTCTATGCTGTTGTGCTTAACAGAAGATTTGAGTGCTAGGGTAGGCTATGAACAAGTAATTTGGTTACCTCATGATTTAACCCTTCTGCCACACTGCTATACCTCCCTAATCTTGTAAAGGCATCGGGCTAGTGCAAATAGTAGGCAATACAAAGCTGAGACAGGGCAGTCCTGGGGCAGCTCTATCCCAGTGTGCTCAGGCAGCAAGCTCAGAGCTGTTCAAGGTGGCGGCAGGGCCCTGCTGGTGGTGCGCAGTGGGCTGTGCTGGAGGACGGCATCAGCTGGTTCCTGCTCAAGTGCTGGGCTTGGTACTAAAGCTAAATTAGGTGGGGAGGAATGGCATTTTGAGAGGCCAAAGAATAAACACAATGTTCAGAGTTATGTGTAAGGTTGCTCTGTCTGTTCAAAGAATTAGGTGTGGTGGAAAGTTTCCTTGGAGGGTAAGGGGCAGAGAGACAGAGGAACTGTAAAGCAAAAATCGATCTGGGTATCCTTGTGCATATGAAGTCCTGCAGCTAAGTCTCAGTACAGTGAAAACAAAGTGGTTGACCTCTCCTCTCAGATACATCTGTCCATAGAAAATATCTGTTTGGACCATGTTAATCTCTTTAATTGCTGTTCAAGGTTCAGGTCTCAATGGCAAATTGCACTTTTAGTCTGATAACAGAGTTTCTACTCTTGTCAAAGCCTGGGAATTTGCTCAAGATTGTCTAAGCCTCACATATGTAATATTTTGGTTTTAGTAGTATGTTATAACATAGCAGACCTTTCTGTAACACTGGTTCCCATTTTATGCTGTGGAAGGAATTGTTATGGCCAAATATTGTGAACGTTACTAGTTGAAAGTAAGGCTGTAAGCAAAGCCCCTTAGCATAGTTTGTTCCTTTGCTTCTGTTTGCTTCTTTCCTGCCTCAGCTTGAGCCCAATTACTGTTTTATCCTTATATAAGAGTTGTAAATGTAATAATAATTACTGTGATATTACAGTGCTACCTAAGAACGCTTTTACCAATCATTATTTATAAATGACACTTCAGAAGACTAGCTCAGAGGGCAACTGGGAGAAAACCTCAAAATCGGTCTCCATAGACCACAGGCTTTACCTTGTGTGTTTGGCAGCACGCTGTATGGCAGAGTCATTGATTCTCAGGTGTATTCGGCTAAATTCCTCCACTTGTTTGTAAGTCTTCCAAATGTAAACAAGATGACAAAAAGTTCTTTTGCAAAACAGGACATGAAATCAGCAGGTCATTGCTGCTATTCTGGGAAACTTTGAAAGACAAGTACAAAATTTAAAACAAACAAAAAAAACCCTGCCTGCTTTGTTGAGTTTTAACGACTTTTTAAATAAAAAGAGTTCCTAACCTTCCTCCAGCCTCTTATAGGTAGGTTGTTGACTTTTGAGGACAGAAATTATTTTTACTTCTTGCAGGAGAATAAAGATTTAAATTCTATATTATATAATCACTGGAGAATTTAAGTTTATCTCTTTGAGAACTGTTTGTGCTCTTGTATATCAGTCTGGCTCAGAATCCTCAATGATATAGTAGTACTTATTATTGGTTATTTTAAAAGCTCTGGAGCCATATGAGAATACAAGAACTGTACTAATTCAACAAAAATGAAAACTGATGTCCGCTGCAATTCCAGCAAAGTAAAAATGCCTCATTAAAATCTTTGTTGCTTAATTCAGCTTGGCATGCTTTTTACAACTAGGTTAATGAGACATTTCTTCAAATGTCTCTCTGGGCTGGGGGGTGGTAGGGTGTCAAATTAGTTAACTTGATAAAATTTGTGCAATTTAAAAATCTGATAAAAGGAGATAGCATCTTCTGCATTATTGAGTATTTGAAACTTAAACCGTTTTTACGTTAAAACGGTGTGAAGACACTTCTGTAATTCTCTTCACTGACCTAGAAGATGCAGTCCTCTAAAATGTGTTTTTGATTTGAAACCAGCTCTGTCTAGCATGAACATGTTTCCCTTGCTAAAGGAAACTAACAGTATCAAAGCAGCCAAGGTTCTTGGTAAGGCTATAAAGACTGGGCAGGTTCATTAGCAAAGAAAGAGATAAAGAACAAATGTGTGCTTGAGTAAAGAAAGGTTTTTATGATTTATACTCTTCTTTATACAGGCAAAGTGAATCTGTGACCAGCTACTCAAACCCTGCCCTAACACTGTGATCATGCTTGCCACCAGTACCTAATCTACTCTGTTTAAGAAAATCTTTTTTCTTTTTTTGGGGAGGAACTGCACATGCTTGACCAACCCTCAGTGACTCTGGAGCGAGGGGCAGTGAAGGTAGGGATGAAATTTGTCCACTCTGAATTCTATTCTCACTTACCTGTTCAAAACTGAATTTTAATTTCATGCTGGGTGAATGAACAGCATACTAATAAAATAGAATCCTTCCCCGCCACCCCCCCCAAATCATAACCCACGCTTTCTAGAAAATGTTTTCAATGGGGTCACATCAGGACTATTCTGGGGGAGGGCCACTCACAGCCTCTGTACCTTACACAAGTCATCCTGTGACAAGTACTTGTGCTATGTCCTTACGTGTGGGTAAGGTATGAAATGCTGTACAATCATTCCTCTCCTTCTCCTATTCATATCCTCTGAGTGTTCCTGCGAAAATATTGGCTGCATCACTGCCCTTTGCCAAACCCAGCCTATTTAAAAACAACAAGCCTTTGCAAATCAGGACACCTGCTCTTGCCACGTGAAGCCAGTCAAGGCATCAATCCAAAGCCTCTGCCAGTTGTAGAGTCAATTATAATGCTTTTCACATTGCTTCATAAGAAGCAGCTCTCCATTCTTACGCTTGACGTTGTTAGTATGTAGGCAGTAATTTCTCATCTTGCTTTTTTGTCTAACTGTTATTTTCAGAAAAGCAAGTCCTCCCTATCATTTTCAGAAGATTATTCCTTAATTCTTGTTAATTACAATACCATTTCCTCATTTAGCAGCACGTTATTTTCTACAAAAGGCGTTAGCTGAACATAGAAGTGCAGTCTGGGATCTACACCCTGATTGCTTAATCTGAGTTGCCGCTGAGGCAGAGGTAGCATCCTGCCTCTCCAACATGGTGCTCCTCAAGAGACAGGGAACAGTAGCGACTTTGAAGCTTTGTTGCTGAAATAATCTCCGGTGTGTTGCCTGCTTCTTATCTTTTGCAAGGGGCACCACAGAAACCTCCCAGGTTTTCTGCTCATCTGTATAGTGATTACATTTTTAACCACAAATAAATCAGTAAAATGTGTTCAGCACCAAAGAATTATTCTTTAGATCAGCCTCTAATTTATAAAGTATATGAAACAGATTGTGTGACTGTCAATATTGAGTGAGACGAATTGCAACCAATTATTCATCCATACTATATTCTGTAATTTTCTCAAAAGCCCAAAGGTTACAGATTTCTTTACACTTCTTGCTTGCATAAATAATAAGTGATGTTTTGTGAGCTGCTTTGGGACACTACTAATAACATTTTTATCTCTGCACACAGCAGACCTATAGAACAAATGTATTAAAGATTAGAATGTTATGTGGTGTGGATCTGAAGCCTGACTTATGAAGATAAATGATCCAGCATAAGAATGCATGTTGCTTCCATCTCTGTGGAAGGGAGAATGTGGGCTTATAAATAAAAAAGCTGTTTGTATAATTTTAGTTTTAAATGAGTCTTTTTGAAGCTGTTTCTTGGAAGCATTTTCCATTAAGATTTGGTAGAATTCCAGTAAGTATTGTGGAGAAGTTTTGCTGTGCTTATTGTTTGATTTAAGCATATGAGCTTACTGACAAAAATGGATTGCTTCCTAAATTTTAACTGCTTGCTTCACTCAGACTGTGTGTTGTATTTCATCAAGCCTAATTCTTCATAGCCAATTCTGGGATATCGCGACCCATTCGGTAGGGAGGTGATATTCCTTAAAACCAAATATAACATTTTTACAATTTCCAAAATACTAGCCTAGAGACTGTCTTGAAGGACAAAGGCAGAGATTCAGAAAGGCTTTTGTGCCTGCAAGTTTCTCTCTGGTGAGTAAGTGTCAGAGAATCTAATAGGATTTTATTGCAGGGGTATCTACCAAAAAGCAGGAAGGATCTACTTCTTTATTAAATTCCACAGGTTTTCAGAATAATGTATAAAGATGCCTTCTGATTTCATCCTGATTATTGCTTCATAACAAATGCAAGAGGTAAAGCTTTTTGTGTGAAAGGCTGAGGTGGTTTATACAGCCTGGAAATACAGTTTTCCAAGCAGCAGGCCCATGTCATTAGCATGCTCCTTGGGCTGGGACTGCCACTGGTGGGCTGTGTGCCCTGTTCTTGTTGCACAGAGCCTGGCAGTCCAAGGCTGGGTAGTTCTTTCCTCTGATCCTTGCTTTCCCACTCTCCCCCCTCCCCAAATTGTCGAGGACAGGTAGACCTTCCTTGGCTGTCTTCCCCAGCCATAGCAGCTGCGGGAGAAGCAGCTACCAGAGGAACCATTTTGGGATTGGGGTCAGGGAGGGAAGGTTTACTAATGTTGGGGCTGGGATGGCAGAGCAAGCGTTCTGACTGATGGCATTAATTTGACTATAGGACGGACTGGCATTAACTGCTGGCTGCAGAAGTGATGCACAGATATTGATGAGATGATGCCCATTGTCCCCCCCTGCCCCGCCCCAAAAGCAAACACTTCCCAGACTGCTTTGTGGATAGGTTTTGCATTTTGATTTGTTTGGGTTTTAATTAGGGGCAGGAGATTAATTAAAGCCTTCATGGACTAACTATAAATGTTGGAGGCATCTGTGTTAACAGTATTTTCAGGACAGTATTTTCTCTGCTGAGCTCTCCTGGAAGTGGCTGGACTGGACAGCTGTGTTTGTAGGAATGACGGGCCAGTCGTGGTGACCAGTACTGTCCTGCTGCTGTAGGCAGTAAATGCTGATAATGTACATGCCACATAGGAGTGGGATGAAGGAGAAGAAGAGAAGGACATAGGGTCAGCCTACCTGTAAAACCCCAAAGTGCTTGCATGGAGCACTCTTGGGCTCTGCTACCAGCATTTCTGTAACTGAAATTGTGTTGCCTCCCAATGTAAATGTAGGGTAATGCCATGCAAGCCAATGGTATTACTCTGCATTTACACCACTGCACAGAGAACAGGATTCAACTCCTTGTACTTAATCATCCCAATAATAATGGTTTATATTATAAATTCTATCACAGTTTGCACAGAGACAGATGATCAGCAACGGATGCCTTTGGATATTAGATGTGGAATGGATATTTATCATACCAAAATCTGGACATTTTTGTATTAAATAGATGGCAGTAAAGCATTGCACAGTTTATAATCCTAATTAAATGGTTGTATTTTTAGTATGGAAACCTTGAAAACTACAAGCCTTGGTGATCTATGATGAATGATGCAATCATTTTTGTACTGTAGAGTTAATGTCTTTTCTTGCTGTGCAGTACTAATTTAAGGAAGATTCACCCCAGACAGTCTAAGATTCTACTTCCTTTTTTTTCTAGTGTAGAAATACAATACCAATAAGATGACAGTTTCCCCTAGTAATTTAACCCTTTTCTTGTAAATACTGTAGCACTAGTATTCATTGTATATCATTGTGGATGAAGTTTGTCCCACTTTCAGAGGGGAAAGAAAAATACATTTTCCAAATTGAAAAATCTCTGAAATCTTGAGTTCTCTCAACTATTTGACACTGTCTGCATATCCGTGAAAAATTTTTTCACTTCAAAATTGGCAGAGGGAAGGAATGGTTATAGTTACTCATGACCATGTGTCAGATCTAAAGAAAGGCTTGAGCTAGCTATGTAGGATACTGTGATGCACAAGACCTGCTGAGTGGCTGCCAACTCCTGGAAGTGCCTGAGCATGTGACTGCATCTCCTTCTAACATGAAAGCTCTCCAGGTTTGTGCTACTCTGTGATGCCCTTGTGGCCAGCCCATCTCCAGTCTGAGCACCTTGGTGCCTAGCTCCAACATAAACCCTGCTGAAGTCCAGAAATGGGAGGGGGAAGTCCCTAGTTTTTTTGAGCATTCCTATCTCATGGTTATGCTCAGAGTATGGCTCATACAACGGACAATATTGAATTAATAGTGGCGATACTCACTTTCATTCAAATACACACAATGAAAACTATCCTGTTGCAGAGGAAAGATAGGAGATGCTGTAAAGATGCAAATTCATGGACTTAAGACCAGGAGGAAAGTGTGCAGGAGCTGGGAACTAGGTCAGATAAGTAAGTATGAGGATGGAAGTGCAGCATAATCTTAAGAAAAAAAATCAAAGTACAAAATACCCACATAGCTAGAAGGGTAACAAGGAATCATTTTATTAGTGCATTAGCAGTAAACACAAGGCCAAGGGAAAGGTTGGTCTGCTACTGAAGAGAGAAGAAAAATTATTGGCACATGAAGCTGAGAAGGCCAAGGGAAAGGTTGGTCTGCTACTGAAGAGAGAAGAAAAATTATTGGCACATGAAGCTGAGAAGGCCAAGGTTAGTATCTTTTGATGCTGATCTTTACGAAAGACTTCAACCGCAATCAGAAAGCCGGCATAATTCGTACTTGACTTCAAGGCATAACACCTCAGCATGTAAAAGGGAAAGACTGTAATAGTACTTAGGTAAAGTAGGTGTTTTGAAATGAGCTTGACCTGAAACCACAGAACTTTGTTCTTGAAGTGGCTATAGCAGTCTCGGAGCAAGCAGGAGGTATCTCTGAGGACCTGTGAAGGTTTAGTGAGGCAATGGCAGAATGAACAAGAACAAATGTATTATTTATCTTTAAAAAGGAAAATAGAGGAAGAACTGGAAAGTTACAGATCAGCTGCCATTATCTTCATTTCCCAGGGAAAAGTCTCTAGAAAACGCCCAAAGAAGATATTTCTATTTAGAAGCAACCAAGGAAAACAGTCAATGTTTGTTTGTTAAGAATGTATCATGTCAAACCAATATAATAAATCTGCTTCTGTAACAATGCAAGAGGATCAGGGATCTAGCCTGAATCCAGTGCTATTCAATAGTCTTAGTGACCTGGATGATAGGCTAGAACATAGCTACACATGAGCTCCTGCCAGTTCAGTATCCTGTCAGCAACAATAGTCATTGAACAGATGCCCAGGTAAAGTAGTAACAGGGCAAACACACTTGATACTTTCCCTAGGTACTCTCCCAGGCTTCATTCTGCTTTCATTTCAGGGAAACTTCCTGAATTTGATGTGGTTTATATATTTATAAATCCTTAACATATCTCTCTTTAAAGTATTAGTCCACTCTTCCTTTGAAGCCACATAAATTTCTGCATGATGGCACACTTTGGCAGAGAGTTCTGTAAGTCTGATACTCTGGCAGGGGAAAACATCTTTTTTTTTGTTTTGTTTAATCCAGTTCTTTCTAGCTTCATTTGATGACCTTATATTCTGCACTGGAAAAACAAGTGAACAGGTGCTTTTAAGGAAGTAGCTACATGCTTCTGATCATCCTTACTGAAGAGCAGACAGATGTGAAATAAACATTAAATGTGGCTTCAGCAGAAGTTCACTTACATGGCTCTAAGACCTGGAAGTAAAGGCATTTTTCCATAACTTTCCTTGCAGCAGGCTAAACTGTTCCATGAATTCTCTCCTGTAATTATGAGAGTATACATCCATCCCTTTTTAAGAGAGGGAATTGTTGCAAGAGTGCCATATACTATAATTAAGTTTGCATTGTGGTCATGTTAACAATAGATGAGTTATGCTAACCTGTGCATCAGCTTGCGGATTGTTGGCAGGGCAGCCAGTTTGAGGGAAAAAGGACTATTGTTTCAGGTCAGCGTCTTTGAGCATGAATGGCACTAAAGCAAAGAAAATACTTAACTTCCAAGTGAAGAAAAGTATTATACAGGCAGGGAAAATCCCTTTGAGGGATCTATCAGGTTCATTGTCTGACTTGTTTTAATTTCCTGGAGAGTGGTAGATAAGTTTGTCATTCATTTCCAGGAATCAGAAGCTTTAATTATTAGTAAGCTAAGAGTGTATGCGTTCAAGAACAACTTAACTGGGTAACGTAGCCAAAGAAAGACAGCCATGTGTAAGAACTATGTCAGTAAAATTTAACAAAATAACAAGCATTTGAAAAGGTCACAGCAATTCATAGATTACCTGTGATGGTGAAAATAACTGAAGTGATTTTTTTTATTATTATTATTATTTTTAGGGAATATACATAATAATACACTTATATAAGATAGTTGCTTAAATTCTCAAGGCTACTGACACTATCAGCACACTATATTTGATAGTCGTTTTCTTAGATATTTTGGGGGACTAAAAGCACCAAGAAAACCATCTGTACAAGATTTAGGACTCCTAGGAGATATGAAGCCGCTAGCAGCAATTTTCCCTGTAGGTTTCTTAATATGAGGGACAAGTGGATATGAGGTCTTGAAGAGTTCAGGAGGACTGGCTGTTGCCCACTGCAAGCAGTTTTTGGTAAACACTGTGTACTGCTGAGAATAATTTTCCGGGGTGTTGATGTTTTTGCAAAATTAGTCATTCTAGACCAGATGGAGATATGCTTAGTGACCACCTTTCTAAGTGGATACTTAGTATTATAGATATTAACTGATTAGAGCTAAATTTCTGGACCAAGACCTAATTGTTTAATTAATCTATATTTTGTCTTTCCTGACTGGAGATTGTGTGAAATCCTCCTTCCTGGTCTTCTAACAGAGATTTGTTATAGGCAATAAAGGGAGTTATCTGGCAAGCCAGTGCTGGTAGGGCAAGAGGTGTGGTAGCTCTTCTTAGATCAACTGGTATAACTAGAAAAAACAGACAAGCTTTTAGGCACACAAGTCCTTCTTAGATTTCGTATAAAAATAGTAATCTGCCAAGTTATGGTTTGAGAACATGCCCTGAGTTTAACTTTTATATTGAACAACCTGGAGAGGAAAATGGCTGGTAGAAGAGAGGTATTTGAGGCATTAGCGTAGAGACAGCCAAGGAGCTCATTCAGCTCCTAGGGACAGTGAGACAGATGGACTTATTGCTTCTTGGATGTGAAGGATTTAACCATAGGTGATGTGTGAGGAAAACTATGATGATGTACAAAACCAATGCTTCTCTTGAATTTGTGATTTTTAGTGTGTAGTCGGTTTACTAATTCTAGTTCCCAGACATTTTTTTTGAGGATGTAAGTATGGACTAAGACATCAGATTATTTTGCCATTAGTCATGGGGTATATCTGTCCTTTGTGGACTCTCTGAGGGAATTCATTTTAGTGCCTAATGGCTGATTGGTTTCACCCAACTTGTTCCTGTCTGGGCACAGCGAGGGCAGCTGCTCCGCAGGGGAAGGTGAGCCGGGAGCTGAGTGGCGCCAGGCAGACAGGAGCAGCGGCCTCACCACAAGGAGCTGGGGTGCACGGTGGCAAGTCCTGGTCAGGATCGGGGCCAGAGCCGGTGTCAGGGTCAGTATGGCCCAGTGATCCGCCAGCAGGGCTGTAGTGGCCAGGCAGGTCCAGGGATGAGTAGGTGACAGTTAACCAAGTAATTTCAACTGCTTACACCAGCCACTCTCACCTGTCAAAGGCTATCATTTAGGGGTTTCTGATGGGTCTTGGGATAAGCTTGCCTTCAGGGAGCTGCTCTTTCTAGTGGGGCTTCTTATGGGAGCTCTCTTTCATTCAAGGCAGCCAGACCTTGCAGCTGATCAGTCCTCCTTTGGCCAATGTGCAGCTGGCATGGCCATTGCACAGGGCTGTGGCCTGTGCTATGCCACAGGAAAAACTTGCTTAACGGAAGCGATGTTTTCCTGTTCACTAGTCACCAAGTATATGGTCTGAACAGCTCTTTTTGAAAGTGAGGAGCAACTCCATGCTTACCTCATGACAGTGTTTTCCCTAAAAATCTGGAGAATATAATGAACTTTTAAATTCATTTCTTATTCTACTGGCCTTCAGCTTGGCTGTAAAGAAAAGCACAATTAAAAATGCTTCAGTAAGCACACAGAAGACTCCATTTTATGGATGGCTGAATTAGAAAATAAAAAGTCATTACCTGTGAAATATCCTAATTGAATTCTTCATCATAGGGTCAAATGTATTTTTTAAAAGGTAATGTTTAAAACGGACTATGGTTTCGAAGTATGGTTTCAAAGGTCTTTTGGGGAATTTCCAAATATACCTTTCAGTTGTACCTTTATATTATGAAGGTTAATGTGCACTTTTCAAGTTCAATATGTGACAGGTGCGTGTGTGGAGCATGTAGCTGGCAACAGAGTGTCTGAAGATTTTTGCCTGTTGTAGAAGCACAGAAACCTGAACCTTGAATTAGGCAGATCTGGAGCTGACAGTTTCTGAAATACTGCATTTTAAAAGTAGACCTTGCCTGAAAGGAGGCTCTTGCTCTGCTTTGAAATGTGCTGGTGAATCTGGTTCTTCTGCTCCAAACAGTAAGCCCTTGAAGCAATTCAATCTTTTTTGGTGATTTTAGGAACACTTTTGTTGCTATTTTATTCCTGTTAGCAATGGAAATAAAGAGGGAGCTGAGAGTCATATTTTTTCCCATGTATCACTCACTGACAGAATCACTGAGTTTCAATCAATGGCAGCTCTACAAATTGTTGCTGTAAAGGGAGAACAGAAGAGGTTTGCATCGATGTCACAATTTCACTGGAGAACAAGTTTGCAGAGCCTTTTCTGAGGGTACGCTTTATCCTGAAAAACCTTTGTTACGAGAAAAGAATGAGTCTGCCTTAACTCTCAGCATCAAGACTTGGGTTATACAAGAGAGTGGTTGAAAACATGGCTTTATTTGTAAGCAGGCAGGACTGAAGAAGATATCATTGGGAAAAAGTATCAATGAAACCACTATATTGGTCTTTCTTACAGAGTGACATTACTAATACTTTGGAATACTTATTGCTTAATTTCACTACCATTAATTATAATAAACATTCCTTTCCCCTTGTGCTGTCTTTCTCTATTCCTTACAATATAGTATGATTCCTCCCCCCCCATGTTTACTCATTGCTAAAACATTTTGTAGGGTGGGCAGGGATGGCATTTGGCACCTGTCAAAATCTCTTCCAGTACTGAGTGAATAGCAGTGAATCTTGCAACCGTGCAACGGCATTGGCCAGAAGCAGAATCGTGGTCAATGCTGCTTTCACTATTTATAGAGCTGTTTATCAAAGCTCCCTGCCATCAGTAAAAATTACAGGAAAAATACAAGGCCAAGTGTTGAAGTCTGACTAGAGGAGCAATTGTTTTTACTGTACTAGAAATTACTTCCCATTCTCTTGCCCTCCTCCACCCACAAGCGATACTTAAAGTCTCCTCTTACCATGGAGATGGTTCTTTCTTGATTTCTGCTATTGATCACTAATGTTTTAATATGGTGCCCAAGTGGGTGCTGCAGCCAGGACCATGAACTTCTATGGCCTGGGAGAGAGCACTCAGTTTTGCTACCTGTGCTTTCAGGAGACTCCTTGGTCTGAACCTGTGGATCAGCAAGCTCTGGATTACCGCACCGCTGCCGCATGGAATTACGTTTTCTCCCCTGTCTGGGAAGTTTGTCCAGTACTTCAGATTGCTCTTCAGGCCATCACTTGCAAGAAGATGCCACTGTAAGAAGAAGAAAGTACTTTACCTCTAAGGCATAGCAGGAACCGTGGGTCTGGTGTAGCTTCCTTTGCAACACACACACCTATTGCTCTGCAATGAGTGATACACTTGCAAGCGGGAAATGAATTGGTACTGGCTGGTACCAGGGCAAACCACTGCTCAGGCATGTCTGCAATAGTGATAGCTCTTCATCTGAAAACCAACTTCACATTAGAATTTATTCTTTTCTCTCCTGAGATGGACCAGAATTTGCAGCTGTTGATGGAAGAGCTTAGCTTGTCTCGCAGTGGGGTATGCAGAAAAAAAATTGTTCTATTTTGGAACGAAGGTTTTTTTTTTTTTTTTTCTTTAACTAGAATTTAAAAAATAGAATTGAAATTACGTCCACTGTGAACTGGTTGAAAAACTCAAACAGTTTTTCTTTTATAATTGACTGTCTTTTAATTCCAATTGAATTTTTTGTAGACTAAAAAGAAATAATAAACTCTGTGTGGAGTTTTAGGGTACAAGTGATACAAAATGTCTTTGAAATGATGTTGGAATGTTGCTTAAGAAACAATTATTGTAATTCAACTGCAATTTGCTATTCGCTATTTCTGCACCTAAGACAAATGGGATATTTTCCGCAGAGGGTGGGGGGACAGAAGACAGCCAGTGAACATGTGGTTTATGCTACGCTAGGATCAGATTCTTGTGGTGCCCAAGAGTAACATACCAGATGCTTATCAGGGTCATTAAGAGCTGATCCTAAAGCTTCTTGGCAACAAAAGGACTGTATGACTAAATGGCTGACCCACACACTGAAGTCAATTTAAAAATTTTCTGTTAGTTTTAGTTATCATTGGATTGTATCTTAAATTACAAAAGCAAAAAACAAGAAAGACTGACACTGTAAACTGGATGAAAAGTTTCTTTAATATGAAATTTAAATTTTTGCAAAAGAGATTAAATAGATCCCAATTAACACTTACTGCTTTTGCTGGATTTATCTGACCTGAGACACTGAAATTATTAGAGAAAGCCACTTGTTTAGTTAAAATGAAATTAAGGGGCTTTGTTTTATTACCAAAATCAAAGCAAATTTTTTTCTAATAAGGCTATCTTGTTTACCTCATGTATCTTTTAAAACAGCCTGGCGGAACAGGGTGAGACATCTGCAAATGAATGCCTAGAAGAACCATCTTTTACACCTCATTTAAACTATTTTATCTACTCATTTTCCAGGCATTTTCTAACCATGTACATTGTTATCGAATTCCTATTGGCTACTCAAGTTGTTTTTGTCAAGTGTATATCCTTTGTTATTAGCCTATTTTTATTATCACACACATGCAGTTTCTCACGAGTAGACCTGTCCTATCTAGGAATAATGCCTTTTTATTGTAACAAAATTTAAACTACCATGTCTAAAGACTTGCTTAGTTTGAAGAACTGTTGCAGTAAAGACCAAAATGTCACCCATTAGCAAGACTGTTCTTGTTGTAATTGCTTTTCTGGCTGATAATAGTGGCTGTACTTGTGCCACAGAATCTGTGGACAACCCTATTATATTTGATAAGCTCTTGTTTTACTTATGTGTGGAAAGTGACTGGAAATGTGAGTCTGGCTGTTATTGTGTATGAGGAAATGACAGTTTTTCCCAGAGAGATTTTCATTCAGATTAGTGTCTCTGCCCTGTGCAATAATACGGGTTGGAAAAGCCAACTCTTGCTGGCCTGGAATGACAGACAATATTAAGGGTTGTATATATATTTTTAGAGGAAATCTCATCTGTGAGTTTAAGATTTGAAGTTGACTGTGCTCTAACATTGAAGAAGTTCTTTGATTCTAATGTTCTTGTATTGAATGCTGAGTTTGCTACCCATGGTTTGGCTGTAATTATATATGACAGTAAAATGTTGCATTGTTCTGGAAATTTGGGTAGCAAGCCTGACACTAGTATGTATTTTATAGGAATAACAAGATATCAAAAGTCATGACATTTACAATAATGATTTCTATAAGAAAAACATGATCACAGAATCACAGAATTGCTGAGGTTGGAAGGGACCTCTGGAGATCATGTACTTCAAACCACCTGCTCAAGCAGGGTCACCTAGAGCAGGTTGCCAGGACCCTGTCCAGACAGCTTCTGAATATCTCCAGAGAAGGAGACTCCACAACCTCCCTGGGCAACCTGTTCCAGTGCTCTGTCACCCTCACAGTGAAGAAGTTTTTCCTCATGTTCAGATGGAAGCGTCTGTGTTTCAGTTTGTGCCCGTTGCCTCGCGTCCTGTCGCTGGGCACCACTGAAAAGAGTCTGGCTCCATCCTCTTGACACTCTCCCTTCAGTTACTTGTACATGTTAATAAGATCTCCTCTCAGCCTTCTCTTCTCCAGGCTAAACAGGCCCAGCTCTCTCAGCCTTTCCTCATAAGAGAGATGCTCCAGTCCCCTAATCATCTTTGTAGCCCTTCGCTGGACTTGCTCCAGTAGTGCCACATCCCTCTTGTACTGGGGAGCCCAGAACTGGATGCAGTACTCCAGACGTGGCCTCACCAGGGCTGAGTAGAGGGGGAGAATCACCTCCCTCGACCTGCTGGCAGTGCTCTTCCTGATGCACCCCAGCATACCATTGGCCTTCTTGGCCACAAGGGCACATTGCTGCCTCATGCTTAACTTGGTGTCCACCAGCACTCCCAGGTCCTTCTCCGCAGAGTTGCTTTCCAGCAGGTCAACGCCCAACCTGTACTGCTGCATGGGGTTATTCCTCCCCAGGTGCAGGACCCTGCACTTGCCTTTGTTGAACTTCAGGAGGTTCCTCTCTGCCCACCTCTCCAGCCTCTCCACGTCTCTCTGAATGGCAGCACAGCCCTCTGGCGTATCTGCCACTCCTCCCAGTTTTGTATCGTCAGCAAACTTGCTGAGGGTGCACTCTGTCCCTTCATCCAGGTCATTGATGAAGAAGTTGAACAAGACTGGACCCAGTACTGACCCCTGGGGGACACCGCTAGCTACAGGCCTCCAACTAGACTCTGCGCTGCTGATCACAACCCTCTGAGCTCTGCCATTCAGCCAGTTCTCAATCCACCTCACTGTCCACTCATCTAGCTCACACTTCCTGAGCTTGTCTATGAGGATGTCATGGGAGACGGTGTCAAAAGCCTTGCTGAAGTCAAGGTAGACAGCATCCACCGCTCTCCCCTCATCTACCCAGCCAGTCATTCCATCAGAGAAGGCTATCAGATTGGTTAGGCATGATTTCCCCTTGGTGAAGCCATGCTGACTACTCCTGAGCACCTTCTTGTCCTCCACATGCTTGGAGATGGCCTCCAGGATGAGCTGCTCCATCACCTTTCCAGGGATGCAGGTGAGGCTCACTGGCCTGTAGTTCCCTGGGTCCTCCTTCCTGCCCTTTTTGAAGACTGGGGTGACACTGGCTTTCTTCCAGTCTTCAGGCACCTCTCCTGTTCTCCATGACCTTTCAAAGATGATGGAGAGTGGCTCAGCAATAACGTCCGCCAGCTCCCTCAGCACTCGCGGGTGCATCCCATTGGGGCCCATGGATTTGTGGGTGACAAGTTTGCTTAAGTGATCTCTAACCCACTCCTCCTCCACCAAGGGAAAGTCTTCCTTTCTCCAGACTTTCTCTCTTGCCTCCAGGGTCTGGGGTTCCTGAGGGCTGGCCTGAGCAGTAAAGACTGAAGCAAAGAAGGCATTCAGTAACTCTGCCTTCTCTGCATCCTTCGTCACCAGGGCACCCACCCCATTCAGCAAAGGGCCCACATTTTCCCTAGTCTTCCTCTTGCTACTGAAGCAATGATGGTGGCAGGAAGGTAGGAGATGCTTTTTTCAGTGATTTTACTATTTAATCTGGTGTGTAAAAGAACAGTCCTATCACAGATACCATTGTATTTATAGATGTGTCTGTTATATTAGGGTTTCAAAGGACCTAGGATGCTGAAGGGAGGACTCTGGAATACTTTAGATATTAATGCTTGAAAATCAAATATCTCCCACTCAAGTCCCACTGTGGTCCAGGCCAGTATATATGTATCTAGTTTGCCACACATACTGAGATGTTTGGACCCTTCCCAGAAATGGGTACTTCAGTTTTCTTTTACAATATTAATGACAGTGATGCTCAAACTTTTTATACTATCCTGATTAATAATACTCTAATTGTTGTATGTTTAATAAAACCCTAATATTTAGAACACTCCTCCAGGGAGGAGATGGGTTCTAGGCTACCAGGAGTCAAGAGGGACCAAACTCAAGGCTTCTGCTTTCCAAGGCAATAGGGCAGGCTGACGGGGGATGCCCCCTCTACTCCTCTCCCTCCCTCCCGCTAGTTGAAACCAAGCATAGAAGCATGAATGACACCATAGTCTAGTGGCTAAGACACATATCAAGAAAATAAATTCCTGGTTTTCAGTGCTTCAGGATTCTATTTATGGTTCTCCTTCAAAGCCTTTTTATATAACATGTATAAGTAGGCCTGTGAGGTGCCTGGGTGGAATCAAGCCCTTTCTTCCCCTCTACTTAGCTCTCGTGCTCCTCGCCAGTTAAGTGAAATCTCCCTAATACTAAGTAGGTATCACACAGAGACTGGTACTGAATGTTAGATGACTTACCAAAATGGCATATTGACCTGTCCTTGGTTTTTGTTTTCAGAAATGGTGGTGAGTTTGTTGTTTTCAGAAAGCGGTGAGGACAGGCCAATCTGCATTTCAGCACACTCACTGTATAGTGTAGGCTCAACCCTCCGCATCCTGGTACCTCTGCACAGAGGACTCTATATTTTCTTTCCTCCTTCCTGAGTAAGGTGGTGGTACCTATGGTTCAGGAACTGGTCTGCGGATGCATAATTTTCCTTGCAGCCACACAAAATCTTAGTTGAAGAAGATACAGATCAGAAATACAGTTTGGGAGTAAGCAAAATAGGATGGTGAGAAGGGAAGAATATCTAATTCATAATTAAAATGCAGCCTAGGAGTAAACAGTTGTAACAATTTCTGCCTTACTTAGATAAGACATTAAGGGGAAGTTTTGTAGTTAATGACCAGGGGAAAAGCTAGTCTATTCATTCTTGTACCAATTTAATCTTTTGTTGTGTATCTATAATGCTTCCAGATAAAGACTAATTGAAAACATATTGCAGCCATAGACATTTTGAGCTGAGCCACATGTTGCTAAAATATTGGAACTGCCCTATATAAAACATTTGTGGGTTTTTTTGTTTGTTATGCAATCTGTAGGTGGTATACAATCTATAGATGGCACTGCTTCCTTATCTTCTTCAAGAACATCTCACTCCTTGGCTTTGGGCTGATAGAAATTGTTTTGTTGCACTTTGTGGATCTTACCTTTAAGAGTGAGTGAGAAGAGATATACTTAAGAGGAAACATAAGCCTGCCATTCATCTCTAGTTATGTGTACTGTCAAGGTACAACATCTCCATACCATGCAGTACTCTCAGTTCACCTAGGACTTTCAGCTTTATCTGACTGTTATGCAAATACCAAGAATTTCTTTTTTTCAGAGCTAATAATCTTTGTTTACCTCTTAGGATAGCTGCTATCACCTCTGCCTTGATTACTAGCTGCAGAGAGGGAACTAATTATAAGAACACAGAAGCAGGAGATATTCATGTAGATAACAGGACCTAAAAGCTAGTCATAGAATTTTTCAGTTAACAGTAAAAAAGTAAGACATAAACCACGTCTCTGAAAGCACAAGACAAGAGCATGTTTCAGTTTGTTCAATGTCCAAGCAGAATAGACTCTGTTTTGATCTAAGGAAACAGAAGAAAAATATGAGAAGATAGAACTGTGTGGACATTCAAGGGTGAATGATCACAATGCAATCAGATTTGATATGTTGGTAATGGCATACTCAAAGGCAAGTAGCACACAGATATTGGATTTTAAGAAGGGCATACTTTGAAAGAATACAAAATAAGATAAGGAAAAAGGAAACCTTGATTGGAACTGATTGTCCAGAAAATCTACTGCACAAAAGTAGGAGGTGAGTAAAGAGCAGTTAGGTCTTGACTTGTAACAGAGAAGGATGGCTACAGCCACTTGTAGCTCTTTAAGTAAAGGAACCCCAACACTGGTGCAAAATAAATTTATGCAGTAATGCACCTGACTTATACTACTGGCATAGAGTCCCTTTAAAAGTGTGGCTACACCTGTTTTTACTTGGTGTTCCTAATATCATGCTTTAAAATATCCCTAGGAAGCCTCCTGCTTCTTTATAGTTGGAAAGTGGTGAGTTACTGGCATAGAAGAAGAATGTATCAGATATATGTCTGCTTAAAGTTCCCCTGCGAAAGGGAGTCTCTTTAGGCCATCTCACGGCATCTCAGACAACTAGATCTCTCTCTTTTATACCACTTGGATAGGAAATCTTTGAGTTACAGCAGCTACTATATGCTAGTAATATTAACTTAACAGTAGCTAGATTTCTTCAATTTTGCCTTGAGTATACCATGTTCTTTAAATTTAAGTCAGCAATGTTGTCAGTTTTGTCAGAATTTATTACATTTATTTGTCTTCTGGTTAACTGATAACCTGCTTTATTCCTTCAATATTTTGATATTTAAGCTTAAGAAAATTATTTTCTTTGTCCAAATTTTCCCTCTCATTCAGTGGAAATTATTTGCAAAATGAGTCATGACTGTGTGTCACCTCGAATGCTTCTGCACTTGTTCAGTTCTTCTGTTTGTTCTGCTTCTATCCTTATGCACAACTTTGGTCTCTTTTATACACATAGCAACTAACAGATAAAGGCAGTTTTGAGTAGACACCAACAGTCCAGTTCTGCATTCTTTTACTCTTAGAATTTCAATGAGGTCAGTGGAGTTATTTGTGATTTATACTGTTATAACTGAGAAGAAAATCAAATCCTAAAGTCTGCAGGGATGTAACCTCTGACATATTATTTAAGGAAAATAGCGACTTATAAACTTGACTGGAGTTAGTCTGGCAAAAAAAAAAGACCTAAAATAATGTCGTCTTTGGAGACTTTTTGGATCTTTTTTCCTAAGTTGGCTTGTTCCTGTTTTAATGGAAAGTGATATGAAGCATAAGGGGAGGTTTTCTGAAATATCTGGTGCCTAAAGTTGCAGATAGGTCTTTAGGGGAACTTTCAAAAGTATTTTGGGGCTTCTGTCCCATCAAAATCAAGGATGTTGGTACACAGTTTTTTTGGAAGTCTTGCCTAGCAACTTTCTTCCTATTTAAGAACCTGAGAGCTTTTAAATAGTTCTTTATGATACTTCTGTGATATTGCGATAATATGCTAACTTTATAGGACTAAATATACTATTGCAATCTCAGAGCTCATGTTCTGGGAAAGATGCTTGAAAAACCTTTCCTTCTAAATATTCTTCTTGTATTCAAACAAGAATGTTTTCCTGTAAGATTCAAAATATATTTTTGGTAAGTTTAATAGTGTCAAAGTGATGAAGGATTAATTTTATATGAAAGGCAGAATGACACTGTCTGCGATTTTTAGGGAGAGAATGGCTACTGAGCTTAGGACTGTAGAAAAGTAAAAAGACTGTATTGGAAAGTGACTGCAACATTCAGTTTCAAAAGAACCCAGCAATTTTTACCAGAAACCCTTCTTATTACAGTGTTAGTTCTTTGGTGCAGGGACAGTCGTTTGTCTTTGCATGCTATAGCTCTCATGACTTTATATGTAGTGCTATGAAAAAATAAACTCTTAATAGTAGTCTCTAAAATTACCTTTCCTGTGTTTATCAGCCTTGCTTCTTTGTATTTGGACTAGAAAAGCTGCAGTATTTACACTGGCTGGGGTGTGTACCTTTGACTTAAGTGGGCATAGAGATTTTGTGAAAAAGTGCTGGAAATAAATTTAAAAAAGTCTGATAAGCAAATAATCTAAATGCTTCATTATATTTTTCTGGAATGCAGCAAGGTTAACACAGCACATAAATCTAATAATTTTTGAATTATAATGCTTTCTTACTTCAATTTACAAATATTAATTTCACTATTGACATTTTCTTAATGTAATTTCAAACTTTGCTACCACTATATTGAATTTAAAACAGTAACAGGGTCAAGGTGGTTAGCTGTAGATAAACAAACATGAAGATTTCAGAAAGATAATTTGGTCACATTGAAAACTTCCCATAAAACAGACAAGTCTCTCCTTCAGTGTCAAATGTGTATAATGGCTGACATGAGTGCAAATGGAATACAAAGATGACTAAAATGCTCATCTTGAAGCGTTTTGTATTGGTCTGGCAGTGAAGTAAATCACTGGCAAGGTGCTGGGCATTCGGAAATCAGTACTAGGGCTGATGCTCCTGTCAGGTTCACTTTCTGAACACAGATGTCAGTACAAAGATGCTTTTCCTGGCAAGAACATAATGACTCCTTGTGGCTGTTCTAACACTACTATGCTAAGACATGTTTTATATCCTAACCAAGTAAAGAAGAAAAATAAAATTGACAGAAAGACAGAGTGAGTGAGAAACTTCTTTAAAAATCAAAGAAAATTTGAAGTTCTTGTTTCACGTGATCCTAATAAAGTCTGAAAAAAGCCAACTCAAACCAAGCACTGCATCTGCAGGTACCAGAGCCAAATCCAAATGAATGAATGAATGAATCCAAAGAATTCCAAATTCTTTGTCTCTGTGGTGAGTACAAACTGGAGAAATCTGGAGAGAAGCATGGGGGAAAAGTGGTCACAGCTGGCTAACTGTGAACATGAGCACTGTCATTTCCCAAAGCAAATGCAAAATAAATGCATTGAGAGAAATGCTCTCTGAGAAGGCCGTGGCCTGACAATCTAAGTGTGTCAGTGTGTGATGACAGCAGAGGTGAGGGGAGATACTGTTGCTGTGGCTAAGGACAGGGAGAAAAGCTATTTATGACATGTGAAGAGTAGTGAAAATGAAAGCTGCAGACAGTGTGTAATGGAGATTAGTGAACCCAGAGCCGAAGTGCTGAAGTAAAGTCAGAGTGCAAAAAATGACCAAGGCCTGACTGACCTGGTCATCTTGTACGCTTTTTGGCAGCTTTTCTTCTTTTCCTTTTCTTTCCAGAGGCTTAATATATATATTTTTTCTTCTAATGTACATGTGTGTGTTTTCTAATCCACCTCCTCCATAGCTAAACTTTCCAAATCTGCTTAGACTCAGTCCTGGATAGTGAAATGCATGTTTTCTCCAACATATTCAGACCATGGTGAGGCCCTCCTGTGGATGGGTAAGGCATGTTTATGTGGGTGATACCTCCATCTAGCTGGGGCTTTGACAGTGCCACAAGCCTGTTAGTGTTGGCCAGGACACTTGTTTTTAAAGGAAATATTTATATTGATCACGGTGTTACCCTTGCAGTGCATCCATACTGTTGAGGGAAAAAATATATTCACAATCCAGCCACTTGGTCTCTAAAACTGCAGTGAGCTGTAATATTTATCTTGCATTACAAAGACTGGCAGAAAACCTATGGACAACACAGGGAAAAGGGGAGCTTGCAGTGAGTGCACACTGGGGTAAGTATCGCATGTTCTTCCGAAGTACAAAACTGAGCAAGCACAACTGGTTCCAGTCCCAGGTCTTGACTCGCTGTAGCCTCAGCAGTTATTGCAGAAAGAGAGAAGCATGACAGTCACATAGACACAAACTGGAATAAATTTCAGTCTTAAAACTCTCTGCCACCTCTTGCTGCTTCCCAGGTCCTGAGACAACTTCTCCCAAATTTTCTCTGCCTTTCTACTGTGGTAGGGGATGTCCCTGGCACGGACTGCTGACCTCTGCAGCTGAGAGAGGTGAAAGCTCCCACCTACAGCTCCCCCTCCATTCAGCCCTGGAGAGATACTGTCCCACACAGTGTTTATAGCCCTCAGTCTTCATTCTCTCACATGTATGCCACAAGTCACATCCTTATACTCTCGTCAAAGTATGCTCTTTGCCTCACTGTCACTTATTATTTTACCTGCTATCCCCCCTAGCTTTTTTAACCTCTCTCTTCCCCTTTTCTGTAGCAATTCACAGACATAGGTTAGGGAGGGTTGTGGCAATTCACTTGGGATGGTTGTGTAGGGAGAGTTTCTAGAAAGAGAGAGGAGTGAGAAAATGAAATTCTTCCATTCCTTCCCATGTGGCCTCACAAGAAAAATATCTCTTTTTGATGTATGTCAAGATTACCAGGTTAGAAAAATTCTCATCAGGTATACAAATGTTTGTTCTTTCCTTGGTCATTCCAGCTTTTCCCTTCAAATGCCTTTTCTCCTTCCTTTATTGCTAATTCCCCATTTAATTTAATTTAATTTCTACTCTTTCTCATATCTCCTCAGCTGTCCTGGGTTTGGACAAATTCCCAAACTCCTTATGTAGGCAAAAATCCTACTATTGCCTGAGGGAAGCTAGAAAAGGGCACAGGCATAAAGTAAATATAGGTTTCAAGATCCTGCCTTATATTTACTATCTATTGTGTCTGAGAAATGAGATGTGGCTCTTAAAAGGTTCCAATACCGATTTCCAGTGTACAGCCTAAAACTCAGATAACTAATTCCTGCAAAACTTGGAAGCTGGTATAAATCTTCCCAAACTTAATTTCATAGTGAAGTTAATTTAAAAGAAAATAGCGTATAGCTAGAGCTTACTTGTGAAACATTCATAGCTGACTTTATGGTAACTGCTGGCCAGCATATAAAAATTTTGACCTGTACCATTTCTTCCCATTAATAGACTGTCAAAATGAAAATATATAGATCATGTGGGTTTCTGCTTGGTGCACAGCTATATTTTGACAGAATCTTTTCAAACTTTGTATCTTCCACTTGGGGGAGAAAAATCCATACACTGATTGTGCCGGTTTAATTTGAAAACCAATTACTTTTAAAATTGGTTCTGCTGCTGCCCTTTAACTTGGGTTGTGCTAGAGGTTTGCTTTATTTTTATTTATAATTGAAATGGAAAGGTACAGCATATGACAGGTACTCATTTCACAATCAGATTTATTTCTCTCCATATGTTCTTGCATACCTGCAGTACTCTGTAATTCAGCTGATCAGAAAATGCAGATTATTTTATGCACAAAATGTTTCTTTTGAAACATTCGTTGTTGAGCAAATTTTCTTAAAATCCTAAATGGGTTTCTGAATGAATCTGCCTAAATTCCTGGCAGTTTTTCCTTCACTTCCAAGCCCTGTGATAATCCATCTTGTAGCTGTACTTTGGAGCTGAAGAAGCAGGAAATGCGGCTTTGGGACAGCCAGCCAAGCCAAGCTTTCCTGGCTTTTTACATTAAACAAGGATCTGAGACTCCAAGAGTTTAATCTCTGCCACAGTTTGGTTCCTAGCATTCCTGCAGGGAGACTGGCAATTCTGAGAGCTCAGGGCTTCTAGGCGCTCTGCTGCAGAGCTGAAATTCGGCGCTCAAAATTGTTGATGCTGGATCTAGGGCATATGACTCAGGGAAACTTGGCACACCAGGCTGAAGATCGAAATGCAAGGAGCTCTGCTGCATTCAAGGAAATTTATACGACTATTTATCTCAGCAGCAGCAGGGTCGGGGTGTTCCTGAAACAAAATGGCTCCCTATTTCAGCATTTCTGAAACAATTTTTTCTTGAAGTTTCTAGTTCATGGGAAATGTTGAAAATTCCCTATTGCCTGGAACTCCTGCTTTTTGGCAAGCTCTGTTCTGCTTCTACGGTTAAGCATGTGCCTAAATGCTCTTATCTCTTCACAGTCCTGAACTGATGGAATTGAAAAGGATATTGGGAGGCTTTTCCTGTCCCAAGATGTTTTGTTCAAAGACAGTAGAATAAACTTGCCTCTTTACATTTTTCTTTAATTGCCACTTGCTTAGATAATCATCCATAGCAACATGCTTACAATGTTGAAGGAAATTAAAAAGTATTAACAGATTTATATAAATAATGACTGAATGTATTTTTTATAATAAAACCCTTTTGCATGAACTGAGTTTTGTAAAATAATTTAGATGTACTTATTATTTCTGCAGTTTTATAGGCTGTTGTGTGTTTGCTTTTGCTTGTTACCAGAAATGTTAACTAAAGGAAATTTGGGTAGTCAGAATATATATTCATTTGCTCTGAGAAAAGAACAAGTAAACTTGGATCATCTCACCCAAAGATATTTAACAAACAGTTCCTCAGAACTGGAACAGCTGCCTTTGAGGAATGCCTATTACTGGTGGTTTTTAACTGTCTTTACAATTAGGAAGTTTCTTCTAAAATCTGTCTTAAACTTGTGAATAAATATTGTTCCTAGTCATATCATGCACTGGACATGGAGAGCCTCCTCTTCTCTGGAACACTTTATCTATTTGCAGACTGCTTTGATGCTCACTCTCCACGTTCTTTGTAGAGTAACTAATTCCATTGCTTCTTGCAGCTTTCATTGCTCTTCTCCGAACTGTCTCTAAACAATCTCTAAGTGTGCGTCCAAAACAAGACAAAATATTCCAGCTAATGCTTGGCAGCACCAAATAAAGCAGAATGATCATTTGGTGTGTCCTGCATACAATATTGCAGAATAAGTTTTGCTTTTTTTTTTTTTTTTTGTCATGGTGTTACCTTGTTTCATCTTTGGTTTGTCATCTGCTCTTACCCCATCCCAGATTCCTTCCTCGATATTCCACGTATGTGCGTGTGATTGTTCCTCCACATATGTAGTACTTTCCACTGTACTGAATTTAATATTACTGATTTCAAATCATTCCTCCAATTTGTCAAGATAATTTTGAATCCTAATCCTTTTCTGCACAGTGCTTCAAACCCTGCAAACTTTGAGCTGTCCGCAGATTCATTGACAGTGTGCTTCCTACTCTTGTATGACTAATGGCAGTATAGAGTAATTGCACTCAGGACAGCTTTTTGCAGGGCCATGTGTGCTACGTCCTCCCTGTTTGACAGTGAGCCACTAGTCAACTACTCCGAGTTCACTTTTCACCTCTGATCACCCTTTTCAGTAAGTTCATCTTGACCACAGTTTCCTTTCTCAGTTTGCTTTGCAGGACTACGTAAAAAGCCTACCTGAAGTCACGATATAGCATATCCAGCTCTACCTGCTGAGACAAGGAAGGGTAAGTTGGTTTGACACAATTTGTTTTGGACAAAGTTAAACGTAAGTGTGTAGCTGTTCAGCAATAATTTTTACTGATGGCATTATTAGGAGCCTTTGCATTTGCTCCATTCTCGCAGCCTGTGTGAGGAAGCAGCGCATGCCTGAGCAGGCAGGGTGGTTCTTGCTGCGTGACCTGAACAGCGCATGCTCTACAGGCACTTGAAGTGACACTGCTAAGCCTGCGATCTGCGCCACTGGCTAGCCCAGCTTTGAGTGTGCCCTTGGCAGACTGATTAGATCAAGGGTTTTCAACCCTGTTCAGGTTGCAATCAAGCCTCCAGGAGATGTGCTGGCTCCTGCATAATGAATTTAAGCCTTCTAATATGAGGCTTGCTTTTCCCAGTTTAGTGGATCTCCTGGAAACAGGATCACTGCTTTGGAGAACCCTTTGAGACTTACCATGGATGAACTTGGTCCACAACTTACTTGTAATCCTTTCTCTTTAAATCTTCTCTTCAGCTGCTGAGTAACATTAACTGCTTTGATCTGGTTTCTGAAATAATAAAAGATAATTGCATTTTTTAAAATTTTGTGTTCTGTTTAACATGTCAGAAAAGTTTTTCTCACTTCTCATTAACCTTTAAAATGTAAAGGCTTTTGCTGTTAGGGACAAAAGTGCCTTTTAGAGATTTTGATGGTGATATTTTTCTCTATTTGGACAGACTTAAATTACTGTGGATATGGTTCCTATCTAAATGTGCCAACCGTTCTTAATCTGCAGTCACAACAAAGAGAACCACTGTGTTAGATACCATAAAATGAAATGTAGTAACTTGATATGTCTCTTGACTGCACCAACCCAATTCTTTCTATTTTGATCTTGTCTTCCTCACATATCAAATCTCTCATCTTTTTTTGGACTCCTCTGACCTCTCCCCAGTTGGGTCACACTGTTCTTGAAGTGTAGTGAATGCACACCCTGACACTGAGCAAAACAGAAGGATCACACATCCTACTGAGAACAACTGTGTCACTATGACCCAATGTTACTGCTACTTTTCTATAAGCTTCTGCTGGTGGTAAACAGCAACATGTGGCTGTGTTTACTCCAGCTGAGCACTATGCTTGTTTTGCCCACTCAGATGCCATGGGGAGCATTTTTTTTAAAACAAGCTTAACAAATGTTGCTAGAAGCCCTAGAGAACATATGCACCAAGTAACTGCTTCTGCTGATCCAACATTTGTTAATTTTAACCGCTCAATAAAACAAATCAGGAATCTAAAATGAAAGCAAGGATTAACACGCTGTAAAAATGTCATAGATATTTAAAATGTTTATTAGAAAATGTATGAATAGAGAAAGTACTAGATCTGTGTTGATTTCCACATATAAAATAGATGTGATCTATTGTTACCAAAGGTGAAGAGGTAAGCTATATCATACAGTCATTGACTTTGAATGACCTTCAGTCTTTTTTCAATCCAAACAAGCACAGGAAAGGTATTGCACTCCACAGCACTCTATCCATAGCTCTGCAGCTGCAGACTGAGTATTTGTTTCAATCTTCTGCCATAAACTGGGAGAAGACAGGTTTGAACATGGGTGGATCTCCAAGCTCTAAGTTTTTAAAAATTTGGTACTAATATGGAAAGGGAAAAGCTTTTTTCCACTCCACCTCTACTGACGATCTGACCAGCCATATGCTTAAATGGCACAGTGCCAAAGAGTGAAGTGACACAAAGCCAAGCCAGTGTCCCTCTAGTGAATGTAGCCCAGAGTCCCCAAAGTTTCGAACAGCCTCATGTTCCAGAGTAACCCATGCAATTATAGTCAGGAATGTATGTGAATTTATCTCCTGCTGTCACCCAAAAATACTTGGGCAATATAATTTGAACAAATTCTGTGTTCAGATAGCCCCAACAGCTGTGTTCTGCCTCTCAAGCAGGGCTCCTTAGCCAGGCTCCTTGCTGCCCTGTGGCCACGGGGAAGGTTTGGGCAGAATAGCTCAAAGCGTGCGAGGGCTCAGTTTCACATAGCACCACATAAACTTTACCAGGTAAATGTGCCTCAGTGAATCCAACCTGGGAAGAAAAAACCCCTTCAGGTTAGCTCTGGTTTGCTTACGACTGAGTAACAGTTGCCGTTTCTATTTTATGTCACGAACCCGAGGGCACAAAGCGACTGCAAAATCAATGTGTTGCTATAGAAATGAACGTGGAGTTGTAACTCTCAGCGTATCCATATGCAATGATTCCTTACAAATTTTCAATTAAAAATACACCCGGGAAGCAAAGGCCTCCTGCTTCACGATACCCGCGCGTGGCAGACAGGGAAGGGAGCTTGCTTAGGAGGGAGAAGGGCTCCCAAGACCACCGGAGCGGCCACCGATCAGGGCGGCGGGAGCAACGGCGGACCCAAGCGCGAGGCTCTCAAGATGGCCGCCGCACCTCGGCTTTCCCGCCACGGCCGCCCCCCGCCGGGAAAGGCCCTGGGGGGGGGGGGAACGGGAGGGCCTTTCGCACAGGGCGCTCTCGCTCCTGGCCGAAATCCCGCCGAGGCTTGTCCTACCCCAGGGGGCGGCGGCTGCACCAACCGCCCGCGCCTACGGGCGCCGCCTTTCCCGGGCTTCCCCTCGCCGTCAGGCTGAAGGCCCCCCCCCGGCTCGGCCACGTCTGCGCGTCCGGAAGGTAGGAGGGGCGTGAGGGAGCGGGGGCGCCACGCCGCGCCGGCGCCGCCCTCCTCCCCCGCGGCGCCTTACCGGGGGGGCCCAGCGCCTCTGCCCGCCGCCGAGCCGCCGCCGCCTCCGCCGGGGGTGGGCTCCCGCCACCCCGCCTCCCCTCCTCCCCTCCTCCCCTCGGCGGCGCGGTGCGGAGAGGCGGCTGCGCGGGGGGGGGGCTGCCTGGCGGCGGGGGTATCGTTACCGGTTGTGGCACCCCGCGCCCTCGGTGTGAGGCGGGTAGTGGGGGGAAATCCCCCGAAACGCAGAGGAGGGAGCCGCTGTGGCAGCCGCGCTCGTGCGCGGCAGGGCGGGGTTCCCGCGGCCGCCATTTGGCGGCCCCTGGGCGCCCCGCCGGGCGCGGCCTGCCCCGCCCCGGGCCCTTTCGTGTATATAAATTTTAATTTAATAATCAAAAAACCATCTTCCTCCTCCTCCAGGCTTGCACCAACTGATGTCATTCCCTCACCTGATATTAATTATAACAGGAATAATGCTGTTGAACAGTAGTGCTTTTCTCGCACTGCTGTTTTTTTTTCACCACCCCCTGTGATGCAGTGGCCTTTTATCTTTCCATTGTGTCCAGTTTTTAGCTTGACTAATCCTGCTTGCTTTTTTATTTTTTAATTTTAATTTTTTCCTGTCTCCTAGAGTAGGTAGGACAGCAAAAATCAGCAGCCTTGCTGGGGTGGCACGGGCCTACTCCTGTGCTATTATTTTATGTGTGTTGGCCGACTGCATTGCTTTGTTGACACTAGCAAATTTTCCTTACCCTGACAACTTTGTGGGTTGTAAATTTCTAGGGATCCCGTTTCCTTGTGTGTGGGTAAAATGCTGTGCAAAATGGTGATGCCATATGCGATTCCTGAGCTTTAAATTCTCTGTGCCTCTCAGGAGGGGGACAGCTGCCTGGAATTTGTTTGCCCTGCAGAACTCACGGAATCAAAAGTCCTGATCAGGAGCTTGTGAGTGAGGTGCGCTTTCTCTGTTTGCTTTTAACCTTCTGTACCCCAGCATCACTGTAAACTGTCACACATTGCCTCCAGAAAACCTGGATGATCCCTGCTTGCAGGGCTGGAATTCCTTTGTGGAAATTTCTGGTAGCACAATTAATTTAAGAGTCCTTTTTGGCAGCAAAACCCTGACATGAAAATTTAGACTTACAATTGCTCTTGCTCATACAGAAAATGTATTGTGCAGTGTGGTTTCACATCAAAAAGAAAAAAAGCTGCAGTGCTATGAACTGCTTTTTACTTCCTCTCAAGGGCAGAGCGCTATTCTTACTACTTCAAATTTAACTGTACTGGGGACTTTTTGGAAACATGTTTATGGCTGTGTTTTTTCAAAGACTTTATGGAATGTGAGGATTGATTTCAAGGTACAATGTTTAAATTACTGGGTCAACTGATGGAGAGGTGAATGCTTTAATGTTTTTGGTTCATATGCCAAATGCATTGAATCTAGAGCTAATAGGAAGTCTAATGCTGGCTTTGTCACTGTCCTTGTGTCATCTTGGTAAATCATTTATTTCCACCTATGTCCGTTTCTTCATCTTTTTAATGAGAATAATAATATGGAGATGCTGTAAGGTTGAATTAGTTAAATATTAACAAGCTAATACTTAAATAGCATGTCAACATTTTCTTCAAATATAATATAAATATTAAAGGATTTAGGAATGCTTTTGTTTTTTTCAGCCATCTACTCAAAGGTGTGCTGAAAGGTTGTAGCTGGAGCATGAATCTTCTCCTTGTTTTGTTCCAGCCAGGAGCTGACATTTGATCCACAGATAATGTAGTGTTTTTAATCCTGTTCTCTTCAGGAAACACCCCTTCACCTCTCCTCCTCCCCTACTTTTACTTGCTATTCTGACTCTTTCTCCCTTTCCTTTAGAGGTTTTTTTATCTAGTGATGTTCTGCTTATACACATTTGTTTTGATTTTTAAAGTTCATTTTCAGGCAACAATCCTGCAAAGATTGACTACAGATATCTATGTAAGACTGTGGGCTTTGACCTTTAACAGCCAAATACCCTTTGGTTTTCATGCATTTGCTGTGTATTCTGTCATGACATAGCTCCATCTCAAGTCTCCAAAAGAAAAATAAAAATTTCTTCCAGTACATGGGGCCCCAGCTTCTTAAAGAGCATAAACTTTTCACAGAACCCTTTCTCCACCAAAACAGAGATGCCAGAACGAAAAAGACGAATGAATGTGTTAAAATCTGTGGTTGGATGTAAATTGCCATAGGACGGTTTAGTCACAGATTTCTTTGTTATAGCAGTGGCTGAAAGATGCTGCTCTTGAAGATGGTGTTTTGTGTGCCTTAACGTATCTTGGGCTTTCTGGAAAGGATTCCATATAGGTCAGTGTTTTTGAGTTTTGAGTCCTGAAAAATCTAATCAGTTCAGGAGATTTTGCATTGTTGACTGATGAACTTGAAAGGTAACATCAGTCAGGGCATCTAGAAATGCCTGCTTTGCCCACATGAGGAAGGAATAGAAAAGATTTCCTGGATAAGGCATTCTAATTTCTGCCTCATACATTCCTTGGGGATTTTTTGTTTTTGTTTTTCCTTCCAATTCACTCTTTATATCTGCAATGAATAGCTGTTTTTTAACTTAGTAGCCTTCTCCTTCTGATATTCCTTTTTATTATTTATTTATTTGTTGTTTATTGGTGGTGATAATTCTCAATAACATATAGACCTTTTTCATAGCAGTGCCAGCACTGTGGGGAGAATCCCACATGCTCTCTACTACGCCTTATTCTGCTGAAAGCAGCATTATGGTTGCAGAGCGCAAGATCTGGAAGAGACTGGTGGGTGGGTGTTATATTTGTGTAAAGCAAACTGCAGTGAATGGAAAGTGGGAATTTGGGGTCAAAAGAGATATGCAATGTGAGAGCAACAGTGAGCGGAGGAATGCCTTTCTGGGCTCCACAGCACTGCGAGATCAGCCTGTCAATGAAAAATAGCAATCCTTGCTCATCACACTTGCCCGTGTGTATTGCAAGCTGATGAAAGGGCATTGCTGCAATGCAGCTTCTGGGAAGCTGCCTGGAGACTTCTAGCCGTGTTAGAATAAAAGCAGTGGCATTTTACATCCCCCACCCAAGTGAATGGTTCTGGGTTTGATGTATCTGGGAGAGAATATATCAAGAGGGCTCCCTTGGCAAAGCAAAAGGGTTCATGTTGTCAGCGCTGTGAGCTGAAATTGGAGATGGTGCCGCTGTGACAGCCACTGTCTTGATTAATGCACTGGAGAGTGAACTGGAAAATATTCAAAGCTAAAATGAGCTGCTCTGGCTTGAGCAAACAGCATTTTGATGGAGCTGTAAGAGATTCCTGTTCTCTAAGCTGCAGGCAAGGAAGGGATCAGTAAAACACATTCACCTGAGTTACAAACATCCTCTGCTCAAGGAAACCCAACCTCAGCATCACCAGCCTGTCTCCATTTGAATCCTGTATTTATGCAGTGGTCTGATGGTTCTTGGAGGACATCAGGAAGTGAAACAAGGTCCCCCCACAGCTAAGACCTTTACCTCAAAAGTAAGCAGTTTCTAGGTGTGGATTGTAACCAGGGGGCACATGTTCAGAGAGACTGCCAGACTCTTCCCCCAATACCCTACTGCTGCAGTGTGCACTAATTCCGGCTTCTTACTGCATAACAGATAGTCTTTCCTGGCCTGAGGGGAATTCGACAGCTTTCCCTGTATTTCTCATGCTGAAGGCTGTTCTCTAAGCTCTGGAAACTGGGAAAAGTATTTGGGTTTTACTGAAGAGAAAACTCTGTTTTTTATAATCAGTGCTGGGGAGGGAGTTTCTAGAGAGCCTGGTTTCCCCAGACTCCCACTGTAATCAACAGGGAGAGAAGGGCTCCTCCTAGGCAGCTATTTCCATGAAATTTCCTGAAATTTAGCTTTTCCAAACTCTTCCTTATGTGCAAGGAAATATAGAATTCACCTTACCATGTAAGACCAAAACAAAAGAAAATTAATTTTAATCTGGAGTAGCCTCTTGATCTGATCTGGTGTGCAGCTGCAGGAACGTGGTGCCAGCACCATGGTGCAGACAGTGAAATGAATAACCAAGGCAGAGGTCATGTCTTTCACTGTCAGTGCAAGCCTGTGCCAGTTTAAAGTGAATGTGTGCTGTAAACCTTTATGTAATTTAGAGCTCTGTTTAAGAGCAGCTTAATTTTATAGGTCTTCTTTTGGTGATGTTTCATGGGGTTTAGCATATCTGAAAAAAAGCCATACTTTTTTTTAAAAATATAATTTACATAAATTTATATTTCATACTATTGAAGATGAGCGAAGATGGAATTATTTCTTGGGACTATTCATCTTTCCTTTCTAGTCTAGGATGACAGTGAATTTACTCTATATTAATACATGCGTGCATATCTGCAAATGTCTAGAAATTGTGGTTGGAATTAAACTTTCCACAGGAGTCAACTTCAGAGATCAAAGCAAGATCAAGACTTGGATTTGCTTAAAGTTTAGGGATGCATGAGGATTTTTCAGGCCTGAAGCTTCATCTCTGATTATAGTTGATTTGGAATTTCACTTGAGAAAAAATACAGAATGAAGGGATGTGTTTAACTACAAATTATTTCTGTTAATTGAGTTTAAAAGCAGGCACAGTTTGAGTATTCTTTGGAAAATCCACTGGGAAGAGAGCCAAGAGGAAGCCATGTGTTCTATTTTAAAATATTACATTTATTTGTTTTTTAAGTAATAGAATTCTTGCCAAAAGGAGAAAGACAACAATACGTTTTAAGGTCATCACCAAAGGACCTGCATTTGCTTCTGCAGTGCATTGTAATAAAAGACTTATGAAGAAGGGGAAAGAACGCAGTAAAGTATGAGTAAGCAATTGTAGGAAAGAAAACTTATTCACCTATTTGTTTTGTCAAGCTCTAATAGCCCCATATGTAAAATGCTTTTGGAATATTCATTTTTAAATGGTCTTGCATTCTCAGTTCATAACATAGATGGCACAAGGTTGGATTTAACTCTTACCCTGAATGGCCCAAATCTCAGAAAATGGGGGCCTATGTATAATAGAAGACAACCCAAATGAAAGGAATTAATTATTTATACAAAATTTATTACTGTGAGAATAATGTAATATGTACTAAAGGCTGTTGTCATGAAACAGTCTTGGTGTCTGCAAGACTGATGATCTTGGGATGATGGTAACAATTATGAACAAGTCAGAAGAGGGCAAAGAAGTCTGGAAATGGTTACTTCTGGAAGTTGGAAGGTAAATTTAGGAGTAAGACATTTTTGTGCACATGGAGTCATGCTTCTTATAAAATGTAAAAACTATACAACATTCTGTCTTCTGTTCCACTTGCCGCAGTGAAGAAGGTCTGTTGACTGTTCTTACTGTTAAATTGTAATTCTGGTTTATAGTGTGGACTTCTTATAACTGTGATAATAGAATACAAATTTGAGGAAGGGTGAAATTTGGATGCGGTCCAACTCGAAATGTCATCATACAGGCCCATTTCTGGTAATAAGGAACTCGGATCCAAACTTCCCATCATTCCAAAAAACCTACTGAATTAGTGTTCAGTTCATTTCCACACACAGTAAGAAGCTCAGATTTCTCTTCTGGAAGTTTTCAAAACAGGGGCCAGAATTCAGGTATAAATAGCGCAACACCTTAAAATGGTAACAGTTGTAACAACTTTCTGTCATTCAGGACCTCAACTTAGTTTGAAATAAACTTACACCTTACAGGCTTCACATGTTCTCACACTTGACAAGGAAGTCCTTCTGCTTTCAGATACAGTAGTGTACAACAGTAAGAGTTTGAATTCTTGATTTGGGGATAAGCTTTATGTCAAAATAATGACATTGTATATACATTTTCATCAAAAGCAAGAAGAGACGTTAATTTGCCTATGCTTGGAAGCATGAAATGTTCTTCAAGGTTAATTGTTTAGCCTATTAAAACTAACTTGCTTCCTGGTTTATATAGCAGCTATCCATTAACGTGCTAAACGTTCTCACATATTCTGTTTTAAAGATTATCTACTGAGAAGGAAAAAAAAATCATTATGATATGTGAAGGTCACTTGATCCAGTTTTTTCTTAGTTTGCCTTCTAGTTTGGTTTTAATGTTAGAACTTAAGGTCTTGTGTCTGTTTTTTCTTCTGTTTCCTTTTATTTTATTTTGGAAGTGGAGAGAAAGCTACTAACTTTAGAGATGATATGGTGTTTGTTGCAGTGAAAGCAGGCAGTTGCCCAGGGTGGTAGATTGCCTGGAGTAGCCATGGGCCCGACGTCTGCTTTGTCTGTGCTGGATGAGATGGAGAAGAGCAGGGTGCGCTGCCTGAAGAGGTGATCTCTGCCTGCAGAGATTTCTGCTCCCAAAGCCAAGAAGGGGGTTGGTGAATACCTGTGCAACCCAACACACCTTCATGCCTCTTTCTGTCCCATTCCTGGCAGCAGAAGCCACTAGCTTTTAAATCTGGGCCTGTCCCCAGGCTCCCTGGCCTGGTCTGTTCTTTCCTTCTCCCATCAGGAGGAGCCCGACTCTGGCCCAAGCTCTCCACTGCTTTAGTGATGTGCCGTCAAGCCAGGGGATGCAAGGAATGAGTAGTGTTTGTCCGGGAAATGAGAAGGTAATTGATGTGGGAAGAAAGGATGCAGAGATGCCGAGTAGGTCCTTTCTCCTTAGGCGCTTGCTTAGATCCTCCTTCTCTCCCCTCAAATACTGTTGGGACTGGCTCTGCTGCCCCAGGAATAAAGGCAATATCACGCCTAAGCTTATTCTTATTCTAATGTTCCAGAGGAGACTTTTCTAGTCTTCACAAAAATATCTTTTTTCTCAAAAAAGATCATTATTAAATTCACCACCTTTGCTTCCTCAGTTAATGACTGAGAAAGCTCCAAGTCATGGGATTGGGTTCTTCGTACATCACTGTGAACAGCATTTAATATAAATTGACATTGCTTGTTTTTCTGAATGGAAAAAGTGGAATGTTTTTTACCACTCTATTTAAAACAAGCAAGTAATTGGTACTTTAGAGCCTTTTGAACATGTAAAAAGTAAGATATAGTAACTCTTTCACTTTCCTTTTACTTTAGCTGTAGTATTCCAGAAGATGTGAATCTTCTCTGCAATATTTTGAAACTTTATTTCAAGCTGTCTCAGTTTGCAAGTTATCTGTATGTTGGGTTTTGACATTTGAGCATATCTTTACATTTTTAATGTTACTTCCTTTTATACATCATGTTTAAGCTGCTGTTGTTACAGTATCTGGAGCAGAGCTGCTTGAGCATTAGAATTTAGGTCAATAATCTGAAATATATTCTAAAGTTGTTGCAGTAAAAGTAGTATCGTACTGTTCACATTCAGTTTAATTTGAAATTAACAGAGCATATGAGAACCTATTGCATTTTAATATTGAAGTCACTTTCCAGTTGGCTTCCAAAAGAGGCACAAACAATTTTCTCTCAATTGATGTTTTTCTATTCTATGAAGCACTTCTATTGCTGAAGTTTTGTACTGAGTGTTTATGTCCACTCTGTACAGCTCCAGTGAATGTCCTTTTTAAAATAAGGTGATTGCACCACTGAAATCAATGTGATGGTGGGAGTGTAAAGTATTAGCTGACTAATTAACTGAGAGCTATTAACAAAATTAAACTAGACAGATCTCAAATAAACAAAAGGGTTTCCAGAACTGGCCAAAGACGAAGAGTTCTCCCTCAGGGCTCTGTACTTAGAAGAGGGGACAGGATATTTTGCAGAGCAGCGAAGGAGACAGGGGCAAATTGTGCCTTCCAGGAGTGAAGAAAATCACCTGAAAAGAAGAGATGTCTGATGTTGGTAGGAAGGACCGCTTTAGAGGCAGCCCATGTGAGACTTCATCAAGTACTATTCCAGCCAGAGATGCTGGAAGACTGCAGGGAATGGGACTGAAAGGGAGAACTAGCCAAATGATTTTGAAAATGTGGCCTGGCCATCAAGTAAGGCCAACAGAGAAGGAAGAAGAGGGAGGAGCCAGAAACCACTGGAGACAGAGAGTGGGTTATGTTTTTTTGCAGTAAGAGGGCTTGTTTTCTGAGAATATGAGGACATCTATGACATAGGAAGGAGGGCTTGTATGCTCTGATAGCCTCCACCTGAGTGATAAGGAATTCAACCCCTGGGTCAAGGTAAAGGTGTGCTTTAGATCAATCCTGAAAGTGGATGGGGATAAAGAGGCTGTCATGGTACCATCCCATAATACATAAATCTTTCTTGTGGATTGATTTATATGACAAATCTAAGGAAAAAGAACTGTATAATGAATAATGTTTTAAATAGTCACAAATAGTGTAGGCAGTGAGCAAGAGGAGCTAGTGATGCTAGTTTATCAGAGGAAATACAGTGTGGTTAATTTTACTGAAATTGGCTCTCAAATGGTTCTTATTAAAGGGACATTTTAAAGCAACAATTTAGTTAGTTGGACAATTTAGTTAAATTATGTTGCATTAGGATGGATAAACAAAAAAGAGGGCATTGCTGCTTTTATCGAAGATACTATTACATATAATTAAAGATGAGGTGTGTGTGGACAGCTAGTTATGGATCATCAGATTCACCTCAGAACAACAAATTACTAATTAGGCATCTGTTTATAGGAATATGTAGGAAGAATGACTTGTTATGTGTGATTTCAACCTGGGTGATTTCTCAAATAGTCAGAAACTTCTTTAGAGTTCCTAAACATATATATATATATTTTTTATTTGCTTAAACTTCTAGGTCAGATACAGGTCATTGTTAAATGCAAATGGTAAAATTACGTAATAGTGTTTGTAGGCTTTCTTTTTTTTTTTTTTTAAACAAGGCAAACAAATTAGTAGATATTTCCGTTTTGTGTTTGGAATGAAAGAAGAGATGTTTCCTTCACATGTGGTGATCCTGAATGAATTGGAACTTTGCTAGCTGTGACAAAAGAAAAGTGAGGAGATGCATCTGCTCAAATTAGAGTTATAAAATCATAGGATAATTTAGGGTGGAAGGGATATCAGGAGATTGTGTAGTCCAGCCCTCTGCTTAAAGTGGGACTCATGTCAAAGCTAGATCAGGTTGCTCAGGGCTTGAGCCAGTAGAGTTTTGAAAACCTCCAAGGCTGAAGAGTCCACAGGCTACATTCCAGCGCTTGTCATGGGGAAGGATTTTTTTTTTTTCTTTATTCTGGTTGGAATTTCCCTTGTTGCGACTGTGACTGTTTTTTTTGTTTGTTTGTTTTTGTTTTTTTTTTTTAAGTGTGCCCCTCTGACCGGCATCTGGCTCCATCTTCCCTATAGCCCCATTTAGGTACCAGAAGAGAGCAATTAAATCCTCCCTTAGCTTTCTCTTCAGCAGGCAAAAGAAACTCTGTTCCTTTAGCCTCTCCTTGTATGTCACATGGTTCACCCCCTAACCAATTAATTTGTTAGCCCCCTAACTAATTAATTGTTTCCATATCAGCTGTTCTGACCAATTTGGTTTCTCTGAAATTTCAGTAGATAAGGAGTTCTCTGAATCATTAATGCTAATAATCCCCCAACACTAGGGAAAATTTTCATAGACCGTTAATGGAGTCTCTGGTTTTTAAAAAAGCAAGAGGAATGGCTGAAGAATTGTATGCAGGTTAGTCTGAAGCCACACTTGAAAAATATAATGGAACCATTTATTTGGACTTTGTCAAAAAGATATAGTGGCTTAAAATATAACTGGTGTCAGGGAGCTTGGTTTCATAGCAGGTACTTTTTTTTATTTTTTTAACTTGATTATATAGGTTTGGTTAAAAAAAGGCAACTCTGTGTCCATGAGATTCATCAAAACCGTTGACCTAATATGGGAAAATATCTTGATTTTAAAATCTTTCAGTATTTGGAAACTAACACTTAATAGATTAGATGGATTAGAAACTGGCTGACTGATCAACCACAATATAATTGTTAATGGGTAGAGACGAATGAGGTAGTTCATTTTTAGCAAAGTCATCTAGGCATTAGTTCTGGGTCTAATAAGTCATTATTTTTATTGGACACTTATTGTTGCTGATAAAATACGTAGACAATATCAAGACTGGTGGATAAACAGAAAGACAGGTCAAATATGGGTACATGGGTAATCCAAGGTGGCTGGTTAAATAATTGCAGAACATGAAGATATATTTTGATGTGAACAAACACAAATCTGTATGGATATGGAGAAAACAAGTTATATATGTGAGGCAGAAGATATTCAGCCTAGCAAAGCCTAACTTAAGACATATCTTAAAAAAGCAATTTTAAGTAGAGGTCGAGAAAGATTCCTGTCTTTAAGTATAACAACAGTGAGACTGCTGTAAAAACACTTTGTCTGGTTCTGGTGTCTGTACTTCAAGAAGAAGATAACAGCCCTGCAAAGACCTCAGAAAAAGCTGCCAAAGATTCAGAGGCTGGAAAAAAAGTTTGCAAGGTGAGGTCAACTGTTTGTCAAAATGCAGATCTGTAGGTAGAAAGGTGACTTGCCCATTGCTTATGGTTCCTTTGCGTGTTGCAGTATCTGATGACAGGCCTTTTCAGCCTTGCTGAGAAAGGCATAACGATTGTGTCCGAACACTAGAAATTGAATTAGGAATCAGGTTCAGCCTTTAGATAAGATGGTGAGTGAGAAAAGATGCAGCTGAAAGAACTTATCAATGGCTCATTGCAGCTTGGAGGCTTCTTAATCAGCGATGCTCTTAATCAGCCTATTTAATCAGAGATACTCTGGTTTGTGCATACAGGGCTGAGAAGGAAAGCAGCAAATTGCAGAAAATGTTGATCCACGCTGGCTTTGTTATCTCGTGCTCTTAGATCAGTGAATTCCGTAGTCATTCCCTTACTGTAAGGTTTACTAGGAGAGCAGGATTGCATCTGTAGCTCCTGACAACTTTTTCTTAGGACTAAAATGGATTCTTATGTTTCAGGATAGTTTCTGGGATTCCTTTTTAACTCTCCCATGCACAGCTGGGATAGTACAATATAGTAAATGTGATGGCGGTTACAGATAGGAATGCAAACACTCTCCTGGAAACTAGATACCATCCAAGGTGAGTGAATGCTCTGGAGTTGTAAGGTAAATCCTCTTTCAAGATGCTTGAGTGATATATCTTGCTACCAAGACAGCATCAAACTGAGGGATAGGAAGATTTGGGATTGGGAAGAGCTGTACCCTATGATTGCGGGGGCAGAGAGAGGAGCAGGGAGTGGGTGGAAACGGCCTTCCTGTGCAGTGTTTGTACAAGGAGTGAGTATGCAATAGTGTGCGCTTTGTGGAAAACGTCTGCTTCTCTAGGGCATGGTGTCTTGAGTGCTGTAGCTGGGACCACACATCCCTGGACCAGTCCTCGTGCAGGGCTGTGCCTTCAAGGCATGATTCAGTCTAATCCGTGTTGAAACTGTGGTTTAGCTGGCAAGATTATTTTACTGAATACCTTTTTTTCTTTCTTCTAGCTATAAGGAAAGTCTCTGCTGGTCCCAGAGCTGACTTAACTAAATGGTGGGCTGTGAATTGGCAGGAAAAGTTTAGTATGAATTTATTCAGGATGGCAGGATGAGAAAGCACTGAAAAGTAAGTGATAGATAAACAGGAGGTCATTTACACCTCTTGCGTATTCAAAGATGCATGTATGGTTTTTTTTTTCCACACATTTGTTCTAGAACACTGCCATTATTCATCCCTATAGAGGGCCTCACTGGAGATAAAAGTTATGGTTATTACTTAGAGGCAGGGAAAATAATTTGCTCAGGACTGAAAGTGCTTTCCTGAAGTTTATTGTATTGTATTTTGTTGTATTACATTTTAAGGCTCAAGAAGCTTGGATCAATTCATATTTTATAAGATAAGATGTTTGTTAATATCTAGGTATTTCTGAATCTCAAATGAGCTTCACAGGGGTCTTTTGTCGTTGAAATGTGCACTAGAAAAGGTTTGTTTGTCACGTGTTAGCCAACGCAAGGAAGTGTGGAAGTGTTTTTAAAACTTTAAGTTTTAAGAAAGACTGCTCTATTATTTTTTTCCCTTTTCTCTGAAACACAGGATAATAAATGTTGCCCCCAGCAGCAGAAACCATGTCCCCTAACACTGATGGAGAGAAAAAATGTTCTGTGGGCAGTCCGAATTTTGACTCTCCTATAAAGTGTTTTATCTTTATTTCTGGTTTTAAGGGTCAGGTGAACTCAGCCTTTTGTGTAACAAATTTAAGGCACCTGTTATCTATCTAAAGAAAAAGGACTTTCTGTGTCAGCTACCTTCCTCCCTCTGTTCGACTGCCAGCTTCAGTGCAGAACTGGACTAGAGATAGAATGGCTCAGTTCTTTCATGTCTGTCTTCAGTAGGTGCCCACTGTTCAGGGACAGTTTGCTGTTTTTTCTTCTGCATACATTGAATCATAGACTAATTTAGGTTGGAAGGGACCCTTGGAGGTCATCTAGTCTGACTCTCTGCTCAGAGCAGGTCTGATCAGATCAGGTTTCTCCAGGCTGCATCCAGTCGAGTCTTGAACACCTCCAGGAATGGAGACTCCAGCCTCTGTCGGCTCCTGTGCTAGTATTTGACCTCCCTCATGGTGAAAAAGGTTTTCCTTTTACCTAATCAGAATTTCCCATGTCCCAGCTTGTGTCCATTGCCTTGCCTCTTACCACTGTGCACCTCCAAGAAGAGTTTGACTTTGTCTTCTCTGTACTCTCCAGTCAGGTAGCTGTAAACAGGTCTCTGCCTTCTTTTCTCCAAGCTGAACAAACCCTCAGCCCTCAAGTTTTTTTTGTAGACTGTGCTCCAGCCACCTGACCAGCTTGGTGGCCCTCTACTGGACTCACTCCAGTATGTCCATGTCTTTCTTGTACTGGGGACCCCCAAACTGGACACTGCACTCCAGATGCAGTCTTACAAGTGCCAAATAAAGGAGGAGGACCACTGCCCTGTACCTGTGGGCTACGCTTTTGCTAATACAGCCCAGGATGAGGCTGGCCACAAAGAATTGCTGCAAGGGCACACTGCTGGCTCATGTTCAACTTGTCCCCTAGGACTCCTGGATCCTTTTCTGCAGAGCTGCTTCCTAGCCAGTCAGTCTCCAGCCTGTCCTGTTGCATGGGGTTAGTCCATCCCAAATGCAAGACTTTGCATGTGCTTTTTTTGAACTTCATGAGGTTCCTATCTGCCCATTTCTCCATCCTGTCCAGGTTCCTCTGAATAACAGCCCTGCCCTCTAGTGTATTGACTGCTCCCCGCAATTTGGTGTTGTCTACACATTTGCTGAGAGTGTAGTCTGTCCAGTTATCCAGGTTGTTAATGAAGACATTAAACAATATTGGTCCCAGTTTTGATACCACTGGTTAGTGGCCACCAGCTGGACTTTGCACTGTTGGTCTCAACTCTTTCAGCCTGGCAATACTGCCAGTTTTTCACCTGCTTTGTAATCCACTTATCCAGCCTGTATCTCACTAATTTGGTGAAGAGGAGACTGTGTTGTAAAAGGCCTTACTAAAATAAAGATGTACAACATACTAGTTTTTCCTTTTTCCTCTCTGGCTTAATGTTATTTGGATGATTCTTATGTACAACTCAAAGCAGGTTCTCAAGGACAGAAGGACTACTTACAATAGGATTGAGTGGCATTGTGAGTTCTCCTGGAGGCGTAAGATGGCTGACTGTGCACAAATAGGTATTCTCAACAATTTTTACTGTGCACAGTAATAGTAAGGGCACAGATAGGCTTAACCCAGAGATAGAAAACTTTACTTATGGATTAGATATAAGAAGATTGCTCGAGTGAACTGATGTCCTCTCTTTCAATATACTTTCACTGCTGAGATATTTAAAGTCATAGAGAAATACTTTCTCAGACAGGGCCTTTTGGACTGAAAGTTCGAGCAGCCTGAAAACTAGGTCTTGAAGTGAAAAATATCCTTCTGTGCTGTAAGCAAGTCCTTATTGCTGTGGCAGTTCCATAAGGGAAGAAATAGTTTTAAAAAAAGAAAAAAAAAGGAGAGAGAGAGAGAGAGATTGCTAAGAAGCTATCCTAAAATGGGGAAGAACAAATAGATAGTTTGGAAGGAAGGAAAGTATTTTTATATTAAAAAAATATTTTCCTGAAATTCTTGTCTCTAAGGTAGAAGTCTTTACATGAGTTAATTTCTTTTCTGTTTTCCATGATCTGCTTCCTTTTTTACATCATTGATTTCTTTATTATGAAATAAATTTGCATTTTTCTTTACAGTGGCCTGTTTATTTAGACTTGTGTGGCACTCACAAGGCCAGATATGGAGTACTGTGCCCAGTTTAGGAGCCCTCAGTACATGAGAGAGATCGGCAAACTTGAGAAAGTCCAGCAGAGGGCCACTAACGTGGTCAGGATCCTGGAGCACATCACATGTGAGGAGAGGCATAAGAACTAGGCTTTTATAGCCTGGACGAGAGAAAGCTAAGGGAGGATTGGCCTTGTGAGTGCCTTGTGAGTGCCACAGAGGAATAATCTCTGCTGACAACCTACTGGCTACACTCTTGTTATTGCAGGGCTGTATGCAGTAGGGCTTCACTGCTGCAAGGGCACACTACTGACACGTTTAACTTCTTGTCTGCCAGGACCTCCAGATTTTTCTCTGCAAAGCTTCTCCCCAGACAGGGGTGCCAAGCCTGTAGTGGTGCATGGAGCTCTTCCATCTAAGGCGCAAGATTTCATATTTATCTTTGTTGAACTTTGTGGTATTCCTGTCTGGCAACCCTTCCCTTCAGCTTTTTAACCACTGCCATATGGAGTCATTCACACGCTGTGAGTGCACCCTGTCCCACTCTCCAGGTCATTGATCAAGATGTTAAATGGGATTGGCGCCTTTATGAACTCCTGAGAAACACTTCTTGTAACTGTTGGACTTTGAGTTAGAGTAACTGTTGGTTATACTAACAGTTAAACAGGTGGGCTTTAACCCTTTCACCTCAATGTCCAGCCAGGGTTTCACTTACCTTGTAGTCTGCCCATCCTTATTAGCTTTGGGGATACAACAGGAGAGCATGTCAAAAGCCTTGCTAAGGTCAGGACATCATTTATATCCACTGCTCTCCCTTCATTGACAGAGCCAGTCATCTCATTGTTGGAGGCAGTGAGGTTGGTCAAGCACGATTTGCTCTTGGTAAATCCAGGATGGTTATTCCCTGTCACCTTCTCGTCTTTCATGAGCCTGGAAATTGCTACATAAACCTACTGAGAAGGTAATACTTCTTTTGAGAGACTGAGATTAGGTTGAGTGGCCAGTAGCTCCCCAGATTCATCTTTTTGCCTTTTTCCCTCTTTTTTTTTTTTTTTTTTCTGAAGATGGATGTGCTGTTTGCCTTTTTAAAGTCATTGGGGACCTCTTGCAACTGCCACAACTTTTCAGGTGTGATGAAGAGTGGCCTTGTAATGACATCTGCAAGCTAGCTCCTCCCATGCTTTCCTGTGCAACTTAGTTTGTGTAAGAGAGAAAATGCATTAGAGAGAGGAATCCCATCACTGTGCAACCCTGATTCATTCATGCACAACACTGGACTGGGGAGAGATTTAGTGCAGAAGTAAAATGCAGTCATGCAACTAAGAAATTGTATGGTCTCTTTACAATTTTTCGGAGTATTTGTGGGAGAGAAGCATTGAGACAACCCAGATAAAGTAAAAATACAGATAATATACCACTTTTTTAAAATTAGGCTGCAAGAACATACGTAATATGTTTGTAAGTTTAGAAGACTTGTAAATTGTTGCCAGTAGACAGCAGGGACAGCTTTGAAGAGCAGAAGGCAAATTGGTGATCTGAGAAGTATGTGCTTTACATATATCCCTATTGCTGACGGTGTGCCACAGACTGGATTGTGGGCACAAGGCAGAGTCATCAGTATACATCAGTGAATAATTGAATAACTGAATAATTGAGAGTTGCCTGTTTCATGATGCATGTGCACCAAGTGGACCATGAAAGCTCCTAGTTTATGATAGTTGGCAGCTTGTGCAGAATTACACCTGAATGTCTAATATACTATTTATGATGAGCTAGTTACCTGTGATGAGCTGGTTATCTGTGACACATTATAACTAATAAAGCTTTGTTAAAGCTAAGCACTCTGGTAGCCTTACCTCAGTCAGTTATCTACTTTGCACTGCTAACTGGGACTGTGGTTGGGCTATTTTATTTTTAAAAAGTAGTGAATGTGTGATATGCTTCTTAAAATCCAAGTTAGCTCTGTCCTAAAAGTGACAAACTTACCCCTGGATATACTGGGCATAAATGCATGATGTTTTCAAATGCTTGCATTTCGAAGATACAGCTTGCTCATTCCCTAAACTTTCGAATTCACAGTGTGCTCCTTTGCATGTAGCTCCAACTGCTGAATATGCTCCGGATTTATGCTTTGAACGTCTCCTCTCTGTCCATATGTTCATAGCCTAAGTTGGTTGTAAAATCAGTTTGGCTGAATTTCAAAACTACCCCAAGCCTTTTGCATTCATCTCTGCTAGGTGGGTTTCTTTGTTTTATTTTGAAATTGCTTTAAGATTTATCAAATCCTCCCTTCTGGAGCTGCTTCTCCCTTGCTGGGACATAGCACAGACAAAGTAGGATCCAAATGAATGGTGAGAGAATCAAAAAGACAGCGAGTACTATGCAGAATTTGGCTCTGATTTTAAACATCCAGAACCAACAAGTATCTCTATAACTAATACACAGTATTTATTTAGAGCAGTATAAATATCAGTCCTCACAGAATTGTTAGGAGGATAGCTGTACAATCACATGTTTATTTTTATAGATGAAGAATCTTATACCTGTGTGGTAGGATGCAAGGCAGAGCTGCCTTGACCAAGCTTCTTCTGGAATCAGAAGTAGACCAGTTGTTAGCCTAGAGCTGGACTCAAGTTAATAAACTCTATATCTCAGCCAAGCAAATTTACTTGGGTGCAGCACCATGCTCTCACAGCTGTACTGCTTTCAGATCTCAGAGTGCTAATATTTCTGCCTACCACCGTACAAGTTCAGGTCAGGCAAGCTTGAGAATCATGAGTTCTCCCAGTGAGAGGTGTTCAGGCTGAGCACCAAGGAGTTCCCAGCTCCTAGCATTTTATTTGGATTCTGACCCAGACTAAGCTGTCATCTTGAGCAGTTTTACAGCTATTTCAGGATGGGCATGGTTTTTACAACACTTTAAAGGGTTTTTTTTGAAAGTTTTTTCTTTTACATTTTCCAAGTTTTGAAAAAATAATGATTTTTTCCTGCTCTAATTTTTTAATCCTCTGTAAACTGAACATTTAACCAGCGCTCAGGACTAATTCCTGTCTTTGATGTCCTGCTTTGGTAACAGACCTGCAGACAATCTACATCCTTGTAGAAGAGGGAAAGTGTAAGACTCTGATCACCTGAGGAAATGTAGGTGAGTGGATTCCTAAATACATACACTGAGTCTTGTGGAATTCAGTGAGCAGTGTTCCATGAGTATAGGGTTTGCCTGGGTTTACTCACTCATGAAATCATTGTCTCTTCCTTTACTGTTTTCCATGCTATTTTTTCTTAATGAAGGCCTAGCTTTGATCATAAACACTAAGCTATCAGTTGTCATGTGGGATGAATAAAAGTTGCTTGCTCACTACATCTTAGTACTTGGCCTCAGCTATTCTTTTGCCTGTGAAAAAGTTGCTTGCATAAACAAACTTCTGAAAGTGAAGATTTCCAAGAAGTGAAAAGCACTTTGCCCCTTTTGAAAGTGTGTTCCTTTGTAGATCCCATCCTTGACAATTAACTACCCCTCTTTTTCTAAATTTCTTTAGTCAGAACCTAATTATTCCTAATAGTCTGACTTTTGTTAGTAAGAACTAAAGCAAACACTGAAGCAAGAATGAAGCTGTTGGCCTTGTTTGAGTTGAAAAAATATGACACACCAAATATATTTTTGTATTATACTGTGAGTGGCTCTGATCTCATCTAATGTAAATAGGGAATAGTTCTACTGAGCTAGAAGCATTTATATGTTTAAAAGTCATCAGAGATGAGGATCAGGCTTTATGTATTTATCCTGTCTGGAGTACTTGTTGCATCAGAGTTAATGTATTTGAATCTTTACAAGTTTTTGTAAATAACAGTTGAATGCCCCACCATAATCTGATGGGCCTCTCTTAAACTTTCTGTAAAATGTGTTCCTGCACAAAATGAAGCTGACTGTTTGCTGTTGTGATTTGGTAACGGATTGCCTCTCCCAGTGTACATCTGCTCATGGGACAAGAGTACAGGGCACTGGAGAACCATCTCAGCATTTGTCTGTTTAGAAATTCCTCACATTCTGTGTAAGATGCTCACTTTTATCTTATTAACTATTTACTCTTGGGTTACTCAATTATTTAGGAATTAAATCTTTTAGTGTGTAAATATTAAATATGTAGTATCTGTTTATTCAGTGATGTAGAAATTTTTGCAGTTGTGTTGTTTTCTGTCTGTGTTGCTGAGTTGTATATTTCTTTTTGCGTATGAGACATCCTTTTAGAGGTTCTGGGCCTGTTTGTCACTAATAAGAGACTTTTTCTTCAGACATGAAGATTAAACTAAGTAAAAACATGCAGTAAAGTCCCTCTACTACAACCGCTACTCTGACAAAACTCCTACTGAAATTAATGCAATTTTGAATTCAAGTGGTTGGTTTGAGAACAAGTGAGATCCTGCTATAGCTATTTAATCATTCTCTGACTTGTTTGAGGAGTTTGTAATGGAACACCTAGTACCAAGAACTGTTCTTGATTTTGAGACTTGCATTGTGTTGCAGATGAACAGATGCTACAAAATGTAGCTCTTTTTGAACAGCCTGACATTTAAAGGTTTTTTACCTTAGATGATAACTTAGCCTGTAATTAAACCAGGGTCATTTGCAAAATCAACTGGAATCACAGTGCTGATTCAGAATTTTGGGGTGTGTTTTAGTGGGGTGCTTTGACTCAGGCATATAGCTGAGAAAGAGAAAAGCAGAAGCAAAATGAAAAATTCAAGATGCAGTACTGACTAAAGTGTTTCATTTTTGTATACTGAATAGCACATAACAAAACAAGAAGGCTTCTGCTGAAATTTAAAACATGGAAGTGCTAAATGAAGAATGCATTTGGTGTTAATTATATCATAGATTAAATGATTCATTTACCTTACACATACCATAATGACAAGTCCTTTAATTTTTAAGGCCCACAGCTGTAGATCTTGGCAGAGTATTATTGGAAGGGAAAGCCTAAAGAAGATTGAAATACTTTTATCTGCCAGTCTCAGAAGAAAAAGGAAACTAAGGACATCTTACATTTAGGTCACTCAGTAGCTTTTCTTGATCCCAAAGCATTCAGATAACAGCAAATGCTTAGGGCCTTATGTACACTATAAAAATGAGAGGGCAGATTTGTAAGACTGTTTGTTAGGGACCTGTTCTAGTGTAACAACATAAGGCAGTTACTTTCCCCTTCAGCATTCCCCTGGTATGTCTTGCATAAGACTGCTTTGTAGGTAGATAGAACCAGTCTACCTGAAATCAGCTGCTTGGAGGATGCTGTTGTGACACCAAAGCTGTGGTACAGGTCTCTGCACTGTGACTCTGTTTGCCCTGTTTCTTGGGCAGTAAGAGAGGTTTTCCAGTGTGGTAAATGTAATGGAAGACTTGCCTTCTTCACTTGCTACCTTCTTGGTTGTTTACTGTCTGCTTTGGGCAAGCATGGTTCTTCTGGCCATGCTAGGTCTTTTAGGCCTTTTGGGCCCTTCCTGTTTATTGGCCTGTGGCTAGTGTCCCCACAGGAAACCTTACAGGCCTGTGCCTGAGTGATCTCCTAGGAAGAATGCATTATACAGGAAACTGGATCACTACTTCAGAGAAAGGGGAAGTAATGGAAATCTTTAAGTGCCTAAAAAGGGGCTGGAGCACATTTGGTGTGTGCGTAGACTGGAGATTCTAATTTTGCTTCTGCCAAGAGGAATCTAGTGTGTGTGCGCACCAAAACTGCTTTCTGATCTGAACTGGCACGTGTTAAGTGGAGACAATGGGGGGATTTGCTGTGAAACTGCACCCCTGCTCTGAATCACAATACAAATGCAGATGCAGCCATCGTTCTTCAGGCTCTATGCCTTTGGGCAAGCAGTGGGTGCTGAGAGAGGCAGGCCGGGTTTTATATAAAATATCCCATTCCAAAATCCTGCCTTGGAATGAATTGTATCATGGCTTAATTGCTCTCCGGGAAATTACATGTTGATAGTTTGGGCAGATACCAATTTTTATCATGTCAGTCCTGTCCTATAAGAGTTGATGCTTGTCAGATTGCAGTGTGGGCTGGCTGCTTCCTGGAGGCCGGGGCCACTGGCGGTGGGGGCTCCCTGTGGTGGCAGAGCAGGGCCTGGCAGCCCAGGCTCATCCCACCACCCCATGAGGGAGCAGGGCACCAGGGGCAGCTGAGGCAGCTCTAGCCCCGGGCATCAGGCACTGCGCAGGGATGGGCTGAGGCCGGGACTGGTTTGGGGTTGGCAGGGTCCATGGCTGAGATCAGTGGGGACGGGGACTGATGGCCCCAGGCTGTGCTGAAATGGGGGCCTGGGGCTGGGCAGGTTGGGGGAAGCCTGGGAGGTGACACATCAGATGGGACAGGGAGGGTTGTCCGAGCCCATGGGGCCTGGACAGTGCTCTTCCGTTTAGATCATTTATTTAACTGCAGATTAGTCAAGTATTATTCTTTGTTCCTGTTTGTGGTATAATAATGTTTGTGATCTGCAGCATGAAACCCCAGGAGAATTTCTCTCTGCACAGTGTAGCAGAACGATTAGGAAAGGAGCCAATGCTACCTCTGATGTCACTGAGAAGAAGAAACGAGGACAACTTAAGCGGCTTATATATTCAAGGTTAAAACTCTCCTGTTTTAAGAACCGTAGGAAACAAAAACATCACTGTGCCATCATCATGTCCTGTAATACAGGGTAGCATTTTTCCTTGCAATTTACGTACTTTTTTTAGGGACCTGTTCACCCTGTGGGTGCCAAAGCAAAGCAGCTAACAGGCTTCATACGGGTCTAAAGGTGTGAGTTTGCACTTCTCTTCAGACTTGCATCAAACAGTGCCTCCACTTAACCCAACTGCAAATGCATGCTGGGTTGCTTAGGCTGGAGTCTTAAAAGGGGTAAGATAGACTGTTAACTATAGTTCCTCCTAGTGAACAGAGGAACGCTGAGGAATAGAGGACTAGGGCCTGATGAGATACATATCAATTGGACATGCTAATAAGAAGTAGAGTACTTGTTTTTCCTATGGTTCTAAAGTAGTATTAAGTTGTATTTGTTCTGCCCCATGCAGAAAGTTATAAATAGGCATGTCTGTAAAACCCTGTGGGGAGTCACAGGGCCTTGGTGATTCTGTAAAACTTTACAAGGTAAACTAGAGTTCAAATTGTATAGTATTGTAATAAACCTTTGTTTAAAATTAACTGGCATCATATTGTCATGTTGTAAAAATAAGCATCTTTGTTGATTTCATCAGAAATGCTGCAGGAACCCACTGGACATGCAATCTTTGTGTACAGCAAAGGTCTCTAACTTGTGGTGTCTCACCACTTGTTGCCTGAAAGACCCTTTGATACTGCTTGTGGTTGCAGGAAATTAAAAGTTGTAACTGAGGTCAACAGGGAAAACAACCTACGTTATCATTTGTTCAGTGCAGTTGGCCTTGGGCCAGCAAAACTCAGGTAGCTCTCACATAGTTTCTGAACGGGCAAGGTACCAGTAGATGGCACTCCAGAATATGTAACCTAGCACTTGGCTTTTGTACAGCCTGTTGAACTTCTTCATTGTGAAGACTTCCGCCTGTGCAGCACTTTAAATAATGATAATAGGAGTGATTCTGATAGTAGACAATGTAAGTAAAGCCTGCTATGCGGAAAGTATGTCAGACTAACTCCCACCCGTGTCTTTGTTATATGGAGTAATATCAATAAGTAAGATGGAACTGATTAAATCTTAAACAAGTATGATCTGCTGGGGAAGAGGGGATTAGATGACTTCTTGAATTTCCTTCCATCACTCCGCCATTTTGGTATGTCAATTGCTGTGAAACATGTATATGAAAGTGTAAGATTTTTTTAACACAAAGAGCATGTGGTTACTCAAGTTGGTGGTAGTATCACGAAGACAACTTTAGCATGTAGCCACCAAGATGATGGAAGCTGTCCTTAATTTCTGGATAGACTTTATATACTTAAAACAAGGAAGGGTGTTAGAAAAAATGTGATATTGCATACATCACTATTGCAGGGACACTGTGAGGAAGATATTGGATAGTGATCTTCAAATATGTAAAAGTTTGCTGTAGGAAGCAAGGGAATAATCTGCTCTCCTTGTCTGTGATGAGTCGGACAAAAACTGAGTTTAGAAGTTGTGCAAAGAAGAGTTCAAGTTAGTTATTAAGAAACACTGTCTGGCAGTATGGGTAATGGAGCACTACAGCGCCACAGTAGATTTCTGGGGGAGGTGGTGTTATGACCACCATCAGGAGTCTTTAAGAACTGCTTGAAAAAGATCTGTCAGAAATGACATATGGATAGCTGATCCTGCCTTGGTCCATGGTGAGGAGGAGACCCGCAATTTCCTTTTTGGACTTTTTTTTTTTTCTTCTCTGTGGTTCTGCAGCTGTGATTTCACTGTTGTGAGGCATGTTGGGTGATAGTGTAAGTTTGGGGAAATCACTTGAGCGTCACAAGTCCCAAAGTATTTCCTGTGGCTCCAGCAAAAAGAAACTGTATGCTTCTTCCCTTGTTGTCTTTCAAGAAGCTTTGAATGTATTTTTTAAATGTTGATGAATCTAAATATAAGCCAACACCTCAGATTTTTTTCTGCTTGCATTTACTTTATTATTATCTTCATTGAGAACTGTATTTCTGAGTGGGATTTATAAATATCCATGTACCTTAAATAAGTTTGGGGATACATTATTGTAGTAATCTAAGCATTTCCTTGTTCCTATAAAAGTAAGCTAGATGTAGAATGATATATACACACATGTTGGTTGAGTGTTCTGTTGTTTTGGGGAATATTAAAACTTTGATTGAATTCTGTCCTTACAGAAAGTCCTTACAATAAATATAGGGCATTTGTGATCAATATTTCTCAGTACAGATCAGATACACTAGCTAAAATGGCAGATTCCTTTATTCCTCCCAGGTATTCTTGGTGAGGTATTCTTGGTGAATTTTTATCTAAGATTTTTACCTATGCTCAGATCCCATTCTCCAAACTGCTAATTGTTATTACTCACTGTATAAAGGAACGATAGAGATTTTGGTTGGAAGGGACCTCTGGAGGTCACTTAGTCCTACCTCCTGTTTGAAGCAGGGGTATTGCCAGCACTACATGAAATCAGCCATGGCTTTGACTAGCTGACTCTTGCATTGCCATGCTGTACTGAGCTGCCTCATAGCTATATTTGTTCATTCCTGTTGATGAGCTGGTTATTTCTTTCATTTTGGAAACTGTATTGTAGCAATGAGGGGGAAAAAAGACAAAACCCAACAGGACTGCCTGGCAAAGTAGTGACAATAAGTCAATGGCTGATTTGTACTGGTATTGCTGCCATTGCTGCTTGTGATGTGGATGTATTAAAGGTGATTCCACTGTGAGTTTTAGAAGTATTGCTGATGTAATTGCAGATGTAATTTTTTTTTTCTTTTTGCTAAAAGGACTGCATGTTGTGCACTGAACCTTTGTAACATGTCACTTGAAAGATGGCTCTATCAGGGTAACCACCACACTGACAGGCTACTAATAAAGCTTTGCCAACTTTGAAATGAAAGCTACTCTGTTCTGTATTGTTAAGGGAATCAGCCTGTTTTCCATATACAAAATATGGTAGAAGGTGGCCAGTTGCACCTGGGGAATGGTTACAGGAGTGCAGAAACTGTAGAAAACAACAGTTAGGGAAAACCTTGTAAGGACATGCTCCCAAGCCTTGGTATAAGAGGTAGGCCAGAAGCTAAGGTAGCAGATGAGGATACCTGTAACCAGTATTTTGAATAATCAATTGTTTTTCTAGGAGAAAGTGTAATCGAGTAGAAGAAATGTGCTCTGTGATTACTCTTATACCAGCAATGTCTCCTAGATTATTTTACATCTCTTTGTATGCACTGTGTTGCAATGATTCCAGCTTCTGTTATGTTTTTCAGTGTAACATGACATTTATAACGTCCTTCTATTTCAAAATTTTTCATGGATTTCCTCCTCTGATCTCAGTGTTCAGCCTGTACTCTTTGCTTGCTATAGTTGTTCTTCAGACATCCCATTAGGAAGTGTGTTTTTTACTTCAGTAAGGAAAATTATTTCTCAAAAGAATATCACTCAGCTCTTTCATGAGGCAGGAAGGACCACTCATGTAAATGTGGAGAAAGGAGGAAAAGGGATCCCCTTTCTCTTTTCCCAACAATTGGGTAACTGGGCAAAAAAAAATTCCCAGATAGTATGGTCAAAGAAGGGGCGAACTGATGGATGAGATGACCTCAGCCTAGTTTCCTCTGCTCCCCTCTCCTTGCCTTCTGTGATGCAGCATGCCTAGGAGCTGGTGGTTGCCTGGCCTTGTGCTCTGAGGCTAATCTGGCAGATGAGTGGCGAGCTGGTTTCTATTCTGCCAGGCAACAGTTGGGAAGCGGGTAGTCATTTCTAGCACTACAGTTAAAGATGAACAGGGAGCTGTTGGTGGCTGTGAATCAGAAAATGGTCTTTTAAATGCCGCATTGCCTGCATTTTTGTAAATGAGTAACAGCATTTCATTTTTGAAGGTGGTGATTTCTTCCTAATCTAGTTGTGTCCATGAATGATGATAGTGCACACATAACTTGGCAGAGAGAAATAGTCTCAAGACTATTAGCTTACTATATTAGTAAGCTAATTGCTGTTTTTGTTGGTCCCATTTCATCAGTTTTTTCTGCATACCAGAACAGCTTAGGGTTTTTGAGTCACCATGTGCCTGAACTTCTAAATTACTTTGGTATAAACCAGGAATAACTCCACAGATATTGGTGGTGGGTAAGTAGAGCTGTTGTGGTCACTGGATATGTTAGCCTCATTTTAGGCCCTTCTGTTTTATTCTTCTGGGCCTGGTTTCCTACTTTACATTTAGGATAGAATCAGGTAATTTAATGCTTTCTAGAATGGACTCTTGGGCAGCAACAGTCTGTTTGCAACTGAGCCAGAATGATGGCCCACACACCTAACTTTGATCTTTTCTGAGCCTACTGAAATGGAAAGTATCTTCCAAACAGAGATTAAAGAAGTATTCCTTTTAATCTAAGGCGCATACTGTGAGAAGCAAAAGGTAAAATAGTATTCGTATTTTTTTCTCTTTACGTAGATTTTTACCTTTCATTTTGTAAGTTCCTCTGAGTCGGCTATCAGATAGAGGAGCTGCCTATTTTGCTTGCTGCAGGCTCTCTCTGCGTTTTCTGGTTGTCAATCTGTACTGCAGATAACATACCATAGGTTGTACAGGCCAGCATCTTTAAAATTTTAGTATTCTTTTTGTTCATGGGATTTCAAAGAATGCACCTCTTGAGTGTGGAGCTGGACAATGTTTATTCTTAAATTATTTCCAGAAGAGACCTGAAGATCCCATAACATCTTATCTATGCTGTTACTTGGCTTGACATTGGTACCTATTTTACACCTTCTCCTGATTTAACTTTCTGACCTCAGTCAGAGTAACATTTTCTACAGATAATCTGAGAGGCATATGATATTTGTGAAAAAATATCAGTCCATATTCTTCAGTCGGGAACATGTCAGGTATTTCCAGTGCTTGAGCATCAGATTCGAAGTGATTTGGGGATAGCTTTAACTGGCTTAATCATACTTTGTTCTAAAGGAGCTAACAGTTTGCTCAGATTTGATAGGGAGATACCAAGCAGGCAGACATCCACAAGCTTCTTCGTAATTGTTCTGGCTTCTCTTGTACCACAGTATAACAGCAATGTGTTATGCAGATATTCAGGGAAGCAACACTGGAGCAACTTCAGGACTTCTTCCCACAACAGAGATGGTCAGGTGTATATTACAAGGGAGAAGCTGGTTTAATGAATAAGTTAGTCTTCTAAGTATTTGGTAATCTTAAACATGTGATTATTAATCACTTAAAAATTAAAAAAATAGTTTTCAGTTACCTGAGTTAATTCAGTTGTAGCTTCTGATTTGAGGAAATGTGATATGCATTGCAATATGCATTGCATAGTATCATGCCAACAAATGAATATTTTCTTCTGTTCACTAATTTGTGGTACAACAAAATTTATCTTGCTGTCACCTGCTCTATATCCTTTGTGATGTGCATATAAAATGGCACCAGCTAAGATTGCTGCCATTACAGCCACACTGAGCAGTGATAAATGATTATATCTGCTGCAAGGATTAAGAACCTCAGACCTAGATTTAAAAACAAAACAAAAAATCCAGGAAGGTGTTAGGTCAGTTATGGCCTCGTTTCCCAGTTTAATTAGGGCTAAGATCCTGCATATTAAAGCCAATAGCAAAACTCTCCTTGACTTCAGGAAAGCCAGGTTTTAACCCAGACTGCAGAGGGGCTCATGTCTTGTAGTAAAAGGTGTGCCATTTCATTCAGTAACCCGGAACAAATGTTTATATTTCTACAGGGGTTCTTTCAAAGAAGGACAAGTAGAAACAAAAATAGAAAGGTTTTGTATGAACTTTAAATGCTGTTGACTCTCTTGTGTTGTGGGGTGCTAACATACTCAAGCAGCAAGAAAAGGGCAGATGATGCAGGCCATGATGTATAAATGGAAAGTGAATGCACTGAAGAGATCCTGAAGGTAATCATATGTAACAGTAAAGGGAATTTTAAATAAAATGATTTTAGAATGAGTGCACTGTTTGAAAAGGAGCAATTACATGCTTTATCGTACTTTATGCTTTATTGGCATAATCATAGAAATTGAATTCTGAGAAAGTTGGTTAAAATTGAAACTCTGTGTTACTCCTTTTGGCTCTAGCAATTAACTGATGTCCAATCTGATAGCTTGTTGCTAGCTTATAGGAAATATTGGGGAGGGAGCTAAGTATTTTTGTGATCCAATATGAAGAGTATGCAAAAAGTCCTGCTTCTCTATGTGCTGTGGAACTTAACAACTGTTCAGTCATATTCTGGGGAGTTGGGGTTTCCATTCTCGATACTTCAAGCTTCTTTTTCTAGGCTATACTTTCTTAATTTTTTATCAGGGTCACGCCAGAAATGCTGTTGTCTTTGGCTTTCTGCTGTTCTTGTACTGTTTCTCCCTTGTTTACTCATGTTTTCTGCCTGTGCATAAGCATACATGAGTGTGTACAGATAGCATGAACTTATTATGTCATTTTTGTGAGTTGATAGGCTGATGTGGGTGCAGAAGCTGCGCAAGTGCAATGCTGTGCTTGAAGTAATTTGCTGGTCCCTCAGATCCTAAACACAGAGCTCTTGGAAACAAAGTGACTGGGGAAAGGTTTTCTTCCTTGACTTTGTTAATAATAGCTGAATGTTCTTGTAAATCTACTTATGTCTAAATTTGCTTAATCTTGTTAAAAAAATATGAAAAATTTGAAACATTATTTCAGATCAAAGTTCATTGCACCTAAAATTAATTTTATATTTTTGAAAGAATGTACTTTTTCACTTCATGTCATGTTGACTCACATATGTACAGATACATATGCACATAAACAAATATATATACATATGTACCCACAGGGATTCAATTATATGTACAGCTGAGTATAACCGATTAGGATGGGCAAATGGGGATGCTTTCCTGAACTAGGACATGAGAGAACTCATCTTGGGACTCCTATGCAAGGAGTCTGGCAGATTCTCAGCAGGCTGGTTTATGGAGAAGGGTCTTCAGGTCTCTTTCTTTGCCTTTGGAAAGAGTTTCCCTACACGTAGAGCACAAAGGTAGGTTTTTTACCTCTTCTTCCTCTGTTTAGTCTTATAGAGCTGCAGTGAGTGTACATCTCAGTATTTTTGTATGGAGGAGAGATATTAATTGAATGATATGTTGTATCTTCTGTCTAATTACATTCTAGCACAAATCAATGCTATATAGTAATATATCTGAATGGCTCATGGCTTTTTAACATTTATGATTCTGTTCGTATGTCACCTACCAGAGGACTCTATGATAGAACCTGAATATCTTAGCTGCCTCCACCCCAACAGTTAGACCAAAAAAAAGCCTAGCAGCTGACTGACAGCCTGTTGTTACTGGTATTCCTTCAAGTTGTTAGAGGTCAGTATTTTATCTAATTTTTCACTCTCTGTCAAACAGTTGCATGGTGAATGCTGTTACATGCCATATCTGAATTTTTGGAGGGGGAATCTTGCACTGAATGATTTGGATTGAAAAGAATGGAGTCTTTTTCCTCTAATCTGTGTCAGCATCTTTAAAACATCATAACTGGTAAATGCTTATTTCCTTTCAGCAATGATTCTGAACAAAATTGGTGCATGATGCCAAGCTAAGAGAGGTTGCAAGGGCTTTGGGCACTAGGAGTGGAATTCATAATGCTCTTGATTAATTGGAAAAATGTAAAATCAGTAAGATTAAGTTAAGACCAATGCAAAACAGTATATCTGGAAGAGAAAAATCACATGCATACATGCAAACTAAGGAATATCTTGTTAGACAGTGGAGAAAAGGATCAGGATTTTATAGTAGACTATACATGAAGACAAATCAATATCATGCAGTTCTGAAAAGAAAAATACTGATTTAGGTAGTACTAACAGAACAGAAGAGGCTTCAAGGGTGTAGCAGGTTGTTACAAAAGATGACAACAATCAACTGTTCTGAATATCAGTTAAGAGCTAGACAGGAAGAAGCTGGTTGATGTGGTCTTTCAGAGTTTAAGGTTAGATATCAGGAAACACTCTCTAACTGAACAATAATCAGGTTCTGGATGTGGTTAAGTTATGAGATGATCGTCATCAGAGGAGGTTTTTAAGAGAGGTTAGCTAAAATCTACCAGCTTCATGAGATCGTGCCTGAAATAAAGAGGTTGTTCCCCTGAAATCCCAACCAACTTACTTTTCTGTAATTTCTCTGAATTTGGAAGAAGGAATGGTTTAAATACCATGCCAGTACATGTGAGCTGTGCAGAAGCTTCCTCTTCCCAGGTGTTTAGCATGAAACTTGGCACATCAGTTAGAAGTATGGCAAATTAGTTGATCTAATATAACTAAACAGAACATCATGATCCTTTCAACTTATCTTAGCACTTTGAGGCTGGAAAAGGTTCAGTGAGTGGTACTTGGCAAAGGCTTAATTTTCTGGCAAAATGGTTGTTTGTCAAACTTCTACCTCCTAGTGCCAGCTGGGAACAGAACCAGCAGTGCCAGCCTGGATTTGGGAGGCCTCCTCTCATCAGAGTTCTGCATAACTTAAGTATCCAGCTTTTGGAGTAGCTCATCTGAACTGCTATGTTTTGTGTTTTTTTTTGTTTTTTTTTTTAAATGCACTGGGCACCTATCTAAATACATTAGGTTGAAGAGGGTTTTTTTGTTTTCTTTTTTTAACAATTATGTTAATACGACACTGGGTCATCAAGTAGTGCAAGGAGCTTCATGCAGAAGCTTCATACTTCCTCACTGAAATATGAGGAGCTTAATACAGAGGCAAAGATCTACTTGTGCAGTGTTCATTGCTATGTTGGGAGCCTAGGTCACAGCAATTTAAAAAGAAATTATCTAAGTACCTCAGATACAAAAGTGTAGTTTTGCCCCTGCATGGATCTTCAGTCTAAGAGATGCTACATTTGCTTCCTTTCAGGTTTTGTTTTTCCACTTTGCAGCATGAAAGGAGAAGGCTGAATAGACCTTGTTCACAACAGATGTCAACATTTATAAATACTTCCTGGGACTGTCTTCAGTGGCACCTTGTTAGGATATGCTTGTTTTAATATTTTTTTTTCAACTGTGCAGAGCAGACAGCTTCTGCTTTTTGCTGCTGATGTCAGTGCTTGTGATGGAAGTACTCACACTGTCACTGTTGGAATGGCTACACATTTTCTCATTCTCTCCACTTTGTCACAAGCGATTTCTGGTTTAGAATACCTCATTTATTGGTATTGATGAATTTAGAAGAAGGAGAATGCAGAAGGGGAATTTGACTTTTTGACAAATTGTCTGTCCTTGTTTACAGAGCAAACTTCAAACTTCTCAGTCTTAGCAAAATATATTACTACTCCGAAAGACCAATATATGGAGGTAAATAAAATGAATTTTGACTTCACTATTTGGCCTTTTGCCCCTTCCATCCTTGAAATGATTTTGCAAACTGCTTTGTGAATATTAATTTAGAGCATGTACATGAAAGAGAAGGATTGGATAAATAAGTGTACTGTTGTTTATATAGTTATCAGTCCTTTATGCATGTATGCCTGCCTGGATTTTTGCACTTATTACATAAGTTGATGTTAGTTATCCACATGTTGGAGGGATATTGCTGAAACTTTGGGGTAATCAGTTTTTAGAAAGAATGATACAGATTTTTCCAACAGTGCTGGATATGTGGAATGTCTCCAAAATTTGAAAATCTCAAAATGGCCAATTAGGATTTTGATAATAAGAATTTGTTTATTAAAAGGAAACATCAGCCAGAAAGTGGAGCTACTTACCGCTTAGCATTATCAGGAAATTGTAAGTGAAATATATTATCCGTCAGAGAAAAAGGACTTTTTGTCTGAGGGTGACCAACTATAAAACCTTTGGAATTAAAGTAATAATGATAATTGTATTACTATTTTAGGAATCAAGTATTATTCCCAGGGCTAAAGAAAAGTTCAGTTGTCAGCAGCCAATTAGCCACAGTACAGCTTCTGTATAGTACAGCTTCTTCACTTACAAAAACTGTTTACTCCAGTTTGTCTTCTGAGGGGTTCCAAAAGGTTGGTGTCATAACAGGCCAAAGCCATTCAAAGCAAATATGTTATCCTATGAAAATGCAAATTATTTTTCATCTAGTTAACTCCCTGTCATGTTAATAAGGTCCTCTTATGTTTTTTTCAGCATAAATGGTGGGGAAAAAAGTCTCTCTTTCTTCACTGGACATGGAGGGGTGTTTGGTGCTATTTTACACATTGGCAAATGCAGATCCCTCCTTTTCCCTTTTTCCAGATGTAATAGCACAATATAAAAATGTTGGGAACTCCATCTCATTTTTTGCAGCACATGCTTCCTTAGCACGGTCATCAGACATGCTACATTTAAAAACCCTGACGATGCAAGTCTTCATTCCTGAATGGGTGGTTCTGCTTTTACAAAAAGGCAGTACTGTGACTATCTATTCATCAACAGGAAGTTTGCTGATTGCTAATGGCACTGAACTATGGTTTGGGAGACGTAGGTTTGATTCTTGGCTATGCTGCAGACTTTGACCTGGCAAATGACTGCGCTCTGGTTCCTGCCATTTCCTGTGGAGGGGAAGCTGCTGCTTCAAGCTTATCTCCCTGGGGACATAGGAGATAGGCCCCAGGGAAGAACTGGCAAGGGGGAGTCTATGTCCTGCTGTACCTCACTTTACCATATGCAAAATGGAGCTATTACTATTGCTTTTCTTGCTGTATCCCATTTCTATCTTGGAGTAAGTACTTACTGGAACAAAACAAAATTTCTGGAGCAGCAGATGTATCATACTTCTTACTGGCTGGAACTTGCTCTGCAGTAGCAGAGTGCAGAGCAGCAATACCTGCTCTGGTGGTGGCCAGAAGTCCTGTTGTATAAACAGTAATAAGAGGAGAAGGAACTAATATATTACAGACTTGGGGGTAAAAGAACGTGCTAAAATTTAAAAGAACTAAACAAAAAAGTCAATTTGTCCATCTTTCTATAGAAATAAATTCGCCAATTAAATCCATGTGCAAGTGGAATACAAAGCACCCCCCACTGGCAAATAGGAAATGAGAAGAGACATGACAGCTCTCTTGGGTCTTCCTGTTTTAATTTCCTTTGTATTTCAGTATGATCACATGTGAGCGAGCTGAACACTCATTTTGAAGTCCAGGGAATAGTTAATTTTTGGGGTAGTGTGTCAGCAGCAAATGGTTCCTATAAATAGTTGCTTATGATCTCTTTGATTTAATAGAGCCATTTCTTATTCAGACTTTCTGTCTGATTCTAAAGCTGACAAACAATCATTTGACTGTCACAGTAATCTTTGTGCAAAGGTAATTTTGGTCTTGAAAGTAAAAAGAGCTGCCATAGTGCAGGTAGCAGAACTAGGGCACTATTTCTGAGAGGAATCATTGGAGCATGTTATTTAGTTTCTAGCCAAAAGGCTTAGCCTGCTGGTTCCCCTATCATTTGTCACTGAACGATACCAATATGCAATGTCTCTGATAGTGGTTTCCAGGAAAATTTAAAAAGAAAAGAATGTTTCCCCTCTTCCTCCCAATTGTTGATTGCAATGTATGGGTGCACAAGTAAATCATCCTTATTTGTTCAGTTCCTTCAAACAGATGAATTATTTCCTGGTTAAGAAATAAACTATGAATTAACTTGGATTTTTTCCCATTTTTTAGTGAGAGGTGGTGAGATAGGAGCAGGATCCTTTATGGAAGAGATAATAAGAAGAGGTTCATTAAGAAGGGGCCTTAGGTTGGGGTTGTAGGGAATGTGGTAAGAGAGGAAAGATTTGTAGGAGAAAGATTTGGACAGTAGAGGAATGGTGTCTTGACACCAAGGTTTTGAAAAGGACTTAGAGTAGCTAAATCTGGCTTGAGGCTTGTGGGCAGATTCCAGCTGATCATGTTGGTCGTCTTGTAGGATAGCTCCATAAGCTGAAAGGAACTCACTCTTGAGTTACATTTTTGTGGAAATATCAGAATCTAGTCCTCTGTGTTTCCTCCCTCAGGAAAGAGCACATAGAGCACATACTGTGATATCAAAATGTGTACTGTTTAATCTTGTGGATGTTGCTGACATTTGCCTGAGTGCTGTTAGCTTTATGTTGAACAGTCACCATTAATTAGAAGAGGTGTAGTCTCGATTGCTACAGCTAAATGTAATGTAGCTTAAGTCAGCTGTAGCTGGTGAAATATCTTTGCACCGAGACTTTAGCGCTGGAGCATTCCTTAAAGGTTAGAGATGACAAATGCTTCCAAGAAGCATTGGTATTTTTTAACTTGTACATTGCTTTGAAAATGTATCCAATGAGATGAATGAAAACACCACACTTTTTAAAAAAAATTAACTACATTTATTTTTCTGTTATTTCCTCTTTGCACTTTTCCTCTGCAGTCAGAATTATCGAGGACAAAAAGAGTTAAAAGCCATGGTGAAGGGGAACTATGTAGTGGAAGGTAAACAACTTCCTTTTGACCTCTTCAGTCATAGCTTTTATCAGAGACTATCAGAGTCTATGCATGAGATTAAGATAATCACAACAAGATTTCTATAAAAGATTTTAATTCTCTGGGGCTATGCGCTGCTTATCAGTATATTTAAGGAGTCACAATGAAGAGTTTGGTAACTGCAGCAACCTTGTACAGTCTAATACTTCCTGAGATATGCTTTCTGATTGTAGATCACAGCCTTTGGCAGTTGAAACAAAGCAGTTCTCTTCTGTGTCCCTTTGCAATCACTATTTGTTGCAGCCAGGAAATCCAGTTGTCAAGGCAGACCTCTGGATTCCAGGTTATTTGCTTCCTCATGAGCAGAAGTGGTTAAATCCATTCCACTATACTTCTCAAGCCAACAAAGACACATTCAGATAATCTTATGAAAGTGACTTCCTTCCCCCCTTCCCCCCTTCCCCCCTTCCCCCCTTCCCCCCTTCCCCCCTTCCCCCCTTCCCCCCTTCCCCCCTTCCCCCCTTCCCCCCTTCCCCCCTTCCCCCCTTCCCCCCTTCCCCCCTTCCCCCCTTCCCCCCTTCCCCCCTTCCCCCCTTCCCCCCTTCCCCCCTTCCCCCCTTCCCCCCTTCCCCCCTTCCCCTCCTCTCTTCTTTCTCCTCTTCTTTTTTTTTGGGGGGGGCTCTTGCTGAATGTGATTCTCCCTTCATCCCTTCTGGCAGGCCGCACAGCACTCCACTCAGGGAAATTGATTTCCGAGCAGGTGTAAGAACATGTTTCTGCGGTTTGCTGCTGGAAAACTGTGTATTTTAAGGCAGAAAATGGAATAAACTGGATCTTTGTATACTAAATAACTGGAGAAAAAAATCTGCCATTTGCAGAGAAACTAGTAACATAAGGATCATCTTCCTTCAAAGAGGGAATTTGGATTTGCTGTCATGGCAAAATTATTAGCTGATAAAAAGGGAATCAGTGAGGCCTAAAGGTTTTTATTATGGTTAACAGCAATGTTAATTCACTCTTTGTATATCCAAGAAAGATTAAAACTGAACTTTCTTTTGAATTCCCTAGTTTTAGACTTCAAGAACTTAAAAAAAAAAAAAAATTAAAACAACAATAGAAAACTATTGTCTCTCAGGCAGTTACTGAGCAACGTTTTCCCACAGCTAATTTTCTGGTGATTGGTATATAGTAGCAATTAAACTGGCAAATATGCATTCATAGGATAACGTTTAAGGAGTTAAATGTTTTAAATACAGCTGCATTACTGTTCTGATACTCCAACTGTTTGTGCGCCTGCGCGCGCGCGCACACACACACACACATTCTTATTATAGGTCAATCTGAGAAGCAGTTGTCGAGTTCCTTGGAAAAAGATTATCATGTGACAAAAATGTAAAGAGACACTAATTTTGCCTGAATGTGTGAAGTGTCTATGGATTTCTTTAAAAACTCTTGCATTGTGAGAGAGGATGTATAGAAAGGATTGGTTTGATCTTTTCTTCATCTAGCCTAAAGTATGGTGTTCAACATCATGGAAGAAAATCACTAGTGAGGCATCAGATGGTCTTTATCACTCAACTGAAGGGAATTTATCTAGTTGAAAAGTTAAATTCTTGTCCTTTTGAAAATCTAGGTGCTCAGTTTTGCAGCGTTCTTGAGTCAGTAAAGAGCATGCTGCAAGTTATATGGTACTTTTACATATTCCTAAAGAAGCAAAAAGTCTCAAGGGCTGGTTCCTGGTCCTTTGGTTGGTTTTGTTTTTGAAGAACTGGGAGCCCGTTCCCAAGTGCCATTCCAATAATACACAACAACCGTGAGTCAATTGCTCTGGTTTTATGAGGATTTCTTGGTTTGGAAGGCTGGCTGAAGCATTGGGATAATTGTAGCAGCTTCAGCAATACTCCTCTTTCCAGCTCCTCATAAGTGTTTGTGATTCAATGTGTGTAAGCAAAGAGGGGTTCAGTGAGCTCTGGACAAGGGCAGCTTTATGCTTGAGAGGGCTCTTACACTGTTTGGTTTTATGCTGAGGAAAATGGCCAGAGACTTAAACCATGTGAGCAGGGACCCTGTTGTACCCAGAACAACCTCTGATTCTGTTCTGTGCTGTTCTAATGCTCTTCTGCATTGTCCCTGTGGTATGTGAATGTTCTCCACTGTGTTTGAGAAGGCAGCTCAGGATCTGACACTGGCTTTTTGTGTGAGATGGATTCCCTCCAGACTTGTATGTCAGGCACTGTAAGTCTTCTGTTGCTCTTTGAAGTGGTATGGTTACAGATCTTCTACATAAGAGAAGTGTTTCCAAGCCAAAAAGAACAAACAGCTGAGAAAGTGATTGTAATACAGCTCTGCTGATTTTGCACACGATGGAGCCTGACTAAGATATTTCTGGCTCAGTCCAGAGATGGCAGTCGGTTTGCCGTTACTAGTGTGTGAATAAAGCAAGTAGGCCAACATGGTGAATTTAGCAAAGTGAATTTTGGTCTTCTGAAGCTGTTTCGTTATCTGATATAACCAAAATGTGCAACTTGGCTACATTCCCAGCTGTTTTAAATGATCTAAGAGAGCAGTGACCAGGAGGGATTTTAATTAAATACATGGCTGGTAGACTTGCACCTTTTTTCTCTGTTGTATGTCTTGGTACCAAGGTGCCTTTGGCACATCGCAGTCAGGGTATTGCAGTATGCATGGGGCTGGACATAGGGCTAATGTTTTTGAATCTTTTTCCAGTGGGCTTGAATCTGTTGGGAAGTACCCATGAGTACAGAGATGAGTTGCCTGTCAGAGTGCTTACATGAGTGGGCATTGGCCGTATCAGGCCATGATAAAGAGCTTCTCAGAAAATGATAAATGTGAAGACATGCAAGTCAGTTCTCTGTCAGAAAAACGGGCAAAGTCTACATGGGTTTTCTGTGCCTTCATTGTTGTGCAACTTGCTGTGAATCCGTAAGATTATTCTTTGTAGCCAAGTCTTTTGGCAATTCTGAGGTGATTTTGGCTGCATGTTGAGGAATTAGAAACAGAGCAATATAAAATTATTTGATATGCTATTGATCTGCTGTAAGCAAATTGATTGCATCTCAGGCTAGCACATGACTGACTGATCTTACTTGCACTACATAATTTATAGCCAACATAAATATTCTTCAAGAAATCACGTGTGTTTACTGAAAACTGAGAAACTGTTACCTCTACACCTGAGTGACTTTGCAAAATCTGACTTACAAGTCATTCCTGCTAGAAGGAGACACTGGTGGCAAAATATTTATTTTATATTTAAGTGCAGCCTTCTTTTTTTTATGCAACCTGTGTATTTACGGAGAACGTAGATGAAGCTTGTTGCTGTGATTACTGCAAAGATATTTCCTTCCTCATAACATCAGAGGTCCTTCAGCCTCTCACTAGACTTAAAACCCTTTTCCTAGGCATGTGTTCTGAAGTGCCTGTCTTTTCTTGCTGTTCTTCCCCTGTTGCACTTTTTCTTCTTCTTACATACAAACCTCATTCATTTAAATAATACCACACTTGCTCTCTTCCCCTTTTTCTCCTTTCTTGTCTTCCAGCTCAGGTGACTGAAATTCCTGAGTCAGTCCTAAAGAAAGATGTTTGTGAACTCTAAGGTGGGCCAATGCCCCAAGTCTGCATCTCTGCTCTTGCTCCTAAGAATCGTCCAAGACCAAGGGCCATTAACGATATACATATGATTCTGCAAGACTTCATCCAGTTATTAATTATATGTAGTAAAAGACTGAACTTAAGACAGCAGAGTCATTTAATCTTGGTCATAAAGTTATCAAATGCATCTCAGAACCAGTTTGATAATTGGGTCCATTATTATTGGAAGGCTGGTCAAAATTCTTTTTTACTTGGATGATTAGTTTGCAGCCATTTCTCCTGAGCAAGTATTGGCCTTAAACGTTCTTTTTCCTTCCTTGTTTTGATCCATAGTAATATCTTAAAGACCTGTGGTCTCCTTCAAGCTTCCATTTTGGTAGATTACCAATCCTCTCTCCATTCCTTCCTTAGGGTGAGAGAGGCTTTTCATTCCTCTGATGGTCATAGAGACCTTCTCTGTGGCTGCTCCAGTTAAGAGCACATTTCTTGAAGTATGAGCAAACCAGACCTCAGTGTTTTCTTTCAGTGCAATCTCATTGTGGTTTATACAGAGATATTAATATTTCCTGTTTCATAAAGGAAATCCTTGGTTAACATGTTTTGGGACTGCTTTTGTTTTTTCACTGCTCTATCACATTTGTGGTTCATAATCATCCTATGATTATACAGCTCTTTTTTTCTCCCTCTGCAACTGCTGATAAATCCCTATCCTGTAACAGAAGTTTTTCTTCTGATTCTGCACAATGGGATGATCGCACTTAGTGTTCCACTATCCAGTGCTTTTTGTATGATGTTGCAACTGTATTGAAACTACATTACTGATTATTGTATTGAAAATGCCTCTCAGCTTTTTGACTTCAGCAAATTTCATTAGTATGCTCCTGCTATTTTGTGCTGAGACCGTTAATAAGAATACACAATTCTTGTAATTTATCTGTCTCCATACCACCTGTTTCCTTTTGGGCTATAAAGCTCCTGTCACAGCACAACATAATACAACAAAGCACAACACGATGTCTTTTTCCTTTAGTGGGTTCCTTACCTACCTCATAGTTCTTTTACTGAGCTTTTCCAGGTAAATATTTTGATGTGTGGTACTTTATGGGGGAATGTTTTATGAGATTCAGCCAGACTAAATCTAGTTCATTTTCTAGATTTTATTTTCCTTTTTTAATCATTTTACCATGTTTGCTGTTCTCCAGTCAAGCAATCCTATGGGCAAATGTGTGAAAGACCTTGGCAGCTAAACTTAGTTTGGTGCAGAGATGGGAATTACTTGGTTCCCCAGTTCTCCTTCGTGACATGAAACTTCTCCACTTTTGCTTTCACCTAGCGTGGGGTAAATCACCTCACCTGAAAACTAGACCAAAATGTTTAGTTATCTTAACGCCTTCATCTGCATAGTTGCCCCACTTTCTTGTTTTTCTACTTTATATCACCAAAGGGTCTTTTGTTGTTTTATTGTTTTTTATCTCGCAAAGGATCTCTAATTTGCAATTCCCAAAGTTTTTGTTTATCCAAGTTGATCTGAGTCTTCCCTCTATGTTTTCTGATTTAAAAAAAAAAAAAAAAGACATCCCAAGGTGCTAAGAGAAAGGTGTTGTCTATACTTTGGACAATTTATTACTACTTGAACAAAGACAAGGCCATGAAATAAACAGATGTGATTCCGAGTGCTATCTTTGGCTTGTCTGTAAAAATGAGTACATTTATGTAATGATATAACAGTGGGAAGTTAACAGTACAATTTGACACTTATGGAGTTTTGATTTGCTATTAGCATTTCTATTTGGCAATTACTACTCTCCATTTGGCAATTACTACTCAGTATAGCAATTCATTCACTTTATAATTTAATGACTAAGAATTCTATGTATTTATATGAATTAAAAATTCAATAATGTTCCTACATCTTATCAGAGTGACGAATCCATCCTATTACTACCAGATTAATAATGCCCCCATTCTCTTTCTACAATATGAAAACAAAATTGGTTAGTTATTTTATTAGGAGCTCATTTTGCAGTGGTGTGTGCTGAAGAACATCAAAAGGATTCTTCTCCATTTTTTGTTTAATAACTGTAGGAAAATTATCTTGAGAATTATACAGATTATATTGAGACATTAAAAAGGATAGTTATATTATTTTCAATTTATGAAAAGGAGTTGCATACCAAAATGCCTTGTCCTCTTTTTAAATCAAATTTCCTGGACCTTAACACCGGGATAGTAATACTCCTACCTCTGATGGGTACTGTAGTTAGATAGCTCAATTTATAGTGTTTATAAATTTGATATATCCAGTTAAAATGCAATTGCAATAAAATGATCAATAAGTATTAATTAGCCTAGATTATCATTAAGAATATTCTTAATGATAGTTATTGATACCTTCTTTCCTGGATCAATACAAGAGACATAGTGATGAGGTGGTAGGTGGTAGAGGAAACTTGATTTTTAAATGAACAAGAAGTTAAGATTTGAAATGCTGAGTCATTTCAGATGAACGTCGAAGAAGGTGGCTGTGATCAGGAGGAGCAATGCAGACTTATTCCATCTGCTGCAAATTAAATCCTGTAAGTAGTCAAGTATTTTACACTGCCTGAGGGAATCTGAGTCTGCTTTGGGTTAATTTATTTTTGTAGATAACTGTTATGACTTAGTGTGTATATATATATATGTGCAAAAATGTCTACATCCTCTTCCATATTACTGTGGGAGAATCACAGATTTTAAGGCCAGACAGAACAGGTAGCTCAGGTAGTCTGAGATTTACAGTCCAAATCTGGCATGCAGGTCTGGGCTCTCAGTTTGGTCCATTATCAAAGGAGAGCACTTAGGAAACTGGGTCTGATGGTGTGGGTTTCAATATTGAGGGAATTCAGCTTTGTGTCTGATAAAAACAGAGCAAAAACAGTGTGATGAGCATTCATGGAAGGATGTGTGGTCAAGGAGGCCTTTGAAAATAATACGGAGAGGGAAGGTTCTTTGTGCCCCACTATTTGCTGAGTCCATGCCATCTTAATCTATAATAATGGCCCAATTTAAATATGACAAGTAAGCACAAATGGAAATTAATGAGAAACAAATTTGGAACTGATGGGAGGAAACAGTTTTTCATGCAGAAAATGCTAAGCTTTTGTAATGACCTCAGAGGTGAGGTTGTTGCTGAGGTGATTTAGAGGAAGGAATAATGGACTGTGTTATGACTTCAACATGATAATAATCTGAAATGACATTGCATGGCCTTCCCTTCTTATCTCAGGCCACACTTTCTTTGGGTTGCTATCTTTGTGTCTCTGAAGGCTCCTTTTATAGTGCTGTCCCTTATGGTTGAGGGAGGCAGCAGACAGCTTGTTATTATAGTGCTGCCAAAGATGCAGCCTTCAGCGCAAAACATTCTCCAGTTCTGTTTCCTTTTTTGAAAGGAAGGCAAATGATGGGAAAGCTGCTAAGAGAACGGTATCACTGTTGGCACAAGGAGGTTGGAAATATATTTCAAATGCAGTTGAGATTTACTGACTGAACTGTAATGGAAGAGGGTGGAGTGTGATATGCCTTGAGCAAGTTAAAAGCTCCAGGTAGCTATACCTTTAGACCATCCCAGACTATTGAATTGTAGGTGAAAATGTACATAGTTTTTATAGTTACTGTGCCAGTTAATTTAAAATGCTGTATTGTACATTACATTGCAGCAGTTTTCTGAAATATCTTTAGCTTTGTTCTTGGCACTGCAGATAGACTGTGTGGAAATATAGACTCACAGGAGCTCATCATGGAGTTAATTTCTTGTACTTCCAAGCAAATTATGAAATCAATTAGAAACCAAAAGCGAATCTGCAATACTGTAGATAAAGCAAACAGTAACAGTAACATATGGATTCTTTGCATTTCTAATTTGCTCTTTCCACTAACGTAATATATAAATTGGTGGAGAAGCAAAATCAATCCTGATAAATGACGTAATTATATACATAAAGGGTTTATGTGGTAAAAGAACCACAGCTGCTGCTTGCTGATCTCCATTTATGGATAATATTATTCTGGAAAATGCTGTTATGATTTGATACAAAGGTGTTCCTGTGAACAAGACCCTATGCTTTATTGCATGTCCACTTTTACGTCTCTGTTGAAGCAATGAAATGGAGAAAGCAAATGGAGAAGATCCTTTTGTCACTGGACTATACCCTCTAAGCAGGCAGCAATATTGAGAATTAGATGTTCTGATTAGCAGCTGGGCACAGACGAAGAAACAGCTTGGCCACTCTGTTCCTGGGAACATCCTGTTCGCAAACTGGAATACAGCTGCTTGTTTGGATGCTGCACTATTAATTACAGGTCAGAGTGTTGTAACATCATTTCAGTTATGAACTGGAAAAACTTCAGTTTTTTGTGACCATCATTTTTGGTTCGTTTCCTAAATGCCATCACTCCCATGCAGTGCTGCAACTCCATACAAGCATATAGCTCTCACTTTGTTTAAAGTTTTAGCAGAATTATTTGTTTAGCCTAAAAGTCTATTACATTGCATGCACCTATTTTTCAATTGCTTTCAAGCTGTGATTTGTTAACATGTCTGTAGTTATGATGTACAGCCCCATTTGGTCAGTAGCTTTCATAGGTAGTTGGGGTAAAATGGTAAGGATTTTTCAAGATTCATTGTGAAGCAGTTAACACTGTGGGAGCAGGATAGGAAAAAATGTTTTCCCTGTTTGAGTTTAAGCTGGTTTTATTCATGAGGATCTAGATACTTGTGAAGTATAGTGGGCTATCTTCTTTGGCTTCAGCAGCAGAGAAGATGGTGGGTCTTTTTTTGGTGCAGGCCACCTCTGTTTGACAAAGCAGTATGCTGATGTGTTTTAAAGAAGCCATTTTGTTCAGCACCGCTTGACAAGGCACATCACCTGGCAATGACTCTTCTTACGGATCCCTGATTTTTGAGAAAGACTAAACAGGGATGGTGGCAAAGTAATTACAGCAATCCTTGGGATTTTCAAAAATCCTTGATTTCTTGGCTATGTTTCAGTTCATGGTGTGATACCTGAGATTGCCTCATATTTCTATCATTTTGGCAATGCGATCAATTGTGTACCCGTGCTGATAATTTTAGATGCATCATCTACCATTGTGAATGCTGACCACAAGGTTAAATTGACCCTGCAGTAGATGAGGACAGGAGGAGGAAGCATTGTGCTTGAGGGGCATGACGAGTATTTGGAGCGTAGTGCATGATGTGATTGTTGAAGTGGTCTGGTGGCATCAAACAGGGAACAGAGAGACCTGCTCTTCCCACCCTTCTGCTGACATCCCTCCAAAGGGTCTTGGAGGGTTTTCCAGGAGATGATGGGGTGGTTGTTTTTTTTTGTTGTAATAACTTGATCTTATTGATAGGGTCAGCTCTCCTTAAGAACAAGATAGACAAAACAGAAAGAAATAGGTAGCTGTCTTGCACTGGGAGATGAGTGTCACATCCTGCTGGGGTCTCTTTCATGTGCTTGATAGCATCCTGAATGCCTGAGCAAGTGCTACAGAGATAGCATGCTAAATGACTGAGGAAGTGTTTCTGTAGCTTGGTTGCTACAGAATAGTCTTCCTATTCTTATGTACAATAGGTCACCTCAATTTCTGATGAATGCTTTTCTTGGAAGATATTAGTGAAGGTATATATGTATAAATTTTGAAGTAGGAAAAGAGTAAGAAGGCCAACCATTTACAGAGAATCAAGTATTTAGTAACTGATTATTATTATATTGAAATAAATTTACAATTTTAAAATGTTTTGTAAAACTCAAAAGCAGAGTTCTAAACAGACTATTAACTTCAGCTGTTAACAAAATTAAGATAATTAGAAGAAACAGCAACAACCACCTTAAAAATTGGTAGTAATGAGATATTCTTTGTTTGCTGAAACTCACTGTATGTGTGAAATTGTCTGCCAGTTTGAAATCAGGATTAATAGTGTCCTGTATTGTCAAGCATGTCTGGATGATAAAGATAAATTGTTGTAGATTAAGACCACATATTGCAAACAAAATAGTGGTTGTTTGCCATGTATACAAAAATGAGAATACATCTTCAGTGAAGAGTTTCTTCCCTGCAGAAATTTGAAAATTTACCAAAGCATGAAACATGATTAATCTTTGAATGCTTGACAGATCAAGGACAGATCTATGAACCATTTTGAATAGAAGTAAGAAAATGTTGGCTTTTGAAAATTATTTTCATAAGGAAAATTCAGATGTTTTCATGCCACTATTAATTATTTTTGTGAACTCTGAAAAACTAATTGGCAATTGTAGATTGATACAATGACCTTGATATTCTAATAAGAATAGATTAAATATGGATGTTGATACTTGGTCAATTCTGTCTCTGCATATTAAAGTCAAATAATTGTTATAAAATTGGCAGGCTACATCATTCTTCTTGTTGCAGGTTTAAGAATTCAGTTCTGAAAATGCTGATATGCAAAAGTGATTTAGCATGCCAAAAAACTGTGCTTGTGAATAAAGTAATTGTATAAAGTAAAGTTTCAGGGAATGATAAATCATCTAGGAAAAGATTTTTGTGACTTTTTGGAATATTAATAAAGGATGTTTTTAGTGATGTTAACCCCTTAAGTGCTGGGATAATAGAGTTTTTTTTCTAAAGAACCAAGGGGAAATCTAACATTACTGTCTTTCTTGTCAGTGATAATTTCACCATTGGTTTTAGCAGCATCAGAAATATGCTGACACTGAATACTTTAAAAAATTCTGCTCTATTTACCTGCCTGTATCACTGAGTCATTTATTCTCTTTATTTTGATTTATTGTTTTAGTGAAGCCTGGCATCCTGTTGCTCTTTTATAGTCTAGTTGGATTAACCTCCATGTAAGATTGTCCAAGCATGATAAGAAAACCCTTCAGTCTTTACAGTGGGAGCTAATACCTTGCTGGTAGAGCTGGCCTTCTGATGAGTATAGTAAATGCACTGTACTTAAGTCCCCAAATTTGCTGCATTCTTGTTGCATTTAAAGAGCCCTTTGCAACACTCGGAAGCCAGTGCTGGATAAGGGGATTTTTACAGGTGAGCTGTGTAGCTTCTCTTCCTCGTTGCCAGCTAGCATTGCTGAAAACCTTATTCGTTCCCATTGTTCAGGAGGTAGCATTGCCCCTTTTTATTTGAACATACTAGTGTTAAATGAAGGGAACTTGGCTAGTGAAAAGATCAGTACTCACTAGCAATATTTTCAACTGAAAAGGAAGATGCTGTTGTGTACAGTTCTGATGAAGTGAGTTAACAGTGTAACCACAAATTAAAGAAGATTAATGCCAAATTGCTGCAAAAATTTGTGGTATCAAAAATGCAGTGAACTATTCCATCTCTGCATAGTGTTTGCTATCTTGATCTTCCAAAACTGTTGTCACATATTTCAATTACCTACCTATACAGTCATCTTTATTGTATTTCAAATTTGGTCCCAGTTTCATTTCACTGTTGCTATATGTGCACTTTGAATGTGCTCAGTGTAATGCTTCTTTTTGGTGAAATTTAAAACATATATTCTGAGAACATTTTCCTATAAAGTTTTTTTATTTTTATTTATTTATTTATTTTTTAAGCAGTTGAGGCCCATTTTCCATCTCACAGTGGGACTCTGAACCTTCAAAAACCTGGCCTGCCTTCTGTATCTTGCCTCTGTGTGAGGCCGAGCCTCAGCTCTGACTTCCAGGATCAGGGCAGGCGAGAAAGGACAAGGAGCAGTAGTGGTGGTGAATTTGCAGCTGTGTTCTTGCTTTTCCTCCCTCTGCCTTCATGCCATACATCAGGAGTATATTCCACAGACAGGTCCAGTAAAGAAAGTAAGCGATCCTGCTTTCTGTGTGCCATTGCCAGAGCTGTCTGAAAAGTCCAAAAAGGAGAGATCAGCTGGCAAGGACAGTGGTCCTTTTATAGATTGCTATTTAAGATCTTATTCAGGGATCTTCTTCTTTCAAGCTGTCTAACTCTGGGCAGCGTAAGCTATATGTGATGCTCTAGCAACTGTTTCATTGTGCATGACAGTCTCCAAGACAGTGTGATAAATAGATGAGGAAAAAATCATTTCCAAATCCTCTTAGTCTCCTTTTATTGGAGGCTGAATGTTTCCCTTGGCTTGCAGGACCTGAAAAGGGAAATTCTATGCTTTCCCAAGAAAAGCTGTTAAGGTATGTTGAAGGCTCATTAGAAATAACACAGACCTCCAGAGGAGGTGTGTAGGCCACAGAATTATTCTGAAGCAGCTAAACATTTTGAATCTTACTGTCTGAGATTCATTCTTGTATAATTAAAAGTGGACTAGGATTGTTTCTTATGGTTAGTGGAACATGCCATGAAGATGTAAAACTAAGTGCAAAGCATGCAAACCCGGAGACAGTGTGAAGAATTTATGTTGAAATTTCCTTTCTCTTTCTGAAAGTTACTATCTAAGAAAAATGAATAGTTTCTTCTGAGTAGATATGTAACCAAAGATGTTTGTGAAACACCTCTTATCTGCTTTGAATTTTCTTTTACTCAAAGGAAAAATATGTATAAATCAATAGCGGTGAGGAAGATGTGCATTAGGTATTTGCTGGCTCTTCTGAACCATATCTGTGGCATGCTTGTCTGTCACCATGGGAGACTTGACTCAAAGACCCTGCCAGTCTCTTTTGGGTCTATGTGTGAGAGCAGATGTTATTTCTGTTAATAAAATACTTAGCTGGAGCTGTTGGATAGTATTGTGGATATTCAGGTTTGGAGCTTCCTTTTGACATCTATGAAACAGAAGGAGGAACAGCTTTCCTTTCTTGTCTCTTTTGTTCCTTCTATACATGAACCATCTATTCACTATTTGTTGTGTGATTTTTGGGGTACATGTGCCAGTACAGGGTCAAGACTATATTTGTCCCAGTAACTTGCAAAAGGAACCCTTGATTGGTCTTTTGATTTGCACATGGAAAATGGGAGTCAAGCATTTGGCGTTCTAGTTTTGGCTGTGTCACATGCTGTCTGTATGATATTAAAAATAGCTTACAGTCATTTTCTTGTCCCAGTTTCTTAAGAACTAAAAGGGGGAGGGGTATCATAACTCTTATTGTTAAAAAAACCAAAAAACCTGACCTTGGTGAGAAAGGAACTGTTTTTGCTTAATGATACGACACACAGTGGATTGGGAGAACAGTGTTTACATTTGGGAAATGTTGACATTTCATCTCCCTTTCAAAGTAGAATGGAAAGTCAGTATATCCAAATGCTTCAGGGAATAAAAAATGTTTTGAATAAAGAATGTCTAAATGAGTAATTCAGACATTTTTCAAACAAAATATGCTGTATGAAAACAATTTGTTTAGAAACAGCCTTTTGAAACTGGAAGTTTTGTTTCCAAACAAAATTATTACTTTTTGCCTTGATTCTCTGGAGCTAGAAAAATCAACAGTATTGTCAGCCCCCACTCCTTCCCCCCCCCCCCCCCAAAGAAATACTGATTTTGGACAATGCAGTTTTCCAGGGAAGAAAGTTTCAAAGTGTAAAATTTCACCCATCTTTTAGTGTTGAAAATTCTGGATGGGAACTGCCATGTTGCCCCAAGCAGGTTTTGGGGTGAGATGCTGCCCTCAAGGACCCCTCTGGTGATACAGAGTAATTGTAATCTGGCACCAAGCGGACACTGGAGAATTCCTCGGTGGAGAAGAGCTCTTTTAGTAGAGTAATCATTTAAAGTTATGTGTTTTCAATCCATCCCTCTCCTGGGTTGGAGAGCACTGTCACGCATTCTTCCTATGCTGAAGCATGAGCAGCGTTGAAGTTGCATTAAGTAGCGCCTCACCCTCGGCTAGGGCTGCTGCGCTGTGGCCCGGAGAGTGCGGGAGCTGGAATGATCTCCAAGTATGACTCTCTTTTGGCCTCTGCAGCATTCTGGTGCAGGAGAGTCTCGCCATGTAAGTTCTAGTTCTTATATTTGGTTGCTAAACAAGAAGGCTTTGAGTGGTCGCAGTACCTATAAAGATGTTTCCTAGCAGGCCTGAGTAATACATTTCATTTTAAAGAGGTAATAGACCCATGAAATGTGCAGTCATAGGCATGAGGGCTGGAATGACTCAGAATTATGGTTCAGATATTGTGCAGTGGCCTTAATTTTGATTTCATTTGTCCTTGTGTAAACTGGGAGTAATTACCTTCAGCTCAATAGAGCTTGCGTTTAGGTAGAGGTAGATTAGGAGAGGAGAATTAAGCTGATCATGCTCTCATGAGCTGATAGTTGTGCTCTCATCTGCTCTTCATAAAGTATGTAGTTGTTTCTAATTTGACTTTCTACCCACTAGATGCTGCTGGTTTTACTCCTCATTCAAGTAAGTCGTAAATGGAGGCAATGCTGCAATGTCTGCTCTGTAACTTGCAGAACTTAATGGGTGTTGGCACCTCTTAGGGGTCTGCCAAGGAGATGATAGGAAAGGAAGGTGGCACGTGGGCAACCAAACATCTTAGAGCTCACATCATTAGTTATTGGGTGTGTAGATGATACCTCAAGAAGCAAGATCAAGATTTCTGGCCCCAATAATGACATCTGCCTTTCTTGTTAGGCATTCTTGAGAAGTGAGACCATAAGAGAGACCATTGAATGCTGGATGTTCAGGAAGAGTATTTTGTCCACAGTTTTGAAACTGCTAGTGTGCCAGCAGCTGTAGAGTATAAAAGTGTTTCTCAACAGGTCAAATAGATTTTGGTTTGGAAAATGTAAGGAGTTTCTTACAGATTGTCTGGATCAAAGATTCTCTATGTTTAATCTTTTCAAAGGAAAAAATGGCAAGAGGAAGAGTGGGAGGAAGGAAAAAAGAAAAAAAAAAAAGTCCCTTTCTGAACTCATTGATCTAACTTCATTCATGTCCATAATCTGTTAGTGAAATCTGTATTTTGTTAATGCTACTGAGAGATTTATCAAAGATTCCATTGAGGTTAGGATTGCACCTACATGCCTTCTCTTAGAGAAGAATGGAAATAGTATTCCTGTTTTGTTTGGTTTATCATGTAATTTTAAGTAAGTAGACCTCTAAACTTTTCAAAGCAATGAACCTAGCTGGAGTATACAGCAGCATGTTGCTAGTTTTTTTGTCTTACCAAGTATTATGTTGATACACTCACCTGGAGTGCTGAGTTGTAAATTGGATCACAAGTCCTTCAGGCTAGGAAGTTAGGTAGGGAAGGACTGTGAAATCACAACAGTAAGAAGCTACATTGGTTAGGAGATGATTGATCAAGCCATCTTTTGTTGTTAAACATGAAGGTCTGTACCCAATGCTTCATGTGTAGATGCACCCAAGTTGGCTCCAAATGAACTCATGTGCAGCCTGAGGCAATTTAGCTGTTTTAATGCAGTGCTCCATTTGAGGTGACTGATGCTAACAGAGCCCTGGGCAGAGCACAACAGTAACATGTTTTTTTTTCTACTTCCAGGATCTCAGGATCTTGGCATTGTGCTGCTTTGTGCTGCACAGATATACAGACTTGCACCTAACCCAAATATCTCTGCACCACGCTGCATTGCAAAATGTAGACACATCCTTAGCTATGAAAGAAGACTGAGATTAACTGTGTCATTTAGGACAGCTTCTTTTAATGAGAGGAGGATTGTAATTCATTATATTTTCCCATTCTTTCCAGTTCAGACTAATTTGAAATAATTCAAATGATACTTTCATCATCTGAGAAACTCTCACAGATAGTAGATATAGTTTTATTTTTTTCCAGAGAATATTTGAAGGAAAGCTGATAACCTGGTGTGCTTTTAGACAGTGATGATTTTGGTGGATATAGTGTAAGTTTCAATTTCTATGTTCTTGAGAAAGACAATGAGAATTTCAGTTCCTCTTCTCATTAGAATGAGCAGTAAGCTGTTGTCTTTCCTCTTTGCATGAATGTTACACCCAGTGATTTATCCAGTCTTTTTTTCTCTTATGGAGGAACAGCTGTTAGTAGGTACCTGGATAACATACTGTGTTACCAGAATGAATGAGAACATAGTTCAGCAAAAATCATCTGCTTGCAGATTCATTAGCTATTACTTCAAGAAAGTGCAGATATCAGGCATTCAAAAAGAATCTTTATCAGGACTGAGGGTGGGAGAAATTTTCTGTTATAGGAAAGCTCTTCAGTAAGTTACAATTAATGTTACAGCTGCTGGACTAATTTTCAAATTTCTTTCCATGTGGACATAGTCTGCCTATGTACTGGCAGTCATACTAGAACCAAAGTGACAAAATGAAACCAGATGAACTTAAGAATTGAGTCACCATTCAAATATTTGTTAATTTTATCAGAGGTGAAAAGAGTGATGGCCAGTGCCTAAGCTATGTGGTAAATCATGCATTGTATAAGCAACATATTGTGACTTTTAGCATTGTTACATTTTTTGTAGACTATCCAGTGCTTTTGAAAGTTCCAGATTCTTTGGTAAAATATAGTGGAAAATTTTAATGTATATTTTTTCTGAATATTTTAGACTCTATTCCTGAGAGATATTCACAAAATGATTATTTGTTTGTATAATTTAGAATGAACAAATAAGCATGTGTTATTATTTTGTTAAGTGGCAGCTTGTTTGTAGTCAGTAATCTGAGCAATCACTTGTTGTGTATTTGCTGGATGGGCCAGCTGATCAGTATGTGCTGATGATGTACTGCTGGCTGTGTCTGAGAAGCATAACCTTCAAAAAGGTCTGAAACTGCAGGCTGGATAGATAAGGTTTAATCATGAGCCCCATGGAAGCAAAAGAGCCTGTGGTTACTTTGGGACACCTGAAGTAGCTTACAGCCAGTTCTAGGTACTGAAGAGCTCTGAGGCCTGACTAGAGAATTTATATTTCTTTTATGAAGATATTTTAGTGTATTTAGAGTATAAACTTAGACACTTGTTTGCCAGCCTGTTCCAGGCTTTCGTTATAGCCGAGTTTTGTAACTGATCTATAAGGTTCACCTTGAAGCTGCGGGACGAAAAGACTATTTTTATAGAAGTTGTAATGGCTCAGACTTCTTCACAAAAGCTACCTGTCAAATTAAAGTAGGTTATATTCTTTAAGCACACAAATCTGGTTTCTTGTGATTGTGTGTCCCTGGACCTGACATCGTTCCATTGCATTAATACAATCCCTCCCACACATCTGATCTCTCTGTAACAGCTCCAGTTTCTCTTTGTGTTCCTTAACCCTTCCACCTTCTCCTGCCTCTTTCCCAGCATGGAGCTACCTTGGATCCCTACCTTGCTCCCTAACTATTGCACTAGATACAACATACACTGTGGCTGGGCAGAGCTCAGCATGTGCCAGTTGACTAGTCAGCAGTAGCACTCACACTACATCCTTTTCCTTAGTGGGGGGGTCTCTTCTCCCTACCCTGTCATTGATTTTCACAAAACTTATAATAACTTAATATCTTTGGACCTCTTCCTTCCTCACCCTCCTTCTAATTTGATGGAAATTGGTTAACAGCTCTAATAAGTTAATTTACATAGGAACCCAAGATAAAGATGAGCATCAAGGGGATTTTTAATTTGTGCGTGCTTAGTGATGTGCTTAGGCCCTGGATCAAAACACAGGCTCACTCCAAGTACAGAAACTGCAAAACATTTAGGTGGTGAAGAAATAGCTCCAAGATTCTGACCTAGCATTAAAGTCATGTCATATGTATAACTGCTCAGGATTTTTTTGATAAAGTATGTTTTACTAGAAAATGTCAACTCACTGAAGTTCCTGCTTTTCAAGAAAGTGTACCACTTGTGCAAAAACTTTGCCAAAAAAGGATTTTCAGCTCCAAAGATAATATTTCTCACCAAAATAGTATTTTTGATGGTCTCCAGAGAAGCAGGCGTTCAGTGACATTCATGTAGTTTTTGAAATCTTGGAGTTCACAGGCTGTGAAACTCTTTGCTGTCCAGTACTAGCCATATAATTTGCCAAAGACTGTCTTGAATTGTAATTTTTTACAGGTTCATATCTTGGTGACTGAGCTGAGGCTCTCTACCAGGACATGGAAGTTAATTGACTATGTCCATCAATGTAGGCACTTACCAGGATTAATGGTATTTCAATAAATCAAGATTAAGGAAGATGGAAAATTAGAAACAGCATTTAGGGTAGCCTTTGGGTAAAAGCCATGCTTCATTATAAATTCAGTTTCACTCCTGGTGTTTCAGTGCATCATGGATTTTGCAGAGTTAATGGTGTGGGATTCGTGCTGTCTGCAGTCACCCGGGTGGTGATCGCTTTGTCATTGCCAGGTGTTAAACTACCAGTTCCAAGAAGAATTTTGGAAATATTCTTAGGGAGACTTTGAGAAATAGATCAGTTATACCTGCCCTTCTCACTCCCAAATACTGAGAGCAGTCAACAAATCACATTTGGGTCACGAGGTATATCAGGACCAGCAGGATAAATATATTTTATAACTTTTTTTTCCTGCAGGGTAGCTCAGATTCATTAACTCTTTTTATTATCATTTTCATAATTTTTTTTTTCTTGCAAGAAAAAGAGGAGGCCAACACTTCCTGCTGGAAAAATGGCCAGGATGAGACTGCAGAGCTACTGGAGTGGAATTTTTATAGTTCTTTATTTTTACATTATTCTCTGCTTTTTTTAGCAGTGTCCCAGAATCTCAAAGGGAAGGAGGGAGAAGCAGAGAGAAAATACTGCTTTCCCTGCTGGCTGCATTGCTACTGCATTTTAAAAATGTTTTATCCTTCCTTTCTCCCTTCCTTCACACTGTTTCTTGAGAAATTGCAAGCCAAAATAATTCTTGGCCTCTGTCAGCATTAGGGGTTTCACACTTGGGATTCATATAGGTCTGCAAAAAACATTTATTAAATGAGAGAGGAAGAAGTACATAGTCTCATTCTCTGAACACTGAGCTCATGCTCCCGATCCCTTATCTTTGGTGATTTTGCAGTAATTCGCTTTGGCAGCTAAACAATGTTGGGCTCAGCAAATAACAGCTGGATTCATCTGACCCTGTGTGTGCATCTGTGCTGGTACTGGAACAGGCCATGCTTTCTCATCAGTGGAGAGGTGGTCAGTTTGGGGAGTGAAATTTATGTCTGATTCATCTCGTCCTAAAGTGGATGGCTGCACTGGTTGGGCGAACCTCACCCTAAGCTGCATTGACAGGATTGTGACCACCTCACTTGACCATACAGGGAAGATAGGCAATTCAGATGTGACATCTGCGTGGTAAACACCTAAAATTGTGAGGTGAAGTTCACTTCTGCAGGTTTCCTTTTTTCCATTTGTCTTTTCTATGTCCGTTATTTTTTAATTTCAATCTTCTGTGTATGTTGTCCCCTTGTCACTTGATGTTTCTTTTTCTCGTATGTTGCTTCCTTGGTGGTTCTTGAACCCTTTATCCAGTTCCAGTAGTATTCTGAAGATGCCGTGCTGCTTATCTGCTGACATTGTTTCCATTAGTGGTTCTGAACCAAATACCACTGAAACAAGGGAGCGTTTGGCTTCAGTCTTACTTCATTACAGGCAAGTGGTTTCTGTGTTTAAGATGCGGTAGACTTGCTGAATGAGCAGAGAAGTTCCTCAATAATCATATTCTGTCTGCTGTTCAAAAATGTAATTTTAGAAAATGAGTATTTTCTTCATTGTGAGTGAGTTTTATACCTCTGCAAATCAGGAGGGCTTTATATGTATGTGCAGAGAGAACTCTGGGTGAATATTAGGTCATTTTTCTAGCTGTAATGTTACGCATAAGTATCGAGCAGGGATGGTGAAGGAAGAGTACCACATCTACCCCGGAAAAGCTGACTGTACAAGTTAAAAATACCTCTCCATGTTTCTTTACATGTCTTATGATGTTTGCTCCCTCCAGGTGTAGTCAATAATCACTAACCTAGGAAAATCTCATATGGAGACATTCAGAGTTCATTAAGTGACCTCTCAGCCTCATTGGAATATGCTGTTTGTTAATTACATATAAAGAGAATGCTGTTGGCTCCCAACAGACTAAATGAAACTAAGCTTGATGACTTGTAACCTCATAAATTGCATCTGTTTACCCTCTCCTTTCCTGAAAAACATTACAGGACTGCTTCATTGTAAAACACAGACCCATCTGGTCTTATGAATTTGGCACAGTATTGCAGTTTTGACACAGAAAAAATGCAATTATCTAAAGTGTTGTACTCACTGCAAGCAGGAAGAATATTATGCTGATTTCAATGAGCTAGATTTATTAAACAAGATTTGAAAATGGTGTTCTGTTCCTTGTGAAGGGCTGGTTGGGGAATATCCGTTAATCAACACTGCTGTAGGTAATTAGTGGGTTAACTTTACTAGGTACTTAAATATGTGTTGATCCTCTCACTCTATAGCTATGTTTGGCAATATTAGCAGGACACACAGGAGCAAACGTATAGTGTCGGTAGTCAGCTTTCTGATAACATAAAGGAAAATAAAGTGATTAAGTGACCCATCCTCATGCTCGTGAGGAGTAGTGGAAAGACGAGAACCCATAGCCCAGATATTTTGAATAGAAGAGTCCTTCTGGCTGGGGGTTGTGTGACCATGCCTATGTAATGTCTCCATTGCAGCCGAGAGATGCATGCTGAGAAATTGCTTCCTGATGGTTTAATCAGCAGCCTGTGCTTCCTGCAGTGCCTGGACATGGCGTCTCCCAGCAGCCTCAGTGCAGGCATAGCCCCATCACGGGTCTCACACTTGCCTGCCAGTGTCAGGGTGGTGCGGGAAGTGCTTGGAAATTGCAGAGGCTCGGTTGCTCGTGGGTTGCTGCAGGCTGGCATTTCTCAAAAGCTGGAGCTGCAAGTCCAGCCACGGGGCCACTGGGTCTTCTGGGCAGTAGCTGTGGTGAAAAATGTAGTTAGGATACTGGGAACAATCTGCTTCAGAGCTGTAGTTTCTTACAAGCCTTTCCTCCTTGAGAAAGCAAAGTGGGGGATATTGGAAAATTTCCAGAGTACCAATGGTAATACACAAAGGCAGTCTCCCAAGCAAACAAATTTTAGTGAAAGCTGCTGATGTGCTGGCTAGGGGTAGAGCTAAACAGGGTTATTGATCACTGTGTGCTTAAGATGTATTTTTAAACTGGTTTCCTGCAGCTGCATATTTGAAACATTTTCCGTCTTGCTTTTTTAGCCCAGTGATGCCTGTTTTTCTGTAAAATGCTACCCTCAGTAATATGTAAGTAATCATACCTAAAAATGGTGTTTGAAAATCATGTATTACTTTTATGAAAGTTAGAAGATGTTGGTATTAAGCCCTAGATTATATGATTGCGTCGTATTTTTCCACAGAGTGCTTGTTTCTTCCTCTGCACAAGCTAGGCTGCTCTGAGGCTTAATTAGGAGTCTTTTGCAAAAAGGGCTGCTGTCTGTCAAACTGCTGTCTCATTTACTGCACAATTTGGAAGATGTGTAGTGGATAAGACAGGGAATAGCAGGAAGAGAAAAGATGGTCTAGTAGTTATGACAGTTGGGTGCTGCCCTGGAGGGTTCTATCTACATTTCAGTGAAAGTGGCTAACACCTGGTAAAGTTATAGGGAAGCGAAGAAAGGGAACTGTTCAAGAGCTTTAATAACAATTGTGTTAACAACCCTACCACTGGAATAGCCAGAATATTTCTGTTTTATAAACCTCTATATTCCTCCACATAAATAGAGTAACGCTTCATTCATTAGAAACCTTCTGCAACATCCCCTTCGTTGTGAGCTAAATTTACTGGTGATTATGTGAGTCAATGAGGTAAATCAATTCTTTTGTACTTTTCGTTTTCTTATCTGAACTACCTCAGGTTCTTGGAGCCTTTGGAATCAGGCTGCAGAGTTAGAAAGGCTTCTTGCATTTGTTATGGTGAGAAATATTATAAGAATGCTGCCTTTTGTTCTGTTTTGGGGCTTCCAAGTTCTCCTCCACAGGAGCCTCCACATTTTGCAAATGGCTCAGTTTCCATAACATTGAGTGAATATTTGACCAAATTCACAATTTCCTTGCACTTCCATGCCATCTAGAGTAAAATACCAGAATAAAGCAGCTAAGCTATGTCAGAATATAGAGCATAAAGTGTTTTGCATTTTTGCATGCTCTGGAATGGGGAGGAGATGGGGACTGCGTGGTACCAAAATAGGATGAATGCAGCTTTATAGTTGACTTTTGGAGAAAGTGGCATTGGTATTGGCTTTTTTTTTTTTTAACCCCAAGACTCTGGGCTTTGATTTGGAAGGGTTATGCCAGTACCCACTGCGTGAGACTGTATCTCCTATCTCTGATATAGTGATCTCATAGAAAAGAGCCTCTTCCCACAAGTATTTCCTGTAGAAGAAGCACATTGCAGTCTTTTGGAGCAACGTCTCTTCTGCATGAAATTCATTCATTTTCCACTGTAGGAAATGGAAGCATTACAAAACCATTCTAGAAGTTTTTATGGTGGACTTTTATAGACTTCTTTATATTGGCTAGTTATGTACTTTTTAAATTAGCAGCACTGATTTTGCATTTTTGTTCCTCTCTATGTCTGTTAATCAAAGAAATGCTGCCCATCATTCATCATCTTGGCTTTGATTGATACTTTACATAGTAATTCCAGACCTCCATCACTGGGTAATCACTCAGCAGCTATTCCAGCTGGACATTCAATAATTGTATAAGAGGTTTTGTTTATACATGAGGTAGTTTTCTTTCTGGGCATTCAGCTGTATAGAACACAAGAATATGACAGATAATCTTTACTTGATGTTTTAATTTGCAGTTGGCTGCTTTGCTGCAAGCTGAGCTCCTTTTACTAATAGTCCTCCCACTCTGTGAATATATGGGTTTTATTCAAGTATAGATCTATTAAACTATCACTCTGTTTGTGCACTGAGGTTTGAATCCCCCTCAAGGACAGGGGGCTTCCTGCTTTGGTCCAATTCTTCACAGAGATTGTGTGCCCTTATTTTACCAGTGGATCAGCCACATGAGCATGCTGCCACTTCCCAGCATGTATTTTCCAGGTGTATTAGTGTACAGAGTGGGGAAAAAGGAGAGTATCTAGTGGTCCTACTAGTCTCCCCATCAGTATGAGGGAGTGAGAGGAAGGGAGTATTTTTTCTGCTAGGATAGGCCTGGGTGTCCCTGGGTCTGGGCTGTGGGAGTGTGCTTCAGCAGGATATCCACGTGGAGTCTGAATCCTCCAGGCTTCCTGATGAGAGAGTGAATATCAAGTCTGTGGAGCAAGTTACTCGTCCTATCTAACAATTTTTAGATTTTTGGCTGTACTATGAGATTTTCAGAATACTTCACAAATGCCAGAAAAAAAAGAGAGTCATAAAAATACTAAGAATGGATGGATTGTATATTGAAAAAGTAATCATAGAGTGTAGGAGAAACCAGCTATTGATTGTCTTAGAGAATCAACATTCTGGGAAACAAGGTCCTCTGTAATGATACACTGGTTACTATAATCTTCAAAACAGTAGTTTCCCAGAGGGCTGCTGTACTTTTAAAAATCACTCTTGGAAAAATTTAATGGCTCTCAAGAGGTTTGTGAATAAAAATTGGAAGTATCTCTGTGACTTTCGGACTGCAGTTTCTGGAAAATTTTATTCAAATGAAAATATCGATCAAATGACTAAACATTTTTTTAAGTTAAGGCCAAGAACAATGTTAATTCTACTCAGGTCACCAAAAACACAGTGCAGCAAATAAATAAAAATAATTCATATTGTCACTTCAGATGCTATTATTTTTCAGTCAGTGTATTGAATCTGGTCAATGTTTTTGTGCTTAATATATCCTCCCACTTTCCATATGGAAAAGAGATCTTGCTGTTTTCTGGGACTGCATAGACAAAGTAGAGTTAGTGTCACACTCATGAATTTCCTAGAGTCTTGCATTTAATTCTGATTTGAATGCCCTGCAGAAGCTGGAGTGGCTTGGGAACCAAGGGGTTGGGATGGAAAATCATGGAGGAGCAAGGGTTACCAAAGTGATTTCATCTTACTCCACTCTGTCTATTTATGGAAGTGATATTAGTCCAGATATGCATCCATGTGAAGTGGAATTACCTGTGAAGTAAGAGCTAGTAAGAAATAGGTATTTCTGCAGCATAATTCATGTCTTCCTGAAGTGGAAGTAGGAAAATGTCAGACAACTTGGAATCTAAAAGTTCCTGTTTCTCTCTGTTGACTATAAAGGGGGCTGAAGGTAAATAGCTCAGTTGTGGACATCTGTGTTGTAAATACCTGAAGTTAGGTGAGGTAGATCTATCCCATCCTAAGAACTGAGAATGCTACAGACATATACATGATGCATATATATAATGAGTAATTAATATGAGTTAAGCAATGAGTAATTAGTAATGAACAATTAATATGCCACATGCATATGATGTATATGTACATTTGTATGATGAGTAATTTATATGCTATTAAGCAAGTATGATTAAACTGTTGTGTTGTCATTTTCAGCAGCAGCTGCCATGCCTTTTGAGAAAAGCTATGTTGCCTGTCAGAAGCGTAAATGTTTATTTTCTCGTTATGCTTTTCCCTCTTCAGTGATGAAGATGTTTATACATGCCAGTTTTGTGGATACATAACCTCTCGTTCTATCTTGTCCCGTTGGATCATTTCCTTACCTGTGAGGTTGCCTTTATCCTTGTGACATAGTGCCACAGCAATTACACCATTCATTTTTAACTGAATCCTCATCTCTATGTGAAAGAGATGCTGTTAACAGGACGTTCTTTGTGAGGACTTTGGACTGGTTTGTTGGTCTGTAGTAGCCCAAATGCGATGACTGTCAATGCCACAAAAGCTTTTTCATTGTTAGGGCTTTTCAGACAGGGTTGTGTGTATATCCCTGTAGTGCAGAGTAGGTTAAAGTTGAGGAGAGCTAAGTTTGTAGTTGGCTGGCTGAAAGAGGTTGGCAAAGCTGAATTGTGTTTGTTCAAAAAAAAAAAACACCGCACACACGCGCGCGCGCACACGCGTGTTGCACACACACATGCGTGCACACACACAATACCTGTATGTATGTTTTATTTATACACACACATACACATATATACATACATATCTATATGTATGTTTGAATATATATATACACACACATATACACAGACTTTTTTAAGCTTCCAGGAGCATTATGTATACCTTGAACTAAATATTACAGTGCCATTAACTCCTAAATAAGCCTCTCCATTATTGGAATGTAATTAAATAACATTTTCTCAGATGGATGCTCACAGGTATGCTGTACTCTTTCTAGGACCTTTTCTTTCCTTCCTTTGTTTTCCTTAGTCTGGCTTTCCTTTCAATTTTATGGAGCTTCTTTTTAGAATGTTGCTGTGCCACAGAGCTGTGCCTGCCAGGTATGGTGGTGGTGAGGATGGGACACCTTCCTATACAGTGTTAGTATTATTATTATAGCTCTTCACACACACAATAACAGTTCTTTGCAAAAATGCAGGTGAAAAAACAAAACATTCGTCATTGTCACCCAGGATGTGTCAAACAAGTTTTTTTTCATATTGATTAGGTTTTCAGTTTTGTCTACCTGGGCACAAAGTAAATTAATTCCACAGAATGACTATTGATTTGACATACAGTTGGAAAGAACAAAAGCTAAAGCTCTCTCTTTTTTTTTTTAATTATTATTTTTTTTAAAGTTTTGGCTTGGCAGCGCTAGCTAGCTTTGCACTCTGCAGTCAGATATACCAGCCATTCAGATGCAAAGTTGCAGCCGCCTGGTCTGTTGCAATATAAGCGGACTTCCTGAAATGGAGAAGGGTATCTTCTTGGAAAATGGATTTCTTTCACAGCATTTAAATTACTGAACCACTGTACTAGTATGTGGCAGGATTAGAGTTACATATGAATGTCACTTAGGCACACTCAGTTAAACCCTGTAGGCTTGAGTTAAGGAACTTAGATTGTCTTGGAATCTCAAAACATAGGGTTTGGTAAGAAACCTTGTGTTAATAGTTTGTGCATTTAGATACTCTGGGATGAATGCTAAAGGAATAACGAGGATAGGCAGTAAGCCCAACAGCAGCTTCCCTGCAGGGTATGTTCCTGTTTGTGGAACAGCTCTTCCTTTCCTCCTAAGGAGCAGGGTTTTATTAGCTTGAGCTAACACTACCACAGAGCACATTCATAACCTAGTATGTGGTGTTCGGAAGAGGTAGGTTGCCTCTCTCTACAAAGGGTTGTGACTTGCCTAATTCTTTTGTACTGGTCTCTCCATGTACAAAAATTACTTTCATATGTGCATTATAATCATTTACGCATACAAGAACACCATTTGCCAGTAGCACTCAGGAGGTCACACAGAGCCATTTATTTGCAAGTTAAGTTCACTTAATTAAGCTATTATAAAGCTTTTAATGCCAGTCATTATTTAATTTGAGCTTGCCATTCTATCGGGTGATTTTTAACAAGTGTATATGCTTATTCTTGCACATGAATGTATAGAAACACAAAAAGTAAAACAGTTGGAAAATACTCTTGAAATATTCAAGAGTTTTGTTTGACAGAGAATTGCACAGAGTTTACTTGCCAAACCTAGATTCCAAAAATGTAATGTTGTCATGCTATGAAGGCTCAATAGTAACAACTGAGACAGTGACGTAATAAAAAATGTGTTTATTTCCTCACACAAGCTCTTGGATTAGTAACACCCATTAAAATAATGCGATTACTAATTTAGGAAGGATAACCCAAACCCGTCAGTTACTGCGCTATTAATTGGAAGCACTGCTTATCCCTGCTTGAAAGCTTTCTTGCTCACTCTCCTAGTGAGAGGACTCTCAACCTCGAGGAGTTATCTTAACCCAGCGTCCCAGGAAAAGGGGGGGGGGGATACTCATGGTCCAGCCGGAGAGGATGGTCAGGTCACGTTCCCATCCCCTGCTCAAACTCTCCTAGCTCCCAAGTCTCTTTTTATACAGCTGGGGCTCTGGGCAAACACTGCTTTTGCTGACCTTTGCGAGTCGCACAATCACAGGACTGTTTGTCTGCTTGGAAGGACCCTGCTAGCGAGGCAGGACCACAATACCTTCATATCGCTTCTTCCCTCCCTGGGGGTCCATGCAGTTTCGATTCCCCGGCCTTGTCAGGTAGCAGAGTTTAGTCCTGTTAACTCTTCTATTCTGCAGCCTTGAGCATATCAATCCTTGCGCAGATCAGTTGGCAGACTTCTTCAGTCTTGTTGACTCTTCACTCGCTTGTCAAATGTTCGTAAAAAAACTGTACGTGAGATTAAAGTTCTTTAGCACTTATTTGAGGGGGGGAAAAAAAGTGAATTCACAAACTATTTGAGCAAAAAGAAATTGACTCTCAAATTTAGCAATTTTATGAACTTGTAAATGCCAGGGTGTGCTTTTCCACCTGAAAAATATTTCCTGTTGGAATTTGAAAATTTTGGACGTTTATTTGGTTTTCCTGGACATCTCTGACTGTAGGACATGTGGCAATTTTGGTCATGTCCCATTGGATGTGTGTAGCTCCGTTCCACCAAGCACACTGTGAATCCAGCATTCCAGGAGAAACCTTGCCCATTTCTTACTGGACATTGATCTGACATGCAAGAGTGTTTCTTTTTGAGCTTTCTTATCCCTTTAAAAAATGAAATTAAAATAACAAATGCAAGACTTTCTTTGTGGATCTTATAAGAACAGGGATTGCATGTTCAGATGCTCCACAGACAGTCTTTTTTGAGAGTGGTATGTGGACACGAAGGAGGTACAGCTTGGTTTGATCCCTCCATAGACCTGTTTGTCCTCACTTCCTCTGTTTCCCTCTATCCTTTAGCAGATACAGGGCCTTCAGGGTCTTGCCAGGCAAAGATTTTAATTTAGAAATAGTCCAGGCGAGGCCTGGGAAGTGAGAAGAAGCTTGAGCTCTGATGAATTTGTCAGAGCATCTCATTACTTATATGCAGATATTTTGGATATGATACAGCCCAGTCTTGAGTTCTCTCTGGTCTGGCTGACCTTTCTTCATACTTGGTATCGGTAGTGGTAGACAAACCAGCAGTGGTTATTTGTTGGGGAATCACTACTTTCTGCCATCTTAAGCAGCTGCAGACTTGCATTGCATAGTCAGGATTAAATAACAGGAAAGGTTTCATTGTTCCTACTTTTAGAAAGATTAGGTCCAGTTGTTAGCCAAAGTAAATAACCAGCCAAAGTAAATAAGCAGAACTTCATTGTAGGGAAGTTACTTCCCAGAGAGCTATTGCTCAGGGCTTGTGAAGGAAGAGGGCTCTGTTGTTACCTGGATCCTGCATGTTCTTGAGGGGATGATGGTAAAAACTACTGCCTTAATACCACCTTTACTTTTCTTATTTACATTTCCAAATTTCTGTTTCTTGTCTGTCTTCTCTGTGGATCTTGTCTTTTGGTTCTCCTGGATCATCTCTGTCACCTGGAGTACATTACAACCCGGGAATTATTTGTTGCTGTGAGTCTCAAAATGGTTTGCTCTTTTGTCTCTCAAGATGCTGAAGGCCTGTTAACATGCTAATCTTCTGTTGGTTGTTTTCTATCTTAAGTATTGTTATTACTTAAAAAAAGCTTCAGTGTTAGGGTATATGTGTCCTGAGACATTGGTAAACACCAGTCCAGTTCCAGCAGTGCTACAAAGTTCAGAAGCTGAAAGGTTACTGTGAAGAGATGAGCAGTTTTCATCACCATGTAATGCCTTTATTCACATTGTGCCCCACCTGTACTACAGATTTCTCAGAATTATATCAGGGTAAAAAAATATTTACAAAGTTTTTAGTATAGACACGCTGATTTCCCCACATTAACCTCTCTAATCCACGTGCCAAAGAAGCTTTTTTCCAGGATGCAGAAACAGCCAATGCATAAAATGGAAGTGATTTTGCAAGCTTTACTTATAATTGCCTCTGATTGCTGTTATTTAAAAGGCCAGAGACATGAGCTACTCTTAAATACAATGTTACACTTTTCTCCAGCTCACAGAAATCAAATATGAAATGCATTATCTGTGAAATTCTTTGAAAAATGATCCATTTTGCAAACAAAATTAAAGTGTAAACAGCCACACGAACTTACTCATGCATAAAATTGCTTTGTACTGATTTTATCTGACACAGCTTTGGGTTGAGGGTTTTCTATGCCTAGCAATTGGATTGTTTGAAATCTCTTAAGTAGAATTGTGCTGGCACTGAATTACTGCTGGACTTGAACCAAACATGGCTAATTTAAATTACCTTCTTTTAGTTCATATTCAAACCGCTTGGAAGTCTGCCAGAAGTCTTCCCAGTGAAGGAAAACTGGATGTAAACGTTCTTAGGACTATCCACATAGTTTTGGAGGACAGATGGTCCTCTGGTTAGTAGAACAGTGAAATTACACTCATGTATTTGGATTCGCAGTTGGGCTCAAAATACTTTCGGTTCCTCAAGCATGCAGTGATTATTAATTGAAGCACCAAGAGACTCTGGGTGTCCTAGCATGCTCTTCTCTGCTGCTGACCTGTCAGAGCTTTCTCACGTTTTGCTTTTCCTGCCTATTGCTAATTTTTAAGCCTTTTTTTTAAAAAAAATTATGATAGGACATTCTCTTTTCTTCTACTATTCTTTTAATGCTTGTCTCTTCCAAAAGCTGATAAGGGGAAGAAATAGAAGGTGGTAACTGGACTCAAGGCTGCTGCTTTCTGAAAAGTGGAGATAGATGCTTGATTAAGAATAAAGAATATGGCGTGGTGAGGGGGAAACATTGTGAATGTTCATTCAAAGAAAGAAATGAGTCCTGGCAGGTTTTTTTCTTTTCATTCTACTTTTGGAACAAGAATTATTAAAGGCTTTTGAGCTGCTGACTCCAAATTCTCAGTAAAACACATTTGAACTATATGTTAATATTTTGGCCAAACTTTTCTCTCTGTTCTCTGCCTATATTAGTGGAATTGTTAACAATAGCGCTCTCACAGGATACTTGTACTGTACAAAATCAATATCTACATTCCACAAATACTACCTAATGTTTCCTTAAAATAGGTGGTTTCCAGTATTGCTTGTGACAGTGGGCTTCTCTCTTGGAATACTTTCCTGAAGCTGAAATTCAGCCCTATGTTGATTTCCAGCGTAAGATCTAGGCAATACTTATGTTTTCTCCTAGATGATTTCTTCCTTGTCATTGCATATGTGCTGGTAAAGCTAGTATATAAAATTCAGTATTGGCAGACCAGTTTAAATTTAAGTATTTCTTAGAAAACTTTTCCTGTACTCACATCACTTTAACACTCAAATCAAACCTGTGACATTCTGCTCCAACAGGAGGGGTTTTTGTTTTTGTTTTTTGTTTTTTGCAATTGACTTCCCAACTCCATGGTTAAGCACCAAGTGCATTGCATTGAGCGATCTGTCAATTTGCCAGTTTTAGCAAGAAATGAATATTTATGAGGAATTTCTGACATTTGTGCATTTGCTTTATTGTCTAGGGTAGATGTCTGTTTACTTTGCACACCCTTAAATCTGGCTCTGCTTGCAGTAACATAGGAGAGCTGGAAGTAGATCTGCTATATATTCTTGGGCTTTTATGTAAATGCAAAAGTTCTCTTGTGTTACAGGTGTTTACACAGCAGTTTTTTGATATAGGACTTGACATCTTGATCTCCTCGAGCCTAAATGAACAAGCATAATTTTGAGACCTACATTTTGTCAGAATACTCTTGGTTTAAAAAAAGAAAGCCTACTCTCTCAGGTCACATTCTGTTTGTGCTATGTGTGCCTAATCACCTTAGAAAGACATTTCTTTAATGATGCTTCCAAGATACCCATGTGTGCCAACAGTGCAGACCAATGGTTTGTTTGAGTGGATTCCAGGGGAAGGTCACAAGTCGCCTTATTTAATGTGGCTGTAAATTGAAATACAAGTAGTGATCAAGGCTTGTTTTGCATACCAGCTTAACATCTTCTTAACAGCATTACCATGAAAGTGTAATCCACCATAGTGGAATAGATGATTGATGTTTTCATCTGTTCCTAATTTTTTTCAAAATCCTTCAAAGGTTACTTTTTTTTTCTCATTCACATCACATCAGATACAATAATGTTCTCCCTTAATGCCATTTACCACTCAACCCCTGTTTCCCTTCATATTTTATTAAAAATGACTGTTCTTGCATTTTTGCTTGTCTGACCTTCACTGAAGAAACTGGAATGCTTAAAAAAAAATCATAGAAATCTTGTAAAAAATTATCTTCGAAATCTCTCCTTAAACACTACCTTTCTCCTATGTCTGCATATCATCCCATGTAATATTGGTCAGGTGAAAAGTAGGCTAAGGCTTCTGATTTTTTGAAATCTTTCATTCCTTTGTTTTTTATCCTCCCTCTTCCATTTGCTTATATGTTTGCTTCATTCATTAGTCACTTGCTCTCTAATCTGTTGCTTGTAAGTTCTAGATATTACTTGTTTAATATGTACCTGAAACTATGTAATCTGATTCTTAGCTGAGATGTCTTATACACTACTGTAATTGAATAATAATTATGATAATGGTGGTTAAGAGTAAAAAGTCTCTTGATACGTCTGGGAGCTTAGAAAAAGCATTAATTTCCTGCATTGCTCTTGTAACTGTCAAGTAAACAGGATTATTTGAAGGGGTATTGTGCCATGATCTGTGGCTAGATATACCACATGTGCGTATATGTGTGTGTTTATGGGTATATGCATGATACGATATCTTGATACCAGTACCTTGAACTCTGGCTGTACAGGGGCCCAGAAGGGTCACCTGGTAGTAGTTTGAAGACCCTTTCAAAGACCTTTTGTACTGAGGAAAGTTAAGTTAGCTGATAAGCATCAGAGCTTCTTTGGGATGTTTTTTGTGGGGATGGCAGGAGTATTGGCATCACTTCTTATTTGTTGCTATTGTGTTTTTTCCATTTCTGTAGTGATAACAGGTTTGTGTTACAAGGAGTGTGAATGCTACATAAGGGGATAGCCAGCAAATTTAAAAGTTGTGCTCCTTCTAGATCCTCAAACTCACAATTCATGTAGAAAACTTTCCTTGTTGTTTTCCCTTCTGAATCTTGTGTTGGTAAATTGCCCACCAGTCAAAAGAGGCTTTATTACGAAAGGGTTTCTCTCTGAAGGCTCAAACTGTAGCACTCATGGAGCCAGGGATGCATTTTTGCCTGCCTTACAAAGCACAATATCAAGACTGTTCATTAACAGTATAATGAGTAGGCAACGGCACGGACAGTGCCAATGACTAGAACACTGTATGAAGATCTGGTTGCGCAACTCGTCTTGTAAATGATTAGAGAAGGTATTTCCTTTGAAGGTTTACTCTGTTCATCATATTGCGAAGCAAATAAGGATAGTACTGAGCTGCGGTACCAACAAGGTAATCACGATTCTGAGTGTTGTTGAAGACAAAAGCTATCAATGACAGGATCTGTATTTTTTTTCAGCCATGAAACAACTGGCTGAGCAAAAAGCTCCTGTATGCTCTGCCAGTCATCTCTGATTATTTAGTCACTGCAGTTTTATGTTCTGCTTCAATTTATGTTTTTTTTAAAGCTTAAAGAACCAAATCATTCTTGAATTTTCATTGAAATTGTAGTTAGCATGTTTGATGACCTCTTGCCAGTGTTGAATACACAAGAGGTATGTAAGAGCTTATCCCTTGTTTCCACAAGAATTGGTAAGGAATCAGAGTTCTGATGTAATGAAATTTTGACCTTAGATATCTGACAGGGAGAAGGTGCACTTACTGATTGGAGCAAAGGGTCTGGGAGATTGGAATAGCTCTTCACCTATCTGACAGAAAATTTATTACTTTTAATTTATTCATGTGGATGCCTTCAATTTAGGTAGCCTAACTTGATAAACTTAGGGTTAAACTTAGAGAAAAGCACTGAACATAAGTAGCTACTGTCAAAAGTTATCAAGATAAAAAGTTATTGTAAAAGTTATGAGAGAGGACTTCAGAACATTATTTTCTACATATGATGGGCAGCTGCTTTGCTGAAGACAGGAAGCGCAGCATCCAGCAGCGGCGAGACCACTGTCTTTGCATGCTTGTGTCCTTCCAGAGCTGTCCCAGGATGAGTTCAGTTCTGGCCAGGATTTAGAGGAGCTTCAAGGGTAGCCTGTCCTGGTGTGCTTTAAGGGTGGCATCGGGCTTAATTGATAGCTACAAAGCATTTGAGATTCTTGGCTGAAAAATCTGCATAAATGGGAGCTTTTCTGGACAGGTGGAAATGTCAAAGGTATTCAGGCAGTTGGGACTTGCTGATTTGTTTCCTGGTGCCTGGCAAATGTTTGCCAGACTTGTGATCCCTAGGCAAAATGGTGTTACTGCAAAAGGAAGCTCGGGTGAAAAGCATGCCTGTGTCCTCAGGTACAAGACACATTTCAAGGCCTGTCTGATGGGCTTGTACTGATGGGCTTGCATGCTAGAGATTAATAAACACTTCTGCAGTTTAATGATGCTATCCAGGAGTAAGCTGCCTCCAAGTTTAAGATTTGATGCATTAGAATTTCCTCCACGTAGAGTTTTCCAAATACCACTCTGTGCAGTGCAGCTTTGCAAAACCCAGAGGATTTGCTTTGTGAATATGAAAAATGAGACTTCTCAAGATATCCTTCACGGCAAATGATGGCCATTTCCTCAGGGTACCCCTGGCTTTTTTCCAAGAGCAAACTGAGGGCGAGTTGAACAAATCAACCTGTTTCTGGTCCTGCACTTCATCAAAGTCCTCAGTCTGAGACTTTGGTGCCATCCACATGCTCTTGAGCGACACACGTTTTGGGATCTGTCCTGTTTGACCAGTCATAGGCATAACTAGCTTAAAATAGGCAGCTGAAACTACTGTATTATTTTTCTCTAGTTGGAACTGAAGTGCTGGGGAGGAAGCTGCTCTGGCTTTCTCAGCCCGGTGGAAATGAATTGGAAGTGAGAATTTGAATTAAAGTGAACTTTAACCTTTTCTGCATGGCTTCTAGAGTTATACATGAAATAAAGTATCAGAGTTCTCTGATTTTTTTTCTTTTTTAAGCTTTCTCATGAGGCACTTCTCTACAGGCATTCTGCAGACTAACCCACTTCATAGCATCAACCTTTTTTTCTGTTTCTGGTAGGGGCAAGTGCTGAAATAATCAATATAGGACATATAAGAATGATTTGTGTTTCTACGACTTGTGTTTTGTCTCTGTAAAACTTCACATGCATGATTGTATTTAAAGGTAGGTCATTGCTTTTGTGAGCTTTGAGTCTTTTTTGTTACTTCTACCCTTTCTTTTATTTTGGATGGTCTTTTGTTACAGTTAATTCCCTGCAAACCTTTAAGAAAGGACTGGCTTAGAAGCAGTTATTCTCAGTGATATGGTTTTGTGCTCTTTCCATTGGCTCATGAAGAAAACTAAGCCTTGAAAAACAAACAAAAGCTGGATGTTCAGGGAGGAAATAGTTCCTTGGATCAGTTGTAAAAGTCAGAATTAAATCCTGGCTCCCTTTAAGTCAGGGGGACCTTACTGTTGACCTTGTACTGAATTTCTAACAATGTTCCAGCAGCATATTATGCAAAAACGGGGGTTAATTATAGTGTTTTGGTCAAAATCCTTGCCCATTTTGCCGTAGCCATTCAGTTTCAAAGGGCTGAAATACTTGTTTTTAATTTCTTCCTGAGCAGATGTGCTGTATTTCATTGATGTCATGTTCCAAATGAGAAATGATTTTTTTTTTCCAAGCTCATATGAAGTGATTCCCATAAATCCCCCCCTCAGGGGAAGTTTATACCTTAATTAATTGATTAAAGACAGTGATATGATTAGAGATCACTGCATAAGAAAGCACTAAATATGGTAAATGCAAATGCTGTCTAACATTTGAAAACCACCAATATTTACACTGGTACTGAAGGGGCTGGTAAGAAACCAGGGATCCAATCCAAGCAATCCTCTCATGATATGAAAAAGTTCAGATTGGATGTTCTAGTTATGATCTGTGTGATTAAAATCTGCCACAACCTCTTTTCGGTATAATGTTGAAATTTGAGGAGGAGAAGTGGAGAGGAAATGAACAGAAAGATGAATACACTCAGAGCTTGGCTCATTCCCCTAAGTCTTTTGATTTCAGTTTATTTGGTAGGTGCACAGCTTATTGTCAAAGAATGACTGCAGAAATTACACCCTCAAGAAAATATTGCTTTAATTATTGTTCTATAGATAGGTTTGTGGTCACCAGGAAATCTGCCAGCTTCATATACTTACTTTTAAATTATTTGTTCTGTACAGAGGAGATTATTTAGGTTTTTTTTTCCTCTCTCCATACAATGCAGATTGAAAGAACAAACTGAATTAATGCATACATAAGCCAGACTGACTTTATAAGACTATTAGTGTTGCTCTGCTATGTATAAATCAGGATGCATGTGCTTTCTATACCAAAGTTAATTATCTTTGCACTATTGCACCATCTCTTATTAAACTGTAAGTCTGAAAACACTTTTTTTTGTTAGAGTTGCACTCTTTAAAATAAGCCTTCATTGAAAAAAGGGATGTTTATAGATTTTTTTTTTTTTTCCTCTGTGAGAACTTAAATTTTATTTGTATCTTCTTCGAAATGTAACAGAAAATGCATTCAGTTCAGTGTTAAGGTTGCTTTAGGACATATGCTGTTAACAGTGCAGCCCATAAAAAAGTGAGGAAAGAACCCATCACAGATCTCTATCTCTCCTCTTTGCTTGGCACCCACAGCCCACATATTTTTGTTTTAACTCTGAAACTCATTAGCAGAGTTAAATATATAATGTACCCACATCTGCAGATTTTTACTGCTGTCATTCCAATTTTGGACAACCAAAAATTGCATAAATAACAATTCACGTTTCTGTAATGTTTGAGACAATTTATCTCATGTTACTCCTATTACCACCTGGCTCTGAAAAAAACCCACAGATGCCTTGTGAGCCTCTTTGTGCTTGAGAATATTCTGCACTTGCAGAAACACTCAATAATTCTTTAGTTATTGTAAACTAATTATCATAATTACACTGATAATTGAACAACTAATTGTCAGTTAACAGCATGTCCTCAGTCTATTTCTGTCCCACTAAGCAAGCCCAATTCATTGGATCTTTCTCAAGGGCCATATTTTCTAGACTTATATCACTCTTGCTGCTTTCTGGCTTCTCTCTAATAGCATATAGCTTCCAACAGAGGCCTTGCCAGTTCTGAGTGGGGCAAAAGGACTGCTTCCCGTGTCCTGCAGCTTTTGCACCATCTCTACCTCCCAAAATGCTTTCTGACTCCTATTCAGCTTTTTACGTTTTCCTTTCTGCAGAGCTGAACTTGTGTTTCCTGTAATTGTGTAACTGATTATTCCTGCCTACACTCAAAATTCTGCATTTATGCTTTTGTATTATGTCTCAATCTTTAAGACCATTTCCCCAGTTGTCTAAGGTCATTTTGATTTTCAGTCTTATCCTCCAGCAGATTCCAGCTTGGATGGTTGGGAATACAGTCTTTGAGTATAGCTTTTTAATTAGTTTTCATCTTTCCTATTGTACTTTTCTCTAGACCTTGTTTTCTAAGCTCACTTATGAGAAAGTCATTTATAATAGTATCAAAAGCCTTAGTAAAGTCAGTATATATGATATTAAGTTAAGATATACTATTTTTCTTCTGCCCACAAGGTCTGTTTTTCTGTGTTTGAAAAAAAATTATGGCTGTTTGAACGTGATTTATTCTTGACAAATCCGTGCAGAGTAACTCTTTTTACAATCTAGATGGTTCCAAATAGCTTGATTATTTCTTGTGGGGATTTTTTGGAAATTGAAACTAAGCTGACTGGTTTGTAAGTCTTTGGCTCATCTTCCTTCTCTTTTTTTAGCTGGCTTTGTTTGTTGGCACAATCTTGAAATATGAACTTAAATATTTTCCTATAGTACTTGCCCAGTTTTTTACCAAAACTCACTGCATTTTTTGTAAATGCCCGCTGGGGCAGAGTGGATGCTGTGCTCTGCTGGGTACTCTCTCAATATATCCCACCAAAAGACAGTGTTCTCTTAGCCCCCTTGTTTTATCTTTCCTTCTTCTTCCCCTTTCTTTTAAGTGTTTGGAGTCCTGCAGAGTTCCCTACACCCACGTATGCCCTATGTCATTTGGTTTTACAGGGTAAGTAATTTCCATGATGGCATATTTACAAGTTAAATGAGTGTGCTGTGGGCATAGGCCAAGGGCGTGTGGCTCCACAGCAGTGTGGATTTTAAAGTTGTGTGTCATGCGCAAGTAGCAGAGGTACGGGTGTGTGGGAGAAAAGCACTGCTGTACTGATGGACGAAGCAGGTTGAAAGCTACCTGCTTGCCGTTTTGGTAACAGAACGTTTACCCATTTCTTATATACACCAAGCAGGTAAGTTGCCCTTTGGTCTGTATAGCGCTAGCCATCTGTAAAAAAGGCTTTGCTGTGTAGGTGAAGTACGGAGAATAACTCTCTGCTTGAGCGGAGGGGGGCTTCATAGGAAGAGAAAGGGATTGAAACATTATTCTAGTGGTGACTTTACTCAAGAGATTATTTCAGTTAGCAGTATTTTCTAATATGAGGATATGCAGATCCCGTCACCAGTTTTAAAACTTCTCTCAAAATGTGGTAAAAGTAATTGTAAAGCTTGGGATTGTGCCTGTTCTTTGGGTGTGCTACCAGGAGAGTGTGCCGCTCCGCCTTTGCCAGCCTGGTGAGGCACAGGGGGAAATGGGAAAACGGTCGAGTAGCACCTGGCACAACAACTTCCTTCACAGCGCTCCGCAGGGGCATGTGCTTATTACTGCTTTCTTTCTGTCCTCGTTTATATGCCTTCCTGTATTGACGGGATGTGCAATTTCTCCGCTAATGTCTCTTTCAGCAGGATAACATTGTTCTGGTAGTCCATGTGACAAAGGAATTTTGGTTTTTGATTTTGACAAGGGAATTAATATTTAGCTTGTCAGAGTGATGTTATTAAATGTTACCTATGTTTTTCAAAAGTGGACTGTTCTAGTAAGAGTCTTTCTGTGCATATGTTTTATGAAATTGTCAATTAAAGTGATTTCCTGATAAATGTGAATATGGAGCATGGCAAACACAACAATTTTATTTTAGAATAAAACAATACAATGCACAAATTTCTTCTCCTGATATTCTTGGCTGCTTTGGGCTTATCCTATATAAATATTACCATGAGCAACTGTTTGCTCAGGAGAATGTGTGTGGTAAGAGAAAGTACAATGAATATTTATGTAAGTGTATTAGGCGTAATGGAAGCAGAATGTTCAAGGTATTACCTTGCTGTGCTTTGGTGGCCTGGGCAGACTCTGGGGAAGGAGAAACAGGCAGCTGGGTAGGGCAGAAGGTGGATGGTAGCAGCAAAATTCTCATGATTCAATGCTTTCCTTGCCTTGAAAAGCTGATCTGGCAGCTACCAGATGGTGGTGGACAGAAATATGTGTAGTTACGTGGCAGAAGCAACAGCCACTGGCAGCGTCCCTGCTCCCATCTTTCTGAGACGTTGCAGCAGTAAGCCTGGACCGCCAGCACTGTCCTCTCAGTTGTCCTGGCTCTGGCTCTTCTTCCGCTCTCTGTAACCCCCTTCTGTAACATCCTCCCTTCCCAAGGGTCCGGCTCTCTGTGCCCCAGGGGTCCATAGCCCAGCTCTGCTACGACCCAGTGAATCAGGCTGCTGAGGAAATTGCTAAGTTGTGAGAAAGCTGTGAGCAAGTCTGTAGAATGGAGCCATGCAAGAGAAGAAACAAAACATTACTGGGGTAGGACCATTGAGAAAGGGATCATTAGTAGCTCAGAGGTTCAAGAAGAAACCAAAAAAATTGAAAAGTAGAAAATCTTAGAAGGGAAAAGCAGAGTGCTGTCTGGTTTGGTGGGAGAGCCACGCTGAGGCTCTGCCCTGGAAAGCAGCGCAGGCTGACCCATCTGCCCCGGCTGATGCTGCTTGCCCAGCAGACTCACCAGCCGCCTTCTTGGGGTGCTGAGCATACACATGCTTACCCTCCTAGCTCATTAAATCCTATCGTTTGTGTGTTTCAGCCCATAAATAATTGCTTTATCCTTTTAAGCTGTTTATATCCTGCTTGCAGAGCCTTTTTGCGCATGGCTAAAGATGCCTCAACAAAGTGACTTGAAAAGAGAGTGGGTAACACTGAGGAAAGTGCAGCCAGGCCCCAGCCACTCCTCCCATACTACTTAGAAGCCTTGAGCTTGCTTTTTGGGGGGTGGTATGAATGGGAAGCCAATGATGAAAACTTATCAACATCAATGCTTTAGATGTTCAATCTCTGGACATAAATAAAAATTTCTGAATATCATGTTCATAAACATGAACATAAGCAAAACTGTTATTTGGCCCAATTTTTGTCTGCCTCGATGAAATTGTTGCAGACTTTTAGTTGTTTGTTGTGACTATATAATTTAATTATAACAATTCAAAATTACATTTGGCAGTTAAAAAAATGGGAGCAGCTGGGAAAATGATTGTCATTTGTCATTCAGTGAGCTTGCATTGAACATTTTGATTTTCAGAGGCAAGACTAGGTAAGAACAAGAAACAAATGTCAGGCCTTATTCTTCAGCCCTTGATCGCCTGAAACACCTGTTGACTGAAGTGGGATTCCTGAGGAAACCACGAAGTTCTGGGGGAGTAGGGTGGCAGAGGATTGTAGGAGATGCATTTGACTACCTTTTCTTTTTACCCAAGTGTAAACCAGAAGTCAGGTTTTTTTTGACTGCCAGTGGAATTCCACAGCTGTATAAAGTAGGCAGGGACAATGAGGGAGGATGAGTTCACTTATCGAGTTACTTAGTTTTGCTAAAATTTTCATGCTAGACTATGCAAAGTAGTACAGAAGAAATACTATTGGTATATCTTGCTGTATTATTTGTGTAGATGCTGCTGTCTAATATTTACATGTCTGTGTAGGTAATACTCTATATTAACCAATATAAGCTCCTCAGTGTGTTTTTCAGTGCTCATCAATCATCATTAATTTTGCAGGATAAACAGCTGACACCTTTGTTTCTATACTTCACATAGATTCATTTTTTCTTTCTAGTTTTATGGTACGAAAAAGAATATTTCTTCTGCTTCTTCTGGAAAAAATCTTGTTATTACTGGTTTTAGTTTTTTAGCTTGGCCTTACACATAAATATAATATTGTTTAAATATTATTGAAATGCAATCATAGAATAATTTAGGTTAGAGGTGGTTATCTAGTCTGACCTGCTGTTCAGAGAAGAGCTAACTGTAAAGCCATATTGGGTTGTGCAAGAAGTTGTTTGGTCAAGTTTTGAAAATCTCAAGGAAGACCATGGCAGTACTTCTCTGGGCAAACTTTTCCAGTGTTTAACCATGACTAATGTACTGCAGACAGTACTGTGGGTTTGTATTTGTTGACTCAAGCTGTATTAATTAATATGTAATTATTTTTACAAATTAAGTTATATGCTTCCAGTTCCTATTTGCTTATTAGCAATATGGAATGTCTTCAATCTGCATAGGTTTCTTAAAATCCTAAGCTTCCAAATAAATAATATTTAATTTCTTTTTTCCTAATAGTTGGTGGATAGAACACCTATGTCCCCCTTTTTAGTACTTTCCTCTTGGCAGATAGGGAAGGAAACATTTAAATCAAGTGACAGTAGCAAGAGAATGTATCCAAATACATTTTAAAATGGAGCTAGGAGTGAGAATATTTTCAATGGCTAAATTAAGAGAGTACGATGCCACAGAGCTGGTACCTGCTGAAGACATTAGCCCATTTCCTCATACTATTATGTGGAACACTGCAAGGCTGTAAATTGTTGTTCCTGAGTCAGCACCAGCCTGAAGACTTTCTCTAACAATGGATTAAAATTATTTCTCTTTAAATATGGAAACTCTCAAGGGAGGACATGGAATATTTCCTTTGCATTTTCACTCTTCATCCATCTTCTTGGTGCTACTCACCCCTCGCCATACTGGAACACAGCATTTCATCCTGCCTTCCACATCTGCCCCTGCTTCTTCTCACAGTGCACCTCCTGAGCTCCCCTGGCAAGGCAGAACAGTTTCCATCTTGAATACCCTGTGCTAGTAGTGTTTGCCTAGAAGTAGAGAGCCCACCTAAAGCCTTCAGGTAGTCAGACTTTCCCTCTGACCTTCCTTGGTCTGTCTACCTGTTGTAAGTACCAAAGTAAGCACCTTGATCAGGAATGAACGCCACAGTAGTTGTAGATCCAGAGCAGCTCACCTGGGGCTAAGGCAGACTTTTCCATGGACTGAGATACAAGCTCACACAGTTGTCAGTGGGCTCCGAGTTATCTTCTGCAGGCTTTTTCTGAGCAACAGACATCAGATAATCCGTCAATGGCACTGAGAGAAGCCTGTTTCGCATTTAGGCTAGAAGATGGTCCATGCAATGGTCACTATGGGCAAACCATGAATTTGGGTTCAAAGCCAAGATAATGAGCAGTGTTGTCAGAAAAGCTAATAGGCCTAGGGACATGCTGGAAATGTATCAGGGTAAGGACTTGGTCTCTCAAGTCTTTTGCTATTGCTCTAATGATATTGCTGTGCTTCATCTCAGGTCACAGGGACAGTGGTTGCCAGCATGCCATGACTGCTTGCAAAGCCAAATCCAAACTTCAGCGTGGAGTGACAAGGAGAAGGATAACACTAGTGAACATGTAAGTGGATGTGTTTTTACTGCTTGAGCTCCTAGTTAAATTCCATAAATTAGCACTTATGCCTTGGCTTTCTCTTTCAAATTCAATTAAAACAAATGGAGCACATGAAATTGAAAACTACTCTGCCATTTATTGAACATTTATGGACATAAAAGCCTCAGCTTGTGAAAAATCATGAATTAATCATAACACAGTGCTGGGATGTGATGACTTTGTCAACTATTGGTTTTGTCCTCTGTATCATTTGTGTTCTCTATACTCAGATGTGTTCTGTAGTTGTTCTGATACACCCAGCTAATGACTTGGTCTACCCCTTCTCGAGGTAAACTACAATGATGTGATACCAAATAAAAAGGCTAAATCTTCCACTGAGTGCTGGCAGTTAAAAAGAATAGTTAGGTTTCATTTCCCTGAAAAGAGTTCATAGAAGACACTGGATTACATGGTAATAACTCTTCATAGTAGACCATGGCACCACTTGTGACTTTGTTATTGTTCCTTCCTTAGGAAGTATTAGCTGCTTCATGGCTGAAACAGTTTTATGACAATTATTCCCATCCTTTTGGTATAGAAAGTGAAAAATAAGTAGTGGTAATGCTTATCATTTTTAGATCTTATAAAAATCTCACAGAATTTTTGGATGTATTTTTTCTAAATATGGGCCTTGTTTTGTTTTTTATGTAGTGAGCACTTCATTCTACCCTGCAATGCTTGTGTGTAGTACGTTGCGGTCAAAAAATGAAGTGAGTGGGTTTAGAGGGAGCTACTTCTGCTCCCACTGTAATCAGTGGAAACAGTTGAATTCTTGACACAGTGGACAAAATTCTGGGCTTCTGAGGTAGGAAAGGGAATACAGAGTATAAATTAGGCCAGAATTGATCATTCAGAAGTGTGCAAGCATAGGTACATCATATAAAGGGTGCATCTATGTTGCTTTTAGATGAAAACGATCCGGAACAGAAATGTCTTTTTGAATACTGCTGTTAATCATTATGGTAAACCAAACTGGTCATGTTGTAAGTATTCCTACCTTTTTTTCCATAGGTTAGTCAATGACAAGTAGAAAAACAAATAGAAGGGCTGGGTCATTACTATGTAATTCTTGCTTCAACTGTGCCAGCAAACAGAAATGTAGTGCTAGTACGCCCTGGGTGTTTTTCATCATGTGGTAGAAGACTACATGTTTTGCTGGCATGTAACTTAAAGCATCTTTATTTTTCTTTTAAACGGAAATTGTTCATGCTTCCGTGATTTGTCTTTCTGGAATCTGAAGTCCTCTGATTATCCCTATATTACTTTACAAAGAGGACTCAGCCCTGCTTTTGAAGGAGGAACTGTAGAAGTAAAAGTCCTGCACGCATATTCACAGAATCATCGAGGTTGGCTGGGACCTCTGGAGATGATCTACTCCATCGCCCCTACACAAAGCAGGGTCAACTAGAGCAGGTTGTACAAGGACATTGTCCATTTGGGTTTTGAATATCTCTAAGGACACAGGCTTCACAACCTCTCTGGGCAACTCGTTCCAGTGCTTGATCATCCTCACTGTTAAAAAAATGTTTAAATGAAATTTCAGTATTTCAATTTGTGTCCATTGTCTCTTGTTCTTTCATTGGATACCACTGAGAAGAGTCTGGCTCTGTCTTCTTTACACGCTCCCATCAGAGCCTTCTCTTTGTGAAAGAGAACAGTGCCAGCTCTTTCAGCCTCTCCTCATATGGCAGATGCTCTAATCCCTTAATCATCTTAGTGGCCCTTTGCTGGACTTGCTCCAGTATGTCCATGTCTTTCTTGTACCGGGAAGCCCAGAACTGGATACAGTACTCCAGATGTGTCTCACCAGGGCTGAGTAGAGGGGAATAACCCTTGACCTTCTGGCAACACTCTTCCTAATGCAGCCCCAAATGCTCTCAACCTTCTTTGCCACAAGGGTGCATTGCCAGCTCATGTTTAACCTGGTGTCCACCAGGACCTGTCCCAGGTCCTTTTCTGCCAAGCTGCTCTCCAGCTGGTCATTCCCCAGCCTGTACTGGTGCATGGGGTTATTCCTTCCCAAGTGCAGGACTTGGCATTTCCATTTGTTGAAATTAAGAAGGTTCCTGTTTGCTCATTTCTCCAGCCTGTTGAAGTCCCTCTTAAAGGCAGCACCGCCATTTGGTCTGTCAGCCACTCCCACTTTTGGATCATCTGCAAATTTGCTGAGGGTGCATGTTGTCCCATCAGTGGGGTCATTAATGAAGAGGTTAAACAGTCTTGGCCCCAGTATTGATCCCTGGGGAATACCACTACCGAATGGCCTCCAGCTGGGCTTCGTGCCATTGATTGCAACCCTTTGAGCCCATCAATTCTGCCAGTATTCAGTCCACTTTGGTGTCCACTTATCTAGACCGTGCTTCATCAGCTTGTCAACAAGGTTGTTATGGGAGACAGTGTCAAAAGCCTTACTGAAGTCAAGATAAATAATGCCCATGGCTTGTCCTTCATCCACCAAGTCAGTCTTCTCATTGTAGAAGGCTATGAGGTTGGTCAGGCTTAATTTTCTCTTTGTAAATCCATGCTGCCTACTCCCAATCACCTTCTTGTCTGCTGCATATTTGGAAATGTTTCCATGATTGTTTACTCTTGACCTTCCCAGGGATCAAGGTGAGGCTGGCTGGCTTTGGATCCTCCAGGAATGCAGTCAGCAAAGGGACTAATAATTAATCCCCAAAGTGCTCACTACTATGATGTAAATTTCTGTCTGCAAGGTGTTAGAGCACAGCTCAGGTGCTTTGATGCCGGCCAACATGTGGAGATACATCATGTACAACTTGCAACTTGGGAGAGTCAAACTGTAGCTTGTGGGTGCAGCTACGTGCTAAGGTACATGGAATTTCAACAGAGGAAGGTATCTTTGGTCAGCGATGCTCTGTGTATCAAAATGAAGAGGTGAACTTGCCCCCTCACTAACAGGTGAAGATAGTGTGGAAGTGAGAGAATTCCCTCTACTGCTTCCTCTGGCACCCACTGGGAAGTTTTGTTGTCAGCAGGGGATTTCTCTCACTTCCCTGATTCCAGCTTGCCTTGGCTCCTGTGGGCTGTGCCTGCCCCATGGGCTTAGACTCGCACCCTGCAAACTGCTGCTGTCATCTGCAAGAGCGGACTATAGGTCTAATGCCCACAGCTGGAGAAAAGACAGGATAATGTGCATCCCACAGGAGGTGAGACAATTTGTAGAGAGCCTCAGTCTGCCATTCAGAGGTATGATTTTGCATTTTATTCATCACACTTAGGACCAATGGAGTCTCTTTTCTGCTACCCCTATGAATGCAACTACCCAGCACTTAGTAGCCAACCTCATTTACTGTCCTCTTCTGTGATGCAGCGCGTGGTGGGCAGAAAAGCCTGTGGAGGCGCAGAAGCAGCAAAGAGAAAACTGCTGCCACAGGAGCTGATGCAAGGTGGAATCAGGAGCTCTGCATGGGAGTGGTTTCCACAGACTGATCAGTGGGCTGTTCTGCAGTTCCAGATCCCCATTTTTACAAGGACACTATGGAGGCATCCTCCCTGATCGTTTTAATAGCTGGCACTTACCCCCCTATGCTGGCTTTTGTGCACCCTATTTGTGGCAGCCTGAGCTGTGGCTCCTCTGAGGGAAGTCACCCTTGACCTCTGGTTGTTTAGTTCAGGACCCTCTGTGCTGCTGGATTAATACATGGATGGGGAGGAAAGAGAAGCAAATGAGAACTGAATTTTTTCACTGTTAGTAGCACACTGTGCCTGCCATTTACTGCAGCAGTGTCAAATGAGCAGCTGCATCCTAGAAATGATCTTACCATTTATGACACAAATGGATCTACATATCTTTTTCTGTATGGTGATGTTATGCCCCGATTCAAAGGGTAATGATATCATATCAAATGAGTCATCTCTTTTCATGAATAAATTTAATATCTCATTCCTTAACTTGTGCCTGCTATATTTCAGAGTAGTAGTAGTCCTGCAAGGCTGTAATAGGTGGTGTTATAAAAAAATTATATAAAAAAACCCACAGAAGCAAGCTAGTTTGCCTCCTGTGTACTTCTATTATGAAATTAGTGAAGATATGTTTTAACTTAGAAATGGCAATAGGAAAGGATTTTGTTTGCTAAATAGAAAGGCAGATGGAACGTTAGAGGCAACCTCGGTACCATTCATAGAATTTATGAAAATGCTGTATCCCCAGGAGGCTAGCTGAGCATAAAATGCTGAACAGCAAATGGTGAGTTCCCCACTGCAGTTGAAAGCAAATCTATAAATAGCAAAGCGAAGGAATAACCCTCTAGCTAGTGAATGAGAGAACAAGAAATTCCTTCCTTTGACTTGCTTTGCATACTAATGAAGACATAAGGTGGAGGGGAGAGAGAAGGAAGGAAGGAAGAAAGAAAGAAAAATGGCTGTAGACTGCTTGTTTACCAGATTATAGAGACGCCATGTGCTTGCTAGTTCATTTAAGTGTATTTTTCTCAGCACTGAAGGAGAGAAAAATAATAGAATCTATTTTTCAGAAGATGACTTATTTGTGGAACTGTGTGACAAAAAGAATGACTTGTGGCATTTTCCTTCCAAAGTATGCCTTTTATTGTGATTAATGCAAGCAGCCTATAGGATATATAAAGCAGAAAAGGGTCTGTGAAAGAGAAGTTTTATTATAGAAGAGCATGTTTGGTCTTTTGTGGTGAAATCAGATGCCTCCTGTCATTCTAGCGTTGGAGGTTGTGAATAGCTCATTGTTCCTGCTGTCTGTGGTACTGCAGTGATCCTTTGTCATCTTTTGTTCCCATTCTGTCTGCTAACAATTATTTACCCAGTTGTCAAAGTGAAAACCTTTTCATGTGGTATCTAGCATGAATTATATCACAGCTACCAATATTTGTGGAGGATTGACAATAGAGAGATGGAAGGACACGTGGTGTGGTTTATCATTTTGGTAGCTCAGTGTAAGGGAGGAATCAGTATGCAGAAAGGAGCCATGTGGTATTCTTCACTATGAAATACACTTTTCTATCCTTTTGTATCTGTCTAGCTATAAAAGCTTGTTATGTTATGTGTTAAACATGTTCTTATGTAGGCAGCAAAATTCAACTCTGTATCTGAGAGAAGACAGCAGAATTGAGGAATAGTGTGTGTGTGTGAAACAAATGAGCACCAGTACACTTGAACATGTCCAGCATTGCTCACAATATTCCACTAATCAAAATCGAAATCTTACTCTTCAATTTTTATTATTTATTTTTATTTTGTTCTTTATATATTGTGGCCCCATTTCTACAGCATGTATACTGCGTGTATACTTTCTTGTTTGCATGCTTAGCTCACCTGCCCTCTGATAAACCCAAGTGAAAGGGGTTAAATTAAGGTGACCAACATTCCTGATTTACAAATCATGTATCCAAATCTTTGTATGGCTGAGGGTCTTCAAACATTCACTATATACCTGTGAAACCAAGGGAAAACTCCAGGGATATTAGGATGCGTGATGACAGTAACTTCTCAGAGGTCCCACAGCTTCAGCATGAGGCTGGCTTAGGCGAGACCTGCAGTTAGATTTCAAGGTATATCTTTGCTATATCAGCTTTAGCAGCTTTGGGAATTCATACTTTCCTGCCAGCAAAGTCTTGCCCTTAGCCATGTGATATAATCACAGCACAGAGTTGCAGTTTAATGAGTAACTAATTAGCTATAGCTTTCCCATCTCTAGTTTAGATGCAAAAATTGGTGAGGAAAAGCCTGTACGGACGGACTTTACCTCTTCATGGCAGCCAACACCTGCAGCACTGGGATCACAGTGGACTGTAATCCCTGCGCCTGGGGGAGCTTGGGGCTCCCTCAGATGATGCAAGTAGTCATGGATGCACTGAGCAGCTCTGCCTCAGCCTGTTTCCTGGCAGACAGTCCTTATTGTCTGGAGAATATGTAAGCTTTTTCCACACGCATTCGTTCAGTATCCACTCCCCACAACTTCACAGTGCTTGTTGTGATTTTTGCTGCAGCTGGAGTTCTGGTCACAGCTGGAAAGTTTGCCCTATCCAAAGTTAGGATCTGACTTTGTGCAGTTTCAGTAACTGAGGACCTGTTATTGTTTTCTTGTGACGAGATGGTTTAGTCTTGAAAACGTTCACTGACATAAACCGAGAGATGTATCCCAAATTTTGTGGTCCAATGCTAGAGGAAATGTCAGAGCATCCATATTTTCCAAGGATGATTCCATGTTTCTATACCACTGGTCAGGAAGGGAGTTTATTCATTGGTATTGCTGATCTTAGAAAATAATCTGGTTTAATAAAATTAAATGAAGAACTATTTTGAAAGAATGCAGCTTCCAAACTCCTGTGCGTGTGAGAATGTCCAATACAATAAATAAAAATATTTTTCTACTTAATTTTGTGCATCATGATTTTTGTTATGAAACAAGTAAAACATTAAAGAAATAACAAAGTAGATATGAGGAGTAATAAACAAGTTAAAGGTTTGGAGCTGTAGCTTGCATTTGCTGCGTACCTTGCCTACCTTGTACAGTTGAGACATCCATTAGTATTCAGGGAAAGCAGGACTGAGCTGTAACGTTTCAGCAGTTATACATGCTAAAGTCAAACTGATTCTCAGATGGTCAGGTACTAATATTTTTAAGGTCAGTGTTTTTAGTATTGGAAAAACAAATAGAACTACAGGCTACTTTGTGTGATTTTTAACTCTGTTTGGACCTTATCCTATAATTCATGTAAACTGAATATTCCTAAGAAATAAAGGAGATTGGCTTTTTGTCTGCCTGAAGTTGTGGGTATAGCTTTTGAATACAGTGAAATTGAAGATGAGGAGTAAGCATTTTCACTGCTTTAAAACAGAAACCTATAGAATACTACCAGTTAGGCAGTGGCTGTAATGTTAAAAAAGCAGTCTTTCCTCATTTAGTGGCTGAATTACTTTCTTTGTGCTCCTGAAGCCTCTGCTCTGATTCTTATTGACAGCCGTGACATCTTCTAAGGGATTCTGTGTCTGCCAACTCACATTGCTGCACTCAGCAAGCACATCACTCCCCAGTGCAGCTCATCTTTTTGGTATTTTCCCCCAGGTTTTGAATACAGTTCCAGTATACACAATCAACAGAACCTCTGGGCAAAATGTTTATTTGAAGTGACTGGCTACACATGATCAAAGCCCTCTTTGGTAATTAATCTTGATTGATTTTTTTACATTATAAATTATTCAGTCGTCAAAAAGAAGTACTGTAGTGACAGTGGTGTATGCTACTGGATTAAAAAGTGAAAATAAAAATATTAAGTGTATAAACAAGGAAAAGTAGTAGTAACTGGGCTTTCCCAGTATTTATGTGTACCCTATTTCAGTGACTGGGGCAGCTGCAAGATGGAGACAGCACTGGTCTGCAGAATCAGTGATGGTGCTGCTTTTCAAACACCAGCTTCCCTCATTGCACATGTGTGCATGTAAACAGACATTCATTTAAGCGTGTTTCTGTCCCCAAGAGTGGCCAAGAAAGAAGCTATTTGTGAAGTCTGCAAGAGCTCAGGCATGAGCTTCCATTTTTTCAGTTGCCCACTCTGAAAAATACCTATCGCCAGGATGTAGTTTAGACCCAACTCTTTTTCAGAGATTTAAAAAAAAAAAGAATCTTCATTTTGTTGTTAAATTGTGGTCCATGTTATTTTTCAAATTGCCATATCTTAAGCTACAAACTGTTTATTGTGAACTTGTAAGAAATAGCTATAATTAGCACTCATAAAATCAAGATTTTTGTAATTGAATTCTTTTGGTCATTGTGTATGGTGTTAAAATAGAAGCAAAATTTCATTGCTTTAATATACAGAGAAATTAATGATTTCTTACATTTTGCCCACTGAAGGTTAAGATAAGTATCAAAGATTAAGAAGGCTGATATTTCTCTATAGAAATTAATAAAGAGTTCCCTCATTAACAGAGAGAATAGCTGACTATATACTGATAAGAATGAAGAGACAGTGTTGTAATGTGTTATAGTAACACACTGTAAAATAGTCCATTGGAAAATCAAAATGGTACATTGACTAGGGACCCTGAGGCTGGGAATTCCTCATGCAGACAAGTATTGCTTGAATATATTTTTTGAATGAGTATATTTGAAGCCCAGTTTACTTCTGTGTCAAGTACAGTTTGGAATTTTCCTCCTTATGTCTTTTGACAATGAAGATTTTTACAAAGCTAGGTATAGTTATAGCCACAGTGGTGTTCCTCCAGTCTTTTCCAGTGCATTGCCAGTGCACTACTTATCATTCACTGCATATGAATACTTGGTCTGTGTGGGAGCACGGTCCAGAGAGAGAATCAGAAGCAAGTGAGCATGATTCAGAACTTAAAAGGTAGAAATAAGAAGTGGCTCAACTGTCACCTTCTGTTCTTCTTTTTTGATTCATTGATTGGCATTTATTTCACTTGTCTTCTAACTTTTTGTTAAGTACACAAGACCAGTGTTAATTCTTGGGAAATGAAGGAAAAATACAGCGGGTAATGCATTAAGTGGGAAGGAAGACTGATGATTTCTACAGAAGATTCCTTGTGTGACTTAAGGATTTCCATGGGCCTTTTCTGCCTAGTCACTTAGAAGTTTTTTAAAATCCCGTCACACTTTTTCACTCTTTAGTATCTGCATTAGCAGAATACTCCATCTAAGGAGGAATTTGAGAGACTTAATGGATTGGCATTTGAGATCTTTGGGTAGGAGTTGCTAGCTGATGGGAAATTGGCCTTTGCTTATGCTATTGTGAGCAGAGAGAAGAAAGGGGGTTGAAGATTGCTGTTCTAGGTGACGTTCTGCCCAGGAATATGATTTATTGCTCTTGCATGTAGAAGGATGGTGGTGGACCTTCCTGGTGAGTGAGAGAGATGATATTTGGATTGGGGGGGGGAGGGAAGAAAGAAGATGCCAGTCTTTCATATTTGTTCTGTAATTGTAGAAAGACTTAGCGACCTTGAACAAGAAAACGAGAGTTTGAACAAATTCCTCCAGTGCTTCTCCTATACTCCTGATTGGCAAGCATGCAAAATGTTTTTGCCCTGTTCTCCATCTGTGTGATGCTTAGGAAGCAATGAAGATGACTGCCAGCTTTCTCTGGGGCAGGCCCCTGTGATAGTCCCTTAATTTCCCACTGGGGGAAAGCGGTAGCAGTTTGTCTGTGTTCATTTGCTCCTAAAATCTAAGACCAGGGAATACTGGAGTATGCAGTGTATAAAAGAGCATATGTAAGGGATGCTGTGGTTATTGCCTGGAGAGGTACTGCCAAGGAATGAGGCACTGTGGTGACAGCAGGCATAGTCCTCTTTTTGTCAAGGCTCCTTGTCTTGCTTGGCTTGTCAGCTGGGTCCCATTTAGTTCTGCAGACAGCAGAGGGGGCCTGGCCCTTCTTCTCAGCTCCCCTGCTCAGACACAGACACAGGGGAGGTGCTAATGGAGATTTTAGTTTAATCCAAACTGTAGGCAGCAGTATTTGGGAACAGCAAGCCCTGAGTTTTCTTCCCCGTAATGATCCTAAAGCCAGTGCAGAACAGATGGTGGCTGTGAAGTCTTGCACAGTCATAGCATAATTAACTACTCTTTTAATTAATTTTTTCTATATACTCAACAGACAGTACTGCATCCTTATATATAGACAAAATTTTTCTTCCGTGTAGCAAATCCGTTTGTGTCTATTTGAAAGCTTTGAGTCCAAATTCATGCAATAGGTCTGATTCTTAAGTTTGTTCTAGAGAACAGAATATGCAAGGGGGCTGAAATGGTAAAAGACTTGTTAGGTCAGCTGCATAACTTTGGAGGACAGTTTTATCAGCAATGTAATATAAAATGGCCTTAGCTTTGGCTGGGAAGTGGTCCCCCATATCCTGTGAGCTTCATTCATTACTTTTAAGGCCTTCCCAAGCATGATTTAGAAGAAAAACTCTTAGCTTTTTCCTGCCCTCAGCAGTGATCGGTGTTTTGTACCTCTTTTCCCAGGATAGACAATGCAGAGAGGAACAGAGGAAGATTTGAAATTTTGGCAGAAACAGTCTGACCATCTCAAAATTGATTTAATTACCTGCTGAATTAATGTGGTGGTTGGGCAATTTGGACGTATTGATTCAATTCTGAATTCCTCATACATTTTCAGAGTGCACAGTTGAACCTGTTACAGATAAACATTCCTTTTAGTTTCTTCCCTTCCCTCTTCATTTTGATAATCTGCAATAGAGCTTCTTAATATGAGTTGTCTACAGTTCATTCTAAAAATAGCAAGGCTTCCAGAAGTCGATACACCTGTGCAGATATAAAATAAAGGCCAGGGAAAATATTAATATGCAAACATGATCCACAGAGGGGCTTGTCACCCCTTTTTCAGTTCTATCAGCTTAGTCTAACATAGATAAGACCTCTTTTTGCAAACCTTGACTTGTTTATATCCTTAGGCCATCATAACTGCAACAGTATTACTACCACATTGACAAATTTCCCTTAAAAACTCATTTTCCTTGCCTTACATATGGTAAGGAAGAATTGAGTCTTTTTTTTTTTTTTTCCCTTAGGACTACTAAAGTGTTTTCTGTCATTCAACCTCAATTATATGAGGAAAGTCACCTTCCTTGTCAATATAAGAATTCAGTGGAATATTTGTAATGTGTATCTTGATAATATCGTAAAGGCAATATAATTCTTTGTGCAAAAGTAATAACCATTACAAAAATCAGACAAACAAAAACAATTAATAGGTGTCTTAAAGTATTGCAGCTAGTAATAGGTATCTGAAAGGAAGATGCAAAATATATGATATGTGCTGTTTAATTTGCATTTATGAAGACCTTGCTAGGAATTAGAGTAAAGACTTTGTCTGAAACCTGTGTATTTCACACTGATCATGTTACAGGAATATCTTCAGGTTAATTCTGAACATCTCTTCTAGAGAAAAATAGTGGAGCCTTTCTGCAGCATACTTAATATTTATATCAATAATCAGTATCAATCAGCAATTGTTTCATTTATTGTATAAGGTATCTGTTAAATTTGAACAACTGGCACAATGCTTAGTGCTTGTGGATATATGCTGTTTATTCTAACTGTAAATAATTATGCAAGATCTGGAAAATGGAAGGCAGAAAATGTGGTTTTCTGTTTTTCATTAAATTAATAGGACATACTGTTTTCTGTGTTAATTTTTCTGAGTTAAGAGCTCACCCCAGTTACTCAGTCTTTGCACTGTTTCTCAGAATATGAACAACAAGGCATGTGGACATTGTTTCTAATATAGCTTTAAATTTATTAATTATAAATCTGTAATTTAGCCAGGTATTGATCTCCTGTATGTGTATGTGAAAAATATTTTGCTATGTAGGACTCTGATGCTAAAATCATACTTCATGACTTTTCAAGACAATAGATTTTTTTGGTGAAAAATCTCATGAAAATTCATTTATTGTAAAATTTCAAGAAGTAGAAATGAGCTTGCAATCGGGAGCTAACTTTTGTAGGAAGGTGTGGTTGTGGGCGAGAGAGAGTGAGAAAGAGAGTAAGAAAATGCATTTCTATTTACACATTGCCTCTTGTTGCAAGAAAGATGTAGGAGCAGTTTGCCATCCATCTGAGGGGAAGAGAGAATATCCCCATTTGGAAGTAATTTGCTTTAGGTTAGATGCATTGTGTCAAATGTGCAGAGTGCAGAGAGGATCTTGCTTTTAGCTCTGAGCCTGCTATAGGCAATACTGGAAACTTTACAGGGTTTTCAGATCTGTTGTTTTTCAGCAGTCGCGATAGGTACATGCATGTACCTTTTCAGTGCCCCAAATGACCTGAGCTAGCATTGGGAGCGCCGTCCTGTGAAGGACTGGCCCAAAGGTGCTTGGAGATGGGAGCCAGAAGACCCTGCCTTGCTGTGTCTCTGGTCCCAGACGTGGCTGCACCAAGGAGTCTTTAATGAGTTTCTTCCCTAATGGAAGCAGCTGCCTGCAACACCACTAATATGGGTAACAGCCAGGTAGGAAGGGTAGTGACGTATGTGTGTTTCTGTGGGGGAATTACGTTCTGCATGGAACGGAAAGCAGAAATTTCCACGTGGTCTGAGAAAGTCAGTTGGACATCAGGAATTGAATTATTCCGCACTTCACTGGGTTGTAGTTTGTCATTCACACGGAAGTCAAATAATGGTTTCTCCACTGATGAATCGCTGTACTGATGTTAGCCATCTGGAGTAATCTACTTAGAAACAAGTTGTGTGTATGACCGGTAATGGGAAGTTCTTCCAGTTCTTTAGCTACTTCTGAGAAAGCAATCTCTTTTAATAGGCTTTCTCATGCATCTAGAAACATCAATGTGGAATTCAATTTAATGCTGAAAGCCTATGGCCTGCCCTTGTGGTGTATTTGCTCTTCAGTATGTTTGCCTTCCTCTTTGCTTTGAGCTGTATGTGCTGCTATTTCATTAATAATTTCTAGTGATGAAAAATCAAATGGATGAGGTGGGAGCTCCTGAAAACAATGTAGAAACTCCCACACTGATGTTAATGGAAAGACCTGAGGCTGTGAAATTGCCTGAAAGCAGGCCTACACAACCACTGGGGGTGAGTGGGACACTTGGATTTGCTGAGGACCTTCAGCGATTCCTCTGTTATTCTTCCTCCCCGCAGGCACGCTGTGGCAAGTGGCTGATGTGACTGTTAAATGCAGAGTAGCTTCAGATCTCAGATGGGTACTAACTTATGCACCTTGTATTTTTCTTTAGCAGAACGTGTTTGTGCCTTTGGATCTAGACCTAAAGCAATAGTTTTTAAGGAAGTCATCAGTTAAGTCAGCCTGGTATGCTTGGTACTATTGCACTGTAGCCAGACAGGAGGGCAGAGAAATGCCTTTGCCTGGTTCTGGAGTTTCTGTGTGGTTTGAGGGCAACTAGCAAAACACCCGTTAGAGGCTCTGCTTCTGCAGTGCAAAGAGTTGTTAAAACAAACAGCAGCGGAGTGTGAGTAGTCTCTGGATACCCTTCTTCTTGGCTTTGTGCTGCTGTTTTGTAGGTGAACAGGGTACATCTGGTGGGATACCTTGCCCTCTCTTCCTGCAGCTGTAAGGACATCCAGAACAGTGAATACTTGAGTGAAGCTGGACTCCTTGTGCCTATTTCTGTAGTAAGAAGCCAGGGAATTTCACAGACAAACTTTGGTGAAAGAATCTTTTGTGATGAAAACCGAGATAAATTTGTGCATGGCAATAGATCTGGTTTAAATTTTTACTGTGAATTCCACTGTTCGGTGGAGGAATAAAGCAGTAGGTGAGGTTCATGCCCTGTCACAATTGCAAAGTGTCTGTAGAGGCCGATGAACCATAAATTTCCTTTTCAGCCTCTCAGAAAGTGTTCTCAGCTGAAGCAGATATATGTTCAAGATACCAGAATTTTTTTTTTTAATAGTTGTAAACTCTGTGCATCCAGACTAGATTTGCACCAGGCAAACATAAACAAAAAGCCCCATGCAACAAAGTTAGAACGGAGAAGATTATTTTGCTTTATTTTTCAATCAATACATGATACATAAAGGAAAGCGAGGGAAGCCCAGTCATTGTGGTGTCTATGAAGAGTAATGGTTACATCAGTGGCTTGTCGTTCAGTTAGAGCTTAACTTGCCTGAGAGAGAATGACTTCAAAAACACTGCTATCTCAAAATAGAAGAGTGTACTGATACCTGATATATTTTGAAATCTCATTAAATTTCATTGAAAGTTCATTTTTTATTATAGTAAATGAGCCTGAAGTTTCATTTTGATAAATAGGCTCCTTCCATTTGTCAGAAACAGATTAATTTAACAGCAGAGGTAGTTTGGATTGTGTCCTGTGTTTTATTTTTAGCTTTTTATGTTGATCCAATACAAATAATCATGCCATCTTATAACTTACAGTCAGGCCTACAGCAAGTTAGGGTGGACTCTGCTATCCTTCCTTTATCCCTTATCAGCCCTATCAGTGAAGTGCTCTTCTTCAGCTATTGTGAACAAGCTGCAAGTGTAATATAAGCCATTAATTCATATACCAAAGACGGCAGAGAAAACAATGTCTCATTTATTTCTTTGTTATGTATTGAACACCTACTATACCTTTTGCTCTGTACAAGGGAGCCCAGCAATATGGCTCCTACCAGAAGCTATATTTTTGCACCCCAGGTGAATAACCATTTCCTCTTCCTGTGAATATACTCCAGGTTTCTCCTAATTCAGGCTGAATCTTTGCAGCCTGCCACATTTTTCTTGCTCCTTTTTCAGAGGTACAGCATAAACACTTTATTTAACCCTCTTGATTTGTGTGCTTCAATGGTTATTCATGTCCGTATCTGCCATCTATTCAGCTTTGCAGGTGTGAAGGTGGATGTAACCAAAGTCTAGGCTGTGGCAGAAGTGTGGATGCTTCAGGGTTCATAGCTGAAGTGGAGGGGAAATACAACTTGTGAAGGAGGTCAAAGAGATGTTGTAAACCTTTAGAAAGCTGAAAAATGTGGGAACACTTACCTTTAATGCAACTATATTGGTTTTACAGGCAGTTCCTGAGGCCAGAATTACATACACTGATTTGTTTTCTAGCTGTATGTTGATGCATATACCAGCTGCATGGAGATGTTATATATGTGAAAAACAACCATGCCTTCCCGTCTACTTCTTCCTAATCTAGATTTCTTGGGTACATTCCAGTGTCAAAACACTTAAAAGTAGCTGCCATTTTGGTTAAAAAAAAAAAAGAATCTGCCACAGAAAGATTTCCTCCTTACCCTCCGAGTGGAACTTCAGTATCAGCTGGGATGGGCAGGAGAGGAGACAGGAAATAGTAATAGACACCTTAAATTTTCCAGCTCAATTTCTTTCATAACAAGAGTATGAATTTAACTACTGTTGTCTGAAATTCTAAAATTAATGTAAAGTTTAGCAATTATTTCAGTTGATCTGTGCCTTTCAAAAAGAAACTTTTTAAAGTTAAAATTTGATTTTCATTTTAAAATGTGCTTCAATTTTATTAGAGAACCAAACCTAAACGAAAGGATTAATTTGGAGAAAATATATTGTTAAAAATCATTCTAACTTTTTTTCTTAGAGAAATCCAAAAATTAAAAAATTAAATGCTGAATGCTTTTAAAATTGTTGTGTGAACAGAGCAATAATTATTGAAAAGGTCAGGTCCTGGGCCAGCATCACTTTTCTATACATCAGACTAAATTCTTTAAGGGATTTCACACTAGGGCATAGTCTTCTGCATCACTACTGGCTTTTTTTTCAGGTCAGCTGCTGATCTAAAAAATTCAAAAATGATCTATTTATAAAAATGATTAAACAAATCTGCTTGTGGGCACTTTCTCAAGAATGAGAGCCATGATCCAAAGAAGTATTTTGGCTTCCAGTTCCTAGTTAGGGTTCTAATTACTCTATTTTTAATTGAAGTTGGGCTTTGAGCCATGAGGGAACTTCAGAGTCTTTCACAAAACCAGGGAGGGAGAGAAAGTGGTACCAGCATCATTATGAACTGGCAAGTAGAATATTTGCCTGGGTGCTGGAAAATTGAAAACTCTGGTTTTGAGTAAAGCAGAGGAGTCTAGAACTCAGATTCATTATGCTGGAGACATATCAACCCATGGGCTAAAAGGATAACGGTTGTTCCGTATATGCCTCTTCCGTTTAATGAACTATATCTAAATGCCTTCTTAATTTAGCCTGAATTATTTTACATTTCAAAAATGTTAAAACAAGGTGTTTTTATACTTTTCTTTTTCATTTTAATATCTGTTCTAAACTATTCTCTGACTTTGACTCGGAACTAAAACAAAATGTCCAAACCCTTTTCCTTTGGACAGTACATGGCCCCTAAGGGTGGTCTAATGTGTTCTGAGAACAATGATTTTGCAAACAGATTTTGTACTCCCTTTGGTGTTACGTGTCCCAGGTAATGGCACTGGGATCACAGGAACAACACCCAGTGTTGTCGCTGGTGATCCATAAAAGATGGAATTGTGGCTGTGGACACGTTTTGGGTAGACAAATTCCAGACTACAATGTCCTGAAGGAAATAACTTCCTTGGGGTCTTCCAGCAAGTTGCTTGCAGAGGCGTGGCTAGAAGTGAAGTCTGCTGAGGCTCCATCCAGTGCTTTGTCTGGCTGGACACACTGCCTTTTCTGGATAAAGAAAGGAAAAAGAGCAGTCTCTGTCCAGTACTTCCCGCTGTATTGCAGAGCAGGATCTTATTACAGTTTCTTACTTTCTTCTCTCCCATTTTCCTAATTCAAATCTCTTTGCTTGTGCCACTGTTTCATCTAGAAATAAGGAAATTTTTATGTGGCTCCATTACACTTTTTATTAATGGCATATAATTACTGACAGTTGAACTTAACTCTAGCAGTAACAGATGTAGAGCAGAACTGTCCCTTAGAAGCGTTATTCCCTTGGTGTAGGTATAGGCAACTTAATAGCCAATTCACTAAAAGCCTTTACCTGTGGATTTTGGCATCTGCAGAGCAAGCATGATTAGAAACATTAATAAAGTCATATATGAAGCAAAGAAAGTGTGATTTCAAGTTTCTTGCTGCAGTAGAAAACTTTAAATTACTTGCTCAGGATAGAAATGCTTTATATTGCACTTTCACCACTATGATAACAGTTTAGTTCACTTTAATGAGAGAGATATTTTGAATGTAACAGGAGAGAAGCCATTTCAATAACAATCACTTGCCAATGGAAAGTTATATACTAAAAATGGTGTGATAATAGAGTAAAATAATTTTAAGTAACTTTAGATTAAGAAAGAAATGCATGTGCTTCACTACTAGGTATAATAATAATTGTCAAAAATGGCCTTCCCTGTGTGTGGATCGTTGGATGGCATTCTTGCATGGAGACCGGAGTACTCAGAGGACATCTTTCGCATTTAGTCATTCCTGGAGCAGAAAAGTCAGCTAAGTGCTACCAGAAGCCCTACTTCAGGTTGGCAGATCTGTGGTCACTGTTGCCTGAGGGTTTCTCCTGCCTGTCTCTAACATCTGTGATGCCTCCTCTAATACTCTGCTTATAAAATAGGAAGAGATTCTGGATCACATTACCTAGCCCTTGCCATACATTTGTGAAGGCTGAGCTTAAGAGTAGTTAGGTTTTCTGCCCTGCTACTCTGATTGAGAAATGGGTAGAGAATCCCACTCTGTGCAGTACGCAGTCTGACAACCCCACTGACATAAGGCTCTAGGAGAAGAAATAAAATCTGCACAGTTTTGCATTAGTGTCCCCTTGAAAAGGAAGTTTGTTTTTGACCCTAGAGAAGTGGTGGTGGTCTCGAATTATGAATCACTGGGGTGAAAGCCCTCATAAATTTTCACTCTCTTAAGATAGCTGCAACAATTCTTGATTTTTATAAAAAAGCTTGTTTTTCAAATTAGTAAGTGATTTTGGAGGTCTCAGTTCCTGGGACCTGTTTTGAAATATTTGACAGTGTCTTGTTTCTTATAGAAAGTTGATCATCTCTTTTAAGGAGTCTCTAACTCGGTGCATATAATTTTGAGGAATGCCATATTAGTTACTTCTGAAAAAAAGGAAACAAATATCTAATCTATTTTTTTTAAAATCTAATTTTTCATCTCTTTCACATCTTGTGGCACTGAGTTCCAGGCATGAATTATGTGCGGTAAACAGAAAATTACAGCTCCAGTGGTTCACCATGTTACAGTTTTGAGCTCATAACTCACATCTATTCATACTGTTGTACAGGAAGCAGGTCTTTTGTAGCTGCCCATGGCAAAGAAAAATGAAAATATGTGAATCATGCTATTTCTATTAAAATAATAATGCCACTTAGCATTTTTATGACTCCATGCTTAAAGCCTTTTACAGACATTAACCAATTAATCCTCACAACAGCACTCTGCTATGTTTAGCCTACAATTAGGGGTTGTATTGAAAACTGCCTACTGTCCTCATTAATTACCTTCAGAAAGTGGAGCTATCAAGCATCAGCTCTGGATTTTCTCATTTGCAGCGATGCACTGCAGCATTCCCCTGGCCTCCCGTCCTTTGCTAGGAAGCTTTCATAAATGTTGCTGCTGCCTGTGTCTTGACCTGATAATTAGAAACACTACATCTTCGCAGTCACTTTGGAGAATAAGACACAAGTAAACAAATGAATAAGTCACGCTGGTACTGTTGTCCTTGTCTTCTAAGCTGGTTAAATTACTCATAAATAAGAAATGGTAAAGGCATTTATCAAGCAAGCAGACTAGTAGCAAGTTTGTATTGAACACGGAATTTCTGATTAGGTGCTTGTAAAATCTGAATACCTTCTTAATTTTTGAAATAAGGACGATTGGAAAAAAATGACAAATAATCCTTGTCTACAAACATATCTGAGATTGCTAAAAATTCTCAAATCATAAATAATTTTCATTAACAGTGGTATTAGTAAATGAATGAATCTTCATTACACATTTGAAAGACAAAAATATTACTGTTTTAAACTGGGTAAACTGAGGCATGAAAATGAAATGGTCATATAACAAAATAGTTGTTAAAAGACTCTGCATCTTGTGCCTCCCAGCTCTGTGCTCTTACCTTGTTTCATATTTGACATTCTGTGCTTAAGCCTTCTTAACCTTCTTCTCATGTCAAATGCCAAGAGCAGCCATAACATGCTGTCCTTAGAATTATAAATATCCCAGCCTTGATCTGTGAACTTCTAGATAGGAATTCCAATTACTTTGGCTTCTGCATCATTTATTTCAGTTCATATCACTGGCGGTGAAAAAGTCACCTGAAACTCGCACGTTAGCCTTTTGGGATTCTTTGAGGTATTTCATTAGAACATCATGGCTGAAATTTAAACTGCAATAGCAATGTGAAAATATTTTATTTTTTTCCGTCCTCACTTTTTGTATTTTAAGTGATATATTTCCAACAAGATGAAGCTTTTTGATGTTACAAACGATCATGTTCAGTAGTGAATCTGCTCCTTATCTGAAGGTAACAGCATTGGTGCACCTTTACATTATCTAAAATAGGTATAGTCTCAAACTGCGTAAAAGTCAGGAAGCAGGTTTGGGTTAAATTCTCTGTGTTGGAGGGTATTTTGAGATTTGTCACACACAACAAAGACTCTTTCAAACCCAAGGGAAAGCTTAAACTTTTATCACTGTAACGTAGGGAGGGTTAATTTTATTCAGGACTCAAGTATATTGTCATGACATATCAGAAGCCACTGCTATATTACAGGAGTTGCTGGGAAAAAATTAGTATTCCTTTACGTAAAATTAGTTTATAATTGATTGCACTTTATTCTGTTGCAAAAAACAGGCCTGCAGACCACTTCAAATGACTTGCATTTACAGATGTGACAGTGTCTGTTTGTAAGTCTCAAAACTGATCTGGTACAAGAAGAAGAAGAACAGGAAGCACAATTATATAGAAACCACAGAAACTGTAGAAAGCATATTTTGAATAGCAAATTCTTGCCTTGGTTTGCCCATTTGCAGCGAGCTTGACAAGGGGGAGCATGGAGTCCCTGTTGTAGCATGTTGGGCATGGGATTTGGCAGCATTCGTGGAGCACAGTCCACCCTGCTCTGACCGTGTGCCCTTCACAACCAGCTACCCAGCAGTGGTTGGGCCTCGCTTACTCTCTGTGACAAAGAGGAAAAAATACAGTAACAGCTTTTCTTCTCTTGGACTTGCTGTAGGCAGTTCTGCCAGAATTTCTGCTGATCTTAAAGTCCTGCACCTTCAGGGATATGGTACAGCAAACGGAAACTTACTGTTCTGAAGTGTCAACAGAAAGCCTGACATCACCCTGTTTCCATTCTGTATAATGGCAATAGGTGTTGGCAAATAGGTGGATGTCTCCAGTACCCTTTATGGAACCGTAAGCCAACATGTGAGAAAAGGGACCAGTATATAAGAGGGAGATGCATGGTAAATGACAGATTTGGAGAAAATAACCATACTTCAAATGAAGCAACAACTTGTGTAATTCCAGTTTTCTGCTTGGATGCAAAGGGCACTGTATCTTTGATCAAGGGTTATTAAATAGTGCAAATGAAGGATATAGTGCAATATGAGGGGTACCTTACCCAGCAAGGGCAGCCTTTTTTAATTAGCAGGAGATGCTCATTCCTATGCAACAGTGAGCAGCTTGAAAGCTTGTCACCGCATTTTTGGGAACGGTAGATTGTTCATATGAATAGAGGCATAAAGTGAAGTGCAAATTAAGGTGGCCTGTGTTCCTTAATTTCAGGTGCATTTGGCATTGCCCAACATCGTTTTCTTTTGGCAGACTGCTGATCTAATGTACTGTATGCACAATGTGTCCTTTCTGGTGCTGCAGTCAGTAAAGGAGTCATGTGAATTGTTGTAGTATCAGCTGACTACGGAGCTGAGGTGGGAAATATTCACAAGGTTCCATGTCAGAGATGAAGCGGTCATTAAAATCTCCTACAATTTAATGCTTATTCATGACCGTCCTCCTCTTTATGAACAGACTGTATAAGCCAAAAGGATATCTGACAGCAAGATAGAAGTCTGTCACTTTAAGGCACATATTACTGGAAAATTTTGCTACTGCAATTGCTCAGGCCTGGCAATAAATTTCATAGATGCACTGTGGTTCCTTCTTCATGGACTGGGGCCATTCTTTGGAATGACATTTGCCTTCCAGGCTTCTGTTCTGAAGGAAGAACTACAAAGTGATAATATTGGAGCAGATTCTTATTTTTCATTTATGACTGAGAAGTTTAGATTAGTTTAGGCTCCAGCTTAGCTGCCTGCATGTGGGAATGAATGCTGGAGTAGAAAGCTGTCTCCCAGTACTGCAGGACCCAAATATTGGTAAGACCATGAAGACATCCTGCAAACTGTGATATAGAAGTATAAGCACTTTAATGTTGTTCTACTTGCTTTTTCATACCAGCTGTTTTAATCCAGGTTCTTACCTGATTACCCTTGTTATGGGAGAAAGCTTGTAGTGTTGAGACAGATCTTCCGCTGAGGTTAAGAGGCTTAGCCGTGTGATCCCACAGGATGACAAACTGCATGATACGTTAACCTGACCATTGCAGAGATTCAGCTGCTTGAAGATCCCTCAGCAGCACCCAGCTAAAAAAGAATAGCTGTCTCGCTATGACTCTGGTGCACTGAAATGGAATAGATATTCACAGATGAACAGAAATAGAAAGTGAGGGAACTTGTAAGATGAGATCTTTGCTATTGCTCGTTTGCCTGGGATCAGCTTTCCCTGCTTGAATGCAGGTGGCTCACTGTTGAGGTCCTCTGCTTTTAGAGCTTGATGTCTTTATACAGGATCTGACTTTTGTTCTCTTCCAGGTCTCTTTGTAGAGTTTTTTAACTTAACTGTTGTTTCAATTAATTGATAATAATCTGCCATCAGCAGGACTGGGGAGATTGAATATGGACTGATTTTTTTCTAAATCATGTTTGACTAATAGAATGCTTGTTCTAAAAGCATTACAGAATGCTAGTAACAAGCACAAGGAGCTACTTAATACTGTACACAAATACAGAAATTAAAAGTAGTGTTCAGTAGTTACCTGAAGTACTAAGGAACCAAAGGACTGTGGGTGAACGGGAAAGGAAGGTGCATCACTCGTTAATTCGCATAACCATGTAGAGACTCAAGGTCACAGAGATTTTGTTGGAGATTAGCAATGCTATAGAAGAGAAAGGGACTCTTCAGTTAAAACTGTTAGGACGGTATCATTGTTTATGCTTCATTTCACTGTAGCATTTTTTTTTTCTTTCAACAAAAAGTTTTAACAGTAAGGATAATTTTTAAAGTACTGAGGAAGATGAGATCCTATCCATCCATGATGCAAGCAGGAAGGTCCCAGCTGTCCAGAACCAGCTGGTATGCCTGTGTTTGGGAGGGGACAGACCTGAAATCACCGAAGACCTGAAATCATGTGTGATTTGATACTTCTGAAACAATTAAGGAATTAGATTTGTAAATGGAAAACCACTGGAGCCTAACTGAGCAGTGACCTGCAAATGTGCAGTGACATTTAAAAGAATATGCAGTGAGTTCTAGGAGTCGACACACTTAAGTATCTGCTGACCAAGGGAAAATTATAAAAACATACAAAGACTGCCAGGAATTTAATTACAGAGGCCTGCCAGCTGCCTCTCTGCTTGAGATCAACACTTTCTGTTGCCTCTTTTGACTCTCTGTATATTCTACTGCAGTAAAGCAGCTGCTGTGGCTGGAGCCGATTTGGCCCTGACAGATATATAAAAGCTGCAGAGAAAGTGGGAAGTTCAAGTGTCTTTTGACCTGCTGCATGGTGCAAAGTTTTTCTGTTACAGGAGAATACAAAGAGTCATCAGCATAACTCAGGATTTGTATCAACAAAGCAAAGAGGAAAATTTGATTCAAACACCTCCAATGGACCTAGGAAGAAGACTGTCAAGTTATTCTGTGTACTGTATGCAATAATGTTATCTAAAGAGCCCTGGAAGAAATAAAGAGAACTAAATTCCACTATCAAGCATATCTTCAATTTTCTGCAAGTCTGGGGTAATGTTATGGATTTCAAGGGAGTCACTGCATGTGTATGCCTGGCGTAAATAGCAGTTGGGCTGTATGAGCAAATGCTGTGGCTATTCTGCAATCAGAAAATGGGCACATGATATTTCATTTGCCTTAGGAGTCATTCCAAGAGATTTTGGAGGGCAGCATAAACATGGCCATTGCTGATTTACTTATCTCTTCACTGCCACTGAGTGGCAGCATGAACACAGTTGTGTAGTGAAATAATTCCTGACAAATGAAGCCCTGGAGAAATCTGATGAAAGTAGTACTCTATAAGAGAATAAATAAATCCTTTCAATTTCTATACTTAGAGTTTGAAAGAAATGAAGTCTACAGCATTAACAATGAAGGAGAAATTAGCTATTTTTTTCAGACAAAGAAAGGAATCATTCAACAGTTAGTTGTATAGCACAGACAAAGAGAGTGGAAAATGAACGCTCACTAGCTAATGCCTGGATACCTCTGAAATGAGTAAGCTAGAAATGCCTCTATATTTACTGAAGAGAGCATCATGGAGGCAAAAGGTGGGACATGTGAAAAGATAACTTGTCATCTTTTAATCAGTCCATTGATTTTCTGTTTGATTCTTTAAAATATCACTCTCTCTTCCTACTTCTCCCCCAAATATGTGTAGTTTACGTTTGTTACATTTGAGCTGAGAGGACCTGAAATCGTCTCAGTTCTGCGTGAATGACGAAAAGGAAAATCTGCATGGACCTTCTGCACAGGAGTTGCTCGTCTCCTGTCCCAGGCCACTTGCACAACACCAAAAAGGAAGGTAAAGTAGAAAATACCCGTTGTGCTCCCAGTGCAAATTCCTACTCTCACAGTCTGACACAAGATGTGAGTAGGCTGAATCTGACCTCAACAGAATAGGCAGTATTTGCTTTAAAGACCACTGAAAAAATAGAAGGTTCATGTACTTGTTTTTCCCCCTGCTATGGCTGACTTAAAATAGAGAACAACGTACCATAGTCATAATGGAGATGACTGTCTCTACTTGTTATTAATTCAAAATTAGAAAAGTAAGGAGGGTTTGCAATAGTCAGGGAGGAATTACAGATAGTAGGGGACTGGGGGAGGGGTAGGGAAGGGCTCTTGCTGAGCTCCCAAGGAAATGCAGGACAGATTCCACATGCCCAAAACGGAAATATGACCCTAAGGACATGTACTGTTGGACCTTGTCCAGTGACTGCAGGATATGCAGGGTAGTAGCTGGCATGGCCTAAATTCTCAGGACCCTTGGGGGTTATTTCAATGTGAGGATTAGGATTCAGTCCCAAAGCTCTTTGGGAATTTCCTGATAGTGTAGCCTTTCTGGCAATACCTTGCATTTTACATACTGCATTTTTTCTGGGTGTGTTTACTTTGTAGATATTGAAGTGCTGATACCTTCTGAAAGGGCACTGAAAACATGGCACTGTAGGATTCAGTGATTCAGTGATTTTATCCCAGATTAGCTCTATAGCTCTTGCTGAATTTATAATAAGAAAAAAGCCTTTTTGTCCCCCTACCTTAATGGTTGGCTTTTCAGTCCCAGCCTGAACACTGAGCTGCTGCTGAGTTCCATCTGGTTTCTGAATCTTTCTCACCAATGCAGTTTTTCTGCATGGTGAGTTCTGTTCACACCTCTGTTTGCGCAACCTAAACCATTGCTCCACAGGACAGAATAGGATCTAGCTCACTACCCTGACCCATGCTGATGGTGGGGAACATACAAGTTGCAGCGAGGCAGCAAAGCTGTGTGCATTTCTCCTAGCCTGCAAATAAATGCAAGGTAGTTTGAATGATCTTAGCTACGCTGAAATTACTGTAGAGTGAGGGCGTACAATGGGACAGGCATGTCAGACTTGAATCAGATTATAAAAAAGTGATGTATGACGTGATTGCTTGTGGGTAGTGGGAGACTGACTCAGCCACCCAGAAGGTCTCTTTTAGAAGTATGTTCAAGTCAAACCCTTTAAAATACTTAAATGAGCACATCAGAATGGTGGTGTTCTGCAGTGGTACAAGGAGCATGGGAGCATACATACTGAAAAGTTACTAGGTTATGTAAAATGATATAATGTTCCTTTTCTATATTACCTTAAAATCGTGCTCTTATATTCCCTATTGAATAAGCGTGTAAAATCTCTGCAGATATTTTGGTTCATTTTGAGTGCTACATCCTTTTAAATAGTTTTCTGCACATCACTTTTTCAACTCTAGTCTGTCACGAGAATCATGAATTAGCATTCTCATTTCCTATCTTGCATATATGCTTTAAGGGAATTTTCTTTGAGTAAGATAGTTATTTTTGTAATTTTAAAGTTTTACTGCATAGTAAATATGTTTAGAACCAGTGTTTTCAGCTCTGTATGCTTAGAACAATGTACTTATATCCATGCGTAGATATCTAAACAATAAAGTGGACATTCTGAATTAAGTGCTTCAGTCTGCATTGCAGCACCAGCAGTTGAATTTTTGCAAAGAAATTGTTTTAGGTTTTTTTGTGGCCAATTCAGATGGCTGTTGGTGTCCACTTATTATTCCTTCTATATGCCAATAAATAGGGACTTGCAATAGTTTTGGCTGAATTTCTCACCTCCCATCTCTGAAGGAAGGCTTCAATGGAGCCTTCTTTATTCTGATCCTCTCTGCTGTGATTTCCCGCATAGAGGGAGGAATCCCTAGCTGTCAAGAGCTAGTCAGACCCCTTTTGCTGGAATAAGCAGGGAATCTGGTTCACTGTTTTGGGGAACTTCTCCTGGTGAATATCTTATTAGAGTTTGTTGTACAGCCAGTTTCAGTTGTGCAGGACTGATGGTAACGGTATGGCAGTTAATTTCTTTCTTTCTTTTTTTTTTTTAAGCTAAAGTACTTATTCTTAAAATGTTTGTTGTATATATGCGTAGATGACCTGCAGGATAATACAAGGGATATAAAAGCTTTTGTACTAAAGCTGAGTCAGTATAACTCATTTAGTAGTTGTCATATCATCCTATAGCACATGGATGTGTGTTCTGAGAGCTGTTATTTAGCTGACAAGAGCTAGGAGAAGACCTGCTAACACTTAGGTCTCAAGGCACACATTTACATACAGAAATATCTTTGTAACCAGATGAGTATTGCTATTGAAGCAGTGATGGTACATTTGTGTCATTTGAAATAAATACAGAAGACCTCCTGAAACCCCCATGTCACTTTACATATAAGCCAAAGAGCATCTTGAAGATATATCTTCCAGCACTCGGTTTACAGATTTACAGCTGACCAGAAGACCATTCTTTTACTTTGAGCAGTTGGAATGGGAATATAATAGGATTTTATTGTTGTTCTTGCCGCACAGTACATGTGCTATCTAATATGGCACTACCCCTGCTGCTTTTAAGACTGTCTTAGCTGCAAAGACCTAATGCACAATTCTGTCTAGCTTAGGTCTTGGTCCTGTGAGGATCCAGGCTGAACATGCGCTTGAGAGCATTCGGTATTTTACAGGGTGGAGTACAGAGAATGTTATTTTATGGGAAGGAGATATTTGTCAGCACACTAACAGATGTTGTTTCAAACAGTGATAATGTCAGGTTAAATATATTTTAGTCTTCATCTACATTAGTCTCTATGATTAAAACTTTGTTTTCCATGCTCCTATGGTCTTTTTTATTGAAGAAGCATAACTTGATGATAAGGTCATAGTGAAACAGTGAGAATCACCTAGCCTGACCCCTTGGATAACATAAGACATCGGACATACCTAAATTTTCTGAGATTCGATATCTTCTGCAGAAAAGAAAGCATCCAGTCTTAATTCAAAAGCTGCCAATTCACCAAAACACTTGGTGAGATTTTGCACTTATTTTTTTTATCCAAGTGTGTCTCACTTCATTTTCCATAATTGGCTCTTTTTATATTGTTGTTCCTTAAACTCACCTAGCAGCAGACTACCTGTGAATTTGACAGGGGAATTATATTGTGCTGGTGGCAACACTTTCTTGGGGCCTGTGCTTTTTGCGCATTTGGGAACAGTGTGAACTGAGTTGCAGCTGATGGTAGTTACATGTCACAAGTTTATGCATGGAGAGGGCAGAAGATGGGACACTCCTGAAGCTTCCCTGGGGCACAGGCTTCAGGAAGGGGGCTGGCAAAGTGGCGTAGTAGGCAGCAGAGAGGCGAGAGTGAGAAGCCAGGAAGGGGTGACCCTTACTGCAGTGGACACTGCTGATAAGCACAAGGAACCAACACAGAGCCAGGCCTCAGTGGCCGTGAGAAGAAAGACTCTTCCTAGGGAACCAGGGGGACAGGACCCTTGTCTGCAAGACACTGTGTGTGTGTGTGTGTGTGTGTGTGTGTGTGTGTGTGTGTGTGTGTGTGAAGAAAGGGGAGAGCAGGTTTTTTACAAATCCCTTTTATTTTTGTTCTGCCTCATTTGAGTTTTTCCATTAAAAAAAAGTTATATGTTCTAGCTTCTGTCTTTTCAGTTTAAAAAGCCATTTTGGTCTCTTTGGGGTGTTCCTTATAGGCAAAGCTTTATGCAAATGTACCCTGAAACTCTGGCTCATATGGGACCTTGTTACAGTGAATAAGATGGCTTTGAATGGTGCTATCAAATAATGAAGAGCAAAACAGAGCACTGCACACAGGGCACCAAATTCCCCATAATTTTCTCTGCACTGCAAAGAGCAGGTCTTTGGCTGCCAGGCAGAAGACAGGTCAGGCAGTAATGCCCAGCAGAAGACCAGCGCAGATGTATGGCCACCTTCATAGCATGGTGAGGAAACCAAGGCTGGGCATGACTTCATTCTGGTTATGAGGTCTGAAGGAGTCGGTGTGCAGTGTGCCTGAGATGCCTGGTGCTCTCCCTCTCTTTCTGCACAGCCAGCCAGTACATTCAGGACTGGTATGAATTCAGTTTTCAGTATGTATTTGTCACCACCTTTTTGTTTTGAATTCTAAGCAGTTGGATTCTTTTTTCAAGCACATCCCTTGCAATAAAAACATGTCGGTTTTAATGTATAGCGCTTAAGCTTTTCAAACAATTTGAAAACCATACGCTAGAGCAGTAATGGCAGAAGAGAAATGGCATTCAATAAAACCAAAGCAACTAGAGGATATTATTCTGTAATATAACTTATTAGAAGCAATGATGGTTTCACACAGAATATGGTTTATATCTTGCACACCCTTGTTTGTCCCTCAAATTAGTTTAGAAAATAACGTATCACAGAATCACAGAATCGCTGAGGTTGGAAGGGACCTCTAGAGATCATCTAGTCCAACCCCCCTGCTCAAGCAGGGTCACCTAGAGCATGTTGCACAGGATCGCGTCCAGGCGGATTTTGAATATCTCCAGAGAAGGAGACTCCACAACCTCTCTGGGCAACCTGTTCCAGTGCACTGTCACCCTCACAGTGAAGAAGTTTTTCCTCATGTTCAGATGGAAGCGTCTGTGTTTCAGTTTGTGCCCGTTGCCTCGCGTCCTGTCGCTCGGCACCACTGAAAAGAGTCTGGCTCCATCCTCTTGACACTCTCCCTTCAGTTACTTGTACATGTTAATAAGATCTCCTCTCAGCCTTCTCTTCTCCAGGCTAAACAGGCCCAGCTCTCTCAGCCTTTCCTCATAAGAGAGATGCTCCAGTCCCCTAATCATCTTTGTAGCCCTTCGCTGGACTTGCTCCAGTAGTGCCACATCCCTCTTGTACTGGGGAGCCCAGAATTGGACGCAGTACTCCAGACGTGGCCTCACCAGGGCTGAGTAGAGGGGGAGAATCACCTCCCTCGACCTGCTGGCAACACTCTTCCTGCTGCACCCCAGGATACCATTGGCCTTCTTGGCCACAAGGGCACATTGCTGCCTCATGCTTAACTTGTTGTCCACCAGGACCTGTCCCAGGTCCTTCTCCGCAGAGTTGCTTTCCAGCAGGTCAACGCCCAACCTGTACTGGTGCATGGGGTTATTCCTCCCCAGGTGCAGGACCCTGCACTTGCCTTTGTTGAACTTCAGGAGGTTCCTCTCTGCCCACCTCTCCAGCCTGTCCAGGTCCCTCTGAATGGCAGCACAGCCTTCTGGCGTATCAGCCACTCCTCCCAGTTTTGTATCGTCAGCAAACTTGCTGAAGGTGCACTCTGTGCCTTCATCCAGGTCATTGATGAAGAAGTTGAACAAGACTGGACCCAGTACTGACCCCTGGGGGACACCGCTAGCTACAGGCCTCCAACTAGACTCTGCGCTGCTGATCACAACTCTCTGAGCTCTGCCATTCAGCCAGTTCTCAATCCACCTCACTGTCCACTCATCTAGCTCACACTTCCTGAGCTTGTCTATGAGGATGTCATGGGAGACGGTGTCAAAAGCCTTGCTGAAGTCAAGGTAGACAGCATCCACCGCTCTCCCCTCATCTACCCAGCCAGTCATTCCATCAGAGAAGGCTATCAGATTGGTTAGGCATGATTTCCCCTTGGTGAAGCCATGCTGACTACTCCTGAGCACCTTCTTGTCCTCCACATGCTTGGAGATGGCCTCCAGGATGAGCTGCTCCATCACCTTTCCAGGGATGCAGGTGAGGCTCACTGGCCTGTAGTTCCCTGGGTCCTCCTTCCTGCCCTTTTTGAAGACTGGGGTGACACTGGCTTTCTTCCAGTCTTCAGGCACCTCTCCTGTTCTCCATGACCTTTCAAAGATGATGGAGAGTGGCTCAGCAATAACGTCCGCCAGCTCCCTCAGCACTCGTGGGTGCATCCCATTGGGGCCCATGGATTTGTGGGTGACAAGTTTGCTTAAGTGATCTCTAACCCACTCCTCCTCCACCAAGGGAAAGTCTTCCTTTCTCCAGACTTTCTCTCTTGCCTCCAGGGTCTGGGGTTCCTGAGGGCTGGCCTGAGCAGTAAAGACTGAAGCAAAGAAGGCATTCAGTAACTCTGCCTTCTCTGCATCCTTCGTCACCAGGGCACCCACCCCATTCAGCAAAGGGCCCCACATTTTCCCTAGTCTTCCTCTTGCTACTGATGTATTTGAAGAAGCCCTTCTTGCTGTCCTTGACATCTCTAGCTAGATTTAATTCCAAACAGGCCTTAGCCTTCCTCATCGCATCCCTGCATACTCTAACGACGTTCCTATATTCCTCCCAAGTGGCCTGTCCCCCTTTCCACTTTTTGTATACCTCCTTCTTCTGGTTGAGTTTTGCCAGGAGCTCCTTGCTCATCCATGCAGGTCTCCTACCTCCTTTGCTTGACTTCCTACTCATAGGGATGCATTGCTCTTGAGCCTGGAGGAGGTGATGTTTGAATATTAACCAGCTCTCTTGAACACTCCTTCCTTCTAGGGCCCTAACCCATGGGATTCCTCCAAGTAGGTCCCTGAAGAGGCCAAAGTTTGCTCTCCTGAAGTCCAGGGTTGCGATCCTACTTAGTGCCCTGCCGCCTCCTTGCAGGATCCTGAACTCCACGATCTCATGGTCACTGCAGCCAAGGCCGCCCCCGACCTTCACATCTTCCACCAGTCCTTCTTTGTTTGTTAGTACGAGGTCCAGCAGCACACCTCTCCTTGTTGGCTCCCCCACCACCTGTGTCAAGAAGATCTTGTTTCCCCAAGATCTTCATATACCCTAAGTCTGTTTCTTACCCATACATCATCGCAGATATGTTCACAGCACATAAATGCTAGCTATTTATTATTAGTAACAGAGGAGTTCTGCTAACTTATCAGCAAAAGCGTCACAGTTATTATTTTAGTTTGTTTTTTGTAGAGATAAAAGCTATGATTCCTCAAGAAAGAACAAAATTGAATCCAACTGGTATGCAAAACCATCATATTGGACCTGTAAAAAAAAGTTGCCTTTCTCAGAAAAAAATCAGAGTATCACAAAATGTGTCCTCTGAGAGTGCAGCAGGGTTAAACGCTAATACATAGACATACCAGTTGAATTTAATACCTTTTTTCCTGCAAAGGGCTTACCCTCCTCTGCCTCTGACTGTCTCTTCCTTGGGGCCTCAAGCACTGGTCATTTCCTGATCTTGCCTGTTCTCTGCCTTTGTTATTAGAGCTGAGATTTTGCTGTTAGCATATAAGGTACTATGGTGAAACATGCATTACAGAAGGTCACACTAAGTGATCAGGTTATGTCTAGTGACCTTACACTCCAAAGTGCTACAAAAGACAGATGTTATGAACTCGATTCCTTGGTCTGGCCCAAGTTGTAACTGGTTAGGAGTCTGGATGGGAAGAACAGAGAAGAGACAGTGTTCAGTTGCCACTAAGTTGGCTGTGTGGTTTACAGTATAAATTAAAACAGCCTAAAGACTGTGCTGCCCAAAGATATCCATCTATTCACCCCACTGGCCTCTTCTTCCCAAAGTGAGGAACTGGGTATTTTAATTGCCAGCAGCAACTTTGTGGCTGTGGATATTTCACACTCTGGTAGGTGAAAATCCCAGTTACCCATTGACAACAATCTCCCTTCCAGTACAGCTAGGAGGGTCTAGGGCCAGAATTTGCATTCTCTTAAAATTGGTAGCTAATCTGTTTCATTTTTTGAAAGGTGAGACAAATGGCTTGTAAGCTGCGTATTCAAAGGCCATAATACAAAGAAAATAAAAAGGGGTGATACAAATAGAAACAATGTATGGTGCTAAATCTTTCTTCATGGAATTAGACATTCCTAATACAGTTTACTGAGAACATGCTGGAATGAATGCCACCTGCTTGTCTGTCTCTAAAGATGTACAATATTATCTTGTTGTCTTGTTGTCTAGTATTATTGTGTGTTAACACAATTGTGCAAGCATAACAATTGTCAAAAAGCTATTTTCCATCACCTTCATTTCTTTGCTGTGGGTGCTCTCATGACTTTCTCCTAACTCTTGCTGCTGCTTCTTTTTTGTTTTAAATTTCTTCATATTCTGTTTATGCTAAGGTGTTCCCAGATTTCTGAGGAAAATAATTTATAGATAAAAAGCCTCCTCCATTTAACTCTGAGCATACTGTTAACTGTGATCCCAAATAGATACTATTGTTGGCTTTGGTGGAGTGTTCTTTTTTTTTTTTTTTTAAGTTTTATGAAGCAACATACCTAAGTAGCATTATTTTTATGCCCTTTAAATTTAGTGGAGAATCAGTTAAGCCCTTTTCTTTTGTTTGTTTAAAGTGATTTTGTTACGTATGTTATTCAATGGTAGAATCATTATGTCAATCCCTGAGAAAAAGGAAAGGAAATAGTCATTTTCATTGTTTAACCAAGGACAGCATTTTACCGAGGTCATCTAAGTGAGTGGAACAAGGACCACTGAACGTGTTTACCAGTCTGCTAACTTTTACAGAGATCTGTTAGACCAGCCAAGATCAGTAGCTGAGCTCAGAATCTAGTCTTCAGAGACCATGAGAATGGTAAGAACTAAGAGATATCTTGTAAGGATGTGAGAGGTGTCAGGTGTTTGGTAATGCCTGTGCAAATCCATCCATGATTGACATCTAGACCAAATGTTGTCATTTAAGTAACTTATATCTAGGGTCTGCAAATAGAAACAAATGGCAAAATGCTGTTTCAGCACTCCAAGTTTTACTAACAATGTAGCAAAATGCATAATAGCTATGAAAATGTAATGGGCTGGGTCACACTTTCCTATGGTAGAATCCATGATATGACATGAGAAGCAGCAATGAACCCTCAAGTCTCCTCTTAGACTTATTTTGAAACTTGTCCCCAGGAGGTGGTAGGCTTGAGAGTTGTAAGGCAGCAGAGTTAACCTGAGAACTCATAGGAGGGAAAACTCAGCTCCACAGGGAGACAACTTGTCCTTCAGGGACTGTTTTCTCCAGGTTGTGGTGTGCCCCTTCCCCACACTTTTGAGGCACAAAAGTCTGAGTAGGACTCACAGTGTGTGTGTCCACCTCTATCAAAAATCAAAGAGCTGAGCCTCTTTTACTCCTGTGGCTTTTAGTCTTCCTCAGCATTATCTTTTTCCACAGTTAGCTGGTGTATTACAGTGTTTATTTTCCAGCCTAGTGATCAGCTGAGAGACTGCTGAATGATGGCAGCATTATTTCTTTCCAGATTGCTATCTGCCAGTTCTGACTGGAGCACTAGGCAGCTGGGTAACCCTTCATTTTCCCAGGAAGGGCTAAATTCCCTCTTCAAGTCACTGTTTGATAAATACAGACTCAGAAAATGATGACATTTGTCTCTCCTTTCCTTTAAGAAATTGTATTTAGTCTCTAGATAATTGTTAGATTATTTCCCCTTCCCTTTCTTATTAAGGAAGACCTTGCTAAACATGGGAACTGTGCCAGCTAAAATTTATAGAAGGCTTCCAAGCTTCAGAGAATTGAAACTGGTGTTTTAAATCGTCACACACTAACTCTTCACAACAAATTATACGATGAACATAACCTCCATTCTTTGTTCACACATTATCATTGAGCTTACTCTGAGCTTACTAACGTGTTTGCTCCTTGAAATGTTAGTGTGAAAACGTGTCTGTAGTTACAGATTGTGCGCTCTTTGCTGTTTGAGATCTCCCTTTGCCAAGGACCAAAACAAGATTTAAGTCATATTCAACTCACTCTTACAACAGCAATGATAATTTTTTTATTTATTATTTAATATGAGAGTAGCATCAAAGAGACCCATTCTGCTGGGTACTTTAGCTTCACAGAAAACACTTCCTCAGGTTTATGTTTGAAGGCCTCAAGCAGATAAATGTAAAGAATTATGTGGAATTTTTTACTCTTGGCATTTGGACAAAAATAGGAGGAAGGGAAGAAGAGTTGTAGAGGGAATGTCTTATATAATCAGGTATTTAGACCTTGCTGTATTCTTCTAAATAAGGGTAACATTAGCCCTGAACTGTAATTTTGAATGTATCTAGTCAGGAAACAATGCTTGCTGTTCATGTGAAATTTCAACAGGAATTTTAAAATCAGATCTATTGGCTAGTTGCTATTTTATACTCTGGTAAGTCATCTAGGGCACATGTGGCTGTCTGTTTAGAAGTATTTAGGTGCCTGGCATAAATAGCCTTTAGGAAATTTCTAAGACTCCAGCCCTTAGCATTCTGTTTTTCTTGAGGGGACAGAATACAGCTGCTAGAAGAGTGTTCAAGGGGAGTCGAAAGATGTTCCTGACACAAATAGCCATGTGAATGTCTTTTATGGGACTTCTGCTTCCCGTTGACAAACTTTCTTTGTTTAAACATTGAGTATGGAATAAAGAAACTGAGAAAGCTACTGATACCAAAATATTGTGAGTGCTTTGGCTAATTCCTAATTTCTAGTGTTATGCCTTGTCCACTGCATTTAATTTGAGCATTAAGGACACCTATCACTTTTGCATAAATACGCAGATATATATTGGAGAGCTTCCTCCTCCTCCTATTTATTCTGTTCTCCTGTGGAAAGAGATTGGGACATCTGTCAGCATAACTCTGCCATTATGCTTTCTGAATCTGTTTTTTAAGGTTAAAATTCTTCAGGGCATTAACTGAAAATCTGCTTCCAATTTGCCTTATTCAGTGATTTGATAAGGAGAGAAATAAATATTGAAGGACAAGGTTAGATATTTTCAATGGCTTACAATTTTTGCATAGTTATATGTAATGTACTCTTCCGTTAGAAGCTTGAAAACAAATTATTTTCTGCTGATTTTGACATTAGTGATTTGTCAGGCAGAGTTTATCCTCTTTAAAAGAAAGGTAAAATTAATGATTGATAAGTAATAAGATGAAAATGATCAGGCATTTATTTGATGTGTACAGTATTTTATTATGTCAGAACTTTTTATTTATTTGTTAGCATAATTAATGATGACAGCACACAACTTGGAAAGTGTTAATTGAGAGACAGATCACAAAGGATATTATAGTAAGTATTTCAGTCTGTTAATATCAGATTCAAACATTGCAACTCAGATCTCAGATTCATTAACTGGGCATCAAAATGAAACATGTCCTTGTTACTGTGAGAATACTAAATATAAACAATATGTAGAAAAAACAATAATCCAGTTCAGCATGTAAAATTACTGTTCTGAAGGTTGTATTCAAAGTCTTTGAAGATTGGCACAAATCATTACCACTTATAAGTGATGTGAAGCTTTCCTTGTTAGTTCAGTTTCTTCAAATATCCCTGTTTTCCCCATCTCTTCTTATTCAGCTGTCTTGCTGTATACAGTTTGACTTGATGCCTGTTTGAGGATCCTATGTAAGAGCTACATTTTCTTTTAATGAGAATGTGCCACAAGAGCTGCTAGCTGCAGTGGTCTTTCAAATTTTTCTTTTCAAAGGTGACCAGGTAGCTCACCCTCCTGTCAGGTATCTTCAGAGTAGACATGGTTGACAAATTGCTCTCTCTGAGTAATTAAGGTACAGCATGTATGAACAGCTGTCTTCGGGGCTCATTGACTCTTTCACTGTCTTCTGATTATAAGTTTTATGTTCCTACTGCCTCCCCATGCTCATTACACTCCCAAAGAGTCGCTTGTTTTTCCCTAAAATCAGTGGTAAAAGACAAAAAGTTGGAAAATGTCAGTCCAAAGTCTAGAAAGAAAAAAAACAACAAACAGCACTGAACTGTGGAAAAGTCAAGTGCAAAACAGAATAGATCACTGTGACACTGTAAAAACAAATAGCCTGATGTATATTTTTTAGCTTATTATTAGAGGGGCACTAATAACTATTGTAGCTGTTAAATATTCTAACCATTAGCCTAAAATATCTAGGAGAATTTCTAAGGTAATATCTAGATAGATTTCTAAGATTCTAAAAAGACACAACATTCCTCAGTTGGAATGATGGGAAAATAAGTTAAAAGAAGGCCATAGTCAAGTTTTTGAGTTACTTAAATTTGACAGCTTTTACAAAATTATTCAAAAGTAAAACTGATGCATTTTCACTTTGTGCATTCTTATTTTGAGTTTGAGAATGAATATGACCTCCTCTATACTCCACATTTCCCCTATATCTAGGCAATATTTCCTGCCTAATCTAAAACTTTAAATCCAGAGATGTAAGGAAGCATGACATTGTTTATGGCAGTAATGTCAAAGCAGGTGCACAGGCTTCTGAAAGGAAATGTGTCTACTCTTGTATAAGTGACATAGAGTACATGACTCACATTTGCATGTGTCTGATAATCCTTTGTGGAAAGCTGTTATAATAGTTTCTACTGTAAAGACCCTTATTTTTGAAAAGGCACTCCTCTTAAGAGAGAATCACGTATAGTCCACTTTGCAAGGGACATATATGCTTTCTTCAGCTCCCGTGTGAATCTTCTTCACAAAAGTGAATTACGCTGTGTAAGAGTATCTGATTCCTGTTTTCCACATGAAATGAACACCAGGATAAATTAACCTGCTCTATAAACAGATGTGTTAGATGAATACAACATTTGATATATGTCAAAGCATAACTATTTCAGGTAATAGAGTCCTAGAAAAAATCCTCTGTGGGGGACAGAGACGTTCTAAATGAATGAATTTATTCGAGTGACAAGGTTATACATTTAGCAGGATTCTACAGTAGCACCAATGTAAATCTTCAGGTAATGAATACAAGCCTGGACTGTGCAAGGAGGAGGTAAATTGTCACAACAATTCATCACAGGCTGGTTTTGATTAGGTTCCAAGAGGCTCAAGAATTTTTGCATGTCTGTGGAAATAAATTGGCTTCTCCTAAAACAGTTTTTTTTAAACACATATAGCTTCTGATGAAATGGTGTAATGATTTTGCTGTGCTCTACATGAGTTCATTTTTCTTCAGTGAACATGCCCCAGGAAGAGGCAAATGGATCAGAAATGGAAATTGGCTGTCAGAACGTAAATTGTTTCAGAAGCTGTCTGTTTCTGCCTAGCACGTTACAGTATTTTCTGATTCACGGGCAAACAAGAGCCTGTTGAGCAAAAATGAGCTCAACAGCACTGGGGAAAGCCTTTGTCATGTCTCATGTTTTATGGTGTGCTGAATAACTTTCTCCTTAAAGACAGCTCTTAGAGGCATCCTGCTGCCTCCTCTTCTGCGTGCAGGTTCTGAGCATGCCCTTGACTAGAAATGGAGCCAGTCCCCTCCTCATACCCTTAGCCCGCAGAGAGGAAGCTCTGGGGAGCATACACTGAATTCAGCCTTCACAATGTGAGAAAGACAGGGCCAACAGTCTCTCAGTTGCACCAGCTTATAACAGGTAAACTCGGAGACCCTTAAACACAGGATATCATTCATTATAAGTGCAAACTATCTTTAATTTATAATGACAGACGATTCTTCTCAGACAGTCCTGGAAATGATTCTGCTGTTCTTGGTAAGAATTTGCTCATATTGTCTCAGGTTATAACAAGTATCTTATTTCTAATAAGTGACCTGCTAGGTGCTGGTTTAAGAGTGGCACTGATAGACCCTCAATAGAAAGGAATATTTCTGTCTTGTTCAGCTTGCTGCAGCTGCAGTTTCATGAGCATCTGTTGTGTGTTAATGTGAAAATTACTTTATTGGGGTAATGTCTTTAATATTAGAGAAACATGATATTAGTAAATACATATGAAGACTCAAACTCATTTTAGCCTCTCTGTTGAGGTTAATAAAGACAATGACCAGCAGTGATCCAAGTAAGTTAAGTAAGAGAAATCACTGGCATATTTTTAGCATGCAATTATACTAGTATAACTTTGACAGTGTAACTACTAATGTGGACATTTTTAATTTGGGATGAGAGTTCACATGAATGGATGGCTGTGCTGGTATTCCTCTAGCAATATAATTATTCTGTTATAATTTTCCCAATACATTTTCTGTGTAAGCAACTTCTTGATGTTTCTGGAATAATGAGTGATGCTACTGTACATGAGAAAATGGGAACTACACAAAGAGTCATAAATTTGCTAGAGATTGTTGGAGGTGATAATAGGAGAAAGTAAATCCATAATTATTAAGCCAAATATGTTCTTCTGATGGTAAAATAGTGGCCCTAGGAATGGAGGTCATGGGGTTTTGGAAATTTCACAAAATTTAAAGGGAGATAGTATTTAGAGTAAGTAGTGGACAGAGATCAAGAAACTTAAATAGCAGAATCAAAAACTGACCACTAGAGAAAATACTTCAGAGCATTTTATAATGATTTCTACCAATAAGCATGTGCAACAGAAATACCTTATCAAAATGAAAGAAATATACCGGTGAGTGTTGTCCCAGAATAAGCAACATCTGTCTGTTGTTAGTGGAGAATAGCTGGATCCTGAGTCTTTGGCAATTGGATTTTGGAAAGCTCTCAGGGATAGACATTGTCCAATGCAACACCAAGTGTGTGATGAATCCTTCCAAGTCAAGGTGTTTCCTGACACTTTGAGAAAACTGTTAATCACTGTCCTGGGGAAAATGCCCAGAGCTGCAATAATTATCACTCTTTCATTTATTAAGGCAAAAAGTGAGGCATTGGCTAGGATCCCAGCAGAAAAACTTGAATCTTTTTACCACAAGCATAAAATTATCCAAAAAAGGGGAATAGCAGTCTCAAATCCTGCAGTTTCTCTTTTTGTAAGATAATGCTGTATGTTGAATTACAAATTAATACAGATTAACTGAATTTGCTGTGCAAAATGATGTCACTTTTACAACAACCGTTGTTTTGAAGGAGGGAAAAGCTTTTCATGAAAGTTTCTGTTTCAAAAATGTGAACAAATATAGATTCCAAGAGATTTTTTTCCCAGGAAATTACCCTAAGCACAGCATGTTACTACTCATGTAGTAGAGTAAAATGTTTGCTTTGTTGGTGTTCTCACCAGGTTTGGCTAGTATACACAACTAAAGCAAGTAGTTGGTCCTGTTAGTGTAAAGCTGAAAAGGGAACAGCAGTATTTCTAGTTGCCTGATGGCTTTTTTGCCAACGGCATAAAAGTGCTTGCAAAATGTAGCATGGGGAATTTCCAACTGAAATTGTTGTGTGCCACATTTGAAGCTGCAAGAAAGGTTTGAGTCTGTTGAGTTGAGTTTTGTTGTGTGAGTTAATATCATGTGTACAGAAATACTTAACTGGGTTAGCTTATTATTCTTTCTTTCCTTTATCTTTTCTCAAGAAACTGAAAGACTTCAGTCTTTCAAAACTCAAAAGATTTGGCTTTGAACTGTCCTTCCCCACATCAGTTTTCAAATCTTTTGTGTTCTTACTGTGTGACTCCTTTTGCTCTTTATGTGCCACAACCAGTGGAAAACATTATAGGTCTGATTCTTCTGTTTCAGCAGCATACATCAGCAGTAATACCCTTGAAATAAATGGAGCTAACCACTGACATAAAACTGGTGGAAGCGGGAAGTCAATGCAGATAGAAGAATAATGTCAACTTATGTCCTTATTTTCCAGAGGACAAGTGTTGAGGTTGAAGTTCTGCTGCAGAGTGACCTGGTATGGCCCCTATGCTCTATCAGTTTGTTGCCAGCTTCATTTCTCTTGCTGATTTACATAATCTGTGTTTGAATACCTCCAGCAAAGGAGGCAAGCCACAGTTTTAACTCAGAACACTTGTCTTATCTGAATTCACATTGCTCTGGATATCTTATTTTATGTGGAGAGGAACTAGAGACAATACTTAATAATGTTACAGCCTGTCTAGCAAAAGATTTGAAAAACAGAATATTTGTTTAACCTGAAATTATTTTATCAGATGCAAGGTGTTAACCTGTCTGAGAGAGATGACAGGTTTTTGATTTGCAAAATCTGAGCACATTTGGTGTCCACGTTTTCTCCAATTTTCTCCTGTTATTCTTCATTCTGTCTCAATTTTTGCTGAGAGTCATTCACAAGTAATGAATCTGGGATGCCTCAGAGCAAACAGATGGCTTTATCTGGCATAATGCATGTAGAAAGAAATGTTCAATTCTGTGAGTCAAAATGGGGGGAGGCTACGAAATTGAGTTCAAGTCGTTAACATAAGGAGTGAAACCTGGAAGCACAACATGCTTGTATTTTGAGTAGGGATTGGGTATTTTGAGAATTCAGACCATGGTGAGAAAGTTTTGCAGAGTGATCCCATTACATTTTTACACCCATGAGAAAGAAAAATCAGGCAAACAACTTCCTTAGAAGGATTAGGAAGAAGAGTCAGAGCTTAACACCATGCAGACTAGGTAATCATAGCAATTCAGGGGTGTGCTTTTGAAGTCCTTCATTAAAGCAAGGCTTCACTGAAACAATCTACTTAGGGTGAGGAGCAGGCATGTGTGTCCTGTGTACACTTTGGTATTGAGGACCTGACACACACTCTCGAGTGGCATGTAATGCACATTCAGTGGTTTCTTGGCTTGGTGGCTCTGTAGATACATACAGGCAAGCTGCTGAGTTGGGAACTCTGATGTGATGAGTTTACCATGCACTCCAGATATTTTCTTCCCCACTATTTCATTCCCTTGGTTTGTGAACAGCTTGAAGTGACCTTTTCACTGTGTTTCCTCACTTTTTTTTTTTTCCTTTGCTGCCCACCCCCACCCCACACCCACATCAGGAAACCTCAGGATTAGCAAAATGAATGGCCGTTGAAAATCCTGATCTTGAATACTCATAAAGCTCTGGAATTCACAGGCTGAACTTTATTTCACTGGAGGTGGACAAAATAACCAGATGTGTCATACCATGCAGATGGTGGGACTGAAAAGGAGACAAGTGGATGCTGCTTGCTTTTCTGGGAGAAGTAGGCAGCACACTTCTGCCTGAGGTATCACGAATAATAAGGCTAAACCAACTCATTACTTTCAGTCACTTCTTTTTCTGTTTCCTGCTAAAGAAAAATACGCCAAACTGCAGAGAGTGCTAAGCTTTATAGTACCACTCTCTTAGAAGGTATTACTTGCTCTAGAGGTTGAAAAACATGGCATAGTTCAAGGATGTTAGTAGGATGCTGCCTGCAAGCAGAAGAGGGCTGTTGAAACCTGTGATGACGGAGAAAGAAAGGAATCCTCCGGCAGATTCACAATCAAAAACCTGTGCTGTCATTGATTTGTGAATGGAGCAGATACAATTTCTCTTTTTCTTTCATCACAAGGCAGAGTAGGGGCTTGCAAAGTGGAGACTGTAGAGGCAAAATTTACTTATATCTCTCCCTGCCCTCCCCCCTGTGTGTTTGCCAGTCTGCTCTAGCTTCTATCTTTAAGTTTATATTAATTTGCATTTACAGTAATGATAGAGAAAACCTCAAGTAGTTCCTGAAACCCTTTGAAGATCATCTGGAAAATAAAGTCTTGATCATCCCGTATCTGTTGGCTACTCATGGACAAGAAATTCAGAAACATATCTTGTCCATAAGCAGTTACATACAGATAGCAATGCCAAAATGTTCTGCTTTACAGTGACACTTGCAGTATGTGGCACTTTTGATTTATCCTAATAATAAAGGAACAGTTAGTTCTATTTGTTTGCTCAATTCAAAATTCCAAAACTTCTTTGCAGTTTGAGTTTCGCCCCCTGGCCTTTGAGAGGATCTTTTGTCATAGTGTGTGGGTTCAGCATCTCTTTTTTTGTGTTGTTCTCATAAACATGCACGTAGAAGGTGTCCTTCAGTAAAAACAGTACTGCCCTGGATAAATGCAGACTTTTCTGGATCAATCAGACTACTGCTGGATCTGCTAGGACTTGGGAGACAGCATAAGAAGTAAAATTACTCACTGCTTTGCTTTTTTATCTGATTCACAGAAAAAAGATTAACTTGTGTGCTGGTATTTGAATGCAATGTTTAGAACCTGCACAAGAGAGATCTTTTTCAAATGTAGAACAAGAATAAGCCTGAAATTGTACCTGGCTTTAATATATTGCAAAGTGTACGTCCCCGAAAGTCCTCAGGCCTCTTGTTATCTTTCCTAGGATGCCTTTGTACTACAATATCTGTCTTTCCACAACTGCCAGTGCAGGCAAAGCAGCTCCTTTCCTTCTTTCCCTACTTACAGGTGGCCAGGTTCTCATTTGGCATCTTTAGAAATCTGTTTCAAATTGTCTTCCTCGTGGTTCTCCATTTGACACTAATTGCACTAGAGTATAAGGCATCCAGCCCTCACAGTTCAAGTTTATAGTTTATGGCAGCAAAGGTTATTCCACGGTGTCCAGACAACCAGTGTCTGAATTTGCAAGTGCAGTGGGAAGTGGGGGACATAGGTTAGTCTCTCTCAGTGAATAAAGTAAAAATTCAAATATTACCTCAGCAAAGCTGGTATGTATGCAGTATTGAGCATCGTACAGCACAAGCGTGGGGTATGCTGTGCTTTTCATGGGGGGTGCAGCAGTTGTGCAAGGACAGTTTGGTAACAGTGAATGTGAATGCTGGGGACCTGACTTTACCTTGTTCCTAATGGCATTCAGGGCAGAATAGTTAAGAGGTGAGCTGCATCCTTGTATCACTGCTAAAGGGTTTAGGTTCGAAATCCTAGCTTGGTGTACACGCACAAGGTCTCACACTCGCTCTCCTTTCATAATTATTCCACCATAAGCAGGGCTGATTCCAGCTCTAGCCAAAGCAGGCAGCTGCCAAAGTCAACAAACTGTTGGGGACGATGAGAGACGAGTGGCCCCAGAGCCCAGACTGCCTGTGGTGGAGCCTGGAAAGCCCAACCTGCGGCTCCTGCAGGATCGGATCAGGGTGCGCCATGATGGTAACTGCTAGGGAGATCCGTCTGGCAGCAACGGTGCCTGCCCCTGCTTCTCCTTTCCTTTGGCAAGCTTTGCTCTTGGAGCCCTTCTTTTTGCTCCACGACCCTGGCCCCTCAGGGGGAAAAATTCAGTTTTGTTTCCACTGTCAAGGAGACTGGAACTGGCTGTGAAACTGGGCTTTGTTATGTGGCACAGTTTAAGATTCAGTGCTCATTAATATAAACTTAAATCAAACAAACTAGAGTAGAGGGGATCCGATAATTATTATTGCCATTAAAAATAGAAGTGTGTTTAACAAGAGGAAAAGATAACTTTCTAGTGTCCTAAATTTTTATATAGTATACATCTTTGTATAAAGCATTCTAAATCAAATTAAGGAGATTAATTAAGTTTTCTTATTTAACTGCCCTAATAAATTTAATTACAGCATTAGAAAGATAAGATCTTCAATCTTATCTACAGTCTACAGATAATCAGAAAAAAAAAGGTCAGATGCCTTTTTCTGTACCCTGTTTATATTGTCTACATATTAACATGGTCAAAAAGTTCTGTTTACTGCGGTTCTACCCCATAAAAATGATCATATTGACCACAAGCTGCTAAGTTTCAGGCAAATTGTGCATGAAATGTTGTATTAGAGGAAAATCTGCATGATAGACATGCTTAGAAATCTGGAAATGCTAGTACCAAATTATTGTCAGGAAAATATGTTTCGTAGCCAAAATCAAAGTGACATAATGCTCTTTTCTCAATCTTTTGTTCTTATTCCTTCATATGTGTTGCTAGTAAATCTTTTTAAAAGTGAATTCTCTTGCTCAGAATTTTCTTGTGATCAAAAGGAAATTTTGAAGCAGCAGTGCTTTGTTGGAGTGAGACCTTCCCATGTCTCTCTTCTTTAGAGTAAGCAGTTTTATGAAGCTTGTTTTATTCTTGATAATACAGCAGGAGCCAGGGGTTTATATATTTAAGACTGCTGTTTCCCTACATAAGCTTTAGGTGAATAAATGTATAAGGTATTTGTATTAAAAAATTGCTGTATTAGCAATTTTAGTCTGTATTGTTCACTGAACAAAGAAGTTTATAATACAGATTTTTCCTAATGAATGTGAACAGTAACTATGCATTTAGATATCTGTCATGTGCTTTTTTTTATTGATTTGATTACCTTATGACAATGTATCTTTTCTCTCATTTGGTCATCATTTTCCCCGCGGTGTTTCCTACCTTGTTAATAAATGAATCTTCCTGGGTATCTTCTAAATGTTCAAAGTACTTGTCTCTCTCTGGAGTATCTGCAAATCTTTTCTTGTAAATAGCATTTAGGTTTCACTTGTCAGCAAAGTAACATTCAAAGTGTGACAGGGGTTCCCAGAGATGAGCTTGTTAGATGTCAAATATCTGAGAATGTCACAAAAATATTAATAATTCTAAAAGGAAATTTAAAACTTCCTTTAGCATAAATTAGTTTATTTGCTTTACAAAGGGACTTTGCTCGTTTACCTTCATCTTACTTATTTTTAGAGAGATGCACAAAATTTAATCACAAAGGTAGGGGTGAGAGCAGATTTGGTAAATGCCAACTTTCTGCTGCATTCCTCAGAAACTTTCTGAATTTTGGAACCACTGGTTTTTGTTGATGAGGACTCATGTATCGATCATGTCCTGCCTCAAGTCCTCTTGAGTTTCTAGAGTTCTGACAGGACTCGTGCATGACATTTTCAAATGAACTAGCCATTCCTTGGGAGTCCTGCCACCAGCAATGGCACCAGCCTTGAAGGAAGGTGATGGATGTTACATTAGACAATCGAAGGAACTTCAAGGTCAAAAAATGATAACCAGGCAATAACCTAAAATGCTGTTAGGTTATGTGCTGATTCTGCAGTGTTTACATGAGTGAATAATTCCACTGGGAGTGCACAAATTTTATTTATATGATAAATAAATGTATTTTTGTAATAAGCAAAAGGATTTTTTGATGTTGAGATCGGTGCTTTTAATAATGCATGTCTTCTTGGCAAGTTGGTGCTGATATAGTTGCCTGCCTTCAGGAAGAGGGTTTCATATCATATACTAGTTCAAATCTTCGGGGATATGGGTGAAATAAATATTTTTGAATTCAGATCTTAGCAGATGAGTTAGACTTAAAGTAACTTTCAAGTATTTTTTTTTAATATACTGCTTTGTAACATTTTAATTCTATCCATTTAGTCAATGAGTTCCAATTCTAGATTCATAGTGCAAATACACATCTGCTTTACCTGTCTATTGTGTAATCAATGAGACCACTCGCAGTTGATAAGTTAGATTTGTGCAGAAACATTTGCAATGTCTGTTTCTCCTTTGGTTCTTATTTCAAAATCACTTTAGTTCACAGTTAACTAAAACTGGTTTGATATCCCTATGATTACTTCTTGATTACAGCCCAAATCTTATAATCACTGTTTTTATGTGCTTGTGTTAAAGCATACAAGTAAGCCAGAGGAAGAAAATTGGGGCTGTTCTTGTGTTTACAATTCAACAAAGGAATTTCTCTGCAAAGCATCTAACCTCCAAAATTTGCTTAATTTATCACGAAGTTTATCAGCAGTGGAGAACAAAACAATGCTTGGTTTAGGAAGACAGCTAGATGTTTTTCTCCAAGCCCTATTCTGATTTGAAGTTTACAAGACCTCTGAAGATACTTCCAGAGCAGTGAGGAATTTGAAAACTGAAAATTACCGCTGTAATGTTTTAGTCAATTTTGCATGAGAAATTGAAGCTTAAAGGTAAAAAGGATGGTATGTCAAAAACCTTTCTCCAGCAAAATTGGTCAGGGAAGCAAATAATACAAGGGAAGGAAAATAACTCATATTTGGACTCTCAAACTTTTTATGCCCTTGACCTTGTTGTTTATCTAATAGGAGAAGATTAAATTTCTGTGGTGATTACTGGTGCATACGAATATTTTGGCTTTCTTGCCAACACAGGCCATGGTCTTCTTAAAGTGATGCTTTTTTAACAGAATCTTTCTTTTGTAAGGTCATTAATTTGTTTCCCCAAAAGCCAGCAACCTGATTGCTGGATCAAATCGTACTGACATTCCCTTTTGAGTCTTCAGTTTGTGTATTATGCAAACTTAATTAGATATAGACAGTAATAGACTTCTTGGGGATTATTTCTGCTGCATTTACTGGAGGGATTTTACATCTATTTGGAATCATTAATCTCTGTTTTATTACTGTTATTTACTTGTGTGTATCTGTGCAGGCAAATTGTGTATACAATTGCATTTGATTGACTGATAATATTATGCAGTAGGTGAAACTTAACAAGTCTCTGCTAAAGCACTAGACAGTCTGATTAATTACTCTGCTCCTTCCTATGTTGTGGCCAGTTCCTTCTTGTGAGCTTTTTCAGGTCTCTGTGGAAAATCCATTGCATCTGCTAAGATTGGAGGGGAAGGTAGCCTGTCTTTCTCTTTCCCATCTGTGCTTGCATCTTGCTGTGTCTTAGGAACTTCTTTAACTGTTGCTGGATGTGTCACTGCTGTTTGGTGTTGATGATAATGCTGCTGGCTTGTTGCCCTAGCCTGGGATCTTCTGCCAGTTTTAGAGGCTTCTGGGTGGTATATGTGTATGGATTTAACAGCTTCACCATTGCTTGACTGTTTTAAGACACCATGATTCATGTACTTTCAAACTAAAGTGAGGGTTAGATTCTGCAAGTTCTGAATACTGTGGCCTCGATTCAGGGAAGAAGTTAATTTAATATTCTGGATTAGTTTGACTCAGATCTCTACCTATAAATATGTGGATCTGTGTAATGCTCAGGCAGGGATTTATGAGGGAAGCAGAGCAAAGGGACCTTTGCTGCCTTGAAGTGGCTCGTACTTGCTAGGAGCTAGGGAGAGTGCTGGGTGAGGTAGCTGTGCTCCCTTGGAGTCAGTAGCACTGCCTTGGCTTTCAGTACTGTAACTTGGGGTGCTGAGTGTGGTCTCAGATTAGCCAACGCTGGAGCATGTCGAAACTAATCCTGCCATATTCTTATATATGCCCTGATCCCCTATTTGTCCATATATCTTGGCAGAATACCCTCTGGTCCTCTGAAAGAAGGAGTGGGAGTATTCTTTTCCAGGCAATTGGTTGGACTTTCTCTGTCCTTTGGTTTCAACTGTGGGAGGTGTGCTGGAAGACTGTCAGCAGTGGAGTGAGCTTGCCAGTGTCCTTGCTTGCAAAATGATTGAGTTCCTTGCTAAGCGAAAACACAGCTCAGGCTTTAACCCGCAATTGCAGTCTGCCAGCAAACAAGTTGCTACTGTACACCAGAGTTTTGATTTTCTTTGGAAATGCATGTATCTAGTCTAGGGATCCTGACGTCAGTCTTATGCTCTTGTTCAGTGAGAGTTTTTCATTTTTCAGAAACAAATGAAAAGCTGATGCACCTATAATATGCAAATGAAAGGGTGAATCTCAGAAAATAAGTGATGCTGCATTTTATTTTAGGTATAAAATATAAGAAATGATGCTGTGAATGAAATGCTTAGTGTGTTTTTATAATGCCAATTTACACTCTAGCTAGCGTATTATGGGATAGGGAATATGGACACAAAGTTGCCCAGTAGTGTTCAGGGTGTAAAATAGTATGGTTGTTAAATTTAGTCAGAGTAACAGCTGAGCCCACTGCAACACCCCTGGGGTTCACATTGCTATAGCATGTTGCTTTGATGAGTCTGTGCTGCTCACTGAAGGGATTGAATGACAAATGACCTTAAGGATGTACTTGTATTTATTTATTTATTCACCTATCTATCTATCTAGTCAGTTAGTTATTGTGGTCTTAAATTTGCATCTTTGCCTTAGAAAAGTATTGGCTTTTCTGTAGATATTATAAACAAGAGTGACATAGCAGCAGTAATAGTCTTAAACAGGGAACTATGCAGAAAAATGAGTGGACGTTTAGATTTTTATTTGGTTTTGGTTCTAGATTGCACTTGACTGGAATTTTTTATTTTCCTAAAATGATATGCATACTATCTGTGAAGCTGGAATACTCTTTTAAGAGCAGGAGATAAGTCTAGGAGATAGGATAGTGTTGTAGCAGATCTTGCTATTCTGTTTTCCTGTCTCCTGACAGTTCTTAAAAAAGACCTAAATTTTCTATCTTCCTGCCCACGCACCTTCATTCAGTGAAAGATACACCTTAACTCTAAAAAGAAGTCAGAAAATGGTGGATAAGAACAGCTGATTATACTGTTTGCTGAGACAAAACTTCTGGAAGTGCTATCAGGAGGTACGCAAATGTACGTGCAATTACATGCCTAATTTTAATTGTGCAGAAAATTATTAGCTTGACTAGTGTCTGTCCAGGACTAACTTGTTGCCCATATGTTTTTCAGACAAATGTGATTCCAGACTTTTGTCATAACACTCTCAGCTAGCCTTCTGCTGCTTTCCTAGTACTTCTGCCTAGCAGTTCTGAGGACAGGGCTTCTAACAGAAAAATTATTGTATTCCTAGAATTTATGAGAACCGTAATTTCTACACTTAAGAGGACAACCTGTTGCTAAAATCTTTGTTACATCCTCCATTTTCTAATTATACCAGCTGGATATCTTGTGAGAACTGAGATATATTTGAAAGCATTATGTCAGCAGGAGGCTTTATCTATAGGAACTTTAACCAAGTTTAGGTGAGATAGGACCCTGTATTTCCCAAGCTGTTAACATGTTTCTGTAGGTTCTTGTTATGAACAAATGTCTCCAGTGATTGTGGTGACAAGTGAATAAGTTTGGTTTCAATATTGTGAATCATTCAGAATTCTTAAATCATAACTTTCTATACATGTATTTTAAACTAAAATATCTTTTAGCTAACTTGTGGTTTCTTCAGCTTTAAGAAGGATCTGCCCACTCCAAATGCTGTGCAGATTAAATTCAGAAAAAGCAACCTAAATGTGCAAATGCACAGATTTGACCTTGACCTTGACCTTGTCTTCTAAGAGTGAATGTCATTTAGACTTTCCTTGAGGCAGAGAGCTATTGTTCTGGCCTTCTGCATTAGAGCTGATTAGAAAATGTGTGACAGGGATTTTTCTGTCTCACATAAAGCGCTGGATTTTTATGGTCAAAAACATGCAAACTGAAAAGAGAGAAAACTTAACTGAAAAACAATTTTGATGGCAAATATTTCTCCAGGCCAGGTTCCTCCCTGTTTCCTTTAATCTGTTTCTCCATCCTCTCACTTGCTCCTCATTCTGGTCAGACTTCTGCAACCATGTTCCAGTCAACTCAAGTATCCTTCCTTCCCTCATGCCTGTCTTCCTCCAGTATCTTGATTTTTCTCCTTATAGCCTTTTAAAACTTATGCCTTCCCGTCTGTGCAGCTTTCATCTCCAGTGCACATGAGAAAGTAAGTATAGATGCCACCTCTGTGGCATTGCTAAAATCCGCTGGGAAGATAGTGCCAGTGGGCTGAGTGCCAAATAACACAGAAGAAAACAGAGTTATTCTTTTAAGACTGAGACACTGAGAAAACATTTAGAAAATGACTTGCCATATTGTTCTTTTTCTGACTTTTTTGTTTTTTCCTGTACTTCCCAGGAAGGGATCTGTCATGATGAATGGATTAGCTGCACCCTTCTCCTTAGTCTCTCTTGGAGACATCCTTTCAAGTAAATAACTTACTGTTTTTTGCTCCCTTCAGAGTGAAGCCGCAGGATGCTACCACCTGCAGAACTAGCATCTTAGTTACAGGCAGTCACTTCTCCATCCATGATACTTTGGGTCCACTGTGATTTAACCTATGCCAAAGTCTTCATATGTCTAGACCTCATAACCTCGGAGTGCTTCCTCATTCCCAGATCTAGATATGCTTTCTGGTTAGCACCTGACTCAATTTTGGGCACATATTGACATAGCCACTCCTCGAACCTTGGTTTCCCAGAAAGGTTATCTGTTTGCAATGAAGGAAGGGGAGTACTGTGATTACTTTAAGAACACAACAGCTCTGAAGAGCTTCTTCAAAACTTATATATCCCAGGAGCATGTACTTTTTTAGCTTCTACTTCTCCTTGCCGCAGGAAAACCTCATTGCTTCTTTAGGGAGGCCCCATTTTTGGGCTCTGTAGTTCAGTTTCTGCTCTGCTATTGCTATCCCACCTTGAGCTCAGGAGTCAGGTTTCATATCTATTCAAGAATCAGGTCTAGGTTAGAGAAAGTTGAGTAGCTCAACAGAGAAAAGGTTTTAAAGGTGCTGACATAGACATTGTCAGTTAGGTACTGGTGACTGGGGCTTGTTGTCCTGGGAATGCTGTGGAACTGGAGCCCATGGAAGAAGGAGCAGAATAAACAGTGCTATTCCTAATAACCATAGAAATAATACAGGCATATAACCCAGTGCTTCACAGTTTTTAACTATGAAACTGATGATTAACAATGAATAATATACTCAAATAATATTGCTCTCTTCTGTTTCCATGTTCTTCTAAGGAATAGCTTTATAATGGTTATGTTCAGGTAAGGTTTTGTATTAAGAGTATCACCAAGACATAAGAACCTGAATGAATCAGATTTATTCTGCGATGTTTGGACTTTTGACTGTTTGTGATGGATTTATTGCAAATATTTGCCAGTCACACTATAACATTGAATTATCTCATTATCTCATGAAATACTCTTTTTTAAATATACAGTTGCATATTTTAAAAAATACACTTTAAGTTTAATATTATGTTAACCCCTTATGTTAAAATAGCTCTAAACCATTGGAAACAAATACAAAATTATCATGAGCAAGATTGAACTGAAATTTGCTTCTGCATTAGAAAGAATATAAACAGAACATTTTCCATTATTGTGCACTCTGATCAAAGGTAAGAAGGAGAGCAACAAACATTCTTGGAATACAAATTCAGCTACTTTCTTTATAAATCACTTAGAAGCTTAAAGATTTTTTTATAAGTTTTTTTTAATTGAATTTTCATTGTCTTCTAGGCCTTGACTTAAGCCACTTAGTTACAGAAGCAAATTGCATAGGTAAACTTAAGTTTTATTCATTCTGTCTTTTTAGTTTTACTTACATGTTTCTCAATAAGAAATTCATAATGAATGAAACTCCCAAAGATTTCAAAAGGGACAAATTTAAGTTTTGATAGAAAACTTCCTTTTCACATAGTGATTAATAGAGTATGTAGCCCCTGTTTGACCTTTCCTTGTTTCTTCATTGGAAACTTGATGGAGAGAAAGAGAGAAGGCATGTAAGGATCTTGAGATTTCTTACCTTCCCACTGCATGGACCAAAGTCCTGGTCCATGAAATACTTAAGCCTTTACTTTAGCTGTGCAAAGGATGTGGATGGAATGGCTCACATGCTTCAAGTAAAACATGAGTTCAAACATGTGCTTAGATTTGCAACTTTGGTAGTTAACTACTTAATTGATTGTTTAACTGCAGTAACCTCTCCCCTTCTCCATTGTCTCTCTCCAATTATATGTTTGCATCAAGCATTTTTTGTTTGTCTTATATCTGGATCAAAAGCATTTTGAAGAAAAGGCTGTGCAAACACAGGAGTAAAAGACTGTGGGGTTAGTAAAGTGGGGTCAAGGTAACTCTAAGCATTATAGTGATTTGAATAATGAGCCCTGACTTACTGCTGCATAAAGAAATCCTCAAGGAAGACTCTCAAGCTCTCTGTTTACTAGTATTGTCCTTTAGTCTTATTCTTTTTAATTTTCTGTGTCTTCAATAGGGGAACCCTGCCCTGAAGTTGTAATCCCATCTTTGCATCAAAGAGCAGTACCTGTTCTTCTGGGTGTCAGTGGAGAGATGAATGTATATTCAAATATCGTGTATGAATCCTTTTTCTGGAATTGTTCCTGAGAGGTGTGCAAGAACAAACTTAATGTTCCTTGAAAGTCATACCAATACAGTTACACAGAAGCAGGAACATTCATCTCCCTCCCCCATCCTCTGTCCCTTCATGGACAAGAGGAGTCTCCTGAGGTGAGTCGGCTAAGACTAATGTTTATACTAGCAATTGTTTGGCAAGATTTTGTATGTGATTAAAGATAGTAATAATGAAACAGATGAAACAGGTCCCTTTTGGCGAGGGACCCTGCAAAACAATCAATAGATTAACAAATTCACTTACAAGGAAAGTGATTTTTTTTGTTTTTAACCTAAACTGGCTGATGTTTTATAGTGCTGATTCCATACTAAAGCTTCTGTTGTCAAGGTCTCTATTTCTCATGCCACTTTCTACCTAAGGCTATAATTATTTTTCCTTCAAAAAGTTTCAGAAAATAATAATCCAGTCAGTTTCCAGAGTTAAACTGGGAGAAAATATCCAATACTGCTCATAGCAACCTTTTGTGTCTAGACCTCATTCCATTAAAATGTTCTTTCTTCTCAAGGTTTGATCAGGCCTTTCAAATGTGTGACTGGAGGGGTACTGCAATCCCAGTATCAGGATGTTAGAGAGTGCATCCTACCTATTTCCTTTAGTATCTTTTATGGCACTGCTGTCTATAAATTTGTCCAGTCCCTCTTTGAACCTGCTGATACTGTCTGCTTCTGCAGTCTCCTGTGGCAGCATGCTTTCTGGAGAGCTTAGTTTTGCTTTTACATACGTGTGGAGTCGTCTCTCTGCTCTCTGGCAGCCTCCAGCCCTTCTCCATGGGGAGCTTTGGTACTGACTCAGCTGTCCCCTTAGCTTTACCCTTCTCCTCTTTGTCTGAGCTGCAGCTCCAGTTCAATTCTTCTACTAACCTGACGGGCTTTTCATTTAACTCGATCTTCATAAAGCAGTGCTCTAATTCTGAACTATTGTGCTGAGTCCTTCCACTTTGACCATAACTGGTTCTCTATTGGCATTGTGAGTTGAGTGCCATCACTGTGCCTGTCACGTGGTCTTTCCATGACTTCTAGACCAGTGGTCTTGGTACTTTCTCATCTCCCCTCAGCTCTCTACATGCTGTCTTTTCTTCTATGAATATTCTTGCTGATTCTCTCCATTTTTTGCTCTGCTTTATCCTTCAGGGTCTCTGTCCTCAACCCAAAAGTTCCACTCTGCCGATTTGCAGCCATAGCTTTCCCTGGGCATTTTGTCTCTGGGTAATTATACCTGCTGTGTTGTCAGCCTTGCAGCGTGGTTGGTTTGCTGCACCAGGCGTTTGTTCTGCCAAATCCCAGTCTGTCTTCCTTGCTAACTGGCTGTATTTTTCCCTTTCTACTTTGCTTTTAACTCACTTCTCACTCCTCAGATTGTCTTCTGCTCCTGCACTCTGTACAGCACATTACTGAGATATCATACCAATGAAGTACAACGTAACTGCACTCTTTTCAGCTCATCTTTTCTTCATCTCTTTGGAGGTATCTTTCTTTTACTCTTCCTGTGGTTCTGACACCCAAGATCCAAGTCTTGAAGATTTTTTTCTGCAGAATATATTTTCCTTTCCAGCCACACAGCTGAAATCCTTATCAGGGTCGTTGTCTCCTTGCCACTTGATTACAGCAATAGCCTTTTCTCTGGCCTTCAGAAATACTGTTCAAAGGTGTGCAGAATGCACAAAGATCATTTTTGACCATATTGACATTCTCCCTTCATCAGCATGAGGTGCTTCTCTATAATGTCAGTCATAAATGAGTTATCCTCACTTCCAAAGCACTCATATTCTTCTGGCTTATCTTCTGTTTATTACTCAGTATTGAGAAATTGAGCCCTGCTTCTGAACAGACCATGATATGAGTTCTCCTAATTTATGAGCTTTATTTCTAGACAAGAACTGCACTCTCTCTCATATGTTTTCTCACATTTGGGAGGTGTTCTCTGTAAGTATCTGCGACTCTGTTTCATTGTCATCCTTCAGACACTCTCATTCAAGTGCTTGTGAATGTTGTGACAACAGGCAAGTTGCTACTGTGTTAAAGCCACAGCCCGTTTGCTGACTGTGTGGTCTCATGTCTTAGCATTTTCTTGCCTGTTTCTCTGATTCTCTCTGATTCCCTCTGTTGTCCTTTACATTAGACTGTGGAGTTTTTGAGATAGGACTTGTCTTGACTATGTGTTTGCATGGTTCTGAGAAGTTCTCTTCTTTGTGCCTGGTGTGGAGGCACTTAAGTAGTTTCAGCCATTTCAAATAGCAAAGTGAAAAGTACCACAGAAATCTTGAAGAAGAATTTATTCAGTATAGAGTTTGGATGCTCGATGGATTAAATATCGTTTTTCAGTCTCTGCGGCCATGAGCACAAACTTTGCAAATGCACCCAAAGGAATCTTACAAATTAAAAAAGCTTATTTTTCACAGTAGTATTATATTATTAAGTTGTTCAGTTATAACTGAAACCTTGTTAAGTGACTACTCTTTCTGGTGCAAACAGGGTTGGAAGATTGGGCATAAATATACCTACCTCTGTTGACAGAAATATTTAGCTTAACTGACAGTACGATTTTGATATACTTAATAGGATATTCTCATTTTCAGAAATCACCTGTTCACAAAACTGGCTTTTCACTGAGAGATAGCAAACACGACAGCAGTAATTTGATATGAAGGCAGTTATGTTCCTATTTGAATGCAGAACTGTTGGCCATAAATGTGAGTGCCATTCTCTGGACAGATATTGTAGCTGCTTCTGTCTGCTTCAATGAAAACAAAAGCTCCAAGGAGCCATTTTTGGAAGGAAGCAGGGGTGGGTAGGAATTTTTTTGATTATTTCTTTTCTCTTTATTATGTGCATAAGATGGAATGAGAATCATATTGAGAAAAATATTCATTTTCTTTTCTCTGCTATGTCATTTCTTCCACCCCTCCTTGTCTTTGAATAACTACATTGTGGGGGTAGCTCGGAGTCCGTTGTTGGCTCTCCGGCAAGATACTACATACCTTTTAGGAAAAAAGGTATCAGACCAAAACCTGAGCTGGATTTTCTGTGTTTTCTTGCATACCCAAAGGCATTATGTGTCTTTCCATTGTGAATGCCTTCAGAGAAGAGAAATGACAAAACAAATAAATGAAAACAACGACCCATACTGATCTATTGTGTGGAGAGTAGGATCTTGGGCAATATTCTGTATTTTCTTAAAAGAGACACACATCCCAGTTTGGGTCTAGCTTTTGTTTTAATTCTGATTTAGCAAAGACTCCCCAAAACAGTCACTTGTTGAGCAAAACAAAGATGGGGAGGATAAAAAGAGAGTAGGGTTCTAATCATCTAACTGTAGGCATGTAAAAGCCAGGGATCAAAACTCCTTTTGTGGTCTGTGCAGTACAATGTCTACTTACCGAGGAGGATTCAGGTTGTGGAATAGGATAAGGCTGTTGATTTAGATAAGATGATGAATCTCATCCACAACCTTTAACCAACCATTCTTTGCTCTACACCCGTTTTATAAGCACAGTTGTCTTGACTGCATATACAAATCTGAAGTGAAAAGAGAGACTGTTTTAAAGAAGACTTCAGCTACTCTTCTGAGATGCGTCATTAGGCTAAAAGTTTAGTTTGCAGTTTTTCTGAGAAAAGGGAAATAGTGGAATCATCACTGGATGCTGGTTCTGCTGTGTGTATGAGATGTAGGTGGCTTCAGATGGAAGGAGCTGGCTGATTCAAATCACTTTTTTTATTTGCTATGATAGCAAGACTTGTTCTCAAAATATTCCATGGTAAAGAGCAAAGTTTGCATGCTGTTTAAAAAACAGAAGTAGATGGGGAATCCAGACAAGCTAATTTTTAGAACTGCTTCTCAAAAACTGATGTAAAAACAGAAAGAAGTACAGAGGCCCTGTAATTAGTAGAAATTAACTTTTAACAAGATTATTCATGTAGAAGTAGTTCTGGGTAGAAAATGCTTTTCAGTCTACAAAAATATTTAAGACTGATGCAGTGCTCTTGTTCTACAGTGAATGAAAGAGGTGCAGGATAGAAAAGGGCCCAGTCTGCTGTTTTCATTCAGCACAGAAAAACAAGTTATCTGGGAAGAAACATGCTGAATTCTTTCTCTGCCAGAGGAACCTGCATACTTGTTTGGGTCTTACACCTCCAAGGTGATCCTCTTCACTGCCAAATTGTGGAGGCTCTGGGATTCATCTTGTGCTCCATCATTTTAATCAGAAATTGTGTCACGCAGCTGTTGTTACATATTTCTCAACAAAGAATTCAATTGAAAGAGAATGTTCTTCTTCTGAGAAGTGTCAGGTTTAATGAGGAATTCCTCCCCGGTGCTTCATATCAGACTGGTTTGTTAGGAATTCTTAAAAAGGTTGGTGGCATGTTTTTAAGTGTCAATTATTAGCAGTCTCTTCTAAAATGTAGCAAGCTGCTGGGCAGTCTGTGCCATGGGCCTAAGGTTTTTTATCTAATTTGATGATTAATGTATTTTCCCTTTTAGGCTACTTTTACATCCTATGACTTACTATCTTCTTTCAAGTTTTGACTTCAAAGCAATGGTAGAGACATTGGTTCAGTCTTTCAATTCTTTCAACTTATCATGTCTTCCTGTGTTGGATAGAGATTAATTGAGTCAACCGGATGCTGTTGTACTTGAAAAGTGACCTTGCAAAAACATATCCTAATTTGTCCTTCCAAGAGTTCTGATTTTCACAGTAACACCATTCATTAAAAAATGAAATCCCTTTATGGGGACTGATTGCCGACCCACATGGGTGCTGGAACACATGTGGCAAATATACTTGAATAGAAAGACCACCTGAGTCAGGTTCTTCTGATTGTGGTTGATAATGCTGACTACAGTTTCTAGTGAGTGATTTGTGTTTTTATTGGGGGTATTTTTTGACTGCTAGCACATTTTGTGGATATATATACACACATATATGTACATATGTACACGTAAGTGTATGTATACAACATATATGTATTTTATATGTAAGCTCAGGAAGCTATAAGCTGTTTGTGAGAGAAAGCAATTTAAACAATCACTTGCATAATACAATTATATGAAATACAAAAAAAATTAACAGTATCAGAAATGAAAATATGGTGAAGTGCAGCTCTTTAAAGTCAGGCACTGTTAGATGGGTGTTTTTTTCAAAAATAAAGCATCTAACGCTTACTGTAATAAGTGAGAATGCTGTCCTGTACTATATAAATGCCTTTTAACTTCTGCCAGGAAAGAATATTTTTCCTAACCAGATTACTGAATAATGTTGAGCTTTAGCTTGTGTGTTTTTTAAAGAGATTCCAAATGATAATGAATTTTCCATTATGCAAGAGAATATACTCTAATGATTAATCAACAAGATTATTAATGTTGAATGTTATGTCTAATTTGAATTATTCCTGTTTTAACCATAAATTCTGCCCAAATAATAAAATAAAAGGTTGCTTAAACTACTAGTCATTTCTAGCAGTAGTCCCAATTACAACTTTCTCTTCCAGTAAAAGAAAATAAAAAAGAAAACAAACAATCTCTCACAAACTAAATTTGCAGTTTATTCTGGGTTGAGATAAAAATTGAAATATTAAAATATGCTTCTTGCATAAACTTCTGCAGGTGCAGTGAATGAAATGTCATTGCTTAGGTATAAGAATGTGCATGCCTGATATAATTTTTGCCCTTCTGAAATAAATCAGCATCTTCTCCCAACACTTGACTAATCTTCAGCCTTTTTCTTGGTCTTGAGGAACTGATGTCCATAGATCTCCATAATGACAGTAAAATTTCAGCAGTAATGGCAGTAGCTGTATTAAAATTGCTTGCATAGTCTGTTATATTGCTCCTATTTCCTCTCAAAGCTTTATTATATCATTTTCAGTTATGCTGTAAAGTGCACTTTGATACACCTGGGTGCAGGACTGTGACACTGCATATTTAAAAATGGGCTGGCATAATATGTCATATTCCTTCCCCTTGCACCAAGTGTTAAATAAGAGCAGAAGTATAACTTGCTCACTTAGCATGTCAGCTCTCAAGCAATCTTAGAATCTTTCACTGGAAAGCAACTATTGTCCACCCTGCCATAACAAAAGGAAAAATCTTCCAATTCAAATAGGCAGATGATTATTAATCTAGTCTCACGGGATTACTCTAATGGCTCCACTATACGATCACAGTCTTTTTTTTTCTTTTTGGTGAAGAATATATATGGGAAAAATACATTGAAAAATGAAGCATGTTTTTTAGAAATACATCTTGACCATCTTAAGATTCCCTTCATTCTGTGATGCCTCTAAATAACAAAAACCCACATCCTTTCAGACAACCATGGAAAGTCAAGTGAAAAGCCAAGAAGTTTGCATCAATTATATCTTATGAGAACTTTAAAATGTAAAATACTTGCAGTAAAAATTGCCTTCTGTTTTCATTTTCACACTGCCTGGCAGAGTAGTGGCTCCAAAGAGAATTTTCAGCTGCTACTCTAGCAGAAATAACCTAATATTGTAAAAATAGGCATGTGCTCAAACACCTCCTCATATAGATTTTTAGTCTCTTAATTATGAACTTAAACAGCAAACAACTTGGCATGGACTAGAGAGGAGAGGTATAATAGAACATGGACATTCCTGTACTGAACTGCCAGTCCTTTGCCAAGAATAGGGTAGACTAGCTAGGAGAACTATGTTTTTTGTGCGTTAAAAGTGAGGAAGATAGACTTGAAGCCAATTGTGCCAGCCTGTAGATTGCCTAATATGATGGATTTCTGTTTAGACTGGAGATATATCAATCATTTTTGTTAATCAAATTCAGGGTCATTAAAAATGGTGGCTTACCTGGGCTCAGTTATTTGAAAGCTTTTAAGGTTATTAAATACTTTGTGTGAGTGAATTTTTGTCTGTATTCAAGTAGGTGCTATGCATGGTAATTGGCTATATAACACTGGCTGTTGCTGCGACTACAACTAAGGGTTTTTCGAGCATTCATAACCATAATTGTACCGGAATGTATTTAGAGACATAAACCAGATACTTTTAGGAGGAAGCACTTAGAATATGCACTGTGAAGAAGATTCTTTTCATTTCTCTCGGGGCCCGTTATGCATGCCAGCGTGTTCCTATTACTGCTGATTTGGAATATTTCATCAGCGTTCTTACAAGTGGTTTTGTGATTCTCATGCTGGGTACCAGGCACTGCACAGATCTAAGCACTATGAATGGAGAACAGCTTATACAGCAGGTGACACTGAATTTCTTTCTGCATAGGGATGTTAGGCCTAATTTTTCTGAAAGTCCTTTAGGCTGTTGTTTGACTTTCCTATGGTCATTTTCTTCCTCTGCTTTTCCCTGGCTTTGACAGAGTAAATGTATCCAAAGTGATTCCCTGGAAATAAGCTTGCATTTTTGAGAAATCCACTGGTGGTGGTGTATGCTTGCAGATTTATCTAGACATAATTTTTGGATGGAAGACAGATGATATGAGCTCTGGTTCTATCTAGGGGCTCATCAAGGAGAAGAATGAGTAGGCACCAGCTGAAACATACTGTGTTGATCTGGATCTCAAGATGCTTCAGACTAAAATAATCCAAATTCTTAGTGCGGCACCTACCTCTGCAGTACGATTCCTCCTAGAGGTTAAAACAAGAAGACAGAAGATTTAAGTCTAGGTTTCCTTTTTACTTTCTACACAAAGCTGTTCTTTCAAGTTTTCGTTCATGTGTGTTTTATAGCCTGTTGATTTTCTTTTCATTCCATACACTGGAAGGCTGCAGGTGTCTTGGCATGTCCACTTACGGGTCTGTGCAGTGTTTTAGGGGCAAATGGGACTTTCTTGCGTCCCCAAAATGCACGACACTGGCTGTAAGCTGAAGTGCTAGAGTCCTTCCAGTGTTGAGAAGGCTGCTAATTGCTGCGGGGCAGTGCCTGGAGCTGTAACTGGGGAGGACTGGCTTTGTCAGCCCAGGGAGGAAGGATGGGGTTGGGTGTCTTTCTGCTGATCTCCATGAACGCTTACTACGCACAAGGTATGGACTTCCCTCTCCTTGTGCTACTCAGCATCATGTGTGCTCTTCATCATGTAGTGCCCTCATGGCACGGGAATGCCAAGCCCCCAGTCTGCATGGTGGGACCCAACAGCCTTGTTACAGGACTAGGATAGGGGAGTCTAGGGGCGCTGTTGAAGGTATTTGACTAGACAGGAGGTCTGACTTCATTAGTTCTGCATTGCAATTTGTGTGTGCAAGGTTTTCACAAGTTGTGTGCGTTGTGTGTGAATGATACAACAGCTTGTGTCTTGAGCAGTGTGAATAACTGCCTTATGTTTTTGATAACCTGAAAGTTCCAAAAATTTGAGAGAAAAAAGAGAAAAAAAATCTGCCTTTTGTAATGTTGCATTTTAAAAATAATACTGAAGTGAATTTCACAATGAATTTTAATGAATTTCTGCTTTGAAATTTTATCCAGGCTTATTTGCAAAGCTGACTAATTTGGTGCAACTGACATAAATCCACTAATTATTTATTGGGCCTGACTCTATTTTTTTTTCCACAGGGGTTTGGCTGAAAACCCAGCCCTACATCTATCCTACCTGAGCTGATTCTTTGCTCTCGAAAATTAGTGGGCCTTTGGATGGAATGGTAGGACAGAGTGTTTTAGGTCTGTTTAAAGAATCTGATTAGTATACTAGAAAGTTGTATGGTAGCAGGAACGTATATTGAATTTGAGAGTTTATCAATAGCGGTAATAAAAGCCATGATTTTGTAAATTATTTTAAAAGATATAACAGAGATTCTTTTTATATATGCGCATTACTGGAAGAGAGAGAATTCAGATGCTTGGAGGCTCTGTTATTATTCATGACTATGTTCCAGCAGTCATGTATTGTTCAGCCATTGCTATTACTAGGATGACTTTTTAATAATATTAGTTAGATATAATGGAAAACTGCTGACATAGAAACTTACTCAGATAATTTATTGCCCAGAGCTCTACTTTTGATAGGACTTACTGCATCATGATGTCTATGGGACACAGAAGAAATTTCCAAATGGCAAACATCCAATTCAGAAAAATGTCTGCTCTCAGTGAATGTCTCTCCATCAAAGTCTTTTTATTTGCTCCTCTGGGAAGCTGCAACATTTTCTCAACAGGGCCTATAAATAAAATGTTTGGACAATTATGAGGCTTCTCTTTTTGATGATATTCTGCACAAAAGGGATTTGTAGGCCAGAGAAAATCCCAGTAGAAGATTTTATTGGAGGTTATTAGGAAGACAGCTGCACTCTGTTTGCATTTCTCTCTTTTAAACCTCACCTGTTTACTTGTGGATCTATTCTAAGCTACAAAATACAACCTGTATAATACAAAGAAAAATCAAACTTTTCCATCAGCCTGTAGGCATCTGTGAAACAGTAAGTGGTTCAGAAGCTGCTGGTCATAGGAGTGCAAGGATGAGGATTGTGTATTTATACTGCAGGGTCACAAGGAGAGGCAGCGGAAGCCAGAGGGGTGCTCAGCCTGGATCTCCTCTGATCATCTGTCTCCTGAGGACAGACATCATGCGGGGTTTCTCTGTGCGTCACGAATCAGGAATAACCAAAGCAATACAAAGATGGTAACATTTTAGTTCTGCATAAAGAACTAATGGTTCCACATGGGGTAAATCATTGTTTCATCTGTATCTTCCTCTTTTAATCACAACAGCTTTTAGGGATGTCTTTTCTTGGGGAAAAGGGTGGCATTTCTATTGTGGTGGGAACCACTGCTAGAGTTCTTCATCATGCTGCCACAAAAATCTCAAAGATTTAAGTAGTTGGACTGAAAGGTCTACAGGACAGAGGCCATCTTCTTCCTGTAACTATCTCACTGGCTGCCTGGTCAAGGACCAGGACTTCGTCACACTACTGCTAGTACTTGGAGCAAAATCTTCAGAAACTTGTGAATTGTCTGTGTTGGTTATGTGGTAACAAGCCATGGGAGGTTACTAACTGTTACACTGACATGTAATTTGTTTGTTTAGATTTCTGTTTTTGTTGTTATGGTGGGCAGAGCTAAATAACTCTGACAGTTATCAAAAAAAATTCTAGTCACTTTAAAATACAATGTTCCTTGACAGTGTTATGCTTTTGCTTGTAATCAGTTCTTCCTAGACCTACAGGTTTAGAGTTTACTGTATAAACTGTTCTTTTACTTTTCTTTTACATGGGTGATGGCTTAGTTGAAGAAATTGGCAAAGAGTTAGTTCTTTTTATTATAGCATATTTTACGGCTATAGTAGTTCTTAAATTTATGTAATGGATTCCCGAGGTTTAGGTGAGAACCTAATGTTTTTATTAAAATAAATGCATGCATAAAACATATTCTACTTTGGGACCAGATTTCACTACTTCTAGACATGCTGAATAATATTTTACTTAATACAAGGTGCACTTACAACATTCAGATAGTTTGTTGAGTAGGAAATCGTTCAACTGAGAAAGGTTTTATGAGTTTGGTTCATTAAATTGTGTGTTCATTACGAGTGTGTTTGTCTTGCTTCATGGTACATTTGGCTATGCATTAAACATAAGTTTGATGAATTGATAAATTATCCTTGTTTTGCTGCTATTTAAAAATGCAGTTAGCTAATTGGAGCACTGAATAAATAGTTTAGTACCATGATAAAGTTTAGAGGCTTCAGTTTGGTATTAGTCCTAGGTGCTACACAGATTGCCATGGTTGTCTTCACTGAATCTTGTGTTTATGACAAATGAAAAGGAGCTGGGACAGGGAAGGATAACATGGCAGTTGGCAGTGAAAACTGTACTGTAGTTTAGCTGTGAACTTTAAGACTGTTGATGCGCATGGGCCCTTCCCCAGCTGTTTTCAGGGACCTGCCACTTGCTTAGTGGGTGTAAAATGGCAGTTTTCTCTATGTATTCTGGACTGTGAGGAAAGTATGAGAGGGGATCTAGTACAGAGTGAGGTAGGGGCTCAGCAGTATATGTGTTCTCATTTATTAAGTTTATTCACTGGGAGCAATACAGAAGAAAATGCAGAGGTGCTTGCCTGCATCTCCCCAAAATTAGCAGTGCAGTTGAATACTGTTGCGAGCCAGTATAGATTGTTTGGATGAGGCTTCCTGTGGGCAGGCCTAAATATCACTAATTCTGAGCTGCAGCACTGATGGGTGACGTTTTTAACAAAGATTGTGTCTGTTTTGTTATGAAGTAAAACTGAAATAGCTGTGCTGTACGCAGATTTTTTTGCAGTTGTATTAATGTACCCACTCTTTGCATCTCCTGGGTGACATTGCTTTCACAGGCGCTCCCTGGCCCCACCGTTGTGCTGCCCTGCGGATGTGCCCCTCTCGCTGTGAGAGGCCTGCGTGACTTGTGTAAGAGCATCTCTGTTGGCCCTGTGCTGTTTGGACTCTGCTCCTATGTCTTGGCTACCTGATACATCATCTCTCTGGAGAAAGTCCTCCCTCCTACTTCTGGGAGACTATCCTGAGTTTGGGAGATGAATCTAGAACAGGCCGCAAATTGAGATAATCGCGTATATAAATTATGCAGCTTTTTGAATATGCATTTCTAACTATTTAAGCTTAAGTCATGTTTTTAAACTAATGCTTCTGTAGCTGTCAAAAGAAAAACTTGATTATTTAGCGGGCTTCACTGGGAACAGAGAAGTTCCCTTTCTTCCATTATGTTAAGTCATACATCAGACCTAATAAGAATTAAAGCAACCCCACAAGGTTTATTGGGCTCTAGCTTCCTCTGTATATCCAGTCACTAAAGGAAAGCAAGTTATTTGCAAGCTTTTCACCACAGTGCAGCACTCCTTATAGCAGCCATAGAATTCAAAGCTTTATATCGTCACCTCCCAAAGGCTTCATATCCGTCCTGGGCATGCACAAGGAAACACTGTTAGCCCGAGTATGTATAGATGTAAAGCAGCTGATCACAAGTAACTAAACTTATTGGTGTTCAAGAAAACAGTTCAGGTGCAGGACTGAGGTCTGTATTCCAATAGATTGACATTTGATTGGCAGATTAAAAAACCCCAGGCTTTAAAAGAAGTTGCCTATCATCTTTTCATGTCCTTTTACTTTGACATTGATAAGAAATCAATGCATCTTTGAACACTGTAGAATAAGAATGTGTTTCATTTAGTTTTCCACAAATTAATTTGTGTCAAGTAGACTCTACTCCTGTTTCTTGCCAGGGCTTGTGATGGTTCTCTGGTGATGAAGATACTACTTACAGCAAAGTATAGTTTCTTGCTTCAGTAAGACTTATTCTGTATTCCTGTTTGTAGTGAATGTCCTGGCTGCTGAAATATTTTGTGGAAGCTGACATATTTCATATAAATACTTGTATGCCATAATAAAGAAATTACTCTTCAAGCTTGTTGGATGTATAAGGATAGGCCACAAGCATCAGTCTACATGAGCATAATAAATATGTGTTACTGAGTCAGCCGTGTCTGCATTTGGAAAGGAATCCTTTTGTAAGGAGAAGAAAATCCTATCCTACTGGCTTCTTCTTCATAGGATATTCATGGAATATTTTGAAAAATGGGATAAAATCTGGTTGGCAAAAATACATTTAAAAATTGTAATATTTTGATTTTCAGTCCCTGAAAGCCATCACTTCTCCTGTCTTTATCACTGATCTCTAAAATTTGTAAAGTTAAGGGATATTGCAAAATCTGTGCAGACCAATCAATTTCTTTCCCTGCAGAGGCAATTCGGGTCTTTCTTGGAGTGGTTAAGAGCAGTTGTAGATGGAAGGGCACGATTTTACTCTGAAGGTTGATATTTGAAGAAAATAAGTGAAAGAACATCTTTTGCTTTTAATACAATATCAATATACAAGCAAAACCTGGGGAGGAATAACCCCCGGCACCAGTACAGGTTGGGCGTTGACCTGCTGGAAAGCAGCTCTGCAGAGGAGGGCCTGGGACAGGTCCTGGTGGACAACAAGTTAAGCATGAGGCAGCAATGTGCCCTTGTGGCCAAGAAGGCCAATGGTATCCTGGGCTGCATCAGAAAGAGTGTTGCCAGCAGGTCGAGGGAAGTGATCCTCCCCCTCTACTCAGCCCTGGTGAGGCCACGTCTGGAGTGCTGTGTCCAGTTCTGGGCTCCCCAGTACAAGAGGGATGTGGCACTACTGGAGCAAGTCCAGCGAAGGGCCACAAAGATGATTAGGGGACTGGAGCATCTCTCTTATGAGGAAAGGCTGAGAGAGCTGGGCCTGTTTAGCTTGGAGAAGAGAAGGCTGAGAGGAGATCTTATCAACGTGTACAAGTATGTGAAGGGAGGGTGTCGAGAGGATGGGACCAGACTCTTTTCAGTGGTGCTGAGCGACAGGACGCGAGGCAATGGGCACAAACTGAAACACAGACACTTCCATCTTAACATGAGGAAAAACTTCTTCACTGTGAGGGTGACAGTGCACTGGAACAGGTTGCCCCGAGAGGTGGTGGAGTCTTCTTCTCTGGAGATATTCAAAACCCTCCTGGACGCGATGCTGTGCAACGTGCTCTAGGTGACCCTGCTTGAGCAGGGGGGTTGGACTAGATGATCTCCAGAGGTCCCTTCCAACCTCAACCATTCTGTGATTCTGTGAATTACATCAGGCTGCAATAACATCAACATTCTTAACAGTTTGCTTTGGGATGAATTAGTGTGACTCTCACCTGAAGGAGTTTCAGTTTTATATGGATGGAAAGGATGTGGTGGAAGGTTCTGCTTGCTAGCGTGGGCCATGGTGCTTCCACAGGGCTGGGGGAAAAAATCACAACAGCGCTTGCTGCACCTATTATAGTATGAGTGACTCTTACACTTTTGCTAGCAGTAGTCCTTTCCCCCCTCATATTTTCATCCATCCTCTATCAAGGCAATATATAAAGAACAAGTGGTGTTAAGAGTAGACTTTCTGAATGTACATGACTTTTGCCTTTTCAGAAATGCTTGGCTTATGAAGAGGTCACCTGGCAAAATAGAAGTTGTAGTGAAAATCTTAGGAGACAGCTTGTTTTGTGCTGTCGTCATATGTATACTTAAACCAAAGATATTTGGCTAAGGTGAAGATAAACACTGGAAAAATTCAAAGATTTGTCAAAACAACTATCCGACCCTCTGATTTTCCCTGATGATTCACTGTGAGGTAGTGGATCTCCCATGATCTAATACTTCTTGGCTTACAAGGGAGATACTGTTTTGTATGACTGAAAACTTTTAGGCTGAACTGGAAAAGAATCAGGATCTAGCCAAATTCAGGAGAAAGGAGAGGGGGAATCAGAGATGTCCAAACAAAAGAAAGTCTTGAAGGAAGAATTATGAATGAATATGACTTATTTATAAGTGGGAAAAATGCTTCGTTGCTGCTATAGTGTAAAACTGAAGATAAAATGAGATGAAGGATTGGTGTATGGCCAGCAATCAAGTGTTCTTCATTCAGCAGCAGAGCAAGAAAAATAGACCTTCTGCATGCAGGAGTTAGTTGTACAGTTGGTTTGTTTTTCACTAGTTTTGTATATTGTTACAGAAAGATCACTTTACTGTAGGAGGTAGTAGAGAAAGCTGATGGTATTTTTTTACTTAAATGCACACTAACTTTCAGGAAGAAAAAAAGATTAGGGTCAAAGAGGACTAATAACAAGAAACTATCCCCCTGTTTCAGCTGAATTTTGGAAACATAAGGTCTGTCCTCAACTAGTCCAGAAAGATGGTCTTTAAATGACACTGGATTTCATACCTACTTGTAATGTTACACACATCCTTCCTCCTTTCTCCTGGGAAAATACACAGTGACTGTCCTGCTAGTTTCAGTGTCCATATTCTGATCAGGGCAATGGACAAAAAGTATGAAGCCTGAAATAAAAATGAAGGTAATTTTCTTTGGGAGGAATGTTCAACTAGTAACAGAATCATCAGCTCCTCCAGGCATCTGAATTCTCTTTCCTGAAGTACTGTGTATACATGAGAACAATAATTTACAACAGTTTAGCTTTTATTACTAGTATTGATAAATTCTCAAATTCAATATATGTTCCTGCTACCTTATAGCTTTCTGGTAACTTAACTGACTTCTTTAAACAGACCTACAGCACTCTGTCCCATCATTGCACTCAAAGGCCCAGTAATTTTCAAGAAGCAAGGAGCAGCTCACCTACAGATGTTAGGAAAAAAAGGTCACACTGCCCAGCTGAAGCTTCCTGTTAAGCAGATTTGATCATGTATATCATCTGTATGTGTTCTCATCAAATGATGTTCTCTTTATGATTTTTCTTTGACTATGTAAGAAAAACTTGACCTAATTAAAGATCACATATAAAAAATTTCTTGAAAAATAGTTCCACAAATTGCAGATTTGATTTTCTCTCTTGTCTACTAATATGTAATAAAGTTATTCAAAAGAATAAGGATTTCTGAAGGTGGTAAAGTTGAGCTAGTCCTTGTCATAGCAGAATTGAGCTTGGCTATTGTGTATAGTGTGTTGACAAATACACGTGAATATTGATTTCTATTCTTCTGGCTCTGCTCATGAGGAGACTACCAGGGGTCAGAGTATAAGTCCTCCACCTGTGTTTAATAATACTTCTTCATATAAATAGTCCCAGTGAAATCCTAATAAAGATAGAGCTGATAAACCAAGACCCATGCTTTATGCATGGGCCTCAGTTTGAAACAATCTACTTGTGAACGAACGAATGACTGAGAGTCTCATCTTAAAACAATGTCGTTAATGTGATGTTGATACAGATTGGTGTGTGCTGGCCGTTGTGCAAACTGCCCTGTGTTGCCCCCCTCTGCTGCACCATGGGATGGTGACACGGGTGCACTGTGGGGCTTGAGAAAGTCTGTTACCATAAAGGGTCCTACTTACCTTCTTGCTACTTCCCTTCCTTACCCAGGGTTTACAAAAGTTTTGTGGCTGTAGTCATTTCTGACATCCTCTGTCTCCTTGATTACAGTTCTGAGTAATAGCTCTCTTATGTTTTCTGTCCATTAGTTGATACTGTTCTGAGGAGAGCATTTTCTACAATATGTTAATGAAAAATTGCAGGCCTTTGGGATTCCTGTTCATATTTATTATTATTTCATGCACACACTACTAAGAATTTGCTCCGTTGCATGAATGCAAAATATTGCCTAAAATTCCTATGTGGATAATGCCTAACTTTGCCAGATCTTTCCTGATGTCAGCACAAATACTCATGCAATTGCACATTCTTGTATACCAATAAGTCACCTTTATTTTCTTGGAATATTTCTCTGAAAAAGAGATTTTGTATGTCATTGAAATGATTTAGAAATTTTATTTCTCTTATCAAAATGGACCTATGCTCACAGCATGGGCAGTCAGGCAAAATTATTGTCTGAAGAAATTTGTTGTCTTTGCTGCAGGCACAGAAGCCCAGAATTTGAATAGTTACTTTGCAAAGCATGTTTGCATTTCAAAGATAACCTATATGTCTCCTTCGAGCTAGAAGCAGCAGTTAGATCTTACCTCACAACAGAAACTCTAGGAAAAGGGTCAGTGCTCATGGGTGCGTCCTCTGGGATAACTAAGAGAAGGTAAACACAAGACCAGTAGTTGAAATCTTACTATAGTAGATGCATAGTTTATCTGTAGTATCTAAAAGACAAAAGCACAGTTATCAAAACTGAAGACTTTTCTTATGTTGATGCCAACAAGAAACCGAGCTGATAAACTGAAATTAAACTAACATCATTTGATGTGGTGCTAAGAAGTGATGCATTAGGAGAAAATGGCTCGGTAAGCATATTATAAACCTAACTGATAAAACAGCTCCATTAATCTCTTCTGCATGTTTATAAAAACAATGTAAATGAGTGGTTTATAAATAATGCTCTTTATTCTTGTCATAAAATATCACACAGCACAAAAAAGGCATGCTTGATTATATTTTGAAAGTTAAAAATTATTTCCTTTTAGAATATATTTTAATGGCAGCAAAACATGAGAACAGAAGTGTAAAAAAAATCCATAATTTTTATAACAGGGGGCTGAACAGAGGAGAGCTACTGCTGCAAACTAGACATATTTTACAAATGGGGGAAATATTTTTTTCATTTTCACAGTGCACAGTACAAACTGCAGTTGGGTCAGGGGTTTTTTTTGTTCACCAAGACCTTCCACAGCTTTGTTAGCACAGTCACTTGTACAGGAAGTAGTGGAGGAAGCAGACCTGCTAATTTGCTGATGTTTTCACTGTAATTAGTTAAATCTTCTATGCTTGGTCTGTTTGCTAACAATTTTTGTGTGTTCGTGTGGGCATCTCTAATGTAGCAAATTTTCATGTCAAATTTCTACTTAGTATATACTAATATTTCTCAAATGGGCACAGCACTCAGATTATGCACAACTGAAAGCTGGATACAAATAGTTTTGTACTAGTCTGATACTGGCTTACAGTGAGCCACGCACTGGGCCACAGAATGAATTCAATTCATGAAATTTCATGAAAAATGAATTTAATTCCTGAAAAATCTAATTTTAGATTTGTCTACAAAGTCTAAGATGATGTCAGGTTTGTCATAGGTTTCCTAGGAACTTGTAGAAATGCACCACAGTTCTTTTTTGTGCTATGTTGTACTGATCTGTGGTCTTTCATCAAAAATCCAAGAAATTAATAATTTGAATTTCTATAGTTCGAGGGAGGGAGAGATCTGAGATTTGATTATTTTGACTTTTCTGAGCTGCTTCAATAGTAGCTCAAATTCAATGCAAAATTCAGCAGTGAGAACACTGGATGAAACCCAGGGGAAAGCTATTAGTATTACTACTTATTTGCAAGAAAGTATGTGCCCCCAGTACCACAAAATAACAGTGTTCTCATAATGTTATGTTTTAAATCTCTTATATTCCTCAGACAGCAATGAAAACTTAGTGAAATGCATATGAAATCCTAAATCTTGTTAATCATTCACATTGGAAACTTTCCAGAAATATTGCAATTTATGTTTCTATTGTCCCAGAATTCTTACTAATTTTTACCGTTTCATTAAACAGGACAGCAGAAGTAATGTCATTACAGAACTGAGATATACATAAATATATATGTAGAGGACATGGCAACTCGGACATTATTCTGGGAGATCCAGAATGCCTATACACTCTTAAATACCTTTAAATATTTGATTCCAGAACCTCAGTTGAGTGAAGGATGCAGGTATATTCTGTAGGTACATGATTATCTCATTTAAAACTTATATGCTTAAAATTACAAGGCCTGAAGGCATGCTATTGCGTTATCTATATATTTGTGGTTTGGTTGTAAAAATGACCTTATCATTTCCATTGGCAGCAACCCTTATTTTTCATTAAAGTTTGAATTCTTCAAAAAGCATCCCCAGGAGTTCATGCACAGCAATGTGTATACAAGTATCTTCCTCAATACATAATTCATGAGAGGTTGCAAAACTTATTCTTCCTTAAGTTTTCTAAAAATGGATGCCCTTTCAGTGTTGCTTTTTGTTCCTACCCAGTCAGGATTGGATAGCAGCAGTGAATGAATGATTTTCTGAACTGACAATCTGAGACAGAGTTTGGAGCTCATAGGGGTGATATGCACCGGAAATGTAAATGATTATTTGTTATGATTAAGAATGTTCTGTTATGAAAATGTAACATGGTAACTAACTTGCAGCTTACCAGGTTCTTAGAGACAACCTATTAATCTATCAGTAAGGTACTTAAGAAATGATGCAACCTATCAGATGGTGCATTAATTTACAACATCTTCAGCCTTTGCTATTTCTTTTTACAAGTCAAGATTCAAAGGACTTACAAGTGAAAAAAGGGAGGAAAGAAGAGAGGCATTTTTGGTAGTCCAGAGCAAGGCAAGTGAAAACAGAAGGTATAAACAACCTCTTTTAAAGGATTGTTTGATGTCTTACTAATTAGGTCAGGATTTTCTGATTAGAGTTCTTCACTACCCACTGAAATCATTATTACTTAAATTTGAATAGCACAGGACAAATACTGATGCTGTAGCTTGGGTTCAGGGTGTTCAGGACCCTTTATGCGGGCAAAATATTAATGACGTTAAGGATGTAAGATTTGGCCCATTGTTTTTATTGTGAATTAAACATTCATTTATTTCAGCATTGAAAGTAGTAAGCTCAAATGTTCAACTGTGCAGACTGTGCATAGAGAGATGAGCTACAGAGTTTCTTCTGTTCTATTTTTGTTCTAAGCAGTTCAGTACATTCCTATTTATTTCTGTTTTAGAAATCACTGGTTAATTTAAATACCTTCTTTGGAGAAGGACCCATTTGGTTGGCTTGCTTGTGAAGCAGGAATGGAAAATTGCGATTGCTTTTATCAGCCAGTTCAGTTCTTCGTCCTTGATTTGCAGCAATAGATGCGGGTCAGTCATGCAGCAGCTTCTGTAAGGTTATTGATATGCTGCAGCTGCAAAACTCCTTGAGGCAGATGTACAGAGATGGAGCATAAAAGAGCAAAGAATGATCTTATCATGAGGGAAGAGAGGTGGGAAATGAATACTGGTCAGAGTGAAAGTCTGTATTAAGAAATACTGCTCTAGCAGCAGGACAAAATAAATTTATGATCCCATCCCCGCATACTGTTTGTGGATTAAATAGTGGGGATAATACATGAAGAACATAAGTGAGGCTTTGGGTGGTAGTGGTGCACTTGTGTCAATGTCTAATTCTCCATACCTTGGCCGTGGGCAAGAGCCCAGACTTGTGTGTCCCAAAGCTGCCTGAGAATATGCAGTGCACACAAAAATCCCTCTGGTGTGCAGCTCTGCCGCTGCTTCCATGCTGTGCTCCAGGTACAAGAGACATCACTTGTCACCTTGTACAGGAGACAGCATTTGCCTGGCTCCTCTGGACTGACTGCTAATCGCTGGCGTTGCTCTTAGGGAGCTGTGGGAAAGAGCTAATTCCCTGAACATATTGTGGGGCTCTAGGCTGCGGTGCTGTTTGTGGCAGTATGATAGGTGCCATGGTCCAACCTCCGCCACTTGCCTGCCTGCTGGGCAGTGGGGCCGGGCGGCTGGAGGAGAGCCCTGCTTCTGCTTCCCAGGGGACTGTGCTCGGGGTAGTGTTACTCAGCCACAGAAAGGGCAGTGAGTGAAACCTCATGCCCAGCACCACTGTTACGGTTTGTGGCATAAGGTGAAAAGCACATTTACAACCTGCTCTTTCATTTCATGGATATGATGGATTTTTTTTAATATAATCCTATTAACATAAAATGTCATGTCAATACATTGGTATATGTGTTTAAGTGTTTGCAGTATTGGATGCTTGGCTTGTAACCATGCCAGAAGATAGATGAATAAATATGATTGACTGTGCAGATAATATAGTATAATACATCTCTGGATGGAATACCTCAGCCAAATGGCCTTCAATAATTGCCTTCAGTCATAGTAAAGGTACCACCACTTCACTGCTATTCTGATTCTGCTTGCTGAAGTTTTACTCTCTTGGTCATATTTCAAAGCTTTTGAAATTGGACAGCCACCAAAATAAAATAATTTAGCAGAAGAAATTACTAAAATCTTCTGAACAAAGAAAGTCTATGGTAGTAGAAGACAAATACAAGCTCTAATCAGCAGAATACTGTTATTTCAAATATCTGTCATTTAAACTAAAGATAGGGACTGAAACACACAGACAAGGGAATAATGTCTATTGCATATTATCAACCTTCTTGAAGAGTGTCAAGCAAATTGCTTAAAAACAAATGGATGGTGGTCATTAATGGTCTGTTTTATATAAATCTCAGGGTATTAAATAAGATGTATGTGATGCTTGGTGGGTATAAATATATATATTTTAGGAGCTTTCTGAGCTCTCATTGTAACAACAATGTGATTCTTTATTAAATTTTGTAATGTGATTCAGATTCTGCTATCCTCTACTCAATTGTATGTATATATAATGCAGTATTTCATGAAGGTTCTGGAGAAATTACTGATAAGCTGTTTTATTTATATTTCCAGAATCCTGAATGCCTAGAAGGCCAGAACTTTTCTGTGTTTCAAATTTAGATAGTCATTACCTATCTTTCAGCTTGCTAATAAAAGGCTAGAGGGACTAGTTCTGGGTCCCACTGAGAACTAGGGAACCTAAGTATCACTGCTAATGTTGTCTGTTATTAAGATGTCAAACCAAGGTCACAAATGCTAAGAAAACTCATGGAGTAGTAGTTCTGGCTGTGTTTTTAAAGTCAAACTGAGAAATGATGTCTAAGTTACTCAGTCAAATTCTATAGGGATTTGTTTACACCAGGAAACTGACTGGGGTACGTTAAATAACTTTGGTATCCTGGGTGGTTCCAAACAAGCATACTAGTTCCTGAGTAAGTGATTTTTCAATTTCAGGGCACAGAGCTCACATAAAGGCATTATATGTGAATGTCAGCATCTCACTAGTTATTCCAGAATGGCCATGCCATTCATTTTTCCTATGCAGAGAAATTCTTTAGGACTGCTGACTCTCAGAGGTGCTTTAGCTCATCACTGTGCAAATTGCACCAGTCTAAAAGTCATTGACAGTAGAAGAATATTAAAGTTTAAGGCTCTTTTTCTCAACATATTCTCCTCTTTGCCCATTCTAACATGTATTAATTACACGTATTTTCATAAATCATAAATCTTTGAGTCAGCCATTGTGTTTCCCCACAAAGACAGTATTAGTAACACTAAGACTCTCAACAGGAGAAGAGAAGCTGAGGAGAACAAGTGTCTCACTTGAGTGAATCTCCAGGACATTTCCGTTAAGAGTATTTAAATCATTGTAGATCTAACTTATCCAGCACTTCCAATGTTTGTTTTATAAATTCAGAGAAACGTTAATAGAGTCTGTAGAGGTATAGCGTGTGCATTGAGAAGACCAAAAGAAAGAGCAGAGGACTCAGTCCAAAATTCACCCTGGACTGGTGCTTTTCAGTGTTCTTCAATGTGCAGATCACCAGAATGTTTTCACGGAAAAGGCAGATTCTATGTATGAATTCAAGCCTGCAAATAATCAGCTTAATTTTCATGGTTTTCTTCCATATACCTTTCAAAAGTAGTTCTTCTCCCTGGTTATTCATGACCATAGTGTCAGGGCCTTGAGGGCATCAGCAACCTCCTGTCCTGCTCCCAGGGGTTCAGATGCCTGGACAGGGGGCCAACTTGGAGCGGGCAGCCATGTGGCTGGGTGTTGGGGAGCCGTGAGAAGCCCTGGCTGGCTATTGCACCCCCCTGGCCGTGGGACCTGCTTTTGAGCTGGACTCTTGCCCTTGGCCTCTGACTGAGCTGCATTGCAGGGACACCTCTGCCTGGTCCCGCACTGCCCCGACCTGGACCCTGACCCAGACCAACCTTGGTGCTGGGGCTGGTGCAGCGGCTGCAGCACCCTCGGCCGCCCCCGGCCACCGTCCCCGCCCCGCTCTGCTGTCCTTGTTGGGGGACGGTGGGCCAGCGCCCTTGTCAGCAGGGTCACTGCCAGCTGCCCTCACCGCTTCCCAACACACGGATAGGCGCTGCCTGCAAGGGCAAATTAGTGCAAAGCAGGGAGCAAGGTCTAGAAAAAGCAGAAGTGCTAATTAATACATGCTGCCCAAGCGTGCAATCAGGGGCAACCAAGGGGCAGAAGAAGGGAATATGTTTTATTGTTTTTCTGACAGTTCTCAAAAGCACCTGGCAAGTGAAGCATGCAGATTTTGAAAGATTTTAGTGTTACTTCTAATATTTTTGTCAAGTAGTTTGTTTTGCCTCTAGAAAGGTGATTTGGAGACTCAGTTCCTGTATAACGAACTACACTGAACTTTTGTGTGTGTGTGTGTGTGTGTGTGTGTTCGGGCTTTTTCTTTAAATATTATATTTCTCTGCCACTGAAGATTCTAGAAGGTACAGAAGAACCATTATTCAGGGAATAGCAGACTGAAATGTCATCCTTCATTTGAATTTAATCTTTGACATTTTCCTTTGAAAGAGACTGTGATTGGGTATTAACACATGTTGGCAGAGGTCTGCTGTAATTAATATGTACAAGAGAAAATGCTAACAAAACAAAAAAGGGAATGGCTTGCAAATATTAAACTCAAAAGGGTCTTTGATATAACTCTTGATGACAACACCTGCTTACAGGCAGGAAAACTGCATAAACACTGTTGAAGGAAAGAGGAGGACTAGGTTTTTCTTAACTTGTTAATTCAAATGCTCTTAAAATGTAAGGAGGCTTTAGTTCTACCCCTGCTAAATTCTCATTTTACTAACCAAAACTGATGCCTAGAGATACTAAGCCAGAGGGTAAAGGAAACTTACCCTTATTCGAGGTTCTAACAATTCCTTGTATTTCAGTGTTACTGCTGACATTTTGGTGAGATGGCACAGAGGTGTTATTACATGTCCTCTCTCCAACATGTGCCTGCAGCATCAGGTTTCCAGGCTGCTGAGATGCTGGGAGAAGGGCAGCCTGATTCACCCATCAGTACTGCACGGTGTATGCTTTTGGTAGGGAAAATCTACTGGTGGGGCCATGGAGGGTGAAAGGGTGCTGCATGAAAGGGCCCTGCATGCAGGGTACATGCATGGTGTTGGCTACACTTATTAGAAATGCTCTTTTTCTGATCATTGTTAAAATGCGTGCCAGAGTGTGCTCCAGATCTGCTTTGCACAGATACGAAGGCTAATAAGGTCCCTTTGTAAAGTCTTTTCATGTACACCTCTTTATTTTTACAACTCATATGGTATGTACATACACACATACTGCTTTGAAAATATGATGGAAGGAAGATGTTTCTGTATCTGAATTTGTCAACCAGATCACATGGATAAAGTTTCACTTAACCATAATGCAGTGTCGGCTTTTCTGCATTCTTCTAAACTTTGGAATGCTAATGTTAGGTGAGAATCACAGAATCACAGAATCACTGAGGTTGGAAGGGACCTCTGGAGATCATCTAGTCCAACCCCCCTGCTCAAGCAGGGTCACCTAGAGCACATTGCACAGGATTGCATCCAGGCGGCTTTTGAATATCTCCAGAGAAGGAGACTCCACCACCTCTCGGGGCAACCTGTTCCAGTGCTCTGTCACCCTCACAGTGAAAAAGTTTTTCCTCATGTTAAGATGGAAGTGTCTGTGTTTCAGTTTGTGCCCATTGCCTCGCGTCCTGTCGCTCAGCACCACTGAAAAGAGTCTGGTCCCATCCTCTCGACACCCTCCCTTCACATACTTGTACACGTTGATAAGATCTCCTCTCAGCCTTCTCTTCTCCAAGCTAAACAGGCCCAGCTCTCTCAGCCTTTCCTCATAAGAGAGATGCTCCAGTCCCCTAATCATCTTTGTGGCCCTTCGCTGGACTTGCTCCAGTAGTGCCACATCCCTCTTGTACTGGGGAGCCCAGAACTGGACACAGCACTCCAGACGTGGCCTCACCAGGGCTGAGTAGAGGGGGAGGATCACTTCCCTCGACCTGCTGGCAACACTCTTTCTGATGCAGCCCAGGATACCATTGGCCTTCTTGGCCACAAGGGCACATTGCTGCCTCATACTTAACTTGGTGTCCACCAGCACTCCCAGGTCCTTCTCAGCAGAGCTGCTTTCCAGCAGGTCAACCCCCAGCCTGTACTGGTGCATGGGGTTATTCCTCCCCAGGTGCAGGACCCTGCACTTCCCTTTGTTGAATTTCATGAGGTTCCTCTCTGCCCACCTCTCCAGCCTGTCCAAGTCTCTTTGAATGGCAGCACAGCCCTCTGGCGTATCGGCCACTCCTCCCAGTTTCGTATCATCAGCAAACTTGCTGAGTGTGCACTCTGTGCCTTCATCCAGGTCATTGATGAAGAAGTTGAACAAGACTGGACCCAGTACTGACCCCTGGGGGACACCGCTAGCTACAGGCCTCCAACTAGACTCTGCGCTGCTGATCACAACTCTCTGAGCTCTGCCATTCAGCCAGTTCTCAATCCACCTCACTGTCCACTCATCTAACCCACACTTCCTGAGCTTGTCTATGAGGATGCTATGGGAGACAGTGTCAAAAGCCTTGCTGAAGTCAAGGTAGACAACATCCACTGCTCTCCCCTCATCTACCCAGCCAGTCATTCCATCAGAGAAGGCTATCAGATTGGTTAGGCATGATTTCCCCTTGGTGAAGCCATGCTGACTACTCCTGATCACCTTCTTTTCCTCCACATGCGTGGAGATGGCTTCCAGGATGAGCTGCTCCATCACCTTTCCAGGGATGCAGGTGAGGCTGACTGGCCTGTTGTTCCCTGGGTCCTCCTTCTTGCCCTTTTTGAAGACTGGGGTGACATTGGCTTTCTTCCAGTCCTCATGTGAACAAAATAGTGCAGCCTGTATAGACACAAAGTCCAGTAAACTTTGAATTTTTCCTTGATTTTCAGTGGTTCTGGATTTGGGTGCAAAATTATTTTCCACTTTACATCTAAAAAACAAATTGAGAAACCCAGCCAAAATCCTGAGCCACTGTGATGACAAGGTCTTTGCTGCAGAAAGTGTGTGGCAGCCAAGGTTGCTGTGGTTTGAAGTGCTGAAGAGGTCTGCAGTCACCCGTGTGTCCTCAGCAGAACTGTAGGGCAGGGCTAAGGCTGATCCTTGCAACCCATCTTTGCTCCTTCCCCTTCCACATAGTCTCCTTGTGGTTGGCTTTGCTTTACGTAGTGCTATAGCCCCTCCATAACCCTTATGTCTGACTCCGACCTTCTTCAGCAGGACTGTGTGACAGTTGCCTAAGACGAGGTGAGGTTTGCCCTGGGGTTGTGATTCGCATCTACAGATAGCTGCACTGGAATGACTGGCAAATAAATCTAGAAATTTTTTTGCCTGTTCATTGGATAACATTAGCTATTAGAGCTATCTGTGAATAAAATGGATGTCCGATTTTAGGTTGGAACTGTAATGATGCACAATGACAACAAACGTTTAATTGTCTGAATTCTACTGATCAGCTTATCCAGTCCAGTGAGAATAAGGGAAATCACATGTATAGACTGAGCAACAAAACACATAGGTGCCCTGACCTATTCTGGAATGGCTGATGCTGTGTTGATGAGGCTATTTGAAATATTAGAAAATCTGCAATCTACATTAGGTATGATTGCAAGAAGGGAATAGGAGAAATGATGACATACTTTAAGAAGAGTCTGGATATTTATGGTTTTAAAACTCATCACAGCTCCATATAAAATGTGCACATTCTGTACTGAGCACTGAAGCACACCTTTCGCTTTAAATGTTTCGTTAATTTAGGTCTGTAATCTTTTGATTTAGGGTTGAACTTTATTTGTTACAATATATGTTGCTATTGACCTAAAGGAAGGGGATTTTCAGATTACACTAGTTATTTTATAGGATGATCCTGAGATATTGAAAATCTGTTTATTATTATTCTGTCCTTTGCTGCTGCTTTTCTACTGAAATCTGTGAGGAATCAGTCAGATTGGGGATACCATTGCATCAAGTGATTTAGACTCTCTCTGTGTCTTTACAGGCTCTATAATAATACTCCTCAGGGTCAGAGCATAGGCCTGAAAATATGTCCCTGTTCCCTTCCTCCAGGGAAATAACTGCTCAGTGGGACAAGAGCTGTATCTTCTAAGTAATGATTTTGTAAGGAACATTTGTTGTAAGGAATTGCACATTTTGCAAATGGACTGTAGTAGAATTACCTCCTTTTTTTCAGTTTTTATTTCCTGTTCAAAGACTATTTCCTTTTCCTTTTCTTGGGGTATGAACCCCACCTTTATTTTGTTTTCCACTTCTGACTCAGCTAAAGCAGGATTATGTGGAGTAAGTAAAGCAATGAACAACGCAGAGTGGATCAGTGCAGGAATAATCTTATTTTTTAAATACAAAGCAAAATTTTAATTATTATTTTTAGGTCAGATATTTGGCAATACAAACACTTGCAGAACACAATCTGGTAGGCTGGGGCACTGTCAGAGAGGAGCAGGGAGGAGAAAAGATCTCTGTGTGACTGTACAGATTGTAGTTTTTTACTCTTCCTTTCCTTTCATGAGTGCAAATTTACACCTTCCCAGCCAGTTAGAAGAGGTTAAAAGTTAGACACGTCAATCCAGAAGAGAAGCCTCTTATGAAGAGTCTTAGAAGAAGAAAAAAAATCCTCGAGAAGCTAAAGGACTAAATTAAACTATTATGAGAAGTGAAAAAATCATAGTGGAATCAAGACTGAGCTGTCCCTGCTTAGTCTTGGCCTCCAACATAAATTATAAGCCTCCAATATAGATTATAAGGAAATCTGTTACATTTCTGGCTGACATTTGGTTGGTCACAAGTAGTATCTGGTTATCCCAAATTTGTGGTGGGATCTTAATGGGCATGTCCTTAACTTTCCAAATGGTGCAGAAAAGTTAGAGCTCAATCCATCTAAGTGTTTAAGTAAGCAGTTGGCTTAAATAATTGTTTAGATTGATTGCATGCATAGATCCTTTGCTGGGCTGGCAGTAACTGTATTATGCAAACCACAAAAAGTGCTGTTTGAAGGTGCTAATGATTCAGTGAAACCTAAGTTGTAAAGTGGTGATGGAGGGAGGATGGCTGCTGCTGGGTGAAATGGCTGGTGCAATCCAGGTGTTTTTCCTGGTTGTTGCTATTGCAGTGTTCAAGTGCCTTATTGATAATCACTTCTGTGGCATGTAACTAAAGCCATATGGGAACATTTCATCAGTTGAAAAAGTGTATTAATGTAATGCCTTACACCCTCATTGATAATTCATTCTTTGTGTTTCTTATCCTCCTACTGAGAAGAAAGTAGAGAGGAGGTATAGATAAGAGGTGTTTATTTTCAGATTCCTTTCTTGGCTTCAAGATATGAGCAAAGGTTCATATCAGGTGAAAAACATTGGCTGATATTCAGAGACACTTTTCTTGCGCTGCTTTCTGTCTTGAAGATAGGTGTTGATTCAACAGCTGGTGAATATAGTGGAGATTTCCATCTGATGCCACAGATTGCCTCAGTGTGATATCCTGGGACTTGCGCTCCCATCTGTCCACCCTTCTTTTCTCAATTAGCCCTTGGGCAGCAGACAGTGCAGGTGGCCCAGAATATAGTTGTTAAATGAACATGAAAAAATCCTGCCAGGTTGATGGCTTTCTTGGCAGCGTGCCTTATGGTAGCGGCACCTTAGAAGGGCAGGGCCAGAGCATGGCTGTGTCCTGCTGGGCCACGTTCTGGGTCAGTGCTGTGCTTGCGGCAGTGCCCTGGGAGTCTGTGCAGCAGTCAGGACGTTTCAGACTCCTGCTCTCTTCCATCTCTTCACACGCTCTTTGTGTGCCCTGACAGTCACTTTCAGAGCAAGTCACCTCAGTCACTGCTTCCTTCTCATACTTTTTATTTCCTACCAGTGGAGTTCAGAGGTCAGGATGTGACCACAAGTTTTCCCTCTTTGCTTTTGTCTTCTTAGCTGCAGTGAGGGGGAGTTAGTCTAGGAGAAAGTCATTAATAGGACACAAATTGTGGAGCACACTTCTGCCCCGCAGGCCTCATAAGGTGATGGAGAAATGGCACTAGTAGGCACAATAAGTCGTGGTACCCTGGAGCACTGGAAAGGCATCCCTGTCGCTACTGTATCCTGTTTTAGGTACCATACTTCAAAAAAGGTGTTGACGGTTTGAAGGGGACACAGGAAGAGGAGATCCAGACTAGAAGAGAGCAATGAGAATGATCTCCTGTCCAGCGAACATGAGCTCTGAGGAGCAGCTAGATGAACTGCAGGAGCTGAGAGGACAAACACAGTCTTTCAGTATGTATAGACTGCTGCAAAAGCGGGGCTGCTAATCTCTTCTCCGTGCTGGGATAAGATGTAACAGGCTAAAATTTGTGGCAAGGAGGATTCAGATTAGGTGGTAAGAAAAATCGTCTACTGGCAAAATAGGGGAGCACCAGAATAGATTGCCTAGGTTGGCAGGGAGCCTCTGTTTTCAGGAACCTCTCAGAAGAGATGAACAAGTGTCTGTAAAAACTGTTGCGGTGATAATCTTGGAGTAGAGCAACAGAGGGGACCTCAGGAGGTCACCGTATCCCAGCCCATGGTTCTCTGATAAGGCACAACAGAAAGTGGTGTGGTAGGTAAACTGGGACTGTAGCTCCTTTTCACAAGGTACTGGCTAGAAGCAAAGTGAAAAAATGATAGCCACATTTGATATTAGTCATGGGATATGAAGGCATACATTCATGTTTTATGCCCACAGTTGGGGACATAGAACTTCCTGATTCTTCCATGTATTTTTGAATTTGAAAGAAAGCATCTGAGACCACCTTTCTCTCTAACCCTGGTTCGGGCACACATCAGGGATATTGAAGACTTCCCATCTTGAGCTTCTGTGCAAATGTAATATTTACTTACAGAACTTACAGAGAGGAATTGCTTCAACAAGCGATATCAAGAGTGGCCTGACCCTGAAAGAACTCTAGCAGAGAAAGTGTTTCTCTAGGAGTTGTGTGGATGACAATGCCCTGAATTGAATGAACATAAAGCAACATCATGGGTAAGTGTTGTAACTAACCAGCATCTCGTTTACTCTCTGTTGTTATTGTTGTTCTTGTTTGCGTGTTTGCTTTGGGTTTTCTTCTTTTTTTTTTCCCAAAAAACATTGACATCTTGCTAATGCAGAATAGATTGTTTTAAGTTTTCTGGGACCAGAAAGCATCTTTCCCACTCATCTTCTGTCACAATCTGTGACCTGTATATTGAGTATTTTTTCAGTTGTGTCTGTGCTGTCCTTTCTTTTTTTCTTTTTTTTTAATTGCAAACTTTGGTACAATTCAACTTTGAAGGCGTTCAGTGGACAAAAATGCTGCAACACCTTTGACTTTGCTACATCACTACGTGTTTATGGATACTGGTTTTAGAATACCATTTATCAGCTGTTGTCTCTTTTTAAAGTACCTCAAGACACCAAAACTAATAAAAATAAGGTGGCAACAGAAAAAACAGCTATGAGTTGTGAGTTCCAGAAACACACCAGAGTAGCATGCAACAAACAGTATGTCATAAATTACAGTCACAACAGAATACATGAACAGAGCAATTGCCATTCTGGATTACATGAATAATTCATCCAATCTAGTACTGTCTTTGGTACCAGCTACTGTGACTGTTTCAGGGAATAGTGTCAGAAATTACACAGTAGACAGTTACTGGAATAACCTGTTGTCCTGAAACATAGGCCTTCAAATTTGTTCCATTTTGTTTATAAATAACCCTTATGGGTGTTCTCATTAGCTACATTTTAAGGATTTTTTGAATCTTAACAAGTGTTGACTTTCTCTATCTTGTGGCTTGTAGTTCCAAAGATTGGCTAAGTTACAGGAAAAAGTTCCTTTTTATCTGTTTTGAAATTGGCTTTCAGATTCACTATGTATACTTGACTTTATCTTTTCCCAGCCATTCACTGTTTTTACACCCTTTTTCCTTCTTTAATTAAACAATTCCAGCTTATTTCAGTGTGTTCAGTTATGTCTGCCATGCCTCCAAGTGGAAGAAGCCTAGTTGTGCTTCCTGCAGTCTGTGGCTTATCTGTATTTTCCTGTCTCTTTGTGTGTCCTTTTGAAAGAAGTTTTGCTAAATTTGGACAGTCGCATTAAATTACTTTATATCAGACTATCCCTGATAATATTTTCAGTATTTTACCCTTCTTTGTTTAGTTGAATGTTTTGTATGCTTGTTTTCATTTCTGTTTATCACTGAACAGAGATGTTTTCACTCGTTGGTCCATAGTCCTTAACTGTTTTCCTCAATAGGTTAATTTAGGATACAGCAATATGTATAGGTCTTACTTCTTCCTGTAATATTTTTGTCTGAAATAAATTTCTTTCTGCATTCCAATAGCTACTTGCCTGGATTTATAACATTCATCAGTATTTTCTCAAAATCTTCTCTAATCCTAAACAGTATTTTAATGGAGAATTTTATCCTGTCACTGGCTATGTCATACTCTCTCATTATGCCGTTGCCAGCAGTTGCCCTGCTTAAGGCTACCCAGACTGGAGTGCCATTTTGTGTCAATAACCATGCCACCACCTCCAGACCACCCCAGCTGCGATCTGGCTGCTGCCTGGCATGTGTCCCCATCTTCTTGCAGCATGCCCTTCTGCTCCCCCCATCATTCTCCTGGCACGGGTGCATGTCTGCACCCTGCGGCTCTTCACACTGCCTGGTTTTAAGGGTTCTCCCTGCCCTTTGACACCCACAGCAAAGGTGTCACAGGAGCGTTTTCTGATGAGCTTTGAGGTTAGCAGACAGGTTCTGGGGGGCTGTGGCTGAAACACTAGGGACTTCTCCAGCACCAGAAACCCCTTGTGTTGCCCAGCCTCTGACGGCTCTTTTTGGAGCAGAGGAGGACCAGGTGCTCCTCAGCAAGGGGCTGCTGCTCCCAGGTCTGTTGTAGCTACTGCCGGTCCTTTTCCAGGACCTGATCTCTGCATGCTGTGAAGACAGTATGCTCTCTGCTGTTTGGTCTCGTGCTGGAGAGGCTGTGGGAGTTGTTGAGGTTTTCTAGTTGAATGTAATCTGTCTCTTGCTCTTCACATGAGCTCTTTAATCATTTTTTGGTCTTACTAAATTCCAGTCTCCAGCAGGTGACCAATAAACATTTGCCAATGCACAGCTTTGCTGCCGAGGCAATGCTGGGGAGAATCCCACAATAGGAATTGCTGTGGAGGCAGGATGCCGTTGAGGTCCAGGTTCTTCTCTGTTCACTGGGACAGGCACTGGTGGCTAGAGGCAGATATTTATCAAAACACCCATTACCAAAAGAAAACTGGCTCTTAGTGTACATGTGTTTCTAGCTAATGAGGAACTACGTGCTTGTATCTTTTCCCCAGGTAATGCAAGGTTGATTTATTTTCCACAATTAACACACATTTTTTGGATTAAAAGCAGGCTACTCTGTGTACTACCTCTGCCAAGTACTTAAAAACCTAATTAACTAGGCCTCTTAGGATTTGGTTCCTTTCTATCTACAGTTCTGTTCTGCTAAAATGTGTAGTGTGGTGGAGAATAGCCCATGTTCTCTGCTCAAGACTTCCAGGAACACTTTATTCATGGAACAAGATACATTTTGCCACCTTCATCTTGAGCATTTATTCCTGTAGTATGCCTTGCTGATGGCCCTTTCAGCTTATCCACTTTGATCCAGCAGTAGTCTGTGATCTGCATATTCCCTAGCTGGTCCATCCCAACAGTGATGCATTTCAGGTGTTGCCAAAATTGTAGCTTTGTGCATACTCTTACCACATGCAGATGAGGCAATGATGCTTCTCTCTGCACAGCTGACACCAGTTACTGCAATAACAGGTTGTCTGTTATCAAAGAGATGCTGTGCTGGGGCAGGGGAGAAAATGTTTTGAGTAAGACCCTAAAGAAACTGGGTACAGCATAAGAGGATGGTGATTTGGGCTATGCAGGATGACGTTTTGGCCTATGTCCAAAAGTAAAATTGGTGGGGGGGAAGGGCTCTGGGAATGCAGGTTATCCAGATTGCTGGTTTGGGGGTATTTATTTAGGGGGATAACTGGGGGCACTGCAGGGATGAGATGCCTTCCTGGGTTTCATTCCTCAGGGATTGACAGGGTTCCCTGGAAGGCACTCCAGCAGCTTGACAGCATGGGTGAGCAGGGACTTTGGCAAGCAACAGGACAAATTCATTGCTTCTCTGATCGCTGGTGTGGTGGGACCCTGAACCCACCTTTTTCATAAAGTAAGGTTTCATAAAGAAGGCTTTCAACTTCTATCACTAAGTTTCATTAAAACAAACCAGAACAAGGTGGCTTTTAAAATAAAAGAAGTTCAGGTGTGTTGGATGAGACATAAAAGTTCTGAGACAAATCTCCTCTCTCTCTCTCTCAGCTGTGTCTTTGCAGGGTAGGTGCTTTCCACTTCCTACCCAGCAAGTTTCAGCAGACAAACTCCGTGTAACCCCTGGCGAGTCCCTAGGACTGTGTCCCTGCCCCAGTGCCTGTTACCCAGCTGCAGCTTGTTCCCGGGGCCCCAGAGGGGCTGCTGGTGGTGCTTGCTCTCTGCACCTGCCTGCCCGGCACCCCCTGGGCTGCTGCCACTGCCGGGGTGCTTCCTGCTCCCCCTGCCTGCGCCTGGCCACCCAGGAGGGCTGGTCTTGCCTGCTGTGCTGCCACCACTGCCAGGACAGAGCGAACACCACAGCGGCAAGCATATTAAATACTGCGGTTTTGGGTAAGGAGCTTTCTGGACACTGAGCTAGCAGCAACGTAGCTCAAAACCTAACCCATTCTCCTTCTTTTGGCTTGTTGTCTTGGATATTTGCTGATACTTTTCAGTTTTAAAAGCTTAGTCTTTTGAACAGCTGTTTGCAAAGACTTTATTAGCAGATTTTGGGAACTGCTTTCTCAGGGAAAGGGCTGTCTTTTCACTTGTATTGCTATGCATGGTGGAGCCCCAAGTCCTGCTAATATTAACTGCCATTAACCTAAGCCCAGCTAATCTGTTTTTGTCTCATTCTGTGTTGCTATGTTTTGTTGGTTTTTCATGATGCTTAGCCTTCATGAGGTGTAGGTTTCTCTGTTTCATTGATTTTTCTTGGTGAAATGCTTCCTTTTTACCCTTTGCTGCTTTGCATTTGGCTTTCGGCTTATTTGTGTTTATTTGTTTTACTTCTAAAAGTGCTGCTCTGTTATTATTTAGTTGCTTGCATTTTGGTTGATAAACAGTTTCTAACAAATGGCTTTCTTTCTTTTGCTTAATTCAGGGATATATTTGTGTTACTAAAAATCTACAAAGGAGCTGTTTGACTTGTGGTTTCTATGAAACCATGTGCAGGTGGAAACTGTAAATAAACTGAAAATGCACAAGACCTATATTTTTCAGATATTAGCTAAATAAAGCTATATAAAAGGTGCCAAATATGTAAAGGAAAAAGGAAGCTTGATTAACATTGGAAATAATAGCTGTAGTTAATGAATGAAGCTGGTTGTTCTTAGGCATGACATTTTCTCATAGATCTGGTAGAACTTCTCATGAACTGGCTAAGTAAACTGAAATGAGAAAATCACTCTTCTTGCACCTGTTGAAGAAATTATACTTTAAACGGTGATGTAGTGCTGTAACAAATTGTTCTCTGCACTTAACCTGTGATGTTGATCAGTTCTTTCCTTTAGTATTCAGCAGTGAATGTGTTCTGCTTGAATAATGGTGAAATCAAATGACAGTAATTGCCAAAAAGCTATAGTATAAACTTCTACATCTTTAAAAGTTAACTTTTTTTTTTCAAAAAGTTAAAAAAAAATCGCCTCGTGTTTCAACTAAACTGCCGCTGCAAAGGTATCTCTTCATTCCGACCTATTGATTAGGTTTATCAAGGAAAGAAACTGAAAAGGTTGCACAAATAGTATGTGTTTAATAAGCTTAATGATAGGAATAGAAGATGGACTGCATTGAAAATCAAAGTAATATTCTCCTCAGTCATCACATTAATATAGTTTGGGTATTTTTACTGACAAAATAATTATGGTGTAGTGTATCCCCCTTTCATACTCCCTAGGGAATTGCCAGCAGCCCATATGGAAGCTGATTTAGTGTCTAAGAGCAGAATATTGACCTGGATTTGTGGAGGAGTCTTGATTTATCTATTCATTCATCCATGGTAGGAGTTGGGTTATGGCTGATGTTGAATGAACTAACCTGGGCCTCAGTGTAACTTTGTATCCACTCTAGCCATAAGTCTGCACTGTGTTTGAAGGGGGACAGCACTTTCCTATTGGTGTACGTGGTGTTAATCATTACCAAACTGAGTGTTAGTGTCTTACAAATTGGCATAAAAAATCTTTGGGATGAAAGGCACAATGAATAGAGGAAAAAGAATTAGGGCAAAATGGATTTTTTTGATGAAGGGGTGTGAGACAGGACCAATTACTCTGTCTAATACTAAATATATCCAATGGAAAACCATAGCTTGTCAGCTTGTCTTCTTTTTAACTGTCCTCTGTGCATGTATATTTACATATAGATAATGATGAGCTTATTTCTTGTTTTAGGAGTTAGTATACTTTCTTAAAGTATAATGGCTTATGGTAGGCCAGGTGCCTAAGTGCTCCATTATATTATCTTTCTAGTGCCAAGATCCAGCCACCAGTGAGAGCTGTGATCCTGCAGCATTTTTTTTTCTGCTCATTAAAGGCAACGTAAACTCACTGACCTGTGTATTATATTCTTGTCTTTCACTGGTTAGGTAACTGGGTGCATTCGGTACTCAGGTTGCCTAATAATTTCTAGGACAATGGTGGTGATATAATATTTATTTTTTTAAGGAGGAGCACTTGGAGAAGTATTGATTGGTCAGCCTGATCCTTGGAAAGATTCTAGGTAAAAAGTGGATGCGGCTGTTCTGCCTGTTTGGGGACACTGAAGCCGTGGGTGGAGTGGTGTGTCCACTCCAGCAGGGCAGAGCTCCTGGCTGCAGAGATGGGTGCCCTGGCGAGAGTCCCAGGCTGGCAGCAGGAGCAGCACGTTTAGACAGCACAGCCTAAGACACATAAGGTGTCACGCAGAGAATGGGGGCTGCTCCCCAAGCCCAGCCGGGGGAGAACAGGAAGGAACTAACATAATCTGGAAGAAAAGGGACTTGTATTTTATAAAGGGAGCTGCTTTCTAGCTGTGGATGTTGTTGAGTTTGTAGAGATGGGCAGGTCAGACAAACTGCTCTCTGCAGCGGTCAGCCTGTGTGTGTGCAGTTTGGGTAGAAACCCAGGCAGTCCTCAAGCCTTATGTTCCTTTCTCTGACCATTTTTTTCCCTATCTTGATCAAATGCTCTTTTGTACAGTAGCTACTCCTGTGGGTCTACCGCTTTGGTTTCCATTCTTTTGCTTTATCTTCTGTGCACCACTCGTCATGTAAAATGACAAAGCAGAATGTACTTAAGAATTTTTTTTTAATTGAGCTCTTTGACTTCACAACTCTTTCTAGGCAAAAGCTTTTGAAATGACTAGCAAGCCACAGAAAATAAACATGCATTATTTGGCAATGTGATTCCAAGGGAGTTAATACATGTGCCATATTATGTCTAAAATAATTTGGGCACCTTCTTTAGGTATCATGTTCACCAGATTGCTTTTGTCTTGCATATTTCTATGAGTAACTAGCGCATCAGTTAAGTCTCAGGCAGTAAGTGATTTTTAGAACTTATGAAAAGTATCCTCTCATTAACACTTTCATCTCATAGTCCTTTCAGTCCTGTTTTTATAGAGATTCTGGACTGCAATGCCAAGTTGTTCTTTGTCAATGTTTGTACCTGGAGAATTACTTATGCCTAATGTCTGCCCCAAACTGTACTTGCATTCCAATATTTACCTCTTTAAACTGCACCATGAGATATAAAAACAATTATTTGTTTCTTGTTGTTTGCACTTTCAACTTCTATTGCCCACCCGTGGTGTCCATCCCCCCACCCCTCAAAATTATGTCAAGCTATTAATTCTTCAACAGCAGCAAACTGTTATCCCACTTGATGTTAAAATATGTGTGCAGAGACATGAAATTGAGCATGTTCTGGATGTCCCGAACTCTTTCAAAGAGCAGTAATTGGGTGCAATTAAGAAAAAAGCAATGCTGTATGAAACATTGAGACAAGGTTGATCTTATAACATCAGTGATTGATTCTTATACTGGAAAGGCTGTACCAATAGAGATAAAACACCATTTGTTGTTCTAAAAATATAGAGAAAACTGAGTGGAGTCAAGGAAAAATGAGTCTATGAATTAGTCTGGGAAATAAAACCTATGATCATTAAAAATAAAGAAGCCTGTGTGACCTTTTGAAATACATGTAAACAGCAGTCTAGTAAGAGTTGTTTCCACCAAGAAGCTGGTTGGTGTCCTGTCTGAGAGGTAAAGGCAGTCTTGGTATCATGTCTGCCTTGCACAATACTGTCAGGATTTGGCAGAAATGACTTCATCCAAAGCACTTGAGAGTAGCTGCAGACATTATCTAGGGTTTCAGTGATTTTTGTCATCTGTCTTGTTAACTTGATGAGGAAATTAAGAACTAACTGACTTTTAAGAGAAAAAGCTCATTTCTTTTTCATGTCCATTCTCCTTAGTTTTTACAGCTAATGAACGGGAGCTTATGCTTCTGCTTGTTGATGAATTTTGGATAGATGGCGGACTGGTCTCCAAAACTGTCAAGTTGACACTTTCCTTTAGCTTTTTATCAGGACTTAGAGCCAGATGCTACCCCCCTGCTCACTCGCTGAGAATTTCCTTTGATAAGCATCCCCACTAAAATCAGTGAGCACACTTAACGTGAGCAAGGTGATGAAGAATGGTAAAATCTGGCCCTTCATAAACAGTATTGATGTTCAGGGTCACCGGGCCTTTCTAGGTGACCCTCCTCCAATTAAAGGAACAGAAATGCAGGGACTACCCAAGTTTTGTGTATTTAAATGATCCGTTCTTTTGTAGAAGTGAAATCATTTAAAAACTCAGGGTGTTTTGTGGCATGTACAATAAAAGAGTAATCCTGAAATACAAAAGCAGGGAGCATAGCAAAACTATACATAGAAATGCATATTTGTTAGAGCTGGGTGAAAAAACAAATAGACCTCATTTTGTGAGGGTACGAAAACAAGTAGCGCTGCATTGTTGTATCCATGTGTGCCTCTGTGTGCACTGTGCAGGAGAAAGGAAGGGAAACAAAAGGAAAATGGTACTCTAGGCTGTCAGTCATGCAAATATTTCTATAGTCTGTCCCCTCCTTTTCAGTAAGCTGCTTTCCTGTCAGATATCTCTCCAGTAAGCCCGGAAGTCCCTTTCTTCCCCTCCCTCCCCCACTTTTTTCCCTTTTCCTCCCAGAGAAGTTGACTGACCCTGAAATAGGTTGTTTTATGCCTCAGAAGGTTTTGTTAGTACTACTTTTTGAACTTTAAGCCTTGTTTACAAGTGGTCATTTTCTTCTTCACTGCCAAATGGTTTAGCTGTTTTATCCACCTTATGGGTGAAATGCGAAGATAATGCTTCAGGTGGAAATGGGGAGTGACTGAAATAAACCTACGGTTTTTGCCCGTCTTTTACTCACTCCTCAAGGAGCTCTTGAATTGACACGTACACAGAGGCAAGCAAGAAGACTGTGCACCGTAGAAGAGATTGCAGCGCCCGGTTAGGCACCACATCCTCGGAATAAGAGCCTTTAGGGGGACAGTTGGGCTGATCCCAAAAGCTGAAAGGCAGAGCTGTCAGAGCAGGACACCTCTGAGCTGACAGTGAGACACAGGTAAGCAGAGAGATCATTTTGTGCGTGGGTAATTATAATGCTTGTCACTCAGGTGTTTTTAACAGCTGGAATGTCTTTTGAGGTAAACACTTTAAAAAAGGGAGAAGTGTATTATATAATTCTTACTCATCTCTTTCTTTACCCATTTTTACTATTTTGCAATCCATTTTTTTAAACTTCTCCAATGCCTCAATTGACTGATACTTGTTTGATTTGAATATGCTTTACTTGACAATGAGTTTTTCCTTTTCCAGATTTGTATTTCTGCTGCACGTTAAGGTTAGCACCCCATAATCTAGGCAGCCCTGCTCATCAGTATAAGTAAAGGGCTAGTTTAGAGCCTTACCGGATCAGCAGCACCTCTCAGGTGTCAGAGATTCATTGCACACATTTCAGGTAATGAGCAGAGTGCACTTATATTGTAACTCTCTACTTGGGACAATGTCACCTTTGAATGCACCATATAATTTGATCATAAGAAAACACAAGGGGAAGATGGAAAATACTGTCCTGTAGCTTTTATTCCTCTATCCAGTTTATATTTTACTCAAATGAGCAAAGACAGGATTTCTGGAAGCCTTCCTCCCCAGTTTTACTTGTGAAGAGAAAGAATGACACATGACCTGGAACTGTTATACATAAAACCCTGTAACATGCATTTTCTTTCTAGGGATATTCAAGCAATTAATAATTTTATTTTAAACTCAGAAGCACATATGATTGTCATCACTAGATTACTTACGCAATGCAGTGTCAAGATACCTTTTATTAAATTTTTATAGTGCTCATCATTAATCCATAAAAACTTTATCACTGTTGATCTTAGATCTTTTCCAACACATTAGCATATACTCTGGCTTTATTCTCTTCTCCAGTCCTTGGCTATGCACCCTATCTTGTAGACTCAGCACAAACTTATCATGACCAAACTCCTATTTTCATTGTTATCACTTTTCTATGACCTCTTCTAGTTCTCAGCCATTTTATCCTTCAGTATAAAATCAAAGATGTTTTATTGCCTGAGGATTCAGACAAGATCAAAATTTTCACATTATATTTGTGATTATCAGCTTTCTGAAAATGCATCTTAAACTATTTAATTTGCAAGAGATCATTTCCCTGATTACATGTACCAGTATACATATCCACAGAAATACATGAATGTCATTTAATTTTCACCAGTGTAGTACAGTGTGGTAAAAAGCTCGGCATACTTCTAGGATGCTAATGTGATAAAGAATATTGTTAATAATAACCCTCCTTTACAGGTGATTCTCTTATTTAAGTAGCTCTGTAAAAAGTTAATTATCCGTTTTTATTTGGAGAAAGGAAATCTTTTTTGCAAAACTTTTTTCATGTATTATAAACACCATAACACATCATTTTATTTTGGTCAGCAGTCTAGAAAACACTGAAATACAACCACGGATGCATGAGACAAAAGTACTGAAATAATAAATTGTTTAAATTTTGTCTCATGAATGAGCAAGTTTGGCCCCCAAATTTTTTTTTTTTAAACCTGTTCTTATGCTGTGGGGTAAGTTGCTGCCACTTGTGCAACTTCGGAAAATGTTCAAGCATTTGTGCTGTAATAATAGAACACAGCACAAGTACCAAACCAAGCAGAACCCGAGGTTATGGGACACTCGGAATAAGCATCTGACTACTTGTTTAGCAGAAATCTGGCTTGGCCCCCATTTACTGAAAATATATTAAAAAAAAAAAAAAAAAGATGGCCATTTGTAATTATGTGCCCCAGGGGATTCATATATTCTTGTGTTCTACCTGATGGATAGCTCACTAGAGATCAAAAGGCCATAATGTGTCTTTGGGTCTGGACTGGAGCCCCTTTTCATGGTGATGTGATTTTTACTAGTTCTTTGGAGCCTGTGTATGTATCCGTATATATGGGTGGTGATGAGTGGTTTTCTTCTTTTTTCTTTTTTTTTTTTTGTCAGTGGAACAGAACAAATTAGGATGCCACTAGAAAGGAGAAAGAAACAATGTTGTAATAACATCCTATACAAATATGAGGGTTTCTACCACAAAAATGTGTAATTAGAGTAAATATATTAGTGAAATTCCACCCTGGTTACTTTAAATATGCTTATTACTTATTAAGATTTATATTCTTACCCTGGTCCAGATAGATACTGTTTTTCAGTTGCACATCTTAAAAATATCTTACTTCAGATATGTTTACATGTTAGTGATTTAGAAGGTGTGTAGAATTTTATCAGAAAATAATTTTGTCAGACTTTTTCTATACTGTGCTGTGTAAGGTTTGCACCTTGGCTTCTACAACAAGTAGGTCTTTAGTGTGAACTGTAGGTAAATCTGAGTGTAAAAATAATATAATAGCATTCGGAAACGGCTTCTCAACACCCAGCTGATGCCGTTTGTATGAGATGTTCCTGGTGTGGCTAGTGTGCTAAAAACGCTTCCTGAAATCAGCTGTAAGGGCTCTTAAGCCCTAGCGCTGAGGTGCTGGTGCGGGGCTTCCTGTGACGCTCGCTGGGCTGTCCAGGGTCGTTGGAGCTGCAACGTCAGGGCTCTTCTTGGCTGCTGTTCCCTCTCTGTACCTCGTTACTGATTACTGTGCAAGTCTGTGCAAATTGTTGGTTCTCCTCCTTCAGCTATGTCTGGTGGGGGTTTAGAGAGTTGGATAGTGGTGAGATCTGTTGAACCAGGAAGCAGGAGAGCTGTTTTCTTCTCTTGACTTTGCTACAGTGAGTTGTTATGTGACCCACAGTAGGTCACGTACAGTCTTTCGCTTTACTTTGTTCTGCCTCATCCAGTTATTCCTCCATTGCCTAATGAAGTGTTTGGAAAGCAGATGACAAGGAGCCCTGTGTCAATATTAAGTGTTGTTTTATTCTATGACTTTTGTAAATTCAGCTGAAAGACTTTTTGAGAGCCAAGGGTACTTCATCTATCTGAAGCAGAAATCTTGTAATTGTAGACAGAAGCTGTTGAAAGTTACAAACTCCCCTTTCAGTCAGAAATGGAAAATCAGGAATACAGGTTGGATGATTTTTGTAAACTATGCTGGATGTACTGCACAATGTGGTTTGTCAGGCAGTACTTGAAGCTACAGCTTCAGCATCAACAAGAATATAGAATTTTATATATTCTATATATTCTGAGTTACTTTTTTTCCAGTTTTAATAAATGCCTAAATTGCTGCTCATTATAAAATAATATCCAAAGGAGATTTGGATTCAACACCCAGTTCTGGCTAAGTGTCCCAGAACAAGTAAGACATGGGAAAATTCTTTGGACTTTGATAGTGCAGGAGGATGATCTTAAGGAGTGTGGCTGCTTACTTCTTTGGAGCTAGGATTTTTCCATCTCTGGTTCAGCTTTGTATCTGTAAAATAGAATGATGTTTTCTTTTCCTGCATACCCCATCCCTTTCTGTTGCCACCCAGAGCTCCCAGGGCAAGGACTGTCTCTCAGCACATGCAACTGTGCTGAGCTCTGGCTGAACAGGTCATCAGCCCCAAACAAGGCTTCTAGATACCCTCGTTATATGCAGAATGTCTGTGTGTGTGCATGTGTGAGCATAGGCTTATTTAAGCTCCTGCATCCCTGCTTGTTGACTGGGAACAGTGTTGGTCCTTGGGCTCCTAGCCCATGTTACCCCCAAAGGAGGGTGTTGAATGAGAGCAAGTTGAAACCTGACTGCCTCAAGCTGCAAAACTAGTTTAGTATGGGAAACACTAATATATATACCATTATGGCCACTATATATTAGTGTTTCCCATACTAAACTAGTTTTGCAGCTTGAGGCAGTCAGGTTTCAACTTGCTCTCATTCAACACCCTCCTTTGGGGGTAACATGGGCTCTGCTGAGTCTTTCTTTTCTGGTTCACAGCACTGGTTCAAACTGTAATTGTGTCTTGCTCTGTTTAAACCTTGATCCCTGTGATAAAGCCCTGATAGTAAAGCTTGTAGCAGATCTGCAGTGCTGCAGTTGCCCACATCATTTGCAGGTCATCCTGTGGCAAATGTCGAAGAACCATATCACTGTTGACAGACAGGAACATTTCTGTATTGACTACATAGAGAAATGAGGAATAAGAAAACACTCCTCTTGAAGCAAATGCTTGAAAGCTCTCTCTGCATAATTAGATGTGTCTGCAGTCAGTCTGTATGTGCCTTAGGTAGGCATCCTGCGTAACAGACATCTCATCAAAATATAACTTGTTTTAAAATCTCACAGCTGTTAGGACATGTTTGGGACTCTTGCATTGAAATCATGCTGCTGCTTGTGTCTGAGTCTAGCTGTTATCTTGACAGAGAGATAAAATCTATCTTAAAACTAGAAAAAGCTGAGACAGTAAAAGCCTTTAAATACTATGAGTTTGCTTGGCATTGTTAAAATTCACCCAGAATTTGAAAATTAATATTCATTACAGCAACAATTCAGCAACAAATATTCATTACAGAAACAATTTGTTTCTCCTAGTGCAGAGATGAGGACTTCTCTCAGTCCCGCTGAGTAGAGGGGGGCTGGGAACAAATGTACTTCCTCGTATTCCAATCCTTGGCAATTTTTAAAAACCTTTAAAATGTGCTTTAGAATGATGTGGTGGCTCACTGGTAGACATAAATGACCGTTAAGTGTTAGTGGTGATGTAAACTAAAATTAGAGTGGATTTTTAAGAATAAACACCTGCTACCTCAATATACTTCCAATATACTACTTATTTCTGATACACTGATGTAATATTTCACTTTTTACAGAGACTTGCTTGCTACTGCTGGCTCTGACAAATGCAAGAGTCCAGTCTTTGCTCTAACAAGGAGATATCCGTGCTGTAAAAATAGTCGCTCTTGAGAGGAATACCGAGCCTCTAGGCATGAAACTTCAGATCACACTGTTCTAAGTGGTAAAACTTTCACTGACAGGGGAATCCTGGGTGTCCTTGTTGGAAGCCATTGAGTTTACTACAGTTCTCTTTTTGGAGGAATTTTTCCCTGTGCTTCTTGGTCACTGAGTGACCCTCATGTTCTGTTTATATTTAATTTCCTAGCTTTCACATCTGCCCCTGAATTTTGAATTCCTCACTACACATACTTCTTTTTTCTAACTCACTCAATTACTTACTCAGTTTCTAGATCTCCTTCTGTCAGAACTTTCTGCTTCTGTAGTAAGTGTGATTCCTCTAATTGTTTCTTATGCTTATTAATGCCAAAAGCTTTCACATAGGCTCAGAATGCTCTTTTGGGAGCATGTTGGCTGAATGGAGTGTCAGACTGGGCAGAACAGTTGAAAGATACCTATGGTACTTAATGTTGAGGTACGAGTGAGGTGCAGTTGGAAGGGAAACAATCTGAAGGACTGGATGAGAAGCACAATGTGGGGGAAAGAATAATTGAAACTTCTCTGAGGTATGTGGCCAATCTTTTGACTTTACGGCTTGGGATGCTGGGGGCACTGATGTCGCAGATTAAAAACCTCAAATCTGGTATGACTTTTACATTTCTTTACTGTGCCATCTTAAAGAAAAAGAAAAGCCCAAACAAACAATATTTCATGTCATACTAGTGAGCACTGCATAAAACAATCATTACCAGGGTTGACAGGTGCTTTACAGAATGCGGTATCATGACCAATTTTTCTGACTTGTCTCTGTACTTGCAGAATGCTTTTAATCTCAGTTTTTAAAATTTCATTAGGGCACTAGGCTGTTGGTTCCAATTAATCTTCTCCAGCAGCTTGCAGAATTTCAGTGCTGTATGTCCAGTATTCTGACAAAACTTAGGCCTATTTCATGAAGTATCCAATTGCAGAAAAGGAGGAAGGATGACAGCTCTGTCCCTGTCCTCAAGCATGCAAAGCTTTATTTGAGGGAATGCTATCACAGAGCCAGGTTTCTGATCACTGAGTTCTGAAAGGTTAAGTAAAAGGTGGATCTGGAATTATTTTTGATAGGGTCTTCTTAATAATGATAAACCTGAATGAAACTGGGAAGCTTTATCCACTCTGTAGAGCTATGTTCTTAAAACACTTCATGTCAAAAAGAAATAAAGTAATTATTTGTATCCTTTTTAGTAACTCAAGTATTCATTTGCTTTCTCTGGAAGGAGAGAAGATTGCCTCTGTGGCAGTTCTGAACCACGTGAACATGGCACAGTAAAATCTGAGGCTGTCCTGAAACCAGAATCACTTGTTATTCTTCTGGAGTTGTACTGACAGATAATAAGATGAAGCTGTGTTTGAGTTGTATTTTTGCAGCTTATCTTCCCTGTTTATCTCCAGGTATAAATCATGAATATGGTGCCAGGATATCCAGTCTGTAACTATCCAGCTTCAACTAAATGAATGGTGTCATTAGCAGAAGCTAGATTGATTAGAATCTCTCTTATTTGTTTAAGTCAGAAGAGAAGATATTGTCTGGTGGTTGTTGTTGTTTTGTGTGTGTGTGTGCACGTGCAATGGCCAGGTATGTTTGTCAGTAAGAGTTTCTTTTTCAAAGTGCCTGCAGCCTAAATACGAAGTGTGGTAAGCATTTACAGAATTGAGGTGGCTTCTTGTCACCTTCATGGAGTGTTAATATAAACTAATTCTTTTACTTTAAGAACACTTCCCTTCTTGAAAAAGGAGAGATGTCCTTGAGGAAATTAAAGTAAGAGAAACTGATACTTCAGGATGAACCCAAGTTGGTTTCATATGGCTGGACCCTGCTGGGCAAAGATGATAGCATGGTACAAGTTGATCTTAAATGCATTTTGTTCAGGAGTCGCTGTGCTGCTGCGTCCAACTTTTCTTTCTCAGTGATCATAAGCCTGAAGCCTTTCATTTTTTTGTTATGCTTAGCAATGGTGCAACAGTGCCACACGTCCTCCTTAATAGCACAGGGAGCTGTTTCCTGTGGAGTGCTGGCTGAACTGAATGTCAGGCATTGCTAAAGAACAACCTGTGATAAAGACTTGATGGCAAGTAATAAGAGATGTACTAAAAAGGAACCAACTGCAGGGAAGCAAAAAAGCGTGTGGAAAGCTGTCCTGCATGAGGATGGCAATGAGGTTCCTGACTTCACCAGTTTGTTCTGTAACTTTGGGCAGGTCAGAGTTGGTAGCCCTCTGTACCCCAGCAGAATAATACTGCTATGTGCAGAGTAAGATGTCACTAGTTCTTAATTAATTCTTAAATTATTAATTCTAATTAATAAGGATGGAGGAGCATGCCCCTCATATTTGTTTCTGCATTTATAACATGGAAATAGTGTAGGCTTTCCTTTCCGTGAAGCATTTTCAGCTCTCTCAGTAAAACAGGAAGTCATAAATTACCAAACAGCTTTGTCTATCTTTGTAATCCTTCTCCATCTACAGATACACACATCTATACCTGTGTGTGTGTGTACAGCAGTATTGCTTTGCTGCTTGCCACATTTGCTAGCCATTGCTATTACCTAAAAATTAGTATCTCTTATAGGGTCAATACCTGTACAATCTTCTTTATATACATGATATTAGAATAACATGATTTGGGTTGAAAATCTTTCATTAAAAACTAGAGAAGCTTTGAAGGTGTTAATATTTCTTGGGGAAGGGAGAGCGAGAGAGATGACCATGGCATGCTGTCACTTTGCTTAGGCTATCTTGTCCTTCTTCTCTTTCAGACTTCAAATGTGTGTTTGAAGAGAAGGAATGACTTTGCTGGTCCTCATCTGTTAAGGCAAGGCAGAGGTAACATAGGATCTGTGCAGTAACAAGTACTTATCCCTACTCATATTGTCACTTACTCTTGCCCACAGTGTCTCTCTATCTGGGGAGCTTAGGAGAAAATAAGGGTGAAAGAGACTTATTGGGTTACAGAGACTAATTTACTGCACGCGCAGCCAGATATGTCATATAATACCTTTAAAAATATGATCAAGCTCCATCTTTAAACTAGCTAGGCATAGTGGTAACAGAAACCTCTGGGATGCTTTCAACTTCTGACTCCTTTATTGGTTACAAGCTTTTTTCTAATCTCTAGTCTAACTGCAGTCATGGTTGCCTCCTCCCACCTCGCCTCGTGTTTCAGGTAAAACAGTGCTCTGAAATGTTTTAGAGATTAATGTTAACTTCTTGTGACCTCTCCATCCTTCAGTGCTCTTGCTAACTGAAAAGCCTGCTTTTCTCTCTGTTAGGAAACTCTGCTAATGAGGCAGTTTTAAAAATTTCCGAGTACTTTTGAGAGGAATGGACAATTGTCTGAGGTCAAGGAACAGGTACTCAGTGATATGGTTACAGCCTCAGAGTTGCAGTTGTGTCATGTCATGTTGCATCAGCTGCGTCCATGCTAGTAAGTGATGCGGCCTGCGAGGAGCTGCTCTGTAGTACGACAAGATTGGTGCCACAGGCCTGCTGTCAGCACCCTGACGTTTTTTGGAGGTGGGGTAGGGTTGTTTCGAACAAGCGCCAGTCTGGTCCCGTGGCCTGAATGCCCTTAAGCAGTTGGGCTGCATTAGGGAATTTGCCTATTCGGTTTCATCCAAAAGAAATCCAGTATATATGGTCTGAGGCTGCTCCCTGACATGAACCAACACATGCGGAGGTGGTTGGGAAATTCTCTTCAAAAGCACATTCCCAATCTGGCCTAAAATGCTGATGTGTCTACATCCCTATTCCTTCTCACTGTGGAAAATTGTCAGGGATGCTCCTAATGTTGGCACTCCTCCGCTGCAGGCTTGCGGTGCTGCCCCTGGAGTACTTGAGATAGAGGGTCAGTAGTACTGGAGGTGAAACCCCCAGACTTAAGAGGTTTAAATTTAATCGGTTTAGCGATGTGTTAGTATTTCTTCCAGTACAAAATGACACAGTAGAATCGGGTTCACTGATTGCCCCCTCTGCCCAAAGTTTGTACTTGATATTTTTAATGGGACTATTGATAGGTTTGATTCTCTGTTTTGTTTTTTTTTTCTCGGGCTGTGCTGTGACCTGCTGAGTTTATAATTGGAGACAAACTGAAATAGCTCCACTGGAGACTGTAGCAGTGATCTCATTAAAAAGTCAACATTTACTAATAGAGAAAAACTGGTGTTGAAAATGCCTTTAGGTAGAAATTCCTAACAAATCAGAACTTCTCTGTAATAATCACTTATATACCTATTAAGACTGCATTTCCTTTTGAGAATTCATCAGTTTATTGTAGAAATACTGAGTGAAAATGTCATTTATTTTTTGATATGTCATTTAGAAGTGGACTAAGATGCCATTATTTGCCATGGAAACAGAAAAATGAAAGGTTCCTAAATCCTGAGCTTTTTACATCCCTCAGTTGCTATTGCTGCAATTTAACTGCCCATATCTATCTTATCTTGTTTAATTTGAAGTCTGCTTTGGCTCGATGAGAAAAAAAAATAAATTATTGAAAAGGAAGAAAAATAAACACCTGGCAGGTTGGAGGGCTTAATGAAGACTGACTGTAATTCAGGTATTGGCAAAAAAAGGAGGAAAAAAAAAATCCTTCTTGGCTTCGTTTAGACCTGCAGATTTGAAAGCACTTGAAAGTGTCTCGGTGATGGTTATTAACTCTAATAACCAGCTTTCTCAGGCAGTTGGTTGAAAGGGTTGTTCTTAGCTGCTGGTCTGTAATGCCCTAAATGGTTGATGAAATAGTCTTAAAACCAGCTCAGAGTTTCTTGTTAGATTAATGCAGAATGGAAAAACTCTACCAAACTGTTTGTGGTTTCAGTGAAAGATGGGCATAAGTCTCTCTGGGACTGATTGTGGTTGTCAGACCCAGCAAGACATTTCACTTTGGGTATATAAGTAATGTATAGGTCCATATAAACTGAACTGCATTGGATTTTTCATGCATCAAGCTGGACAATTAAGTTCAGTACTTTGTGGGTCTGAGATTTAATGGAACATGGAGGAAGTATTGTGCGTGGCCAGGCTTACTGGGAAAAAGCTGTGAAATCAGGACTGGAATGAAAGACCAGTAGAAGGATGGGTTTGCAGAGAAGAAATGAGATTTGGCACAGCCTTTGGAGAGAAGATCTTTGGAGATAGCAGAGAAGGAATGGAAATAGTAGGGGAGATGAGGTTTAGGATTGGAGAGCAAAAGAATCTGGAATGAGATGTAGAAACCTGGCTCTTACCGCTTTGATTCTTCATGCAGTGGGGTTTGTGTAGGAAAACAATATCCATTTGTATAATTTAAATCTGTTAGGGAGAAGTCATACTGAAAGATAATGCATTGGAGTCATCTTTCTTGGTCCTAATGTACACTTTCTTGTTATTGGCTTTTGTATCAGAATATCAATAAACAAGCAGATTGCATGAGATGTCAGGGGAAGAGGGACCATCACTGGCAAAGGCAAACTACTTGAGATGAGTAAAGTTTTTCTTGCAGATAGGTAGATGAATCTCTGAAAACACATTTCCAAAACAGATTAAAAGAAAAATATTGGTTTTGAGCAAAAAAGTGGCAATGAAACATTAAAACGAGGTAGTATTTAGCATTTGGAATTGTTTTGCAAAGGTGGAATTTGATTTTGGTAACAGCAAAGACAGTTAAGACCTTGTAGCAGTGGTTTGGCTGAGTGTTCAAATGTGAATTGCCAAATGATGGTGTATGAAAACCTCTCTGCACCATTGTACCTGCCAAAATTGCTCGCTTGCTTCAGGAAGTCCCGGATGTCTCCTAGTTTGTTTGCTTCTGTGCTTCCTTTTGAGCATTCAGCTAGAAATAAGCAAGGGAATAATTTCAGATTTTCTTCCTGTGTGTGAATGGACTTTAGTGTTCTGTGTGGCGCCCATGGCAGTTTCAGAAGAAGATGAAGTTAGTCATTAATACTTGATCTAAAATCTCCTAAGTCGATGTCCCCGAGAGATCAAGGGTGAAGCCAGACTTTCCTTGTGGGAAAGAGAAGATGAAAACCTTCAGTTACTCTTCAGTTGCTCCTGAGTGAATGGAACAAAGCAAGCTGAAGTTATGGAAGTTTAAAAACAAACAGAAACTTTCTGTAACAGAAATGCTATGAAGGTGTCTGTCGTAGCATAGTAGAAGAAAGCAAGTGAAAAGCTCAGGTAAAGCTGTTGTGTGTCCAAAATGGGATCATTCATTGTATGTGTTAAAGAATAGCCTCTGTACTTCATTTAATGCAATAAAAGGAATTTGAGGCTTTTTAATTAAAGAAAAGCTCATGGTACAGTGGATAACTGACTCAAACAGCAGGGAAGAAGGTCTTGAAAATACAGAGGGAGAGAGTTAGATGAGAAAAAAAGTAAGTGGCATAGTGACATTCAGTCAAATATCTTCTGGCTCCTCCAAAGCCCACTGAAATCAATGGTTTCTGTAGGTTTTTGTATTTAGCTTTTTAGAGGGTGAAATATTTTTAACTTTGGAAAAATGATGTTCTGGATTATAGAGGCCAGTGCTCTCTTGTTGTAGATAGCCTCAGTTTCATAAAGTGTAGTAGATGCCTCTCAAAATCAGTTAAATTTCTTGTCATCACTATTGCTATGGGAGGGCTTCTCTAGGAAATTATTCCTATAGTACATAAAAAACAAAAAACCCCACCTTTCTGCTACCTGTTTCCTAACTGGGAATGCTATTTTTATTAAACACAAAAGCAACTAATATGTCTAAATGTGAAGTAGCTTGAATCCTCCATTTTTGTAATTAATCCAGACTAAAATCTTCAAATGAAACTTTCACAGACTCAAAAGTTCAATTCAAATACAAGCTGATCACCTCTCTGTTATTCAAATATATAACCGACATTTAGTTGTAATTTGGTTTAGAAAAGCTAAACGTTTGTTTAAGCTGTCGTTACACTTTGCGCAGACATATGAGTTATTTGAAGTGTCAAGTATACGTGGTACCCGTCCAAGAAGTCATTGATTTTTTTTTTTCCTTTTCTTTTTTTCTGTTGTGTTTCCTTTTATGTGTAACATGGGGAATTGGGGATTTTCTGGGCTACTTGCATAAGCTGCTGATAAGCTTTGAAATAATAGTGGATAACTGGTGGCCCTGGCAGCTAGCGTTTTCTCTGGGTTAGCCACAGCAGGGACCCTGCAGCTGGGGCTGCCCCGGGGCGCTGCTCCTTGCAGGCGGGTGGGCTGGGAGCCGCTGGCCACGCAGTGCCCTGGCATTGCCAGTCAGTCTCATCCAGACTTCGTTTTGCTCCCTCTCAATTAGAAAGGTAGCGCGCTGGGGTGATTAGAAGCACAAATTAAACTAGTCGAGGCAAACATGGAAGAGAGCATAATTACGAAGACATAACTAATGTGCATGACTGAGTGATATAGGTGGGTAAGATAAATTCCAAACATATAAAATGTTTGATAAACTAGAAACCTAAATTGCCTTTCTGTTGCTAAGAGTTCTTCTCTTGTGATTATCGTTGGCAGGCACTTTCTTGATAAAAATGTGTCACATTGGTAACATTCAAATAGGGATAAGACTGTAGTGATCTGACAAGCAAAGTCTGACAATGATCTGAAATGAAAACAATTACTTCCAACCCCCTTCCCTGTTTATTTTCTCCCCCCACTGAGTCCTTTTTTCTACAGTTTGTGATTGATTTGTAGGTATCTGAAACCTTAAAGTCACAGAATAATCGGATACCTGCAAAATTTTATAGGCATTTAGAAATCTTGTTTTACTACTTAAAATTTTTATTAATTGAAGTCCAGAGAATGACAGCAGCAGCTTCTTGCTGTTTTCTGCAGAAATTGTGCCTGCTGTGTCACCTATGTGTTCCTTCAAAATCATGAGTTTTTCATGAATGCACCAAGTAGTTCCCAACTTAAGTGTGGGTACACATACTTGAAAAGTATAGTAAGTGAACACAAGATTTTTTGGACACGCCATAGAAATCTACTTTAGAGGTTTGTGTTTATCAGCGTTTCAGAAACCATTTCCTTGATGTATTATCGCTTTCTACAAATCCTCTGTTATCACTGATAATCTTTTCTTAGGCAATTTCCATTTCAAAGAGTTGGTGTTAATTTTACAGCTTTTCCTTATCCCACCCTTGTGTTCTTCATAGAAAAAAGTTAAAGGGTATTTATTGTGATACAAAAGATAAAGTGACCCAGTGCTGCCTTTAATCATGTATTTTTATATATGAGAAGCAAGTAGGATGAAAATTTATTCAGAGTTATTATTAATAAACAGAGCTTCATCTCTTCAAAAATAATTTTATTTTCATTTCTGTTTAAAATTCTGGAAGCAAGTGGATATTTTGCTGCAATATGTTGCATAATGCCTCAAAGAAGACCCGGTCTTTACAGATATCTCTGGTTGTGGGGCAAATTTTGATCTTGTTTAACTGTTTTTACCCCAGTACATTCCACTTTTCTCAGTGGCATTACTTCTGACTTAAATTTTGTATCGTAGATCAGAAGCAAACGCTCAAAGAATCTTTCTCCATGGACCCTCATGGCATCCTATAGAGACACCTTTCTTCAAAAAGCAGGCTACATTTACAAAAGGATTTATGTATTTGGCTTTCTTTGCAAATGTCTAAATCCAAAATTTAGATCTTCAAAGCCCTTCACTCAGTTGCCTCTTCGCCTGCAGGCACTGAAGTTTTTAACATGCCTCAGCAGCCAAAGCCTCCGTGTGGACACTGTTCAGCAGTGTGGATCCTAGCTTTGCTTAAGCCGTTTTGGGCGTTTCTTGCATCAGCCTTTGTGCAAAAACTACCAGAAAAGAAGCTGATGGCCAGCTCTCCTTTATCGAGTAGCTCAGTGTGGACAGTCTTCTCTTTTCCCACAGAAGTGTTTTGACCCCATATCTCCTGCTATGTTGTTTTAACTGCTGAGTTATAATATATTCTCTGATGGAGTTACTTTTGTTCAGTCCTATTGAAACTGTTCCTTTCAGTGCTCAGCCTGTACCAGTAACTCCCATCATGCTGGAATATCTCTTGTATAGCTTTTGGTTTAGCAATGTAATATATATGTGAATGCACAAGCACAGATTCATAGGTCTTGGAGTTCTCTGAGGTTCTTATTTAAAGGGTGCGTTCAAGTATCCTCTAATCATTCAGAAGACTGCTTTTCCTTTAGTTGATATTCCTTCTGTTTAGAATACTGTAATTTCTGCCTCTCATACTAAGGTAGCATCAGTGACTCATTCTGTATAACCAATGCTAGCTTTCACCTAGATGAGATATTTGGCAATGAAGTTCTTTGTTGTTATTCTTGTTGCTGTTAGTCATGTCTTTGGGCGACTGAGAATGGGGCTTTGTTATGCTGAGCAATAAGCAATCTAAATATCCAAATCCCAGGAAAGGTGGGGGAAGAGAGACAGCTCACAAGCAGAGCTTGTCATGCCATGGTCACAGCATGGGTAGCTTTTACAACGGTTTCTCTAGGCTGGATTTGCCATCTGGCATCTCTCTCCATTTTTTTTTTCTTCCCTGAGCCACTGTGGGTGCTTGCGCATTCGTGTGAGAAGGTACAATCTAATCTTGGCTCTGACCAGGTGGGAGACCCGGCTGGCTTACAGTAATGACCCTTCTCTTTGCTCCTCCCAGGGCAGCAGCTGCTGCTGCGGCTGCTTCTGTCATTTCTTGCCCACTGGACTGCGTGGTGCCACCTCGCAACAGGATGCGTGTTTCTCCTTGAACAATACTGGCTCGTTGTAAAGGGGCAATGTAACAGCCTGCTGCCAGGGCGGCTGTGTTGACGGGACAATCTGCAGGCTGCAGTGCTGGAGAACTGAAGTATTTCATAATCTATTCATGGAATAGTGATGCAACAGAGAGTACCTAGACAGATACAGGACAAAACCCACTTATTTATTCAGAAATTTAAGGAGAGTTTACATTTTAAACGACAACCCAGAAATATAACTTTTCTTTACGTAGAAGGTTCAAATAGAACAGTTGATCCCTAGAGCTGCCATTCACCATGATGGTGTTATGTAGGTGCATACACTGTACAGAAGGAAAACAAGGACCTACAGATTGAGGGGTCCAATGGAAGAACACAGTGCAAATGCTGATCAATTTTTTTTTCCTTAGCAAATGAGTTGAATTAAGCCTAATCAAAAAGTAGTAGCTGTTGTTCCTCTATATACTGATTCTAAAAGGGTGTTGAAAAATAGCAGTAAAACAGAGCTAAATAATAAAGCAGGGACATTCTTAAAAGTCTTGGTTTGTTTTTTTTTCAGGAATAATTTGCTTAGAAAAAAGTGTTTAAAAAATAGATGTACTTGTTTACACTCCAAACTAAACTCCAATGTTATTATCTTATTTTCTGTGGGTGGGTCACTTTAAACCACAATATTCCTTGCAGCCAAAGATTTGGGTTGCCTCCAATTAGGTGACTGAGGTGAGTTTCTTGGTTCATTTGAGTCTACCTTTAGAGTAAGTCATGACGTTATCACTGGAACAAGAGACATGAGGATTAACAGGTCTATTTGTTATATACAGATTTGTAGCACCTCGAATACTGAAAAGCACATGCATAGTTCCTCAGTACCACTTATTGCTGCTTGTAGCACTGATAGGACTGTCAGCAATTTTCCTTACTTTGCCCCGTCCTTTCACACTTTTTCCCTGAGGAAAGCTGAGTGGGCCATATTTCAGGCTATTCCCGCTGCTTCTTAGACACCTTCTCTCTCCTGCGATCCACCAAGTGAAGTACGCTTTTCTGTCTACTGGGTCACTTAACTGGACAAAAATTACAATGATGAAAATACCAAAGTAACACCTGAAGTGACTCGAGCTAGCACAGGGCACCAGAAGATTGTTTAGTGTCTAACTTTTGCCCTCACAGGCCTGCATTAGGGGCAAGGCCATCCTGCATTAGGCTCTGTCCACTCAAGCATCACAGAAAGGGCCCTTGCTCCAGGAGAATTACTCAAGTATAACTTGAAGATGTGAGCAGATGCAATAAATGGAGAAAGGATAGGAAACAACAGTGTAGTAAAATTGGCTGGTAAAATAAGCAGTGGTCAAAGCACACCATCTGCTTTTCTGCAGAGCCTACAAATCACTGAACAATGGCTGAAGTGGGCTTAAAAGCATTGGAGGAAAAATAATTACTGTTGCTGTGGTTTCTGAGCATTTAGGAAAGAATGGCTTCCAATTGTGTCCACATCCTTTTCAATAACTCACAGGCTATTACAGTCCAAGGCTATTTTATTCAAAAGTGTTTATATTTTTGAGCTGGATTTCTAATGGCCAAAGCAGCAGCTATGTTCATAATTCAGAGGCACAGCTCTGCTGTCAGAACTCCAGAAAAAGCAGCTGTATTGGAAAACTTTCTATGAGCCAATGGTAATTTCTTTCTTTTCTGAAGAAGCATTACTCAAAACTGCTGTGACTTGTGGTTTTGCTTTTCTTCCTCAAGGCACATGGAAAAATTGCTACCTTCAAGCAGGTGGTCATGTGTCGAGTGAAAATAATGTTCACTGAGAGGCATCTCATTGCAGATTTACCTGCATGAGAATAATGTGCTTGTGCTTCTTCTGACAGTTTCAGTGGGAGCTGCATTTAGATCAGAAAAAGAAGTGTTGCCCTTCACTTATGAAAAATGGTTGCTTTTATAGCTAGAGGTACGATAATATGACAGTACTCCTTCCTTCCCAAATTTGTTAATGGCCCAGAACTTGGAAGCAAAATAACACTCTTGAATTCCATGTCAGATACTTCTATGAAATTGTCACCATGGTTATCGAGATCTGCCGCAACATTAATAAGATGATGCCAAAAATCTATTGTATAATACACCTATTTGATGTAATCCATTCTCTATTAGCTGTGAAAGTAGTGCCAGATGCATTTTTTTTTCCCTGTTAGATTTTACACCATTCACATTAGAGGAATTTGCAATCCTGCCAATCTATTATTGTCATGGAGGGCAGGCCACTTCTGCTGGTCTCAGATTCTTAAAATAGCATTGCTTTTAATGACTAGTAAACTGGCTTAGCCACATATGATTTTAATGTCATAAACAGTAGAAATTAGAACTAGAAGTAAAAGTATGATTTCCTGCTGTTTCCCTCCTGACACTGCCCATTCAGGTATTGGCAAGCTTAAATGATTCTGTGATTTATCTCCCTCCTTTCCCTCCAGTCCTCTTGTAGATACAGTTCTTCAGTTAACTGGAAATAAACTTACCTATTTTCTATTTTTTTTTAACAGAAGTTTCTTATAATCAAAATATTAGCTGAATTTCTTTCTTTTCTGAAGAAGCCTTACTCAAGGCTTACAAGCTATAACTTGTGGTCTGCTTTTCTTCCTCAAAGCATATGGAAAAATTGTTACCTTCAAGCAGGTGGTCATGTGTCAAACGAAAATAATGTTCACTGAGAGGCATCTCATTGAAAATTATATATAAAATATAATGTTTATTTATATATATATATTCATCCCATAGAGACAATTGCAGTGGAAGAAAGTGAGAGCATGAGAACACCCAGGATTTAGGGCTCTCAGCCCTGAAAGCTAAGTTTTTTTTCTCTAACCCCTGTCAAGCTGTACATCTTCAAGCCAGATTATACTAGGTATTGTAGTTAATTATCAAGGGACCAGTTTAAATTCTGCCCACCTGCTTTCGCAGTGTGTGAGCAAATATTTTGAGGCTTCAGTAAGCTTCTGTGGGTTTCCTTGTTGTTAGTTTGGTAGGTTTTTCTGTTGAATTAGATCCCAAGGGATCGTTTGCTTATTAATTTCCTAGTAGCTAGCAGGCGTAGTATGTGGATGATCTGCTGTTATGCCATTAGCTCTGTAAGAACCTCGTATTTTGTCACCCACAATGCAGCCTAATGAGATACAAGACTCTTCTGTAACAAGAACTTATCACTGTCTTCAGAGAGTGTGCTGTTAAAACAAAAACTTTTTTTCTCACACATGCATACCTCACCAGAGCCACATTCCCACCCTTTGCTTGCATTTTTTATTGCAGTATATTCAGATGATGTTTTGAGATTTGCAGAACTTGTTACAAAGGTAATTTGTATGGCGGGTGTTATTGGTATTATATTTCATAACAATTTCAAAGCAATAAGAAGTGAATAAAATTTCCAGAGTGCTTTTTTTCTAGGATGCCTAAAATTTTCAGCATATATGAAGTTTAAACATAATAAATATTGTTCATGGTTTTCATATAGGCAGGCTGAAACACCGATTTATGTATTATGTATGTATTCTGATTTTTAGAGTAAGGAGGAAGTGTTTGTGGAGGGGAGAGGATGGCTTCTGCAAAAATTTTGGACTTTGGCAATCTCTTATTGAATTGAAAAAAGCACACAAATGTTGCCTAGTCCTGGCTCACTTTTTGCCTTGGATCCACAAACATTCAAACTAGTTAGTTTTAAAAGAAGAATAAAACAGTGTTCTAAGTGACTGCTTTCTTGGTATGTGCTTCTACCGCAGCTGTGTGGCATAACTGGGGAGGCTGGCTAAGGTGGGAGAAGAAACAGGCTGAGGAAAGGAGCAACCCCAATGGCTGAGAGCACTTCCTGGGAGCCTAAGCAGCTCTGGTTCAAGTACACAGCCTCTACCAAGTACAGCAGTGTCCTGCACCTCAGTTTCCCATGTTGTGGGCAAATGCCATAACTTCTTGAGACGAGCATATATATTTTTTGATGTGAAATTCTTCCTGGACCTAAGGGGCTTTTCATTATTGCTGTTTAAAGTCACTTTAATGTGAAATTATATCAATGTATCCTAGCTATGCAGTTTATTCCAAGCTGATGTTGACCTGTATTTGATTTAAAGTAACTCTGGGGCCAAAGTTTTTTATTGCTCATTTATGGAGAGGAAACTGAAAATGCAGCTGAATGGGAATTCTTGATAAGAAGAGAAAAATCAGTCCTTTCTGCAGGAGAGAATGTCCCATGTGGAATTTTCTGGATGCGTTGGCTAGTTGGGTACGAGTCCAGCCACTACAGTTGCTGCAGCCTTGCAAGGGCTGCCCCAATTTGGAAGATTAATTGCTCTGTCATTCCTTAAAGCTATTGGAAGCATGAGCACCTCTGACTTTCATCAGAAAATATTGCAGCCTCATTGAGTTTAATGTGTTACTATAGGAAAAGCATTTTATTTACTGCAGTGGATTTATTTCTAACCAACCAAACCCTTCCTTCCTTCCATGCAACTCTCAGGTAGTCCTGGAACAAAATCACAGAACAGTTTTTGTGTAAAGTGTAGAGTGAGATAAGTGCATCGAATGTGTGACTAACCAAGAAATCAGTTCCCATAGTAACATGAACTGCTTGCCAATCCTTAAACTTAGCATCCTGCAGGATTTCTGCAAAATACCAGCATTATTACTATTTTGGTGGTGGTGCACTAACTATCTTAGCTTGAGATAGGAGCTCTACTGTGCTGATAACGTAGAAACACATGCGAAAACATATGTGGTTTTTTGGGGTATGTACTGTTAGCTGAACGGAAGAAAAGGCAGTAATGAGTATGATAAGCAACAGGAGGGGAGTTACAGTGTGGAGGTGGTTTCACAGCTAATGGCATGCGCAATGTGAGGAACGTTAATCATAGCTCAGGTGCCTCTCTCCTCTCTGGCAAGTCATAACACCCTGGGCGCTCTTAGCATTGCCTTCAGCTCCCACTGCGGCTGCAAGGGAGCCAGATACACCACCTGGAAATTGGGAGTCTCTCTTTCGCTCACCTCTTCCCCTACTTCAGTTTGGGGATCCTTTAAAACAAACAAAAATCCAATAACTTGTCCTTACAGTTTCCTTGGAAAAGGACTTTTCCTTCCAAAAGGGTTTTTTCAGGCACTCTTGTATTCATGGTAGCTGATACATTAGCCTGGCAGAACCTGTCAGGCTTTGGGCTTGGCCACATCCTTACTACCCTGGAAATAAAGCTCTAATTAATGAAAACACCCTGTACGAAAGAACCAAAACAAAATGCCTTTTTATATATGCTAGACTTGCATGTATTTGTTGCTGAAATTCACTGATGAGTTACAGCATACATCTCCTGTATATTAATATCCCTTGTTTGGAGCTGTGCAGGTCTTTTTCAGACCCACTTCTTCCTGCTTTTACCCACAAATTGCTTCCCAAAAGATCTGTAAACAAATCCAGAGCCAACTTTAAACAACCCTAGGGCCAGTCTTCAATCAAATTAAGCCAGATGTCAAATCAGCTTGGACTCTTTTTCTGTTTGCAGGTGAAAATCAAATTAAATTCAGCAGCTTCACAGTCTTTTATGGGTTAGTGGATGTTACACGTTACTTAACATTACTTTTAATTGACTAATCATTACTGGAAGGATCTTTTTGCATCACTTAGATCTCACAGGTAAAGAAGTCTGTTTTAAGACCCTGCTGTAGTTAAAACCATAATGCAAATAAGCACAGAAGGTGGCTATATGGCTTATTAACTTTAAGCTGGCAAAGACTGCTGTTACTTGATTAGTTTTCAAGCCCTGATCTTTGGCTAGTTTAAATTCACTGTTTCATGTTCAGTAAAGAATGGACTTTGCATGCTAGAAACTTTGGTCCATTAAGTCACATTAATGTAACTCCTTTCAGTGCTAGTGAGCCCGTAAGTTAAGTTTCAGCTGGGGTCCCAAAGATAAAGGGAGCCCACAACCTGTGTGCAAATGTGTGGTTTCACAACAGTCCGTGGAAAGCAGGAGACGGCGCATGAAATAAAAAGTGTTTGTATTAGTCCACAGTACATTTCAGTAGTGTGCTTCTAAGCTTTCCTTTAGCTGGTTGTGTTTTCATTGTTTGGCAGGTAGAATTAAAACACTGTTAAAAATGTATTAAGCCACAGTTAGAGGTTCACTCCATAGAAGGGGTGAGTTGAAAAGCTGTTTTCCTGGGATTGTTTGCTACTGTTTCCTTGCCAGAACTTCATGCAAATGGGTGGAAAGGATCTTTTGAGTATTCATCATCAGTTTTAGGATGAAGAAAGCAGTATTAATCTAACCAAGTTGCTGACTTCACACTGAAAAGGAAGAGACGATTTGTCCCTCTGGCATAGGAAGTGAGCTCTGACATGAGGCAATAACATCTTAAACCGCTGCAGCCATTTCTTCAGTGAACATGTCTCTAGCTCCCAGCCTGTCTTGGTGGAAGTATATGAGGAAAAGCTGAAAGAGATGGTTGTTCTGATATCGATTTTGATAAATTGGGAAAAGATTTTGAGGTCTACAAGCTTAATTTTGACTATATAGGCAATAACAGCAAAAAAATTTTCAATGTATTTTGTTTGGGCTACAAAGATGTGGGCAGTCATTAATATCCTGAAATATTTTGGGTATTTCCCCTCTGAAATTTTTGTGGGAACTTTCCACTCTGTGGGAAACATCAAAATTTTATCATCCAGTTTGGAACAAAAATTAATTTTGAAAGGTCAGTTTCCTGTAAAGTAGGTTGGCTTCCAGCTAGCTCTGCTGAAAGTGTAGGTTTAATGAAAGGCAGCATGTATTAATAACTAAAGCTTTTAATCTTAGGCTCAAAATACTATAATATAAGGTTTCCCACTCATTGTAGTGGAAGTATTGCCAGGTTATTTCTCGTGAGTCTTGTTCAAATCGAACAAAAATTACATTTATCTTGTGATTTTACTGTCCCTATAGATTTTAAAATTAACACTTTCATTGTCCTATTAATAGAAGGAGGTCTTTTGGGTTTGTCTTTTGGTCACACTATCATTTTTCCCATTCTTCAAACTTTTTTGAATTAGATGCAGTTATTTGTCAGTGCACACACTGAAACAAGTATTTGAACACAAATACTTGTGATACATAAGTAGATCTTTGCTCATAAGATTCAGATATTGTTCTTTGTGTTTGATACACTAAGAGAACTTTCCTGTTTTAAAAAGCCATAAAAGGGAGGAAAAAAACAAAATAGGGAATCCCTAAATAAATCCTTTCTCCCTAGCCTCTAAAAATACTAACCTGCCCCTTGACTTTTTTCCTGCTCCCGTTTCTTTTTCTGCATGCCTCATTTAGTCACTGCTGTGACTTTCTCCATTTTGCGGGAGGCACTTACCTTATTTGAGACACTTGAAATGCGCTGTGCTTTGATTGCCTGGTGACCATGATACTCTATGATGTTCACATTTTACATTAAAATGTAAGCGATGGAAAAGTACCATCTGACGGTTTCCAACAATTAAGATGCACTGTTTTATAAGCATTGGGATCAAAGGCTAACCTGGCCCAAACTTTGAGGTGGATCTGCTTAGATCTTCACCTGTAGTGAACTCCCCACAGAAGACCAAAAGACTTTTAAACTTGGAAAACTCCTATTTTTTTATTGAACAAAACACTAGAAGCTTACTTCTTTTGAAGTAAAGAAAACACAAAACAACATGTTAAGACAGAACAGAAATAAAAAGGCGTTTGAGTAAGACTCCTTCTCTGCCAATCTCTTGCCAAACCCTGTTGTTGCTGGGACTTCTCTCCCAAGGTGGCTCATCTGCTTTGAGAGATGTGTGTGCTGGGGGGGCTGTGGAGGGAGGTGATTCTTCACAACAGTAGTAAAAGATCAAGCAAGTAGCACTTATGCAGCAAAGCTGTAACTTTTAATTGTTTTTATATGGAATTCCTTTCATAAGATATGAAGATATATTAGTATTTTAATTTTTGCTGTGGTTGCTGACTGATGCATGCAGATAATTAATTAAAATATCCCACTGATTGAAATGAAAATATGGTCAAAAAAATGGGAAGAGAAGCATTATGATCCAAAAGCAGCAATGCCTCCTGCTCATCACAAAGAGGAAGTATTTTCAAGGCAGCTGAAACATCACTCAGGGGTGTAGGAAATAAATGAAGAGAACAACTTTGGGCAGGGAGATTTCAATTCTTGCTTTTAACTATTCAAATGAGACATCAGTATACAGAAACCCCAACTGTGAGCAAAATTAATGCTTTGCAGCTATACAAATTTTAAACATACATAGAAAGATAATAACATGATAACTTAAAGTAGTTACCATGGATTGAAATGTTGCCAGAGACTGTTGGATCAAAGACAATGTAAAAATTTGATGGTGTGCATCCTGTAGTGATAATGAATTTATTAACTAGTACACACTTCTGTGTGCCAACGTATTTGTAGACTATGCAGCTCGCCCTAGAGTTGCAATAGGCCTTGAACACTGGTGCCTGTTCAGGATTTGCTTCTGAATTACTGAATAAATGCTTGCCCAGAGTATCAATCTGTGTTATAAATTATCTAAAGCAACCTAGGCAATACCCTAGCAAGCTGGATGTGCAAGGCAAGAATGACTGGTGGTTTACAAGGAGCTTTATTCTTCTTTTCTTGTACAGAACAATCTACCTGAGGAAGATCTGCATAGAGCATGTTGCTCTTTCTTGTCCCCTTCCCTGGTTATAGTGAGGAAAACTTCTACAGAGAAAATTCTGCAATGTGGCAAGATCAAACTGAGCTCTTCTAGAAATTCAATCCATAAAGACTTCAAAAAGAAATGTATTTGCCTCTGACTGTCACTTGCTTAACCCATGGCTTTGCCTTTCCTTGAAAGAATGAAGTGATCTCAGAAGACTTATGGAGAGAACATGTCTCTGGAGTAACAGTGTCTTTGAAAATCTGCAGTGATAACAAACTATGAATCTTTGAGCCTCACATTGACAAGCTTAGCTGAATTTTAGCAGGTCACAAAATAACAAAACTGTTTCTCCATTTCTCTTAACTTTTACCTGTATTTATTTTTCATAAACAAGGCTTGCGCCTCTCCTGGATGGGGGAGATGCATAGCAAGATCACTGCAGCAGGTTCTCCTCTTCAAGGATTAGTAGCTTCTATTTAGTTGGAGATATAAAATGACAGCTGTGCCATCAATATCACTCTGTCATCTAAATTTAGTGATCCATGAAGTTTCATGCCTCTTTGGCAAGTGGAGTCAATTTGGGATGCTCAGGAAGGATTATGTTACAGTTAGGTTTTTGAGGTAATCTGTCCTCTGACATGGGTTGCTCCAGGCCTGCCTGGCATCTCCATGCTGAAGGCTGATTTTGAATATTTGAATTTAGCTTTCATTACTTTTTCAACATTTTTCTGAGGAAGTGAGGGTGAGGATAGGGTGACGATTGGTGCAGTAACTGGAGAATTTTCTATATCTAGTATTGCTATGAAAATTGGAGCAGATGACAAGCTTGAGACTTGAAAGAAGTTTACTGGGGTGGACACTGTTCTTCCCTGGCTTTCAGACAAAGGGTGGATCATTTCTGCAAATTAGGAGTAGACGCTGTTCTCAGCAGTGTTACCCAATTTCCTGTGAAAAAAATTTTACTGGAGATAATTCTGTGGTGATTTAAAGGAGATAGTAGGGAGAGAGGAGAACTTAAATATGTTTTTTCATCAAGTGATAGATTATCTACATCCAATTTAAAGTAGTTGCATCTTGTAGCTGGTTTTTCTGCAGCAATAACAGAGAGGAAAGGATGAATACACAGCTTTGTTTTCTATGGATATCAGTCCAACTTTATTACCAGAACTATAGTTGAAAGAAAACAAAAACCATTTGTCACTCTGAATTAGCAACAGAAAAAAAAAAGAAATCTGTTGCTGTTCTGATACCTTTGACTCAAGGGGTTATTGGCATCAGCCTGCAGGAGACAAAAGCTGACACATGGCATTACACAGCATAGTGTATTGTGCTCCAAGAGACATGCTAATTCAATGGTGCTCACGTTTGCATCACATGGCATCGGCATGACACCCGATGATGAATAAGGAGAACTCTTTGTATGCTGATAGATGGAACTTTATATTGTGTCACTGCAGCGGAACTGCTGATGAAAAAAATCACGGCTGGAGCATTACTGGAAGTTTTTAAAAGAAAACGTAGTGAACAGGAAAAGTTATGGGTTTGGAACAGGAATCTGTCCTCCAGCAATGTGTCATGGAGGTAAACACAAGATAGGTCTGGAAACATAGGCTTTCCAGTTGTGGTGCTGGAGAGATCAGTGAAAGACAGCAGGACTGACAGTAGTAAGAATCGCATGTACTGTGCAGGTGAAGTCTGCTGCAAGAAATTAATGATCTAAGCTGGTGAGCCATTACATATGTTGTGCCAAGAATATGTCATGAGCTTTTATAAAGCCAGGTGAGAGAACAGGAGCTGGATGCTCAGCTCTTACTGATAGAACAACAAAGAATACTGCTAGAAGGGACCTTTTAAGACTATCTAGTTCATCCCCAACCGCAGGGACCCTACCTGAAAGTTTCCTGACAACAGGTGTTCTAGCTTGTTTTTAAAAATTGTATGCTAGGAAGGAGATGTTGTAATCTTTCCTAGATAATCAATTCTTGTCCTTCACCATCCACATAATCAAAAAGATCTAATCTATATGTGATTTAGACCTATTGCTTCTCATCCTACATCCAGTGGACACAAGGAAATATTTATTCCTTTGCTCATTGCAATGTAGTCCCTAGACTAAATACATTTCCTTGTGATCTTCTTTTTCCTTAGATTTTCAATTGTTGTTATACTCTTCTGGAAGCTTTCCACTAATACAATATTTTCTAAACTGTGGTGCTTAGAACAGAGTACTCCATTAGTAGGCTATGTACTCATGTGGGTTCCTTAATGTGTCTTGACTTTTGACACTCCTATTAGCACGTGATAGTATGCCTTTTTGCAAAGGAATGAATTGTAAAGCCTCTTTGGTTTGCAGTTAATTCCATCCCCAGCTCCTTTCCTGCAAAGCTGCTGCACAGCTGTCCTTCGTGTTGAATTTCTGTAGTTGATTATCCCCACAGAAACATAATATTGTGCACAGATGATTTCCTTGATTTGTCAAGATCATTTTAAATGCTGTCTGTCTGCCAAAGTGAGTGCAGTCTTTTCCACTTCATACACATACAAACTTAATAAGTGCACTGTCTACTCAAAGATCCGGATCATTAATGTGGAACCCTATTTGAAATATTTTTACAGTTTGATGGTGAACTTTTATAAGCTACTCTGAGTATGGTTTTCCTTAATCACTTTTATATCTGCTTCATTGTAGCTCCCTCCTAGACTGTACTTCTCCAGCACACTTACAGGAAGGTCATCAGAGACAGTCAACAGCCTTCCTAAAGTAAGGCGTATTGCACATCCTGTCTTTTCTCCATCTACAATGCTTATTACCCCATCATAGATGGAAATTAGTTTGATGTGATGTTATTTGTCTCAATGAATCCTTGCTGACTGTTATTTATTTCATGGCATATCTGCACTGGCTTTAGCAGAGCTAAATTATACCAGCTGAGACCTGTAGCATGCATGTTATGGGAATTTTGAGCCAGTTTTTTCATTGTCTGTTTCTCTTTCTTTGAAAATCATGTTCAAGACCTCTTTCGAGTGGGTGATAAATAGAAGTTGAAAGTTCTAAAAATGGCTTTTGGGCACCTACTTGCATTTCCCAGGCTACATCTTAGCATCTAAGACATGTTTGTCTCCCTATTATGTACACGTGTGTTCCTCTTTAACCACATGTGTCTTGGTGCGTATGGGGAAGGGATTCAAAAGCTAAGAAGCATGTGTAATGTTTATGCAGAGCCATAAGTTTATAGGAGAATGACGTCTGTAAGATGCACAGAGCATCGTTATTCATTACTGATATGGTCTCAGATGGAAAATTGCATGTCTGGTTTGGGTCACTGCACTTGAAGAAATACATGGACCAATGAGTGAAAGTCCAGAAGAAAACAGTGAAAACAATCAGAAGTTTAAAAAATTTTAGCTATGAGGAAATGATGAGAGAATCGGATGGTTTAGAGAAGACTGAAGAAACATGAGAAAGTCTTCAGATACATGAGAAGTAGCTACAAAGATTGCTTTCCAAGCACACTGAAACAGTAAAAGAAGTAATAGGCTAAAATTGCAGCAGGAAACATGTATGTTGTGTATGTTGGGTGTTAGGAAACACCTTCTGATAATAAGATTTCTTTAGCCTTGGAGAAAGTTGTCTTGCAGGGCAATGGATTTTCTCTCACTTGTGATTTTAAGGTTAGACAAACTTGTGTCAGGAATGCCAGAAGGGAATTGGTTAAGGGAATTGGCTGGATGACATTTTGAGTCCTATTGCATCCCTGTTTTCTGTGATACAGAGCCAATGCTGGCTAAATTGCTGTTTGGCACTCTGCTAGTTTTATGTGAGCCGGGTGAATCCAGCCTACAGAGATTTATCACATAAAACTCAATTATATGGGCTCCACAAAAGAGCTGGAACAAGGAGATATACTGGTACATTAGTGAAAAGAATCTTTTGGGAAATAGAAAGAGGTTATTTCAGGAATACCTCTCATCCTTAAGTAAGGATTGATCCCATAGTAAAATCTTAATGGAGCCTCTGCTTTCACATGTCCTTAGTTGGAGATTTTATGCTCCACTAATGGGTGTAACTTGTCAGTTTTTACTGGACTCTCTTAGTTTCCCTTCTGCTCTTCTGTCCTTTTTTTTTTTTTTTTTTTTTTTTTTTTTTTTTTTTTGCAAATTCACCAGCAAGTTTCAAGTGCTTTGATACTGGAGTTTTGAACCCCATGTGGATTAAGCTGGACTCCATAGAGGTACAGCAGTTTGCTTGCACATCCTTGGTTCAGCCTGGGGCTTGATTCAGGGTTTATGTCCACCTCTGTCTTTGCAGAGTTGCATGTAATTTCAGAATGTACAGTGGGCTGAAAGAGTGGTCTGTGAGCTGTGCTTTAAACGGAGATGCCTCAAGATGTGTGGAATAGAGATGTAATAGCTGTTTCTGTTCCTTGCTGTCAGGTTAGGGAGCACAGGGGATGTACAGCTTTTGGCTTCTGTTTCACCTGCATATGATAACTTTCTGTTCATGTCAGAGATGCCTCCCGCCTCAGCCAAAGTTTGCACCCATCTAGCCCCGTGGTGATTACTGTCCTGGCAGTAGAAGAGCTTAGTATTGCTTAGTAAATGCAGTTTGGAAACTGGACTTAGGTCTCTACCAAAATTTGGCTTTTCATCAAGCAGTAGTTATACAACAATGCATTTTTCTATCTGACCCTTCCTTAATGTCTTTTTTATAATCGGTATTTAAAATATAATAATAGGGGTAGTAATGCCTAACACTTTATTTACATGTTTCCTATTGCACAAACACTTTAAACAGTTACATCTAAAAAACATATGATGGTTATTTTAATATTTCTGTAAGGCCTTAGCTAGCAAGATTCCTTAGCTAGCAAGATTGAATTCCACAGAAGGTGGGCAGAGGCAGAAATCACTGTTTTGGATATGCCGTTCTGAAAGTTGACTGTTCTCTTAACTATGTATGTCCCAGCCCTTTTTTTTCTCCTTTCAGTGAGAAACATAACTTGTATCTCTCTTTTACAGGCAGAATGGCAATTCTTATGTTTCCAGTAATTGTGAGTTGTGGAATTTGTTATGCTATTTCTTGTAATCAACAAACAAAACAATAACCTACTGTTTTGATGTGATGGGTATTCTAGAATAATCTTAAAAAGTTGCCTTTTTGTGATTCCCATGTTTCTTTGTTGTCCAAATGGTCTGTTAAGTTTGTCAAACTTCCTCAATAACTTTGGTCTTGTCTAGGTAAAGCTATTCTGGCTTCTGTCCAGAATATTAAAATAGATTGACATTTGTTGTGTAAAACAATTTATAAGCTCTCATCTCGTATTCTGTAGAGATGAACACATGTATAGAAGTTATTCCTTGGCCTGAATCTTTTCCGTCTTTGACCTCAGTCAAATCACAGTACATTAAGAAGTGGTTAAATCCAGAGTTCCTGCTCACTGAAATATTTTTGCTGTGTTCCATATTTGAGCTCATATATTAGAGGCACAGTCTATTTTCCAGTCCTTTCCCCATTTTAATTAGGATGACAGATCTCTTAGAGGAATACCACAGATTTCCACGTGCCTTTTGTTCACTGAGTTGCAGGTGTTACAGGTAGCACAAGTCCTTGTGTCTGCAGAGTGTAGGCTAGATTCTGCTCCGAGTTGTCATCTCTGGAATGATTGTGTAGTCTGAATGAAACAACACTGCTTTAACAAAGATCAGAACCCACCCCAACCTTTTACTTAGTTTCTAAAATATTTGGGAGCCATAGCAAAATTTTTAAAACTGAATAACTATGTTTTGGAATCTTATGTTAAGTGCAAACCTTTTTCTCTTCTTCAGTTTGTATTAGATGAACTAATTTCATACAAGATGCAGAAACACATGGGAATCAATGCATTGTGGTAGTCTCTTTAGCTTATAGTTGCATGAATGCAAGACTACTCAAGGAATATTTCAAATCTCCTGTAGAAAATAAGGCAAAACTAATAGTGTCAGAAGCATGCTTCAGGTGTCAAGTCCAGTACAAACTGGGACTGACTTGTTTAAAGGAGGTGGGGGAGAAAGAGAGATAAGTGTGTGTGGGGAGACATAAAGATCCAGGCTGGCCCAATATTAAATGCAAACCCCAGTCCGCTTTTATAGTCACAGGGCAGGGGAGGTGGTTGTTTCCCAGAACCTGACAGTGGCAAGTGTGCAGTATGCTATTCTGTCCAGGTCAGGGCATCCAATATTGATGTGACAAGTTTGACTTCGATGTATAACAGTTGTGGGGTTTTCCTTTTTCTTTTTTTTTTTTTTTTTTTAATGGAAAGGATCAAGCTTAGTGCCAAGCTTAGTACGTTGTACCAGACATTGTTTTAGTGTTCAGCTACTGGAGATGTTTCTCAGAATAGCATTAAAGGGCAGTGAATATGTAATGAATTAAAGCTTCCTGCTAGCATAGCTACTGTGCTGTCGTATAGTGAGGCTGTGGATTATATTAATACTTCCATCAACACATAGGATGAAGATTTCCCTAGGTTCATCTATGCCAGCACTCAGTGCTTTATGTGGCTGTATATGAGATTACAAGGTGAATGACAACAGGAATAATAAATAAGGAAAGACTGGGACCCTACGCTATATAAAGTCAGGATCGTTGCTACAGAAGTCTTGAAAGTTCCTGAGAAAATGGAAAGCTGCCTCTTAAAAAGTAAAGTTTTTAATAGTAAAAAACACACATCATAAAACGTTCTGGACCCTTGGTATGATGCTAAACTACTTGCAGAATGGACCTTTTTTTGTGAAAGGATTGCTGGGTTTTTTACTTCTCACTAGACACAGACTGATTATGTTGAATGGAAAATGAATGACAGTTGTTGAGCACCGTGTTGTCTGTTTGGAAATATTTATTCCTTTCACTTTGTTATCACATTAAATTCCAAACCATTTTAGTTTCCTTTGTAGAGAAGGACACCAAAAAGCCACTGAGGGGCAAGAGTGTTCTGTTTTCATCACTTCAAAATGATTTAGGGGAATGATAGACCAGAATTACATATCACATCTTTAAACCTTTATCTGTCTTGGGGACTACAGCTTGGATGATGCTGAGCTTAATCTGTTTACAATTGATTTTGTTTTTAGAGGCAAATATTTAGGGTCAAATCCTGCCTTAGTCATGCAATGTTCAGAACTCAATAGCTTGAATCAATGAGAACTATGAATACTTATTATATCAAGATGTGATAAATTATGCTTGCAGGTGTTTAGCCCTTCTAAAAGTTTATCTTATAATGTGATTAATCCCATAGGTATGACAGGAAGGATTTCAGCCATAGCGTTCTGGCTGACATGTCTAAGTATATGTTATTCCAGTGTCTGTACTGCAGATGGGGAAGAGGGAGTGAACTATCTGCATACCAGCATAGCCAAGCTCCGCTTTCCAGTGTGCTAAGCCTCAATATTGCCCTAGAAACAAGTCTCCCAAGTCTTGAGACCTGAGCAACATGACTGCACTGCTTTCACTGCTTACAGACTTCCCATGTTACTGGAACATGCATTAGGAGCTGGCCCACATGTGGAAAGATCCCTGGCTATGCTAAGGGAGCAAAGAGAAAATCGAAATTACAATACACTTAAAGCATGATGTAAAAACACTTCAGTATTCATAAATGTAGGAGAAACGTGGCTGAGAAGAAAGGAGCATTTCTATATGAATACCAAGTGAAGGTCCCTGGTCAAGGCACACACGACACACGTCTCGGCTGTTCTGGCTGCGGGCTGTGACAAGAGTTTGACTAAGAGGCTCTGGGAGCGGAGGGTAGCACTGAGGAATAGCGGGCTGCTGAGGAAGCACAGCAGAACGTAAGGGAAGAATGACAGCTACAGTTCTGAATAAACGCCTTTCTTCCCTTTGAGTTTCAATGTGCTCTTCTGAAAATGTAAAAAAAAAAAAATACATAAAATGGTTACTTGGTGGCTTCCTTGTTACACAGTCGACACTGGTGTCTCAAATACTAGCCAATTAACCTTTGAAGATAGGAGTATTTGGTACAGCTTGTATGCCTTCCTCCAGGGCATGCCAGAAAATGCAAAAGGTATAGACAGAAAGATACAAAATTTCCCTTACTCAGTCAAGGATACATACAGTAGAAGAGAAATTTCACCTCATCAATGTCTGTTCTAATGTCTGGCAACATTTTGTTTGCTGAATCACTGCACAGACTTGCAGAAGTTTCTGGTGTAACAGCTGTTACACCAGAAACATCTTGCGTGCATTGTAAATGCCTGCATTTCTAACCCGTGTTATGCAGCTGTATTTGCCTGCATCGTCCTTGTTTCTTGCAAAGAACTGCACAAAGAAAAGACCCAGCCAATGCTCTAACTTTTTACATACTTCTGTCTGTTCATTAAACTTTATTCAAGTAAATTGTTTCTGTGGCTTCCACGTAGTTATATTTAGAAATATCTGCTTGTGGTAGTGGCACCCCTGTGACTATACGGTAGAAGTCATGAGAACTGTACAGAAAAGGAAACTGGAAATATACTTTATTCCTAATCAGTTTGGTAGTAATGATTAGGTTAAAATCTTGTGCTGAGGGAAAGAAGTTGGTGATTTCTACAGCTGATAATATATGGTATGTGTAAAGTCAGCTAGTTTTAGTAATTGCTAGTATGAGTATCAGAGCTGATACCCTTCAGTTACTGAAAACTTTAAATGCACTTGCTGTAATTACTTGTAAAAGAGAAAAAAAAAACAGATTAAAAAAATTTTTTTTAACTCTTTCTTGTCCAGTGAATCTTGCTTTCTTTGTACATAGTGGCCTAACTTCAGCAGGAAAGCCTGTGGGTGCCATCTGCCCCCAAGCCGAGCCTAGTGCAGGCTGACGGGCTCTACCTGATGTGGGTTTGAATCACCTCAAGCAGAGGAGGCGGAGTCCAAGTCCTGCGAAAATGTCCTTAACTGCATATTTGACTGTTCTAGTCAGCCTTTTTTTAAAAAAAAAAAAAAGAAAAAAGAAAAGGGAGAGAGGCTCCTACCTCAGAAAGGCAATTCCAGACCATGAATTGTAAGTGAATGGAAGAAGCTGCTTGATTAAAGAAGCTTGGGAGAGAGATGAGTCTTTAGGACATTGATCACATTAATGTGATCAGACTTGAGCTTGCTTCTGTATACTGCTCACCTTGAGACCGTAAGTGCAGCGAGCAAAGATGTGGGACATACCTAAGCTGGCTGGATAAGCAATTTGTGCTTTCTAGCTCAAGGTAATGTGCTTTGAACAATTTGGTTTATTCAATTTCTATCTGTTGCCTTAGAGCTACCACTCATCTAGAGGGGGAAAAAGTAGTTACTGAATGCAGTTAGAAGGATGAATATAGTCAAATACACATAATTCTTTACCATTCAGCTCTGTGAAGATATTATATCATCAAAGACAGAATCATTGTTGCTGTTTGCCATCTCAGCTGTGTTCAGAAAATATATTTCTACAAAACCCTAAAGCTTTTGCTGATGAATCATAAATAAAGAACTCAAATGAACCACTGATATTTTATCTTTTCTTTCTTATTAGGGACCAGTCACATGGGAGATGTAGGCAGATTCTGAATTACTGGAGCAATCTAGGCACTCCAAGAAACTTCAACACAAGGGAGCTCAAGACTGCAGCTGTTTTTTGCTGCTGTGTAGATAGATATGCACGATGGGATGGCTTTTTGTACCCACAGTTCTCCTTGGCCACCTGGAAGCAACTAGCAAAATAGAGAAGCATTCACAAAGGCTAACTTTCATGTGGGAGCTCTTCTGGGGGCAGTTCAGAGCAGAGGCTTTGGTTTCTCTTTCTCCAGTGATTGCACACAGAATCTAGTCCTACTGCTGCCCCATCCTTCCTAAGGCTAATCATAACATTGTGTCCATCAAAAGAGGACCAAGGTGTATAAAATGGGGGAGACAGGCACCTAAAGACTCCCTAGTAAGTGATGTTGTGCAGCCTCTGTCTAATCTTTGTGGGATGTAATCCACAGTCATCTTAGTTTTTGTCTCCATAAACCTGGAAACATTGTCTTGTCTTTGCTGAAGAATCAATGCATAATCTCACTTAGATACAGAAACTAGATGTTACTCCATCAGTCTCTTTGAGGCAGTGGTCTGGTAGGCTTTCATACAACACACATCATGCAAAATCTAGAAGGACTGGGCTTTTCATCAAATGTAAGCGCAGTCATTGCTTTCTTCAAAACACAATTGGAAGAAGAGATGGACGAGATGCTTTTGGACTTGTATAGGATAAATATCAGAGTCTTAAACATCAGGAATCCGTGTCTCTCTGAATGCTGTATACAGCCAGTAGGCTGAACAGTCATGCTCCTTTCTTCCTCTTCTCCTTCCTCTGAGACTTTTTTCAACACTGTGGCAGAGGAGAAAGAGAGAGAGAGAGAGCAAGAGAGAGAGAGACAGTAATATATTAGTTTGGGAGGTTTTCCAAAAATTAGAAGATGAGCTTCTAATCCCAAGACTATGATGTAGAAGGGAAGATGCTGTTCCTATTTCTGGCTTTTTTTTAAATGTGTTTCTGTGTTCAGGAGAGGTTTCAGGCTTTGAATCCAAAATGAAGAGAGATGCAGCCTCTGACCCTTATAATCTGGGCAATAGACCGCATATAAGGTACATTTGTATGCTTGTGTTTCCCTATTAGCTAGCTCTTGTGGATCCTCTTTGGAAATATCTCTCTTTCTCCTGCACGGGGAGCCTAGATGCCTATGACTGGATTCTGCTACCTGCAAGCTAGATTTTTGCAATACTTAGCACTGTGGCACCAAGTTGTTTTATGATGTAGTGTGCTAAATGTAACAGTTACAGAGAAGGTAGAGCAGCTAATATTACTGTAAATAGAGGCTTGATTCAGCATCCATTGAAATTAATATCTTTTCATTTACTCCAGTAGGCACTTGATCCTAGTGAACATTTGATCTGGAGGTGAGGAATTTGACTTGTATTCTTCAGAAAACAGAAGTCTAAAAGGTAGACTCAAACACAATTCTGATAGGGATTTTTAATAAGAGAAAGGTATTACAATTGTTATTTCACCTTGCAACAACTGCAGTTATATGGAACAAGGGAAGTAAGACAAGATTTTCATAAGCCTGCAAAGATTTTGAAAGCCCTGCTTTTAGAGTGTTCAACCTCATGCATTTAAAGGGCCTAATATTTGAGACTGGATTCTCAGCACTTTCTGAAGTTCAGGCCTCTTTAAAGAGGCAAGTATATCTGTCAGAAAATAAGGCAGCCAAATTTTAAAGCCATTTCTGAAAAACCTGGCTTAAAAGATATAGAAAGATTAGGTACTTTAAAGTTTCTTTATACATGAGCACTGCACATGTCAAGATGCAGACTGAAGAATTAAGCAAATGAACATAAGGTATGGTTATACATATAATGGAATAGAAAACATACTGTCATGCAGCTCTTAACTTATGATGAAGAGATCTAGAAGAATTATCTAGTTATCTCATGCCTCAGTAATTTCCAGTTCCTCTCCCCCAAATTAAAATCAAAGCTTTTGTACAGAATTCATCTGCAAAGTACAAATATTATGGGAAGTAGTACTGAAGTAGAAAGCTGTCTTTTCAGCAATACTGAGTGCTGTGAAAGCTGTAACTAAAACTAAAATAGATCCTTTTTTGTCTTTAGCTCAGCCATGTGAGGGAGTACAATAAAACAAAGGGAGTACGAACCAATGTCCTATATATTTATAGACTGGACAAAAATAGTCCAGCTGCAAATGTTGGTGAAATTCAGCTTCTTCATATTTTCCCTATTTTCCTTAGACTTGCATGGTTACAAGATAGGCACAATTATTTTTGTGTAGGTTGCTACTGCTGCTCCTGTTAGATGAAAGAGAATTCAAAGGAGAAATTAATATATAAAGTGAATTTGGCTTATCTTTCATTAACCGAATATCTCCACTACAGAGGTGCTTCTTTTTCAGTACGATCAGCATTTCTCAACACTGTTCCATTTTTTGCTCTGTCTCTTTCAGTAATCCCTCTATATCTTCCCTGTTCCTATAATCGAAATCAATACTGTGGGCTGAAACTGCCTCCCAAATCCACTTTACTGAAGGAGCATAGTGGAAAAGGAAAAAAATCCTAAAATCTGAAACTTCCCTTTTTTTCCTCATCAGAAACAAATGTTGGGGTAAGAGTCCTTTTGGAAAGGTGAAAGAAAATGTTGCATGGCAAGTATTGACCAGCTGTCAATTGAAAAGTGACTCAAGGACCATATTTGCATTTTTTAAATTCAGTCAGCCTGCAATTGCATATAGTTAAATAAGTATAAAACTCAAGCTATTCCTGCCATATGCACATAGAATGACAGAGAAACCTTTCCTTTTGAAAAGAGCCTATTTATTTTTCACTTTAAAATCTGGTTGCTCTGGTTATTCAGCAAACTTAGTCGTATGAATAGTCTTCCTCTAAAATCAGAGCAAAAAAAAGCTCTTTCAGGATTAATTTAAGTCCCCTGTGCTGTTTGCTGGAGGAGTCTCTCTCTTTGTCTGCTGACTGTAGTCACTGAGCTGGGTTGCTGTGGTTGTGCAGCAACTTAGCCACCTTTGAACAGGTACTCCTGCTACAGCATTCACACTCTCACTATCTAAATTGGCAAGATAAAGGTACATTGCATTTCATTGCATTGCAAAGTTTGTTCATATTCAGCTACCATTTTCCTTTATTTCATTTACTGATAGTAGGTCCTTGGTGGAAGAGCAGATAACATTACCAGGCCTGCTATGCATCATCTTAGGACTTACAAACATAATCTTAAAGCCTATATGCAAAGAGAAGAAAATTAAATATCCTATTAGAAATAAGGAGTTTGAAATGTTTTGATAAAGTAACTCTCATTCTTTATCGGTAAACAAAATGATTTTAGTGCTATGGCCTTGCCACATAAGTCTATTTTAGTTCTTAAGAAAAATTATACAGTAAAAAAAAAAAGTAATGATGATTTACTGCAAAGAGAACTTGATTTCAGGGTCCTAGTTAAATGTCTTTTTAGAATCCAAGTGTATCAAATGATTCTCCCTTGTTAACATGCTTGTGTTGATTTCTTCAAGGAAATCCATCAGATTTTTAAATATGGCCCCTCCTCAAGGGAAAAAAAAGATGTTCATTCTTCCCCCAAATCATGTTCATCCATATGTGCATTCCTTCTTATTTTATTATAGTTTTTACTCATTTTCACAGTTCAAAGATCAGGTTTACTAGTCTGTAGTATCACATATCTTCCCAGGAACCTTGGCCGCTTTCCAGTTGTTTGGTGTTGATGCAGTTTTAAGCAAGAGGTTATATATTCTGTAATTAGTAATTCAGCTAGTTCATCTTCAATCACCAAATGCCTGAGTAAATCCTGACCTGTTATTCCCCCCTTTATTTGTTTGTCCCGTATCCTCCTTTACTGAAAAATCAATGTGAGATAAGTATTCAAAATGTCATTCTGGATCCCTTCTTTATAGTGGACTTGTTAGAAAATACAAGGTTGGGATTTGAGGCTTCAAGGCCTCCATCACATCTGCTCTCTCCATCACATCTGATCATACAGATGCTCTCTCTTCTACCAGTTTAGTCCTCGAGACACTTTGTTTTGGGGATGCCTCAGACTAAAATCCTGCATGTGATGAGCAGTTCAGCACCCAGTTTATGTCTGTGTCTGTTCAAAACAAAGCAATCAATCCTGAATGTTTCTTTTACATCTGTCACCATCCGGAGCCCACTCCAGCAGGCATCTTTTTAGCTCACTAACTGTAAAGTTGCTCTTCTCTCCTCACTCCCTCTTCAAAATAGAGATGCTGCTACCTGTTCCCTCAGGTTCGCTTATTAAATAAACTTAGATGTTTGGCCTGTCCCTTAGGTTTGGCCGTGAGACCATGCTCTAGGTCTCATCTATGCGATAAAATCTTAAATCTGCCTCTCCTCCCTCTGAGCTGAATTCTCTGATTGCCAGAATACAGGATAAGGTTTTCTGAATTACTCTTACTGGTGAACAGAATAATTAAACAGCCGTTGCAGAGCTCCACAGACGAATGGCTGAAGGAGTCACTGGGGACTTGGAAACCTGGATTCCAGTCCCTGTTCTTAATGAATGTTTAAAGTATGCTCTGTTAAGAGCCCCAGTTCAGAAAACCCTCTAGGTGAGTGGCTAGAGCATTGAGCTAAAAGATGCACATTAAAGCTCCTCAGGCAGAGGAACATATTGAACCTGTTCTGCATCTTGGATGTGCATGTTGACCTGGCAAAGCATGGCACAGGCCCTGCTGCGTCCTCCCTTTCCCAGCCCGATCGTGTTTGGTGAGGAGTGGGGGTTCCTGCTGTGCCCCAGGCAGAGGTGTGGAGCTGTGTGTCCACCCTGTGTACTGACTGGTGGCATCTTCTTTCATAAAGTGCTGCAGTTCGTGCAATGGCAGTTGTCTGTTGGCTAGATCAGGTCCCCATGTAGTGGTGTTGCTTCTGTAATTTCACAGTTAGATGACTAACTCTTCCCGTATATTGTATAAAGTCTCTAGTTGTAACCCCTAGCTGAAGGTTGTGGATTACATTAGGCGGCTAGATAGCCAAAAACTATTACAGTGCTGAGCAATAGAGCATTTAGTTCTATTGCTGATGTGGTGTTGAGTTTTTAAACCTCTAGTTCTTGCCTCAGAGGTTAAGTGATGCTCTGTGGAGCCGAGCGGTATTTAACAGTGAGGAATTTCACTGGATAAACATTTTAGAGTTAAAACACTTACGTTCTAGTGTAATAGACTTTATCATTTTACACAATTACTGTATAGATGTACTCAGCTGAGAGATAATTAATGTAAATCATGATTAAGGAATCATTCTACTACTAGGAAATAATCTGAGACCATTAATTTATTCTATGCAAGCTACTGAGCAGCTATTCAAAACAGACAAATCTTGAAATGAGAGAGGGTGTTCTGGGATACATAACATGTATTTTTCTACCCTAAATGAGCATCTTTTCAAATTCATTTTTAAACCTGGGTAAATACAGGTCCAAAGATAAGATTGTGAGGTATCGCTGAGGCCCTAATCTGGACTCTCTTCTAGCACTTTTTTCTTTTGCCAGTGGTGTTCAGTGCTTCGCTGATCATTTGCCATTCCACAAGTGCCAGGACTCTGACATGACTTTAAGCCAGCTCAGACGTGTACCTAGTGTTAAACCGAAAGAAGCTGTTTGGAGACCAGCAATTTGGTGGCCAGAAATGACCCCCAAAGGGTTCACTCTTGAGAGAGGCAGAGAGACAGCAGGTATTCAGAGGAAATAAAAACATTAAAAAGGGATTTTGTAACAGAAGTTATCCTGATATACTCCTTGCTAATGGAGAATAGTTTTACTTAATTTATTGTAAAAAGTACAGGTTTAGAACCATGACGAACTGGAAATGGTATTGCTGTAAATATAATGTCTATATGCAGGAGCTGTTGAAAAGTGAAGTTAGCAGTCAACTTCTGATTACTGTCATTTTGAATTTACTTATATTTATGCAGAGTTAAATGATGAATCTTAAAGTTCATCAGTGACCTTATTTTTTCATTGTGCTTCAGTTAGGTAAAATGAGAGGGATTCTCTTTAGTGAAATAGATGCAAGGGGATGAGTGCTTAGCATGGATAATTTCTGGAATTGCACAAAATCGTTATCAAATAGTTCTTCTATTTTTGGAGAGCCTAAGAGGCTACACTGTGCCAGAGAGCTATATAAACCTAAATTAAGGAGATGCTTTCTGTGAGAAGCATAGATAGCCTTTTTCTGCTTTGAGTCAGCTTGCCTTTTTCATTCCTGAAAAGAACATTCCTTCATATATAACTAAGCACATGATCAAGAATGTGTTCGTGCAATAAACACATATTTGTGCAATCCCTTTATGCAGAAATCCAAGAGGGGTGCAACAGTTGGACAAAACTAATAATATTGTGCACAGTTCTTCAACTTTTAGATGCAAATCTCTTGGGCTTCTTCTTAAAAGTTTTTCTCATTTAGCATGTCTTATTTGTGTCCACCCTCAATGTTATTGAGAAAGTGATTTCCAATTCTCCAATAGTTCTGCCCCTCCTCCCTGAATTAGCATAATTCCAGTAATCTATTTTTAATATGATGCTTATATTCATTTAATACTCTTGCTTACTTTAATGCTACAAGAGAACAAACACCAGCAAGAAAAATAGCAGTTCTAAATCAAAACTACTGATCAAAGCTACTAAGACTTTCTTCTCAGATTGTTCACTAGACACATGTTCAGTATTCATTTTTTCCATAATCTTATGAAAGATACTGTCATGTCATGTTTATACTGTTTTTAGAAAAAGGCTTTACATCCAGGGAAGTCACCTGTGTTAGCCTATGCTGCCACTGTGTCGCTGCTTCCTTCAGATCTAGAATACTTGCACCCTTCTGCCTAGTACCAAAGGATAAAACCTTGGTTTTGAATTAAGGAACAGTTCTAAATCTTTGTGTTAGTATTGTAGCAATTCTCTTAATTTTCAGAGCTGCTGAGCACCCAAACATCTAATTGTCAGTTTGACAGAATAAATCAACTAAGCAGTTCCAAAAGATTTGGCTCACTGCCTGTAGGAGTTTGATATAACTCGCTGAGTGCTTGAGCCATACTCTTCACAGATGTAACAGAAAAGAATCTCTCCCGTTGATGGCACTGCTCTGTTATGCATACAGTAAGAAAAACCTGAACATTCAAAAGCCTCCTGAAAAGTACACTGGGTTAATCTTTGCACATGCCTTAACAGGATAAACTATGTTACTCTGAGCTGTTAACTACTTACTATGAATTCTTTGCTTGGACATTCTGGATAAGTATGGCTTAAATGAATGATTATAGGGAAAAGTTGTGAATCCTGGGGAAACTACTGCTTTAACATAGCAATAAATGAATAATTTTTAACCTCTCACAAAGTAACCTGAGACAGAAATATTACCTGCAACTGCAGGTAGCTCAGTGAAAAGTTTCAGGATGTGGTTAAAGCCAAAGATGTATAAATAATAGGATGAATATTAACAAGGGGGATAGTTTTATACATTTTTAATTGAAGAAAATGCTGTAGCCTCTTTGAAGTGCTGCACTAGACATTTCATTTCAAGAAGGGTATTTCAGTGCTAAAGGAGGCTGTGAAGGGAATAGTTCGCATCAGCAAGACATAGAAAACACTTGTGAAAAACATTGTACATGACCTCCTAACTTCTTAGCTTTTTTGAGTAAACTTCTAAATATTTGGACCTCATACTGTTATAAGAATAGTGGTTTAAATAAAAGGGACTAAAAAATAAAAGACATGATATGAAAAAAACAGAACAGAACCTGTCTTCTCTCTCTTGCCAGAAAAGCATGAAGTGAGAACCTTTGCAAATTATTGCTTTTATAAGCCTGAGCTTTTAGCTCAGAGAGGTTAAAAGGAGGCTCAGATATCAATTTAGATTTATAGCTGGCATTTCAAATAAGAAACTTTACAAGGGAGATCAAACCTCATATCTTATATCCACTGCTGTCAAAACTATGAGGGAGTGGAGCAGAGCTGCGCTGGGTGCGTCCTTGCTGATGGGCTGCTGCGCAGTGGAGAAGCACTTTCAAGGAGCCTCCACCCACAGCGGAGCTCTGCTCCTCGTAGCTCCACATCGACTCATCCTTCTGCGCTGAGCACCAGGCTGCTGTTATCCTAGTCATGTAAAGCCAGCTCGAATGCGTCCGCATTATCCTGCTGTCACCATGTAAACACCAAGTGGAACGGCTTGTCCCTGCGTCTGTCACCAAGTCTTTGCAGAAGCCCTGCTTAGATCTTGTCAAAGGTAGGTACCAGGGTAAACGTGAGCCTGGGCACTGCCTGCCCCCAGAGATTTCAAAGAGGGGCAGGCCTGGTGCTCAGTGGGCCATATCTGATTTTCTAACACAGAGTACCAGAGGAGGGACTTTGTGAACATGGATCAAGTTTGTAAAAGCGACAAGCTCACTGCTAGGATTGTTCTTTAAAAGAGCAAGTGTCTTGCATCAGCAAGCCAACTTTTGTTGTTCAGGACTTGCTCCAAAAATGATATTTGTATTCTACATGGATAAGATTTGTTCCCTGAATTTCTCATTGGCATTTAATAAGTGACATTCTTGCTTTTTAAGAAATTCAGTGCTGGTGGCACATCAAATTCAGACAATTCCTTTTATATGTACATTGTATTTCTGGCCAAAACATCACCTCTCATTCTTGTAATTACGCTTTTCAATTCCCCTGTCTCCAATTTTTTTAAACATCTGCTGTCACATCTATTTTGGAGTTGCAGCTTTTTTTATCCCTCATTATCATTATTTCCACTGCACATAGTTCATCTCTATAGTTCCAGTATTCTTTCATAGTGACTGCTGTCTTATTTTCATTTCTGGCTCCACTGTCATGTATTACTTTTGTATTGCAGGTCAGAGACCAGTGAGCATACAGATGCCTTGAGTGGCTTTTATCCACTTGCAAAGAAATTGTTTATGAGTATACGAGGGGGCATTTTCATATAAGGTTAGGCTTTGCCTCGTAATAGGCGTTTGTCCCCTGCACACCCCCACTCCAGCCTAAGAAATGCATATTCATTTTTAGTGCTTTGGTACCTCTAACTTCCCAGTCTGCTTGCAGTCCCGAAGCTTCAGGTGCAAATGTAGTCACAAATATATTGGCAGAGCTTGCACCTACCATACGGCAGCCACCTTTCTGCAAATGTAAGCCATTAAGTTTCATCAGCAAATGACACTGATAATTGTTAAGCCTTTTTATTACTGCTTCACATATTTCACTTGCTGTAGATTTATAATCCTAACCTAGATTCTGCATCTATATCTGCCACTGTCTTTTAGGACAGTTTTCAAAAGCAAACATTCAAACTGTGTCTACAAGATACATGTTCGCATCTGCAAAGAGATACTTGTGTAAAAAGACATGAACAGTTGTCTTCTGAGACGTGCATTTGGTCTGTGTAAATAGTTGCCTGTAGAAATGAAAGCTTTACACTTGAAATAGAGTTAAGCAAAGTTGGAAGGAGTAAAACTGTGTGAATAATTTACTTTTTCAGCAGGAGAATTAGGAAGTTTAGGTTCAGATCAAACCAGATTTAAGAGTTCTTTTTCATCTGTGGTTAAACTAGAAGCTGTCAATGTGTAATGCTATTTAATAATTAAAAAAAAAAGTTTTTAGGTGTTCTAGTAAAAGCAAAAGATATGAGCAAATAATTGGATAGTAGGTGGCATTATTCTCTCCCTTATTCAGTAGCCATATTGTTAAACTAGTCACCGAGGACTCTGCAAAGCCTGAATCCCTGCCCTGCTCTGTCTGGGGGATCAAACCCAACGGCACATCACAAAATATTGTGAGCAGAGACGGTCTTGCACCACCCTTTCAATATTCTTCTATAGTGACTAGACAGTTATTCACTGGTGCAGGGATGGAAATTATAGTGTTCACCTTCAAGTCTTAGCTACCAGATTACAGCGGCATGACCTCTCTTGGGGACTTTTTCGTTTGACACTGAATGTAACAGCCTCAGAAGGAGAAACTGAAAAACCACCGTTCTAATCCCCTCATGCGCAGGAGGGAACCTGTGTCTCCTATAGCCTTAGAAGTGTTTGAACTGGGATCACTGAATAATAGCTGATTATTTGAAAAAAACAGTGCCGGGCTTTATTTATTTATTTTTGCCAACACAATTTGAGATAATTTATCTCTGTCATGAAACAGCTTGGAAACAGCCACTGATTTTGTGAAAAATGTAGTATCTGTCAGGGAAAAAAAAGTCCTACATGATCATTCAGCTTTGAGGGAATTGTGGGTTTAACTAGGAATTTGAAAATGTGACCATTTCCTCTAACTTGCATTGCAAACATATTTGGCTATGTTACTTTTACTCCTCATCATAGCTCTTTCCAAGCTTTATGAAATTGCCACAACATGTAGTTTTCCAGTCTTGCCTATTTTAGTTGATAGGGCTTTTGTTTATGTAATAGTACTGATTAATCTAATAGGCAAATATAACCTGAAGTGTAGTTTCTGCAAAGTCATACTGTTTAATAGTAAATTAGCTGTCCTGTCCGTGTTTGTGGCTGTCAAAAAATAAAACAAAGTAGAACCAGATTGCTACCTTCTGTAAAACAGGCCTCTGGGTACAGAAGATAAGAAAATTTAACCAGGACAATTGTGATATTTCCTTTTTGCCACCATGGAATACTAATTCGGGAATTTTGTTCAGGAGTTTAAAAAGTAAATTTCTGGTAGATCAGAGGAAAAATAGTCTAGACATTTTTTGTGAATAAACACAGCCAAACCTCTTACAATATAGCGTTTACTTTTTTTTTCATTAGTGCCACACTTCATACATTATAAATAAAATTATGTATGTATTTTATTTCAAATAGCAATTTTTTCCCTTTTGTCTATTATGCAAAACATTGTCATAAAGCACAAATTATAAAAAAGCTTAGTGAAGTTGAAAAAGAACTTGCCAAAGCTGAATGGTACTGGGCACCGCTCTTGGAGACACTGTGACTGTGTCTCTTCTTCGTTTTCTAGGAGAGGATTCCGGTTCCTACTCTGAAGAGAGCAACAGGTTTTTGGCTAGGTTTGTGTTGCGTCTTGTGTACTCTCATTCTGTCTGACCCAGCAAATCATCACATATTTCATGGCTAAGCAACTGTAAGGGGAGGGATTGGCTGTCCCTTCCCTCAGCTATGTTACAACTTGATTTTTAGGTCCTGCTCTCCGAGATGGAGTGGGTGCCTAAGCCCCTCCAAGCGGGCAGAAAGGAAAACCACGTTTTCTTCCCTACTGTGTTTAGGTGGAGCAGAAATACCCATACCTTTATACCCAAGCATCTTACATTTTAAGAGAACACAACTGTTGATAGAGTTTAAAAGAAAATACGTAGGCACCTACCCCCTCAGGAGGCAGTTCAAGGCTGTGAAAGCCGAATAGGAGAGTTGCCGGTTAAATGTTGTTCATGAGGAAGCATCCCTGTCCTTAGTTCTTATTCCTGACTAGCTCAAGTTTTGCATATGGCTTTTGTAACCCCTCTAATTCATGGGCTTGAATTCTGCAGTAGATACCAGATGCCCAGAAGCGAGGTGTGCAGAGGCATTTGTAGATGTTACATCATCTTCATCCTTCTGAGAGTACTGACTGTAATTACTTGTGAATACCAGTGTGAATAACAGAGTGCATCATTGAGTAGTACATGACATTTTGACAACTTGTCACTCTCAACATTGTCTGACATCTGCATTACAATTTCCCAAGATGGTACAGAGAGGTATCTTACCTATTTACCCTGTTTTCTCTGCAATAACTATCATGAAGGAGAAAATGGTTTCCTACCACCCCTATGGGTGGCTTTCTTAACCAGAGGATATCTAAGTTTCCTGAGACAGAAAAACTAGTTTTATTCAGACTGGCTTGATCACTGATACATTTTTAATATTAGGAAAATTAGTCTGAGGAGGAACTTCTAGGACATACTTTATAATAGTTACAGCAGAGACTTCATAATTAAAGCTAGAAGACCTTTTCCATTTTAAATTTGATTTTGACCTTCCAAAAAGATACAGAAGCCAAAATGGTTGTCAGAAGTGAAGAAACCTTGCTTTCCATGTATTTCCTGTTTCTGCATCAGACTTCTCTAATGTAGTCCCTCTAGCAGAGTATGTATTTTGAATGCGTGAAGTTGTAGACAGAATGAAAAAAGTGGTAGTTTTTCTTTTGGGGAGTGATCTGGTTGTCCTACCTTTTTAAAAGCAGTCTACCGTGTTACGTGTATTTTAAAATGTCACTTTGTTAATACAAGAGCTACTAGTCTGATGTATTGTGTTTCAGAGATGATTTTTTACCCAGCTGGAATGCAGGAGATCTAGCTCTATGGCAGTGTTTTCTGAATGGGTTAAGATTTTATGATCTATGTGACAAATGTTAATCCCCTTCTCCTTAAACTTAGTTTTTGTAATTAAAAATGTCTAGTCTTTTTCTCAAAAGCACAGTTAATTTTTGGTTGAGTAATATGGAAGCATAGGCCATAAAGGAGAGAAGCAAGAAGAATTATACTTCAGGGAACGCACATTTCCATAAAATCTTCTGGCATGTACAGTTCCTCCTGATGGATCTCTCAAATGCAATTGAAACCTGCAGGAGTCAGTACTTACTTCAGAAAGGACTGGATGAGATCTTTTGTCCTCACCTGGTAGATGACCTAGCAGGGGACAGACAGCTTGGTCCCATTTCTTCAGTAGTCTTTCTTACACAGAAGCTAGCAAGAGATCAGCTATAGCCTTCTGAGACTTCCTTCCCCTCCATATATAAGTGAATGTCTAGCCAAATTACTTGTGGGGAAATACCTTATTTTTCCCTGCATATTTGCCTTTCTTGTCCACCTTTCTATCTGTTAGTTGCATAAGAAAGGAATATCACCTCAAATAGTTGTTGGGTTGCTGGACTTTTCAAACCAGAGCCAGCTTGAAGCACAGATTGCTTTAGTAACAGCCTACTTTGTCAACAGCTGAAGAGCAGCATAATTCTTCCCTGACTTCCATCATTTGAACTGGAGGTGCTGTCAGTCACTATAAACATAAATGCCCTATCACCTCTGCAGTAGGGAGGAGGGTAAAGAAGACCCTGTCATGTGCAGGACAGCAGGTTGAAACAGATAAAGTGGAGAGGAGTGGAAAGGAGGAGGTGATGCAGACCTGCCTAGCTAGGAAAGAAGTGAGATGCTCTTCTATCAGTCACATCCCCATTCCTCTGCCCCAAACTCATTCCCCAAGTCAGCCATCTCAAGAATTAAAAATCCAACCACACAAGTACAATTAAGTCTGTATCAAATAGAACGTGGTACCACAGATGACACAAAACTGGACACTGGCTTTCATCTCTTCCTCTGCTTCCATTTATTCTGCAAGTGTATTAACTTGTGGGAGATATAATTGCTACAAATGGGGCCACAACATATAATGACATTTGTTTATAATATGAATGTATTCAAAAGGCTGTAGGTATGATTTAGTCATGAGGGTGATAATAACAAGCTGATGGACTCTTGTGACCTGGGATTTGAATATTCTGTAGAAGTTGTAGCATCTTTCAGGGCATCAGAACTGTAGGAACAAATAAAATGGCCCCCAGTAAATACAACCAAAGAAGCAACTTACTCTTCCTACACGTTCTGAATTGTGATGGCTACTGACTGTAGATATAAGAACCTTATATATAGTGCGTTTAAGATTTGAAATCAACCATACACACCATATATCTGTCATCTGATAAAAACAAAGCCTATTCTTCATGTTTTACAGCTTAATAAGTAAAGTGTGCTAATATGAATTTTCCAACTACAATGCCGGTACAAATCCATGATAACTATGTTTTGATGGCAAAATGAAAGCACTGATGATAAAGTATCAATGGAAAAAAAAATTATTTTCCAAATATGGGCAAACGACTCCTAATTACTTGGAATCAATTGCTACATGATTCAGAAGTATGACATATTTTATGGAGATGAGGAGCGCTGCTAAGATGTTCAACTTGTGCACTGCCAACTTTACTGGGTATGGCATTATACTTAGATGTAGACACTGTCTCACTGGACTTAACAGGTCAAAATTATTTAAATACTGCATTCTGTAATGTTAAGAGTAGGGTCACACACTTGATAACCCTCCACCTCACCCCAAGTCCCTCTCTACTTTTGCATAGGCTGAAACAGAAATATTAAATGATATTATGATACCAGTGATTGCCCTGTGTTAAAGTTCTATTACAAAACTGCCCCAAACTGTGAGATAATAATAATAAAAGGGTAGCCAAATTAAAAATAATGTAGTAGTCACCTGCTGAGCACCTGCAAAGGCTGTACAAAATAGTATTAAAGCTGATGCAATTAGCTAGATAAGAAATTCCTCCTGGGTGGCAGGATATCCTGGTAATGAGGAAAAAAAAGCAGGGACAAAAAATGAAATCATTTTGTTTATCTGAGCTCCAAATGCTATAAAGACATCCAGAAAGGGTGGATAAGTGAATTAAGGGAAGAAATGCTTTTCCCAGCTGTTTTGCAAATCCCATCCAATATTTTAAATTTGCTTAATAGTAATAAAATTTTTGTTAGCAAAAAAAAGAAAAACACATCCCTTTAAGAGGGCCCGTTTACCGGACGAAAAGTGTGCAGCTTTTCTGAATATTGTTCTTATTTCTTAGGCCGCATCCCCAGGAACAAGAGCATCCCCACTTTTGAAAATCTTGATCAGAGTGTTAAAACTGCCAATCCAGGGCCCTTAGCTTTTGCATATCCTAAACGCCACCTTCCACACATGCTGGTTTCGATCTAGAACCAATCTGCATTTTCATTGGTGATACGCTGGAGGAACAGAGGAATGTGCAGATTAGCGGAAGAGTACGAAACCCAAAGTAGAAACCGTAAAGCATGCCTCCTCCTAATACGTCCTTGTACCATCTGCATGGAGTCATTATTTGGTATTTCCTCTCCTTCTGCCAGGATTGTGGGACTGTATCAGAAGTCCTGGAAGTCAGCGCAGGGCCAGCAGGGGTGGGATTCCAGCTAGAGCACAGAAATAGGTGACAGAAGCTGCCGGGGTGAATGTCAGAGCCATTTGGTGAGTGAAGCCCTACCAGATGGTGCACAAAAGGTAGCTTACATGTGTGGCTCACACGGTTAGTTTTCATCTCATAGTCTTGGCAGCTGTACTGCAATCATTTTGGTATTGTCTCACAAAGCATTTTTATTGCTGCATGGATACCCCTGAACGGTCTTGTGATACCCTATTGCTGTCTGTGTTCGCTCTATTTTTCTTGACGTGACTCTGCTTTCACTGAATGGCATCTTTCTGTGTACATACTCAGCTACATACCTGCTTGCTTTTTTTTGAAGTGGACAAAACTGCTTTTCCTTCAGTGCTTTCCAGAAACTCAAGGTCTTGTGCAGGATATGCTTTGAGGCCAAAATGCTGTTATAGAATAGAATTTCCTATTCTATTCTATTCTATTCTATTCTATTCCTCTTCTGTTCTTTTCCTATATCTTTGGACATTTTTATAAGCACAAAACTCTCAGTGACTGTAACAGGGGTCTGGCGTGAGTAAGGGCAACAGGCTAAAAGCCAAAATAGCTTTCTAATAGCTTTTATTGTATCTTGTAGGTGTTGTATCTTCTTTGGATGTTGTTATGTGAGATTTTAAAATGGCTAGCCATTAGCTGTCACTTCAGATATTTCATAGAGTTTTTATTTGCTCTCAGAAATCTAATTTTTCCTATATCTGTTGAGCTTCCTGTCCTGCTGCTGGTACAGTTTTGCTCAACAGTATCTATCTTGTTCTTGCAATTAGTGGGTTTGGAAAAAAAACATGTTTTCCAACCATCTCCCATAATAATCATTATCAAATGAGATCTGCAGTAATTGTCTCTGTCTCTCTCTCACACACCTTTTATACAAATGAACACATGTATATATGTAAAAACAGCCTCTTTGGCAAAGCAGCAGCAGGACCTATGATAATTAGTAAGAGTAGTTCCACCCAGTGTATAATGAAAAGGTACTAAAAATAAAAAGCCCCCAAACCCAAAGAGATCATATTTGTTCTGTAGGGGTTCCCTGTTCCCATCTTAGTAAGTCTTAGCAGTTCTAAGCTGCCCATGCTAATTTTTTGGCGATATAAAAGAATATAACGATTCAATTCACATCAATACTTTATTTCTGAAATGAAATACACTCATTTTTAAAAGTGAACTTTAAAAATATTTTAAAAGGATGTTCATTAGATTAAATGGCATCTTGCTATTCCAGCTCACTCATTACTGTCATAGAGAGGAAGGTTTGCCTCTCTAGCTGTGAAGCAGCAAACTGTCACCAGTTCTTACTTTAGACCTTGAAACTGTGATAAGATACCCCAAATTGTACAATGGAACTGAAATAAAACCTCTAACTGATTAGTTTTATAACATGATGTGTGATTAGTATGACCTCTTGTGTTAAACACAGGAACATTCATTTGTTTATTGGCATAATGAAACTATCAAGCAAGTAGATGAAATATGCAAAAGCTAGTAACAGCAATGTCCTTGCCCAGTTCTACAAATAAATAGGCTGTCAGCAGCAGATATATTAAAATTGGGATTTGTAGCTGTTACATATGAATTAGAGAAAGAAATGCAATCATTTCCCCTTTTAAACACAACAATCATGTATTTATATTGTAGTCTACTAAGATTTTTAAAAGATCAATTTTTTTTCTTCACAATTCTAATAAAAACCTTACATGATCAGAGTAGATGAAATTCCAGGACATATCCTTGTTGACTTCCAAATAAAATATGCAGATTTACAAATCTGTTGAAGTCTTTCATGCTAAACTAGATCCTGAGGACTTTATCTTCTGTTAAAAAGAACACTTTAAAGAAAGTATATTTAAGCAAACATTAGGGACATGACATGTACAGAGAAGGACGAATGAAAGCTAAGCATATCTAAATCTTTAATTACTTCATAAAGCATATATTCCGACAGCACATTTGTGTAGAACTTTTATTTACACCATGATAGAAACATATTTTCACTAAGATTTTCTGATTCATGTGTTTGAAAACACAGGCAAAATAGGACCACTGAGACAGAATTATAGCACTGTGTTTTTTACAAACAGGCAACGGAAGATCTGAAGCTGTGTTAAGCAGCTTGTTTATTCTTAAAACTAAAAGCTTCCTTTTTTTTTGGTCTTGGATGCTCGAGAGAACTGACTGCAAAGGAGATCATCCAAATACACTTTGTAATTTAAAAGTGCAGACTGATGTATTTAGAAAGTGCTTTATCATTTAGGCAGGAATGTGTAAGCGTGTTTTTATTCAGAACTTGATTATTAAACAATTTGTGACATACCAGAAGGCATGACGATGCTGTGTATCATATACACCCCTATTTATGGGTGCTTTTCAGAATAGCCTATGCTGTGTAAGCGTACTCAAAGATTCTAATTGTTGGTCACTTTCAGAATAATCTACCTATATATTTGAACCATAACCTTTACTGCATTAGCAAGGGTTGTTTGATTGTATATATGCAATACGTGCTTGCTTTAAAAGGTACATTTTGGCTAAGAATTATATAACTGAAATTTTGTAGCAGAACATATTTAAAAACTTAGTCAGTCATAGCACCTCACCCAAATAACTGCAAATGCAAGCCATTCAAGTCTGCAGAGTGTCAACGGAAACTGAACGCTGTGTGAGATACAGAAATTATACAGGTGTAGGCTTTTGTCCTAGAAGGGCTTTCTGAATGTTGTCTTTAATATTAGAGAGAAGTTGAAGATGTAAAGAGACCTTCCAGGCTATTAAAGTGCAATTTTACAGCTGAATTTTCAATCTGCACAGTGATGCCTGACTGGAAAAAAAAAAAAAAGAAACGCCTCTTATAATGTCAGCCAGGTAACAAGAATGGCATAGCTATAATAAAGTAAATCACTTACCTTTTTCACGATTCTTTCCTTAAATAAATGCAGAAAAGAGCCTGTGTCTCGTTCAGACATTGCTCTGTGTAAGGGAGCTGCCAGAATGCATTATTCAGTGAGAGTTTGGGAAGGAAAAGGAAGGGGAAGAGGCAAAATGGTAGCAGGTGACCAACTTAAGGATTGCTGTGGAACACCATGCCAGGAGAGGGGGTCCCGGCAGCAGCCTCTGTTCCTCGGTGCCGGGGTCCTCTTTGGGCGGTGAGCCCTGGCAGCCCCTTGGGGAAGGGCTCCAGCCCGCAGGTCACCCCGCAGGTGGCCCCGGCCGCGGCCTGCCGCGCTGCCACTGACCGCCTCGGGCAGCTGCGAAAAAGCGTGGCCGAAGGCAGAGCTCTCCCGCTCGTCGCGGGGCTGCGAGCGTCGGAAATAACCGCGGGTGGCCAGGCCTCGCCGGGCGGCGCGGCGCGGGAGGCCCGGCAGCCTCCCGCCGCGGGCCGGGCCGCTTAGGGCGCCGCTGTGTCTTGCAGGGCGGCGGCGGCGGGGCGGCGCTGGACAGCTCCGGAGCGCGGCGGGCGCCCATGTTCCGGCGGCGGCGCAGATGTGAGCGGCGGCGGCGGCGGGGCCGGGCCGGGCCGGGGAGCGGGCGCGGGGAGCGGAGCGGAGCGGGCGCGCGGGGCGCCCCGCCGCGGCGGCCCGTCCCCGGGGAGGGCGATCCCGGAGCGGGCGCGCGCGGCCTCCCTGACCCCGCGTTTCCGCGGGGCGGCGAGCGGGGAAGCCGCGGCGGCGGGGGGGAGCGGTATCCCCCGCGGGCGGGGGGCGGGCGGGCAGGGGGACCCCGCGGCTCCGCCCCGCCCCCGCCGCCTTACGCTGTGGCTTGTCGCCCCTCCAGGTGACGTGATGCCCCTTGTTTTGGTCCGCCCGACCAATCGGACGCGGCGGTTGGATTCTACGGGAGCCGGGATGGGCCCTCGGTGGCGGCAGCAGGACTCTCCCCTGCCGACCATAACGCATTGCGCAGGGCGCAGCACCGCCTGGTCCTCCTGCGGCTTTAACGGCGCGGGCATGGAAACCCCGCTGCAGTTCCCGCCGGGCTTCTGCGCCGAGCAGCAGCAGCGCCCGCCGCCGCCGCAGTGCCAGCCGCCGCCGTCGCACGGCCAGGACAAGCAGAGCCTCCTCCAGCAGCAGCAGCACAGCCCATGCCTCCAGTGCAACAACTGCGCCTACTACGGGGCTGCTGCGGCAGCAGCGGGGGATAACCTGCCCCTGCTGCTCCGCACCTCTTCGCCCCTCTCGGGCGCCTTCCGGACGCACTCGTCGCCGCTCTCCTCCGCCGCCTCCTCCCGGCAGGGCAGCCAGCTGAACGTCAGCGAGCTGACCCCCTCCAGCCATGCCGGCTCGGCTAGGCAGCCCCACCAGTACCCCCAGTACCACCAGTGCCATAGCCTGCAGCAGCAGCAGGCAGCCAGCCCCAGCAGCACTGTCAGCAGCGGCAGCACTCACCACCACCATCACCATCACCACCATCACCAGCAGCAGCAGCAGCAGCAGCAGCAGCAGCGCCGGGAGAGCAACCCCTTCACCGAAATAGCCATGAGCAGCTGCAGGTACAACGGCGGCGTCATGCGGCCGCTCAGCAACCTGAGCTCGTCCCGCAGGAACCTCCACGAGCTGGACTCCGAGGCGCAGCCGCTCCAGCCGCCGCTCGCCAGCCCCAGCCCCGCCGCCGCCGCCGCCGCCCCAGAGATCGTGGTGTCCAAGCCCGAGCACAACAACTCCAACAACCTGGCGCTCTACGGCCCCGCCGGCCCCGGCCCGGGCCCCGGCGCCCCCAACAACGGCGGCAGCAAGTCCAGCAAGAAGAAGAACCAGAACATCGGCTACAAGCTGGGGCACCGCCGGGCGCTCTTCGAGAAGCGCAAGCGCCTCAGCGACTACGCGCTCATCTTCGGCATGTTCGGCATCGTGGTCATGGTCATCGAGACCGAGCTGTCCTGGGGCGCCTACACCAAGGTACCACCCGCGCCCGCCGCCGCCGCCGCTTCGGGCCCCTCGGCGCCGGGCGAGGCGACCCCCTTCCCCCGGCCCCGGCAGCCCTGGGGCGAGGCGACCCCCGGCCCCGGCAGCCGTTAGGCGAGGCGGCCCCGCCCCTCCCCCCACCCCCCGGCCCCGGCAGCCGTTAGACGAGGCGACCCCCGCCCCTCCCCCGGCAGCCGTTAGGCGAGGCGACCCCCGCCCCTCCCCCGGCAGCCGTTAGGCGAGGCGACCCCCGGCGCTGGGCAGCTCGGTGCGTGCGCGCGGGTCCCTGAGGGACGCCCGTGTCTTCCCGTTGCAGGAGTCGCTGTATTCCCTCGCTCTGAAATGCCTTATTAGCCTCTCCACGATTATCCTGCTCGGCCTCATTATTGTGTACCACGCAAGGGAAATCCAGGTAATGCTTTGCTTTGGGAATTACTGAGAGTTGGTGTAGCGGCGGTTGCAGAGTCGGTTTTTCTAAAGGTATTGCTGTGGTAAGTACTTCGCACTTCCCGCCGGTCCACAAAACAAAAACAACCACTTAGTGTTGCCCGAAGTTTGGTGAACATATTTCAGCCCTGGAGAGAAATATGATAGGCTACATGACATATACGTGCCAGGAAGCTTTGCCTGCTAGGGGCTGTCACCTGCAGTTATGCTGTAGGATCACTTTGTCCCGATGTTACAACACACTTTCTCTATAACATACCTTCTGTCTTCTGTAGCAGACATTGAACAGCACTCTTTTATTTCCCAGTAACTAAATTTTATGTTGTGCATTTCCTTTGGATGGCAGGCTTAATTGTCAGGGAAAAGGCTTCACTAACTTCTAGGTATGTAAATCTTCATTGTGCAGTCTCAGAAACTACCATACACTAGAAGGATATTTAAAGAGATGGGGAACATCTATGTTGGACTTGTTTTATTTAATGCAACAGAAATTGCAGCCACCAGGGAACGTGACAGAGGAAAACTGTCAAGACAGGTAGGGCTAAAGGTAGGGAGAACGTATTGATCAAAGCCACAGAACAAGTCTAACAGAAGTTGCCCCATGTTCTGCTTTACTGAGTTCTGATTGTTTTTGATCAAGAGATGAAAATTTGGGATTTCAGTTAAATTGAAACATATAACAGTTTTCAAAGTTTTGAAATGAAAAATATCTTATCCATAGATATATTGGTGCTTTTTCTACTTACAGTTGGAGAGACCTTGGGATACTGGCTGGAATGACAGTTTTCAAGGGCAAAGAAGGCTTTTTTTGGTTGTACCAATTAAGAAAAAAAAATTAAGAATTGTATAGTTCCCTTTTTCTATGCAAATGGGTACTGTAGTAGTTCTTATGTGAAAGGGTACCCTGGTCTTTTACCTAGACTAATGTTAAAGAAAGTATTGTGTTACTGAACTGTTTGCCAAACTGGATCTTGCCCTGCAGTCTTTACACATGCAAAACTTCTATTTCTGGCACAGAACCCAGTTTCTTTGCATTAGTATCAAAGGTGGACAACTGCTTTACCTTATTGTACTCAATAAATAAGTATTACTATAAAAGAATATCACTAGAAACTATTGGAATGCTGATGAGGTTTCTTTGTTTGTGGAAAAATAAATAAATGTAGCTGCTGCAATGTGGGAGCATTCTTCTCCAGTGTACCTTGCTATAAGTGGTGCTTGAGGAACTAAGAACAAAGCTGAAAAAACAAGCTCTGTAAGGATTTGGATTATTTTATGCATTTTTCAGAGACTTTAAATATGAAATCATATACAAGATAACCAAACAGTTATAGGTGTCTGTATGCATCAGCATACAGTAAGTTACTCCAGCATTTATATTTTTTTCAGCTAAAGAGATACAAATTTTCAGTCTTTCAAAGATTTGTTATGGATCATAAAAAACAATCTTTCAAAAAACTTCAGTTGCATTTCTTCTTTTTTTTTTTTATTGATCATTTAAAAGAACTTCCTCATGTACTGCATGGAGAAGTTGTGCAATCGCATGACTTAAGGTTAATGTTGTTTTCAGCACTGCAGGTTATAGAACACAAGCATACCTGTTTGTAAAACAGTCAAAACCTATGTTTTTGTCTGAGAGACACTGTAGACTGCAGTGATCATGGCAGGGCTTGGACTAAGCTGCAGCTCCAATGGGCTTTTATTCATTTTAAAAACGAAGGGGAAGTTCTCTTTTCAAGGAGACTGTTGGAAGGAAAGGGCATTGTACCACCACTAGCTATTAGGTATCTGATAACTTTTTAATTTAGTCATAGTATGTTTATACACATCCACTTCTCAAAAAATAAAATGAAAAACATGCAGAGCAACATTTACATCTGTCTATGGTGATAAACTTATGCTACAGCTGAAATCTGAAAACAAGAGGTACCTTTAAAATACTTTGGCTTAGAAATGTATGGAACCTACTCCAGGTTTAAAAAAAAAAAAAGAGTGCATAACCCCAATAATGTCATGGTTTTTAAATAATCTTAAAGCTGCCTGTTTTCTAAAGAGATTCTTCTAAGGTCAATTTCTCCAGCCTTTAATTCAGGCAAATGCCATCTAAGTGCAGTGGAGTCTTCCATGAATGAGGTCTGTAGAATCATGCCCACAGATGGTTGGTTGTGTCCTGGAGGACTGTTTGCACCAGCTATTTGTTAATCCTGTTCAAATTTGGTCATTCCTTTTCATTTTTTTCTGAAAGGTACTTAGACTTTACCAGTAAGTATAGTGTACATTAGCAGGAGTTCACTGAGAAAACAATTTTTTGTGTAGAACAGAAGAACATCAACATACTCTGCTTGCAGTGTGGTATGTTTTACAGTCTGATAGAAGCAAACCTGCCAAAGGAAAAAAACAGTTTCTTCTATGAAACATGAACCAAAATATGTTGGGGAATAAGGTGAAAGTTTAGCAATAACTACCACTTGCAGGTTTAATATTTAGAAGTACCTGGCGACCTAAAATACCTGCTAACCAAAATTGGCTTCTTCAGCTTTTTCAGTAGTCTTTTGATTTCTTGGTAGGAAGGCTGAAGAGCCATACTGCAAGCAAGCCTATGGCAGTGTCTAATGGCATAGAAGGTGACTGTAACCTGTCCGTTTAAATGACCTTGCCTGTGCGTTCTGCTTTGACGGCAAACAGTTAAACCAGGCTAGGAGTTTGCCTGTCCCAGACCTGCCGAAGGTCCTATTTTGGAAAGGAGATTTCATAAGACTTATAGAGTTGCTCCTCAAGAGCATTACATGGATGTGAGACAAACAGGCTTGCGGTGGTTATTTTTATTATTACTATATTTTGGTTAGACTGTAGTTGCTAAGCAGTGGAGGAGCGGAGGCACCTCGTGTCCACCAGGTGCGTGGGGTGTTCCCCGCCGCCTCCCCGTTCAGCACCGCAGACAGCTCCGCGCGCCGCGCAGCCTCCGGGCGCCCCAGCGGGGCCCGGCCCCTGCTCCCCCGCTCCCCCGCCGCGCGGCCCAGCAGCGCTCCCGCCGCCTCTCCGCGCGCAGCGTTTCCAACGTGCTCTTCTCTGCCTTCCGAATCTGTTAGCAAAACACATTTATTATTATGTTTTTAATCTTCCAAGAAACCTGCCCAGCCTTTGACAAACCAAAGTCTCTAGAATGGTGTAGCTGCAGTATTTAGGCTAGAATCACTGTTTGGGCGCTGCCTAGTCCTGTGAAATATTTGAAATGTGAAAATGTTTTCTTCAAATAGGTTTTCAGTGCTTGCAGTGGATTCATTATTCTGTTTAACTCTGGGAGTAAAGCACGAACTGTTATTGTATTTGTTAATGTGAGTTAACATTAAGATTGTAATAAAAATCAAATGAAACCAATTAGTTTTAAATGATAATTTTTCATTTACATTATCATTTATAGAAAAGAGGAAAAAAACCACAACCAATGCTTCCTTCACCTCCCTCCCCCCGAAAAAAAATCAAGTAAACAACAATAATGATGTTGGAGTTAAGTATGGTGACAATCCCAAATCTGTGTATTCTTCTTTTGCTTCATTGTTGTCATCCTTGTAATGTTGTTAAAAACATCACACTTAGGACATTATGAAATATTCATTATTCTTTCTGTAGGCTTGTGTGGCTGTTGATTCAGTTCTTCAGAGAAAGTGTCCTTTGTTTGGAAGGCCAGTAGGAAAAATGTAACTCATCATTATTCCAGCCTGGAACAGGTATTTCTCTAACTATTACTCCAGTTGAGAAATACGTGTTTGAAGAGGAGGAGGGAAGAGCTAAGAAGATAGCATCATCCAATTATCATAATAATGTATAATGTATAAATTACCCATTTCATGCATAAACAGTTTGTTACTTCATGGTATTTTGCATAATTAAAACAGCACCATACAATATGATTAAAATTGTTGTTTCTAGACAACTGATTCTACCATTTCACCTTTCTTTAATGGAATTTGCTGTTAAATTAATAATCAGATCGAAGTTAGGAAACTTTTGGATAACAGTTCACATGGTAAAGCTGCAGTTCTACTACTTTTACTGGGACAGTAGACCTCCCTGTCTCTCTCTTATACTGCTGGAGATGGAAATGCTTTTTAAATGTACATTCTGAAGTTTTACTGGCACTTTCTTATATCACTCAGAACAAAGAATCAAACTCCAAATTCGCTAAGGTTTCTCAGAAGATGCCCTTATTCCCTTTTCCTGGGTCTTCTGTCACAGTAGTATTTATTCAGAGATGACTGTTACTGGGTAGGAGGACTGTGTCCACTGGAAATTTGTGCTTTGGGGCTGGAATACTTAGAGTATCCCTTCTGTAAATAAACATTGCCCTTCTATTGCCCTTTCTGAATAATGGTAACCTGTGTTCTCCTGAACTGAATGTGAACCTCTTCTCCCTCTTTTTCACTGATACAGGTGTTCTTACTCATGCAGAAAAATGAAAATTGTCAATATTTGTCAGAAATGAATAGAAATCTTCAGTTTCTTGTATGTGTATTGAGATTTTTAAACACTTATAAATTGGACTGTCTGTGCTCAGGTAGAACTCCTATGGAAAGTCATGCAAACTTCAAAGTTAAGGTTAAGCCATTGCTGTCACAGCAGAGTTCATTTTTAGAATTCAATCCATCACTTTCCAGGCCTCCAGGGAGAAAGTACCTTCAGTCACTAGAGTGTTCTGAAGTGGTGGGAAAATCATGTGGTACTGATTTGAAATGGAACACTTTCAGTCTTCATTAACTTTACGGAAAATTATCACTGTGAGCCCAAACACCTTGCTGAAGAGTCAAGAATCTTTTCTTCTTTTCCCTGTCTCCCAAAAAATGAAGAAAAGGAACAGGCAGTATTAGGAAAGAGTAGTGGATATTAATAAATACACTTCATGACTTATTGCTTAAATAAATTCCATAATGCATGATTATAATAAACACTGTTTATGGAACTTTAATTATCTTATTGGAATCAATGGAAAGTTCTTCAGTAAAAATCCTTCACTCAGTAACAAATACGAAGGTAAACTCTTACGGTTTTCCATCACAAGCAATAATGGGTATTCTGCTGGCCAAATTATTTATTTGTTTATATCTGTGTAATCCTTTTGCCTTCACTGTAGTGATACATATTTACCTCATTGTCTCTCATGTTGGAAGTCCGTTGACTCTGTGCCAAAAGAAACAGAATCTAGCTTGCCTTTACTTAGGTATGTTGAATCATCAGGACTAACAAATACAGACAGTAAAACTTACTGCTGCTGTGAAAACAAATGAGGTAGATTAAGAGTTAGCACAGAAAGCAAGTCTGTTGAATAACAGCTGAAAATCAAGAAATAAATTTTGAGTAATAAATTTATTCTAATCTAAACCTTGTTGAGAATTACTGAAATTTTTCTGTGTATTTTAATAGACCTTGGATCAGATGATAGCAAAACTTATTATGTGGCAGTTTTGGTCCAGGATACAGTGGCTTCATGTATAAGGAATCTAGAGAGACCGTATCCTGACAAATTAACACTTTAGACTATTTATGTGGTAAGTATTTTCTTTTAGTTCCATTCAGTGCATTTTTGAATAGATTATTTCCGTACAACTTATTGACCTAGGAAAAGTTACGGATGCCCAGCATCTCTGAAAATCAGTGCTCTAACACATAAGGCACAGAAGGCAGCAAAGGGAATCCTTTAGCATTGGTCAAGCATCTAATGAAAAGCAACTGAAAGGATCTGAGGCCTTTTGCATTTAAGTTAAATGTAGAAGATGCTTATTTCCAGCAGCCTCCATTGGGACATAGGAAGAGGTTGTATCTGATGGTCAGACTGCTGAATGGTTCACCCGACAATAACTAGCATTGGTCATTCAAATGCACTGTTGTTCTCAGTGCTCTTTAATGAGGCTATTTGAAGTTCATCAAGACGTAGTAATACATAATAAAGTGTGAGAAGGAATGTTATTACACACAGTGGTAGGAGAACGTTTGTAACTAGAGACCAGATCATGAATTTGTATACACAGTTTGGCTTATTTGAAATCAACAGAGAAGCTATTGTGTACTATTTTAGAGGGATTTTGCATGCACATCCTAATGTGAAAGCATTGTATGCATTAGATCCTTTGCTATTGAAATTTATCTCATTTACTTGACTGCAGCTCTGGTTTACATAAGTTTAAGTGAAAGGAATACCAAGCCTTACAAATGTAGATTAACATTCTTGTGATTCTGTTTATGGTTTATATGTAATACACTAAATGTGGTATTCTGGCCTTTGAATTTGTTTTGAGACACATTTTTGATCCATTTTGAGCAGAGATCAGCCCAGCCATAGCTGCTGTGTAGGACTTGGGAGTATCTATGAAGCTGTGTGGAAGTTTTTGTACAACTTCAATCAGCTTTTTTCACCCTTGATTTTGATGATTGAAATCTTTGTCACACTCCCTCACTAGAGGATGAATTGCTGCTTTGAGCCTGTGTAGCTCCTTTTAAGACATAAATTACCCTGAAGAGAAGAGGCTATAACTGATCTTTTAATTTGCTTTCAGGTAAGCTAGATATACTGGTCATTGTACAACGTTTCTTTTATTAACTGAAAATAAACTCTAAAGCAAGCAGAAAAACAAGTAATTTTGTGAGGAAATATAGCTCTGCGCTGTTGAAAAGGAAGAAGTTACACATCATGACAACGTAAAGAAAAACAGTGTTCAATATCGCTTTTTTTCTTTTTTTTAAAAATAGTATTAGCTATATTACACTGAAAAGGTGAATGTAAAGCTTCCATTCAAAAAATGTGATATGTGAAATATCCAGCAATTTTACTTCTAGTGGGCAGTGTATTTTTACTGAGGCAAAAGACTGATTTTGTCCAATTATTTTAATTTTGAAAAGTGCGTTAAGTAATTTCTTATGGTTGTCACGAGCTGAGAAGAGATTGTCATGACAGCATGTTCTACAGCCTTAGACAGAACTCTTTGTCTAAAGTGAGTAGTAAAAATAAGCATTTTTCACTTTAAACCAATGTATCTAAACCTAGACTTTTGTAACCAAAAATGTTCACTTTATATAATATATCTATACTTTATAGAATACTGTGTAAATATAGTTACTGGAAATCACATATTTGTAGCTTATTGGTTCATTGAATCTCTTCCCTTGAACAGTCCCTGCAATTGCTCTCATTCATCTGTGTGAAAATAGTCCTTAATAAAAATAGTTTTTGGTGGGATTTGGTGGGGAGTGCAGGACCTTTCAGAGTTAAATCCCTTTTGGAGAAGTAGTAGACATTTGCATGATAGGTAAGAAATATATCTATGAGTTCCATATAAACTAAAACCAGTGGCTAGGCTTTAAATACCTTGTATTTGTATTTTAATATTGCTACATTTAGTTTTTAAGGAGTAATTCACTTTGTTTCTTTTTCTCCAAATGAGCATATTTATTTAAAGGAAACCCACTCTGTCGCAGTGGTACCTTCTAAGCTTTCATTCCTGTTAACACTGTAGAGCTATCCTGATGAAAAGGGGAGAGTTGGGTTCTGTGTTACATTCTTGACCAACGGAATTGTTTATTGAATTCTAATTGAACACATATGACTAAGTTATTGAAGGCAATAGGTGCTGTGAGAGTCATAAACAGGGAATTAAAAGGCTGTACACATATAATCAAAATATAATTTGTCCTGTAAAACCTCTAGTACTGGTAAGGACCAGGATGCCTAAGGACCTAGCTTGATACTGAGTCTGGGTATTCAGAGGTGGAGATCAGAGAAAAAGGAAGATTTTTTGCTTGTAAGAGAGCTCATTTGAAATAAAAATGATTGAGAAATAAATGTACATAGCCTCATATTCATAGATTGTATTGTCACCTGTGGGAATAGAGCTTCCTGAGTTTTCTCACCTGTACTGTCTGCAGTAAGTATGGTTGCTTGTAGTATTTTAAGTGTAGCGGTGTGTCTTCTGTGAACAGTTATACATCAGTTATGTGCTTTGATGGGTAGGCGTAGGTTAGCCTGTAGAAAAGAAAAAGCATGTGTAACAAGCATTTATATTGCATTTATCATTGTCAAAGGGAATTACCTTGAGGAGTTCTCACATTTTTTTCTGCCAGTTAAGTGATGGTTTTACAAAGGGAAGACTGAGACTAAGAGTTCAGGTGCTTTGGAAATAATCTGGAAATGGCTTCAGCTCTACATTTGAAGCTCAGGCTTGCCTAGCTCATAGTCTTATGCTGAGACCAGTCATTTTTCACATAAATAAAATGCTGTTGTTGTCAACCAGCTATACCTATAATTTTCAAGAACAGCCTGCTGTAGATGACGTTCCCAGATGATACAATGTAAAATGAATGCTGTGCTCCACAATATATCCTAATCAGATAGTGCTGGGGATCTTTATGAAGTATTTTGTTCCTATTACAATTGTTTATTCCAGCTTTCATAGCACTGCAACTTCTGTCATGTAACTTTACTACAGGTGTGTGCAGACATTTCCACCTGCCCTACCCCGACCTCTGACAGTAGGGTCTTTCACTAGAATAATGCGTTATAAACCAATACTTCAACTTCAGTCTCTTAACAAACACAAAGATTCACCCCAGGCTGTGAATGTTATTTCTTGTTTTGAGACAAATCGTTATGCTTTTAAGAATAAGATCTGCTGCAGCCAGGGAATGAGGCATGTCTTAATTAAAAACAACAATAAAATTGCATGGTAGCTTTGATTCAGCTTGTACTGTTGCACCCAAAAAACCTGCATGCATAGAATTCTGCTTTCAGTCTGGGAAACTGGAGAAAGATTGGGATGTTCATATGTGCTTAGACACCACATGGTAAGTTGTTTCCCAGCTGAAACAAATAATAAATGTGATTAATAATAGCCATCACTGGTCATTCACTGATAGCACCTAGGTTGTTAATGAAGTTTGCATCAAAAGTATTGTCAATGAATTTCTACATACCATTAGGGGTTTTTTTTTACACCAGCCATGCACATTTGAGGTGTGTTTTGACAAAACATGACTTCAGAGAAGAATGCATATTTGTGAAAGTGTCTAAATTAGTGGGATTTTTGGAGCATTTTAATTTAGAGAATCTTCATGATATGCTAGGGGTTTGATCCTACAAGCCCTCTCACATCACTTTGTTATTAATAAAAATTCTTTTCAAGGAGACTCAAAAATTCTTCACTGGACATGGATTTATGAAAAAGTTAAGAAGGCTCTGTACCTATTCTTTCTTTCTCCAGAGAGCTGCTTGCTGGTGTAGCTCTAAATTCTGTTTTGGCTGTGTAGCTACTACAGCCAGATTGTGGCTGCATCTATTCCTTTGATTGTAGGATGCTGCTCAAATATTGTCCTTGGGCTGTGCATAAGGAATGGGCTGATATAGGAGAAGTTTTTGTCCATCCAAATCTGAAAAGGTACTCCATGACTTCTACTACAAAATATGATCCTCATCTGAATGGTGTCATGGGATAAAGTGGATTCACAATAAATTTCCTGTTTTTGTTCTCATTCAGTTTTGGGCTGTATGGTACAAGATAATAATTTCCATTCTGCTGTGATTTATGCAATGCAATGACTTTAAATGGTTACATCCTTACACAGTAGTATAGATCTGTGCTTGGCCAGAGGTATTTCCAGTTCAGTTTCCAAATATTTATATGATAGTCTAATGGCAAGATGTTAAAAAAAAAATGATTTTTTTGAAAGAAGATTACCCATGGCCAGTCTGCATTCCAAATTTGGTTGTGAAATAGGAGAATGTTTGATTATCCATCTTTATTTGCAGCCATGTATGAATAGACATTTGTCTGCCTCCCAGCAACAGAATAGGGTGCAACAGAGCCAGATGAGAAATTTAGCAGTGTGGTCAGCAGCTGGCAGACCATTCTCTTCTCCTGCCATTTGGCATTTAGAAGGAAAATAAAAAAAGATGAACAGTTCTTTATATCCAGCCTCTGATCAGAGATGTCAGTTAGCTCATCCAAAATTAATAATTCTTATGTTTCACCTGTGACTTTTGAGATTTGTTGTGGCTAGTGTTGTCCTATGCTCACTGCTGAACATGAGGCTTTTGCTGACCTGGACTGCCCCCTTGGACATAGTTGTGAAAATAAAGCTTTCTAAAGCATTTTTGAAAAGCAGTTTTATCTTTAAGTCATGGAAGATGGTAGGGTTGGCAGCACTCAGTGCAAACTCGTTTCATTTATTTGGTTTGCAGACTTAAAAAAAACACAAAACAGTAACTTTGAGGGTAGACAGAGCATCTTTTACTTGAGAGAGTTCCTGTAAACCAGACAGATTTGACGAAGCTGTAAAATTCAGATAGTAACAGGGCAGCCTCAAGAAGGGTGTATGCCAGGGAAGGTGTTTGATGGAATATGTTGGGATTTTTGTTTTGTTATGCCTGAGAATTCCTCAGTGAACCCAGGTAGCTCAGTTAAGCTACTTGTGCTGATGGAGCAGCTTCAGTCATAACTGGTAGTCATCAAGTGAAACTCTTTTACCTCTAAAGAAATAAATCACTTGTGCCCATGTTTATTCAACCTGATGTTGAAAGTTACTTCTCCTAAAGATATTTTCACTTAATCTTTGAAAAAGTATGAGGACGCTTTTATCTGCTGTATGGATTAGCCAGAAGCCCACTGGAGGCCTTAAGGAGATAACAGATACTAAATGGTTGCTTTGTTGCGTCTCCCTCCCCAGTGTTGCCTGACAGCATGCATTATAGAGGCAGTGCTTGCAGGACTGCCACTATACAGTCAGCATCAAAGCATGATGGTGTTTATGTAGATTTTTAAATATACAGGTGCACCTAACCCCACTCTACTTCTCTTGCTGCCCAAGACATTTACCTTATTTAAACGGTGCTGCTTTAGGACAATGCTTAAGTGCTTACGTTTTGCATTTCTGTATTTGGAGTTATTTTAAGTATAACCTTAAATTAAGTTCCCAATTTAAGTGTGTTTATGAGATGGTAGACACATTGCAGGAACCTAATAATTCCTATGGTACTGATGTGTATTCACCAGTTACCAGTTAAATAAAATCCATTAAAAAAAAAAAAGCACGTGAACTTCCCCAAATAAGTCATACATAAACACTAAAGGAGGAACTTGGAAGGAAGAGTCTTATGTATATGATGTGTTGGTATCAATCTTTTTTTTAGAATAAGTTCCTAGGTCTAGAGTCACAGGGGTACTCCTTTGGCAAAATGAATGAATGAACTCATTTTATCTAGCTTCAGATTCAGTATTTCTTTCTTTAACTTGTATTTCATCTGTTGCCTTGCAAAAATATTGGCAATTTCTTCAATAAATACATCCTTTTTTTAATTGGTTCCAGTTTTCCCAGTAGTAATGAAGCTGATCTTCCCTGAAAAGAGTGAGGCTTCTCTCACATTGGGAACAGTGGCAGATGGCAGCCGTTTTGGGAGATGGCAGTTCTTCATGCAGTGATCTGTAGAACAAATTATTTTTAGTACTGAATGAAGAAAAGCAAATCCAAATGAAAAATTGTAAAATGATGATTTAAAATTAACACATAAAAATATTGAAATGTAGATGGTTCTCAGTGACTTTTGCTTCTACAAGAAGATTGTAGAATCAGAGTTATTTTGTGTCTGAGATACTTGAAATGGGGAAGAAATATGACAGAGAGCATGAGGCTTCTTACAGGATCCATTCTAAAAATCAGTTCTGTAAAATAGTACTGTTATTTTGTGGGAAGATGTGATGCATTCTTCAGACACAAAGTCTTGGAATTGCTGCTTCAGTGCAAAATGAAATTCATCCCTAACTCTGGAATCTGACCAATGCTTCCATGCCAGTACTGCTAAGATTAGCGTACCAGTTACAGAAGATCACCTAAAGGACCAGCAAATGTTTTTAAAGAGATATTTTGTTTTGGAATTATTTTCTTAGTTTAAATTTGTTCAATGCAGTCATTTGTTGTTTATATTTGTGAAAGTGCAAATTCAGTATTTATTTGCAACTTTTGCTTTCAGGTGTAGTAAAGCTGGCATAGCTAATGTCCTTCTACAGTCTCTTCTCTTAGTGGTGGGAGTGAGCCAGAACAGGCCAGCTAGAAATAGGGAGTTGTGTGGAGTGGCAGCAAATGAGAGTTGGGTTCTGCACAAGTTGTATTTAAGCAGCTTGACTGGTGAAATGTTTCCTAAAGGTTTGCTACAGGCAAGTAACCTGCTCTGTCCTTAAATTCCTCGGAACAGAAGTATGGTTTTAAAGCCAAGTATCTTTTTCACTCCACCTCTATCAGTCATATGGAGCAGCAACTCTGGATTGTTCTGGGTCATCCAGTGTATTTGCTAGTAAACATACCTGTTTTGTAATAACATACACTTCTTTTTCTTTTTGATTTCTTCCTTATGTTTTAAATAACAGAACAATACACAGTATAAAACAAAAAAAATACTTTTTTAGGTCACTGGTCCCATTTCCTCCTCTTTTGCCTCTTTGTGCAAAGGAAAAGAACAGGAGTCCTACCTAAACTGCTCTTACTGTATTATTGTTCCTGCACTTATGCTAGATATCCTATTCAGAGCTTTAAGTCATGCTCCTTCTGCATCAGCTTGCAGGACATTTTTGACTGTCAAATCCAGTCACAAGAGCTTTTGGGAACTGTTCGTTCTGGATGGAAGCTTTCCAAATGTTGTAATTTAAGGAACAACTTATTGTGTTTTATCCTGTTGGAGAGAGCTCGGTCTGAAACTACTTAAGAATAGAATAACCGTTAAATGAAGAATATTATTAAAAGGAAAAAATACCTGTAGCAGATACTGACTTTGAAAGAACTCTTTATTTAGTATGTTTACTTCAGTCACTCACTGATGTATCTACTAAGCATCTCAAATGAATATGGTAACCCTGAGCAGTGGACTTTTATTTCTGGAACTCTGATTTGGTTCAAAGGTTCATAAAAGTTCATATAACTAGATATCTCCCATGGTTACAAATAGGAGGAGGCTCAAGTGTGATTGTTCCAGCAAGAGTCTGAACTAAATTAAATTAGGAAATTGCCTCATGAAATACCTTTTTAATAATGAAAATATGAAGATATTTTGTTTTGGGCTTAATTATTATCTTTTTGGTCAAAACCAGTCTTTTCTGTTAATAATAATAAGCTCATTATCAAATTCTTTTGACTATGTTACAATTTATAAGCTTGTGAGGATTTTTTAGTCCATTATATAATTATGCTTTCCTTAGGGGTATCTTCTTCTCCATCGCACTGGGGAAGAAATCTGGATATCTAAGAACATCCTTTTTTCCCTGGGAGTCCTTGGTTTTCACTTCTTGACACTATCTCCTGCATAAAGCATTACTGAATAGAAAGGATTGTAGTTTTAGGAGTGTCTTACACTCTTTGGGTCCCTGAAGCACAAATATATGGGGAAAACTACATGCATGGAAAATCCATATGTCTCAGCAGTTGCCTAGTGCAAGTCCTTGCCATTGTAGGCTGTCAAGGGCTAAGACACTTCATAGTCGTCTGAGATGAATGATGAAGCTGAAAGTCTGGCCTGTAGCATTTAAAAATACTGAGCAATGCCCTAGAATATCTTTGGAGAGAGAAAGCAAAAAAGAATACTGTCCATATCTTACTTAAACAGAAGGAAAATATGGGTAGGCAGAATATGTCTGTTTGTTTACATGATCACAAATGTCTTTTCTTTGTTTAAAAAAAATAACCAAAACTCATTCTCATAGAATATTTGGGCTAGTTTTTTTCCTGCAATGACCTGAGGGACAGGGATTAAAAAAGACATGGACAAACTGATAAGTGTGTTGAATAACACATACCTCTTTATTGAAATGGTTGTGGTTACGTTCCTCTGTGTGTGTGCCCTGTCAAAGTAATTGTGATGTATTCCTTGGGTGTACTTTAATGTGCAGTTTTTGATGCTGCACTTTTGAAAATATGGTACACAAAGACCGTTGAGTGGTCAAAGCCTCGGTTACATATGTTTTTCTGAAGATAATGGTCAGGTTTAATGCTGTCTTCAAGGGGTGTGTTTTGAGTTTACTTAGTCAACAGCACACATTGATGTGAAGTTTAAGTGTGGTGGCATACACAGCCATAGCACACACAGCAAGATATCAATAACCACGAAAAACTCATTTTGCTCATATCACTCATATCAAATTTATGTAAATAGTACTATACAAAAATCATTTTTATGCAGAAACTAAATATCACCTTATACAAGTGTCCTTTTAAGTTGGCTTTTTATAATTAGGGCTGTGAGTAATTGTGTATGTGTGTGTGTGTGTGTGTATCTATACCTATGTGCATGTAACTTTCCAATTTAAGCAAACTAAGAATGTTTTATTGACATAGACAGGTATATCCATAAGATTCTGCAGATCAATTTTTAATGACCTACTAGAAAGTTTGGTCTTAACTCCAGATGTGGGAAACATTCTAGAAAATACAAATTAAACAACCTTACAGGTAGTTTTGTGAAATACGTTTTTCTTTGCCTTCTGTGCTTGCATGCAAAAGGTGTTTGATGCCTCAGGACTTAAACACACTAACTTCTCTGCTCTGTGGGATTGTATTCAGGATTTGGAGTCCAGTAATCTTCATGAATTCCTGCAGGTACTCTGAGGTCTGGAACAGGCCTTTGAATAACTTGCAGGCCATGTGATAATAATGGAAAAGGTCTTTTTCATCTCTTATTTTGGGGAAATAGTGTTAAAGGCTTGAGATATCTGTTTCCAACTACCATATAGTTTTCAATCTTATGTACTTAATGAAAGAGGTGGGGAGATAACTTGACTGTAGTAGAGAGATAAGAGCAATGCGTTCTTCCTCTCTGACTACTATAATGCTGTTTTTGATTGTATAAGTGACATTTTTGGGACTGCAAACTATAGAAAAAAGTTTGGTCAAAAAGTCCTGTAGATCAGCAGCCACAGATGCTCTATTTTGCTTGCTTGTTTGATAGTTCTAGTTTAGAAGGTTAAAGTAGTTCCAATATTTAACCACTTGAAATCTGGATTTCTAAATTAAATGATTGCCACCCTGCCTTTGTGAGTGCTGTTGATTGTCCTTCTGCAAGGAAGCCTCTAGCAGTGTAGCTGATGCTACTTTATCGTTGTTTATTGCTTCCTTTATATTTCTGTATTAACATACCCTCACAGTTGTAGAGCAGAGCAGAGATATTGTTTTCACATTTGTTTTTCTACCTAGATTGTAAAGGCATTCTTAGAAACTGGCCAATTTCCTTTGCTCTGCATTCACCATCATCCTCTTATAGCCTGGTATGAATTTGTTTTGATACATGAATCATTTACAAAATTAACTTCTCTACTTCTGTTTTAAAGAACTTCAGGGAGTCTGTGATCTAAGTTGTCACTGTGTGCAATCTATCTACTCTGAATTTGTTTCTCTTTTTTAATCTGGTGTTATATGAATTTAACGCAAAGTGTTGTTATGTAAATATACAGACACCTATATGAATATCTATGATATGCTATTTATTTTTACATTTATACTGTGGGGCAATAGAAACATCAGGTTTATTTGTTGCTTAAGATTGATGCATGTCTTACTTCTACATGTTTCTCCACATGCTGGAAATTCGTTATATAATTTCAATGAAAATAACTTAATTTGTCTTGTAGAGTGCAGATTTAGTAAAAGTATACAATAGTTCTGTATTAGAAGAAACTTTGAAAAACACTGACATGAAACGGTAAATTATTAGTCTAACACTGAACTTTAATGTGAGAAATTTGAAAGCTGTAAACAGGCATAACATCTTTGACCTTGAATGGAGTTTGGCCTCCTGTGTAGACCATGGGATTCAGTTCTATAGGAAAAGCTTGTTCTCTCTTTATTACTAGCATCCTTCACCATTGAAATGGGGAGTAGTATCTTGAAATTAATACATGGTTATTGTAACAGAGGGTATATATGTGTATATACAGCAGCAGAGGGTATATGTGTATCCTTAATATTTTCCTCTTCAGCTGTTTTTTGTCTCCTTCTCTCATTTTCCTTCCCTGCTTTCTGAATAGTAAATGTACATAGTCAAGCAAGCAGGCACGCACAAATATCACTTCATTTTCAAAATTAAAAATGAACAATTGCATTTTTTAGGTTGCATAATTGCAAGTATAAAAAATGTACATGAAATCCTGTACTAATTCCTATGTATTCTCAGTATATTCTATTTTAATTGTTATTCACAGCCTAATTTATAGGCCCGTATTTGTTCCAGAATGTTTGGTATTCACATATTTCATTGTTTGATTCTGGAGACACAGATTTATGTGGAAATTCACCTCATAAATATGATTTTGAAATGTTAATATTCTTAGGAAACAGAAATGTTTGTACTGGATCTGTGGTCCTCTGTGACTTCTGATGCTTTCTACTTTCCATGTTTTCACCTCCTAAATCTCGTTATGTGACAGCTGAAGGTATTATCACTTTCAAATATTAATTTTCTTAGAAGCAATTGGCATCACTGAGGTCAAGGGAAGTTGATAGGGATTTTCTGCATCTGCAAACATAACACATTCCACTTAACGCTACCGAGAAACTTCTTTCTTTGCAGTGTATTAGGATTTCTTCTGCTGACAAGTGAATATGTTCTCAAGTATATATTCCGTAATGACATCCTAAAGTTTAAAAAAACAAGGTGATTAAATAACATTTTCTTCTATGAAAATTATAAGATCAAATTTTAATGTCTAAGTTTAACTCAACATTCTTCTGTTCTCATTTTTTTAAATTGAATCAGTACTTAAAGCTTCATTTTTCTTCCATTGCCTTTCTGCATGTAGTATCTTATTGAAATCTGTGAGGATGGTAGGTAAAAAGAGAGGACAAAAGATTATTGCTTTTTCAGCAACTATGCAACTTCAAAAGATATTGCAAAACACTGCTGACTTAACATGTATTTGGAATATATCTGAGAACTGAAATGTTTAACTGTGTTGTTCACTTACTCTTTTCTTCAGTAAACCACACGACAATTGAGGGATTTGATATTACTTATCTCTTCTCCAGTTAAGCTGGTTACTTTTCATCTGTATCATGAGCGCTCTAAGTACCTTGAACTCTTTATAGCTGTTTGAGCATTTGCGTGATCTGACTGACAGCATTTACAGGCTATTCATAAGAATCAAATGCACTTGAGCCTCATTGTATTTTGAATGTTTGGCCTTTTATATCAAATAGTACATTTAGTAAGTGCAACCTCAACTCTTTTTGGTAATAAACAAATAACTAAAGAGATACCTTTAGGCAAGTCAATCTATCTGTTTCATTTTTGTGTCTAGCATACAAAATCTTCAGAAAGACTGCAAGTAAAAGAAAGTGGATATGCTGATGTTGCATACATTGAATTCACTGAGTGTGTTTCTTTTTCTTAATTCAATACTGTTTGTGTTTCTTTGGCTTTAATAGTATTGCAGTGGAGGTAAGAACTATACCTGAGGTAGAGAAAAAACACGAAGGGGTGAAAAACAGGTCCACAAATGCAAGAATTTATTTTGGTTTGGATTTGTTTCATATTGTGGTTAACTTCTTTCTTTCCTTTAGGTTATAGGGTCAGTTGAACTACAGGAAAGTTAATTTATGGTCATCGCTTTCTTAAACAAAGGACTGGAGCATTTTTCTGAAAAACAGTGTATTGGCAGGAAGATGTAGAGTGTGTTTTCTGTCTCTAAAGCACATATACAGAGAGTTCAGGCTTTTATTAATAAACTCTCAAAAGATGAAGAGGCGCAAAGAGCAATGCAGATGAGGAATTGTTTGGCCCTTTATATGGTGTGTAGCATGCTGGAAATACTTTTCTTATGTTGAGGAGGGCATTCTTTGGTTATTTCTCCTTCTCAGCCCTTGAATTGCTTTTGGATTTTGGGTAATCTACTACTATCTACTGAATAGCCTCACCTAAGTTCAGACCACAACTGTAGCAGTGGGTCAGTCTTCTCCTGCTCCTGAATTTGTGTGTTCTTTGTATTATGGGTTGTTTTCCTTTTTTTTTCTCCCCCCCCCCCAAGTAGCTTATTTGCAGCTTCTTGCATACCCCTGCTCTCTACTAGTGACAAATATTATTCGTTTATTTATTTAGTAAACCTTCAGGAACAACATTTACTAAACAGTGTGAAATGTTTGGTTACTTTTGTTCCTGGATGGTAAACTGAAGCCCTTGATCATGCAAGGACTTACTTACATGTGCATTTAATTTTCAGTAAGTAATAGATATCACCTGGCTGTCTGGGACTACTCTGGTGTTTGTAGGCTTCTGCTTTTTATTTTTTGAAGGTGTGACTACTGTTCATTTAAACATGCTCAGCCTAGTTTTATAACAGTTAGTTCAGGTATTGCCAGCAGTAGAGCTACAGTTGAACTAATTTTCAATGAGTTACCCTTTTAGGTAATTTTTGGAATGGTTTTGTAGCCTGCATTGATCTGTATTGGTACCTGAAGTTACAGGTTGGAAGAAAGCTTGGATATTTCTACTGAAGCTGTAATCTTGTCCTGGCTGGAGCATGGGTATGCTTTAAATAAAACTAAACATTTTACCTTAAAAAGTAGTTTCGATTTGTAATTTAAATCTCCATCCTGAAAACACTTTCTTAATTTTTTCTCAATTTTATGAACTTTGAATAACCAATTGATCTTGAAGGGAAGAGGCTTAACTGGTGGAGAGTTTTTTTCTTTTCTTAATAAGAAATCACAATTACACAAGAATATGAGAAATTCTTAGTAAATAATATGTGGAAATTCAGTTTTGTATGCAGTTTAACAAAAATAAGTGAAAAAATTCTTTTTGGCTTGGCCAAAATTATGTTTCACTTCATGGTGGCTTGGTAATGTCCTTTGCTGAAACAGCATATTTCTTTTATTTTTAGTGGTCATTAGCAGCTCTGAAAGGTATGTTCTTTTTTTTAATGGAATTATAACAAGGTTTGTTAATGACGTGCTAAAGTTAACTTTATATTTTATTATTTCAGTTGTTCATGGTGGACAATGGAGCAGATGACTGGAGAATAGCCATGACTTATGAGCGTATTTTCTTTATCTGCTTGGAAATACTGGTGTGTGCTATACATCCCATACCTGGGAACTATACATTCACATGGACGGCCCGGCTCGCCTTTTCTTACGCTCCATCCACAACAACAGCTGATGTGGATATTATTTTATCTATACCAATGTTCTTAAGACTATATCTTATTGCCAGAGTTATGCTGTTGCATAGCAAACTTTTCACTGATGCCTCCTCTAGAAGCATTGGAGCATTGAATAAGATAAACTTCAATACCCGTTTTGTTATGAAGACTTTAATGACAATATGTCCAGGAACTGTACTGTTGGTTTTTAGTATCTCATTATGGATAATTGCTGCATGGACTGTCCGAGCTTGTGAAAGGTAAGGTTGTTTTGTTTGGTTGGTTCTTTCTTTCTGTTTTTCTCTCTTGTTTTGCTTCTTTGGTTTTATATTCAGGGGACCTAAATATTTAATGGAATGGAGCTTGCAGGTCCTTGATGTGTTGAGTGCTGGGTGGCTTGCACTGTGTCACAGATTGTCAGGAGTGCTTCGCCTTTTAACCTGAAGAACTTTTGTAGAAAAGTTTGTGCCACAATGTTTACTGTAGCATTGCAATTTGATTTCGATGTTTTGATCAAATTTTGTATATATTTGCTAAAACAGGGGACAGATACCATAAAATGTCTTTAACAGTAGTTGTTGATATTCTGTGTTGATATTGGCTTTCATTTATGCTGTTTGTGAGCTAAATTAATTGAGAGCAATGCAGATGAAATAGCCATGGAAAATTTCAATGGAAAATGTAGTTTTATTGTCCCTTACAAAAAATGGAAGTGCAAAAATGTTATTGGGGAGTAGGCAAGATCAAGAGAAGAAGCAGAAGTTACAATGATGTAACTATTTTTTTTTCTTTCCCTAAAGATCAGAAAAAGTGCATTTGAGAAACAGATTTTCATTCATGTCACCTAGTTTTCAAACTCCCCCTCCCCCCACCCCCAAACTTCAGTGTAGGTGCAGAACAAATGGCTACCAGTGCTGACACTTGGAAATTGAGTTTCTCAAGCATACCTTTAACGAAAAAGAAATGAGCAGGTAACTTCTGGTTGGACAGGACTGCCTGGGAATGTTCCCTGTGTGGAATAGGCTAACTTGAAGGAAACAATTAGGCTGATTCTTTATGAAAGATTTAATGCCTGGGGCAGCTCTCAGATCCACTGTTGAATTTCTACTTACTTAAGCTAGAAGACCTTCTTCAACATATTTAAGGAATTTCCAATGTTGGTTGTTATCATTTTGTTTTTCCTCTTCCTTTTCCTGTCTTGCTCATTTTGGGAACAGTTCAGAGGAGTTACTTGTGACAGTTAGCTGATTTAGGTCAGCAGTTAAAATGCAAGCCAACTGTTATGGTCAGGTTACTTTTGGAAGTTATTCATTGCCTTACTTCTCCATTTGTTGCAGAGAAAAATAGCTGATCTTATAAACTGATTATGGAGATCATCTTGACCTTGCTTCTTTTATTGTTAATATCCCCCAAATTGTGGAATATAGTGTGTTACAGTAGAAGCCTTGTGTCGATGTAGTTCCATCATGTAGTTCCATTATGGCAAGGCTAATCATCTGAGTATGTTCTGAAAATGCCATGTTAACAGCAACATATTTTAGTTTCAAAATATTCCCCATTGTTGGGGCAGGCGCAACATTCCAGATATCAAATTAGTCTATAATAGTTATATTTTAATAAGATGTTCTTGTAATAGAAATTTGAACAGGCTTCAGCTGTAACAAACTTCTGCTAAACCTCTTCTTTGTCTCATATTTTTCACTTCTGTTCCCACCAGTTTTCTTTCAACAACATGTGTCTGCTCAGGAATTTCCCAAATTGTCACTTGTTAAGTGGTTCTGAGCAAGTTCAGCATCCATTGCCACCACTATTTTATATATCACTGGTTAATAACTTGTAATATTTTATTATTATGAAATAACTTCTTCATTAAAAATTCATTTTATTACTAACTTTTCAATGCATGTTCAAAATAAACATATAAAGCTTTTGTCTCTCACAATGAAAATTACTGAATAAGAACTGAGGCACTTCTGCATCAGGGTGATCCTTGGGAGGAAGCTTAGCTGTGCAGCCAGGTACACTGAACTGAGGGTTGCGATCAGGACTGACTTTTTCAACTCTCTGCTGAAGTTGTGGCAGATATTGCACATTTCAAATTGCAGTTGCTGTTCTTGAAGTGACTGTAAGGCTTGGGATGGTAAGCTGGATAACCACTGACTCTTTAAAAACAGAACTAAACTAAACTAAAAGCAAGTTAAATATAGAACTGAGTGTTGGATTAATATGTCCCTGGTATAATTACCTTCTGTCAGTGGAGTCCAGTCAAAGGTCATGTGCTTTAACATTTAACAATATTAATTTTACATTTCAAAAACACTAAAAGGGATAGGTTTTGGCTTTGGAAGTTAGATACTCATATCATTCTTGCTAGTTGCACACCCAGTTTTATGCATGTTTTGCCTCAGCTTTTCCCTAGAGGGGATATATAAGTATTCTGCTGAGTGAATAATACTGGTTCTAGCTCCCTGTTACTAATTAGTCCACTGAAAACGTGTAGGTCCTTACCCCACAGAGGAATACATTTAACATTCCCCCCAGCACACACACACACACACACACACACACACGCAACCCCAAGCCCCTGCACAATGGAAGGCTTTTATCATTCTGCCCTCTGAAGCACTCTAAATGAATATCCTTTTTTGTATATGTCACGCTGTCATGCTATGAAGGTTCGATAGCAACGACTGAGACAGTAATATAATAATAATAAAAAAGATGTTTATTTCCTCGCACAAGTTCTTGGATTAGTAACATCCATTAAAATAATGCGATTACTAATTTAGGAAGGATAACCTGAAACCGTCGATTACTGCGTTATTAATGGGAAGGACTGCTTATCCCTGCTTGAAAGCTTTCTTGTTCACTCTCCTAGTGAGAGGGCTCTCAACCTCGAGGAGTTACCTTAACCCAGCGTCCCAGGAAAAGGGGAGGGGGGGGATACTCACGGTCCAGCCGGAGAGGATGATCAGGTCACGTTCCCGTCCCTGCTCAAACTCTCCTAGCTCCCAAGTCTCTTTTTATACGGCTGGGGCTCTGGGCAAACACTGCTTTTGCTGACTTTTAGCAAGTTTTGCAATCACAAGACTGTCTGTTTGTCTGCTTGGGAGGACCCTGCTAGCGAGGCAAGACCCCAACACCTCCGTATTGTTTCTTCCCTCCCTGGAGTCTGTGCAGATTCCAGGTGGCAGACTTCACTTCTCCAGTCTTGTTAATCATTCCGCAGCCTTGCGCATATCAGTCCTTGCGCATATCGGTTGGTAGACTTCTTTAGTCCTGTTAAGTCCTCTGTTCAGCAGCTTTGTGCACGTCAGCTCTTGTGCTATCAGTTCTTCTGCATATCAATTGACAAACTTCAGTCCTGTTAACTCTTCACTCGCCCGTCAGTATAGGTGTAGATAGATGTAATAGCCATTTTTCACAGAAAAGGCCGCTGAATCCATTCTGTGCTGTGTAGGTTACAGTGCTCAGAGAATGTCTCCTGGGATCTTAATGGGTTTGTTTTGCTCCATAGTTAAAGTTTAGTTTACAGAAATTAAATACATTTCTTTCATCTGTGCTTAAGTTGATTATTTTTTTAGTTGTAGCTAGAAGGAATCTTTTTGATGGAATAGACTATTTTATATACACAAAATGATTCAGAAAATAAATGTTACCTTTAGAAAGAGTTCCACTTAACAGTATGTATACGTGGAGCCCTAGTGTATTTTGCTACATTTAGCAGAAATTAGGACTTAGTCAGCAGTTTTGTGGCTTTTTTTTTTTGATGAGGGGGAATTTACATGAGTGAAACTTAATGGTCTTAAGTATAAAGAGTTCTCAGAATCACTCTAGCACCAAGTTCATTAAGAGGAATTATACAGAGGTTTTGCATAAAGCTTTGCATTAGTGGTTTTATTATTACTGCTTGTTATTAAGGCAGTTTGTTGGCCATCCAATTTAGCACAAAATAATGGAGATAAGATTTAGTAGTCAGATTAAAATCTTAAAATTATGGAATGCAATTAACAGTCTCATCCTATTCCAACTGTTTTTGAAGATGGGGGTTAGTCGCAGTAGGTAGCATCCTTCCTGGGAAGTCGCGGATTCTGAGCAGAAGCCATTGCTGCTGAATGACAGCCTGACTTTGAAACTGTTGGGCTATTTGAAGTCAGGAGATGTTTCACTAAAAAAAAAAAAAAAATGCTGTCCTGTGAATGGAAGGCAATTTGGAAGCAGTGCTTTTTGTAGTGAGCAAGGTGATGCGAAGGAGCATCGTTATCCATCTCTCCCCAGGAAGCTGTGCAGAGACAGGCTATGGGTCCTCGGCAGAGCAGTTCACTCCCCTGCGCTGTGCTGAATACAGGCTTCCCTGCTGTAATGGTCTGTCACTTGATGTACGCTGAACCAAGGCAGGGCATGTCTCGGTACCTTAATGGCTTCATTGTTAGCTCCCAGAGAGCTAATTATAGCGCGTGACACTTTATGTTCGTGAGCAGGGTATTTTCTGGGACTGCAGTTTAAGGTCATTGGTGAGGGCAGACTGCGGTGCGGACGATGACAGTGGGCAGCTAGCGCGGGCAGGTTGTTCAGGCTCCAGAGTCGTCTCGCCAAGAGAGCTTGTGAGGAAAAGGTGGGGAAAGCACTGAAGGGTTGCTGTATATAGTGCCAGAAACTCTTGCTTTTTTATTATTTAGGGTTTTGTGTCTATTTTGAGGGGAAGATTACATTACATAGGCTTGAATAGCAGCCTTTTAACTGCCAGCATCAGTATATTGTTGTCAATCATACGTGGGCTTCATAATGAAACTCTAAATTTTTTATTAGGCCTAACTCAATAGGTGTTTGCGTTCATAACATCTCTGAGGCACATGATCTAGAATGCTTGTGAATGTGTTACTTCTGTACATGAATCATGAGCCCTGTAAATGGATTACTTATTGTGGTCTCTCATAATGATCTTGTTACTGAAATAGCTCTGTTCACAGCAATTAGTTAGTTTTAGCAGATAAAATAGAAATGTTTCTCAAAAAAAGTTAAAAGTTTATGCAATGTGCATAGTATTGTGTCATTTAAAAGCCTGACAGATTTGCTTTACTCTTCTGAAGAAGACCTGCCTCTGCTGCGAGGAGTAGTATGCCTGTCCAGATTGTTTAGAGGGGAGTTGCTGTTGTTTTTCTCTTACTTTTTCTAAGCAACAGAAAAAAGAACCTAGCATTCTGGATGCAAACATGGCCCTAACGTACGCTCTGTATCAGGGCAACATGAGCCATGTTTGCCTGCACTACACTGTGGTGTGTCCAGAACAGCTCATATCCCATGCCTGGAGTTATTGTGGATTTACAGTAGCAGAACTGAGAACAGAACTGGATTTTCTGCTTCCCCAGAGAGCACATTTTTGGCACCATTTTTGGTTCTGTTTGTACTTCTGCCTAGCTTTTGGCAATGAAGTCAGTGCAGATTGAGCAGTTTGTTTAGTCAGCATTTTTCCTCCGTTCAGTTTTTGCTCTTTATTCTTTCCTTGATTTAACAAACAAAAAAGACAACCCTCTATGTGTGAAGGTGAAATCCTTTAGTGCTCAGTGTTTGTTTGTGTTTTCTACAAATAAATTTGTCTTAACTTTTAGAAATATGATGCCATCTCAAAGCTTTCAATAAGCAGCTCACAGATGACAACTGCTAGGCAAATGCTAAGGATACATTTGATACAAGCAGATGGATGCAGCAAGAGTCTCAGTTGTAATTCATGCAGAAAAAACTTTCCCTAGCTATCTAATTTCCTCATGTTATGTGTTTGGCTTCTTTGGTTGGCTTGAGGGCCTTATCTGAAATTGTTACACTGCATGAAAAAACCCACACTGAAAACTGTCTTCAGCAGTCTTTGCAATGCCAGTGCGGAGATTTGTAGTAGCAGTTTTTAGAAAGCCAAGTTTAGGTATTTAGTTTTAAACCTATTTTTAGCCCCAAAGTTCAGAAGCAATGACCTATCATTTTTTCCTTTTTCTAGCTAATATTTCTGATCACTGTCAACAGATAAAATAATGTTTGTGTTATTGACAATACTGTCCATTTATCACAGTTCTTTAATTTTGCTTGGTTTGACTGAAACCAAAATCTGCTACTTGCAGTGCAGGTTTCTCCAGTGGTTGTAAAGGTAACTGTTCAATGTCCTACACCACAGTGAACAAATATGCCCTAGTATTGCCTCGACTTTGTCTGAACCTGTGCTACAAATGATCAAATGACTCTTTGCTTTCCAGTTTCCTCGTAGTTGCTGATTTTGCAGACTCAACGTAGATTGACTGTAAATGTTATGTCATTCTTTTATAATATTTACACCTCAGAGCAATTCATAAATAAAACCAGATGTAACTGTTTGTGAAATTATCCTTTTTGACTGAAAATTTACCAACAGACATCAGATATTTTATCAAATAATAAAGGCAGCAAGGGAGTCCATCACACAAGTACGTCAGTGTATGTCTGATATACGTAACCCAGATTCAAAAGAGAATGATGGATCCAAATAAAAATTTGGCTTCCTTGGTAGATCCAGAAGGAGCAATAGCTAAATGCTGTATTCTTCTACAGCTGCTTGAAGACAGAAAACAGTTTATGTAGATTTAATAGAGAACACAGAAACACCTATTGTAAGGCATATAGTTTGACTGTCATTCTTTTGGATTCATGTTTTCCTTTGGAACAATGCTACTGGTGAGATTTATTAAGAATTTGGGGAATAAAAGCAAGAATGCTTTTGCACTTTGCATTATATTCTTCCGGGTTTTTTTGGATTTACAGAAGTAGCCATCTAGCTGTGGAAAGTAACAATAACTGGAGCAGTAAGTCAATGGGTATAGTCATCCCTTTAAAAAAATGTATCAAGCCAAGATAGTTCAGTATTTCTCTAGTCTAAAAATAAAAGACCCAACTTGGAGGAAGGGAGTGTAAAAGGTTGTTTGTTTGTTTGTTTTTTTAAAAAGGGGGGGGGAGCAAAAGCCAAAAAAACCCTGGCAAAACAAACCCTGACCCCCCTCATTTTTAAAAAGCTGATCTTACGACTTTTTATATCTGTTTTTCAAGGTCATCTAGAGTATGAAAAAAAATTTTTTTTACATTAAATCCCCTTTTATTTACAAAGGATTTATACATACAACAATTGTATGAGACTAGAATGAAGTAGAAAACCTCATGCATAGTTCCAAGGCCTCACAATAAGGGTGAGTAAAGTGAAAACTGCTTTTTTTTGCTTAGCACAAAAGGCTGAAACAGAATGAAAATACTTATAAAAGTAGTATTTATCTGCTTTTGAGGACAAAATGCATTTTTTTTTCATTAATCTGGAATCTGTAAAACAGTACAGGGGCTGATCTTTCTTCTGTTCAGCAAAAATGGTGGTTATGTACCCACTCCACATCTTTTTCAGAGAGCAATTTATGGACACCTGTCTACCATCATTTCATCACTGGGGCCAGGGATGCATTCTCTGGCCCTTGCATTCTATTTTTAAATGCAGTAGTTCATCTCCCTCTCCCCCCCCTCCCCCAGCTGAAATTTTTCAGAATAGTTTGCTCCGAAAGGAGTCAAAACAATTCGCAGTATTACTTTAAAAGCAGTCCATGGAAAATATAATCATTCAGACACAGAAGTCAATTTCTTATCAACTCAGAATATAATTTTTTGTTCCAGTAGCTTAATATATTTGAAAAATACAAAATGAAAGGGGGATTTAGGCTTTACTATTTGTTTTAATTTGCTTCCTATCTAGATGTTGAACCTCAGTGAGGGGTTTGTATCGTGATAGTCAGTTCAGTGCTAACAAAGTGAAGATATGCTGACTGAACTGTGACCTTAGCTATTACAACATTTATTTATTTCTTTATAGATATTACAACAATTCAGCCATAAAAAATCAGGTCTATAAGGTCAGTTACAGCAGATAACTTGTGTGGGAGGAACTGCATAATTGAAAAAAACTAATGTTTATATGGAGGGAAACATCAGAAGATGCTATTCAAATATTTTACATGTTCTTTGGTTTCCTTTTCCATGTTCTCCCCCCCCCCAATTTGTTGTTTCAGTACATTCAGTTTTTGTGTTTGTTTGGGTTGTGTTTTTCGCCTTGAAAAGTTCAATCTTTGTTATAGGCTTTGTTAAACTTGTTATACCTGTTCTTGAGATTGTAATTTGTAGCAAATTTGTAATTTGCAGTGCAGAGACATCACACTAGTGATCTAAGCCTGCACTTAGATAAATAGCTGTGGCAAGGTGCTATATGAAAAAGCCCTATACTCTTCATGTATATGGGTAGAATAGCTCTCCAGACCAATCTGTACTACAGACAAGGCCAACAGTGTTATATTTTCACAAGTCACTTCACTTTCCTAGGTAATATGGTACTGGTACTGTCCTGTTTACATGCAGCTGTAAGAGCCTTGTATTAAGACTGCTCATTCGAAGGATCCCCAACCCCATTTACTTCAGTACTACTCTGTTATCAACTCTTTAGCAAGCTCTAAATCCCTATGGAAACATTTGATGCCTGCATGTATTATACAGCAGTTTATGACAAACTGTTCAGGTTCAACTGATGGCAACTGTGCTGCCAGCTTGTACTGTGCACACTGCCCTGGCAGGAGTGACACCGGGCTAATCGGCTCCTTTTCCCCTCGGAGGCATGCTGCCCGAGGTGCCGAAGGCTGAGGTGAGGGTCTCGGTAGTCTTAATTCACCCGCAGATGGGAAGCTGTGTTCGTGTCAGCCTGGCGGTGGGGGCAGCAGATCCACCACTCAGTCAGTCAGGGGTACTCCTCATGGACTGTGCCCAGCACTGTGCCACAGACATGTATCGGGTTGAGTTGGAACGGGCTGGCTACATGGTGTCTGGGTGCTGTGCTCCCGGCGATGGACTGGGTGTGGCCAGCGGGTGATCCAGGGCATAATCTGGTCTTCTGATGCCAAGCTAGAGAGACCAGCCCCCAACCACTGCAAAGGTGGAATGAGGGTATAAAGATTTCTTAAATCCTGGAGTACCAGCTTCCCAAGGAGGATAATGGCAGAAACAGGAATAAATCATAGCCCAGTCATGGGGCTCCAGCATGGCTCGGGACCTGAGGCAAAACCTGTGGAAGCCTGTGGACTCTCATTGACTTCCAGGCCTTTGGTGATGGATGCAAAAATGAATGTATTCATTGTGTAATCATACAAAGTGATTGGGATGAGCCTTGGATCTAAACTTAGGTGTCAGTTGTAGGGAATTTTTTAACTGTCTGAAAATATGCTTTGTTTTGCTAGGAAGTTGGGATTACTGGCATTGGCATGAATGAAAAGCAATGTTATAATCACCTGGTCTGCGTGTGTGTGTGTGTGTATATGTCTGAGAGAGAGGAAGAAAGAAAGAAAGAAAGAGAAGGATGTCTGGCAATTACTGTGAAATAACTTTTTTTTTGAAGGCACTAAATATTTACAAGCAACTTTGACTTGCAAAAGACTATTTACAAAGTGAATATACCAGTAAAATATATAGTGTATGCTGTCTTTGAAGCAATACAACATGTTGTAGTACACAAAGAAGACACGATAGAATGGTTAAAGGTAAAACAGGAAGACAGAAGATAATGAGTTAATGCTGATGTAGTCTCCCCTGATGATCACCTGAAAGTGTAAAGCAATAGTTTTTTAATATAAATTAAATGAAATTTATGTTAGTAAGTATTGTGGGTATCCCAGGACTGCAAGATTATGTCCCAGTTTGTGGAGTGCAATAGATGTGTTGTTCACCAGTTCCTTCAAGCTGCATATATTTTGTTATGATGGCATAGTAAAGCAGATGGTGATCATGTTAGGAAGTATTCTTAATAATTGTAAACTTGAGAAGAAATCTGTAGATACGAGCGTAGTCATAGTCACATAACATGTTGTCTCATCTGACAAGTTGCATTAAAAATATTTTGAGTTGTATGTAACTTTGGAGTACAAAGCAAGAAGGTTTTGAAAACCTAGGAACTGAGAGTTGTTTGGGCCAAACACACAAACATATTCTTTCAAAGATGAGGATTTTGTATAAAAAGATTAGATTTAGATTACTCTAAACTAGATTTGCCAAAGTTGTTTTTGCAATCCAGGGATTAACTAATGATGTTAAATACATCTTTAATTTGTTTACCTGTAATGCTCCTCTGACCTTCTTTTGGGTCAGAGTGTTTGGTAATCTTCAGCCATATAAAAAGGGCTCTGCGAGCAGGGTATGCATGACTTAGAAGTGCAAAGCAATTATATACTTGCTAACTTGCTATAGCTAGGATTTTGTGCGCTGTTCAGCTAAGTGTTGGTACGCTCAGCACCCCAGTAAGACCCCTGAGAGGCTTTGCTGAGCTGGTAGAGAAGGGTGGTCTTGGTGGCTCCCAGGGATGGTCTTCAGTGCTGCTGCGGTGCCACCCAGCACCTCCATGCTGATGGCTGGGCAATACCTCACCGGCCCTGGCTAGACAAGCCATCCTGACTGGTCTCCCTGTTTTTTTCCTTTAAGATTTTATACCTTTCCAGGCTGATGCTTTTCCCTCTTGAATCCTTGAGCTATTAACCATCCCATCCCAACAGTCTCACCTCTATCTGTAATTTTGGCCTTTCTTGTCTCTGTACAGACTTTCCACAACTCTTTTCAGGAGTTGGGGCCAAGGTGGTGATGCCAGGCCATATCAAGGAGGGGGGAAGTCTACAGCAGGCGTTGCAGAGAGAGAGCTGCAATAAAAAGGGGATAATAATTTTCTCTCTCTTCAAACTCCGTAATGTTTATAAGGCACTAAGAGGGTTTTCGGTTGAATAATCTTATGGCAGTGAAAGTGTTCTAATTTTAAATTCTCTATTGGGAAACTATGCCTTGTTAAACTTGATAGAATTAGTGAAAGACTCTTACAAAACACTTTTAATTTAAGCAAAAGAAATTCCAAAATGGCAGCTGCCACCAGCTGTTTGATTTTAATGAAGTATCTTTTTATAGGCAGTGTGTAGTTGCTGGTGCTTATATATTGAGATTTTGATGATCCTGTGTTGCCAGGTCCTCTGAGAGACAAGAATCTGCATGTAAATGAAACTCATCCTTTTCTGATTCATCTTACTTCAATGATGTCTCAAATGCATTTTTGTGGGAAGCACTCTTTTGTTTATGTAGAATATAATTTGTGTTAACTCACAAAAGTATCTGTGCTAACATCTGTAATCAAATAGGTGATAGCATTTTTAATTGCTGTTATCGTGGGGGTGTGGGGGGAGAATTTGTAGTTCCTTCTATTTAGAGGAAAATTTAGTGATTATGACCCCAGGCAGTACTAGCTTATGCATATCCATTTTCGACATGTTCTTAATAGTAGAATATTAAACATTTTCATCTTGCTGTTTGAGCAGAGTAGCTAGACAGTCATTTTTAATTCATCCTTGTATGTCTGACTGAGTGCTTCATTTCTTACCATAAATAGCAGAACAGCAAAGCTGTAAAGGACACAGTTTCAAAGTAATATGCTTCAGATTGTCACACAACAGAGCAAACACCTGAGTAGAGATGTGACTAAAAATCTTGAAAAATTTGGGGGCTCAGCTGACGAAGCCTGGGCGAGTTCAAGCTGTGACCTCACGCTCTCATTAACTAAGGCAGCCTGAGCCATGAAAATCCAGGTTCAGGAATGGGTCTGATTCAATAGCTGGTGCTCAGTCATTTTGGAATTAAAAATTCTGCAGTATGGAAGTGTCATTTTTGAATAAGACACCAATACCCTGATTGTTTTCTTCAAAAGCTATGATCATTTTCACAAACACAGATATTAATATCAAAAAATCCAGTTCGAGCACCATGTCTTTGCTTGCAAAAAGCTCTCTAAATCAGTAGTGCATTTCTGTCTTTAATTTGCTCCATATTAGCTGTTTCATGCTGTCAGGGTGTTTTTGAAACAAAACAAAACAACAGAGAGTCAAACGAGATTATTTCCCTTGTTGACTGTGCAAGTGTTAAACAGAAGGATTTGATCTCAAAGAGAGACAAAAAATGCTAGTCCCATTGCAGCGTGAAGCTGCTGGAGGGGAGAGGAGGATGTTCGCTGAACACTTGTTTTCCTTTTTTTGGCTTGTTTTCTACTGCTGCTGCCTCTCTAATTGGACGGATATCGGACATGAGACCCAGAGAGGAGAAGCTGCTCCCTCTGTCCAGCTCTGGAGAAGAGCGTGGCAGAGCATGGAAAGTATCTCAGCTAATAATCAGTCATGTCAGAAAGTTCAATGGCTGCTTCTAGAATTTAAGATTTGGCTATGGTGCATCTTGCAGGGGTTAAAGGTGTTTATAAAACATTGCATGCCGACTGCTGGATTTGGAACAGGATTGCAGTAGGAGAACGTGGAGCCAATGCTGCTGCAGGTGCTGTTTGGCAAGCACGCCATCCACTTGCTGCTTCAGCCTTTCATCTTGTAGGTACTGAGGGACGACATCAATCTCTGTGTCCCATCTTCTTCAGTCAAACCCGATCTCTGTTGTTACTGAATAGTGTAAATTTATCACTTATGTAGTCACTTAGTTTAATTGTGTTCACCTGAGAATTATCCAAAATGTTTTCCTTTGGGACCTGTTGACCAGGGGCTGGATCTCACATTTCAGAATCTCCGGTAGTGTATGTGGGAAATGACCTTGCAAATGATTTACATTAAGTACTGGTCTTCAAATGAAAGCAATTTATCTCTTAGCTGTGTTTCAGAAAAAAGATAGCCGCTGTTCCAATTCCTTGAACTAAAGGCAATCTCTTATGTTATCCTATATTTTAAAGAATACAGTAGATAATAGCCTGAAAATCTTCCCATAATCCAAAATGGTAGAGATGCAACATTATCTGAAACTGAACAGTGAGATTTCAGATCAAATATTCATGCCCAGATGTCTTTTTCTTTTGACTTTGTTTTTCAGAAAATCATCATCTTTTCAGAAAATCATCATACACCTTCAGACTAATGAGCTTCTAAAATTGTATCCCTGCCTGTTTAAACTTTGGTGTAAAAGTGGAATCTTTTGCAGTAGATTCCTTCCAAGGCATTCAAAAGCAAATTATATGTTACATTTAGTTAACTTAGCATTAAAGAGGTTTGTCAGCTCTCAGTAATACTTGCAGCATTAGTTTTCCTCCTTTTCCAAGCATACCAACGTTTGACAAAAGTTGTGCTTGATAATTCTTGATAAAACTGCATTTAGAGTGGTACTTGCTCTAACAGTTGCACCTCCTTGCAAGCAGATCACATCAGTTGCCTTCCTTGTTCTTTGTGTGCTGGTAGGTAGATGACCTGCTGACACAATCAGAGTACCACAGCAGGACGCTGTTGTCCTTCAGTGATTGTATTTCTGATGGCAAGGAGTATGATTTTCTTGATTTTGCAAAATGAGTTTTGGCACAGATAATCAGTCAAGAAGCAGATGCTGTGGCCTGATGTTCAGTGTCCATTGGAGACACAGCAATCTGCACCAGGAATTACACAGCAGACCAGTTCATTTTCATTTTCTTCAAAAGGAAAATAAAAATTCAGACTCAAAGAATTTTAGTATGGTTTTAATAGGATCAACTCTAATACTTTGCTGTCATTCAAGTAACAGGGAATAGTTCTGTAGATAGTATAGAACAGTGAAGTGAAGGTTTTTGTATACCAAAAAAAGTATGCTAAATGTATAGAAATAATTTATAAATTCATAAAAATGTAGAAAAATAAAAAGTGGAAAGGTTTAGTGGAAAATGCAGTTATTTAATTGTATAGACGATGTTCTGTTTGTTAAAGCACGAGATGGAGAATCCATCTATAGATCTGTTGAGACCTTGGATGAAGTCACTTAAGCTCTACGTGTCAGTTTCATGTAGGTAGTAATATTTATCTTTACTATTTGGCATGGTATCCTTATACTGAATAACAAAATGGTTTGAACTTACCCAGCAAAACGTCCTATTAAAAGAATTATCACTGTAATCATACTTTATGTCACTTAAAATCATTGTACAGGTAGAGAGATGCAATCTAGCGGTACATATTCAGAGTAGGAAGAGTGAAAATGCAGGAAATGTGGTTATTCTGTATGGTTACCTTATGCTTTCTCACTTTCTGGGGACTGATTTTCAGGAAGCATGGGCCATCCTCTGCAGAAGGCTTTGTGACCATCCTTCAGCTCGGTTCCTACTTCTATTTGATCACAGCTTCTGAACCTAAAGGATAAATTAACTGGAGCTAGGTGGAGTGGAAAAGTAAGACTGTGGATCTAATACATTTTTCAGGGATTTTTGATCAATGTAATTGGAGGTCTGTCCTCTTCCCCCTTGAGAGACTCATGACTCCATTTCTTGAACTCAAAAGTTGCAGTTTAGGGAAGCCTAAGATTATTTTCCCAGTAATTTGACCTTCACTCGCATCTCTTTTTTGAGTTCTGTAAAAAGGTGACATTCAAATGTAGTTGAACTGTCATAGGAAAATTTTTCAATCTGTTAAATTTGGTGAATGAATGAATGTTTGAGTGAATGTTTTGTAGCTCCAGAAATACTGCTTATGTATAAAGTGGCCCCAGCTCTGTTAGCGTGACACATGTCTTCAGTTCTGTGTCTAGTTCTTTTCTTCCTCTCTCAAACCAAACTCACTCTGCTGTGTTTCTCTGATTTGTTTTTTCTTTAATGTTATGGATTTTTGCTAATGGAATAAGGTATCTTTAACCTATAAGCTGGTGGTCATTACTCATTTAAAATGAGAGGCAAAGAACAAAAATTGGTTTTTGTGATGCTTTCAAATGATAATCTCAGGGACTTTTATGAGGCAAGACCCCTGAAACAGTCAAGATACCGGAACAAGCTGTAGTTCCGCGGTCATGTTTGTATAAGGGGGCTCTACAAGTGCTTTTTATTTTTTTATTTTTTTATTTTTATTTTTGTAATTGGATTCAGTTCCTGTTGTGTATGTGAAGTCTTGCAGAAGGCCAGTTCTGTCAAGCAAGTGAAAGGTGGAGGATTAATAACTCTCTAAGGGCAGCGTTCTTCTGCCTAGAACTATACCTGCTCGTGCATGCACGCTTCTCCATGTTTGCCCCACCGGTGAGATCACCTCATTTTCAGGGCCATTTCTAAGCTCATTTAACATTTCATCTTCCTGCTCAGACTCTCTTTGTTGCAATTTAATACTAATTATGTTGACAGCTTTTTGTGAACCATTCCACAGTCTGAAAAAAAACGAATAATTAGCAACAGTTCAAATTCAGTCTGGTATTCATATCAAATCAGTAAAGCCGTAGGTAGCATCCCCAAAGTCACAGATTCCTCTCCTATAAATCCTTTGTTCAACGTGACCCTGATTATGTGCTTGCTTGCCTGAATAATGGCCCAAGAGTTGAGTTTAAATATGAAACTGTCACATAGAAACCTCATACATGTACGATTTGCATAGAAATTACCAATAGAACAATCAAGAGACTTTAGTCAAAAATCTCTATATTATTATTAAAAGATTTTTCCAACATGTTCAAGCTGTAGACTGCAAAAACACATGATACAGGTGTAGATAGCGCCATAAGTAAGTTCCATTGCCGCTCAAGCTACTTCCCTCCAGTAGAACAAGGAGTGACTACATATAACTGCTCTTTCTTGCTAAAAACCTCACCTCCCTGAGTTCCCTCAGAGTACAGCATTTTACTGCTTTCTCCAATTCTTCAATGAAATCACTAGAGATGAACAGTGAGAAAGTCTTGAATGAAGGCCAAGAGATCAGGCAACAAAATGTTTGTGGTAGAAAGAACTTGGCAGTAGAAAGAACTCTCATGTGCATGGTGTTTGGAGAAAATACTGCAAGATTTTTTATTTTTTGATAAATTGCTATCATTAAAATGAGGATGATCCCTATAAGGTTAATGATTCTTAGTGTTATGCTGTCCTGAAAGCAAGTAAGCAAATAAACTTGAAACTGCAAAATTAGCAAAACCAAGAAGTTCTATTTAAGCTTTTTTTTTTTTTATGAGAAAGTATGGGAAGAAAGTAGAAGATTCAGGCTCCATATAATTTCAAGCTTCTAGTACTACAGATTTCAATGGTGACATGCCATCTCTTAAGCATTTTCTTTCAGATGTATTTGGCTGAGCACTACTTCTTCAAATCTGACACTGCAGAGGTCCATTATAAGTAAAAGAGGATGATATTCTTTAATTACCAACACCTTAGTTAAGTACTACAGCTGTATTTTGTTTCTGATAGCGTGACAGAAACTATGATATTTCTTTTAACTTGTGTTAGCCATAAGAGACTTGTGACAGAAATGCTGTCCCATAGTTTATCTGTATACCCATTCACTCCAGTGTAAGGCATACAGTAATATGTTGGTTGTACCAGAAAGAAAAATTTTTCTTCTATGCAGATAACCGTTTTTAATCTCTAGCAAATGAATGTCTCTATTTAGTTAAGGATGTTTGTGAAGAGTTAAATTCCTGAAATCTGTGAGCTTGGAATGCCAAAATCTCCCGTATGAACTGGTGAAATATGATTGTCACCTGCTGTCCTTCATGTGTAGCTCCAAGATGTATTGGCAGGCATGTTGGTGCTATGAGGAAAGCAAAACCAGCCATTTTTTCTTTGTTTCTTAGTATCAACCAGCAGAAGAAATGAGTAGTTTGCCTATTTCAGCCATTTTCTGAACTAAATTCTTCTCTGGTATAGGTTGGGTAATTGTACCACATAATATACTTTGAGAAGATTCTATATTATTTGACTGTGACTGTAAAATGACTAATACTACTACTGATTTTTTTAGATTCACATCATCACAGGAATTCACCTTGAAGTATTTTTCTAGCTGCCTTATTTATCAGTGTGGTGAAAAGAATAAAATAGAAAAGGGAGAACACATTTTTTTTAAAGATTGACAGCATCATGCTAAAGTTTCATACATAAAAATATAAGTGGAAAAGTATTTATCTTACAAGTGCTTTCTTTGCTTCATTTGCTGTATAACAATTTATAATTATGTTTTTATACTTCCTTATATTTCATGAAATTAAATGTACTTATTATCCCCAATACATCAGTAACAGACTGTTAGTGAAATCTGGCACAACTTTTGATGACTCTCAAGTACACAGACTTCATGTTTGGAATTGTCTTTATAAATATTCGGTAAAATCTGTCTAGTTCCAAGCAGTGTGACTTATGGAAGCATTAAACTAAACACATCCTTTCTTTTCATAAAAGACATTAAAATATTTTCAAGGAACAAATATACTTTGCATTCATTTACGTTAAATACATGGCACTAGCATTGCCAGTGATATGGGGTGTGAGCCTAGTCCAAAATCAGAGGCAGTCAATGAAATTGTTTCCACTGACCACAGGCTTTGTCTCAGACACAGCGTTAGCTAAAAACAATTCTGCCTTGGTTTTATAAAATCGTTACTTGCACGATGCTATCCTATATAGCGGAGTTTTATTCTCCAGTCTATCCAGAACATACATTTGGATGAATCTGCTGATTATATTGTTTTTTTAATTCTAGGGTAGACAAAATTGGCTTGGGCTTTTTTTGTCATCTGTTTCCAATGTGCATTTCATTAGAAAACATGCTCGTGTTGGTAAAATAGTTTATATTTTCAAGAAGTTTTGACATTAAGATGAAATTTTATGACTGTGAACTTGTCCTTCATTGCTTTTTATGGAAGGCATCAGGTTCTGCTGTAGAAAAACAAGGAATTAAAAAATAAAAATTTGCATGATGATAAATGAAATTAGTTCCATGAGAAAAAAATACCTTCAAACTGCTCAGATTGCAACAGAGTCTTCTCTGAGAATTCAGTATTATCTTTGCTGGGTAGTTTTGCCCTCCTCCTCTTTTCCCCCATCCTTTTCCCCACATATGCATGCAAGAGAAAAGAAAGGCTAACCTTTACCTAGTTCAGGTAGTGGGCTTCGTTTTAAGTGCATAATAATTAGTTCTGTTTCTAGATTCTAATTTCTAAAACTTCTTTTTCTGAAGTTTTTCCTCAGCAAATTCCTTCAGATTCCTTAGCTGTCAATTGATTCTGTTTGATGATCTCAACTTAAAAAAACAAAGCAAAAACAACAGAACAAAACACAAGCCTCTTTCTTTCTGAGAGGTGTAAAATAGTAGCACAGTATCTCCAGAGAAAATGTAAAATGCAAGATAAAGGAAAATTTCAGGAGTGAATTAGTTGCTAGTAAATATACCAAATGATTCACAGTGGAGCTTATTAAGGAACTTTCTTTGATTTTTTTTAAATGATTGATATTCCAATAATACAGCTGTAACTAATGCTGTTAGACTTTGAAGAATTAAAGATCTTGTGAAAAATAAGATTCCTTCTTTCTGTATCAAAATTTCAAACATTATACTGTGTAACAAAATTATGGCTGCAGAAAGAAAATATACATGCATATATATATTTTTAAAATAAGTATACAAACTAAAATGCTCAAAAATAAAAATTTTGCCTTAGAGTTGCTTATGGCACTTCAGTTTGGTCTATGCATTAGAATATTTCTTTTAACTGAGTGTTTATTTACAGTAGCTTCTTTTAATGACTCTCATTTGATAATGATGAGGTACATAACTACAGAAGGAGCAGCTCTTGACTATTTTGTTTTTTATTTCTATTAGTCAATGTGTGTGTGGTCTCTGTACTTTCTCAAATATTTGCTGAACGTTGCTTTGAAGGCAGAACTAATGTTTACTCGGTGATTTGTCAGGGGTTGGAATTGACATGTCCCCTTCGCCGATTCCTATGCTGCTCCTTTCGGGCAATATCTCTCTCCATTAGATCACAGAGGCAGGCTCTCTCCATTTTGAATTCAATTTAAAGTTAAAATAGCTTCAGAAAGAAAGTCTGAGATGATTTCACAACCTGTATCTTAACGGCTAGGACAGGGAGATGGTGATGTTGATTTAAGTCAGCTTTGGGCTTGAGAAGAGACTTAAATTGAGTTTGCTACCCATGGTGGGTGCCCTGATCATTGAGGTGCGAGGAAAAAGGTATCAGCAGCTCTGTTTCGTGTGTTTGGGGGCAGCCCATGGGAAGTCGTGCTCCAAGAGTTTTTGCATCCATTTTGCTTGGCTTATAGGTACTGAGGCATTTGAAGGGCTATTTTGCTGCTTTGGGACATGCCAGTATTTTGGGCCCAATGAAGAATTCTGTGGTTAAGCAACTTTTGGATGTCTAATTTAAGAAACATAGATTCTTGGTTTTAGACCTACTTGTCATTATAGAGAACTTTGAGTTCATTGTTTAGTTGCAGCTTTGAGCATCCACAGCTTTGGCAAACCAAACTTTGAAGTGCAGAGCTGAAAGCTCAGAATGTGAAGACCACCAAAATAAGGACTAGCTGTTACAAATATGGTTAACGTCATGCATGAAATCTGTCACAAAGCTATGACAAGTTAAAACCTGAATTTTCATTTCAGAAAAATGAGGCAGAAAGACATAACAAAATAAAGTATTTTTTGCTACTGTTGTTCATCCCTGGTGCAGAGCTGTCCTCTAGGACAGGACTAGGTAGTTGTGCATTTTTGTGAAGGGTAAGAAGTAGTATATGATAATGGAGTTAGAGTGCGTTATAATACATGAGCCCAAAGAGCATGAGTTATGAGTGTGTGTTTCGGTCTATTTGCTGCTCTTGCTCAGACAGCTAAAAATGACTATTGGTGTCTCAATTTGCCTCTGAGAGCCCAAGCTGTGTAGAGCACGTTCAGTTCCTCTGTGCAGTCTGGACATATGTATAGGAGCTGGGAAAGGACAGTTGAGTCTCTAACCTCTAGGACAATTCCGTGGAATGTATGAGAACTGTTTTTGTTTTTCTCGGAGACTCAGAAAGACACCAAATGTAAGTGAATTTCAACAAAGCTGGCAAAAGCTGAATCCCAGTGCCTGCTTCATAGCGTAAGGAAGCTAGATCTATCTGAAAAAAAGATCGTCTGAATTGGGATGAAGTGTATTAGTCCAAATAATTAACATTGCGCAAAATTCTGCACAATGGATAATTAATAAAAGTTTTCTAAAATTGAAAGAATCAGTTGTGTAACTGTAACAATAGCTATTACTAGTAGTCCCAGCTATAGTTTCTGAGAGAGAAAGGGGTGTTCTTACTGGCTTTGCTTTGTTTGCTATTTCTCTTGTGTGTTTTTTATTAAAATGAGTCATGTTTAGAAACAGTGAAACTGATTCTTTTCCTCTGCTGCTGATTTCCATCCCTGTAGTGAAGGAACAGTTTTAACATTTGTGTTCAATCTTATACTTTCCAGTGAGACCAATGGCACACAGACATGTGAGTGACCTGCGGGTGAGAGACAGTTCCTTTGGTGATTTGAACAATGGCTACAAAGAATATATTGAGATTTTTTTCTGGGTTTGGAGGTTTTTCTGGGTTTCGTTATTTTTCTCCTCTTTGAGACAGTTCATATAAAATTCCTAGATGTTACTTTAAGGAAAAAGAAATCTAGGGTAAATAAGCTGCGTGGTAGCTGTGTGATAGGTCTTATGACAGGCAACAGAAAAGCTTTTTGAACTTGCTTCTCCCTTCTTGCTCACTTGGCCATCCCACTAGGAAAGATCTTTGGGGCCTGGCAAGTTCTGAAAATGGATGTTTATGGTCTTGAACCAAGTTCCCTGACTTCCAAAGCCATTCCTGTGCTGGGCTGTGCCGGAGCCCGCATGCAGCGTGAGGCCCTCCAGGCCCGTGACTGCCTGTTAGCGTTTCTGTTTGCTTGTGGAGTTGGCAGCGCCAGCCAGGCTCTTCCTCTCCAGTAGGGTTGGGATGTGTCGTACAGGCTTTTACTGAGCAACGGGCCTACCCTGGTTATTCCTGCTTGCTTATTCCACCTTCTTGTCTCACAGCTTTGAAGTGTTCATGCCTTTTGGGCTGTGTGCAGCGCTGGATTTTAACAATGATGCTTGGCATGCTGCTGCCCTGCCATGAGGTATCACTTTGAAACTCTCTCCTTCTGCTTCTAAAGATAAAGGTTTATATCATTCATTTTTCTGCTTTCAATCAGATACAAATCTCAAAGAGATTAACAGATCTGTCATAGCTGCCAATAAGCAAAACTTCTTCCTAATCCCTGACATTTAATATCTGCCTTATGCTATGAAACGTCAAGATTAATATCTTTATACATTTTTATCTTGCTACTGTAACCTTGGTTATTCTTGTTATGCATATAACACAGTTCAGTTTTGAATCCTCCTAAAATCTAGTTCTCCCATGATGCCTAGTGTTAAGAAATACTATATAGTTAATAATGGTACCTCCTTTTATCCATATTTAACTTGTTTCTTTCCTTTTTCATTGGATCAGTCATATCAAATGCAACGTGTATGAATTCTGTTTCTAAACTGTATTCAGTTTTTGTGAAAAAGGTCTTTTTAATAGCTTGGATCAAAGACAAAAATGACTGGAATCTTTGAAATCTTGAAGTTGGTTTTATTCCTATATAACTTTATTGTTACCAAAGTAGTTTATCTTTAAACAATGCTTTCTTCTCCTTTCCTCCAGGATTGCTAATTGTGAGATAAGTTGGGTAGTTGAGCATGCAGTAATATACAGCCTATATACTGTAACAGAGCTGTGATCTAGGTGTTCTCCTTTGTGACTTGATGCAGAAGAGATGAAGAAATACAGATTTGTTTTTCTTGACTTGTTCTTTTGTTTCAATTAACTAAATGCACTGTGGCATCTTCCTTCACTGTAGGACAAGCCTTTCAGCCTATAGAAAATATATTTTACAATGATATCATTTGCAGCCAGATTTTAGTTTTCTTCCACTGTTCTCTAAAAATTTCTTTTATGAAATTGCCTCTGAGAGATAAGCCAAATCTTACTCCTAGGCAAATGTTTAACCAATAGGATATTGGTTATTCTGGGACTACGTTTTAGCAAGAGTGCTGGAGAGAGACTCTGATCTGCTGGCTAGTACACTTTTCTGAGGGACTGGAACCCAGATTTTTCCTTAGTTATAGGATAAAAGTACTTGCTTAGTCTGTTCAGTTCAGGAGAGAGTTTAGGACTGGGAATCCGAAGCAGAAGCCTTCAGAATATCTCACAATTAGGTGATTAACTCTCTTAGTAATGGTGTTGTGGAAGCCAGGCCCTCAGTGGTGGTATTTCCAGCTGAATAGTTTTGGCAGGTAGATGCTAACTTTTGTAGAATCTAGACCTACATAATATTTATATATTGTTTTACCACCTCTTTCTATAAGTTTCTGTAATACTATAAAATTTCTATACATTCTTATAATTTCTTACACTGACCAAAATCTTGCAATTCTGACACAGGCAAAACTTTCCATTAAAGGAACAAGACAAACAAGCATGGTATCACATTATGTGCTTTTTAATATCTTCAAGTCTAATATATTATACTATATCATTATATTATATCATTATATTGTAATCATTCTAGGCTACATGCCAAATTGAGTATTTTTATAACTATCATTAGTGGGTCTTTTTACTAGTAAGCAAACTATGCTGTTCTTTCAAAAACAAATGGAGTTATTGCTGCTGCATTAAAGTAGTGAGCAGAAATAGACAGATAGACTGGGAGTATGAAAAAGAAATTAATGACAAACTCTGACTGGATAGACATTATAACTTCTATGTGGCCAATGATGGAGCCTAAGGAAAAAGAGGCTGAGACTGTGCTTTCTAAGATGAAGAATGCTAAAGCTTCAGGAAAATATTCAGTAACACAGACAAAAAGAAAAAACCTTCTGAAGATGTTTTTTGGTTCTTTTTAACATTCTTCAGAGAGTCAGCAGTATCAGACACAGAAGAAGTAACGCGCACGGGGCGAAAGGCAAGGGGAAGCTCTTAATATGTTGCAGGCAGTATGGCAGTAGCAAATTCAACAGGAGAAACGGCGCTGCTCTTACTGTCCGAGGAGGCATGGCTTCATCTCTCCTGCCAGTGTTTCTTGGCTCCATTTCACTATGCTGTTGTCTTGTTCTTGTAGGACAGGTGATTACAGGAATGCAGAAATTGCTATAAAGGGGTTGGGACAAGGTCTATCAAAATAAGCAACTTGTTTCTCAAAATGGTCATGGCAGATATTTAAAAGAACATGCTGCAGGCAGATGGAAGGTAGTCTAGCCCAGCAGAGCTCGGTCTCTAAGAGGTAACAGTTGGTTTAAGACTTGGGTATGGCTTTCCAAGATCTTTAGTGTTACTCATTATGATACTGGATCACAACAAACATACTGGAAATAAACATATAAGTAATAGCTAAGTTTAAGTCCCCAGATGAGTGTTTTGTTTCATTATTACACTTCTAAGTGTTGAGGAGAAATATTTTTACATTTTCTTTTCAGTTTAATTAGCTTAGCTGTTTTATCAGAATGTTTCTTGACATATGGAATTACATTCAACAATGAAGCTTTATTGGCTTCCAGAATGTGAGATGAAGGCAAAGGCAAAGTAAGAACTCTGAAGCGTGCAAGTGTGGAAACACTGTGGGGAAACATTTTAAGGAATGATCAGCTGAAACTGCAGCAAAAAAAAAGAACAGAAATCCTGGTCCCACTGAAGTCGATGAGTGTTTTGTTGTTGACCTTAACAGAGATAAGATTTGACTTCCGTTATGCCACTGCAGGAACAAAATAGCTTGAAATTGCTGAAAAGAACACAGTGAGGGTGAGAATATGATTATATTGGGGGATAAGCCAAAAAGGTGGAGGTTTGGAGGGGTGCATGGGGTGGGGGAGGGAGGCTGTTAAGCGAGGCCAGAAGAAATCCTTTTCGAACAAACCAATTTTAAAGCTTTAATAAGACCTTAGAATTTTCATATAACCTAAGGCCTTTTGAAACTACAGCATTGTTCATATTCATGGGGAAAATATGAGGAAAAGAATGTTTCTCCTTAGGAAATCGGGACACACATAAGAGAGTCATGCGCGTTCATGGCGAATGGGCACTGGGCAAGCATCTCCTGTTCTTGCCTCTGTCTGTGGGGACTTCTTTCCCAAGAAGTCCGGCCATACTTCTTGCCCATCATAGAGAAAAGTCCTCATAGAGGAGTGGACATAGTAGAGAGAAATTAAAGACATCTTCACTTTGGGATACATAAAGAATACTGAGGAAGGACTTTACTGGATGAAGCCTTTTGGTGTGATTTATCTGAGGGTAACTTGTTAGAATAAATGTTATCTGTTTATGCAAAATCAATGCACAGGTCAGCAGTGGCATAAAACCTAGTATTTACTTCACTAAAAACCAAATATGAAATAATTCTTATATGATTTTCTTTGAGGAATGAGTTCTTATTGCTAGTCAAATAATGCATGGGCTCTTTGGATAAGTTAAAAAAATTGTAATAAAACCATGAAGAGCAGTTCATGTGTATCTGAAATATGTTCCAGCTATTATGCTGCTGTGAAAAAAAGTATGTTTATGTTCAGGTCCAAGTTTTCTGAGTCTGGAATTTCTTTGTTGCTTCTACAAATACAAGGGTTTTACATTTCAGAAAATTGGAAATATTGGTAGTAAGAAGTGGTTCTTTTAAAATGTCTGGAAAAAAAGATGACTTAAAATGTTGTTGTTGTGTCATGCATTGTATATCTAGGCATCAGCTTCTGGAAGAAGCCTGTGTAAGACCTTAAATTTTGACATTGGCTTTAATATAACACAACTACATTTGATTGCTAACATCCATGGTCCAATGAAAAACTTTTTAATGATTTTACGAGGAAACGAATAACTAAAACATGTCTTTGCTGTTCAAAGAGAACTTTGAGGTAGAGAGTAAACTTTTTCAGACAAAACATGTTTATTAGCTAAAAAATGTTGTGTTTGGATTGCCCCAAAATGCAGTGTTTGTTTCAATATTTTGTTTTAATCTTCTTTACACTTTTCATTTAGAAATTCAGTTTTATTTAGTTTTTAAGCCAGGGAAATACATATAATTGGAACATAATATTCTAAACTAATTTAAAAGAAGAAAAATGTTTCAAACTTTATCTGGTTATAACTGTTTATTCCAATCCACAGTAGGAAGAAAAGAATTCCTGTCATCTCATCTGTAAAAATTTAATCTTAAGCTTTTTAACAATAGTTAAAGTGGAAATCAGAAATAGGAAAGATATCTAATTCAATCTCAGCCATTGCTGGTAGAGTTAAGTCCTACAAAACATGTAAGGAAGATCTTAACTTGTTATAAGTTGTCATAGCTCCATTTCATCCTAGGAACTATTTCATCCAGCCTCAGATGTGCTCTGTTCTGTGTTTGTATTTACTGGAAAAACAAATTAGTCTCAGTGAGTTAGAAGCTACAGAATCGGTGTATTTGTTGAAATTGCTTTGGGGGAGAAGTTGATAAATATGCTTAGCCTGCCACTATATCATATCCTTTCTGGGGGGACCACTTAGGATCACAAAAAACTTGTATTCCTCCAGAAAAGAAAGTTAATGGCATCTTAGTGGATTGCTGTCTGTTACAATAGTAAAAGGTTCCCAATCATTCTACGTGTAAAATTGATCCAGACAGAGTCTCCTTCAAATTCTTTCACATTTTTTCAAGGCAGGTGAAAATGTTTTTGATAATAACAGAACTGAGATGGTCCAAATGCTCTGGAAAGGCATGTGTGTGACACACATTTCAGGCAACGCTAGGAACTGCCATCCCAACATTCAGGATTACGCCCAGTGTTCAGACCAACTGCAGCATCTTTGGTATATCCAGATTATGCTTGTAGCCAAATGTCTTTTCCTGGGGTGATGGGAACTCTTTCCATCTCCCAAGGCTGCACACGGGTATACCAATTTAGATATACTGACTTAGTGGAATATCAGCTCTCTACAGCTTCAAGAAAACAAGGGAAAACCTTGGCCATTTGAGACTGAACAGAAGTTTGGTACCCTTTGGAAAAAAATAGCAATTAGTCTTTATTGCTCTACTAGCAGGTTACCTGTTGCCCAGGCATTGTGAGGTGGATCTCTGAAAGCAGCTAGAGGTTTAAATTCTTTTCTGTCTGCTTGCTTATGTTTAAATAGCAATTTATATTCAAGCATAATGATGTTTCTTTAAAACATGCCATCTCACCCTTCTGTTTCGGTGTTGATTTCTCTATCTCCTCTGTCATTCTTTCTCTTTTAGACTATTCTTTCTATCCATCTTAGTTAACATAACATAAATGCTAGTTATGTAATTGTATTTAATATTCCTCTTTGGGATTTGTTAGTTTTCCTTTTCCATTACTCCACAAATATTCTTAATTAAGAGAAAAATAATTAACATTTTAACCCCTGCAGAAGCAATCCAAACTGTTTACTTACACCTTCTCTCTTGGGTTGGGTTTAGAATTGTTACAGTTGTGAATCTCTGTAAAATCCAGACATTTGCCTTAGTATCTTGCACTTCCATGAAGCCTTTTTTGTGACAAGAACGTTTTAGCTGTTGTTTGTAAATATTTGGGGGATGTCAGGAGATGTGTTAGAAAAAAAGAGGAGTGACATCTGCTTCTCAAACCATCTTTCTGATCCTGAATCCACTAAGGTAGGTACAACTTCTTCCATTGACTTCATTAGTCTCAGAGTCGGGGCCTCTGTTTCATCTTTTCTTCTTTTTTCTTTCTTTCTTTCTTTTAAACAAGAGGAAATGAAAAGGAATAAAAGGACTTGTCTGTGATTGTCACTATATTAAAAGAAAAAAATCTGCCAGTATCTACTATCTAACTAAGACTAAAAAGGCACTTAGTAACAGAAAGGCTTAATGCTGTGGGAGAGCTCTAATAGCTAGTTAGATCAATCAGTGTCTCAACTGAGTCTTGACAAGAATCTTATTTAATGGGCTGAGCCTGTTTCCAGCCATTATTAGTCTAGAAGTTTTTAAGGCTTAACAAGACCAAACTCAGCCTAGATTGGCATTGTATTGCTAACTGGGAATTTCTGTATGATTACTATACAAGCAGTCCATTTTCTTCCCTACAGAAAGGGTGATCTTTTCAACTTATTTTTTAGTTCTTTCCTTGAGTTGTCCTGGAAAGCAAAACCAAAGAGTGCAGAGTTATCAGAAGCTGTCTAAGGAGGCAAAATAAACTGCACTGAAGCTGCTAAGTGTGAATAAATGCATCAGTGGTTAAGTTAATGTTATATTTTATTTCTTCTTACTCATCACTTTTTAAGATGAATGTGAATTAGATGTCAGGATTAAATCAATGGGTGATAACTGTGTGCAACTAAAAAGTAGATGTTGTATCAGTTAATTGAAACATCATCAAATATGAACATAATTCTGAAGGAAAACAATACTGAAAATCATACTGAAAGTGAATCCAGAAGAAAAGGACTGCTGTTTGGTGAGGAATCTGGAATATTGCCTTGACAACCCAAGCCACTGCAGTACTGTCAGTTGAGGAATATATTTATGTCTTCTTGAGCTGAATGGTGAAACTCCCACGCAGTTTGGCTTGAGGAGGAATCAAGTCATTCTATTTTTGCACAGATCTAATCATTCAGCTGTTTTTTGGCTTAAATTAGAGTAGTCTCAGGACTGATATATGCTGGTTTCTGAGAACCAAATAGTGACTTTTCGCAGGATGAGGATTGTCTGGAGAGTAGCATGTTCTAGCTCTAGTACCACCTGCCTGCTAGCACTTTCTTTACTAGAGAAGAACAGAAAAGGTGATAAATAGGACTTATGCCTGTGTGGCTTCAGCCAAGGATTTTCCTGCCTCAGGGCAATACACTGCTATTCTAAATGGCCCTTTATTCTGTTGCTGCGTGAGGCTGGATGTGATCCAGAAAATCAGCCTGTTCATAGCTGCAGTTTTAACACAGTAAATATTAGCTCTTATCTTCTATTTTAAGTGGCTCACTGTGTTTCTAGTGCTGGTTTTTACTGACTGAGAATTGTGGGCTTTATGTAGTTAAATAAATACTTTTTTCCAGTGAGTCTAATTAAAACAACAGCATCTTTATCAAAAATAAAAATAAAAATCTCAAACTAAGGATTAAGGCTATAAACTAAGGCTTAAACTAAGGCTCTAACTTTGGAATCTGGTTGGTAATGACTGGATTTTATTTTGTGTTGAACTTGTTTTCTGAAAAAAAAATAAAGTTTCTTTTTTTTCCTAAAGCTTTTGGTTTGTTTTTCCAAGCTTTGCACAGTGTCTATGCCAATTAACTGTATATTCTTATCAAGTTTGAGAGCTCTCAACTGTGGAGTGAATGGATAATTTAGGAACATTGTAGTTATGTTCTGGTGTTCGTTACATCAAAGTTGGCTTTCAAAATCCAGCCAGAATGAGGAAATGTTTGTACTTGTTGATGGCTGCTTCATGAAGACAGTGAACAAGATAGCTTTGTTCTGGCTAGTCGTGCGGATGGGTTTTCTCTTTACTCTAATCTCAATTACAGTTGGCTCTGTTGAAGATAGTCTCAATACTGAACTGAAAAATACAGTGGTGTGAATAACTTTTTTTCTCAAGCCTTCTGGTGACTTGAGTGCAACACATTAGAGCTGGATTAATGGAAAAACTTGGGGAAGTTTAATTGCCGCTTTTGTGTTTTATTGTTCCCTGGAAAAATGGAAGAGTCTTAGGATTGTGATATATGTAAAAACAAGTTGGAGAGATAATGAGGAATTTTTCCCCTCTCCCCAAAGCAAAGTCATTTAAATGTCTCCTGTGCTCATTTTCAGTAGCTGTTCCCAGAGCTGTACAAATATGATATTGCCATTTCTAATTTTTAAGAAATTCCTCTTCATGCCTTCCTTTTTTGATATAGATGTAATGATTCTTTACTTGATGGTAGACACAGTGTAGCCAAAATCAAAACTGCTAAGTTCTGTTGTTGCCTCCACTCAGGTCAAAAGAAAAACTCCCCTGGCTTTTCTAGTTCATGCTTGAATCCTCAGTGATCATACTAGATAAATACATAATGAAGCACTTGAAAATCTATTCAAACGCTCCTGTAATGTTATGGAAATCAGAAAGATTTAGGCATGTACCAAAATTATTAACCACAGAAATTCAAAAATCATGAGTCAGGGTACAAAAAAAAAAAAAAAAAAAGTTGACAAAAATAACCTTCATTCCTGTAAGTTTGTCTTAGAAAGTATGAGATTATCAGGACAGTAGTCTCCCTTTCAGGTTGTCTCTGTTTTTCTTATGGATTTTAAATGTGAGAAGTTAGTCTTTCAACTTCCTCCATGCAGTTGTGATAGAAAGGATTTTTTTGATGTTGTTGAAAGATGAAATTACGTTTTAATTGCCGTGCTTGAGGAGGTAAGCCCACAGAGTATTCTTTGCACTTTGGTCACAATAAAATCATAAGTATTGATGATGATTTAAAAATTAAGTGTACATATCATTTGTTTGCTGAACTATAATCTTAAAATCATAACCAGATGAAATATTCAGAGTAGGAAATCCAAAAGAGCTGAGCTAACAAGATAAAAACATTTGAACAGGTCCTTGAAGTGCGCTACTAAATATGGATGCAGATGGCTTTAATGAATATTTCATCTAAGGGACCCTACTAATTAAAATCCACATCTCCAATGAAACTTAAAAAACTGCTGTTGATCATTGTGCTTTTTTAGTGTAACCCTATGTCACCTTTGTTAAATGATCTGTATATAGATTGAGTTCTGTATTTTCTGGAATAAAAAAAAGGGGATCCATAAAGACTCCATTATTTTTACACTGTATTGCTCAAGGTTTGAGAGAGAGGTTTTGGCACTCTTTATCTGAAGCAGGTATTTATTTCAGGAGCACAGTAATTTGTATTTGAATGTTCTGTTTTCAGTCATATCAACATTTCTAAAGTTATCTCCATGTAGGGCTGAAATTTTCCTAGGATGTAACAATTTGGACATTAATGTAGGAAAAAACCCAAAAGCATCGCTTCCTATTTTCATCTTTGCAGGTAAATTGTTTTCTGTCTGAAATACAGAAGTGGCCAGGTTCAGAACTGAAACATGGGCATTATAGAAATGTCTTTAAGTATTTGTGTAAGCATTTATTTGTATTTAATTGAGTTGCCAGCTTTAGAGGATCTGTTGTGGTTTTAGCTCATTTCTGTGAAGCTTATCCAAAGCCTATGGGTTATGGCACTTATGTGATGTTCTGAAGGAACTTGCATGATACATGGGCTTTCTTCTGGCCTCCTGAATGGGATGAACACATCTCTCTCTGTGCATCCATATATTTCATGCTCTTTAATTGCAAAGTTCATTAAATGAAGACTAAAACCCATAACATTTAGTACAGCATGAAAAAAAAAAGCAATGCCAGATCTCTTTGTTACTGGGCAGAGCTCTGTGGTAATGAGTTAAATTGAGCTTGCTGTTGTTTTCGTTCCTACTCTTGTCCTTGTCTTGTCCTTGTTGTGGTTATTGCTGTTTGTGCCACTGTCATCCTTAGGAGCTCCAATGGCGGACTGTTATGGCATTGTTCTAGATGCTGCAATAACAGAACAAAATATGTTCAGAAATTTGTATAAATTATGTGAGAAAGACCACATTGCCACCAATGGAGAGAAGAGTACAGGCGACCAGTGGAACAGTTTGGGTTGCAATGATCACTGTAGTCTCTGGCAGTCAAAGAGTTTGTAGGTCCTTGTAACCGTCAGGGCATAGGTGAGACTTTGAAGAACAGAATGAAGATATTTTGCAGATACCTGCAAGGAATATCTTGAAAGTGAGAGAACAGGGAATTTCCTGAGGCTGGTTTTGTGTTTACTGTGCATTCCTGCTCCATCATTGAGAGTGAGGTCTGGAAAGGAAGAAAACTGAAAAAATTATTTCAGCAGTGGAAAGTGGGTTGCTTATGGATTTCTGAGCTAATTCCTCCATGGTACCCTGTGACCCACTGTGAGACACTGATTTGGGGATTAGCTAAAATAATACCCTTGAGGATCCAACAGCATAGATAACTAATCTGAGGCTTCACAGTAGCTGCAGGGGTTATTGCAATTTTGAGATTGTCTCTGTTGCAGAGCTACTCTGTATCTGGGAAGCGAAATTGCATCTACTTTAATCCTTTAGGCCTTTCTTCCCACAGAGAGAGTGGTAACAGCAGGTTTTATCCATAAAACATGTCCTAATGGCTTCTCAGCTGATTAGGTCTATATGTAATATGAAGACTAGATTATTCATTTGAGTTTGTTTTCTTTAAAGGAGAAAACGAACATATTCCATTAGAATATTAAAACTAACACACCAAATGGCACATCAGAAAATTGCGTTTAATAGCTGACATTAACACAAAAGGGAGACTTTCTTATTTTTAAGGTGACGATCTTGTGGTGATGAGGAATACAATAGCATACAGTTTATTTATCTTGAACATGCTGAAGGAGAGTGAGGATCCTAGGTTGTTTAATTCAGCATTCATGTGCCAGTTCGTTATTAGATTTCTGATTACAGAGTTACATTTAGGCCGAGGAGATGGAGATCCGCTCTGCTCTCTGCTTGCCCACACATCCATCTCTGACTTCCATATATGCCTGAGACAGCAGGATCTGTAGTAGACTGATGTCTTATGCAACTGCAGAGGATCAACAGAACTTGTACTCCCCCATGAAGAGATTCTATTCAAAAACAAGGTTTCTGCTATTTTAATAATAACAGAATACAGAAGTATAAAATGTCATGAGTATCTCTGCTACTTGTGCTATTGCTGTACCTTCTGTTTCTTTACTGCTAATGTCATTGTATTTGAATTTTATATTATCTCTTATAATTGCTTTTAAAAAAGAAATAATGGCAGAATATAAGAAGAGTTGGATCACCAGTTAGTGATATCCCTTTCTGACAGCACAAAAATTTACTACAAGTTTTTGTGATAAAGAAGTTGTTTTCTTTTTCTTTTCAGGTACCATGATCAACAGGATGTTACTAGCAACTTTCTTGGAGCAATGTGGTTGATTTCAATAACTTTTCTATCCATTGGATATGGTGACATGGTACCTAATACATACTGTGGGAAAGGAGTCTGTTTACTCACTGGAATCATGGTGAGTGTTCTTGAATTTATTTACTGGATATGAGATTAAGTTTGCTGGAATTAGTCCCAAAACTCTTGGCTGTCATAAGAAAAGCTTGCAGAGTGTATAGGTTTACTTTCACCACTCCCACAGTCTCTCATTCCACATTACGGAACGGAGGGCTTTCGTCCTCTAGAGGTAAAATGAAGAGCTGTGTAACGAAATACAAAGAAACAAATTCCACCCTGATGTAATTTGCAGCTTCAAAATCTCAACAGAGTCTTTCATTAAATGTTATGATGTCACATTTTCTAGATTATCTTTGGACATGTGTTATTGGACCACTAATAATAACGAACCTACAGATCTGACACTTGCTTCTTAAGATTAAGTTACTTACAGGCACAGAACAGTGGTGGTGGCTAGTGTGCTTAAGCTTTGTGCTTGTGCATAGTTTTCTACATTATTTCTTATAAGTCTAATACCATACAGTCCATAGGCTTTCATTGCTCTAAGTGGTTTTATGTAGTGCCATTTTCATTATGAGTTTTTGCTAACCATTGATAAAATGCAGCAACTGTTAGTCCATACATATTCAATACATATTTATTAGATGTATCTTGTGTCTAATTTCAGTTTTTGTGTATTGCACCATTTGGCCACAGGTGCAATTTGGCAGGGAGTAGGACAATAAATTACTATGTCTGGGAAACTTCTGTATATCTACAGTAAATTAGAAGTAATAGAGCTCCTGATCCTGCCACTTCTGTTTGTGTAAAGCTCCTGTGTAAACTTCCCTGTGAGTGAGAAAAACAGGATGGGCATCATAATATAATATATCTGACAGTAATATATATATTTATTTTTGTTTGTTTGTTTGTTTGTTTGTTTCTGCTTTCTTATCTATTGATCATAAAAGTAATGCAGCTCAAATATCTACCTTCTATTAAACAGGTATATTGGGATTATGACTAAAAAAAATGGTGGCAAAAAGGTTCTTCTTTTTAACAGGTGTTTTAGTAAATCCGTTATTTATAAAAATATGTATGTTATGTTCAAAGAGTAAAATAGATCAATACATTCTTTTATTGTTGAAGATTTCTTTCCAAATGCTTCTTTTTTTTTAATTTTTAACATCTGACAGATTTCAGGTCCTTGACCTTTATTGAGGACTTTTAGTGCATTTTGGTGGTGGTGGCACATGCATGTCTCTTTAAATACAGAGTTTTTAATTTAGTTGGAAAATACAGGCTGAAGAGGAATGACTCGGAAGGCTTTTCTAAAGGCTGGTGACTAAGCTCAAATCTGCCATCTTCTGGGGTATTTGCCTTCGTTCCTCATTCTCAGAAGGATTTTGATGCCAAAGAGGATAAATAGTGCCATAAGTTCTTTAGGAAAAGAGGAGAACAAGTAGCACATATTGCCACAGGGATGTGCAGAAAAGGGACACCACTCTGTTATAATGCTTTTCTTCTTCTCAGAAACCATTTAGAAGTAAGAAGCAAATGCTTTGGGATGCAGGTATCAGATCATTATCCCTTCTCATTACCATCTCTGACTAGATTTTTCTGAACAAACCCAGAATTTGGCTGGTTTATCTTGCACTGAATATGCACTCAAAACAAATTGTTCAGCGCTCTTTGGCATTTTCAGTATGAAAAAACGTACGGCAACAGAAATCTTAGGAGTTTCGAATCCCTGCAGAAGTGCAGTAAGAATATTAGTATTGATACAAATCACCCATGGGTTTCACACTGCTACCGGGTTTATGTTGATGTAAATGACATCAGCATCTGGACTGGTCTTAAAGGTTTGATGGCTGTGGGTAGCCTATCTGATTTTATTACAATGAGAACAAGGCAAAAATAAAATCACAGAAATGCTCTCCAAATTATTTCAAGTGTTGTTTTACACACTGGTGAATGAACCACACAGAAGGTGAGATTATAAGCCATATTTGTCATTTTACTTATGATAGTACTGTTTGGCTTCTGGTCTAAAATTATTTACAGCAGTTGTTTCCATTGTTTTGGAGAAAAGCTTAAAGTACTGGTTAATGTATGCTACGTTTGCATATATAGCTTTACTTTTTCACAGCTGAAACAAGATCCCTTTGAAAATTTGGTTTGTAAAATGTACAGATGATACTCACCTTCATGTCTTTGATTTATTTTTTTTTCCCATGATTTAAAAATTCTGCAGCTACCTTGGAAGCACTAAGATTCTGAACACTCAGAAGTACGTACACAGTCAGAATCACATGATAAGGAGTTTGGGATAAATACCTAGAGAGACAGAAAACATTCTTGACAAAAAAGGGGTCAGGTAGTTAGAGTGTGATATTAGTTAAAACAGTATGGGAAGTCTTGACCCTTAATTGCATTTTAAAGGACATCAGTAATATTGCTTTGGTAAACTGTCATCTTTGACAGGAAAATTATGGAGCAAGGGGACAAATTCAGATGTTGAAATTAATGATTTCTTTTGGTAAAAGATCTGAAAGATATGCAGTATGAAATGGTGAATATATTAATGGAGTTTAGGCTGGAAGATCTGTTCAAAACCAAAAAGCTCATAGGTTTTAGATATAATTCTTTAAAAACAGCTACTCTTTTGAAACCTGTATAGTAACTAATTCATGTTTATTGTGGAAAAGATAAGATCCTAAAAGAACAGACTTAAAATTTCCATTTGCAGAGGAATGATTGATAGTCTAATTAAAAGATACACCAGAATAACTGTGAAATGAATATAACAAGTAAAATCAAACAGTTTGTGTGGTTTTTAGAGAAAAATGTAATTCCTTAGCATCTGAAGTAGCAAGTGCGTTGTTAGACCAGTGCGATCAATACCCTGGGAGGGCCTCTTTTGTGTCCTGACCCCGTTCACAGGAGAGCCCAGGTGTGCGCTGGCTCTCCTCCCACTTCTGCCTCAGGAATTGCTTTCTGTGGGATGGAAGTTGGATTGTGCAGGTTGAACCCTGCATTGGGCTCTAGCCAGGGAAGTTGACTTTATGCAGTCTGCTGACAGCACCAAGTTGTGCTAGTTGTTAAAACTGATAGCTATTGCTCTCTTGAGACATTGGTTCAAGTGACATGTTTTAAATTCTGCAGATACATACTCCCGGAAAACAGGATAAACTTTAAATACATTCTGGTGACACTAAAAGAAAAAAAAAGCACTTGAGAATCATTAAGAGTAGGCCAGTAAAGAAAGAACTCTAATTAATATATCAGAACAATTAAACAAGCAAAAAGAAAACCGTGAACCATTTGGCTTTTGAAAAAAGAGGGGAAATAGCAAAAGAATGTGTTCTGCCATATTGAACAATTTAATTTTTGATCTTGCAGAGCACATAAACATGTGAATCACTAATGAAAGTATTGAAACAGGGCAATACAGAGTTGGTGGCAAGAGTAAATACAGATGCTTTTTATATACTGGCAAGAGAAACTAAACTGGGTAACCCCCTCTAAATTACCAACCAGTGTTTTTTCTGATGTAACTTCACTTGGCAGCAATAGTAGACTATGGACCAGGTAGGCCATAAATCTAATAGTGAATGTGCCTGCTGCCCTCTCTACGCATCATGTAGGCACACAGATAGCAATGGATGGATGGAAATACGAGTGCCATCTTCTGTATCAGAAGGGGATATGGAAAAGATGGGGAGATCCACACAGTCTTCACCATGCCATGCGACGCATCTGAACTTTTCTGTCCACCAGATATGCAGTGGTGGTCAGTGCACACCCCACCAGCCCTCACAGGTCCTGGTCAGGAGGCCAAGCTCAGCTACAGGTGCAGCACTTTGTTCATGCCACTATTAACATCAGTGGCACTGCTTATACATGGACAGTGTTTTCACCTGCTGAACTATTTTATAGCATCAGGAAAGTCAAAGAGGTTTGCCAAATTTTCCTTGCTTTATGAGTAGTACACTGAAGATAGCAAAAATGTAAAGAAGGATTGTGGAAACTAGTAGAAGTAAAAGGAAAAGCAAGCATGAGAAGCTATGGGAAGAGGCATTATAATTGACTATGGGATGGGAGGAATGAGAATGAATGAATGAACTATTAAAAATATATGAAGAATATGGAGGATATTGAATAGCTCCTTGTCTAATATGAGAACAGGGGGTCTTTTGGGCTCCATTAATAGACATTACATTTGGAATAAATAAGTAGAAATGCCTCTTCCTGCTACATATAGTCATTCTATGCAATTCTTGTTGCAATTACTGAGTAAATCTATATTTATGGATAATTTTTACATATCTTTATGAGCTTTTGTAGTTATGCAAGATAAAATAATAGCAATACATCCTTATGGCTTCAAATACAAGATCTTCTGCAAGGTTTGAGAAGGGCTGTTTTGCTTTTACGTGCAGCATTATATGGGGAGCTAGTGCATTACTGTGTGGGGCAGAGTTAAGAATTGCCTTCCTGAAGAGCACTGCCAAGAGCAAGAAGCAGACTTGACAGAACTAGTAGATCAAACCTATGTTCCTACGATAAAATGGATGAGTTGCAATTGTTGTAACTGTTCAATCACAGGCTGCACAGTGTGGCTGGCTAAAGCTTGAATGAAGATTGTTTTAGATCAAGTAAATATCCTACAGGATTTTCATGTTGGCCTCATTGTTGCTGAAATTGCAGCTCAGATGCTCTTCTTATTAAAATGAACACCAGAGAGCTCATTAAACCTATGAAGGAAGCAAACAAATGTTGAAGGTATTCTTCAAGTTGTATCATAGAGGTGGGTAAGGAGGAGATTAGTTGTTTCTTCTAGAAAATTTTCAAGTAGCATCTTTTAACTCCTGGATCTGAACCCCACTCATGTAGGTGAGTAATTCTGTAACTGCAGAGTTAACATTGGCTGCAGATCTCCTGGGAAGATTCCTGAATAAAAGAAAAGGAAGGTAAACATCAGATTTCAGTGGTGATGTTTGAAAATTATTTTATTTTATAGAACTTTCTGTGGATAATGTACCAGAAGGTCATATATTATTTTGCATTGTAATGCCTAAAACATTGCGGGATTTTTATGAAAACTTCTCTTTACGTTGTTTAATTCTGTAGTTAGGTGCAGAAACATGGAATTGTTTACGAAACGCAGAAATGTACTTTGAGTTATGCTCAAAGAGCTGAAAAGATATTATTAAGACTAATACACTGCCTTGTGAGTATGGTTGAACTGTAGAAGTGACTCAATTTTTTGTAATAGCAGTAAAAGGATAATAGATTGTATTGCCATTTGAAGGTTTACCTAGAACATTCTGCACATTTATCAAGAATCTGTAATATTTTTATCATTTCTTGTATCTGGTGGTAAAAGGTCAGAGCAATGAGGTGAACAGCTTTGTCAATGAGAAGCCTACTGGAGGAATTTCAAAAATCTAGAACACAGCTTGGTTTTTACTTCCCTGACAGTACAGGAAAATGTGAAAAGCCTTTCATGCAGATTGGTAGCATTTCAGGTCCACTTCTCAGCTATATGCTAGAATAGAATTCATTTGACTGTGAGAATTCGGTAATAAATGTAAGTGACCTCAGGGTTCAGAACAGTTTGTGTTTGTTCCTTCTAACCTAATACAATGTAAATGGATGATGTGTCAAGCAGAAACATACAATGGAGAAGACAGTTAATGATGCTTGAATTATTAGAGTTGAAACTAGTAGTAGTTGGGCTGGTCAGAATTTTTTCAGTTCCTTTATTATTGTTGTTCCAGCACACCAATTTGCCAAAATGGAAACTTTTCTCAGGAATGTAGTTACTTCTTCTGGATTGTTTTACGACTATGTCTTGTTGGGATGAAATTTTTAGATGAAGTAAAGAAAAATGAAGAAAAGGAGGAACATAAAATTACAAAAATGAAGTTAAATAGCTCCTGAGAGAGAGTGTGTGAGCAATCCCTGGGGCAGTAGTGGTTAGGGCAGTAAGCTGGACTGTGAACGAACGGCAGAGGCAGTCTTCTGTCTCCATTTGAATAAACAAAATCTTCTGGCAGGTGTAACCATCTTTTAGAATTGGAAAAAGAAAAAAAGCCCTCACTCAGAAGGTCTTAATTTCATCCCGATAGAATAGGGAAGTTTTTGACGTGTCAGAGGACATAGAAACTGTTTCCGTCTTAGATCTAATTAGGAATTACGGTTGCATTTCAGCAAGTTCAAAGGCAGTCAGTTACTGACTGGAATGAAGAGCAGTTCTCTCAAGATATCTTTGTTTACATAAATATGACTGGAGCAGAATGTTGTTGTAGGAAAACTTCTGCTTTGTTTTGAAGAAATGTAATTTGATTTGGTTTCATCTGCAATACATTTGGATTTTAATACAGTAATTGTTTTATACCTTTACAAGTATTCTCATGAAAGTGTTGTATTTACACTCTTGGGGTTGCATGATTTCCTGTGTCAGTCATTGGACAAGAGCATCATTGGTAGCCTCATCCTGAATTATAAAACTAATGTTTCCCATCAGCTTTATAGGCTGTTCAGCCTGCCAGTTAAGGGAAATCAGATTTCACCTCCTTGTTCAGCAAAGAGGTTTTGCATGCCAGGCAGAACAATTTCTTCATGACTGTCACGATCTCCAGTGAGCTTTTCAGCTGTTATGATGATTGAAGGCTTCCCAGGAGTCCAGCCGCAGGATGCTCTCACTTCTTGGGGTTGTTCGAGTTAGCACTGCCATCATTTACAGTTTTACCTAGTGAAAGAGAGATTGGCTTTGTTTTACAAACCATTACTTCCTGCACTGTCCCAGGAGCCTTTCTCAGTACTCCTCTTGCATTACTAAAGAAAAAGAGTTTATTTCATAGCTATCACTCACCTGCCAGTACCCCTTACTGCTCATCTGCTGTATTATAGAAGTTGAAATGTTGCAACCAAATTCTAGCTGTGGTACAGACTTACAAACTTCACTAAAGACATTAGTAGCCAGGCAAAATATTGAATATATGGAAGTATAAATAATGCAAAACTATTTTAGGTCACATTTTTGGCTGAGATAGTATAGTTTTTGTCCTATTACTCGTCCTACTTTGTTTCGGTGTTGCAAGATTACATCTCTCTCCCAGTAAACAACGACAGATGCAAAACCACACTTATATGATACCATTTCCATAGCCTCTGTCTGTCTCATGGATGGATTCCTCCCTCAACTTTTGCATTGCTTGTTTTGGAGACTTTTTTAGTTTCTTTTTTTTACGTCAAGCAAGATTTTTCTATTATTTCTTTTTTCCTCCCTGGGTGGTCCAAAAAGTCCACCTTCTAGAGAGCCAAATGAGCAGAGTATCTGTTTAAATTCTTACAGGTTTTTCATTTTATGCAGAGCAGCAGGAGGATTGTTGTGCCTTTTCTGGTGCAGAGCTAAATTTCCCACCAGAGCCATATGTCTGCAAAGCGGACCTTCTCTCTCCCTCAGTGGATCCCAAGGGATATGAGCAAGAAATGTGGCAGCTGCCTTCTTTCAGCTACAGGCAAGTATAGCAGGACATTTTTGTGACAACTACAGCACTAAAGACTGCACTTCACTTCCAGTCCGGCTAAACCAAAGCTGCCAGCAGACTTTCATCAGAGCCACTGATACACTATATTGCTTCATTTTTCACCAATAGCATCCTCCAGGCATATATATGACCCCCAGGCAGTCAAAGTAGTTGCAGAATTTGCCCAATTCATTGCTGTGATGTAAATGCATTTTGGAACCTTACCAAAAAAGGAACCAAGTGGAAATGCCAGAGACATTTACTTAAAGGAGTGTAGGGCGTCTTGAGTCCCAGATTTTTAAGCTGCTGACCAAATGCTGCTTTCAGTGCAGCTTTTCAGACAGTGCTAACCATTTTTTGTCTTAGCTTTTAAACAAGACAACAAAAAGAATTCCAAAACATAACCTTTAAGTGAAGACTTGCAAGCACCTCTCTTTGGTTATCACTAAAATTGGGCCCTTACTGGAATGCTAGGCCCAAACACTAGACATCATTGTCAAAGTCTGAACAGCACAGTCTTGCACTCACTGTGTACAGTGTCAGTATGAACCCTCAGTTGGAGCACTTGCAAACTACAGGAAAGGCGTGATCCTGGTCCACACTTCATAGCCTCATCCTCATCAGATACGATTTTAGTCACTCTGGGCAACAGCAGCTTTTTTCCCCTCTAAAGCAGCTGTTGCGTTTGAGTATGGCTATGTCTGCTGCAGAGTACCATAACCTAAATTCTCTGTGATAGCTTTAAATTAGTTAGCTCAGGACTGGCAGCCCTGATGATGACAGCAGAAAGCTCAGGGTGGGCTGCATCAGCAAAGAGCAGGATAGTGGGCTGTGATGAGGCTGCTACAGGTACCTCAGCTGATACAGTATATAATGTGTATCTTGATAGGTATCTCAGCAGAGCACAGTGGGAGCTGAAGGAGAAAAAGGACAAAGCCAGGTCTAGTGTTGTGATGTGTACAGTATAGACCTACCATCTTCATTCATTGTTATTTATATTACTGTAGAACTTCTGAGCTCTATCTGATCCCATTGAGTCAGGTGTTGTGTAAAGACAGGAGAAATATGTAGTCCTAATTCCCAAACAGCTTACCATCCCCATATAGGAAAGAGAGAGAGGACCAAGGAGGCCTTATGATACACTATTAGAGCAAGTGATCATGACACACCAGGAATCTAAGTATCATCACTGGTTTTGCTAGGTTTTGTAGTAAGTAAATAATATACCAAAAAAGGAGGGGGGATTTGAAAGAAAACAATATATTAGATTTGTGTGTGTTTTCTAAGTCAAGAGATGTTGTGAAGGGTTTTGTATGAAAGTTTTAGAAGTGGGGAATGAATGCTGGCATCATGGGCTTATTAGAGCCAGGGTCCATTGTGTCCCTACTGATGGGATGGAAGAACCCGAGGTCATAAAATAACCAAGATGAGGGCAAATGTTCTATATTTGATGCCACAGAGAAGGAAGTAGAGGGACACAGAGCAGAGTAACATAGTAAAAAATGATGGGCAAAGAAATTAACCATTGCAGCAACTCCTTGATTATGGATATGAAGGGATAAATTGCTTTGTCTAAGCAGATGAAAGGGTGTTTGCAACAATTCAGAACTAAATGCCAAGATGAGAGTTTCAGCTGTGTGGACAGATAGGAAAAGCTGCAGTTTATGGGGCCTAAGGGCAAAGTGAATGGTAACACCAAGTAATAGTTCTTTCATTTGGGGAATGGGAGGTGCATTTTAGCATTTTTTTTTCAGTTGCTAAATTCAAAGTATAACTTAAAATACAATTAATTTCACCTTTCTTTTCTTGCTGTTTTGAAATAGTGTAGGCTTGGTGTTAGAAAGCATACACCTATTGACAGATTCTGTTTTTTTCCCCCCTCAATTTACCTATTCTTCCATGTTCATTTTTCTAAGGAATATCAGTTATCATATAGACTTGTGTAACTGAAAAAAATGTTTAACAAGTACCTAAAAGTACATATGTGAATCAAATACCCACACAAATTTGTTTTCTATTTACTTGTGCCATTTACTGTAGGCATCAAAGAGCTTACCTAGGGGTAGCTTTCGTGGGCTATGGCTTACCTGGCTGAGCATTTGAACCTAAGTCGTCATTCCTTGTTAGGAACAGGAGCAGCATCTTTAAAATTGGAGCTGTGAAGAATGTTCTTAAGTTGTTTGCAGACATATCAAAATGTTTTCATACTGGCTAGCAGCTAAGCAGATCAATGGTCAAGGAACGCTCTGTGCAGTGTAAATGGCTACAGGCCTTTTGCTTCAAGGACATATTGCTCACAAATGCAAGTTTTATATCACCATCATCAGAGATTTGACACCACTATGCAATAAAATCCAATCCTGCGTTTGTTGCTCTGCCTGATTGAAAGGCTGTGTCATACGGTTTTTTTCAGACTTTTTACCAAGGACTGATGCACACCATTTCATATGAAGTAACAAATACTGTGCAGTCAGGATGAGGTTCACATGCTTCAGTTTCAGCTCACTGCAAATAGAAGCCAGGCACTGCTCAGCTTGCAAGTGGCATGCTGGTCTGGAGCATTTCTGAGAAGCCCATTTTCAACAGTCTCATCTTTTGGGGCTTCTCCTGGTTTAGTAGATAGTTTTGTTTGGCCTGTGCATGCTTTCTGGAGAACAGAAGAATCCAGGGAGATCAGCTTTTAAACCTGGTGGTTGCTGGCAAACGCTAGACCATACAGTACTTGAAGGAGAGCAGATGCTGGATGGTTAGCTTTGTTACTAGCTTCTTGCATTAAATGGAGCAGTTGAGCAATATGGGCAAACTTTAACTTTGGCTTGCCTAGGATGCTTACATTGTATGTGTTATAATAGTTTGTGTCCAGGTTTTTTAACAGATGTGTCTGAATTTGTCAACACAGTTTGTAAATGTTTAATGCTTCACGCAAAAGCTTTTCTGCACTGAAAAAGGAGAATTTTGCAGTTTTGAAAAACTGTGAAAGATGAATCATCTGTCTTTCAAATTTGCCTCAAATCACTCAAAATCTGAACAGTGACAATGAGTGAATGAATTTTTTTGGTCATTTCGGTTCTACTTTTCTGAAATAGTCTCAAGATAGAAAGTTTAGGTCTGATGTACACAGTTGTGAACAGCATTTACTAATTAGGACAAACCGCTGCTTTTTACTTCTTCAAAATCTGCCACCTACCTTTGCATCTTTTATTTTAGCTGCCCCTCAAATAGACAGTTCAGTGGGGTGGAGGGCTTGGGTGGCTTTCAGATGTATAGCTATAGCTAAAGTTTCAGAGGCCTGATGATGAACATTATGAATATTCTTTTCAGTCTTTTTTCTCTCCAGTTTTGATGTACTGTAAGTCCCATGTGCCCTTAAAGTCATGCTCTTTACCAACACAAAATACACAACTTAAAATAACACTGTAATGGAAGAGGCAGACAGGGGCCTGTCTGAAGAGTGCAGATTCCAAGTAGAATTAATTACTGCCTTGATACTTGAAAATTTGTACATTCTTCCCTTTTTCCTTTATTTCCTTTGCTTTTAATGATATATAATTCCCTCAAAGTTGAGCAGGAGTTTGAAGCAGTGATTTAGTTTAGTATTTACTTGAAAACAGGATAAAAAGAATTACGTTGGAAATTATAAAATACAGGAATTTAAAAGAAGACCTTTTCTGGAATATTTTTGTTCTCAATAGAGACTTTCTTGGAGTTGAAGTGTGGGCTTTTACTTAGCCCAGGTTATTTTAATAAGAAGCCAAAAGTTTCTGCTTTGTATAGTATTGATAAATGAAAAAAACCTGGGTGTATGAGCATGAACTCATTGAATTCATGTTACTGATTTGGCACATCCCTGTTCACATTAAAAACATAGCAAGTATGATGCTACCATTTTAAAAATAACAGTACTGCTTGTGTTTCATTGCTGCAATTCGGGATAGTTCTCACTTTATTATTATTATTATTAAGGATGCTGAGCTCTTCAAGGGAAACCTTATAAAAGTGCAGAACAGTAACATACAATAGTAATTAGAATCAGGTACTTTAAGGAGAATTTCAATGTGTTATTCTGTAAGCTCTTAGTTGTTTAAAGAATAATTTGCTCTTCTTCAAGGCATTGCAAAAAAATAAACAAGTAGCCAGTGTTTTACTGCTCTCTTTTGCAGAAATGTTAAAAGAACCTGTTTTCATATCCTGAGATCATGTCATACCCCATGAAGCCAAGAGTGGTAATCTGAATGGAGAATAACTTGCAATTGTAATTTGGTGATGAGAAAGTTAGCAGGCCATACAAACACAGCAGTAGTTTCCCTAATGTGCCAGTGACTATATGCTACTGCTGCAGGCACTGTCTTTCATGTGAGATATAAAGCTACTGTCCTTTAAGAGCTTTGGCTATTGTGACTGCTGTGACGAGCATAAGAGTTAATCCCAAACGCCTGGAATAATTTCAGCTCAAACTGAATTCCTTTTGTCTATTGCATCATTCCTCTTCACGCCCCTCTTTTTTTTTTTTTTTAATATATCTAATATTTCTCTTCCATAGTCACTTGGCATAAACAGCTGTTTTGCACCACTTTGCCAGTGGCGAGCAAGCTGATCCATATCAATAGTCTCGTACCAGCTTGGCAGTCAGTGAGTACAAGCGTGTCGTTGTAAGCAGGCATAGTGCTGAGTTATGTCATTGAATCAATGTCTGTCTGGCCCGCTGAGCGCTAGCCTCACTTATGGGCCAAAAGACTTCTGTTCTTCTCTTCATGTTCTTGCTATTGCATGGGGGTTTTTTGCCCACACTGAGGGATATTAGCTGTTCCCTCCAGCCCTCCTTCACAGGAAAGGCAACCGGAGAAGAACTGCCTGTTTTCTGGGGAGTTTCTTTCAATTGTATCACATAGGGTTGCCTCATCCTCGTCTTGAAAGGCTGGGTGGGTTTCGAGAGTGCTCAGCCTTTAGCTGCATTAGCTATCTTCTTCCTCATTAACTCTTAGTGGGATGTGGGGAAGCAAAGAACCTATTGTATCCCCATTTTGCCTTCATCTCACAATTAAAGAGTAAGCCTCCAAGTACCTTACCTACATGGGCAGCTACAGCAAAATTATAAGGGACTTATTTGAGCGCTTCCTGAAGGCTACTGGGGGATAGAAACTCTGATAGATCAGAATTAATTGAAGACGATGGGTCCTTGTGAGGAAACAGATGAATTTATTGACACAGTCTACCAGCGGAATGAAATTGGAGACTAATTAACTGGAGGCTTTCACAAAATTCATTGGGTACATCAATAATTAAGAGGGCAAAAGATGCATTTTTTGAGAACAGTGTGTGAATATGGGCTTCCAATGAGTTGGTTTGTTTTGGCATCTCTGTGTGTTTAGTAGTGGAATTTGTGCCTGGGAAGCTAGGTTCAGTGATGTTCTTCTGTATTTTCTGGAGATAGTAAAGCAGGTATAGAGGAGGAACAAGGCGAGAGTAAATTAATGGGAAAAATATGGAAAGAGTGGAAGAAAGCTGTGTGACTGAAAATGTAGTAAGCTTCAACCAGAGACGGTTTTTCACTAGGAGAGTAACTGATACAGATGCACTAAACAGCTAGATTTGGGTGAACCTGCAAGTTAAACACAGCTGTAGTATATTTGATATAATTTTATACCTTTTTAAGAACAATATGTGAAGCATGGTTTAAAAAAAATACTAAAGCAGTAGAATTTAGGAATGGTGTCAGAGTAAATGGTACCTGGAGCTGCATGTAATATATGCTGTTTCTAGTTACCTTACTCATTCTAGCTTCCTTTCCCTTCCACTAAAAAATTTTAATCTTGCAATGCTGATAAAGCTACTGTCATTTCAAAGGAACTGGCACCCGCTGGCTTTGGCCTGTTATAAACATGCATGGCTGTGCATATATACAGGTATGCATCCATATACACAGCACAAATTAGAAACTTGCAACTTTCTCCATTCAAGTTTTGAAGTAATGGTGTTGTGGTTGTGTACTATTTTAAATGGTAATAAGAGATACAGAGATTCTATAGAGAAAAGATCATCGTAGGCCTCAGAAACAACAGGGAAGTATACCGAAGTGGTTAAATACTAAATTTATGACAATTTTATCTTTAGGCCTTAAAGAAAATCCTAAGAAAGCTTTCTTTTTTGTGTGCTAAGTACTAATCTAATCTAATTTCTTCTTTAGCAATTGCCATACACTGTAATCAATTGTTAAGAACAGGGTATTCTGCATTTATTCACTAATATTCTGAGTTTTAAAACTTGTTCTGATAACCCCCTTTGTTTATGCACTAGAAATGGGATGTGTTTGAATTTTCAACCCCTGCAGGAAAAAAAGCAGAACTGCTGCTCACTGGTTATTTTGATGCCCTGACGTTTTACTAGCCTGCAATTGCTGACTCTTCCTATTACTCTGAACTGAAATAGCAGTAGTGTGTTCACTATATTTACCAGGGATGGTGAATCATCTGATACCTGCCATATTTCTACAGCAAAGGAGAAAAATCCGTTTAAAAACTCTGCAAAATGCAGTAGTAACATCTTGGGGGTTTGTTTATTGTTTTCAGGGTGCTGGGTGCACTGCACTGGTGGTAGCTGTGGTTGCAAGGAAGTTAGAACTTACCAAAGCTGAAAAACACGTGCATAATTTCATGATGGACACCCAACTAACTAAAAGAGTAAGTCGCACTTTATATTCACAACTGAAAAGGAAATGTATGTTAAATCTATTTCTGCATTTGTTTTAAATGATCTCGTGCTTCATTCTCTTACTGAACTTTTTCATAAGTGTGATTTTGCAAGGTGCCATGTGAGGGCAGTGAATGTCCTGAGCACTCTGAAGTCAAGGGCAACAGCAGGTTCCTGGCAGATTTTGAAGGTTTGCTTATTCTTTTATAGATGGTCCTTGCTGCTGGAAGATAACTCATGTAACCAACAGTTAAAAGCTATGAAACTAGAGACTAACATATAAAACTGACAAACTCTCATACAGCCTATGAGAAGAATATGTAGAATTCTTGTGGCTAAATAGATGAAATGACTGATATATTTCAGAATTTCAAGCTATGAAGGACTTTCCTTTAGAAAAAGATATGCCTTCTTATACTTAAGAATAAATTTCAAGTATTCATAGTTTGTTAGTGAGGTAGTCTTTGCAATTGCCTTGTGTATTGAACACATGGCTCACAGCTGCACACAGTAATGCAGCACCCAGAAAGATATTTTGTAGATAATAAAAATATTGAAAGAGGTATTAATAAGAACAAAAACTTTAGAAATCATTAAAATTCATAAAAACTGTTTTAAATTTTTCCTTAAGAGATATAACTTAAATTTTTGTTCACAAATAAGATCTTGGAAAATGAAAGAACACAGCAAAGAAGGCAGTAGAAATCCTGCATCCAGGAAAAACAGGTCAGTGTTGAGGAAATGCGAAAATGAGTGGGAGCTACAACATCCCCTCCACTTGATTAATCTTGGTTATTGAGGAGAACCAACACTGAGAGGAAAGCCTTCACACTCAGAATGGGAACTCATTGGAGCTTGTCCTTACTGATGGGTGGAGAGCTCTGAAGCAGAAATCAGGCTCTGCTCCGGATCAGGAAGGTCGGCTGTGTCAGCAGAGCTCCTCGCAGTGGGGCTGCATGGTGCTGCCTCAGTTCCTCTGCTCAGGAGACCCAGGAAATGTCTCCACTGGAGCAGATGCCCCTCTCAGGCATGTCAAGACGTTGCTCTAGTTTTATTGGCTTCCACGTCTCTGTGCCGGTCTCCAGGGAAAAGCATACATCTCCCCTGAGTAGTTACAGTGGGGAAAACCAAAGATGAGTGGGAAGGCGGTTCTTACAAAGGCATAAAGGGTGGGATTCATGTAACCTACTTTAAATGTCTAGCTAAGCCTGCTGCTTTACACCCCCATTATAATCAATTAAGGTCCAGCTGATACTAGGTCACAGAGAACAGTTTGTCCCTTCCTAACAGAGACATATACTTTTGGAAATCTACACTGGCAGTACCAAAAATGAGGTGAATCTTATCTGAGTCAGTTCATTTGATTAGAGTAGGAATCTACTGTAAATTTAGGTATTTGGCCAAATGAATCCCACCACAGGAAACTAATATGTGAAGAGTATAGAGAAACACAAAGCTAAAATTGTCTCGCTCACAGATGGTGATTTAGTGGCAGATTTCAAATGCAGCAAACTGCTTTGATGCTTGTCCACGATGAGGTAAGAAATTGCCATTCAGGGAGCTGACAAGAAAACTTTTCAAGTGTAATCTGACAGCTGAGCTGAAAATTTCTTTTGGGGAAAAAAGGTTTTGCGAAGATTGGCCAGATGATTTTGAGAGTCTGGTGCTCATTTGTGCCTTTTAAAGTCTATTCCTTCAGCTATCCTTCATATAAATCTAAATATCAGTTCAGTAGGGTATCCAAGTAGTGTTTTGGTAGCTTCAGTACTCACAAAACTCAAAGCAAATGAAAAGCAAACCAACCCTTTAATTTAGAGATGCCTATCACAAATCAGTTCCACAGATACTGGGAGGTTTCCTCACAGCCTGAAGACAGTCAGACCTTATGGAAATACAAGGACTGGAGATGTGGAGGAGGGCTCTAAAACCTGATTCTGCTTCCACTGAAGTTGGGCCCAAAGTTCTCCAGTGCTTTTATAGGTGCAAGGTGAGAGCTCCTGCCCGGCGGGAGTGACTGCACGGCATTCCCACAGGGTCTGAATCGATACATCTGCTTAGCTCTGACGCTGCAGTGGCTGGCACGATAGAAAGCCAGAGAGAGAAAATAGAAATGAATAATAGGACTGTTTGCCTTTATAAGTAACCTAATAATTGTGTCATTAATCAACATTACATTTAAATTGTCTATTGTTTTCAGGTATTCCTCAGAATATTGGAGGGCCTAGAAAGGAACTGTGGGTACTCTAACATTTTATAGACCCACTAAAAAATAATCAAAGAATTCATGAAATAGAACACTAGCTACATTCATTAACAAGGTATTTTTCCATCTCCTGTGAGAATGCTAAGAAAGAAAGCAGAATAAGGAAACAAATGCAGAAAAATAAAATCTGTTTGAACAACCCTGGAAATTTAAGACTGTTAAATTGCTAAGAGAAATAGGAGGTAATAATCATATAAGAAGAGAGGAACTTTATGGTCCTATAAAATACATCATCTAGTTAATTACCATACAGATAATGTATTAATATTCCCTCACTGTAATTTATATTGCCATAAACACCAAATGGTCCTAACTCTTCTCAAGAGGGACGAGTAATTCCCAGATGCAAAGAAAGCTGGTCCCAGTATCACTCTTACAAGCAGCACAGAAATTGCTCAGCAGTCTCTCTGATCACACAATTTCTTTCTGGCCTCACTGCTGCAGCTTTCTCATATACCCACTTTCCACAGACAGAGTCTTAAGGTGCTTTAGAAAGGGTTTACACTAGAATGGATTAAAAAAAACACAACATAATGCTACTTTTTGTCAGCCTGGTGTTTTTCTTTTATTAAACAGGTGAAAAATGCTGCGGCCAATGTACTCAGGGAAACATGGTTAATTTATAAAAACACAAAGCTGGTTAAAAAGATAGACCATGCAAAAGTAAGGAAACATCAACGCAAATTCTTGCAAGCTATTCATCAGTAAGTACTATTTTGCTTTGCTTTCTTGTCCAAGCATTTTCATTCTCTCTTTCTCTCCCCCTACTGAGAACTTTGATCTTGAGTTTGCATTTTCTCCTTCTTTCAGAGTAAGACAAAAATGAGGTTTTTATTGTAGTGTCTATTTAGAAAAGAAAGTACGCTGGCTGTGTATGCCCAAGAGGATAAATCAAAATTGCTCAGTTTTTTCATAGGTGTTCATAATGGTTCATGAATTAGCTGAGCTGGTGTGTGTGTGTGTGTGTGTGTGCGCGCGCGCCTGTGTTTTCCCACTGAGACTATCCTTTGTTGTATCTATTTGCCCTACAGGTAAAAAAGCTGCAAAACACAATAGATGCTGGGGCGGGGGGCAGGGGGGGGCTTCATTTGCAGCAAATGTTTTAATGATTTCACATCAGAACAATGTGATAGAACAGCTGCTATGAGTAGGTATGTTGTGTTTAATGAAAAGCATATACAATCAAGTCCTCAGCTTACTTTGTGCAGCTCAACAGCAATTAGCTGCTTCTCTCCTCCATATTTTCTTAGTGGTTAAAATCAAAAGTAGGTATGTCAGCTATTACCCCTGGCATCAGGTGTACAGAATGGGAGTATATGCCAGCAACCATTAGTATGGCTGTTGTTGGACACTGCTGGCATAATTCAGATCAGCTCTTCCCCTCTGCTGAACCCCTAAAGGGATTGAAAACAAGCCTGAGAATTGTGACCAACAATAGGATAAGATTGAATTATGGTATGCCAGTCTAAGTATTTAGCTAAAATTTGTAATATGTATTATTTGTCATAAAGCTATCTCACTGCTAGAGTTGTACAAGGATTCAGTTACTATTATTTCTTGGATTATATGGGGGAAAAGGCCTTTTGTCCTCAGGAACCACAGATTCATCATAATGAATGGCCAGGACCCATGCCACTATTTGTGTGCTTTATTTGACATACCCATCCAGCCTGTGGCAGCCATTTGTACAGCCTGCAAAATATGTTTTCATGACATACTGTGGAAATGCAGCTAAATTAATTAAGGTTCAGTTTGAACTGTTTTTTTTTTTTGATAACGTCTAAGAGCAGCCTGTGCTCTTTAGAAATAGTTGAGGCAATAAGAAGGCCACAAAAGCTGAGGCATTTTTAGGTAGCATAAAAACTATTTTGGCTCAATTCTGACATGTTGCTCAGCTTAAATGACCGGGGGGAGAAGAGGAGGGGCAGGGGTTCGAGGGTAGAGGATGGCATGTCCTGCTCATCCTTTGCAAGACTTGAATCCCTGATTGCAAAGGTTATGCCTTAACATTTTTAACCTTATTATTTATTCTGTGTGTGTGTGTGTGCGTGCGTGCACGCATATATGTCCATGTGTATGCGCAAAGAGGAATCTTAAAATAAAAAGCACAGCAGGCTCAATCTGCAGCTTTGCATTACCATTCAAGCCCAGAAGAGCTTCACAGGTTGTAAAGTGTTGTTGTGCACTTGCCTTAAAAATTCATTAATCAGGTCAGGGGGAGGGTGGGTTGGAGAAGGTGGCAGCAGTCTTTTTTTTTTTCCCTAGCTGTACCAGCCAAACGTTGAACAGCTATATTAATAATACATTTCCCTCTGTCCTTTAGCACTTTGCTTCCCATTCCAAAACCTATTTAAAAAATATATATATATATATATATATAAATATATATATATATATAGCTTTCTCAGTATGCTGAGGAAGGTGCCTTGGATGGAAACATTGCTCTAGCAGTCTGCTTTCTTCCAGTGGCAGCAGAGTAGCTGGGTGCAATTAGTTTGCTCTCCCCTTGCATCTTTGAACTTTTCTCAAGGGACCAAGGGACTCACCGCAGCATATGGCTCTCTTCCATCTTTCTGGATTCTCAGGTTTTTATTGGTCCCTCTCCCGCACTTCCTCAACTGTTGGGCTGGAGACAGGGATGAAAAGAGTGAAGTTTTAGGGCCAGTATTATACAAGAAATCAGAGTAGGGCATGGTAACAGTCTCAAACTCACAGCCCTAAAAGGTCTGAAGATATTGCCTGTGACTGTGCTATCTTCAGCTGGTCTGGGTCTTTTTTCCTCCTTATACACTCTAAATAAGGTAAAGGTGAAATTGGCACTCTGAACAATAATACTGCATTTTTATGTATTGTATGAATAAGAAAATCTACAGCTGATAGCTAATGGGAAGGTTTCAACATACCGTAAGCTCCCTTGTCATAAATGCAAGTGAATTAGACTCCACGTGAGGCAGTTAGTTAGTTACTGAGTAGAAGCAGTAGCAAGTCCCTAGGACGTCCCATGTGCTGAATCAAGCCCACTGTGCTCATTTGGTTGTTTTAGTATATTTTACAGTTTGTTTTCTTTTGTTTTGTCTTTTTATTTCAACAAAATGAAAATAGAGCTCGGAAGTAAGTTGTATGAGCTGTTCCTTTCTAAATTTGCAGAATTTACCACTGTCTGCATGCAAGAAATAGAGTCTTTATTTGTGAACTTCGATGGTCTGATTGCTGCCATGGAAACACGATCCAGAATCATGATCTTTTGCTGTGATAAGTGAAGTTCATAAAGTCAGGATGCTTCATATTTCCTCTTAATGAACTTGAGAACAAAAGTCTGTCAGTTTTCTTGTAATCTGGCTGCTGCAGCTAAAGACTTGCCATTACCTAGAGATATGTTTTTACAGTCTGTGTGGGTTTTGGGCTGGCTACCATTAGGTACTGTCACCTTGATGTCAGCTGGTACTGCTTTTGATAACAGATTGCTCAAAAGTTTAGAAGTCAACATGCAAACTGGCAAATAGATGATTCAAAGAATCTCAAGAAAAGCAGAAAGCATAGATCCTGCAAACTGTTTGCGAGAGTGCTCACCAAAACACTAGGCTTATCATTCTGGTCAAATCATTACATGCTTATCTCTGAGTCTTGGGGCTGTAATAATATAACTTATAACACTGGATGGTCTTCCATACTTTTTTAAATAGCTCTAATGCATAGCCTCTGAAAGCACCATTCCTACAAACTACACATACATTGTGCTCTGAAGGAAGCCTCTAGGGGAAGAAAAAGTGTGTATGATATTCAGTAACAAGCTGCTGGAATGTCAGCTTTATGTGAACAACTGATTTCTACCTTAACAGAGTTATTTCTACATATTAAGAAAGATATTCATTGTTCACAACTTACTTTCCTCACAGAGGTTAGCCTAGATGTGAAAGGCAAATGTTATTAACTAAAGATCTGAATACAAACTGCCTAATTTTGGAGCATCTCCCAGAAGGCTTTTATTTATTTAGATAGATGGACAGACACACAGACAGCTAGAAATACAGATATGTATATCTACATATCTATGTATACAAACAAAAGCAAAAAAAAACACAACAAAAACTTAATACATTGTTGAAGCTACCAGCCTTCACCGGCTTCTCAGGATTTAAGTGGTAATTTGTATCCATTTTCTCCAATTTAGTTTAGAAAAATAAACATCATGGAATAGGATTCCTTCCCCCAATTCTGCCTCCAGTTTAAAATAATTTATAGCCATCTTAGAAATGTCAAGCTATTGGAAATGAACAGATTGGTTGGCTTCCAGCAGTCTAAGGATATAATCCTGATCCCTCTGAAAGCCTTGGCAGTTTTGTTATTAACTTAAATGGGGTCCAAATTTCATTCCCTGTTTATTCAAAATACAGAGAAGGCAAAAGGATTTTCCACATCTGGGTTGAGGCTGGAGCACTTTGAGGCATACAAAGCCATGAAGTGAAGAAGGAGAACTTCTTTGCAACTGCCATGACTGTACCACACAAGCTGGCAGTGACATGGAGCTCTTTTTTGCCACTGCTAGAGTTTCAGTTTTTGTTTTTACAAGAACAGTTGCATATGCTTTTGTAAAGTCATGTTTGCTTTATAAGGTATACATAACTTTGTAAGTAACACAATAATTGGGAAATAGGCAGAGTGTGTGTTAGCAACCCACATAAAATGCTGCCGTTATTTTCATTTGAGAACTAACCACTTGGTTGCCCCTTGAGATATTAGAAGACTACTTGGCATCTATCATCCATGTGTTATAAATTCATGTGTTATTTTTGAAAAATGCTATTTATTGCTCAGAACATCCACTAGAAAAGTCATTGAAAGTCCAATTTAGTCTCTGTTGGGAAATGTTTAACAAACCACTCATATACTTAAGAGATAAATTGCTTATTTTTGAAAATCACATATAGAAACCACTCCTATAGAAGTTAATCTGAAAAAGATGGAGTTTAATTCAGAAAGCATGTAGAGAAGATCATGCATATAGCTTTCAAAGTATGTGCATAACATAATACAGTTAGTTAGGTAAGCATCAAAGATAAAATATACACTCAATTCTTTCATAATATTTTTGAATTGTGCATTGAAAAGGTATGTCTAACAAGTTTAAAATGTAATCATATTTAGATTTGCAAGCTAGGTATAGGAAGGTAAGGAAATTAAACATATTGGCAAGTATATCGGTTATTTAGCTGCTGGTCAGATGAAAGTTCTGTTTAAAGTAGTGGGAAACTCACTTATCACTGTATTTCCATCAGGTTCAAACACCTGCTAACCCAATCCATTTCCGACTGAACAGGGCTAATACCTGTATCTAGTCATGTAGGCATGGGAAGATTCGCGATTGCTACAACATTAATGACAAAAATTGTTTCTTTCATGTTTCTTCCTATATCTACTTGTCACGATACTGAGGCTTTGAGGAATGTTTTGGCTTTCTTTCATGTAGCCTGGATAAACTTATCTCCCTTTTTGAATTGAACTTCAACCATGGCAAACAGTAGTCTCAAGGACATCACATTTCCTTGCTCTTTCTTTTTTGCGGTGTTGAAGAAGCATGCTTCTCATTGCACCAGACACATGACCAATTCTGACTCTACACAAAGTACTCGAGGCATTGTCCATGCGGTTATTTGTTCTCGTAAGTTTATGCATGCTTTCTAGAAAACCTCAGGTGACTACACAGCTACCCACACAATCTGACTTAAAATTCCACTTTTTAGATTAAGAAGTGTTAAAATGGAACAAAGGAAACTGAACGATCAAGCCAACACTTTGGTGGACCTGGCAAAGGTTAGTAGGCCATTATTGTTGTTTTGCATTAATATTCATCCTTTCAAAATGAAGAGTGTGTAAGTGAGTGTTAGGCATTACACATGCAAATAATGTTAACAACAACTTTGTTAGTTGTAGAAAAAGAAAATATATATCTTTTCTTGGTTAATATTTATTAAATGAAACATTGCATTTACAGCACTGGTCAAGGTTTGAATGCACTTTTTTTTTTTCCGAATATTTGAAAAAAATATTTCATAACTGAGGGGCTGATCTGACTGCAGTGATAATGGTAAATACTTAGCCTGAACTGTGAGAGGGCAGCATCTGTGTAGAGCCGTATCATAAAGGATTCTCCTTTCCAGTTACAGCAGCTGTGCTATGAGGGACCACAGTTTCCAGGCACTCACACAGACTGAAATCGGGGGTTCTGTGTTTCCACTCTAGCTCTTCTGTGAAGCAGTGACTTATACTTTAAATGACTAAGTCTCTATTAGTTCCAATTTTTTTAATAGAATAATAACTGGACACTTTGCTGATATAGTATAAGGCTGTCAATCTTTTGAAAGTCATTTGAGATAAGAGAGGCTATTCAAGCACAAACTACTTGCCTGTTGTTGTTTTTTCAATATAAAACTATAATGAGACACAGGCGGCTGAGCGCATTTTGGGCTTCACATTAGACTACTAATATGTAACAGTTACTTTGTATGGACTTCATGTGAGGCTGCATTAGAAGCGTTCGTATACTTTTCCTAATGGTTCCTCATACACATATCTTCAGGCAACTCAAAACCTATCTCAACTTAAAGAGCATCATCAAGGCAAAGATTAGACACAGCAGTGTTTGTTCCGCTTTTACTGTAGAGAACCACCTGCCTTAGCTTCAGTTGCTGAAAATACATTTCATTCTACTGCTTCTGGCAACTGATAAGGACTTTTCAGATACTATTTCATGTAGACTAATTTGCTTTCAAGGATTATGCTAGCATCCTGAAACAGGGGGCAGGGAAAATGGATTATAGACACTCAACTGATACTTCAGTGCTTTGCACTTCAGGTAGTCAGTCATTCAATTAATTTTTCATTCCCGTATAATGGATTATAAATTTCAGCCAGTGTGTCGACTTATATCCAATTATTTTAACTTCAGTTTAAGTCTAATCTGAAGTCTTAGACTACAAGAGGGAGAAATTCAGTCATTATTTTTAACCACTTCCGTGCATCAATTGCAAGAAAAACAAACAAATGAAAGAATAAAACCTGACGAACTCTATGAAATAATACACTTCAGATTACATTTGTACTGATCATTATGACATTTTAGATTTTACCTGCATACTTTCCATTAGCAAACACTGTTTTGCGGAGGGCAGATAGATAGATGGGGGAAGGTAGAAGCAGAGACGTGTATGCTTGAGGCTTTACTCCATGCTCTACATTTCAAAAAGAGTCCAGCCTACTATTATTTACAACCAGTTCAAGGAAACCTGCTCGGCTTAAGGAGAAAACAAGCAAAATTGTTCTGCTTAAAAGTATCAAGTTGTTTAAAAAATTAGAGGAAGTACAGGACAGTCAAGAGCACATCACTGCGCTTTGCAGTTTTTGGTCTCCTCATGGCTTATACAATTAATTCTGTTCACAAATCTTACAATGGTGCATTTCTAAACACCTGAACTTCTAAAAAGGTTTATCTAATTCATTAAGAGCTTGACATTTAAAATGCTACTGAAAACACCAGTGTTACATTTACATTCAAAAAATTTAGTACCAATAGAAAGCTTTGTTGTGAATCTACAAGTAAAATTACTTCATAAGACTAGATCTTTTTCTGATATCCGTATCCTCTTTTGTGAAGTGCAAAACCATTTAGGAACCCTTGTAAAGCTGTGCTGCATGTTGCAATGTTTGTAAGATCTCTCTAAACCTTTGCTTACATCCTTCTACTTTCAGACTCAAAACATCATGTACGACATGATTTCTGACTTAAATGAAAGAAGTGAAGATTTTGAGAAGAGAATTGTTACTCTGGAAACTAAACTGGAAACTTTAATTGGTAGCATTCAAGCTCTCCCGGGACTGATTAGCCAGACAATCAGCCAGCAACAGAGGGATTTCCTCGAGGCCCAGATACAAAATTATGATAAGCATGTTGCCTACAGTGCTGAGCGATCACGGTCTTTGTCAAGAAGAAGGAGATCCTCCTCCACAGCACCACCAACTTCATCAGAGAGTAGCTAGAAGAGAATAAGTTAACCACAAAATAAAGACTTTTTTGCCATCATATGGTCAATATTTTAGCTTTTATTGTAAAGCCCTATGGTTCTAATCAGCGTTATCTGGGTTCTGATGTCAGAATCCTGGAAACCTGAACACAATGTTTTAGGCCAAAATGAGTAAAAACTCTTTTTTTTTTTTTTTCCCCTCTTCCTCCCCTCAGATGCACAGTGAATGCACCTATTATTGCTATATTAGATTGTTCCCCCTGTAATTTCACTAACTTTTTATTCATGCACTTCAAACAAACTTTACTACTACAGTATATAATATAATAAAAAGGTTAATTTCTGCACTTACTTGCTTGGTTGCTTGGACTTTAACAGTTTAAAAAAAAAAATCATGATCAAAAGCCCTAATACTAAACCTTTAAGAAACAAAATTCAAGCTTAATTATCCCTCAGTATGAAAACTCATTCTTTAAACTTTGCCTGCAGTGGAGGGGGAAAAAAAATCCGTGTTCCTATAACAGTGTGCTGTGTATGTATAGTCATTTTAAAAGGTCACTGACGACTTCAGTTACTGAAGTCTGAAGTTACTAGAAAATCAGTTATGAAGTATGCCATGAGTTTTTAAAAAAATCTTCTTATGACTTTTGTTTAGCATTTCTGTTTAATAATGCATTTGTACACACACACACGCGCACGCGCGCACACACACAATTTATGCAATACCCATGGCAAAGACTTTTTAAACTATGTGTGCAAAAAGCATGGATGAATTCCCATTAATTTATTCAGTTCTTAGAGTCTCCTAATTGTACCAGGTAAGTATATCCAGAAAGAAGTATCACTTTTAAACTGGTAGTCTCCCATTAAAACTATTTGGACTTTGAAAGTCTTAGGTTGGTCCTTTTTCCACTCCCGTCTTTGTGTTTAAAGTTTCTGGAGTGACTGAAGACACAGAGGTACAGTACACACAACTGTGTTATGGCAATACACGGTTCTGCATACACCCCATGTAGGCAATCCCCCAGCCTCTGCTATGCAACAACCAAGCTTCGTAAGACGCTTTTAACAATGTTTTCAAAAAATGTTGGAAACAAATCTGGCATAGACTGAGTTACACCGGTGGGGTATCTGTGGTACTTTACTTTCATGCACAGATAATAAGGTCTCCTGCTTTCCTTAGAAAGCATATGGTGCACATTTGTGAAACAGTTCCAGCTGACTTTTCTCTTGGTTTCTATTCCAGAGCAGCAACCCTAGATAAGCGTAAATGCACAGTACATACAACTTGCAATCATGATTTCTATATAAATAAGAAATTATATTACTTTATAAAATATTTTATAATATTTGCTCTTTTATAAATATCAAATTATATTAGTCTCTACTAATTTACAGACAAGGATTACAACTAGAGCTAAGTGTAGCCAGTAAGTAGGGGTAACTGTTTCCTAGGAACACTAAGCCTGTCTAGATGTAACTAATATGCATGGTCAAGGAAATGAGGGTTGCTTTACGGCAAGATTACAAGTTCTGGTCAGTCGTGACAGCCAGGGAGGACAGTGACGCGGAAAGTCAGGCACAACAGAAGAGCTATTCTCAACACCCCGAATTCCCCAAACCAAATGCATGACCTTCATAATCTGAAAAAGCAGCACACACTTTAGACCTATTTATAAAAAAGGGCTTGCCTTTTTAGTACAAAAATACATACTTGATGAATATGAGTTATGTCCAGAGGCACTGTTTGGTTATAAAAAGCTCAAGAGATTCTCCAACACCTTTTCATCCTTTGGGAAGATGATGCTTTACAATACTTCCCCCCCCCCCCCAGATGAGCAGCACAGTTGCATGCCTTGAGTGCTACTTCTTTAGAGACTGGTTTTTGTGCCTAGGACTAATAAGCGCTATGCACAGTATTTACAAGTCTGCTTTGTTTTTTCAGAAGTTCTTCTCCTTTGAGTTACCAAAGGCAAAAAATGGATGATATTATATAGTGCTACTACTGTGCCAGCTCAGTCACAGTAAATCCTAAACTAGATGTGATTTTTGGAAGGCCATGAAGCCATCTGCTTTACACGGTTGGCAGGATTAGAAGTATTGATTAGTAATACTGGGATTGAATAGTTAGGCATCAGGATCTTCTTTTTTGAAGATTTTCATTTTGTCATTCTCACATTTTTTCATGTATAGTTTAGAATGTTTTTGCTGTCATTGAATGCAAAATACCCTTTCTGTAGCTTAAATCATTGCTTTTTCTCTTGTCAGCTTGAACCAGCTCTTATCTTGCTTACATCATCTTTTTATATTTGTAAGACCCTTTTCATTATTACTTTTCCCCCTCTAGATTGTACAACTCCGTTTTTAAACAACTGTACTTCTATATTGAAAATTCTTGCCAATCTCTCAGTTAAGGTTGAGTCAAGATCTGGCTACAAGTGTTGAGCTGGCTTATCCTGCTGTGAAAGAGCAGGAAGAACTGTCACCTTAACCTCTCCAACCTCTGTTACATGGTAGGACTCAAGAGTTTGAACCTACTAAATTCTTGCAAGCAGTCCTCTTAGATGTAATGGGACTAATCACATCATCAGGATTTTGTAATAGTCTGCCAACTTCTTTTGCATTCCTACAAACGACGACACCATGGAATACTCTGGTTCAATTTCTTGATTTACTCTACAGCTCACTACAGATTTTATCTGAATTTTTGACACTGATAATTCTTTCCTTCTAATATCTGGCTTAGAAAAGCACTACATGTGAATCTCGTCCAAGAAAATACAGATAGAGATTTATATTCAGGAGAGCGCAAAGTACTATGGCGTTAACTTTCTTACTCCTAATACACAATTCCTTTTCATTTTTCCTTGTTTAAATCTTGTACCACAAACGCCATTACTAATTTTTTTTTACTTTATTGCTGAAACATAAGCTCCTTCACAGTGTTCACCATATCAGCGCGCCAAAAGAAGAAAGTAGCATTATGGCAGATCTCTGAAACTGCTTCTCTAGTTGCATTTAGATTTTTCTTTGAATGATTGTTTACAAATAACAAGGAATCTCTCAAAAGAGGCACATGGCATATTTACTGTATTACAAGTTGAAAAGCCTCATGCGTACTTTTGCTTAGTCTCATGGACTGGAAAATTCAGCTTTCGTTTGCTGCTGAATCTCTCTGTTTCATTGCATTCCACATACCGATTCCACTTACCAGTTACTTTGGAATCTTATTACTAATCCCTGCATTTTTAGTGACTCTTATACCAAAGATACCTTGCCAGTAAAGACGATCACAAACAGGCATATTCACCATGTTTAAGACTAAGTACATTGATTCAAATAACGAATGTTATATTTCAGTCTTTGCAGGATCAAAATAATATGTTCACAGCATAATGTACTTGCAAAATGCTCTGCAGATCTTAATTCTGCAAATCAGTATCTGTCATAAGCCTGCAGATGTTCCCAGATAGACCTGTGCAACTCAGATTTTCTTTACCTCCCACAACTCCATAGCATTGGCTCTGATGTGGAAGAAACTTCACTACCTGGAAGTTAAGCATCCAGCTTAGGAGCTCTGAACACTTTCTGGAAGCCCAAACCTTTCCTCATGATTTGAAAACCTTGGGCCTCTAGACTGGGTGCTCTGAATCGCTGTCATCATTAGAGGTCAAAGAGAGGCAACAGGCATATTGTTTTACTGCTGTTCAGTTTTTAAGACTCTTCCCATGTCAGGTCATACATAGACATTCAAAGTGATGCACAGGACACTAAAAGCATATTTAAATATAAAAGAAGAATAAATAGTTTAAATATGAGTGCTTAATATCCAGAATAGAACCTATTACCCATGTTCTCCAGATGGAAATTGTCCCAAAGCTCTTTTCCCCTAATGAAGAATTACAAAAAAATTTCAATGAGTTCTGTCTTCAGAGGAAAGATTTTCTAATAAGTAAGTCTGTTCTTCCATTTATCAAAAATTTTGTTTCACATATCATTTTTTTTCCTTTTTCAAAAGGGAGAGAAGAAAAAGCAAGTGCCTCCTTTGGCCCTTCTTCTCCACCCCTCTCAGAATAATTAGGCAGTGAGGAACAGCCAAACAAAGAGGAAAAGGGAGGAAAGAGCTAACACTGCAATATCTAACTTTTAGGAACCTAGTCCCTAGCAGTATATCTGCAAGTGCAGGTAGAAACAGTCAGAAATTTACTCCACCAACACTCCTGGCTACCTGGATACAAGCCAGCTGTGGCCCAAGAGCACCACTGCCATATTAGTACAGTCCTGAGGTGGAGCTTATCCCCATTTAGAGCCAACCATTTATGTATGTTGTACTTTATGTGTACTTAATAATAAAGTTACTCTACATTTGTCAGTCAGGGCTTATGAAGTTGATTCTATACATGGGAGATGACTGAAGAAAGATGTTTAGGAAATGTCTTTGCAGTCAGCTGTGCACCAGTATGCCTCCGACCTGCCCGAGCTCCACATCATCTGCACATCAACGCTGGTCTAGAGACATGATAGTGAGTTAACAGCACTGAGCAAATAAGCCCCATCTCTCAGGAATAGGTGAATGTGCAAGATTATTGGGAGAGGAGAGTTCTGTTAATTTATGTAACTGTCCTCAGGACAGGAGGCTTAGCACAGCACCAAGCCTAGTGCAGACACTTGACTTTCAGCCAAGAATTTTCTTGCAGCCAAGCAGTTCAGCATATGGATGAAGCAGGTGCAGTACAGTCTGGCCAGGGTGTGTAGATATGCTCTAAGAAAGCTAAAATGGAGTCAGCTGCCAGAATTAGCATGAGCATGTTGCCCTGTATTATTTATCATAGTGATACAGTTCAAGGTCCATTAGGTCAATGATTTTCAGGCTTTTACATGAAGAAGTTTCTCCTGTGGAAAACTGCAAGTCTTTCCACATAACAGAGGAGATGCAATACAGGTGCAGTCCTAACAAAACTGTAAGCCATAAATACGAACCTGTCACAATCTAACATGGCAAGTAACATTACCAAACTGGATGTAGAGATGAAGCACGAAATGCTTTATGTTGACTTCCCTTGCATTGAGATTCACTTAAGCCCATTAGCATCTTTAAATACTTAGGAGAATCTAGATTATTTTCAATTACACATGAAGAAAACAACAGGCTTTTAGTTCGAGTCAGAGGTTCTACTTTAAAATGATGCTTATTCTGATCTCTTTGTCTTCCAAACCTGCATTTCCAAATATCCTAAGATAAGTCTAAAGAGCGGCTCCATGTTCTGTTACATTACAACGAAACTGGTCTCTAGGCAGAAAAGCATCTCCAGTCCAGATGGATCACATGGTACAAGGAGCAATAAGAAAGTTAGAGGAAATGCTGGGATAGGTGAATTGGCCAGTTATAAACTTCAGAGCTTAGAAGAGATTTAAGTGAAGCTTCACTTTGGGTCTGAAAGTCATGGGTATCAACACAAAGGAAGAGACAATGCAATTATGTTTCCTGACAAGGAGCAATAGGGATGCACTGTTTGTGTTTAACAGCATCCATCACTTCATGCAGCGAAAGTGGTCAAATGATTACAGAGATATGAGGGCTGCTCATCACACAAAATGAAACAAGTTTGGGTTTTTTTCCCCTAAAAAGAGAACTCCAAAACTCCATAATAGAAAGCAGAAGAAAACATGAAAGAGCTTGTGATAAATTAGTGCTGGAAAAGGCAATCTTGCCAGGCAGCTAGCCTCCAGAAAACTGGAAGAAATGAGGTTACAAACAAAAACAAACAAAAACAAAACAAAAATAAAAAACTACTCAGGAGCAGTTTTGGACACTCAGAATTACCCTTTAAGAAAAGCTTTACAATGTGCTGAGCAGCAAAAGCCGGCCTGCCCAAAACAAAGCATGGCAGTGCTCTGCCATCCCAAAGGGACTGAAAATCCAAATTTCTACAGGAGAAGTTAGAAAGGCCCACGGAGATAAACTTGGCCAGCACATGAACTTCACACAAGTGTATGACGACAAGAAATCTGTCATTTTCCCACCCAAAGATATCACCATATTTCTCAAATGATATTATGGACTGGAAAGAAAATGTTTTTCCTATCAGATCTCAAGCATGCTAAGACAACGCTCATTCTGACAGGTCTGTGCTGCTGCTGCAAGGAAAACACAGTGTCTGCTGCTCCCCTGCTCAAAGAGGACAAAGCTGTGCTGTTCTGCAGCACCTTCTCAAGACAACCACCCACTTCTAAGATCAAAACCAACACTGCTCTGTCAGCAGCAGTTATCTGGCTCAAGGGAAACAAAACAAAACAAGTTTACACCTAGTGTCAAGACAGACTTGATTTTTGTCTGATGCTCCTTAGCACTTATTGATATCTTTGCTTGCTGGAGCTCAGACTCTGACTCGCACTACACGGAGGCGAGACAAGAGGCTGAGGGATTCACTCTCCAGCACAGGAGTTCAGAGCACAGTGCCCAGGCAGAAATGTGCCAGCAAGCCATCTGGCTTCATTAGCTTCCTTTGAGTCAGAGCTTCCAATATGTTTGACTAATAACTGTGACTCCAACTGACTGCATTATCAGTGGTTTTAACAGGTTTTTAAAGCACTTCCTGCTGTTGGGCTCGGGATCCCTTGAGCAGTGTATCGAATTTAGGTAGTTCAGCCAGCACCACTGCGGGTTCATTTCCACAGAAGGGCCAAGAAATGTCTGTGCCCACTGAAGTCACCTGCTCAGCAGGTACTTAACACCTTCTGGGTGCTTAGCACATCCCAAATTAGCTCCACAGAGAAGCAGCTTCCCCATGAATCCCAAGCTCCTTTGGAAGATAATGCAGGAGTAGATGGGCCGGCTTCTGTTCTTTTAGCCATTTTAGTTACGATCTACACACAGAGGAAGCTGCTCAGGTATCAAAAGTGCAGTGGTAGGAAATTAGGCCATACTTTACTTATTTCAGTTATCAAACACATGAAAAGAAACCTAAAAATTGTACATAAGAAATAGACTGCTTTTCGAGTGCTACAAGATTCACAGTTATATATCCTGCCATGCTATCCTGTTTTATCCAGTCTATAAAACAAATATAGCAGAACCACTAAATATATTTTCAGTTTGAAGCAATTACTGTAGTACAGCAGCATGAAATAAGTGCACTTTCAGAATTGCAGATATTCTTCTCAGCAGAATGGAAACAGAAGAGAGATGGGCAAGTGGTGGGCAGGCTTTCCAAATAAGTTTTGCAACAAATTTCAGAGAGATAGAAATAGGACAGAGACAGAGTTAGATCCTCAGCCGTCACAGCCTGGAGCCTGTCTGTTAATGGTCAATGGATAGGTCTGAATTGTCCTTTGAAGGCCATGCCCAGCTCTGCCTCGAAAGAGAGATGGACCACCTCCACAGGCAATGCTGATGTGGTCTGGTATCTGGTGGCAGCGCAAGAGTCTCTGTTCTCAGCCCAGATTTCATCAGTCCAAACATCCACTTCATCTGTCAGGGTAGTCAGCTCCCTGCTCAAGGATCTCCAGCTGTAGCATATAATATTTAAAGATGACCAGACATTAAACTACAGACAGCTAGACTGCTACCATAGAAAATATTTGCTTTTAACTGTTTAACATTTGCCTTCTTTTTCCTTTGCATTAAAAAGATTAAGAAGGAAAGAGTATGAAGCGCAGTATTGGTTTTATTCAGAAGGAACAGCTTGTTTCCATGACATTTATACATTAAGCTTCTTCTAAATGACAAGCAGATTGGTAAAGTCTCTCTCCCCCCACAAGCTGTCTTCACCCTCCCCCCCCCCCTTTGATCTTTGCTCAGTGGCTCTAAGAAAGACATTGTCAGATGCAGAGGCCTTTTACAGCCTTCTAGGTTGGTGAAGAAAACGCCAGTTATTTGTGTACAAAGTGGCCAGATACTAGCTGGTGGCATTTGAATGCACAATTCAGGTTATGATGTTCCCTCTGCCTTGACTCTCACTGTTGGTGCTGCAAGAAGCTAAAGAGTAGCACACCTTGCACTGCTGCTCAAGTTGTCTGACAGTTATTTGAACAGTTCTGGCTCAGCCTGAGAGCATGATGCAGAAGCTGCACAAGGACGATCTTTGCTTCTAAGAGTTTTGACCATTGCAGATGCTTATTTCTCTCCCCGTTTCCATCCCAGAGCAGAGAGGGAACAGCAAGGAGGAGAACCCAAAAATCATATCCAAGTCAAAATGCTACCCAGGGCTATCCCAGTCTATATGTGCTCCACAGCCTGGCTCTGTGGAACAAATAATAAAACTCAGCTCAAAGATTAAGGAAAGCTATGTGATGCCTGACCTTTATTCTTTTCCTGCCAAAAAAGGATGCATTGCTTGTGCAAGGTATCTCAATTATTTCATAGAATCATAGAATTAAATACCAACATTTTCTGGTCACAAAAGGGATATAGTGACAGCCATGTCAGAAGCATGCGGGAAAGTGAAAAATGGGCTGATGATATCTTTAGGTACAAGGCAACTGAACAAAGGATCCCAGAAAGGGATGTGGCCTCATGAAGAGTCAGTCAGGAAGCAATCTTCCACTGCTCACTAATTCATTTAAACAGAGACAGAAGATACCCTGAAGCTGCATGCATATTACTGCTCCAAGTAACCTGCAAGATGATTGTCAGAATATGTTGATGGAAAGTAAATTCATATTTTAATTGCACACCCTGGTAGCCTGTACCATTTCTGGTACATAAGTCTCCCATGAAAGAGGAGTCACAGAGGACAATGTATCTATCCAAATTAGTCTATAGGAAATACCACTCTGTTCCCTGAGATTTGATTTCTCTTCCCTCAGGGGTGGATGTATGTAAGCCACACCTGTTAACATACTTGGAGAACAGTGCATCTGCCAAAACAGAAATTCCCTCTGTTTTTTTTGAGGAAAAGCTGCTGAAATAACCCAAAAGCTTGCTGGCAAGGGCGCTCGTAAGAAGGGAAAATTTTTCAATTCTGGAAGAGGATTTGGTTCAGCTGTGTCATTTTCTATAAGTGCTCAGATGACCAGAATATAAAGACACATATAAGAGCAAGAACCAGCATGCACGTTTCTTCTCCTGCTCCTTTCCAGGCGCATGCCGTAACAACTGCACGTCAGTCAGTGCCATTCTCCCTGTCACAGTATGCTCTCCCCTAGGCAGCAGGAAAGCTGCGCTCAAATCCCCATAGGTAATAAGAAGTGTCGAGTGCACATTTCCTGACAGCCTCTCTCTTGCCTTATTGGGTGGGAAGAAGCACCAATGACTTGGTGCTTTGCTTCTTCCACTTTTATGGAGTCAGAGACGGTCTGAACATTGGCATCAGGCAATGCCCTTTTATATGTAATGGAAATCCATGAGACACTCTCACAGTAAGTAAATGAATCAAAGGGAATGTGCCTTACTGCATATTTTTATTGCTTTAGGAAAACAGAATTATTAGCTTAAAAGGTCAGAGATGACTGCTTAGAATTCTGCTGAGAAGTGCTGACCTTACTACTATTAAAAGATGTGTTTATATTTTTACTGGATGTTGTGTTATTGCAAAAAGCAAACAAGCAGACAACATTACATAAAGTTGTTTCTTACTTCACTATTGCTGTCGCATAGGCAAAACTAGCAAGCTGCTAACAGTTAGACTGAATGCAATTTGGGTGATGGTTATAGGAAAGCTTAGACTGATCAAGGTTAAAATTGCTTCAACATGAAAACATACAGAATAGTTACAGTTATAACAACTAAATGGTCAGAGTTTGAGAGCATTAACTACCATTTTAATGCTCATTTCTCACTAAAGGTTTTGAGTCTCTGTTGTCCTATTAAGCGATGAACTAGAAGACAAGGATTATTTTTCTTCATCTATGATTTAAGAGACATTAAATGTAACTCCAACAGATGGAGTGGGGCAATGAGCCCAGACAGAAGTTCTCCTTGCTAAGGGCCTAAGTCCTTTCCCCCCATGATTTTACTCAGCTTTGTGCATTTAGTCATTTTTCTTCTAAACCCTCTTCCTACCTCCCCCCCAAAACAAGCTGACCCACTTCAAAGAAATCTTCATTTGACAAGTTAATTCTCCCTGTTATTCAAGGAGAGGCTCTGGGTACCTAAACCAGGTCTGAGGATTGCACTAGGCAGCTTGATCTTTGGAAGAGGTATGAAAAAAATCCAAGTAGAGTGGCACTTTTAAACTCTTTTGGGACCCCAGCTCTAAAATATCCTAAAAGTTATTTTAAAAAGCTGAGTTCCCCCTCAATTCAAGTGGGGTTCACATCTCTCTAAACTCCCAGTGCACTGTGGGCATAATATAGGAATTTTTCTAGTAGACACTCATGCAAACACAAGTGCCACAAAAGTACTTGGCTATACAGTAAATGAATGGGAAAAGCTAAAACATCAGTGTTACTGCAGTTTACTTTTCACTTAAAACATTGCAGGAAGTTAATAATATGGGAAATGCTGTAAGTGCTTTATTTTACAAGATGTACAACTATTTCAGAGGTAATTTGTAACCATTTTGGCATTAACCAGTCACTTAGAAAAAGCACATGAGAATTTGCTGCTGAAAATTTATGCAACTTCACCATTTGTGACTATCCTAGACTGTACACAAAGTATGTGGGATGAGTTGACGTGTTATATTTCTCCCTTCCTTCTTTCAGATTTGCATGATTTGAATATTCCTTGAATTACTGGCAAGAGATTAGTGCTGTGGTCTGAAGAAAGAATTTCATGAAGAGGGTTTTTTAATCTTTATATATATATATATATATATTTTTTTTTTAAAGCAGGGATGCTCCTTTCAAGCCATACACCAAAAAGTGCTCCTGCTTCTCTGTTGACAACCCACACACTTTCAGACTCCCATACTTTCAACTTGTCCAATTAATATTTTCTTTAAGTGGTGCCAAACACACAGAAGTCTAGCATGGATACCACTTGCCCATCAGCTGATCTGAAGTCATGTTTTCCTTACTCAACACCTCACTCCTCCCCTAGCCAAGGAAGTTCAAAAATCACTGGATTACAAAAAACTTGCAGTCACGGCCATGGACCTAACTTCAGCCAGGCCCTGGTAGTTCTGCAGCCCACAAAGACAGAAGCACACCCAGCCAGAAGAAAAATCTCAAAAATGCCAGTAACAGGGAATGGGATGGGAGATAGGATTGCAGAAAGAGTAATGAGGACATTGGTTAAAAACAACAAAAAAAAAATCACCATGGAAGCATTTTGGAAACAAAGGCCGTGAAGGAAAGTCAGTCTAAATTAATAGTAGCCTTTTAAATAGATTCCAGTAGGCTTTAGATAAAGCCCTTAACGGTTTAATGGGATCAGAAAGCATACATACTATGCCTCACCCCAGGTCAAGTGCCAAAACCCAGTGCAGCTTTAGCTGTTGGAGCTAAAACCTTTCAACACTGAATACATTTACTGGTTCCTGCGAAACAGTCTGTTCACTTCTCAATGAGCAATACCATCCACTCTCAGCTGGAGCTTAGTTAGCACAACTGTTGACAGTGCCCTAAACTGAGCACCTCCGTTACTCCTCTCGAAGGCACCCTCTTGTTTCCAGAGGTTAGAACGGGTTCGTTTTCATGTACCGTGAACTGTATCACGTGAGGAGGGCTGCTGGGTAACCCCAGCAAGGCAGCAGTCGCCTCTGCCCGCTTGCTAGCCAGGAGACCTCTCGGTGGATTTTCACCCAGCGGCAACTAACCGTCAAGACAGTTTCTGTTCCTGACCCATCACTTCTTGGACAACCCCCAAATGTTTTTAGGTAAGTCCCACGCATAACATGCAGGGCATGCAGAGCAATGCCAGCACGTAAAATAGCTGGCATCCTCTGCGAGTGTTTTGGATTTGGGGTCTTACCATGCTATAAGCAAAGAGCACGCAGCCATTCCCTCACACTTGTGGAGAGAATGCAAGTTAAAAGCAGAAAACCCCCAAGAATCAGAATACCCCAAACAATGGAGAATATTGCACCCAAACTTAGAAATAAAATACTTTTCCAAACAAATCAGTCAAGAATTAATACTTTAAAACAAGCAAACAGACAAAAAAAACGCCCAGAACTTTAATCTAGGATTCAATTTTCTAAAGCACCTGTCCCATCACCATAAGATTAACACACCTCCATTACTATATATATTCATCTTCCCAGCTGCCATTAACAGCACAAGTAGTTTCTGCCTCATAAATTTGAAGAATTTTTTACAGAATTTGTGTGATCTGTAGTGTAAGTAAGTAAGCTAATTTTTCATGACGAAGCATTTTTTTGTCTGATGCTAATCTCAAAGAAGTGTAAGTAAGACCTAACAGCAGTGAGGTCACGCCAGCGTGCAGAAGTCAGCTGGTGCCCTGCTGCAGGAGTACCCAGCTCGACCCACTGTCTTTGCTGCTGCAAGACTTTCCCAGCCTGGGTACCTGGCAACCCGAACAACCTGTCCTCTTCCAGCCGCTCTTCTGCGCTCCTCAAAATTGCTGCAAACCACCACCCCCAACCTTCGGGTGCCAACACAAAACTCCAGTGGAAAGTGCCCATTGCAGCTCTTTGCAAAGCGACGCTATGGAATTGTACATTCTCTCATCACTTTTAAAGAAAGAATGGTTAATTATTGGGCACTCTCTTGCTCTGTAAATGTGATGCTTTTACACTACATTAGAGAGGCTAAACTAATCCAGGCATGGATTTGTTCATACACTTGGTCTTCATGACCTGTAACATCTTCCAAAGAAAAGTTTTTGCCACATGCCTGTTCCTCAGGGGGCAAGAAGAGAATCACAGAATCACAGAATCACTGAGGTTGGAAGGGACCTCTGGAGATCATGTACTTCAAACCACCTGCTCAAGCAGGGTCACCTAGAGCATGTTGCCCAGGACCCTGTCCAGACAGCTTCTGAATATCTCCAGAGAAGGAGACTCCACCACCTCTCTGGGCAACCTGTGCCAGTGCTCTGTCACCCTCACAGTGAAGAAGTTTTTCCTCGTGTTCAGATGGAACTGCCTGTGTTTCAGTTTGTGCCCGTTGCCTCGCGTCCTGTCGCTCGGCACCACTGAAAAGAGTCTGGTCCCATCCTCTCGACACCCTCCCTTCAGATACTTGTACACGTTGATAAGATCTCCTCTCAGCCTTCTCTTCTCCAGGCTAAACAGGCCCAGCTCTCTCAGCCTTTCCTCATAAGAGAGATGCTCCAGTCCCCTAATCATCTTTGTGGCCCTTCGCTGGACTTGCTCCAGTAGTGCCACATCCCTCTTGTACTGGGGAGCCCAGAACTGGACGCAGTACTCCAGACGTGGCCTCACCAGGGCTGAGTAGAGGGAGAGGATCACCTCCCTCGACCTGCTGGCAACACTCTTCCTGATGCACCCCAGGATACCATTGGCCTTCTTGGCCACAAGGGCACATTGCTGCCTCATGCTTAACTCAGTGTCCACCAGCCCTCCCAGGTCCTTCTCCGCAGAGCTGCTTTCCAGCAGGTCAGCCCCCAACCTGTACTGGTGACTGGGGTTATTCCTCCCCAGGTGCAGGACCCTGCACTTGCCTTTGTTGAACTTCATGAGGTTCCTCTCCGCCCACCTCTCCAGCCTGTCCAAGTCTCTCTGAATGGCAGCACAGCCCTCTGGTGTATCCGCCACTCCTCCCAGTTTTGTATCGTCAGCAAACTTGCTGAGGGTGCACTCTGTCCCTTCATCCAGGTCATTGATGAAGAAGTTGAACAAGACTGGACCCAGGACTGACCCCTGGGGGACACCGCTAGCTACAGGCCTCCAACTAGACTCTGTGCCACTGATCACAACCCTCTGAGCTCTGCCATTCAGCCAGTTCTCAATCCACCTCACTGTCCACTCATCTAGCTCACACTTCCTGAGCTTGTCTATGAGGATGTCATGGGAGACGGTGTCAAAAGCCTTGCTGAAGTCTAGGTAGACAACATCCACCGCTCTCCCCTCATCTACCCAGCCAGTCATTCCATCAGAGAAGGCTATCAGATTGGTTAGGCATGATTTCCCCTTGGTGAAGCCATGCTGACTACTCCTGAGCACCTTCTTGTCCTCCACATGCTTGGAGATGGCCTCCAGGATGAGCTGCTCCATCACCTTTCCAGGGATGCAGGTGAGGCTCACTGGCCTGTAGTTCCCTGGGTCCTCCTTCCTGCCCTTTCTGAAGACTGGGGTGACACTGGCTTTCTTCCAGTCCTCAGACACCTCTCCTGTTCTCCATGACTTTTCAAAGATGATGGAGAGTGGCCCAGCAATAACGTCCGCCAGCTCCCTCAGCACTCGTGGGTGCATCCCATTGGGGCCCATGGATTTGTGGGTGTCAAATTTGCTTAAGTGATCTCTAACCCACTCCTCCTCCACCAAGGGAAAGTCTTCCTCTCTCCAGACTTTCTCTCTTGCCTCCAGGGTCTGGGGCTCCTGAGGGCTGGCCTGAGCAGTAAAGACTGAAGCAAAGAAGGCATTCAGTAACTCTGCCTTCTCTGCATCCTTCGTCACCAGGGCACCCACCCCATTCAGCAAAGGGCCCACATTTTCCCTAGTCTTCCTCTTGCTGCTGATGTATTTGAAGAAGCCCTTCTTGCTGTCCTTGACATCTCTAGCCAGATTTAATTCCAAACAGGCCTTAGCCTTCCTTGTCACATCCCTGCATACTCTGACAACGTTCCTATATTCCTCCCAAGTGGCCTGTCCCCCTTTCCACTTTCTGTATACCTCCTTCTTCTGGTTGAGTTTTGCCAGGAGCTCCTTGCTCATCCATGCAGGTCTCCTACCTCCTTTGCTTGACTTCCTACTCACAGGGATGCACTGCTCTTGAGCCTGGAGGAAGTGATGTTTGAATATTAACCAGCTCTCTTGAACCCCCACTACTATTGCATCTTCCAGCAAAAAATGGGCATGAAGGAGAAGCCAAAGTTGTCTGGCTCCCCAGAGCCAGACCGCAGTGCAGAGACGCTGCCACATTTCTGCTGTGGTCCCAGGGAGCTGCGAGAGCATTCAGCTGCACAGCTCTTGGGGGTGGGGGGAAATAATTCAGCATCACATTAGCTTTTAACATTTGATTTTGTTCTTCATGGGAACAAAGACAAAAAAAAAAAAAAAAGCAGCCTTTCAAAGGTATTCATGGTAAAGCACAAGTGGGTGTATGCTGGTAAATGCACAGGAGTGAGATATTCCTGGAGATCCTGGCTCGAGTCTTGCTTTGGAGCATACACAAGACTAGCATTTTGCTACAAATCAAAATCTACTTGCCTGGGACACATTTCAGCCCCATACTCTAATAACTCAGCTGAAGCCTCCCTTGCTTTTTCCAAGTCATGAGGAGAACAACATGTCTCCATGAAACATCCTGACCTCAAAGAAAAATTTGATTTCCCTGAAAACACACTTGGCCAACTACACCCTACAGAGCGTACATCCCCTCCTATGCCACCGTATAGCTGACAGACCCAAGGCAGAGCAGAATTTACTTCGGTTTCAAGCAGGCTATGTTAGAAAGGCAGGGCCCTACGGACTCCTAGCATCAGAGAAAAACCCGTCCTACAAGCTTGCCGTTACATTTTGTTTGCTCCTAGCTACAGGTCAGTCATGCCACCCAGCTGTCAAATGGGCAGTCAAGACTGGTTCCCCTCTCAGAGGGGAAAAAACTGCAGTGCCACTAATATAGGTGAATTTTGCTGGTGAGGAGATAGGAGTACAGGGCACAGAGACGCACAGCATTATTTTCCTCATCCCTAACAACAGTTAGCACCTTTCTCTGTCAGTTATGCTGTTGTTCAAAAGCTCAGAGCCTTTCAATTGTATAGCACGTCTTCTCACAGTAAATGCAGCTCAGAGCATTTTCTTCTCCCCCTTAAGGTACAATTTTCTTCACTTATGGAGGTGTTTATACATTATTCATTTGTTTTCCTTCAGTTCAATAACAGCAGAGAATTTCCTTGGCTTTTCTTTGAGGTTCACAAAATCACTACATCTGTTTACACAGATCTGTTCATCTTTGCAGCTACCTAATTCACTCTGCTTCAAGCTATTGGACATCTATTGGAGCACTAAAAAAAAAAAGTAACACAGCAAAAGCAACAGACTCCAGAAAAGAATAGGTGTGATCACCAGATACAACCCATCCTCACATCATTTCAGATACCAGCCACCTTCTATATTTTGTTTCCTTTGGCTGCACAGATGGTTTGCAACCAGCTACAATATCTCCCAGCAGGTTTCTGAACAGTGAAAGACATTTGGCTTCAGACTTCATATTGTATGCATTGCTTGTGCTCAACTATTGTGCTTTTCTGCCCTTGAAAGTTTTCAGCACTTGCTAATCACCCTCTGGGCCAACACATGACAGAAGTTGGAAGAGGAAGACCTTAGCTCCTAACAAAGTACCTCCCTTCTATAAGCTGTGATGTTAAGGTATACATAGACAGTACATAACAACTAGAAAAAAAGTCATAGTCAAAAGCAGACAACTGCAAAGAGTTCGTACCAAAAGGCAAAAGCCCTCCTGCTCAGACTTCACTCCCTGTTAAATCCGCTTTGCTGAAGTGCAGTGATATTATCAGTATTCAGATGACCCTTATTGACAATACAGCAAAACAGGTTTTGTGCTCGCTCGCAATGAGTGGGGGTCTCTTGTGTTTGGGCTGTCATTGCTCCCAGCAGGATTGTCCCTACTCTCTTCCAAAAGCATCTAAGCCCGAATAAGACTGAAAGTAGGGGGAGCTCATCCACAAAGGTCGCCAAACAAACCCATGGCAGAAAGAGCTAGGTCTAGACTGGCGCTCTAGCTACGAGGCCACCTGCCTCTGTTTCCACCAGCCAGCTATTGGCAGCTCTCTACTACCCATACAGAATTGGAGACCATATTTCTAAAGGATTTAACCCTTCAAATGCATTGCCTGCAAATCCTAGACACCTAGCTTTGGCAGGCAAGGTCACAAAGGATAAATAAGGAAATGACCAGCTTCCACTTGACCAAAGCCTTGCTCAAGGCTTTCCCTAGTTCAGGGAAACTCTTTGACCTTAGCAAGTGATAGGACAAAAAAAAAATCTAAACCCTTTTACGCAGGCTTTGCATTTTTGCACGGCTACTTACAGAGCTTCCCTTTTACTTTTCATCTTATGTTGCTTCAGGGCTTGAGGTCTGCCTACAAACCCAATGCAACTGTCTTGGACTTTGTACCTAGCAATGAACTTGGAAGGATATATTATATCATTAACATTTGAAGACTGCTGTCTATTTAAAATTACAAAATCTAAATAAAAGGCTATGAATATAGACAACTCAATTTCAAGAATTAAGATAAAAATGCATTTCTAAAACAGATTTAGCTGCTCATCTAGTTTTTAGCATTTTCTTTCTGTCCCTTAATTCTCGTTAATTTGTGCAATTTCTCTCTTTGCTTTGAAAACTCTTGCTGAAGAACTTCAGTCCTCACAGTCTTGCACAGCTGCTGTTGCTTTCCCCCGAGGGAAGGCAGTCAGAAGCCAAACAAGTTGCGGCTCCCCCAGGGAGCCCGAAGGATTCCAAAACAAAACCTCTTCTAGCAACAAGTGAAGCTGGGAAGGGAAGGAGGAGTATTCATGCTAATTAAGAGCAGTGTTGCCAGATAAACAAGGTTAGTACTGGGAAACCCTTTCATTGTCTCATGATTTTCATTATCACATGCCACCTTTCCAAGGCAGGCTGAGGAGCAGGGGGAAAGGAAAAGATCGCTGCAATCAAAACTGAGGGGAAGTTCTTCCATCTCAAAATCCAGTGGTTTCTAAGTCTGAGGGTGGGCATCAGACACCTGAAAATGTAAAGCTCTCTGCAGAACCAGCACAACAACCCCCATTGAACAAATGAACAAAAAATTTTAAGGCAGCCAAATCCTAGAATATTTTTCCCCATAGACTCCTAACATACTCTTCAGGCACGTGCTACATGACTACTCAGAAGGTATTGGCAGTTCCTTCGGAGCTGGAGTCCACAGTGTTGGAGAGATCTCATGCTCTCTCCAGCTTATAACGCAACTTTTCAGGCCAGAGCAATCTGACTTTCTAAATATTAAAGCATGCCTATGTTTGCTCAGGTATACACAAAGAAATCTACATTCCACTTTCTGTGCACATTTACCACTGATGTTTTTATTTCTCCTTGATGTAATGTAATGTTAGCTATCAACCCTATTTTTCAATGTTCCTATGCTCACTGTTATGGTAGGACACCTCAACCCATTCCCCAAAGACCTTAAAACGTGAAGGCTAGGTATTAAGAGGAAATAAGTTGTGCAGTTCTCTTCAACCTGATAACTAAGCAGAAAAATGTTCATTCCCTCCTCCTTCATCTCCACTATATGAGATACCCCAAACCTGTGCTTTCATGTGAGGAAAAAGCCCACCACCACAGTAGTGACCCCCTAAACACTTATAACTAAACCAACTCATCTTCATCATTAGGATGTATCCCACCGCACATATGAAACTGGCAATGACTTATAAGTATTCCTACTAATTCTCAACTTTTTGCATACATCTCCTTGGCAGGCATCTCTAAGGTCTATAGTAGGCTCTAATCATATGTATTACTCCTAAGCTTGTGGATGCACTTCGCATTCATACATGCAAGAGAAAAAAAAAAAAACCCACACACATATCAAGATTCTTCTCCAGAAAAATAAGTAGTATTAGTGCTTAATTAAAGTAGTAGTGATGGGGAATAAAAATCTTGCAAACATTACTTTGGCACATCAGCTATAAAGTCTCCTTCCTAGGACACTTTTGCCTCAAGTTTTTTTTTTTTTTTTTAAACTAACAGGCACAGTTCATTAAATCTGAACATCTGTCTAGCTTCTATTTGCCACATAAAGAAAAAGAAATCTTCAACAGGACGATATTTTGTGAAAAATAACTATAGAGAAAAGAGATGTCAATAAACAAACCAAATGTTTGGTAGGGTACAAGGTACACCTTGATTTCCTGAACACAGTAAATAAACATCAAAGTTTTAATGCTTTTAGAAGGGCTTATTATTAGCCTTCACACAGAATTACATGGTCACACACTTCTGTGTGAGCAAGTTTGTGGAGAAAAATTGATTTATTCATATTGGCCTTAAAAGTGTTCACAAACAGTTTCTCAAATCATATGCCAGTACATAAATAACCAGCTTGCTTTTTGAGCTTGGAGAATGCATTAGCTTCTATCAAATTTCCTGATGCTTCACATGTTGTAATGCTTGGATACTAGTCTGCATCCCTAAACAATAACATACCATCCTACATTTTGAAAATCCTGACAGTTAAAACTAGTTAGTTTTGTCTCCTGTGAATAAATGAAACTACAGCCTGTAACGTAAACAAGAGAGCACTGTCTAATTTGATCAGCCCCAACCATAACCTCTTTGGCTGTGCCCTTCAGCTCGAGTGCTTGTATTTGGTTCATCTGCTTCCACTGTTGCACGTACTAAGTCACTTAAAAAGATAATAATAAGATCTATTCTCTTAAATAGGTTGAATTTTAATTGAGATCCCCTTATCCAATACAAGGAGGGTTTTTTGGTTTTTGAGGGGTGGGGGAGTTGGGGTTTTTGTTTCGTTTTTTGTCTTTCAAACTTCAGTAGAGATTTAGTAAACGAAGTGGGAAGGGGGAGGGAGGGCAGTGCATTTTTTATTCCTCCCCAGAATGAGTCCAGGACAACCAACAACACAAAGGGAAGGGCTGCTTAGCACTGCTGCACATAAAGACAACAAGCCTCCTCCTGCAAGTTCTCTTGAAGTGGAAGGTTTCTGTTTGCTACCAAAATTAGCAGCAAAAAGAACAAAGATCAGCTGTCCTTCCAGTCAGACCTATGACTCCTGGAGGTAAATGACTGGCAGGACAGTAACAGAAAACAAAAAGGAAAAAAACCAAAGCCTTAGGAGTAAGATGAAATTGGACATGAAAATAAGTAGTGCTGCTTTAATTACAGTATGCTCCGACAAAAAAATAGAGCCTCTCTCAAATATGTGTTTGAAAGCCAAGAAAGTATAATCAAATCAAGTGGGGTTGCTGGAGAAACATTTTTCTTGAAATAACTTAATGCTAAAAAGCAAATACAAAGTTCATATTAATATCACATTGCAAAATAAAACTTAATCGCAGAGACAGCGGCCCTCTACCTCTTCTCATGTAAAGCATTAGCTTGGCAGCTGGAGAACAGGACGCAACACCAACTACAACTGAGAATTAACTTGAAGACCCTCTGGTGATAAGCGCAACAGGGAACAACCACTCTTGTTTCTATTGTGGCCCCTGGTCTCCTAATACATCAATGTCAAATGCAGCCTCAGCCAGCGTCACATAAATCCAAGGACACTTGGCCTGCGCTCTTCTGCGTCTGATACCAATACAGAATATGGTATCACAGCTAGTTTTCTTTCAGATTTTGTATATTCAAACAAGAGCTTCCTTTACATTTAGGGAAATCCCATTTACTGCAAAAAGCAGTGTATTTTTGGTTTCTAAAGAGCCTGCTTCAGAATAGATGTGGATCAAAGGCTTTACACAAAGGTCTTTCTTTTCCGGTGTGCTTCCCATAGGAGACAAGGAAGGAATTGGTAGTCTAGTGCTTTCAGGCAAATGACCTTTGTGAGAGGGGAGGGAGGAAGAAGGAGGCAAAAACAGAGCAACTTCTTCTTAACACTGCACTTCTGAAGCTGTACCTTGAGAAGGGTAGGTCAGAGATGATGCATTTCTTAAGAAGTTGCTAAAAGCACAGTTTTAAAAGAAATAATTATTACTGAAAGCTGTTCTAAGTCTAAACTTGTCTAGACAATGATATTTCTGGCCATGAATACATTGAGATAATAATTCATTTCCGGCCACTCCAGAATTAAGCTCCTTTATGGACAATGTTCCAGAAGAAATTAAAACTATTTTTTTCCAAGACTGCTAAATAGCAGAGGCCTCCTGTGCAGAGGTAAGCCTTACAAACAGAGTATCCCATGAGAGCAGGAAACACACACAGGGTCCACCTGTCCTCAGTACAAAGCAGTAATAGGGAAAGACGGTCCAAGTCCTCTGCAGTCTTATCTTGCCCCTGCACAGCCTGGGCCCAAGCAGAGGCAGTTACGACTAAGGGCTTTGGCTTAGGCTTATTGCACTCTCAAAACCTCCGACAGCTCCATTCCACTCTCCTTTGTGAATGTGGAGGCACTCAAGAAAAGTGAATAATACAGCAAAATACTGTGTTCTAATACAGCACAACTGCCGATTTAAAATATATAACACAAATGAGCTGCAATGATTTTTTTCCCCCTCAAAATAAAAATATGTCTCTTCTCTGCAAACACAAGAGCTGAACAAACTCGAATTATTTTGCTGTCCCACTTCCAAAGTTCTTTAATAAGTTTGGAAGAGTGTCTGTGAAAATCTTCTCTTTATGACCAAGGGCATCAAAAGTCAGGCGGACTTATTTTTCTGAAACAGCTAGAGGAGCAGCTGGAATGCACCCAGCTGCTGAAAAAGCAGGGTGTGACAGAGGGAGTTGATAGCACTCAGTAACAAAATGCAGATGATGACACTGTGACCAGCTTCTGAACTGTCTGGAATCTGTGACAGAGAATCATACTAGCCAAGTATTACTTTAGCTTGCTTTTATTTTACCTATGGGCAAGTGTTGGGTATAATAATAATAAAATAATAAAATAAATAAAATAAGAGAACACACAAGCATGTTATCTTAAATAAGTGCCTATGTCAATTAAGCTTAACTGACTAAAGAGATAACATTTAAATACTTGGAGGAGGGTGGCCTAGGGAAAGCAGGGGGATTCATGTGCATTGCAGGGTACAAGAACTTTCACTGCTACTCACAGCAACCCCTAGAGAAGAAACTCATCCTTAAAATATTGTAGCACCTAAAACTTTTTTTTTTTTAATTCACAAATGCATAATCGTACAGCACACATTCATTTCTGCCAATAGACTAAAATCCCCATGTAGTTTAACAAGAACAAATTGATGAAGAAAGGCAAAAAAGGAAACACTGCTGCCCGTTCACAAACTAAACTCCTTATGACCACAAGGCTCTCCTCCAGCAGCTGGCAAGATACCATCTACAGTAGCCTCCTAGTCCGAAAAACCAAGCCCTCTGTGAGATCCAAGTATGTCTTTAAACTTAATATGAACGGCATATCCATTTGAGCAAGTGAAAACTTAAATTAGGTTGCTATAAATACCATTAATCCCAGTGTCATAAGAGGGAAATTCAATTAACTTAGATTGGTCCCAAAAATCATATTCAGAAAACGAGATAATGATGAAACACCACATGCTTTTTTAAATTAGACATGCTGTCAGTAGCTCCAAGGGAAAGCTCGGCAGTGGCAGAGACCAGGAGCCCTCTCTGTTCAACTGCAGCAGCTGTTGGTAAGGGCTTGTTGCAATCACCATGAAACCTGAACCACAGCAGAGGGAAGACTGTGAAACAAAATAGCCCGTGAAGAGCAGCTGTGTCTAAGGAGTTCGGCTTCAGTGCCCTTAAACTGTGCTCCACACAGTGAGCTTTTTCTAACCTCAGGAAAGAATCTTCTAGATACCAGAGTCAGAGGAATTTCTAAAACCTCCCTGGATCAGAAAGCTCATTTATCTGTTTTGATTTTATACTAAGACTGGCCCACCAGACTTTCAGGAACTGATTGTGGTCCTCTCACTAGCAAGTGACTAAAGCAGCCATCTCACTGACTACTACTGAGACAACATTTGACCTTGTGCACATATACATTAATATACAATACATATCTATCAAGGATTTGCTTACAATGCAAGCTAAGCCATCTTGTATTCCATTTCTCTCTTCTGCTACAGAGGGGAGAGTGAATGTTGCCTCTCCCTAGCAAGGGCAAACCCAGAAATCTATAAACATTGACAAGTTCACAGCCTTTTTTCTGGATGTTGCCACTACATATATATTCTAAAATCCCCAACACAAATCCTTTACAGAAATTTCCAGACAGACAATTAATACAAACAGGATCCTTTGGCACGTGGACCCTAATACCGGCTTTTAAGTACCAGAAAATAATCCACTTGTACAAAAACTTGTACAAAATCTAAACCAATGGGAAAGAAGAAAGCAGACAAGAACTGCATGACATGATCTCTGCAGACATGAAATGCATCCAAACTCCAGGAACAGCTGTCTGAGAGCAGAAGACACTTTCTGCACGGTATCTAGCTCATCTACCATAGCTTCCCTGTTCTGTACATGCTGTCAGATATAGCACAAGAGGAGATGCATATTCAGTTGAAAAAACAAAACACACACACATGGTAAACCCATTTAGAGCCCCAAAAGAGGTCTTTGCAAAGGTACCACAAAGCATGTGGGTACATGAGGGCTGTACAACTTCTGTAATATCTGCAATAAGTGAGGTTACTTATGGGTGGGTAGAGCAAATGGCAGTCTTGGGCCCACCTCATACTCAGAGCGCTAGAGCAGCGTAGCATTCACGGGGCAGGGGGTGTCAAATAAACCACAGTAATTCCACTCAGTGGCAGGCTCCAGGGCTCTAACGTTAGTCCTTCCTCTGCCCTTTTCCAGCTCTGAACACAAACAGCACTTTGTTGCTCAAGCAAGGGAGCAAAGAAACGTGGTGAGGGTGCTTCACTCCCGCCCAGCACGCATCCCGAGCTGCGCAGCCCTCTTGCCTGTGTGCCAGGACTGGGGAACAGGACTGAATCTGCAATGCTGTTCAGAGCAGAGGTTTTCTCACTGTCTGCAGCCTTGCTTTGTGGTCTTATCCCCTGTCATTTTCCATAATACGGGAGGCAGGACAAGGGTCGATTCACTGACGTTAGGGCTGCATCCGCTCCTGGGTAGGAGGATAGGAAGTTGGCGTTTGGACAGGTCTGTCACAACCCTGCCTTAGTTTGTCACAGCATCCAAGACTAAGAAATTCAGCATCCAATAATACTAAATAGCACATTTACAAAGGAAAGAGGAGGAATTTTTCCCTTACCACTGCAAATCATATCCAGTTTCACCCTCACAAATATAGAGCTGCCAGTGCAATATGCTGTCAAAATCTGATCTTTCTACACTAGTGTCATTTTGGTACTATATCAGGTCAAGAGGGGAGAGGAGGAGAGAGGAAAGTCAAACACAGGAGCTCATCTTGGAAACTGTCAAGCTCATTTCACTAAAAAAAGTCCTTGCCTCCATAACATAAGTGATATTTTCTCCATTTATAACACTTTCCATTTGAACACTTCACAGCATTTTACACTCCGTTCTCCCAACTTCGCACTTATCTACCATGTGGGCATCTCAAGCTGACGTGGGAACACACAGTTACCGTGATAGCACAGCATCAGGGTCCAGCCTTGGCCTTTTGAGGGAGCCGTTTCCCTCCGAGGCTCAAAATTGCCACAGATCTTTGGTGTGCCCCCGCAAAGCCTCCATCTCCGGTACTGCTGCTGCCGCGCCGCGTCCCTCCCTGCCCCTTGCTGGGCGACAAGCTGCCAGGAGGCAGCTGGGAGGGAAGGATTCAGAGGAGGAGGAGCACGCTGCTGCCACTTTCATTTTTTGCAACTCAAGAGCTGAATCAGCAGGAGGGGAAGCAGGGAATCACAGAGCTCAGTTGACAGTCCCCTACGAAAGGCAAGGCAGTCAGTCAAGACAGGGCTGAGAGTTTTCTAGTTCTACAGTTTCCTGTGGTTGCAATGCCCTGCTGAGAGGGCCAGGTCACGAGAACATCATTTCACAACAGATGCCTGTTCTGCTCAATGGCATTTGAGTATCTGAGGCAAACAAACATTATTAACATGCCTGATACAGTTGCTATGTGCAGTATGCTTTCTGCCTCCACAACCTGTAGTGCAATGGGTTGAAAGATGAGTATATCAGGGAGCCCATGAAATGTAGTATTACCATGAGGCTGGAGCTGTGGAAATTACAAAATTAAATGAGGAAAAAGCTCTCAAAAATCATGGATGTTGCGAAGACCCTGAGCAAGAAGCAGAGACACTGCAATCCCTTCCCCCTGCTCCTCAGGGTTTAGTTGCCTGTGCCTGGTCAGCTCTGCCATGGGGCAGCCCTGGGTCAGGCTGCGGGGAGAACAGCTACATGGTGGGAAAGAGCTGTGGACACCTCACTGAGTGTCTCGGCCTTCCCCAGCTTGGGAGCTGCATTTAAGCTCAGGCCCTTCCCCAGGTCCTTGCCTGAGCTATCTTGCAGGTACACTGTTCTCAGCACGTACCTTGCTGACCTGGACCTGCTGATGTGGCTCCCTGGTCTGACCTTGGGCCCACTGTCCCCAGCCCCGCTCTGCTCTCCTCAACTTGGGGCTGTGGGCCTGTACCCTTGTCATGGAGGCCCTGCCCCGCTGCTGCTCCCTGGTCCAAGGTATCTTAAAAACGGAACAACTTTTGAACCAGAGAGAGCTGGGTCGCATACCAGCATCGCAAACTTATCTGGAGGACACAGCGGGCTACCACTCCCAATTGCTTTTGCATTTTCTCTCAGGAACGCCCTCCCCAAAATGTTCTGAGCAGCTGCTCTCCTGCCCACCCCTGCCCACTTTCCTTCGCAGCATTAGCAAGCAGCCAGCTTGGCAGGGGTGGGAAGCAGGGCAGCCAGGTGGATTCTCTCCGCGTTTATTCCTGGTTCAGCGGGGGTGAGTGTGGGGAAATCCAGGGAGAACGGCGAATTCTTCTTAGCCTTCCTGTAAAACTGCGTGTCAATCAGCCTGCACGGAATCCCACGAGTTCTCAATTACAGAAATCATGATGAATTCTCAAATTATATCCACTTCAGGGCAGGGACATTCTCTGTCACATATTCGTTCAGCTCCGATGCACTGGAGCCCTAGGCACCAAATCAACTAATAATTCCATTTCTGCTCTCAGAATGTGTCAGAAATCTCTGAAGACACTAGCTGAGAACTGGTTGCAATCAATCCAGTGAATTAAGCGCCTGTTAGGGGACTTTCATTTTGTTAACTCATAAGGATTGTCTACACAGGAGAGTTGCTCTAATCCAGGGCACTTTCAAAGTGCCATTGATTTTGATCAACTCAAGTGGATCACACACTTGCTACTTTCCTATTCCCTTTCACACAGCACAATAGAAAAAGCAAATGTTATCTAACTCACAGAAGCTTAGCAATTTTTGTGATCCTTAGGAGCGATTTTCAGTGAACAGGAAGAAGCAAAAACTCAGTCCTCTCCTCCCACCCAACAGTTGTATTTAGATGCTGGGAATTGTTTCTTTAAACAATTTCCACAAAAAAGTTTTACAAATTCATAACATTACATTGCAAGGGCAAGTGTGGGAGTTTCTTGAGCAAGTAGTCAGGTATCTTTGCAGCATGTGAACTATGTAGCAAAAAGGTTGCTAAGGTAAGCATGCAGTTTCTTGCTTTTTAAAAATACAACACCATATTTCATAATCACACAAGCTTCTGCAAGTTATGGGCATATAAATGCTGCTGGTCCTAGCAATCTCCTCTTATAAATTCAGTATTTTTCCACCTTAATTTCCTTCAGGAGCAGAAATTTTTACAACTCAAAACTGAATTTTAAAAGAGATTACAGGTGTTTATATAAAAGCATTGAGTTGCCCACACACACCACTTACACTTGCTTTCCAAAAGAAAACAGTTTAAGATGTTATAGACATGCAATTGCTAGGATTATACTAGTCTAACAATGCATACACTACAATTCTCCTGTTCTGTCACGTACATCAACTTATTTACACATTTTGGACAAGATTCTGTTTTCAATTACAACTAATAAAAAATTGACAGGAATCCAACTGGCAGCAGAAGCAGACCCTAAGACCTGTCCCTACTACGCCTTACTCAGAAGTTACTCAGTGTTATCAAAGAGTTCTTAGCAAGATAGTTTGTCCTCTCTGTTCTACCCTACCCTATCACATCCATGCTCATTCAACAAAATCATCTCACCTGTGCTCATACTTGACTGTGTCCCAGCTGGCCTTCATTCCCAGCAGTTTACTTTAAAAAGGTCCCACCATGTTGTGCAAAAGAGAGAAGAACATTTCCATGGCTTTTTGCCATTTCCCAAATATTCTTGGCTATGAATGAGAACCTCTGTACTTTCATAGAGACCTCCACCTTTGCACATCTCTCCATTGCATCTCTTGGCTTTCTTTGCATATTATGGCATCCAACCACACCGCAAAGAAACTAGTGCTGCTTATTAGCATCCCTCTACACGTACCAAATACTGTAGCCTATAGCTGACAAAAGAATACTCTCTATGTTGAGAAAGGACCAAAGTAAACCACAGAGCATAGAAGCACTTAAAATTGTGGGTTTGTTTTTTTATTTTATTTTTAAAGACTTCCCACCTTTTGTTTTCCTTCTGCAAAATTCAAGTTTTCATTGACAGGCCCTGTTTAGGCTCATGTGGTCGAAGTCCATCACATTAGATGTGGTACAACACAAGCTCTAGACATTACCATAAGGCATCAAGGACTTTGGAAGATAATACAACACATGGATGAAACTTGCTGTAATGTCTTGTGCTTCTTATGTCCTAATATACTTGCCCTGATATAGCTAACTCGTTGTATGGACTCCCAATACACTTGGATTCTTCCTAGCTAAAAGGTTATTCCCTTGCTACTTTTGGTAGGGCAGACAGAAAACCACCTTTCTCAAGTTCATTTGTGTACTTTGTATTCATTCCTTAAATGGTTCTATTTTGCGTGATCTTTCTTGGTTCAAAAGAATTTCCAATAATGTTTTCAGTTTGCTGATCTATAGAGCTCAAATCCATCTTTCTCCTGGATCAAAAATACAGCCTATGAATGTATATGATCAGTTATAGTTTTGAGCATGCTTGAGATAAATTCACTCCAGAAAAGTTGCATAAAACACCCAAAAGCACCTTTCCTCATCATTGCCCTCAACTCTTCTACAAGCTGTTTTGACCACAGGCTGGATATCAGACATGAGCTTTCTTTTTCCAGATAACCTCTGGGGAATAACTCTTGCTTATCATGCTAGGTATTCAAGCCATCACTGTGATTACAGAATACGTAGACTTGAGTATTGATCCTGTCCCAAAGCTGTGCAGATACAAAAATGATCTTCCTGGGTGGATCTCTAGTCATCACGAGGACTTTGCAGGACAGCATATTTCAGCATCAGGCACAGAGAGGTAAGATTAGATCTTAAAAAACAGCAGTGCCGGCAAATTCTCATCTTTGTTAAAATTGCTGAGCATGGTTATTACACACTCTTCTCAAAACTTCTCAAAACCTTTGTTGCAAGCTAAGGTCAATTGAGTGGCTGCAGAACTTTATAACATTGGAGTGTTGCCTTTTCCCACTAATTAGCCCAAAGCTTTTGTTGGTACAGCATGAGATAACTAGAACAAATAGCATTAAAATTGCTGACCAAGTTTACTGAACATACAAATATAGCAGAGTTGAATACAGCATGACAGGTCTGAAGGAAGCAAGAATTTAAGACAGGCTCTTCTCTCCTATTCCTCAGCCCCTGCTTTAAAGAAACAGAGACAGATCAGAGACAAAGACTTTTTTGCTTGTGTGCCACATAGTACGCAGAATACTGTTGCAGAGAGCAAACCATTGCTCAGGGCAATAGTAGGGCATTCCTTTCAGGAGTTTCTCCAGTTTCCCTGGGTTATGCAGAGTCTCAGAATCACCAAGAGACTGCTTTCCTGGTCAGGCTCCCTGGGAGATATATGCCAAAAAGATGTCTCATGGCACACCTTGGAAGCATAGAGCGAAGAATGGGTTTCTACTGGCAAAGCAGGAGGATACTTCTTCTTTAGCAAATCTGTTCCTTGAAGACATATCCTTTAACTTTTAAATCTGTCAGCACCAAACTTCTTCCTCAGCAGAAAAACAAACAAAACAAAAGCACTTTTCTCCACAGTGCTAGCGATATATACAGCTTCTATGAGTTGTCTGAGCTCCTCACTACCTTTTCCCCTCCTGCATCACCAGAAATTTCAAGCAGAAGCTACTACTGCCTTTGGAGAACAGAATTCCCAAGGAGATAGGGAATGAGAAAAGGGAAGAGCAATTATCTGACATGGTTGCAAACCAAGAATAGAATACTGTTTTTATTTTTCAAGAGATGAAAATGCCTGCGACAGCCACTTATTCAGGCAATGCTTATCTGCTTGTCTCCACTCTCTCTTTCCCCAATTCCAACAGATAGTAATACATTTTTCCTGCTCTTACCATTTATTGTTGGAGAAGGGAACATTTGATTATAAAAACTGTGGGTAGAAATGAATAAACATAATGCAGTTCTGAAGGTGCCAGAAGTCTGAAGTACATCAGTAGGACTCTAATTTGGTTATGCTACTAGGGTGTAGCATCTCCTCTTTTCAGCATTACCAAGAGGAAAAAGAGGAGCAACAGATTTAAGAAGGAAGATTCACTGAGGCTCAGTTAATAAGGGAGTGAAAAATATCTATTAGCTGAAAGACAGACCTAGCCTAGGGGGTTTTCACTTGACTGTTAACATTTTTTTGTGATGCACAGATCTGCAGTCCTCCATGAAAGTTAAAAGCAGGGCACTCAGACACATTTGAATAACGCGCTCTGCACTTTATTCAAGGAGAGCAGGCAGTGTTTTGATATTGTTTGAGTAACTTATGAGAACTTTCCACAAAAGCAATTTCCTTTGTAACTGTGATAGTAAAGATCTACTTCTGTTCCTCCTTCTCACTAACACATAAAGCTGGTCTCATCTCTGTTCCTATTTCCCAACTGCCCTGACATGCCCCAGCAGATCTGCCTCTGCACTTCAGCACCATTATAGCAGTGCAAGATGGAAGTAGCTTATGCATGCTGAATTTGACAGAACAGCAAACTCATGATTGAAAATCAGTGCAGGAGTGCAAAGATTTAAGGTTTGTGCAGGCCTATTGAGTTCCTTTCAGTCTTCTGCTTTGTGCAGTGAAGCCCAGGCTCATGCCTCATGGAGAGATTTTTGTCCTTAGCACTTGGCAATACCAATCCCCATGCTGGGTTTCATCAGCTCAGCAAGAAACAGCCCCCAGCATCTGGGTCCTTATCATACATCTCTACAAACAACTCCTTGGTATGCCCTCTGGGGTACAGATTCATCCTCTGTGGAGATTAGCACTGGAGTTTCCCCATTTCAGTCTAAAAATTTCTCCCCCATCCAATCTTTTAATATATTAAATGCAATTAAGGTCACACTTTTATTTGTGAGTGAAGAAACAGAAGGTGATGAGTAAAACAAAACATTTGTATTTTAGTCTGAGCCAAAACATTTTTTAGACTTGTTTATCACCCTCCCAGATACTAGAAGCAGAGATGTTGCCTCAATCCTGAAACCCTTACTTTCAAAAAATCCATCCTCACTTCTGAAATCTTTCCCTATACTTGCTTGCACACTTTCAGAATTAGATTTTGAAATATAAATGCAGGAGCCCTAGAAAAGAACACATCGTTTCAGGGTACTTCCTGCTCCACTCCTTGCGGGGTATGAACATTAACGGCCTTTTCTGGGTCTGGGCTTCTCCTGTGCCAGGAGGCTACCTGCTTTATGAGCATGGCTTTCCACCTCACTCTGAACTGTGTTTATAGTATGGATGTCTACATAAAATGCATGAATAGCTCAAATAAAGGCAATTTCTTACACTCTTGGGATGCAGTCATCATTGTACAAGTGCCACATGTGATGTATTAGATTCTAGGTTTCCTGCATGACATCATCCTGAATCATCCTTTTAGATTAATGGATCACAAAAAGTTTGAAGTCTCGCACTTAATTCAGAGAAGGAAAAAAAAAAAAAAAAAGCCCACGAGTTATGAATGAAAAATTCAGGCGAGCTAATGAACTAGAGGCAGTTCATTTTCCACCTTTACTATAAACACAGGCTACAATCTCACAAGGGCACCTTCTTTGTTACCTCTTTCAAGGAAGGGTAAACTATGCATGTAAAATATCGGGCATAACAGAAGGGATATAGACATGATCAAAGTGGCACCAATCCCTGGCAAAATAAGGGGGCTAACACCATGCTTCTATGAACACGGCGCCTCCAGTTCTCAGGCTCCCAGTGGTGGATTGGAAGATGTCACTGCTGTGTGATGAACGGCCCTGCTCTGGTATAAACCAACTTTGGGAGGTCACATTCTCACAGAAAGATCAACTTTGTATAAGCAGGCCTCATGGTAATTTTACGTTGGCGGATGAAAGATGGACAAGATTGCGCCTTGTCTGTTTTCTTTAGCGCATCCTTTGGCTAGTTCTACAGAAGTGCAATCACGTACCACACGAGACGCAGATCAGATCGGTATCACTGAGCAACTCGGTACTGTGCTGATCTAGTTTTGCAATTGTGGAAGCGGCAGCTGAACACAGCCGAGAGGTTTACAAGACAACGCACCTTCTACGCCTGAATAAATTCTGTTCTACACGTAGCATGCTAAAAGTTACTGGGAAGTAAACAATTCCATCTTCTTGATTAAGTACTTCTCTGCAGGTTTGTGTTTTGTAACTATACCAATTATTTGCATAAGTGTTAGTTAACACAAGACTGCATTATTTATACACACAGGAACCTGACATCAGTTCCATGTCCTTAACATTTTTAAAGTCAGCATTTGCCAGGTACTCAGTGCACCAACAGGCTCAAATACTTTCCCACACACCCTAAGCATTTAGCTGCCCAAGTTGAAGGTCAGCTCTGCCATGGTGCAGTCTTGGATCAGACTGCTGGAAAAACAGCTAGGCTGTGGGAAAGACCTGTCAGCAAGCCCCTCGCTAGGGGCTGGTGTGCTGGCCCCTCGGTTGTCCCTAGGGAACATTTCCCGGTGTCACTCTGCTCTCTTTGTTCATGGGCTGTGGGCCTGCACCCTCGTCAGGGAGGCCCTGCCTGTTCCCCGTCGCTCTCAGCTCCGCTGCTGCTCCCCAGCAATAGCACAGATTTGTTAATCTTCTGTTCTGTCCCAGTGTGAACCAGTGCTGCTGGGTTTGTTTCAACTATTTTCAGCTTTTAGATCATGTCTTTCCCTTGCCCTTTTTAATCTATATTTCTGGAGCCTTAGGGGAGACTGTCATCTTCATTATAAAGTTCCCTGTAAATTAGAATTTTGCACTACTTACAACACTAGTAGTAGACTTTGGCAAGTTAGTTTTTTCTGTTTAGGGACATAAGTGTTATGGAAAATCAGGCTCGCTGGCCTCCATAACAGGGTCCGACCCTAGGTTCCTGCTGAGGCAGAAGTTCGAAGTCAGACTGAAGAAAAAAAAAATTTAATGATACACGTGCGGTAATTACAGCTCGAGCTGGGTGCCTCCAAAGAGGGACCCCGAACAAAGAAATCCCTGGGCAATTATACCCTTACAATCTAAATTCCCCACCCCTTAAGCGATAGTTTGGACCAACAGTAATAGTTAGGTCTTGGTTCTTCCCCTTCTTCACTGGGCCCCTCCATTGTCTCTAGGCAGGCTGCTGCTTATCTTCAAGGTTGGCTACTCCTGCCGTCCGTGTAACTTCTTTATTCCTCCAGCTTGAACCTGCTCTGGGGCCCCCTTTTACTTATCTAAGTAAAAGTTCACAGCAAGTTCACAGCCTGAGGCCTAAGGCTTCAGCAAATTTAGCTACTAATGCTAAGCAAGTTATGCTAAGCAATTAATTCTAGACAGCTTCAGTCCGATATTCTCTAACAGTCCTCCCTTTGTTTTTATTAAGCATCCCTGCTAATATGTTAAGCAGAGTTCTCAAAGACTTTCGAGGCGTACTATCACTCTCCATAATCTTATATACAATATGGTTGTAAGCAATAGGCATAACATGGTCAAACTTAACATAACTATTACTGGGTGCAACATGTGATTATAGATCCCTGTTGCAGTTGGTGACCATCCCAGAAGAGTCTCCCACCAATGATATTCTCCATTCTTCTTCACTCTTTCCAAGATATGGAGTATCTCTTCTGTATCATGATGAACGGTGATTAGAGTTTTTTGTCCATTATTTCGGATGCGTTTTAACAGTTGACACAGGTCATCATGTTGTAGTAGTTTCTGTACCAATGTAAGGTTCATTCCGATGGGGGTAGGCAATAAATCTTGACTTAAGGTATAATTAGATTGTATTAATTGATGAGACACAACAGGAGCTGAATAATTAAAGTCACAGCCCATAACTTTAGAAAAATTACAAACACAAATATTTGAATGATTACTTGTGTCTACAGTAATGTTATCTATGAATATAAGATTACATAGAATTCTCATACAGACACACCCTTTTCCAATATATACAAGTACAGTTTCAGGGGTTTCATCAGGGTGTATTTCGAAATGACAAACATTTTGTTCCATATCAAGACAAATGTCTTGAGCTTTGATGGTATTACTCTCACAAATAAATCCTTGTTGTTCATACAACACATGCGTTAACATCAACAGTTTGCCATTTGTTTCTGTTTCGTTGAGCCCATACTCTATGTTCTATTGGATAGAGTATAGTCCCATTGTGGCTTAATCCCAGTGCAATGATCGGGTATATGGTGTATACCGAAGCATTGCGTATTGTTAAGACAAAAGCTGTGGCCTTATTATCGATGGGGTTATAAGTAAAATTGACTAAGTACCACCAGGACTGGAATTCTTTTTCAAATTTAGTTTCATTATCCCAAATTACCTTTCGAATTTCAGTGGGTAAGGTGCCCTCTTCACCTTCCCTTATGATTGCTGCTACCATAGATTGCATCCACAGTTGCGCTTGGATACAACTGAGAGCTAGAGAAACATTAATTTGGACCGCACCAAGTGCATCCACAATCAATTGGTGGTCCCTTTCGTTAATTCCTTCCCACTGAGGCAATACATCAGACAACAGCCATTGGTTAGTTCCCAATGCTAATAGGGAGGACCGTAATGGGTGTTCTAGTTTGTTTAAGTCACTTGTTGTTATGCTCAATTTATTTACGAGTACCTCGGTATCTATACTATTTAAGACTCCCAATCCTGTTCCTATGATACCGGTTACATCTCTCCTTGTTCGTCTTGGAGAGGTGAGGGTTCATCCACGTAGCCATGCTAACCATCCTGTATAGGACGTACTTAGGAATGGTGAACAGGCCGGTTTGATTGTAGAGATATTAATTTGCATCAACAGTTCTACTCATTTAAGAGACCATGATGGATTAAATAACACTCGTTGTTGACCCGTATTTTTAACTACATATGGTCCTGCCTTTACTATTATGGGAGACACTTTACTCAAGGGAGTCATTCTGGATTGATCCGAGGGAGTCAATTTTGATTGATCTGAGCTAACACAGGAGACCCAGGCTTCTATTTCTCCTTTGGCAGATACTGATATACAACACTTTTGGTCAGTTTTACACTGTTTTTTACAGCATTTGCTTTTAGTTTCTGTCAATACTGTTTCATGTAAGTTTGCTGACATACAACAAAAGGTTAAATTGAATTCATTCATTCCTATCCCTGAATAATTAAACCAAATTTGGTTTCCTTTGGTATTGTTTTCAGTATAACTTTGTATATCATAATTATCTCGTCTTATTAATTGTATACTTATCCATCCGGAACTTGTGTATAGAAACAATATTAGGCACATCCACGGAGCATGCGTGGTTGTCTTCATTGCTCTGTAGTGACACCTGCTGTACTCACTTCTTGGTCTGCCATTCGTTTCACGTGTGAGTGGTAAAATCCAATTCTCTTTCCCTAGGATTTTAACAGCGTAATAAGAACTTAACAATACAGTGTAGGGTCCTTCCCATTTTGGTTCCAATTTACTTTTTCGTGAGAATACTTTTACCAATACTTTATCTCCAGGTTGTATATTTTGCACTTGTATTTCAGGTGGTGTAGACTGATACCATTGAGCATATTTTTTAAGATTTTCAAACCTTTTTTGCATACCTATAACATACTGGGTTAGCCGTTCATCTCCGTCCAACAGGCTGGTCTTAGCCGGGATATAAGTTCCTGGTATAGCCAATTGATGCCCAAATAAGACTTCTGCTGGGGATAATCCTACTGGTTGTCTAGGGGTTGTTCTAATTTCCCACAGCACTAAGTTTAAGGCGTTAGGCCATTTGAGTCTTGCCTGTGTACATACCCGTGCTAACTTGTTTTTAATAGTTCTGCTCTTTCTCTCAATTTGTCCTCAAGACAAGGGATGATAAGGTGTGTACAATTCTCTATGAATTCCTAGCATTTGATATAATTTCCCTAAAACTCCTGCTGAAAAGTGAGAACCCCTATCTGAATCTATAGTTTCTGGGACTCCATACCTAGGGACAATTTCTTTTAACAAGGCTTTAATCACTGCAGCCGTATCTGCTTTGCAGGTAGGAAAGGCTTCCACCCAGCCACTTAGTTGATCAATTATCACAAGGAGATGTTTAAATCCTTCTGCTGCTGGCATGTCAGCATAGTCAATTTGTAGACGCTGGAATGGAAAATAAGCCCTTGGGCGGCCTCCTCTGTTAATCTTTGGATAAGTATCATTAAATTCTTGGCAAGTTTGGCAGGTTGTTGTTATGCATTTCGCAACCACATGCACTCGGGAGCTGCCCAGGTTTGTAGAATACATGAGGCGACAGTTGATGCTCCTCCATGTCCACGATCATGATATCACCTATCCGTAGAAAGTAAATACCTTAAGGAAAGGATGGGCTTACCCCTGATAGTCCAAATTTCTTTTTCATCTTGAACTGCTTCCCACTTTTTCCAATTCTCTTTCTTCTTCTGCGCCATATACACAGTCATTGGGTGACCCAAAACTACAGGTCGTGTTTTTCTAATAAGGGCTGCTGTAGCTGCTATCGCTCTGATGCATCCTGGAGTGCCTTTGATTACCGCATCTAGTTGGGTGAAGTAAGAGGCCACTGGCCTACGGTGAGGACCTAGTTTTTGACTGAATACTCCACTTGCTACTCCGTTGTTCATGAACAAATAATTCAAATGGCTTACTATAATCTGGTAGTCCTAGAGCCGGGGCTGAGACCAACACCCTTTTTACAGATGTAAAAGCTTTCTCTTTTTCTGGAGTCCAGGTCAAAGGCTCCGTCTCCTCCATTTTTGTTGCCTGGACCAATGGTTTGGTAAGCTCTCCCAACCCAGGAATCCATGGCTGACAAAATCCTACAGCTCCTAAAAATCCCCTAAATTGCTTTTTTGTTATAGGACGGGGTATATTGAGAATTGTCTTTACCCGTTCTGGATCAATTAATCTGTGTCTTTCCTTCAAGATAAGCCCCAAATATTTTACCTCTTGTTGACACAGCTGGAGTTTGGACGGAGATGCTCGATGCCCTTTCTCTGCAAGAGCGTTACATAGAGAAATAGTGTCTTTCAAACATATCTCGTAATCTTTACTTGCTAATAACAAATCATCCACATATTGTATTAACACTGAATGTCCTGGAAGTTTGATATCTGCAAGATCATTTTTAAGTATGTGTGAAAAAAAGAAAAAAAAAATAGTCAGAGACCCAGTAAATCCCTGTAGTAGCCTAGTCCAAGTCAATTGTTGTCCCTTCCAAGTGAAGGCAAAAAGATCTTGGCTGTCCTCAGCTACTGGTATACTAAAAAAGGCTGCCGTTAAATCAATCACGGTAAAATAAGTTGCCCAGTGGGGCATCTGTGGTAATATAGTTGATGGGTCAGGAACTACTGGATGCGGAGCGATTACATTTTGGTTTACAACTCTTAGGTCTTGTACAAACCGATACTCTGGATTGCCATTTAGAATCCTGCCTATTCTTTTTAACAGGCAGAATCGGGGTGTTGTATGGGGATTCACAAACTCTAAGGATACCCAATTTTAGATAGTGATCATTTTGTTTTTGGATACTCTTCTCTGCTTCCTTTGGGATAGGGTATTGTTTAACCGCGGGAGGTAATCCTCCCCTTGTTTTGATTGAGACTGGACTAGCTGATTTCAATAGTCCAACATCAATTCCTGAACAGCTCCATAACTTTCCAGGAACTGATTCTAAACCTGTCGGAATTTGCAGATTAGTTAACTCTGGTTCTGATGTCTCAGCCACAACACCCCCCTTTCCTGCCCAAGGATGGTTTACATCCAGAATTGAGTGTTTTTCATCTGGAGTGAACAAGGCTTCAAGGAGCATTTGCACACACACCCCCCCCCCAGGCAGGATCATACGCCCACAGTATTCCTCTTACAATTTATAACACTTTCTCTGGATCTTCCCTAAGCCTGGGAGTTTGTTGACTCCATGCAATCAAATCTTGGGGCCCCCAGGGTCGGTAAATTCGCATTGTAGCTACCTGAGGTGCCCCGTCCGGACCTGGCGGGGGCACTCCTGGCACAGGAACGATGTGCAAAGGGGCTTGAAAGGCAGAGGGGGAAGGCAAGGGGGGGTATAGAGAAGTTGAAACAGAGGATAGCGCATAGGGTGGAGCAGTTTCCACAAGCATTTTAGCAGCTGCACTACTTTCAATACTCTGAGAAAACTTTTCTTTGCCCAACTGTCCCATACATACCAATAATCCATTTGTCCGGGGAACCTATCCTGCAAATGGTGACGCAGGAAAGTTAACTCCTGATGATCAAAGGTTCCCTGTGGCCATCGTTCTGCCGGGTTACCATCCTTTGTCAGGAACAGCCAATCCTCCTGACATAGTTGGATCAATCCCCCCCCCCCTTTTTTTTCCTCTTAGGTTCTTGGTACCATCAATCTTACTCTAGTTTTGCAGAATTTCAGCTAAGGGCGTCCCCTTTTCTATGCCGAACTTATTTCCCATATTGAGTTCCTGAAAAGTGCATCTTATGCTGATCAGGCAGCACACTTCCTTATAATATACCCTTTTTTTTTTTTTTTTCTCAGCAACACCAGAATTTAAATTTTCATTACCCCCTGCAGCTGGCATGATTACACTCTTTCTCTCTCTCACTCTCTCTCTCTGGGAACCGCACTCACACCACCCGAGTCTTTAACTGCTAGGACTGCCGTCCCTTCGCAGTGGGCGGCTCTGTCAGCCGACGGGTGCCCCTTTCGGTTCCCAGGTCATACGCACTCACACCAGTCACAGTACCGGTATCCACACTCACACTAGTCACAGTAACTCTAAGTTAGTCTTGCAGTGCGCCTTATGCTGATCAGGCTGCGCACTCCCCCCTTCCGGCCGGAGTGAGACGGGACTCGAACCCACCCCAAATCCTGGGGGTGGGACTCGAACCCACCCCAAAACCCGGGAGTGGGACTCGAACCCACCCCAAACCTGGTACGCCTTACGGTGATCAGCCTGCGTACCCCTTACAGTGCACTTTGTTACCAAACCAGAATTTAGAATTTAGGCAGGAATTTAAGACTCACCCTCTCGGTGCCTCCCGTTGCCAAAGATCCCAGGTGAACTTACACATTTTTTTCTAATGTTTTATCATCATCTGTTATGTGGTTACTGTTCATTCTACTGCAACCAAATCACCTCTACCATTGACCTTGTTCTCTAAGGTACTTGGTAGCCTCAAGACTAGTCAGTACTTGAAGGAAGAACCACGGGCTGCAGAAAGTGATACTAATTCTTTCATGTCATGCAAGAGCTGAGACTGTACCCCAGCACAACATATATCATCACTACGAATCCTAAAGCATTGCATAAATAAGAGACCCTAGTAATTTGTGAAGGCTCTACCATACTGTCTAATCAGAGCACTGTTAACCTTGATCATCTAGAACAGTTTGTTTTGTGTCCTTTGCGCTCTTTAGTCAAGAAGTTCTCTTAATCTTCTTCACTAAAAGCTGCTGTACATTTTCAGCACCCCAAGGTGGCTATATTGTAGTCATGACTAATTCCTACATACATAGGTAACATTTTTTCAGAATCTTTTATGAAATGTATCACATCTTGTACTTGTACTGAATAGTTTAACTACCTTCTCCAAAGAGATTTAGCACAGCAGCAATTATAGCTCTGACTTGCTCACCATGATGTAAAGCAACACACAATTCAGTTATGTAAGTTTTTTTCCTTGAGCATTCCTACAAGCCAGTGTAGCAGCGCTGAAGTTTAGGACACAGCCTTTGAGTGCTGGCTTTGCACGGTTCATCTTTGCTTATGGCTCAGCAGTCACGCAGGGATTGTAGGAAGGTCTGAGAAAACTTCATCTTGACACTTGCCAATAACAGTATGACAAACAACAAAAATGTGTCAGTACCCAAGACAAAAATATAAGCCTTTTTCCATTTACATCTGCAAAGTCAAGAAGACTTCTGTTTTTGAATCAACTTTTAGGCATCCCCTACACTTTAAACAAGTATTTCTGACACGAATAATGCATTTTGTAACAGTTAAGAGGTAATTTTTTTTAATTTTCACATTCAAAGGAAGCACTATCAAAGCTGCTAGAGAATTAACCTCAGTCAGATATACTATACTTTATGTAATGGCTATAAATACTAATTGTGACTACTCTATGTTACTATTTTTAGAATGCCCTCAATAAATAAAAAAACACATGGCCTTTTAGGAGTGAATAACTGTACGATAATTTAAGCTGAACAATAATTCCTACCATCTCCAAGAATGTGACACAGTGTACTGGCTGAATACTGGAGCAAGAATAACAAGGTTGCACTATTCAATGCTATTTCCACTAGTTCACAAGTGGAATACCTCTGTGAAAGTGGCACATTCCTTGCCTCAGCAATTCAAACAGATCCCCCATAGAGTAGACCACATATTTCAGGGTAACACTTCCCTGTCAGACCAATTCCTAATCGAAGGGTGGGGACCTTATTTACCAATTGCCCTGCATCATGTATGTGTAAGGTGAGCCACAGGCATAGACAGTACCCCCTGAACTGTTCCTAAGTTTTCAAATCATCATAAGTTGCAGACTGATGAATAACACACAGTATAATCTGACAGCATTTTAGAGCTATTCAACTCCTTCCTTGCCTCATTACTGATAAGAGCCAGATGCTGAAGCACATAATCTCAGCACACAGAAAACACATGTAAAATGCTACCTTCCTTGCTCTTCAGCTCAGATGAAATGCCAAGGATGACAGAGACTCCTGACATGGAATTAAGCAGGCTATAGAAGTGTAATTTACAAAACACAGCTAAACCCAGCATCCTGTGTATGATGCAAGGTACTCCTATACCTACCAAATAAATGACCTTGTTTGCTGGACCATCTAGCCCCTTTCTTACTCCCTCCATCTCCCACCCCTTCTCAGCACCCTCTCTTCTAAGCTTCAAGGTCCTCAACTCTCATCTGTATCATCCCTTGTGGAAGCTGCCTTTCAGATCACGAATCAAGGTCTTGAAAGCTGCTCCTTTATGCTCTTTCTGAGGGGTCATGCCTTCACATTGGACACTTGCCCAGTGTGACTCATATTGGCTATAAGTTGCAGCCAGTTGCAGACAACACTTCCTCGTGTTGCAGCCGATTCCAAGTCACTCTCCCCTTTGCTGACCTTCTCCTCTGCCCCATACACCAGCTACTGCTTTCCCTCACATTGACTAGCTGAATGACAAATTAACTCAAATTTTACCTCACTTGAAATTTGCTGTTTCAGAAGGGTTTATTTGCTCAAAAACGTTTTTTTCCCTGCCCTGCTATATCATCTGGTTGAACCGATTACTTTGAGGTTGTACTTCCATAGCCATTGCCTACTTTACTCATACATGTCCCCCCTCCCTGCCCCAAACCACCCCACTCCAGGGTCTTCACAGGTCTCAGGAAAGAGCTGTCTTGCAATTCAATGTGCTCACCTAGATTCCAGTGGTTCTGGGGGGGAAATAGTAGCTGTTATAGCCCTTTTCCCCAGATGTAAAGATTTCAACTCTTTTTTAGGGAGCCGATTCAAGAATTCACTTTGAGGGCTGTAGACAGGCCAAACTCACTTATCTAGCTTATGTCTCCTAAGCCTGATTCCAGTCCCCAAAGCCACCACAACATTCTGTTGCAGAGCTCCAGTGTGTATCCCTACAGACACAGGCTCAAATCCTGATATTATTCCTTATCAAATCTCAACAATAGCTATGTTTTTACTACAAAGCCCTAGGGTTGTGCTGCTCCTGCTTGGAGCTCCTAAGATGGATCTATAAAGACTCTGTGCACTTTGCTTAATAAAGAGATGAATGACACAATACTGTAGAGAAACAGATCACTGCTGACACAGCAAAGAATTCAAGTTGTCAATATTACTGTAGGAGGAGATTTGTTTTAAGGTTCTGTTTAAACCAGTAAGCTATAGGAAATACTCATGAGCATCCCTGAAGATCTTCAGGGTACTTACTTCTGTTTAAATAAAAAGAAGATAAAACTCAAAGGAAATATACCAAAATTACTGAGAACTCTTCACCATGTAGAAACCCTGAGGAGAATGGATCATCCTAAAGTAATTAAAAAAAAAAAAAAAAAAACAATAGCAATTTTTCCTCCCTCAGGTAAAGACTACTGGAAGTTCTAGAGACAGGCAATCAGTGAAGGAAACGTTCAGATAGCTATTTGATTTTTGTTAAATATATCAGTCAATTCACATACCTGCAGAAGCTGGGCAGGTAGAAAATTCTGAATTTCAAATAATCTTACTTGGCTAGTTCTGGAAGATCTAACACACTGAAACCAAAATGAGAAGAGAGAATGCTGTAAAATTAGTGAAAAGCATATAGGCATGAAATTGTTCATACTTGCTACCCATAATAACTCTTTTCTCAATAAGGCGGGAGGAGGACAATAGTGAAAAAGTCAGAAGAACCTGGGCAGTAAAGCAGCTAAAATATTTATTGTAGCAGCAATGGTAAATTGCAAGTGCATGCATGTGCAAGGCCATATGGTAGCATAAAAGGAGTAGCACAATTTTGGTTTCCATATGGAGGAAAGGAAGCTACAGACTCTAAGCAGCTTTACTGTGGCTGTATGTGAAATAAAGCATTTATCTTTAGAATGCTCCCTAATAGGAAAATAGAGGCAAATGGGAGCAATTAAGAAAAATGTATTATCCGCACACAAACAAAAATTAGGAGCCTAAAGGGACAGATTTGCAAAGAAGTATGAAGAAAAGTTGGTCTAAGAAAAATGAAAAAGCATTACTAGCCTAAAAGTATATAAGCCTGGTTTAGACAACAAGGGAAGAAAGTCAGACATACTGCCAGAAAAGCACATTCTTCTACCACTTTCCTTCCACTCTCCTCCAGAAAGTCCTACAGTACCATAACTGAGAAGCACCCCAGATTTCAGTCGTACACTATCGTTCTCATGGCAGCTGCTACAGTGAAGAATACAGGACAGGGCACTCAGGAAAATACACAGGACTTGGCTTTGCCTCAGCTGTCCCACCGTGAGTCACATCTCCAAGCCCAAGATATCCACTCCTCTGTACGCTTCCTCCATACCCTCTCTTATTTGCACAGACTGCTCCCTCTCTTAAATATAGCTGCTACAAGCATCTTTCATCCAGCAGCTCAGGGTGGGGAACCTGTGGAAAACACACATGCATGCGTACACACACCTCAAGGGACTCAGGAAACACCTTGTTACTCTTAATAATTTTGAAAAGTGGATTAGACTGTAGCTGACTTAGCTGTAAAGGGTTCTATGCAAAACATAGCATGCTTATGTGCATCTTTGGGAGAGGGGCTGGGGAGGGTTCCTTATTTACTCTTATTCTTTAGACTGTGAAGGATAGTACTGCAGGAGTGACAAGATATGGAATGAATATCAAGAATCATGTAGCTGTAAAACAAGAATGTGGGATCCTATCTTTGGGGATTTTAAATTAGGCTGTACCAAGCCCTACATATACACTATTAAAAAAAAAAAAAAAAAAAAGGTGAACTGGCAGGGTAATAAACTGAATGACCTCAAAAGTCTGTCTTCTCCAGTTGTTGGGATCTTTTGACCTTTTTTCAGGGACATACTCCTTGGTGTGCTCAACATGCAGGCTATACAACAAGCTGGAAAATATCCAATAGTCTTAGCAAAACTTTGAAATAAAACCAGCGTGTTACTATATAACCAATATCCTGATGCTGTTTTGATGTGCTTCAGGTCACCAGCGAATTCAAAGAAATCCCTAATACGGGAAGGGGTCATCAGAGGAAAATCCAAATGTCAAGACCTTTTATGTTCCAAGTTTCAAGACAAAATGGCCAGAGCACTAATTATTTTATTAAAAAGTAAAATCCTGATGCAAACAAATAAGTTTGATGCTTCAGTTATGTATGATGAAAAGAGAATAACTAGATTATTAAAAATTAAGCCCCAATTAAAGCTGGGAGTCATACCCTCAACAGTTTTAACAGTAAGACCTGAGGCAAGATCATTATCCCTGAGCCAGCAGGTGAACCCACGCCAGCCTCAGCAAGGCCAATCTTTCACCCTGTTGAGCTGCTGGCATGACTTGCCTACCAAGCCTAGCTGTACTGAGAATCCCTCAGCATTATGTTTCTGAGGTATTTTCTACTCAAGAACATTACCCCAGGTGAGCAACTACGCCACTCCCTTACTAAACACCACAGTATCAATTAGCAGCATTTTGCCAATCTGCCATTAGCGCTCATCTTTATACTTAATAGCACATTGCAGCGTAGCTTCTTCATCTTGTCTTTCTTCAAGATTGTATCACACCTATAACTATTTTTGGAAAGCAAAGCCCAAAGTTTTGTGCCTATTACACTTAAGAATGATTTCCAGTACACACCCATAGTTACTGGCATCTTTGACATCATTTGTTACCTAAAGGAAAGCATGAACTCTAACGGCCTCCACTTCGCTCTCTCTCCTACCTGGAGCCTCGTTAGCTCAGCAGGCTGCACAGGCTGGCACAGGAACCCACGGGCAGCACTGCCTGGTGATAGGTGGCACGTGGACAGCAGGGCCCATGCCTGCAATCTTCATGCCTCAATATTTTCAGTCTTTCCTGTATACAGAGGGACTGGATTCAGTGCTGTTTACACAGGAACGAGAAAATCCCTTCCTTCCAACTTGGACATACATTAGACAAGATTAACTGGTGTAAAGCATGAGTGACAGACTTCTAAATGCTAGAAAAAATATCACAAGCTTTCTGTAGTTCAAAGACATCGATTTGACTTAATTTGTTCAGAAGATCAAACGGATTCCCACACAAGAACTAAAAGTTTAAGCTTGGGCATTTATCACTAGTTTCAATGCCTATTTTAATACTTACTTGGGAAAATATGCTTTTTTGGCCAATATTTTTCAGTCAATTTATTTTCTTCTTTTACATTTTTTCCAGGAACTGGGGAGGAAGAGCAGGCTTTGGAATTTTTATTTAAACAACACTGGGCAGTCATCTACTTCACCGAGTAGATGTACTGCTCTTCTCATATCAAGTTCAACACTCTAGTTAAATTGACCCATTACAGATAAATTTACCATGCTGTACACTTGCATTTTTAATTCTCCCTGGAAGATCCATTTAAATACAGCCAATGTGAATGACTTTAACTGGACATCAACTGCCAGGGTTTAGTTCCTCTCAACACGAATTCAAACAGACCTTGAGAAGCAACAGCTGAACCTTGAGCAGAGCAAGTCAGGGTTCCTAACTGATTCACGTTGCTAGCATCAGCACAGAGACAGGATGAAAATTCAACTCCCCCCCACGCCCCCCCCCCCCACACTCTTTGTTTTTGAGGTTTTTGCCAGAAGTCTAAATACCATTTAAAAATATCTAAAGATCTTAGTTCTCAACTAGTTATGATAATAAACTAGACAAGTATTAAGTAAACTAAACACTTGGAGAACTAAATCAGACACAAACTCAGGAAGCTGCATCTTTAAAAACAGTCATTTTTATTTGCATGGCTACTGAACAGTAGTGAAGGACTAGCTTAACATTTATAACATTTTGTATTTATTAATTCTCACTTTTTACATTGGAAGGGAGCAAGGAACCAGTAAACTGAGGCACTCTAAACACAAGATTCAGGAAAGCCTTGACTGAAATAAATGAGTGGAAAAGGAGTATTTCTTTTAAAGAGTTCTTACTGAAGAGAAAAAAGGTCACCTTAAAGCCAAAGTTTTTTCTCTTCTTTAAGAAGTCACACAGACCTCTCAAAACGAGGTGCTGGGATAGTGAAAGGGAATCTCAAGAAGCCTCAATTATTAGACATTCTCTAAACAGAATTCTTCCTACAGTCAGACAGACAAGATTCTCCTGTCCTTAGGACACAAAGCCTCTCCTGTCCTTACCAGCATGTATTATTTTGATAATCCTACAAACAGGAGTTAATAGCTAGGATAAAGCAAAGAGTTTTCATTTTGTTGGCTACTAGGTCAAAGAAATACATTTCCCAAAATCTCCACTTAGGTTTGTATTTACCTAGTAAACCATAACCTTCTATTCAGACAAAACAGATTAATAAATTAGATATTTTCCCTCTCTAAAATTCAAAGTAACATGAAAATAAAAGGAACCTGTTTTTCTATTCCTATTCTGGTGTTATGACTTTAAATCAAGCTCTTATCTGTCAAAATTTTGCTGCCTAGGATACAAACAATAATTGAGTGTATCAAAAGAACAGTACTATAAAGCTAGTTTAGAATCAGAATAAATTTCTTTCATCCACCTTAGAAAAAAATCAAAATTTTCCTCAAGGCCTCAGAAGCATCTAACTCCAGCATAAGACAGACAATGTGAAACATGTGGAGATTAATCATGTTTAACCAGGTGGCTGTTGTGTTGAGTACCTCCATTAACCACAGCTGCTAGGAGTTAGGAGTTATTTTAAATAGCCACAACCCAATTAATTTTCTGGAACTCAAATCTGCAGCCTTTCACTGAGAAAGGGAAAAATATGTGGTCCTACTCTTACTCCAGTAAAATTTTATTCTTATTTCCATAAGAAAGGAAAAATGTTTCCAGTTTTGAACAGCATTGTAATAGAGGCCCACACATAACAGGAGAAAGTCTGTACCATGATACAGCTGAGCTGAACAATTTTCCATCTCCTTCTGTAAAAACATCTTTTGTACTTGGGGTGGGAAAATAAAGTACATTAACTATAATTTTTTGCCATTCACTCAAACAGAAGTGTGCTTCTACTTTGAGAGGATTATAGATATTCATGTATTGCTGAAAAGCAGCAGCTGCAGACTAGCCCTTGCATTTGCCCCCAATTTTGCCTCACAGACCTGGGAAGGAAGATGGGATGAGAGGAATAAAGCAGTCTTGCCTCTGTGATTAATTAGCACATCTTCAGCATTGCTTTTCACTCACACACAGATGTTTCTTGGCCCTTCCAGTCTCTTCTGGTTGCAAGAGATTACCAGTATACATAGGTGCTTGGCTGTCTTCTCTTTTACCAAGGAATATGCTTGTCAATAAACCAATGGCTGTAAGAGGGCTATATATTATAAACAGTGAGAATTTCTTGGCAGCTTATGCATCAGAACATAGTACAGCAGGTGATATATGTACTTTCGGTGACACTATAGGCAAATAAAGTATGCAAATGTCCATGCAGAAACTGATAAAGACTTTATATCTGAAACATCTGAAAAACAATCACTGATCTGATACTGTAAGTAAATTCTAAGAGTGTACTGTACATGCTGTACATTTTCATGAAAATGAAATAAAACTGCACATTTTTTACTCAATTTCTAAAATAACTTTTGGAACACTCTTAACCAATAATTCACTGTAATTTTAAAAAGGTCTTGTGATTAATCCTATTACTGCACACTCAGCAAATTTAAAAAGCAATATTGCCAATGATAGCCATGAAGTTAAATTCAGTTTTAAAGAAAATGAATGATTGTACAAAAGTGCTATCTTCATAATAAAAGCTTTGAAAAACAGCCTAATTTTAAAAAAAATATTTAATGGAGAAAAATCACTACCATCCTTCACTTATCTCTTGGGAAGGGAAAAGAAGAACTAAAACATCAGCCAAATATTCACAAAATCTTCCTTTTCAAAGATTTCCTTTTATATTATTCAAAAATATAATTTCATTTTAGCTATGCACTTGATGGGAGGAAGTCCTTTAATGTATGCCTGTATCCTGCCAGCTCATAGCTGGTAGCAGAGAGTTATCATGCTCCACTCTGCTACTGCCTTGCAGGTGATACTCTGCAGTGTGAGCATGTTGCATTCTCCTGGTCTGAATGAGAAATGAGAAAAAGGCTACAGACTGTGCAATATTGTCCTTGATGATGTTACTGAATAGTTTCCATTAGACAGCTAGCATCTGCAGGACGTTTTGCCCTGGTTTTGCTTTAATTGTTCCCAAAGGAGAAAGAATTCAAGGTATTTCAACCATGAATCGTATTTGAAAGATTATACTTTTGACACGGGGACACATCCCACTGTTCTTCACAGAACTACTGGTCATTTGCTTTCAAAAACTGTCAGCTGAGAGAGGCTAAGAAGGTAGGGCTTCCAAATGTAGAATTTTTCCTTGAGATAGATATGGTTCACAGTGTTTAACTTGTTCATTGAAGTTTCACTTGAATTTCAGATATCATAAGTCTCACTGCACTCTTTTTCACCTCAAGGACAGTGAATTATTCTGTGTGTAGTGACTGCAAGTTGTGTATCTTTCATCTTTTTTCCATTTCTTTCTCCCTCTCCCAGGCCACAGATCCTGATGACTCCTGTCTGCTGCAAAACAAGCCCATCTTTCTTTCTTCAGTCCCCTTTTCTCTTTGAGGCGGCTTCCCAAAAGCTATACCTTCCTTTGTAGGGGACATTTGAACCCACTGCCAGCATCAGTGGGATTCCCAGGCTGCTGAACCAAGGCTCTCGGAGGCTGTGGTGCGAAGGCTGGGGGCAGCGGGATTCAGAAAGACAGAGAGCAGCAGCTGTGGCAAGGCTGAGCTGTGCTGAAAAGGCAATGCAACACCTAGGCTTTGCATTGTGCAGGGCACCAAAAAAAATGCTTGCAATTTTATTAACCCAAGTGCAAACGTTTGATAAAAATATAAACCATTTTGTTTTCCTTAGAAATGAAATGGAGGGGTTCCCTTTGCCTATAACTGTTACACTGATATCAAATCATGTTATTTGTATATGTAATAGGCTGGATCTTAAGGTGAGATAAGTCATTGCAGTGCCTTAGATATCTACAGAGCAACGTCAGTCTGCACTGGCTGACAATTCAACCTCTCAGCCTCTTTGACCAGTTAGCCTCCTTCTAAGCAGAGGACTGTGGAAGGGGCTTCTGGTGCCTAACTCCTTTTGGTCTCAAACATGTTATGACTGGAAGGGACAGATTTGACAGTAACAGTAAAAGGAGCCACATAAACCTCTTTGTATGATTAGAAAAGAGTGTCTGGACTCACTTTGTGTCCTGATGCTGCTGGAAGACTCTGGTACATTTCCACTGCTATTTCAGGATGCTGTACTTTTTTTAGGTGCTCAGATACCATTGTAACTGTGACTCTTTAAGCTTCTAGAGAGATACACAGAGCAATAGATCGCCCATATGTTTTATCTTATAATTTGCTGCTTGATTCTATCCAATCCTGGTCACAGCTCAACTGCTTTGTGAATTTTGTAGTAAATCTTTGTAACTGCAATACAAATAATTGGACCCTACTATCCCTACATTCTTTTCTAGCTGTGGTTAGTGAGAAAAAGAATAGTGAGAAAAGGAATATACTCTATAATTTTCTCAGAGATCAAATAGGAATAGTATTTCACCTTATCCAGAAATGACAGCATGCACTATATTTATCTACAGAATATAGTTATCTGTTTTTAAATAAAGCTGTATCATAAAGAACAGAACATTAAATGTGCATAATATGTTTGTTCATTATTACTTCAAAGGAATCATTCAGTTAAGTCAGTGCTGAGTCAAAGGCTAACCATTAACTGTAACAATATAAAAATATTCAAGCAGGTCATACAGATTATAACAATTATGGATTATAACAATTACATTTCTGCAAAAGACAAAATATGATAATGGTGAATTCATATTTATCAGTAGATTATAGGCATTATCCAAGAAATGGGTCAAAGGTTTGGCTTGTCATGAAATTCTTAATGTTTTATAATTAAAAGGTCAGAACTTCAGTAATTCTCCATGCCCATTTTTTTGCTTTGGCATTAGAAGATCACTCAGTAGGCTTTTGTGCACTTGAGTTGAATGCTCAGAATATATCAAAACATAAAAAACCTCTGTTACAATCCTGCTATGCACTGTTGGTTAAGTACAGCTCACTAATGTCAAATATTCTTAAAAAATGTAAAAAGCATTTTAGTGGAACATTCATATATTACATAATATAACTATCCACTTTGGAAGTAGTTCTTACCCACTTCTACTTTTATTAAGTAATCCCAGATTGCACTGCAGCATTACGTAGGAACTTAATTGTGGATTAGATTACACTACGCTTGGCATGGTAAAACACATGTGCAGAAAGAATTGCTGCCCTAAACAGTTTTTATAAAGTAATTTTTTTTCACTATTTTGATGGGCAAAGTTGCCAATTATTCCCTAGATCTATTCAGTTGAGAATTACTTAGATTGAGAGAATCGAGATGAAATTAGAACAGTATAGAGGAATTAATAGAATTATGATTACAATTAGAATAGAATTATGAGGTATCAGCTCAGCTGAAATGGGAAGAAGAGCACGACACATATACGGGGCAATTCCTGACATTTCATTACCTTGCGTGGGGAACACACTCCCAAGGGATATGGTAGAACTGCCAAGCAAAACAAAACACAATGCTGGATAATGTATTGTGCAGAGTCAAGTGTGGTACAGGCTGAGAGGCAAAACGGATACTCTAATATTGTAGGCCATTTCTATCTCTAGAGTCTCCAGTTCTTTATTGTAATGCATTTCTATTCAGCAGCAAAAATAGGCAGTAAATTCAAAGTCTTGCTGTTACACAAAGACACAGATAGGTTGTTAGGCTTCCATGGACTCTTTCCAAAAGAAAGATATCAACACTGTAGTGAAATTATAAGTGCTTAAATATGACTCACTCCACAACTAAAAGATGACACTAGAAAAGAGGCTCTAAACTGTATATAGTGATAAGTCATACAACTAACATGTTGCTTAAAGAAAGTTCAGGATTGCAGAGGCATAGACTAAAGCTCTGAGACTGTACCCAAATGTCAAGAAATAATCTTTTCTTGGGACTGCCATATAGCTGTTCTCTGGGAAGTAAGATGAAAGAGAATGAGTATTCTCAGGACAAAACCTTTCACCAGGTATTTCTATTTAATTATGGTTGCCAGATCGCAAACATCTTTAAATTAGTATTTGGAAATTAAAGATTGTCCTTGTTTATTGTTGAAACAATAGTCATATAACTACTAACTCAATAATACTGTCTATACTAGTCATGATTGTTGAGAGATCTCTGTATGTCTTTGACATAATAGGGACAACAGGTACATATTTAAACTCTTTATTTCTGCAATGGAAGACATCCAAAAATTGAACAAAAAGCAATGGATTGCTATTCCCAGTCCTCTCTGTGAGGGATTAAAACTTCTGTATTTTACAGATGGAGATATGGAAGCAAAGAATGATCAGATGGAGATTTTTTAGACTGCGGGAACACCCACCTGCAGAGAGACTCAGTGGACAGGTCACAGTTTCTGAGGTCCACATGCAGTCCTGTGGTGATGTCTATGGAGTTCATGTGTGAGGTTTGGAGAGTAAAGGACTGAGGAAATAAAAAAGAAATCATACTAATTATAGGAAACAATTATATTGCAGAGCGGCTTAAATACACCTCTAAAAATCTCATGCCATTACGCCTATATAGATATTTGCTATGTATTCTGTGCATTTAACAATTGCTGAAATTTCTCTTTGCCAATTAGATACAGATATATTTCATATCATTTATAATGTGAAAACAAAGAAAAGACAAGAAAGGGGAATTTCATGTTACAACTGCATAGCAGAGAAGTCAAGAGGTTCATAAACTTTTTCTCTTTGCAGACTCCATAATTAATTTAGTTAGCTCTTCAAGCCTCATTTTTAAATTTAACTACATACATGATGAAGTGGTACACCACACAGACTGTCATTTTTGCCAAGGCCTCTATCGACACTGGATGCCATCTGGCAATTTCATTAACATTAATAAGAACCATCAGTTTGGAAATATCCTAACAGAGAGCCATTTAGCACACTCAGACACATTTATTATTGTAACCGAATGCAATATTTATTAGTATTAGCAAATGTAATATTTATTTTACAAGAAAGGGAATTACAGTGAGCATGAAGTCATTAGATTGCATTAAAAACAGAAATGGGCTTAAGCTGACAAATCTGGCATTTAACAACCTAAATATTAGTAAAGTCTAGCTGGCAGATTTTGGTTTGGCTGTTTTTAAAGGGGCCTTTAGCAAGACTTTAGCACAGTTTTAGATTCAAAGCATTGGCCAGATTTCACAGTTTCGAGATGATTTGATAACAAGGTATAAATAAGGACAGTCATTTTTATTATCATTTTTAAGCTTTAGTCCAGGCTGGATCTACTCTTACTGGTGTCATTGGGAGTTGTGTCCAGTTTCATGTCCTATTAAAAAGGCTAGTCTGTGTTGTGAAATGCTCGCTATTATCTTTAGCTTCCAAAACATTTGCAACTGTTTGCCTAAGGCTTCAATTGATTAAACGAATTTCTAGTGATTGACAAACTTGTAAATCCCAGGGAAAGTTTTGTTTCAGGTCTCACATTTGTTAAGCACTATGACACACCTATTGGTTTAATCACTTCCACGTATTTTATTGGATACGCAAGAAATATCGAAGGGAGCATGATGTACTAGACGATGGTCTAGTTAACTAACAGCTGGTAAAGCAAACAGTGCTGTGCAGTAAGGAGGGTATTGTGGCAGGATGCCCACGTTCCCTCCCCAGCTTTGCAGGGGGCCAACTTCAGCAGCTTCTCCAGCCGTGGTCACTTTGCCCCAGTTTGCCCATGTCGGAAGCTACTTTTGCAAAGCTGCTTTTGAGATCCACTGATGAAAATACCATAGAAGAGAAAAATTTTATATCAATCTGCTAACAGTAGCTTCTTACTGCTCTGGAACACTCAGTGTTTATTCAGAACCAGCTCCTGGCACCCTTGTTAGCACAAGGTCATTTAATACAAGGCAGATAACAGAACAATGTATGTAACTGAAAGCAAATGTCTATCTATTTTTTGAAAATGACTCCTTTAAATACAGATGATTTAGGTTCAGAAGAATAAAGAGAATGTTCTCTTCCATGGAACCAGACATTTGTTCTTTGTTGGTTTTCCTGAAATACAAATAAAACCTGTTTATATATTAAACTAAAAAATATATGTCTTGTTCCCTGGGCATGCATGAATGTTTCCGATCAATATAAAATGAGTGATGAAATACATGAAGCATGTAATCATTCACAGGAGTTTGCAAAGAAAAAAGGGTTTGATGATAGGTATCTTCTATTCTCCAACAAGCATACAAAATACTTTAGAATACTATTTTTTCTGTTTTAGATTAAAAACACGAAGTAAAAAAATTAATCTACTCTATGTTTTAAATTTTTCTAGGCACTTCGAGTATTTTTACCACTTTTTAAAATTTTTTTACATTTATTTTCCCTAGAAACCGGTCTCCATTTACCTTTAATTTGTAATATAAACTGTTCATTAATAGGGTCCTTTCAAAGTAAAACAGATCTTCCTTACTTGTCACTAAGGCTGATGTTCCCATAAAAGATGGTGGCTATGCTAAGACTTAAAAATGAAGGGTGATTTATTATCCAACCCTGAAAAATAATGATAGTACACAAAAAGATTGAAACAACAATTCATATCCCATTATGGATATCAGATTAACCAGATACCTCTTAGCACCTTTTTCCATGACGAATCTTTTCAGTCGGTTCTTCATAATCCCGTTATGGGACCAAAATAAACTTTTTGAACCATTATGGGATGAAATCCATATCTTGTGCCGTTTCTTTTCCCTGTCATTGGAAAAAGGACATTTTATCAGAACAATTTCACACAGAATTCTTACTCATCGGTTGTCACCGGGGCAAAGCTGCTTGGGGTTTAAAAGCTTTGACATCGGACATGCCCAACACAACTGTGCTCCAGCTGCATAGTCTCATTAGGCCAGACGTTTTATAAAGATTAGCAGAGGGATTTTTGTTAGCAGAAGTCCGAGGCAGAAAAACTCAAAGTGAAATGTTCCCTTTTGGTCATGCTTTGCCCAACAGGAAGCTAAAATAAGAGGGAAAAAAGAGCAAGCATAATTTTTTTACAGATGCTGCAGGTGCCATGCTTAGGAGAAAGAAGATTAAAATGTACTTCAATATCTTGTGTCTCTTAGGTTGCAGCTTTCAGCTAAAAACTGCCAGAGCTCCCATTTGAGGAGCGGAAGAAGATCTCACATTAATGCCTCACTAAGATATTTAATAGGAGCTTTTCAAATCAGGTATTCTACAGAGCAAGGGCATTTTCAGTTTTTTAAAGGGTTAGTAGCACTAATTTATTTAATGCTTTGGGCTTGTTTGTGCACCATCATTAAAAACAAACTGGAACTGTAAGATAAACAGCTTTCTCATGCCTGAGTCCTCACTTCTAATTGTAAAAGAAACTCCCATTAATAACTCATTTCACTAGACCATTCATCTTGAGTAGGATGTTTTAAAGCTCAGGGCTTTAGAGCAAAAAAAATACCATAAATTTTATCAGGACAGCACAAAAGAGAAAGGATTTTTTTAGAAGAAATGAATATTGATCAACCAGAAAAGGACTGCGTATTTTGGTACATATCCAAAATACAGTATTCAGCATCAAAAAAATCCATGATTATTCTGTGCATAGGCCCAAATTTCATGGGCAATGAGGGCTGGGTGTAAGCAACGAACCTGCATCTTTCCTGGGAGTACAGAATACTGAGTGTCCAAGGCAACCAAATAATTTCTGTAAACAAAGATTTTGTTTTGTAAATGGTTTTCTAAAACCACCATCATTTTTGTAAATAGGCATTCAATTCAAAGAGGATTCTTGGGAGAAGGTTAATTTCTAACATTGTTTAATGTAATTGAAAACCACTTTGTCAGAAATAATGACTAACATGTTCAGAAACGGTCTGTGGATGTATGCTGCACTAAACAAAAAATGTCAGACCCATCCATAAACTCTCTACTGGTTACATACAAAGACGACGTATTCCCTAATGTTACCCCAAATTATTACACATTGTCCTTCAGCTGACTGTGGCTGCAAGCTACCACAAAACATTTAGAAAGTAAGATCCACGCAGTCAGTGTGGTTATTACATTCAGTATGAAAAGACGCCTTGCAAAGAAAGAGAAAATAAAGAGGTGAGATTGGCAGGAATTCTATTATTTAGCCTGCTGTGAGTTTGTGGGCAGGAGAAGTTACAGGGGCGTGTATGCTTTACGAAAAGCACTTGAATTTGAGAACCCTTGTGATTTTTCATTCTTTATTTCATTTCAAACTTTGACTATGACTAATTCCTTGACAGAGCTGCTTTCTTAATTCCCCAAGTACTGTTTGTGATGGTAAGCTAGTTCATGATTAACATCTTGTCTGTTTTCTAAAATGTTACTCAAACCTACAGTGGGCAAACTATTTTTATGATATTTTTCATGCAAAACAAACCACTGCATTCTGTATTTATGATTCCCTGAGAAAATATGCCCTAAATTAAAGTGATGGGGTCAGAAAAAGAGGAAAAAGTGCACCAGTCTTTGTGGAATGGCAGCTTGTCAACTAACTGATTCTTCTGAGTCTTCTTTTGTGTAGCAACACATATTCCTTATTTTGTTACTTTTCTTAAAAGTATGTACAGATTAATTTTCATAATTACACATAACTGTACCCTTCTGAGTTTACTACAGTAGAAACAGTGGATTTCCTTTCTTTCCCCTTCTAGGTAATTTACTCTCTGGTTCCCTTTTCACCAAGGAAGGCTTAATAAAAAAAGCTGACAATATTTCAAGTTAATATGCTGTAGGTACTTAAAATATTTATGAACCCTGACACCAATAATCACATTCTATGATCACGGCTGACACCTGATCTTGTTGGCTGCAATGCAGTAGTCAAATTTCATTAGGACACAGATTAGGCTTGTAACGTTTCCAGCCTTAGCAAAAGCAAGTACACTAGTGAGCAATCTAATCTATGGATATCATCACCACCTAACAGGGCAGGTCCAGGCTGTAATTTGTTCCTTAATTAGACCTGAGCACACAGTTGCGACGCTCCTGCTTGTGCCGCGGGACAGACAGCAAATATAAACATTACTTCAACATAAAAGTGTTTGTTTGAATTTTATCAGGAGCATTTTCATACACAAAAGAAATAAAGATATTTTCTAGACCACATTAAACTGGAGATAATGAAATTTCCAAATGTTTCCATTCAAAAATGTTAAGGCCCGGTGGTGAAGTCAGAGGCACACAGTCATCCCCTCACTTGAGCTTCTCTGAGTATCTCAAAACGGTGACACCAAACAGAGGCAACGTCACTGTGCACAGAGCAAGGGCTGGACTTTAATGGGAAGCTTTAGCTTTTTCTTTTTTTGAAGACAAGAGAAAAGTATACTGACTTCAAACAGACCGGAGGAAAAGTGAGTCTGAAAGATGAGACTTAAGTGTCTCATTCTCAAGAAGTAGGAAGCACCCTAGTTTGTCCTCTGCGGTATGTTACTGAGGCACGGGGACACTGAGCTGATGGACACATCCAAGTTGTACATCATCATGAGCAGCAGAAGCTTTTCAAATGATGAATGAAATAATTCTGCAGGCTGTTTCAGTGCACGCAGCATTTTGGCCCCCAGTCGGGACCCTGCTAGTTCAAAGGAACAACGTGAGGGCTTGAGGATGAGGTTTCACAGTGGACCTGAGCCAACCTCACAGTGTGCTGCCACCGACAAGGGCTGCCTGGCTTTCCCCTGCCCTCACCTGCCAGCCACACGGCCCTGCTGCCGGTTAGCTCAGCAGCACAGGCATTTCCAAATTTGCTGAGGCAGTTTTAGGCTGGACCATAGGGCTGGGGATGTGGTGGGGAAGAGGCGAAGGAGCAGGATCTCAGCTTGGGGGGTGGGACACACACATTTCGTAGATGGACTCACCTGCATGGTGCAACCTCAGCCTAAGTCTTCACTTAGCCATGTCTCACACTACTGTCATGTCACGGAGGTCTCTGGTGAGCCATGGTCCGTGACTAATCCCACCCGAGAGAGGAGAATAGACCCCAAACCATTGTATGTAAATGGAGACAATGAAAGGAAACAGACGACCACGTGTTTCCGGAGAGAGTTCATTTCTCCATTCTCCACCCCGTCCCAACATACTCTGAAGGAAGCAAAAGGTAGTAAATGAACTTTTCAGGTAGCTGAGCAGAACGGCACATTTTTTTTCTGTGTGAGATTACACTGTGGTCACCACATGCAAATTATAAGTTGCTGTAATAAGCAATGGTCTAAAACCAAACAATTGTTTACTTAGTAGCTAAAAATTAATAAATATTTATCAGTAATGTTTTTACAGTGGTTAACTATGTGATTATAGCCCAAATAGCTTTCTAAATTAAAAAATTCATTTAGTAATTAAATAACTCCTGTCATCAGTGGCTCTGAGTCCCACAGTTCCTTGGAAAGAAGGAAGTGAGTCCTAAATGGGAGGTCATGGCTAAATGCCTGCCTGTCTTTCAGGCTTTCTTCTCTCCCCCTAAATATTGACAATCCTCACCAAGGAGAAGTGTAGTGTTTCTTATGAGTTTCAGTTCCACAGATAAGGTGCTTGTAAGAGACAGAGTGAGGGATACACAGGCATCCCCATTTTTGCAAAGTCTGTGCTTATGGAAAAGAGTTTTCCTCTTTGTCATAAGAACCTCCCTCTTCGAGCTGGGATCCCCAGAGTAGCTGCGGAGAAGAAAGCTCCTGGTATACCTGGAATGACCATGACTTTTTCTATAAGAGTGACATTGGCTCAAGGCACAGCAGAGCAATACAGTGGAAATGCCCCCCTTTTTTTCAGTACCAGTCTACAACCTGAAAAAGCGAGCTACCTTCTATTTCCACTCCTGCTTTATATTAAATCAACAATAGCTTATAATCAGCCTAGAGAAGACCAATAGCTAGAGCATTCAGAATAATCCTTTTCTTAGGCATTTCCAGCTGGAAGTCTCATCAACCCTGCTTTTATTTTTTGGCTACCAAATACAAAATCCTGGCTTCTGGAGCAGTTCAGGCTCCAGGATCACTCCCAGAAACAGTCAATGGATGAGTGAAAGGCTGAGAATTTTCTTCAGCTCAGGAAGTGTATATAACTAACACATGCCTGGAATAGCGCATATATATTTAAAATACTACAGTCTTCATGAACTGGTCACACTTCATGTTTCTTCCATCTTTTCCTTTTTAAATGTCACTGAGGTAGGGATGCTTTCAGATGTACCATCATATGGGTGTGGGGCAGGGGGGGAAGCTGATATTAAAAAAAGAAAACAAAGAACCCAGTGCCAAAAACGGCAGTTCTGAGCAACGATAGCATATGGCACGCATGAATTATTCTGACTGATGTCCCTGTGAAAGCCCTGGTTTCTGCAGCTGCAGGATGCCCTGCAACAGCATGACAACCTTGGAGGGCAAAGCTTAATTGCTTACCTGCTTTGGGCAACAATGAAGAGACCTTTCTCCATCTAGATTACAGGCACATTTGAACCACTTAATTAAACGCCTTGCAGCATTTTAGAGAAAGGCAAGTTGGAAGTGCCTGAACTTTGTAAAGTCAGAAAGTGGATATAGCGACATAACAAAACAAAACGCTACAAAAATGTCAAGAGAAATCTGGGGGAGTCCTGTGCTAAGTGGCACACTGAGTTTATTGCAATAAAGTACATATAGCGCCTTGAAAGGAAAGTTCTGTGTCATTTTCTCAGATTTGCACATAGCCCACGTGTACACAGAAAGCTACAACGGTTGTAAACAGTCAAGGATTAGCATTAGGATCATGGGAAATAATTATCATTTCCAAAGACCTATTCAATGAGCTTAAAATCTTTAGAAAACCATGACTAGATTTGCTCTGTTCAGACACGGACAACAGTGGGGCCCTCAGCTATTCCCCTTTACAACTGCATCAAGATGCCTCCCCAGAGAATTGTGTCCAGGACTCTGGTTTTATTTTTGAAATAACAACACTGCATTTCCTCTTCATTGTAAAAATGCTCAAAAATGAGATCTACTGCACATTGGTCTTCCTCTTGAGTGCCACAGGTGCACACAGAGGCAGGAACTACACAATTTCCTTCAAGGTCCCCTGGATTTTGAGATATGACAGATACAAAACACCATATTTTTCCACACGTACCTCAGTGCCAGGGTGCCGCGCAGGCTGGCGGCTCTGGGGAGCCCGTATCGGCGGGAGCTGCCAGTGGGGCATGGCGGGGCCTGGCAGCCTGGGCCCGTCCCACCACCCGCAAGGGAGCAGGGCACCGGGGGCAGCCAGGGAGATGCTGCACGTGGCACCACCGAATCAAGCAGCTTGCGCTGGGGAACCAGAGCGATACTCCAGTTTTAACCCAAAGAGGGTAATAAGATCAAAAACACAGGCTAGGCACTGGAGTAGCCAGGGCCATTGCGGACTGAAGTCTTTTGCTTCAAGAAAGTCTAACTATGAACCTGTCCGCAGCTGTTGATGGCATTTCAGTCACATCAGTTTAAAAAATGTGCCCTACCCAGAAAAGCACTAAAAAGTGTTTAATTTTAAACACATGAATACTTTCATTGCAGTCAATGGAACTACTGAATGTTTACTGTCAAGCAGGTGTTTAAGTCCCTGGTATCAGGCAGTTGATTTTCCCATTCCTTTTCAGTGGATGGCACAGACTATCAACGACTAATTTTTGAAAAGCTTCAACAAAAAACAAACTGCATGCTTGAGCTAACACAAAATGAGAGCTTCGGCTGCAAGTGACATTGCTTGTTTTAGTTTTAACAGATAGAAAACCATGGGATTTTTAGTACTAGCTTGCAATGAATCACTTAGCCACTTAATATAATATGACTAGAGTATAATAGTTCTCAACCTGACAGTTCTCCCTGAAGATAGAAAAGGAAGCTTTATAATTGATGATAAGGAAAGAAAGATATACACAGCTTCAGTTTTTCAGATTAGCCTTAATGATGAGGACTTCCCAATTTACAAAGAAAAATAGTGACAGACAAATAAAAGAATTACGGCTATCGAGCCACAATTCTATGTGTAGCCTCAGAATCTGAAGGCTTTTCATACAACCTCAAGACAGAAATAAGGCAGAAGCAGCAGAAAACAACATTCCTTGTAAAAGAAATAATAATGTACTTATTTGGTACTCTTACGCTAACCTGCTATTGCAGAAATATTCCCTGCTGCTTCATGCACCTATAATACGAATGTCCATAAGGTTGTTTCCTGTTCCGCGGTAGCTGATGAGTAGAGAGGCTCCCTGACAGCAACAAAATGATACAGTTCCTCTCAGCTGGAGAGAAAGAAGGCAGGGAAAACTAAGGGCATCTTCCCCTCTCTATGCAGGGATCTCCTACCTGCTGGCAAGAAGCAAAACAGAGAGAGGTAATAGCTGGCAACAGAGGACACACAAGTGAGGACAAATTTACTATTTTTGAGAGTGCGTGAACTCTTTGACCATTCCCCTGGAAGCAGCGAGTAGTATTTAACACAGGCTGCTACTGCTGCTTCACAAATCCAACTCGTCTGGCTGAGATGTTTCTCACAGTGTACATAGCAGAAACAGCAAGCAGATTTGGAAGATACCTACTCAGCTTTAAATGAGGAGGTCTAACCTCATAATCTCAGCTGTTGTACCATTTTTAAGAGACTTCCATAAAAAGAAGGGTCTGATAACAGAGACCTAGGTCTGAGAATGGGAAAAAAACAGAGGTTGCTATAAAGAAGCTAGGGAATCAAGAAAATGACTTCTGAAATCCCCAGATTCTGAAATTCCCAGTAGAAAATGTGGGTTGCAGTTAACAGCTTGGTCTAAACCGTACTTGGAGGTATATTTATTCCCAACATGTGGGTGTTAGCAAGTAATGCAACATCTTACTATATAAAAAACAGTGAGTAATTACTGGATTCTTCTGTGACATATGGAAATCAAGTCTAAGACTAAGCAGTGATGCAGTAAAATGGCACAGGCCTGCTGAGATATATCAGAACATTCAGCTGCAGAAGGGCAGTGGAGACAGGTGAATAATAAACAACTTTTCCCAGATGATGGGTGATCAATTCTGGCTGCTTTCCAACTGCTCTGTGATAGGACAAATTTAACTGTACAAAACTTCTTGTTACCAGCAGTACCAATTCTGAGTCTCACAGCACTTTAAGTGGTGGGTTAGAGTCCATTTGAGGACCACGTGCACATTGAGGGCTCAAGAAACCTTCTTCCTTCAATTTCTTCTTTAAATGTTGTAAGAATCAAAATTTTTCATATTATTTTAAAAAATGAATCATCTTGTTGTTGTCAAATACACTTCTGGGTTCTCACGAGAAATAGTGAATTTCCAAGAGTCTTCTGAAAAAATATCTTCACCAAGTACCTTCATAATGAAACAAGCTATATTTCTCATGGAAGTCACCAAACGTGACTAGTCCAGTCATTTCGAGTTTGTACACGAATCATAGAGAAAAAAGCTAAAGTTAATCTCTAGCAATGACAATGGAAACTGGAGAGCTGTGATTACTTCTCCTGTTTTGCAAGCTATTTATATTTACTATTATTTTCACTGCTTCCCTGCCCTCCTTTCACACTCATTTTTATTCCACTTGCTTTGCGTAGTTGTTTAGGAATAGATCTACCAAGCCTCAAGAGCAGGTAGAGAAACTTTCATTCCACCCGCACTCAGGCTGGCCAGGTTGCAACCACCTCTAGTGCAGAAGCTGCGCAGCTACCTTAATGACTGTGTCTATGCTAACACATTCTGTCTCTCAGCCAGCCAGCCGAACTACCCAGCTCCCAAAACATGGCTGGGGCATGCTTGCCCAGGGGCAGGCTGGCACAAGTTTGTTCAGTTCAGTTTGGTAGAACTGGCTGTTAAAATCCATTTCCCACAGGGCCTGCTCCCCAGCTAACCCCTTTTCTAGGGGATTTGCTGCTCTCACACAGGTCCATGGGTAGTGACTCCACGAACCTGGTTGGGCTTTGGGGTCAGACCAGCTGTTCCTCCACCCTACGTATAAGCCTGGTCTTCAGCAGCTCCATGCTCTCAGCTTTTCTCTCCACTTCCATGAGCAGACTGGCCAAACTTCCCTTGGCAGCTCAAGTCTGCCTCTAAGAGTGCCTGCAGATAAGATGTGCCTCTGTCTTCACCGATGTATGGTCTGATCCTGGCTAGGTGCTGCTGTGCACCTTGAATACTGCTCAAAAGGCCTCTCATGAGTAGAATCCAACACACACAAGGAGTCAGTTTTCCATATGGATCACCAGGACTTCAGAAACATGGAAAGACCACATGCTGGGGACATCCCACAGCTCAGCAATGGAGAATGGTAACTCACAGACATTTACCTGTTCTTCTATCCCCTTCAGGAGTGGACACCTCCATCCTTTTCAGATCTACTACCTAAATACTTTTCAAAAGGACAGAGGCCTTTTAAAGGAGTGAGCAGGCCTTGCTATTTTTCTTTTCAAACATAGCCAGAAGAAGAAGCAGTGGTGGTCAGCTTTTATATAACTTTATTACCTATACTTCCTCAGGTCATAGTTCCCCTTTGAGTTCTGTGGCTTCTCCTTACTGAGGCATCTGTCTGCAAGAGTTTTGCTTTTGGTATCCCTTCTGTTTTGGTACTCCTGCCTTTTGATGGAGGCAATTAGTATAGTTTTGAGCCGTGGATGTGCTTTTTGCCTTAAATCTACATCCATGCAAGGGAGAGAACTCTGCTCTTAGAGGTCATATTGCATCTAAATTACGCTATTTCATCTATAAACAAAATGTGCTAAAAAAGAGAGAGAATAAGACCAAAGTAAAGGAAATGGTTTGCATAGCACATTTCATCTCCTTACATGCATTCAATATTATTTCAGGGTGAAATTAATTAGACACTTCCAGAGGAACATTTGATCATGAGGCCCCTGTGGAAGAAGAGTCTGAACCTCATGCAAAGACCATTTATCTTATAATCACCTGCCTCCTTGCCTCCAGCCCTTAGTATTTCCAAATTCCCCCTGTGCTCAGAAGAATGCCCACCCCAGTCAAGCCAGCTGGCCTCCAGATCCTATTTCCATTGCTCCTTGGGGAAGGAATTAGCTCACACTCTCTTGCCATAGATATTCAGTTGCTACCTCTGCTGATCTCAGCTATTGTCATGATCTGCCTAATAAAATCAAAGCAATTTTTATGTGAGAAGGCTTTGCACTTAGACAGAGATTAAACATACCTTTAGCAATGTCTCCAAATTAAATTTTCAGATCATAACTCCGCAGCTCCAGGCCATTTCCTAGTAAACATAATGGGCCAAATTAAATCTCTGAATGCACTGTTCAGAATTGGTTTCTTAGTATCATAAATATTAATTCTCTTAGTCCTTATGCCAATCCCAAGAAGCCACAGCCTTCAGTTAAACTATGTTTCAGCACTACACGATACATCAAGCATCACTTATCTATAACAGAAAACACTGTTTAATCAATATCAGGATCGTTCCATGAGCTTAACAAGTGGTAGATGCAGTAGAAACAGGTACAGTGAAGTACTGAGTAAATCACCTATCACCTTAGAAGTTCCCTTTATAACACAAGAGGATGGGGTACATATCAGGTAAATGTTTAACTCTGAAGTGAAATAATAACCAGTAACCACTTTTAGAGAAGCCACATGGCATACAGACAGCAGTTCTGTAATCAAAACAGGTGTTCATAGCAGCCCGTAAACTGATGATAAAAATCCAACCAGGAAACTACTCTACGGACTATGCTTAAGAAGAATAAACCACCATGTAAAGGGAAGATTGGAACTAAGCAGCACAATACAGTAGAAAAGATTCTATGACAAAAAAAGACTAGAGGAAAAAAACATGAATACCAAATGAAAACTGGATGTCAGCTTATTTAAAGTTGTGTTTTCTTATGAAAGAAAAAAACAGAGCTAAAATGAATCATCTGAGTTGTTTCCTACATTCTTTTTTTGTCCATTTTGATATAAGGGATTCAAGTCAGTATCTACTATTACACAGGAGACCAGAGTCGTTGTCTGCACAATTTGTGCAGTTACTCTTAAAAGCAAAGCAACTGTTCATTTTCTCATTAACCTTACACCTGGAGAACCCTCATTTGACTGCTAGATAGGCAGGTGGATTTACTGGCTTTGTATCAGCTTTGTGTTGGCTTGAGAACATCCACTTTTGTGCCCTGGCTCCTTTTACTGTCTTGTATTTTAGACTTGAATTCACACACAAGGGCCTCTCTCTGCCATTAAAGACAAACAGGTTCAGTATGGGAGCATAACGACATGTGTGAGCCTTAGGAGAAGGAACACAATTTGCAGTGTAGAAAAGTCTGGGATAACACAGAAAGTTAGTCTGTGTGACTGGAATGAAAAGCCCAATTGCAGCAACTTTAAATGGTTCTTTTAATAAAGACTAGTCTTGGTGTAAAACGTTTCCTCTTGTCTCCTTCCTACCCTCCACTCCCCGCAACAAATAAAGCAGAAAAGGAAGAAAGCACAGTAAAAGGAGAGAAAGTAGGAATCATTTACGTGGAGTGGGTCCCTACAAATACCTATATGGAATCTCCTTTCATCTTCCATTCGCAGTGCAGGGGCATCACTACTGAAATCAAAAGACTGATGGATAATTTCCTACATCTTCTTTTCCTATTCAGCAAAGTTACTAATAAACATTAGCATACTAAAGCATTTCAAATTGCTTACTTAATAGATATGTTCAGAGCACCAAATATGGTTAAATTAGTTTCTGAGGTGCTTTGTATGTCACACAAACTTCTGGGTTTCCCTTTTGGGATACATCAGTGTTGCTGTTACCTGGGGAAAGTAAGTCAATTACTTGTAGCTGTACTATAGCCTGGGGCTTAACCACAACCTGCCATCCATGAGCTGTCTTTCAGGAAAAAAAAGAAAAAGAAAAAGAAGGAAAAGAGCAGCTTTGGGGCCAGTATTTCCTTTTTGTCTGGGATTTGAAGCAGGTGTACCTAGCTCCACTGCAGAACGCGAGTACCTGTGTGACAAGATCAGCGGAGGGCAGGATCACTCCTGGAGATACCATTGCTCTGCGGGAATGTGATGGGCCAACCACACTTTTCATGAACTGTCAGCAGCTTCCAGAGTGACAAGGCAGACGGAGTTTGTTGTTCTGTCTCATCAGTCTCTTTCTACATGTAAAAGTCTCCAGTGATACTAACGTTCATTTCTAAAAATAGAGGTATTCTATTTACAATTTTTGTGGAGCTAAATATTAAAAAGATTAAAAATATATATTAAAAATTTTTGCAACAAGCTATTTGTATGTATAACCGCTAGGATTATATGCCTCTTTTTCTTTTTTATTTTGCATCTGCCTCCAGATGATGTCAAAACTGCAACTGTGGAGAATACAGAGATCTATCTTAAACTTGCATATTCTCACTGCCTGCCATCTGCTATTCAGTGCTAATTCAGTACCTGGGAAAGCACTGGCACGCCACACTGCAGAGTCATTAATTGCATTTGCGCTGTAGTATTCTGTACTTGGGACGCCAGTCTCCTCACAGTATATACACATGTAACTCCCATTAATGTTAATGATGTTAATTTACAAATAGGATGCTCAGGCGCACTCAGAAGAGGCTATGGTGCCCTTGGGGTTCCTTCCTCTTTCATCTGTAGTCACGATTTCACATTAGGCACTTTCTAAATGCATAGTTACAACCTCATCCAAAAAGAACCACTTATTTTTCCTTCTTGGCAACTACTGCAATTACACGTTGTTAAACAATAACACAAAGCAATTAGCTTTCTAAGAGGGGAGAAATAAAGCATTTTCTGTATAGCAATAGAGCACTCCACAGGAACCAATGTCATTTCCCACTGATGTCTCATTACTTGTGATTAGGGCCGCTCACACTGAACAGCCCCAGCATGCCAAGCTGGCAATGCTTGTAATAATAGTAATTAATCAACATTTAGCACTTACAAAGCACTCCTCATCCATAGATCTCAAAGTGTTATAAAAAAGGTGCAGGAGCAAGCTTGCACAGTAAGCTTAACATCTAGGTTAGATGAAAATCAAGATCTCCTGACCACTTACCTTTGGGCAGCTCTGCCTCTCCGGTTATATCTATACTGCTCAATAAGAGGGACAAGAATTGCTCTCTGATGGCACCACTTGACAAGTGTCAATGCTGCTTTAGGGCTTGCCACCTTTGGAACAAATTTATCTTGGAAGGAGCCAGTAGGAGCGGTTCTAAGTAGAGCGGGGGAGAGAACTAACTAAACTCGGTGCACAATCACAGCCCCAGTGCTCTAACACATCCCCTGGTCTCCTTCTATTTAGCAGTATTGGTGCATCCTTCACTTCTGGTACCTTTGACTCAACGTGGCTAAGCCTACCTGTCCCTACTGATAATCTCCAGCCTCCTGATAACAACAGGCTATCTTTTTCATATAACTTACAGTAATGATAAAAGAAAGGTTTTTCTTACTTCCTAAAAGCCTTCTCAATTTCTGAGATTGTTTTGAAATATTACTCCTTGGAGCCATATGAGTTTTTCTGAAGAAACGTCATCACTACTGATAGGTGGAATCAAGCAAGCAAATCATGAAAAAAACTGTCAAAAAAACTTCACTAAGGGAAAAAAATCTGAATATTTCAAACTGTTAAAGAACATTCAGCATCTTAATAAAGTCTCACTCTGTACAGTAACAAAGTGCAGAGAATTCTAAAGTGATGATACTAAATCATGGGATAGAAGTGCTGGTGAATATATCTTGTGAATTATTTAGAAAAACAAATGCATCTCAGAATTTCAGAATTTGCTTGCAAATATTTCATGAGCAACAAAAGAGATACAATTAGATGAATATATTACTCATTATGATTTGTTTGACTGTCTTAATAAAGCAATTAGCCCCACCTTTAAAATCAATAACAACAAAATGATTTACTGGCTTTATTCTCTGTTATATCATGTTATATACAGTATCTATACTTCCTAAAAAAATGGCAACTCTGCAGTTCTTTGTATTAGACTTCATTTTTCTTGCTGAGTTAACAGAAGGAAGGAAAGTATCAATAATTATTTCTTCTGATAAATGTAGATGATGTTCAGATGCTTTTTAGGTTAGCTTAGGATAGCAAGAAGTCTTGGTGGGACTTGCAGGTTTGGCAGGTTTTAGGCATGAAGCAAAACCAAAGGCAACTCTATAGCATCATTATGGTCATTCATTATGGCTGTTGTGAAACAGGTCAGATCTTCCCAAGCAGCAACGTCGGTAGTAGTACCACACTTCCTATTCACAAACGCTGCCTGGCATTAGATTAAATCTGCTCATAACATATTTCAAACAGTATTTCAGAAGCCACAGGTGGCAGTTCTCTTCCACATGAGGGTAGGTTCTCAAGTCTGGCTCAGCCAATCTTCAGCTGGGATATAGGACAGGGAAATATAAACAAGCTATTTTCACTGTTTTTATGGAGCCAGTCGGATGCCGCTTGGTCTCACAGTTCCTTAGGAGTGACCTAAGGGCAGACCTGGCTGACGAGGCGCTGAAGCTGTACCACTGATTTACCAGTCCTGATGCTTCTACACTGCATAGAACGGTGGCAAGAAGTCTTTAAAAATGACTTTACCCTATTCAGTGCCTTTACCACCCCACCTTCCTTTCAACAGAGAGTGGTTAAGAGGTGATGGGAAAAAAGACAGGAAAAAATAATCCACATGTGACCGAGAAAATGCCTCGACATACCTCCCTGCCCTGCAGCTGCCTCCTGGGCTGGAACACAGTCACCGGCCCTGCGGGCAGCCCCACGCTGGGCGGTGGGCAATCATGGGAAAGCACAGGGCATGTACGAGGCAAGCTGGTGCAGGGTTTGCTGTTTGTATTCCCCGGCTCGGAGCTTTGTAAGAGACGTTTTGTTCTTTTCTTCATTAAGAGAAAAATAAATCCCCATTTGCAACTGTGAGGCCATTTAGACACCTCTGCATACGCTTATGGTTTCAGACACCATGTATGGTGACAGGTACAGTAGTACTAGCTTTGTGGACTGAAGAAAGAGTTTCGTATTCTACAAAGGGATACCACTGCTTAATATTCTGCTCCAATGCTTAAACTGCTGTTAGCTCCAGGGAGTCGCTATTAACAGTTTTCACACATGGAAGAAAGTGCTTTAGATTACAGACTTTTTTTCAGCATTGCTACAATTGGTACAAAATAATTGTAGAGTTTCTTTATTTCCCCTCTTCTTTTGTAGAAAGGCAAGAGAGAAGACCATTTACGAAAATACATGATCCTGCTGAGTTTGCTCCTGAGAGCAATAGGAGGAAGGGGGCAAGGCAGCTGGCGTAGGTTGGTATTTGTAAGTGGAAGGTAAGAGGAAAGTTGGTACCAAAATTTCTAAAATAGTTTGCTTGAAGAGGAGTACTTCTTTACAGTTATATACAATATTCAATACATAAAATTCTGAAGATTTGCCCATTACTAAAACCACTCAAATTTAAACTCCTTAGTCTTAAGAATGAAAGCTTTTTTGTGTAACTTGCCATTCAGCTTTCTAATTCTTCTGTTGATAACCCAATTAGTCTATTTAGTCTGTTGATGCAAATGAGTAATGAAATTCAACTTGTTTTTTTGCAGATGAGGGCCTTTAAAATGTAGGCAAGTGCTTTTAGTTTGAAGAGGGTCTCAGGCTGGAAAAGATTTTGGCCTGCTTATTTTTTTTTGCACATTATCTTCTAGCATAGCATCATCCATTTTGATTTTCTGACTTATCCCACTGGTCTAGGCACACTCACCTGCTTTCTATAGAGATATCTAAGGAAATGAATGGCTGCATTTTAGACATCAATGAAAGGGAAAACTCAAAAGTCAGGGCAGGCAAAACACTTAAATGTTCAGATCTCAAGAGTCTGCAAAACGATGCAAGAAATCTTATAAAAAATGTTCTTTAAGGCCTTTGGGATTTCAAATACAATTAGTTGCTTTATGTTTCAGGTGAAGCTTGAGAACAAATTAAACTTTGTCCTTTCTATTTTATATTAAATATTTCACCTCTTGGGCAATAAGATCTTTGTGGCATTTGATAATTCTGCTTCAAAATACATCTGTTTTGGCAGAATAGTTTCTATCCAGTTCTTGAAACCGTGCACATAGTTGTAACAAAGTGTAGAATTATTATGTATTTTTGAAATCAGGATGAAATAAAACTAAAATATCTTATTTATCCTGTCAAACATAGATCAAGGACCAGTTCTTCCATACAATGGAAACTGATGTAACTCAAATTGAATTAAAGGAGTTGATACCAGTTGAGGTTCTAGGGTCCGTGATATGAAATAATATATTCTTTCAAACACTTTCTAAACACAAAAAGAAATGTGCTTGAAGGACTGCCTCTCAACTTGTCAAGTTTATTTAAGGTAAGTATTTATTTAATTCTTATCTCTATTACCTATACTACCTATATAAATATGCAAAAGCATATTTAAAACCTCTAACTAAGGATGAAATAGGATAGTCAGAACTGTCAGAGATATGTCGGCTCTTCATTTATTTCAGTGTTTTTCTGCATTTTATTAATTGATTTTCTCTTGAGGCCTAACCATCTTTTGTTGCTTGCTCTCTCAGAGAGAAAGAAATGATGCTTTACAGGAAACAATGCATTTCATCTTTTTAATGCTGGTCTTCCATTTCCACAAGCCTAAGTCAACATTCCCAAATTCCTCCAACCCATTTGACAGAGATTTCCCTTCTGAAAACCCTGTTCTGAAGGCTTGCCATGACACAAGCAAGAGTTTAATTTTAAAGGATGCTAAAAGTCATCCAATGAAGAATCTTGTTACTAAATAAGGATAGCTGATGTGCATAAGCACATCATGTGAAGTATGAGCAATGATTCATATTTGTACAAAGTATATTATTGATGCGTATTAGAAAGAAGGTGAGGAAACTGCATTTGAGCAAGGTCATTATGAATAAAGATGTCATTTGGGAGCTCTGCGTTTAAGACCAGGTTAGAGTTCTTACTTAACTGGGTCTGTGAGACTGGGCAAACTGAAAGGATTGCCAGCTTTGTGGATAAAAGGAATGAATAACCCAGGCAAGACCATACACAAAGCCCTGCAAATCCCCATACTATCCCTATTATTGCAGGCCCCTGTTTGTGTTACAGAAATGCATTTTTAAATTAAGAACAATAGCAGCCACAACACTTTACCAGTGGCAATACATCTACATAGAAAAGCTCATCTGATTTAGCTGCAACCCTGGATTTAGTGCAAGTGTCACAGTATCAAAGCTGGTAGTCCTAGCACAGCCACCGCAAGCCCTGGCTCAGGCTGTCAAGGAGGTCCCACACCAAAGGGGATGACTCGCTGGTGGGGCTGTGACCACTGTGAGCCGGGAGCAGCAGCATCAGGAATAGGATGGGGCTGAGCAGCTCCCAGAGGAGCTGCTGCTGCCTCTCCCAGAGGAGCTGCTGTTGCTTGTGCTGTCTGTCACCTCCAGCTCCTGAAACAGCGTGTTTGCCTGTCCCCAAAATCTGCAGGCTCTGTTCTTGCTAGCGGTTCAGACTCCACAGAGTCCTCATGTCTCTCCTGATGACCCCCATTAGTCATGAACCAGATGATATATAGTCATCAGGGACAAGGGCTTAGAAGAAAGATCACAGAACTACTTACTCCTATTTGGGATTTCCACATCGGCTTTCTAAATTGTGGCAAATACAGAATAAGCCCTAGGTCCTAAAGGGAACTGTAAATTTATGGAGAAGGAAGATCTGGAATATGTGCCGCCAAAAGGGTCATTATGCTTTTGGTGAATAGTAGGGAAAGTAAAAAGCAGAAAATTTTCTGTAGATGGTTTTCTAGCATTTTGGAAACTAGCAAGGAGATGAATAAATAAAGAAAGGAAAGTTTTTTGGCATGAAGTGATGCAAATCTGAGACATTTCTAATGAAGATTAAAAATTACTCAAGTTTGGGCAGTTCTTCGTTTTTATGAGCTACTTCATCTCTTTTTCTTTTTTTTTTTAACATCCTTGTTTGTTTTATGTCTTGGTGAAGTCTCATTTCCTCCTTTGTATGCAACTGTAGACTACTGAATACAAATGAAACAGGAAATTACAAAAGGAGAATTAATATCCATACTCAGCTTCCATTAGTCCTACTCCCACCGCTTCTGTAACATCAAGATTGGCAAAGAATTAGGGAGGATTAATGATCCTTGCAGCTGCATCCCATCCAGTAAGGAACTGCTAACTAAGCAATACTGCAATATTACATTTATTACTTTTTTACAATATTCCTTTAATCTTTTCCATATATTCTCCCTCTCCCTACAATGGATTGTTCAGCTTAAATAATGAGTCAATTATTGGGGGCAAATCACTCTTGTAGCAGATACTGTTCTCCCCTCTATTGCAAATACTATAAAACTGTTTGCAGGATAACTCTTGTTTTCATATGGTTGCTTGTCATAGCATGGTGAGATATTTATATATTGGGCTTCAGACTGGGCAGGGTGGTTTTCTTGGTGGGAATATTTAAACAAAATCCTCAAAAATTTTTGTTTTATGGGAAATTAGAAAACATGTTTGTACTGTGGAAAACTGCCAGCCTCCCTTGTATAACCTATACTAAAATTATACAAAGCTTGGAACCTGTTCTGCTTAGACATTACTGAGGAGCACAGCTGAGACCCACCAAAGGGCTTTGATGCTGAGTTGCTTAATGATGCAATGCCCAGGAATTAGGCAGCTACCTTACAGAACTCCATTTGAAAACCCTGCACATCTTTTCTGAGCATGTGAAGGTTGCCTAAATACCCTCAGCAACTACAGCAGCATTTTTTATGGATTGCAAGTAGCAAATTGTACCCTAACCTTAAGAGTTAGCCCTAATTTGTCAGCTGATACAAGCCCCAAATCTAAGTTGTAGTCTTTGGATCTGGATGGGTAACAGTGGCCTCACTCTAATTTTTGGGTCACCTGATCTCATTGGCAACCTTATGCAAGGTTATAAACTGAACGGCAACTTCAGAAAGGCTGTGGCAGCCTGTACAGCGTACCTTAGCAAGCTGCCATTTTTGTACTGGATATGGGTGTTTGGCAGACTTCTCAACAAAATCAGGACCAGCAGCAGGGTTAGGTTGCAAGCCAACGGGGGGGAGGGGAAAGTGCAGTGCCTAGCTTCAGGGTGTGATGCCGAGCTAAGGTTTGGGGCTCACACCAACAGGGGCCACATGCACAAAGAAGGCTGAAATAAAGGATTAAAACATGCAGCAAGACACAGCGGATGGCAGAGGCCAACTTGGTGCCTAAACACCATTTGATGTGAGGTCAGAGGGATCATGATGAATGGCATCAGAGCACAGACACGGCTGGAGTTATGCTGGTAACACACAACAGCTAACTAGAATAACAACCTCTTTGAGGGGCTGCCAGAGAAACTTAATGCTTGTGCTATAAAGAATTTCTGACAACACATGGAAAACAGAGATAAGTTTTTAAAATGCTAAAAGTTTGTTATTTTTCCTAGGTTTACTATCACAAAATGACATTAAGGCTTTATTGCTCAGACTGCTTGGAAGATTTGCTTTTAATAGTGATGAATTCTATCAGAGGTTATCAAAAGTTTAACTCCTCCTTCCCCACTCATGTTACCTCAACTGTGCTTCAAGAAAACACACTGATTACAGACCCCTCGGGAGTAGTTTCCACACTATCAGAACCCCTCCTTTTTCCTACAAAGGTTATTTTTCTTGTACTCTTCACTCTGCTCCTAATAACTGAGTAATTAGCCTCAGAGGAAAATAGCCTGGAACCAGACAAGAGCTGGGCAATCTAAACGGAAAAAGTAGTTAAGTCATCAATTGAACAGTATAAGACTGTCTTTAAAACAATATATGCACAATTATACAGAATAAGCTGACATGTGCAATGCTACTCTAATACTTTCATTACTTGGCAGCTGTGCTGAGTTGGAGTAACAGGCATTTTAACTTTATGAATGTAACTGGCATCACAGAGATGGACTTGGGGTGGAAGCAATGAGTAATTCTCCCACAGGAATCAAGAGATTATATAAAGTCCAATTTATTCATTAAAGTATTGAAATCCTAGGCAAAACTAGGCAAAATCTTGGCTTTACTAAGAGAGAGGCATTTTATTAAAAGACAGGCATAATATAAAATCTTATACAAGGCAGCTAAACACTTCTGAAATGCAGTACTAGCACTGCATACTATAGTACTAATTATCATATAAGTCTACTAATAATATTGCTTTGTAACAGATGTAACGAGAGATGAGAGCTTATGAGACCTTCCATGTTATTAAGAAGCCACAACAAGATAGCAGTACCATTGCTTGCTGCTCTGCCCAAACATAAGTACTTTCAGTCTCACACAGCTTATATTTTATAGTATATTATAAAGAAAGATAAAGCAGTTCTGCTTTACAGAGAGTTTCAGTTACTCTAAATTTTTTTAATGTAATCAGTACTCTTGACAGATTCTGTGCACACAACTAAAAGTTTTCCAACCTATGGGACAACTGAAATGTTTTTCCCTTGGATTAAGCACTCACCCAGACACAACTGCACTGAACACAGGGCAAAAAGCATACATTGTCAATTACTAGGAAAAAAGTTTTAAACTAAACTAAACTGTTGGTTCAATATGTTTCATTTCTGGGGCAGAGTGACATTTAGCCATTTGGAAAGAGTGGTGGAAGAAAGGTCACATGATTGAACGGTAATTTTTATCTCTTGTTTTTACTGTCATCTATTTGTTGTGAGAAATTAAGGTCTTAAGAAAACAATTTGGTAAAGCTCTTTTGTTCACTCTCAGTCATTGAGAGCCTTGTGACCTGAGATTCAGAGAGTGATCCCAATTATGGAAACGTCCATGGGATTCATATTTTTGACTATAGAAAATCATTCTTCATGCTTTTTGACCTATATATATATTTGCATTCACACAGTTTAAAAGTTCATTTTCTCGCTGAAAAGTGACTTCCTTTCTGGGACAATTGAACAACTAATCAAATTTGATAATTTGATTAATTTATTGTAAACGTTTAGATATTTCACAATAGTATTTTAGTTTTCAAGCTAAGTGGTAAGCACAGAAACATCTCTGAAGCCTTGCCACACAGAATTCTAATTAATTAAAAACTGGCTTAAATTCACAACACCAGAAATAAAGAGGATAATGTCAATAGTCCTATCTTGCCTTAGTTCTGAAAAGTTTAATTAAAATGTTTTAAAGAAAATACTAATTAAAAACCCATTGTGTATTGTTTTCTTGAATAGTAATTCCATAGGAACAGACTTCCTTCCTCTCCAGGTTAGCAGCAGCATAATCTTTTGTGAATTCATCTTTACAAACAGCTTGCAATTGTGTTCAAGCCAACGCGCAGGGAAAGCCAAATGCAAAGTTAGAGTACCGAAGCCAAAGCATGGGGACTATCAGTCAACCCAAATCCCATGGGATTCTGTAAGGAATCTCATCAACACCAGATGGCTACACAAAAGATTAAGTTCAACAGTGATTAAATCATTCGGGTGCTTCAATTTTACAGGCCAAAACTGAAGGGAGCCCAATCTACGAAATGTGCTGAGCATCTGCCTTCTGAACGCAGGTCCCTTTGAAATGTCTCAAGCTAGGTCTTTCCTCAAAAGCTTAAAAAAAATCTGGGTTATAAAAGGTTTCAGTTGTGCTAGATCTTGCTAAAATGCATATCTTAATATTCCATATAATCATTCGTAGGGCAAGAAATACTTCTTTCTCTATTTGTTGCTTCTGGCTTTCTCTCTGATGTGTAGTCTTCCACTGTGAGTGGCCCCACACACATCCTGTATTCCCCAGCTAAACTTGATTTTCAGGACCACACTCACTGAATGGGTTAGAAAGGGGCCCAAATTAAAGCTCTGTCAGAAGTGTCTCTGGGCTGTGCCAATCTCACGTTCATCTCTCAACACAAATGCGTTCCAAGTTTGCTGTTATCTTTCAGTATATTTTGTAATACTCCCTTTGACTGGCAATTTCCTGCATTTCCTAGCATGCTGTAGGCAATTTTGCTTTGTTTCCTGCTGCAACTCAATCAGAATCTTCCTAGCTTTAGCAGGCTGGTAAAAATAATCACATTATAGATGCTACCTGTCACTTCATTTAACATGAACTTTACTTGACGTACCCTCAGGGTATATAATGAGCAAGGCAAAACTATGAGTCTGCAACACACAAAACAAAAGGAAGCGCAGTCACATTCCTGAAGTAGTTAGCACCATTATTTGATAGCTGCAAACCAGAACTCAAGGAGAGGGAATAAAACTCAAGCCTGGAAAATTTTCCAACTGACAGCAATCAGTATGAATATACAGTATCCTTTGATGCAATAACTTTACTTATTATGCAGTGCTTTTTCTGATACTGTGTGGCAGTGACCCAAAACTATCCAGTGATCTGGTTTTTGGAAGTTAACACCACCACATTTCCATTACACATCAGAATATGTCATTTCTCATTGCTATTAAATCCAGTTGGTTCTGTACACAATAAAACAGAAAGAAGTGGAACATAGTACAGTATGCCCCACATCAATAATTTTGTGCACTCTCCTAACAGAAGAGTAATTAACAGTTAAATACCTGAGGAATTTTTAATGGGTTATTGTACAGTTTGTTTGTATGAATAAATATCATTTGGTGTGGGTGAAGTTTGCCCCTGCAAGCCAACACAGGCTGCCCCTTGAGCCCCTGCATCACCCACTTCTGCAGCCAGGAACAGAAGGAGGTAAGAAGTGCCTTCCCAGGCAGCTCCAGGAGACAGCGCTGATGAGGACTCTGCAACTTCATCTGCACCCACTGCTTGTAAGAAAACGGCAATCCATGCCCCAGTTTGGATATAAAATATCTACAAACTTTTCAAGATGAAGAGTGATATATTCCTGCAAAATGGTACTGTAATATGTTGGGTGCAGATTAAAAAAGCTGGAGATAACATCACCTCTTATAAATTAAACAACTAGTAGAACCCAAAGATGATACTGTTATTTGAATAAATGTCTCAAAAAGCACCAACAAATCTGCCTAGGTTTTGCAGCTGGGAGGCCTGGAGTCAGTTAGCATATCTTCAGTACCAACCTTTCAATTACAGTGTGAGGCAGCCAAACTGACAGAGTGCCAGTGCTTATCTATTTGTGCTGTGAGCTGTTTTTCCAGTTGCTCAAATCGTTCCTTATAGTTGATTGGCAAATACTGTTTTTCAGCAGCTAATTTATCCAGTAAAGCCTTACGCTCTTTTTAAACCAAACAGAAGTTGAAGTACTTTTCCCCTCTCCTCCTGTAACTGCATGAATTTAAGCCTCTGAGTCTACTTTTTCTAAGACTAATGTTAGCTCTTGCTCTCTCTCTCACTTTAAATAATTCATTTCATTAGTTATTTCATTTTATCTTTTTGTCACTTTTAACATCCTTTGCTTTTCTCTAAAACACTCTCTACCTTCTTCAAAATGCAGAACTTGGGTCCCTGTTGCAGAACAGTGTGTATCATCTGGTAAATAGAGTGTAAGGAACTAAAGTCTGTTTTAATAATCAGATGTGAAGGCATGTACTTAAGAATAAAGCAAATAGGACACACAGGATAAATGAACCCTATCTTTGGAAGAAGTGACTCCAAATCACACTGGGATCATCCTAGTCTGACATTAGAGTTGAAATAGGTAATATCAAACAAGAGTTGTACTGTTATATGACCTAAGTCCTTGAGAAGGGTCTGAAAAACAAGTAATGAGATGACATTTCCCTGGAAGATTCCAGCGTAGGAGGTGAAAGGAGAATAGGCTATGAAGTAAAGTTTGATGGAAAACCAAGAGGCACTGCCAAATCTGCCTTTAATTGAAATACTATCAGTGAATCAAAGAAAGTTTCAGGCAGTGCCAATGTCCTCAAGCTTTGATCTGGCACTGTAATAAACACCCACCAAGCAACTAGCACTCTTTGCCAAATGAATGTCAAAGCAGGGAAGTGAAGAGGCCAAGCAGACGCTTCAGGACTGCACTTGCTATGTATTCGGCAGGTATCAGCATAAGATGAGCAAAGGGGAAAAGGTTAAGGGGAAGAGAGTGAAAATGAGAGTTCAAGAGAAGCAGAAGAATCTTTTGTCCTGAGGCCAGTCACACTTCATTTCATGCAAAGTCCTGACCTTGCCATTCAGCATGAAACCTCCTTCATAAGTGAGTCTGTCCAAAAGCAGTTGTGTGACTCCATATTCATTGTGTGCCAGTGACTTTATACTGACTTTGCTCAATCCACAACAAAGAATTTGTGCCTCACCATCTGTCTCAAATTCAACCTCAGACGTAAAGGTCAGGTTGGGTTCTTTCCCTCTTAAACATCACGACGAGCTGGAAAGGGTTCAGATTACTACTACACCTACATTTGTACAGCTCATCACCTTCAAATTACGCTCACATGTCTTTGCTCATATGCTGCTGACTGATTTTGTAAGAGATCATTTCTGCCTGTGATTAACAAGAAGGAATTGATTCCAGCTCACTCCCCCTTGTGTTGCATCTTCTGGAGGAACATGAGTACAATGAAAAAATAAATAAAATTAACGATGTGAGGCAGGACTCTGAACATACTCATACACAAGAGCATTTAATCTGAGATACAATTACGTAGCCATTCCTTAGATCACACTTCCATTTTAGTAATCAACATATTTGCAGTAGCTTTTTGCTATGCAGCATCATACTATGTGTTAAATGTTGCTTAACAATTATGTAGAGAACTAGCATAGCTTCTCTCTTCTCTCTGAAATGAATCTTCAAGTGCCTTGAAAAACAGCACCTTTTTGTATTTGGTGTGTGTGTGTATTTCTGTCTTCTTTCCAATATTATGGTTACCTTTTTTTGGACTGTTGAACACCCTTATTTCACCAGAATTCAAAAGAGAACAAAGTAATCTAAAGATATTTATTTATATGTTATAAGGAAAGAAGTATGTTCTCTGAATGAAGAAACAGATGGAAAATTAACCAAAATTCTTGAAAAAGCCATATACTCTTATGTTTCCTTATCTATAAACTGTCTATAAACTACCTATAAAGTCTTATTATTTTATATTGGTGTCATAGAATTATAATTACTTGTATTTGTAAAGCGCTTTGAGAGCTTCTGGGGGGAGAGTCATTTATCTGAACCCAGCTTATTGGTATTGTTTAAGAATTAATATAACTTCCATTGTATGACTTCTGAATTTTTTAATGGAGGGAGATTTGTTGGGTCTTGTCTGTTTTTTTACTTATAAGAATTCAATAGAAATTGTTTATGCAAGCACTGATTACATACTGGTTAAGGAACTCAGAATTAGCACCAGTGTTGAAATATTGTCATAAGTACAATATAAGGATCATTTTAATTTCAGACTGCAACAAATCAAAGACTGATATTGACTCTGCCTAGGAGGGCTGACAGCATTTCTTTGGCTCTGCCCAACCTGTGAAGCAGAAATGGAAATTTGGCATGTTCTTATGATATGACCCTAAGCTGGCCAGAGCTTTATGACAGACCTGCCTGCACCTTTCCTTAAAATGTACTCACCATAAGATATTTGAAACTCATGTTATGTTTCATTAGAACAAGGGAATTTGGTCTAAAGAGAGTTCTACATCTGCCCAGTAGAACAAATTCTGTTCTTCTCAGGGAGTCAGGACTGATTCTTCAGGTTGCCTCTGGGCTGTGTCTCTCTCCACCTGCCTTGACCCTGCATGCTAGAAAGCTGCTCCCCACTGAAAATATGGAGCTGCTCAGAGTTGTTCCACCTGGTCCAGAGTGCAAAAGCCTAGAGGGGATACGTACAGCAGCTAAAGGAACAACTAAAGCAATGTATGAGGCAACATATATATTTTGCAACATATGTCTGGCAATTCAGATTTTACATCTAAGATTTGCTGAGCCCCAGTACTTCAAGGGTTGGTCCATCCTTAGGAGCATAATCTTCCAGTACATTCAAGACTGTATCTGATCCTTTGCTGAGTGCTGGAGTGATTTGCATATTTGTGTACTGCAGACTTTAAATGACATAAATCAAAGCTCACAACCTAAAAACACTATCATTGAAGCACTTAAAATCCATAATGCTCTCATTTCCCATGCCTCAGCAGACCCTGTTTCTGGGTTTGATTAAAAGATTGTTATATAGCTCTCTGATTCTTGTCTGAACAGCCAATGCATTATGGTAGGGCTAACAGGATATGATTAAGGTTGTTAAAAATATAACAGCGTGTATTAGGACAAACTCATCCAAGTCAATCAAACTGTCCATTATCAAATGGGGTAGGAAAAATAAATTAGAGGCTTTCAGTGTCCCATTCAGATTTTCCGATTATGTTTGTTTTTGCAATGTCATTTGCTATCCCGTTACATTTCTTTACAACTCATTTGGTCTCTGAAACATGAAAGGCAGTCACATCAGTCACGTTGAGGAAAAAATAGAGAACTTACGCATAAAATCAGAGTTTGGAAAGAGCAGAACGCTGTCCTTTAACAAGAATGTCCTTGGGCAAAATGTTCCCTACTCATTGTGCCAACGCACCAGGGAGCTGAAATGCTGTCCTTTGGAAACACTTCATTTTCTGCCACACACCTACCATTGGAAGGCCCTCCAGGTACAACTGATTAAACTGTGGTGGGCACTACTACTGTTAAAGATGCATCTTGTCTGGTCTAGGCAGCCCAGCTACCTTTCTGATGCTCACTCTGCCCTCTCGTCTCCTCCTGTGGGCAGAAGCACACAGACTTACTGCCCCTCAGGAAGTATTTGCCTTGAGGGGAGAAACAGGGCAGACTGTTGAAGGCGCTGAGAGTTAAGAAATGTGTGAATTGAACTAAACTGTAAAGGAGGAGACTAGGTCCTGAACATAAATGAAAATGACCTTGAAAAGGGGAGGTGTGCAGAAATGAGGCAGCAAGCATTAAAATAAGCTTATGTATGAGTCAGCTGTGATGATATATGTTGGCTGAGACACAGTGGATCTACACAGAAAGCGTGGATCACTGTGAAAAAAGAAATTGTTGGTGGCATGAATTAAAAATGCAGCTAAATACAGGGACACCTGACATTTTGCTGACCCTTTTTATGTTAACACCCTATGATTCAGATCCCACCAAAGATCCTTAAGTGTGAGCTATTCATGTCCAGAGGAGCATTCTCAATATGTAAAGTTGAGTCTTTGCAGGATCATCACCTTTGGGAAAAAAATATCTGAACATTAATGCTTTACTGAAATAAAGCAAACTTTGAATAACTATCATATGATTTTGTGATGCACTGATGTACCATTTTGAATTATTATCAAGTTATTTAATATCAATGGCCATTGCTACATGAATTTTACATCCTCTGCATTGCTTCAGCAGCAGGAGAGGTTAATCACTGATATATACTGTGTGGTGGAAGAGTCTGTAAGAAGGTTTATTTTGGGTCATGATTCCTACAAGAAGATGAAACTAGAACTGAAGACCGCAGTGCTGGTTCATTATCTACCATTAGTAGATGGCTGCAATTTGAAGATCTGCTTCTATTTCAGGAATGCTGAAACTGAAGGCATGTCTGTAATCAAAATTCCTTCGAATATTTATACTGCATTTCCTTTCCTTGAGTCTATTATTCAAACCAATCCATCAGATTTAGTCTGGATTTAAAATTTCAGTGCACTTTTTACTTGAGTATGGGAATTCTGTTTTAAGTGCATTTTATCCCTTTTTGCAGGCAACATTAATATTGCTTTTCATGTTCTTTTAATTAGACACTATTTTGCGCTCTGGGCAAATTTTGTTGTGAGGTGTCTGTGTTTTAAGAAAAGTTAATGGAATCCAGGAGTGAATAAATGTCTAAATGTTTCAAACTAATTCCAGATCAGAGCTCTAGATCTGATACTCTCCAGGGACAGTTTCTGTTCTTGGCCCTGCTGATAATTTTCTAGATGAACTCTCTGTTGTGCTACCACATCATCAAGTTTGTGCAAAAATTTAACCTAGGAGCATTGAGTTTCAGTAACTTTCTGATTACATGGAGATAAGTGGCAATCAATCAGATCTACATGCTAATTTACCACACTATTCCAGTAGAAGAGTGATCTTAGAAAATTTGATTAAGTTGGAATGTGCTGCTTTGATGTACTTTTTGATGATGGGAGTGGACACAGTAACTCTCTGTGATGTTCATGACCTTAGGGAATATGATGGTATAGTGAAAAGATGAGTCCTTCTCCTAAGTCTTTCTCACCTCCTTTTAACAATATCACAGAATCACAGAATCACAGAATCGCTGAGGTTGGAAGGGACCTCTGGAGATCATCTAGTCCAACCCCCCTGCTCAAGCAGGGTCACCTAGAGCACATTGCACAGGACTGCATCCAGGCGCGTTTTGAATATCTCCAGAGAAGGAGACTCCACCACCTCTCTGGGCAACCTGTGCCAGTGCTCTGTCACCCTCACAGTGAAAAAGTTTTTCCTCATGTTCAGATGGAAGTGTCTGTGTTTCAGTTTGTGCCCATTGCCTCGCGTCCTGTCGCTGGGCACCACTGAAAAGAGTCTGGCCCCATCCTCTCGACACCCTCCCTTCAGATACTTGTACACGTTGATAAGATCTCCTCTCAGCCTTCTCTTCTCCAAGCTAAACAGGCCAAGCTCTCTCAGCCTTTCCTCATAAGAGAGATGCTCCAGTCCCCTAATCATCTTTGTAGCCCTTCGCTGGACTTGCTCCAGCAGTGCCACATCCCTCTTGTACTGGGGAGCCCAGAACTGGACACAGTACTCCAGATGTGGCCTCACCAGGGCTGAGTAGAGGGGGAGGATCACCTCCCTCGACCTGCTGGCAACACTCTTCCTGATGCACCCCAGGATACCATTGGCCTTCTTGGCCACAAGGGCACATTGCTGCCTCATGCTTAACTTGGTGTCCACCAGCACTCCCAGGTCCTTCTCCGCAGAGCTGCTTTCCAGCAGGTCAGCCCCCAACCTGTACTGGTGACTGGGGTTATTCCTCCCCAGGTGCAGGACCCTGCACTTGCCTTTGTTGAACTTCAGGAGGTTCCTCTCCGCCCACCTCTCCAGCCTGTCTGGGTCTCTCTGAATGGCAGCACAGCCCTCTGCCGTATCAGCCACTCCTCCCAGTTTTGTATCGTCAGCAAACTTGCTGAGGGTGCGCTCTGTGCCTTCATCCAGGTCGTTGATGAAGAAGTTGAACAAGACTGGACCCAGTACTGACCCCATTCCATATATCATGGAATCTGTTGGTTACTACTTGATACTACTTAACACTAAAAAATGTTTAAAAAAATCCTACAAGACATATCAGGTAAGAAAGCTATGCAACTTCAAAAGAGTACTTTCAGAGTCCACAAATAGTTTTACTTTAACAGTAGGTATGTTTTGTTTTCAGACCAAAACAGAGCATCTGAACACAAATGACAGCACATTTATAAAACTGCACTGAGACTGATACTGTGGTAGAGAAAGGCATATGAGAACAAAGTACTTAGAGATTCATATGTAACAAAACAAACTGGAATGAGAAATTACTTAATTCCCAGTAATTCCATCAGATTCCACAGAAAAGGGGGTAAAGATGAAGGCATGAAGGAATGAGAAGCCTTCGCCTTTCTTTCTTCCACGGACATGAGAGTAAGAATCTTTGTCCTCATGGACTAATCTCTCCCTAACTTGCAACCCCATTTCAGAGCCATTGTCACATGACTGACACAAAAAGAAACATAGCCCCCTGCTTTTATTCACCACTACTGAAGACGATTTATTGTATGGAAAAGCTAGGCTCACAGACAGCACGGTGATGAAAAATTACAGTTTATGGCCATGCTGTTGTCCCAGATTTCCTGGAACCATCCTTCTGCGGAGATGGATTCACCCCAAAGAGAATAAATGAAGACAGAAAAGCAGTTTTACCTCAAGCTTTCCATACATTATCAGAAAATGCAATGTCAGTCTAACACAAAACAGTCAGGAGTTTAAAACTTTTAAACTATGTTTATATAAATATAGAAGCTCTATGCTGTTTGTTACATTTAGATACAACTCCCTCTTTTCAGCTTCTCAAGCCCTGTCATTAAAACACCTCACAAATTAAATCTACCAGTATTTTCAGGTGTGAAGTTGCCCAGTAGCTGCTGTTGCTCTTAGTAAAGGGATATGAATTAGAGTTGGTTAGAAGTTACGAAAAAACATTTAATTTAGAAGATAAGACTGAATACAAGCACAAGCTTCAAACATGGCCAGCAAATGCCTGCTTCTGTATCAGGCAGTACACACGTCAGCAGGGAACCAGAGCGACGCATGCCACTGTGCAGATCTTGCTCTCCAACAGCATCAGAGTCAACTGTTAGTGAGTACAACTGTGTGTTTTGTTATTACATGATCTGAACTTAGCTCTTAAAAAATTGGTAGTCAATGTAAAAGATGGAATTTGGAAAGCATGAACATCGGAGCACCGTAGTAAGCCCGACTTGAAAAGTGAGCAGCAACCTAAGCCAGCTGGCAGCAGTAGGCAAATCACTCCCATCACTCCCATTCATTCCCCTCTCTCATGCCATTTGCATTCTGACACCATATCCTACTTCTGGATATGCTGGTACACAGCCACATGCAGAATTACAGGCAACATGCTTTACAAAAGCCAGACACACGTGTATGAAGCATACAAGCATGTGCGCTGTACACAGCAAACAGAGATATGAGAAGTAAAAATAAAGCGGATGATGTTTGGAAGAAGAAAGGTACCAAAAGAGGCTAAACAGGGAGCTTAATGATGTGACTGCATATTTCTTTCACCATTTGTTTTGGGTATAAAGTCAGGCAAACTTAATTCAAAGTTCACAAGATTTGCTTCGGAACAAATAAGCACCTAGAAAACACATATAAAGAACTGATTAATGAACCTATTCTACAAGTGCATGCTGTTTCTGCAGGGGAAAAAAGAAAACCCCGTGCCACCACCATTATGCACACATTACTGCCTCCAAGTTTCTCTGTATTAAATGAAAAAAGAATAAAAATTTTCAGCTTATCCAGAAAAAACCTGCTGTGCTAAGTGTTCTGTTTCAAACCTCCTAGAAATTTTTTGTCAGAAAGGTGGACAGTTGACTCAGGGTTTTGCTAAGCACTACAGTAAGAAACTATTTCATATCCACTGTTTCTGAGCTGAGATTTTGTTGCTCTTTTCATTGCCTTTATCAAGAAGCAGCTGATTTGTTATTTAAGATAAGCATCCACTAAAAAACTGGTAGCCCTTCCATTGGCATGGGGAGAGCAGAGCAAGACGCTCAGACCGAACCAGGCAAAGGCAGAATAGAACGGGACACGGTGGCACTTCCTTGTGATTTATTAGTGCAGAAAATACTTCACAGATAAAACCACTGCAAGTTCTGAGCATTGCTGGCCAAGTATCAAACCATGACAGCCAGCGTGCACAGCAGCTGAGGTTATTTTTGTGTATGCTTATATAATCTTGAAATTCAGATAATTTGGGGCTATCAAGTTGTGCATTAGTTAAGCTGTGTAACTGCATGGCTTGATTTTCACTACCAGCACCTCTCCTTTTCTTGGCCAGCCTCAGACTTTCTTATTAGAAGTTCTTCTGTCATCTCTTTAGACTACAGGCAATTTTTGCTATGACAGAACAAATAAAATGGTCCCCAGCAGTCCTCCACGTCTACCTGGGAGCTAATGACAGGCAAATATTAAAAAAAAGTAATAATAACTGATGGCAGAATTTGTAGCAGATTCAATCAGGATACTAATAAAATTGGTCAGAGAGACTGAAACTGAAAGACAGAACAGTGAAAAATCTTATTATTTTAATGTGCTTATATCTAATTCTACCATTAAAATTATATCCAGAAGAGCTGGGACACTGCCATATCTGACCTCGGTAATCCATTTGCCACAAAGCAGCAGCTCCTGTTTCCAGAGTCAACTTGAGGCAGCCTGCAGACCTGATGGCACCTCCCTCTGCAGGGCTTGCACGCGGTGCCAGGTTTCAAAATTGCTTCTGTAAGCCTGAATTCTGAAACATATTCTTATTTATGCCTTCCTCCTCACAGGTGTCACAGAAACTTAACATATGGCATTTTGAAGTGAGGGCATCCTTTAGGCATTGATCCAAAATGTGAGGGGGAAAAGGGGGTTATTCAGCACAGTCACTTAGACTATTCTATTAATACTGGTGAAACATTTCCTTTCAATCTGCTTTGGTTTTCTCAGTTTTAATTAAAAAGCTGTGCTTTGGAATGATAAGTTAGGTATGAAGAAGGTACAAGATAAATGTGATCAATGAAAATTTACACACTTTGTGCCTACCCCCAAAAACAGCAGAGATTTTTCAGTCCAGTCACATTTCTACAAATCTGAAAAGCACATACAGTTCCACCCCTAATCTACAAATACATTTGCCAATGCCATGTGCTCCGAACGTACAATCATATTTAGAAGTCACTATTTGATACTGGTGTATTTCTTTACCCTAAAGATAACTGACTCCTTAGCTATGACTCCCTCACTGCTCAAAAAAGTCCAAATATTTATATATAAGGAACTTGGTAACTTCCTTCATGAGTTTGTATGACCTGCTTGCCTAAAATAGGAGGGTGAGCAGACTTGGTAATGCAGGAAATCTTTCCCAGTGCTATGGCTCTAAGTGCTTAAGCTCTCTGGCCTTCCTAAAACTTTCAGAAATGCTTAAATTTCTATGCCCTTTTGCGGCTTTGCTGTATAAGAGCTTTAAGGGTTGCGTAATGGTTTGTTTGCCAAGTAGCATCACAGCCATACCATATTAAAGATGCGAAGACTACTTCCGAAGGCTGACAAATTTGTCTGAAGAACATCTTGAGACGGGTAGGAAAATAAGTGTTACTCTCAGTTACTGATGTTCCCAGGGTAGCACGGGCTCTAAGCAGACTGGGGAGTAGGCTGCTTGGGTTAGGGGGGTCAGAGCAGCCAGGGCTCCACTTCTTACCGTGGCCTCCAGGATGTACGTGAGATACCACTCCCCGCACTGCTCGGGGCGCTCAAACTGCTCCATCAGTTCCCACTTGTTCTACACTCTCCACATTTATCCTGAGCAAGAAGCATTAGAAATGTATTTTTTACATTTGCTAGTGAAAATTAAAAGAGCAAGAAGAGCAAAAGAGCACTCCAGCAAACAGCCTGGGTCACCAGCCTGCCCTGGTCGGCCTCCCTACGCCCTGCGGCGGCCACTCCTGCCCTCGGGAAGTGGGAGCACTGCAGAGTCCTCCCCTCCATGAAAACAGATGTATTCACCTCTTGGCTTGCAAAATTTCAAATACGAGAAAAACGCCTCGCAGCTCAGCACACCGGGGCCGCTCTTGGGTGAGCTGGCAGTTTTTAAGGTAGGGAACAAGAAGGTCATCAATAAGGGCAGCCTGGAAGCAGGTCACTCAGCACCCCAGCTCTTGGGGCTGCGGCTCGCTAGAGGCCACTTCCTGACGGCTCTCTGCCAAGCGTTGCCCCAGGGCCTGGGACACAGCGTTTACTGAACAGGAGAGCACGCCTGAGGAGCTCGGAGCAGTTACTGCTGATGCAGTAGCCACAAACAAGGGTGGCAGGAGGCTCTACCCATAAGCATGCGTTTTTACATCCAGCGCTCCTTGAGCATGTTCGATATGGGAACGCGAAGGGGCTCGCTCGCCCTCAGCAGCGCTTGGGAAGCATACACTGTGCAGCAGTGCTGCAACGGGAAGACAAGGGCTGACTCTTTCACGGTGAATCATGTCCCTCCTCCCCCAAATCATACTGTACATTAATTAATTTAAAATGAATTCCTTGTGTGACAGAGATACGAGTATGTCTTGGAAAAAACTGAGGAGGAAAGAAAGAAAATTCTGAATTCCAGCCGTGATGTAAATCTTCTAAAATGCTTGCTGTGTTTTCTTTATTAATACTTAGTTGACTGTTCAGGCGAAGTCCATTTGAAAAGATAATTTCATCCTTCTAATGGAAAGCCATGGGAAACTCACCAATAAAGTATTAAGTAGTTCCAGATCTAGAAAATTAATTGCATAAATATTTGTTTCTATAAACAAATTTGGCTTATGAAGTACTTTACAGTAGATGTCCACATAGTAAGAGCCTGGCAAATGATGAGAATAATAAGAAAGGAGGTGAATAAGGACAGTCAGCAGGAGACGTAGGCATGACAGAGTATTACTGGGTTGGAGAGGAATAGGTGTGATAATGTAGGTGAGACAATGGAGAGACAGTGCTGGCGAGAACTTATTCCAACAGGAAAACAACAAGGGTTATGGAGATTTAGTCTGACAGAAATGGACAGAAGCTGGGGGCAAAGGAGCCAGTCAGAGAGAATTAGTTATTTAGCAAAGATGTTAAGCTCCATCAGAAAAATCTTGAGTGGAAAGAGCCAATAGTTGTTCTCACCCGCCAAAATGAGTGAATTTTACAATAAACAACATTTTTGCAATTTTTTTATATAACTTTGTGTATAATTACATATATCTGCTCTTGAAAACCAGATGTAGATGATACAACTCTTTATGTTATACCTTTTTAACAAGCAGCCTGTGGCAAGCTTCATAGATCAAGCAGCTGTACAAAGACCTTCTAATGGAAATCTTCTACAGCACCACCGCGACCCCAAATATTTGCTTTCATTAAGCAAACAAACAAACACAAGAGAAGGAGAAAATCGGATCCTTTTCTCATACCAGGCTAAATCGAGAGTATCTCCAGGAGAATCCACAGAATTTCACTTATGCAAAACTGAGAGTATCATGTCCTCAATCTTTGGCTGTTAGGCTGTTATGAGGCTCATTTCATTTCAGTGTGAAATTGTTCAGTGATGATTTTACAGCTGTACTCTGTAGAAGGCTACCAGGCTAAGCGGTGCATACAGTATCCATTTCAGTGGAGCAGAAGGCAGAGGAGCAACATGTCATTCCCAGGCTTAATGCAAGAACAGCCCTTTTCCACAGGATTAGGAAAAATATACTTCTCATATCCAAAAGTCTCAAGAGCACATCAAGCTCCCTAATTTAAACATTCTCCAAAATACCACAAGTTCAGACTGGTAACTCAGAAGCCAAAAGTTCTGTTTTCCTTTCAGGCAACTTCTTCAAAGCAATTAAAAAAACTAACAGAAAGATGTGCTGCAAAATGAAAATGGAATATTTTGGAATTAGATGAATATGAATGCAAATAAGACTAGAGAGCTTGACCCGAGTGTGCTGTTTATTTTTCAAATCCACCTCTTGTGTTTCCTGTTCTGCCAAAGGACTGCCATATCATTGCATAGGTCCAACCAAAAAACTACAAGGACTAATTGGACCGTGTTAATGTGAACACAATGTATTCTCTGATATCCCTGCATCTTTCAGCAAGTTGCATGCTGCCCACTAGATTTCAGTTGTCCAAATGAATCTGTATAAACATCCCATCCCACATAAAGAATGGTGCACACATACAGGCTTTGCAGTCATTTCTAGATGGTAGCAAAGACAGTTTTACTCTCCAGGGCCCATTTTAGAATATTTTCCCCTTGTGATCCTCAGAGCTCATTTTGTGAGTTTACCACTTAGCTGTCTTCCTAATGTGAAATCTACACAAAACTACCCCAAAGGGGAGACGACAGCAGAAATTATGAAAATTGCTTTATCCCCTTGAATCAAAGCAATTTGGAATATTATCCATTTGAGATGAACATAACTCACTGGTCCATGCATATTATGTGTCTCCTGCTATACCTGGCTTATAAAGGGTGCCAAACTGTTACACCCTCTATTTAATTCAAGTGGCTAAGACATACTTTCAGTTCCCTAGGTCCCTTTGTTCAACCTGTAGTGTCCAGCAAGGCGACGGCTGTCACAGAGAGCTGGGCTGACGACAGCGGATAGTACAAGCCCAGTACAAGCCCTGTGGGCTCCGTGCGATCTGCCGTTCTTCACCCCTTGGTAACTACTTGTTGCTGTGGATTCTGCATTCCTCTTCATTCACAGAGGCACAGTTTTGCTCTAGAGACAAGGGCTATTTAGCATTAGCAGCTCACACTGATAACTCTGGATGGCTTCGGTTCAGTGTTTATGCCCATCACAATAATACAGCGGAAATACTAAAATGCCCAGTTACTCAGTGACACTGGTTCTTCATCTCTTAGCACTTAGAAAGGAGAGTCCAAAGACTTATGTTTGACATGCAAAGTCAAACCAACATCTGTTTAGACATTCAAGTAGGTACAGAACAGTAGAAGATCTCAGACATATCATGACAGACTCCATGTTTGAGCTCTAAATTGTTTTCTGCATTAGTCAGTATGACACAGTGAATAAGATCTCTTTACAAGAATAGTTCATAACAAGGGAGTGAGGCATGGATGAAATACTGGTAGCTTGCTAAAACAGGAAAAGAGCCATGACAGCAGGCAGGCACATATTTCTAATGTAGCATAAGAGATAAAAACTATTATAACTAGCTGTAAGTTTACTGTAGCCCTACTCCAGTGCACATTCTTCCCCTTCTCAGTTACTCATCAATTGCCACACAGAGATAAAGTAAAACCTACTCATAATCTGAGATAATACTGGCAATGAGTAGTGCTCCACTTCTGCTACACTAAGTAAATAAAATCATTCAAATTTCTGCTATGAAAAAGAGAGGTATAGTTAGTTGTTATTCAGGGGCAAGAGACTTAATTCTTCTCCCTATTACTCCAGTTTTAGGCCAGCACAGAAACAATGAAATCAGTGGAACTCCACTAGCATGAAACTGGTAGGAGGCAGTAGAAGGCTGAATCTAGTTGACCGATTATAGCAGCTCAGCCCCGTGGGAATGATAATGGTTGCTCCGGCATCACTCAGAGGAGAATGAGGCTGGATTTCTTGTATTAAAGATATCATTCCCATCTGCAACTCTCTATTCCCATTAAGCATCATATAATAATATAACCACTATCTATTCATATTTTACCAAGCGCTGATGAATATACAAGTCTCTCCAGTGCAGCTACACTGAATTTTGAAGTTGAATATTACACAGGCAAAATGCTTCAAATCTGCACCAAACATGCACTCTCTGCTTCATCTTTGAATCTGGATACTCAGTTTTCAGGTTAGGTGCCTAACTAGGATGTGCAAAGCCTACATCTAGGTGCAAAAATTTGCTCTGAAGGAAGTTAATGCCCATGCAAACTTCTAAACAATCTTAGGAACCTAACAAGTACATGTTTGAGTATGTGCATCCAATATATGAGCAGCTGATGTAAAGAATTCATATAGCACAAGCAACAGTTACTTTATACATTGCAAAGAAAGCAAAGACGACACCTCTTGTACCCAGGTTCAAAAGCACAGGCCTATCACTCCTGCCTTAAAAGATTTTTAGATGGTCTTGGAAGGTCCTTTAAATACCCCCTGGAGACAGCCACTAAAAGGCAGTGTTGCACTCATTAAATTATCCTCTTCTATTCTATCCTGTCTTAATTCCCCACCCTCATCACTGCTGCACCTGAAAATCTTCCAAGAGCACTCTAAGCAATAGGACTAATATCTGCCATGCATGGTTCATTATTTTACCCTCTCCTACCATAAACAAGAGAAGATACACAGAAACATTAAAACAGAAACAAAGCATTTCAGGGGTAACACACATAAATGTTAGATATCTACCTCTTGCTCCTGTGAAGGATAAAGGAAGGAAATATAATTGTTTTGTTTTGCGCTTGTCAATGGCTAAGCACTAATGCAAATTGAGTTGTCATACAAAGCAATAAAAAAATCATATAACTACAAGAAACAATAATAATAGGATTTGTTATCTTTAAAAAGCTTTTCACAAAGAGCCTCAGCACATTATTAATATATATTAAAAAAACAGGAAATAATGTACTCAGCAGTAACATAAGGTAAAGTAAAAACATTAATTATAAAGGACTAATTTACAAAGATTAGCTTTCAGACTCCCTCTGCATACTGACACGACTCCAGAGCATTTTGCTTGGTAGACAGGAGTCCCATGGACAAGAGCCATAAAAGGAGAGAGCTGCACAGCTCTTCTTCCGCTGAGCACAAATCCTTGTTCTCAGGACTCAGGGTAACTAGCGTATCGAGGAGCACAGCACATATCTGTGGATGAGAATGGTAGGGGAGTAATCTGTAGGTATTTATTTATCAGTAAAGGGATTAAAAGAGAGAGGTGAAAATAAACTTTTACTGGAAAAGCAAAAAAAAAAAAATCAGCATTTCATCAAAAATCAAGCACTGCATTTTGTAATGATTGCAGCCATGGTCTGGTATAGAAAAGGAATGCTCTTACTGGAGAAATGCCAAAACTTAGCTCCGAAAGAAGTCTCAATTTAAACTGGGCTGGGACACGAAACTTGGGAAAAATATTTCTCCCATTTATTTGAAGCCAACTTTTCAAGAAGAGACTGCACACCATTCTTAACAGCACACACATTCCTACCTAACCTTAGTGCTATTGCCTGCAATTTGCAACAGTTCAGATAAGCAAGTGATGCTGATTCTTCCCAAACTTAGGAGAACATGTTTGCAATTAAAATTAATAGTTTCCCCATTTCAAAAGGAGAGCTTTCCAGGTAGTTAGTGCTTTGGAAATAGAAGACACTTCCCTTTTTTTCCCTCTCTGCATCACAGCAATAACAGATTTCCCTTAGTTTCTATAAAGGCTTCCTCAGAGAAAATAAACTTGCCCAGCCTTGCACTTTTCAGATGAAAAGATTCCTGGCTTGAAGGCAAAGAAGATGTTACTCTGGATATCGCACAAAGAAATCAGAGAGCCTAACTTACCAATGCAGCTCATTTGAAAAATCAGAGGTCTTTCTCTTAAAGAGGGAAACTATTCCCCATGACAATAGAAATTCAGAGAGGTGCCTTTTGCAGAATTTGACAGCCAGAGAAGTATTCTGAGAAAATGGAATGATAAACCATACAGCCTTATGATACTATGTATTTTTTGCTTAAGGAGACACTAATTCTTGTTCTTACTCAGCTTCCTCAAAAGCCCACTGGAGTTAAACAGAATATGTACTTTTGGATCACGTGAATAACTCTGACAAATTCTTAATTGAAACTGCCACAGAAATGATCAGTAGAAAATAAAAGATTAGTTGCTGTAAAAATCCTCTTCACAAATTCTTTTCACTTTTAGGCTTCATCAAAACCACTAATAGAAGTATTGTTAACATATATTAGAAGATATTAAAATCCAAAGGCAGATAACACCTTCATAGTTTTACCACACAAATTGGAAGAGTTAAATCCTAAAAAGTGTGTAGATTAACATGGTTTATTAAGATGTTGATGTATTTCTCTCGTCTACTTAAGAGTTTCCTGAAGGTCTTCCCTTCTCTCCTAAATATGCCCATCTTTTAATAATTTAGACATTTGGAAACTTTAGGGGCTTTGTTTTCCCCCCTTCCGACTATGTATGATAATAGCTGTTTCAAGTGCTAAAATGAGCTTAAATTTTCTCCTCTTTGATTCTGATGGACTTCTCAGAATTTTCCAAGAGGCGTCTTCAAAGACTTGGCTTGGGAGGGCATTGCTGAAACTCTACCAAAGCCGTTTTTGCATGCAAGTGACAATTCAAGCTTTGGAAATAAAAATAGTTTTTAACTAAAGAGAAACCAACAAAGTTTTCAAACGTCTGATAAAAAAAAAATCACTCTGTTCTGGGTTGCCCATCTTTCAGTCATTTCTTTCTTCTGATATCATTACTTCGCCAGTTCTTCTGTCACCACTTAGCCTGATGTTACATAAATCATTAATGACTGAAGGAAAAGAAAAGCAATCTTTTAACAGAACACTTTCAAGCCTTCAGTTTTCATTATAAGGAAGCATTAAAAGGATACAAGCCCATTTATCCCTTTTGTTGACATTTTCATAAAAGGAAAATATTATGAACTATTTACTGGCACATGAGGTAGCTGTTTGAGATAAAAATGCAGCACTCCAAAATAAAACTTATTTACAAAAATACTAAGTATTTGCAGAGAAGATTGTTTTCACATCAGGTTTTCAGCAGTCTTCTTCCTCTGAGCTACAGCTAGGTGTATAGCAACAATTGCTAGCCTGCCAAAATCTTTGCAAAAACCTAGTGATGTTCTGAGGTAACCAAACACTGAGTAGGCCAGGCAGATTAACTTCTTGCAAGAAATTCCATCCATCAGCCTTGACATCTAAACCAGGGCAGACAAAAAGCTTCCTATACTTGAGACATAAGAACTAGAGAGGAAGTAAAAGTGTGAAATGCCACTGCCAAAACAGTAACAGTTAAAATTCCTCTGCTAATTGCCATCCCTCTGTATGAATAAATCCACTTACGCATGATATAAACAAGCGCGAGACTAGCAATATCAATGAACTCAAACATAAGGCGCATTAGCTAGGAAGGACGGCGTATGTCATTCATGCGGATAAAGTTAAAAGCACAGGCAGACGAATCAAGTATGAGCTGGTCTAACCCAGACATATTATCTTTTACATGACCAGGTTTTAAGAAGTATGAGTATAGAAGGAGACCAATAAAAAAATCCAGAAATGTTTCATTAGTGTGCCTTTATGTTATCTGTTGTAAAGGCCTACAGAAATGAAAATATTTTAAGGTATAACAGTAATTTGAATTGAAGGGTCATGTTTAGAGGACGAAAGCCTATAGAGATTTTGGTGATACCGCTGTCCTGTCTGCTGTAGATTCTGCTGTGTGAATTATATACTTGGTATTTACTACTTCTCAGCTGCCATTTGACTAGCTGCAGCCACAGTCTTCTCTTCATTAGCCAGCTAAGCTGGAGAAATTCTCCATATGTAAGTGTGCTCCACTCAGTGTCCTGGGGTCTGGAGAGAAAGTCTGCTCTCCTTCAGAGCAGAGAATATAAAGCAATTCTAAAGCAAATATTAGCTCCATTTTGGAAACCTGCTGGTAGTGCCTTGAAAGCAGCAACTTCCCTTTCTTTGTGCCCGTTCTCTCTGTTCTGCATGGGAAGACATCTCCCCAGGCCACTGCCTAACTCAGGCACTGACACCTTTTTTTTCTCTTACAGCAGCTGAGCCCCTGGAACGCACTACTTTTCTTCTTATGGTGGAATAAGATGGTTAGTAAGAAGATTTGTTCCTATTACTGGAGTAATAAGTAAGCAGGAATACCCGAGGATGAGTGCAAACTCCCTGCACTTCAAAGAAGGTAGAAAATGGAATGTAAAAACAGATAGTTACCAGGACTGTGTGTGTGTATTGGCCAGCTCTTCCTGCAAACCAAGCCAAATACCGCCTGCAGGCCTCAGTGCAGTTTACAGAGCTGCTGTATAGCAGCAAAGGATGCTACTTCTGTCGGGATTAAACCAGCTATTCATTCCTGATAACTGCATATTTAACAGCCGTAGCACAGCACTTGTATTTATTAACACTTCAGGAGCAGAGACTTCAAATTAGTTTACTTCCTTCCCTTCTGCCTGGTCACGTCAAGTGAAGCTCTCTGTTGGGCTGCTGCCCAAGGAGTCCTTAGTTAATTGAATATAATTATTCTGCATCCTACTTTCAAATGCTAATGCAGTTTCGCCTCTCCTTGTAATACAATACAGCTGAAAGCCCCAACTGTTGTCTGGTACATGTAATTCTTTCCTTTTCAAAACATTCGCTTCCATAATAATGCAGCAGTTTGCTGGTTGTTGTTGATCTTTAAGTATAATGCACAATGATGAGCTAAATTAGTAATGAAAGGCACTTACAGGTGTTTCCTTAAAACATGGATAGTCCTCCACTGAAAGACGAATTTTATGAGCATTCAGCACTACTCCTTCTGTCATTACGCATTAATAAATTAACACGGCAGTCATTTAACATGTTCATCTTCACCCGAGATTGACAAGCTGTAGAAAGCAGGGAGGCAGAGGAGGATGCTTTTTCACTGAAACAGAGACCTCAAATATCAATAAATGTCTGTCAGGGCTAAGTGAACTCTTAATCAGCTTGGAACATCTAGATAGCCAGTTAGTGTTGCACTGCCTCCGGAGAGGTCTTCCGGGTCATTTTGAAAGAGGCAGGGTTTGAGGCTGGGGTTTTCTTTGCCTTTTTTTATTATTTATTTTTAGCCAGGCTGAGAGGATGTTGTTTCAACTTAAACACTTAGGATAATTAGTTGTGGTGCTTTGAAAGATAATGCTATACATACCCTAAACATAAACTAATAGGTTTGGTCAAGAAAACTTACCTTTTTTTTTTTTTTTTTAAATTCCGTGTAAAATTGAGCTTTCAGGAGAGAAAGTATACTGAATTGGGATAACCAATCAAAATTTCAGTATTTTTGTGAAACAATTTTTAAACAATGCTTCTAGGTTTCTTGAAAGGCTTCATTTTAAGGCTTCATAACAGTCCTTTCAAAATACATTTGGAAATGGAAAAGTCATTTTTCAACACTGTTCACCTTACAGATATTCTTCAAAATGTTTTAAACAAGTTTTTGGTAAAACAGATAAGATTTTGAAAAAAAGAGTAAAATAGTTTTTCAAGGCAAAGATTGTTTTAATTAAAGCATTCAGATTATTTTTGCCAATTAGTAACAGATATCAGCAAACATAGAAAATGCTCCTCCAGATACTTTGCTGCAAGCTATAGTAGGGAAGATTTCTATTCTAAAGCATATATGCAGGTAAACCCTGACACTTTAATGGAAATTGAACAGTTACTGTCAAATGCATCTAATTCAAAGCATTTGGGGAATACTGGGGAAATACTTTTGCTAACTTAAAAATGCTACAGCACATTAGAGCCACTGTTTTCTGTATTTCAGTAATTTCAAACATCCAAGCTCCTTGTGGGTGTAAATGTAAACATTACTAAAACATTTCAGCACTGGGTGGATAGACCTCAGATAATATGTTTAACTTTAAGCATGCAAGCATTTTAAGCATAAGCAAGTGCCACGGGGTTCTTCTGGATCAGGGCGTAAAAACAGCAAAGATTATATGGACAGATTGCTCTGGCAAATCTAGCTGTGGTGCTTCAGCTCTGAACTCCAGTTCACAGACCAGCATATTAGCTTAAATCACTAACCAGAAAGTGAGTTTGAATTAAGACACCAGAATGTAAACTGCAGTGGCTCCAGCATGGGCACTTCTTCCAGTCCACCTGCTCTCCAGCAGGGCAAATATCCTCCAGAAACAAAGCCATAATGAACAGCCAGCAAACAGGGGAAACCTCTTAACTTGCTGCAGCTGTTTGCTCAGTTGTCACAGGAGAATTTAGGTGGGGTGGCCACAAGAACCGACCTACACCCTCAGTGACATATAACCTAAAATTAATTTACTCAGCGGGAAGGGCATAGAGGGTGGATAACAATTTTTATTCTAAGATTTCTCTCCTATGGCAAACACTCCACACACTCACACCAGTCAAGGCTCTTGTCCCTCCAGTCCAGTTCAGACTGGCACCAGGGACCAGGACACTCACTGCCACGGCTCAATGCAAGAGGTCCTGGCTGACCACTTGGCCCCTACGGGTGGTGTTTTCACCTCGCTAAGCCTTTGATACTGTGTTGGATGCCTATGGAGATGTTTCCCACCACCAGAATCTACTGTTCTAGCTATTTATTATTTTAGATAAGAGATTTTTGGCATAGGCTGCCATGGTGTTGCTAATGACATAGCCCCAGGCCAACCTCTTTGACTTTCTCCTGTCACCAAGGTTTCTTTGATCCTCTGGTTTCCCACCCCAATGTACTGCAAGAGTGCAAAGTTAGCAACAGTTACATAACAAAGTTCATCTATTCCTTATTTTCTGACTCATGTAAGATTATTTTAGTCAGCTAGACCTGTACAGAAGCAAAGGTCTCACTTACATGAGCACTGCTTTGAACCATGGCACATGGTTCAGAGGGTGTTTACCAGAAATCTGAGGTAAGGACAGATGAATGTGTTCTTATAGGGTAACTGCAAAGAGAACGGATTAATGAAATATCTGCAGTATTGCTGGGATAATATTCAGTTCTTGCACTTTGCACTTCCACGAAAAGAGACTTCTAGGCTCATTACTGTTTTGACAATCTCCAATTAAAGGGTGTAAATGCAGCTTTTACCACCAATTTTACCCAGTGTGTCTCTATACCTCACTTTAATAGCAAATGAAAAATATGATCCTGGCATATCCTTGTATAGTTTCTGTTATAAAATAGGGGGGAAAGCTGTGGCTTCTACATGAATGATCAACAGACACTCAGTGCAAACAGTTATAACTGCAGTGTGAGAAGAATATTCTGTAACCTTCTACCCTTATTTATCTAAGCAGTTTCCTTTCATGAGCATCTCTGCAGGTCTGGGATCTTAAGCAAACTCTACCACTTATACTATTCCACATAGTCATGTAGCCTCTCTTCTAGCCTTATTTCTAGGGAGGACAGTATCAGCCAGGATCATAAGATACTTAGGATGATTTTTGTCTCTTCCTGTTAATACAAAGATGTCTTTTGCTACTTCACTTGATCATTACTCAAAAGTGTTAATTTCTTCTCATTTGGGTTAAGACAGTACTAGGTTTCTGCCCCCAAAATCCCACAGGCTGCATGGTCTCAAAGCCATACTGACTAGAGAGAACTCTAGAAGTCAGGAAACCCAAATCCCTTTGTCTTTATTCAAAAGCCAGAAGATTCCCCTGCATCTTACTTTGTCTTTGCAAAAAAGATACAGTCAGCATCACAGAAAAGCGCAACGGGCAGAAATTCAATCCACACCAAAATTAACACCATTTTACTTGATGAGCTTTTTCCTCATGAATTGGAAAAGGAGATACATCTGAGAACACTACTGACTTACTTAAGACTATTATCTTCTTCTTTTGCAACTTCCTTTTCTAAATGGATAACTGTCCAAGCAGTGGTTGCTTGAGACCATTCACCAGGGATTCCTTATACCCTCGATGAGTTTTGTTTGCTGAGATTTAGTTTATAAAATATCCATCTATTTGTCTCCAGGCAATGCTCTCTCACTGAGATCTGCCATTTTATTCTTCCTTCTTAGACTTATGAGCATTCCTACGAATATTCCATTTATTAGAATGCATTACAAACTGGGAAAGGCAGGCAAGGCACTAACAGGTACCCTTTTTATTTTTTCCCTGTGTCCCATTTTCTTTTGATGTGGTTGTTTTCATTTCTATCCCTTTTCCACCTTTAACAAGGTCAAGAAGTTCTCTACAGTTGTTTTTACGCATTTTTTTTCTTATTGATTCAAAATTAGGGGAAATGGAGGCAACAAAGTGGGGGTGTAACAGCAATTATCAGTGGTTACCAGCTACCAGGAGCTGCTACCAAAAAAGACTGCCATTGCACTGCATGTAGTAGAACATCAAGAGATGCTTTAAATACATAAATATTCACTTGTTAAGTAACAACAATAAAAAGTAAAATAATTAATCCCTCTAATTTTGTGGAATGCCAAGCATACTCATTTTGGTATTAACTTCAGTGAGTGTGCAAAGGAATTCCTCAGGATGAGCCCATAGTTTGAAAGCACAGATACATGGTATTGTAATTACTGACCATTTTCCCCGTGAAATTAGGTGATTTGCTCCCGAGAACTTGTGTTCATCACACTGTTAACGCTCTGACAAATTATCCAAGATAGGTCTCTCACATGTATATGAGAATCAGTTAGGTGACAAGACTCGAATTATAGTTTGAACAAAGGGCTTTGATAAGTGAGCTGTACAAATCTTACTGCAGTGGTTGAAAACATCTCCACCAAAATTAGCTTTCCTTTAACAGAGTCTACAACAGAAATTTAATCTAAGACAGCAGGCTGCAAACTAAAGGTCCTAGACTCATATTCCCTTCAGGCATATTAAGGTAGGTCTGGTAACTATTAGCCAGAGAATTGTGCATGTAGCTGTGAAGGTAACATCTCAACCACCACAGTATGATTTGCACTGCTCATTTGTCAAAGACCTTTGTCCAAACTATAATTCAGATTTTGCCCCTATCCGGCAGCCTTTGTGCCCATATGCATTTGCAGCTTGACTTCAATGGTTCTTTAATATGGAGGTAGGTGGCAGTTTGCTGAAAGGGGTTTAAACTGAAGTGCTGCTGACACCTGAACTGGTAAAGAAAGAAGGATAAAGTAGCTTGAGTTACACCCGCTCTTCAGCTGCTAATGCAATCACTCTGCGAAGAAAATCACCTTCTGCAGCTCTGGCGTTGTTCTTCAGCATGGCCACTGTCATTCTTCTTTCACTGGAAAGAGGCCAGCTTGAGGGGAATAATTCAGAGATGCAAATTTATGCTTACTTTTGCAATGAAGACAAGCCTCAATTCATACAACCACTGCAGAGTTTGTCTGCTGTATTTTCCATCTTTGTCAAGTGTAGATTGAAGAGGTAAAAGCAGCACATAAGCCTAGCTTGAAATGTTTATGATCACATTCATGTTTATACAAATGTGGGCCTGGAAAGGACCTTCTAAATCCATCATCTGCTTCAAGACAGGAACAAGTATGCCTTCACCTCTAAAGATGATGCTTTTCTTCACTGTTTTGGAAAAATTTGCAATGATGGGGATCCTACAGCCTTCCTAAGTAGCATTTTCAGAGCTTCAGTGTGCTATTAGTAGGAAAGATCTGATATTTAGCCTCATTCTTCCTTCTTCCTGTTAAGACTGTTAGGCTCTTTTGTCTTACCCTAATGTCTTTCTTTAACCTTCTCTCTTCTAGCCTGGACAAGCTTTATTCTTCACTTTTCTGAATTTTGCTATTCTGCTCTAGATGCAGGCTGGTCTACCTGTTCTTGCAATGCACACTGTACTCAAGATGCAGCCTCCCCAGCAATGAGTAGAACAGCTCATACTTGCAATCGCAATGCAAACTCTATTTATCCTCCTGCTTGGAGCATGCTCAATGCAGAGGAAATCACTGTGATTTTATCAGCTAAAAATCATCAGAACTGCCTCCTGAGCTTGCACTTACAGTGATTTTTTTCCAAAGATTTAAAATTTGACAAAATGTAGGGATAGCAAAAAAACCATCTCTAACACAAAGAGCAAGTCCTTGCCAAACAGAAAACTGCAATACCCAACATACAGGAAGATTCAGCTACTGGGTCCTAACATTTCCTCTCTCATCTCATAAAAGGAATGATTTTGATTGTAATTCTCTGAGGTCAACCTTCTCTTCAAGTAGCCAGCTTGAGTCTGAATCCTGACCCAGTCCAAACTGAAAATTCTGAAGTTTTGCAGACTTGAAGGAAATTAAAATAGGCAACGGGAAAGCATTGGGCAACTTTGCTAAAAGCCATGCAAAGTCAGATTCATTTACTTTTAAATAAACCTTTTAAAAAACTTTTCTCCCAGCAGCTACACAGAAAAAGAAAAGAACCTGCCAAGCAAACCATCAATGAGACATAGAAAAAAAATGAACACAGAATATAATTTTACTTTAATTAAAGGGTTTCCTCTGAATTTCTAAAAGGCAGCAGAGGCCTGAGCCAGCAATTGAGTCTTGGTCCCTTTCTTTCTCTCATATTTTATTTTAGCAAAGAATACTTATGCCAATCTTCTTCACAAAATATAATGCACTTGGAAATAGTTGGATGAATGTCTGTCAGTAATGATAGATTGAGAATTCCAAACCGGTGATCTGAACATGTACTGAAAAATAAAGAGCTTAAGCTGAAGGAAAAAAAAATCATCATACTGTTGATGCCAGAAGAGCAGTAACAGCGTGCAACAAATGTGAACAACCAAGTTGAGACACACAGTAATGCATTTAAGAAAATTTTTGTACCTGATCAAAATAATTAGGGAACAGATAATCTCAGCAGAATGCTTTGCAAATACATATCAAACAGGAGAGATGCTGGTCTCAAGACTTCTAGGAACTGCTCTGGAGAATGGCTCATGCAAGAGGAACTAACAAAAGCATTAGGATTTGTATTTTAAGATTTCAATTGTAAGGTAGCTATACACATACTTTTAAAACAAAATAACATTTACATAGCAACAAGAACAAAACACCACAATCTTACTCATAGTATTTTTTCAATATTTAAAAGGTAAAATATTTCAAAAAAGTATTCTGAGCTTCCTACAACTCCTAATATTCTTTTGTTTTCATAAAAATGAACCCATATTTTTTTTCCTTTAAGTATCTGTATTCCAAAAGTTAAAAGTGTTAAAAGTGGTTTGGGATTTCTTGAAAACATAGCCTAAGCTAAACACAAGTAGGCAGGAAAGATATCTGGGATTTCATCCTGGGCCTGAAGCCTCCAAAATTGAGTGAGAAACTTAACAAGGGGCTGTTCCTCTCTCAGCAAGAGCTTAAGAGCCACCGTTTACTGTGCATCTTAAATGTCTGGCTGCAATCCACCAACAGGGTTAAAAAAAAAAGGTTATGAAATCAAAGAAACGTTCTTCAACACAAGATGTTAAACCCATCTTGTAGCAAGACACAGTAAAGACAAACGCTCATGCCTTCATTTAATAGGGCGTTTAAACATTTTTTAGAAGTGAATTAAGTGATTGATTGGTTGTGAAAACTACTATAAATGAGCACACATTGTACACCACAGCCTGTAGAGTTCGCTGATCGTTATTTGGGTGAGTTGAACTTGGGAAGACAGAACTTATGGTCCATGTCACAGGAAATTAAGTAGTGGTATACTCGCTAATCTGCTGCAAGCTGAAGCGCTAATGACACCCTAATCGAGTGAAAAAACAGTTGGGAGTTCCATGCCTTCCCTGAGGAGCATAGGGAATTGCTTTAGCGAAGCCTGCCACCCTCTCCCCCTTCTCATTTTGGTTTTTGCTTTTCCAAACCATTGTATCCAGCCAATGACATGCTTTATTTAGCAGGGCAGAGTCATTAAAGAGACCTTCCTGGAAAACTGCAAGCCAGAAATATGTATTATTTTTCTTTGCATTCTTTTTTTGCAAGCAGTGCATGACGGCAAGAATTTGTACGCCAGAGAAAAATGTATGCACCCATGTAGAAAAACATTAGGGTTGTATTCCTCAATCTTTCTTGGTGTTTTTTTTTTTTTTTTTAATACGGACAGCATTGGCTGCGATTAGGGAATGGTCACTCCTCATAACAGAGCTCACTGGGGGTAAAATAGGGTAGCTCATTGCAAAGTGGTTGAAACCCTTTAAACATGCTGTACCCCATCAGACAACTTTTTTTAAGACTTGGCAAAGTAAGGAAACTGCATCTGAACGTGGTAGCTTTCTGTTTGGAAAAGAACTAAAAAAAAATATCCCTGAAGGTTAATTCTTTTCAGTATTTGACATCACTCAATTGTCTGGAAAATTGTCCTAACAGGGATTTATTGTATCCATGACTAATACAATCATGGAATTGTCTGGAATGATACATTAACTTGCCAACATCAGCCAGTCTGGAGAAGGATTATGTTCAGCCTTTCAGGAAGTTTGTCATATTCCGGCCTTTCCTTTCACACATTAGCCCTTGCAATACTTCTGACAAGGCCCCGGAGGGAAGGATTTGGGCTATTTAATTTTTGTATTTTGTGCTGCTCCCGTTCTGACTGGAATTTTTATTGTTGTTTTGAAATTTCCTTGAGCAGAAAGAAAAAGTACAAGTCCCTACAGAAGAAAGAACACCAAGCTGTCAAGAATCTGACTTCATTCAGATCTTGGCCTATAACTCCAGACCTTTACTCTCGGCACACATTTCTCAAAGCAGCTCCTGTTTTTCATTTCCTACTTTTTATAACACAAATGTCACATAAATGTGTGACTAGTGTTTGTGTATTTCTAGACTGCTTTTTAGTTAAAGAAAGACCTCCTTAATGTGTTGGGCAAATAGACTTCTTCTTACGCTTCGACTGAAAGAGGCATAAGACTAATATTTGCTGGCAAATATTCAAGCTATTGTGTCTTGGTAAATGTTCATAACAGCAGGAAAAGGCTCACCTCTAGAAAAACATTCTGGGGTTTTTTGAACTAGCTTTAGTAAAAAATGCAAAAAAGGATAAATGCTCAAAAATCACCATGACTATTGCCTTACACAAATATTTGCACAACAAGCTATTCTTGTACAGCAGCATCTCAGAAAAAGCATCATTTTCGGAAGCTCCTGAATGACAGTCAGACACCAGCTATTCAACCACCCTGAGACTACAGGATTTGGTATGCACTGCCCTATGGGTTAGCTAAATTCAAGAACGGTGATAAGAAGTGAAAACATCATCACATGTGTCACTGGCCTGCTGATTGTGACCTTCCCACACTGAGGTCCTTCACTTTTTTCATTGTTTTTCATCAATAAATTCCCAGCTTGAAGATGATAGTCTTCCTATTAGCTCCTGATTAATCAATCTTGCATTTTGGACATTTGCATTTCATACCTGCCTTCTACTGTTCTAAGTGTCAAGCTGACCCAAGCTTCCCCGTATAAGAGATTTTGCATTTGAACCTTCAAGAGGGTGCCAAGAGCTTTCGGCCATGTTAGGTCCACTTCCACTGCAGATAGAAGCACTCAAGAGGAGGAGAAGGCGCCTGTTACTGACCCTGCGTGCGTGTTCTGGTTCAGAGTCACTTGAGCAAGGGGATAGTCCCAGAAAGCAAAGACTAAATAGACCAATGACCTCAGGTAAGGATCTTGCTTCACCTGTTGCACCTAAGATCATGCATACAGCTGTAATGATGAAATATGAATGCAATGCAATAAAATACTTAAACTCTTCATGCGAGCCCTCACTTTGCGGTGGCCTCACAGCTCAGAACCTGCCGAAGCCCAGGTGCTGAGCACCACATCCACAGTATGCAGTGCGAACTGCTCGTACCCAAGCAGAAAAATGTGCACTATCGGAATCGACAGGAAAAAAAAAAAAATCAATCGGGAAAAGCAACCTGCTGTTTTCAAGCATACTTCGAGCCGAACAGCGGAAACTAAATACTGCCACCTCGTGACAAGATGGGGGAACCGTAAGGACGGGGGGAGCCAAGGCAAAGTGTCTCCAAGCGAGCATGCTGCACCCCACCTCACCAGGCCCCTTGGCAGAGCACCAGTCTCCTGCACCCAGGGCTTTCGAAACCCAAGTACTCAACCGGCATTTACCCTTTTCCTAGAGTAGGTTGCATAGGGACTCCCTGCCTGCTTCCCACTATAAAGCAACCAATATGTTACACAGCTCAGAGGTCCAGCCAGTTGGTTTAGAAGGAAGCTGGAAGGCATTTTCTTGAAAAGTCCTGATAAGCTGATATTGAAAAGAGGTCTTTGCCTTTTTTAAACCCTCACCTAGAGTGAGGCAAAAGGCTGTTAAGCTTCTCTGCACTTCCGTTGCTGCAGTAGAGCTCATCCTGCTAGTCATAAGGAAGGCCAAGAACCTACCAGTAAGTAGGCTGGGAAGCAGCCTACAGGACACTGGGCAAGGCTGGCATACACGGAGGAGTTTCAGCTGGGAGTGGGGTTGTGCCCTGCAAGCTTTGGGAATAGGGACAGGAAGGCATGAATCATGATGAACCTAAAAATCCTTCTAGCTTATATAGCATAGTCCTTAATTAAACCAAGAGATTTTACTACCTGCCAGGTATAGGTTATATGGTAGGATAAAGGATACAGTTCATGTCTGGAAAACATATGACTGAACCACATTACAACCTTGCTTTTGAATATAGCCACTGTAGAGTGTGTGTGCACGTGTGTGTGCACATGTGTGTGTGCATGAGTGTGACATTTACCTTTTTGCTTGTCAGATTTGTGGTAGGAATTACTCATTCTCATAAGGTTATCAGTAAGAGAGTCAATACCCTGCAATTCAGCACACACCATTCTGTAAAGACTTCGGAGTTTACATTTGTTTAGTGGCAAGAGTCACTGGTGATGTCTCAGGTCCTAATGCTGGTCCTGCAGGTTTCCTATAGACCAAAGTTATGATGGGACTGTCAGCTCACCTGCACATTGCATACTCCCAGATGCTTTACATTGCTTATGGTAAAGCAAAACCAAGCAACTGGGCTTGTATATTCCCTTCTCATAACTTTCAGCCCCTTTTTAAAAAAGCAGATTGCCAACAATCATTACAAAATTGGCTGGTTCTAATATATAGGAGTAGTTAAACATGGGCACCACCAAAGCTATTGTACAGACATGTCTTTTCTGTCCTGAAAATCAGGCAGTTTGAAATCTCTGAACTAGCATTTACAGCCATAGTACATCTACAAAATTAGATGTGTTTCTTTCAGAGATACCCTGTGGTAGTTACTTAAGTCATAGTCAAACTATAAAAAAGAAAAAATCTGAAATGATACAGAATTCCATAGGATGGTTGAACAAACATCTTTCCCAGCTGCAGTACCACGAAGGTGAGGAAGAAGGGGCCAGATCTGTCCCCCTTGCTATCTGCAAACACTTATATTCAAGTTTGCAAAACCTCCCTCCTGGCAACCAAAGGTTTTATTCCTCCATATATTAAATCCAAGTCATTTTCACAGGCTTCAGAAAGACACATTTACATACATGAAATCTACAGAAACCCATTTCCTCTTTCTACATTTAAAGAAAACGATGTACTGTAGCATAAGCATTATTTGAAACGGATTGTTCAGCAGAAGTTGGTCTTCTGTGGAAAAATAGTTTGAGCTTTATTCTGTAACCCATAAGAAAAAATTTTGAAAGTGAATCAGTCTTTGTCAATCTACAGCACAGTACTTTCTCATATCACTGCCAATCACACTATGGCTGAGCTGGAAAGCAATCTGAGATATAAAATGTAACAATAACGATGAAAGCTGGTGGAAACTCTGCACCTATTATGGCTCCATGTGAGGTAGAAAACCTGGAAACAGAGAGATGCCCTATCCCAAGTTACCAGCTGATTCTCATGAAGAACATGAGCATGTGAAGATTACAACAACTGGATCACAGTAATAATATCAGAGTCAACTATTAGCCCAGAAGAAGTGTTCTTGATAACTTTGAGATGTTTAATGTTATACTTCTGAAAATTCTTCTTGATGTGACAGAGAAATATATAAACCAAAAAAAACCCCAACTTCTTAAAAGGCACTATCTATTCTTTTAATGAATTCCCTTGATCCGTTTAAAACAATTTATGCCTTTTATTGCCCTATTTTTTGAATGCTCATCTGATTCATTTGAAAACCCTGGAGGATAGAACATCAGGCATAGCCCTCCCAAAGATAATACAAAATAGTGCATAGGTCATCAAAATTGCTAGCCATCTATCTAAAACAATTCTTGAGAGAAGTGTTAATGGGTCCCAGGATGGAGGTTATCTGGATAGATACATCTTATGCCTTTGTATTTTGCTTGTATTAATTTTATAGCTCAAGCCAATATCTCTGAGAGGAAATTCCCTTTTCTCATTAAGTCTGTATTTCACACAAATTAAACAGAGTGAAGTAATTTGAAATGGGAGGTTTTTTTAAAAAAATCTTTTCTTTAAAAAAAAAAGCAGAATCTGATTCTAAGTATTTTAAAAGAGTAAGTAGCTTCTTCCAAGAACAGTTCAGTCAAATCTACTGTACAACTGAATAATATTTTAAATGGTGTATGCTGGCATTAGGAATTTTTAATTCCCTCTTCTCACTTTACTTCTCTAATTTTTGAAGAACATTTAATGCCCTAGGGTACCCTTCGGAACTGTTGCTTTTCCAGGTCAGCACCAAGAAATGATAAAAGAAGCAAAATACACTTGGTAAAATAATGTAATTCAACTTTATCCAGGAAGAAGAGTCTTCATGGCTGGTAAAGTTTTTGCTCTATGGTTAATGCCCATGTACAATCACAAATTGGCAGACCACTTAACACTGGATGCCTTACTTATTCCTAAGTAAACTTTGAAACACACAAAATGATGTGTGGACCAACAGAAGAATGACAGAATTAAAAAGGACTTTGGCAAAGCCTGTCTTTAAATCTTTTATTCTTGACACATGCAAACCTCTTGGTGGATTGACTATATCATCACTGAGGAGAAAAAAAAATAGAGAGAGAAAAAGGAAAGAAAAGCTTGCTTCTTGATAGATTTTTAAATACTATGTTAGCTGAATAATTCTGCAGTACAAAAGACATAACATTAGTCTCCTCTACCTACTCAGTGAAATTTAAGACAACTCGACCATAAGAAGAAAAATATTTTGATTTCCATGGCACCAAAATACTGTTGCAGTCATTTTTTGGTTTGCATTTTTCAAATATAACATCTCTGATCTCAGAGATGAATTAGCCTGAAGATTTAGCTTCAAAGTATATCTATCTTTTTGACTAAAAAGTTCATTTAAAATTAACATAGGTGAAAACCTGATTTATGAGAAGGTTTTACTTCTGTACTCTGGGAACAACCTCTCTCTATTTTATCTTCCCTGCCAGTTTACAGTCACTTAAATTGGACTACTGACATGCAGAGACAAGCTGCGAATTGTCTGGGGGAGTTCCCATATCAGTGGCAACAAACAGATCGGCACACGGCAGGGAGCTTTTATCTAAACACTGCTCTGGGAGTTTGGGACGAGGCTCCCTCACAGATCTGCCACGAACAAGGTTTTCGGAGGATGGCCTTTTGTTCTGAATGTGCATTTTACATGCGTATGTGCAAAGCCCATTTGCTCAGGGAAGGAATAAGCACAAGACTTCCCGTTGGATCCTTAACTCTAATCCTGGCTGTGCCACTAACGCAGGGTACAGTACACAAGAAATTTTGTCACTCTCTCTCCCCAGATACCCTACTTTCTAAATAGGTATACCAGTACCTTTGAAGAAATGCTGTGAGGTTACAGAGGCCCCACTTAGCAAGGTAATTGTGGTCCACTGGCATTAATAAAACTTAGGTGTACCTGCAGAAGCAGTGTTTTATGACCTCTGCTGTATTTTCACATCAAAGTTATCAGGTAATTAGTTATTAGCATTCTATGAAATAATAACATATTATCTGTATTTTGATAATGCCTGAAGGCTTCAATCAGGGGCCAATGCCCAGTGGTACTGGGCATTACACACAAATTTTTAATACAGGACAGCCTTTTCCCAGCGTTGCCTTATGGATTATCATAGATAGGTAATACAGGAGCAGAATAAAGATAATTTAGCTCACCTTAGTAGTACATTTCCATACTTTTCAGCATTTGCCTCATTTTAATGTTGAGCCTTAAATTTGGACTTTCGGGTTTGTCAAAGGTTAGTTTCACTTTTCCTTTTTTCAAACATAATGTTCTTACAATGCACTGTTAATTTTAGGTCTTTTCCTTTAACATCTATTGCTTCATGCAGATTTCTCCCTACTACCCTACGACTGACAAATACATAGAACTCTCACATAGCTCTTTTTCTCTTATTCCACCAAGACCAAGAGCACTTGCTTTCCACTTGATTCTCCACTTGTCCCTTGATTTCCATGCATGGGCCACACAGACTATATACAGCCTTCTAAAACTGTGAAGAGACTTTGACAGTCTCCAGTTTGATGAGGTACTCACTTGATGTTGTAAACCTAGAGGCATTTGACTATTTGTCTGTTATTGCATTGTGTATTTTTTTCTTCTGGTATAGGCACAAATTTGCTTACAGTGCATGGGCATCCAAATTCTAATGCTGGTTCATGCCTCCTGTGATTCTGTGTTGCTATAGTTGGTCTTTGCTTACAGCTTAGCTCTTCAAGACAGGTGATTAAACAAGAATTTCAACTTTTACTTTTTGAACTAGATTTCTAGCCCTTCTGGTTGCAGAGAACAAACTCCAACTTCTTTCTCTTACAAGTCATAAAAGACAATGAAAAGAAGGAAGAAGAAGCTCCAACCAGCCTATAGTGGAATATATATATATTTTTAAATCTTGGGTTGTTCTGCAGACTAATATATGCTTTTCCACAGCTGTGTTAGTAATGCTGAAATCTATGGACTATATGACCATTGCAGGATATTTACTCTCCATAGTTAACATTCAGGAGTGTACTAGACAGAGATTAGGGCAAAACATGTCCTAGAAATATTACTCTAGGAGTGTTTCTGCCATGAAAGCTCCTGCCAAGAAGGAAAGTCTGATAGCTTCAGGTGGAATTTCTTATTCCCTCATAAGAGCAGCCTTTAATTTTGTGACCAAGATGGCTTACAAAACCTTCCTCAGTTAATAGCCATCCTTATTCATCCGCTCCCGAAGGACATCTTTGATGAGCAGTTTGTAAACAACATAACAGTCCTTTTATTTCACAGATACTTTCATACCCTTCTTATGCTGCTTCTTATCAGCATTTTTTCAAATACTGTGTAAGTGAACTTGCTTGTCTCACAGGCTACTTCTCCTTTCCCCATCTTTCCTTTAGCACCTAGGCTTTGAAATCACACCTCACTTGGTAACACACAAAGGGCAAGCTGATATGCCTGCAGCAGCTGTACCTCCAGCCAGAAACGCCAGTTGTTCATCTAATCTCAGGCATATTGTGTTAATGATTGGCTTCATTATTTTTCTGCCAGGGATGAGTGGCAGTTTCTCAATAGATCTGATTGATTGTGAATGAATGGGAAGTTTGTGAAACAGCAGTTTCTTGGCTGGAGAGCCCGGCATCCTTGCTGACAGGAAGAGTGGGGTGACAAGGGCAGAAAGGGAGGCAGTCGTCGTTCATACGTTCCACAAAGCCCACAGTTCAGCCTCCTGGTTTTATAAAAAGAGTTCAGTTAAGTTACTATCTACCTCCAGCCCAGACTGGATGGAAAGAAATGGACTTGCTTTGGGAGGTGGCATGGATCAGGGGCAGCACTAGTTGCTGGTCACCCGTCTCCAAGCTGCAAGATACGTATTCAGGAACAGTAGGAGGCCCTCCTCAGAGACCTCTCCCAATAACTTTTTTACACTTACATATTATTCTATGTAGCTGTAGTAGGAGGCTCTTTGTAACTTGTTTACAATAGAGAGAAAGGCTTTTTTGCAATCACAAGGTTGCTTGGTTATATTTTTCCACCTACTTGGAATAATGGCACAAAAAGGGTCTATCAGTTGTGCTGCAGCAAACTGTGAGGACTTTTCAGTAATTACATGGCATGATTTAGTAATAGCAGGCCCACCTTTGCAAAGAAAGTGGAGTCAATCATCAGCTTGAATTCCACCTTAATTTTCAGACCTAGGTTGTTACAGGTCAGAAATATGGAAATGAAGGGTAAGTATTCCTTGCTCAGTAATGCCGTCCCTCTGAAGTTGCTCATACAACATAGATTAGGCTGTCCCTACTCACAGCAGGGAAGCAGCAGAGACAGGGCACTTGCATGGTTTAGCAAGGACACACAGAAGACGTGTCAGGCATGCACTTGCGCTCTAGAGTAACTCACAGTTCTCTCAGTAAGAGTTGCAATGCTGGTGGATATGACTTGGGGTTTGATAAATCTGTGTTATTACAGTTGCTGTTTCAAACTCTGTTGATGTAGAACAGCTAGATTTATTAGCTCACATGTCACCCTGAGACGAGATATCAGGGGACTGACTCAATGGTATGAGCTAGCATGGCTGGCCCCACTGACATTTCTCATTTCTTACCTCTGATCTTTTCTGGTACTGAGGGATGGTGACTGATCAGCAAAAAAAAGACAACAGCTGCTTTTTGTCAGTGCTGAAATTAATGGCTACTTTTAAAGAAGCTGTGCCTGTAGTAACAGCTCTGAGGTGAGCAGATTCAGTATAACAGCCTCTCCCGCTACAGTGCCGGGGCCCAGATGCAGACATTTGCTATCGGTTTTCAAGCAGAATATTAAAGAAAATGAGTCAGCAAGAACAGGCTTAGGACCACAGTGGCTTACAAATGCAGATGATGCTCAGCATTTTCCTGAAAGGAGACTCAAACAATTCACAGCAGAATCAGTCCTAGTTTTAGGCTGCAGGTGACAACAGAACATCTCTTTTTACCCAAAAGGAAGATTTACTGCTTTTGCTAGCCACATTCAGCAGATTTGCCTGTGAGGCCATTGAAACAATTCTGTGATGCCCAGTATAGCTTTCAATAAAATCTCCCTATTAAGAAATAAGATTTTAAAATAATCATTTTTGGACATGTTGCAAGTAAATGAATGCAAGTATAACCAATGCACAGTCAGAAAGTTTTGTGGAAGAATTGTTCCTACTCCTCTCTATAACATGATCATCATTACATACAACCAGCTAAACACACCATGTTCCTCAGCAGACAAATTCCTATTAATTTCCACGAGTCTATCAAAGAATAAAGAGGGATTCTCTCATTTCTCAATCTTAAACCAAATACATATTAATAAAAGCCACAGAAGTCCTAAAGCAACAATGATTCCTTCCTTAATTAGTAGGAGTGTTTATTCTCATGTTACTTGAGGTCTTAGTAGACGTAGGACTCGGGTCTTAGCAGATAATGAGCTAGAATACCCAAAATTAAAGATACTTCAGATTCTCCACAAGAGCAATATCACAGGAGACAGAACAAACACTGAAGCAACTTGTATCATCAGCATGCAAAAACAAACAAAAAAAGCTGCTCAAGGAAATAAAAAATAGCAGTAGTCACTGACACAGTGACATTTTGGCAATCCCAGCTACTCCTTTGCTAAGAAACTCTTCAGTTATCACAACTCAAAATGTAAATGTTGACTCATCACTGGTGACTGATGTAAGCAAAAGTAGTCCGGTAACTATTCTTCATCCATCTGAGGAATGGAAATAAGACCTTCTAAAAGAAATCCAGCCTGGCGAGCGTCAGAACTGTTTCTCTATAATTTGCTCAAACAATAATGTGTTTTTTGCAAGTTAAGATTCATTTTCTGGAATATTTTGCAGGCTGAGACTTCACTTAACGCAAGCACTGAGGTATGCATAAGAAACCTGAGTACTGTGTTATTTTGAATTCCTTGAAGCACTACATTTCAATGTTACTTCAATGCTTTTCAGAGAATATCTGTGATAGAAAAATGCAGGGTAATCACGTGTATGTAACAGTAAGACTGAAATCAAGAAATGTGAAGCCCAGCACTACACACAGTTTTTATTTTGTTTTCATACACATGAACTTTTCCCTGGCATATACACCTGGCCCTTTCTTATATTGCCTCTGAGTTATTCATCTTGACTTGGTAGTACACAAACTTCAAATATATATCACAATGTCAACTTCTGCGAATAACCTGTGATTCTGTGAATAAGAGCAATTGAGCAGAGACTACAAATTAAAGTGAAATGCAAATCCAGTATCTACACTGTGGTTGTTTTTGTCTTACTGCACTGTTTTCCTTAAAATTTGCATAAAAATTCTTTCTGGAATGCTACTGTAGCATTAATATCTTAAGCTGTTGTATTCTGGAGGAATCAGAAGACTGATATTCTAAGTACATCACTTGAAGATTAGCCAAGTTCATCAATAATCTCTTGCTTTTTCAAAACTGTTTCTCAAATGGGAGCAAGAGGGCAGATTTTCAGAATTGTTTATGTGCAATTATACAATTGATTATTGACCTTAATGGAGTTACTCTGGATATCTACTGCTATAAATCAAAACGGAATCTGAAGCACAATGTGAATCCACCAGGAAGACTCCTCTTTTGGCAGTGATGGCACAATTCAGAAGGGTTCTGTTGCTGCAGCAGCAGGGGAAAGAATTAGGATTTGGGGATCGCTCTTCCTGCTTTGCCCCATTCCTTTGTGTTGCTCAGCACTTCTCCTCACCATGGCACCAGCGCTCAGTCCCCCACATCCCTTAGTAGTAGCCTAATGCACCCCCTCCACGTCCCCTGGGCTGCAGGGGCCAGAACCACGTGGGAGAGGGGCTGGGCTGGCTGCGGCTGCCAAACTCAATGGGGTGGCTACTGCTGGGAAGGCATCAAACTCTTGCACTTCAGATGGCTCTTCTGATCTTGCCCCTAAAAATACATACCTTAATGTCCCTAATGATACATGTTACTAATGAACTTCTATATAAAAACAAACTAGTTTTTTTATAGGCTTAATTGCAATATTGTTATCATTTCATTATTTTGTCTGAGAAAGCAAGTTGCCTCTTTTAAGCTTAATGTAGTCTACTACACAGAGGAAAATTCTTCAACTTTTAAAATAAATTATTTATTTATATCAAAGAAAACTAAACCTGAATGAAAGCAGAAGCAGACAGTCAGCGTGGAGGGTTCTTTTCCTGAGGCTATCAAAAGCTAGCTGGACAGGATGCCAGAATAATGAGCTCTACCAGTGAAACCCACAGATATTCTCCTGTAAGCAAAATACTTTTCCCTCATCTCTACTGTGGCTCCTTGTCAAATATTCTGATCTTGTTCCTCATGAGTGATGCTTACAACGTGGCCAAGTTAACATGCACATTTCGGTCTCTTCTCATGACTCTTTCACAAGAAATATGTTATTCCTAACGATGGAATTTCCAAAAGTGTAGCAGACAAAGTACTTGTTGCCTGTAGTAAAATGGAGAGAAAGCATTTAAGCCAAAAATGAACATCAGAAGCTGAAAAGTCTTATATTTTGATGAATTGCACCTTGTATAGTCATTTATATATGTATGAAGAGGTGGCAAACTTTGTTTACCTGAAGAATGGAATATCAAGTCCTGTTTGCCCTTGTGCCATTGACCATGAAAAGCCCAGAGAAATGAAGGAGGAAAAAAAAGAGAGAGAGAGAGAGAGAAAAAAAGAAAGAGAGGGAAAAAAAGAAAAATCAATGGAGAATCACAACCTTGCCATTTTTCCTTTTCATTCCTTACCTTTCCCTGACTCCACCTTCTAAGGCTTCTCAGACCAGGTTGTTTACGGCTTAATCTGCACTGAGATGGTTTTTGCTTTTTTAGCTATCATCCTCCAAATGAAAATGAAGAATTTCTACTGTCCTAACATATGCAGGTTCCAAATCAGGTATGGGTTTTCTCATAGGCCATGTTCATATAAGGGCTTTTATTGGCATGTTGAAAGAAGAAAAGAAAGATTACTTGCATAGTCAGGCTGGTCAGAGTTGCAAAACTTTTTCTGCACTTGAGATTGATTGTACATGAAGAAGAGAGCACTGGAGAGGGTTAGTGCTCAAGACGGTAGAGGAAAAGAGAATGGTTCCACTAGAGAGATGGGAGGGGGTCAAGAAACCTGATGGGATTAGGACACCTGCTTAGTACTTCAGATCATCACATTTCTCCCAGATATATTAGCTAATTTTATTATGGCTTTTGTTCTTTTCTCTTCCCCCTTGACAGCACAAAGGCAGATGTTCATTAATTGCATAGCCTGTGTCACTGCTGTTCAGAGATCAGCCGTGTGCTCATTTTAAATGAAACAATTAGACGAAAACTTCAAGCCCTAAAATCTACCAAAAAAGGACAAAGCTTGATTCCTACCAGTGCTGAGCATGGGAATGGAAAGTGCTCAGTGATTCTAAGGAAGTTCTTGGGCACTCTGTAGACCACGCTGCTAGGGAACCAGTTATGTACCATTTTTATATGAACAAGGAAATAAGCAAGGGCTGGATAATTAACTATTTGCTTTGTCCGCATTACCCAAAATTTCCATAGCTCAAGTATATTCCTTCTTGGTTAATTGAAGTTTCAGGGCACAATGAACTTTAACTCGCCTTCAGAGAGTTTTAGGTCAGAACAGGTAGCCATCAGATGATGTGGTAGTTTAGCTACCAGAAGCAAAACCGACACTGAAAAGGACCTTCTCCGTTGAGAGGTATTTTGGAACAAGAAGTTGTGACTCACTGGACAATTCAAACACTGCCCAAGGGCACCATATATTTCAAACTCACCTGAAAAGTGCCAGCCCTCCTTCTGAATGTTATTTCTGATCTATTAATAAAACCATGGATTTAAAGTGGCACTTCACTGTTGCCCAGAGCTAATACCAAAGAAATGTTTTAAAGGATGTTTTTCAATTTATTCATCAACAGAACACTCTCATGTAAAAAAAGTCTTTACTAGTTTATCACTTTCTTTCACATAGCTCGTTTTTCAAGCCTATTCCCTTCTCCTCAGTGGCTACACCTTAGATTTCTTTGGAATTTATTAGGAAGAATGTACACTTCTCCTCATTTACATTTTAGATGTTTTCCTCAATTTTCCAATCATTTTTCAATACAATCTCATTGAAAACCACAATTATTAGCTACTGGGTACTGAAGCAAGTACTGTTGCTAACTGCAGTTAGCAAGAACTACCAGGATCATAAAGATCACTTACTGTTCCTGTATACTTTCTTGTTTATTTTCTAAATCTTGCTAGTATTTCATTTCCCACAGCAGAAGTGAATCTTAAATTTCACAACAGTCAGCTTTGTCTGCCATTTGCACACAACAATGTTGTGTCTTAAATATAATTACAGATTACTCAATATTTGTGTGGCATTGAAAGATTATCAGTTGAAGAGAGTGACAGAAACATTATTATTATAACACTGTGAATTACATGAATGTGATAGAAATGCTGTTCCTGTAGCAGCATTTGCATCATGCTTTTTATGCCTCTATCATAAGCAGATTCTAAGCATAAACTGTACACTTTTGCTCCAGATGATCTTTTATTTTTCATTAATGTAAAAGGGTACAAGAAGACAGATAAAAAGAAAAGGAGGCTCCAAAACAGAGCGTGTAGCAGGAGCCATCTTGGGAGGATGCGCAATCCAAATACAAAATGGTAATCTCCCACAAGGAAGGGATTTCAGTACACTGCAACAAGCTACAGCAGATAAAGGCAGCATAAAGCTGCCTAACGGTGTCAGTGGGTGTCAGCAGACATACCGGAACACAGACCTCTCACCAAGCAACAGGCACCAGACATATCAAAAAATGTCATATTTAATGCCTAGCAGGGAGACTGTTAACTCCGTGATTCTCAGATACAATGCTGGTTGATCTAAGGAAAGCATTTGTGCAGGAAAATTGAATGGACCCATCTTGCGTGGTTTCAGCCAGGGTGGCTACAGGGTAGCTACAGGTAGGTCCTTCTAAACCTCTAACACCATAAGGAAATAACTCATGTGAAAACAATTTGAATAAAACAAAAATTTTTATCTACTACAGTACTGTAGAGCAGACTATTAAACATAGCTAGCAACTGAATACAGGCCATAATTCTCAATGCTGAGTGCTTCCTAGTTTACAGGGAGTTTTCTAAACAAAAGTAGCTTTATCTGGAGGGGCACTGAATTCCTGAAACTTCATAAGCATACATCTGGAAAGTAGGCATATGATTTTATAGTAAAAATGGGAAACATGAAAACACAAATGCATTGCCTTGGTCACAGCTTATGTTCGCAATTTGTTTTTCCAGATTGAAAGAAATTCTGTTGGGTTTTCCCAAGGATACTTCAGTGGGAATAGAACATATCTATTTAAAACTTCAATAAAAGAAAAAAAAATCTCAGTAGCTCTTTAGTTAGCCCCCTTCTTCTTACTGAAAAACAGGAAGGAAGAAAAAAAAAAAAGAGGGAGAGAGAGAGAGAGAACTCTACAAATTACAAAGTGCTACAGAAAGAAAAAGGCCCACATCCGAAACATGAGAATATACTGAGCCCAGTTCAGCATGGGATGAAGTCAATAATTTAAGATGAAAATAGGATTTTTCCACATTCTGAATTCCCAATTCAGTCTTAAATATTCTTTTTTCCCCTAAATGTCAGACAAAAAATCTCACAATCTAAGAACACAGTCAGAGATACAAGTAGACAATATACAGCATTATATGAATTATCCCAGTCACCCCAACTGTGACTAGACAGTATCTTGTAAAAAACACTGTAAAAGTGGATTCTGAGACCAAGAATTCTTTGCTTTTCTGTTGCACCTTGCAGAGAATAAAATGGACCACCTTATGACTTCTGTTAATGTATTCCTACAAAGACATTTTTGGACACAAAATACTTACTATGCCCAATCAGAAAATGGTGGAACTGATGCACTAAATTCTTAGGCAACTTTCTCTGAGGGCAAAAACCAAAAGAGGTGAAGACATGAATATGAGACTACTCCTCAGACTGCAAGCACCTGGTAGCTAGTAGCTTTATTCTTTGTTTTTCAGACAGACCTCTTATGTGAAAGTGCTACAGATGTGGTTTCATCTCCATTATAGTTTAAACAAAATTTAACAGTATGTCATTGTTCGTGTATGTCTATTTATAGTCATACACATTTAAAAAAAATTCCAGAAAAGTCAAATACATGAAATCAATAGTGTATTATCAGCTATGCCTGCTCTCTTAACAATGACAGATCCTTCTGTATTGTTTTAAGAAGCACCAGCCTAATGGTAATATGCTTCTGGCACCAAACTGGAGTCCTTTCTTACCTGCAGTGTGAATCTTTACTGCTTATTCTGCTGTAGTTCTGCATGCAGATGTCTTATTGAGATCAATGTGTTCCATGGATGGAGCTAGCACAAATATACAACAGCAACCTACTTGCACAATGCAGAAAGAATATGCAGTTTAAGTGTGTTAACAGCGGTAGACTTCCAGCAAGCACATCAGAAGTGCACCCATGTAAGCAGTGCAATTCATCATTCTGAAAAGCTACTATTCCTTGGTCATTCAGGGCAGTTGGTATCATTTTGCCTTTTTGTTTAGACTATGTGCTAAATGAGCCAGGAATTTTATCTTCTGCTGTGCTTTATACATGGTAGATGCTGGCATTTCAGAAATGATATAAAAAATTTTGAAATCTCACTCTCAATTTGCAGTTCATTTATGTTATTTCTAAAGCACCAGCATCTACCATGTATAAAGTACAGATGAAAGCAAAATTCCTAACTCATATAGTCAAAGATCGCTTTCAGTTTGTGACAGACCATAGTAATACAAACATGGAATTTTGAAATAAACAAAAACTACAGCTATGTTACTTGATGTTACAGAAATTATGTTCTAAAACCCTAGCCACATAAAATACACACTCTTTTAACCAGAAATTTAAGCGATGCACAAAAAATACAGGTCTCCATATCCAAAAGAAGCTCCTTTCCTTAAGTACTGAGTGAATCTGGAGAGCTTGAGAAAGGTACCGTACAGAGTCTTTGAGACCAAAGTCAAGAGAAGGGCAACAGTACAGACAACAGAAGTAACAAATGCCTAACTTGCCATTCCTGCATGCCTATGTCAGAAATTACATCAGGCTCAGTTTCCATAGACACTTAATCCTTGTTCTGAATGCTGGAAAAGTTATCAAGGGTCCCAGGGCGCTAGTAGTTTTGCGTACAAAAAGGATGCTAATACTGTAGGCAGAGGAAATCTTCTGGCAGTGCTATGCAGGCTTCTATAAACTGGAACATGCGACAGGAAAATCCACTCTACATTAACAACAGATTTGTTGCACAGAGCACCGTAAGCAGAGGTGATACTACGATTCTGTACTCCATGTAATCCACCTCTAAATATCAGCAGCTTCCTCCTTCGCTGCATATTGGCAGGGCAGAAAATTAATTCAGATGGGTTTGGCAGAGTAAGGATACCCCTTCTGCTTTTCCTTGAACATTTGCACCGGTTCTGAAAACTGTGAATACACATTTGCTCTCTGTGCAAGAAAAAATAACCCATGCTGCATACATTTAACCTACATTTAAATCTAAATGAAAAACAATGATCTGAAACAGAAATATTCCTTAAATAGCTCATCCATAATGTTCCCAAATGGCCTAATAATAAAGGCATGGTAAAAAGGAAGTGGAGTTCAAATCCAGATCACAGCCCTTGCTCCCTATAGTGCCTTGAGGAAGGACTGTGTTGTAAACAGTCATATGCCCAGGTTTGACCAAACGTCACCTCCTCAGGAGATTCCAGGGGCCAGAAACGTTGCTGAATAACAGATGTGGCTCTCTATCAAATGGCGCTCCCTTCGGGTCCTCAAACCCAGAGAGGCTGAAGGGCACTCACTGTGGCAGGAGTCGAGGGAGAGAGTCCTCCGGGCTTGGCAAGAACTCTGAATTGCAAGACACAACATTCAGAACTAGTTCCAGACCACAAATGACAAAAGTTTGAACTCCAGAGTGAGATAAAAGTCTCTTTAAGACCCTTTAAAGATAGGGACTGTTTGAAAAACTGGTTCTCAAATTAAGGAGATTCTGTTGAACGTCTCTGTTAGCTTCTAACATGCCACAGGCTGTTCCATCTTTTGCCTGCTTTAATACTTATATGCCCAAATGTTGCTTTGAAATCTTAAACTGCATACAAATTCTTTTTTTTCCTCTCTAAAAACTGCTATGAGAAATTAGCCCTTTTATATGACTTTCATTAATAAAATGACAACAAGCAGTACTTTGTTCTTTGCAAATAATTCATATTGCCCATAATGCTTTTTTATCCTAGAAAGTTTTTGTGCATATTTACTATCAAGTTCCTAGTAACTATTTATCCTCAGAGAGTTACAAAAGAACCACAAAAACCTTTAGAAAGCTTCTAGTCAGAAACACTTCTGAAAACAGTGTATCTATGCATGAGGCCTCTTTTGCTCTACATCCGTATTTTTATTACTAAGAACATCGCTTTTCTGATAGTGACGGGCTACCAATTCCACGGGTGAAAAACCATAATAATTGCATCTCTGTGATGTTGCGGTCCTCGCTGCAAACAATGATGTGGGCAAAACAAAAGATACGGTACAAACAGGAGTACACAATCCCCAAAGTCACGAGGATCACCCCCCCGCACACACCTTTTAATAGTTTTAGACATAGGAAATCAAACAGATTTGTCCTATTGATGGTACAAGTAAGATCTAAGAACCAACAGTCTTCTAAAGCAAATATTTAGTTTTCTGGAGCTGTCAGGCCTCTAGATAAGCTAAGTCAACCTCATAAAGTATCTCCCAGTCGCTGTAAGGTTAGGTAGTTAATGGTTTATATTCAGCACACATTGTCTGCATCTGATCATTTTGCTTTCTTCTCCTTTTGTACACATACGCATGCATACACACACATTTATTTATATATATGTAGCTGCCAACAATAAAATCCACAGACACATATGTTCAGCTTTCCCTCAGAAAAACTAACAGTCCTAATCACCTCTACTTCCCTTAGACAATTTAATGATTGAGCTTTACAGAGCCACCCTATTTCTCATGTGACAGCAACGACAGGACGACCGTTCCTTTTGCATCCACAGTACCAAGGTGCTAATGCCTTTTCAGATATGCGCATCAAAGGGTCAAGTGAAATTCTTGCCACTCAGATAATAATGCAAATGACCAATCAAGGGAAATTTTAACAGTGTGCTTGGGATAACTCACATTTATAGTATGTATATCCAGATTCAAAGTGTTGACATTTTTAATTTTCAAAGCATTCTGCTATTAATAATTGCATGAGATGTGATCTGTATAGCAAATTTTGGTTTTAAACATTTTGAAGGGAAATATGCACCAGCTCGTGACAGTGGTTTGGATCATCATAAAAATTGGTGATATTTGGACTTTGGATGCAGATCTTGGTTCAGTTTTCCTACGTGCGTATCCAGTTCTTTTCTGGGGCTTTGATTTAGGGCCATTTCTAATACATTACAATCTAGTAAAGTTTAAGTAAAATATATATAAATTATTTAGTAACCTGCTTCCCTCTTTAATTTACTAGCTTTCTTTTTCTCGACTCTTCCCTCTTGCCTCCTACTATAAAAACAGAAGCAGTGACAAAATAAAAGGTAAGAAGTTTCTGTAAAGCACGTAGGACAAATTCTGCTCAAGCATTTGTATGAAATCTTGTGTTAAATGAGGCTGAATTAATTCTTCAGGATTCACATCAGAATAAATAGTGAGGGATATAGACCAAAATGTATTAGTCAAATAAGACATTCTTAACTGACTCATTCTCAGAACACAAAATCTACAAAAGACTACTGAATTGCCAGTTAAAATTAGCTATCTATGGGCTATACACCACCCTGATGTTAGTTATTCCTATGTAGGTATGCACTTAGTCAATAAGCTCAACTATATCTGTATCCATTGGAGATGAATGTGGCCCCAAAGCCTGTTTATGTTCATATTCCACTTCTAACATCAATCATAACTGAAGCACATGGCATATCTAGAGGGTTAATGATCTGCTAAGGTTAATGGCCATCAGCTGTGACTCAAGTCTCCCACTCTACCTAGCAGGTCATTTATCTCAAGGGAACATCCCTCACTTCAATTATTATTGCTCAAAGAACTGTACAGCAGATACAAAATTGATCTATACTCACAGGGACGCCCTTACTAGCCTAGAGCAGTGCTGTCCATGAACAAAGGTGTTGCCACTAGTCCATCCAAAAAAAAATTAAAAAATTGGACTCTAGTTCCAAACTGTTTACAGAAACTGAAGGATTTTACCCATTTTCCTCAAGCGCCTCTCAGCTGCTACCTGCATTTCTAACATCCAGTGTTTTCCTCAGCCTTGCACTTTGCCCACTCTCTGTTTGCGGAGAGTTTGTTTTCCTCCCTCTCCAGTGAGCTTCGTTATGATCCAGGGCAAGTGCAAGTATTCTGAAATGTATAAAAGTCTGCCAGCATTGTAGGTAATTTTTTTTTTTATTTAGCTTTATTTCCCTTGCTGTTTCAGGACTCAATATTACCTGCTCATTCTGTCCCTACGACATCTCTTCTGCCCTTTTCAAAATATCTTCCATTCCTATTCCTTAGTCACACAGTGCTAAGTGTTGAAAACTATTCATCATTCCTACCATGAATGAGAGTTTTCCCTAGATACTGAATGACAACTACTTTTTGTACTTCTTTTATCCTCACCCAAAGTAGATCTAAAGCAGCTAGCAAATTGGAAGAGTGATATTTTATACTAACTTTGCAAAAAAGTATAAATGGCTACAAAAGATGTATGGCAGTAAGAGTTCAGATCCTAGCAGAAAATAAGCAAAAATATCAGGATGTGGTCCAAAGTATCCTTTTATGTGCAGTTATTGGGGGTCACATGACAGTTTAGAAACTTTGCTTTTTTTTTTTTGGTAAATAATTAGAGATATCAGTTGAGAATGCATAGTGGTTAAGTAAAATTATTTCAAAAAAACAAGTCCAGATGGAATCAAATAGAGAATTCTCTTCATTCTTACAATTACAAAAGGGGTATTTTTACAAACTATACGGAACATAAAAAAAGAGTGCGCTGTATCAGATCAGCAGTCTTTTTCATTCAGTGTCTTGCCTTACAGTAGGCACTAGCATATGCTCAGGCAAGGAGTGTAAGAAAGAGTTGCAGAGTTATCCCAACCCTGGAATACTCTCCCATCTTCTGGCAAGCTACAACTTAGTAACTGGCTGAGCCCAAGGCTGCATGGGGAACATTTCCCTCGTAGCCACGGGCTGCCACTGCTCACAGAGGTTTCTTTTAACATATCCTGCTGCCAGTAGCCTTTTGGAGTTGTGAAAGCTGCAAGAACCACTGCTGCAAGCTGCGGGGAATGAGTATAGTAGAGAGTCATCCACACAGAGAATGGGATTTGTTTCATGCAAGTTTATTTGCTAAAATTGATGCATCTAGGCTATTTATCTAAGCACTCGCTGTAGTCACTGGGCAGAAAGAGGTGCCTCCAGGTAGTAGTTTATACCATCTGTTTTCACTAACTTTATTTCAATGGGGGGGAAAAAAAAAATCACACATTGGAAGTAGCTATTTCTCTCCATGCATTTTGGGAGTTTACTAGAAAACAAGACTCCCAACTTTTAGGCAGCCAAAAAAGTGAAATGACTTCCATGTGAACAGTGTCCATGGATCACCATATACTGACTGCTTTTACTGACTGCCTTCATCAGCAGTGCAGTACAGGCACTCAGGAATGGGGAAGAATCTGGACCTGTTTGTACAGGTCATGAATACTTTTTAAGGCAAATTATCTTCTATATTATGCAGTGGAACAGAACAAAACTATCAGAGATAATCTATTCTCTTTGGATGCACCCAGAGACACTGGAAGCAGCAGAATGGCAGTTCAGTGTCGTACCAAATCCAGGGCAACAGCTAGAAAAGTTTAGGAACTGCTACTTTAGTCTATTAGTCTATTAATGGGGCCTTTAAAAAAAAAAAAGTCCACAAACAGAAATAAAGTGAGAACAAAGAGGAAGTGACCACAAGGTACCCTCTTGCCGGTTCAGGGATGTTTCAGGTAAACAAGGAGCGGATGATTTATTTCGAGGAAGGCATGAAATATATTTAGAAAAATATACATGTGCACACACAAAATACACTTCATAGGAAATGCAAGACTGATGTATGTGTTACTTTATGGCCTAATCCTAGAACAACTGCAGTCAATTGCAAAACAAGCATTTACTCCCAGGAGCACAAGTCGGATCCGTGCAGGGTCCCTCTCCCATTGAGGGACCCTACTCTCAGTGCCAGTGAAATAGTACACTTGCAAACCCACTAGATCTCTTGGACTGCAGTGGGAATTAGGCCTGTCTAACACATCTCTTAACGCATACCTGTGTTCAGCGCCCCCAGCATGCTAGGTGATACGCTCTCCAGCTACAGGGTGCGTATACATTACTGATATTCCCCTTCACCTAATCTCCCAGTGTAGTCTAATGCAGGCAGGAAAGTTATGGGTTCTGTGTACGCTCAAAAAAAAAAAAAAAAAAAACCTGCAACAAAAACATCCAACCATGCTGTACACTATGTGATTGAAAATACACGGGGTTGAGAGTTAGGGCAGAACATGCAGATTTGATATTACCAAAAACATCCTGGTGGGCATTGGCCATTGGTCATTTTAAGTCAAGGTCAAAACTTAAAATGGAAATTTTGATATAGCAGTGCATCATTTGTAGATCTAGGATAAAAATCTCTGATTCAGATAGATTTTGCAATTTCATACTTCTTCAAATATATACAAATTTCAAGGCCTAAACCCAATTATGTTCTAATTGCCAGTTAAGGAAAAAATATATATATACAAAGCCTTAGTTTGACATCTCTCTGCCATCAATGATTAAAACAGACTAGAAAACCGAACAATGAAATGTTTGCTTTTGAAAAATCTAATATTTACAGAAGACTTTTTCAATGCACTGCCATAAAAAAATAGCCCAAGAATCCTGCAGCACTCCAAACTCCAAATTACATATGCCTGAAGCCTAGACAAGAACAAAGTGTATTACGGCAGGCATACACACACGCGCGCGCACACACGTGTGCTATTTTGGAAAGCCAAAGGCTCTACATTCTACAGCCAGAGTGGATGAAACTGAGGGATAATTTGTGGTCTCTTATGGCACAGGGAAAATCCTCTACATTTCTGATATGTTCTTGTTAAGCTTTCATGATGGTATGAAATAAATGGCTGATTATTAAGAATGCCTGAACTGTTGATTTTTCCTACACCTAGGGCCTGTGCCTCATGTCACAAAAAACACATTTGGTCTTGTAATATATATAACATGAACAACAAATACTGCAAGAATATTTTTAAAAACATGCCAGAAACAGAAAATTGTCTACATATAACATTTGTACAAATCACTAACAGCAAAGGCCTCATAAAGATCAGTGTCAGACTGAAAACGTTTGGGAACACTCAAAGGATCTACAGTCACTGGAGAGAATTTGTCTATTTACACTCATCATCTTGTAACCTGATAAGGAAAGGACTGGTTTTATCTGGAAACAGTAGGCAGCATGAGAGCATATAAAAAAGTAACCAGAGCGATTTTTAGAGTAGGCACTCATCTATCTTGGGAGTGATGCACTTCATCCAAAGCCACTTTGCAGTTCTGACTGTATCTTCTAATATTTGAAAACTAAACCCCTTTGCAGAGGCCAGCACAAGGAATTCTGTCTCCAGGACTCCTGTGAGCTTGAAGCGGTATACACCTCTACAAAATAAATGCTATTTACTTGATCCATTATTGATAATTGAGTGCCCAGAGGCTCTACCCAAGATGGAAATCCATTATGATGCACTGGAGTCAAGTATAAACACTGTCAACCGAAAACCAAATTCTGAGCTGTCAGTGTATTATTTTCTGAAGCAAAAGATGACAGAGGGGAAAAAAAAAAGTCTTTTATAAGAATATACTCTAGTTCAAGGTGAAGCACTAATGAAGAAATACTGTGAGGGTTCGCACTTGATTGCAGGCAGGCTGCTCTAATCATTTCTGTATCATTATCAATGTAGGAACATTATTTACAGTAACTGCTGCTTTTGTAAACAGTAAATAGGTTATGCGTTTCTCTTCCCTCCCCCAGCACCCACTCGGGCAATTGTTCTGCAAACGTTCCCAGTTTGTGTTCAGAAACCTTGAAAGGGGGTTTCTCAGATAAAGTAGTTTTCACAGCTCCATTTTTATGAGACGCACAATTTATGGAGTAATTTGCATGCTATCTTATTCTTGACAGCCAAAAAGCTTTAAAGTGCGATTATGATGAACACCCCCACAGCATGTGAACAGACAGCAGGATAGAAACGCATATGTGCCCAGTCCTCAGTTGGCTGCTCACAGGTCTGAATCACTGTTCTTACACGGAGTCAGCATTACAATTAATGGGAGCTTATGGAGAGAGGATTGCAAGGAATTTTAAAGCAAGCATCTTCCCCTCCCCCTGCTTTTTTAACATTTCCCTCTACTTTGCTGCGTGCGAACCTGTTCTACATCCATCCACAGCCTTTTTCATGACATCTGTAGAGCACCATGGAGCTATAATGTTTAGCTATTAGTCACAGCATAAGTTATACTGTCAGCATTGTAATTACCTGCAAAAATCTTGCTTGAAAAGTTGCATTAGGCAAACATCACGCTGCTCTTCTTTTTTTTCAAACAACATCTTTCAGAAGTCTTTGTACACCACTTTTACAGTAACTTCATAGACTTTATGACTCATTTATATCAAAACCTTGCATAGTGAAAGCTCAGTTTCTAATTATAGAAATGTTCTGGTTTCATTCTCACCACTAAGTTCTAGCACACCTCTCAAGCCAACCGCCTGGCCCTGGCAAGTGTTTTGCAATGTAGAAAATGTCATCCACCAGAAGCGTGTTTAGAAAGATTCCTGTGGAGTTACTTGTAATAACAAATGAAATCCCAACGTTCTGCACTCTAAAGCAAGCAGTCTGCTTATTAGATCCCTCCAGAGACATGACCCCATGTTGGTTTTTCCAGCTGTCAATGTCGCCAACAAAAAAGAAAGTAATATGATCCATGATCTGAAAATGATATTTTAAAAAGTCAGACTGCTCAAAACTTGAGGCATAGCATTCCTTTAAATAGTTACTGATTGAGGGCCTAACAGTGTTTTACTGGAAGTAGGTTACCTGCGGTAAAAGGAATTACCAGTTAATCGGGGAACCTCTGTGCTACATTTTCCATCAATTGGTTTTGTGAGTACCGTGGGATGCATCCTTAGAGAATGGGCTCAAGAAATGCTCCCATAATAAAATGTCAGGGAGACTTTGTTAAGCTTTACACTCAGAACTTCACAAATCACTATCTGGATACCTGGATATACTTAGCTCATATTGTATGTTTCAGTATATAAGAATTAGCGATGTAAAATAAGTTCTCTTCTGCTTCTTGTTAGATATTCTCTACCATTGCTACACAGAGGAATGCCCATAGATAGAATAATTGCCTGTTTTTCTTGGCCTTAGTGGGGTTTCACAGCACATAAGATGTATAGAATTACTAAAGAACCTGACCTCGCTGAGTGGCATTCTCCCAAGAGCTAATCTTAATTCTACCACATTGGAAAGCAAGCTGTGACATCATATGGAAAATAAACTGAAAGTCATTGCAAAGCTGCAACCAGCTAGGAGTCTCACAAATGCATGATGTTAATACAGATTACTTTTGGAAAGCAGACTCAGCAGTCTGAGTACCAACTATGGTGTTAAGAAGGTTGAAGAGTACAAAGCAGATGATAGCTTTTTGTTTACAGAATTGCTATTTCAGGGGTAACCTGACTGCACCACCAGAGCATATTCAAGTAAATACATAAACATTGCATGTGGAGGCATATCAAAATGACTATTGCCCATCAGTCTTCAGGAAAAGAGGAAAGGGTAAGTGTTGTTGAAGTGCACATGACTGGAACAAGAAATCAGTCTTCCTCCTCCCCTCCAAACCCCACCACACACACACCAGAATTCATCTTTAAATCAGCCCTGGCTTTGCTGTAATCCATACATATACTGGAACACTTTCTAAATTTTATTTTTACATTTCCGTCTTCATGCTGTAGCTGTATCCCTATTGGCATGCCTTTCACACCTTATACCACAGATAAAATAGGAAGAGATTTCCGTGCCCGAGTAGACCATATTTACTAACAGAAAGCAACACGTACAGTCTATCTACGTGCATGCTGGTAGCATTCCCACCACTTCAAAAGCATTTAAAAAACTGCCCAAGAGCTCATAACTATATTTAAAGAAATAATACCAAATATTTATGACTTTCAGTAAGGTAAGCTACTCTTCCACACCAGGAAGAGCAATAATACTCTATTTCTTTTACTGGATTTCTCTCCACTTCCAGATCCAATTCAAAATTGTGCTTGTGGTTGTCAAGACACTATGAGCTTAAATACAGATGCTACTGTTTCTTGACTGAGCTTCACCAATTTCCTCTTTCTCATTTTCTCTGTCCTGTCAGGTCCTTTGCTCTTTACCTTTTTCTTCCTATTGATCTCTTGCACTTGGGAATTAGACAGCCAAAAAGAGAAAAATGTCTTTCCACTTGTAAACTGAGCACAACTGACATGAGAATAACTAGAAGGCAATAAAACAGGATCTCACGATAACAGCTTTTACAGCATTATTTTCCACAAGATAAATGTTCCTTACAATGCAATTTGACAACATCAGTTAGGGCTGGGAGTTCCCACCTTAATTTGATCCACTGGATTGACCACAGAGTAAATATGCTAAGGACAGAACAGAGCCACTGGCTTCATAATTAATAAACCATTATTAATAAGGACAAGTATTTGTTAGGATAAGAACAACAGAGATCCAAGTTACCTTAATAATGACCCAAGAAAGTAAATCTTGCTTTTGTTGAAGCTGGAGGTAAACCAAACCAGGAGGCTAGCCAGGCAGAGGTTGCAGCTGAAACAGTTGGCTCTGTTGAAGAAAAAGGTTGAGACAGCAAGTGAGGGACAGTCAAAAGGCTTTTTCAAAAGACCATAAATATTATATTTAGTACTGTTTTTCACATTCTAAAGGAACACATAAAATTAGCCATTACTATCATATCCCACAATACTTATGACTTCTAACATCTGTAACTATTTATCATTAGAAACATCTGCTAGGTATTTCAACTAAAGTTTCTATTGATCTTGTTTCTAATTATGGCTTCTTCCCAGGCCAGCTGACTTAGATGAGTGCATCAATAACTTGACCTCTAGAGGAAGTAATCTGGAAATTGCTTATGAGTTGCTGCATGACTAACATTCAAAAATGCTTTCAATTAGCCTTTTGAAGTCCCTAGAGCTATTGATTGCTATGTAACATTGCTTAAAATTATACATGGATGTTTTTTATCTGAAGAACATCCCATGAGGAAGCTCCATGGAAGATAATTTAAGATCCCCAGTATCTGTATCTGGTGAAATTAATTAGGAAGTATGTTCATGTAATTTCATATATTTTTGATGGTGCCTATCTTTAAGGGTAGTGTGAAGGCCAGATAAGTTTTAGAAGGGGAGACCTGATATTTTCAATTTGCTTTATTTTTTTAAGCACCCCAAATTTTTATTAATTTGAATTGGGAGTTCCAAGTAAGTAGCAGAATTTGGGACCTGTCCATTGGTTACAGCTGAATAGCAATCCTTTTTTGCAGGTCTTCCAAGGGCTATCATTTGCCAAAGTAAATCAATAATTGTTTGAAAAAGGACTGAAATGATATAATTGAGATAGACAGAGCTTCTCAATTGCCTTTAATGAGCTCCCGTAAAAAAAAAGATTGTGGAAAATCTGAGTACCTAATACTTGATCTGAAACTAGGAACAATCAGATAACTGCGGACAAAGATTTCAGAGCTGGTATGATATGTGATTTCCAATAAAAACTATAAATACTTTTGACTAATGTACAGGAACATTCAGACTTTAAGCCATTTAAGCTAAAAAGGCTATGCTGCACTTACTAAGGATGCATTTAACAGACTCAAGAGAAATCAGATTCTGCTAATGAGAATTACATCCTTATACCATTTTTTGCCAGGTGTTTTCTTTTAACTTGCCACTTGAGCTTTGAATCTCTTAAAGAGGGGGAAAGAACTGGTGTTAATAATTGTGTACAAACAGGAGAGGAGAAGAATGATTAATATATCAGATTCATTGCCCAGATTCAGACCTAGATATTTTGAAAAGCCAGGCCTTACCATTAATTTTATTAGGGCATCTACAAACATAGTAGCACAAAATTACAAGTTGCTTTTGAAACTCCTGGCCAAATCTTCAAGCAGCATGTATAATCAGGTGAGCTGCTTTTTGTCTGGACACCAAATGCCTGTCAGCAAGTAGATGCCTTCATCTTTTCTGAATACAAATGTGAACAACCCATAAAGACAATTTTAGAGTATAAATTATTTGTGTGTAAGTTGTTTCGAATTGTGATTCATAATTAGTTTCTAATTAAAATCAAAATGCATAGCATATCTGTACCAATTAGTTATCCATACATTTATCTACTTTAGAGATAATATGCATATTAGCTAATGCCCCAGACTTGCAATACACTTCAAAATGGTATTTCATTAAAATACATCGTAATGAATACAGTGGAATAATGTAAACAATAGCACTATTTTGAACTTTTATGACAGTTTTCTTCCCTCACTGTAGATGCAGCTCAAATTCAAATACTATATAAAAAGCATATATCGCACTGCAGTGGACCAAATGTCCTGATAGTGACCACTAAAGGTTAGGGAAAAAACATAGGCACAGTCAATCACCCAGTGGGACTTCTCCCAGCACACTCATGCAGTTTCTCACAGTCTTTACCTTTAGGACTTGGCCAAATCTATCATTTCTTGAACCTGTCTGGGACATTGGCACCTACACTATCCTTCAACAGCAAGTTCCATAGCTGAAGTGATCTTTATACAAAATGTACTTTAGTTTGCTTAAACCAAATACCTCATAACTTCATCTGATGACTCATAGTCTTGTACTAGGAGAAAAAACAAATAATTGCTCCCTTTTAACATCTCCCAGCCCTTTCATGATCTACCAACCTCTGTCATAGTCCCCTCACAACAATCTTTTCCAGGCTAGGTACTTAGTGCATGTAATCTCTCCTGCTACAGAAGCCTGTACATCCTTCTCTATTGCTCTTTTTGTATCTTTTTTTAATCCTAATATATCCTTTTGGAGATCTGGAGAGAAAGCAGTGGAATAGAGTAGATCTGCGTATAGTATCCGAACTATAATGTGCACCAGGTGCTTGCACAGTAGCATAGTTTTATGGTTTGTTCTCTATTTCTTATCTAATAAAGTTTACCAATAAATTTGTTTCTTGATTGCTACTCAGCTGGCTTTTGCATAGAGCTTCCTGTGGTAACTTTTTCCTGAGTAATAAAATCTTTCCAAGTCAGTATTAACTTGTCAACCCATGTCTTTCACAAAATTTCATGCAGGCTAATATTAATGATCCTCCACAAACAATAATCTTTATTTAGAAAGGTTCTACAAAAATCTTAGCATAAGCACTACCAGATTTTACCTTGCATGCATTCCAGTTTTGAAGTGCACAATGTACCAATGGCTTGCTGTGATTACAAAGCAGTCTGTACACTGCAAATTGCAGGGCTGGAGTTTTAGGCAACAGATCAAAGACAAAGGCTCCAGTTCTTTTAACCTGGGCAAATTCAAAGAAAATGCATTTGCTATTTAAACATTCATGTTAATCCTTCTCCCCTACACACACACATACTTGCTTATAAATTACAGTAACACATGGCTGGAAGAACAAAGATGCCTGAGTTTGGTCAGAATTTAAAACATTTATTAATCATCTATATAGACTCTAAACACTGTAAAAATACTGCCATGTCATGACCCTGATACTGGCATTACATTTCACTGCAGTCCATAAGCAAGTAGTTCCATACGCATTGATGCTAGTGAATTTTAATCTCCCGTGATGTGCGGCTCATAGAGGATTTGCTCAGGTGTCTAAAGAATGACAGGCCTCAACTGAAACTTTTCCTATTGTCAGGGTATTGCTAAAACTTCTCCCCACCTAGATTTCTTTGGATGTACTCAAATGCAAGCTCCAGAATCCCATTTTCTTCCTCTTAAAGTACCTGCATGGTCTTCTCCTCTACCAAGTCCTCATGAAATATTTAGGAACTTACTTTTTTGAGACATGTATTCCCTTGATGAATGTGGTTGAAATTCATCAAGAGCTCATAAAATAATTAGAACACTTGGACACCATGTCCCAAACAAGTTTATTTTTATGAAATGTTTTCTCTTGCAGCAATGGGAGTTTCCTCCTGAGTTAGGTGGGTTGCAGTTTTGTTTACCTCTTTCTGTATACTGTGGTATTTGAACCGGGACACAGCAAGATTTTATGAGCAGTAGGTTGCTAACTGACTGCTTACAAGAGCTGCAATAGAAATGATTTCCCCAGCCCAGCAGAAATATCAAACTTTTTAATGTACTACCTAAGGGGGCAATCCTCGTCCCAACAAACCGTATCATATGCCTCCATGTAACTGGGGTAGGGCTTTACTGTGGGACCAGGCACACTGTTACTAAGATGGAATGCTTCAGCTAGCGGAAAACCAGTCACACAGATGAATATACTTGAACATTATTTCACAGCCGAAGGCTGAGGTGCAGAACAGCCATTGCGAGAAAGAAACCCTGGACCAGTCCAGCGACTGGGCTGTTCCCCTTCCTGCTCTGTCAGAGAGCTGAGGAGAACGGGCAGTTGTCGCAGTACAGCCCTCAAGGACCTGGAGCCTCCCTAGCAGTACCAAAGAGTGCCCCCCAGGTGAAGAGGCACTGGAGGCTGGTTCCTAAGCAATGCCTTCCCTGGCTGACCCAGCTGTTGCCCTAGGAGGGCAGGGGAGGCAGCCTGGAGGACACCCGTGGCCTCGCTCATCTTACAGCAGCCACCCATCAGCCAAAATACACCCTGCAGCAGAGCACCTCCTGCAGATACAGCCACCTACAGACACACCTTCCAGTAACTTCCAGTAACACAGCTCTCTGTACACTCTTCTTTCTCACCAAGTATTTCCCAAACTGTGATCAAAGTCTCATGTCCTCCTTCGTTACTAGAACAGTGAAAATTTTGAGTCAGAACGATTTTCTGCTGAGAAATGTGTGTACAGGACTACTGAAACAATTTGTTTTCAAACTGTTCAAATGAAAATATCCTGAAATCAAAACATTTTGTGTTTTAAAGCAATGGTTCATTTTGAAGTTTTAATTCAGAAGAGAAATATCCAGAAGTCCTACAGTGGAATGAAGCAATGAACAGAATAAAAACTATTTTTTAATCTTTTTCCGGTGGTTAAACAAAATGTGTCATTTGAGTCATCTCAGTATATTTCAATTGACTTTTTCTGCTCTTTCTGGATGAAAAGAGGGAGGTAGGAATAAATATTACTTTGGCCATTCTTATAATTACTTTTTTCTCATTTATTAGATATGATCTAATCTCTCATCCTCTGTGATCTGCATCTACCTGTTTGCTTCCAAATGCATCATCACAGTAACATAGCAACTTACTTTATGCAGTGTAAAGTTGTATCTAAGCAGTTTTGGTACAGACAAACCAAGGATGATCTTGAACTTGCAAGTTTAAGTGTTGCCAGTGATACTGAACTTAGCATGGGCTACCTGCCCACTATCTGCTGAGAAAATAGGTAAGTTTTTTGGTCTGTTTTGAGCTCCATGATCTCATATATTGCTGTGAGTAACCAAACTATCTGAAAACTGGCTGAACTGTGGCCATCAACCCAGATGTTTTGTTACTGGTAGCAAGTTCTGAAGATACTTTTGTTTTTGCCAGGTCTGATAGCAGTTCTTAGCTGCAGGCATTTGAAAGGGAACTTTGTTAAGTGATTTTTAAAAATAGTCTCAGTCTACAGAAATGCAACTTCCTCTGTACCTTAAAAGTCACTATCCTCTTTCCAGTTTGTCATCCTTCTAGTTTTAAAAGCCTTACTTTCCTGATTGTTTTAATGAGACCTTCTTTCTTCCTCTTAAAGCAATGGTTCCACCATTAGAATTCAAATCAGCCTGTGGAGCACCAGTGTTATATCTTGCAACAGACAGACAACAGAAAGACATTCTAGCTTGTCAGGAACATTATAGTTATTTTTTTCAATTACAGTAAACCCACCGTGTTTTATGCATTTCAGCTTTTGCTTGTGCATCAAGTATATCAACTGCTTGTCCTAGTCAAGTATTATCAACATCATTTCTGTTGGCTTTAGGAGTGATGCTGTTTTATTTTGCACCGAATACTTGCTTTGGGCTTTGCAAATGTTTTTTTTAAATTATATTTTAGATAATATTTGTGAAATATAAACAAAATTTCAACCTAAGGGTCACTGATTGCTCCCTGATATTGTGCATTTCTCCCATTCAGCTTATTTTGCCTGCAAGCTTTGGCTTAACTATTCCTTTTTCAAAAACTATTGGACATACTGCTTTTGAAAAAAAAAATATTGGTACATTTTTCCCTGTTTTTTATGTCCTTTATGGCTGTTAAACAGTCCTTATGTCTGCTGTACCCCTACTCAACTTCTGCAGTTTTTCATTAGTTCTGCATGTGTCTTACTGTTTTTGCTAAAGTTCAGGTAGGCTTGGATATTCACCTTTTATCTCCATTTGTAACCTGCCACAAGATTTAGATTTCTTTTTGTAAAGTGTAATAGCCTGCCATTTACAACATACTGATGTTTGATTAAGGATCTAAAGAAATATGGCTTGTTTAGCACAAGATTATTTTTGCATAAGCTAGTGTGTGCTTACTGAACTGGAAGAAAAATGCTAGGATTTAATGGCATCTCAAAGTCAGCTTCTACATATCCAGATTTTAGCAACATTTACCACTGGATCATCTTACTTTTCCATTTTCATTCAGACTTGTTATAATTTTGGAGTTTTCCCATTTTCCTATTGAGACCTGAAAACAATCCAGTTGCTAACACCTCCCCTTTATGTCCATTGGCCTGGGTAGAAAGCTGGGGTGGTGCTACAGCTAATGCTTTGCTCCCTGTTCTTCTTTGTTTCATAATATGTTTAGTTTCCAGTTTTACATACCTCAGGAGGCAACGCACTTCTGACACCAAATTCTGTATCTGTGCCTAAAGAGACAGAGCCAAGACAGTGCAATATTCAGACCTACTGTTCTACACACACTGTTCTCTGTCATCAAACACTTCTTGAATGCAAGCATTCTCCAAGTCCGTACGCATAATCATAAAGTAGGTGTCCTGTTGGGAAACTGCTTATCATAACGGCAGCAGGCACAGCACTAACTGAACTGCATGTGATGGTAAAAAGCAACCTCATTGTGGGCTACAGGTGATTAAAAAAGTAAGAATGCAGATACTGTACCGGGCATGGTCACACATTTGTCCGCACAAGGGTTAGAATATGCATGTCTGACCATCTAAGCAATAATCAAAGTGTGAAAAATGTGACTTCATGGAAGGAAAAAAAAACCAAACAAACTATGAAGTTGAAGCAAATCTTTCTCTTTGGTTCCATACCTCATCATTTAATAATGAGCTCATTTGACTAATGCTTAGAAAAGGATGGGGAGACACAGGAGGAAAGGGGATGAGAAATCTTGTCTGTCGTCTGTGTTGTAATAGTCGACATTAAATTCCTGAAGGAGCAGGAACCTTAATCTAATTAAGATGCAGTAGGTAGTATGCAATAATGTGTCACCTTTCATGCAGCTCTTTTCTCTTTCATCCAGTACTATGATACGCATTTGAATATTAGGTCAAAGTTACCCAAAGAATTGTTTTTTACAATTTTTTTTGCTTTGATAGTAATATTTTCTGCTTTTTGCTGATACCTTCAGCAAAAGTAGTTTTTGCTAGGTACAGGTAATTCCTTTTCACAACACTGATTCCTTCCCATTGGCAAAATAGTAAGCTGCCTCATTCCATCCTCACCAATACAAAAAGGCAGTTACTGAGCACATTTCTATTGATAAGGCATTTTTATCTGTTAATACTATAGTCGAAATATTGTGTACAGTGTACATTTTAAAATGTAATATCTAGACAGACTGCTGCTTTCCCTGCGGACTTTTTTCCTCCTCTTTCTGATAAATAATCTGGATTGCACCTTCTGCTCAGCCCTTCATAGCTCAACCCAGTTGGAATCTTTATCACTTCTCCAAATTCTGGTCACAAAGGCTATAGTTCAAAGAGCAGGAAGGAGAAGAGATTGGGATTAGCAACCAATGAACTCAGGCTTTTAAATGTAATCAGCAGGAAAGAGGGAGAGGCAAAATAAAGAGAACAAATGCAATGACTGTTCAGACGCCCACCCAAACCATTCATTGCCTAAAGATTTTCACAGCTCCTAAAGGGCAAGATAAAAGCACATAAGCAATTATGAAATGTGCTTAAAAAAGCAAAACAAAGGATGTGAGACACCATCAGGTGATCAGTGTACCTCCTGTAGGCATATGCATGTGACAGGGATATATGTATTTATCAGGAGTGCCCAGCGAATCCAAGGGGCTGATGGTTAGCTCTTGTTTAGCAGCAGAGCTGGACAAACTGCAAAGAAAAAATCACACACCATTCCTAAGCAAGCATATCCACAAATAGCCTGGGCATAAGGCTGACTGGAAGAGCCTGCTCCTGCTGAGCTAACAACCCAATAACAAAATGAGACAAGAAGACAGCAGTTATTAGGAAATCACAAATTATTTTGTTATTTTAACTGCTATTTAAAACAACAGTAATGTTGTCATTTTAGATACCAATGATAAACTTCAGCAGTTCTAGCATGTTACAGTAGCAGGTACGAGATCTGAGACAAATTCTCTATCTTTTCCCCAGTTAGGAGTAAACCTCTGGGTAGTGCTTAGTGTCCTTCACTTAACTGAAGTCAAGTCAAATTGAGGAGGTTCTGCACCTTGCCAGGATCCAGTGATTTCTCATATTCATAATCTCAAACTTTTTCCATTATCTCAATGAGTGGGTGGTATTCTTGGTTAGATTAATCATCCCCCCCCTCCCCCCGCTTTGACCATTGCAAATGCGATTTCTCTTTAGTTGCATTTTAAATTAGAAAACCTAAATGGCTTCCAGCTATGGCTGAATACAAAGTTAAATAGATATCTCTTGCTCTATTTCCGCTGGATGAGTCACCTAAATTGTTAAAACAGCAGAGTTACATACACAGGTAAGAATAATAATGTCCTTGTTGGTGATAATTCAATGAAACAAGCAGATTAGACACTAGTGAATGACTGGAGTGTTGTATATTTAATTCTTTCTTAGTCAAATTTATTTTTATTTGATGGGTGTCTCCTCTTTCATTTCATCAACCTGGTTTTAACAGAAATCAAAACTAGAAGATATTTTAGATTACAGAGTAGATTTTAAAGAATCCAAAATCATATGTACCAGGTGGGTATCTGCACATACTTATAGGCCCAGAGTAGTTTGTAATTTAGCTTTATAAAGCAGCCAGTTAATCTCTTTGAGTGTTTGTATGGGACTATCCAGTAGGATAGATCTAGAAAGTCTAAGTGTGTAAGAAATCACCAACTCAGGTTGTAGAAAGACATAGACTCGATGCAGACTACTAATCCCAACCTTCCACTGATGACTTGGCTAGAGGTCTTTTGCCTCTAATACGTACTCAGGCGAGTCAGTTTTCCTGGCTTTGCTCTTCTTTGGGGTTCTTCCTTCTAACTTGTTTCCTCAGTGCATGTTGGGGGGGGGGAGGGGAAATACGCGTGCATGTCTCTCTGCTAACTTCTTAATTGAGCAGCTGATTTCAATCCAGTCTGTTCAAACATGTCTGACAAACATTTCTTTTGGTGGCAACATCAGGCTACACAGCTCCTGCCACCCCATTCTCCTGTGCTGTCCCCATGTCTGCGTGGCTGTGCAGTGAACTGGACCTTCTTACTGGGCTGTCTGGAATGTGTATTGGTTCTCTGAGCTGGTTTGCAGTCTCATGCTAAACTTGCTAACAGATGAACCACCACAACTAGGTGTGAATGAGAAATGGGGAACGGCAGAAAAGAATATAATCTATATTTGCAGGATTATCCCGTTCGATTTTTTTTTAAGATGAAGGAAGCTTACCAGTACATGCAATGTATGAAATGAGTCCTCAAACTGCAATATATAAACCACTCCAAAGTGGTAAGGGTTTGGCACACACCCAGGAGCTGCAGCTTCACTAAATGGTGGGTGACATATGACCACCACTGCTGCTGAATGTGGTACCTAAGGGAGAGAAAAAAAAAAAAAAAAGGAATCCCTGGTTTACAGTGTACTAGTGCTCAAACTGTCAGATTACTGCCTGACAGACACTTTCATTTCCCTTTCCAAAGATGATAAGAAATACACTGTGCAGACACTGAACAAATTACTGCGTAGCAGCTGTTCCAGGTAGCTGTGTGCATACTCCCATACCATGGTAGACACTAGGTAATTTCAGACAGGTTACCCCACAGCGATGAAGGGAAAGAACTGCCTTGTTTTTATCATAAAGCAGGGGAGATTCTGTATCAGAGTTTGACATGCTGTAAGTTCACACCCTATTTGTCCCACCATAATTTGTAATGCTGTCTGCAAGTTTGGGCATGGGAACAGGAATTAAGGTTTTATTTTTCTCTTCTTAGTATGAGCCAGAAATCTTTCCAGAGTCAAGAGAGATCTTGATTTCTGGTAAACTCTTCAGCACGCCTCTAATTGCATTCAGCTTTAGTATCAGCTTACAAAGGAACACTGCACTTTGATTTAGCAAAATGAATGCTGGTGGATAGCCAGAATTTGAATTTTGTAAAATATCATTAGTTATCCTCAGAAGTGCTGTCTCTATGCTATTCTGAGGTCTGAACAGTCAGATCAATTAGAAGATCTCAATTTGCTAAAAGACCATGCAGCTGGAGAGTGAGACTTGCTCATCATTGCCAAAAGATAGAGTAGAGCATGGCCTGTTATATAATAATATGAGATTTTAATGGGATCCAGAGTTCAGTGATAACATTTTCTAAAATGGACGCTATCAGCTCAGCTAGTGATGAACAGAGCAACTGATGGCAACTTCCAGATACTATCTAGGCTGTCTTTAGTTTGTTGTCATTAGACTTATCGATTCTAAGCATTTTGATTGGAAGCAGTGATGTGCGCACAACTGACTCACAACAGATTGAGTACGTTAGGTTTGCATTATGGTTTCTGTCTGTGGCATCCAGTTCAGCTTTGACCTTGCTCAGGAGAAGGACAGTCAGAATTTTCCAGCAGTTTCTGTGTACAAACCCAGGTTTACTGTGTAAATGGAAAATTACAATCATAGCAGGAGAGATGAGTTAGCCAGTCCTCATGACTCCCAAGTATTCCTGCAAGAGCAGACCCTAAAGCAGATTGTAAGAGGAGATACAGACCATCAGGTTTTCCCAGAACTCTGTGCATTTGAATTGGTGATACTATGGGACAGGGTTGACAGTTTCTATAGGGTCAGGAAACAGACAGACAGTATAGAATATCCTGTTCTTGCTACAGCTACTCACAGAGACCGGCAAAAATAGTTACTAGAGTGGATAGCTGAAGAGTTATGGGCAGATGCATTATGTTCTGTTTGTGTTTTTTTCTCTCAGAGAAGTAGCAAGCATACATGTGTCCCTAGCATGGTACTAACATGGAGACCCTTTCAGAGCAAGGAGATTACTCAAACCAATTTCTGTTCTACAGTCACAAATCTGTCAGAGATAAAAAGCAAACTTGCCAAGCCTGGAATCACGCAGATGTTCAGCCAATTTATGAGAAAGGTCAAGGTCTCAGAGGCCTGAAATCTCAGCCCTGGGGTTCTCCCGAGTATGCCAAAAGCACATTTCCCCACCACTCAACACTTGTGGGAGCAACACAAGTGTGTTAGGGTAACCAGGCTGCAACTTCACTCTCAAAAGGAAATCGTAACGAAGAAAACTCATTTCAGCACGAAGCTGTAGTGGCAGAATGTTACTTCATATATGACACTTTGATCAGTAGTTACTGTCAATGTTTTAAAATCTCTGTGCCCTTACCTGCAGGGAGATGAGAAGTATTTTCAGGTATCACCTCTATTCCTGTCATCAAAACCATTCGATACTAGGGAGCTTTGGCAAGGGTGAAGCAGACTCTGTAAAGGCCGCCTGGCAGATCCAGTAGTGTCATGCTCTTACACTGTTCTTCCTTGGTTTACAGAAAATTCTCCAAAATCATCCCTTGGCAGTTGCAAAATACAATTATGTTGTAAATACTCCTGTTAAGAACATAAAATAATCATTCGTCTGTATGAATCCTAATCACACTGGGTTCTTAATAAAGCAACATTTTATTCTAAGGGTATTCAGCACAATATATAGCTATGCTCACAGTGTCCTATACATCATTATGACAAGACAGGCTTGTCACTATTTTTAGGGTTTTAAATTATGTTCTAAAAATAGCCACAGAGTTGTCAGTTATCAGTCTCTATTTAACAACAATGCAGTTTTATATTCTTCAGTACTTTTAAGACTCACTGTTTTTTATCTTTTCAGATTTTATTTACCAGCACATAGTTGGATTAAATTATAGCACAGTTCATTAAAATAAATGGTATCTGCATCTGCACTTATTCCACAGTTTTCTGTTTTAAGTTTCTAGAACTGTGCCCAGACAATTTCATTGATAATACTTAGAACATACATTTAGAAATAATTTGATTCATCCTTTTTGAGTTCAAGACAAAACACAACAGAAAACACAGCTAAACCTACCAACCATCATCTTTAAGTAACTGCTTTACTTTGAAAGTCATCCTTTCAACTTCTCAAAGTTTATTTTTCCTCTCCCATCCCCATACACACATCATCTCTCTTCCTTTTTCCTTCTCCTCCAATAAATAATTTACAGAGTCTGCATATCAGTATACACACATCTAATCACATTTCCATCTAACAGATATTAAGCTTTTGCCACACAGCAAATGAGTTCTCAAAACACAGAAATGCAAATAAAGTAGATGTGATTGCAATACAAACCATTAATAAATACCACAATACCTTCTGGAATATTGCAAAACACTGCTAACAAGTGACAGGCAGGCTGTAAATGATATAAGCTCCCCATTTTTCTCCAAATGTACCTGTTGATTGTACTGGGTCAGAATTCCCCCTCCCAGGTTGAATTTCTTTAGAAAAGGAGACAAAATGAAACACGGCAAAGCCCAGCTCAAGCACCATCCCAGGCCTGCATGCTCAGAAGTCTTCACTAAGCATTATTATATTTTCTCTCCAGATAAAAAATGTTCCCACAACCTTTTCTTCTGGACAGTGTAACGAGTTACCTAGAAAAATGACTCAAAATACTGTTCACACTTTCTTTCCAAGTAGAGTTTTCAGTCAAATTCTGCCAGTACATTTATCTTTTAATCAAAAACAACTTCTCCCTAGTCTTGTCTCAGCACTCCTATACGCAGGCAAAGACAGCTAGGAATCATAAGAAGTGTTGTTGGTATCAGACCAGTACAACTCAGAAGCTAAGATTTAATCAGATCAGAAATCAGGGCATTTAACAGATGAGATAGGCTTTCTGAAATACATAAATCAGTAGCTAAGCAATAATTTCTGAATAAGTCCAAATGGTGGAGGTGTGGCACACATGAAAAAAACAGTTCCATAATCTAAGGTATTATTTTTATTGCTATCTTTTTCTTTCTTCTACAATAAGCACCTTTCTTTGATACTTATAAGAAAGGAATTTGAGAGCAGAATTCCTGGCATCCTGAAGTCTCAGTGCAGTTTATAAACATCAGGCTAGACTGATCCCTCTTCTCTGTACTGTGCATGGAGATAGAATGATGAAAAACACAAGTTCAGTTTTGCAGAATACTTTTGTTTGGGAATTTTAAATTACATTTCTAACTTTAAAAATATGCAGTGAGTCAGTTTCCTGCAATGCAAGTCTGACCTTGCAAGTCAGTTCTCTTGTCTTGCTTTTATTATCTTGCAATTGTTGCCTAGTGAAGCCACCTAGACAGTAATCTGATAACATTAGCCCTGATTTCACAAAGTTCTGCAATATGCAATTTCCTTAAGTTAATGTTTGGAAATTTGGTCAGAGGAATGCTGTGTATTTTTTTGTGTAGCGTCTTTTTTAAAACTTTGCTAATAGTAAGTATGTTGACTACCCAGTTCTTTCTCCATTCTGCTGAATAATATAATTGCAAATAAAACAAAACAGGAAGGATTGGTTTTCTCAGACCTCCAAAAAAGGCTAAAATGTGTCGGAAATGGTATTTAGTGAGAGGGTACAACATCATACTGAATATTTTTTGAATGCATGCATGAGTCTGAAGCAAAATTCCTTCTTTTGTTTTGACTTTTTGCTCTGGTTTGTAATCTTTTATTGCTGCATCATCTTGTATCACCTGCAATGGATATTCCTGTTTATTAATCTCCATAGCAAGAACAATAACTACAGTGCATAATCAAAAACATATGTTTGCATTAAAACTAAGTTCCTTGTATTTAAATCCCTTGACCTAGAAGAAAAACAGATGCAGACATCCAGCTTCAGATGACTGCTAACAAGGTGTTCCGAGTATTCTGCACTGTGCATAGCAGTGTCTCCGCACCACAGCCCGTCCTGAAACATTACAGGTATAACTCCTTTAATTAGGTCTTTGTATTTGTTGAACTATTTTGTACATAACCATGCTATCAGAACTGACTCTTTTTAAAGAAATGGTTTCTCTGCAAGTAGTTTCAAAAAATGCTACCAGAGATTCAGAACAAATAAGGTGGCCCTTTGGCTTGGAGCTAAATCAAGGCTGAAACTGCCTCAGAATATGTATCACTGCTGAATGGAAGATTAAGTAATTAATTACTGTTACTTACAGTTCATCTTCCCACCTTAGCCACCAAGCAGTGTTTGAAAATGAGCAAGGAGTTGCTCATGAAGGGTTGGTTGTTCACCTGGCTGCTTATTATTGGCCCCGTCTCGTTACAGGGTGAGCCATTGAAACACCCCTTGACAATGACACCGAACAGCTCCCAGCAAGCCCAGTGGAAAAGTCCCAGAAGAACCGCTGACAGCTCCAGGATCAGCGGTGACATACAGGAATCACAGAAAGTAACAGAGAGCCTCAATGAACCAAAGTTCAAGAAGACCAAGAGACTACCAGGACCAGGAACTCCATAGTCCCTTACAACCAAAAGACCTGGAGTATTTATCTAGCTTACATACAAAGGACATTTACCAATAAAGAACAACGCTACCATAACATTCAACCAAGAAAATTACTTAGCTAGTTCTAGAGGTTAATCACATCTAGAAAAATCAGCTTAGCATTTCTGAGTAGGAATCTGCACCTACAGCAGTCCTTGAGGGAAGCAACAATACTGCACCCACCCACCCACCCCTCACCATATGGTTTCCTCTGGGGACTACATTCAAGTTGTCTACGCCAAGTTGAGCAATGCAGCAGGGCTTCTGCATGAAAGGGATGCTTACATATCTCCTCCGTTCCTATTTCAGCCATTGGCCACTTCATGTTTGCAGGCTAGATTACATTATTGCAGCTACACCTTCACTGTCCCTGCTGTACAGGTTGAACAGGATACTGATTATTCAAATAAGACTTTATTATTTTAATGCCAGAGTACTGCTGTCTACATTTCTTAATGGTGCGTTAGTGAGAAACACCCTTTCGAAGCAAGACGTCACACCAGAATGCAGAAAACCTCAGCTTTATTCACAACTGCCCAGCTATTACCCTGTCAAAAACCTGCACATCCCCAGCCCTGTCAAGCAGCAGGTAAACCTCAATAAGCATATTATTCAGAACCAGTTAGAACTTGCCTAATGTGGAAGGTAATAGCTGTCCTGACAAAATTCCACATCCATTTACGAATTTTAATTTCCAAACACTGTTCTCTTAAAAAAGTAACCATTAGAGTAGCAATAAAATACAGTGGTTCCCCACCAGCTATTCCATTCAGCTCTAACAAAATTCAGTCAAAGCTCTCCAGGCTCTTAGCTGACCTAGTAAGATAGTATTCTCCGAGTAACCACTGCAGAAGCCTGCTGATAACAACACAGAGCACATGTACAGCTAATAACCAGCAAAGGTCTCTAGCCATTTCAAGAGAAACTGTTGTGCCTGCTTTGTATTAAATTCCTTCTCAGTAGTGCTTTGAAGAAATGATTACTTAAGTATCATAAAATGCTGTTCTACATGCAACCCACCTACCACTAGGGACATTAAAAAAAAAAAAAAGAAAGAAAAAAAGAAAAAAAGAAAAAGAGAACAATCAGGGAGATTATGTGGGAGAAACTGCTAGCAAAGAAGGAAAATATATTATTCTAAATTTCGGAGTGCCTGTGTGAAGAGTAAGACATGAACTTCTCCTACATGGCTAGGAACTAAAGGTCACCATCACACACATGCCCCTGGAAAATTAATTCTCTCTAGAAACATGATAAAATTTCACATTTGACTTTTGATTTTGATGCCCTGATCATTTGATTATCTGGTGTTTGCAGCTTTAATAGTACTTCCTTATGTGCTTCAATGACTGCAAGACAGCTTGTGTGCTTCATTCTCACTGCACGATTTCCCTCAAGGCTTTTTTATTTCCTGGAGGAGACAGATGTTTGCTAACTGAAGGATTACACCTTTTTTTTCTTCTTTCTTTTTTTCAAGGGATCCAAGAAACACCCCCCACAGGCCAAAACCTGAAGCAAGTAAAAGCCTTAAAAACTCCCATTCGTCTTCCCCGCAGCCCTGATGGCACCTTCAGCCCGAGGGCAGCACCCGGAGAATGGCTGAGCCCAGGGGCACCCTCCTGCGCAGCCAGGGGCCGGACGCTCGATGGTTTCTGAGGAGCACAGACAAAGACCTTTTCTTGTTTTCCATTCCTCCTCTGGCTCTAAAAAATGTACAGATCAAACATACCGACAAATGAATTCATTCATAAAGCCTCGCTACAGAAAGGTAATTTATGCATACTTTGATTTTGTCAGCTGAAAGCTAATGGTAGTGTCAGCTTATCTTTCAAACCGAATTCAGTCTTCCAGGGGACCCTAAATGAACGTGCAAGATTGCCAAGCGTGTTGCTTTCCACTGGGGAAAGCACAACTGTCCTCGTAGCTGTGTCGACCTGCGCAGGCAGCGTGGTCCCGGCCAGGTCCTGTGAGCCCCGGCCGGCGAGGCAGGACGGATGGGCCTTCCTGGTGGGTGCTACGGCACTGGGCGCTAATGAGCTCGGGGCCTCCCATCCAGGAAAACAGCAGGGAAAGAGCAACTGTGCCCTGCTGGGGGCCAGGGACTTGCCTGTTTTGCTATGCTAAACAAGTGGTGTAACTCTGCGCACCTCCCTCAGAGGAAGCAAAGGAGAAAACGTTCATCAGCGTTCAAGGACTTCAGAGTGAAAGTGCTACGTAGCAGCAAAACAGTGTACTGCTGCAGCTTTAAAAGGTCCATATGCTAATGAGGCAAAGGAAGAAAATGTCTACAAAAAAACTCAGCTGTTACCTTTGACACTTCTGTCAAGTAAGGTAACGCTCAGATCTTGGGTAACATAGCTGTTTGAATATCAATACACATCTGCTTTTTAATCCTTGTACTTTTTAGCAATCACCCTTCACGTAACTGAGTGCAGTATCTCTTCCCCCAGCGAGTCCGCTGCTCCCTTTCATCTCCCAGGGAGGGAAGGCACCCGCTGGCACCAGGGGAAAGCAGTGACAGGTCACCGAGCTGCAGTGCCCACCGTCACAGTGTGCTGCATTGCTGCAAACTGTTAATAACCAGAACGAGCCGCGCTCTCCACCCATCAGACCCCCCTGATGCCAGCAGTCAACAGGGGGATCTGTGCTGCCCAGCGAATTCACTTATCGCAATTACATTACTCCCGTGAAAGGGCTCGCGCTATCTCAGCTCTTCAGTCAGTGACTCTGCAGTCTTCTTTCCTTTTTTCTGAAACACTAGGTGACAAAAAAACAACCTGCTCAAGGTTACACAGCAAGTCAGTGACAGAGTCAGGGAAATAAATCACATCTTCTCAGTTGTCAGCCCTGCTTCCTCCTGCCCTTTTTGGTATTCTCCTGCTTTCTCTCAAATTTCAGTAAGTCTCTTCATGGTGAACCTGCAGGTTCATGATTACCAGAAAGGGCAGGGAAGAGCAAGCTAGAAGTAAGTGCAAGGCAAAAGAGAGGGGTACCTGCAGCACATGACCCCTGCCCACCAAAACTGTGCAACCACAGCAACGCAAAGGACCAAAGTACTCTTGCCCTGTGCACTTTCGCAGCTCCTCTGAAGCCTAAGAAGGCTGAAAGGAAGGGGAAAGGTGAGACTGAGTTCAGGTGAGAGTCCAGCAGAGGCGCAGCAAAGCAGAAGTCACTGTGTACGGACAAGAAACACAGGCATCAGCACACACTGCCTCATCTCCGGCAAATCCCTCATGATTCAGCTAGATCTCAAAGCATTCATGGGTTGAAAGGACAAGAGCCCCATCTCCTTGCATAGGATGGATAAAAAACAATCCCATGCACTTGTGAAAGGAATAGAGAAAACAGGCTTTACCTAAATTCCAAAGTTTTACCATTGATGTAGGTCAGAGTTCTGCCCATAAATTTCTCATACATGCACTTTTATAGTGAACCAAGATTAGATTTTTTACATTTTAATTGATGCTTTATACTTTATTTTGCAACATAAATTACCCAATTCTAATAGCTAATAACTACCATGCATTCTTATACCAGCACGAGAATGTGAATACATTCAGTCATACATGCACTGTTAATGCAATACATGCAATACACTCTGCTATGACAGTAGCTTCCTAGACTCACATCTCCCTGTATTTACATATAGCGGTGCAGAGAAGACTGAAGTGATCTGTAAACCAAAAAATGTGTTCTATTACAAAGACCATTAGCACCCAGAGGATCTCTCTGCAAAATGTTATTTTTTTGTCTGACTCCAAAATAACCCAATGACACTTTAGCTATAACACTGTCATATATAGCACATATACACATAAGCATACTTTTTTTCTCTTTCTTTTTCTATATAAATAATATACATACAGTGTATATTACTGTAGGTATAAACAGCTCAACAGTATTTTTGGTAGGCTCGCTCCTTTCTATCCTAACTGAACACTAAAAAAAAATATCTTAGTAACATACACCACCCTGCTTGTAATTTCAAAGCTAAGGGTCATGTCCCTGTTTCAGCAGTCTGGCCTTTGGCTACTCAGCTCCAATTAACTTACTAGAACTAATGGAAGGTAGGCAGCCAAGTGCAGCACACTTCAAAAAACACCCTATATACCATGGCCACTCTCCAGGTTAGCTACAAAAATGGTTTAATCAATTTCAGCAATATAGGTTTAAAAGTTATTCCCCTCCAGGTGAGAATTTATCATCTTAGCAGTAGTTCATTATAAACTTCTGGGCCACTTCCTAAACAATATAAATAAAACTAGACTGAATTTGACAGGATAAAGAGACTGTCTCAGATCAATATTGTGTCTAAGATATTTAGCACTCTGTCATATAACATCTTTTTTACAGATGGTTATAAATATGTATGTATAGATGGATTATTACATATAAGAGTCTAATATTCCAAACAATTAATAATAGTTCAGATCTGAATCTTTCATCTGTAAGAAATATATTTCTTGGCTTCCTCATAGCATGTATAGCTATATTTAGATTTGTTGTGCAATGAGGTCTTTAAATAGGTCTTTTTACTTTGGTCTACAGTTCCCTTTGACTTTGCTGTGCACTGCTTAATATTCAAGGAATTCTTCAATCGTATACGATACATGTCATATTGCTACTGTGATATATGATGAATTTTAAACTTAGCTGACACTAGGAACTGAACTGGCAACCTTCATCATTCAAACAGTCTCTTCGTATGTCTCTACAGCTTGAACTAAAGAAACAACCTTGTCAAAGGATCGAGTCATATTCAAGACACGTCACATACTCTGTCCAATAAATTAGGTAAGTGAGTTTATAGGGAATCTAAACTAGTGAGTAAGAGCTTATGTTATATTACTTTCAAATTTGTTCACTTTTTACAGGGAGCATTGCCATGCAATTACAAATACTAATGAGAACTGATTCAAGATAATCCACTCTGCACCCTATCTAGTTTAGCCTCCAGTTCCTTTGACCTTCTGTCAAATCATCTTCCTTTCTGGTTCTCAAAAGAACCCTCTGGCAACGTGACAGGTCTCAAGAAGCAGCCAGAAAATGGTGAAAATCTTCTGTAAAAACTCTGCAATAGATGTACACAAATTCAGAAACAGATATATATCTACAAAGAATGAGTGCTATTATGCAGACAGAAGCGCACCCAAACCATGCGAGGTTGGAGCACAGGTATGGCAGATGAGATATGTAACTCCTCATTAGCCCTGCCTAAAAAGGCATGCAACACACTGTGTCAAGTAGCTACACAACTAGATACATAAGACAAGTGCGCCTAGCTACTAACTTCAAGAACATGTTTTTATTTTATAGCGAGATAGGGAAAGAATGGGGCCCTGGGAATCTCTCTCTCAGCAAAACACTCCTGGTGCTATAGAAATAAGATGAAGAACAATGGAACATAAAGGGGTCCCCTTTGTTGCAAAACAATAAAGAGAGAAAGTGGAGATGAGAAAGAAAAAAAAAAGCGAGAAATGTGAAATCCGTGGCACTGAAGAACAGATATCATAAAGCTTGCTCGGAGTTTAAAGGAATGTCCTGGTTGTGCAGTGCTGCTGACAGTATCCAATTACAGGCAGTAAAATGAAAATCTTGGAGCCTGAGGCAATAGTTTATTGCCATTACCCTTGCACCCTCTCCCCTCCTTTTTTTTTAATCTTTACACATCAGCTGAAAATATAGCAGTTGTTCTGCAGCTGAATATAGCCACATTCACCAGCACTAGCTGAATAACCCAGTTTTCATAATCATTGTCCAACTCAAAAGGTAAGGAGAACTCCTACTGCAGAATCACAGCTACTGGCCTTCCAGCTTCAACTGTACGCCTAAATAAAGCTTCAAAAACAGCTTTAAAAAAAAAGGCCTTGATTTGCTATGTCATCTATGTGCTTGCATTTCCAGAAGTTTAGTACTCCCAACCTGATTTTGACCAAAAGTGAAGCAAGCTATCTAATCACCATTTTCTAAAACCTTTTCTAAAATATTTTCTAGATGTTACCTACACCCAGCCTTGCGTAATGACAGTATTTCAGACCACAGCTCAAAGAGGTGTGACCACCAAACCATTGTTTAACAAGAGGCAATTTCCATCACCAAGATGCAACATGCCTTTTCTTCTTAGTCCTCTTTCTGTCATCCCTTTGCCTACTTCACCATCTCTGGTGGTTTTACAAACACTCTGTGGTTTGATTCTATTAAGCAAGAAAAAAAACTGCTAAAAAAGCCTTTTCACTGGCTTGACTCTTTAATGGGTCAGTGCAATGCAAAGGATTATCCTACACATCAGCTTGAATAAATAAATGGACTAAAGTGCCCTCTTGTGTTTATCTAAATCTAAGGGAGGCTTAGGAAAATATTCACTATATCAGCTAATAAAATATGAAAGAGCACAGAGACATTCAGAAAATATTTTCAGGACCACAGTAGCTTCTGTGCCACTATCGCATTTCACAGTGCTAAAAAATATGCTAAAATAGTTCTAGGCTTTGTTAATCACTTGTCCTGTACTATACTGCCTAAGCACGGCTACATTTATATCCAAGTTCCAGTACAAGTCAAGAAAGCATTAGCAGAACAGAATTATAAGAATAAACATGTATAAAACAGACCAAAACTCAAAAATTTTGCTTTGGCCCACTTTCTGAAGTAGCATCTTTGAAAATAGCAATAAAACATGACTTTATGTCAAAAAAAATCTTTAAGAGGTAGCAAATATTTAGTCTGAATCCTTGTCTGTCAGCTGAATGGGATTACTCATGTGAGTAAGGATTGCTCTTGTGAACCAAGACTGACAGATCAGGTCCTGAAACGTTTCCATGGCTGACTATGTTTTCTCAGGATGATATTGTAGCATGTTATATGCTAATGTTGATTTTTAGTTCCTGCTCTGACTGTCCATTTTATGGAGCAAATAATATGAATGATAACACCACATTTATTGTTTATTTATGAGAGAGGAAAATACTTAAACACCAAATTTACTTTGGAAAAATGAGTCAGAGTTCGCATAAAGTAAACATTCAGACCTTCATGGATCTTTGACTGGGGATATTTCTCACACAGCCAGCTTGGTGAGAAGAGAAAAATTGAAAACTGTGTACGAAGCCTATGCAGTAAATTCAGAGGACTGCAAAAGGAGTGGGCTCTCACACAGCACCCGCCAACTGCCCTTGGCTGGCGGAGACATCAGGCTGTGCTTTCACCCAGGCTGCTCTTGCTCCCAGCACAGCCTCCCCGTTCACCTACTCCTGCATCGCAGTCCTCACATTTTTGCTAGGCAGCTCCCTGCAGATTTCTGTTTTGACAGGTTACAGCAGCTGAATTGGAGCAGTTGTGTGGGGAAGGAAATGGGGGTTTTAGTATCTGGGCAACTTTTGCCTTCAAGACAAACGGGATTTTCCCAGCAACATGGTTGACTTAGAAATAGGGAGATTTAAATGTTCATTTTGAGGTCAGAGTTCTGACCTACTGAGATGAATGTAGCACGTCACCCTCTCACTGCAGTTGCTTCAGTTCTCTGGAGGGTCAGAAAGTTTACTTCCAGTTTATGGCTTTTCTTCAGGTTTTTATTTTCTTTATAGCAATAAAGGCTCTTTCTTTGAAACAAAAGGTAGAGTTCTGCCCCAAGGAACCTATTCGATGCCCATCAAATTATAATTGAGATGGCACTCTGGTCAAAGACAGATCTTGTCCGACTGTAGCAAGCATGGAAGGTGGGTTGGGGTTTTTTTTGTGCTTTGTGTGTGTGTGTGTGTGTGTGTGTGTGTGTGTTTTTGTTTTTGCATCTACCAAAATTCAGAGCCTGCTACGTGTGCAGAACTGGGCTGTTTGTAAAGCATTGCTGTTTTCTTTCCCTGGGTTCTGGTATCATTTATTATAAGTATGTTTCAGATACAGCCCAAGAAAGACTCTTGCTTACCTGAGCCTGCTCCCCAGAGACACTGAGCCATCACAGACACACCAACTCAGGAACTATTTGGCCGTTTGTAAAGTTTGGCAATTTGTTAGGCCATTGCATCTTCAGGACTCTGATCTCTGCAGCAATCTACAAGGGTGGCTCTCAAAAACCCACCGTGCCCACCTCTCGCACTGCCATGAGGAGTGGTTTTCTGAAAACTCAGGTTTTCACAGCACTCTCTGCCTGCTGTGCAAACTGATGCGTGTTTCACAACCACCAGGTAGAAATTCAGAAACCCCAAAGTGGGGTTCATTGATCATCTGCCCAGTTCTACCCTACAGTCTCAGACAGGAGCCATCAGTAACAAATGACCAAGCTAATAAAACCGAGGGAAGACTTAAGCCTAGACTGAGAGAGCCCTCCAGACCAAGCAAGGAGTTACAGGCAAAAACTGATTGCTGTCTTTGATGACAGAAATCCTTTTCTATAAAATGGAGTCTGAATTAACAGATGTGGCTGTGTTTATTATTATTTAAAACTACAGTCATGATTAATAGCAGGGAATGGCTGCCTCTGCTATTACATAGTATTTCATTATTTTTCATTAACGACCTTGTTATAGCCTCTTATATTTTGACATCTTCTCCATTCTGTTTGTTACATTTTGTTATTATTTCTTTCAGTTGCTCATAAATTGTGTATGTTCCCTAGCTGCAAAGCTATATGGTTATCAGGATGGAACGTTAGAAAGCATGAAAGAGCAATTCCCATCAGGTGGCTGACTGGCTCAGCCTAATAACCCATTTTCTTCACCCAGAGTTAGGATTAAAACATAATTTCTTTTTACTTGCTTTCCTCTCACTGAGGACTTGCTCCAAAGCCTTCCGAGTTCAGCAGAGCTCTTCCCAGCAGCTTGCTTTCTCTAGACTGCCAGTCAAGAACCTGTTTGAGATACAAATGTAGATCAGTGACTGCTGCAGGTTCTTCTAACACCTTTGGAGAAAGCAAGTATTCCTCTGAATGAAGAGGTCCAGGAGACCAGAACAGCCAGCTGTGACAAATGGGCAAGTGCATGTACAAAGCAAGAGAACAGGGAAGCCATTTGCTATCACTCTTTAAGGTGGAGGATGATCAGTATTTGATATCTCAGGTGGTCCTTTCCCTCTGCTAACATAACCACTGGACTGAATCAGTAGACATTACAGCTATTCACACATAATGCTCAGACACTAAATAGGGTTTAAGTTATAAAATTATCATGGTGAAATTGGACACTATCCTGAATACAGTGAATGCAGACACACCTTGCAACATTAAGTAGTAAAAAATAACGTGATGATCTTAAAAGTACATCATTTCATCTTCTTTATAGTAAACTATCAGTAAAGTTTATGATGGTGTAATTAGGCAGAATTTTCCAAATCTGAGTTTCTTTGTATTTAAAGACATTACTAGACAGCTTGCACACCTGCTCAATATATATAAGAAAGCTAGACTACAATTTATTAGACACTTGGCTGTCTATTGTGTTGTTGCTGCAATATCAGATTACAGGAGATAGATAAAGAGAAGTAAAGATTTAGAGATACCCAACAGATTAGAGATCCTAGGCCGGGTGCGTGTGGGGGGGATTCACAGAAACTAATTTTGCTGTGGATGTAATATCAGTGAAATTCTTATAGGCCCCAAGTCCACTGTCTATTTCTACTCACGTAATTTTTAAAGTACATTTGCAATCAGCAAAACTTTGTCCTTAAATCTCACTGCCTTCAAAACCCTAGTGAAGCTTCATTTCAAATCAATACCTCTGCAGGAATCTCACTGGAATACAGCGCTTTTCATACCCTAAACAGATGTTGCAAGTTGCACTTCCAAAGGGATTATCTTTTCATCTGGACGAATTTTGTGTATGTTTGTACTCCTCTGGCTGTGTCAAACACTAGCCTTGTACAGCTGACAGAATAGCTGACTGTGTTCATGTATCTTTGTTTTTATTCTATACCAAAGCAGTAGGTATAGTCAAACTAGTGGTTAAAAAAAGGCCTTGAGGTTTAGGGCATGCAAAAAGTTACATTATTTATTTCCCTGTTGTCACAGCTGGATTTGAACTCGTATTACAGGGATACTGAAACAAATAAATCTAGTCAGCCATGTTATGAAACAGTAAGTACAAAGTTTACTGAAGTCAGAGGCAAGTCAAGAATTCTGTTTTGTCCCAGGAGATGACATGTCTGCTTTGATAAAAGTTTTCCATTTGATGCCTAACACAGATACCACAGATAAGCAATTTTCAAAGGTTTGCCTTTCTTTTTTTTGGCATTCTCATAACCAAAATTAAATTGGTGTTAATGAGTGCAACCCCAGAAAAGTCAACGGAGCTAAATAAATCAGTAACAATGAGGGATCTAGCCTAGCATGCATCTTAATGTGAGCCCAGATATTTTGGTTGAGAATCAGAGAAAACAAGTACTTCTGCAATTAGTGATCGGTGTTTCCTGCTGGAGGTGTTATTGGTCCATAAGTACAGTGAAGCCAAAAAAGCAGAAGGTATAGAATGACACTTAGTACATCCTGCCAGACACCCAAGAATTGGGGCCAATCTATCTATCTATCTATATGTATATCTGAGAAATACATGAGCCATAACTGCAAGCCTCCCAAATGACAGGCCATTTATCTTAGTCCTTGATAAGACTGTTCAAGGCATATTTTTTCTCATTTTGATTTTTAGGCTTTCTCTTATTTTGTTTAATAGGACTCATTATGATTTTGTTTAATAGGGCTAAGGAGAATCAGATACATTACTCCAGATGAGTACTTTTATATCCTAAAAGCAAATCAGAGACCAAATTCCTAAACGTCCCTTTGTAGAGCCATTGGTCAAACTTCCAAACATTCTCAAAGAGCTTTCCTAACCCCGTATGTTTTCACTGTCCATTTCAATGCACAGGCCTGTAAACTTAGTTTACCCTAAGCTACCAGAACAACTTATGTGAGGAACTGTATCCACACAAGTTGACAGAAGAACATGGTTTCTGAGCAAAAGAGTATGGTCATGCTGCAGACAGAGTGGTGATTGCTGTACTCCAGGAGCATGCCTGACTAGCTGGGGTCCTGTAAGTACATAGCAACTTACGGGCAAGGCTGCCCAGTCAGCTGCAAGCCCGAGGGACGGGCAGCCACAAGTAAAAGCCACAAAACCAGACACAGCGCCTGAAATCTCCTCAAAAGCCTAAAGCAGAGGATGGCCGTGGCTCTTGGACCAATACTGTGGACTGGCACCTGTCCAAAAAGCGGAGGCCAGAAAACCACAATACTTTTATCAACCAAACTTGTGATCTCAGGCAATTAAATTAAGTACATTTGACAAGACCTATTTTCCTTAAGCCATACTGACTGACATTAATTATATTTCCATCTTTCAATCATTCTATCTTTTGGCCACAAATCAATGAAAGACCAACCTAAAATCATTTCACTTCCCTTTTTAAAAAAAATAGCATGACTTTCACCCTGTCCTAGTCTCCTAGAATGTACCCAGCTGTAAATTTACAAGAAATTGTAGACATGGCCTGGAGACGCCTACTTCAAACACGAGCATTTTTCAGTCATCTTAGTACCCTTATTGGAATGAACAGGATGGAAGAAGTTGGAGGAACCTGTGCCTCCAACCTATGCATTTCCTTACCTTAATGCATTGGGATGTCTCTTAACTATGAATTGAAAGAGCAAACAAATTTTCTGTGTGGTCTCCTGCCAAAATTGAAGTCTTCGTCCCTGTGCTCAAGACAAAGAGGTGCACCAAAGAGCCGCAGAGGCCCTTGGAAGGAGGTGGGATACCAGAGCGCTGATGCAACTTCAGAACCACATGCCTTCCCACAGCAGCTGCCATCCCTGTCCCCCCACACGCGGGGCTTTGGGCTGCTCTAGCTGCACCACTGCAGATGGTCTCTAGCTAATCCCCCTCCTCCTGCTCACATGCCCCCTCCTTTTGGCCACTGAGTCCTCAAAATGTCGGCGCATATCAGGGTAGGCCCTATCCTGAAAAGTTTGCAACAGGCACTTCTGCAAGATTCCTCAATCTTGTCACTTGTCCCTCTGAAGAAGGCCCAAGATGTTGGAAAAACAGCATTAATCTACAGAGGAGAGAAAGAGAATTTGCCCCTTGAAATGTACTGCAGATAAGGGGGAATGCAAGACCATTAAGTAAAATAAGCAAGCTCCTCTCAGATATAATTTGTCCCAACTCTTGATTATACATTGCTTACATTATACTTCTCTGCTGAATCAATACCTGAATCTTACCATTTTATAACATCACCAGGCCATTTATTCTTGCATTTACCCCTCTCCATACATCCTCCTTCTGACTGAAGCAAGTCCTAAGTGAATTTCTGATTTCTTATTACTTAAATTTCCTTTCAGGTCCCTGGGTTTTGCCTTCTCTTTATTCTGAACAGCATCTCATTGCTTTCAAAAGGGCCCTCTTCATTATGAATACTACAACGATCAGGTCCCTCAAAATCCCCCTTTCTCCAGGGAAAATAATTATAATATAACTTTCCTCATTTATAATAAAAGAGCATGGGGAGGGGGAAACAGACTGGAATAGTAATTAGTATCTATAAAATAAACTAGTCCTTATAAAAAAAATGCATGACTAACTGGTACAAGATTTGAAAATCCTAATCATTACATGAAAATGACCAAAAGTAACTGGCATAAATACCCTCAAGCAGAGCATAGACAGTGCAGTTCCTTATGCAATGATTCCTCGTGTGACAGCCTTACTTCTAACTCTCTAGCAAATAATAATAATCCAGCAAATAGAGTGTGTTAGTGACATTTACAGAGGGAGTTTTCACAAGTCAGCCTTGCCTTGTTATTTAACATGAAAGTGAAAATACACAAAGTCATGTAGTATTTCCTATGAAAACATGCCAAGCAATAAATGAATCCAGGCACAGAGACTGCAAGGCCCTCGTGTGATAAGGCCCATTGCACCCTGTAAGACTTTAAGAGGGAGAGCAGTGAGGAGCATCTTGGCCGCATTTAAGTCAGAGGTGGAGTCCTCTGTGAGGCCTGTAATGACCAGACTTCACATTCATCTTGCTAGTAGCTGTATGATAACAGCAAATAAAATGCACTTTTCATGGTAAAGTCACTGATCACACGACAGGGCTTGTTGTCTGCTCAGCACCTTCTCCTCCACGCATCAGTGTCATGGCCAATGGCAGCCCTTGCTGGAGATGGCTGGTTTAAGAGATTTCTTATTATTTCGTTATCAGTTTTTATTTAAAGACATGAACACTATTAACAATTTCTTCTGCACTAAACATTTACTTAAAGATCGTGACACAGACAGCCTTTCAGACTGGGAAGGCTCTTGTTTAAGGTGACCTGCAATGTGCTTTTACCTTTTTCTTCTTAGTTTATTTACTCAGATACTATGCCCTGCGTCCAAGCTGGAGAGTCAAAAGCAAAGGCAGAGAAAGAGAGTGACCAGGTGTGTGGTGCATTAGGGCTGGGTATTGGAAGTGCACGGAAGAAAATGTTTTTCCGCCTTGGAAAAGATTTATAATTCCCTTCCATCCAGCTATAAGGGTTATCCTAACAACACAGGGAAAGCTGAAAGATAAGACAGTAGTGACTGGTTCTGTCTGCTTGTTTGATTGCTGTGACCCTACTGTGGGAGGTCTTCTCTTTGCTTTCTTAATAATCATTCCTATGTTTTTAATCAGTAAGAGAATGCATATTTTATTCTGTTACTGTGAGGACTACCAGGAGAATGAACTTCACATATCCAAGCTGTGCCAGGAAGCAAACTAAGGGGCAAAACTATTAAATTTGATCAGGTTAGGTATTCAGACACACACCCTTATTGTAAGTTGTCTTGGTCAGTTGTACTGTGCCAAGATTATTTGAGGGAAATGACCTTTGCTGACAACAGATTGAGATAGTGCCTGAATTAGGAAATAGGAGATATAAGCATAGAATTTTGCTTTAGGTAGACCTGGGACTAAGAATAGAATCTCATTTCTTTCTGTACTTAAAAAGGAGCCTCAAAGTACTGCCAAATTTAGAAAGAACATCAGCATCCAAACTGTAGATCTGTCACGCAGAGGCACACAGTCATTAGCAAAACAGGGCTACGTTCACTATTGATGTAAGTGGACACAGCTCTTCGGATCTCAGGGAATTAAATTGCATTTAATCAGCAAAGTGAAGTGGTATTCTCAGCTTCACTGGAGAGCTGACCTGTATGCCTTGGCATCACCCCCCTGGCTAACCCTCTCTAGGTGGGTGGGCTAGCGCTGGAGCAGGTAAGCCCTGAGTTTGGTGGGATCTGTTGACTCTGCTGACAGCAACTGAGTGCGCTCCCCACCCTCACTACAGCACTCTCTCCTTCTATACGAGTATTTCCCTCACACTTGCAAAAAAAAAGGCAGTAAAAAAAAAAAAAAAAAGTAAATTGGCCACTCCATCACCAGCTGGATTTGTGTTGGCCATTACATCTGCAGGTATCAAATCTTAGGCTCAACAAACATATTCTGAATTTCGTAGAAAGCCAGATCAACCTTAAGGCTGAGGGACCCTGTAGCTTCGCTGTGCATGAGACCCAAGTATGCAGAGCACTATAGTATGAGGATAGATACTAGCAACAAGGAAGGGAGAGTTTGTCAACTTCACTGCCATGGGATCCTATCATGGAACGATACCATGGGACCATTCAAGGTGAGGAAACAGAGGCACAAGTGTGAACTTGAAAGTACAACATATTCTCTCAGCCCTCACATACAAGGCATTAGTTACGGTCAGGATGGCTAACAGGGAAATTTACACACTCATTATCCAAGCCGAATCTACAGTACAGTGAGAAAGCATTTTAGCCTCCAGAGTAGTCCTTTACAACCATGACCTTGCAGAGTTCTTCAGCAAAGCACTTACTGGCTGAGAAGCAGTGATTGAGGAGCACTGCAGCAACCCACATCTGAGCACAAGTTGACAAGTGCTTGGCATGCACAGGCATCTGATCAGGGGACTACAGTCAAGTATTTGTGTAGTCTCAAATACAGTCTTTTGGAGCTCTGAATATAGTCATTAAGAGACTGATTGATAACAACCTGTAGTGTATTTGACCTTCAAGAAAAAGAACTTCTTCATAAAACCTTCCTCTGTGGAAGCAGTACAACAGTGGCAGAGAAACTGAGTTTAGGACACTTTACTGCAATTCAAAACAGAGAGCAAAGTGTCACAACACAAGAATTAAAAAAAAAAAAACTTCAATCATTTTTATTCCTCTTACCAGCTACCTCCACAAAGCAGTAGCTGTGATAACTTTCCAAAGCAGAGAGAGAATGTAACGTTTATAAAGGCTCCTTTGCCTGTCTGTCTGGAGTTAGGATTTTCCAGCACTAATTGAATGATAGGAAATAACCTGACGGGCGAGTGAAGAGTTAACAGGACTGAAGTTTGTCAATTGATATGCAGAAGAACTGATAGCACAAGAGCCGACGTGCACAAAGCTGCTGAACAGAGGACTTAACAGGACTAAAGTCGTCTACCAACCGATATGCGCAAGGACTGATATGCGCAAGGCTGCGGAATGATTAACAAGACTGCAGAAGTGAAGTCTGCCACCTGGAATCTGCACGGACCCCCGGGGAGGGAAGAAGCAATACGGAGGTGTTGTGGTCTTGCCTCGCTAGCAGGGTCCCCCCAAGCAGACAAACAAGCAGTCCTGTGATTGTGAAACTCGCAAAAGTCAGCAAAAGCAGTGTTTGCCCAGAGCCCCAGCCGTATAAAAAGAGACTTGGGAGCTAGGAGAGTTGGAGCAGGGACGGGAACGTGACCTGACCATCCTCTCCGGCTGGACCGTGAGTATCCCTCCCCTCCCCTTTTCCTGGGACGCTGGGTTAAGGTAACTCCTCGAGGTTGAGAGCCCTCTCACTAGGAGAGTGAACAAGAAAGCTTTCAAGTAGGGATAAGCAGTCCTTCCAATTAATAACGCAGTAATCGATGGTTTCAGGTTATCCTTTCTAAATTAGTAACTGATGGTTTTGTGTTATCCTTTCTAAATTAGTAATCGCATTATTTTAATGGATGTTACTAATCCAAGAACTTGTGTGAGGAAATAAACATCTTTTTTATTATTATTATATTACTGTCTCAGTCGTTGCTATCGAACCTTCATAGCATGACAGCGTGACATAACCCCAATTGTTAAAAGAAGCAATTTATAAACTAAGCACCATTGCAAGCATATCTTTATAAACAGGAAGAAATAAAGCTCCCAGAACACTATTTAAGTGATACCCACTACTCTTACAGATAAGCATATACCCAGTCAAACATCTGTAGCTATGTATAATCTCTGCAATTGTGTAGACAAAGTTGGAACCTGGCAAATATTTGGTTGTTTCCTGCCATCATCTGGCTCTAAGGTCCCACTTATGATTCATGCATATGGGAGTGTGGTTCTCAGTGCTGTCCAGACAAATAAACCCCACATTTCTATGCAAAGCCCTGAACTGAGATGCCACAGGTCAAGCTTATTAAGATAGTGCAAAGCATTCAGCGATTTTTGTTGTTTATCCCACATACATGCACAAACCTTCCCTTCTTATGAAGTACTTTATACTACTGTGACTGCAAGGCCCCCCCAAGCTCTTTTCCATGGTTCTCACTCCCGTGTGCTCTGGAGGTGCCACTAGATGTGGTCATCCTCCTACAGCCAGCCAGCACCTGCACGGCCACCTGCAACCGCAGCGTGAGATTGCTACTCCCTTGAGCCGGCTGCCTCCAGGTTACCCTGATGTACACGGGCAGGCAGGACTGCTTGAGACTGAACCTATGGTGGCTCGATCACTCTCTCACCACCTCAGTCAGGATTGTTCGTGGACATCAAATAAATATTCAGCCATCTGTGGAACAAATCATCTGCTGCACTCTCGTTCAGAAGCAGCCACAGACTGTAACACAACTCCCCACTATTTGACAAGTTAGCATCAGCAGATCAAAAGAGCAGGCAACACAGTGCTAAAAATCACTGCCAGAAGAGACTTTTAAAACACACCTACAGAAATGACTTGGGGAGGAAAATCAATTCCTATTCTCTTATTAAAAATAGGTATTTATGTATCACATAAGATGCTGGGCAACCAGCCTGCTGCAGGAGACCAATCTGGAGGTCAGTGTTGATCACTAGTGCACAGGTTCCCAACAGGCTATTTATCATGGCTATCTGAAAATTGCTTTTCTCATTAAACAACAACATAATAATAGAATCGCACAAACCTGGCAACATTGCCTTTAATCAATGCCAGTCAGCAGGCATTGGGGTTGAAACAAATGATGTAAGAAAAGAAAAAAAAAAAAGAAAGGGAAAGAAGAGGTCACTGTGGTATTTGGATGAGTATGGAGTATCTAGCACATACTTGCACATTACATTTTCTTAATGTGGCTTCATTGCCAAAGAGGTTCCCCCTTCCCCCATTGCTCATTCTCACCCCTGTCCTATCAGTTATCATCCTATTAAAAAATAAGCTGGAGCTGGCAGCAGCTCATTCAGAAACTTTTTAAACCAACTCCGCTGCTGAGAAAATGTAATATGCAATTACATCGTTACTCTTCACGGCAAATGTGATTTAGCAGTCTTGACCCAAAACAGATCCCTTCTTCACTTAATCATGTCACAGTGCTGACAGCATGGTCCTTAAATAAAACACAGATGCTCCAGAGAAACGAGCGGGCATGTGTCAAACAGGAAGAGATGGTTATTGCAATGATTACTGCACTAATTGCAGGGTAGACTTGTGATGCTCCTAAGTGGGGCTAAGGAAGCAATCCACAAAAAAAGCATGAAGACAGTAAAAGCAGGTAAAGCACGTGGGGAAACACAGAGTCAGCAATACGAGCCATGCAGGACCCAAAGACATTGCAATAGGTAAACCTGTCAAGTCCCTGCTTCTCCTGCAGCTCTCTTCAAGTGAGTAGTTTATAAGACCAGGGTGTCAAGTCCTAAATGCTGAGAAGCAGGCTGGCTAATCTTAGGGGAAACAGTCATCTGGTCAACTTCTTGAAGAAGGCTAGTTTAATGACTTTCATGCATCTGACTAGAAGGCTTCTGGTCTGCTCCTAGAGAAGCAGTTTCTTTCTGAAATACTTCACTTTCTTTACTGCTTAAGAAAAAAGTATCTCCTGAAATTTACAGACAGGAGCTCATCAAGAGTGTGGGCACAGAAACATCAGTAACTTCAAGGCCAAATATTCCGAAACTTGACCCTTTATCCTGAAGCAATTATTTAGTGAGCTGATCATGGAACATTTTTCATCTTAAATGTGTCATTAAAAAGAAAGTAGAAAATTCACAGATATTCTTCCTGGTACACTTGTCTGCTGGCAGCACTCTGTGGCCCTGCTTTCCAAAAACAAACAGCCGTATTATTTAGTGGGAGATTCAGATTTCCAAGGAATTGCTTCAGATAGGTACAGACCCACCCAGGCAACAAATTTAGAAGCTGTCCTCTCAACTGAAGAGCCTGCATCATAAATGGGTGTTATGTCCCCTTTCTACCTTTCTTTCCACTAGCAAGTTAAAAAACTGGAGCGTAGCCTTCTCCAAGCTCTTTGGCTTTACAATTCCTTATTATCTCAGCCACACAGTAGATACAAGTTGGGAGCACTGGGTGTCAGAAGGAGGTGCGTGTTCTTTGGGAAACACAGCGAGCATGTGCCAAGAGCGGCCTCCAGCCGAGACACCCGGTGCGCGGCGCCCGCCTGCTCGCCCAGGGAAAGGCTCTGCTTCAGCTCACCTGGTGCGGCGGCTGCCCACGGACCACGTCGTTCCCTCCACGCGCGGCAAGCGTGGCGGGGACCAGGGCTGCGTGCGGCCGCAGGCGTGGGAGGGAGGCAGGAGGGGAGGAAGCTGGTCCCAATTCAGCCTCCTCTACTTTTAAGTGGAAAAGCCGAGGATTTCAGGAGCGCTGCTGAGGACCCGGTGGGCCCAAGGGCTGCACCGGCAGCCACGGAGCACCTGCGGGCCCGGCCGTGGAGAAGGCAGCCCCACTGCGTGGCACAGTGCCCTGCTTAGGCGGCACCTGCTGTTGGTGGCAGAAAGACCTAAATGGACTCTGGGTGGGCAGCGTGCTTGGTAGGTGCATTAACCAAATTCAGGCAAAACGCCGTTTTGCTCTCAACAGGCCTGCCCCAGCACTGCTGAGCGGGCGCAGGCCGTTTCCCTCCGTCACACCTGTCCGCGCTACGTAGGCGCTGTGCGTTTGCCTGCCAGGTAGCCTTTAAAATCCCTCTTACTTACGCGAGCTAGAGCGGAGGAGCGCTTTTACCGCAGCAGCCGTTTCCGAGCGCCGCTCCCCGCCGCGGGCGGGCCGGGCCAGGACCGCCGGGCTCCCCCCGCCGCAGGGCCGCGGGCGGGCGGGCGGGCGGGCGGGCAGGGCCGGGCCGAGGCGCGGCGCCGCCATCTCCTGGCCGCGGCCGGGCGGGCAGAGCGGCGGGCGGGCGGCGCGGCCCCGAGGGGCTCCTCTGCCCGCTCGCGCGGCTGGGCCGCAGGGAACCGAGGCCGTTTTTAAGGGGAACGGGAGGGAAGCGCTCACGGAGCGCTCGGGGCCGCCCCCCCGGGCCCGGCCGGTGTGGGCTCGGGGGTTGCCCAGCTCCGCGTTCGCGTGCCGCCTCCCGCCGTGGCGCTCCCGAAAGCCCCCTGCGTCCCCGGGGAATAACCGGCCACGCCGACGCCGCAGAATACCTTGTCCTCCAGGGGAAGAGGGGCTTTAATGACTCGCACTGCAGGCGCTTGAGGCCCAGTGCCCCTCAGAACTAGCTGTTCAGGTACTTGCAGCCATTAATCCGCTACGTATGGTGGTTACTCCTTTTCTGCCACTGACATCCAGAAATGCTCTGCCTGTACAGCAGCTAATTAATATTTGCTTGCATTGAAGCACACTGTTACAGAGCGCTTCCTCTAGCTGTGCATCACACGTTAATACCCCTCTGCCACCTGCAGTGATTCAGTAAGCGACTTTGAATGGCGCAGCACCTCGATTACAGCTACATGCTTTAAATTTAAGCAGGCATCGTGCTTTCGGCCTTTGCTGATCCCAGCCCCCTTGCCTATCGCGGCACCCCAGGTAGGAACGCGTAACCCTTATCCTTTTACACGATCTGGCCAGACTTTTTTTGTGGTGTTACGCTCCATAACCAACTATAACAAAAAAGGAGACAAATCTAAACTTAGGTTGTTTGCTGGTATAAATAGACAGACTTCCCCTGTTTTTTCCGCAGGGGATTTTCAGAGGGTAGAGGGGGAGCAGACCCCGGGGACACTGCTCTGGGCTGGACATGCCAGATGGCAGGGTGGCTCCCCAAGGTGCCACTGTCTTTTCCAGCCCTCCACACAAGGGATCGCCACGTGGCCTAACCGAATCCTTCCCCAATAATTCACCCCATGCCACTGCCATAGATGCACTGGAAGGGCACCAGGTCTACCCCCTTCCACCACGTGCAGCAGGCATCCATCCCCAAACACTTGCTCCTGGTACCCCCACTCACCGCCTCTGCCAGCCTTCAGACTGGTCACAAAACCCAGCCCAAGCAAAGGGCTGCAATGTCTGCGTTATGCATGCAATGAGCAGCAACACCACCAACAGCCTGGAAACCAGGCTCTGGGATTTTACTTTTAGGTGTTTCATGCTTCCAGCAGGTCTCCTGTAGCAGACTTTGTTGCTTACTTCTCTTAAAAATAAATGAATGCAAAGACAGTAACTTAGAGCTTCTGCTTACAGCTTTCCAGTATTTACTGAGTGATTAAATTATGTGCCTTGAAAATATAATGGCTTTGAGGAATAAGGGAATGAATGTTTTCCTCACTAGAAAATCTGTTTAAGAAGGGTTTTCTAATTATAATCTCTCAGCCTCCATTTCGAGGATCTAACTATTCTGTACCGACAGCAGTTCACAAGAGGTGTTGTGATTGCCAGATGCATGGTTTAATGACAGCAACTTAATGGAACTAAGCTCATGACTTAATTACATTAATTGTCAAACCTGGAAAAAAACATAGCTGCTTCTTCCTGCTATCCCAGCTGTGAACCACTGCCTGCCAATTTTCAAATTAGGGCCTCTGACTGGAGGTCTGCAGTCAGCACAATGCCACAGAAACCTGGCTTTTCAGCTAAGGAAATACTTATTTCAAACTGATTCTGAATGTTTAGGTAAAAACAGAGGTTATTATGCTAATTGCCCAAAGCAGTGATCTCAGAGGATAACAATCTAGCTACAAGCTAGAAACCCACCTGAAGTCACTGTGTGTAAAATGGTTATGTGATGAGAAGTAAAACATGCAGGTGTGTGAGAAGGGAAACATCAGGTGTTTTTGGAACATGAAGGAGTCCAAGACTATTTCTTTGCAAGAATCTTGCTGGTTTTTATTTTAATATGCTATGGATTGTGGCTGTTGCTAAGCAAAGATCTTTTCCATTCCATGACATCCATGTGGGCAGAAACCTGACTCCATCCAGTGGGAAGGTCACCTGGAGTTGAGGGGAATATACTGTTCTTGGCTTCTTTCAAGGGTCTGTTCCTGAATTTATGAAGTTACTGAAACTCCATGATGAGGACTTGATGCTAATGCAAACAGTATGAGTTTTAATTACTTTCTCAGTCTTGGTTTGGTTCCATTTGCTTGGGTCTGTCTTTAAAACCTTGTTGCATGGAAGATGTTTTGCAAGAGCAAGTAATCAGTGAATGTTTTGTCAGTAGAGTACACTTCCTTAAATATAGGAAAACTGAGCTTTCCTGGAAGGGATTAACTGTGTTTCAAAATGAGGAAGATGATTTGAAATTTTCAAACTCAGGCTCAAGACACTGTTTCTCTTCTTTTGAGTCCAGCAATGAGGTTTAATAATTAAGTGCCCAACACTTGGCTGCCTTGGGGACAATGTGATTTAGCAAGCTGATGGTGTTAATGCCTCCCATCCTAGAAAAGGAAGATTGGACTGATGGGCAGGGGAGATTGTTATATATGACCGCATTTGGAGCCTGCATGCATTTGCTTCTATGGGGGCACTTTGTATCTGGGCTAGTTCACTACTGCTTTCTGCATCACATCATGCTTCAATACAGAAACACACCAATTACATAATGGGTATAAGAGAAACTGAAGTTTGTTAATGATAATTTTGTCAGATGATAGCTATACAAGAATCAGATGAGAGCTTGTTAATGAAGACGTAGAGTAGTGCTTTCTTTCCTCTTCCATAAATAGTTTGATATCTTGCAGTATTCTTGCCTTATCACTTTGACAAAGAGAAAGCCCAGATATTAAATAAAACAATCTAGCATTAATTATCTGTAAATACTTCTGCCAATATTTGTGATAATATATTCTGCAATATTTTACAGGCATTGAGACCAAACCTTCTATAAGGGTGAGAAGAGCAGAGAGGTATAAATGTTCTGGCCAGTAACTGAAGTGTGGAAGAGGAAAATAAAAAATGGCAGGCTCCCATATGACATTATAACACTCACTAAATTTTCTGGAAACCTGACTTTTTTCTTTTCCAATTTGTTGACTTAGAGCTGCTCTCATCTGACTTTTTATCTGCTTCAGCAAGCCTTGGAAAAAAAACCCACCTTGTAACTTCAACCAATCTGGGTTGGACATGATTTGGCTTATTCACACATAATATAAACATGTGTGAATGAAACCTAAGCCTGCTTTGTCAACTGGATAAATCCAGACCATATCAATAACTATGGTGGGTTAAAGAAAACGGTTAAAATCCCATCTGCATTGAAAATGAGAAATAATTCTGCCTAGTCAGACACCTATTTTCTTATCAATATATCAGTTCAGGCAGATGTGATGTGGGGGATTGTGGTCACTTCTTAGTCTTTTTTTAAACAAATTTTAATATTGTTTTGAAAATAGAAAAGGACTTCTTTTGCAAAAGAACTTGCTTTTCCTTGTAGTGGCACCATGATATAATGGAACCACAGGGAAAATAAGCTTTAAGTCATTTTCACAAGAAATAACCAAATATAAGAAATTCAGCACTTTGCTAAATCTACAAAACTTGTCACACTGCAGAGGGAGGCTCAGGGAGATTTCATTTCACTCCACATAGACCAGGAGGTTGCTGTACTCCTTTTAGTACTTCCATGCCCTTCCCTGTACACTTCTTAGATTTTAAAAAATAAGCCCCTCAATTTCTTGATTCATTTAGAAGTTTTCAATAGCTACAGGAAAGATCTTCATGCCAAAGCATCTGTAATCCTTTCTGCAGCAGTATTTCACAATACTGATGCATTGTTTTTATTTTTAAAGAGCAATAAATTTATTACTCCTTATTATGTTTTTTCATCATCCTCACTATCCCTAGTATCACAACAGTAACAAATTTCAGCAAGTGACTAAGAAATATTGTTCATATTGATGAAGAACATTCTTACTAAATCAGTTTGTCTTATAAAAACTGAAAAACTTCAAGTAGATTTCTCAACAATCTGGATAGAAGTTGGCAAAGCGCAACCTAAATTTTCCATTGCAGACACACTGTAAATGCGAGCAGTGCCGACCTCAACATTGAAACACAGTATAATCATCCGCTCTGAGTCTCACTGGAGTGCAAGTTTTCAATTTAATTTCCAACAAGAAGGTCCCTGCAGACCTACTTGTTGAACTCTATTTCAGCAGGCTAAGTATTGCTTCGCATAAAACAAGCTGACAAGAAGAATATGTGTTTTCTGGCCCCTTACTTCTCGAAGCCTTTGATTGTCACTCTCTAGCTTGCATTGTATGTGCCATGTGAAAGGGAGCGGCAGCCACAGGAGCAGTGGCTCTGCCATCAGGTTTGCATTTCAAAGGAGAGGAACCATTTCCCAGATTTACTTCAAAGCAGTCAGCCCATGTGCCTTTGCATTCATATATGTTCTGCAGAGGATTGCAATGCTACCAGCGGCATCAGAAAATACATTAAAGCCTGGGCTGGTCCTGTGTCGAAGAGCACCTTATGCAATCTTAAATCTTGTGCCCTTCCCTTGAGAAGTAAATAGGCATTTGTGAAACTGTGGAGTGTATGAAGCAAAGTGCGCTGACTATCCATGAGCTACACAAAGCAGGCTTGGCCTGTCTCCCAGGAAAAGCTGCTAACGCTGCTGTGAAACCCCATCGCCCATCTTTCCAAACTATTTCAGCAGCTACTTCTCAGGTGATAGGCGTCACTCGTGCATTCTTCCAAACATTTCACCATTTCCTCCTCACTGCCCTGCTCCGTGGGCCAATCCTGCAAGCACGTGCAACTGGCCCCATCGGTGGGAGAGCGGGGCGAGCGCTGGGAGGGTCAGGTCTGTCTGGGAGGGGATGCCCAGCCACAGCAGGACTGGCCAAGCTGGTCCCGTGGGCCAAGGTAAAGTCTTCTCTGGGCTTTTTTTTTTTTTTTTATAGCTATAAATAATAAAATATTAAAAGAGGAAATATGTCAACATTTTAAACAAGTAACTATTTAGTATTTTTTTCCTTACCATACGTAATCGTTTTTGGAATGCTCTACAATGGCATGTTCTGTGTACTGCTTCTCTGAAAAAACCTGTTTGCATTAACATTAGAAATCCAGGTACTGGCTAGGTAGGAAAACTTGAAAAGAAGGAAAAAAAATAAAGGAGGAGACACTGGAAAGTCAATAAAAATGAACCTGTCAACCCTGTTACTCACCAGTCTGGAAGATGCCTAATTGCAAGGGGGTGATGTGAAGGAGCAGCCCCTCTTTGGCCTCTCTCCCCACGGGCCCAGCAGCATGAGCACGTCGTCAGATCTGACTACTGAGCTCCAGAGCTGCTTGCCTGGGACCAGGCAGAAATGCTCCCACGGCCCTGAGGAGAGCCCCTCGAGGCCGGGTGGCCTGTCGTACTGGCTGCTCCTGCAGCACGTGCACACAGAACCGTTAAAAAAAAAAAGTGCTGGAAGATAAATTCATGTTTAAAGACTCTTGAATATATTTACACTGCAAATCTGCATGATTTATATTATTGCCCTTTGATTACAGTATTAATTAACCAGGCTAAGCACTGTGACCACCAGGCGCTGGCTGGTGCGCAGGGAACTGGATGGGGCTGTGGGTGCCGGCAGCCATGCAGCACGGAGTCTGGGAAAAGGCAGCAGCGCCTGGGGAGCTCCCGGCCTGCGGCGCCTGAGCCTGGCACCACCAGCAACGTCTCCCTGGCTGTAATGGCGTTGCACAATGAAAGGGGGTTAACTTTATTCATGTAATGCACTGCGATGCACTTCATCCTGTGAAGTCCCTGTGCCTTTGACTTGCTGCTCTTCAGGATATGTGCCCCCTTTTGGGGACACCTGCCTTTACACCTGCACATGAACCAACAGGGGAAAGCAGAAGCCAAAGCAGGCTTGCTTTTCCATCCACAGGAGGACGGGCTTTGAAAACAGAGGCCTTCTTTTTCCTAAAAATCAACAACCACCACAAAATATAAACTGTACAAAATAAAAAATCTGTGAGCTAGCAAGTGAGTCAGGGTATTCAGAAGAGAAAAAGGGTTTGTAGAGGGAGATTCTTACTGGTACATCCTTTACTCAGTAGTGCCTTGAAAAGGTCGTTCTAGTAATCTTACATGTCTGGAGGAAATAAAGTACTCAGAAATGAAATTAAAAGAGTACATGGTACTATAAACATTTTTTGCCATAACAAGTCCTGGTCTTATCTTGCCTCATCCTTATTGTTCTGTCTTAATAGTTTTCTGAAATGGACTCTTGTCTTCTCCCCTGGAAGGCAGGAAGTCTGTACAAGGAAAAAGATTTAATAAAGCCTGGAGCACAAATGAATTCACACCTGCTTGAATACTCTGAAATATCAGAGGGTGCCTGATACATGGAACCTTTCTTTCTACAGAAGGAAAGAAGAGACAAATCCAGCTAAAGTCCAGATAGGCTGTACAAAACAGGCTGCCTTTTCTAGTTAGAGCCCAGTCCATAGGCAGGAGTGTCCTCCTGTTAGGAAGGTAAGAAGCCTTCCTCCACGTAGGGAGCCTGCTGCCAGACACAAAGCTCTACGCGGGGATCTCCTGCCTGTGGCCACTAAGCATCTCCGCTACAAAAGGAGCTGCAAGAAGTATGAGGCTTTTCAGAAGAGCAAAAAGGCTGCGAGTGCCATGCTGACTCAGGGGAGCTAAAAGACAAGGGGTTTAAAACTGCTGGGGGGGGGGGGGAGCATAACTTCAGCATTTGCAGGAGGTAGTCAAGAGCCTCTGCCTGCGTCGGGTGTCCTGCAGGATGGGTTGCAGCAGTCAGCATTCCTGGCTCTACCGTCTTCATTCAAGTCCAGAGAAACAGTAAAATCATCCTCTCGGCTCTGCCAAGGTGCCCTGTCCCATCTCAGCTCCAGGTCCTTGTGCATCTTCTACAAACAGCCCCTTCACTGAAAGCACACCCAGGTGCATATGAAAAGGCCTCTCTATCACTTCTTATATTCTAAATAACTAGATGCAGTAAATACACTTGGTCCAGCAATATGCAAAACCATGAATAAGGAGGCCCTAAGAACAACTACTGATATTAATTGAATGAGTCACAGCTTTCTGATCTTCCTAACGATTTCTCTATAAGCAGTCAAATAGCACTGCAGGAAAAAAAAGGCATACGCACATACACCCACATGTAGATACATTTGTATACGGATAGGTTCAGTGATGAATAGTGCTCTTGGTTTTCCAGAGTCAAGTGGTTAGTTCCAACCTTTTGCAGTTTTCTTATGAAACAACTTCTTAAATGAATTCCTAACTTTTAATATGCATTTATTGTTTAATATATTGCTTGGCTTTGAAGGAGTATTTATGAGACAATTTGTTGAAGAAAATATTTTCATTCCAGTAGTTTAATTATGTTGTACTTACGGCATAATGTAACAAAGAACAAGTATGATAATCCATTCAAATTGCATTAATACGAATTCCACTCTTAAAGTTACACTGTACATCCATCCCCCCCTTCCCGCTCCCCTCCCCAAAAAAGGATGGGTAGATATCTGTATAACAATTCAGACAACAGTTTTTCTAGGAAATGGCCATCTTTTAAATCAAAGGGACACAGACAGAGGCCAAATACAATCTTTTTGCCAAAGCCTGGGCAGAAACAAAGGCATCTGCATGTTCCTCCTCCAGGAGGACTGCACCAAATCCCCTGCATTAACCTACCACGTCACAGTGGGTTACCAACTGCAGAAACAGCCATTTCTGAACAACACGCCAAGTTGCGTTGCAGGTTGAACATTTTTAGCAGCTCTGGTGGGAACCTCCTCTGACTGCTCCCACCCAGCTGGACCACCTCATGCAGAAGAACAATCAGGCAGGGTCCCTGAAGAAAAAAACAGCCATTTTTTTCTCTCCTCAGAAACTTATTTTTACAGCATGAAAGTTTTCTATCTACTCAGGGCAGTTTCTCTCTTTCCCCTTAAGAGTTAAGGATAGCTTCCCCCCCCCCCCCCGGCCACTCCCCCTATCAGTTATGTTGTATGGAGGTGCAGAGGATATTGCTGCTGCAGTTGTTTCCAGGTCTGAGAGAAAAGAGCAGAAAATTCAATAGTTACAGCAAAGCAGAGCTGATGTGGGTGTAATGGAGCAGGGGAAGGAGAGAATCAGAATTAAAGCAACAGGAAAAAGATTTTGGAGAAAACAAACGAACAAAAAACTTTGAGCCCTCTACTTTTCCCTTGCACATGTCTTATGGGAAATAAGAGGCAGGAGAAATAAAAGGGTTAAGAACAAGGACTAAGCCTGTCAAACCAGGCAGGATAGCTAAAACAAATGGATCCTTTCATGCTAAGTTGGATTTGCCCAGCGCAATGCTTATAGTTGGGCAATAAGTACACAAAAAGCCTTATTATTTTGCCAAAGGAGCTAGAAATATCCTTCAGGCCAAGTCAAAGCCACTTCTTTCTAATTTGAGACTCCAGCGCAAACTGAAGTTCTCTTTCATACAGATGTGCAGTTATGGAATGATGGTTTTTTTGAACCTTAAAATAAGCCTTCAGCAAATTGTTACTGAATAGGAGGTGAGCCAAAGACCATGCACCATCTGAATCTAGCCCTCATGGCATGCATTTCAGGAAGTGCCAGAAAACTGCATTCATTTACTGATGTGGCTCAAAGAATATTCTTCACCCTGAGTTTTTTTCAAGTGCTTCCACAGACACTCTTCTGTCTTTATAGAGCTGTTTTTACTCAAGCAATAAACAAACCTTTCACTTATAGGTTTGAACAACACACTTGAGGCTTGAGCTTAAATCAAAAAGTTGAGGAAGTTTAGCAAACACTGTATTTAGTTTTGATAGTCCTACCTCCAAGAGGTGTCAGCCATTCTCTCATAAAGAGGCTATGTGTATATATATTTATTTATTTTTTGACTGAAGTAGGGCTTTGAGGCTGTCTTCATCACATTAGCACTGTTCACAGGACCCTTGTGAATACAGTCTCCAGTGCTCCCAGGTACCTATGCAACAGGCCTGAAAGGAGGAATCCACCAGGGGCTGGAACTTAGGAGCAGTAACTGCCCAAAATGTCAACCCTGACTTCTCAGAGATGAAGATACAAGCTCTGGCACCAGCCTTCACAATTACAGTTCAAGTCAGGCAAGGGTCTGAGTCCATCCAACCTAACTTAGGGCACTGGGCTGAGCTAAGTGCTACCCGTTTCCTTCATAAGGAACGGGTAGGCTCCTCTGAAAATGCCCAAGAGCAAAGTTCCTTCTAGATATACATTTCCCTCCCCTGACTGGAGAGGGAGCCTCGGGCAGCCAGGTTCCTAACGCTGGCATCTTAAGTAAATGCCTGTTGTGGCAACTAGCCCAAACTAGACCCCTTATTCAGTGAAAAACTAGAGGTACTTACCTAGAGCACCCCTCAGTGGGTGCATAGGCTGACTTGAGAGCCAAGCCTTTTGCAAGGATGAACAGTGCTTTCTCCCTGCAGTTCACCTGTACTCATATACTGTAAGAAATATGATTTCAACAAGGGTTCTTTAGAGCTGAGTTGTAATAATGTGAATGAGCAAGCTACTGGATTTTCAGCTTTTATTTAAAAAAAGTGACATCACATTTACATTTCAGATTATTTTTAAACAAGGCCTTCTTGTTAAAGCTTTAGATATTTAAGAAAAAGGGTCTACATGATTCACACCTGCATGGAGCTTGGCAGATCACACAGTAGTCACCAAACAGCTATATTGCACAAGGATCCACACAATACCACACCATTCTTAGCTTAGTCTACATTGTAAAGTGCTGTTTTGTAGGAAGAAACTTGTTTTGGAAAAAAAAAAAAAGTATCTGGATAGGCAAGTACCACTGAACTGTATTTTGAAGAGATGACACTTTTCCACTGTAGTGAAAAAAATCCTTTGCCTCTATCAGTATGTCTTCTATTTAATAAATGGGAGTAAGCACCATATAGTACTGTAATGAATGTGTCCAAAGTATTCAAGTAACACCAAATGCCAAATCAAATTTTAAACTCAGTGAGATAAATACAAACAGACATACCAAAATGTAGATAAATGTTCTTGTCACAGGAAGAGTTTTTAAAGTAGCGTCAGTCTCTGTCCAGTAGAGTAAGTAATTGCATAGCTGAGCGCATCTTAAATGAATGTAAGATAAGGCCTGAGTAGGAAAAAAAATGAATTCTTCATCCCTTACCTCTATTCTCAAACCAGGACAATTTAATTTTTTTTCAAATGAGGAATGAGTCTGAGGGACTCTTGGTATTTAAGACAAAGTGTTCAGTTTATAAAGATTTCTTTAAAATAAACAGTAATGAACTGCTACATCCTAGGGATATTGATCCCGATATTTCCAAAGAATCCCAGTGCAGAATCGTGGAATGCTAACCATGACATAAAATGTGCCATTTAGACCAGTTACTGAAACAGAGGAATCAAAGTGACATATGTGATACTCATCTGTAGAAAAAGATTTGATTTGGGAACAACAGACCAGAAAGTCCAACCCTCTAAAATCTATAGCTTTAAGCTTGTACTAGATTTGGTAGCTAAATGGACAAATGGTGATGGGAGAAGACACAGCTACTGAAAAGAGAATTCTGTCTCCTGGATCTATTTGACTTTACTGAACTCACGCACAAAAGAATGAGTGATCTAGTCAATACAGTGTATTAGAATTTAAAAGTTTTCAGTAGTTCATTGAACTACTCATAGATTAATAAATAACAGAGAAACAAAATGGAAGGAACAATAAATTTTAACAATGGAAGGAGATTTGCTGGGTCTCACTACAATTTAAGTTATTCAAGATACTCCTCAGTGATCTAGGAAAGGAAGCAAACCAAAAAGGATATCTGTGTTACCTACAAAATTACTCAGGAACAATCCAGTCTAGAAATGATTGTGAAGAGCTGCAGGAAGCCTTCAGGACTAGACACTAGACAAACTGGCAGATGAAATTCAACATTAATAGATACAAAATAACACACAGACTGGGGAAACCCTACATGTGCACAGCTTGTTTAGAACTCATCATTAGGATCATGCAGAAAACATTGCAAAAGAATCTCAGAAAACACCAGCTTGATACTCACTATCAACCAAAAAGGCAAATACAGTTTTAGGACCATGGTAAAAAACAAAACCCAGAACCTTGTGAGCCTTCACAGCAGCAGAGTGTGTCTGTATGGAGTGCTGCTCTACTCAGCTTTGAAAGGTGAGAGAAGACAAAGAGAGGGGCAACAGGATGCTCAGAAGCACAGAACAGCTTCCATGTCATGAGCAATTAGGTAGATAGGAAATGTGGGTATGGAAAAATAAAGATGGGGAGGGTGTAATGGGAAGGAAAGACTATGATAAAGATCTACTATACAAAGAAATAACCTAAAGGATGACTAGTGATGAACGATTTGCCTTTCTCCTGCACGAGAAGTCCCAAGAAATACCCACTGTTTTCAAACCGCTGCCTAAGTCTATCAAAGTATTTCTTTCACAAGCAACAATTAAGCTGTAGAACTTACTGCCCCACAGTGTTAGTAAGGCAAGAGCATTAATGGTAAGACACACACAAGAGGTTGCCTTTGCTGAGCCTACCTAGCCCCTCCAGGGCTATCATACTCACCTTAGTGCAGGTGACGCTTCTGCCAACTACCAGAGGCTGGGAGTGTGCGGCAGGAGAACAACACTTCCACATTGCCCTGTTCTTATATTCCAACAGTGGCCACTGGATGGAGGCTTAGGAGAGAGGACACTGGGAGAGGCGGACTCTAGATCTGATCAGCATGACAGTCCACACAGCAAAGCATAGCTCAGGTTTTGCATTACGACCTACATTCATTTAAGTGTACACTGATTTTCAGATTCCATTTCTACAACTGTATACATGTACTTAGTAAGTGTACTTCACACACATTCATCAAGATGGGCTACCATACCCCAAAATCAGAAAGTACCGAGTATGCGTTAGAAACATCCTTCACTTTAGATCCATATTTTTCACAATGCAAGCTAACAGTGCAAGTACTCAAATGGATTTTTACACAGATTCCTTCCAGACAGATGCAAACACTACTACCCAGTATAGTTTTTAACATGAGAGGAAAAGAAATTTGAACAGAGACACCCTTTAAGGCAAAATTTGGGTCTCAAAACTTAATCAGTGCATTTTTAACATTCTTACTAAAAACAAGCCTTTATTAGATATAAAGTTAACTTATAAAACATGTATTAACAGAAATACCTGAATTTAGAAGTTCGCATTTCATTACTTGTGTCAATAACTCATTTGCTTTTGCCCACATACCAGGTACTATTACTCATACATGCAAGGAATTCAGATTTCACACTCGGAAGTCTGATGTTTAAGGTCAAATTGCACTTTCTTTTTTATGTAGCCTATACTAAAAACCTGGAAGAGCAAAGAAACTTACCATTATGCCACCAACTATACACCAGGTGTCAGAATTAGAGTTTTAGCTTATAGTCACATTAAAGATACATGAAATAGGATCAGTTTTTAGTTTACCCTTCTCCTTCCAAATACAACCTAAACGTTCAGCTGCAGTTTTGATTTCTCACTGCTTTGTATTTGTGCAAGTGTTATTTAGCACTAAAAGACCCACCCTAGTGGTGCTCATGGGTTAGTCAGAAAGCATTTGACCACTCAAATGCATTCAAGCAGATTTCTTAAAGGATAATGGCAATCACACACTGGCAGCTTTGACTCCATTAATGCAAAACCAACTATGTAAGGATTTAAATTATTTAAAAGGCAGATTTCCACCCCAAGGAGTAATTTTGGTTGCTAGTCCAACTTCTTCCCAACCGCCTCCCCCTAGGAAGAAAGTCTGCAGAGAACAGCATCGCACAGATCACAAGAAAGGCAGGAGAGTTGCTAGAAGAATGTTTCCCACTTGTAGAAGCAACTGGGCCGTTTGTTTAAAAAAACATGACCCAAAAGCTTGTGTGCAGCACTTAAATATGATGTAATTAATTAGGACTGAACACTAAGGCAGAACACCTCTGCTCTCATTTTCCATCTCAAAACAGCAATGGGAAGAGATCACTGTATTATATGTCATCTTGGTATTCTAAGTAGTTTGCTGTGATGGCTTCCTCAAGATGAATTCCTGAGCCACCCATTAAAGCAAATGCCGGATACATTATACCAGAGCAGTCCACCTGGCGCTCATAAAGGCATTTCATATGATCTGCATCATAGAATCCAACCTTGCCTTTGTCATAGTCAAGGCAGACCCCTATACACGATGGCATGGGAAGAATTCTGCTCGCTGAACCTTTGGGGGCGGCAGGTGCCTTGGGGATAAAGAAACTTCTCATGCCTAAAGTGACCAGTGTAAAAGGCTGTGATGATTCAAAGCAGGTATCTTCACTCCCACTGTCATGACCACTGTCTTGTTCATATCTAGAATAGAAAAACAACCGTTTGCTTTTATCAAACTCAAGCATTATCAGCAATTTTAACAAGAGAAAATATTTTTGTAAGACAGGTAACACTACACAAGCACTCACAAAACCTTGTGCAGTAAGAATATACCTAAGCCAGAAGGAAAGATGCATTTAGTATTTGGGGAATGCTCACTTGGGTCACTTCAAACACAGTTAATGCAGGTGAACACTAATGAGGATGCAACCAGAGAAAGTTTTACTAAGGAGCTGAAGTTGCAGATTTATCTAAACATACTTGTGAAAGGTAATCCATAATGAACTTAAAATTATAGGAAATAAGTTAACATGAGTAGTAGCTTAGCAAATATGACTAATCACTACAGGCAGGATATGTTTAACTTGAACATATTTACATAATGTTAAACAACACAAGTAAATACATTTAACATTATATATATACATCCAAGATTGCTATAATTGTAATTGAGAGCTGAAAATCTTTTTGCTGGTTTGCCCATTGTACTTTGGCTTGTGCCTAGTATCACCCCAGTACAGTACACAAGAGGATAGCCTGGGATAAGCCAGCAACTTGGAATCCACTGTGAAGAAAGCTACCAAGAAGATATACAGTGAACACTGTTCCTCTGAATGGCAGGCAAACCTAGCATGCTCAGGGAATTAAGGCAGAGTCTACCTATTGATGATCAAACATTGCTTCAGTCTTGCAACTATGGATTTTTTTCCTTCTTGCTTTAATTTACACATCTTGACATATATAGGAACATGACTTCTTTCCCCCAAAAGAAAGAAAATAAGACTCTGGATAATTAAAAGAGAACCTTTCTACTAAAGTTTGGGGGAAAAAAAAAAACCCACAAAACAAAACAACTCTGCATACACCAGATCCTTCAAACTACTTTCCACTGATTAGGGTTCATGTTGTTTACTGATTTAGACCAGACTTCCTCTTAATTTGTTTTTTAAAAAGCCATCTACTTACGTAGAACATGTATTATGCAAGAATCCACAATTTACCTTGGGCTGGTCACATCACGGGGATTATGAAGCCATTCCTGTATCTTGGCGCTAGAAGCAACTCCCACTTTCACCAGGTATGAATGGGCTTCCACATGAAAAGCCCAGAAATGCTTCCCTTTGGCAATCCCAGTGTCACCAATGATGTAATCCAGGGTTGTGTAACATCCAACCTGTATGCGTTCAGCTCCTAGCAGCAGAGGAAATCCAGCCCTGCTTTCCACAGAGCTTCTTCTTGGGTTCAGCAGGAGATGTTCGCTGTTGTACCCGCATTTGTCATCAAAAAGAAAACTAAAAACTGAAAAATAGTATCCCCAAAATTGACCATTAGTTAACAACCTGGCCTTCTGTGCTTATAAACTACATTTTAACACACACTGGCATTTGAAATTCTCACTTTTAAAAGCTACCAGGAATGTCACACAAGCTAACACAGTCTCAGTATACTAATTAACATGTTTGTTAACAATGCTTCTATACATTTATGCAACTGGATAACAGTAAAATAGAAGTCTGAGAGCTTCTAGAAGTTGCCTACAGCTTCTCATAACATCTACAGATACAAATTCAGCACCTTCTGGACATAAATAAAATAGTACCTGGAGCTGGAGGTGTATGCAAGATAACTTCTCTGCTCCAAGGGCTGCAGATGGACCCTTTGTATCCTCGGACTCTAAAGGCATAGCTACTGTTGTTATCAAGATCAGATATTACTTTGCTCTTGCTGCAAACTTCGATCTCCTCCCACGTTGCACTGTCCTCATCTTTATTAAGTTTACGATACTCAAGGACATAGATATCAGCTGAATCTGCTTTCCCAGGATATTCCCAACCGATCACAGCCTTGTTGTATATTTTACTCTTTTCTTCATTGATTTCTGGTACATCTAGACCTGGAATGCCAGAGATTAAGGAGAAAAAAACCCTAAAGTTTATATTTATGTTGTCTTAGAATTAACCATATAAGCTCTTTGTACAGTGGTTATAGTGCAGCAATGCAAAAAAAAAAAAAAGAAAACCTGACTCACACAGTGAATGAGTGCAGGTGAAGACAGTTTTGTTCATGCACCGAAATAAATCCCTTATTTTCTGCATTTACTTTGATTATTGTCAGTATTATTTATTTTTGTGGGCAAGCCAAAAATCATACAAAACCCAATCCTTTTCTGTCATGCAAAGACAAGCTTCTAGCAAGACGAGGTAGGTCTTACTTAACTACAATATTTTGGAAGGCAACATAAACTGGTACTGAAGATGATGGCATCTTAGCTTGTTTATCAAAGCTGAGGCTAGCATTGCTGATAGGTAATGCCTTGTGTATCATGGAGAAAGAGGGAACAATGGAAGTCAAAAGGTGCATGACAGAGTTATCTAACTGCAGCCCTGCATAAAGCTTGCCTCTCTCTAGACAGAGCCTTAAAGGCCATGGATCAAGAAAGGCCCGCTGCTCTTGCAACTTACCATTGGAATAGAAGGACAAGTCACCAAGAACCTCTTCTTGCTTGGCTACGTCCACCACAAAATCTTGAAAAGAAGTTTCAGCTGCTGGCCTGAAGCTCTTCAGAGATTCAGTAGCCTTCTGGATTCTGAAAGCACAAGGTTGAGGGAAGAGAGAAGAGGGAATTCATATGTATGCATTTCTTAAAGTAAAAATGTTAGTTTTTACTTTAAAAGAAAAGTCTTATTTTCATGTAATTACTGAAGTCTCCCAAGAATTTGTCTCACCAGACAGAACTTAACTGCAAAATTTAAACACCTTTTGTACATCAATGTAGAGATAATGAACAGATAACAGTTCAGATGGCAGAACATCTGAACTATTTGGGGCATTATGTTCAAAGAACAAAACAGATGTGAAGTGCTAATGGAGAACAACTATTAAGATCAAAGAGTTCAAAGCCAGAACAGAACTATTAGATTAACTTGCAAATTCCTGATACAATCTCTCAGCAAAGACATGCATCAGTGAGCTGAATGGACTACCCTTATACTGCAGTTCTGCTAAACAAGGCTAGATGGTGTAGGAGAGAATCTCTTCTGTGTGCCATTTCTTAGCATGCACATAGTAATGGACCACCTATGAATCTCTGCAAATACAAGATACTGCATTGAGAACTTTGCTATCAGATATCAGAAGAGTACACTTGAACAGACATCCTGTACCTAAAACGGAAGATATTTAAAATACCTGACATGAAGTTGTTTTGCTGTTTGGACAAAACAAGACTGATCAGTTTCTTTGAGCACTTCTTGAGCATATCCTACAAGGCCATTATTTTCCAGAAGACCTTGATATTCCTCTATTTGGGTTTGTAGTTTCTCCAGCCTTAAATTCTTAGATGTTTCAATTGCCCTGAGAGCTACTGATCTCTTCTCTTGCAGAACATCAAATAGTTTGTCAAAATTCTGAGCTGCTTCTTCTTTAGCTCTTTCACCATTGCACTAGGAGGGAACAAAATACATTTGAGAGAGATTCCACAGCACTGTGGCATGAGTACAGCAGCATATTTAAGGTTTTTCAAAACATCATAGCACTCTAGTCATCTGTTTGGCAGACAAGACTAATATTTTCAGTATTTAACAGCACAATAAAGCTCATATGAACAACACTGCACCCAAGCTAGTAAGCATTTACTATCTGAACACAGCAAATGAAGATTAAGAAAACATTCCTCTGATTACTTCTTGAATTATGCAGGACATTTCTCTGTCTAAACAGCTCATGTAAAAGCACGATAAAAGCAAGTCAGCCTCTGAAGTCTTCATGCCCAAGAGCCAGGTGCTCTTCCAGCTTCCCTAATCATCCTGAATCAGGAATCAAATCCATTTTCCTACATATGCCCTCAGAACAGCAGGCCCATCTCTGACTATGCTGCATAAGGAGCTACAAAGCACAGGTACAGTCTGTACTGAGATATGGACAGGGCTAGGAGCTCCTGCCATTTCTGCACACTGTTTTTCAGCTTGTGTGTGAGCATGCTCTCCCGTTCTGGGTGTTCTACAGGGAGTTTTTGTGCTTAACTCTGACTTTATTGCAATAGCCTCTCAAATTAAACAGAGGGTGTAAATTGTGCAGTGCCATTAACACCCAGAGCTTTAACTTTAATCCACTTCTCTTTGAAATAAGGCTTATCTGATACCTTAACCAATTACATTTACAGTAGCACCCAAAACTTCTGTTCTGGACAGACTGCTTATGTTGCCCAAATTTCTCTCACCATCAGGATTATGCCTTACAATAGACAAGTGTGATTCAATACTAACACAAACTACAGAAATTGCTTTATTGGCTAACTGAAAAAACAAACAAACAAAAAAAGGATTTGACAGGCTTTACTGAGAACAGTGCAAGTCCCTGTTGTGTGCCTTCAAGGACCATCCCCAAGCAATTAGCAAGTCATGCTTACCTCTGTTTCCTTCATCAGGAGACCCAGCTGAGAGATTTGACCTTTTACCTGGCTCTCCTTACTGATGAGGTATTCTATATCTTTTGAAAGCTTCTCCTGTTAAAATACAATAGCAAGCTGGCAGAACACGGATATCCTACTCAAACCAGTACAGGTAAGTCGTCTGGCTAGCACTCAGTTTGTCTAGTTATGAGGCTGAAAACGAGCTACCAGTTACGAAAGCCAACGCTGTGGAGACCTGTTGTGCAGTAATTGACAACAAGCATGCCCAGCAATCAGGCCACTGTTCTGAGCAGGGCTAGGAGCAGAGGCTTCTAACACCACCATGCAACAGCCTAAATTGGCCCACCCCTCCCCAGCCACAGGAACCATCCTCTCTTAGACTGAGCAACATGAGGCTTGCGGGCATTACTGAAACTTAGCAAAAAGCCTCCTCAGTTATTATTAACTCATTTGCAATAAGATTTAGTAGAAAAATGAGTGGTTTGGAACACTAACTTTCTGAGTGTCTCTGCGATTCCCTATTTGCAAAAGGGTCGGCAACCGTACAGGAACAGCCTTGCAAACAACAGGTAAGGAGGCCAAGGAGCACAAGGCAAGCAGGGTTGGGTTTTATGTTTGTTTTTGTTTTTTGTTGTTTTTTGGTGAGGAAGAAGAAGAGAGGGGAAAAAAGGAAGAGGAGGAAGTAGCAGCAATCATTCTCTAATAACAAAGCAATGCTTGCAAGTCTTCCCTATTCTACTACGCTTAGGAAATTAACAGATACATAACATACAAGGTCCTCAAAGTTATTTCAGATCCAAATTCATCTGGAGTGGTCTTAAGGCATCAGTTCATCCAAGCCACAAGGACACCTGTCTGAACCTTCAGTGGTAAAAACTAGACTGCAAAGTATTAACTGCTTAAACCTTTTGCCTTGGTCAATACTGCAGTACAGTTGGCTAAAATAAAGTGGAAGCTCTCTTAAGGTGTTATGGTTCAAATATCACGGAATACATAGTTTGGTTTCTCAAACATACGCTAAGTCACACTAATACACACAGTAACAGATGTTGCACAAGAGCACACCTCATGACAGGTTCAGTGTCCTCTAAATACACCTCCTGGCTTTCTGCCAGAGAGAGTTTGCCCTTACACCAGAAGCTCAGTACTCTTCCCCTTCTTAAGGCCAGGTCAAACAATATTTACTTTTACCTTAAGGGCTTTGTAGGCAGTGCTCATAGTTGTTACTCTATGGTTTGCATGAGATCCACCCAGTTTACAAAGATGACAAACAGGCCTTCTGCAAATTTCACAGTACATGTTTACCCTCTCCATTTCATGTTCTGGGCACATCAAAATCTGAAAAGACAGCAGAGAATGCAGGTGTATTTCCAAAAACTGAGGTGCTCAACAAGCCATTAAAACAAACAAACAATCCCACAGCGGTATACAATTCCCTCACTGCATTTTTATAGTCACTTTATCTGCCATCATTTTATATATGTCCATGCAAGCGATATCCAAGGGATGAACACAGTGTCAGTGAGGTTTACATTGAGTAAATCTGTAGCAACGTCCACGTACACACCACACAGCCTGCACACTGCAATTAACCTTGCTAATCCCTGAGTTTGTTTGCATGCCCCACACTATTCCAGTTAACCAGCTCCCTGGCACTCCTGGTCAGAGCTGTAAATGCAATACAGCATTAAATGCAATATGTAAATGCAATACAGCAACACACCCCACCCTGTCAGACTTAACCTCTGCCAAACCAGCTTCTCAGTTCTCTCCCATAAGGGCTATGAACAATTTCCTAAAGCCAGAGTTGGCATAATCCAGTAATAATCTAAATCTAAACTAGACTCAAATCAGCCACTTATTTGTTGCTCCAAGAGCAATGGGTTAAAATACAGCCTCCAACACCAGTTATAGGTAGCTTAAAGAGAATGAGCCTAATTGTTTCTTTTCTTTTGTCTGACTCCAATTACAAGTTGTTCACAGTGAGGGCCATTTCCAATATCAGATTAAATGGTTTTTTTGAAAAATATGCTGTTCACTAAAAATCACCTTTCAGAATTGAACAAGCTGGAATAATTGCTCAAAGAGAAAAATGCAGTTCAACTCCAAGCTCAGACAACAGATAAACACATCTAAAGGGGGGAGGGGGGAATCCATTGCCCCATTGCAGAATACTGAAAGGCAGCGTTTGGACCATCTAGTCTACACCACCACAGAAGAGCTCTTGAAAAAGGTTCTCAGCTGCAAGCCAAGGAGAAGAACAAGCAGCAGTACCACACAGGTCAAAACAGTCAAGCCATTAAAAAGAAAAAAAAAAAAAGACAGGGAAGGGCACAAAAATAGACATTTGCTATCAGTCAGTATAAATGTGGACACGCTAAGCTAAAAATGCAGGCCTTCCCTGAAACCAGCTCTCAGCCCCCAAATGTTCCCTTAGGCTTCAATGAACAGGGTAAAGAGATCAGTCTCACAAGCACCTTGGTACATATGGCTATCATTAGGCAGAACACAATAAGCTATTCTGCTGTCATTGCCTACTGGACTATAGAAAGGAAGCTTTCCTGAAAGTCAGCTGTGCAAGCCAATATCTCCAAAAGCCTGCAGTCATGCTGTTAGTCCAGGGAAGTCATTCTTCTACAGCACTGTCTAGCCAAGCCAATAGAAACTCTATATTTTTATTCGCCTCCTCCTGTGAGCATGAATTACAAACTGCAGGCAGGAGACAGAAGAGGTCAGCAGTTTATCTTGTCCAGGCCTCTCAAACGCAGGAACAATCGCTCCAGTATGTGCCTCTCCCGTCCCCACCACACATGTTACAAAGTGCTCTCCAGTCTGGTTTTCAATTAATCAAAGTGGTGACTGGGAACATTGTGTAGGAGACTAACAAATACTCCAAGCATTCAGTTCAGGTCTTAACAGGGCAGTGTAATGAAATAAGCATTTTTTTTTCCTCATGTTAAGCTGAAACAGTCCTCAAAAAGATCTCTATAAGAGGATAGTAAAGCTCAGTTTGTTGTTGTTAGGAAGCTTTTATTAGAAGTAATATATCTATAGCTGATGTATCTATACTATGGCTTTGTTGTTGCTGTTGTTTTTTAAACAAATACCTCTGTCTTTGCATATAATTTTAAAAAGCCAGAGTTCCCATTAGCACTTGGTATATCAAGGTCAGGATGATGAAAACTGCTTTTCCCTATTTGGCTCTGCTTCAACAGAATTCAATTATTGACTTTTGTATGTACCACATGTTGTTAAACCACATGCAGATTAAGTTTGGGTTTAAGAGTACACAAAGATCAAGAAGTCTTTGGTATTTTTTAAGTAGCAATATTGTAGCAGGAGGGTTTAGGTGCTATAGAAAAAAAGCTTGTAGGGAGCTGTAGAGCATTTTAGATCAATAGCTGTGGGTATAAGAGAACATACACACTTTTAACATATTTGTTTATCCAATAAAGTGGCATTTTACACAGACAGCTGTGTGCTAGTACATTTTAAAGCACTTCAAGCATATGCTTGTTATTAACTGCAATGAATATGTTAAACCCAGAAAGAACCTCACTAAGTGAATTACTGGATGTTTATTATCTACCAGCTCACTAACTCTCGAGTCTCAAGTTTTTCCAACCTCATCTACAAGAGAACATCAGACAAGTGCTTCTCATACGTAGCATAACTTTAATCAAAGGTCTGTTTTTTATAGATTTTAAATCTATGAAAAATATTGGTAAACCATGGCAAGTAGCCTATTTTACAGTATTAATTTTAGTATCTTAGCTTGAAGACTTTGTTAGAGATACAAACAAGAACCTAACTTTCCAAGCCTGAATTAGCAGTTGTGCCAGAGTTGAGCCTGCTTACTTGAGGGGAGACATTCTAGGATTCAAACCAAGAGAAGGCCCAAGTGGGAGCCTTCTCCAGAACTGAGCTCATTTCAAGCTGGCTCTGCAGAAATTTTAGCATTGATTGAAGACTTCAGTAGTCCTTACTTTTAGGAGATGTGATGTTATTCATGAATGGCATGAGTAGATTTTAACCTCAGAGCCCAGGTAAATCTTTACATCTATATTCTAGGCTACTGGGGGAGAATGATCCACACGAAGTTTCCTGTAAAGTCAAATCCACACCTATAAAATGCCTGAATTATTTCTAGTTCTAGAAGAGCTGAGGTTTAGTCTGCTGCACAAAAGGGTCCACATTTGTATCAGCTTAAATGTCTGTTTTGGCCTACAACAAAGTTGGTTCATAGAGAAGCTGAAGAAGAGCCGAGTACTGTAAAGTATTAACCATAAGAAGAGGCAACACGAACCAAAACTCTCTGAACACCGACACTTCTGGTATTTGTAGGACCTTCAATGACACGGGGGTTGCTGGGCCAGTGCGTGCTTTGCTCTCAGACCCTGCTCTCCCTAATCTAATGCTAATCTGCTCTGGAGCCAGACAAGAGTTCTCCTCGAGAGGAAGCCTGGGTACAGCTGACATGCTTGCTTGCAGCAAACAGACTCTGGCTTCACGCTTAAAACCTTCCCTCGTGCTACACCCCTCACACTATATCCCTTCTATAATAACACACCTAAGCACTGTGCTAGAAAAAGCTTCAGAAGATTGCCTCATTACTGGAGGTACTTTGAATTGAGCTTGCTGTGTCCCCCTGCACCAGAACCACAACTTGCATGGGGGACCAAGAGCTAGTATTACAGTAAGTATGGCCAGTGCCCTCCAGAGAGCTGTAGCCCCAAGCCTTGCTGTCACAAACAAGTTCAGGAAAATCAGCCCAAGGCTCTCTCCCTGTCACAGGCCACAGGGCATGCTGCAAATGCAGGGACATTAAGACCTGTTGCAGTCTTTTGTTAGAGATGGCAGCTGTGACAATTGCCCCTCTCATGTAACTTCAACTCAATAGGGCACAGCCATGTTCTGCATCAGCTTAGCAGCAGAAACAAAGGTAACTAGTTTGCGGTCACTCTGTTTTGCCTGAATGCAGCAGCAGCATGAAAAGTAGAAAACTAGCCATTATGTTTTCCTCTTCTGCTACAGCTAAGAAATAATGGGGTGGAGTGACAGTGGAGACTTGAACTCCACCTCCTGCTACTGGCAGATGCATGGAGGGAGGAGAAAGGAGAGGAAAAGAAAAAAAAAAAGAAAAAAAAAAAGACGCTCTACTTTAGATCAAGTTCAGGAAAAAAACATCAAAGGGAACCTGTATAAAGTTGGGGAGGGGAAAGCGTTTTTTTTTTTTTTTTTTTTTTTAAGTTTACCACAAACACATATGTCCTGCTTGAACTGACCTTTAGAGGAAAGCACTGCAATTCTGGTTGATCAAGATCATCAAGTCTTACAAAAGGACAACAAACCACAAATAACACAATCCATTCCTCAAAGTAAAAAATCCTTTATTCTAGGATCCCCTTCAAATACGTTTTCTATGCACTTTTCAGCTCAAACTACCTCAGCATCAATAAGAACAAAAGCTTACAATTCACTCAATAAATAACAGCAGAAGTCAATAAAGCAACAATGATCCTAAAAAGCAACTACTGCTGCACAGATGTGTCTGCAAGCTATATCCAAATGCTGAACTATATTAAGATATACACTTACCTTGGGTCTGAAGTTGGTGGTTGGTCCTACATACTCATGCTGGGCTTTTACTGTTCCCCAAGGATGGTATACTTTGAAACATTCATTGCAATAGCTTGCACTGCAGTCCATGCAGCTCTTTGTGGATTCTTGAGCTGGAGGCTTGCAGAAATCGCACATAATAGCTGTGGCTGCCCTGGCTGCCTGCCTGTATCTTTCCACAATGGTTTCCAAAGTAAGGTTTCGAAATAAGCCACTGATGCCACGTTCTCCAAGATCAATATCATGCCGACAGCCAGGACAGGGAAACATAGTTGCTCTAGGAGTCAGTGAATTGCGTTTTCTGCCTGTATAGACAGCAAATCCTGGTTTAGTAGGAGCACAAACAGGAGAGTTTTAGATTTTTTAGGACACAGGAATTTATGAACCAATCCCAAACTATTTTAGCACATCATCCAAACCAATACAATACTAATCCATATGCATTCTGCCAAGCCAAAGAGAACAGATTTGCCATTACACAGCACTGTAATGTTTGAGTACGGACACATTACAAACTACTCTAAAACATAATTTGATGTTAAAATGAATTTAACTGTTCCAATTCTATCATCTGCTTCCTGCAATTTTGTTTCTTGCAACACCACTATGTCAACACCACTACCCTTTTTCTTCAAATAAGGCCCTGCATAGCCAGACATTTGTAAATATAATTTCTCTTCTGTTCAGAACATCTCACCATCTCTGCACAAGGTGTGGAAGAGGACTGCCTAAACTCATGGCAAGTCACTTGGGGCCAGTTACTTTAACTAGTCTGAGGGTTTACACAGGAACACTGTTTTCTTTCATAAGCCTAAAACACTCCTATGGCAGTTACACAGCATGTAAAGCTTCAAAAGGCACTCCCCTAAGAGAATATTCTGGAGATCCTGGTCTAATTTTGCATGCATTCAAGTTGCAGCCATTTTTAAACACTAAATATGTACTTTCCGGAAACCAATTAGTATTAGGCTGCCCAGATACAGAGTCATGGCTTTGTAACATGTTCAAGCGAAGGATGTTTATTCTCAGAGTGAGAATAAATAGTTATTCCCAGATGAATATAGCCAGTTTTGGGCTCCTAAAAGTTTGCTTTGGCTGAGACAAACTTATCTTGCTTTTCCCAATAAGAGTCATAAAAACAGCCAGCAAGAGAACCAAACCAAACTAAATCAGTTAGTCAAAACATGCTGCGGCTGACTTGGCCTTTCCCCAGCTGAATGGCCTTGATAAAGAAGGATTGCCAACTAAACCTGCACAGAAATCAGAGGGAAACCTAACACTGAGATGAGTTAAGTCTGAGAGATTTCCTTACCCCGAGTTAGGGAACCACAGATTCGCACGATTAAACAGTGTAAGCCTATCGCTTTTTGTTTTAGAGGGGGATTGCAGAGAGGTTACATTCCCACCAAATAGCTATGTGAAACTTTCTCCTCCTCTCCAGAATAAAGTCACCCAAGGCTCAAGTAAAGCTACAAGCTTAAAAAGCCCTTGGAACTTGTTCTGAAATGGCTCTTGTAGACCCAAAAGCTCGTCACAGCTCAACACTCTCGGAGCTATCGAACAGGGAGTGCATCCCCCACCTCATTCATGAACTCAAGAGGAACAACAAAGAGGGGCCATACAAGTAATTCTGAAGCAGGCTAAGCCAGCATTTACACCTAATATGCATCCTCTCAGTTCCCCATACAAAAAATCTAAAAACCATCCTCCCAATGGAGCACAGTTTTAAAATCCCTTGAGCAGAGTGCATGCCGCTACAACTAACCAATCTGTAAGTGGAGGTATGACTTAGCGTGCATACAGCCAAATTGTGCTGAAATCAGTTCTTTATTAGAATGGGAAATTGGTTCTTATCTGTATTCAGTCAGCTCCTCTCCAAAATGAAATGAAGCATCAACACTTCTGAAGTGTCCTTTGATGCTAGCCAAAAAGACACTTGCTTTATGCCGTTCTTCTATGACTGCTACAACCAACAGTTTAAAGCCTCCCTTCCTATCATGCACTTCTCAGCCTCTTCAAACACACTCCCATAAGGAACTAATTCCTTTACAAATCTTTGAAATGTGCCCCATGATAGTTGTGCATGATCATCAGCTAAAAAGCCAGAACCAGAGCAAGAATAAGCATACACAAGCTGACAGTCTCAGAGTCAGCTGGTCTTACACCTTTCTGCAGGTTCTGAGCAGCACAATTAGGTCACATTTACAGAACACAGTACTAGTAATCCAAGTCAACAGTATATAACTCTCTGCCTACGGGAAGCAGAGATGTTTTTTTTGATACTTACTTGAAGTGAATAAATAACCCAAACTACACATCCTGAAATACCTGTAACTTGGCAAATACAGCAACACACACATGCAATGCACAGAAACAGCAGTGAAACACAAACCTTATTTAAAATGTATGCTCCAAGCTAGCACTCTGCACAGAATGGAAAGAGACCTGCTGCACGGGCTTCTACAACGGCCTGAGCAGAAGGATGATTTTGCATGCAGTATCATGCAGTCAACAGCTATGAGAGGGGGACCGGGAATACTTACATTTGCTAAGACTAGGAAAATAATGATACAGTGTTGTATGTACGAGACTGCCTACAAGCAGTTCACTATAGCAGAAAGCAAGCAATGACAAAGCAAGATAACATGGAAAAATATGGTGCAGTGGTCAAGTTTAAAAATACAGTCTGAAATTCTTATCCAATAGCATGCTTTTGAAGTATGGCCCAAGCGGCTCAAATGTGGAATTGGTGTCTGTTTAACTCAAAGATGAGTTTAGCTGCAATCCAATTGAGACCTTTCATTCTGCCAGTCATGGAACAAAACAAGACTGTAGTGATGAGCCATGCTCTACACATACTGGTGACACTTTGCTTACAGAAAGCAATCCAACACCCAGAAAGTCCCGCATATTTTAAGATGTCTCATCCCTTTTCACTAAACAGTACTCTAAGAGCTTAGTTTTTCTGTTTTAAAACCTGCAAGCATACTTGCTAAGCTTCTCAGCATACTCTGCCACTTCAATACTTAAAGCTTGGAAACATTCTCTTTTTGCCTAGTGAGAACATTAAATATTAACATGCAGTAAGAATTAGTCTGCTTATTGTTTATAGGATTTATAAGCTCATATTTTGCAAAGCAAACATATCTGTTGATATGAGACATTACTTTGAGCACTGTCTTTTCTATCTTTGTCTGGCTTTCAGCCTGCTAAAATTGAAATTTTTACATATACAAGAACACAAAACAAAAAAAACCCTAAAAAGCATTTCAAGTAGCAAAAAATTTGGATTCTGCAGACATATTAATGCGCAGTTCAGAGAAACTTTGATCCTCCCCAGATTCTCTTTTACACCTTGCCAATGCAGTTTCCAACAACAAGTATTTATTTTGTGAAACACCAGGAGTTATCACAAAAAAATTTCCATTGTGGGTTGTAAACAGAACACTCCCCTTTCAGTGAATACCTCGATCGGTAACGGGAGAACATACTACTGATTATTATTGACTCAGTAAAAATAGATTTCCAAGTTTGTTAAAAAAATTTTAAAAAGATAACACAACATGTTTTCCTACTCAGACTCCAAACTCACAAATATTAGAATACATACAGGTTGTAAAGACCCTAGTCAAAGAGTACCCTGAAGCTGGGCACATCTTATAAATACACCATTTAAACATCCTCTTCCCCCAGGGAGATACTAACACTTAAAATGTGGAAAAGTCACCCAACCTACAGCTGTGGGTTTGCAAAGAGATAAGACATCTTAAAAGATAAAATTGTGTTTTCCAAGTAAACAGTATCACCAGCATTCTGTGATAATGGAAGACATGAATGTTAATTCTGTGAAAGTTTAAACAAAAAAGGTTTTAAAAGTCAACTGGATTCTGATGCATTAAAAAAAAAAAGTGTATACTGCCATCCCCAAACTCAGTTAATGCTTGTGAACAGATCTTTAGGAAGAAATAAAAAAAATGGAGACAAATTCATAGTTTAAAAAATAATTTTCAGATGCTTCAAAAATCTTCCCCAAGTCAGGGGTGCTTTCTGTGACCAGAGCAGATAAATTCAGCTTTATGAGAACTTTAAGTGTCCTATACTATCTTCGTTTGTTTACAACACTTCTATTCTCCAGCTGAGGCAATCTGACTTCCACTTCCTATTAGCTGCTTTGTTCTTCGTGTGGAGTGTGAAATTTCAATTTGTGGTTAGTTCAGTTCATTCCTTTCTTGAAGGATACAGTATTTTTATGGACTGTTCATGTGCCTGCCAATATTATGCCAACAAGAAGGTTTGGTTTTCCCATTTTTGACAGAGGACCACACCTAAAAAGAAACATTTATGATAACACCTCAGAACAAGCCCAAAACAGTGGCAGAGATGCTCAGACTAGCATCTCTGCCAGTGTTTCAGGAATTAAATCTATTTAAAACAAAGAGACATTGGCTATCCTTCAACTTGACTGTGTCAGTCAGCATGCTAATTATGAGAAAAAAAGTGACAGTTTTAAGTATTTAGTTTTCCCTCATACCTGTATGTGCCATACTAAATTGCCAGATCCAGAACGACCTGGTCAGATCAGCAAGGTGTGAATTTCAATCCTTTCCTTTTTACTCAGATACAATTAAAGGGGTTCAGATCCAATGAAGAACTGATATTACCTTCCATTTAAAAGTGATATTGCTGACTACGACCTCTAAGTGTTATAAAGATCAATATAATAATTACATTTCACTGGTAGTAAGAGCAGTTGTACTGAAACTTGATTACACAACTCTTGAAAATTAAAAAGCCAGAGGGTTATTGGGTTTTGTTTGCTTGTTTTAAAGGGAAGAGATAGTTGATGTATTTGCACCTTTTAAAGTATATTTAGTCATGCACACACACATGAAAAAAAGCCATCCCTTCACTTAATTCCAGTCCAGTTGACCTTTAAGTCAATCATAGAACAGAATGAAAAGCTTTCCTAATAGAAGTCTTCTACACCTTTGCTCACTGCAAAAGCCATTTTGTGGACTTGACCACTGACAAAAAACTATATGCTAACCAACGATATTGAACTCGAGATCTAAACACTATACTATCTAGAGCCATACAAGAAGTGAAGCATTTCTACCTCTCCACCCAAAAGACCTCCTCTGCGAGGCTGCGAACAATGAACAGAAAGCTGTTTTTAGAAATTGAAAAATGAGATATACCATTGGTTTACAATGGCTCGGACGAAGAGCATCAATTATTTTCTTTCCTGTGGCTGTTAAACTATTGTAAGGCTGAAAGGAAAGGTTGTTTAATTTCCTAACACACGACAATTGTATTAAAGTAGGAAGAAGAAGGAAGAAAGAAGAGATGGAGGAAAAAAATATAGATAGATAGATAGATTTTTTTTTCAAACTTACTCCATTTCTCATCATCCATCAATGCTGCACAAGTGTCAACATAACCACATCACATGCTTTTTTCTAAGTACACTAACATTACAGAAGATCGATTAGCAATAAGAAATACCCTTTATTTTTATTTTATATACAACATAATTTGATTTTTTTAATCAAAAAAATCATGTCATTTTACATACAAAACTGGATTTTTTTTTGACCAAAACCTTAGATTTAAGAAGAACATGCACTCCATTTCAACTGAAAAATAAACTGTTCTATCAGTTTCAGCTTTTCTACACTACGATAAACTGTATTTGAAAATGCAAGCTGTGTCTGCACAATAATTACAAAATGTGGACCAGCTCTTTCTGGTTTCTCAAGAATTTAAAGGCCAAAATCATGTAAAATAGCTGGTATCCTCAATAGATAGTAAGGATTCCTTAAGAAAGAAAAATAAATAAATAAATGAGGAAGGTGTCATATATATTTTCAAGTATGAAAATAATGTCCTACAGCAACATGCCCTATACAGACCTGCCAGAAATTCTACTGTTTCACGTGATGCACGACTTCAGATGTTCTTCTTTAATATTTTATTACAAATCCCACTCAGGATATATAATAAATTTATAAATTGTATAAGGTCTATTCGCAAAAGGAAGTGAGCAAGGGTATGCACAACATAGTTACTTGGGATGCCAGACAAGAACTGTACAAATGTCAGCTGCAATTTAGTTGAACACTGATGGTACCCAAAGTTTTGAGAGCAAATCTCCCACCCCACCTAGCAATGGAGCTACAATGCCTTTAACATTGCAAGCAAAGACAGCACAACCTGTACATCTAACTTCGTTCTTTAAAGCTCCCATTTCCATATGCTTTTCATTTTGCAAATTTGAGCCATTTGAGATGATAATTTTTCCAACAATGTGCATCTGCCCAATGCTTTTTAGGGGGAAGGGGGGAAAGCCCAATATTTCCATGTCTCTACATTCTGTTGCTGCCCATCAAACAGGTACGAAGACCTCTATTTAACAAAGCCTTCATTTCCCTCTACTAATAGGTCAGATGAGGAGATAACACACATTACTTCCTATCAGTTTGCTGGGATGGTGGAGGACTACTATGGATTTAAAAATTACAACCCCTGCAATAACTTGTGTGCATAAATCACAAGCAGGAGGAGTGCCAAGAATGAATCTTTGTTGTCTTGTCCTTACTGACATAACAAAGCAGTAACACTAAACCTCGTGGAAAGGGCATCCAACAAGTCTGGTGGAGCTGCAAGTTAAGCTCTTCAAATCTTAATTCTCAAGTCTCCCACACTACCTGCTTCTCCTCCATACATTGACACAGGAGACATTACAGTGTTTGGTTTCTCATAGTAATTAAATGCCAGTCTCTCAACAAAGCCTCTGCCTCATTCAGTACCTGGGTGCTATGGCAGCAAGCAGAGACCATGCAATGTTAGATCTTTATTTGTAGTGGCTGATGGAAAGCAAGCAGGAAGACGGGTTTTGACAGGAGAGAAAGGATTATCTGCTTGCTTAAGCTGCTGAACACAGCATGGGGAGGTTGTTCCCCATGCATAGCCTGTCTGATACTCCCACATTTCATAAGCCACAGCTCTCACAGGGAGGTCACCCACAGTTCCCAGGCACTCAACCTGGAGGTCTGATGTCCACTTTGTAAAAATATAAAGCGGACAGCTGCAACTGAAATCAGTGAGAGCTTTCATCAATGCACATGAAGGAATATCGGCACATTATGCTTACCAGGTAGAAAAGGTAAACGGACTTCTATTTCGGAGAATTCAGTTACCATGGGGCTCTCTTCATTCTAAGCTTGCATGAAACTGGAGTTAGCAAAGGGCTTAGACAATAAGTGAACTGTATGTAGAGCTAAAGAGCGACTGTGGGGCTGTCCATCCCATATCTGAATAGGGCTGTAATGAAAATAACTGGCCACTCAACTGAGGACTCCCTCATACCACGCAAGCATCAATCAGCCAAATTAAGGCAAAGATAACATTTACTTATCAAACTTATTTGAAAAAATATCAGTACTAAAGTTAAGAGATGTTTAAGAGAAGATGGTGAAATAAAACATTTGAACTTGAAAAACTGGGAAGGGGAGGATGAACATTAGGAACACACGAAACACAAGATTTAGGATTTGTCTTGCACATGAATGCTCTTCCAGAACACTGCAGCGAGTGGATTTAAAATGGATAATTATTCCAGAATGAATCCTAAAAGACAGGATGTGAGGTTTCTTTTAAGTATAGCATGCGTGAAATACTTTCCATATATCTGCATAAAAGTTGATCAACTTATCTGTGGATTAGACAAATAACCGAGTAGAATCAAACTAAGAATCTTTACGGTGTGGTATCACAAAGAGCAATAAGGGCCATAAAGCTAAGTAGTCTTTAAAGCTTCAAGCAGACCATGATGAAAGAGACTGTTTGTTACAGTCATCCATCAGAGTTCTTCAACCATGCAATGATCATCCTCTACGGAAACAATTTAATGTAAACATAAGGACATGGATAGGACAAAACTATTACTTGGAAAGTCTGCAAAGACTCAGAAGGAAGTCATAACTACAGAATTTAGGCTGGCAAAAATCTGAGAGAACAACTTAACAGTACTATGACAGACAAAATTGTTGAAATCGCCATCTTGATGCTCAGCAGTCACTGAAACACAGGAATAAATAAAAACAATGGCTACAAACATTTACATGATGCCACAAAGACTAATTTATTTCTACATGAAATAGAGTGCATTGTCCTTAAAATAAAAGTATTCCCATTGTTCTTAGTGCAGAATGAACAAGACTTGCACTATTCCCAAAGTTATCCATTTAACTACTGATGTCAGGAGTACCAAGAAGACACTTTACCAATGCAGATACCATTCAGTTCAAATCAGTCCAACATACAAGAAATTAGAAAAACATGCAAAACTCTGATACATACCTGATCTACTAATCCTGTCAATTCTATCCATGCTAGGAGAATGGATTCGAATTCGAGGGCTACTCTGATTAGAGGATTCAGAGCCTCCATCGGTGAAAGAATCTTCAAGTGTGAAGAGAATTTCTTTTACACATTTGTGACAAATACTGTGCTGACAAGGAAGGATCAGTGGATGGGTAAATAATTCCTTGCATGCTGGGCAGATAAGCTCTCTTTCGATATTCTTTATGGTAACCTTCATGACAGAAGGGGGGGAAAGCAAGTGTAAGTGCAGAAAATACAAGCCAGTAGGACTTACTGCATTGCTGTATGTATATATGCCATTGAAACCCCAGCTCTGTAGAACAATTGTTGTACACAGTATTAGCTGTTTTGAGGCACAGCTCTGATTAACACTGCACACAAATCTAAATCACCATTTCTGAAAGCGCTGGCAACATTCATTTCAACTGAAACTATGCAAACCCAGTTCATCTTCAGGTCATGTCTGCATTGCAGGGGAGGAAAAAGGAGGGGAGTAGTCTTAACTCAGGGTAAAAATCTTAGTGAAGTGAGAGCAACCGTAGTTATTAAAAGTAGGAATCTATAGGTTTAACTCAGTTTGCTTGCTTGTTTTTAAAACAAGCAAACAAACAAACGAAAAAAAAAACCCAAGAGTCAGACTGGTAAAACATCGGGCTGCAGTGTAAATCCCAATTAAGCACCGAAACTGCCTTGACTTCATTAGGCTACTAGTTCTAATTAAGAACCTCTTTTTTCTTTTTTCTTTTTGCGCACAAAGCGCAGCCCTTGGATCTATACAGTACTTTGATAATTTAATGTGCTTGCGGCCATCTGGCATTGAGCTCGGATGCTGGAAAACCTGCTGAGAAAGCCAATGGCAAGTAAAACCTTAGAGAGCATGAAGTTGCAGGCACACACGCTGGGCACTTGGTGACCGCTCGTCTTGCCCATGAACGTTGTTTGCCATGAAATCAGACCAGCTGACTTTATCTATCTGTTCGCAGGAGCAGCAGCATTTCTCGTGTGTTCAGGGAGCCCCTTTTTAAGATATATGGGCTGACGGCCTCCAAGCTCTTGGAAGCAAAGAAAAAAAAATCCCCTCAGAAGTAAAGGGGGGAAAAAATCCCCTCGCTCCGGCGCCGCGGGCCGGGCCGGGCCGGGCGGGGCGGCCGGAACAAAGGCGCAGCGCCGCCGCCGCCGCCGCCGGGCCCCCGCCCCGCTCGGCCCGGCCCGGCTGCGCTGCCCCTCTGCGCCGAGCGCCGCCCGCACCCCGGCACCGCAGGCGGATCTGGGAAGCCCGACCTGACCCCCCCCCCCCCCCGGCGTGGCTGACCGCGCGGACCGGCCACGGTCGCCCCCGGCCGCCGCCACCCGCTCTGCGCTGCCACAAAACGGGGGCGCTCACGCGCGTAGCCCCGGCGCACCGCCGCCCCGGCCCCGGGCTCCCCCTGGCCCCGGGCTCCCCCCGGCCCGGGCGAGCTCCCCCCGCCGCCCCCCCCACTCACAGAGGGCTCTAGCCGGTCGCCCTCCATCCTCGCGCCGCCTGCCCGCAGGCTCTGCTGCAGCGGCCGGCGGGGCGCCGTCAGGTCAGGCCGGGGCGGGGCGGAGGGCGGCGAGCTGCCGGCGCTGCCCCGGGGCGTCTGCTCGCCTGGTGCCGCCCGCGCCGGGTGGGGCCGCCGCGGCGCCCAGCGCACAATGGCGGGCGGCCGCGGCACCTAGCAGCCTCGCCGGGCCGCGGGGGGCGGCCACACCCGCCGGGCGCGGCGCGGCGGGCAGCGGGGCGCGGTGCCGGCAGGGGGCAGCGCCGCGCCGCCTCCCCGCCCAGCCGCGCCGCGCCGCTCCGCTCCGCTCCGCGCCGCCGGAGCTGTCCAGCGGGGCCGGGCCGGACCGGGCCGGGCGGGGCGCCCCGCCCCCCTCGGCCAACGGACCCGCCCCCAGCCGCCTCCCAACTGCCGGCGCGGCCCAACGGCCCGCGGCGGCAGCCCGCGAAGGCGCCTCCGCGGCGTGTGTGCTTTTCAGCGCGTTTCCCAGCGCGGGGGCCGGAGCGCTCACGGGGAGCAGGAACCGGCGGCGGGTGCGGGCCAGCAGTTCTCAGGAGCTGTATGCTTGAAGGGAGAAATGAGTATTTTTTTCCAAGTGAGGCGACACCCATCAGAACCGTCGCTGAGCTAAGCTGAGGGCCCTCAGCACGGAGTGTTTAGTAGGTAATGCACTGCACATGCGAGGAAGTGGAGCGCAGCACCCGAAGCTGTCCTTTCCACTCAGAAACCCTCACAGTATGAAGAAATGGGGTGTTCAGAATTTTTATTGCCAGTTCACCCAGTGACAGGCATTCATTGGCACATACGGCAGCTGGGTCAAAACACAACCGCTCTCCAAAGCAAAATGCCCTACTTCACCCCACTGCCGCCTGCTGCCCTGGGCCGCAGCGTGTGCTGGTCCTCCGGGCCGCCGGCCCAAGACACCCGCAGCCTCACTGCTTCCCTGCCTGCTGCGCCTTTCCTGCCAGGGCTTCCTCATGGGACTGTGTCCACATGGCCCTCAGGATTACACAGAACCCTCCCAATGCTGGAGGAATAACCCAAAACACTCCGTTTCCTAGGACTTCGGCTTAAGTTCCTGTTCCTTACTCTTTGCTGTGGAAATAGTTTCTGCTCTCCCATTCAAAATCCCTTCATTACCGCCTTTAACAACAACATCACACACGTGTACCTATCCGTAAAGAGAATAATGTCATGATATCCAGGACATGGGAAAGCAAGCTGGGCAGTGGCTATTTTAGGGGCAGAAATGCACCAGGTGAGCCATGGTGGCTTTTGTGGCAACTAGACAGGCTGAAAACTAAAGATTATTATGAGTGTTTATGTCTGCATTTCCTGTCTTCTCTATACAAGGTTTGCATTTGAAAAGGTGAGGCAAGTATCCTTTTTGCCAACAGCCAGAGCAAACAGAAAATACATTAAATCTCTAGCTTCTTCAGATGTTGGGGAAGGTGCAGAAGCAATGCTGTCTGCAGTTATGTAGTATTAGGCTAAGGGAGAAAAATCACTTTAGTTAGGAAACTCAAGGTTAAGACATACAGTGTCCTTATATTACACAATGGATGGAGGTTTAGTTAATTAAAACAGATGGAGTAGGGACTATGTGAATGTTTAAGTGCTGTGAGTTTGACAAACCCTAAATTTGACCTATTTTTGCATAGTCTATTTAAAAGAATAACATTGGGATAATAAGCTCCTCCCCCCCTGAAAATTACATTTCATATGAGTCAATAAAGAAAACATATATGAAAAGTCTAATTTGTTTTTGGTCATTATTTACATTTGGGCTTCTGTGACCTGGCCATGAAATTTGAATGGAAAATTACACTTGGAAATTACGAAGACAGAGGTGATGTTTTTGCATGTCCAGCATTGCAAAGAAAAATAGATTAGAAGAACTTTTAAGATTACATTTAAGGGTGCATTTTTATTTTAGAAACCATCCTCTCAAAAATACCCAGTAGTAGGCTTGAAATTATTCTGATAATGCCACTAATGCATGTATATTCAAAATGAATCCTGTCACTTGACCAAGTCCATACACTGTCCTCCAGCAATAAAAGCATGCAAGGGAGGAAGAACAGGTTGATAAGGACATGTTTAGTTGTCAGCCTTCCAGCTACACATTGAGTAATGATTTGGACGTTTGTGAATAACTATATTATTAATCAACCTCCTTTACTATCCCTAAGTTTCCTGATTTTTAGGGCGCATTTTAAAGGATTTAGTTCTTAACAAGCATGACCCAGCCTTGACTACATTAGCACACTACCCATCGCTGATCCTGGATGTGACTGATTTGGGGCCACATAAACTATCCCCTGCAGACAAGAACAAAGCCTGTTTGGCTCTGCTACTGCCTTTCATACAGTATGACGAGCTTTGTCTTAGGCAGCACAGTAAGGGAAACCATGCTTCGCTTCACGCTGGAGGTGTAGTTGCCAGCCAAGGCCAGCGTTGTCAGTGGGGCCAAACCTGGAGCACACGTGTCCTTCCCGTCCTCCTGCAGCCTGCAGTTGCATCATAGTGCCAGCCACTCTCTCAAGTGAGGACTTGCGAGTGACTGCTTGTTCAATCCCCTAATAGATCATTAAGGTATTAACTTATTTGCATGTCTGTTTGCTCCGGCTTCAGGTACTTTAGAGCAGGATTTTAATTACCATCTCCTACACCACATTAAGACGTGACATGGATGAAAAAGTCTTTGAAGGCCTCCAAAGGGCAAAACTCCCCCTTCTGCACTCACACCTTTTTACTACCCTTTTGATCCAGTCCCAGCCTAGGCCTACTGCATTTGCAGTGCCACACTCTGCATTAGCTTTAAACTGTTGAGAGGAAGAAAAGAACAGGTAGGAATCACTGATACATTCAATGACTAAGAGTGCAACCCACTATCAGAAGAGACTCCTGTTGGTAGCCTCTGCAGAAAGGGTTAGTAAGCACAGCGTGGCCACCGAGGTCAGACCTACCCACCTGCTTTGCTCTCAGCTACGTACGTGCATCAGTTAGAAAGCTGTTCTACAGGGAATAACTAGGGATCCCTTTTTTACATCAAGAAATACCTCGAAAGTATCAAGAGAATTCAACTCATCCTGCATAATTTGCTCTTGTCCCCTCAGCAGGTGGGGCTTTCTGAGGGAGCTGGAGGAGTGCTTTGCATTCCCAAGATCAGCAGCACAGGAGAGAAACTGAAGGATGGTTTTGTTATCCTTATTTTCCCTCCTACCTGGGGTTAAATGTGCTTGTTAATTTAATCAGGAGTACACAGCAGTCTCCCAAGCACTGATTTGCATTAACTATCAGTACAATTTGAAGAAGGATGAGGCATTGGTTTTTGGTAAGCAATAGAAAGCCTGTACTGTTCTGTGTTATTTGTACTGCAATTGGGATCCTACCATATGAAGCAACACAGCCCTGTCCCTGCCTTGAAGAGCTCAGGGCATTTTGGCAACACCTCTCCTGCCTCCAGCAGTTGCGCTCGAGGCCACATTCAAATCCAGAACTGAGTCATTCAAGAGAGTTTTATTTACACTGCTTTTCTAGCCAAAGCGTGAGTGTGCGCCAGTTCCCTCCTAGTTTGCATTTCTCTGAAGTGCTCACTGGCTCACACTAGGCTTGCATCAGAGCAGAGCCAATAAGTACACAGCATAAATACACATGACATTCGGATTGAAGTGAAATTTGTCCTCAGCTAATGTGGCAGTACAGGCACAGTCTTGGGGACTACTAGATGGAAATTTTTGTCCCTGAGCAATAAGTATTTTCAGCCAGGATGGATGCAGTGGGGTTGCAGCCTACAGCCAGCTCTCTAAATCGTCAGCGGTGCAATTTGCTTTTCTACTTGGAGTTTAAGTGTTGAACCTTGAGGGTCATTATTTTCCCCAGGCTTTTCTCCATCTCACAGGCTTAGATATACGTTTAGCCCAGCAGTCAGGCTGGAACTTATGGTGCCTGTGAGAAATGTGCTTCTTTTGGCTTAGGAGTAAGGGCTTATCTTTGTCTTCTTGACAGTTACCCTTCAGCTGTGTCACTCTGAACAGCCAGCAAGGGCCTACAGCCCTTGGGTGTTTCAAAATACAGAGAAAATGATGATGACTTGAGGTTTTGTGGTCATAAAATAAAAAATATCAAACCCTAATCTGAGGACTTTACTTTATCTGCATTCAAACTTCCGTTAGGTTGCAGTGGGGAAAAAAATCATTATTTTAAAGAGTGCTTGCTTTATTTTTCATGTACAGCCACTGTTGCAACTTTTCTCCATCCCACTGGTGCTACATTTTATCTGCTGAGGACTCTCAGTAACTGTGTGAGACTGTAATGCTTAATTATTTTGCATATTGCTGTTCTGTTCCCACTGCCTTCTCTACTTCTAATTGTGGCTATCCCTGTCCCTAAGGACAAAGCTGGTAGCTCACTCTTGCTTTATCACATCCCTTGCTGTTGTAGACTCCTCAGAAAATCCATCACTGAAATGTTGAGGGCATGTCTATGCTGTAGAAACACACCTTTGTCACACACGCTGACTAACTCAGCTAAGTAACTCAAATTAAAAGTGGCAAAGATAGGCAAGTTGGATTTTAATTCTTCTTAGCTGCAAGATTTCAAAGTCAGACTCCTCTGTAACATCGAACTTAAGCTGTTAACCCAAATCAAACACCAAGTTACCTTTACATGCTCTTTTAACCCAAGCCTTTTAACCTAAGTCACCTTTTTGCACAAATACCCCTCACAATACAGACATAATCAACACACTTGTGGATACTCTGTAAACAGTACTAAAGACGGCTCTTAAAAGAAAGGCTTAGTCTCCTCAAAGGAACCAAACACCCGAACAAGTGTTTTCCCACACATAAACAAGAAATATCTAAAGCTTTATCTTCTGGAAGTCAAGGAGCAGAACTTCGAGTGAGTCAGGCAGCTCAGAACAACCCACTGACTTCTGCAGCCTCTCGTAAACTTTTACTTTTATTTCCTCTTTTCAGTTCCTTCTGTGACTTGGTTTTTACACCACTATGTAGCTCTATCCTTATCCTCCTCTCAAGAAATGAAATGAAAAAATGCTATTATAAAAGAATTGTACATCAGTCACTGTATAAAAACAGACAGAAGACAGGGACAGAAAATTGGTGTTTAGTTATCTGCAGGGTCTGGGTGGAGAGCTTGCAGAATTTCATATGCTCTTAACAATTATTTTGAAAAGTTGACATGTTCTCATATGGGGTTTTGGGCTTGTTTTTAAAAGTATCCATTTCTCAAAATGTGTTTCCTGGAGCACTGTTTTCAAAGCTGGTCTTTATGAATCACACGCTCTCAGCTTCTGCAAACCATGCTGAGCAGGAATAGATGATAAAATAAATGAGTGAGGAAATAACAGAAGAGACTAGGGATTTTTATCAAAAAATGGAGTATGCCAAGACCCTCATTTCAACAAAATCAACAGCTAGTGCACACAGTGTCAGTGATGCTAGCCTCTCTCTGAAATTCATACTGTTTTATATTGGTTTATGAATTTTATTCCTTTTACAGAAAAATACCCCAGAATGTTTCTACTACATGGAGACATATTGGTATCAATTACACCATCAAAAACAAGTATTTATTTACAGAATCTAAAAATTCATTAAAGTTATTATAAAGGAATAAAGGAATATAAAGCATTTCAAAGAAGAAAACATAAGTCTATAAAAAATAGAACATAATTTTGAATAGAGTGAGGGAGAATAATTGTGGGGGTATGTATTTGTGTGTTGACTATTGCAAAAGGAAATTTATGGACAGTGAAGAAGGGGGGGGGGGGAAGCCCCAAACCATTTGTAGAACATTATATGGTTTTGAGGCAGTTGAATGCCCTTCTTTGCTAAGAGTTGAATTGAGACTTTAGAGTCCTGAAAGAAGGTCATACGATCTCTTTATGCCTCAGTGCCTCTACTATAAAATGTAGCTAACAGTTAATCTATCTCACAAGGATATTTTGAAGTGCTCAGATGCTACTGTGATGATTGTGACAGATGCCTTGGAAGCCTAGAATATCTCAAAGACTATTATATTGAGCCATAACAGATGTTGTGGACATATGGATTACACAAGGACTATCATATTGGGCTCTAAGCATTATATGTATCTTTGTGTTCCAGGTATAATGTGTAAGTTGTGAGTGTGAAACAGAATCACAGGGGAATAATATCACACAGGAATATTAATTAAATCACTAATAAAGATAACATCTCTGTGGAGCCACATCCCCCGGGGAAAGTGGGGGGGATAAAGATTTGCTCTGGTTTGAGAGGCTTGACACAGAAGGTAAGCTACATAGGAAAACAGCATGACCCCCTTCTATAAAAGAGGTCACCTACTCAGAGTCTAAAAGCTGATAAATCAGTATATCATACCTGTTAGGATCCTATATAGCAGATAGGTGAGTATGTGAGTATAAGGTATTGTTATTACATTCTGTCTCTCTAGTAGGAGTTCATTGTTCTGTGACAGCTAGACGTTTACCAGTCTATGGATTCAGTACATTAATGCTCTCAGGCTTTGTTGAAACAGCTTTACTGATTAAAGAGTACGGGAAAGGGAAAATGAGGCTAATGAGACCTCTAAGCAGTAATACCCTGCCCCTAAGCAAATACAGTTTACCAAGCAGGACAGTCCTTTTGCTGGCATGGTTTATGTCACCTGAGAAAGAAGCTTAATTATCCCAGCAGAATTACTCTTCTGCTGGTCCAAGCTGCTCCTCCTGCAGTGGGCATTGCTGGTATGGTTGGGTAGTCTTGGCTGGGTAGACTAGGTCTACTCCTGTCTCTGGGAAAGCAGAACCGCAGGTGGTGAATTAAACTCAAAGCTCGTGGATAACATCAATAAATTACAAAGGGGCTGCAACCTAAAACCCCACTCTGAAGGGAAAGAAATGCAAAAGGAAAAGTGGAGAGTGAGAGGTCTCAAGAGCTGGCCCTTGAAGAGTTTCAAATAAGAGTGACAACCTCTACAAAACAGTCTGCTAAAAGAACAGCACAGCTACTGCTCCTATTTTCTTCAGGTTCATCAAGTGTCTCTTGAGATGGGACTTGGCAACTGTGATACTCTGTGTATAAAGAACAGCACTGTTTGTAATAAATATGCATATTTCACTCGAAAGTGCTAACTCAGTTATCTGCTGAAGCATATGCTCTTGCGAAGGGAAGTCTAATTCGAGTTACCAGCACAAACTGTTTAACTGTGAGAGACAGCACAGAAGTATCATCCCCGTTTAAGGGGAAATCACAGGCAAAAGGGGATCTTTGCCTGAAGCCTTTATGACTGTGTATTGTGTAAAGTGGTTGTGACAGAAACAAGACTTGGCCATCCGAATTGCAGGCATGACTCTTCCCCAGCAAGGAGAAGCAGAATCTCACCCAGGAAAGACGTCTCTCTCCCTGCTCCACATGTTCATTCAGACCATTTAGGAGAGGGAGTGGGAAGCAATGGTGGGTGAACTGGAACTGCAATTTGAACGCAGTCTCTGGATACGACCTAAAATGACTCTACCTTCAGAACAGAAACAGTGTCTTCCAAATAAGCCCTTTATACACTGCACTTATTTTTAAATTCAAAAATGCCATGTATTTCAGTTTTTTTAAAATCCATCACAGCAAAGTCTTCGGTGGGGGGAGAAAAAGCTCCACATTTCTGACATGTATCAGCAGCTCTCAATATATGAGCAGTTGGATTTTTTTTCCTGTTTTAACAAATGCACACACTACTATTTCCCCCCAAATACTTGCAAACTCTGAATCATTTCCTGTGGGTGACACTTTTCACTCCAGCACTGTCCGCAGCCACACCAACTACTGATAATAGAAAAAGCACCAAGTAACACATTGGCATGGCTACTGCCTACATTAGCACACCATATCCACAAACTAGCAGAAGGACAAACTGTCATTTACAGAATAGAAAGCTGCAAAAATGCCAGATGTCTAACCATTTCAGACTGACTGAGTAACACTCCACATTTGTTGTTTTGGTTTTTTTTACTTTTTCATCTGACGGCCTCGGAAGCGTGCCGCAAACATTACACAAGCCTCCAAGCACATCAATCTTAAAGATGAGTTAAATTGGCCAAAAAAAAAAGACAGAGGGAATTTGAAACAGTTAAAAATAGCGGGCGGGAGGCGCCGTTCCCTGCTGTAACGAGCGACCCTTTCTTCCAGACACATCCCGGGCAGCCCCGTGCCCCTCGCAAGACGCCGCTGGCCTTGGCGCCACTCCCGCCGAAGGGGCGCACGGGCGACAAACCCCGGACTCCCCCCGCTCCCCTGCTCGCTCCGGGACGGCACCCGTATCCCCGCCGCCAGCCTCGCGGCTCGGAGCGCCGCTTTTCAGCTGTCTTCAGCGACAACCCAGAGCCCTGGCGCTCCCGGCCGCCGCGCGGCCAGCCCAACGGCCGAGGGCCGCCATGGCCGCGTGCCGCTAACGGACGCCCGGCCCCGCCGCGCGCCGCGCGCACCTGCGGCCGTTGGCCCGCGCACCGGCCGGGCGTGGGGCGCCCAGCTCAGGCCCGCGGCACGCGCCGCCGCTCGCCGGGAAGGAGCCCGCCCGGCCCGGGGACCCCGCACAGCCCGGCCCGGCCCCCCGGCCTGGGACCCCTCCGGCCCCGGCCCGGCCCGGCCCGGCCCGGCCGCCAGGGGGCGGCGTGGCGCGTGGGGGGCGGCGGCGGCGGCGGCCCCACCTTGCCTCGCTCCAGCAGGTCCATGATGTAGCCGAAGCGGCTCCCGTCGGCTGCCGCGGACATGGCGGGCGGGAGCGGCGGCGGCGCCGCGCGGAGCCGCCGGCCGTGTGGCCGCGGGGCGGGCGGCGGGGCGCCCGGGGCGGCCGCGCTCTGAAAATTTCATGAGGGGCGGCGGGCTCGGAGGCGCGGCCCCGCCGTGCGCGGCTCCCTCCGCCCGCCGCGCCGGGCCCCCCCGCTGCCCTCCCCGGCTCCGCTCGCAGCGGCGCGGCCAGCGGACCTGTCCCTAAACCGATCCGCCTCCTAGCGTAACGTGCTCCCTGCCATCACTGTCTGCGTACGTACATACATACAAATAAATAAATACATAAATGCATGTATGTATGTGGCTTTGGCCGGTCCCCGTGGGACGGGACAGGCGGGGCAGCTTGGGTAAGCTCTTAATGGTTTCCAGGGGAGGCGCTGCCTCTGCAGCGGCTGTTGGAGACGGCTCCTGCTGGGGTGTTTTCTGGCCTTTGCTCACCGCGCAGAGGCTGCCCCTGGGACCGTGGAGGCACGCAGCCCGCAGGCTGGAAACCCCCCACCTCGCAGCAGTACGGGCTTCGGGGTGGGCTGGCTATGGGAGTACACCTCAGGATACCCACAGATACCGTGCTGCCTCCTGGGGTGCCACAGCTGCCTGCGCTAGGTTAAAGATAGCAGGCTGCAGACTCATGCTCTGGTCAAATCTAAGTATCACGATGTAAATATACCCCCAGTCTTTGCTGGATCCTATGACATGGCCATGAGTTGCATTTAAAGGCTCACACAAGAAGTGCTTTTGAAAAACCTTTGGGGCTGATCCTGCAGCTGGATCTGCTGTAGTAGGCAGTACCAAGGTAGACATGCCTCTTTTCAGAAAGAGGGACTTGAAAGCACAGTTCAAAATGGGATGTATGCACAATGCATTTGTCCAAAGGCACCATCTTTTTCTTAAATGACAAGCTTTTATTTAGATGAAAGAGTGTTTAAGCACATCTATAAAGAATAGCATCTACTGCTGCAATGTACATAATTGTGAGGATGAACTGCGTGGTTGTGTTTGCTCTTGGCTAACAGCATATTTGTAGGGTAACTCAAACAGGAGGAAAACGTCTATCATCTATTTTGCTGTATCCCAGAACTTGATACTGCCACTCAAGGTGAGATAGAGGCAACATGCCTGTATATAACTGAGGCAGCAAAACGGATCCTGGCAACTTAAGTACTCGGGGATGGGCGAGTTGCTGCTTGGGGCAGGCAAGCTGCAGGGCCCACTGCAGGACTCACAGCTGGCAAGAGGGCCAGCTGCAGGGAGAGACACTGCAAAACCACCCGAGTGCTGTGGGCAAGAAGGCCCACAGGACAGCTGGGGAACGATGCCTCCAACTCCTGCTGCGTGCTGCCTGGCTCACTCCCAGCAGCTGCAGTAGCCTGCTTCTGGCAGAGGCACAAAAGGTCGCTTTAGCCAGCATTTGGCTCATTTCTTCCTCCTCTGGTCCTAGAATCAACCCCAAACCCTTAGGTCCCCACTGCCCCAAGACTCAGAGAAAAGGGCTAACAAGTAGCTAGTCCCCTACTCTCATCTCCTCTCCCCCTTGCTCACGCCCAAACTAAAATGTGGAAAGGGGCAAGCCACTCTTACACTTTAGATACCAGGTAGCCCATGGAGCACATCACTCCATGTGCTATGAAACACCCTTTGGTATGTTTTTACCAGTATAATGTATCTCTTTGGAGGCTGTATTTCCTAAGCTTACTGATACTGTAGTAATGTTATCCCAGATTCTTTCTACAGGTTACTCACTGAAACAATATACCCTTTCTTTCTCAGGAAATGGGACACAGGAACAGCTACCAGACTTTTCTGTTACTAGATACCGTAGAATTATATATATCAGATGACTCATTAACCAAATAGCTTGTTATTGGGATATAGACACACTTTCAGCATGCTTCAGTGTTCCACGTATTGCTTTTGTGCAAGGAGCTTAGGAATAAACAATGGGGAGAGAGGCTCAGGGGACAATCAACTGTCATCACCCACACAGTTAAGAAGTCCTTGATACATAATTTAACGTGCCGTGAGATATTTTACTTCTCTGATCTTACTCCAGCTCAGTAAATGGCACTTGTGTGGGACATTTTCACCATTGTAATTTCTTTGGTAAGCATTGACTGCAGTCAGAAAGCAGAGCTCGCTCAGCTTGGGACAGTGGACTGTCTAAAATAGTGTCTCACATCTCCCAAGCTGCTCATGTAATCATTTTGAGGACTCCACTTTAGTCCTGAGCTAAGCAACTGAGGCACTCCCATGTCAAGGAAGAAGATTATACCACAATATCAGTGTGAATCTCTAAATGATAGCTAGAGCCAAGCAACAAACATACCTTTGACCTTACCGTTCAGTAATGACAGGCCATTTGAAAAGCTGAGGAATTTACAGCCCTTTCTGCTCTGCGATACAGAAGACAACAGCTCCTTATGCAGCAGTTTACCACACTAAAAACCTTTCAGCTTGAGGCACGTCTACACCTGAATCTTGTTGCAGATTTGTTATGTTCATGTTAAGCAACCCACAACACCAATCTCCCAAACCATAGGAGACAACGGTCTCCCATGGCATGCACACCATATGTCTATTCTGAAGTGGTTGCACTTTTGCCTTGTGCTCTTTGGCCGTGAATCACACTGTTACTTTGAATTAAGTGCTCTGAGTTTCCGGCTGCTGTCTCATGATTTTTTGCTCCACCAGTGCGTTTTGTTTTGCTTCTTTCTGCTATACATGGGGTTTCTGACCAGTCTGGGGTGGAATTCCGGGGCTTGGGATTGAAAGGGAAGGTTTCTCCTTCTTTCACCTTCTTATCTCTCATTTTTATTAAATTGATCTACAACACAATCACAGCTCGCAAGGAAGCACTGTGGTTCTCATTACAACATGCTATATATGTAAAGAGATGTAAATACAGCTCATATGATAAAGTCAACCAGGGCAAGAAGGATACTGGAGGAGGAGGAGGAGAAAGAGAGGGTTCTTTTGTGCTCTTTTCTTGGAGCAGCTTTATTTCAGAGTAAGCTTTACTACCACTGATGTTCCTCCAGGTATGGGTGGCTGTCAGTGACGGGTAAACAGGAGGATGTCGCAGCCCCCTGTGGCATTGATTTTACAGCTTCAGCAATGGCTTACCTGTATGACAGCTCTGACCATGAGCCTTGTATGACAGCCCTCTCCACCATCAGCCCTGCAGAAAAGGGTATTTCTGCAGAGCACTGCAAGACTTGACAGAGCCTCGTGGAGACTTTAGTAACATTAAAACGGACTGTCTCCATAGATCCAGAATAGTTAGGAATTCAAGACTACTCTCTGCAAGAGATATCGATTCCTGTAGCCATTCTGCGGGATCCAGTTTACCTTCCCTTGGCTGGAAGAAAGTCTGTGCCAGGCTTTATCTCGAGTAGCTGCAGAATGACAGCAGAATGTGCCTTTGGAAGGCTGCAGACAGATGGAAACACTTCGCCTTGCAGCTGGTGGCCGAGGAACTTTCACCCCTCTTGGTAATCATTCACTGTGTTTTACAAAACCTTTGCAAGGTAGGCTGTATATCAGAAATAGCCAAGAACTCCTCACCTGTTCCATCAATCTCAAAACACATCATATTATATTAAAATTAAATAACTAAAATTAAATTAAAAATTAAATTAAATAGTAGAATGATTCAATTTGCTTTATGCCACTTAGTCTTGAAGCAGGTCTCCAAACAAGCAATTATCCTAGGCCAGATTATCTGATGATCTGAACTGATTTGTACAAATGTATTCCAGTGGAAAATCTGGCCCAGTATTGTAATCCTGAAATGTCGTGTGACACAGTGCTCTGTCTTGGCACATTGATATGGAAATTCAATTGTAAAGAAAATTTATATTTCCTGACCTGTGAAATATGTTGATTCTTCACCGACAGTAGTGACAGCTCTAGATTTGCTGCTTGATCTCCTCTAGCTCAGTTTCTGCTTCTGAAATAAATCTGAGTAGTGAAGCCTGATGCTATTTTCTTTCTACTCTCCTAGGAGTCAAAGATATTTTCTTGTTTCATTATAGAGTGAATTCACTCAAGCACACACCCTTTATACCAGCCTAGTATCTTGCCCAGGGGGCTTCCCCCACCATACATGTGTACACCATGCTTTAAATTGTTGCCCATCATTACATGAGGAAATCTATTTAAAGATGTTTTGAAACAGTTACAAGTGGCAATATAGAAAGGACCAATAAAATTAATTCAGTACTGAGGAGAGGGGGAGGGCTTCCATTTTACGGTATTCATAGGGAAAGGGATCTGTATAATGTAATTCCATCTCACAGGACTCAAATGTTATGACAATTTCAATGCCAGAGCAATAGAGATGGCAAGAAAGATGATGTTATAGGTAGTGGAAAACTATGCCAGTATTCAATATGACCTACCTCAGTGCTAAATTGTACATTTGAACAAACATTTGAAATCACAGAAAAACCCGTATGCATATCCAAGCACACGTCTCTGATAAGAATTGTGACCCGCATTTATTCGCATAGCAGCATTCAAAGGACTAGATCCAATTCAAGCAATACTAAAGAGAGTTGGTGTAAATAGTTTATGAATTTTATGTAAACAGCTTCCTTCCGTAGGGAGTGATGTTGATGGGAACTGTCACCAGCTGAAAAAAATTACCATGAAACAGATGAGCCCTTCTGATGATTAGAAAGCCTTTACAAGCAGCATAAACGTGATGTGACCAAACTGTATTTCAAAGCTCACAGTACCTGCAGGCAGACCTAAACCTCTCCCTGCAACAAAACCCATCTGCAGTTGTTCTTTTAGGCATGAAAGTGGGATGTTATATTTTTTCCATTCCCATCTGTGGTGTTCTGGGGAGGAAGAAGGAAGACAAGCTGGAGTCTCTTAGTAAGCAACCAACACGCAGACAGTGAGCTGCCTCCTTTTGCATAGATTCCATCCTCAGCTGAGGTTCCACCACAGATACCTAGGGCAGGCCACCTATCTCCTGCCCCTTCTCTCTGCCACTCCTCGTAACAAATCCCACTCTGGGTTCAGACTTAGTCAGTGATTCTCTGGAATCCCCGGATCTCCCTCTGTGATGCAGCTGTCTGTTCACGCCCTCACTTTGTGTCAGAGAATTTGATTTTACATCCTCAGTGTCTATAGTCTTCCTTAGTGTCTAAAGACAAACATAGTAAAAGGCGAATTTCAAATCCACTGACATTTTGTTCAGCTTCATTCACAAAGGGCAGATGTGACTTGCGTTCAGACCTCTCTGACACCAGAGCTAGCTACCTCCAGGCTTTTTGCCTTTCTCCACTTAAACACCTCCTCCAAGTACCATAAACATCTCCATGCACTACCTATAAGGCACCAACACACAAAAGAAAGTATAGAGTGAAAACTGCATCTGTGCTATATAGAAACATATCTTTCCATATGATTTCCTCTTAGACTGTCCCAGATGACACTGGTACAGTATCACATGCCCCTGGGAACAAGTTCATTTAAGAAATATGGGTTAATTATGTAGACTACTATTAATATTTAATATATTGAGTATGTTATTATATATTTATAAAGAATCAGTCAAAGTATGTAATGATGCATACTATGAATATGTAATGTAGTGGCCATTTAATGCTACAAATACAGTTCATCAAATTTGACAATATAAAGAGAATTTCATGTATCTAGAGTTTTTTAAAATATTAATTGAGTGAAACATTGCAGACTGATTCTATTAATTTACTTGAAAGAATTTGTCCAACAAAGAAATCAGAGACATGGAAATTAGGGAAAGATGAGGGAAAGACAAATACAACTGAGATATGCATGCAACTGCAGTGATATATACTTTAGTGATTTATGCGTTCAAGTTACAGAAGAGACAGGTCTATAACAGTGAAGGCTCTGAAGAAGAATGGATAGGCCTGAAAGCTCTTCAGACTCAGCTGGCCTTTAAAAAGTATTACATCTCTCTACAAAGTTTGCTTAATTTATGTGTTCAAGGTTTAAATGCAGCAGCTGGGCTCCTACACTTGTCTTTAAGCTTAACTACACCAGGATTGGGTTTGAGTTAACTTTCCTTTTTCAAAATGGTATGCCCTCTGTTCCTTCAACTAAATTCTTTGTATGTATTTACCAGGCAGTTAATACAGTCTTTAATCCCCATTGAAAGTGGATTAAGTTCACTGCGGATTGAATTTGCTCGACACAATGTCTGTGTAGACCCTATTGTACCTTCATTAGTCAGACAACTACCATCCTTCCCTGCTGTGCACCACACCAGAATTATCATTTCTGTTTACTTGTGCATCTTCCAGTGGTCTGCGGTTCCCCTGATCCGATCCTACAACCCAGTTTTAATACAAATATCCAGCTGGGATGAGCACTTACACAAATGTCACCCTGCTGGAGGAGCATCCATAGCACTGTAACGCGGTCAGCCAGAGCAGCAGCACAGCAGCTCTGGGCAGGCAACCCCCAGCCCAGGGGGACTCTTGCATCTCTGTCCCCACTCTGAGGACTGACAAAGGTGCTGGTGACCCCTTAGAGATCCACCGGGATAAACAAAGTTGGCATATGTATATAAAGGGATATATAGTACTGAACAAAAAAGGCCAAAAATGTCACTCATGGAATGTTATCTAAAGTCACAACAAAGCACGTTGTTCCTAGTAGGATTAACAAAAAGCCAAGGGCAAAATACAGCACTCCACCTGCTAGCTGTTTGCACTGTGAGGAGCCCAGAGGGCCTGGGACAACTCCCCCAGGCCCAGGTGTGGGATGGATGCTGAGGCTGGCCAGGGGAGGGGGGAGAGAGGTCTGTCTGGGGCCAAACCGCCCAAAGCGTGGTTCCGGCTGGTTCCCCCCCGTGTGTCACAATGCAGCGCAAGCAAAGTGCCACAGTGTGCATAGCCAGCTGTTGGTGTACTGCAAGAAAGCAGTCCCATGAACGCTCAGCAACCCTTTGGGACGTTGTCCCTGCCCTGCACGCGCTACAGTGCAGAGCAAGGTCGGACACATCTTGCTGCAGGGACCTGGTTGCTGCAGAAGGATAGCTATCGAACAGGTAAAAGGCAGAAGCACAGCCCCTGATGATATGGCTCTTGGCCCTAACACTGGCAGACAAGCACTTAAACACCATTCTGTAGTTTCCAGGCTTCGCTAATCAGAAATCTCCCTGGTTTTCAATGTAACTTTCTCTTTATTCCTTTGACTTCTACATGCCTCTTGACAACTTCAGCAATTCTCCCTGGCGTGCTTGCAAAGGCCTCCTTGATGCACCAACCTAACTGAGTGGAATGGATTTCCCTCTGATTCAGCTGTAACTCAGGAACTTCACGGAGTCACGCTCACTTCGCCCAGCTGTGAAGGAGAGGAAAGTCAAATGCATGTTGCTCTGCCAAGGGTAGCTCCTTCCAGAGTTCTCCCCAAACCACCTGCCAACCAAGGACTTCACAGTAGTTAAAGTCAAGACAAACCCTTCTTCCACTAGCTAGAAATACTGTGTTATTTATTACCTTTTTCCTTTTTTTTCTACCTTCCTACCTTTTGCCTACTCTTTTCAGGTAGAGCTGGGGTGAGTGAAATAAATTATGTTTGCAAAAAGGACATTTTGGTCTCATTTGATTTTATTTATGTTTTACCATGATTAAAATGTCATCAAGAATAATCGGCTCCTGACTGACATGAGTAAATTGGCAGAAGTGTCTAGCCTAGAGCTGTCTCAGCCTCTTAGTGGGCTCTTTGCACCAAGACAAAGCACCTCTGAAGTGTCTGAATCTTCCTTTGCCAACGCTTGTAGTGTACAAACCTTCACCAGAGTCACTGACATCAGAACATTTATTTTTGAAAGGAGGAAAAATCACTCTTCGTTTACCTTCCTGTTTGCTCCAAATCTGGCTAGCCTCAAAAAGGAGCACAAAGCTCAGCTTGTTCTGGTGGCAAAGCTAGTCCATGGGTAGCTGGAGGAGGCTGGCTAACTGGAAGGGGATGAGAGGGGCACCCAGTCCAGACTGGCTATCAGATCAACAGCTGCTGCAGAATTTAGTTTCCTTTTTTAGAAGGGAGCTCGTGGGAACTGTTGCCCTTCATAGCTTGCAGAGTCTTTGGCGCAAAAAACAGCCCTCCCTGGAGACCATACACTTCATGCATCTCAGATACCAGTCTGTGTGCTTGTTCAGGCTTCTGCTGCAGCCAAAAGTAGACTGCTTTCCTTTGCTTTGCATAGGGAACCCTGAAACTACCCTGCGCTGGGGCTTTTTGACCATGACTTGAAGTCATGAGAGGTAAAAGAAAGCCTGCGATAGTCCAGACGGCTTACAGCTAGGTTATCAGAGATGCAGAACTAGGGTCACCCAGAAACAGGAGGAGAAATGTCTAAGAGCCCAGCTCCCACAATGCACAGGCTTCTGCAAGCACGGAGCAGGCTCTGGTGCCTGCGTGGACGCTGAGCTCCTGGGTCACCGAGCCCCAGAGCGTGCCAGCAGGGGTTACTGCGATGGGTAGAGGCAGCTTTCCCACTGCTAGCTGCTGTTCCCCTCATCTGAGATCCCTGAATACCCCTTGCTGGGGAAGGGTGTCCATCTCGGGCAAACAGGGTGCAACATCGGCTGCTGTGGTTCCCTCATAATTGGGGTTAATAATAACCATGGGAAGCCTGTGGCAGCAGAGGGGAGGGGAACACCACATGGCCTATGGCCAGAGAAGCTCACCTCACTAGTAAGGTTTACACCTTTTCTTTAGATATCTACCATCACAGCATTTGCTGCTACCAGTAGCTCCCGAGTCCGCAGAAGGAAGGTGTTTGAAGCTGGAATTTATTTACACTGAAAACAAATGTTAAGGCACAGAGCCATCAGGAAACTTTGGTAGTTGTAGCAGTTTCCATGGGCTGCTGAGGAACTTATCTATAGCAACTGGGAAGCAAGTGAGGGCATGCATTCTTTCTGGCCATATACAGAGAGTTATATATAGAATTATATACATATATATATAGAAAAGCCCTGTGATTGCATTGGAAAGCCTCATCCAGACACAGCTCCAGCAGAACCCTGTCCTTGGCCTCAGCAGGGAGCGGCATATTTGAGAGGCTATTTCAGAAAGATGCTGGGCAGCCCGCACAGCCTGGGGACAACTGATCTGTACAATATGAAAATACAGACAGGAGTGCAAGTGTGCCCAGTCCTTCTAAGACTTCTGATTCGTTCTTAAGTGTCTTTGCACTATTTATAGAAGCAACCCCCAGTTCCCATCTACATGCCTTGCAGTTCAGGCCAATGTTAAACAGTCCAACCAGTGAAAACAGTCCTCAATATAAAGAATTTACAGGCTGAGGCAAAACAACAACAACAACAAAAAGCCCAAACTGATGTTGAGGTAGGATTAAAGAACTGTAGAAAACAGGCCAGCAGGGTCCTTAAGAGATCAGTGAGCCACCAAACCACCCCAAGGCAGGATAAGCTGTCCCTACGTCATTCCCGAGTTGCTAGCCTAACCTGATCTGAAAGAACACCACTGCTGAAAGCTCCACAGTCTCCCCGGGCAGCAGTTTTATATAGGTGCCTTTCAGCACAATGCTTCTCCACAGTGAGTTTGAAATTTAAGGGGATTTTAATGGTATAATAAGCAATACAAAGGTTGGGTCCAAGCTTAAAATGTAATTTTAGAAAATGGGCCTATTTTTTAAGATGTGGTTATAATTTAAATAAAATTGCTAAATGAAGGCTCCTTGGATAGTATAACACCAAATAAATATAGCACTGAGCTTGGAAAAACCTTTAAATTACCCCAAAGTAGCATGCAATTTCAATAGGATTCCAGCATATTTAGCTTTCTAGGCAGCATAAGCACCACTCTTCTCCCCACAAGCACTTAGGACTGGTGAAGAAAAATAAAAAGCTGTGCATTGACTTCTATTCTGAAATTTTCATGTCAAATTGTTTTTTAGTGGATTCTCCATAAAATGGCAAGGTGGGATCCTTCCCTCCCAGGGTGAGGCAGAGCCTCTGTAGTGCACGTAGCAAAGAGGACACAGGGAGGGAGGTCTGGATGAAAACCTAGTGATGGCTCCTGCAAAAATAGCTTCCTTAAGACCTCCTGGCTATCTCACAGGAGCATTTCAACTCCAGACTGCTAGAATGCAATGCGGTTTTAACCAATGCACAGGGAAGCCTCAGGTCCTTGTGCAAGAGCCTGCTTATCCTCACTGTTACAGGTTAACGTGGAGGCCACCTTCACACACATACACAACTAAAACTGTCAAAACACAGGCTTCCATATGCATATCTTCCTCCTTTTATTTGTGAATTTAACATAAACAACCCTATTTGGCAAGCTGAAAGCTCTCTCCTTACCACAGACATTTTCTCTCCCATGCACATTTTGAAATTCTCAAAAAGAGAAGTTGCAAATCATTGTCTCCACGCAGATTTTCTTTTCCTTGATGAGCTTCCCCTTTTTATTTGAGACAGAACTTGTTCATTCCTCAGGATCCTGTTCATTCTCCAGTGGTAATCACCACTTTTGACCAGCCCTGTCTGCAAGTAGAGTCTGTACTTACAGAGGTACATTTTAAAGGATGTTCTTACACTGCAGTTATCAAACAAGGCTTTTTACCGGTGTCTCAAAAGCAAAGCAGTAGTATGGGATTTTGCTGCCTTCAGTGGGTTCAGCTTGGAGGTTTTCATTTTCTGTGCCCTGAGAATATGCTCTGTGGGCAGTTCTTCACCAAGAACATGAGACTGACTTGCAAAAATGCAAGAGCTACAGCTTAAAATAAGAGTTTTGTCTGCTTCCCAAAGCAACAGCTCCTTGATTTTTATTAAATTGGGAAGCTAATCAAGCAAATAAAGACCAGGAAGACAAAAGCTTTAACATGGTGGGCTGAAAGTATAATTCTAGGACATAGCGTAACCAATCAATCGAGTGATTTAAAAATTATTTAGTACAGAGATAATGATACCCTCCTCTGAGTCATCCAACACTTGTCTAAAGTCAGGAGAACTGATCAGATGGCACCTACTTGCAACAGCAAAGCAAGAAATTTTCTAACAACCACAGGATCTAACACCAACCTAAATAGACCAAGATTTTCATTCAAGTGATGAATTTCAGAGATGCTTCATATTTTAGTTGCAGCAATAGCATCTGCTTGCCTGAGAGTCTCCTTCCTTCTCATGTCCTGACAGCATGTCTTCTACCTCAGCAGAGGCACCAACACCAGTTCCTCCAAAATGCGAGGAGACGAGCTCCCCACAGAAGCACTTTGACTTCGTAAATCCTTGCTTCTTCCCCTCCACACAAGGTAATCCCAAACAGAATAGCTAAGGACTCGTTGCAAAGACAAAATGTATTTTTCTGGGAACACTACTGTTTCTAAGGGATATTTCATTTTTGATAGTGGCTGGCACTGAGAACAGTTTATTTGACATAGCTTCTTTTGCTCCTCTTAGGTTGTCTTTTAATTTGTTACGGGGAATTAGCTCATGAGGCAAGGCAGACCTTTATTATGTGTTTCAAAATACATAATATTTAGATGTTTCTCCAACATCCAATTTACTTGTTAGTCTGGTCTATTGCAGCTGATGACTGTCACATCTAGAACAAAATTTCTCAAGATGAAGAGTCCATATCCAAATACAAACATATTTAGCAACAGCCTTCCAAAATTGTGTTGTCACATCTGCCAGTAGCTATGAACAAATCCAGAGATTAAAGCTGCTGTGAAAGCCTTAATGATGATGTTTGAAACCTCAATCCTCACATCCTATTGAAAGGATGCATTTAACTTCGTTAGTCTAAAGAAGCCAGTTCAAAGCTGCTTTTCTGGAACAGGAAGCAGAACGAGAGCCATGGTTTGTAAGCCTTTCAGATAAGATGGGGGCACCCAGCCAGCATACATTTGTCAGCTGGAGCCAACACCAGCAAGTTTCAAGTGCTGCTGAAGATTAAATAAGGTATTAATTTTATAAATGCAATCTTAACAAGGAGGAAGAATTAGGGAGCAGGGCTGTTGTATGACACTACTGCTGAAATATCAAAAGGCTGCAATGGTGGCTGTTCTCCACAGTGCAAGCCCTTGTAGCCAAGACATTTTACATCCTCAAGTACACAATAAAGCTATTTCATCTGTTAATTCCTTATTGAGGGCTCAAGCTCTGTCATGTAAAGCTGTGGTTAACACAAAATTATTACAGGTGGACAGTAATTTCATGGTTTGCTTTTCGTAGCTACATTTAAACTTTACAGATTACATTTAAGTTTTAGCTGGATTTGAACATCATAGTTTTTAAAGGTATTTTAGCTTCTAGACTCCACTTCTGCTTTTATCTGTGAAACGTTTATCTATCAATTTATCATTTATCATTTTGCTAGTCAGAAGACATGATAACCACAAAAGTGGGAGAGGCAATGCAGGCCAGCATTAACCACATAGTAAGTCAGAATCTAAATGGCTGCTGCACAGGAACAGTTAATGGTCATACTCATCATGCGTGCAGAGATGGTTATTAGCACAAAGACAAATTTTGGTCAACTTAAAAAAGATTAAAGATCTCAAATCAATCAAAGTAATTAGATTCTCAATGAGGGGTGAAGGCATAAGCAGTTTGCTGACTTCAGAACAAACTATAGGAGTTAACTGGAAACAAATATGCCTTCTGCAGCCTTTAGAAGAGGGTAAGTGTGCTGTCAACATTCAAACTGAAAAGATGCTGTTAAGTTATTAGCTGAAAAGAAAAAGTTGGAGAAGAAATGGGGGTCAAGGGACGTGAAATGGAAGATCTGGCTTAACAAGCCAAGGCAGTTTACAGTTAAAGAAAAAGCAAAAAATATTAGCTGCTTTTCTAAGTAAAACACTTAAATCATTTGCCATAAGGGAGTAACTGATTTTTCGCAGAGTGTGATTTTTCACTGCTGTCCTATGGCTTCTGCTCCTTTACCCTGGTATCACTTACAGATGAGATCCTGCTCATAGATGGGGAAACACAGGAGCCATGGTTTTGGATTATGCAACGAACCAGGTATTTGCCTTAAGATAATCAAATACATCATTCCTCAGAAAGGCAGGTAAGAAAGTATGTTATTTGGCTGTTTTCCAGCAGTGACTTTGACCAGCTTGCTTTGAGCAGAACGTACCTCTTCTGAAATTCACGGCTACTTCCTCTAGCTGGGGATATACTAAATGCTAAAAGCCTGGTAAGACAGTTCTCCAGCAGGGTAGAGAGGCCTTGGGTAGGGAAAGATAGCTCCACTTGCATCTCATCTTCACTGTAACTCCACCATGTTCCAAAACTACCCCCCACTCTACCATGGGTCAACTTGTGCCCACCGTTCTATGTCAAGGACAAGCATACACTATGCTATTTTGAGCCATTTTTACCCCAAACTGTTTTTTTGATTGATTCTCCACTAGGTAGACCTCGTTTCCATGGCCTGGGAGTCTCATATTCACGGAAGCTTCCTCCACCGTTACTGACAGATGTCCTGTTGAGCTCCTCCAGGTGTGGACTCCCAAAAGAACTGCTGTAGTGCCCAGATGTTCAGGGTGCAACCCCCAGCCTGACGGGTCCTCTCTTTCAGGGAATTCTACCACTTCTTTTTATTTGCAGCTAGATTTCAGGTCATTTCCTCAGGATGGGGGGAATAAAAGCAATTTCCAAACTTGATCCTTTTGGTTTCATTCTCTCATGCTTCTTGAGCCAGGACCTCCCCCTTGCTCTTGTCCCCTCTATGCTATGCACATACCCTAGTCCTTTCCTGTACTTTGTCCCATTCTTCCTCTGTATTCCCTTCCCTATTTTTCTCTTGTCTTCACCCTCCATAACTCCCAATCCTAATATTATTTTCTTACTCTGCACCAGTCCTACTCAAGCACCTCACTTCCTCTCCCCAGTACTAGCTTTACAGTCCTCTCGCTTTCACCACTCCAGACTTCCTGCTCTTACAGTACTTCCACCTGCGTAGCCTCTCTTCCTGCAGGGAAAGAGTCTGGGATTTGGGACATCTCTAGCTCAGAGCAAGTGTCTTTCTTCCAAGTGCTGCCCCATGCTCCTTCTCTGCATGCTTGGTGACATTCCAATGCTGCTATAGAAATTCTTCTGCTTTTAGAAAAAACAATTTCTGGGACTGTTCTGGTAGCCTGAAGCTGCACATTGAATCTCTGACATGTGTGGTATGGGGATAATAACTTCACCCTTTTTACTTCCACTGTATTGCAAGATCAGAACCACAGTCATTCCTTCAGCTCTTTTTGCTGACTGAAAGGGTCTGTAGTATCTCCTGCGGGCTCAGCAGTGGCAAGTGGTGCGCTTGATCTGGCGTGAGAGATCTTTGGTGACTGGTATTTGGAAGTCCATTAGAAAAAAGAACATACCTTAATGATGCGCAGGTAGAAATATATCCTGCTACCTACTGTATGCCTTAGATGCACAATCTAATCTGCCACAAAAACAACAGCTGCAAAATTATTTGCTTTGATTCTGAGCAGCATTTCAAGCATTCAGAGTAGGGCCCTACTAAATAAGCTGAGAACGTTCATTGTATCTCTCTGACAGGAAACCACTACCACTTATTTTAAAGGCCCAATGTTCCATTCATTACACAGAATGATTAAGAAACTTAAAATTATTTCACACTAAATGGGAAAAATATCTGAAAAACCAAAGTGCAGTTGTACAATGTTGATGTACTGCAAAGGCTTAGCTTCAGAAACAGGTTCTGATGCTACTTTAGCACATAGCTACTCTTTCAAAACATTGTGCTGAATATCTCGATGCCATACATCAATACTCTGCACTCTCATTAATAACCCATGAAGAGAATATTTCTGATCAAAACACTGTCTTGCTAATGATCCACTACACTGGTGTAGAAGCTACTAAGTAGAATTAGGAAATCCATTTAGTAAGGCCACACAACTTTAACAGTACAGTATATTGAATAAAATAATTTTATTTATTTTTTTTTAAACAAAGTTTATGGAATCTGGAAGTAGACAACAAAAGGTAATTTTTAACTGAGACATAATATGGGAGATTCTCTACCCAAAAATGTGTCAAACATTAAGGTCATAAAGAACTCCAATGTCCTGTGCTATACTGTATGATATGTAAACAAATTTTGAAAATACTTTCCCATTATATATTTTGACACTGTACGCAGAAATTTAAAAAAATAAAATAAAAATGACGTTTAATTGCCTCAAGGGATTTCTCAGAAGTAAAGCCATTTGAAGAGCCATTTACAGTCTGTGGTGACAAACTTCTACATAACCAAAATATTTTCTTTTTCCCCAATGCAGAATAACTGGCTGAAGGCAATTCCCTATCAAAGTGATGCCAGCAACACAGATCTGATTGTATGACTCCAGCACTTAAAAGAGCACATTGGTTATACATGGCTTTTAACCTTGGGCTACAATTATGCTACCAGAACTAAATTCAAGTCTAAATCAGTCATGTAGAGACACGTGTGTCATCTGAACACTGTTTAGAGTCCTTGTTTTCCAAATTTGATGGAGGTGGTGAAGGCGCTCTGAGGTTCTTGTGCTTACATTCAGGGCAGGATGAACTTTGCAAATACCAGTTTCTCCCATTAGCGACAAGCCACAGATCCCAAAGTAGGCATGTAAAGCATCTGAAAGCAGGACAGAAAAGGAAAAAGAAAATTATGTTTCTGTCAGGCTGTAACAGCCAACTGTTCCTGAATTCCAAGACCCCTAAATAATTACAGTCAAGGAAAACAAACAGATGCTACATTTTAAACTTAGGATTTGAGGCAAGAAAACAATTTCTGCCCAAACCCTCCAGCATGAAATGACAGTCTGCAATCTCTAAGACACAGCCTTTTTTATTATATAAAAATTCTTGCCCACTACATAATTTCATCTGAGTGCTCAGGCCAAATAGCAAAAGAATTTGAGGAGCTGGAAATACATTTCCTTCAACAGAAGCAACTTGTTTTTTCTTCTTTCAAAATGAAGAAATTTTTTTTGCAGATGAAAGGTCAGGTGGATAGCTGACTACTGGAACACCGACATTAGCACCAGAAGCTGCCAAACAGCAAAGGTTAGAAGTATGAAAGAAATCATTACTTTCCCAAAGTTCCCTTCTTCCAGAGAGAATACCCTATGGATATGAATTTGTGAGGTGGCTTGATCAGCTGCAACAGACCACTGCCACCAAAAAGAGATGCTCTTCTTCCCCCATCCCACACTGCTCCTGCTGTCTACCTTATACCAGCACTAGAGCTTGCTGAACACACTCCATAACCTAAAGCAATTCAAAAAACATGGAAGAAAACTAACCCAAGCGGGAAAAGTTTGAGTTTTCCAATGTTTTAGTGAATTAAACTGGTTTGCAGATGGGTTCTATCTATACACTAAAGCAAGTGCAAAAAGGCAAAGGACCATGCAGCTGCACTTGGGGAAGCTGGGAGGACGAGGAGCGAGCCTGCCCTCTCTGCGCAACAGCAAGCCACTAGATTGGGCTACCTGCCCATGAAATCACAGCCTAAAAATGGAAAGAGGATGTGACCTTATTGTGTCCCTCACAAATTCTCAACGCTTGGTAACCTTTTGATAATATCACTAATTTTACATCTGACTAAAATGGTATTACAAGAAGGTATTTGGATAGAGTCTCTAGCCAAATATCCTCCCTGAAAGAAGACTTCTGCTTATCAGCATTAACATGCAGACAAAAGCATGCTCACTAGATGCAGTTCCTACTGAACTTGCAGACAGTACGTCAGGCAAAGAGAGCTCAACTTCAGAAAATACAGTATATTAACCCCTATGGAAAGCTGCACTGATATTCACTAAAATCCATATACAAACCTAATTACCATGAAGTTCTACAGTTGTGTAAATCCATACCAACTTAATATGCATCCAAGTTCTAGTCAAACACACCTATGCAGCCTGTGTACTCTTCTGTTTCAAGCTATAAAAGACCTAAGGCTTTCCAAGGCTGGAAAGCATGTGCCCAAATGTTTTGTTTCATGAGCAACACAAATACAGAAGACAGCATGAACCTTGCAACTGCTGAGTAGCTGTCTTAAAAGCATAAACAAAAATGTAAGGTGCATACGTCAACTAGAGCAAATCTCACTTCAGAGTGTTTTAGTAATTGTGCACACTCATTTTCATCCTCTCACTCTCTTATGTTAAATCTTTTATTCTTTCTTTTGCATCATTTGTAATTCATGCACATTTCCAATTCTCTTATACTGCATATCATTTTAAAGGTATCAGGTGAGATGCATACGAGTTGTGTCATGATCTGCTGAGCACACAGCAGTTTAGTAGTTTAAAAAAAGTTTATTTAAATCGTATTGTGATTTATGTTCAAATTAAAAAAAAAAAAAAAGGAATGATTTAGGTATGTGTTCCAACAAAAACCCCAGCTCTGTAGAATCTTAATACTGGGGGTTTTAATATTTGTAATAAGTATCACTAACATAAGATGGCAGATCTAACAGCTTAAAATGAAAGATTCGGAATTTTAAAATGTTGTTTTCCATCTGCCTCATATTGACATTGTTAAATGAGTGTGTCAGTCACCTGTAAATGAAGAACAAAACAAACTAAGTAGGTGTTCTGCTCTGTTTTGAAGTAGGAATTTACCTAATGAGTCAGTGTCCATACCCCCTTTTTAAAATAGTAGCAAGACTACTACAATGATGTTGAGAAGATCTGTCAGATAAAAAACGCATGATATAAAAAGCCCAAAAGAAGACACAAGAAAATACTACTGTGAGGGCTGTTGAACGTTGGAACAGGTTGCCCAGAGAGGTTATGGAGTCTCCATCCTTGGAGATATTCAAAACCCAGCTGGACATGGTTCTGGGCAACCTGTTCAGCTGAGCCTGCTTCAGCAGGGGTTGGACCAGACAATCTCCAGAGGTCCCTGCCAACCCCAGCTATTCTGTGAAAAGATAACAGAAGTGTGACTGGATCTTTCTTAGGAAACTTCTGACAGCCTTTCTTACATTTGACAACCCTATGTAGATGCATACTGGCAGAGACTTTTAGAAACTAAAAAATAGTCTTCTCATGATTCACTTCATTATGCTCATGATTTCAGGGGATTATTAGCATTTAAGAGACTTTGACTTTTCAGATTGATTTTCAAAGGCAAGAAATAATTTTCTAAGCTCACTGCTCAACAAACACACTGGTCCAAACACTTATTATTTTAAATCAAGAAACAGTTTTAAATAATGCTGTTGGCCTCCAGAACCAACAGTGTATTAATGTCAGTTAGCATGGGAACATCAGGACTACAAAATAATATTTCCCTGGACCATCAATTTTGAAAAGTTACTTGCAACTTTGGTAGTCTATGTAACATTTAGATTACTGTAAGTAGTTTTGTGGTTTCTGCAATTTCTCCTAGTTCTCCTCCTAAAAACAGTATTTCACAGCAAAGACAGTTTGAAGTTCCAAATGCAAAGAGTTTTTCTTGGAATAAAATAGGAACTACAGAAGTTCAAATTCTGAATCTACTCTAGAAAGCAGCTATGAAAAATGGCATACTCTCACTTTGCAAACTTTCCCTGGCATATTCCGTCACATCTGAGTTTTGCAACAAAAAGAGGCCACTATCCTCAGCTTTACAAAAACTAAGTGCTTCAAGGAGAACGAATCATTTCTGTCATTATTCAACCTCAACAGCACTATTAACTCAGTTACAAGATGACCCCTACCAGTCTCGTTATCTTCACATTTTGCATATACACTGAAGTCAAGAGGACTATGTACATTTAACCATCAGTAGGCTTTTGAAAACAATGGAGCTGCACAGGCACTTCATGTTAGTAAAGTGTGAAATCTCTATTGCGGGAGACATATAATGTTCAAGGCGACAGCTTGGCTTTCAGATGCTAGACCAATCTCGTAGGCAGCTCAGCTGTGCATACATGACATTGAAATAACAAATCCATAAAAACAATTTTAATGATGCTGCATTTACTGTCTTTCTTCAGATTTGAACTGCATTCACTTTTTTACTGTTTTTCTTGAAACTGTGAACACAGATTTATGTCACCATCTGCCTGATGAAAGCATGCTGCAAAAACCCTCACCTATCACAAAAGTACAAACTGATTTTTTTTGTAAAAATCCTACGACACTGAAATTCAGCAGTACCAAAAGAAACACCAAATTAATTTTTTTCCAGCAGATATGCGATCTGTGAAGACATGTATTCTATAAACTGTCAGAGCTGGGAAGAATTTGGCATACCAGCAAAACTTCTCTACATTCACAGAACAATAATCTAGTCCTTAGTGCTCTAGTTCAATTTGCCTGTTCCATTTCTGTGGCCAGACAGGACACTCAAGTTCAAAAGTACAAGCTACTTTAAGCTACTCTCAAAAGAAAGCCTAAGAGACAGTAAAAGCTTGCTTTGTAGGAAATAGTAGTGTCTAGGCAGGAACACTATACAAGTCAAAGCAAATAGCTTTGTAGCAAAGCAAATAGTAGTCTTGCCTTGTTCAAATCTTATCTCAAACAATCAGAGCTATGTTAAAAGACAGGTTAAGGAACTTTTCAAATGACCAGGGTTTTCTTCCCAACCTAAGTAAACATTTCATCAAGATAAGCACAAATATTTCCTCTCAGTGATATTGATTGGTCTACATAACATACAGCAAGTATAGCTAGTCTTCAGAAATCCTAAGCTGATTTTTAAGAATAAGTTTTTGGGAGGGAGTAGGGGTGGGGAGAAAAGCATATCACAAGCACCATATTATCAGTGTGGGTCCACTCTGACAAATTCTGTATTATTTTCTGGAAGGGAATTCTGAACTCAACTTTCTTCAAAATGAAATGATGCCAGGCTGAAATATCTCTGTGCAGAATCTGAACAGTCTCCTCTGTTATTATGACTACATTTTTATCTTGTTTGGTGAGTTTACAGACTGTTTACCTTCTCTGTATAAAATGCTACCGAGCAATACTATTGGCATGAGGTTTGTTTTCACATTTTTACAATATCTCCTTTGATCTCTAGCATCTTTACAAATTAACGGTATCCACTTCCAAAATGCAACCAATAATTAATACAACTTTCAGACATACTATGTATAATTTCTATGTGTAATTACAATCTGTAAAAGATAATATGTAACTATCTAAATTTTGAGTTGGCTATTTTTAACTACATCAGTGACTTCTGAATATGCTCAAAGGATTCCTTTCTTAAGGAAATAGATGTTCTGAAATATTTTACTCAGACCCTTTACAAAGATACCCACTGCACAGTACGTTCTTTAACTAAAATGGTTGAAAACATATGGAAAAGCTCATCCAGCTCTTAGTAGACCGTGATACTCTTAGTCTAAACAACAGCGGCTTGCTTGTTCTGATGCTGAACAAGGAAAAGCTATATCCCCTTCTTTCCCTCTAAATCATGACAATCTCGGTCAAAATATATTTTAAGGCTTCCCCCCCCCCCCTTTACTTGAAGGTGACTGGGGAAAAAAAACTCTTTTACACCTCTCAGATGTTTGGCTGCTGGAATACATTTCTAGCTTAGAACACACTCATAATTTGAGAAGAAAATTTACCTGGATGGCTATCTGGCCACTTGGCAAATCCACCAACAAGGCGATCTTGAGTTGACAGGATGTAATTTCGGTTTTTCTCAAAATTTGTATATTGGAATATGTTCAAGAGCTGAAAAGAAGGCAAAGTGTTACAGTAATAGGCTAAACTTTAATATGTTTATTTTATAAAATATAGTGCATATCTAAGTGGTGTACTGGTAAACTTCCAGTAATCTGGTAAACTTCCTTATCCTGCATTTTTGGCAGATGAGAGACATTTATAGTGATCTATGCATATTCATGTATTTGCACCAAATATATAACTGTGCCAAGTAAAGAACAGACAAGATGGTTAAGACACCAAAACAAGTCAATAACTATCCTATGACTTTTCTGTACATTACCTTCAAAGTTGCTCCCACCCAAAAGGAATAGCAGGTGTCTACAGGTTTGTTGGGTCGCCCATGGTAGCCATTCTGTTGTCTCATTATACACCACCTTCTTATTCTGTTCAGTTCTTTTTCTGAAAAAACTTCCTCCAATTTACCCATCAAACATAGTGATGCAATACCACAAAACGTAGAGCCACCTATGAGGAAACAGTTGTTTATGCAGTGTTTTAAGATAGCCAGATTTCACTGAAGCCTGTATGATCCCAATCAGAATTTAACTAGGGTAATAATGATTAAATCAATGGATTTCCAAAGGAGTAAAAAAGTGTTAATTTTAAGTCTAAAATCCAAACAAATGAAATGCTTTTTAGCTCAGCACTTATATCAAAAGAGAAAAAAAAAAAAAAAAAAAAAAACACCTCTTGCACAAAGAAGCCTGAATTCATTTTCTTAAAGCTGGAGGGCCTCTCAGTGCTGCCCCATTTACATTACACAGCAGTTCAGGAATGAGTAAATGGTAGTGCAACCGAAGATATTCCTTCATATACAAATCCCACAAGAAAACTAATGGGAAGCCAGCACTCCGACTGAAGCAGAGATGCCAAAGGCAGTCTCAGACACAGCCTGCCAGAGAAGAAAAATATACAGAAAAGCTTTTAGTTAAAATATGATATACCTTTCCCCATACACATCACCAGGGGTCATAAGGTTAAAGGAAGGAAATTTATAATGAAAATCCTGCCTACCCCCACTTTCTACAGACTATTACACTAGTCTACACAGATTTTAGTTTTCTTCCCATTACTAACTGCACCCTGAAAATTACTCTGGTTTTGGTTGATGGGACATTCTCATTCCAATCAATTTTTTCTCCCATATCATGTTCCAATACTTCTCTTAGGACAATTAGTATTGCTATGTAACAGGACAGATCAACTTCTGCAGTTAAACTATCTTTATTTTAACAAGCATATTTTGTCTTCCAATTGGTTCAGTGACCCCTACAATATATTAAAGCCATTGCGGAAAAAAAAAGGCTAGGAGCAGCTTACAGGAAGTAGATACCAGTAATTCCCTTTGACAGAAACTCAGAGCTGGAGACACTGGATCTGGACTACAGATTCCTAAAGTAAAGGTGTACCTAAGACGCTTTAAGACTTGGTCCGATAATTACTTGTTGGCAGCTGCATATCCTTCTTTAACCCCCACAATAGCATGTGCATTAACAGTTTCTTAACCTGAAGTCCTCCAACATAAATTTGGTGTTTAACTCCCCCTTCTTCTCATGTGCAATATTACAATGAACACAACTGCTAACCATTTTCCTGAAATGACTTTTCTGTAAAGACAACTGCTATTTGATGTTTTAGTAGGTGTCTGATGAGCAGAAACCAAGTCAGAAAAAATTAAGACATGGTCAATGCTATGAAATAAAATGTGGGATTCCCATAGCTGTAACAAACATATAAATTACACTTCTAAGGATTCTTTGTTGTTGTTGTCAAGGAAACCACAAGGTGAATTTTGGAATTAGAAGAGAAACTCATGCAGTCTGTGTATCAGTGCCATCACTTTTTAAAACCCACCAAAGCTCATTCTATTGCCTGTAACTGCATAATTACAGTCCAGGAAAGAACAAGCTGTTGATTCAAGACTTGGGGCCCAAGATCCACTGTTAGCCTATTCGGGCGCTAGAAGACACCGCGTACTCTAAGATTACTTTTCATTCTCATGATAAAAGGCAGGAAGAATACTGAAGTAATGATATTTATTATCTCTAGCATTCTAGAGTAACTTAGTTAACTACATTTTTAAATAGGTAAGAGAATAATTTAAGTTTTTCAACTTTGCCCACTCTGCAAGAAAAACATATATGGAATAATATAGAAGTTCAATATTAACGATAAAGCTAGCAGCCATTCGATAGATTTAATATCAGTCATATAAGAGTCAATAGTTTCTCAGTCAGGAAAAGGCCAATTACTTCATTGCAGAGAAAAATACTTTGCTTAAAAATCAGTCTCCTGGAAATTCCTATCTTCATGGTTTCCACCTGTTTGCAAAAATTAACTGCAGCTTCAAGATTTGAACCCCAAAGAGAGGCTGTAATCTAACAGAGGAAATGTTTCTAGGTTTTACTGACAGATGCTGAAACTAGAAATTATCAAGCGCATTGCACGAGACCTCTTGCAGACAAAGCCGCAGAGCTGCAATGGTACATGCACAAATAGGTTGCTCTGTCAGCAAGAGATGAGTACTACAGCCAGCACCTTTCAGCAAAACATTCATGAGGTAAGAATAATGGAGTTGACGTATTCTGAAGAGCTCATCTGGTCTGATACTAAGCTGGAACTAAGGGAAGACGACAGACCACATTCTGAGGCATGTTTTGGATTTGCTCCTCTTCATCCCACTTCCTTAAAGCCAGAAAAGAAGGAAAAACGTGACATACCCTGCACTTCTTACAGCAGTTCTCACTTAACTGCAGTCTTAAAAATGGGCGTAGAACATTTTAACATTCTTACCATGAGATTCCAGTCCAGCTCCTTGTGCCAGGCCATTATCATAAGACTGAAAGAAAAAAACACAAATCAGTTACTTCAGAGCTAAATCACTTCTACAGACATTACAATTTCTCAGTTTATTAGCAAAATTATCATCAGACCATACCACCATGTTAATTTAGTTCAATTCTGAACCTATGCCTCAAAAAACTCATGGCACAAAATGATCGGTTAGCAAATCAGCATTGTTACAATACAGGCAGTTTTTAAAGACTTTTTTTCTTTAATTAAAGAACACAGAGTTCATTTTAGCTGTAATGTACATTAAAAGTCTGGAGCTAGGTAAACATTTCTTTGCCAAAGGGAAAGCATGCAATGCAGGTAACCATTAAAACAAAAATGGAAATTTTCCTTTCTGAAAGGGGAAAATGGATATATATTTCAAAACAAAATTTAAGTATATAAACGAAATCTGTCTCTAATCCAAAAGCTAGTTAATGTACAAGAAGGCAAAGTTTAAGGTATTACTGTCTGAACAATGCCAAAGCACAAGAAATGCTTTAGCATGGAGAAAGAACATCAGGCTTTTAAAAACCGAAGACTGGTGGGAGGAAAAAGCCAGAAGCAACAATATACTAAAGCATACTATTTGACATGAACTTAAACTGCCCTATAAAATACTACTGTTAAAAGTTACTTTTAAAATACTGAAAAAATTGCTTCGTTAAGTGAAAGAAAAAAGAGCAGCTTCACTCTTACAAAGAAAGCATCCAAAGTATTACAGTGCAGGTCTGTTGTAAGCAATCTAAGAGCAGGTGATATTGTAAACGTAGGAATAACAATCTCTCTTCTCTACAAATTCATTAAATCATTTTGCATGGTAAGAAACAAGAGAACAGAGTAAATTATTCATAAAATGGAAACTGTTTAATTTAGAAGCTCACAGAATGCATAATAATCAATAGAATTCATTATCACTGGACAAATACCAAACTGTTTAGTAGGGAAAAAAATAATTCAGTGTTTTACGTTTAACTTTCAAAGTTAAACTACACAGATCATACTGCTTGTACATTACAGGTCAGTTACTGACTGGTTCATGCTCTGATTAGACAGTCAGAAAGCAATTTTTAGTTTCCACCAACTATTGACTATGAATATCTCGTGTTTTCTTCAAAGCATTTAATAGTGGCTAACAGATACAGGACACCTTGACAGACCACTGATAATTCCCATACTCCTAACTAAAGAATGACTACTGGAGCTAGCATGTCCTAAGCAATGACGTGAGGATGATTTCGCAGATTTTTTTTAAAAATAGATATTGGGGAAAAAGAGGGAAGAGAAGCAGACAGTGGCTAAGCACATTAAAATTGTATCCCTCAGTTCTTGAGGTGCTGCTATAAGTTAAAGTATCTAAAAAGACTGAACATCCAATACACAAACTTCAAGCAGCAGCTTGATCTTTTAAAGTTTGAAAACAGTCAATTTGAAGTAATCACTATGAACACCTGAATGTTAAAACACCCAGCGTAAGGTTCCTTTTAACTCCTTGCGGTGCCTTTTGAGAGCACAATCCAAATGTGCTGCCACACTCCTCAGACCCATTACCTGCTAAGCAAGGGCAAGCTGATTAGCAAAGCTATGCTGGCAAAGCTAATTAACTCTACAAATGGTAATTGTAAGAGGAGGTGGTTTGCTTTTTGTATGGTAAAGCAATTAGTTACGGAGAAAAGCTGTTAAGTGTTCATCCCAGACCGTTTACTACGTTGGGATTTACAATTAGCTTGAAATTTTAATAGACAATAGTTGACCTTTGGCTGACTGGTGCCTATTTATTCACTGGCAGCAGCTGCTCTTTGGGGACGCGTGTGCATTAAAGAACCAGGGATATATGTTTGCTGCTTTGTCCTTTTTGAAAAAGGCCCAGGAAATTCCATGCAAAAGAAGCTCTAGGTTATTGCAACACGAAAGTTGCATAATTAAATACTATCCTCAGAAAGCGTGTAAATTTAGTTGAACACAATCTTCACTTCACACTCCAAACCCTCAAAGTTTCACAACCAGCTTCATTATCATCAGAATCACGTACTTATATTTGCAGAAGACTCTGTACTATACTAGAAAAAACAGATGCCTTAATTAAAAACTATTGCAACATCTCTACCTAAAAATAAATTTGAGGTAAACCAAGATATGTTGGCAAAAAATAGCCTTTAGAGTCTATGTATGCTGAGGTCATTCTAAATTTCAGCATTTTAGTGTCTGTTATTTTTTAATTAGTGATATATCTGACTTCTGAATATGAAAACCAAATCAGACCATGGCTTATGCCCATAAAAATTGTGTGATCAGAACTTGACAATTCCACTGACAAAAAACTAAATAGTATTGTTAAATATTTTTTAGTCACTGGGTAATAGAAGGCCATCATTCTGTTCTGTATGAAGATACAATTCTTTTTAATATAGTTAATACCAGAGTAAGGCAACACAACTATTTCATGTTCCAATCTTCCACTGTTCTTTATGTGCCTAACTATACAAGAGTCTTCACTATTTCATTTTTAGCAAAATTAAATCTGTCAAAATTCTGATACAGCATCACTATAGAGAATAAATTATAAAGAATAAGCTAACAATTCAGAAGCCTACTACAAAGATTACAGTGACTAACCAGTCATGTTACTCTCCATTCAAATTATTTGCACTTCACATGTACATTGATTTGCATAGCTGAAAAAAGTTTGTGAACTGACTTGTGCAGAGGTATAAAAGTGACTTTCATCTATTTGCAAATGATGATATGAGATGGTAAAACAAAACCACACCTTTATGTGAGAGCAGCTTACTACTGAACAATGCAATCTGTTTTGTTTTATAATTAATGGATGTATCAGAACAAGGCAACATTGTAGCAAAACAGGAAAAAGCATTTGCAAGAAAATCTGTAACAATATTCACTGTATAATCACACAAGCAAAAACAAATGAAATAAGCTCAAATAAAATTTATTCTGAAATATAAAACACTTGTATTTTAGGCTACTTTTAGCACTGTCTACAAAATCTTAATGACTCAGGCTAACATTCGTGGATCCCCCACTTCATTAAACAGAACCATTATGTGCATTACATTTGTTTAAGAAATACACTGCAGTATTTGGCTCATATGATAGAAAACTGAATTGGAATGCAATTTGAAGGAGGTCACTGGGGGGAAAAGAGACAAATGAGAGGAAAGAATGACAGCCACAGTGAAACAGCTTTCCACACAGGGCTACCATACAGCTGAGACTTCCCTGTACACATCTTTGACTCAGTGATTTTGACCAGGCGTTATTCAAAGATTGCGTGTATTTGCCCAAAAATGCCAGATGCTTTGCAACCCAGTTAGCACATGGAAGTACTGCTCTTGCCAAGCAGCTGCACAGCCAGAAAGCCCAGATAAAACCACTGCACATGTGCATACCAGCTCTGCAGTGCACTCACAGTAAACCAACACTTTTAAAAAGCATGAGTCCTACTGAACACAGTGTATAGTCGATCTACCCCCTAATTTACAGTAAACCTGGACAGAAATATAACACCCCTTGTTACACATCAGCTCATCCTAAGGGGCCTGCTGCCTGTAGCTCACTGCTGAACAAAGTTCTTTGGGTTCCTCTCCCAGCTAGCCAGAAGCAGACCTAGCCTTAATGATAAGCTGGTGTCTTCTGGACTTAGACCACGCCCAGACCACAATTTGACTTCATCAGTTAACTAGAGCATTGATATGGGCCTTCCCATGAGGTCTTTTCTGTTCAGGCATCATTTATTATTATTAAAAAAAGACAGGGTCAATTTTCCCAGCAGGAACACAGCAACTGGAAATTGCAGGCTCTAAGGCTCCACAAGCAAACCATAAATTCAGTTCAGGTTCACGGTAGACAGTGGATCTCCCATGCAATTTCAAAGCTCCAAACTTTCAAAAAAAGTCTACTTGCCTGCTCTGTCAGTGCCCTCATATGATGCTTTCCAGTTTTTGTCCCAGAAAGAAACAGTTGTTCCCTGCTGACTTAATCTTTTTGGTGCCACTTATTACTTTAGAGAACTCTGTCACACTCCACTTAATCATCTCATTTCCAAAATGAAGAGTCCTGGTATATTAAACACTCCTTTTACACAGCCCTTTCATACCTCTGACCATTCAACTCAACCTTCTTTGCACGTGTCCTAGCATTATTGTATCCTTTGGGACCCAGACTGCACTCAGGTGCACAAAATTCAAACTCACCGTTGGTGTGATGCACAGAACACCACAGTGAGGGCTTTATTCTTTGGTTTTGCTCTCTGTTCTTCTTTAATAATTGATTTTCCTTTTGTGTCTCTGTTAAGCCATCTGATTAAAGGCTAATCTTGGTAAACAAAGGCCCAGGGAGGATCAGAGGAGCAATGCTGGAGCAGGAACTCTCCTGACCTAATCAGTGCAAAGGGAGCACCCTGATGCGGCTGCTCCTTCAGACCATCAAAGGAGACGGGTTAAAGCATCATCCCTCATGTGAAACCCACCAAGAGGAGTCAGCCGGGAAACTCCCTCCCTGGAAACCCATGCTAGCTAACGGGGGTTATTGCCTACTGGGGTACAGGGCTCCTGAAGGGATGCAGAGGAAGAGAATTTCAGGATTGTATAAAACTTCCTATGGGGTGTTTTAAGCAGAACGCAAGGGTGTGCAAAACTTATTACGGGATGGTTAAGGAAAGCACCAAAGGTAGGAAATGGAGGATTCAAAGTGGATTAGCAAAGAACAAGCATGGGAAAATTGAGGGAAAAGGAGTTAAAGGGGCTGGTTGAGTGTGAACAGACTACTGGTTAATAATGTGTGTCTGACAACTGACTTTACTGCCATAAATAACTCAAAATTATTAGCAAACTACACTAGCTGCCCTCTCCAGTAAACTGGATAGCTGTGTCCATAAAAGGACAACTTCTTACCTTACAGTAGTTCAGGTTTGGTTTTGCTTTTAAAACTCCTGATGAGGTATCCTGTCAAACTGCTCTTAAAATCCAAGCGTTTGGCTATTCTTCACTTGGGTGCACCCATCTTTAATGTCTATACTGTAAATGCCACTATATTAAGGGAAATCATATTAACTTGTTCGGTTACCACATATTTTCAACTGTGTTGTGTCTTGCAGGACAGGAAAAAGAACGTAGCCACATTTTAACTTAGTTCACCAAGGTTAGCTATATTCCTAGACTATGCAAACACCACTTAGCTCAATGCTGCATGCATAGGGCATTCTAAACGCCGAATGCTGTTTCAAACTACACAACATATAAACAGACCGTATCCTACAGTAACTTAAGACTGAGAGCATGTCTATACCAAAGGGCAGAGCAGAAACATATAAACTAGGATTAAACAAGACAGCTTAGGCATTAAAAGCAAGGTGTGACAGTATAAAATTTTGTTCATACTCTTGGCTCCAATATGCAGGCTAATGTCATCAATGGACAGTGCCTGAATCAGAGTGACTGTAAATCTTATCAAAAAGAATATCTGAAGAAAATTACATCCCTAACAAGTCTATGGGTGGTCTGCCAGAAAGCTTCTTGCGATGTACATTAACAAATGCTTAAAGATCTAACTCTACCCCCCTAAAAACTAAACATAAAATAAAAACCAATTCAGACAAAGCCTGATTAATTTAAATCAGTTTTTTGCTTGTTGATCCAAATTATAACTGAAGTAGGAGATAAGTCTTTTTTTAGACTTATTTCTCACTTAAAATTTAACTATTGGTAATGACTACAACAACTTACTTACAGAAGAAGCTGTATGTCTCAAACTTGGCTTTTTTTCTGTGGACCAGAAGAGTTTACTATGTACATCTACTCACATTAAGGAATTATAGTTTTCAAACTTACTCTACTAATCATTTAATCTTTGAAAATGAAATTCATTTAATTAACAAAAGCAGTATTTTAAAAGCACATTTATTCATTAACTAAAACACCAGAAGCATGCTGGATATACTTATTAAAAAGTATTGCATCATTTTCATATTTAAACTAACTTACAAAGTAGCTTGGATGAACTGACTGTACATACTGAATTAATGAATTTCAGCATTTGCATATATTCTTCCTTGCCAAATGTCTTGGAAAATTTCATCTTGTGTCCTTTAAGTTTTTTAGAATCAATACAGATCATGTCTGACATTATTTGTAGTCTAATACCAGTTCTTCACCTTCTCTGAATCTGCAGCCTCCCATTATAGGAATAAATTGGTTCAGGTTAAGTATGTGCTCTCTTTATGCCTACTACCCAAACTGAAATGAAAAATAACTAAAAACCCTTTTGCTCCATCAAAAAATGAAGACAGCATGCACACAGAAAAAAATACATATACTAACATTTTGTTTTATTGGAAACATCTAATAAATAATTAATGAAGCGCACAACTGGAACACTTATTAAGTTTGAACTGATCTCAGTAATTAATTTTTCCTTTGATTCTGTATATCATTTAAAAAGCAGCACTAGAGCTAATTGAAATTTGAGGATTTATTAATGCAATGTTTTATTTATGCATTTTTTTAAATTGTAAGAAGTTCAGGTCTCAATGTTTAAAATAATGCTTTCAATTTTAAATTGAGTTTTAAAGAAGAAAGAACAGATTTAATTTAACTTATAGTGAGCATACACACAACAAAACTACAAATATGTTGCTAGTACACACATTCCAGTGAAAATATAAATGGAAAAAGCAATGTACTTTTTCATATTCAACCCACTAAAATAGGAAAAAAACCAAAATACTATAATATTTTAATTTGGATGGATGTATAGTCATAGTGAAGAAATAAAGCAATTACATTTCAAATGTGTTAAAGAAATAACTCTTTGAGAATAACTCACCATACTTCTTCTAACGTAGTCTATTGCTTTCTTTATATCCATGCCTGACCAGTTATCAAGCATGTAGCAGATGCAGGAAGCACAGTAGACAAATCTCATATCATTCTCACTTCCTTCCAGCACAGCACAGAAACTGAAAGAAAGGTTTCTCTCATTACACATTGTATGGCCTGTTACATCAGAAAATATGAGGAACATTTTAGGAATTGCATTATTTTTCCTTTCAAAATAAGTTATTCTAGTTATTCAGAGAAACAACACTACAAATGTAACCCAAACCTGCAATAGATTTTCTTTTCAGAACATGTGATTCTAACCAAGTCAAGCAAAATTAATAGAACTATTAGTATTTAGGGGTTTGGGTAACCTTATTTCTGGCAATGTCATGACCCTGGTCTTTATTTATCCGAAGATGTTGATGCCTATATTCTTTCACCTATCATCTTATACACTGCTGTATGAGTTACCATTATAACCATCTACTATTCTTAGCAGAATTCTTTGCTGCTCTAGAAATCTTCATAACTCGCATTGCTTTTCTGACTCACTTCAGGATCAGATTCCCATATATGTATAAATATAACTGTTATTATTACCATTTCTAATTTAAAAAAGGAAAATTACTTGCAATCCAGTTTTTGGTTTCTAATAGTTAAATTCTTTAAAAACTCTGAGAACATTTTAAAATTGTTTTATCTAGGTTAGATATGATCCTGTTTTCTTTAAGAGACCCTTAAAAAGAGGAGTGATACTATGATTTGCTTACTGGCAAGCCTCCACTTAGCTCAAAGAGCTAGTTAGAGGTTTTTTTTAAAATTAAGTATTTGCAAGAAGCTAGCACAACAGAATATTTGGTGGAGTCCTCCTGTCGGATCTCTACTCCAAAAAAAAAAAAAAAAAACAACAAAGTACTTCTGACATGAAAGAGAGTCTTTCAAGAACCACTGTGACATTCCCCCTTTGACCATGGGATCCAAGTATGCACTCCATATCTTCTTGCATACAAAGAGTCTCCAATATCTACTGGCAGACAGTTTCATCTCCACTAGTTCTCCATGGCTGCCAGGTCCTGGTTCGTGCAGCTCAAATGGAAATCCACTCCATTACTCTTTGGATATGGCAAAGGATGTTCAGGGGAACCAGGACACTACTTAAGATGTGCCAGTGATGTGGTTTACAACTTCACACCATCCTTAGGTGTCAATTGCCCTGTATGTTATCCAGACACTTCAGATCACATTAAAAGTTATGAATGAATGCATGTATGTACATTTTTGCTTTACCTTGAGTTAAAGAGACAATATAATTACTTTTTTTTTTCTTTTTAGTTAATAGAAGACAAGGGTGAAGAAATAAAAACTAAGCATAGTATACTTATACTAGGGTTACACCAGGAAAGTTTCTCTTTCCCTTATTCAGCTCACTGACTATTTCCACCCAGACAAGATGTTAGGACAAATTCTGGGTTTTGTACATTCTTCCCTTGGATGCAGTAAAAGCTCTTTTCATAGGTATGAAAATGTCTGTCATACTAGGAGTTGACTCCCACCCAAGTAACAATTCTACCCCAGAGAGGTGCAAAGCACCCTCCTTTCCCTCTGGTGGCTAGCTGGCACTCTTCGACAACTTACACTTAATCCTGTACTTTAATCAGTCTGTACATTAAAACCATACATGATACAAATGTGCAGAACAGGTTAACTGCACGTAGTTTGTTATTGCAAACAGGCATGATGGCAAGCAATCACTTCAAGATGCTAGTGGGTTTGGCACAGCTCATGCCCACTCCTTCCTCTTGGATATACTGTGACAACAGAAACGGCTCAGCATGCAACAGGAACGCATCCAGCAGCAGCACAGACACCCCTATGTCCTTGAAGATGTTTCTGAACTCAGGCAGACTAACAAATACACTTATACATATCTGTATGCATACATTAGACCTTGGCCCATTAAGGTCATTCTGTGGCTATATATAAGAAGAAATTGTACGTCATTCTATTCCTAACTTCCATTTAGAATATTCTGGAGTTTTGTTTTGTTTTTTAATGTAACATTGCATTTTGAAAGGTATATTCCATAAAAAAGGTTTTAATTATAGAAGACTTCTAAGTGATACAAAGCCTTTCAACCAAAAGCTTTCAGCTTACTTAGCTTTCACAGCTATTAAATGGAGAGAGACCAATTTAATTATGAAGTGAAATAGAATTCCTTCAGGAATAACATTTCTATAATTACGCATTTCTTAAAGTACTTTTAGAAATGATATTCAGTAAAATCTAACTACACAGGCAGATCACGTGACCTATCAGAAGTTTCATTAACTACCAGCTCCAGCCTACACAAAAATCAAACAAAAGCAGATCAAGGGGGAAATGTGGTAATCTTAAAAAATGCATGCAAAAAGGATGAATTGTACAAAGAAGTTTAATATTACTATACTTATAGTAGAAGTTGTATATAGGCTAATTCATCCTGCTATATTAATGTTCTGAGTGTCTCCAAACTAAAGCTCACGCTCCCACAAAGCAGAGCAAACGTCATCTTAATAGTGCTCCAGGGCCTTGCAAAACCAGACAATATGAACAGAGAAAATCTCACTTATTTGAAAGATACAACAACAACAAAAAGAACTATCCCCAAGACCCAAGCCAAACCATTAACTTTCCGAGAGTATGTATCTATAGCTGTAAGCAAACAATCATTGTTCAACATGAAAGCAAATCTAGATACAAGGTGCTGTTCGGTACCTGCGAAGTGGCATGTGTTCTATGGCTGATCTCCACCAAAACATCTTCTAATAGAAAGAAAATATTACACCACTATTTTCATAAAAACATGTGCACTATGTTTCATTCCACACTTAGGTTTTCCATTAACCTTCCAGAGGGTTGTAAAACATAAAATATGATTTACCTTCCATCCTCCAGCTGGAGAGCTCTCAGTCCTTCCAATAAGGCATCTTTATTTACTCGACTTAAATCATCTCCAAGAATAACCAGACATGACAGACCTGTGTAAGTCATTGCAATATGCCCACTATCATAGGGATGAGATATACCAGGACCCTAAAAAAAAGAAAAAGTTTTTTTGAAACATCATAAGACCTTATATCACAGTCAAATACTCCCCCCCCTTTTTTTTTTTAAAGTTTTAAGAGTTAAGCAAAGTTCATTTCCCTTCACGAATTATGGTTAAACTGAAGGCATCCCACTGAACTTCTCTAAACGAAACTAACTTACTGCACAGCTCTGATACCCTTGTAATCAGCTGGTCAGTGGGAAGCTTTGGAACAAGACTGTGCCAAGACTGATATTTATGCAAGATTTAACCCCCCCCCCCAAAAAAAAAAAATCAGATGTGCTCAACTATAAGTTTATCCTGACACCCTACTGGGCATTAGTTTCCTGGCAGCAGGATGAGCTTTCTGTTAAATAGCCATACCTCTAGAGGGTCCTTCTGCAAAGATATTAGAACCTAATTATCTACAAGTACAAAAGCATGAGAGAGATTATTAGTAAACTCTCTGTCAGTTGAAGGGAAAGCAAATTAACCCCTCATCCACCTTCATCTGTATTTTAAAATAACGAGGGCTTACACAGAGTATTTATGTAAAAAATAAAGTCAACAGGAAAGCTAAAATGAGAGCTAAATGATGACTAGTCACATGATACAAATCATGAAATGGGGAAATGACTGATGTGTGCTGAATGTATTTTTTTTCCTGCGGTATTTTATAGGCACATCCTGGACATTAACACAACACAAAACACATGTAACAAGATGACTTTAGATACTTCGGATGGATCAGTTCGGAACTGAAAGATTTTTTTTTTTGATAAAAGAGCTACTTCTGTGCTGAGCAGCAGAGACAAATGACTTTCTGAAACACATTTTACTAGGATTATGTCAACTGCCATTTTTACTTGCAACTCATTAAAAAAACACACATGCAACAAGCAGTATAAAAACAAGTTAAATGAAATTATGTTGTATTTTTCAGGCCAAATCATGCTCGTTTCCCAAGCCAGAGAGCTTTATTTCAAATAAGCACCTAGGAGAGAAGTACCTATTACCCACTAAAGAGCAAGGAACTCTTCTCCCACTAGGGAATCAAACACAGATGGGGAAGGGAGGCAGCAGCAGCGTGAGAGTGGCTGCAATGGTACTGGCAAAGCTCCAGCTACGCAGCAGAAGGGAAGCAGGCAGTGCTGAGCACTGCAGCCCTCCGCTCCCTTGATTCCCACCGCGGCCCTGTCCTGCTCCGGGCTCTCCATTGAGAAGCAGGGCACAAATCTCAGCAGCAGCGGTCGGCTCCTGCGCCAGTGCTGCCGTCAGTCGCACCTCCCTGCTCTGCGCACCCCAGCCCCAGCCCCACTGCCCCAGGGCATGCATGCTCCTGACACAAAACAATCCCCTCTCCCCTGATAAAAACAGTACCAATCACTACAATAGCTATACAAGGTACACATTTCATCTTTTCCATGCAAACATTTCAGCATGTAGAGGTAACATACTGTTTTTCCAAATACAGGGTTTCAGCAACCCCAGAGGCGTATAAAACTTTGCAAGTAGGGTAGTTTCAGCAAAGAGCACAAACTACACCTTTATGGTGCATACAACACAAATGGAAGTGAGCGTTGGCTGTACATACTATCATGAAGTTCACAGCTACATTAGTTGTGCAATCTTCCTCTTCCATCTTCGAACACCACACCAATAGTTAGGTACAAGTAACGCAGAAAGGACTATTAGGATGCACACCTAAAGAGCGATTCTCAAACATGTCATCATACAGGGAAACAGGGAGGTGGTCTCAGCATTTGAGAATAGCTGCTGGTAGCTCACACAACTACCTTTACTGCTAATAGTTTTCCTTTATCCTGGTATTATCATGTGGCAAGTAATTCAGTTCTTTATATGGAAAACTGGTATATTGGTAGATATTTTGATATGTAATTACTAAAAAAGCCTGTGGAAGTGACAGAGGGACAATATGATGGTATGCATCCAAAGTCTTGAGAAGATTCATTTTAGAGCCCCAAACCCCAACATATATGGCCAGTATTCAAATAAAATTAAACACAGAAGATTCAGAACCAAGATCACAGAAACTATTACAAGGCGTACTCACAAAGGCCAAGATGAAATTTCAAATGTAAATTTACGGTAGGGTTTGGGAGTTTTTGAGGGCCTAACAGATCTTTGTTCACCATACACAATTTTTTTTATATAAAACAAATATAGTAAATATATTATTGCAGAAGAATTATACATTCTGTCCCTTAACCAGAATTGTTCAAATATTAAATATGCTAGAATGCACTTATCTCTTAGTCTTCTCTAGGCTCCATGGAATTATTTCAAGGTTATCACAATACTCCTTATCACACTTCATGTATGTGCCTACACACACCCCAACATACATTTCACACACTAATTCAACAAAAACATCTGAGCCTGAACAACAGAGTTTCTTTGAGGGGACATCGATCAGAAGAACTGGACATTCCAGATAAAATCCTTTACATTTCTTGCATATAAAGAGGTAAAAATTAAACGAGAACTCAGAAATTGCAGAAACTGGCCCTGTGACAATTTGATGCCAAAAAGCAAGACTGAAATGGCTTTTTCAATAGGAAAAGATATCTTACAAAACCTTTGAGACTTGTTGTTAACTGCCAGTACTTCTAAAATTTGTGTGGATGGGAGGAAGCCTTTCATGATAAGTAACCTTAGCCTATGGCCCCATTACATATATGTACACTCTGGTATTGAGCTAGATAATGCTTTTAGTATTTAAAATATGTTTCAAAATTGTCTAACAACATTCCTTTATCAATATACAGAAAAAATGCTCATATGCACTTGAAGGACTAATTTTTGCTTTTTTTTTTTTTAAATGAACCATTAAATTTCAAATCTACATAGACAAATATGAAGCCTCCTCACAAGCTCCAACTGCTATCTCTGGCATAGGCCTTGGAGTTCTTTCAAAAAAACCCAACAACAACAAAAAAACAACTAAACAAAAAAGCAAACAAAACCAAATCCCAATCAAAAAGCCCCCTTCAAGGATGTCTAGAAACATGCTGCATTCAAACTGAAAATTTCTACTTTTGTACTTTTGATATTACAGAGGTGAGTATTTAAGGTAAAAATAAGATTAGGTACTGAAATGCAATATTTTTCCCCCCATAAAATGATGTTTTCTAGTACAAGTGCACTTTTTTTTTCTAAATGGAGATTAAATGAAAGACAAACACTTGAGCTACAAGACTCTTGACTTTTAAGTTTCTTTACTTATGTTGAATATCAAGGGTGCTTAAACATTACATCTATTTAATAAAAAAAACCTGTTGTTAAATTGCCTCTGCTATGTAGGACAAAGTAATTCAAACACTGTGTAAAAGTCTGCTCTGAATTTATCAAAGACACTATAGTCAAAGCAACTGATTTTTAATGGGCACCTTCAGGCTTGGTTAAAAGAAGTTTCTTCTCAAGGTCTACACTATGAATAAAGCCTACTTTTAGTTAAATTGCACTCTTTCTGCTTCATAGACACTGCAGACCAAAGGCACAGCAGCAATAACTAATCAAACTGTCAGGCCAGGCATAAAAAAAGTCCTTGCTGCCATCACCTCAAACAGTGATAGTCCTTCACAGGCCAAGGGCACAGAGGTAACCAAAATGAAGTTATTTTAAGAATGACAGCAGTTACTTCTTAAAAATTAGCAGCGAGAAGGGTGTTAAACTACAGATGGATGGTTAAACCCTTAGCTTAAACATCCCCAAGAAAGCAATGTAAGCCGCTAGGGTTATGCCTATGTTAAGGAGCGATGCAGAGCAGCAGGCGGGGGCTCGAGAAGAGAGCAGTGGGTGCTGTGGCGCCAGGCTCCGCTCAGCACACGCCAGACCGGGTGCTGGCCGCAGGCTGCTCCGCGGCCTGACTGCCCTACAACAGCTGGGTTTCAAAAAGCTGTCTTCTCACCTGGCATCGGTGTCACAAACATAGATGATTTCAGCCTTGAGAGAATACAATGTTGTACTGGGAATACAAAACAGATTTTTATTTTTCCCAGCAAAAACATCCCAGTTACTTCCAGCAATCTTTCTAAAAAAGCGCTAGGCACTGGCTTTCAATCTAGCCCCTAAAATTGATTTGTAACAGTTTAAATAGATTTAAAAGACCCAGTCCTGTTTGAAACAGTAAGGACACTGTTAACCCCTAATTTCAAAAGCCAGTTTAAACTCTAGTACTAAACACTAAACCTGAGAGACCACAGAAGCTGGAGTAATTTCAGAAGATAATAGTTTTCTAATTTGAAAGGACTCGTGTTTAAATGCACTGACAAAAGTAGCACTCTCAGCCTTCATTTACCATCAAGTCTGTTAAGACTTGTCAAAGCTGTGTGGTGAGTGGTCAAGGTGATATGTTTTTGCTACATTTTTACTACCGCTCCAAAGACCTGCATAGTCACTACCATGAAACACTAAAAGGATAACAGTTACAAAAACACCAGAACAAATGAAAAATCCTGGTAACATTTAATAGAGTTGGGAGAGTCTAATATATCCCTTTCCTTTTTTCTATTATTTTCAAGCATCCCTAGTGACAGAAGAGCTTTGGCTAGCTCCAGTATGGCACTTTCTCATGGTCCAAAAATGAAATCACTGTAGCGGCATGGAATAAGTAACTGCCAACTCAAACCCAAAAAGCTTACAGGCTTTTTTTTTATTATTTTTTTTAAAGACACAGATTTAATTGACCACTTTTAAATGACGAACAAAGAAAAACAAGATCTTAAATATAACCCAAAGTCATCACAGCAGATTTCCAAATTCTTCCTTCTTTGAGTCATTTCAGAATATTTTAAGGCAACAACTCTGGAAATATTTAAAACTTTGTGTGTCAATAAATCAAAGTAGATCTGATCCTTTTAATGTAGTTGCAATAAAAAAGTATTATGATGCTTGAATAAAAAGTATATCCATCTGCAAATAGTTTTCTAGATATAACAACTTTGTAAGTTATTTCCACAGGTTACATGATTCTACCCTTTGTCCCCTCTACAGACTGGCTAACAGGTCATGAGACACTGATGGGCTGCAACACATTTCCTGAAAAGAGAGTATTTATATCTGAAGCATGTACTACTGGAACCTGAGTGTTAAATTAAAACACCAGAAGTGCTGTCAAGCTATAATGACACTTTTCAGTTCTTTTGGACTTTTCATTACCTAAGGGCTCTACAAAATCTCAGAACTATATGCAAAACTCATTCTTCAAGCTTTATGCAACGGGGACAAGTTTCCAAAAAGCATATATTGATTTAATGTATTACATTACATAGTACTGACCCAGACCTTTGAGGAAACATGGCTAACATGGTAATATTTTTGTTACCTCGCTTTGGTAAGATTGTGTGTTTACTCATCTTATAATGCAGCTATACCACAATAATAGCATTACACCCTCTACTTCTTTAGGTGACTGTTATCAAAAAGAAGACTACTAGCTTTCTTCCAAGTAAAACCCATCTTTAATTTTTTTTTACGACCATACTGAAATTATGGTCTGCTACTTTCCATTTAAGCTTTATTTTTAATAAAGCATTCCAACAAGTCACCAGTAGAGATCCCAAATACTTTCAGGTTTTGTTTTCAGCGAACATTTTCCTTCTTTCCTTCAAGCTCAGTGGGTGGTAGGATTGCCACTGAGGTTAATTCCAATTAAAAGAGATGATGAATTCATCTTAGTACTACAATCAGAGCTCACTGCAGACACCATCTGTAGTGTAAAAAGAGATAAATACCAAAGCAAACCAAGAGGCAGATTACCTTGCCTGTCACATGTTGCTGTAGCACCTGGTGTAGAGATGTACAAAATCCTCTTCACAATTACTTTTTCCCTGTTATAAAGTGTAAACTATGAATATTACTGCTGTGAATACTTGGTTGACTTGCTATGCAAAAAGGGGCAATAATTGGTTATTATTCTAGTGTAGATTAACATTCCCACAAGATACTCAGAAACCTAAGGCTGTGCTGTTAAAGTAAATAAAAACGAGGTCAAAACAGGTTGCTGTACTATCCTCATACACAAGCTAGTTCAAGCATTTTTACACTCAGCTACAGTCATAACCATATCAGATGTCCATCCTCACTTTCAATTTTATATCCAATATTAATAAATATCTAAAATCCTCTTGCTGTCTCTCCTCTAGAAATCAAATACTTGCAGAGAGATGTTTCATTTACTCTTTATTAGTGAGGTGATCAACCTTTTCATTCTCAAACACAGCACAGAAATTCTGTATCTTTTACACAATCCCTCCTGCACACTGGCCCCTATTTCTTCCAACCACACCAGACCTTCTGTATCATTAGCAGCCTTTGCTCATCTCATTTCTTCCCAGCGTTAATGGCATCCTCTTTTCCTGTAGACTTTAATTCTCCTGAACCTCAGTTGCATGCCTGAAAAGCATCCTCACTTATCATTTTCCACCACAAACTGGGATGAGCAGAACCTTGCCTATGTTTGAGTGAATACAAAGTCCAATCAAACATCCCATGAGTCCAATCATTCATCACATGAGGAGGAATACTGAAGAACAGCATGCCCTCCACCACCTCATACACAGCAATTCTGTCCTTCTCTTCCAGGTCCACAGACGGTTCTTGAGCTGGAGAAGTTTCCCCTCCCCAGGCACAGATCAGAGCAGGGGAGAGTGCACTGAGACAAGCCACAACTTGTACATCACTTTCTTCACTGTCGTCTGTACACACAAGCAGGACCATTTTAAGAGTACTGTACTATAAAAGCTCTTCAAATGTTTCAGTATATCAATAGAACAGAAAACTCTGTCTCCCATGTTTTCCACAACTCTGCAGTTAATACAATAAAGACAGAAGATCATTTACTGCCTAAATGAAATTTCTTCATTACACTTAACTAACCTTGGATGGGTTGAATGGCATCCCTAAATATGAAGAGCCTCTGAATCCACAGTGATTCAAGTTTGATCCTAGAGAAGGAAGAAAGATAAAAAGTCAGCTGATTTGCTTTGCTGAAACATTCATTATAAACTGCAATTCTCTAGCCAAGATCAAGTCCTGTTAGTTCAGCATCACTCACAGTACAACCAGAGTTTGCACGTATGTTCCTTTCAGCATGTTCCCTACCTCAGATTGTTATCATTCTGAATGGGAAAAAACAAACAAACTGGATCCTGGTGTAATGACAAAGCAAGAGATTATTTTATTTGGTGGAAATATGTTCAATGCTCATACCAGTATTGAACTTTTTTTTTTTTTTTTTAAAAACGGGGAAGAAAGAGAGAGAGAGAGCAAGAGGGAGAGAAAAAGAAAGAAAGAGAGAGAGATTGACTGATTTGACTGATTATTTCCCTGGAAAAATGCCCAGAGTTAACAGATTTTTTTCTTCTCTACACTTCTGCCTAGTAATGCCGTCTGTTCCTAAGCAGAATTGTTTTAAGATATTTTGCAGCATGTAAAAAGACAAACAAACTGTCTGCAGTTTTAAGCCAGTACTGATTTAATGTGATACTGTCAGAATGAAACAGTTAATATGACATTTTTAATGAAGCCATTCCCCTCTCTCACTCAAAACACATGTACAAGAACATGTTACCAATCAGACATTTCTTCCAGTAATTCAGATGTGATTCTTTTTTTAATGTGCCACAGTATCTGAGCATGTATTAGAGGAGGGTGTACCACATTCTGTCTAGCACTAAGTATAAGTTTCCAGGGTTCAAGTTTGCTTCTGCACTGCAAAAGCTCAACTGCTTCACTCCAGAGCCTCCAAAGGTACAAGAGCTCTAATTCACTCATTCTCTCCCCATTCCCTCTTACCTCCCCCTTTTTTTTTTTGCTCATCTTCAGCCTTGAATCTAAAAAGTCTCATGGAGATAAGGAAAACTTGCACCAGATTAACTGAACAACAATAGTTATAATACTGAAAGCCCTAAAAAAGATCACTGTGCAATGTGGTACAGCAATCCTGGTGTAATTAATCAACATAGTTACTTCTAGTTTAAAATACATTCTGCAGATAGGCAACATCTAATTTAGACCCTCACATCGGTCTAAATATTTCAGTGATGGTAAAGCGCACAAGTTTTTCTAACAGACAAGTCTTTGGATCTAATCTCCATGGAGTGAATTATCATTTAACAGAAAAAAAAGTGCAATCCCCACTTCCCCACCTTTTATCCTAAAAAAAAAAAATAAAAATAAAAAAAAATAAAAAAAGGTAATGACTCTACAGGTGTAATGAAGGTCAGTTCAGCATACACTAGAAGTTGGTATCCTATAGCAACAACGAGAAAACAGAGTATCTGGATTTGTAGATAAAAAATAATACATAACTGTGATATTTTATTGTAACCTAAATCTTTTCAGCAAAGAAATTTTGCCTGTTAGTTGCTGGAGTCAAAGACCCTATTTTTTGTGTTGCAACAGATTCTGAAAAGCACAATAAAGATTAGGCTTAAGCAGTTCCTGAAGGACTCTGTCAAAAAAGCTTCATAAAATGAAACATGATATAACATGAATGAACCAGTAAAGAAAAAGAAAAATTAGAAGTCCTATTTCTTAAATACCAATTTTCCTAACCGACATTGTGAAAAAAGCACTGTTTTCAGAAAAAAATAATGCTTATCAAACACGCTTACAAAAGCTACAAAATACACCTCAAAAAGGCACAAATGTGGAAATCCTTCACCCAGAAAACAGTCATAAGTCTACCAGTAGATAGCTACCGGTGCATAATCTCCAAAAAGAAGCAAAATTTCTTCCCCTCCACATAAAAGAACTTTGTCACTAATGCCCAGGTAAGAGATGTTTCCTAGAGTTTCAGGATTACAAGTGAATTGCTAAATTGATAGTTGCAGTTCTTGACTTTAAAAATAGAATGTGGAGCTGGTAAAGGAAGCGCTAAGCAGGAAGTGAAAACAGCTCATTTCTAGCCATACGATCCTGGCACACTGATGTCATGTCTTAATTTTTTTTTTTTAGCTTCTTGTAAGCACAAGTCCAACTCTAAAGGGGAAATATTTATTTAATGAAAAAGCCCTTTCAGTTTATGCACATCACCTCACTTGCTGTGAAGTTGGTTTTACTGTTTTATGGAAGGTACTTGTGCTTATCTCATGTAATAGCTTAGCAGGGCTAATCAAACTCTTGCCCACTTTGCTGAGCTGCAAACAGCCAGTGAGGATCAGATATATCACTAAAAATTAAGCAAATTCCAGAAACATACCCTAATTAAAAGGATAATAATCAGAATTAATGTCCCGTGTAAAAAATTGCTGAAGTGATGACTTCAGCACCTGCATAGTCAGTTGGAGCATCAAGTATAAATGCAGTTACGAAATGGTACCACCTAGCGTTCACTTTCAGTTAAGCATATTTAACCACTTTCTGAATGAGCTCAAAAAATAGCAATAAAAGTTTTATCAATTACTGTATGACTGTTTCAAGCTGAACAAGGAACATCCAGAAAAACCTGTCATATTTGACAACAGAATTAAATAAATTTGACCTGTTTTCCAAAGCAAGAGACTCCACATTTACACCAAAAGCTGAGACTTTACCTTGAAGAAAGCCGTATTATGCACGTGTAGGCCAGACAGCCCTTAAGCTTTATAACAGAGCTCTAAGTGATGGCCGTAGGAGGTTTACCCGAGGATCGTTTTTGTTACAGAAAGAACATTTTTGTTATGTGACTTTTACGATTGACGGGAAGAGTGGTAATTTTTACCACTACTTCTTCCCCTTCAGGGTACCTACGTACTCCTCTGGCTTCTAGGCTTTTCTTATTTTGCTAAGTGCAGGAGCAATTTTACATATGCCATTAAAAGCTTAAAATACAAGGAAAAGTCATAGCTTTAACATAGGTTGACACAGTTAGCATACACAGATAAAGATGAGCAATTCTTACTGAACTAAGGCTAAAAAATAATTATTCTTATAAACCAAAGCACTGGGATGTGCACAACAAGCATTGTTACCAATCTAAACTCAAACTTTGACAGAACGAAGTTTTAGGTCCCTGGCGCAGAACAGTGATTTTCAAGCAGCTGTGCACAGACCCTGGGGGTTCAAACCAGAAAACGAAAGCTGTCTCAGCTTTACTTGGGGTGCAGTTTCTTAGCACAGCAAAGCCAGTGAAACATCCAGCTGTCAAAGTATGAGATCTCACTCCCTCTCCCCCAGCGGGCTCTGGCACTTGTACCCCCAGTGGGCTCTGGCACTTGTACCCCCAGTCAAGTCTGTTCACCAAGGCAACAGAAAGCTAACCGTTCTGATAGATAAATAAATACATGCTTTTCTGCCAGTTAAACAAGTCAAACGCAGAAGAGTCAGACAGTGGCAGTGTTGCTACAGGGGAGGACAGCAGACGAGTATGACCAAAGAACCAGCCTCCATTTTCTGTCTATAACTAGATTACTTCAGTCCAGCGCTCTGAATTCATAATCTTTCAAAAGTGCTGAACTGGTCTTCAGCTCAAAGCTATCATTTCTGGTAAGACTTGTAAAAGAATGTGGCCCCCTTCTCTGCAAAAGGAAGAAAAAAGAGGTTTTTTCAAGATTTCAACATCCTTCTAAAAGGAAACACAGTGAGGTGTTACTACGAGGAACACACAAAACAATCACATGCTATCAGCTGTGCAACTAAGCAGAGCATTTACCAAACAGGAAGGAAAAGCAGCAACAGTCAAATGCTATGGAAGTTAAAGCCAAATTATTTTGTAGGAGCTATAGAAGACAGAGTCCTTTCAAATAAGCAGAAGACACCAATGAGACCAAGCACCCAGCAAAGACTGTTAGGTTTGAGAGGAGCATCAGCTGGCATGTGTGACATGGCTGTTCTCTCCCTCTAATGACAACCTGTATTAAGTCAGTCTCTAAAACACTTGAGCTGACATCAATTACGTTATCTAAAGGATATTACTTTTTTGAATCTCTCATGTTTCATAGTTACAATAAAACCACAGAAGAATTCAATCTATCCTGATGGACCTCAATCTTTAGCTTCCTTTAGCGTATTTCATGTAGGATCACAAACTATATTTTTGCTTTCTTAGTCAGCTAGAACAAGATCTCACCATTTTGCTTTCATGAACTTCAGTTTCACATAAAAATTTCAAAGGCTGCAAACCTTTTAATTGCAGGCTATATTAGCACATCCCATTCTGATACATACAAACATGCTACTTACTACTACCACAGTATATTTTGCGAGTATATGTATTCTAAGCATCAAATCCTGAATTTTCTACCAACTTCTACAATACCCTACTATAATAGTTATTGGTAAAAGTAAACTGAAATTAAGTTTGTAGAGTATCAATTGTTCTGTCTCCTATCCATTGGAAGCCTACTGTAAGACAGCAGTAGTTCTCAAAATAATCTGAACTTGCCACCTTAAAAAAGTGCCTTAAGTAAAACCAAGTGAAGTACTACTGATATAGAAGCTTTGGAGACAGAAACATGAACAGCAGAGGATTCTTCCCCCCCCCCCCATCCCCCAAGAATTCCAGGAATTCTTTTTTCTTTCCTTTTAAGAATTCATTCAATGACTCAATCAAAAAAAAGAACCAAGATGCTCTAAAAATATATTTCAATCCAAAATATAAGTCCATTAGTTTTCAATGCTAGAGCCAAAAGTAATGAAGACTTATATCAAATGCAATGTTGTTACTTAAAGCAAGATTATTGGAATTTCATCATTCCAAAAACTACACAATACAACAGTGTTATAATTTAAATGCTTAAAGATCAGTTTTTCCCAGAAAGAGAAAGATATCAGCATGCATGTCAAAGAAGCTGCAACAGATGATTAAAGTGAAGTAAAATCAGATTTTTTTTCTAAGAAAGATTCTGATGCATCAAGCTAGCAAGTATTCCCTTTAACTAGATATGTACAACCATCTTGAAACCAAAGGCCTCGGTGTTGCTGTCTACCATAGTTTATCTACGTCTTCGGGCATGCCAAAAGATGGAGTCAGAGCTCTGCTAGTGGCAGGCTGTCAACAAACATCACAAGATTAAAAAACAGACAGTCAGGACATTTTATTGAAATCAGACGTAACAGGAGGTTGTGCACTCCTTTCTGAATATTTAGTCATGGAGCATCCAATTTGTTGCTCTTAGTATCATTTACATTTTAATCATCTATTGTCCACCAGATGAAGTAAAAATGGAAAAAAAAACCCTAAAATTTTAGAGGTCAAGTGCCAAGATGAAGAGTGGCATTATTACCGGAAGGAATAGAACTTAACCAAAAAAAAAGAGTTCTTATGAGATGATATAAAAATACAGGATTGGAGGGAAGGTTGGTCTGCTGGTGAAAAGAAATACATTATTTATAAGCACAGAATGCACTGCCACAGGGAGGCACCCCCTACAAAAGTATTCTCCAGTAACTGTATGATGGGAAGAGCTCGTCCTAGCTGTGCCCCGAATCTTTAGCCTCCACATCTGCAAGCTGAGATTGGTACTGTCCTCCCTAGAAGAGCCTTAACAATGGGACTATCTCCAATATTGGCTAGGCTGGGGGAGAACTTACAGAGAATTTCAGCATACTATCAAAGACAAACAAAAATGCCTATTCAAATCCCTCTTCTCGTGAAGCTGACTGTTCTATCAGAACACATTCCCGAAGACAGGGATAGAGATCAAGAAGTATGCAACTCCTAAAAACAAAGAATGTACACATGGAAAGTTTTCTTAATGTTAAGGGACAGGAACCTTCTCATAATTAAAAGAGCTGTAGGAGCAATTATATGATCTAAACCCATTAATTTTCTATAATCAGTCCTGAAATACAACCCAAGCAAAAAAATCTATTAGATAGAGCTAATGCCTGGTGTGGATCTGAAGGTTTGCAAGTTGCCAGACTAAGAAATGGGTTCTTTTTATAACTGTAAAAATCAAGCATCAGCAATCTTGACTTCCACATGTTCACTTCATAAAAATGCTTTTATTTCCTAAAACTGCTTTTAGGGAAGAGACCTAATTTGTGGTATATGATTAGACATTATAAGGAAATACATGATTTTATTTCTACAACCATCCAACATCAAAAGCACTTTGCACTTTCATGATTTTATAGACAGACACCTACAATTACCTCTTCTCTGAAGACCAGCCTGGAGCTATCCCACACCAGCACTTAACGTGCCAGTACCTCACGGCACAGAGCTGCCTTACCTGCAGCCCCCTCCCTCCCACTCCCCCTACTGCTGTTAGCCACTCACCTGAGCCACCCCAGAAGAACGCCAGTACCAACAAGCCCACAGAAATGGCACTTCCCTTGGCTTCTGTTAAGCTGCCTGGAGAGGGCCACTTCTTTTGAGCTCCCTCCCTAACCTGGATTTATTATGCATGTTCCAATCTGAAGACAGTTGGGATAGAGCAACAGTATTACTCCCTTCTAAAAACATTAGGCAAATTTAACCATCACAGATCCAAAGAATAGATTTTTCATTATAAAGTGGGAACTGTGTTTATCTCTTTTGCTTCTTCATCTTACCCCTCCTTTTTTTCAAAAGCTGTTCCGTATAGCCACACCTGTGCTCATACCTCCTGGCATGGCTATAATTGGTGGGAGTCAATATAATTATTAATAGACTTGTAATGCTTATGTGGCATATGCGTTTCTTTTAGAAACAGGCAAAAAACTTATCTGAGAAGGTTTTTGAAGGTGGAACTTCAGTAGTATTTTATATTGTCTTATCTTCAAAGTCATTTCATAACTTCAACTTGAATACATAAAAAAGCAAAACTAATCCCTTCTTCTAGCTTTATTTCTTTAGAGGGATCTATTTCTAGGAATTGTTAGACATACTGCCATCTGAAATTATCACGACAGCACCTCAGGAAGGTCAAGCTTGTATTTTGCAAAAACCAAGAGCCATACACTATTCCCCAGGTGAAAAGCAAAAGTAAAGATGTTAATATCAATTAAAAAAAAACTAAAAACTCACTCACTGTCTTCTGTGGGAAGGACCTGCAGGGAATAAATCCATTCTATTATATCATCTTTGTTCACCACATCTAAGGAATCCAACATATCCAGACCAGAGAGTGCGAAAAATGCAATTGTCAACCTAAAAGAAAAAGATAAGACTTACACTTCCCACCATAAATATCATGGGGAGATTAACAAACGGTTGCAGAAACAGAAATATCTGAATTCTCAGCCTGTAGAGCGGAGCAATACATTAAGTTTAGCTCAAAAAACATTAAATTTATCTACTGGACAAAATTATGTTCTTTATATTTTAAACATTTCTCTGTCTCAACAAGACTCTTCATATAAGCCATGTCTTTTTTTATATGGTAATGAGATGCCAATTCAGACATTAGCCTAAGGGTCTGTTTATCTGAAAAAGACACTACAAGGTAAACTATGTTATTAACTTACTAACTTATAAACCAGTTCTCTGTGATGAATTCTTACATGAACAATCTTATAACCATGCAGTAAGTGCAAGGTAACACTGAACTGAAGTAGCTGCTTCTCAATGCGTTCTAAACGCAATTTCAGATGCTTAAAAGTTAGGTGTCAAATAGCAAGGCTTCCTTTATAACCAATGAATGGAGAAATAAACACACAGGATGAATTACTGCACAGAGATACTTGTTTCTTGTCCTTGAGTACAAAGGAGCCTGGGTGACTACCTTAATTAAACATCTAAAATTAAGCAAGTCGAATCCAAGTATCCAACACAGGAAGTGAAGTCAGGAGTAGCTAGCATGCTGAAGCTCCTTCCTGCCCAAAGCTCCTCTCCCTCCCTAAACTTGTGCTACTGTAACTGTTATAAAGCTACACAGCAAACCAGCCCTCTTAGTTGGGAGGTTTTGTTTTTAACTCAAATTATTTCAATGATCTGGTTTATAGTACAGCCCCTCAAATAGTTGCAACAGTTGCACTGAGAAAGCACCAAAGCCACAGCACTAGGACAGGAACTTGAGATAGAGTGCTATTAGGGAAAATGTTTGTGCAGTGGTAAATTGGAAGGTCCGAGTCAGATTAAAATTAGCTGGATGTACGTTTTGGCACCCACAGTTGTATCTGCCTGCCCTTTTGAAAATTCTTGCTCTTGTTTCACTAACTGATAAGCTGATCGTGAAGCAGCTGCTGAATAGACAGAAACTACAGCTTAGCATGCTAAGGAAACCCAAAAGTCAATGCCAGCTTTCCTATGAGACTAAATTATAATCTGCAGTTACCTCACAGGCTGCTGAGCCACCCTAAGCATCAGGAGTAGGAAACTCTGAAGAAGATCAGGACAGAAACTCTGAGACCATCTAATTTCTGCCTGTGGTTCTGTGTCAGAGCTGCAAACACCAGGGCCATAGAAAATGGTGATTTAAGTCAGCCCACAACATGCCTTTAAAGTATTCAGCAGCAAATGATGGTGCAGCAAACACTCCTCTCAAATACAATGTCACACCCCACAAAGCATGACATTCCTATAAGTGTGCTGACCTGTTGCTACAGTAATCATTTGGCCTGACATTCACAAGCCATTTTTTAAGCCAACAACTTCTGCTTCACAACTGATATCACGTAGAACTACATACCACAAGCAGTGACCACCTTTCATTTGAAGAATGATAACTTGTTAAACTAAATTATTTGATTTTATGCTATCTTTTACCTAGATCCTGGGGTTCTGCATTTTTCTTTTTGACTGTTCTCACAAACTAAAGATTTTAGCTTATAATCTTCTTGGATATTGAGCACTATCAATCCCTCTTAAAAAAAAAAAAACAAAAACAAAACACTGTATGCAACTCTAAGGTCCTTGCCAAAAATATCAAACACAGAATAGCATACGTCTCCATTAGTGCAAGTATTCCTGGCCAAAAAAAGGGTAAACTTATTTTGTAATCACTGAATTCTAAGATATGCCTCTCTACTACGATTACAAATAAAATTTTTTATTACAGAGAGTCAGAAAAAGTACATTGCACACAAAAGTTATTTCTACATAGAACAAAAATATCATTTAAGCAAACCATCTGCTGCAAAATCATCTTTAAGTGCAAGCTTAGTACTTCAAGGGTTATATCAACTTTTGCCACTGATCAGATTTATGTAACCCAAAATCAGACTGTGGATAATAACTCACTACTTCGAGCAAAACCACTATTTTTAAACTTCATAAGAAACAAAGGTTAAAAGATAGTTCAATTACAGAATTTTTTTTTTGAAAGGCTGCACATATTTCCAATTTTCAAAAACATAAAGTTTGATAATCTGTGACTACAAATATTTGAAGGCATTTTCACACTATGTGACCCAGTTAAGCTACTTCCAAAGAGGCACAAATGCTATGCCAATCTCAGCACTAGGAACTGCTGCGCACCAGGCCCCAAAACACAAGACTGTACACATAAAAGACAAAACAACATACCTGACCCACACTCAAAAATACTCACGTATATCAAATAAATGAATGCAAAAAGTGTTTTTATGCATAGCTAGGCTTCAGTTTACCTAATCAGAACTGATTCACTGTGTTAATAGGAGCGTTTAGGAACTGACTGTACATAGACTGCTGGAATTCACGTATGATGGGCAAGAATACCCTGCATCACTGAACACAGTGTTCTCCTGATACAGCCACCTACATACTATATTTTACTTCACATGCTATCCTGTCTCACAGAGCATTAACAGAATAAAGACAACTGTTATCAGTATCTTAGCTGACACACTGCATGAAATTAAAAAGCTTTATATAGAACAATTTACCTCCAGAGCACCCCTTTTGACACAGTCCCCAAGTCTAGCATCACTATTGCTGTATTTTTTCTTCATGCCCTCTACCACCACTTTAGTTACTATATGTGTATTAATTTAAGAAGTTGCACATCAAAGATTGAAGATGAAATTTGTTTTAAGTTGTTACTTAACCTACTGAAAACTGATGTGTGTTTTAAGTTCCTCGCAAAGATAAGTAAATAAAGACATTTCTGATGACAGATTCTTAGCCCTTGGTCTTCAGGCAAGGACACAGACTGCAGTTTCTCAGGAGAATTCCAAAACCTTTTGAAGTGACTGATTTGAGGATCTGAACAAGCATGATACAAAGAGCATCATGAAATTCCTCAATCTGAAAGACTTCAGAGACCAGGAGAGGTGCATTCTCCCACCAAACCTCATGGTACTAAGTGTGACCATATCACTGAAAAACTACTGATGTTGCATACAGTAGTTACAAATTAAAATAACTATGAGGTCCTTGGATCAATAATTTCAGTAAAGAACATGAAATCAAAAATTTTCAGTCTTCTACCAATCCCTTAGTGTTTGACAAATCACAGTCTAAGTTAGAGCAGATCAGCACTGTACCAAAAGAAAATTCTATCCTCTACCACCTTGTCCCATGAAAACAAATGCAGTTGTTCCTGCTACAGTGTGGTGAACCAAAATCAACCTTACTGACTTTTGTTTTTCCTCTCTAAATAAATTGCTCTTTAATTTAGTTGAGTTCCCTACTCCGGTTCACCACACAAACACAGGAACAAGGGAGGTAAGAATAAAAGGGTGACAGCATTTCTTTCTGCAGTAATGCCGACTCTGGAAGTTTGCTGAACATGGTGACCTTGAACTTGTCAAAAGGGCTGCTTAGTACACTCACAGTCAAACACTTTTGTAATGCAATCACCTGCTGAGAATTTGTTGACAGAGGGGTATATATGCCTGCAGAACACTGTTTTAAAATAAATCAGTTCATTTAAATTGAAGAATACCTATATTAGTAAAAATTTCATGACTTACAAAAAAAATACATGTTGAATTTAGATGACCATGATTTTTATTCTAGTTGAAGGTTTAAACTTGAATGTGCTGATTAGCCAGAAGTTAGAGTCCTGAAATAGTTTCAGACAGTTCCAATTTTCAGAAAACTTAGAGGTTTTTCAGCATTGCACAACCCTTCTACAAACACATACCAGGCACTGGCTATTTAATATATCATGGCTACTTTGACTGCACATCAAATTCAAGGCTCATCAGGCCATTAGTTTCTAGAAGAGATCTGAAAACAATTAGCATTACATTATTAAGTAAGTGTAACAATGATAAGATTGGAGATGATGCCATGTAAACTACAGCCTCTTTTTTAGCTCAGTGGCAAACTGGGACAGCTTGACAACATAAGCCACAGAACAGAAATGTCTAGGCTGGCAGGGGCCTTTGGAGATCGCCTGGTCCCACCTTTTGTTGAAAGCAGGGCCATAGATATGATTAGCCAGGGCCCTGTTAAGCAGTCTCTAATTCTTTTTCAAGAGAAGGATGCTCCATCACTTCTCTGGGCAACTTATTCCAGTGTTTAACTGCTCTTACAGTGAAGAACATTGTTCTTATATCCCGACTGAATCTCCCCTTAAGCAACTCAGGCCTGTTGCCTCTTGCACCATCACCATGCTCCTTTGTGAAGGGAGCTCCTCCACCTTTTTCTCTAACCATTTTTTAAGGTACTGGAAGACTGATTAGATCCTCTCTGAGCCTTCTGTTCTCTTTAGTCTTTCTTCAGATATTCATTTTTCCAACCCTTTTTATCATGCTGGTGGCTCTTCTTCACTGGACCCTCCAATTTTTCAGTGTCTCTGTTGAACAGGAGGACCAAAACTGAACACAGTATTCCAGGTGTGGCATAACAAATGCTTAAATAGAGTGGGATAATCACATCCCTTGATCTGCTGACTATAGTTTTGCTGATGCAGCCCAGGACATGTTTTGTCTTCATTGATGTAAGTCCTGTAAATATTAAGCTTGGACAACCAAATTAATTTTTACTTGTAATCAGGCCTAGTATTTTGGTCTGGAGATCAGAGAGGATCTCTGTTACTCACCATCTAAACAAGCATAAATGCAGTGAAATAACAGGATTGGAAAAATTTTACCGAAACTTCCCAAAATATTGAAAAATAACGAAAGTACACTTAAAAAAAACCCCCAAAAACTGATCAAAGTCATTGCACTTTTTCCACAACATGACTGCCAAAAGACTACAAAAAGTTTTTTTTAAAAGTTGATGATTTTTTTACTTGAATAAAATACTGAATCCTTTACATGTCTTCAAGTTTTTCCTCAAATGCAACTTTGCAAACAATCAAAGTATTGATCATCTTGTGCATTAGAAATAATTTATTACCTTACTGGAAGATATTAAGAATCTGAAATAAATGCATTCTGAAGCCATTATATGGACAAATGTCTCCCTACTTTAAAGGAAGGTACATATTTCACTATCGTAATTAGTAGGTTTTAATGCTTATGCTAGCTAATGAAGATGTAAGTGATTTTGGTTATATGACCGAGTCTTCTGCATGCTGGCTTTGAAATACAGAACGCTTAAGTCACTTATTTTAAAATCGGCTTTCCAGATGGATTAAAAGGGTGAAGTATGGGACTGAAAATAGAATAGAAGGATCAACAAGTGTTCTCTCACAGATATCGGGGAGTTTAACTGAACACAGATGAAACCCTTACATGAATTTGCATTTGTTGAGAGCTGCCTGCGGGCAGAAACGCCTCTGGAGGGAGCGCGCACCGCGACCACCGCAGCGCTGGCTGTCCAGGCTGCCGGCGCGGCGAGCCGCTGCCCGCGGCGGCTTCACTAGTTTCGCCCCCGGGGAAGCCGGCCGGGCTGGCCGCTCTCCAGAGGAATTTCCCGGCAGGGGGATCCCCGCGGGCAGGAGAGACCCAGCAGGCTCTCCGAGGCCGGCGGCGGGCGAAAGCGAAGGGGGCCGGGCCCGGCCCCGCCGTGCGGCCGGGGGCCCAGGGGCGCCGCGGCCCGCCCGCCCGCCCAGCAGCCCCCTCCCGCCGGGGCGCGCCGCGGGAACCCAGCCCGCTACCTGCTGGTTTCCAGGGAGGAGTAGCGCTCGGGCAGGATCTGGAGGCAGCGCTGGAAGAAGCGCACATGCCGCTCCCGCAGGAAGTCCAGCCGCTCCGCCTCCGCAGAGCCCAGCGCCGACGGCTCCGCCGCCATCTTGCCGGCGCCCGCGCCCGGCGCGCACGAAGCGCGTCACTGCCGGGCGGTGACGTAGCGCGGCTGCGCGGGGAGGGGAGCGGCGGCCCCGCCCAGCTGCAGGCGCGGCCCGCTCCCGCGGCGGGGCGGGAACCGCCGGCGCCCGGCATCGCCCGGTGCCTGCTCCACCTGCCCGCGGTACCGGTCCGAGCGCCGCGGCGCGGGCGAAGCCGCCGACCCGGCCTAGCGCCCCGCTCCCTGAAAACTCCTCCCTGGGCAGCGCAACACACGCGGGACTTCAGGCACGCCTGTAACCGAGATCAACGGGGGCAAGTGAAAGCAGGGTGCTAGTCTCCGTTTCTCGTGCGCTCGCGCACCGTTCCGAAACTGGAGAAGGAATATGAAAACAGCTGATCACAATGAAGCGCTTTTAATGCAAAGTGAAATACAGGCCATGATGAAAACACTACGGGCTAAAACCAGCTCAAGTTCAACACTCACAAAATACAAACGTAGTATTTCGTTGCATCGAGCAACTTTTGTGGAAAAATCCTGAAGACAGTTGGCCACTTCATATACAAGGAAACCATCATCCTGTAAAGATGATACGCAGGTGCTCATCTATAACCCTTGTCTCCAGGTTGGGACAGCTCTGAAATAAACAAACAAATAAACAGCTCAACCCCCCCCCCCCCCCCCAAAAAAAAAAAGTGATATGCATTCACTGTTGTTCTCCTTACCTATGAGGAATATGCAAAAGCAGTTCTGAACCTGTTGGTCCGATCTCTTTTGTGTGTTCCTCCCAGCCCTTGGTAGGCCTGTACAACCTGGATGGGTTTCTGGCTGCATGAATTTCAACCTTACAGTGAAACAAAGAAAAAATATCTGGTCTTCTTCATCAATCACAGAATGAATTATATAAACTAATTATGTCTTTATCATGTAGCTAGATGCAAAGAAAACATAAGATAAACCCATCTAATGAGAAGGAGACTTTTGCCCACGCTGCCACAGGAAACAAGTTAGAAGCATTTATTCTATGAAATATTAAGTTATTTTAGTAAATTAAAAAGTTAAACTCTGAGAACCCAGACAATGTCCCTAAAACATTTCTGGACACTAGCCTACTTAGTCCACTAATGTTAGCAAACCATTTTTAAAAAACAAGTTGCAGCTTACCTGTAATAATTATTGCTCAGAGACAGGGAAATTCTCTAAGTCTGAGGTGTATGCAGCTCAATAGTTTAAACAATTCTTCTTCTTGCTTTGCTCTAAAAACTAATTATTTTTACTTATCTAGATAGTCAGTAACAGAAAGAAGTTCTAAAATAATGTTATTACAATGCTACCTTCTCTCTTAACTTTGCCAATCTCTTTTCTTTTTCTCGTTTTTCCTCTTCTTTAGCTTGCTTTTCATGAATCTTTAGTTCAAGTTTACGTAGATCCTGAAAAAATATATTAAAATGAAATGCAAACTTATTTTGGAAAAATAAAACAAATTGTATCAAAATAGGTACACAGCTTTTTCACAGAATTAGAATCTACTCTGTTTTGTAATTATTTTGTGATAGTGCAGAATTAAGTTACACTAGATGGCTACTTGCTATATTTTGTTCCCCTCAATTACATAGTAAAGACAAAAAACAGATTCCAGTAGTTTAACCACCCTTTGTAAAAATGAAAGTTACCAGGAATGCTGACAATAATACTGGTTCTCCTGTAATGAAATTTACAGTGAGCTGGGATCTAACCTGAACTTCCAAATACAAGAACCTGCAATACCTTCAATCTATTCTTTTTATTACTTACACATCTGCATACAGCAATCAGGTCTGTTAATGTTTTCTTTAGCAGGGAGAGTAATTTGTACTCTTTGAATGGCACATCCTAAGGTGTTTTTCCCAAACCGTGGTCACACTCAAGCAGACAAAACCATCTCTACATTTAGAATGAAACATGGGTTGGAATAAACCTTTAGAACTTAAACCTTGAGGGAAAGTAACATCCTTAAGTAGAATAAAATTTCACACTTTTTCTTGGACATAGACAAAATTATTCATAGTGAATCTAGAATAGATTTAAATGAGTAAAACTAGGGTATTAAGGATTTTAAAACTGTTATCAGATTATATTATAGGAGGAAGCAGGTAAATTTAAGCACAAATACATAATGGAAAGGCAATTACTGACCCGCTCTTGAAACTTCGTAATTTCTTCTGCAGCAATTTTCTTCCTTTCCTCCCTTTCAGCTTCCTCCCTTTTCTCCTTCTCAAGCTTTTCAAGTTCTTCCTTTTCTTTCTTCAACAAGGTATACCTTTCCAACAGTAACTTAACATGGCATTGACGCTGGCGTTCTTTTTGTTGCTTTTTCTCCTTCTCTTCTTCTAGCTTTAGTTGCGATGTTTGTTCCATTGCAAAAGCTATTGCTTTCTGTTTTTTCCATGCTTCAATTGCTGCTTGTTGTTTTTTCCTTTCTTCTTCTGCTTTTTGCTTCTGAGCTTCTTCACGCTGAAAACACTCTTTCCTAAATATTTTTTCTGATTTCTCTTTTTCCTTCAAGATTCCTTCTTTTTCTTCATGCTGTTTTTTTTTCCACTTCTTAATTGACTGCATGAAAACACCAAAAAAAAATAAAGTCTTCATAAAAATCCTACACATTCATGTTGATTCAGTCTGTCACAAGTAGCAGATAGTAGATGAAAACATATGCTCCAAGAATACAAGCTGAAGATAGGAATTCAAGGTCTAGTTAGACAACTTAAGGCAAAATAGCACCTATGTCTGCTTTCTTGTAAGGCAGGTTTAAGGCTTACTATCTAAAATCATTTAAGTTATAGCATTCATATTACCTTAGAACAGTTGTGAATGTTGGTGTGAAATGATTTTCTCAATGCAAACATATTTCAGGTTGTTTTTTTCCTTCAAATTAACAATTTCATATATTATTTTCTTAATAATTCAGTGTTTATGTCAGCATATCTTTTGTTACGCAAGAGCTCAAAGCTCTCTCATGAGTTCATAGTTCTTCAAGAAATCAATTCTCTAAGCCAGTTTGGGACAGGTATATTGCTTACAAGTATAGCAGGACACCCATAGTTGGAGAAAGAGGACGTAACAAGAACTGCAACATGAGGTGGGACCGCTTACTGCTTTAAGGTTGGCACCTAACTTGTTGGAAAACTGCTATCAAAAGCATGTATAATACACTCCAGCAATACACAGGCCACTTCAGCATGTTGTTAGATCCACGTTTATTGATCTCCCTTTAAGATAAATATTTACTGAAAAGGTAAAGATGCTAAAGACTTCAGCTGTATCATCAACTACTAGAGAAGTCTACCTAGGACTACCACCAGAGAGGCAAATACAAAAATAAGAAGTCCATGTATTTTTAAAATAAGTATTTTCTTAAAGTTACAAAAGCCCTAGAAGGTTATCTTACCTCTTTTTTTCTTTCTTGTAAAAGTAGAAATTCTCTATACCATTTATCATGCTGTTCAACATCTTCCTTTGTTCTTCCAGAGAGATACTGAAGGGCTTCATCCATGTAGGATGCCCTTCCTTTGTGTTTTGTCCATGCTTTCAGAAAATATTGATGATCATAATCATCCCAGCCTCCTTGCCGCCCTCCTGTTCGCTGAAGAAATCTTTCAAACTCTACTACTTCTTCAGGCAGATGATTTTGCAGTGCTTTATCAACTGAGACCCTAGCTGATGGTAATCTCAAACCCTTTTCTGTTGTTGAGTTACCCAACGTCCACAGTTCCACCTTTTTCTCAAAGATACTGAGTTCATTAATGGTAGTTTTTTCCTCCTTCAAAAGCTGTTCATACCTAAAAAGAGAACAAACACTGGAATGTAACAAAAGAAATCCAGCATTCATTGTTCACTGAAAATAAATTTTGGAATTGTTCAATTCCACACAAAAGCTATTCTTAAAAGATTATGAACAGAAATGGTGTAACAGATGACAGAGTAGTTGTAGTGATCCCATAATAAAGCACTACACAATCAGAATTAAGTTACCCTTTTAATGGAAACACACATTTACTAATTCAATCCCCTCCCGACAGCAGGAGGAGGAAGGGGAAAAAATCCACCCCTTCCCAAAAGGATCATTCTCTGAACAGCCTTTTCATAGGCAAATTATTGTTAGATTGGATCACTGTAGCAGCTATGCAAACAACCTCTCACAAAGGCTGTTTATCAAGATTAGAATCTTGATAGTTTAAATTTTCATTTACATACCACAGGAACCACTAGCAAAAGAGAAAAACAAGAGAAGAGTTTACATGATACAACATTAATACAAAGTTTTCATTGTGTAACTACTTTAAGTCATATTAAAGCACTTTTTCAGCTGAAGCATGTATAAACATACATTTGTCTCTGCTCCTCTTTAAAAGCATTGATTGCATTTTCAATTTCTTCCATCATTTCCCTGAGCTTGCCAACAACTAAAAAAGAAGAAAAAAGAGCATAATACTTAATAAGTTTAAAGCCTTTACCAGTAATTCAGCACTATCCAGAAACAGACACTTACAGAGAATTCTGGGAAGAGCGTACAAAAAAGCCTGCATTTCCATCTCAAATGGATTCCTCAAAGGAAAACTCTCTGCTACTCAGAAGGTGCAATTTCACAGTGATTTAGCTAAGAGGGATGCAAATTCCCCCCTCCCCCCCATAAATGTTTACTTCAATTAAACAAGTGACTCATTCTGGGTAAGTTTCAACTGATTCACAGACTAAGGGAGCCTTACCCTAAAGTAAAGGGTTACCACCTTTGTTTTTTGCAACAATGCAATTACAGTGACTTAAGAAGCCCATTCAAATCTTTGGTTTACACCAGGTTGTACCAAACCAATTTAACCTACGGCTCCCTACTTTCAGTGAAGCTGGGCCTGCAACAAAACATCAAAGTTAGATTCTGTATACAGTCCTGTCAGCATGCTTCAGTTCCAATTTGGGAAAGTCCAGTAAAACAGCTACCTAGAGAAGGCCTATTTTGCAACTGTACAAAACTGGTTTAGAATCTGAATGGTTTAAACCAGCACAACTTCCCCATGGACACAAATTGAACACGTAAGTTTAACTAACTTAGCTTTAAAACAAAAAGCAAACAAACCAAAAAAGCTAAATTGATACCACCATATCATCTAAAACTCTTAGTTCTGTTTTCATATCTTGTTAGTTCTTGGTATCTTGCTGACATTTTAAGAAAGAAGACAGTGTGGTTTTTTTGTAATATAGGAACTGAATAAATGAAATTAGATGTGTTGTATGCAACATGGTAAAGCCCTCAGCTAGTAGAACTTCAGTGTGAGCTCCATACACAGCAGTGGAGCACTGCAGCAGAATGGTTCTTTCAATGCTCATTTCCCAAGAGTTTCAAGACATCTAACTGAACAAGCTGTTTAAGCATTTTCCACAGAATATTTCAACTTGCACTTCAAGTCATCTAATGGCTAGAAATTAATTCCCTGTAGACCCTGCTCTGTGACCTCTTATCAGATGACAAGGGAGCTACATCTACACTGCATTAAAATACTAGTTTTATTTTACATAGGAGAAAAATTGGCATTTAGAAAAATACTTGACTCTCAACAGCCTGAAGAGACAAACCCACACTGGCTCCAAGACAGAATAAGCTGCTCTGCTTCCACAGAGAAGTGCAAGAGCCTTCATCCTTTCTTTCACTCCTCCCTTCTTACATCCCCCTTCCCAGATTCCTAGAAAAGCAGGCAGACTGGAGAAGGAGAATCCTGAGTGTGCAGGAGAAGCAGAAGCAGTTATCCAAGAAAATTGTCTTTAAAGGAAAATGTTCTTAAATCTGCCAACAAGACTTACATTCTGGTGTAGGCTTCACATCTTTTAATTGTCGCTGAAGTCTCTTCACATTATTATGTATTTTTGACAGCTTCTGTAGGATTTTAGTTTCTGTTAAAGAAAATAAGATGCTAGCTGATAGTTCTAAACATTTCTTTGTGCATTAAATTCAATAAAAGAACAAGAGCAATCAAGTGTCCAAAATAAATTGAGGATTTCATCTAAACAGGATTACAAGTTCTGTTTGATCTTATAAAGCTGCTGCAATACTAAATACTTTAATGCGACATGTATCTCCCAGCACAGGGTCAGAGTTTTAAACTGTAATTGATCATATTTCTAAAGAGGTCAACAGGAGAGTCATATCTTGGTTAATTTAGTTTTCTCAAAACTTTTTACCAGGTAACTGGAGTTTGGAGAACAGTATTGCCTACGCAGCAGTCAGCTTCTCCAGAATTTTGAGGGGACTCTGACTTAGGCTTCAAAACACTCAACAGTGGAGAGGAAAAACTTGGTAAGCACATGTGAATTTACTGTTTCAACTATATTTACATATTTGTTGTGTTCATTAAAGCAGAATCATCCATGTCTTCTGGAGCTCCAAAGAACTGCATGCACTTGTTTGCTTTGTCACCACTTGCCTTCTCAAGAGTCTATAAATACAAAAGTGATGAAGTCCTGGATACACCTAAGCTACTGAGGAGTCTGGGGACTGCATCTCCTTTCCTAAAAGGATTGTTTTCAAGCAGTGGATAATGGAGAGCCTAGAGCTAAATGTAACAGAGTGCAGCTAAGACCTGACCCTACTTGTTCCTGCTGAGACCACAGAAACATTAAGAGTACATAAATCACGCTCAGAGACCTGAACATAGCAGCACAGTAAATAACAAGCTTGGAGGTTCTAGTACACACCCTCAAAGATCCTACTCTAACACTCTTTCATATCTTACATCTAGTGACTTATACCTCTCATCTTTGTCCTCTCTGTCACTTCGTAACAGCGTCTCCATCCCTATCTCCATGCTCCCTCCTTATGCCTGGAAAGTTTTCTGAACTTCTTAGCTCAGTCATCCCTTGGAAATATTTACACATCATAAGGCTTGTAAGATGTAGAGGATATGACAGGTATCCTCAATTAAAAAAAAAAACAAAACGCACACATTAAAACACATACAAATTTGTAAAGGTAAGTGTATTTTTAGTTGTTTCTCCAGGTCTTTCCCTTCTTCAATTTATTTTGTTTTATCTTCTGTATCAGAAGGCATGGCATGATTTATTTGAATGCTCTTGAAAGAATTAAGGGACTATGACTAGGGAGTCACTTTTTTTCCCTGAAGGATTTAATTAGCCCTGAAGTGGAACAGATACTATAGGAAATTATGCATACCAGCACAAAGTACCATTTAGACTATGAATGTCCATTATCCAAGAAGCTGGGAAAACGTAACTACAAAACTTCAGCGTTTAAAAGCCTATCTACATTCAGCAATTAGTGAAGGAAAAACTTATTCTGTGAGAAGGATATATTTATTGTACCTTGGCTAGACTACATTAGATTTTGCTACACACATATGAAATTGCTTCTAAGTTTCCAAAATAGTAACTTTCCACTAAAGTTTTTATAAGGGTAGTATCTGCTACATTCAAGATTAAAAGAAAACAGTTAATAACACAGAAGACCCAAGATATTTGTGTGTCTTAATTTTGCAAGTGAATTGTGGAAATTTCCTTTATAAGCAGTATCTACTTTGAAATTCCAAATTTTTATCAGAATTTACCTCCCAGCTGTACTAATCCCTCTCTATACTACACATTTATAAAGCAGTTAAGCAAACAACTGTAGAGGGGGAAAAAAAAAACACAAAAAGAATAAAAAACACTTACTTTCAGTTTTCCTGTTGACACTCATTTTATGTTCCAGTTCTTCTAGTATGCTGTATTCTACCCTGAAATCACTCCTCCTGTTGTAAAGATGACCATTTTTGTCTTTTTCTATAGTTGCAAGCCTGGAAAAAAAGTTGCAACACTGAGAAAGCACAAACACTTAGCAAAGCCCCCAAATTTCTCCAGGTTAACATTCAGTTGATGCTGTGTCAACAGGACTCTCTTAGATTCTATACAAGTCATTGGTTTGTTCCTATAGTTGTTTCCAATGAAAACCTGTGTGCAGTTAGAAGACCAAACACCAACGTATCCCAAGCACCTTGAACAAGGAAAAGGCATTAACAGGTAAATTATCTTCCTGACAGGCAGTGGTTCACACACTAAAACAGCCTGAAATCTTACCTGTATGCTTACCATCAGAGAACCTTATAAGAATTTCTTACAATAGCTTAGTTATTATAGTACTTGTTCAAGATGTGGGGAAACACATTCAAATCATTTCTGTGCCTGAGCTGACTTGAACCCACATCAACCAAGGCAACAGCCTAGATGTTCTAGGTGAAATGCTCTAAGTAAGTCTTCTCCGGGAAAGTTGTTGTAATACTACTGCAATTTCTCTTTTGTTGTTCTAAATCTTAAGGGTTTAAGGTCCTTAGAAGTATAAGCACAGATGAGCAGGAAAACTGAAAACTCAATTATGCCACAAGCACCTTCACTTTTGTGCATCTACTTGAGCAATAGCATAGTATATAACAAGACTGACCAACTCCAGATGTTGGTAGTTTGAACAACAGGTCATTTTAGAACTCGTAAACCTATTCTGAACTAGTACCAGGACCACAATAATCCATCTGGACTCCAGAAAATGAAATCTTAACATAGTCTAAAAGTTTTATTACTATGAATTCTTACCTTTAACCTTGAGTTATCTCTAGAACAGCATGAAAAATATACTTATAAAGGAAGTGTTCCAACTTACTGGGTTTTTAGCTTTTCTGCTGTTCTTATAAATTCAACCTTCTTAGCTTGTTCAGCTTTCACCTTCCAATTCTGAAATTGTCGACCAGCACCTGCAGTACTGAAACAGCTGTCATTCTGTACATAACAAAGTAAAATATCATTCAAAAAAAAAAAATCAGTCTTGTCTTTTTAAATATTCATTGGTTATTTTTAAGTAGTCAACAATACAGTGCAGAGATAACTAGTAACAGCATTACTTCAGGTGTATAGTGGCATAATTCAAATATTTTTAAGTCACATAGGTATAAAACTTGACTGATGAGACGGTGACCTGATGACTGTATATAAAACATATTTTTCAACAAAGAAATGGAAAAATGCCGCATCAGGTTGCTTTAACAGAGGTTGCTCATCACAGTAGAATACTAAATCAAGCCCAAATGTCTTGCCTCTTATGGTAATTAGTACCTAAAGATTAAAAGGAAACCAAGTTCCTGACTATAAGGATGTAATCTACACTAGGCAGATTACCCCCTATTTCATCTTGTTCAAGGAAAGGACCTGCTTATCTCCCAAAATCCTGAAACCTGAAGCTTAAAATCCCTTCCATGTTATTTGCTATTGTTATGCATAGCAACTCTGGACATTCATAACGTAATTAATCCTAGGATTACTAATGAGTAAGGACAGGAGAAGCGCATGTTGAATTATAAAGCCAGTATCGTGAGACCACATTGGTAAATCAGTACTGCTTCACTCTTCCTACAGATTCCTTTGCACGTTTATCCCTTTATTTTGCACAAGGCTGAAACTTGGCAGTAAGCGACGCTGTATTAGCCCGCGCTCGCCCAGCACCTCCCAGACCGGCCCGAGTTGGTACTCGGTCACCGCTCCAACACCAACGTTATTGCAGCGAGTAACGCCGAGAGGGAAAGGGGGACAACCCCAATGAGGCAGGGGGGATAATCCACACGGGCTCGGAAGCCCTGAGCACACGCACAGGCGGCGAGGATTCATTACGATCCTCGCTCGCCTTCACCCGCAAGTGCCCCCTCCCGCCAGCGGTCTGTGCGTTACTCGGGCCGGCAGCTCTGGGAGGAAGAAGCGTCTTCCCGCACGAGGCTGCTCAGAGCCCGCCGCCGCCGAGCAGCCCGCGCCGCCGCCCGCCGCGCCGCCTCGCTGCGGGCCGGCGCCGGGCCCGCCGCCACCTCGCCGGGCCGGGCCGGGCCCACAGAGAGGGGCCCCCCGGAGACATCACGCCCCCGAAGCCACCCGCCACGGTAGGCCGCGGCCGAGCCTTTACCTGTTGCTGCCCGGCGGCCGCCGCCGCCGCAGCAACGGCGGTTGCCAGGGCGGCCATGTTGGCCGCCGCCAACGGTCCCCGCCCCGCCGCGGCAGCGCCGCGCTGCCGGCCCGCCCGCGGCGGTCAGCGCCTCACTGCGGGATTGCTTGCTTTCTTCTTTTCTTTCCTTTGGTGATACTAAGTTTTTCTGGATCGGTCTTGTGGCCCTGGGGGTGCCCTACATTATTATTTATATCAGAGCTCAGTTCTGTCTGCACTAATATATCCGGGAATGTTGCCCCTAAGGAGCGCAAGAGATCCGTCCTCAGGCGAACAGCCACCACGCCGGCGCCTCGCAGCGGAGCTGCCCTTCACACCCACCCGCTTCTGCAGAAAGAGGCTTATTCGTGCAGATGCCCGGTGCGGGGTCCCAGGCTCTGCCGGGCGGCGCGGGGGGCTGCGGCGGAAGCGGGTCCTTTCACCGCCCCGCAGCCTGGCCTCGGCGGTGGCTTGTCCCAAGGAAATGCTTCCCTGGAATAACTGCTGGCTTTCCCTGAGTGCTCGCAGCACGGGAGGCGAGCCATACCCCCCTTGCGGAGCTCCATCCTTCCCACCTCTAATCCAAATGCTGTTGGTAACATCTTCCCTTGCTCTGTTTGCGCCCGGTTCAGCTGCTCGAGGCCTCCCGCGCTGCTGTCACGAATCGTCCCCGGGGCACGCGAGAAAGAGGTGTTTTGTGTTCACTTATGCTTGTGAGGGCACCAGGAGCAGCTCTAGGCAGTCTCCTTTTGGTGCCTCCACTGGGTGACACACAGGTGTTTTAAGCTTCCTCTTGGAGGTCTCATTTACAGTCAGAAACAACGAACCATTACATGCCTGTCTGCAGCTCCATGAGAGTCATTAATTTATAGGCTGGATCCAATGCCCAATGACATCAATGAAAAGACCCCACTTAACTCGAACAAAATTTGGTTCAGAAGCCATCTGTTCTGTACAGCTCCAGAACCAGTCGTCTTCTCAGTGCGAGTATGGCCAATGTTTCTCACGCTTTGTGGAAAGAAATGTGACATTATGGTGGATTAACTGGTTCAGCAACAACTCTGCTAGCTTGTTAGGGAACGGCACTCCGCTGAAACATTTCAAGAGATCTTGAGTGGTAGGACACCTTCTTAGCTCAAAGCCTTTCATGATTTGAAGAGGAATCTAAGCTGAGAAAAGAGTCCTGGAACAGGGTCCTGTAATTCTGGAATTTCAAAAGAAAGAAAGGGGGTTTATGTGCACAGGATCCTCACTGTGTTGTCTAAAGCAGATGGTGGCTATATTAGTCATTTAACCACCCTGTGTTCCTGGATAGAAAAGGTGTATTTCAGGGTGCCCATAATGTTGAAAGTCTTGGAGACGTTTACTCAGGGTGATGAACTTCAGAAGAAGAGAGCAGCCTAGGCAGCCCCAAAGCTCTTCTCTGAGAGGTGCTATTTAAGTCTCCCTGAGTTTGCGTAAATACCCAAAGCCATAGACAGAGCGTCACAAGCCACATGCTGGTGTCCCATCATAGGAACTTGATGAACATCCAGTGGATACAGCTGGTTTGAGCTATAGGTTATTTAGAAATTTTGTATATGAAGAACCATAAAATGTATAACAGCAAGTGATGCTTGTTGTAGGGTAGTGCTATATCCCACTTCTCCCTAAGGGGCTGGTTTTAACTGGGAGGAACCACATACTGTTGTAATTTGACTATGAGTGATTGGCCATCATGGGTATATGACTAAACTTTTTTTTTCCTCTCTCTCTCAACTCATGGGGCATGTTTGCTATTGGTTAAGGTTCTGTTTATGTCTGGATTTGAGGTTTTGTACTGATTACTTCCTTCAGAAAGACCAGAGCATGTCCTTATTATCCTGACAGAAGAATAAAGTTTCACATTTTTCAGTACATTTTTGGAACTCTCAAGATCTTGTTTTTCACTCATATATACCAATCAAACTTTTAATGAGTTGCCAATTAACATTTCTGCAGAATAGAAATAATCTATTCATTTAGTGGCTTTGCTAGCTAAAGAGATTTCATGAACTGGTGTTTTCCCAGCTGCAAAACACAAAAACATTCACAGATGCTAACCAAATGGCCTATGCTGAAGACATTTTATTGCCTAATTGATGTTTTTAAGAGCACTTTCCTGCTATATTTTTCCTTTTTATTTTTTATGACTGTGCTTACATTTGATTTTTTTGTATTTGCTGAATAGAAATTAACAAGTAAAGGAGAACATTTCAAAACCTGAAAATAGTCATCAGCATAAATTAAGGAGGATTGTTCTCACAGATTGCTACCTGCAATGGCTTGAAAAAGTATTCTTTCCGCAGCAGTGTTTCCTAATCTTCTTTATCTTTGTCCCGCAGTACTCAGATGTAAGAGAAGAAGTGTATCCTCTAGAACTTTTTTGTATTTGCTTTTCTTTGGTGACTATCAACCCTTGCAAGGTTTCTGTTACTATGATAAGCAAACTCGTAATTGCTCAGAGACTGTGCTACATTAAGCGTTAGTTTTCAGCGAGCGGTTTTGTCAAGATGGCTCCACTCATAACCTAATTCAGATACTGTTTGTTCAGTAATTCACCAGTTTCTGGCTGGTGAATTCTTACATTATTGTTTGCCACGCATATTACTCATGAGTTCCTCAGAATCCCGAGGACTTTGTTGGAGATGCCCTAGAAATCATGTTCAGAGGGATTTCAGGTGTCTGAGCTTGGCTAGCCCAGGCTCTGAGCACTGGAGGGGCCAGGCATCAAGCTGTAAAGCTGGCATAAAGGTGAACCCTGGCTTTCAACTGAGCTGGGATATCACTTCATTCCTCAGCGAGGCAGGACTCATCTAAGCCAGAATATCTCACAGCGCTTGGTGGCCTCTGTGTGCTGTTTGTAAACTGATAATCTAGATCCAGAGGAAACCAGCTAGCTAATTACATGAGCCTCTTCCTCATTCCTTATTTCTCAGCTCAGTTTGGGGATGAAAGTGCTCTCGCAAGTCCCTGAGTTCTGTGATAGTTTTGCCTGAGCAAACATTTCAAGATTTTGCCTTCAGTGGCATAAATATAAAGCTGTATTTTCTGAGAAGGCAAAAACTAGTTTCATTTACTGCCCTTCATTTCATTTAGCAGCAATAATACATGGAAGGAATGCTACAATTTCACTATCTTTCTTAACTCTGAGTGGATTGCTGGACCTGAGATGGAGAAGAGGATTTGCCTGGTGGAAGATATTTAGGCCAAAATGTTCAGATGTCGGGTGCTTCCATTTTGTTGCTCCTAGCATGAGATATCTTGCCTGTCTTGCCTGCTATTTCAAGAGTGGTTAAGTATTTGCTTCTCCTGCTTAAATTTGGAAAAGCTGCATGTGCTCAGCACTTAAAAAGAACTTTCGGCTGGCCTTAAACATGCTAGAGGGATCAGCTCTGGCCATGGCAACTTCAGGGTTCAAGGAGTCCAAAACAAGCTGTGCCTCTCTGTCTCCTCCAAATCTTGGCAGTGCCCGGTTCAACTGGATAGCAAGATCTGGTCAAGGGGTGTTAAGAAAAACCAGGAACTGGTCAGGTGGAACAGGTAAAATGAGGTAAAAATCTAGTCAAAAAGGAGTAGAATATAAAATTACTTCAAAGGTGGACAATCTTTCTAATAAACACACAGCAGTGTTAAACAGTATTGAAAACCATAGCTTTCTATCAGCAGGTAATGTATTATGTTTGGCCTAGAACAAGACTCATGACATTACGAGCCTGTTTGGTTAGTCTGTCCAGTCTAGAGTTTGTGTCGCAGATGCAATTGCAGTAGAGATTGAAGCACAAGTGTAAACAGGGCTTCCACAGCTGCCAGTGTTTTATTGCTGATATTTGGATCTTCTGTATACACAGGAATGGAAAAAGAGCTCCCTTCCCTTAGTATAAGCAGTCTTACAGTACTGCCCATCTCAGCAGAAAAGACCACATCCTGCAATTTTTTGCACAGTTCCTCTTGGGGCAAAATCCTATTGAAACATGGTAAGTAGTTCAGAATTTGGCCATACAACATCCTGTTTACAGAAAGTGTTTACATTGCTCTGACTGCTGTGGATGGCAATGACACATCTACGCCTGCATACAAAAATGTCTGCAATGAGAATGAGCACACTGTCAGTCCTGCAATTGTAAGGGGAAGACATTTGGCATTAGCTTAGGATTTCAGGAAACTGGGTTCAGTTCCTTGCTTTGACGCACTTTTCCTGTGTGAGCTTGAGCAGACGATTTAGTTCTGAGGAAAAAGGCAATCATAGCCCTGGCTACTTTGCCAGGAGAGGGTTGAAAGAATAACCACTTTAAAAGACAGAGGTATCTTGGTCTGGATTTGATCTGAGAAAGGCTGGAATCCATTCTATCACACACAGGCACCATTTCACCTTCAGTTACCTCTTCTCCTGGTGACAGTTTTGGTATCACCAATTATATCAGGCTGTTTAGCTAACAGTGTCCTGAGGCCTATGAGTATATGAGATGACTTTTAGCTTTGCTTGTTGCAGCACAAGAATGGCTGCTTGAGTACCACGGTGGTGAGGAATGACACGGAAGTACGCCAAGAAAAAAACAATGCTGTTAAAACTGAAAAAAATTGGGTATACATACAACAAAAAATCTCAAGCAACCAAACAAAAATTGTTAACCTGGAAGATGCAGTGTTAGCAATCAAAGCATTGATCACGGCCACCTTTCTTTATGGAAGAAGCCTCATCTCTTACAGTATTTGTTCAGCAATACCACCCATTTTCCTGAAATCCTGCAAGCAAAATAAAAAGGATTGCACAGTAACATTATATTCCTATCCATGAGAGCCCTAAGGAAACCACCTATTTTATCAGGCAGCATCAGCATCCTCTCACTGGATGTGGACTTCCCTGAGCAGATGTTTCTCTCCAGGTAAACTCAGAGTGCATTTTTTTGTTGGTGCATCATCTCTGGGTCCTAGACAAGAATCCCTTAGGGCAGTTGTAAAGCAGCAAGCAGAAAAGAGAGCCAGTATTAGAGAAGCAAACTGGAAGTAATTTAAAAGAGAGAACAATAGTGACCAGGAGGAATCAAAGTCTTTAGCTCTATGGGAACAACTATCCACAAGTGAAAGTATTCATAAAATTGTCTAGGCATCCTGGTTGCTGCTAAGATGAGCTTTTGTTGTATTTTTCTTTCCAAAAACAAGGTCTTCATTCCAGTATAGTGTAGTAGCACAGCCTCTGACCCACAGGTCAGAATAAACCTACTCAAGGCATCAGCCAGACTATGAAAAAAATGTAAACAGGTGCAAAAAAGCTATTACATAGATGATATGTGCTTACCTGGAGGTGCTCTGATAATGCACTCCAGGAGAGGATAAGCAGAGTAGCGTGGGCGCCTGATGAGTACAACAGTAGTAGGTGCGGTAATGCAGCTGTGGCTGGGGATGGCTCAGTTCTGTGTTGAAAGAGGAAGCTGCTATCAGGTTGAGTGGAGGGAAGAAGTCTTGCATTTCATCTCTCTAGCTTTCGTCCACCAGATGTCATCTGAGAAGCACCTGATAGCTACTAACAGCATGGCCTTTCCTTATATTTTTTCTTTCTAGAAACCAGCAACAAGCTTTTACTGTGTACATGTAACATAATTAAAGACACTGATAGAGGAGATGATTGAAAAATTCTGACTGTAAGGAAATTTGGCAGGAGGCAATGTAAAGATTTTCTGGTATAAAATGCACATAGCTGCTATGCCCTGCCTGTAGCTCCCTTCCTCTCACCACCACTGTCAAAACATGCACACTCACATTCAGACATTTATTAGTCAGCTGAATGTATTTACAAAGCAACTGCTGCCTTGGTATGCAGTACCAGTCTTAACCGCTGCATGACACCCCCAAAGCTTTTAACCAGTTCTGGAGGCTCCTCATCACATTGCCAGGGTCGCATAAACATTGGAGCAATAACTGCAGTGTGCTTTTGGCAGAAGAACCATTTGCATGCTGCTTTTTGTATAGAAAACTGCAGACTTTCCCACTGTATGATACTGAGAAAAAAAACCCAAAGGGCTTCTAGAATAATGACGTAATATGTCTAGCAAACTGAAAATGAGGAAGGACTGTGGTCAGCAGTTGAAAGAGAAAGGCGAAGTGGATTTTGCCTTACTCTTTCAGTTTGCTTGTCTTGCTGACCCTGGTGGCCCCTGAGTACTCAGCAGGAGACTTTAATAAGGCCCATGAGTCTGAGAACAAAAAGAGGTATTTGTTACTTAGGATTTCTGAAGCTCAGGGAGCATGTTTCTTACATGGAATTTAAATGTACCAGTTCCATATGACAGATCCTATCCCAAAGGACATTTTGCACAAATTAAAGCTGTTAGTCTCTCCCTCAAAGAGCTGAATAAGGATACTATCTCACTCCAATATCCACCGCAGAGCAGCCTGTACTCAGCCCTTCAGCTCTCCGTATCACTCTTTGCAGGAAGATGTGACCTGGCCCCATCCCGGCACTGTCAGCTCCTCTTCATCCGATGGGGGCAGGAACACTCACCACTTCTCCCTGCCAGACCTGTCTCAGAGCACCAGCAGCCTGGCAGCCAAGACACACCAAGGTTTGTTGCTCTGTAGCTTCAGCTTAATTTTACTGTCCCTCAGTATCTTGTCCAGTACCTAACTTGTCCCAGAAGCCAATGAGCTCCAGACTGTCACTAGCTATGCTTTAGGTAGAAGGGACTTTGCTCGGTGGTTCATGTGATGGCAAGCAACAGTAGCTTGGCTTTTCATGTTTCATTCTGTGTAGAAGGCCTCTCCAAAGAAACTAAAACCACAGAATATAGAAAGAGGGCTGAAGATAGCAGGTTAGTTTGAGTAAGTGTTTCTAGGAAAATGTAGATGGTACTGGAAATAAATCTGTCTTCCTGTTGTCCTCAGAAATATCTAAACTACCATTTCTTTTCCCTTCCGTGAAGAACAGACTATATCTTTCAAGAAAATAAACCTTTATATGGATTCAGTCTGTAATCTAGATTTCACACTAAAAGTGAAGGGGAAGGTCAAAAGGGAAATGAAAAACTGAACAAATGCGCTTGACAGATCCAGGGGTCCCAAATGAATAAGAACTTTTCATTTTAGTGTCTTTCACTCTCTCCTGATTTATAACCATGTAAATGACAACAGAATCTCACCCCTTAATATTTCATCCTGTTCCCTCCTTTTTCACTCTGATTCTTTCCTTCCTTTTCCCATTCTCTAGAATTTCCTCATGTATTTTAACATCATCTCCCAATTCCCGGCTCTTCTGTAATTCTCCCCTTGTTCCTCTCCCTTTCCTGTTATAAAAGGAAGAAGAAAACGTTTGCTAGCAACTGCACTTGAAATAAACAGAAAGGGATAGCAGGCATGCCAATAAAACACAGACATTTCCTAAGGTGTTACTTAAGCCTCAAAGGTTTTCTGAAAATCCTTCTGAGAGTGATGAAGGCGATAGTTCCAAATCCTGTGCACAAAAATGTTACATTATAGAAATCTTCCATCTTAGATCTGGCAAGCAGAGGGCAGAAATGTGCTTAGGCAAAATTACAGGCAGTTTTAAGCTTGGCCAAACTTCAACACAGCAATAAATTGGATGCTCTCCCTGGTACACATTTGTATATTCAATCAACAACCTTAGCAGCTGCTTGTATTTGAAACTGGCACACTGCATAGGTCACACTACTGACAGCGTCAGTCATGCTGGGCCTTCAGGACCTTACTCAGCAGCTGTCTCTGCCACTTTGTTTTTATCATGACTTCTTAATTTATCAGCTCCTATGCTACTCATCTGTAACTAGTTATTAATGCAGTCAAATGCGATGTGTTTTCTTATGCATCGCTTCCCTTTTGATAGTCTTTTCTGTAGCTTCGGTGAAAAGCTGGCTGCTTGGGTTTTTCCTCCTTCTGTCACATAAAGGGCAAGACACTACCAGCTCAAGCCGTTGTCAGCAGCACTCCAAAAAACCCCAAATAAGTTAGAGGCAGATAAATGAGAATGCATTAGAAACCTAATGAAGGTTTTCTAGGGAAGTATGCCCTGCAGAGAGAGGGTCAGAAGAAAAATGTCTGGCTGGCAAAAGCTGACCTATACCAGGAGAGAGTGCAAGGATATTTGTGCAGAAAAGCAAAATCACCCTCTGCAAATAAAGAGATTCACTTGGTCTGTCAGAAACATATGGCCTGACATTGCCACAACTGAAAGTGTTCAAGATTTGATCTGAACTGATTTCTGTACTGATTTCATAATGGGCAGAATAAAGCTCTGAATTTTTATAATGTCTTTTGTTTTTCTCAGCTGTATTCCCTACAGCTTGCTGTGGTCGCTATAACAGTTAAGTGATCAAATTATTAGAGACCAGAATTAAAAAGCTGCATTTTCAAATGCTCTATGTTGACAATTTTTATTGGCAGTTAAAGTGAATCCTCATGCTTAGGCAGCTAACCGAGCATGTGTGTGACCTGGGACAGTAACTGCACAAACCAGTACAGCAGCACACATACGCCAATCAGTCGCCATTTTTGCCTCCATGGTTCTGGATATGCAACTGAAAGGCAAGACACGCTCACTGCCAGTTAAAATGGAAACCAGTCTTTGCAACTTAAAAAGATGAAGTATAAACAAAAAGTCCATTTACAGCAAAAAATAAAGAAGGAGCCACATTGTCCAAATTTAGATTCAAAAAATAAACTTGAAATGCAATTACAGCATTTACTATTTTCAGGGCCAGTATAAAACTACTCCAGTTTCACAGATTATTCCAGATTTCAGTAACACCAGCTTAAACACTGGAGGTTTCATGGCTACTATCCCAATGAAAACAAGCAGTTGGCTAGCAGGTTTTATTCACATTCAGTAAGTATTCTTTGATCAGCACTCATTTATCAAAGAGAAACACCTTCCAGGGCATATTAAACATTACCTCTAATCTTACACCTGGCCTCAGGAACAGTTTACTGTAAAACACACAGTATCTATGCAAGAATATACCTGTCTGTACCAATATTAGGTTAAATAAGTGTTTAGCCAAAAGATGCGGTAGATTTTTGTGGGTGCAAGATAGGATCCTGATGCAGTTTTAGAGGAAAGGATATTGTTGAGACCATCAACACATAATCATGTTTCCCTTGATCTTTCATGGTATCTCTCATGTGGAGCATGGATACACAGTCACAAGGTTAAAGGACGCTGGGATAAGCTCTCCTGGTTTCTGTACTGACTGAACTTTTACCCTACTAAGTCAGTAGAAATGTTGCTGTGTGAACAAGTTGACACATATAATTTCCGTATAACTTCATGCCTTTTGCTTAGGTTTTGGACAGGTTTTTCAAGCTTGTAACACTGCCTCCAGACTTTAGGACTTTTTGTGGTCAGGCCTCAATTGCAAGTACTACCAAAGCCGCCTTCACAAGCAGTGAGAGAGGAAACAGAGCTCAGGAGGCTGTAAAGCTCTTCATTTACAGTGCTGTCTTGATTTTTCATTTTCCTGGATTTTAAAACAACACTTAGAGCCAGAAGAGCCCCATTGAGAAAACTTTGCAAGCAGAAACAGATGAGACAGCAAGACCAGGTCAGACTTCCCAGTTACGTAGGCAGGGACTCATTTGGTAGCCTGCATAGCATTCCTACAAAACCATGCCTGTAGCAATACATTTTGGCCCTCCAGGACACCGGTCTTGTGGTTCCCAGGACAGGTCCATGAAACAAAGGCTCTGATGGGAACCTGAAAAATTTTGTGCACACATGGTTTGCCGACCTGGTTGAATCACTAATTTTGCTTCTATATTTGGCAAAAAAGGGCATAAAGTGATAAGGATTTTTTCTTGGATTGTTACTACTGAATAACTACCTACCTTAGGAGGACCAGCAGGGTCAGTATCGATTTCTATCTGCAGTAGAAAGAATGTAGAAAAGGTTTGGAGTGAGGCAGAAGTGAAAATAAATCCAAGAAACATTAGCAGTACTCTTGTATTGGAAAACTTCAATGCCAGGCAAAAGTTGTGCTAACAGGGGTTGAAAAGGCTGTAATCAGTATTCCAGGTGCAAACTGAGATCGGTAATTAGATTATGTTCTTATACTTTTTTGTTATTTTCTGTTTCTGTTTTTGTTTTTCTTGGGATATCAGAGATGTGTCCCTTTCAAAGTGGAAAATGAATGCAGGCCAACAGAGCACTTTTGATTAGTCCCTGCATGCTGGCAGAACAGCAAAATATCAAGCTGTTATTTTCAGTGGAAATGAATGGCATATCAAGACGTATGAAACAGTCACTTGCATATAAGTGCATATTTTTCGACATGCATAATGTGATATCGGATACGTGAGGCACTGGAGGCAGCTGGAGCGGAACAGCTCGCTGTGGAGACACGCCGATGCAGTAGACTTGGAACAGTGACGGGGATTTGGGGCACATCGCTCCTGCCTCCAGCACAGTCACTGGTTTGCTGGGGGGCCTGAGGGAAGCCACAAACATGCTGCCCTTCCCTGCATAGGGAACAGGCACTTCTGCATGCGGCGCTTGGAGAGGCCGGGTGGATAGTGCTGTGTCATCACTAAGCACTGTAGGAATGACAATATTGATGATTTCATATCAACATTCGGTTAACCATTCACTTTGCAGCACAGAAGATCAAATAAATACAGTCACATCTGCATTTGTGTTACTATTAACCACACCTATAAAATGCATGGTTTAGCAAAGACCGTGGTGCAAACATATGTACATTCTGTGCATCATATCCTATCCTTGGTAGCTAACATGGACCGCAAGCCTGTAGACCACAGCAGCCACCAGTTAGATAACTTGCAGAAACAAGTTTGGCTGAAAGCAACATTGTGGGGCACAACAGAGAAAGTGAGGTATTGTTACGTTCCCCTCACAAAAAAGCTCTTGTACCAGGCTGAGCCATACTTTCTGCCCATTGATAAGGAAATGCAGGAAGCCATAACATGTGAAGTGAGTAAGGCAGGGTAATGCTGTTGATTACACCTGTGAGAGGAAGTAGTCTGCCATACATGCTTACGGAAAATAAGGGAGGTGAGAAAGATGGGAGGCTTGACCATATGTTACAGAGCTCTCTTGCAGGTTGAGGGAAAAATGCATAGAGCAATATACTGTATAGTTTCAGAATAATGCAAGCAGGTGGAACTGCTAGTAGCTGAATTGCAAGGATAATGCATCAGCAGACAGCACAGGATAATTAGATATTTTTAGCCATGTAGAGGTATGAACCAAAAGTTAAAGGTCAAGACCAGATTACAAATGGTTTAAATGCTGGTGAGAGCAATATGCTCACAAAGCCAGCTGCCAAACTGAGGGGTGACACTGCAGGCTGTTCTGTAGCACCACCCCTAATAACACCCACAGGCTTCTGCTTTCTTTGTGTATTTCCCATAGGTTGTAATCACAGGCAGCCTCCACTTTGCACATACATACTTACAGGACACTTCCAAACTCCATCCAGATCGGTAATTCCCAGAGATGAGGGAGCATAAAAGATTACCTAAAAGCCACCTTTGCCCCTGCCCCTCTCCTCCTGGCTCTCCGATGACTTCAGTACCCACAGGAGAGGCCATCCATAGCGGGCTGGGGACTCCAAGGCTTTTCGCTTGCCAAAAGGCACATGCTGGTAAAGCACTGACAACACACTGTCAGTGCCCTGTAAATAAATAAAAGATGATTATTACTCAAACAAAACAGAATATGGATTGGCACCCTTTACAGGTATTTGGCTGAGTCTATGCTGAGAGTGGTATGAAAGCACTGAGTGAGTACACAATAGTCCATTTGGTAACGTATTCTACATTGGCTGAAAAACATCCCTCCAGCTCAACGCTCTCCTTGGAAACTGTTGTGCTGTGCAACCACACCATTAAACAAGCTGTTATATGCTTTGACAGAGCTTCTCAGGCAATTTCTCCATATCCAAGCTAAGTTCATCTTTTTTTCAGTATGATTTTTTTGTTTTGTTGGAGCACTCTGGTAGGACTGACATGTTCCCTCTTCTCCATCATTTCCTTTCTGACATCTGTTAAGAACTAGTCCCACTAACTATGGTTTTCCTAGGAAGAGCAAGTCTGTATCCTGAACATTTCTGCAAGCCAGAATCATGCAACCATTTATTAGGGGATGCCACTCTGCTCAGAACCTGTTGTATCTTGGTTGTATCCTGCAGTGCTGAGGATAATTAATATTTATGACAGGTACTAGGAGTTGTCTGATCACTGCTATGCATAAAAGGAATTGTCCTCTTTTTCTGCCAGTTTTTCTATTAACTCTTTTTCTGTTTGTTTGTTTGCTGTTGTTTTTCTGTGACAGTGATACATCAAGCACTCAGATGAGCGTGTCGTTTCCTAGGACCCAAGGATTACTAAAGTGACAAATGAACATGTGATTAGGCACGCTGAATCTCTGACAACACCGGTGTAAGATGATTTAAAAAGTTGGCCCACTTGTAGAAATCTACTGCAGAGAGATGCATGTTTTTTTCCATGATTTTTGCATGGCCCAAGTGGTTCAAAAGGCACAGAGAGGGGCAGAAAGTCCCATCATTTTATCCTTACAGCAGATCTGTGCTGGAAGCACAAACCTATTTAAACATCTGCACATATGCACTAGCATTTCAGTACCTCCTTCAATATAAAAATAGGTCTTCTAACACTTTGCATTTGTGGCTGTGGCATTAGATCTTGCTATGCATTAAGGTCACTTGGTGCCTTCCCCCAAAGCCAGCTAAAAGGGTAAGGAAGGATACTCTCTGTGCCCAGATGCCCCAGGGGGCAGAGAGCTGACATCAGGTCTCTGCATTCTCCAGCTGCCAGCTCAGGGCACCAGGCTGGGAGAGAAGCTTGTCTGAAAGTCTAAGAGACCCACAAACCTGAAAACAGCTGAGTTTCTTAGGGATCTCGCTTGATGAGTAGCCCCCATGGGGAGCAAGCTTTACCTGTAGCTCTGCATCTAGGGTTCTCCTTTCCGTCCTGGCCTCAGTCTCTTTTGGTGGTCAACAAATGTGATGTGAGTGTCTAACTGCCTGGTTATTGCTCACATCCTATCACGTTGCTCCTATCACGTTTGCATGAGTACATATTTCTGGAAGAGTAATGGGGCAGGCACAGTGCAGTGTCCACAGCTGTGAAGCCAAAAAGGAAGGCTGGGCTTTTCAAACCTAAGTCTCTTCTCACAAATGAGTCTCAGGAATAGCCAAGTGAGAGGTGACCACCAAAACGTATTTTAACCTTTTCATTTCATACAGTTTTCACACAGCTTTGCTTTTATCAGATGAGTATTTACTTGGGTGAGTGAGGCAGTGGACGCTGCCAATGGCCTACTGCTACTGTGGGGCCACCTGTGTGAAATAAGAGCTGCTTAATGGCCGTGGAGACCTCTGTTCAGACTGATGCTATCCTGCCTGCCATATCGTGTCACATGCAGGCTCTCTCAGAATTAAATCCCAGTCCGAGAGCCAACTCCCATAGCCATGAACATGCACAGACAACCTGACACGGCTGAGTAGTTTCCTCATGAAGTGAATATTTGCCAGCTCTGATTCCAAGGGACTGAGGAACGTGTTACACAATCCCCATCCCAAGACTGATTTCTAGCCTCAGGGCATATTCTTGTGGGATCCTACTAGATACATCTGTATGTTCTGGTTTTTAACAGTCTTGAAAATAAGCTTAGCTATCACTCCTTATCTATCAGCTCTATCTTATCTCACTTCATTGTACAGCATCCAGGTATTTTCCTTATATTGCTGTCTCTAATATGGTGGAGTAAATGCGAGTAACCCACGGTCTGCCCTTCCTTTTTTCTTATGCATCTAGTCTGCTACTGAACTTTGCAAGCCCACTTTTATTTGTAAGTCTTTTTTTAAACATTTATATTTTTCTAGATCAGGAATATGAATTAGAAGTTCAAATATGGAGTTTGTCTTCCTTCAGGTTGAGTTTTACTTTCCCCAGGAAGGAAAGATTGAAATCTTCTCTATAGAGATCCCATAGGAGCAATGGGAGAAAAACAAAGCCATCTGCTTGGGTCATGATGGGCAAATAGAGGAAAGAACAGCAGTACAGATGCTTGCAGGTCTCCCCATGCAACTCCTGAGACATACTACACAGGAGCTATTATTAATCCAAAACACAAACGTCAAGCTCTTCCAAATGCTTTTCATTCATATTGCAAACATTATGCAAGCTTTGGTCATAGTGCGTTTGTTAGTGAATCAGACCATATTTCTCAATAAACATTTCTTCTGAGTTAGCCTTCAACTGACAAGAAATGGGTTGCATAAAAGATAGTGTCTCCAAATAAACGTGATATAAAATTGTACGGAGTGGCCTGACCCGAGACCTATGTTGTAGCTGCTTTACATGACGCTCACAGCACGAGGTGGCCTAAGCCTTCGCCCTCGTGCGGTGAAAGCTTTCTGCAGGAAGCGCCTGAGACAGCAGCTCCTATCAGAGCTCACAAAAACACATCGAACCTACCCGTTTTCTGTCAGCAAATGCTTTTTTCTCTCATGCTCCAGTCCTGAGGATATTTTCATTCCAACTGTCTGCACGTATTTCCCCTGCTGACAGGGATTCGCAGCACGGGGTGCTCCTGGGCGAGCGAGACCCAGGCCCACCCTCATGCCAGAGTCAGGGCACCCACCTGCCCTGAGCTCGCCACACTCGTAGCGAACCCTGGAGCGCCGGACATACTGTTAAACTGCCCTTTTTTGGATAGCGTTTGCACCAAACTCTCACTATTTTTCTGGAGTTTTTGAGTGTGCTGTTCCCCACAGTATCTATGCATGCACCTGTGGAGTGGAAGTAACATCTTTCTTTACAAATCTATGTGCTTTATACCCAATGCATTTCCGTGGGTCACAGGAGCACAAGGAGAACACAAGAAAAAGGAATGGTGCTGAAAAGATAAAGACAGATTATTTTATAGAACTGGCCTGGTACTGAAAGTAAGACAAATAATTAAATTCAAATACTTTTTATTATCGTGATTAAGAGCTACGGGGAAATAAAATTTTGGACTTTCCTTTAAAGAGAAGCATTCACTGTTTACTTGCAAAATAGAGACATCACCCACTGAGTCTCAGGTATGTCATGCTAAGAGAGTGTGGGGATCCTGCTTCTTTCTTTTTCTTAAAATAATAATTTAGATCCTTATAAGGTTCAGCAATATAGTTTTTTTAACAGGTTTGGGGATATTATCATGCCCAAAGCTCCTGAAAAGCTATGTTAATCTGGTGCTGAATCATATCTGTCATTACTGCCCAACCCTGCACCCTGGAGGGTACAACCAACTCAGACTCTTCTGTTCCGAAACCAAATGTTCCCCATTTGTGCTAAAATAGATTTTCTCCTGATTATCAAGACTAGTAATAGCGTTACCAATATATTTCCCTGCACTTACACCCACACTAGTAGTGGATATAGTTGAAAAGTTGGTCTAAAGCAGCTGGTCCAAACAATTTTCATTTGAAATGTCTGAGCAGAAGCTAGCTGTCTAAAAGCCAGGGATGGATCATTTACAGTATTACAGATTTTATGGATTGCTTGCAGAACTGCTCGAGAACACTGTGCACTCCCAAAATATTAATGACATAGCCATATCCCTGCTATTCTAAATAAACCAGACAGTAAACACGTTGGGTGCATGTGGAATTAGGGGGCTTAACTGCTGTTGTTTTCATAATTGCCTAGACTGTTAACAGACTACAGCATAATAGTATTTATGCTTTGAATAAAATACAAGCCAACATAAAGACTAATATAAAAGATTAAAGCTGTGAAAAAATCTGAGCTCTCTTTCGGTAAATAAAAGTAAGAAATTATCTCATATTGATACATAAGTTGATCAAATGATTTAATGTTAATTGGATACCTGGCTTGCATTCTCACCTTATGAAAATATTATACACATTGCAAAAATGAACAGATCCCTAAATCTCACTGAAATCAGCAAGAGGTTGGCTCCTAAATACTTTTTAAAATCTGGCTGTATACAAATAAGTATATTATGCTTGGATTAGTATTGATGTGAATCAGGAAGAGGAAGATTAAATTCCGCCGTCCAAAGTGGCTGTTTCATTAGTCTTCACAGCACTGTCATTTTCTTAAGTCAATATATTAAATATCTTCCAGAAACTTTCGGTGAAGAAAAATATTAGCACACTTAATTGCTCTCGTCTGGTATCTAAACACTATTGATGTGATGCTATATTATCTGCTCTAAAATACATCAAACACTACAATGTTTGAACAGCATCTCAAATTATCTAAATAAATGCACTAACCTCTGCCTGCTGTATTGTTTTTGTTTGTTTTTACTGTTGCAGTTTAAAAATACACTAAAATAAATCTAAATATGCATTAAAACATTAAATACATGACACTAGTCAATGACAGAAGTTATTGTCCCAGCAGGACAATAATGTTGGAGTCACGTGAGGTATGGAGACAAGATAAGTCACGTGAGGAGGAGACAAGGGGCAAATCCTTTAGAGGGCACGAATGTGCTTCCGAAGGGCTGGCAGAGAGGGAAATAAAAAAGGGAAAATGCTATCGATAAAACACTGTCAAAGCTCACAGGGAAATGACCAGCATGCACAGGAGCATCTGCTCTTGCCCGGAAGCTTGCACAGGCACAAAATCAGAAATTCTCCCTGGCGGCTGCTCAGGGCTAAGGCGTCATGTCTGGGGCAGTGACGGCCTGGAGACACTTGGCTCCCACCGATACAGGGCCCGAAATCGTTGTCAAAACTGATGAATACACTGCAAACATGCTCAGCACACAAGCTTGAGAGAAATCTCCTTAGAGGCCTATATATCTAACAGATGTTCATAGAAAAGGACTCCGTTGTTGTCCTCTCTGTCGTGTAGCTTGTGTTATGAATGACATCTATTAGTCTAACTCATTGATCTCTTTAACAGAAAAAGATTTAGCTTTTGTTTTACCATCTGGAGCCCTGTAAGTTCTGTTCTTCTAGAAAGTATTTTTCTCCATATGCTTAAACTTGTCAGCGGCCTCAGCATACTTCCAATACTTCACTTTGTAGGCACAAAATAATAAAAATAGTCAAATGTATAGTTACAATAGGAATGCTTTAAAATGGACCCTATTCAAATCACCCTTAATTGTTCAGACTTTTGCTTCTTAGGTGTCCTCAGATCTCTTGGGCTGGACAAATGAGGAGAAAGACTAATGTCAGGAGTTTCAGCTCCATGTTCTTCTTGTCGCTTTATCTTTAGATAAAGAATGCAAGTCCTTTACCAAAGGATCAATTAATCTGCAAAAATGACAATTTTCCCAAGGGAAACTGGAGCTCTGACATTTAGAGAGCAACTCTTCCTAGAAGAAACCCTTTGCACTTTGAAGAATGTTTCTTTCACCAGTGCTTCTGTGGGAAAAGATTGTAAAAAAAAAATTTCTCTTTGATTCCATTCCAAATGGCACAGGATTTTTCACTCTTGCTGCTTTGAGGACTTAACTAACTTGCTAACAAATGTCTTGTTGCACTGCCACAGGAACAAAAGACCTGCTGCATTTCAAACAACTGGAATGGAAGCAAGAAGAAGTCTTGTTTCTCTTGTTCCTACACAATTTTCAGCATTTCCAAAGGAACTATGAAAGCCTGAAGCTATAACAACTTCTATGTTTTTTCAAACAGCTGGAAGAAAAGGAAAAGACAGGGCAGGTTTCCTGCTTCGTTTTTCTGGAAGAACAAGAAAAGAAGTTCAATCAAGAAAACAATTGTGTTTCTGAAAAGAAATGACAGGACAATGTGGATTTCTGTATCAAGGGGAACTTCTACACACAGAGTCTGCCCACTGATACAGGGAACAGCTTGAGCTGTCTCTCCAAGCTCAGAGCCCTAGTGCCAGCAGAGCAAGACAGCTTAAGGCAAAACCTAACTTTCTTAAGTAAAATAAAAATTATTTAGGGCAAATAAAAGAGGGCACTTGCTTAATATGGATTATTTCCATTTACTCAGAATTGAGCACAGTTTGTGGCAGTTGTATTGTGATTTACTTCAGCTCAATTTCGCAGCTGACATAGGAAGCTGTAAACGTGTCGAGTATCTTCCTCTAGGTTGACCGAAGAGCTGATATCTCAGTTTTAACTTTTGGGTACGTATTCCATTTCTCTAGACTCCCAGAGTAAATTTCCTGCGCACAGTGGGCTAATTCTAATTTTATCAACACCTTTCCTTGGCTAGTGTGCTCTTAGTGGCTTACACACAGTTGGTCCAGACATCCCCAGCTAGCAACCACACAATTAAAAGAGTGAGGAAGGGCTGTGCACCCCTACGTGCCCTAGCACTAAGCCCAAGGGTACCCTCCATGGTGCAGCTGCAGCGGGATGGTGCTCGGTCAAGCACAAGGCTGGCAGAAATCCCCCGTAAGGACTCTGCTGCTGCAGCCTGAGGTGCTACACTACTGATTTCCCTCTGGTTAGTTTAGAGCTAGTTTAATGTTAGCTGGGGAATGGCTAGACAGCAGCCACAAAGCAGGCCGAAGTTCATATGGACAGACACAGTATCAGTGAGACCAAAAAAAAAAAGGCAAAGGCTATTCAGTTGCTGCCTCAAATGTTGTGGCGCAGGAGAACATATCAGGAGGGCCTGATCCAACACCCTCTGGACTCAGCAATGGTCATTTCATGGCTTCACTGCAAGCAGAATGGGTCTTTAAACACAAGCAGTAGCTGGAAAGTGTTTGAGAAACACTATTTTGACAAATAATAATAATCCCTTCCTTTTCACAGCAAGCTTCCCCTTATACTGATGTGATTTCAGTGGTGAGTGAAGATACCTGCGATTTTGCATGTCCTGTGTGGTTTGTGTAGATAAGTTCATGTGACTATTCCATTGTCCATATTGGAATTATGTGCATGAGCTTTAGGTACGCTCATGCAAAGACTAAGCCTGAGCAAAGCTAGGATTTGTAAAGCCATTTAGAAATGAAAGATATTTGCAAATGCAAGTGCATATTGTTATGGTAATTTCTTTCCTGATTTTGCATTTTACTGTTCACATGACAGGATTTCACTTTCTTCTTCACAAGAGGTCGGCAGATATCCCATTTCTTAGGATGAGAGAAGACAACATAAAAATAAATAAGTTTTCCTTCAGATACCTGGACGTAAATGCAAAACAACATACGGTTCTGTCCATCTGTTCCTAAAGGGAATACGCTTTATAATGAATCTGAAAATATCTGCCAAGTAATTTGCAATTGCTAAGAGAGTAACTGCATCGGGACTTTAGTCTTGTAACATTTCTAAGGGTTTAATGCTGAGATCTCTTCAGAAAGACATTTTCATGGTGTACTTTTCAAATGGCATACAGCCAAGGCTAATGTGCTACAGACACTCTCACCTGTTAGGGCTGCCTGTGCAACTCCAGACTGTGCGGAAATGTCTCATAATAAAGAGTGACCAACGCATGGCTTAAAAAAGATGTACCAGTTGTGTTTCCCCTCTACCTTTAATAATCTTTCCAGTGTTAAGTATGGGTATATAAGTGCACACTGGGGAAAAAAGTCACAGGGGAAGAGAGAAGTCATCAGTTCGGGAATTTCATGGCAGTAAAGCCGTATATCCTTGCTGCCTGTTCACTCTGCCCCAGGGGTTTTCGCTGTGTGGCCGGCAGAGCTCTGGCAGCACACGGCTTACTCCTGAGTGCCCCACGGACAGTTCCTGAGGGAGCAAGCTGGTAGGTACTGCACTGCAGTCTGAGGTATACACTTTCTGAAGAGGCTCACAGCTCCATAAAGAAAATTTTAGGGGTCTACTCATCACAGCTTTTATCCATCACTGGATGAATTTAGCTGGTATAGCAAAAGGAGGGAATTAAAAACTGATTTTCCAAAGAAAGAAACATCCTCAGTGAATATGGAAGCCATGAAGACTGAGCACAAAGAAAATGCCCCATGCAAAAATCTGAAATATGTATTTAGCTTTAAATATGTGTTTTCCTGCATTTCCATCCAGAAAAGGACTTCTAAAACAGTGCAGAAATTGCTAAATATGGCTTGGGCCACATCAGAAGGTTGATGGTCTTGTCTGGCAAAAAAACCCTATTTAGGAGACTCACAGGAAGAATCTGCAGTAACCCCTGTACCACCAAACTGTTGCCTTTAACTGTAAAAGAAACAAGTGTTGGACATGCTAAAACAGAATGATTACCTCTTATTTTATTTAATCAGGTCAGCCAGGCAAAACCAGCATGGGGTGAATGTGTGTATGCATATATGTATTATACGTTATATCAATGTCGGTTCTGTTTTCTTGGGGAGACAGTTTTGTATTGATTTTTTCCAACATCTGACATTTATGTAACATTACTATTACTGTGTGGTATTACTATTATTGTGTGGTATTATTATTATTAATGTGGTATTATTATTATTTTTATTATTAATATGGTTTTATTATTATGTGTGGTTGTTATTACTATTACTATCATTATGATTATTATGTGGTATTATTCCAACAGCTGGTATTTAGTAAACCGTAGAAGCATTTATGGTTTAATATTGGCACACATAAGGCTAATCCTTCCCAGAAATCAGCTCCAGAATAAGCTGCCTGTTTGTGTGCTCCCCGCAGACCTGGAACTCTTAAGGTTCCTCCTCAGAAGTCAAAAGGAGGCCACCATGTGGTCTGGATGAAGGTGCTCCTGACCTGCTTCCAGTTTCGTTTACCCCACATATACATTCCTGATTTACACGTGTGTAAGGCAAGACAGAATCAAGTCCCTGGACCTGTGAGCTGGAAAAATGAAGTACCATTAGGCTACGAAATGCAGCTTGGCTGCAAACGAGCTTCGTGCAAGTACAAATACATATTTATCGGGAGGAATGTGCATCGACAAGCACCGTTGCCCAACGCACCTTGCTTTGATCGAATCACATCGTTTGCGAAGCTTATCTGGTGAGTGAAGCAAGCCGTTGACATAAGTGTTGCCCGAGCAGAAAATGAACTTTGATCAAATATCAGGGAACACGAGCAGGTTGCTGGCTAGCTCACATTAGCTCTAAGTAAAATAAATGATTGAGCTTTTATTTTTTCTGTGGGACCTGACACAGCTCACGTCAAACTCAGACTCAGAGGTAAGATATTTGTGTGTTTTTCTTTTTTTAAACTGCAAAGCATTGCAAACATATACAAAAATCAAGAAGAAACTAGAGACCGCAGAAATGCAAGCTACAGTGACCGAGCAATCTAGGTTACGCATCTGCTGTATTTGCAACTTCAGCAGATGTGACTGTGGGAAACAAAGGCAGCCATGTAAGTGAGACAGGCCTGTATGGGCTTTTTTTTTAAGCAGTCAAATGTTACTGTTCAGTATGAATTTGAATCAACAATGGCACTATCTTATTGCATTAGCTTCCTTTTGGCTTAGTTTGCTGCTTGACTCTTCAGCTATTCTCCCTCAAAAATGGAAAATGAATGCATTCCTAGAAGTTAATACATGACTGGGTGACCCATTACAACATGTTATTTTTTGGTTTAGCTTGAATGTGAACATTTGCTTGCTTTATTGAATCCTGAGAGATTTAAAAACTGCCTTAAGAGAGGCTGAAATCCACCCAAGAGAGCTCCAGGGTCGGGGCGATGGCCAGCCAGGCACCTCGAGAAATTAGGGAGCAATGCCAGCTCCTTGTGCACCGAGGCACTCGGGAACTGGGCTGCTGGTGAGCTGGGTCGCACTCCTGAGCCGGGATGGAGAGCCAGCGTACAGCAGAGACCAGGGCTCTACATATCTTTACGTTTTTCATGCCAGGTTTCTTATTGTACATGAGTCATTTTTCAGTGATTTTGCCAGGTACTGATGAAGAAATCAAGGTCTTCATTTTCCCCAGTCAACACCTTTGTAGCGTTATGTGTCTGTTAACCTTAGTACCTCTATCATAGACTCCTCCCTACTTTATATGACAGGCTGTTCACAAAATGGAGATGTATCTTAAATGTTCAAAGTGGGGAAAATACAGTAGATTCACCAACATTCAAAACCTTTCTTGTTCCTCAGTGGACACCCAGGAAATAAACAGGACAGTGAGCTGGTAAGAGACCTAACGTTACCACCATGTGAGTTATGAGGCAAGTCCTCCATGTCCAACAATCCAGATTACTGCAATTCACCTCTCTGTAGACCCCCCTCTAAGCTGACGGAAAGACTCTTTGTTACTGCCCCTCACTGTGGCATCAGTCCTCATAAATGGAGTATCTGCCTATTTCTTTCATTTCATTTAACCTCAGCTCTGTGCAAATGGAAACTGTGATGACTCGTAAGGTTTGCTCTGAGACTGGCTCATTAGACTCTGGAGAAAATATCACAACAGCTTTTCCAGGGAGTGCAAAATGAGGTTCCCTGAATACTGCCCTAATGGACCTAACCCCCAGGCATGGCTGGGCTTTATGCCTCTCTATGTGTATATATCTATCTGCCTGCCTCTGAACCAAGCTTATTTATGTAAAGGCTACAAGCACAAACAAAAATGCCATCGTTCTAAATGACACATGCCAAACAGTCGAAAAATGTATTGAGTTTCTGGCTGGCATAAAACCAAGGCCACAGTGCTTTGCACGAGGAGTCCCCAGCTCATGAGCAGCATGCACAGTATGACAGAAAGTCACGGCAGAATCTGGCATTGAAGAGCTCTTGCATGGTTTGGAGTCTTAATTATAAGAAGCCCACAAAATACTGCAGACACAGATGTGTCTACTTTTGTATTACAAAGTAGTAGTATCAACAGTATAAATAATTAACATTTCAAAACAAAGGTAAAAATGACTGTTGTAGCAATGATAAACAGAGCAAAGAGGTGACCCAAAGTGTCGGAAGGTAAAAGTGGGAAACATATGCTATGAAACATCTACAATGCTTGAAAACACCATATGTTGCTTTGCCAAGAACACTAGCTGTGCCACTTAACTGTGCTGAGCATTAGTCATGAAGCAAGCCACTCTCCTGGGAGAGAGCTGGCATTAATGATCCTCCCTTCAGACACGCTTGCCAATGCAGGAGTCCTCTCTATCTGCAAGCCTGCACCTCGTGTAATGCAACAGGGACCCTCATCCTTGTTAGGAATTCTTCTATGATATAAACAATAAAAATCAGGTTTGCAAGGCCAGTTATGAAAATGTGAATCTTCTAGGATATTACAACCCCACGAGCCATTCCAAGGCGTGATATTTTTCAATAAAAAGAGATGTGACCTAGTGCTGGTGGTAGTCCTGCTCCGAGTGGGAGGCTGGCCCCAGAGGTCCTTCCACCCCTCTTTCTACTTCACGAACCAGAGCACTTCTGAGAACCCGTCTGGGAAGTTTTGCAAGGACCTTTCACTCCCATGGTTTGATTCATGCTGGTCTCTGCCCCCTTTAGGAGGGTATTGCTATTGTAAAGGGGCTCCAGATCTGACAGGTTGTACCCCAGGGATTATTCCCTGGTGTTACCGAAATCCTCACATAGCTTAAGGAACATGTAGGTACCACTGATGTAAATAGGCCCTGGTGGAATCTCAGTGAAAACATTAACAGCAAGCACCAACCATCGCTGGTGTAGAAAAGCAGATATGGTATACCTCAGCATTTCAGTGAAATCCTGCCTCACTGGTAGTCCACGCTCAGGAATGCCATTTCACCTCCAGCATTCAGGGCATGGCCGCGGCGTTCCTCAACGCACGCACGTTCCCCTCTCGCTAAAGGGAGCTAGAAATGCAGAGAGATGGGGAGAAAACTTTTTGATACTGAACAGGCAGCTGGAAGAGAAAATAAAAGCACCAAGAACAGCACAAAAATGTACTGCCTTGCTTGGGTCTGAACGTAAATAATACTTTCCGCTATATCCTGCCTGAAGTTCTCTTTGCAGCTTCTGTCAGACAGAGTTTAAATTCCTAATTCTTCACATCTAATTTAGAGACTGAAGTGAGGCAGTTCAATTAGGAATCGTGTCTCCCCCTTTCAGCAAAGGAAAAAGGAAAGGACTCATCGGAGGTGAGGTGCATCCTGTGAACACATCAATGCAGCACTCAGCATAGGTCAGAGAAGCAGAGGAAGATCCAAGTTCTTCAGAAAAGGGTAAATGATACAACAGAGACCACCATTATGCCACCATATGGTATATGTATCTAGGATGTATCCACATCTTGAACACGGTGGGCTGGAACAGCTCAGAAAGAAAGTATGGAAAGTTGGAAGTTACAAGGAAGAATGATAAGATTTTTGAGGCTAGAGAATGGCTTCCCTATGATAAAGATTAAAATAATTTATAACACTTCAGTCTGGAAAGGTGCAAACTCAAGGGTCTGCAAAACCTTGAACGGCCCAAGGGAGGTGAATATGGCCCGATTATTCACAGGCACTTCTGCGACAAAAACTCGGGGACGTCGACTGAAACAACCCTAGGCAGGTTCCTAACAAGCAGAAGGAGGTGGCTTTTCACAAAATGCACAATTAACCTATAGCACTCCTTGCCCCAAGACATTGTGAACGATGAAAGATGTTTGGGTTCAAAAAAGAACTCAACAAATTCACAGGAAAAATCCACCTAGGTTTATTAAACATGAAACACCACACAAAGAAGGAAGAACTCTTTGGAAAGTAGCCACCAGGTTTTTCTTGCTCTTCCCGGCCCTTTCATCCAGACTAAACCAAATCTGATTAAAGGTTATCTGGTGATTTCTTTAAAAGTTCTGTTTAAACCAACTTTCTTATTGTCAAGTAACTTGTAATTAGTCAGTACTCTGTCCACTCTGGGAAAATATTCAGGACCACTCATGGCAATATTCATGGCAAGGGACTTAGAAAACACAGGACAAATATTCGGAAACTGCATAACTGCATGTGTGAATGGAAAGAGTGGATTTATTTGTGAACCACTTAATGAGCCAGCAAAATTAGCAAGTCAGTCTGCACACCCAACTGTAGCTTTTAGGCCCAAGCTTCTGATTTTTATCATGCACTTATGGTTGTGTAAGGCCTTTAGAAAACTGGTTAGTGAATGTACTGGACTGGCCCCTAGCCCAAACTATGCGCATGGTCTAATTCATTACATTTTGAGCTGTCAGTCAGGTGGACGCCAAAAGCAAAGACGCCTGCAGTTACAGAGTGGTGAAGGATAGAGAACCTGCCCATGCCAGACTTTCCTGCTTAGAAAAGCAAGAGAGAGCACAGCTAAGAGACCCAGGTAGATTATGAGCTTTTTGCTCTACCTGTCCACTCCGATCTGATCCTGCCCAGCAGACTTCTGCTTGAGGGTACACCTGGAGTCTTGCTCATCTCCTAACAATTTCTGAGAGTTTATCATTCATATTCCAGGGATCTATAATGGAATAGAAAATGTGTGTGCAGCTGAATCATGGTATAAAATCTCCAGTATCCAAGGAAACAGAGAACACAGACAACTCATCTTGTAAAACGCTAAGCCAAATTATCCGTATCATTTTATTTGCCCAAGGGACTTACCTTCTCACTCAAATAAGCCAGGTTACAGATATAAAAAAGGCATCAGCAGCCAAAATGGAACGCACGCTGCAAGATTTAGATCCTGATTTCTAGCACCCTTGCTCTTAACAGGGTTTTCATCTGCAGGTGTAATTTTGGCCTATTAAAACCACAGAGATGAATCACAGACCAATAGTTTGTCCCCAAATGCCTGGATCATCTCTCAGAATGAGATATTGATTGCCAATGGCTTGAGACTGGACATATTTTAGTGCTGGTTGCTAGTTCGAGCCTGCCAGTAATAAGAAGGAAATTGTAATTAGGTGGTTAGGCAAAAAATGAGAAGTGCTGGAGTGAAAATACTAAAATAGCAGCCAATAATCTCAAAAGGACCACAAAAGGGCAAGGTCCCCTTATGTTTTCACTACAGAAACAAACGTACCCGATTTACCTGCTGCCAGCCAAAAATGAGAACTGTCAAAACGCTGAAAAAAATGTTTTTATCTGGAACTTTCCATACCAGCAAAATGCTCACGTGTTATGAGTAAAAATGGGAAGAAACTTTTAGGGAAACAGTGCGGATAGCTGGCTCTTTTGCTCTGTTTTGTGCAGTCAAGCAAAGCCTGTGTTATGCATTTTGTTCTGTTGCTTGTTCCTTACGTATAAAGCCAGTATCATTACCCAGAGTTGCTATTTCAATAAATATCCAAGCACAGACAAACCCTTAGGCATAGTGGAAAAGGGCCAAAATGGGGCCCAGAATCTGCCTGATAGTCCCTATGGCTTATTTTTAGAATAAGGAAAATAGGAAAACAAGAACAAATGTAAAATCTGCATGCTAATCAGTGTATGAGAGAGAAGGATTTCTTGTTTTAAAATGCTGTGCTTTGACATTAGCCCCCAGCGTGCACTCGCGCACACACACAGGACTACGTGCACACACACACGGGCTGTGCTGGGTGCCTGGGACTGATCCAGACAGTTCAGATTTGCCCCAGATAGTTTGATTTTCAGGTCTAGGAGGGAGAAGATCGTCTACTAAAAGTCCAGGTTGCCCAAGGGAGTATGGCATTTTGCAGGGTCACCTGCTGGGCTGGAGGTGGACAGGGCTGGGTCTGCCCAGCCTTGGGTCTAGACAGTCCTGGCAAGTTTAAATACACACATATGCCTGTGCATATGCGCGCACACGCACACTCTCCTCTCAAGCAGCCAGCAAAGACAAGTCTAAACTGATCTGACTATAAACGTATCTCTATGGACACAAAAATTGCATCGACTTCAGTGGGAGGAGGCTCGGGACCATTTAACGCCAACATGGAGCCGCGTGCCTCTGTGTGGCCTCCGTCCAGGCTATGGGAAGTCACGCAGACCCCTTGGAGATCTGCAGCCCAAAAGACAAAGTGTTAGGGGTGATGGGGTGACAGTCGTAAGGGGTGACGGGTGATCGTCTGACTGTTCTCTTGCAAAACACAGCGGTGGCCAGACCTCCCCAGTGTGAGGAAAAACTGAGCATGTGTTTGCTACTGAGGCTTGAGAATTAGAAAGGAAATAAAAGGAACCTTTGTAATTTTAATGACTTAAAGTGAATCCCGTTATTATGTCTGTCTGATGCTTTCTGATGATTGGGGGTAGGTCCTGTTTTATTTGGAAAAGACCAAAAGAGAGATCCACGCAGCACAGCTACGACCTCCTCGCTCAGCACCGGGTCCAGTGACCGGCTCCAGTAGCTGCTGTGCACACAAGACACCTAACATAAGATCTGCACTGAAATCTAAAATTACACCCAAACAGTTAATAGTCCTGCCATGGAAATTGCTGTTGTAGCCACTGTATGGCTTGTGCTCCAAAAACGGCCATCACCCCTGGCTGTGCCGGTCGCCTTCGCCAGTCCATGCTGGGACCAGCTTGCTCTTGCGTGCAGAGCGCTCACAGGCAGAAAGCTGGCAGAGCTCTGTTTTTAATAGAAAGATAAATACGGAAGGACATGACTGAGAAACTCCTGTTCGTGTTTTCTCTATTCCAGAAACTGCAACATTCAGTGCCGAGTATGGTGGCAGGAGAGCTGCGGCGAGGGGGCAGGCACCCCTCCACCCCATCCCTTTTGCCGCGTCCCTCCTCGCCTGGAGCCCCAGGAGGCGCCGGCAGAGCCGGAGGCCGCGCGAGCTGAGCGCTGGGAAGCACGTGGCTTGCTTTGCCCACTGACGTGAGCCTCTTCGCAGGAGCTGGCCCCGGCACAAAACTCAAAGGAGGGGGCCGAGCCTTCGCACAGCCCTGAGACTGGTGCAAACGAGCGCTGCTCATCCCAGATGTTTAAAAATTGCAGGACCCAGCAGAATAATATAGTTAGTTAGGAAAAAATCAGGAGATTAAAATAAAGTTTGGGCTCTTTTAGTTGCTGTCTCATTTTTTGACCTTTAGAGCAACATTCAGGTTTTCTCCACACTTGTGACAACTAGAAATATACTTTCTTTTTTTTTTTTTTTTTTAATAAAACGACAACTCTCTCATTTAATCCCCTGCCTTGCCCTGAGTAATTTGAGACTCAGGATCAAATTCCACGACTTGAACAAGCGTATGAGATGCCCCTCTCAGGTGTCATGCCCAAAGGGCGCCCTTGCAGCAGAGCACTGCCACCTGATCTTCCACGCTCTTCCCGCGGTTCCTCACCTTCCCAAGTGAAATGGTAAGCACCCGTGCTGCGGCCACATGAGCGGAGACGGTGGGCAATCCACGTAATGGAAAAGAAACAATTCTCACCTCACATCTCATGCCACGGGGGTTTATGCTTTCCTCTCTCCCACCTCCTCTTCCGAGGCTCGGCAGCGCCCAGGTGGGCCGCCAGGGCTGGAAAGACTCGCTGGCTGCAGACAAAACCTCCGTGTTATCTGAGCCAGCTTTTCTGCCCCTTGCACAGGCACAGCGCTGATGTGGTTTCACAGGATTCTCATAAACTGAACGTCAATAACTATAAGCTCTTTGACAGAAAGCGAGGTACTCGGCATCGTAGGAGCCAAGCTCAATCAACGAACAGGGATGCCATTTGGCTCTTACTTGGGGAAGGGAGGAGGAGAACAGGCGGCAGAGGGCTGCAGTGTGCTCTTGCCTGGAGACGAACAGTGCACGGCACAGGGGGAAGAGGGAGGCTGAAGGAACAGGATGATCACGGGTGGATTTTCTGAGCTGCATGGTTATTTGCTGACCTTTTCCACCAAAGCTTCACTCTTGTCAACGGACCCCCAATTAGGATGTGTAGGGAGGCAAACGTTCTCAGACTAGGAGGACTGCACTGGCTTATGAGCATAATCCTTATATATTGCTCAATATATTTAAAGCAGCAGTGAGTGAAGCCACCAAAAATTAGGCAGTGAGGCTCCTTCATCGTAGCAGGATTTTGGGCAAAAACCAGAAAAAGCCTCATTCTTTCTCTGGCTCTGGAAAGCTGGCTGCCAGTGGGAAAGGACAGGGAGGTCTGGAGCCAGGCTTAGCCTCTCTCCCGCTGGCGTACAGAGCTGCCGGGGTGCAGGTAGCCCCCGGTATTTAAGCTCAGCAGCACTAGGGAAGGAAGCCCACAGCGGGAAGCAACAAAGGTCACCTTAAGGACCAATAATTCTTGATTTTGTTACAAGAGGATGCTGCTTTCCAGCCAACTTTCCCCCATTCAGCCAAACAGCCTACATAGCCCTACTCAGCATAAACAATATCAAATACACAGTGGCTGCCTGCTTTTCGCCTTCAGAGCCATTGCACTCAACTTAATCATTATCATTTTGTAAAGCACCTTAGAACGCCAAAGAAAAGTGCCGCATAAAGCTGAAATCCATTCATTTTGGTGCAGCAGATGTGAAAAGGTCTGTGCTGGCAAGCCATGGGTGGTCCTTCATTTTTTCCTGTGTGCCAAGTGCAAATAAGTCCCTTTACCCTGCACAGGAATGTGGGAACATTAGGAAAGGGTAAGAATTAAATGGCTAGCCCCCAACTCTGCAACGTCTCTGTCAAACGCCCAGGAGCTTCTCGCTCCATGGAAAAGAGGCGAGTAGTTAAAGAGGCAGCAACCTGGGGACTCAGTCCTGGTGCCCCTTACTCAACTGGGTCCTTTTTGCTCAGGCAAGTAAATATTACTGGAATCAGCGTGATTCCCCGCATCAGTCAACATTATCCTGCTTTTACAGGAAGAGACTGGCAGATAAGGTTAAATTTTAGATAGTCTTTTGCCATCTCCCACTCAATAAAACATTTCTCGTACATTACAAGGGGAGGGAGATGAGAGGTGATATTGTGTGCTCATAAAATATACAAAACAGGTTCCTATTTATTATACTAAATTGCAATAATTTATTACACTAAACATCTCCGACATAACCTTAAAGTCTAAAGAAGTAAAAGCGAGGCAAACTTTCTGACAGCTACTGACACCAGCAACGGGCGAGTCAGCCAACAGCAGGGTTTGGTGTGTTCGGGGAGAGACAACCTCAACCCACAGTTAAAAACAAATCTCCGAGAGAGAGAAAAAAAAAGCCCGCATTGATTTTTCACTCTGCCACAGCATGTGAATAACTCTGCTGAATAAAACTAGCGGATTCAGTGGGAAAGAGTTGATACCTGCTGCAGAAAGGGAAAGAAATTGATACCCAGTGCTCAGCTTGTCTAATGTGCCAAGTGGGTTTAAGTCACTAAAAATTACCATTAAGCACCACAGAAATAATTGCCTCTCTCAGCACACATTTGTGGAGGCTTTGCATTTTTGTGCTGTGATAGGATATGATATAAAAGTTACTTTTCAGGCACGGCTTTGATGAGGGGTTGGCAGACTCCTGAAGTACCCCCAAAATTGCGGGAGGTCCACAAGAAAACGAGGAGCGGGGAAGGAGCAGCAGGATTTCAGGCCAACTGCAGCTCTCCGGGAACATGCTCTGCTCCAGTCCGCAATTATGTGCAGCAGTGTAATTTTGTCACCCACCACTTTCCCATTCCCCAGCGCATACAGCATACCAATTACCTGTTGTGGTGACAGCCATAATAAATTTACTGTCACTTAAAAAAAAAAGGCATCTCAGAAAAAGACTGTCAGTAAAAGTCAGGGAAAAAGGCAAGGGAATTTGAAGCATGGGAGTTTTTGTTAGGTTTCTTTTTTGTTTTTTTTCTTTTCCTGACATCACTTTCTAGACACTGAATATACACATATTCTAAAATACGCACACTTTTTTCAGTCTGCTATCAGACATTTCAACCACACTTTTAACAACGTCAGCCATGCGAGGCTAAATTGGATGAGACAACAGCAGAGAGGATCTGCTGGCATAAACAGATGCGGCTCTGCTGAAATCAATGGAGCTATTTCAATTTACACCTGCTGAGTCTTTCTTTCTTTTCACGCTGACCCTCTCGTTTAACCCATCCAGAAGCCCCTGTTGCACACTGCGCAAGTGGCAGCGGACTGGGGGGTTTCTGGCCTGTGCTGCGAGACTCTGGAAGCAGAGACATATAAAAGAGACTGCTCGGGCTGTTAACTATTAACGGCAGAGCGCGTTGCTTTGGGGGTGGCAGCGCCTGCGCCCCTGCCTGTTTGCAGAGCGCCGCTTTTGCAACGGGGGCCCGAAAGTTGCTGGCCCTGAGGGGCTCGCGCAGCTTAACGCCTTCATGTTTGTATTTTGGTAGCAGCAACAAACCTCGAGGCGGGAGAGCGCATTCCCCTCGGCCCTGTACAAACGCAGACAGAGACAGGAGTTGCAAAAAGCCTTCTTTCTCCTACCGGCAGCTCTGCAAAGATTACCCAGTCTTTGCTGACAGGCTGATCCTCTTAGCTGTCAAACTCTGCCTTACGGGCTCGGGACTCAGAACTTAACATCTGAAATAAAGAGGGTATTTTAGGAATCTAAATGCATTCTAGAGAAGAGAAAAGCTATTTTTACATATCTAATTAGTCACACTTGATAGTAATAATAGCATCACTTGGATTATGCTGTGTTATTAATATTATGCAAAATACTAGATATCAGTTGTGACATTATCTTTTCTTTTTTATTGCTAGACCAGAATTTCACCAAACAATAATTTATCGTGTAAACTCTTTTTTCATATGTTAATTTTACCGCTATTATGTAAAGACACAAGTGTACTCATGTTAGAGGAGCAGGAAGGAAAAGAAATCCTGGCAAGAATCGAGAAGCTACAATAGGACCCTTCACTAGCATCGCTGGGGCTTTTTAAAACTCAGAGGTATTAATTTGCATAGCAAAATATTAGAACGTGCAAGAAAAGGCCCTGGAGGCACAGGATTTGGGGCCTGACTGGCAGATGGTTACACGTACCAACCATCCCTTCGGGAAATCGAGGTTCAAAGCCCTCAAGACAGGACGCACAGGCTGGTGGAGGAAGAAACGGAGGAAGTTCATTGCCCTCCACGGATGCTGGAGCCCTCGCTCCTGCCGTAGCATTTGGTGTGATGGGGTAGCGATCACTCTGAATTTTGCTGGCTACCCGGCTAAACCACATTGGTGGATATACCCTGGATGTATGCACACATCTAGGCTTTCCTCTCATTTTGTAAAGTAAACTGCGTTGGTATACATATTACTCACTTTCCGAATTATTAAAATGTACCAGCCCTCAATAAAAGGGGTATTTCTATTCTAACATGGGACTGGTTCTTTTTCCTTCTTGCTTCTGCTTGCAACTTTCAAGCATAAATTATATTTCTTGAAGCCTGGCAGATCTGAATTAAGGAGGAAGGAACTAGCTCGCTCTTTCTCAAAAAAAAAAAAAAAACAACCCCCCCCCCCCGAAATGACACCGTTGGTTTTGAAACGATGAATTTAACCCACTTGTAAACTCAAGTGTTCTGCATGTCCTCAGAATCAACACAGAATAGCATGGGACAGTCCAGGTTTATTTAAATTGCCACAACTCTGCTCTAATAGCTAACAGCTTCCCATCAGACCGCTGATTACCAGGGAGGGGACCAAACCAAAAAAAAAACCCAAACCCCAAGGAGAAGTAACTCCAGCCTGAGCCATTTGCAAGGCTCACCAAATACAGTACAACGTTTAGTGGACGGGAGGGGAAAGGGCAGGTTTAGGTTTAACCAAACAACGCGGAGTCAGAAAGAGCACCTGGACTTGCAAAATCCCTTATGAAAAGCAACGGTTGCCGTGGGGCACTCTCGAGAGGCGGAAGAGGGGCGGGAAGAAGAGCAAGACCCGCGGCTGCCCCTCTGCCGGCCGCAAGGAATGCTATTTCCTCGGGGGCTTTTGGGAAGCAGCCCCAGGGGCTGGGCCCTATCCAGGCTCCCATGGGAGCTGGGAAGCTGGGGAACTTCCATCGGCTTCAGTAAAAAAGGGCTTTAGGTTTCATGGCATTTAGCTTAACATCTGACCCTCTGCTCTGTGAAAAATGTCTCTCGTCTTTCTTGGAAATAACACTTGTTAATTTAGATAGCTATTTATGTCTTTGGCCAAAGATTTGGTATGGATTTCTTTTTTCTTTTTCTTTTAATTGTACATGCTATGTTGTTTTTACTTCAAATGGACATTTTACACTTTGCTGCCCCAAAATAATTAAAGAATGCATTTAGGTTTTTTAATTTTTTCAAGCATTCCAGTTACAGCATTCATAAAAGGTTGCTTTAACACATCTCCAACATTGTTAAGAATTAGCCTAAAATCATTACCTTATCATGCCACTATTAGATGATGGTGATAGGCTGGCAAATATATTTTTAATCCAAAACTCATTTCAGGTATTTAAATCAAATGACAGAATTTTTCAGACGTTCTCAAGGTTTTGAGAAAATTCAGAATCTTCCCTAATGAATTATTAGGCTCACACCGTTCCAAGCAGGTTAAACAGGAGGACTATCACGTTCTGTGCAACGCTGTCAGGGTATCACATTGTGCTATTGGGTTTCATCGATCTGTCCTGCAGAACCGGAATTCCATTGTAAAGGAGAGTTTGGATGAAAAACTCCTATGACACAATGTGGCCCTGTGTCACAATCTTTTTTTCTTTCTCTGTTTTAGGTGTTTTCATTTCAATCTGAGTAATGCCCTAGAGAGCAAATCATACAGCAGACACGTTGCTGAATTTTACAAGAGACTTGAGAACATGCTTGAAGGTTTTGGGTTTCTAAAGCTTGGAGAAAGTCACAGGAGAAATAGTAAATTCAGCAGTAATACCAAGGGATTAGAGGCAAACTTAAAAGGAAGGATATTTGCAGGGAAATTGTATAGTACTTACAAAAGAGGTGTCAGGCGAATAAACTGTCCTTCCAAATGTACACAGCTTATCACAAGCCTGGAAGTCTCTGTTAACTCCAAGTATGCTTTATCTACTGTGACATTCGCTTCTTATCCCATGCCACCTCCTTCCTCTTTTGTCATATTTTTGACTATTTGGAAACGTTTGCAAGCTTTCATTCCAGGTGAGAACTGAAGAAACTTCTACTTGTTTGAATATGGAAGAAGCATAACATATTAGCCTGTTTACCTTGACTTTATTCTACTACCTATGCATTTTTTAATATGTGGGAGATGTTCTTGTCTTCTGCTGCAGTTTCTTTATTACAACGAGAGTGAAAAGGCAATTTCTCCAGGCTCCTTCATGGAATGATAGCCTGCATAAGCAGGAGTCCCTTCTTCAGCATAACCTGCTGTCAACCTGAGCAAAAAACATTGGAGGTATACTGGGATAAAGAAGTCTTTGTCCAGCTGGCTTGTGTTTTAAGGGGAAATTTACTGGTGTACAGGGAAAACAAAAGGTCCACATACCATTTAAAGCTGGTTGAAACCTTATTTAAGCTCAAGATAGAGTTCTACATTGTAGGACTGAAAGTTTCAATGGAAAAAATATGTCTGAAGAAAACTTGTTCTTCACATGAACTGAACGCTCCCATTTTGGCCTGAGTCTCCCTTCAGTGTGCAGTGGAGGAAAAGGAGGGGCTGGGTGGTACATGATGGGAGATATAACTCAACCTAAGGCAGAATGGGAGGATGGAGCACACAAAGCACATTTTCTGTGAGGTATTTGGCAGTATTTTTAATGTGAAATATTCCATTTTCTGCCAAAAAAAGTTATTTACACGATTGCTGAAAAGAAGCCAAATATTTTCTGACCAGCATTAATGCTCTGACCCCATGCTAACTGTCTGCAGAAAGTGTACCCCAGGCACACACAGGAATCTCCCCCCGGGGCCCTTGCCATCGATGAAGGGCTGCTCTTTGTAATCCCTGCCTCGCCGTGGCTCACCGAGAGCAGACAAGCAAAGCGTGGTTGTATTTATTTACCTACCGGCATGAGGACCGCAATAGATTTTTGGCTGTTTGAATACCAGGTCTAAATCAAATTTGTGGATTGATTAAAATTATGGTTTGGGCAGGGAGAACCGAAAGAGAAGCAAGGACACTAGGCAGGAGCTGAGCTGTCAAGTCCAGTAACAGTGCTGTTCCAAGTGGATGAAAGATGTTGGGTATGTTTATTATTTGCATGAAAAGGTCATAGCTTTGCTCCTTTCCAAAAGGCACAGGATGATTACAAGAGCTGATGTACTTAACTCAGTGAGCCTGATCCTGTTATCTGAAAGAGCTCACCCAGGTGTTCCCAAGAATGAATTGAACCGAACCAGACAAACTGAAAGAGAGAAAAGTACCTGGACTCACTCGATTATCCTTTTGGTCACTGCGCGTTCAGAAATACATTGCTAGCTCCATACCCAGCAACCAATATAACCAGGCAGCCTCGGATAACCCCACCGGCTGTGCCAGCCACGGCTGGAGAAGAGCTCAGTTCAGCTGAAAGCATTGTAAGGTTCTTGTTCTTACAGCTTTCGCCCGGGGCTGTTAATGAAATCCTATATATCATGTGGCTGCAAACTGTCAGGGTTTTGGAACGGCCTCGCCTCCTATATGTTGTAACCCGCGGACAATATGTCCAGGCATGCGCTGCCTCTCCAGCCCTGCGTCTCCAGCCTTATTCAGAGTTATTTGTACGTGCCATTTGACTTTTGTATGACCTGCCCTACTTTGTTCATTATTATTGGCTTATGAAGGGTTGGGCTGAAAGTTTTGCACACTTCTGATCCACCAGGAGAGAAAAAAGACTGCATGGTACTCTTGCAATATATGCAGTTTCTCTGTTTTTTTGCTGGATGCTGAAAGTGGACTATCATTGATGAATATTGCTACAAGATATGCAACGCTTTCAACATCCAAAATGTTTCCTTTTATCATCTCCAGACTTAATCTGCCTGCGAATTTGTCCATGTCTCGACCACAGCCAGTGACACGCATGTGAAGGTTTACTACATCCTTTGTAGTCTTGTACAGCGACTGTCCTGAGTCCTCCCAGGGCACAGGGCTAGTTTGGAGCAACAAGGGATGAAGTTGCAGCTATGTTTGAGCTTATGATTTTCCCCACAGCACCACTGCAGTCTCGCTACAGACTCTGCACCTCTGCCTTACGGTGCTTTGCTTGTGCATTGCTTAGGCAATGGTTTGTGTTGGAGCTCCCTTGCTTTGACGACAGAACGGGAGAACTACGTGGTTACAGAAGGAATATTTGTTAAGAGACTGTACACCCAAAGTAGTTGCAAAGGGCTATCATCAGAAGTATGTTGTCTGTGTCCACAACTGACTAATGCCAAGGCTTCACCACAGACTGCACAAGCCCTTTCATTTTCCTCCTAGTTCTAGGTACAAAGCTCACAGGTAGATAAAATGCCATACAGTCAGGATCCGCCAGTGACAACTTTACCTGGAGTTCAAACAAGGACAGAGCATTGAAGAGGTATTTCAAAGACTTCACCTGTATAAAGCACGAAGGGAGCTCGACAGGATCAGTGAAGCCAACACAACTTCTCTCCCTACCTTGGGAAGGATCTTAGAAGATCTTCAGCATCAGCTGTGTCCACCCAAAGTTGGAATACTATCCAAAAATCTTCCACGCCTCCAGCACAAATACTAGGGGAGATGCAATGCTTTTCATAAGAAAGAGATGGTCTGTTAAAAGGAGAAAGCTCTTGGAGCTCTTTGGTCTAGAGTGTCCCAGGACTCATTCACAATGCAATGGGCAGGTTAGCTGTTAATGAAGGATGGGAAGTGCCAAGCTCCATAAGAGTAAAATGACAAAATCAGTCTGTTCCTTTCCTGCTTATGACAGGTTGTAAGAAATGAACAATTTTATTTTTATAAACTTGAGAATGAAAAGCCAATCAATTACAAAAAGTCAGCTCGTAATCCTCTTGCCCTCAGAACTGCTCTTACATTACATTTCCTCCCTTTGATCTTCCACCGCCAACTTTCAAACATGCTGCCGCTTCTCACCTTGTTACTACATCAGCACAGGCAGTGCCTGTTTTGTAGAGCTGGCCCAGAGGGCTCACTATTGCTACCCAGGCTGTAATTTGGGAGGGGGAGGGGTGGGCAGGTGAAAGTACGCAAGCATATGCATAGCATGTTTTTTCCAAAAAGTGACAGGTATGTACCCCCTCGCCCTCAGAAAGGGAAAACAAGCTTGTTCTTATTCTTTAGATGACCCCTCCAAAGTATTTCTCCTGCGGCCACCCTGAAGACTACATTTGCCTGGTTGAGAGGGCAAACACCTGCCGCCATCCCACCAGCAGACATGCCGCTCTGAGCTTTCCTCACGCCAGGGAACTGCTCATCTTAAGACAGGCGGAGCAAACTGCTCCTCTGCCTACCACCGCGAAGCGCGCTGCGCACGAGGGGGCAGGAAGGCATCAGGCAAGCGCAAGCTCCCACCTGCCGGGGTGTCACCCCTGCTCCCCTTCACTGATTCAGCCGTGTCGCTTCTGGCTTGCTAGAGCTGGAAATGTGAGCTGCTGTTATTTTTAATATGAGTTCTGCTGCTGTTTAACTAGAGGATAAGAGAGAGGGCATCAGAGATAAAGGGCATAGAGTCAGCCCGGGTCCTAATAAACAGGGGCCAGCGCAGGGCAACAACTTGGAAATGAAACAGTTCCTTTCAGCTACGATAATGTGTATGAGTACCTTTCCCCCCCGCCCCAAACCATTACTTTACAGAAGAAAACATTTGAAGTGTAATTCATAGTTTGGGTACATTTTACGTTCCTTGACGGTATCTCCCTCCTTTTGTTAGAAGCACAGGATATATCCTCTGCTCCTCCACACAGAACACCCTGACGTACCATTTTCCGATATTTTCTTAATGACCAAAGTACTTGGTAACCCCTAGCCACTGCTCATTGAGAGTATACCTGGGATAGAGGGAAAGGCTGGGTGGCTTTAGCCAGTGCCTTCATAAAATGTGCTCGCATCTTCAAAGCAGAGGAACACACTGATGTCAGGTACCAAAATACTAGTAAAATTAACATTTTGTTGCCTGACTGCTGAAGGTTTTGAGACCTCCCGCTTCCAATGAGTTCAGGAGGACATGAAGGTTCTTTGAAACCTGTTCACAGATTGATTTATGCTCTTAAATATAAAAGCAACGCTCCACTAATAATGGCTGGAATCATTGTGGTAATTCTACTTTCTGTAGGTAGGTAGAATAGCCTTCCAAATTTGCTGAACAAGTCTTTGAATAGATCTGTGGACAAACTTTAAGAGAGACCTTTCCTGAGACTGCCTTCATGTAGTCTCACTTGGCATGTGACATCCAAAGCCAAGAAAATTTGGAGGCTTTAGGAATCCATGTCTTACAAACAGTTCTAGAGATGTGACAAATTATGTATTTCCTTCCTGTCCTGGCTCTATGCCTACTACACACCGCTGAAGCCCAGCCTTCACCTGAGAGGCAGTATGGCTGATGCTGGTCACGTCATTCTCCCTTGGACCTTTCCATTAAGAGAGAGAATTAACCATCACGTTTTGTCTGCAATCCCAGATTGAGGGATTACACTCTGCCTGCCTAAATCCTCTCCTCCATCATTCTAATTACATACAATATTCTTCCTGTCCAAATAATTATGCTGGGTTTACTGTCCACAGCGAAGCAGCTGCAGCATTTCACACCAGACCACTGAGGCATCACAGTATGTTCATGCGCTTATACAGTCAGATCTTCCCCTCCGTTCTCCCGGCAAGCTTCTGGTGGAGATGAGTAATACATAGGAGCAGCTGAATTCTGGAGGCTGTCTTTTATCCTAGTCAGATCTCATAAATCCACCATAATTTCACCTCTGACGTCACACAGGTGTCTGTTCTCCTGGGCCTTCCACACAATGGCCTTTGTGTTTGCATTCCCGATCTTATAATTAACACCTATAGCCACACACCGTCTGCACTTGGCACCTGCACCTCACAACTGCTAAGGGCTATTTCCTTTATGGTATCTTGGCTTTTTTTGAGGTTACAGTGGTTCTTAGCTAGAGAATTAAACCCGGGGCTGTATAAAACTGTACCGATGCTGAGCCACTCTGTTCTTGCCTTTGAACATCTTCAGACACACTGTTCATTTTAACTTAAACGCAAGCACAGGGGTTGCTTCCCCAGTTATAGATGCGTGTTTATTGGGAGCTGGAGAAAAGCAAAGACTGCTAAAAGGGGGCTCTAAGAGCATTTACACTTTTGTTAAATGCAGCTTGCTATTGGGATGCTACAAGTAGAAAGTAATTGATGGAATGTTCCCTTTTAGTGCTTCACTTACTGCCAAAAGAGCAATGATTTCATGCAACTTTTTACTGCAGTAGAGAACCAAGTATATTAAACCAACGCATGACATCAGTAGAGGACTAGCTTTCCTTAAACTGAAGAATTTTATTCTCATATATTTTCTTTTTGGATTGATCAGCAGAAGCTCACAGAAGCTCTTTTGTGCCAAAAGAGGGAGGATGGATCTCCTTTATGAAGAGGCTCTAAGTTATTATTTCTTTAAGGGGAGAGACCTCCTGTTACTCAAAGGCAAAGTGCTCATCAATAATCAGAGTCTTTTTTTTGTATAAAGATACTCACTGGTGCTGGCAGAAAGCCAATCTCCTCCAAGACAACTTGAAGTTAGCTCCTTCACATGGAGAAGTGACACTTCACCATGTGACTAATTAATTTCCTAATTAGCAGCTGCCAATCTATTATTATTTTTAATTAACTGATCAACACAGACCCATCCTAAAATAAGCAACTGTTTATCACTAGTAGAAAAGCTGGATCCTGATATTTATAGGTTAAGCTCAGCATAAAAGGGAAGCCCTACAAGAGCTGCACAAAGCCTGAACAAGACTGACCACCTACATTTGCACACAAACTGTTTGTCACTGTGTGTGCAAGTCAGATATTTCCACGTGCAAATGCCTTCCTGCTGATATTCAGCTGCTGTTTTTTCTGAATGTTTCATGCAGGCTGTTCAGTATCTATGTGTTTAAATCAAGCAGTGTGTGTAGTTTTTACCCAGGAATGCCCATATGTTCTCCTTATCTGTAAATTAAATGTTAAACATTCTAAGGTAGGCTTTGCTTTATGATACATGTATAATAACCTGTATAAACAAGTATGATCTGATTTAACAGCAGACTGAAGAGCTTGGCTGAATTCAATCAGTTGATCCCAACAGACTCTGTTTATGCAGCTGTGGCTTTTTTTTACAAACTTGCTGTGTCATATAAGTACCATTTAAATATAACTTACTGAGAAGTATGAGGAGCCATAAGCCCTGGAGCAACTGAGGAGATAAAAATAGAAAAATGGTCTTCAGGAGCCCGAGCTATATTAAACTGGATCCTTCTCTGCCCAAAGTCTGGAGAGTGGAAACTCTCTGGGAGATTTATTCCTATGGGGGAAAAAGGAGACGGGGAGGAGGGACAGGACTGAGTCCCTTATCAGGAAGAAAAGAAATTGCTGAGAAGGAGCCACATGAGCCAGAAATCCACAGATGGCCCCGTCCAGGGTGCAGACCCCAGGTGGTCCTGGGCCAGCAGCGTGCTTGGCCGCTTGTTGGGGCAGGTCCTGTAAAACACATGGGGCTTCCCAGTGCTACGAGGCTATCGAGCAGCCTTGAACACCTACAGGAGCAGTTAGTGCTGGCTTTGAGAAGGAGCTTATTAGTTGCAGGCTAAAGCTTGCAGTTTTTATGTAGGTTTTCATTCTGAGGAGCTGTAACTGGAGGGCCAGGGAGTTGTCACCCTGAGCCGGGTCTGGTAGTAAAGTAAGCAGGAGTACAGGCTTGAGCCTGCTGTTTGCAAACCTAGCTCCATCCGAGCCATATAGATGGGCTGTGCTAAAAATCCAGATGCTTTCCGATAGAAGGAGAGCGAGCTGGCCATGCTAAGGCACTACTGTCCAACACAAAAAGGTGGGACTTAATGTCAAATTCAGCTTTCTGCAGAGACAACTTGGGGAAACTAGAATTAACCTCTGCAACATCAGTCCTCTTCCTAACAGCCAAAGGCGCTGCTGTCAGATCGTGACTGGGACAGAGGAGGCGGGAGAGACTGAAGCAGTACCGGAGAGAGCATTCGTGCCAGCGCGCTTACTAATCCCGCACGCGGGGAGAGCTTTTCTGCCCCTCCCACCTCCGCAGGAAATGCTGCCTAAGTGATTGTACCTCTACCAAAGCACTTCATGAGATACAAGCGCCTTATTAATTTTAATGGCCCCGACATCATTAGCAGGCAGGGCTTTGCCGAAAGGATAATGGGGGCTGTTGTTTGCCGCTGCCTTTCGCGCTGACCCCGTGGTGTGTGCACGCCCAGCCACCTACCGTAAGAGACTGCACTGGCTCCACGTTCACCTTAGGGCCCCAGCCCCCATCGTTAAGCCACCCACTGCTCTAGCGTCTGGAAATGGTACTGGAAACATCACTTGCTCTCCAAGCAACTTCTCTGGGGCTTTTACAGACATAGCAGGTTCTCTAGTGGCTGAGAAAAGGGGAGAAACTTCTTCCTTCTGGCACCAAAAATACCAGAAGACATTCCAAATTTCTGTGGATCAATAGATGCAAGAAGACTTTTTTCATTTTTTTCACTTGTTTGTTTATTTTTAAACTAATGTCCCAAATCTTCCAGCCTAACAACATGTTTAAATTTTGTATTAATAGGACAAAATATTCCTAAGTCTATTTACTGTAATCAGAATTGAAATATGCTTCGCAGTGGTACTTTTAATCTGTTTTTCTCCTTATATAATGACACACCTCCCTGTTCAGTTAGATGACTCATCATATATTTCATCAGCAGTGTGTTCTGAAAAACAGAGCAAAATGCATTCCTAACAATTAGCGACTTCTTCAAAAAGTTATAATCAATCAAGATTGATAGAAAGAAACAAGGTTAAGCCCCATTTATGTCATTTAAAATGATAGCGTGGTCTATTTCACTGCGGCACTCATCTTAAAAATGGCAGCACAGTTTGTGATTCATACCCATGCCCCCCCGGCACATAATCATATGTTTAATTCTATTTAACCACCTACATACAGCAACTTGCTTTTCACCTTTATTGTTTGCTCTTTCATGTTTTGCCCAGGCTGATGTGGTCCCAGAGCTCTTTTAAAGGAGCAACCAGAGACATTTCATTTATTTATTTATTTTGAAATTGCACCTATAGACTGCTGATTGTTCTTCAAGTTTGATTCACAGGCATTTAATTCTATACTGTTCACCAGCTAATGTATTGCCAGAACATTTTAACTCTGCTAAAAGTACAGCAAAGATGTCTAACGGGAGGGACGTGTTTCCCAGAAGCCTCCCAGCAGACAAGGCAGGGAGGATGGTTGGGTGCACTCACCGTTTGGTCCTCTCCCAGGGCACAGCCCTGCACCATCAGTGGGGTCCTGCCCCGGGAACCTCACCAGCTGGATCTCCACCTCACACCTACCAACATTACTTATTCACATCATTCCATGTCAGTCAAGTCACCTATGTTTCTGCTAGGAGAAACCATCTAGCATCTCCTTAGCTGAGGCAAACAAAACCATGAGCTCTCTGCACTCTCCCTTCACCCGCTTGCAGAGCCCAGTGCAGCAGGTGTCTTGCAACGGCGCCCCACAGCTACGCGTTGGGGCCAAGGGATGGACCTGCCAGCCAACAGAGCAGCGTGCCTGCTGGTAGCGTTTCCACAGCTCATTTTTATCATTCACCCAGTTCTCCCATTCTCTGACTCATGCAGAAGGCTTTTCTAGTCAAAAAGCTTCAATGGAAGGTGTTGAGAGCTCGTGAGCTTGTCAGCCTTTCTGTCCCTAAAACGTAGGAATCTTCGAGTATTTACTTAATTCAACAGAGAACATTACCATAGGACTGCTCAATTAGTTTGGCTTTCACACGCAGGTGAGACTCAAAAGTTGTTTTACATGAATAGTCTGCCGTGGAAGAACAAGGTCTGAACAGAAGGGCTCTAAATAGAATCCTTTTGGGTGGGTGCAAGGAAAAAGGGGGGAGAAATTCCAGAATTTCCTGGTGCAGACGAGGCACCAGGAGAAGGTTGTTATCCAAACCCAGGAGATTGGATGCTATTGTTAGCAGTCCTTTGGGACCGATGTATGCCTTTTCAAAGACATTTCAGCCCCTCCAACAGTTCAAGCCAAACTATGTGGGCTTTGGAAGTCTTGACTGCTTTAGTTTTAAAAGTACAAGAAATGAGAGCACTAAGCTGATATTGCCATGTCATATTAAATAGCTGAAATCAGATGATGCTGCAGAACGTACAATCCAGTGAACATGGTTTCATTTCCAGAGCAAGGCATTGCAAGCATCAAGCCCATGGGACACAATAGCGTGGACTTTTGTGGCATAGCTACGTATCTAGGAGGACGAAGAGCCATCTTTCGGGTCCCTGTAACATGAAAGGAAGTGTTTTTGCAGCTTTTGAGATACTCATCCAGTATGAGTAAGGATTTGAGAATTCACAATGAGTGATGTCAGTGAGTGATTTGCTCAAAGAAAGCATGGGGGGAAAAAAGCCAGATCTGGACATGAAGATTTGTTCCACAAACTGGAAAATATTGCAGAACCGCAAGTTCAGCAGATGATTCCAGAATATAATTAAGATACCTACTTAAATATAGTATCTTATCCTTATTTTTAAGCAGTTGATGAAGAAACAAAAACAACCTTTCAATACTACAAAGAATTCAGAGGATGAATAAGTTTAGGGCTAATCTTGTGTGGAAGAAAGTGCCAAAATGTTAAAAAAATATATAAAAATTACAGACAACATCTCAGGAGATCAGCAGAACAGGTTTCAGCAAGCCAATCCAGACTGCTCTGCCACAAAAATAATGCTGGAGCTTTGTCTCCACTAATAGACATATCCTATTTGAGTGACTTACTTGTTTATACCTTGTCTAATCAATTGAGAAGTTATTCAGCTTCAAGATTTAGGAATGAATTCTATTCTTCTCTTTGCGAATTCATTATGGAGAAACAGTCACTAATGCTGATTTAACCCACGCGGCGTTCCTGAGCAGTGTCTTTGGTTCAACACCACCCCTTTTTCACGGCCTTGGCTCCCCGAGCCTCGCTGCACCCTGGTGGTGGGGGAAGCAGGACAGACCAACAGGAGCCAGCATGGCTCTAGCATCGCTCTTCAGAGGAGCGACCACGTAATGTCCCCAAACCTTCGGTGAGGCACAAATGTGGGTACAAAAGCAAATTTCATCAAAGAAACAAATAATAGGAGTTCAGGCCAATAAACCCATCGCACTTATTCACAAAGCATTAGTGATTTGCTGTCACAATCTAGAGATTTGCGCAGCTGCCTATTAATGAGGATTATTAGAATCAGAGCTGAATCTCTAGTTATCACTCATACCCAAATCTTTACAGTGGGAATGTCACAGCACGAAGATACTACCTAATCTCTGGAGCTTTATTCTAATTCAGATTAGTCAAATGTTAACCTCACCTCTAATTTATTCTTTCTAGCTATACCATTGTTAGAGATGAAACAAATTTAGCAAGAGCCTAAATGTGTCTTTTGCTGTGAAAGTTAGATCAAAACATTCAGTTATAACACTTTTTATTTTTATATTTTCCATAAGGTGGGGAGAATTAATGTGAACATCAACAAACATATCTAATAACTCAGATTTGTAGAGCTTCTCGGGGAGTAAATTTTTAAAACAAACAAGAGTAGCTGACAGATTTTCCCAAAATTGACTGCTGTGAGGTTTATTCCTATTGAGCACATCAAGTGAAACCGATCAAAATGGCTGTTTTGCGAGATTCGTGACTGACGGAAACGTTTGCAGATCTTACCCAGAGTAATTTTGCAAATTTCACTATGAGTGAAACTAAATTGTGCATCAGCGTAGGCGGGAGGAAAGCTAAAGGTCAGTGTTTAAATTCGGCAACTTTCTAATCTACGGGGCATCTAGAAGCCAGCCCACCTTGTCCAAGAAACGTGTCAGCAGAGGGGCAGAAAGCAAGCCGCAGGAAGCAGAGCACCTGCGGCGAGAGGCCCCTGGGAAGCGGCCCGTGCTGGCGTCAGGGCCGGGCAGCAGCAGAGCCGCGCAGCCGGGGAGGGAGCCCTCGCCCTCCCTGGCGCAAGGGCGCTTCGCCCCTTCCTCAGCCCGTCTCTTGCCACTCGTCGTCGTCGTCGTCGTCGTGCTCGGGAGCCGAGCTGTGCAGCGAGCAGCCTCCACATCTTAACAGCTGCTTTCGCATTGGCGAGGCTCGGCTGAAACGCTACCTATTACTGTAAACTGTGCAAAGTCAGTAAGGATGGCAGTACTTTGCCCATGATTCAGAAGGACGTTCGTACGCGATATTTACTCGCTGGAGTTTCTTTACAAAACAAGGTTAAGGGAGTAGCACAGAAAGGTAGAGAGTCTCAGCACGGTTAGTTGTCAGAGGCAGTTTTCGGCGTGGGAACGGATGGAGGGCCAGGAAGCGTCGTCACCTCTTGCTTTCCAAGGAGGGTACCTTCATTGATAGAGATGGTTATGAAATTACTGATCAGAAAACGGGGGAGGAGTGCTCGAGTTAGCATAGACACAGTGAGCAGAAATATTACTGCAATGAATTCATTTCAAAAAGAAACAACTGCTTTGAAGGGAAAGAACTGAGGGGTGTCTGTTGCATGAGCTTTAGGACATGTTTCAGTAAAACAGTGATAGAGGAACAATTTAATAAGCTGAGCATAATGGGATAAAGATAACAATGGATATTTAAAACTCAGACAGCAAGTATCACACAAGATGAATGTGAGCGATGGAGGATCTCTCAGTGCTGCATTGCCATGCTTAGTAACATTTAAAAAATAAAGTGATTGAATAAGAATAGAGCTGATGTACCAAAACAGAGAGAAAAAGGTGCTAGAGCTTCTGAAGGGAGAAACCACACTGGGATACTGTGTGGAGGATGCTGTGTAGCATAGGGGGTGGCACATCACAAAAACAAACAAACAAGCAATCCCCCCAAACAGGATTATACAGCAGTTAGAGGAACTGAGGAGAAGTTAGAGGACCTACAATAAATCTACACTATGTACAGTTCAGAGAAGATGGTAAGTAGTGGGCAGAAACTAACAGAATTTTGAGCGTTACAATTCTAACAGCACAATATAGTTTAAAAAGGCCAAACATTTAAAAGAGAAATGCAAAACCACCATGCAGGAGCATGGGAACACCTAACTGTGCTTGGATGTCCTCCCCCGCGGCCAGCAGTGGCCCATGCAGGCCACAAAGTCACTCCTGCGCTTCGGCCGCCACAGGGAGCACTGTGGCACCAGGAACTTCAGTACCCACCAAACCTGTGCATTGCCTGTGAACTCACCGGTTGCCTCTTGTTTTTTTGTTAGCCATCACCTGATCAAGGATTTCAGATCAGCTCTACCTGGTATTCCTGCTTGTACCATGTCATTCAGCAAAATCTGTAGGTTTCTGTTCATTTTTAATAGCCATCTGCAGTCCTCATCAATACTGCCTGCAGAACCGGTACTAGCTGGGTTTCATGAGCTCTTGCATGTAGGGAGGAAAAGGCTTCATCAAAAACAGAATGACACCCCCCCCAAAAAAAAAAAAAGAACAAAAACAAAAAAGCCCTAACAGATAAGCTCTGCTATGGTACTATACAATGGTGATGGTACTGGAAAACCGTATAGGCTAGGAACTGTGCAAAGCAGGCACTGTATTATAAAAAGCACCTTCCTAAAGCACCCAACAACCAACGGGTGGAAAGGTGCTCCTTCCAGTGTAGGAAGCAGCTAAAAAATGTGCCTGCAAAGGAAGTGCATGAAGCTTTGTCTCTTGGGCTGCTGAAGGTTCTGGAGCTCTCTTCACCATGTCAAAATGTTTCCAGAGAGACAGCAGGCAGGGAACCGTTCCACATTCATAACTTAGGACCACATCCGAAGCAGGTACAGCAGCATCCTTGGACAGTCAGAACAGTTCATTTGCCTGCAGATGGGGTCTGGCCTCTTCCTTCTTTGCTCTGCCACAAAACCATGACTTTACAGTGCATCAAAGAAGCCTTAAGAAAGTCTCCAAGAGGCATCCATCCTGATTTTACCTTGTCATCACAACATGATCCACTACTACAGGAAGTAAATACCCAGTTGATATAATTTTAGGGTATCATCTTCTTATCCTGCACATGGCTGCAAGCCACGCGATATTATTTCACTATTCAGGGGAGTGGAGAAGACACAACACGCAGAGAACGCTTTTTGTCTTCCGTAAGTCCAGTTTCTCAGTGCAACTGCTGCAGTTGTATTTCAGCTCCCGCCAAAAAGAGAAGACCAAATGATACGATTACAGACCTTCTCCGAGTCCACCAAACTCCTCAAGCACAGAAGATACACCAGAGCATTCACTGATTTATCTGTAGCAAACAGCAGCAGCTGGGAACATACTCAGGCAAACCTCCACCTATTTCCTCCTCTATAGTAACTTGGAGGAATTTTTTTTCCACTCTACAGTTTTCTGTGGTTTGTGTTAGCACTGCTAAATATATAGCGACCCAGTACTTACCATCGTAAGTAGCTCTGAAACCTGCATGATTTTTACTACTTCCCTCTAGGAATTTTATAGATCAAACCAGATTGTTCCAACTCCAGCGTATCTCTGCTACCTCAGAGGTCCATTGCATTCCTCCCCCTCGCTTGCAACCACTATAATTTGATTAACAAGAAATGCTCAGTCATAAAATAGCCTGAAGAACAACACTGTGCTTTTGCAGAAGTAGGGACTTGACTGTTTTGGATAAAAGAACTTCCCATTTTCACACCAGCTTTAGTAAGAGAAAATCATAATCTTTCAGTTCCATCTGTATCCTTCTGAAAAGAAAGTTTGCATGCGCCTGTATAAAATTCATTAAAATCAACTGCAGACTCTTTACACACTCTCTCTTGTGTGAGAGCCAGCTAACCACCGTGTAGGAGGCTTATCCTTTGCTCAGCCCCAAAGTTTACCATCCTGGTTTGCACTAGGTATGCTCTATGCAAACAAGAAATATTGAACTCTGCACAAAGGTGGCTGGCTGAAATTCCCAAACTTGAGTTACCCGGAGGTTGCACAAGGTCACCAAAAGGACCTTCCGGCTTCAAGCTCCAATGGGCCTGTGTACTAAGCAGTGGTTATATGGTGTTCCCAAACTGGCACGTACAAATATGTTAGCTAACACAAGCTAGTGATCAGCAAATTTAACAGCTCCACACATGTTGCCTAGGAAAGCTCATAGCCTTTGTCTAGTCCACAGGAAAAAAAAAAATCTGTGTTTCTGAACTTGTGTTTTGGGATAGCAAGTTAGCTCTGTTAGCACAGGTGGGACCAGTCTTTTAAAAAAAAAGACCCATACTTTAGCTGATCCAAGTAGGTTCTCAGTTTTCCCAGACACCCTTCCACAGTGGCTGAAAAGGGCATGTTTTTCCAGTCATGTTAGTTCCGCGCAGGCAAGGCAGAAGCAGGTCTAACCCATATTAGAAAGCTTGTTATGAGGCTAGGATGCCTGACACCAGGTTAGCTGACCATGAAGGGCCTAGGTTTCCTATATGCTTTGCCTTGGCCAGTTAGGCAGATATTAAAGGCAGAGCACATATACCCATTAGAGTCTCCAGACAAATACAGAAACTTCTAACCACTAAGACCTCTTTCCTAGCACAGAAAAGTCCTCTTTCCGAAAGGAAAAGCAACATAAAGGATGTGGTTATGTGGCGGTTAAATATAGCGGGCAGTTATATGGCAGTTTTAGAGCCCTGTTGGATAGGGGTTCAATAACGAGATGATGTTGATGAAAACATACTTTTGCTGTCTGTGCTGTACCTGGAAGGCAGGAGTGGCATTTGAATTCAGAGCTTCCCTAGCTGAAAGCATTGCCAGGGATACACACAGCAGCAGCTTTGTGCCAGTATCTGGATCCTGCTGGAAAAACGTTTCAGAGTTGGCCAGATTTGCAAAACAACAGAGCCGCAAACTCTGGGATGAGCTGGTGTGAAATGGAGATGCCCCAGGCATTAGCTCCCAAAGCAGCAGCTCTGGCATTTAGCCGTGAAAGCCAGCAACTGCACATCCCATTTGGCAAATGCCTACTGTAGCTTGTGCAAACATGAAAAACATGTTAGCCTCATAGACATAGCTGCATGTGAAAAAGACTCACAGGCAAAGAGCTTTTGATGCAGCAGTTTTTAAGTTGTCATTAATTACAGAGACATTTATTCTGCCTCCATTATATCCAGAGCTCATATTACAAGAGATAATTGCTTCTGAAGTGCATTTAGACTGTAAAATTGTTATATTAAAAAGCAATGCGCTAATAAAATGCTTATTCTGGGTACTCTGTACATTAGTCACTCCTTTTTGAAATAAGGAATTACTGTGTACACAGGGCTGACGCTGTAGAAAATTTCTAGAAAGGGATTTAGTAACTGGTTCCCAAGGAGTTGTGATGATTTTCTGTTTTCTGCTGTGACCTTCCTACCGTTTCACCAGTTGAGTCTTCTCTAAACAGTATGACTAGATTGCATTCATGCTGCACTGCAGGAGAAAGATAAGTAGCTGCTTAGGTTAATAAGAACTGAAACACATGGGGTTTTCTATTGACATAGAAGATTTTCTTTATCACCTTTTTCCAGGTGAGAAGAACCTCCCTAGGAACATGACTCATATTGCAAGCAAAGAGGAGTGGTTTATGGTCTGTAGTCCCTGGGAAAATAACGATGACCCCACCATTCATAGGTTTTTCTATCATGAAATAAAGCAGAAACATGAAATCCCCACTCCCCTGTTTCTTAAAACAGCTCAAATGTGGAATCAGAACTCAGCTGAGCCCTCGCTTGCACCTGGGCCTCAAATCCTGCAATGCATGAAAGCAAATAGCACTTAAGCTGGAAAAGGAGGAGAAAGAGAAGCATTTATGCAACCTCTAAGGAATGTTACTGTGATAAAATTAATCAGTTGTACCCCTCTCCATGTCTGCAGGAGGAGTATTTAAAAAGGAGCTCAGAAAAGCTGTAATGAAAGACGTTGGGAGTAGGAAACATGCCGCATATATGATAAGAACAGGGAGTAGACACAAACCAAAACCCCATCCAATCTTCCGTTTTCCTTGAACCAGAACTAAACCAGGTGCTATTGTTTTAATATCTTTTTGAACTCATACTAGCACTGAACAAATATGTACTGTTAAATACCACGGTGTAATTATAAAACTGGCACCTCCTACAAGGAGCAACTTCAACGCACAGGCCACCTCCCAGCACAGCCGCCTCCACCACTCCTTGCTCCGCTGCTGCTCCGTGCTTGCCATCCGCCTTACACATCAATGCCACATCCCCTGGACACATGGGGGCACGGACCTGGCCAGGGTGGGATCACTTGAGAGCCAGCTGACCCAAAACCTTCCCTGGAAATGTATTCTGCTTGGACTCTGTCCTTGGTTGAGAATGGGCGCAACAGGTTTTGGTGGTGGGGAGGATCTTATAAGCAGCCCAAGTGAAGCTCCCACAGCAGCCGTCGATGCTTCCTGGGATAGGTTACGGAGTACGCTCCGTGAGGAACACAGTGCTAAACACAGCAACCAATTGCTGCTTCATGAGCAAGACTTCATCTGGCAGAAAGGATTCCTCCACCAACCTCATGGGCATCAACACTCAAGCTGCAGGAAGCCACTGGGAGGGAGAGGGGGGTGAGAAAACAAAACAAAACAAAACAAAACAAAACAAAACAATCCTACAAGATTGTCAGAGTCTGAACAAAATGATGTTTTTTCACACAAAGACAGGAAGATGACCAGACCTGAGAGAATCTTTTCAAGGTGACAAATGCAAAGGAATAAAATATATTTATTGCACATGCTTCCTATGGAAAATAAATGTATTTCTACAGGAATAAAATGTTATTGCAAGTGATTCCTATAGGAAAGCATACACACAGTAACTTGTTACAGATAGCATGATTTACTGAAGGAAAAAGGTTTAAAGGGGAAAAATTTTCTAGGAGATCTTGTATCAGAAAGATGGAGTACCTTTTTGCATTCGGAAAACAAATGCTGAGGATGCTGAAGATGAGACTAAAACACTTTTGCTAGTATTTGTTATGTAGTCAGTTATGGCTTGAAAAATCTCAATTCTTGCAGGTTAAAATGGAATTGAAGGACAAAATATGCAGAAAGCATTGCACAAAAATGTCAATGCCTGCATGAAGACACATGCATACTAGACTGAATATTTTAAAAATACCTGGTGTTGTTTGAAAAAAGAAATTTCCAGCTCATTTATGTTAACGATGACAAAAGGGAAGGCAAGAATACATAGTTACATGCTGTCACTGCTACTTCTCTGCGTTCCAGTGATACTTCCCTCTCGCTGCTGTTCAACAGCTGGTTTGTTCAAAGGCAAGAGGTGTGTACTGCACTCTTTCCCAGAGGCCTTTTTCGGTTTGGCTTTTTTTTTTTTGCTCCTTCATATTCTTGATTTTCAAACTTCTAAAACAAAGCTTCCAATGGAAGTTTTAGAAGTGCACACAGAATTTATACGAAAATACACATATTTCATTCACTGTTCAAAGATCTGAAAGAGCCAAAGTTTGAGTTTGCTTCACGAGAACCCTTCAGCGGTGAGGGCTGTGCAGAAGAGATGAAGCTATGCCTCCACTCTATGTGCCGGTGCCCGAGACGCTGGCGCAGCTTCGCTGCGCTCCCTCCGAAGATTTTGCCTCCCGCCAGCATGTGACACAAACTGGCAAAGCTCGTTCCCAGGCTGCGCTCAAGTCGTAGGCTAAAATAACAGCACCCGGGCCTGAAAAACCAGAAACCTCATTATTGGAATGACGCAATTAAAACGATAGGGTGATTGAGAGTACAACTGGTGAACAATGAGGCAAGAAGGACGCCTGGAGTCCGTCGGAGGGCTACCAGCGGCTTCCGCGAGGCACCTGTGGTGTTGGGCGATAAGGACATCCAAATATAGCACTCGATGTACGGCATGAACCCAGCACATGGTGCTGCTAATGACGGGTGCTTGAGTACATGCTTGGCATGGGGACAGAGTAATTAAAGGCAGTTACAAATGCGTGCTAAGTGCACGAGAGGAGATCACAACTCACGAGACACGATGCAAGGTGTGAGGGCTCGCTCCAGGGCCGGTCGCAAGGAGGAGCACTCCGGCTCCTCGGGCGGCCGCTTTCTCTCCTCCAGGAGGCGTCCCAGTTTCTGGACGTAATGCAACGCCCAGCGGACGGACGGAATCACGGGCTGCCAAGCCGGGAGGTGTAGGGCATTCACCCGAGCCAGGGGAGCAAAGTTCACATCTTTGCCCTGATTAGCAGGTGCCTGCGCAAAGCAGGACGCCTCCGCACGCAGGTCGCGTGGGGAGATCGAGTCCGCCAGCAGCACAGGCAGAGGAGGCAGCTGCACCTTGATCCGTTTTCCCTTTCTTTCCCTTTTTCACGATAAGCTTTGAAGTGCAGCAGTTTGTCCTGCTGCAGAGAGGAACATTATCTGAAAGCTGGGGGGAAAAAAAAACACGCTGAATGCAAACAGCAAGTATTTTAGAGTATTTATATTCCAGTACTGAAAACTTATGAGATACAAAAAAAGCTCAGCAACTTGTGTTTCAGAAATGGAGCCTAAAATGTTTTTCAGTATCAATAGAATTGAGTAAGAAGGAAAAAGCTTGTGGAGACATGGTTATTTTTAAAACGCAATATTTAAGCATGCCACTGTTCTGTCTGACTGAAGGGTTAAAACACCTTTTTGAGAGGAGGAAGGTTAACAATGTATATTAGAAATGATGATTACTATGGCAGAGAAATCAGGGCAAGTATTTTTATTCGTGCCCACATTCTGGCAATGACAATTTGCGTTTCCAGCGCCTGTGGGACCCCGCTGAAGAGCTATAAGCGGCGTTATCAGCCCTGGCTGGGCGAGGCCATGCTGCTAACCCAGCGGTGGCACTCTGGCAGGGCGGCAGTGCAAGGAGAGCCCAAGCGGGAAACAGCAAAGAGCCACTTCACAGCAGACACCCTTGTGTGCTGCTCTCCCTGCTCCGGGGTGGTTATCGGCACACTAAAGTCGATGGGTTTACATCAGAGATGAATTTAGTCTATTATCTGCCGAACTTCTCAATGACCTTGTTGTTGCTGTCGCTCCGCTGCCACTTGAAGACACGCACGGCATATGGGATGTACTGAACGCACAAATCCTCCAATTACTCACCAAGCGCTGAGAAGCTTGTAGGTGGCTCAGCAGTCGAGCAGCCAGCGCTCGCAGCTCACGCTTACTAGCAGAGCGGCACGTACGAGACCACAGTGTACTCGAGAAATTTGTAGATAAAGTAATTAGCGTGGATTGAGAGCACTGAAGCGTTTCGGATTTTTCCATAGGTCTATCACTAAATGCATACAAGGGCCTGAGTCCACAGTAGCTAATTCTGAGTGTGTTTATAATATCAGGCTTCCTGCTCTTTAAGGCAGGGCCCATCTCTTCCCGAGTGCTTATATAGCAACAGCAGACTCCAGACACATGTGGGCTCCCAAGACTCCAGCTATGGTAATGGCAATAAATCAGTTCATAAAACACAAGACTGCCTCATCAGAGGAGGCTTTGAATAGATGTTTTATTTAGTTGGAGGTTAATATATTGTATTGATAAAAAATGTGCAAACCAAAGCTTATTTAGATTTCAGGTTGACAAATCACCTTTGGTAATATATACAAAGAGTGATATAGTGGGTGACAGAAGCCATGTCAGAGAATTATTTAGCAAGTCCTGAGGGGAAAAGAGATCATATGAGCAACTGGGAAAGTGTCATAGGAAAGCAAGGGGAACATCCTGCAATATAGGTTATGACAGCTGGGACTGAGTATATTATTTCAGATCTGCTTAAATTGGCTCAAGACAGCTTTGCCTCAGACTGAACTAGAAAAGTAAATTGGGTAGGAGCTGCTTCCCCAGCTCAGAAGAGGGTGGGAAAAGCCAGGTGGCTTGGGATGTGCAGAAGGTATTTTGGGAGTTATGGATTAAAAGAAGAGAGAATTCTTGCTACTGTGTCATATTGTGGGGACAGTTGCCATAGTACCATTTGCTGCTAAGAATAGATTTTTATAACCCAGAGGCAGGTCAAAATATTTGTAAGAGGTAGGATTTTTCAGGACCAATTCAAACAAAACGCACTACCCTGCACACAACTGACGAGAAGCACGAGACGCAACTCGCGTGTGCCAGCCCCAAACCAGAATTAGCTGGGGTAATTTTGACACAGCCATATGGTGTTAGACATTAGGCTCTGCAAAAGTCAAAGTAGGTGCCATGGCCAAACTGCCCCTTTCGGGCGCAGAAATAACTCACCCCAAAACAGAGCTGTGGAGGTAACTAGAAGCAGGTTGCCTCACTGAGCACACGTCATGCATTTGCGCACCATGGGAGCTGCTCTTGCTCCCCCAGCAATTATCGGGTAGAGTTACAGAGATGTCGATCAGCACAAAACCATTCCCCACGCTGCGGTGAAGCGGGACCTGATCAGGGAAGACCCTGCTAATACTTCTGCCTCTGCAATGAGCTGGGCCCACCTTCGCTGGCTCGCCTATGCTTGGTGGCACAGCCTGGACCACGGGGACAATTTTGCGCAAGTGCTGGGCCTCACTTCGAGTGAAATTCAGGCAGTGCTTCAGGAATGAAATAACTAAAGATGATGATGACAGACTGCATAGAGATGACCTCTTTGTGCCACTTAGGACACTTCTGACACTAGACAGTGTTCACTAATGAGAATTGCAGTGTCATCCCTCCTCATACATTTGATTAAATCCAAGTGACTTACTACGGGGACAGACAGGTAACCTGTGGACAGAGGATGCTGGCTCCTTCCTACCACTTCTGGGGGATTATTGTGTTTTAAGAAAGTATCAGACAATGGGGGAACAGAGCAAGGAAGAAGGAAAGGTAACCACAACAATCTGTCATCTTCAGGGGATATCAGTTAACCACCCCGACTCTCTGGAAAAATGCTGATCCAGTTTCTGCCTTTTAGCACTACTGCAGGGCCAGCAAGTTGTTCAGTGCAGGGTATCTGCTAACTGACTATTCACCACGCTCACCAAGAAGATCAGCATTTTGAAACTTGGATATATAAAATAGGAGATGTACAGGAGTCTTAATACTGACCAAAAAAAAAAGGGCAATTTTTAAGAGTCCCCAACGCAACAATACCTTCCTCATTGCTTTCTCACATGCTTGAGCTACATGCACAGCTTCCCACAATGTTGGCATGATCAAAACCTTTCTCTGCTTCCTCACTGTGACATTCACATGCAGAAGTTTGCTGATCGTACACATTTATTCCATGAACATCTGCACACTGCCTTCGCTTTCTATTTCTGTTCCACCCACACCTTCATAATCTTGGACTCAGTTTAACCTCTTCATTTTAGAGATGGACTTAAACTGGGCTGCAATACCAGCCATCTATGCGTATAAAGAATTTCCTGTAAAGACATATAAGAGAAGCTAAGGTGGGATGTGAACAAGCCGTTAAGCATTTGTGACTTAGTGCTAGTCACACTGGAGTGAATGGTTCTCAGGAGGAAATCTGAATATGCCACTGGCAACAGAAAACGCAGCATGCCTTCCTCTTGCCACAGCCTAATTTATCAGTCCGACAAACAAGTATGACTCCACTTGTGCTGACAGGTAACTAGGATGCTTCTGATGGCACAGCTCAAAAATAGAAGCCAGCAAGCAGAGGCAACGCGGGGATTTCTCGTTGTCTGGAATGCCCCATAACAAGTTCATCTTTGAAGTCCCGTAGGAGGAGTGTGAAGAAACACGAATCCCCTCAGCAGATGAAGCTTTTTCAACTGTGCCTTCAGTATGAATGCTTAGCAAGATGGGGGCAAGCGTACAGGAAGAGGGTAGAAGTAGAAAATTAGAAGATTAGTAGGAATAGTACGAACCCAGTTGGGTCTATTCTCCCCTTGTGTCGTATTTGGGCCAAAACCACTGTGTTCTCTGGAGCACACACTCGTAGGAGAGAGGCACGTAGGCAGGAAGGGGACACCTGCTACTGGAAACACATGCGTAATTTATAAGTGAGAAATCGCTGTTTCAGCTGTGAGCGAGATAGGGTCAGGAACCTGGAAAGACACACACCGGCTACGAGTGGGCTGCGTTATTTGCAGTACTTCCTGCACACAAGTATAGATGTCGCGAACGCACAACGCACCTTACGGCACTACAACGCTTCGGTACAATGGCAGGCAGCACACCCACACCGTGCCGGTCACACCGTGCAAAACCTCCCCAGCTCCCGGCTCCAAGGGCAGCTCGAACACAAGGGTGCCCTGGAGGCTGCAGCCGAGCCGCCAGTCCAGCCCCTCCGAATCCCGTGGGAGCCTCCGGACCCCCTCCCTCCCCAGGGCACGCGTGGCTGCTGGGGATGCGCGTGCGCCCACAGACATGGGGATGTGAGAAATGGCCCGGAGGAGACTGGGAAACAAAACAGAAGGCAGCGTTACCAAACCTCCTGAGAAGGCTGGTTTTCAGGTAAGGTTAGCTTAGTCCATCAATGCCCCGTTTCAGAGTATTTTAATAGCTTGAGGCACTGATTTCAAGTACAGATTGATCCTAAACCTGCAGCCATTCTGCACAAGCAGCTTTCTCAAGTAATTGCCTTGTCTTTCCAAGGAACAGGAGACTTGTGGCATCTACTCCTCTTCCCCAGCAGGCTGTGAGAGTACCTGCCCTCAGCGCTGGGGCAGGACAGCAGGCAGGAATGGCCCCAGCCCCAGCCCTTCTGGCAGGGGCCCCCTAACAGAGAACTGGGGAGCCTCTTCTGCACTCTTTTGGTTGGTGGGCTCCATCTCTGGGCTTTTTGCTTCCCAGCTGGTAGCTCTAATCTAGATTAGTAGTAATATTTATCTATATGACTAAGGTACTGTGAAATTTAACGTTCACTTTGCAGGAAGTTTAATGATAACACTACAAATCATCAGTGTATATATATATTTTGAGTCATTGTCTCTATAGAAATGAAAGGATTTGGTTCATAACAAGAAGGAGGAACTTCTCTTTCCTGACGTCTGAGATAAACTGAAAAAGAAAGAAACCAACACCCTCTCATTCCACTGCAAAATCTTCTGAAACACTTTCCTTCCCCCTTACTGGGATGCCATACTTCCTACCTCTTCAATCTTTGCCACTGATTCCTCATCCAGTTTTCTTCCCCCCCCCCCTTATGTTGCTTGTTGCTTTCCCTTCTAGCTTTCCTACCCCTTCACTTTCAAGCTCTTTCTCCACTACTCAGAAACGTCAAAAGATAACAGCTCCAGCCCTGTTAGCTGTCACTGACTCTTTTTCCAGTCACCTGTCCCAGTTTCTGTGTACACATCAGATTGCACGAGTACTGAGGGGGGAACTAATCTTGGAGATAGCAATGGTGGAAGCAATTGGATGTGGAGCCATTCTCCTGGGAGAGCAGAATGGTGTGACGTATGTACAGAATATATATCAATGCTGGCAAGAAGAAGAGAGGAAAAAAACACCTATTGTTTTCCTTTCGTAGTCTGGGCTCTCCCGGTGATATATTTGCTCCCTGCATTTTTTCTTCTTGAAACTATGCAATTCACAAGAAGTCTCCTCATATAAGAGATCAGTGAGAAAATAACTGTTTGCACAAGTCAGACATTGGCATAAAGATGCTGTACACTGGAAAAAAACATCTGGGTCTTCATAACCTATTGGTTAAATTACATCAAGATGCAGGGACAGTCACTTTTCTGTTTTAGCATCATTGGAACATAGCTGGTACAGACAAAATGTCCCGCAGTTTTATAAAACTAGCATCACTGTTTACAAAACAGTGCTCAGAGCAACAAGCAGGCATGGCCCATACGAGGAGTTACTGGTATTATTTTTTCTGTACTAAAGCAAATATATCAAACATCAGCGGCTAGTGCTTGCTGCCTTGTCTGTGCAAGTCAACTTAAAAAAAAAATTTCCAAAAGTCATCTTTGTGAAAGAGCACCTTGTGTACACCTTCCCTGAAGGACTCTTCACAAACCCTGTCTTCTTGAAATCTTAAACTGCGACGCGACTCCTGCAAGTATGAAACCAAAACACCAGGAAGATAAATGTTTAATAGCCATAAGCAACACCAAAGCTGTCTCTCCTCAGCTTTGGATGGAAGTACATTTTGACCTCGTGACTAGAGCTTGGTGAAACCATTTTTCAAATTCTCAGCAAACAGAGACTGAGAATTCAAACAAACTGCAAGTTTGGGAAGCCATTTTGGCCCCTCCTCAATAGAAGTGTCAGAACAGGCACTTTTTAAACAGAGAAATTTCGTTTTGAAACGCAGTGTTTCAGTTGTCTTTAAAAAAAAAAAAAAAAAAGTTTTGATGTTTTTGCCCAGATTTGGCTGACCTAGCTTCCACCTAAGCACCCAAGGCCCTCCAAAAGCCAAACTCAGCCAGAAGGAAAGCCCGGCACTGGGATGGGTCATGCTGGCTGGCTGAGCCGCGGGAGCTGGTTCCACTGGTGCTCTGCTCGGACACATGTGGGACAGAAACAAGGACAGACAGGGAGGCAGGACCTTGCTGTCCAGGTCAAAGCCAATCTGGGTTAGCAAATATATTTCTCAAATCCCACATGGTCTTGGTTTTGTGCCTTTCCAAAAGGCACAGGAGGACTGCCAGAGCACAATACAAAACCTGTCTGCCAAAACTGGCATTTCGGATCAAAAGCGTATGTCTTAAAGTTTTTATTCTATCAAAAAAGAAAAGAAAAAAATCATAAAAACAAACAAGAAAACACAAACTTCTGCTTCAGCTGAGTTTTCCCCATGTCTTTTTGGGCTGGCCATTGGAGGCAGTGCTATTGATGTGCTCTGCTCCTGACACCCTTGCACAAGGACGGAGGTTTCCAGCCTCTCCTCCCACCGTCACTCACTACCGAGGGTCATGTGAGCCACTGGCCTGGCTCAATCTGACACGGGAGGTAGTTTTAACCCTGATAACCAAAGCCCTGAACAGAGCCTTAAATACAAGGTGGGTGGGAGGCAGGGAAGGTAGTATGATAAGACAAAAAGCCTAGAATATAACTACTACTTGAGAAATTCTAGGAATACATGCATGAAAAGGTAGCAGAGAACAGGATCCTTTTCAGAGCATCCTACAGCGTGGCTTTGAAAGTACAAACAAGATTCTATTAATGCACAGTAGAAATAGCATAGGCACATGTTGTCACATTTTTACTTAGTCAAACAATTAACATCCATAGCATTTTCCATAGTGTCCCTTTCCACAAACTCCAATAACTCATAAAAAGGGAGTTGTGTCTGGATGAGAGGCGCAGGGCGCACACTAGGCTGAGCGGGCTGTCGTTGGCTAGGCTGGCCAGGGAGCGGTGGCAGGGGCTGTGCGCAAGGGGCTTTGAAACAAGGGCAGGATGCTGGCAGCATGCAGCGCCCTGGGCAAACACAGGGTCACGCGCCTGGCGGCGGCTCCCACAACCTTGGACATTAGAACCCAATTTATTGAAGTGGCCAAAAGGTCAGCCCCTAGGCTTATATTTAGAAGGTTTTTTATTTTTATTTATTTATTAAAAAAAAACCCACCACACTTTCCAGTGACCTCCATGTCATGCATCACCTTGATGCCTGCGCAGCCATTCCCCCTTTTGCAGGCTGGCAGCTAGGCACTTCAGAAAGCTGAAATCGCCAGCAGCAATCAGCTGTTGTCCCAGGGAAGGATGGAGCCACCCTGGCTTTGGCCAGACGCTTCCCTGGGCTCCTAGCAGTGAGCACGCTCTCACAGACGCTTTCCAGCCTTTTTGAAATAACCAATATTACTTGTCCTCGCTGCCTTGGCTTAGCAACCTAGTGTCTTAAGACAAGCCGCCTTTTTTGCTGAGTTTTATACGGTAGATACGTTTCTGCTACTTTAAATTGCGTTAAAGAGTACCACTAAAGAGGAAGGGGACTCTCACCAGGTCAGGTGCTTTTGCACGGGCTGCGGCGGACGAGACTCGCGCAGCCTGCCCTGCCCATGCACTCTGCTTGCGACAGCTCAGCACCGTCCAGCTATGGAGGAGCCGCTATTAGCCTAAAGCACAACACTTGCCAGCCCATGGCAGCCAGCTACCAAGCAGGAACAGCACGAGCTCCACGTCCCTCGCCCCGCGCCACAGGACACAGCGTCCAAACCTGCCCAATGCGTGCAACCTCCCTGCTGAAGCCATGAGCCAGGGCGGCAGCTTGTGATACGAAATGCCAAGTACTCTGCTGGAGCTTAAATCGCCCCATCATTAAATCATCTCTCCTTAGCAACTCAGTGATTTCACAGAAGTCCCTAACTGTCCTTTGAAAAGGGTAAAGCACTGATTAATATTAATCATAGCAGGATTAAGCTAGTGCCACAGAGGTGAGAGTTTTGGAGCGCAGATTCCAGCTCCAGGAAAATCCATTACTCCCGTGTGCTGCATGATCAATAGTGCTACTTCATGTCTGTGCTCTTCGCAATTGCCATTTAATATCTGTTCATTAAGATATATTAAGTAACCCTGGAACAGCTGTAGTACAAGTTGCAGCGCTTCAGATATGAAGTCTATTACTGCAACTCTTCTGTCTTGATTATCTAGGCTTTTAACACCGGCTCAGCCAATTAATAAAAGGGAAAAGAAGAACATTTGATGTCAGCTTAATGATACCAGTCCATTTTCTCCACCCTCCTGTTACTCCTTTACTTTTTCCTCTCCAACACATGCACAGTTCTTTCATTTGGGAGGAATTAGTTTGTGAACAAAAATGCTACAGTGCAAGAAACCAGTCATGCTGGGTTCTTTTCACTGAAGTCCTTTGCTGTTGCTAGCCATGAAAAACCTCATGCTATGCTATTGTGAGCAACTACAGAACAAAACCCACCTTGCTAGTGCTATTATTTTTTGTCTCATTGCCAACAACCCCCCTGTAGGAAATTAGTCTCTTCCCTGCGGTAAAATGCTCTCTATACCAGTTTCCAGCACTGTAAACAACCTTTTTGAGATGCAGTTCTTAACACAGCTGGTATTACATACAAAAAGTAAGCTCACCTTTTGTAAACACAGTGACTTAAGTAAAACTAAAGTTTTTTTTTCCTCTTTCATATAGATAAAGAAAGCATTGAATGTACCTGCGTGTGCATTCATACCTGTGTAGTTATATTCACATATGCATACGTTTGTTAGGGTTTCAAGACGGTATTTTATGAACTTCTGTAGACTCCTGAGAGAGGGACCAGTGGAAAGGGAACAAATCCTTGCATTGACCTGCTGGAATAGCCCTTCTGTATGCGCATATGAACTACACATGACCACCTACATGTGAGCGTACTCCTGCTAGCCATGAAATGATGCATCACACTCAGTAACAGGTGCAAATCCCTGCCCAGGAGTAGTCTGCATGCTGGACAGGTTACTAGCTTTAGCATGCTTCACTGTCTTTCATGAGGAAAGGTTTTCTTTCTTTCTTTTTTTTTTTTAATTAATGTACAATCAAGTTCTAGGTAGGAAAAAAAAAAAGTTTAACTTCAGGTAAAAACTAGCCCGATTTAAGCCCTACTTCCGTTGAATTCCACCCCAGGCAGTTAAACAAATGTGGACGTGCCGTTTGCAAAGCCACAGAGCAGTCATGCTGTCTGAGGTGCAGCAGGGTACCTACGCAGAATAGCGCTAAGCCAAGAGGCAGCAGAACAGGCGTTATAACAGGGAGCAAATAGCAGAGAGCCAGGCGGGCCGAGAGCCGCAGTGCGGCCAGCGTGGCAGGGAGGCTCAGCACCGCAGCAGAATGACTTTTCCCGTTTGCCTTTTGGGTAGTTTTGTTAGAGGCCACGCTGGAGCAGCACTCACACAGAGCCCAGGTCTCTGAGAGCGAACAAAATAAAGTTTTCATAATTTCCATGAAAGGGACAGGGAAAATGCAAGATTTTAATATTCAGAAGGGTAAACATGTCTGTCTTTATTTAATTAAGGACAAGTTTATCCATGCTGTCAAGTGTGCACTCCAGAGATCCAGCCTGGGTGTTGGCAATATGTTTACATCGGTTATAACCATGAGATATTTTTAAACGGAGCAGAAGGAACTGTGCAGTGTCCTTGCCTGACACAAGCAGCGCTTTTTTAGAAGCCTTGGAAAGTATTTTTGCCCTTGGAAGGGCACGTGCATATTTTAGTCCTTATTTCCAATATTAGAAATCATCTTTTCCTGTAAAAAGTGCTTTGAACTAATAGAAAGCAGATATAGTATCCCACAGTCAAGCTTGGCTTTCATAAAGAAGCTGCAGCTTCCCCAGGAGACCCCCCACTTCCTTCCTCCCTCTGCTAAAAGTTTCCTGCAACTTCTTGCCAGCTGGCTATTTCTGTGTTCCCCATTTCTTCGCCTATCAGGAAGGCGACAGGGCATCTCCCGGGAGCGTTGTGCGACTTCGGTCATTTGCTTTAAGGCCCTGGGACAAAAGGCTCTGAAAAAGTCCAGTGATAAATACAGCCAAGACTGCAACTTAATTAAAGCACTTCAATTATTTAGGGAAAGAGGAAACACGAAGCAGAAGCTGCCAGATGTTCTTTGCAGTCCTTTTGAAATTTCTGTGTCAATAACTTAGCATAATTTTGTGCTGCTGGGAAGTTTTGCTCAGCTATGAGTCTCTTCATGCCTTCCCTGCTGGGAAGAAATACAGGCCAGTGGTATTCCTCTTACCAGCCGTGTGAATCATTTTCTTCAGACCCGTGGCCTTATGCAATAGATACTGACACAAACAAAGGAAACACCTACTAACGTTTACTCGGGGATAAACATCACCATTAGCACGTTATTCAGCACAAATCAGATGGGAGGAATTACTTACACCCTCTCCCTTAAAACGCAACCCAGTTGTCGAGAGAAGCGGGCTTCACAGGGATGAGATGGCGAATTTATTGCATCCAAGTTGGAAGCATTGAAATAAATATCACAAATAGCTCTGTACCTAGTGTCACAGATATTCTTTTCTAAGCATGCTGTTCTATATGAGTTGTTATAGAAGTGCAACTTGGAAAGTCTTTGGCAAGGCACAGCTCTGGTCTCAGCACAGAGCGAAGCGGTGCCTCCACATCCAGCGAGGTGGAAGGTCCGCGCCATGTTGCCTGGGACTATCGTGGGGTGAAGAGGGCCCAAAGCTGCTTTTGGCCCATGATAAACCCAGGGCCTCAGTGACTCATCTGCCATTTATCAGGTTCACCCATTGTACTTTTAGACCTACAGCCGAGAAAACAAACAAAAGGTCGAGATCAAAGTTGTGTCCCCAGTCCTGACAAACAGGTTACACAACTCTTGTCGCTAACTATAACCGCTGCATGCTTGCCAAATGCTGCTCTGGACATGCATTACATTGAGAGCTGATGGTGTCTGAGACTAGGAAAAAATGGCCAAAATTCCCTGTAGTGATCTCTGCTCAAAGGCAGCTCTACCAAGTGTTGGCTTACATAAAAAGAACAGTTGGTTATTTTCTCAGCCAAAAACGTCTTTGAAGAGAAGCAAAGGCACGTAGCCAGGAGACTGCCATGTTTTGGTCTGAGCGTTACTCCTAGTAGGCTGAAATTTTATAGCTAATAACCAAGAGAGTGGAGAGAGACAGCTAGGGCACACGCAAACCTTTGCTTGTACGTCAGACCCGGCTATTAAAGATTGTTTAACTTATTTTGATGAGGTTGTTTGTTTTCTTTTGGAAGCCATATGTATTCACAGCAGGCCAAAGACCAGGCAGCACCCTGTGCGGTGCGTGCTAGGATGCAGGGGTGTGCGCAAGGCTGAAAGCCCCCTCTGCCGAGAGGCAGGCTCTGTCCATCTCAGGAGCTGCCATTTGCAAACGTGGAAACAAAGGAAACTTGGAAGCTTAAAACCCTTCATGATAATCCACATCACCCTGTTATTGCCCAGTTTTCACGCTTTCATTTTGTAGTAAGGGCATTTTTATAATAATCAACCTTCTAGCAGTCTCTACGTGGGACTGTATACATACACCAGGTTTCACACTGGCGGACCCTCCCATCACCGCAAATCGCTTCAGCACTGCAGGCTCCCATCACCTACCTATTTGCTTCATAAAATGGATCAAGGTCCTCTTCTACAAAGCTCTCCATGGCTTAAGACACAGCTGATTTGAGACCCAACTCATCTCTTCACAGCAGCCCTCATCATCTACGCTTCAGGGGACGACACATCTACAAACATCCAAGTTTAATTTCTCAAAGGGCAGGAAAAGAAGCTCTCCCAGGGACAGAACCCAAACTTTGGGTCTTCTTCCAAGGAAGACCTGTTTGTGTCCCGGTGTGTTTGTCATCACACCAGCATGAAACTCATGCCCCTTCAGTAAAGCCAGATGATATGCAGTAAAATCCCCTACAGATCTACAGACACATTATTAATGGGGAACACACTAAAAACCTCTCCATTTTGTCCTGGACTCCCCCTTCACAATTTTGAGTGGTATTTCAGTTGTGCAGGGACAGACACCTTGAAATGAAGGGCGGAGGAGGGGGTGGGACACAACAGAAAGAGCTTTTTACAGAAACAGGCTAGGATGATTTTCCACTGCATTTTATTCAGCACTTTTACTGAGATTTTTAAAGGCAGGCATAATCCTCTGATGTATTGATTTGAAATATCATGCAGAAGGCTTATTTACTGTTTCAATTACTTTTATCTCCAAACCTTTCCCCACTAATGTGCTAGCTCTTGAATACGACAACTGAAGGTGACCCTTCACAGGTCAGTGCAATTTCCTCTCTTTATTGTCTCGTTGCTCTTTACGTTGAATTTCATTAGTACCTAGTAACTCAATAAGCTTGGTCTAAGTAGGTCATTCTGAATTTAGTTACTGGCCTCCTTTTGTATAAACCCAACCTCTTTATTTGTCTGCAGCCACACTGAGCTGCAGTCCCCATGGTAGGACTGGTGCAGGGTCTAAACATTTCATCCAAGATCACAGCCCTTACGTTAAGCTCTGTATAAACCTCACACTCTGCTACAGTCACTGTCACAAAGGTCTTAAAATCCAAATAAACAGCAAGAAAGGTGATCTTCATTTTACAAACAGGAACATGAGGCGCTAAGAGCTGATGCATCTATCCCAAGTCTGTGGCAGAGCACAGAAAGGACCAGATCTGCTCCAGCCCTGTAATACTTCACTGTCCACTTAGCTGTCAGTATAACTGTCTGAAACAGACTTTGATTTCCCAGCCAGATCTGCAGCCAGCAGATTGGTTCTTCAAACACACTTGCTCTTTCTGTGCAGAACTGTAACATATCTTTGCATTCAGACTTTTGCCAGCCCTCTCAGTGCTCGAGAAATCTGACAAATTAATTGCTTTAGCTTCCTGCTCTGCCTGTGACATACAACCAACCCACAAGCACAGAAACCCCAGCGTAACCGGTGATTACATCGCCACTTGCACAGACCCAAGCAAGACTAAGAATCACACCACCCTTCATCCTGGCAGTCTCCAAAAGTGTAATACCTGCGTATCTGAAAGTCAGGGAGATAACCACCCGAGCGGAGCAGACTGGTTTAGAGCAGAAAACCAGTCCAGCTCTTCAAGGGGCAGAAGATTTGGCAGAAGGCAACTTTTCTAGATATCTGTTAAGCTACCAGACCAATACAGGGGGAGGCTCCACCCCATGAGCTGATGTAGGAAGGTAAGAAGAGGAAAGGGACAAAAGTTGCACCCTGCAATGGACACTGTGCTCATGTACTACATGACTGGCTATTCCAGGGATGAGAGGAGCAAAACCACTGAAACAAGAGCTTCGGCTGCTCTTCTTGGGGCTCGCTATCCACAGATGTTATCGGCACCTTTCAGCACCAGCCCAGACAGCCCCAAGTTACTTTCCACAAGTTGGGGCAGGAAGAAATTGTGCTGGCCCAGGAAGAACGCACAGAGGGATTTTCCTGATCTTGATCTTGCAAAAGCAGCCTGGAGGGAAAAAGCCCATTCTTAGGCATTTCAGTGGCCTCTGTGTAGAGGGGCAGGGTCAGAGCTCTGCTGAAGCCACAGTCCCGTGGGAAGGTCATAGCACTGGGATGCTCGAGGCAAAGGGGCAGAACTGCAGCAGCGATGAAGTGCCCATGGCAGCACAAAGCCCACGGAGGAATGGTTCGGCTGCACGGGTCCACCTACCCCCACACTTTGCCCTGACATTGCCCGACAGTATTAAATGCTGAACAAAGTGTAAAGCACAACGCAAGTATAAAGTGATCCTTTCCTTAGTAACGTATGCACTCTAGCAGTCACCAGTTTAGGGGCTTAACTGCATGCAGACCACAGAATGTTTCCTTCAATCGTCAATTCAGTGTGCCTAATCTTTTTCTGGAACCACTCATGCTTTTAGCCTCCTCAACAGCATGACAAAAAGTTACAATTAGCAGTGCAAACAGCAGTCCAAGTAGCACAGGCAGCATTAATAGCCAGCAGCAGTGGTGTTTACACCGTGGTCTGATGGCTCGTTTCCTAGTGTCGATGCAGCTTCAGCAGCAGCTGTAGCTTCTCCTCCTCAAGCCTGTGCCCAGAGTCACCTTCAGCCGAGTGCCAGCAAGGAAACACTACCCTTACACACACTATGGAGAAGAAGCAGACATTTTCCTGGAGAATTTCCAGTTCTCGAGTCTTCCAGAACAGATACAGTTTTCTGAACAGAACTGATGCATTTATACAAATACCTTTCAATAGCACAGCCCTCAGAGTCAAAGTACTTTGTTCATTCTGAAGCCTGTAAACACAAATTGTTTAATTTAGTTTGAGGTAATATTCTCAGTTCACTGCCAGTTGGTATTAAACAGAAAAAAAAATTGAATTCCAACTAAATGCCCTATTGAGGGTTTTTGTTTGGTTTTGTTTTAACCAAGATGCTAACAAATTAATTTCTAAAAGGTAACACAGACGTGTTGTACTGCCTCCTAGTTCTGCATGCTGGGCTGCCCTTGTCCTTTCATATTACAATGACTGTATTCAGAAGCTTTGTTAAGAGAAGTGTAACAACACGCCTTGGAGAAATTTCAGGTCTTTTTATAGATCAGTTGATTTCTGTACCCAGTCTAAAACCAGGATTGCTGCTACCAAGGCCATCCTCTTCTAGGTTAAAACAGGTTCATGATACTCATTTCCACCTGAGGACAGAGTGGAAAATTTCAGCCTGAAAAGCAAAATCTTTAGTTTCTCTCAGATCTCAACTTGCTTAAAGTTTAAAAAGTGCTTCAGGAAAGGTTTTATGTCATACTGTTTTACCCACTTAAACTAGAAATTAATCAAGTAATTCCCTAGAATACTTCTTTAAGAAAATGAATTGAACTCCTTAGAAGTGAATCTGCAAGTGGAAAATCCTCTACGTTACAGAGTGGCAGAAGAATCAGAACCGACGATTAAGAGTTGTCCCCAAACACGCATTGTGTCTTTCTATTTTACTTTTAGTTTCCCTTTCTCTAACACCCATGCACACACATTGCACAAGAGCAGCAACAGGCTTTCCTCCCCACCAATAGCAGAAACATTTAAAATGCCCGGTATCTGATAGAGTTACATTACTATATTTATATATGGGTGATGGCACTTGGTGCTAGTTGCCTGGTCCCAGCCCACTCTGCAGCGGTGGTGGCCGCCCACTCCACCAGCCTTGGGGCAGAGGTGGCTGGACCCGTCCCACTTTGCACAGGGTACTTCCCTGCAGCAGACGCGTCAGGAGGCAGGGTCAAAAGTGGTTGATTATTTTTGTTATATTTTATCTAGACGTTGCTTGCCCCATATAGTACCACACATGCTACAGACAGGTGATCGTGCCTCCGCATAAGCTCCTAAAGCCGTATGGATAGAGATGTGCTCCCAAGCCTTCATAATACTACAAGCACCAATCCTTGCTCCATTGCTAGATTTAGCACAACATCAATATGGTACATCAACAGCAGGTTTTTTCTTTAAAGGAAAGTTTTCACGAGCTAAACAAGTCAAATGTTTTCTCATCTGGTTCTCAGCATAATTCCCTGCAAGACCATCTAAAACACTTCTATCAGAAAAGCAGATGTATTTGCAAGGAATAGTGAGGGAAGGATCACACCAAACTTAAAAGATATAAATGAATCCATTGCTATTTTGGTTTCTTCTGCAACTAACATTGGACCATATTTAGAATAGCAGGCTTTCAAAATATTTCTTCTTATGAAGAATGCTGATCACAGGGACTGTTAAGTCCTCAGCACTGTTAAGCAAATAAAAATAACATCAAGAGTAAGCAAAGAGAAACCTAGAATTTTTTTTAGCCACTTATACTTTTAAGGAGTTTTTATAAGGCATCAACTCAGTTCATTGTTCTCAGGGATCTACTTTTTTCCCCTCTGCCCAGCTTGCAATGCCCAAGGCACTATTTGCACAGCTGTTAGCGCCCTCAGTTCTTGCTGCCTTCCTCCAAACACATTCCTTTCCCAAACAAGGGACACATAAACTGAGACGCTCAAAATAAGTCGATGCATTTCAAATTAATGGACTTGAGTAATTTATTAGAAGTTGGCGGATCCTGGTGCTAGTAAGATGGGTAAGGTTCTGCCTCATGGGTATCTCAGTAAACATAATTGCAAATGTAAATGATATTTTCGGAACACGGGTGGTTTCATCTCATTTCATCAGCATTCAACGTTGCACTAAATCAGCAGTTTTCAGGCCACAGCCCCGTAAGAGATGGCCAGGAGGGAGGCCGACTGGCTCCCGCCTTTGCTGCTAGAGGCTCGAGATTGGGTGCTGCGCGGGCTCCTTCGCACCCGCGTGCACCTTGCTCAGCGGTGTGCCTTCTGCCGAGTACTGCGGCAAGGAGGAGCCCCTTTCTGTTTGCATTTTGCTCCGCTCTGTCACCTGGCCGCGGAGGAGCCCTGACCCCTCTGCGGCCGCCGCCAGCCGTTTCGGCCCCGCGGCCGCTCGGCATCTCCCACCGCCGGCCGGCCGCGAGAGGAGCGTGCCAGCACCATTCGCATCTCCCCCAAACCAAACATTCCCATTTAAGGCAGCGGCCTCGTTTCCAAGAGCCAGAAGGGTGGCACAGCACGATTTAAAGAAACCGGTCTCTATCTTTGGAAAGAGAATTGCTCTCACAGCATTCATTTGTTTTAGTCTCAATTTGTCATTAAAAAAAAACAAAAAAACCACACAGGCTACTTTCCGCGGAGCACAGCGGGATTCGGCTGCTTAGCAACCGCTTCCCACGGGCGCCGGAGGGGGGACAGCTCCGCCGCCTGCCCGAGCACCAGGGCTTGCTCCCGGCACCGGTTCCCTGCACGCTCGCCCCCCAAAACTGCCCTTGGAGGAGGCATCCCACAAAAAACTTAAGGAAAGAGGGGGAAGGACGCTTGTTGCCAGTGTGTCTTAATAGGGATTAAGCTGTAAAATCGTCCAGGCAAAGTCCCAGCACCGCGTGCCGGTGGCTGCTTCCAACAGTGCATCGCTTGCCCGCTCCACCGCAGTGGGTAACGGCCGGCCACGCACGACTGTGCCACCACGTCTATTAACGGAGCCGAGCCCCCACGGGCCCCTGCCGCTGGCATTCCCGTGAACCTGACAGACCCTCGAGGAACCTGGTTGTCCTTTTAGCTTAGAAACTTGTGAGCTAAAGCAGACCCTGTTCTATTATGGCACTATTTGCTTGAGAGTATGTATGGTATCAAATCTCTATGCACGTGATACTAAAACAGCTATCTTCCCTCAGGGATAAAACCATGCAATACAGGCCTATCAATACGGTTTTGTGCAGTCAGGCTTCTTGTATCAAAAGGGGAAGATGAATCTCACCATATACCATTTCCCCCATGTAAGATGCCAACTCCCCCCCCACACACACACCAAAACAAAACCAAAAAAAAACCCCACGCTGCGCAAGCATCCACCCCACCTGCCTACTGAGCAGGTGCCAGGCGGGGCTGCACCCAGATCATCCACCGAGCTGTTCAGTCTTTACTGCGACTCGGCCGCCAGTCTCTAGCAGCAGACAGCCCGGGAGCCAAATCCCCTTTACGCCTTGCCTTGTGCTGGACAGGGCAACAAGGGTCCCCCGTGGGCCTCGGACAACGTTAACTATGGGCATCCCACTTGCTCCCTGCATAGTGATAGCGTGGCCTTGCTCCCAAAGGCTTGTAAAACTAGCTAGGTGCCAGAAGCAAACAAACAAGAAAAGCACTGTACATCTATGTTTTTGTATTTGCTGCAGTTCACTGTGTTACTTTCTTCTGGAAGATTTTGTTAGCATCAATTCACTTATTGCCTGGTCACCCAGCTGAACTGCAATATGACCTGCAGAGATTAGAGTTGAGTGGGCTGCTGGCAGTATGAAGATGTTTGGTATTAACAAACATATAGACATATAAACCAGAGAACTGACAAAACATCCCCTGGGTAGGTGGGGGAAGCAAGAGACATAACCAAACAGCTGCCTTCATCATGGTCAGAAGTTGCTCAAATTACTCTTCACTCCTTTATACTGTCCCACTAACATTAGTCCTTCTCACCAAGCAGGGGTTGTGCTGCTGAGAGATAGGATGAGCCATAAAAGAAATTTTTTAAGAAATGGTCTTATATGGAATTGCAGTAAAAGCACAGATGCAAGATCAACAGTAATCCATCCAACAGAGGTCATCTTCCAGAGTTTTCTTGTAAAACTGCTGCATCAGGTCCAATTAATATCTATTTTTAATCTCTTTTGAAATAAGCGTTCCTTGGAAATAAAGAGGCTATTGCTTCTTCACCAGCCATAGTGTCACACGAGTGTCACATCAGCCACATACCTTCCTGGGGACACCCGTCCTGCTGTTGCTCAGAGTAAATTGTTGCATCGGGGAAATCTTCCCCATTCAAATGTCTGCACACTCAAGCAACCTATAGTTTATCAAATACGGACATGCTTAAAACACGTTATGGCAACCCTGAGGTTGCAACAGGGAGGAAGCGAGCAGGAAGCCCAGCATGATGGGTTACACGCTGCCCGTTCCCCCCGTTACAGGGGGAAGCCACAGCGCCGTGCCCAGGGATGGCAGCAGCTCGAGCACCCAGCTTGCCCGCTCGTGCCAATTCGTTTCACGGCACTAGTGCTATTTAGTGCCTCCACGATGCTTTTTCAGCCAGTTTCCTAGGATTGTTCTTAAGGTTTTGGGTTTCTCCTCCCCATTATTCACATAATTGAGCCAGATCATGCTCAATTTCCACCCCAGGCTGCAAAGGAGAGTTCAGAGTTTGCATGTAGCAGGCACTCATTCAGACCTCACGCTTTTCCCAGTCAAGAAGCTTTTCTGAAGTCTTTTATCAGCAAAAGCAAGGGCACACTCTGGTCCAGCTTATGACGTGCCAGAACACCACGTGTCCGCTGTTCCCGCAGGGCAGCAACTCCCGGTCAGAGAGCAAAGGGTGAGACGGCACTGCCGCGGCCCCAGCTACCCGGTTCACTGCTGGTCACTGACGTACGGGTTTTACTGAGGATGCAGGTATTCGCAGAACACTGGCACGGCACTAACCATGTCCCATAACGCTCCCTGAGAAGTTGACAAAAACATATTTTCTTCACGGCAAATGCCCCACTTGTTTGTTTGCTTCCCCAAATGGGCTTTCACGCGCGTGACGGCAGAGCAAAGGTGAAGTGAGACAACCGCTGGGGTTGGGTTCACCGTGGGGAAAACACGTGAGGTCACCCGCGTCATTTGGTTTTTAGCCAGAGCTACTCACTATCCCTTTTTGCCTCCGCCCACCTGCTAGAGGTACTATCTCCAACTCTTTTTTCAGCTGGTTTGCCTCCAATTTTTTCAAACAAAGATTCCCTTTCTAGTATTGTTCAACCAGGAGTCATTTTCATGCTCAAATTACTCATGTTTGACTATGGACTTTTAGAAACATCGATCTATTTACATGCTAAGCAGCAGTGCTAATTCATGATGCGGTGATTCACCACCGAAGATCCCGCCGGTGCCTAGAAGCGCTGCCGGGAGGGTATTTTCCCCTACCCCGGCCGGCAACGCGGGTTGCTTGGCGACCCGTCATCAAAACAAATGCGCTCACTCGAGTATTTAAAGTGTAGTCTCTCCCGAAGGACCCCAAAGTTTTGCTGAGCCACCTGTCGCTCGCCCGTTTGAGATTTTTGTCCTGAAATGACAGGCTCGGTATCACCCGCTGGTTCGTTAACACTTTTTATAAGGAAGCCGGGCAACATGTGCGCTATTCTCTCTGACTCATGGCACCTTCTAGTTACTTAAATCACGTTCCAGCGTGCGCGTTGCCGGCTGGACCACAGGAGCAAGAGTCAATGCAACTACCCTTCCCCAGATATATGGCTGTTTATGTGTTTATTTTGCATTTCTCTACCTTTGACCAGAACTGAGGGTAAACCGCAGGCCTTAGCATATGGATGAAGATATGGCGAGGTCTCTGAGGGAGAGCGTTTCCTACCAGATTCCTCCTGGCACTAATGACAGGGCTGAATGCTGAAGTTCCCCCAGTTTCCCCTCGAGTCCTGGGGGGGCTCTGCCCCCTCAAGGTCACACCTAATATTTTGCGCCAGGAGACAAACCGGCAGGCTTCAGAGGTGCGTGAGGAGGTTAGCGCGTGGCAGTAAATCCAAGCAATTTACCTCCAGCAGGAAAAGGGTCACATTTCATCCGTCTTGTCTCAGCCTTTCCCGCCCAGGCAAACAAAAAAGCTCCAGATCAAAAAAATACATTATTTTTGTGAAGACAGACACTGTATTTAGGAAATACACAGGAAACTACTTCAGCCCTGCTGCAATACACTGGAGCATGCAGCTGAAGACTACTTTTGCCATAGGATTAGGGCTACAGAACCAGTTAACTTCTGACGCAGCCACTGAAGGAAGAAGTGGGGAGGGAAGAGAAGGCCCTGGCGTGGGAAAGGGGCGCCTGGGGGCACGGGCACCTGGGGCAGCACCCTTAGAGTCAGCAAAGGAAATCGGGGACCACTTCACCAACACAGCTCAGCTTCTCCATAGCCGAGCAGCATTCACGTCCCCAAGGGCTCAGGACCAGCCCGGGCCGAGGAGACCGACCCCCCGCACCACCCACAACCCTAAATGCGGGGCTGGGAAGCTGCCTGGAAGCTCCCCCACTTTGAATAAAGTGCTTATTACTCGCTGTTTCCTCTCCCCCGCCTTGTTCAGCCTTTAAAACACACCTCTAAGCCTGGCATCGACACTTGCACTAGTTTCCTCCCGAGCGTGTTTATGGAGCTCTTGCCAGGAACGCTTCACACATGCAAACGAATTTAGTCTTCTCAGCACAGCTATCATATTAGATGGCAGCTTTCTTTTCATTTTAGAGTCTGAGAAACATTCCCAATAGTGCTGTCTTAAGCTGTGCCTCTTTTCTTTTTAGTTTTAGGTGTCCTATTTCTCCCCCCCCCCCCCCCGAGCACAAAACGGGCAGCATTTTCATATTTCTTCATAGGTTTAAAGCAAATCTTTCCTGTTGACTTCAGTTACAGCCGAGAAGATACAGAGTTTCAGCAGGTCTGACGTCAGGCATTACATGCTCAGCACCCAGGAAGTGAGAAATGCCTGGTGCAACCACCCGTTGAGAGTTTTGGTGGAAGGCACCAGCTTTGCACCACAGCAATCCCGCAGCAGAGTCAGCCTGGTTCTTGAGGGCAGCACTTGCTCGCCCTAACCGCAAGGCTCTCCTTGCACTTCCTGCTGCTGTTGGGCTCTTTTGCTGCAAACCTCGCAGCCTCTGTGATGGGCAAACAGCAACTTCCTTCAGTACACAGCCCTGACTCACTCCCAGAATCACATCCTGTCCAATAAATGAGGCAAAGGTTTTGTGAATAAAACAGCTGGATCATGTAATTATCAGCAGCATGATCAGCCACACGCATGTGGGAATGCAAAGCGAGACTGCTGGCAGTCCTTACTAAGTTTTTAATTGTTTGACTTTGTCATCATATTTTCCCTTTGACTTCGCTCTTCTGCATAATTATATACACACATGTCTATCCACATGAAGAAGCTGTTCAGAGAGACTTGACGATGCTGGAAGGAGAAGCGTGGGATCAGAGAGGTGAGAGAAAAGGGAACTTGGACTGCATCTGCTATCTGATGAGTAATTAGAGACAAGGAAGCGCACGGGAGAAACAAGAGAACCATGGACAACCAGAAAATGCTGAGGAAGGAAACCTGCAGTTTGCTGATCCATTACATCATAAAATATAAAAATACAGCTTGAACAATGCATGGGACTTACAGGAGACATGTTCTTGGAAGTGACTCTCCAGACAGGTTGGTGCACTGAGCCAGCCAAGACAAAAAGCAGAAACACCACAGGTTGACTCTAGCAAAATACGCGCACAGTTCTACACTGAAGAGCAGAAATGAGATATCTTTCTCTCCAAATATTCAGCAGAGTATTCAGATGATTCCATAAAAGATATGTACCTTTGAGGTTTTCAAGACCCAACCGGGTGAAGCCCTGAGGCAATCTGGCCTGACTTCATAGCTAGCTCTGCTTCCAGCTGGAGGCCAGGCTAGAGACCTCCCAAGGTCCTTCCCAGCCTGAGTTATCCTTGGACCCTGTGAAAGTCTGACCGACTGAACCGACAGCTAGAAAACATTCAGCGTCTCACATATGCTTAGCATTTAGCTGAGATTCAGGTCCTCCAACACTTGCACATAACACATTTCCAGACTCCTTGACAGCAGTGGAGCTACCCACGTGAAGAAGTTGAACAGCATTGTGATCTTAGTTATTAGCCTGCTACAAGCAATGATTTGATGGGCTGCGATACTATAAATCACACTGTTCCCAAACCACTCTGATCAGTAAGTTTCCAACAGTGTAACAAGAATGAAATTTGGCTGAAAAGCCTGAAACCATCAAAAACAGGAATCTGCCAAGGCAAGTTTAGAACAGTCATGTTGCAAACACATTTTAAAAGGTTTTAGGGTATTTGAAAACATAACTACAGTTAGCGTAATCAGAAGCTTCCAGTAATCTTGTCACAGCCTAGATCTTATACCATTAAATGGCTTAAGGCACCCGCTGCCTGGCAAAGTTCCCCTTCGCGTGGCACTGTGCATGGTGCATTCCAATCTCTACATGAATGATGTAATCCTGTTTTAACATATTGTGGCTTGATAAAAAGCGATTATGCCAACAATTCAGAACCTAATCCTTCCTTTTAGCACCAAAACCCCCTCAAGAGCAAGAGAGAAGCAGGAGACTCCCACGGCCTCACCCCTGCGTGCTTTACAAGAACGTCCTTCAGGGCCAGGAAGCACGTGAGCCACAAAGGGAAGCAGCCTTCCTCGGAAATGTTTTCTCCCGTCTCCATGGGGATGCTGTTACTGGCCCTCCCCATTTTGCTGTGCACCATCCTTCTCATACACAAGTTGCAAGGGTATATTCAGAAAAAAGCAACTCTGCCGTTCCAGCCCTTTCAACTGCAGATATTTCTGAACTTTTCAGGGGCGCTCTGCCAGACTTCTGGCGCAATGCTCCCTCCCTGATTTATGAAGCCTTAATCCCACTGACGGAAGACAGAAGCATTCCCCACAGCCTCTCCTTCCTCCCTCCCTCCCCCCTTAGCCAATTTAACTAAGTCTTTACAATCTCCTATGTTATCTGTACTCTACTTGGCAACATCTAGCAAGTTGGACTCCAGAGTACTCTGAAACATGAAGAAATACTTTGAATTCCTAGAGGACATGAGAAGTCCCCGAAGACTGTCACTACAGCACTACATTTGTATGAGTATTTTGATGGCACTAAACTTTCCTGCATCAGCAAGTACTTATAAAACATAGACTTTCTTCTGGAGAAGGGTCTTGACCACAAAGGACAGTTAAATAGCTATATTGGCTGGCAGGGCACATTGTCACCAGTGAATCAGTAATTTCTGTAAGAGGGAAGAAGAAAGCAGCCCAGGTACTCTGCCGACTGAGGAGCCCCCTCGTAGCTGACCTGTAGCTGCGCAAGCTAGAAGTGGTCCAGGGGAGCGCCATAAAGGGAGGGCATGTCAGCCAGGTTTAAGTTCTTGGGGGAACTGCTTTGACGTGCCCAGAGCACAAGTAGGAGACAACCTTCTGGATGAACTACAGCAAGGAATTGGGAAAAGCAAAGGGTGGTGACGCTTTCCTAAGTCTCACTCAATCCTAGAAGCCAATATAACAGCATTATTAATCCTGACATTTCTTTGCCTTTCCTAGAAGCTTTTGCTGGCATTTAAATAGTCAATAAGGTTGCCACATCACTGCAAGTTTTCACCGTCATCCTTGCAAGATGATTGGAAAACAACTCACTTCTGAATGCCACAGCTTCAGGCTGTCTGCAAACACGAGATCTCTGGTTTACCACGAGTTCGCTTCTGAACATTAACGTCACAGCCACAAGCGTTAATGTCTTCATTTAATTTTATAAAACACAAGCCTAAAATTAGGGACCTGGCAAAATGGAAATATATTAGTTCTGCAAGCTGCTGTCTTGGTTCCTTCCCGTGGTTAATACTCACACCTGTGGTTTCCCCTTTTTCAGAGGCATCTCTTACACGGTCTCCAACATAAACCATATCCAGTGACATATTTTAGTAATAGTGATTACATACTGAGGTGCCCACTAACTAAACCACACTTCTTCTCCCTCCACTTTTCACTGGTCATGATGGAGAATTACTGTGCTTTGAACTTTCTCAGACACTGGAGATAAACCAAGGTGATGTCTAATTTTTCACAGAAATGAAGATTAGCAAAGTGCTCAGTTAGCTGAGTTGTTTTGCAAGTGAACTATTTACATAAAACACACTTCCACTTTGCAGCTATTATGATCATTTTTAGGTAAAAGACAAAGTCATTTTGTTGCAGTTCTCTTTTACATACAGTTATTCCATGGGGGAGGGAGGGGGAAGCTTGTAAAAAAAGAAGAAATACCAATCTACAGAACATAGGTCTGTAGGTGTTCCTCTCCAAAAGGTCACATCTTTGTCAATACTGGAATACACTCTTCTGCCTCTTGCCATGCTGCTCATTGAGTGGAAATGTCCACACATAGCTGCCAGATTTCATCCAAGAGATATATGCAAGAAAAGGAACCAAAGGTAGGTTTGGAGTCTTTGTCCCTTCTCTAGTGGATTGTTACATATTTATATAACCACGCCAACCCAGAAAAATAGTGTCTCTTTTTTCAGATATGCAGTTGCATCACATGCTATTGATACACAAAAAATAATCTCTATGAAAAGAAGTTTTCTGCTCAGTGAATATCTCCGTCCAAGCACACAGGCTTTTCTCTGCAGCCAGTATCTAACAGCCAGGCAAGTGATAAAACAATGATGTTTAATACTTCTGCCTCTCTCAGTGCCTTGGTTCAGCTATCCACTCTCTCTGAAGTTGCCTCTTTGTGACTTTCAGTCAATCTGCTTTAATACTAGAGCCAAAGGAAAAGAGGACACATTAAGAGTACAGTTAACTACCAAGGATATGTCACAGTTCTTTTATAGTACATATGCACATACATATTTATGCAGTGAGCTATATACACGTATTTTGATTTAATACAGGCAGCCTTGCCAGGCCCTGCCTGGCTAACTGCAATGGAATGTCTTAAACCTCTTTTAAGTTGCTGGTCAGCACCCACCCGCCTCCAGTTTTAGGTGCTAAACCCAGGAGCTTTAGAATACCTTTCAGTAGCCTGCACTGCTTAAGGATTCAGGCAGGAGAAAGGGATTACAAACTCTAGGAGGGCTTTTAAGTTTTTTTGGTATCCTTGATTAATACCCCTCACACACCTCTATTCACACTGCTTCCCTGGTTTGAATGAGGATGGCCCCATTCCCAGAACCCGGCCATCTGACCGAAAGATGGCCAAAGAGGCTTCTTCCAAGACAGGACTTCCTTACTCACAGTGGGAGACAATTCTATAATTGTTCAGAGAACATATACTAGAAGATCTGGACAACGTCACTTAACCTTTTCCTGCTAGAGGTCTTTATTTAATTTTTGCAGATAAAGGAAATGGGTTGTTCCAGTTGTCAAGAGAGAGATTTCCTGAATTAAGGGATGCACATTCTTTCCAGTTTCTGAAATTACTCTGTTGAACAAGAATGCATTCAGCATTGAGAGGCTTTTTGGTTTTCTGATATCCCAGTGCACACTGCCTAGGAGGGTTTTTGTCTCTGTCCCTGCTGGAGCACTTCCTTGCTTCGAGAGTGCTCTTATATCCAAGCAGGTTGCTGAAGAGTTGACTGTGCAGATCAGCTCTGCCTAGAAGCTACAAAGTTTGTACCGAGAGGCCTTTTCTATGCGCTTTATGGAAGATACTTCAGTGACTTGGCACCACACACAACAGAGATCTCAGGAATTTTTAGCCCCATATCAGAGAAGGCTTCGATAACGATGCATAAACTCTTTACTGCTAGCGAAGCTTATTCCCTTTTCTGGGGTCAAAGTTTGCTAACATTACCGAGGTCATATTTCAGATTTCTTTCCAGCCTGGGAATTTACGATATGTGAGCACAAACACTGATGCTCCATCTACAGAAGCTGCCTTGCCCTGCCTTTTTCCACCAGTACAGTAACGATACTTTATTTCCCTACTGAGTGGTCTTCCGACATCTTCTCAGCCCTCCAGAAAAAATGACCACTGCCTGGTAAATCCACCTGGCTTTGCAGTAGCAGCACACTCTTCTTTTATCATGCGGGACTTTTCTTCTGGGCTATTTTCTGCCGGTGCACTGCTGAGGATTAGATGGAGCAGGGCTCAAGGAGTTACTAGGCACAAGGGGCAGCCCCCCAGCTTGTGTCCATGCCACCTATGCCCAGAACAACCTATTGACGTTTCATCATCAGTGCCGATCAGGGCTCAGCTTGAAGCTGGCATCTGCCCAGCACCAGTACAGCGCTCGCACCGCCCCTGCGCGGGGGGCAGGGGCTGCTACCTCCTTTGGGAGAGCCCAGCCAGGCTGCCCCTGTCCTCGCTGTCCGGCAGGGAAGGAAGGAGGCTCCAGCCAGCAGCAACCCTTGCTGTCCCCATCCCTGGCACAGCCGGCCAGCTCTCCCCCCGCTCTTGGCAGTATGCAAGATGGTCAGTGGAGACTGCTATAAGGAGCTGACAAATTCAGGGAGTGAGGGTAGGCATCCACCCACAGCCCCCCCCAAATCACCTGTAGCCTCTTGTATTTCTACCAGCCATCACATCCTCCTCCTTCCTCAACAGCCCTCTCCAGACTTCCTTCCCTCTTCCACTCAAAAACACGATCCCCTATCAGGGCAAGATTAGAACTTTATTTTTTTTAATTTCCTGAGACACCTCAGGCCACCTCCGTACTGTTAAGTGCCATTCACAGCAAGTCCACAGAGATCCAATTATCCGGCCACGCTGAAGTTAGCAGCGTGGGCATGAGCAGGGTCAGAGCCCACGTGAAACTGAATTCACTTTCTCCATCAGTCCCACCAGCAGGTGCCCATACCTCATCTCAAGCTGCACCTGCAGCACACCTAGTGTTTTGCTTTTCAGCAGTATGTCCAACTTCCCTTTATTTTCTCCTTTTAGATTTAAGAAAGTAGCACCATATTTAGTTCAGGTTATGAAATTGCACTTCTCCAGTAATCACTTACAGATTTTCATAATCACCTCTCTTAAAGCAGTTCAAGTTGCTTGTGAACCTGCTAGAAATTACCCTGAGGCAGGCAATTCTTGCCCTACAAATGGCAAGACAGAGGCTGGCAGAACACACAGTAAGAGGCAATTTTAATGCACTTCCCACCTTTGTAGTGTCCACACACATCTTGAGAGGAAACACATGAAATGTCACATTCCTAATATTAGCACATGCTTCCGCAGCACGGAAGGGCAAAACAGGGTCACAAAACAGTAGCCTGGTGGATCAGCCAGTGGGACTTGGAAAGATACTGAGAAAATGACACATTTTTAAGGCAGATTTTCAGAAGCCACAAACTGCAAAAATCAGCATGTTTGAAAGAAGCAAAGTGTACAAGCAGGTGCTTAAGTAATGGCAAAGCTTTTATGGATCTTCTGCATAGGAGAAAATCTAGCATTACTGATTCTGTGATGAGATTTGCTTAAAGACCTGTAACAGCTTATCCCACCACCAAATACACAGCACTCATCCACAGCCTCACCTGAGACAAAATACATTGTGCAGACTGAAGAAGAGAGCCCAAATTTCTCATTGATGAGGAGACCAAGCAGCAATGTTAGCATCTTTACCTTGTTTGAAGACTAGGTAGATGAAGAATGGACTAGTAAGCCAAACCCCACATTTCTTCTAACTCTCACTTCCTACTAATACTTTTCAGAAACAGCACAAACTGCTTCACACATGGCAAGTGCCAAACCCTCCTAACTGCTCCCTATTTCAAAATGAGCTTGAGTCAGCCACTGCTGTGGCAGAGGACAAGTATGAAATGGGAAACACCTGGGAGCAATCGGGACAGTAAAAAGAGGAGATGGAGCACACAATGAGAAACAGCAGTTGAATAGCAAGAAAAGAGATGGATGAACAGCCACCATTTCTCATCCTGTGGACCAGCCTTTCCCAAGCAGTGGCAGCACACTGGCGAGAGGGGCTGGCTGGATCGGCAGGTGACTCCAACCAGCAGCGTGCAGCAGGAGCAGCTGCAGAGCAGGCAGAGCCGATGGCCAAGTTCAGTGGGGCCAAGGCAAGGCATCAAAGCTGCAGAAACGCTCCTACGCAAAGAGAAAACTAATCCTGGGTGCAGACAGAGCTGGGGTTCTCAGCAGGATTGGGAAAAATTCCTGCTGGAGGCTCAGGTCAGAGCAGACCTTACAGGGTAAACTTTCACAAGTGCCAGATCCCTTTTTCCACAAAACCGTTTTCCATCACATGCACATTTCCTTTTCCAAGATTTATTTCACATAACTTTAAGCATTTTAATTTAATAGTTGCCATCCTGAAGAACTGAAATGCAGGATTTTGCAACAGTGTTATTATGCAGTCTGGTCTTGTACATAACTCCCACTGAAGTCGACAGAAGTCAGGATGCAAACAAGGACAGAACCTGCATAGTTGAAACTGGGGTCACTGTTTCCCCCAACCCTGCCAGCAGGCAGTCCTAACTTCTCAACAAATTAATTGTAAATGAATCTGGCATGCAAGCTAAATTGATTTAATTTAATGAATGGTCAGTACATAGCCATATATGGTCCTAGAGAGTTTTGGGGTTTGTGCATTTTAGTGAATTTTCATTTATACTCTGTGCCATAAGGAGATTACAGCTAACTGTAATAACTGGGGACTCTGACTAACTAATGAGGGAGGTGAGACTGTACAAACCATGATAATCCGGGGGCAGGTTCGACAGCCTTGATGAGCAGAGTGCAAGAACTACAAGAAATATCTTGTAATGAATGTGTTATGTCTTGACTGGTGCCGGGGTTCGCTGATGTCTAATAAAGCACAGGCTGCAATCAAAGCTTTTTCCATGGTTGTGGGTATTTTAATTTCTGTGTGGATTCTCTCATGCCTAATAAGAGTCAAGCTCATGCTGAATCCTTTCCTTCAGTGGTCAGTGTTATTAATGGCTCTGCCTTCTGCCCAGCCTGCTATTCACAAGGAAGCTGTAGGCATATATATCTTCAAGACTGCTTTCTTTCTGCTGAATTTATTAAACTGGCCCGACATGTTCAAAAATTACTGAGGGAGAGGAAGGATAGACACACACAGTAACACTGTGCAATGACATCAGCCTCATTGCCCTAAGAAACGAAACTAAAAAAACAGACAAGAAATTCTTGGTGGTATTTTTTTTAGAGCAGACACTTTATGTATGAAATTGCTCAAGGTATAATTGGACATCAATAAAGAGTCTCAAAATTAAAGTCCCAGGAGCCAAATGACCTGATGGCATAAGCTTCCTGTGGTCATTCTGAGAGGGCACTGACTCTGTACCTTAGTTTCTGCATTTGTATAATGGAGCTAATATTTCTCTACATCAGATTGGCAGCATATTCTACTAAGGTCGATCACACTGCCAGGAGGAAGTATCAAAGACACATACAGCACAGCTGATGCATTTTCCAACGGCTAATGATGTGGTAGATCCATCTTAGCAATCAACTACATTATCTCATTCTAATTTTCCAGCTCAAAGCGCAACTCAGATTATGCGGTGTTACTCTGGAGAGACAGTAACCACGTACAAGTGAAAGCAAAACAAAGCAGCATATGTGCCAACTTATGTTTAACATAGGAAGAGACACAGAAAAACTATGGATACATCTGTATTACTGAAGAGCAGATCTGTAGAATGGAGGAGTTGGGGCTGAGGACCAAAAGTCTGTAGCGTACATGGATTTGGGGGGTTTTTGGGTGGCGGAGGGAGGAGGAGAGGAAGAAGGGTTTAGTTCAGAACAATTTACAGCCTGGTCCCATGGACTGAATGCCCATTAGTGGTCAGAGCCTACTAGGTGAGCTTTTGGAGCACATCTTTCAGCTTAGGCTCATTCAAAAGGAATCCAGGTCAGGGTCAATTCTGTCATATGAACCACAGCACAGCAAGTGGAGGCACTCGGGAGACTCACTTTGAAAGCATGCTCCTAACGCAAACTAAAACATTAAGGTGATGCACCCTGCATGGACCAGCCATGGTATGTGACTATCTCCTGCTTGCTCTGAAATTAGCATGAGCTGGGACCAGAAATAAGCCACTCCCGATTTATCACCTCACTGAGCATCTGCCTCACAGAGTATATTTTGTTTCTTTTATATTGGGGCCTGAAGTCATTAACAAAGTTTTTTGCAGTTCCCTGAAGTTCCCACTTTGTGCGTGAGAAAAAAAAAACCATGATAAAGAAGGTTACACATTTACCCCAACCAACAATGCCCCAGACCTGGAGAATGAAACAGAACAGTTTACTGAAGAGGAGAACTCCCTTTTACAGGCTTGCAAATAAAGTGAAAATTAGTGTACTCTTGTTTTAATTTTCTTCAAAAGTTTGTTAACTAATGGTGACAGTCTGCTAGCCACACCACACAAGAAGAAAGAAAACAAGAAAGCAAGGTTGGTATTCTGCAACTATGAGATGAAGATTAATCTAAGTCTGGCTCATATACTGCATATTCTGCCTCATTTTTCAGTCAGGATAATGCTATATATGAAGATAACAAAATGATATCTAATAAGAATGATAATAGGCAAATACAAGCTAAAGTGTGTGAAGAGAAAACAATTTACTAAGTTTATAGCTAAACAGATCTTCATGGAAACATGGAAAGAATTGACAAGTTAAATTGCAGGTTCAATAGCAAAAGTTTAGTGGTTTTTGTTTGTTTGTAAGATACAAGCAAGGAAACAGTGGGAGGGAAAAAGCAGAACTAAACCATCAGAAGGTCAGCTTCCTAGATTCTCTGTTCTTTGCTCATCCTTATAGTCAATTAAGAAAGCTTGCTGCTTTTTTTTTTTTTTTTTTTTAAAGCCTAATCATATTAAGGCTGAGAGGGGATAACTCTCAGGAATCAAGGAAAGGAGAAGTACTAAAACTATTAAAAAAGCAAACATACAAAATTGTGAAAAAATTAGGAATAGAAATTAAGTTTCTAATTGTTGAAGGCCTGAAGTTCCAAATAGCTTTCTACAAGAGAAATTTGGCCAGGGACTTAAGACAGGACTTAATAAATCTTCAGGACACATGACAGAAAGAACCCTTTGAACTTAAGCTGGAGCTCACACTTTTTACAGTCTCAGAGGAGGCTTGGTTGCCGTTTGTAGACTGCCTATACTTACACTGTACTAGCCCTGTATCTCCTGGCTTCTGATGGGCGCTCTGAAGCATCAGACTTCTGTGTTTCTATGCTCTATTGCCTCTGCAATTTTTCTGAATGCTGGAGATCAGTGGCAAGGTATGGCTTTTTTGTTTTGTATTTTTCTTTCCACTGTGCATGGTATATGGCCCTCTAAGTATCATCTGGGAAACTTAAACAGACGCACTGCCTTGGAGGGGGGAGGGGGGTCAGGTAACATGCCACACTCTTGGCCTCTTTTGCCCTCCTCCTGTGCTACTTGGGACCATGGATTTTGTTCTTCTACACCCACAATCAGCATTTGCTAGCGTCAGAAGCTTTTTGCATGGGCACACAGATTACAGAGCCAGGCAGACAGTTCCAGACTAAACATCCATCATCATCCACCGCTGCAGAGAGATGAATAATGATGTAAATGATTCTTTCCGGTTCTTCGATTCCTAATTAAGAAAAATCTGTATTTGATTCATTAAGCCATCTGTGTAACAATTATCTCACTTTGAAAGCTCAAGATCAGTTTTCCTCGTCCAGTACCTCCTCTTCTTGATGCTGTTTGTTACTGATGAGGCCTAAATCTAAGCAAGTAAGTTCTCTGAAATGAAGTGCACACTGCCTTTTAAGTATAGTGTTATGTCTACTGTGCCTAACTATAAAGATCTCTCAAAATTATGATGGCAATGTTCTTCAAAGTCTTCCATTCTGAAAATGCCTTCAATAAGGATTTTCCTCATAACCCTCCTCTCACCCCTGGAGTACTCCATTTCTCTATTTTTTTTTTAATTATGCAAGCAATAGGAAAGAGACTTCAAAAGCTTTAACAAGAAAATTAATCCGTGCAACTTTCTTGAAAAAGTGTCTGTTGCTCATTTATTACAAGGTCTTGCTAATTACTTTTGTTTATGCTATAAACAAACACCACTATGTTTTAAACAGAGCTAATAGTGTTACTAACTGCATTTTCTAGAAACTGCAAAGATTGTGTCTCCTCTTTCCTCCGGTTTCCTTACTATTGCCCATTACTAGAATTCAAAGGAGAAATACTGGATCACCATTCCACAGTAAGAAAGAACACTGCTTTGTTTAAGGTGTGATTATTAATAACATCAAAACTAAGCCTAAAGCTTCAGCATTCACACTTAGCAACTCAAACTCATCTGAAAGAGAGGTTTAATCAACCAATATTACAGTGACCCTAAAGAAAACAGATATATAGACTCAGACAAGTGTTCTCCAAAACATATTTTAATGTAATCCGCATTTGGAGCCTAGAGAGAGTAAGAGCAGAGAAATATGCTTGTTATTCCTTTTTTACATTACTGTTAAAGCTAAATTACTTCACGTAAAAAAGAAACTGCAGTATTTCAATACATGAAGCTAGCCCTGCATAGGAAGTCTGTGATAGAATGGAACACAAACACAGTTAGTTAAAACCAAATGAACAATAACTTCTCCCTCTGCCCTCACTGAGAGTTCAGCAGTCACTTTCACACTCTAAGCCAAGAGATCTGAACAGTATAAAACAAACTATATTTCAGGCTAGTATGTCTCCCTCAACTTCCTCAAAATTACTTGGGAGCATTAAATACCACTTGACTTTATTGTAGTCACAGAAGACGGCAATTAGTGTTAAGTCTTTGTACTCACATTTGCCAATATCTTAGGGTACAGCGGTCCTTCTACTCTGTAGATTTCAAAGCATGAGGAAGCTATTTCAAGAGCAGTCATATCCTGCCGCAATTACCTTGCGGTTGATATAAAACTAAGAGGCACATGTTTTTCCTGTTAAGGATTGCATCCTTTCGTAAGGATTTTGCCATAGCATTCCAATCCTTTTTTTATACAGTGTTTTATAAAAATGAAAGATTTTAATTTCAACCAGTTTCAAAACAGTTGTTAAAAGAGGACTCTTTGAGGATTTAGGAAATACATTAAAATATTTCCTATCCAGGGACCATTGCAGAGTACAATTGGAAAAATAACCACACTGTTGCCTTACATTTCAAAAGATGGCTTTACACTGTGCATTTAACAATCAGAACCTCAGAGACACCACAGACAACTGGAATCTTGTTACTGGAAAGGTCTAAGTGATATAAAAATAGGAATATAATTTTAGAATTTGGTAAGAAGAGCATTTCTTTTTTTCACCAACATACTTTTCATCTTCCTGGCTGAAGTATTTCAGTGGAAGCCCAAGAAGATTAAAGGAAAAAGTGCTTTGAGTTATTATTAAAAAAATAAAAAATAAAAAATCCAACAAGTAGATGTTTCAGTATGCTTGTCTTTAAAAGAGACAAACCCATAAACTGTCTAAGCAATTTTAAAACCTGCTACACCCCTAAAGGGCATACAATTTTTTCCTCAGTGTTCTCAACAATTTTATGGTTGGTAGCTCTGAAACAGTACATTTCATCAGCAAAAAAAGCCCAAAAAGGCAGATAAGAGAAGAACGGAAGAAGAATGAGTTAAAAAATATGACTAAAAGAAAACAGTTCTTTGTGTTCTGAATGCTCTTTAGTTCCTTGTCTTCACCGCAGTTTGTGTTCAGCTGGCAACACTATTGCCTTTAGAGTCATGTTTCACTAACATAATCTCATTCTCATCTCTGAATGAGTAACAAGGCTAAGAATAAAAAAAGTTCTGGTCCAGGAAGTTGATATCTATACTGAAGTGGAGACACCCCTGGTTTGAATTAGGAGCAGAGGAAGGCCAGACTGCTACTACCCGTTAGCACTGGCCACAGCAGCAGCGGCATCTCAGTCAGGTCTCCTGTCCTAACCCTCCCCCCAGTCAGTGAAGCCTTAACTAATCCCTAACACATTATCCAACACAGGCTCTGTACTGATTTCTTTTAAAATGAAGTAACAACTAAACAGGGTATAAACAGGGTAATGTAAACATACAGGGCTACGTGGAAAATGGAATTAAATGCATCAAGTTGTCCATCTAGACACCTTTGAGTATCTGACAAGATCACAAATAGGAGTTCAGCAGATAGCCTCATGACCTTGCAAAATTAAATTCTGAAGGAAGGTGTTATTCTTTAGGATTGACCTATATGGGTAAATATTTAGATAGAACTACATGCAATAAATCAGTACATCCTATTAAATAATTTTGTTTAAAAAAAAGGGGGGAGGGGGCAAAAAAAAGCAGTTATCAGAATAAGCCTTCCCTGTAAGACTTGGTAATTCTCATTAGAATTACATACATTAGAAAGTGATATTCTTTCTCTTTCAGGAAGATTTTTCATTCAAAAATTTGCTAACAATATCAGCACATACTCCCATAATTTTAAATCGTATTTCTGGACTGAAATGTCCAAGTAACTAATTTTAAACAGGATACCGGACAGTTATAAAGATAGAAATTTAAATTACAAACCCTGAAGAGCAGTACAGATTTCAGAGTATAAAATAGTGATCTAAAAGTCCCTTTCTCTATGACCTGTAGAAAGAGGACTTTTTTTTTTTAATGACTTGAAGTATAATGTGGATTATTTCTGCCGTGGTGTGATTTGTTGATTACACCTTCTTACAGAGTAGTAGAGAAGCATATCAAAAATAAGAAATAAAAAAAAAAAAAATCAAACTACTTGTTCTCACAAATGACAACGTGGGTGGCATGTGTTTTAACCATTGCAAATCAGAGAAGTTCAGCCAATTGAAAAGAAATTTACTGCTGCATATTCGCAAGAGAAACTAACAGGATTTCCTCATACTCAGAATTTCATACAAACAACATACGTATGCCATGGGACAAACAGGTGAAAGTTGCTTCAAAATACAGAGTCTGAAAATGGCAATACACAAACAGCACTGCTTTCAACATATCTTTCTTTAAAAGCATCCCAGTATTTTTCCCAAGGATGGATAAGCTAGTTGGCTCCGCACTGTTCACTACGAGGAAACCTGAAACAGCCAAGAAGCAAGGAAAAACTATTCTTGTATGCTCTCAAGACCATATTCTTCCTCAACCTCATTCACAAAAGACAAAGTACTCCAACAGCAAATTAAAAAAAAGACCCTCCTAAATCAATGTTTCCTTTATCTAATTCATTTGGCTTTTAAGTATCTCTGTCACTGACAAAAGCCTCGATCAACTTGTTGAATTTCTGGAGCAAGAAGCCCATAGGTACATCTACTGCCCATCACTGAAATGAAACATCAGGTCAGCAACATCCAATATGCTAGACCACTAAACTTGCAGGTAAACTCTATTCTACTCAACAGAAATGAATTTCACTTTAAGACATTTGCAGGGCTAATGTACCATAATAAATTCTACTATTAATCAACAGTAAAGTGCTGAATTATATTAATTACCTGAATCTCACTCTCATTTATGATCTTTGTTTATAGATTTCTTATCAAGTCAAAAGAGCCCTTTCTGTTGTAAAAGCTAAGCTGTTGTGCAAATATTATAAAAATAGGTAACTTTAATCAGGAGCTATATACACAACAGAACTTCTGCTTTTTCTTTAAGTACAGCTGACAGATAGTAGAGATGAAAAAAATCCATGCAAGTATTTATAAAGATATTTAAAATGAAGAAAAAGGGACACGGCTATAGAACTTCCAATACCCTGGCATACAGCCACTCACTACATTATAATTATACTAGATGATGTCTAGATTTGGACTGATAAGCGTCATGCCACCAACATGCTTTAGTTTCTTTTGTAGCTAAAGAAGTTGATTTGTAAATTTAAACTACGGCATACATTTGATCTATTTCTCATTAAAGTGTATCATTAAGTTTGAGGTTAAACTTTGAGCAAACTTCACATCTAGTCACATAACCAGCACAAGCAAGACATGAGTGCAAAGAGGAAGGTGTCAGCTGTACATGATGAGGACTTGTCCCCTAACTGCATGATGCAATAGAATGATTTTCAGATTTAAAGTTCAAGTGGATTACCATGAGAACAAGAGAGAGTTTCTTCTCCCAAATTTAGCACAAATTTCCAGGGGATCAAGAGGAAAGCGACCTCAGTTACAGCGAGAATAAAAAAGTCAAACCCAAGAGAGAGAGCTGGATCAAGAGAGATCAGCTGGAGAGCTGATATGTAGCTCCAAAATTTGTCATGCTATGAAGGCAGCATTCTCAAAAAGAGCTCCAAACAAACTGCAAAACAAAACTGGCATTTAAGTTGAAATTGGCCAACTGCTGCATAGAAATATGCTCACACACAACAGTCATGTTTAAGCCACTGCATAGAGAAGATAAAAGCACTTATGGTAGTTGCAAATGTTAACAAGTCCATACAACTTGTACAGTTTAGCAATGAGTCCATAGAAAAAGAATAGAGTAAAAGTAGAAATGCTCAAGCAAAATCAAAAATGATGACCTTCCAACTGTATAAAATCCACACAACAGTTATAGTAAAAAGACATCAGTGGAAAATATTCAGCTCAGTCCCAAACACCCAACAGGCAAATAAGACCAGAATAGACAAGCCTTTGGCAGACAATTTTAAGAGTCTAAATATGGCATTACATTTCTAAATAATCCACAAAATATATTATATGGCATATTCATATTAAATACTGGGTAATCAGCTCTGTAGATCTGATGCTAACAACGCTTTAGCCAATGACAGCAAGATGGAGCAAGCTAAGGGAACGCTGGTGTATCACAACAGTGCTCGAGAAAAACATTGTCACCAAGTCGTGCTTCAACAACAGTACTCTGAGACTCCACACTATCATCTATGGAGCAAAACAAAGTTCTCCAATTTTTCAGGGATGTGTCCTGTGTAGTATATGTTATGATTCACTATAACACGAGCAGCAAGACACTGCAACGTAGTATGATTTATGGGCTGGATCAAATTTTTTGCTATTTCCTTCTCATCCAGCAAATCACTAGCAGTTTGTTTATGCAAGTTTGTGGCATCAAAGTGTGAACCTGACTTGATAAGAAGATTCATGATGTCTGGATGGTTGTTCAGTGCAGCAATGTGTAAAGGACTGTTGTTATCAGAGTCTCTGACATTTACATCTGCACCACATTCCACCAGTATAGAAGTAACTTGTAGAGAGGGGAATTTACAAACTGGGTAGCGCCCCACGCATGTAGTATTCTTGTCAACAGCAAGGTGAAGTGGACTGAAGTTATTCTTCCCTCTAGGCTGAAGCTTAAGAAACTTGTAAATAGTCTGTTTCTTAAAATGTTCCTGTTCTGAGCTGCAAGGTACTTTTTCCAACAAGCAAATTAAATGCAAAATGATGGAAAGAGCTTTGTTCAGCTGTATTGGGTCTGGAGGACACTGCGTTTGTTTCATAGCCCGTTCTATTTCGAGGACACTTTTGCACAGTATACCCATGAGATCATCAAATGTAACAGTAGTGCCTAGCAGGCCTTTTGCCCTATCCTGCAGCATGAAGGAGAAGAGTTCAGCGAACGACAGTAAACTGCTGGCTGTCATAGGGCTCAGTGGGTCTAGATTGCTCTGCTGCATGTCCAGAGCATATTTCCATAAGTTGATGCATCGCTTGAAGTTTCCAGAGTCTGCATAGACAGCACCTCTGTATCTAATATAGTAGGATGTATCTGGGTGTGAAGGACCAAGAATACGTTCTCTAATTAATAGTGCTTGCATTCTCATCTCATCAGGGTCGGCAATAAGGTTTTCTAGCTCTTCTGAGCTATTCACCTCTTTAGCATAATCATAGGCCATAATTAGTGTTTGTGGCACAGGCTTGCTTAGGATATTAGTCCTATCACTGTATCTCATCTCCATAGCTCGTTTCCAGTATTTCAAAGCACCAAGCAGATCTCTCTTTTTGTCCACAAAAGTTGCTCCTAGAAGTTCTAGAGCATTTATGCGCTCTGTCTTACTGGTCTGTACATGCTGCGTCAGAAAGTCCACAATATTTGTGTGGCCGGTTACACTGGCTGACAGAAGGGGAGTCATTCCATAGCCGTCCTTTTCCATCTTAGCACAATACTTGAGAAGCATCTTCATGATCTCCAAACTTCCAGATTCTGCACAGTCATGTAATGCAGTGTTTCCTAGCAAGAGAAGAAAATCAATTACACGAATCAAAATTAAATTATAGTTCAAACCTCACCACACTAGTAGTTATTTAAAAAAATAACTAAAACAAACACACAAACCCGCACCCCTGTTCTGACATCTTTGGACCATGAAAGGCTTTAAATGGTTAGTTAAAATATTCAAGACCTGATTAAAATATCAACACTGCCAGGCATTTTTACAAATCAAAATGCTTGATGTTATTACCTGAAAGAATTAAAGAGGTTTTAAGGACCCTTTTGTTTCATTATTCAAAACTCGAAACAATTCTTCAGTACATGAACCATTTTGTATCTGCTTTCAAGGATAAAACAGAAACCTAAGCTTGCTGTCTCTAAGTTGTTAGACATTCTCTTCTTTTGTCAAATATTCTTCCTTCCTCCCTACCTCCAGCCATGATTAAAAAAAATAATGAAATCTGTATAAAAATTAAAGCTGTGCTAACTCACCATTGGTTTTATTCGCCTCTACACTGTACCTCTTCTCTCCTTCATCCAAGCCTTTTAAGTGTATCAGGGCAATAATTGTATACAAAGGAAAATACAATTCATCACAACAGGCCCTCCATCTCAGCTGGGGCTTCAGAGACTGCCATAATATTCTGAGGGAGCTGGTTATTTTATCAAGCCTATGTATACACACAGACACACTTTTCTTAGTGCTGGTATTTGTTAGGTCTTTATCCTGAAGTCCCACTTTAACCCCTCTGTTTGTTCCTCTGGTTAGGACTCCCAAAGCCAAGAGAGGAAAAACAAAAACAAAAGTAAACACCACCTTCAACACACAACATGCAGCCACCTGGTTTTTAAGAGTCTGATCATTTATATTCAGATTATTTCTCATTAGCATGACATTGCACACCCTCTTATTTAAAGGCAATCAGTTTCTAACACTACGTGGGGAAGTTTCTAGCAAGCACTAGTGACACTTGACTGAAGACCATATTTGCAGCAAATTAGAAAGAAGGCATCAGACATCACAATTGAGCACAAAACTTTTATCCATTTAAAGAATAGTAATTATAAATATTAGTTATAAATGTATAAATAATTATATATAAAGTTCAAATATGAGCATTTCATTGGGGGAAAAGAGAAGATGGATAGTGAACAACTCTCCTGCTCCTCTCCCAACATAATAAAGCCTCTTCTGTGGTTGATTGCTTTTAGAATTATACAATTTCAACCTACCTTTTTCTTTATACATACTACAGGTTCAGGCATACCATCTTTTCAGCCTCCCACTACCTCAACATGAAAATAATTAACAGAAAGCCTCTGTAAAAACTTCCCTCCAAATTAAGATTTCTTACATCATTGGCACTATAAATTCCAGTTAACTGGCCATCAGATCATCAGTTTCTGTTACATCGTCAGCAAGTTTCCACATTCTCAAACAAGACTTTCTTTTCCAAGAGTTCTCTGTCCATTCATAGTCATCTGATTTGGCTTTTAGAAGTGAGGAGAGAAAGTTTTAGAAAACTTTCACATTTGCATTTTTGGCAAGCTTCCTGCTGCACCAACAAGACATTGATTTGCAGTGGGCTTTGCTGCTGTGTTTCTAGATCTATACAGAACTAAAGGAGGTTAGGAAACAAAGCAATAATCTTGAAATCTTTGGCTGATGTCTGGGGAAAGTGTGGTTTAGTAGTTGTAGAGCCTACTGATCTAAACAGCTTAGATTTACCTTTGTACTTTTCCTTAATGTATTTTTTGTAAAGGCTCCAGTCTCTAGAATGTGCAGTTCACTCTTCATATTACAGAGCATTTAGCTAGTGAAATTCAAATCAGTCCTTAATTTGTGTCCAAGATCTGTCTTAAAAGCTGACCACTCTACGGAAATAAACTAAAAATAAGGTGCAGGTAAAGGCTTTCCATTAACACATTCTTTCTGCCTAGAATATATTATTCATGCTATCTTAAATAGGCTAGATTTAAATGTAAAATCTTTGAAGTAAGTACATACATAAGAAAAAGAAAGACTGGCACTCATTAAATACATTTCAGAAATAGAAATTTTATTCCTCTCTTTCTCATTTCTTTTTTAATAACCTGAATTAAGTCAATACAATAGTTTTGGTGTCTTCTGGTTTTTGAATATTTGACTTCATAGTGTTCTTATTTTCCTCCCAGTAAGAAGTATGGCGAGGGGCTATGAAGCTGAAGTTTGAAGAAAAACAAAAGCAAAATTGAGAACTATCTATCTGGTGAAACCATGATGACTGTCCTCTAAATTCAATACCTACTTGCGACTAGCAGCACCAGATGCTTTGGATCCACAACACAACCTATCTTTTGAGTTAGCAGATTATCAAATGGTAGCTTGCCTTTATCTTCTGTGCAAGTCACTGGGATGGAACAAGTTTATCCAAGAGTTTGGCAAGTTTTGGTATACAGTAAAAGAACGTACTCAAGGTCTGTTTGGATGAAAATGTTCTAATGGGAACAGAAAATTTTGCCTCTGTTCTCCTGCTTGTATTCCAAACATCCCCTCCCTCCTCACTTTCTTCTGATCTTTCACTTCTCAAAACTTTATATGTAAGTTAATCTGCTGTTTCTTCCTCAAACTTGGTGGTGGACCATCAGAGGAAGAACTGGCAGCACATTTCAAGCCTTCCTCGCTGCTCTCCATTCCAGTAGCCGGAAAGACAGTGGTAAGGAGGAACAGTCATTCAAGACAAACAGCATTGCAACTTAAGCGCACCACATACACAAATATACCATACAGAAAATTTAACTGCCACTCTAATCAAATTCCTACCAAAGATGCGCTAAAAGCTATTCACAAAGCCTTATGGCTGAAGTTTAACAGATTTTCACAATTAGAGCAGAAAGGGAGCTACAAACACATTTTGCCCCCTAAACCAACACCTTAAGTGCAAGCTCCAAACATTAAAGAAAGAAAAACAACCTCAGAAAATACTGAAGTTCATTAACACAGTGAACTTCTAAGAACTTGCAAAATGTTCTTTCTTGATATATTTCTGAAGAGCAGCCAATTATTTTGCTATCACTTACCAAAAAGTAAGCAGAGGAAGACACCTCCCCCCACAAAGTAGCACTTGAAATTATCTGTTAGATCAAGACATACAAAACTGAAACCAGGCTTTGCAATGGCAACTCTCAAATACCCTACGCAATCTTTGTTTCTAATGGAGAATGTTAGGTCAGTTACAGGAACTTCAAGTATCAATTGGTCTGGTCACACAACAGGCTCTACTAAGATCAGCAAGTCAGAGCAACAGAGATACTCCAGACTTAGGCGGTTTACAAGTTTGATGAATTTGTCAACTACAGTTCATCAGTTAGAATTCCCTCTGTCCTTATTACACATCACAGATGAGAAAACTCCTGATATTTCAATATTGACAAGTATGAAACTTTTACATTCCCAAGACAGACAAAGGTCAAACCAGACAAAAAACACAAGAGAAACTTGCTAGTAGACGTACACATTGCATAAGCCTTCTTGCTGTGCTAGAGAAAGTCTAGGCAAAACATAACTACAGCTGTCAAGCCAGAACTAAAGACGAGCTGGCTCCTCAGGCTGTCTGTGCTTCTGCACTCAGTGATGAGGGCAAAGCCAGATTCATCTTGGTACAGGCTGAGCCACCAGTTAACGTAGCCAGTTCGGAGTGTATTCAAGTCCATACTCCCTCCCTCACAGCAGAGCTCAGAAACACTGGAATTGGCACCCTCCAAAAGATCTTTCTAATGCCAGTCTAGACAAGGCCTGGGATAAAATAAATTCAGAATTACAAGCGTTTTCACCAGTGCATGTCAGAACCCTGCGTTAGCTCTGCAAATTTAACACTCACATTTCAAAGTACCAGTGTACATAGATGAAGTTATATTTGAAGCGTTAGTCAATTCAAAAAAGAATAAAATTCTCAATAAATATTTTAATACAGATCACACTGTGCTCATTAAAATACTAGAGGCATCCTTAGTTGACAGCATTTCATGTTTAAATTAGTCACTGTTCGTATTTCTGTGTTTTCTACCTTCCAGTCAATACTTTCGAGTTATTAAAAAGTCATGACAAAAGCATATTGAAGACAAACAAATCAAAACATACTAGTAACACCAAAGTTCTTACAATCGCCGCACAACTATTAATACACATCTTCCCAGCTTTGACATTAGGATCAATGGTAACTATCCATATTACACACTACATCCATCATCATATGACATTGCCCTTTACACTCTTTCATCATTGGCAGGCATATATGTTATGACACATTAATATCACAAAAATCCACACAAATTAAGCTTAGCCATTGTCCGAGTACATTCAGGTCCAATTCAAGAGTTTGCATGCCCTTAATTTACAATGCAGATATGCAGAACACATGGAAATATTCCTAAAACTCCACAGAATCTCACTGCTTTCTCCAAATGATCTCTTTCTTTGGAAGAAAGTCACATTTTTATTAGTATTATCAGTAGTATTATTATTGTTGACTTAAACAGAGGTCACTGACAGCGTATCAGAAGTAGAATAACTTTTTAGCTACTTATATTGTAGTAGCCCTCAGAGGCCTACTTCAAGCAATGTGTAAGCTAATAAAGGAAGGATGTCACCACTAATTTTTAGTGGCTGCACCTCGCTTCAGTTTAATTGGATGAAACAGCAGCAGGAAGGAAGATTACTAGCTCCCATAGAGTAGAAATGGACATGGGTAGCTAGACAGTTTAGAGCTGCCAATTTAAAATAATAGTAATACAACCCAGTCTTAAGAAATAACAAGACTACCCAGCCATCCACCTATCAATTATCAAGCGTTAAGTTTGAGGAACAACTCGAAAGAGGACATGGCGGTACACTTAGTGTCCAATTCTCCCCTTTAGTCCTTTGAAATCTTACAAAAAAAGGGGGGGGATGGTATAAGTTGATATCATGGCTTCATGTTTTATTCTTTTGCTACAGACCTACTTTAGAAATGGTAGTATGAACATTACACAAAGGCTCCATGTATCGCAGAACTAATTCCCTAACTATCCAGTGTTACAAAAAGCACATCTGGGAGGGATTCAAATTTACAATGAGGCCATGCCTTTCTATGTCAGAAGCAAATTATTCCCAGAATAGACTCGTAGCTTGTGGCATGGGAAGGAAAAAAAGCAAAGCAATGACACAAAGTGATTTGGCTTGATTTGCAACCAATATTAACTACATCCACCTCCTAAAATTTATAAAATGCTTGATCAAATTTCTGGATAGTAAAACTTCTTTTAAAATTTTCTATCAGTCTGACTCCATATCCAAAGCCTGTTCCTGAAGAAATACACTCAACTGCTCAACTTTAAATATACAAGAAAAGTGATTTAATTTGGAGGACATGAGCAGTGTGTAAAACTAATCATGCGGATATATTTTTGCAGCCTTGCAGATGAAATTCATCACCTTTGTAAAGTGAAGTTGATCATATAACACTATTTTTTAGCAGAGCACTTGAAGCAAGTTAGTCCTCTAGTAGTATTACTGATTTTTAAAAATGTATTGATACATACATGCAAACACAGACAGTGCATAAGAGTACTGTCTGATGTCTACTTTATGCTTAGCATACATAACCATAAAGAAAAAATAAAGATATGCCTTCCCTTTATAAAGGAATTAAGTAATAACTGCTCCCTTGCTCACAAAAGTACTTAAGGACAACCTGTATTACTAAGATTAATAATACAAAGCAGCAAATGCTGTGAATTGATTAATTTCAGCATGAACTCCTTTTTCAGTTGAAATTCAAGAATTTATTCCTCTTAAACTGTATCTTCCTTTACTATTTACAGACATTCCTACTGATCTCCCATTTCACATAGCATTACACACAAAACATTCACAAAATGCAGTGCACTCCATCACATAATACCATCCAAAAAAGGAAAAAGCAAACCAAACCAAAAAAATAAAATAAAAAAGACAGAACATTTTTAGAGTAAGACCTTTATTCATGGGGGGTGGGAGAGACCTTTGTTTTTCTTCCAAAATGAATTTTGGCAAGCAGACAAGACAAATCTCAGAAGAGAACAAACCTGTCAGACTCCTTGATGTTTACTACTAGGGAAGATTAATTATTTTTAATGTATACTAAACCACACTGATCACAGAGCAAAGAGTATGCATCTGTCTAATCCTCCTATTTCTGGGTCTGCCAAGTCCATAAAAGGCTTTTCCCCTCCCAGCAGGTTCGAGAGCGTTATGCTCTCCAGTCTCCCACGTAAATGATAACACTGAAATAGTAATACCATATCAAGGGCTAGCACTATGTGAATAACCTTGAAAGTACTCAGAGACTGAGATCCATATAGTTCTATACTTCCCAAAACAAGCAAGTAAATTGAACAAGCCTCATCCTCCATATTATTTTGCAAAGCTAATATAATCAAATACTGCACCATAGCTAGCTGTATTTAAGAACAACAAGCCTTTCAATCACCGTGTTATTTTGCATTTTCAAAATACATGATTTCTTCTAACTGTTATGGTAGTATGGAGGATCATAAACAACAAATAAACAAACATTCCTGCGCCGATCTCAAAGATGCACCTAAAGGAATGCCAGCAGCTCTTATGATGTTTTCTAATACTTAGGAGGGGAGAAATTAGTCTTTTGGCTAGCAGATGTGTCTACTAACAATTCAAAGGGAACAGAGGTATTGAAAACCATCAGTAAAATCCAGGAACATCACCTCGATGATAAAGACTGCATTCCAAGCAGCTGAGCAATGGAAAGAGTTACAAGCCGCATTCAGAAAAAAAAAAAATCTGCCTTTCATGTAATTATTTTGGAAGAGAGTTCTTATTCCCTGTGCCATTACATACAATCCATCCTGGCTATCAGAGCTAATGTACTTTATCTACAATTTAACCTCTTAATTCAGAAAGGAAGGGAATGAATCTCCATTACTGCAGCTGCTCTGGCAGAGGAGGGATAAAGCATAATGCAAAGTATCAAAATACTGGTTGCAAATTGTCAAAGCGCAAGATACAAATATTTTTGTCTGGAGTTAAATTACAGGTATAACATTCCTTTAAAATGGTTTGTATGCAAAATATTTTTATGGTGGAAATTAAATGTGTTTTAAATAGAAAATCCAATTCTAACAACACAGTCCCAGGTAGATCATCAGCAGAGCACAAATCCATAATTTCAAGCCCCAAGGACCACTACTATTGGAATTACAAGAGTAAGCATTCTCCCTCCTCCACCTCTCACTGATCAGCCTGCACAGAGAAGCACATCAGCAAAACACTGTGATCAAGAATCCAGAGGTCTATTCTTAATGCTGTACGGGAGCACTATCCCTCAACTACAGATCATCAGCAGGCTTCACAATGCAGCAGAAAAGAAAACTACTTGCAGCCAAAATACGGAATGTTCCTCCTAATCCAAGCACACAGGTAGGAGGATCTGTGTCTCACTCAAGAGCTTACTTGAAGGGCTCTTCCTGCGTAAAAAACTCTGTTTCTGCTACTACAAAAATCTATTAGACATTTCATATTGGTGAAAAAATCAAACCTTGTTAGTTTTAATCTGTACCACCTTAAACCAGGAGTAAGGTTTTGGAGAAGCCTGTGAATTAGGAAGACAAGGTTGAATTAACTCATATCGGAAGCATTGCTTTAGCCACTTTTTTGCTTTTCTTAAAAAAAGTCTTTAATTCTACAGATATCTTTGCTATTTTCCACAATTCTAAAAGAGAAAAAGAGACTTCTCTTATCCTGCTTATCACTTTTTTCTTCACACAGTTCATGTGACCTAAAACATTTTAAGAAAATCCTTTGTTTCCATTTCTGTTACCTACGCTCTTCATAAAAGTTTGGAGAAACTGTAAAAGTCAGATCTGTAAAACTGTGGCAAGACCAAGGACAAGCAAATGGTCATATTTTAAATTTAGAACTATTGGCCATCTTTCACAGTATAGCACTGTCATCTATGCCAAACATCTCCACCTCCTTCTTCACTATCATCTCCTGTGATAGTGCTAGATTCATGCTTTACCTCAGAGTAGTCTTCCATCTGAATCAAAGACTCCGAAATCTTCATGAATATCTTAACCATACCCTAGCTATACTTTTGCACTTCCCCAACTCTCCTTCCAAAACCTCTGCATTATGAAGTTTAGTAGTCCAAAACAGTCGTTGGATTATGCCTGTATTTTAGAAGCAGTGTTTCAGAACATGTTTTTTGTTTTTTTTTTTTTAACTGCTCTATTATACCCTGCCTCAGTTATCCTGATTTTTAGGTCTCAGTGAACTTACCTGTTTTTTCATCTCAAAATATTTGGATTTTTCCCCGGAACTGTCAACACTTGAAAACATATTTTTACATCTTTCCCAGCTCTAGAATTCTTCCACTTTTTAAACTGTGAATAAAGTCCTGTCTTACAATATGAAAATCTAGTGGAAAAGCGTAAGGAATAGTTCGAGTAATTTTGCCATCCCCTCTTTCCCCAATTTCAAGAATAATATCTGGAAGATAATCTCTAGTGAACTCCCATAACAGCATTTTTCTAAGCATACTTCTAGTAAAGTTAGAGTTCTGTTCTTGTAAGGAGCTTTATAATTTCAAATGCAGCAAAATTTACAGGAAGGGGCCTATCTAAAGAGAGTTTAGATGGAAGGATAGCGACAATTTTTACTATTCAGGAGCAGAGGACTCTTGCGTCCTCTTTATCTCCCTGCTACAAGCGTCTCTGCTTTCTGTCAAGAGAATGTTTGAAACACAACAGGGAGGAGTAAAAACTGAAAGTAAGGCACAGAAAGAGACTCCGAGATGAATTATAAGAGTGCAGTATGAATCCTATTGGAAACATCCATTTTGAAATAGCTAGCAAGCATTCTTGCAAAACAAAGTTCAGAAGGTTAGTTGTTGAGCCTCAGCCATTGCAACACTCATATTAATATTTAAGGCTATCAGTTTTGCTCAGTTCTTCTGCCTTTCCACAGCTGACTTTCAGGGTTTACAGTACTTTCTTTCTCTCCTCCTTAACCTTGTCACTGCTTATTAAATAACTCCAGAGATTAGATTGCTTCATGATGCCAAAAAGAAAAAGTATGCTCATGTCAGAGGGGAGCATTTGCTTCCAAATACAAAAAAGGCAGGCCATACTTGACTGACAGATATATGTACACATATTCATTTGTACACACTGCAGGTCAAAATAAAAAAAAAGAATTTTAATGAGCTAAAACATATCCACTTCAACTTTTTTTTTTTTTAATCACAAATAAGGATCAGTTATTAACTTAGGAACTTCTGCTCATGAGCCTAACTTGTGAGTCATACAGAAACTGAAGGAAGTGGAGAGAGGAATGAATTAAGATAATAGAGAAACTGAGATCAGTGAGAAAATCCTCAGGAGTGCACAGCTGTCAGTCATGTAAACAAAGAAAAATAAAATTAATGCATTAGTAAAGTGAATAATAAGGACCAGCAAATTAAAGCCTACTCCACTGACACAAAATGAGAAAAAAAAAATTTAATGACTCTATGCTGTTCATACCTATCATTTAAAGGGATTGGTTTAAAACTGAAAAAAACAATGTATATTTTATACTTAGCTCATTATTTCAAGAACCCAGTCTAGAAACATGACATTTTTATCCTATCACAAGTCCATGATGATTCATAGGCAACCTTAAATCCTTAAAAAGAAAAATTTATTTTGCTCTGCCCACCTCTATGACAAATTTGTAGTTTAGCATTCTTTACATTAACCTCACATATCTGCATGATTTGCTGAAAAAAGGCATATTTAGCTGAACAGCTATTTCAAATACATTACTCCCATATTTGGCACTTAAGTAATCTATGCGCTATGCTTTTTTCCTGTCAAAATATACTTTAAGTATATTTATATTGTTAAAAACACAGTTAGCAAGAAACAGGCATTGGAACTATCACCCTACAAAAAGATTTATTAGCAGATTATTAACACATATAAAAAAGAAGCTGCTGAAACACAATCCTGGCTCAATGAGCTAAAAATTAACCATAATCTGCAATAATCAATATGCTTTTTCGGCCAATATCATTTTCACATGCAAGTTCTAATTGCTAATTTTTATTACATCTCAAACAAGAGGTCCACATAATTATGATCGCTGCAAAAAGAACAGAAGGCTTGACTTTGAACAACAATGTTAGGATAATTGTAAACAGAGGCAAAGAGATGTCCATTGTGATCCACGCACTACTGGAAGTCCTCTGTTGTGATCACAGTCACATGGAGCTTCATTTCTTGAATCCTAATATACATTTTTGTTTAGCAGCATTGAGGAGAAAAAAAAAATCCAAGAGGATTAAAAAATTTGGAGGGAAGGGAGAAGTAAAAATCAAAGTGGTTATGCATATCCAGTGTAGAAAAGAATTCTTCTCCTTTACGCATGTTTCCCTATTCTAGTCTTAGTGGCACAGGCCAGTTTTATGTACAGCACATTTGGTCTGCTAAGAAACAGAATGAAAAGCATCTTAAATTTTATACAATATATGCTCATATATTTGAGCATGTTACTACACATACATGCTACAAATAAGCTTCCTCAGCAAAAGTTGATTAGCTTTCGCACATATATAAATGCCAAGTTTCATATGACTAAATCTTTTTAAGAACTGGAGTTTAAGATTAGAAAGTATCAATATAGAGTGAAAGTATATAACCAGTGTTAACAAATAAGAAAATGAGTATGCTGAAAAAAACCTGTAAAAACATAGCTAAACACACTTAATTTCTTACTGAAAAAAAACATTCACATTATGAGATGAGACGAATATTTTTGGGTGTCAGCCTCCTAAAGGAGGATAATTGAATAACTTCCCTCCTCTTTACTATAAGGAAAATGAAACAATTAACTTACCTTTAACACTTTTTCTGTTAACATCTGCTCCTTTTTCAAGTAAATACTGAGCAATTTCTTTGTGGCCCTTGTAACAGGAGATCATCAAGCACGTATGCCCATGACGGTTTGATACTTCCAAGTCCGCTTTGTGCTCCACAAGGTATTTTACTATTTCCAGGTGACCATCAAAACAGGCAGCTCTAAGCGGCGTTGAATTTGTCAGAGTCGTGTTGTTGACAGATGCACCATGATCTAACAGACACTGAACTACCTTTAAGTGACCAGCAGCTGATGCTGCCCATAATGGTGGGGCTCCCTCGATGGTCTCACCGTCAAAATTCACTGAACCACCAACTTCTATCGAAGCAGAACAATGGTCCAGCAAGTATTCCACCATGTCAAGGTGCCCATAACGAGCTGCCATCAGGAGTGGTGTGGCACCATTGGTTTTTTCTGACATAAGTAAGGCCACCTCTTCTCTTGTTTTGCTTGCCAGTAACTTGGAAAGGAGCCGCAGCTTGCCATCACGAGCTGCATTGAACACTGCTGTCTTTAGATCCATTTAGTCTGTACCTCTCTGTCGCTCAAAGGATGCACACCTGCCTTTTTTGGAGTCACAAACCAAAGCTTACTGGAAACACACAGTCCAAGCAGACCGTCCCCCACTTTTTCTCAGGTCGATTTTATGGAGGCGGGACAACATGGAGACCCTGAACGAGGTCCTGACAAAGCACTGATAAATCTGCAAAAGAAGATAACTCTGAGTGTTTTCGCCTTCTGCTTCTCGAATAGGCAAATACAGCGATACTTTTTTCCACAGCTCCAACAAGGCACTGCCTGTGGCGCACCAGCACCCAGCCGCCTTGCCCGGGCTGTGCAGGGCCCCCCCGCAGGGGAACTGTTGCGCAGGGCCCGGGCCCGGGTCCGACCCAGCCCAGCGCCACCCGCGCCGCGGAGACCCTGGTCCCTCCGGGGGGGGGGGGGGGGGGGCAGCCCGCCCCGCCGCCAACGGCCCCCGCCCGGCCCCGCGCCGCCCCCGCGGACTGGGAGCCAGCGGGGAAAGCAGCCGGGCTCGGCCGCCGTCCCGGCTCGGTCCCGGGCACCGCCGCCGGCCGCCCCGGGCCTGCCCCCCCATCCCCCGCCCCCTCCCGCGGCCCCCGCCGCCGCCGCCCCCCTCGCGGCCTCCCCCGCCGCCGCCGCCAGCGGGGGAGGGCGGCCGGGCGAAGGGGGCCCCGGGCGCGGGCTACCTTCCCGGGCCGCCGCCGGAGCCGCCCTCACGCGGAAGCGCCCGCCGCCGCCGCCGCGCCGCCCGGCGCCTCCATGACAGGCCGGTCCCCGCCGCAACTGGCCGCCGCCACCCAGAACCGGCCCTGCGCCGGGCGCGGCGCGGCCTCTTGGGCGGGGCCCGGCCGCCGCCGTGCCCAATGGCAGCGGCGCCCGGCCGCCGCCAGCCACTCGCAGCGGCTCCGGGGGGCGGGACTGTGCCGCCGCGCAAGCTCGGCGGGGAGCGGCGGCGGCGGGGGGCGGGGCGGCGGCGGGGGGCGGGGCGGGGCGGGGAGCGGCCGCCGCCGCCAGGGGGCGGGCGAGGGCGAGGGCGCCCCGCGGCCGCCGCTGTAGCGCGGCGGCGGCGCCGGGGCCGGGGCCGGGGCCGGGGCCGGGCGAGGCCTAGCGCGTCCGGGGGCGCCGAGGCTGGCAACGGCCGACTCGCGGCCGCCGCCTGGCGGAGCGGGGAGCAACGGCCCCTGCCGCGGCCCGGCGGCGGCGGCGGCGGGGCAGCCCGGGGAGCGGCGGGGGCAGCAGGCGGAAAGCGCTAGGAGCAGCCCGCGCGTTTACGTGCGCCCCGGCCGCGAGGGGCCTCCCGCTCGGGGGGCCGGGCAGCCGCGTTTGGTCTCCACAGAAGCGCCCGGAGTTCGCGCTTCAGGGCAAACGCTCCGGGGAGCCGCGGCGGGGCGGGAGGCGGCTCCCGCCGGGTCCCGGCACGGCGGGGCGGGGGCGGCAGCGCCGCTCGGAGCCCCGTCCCGGCACCCATGTGCCGGTGTTTTCCTACCAGCGTGATTAGCCTGGGTACTGATGTGCCCCTCTGTTAAACAAATATTTCTCTTTACTTTTCACTTGATATTTCAGCTCCTTGTGTTTGCTTTGCTATCGACAGCATTGTAAATAAACGTGAATAATTCAGTGGAATATTTCAGTCCTATTCTGGGCAGTCTGTTTCAGCCAAGCTACTTTAACACTTTGTCAAAAAACACAGAGTATCCAGTTTCAGACACAGCCTGCGCTGTGTCTGCAGCATCTCCACTATTACGGCCATGCATTTCAAACTGGGATGACTTAACCCTTCCCATGTATTTCTACAATAACTGGGGAATTAGTGATAATGACATGCATCTTTGATTTTGCAGCTGCATTGAGTGGTTTTAAAATCAGCAAAAAAAAAAAAAAGACTGTATATTTGTCTAATAAAGATATTTGGGGAGAAATACCTGATTCTTGCAGAACACAGGAAGCTCTGGCTCTAGCCAATATCACTCTTAGGGATGGTCATTACTTCCCTGACATGGCAAGTGGCTTACTACAGACTTGGTCCTGACAAACATTATGGGGAGTCCAGCACGTTTCAGGATTAGGCTTGGTGTGATCGCTCCTGCTTCAGATTTACAGTCTGGGGAGATGAAGGGGGTGAACACAGTCCCAATTAAAATGATAGATAGCATAATTTTATGACTGTCACTGCATTATGTGGCACTAGCTAGAACAAACATGAGGACTACAGCTCCTCTGGATTGCCCTGATAACGCCATACCTGAAAGAGATGATTTCTACAGTGTTTTCTGATCCATTAAAAGGATAAATATACATTGGTATCGACTAGTATTTGGTTTATTCCTATAATAAAACATAAGGGACAAACACCACAAAAAAAAAACACATCTGAGCAAGGGAATGTAACTTCTATGACAACAAATATATTATTGGTAAGCCTCAGAAAGGAGGGAAGTCCTGTACAGAAACAGTCCTGGAAAAGACCCATGAGAGTTAATCAGCAGTAATTTGGACATCAATTTACAATGCAATCTAGTAGCAAAAAAGAGAGCCCAATGCAATTTTTGGTTGTACATGCAATAGCAATATATCACAGCCTGGGCTGCTGTTTGTGTCTTTGTATACAGCACTGGCGAGACTGCACACAGACTGCTGATTACATTTCTGCAAACCTCAGAACCAGAAAGATGCAAACAAACTGAAGGGGATTTAGAGAAGAGCAATCAAAATGATTAAGGAGCTGGTGGTATTAATTTATGAAGAAAGATTAAAATACCTAAATATGTATAAATGCTAAATTAGAACTAAGTGTGTGTGTGGGGGAGAATAGGGAACATTTTACAGATGGGTGAATGGAACAGAAGAATTATTTGATGAATTTTACAAGATTTAGTCAGCAGTAAATGGGAAGAAAAAGAACAAAGGAAAATGCATGCTAACATCAAGAATAACATTCTGGTAGGAAGGCTCTGTTAAGCTGGAATAATCATTTATAAGTTGTGGAAGCTCATTGATAGAGTCATTTAAAACCAGACTGGGAAAGCATATCATATCTAAATAACAGACTGCAGGGAACAGTTCTGTGCGAGCAGGAATACAGATATGATAATCTAACTGACCTTTTCCCTTCAATCCCTAGAGATTTCAGTGCATTTTCTCCAGGAGAAGGCGGGCCAGGTCCTTCGGACGTCTCCCACCATGCCCGGGTGCTGAGGCAGCAGTGTGCGCTGCCTGAGCAGCTCCCGGCCCCTTCCTGCAGCTCCCCGGCAGCCTGCACCAACGTAACCACCAAAGGGAATAGCCCAGCCGAAGCGCCGAGGGATACTGGCGATAGGCAGCAAATCCTGCACTGGTTGGCCTACAAACTACAGGTCTTTATGGTCCCTTATAAAGTAGTAGATGCAGCAGCACTTCCAAGAATGTTGAACACAGGTATATTGCCACTAACGCCCAGCTCTGAATGAGGTTGAGACCCAGGGACAGGGTCCACAGAAGGGGAATTGGGCAGGCCGTATGGAAACGGGCCACAAGCCCTCTTGTTTAAATAAAACTCTGTGTACTTGTGGAAAATAACAGATTTGCCTTGATATTTCAGAAACCTACCTTAGAATCACTATGTGCAGGCATCTACGAATTAAACAGAAAAATAAATTATTAAATAAAAGTTGACAGCAATTATACTTCTTCACATGTCCTGCTGCCATCCTTGTTTTCAGTGCATAGTTTCCTTTCATATTTTGATATACATATGTCTTTAAAAATTATTTAATCATATTCATATTTTATAAAGGCCATGCTCGGGACACCGTCGAGCTTACAGAGCTCTGACAAAGCAGCTCTGTGCTGACCACCACTACACTTCCACGGTTCACACTTCCACACCGCCCTGCTGCGATGGTACCTGCTCCATCACATCTGGCTTCTGAAAGGGACTGAGCATCGCTTGTCAGGATACAGCCATGTTCCGGGATTTTTCTACTGCAGTTGTCTCCTGACTTCTGTCTGGCTTCCCAGACGTAAAGGGCAAATACATTGACACAGCATCTCCAAAACACTCCGAAAAACAGAGATACCAATTCCTTCTTTAAGGCTTCAACCTTAATCATTTACAGCCAGTTAATGCAGTTGCCAGCATGGAGGCATGATGCCTGGGGCAATTTCCTCTGACTTCATGCCTCTTCCATCGTGGCCCTGTGCCGGACTAAGAAATAAGTGGGAACACCCGCTGCTGGCAGTGCGTGAAGCCCAGTGTTTCGTTTCTGTTCTTTCAGTGGCTAGTGTTAAATCTGCTGTCATTCCCATGAGGAAGGAGGGAGGTGCCCTGTCATTTGTCTGGTGTCAGACCAGACATTTTGGTGGTGCCCCCAAACTAATACTCAGTCCACAGCATTAGCAAAATCAGTTAGCCTTGAGGGCTGATTGGTCTTGTGGCATCCTTCCCCAAAATATACTCTTTATTTTTGAAAGCTGTGAATGGAGAATGGTGTTAAGTGGAATAATAATCTATGTTGCTATGACTTAGTTCTCACCTCAAGATATTCTTGTCCTCACACAGCTATTCATAGGAGACAGCAGAAGGTATTTGTCACATATGCTACGGATTAATGGACTATTCACCTTGCAGACACTTACAGCTCTCTTCAGAGTGGTTCTTCCCCTGGTGACTGGGTAACATCTCTGTGACAACTATGGCACTGTGTTACACAGACAAATGTTTCACTGTTGCATCCACAACCTTAATTCCAGAGTGAAGGAGAGATGTTCATTTTGTTTCCAAATGTTAATAACATACGGAAAACTCATAGGCAATCACACTATGCTTGATGGACTGCTAGGTCTGAACCCATGCGACGGTTGGTCAGGACTGCCATTGAAACCATTTTGAGAGTCAAACTCTGGTTGCAGAGAGAGATCCTGTTGTAAAATGCTATATCATTTGGTGTCATTCATTAAATCCTGCCTCCCTGGTTCCCAAAGGGACAAAGGAGGATGGGTGCACAATTCCAGCTTGCTTTGTCCTCAAGCCAAGCTGCACAAAGCAGTTCTGGTTGCCGGTGCTTGCCCCTTCCTCTGGCAGCCCCAAACATGGCAAGATGCCTCTAGTGAGACAGTGACGCTACATGCAGTCACTCTTACTCACATACAAAGCAGAAGAGCTTCGAGAGGACTGACACAGAGACCCATCCTGGAAAACGTCAGGGCCCGGTGACTGTGACACCCATGCCTGCAGTGGGAGATCCCTGTGCCCTGTGAGCTGGCGAGGGCATTTCGACCCGCACCCCCTAGGGCCAGAGCGAGGGTTCGAGCCACCAGCATACCCTCCACGCTCTGTGTGAAGCTTGGAGGAGTAGAGATGCAAGGAAATGCCTCCAGACGAGGTCCTGTGGCCGAGGCAGACAAGGACTGGCATGGAAAATCCTCCGGGCAGGCGAGCGGCAGCACCCCGGGAAGAGCATGGGCACAGGGTGGCTGTGTGCGCGCCAAATGCCCAGGAAGGACCGCACCGGCAAAAGGCTGGCTGCTACCCCATGGCCAGAGAGGAGCTGGGGAAATGCTCCTCATTTTTCCTGGTGAGAGAATCAGGCTAGCTTAGATTTTCATTTGCCTAATTGACACATATCTTTATGGCCAGTGGCTCACAGATCTCACTTTTTGTGCTGCTGCCTGACTAAAGTTCAAGCTATGCAGTGTCACAAAAAATCCTCTAGTCCCTTGGCTGTTTGTGACTGACTAAACCGCAAAGGCAGACTCACAAGACTGCAAATACTGCAGGCCTTGGACACGCACACTCAAGTATGGGAGACTGCACCTTTCTGTGAAGTAGTTGCATGTATAGGTTCAGCCTCTTTACACATGACTGCTGGCTTTTCCTAGCATGGCCACACGGCCTGATCGCCCTCCTTTGCGAGCCACGCTAGTGCACAGGCTTTCCTCACAACGCATATTTTTGCTCTGGCTCCTCACTGCCTCGGGGGGTGCTGGATGCAGCCCTTGGCCGCAGGGCCCCCAAGCCCTGGCCAGCGCAACCCCTGGGGACAAGTGCAGCTTTCGCCACCAGCAGCCGCGTGCCTCCTCTTCCTCTTTTGCCCACATCCTCCTCCAGAAAGCCTGTGACTTTTCCTGCACAGTGGTCTCGGCAGAAGGAGATGGCTGGCATTAGAAGTAAGAGGTCGCACTAGCTGAGCTTCCCTCTGGCCAGACGAAATTATCTATTGGCTACCTCCAGCCAACGCAGGTGACCGTAGTGAACCAGACCGTAGCCCTCCGGTCTAAGACCCCAAGCCTTCTAATGCAAGTCCACCGTGGGCAAATCAGACAAATCGTGAAGTTTCTTCTTTAACTGGCAACGCTTGTTTGTGTTGCCCTGTTAGTAAAATGCTGGGAACTAAATTCTCTGTCGCTGTGTAAGCGGACAAACTTAGTGCAGACTGGTATTAAATTTGTGAGAGAAGCTAGGAGCTGACTGGAGATTTAAATCTGCAGGAATTCAGAAGCTTTTGCAGGTTTTCCTGAACCACTGCAAGCTGTGAGCTTTTCTTTTCCTTTGGCAGCTAATTTACAGCTAGCGGCAGAAATCACGTGCAGCCTGTGTGTGAACACAGACCAAGCAAACAAATTCTGACCCTGTGAAGTACTTCATTTCTCCAGAGGAAATAAGCATCTCTCTCTGTGCACTCTAATGTATAAGGATGACATTTTGTTTCCAACGAAGTCAGCTGAGTCAGGATTTTACCCCAAGTATTTCCCTGAAAGCCGTAACAATATTTGAATCACTCATTTTCTATAATTGTATTATGAAATCAGAGATAGAAACAGGAAGAATATAATCACTTTGTTTAAAATTTGTAACAAAATTTTGTAAATCTCATACTGATAGGGCCACAAAGATGATTAAAGGACTGGAGCATCTCTCACACGAGGAGAGGCTGAGAGAGCTGGGACTGCTCAGCCAGGAGGAGGGAAGGCTCAGGGGGATCTTATCCATGTGTATAAATATCTGGTGAGAGGTGGCAGGGTGTCAAGAGGACGGGGCCAGACTCTTCTCAGGGGTGCACTGTGACAGGATGAAAATATAAATATCTTCATAAAGGGAATTCAGGGTCTAACTGACCTGCATCTTTCCTCTCTATCCTGATATTTGATGTGCGTGCTGCAGTATTTCCTCTCCTCTCTCTCCGCTGTCTCTGGAGCTACTTCAGCAGGCTAAATGGTACATTGACAGAGCTTGCAATTTTCAGAGATTTACAGATTTCTGTTAAAATGGGTAGCACATATGCATCTAGCTGCTAGGTCAGTATTTGCCAAGCTTGTGAAAGCTGTATTTTTCTCTAAGAAAATGAACCCAATTGTCTTCCTCTTGCGGCAATCCTTAGCGTGCATTGTAAAAGACCTGCACATCTGAACTCATACAACCAGAAGACTTTCCTGACAGCCAGGGTATGACCATATGTTGCCTCTTCAATGCCAATAACCTGGCATTTTGGGAGAGGCTGCCCTGGATTGCAGAGCACATCTCAAGCAGCTAAATTTGTGACTTTGACAATGCAGAACTTAAATGTAACAAGAGTAACTGCCAAAATAAAATCCTCTGCCAAACCAACATTTGCCACTTAGAAAATATTCTCAAATTCATCAACATAGTTTTAAGTCAACAGTTGACTAAGCCTTAGATAACAAAAGCACTGAAAATGAGCTTACTATACTTTATTAGCTACAGCTGGTGATGTTCACATTGCTGCTGTGGTAGGATCCTCTACCAAAGGGGTCAGCTGGGCACACACGTGACTCTGCATACGAGTGATGGGTTTGACTAAGCTTTTGCTCTGTTAAAATCCAAGTCTTAGCCTTGTGCCACCCAATGCCTCTCCTGCCCCACAAGGCGCAACCGCTCCAGTGCATTACAGAAGTGAAACTCCCAGGACGGGCGGCTCGCAATCTCTGTGCTGCCTTTCCTTTACCCTGTCCATATCACCCTCCCTTTCTGCTCCCTTCTTTTGCTCCCAGGCCAAGGAAAGGACAGGCCTGACAGTGCTGATAAAAATTTATCAACTCCTAGGCATTAAATCCTCAAGATTTCTGTGGTGGGTGGAATAAAAAATACATGACATCCTCTGCTTTCTAAATATAGAAGAGACATTTCACCTAAATAAAACCTGCTAGGCTAGTAATGATACTTGGGAATATGCATATTTAACTCCCAGGCGTCGGTCCCGACCCCTCCACTAATTCATCGCCGAGATCAGCTTCGGAGCTGGTAATTCAGGGAGTGCTCCGGGCTCACGGAAAGCTTTAAAGGCTACAGGGGGTGCAGAGTGGCGGGAAGCAAACATCTACGTGGTAAAACTACTTTGCCTCAAATAGATGCCAGCAGAAGCGGGGAAGGGGGAGGAAGCGGAGAAATACTCCATTTACCATAAGCAGCAGCTAGCATGAGCAGGGAGCGCAAACAAAACAGAGCCCAAGTGCTAGGCAACGCTTGGGATTGCAACACGCCAGGCGCTGCAGCTCCTGTGGGAGCCGGTGAGCGCACCCGCAGTATTTCAGGCCTTGGCTGGAGGGGCAAGTGCTATAAGCGTCCCTAGGGTTCAGCCAGCTGCAGCTGTAACTGTCCCTGGGAGCCTGCAAAAAGCCCAAGCGCTGAGCAATTCAGACTAGTCGTGACCTTTTGCATTGCCATATATATCCCCAAATCTCTGTGTCTGCAGCGAAGAATCCAAATTCCCAGCGGTTTTCAGCCGTGCGGGGGTGTGTATGTACGCATGCCGCCATACACGTATGTGCTTTCCAGCATTCTGCTCTCATTTTCCACTTTTTAGCCATTTACTCAAGTGACTGGTCAGAAACAAGAGCCTGGCTTTGAGCTCAAAGACCTCTGGCAAGAGCTTCCTATTAAACTGTGGGTACAGACCTTTCTGTTCGTCTGCCTCTGACTGCTGTCTCTAGCTTGCCCCCAAAGAAAACTAGTGGAAAAACCATTTACAACCCTGGTGTAATTCTACGTCAGGAGAGAGTGTTTTTTTGTTGTTTGTTTGTTTGTTTTTAATAACATAAGACTCAGATACTGAGTTTCTCAGTTCCCTTGTGCAGTGGTGTCTCTGTCTGTCTGTTTGGTGGTTTTGTGTTAAAAAAGACCTGTGTCATGTTAGCAGTGATTCTTCTTCTTTCTGAGCTGTTGTCACCCGGGGCCATCAGTGGGGCCCCTCACCTGCCCAAGGGATCCCCTAAAGGCTCTTCTTCACCTGCATTTAACCAAGGCGCTTTGAATTTCTGAGCAGCGCTACAATAGATGTGTATGTAACCAGTTTCCTTGTTATCTTGTTTACTTATCCCCTTGCTGCACTATGTGAGCATCTCCTCCATTTTTCCTGCAAATTGGATTACTAAAATACACTTTACTAAGGGCTTCTCTCAAAGACTCCTCAGAAGATTTAGTTAGAGCAGATTGGAGCTGTTTGCTTACTTTCTAATGCAAACTGCACTGAGCTTATTAAACCTGTTCTCCACAGATTGCCTGAGCTTACTTAAGATTTATAAATCTCTTGGATTTATTCCCTGAGTACCTCGGGTACTCAGGCATTGCCCTTTCCTTAGGTATCACCCTGACAACAGATACCAGCCAGAGACCTAAGGCGAAGCGCCCAGCACGGAAATCTGATAAGCAGGTACAGGAAGGGTGAAGAGCCTTATCTCAGTATATATATTTTTAACTTTTACTGGTTCCACAGAATGAGAATGATGATTTTCTGAGAAGAAAAGCTCCTGCTTTTACCCTGCCTTTCCTCTAGGAGAGGAGCACAGTGCAGGCTGAGGTAGCAGCCAGAACACTTCGCATTTGCCACATGCCAATTTGATTAGGAAGCATCTGATGCATGTGCCAGAAATTTTGCATGAGGAATGTACATTTAAGAGAGAAAAACAGACAACGGTTTATTCCAGTTAAGTCTCAACTTTTTTTTTTTTTTTTGGTGGAAGTCCTTAAAGGCCTTCAGGCAGAGCAAAGGAAAATTTAAAAACATCACTAATAATCTATTGCAGGGAAAGCCAAATACACCATTAGGCATATGAAGTGTTTCAGCTCTATTTCCCATTGCGTAATGCCATTCCTGTTGTGTAATGCAATGCGAGAAGACTTTGTAAATAAAATATAGGTAGCTTCACTATACTTCTGTGACATTGTCCTTATCTAACAGATGAAAAGGGGAAGGCATAGAGGTTACTGCTGAATTTTTGTAGGTCTTTAAGCATCTACCTTGCTGGGGGAAAAGAAGGGGGAGTTCAAACAGATTTCAGAGAGTGGGTTTTTTTTTCCAGATGTGCTTCTTTTGACATCTAGGCACCCTGAAAGCTCATGCCTCACTTGAGCTGCCCAGTGACGCTCGGGCAGGCGTGAAGAACAAGGGGTAGGGTGAAGCCTTCGCTCTGCTCCTCGGCTGCAAGACCACCCTTCCTCTTCTCTCTGGGCACATCCGAATTTCAAATGTTAACTAGGCAGCTGCTTCCAAGGCTGCTGTTGTAGCACAGGGAACATGGGTAGTCAGTACCTGCTTCTCCCCATTTGCTGCGGAGAAAGGAGAGCCCTTTGCGCGGGCCCAAGTAGCGCAGATGCTGCTGGCTGCAGAGCGCTTTAAGATCCATGCGAGTCTCCTTCACAAACGCTATAGCCATGGCAACAACACGCTAACTTCTCCTGGAGAAAGGAAATTCAGCTTTAAATGCAATTCCATACATCCAGGTTGTAGTGCAGTATTGCTCACAACTCTTTTGGCTGTTCTTCCCTCGTGGTACCAAAGACGGACTAGAGTAACATCCCTTACATCCTCAAGCACAAGTAGCTTGCGATGGGATGACATAAGCATGCCTCAGGCTTTTTTTAGCACAGAACACTGTTTTCCTCCCTTTGCCATGGTATCCTCGCGTACCCTTTGAGGCATAGCGCTCTGCCACGGGACCTCTGGGGACTTGGTGCACAGCCCCAGCAGCAGGACCACAGCTGAGCTGCAGTGGGCGCAGGATACAGCCTGAAATGGATAACACCAGTCGCGTTTGGTCAGAGCCCGTAACTGCCAGGCTGACTTTCCCTTAGTCGTCAGGTGCCTGTCAGCTCGCCGGGGAGCACGCTGATCACCCGGATAAAGCCTGGCAGGACGACAGGCAGGAGTCACGGCCAGCACCCAGCCGGCTGCGGGAAAGGTAAAGGTCTCTGCAGACGAGGCCGTGTATGGAATCAGTAGTGACAAGCTACAAATTTCCGCATGGAAACAAGAGGGCAAGTTTTGTTTGTAGGCACCAGCATACAAGATAGCTGCCTGTGTCACTCATGCAGACGGCGTGCAGCAGGAGTACTTTTTGGCTGAAAAAGCTATGGAAAGAAAACAACGCATAAGTGCAAGTGACTGGGGGACTTCAACCCGCAAACACCATCCGAGAGCTGCCCAGGAGGACGTTACCTGGGAGTACGGGCTCCTCACAGCCAGGCAGCTGGTGTTGCCCTGGTTTCTGGGAGCAGCCAAGAGAAATGGTTTTACAGAGGTGGAAAGGAGACGTAGCCGTGACGCACCAACTCGGCAGCTCAGGAAGGCAGGCTCCGGGCTGCCGAGGCGCGCTCAGCGCCCGAGGGGACTGGTCTCCCTTTTCTGAAGGGCTTAGCTAGGTAAGAGCCCCGAAGAGACTGCACCTGCGCCCCTTCTCTTTTCCTTTGTCTTCTGCCCCGGTTTTAAGGCAGACATACATACTTCTTATTCTCCTTATTTGCAAAATAGGGCACAGAGGCAGGATGTGCCCAAACTCACGCAACAAGGAAGGAGCAGCAGAGCCACGACGTTAGCTAACTTGTCAATATGGGATTTGCCTTGGTCCGGATGCCAAAGCCCCACTCACCAGCCCATCGCTTCAGCACAGGACAAACTGTTTTGCTCGGAGCTGACTGCCCCCACTCCCAGAATAGGCAACTTTCAATAATTCGGAAAATAATAAACTACCATATGCTTTAATTTCATTTCCACCAGAAAAAAAACAAAGGTTTCCAATGCTATTTCAGTAATTTCCTTCCACATCAGCACTACAAAGTTATCCTTAAATCCTATGTAAGTGGTTTACTGAATCATAGGCAGCAGTCCTATGAAGTACAGGAGGAAAAAAAAGCAGTGAAGATCCATCTTAAATCTGTTCAAATACACTTAAGAACTAGGATTTGAAAAGCATAAAATACAAGTAATTCAAAATGATGCGATTTCTGCGGCTCTCCTTTTCCAACCTGAGTTCAGAATATTTATCTTGAAGACAGTTTCCCGCATTATTCTAATATAATTGTTTATTTTTTTTCCTTTAAAGAATGTACCAAACCAAGCTTAGTCAAAAGGAGCCAAGAAAGTGTTTATTAAACAACAAAACATTCAGGATGCATCAAAAAGTGTTTGCTATATAAAAACAAAGTGCAATAAAAATATCTACATATTTAAGCGTCCATTTCTTAAAGTAGCAGCTTATTTCGTAGAGTGCCTTTCATAATATATCAGTTTCATAATAATGACAAGTATTCCTCATTTACTTATATTTTTCAGTATCAGCCACAAGATGTGAAGAGCTGTACCTGTTAACGGAAGACAATACATCTCTGGCAGAGCTCAAAAAATAAAGACAAAACCAGTTAAGGGTGGTGGAAAGCAGCATCTTGTGCTTCTAAGCAGGCACAGCGACAGTTGTGTTGATATGCAGCATGCATTCCCCAGTACTTAATTAACATGCCTTCTCTGAGAACTTTATCATTAGTTTTATCAAAAGAAGAGTTTCTCTTCCTTAACAGAATAAGAGCAAAAAATACCACTTCTGCTTTATTCTAATCATCACCTGTCTTTACATAGCTTTTTTCACCATCACAAGTGCTCCAGTTTCTCTTTCATCCTTTCTCTCCTCCATATCTCTCGCTGTTGCCTGTACGTAGACTCCTGGAAAATCCTCTCCACTTGTTTTGCAAAGCCAGGACTGTCTTCTTCCAGGGCATTAATAGCCTGCAAGGCAAAAGGAATCTTCTCCCGGGGAAGTGGGTTATTCAGCGGCCTCACAGGTATCACAGAGTTGTATTTATGCTGTTTGTTAAGAGCATTGGCAAGGCAGGTGTAAGACTGAAACTCACACCAAGGACCATTCAGAAAATTTTCTGTCAGTAGTATAATAGTCCATGCCGAGCCATTCACAGCATCACCTAAATTTTCCAAGATATGTTTACCACAAGGCATCTCAGCAAAGATTATTCCAGGTTTAATACAAAATTTATTCTGCAGCAGGTTCTGGATCCGGATGGCTTCATCTACATCATTCTCAGCATGCAGGATCACAAACTTATAGAAAACACCCTCAATATTCTCATTACTGCTGCAAACTCCTGGAGACCTACTTGCAGGCTCCCTGATTTCAGCAGAGAGGCCACACAATTCATTAACTTGCTTGGAGTCTCTCCGACCCGTACGCATATTCTTAGCCTTTTTGCTGCTATCTGGTGAAAGAGTTGGTTTGGAATTAGTACTGCCCATTACGACAAACACATCCAAAAATGAGTTGCTGACGCGATTAGCATCTGTTTTTCCATTCTAAAAAAAAAGAAAAAGCAAAAAAGCCACTAAATCTTAGGACAACATAAAAAACCCTGTTCTTGCCTTTTTTGAAATAACACAAGCTATTTTGACTGGGGGAAGCTATTATTCATGCTAATGAAAGAAGGCAGAAATACTAAGAAAAAAGCTGATACTTCCTTTTATAGAAGCTAGTAATTAAGATACCGCACTAACAAAACCTGCCAAAATCCAAACACATTTTTAGCTTTATGCACAAAGAGTGTGCAAGTACAACTCTCTTGTAAGAGTACATCTGGAGAATTACATATACGTCCAAACCAAAAAGATGACACCGAATTGCATCCAAGTCAGAAAAAGCAAAGTCACTATATTACATAGTATGCCATACAATGCATTAATACTCTTTTAATGGATGTGGCCAAAACATACCAAATCCTGCAAAATGTAGAATATAACTATAATTAATCAAATACAAAGTATGTGTATAAATACCACAGATAAACGTATGCTTTACTGAAGTTCAACTCATTTGGAGAACACATTTTGAAGAGACATGTAGACATATGGCAGAATTGGGATCAGACCTAAAGCAGTGAAAAGATTCTAGCTCATTTAAGTGGTAACTAGAGTAAGCTTAAATGATAAAAAGAAATATTATGCATGCGGTCTGTGATAAGAAAGGAGCAGTGATAAAGGAACTCAAAGAAATTGCCTCTGATCAGGGATACAGTGAGAAAAATAAGATCTTGGAAAAGTGAAATCATTTAGGGTGATCCAATGCCCATGCACAGGAAGAATAAAATTAAGAAGAAAGAAAAATGTTGAATACCAGGAGAAATTTTTTTGGGGTGAGGAAAGCATTTGTGTTACATTAGTCTGAAAAGGACAGTCATGTTCTCATTAAGAGAACCAGTGTATATGGAAGGATGCTTCTGCACCCTCCTCCCTTCAGTCCATCAGATCATTTCATAATGAGTTTAAAAAATTTGTACTCAGGCATATAAAGTAGGGAACACTTCCTTTTCTAAATACAATCTACAATTGAATTCAATAACTATTGAAGACAACTAGGGATAAATCCAATACAGCTAACAGTTTTATTATGTTTTATTTGGCTTTTCACACCTACAGTTTGACATGACATCAAGAAAACAAATTGGTAACTTTAACCTTTTTAAAATGAGGAAATAAGAACAATGAACACTGAAGAATAGGGAATCAGACCATTTTGCACATTCTTTTTGTATTATATTTTAACATAAAAAAGTAGCTAAGTTTTCATTTTGAACTGGAAGAGAAAAGGAGTTTTATCTTTGAGCATTTATGGAAAGATATGCCACCATACGGGCACATACAGACACTGGTAAATCTTGCTTAATTATAAGGTGATTGTTCTGACCTCATCACAGTTGCACTACTCATGTACTAAGGAAAATAGCCAAGAGATTAGCAAATCAATCATGACACGCAAGATCTAAACTATAAACACAAGAAAACGATAGGCAGTCATTTTTTCCCCAGTCTTTTCCATATGTAGTTCTCCTAAGGGTACATGGCTGAATGTGTATGTTAGCACAATATCATTGGCTCTTTTTGTCTTGTCATCTAAAAAAAATCCACTAGCCCAGGAGAGTAGCACATTTCCATCAAGAATTTTGTCAACAAGAAGTGACAATTCAAGCCGTTTTTAAGAAGTCTCAGCCATCAACTATAGACACCTTTTTTTAAACAGCTATTTATTGATAAAGCAATACAAAAATTAAAGGATTTATGACAATGACTGAATTATTTTACAATGGTCATTTACAAAAGATGAAGGTGTCTGAAAGCCCAGCTGCTATTTTGGAAATTTTTAATTGAGCTAATTTGATCCAGAGTGGTCTTTCGGTTAGCAGGTCCACTGGACCTCAAGATTCCTTCTTTGTTTTGATAAGCAGATACTACCATTAACACAGCATGATGTGGTTTTTGCTGGCACACACTATTAGACTAACTGATACAGTTGGAAAAATTAGACAAGCTTTTGGGTGCACAAGCCTGAAAATCTGAAGGTAGCCTTGGAAGGCCTGAAAGTTTGGCTGTTTTTTCATACTGTACCAGTTACATTATAGAAGATATTACTTCAAGCAACCCATGTCTCACCTTTGTCCTTAGACCACAATGGTCTGGTAAAATACCATTCTGACAGAGGCACAAGGCAATAACATAATTTAACAACAATGCAACAGTTGATTTTACTAATCAGATTAGCTGTTACTCTCTTGGATGTTTGCTTGGGAACATAACATCAAGAAATAGATCAGTTCACCAAGAACAAAACAGTGGATCTAATTCCTGACATTTATAAATTGAAATTAAAAAGATTATTTTCCACACCATTTAAGTGCTTCCTGTTTATGGACATACTTGATAAGCTGAAAACTTTCTCTTGCTCCTCGGTAATTTGCTTCTTTTCCACACCATATGCAAGGCCTTCTTAACATTTGCTTGGTGCTAATTTGAAACATTTGTGTTGAGGAGGAATGCATACAAGCTACACAGATACCAGAAAAACACAGTATCTGGCTTATCAGCCTTGAAATAAGACAGATGAATTGTTCTCGCAGTGTCTGAAATCCTGTGCATAAACATGCATACATGCACTCACAAACTACTACATTTGTACAATGTAGAAGCCTTTTTTTTCTTGGCAATACTATAACACATTTCACCTTTGGTTGAACAGCACCACCTTGCGACATATATGCAGTACTATATATGCCTTTATATCAATGCCATACTTAATAGAATACACAGCTACTAGGAATCACTCCGTTCCCATGAGCGGTAGATCCCCTCCTAAATGGCTCTGTTCACATTTACTTCAGCTTTACTCCATTTCACTTGCATTCACCTCTGAAACAGGGACAATTGATCCATGATCTATCAGCTCCCAAACCACTGGCACAGTAAAGTAAACTGGACTCCAAATCTGGTAATTCTCGTTTGTTTTGGGAGGACTGCTTGTGTTGTTACAGTTACAATGCTGATGTACTAACTCCTAATAAGTTAAAGACTAATCTGTCTTTCTTGCTGGGGCTGAGGTGATAGGCAGAAGCAATGCAATCCATATGCCTCATCTATGAGATGATGCCATGGGATTTTTGAATTTTAAGAAACGCCAGAATAAGTTCCAAGCAACAGATAGGAAGCCTGTACGTAGGCTGGTGACTGAAAAGAAACCAACTAGGAATAAAAATTGGTAAATCCATGCCAATATCCTTTGGGGAGGCAGTGATTTTGTCCAAGATCCAAAAATGAAGTTTTATATTATTATAATCCACTCTTTCTTTGTGCTTTATTTGGCACAGCACAATAATGAAGAGTGCTTCCAAGAAGAATTAATGCAATTTCCTCCTCTCTCAGATGCCATATTTTAGAACATTACAACCTTTTAAATAAGCAAATAAGGGCCAAACTAGCATTATGTCATTCCCTCACTACTGTCCGGGATTATACTTCATCTTTTTAAACACCGACAAGAGAAATGTTTTGTGGAGGACAAAATGGCAATATTACATCTTTTCCATGACACAAGTATGACCGTCCAATATTTGGGTCACTGGATTTTTGGTGTGGTGCTAATGTTTGCTTGCAGAGAGAAGAGAAAAAGAGCTACAAAGGTTATGAATTAAAGAAAGGAAGAACCTGATCGCTCTCGTCTCAGTGGAACCCAAACCTTAGGGGGTCAAGCGTAGACGTAAGACATGTTTTCAAAAAGCCTTTCCTGATTACTCATGCCCTTACAGATGAACAAAATCTTACACAGAATCAACTCTTCTAGCTTGAAGAAAAAAATCTATTTTAATATTTATGGTCTTCCTCCCTTCACAGATAGGATGGTGGTAAGCTCACAGATGCAAACCTACATCAAAAATAGTCACATTTTCCTTTCCAGATGAAAGATAAAAATAGTCTTCTGAAAACTAATGTCCCTAGAGAGCACAAGAGCAAAAGGATTCCCAGACCAATCTACTGTGAATTTACTTGACACAAGAGACACTGTCAGTAACGGGAGTCGCCACCTGTGCTGCACTTCCAGGCACTGCTAACTCACCCCAAACCACACAAGGATGTGCGACAGAAGAGCGCACTCCTCAAGGAGCATGCATGGAAAAGCTCCTACAGCTATTTAACAGTTGCCCAGCACAACTGTGAAGATCAGGACAAGGCACACAGCTGCTCCACTGCAACCTTACATCTTCCATAAAGAGGGGAGCACTGATCCGACAAACCTGCGTGATTCACAGCACCAAAAGCTCTTTGGCTCTAGCAGAAATCATCTTTCAGGCACTTGTTTACAGGCCAGGGGTTGCTGGGGAGCTTGCTGTGCTAAGCTCTAGGCAAGACATGTAATAACAAGGCAGCTTCTGTCTCTGAAAATGAGCCAGCGTAAGCTGTGACAAAACGCAACAGCTGGATGACACAAGCGGGCTGCCAGCGTAACGTCCTTTGTGCTATCCTTGCACTTCTGCCAGCCCTCACTCACCCAGGCTGTGGAGACGCTCGGCTCCAAGGAGCTAACAGAATAACTGCATTCATACAGTAACGCGCCACGAGGCCTTACCAGCTCATTTCACTGACATTTCAGGAATCCCCAAACCTCAAAACTCAAGCCTTACCTTTCTCATCACCATGATGCCTGCACTGTACGTTCTTAGAACAACATTTAAATACAATCTGCATTATCTATAGTTTTGCTTTACCCGTTTTACTCCAGCACCTCTTACTGCAGATAACTGAGAACTGACTATACTTAACACTGAAGATATGATGATGTGACAGGCCCTTCCTGACTTAACACACCAGCAATGCAGAAATACACCTTAATGCTAATGAATGGATTACACTAATTTTTAAGTAGCTCTTTTTGTTCTAAAAGTCAAGACAGACGCATCAAGTCTCATAAAATTAATTCCCTAATACCTTTAGAACTGTGATACAGCCCCAAATGGATGTGCGTCAGGAAACTAAAATCGGACAGTTTGCATTACTAGGGAACGCGGTCCTCCAGTCTGCTCCCTGAATCAATCGTGCCAGCCCAGCATATTAAAGCACTCTCAGCTTACTGTATCTAACTGAAAACCGTGGCGACTGGAGAACTTCGAGTTCGATACCCCTCCTGAAGGAGGGCCAAGTCCTCCGAGGGCCAGTGAGGGGGACAGCTGATGGGTGGTAACAGCACCAGTTGCCCAATATCTGTCTGCCACTGCACCTCTGCTGGAGCTCCAAGTGACCCAGCTGCAGGTCAACTGTACACAGTATTTGTCACTTCCTGACACGTATTTAGCCTAGTAAAAAAGCGAGTATTGTCTAAATGCTGTTCGGCCTGGTCCACAAATTAAAGGGTTCACACAGAGAAATATTTGATTTTGCTTCAAAGAATCAGGCTGAGCACAGACAAGTCTGTCAGCCCTCGCAGAACAATCCCACTGTTCAGGATCTCATCAATACATCCTTTCATAACTCCCTAACAGCCTTCCAACAGTTTTGATTAATTTGGTTCAGCACATTCCCATATGCCATCTTGTACCAGAAACTCCATGTACTTGAGTAATTATTTTAACAACAGTTAAAACCCACTTGTTTCACATGGAACGTGGCCTTGGATGACTATGTCGTATTCAACCACAAACATTTTTCCTCCAAGAGTCCTGCTACTCCCCATTCTCTCATATTGCTCCCTCACCTTCTAGCACTCCTGCGGAGAGCTCCACAGCTTTCTGGCCTCATAAGACATTGCACATAACAGAATATTACACACAGATATCATCCTCTGTTTGCACTGTTCAGACAAGACTTCTGCACTTTAATCTTTAAAATTCATGTTTTTTTTTTTTTTGATCAGGCAAGCTTGCTCTTCTCTTACAGCTGTAGTTTTTCCTACTCAAAGATATGCAAGCCATCTTTCTCCTTAACATGATTTTTTCAGAAAAAAGTTTCAAGGCTGGTCCTGTTCAGGTTTTGTTTATTTAGAAAGAAAAAAACAAAAAAATCTGGAAAAAAAATTGTCCTTAATATTATCATGAACTTTTTGCTTCATTTTTGAGGTCTGAGCTTACCCAGTGCATTAGCACTGTACGACCCTCACAGCTGTCACCTTTCCTGATACACAAAACCCCAATTTACATGACTGAAGTTGCCACACCATTAAAACCAGATTCTGCCATGCTAGTTCTACAGCAGCAATTGCACTTGCACACACCACATTTTGCTACCTGTCCTCTTTAACTGCCAGATACTGAAATCTGGTAAGGGAAGGGAAGGGAAACAGCACAGGCTCTGCGACATGGTGAAGCAACTGCCGTTCTTTGCATCCTGCAGCAACGCAGTAGCAATATCCACAATGCTGCATGGTTATCCCTGCGGACTTGCCCTGTTAGCAGGAGTTACAAACTGGCATGCACTAATTCTGTTAAGCAACCAGAGCATAACTGTAGGAGTCAACTCCAGCAGAGAGGGGATTCTTCCAAACATCTTGGGAAGAGAGACAGGGTAGGGGAAAGTCCGAGCGAAGGATTTTGGCATTAGTTATTTCTGTTACCATATAACCAAACCTCAAGAAAATGGGCAAGTCTGAGCTGGTATAAGCTATTTTGTTTGGAGAGGGTATTCAAAAGCAAAAATACATTTTATTACAAAAACTGTCCATGTCATCTCAAAATGAAAACACTCTTCTCTCCCTCAGTTTTCCAATTGTTTAATTCAGTAAAGTATTAGGAAGATGTACTTTTTTGTTGCTCAGATGCTTCCAAAACTAGGCAGTGGTAAATGTCACAACTGCTTTAAATGTAATTATTTTTATATTTTCAGAATTAAGAAGTTTGCCTTCCGTTTTCAACTTTAGATCATTACTGATAACATTTAAGAAGAAAACTCAAAACCAGCACAATCACTAAGGACTCTAGCATCTGGCATTTAATAGGATATGCTTTCAGCACACTGCAGACAGACCATAATCATTCAGGCATGAAATAGAAGAAATAAAATGAGGAAAAACAGCCCAAGCCCTCAAGAAAAGTATTTAACAACTAAAATTCTCATTAGCATATCCCTTCTTCTGTGGCTTAAGTAACAAGAATAAGGACGAACATGCAAGCTGTATAACATTAAGTGACATACCTTCTCACACCTGTATCTTAGCCAGCAGCCCTCATACCTTCTGCCGTACTTGGGCAGACCCTCATGGAAGCAATGATGGGAATGCAGCGTTTACAAGGACTCCATCACAGCTGTCTATATATATGTATTTATAAAAATATATTTTATATATGCATATTCTATAATGTATACTCCTATGTATATTTTAAGAGAACACAAGGATATATTAAAACATATTAAGAGGATACAAGTTATTCACACCCTCTGAATCATAAGGCCCCCAAAGGCGGTCTCAGTCATCCCTCTTCATCCACCTCCCGGATGGAAATCAGTTTTTAAAGTAGGGTGGGGTAGTTTGGTGTGTTCCCACTTGTATTCCTGAAGCCCTTGGGGGGGAGGGGGGTTGTTACAGAAGACGATAGAGACCCGTTTTGCAAGGCATTCGCCAGCGCTAAATCCCCGCTTTCCACTGGCATCAGCCCAGGCGGAATGACCGAGCGCGGGAACTGCAAGGAAATAAGGCGGGTGCCGCAAGCGCCGCTCGCTCCGCGCTCACGGGCGGAAACCGGCTTAGCGCGGGGCCCCGCCGCTCCTCCGCGCCCTGCAGCTCCGCGCCCCGCCGCCGCTCCTCCGCGCTGCCCACCGGATCGCAGGACTAGAAACCAATGAAAACCGCTACCAGAGGGGGGGGGGGGGGGGGAAGCAAAAAAAAAAAAAGCCGTGATACTTTTGAGGAAAAACTATTTTAGGTGTCCATCGGTTGCCAAAGAGGCATCACCAGAGTCGCTGCGGGGGAAACGCTAAACACAGAAGGTGGCGTGACACCCTGTGCTATCAAAAGCGAGCACGGCACTGCTCAAAGCCAGCACAGGAAGTTAAGCATCAGCTGAATTTAGCATAGCAAAAGTTAGAAGTTCACAACAGCCAATGAGCACGAAAAACCAGACCAGCCTTTGAAAAACAACACAGTTTAAAACTCTCAGGCCACTTACCTTCCCAGGCACCTTCAGATTAACTCATTCCACTTACTTGAGGAACCTTAGGGCAGCACAACTTGCTAGAAAAAGCATTTGTAAAAGGTCATGACAACATTAACATACAATCCTAAATAATCAATTTGTAAGTTCATCTTTGTCCATCAAATCTGCAGTTTACACAGACTTCTTTTTCCACATCACCACCACAAGCCAATGGGGCTACAGTGATACATAAAACACACTACCTTCCAGTCGTGCACGATGGCATCAAGCTATCCATGCAACCCCCGCTCCTTTTAGTGGTTTGGAACGAGGACTAGAAATCCGCATTTCATAAAGCATTTCCTTGATAACGTGCAATAAGCTTGCTTTGCTCCAGAGGTGCAGAACGCAAGCTGCAAAACCCGCACTGCTCCCTGGGGAAACAGCACCCCTTTCACATAAGAAACCTGCTCTAGTCACAGCAAGTACAGCAGCTTTTTTTTTTTTTTTTTTTTTAAATAGGAACCCGGCCTTGTACACCAGCTTTCCACACTGCCTCACACCGTAACTCCCCGCTGAACTGAAGCATCAGGCTTAAAACCTCTCCCTCAGTAAGGGGCGCCCGCCTGAGCCAGGAGGAAGGCAGGCGGCTGCGACCCTGCGGCAGCGAGTCCCCGCCGGCAGCCCACGTCTAGGGGGGCAGCGGCCGGAGCACATGCTCCCACTTCCTCCTCAGGCAGGCACTCACGGTCATGTGACGAGTCAGCTGATCCACCGAGTCATCTTTTTATTCTTACTAAATTGTTTTTAGTAGTTCTTTTTGTTTTGGTAAGATGGTCGATTTTCAGTGGAAGTGTGCTCTGGACCACCACAGCCTGTCTTAAGCTACCTTGAAATCCTGAGTGCCAGGCACTTAAAAACCACAATAATACACTCCACAGAAATAGTAGAATTTACCCACATTTCTAGACAAAAGCTTTCTTGAATCCACTTAATGTAAATATTCTTAAAAGATTTTGAATGCAGAACTACCAGCAGAGGAGAGCAAAAAAAACCAACCAACCAAAAAAAACCACAAAACAAAAACCAAACCAGGAGGAAAAAGCAACTTTTGGAAAGTGCCCACATATCAATGATGGCTACCTAAATCAGGTTTCTAAAACTTAAATTTGTCAAAGTGATATGCACCAGCATTCAACAATAAGCTACATAATACAAAATACCCCCTATCACAAATTAAGCTACCACAAGAATTAAAGTTATATCCCATCATTAGACACCATTATTTAATGTTTCTGGTTCATCCTGTACTAACCTTGTATCTACAGAATTAATGTCAACAGATGCAGTAGATTCCACATCATTCCTGGCATCAAAGGTCAAATACTTTGAATTCCACTCCAACAGCAAGAGATTTATAAATATTATTGCATGCACTGCAAAGAGCCAGTAACCACACTATCCTGCTCAAACTTGAGTTTTTCCAGTGACCGGAAAGCACAGCTAATTGGGAACAGCAGTGAACTGGTGCAATCCTCAATGCACAGTGATAGAAATAATGATCAAGTGTCACACAGATTTACACTTTTAAAAGTAATGTGTTAAAATACATGTCAACTTCTCAAATTGTTATTCAAAACTTTTTCAAGAATAATGCTCCCCCACCAAATGCAAACAAAACAATCAGACCACATTCATATATTAATTTTTATTTTCCCATACAATATTCACAGGGTCTCCTTTTTGTCCTATTTAAACTAAACTTTTTTTTGCAAACTAAAACAAGAACTGACATTTCAGGACATGAAAAGAAGTTCTGTAAACATAAAACATCCAAGGAATACCTGAAACCCAGGGCCTTTTGCAATTTAAAAACACAGCTGTATCCCATTTAATGCAGGGTGATTTAGTTGTGCATCATACCATTAAAAGAAACTATTCTTTTCATATATAAAAAGATGTGGCTTTCACCAAAAAAATCACAAAGCATTTCTTTACCCACTGTTGAAGTGTTAGCATGTGTTTTATTATATCCTATTCAGTAACTTACTTTAAAAAATATATACAGCTATGTTTAAACATGTGTATTTGTGCCATGTTTTTAATAACACAAAAATAAAGGCATTTTTAATCTATTGCTGCATATTATGCAGCAAAATACCAGAGGATTGGTTCAGACACCTAACTTCAATGCAAAAGTCAAGTCCACTAAACCTCTGCAGTGGGAGTAATATTGAGTTAAACAGTCCTACTTCACACATTCAAACATTAGGAAAAAGAGACATGTATGTGATGGCCAACCAGTATTTGGTTTATCCCACTGTTTGCCAATTTTGACAGCACACAGAACAACTGATTTAGTGGGAAAAAAAGAAAATCATGTTTCACATCTTTAAAACAAATACTTCTGTTGTGATTAGAGCTACTCACAAGTGATATTCAAACTTCAAAAGATTATAGTGGACACTATCAAAATTAAATCATGTTTTCATCCCATACTTGCATCCAAACTGCCCTATTTGCTTCATTTTTGTGTAATAAAGCACAAAAAATCCTGCAGATCAGTTGCTGAAACGCACAAGAACAAAGCATATAGGTACAACAGAGAATGTTGTGTGCAGGCATAGATCTGTGTCATAAGAAAGCAAGCACTAGCTTGTTCCAATTTTTGAGAGTCTAACTTTCTGGGAAGCTTGCATCCCCAAAATGGGACTGCAATATTTAAAATTCAGTACAAGACAGAAGGATACTATACATAACCCGAATTTAATATACATTAAGCTTTTTAATACCCCAGTGACCTTTTAACTATTTTTTTGAAGTGTTTACGTTTTTTCTTCAGTTTCTGAAAGAGTAGTTGATCAATTTGGAGACAAAGAATACTTGGTTTATTTTTTTTTAAACTGTCACAACACATTGAAGTCATCTTAGATAAATTATTCAGAATGCCCAAGTGTCACCTGTATGTGTACTTCTCAATTTTTTGCTGGAAATATTACAGGCAATTAATGAGGATTTAGCATTCTTTCTCTGCTCACTAAAAGCTAGTTTAAGTAGCATCTTTTAAATTAAGGTCAGTAACACATAAAAAAAGTTTTTCACCTTAGTTTAGTTTGTATGCATTTAAGAATTGGTCAGAGTCCATTTACTCCTCCAGAGCCATGTGAAGGAGTTTAGCCTTATTTTGACTAGCTCAATTCAAGCTACTTGTATGTACATATATTTACTACCTTCCACATCCAAATAAAACAAGACTTTACAATACATAAGCTACTAAAGACATGAGCAGTGGAAACAACTACAAGTCTACCAAAAAGATACCCTGAAATATTTAAAACATTTCCTGACCACTAGCAGAAAAGAGTGGCAATTAGATGCACAAGGCCATAATGTATCAGTGCACCACACACAGGGTAATAAAATGTACAGCACTCGTGCAATGCAGTATCAATATCAAATTGGCCTCTTAATAGGAAAACAATTTAGTAAAAAGCTTTGTATGTGCCTAACAGATGTAATAACTTTGTCCAGTGCTAGTGCTGTGTTACTTAACAAACCAAGTTACCTCTGGTCTTAAATCTGAAAAGCAGCAGCAGCATAAATGAGTACAGAGACTGTACAGCTTCAGTGACAAAGTTACAAGATTCCCTATTTTATTGCGTTTTTTTTTTTTAATAAACTTGGAGATTTGGATTTTTGAATACAGAAAGTGGATTTCCTGAGTAGTCTCAGTTTACAATTTGTTCAGTAAAACAAACATTGTAAAAGAGGAAATGCAATATATTTTAATGTAGAAGAATGTGTTTAAGCAAATGCACTCAAGTATAAAATTTAGCAAGTTTTGAATGTGGAGACTTACCAGGCTGGTGGAGAATTTGCGCCATGATGTAGTGTCAAGCTTGCAATAGTTTTACAAATAAGCAAAGAATATCATTGGATTTTTTTTGTTACAGCTAATCAAAACAGTGCAATAAAACATTCTGCAACTACAGTTCACCACATTTGCTTGTTTATAATCCAATACATTCAGCCCGAAAATTCAAATCAAATCAGTTTTTCATATATATTGTCTTTCATATCAGACAGTAGATTATTGGGTTCTTTTAAAGCATTATACCACAGATGGGTAATCTTATTGGTAAAGTCAAACTCAGTTTGGATTAAATCAGTAGAAATAATGAAAGGCTGGTCACTCCCAGATATTTAATACAAGCATCAGAAAACATTAACTTAAAGTTCTCTTTCTTTACTTCAAATTGGGAGTTCCTTCTGTATTTTAGGGGGCATATTTTGTGATTTTAATGGATGAGGAGGGGTAGACATTTAAATGTTGCACATATTTAGTTCCTTTGTACCTACAATTAATTGGAGAACAGTAATTTTACAGATGAATAGCACACAATGACCTGAAGCACTATCAGTGCCAGTTATGATCCAACACGGGTTGTGGTGGTTCTTTTATCTGAGAAGAAGCTTTTGAGGAGAAATACCTGCCCGATACTAACTACAAGAAGAATAATTGCTTCTCCTATTGACCAATAGGCTACTCTTGTGTTTAAATCCTCCGCTCTGCTGCGGCCTTGTGCTTCTCTCAACCGGAAATGAGTCTGATAATCGATGACAGACTTCAAAGCTTCATGAATTGAAACACAGGCAGACTCCATCTAGAGAAGTAAACAAATACACAGCTCTGAATAAAGAACCCTTCTAACACTTTTGCTGTTAACTTTTGTGGTTTGATATTTAAAACTAGGATTCACATAACTTTACAGACTAAAGATCAGCTTAGTCCGCTGTCAGGCTGAAATATTATAAAATTTAACTTTATTAATCAAATTCCACACATGAATGTGATGACTTAAGTACAGAAGCTTGTAAAACTGCAGATCCAATAAAAAGTGATGCACTAAGAACCACTATGAAATTTAAATTTATATATGTTTACATTCAAAAGGGAACATAAGAAACACTGTATTGAAATATATCAGTGATCCCCCATTTTTTAATTCTACATATACTAGCCAAACAAGCAGTAAATCTCCAGTAAATTTCCAGATTTAGGTAGCTACTAAGTAATTTATATCATTAAGATACGCATAGTGAAATAAATGAGCATATAATGTATACAAGTATGAACTTCACAAATAATTCTCACTTAAACTCAAGTTTTATAAAATCCTGAAGTCTAGACTACAGACATCAACATGTTCCTTTGGCAAGAAACTCTTCTGTTAGTCATGTATTATGTAAAAAGTGATTAGAGAAAGGACAATTCTGACAGTATCTTTTAGTGTTCCTGGATGCTCCCTAGCATATTCATGTAATAAATGCTCCAGAAAAAAACTGCCCAACACCATTTGTCATCTAAGAATCACATTTCATTTTCTAAACTGAAAAAACCTTTTCAATCTCTACATACTCCTGGCTTTCCAAGGCCTAGATCATTTTTCACATAAACTTCTTCCATTTTCAGTTTATCCTCTAAGTCAGTCAGTACCCATCACTGCCTGTTTTGAGCATCAAGAAATTAATGAATATATCTTCAAAATACTGAAGTTTTAACCAGTTACAGTTAATTATGTCCTAAAAGCAGTATTTCCTGAAAAGGAAATGTCTGGCACCCTAATAAGGTGTCTTAGTCACTTATATCTGTGCCAGATCTGATTTTCAAGTTGATGACTTTCAAGGAAGGTGTCCTGAACAAGTCTAAGATATTCTTCTGAACAAAATTCAGGAAGCAATTTCTTGCATTAAGTTCTGCCATCGATCTCACCGATAAATTATGGAGCCCTCCTACTCTGCAACAGGAATCTTAAATTTAATGAAGTCAGTCTGGTTTCAGGGATTTACCTTTTACAGTCCCTGTGAAAGTCTGCCTCAAATTTGGTCACACTACAAGCCTCAAGAAAACTGCAGCAAGCACCTGCTTAGCAAGGATACATTATATTACCCCTTCCCAAAGATCTTATCTGCATTGTGTATGAAACAACCCACTGATAAACTTCATTTTTCTTGTATCCTCTCCCACAGCCCAGGAAGGGCTGCAAAGATGCTAGATCTAGAGACTGCACCTTCTGTGTTCTGGTGTCAAGGTAGCAAAAAACCCACCAACCAGCCAAACAAAAAAGACAAAACACCCCAAAACACAACGACAAAACAAAAAACAAAAACACCACACAACAAAACACAGAATGAAGACTAAAGAAAGGACAGTAAGATGAGGAGCCAGGGAATCAGGAATCAAAAGACAAAAAGCAGAGAAGAAAAGTGACAAGAAGGAAGAGGTAAGATCTGTAATTGAATTCACAGCAGGTCACCTACTTATTACAAATCTTATCTACTGCAGACTTATATGGGATAAAATCAAGTGAGCAAAAGTTGATGGACATTTGGGAAGCAGCATTTATACCTGAGTCCAGACTAGTAAAATAGCAGCCATGCCCAGCATTTTTAAATGGTTGTTTAAAATGAGGTTTGGTGACAGTTATAACATAAAGAACATTAATAAGAACTAATGGAACAAGTGTTCCAAGGGAAGTTTTGATGGATTTAGTTTAGCCAGAGGTAGTGCAAAACTGTAAAATCCTGAAGAAAGAGGGGGACATTAGGAGAGTAAGCCTGGACTAAGAATAATGCTTTGACATTCAGCATCTTATAAAGGACAATTAGCTAGAAACCAGCTAAGCATGACTGATTTTGTTCATTTGGGTTTTACTTTGCTGGAATTTTCTTCCCATATTCCCTAAAGTTCAGAAATTTTGAAAACGTGATCCATTAATATCTTAAACTTTGTAAAATCCACACTTCCACAGACATAGAACCATAGCATTAAAAGGCAGTTCCCTTAAAAAAAGGATATACTGGCCTAGACTAAGTTACTAATCCTTGTTTCCTCTTAAACACTTGGTAATTCTTTCTCAGCTCTGTGTTCTATAAATCCTACCTTTAGGAAAACGTTTATTTTTACTAACTCAGGTTATTTTAAAGAAGCTCCAACCCATTAATTTTCAGAAGCGATATAGATATCTAGTGCAGTTGAACTGGAAAAACATTCACTCCACCTAACAGTTGCAGTCAAACACAACAGCATTTTACCTGGGTAAGTGCAGTTACTCTGTTTTCACTAGGAAACAGTGGAGGATCTTCTCCAACCTGGAAATCGAAGTACACAGTTTTGTGTGTGAAAGTAGAGAATTCATTGCTGAAGCAGAATTTGTATGTTCCATTTCTGGATGCAGTAAATGTGAAACTATCATATTGCTTCTTCATCTCTTTGTACAATACAATGCCATCAGGATCTTCCAACCGACAGTCAACATCATAATGACCTCCAGTGATCACCTGAAAAAAACCCCAAGAATTGTCTTTTTAACAGAACAGAGGTTTATACATTTATTCTCAGAAGTATGATTTGTCAAGTGGTACTACAAGATATCTTGATCTGGCAAATGTGTTTTAAAATATAATGCATTAATTTGAAAACCTGCCAATGCAAGTTTGCAAAAGTCATTCTCTTATGGAAGATGCATAGTTAACTTTTTTTTTTTTAATTCAGGACATGTAATGTCAGCTACTTCTTCAAACAGTTTACAAGAGAGATTTTAGTTACTTTGGTTTAGATACTGGTACTACACCAGAGGCTACAGTAGATGAAACTTGATGGGGCAAAGACATAACTGTAATGAATCAATCATTTACTATATCCACAAGCCCATCCACAGAATTGATTCAGCAAACTGAGATTGCTAAAATGCATTAAAACAAATCCCTTCTGTATGGCCTAATGGGCATTGCATAACTAGCTTATTAGGTCAAGCTGCTTTATGCTGCAGGAGTGGCTTATGTCCAGTAGAACAGGTATTACAACCTGGCTCATTTTCATACGTGTATGTCAACAGAGTGTCATTCTAGAGGGTCTGCTGCCTCACTTGTACAATTAATGACTATTTCTTTCCAACACTAGTACATTCAGATAATGCCTACAAGTGATTTGGGATTGTTTCAAGTATTTTCAAGCTTTGATTAGTGCTGGTCTATAGCACATTGTTCTACAGAATCGTACTAGTAATCCTATCCCCAAGGCAAGACCAATTGGCAGTTCACAATTTGCTATTCTGCTGACTCTTAGGCTAGCAGTTTTAAGTTTAATCCTTGCTCCCAATTTCTTGCCTTTAAGATAAAGCATCCTGAAGGAGGAAGAGACATGCATCCAAAGGCATGGCCCTTTATGCATGTAGAGAAGCCTGCTAAAATAGAGAAGTTTTACCTCCAGTTGAAATATCTGAGTGTCTATTCAAATATATAATGTTATGAAGATTTAAGCTGAAGGGCAGTTTTCGGTTCTCAGCACCTCTGAAAATCACTTGACACAATATAGTTTAAACTATCTTTTTATCTAGGTATCAGGTTTTAAGCATCCAGTTCACAAGTGATATCTTCGTATTTTTTCCAGAAATGTGATGACAGGACACAAAGGGCAAATGAGTTTAAGTAACCACTTCTCCAATGCATTATCATCAGGTAGAAACACTGCTTATTACAGCTCCTCTGAACAACCCATTACAAGACTCTGTTTTCAGGCTCCTACCACTTAAGTCTTTCAGACTTTAATCAATTATATTTGCGTTTCCTACCCTGGATATCTGCATCTAGTCGGGTTTTTCTCTTGCATATTTCATACAGAAATGATTATCTGGTTGCAAGGAAGAACACAGGAATAAAGTTTTCTGTAACAAAATAATGGCTCACCTTTGAGGTTTAGTCTCAGATTTGACAGGGATGTGCTTTTGACCACTTATATGAAATTCATTCACATACATCATGGACCCTGACAGGGTCAGTTTACATTCACATGAAAAAGACTTGCTTGGACATTTCTCTACTATTCCTTCCCACAGAGCGTGCTTGAGCCTCCCCCTCTGCTCTTCTTTCTGACATAGCACCTAAGGACACTGCACTTCAGTCTACCAGTAGTAGGACAAAATAGACTTTCTTTTTAACAATATTCCTGCTGTTTTGATCTGAGTTAAAACCACCAGTGAGAATAGAAGGCTTCTGTCCTGCAATCTCCAATGATATCCTGTTCAAAACAGGTGGGGAAAAGTACTGCACAGAAGAGACTTTATTAAAAACCAAGAAGGAACAAGCAGGAACAAGAAACCTGGCATCTGAGAAACAAAAGAGTAGAAAAAAAATTCTAACAAAGAACCGAAACTTGTAGGACCGAGTACAAGAGCTGATATTGGTGGGAATGAAATTGTTCCTGAAAACACTAAAGGTGGGACAGGAGCTAGCAAAGAAATATGGGACTTGAAAGAGAAAAGTCAGTCCATTAAAGCACACAGCCCCTCAAGAGCCCTCAAAGATAAGCATGATTTCCATTGACAAGGATGACTTCTCTCTAGTGCTGCTACTGCACTACTTGCTGTCAAGGATTTCAACTGAAGTGACAGACTTGAAGCCTCCAGCTCTGCTGATAAACTCGAGGCATCCAAACTGTCTGGGCTATTGTTTGTTTTTTAAACATCAGAAAGCTACACACCACTATCACTATGACTGCAGCTTCAACATGTTAGAGACTGGGAGAATCAAGAATAGCTGGGCAACCTCACCTAACACACACATTAGCCATAGCTTTCAAGTATATTGTAGTTGCTTCCATATTTTATTTTCTGTAAGACTCCTATCCCAAGGAGCTCCCAAAGGAGCTGAGTCCTGTCCCAAGCCTGGGACGCTTAGCTACTACCTACCTACCTATTCAATCACTTTCTCACCATTTGCTGCGTGGCCCCATTCAAACCATGCTCTGAGTTGAGAGGCATTAGTTCTTTATGTTGCATGGTGTTCATCATGCAAACGCTTCACAAACCGCAATGAAATCACTCTCACTGTACTTATTTGGTAGGAACATTTTAGGTATTTTCCTTATCCTACAGATGGGACGCTGTATTGGTCATTGTGATTGAGGCAAAGATAACACTAGCTTTTGCAGCTAGCTTTACATGCCTGGCTTAGTTTCGGACTAAAGTCGTGCCTTTCCCCAAACATTCGATAGTATATAAGGTCTCCTCAGTTGAATGGGATACCAAGGAGCATCTTCGACTACCGCTCTTGTACAAAAGCACTCAGACCGCTGGCGGGAGACGAAATGAAGAACTCCGCAGAGCTGGGGCGCCCCCCGCCACCACAAGCGGCGCCCAAAGAGGTGGAGAGGGCCCCGCCGCGGTGGCACAAGGCCGCTGCTGCCCGTGGGCCGCCTCCGCCGCCCCCGCGCGGCCGGGGACCGCGTTGCCCGGCTGCCGCCGGCCGCGGGGCCCTCGGCGGCGCCCGGAGGCCGCGACGGGGCCCGGAGGCCGCGGTACCTGGAACTCGAGGGTGCACTTGGTGCCCTGGGCGATCTCCTCGTAGAAGCACTGCTTGGCGTTGTCGGGCAGCTCAAAGGTGATCTCGGAGGCGCGGGCGGCGCAGGCCGCCAGCAGCAGCGGCAGCGCCAGCCGCCCCCAGGGCCCCGCGGCGCCGCGGCCCCACAACGGCATCTCCAGCGCGGGCGGGCGGCGGGGAGCAGAGCCGAGCCGCGGCGGAGGCCGAGCCGGGGGAGGGCGGCCCCGCGTCAGGGCCCGGCGGGCGCGGGGGGCGCCCGGGACGCGGAAGAGCGAGGGGGAAGCGGAGGGGGAGGCGGAGGCGGCGTGGCGGAGAGGGGGAGCGCGCCACGCACCCGGAAGCACCCAGAGCGCCGTGCGCCGCCTGCCCGGAAGCGCTTCCGGGTGAGCGCCCATGATTTTGTAGACGTGGTGTTTCGCGTGGAGGGGGCGGGGCCTCGCGGGCCAGGGGCGGGGTTGGCGCGCCCCGCCCCGCCCCGCCCGCGCCCCGCGCGTTCGCTGCCTGGCAACGGTTGCCAGGGAGCGTGGCGGCCCGGCGCCGCCGCGAGGCCCGGCCCCGGCCCCGGCCCCGGCCCCGGCCCCGCGGCGCCCCCGGCCCACGGGCAGCTCCTCGGCGCCGGGAGCCGGTCCGTGCGGAGGGGCAGGAAGGGGAGGCCGCGGCCGCGCTTTCCTGGCCCGGTGCCGTGCTCTGTGCGTGCCCCTGAGCCCGCGGTAGGTATAAAACTGCTTCTTCATGCCCCGCGGGCGGGTCCCTCCGGTTGACGTCCTGTCCCGGCTAAGCTGCTTTCTTTAGGTCTTTCTCCGCTGCGACTCCCAAAGTGGGAAGGTTTAAATATCAACGTTAAATCTCTTTGTATCCAAATACAAATTAAAAGAAAAAGCTTGACTCTGCACAGCACAAAGACAAAGCCACTCTCAGCCAGGTGCTGCCCAGCTGCTCGGGCTACACAGTGGATTTACGGTGACTTGACCAACCGCTCTCACAAGTCTCCGGAGAATTTCCCTCTCTGTCATACCTGTCCTACAGGGCACAGTCCAGTTGACCCATCACATCTAGACTTTTGGCTCTATATCAACTCAATTACCAGGGATTAAACTATTTTCCTGGAAGGTTTTCAAATTCAAAGTCTTCAAATTGCAAATTTATTTTCAAATTCCCATGAGGCATGGTTTAGAGCTGAAATAGTGGACTTTAGTCTCCAAATGCAAGTGCAAAGTGTCTTAAATGCTCTGTTTCCCATCTATTGGATACACAGGGGTGATTCTCAGAGTTGGAGTTGTTCCACTTTATATGTCATTAAACACTTTTTGCTCCAGAGAGAAAAAATGCAAGATCAAAGTTAAACTCTCCTGACTAAAACACTCATGCTGGCTGCAGGAATATCAGCTTTAAATTCTACTCCAGTAAATATTCAGTTATTTTTACAAAGTAAAACAGCTTCAGAAGAATAGATCAAAGAAGACCCCCACCAATATACTCATTTTCTGTTCCTGTGGTAAATCAGGCAGAGTTGGGAAACAGGAAAACTGATTTCCAATCTCCCAAGTGAGGGAAAGAACCTGAAATGGAGTGGAGCTTACCTCCTTTTTTTTGCTCCTGAAAAAAAAGGGCCTAATCTAGATTAAGTGCCTAATGGCACAAGAAGCATCACAACTGAGATGCTATTCTGCAATCCTCTAGCCTGAGCTTGGTGACTCCCTACTTAGCTTGTGGAGTCTGTGAATTCCCTTCTCAGAACCATGTGAGGAGCCGGGGCCCCTGTCTGAGGGCTGTGGATTTCATGGGACGGTGGTACACAATATTCAAGTGTTGAAGGCTTTGAAAGATTTGCAGGTGTGGATTAAAATGAGGTGACAGGTGCTGTTATTTTACTAAGTATCCACCACACATCTGAAGCAGACGATCTGTGTACAGGTTAGCCCTCTGATCTTTGCTGTTTTCATTTAGACACAGCTTTTATTTCAGTTTACATTTAAGTGTTGGCTGCTGTAGTGTCTGCCATAGAGATCTCTGCCATAGGAGGGGGTCGCATCTGTCACAGAGGCAAGGTGAATGGGTGAGAATACTAGCAGCTTCAGCCACCTTACTTAAATTGATGACTACAAGTTTGCCAAAACCTGTATGCCCATGCTGATTGTTCCAAATCACCTTCTTCTTCATATGGCCAGATATATGTCCCGGGAAACCTAGCTCCATGATTTTTCTGAGCAACTGAAGTGAGGCTGACCAGCCTGTAGTTTCCCAAATTGTCCTTTCAGGCCATTTTCTTAAAGCCTTGATAAATAGAGGCAAAATCAAGCTCATCTAAGAAATGATGCTTGGATGCTTGTCATCAAAGAACCGAACACCAAAGCGGGTGGGAAAGATGCATGATAAGATGAAAATAATCCTGCAGAGCAAGGAGCAGGCAAGAAGAATATCTTGTGGAGCCAGACTAATCCTGCAGAATCAGCAAAACCGGAACATGTCTTGATCCCCAAAATAAGTTGTCAAGAGCAGAAGAGATCATTTCCTTTCTTTTGGGGAGGGGACAAAGGAGCATGACTCATCAACTATGTGTGAAGAAGGATGGGGAAGAAAGAAGACAACCTACTTGGGTTCTGGCTTCCTTCCCTTGCAACAAGCTCTCAAGCCTGATCGCCTTGACCCTGGTGACTAAGGACCACCAAGAACCATAGCCATCAATGCTAAATACACAGCATCAGCTCTACTGTATTGTATGCTCACAGGTTATTTAGGATAAGTTTTTTAAGGATCAATTGTTTTGTATATGTGGTGATAATGAATGATAGTGATTAAGAACGAACCATTAGCAGTGTGTATTGTTTATGAATATCAATCCAGTAAAGAGTCGTTTTAAAGTTTGAGACTGGCTTAGTTTGTCAGTCTCCTAAATGCTCCCATCACAGCAATCTCAGAATGACTAGATGATAGATAGATCAATGCATTCATTTGCAATACCAAGGATCTGACCTTTCCCCCTTTACATATGCCTTTGTACTTGCTGATTTCATTATCATTTTCCTTGAGTTAGCCAGTTAATCATTGATTAGACTTACAAGGAATAACAAAAATTAATCAGAAAGAACACCCTCTTCTCCAGATTACTGGTGCTACTGTTACTGTTATCAAATTCTTCCTGATATCCATTGTTCTATCTCTATGCGTAACCACTCTGTTTGTGAAATAATAAAATTTTACCTATCACTATCATTATTCAACTTCCCGTGCAAAGAGTATTAGAATGTCAGTTAAAGATCAATAAATATCTTTTAGAGAGAATCATATGAAGAATTTTTGTTTCCTACTGAACAGTCTGCCTAATTAGGGTGAGACTGAGTTTCATGTGTTATTCAGCATAGTTCTTCCTTGACAGAATGTTTTTCTCTTTTTTTCTCTCTTATGACAGAATATTTGCAGGAGGAATTCTGAATTCCAGCCTACATCAAGCATCTGTGCATAGCTAGATAATTTTGTTAGTGTGTTTTTTTTTTTTTTTTACTTTATGTGGAAAGTTAGAACATAGTTCTCAAAGACTAGAAAAAAAAGATTCATTTTGCTGTTAGATTAGTTTGGCTTCAATTTTTAAATGTATAGTGTCACTTTCTGTCTGTGAATAATTCTGCCAAACAGCAAGCATTTCTTTCACAGGCGTTAATTAAAATGTGCTTTCCCCAGGAATGCTAGTGAACCATGGTGGTACAAGCAGTTCATTTGTTCATGAACACACGTGGAAGCCGGAGAGAAAAGACTGAAGAAAACTGCAAAGTAGAGGAGAATCAGGTGTGTGTATTTCTTCTTCTCCGCATAGTAGCTGAGGCAAATTTCAAATCTTTTCTTCTGAGGTGGTTAGCAGAGACAAGCCTTTGCCATTATTAGAGATTGTCGTTAAGGATATAATTACAGGCAGATGAAAATGAGGTCTTTTCTGAAATAACATCTCCTTTTGTTTGAGTAGTAAAACAGAAAAAACTCTTTTCACCTTTACAGTCCTTCAACATGCAGCCCTCCCTGCTGAAGATTTTGATAGATGTTTTCATAAGATTCCTTAGTCTGTATGAACATCATACCTTTCTAGAAATCTAGTTGCATATTACAGTTAAAAAATCCACTTCACCATCATCACTTAACTCTCACTTAAAGTACATTCCACATACATTAGTATGTTTTACTAAAAAGCACCATATCTTGCTGCTCTGCTCAGACTCAGCCTAACATGGTATAGTGTCACCATTTTAAGTACCTCAGCTTTAAAAATCTTTTCTTTGGACTTTGACCGATTTGACATCAACATATAGCTGATATCCAACTAATTTCAATTCTTATTTACTTGCCAGTACATTGATCAGTTTTTGTTAGATAAAAATGACTGAAATAAGCAGTTCAGGTGATAATACAAAGTCATCTTCATTTTCACTGTCCTTCATACTTGAAGAACTGGCCCTGAACAACTTTGGCACCTGTAAAACACTCGAAAGGCAGTCAAGTATATTTACTATTCACACTGTTTCAGCTCTATGTGATTTCTGCTAAGTCATGCGGTGGAGGAAAAAATCATCAGACCTTAAAACCCCTTGAGTTTATCCTTTCTTTTAAGGTTCAGTGCAATTTTTAACCTCTGTTCTCATGTTTTCAAAACTGCAGTGAACAAGAAATGAGTTTATGTCTAAAAAGTCAGTGCACTACTGTCTATGCTCATAATAGTTGAATAAAAAAAAAATACCCCAAGGAAATAAAACCAAATTAAAAAAAATGTTTTCAATAAAAAGCAAATTTAGCTAAACACAAAATTAATCATTTACTGTATTTCCACATGTACAACCTCACAGAGGAAGAGGTGCAGAGCTCTGGCAGTGCAAGGAATAGGCCATTAAGGAATCAGAAGCAAAGAAATTATTGGAAAAATTGTGGTATTTATTACCTCCTCAAACATACTGTGTGCACTGTTGCAGAATCACAAGTCTTTGTTATTGACAACAAGAGCTTGTGGGTCTATACTCATCAAAACATAATATTTTGAATTTCAACATTTATTTTTTAAAATATATTTTTAAGTAAAAAATTCAAATGAATTAGAATGTTTTATTTTAAAATGTCATTTTTCCATGTTCTTTTCCCTTTAAGACAAATAAGTGAAATACACATGATTGGGAATGTTGCAAAACATTTTTACATTGCATAAATATGCTTCCACCCTGCCACTACAAATGTCCAGATATGCCCAGAGCAGAGCTAAGTTGTGAACTCAGCAAGCCACCGTCAGGAGCTCAGTCTTGTGTCGTCTCCACTAACCAAACTGCAGGGTTCAATGCACTAATTTCTTTCCAAGTTCTGTTAAATTTGCATGTTCGCATGTTCAGACCTATGCAGACAAGATGCCTTTTCTTTAGCTGCTTTCTATTGTTTCTTTAATACACAAGAGGGAGCTGTTGGTTACAAACCTTTCCAAAGCTCTTTTTTTGCTGAAAGTGTATCCTGTGCTTAAGCTTTCCTCAGCCTCAAATTGGTTCTTTTAATTGAGTGATAAATGGATATTGCAGACTTAAAAAACAGTGACAGTCTTGGTCATACGTAAGGTAGGCATAGATCTCAGAAATTACATCTATAGGCATAGAGCCAAGAAATCTACAGTGCAAGTGCCTACTGCCTGTGACTTACACACTGGGCAGGCTTCCAGTTACTAGCGAAAGCCAGATGCCACTTTAGGTACCAGGACTCCCTGTAAAGCATATAGGAATCTCCAAGAGCGAGATTCACAAACACCAGCATCCTGAGCAGAGCTGCAAAAGCTATTTAATAAGAAATGTAGAAAAGAGATTGCGCTAACATCCAGGACAAACGTGGCTTGCTCTAGGTAATAGAAAAGAATTTGTCTCCGAATCGCATTCACAGCTCTTGGTCCTCTCCAGGGGATAGGTGCCTTTTTCACAGTATGCAGTGCTAGGATGAGGTGATGGGGACCGTTCCCACTAGTTCAGTTTCTTCAGGATTGGAAGGCTCGGGATGTGAAAAAGGCAGGTTCAAGCCCCCCACTCTAGGTGACTTTGGACTTTAACTGATTATGTGAAGGGGAGAGACCAGTTGGGGGACTGAACAAACTTAGAGGAAGACAGAGAACGAAAGCTTGGCTGCACTGAAGTAAATAGGAATAGCAAAGGATGCACTAGCCAGATGTCATGTAAAGAATCTAAAGCTCATCGCTTTCCACAATGCCATTCTCAATGGCTTGCATTTTGTTTTGTTTTGTTCTGTTTTTTCCCCTAGACAGGGCCTAATTTTGGTAATGCCATTATGCTTACCTAATGGAAGAGAGACATGTTCTTTAATACATGCAGTTTTATTTGCTGAGATTTAAAGTACTTAGAACATGGTATAAAACTCTCAAAAAATAGCCTACTCTTTTCAACTATATATAGTTAGTCTGATAAAAGATGTCATTCTCGCCACAAAAATTGTTTTGATTAAATTGTTTAAGCTATGTTGTGGCTACATAAGTAATAGACAGGTTTTAAAAGACCAATAACACCTTTATATAAAAATGATTATATATCTTTTTTTCCATTCTGTTACATACCTAAACACTTCTTCGCCATTCATAGATATTCATCACAGCTATTTGTACTCAGCTTGTAGTTAAGTGCTAAAAAATGAAGATGTTGGTCTGTTACCTTCTGTCGTGTTGTGGTTATTGCTTATATGGAGCAGTAACAAACAAAGCCTTTAACATGACCAACTCCCTAATAAATATACTACTGTTACATATCCTGACAGAAGCAACACAGAATTTCATGTAAGTGATAAGGATACCCATCTGGTATACTATCTGGCTACCCAAGTATAGTCTGTTGATTCAAAAAACATCTGTCTTCATTTTGGATAAAAGAGCAGTGGGTATTGAATTTAAAAGAGATGCTACATAAGCATTAATGTCCTAAGTATTCTAAGTGAAAAGGAAGCTTCCACATTCAATCTTAGACGCAGCAACAGTTTTTAGTACATTGTGAAACAAAATAATCAGCTATGCTGTGAATCAGCTGGCATTTTGTTTTATGACTTTTCTCATTTATCTTGTATGCTTTGTTGCTTTTAAGATATTTGGCTGGTACATTCAGGTATTCTTTAAGAATATATAAACTTCAGGAAAAGCAATAAATTATCAAGGTGTTTAAAAATAGGAGTCCAAGCCTCATGCATGTGGCAAATTATAACAGATGAAATCTAGGCAAAGATTAGCCATTAAACAGAGCTGAAAAAAATACATGTAGCAGTGTCAAACAGAATGTGTAGCTTCAAGTGGAATAATAATGGAGAAAAACAAGATTAAGAGGAAAAGCAAGCAGCTTAGGTGGGACAAAAACTAAGAACAAAAAAGCCACCACCTAGGAGTCTGTAGCTGTAAAATGCCTAGCTATTCTGCAGAATGGGATATAAACACATGAATTTGCATTTTGGGACTTATGTCATACAGTTAGAGGAAGAAATACAAGACTTCTTAGTAGTCCTCATTCTTCTCTTTTTAACTGCAAATGAAGTGAAAGGTCTATAAAGTGTATATTGTAGTAAAAATCACACTTATACAATATTTATACGATTCACCAAAGCATCCAACAAAAATATGTAGCAGGTGAGGACTAGCTAAAATACTCAGAACTTGGGTGCTAGGTGATGACAACTTCTAAGTAATAGACAGGAGGGATTGTCTATTCTTGTCACTAAGAAAACAGGAGAAGAATGTGCTTCAATAGTTACACCAAATGCCTCATAAACATGTTAGAGTGATGTGAGCATGTCAGAAATCTTAATCCTAATAAGCGTCTCAGTTTGCAGACAGACATGCACAAAGACACAGTCTTCTGGAAGTGAAAAGGACAGGGGAAGTGGAAAAGCAGCAGGGAAACCCACCAAATTATTTGGACTCTTGCATGTCTACAAAATGATGGGCAACATGCTGACTAGTTTAGAGCACAGAGCAACCTGGGATTCCATATGATTAAATCATGGTTGTGACAGAAGATAAGCCATAGAATCATATGTCTTCCTTTTTGATAAAGAAAAGAGACAAGGCAAAATATGATGCAAAGGACTTCTGCAGCAAGTTTATATATGCACACCATTTTTTTCACCCATTTGTGTAAAAAGAGAGTAAGGATGAGTAGGAAAGCAGTACAAGAAAACAGTGTCTCTGATTTGTTATAAAACTAGTGCACATCAGGAAATACACATATATGTGCCCAGCCTAAGAGTGATCTACTGTGCATCTAAATCTACAGCCTAATCTGACGGAAGTCTCAGAGACTATGCTAGTACGAGACTGATAATGTAGATTCTCAGCTGGGAACATGTTCTTTCAGAAAATGTTTTTTTTTACTACCAACTGGCTCACACAAGAAGTCTCTAAAAAAGAAGTAGACCACAGAAGCACAGAGCTTTCTCAGTGCAGATTGCTCAAGACTGGTCTGGAAGCCTGGTGTCAAAACTGAACAAAAGCCTGTCTGCTTCAGAAGAATTTATTTCCAGTAATCTCTGTTCAACAACAGAAAATTCTGCCACATGAGGCACAGCAAGAGGAAGAAGAGAGCTCAAGAGAAAATTCAGCCCTGTACCTATTCCTGCCTTACATCTCTATGTTGTCGCTGTTACAAACTAGAGAGGACTTTGCTCTTTAGATTGTAGGGATGCGTTTGCAAAAATGACAGAAAGCAGAATGTCTGGACACTGATATGGGTAGTTCTGGTGATGAAGAGAGTAGGCAGCTTCTTTCATTTACTGATATACAATATGCTCATTACCTCTCTATTACATCTGTACGTTTTTAATATTCCAGAGGTTGCAAAAAGTTGTAGAACATGAGGAAAAAAAAATACTCTCCTTTCTTCCTAGAATAGTGAGCATGTCATCTATTTGCATTCCTGTAGCAACTTTGGCCATGGACAAGTGATAAAAATAAAACTGAGGCTATGAGTAATACTTTTCATGAAAGTAAGTTTACAAATGGGAGAAAGAACCTTTACAAAATAATTGGATTTTTTTTCCTGTCTATACATCCTTTTCTTTTTTAAAACCTATACATAACTTCTCTGTAGATTATCACTTGCTGTTGGTTATTCTTAGCTTTCTGTGTGTGTCAAATAAAGGATTTTTGTCTTCCTTGTCTTCATCTATTCGGAATATTAGCCATAAATTGAGGAGAAGAAGAATCCAGCGTGGCTATCTTCAACAAGACTTTTCTATTTCATCAATGTTACACAGAGAGTAGAAGAAACTCTCTTCAGTCCTGACTAATCTATCCAAGAACATAAAGGAATACAAGTAGAAAAAAAAAAACATATTCAGTTTTGCTCTCTAGAAATAACTAATTATTTCACTGTAAGTTCAGTACTTCCAAGTCCAAAAGGATCGCATACTTGAGTTTGGAGGTATCCAAAGTTTACTATGGATCAATATATAATACCTCTAACGCAGCTGCCTGATCGTCTGTGCTCCTGCCTGCAGGTCACCCAGCTTGGGGCATCAGATTCTGTCCTCAATTATTTCTACAGTAGGATTTTACAAACTTTTACAACTCAGCAAATTTCTTAGAGAGTCAAAAAAGTGAACCAGTTAACTGGATAGAGTATCATTGCAGGCAAAAATTACATCACTAAATACGAGGTCAGTCTGAGAGTAGGGAAGCCATGAAAATAAAGGTGTTCTATATATTTTTTCCATGTGGGTATGTTTTTAAGTTGTGTATTTATGCAATTAGTTATTTGCCACACTGATTAAAATAGGAAACATATGCAGTTATATAATGGAACACGTTGTATGCTTGTAATTGCTAAGTCATTTACACCTCTGCAAAGGGAATGCAAAATGGAGCAGGTTTGTACTTGCTTTGCAATGTGGAAATAGTTACAAAAGATACGGGGCTCTTTGGAAATAGATGTAATCAGAAACTGTGAGTTTGGACAAAAGTGGGTCCTGCATTGCTTGTTTGTTATAAAATTAAGCAGTTGTGAGCGGTGACGTTATACACTAGTGTTCCTAAAGAAGGTCCTTCTGAATTCATACTAAACACACTATTATGTGTACTTTTAATGTTAAGAAAATATCCCCCCCCACCCCCCACCCCCAGAAAAAACAAAGAGAGGGAAAGAACCAATATCTTTCTGGACAACAGAAATCATTAGTTCAGTTAGAAAATAGGGTGCATATTTGCTTTAATGAAAAAAAAAAAACGGGGAAGTTCACTTGTTCCTAGACTCACTCACTTAAGCAACTTGTTAAATTTTTCCCCTTTGAAGAGATGCATTTCAAAGGAAGATATAGTTGAATATGTAAGGTTAACATTTACCTTCCTGAAATTTCCCAACAGCTTGGCTAGATCATTCGCCTACCCTTCCAATGTATCAAGCGTCAGGCTTCTGAGTTTTAGTTGCTCTCTTTCCTGAAATGATGGTCTTCTGTCCTTTTGACATATATTTTGCACTTACTTTTCCATATGTAGCAAAGACATACAAAGGTTTTTTTCAGAACTTTAAAAACTTTGTTTACCTCCTTTTTAAGGCTCATTCAGGTAAATCAATAGAGATGTTCAATTCAGGAAAAGCAGTAGTGCTGAAATGGAATATGAAGGCTATCTAATATCCTGTATTTTGGAAAACTCAGTGCAAAGGAAACAATAATTCAGAAAGCTGTGGGTGAAATCCAGACTGTAAACAAAGTCAGTGGCAAAATTCCCATTGACCCCCTGAGGCCACATTTTCTCCCTAAACAGGCAGCAGGTAACTGAGAAATAATGACTTCAGGCATTCGCTGCAGTAACAAAACAGTACTTACAGCGTTTCAGAGACAGATTGGAGCCCAGCACTGAAACTTAGGTTGGTTAAGAGCTTTAACTCAAACTTGGATTTTATCTACTTGACAAACAAAGAATCACCGATACTATAGCTGTGCCTTTGCCAGTCAATTAAGGTCAAAGAAAACGTCTTTGTAGTGTTTTAGATTAGGCTGCTTACTTTCTACTTATGGAAATACATAAGTAATACCTATATGAAATAAAAGAGGATTTTTTTCCTTTCTTCTCTTCTGATATTAACAGAAAGTTGAGTTATAAATGTGTATTGAGGCACTACCATCAGTCAAAGAACTACTAGTTTTATTTGCTCTCTAATGCCATTCTCTGATACCACTCCCTCATCATGGAGGTCTATTCATATAATGGATTAAGTGAATCAGCCAAGTTAAATGCAATGGAATCAGCAGTATCTAATATGAGATTTATGGCATTCACTTTTCCTAAAGTAATCTGTAAGTGAAGAAGAACACTAGGTTTCCTGTATTTTATTTATGCTTTTTGTTGCATATAGAGAAGGTCCAATTTTGTTTCACTTCAGGAATTTAGATCCTCTTTATATTGTGGATCCTGAGCATGAAGAACAAAAGAAATAGTGACTCCACAACTGAGAAGAGTAAAAATTGATTTATGAAGAGAAAAAATAATCTTTGCTGGGTTACTTACAATTCTGGTTACAGTGTTTTTTTACTAATTGTTATTTATCTCCAATAACAAGTTATCATAATGAAAATTAAGCTTTTATGGGGGATTTACTAAGATTGCATCCTACCTAGGAACTCATCAGGATATCCTTTTTTCTCCCGGTAATTATCAAACAAGCTCCCAAGTCAAGAGTTTTATATCTTAGACTTTTCAGGGTAGAATAACAATCGGTCTTCCATATCCATCCAAAATCTCTCTAGCAATTATTTTTTCAGACTTCCTCTGCATATCATATGAATGTAATATCATCAGACAGGCATCGCCTTCCAGCACTTCCTCTGTACGTAACACATCCACACAAAAACAACCTTCCAAATTGCTGGTGATCGGGTCAACAGTCATTTTTCCCTGTTAAAATTCTCCAATTTGTTTCCAAGCAAACACTGTGCTCTAGCACACAAAGTATGCATTTATGCTGATTGATTTTATCAGCAGGGTGTGCATAATCAGGTGTACTGACTCAAATACAGAAGCATAGATTGTTTTACTCAGTTAAAAGCTTTGATATGGCAACTTCTAGAGATTATAGGTGGGGCTAAAGGAATCCACAGTGCTTATGGATCCTGGTTTACTTTTAGTCTCTAAAACAGTATGCTAAGAGTAGGCTGAAATTTCTTCATTGACTCTAGTAGAGTTTTTAGTTCCTCAGAGGCAGAGGTATTTTCTTCCTCCTAATAACTTTGCTTTTTGCCATGTTCATATGACCTTCCCTTGCTACTGTGACACAAATATGCTTCTAAATAATCATTATACCATATGTAACTATAAAATTTACAAGCATCACTGACTGTCTTAATTCAAGACCAAACGCTAGCTGCAGGCTGAAGGAGCTTCAGTGAGACATACTCAGAGAAGAAATCCTGCCCTTATTCAGGGGTGCTAGGAGTTCCCCCATAGATTAACCCTGGCTTTCAGATTTCATTCTTTTCAGTGGATGGATAAAACCAAAAGAGGTAGTCATCAAAAAGCGTACTTATATTTTTTGAACAGTCCTTTAGGATGTGCTTGCTATTCTAAGAACTAGAAATATTCAAAATACTGTGTTCTGTCCAAAGAACTCCTGCAAAGGTAATATGAAATTTTTATGACCATTAACTTGCAATCAGTGCAGTGATTTAGCTATAATCCTCAAAATTACTGATCAACCTTTTTCACCCAGTCAGCTCTTTGCTGGGAAGTGAAATGAGGAAAACAAGAGATGGCTGCATGGATGAGAATGAACAAACAACTTCTTATCATTGCAAAACTGAAGTGTGCAACCACACAAGCAAAATAGCTTTTTATATTCTGGATGTACCATTTACCACTTGCTATTTTATTGTTAAATTCTGTTTTATTATTTCTATTTTTCCCCTTTGTGTTATCTTAAAAAACAAAACAATTACCTCCCTGCCCAATTTTTTAAAAGTTTACGTCACATTTCCATGTGTTACAAGAAATTTGAGCATACAGATTGGTTTACTCAGGTGTTTTGGCTAACAAAGGTCAAGAGGATTGGGTTATAAATACGTAAATCATTAATTGTAGTATGTGTTCCTTTTACTGTGTTGCTGAGATTTGCACAGGAGAACAGAGATTAAATGTTTCCGTATAGGCTGCTGTTATTTTCTTGATATGTTAGTTATCTTTGCCTTGGTGCAAGAAGGCATCTGATCTGCTATATTAGTTGCTTCTGTCAGCCACTTGAACATTCACAAAGCAATAATGTTATTCCAAGTTCTTCATGATTAGAGTTCTTGGTTATCCCAGAGAACAGAGCCTTGGTTTAAAATGCTGTTACATCAAATGTGGGAAAAGTGTCAACAGGAAAAACAGAGCATAAAACGAGAATGTGGGAAAAGTGTCAACAGGAAAAACAGAGCATAAAACAAGAATATGGGAAAAGGGTAAAAAAAGGTGAGACCGTAGAAAGAAAGATGGTAAGAGATGCTATGGCAGGGAGCTTTTTTAAAAGTATGACACTCAAAGAAAACCACATAATGTTTTGGCAGGTGCTTCAATACGCATGTGTATGTTTGGAATGGCAAGAAACTTTAACCAGATTTGGGAGCTCAGAGCCTCAGGTGACTTATCCCACGGTGTTTCTTATCACATGAGCAGTCCCACTGAGTTCAGTGGGAAAGTTTCTGTGCTTAAAGTGAAGTCTGTGATTTAGTAATTACATATTGAATATGCGTCAGACAAAAGCCTATGTTCCAAAAATGTGCTTGCAAGTTATGGGTCTAACCCTCTGCTGTACCAGTGTGGTACCCTCTGTGGCTAGCCATACGTTGTAAGGTAAAAACCAGGGTATCTATGGTAGGTCCCAGATTGTGAAGCTCTGTGACTTTCCAAATTCTTGCGGTTAGTCACTGAGAGCATTCATACAGTGTTAACAAGGGTCAGGCTCAGGATATCACTGGCAGGGCAATACTGCACCCAAACTTAACTGTGCTCTATTTTGAGTGATAGTTTGGATATATTCGGGGGCCCTAAGAAAGCACAGGGTGTCCCCCTTGGAACAGCTGCGGAGCTTGGGCTGAGGCAATCTTCTTGTGGGGGCCTCAGTTGTTACAATATGCAGAGGCAAACTACCAGGGGCAAATGTGGTCTTAAGAGCAGGCTTGAACTGTACTGAACTGATATTGCAGATGTATCCAAGACATGCAACACTTGATGCGTGTGCTTCCCACTGCAGAAGAGGGGACCTTCATCAACAGCTACCGTTGAAGAAGAAATGTTTATTATGTGAGATGCTTTCTTAACCAGCCACTGAGACTAGTGCTAAAGAAATAATACTTGGAGAGGCAAGCAATGAAAGCTTATAGAAGGGGAAAAAATTGCCAATATCTAGTTTTGCAAAAGGATGTATAAAAGGCCAGTAGTTAGTAGAGCTGTACTAATGTTTTGGCATCCAAATACAACTAGCAACCTTTGACTTTATGCCAGTTCAGCACCGGGTGTGAAACTTCTGGCAGCTTGCCTAGACTTTTTAGGTCTTGAGGGAGAGTGTGAGAGAGAGAGAGAGAGTGTAGGGACTTGAATATTCAGAAGATTTTATAAATCTCGTTCTGTTTCTCTTTTCAACTTACAAGTAACCGTTTGTGTCTTACGGAGACTATGGACAATCTAACTTGCAAAGTTCAGGTTAGGGCCCAAACCAGATCCCCCCATTTTTTAAAGGTAGTATTTAGAAGTGTTAAACTATGTTTCACCCTCCCTTTACACAAAAATTATTAACAAGAAAGGAAAGACATTATCAGCTTTGATTTTTAGGAAGTTTAATGAACTATCCTTCTAGCTTGAAATGCTGAGCTTTCTTGTTAATAGGCAGGATTTTTTTAAAGCCTTCCCCTCCCCCAGAGTATCAGAACTGCTTGCAGTATTTGGAAACAAATGGTCACAGCTCCTAAGAAATTAGAAAAAGTAAAACTTTAAGGATCTTTCGTGTTTCCATAACAAATACACTGTGCCACGGTGCTTAACCTGTTGCTTTGACTTCAGCAATTTTAGGTTCAAGGAGTGCTTTTCCAATTCAGTGAGATAATTTTCTCTGTGCTTGCAGGAGCGAGGTGACCTAAAGTCAGATGAAAATACTATATACATGTGTTTGATGTATGATATAAAATCAGAAGTCCTCTCTCAACTTGTTTTTTAAAAGTAAAAGTTAATAGGAGAAAAAAAATCTTTGAAATTCTGATAATTGTGGAATTTACTCAGATATCTTTCATCTGTCCACTGTTTAAGGCTGTAGTCTTCCTTTCATGCAGAATTGTGTGTGGAAGGAGAACACGTATCCTAAGGAAGGGGAGGCTGTAGTTGACAGCATCGCTGCCGCAGACCTTGAGTCATCAGCATGCAAAAGGATTCCACTGGCTTTTTCCTTCTCTGTTTATTCTATTATATATGTGTGCTGATTTCTGCACTTGTAGTACCAACTTTTATTGCCATCTGCCTTGGTATTCCCCTATAGTCAGCACAACCCACATATTTGCTGCTCTGCTTACTCCAACATTACTTAAAAAATGCCAAACGTGACTGCTACTTCAAAACAGGGATACTGCAAGAAGATATTGTGGCAACTTTTACAGGCATAACTGAGAGCAATAGTGTATCTACAGTCCTTCAATATATATGCCTATTTTTTCCCATGCTGACTTGGAGAAGGAGGCAGAACAGATGGGACATTCACTTCTCCATGCTGGCAAACCCTATATACCCTGGTTTCACAGAATCACAGAATCACAGAATGGTTGAGGTTGGAAGGGACCTCTGGAGATCATCTCGTCCAACCCCCCTGCCCAAGCAGGGTCACCTAGAGCACGTTTCACAGGATCACGTCCAGGAGGGTTTTGAATATCTCCAGAGAAGGAGACTCCACAACCTCTCTGGGCAACCTGTGCCAGTGCTCTGTCACCCTCACAGTGAAAATTTTTTTCTCACGTTCAGATGGAACTGCCTGTGTTTCAGTTTGTGCCCGTTGCCTCGCATCCTGTCGCTGGGCACCACTGAAAAGAGTCTGGCTCCATCCTCTCGACACCCTCCCTTCAGATACTTGTACACATTGATAAGATCTCCTCTCAGCCTTCTCTTCTCCAGGCTAAACAGGCCCAGCTCTCTCAGCCTTTCCTCATAAGAGAGATGCTCCAGTCCCCTAATCATCTTTGTAGCCCTTCGCTGGACTTGCTCCAGTAGTGCCATATCTCTCTTAAAGTTTTGTACTACTTGCACTATTTTGTTCCCCTGCATGTCTTGAATGGGATTAACAAATGGAGTTATTTCTTTAAGCTCCAGTGAACTTTACTAAGATATGCAGAAACTGCATCAGAAGTTTTAAGTAGTCTCTCTCACGGGTCCTATTCTATGGCGCCATAATTTCTTGTCTTAATAGAGGCACTGACAGCGTGCCTAGTGACAGTTCTAGTTCTATATCACCCTCAAAGCGTGTGACATATTAACTTTCAAGCAGCCTGAAGGTTTTATTTGCTGTCACAAATCTCTTTAAATATTGACCTCTTCAAATATTAAACATTCTGGACAAACACTTCAGAATTGGTGATGCAGAGATTGCAAAATAAATTACTGTTTAAACCATGGAATGTGCAACATGACAATTCAGACCGGCCGTCAGGGCCACCTCTAACTACACTCTGGAAAGTGCTCTCACCATCTGTGATATTGGTGGTAAGAGTAGTTTCAGACCAGACTTGTTTCAGGAAGTATTATCATCAAATAAGCATACTGATGAATTTAGCTTTAATGACTCCAAATCCCTTATTGCCCTCTAATTTGTGGAGTTACTACTTTGTGAAAAATAAAGTGTCCTTGGTCACCAAAAGTATAAGTGTATAGCTCAAAACATTTAAAAGTTCAGTAGTAAGGCTTATGTCTTCTTAATTTTCTTCCCCAGGCAAGAATTTCTTGGCCAAATCTTCAGCTGTTGAAATCACTTTGGCATTTGTGTCTATATTGCCTTGAGGACCTTGTTTGAGTTTAGTTTCAAGTTCTTTGAGGCAAATGCCTTGCATGAAGAAGGGAGTGCAAATTCTAAGCCATCTCCACTTCTAAGTTTTCCTGCCAGATCTGTCTCCTTCTCACTCTACTTAAATAAGAAACAGCTGTTCTCTGGCAAGCCTCAGAGGAGTGTAAACACTGCAGTAGATGTATGCTATACACCGGATGCTTTTTACTTCAGCTCAGAAATAATCCTTTTGCAAGCAAGCTTAGCTCTAATCAGGTAAGACTTGACAAGAGAAGAACTCATAAGACCACATGCAAATTGTGGACTTATTGCAAGATGTACAACTGACGACCCATGTTGTCAAGGACAGAGCAACAAACCGTGTGTTTACATTACATTTTAGGTGAGATTAGGAGGGCAATTTTGAAGCAAATCTCCTGATCATTTCCACATACCATGCTATGTTTCACGCTGTGGAGAGGTCTTGAAGCATACAAACTGGTTTACCTGCAGATAACACCAAACTAGAAGATGTGTCCCTGGAATGCCCCGAAGGTGCTCCAACCACTAATGAATTTTTAGTTCACAGATCAGTCCAGAATTCATCTGAAATAAAACACACTGAAATGAATATATTGTGAAATATCCAGTGCTCAGCACCAATTGTTTTGCAGATCCACTACTACTGGACTGCCCTACTTGCCAATGTATACATAGCCCAAATGATCTTCTTGGCTGGTTTGAGCTAAACCTTTGCTCCTGATATTCAGTTACCATCCATTAGATTTTCAACTGGAAACCACCTTTGGTAGGTATTGACCAATTCATAAAGAAACAAACAAATAAAAAAAAAAAGAAGAAATGGTCTCTGACTTAGAACAGAAACATCCCCTCTCTCTAATTCTTTTTTCTTCTGCTCCTGCAAAGCATGTGAGGGAAGAGCTGAGAGCCAGGGCTTCCAGCCACAGGCAGGATTAAGGCTGAGATGAAATAGGACACTGTTTTTTTATTGACTTCAGTGGACAAATAACTGCACATCTCAGATGACTGTCTGGACAAATAGTATTTTACCATAGGCACTGACTACAAATTCAAAACTTAAGGATAGATTTTAAGGACTACACTGAGGGTACTACACCAGGGCAAATAACAAGATCCACCCAGCTATTTTCTGCCCTTCATTCCAAGCCTCAAGTTTTACTATATTAATGAGGACTGGCTTGAAAGATCCCTGGTGCTAAAGGCAAGAGCAACAGGAAACAACAGTTTTATCCCTCACAGACCCACAGAACTTGAGCCAAAAGCCTTTGCTTTAGGCTTCTCTTTGGGCCCTAGATGTCTCTGTATGTATCCCTCCATCTATCCACATGCATATATTCTCAGCTCAAGCAATAATTAGAAATTACTTCTGCCTCAAATGTTTACATGCATTTCCTCCTGTTTGAGCAATCTTATGTTTAGTAGGCTTTTACATCTGCTTTAAATTAAGAACATACCCATGTTCTTATGCTTGTACCTCCTAATTTTAAGAAGGTTTTTCCCAGCCTGTATTCTGACTAGCAGTGTTCCCCTCAGCAGAAGTTTCAGGCTAGTTATCTCCACCTTAAGATTCATATTTGTATCTTAAATTTTCAAATCTTATTTTTAAATTAAAATTGGCATGCTGAAAAAAACTTGGGAGGATCTCTTTCTGTTTGAGAGGGAGATCCCTTCTTGGCATCTGAGGCTACTTAGATGTGTTCCCTGATCATCCTTTTTCAAAGATTTTGAGGTTCTGTGTGCAAAAATCTTCTTATATCTTGGTAGATTATCAAAGCATTGGCAGATATCTTTTTCTTTCTTCCAGAAGAAGCAATACTGATGCTTGCCCAGGGAGTATCCTTTCTCCTGCATTTGTAGTGCTACCAGGTCTTGGCATTCAGAGAGTGTATTTCTTTTCTTAGTGACCGAAGAATTGCAGACCTTCATACCAAGTGCACCTGGAAGTAGAGGACATGACTGCTATAAAGGGAATGTTGCTGAGTGTACATAAACTGGAATTTTACTGGAGCTAGTTGAATTTTAAAATTTAAGTGGAAGGTTACAGTCAGCTAAAATGACCTTAGAGGACCTACAGATAAAAGACACAGAGGTTAATTCAGCTGTAAATCTAAGCAGAATGGCATAGTAGTTGGATGACTGTCTGAAGGGGAACAGTTAATCTAACTTTAAGTAACTGCTGAAAATTACTTTCATGAAAAAAAAAAGAAATTCTGGAATAAATGTGTGCCCTTCCAAATGGGATTAACTGGTGTGAGAAAAGATGCCAGATGGGTTAAAAAAAAAAAAAAAAAAAGAGCAAACTTGTATACAGACACAAAGCAGTTTATCCTATAAAACCCAGTAAGTTTCTGACATACACAGGGCCTAGGACACAAGGTCATAAGTTTAATTTTCATGATGGCTCCCAGCCATCTCTGAGTAGCCTGACAACAGTTGTGTTGCTCTTGAGTCTGCTAGACATTAGATGAGGTACTAGAAATTCTCCTACCATCTCTGGTGGAACTGAAAAATCCAAGACGAATTACAGTAAAAGCAGCACATAAATTGGCAGCTTTAGTCAGTGCCCTTTCATCAAAACAAGTTTGAATATTCGTGTAATTGTGTAACTCAGGATGACTGCTCCGCTTCTCTGCGCTCTTTAGTTAATTGCCGTCTGCAGCGCTTTCAGAAATACATGTCATGGAGACAGTTCTATACATATGCTTATCATCTTATACATATAAAAATATTTTCTCTGTGTACATGAGGGTCTTTGTTTTGTACTGCCTTAAACAGTACCTAAATCCAGAAGCTTAAAAAATCCCTTCTCTTTATTTCCCTCTGTCACTGCTACCTGCATTTCACATTTAGTAACACCTTACCGCAGGAGTAACAGTCTCATTAATTTCAGTGGCTCATGGAGTAAAAGCAAAATGTCTCAGACTGGTGTGATATGGCCAACAGTTCAGTAATTCATGTGTCTCTCTTTAAACCTGTGAATTGTTCTAAATATCTGTGTATTTAAAGTCAGACGTATTCTTAAATGACTTAATTAAATTGGGGCATTAGACAGAAAAAGACTTTATCTAAGCCTGACTTACTTGCTCCTTTCTGCTGCTGTTGCCAAAGAGTAAGGCCATGTCTGTGACACTCGTGCAATCAGCATTTAAAATAAAAAAAATCAAAAAATCAAATCTTGATTCTTCCAGGAAAGGGAATTTCTCACTTAGGGATTTATTCAGCAGAATTTGTAGTGTATCAGATCTGAGTGAAGAGCTGTAAACTGCTCAGTGTCTTGCTAATGTCTTTAATGAGGAAACTTACTCAAGATGAATACAATGACCACTGCAAAATGCTTCATGAATGTGAATTCAAATGCAGCCAATCAATTCACACAGCTAAGAAATGTTTTTAGAAATGCACATAGTTACTGCGCTGTTGGGCTCCCTGATGGTCAAATCTCAGAACACAAGCTTTCGTCCAACTGACAAAGAACATTCAATTTTAAAGAGTTTATATGGCCAGCTTTCTAGCTGGGAAAGGTTGTTCAAGCATTTCAGTTTTGTTTTTCCACACACTGTCAAAAGATTTTTTGTTTTGGTTTGTGTGCTTTCAAAGGCACAACAGAAATATTCACAAAGGCACTATTCATGTCAGTATTTAGCTATTGATTGACACCTCTTCTTCTGCATGTTGGAAGTGAAAGCTAGCTGAATTGCAGCCTTGGCTGGAAGGAGCTGATACTGAAACTGAACACCTTGTCCTCATCCCCAAATATCTGTTTCTCTCAGCAAATCTAAAGGACCATTTATTGAAAGAGTATTAAGTTTCAGAAAGCTAGGCAATAAAAAAATATTTCTTTGTTAAGATCTTTCCTTGCATGTATTGCTAGAGGGCCCAACCCTAACCTCTGAACTCTGGGGAGGTATTTCTACTGTTCTCATCAGTGTGCTATCTTGCAAGAAGTTGTAAGATTATTCTGTTTCCTCCCACATCAGTTCAATGAAAGAAAGAGAAACTTACAGTGCTAGCAATTTTTCTGCTTAAATATCCAGGATAGAAGGAAAGCAAAATTGAAGAAATAGATCTTGTAAATGATGAGGTCTTGTTTTCTATTTGTGTCACTGGAAATTTCGCCTTTTCAAGGCTTGAGTCAAAATTTGAAAAATTAGGCATAGATTTTTGGTTTCACATATTTTACCAAAAATATTTCAATGTACTTAAGCAACATTTACACACAGACTTCTACTAAAAGAAGCAATACTTCTATAAAACAGCTGCCACTTTTGCCTTTTCTAATATTTTGAGCTTTCATTTTTAAATCTCCTATTTTTAAAACACCCAGTTGCAAGACAAGCATGTAGAACTTTGTCTTTCAGATACACAGAAACAGCTTAGCATTTGTCATTATTTGCCTGGGGTGAGATATTTAGCAGGCTTTTCATTTCAGAGGTGGACTTTTTAAATAATTGTACAATGAATGAGGCAGGATCAGCCCTACCATTTTACAATGTGACAATATACAAGGAAGGAGTCTACATTAACTTCTGAATTGTCTCTCTGGCAAGCAGCCAAGATAAAGATTGATATAATTTAATGTTTCAGAATATCTTAATGTGTCAAACAAATGTGAAATAACTTGATCAATAGAAACAACAATATAAGAATTTTAAAAAGAAGGGAAAAAAACACTAAACAGAGAATAGCAAGCTAATCATAAATCTGTATTCCTTGTGCAGCATTTTGACAGACTATTAGTTGTTCTGTTACCTGAAGGAAATTGCAGACCTCTGAAAGTTGTGCCTTGTAATTTCAAGGGGAAGAGGATTTTGTTTTCTGGGTGCCCTGTGCTTCTGCTGCTCTCGTAAGTGTATAAACTCTGATATAGAGCTCACCTGTTGTCTCAAGGCTATTCATTTATTCACATATTTACCTATTCCTTGATGCAGAACAGACTCTCTTGCTCTTCACATTCTTTTAACTTTATTAAAAAGCAGAAGACTGTGGAGGTCAGATAGAGGTGCCTTACGTCAGCTCTTCACATAGTCTGTCCTACTGGAGGAGATATCTAGAGGAGATGTCTTCTGCCATTGCAGTAGTAAAGCTACTTGTGGCCTCATCCTCTTAGCACTCCAAATAGCTATGGATACCTTTGTAACCTTACCATCAAACTTTCAATTGAAATTGTTATTTAGTATTGTTCTATTGACCTTTTATCGTGACCTTAAAGACCATGTTTCTCCAATTACTGATATATCATTTTACTCTTGCAAAAATCCATGAATAACGTTTGTGGACATCTTATGAACATGATTTTGAGAGCAAGATGATGGAAGAAAAGAGCTTCCAGTAAAAGGAATGGGTGTAAATAGCAAGTTTTTTTCTCTCTGTAATCTTGTTCTTACATAAACTGAAAACAGAAAATCAATCTTATAAATGAGAACTATTTAAAAAGCTTTCAGAGAAAACTTAGGAAAATGATGCTGCCAAAATAAAATGAGACTTTGCTTGAAGCTGTACAGCCATCACTTTGGTAGAGCCTGTGTACATGAAGTATCCTGAGCACTACACTAAAATAAAATAAATATTCCTTCTTAATAATTCAGAAAGGAAATTCTTTTCCTCTGTATAAAAGTAGACCTCTGTCAGTGTCATCTCCTTAAATGAAAATTGCTTTATGGTCTTCTCTTTCTATCTGATATACATCTAAGTCTTGTATATACATATCCAAGTAATTAAATGTGTGTATCAGCATCAGCTTTTGTGGTATCCCAGACATTCCTTCACATTCAATTCTTCCTCTCCCTAAGGTTTTTTGAAATTCAGCCTGTTGCAAAGGCTCCCTGGTTGCTGCAGGAAAGGACTGTCTTAACATCAGAAGCATACTGCCAAATTCAGTACCAGAGTCTTAATTCACAGTAATCATCTGCGTAATGTAATAGCTTCAGAAATACATCCCTGTTTTATTTGAATGATGTGTGGGTTCTGTCACAAGGATTAGAGTATTTTAAATAGACCTGTTTTGTGGTCCTTTCACCCCACCAGTAATTCTGGTCAGAGGAGCAACACTGTTTTAGAATTTCATCTAAAGCCTCATGGTCTCTTTTTGCCAATAAAATGGATTTCCCTTTTCCCCATCTTTGTCCCAGTTCTGCTTCTAGAACTACCTAGAAGTTTGATCCAGGTTATCTTTCTGGACAACTTTTTTCACCCACGTTATGGAAGACACAGATGAACTGTGTGTATGCATAAACTGTCAGCTGATCTATTTTGATTTGTTATGATGTGTATTTATACCTTGCCATGCACTGTGTTGAATATTACTCCAAAGAGAAAAATGGAGTGGAAGAATACTCTGGTATTTTTGAAATTCAGCCTGTTGCAAAGTTTATGACTCCCTGGTTGCTGCAGGAAAGGACTATCCTAACATCAGCTAGGCCAGGAGAACTGGGTTCAGTTCCTCAAAATACCACAACCTCTGGTATCTTTGAGCAAATCATTCTTGTCTCTTTGCCTAAGATTTTTTGTCTCAAAAAGTGTGTAACAATATTTCCTTTCCCCAACACTTTTCCTGTTTTATCTCCAGACACTGTAAGCTCCTGGTGGCAGAAACTTCTTGCTTTGTCTTTATCCAGAACCAGAATGAGAAAACTATCTTATCTCTAACTTTTTATGCATTGTATTAAAATGACAATAAAATAAATACTAAAAATGTTTGGCCAGTTCTGTTGAGGCTTTTCAAATTAACATACTTTAAGCTATCACTTTTCCTCATTGTGCAAGAAGGTAGTTCTAAATATGTTACTGCTAAATCAGTTGAGCAGTTCCTGTACACACATAACCAGTTACCGTCTAAACAGCTAAAACACCATTTTTCACAAAGAGCCTGGCTAGGGGGAGTTTCCAATAAGAATTGACGTAATACTTACGCTTGTGAAACAGGCAAGGTCACCTATGTGTGTCCATCCCTAGTCTTTGCTACAAAGGCATATCTTTGTGTCAACAGGGTGATGTGACCTGTCCTCATCTTGGTGCAAAAGTACTGGCAAGTTGGAAGAACTACGGCTGGCAAAGTTGGAAGTTACCTTTGTGACTTTTGTTTGGGGACAGATGACTGGGCTGAACAGAAACCCAGCTTTAGACAAGCAAAGCCCCTTTTGGAAAGGACAAAAAAAAAAAAGAAAGTGAGAAAAAAAAGCTATGTAAATTTAAAGTGGAGAATGTTTTTGACATACGCTCTACATCTAGGCAATGTGAAGGAAAACTTAAATATATTCTGACTGGAGGTCAAATGCTGAGCCTTGCCTGCATATGTTTGGTTCTCATTGTAATCAGCAGGAACTATATGAGCATATATCCAAGGTCAGAATCGAACCCTGATGTGGGCTCAGATCAATATATGCACGTGATTTCACCAGTTCCACGTGACTTTAACAAGGTAGAATTTAAGCCATCATATCACGGTTTCATGCACTTCATGTTTAAGTAAAGATACAGGACTTTATTTCACAGACAGCCCAAGGAAACAAAAATTGATATAAACTGAAGGAATGTCTTCCTGTCTCCTCTAATGTAAAAAACACAGCTATTTATCAGCATATAGCTAAATTATGCTGAGTGCAATGCAGTAAGTCTGAAGGAATAAGACACATGCTAAGAAAACAGACATTAAGGTTGCAGAAGGAGAACCAACTGATACATGGGTTTAAGTTAAACAGGTCACTTCTGCTATAGTGCACAACTTTAAATACCAACCAGTCTTTGTGCTTAAGTGCTGATGAGAACTGGAGACTTCCAGATCCAAGAAAAAAAAGGTGTTCAAACAGTATTCCAGTCCCTCTGCCATTGAATAGAGGAGCATTTTCCCTTTTGAGACTCCTACTGCCTTAAATTAACTTTGTGTCAGACCTCAGTGTATATGCACATTATTAAACTTATAAAATGGCAGGTCCCAGGCAGCAGATGGGATGTATTTTTGCCTGACCAGAGACTTTATACTTCTATCTGATATATTTGGAGTAACTGTAGGCTATTTCAGTGTTAAACGATATTTCCTGTTTGCACACAACTGCATTCTGCTTCTTGTGTGACTGTCATAGTAAGCGTCAGATTATAGTGTATCTTCTCCTCCGAGAATATTACAATTTTCATTCTATTGCCTGTGCTGGCCACTCATTAGGAAAAGGTTTGTATGAAACACAGGTTTCTATAGCATGAGTTAACCCCCCAAACTATCTGCTCTTAGCAGTGCAAAAGGTTTGAAGTACACAGTAGACTAAGTCCTAATTCCCTTCAAGTAGAAGCCATGCAAAACACCTGTTCTAGCTGTGGTCACACTTCTGTGCATCATATAAAAGTGGTAAGGCAGGAATTGCTATTTTAATTTAGTTCTTGAACTAATAATTTGTATGTCTTTGTTTATAAACAGGCATAGAAGATTGGTTGAATACAACAATCTGTCATAAACTGGCACATTGTTCATTGTAATTATTTCTGATGAAAAATCCATTTGCCAAGGAGTCTTCCTCATCTCTTCGTGAAGCATTGTTCAGTTTACATTCTTAGAGCATGAAAAATGACCCCCAAAAAATTCACAATTTGCTTTTCTACAAATATTCACCTTAGCTAACATTGTAGATATCAAGCTAATTTTCTAAAAAGTAGAAAATGAGCCCAGTCAAGGAAAGTTTGTTTAAAATATTAAGTATTTTTGAAGTGTTTGCATATTATGAAATGTATTATGAAATAGTTTGTCTTCCCAAGTGAAAGTAAGAATTTGTGCTATGGTGTGACACAACATGTGCTCTATTTTTAACTGTATTATGATTTTAAATATTTTACTACTAAAGGAAAAGCACTCAGATCATAAACAAGCTAGACTTAGAGTAATAGCCAGATGTAATAAAAACATCTTCCAGCTACTACTGTACAGGACCTTTCTTGGTCACCACATAGAGTTTATCTTATATTTAACCTTGAGCTGTTTTGGTAATGTGGGGCAGAGTCCCATTCCCCTATTCCATCATGGTCACACTGGTGTGATGATACATCAACAACATGGCACAGCACTGAAGACATCCACGAGAGCTCCCCCAGAAGGTACCAGGAATTTTGTCTGAAAGGACAGCAGATCTGCCTCTTGAACTCTCTCTTTTTGCTTTCCTTAGCCATATACAGCCTGTGAGAGTTTGGTCTTTAGTATTAAAATGACTCCCAAGAAAAGGTTTTGCAGATTATGGTGACTCTTCATTCCATGGGACAATTTCTTTCTCATTTCAATTTCCTCCTCCTTTAGTGTCCCAGTTACAACTGCACCATCCTATCTATCTGCCTTAAGGCAGGAAGCCTTAGCACTAGCAAACTAAAGGTACCTCTTTCCTTAGGGACCTGTTATGTGCAGAGTCCCATAAGCCTTGATATAACCACCACTTGCAGGAAGAAGGGAGAAAGGCAAAACAGAGATCCTGTTGATTCAGTATACTCCTTTACTGGGCTCAAGCCCTGAAATAAGGTATAGTTAGATGTTCCAAAAGAACATTTTAGAATGAAAAAATGAAAAAAAAAAGATCTATACATCTCCCACACTAGAAGTGTTGCTCTGCCTATCCATTTAAACAGCCCTCTCCACTTTGTCAGAGCTTCTCCACATAATCAAATTCCCCTCTCCTGGCTGTAGCCAGTGATGCATACAAAATAACATGAAGGGGGAGGGAAGAAACTAAGACATACAGCCAGGCAGGAAAAGGGAGAGAAAATAAGCTGGAAAAAGGAAAAAGGAGAAAATAAAAAGAGATTGTGAGCTAATACTACATTCCCACAGATCGAAGCTAGTGAAAAATAAGGTACAAACACCATCAAGACTGCTCTTCAAAATGCCAGGCTTATTTGGACTGCATTTACAACAGTGAGACATTACTCGTCAACTTTCTGTAAAGAAGAGACCATCCTAACTTCGAAAAACGTCATCTGTACTGAAGCATGTAAAATATAGCTGCAGAGCAAGCAATATTTTTCAGTAAGTAGTAATGCTACTTAGTGGAGTAAGGCAAAAAATGAAAAAAAAAGTGTCTAATTGCAACTGTGGGGAAAAAATGTGTCTGTGTGGAAAAAGGTAACTTCCCAAGTTGAAATCTAACCAGGAGCAAGGATTGAAATAGTGGAAAACAGCAAACAAATTCCTGTGAGATGAACTAATATTGTGCCCTGCAAAGAAAAGTAATCGGAAAGTGAAGAAAACAAGGAGTGTAGAGCCAGAACATGACAAAAAAACATCACGGAGTCTAAGATCCCAACTAGCACAGGCACTTCCTGTGCTAGGTCATTGGCCCATCTTGGAAGAACAGTCTGTCTCCTGTTTGTTCACCAGAATTTATACATGAGAGCTAAAGGAAGATGATTTTTGCATTCCTACCTCTTTGAAGGGAACTTCACAGGTGTAAAGAACATTACTGTTCTACTGCCCTTTCCAACCCTACAATTTACTGTTACACCATTAGGGTAGAGAGAGATCAACACTGTTGAATCCAGTTCTACTCCTGTGGGAGTCAATGGCAAAACTTATAGTTATTACAAAAGCACTTGTCTGAAGAGCTTTTCTGAACTTAGCCTTTCTCTTGTTTTGTGAGTTTCCCATCAATCAGGTTTTACTGCTTGTTTTTTTTTTTTTTTTGCTGATATTACTCTTCATTAAAAGAATTCTAACTCTATTGGAAACCTTGCTGTAAACCAGTGGATTATCATCTTAGTCATAAATTTCTTCTAAGATGAGATCATATTTGCTCATCGTCTCCATGCAGGAAAAGGGTGTACATGCCTGAAACTTGTCCATCTTTCCTAATTCTAGCAGTTGGTCTGATAAAGCTTGCTGAAAGAGGTAATGTTGTATTTTGTATAAGTCTCTGGCGCATTGTTTTCTTACTAATTTATGAATGGGGAAAAAGGATTACAGTTAGGAGGCCTGCTCTGTAGCAAAGGCCCCCTTGTTGTGGGATCTTGTATAAATCAGTTACTTTCACAGCACCTCAGTTTTCTCACATGAAAACATGAGGATCATCCGCAAATGTGATGCCAAAGGAGGAGTGCATGGAAACTACTGATAAATCTGAAAGAGCCAGTGGTAACCTGAAAAGTCTAGAGCAGCTGACCTGTGAGGTCCTGCATCAGCACATAGTAGACAGCAAAGAATCTGTGCTTAGGAGAAATGCCAACAAGGCTGACAAACAGACCTGAGCTGCAGTGTCCCAAAAACGTGTCAGAGCCCAGTGCGGACCCTTACACAGTGGCCCAGTGAGTGTGTTGCAGTAGACCTCTATCAATACTAAACCAGCAAAAAAGAACAATTCCGGATATACCCATGATTCATTCAAATGAGATGGCTTTGAGAAATACTGACTCCTACAATCCATAATGTCCCCACCCTTGTAGACAAGGCCATGTACTTTGGCCCTAAATAGGAGCTTCATGTACTTATTAATCAAAAATATATCTCTTCTCAGCACTATTGATGTTTGCTATGAGCTATTTGCATCACAATAACATGAACAGCAATAACACTGAGAAATCAGTAATGCTTTTAACTGTTAAGTCATTGCCCTTTCACCAATCAATAATTCCAGATCTCACCTAAAAGAATATTTTCCTCAGAGTGCTCAAGGGAGTCTCCCAGGAGGAGATCTTATATGATCTTAGGAAGCAGTAGACAGTGAGTTGCCTAAAAAGTGCTAAAATTAATTTTCTCTGAGAGTTTGTTTGCGTAGGGAACTCTGGTCTTAGAACTTCATGCTTACTTTCAGGAGAATTGCTTTGTCCGAGATTATCAGCTTTCCTTCTTTGCTATATGGTTCTTCATGTATGGTTATTTAAATTCTGTTTATTTGAACATTTCATCATGTCTGTGAACCCAGACTGTGAAGACAGATCTGCATGCTATAGAAACTTAATGTACTGCTCCTTCTCATTAGTGCCAGGATAAAGAGCAAGCTGAAGCAGCTTCAAGTGACTGTGTTGCATAACAACAAGATTAGAGTATCTCGGTAGAGGGTCGAAGCAACAGCTGGTAGTTCCAATTTGTCATCCAAAGAGTAGAACAACTGGTACAATACAAGAACTTTTTCTTCCTTACCATTCTAAATCTGAAGGGTGTAGCTGAGAGTTAAAGTGGTTACTGCTCTACCATTTGCTAGATGTGACCTGACCACCATGCTTTCCTTCCTACCCTGCACCAAGGGCAGCTGAAAGTATGTGTAGTTGCTCATGAACTGTGGTGATTGACCACTCAGCATGTACCATAAATTTGACACCAATTTCAGTTTGTCTAAATAGGCCAAGCTGCAGACTGCAGCAGTTCAAAAGCGATTTCAGCCATCCCTGTTAGGAGACTGAAGTCTTCAGAAAATGTATGGGGTGGATAGATAGCTGGAGGTAGTTACCACTTAGTTTGTCCAATTTTAAATCACTGTGTGAGTCAAGGTCCTGAGTGTTCCTCCCTGAATTGTGCAAATGTCTTCGCACAGCTCGTCCCAGGGAGCTTGCAGCCCACGGCAAAGTCCAACCTTCAGAATCCCTCTGCGTTATGGTATAGCTGGCTCTGAGCAGGGATGCAGGCTCCCCGCACTGTGAACATGCTGCCATTTGCAACCATTTAATTTTTCAAGTGACAGTGAGATGTCTTTTACAGCTATTCAAATAATAGAATCATTTGCTTCAAAGCAATGACTTGTAATTGAGGCAAGCATTTAATGATGCAGTGACTCCTTGACTCACTCATTTACTTTGGGTTCTTTTGCATCTCGACCAGCAGCTCCACAGGTACAAATCTGGGAATTTCACAGGCATTCTGCAAGTCAATATTTGGGTCTTGTTTTGTTTAGAACTAAGCGGTTTCTAAAACTCCACCTTTATTTTAGTATGAGTTGATGGAAAGAATTTCTATTTGTTTTGAATCATTTTAAGCTCTGTGGAAAAGACCTGCAAAAATGTTTGGGACTTTTTGATTATGAAAGACACTTTTAATCGATGTTATGACTGTGATTTCACATGTAAAGACAACTAGAAATTTCTAACGTTCATTTCCATTGGGAGTGGACTTTCCCTGTAAAGGAACATTTGCAATTTATAAACTTTTTAGTCTCACAATAGAAGTGCAAGGTAACTGCACGACTATAGATGCCCCAAGACATTTATTCTCTTGATATTCCAGTTCTCCATGGGAGATGATGATAATTTTTTTAACCCCCACAGAAAGAAAGGCTAGCTAAATGGACTGGAAACTGGGATGGGGTTTGAAACATCTATGTTTAGCTATTTGCCCTGTGTGACAGAAGGTCACTTGATTTCACTGTGCCTCAGTTCACTTCCCGTTACAGGGTCTATTGTTACTCTGCTACCATGGGTTAGATATGGTGGAATAAATACCAAAAAGATTTTTAGGAGCTCAGATACTACAGCAACTAGAGGCTATACAGTTAACTTAGATATAACTTAACTCATCTGGTGTATCAGAGACTAATTCCTAATACGTATAGTGTACTTCTGAGATCCATGGAGGAACAGCGCTAGCAGTCTCACATTGCATGTAAGAAGGCAGCAGTACTTTACATTCATATACCTTATGCAGTTCATTTTCTTTAAGAACTTTGAGTACTTTCTCTGCCTGATTGAAGAGAGAGTTCACAACTGGAATATTGCACTGCTCTGCAGAATGCCCTAGCTGCTGTGTTATCAGCAATTCTAAGTTTGGGGAGTCTCCAGATAACTTATTAAGCTGGTTTTTCAAGTGCTTTGTGCCAACAGAACAGGGGCCAGAATCCAGGCCATAAATATTAACACAAGGGTTTTATTTTTCTGAGAGATTATCAGAACCCCAGAATAGATACTACAAATGAAAGTACCTCCTTAATCTGAGTTTATGTTGCAATGAGGCAATGAAGTGAGGTGTAAAAACAGAGAGGTGAACTACTTGTTTTAAACGATGCAATGGTCCAGGAAGAGGTTTTTCTCTCACGCTTGCCCTTTGTTCAGAGACTCTAATTCTGGATACTCCTGACGGACATGAAACACTGGATGCTGAAGTTTTTCTTAAGCAGTGAGGGACTCCTTTTTCCACTCATAAGTAACCACGTTCAGTGAGGGCCACACAGTCTGAAGTCACAGGTATCAAATGTAACCACTGTTAAATGCCCACTCACCACAAATGCTTAAAGTAAGGACCATTGTCTCAATGGAGGTAAAATATCGTAGGCAGTTGATATCAGCATTTTTATTCCAGCCTACACTGGGTAAAGGTCTGAACACAAGAGCCGATAAAGGCTTCCTCCAGCCTCTAAGTTTAAATAGGGCTATTTTGCACGTTTCCCTTGAAGTGAGCTTTCTCAAAAGCCGTTTTCATCTCTGTGAATATGCTCAGTGAATATCCTCATACTGGCAATCCCAGGCCTCTTTAAAGTCCTAGTCACAGTAGAGAAATAATTGTGTGCCACAGGTCTGAGTGCCTCCCAACAGTTTTTTCCACATTTCAGCTTCTGCAGCATTTGTAGAGTAGTTCTCCAATCCCCAAAGCTTTTCAGGCTCCTCCGCATTGCCCGTGCTTATGCTCAGAGCATACAACTTCAGGCCTGTCCTCTAAGTGCGCTATTGACAGGAGATCTCTGCGCCTAGCTGCAGGGACCCACACAGCTGTTTTGCAGTTCAGTTAAAGGCAACCCTGTGTACCTGCCTGCAGACAGAAGCAGGAGAAGAAACGTTTTTCAGCATGTTTATTTGATCAGAGTGCTGATTGTAAACATGTGGTATGTCCCAGGAGCATCTTTGTCAGCCAGAGAGAAAAATGCCTTCTGCTCTCAGAGTTTCCTGAGACAACAATGATTTGCAAACAAAAATCAAGCACTTGGCATTCACAGGGTGATTTAAAAAACTAACAAACCTTTGGGGGAGGAGGGAGGACCCCTGTCCCCTCTCCCTCAGCAAAAAACCCAGGGATACTGAGGATCTGAGTTTGAATACTGAATGGGAGCAGAGCATGAGATGTAGCTTGTTTTCATAACAGAAGTCCTCCTTCCTAGTCAGTGACCACATTACGCTCAGGTAGCTTTGTGACTTATGTGGATCTCAGGGACACTGGCCTGATAAAGTGCCACACGAGCCTCTTACATTGTTTCTCTAATCCTTAGGAATTAGGGAAGCACACTGATTAAATGTCACCCTCTAGGAAATGCATTAATTTACATTTTATTCATGTTGTTAAACATGTTGTTAAACATTCCTCACCACCTTTATTCATAGGTTAGTCAGCTAGCCCTGCCTAAACTTGGGAAAGCACAGGGCCCTGAAAAATATAGTTCTAAATGAAGAAGAGGAAGGAGGGGCATGAAAATGATTGAAGCACAAGCCAGTGAACAGCATATACATTTTACCTTTGTGGTTCATTAAAAAAATTTTATACTAGGAAGTAAAGTGCAAATAGAGTGGATTTAGACAGTTTGTCTTCCTCTGAACCTACAAGACAGGAAGGAGGCACACCTCAGATGTTGAGAAATCAGGCTTTAAAAGAAAATTATGTACTCATTTGTCTGTACATGAGTTCTGTAGTAGGTTGGAAAGAAAAAGCAAAGAGGAATGGGGCCTGGGAAAGAAGAAAGGTGTTTTGTTACATGTTTAAAGCTTTTTTTTCCCCCTTGTGTAGCGTGCAAGAATGAGTGATTAGTTTAAAGGAGCTTGGCTATCCTGGCTTCAATGATCATCCATCCCTGAAGACATACAATCTAGCTTGAAGTACCCACAAGAGTCAAAGATTTGAGTTCTACTTATTGGACAAAGATTCATATAAGCTACAGGGGTAGAACTAATCTTGGAGGACTGCACAGTTAGTCCATTGTAGTTTTGCCTCCTTTCTGGGCCGGACTGGGACTACTGACCATGCCTGAAACCTACCCCTTAAATGAAGGCAGCTTACGGTCCAGTACACAAATACGGCTCTCAGGTGAGCAAGTAGAAAAAAGATCTCAGTTAGGGGTGGGCTGATGAAGGATTAGGGTTCTCAAACACATTTTAAGCTTGCCAAACCTAGAAAGAAAAGTGAAGAGTACATAGACTGTCTGACATTCAAAAATAGCAAAGGCTTTCACGAGCTAAAGTAGAAGGAGCAGAATATATAGAATGGTTGAAGAGTACTGAGCTTCAAATTATTCTGCTTGTCTTTCTTTGCAAACATTAGAGTCACTGTAGGTAGGCTACCTCTTTTAACCTTGGGAAGGCTATATTCTTGCAACATAGCTTTCTCTTAAGCATGAGAGGAGTGTGAAAAATAGCTATAAGGATTAGCTAGTGAACAGCACATCTTGTATCTTTTGTGGTTTAGAAAGAGAGTTTTGTAATGGAAGCAAAGTTACATATAGAGTGAATTTTGATTCTGCTGTGTCCTCTGTATGTCAACACAGGAAGGAGATGGGAATAGCACTCATCAAATATCAAGAGACTTAAATAAGTGTCTTTCAGGCTTAAATAATAGAAATGGAACTAATTTGTTTACCCAGTGATTCTATAGTGAGAGAAAAATTAACTCTAGGCTCAATTATCCACAAGAACATAAACAAACTGTGTTTACCCAGCAACGAACCCTCTCCCAGCAACAATTCCTGTTAGAGGCTTCAGGGGTCCCACACTTGAGCATGGGGGAAGAGAAAGCTGCTCATGTGTTAGTTCCACAGGGATGGAAACCCCCACAACACATTTTCTGAACTTCTGTGAGCATAGCGCTCATAAGCAACAGCCACACAGACAGGGAAGAGTCTCTTTTCCTTACATATACTCTTTGCTACAGAAGCTCCCCTTGTAAAACAAATCTCTTTGATAAATAACTTCTCTTCCTGCAAAATTTGTAATAATGACTCTCCAGAACCAAATTTGCAGTTTGCTGAAAATTTGGCATGTAAATATTACACTTCACCCGATTAATGGCATTACTTTACTTTCCTACATCTTTCAGTTGAAGCTCCTTCACTGAAATCTTGGACAATTCACCAAATCAGACTGAGTTCTTCTTAGTGTTGCTAGCCTAAGTGACTTAGTAACTTCTACCATATTTTTCAACTTAAGGATCTGAGTTGTAACCCAGATAATTGTCAATTACCTCTGTTCACATTAATGAGACCCTGCTCAAGAGCACCTTACCTGGTGAAAGCATCCAAAACACTAAACCTGTTTATAGGCCAATGAAAGCTAGTTATCAGGCTGCAGCATATTGCTACCTCACCAGTCAGTTAGCATTGGCCTGAAGCTCGTGTACTTTCACATGCTGGAAGGCTTAATACATTGGCTGTTCAGTCATAATAGTGTGCAAGTGCTATTGTGCTGTTACTGGTTTCTGTTTGAAGCCAACACAGGTTATGCAGACAAGTTAGTGTAAGTGAAAAGGTGACTGTGTTTATCATTCTGTCACTTGTTATTTATTGATTAAATATTGCTTTGGGTGGGTATTAGTTTCATACTTGTGCCTTATAGAGCATAAAATTCATAGCTAGTGCTTAGGAAGTAACAAAGAAGGTTGTGGTATGTGTTCTAAGGACTCTGGACCAAATTCATAGTTTCTCTTCAGGTTGCTTGTATTAGTGCCCCTTATGTTGTATGTGCTACCCTCTATGTCTCTGATACATTGGTTAAAAGTACCTAGCAAGTACCTTATTCTGAAACACTGGAATTCTTCTATTATTTTGTGCAATGTATAATGCCATGCTTACCATGTTTGAACAGTGTTTGGACCAGCTTAGGTAGATGATTGCTATCCCTTCTGCTCCTGTTTTCTCTGCTTCACTTGCCAGGCACATGTGTGGCTAGCTGGAATACTGTCAAAGTCATTATACCAATGGGCCTCAATACAACTAGCTGCCACTGTCATCGCTGTTGTGCTGCTTGGCTGTCTCTCTGAGCTTTCCAGTGCCCCCAGCCTGACTCAACCTGTGCTCTCTGAGAACGTGTTGGATATGTCTTTTAATTTTACCTAGTAAGCAAAGAAATGATGAATATGCTGTATGTTGTAGTTCAGCAAAACTGCTCATTTCCTGCAAGAAGGGGGAGGAAGACAAGAGGCAACGGGCACAAACTTGAATACAATGAATTCTGTTTAAACGTAAAAAAAACCCTTTTTTACCACGGGGTGATCAAATAGTGGAACAGGTTGCCGAAAGGGGTTTTGGCATCTCCACCCTGGAGATATTCAAAACCCAACTGGATTATCCTGAGCAACCTGCTCTAGGTGACCCAGCTTTGAGCAGGGGTGTTGGACCAGACGATCTCCAGAGGTCCCTTCCAACCTCAACTATTCTGTGATACTCTCACAACAACCTGAGCACTGTCAAATTAAGATGCTCAAACCCAGTATCTGTCTTGACAAGATTTTTCAGGAACTGGTTCACAACGAATCAGAAAGAAACGTACTGAACTTTGGAGTACACTAGAACCCAGGAAAAGCACAGAGGCTTCTTTATGTTAGAAGTGGTTATCGCTCCTCATGTTTCTTTCCCTGCCAATTTTGGGCTGCATGTTTGCTTCACCCTGCTCTGGAACACTATCCAAGTCTACCTCATGCAGACATTCTCCATTTACTGCTGATACTTCTCCTTGGACTTTTGCCTTCAGGCCAGCTATGTCTTTTCTTGCTCCTCTTCTCCTCCTCCTCCTTCCTCCTTCCCCCTTCCCCCCCCCCCCCAGGAGTATTTCAAAGCAACTACTGCCTTCCCATTGGCTCTCAAAGGGTAACTGCAGCAGTAAGTCATAGGTTCATTTACAACTGTTACGCTGCTTAAACATTTTTTGAAAAATGTGATAGAACCTCCCCAGAACAGGACCTCAGAAGATAAATAAATTTTTTTTGGAGTTGTCAATCTGAATTTTAAAACTTTAATGACTGCCCGAGTAATAAGCAGTCACTTAAGACATTAAAAGACTTGCTGCACATTCTCTATTTTTGTCCTTATGTACTGGTTATATTATATGACTACAATAGCCTCAGTGAAGGCAACTTTACTGATTTTGATACATTTTTAACTTTTTCAAGGTGACTCTATCATTGTAACTAAATCTTGAGCAGCAGTGAACTCAATGGCAAAACTCCCACTGACTTAACTGGGATCAGGGTTTCTTTACATGTTTTAAATACCTTTGACTTTTCAAACACTTAAATAGTGTACCACTTAGTGAGTAACGTGGAAATTAGTCAAGTGTGATGACTATATCTTAGTTACCAGGAGATAAAGGCTGCAAACTTTTGAATTCTGTGCACAGATCCAGTTTTATTTTAGTTACCTGAAAGGAGTTCAGTAGCTATACAGAGTACTTTGGAAACTGGACATTAGTTGTATTAAGTATGATTAGTCTTATTAAAAACCCAAATCTTTGCCCAGTCATTTTTGAAAATCATTGTACATGAAGCACTTTATTGCTCCTATTTAAAACAAGATCTGACAAACAAATTGTAAAAAATAAAGTAAAAAATGCACAAAACTATCAAAATGGCTTACAGCATTAAAACCAAGAAGACTTAATAAAAAAAGAGCTGCTGTTAGTAGTATCTAGTATACTACCCATAGGTACAAGTGACTGGAAGCTTAAAAGTTTATATTATTATTAATTACATCGAGAGCATACATACATGTAGGTCTATTAAGTAGTGTCAGATGATGTTTAAAAACCCTATTTTTGATATTCTCAGTATGGTATCAAAAGTGGAATTAAAAGGAGGCTAGAATCAGAAGACAAACTACTTAATTCTGACTTGACAATAGCCTAAGAAAAGGCATCTAACCTCTGAAGTAGTTTATGGCACTAGTTAGCTTAGTGTCCCATAATCAGCATTCATTCACGATAACTACAGGTTGCCTGGAAGCTGCCCTACTGTAGTTCTATGTACAAGTTATAGAAATATAGCTGGCTATCAGCCTTAGCCATTTAAGTCTTCTGTCCCTGGTTAAACATTCAGCAGGTCTTAAGCAAACAAATGCCGGTGCTTCTCAGTTGTTCTCTTGTGGCACTGCTGTTGCCTAAAAAGAAAGAGGAGAGATTTCTTTTTTAAGGAAAGAGACTTAGTAGTAGACTGTGACCATCTTCATGTTCTTAACATGGTCCTTAACAATACCAGAGTAGCTCAGCACCTTAAAATATTTAATGTATTTCTTTTCAATACTCCCTGCAATATAAAAAGTTACTATCCACATTTTATAGAGGATACTATGGCCCAGATACCATAGTACCTGATAAAATTAGCTTCCCTATCCACTGGGTCTCTGTGTGATCATGGGCAAGTCCAGCGCAGAAGAGACAAGTGAGGAGTGCTTTCTCCTTTAGGCTATCTTTTCTGTCAGAAATACTGTGCTGTATTTCATTCTGACAGAAACCGGACTCCAGTTTGAAAGATAGGCTGCAAAGAAATGACCTACCCTAGAAAAATTCCTGATAGCAAGAACTTCTGATATGCTGTGACAGTCAGGAGACAAAACCAGGTTTTCCTCAGTGAACTTTCATATCTGTATTCTTATGGTTCATACCTGAACTGTGGAAACAGTCTCTTTCTTGAGCAAGTCCTTGGTAAGTTAACTACACACTATTTCAATTATTAGATCTTCTAACTTGTTTATATATTTACTCTTTAGTTAATTAAGACTCCAGCATAACCACTAGGGATTTACCTGAGTGTTTTACCTACAGAAAAAACTTCAGACAAATGGGAAGCCCTGAATGTGCTCTAATAATCATCTTACTAATGAAGATGTACAAGTATGCTTTACACTACTCTCCTTTTACTTTTAACGTACAGTTCTCTGCCTTCCTATGTCCTTTCAAGATCTGGTAAACAGAGGAAGGCTTGGGTTTCCAGTGAGCTTTCCAGAAACCCTCACTGAAACCAGAAGGTTTTTGTAGCATGAAGTCATTTCAGACAGTTGGATGGCCCAGACTAGCTACCTCTCTTCCCTTACTGGAATTCCATTTACAGGAATTCATGAAAGAGACCCAGTGATTAAGATTTACCTCTCTCCTGTAAGCCAGATCCCATTTCCCACAAAAGGTACAAACACTGCCAGTCAGTTGCAAATCAAGAGCAGGAAAATAGTTCAAGTTAAAGTACCTAGTTTCACTTGTTATCTTACACACTTCATATTCAATAAACACTTAAAATGAAAAGAAAACAAGCAAATATTGAATTCTCTGCATTATACATTTGAGCTTACTTTCTCAAAGACCTTTCAAACTTGTGAAGGTTAAAGTTCTATTTCAGCTGTTTAGTAAAGCTGTAATCACTTAACACGACAAGCTTCAAAGAAATAATTTACATTGGGCTTGCTGATTATATAAATCTTTAGCTGGATCTTATTAAGGGCTCACTCCTTAGAAGTCCAAAGCACTGAATTTCTGGCCTCAGTGAAAGGTGAAAGTGTTCTGTATCTAACAAAAACAGTCTTTGAACCTCTGTGGCTGACCCAACAAAAATCTATCTTTTCTCCCCTTGTATGTGGTTATGTTTCCCAACACATAGAAGAGTGCTAAAAGGGAGCCCTATCAAACCCTGCCAGATGTCCTAGCTTGGTCTCCCAAAGCTCATTTAAGATTTCCTTTCTGTCCAAGTTCAATCTCTTGACATTGCTCAGGAATGCAGACAACAGCCAACCAGTCTACTCTCTCTCAAAGCAAGTGTTTCCATTTAGAAGGTTTGATTTAAAAAAGTCTGAGTACTTATCTTGCTTTACTTCCAGTAAGTTACAGGGTTTAAAACAACTGGCTTGAAACATGATGCTTTTTGGCAGAACAGTTTAGGCAGGGAATGTCACACATGACTTAAATTGGCTAAAATAATCTAGCTGCTTAATGGCTTTCCATTGACTAGGTTATATTTACTGTCTGAAGATGCTTAGCTATAGCAAAGTTCTCATTAATCCTCTTCTCCGCACAGAATTACTCTCCTGCTGATAAAGGGGAACTAGGCTCTTCCACCCCTCACACAACCGGACACCATCCATAAGAGAAGGGAAAGGGGTGGTGAGTAGAGCCAGGGCAGCCAAATCCAGCGTCATCACTAACAGATTGTAAATTCTCAGCCTCAGTTTTCCTATTTATAAAATGTGTGGGTGCATTACTGCACTTTCTTACAAAACAGGGAAGAGAACTGCATATAAGGGAAGTGCAAATTGACTAACTGAAGAGTGTTTTTGAAACACATCTTATGCTGATCCTAGATATGGATGCCCCAGGAACTGTGAGATTGCTACAATTCCTGTCTGTCCTGGAGAGCCCCCCCAAGAGCCAATGGTCTGCTCTGTGCAGACAAAAGTGCAGTCCCTCTGTCCTGTCCCTGCACGAGGACAAGTGGTTGGTGTCAAAGACTTGCCAGGGAACATATTACACATAGAGTCCTTTCGCCAAACTTCCCATACTTACACATAGAGTCCTTTCACCAAACTTGCTATAGAATGTCATTTTGACTTTGTGCTTGTGTCCAGTCCTTTGATCAAAGGTGTTACAGCTGTCGAAGGGTGGGCTGTACAAATGCAGGCTAACAGCAGACTCTGTGTGGCTTATGTTCTCCACACGGTGCAAGCCAATGGAGTCTAGACAGGCGAGGGCATGAAATGAAAGGTTGTTTTAACAGGCAGATTTAACAAGATCTCATAAATACCTGGCAAAGTGCCATCTAAGCTGAAACTTCTGAAGAAGCCAGTTAGTCACACCTGCACTTTGAGGGACAATGTGTAACTCAGTACAGCAAATTAGACTGCTGTTCTCTAGAACAGTTTCCTAAATACATTGTCATATGCTGTGACAGTCAGCCTTCAACACTTGTAAATTAGTGGATTATCTACTATGGCATAAAGGTCAATCAAAATCCAAAGAAGCTTAAGGAAGGCCATGCAGTCAGTAATCTGCCAGCTGCCATTCCCAAATGAGTTTAAGGTTTACTCTCCTAGGAGATGCTGTTGTTCTCTAGAAGCAGGAAGATTTGTGTTTCTAAAAATCAGCAGGATGGTTTACAGGGAGACTTTTTATATTGCTAATTCTCAGCCCAGTGACAAGGACATCAATCACATTAAGAGTCAGCTGCTTATATCTGGAGCATGGACTCATGGGCAGAGATATACTTGTCCTCTGTTGCAGACATCCACTTCCTAATTAATCTTTCCAACTTATTAGTTTGGAGTAGAACAGTCTTTTCATTTGTCTGGTCTTTTGTCTAAGGTGACAAATGATTGGTGACTGGCATATTTCCAACCTTAACCAAATAATAAGTGTAACTGAACATGTAATAAGACACTGTCTGTTGTGTGGCTACTAATGAAGTAATGGCATTTTCTGGGACAATGGAATAGAAGTCAAGGTATTACATAAAAATGTAAGCTGTGAAGAATCAAATCCATAAAAGCACCCATTTTTATTCTACATTAAAATGGAGTTTTTGAGTTACTTAAGAGAGACATTGAATTCAAGTTCAATGAATCCTGCTGTAAAAAAACAACTCAGGCCTTTGTACTTAAATTAATATGTCATATAATACTCAGACCTGTATTATGCAATGTAGGCACAATACCCTGGGAACCGTAAGTACACTTCGAATGTATCAGAGTTAAGAGTGTAAGCCCTAAGTGTCATTAACATAATTTATCTAAATAAAGGATGTGGGGAGAAAAAAAGCCCTAAAGGTAAGCTTATGTAAAGGGAGATTTGAATAAACTCAGATTACTGAGTGAAGCGTTCCGTATCTCTGAATTTTGTGTTTTCAGTTAATGTGGCACACCTTCAGCAAAGGGCAAAGGGTGGAGAGTACCCTTTACGTTTCACCCATGCCCCTTGCCCTGGCCTAGTCCATAAACCCAGCTGAGGCTGTGGATGTGACCCCCTTGAATCGGGGGAAGCACCCCAGGGGCACGCTGTAGTTATTCAGCTATCACAGAACAGGCAGACAGCCCCCTTCTCTGAGGCTTTGCCCTGAAGCTCTCGTTCTGCTGAACTCACTGCAGATCAGCACAATGTGTAATGCCTTTTGTAGGATCAGAATGTGATGCCCAGCTGGTGACTCCCAGGCAGCTGCCGGCGTCACGCAAGATGGCAATAGTTACAGGTATGTATAATGGCATGACTTTAGGTACCTAGGGAACCTTGCTGGTGAAGACTTAGAGGTCTTTCAGTATCTGTGGAGTTAGGCAAATGTTTTATAGATTGTTTGGGTAAACTTGAATATTTCAGCCTTGCTGACACTACACTTCAGCATTAGAGTCTTTTTTTGATTTGGACAAAAATTAACACTGAGGATGATGGCCTCTCTTCCTGGCTCTTCAATTTATTCCATGGACAATTGCTTTTACATTTTGCCCTAGGATTTCCATGACAGATAACAAGGATTATTTCTTTGTAAAGTTGTGATGATTAAAAAATTTAAACTTTGTTTCTCTTGTTTTTCACACAATACAATTTAAGCTTTATGTTTACAGGCAATTTCAGACAGTTATTTGGGACACAGTGCTGAAGGCTGCTCAGCATAGAAGAGCTATCCAGCATCTTTAAGTACCAAGCGATTGCTGCAAGCAAGCAAATGCTGCAATGCCTTAAGAGTGAGTTAAAAGGAAAATTTTGTTTATTTTACTGAATCTAAATACAGGTTTGCAGAGAATTTGACTAGCCAAATTCTTCAAGTATGTAAGGTGCATGATACTGTTAAAGGTAAGTCCTTAGTTAGCACATGAATTATCTATCCTGTTAGGAGTCAGATTCATAGGTGGGTAGCTGTCAAACAGGATACTAGAAGAGCTTACCATTAATATAGGCACACTGATTTTCTCTCAGAACACGTTCTGATTTCTTAGTCATTTCACCATTTCCTTTTTTCTCGGGCCAATCAAAGAGGGTTTCCTTTAGGTTTCCCTGGAGGATCTTCATAAAGCAGTGTGAGTCAGTATGATCATGGATACTGCTATATAAGCAAAAAGAATAACCAAACTCAGTGTGATAATACATATTTAATTTAAATACAGCAAACAGAACAGATGGCATAGCATATTGTACCTGGATATAGCCCTAGAATGAAATGCTGTTGCACACTTGTCATGCACAGACACAAAAAATTCTTAGAAACAAACATTCACCATGTGTAAGGTATGCCTGCTTAAAACCGCATTAGAAATGTGTTAGGATAAGCTTACATTTATCAGGACTTGGGGAAAAAATCAGATATCTGTCAGCTTATGACTTTGCCAGAGAGAAAAACAAAGCAAATCTGGAGGTGGGGAGACAAACAGCTTTTCAGAACACAAAAACTCTGTGGGCCAAGAAACAAAAGGATGCTTTCCCCAGGTTTTCATATCAGCCTGTATTTCAGCCTGTATTCCGTATCAGGCAGAGGCCAGTATAGACTTGCATATATACCAGGTATATTTGCAGATCCACAGCGCTCCCTCCCTAAACATGGGAGAAATGAGCTACTTCTTCATTTCTAGGACCTCTCTGCTGTTGAGATGCATAGGAGTTTGCTGAAGAAAGAAAATGCTGTCTTTGCCGCTCTAATAGCACTAAGTATGACTGACTACAGCAAGCCGTTAATTTCCCAAGTTGGCAAAACACGAACAGCAGCAGGAGCTGGCATGATCTGTCTGCTTGCTTGATCGATCTGCTTGCTCGGAAGGATGTTTTAATTGCTACATTTAGAGGCATACAGGGTAGATATGCAATTTAGTTAAGTTTTTGTTTTTTTAACAGAGGCCTAACTGTTACAGAATGTGACGGTATTAGGACAAAGGGAGAGCTCTCCCCTCGTGGCAGGGGGAGAGGGAATTTGGCCCTCTCTGAAGCGCTAATGAGTTTCAACCAGCAAACTTGGTACTTGTACATTGCTGGTTTCAATAAACAAATGTCAGTGTCTTACAAACTGAGATGCCAAGAGAGCGCAGCTTGCTTCAGGCACAGAACAGTTCATAAATGCCACGTTGTCGTGTTCCTTGCACAAGCCATGAGAACAATTTGATCCTCCTCATGTAGGAAGCAAAAACAAGTTGTGGTCTGAGTCTAGTTTCTAGCAAATGCTCATCCAACCCAAACACAGTTTGACATGAATTACAGTCTTTGTGGGAAAAGCCCAGGAGGAGTAGAGGAGGTGGACTTGATTCTTACATCTCTCTGAGTATAACTGCATGGCATCTCCAGGAAAATATTTTAAGTGTTCAGTATGCATGCTCAATTAAAAACAAAAACACCCCCCCCCATCCCCAGCTTTGGGGGTTTTCTCTTTATGTGCAAGGACAATCAGTCAAAACCTGCAAGTTTTCTTATTCCACATTTTGTTTTATCCAACGTTTCATAAAAGACCCTCAAAGGGACAGATCCTGCCCTCACTTTTGCAGGGCTATGCAATCCAGCATATGATCCATGAATATAACTTGAGGCCACAGCAGCAGTGTGGTCCCTTCTGAGGGAGGAGCTGGGATGTCTGGAACCTACAGAAAGCCACACAGCACTGGAGAGGGGCTCCCTCCTCGCACCCCACACTTCTAACCCAAACCCACTTTTTCTTTCGTCTCACAGAGACTGGATTTAAACAACATGAGAGAATACAGACTATTTAAACTGTACCAAGTCCTGCTTCTGCAACACAAAGTGAGGCAGATTTTTCAGAAGCAACAGGGTCTGTTCAATGCCTGTAGGACCCACTGTATCTCTGGGATTAAAAACTTCTACAGGCAGAAGAAAGCATAGATTTGGTAGAAGACCATAATTAGTATTATATTGTAAATGCTCTAAAAGTGTCCATAATGTACAAACTTGCAAAAAATATTATAGCAAATATTCAAGACTGCCATACCAAAGGAATAAGTAGGAGTTCTGTACTGCCTAGTTGCCTGACATTTTCTAATAGTTCATTTAGAGCGGATTTTTCTTCTCTTTTCATATGACAGTATTCCAAGCAAAAGATACTGTAACTTTGTGTCTGTTTGATAAAACCGTAATCTTTGGATACAAACCTGCCATGCCCTTCGCCCCAGCATAAGATCATCAAGTTGAACTTTCCATTTCCACTGTCCACAAGATTTCTTGTATACCTGAAAGACAAAGTGTTTGCTTTTAAGAATAATCAGTACCGATATGCCTATAAAAAAGCATACAAACATGGTTATGAAGAAAGGTTGCACCATATAAAAATCTTCTTTTCCATTTTCTTGAAAATAAAATTTCCCTTGGAAAAAGTGAAATTGAATTTTTAAACTATTTTTGTAAATGTACTTTTTCTGGGAAGAAAAAAATTGGACATGGTTAATATTTGATAGTCATATTGCTTTTGAATTACATAGATGATTGGAGTTTGGGAACTGAGAGTCTGAGACTAGAGTGGATGACAGGATCAAATCAAAATAGTTACTGAATGAAGTCACTTCAGCAGCTGGCTTATAATTAGAAACAGAGGACTGCAATGAAAAAAGAAAAATACATGGTTACATTCCTCTACAGTTCATTTTCAGATATTCTTGGCTGTCCTTTCTCTTGGGCAGAACTCCTGCATATCAGGCAGAAAAAGAAGAAGAAGGAAAAAAAAAGGATGTCAAGCTTACCATACATGGTACTCTTACTTTTTTCTTGAAAATTCTGCATCTTGTACTGTAACATTCTTGTACGGATAAAAAACCTATCATGTAACTTCTGCCAGCATCTACTTCTAAGCAAAGTTTAGCATAGCAGAATATTTTAAAAAGATTTTCTTATGTTAACTTAAAAATAACAAGGAATAAGCTTGTTTCTAAAGGCTCTTTATCTATATGTGTGTTCTAGACTGTGATTTGCTCTCAGGGCAGGAAAACTTTTTGTATTACAACATTTGAAGTTTTTTTCTGCGCACTCCCCTGCAAGCCTGCTCCGAGCTGCTGCTTGTCTCATCCCTTTGGGAATGTCCCTGGAGAAGAGACTGTGCTTTGTTGGATGCATTGCTTTCCACAGTGAGGTTCTGATCCAGGGCTAGTGCTCCTGGCCATCCTGGTACAAGCAGCCAGCTCTGACCTTCTGATTCCTTCTCAGCTTTAGTCATTGCCTATTCACAGGGTGCCAAGCAAAGCAAACAGCTATGCCCATGACAGGAAGACCCACTCTCACCTAACAGACTAACACAGAACGGTCACTGATGACAACCGGATGTTTTCCATTAATTTCTAAGGTCATTCTATTTTAATGAAGATATGATATTCATGACAAGTTAATTTCAAAGCATTACATTCATATCTATATGCTGCCAGTTACTCTGTCCGCAATCTGTGTATTAGGTAGATATATTTTCCTATGATATCAGAGTTAAGCAATCAGTGTTGGCATTTGACTGAACTTCTCAAGTGCTGTTATTTCTGTACAGCAGGTCTGCATGGCCGAAAGGAAGGCTGTTGTGCATACTTCTGATGTTACCATGCTTTATTTTTCTAGTTCTTGGTTCCCTGTGTTCTTTTACAATTTTGTGATTTGTTCTGAATGGAGGAAAGTCAATGTGAGAAAAATGGAGATTTAATTAAAAAAAAAAAAAAAAAAAAGACAAGCCAGAATGATGCTTTCATGACAAAGAGGTTAAAAGTAGGGAAAGGGTTTTTTTTTTTTAAAGGAGGTGTTAGACTAAAACGTATTTATATATAAATTTACAGCAGAGAAGCCACCAATGGCAGGAATAAACGAGATGTTAGCAAAATAAGAGGGACTTAAAACCTCGACTGCGCTTTTACTTCCTACTGCAGAGGGACCAGAGGCCCAACGGGGGAAGGCGACGCGACACGACACGGTGCTGCAGCCAGCCGGCAAGGCGCGGGCGCGCACACACGCGCCCCGCCGCGCCCCGCGCCCCGCTGAGCCTGCCCGCGCGGGTGCCGCCGGCGCCTCGGCCGCGCTGCTCCGCGCCGGGGCCGGGGCCGGGGCCGGGGCCGGGGCCGGGGCCGGGGCCGGGCCGGGGCCCCGCCATTGGCCGCCGCCGCCATTGGCCGCCGCCGCCCCGCCCGCTCCCCGCCCGCTCCCCGCCCCGCCGCGGGCAGCGCGGGGCAGCGCGGCCCCTCGCCCGCCGCCCCCTGGCGCCGCCGCCCCGCTCGCCCCCGCCGGCGGCAGCCCCGTCCCGCCCGGTGCCGCACCTGTACTGGTCAAACTTGGCGTACTGCAGCCACTCCTCGGGGTTGCTCTCGTAGGACTCCATGAGCGCCTGCACCTCCTCCACGCTGACCTTGTCCTCGGAGAAGAGCCGGTGCAGGATGCGGATCAGCTCCGCCAGGCTACGCGCCTTCCACATCTCCGTCTGCACCGGCGCCGCCATGGGCGCCTCCATGAGCGGCCCCGTGCGCAGCCCGCAGCCGCCGGCCCCGCTGCCGCCCGCCCGCCGCCCGCCGCCCGCCGCCCGCCGCCGCCGCCGCCGCCGCCGCCGGCCCCCGCCCGGCCCCCGCCGCCGCCGCCCTTTATGCGCCGGGAGGCGCCGCGGCAGCGAGCCGCCCCGGCGGGCGGGGGACGGGGCGGCACCGCCAAAGTCCTGCTCCGGCAGAGTCACGCACCCTGCGGCCAAATCTAGCTGTGAGCGGGCCGCCGCGCCCCTCCGCAGCCGCGAGGTGCCCCGAGACGCGGGGCGCGGACCCGCCGGCCCGGCGCGCCTCGGCGGGCCAGATCCCCCGCGGCCGGGCGGCCGGGCGGGCTTCGCACCGGGTCTACTGCTAGCAGGGCGTATAGGTACAATCCAGAAAAAAATCGGATTATGCATCTGCTGTTAATCCCAGAAACTTCAGAAATTTGATTCATTTGCCCCAATGTTGATGGCAGCATTAGTGATGCCTTTAAGTATTACCACTAAAAGCAAAAGGACATTTTACATCACTCTGTGTTACAGCTAATGGCTTAGGCTGGATATGTCCACCCATATATTTGCCAAAGCTTTTCCTTAACTTGATAACTAAGAGCTTGAATTTCTCTAGTAGGAATAGAAAATGTTACGCTTCTATTTAATCCTTATGCAAAAGTATTCACACTTTTTTTTCATTTTGAGTCCTTCAGCATTGCTCATTGATCCTGAAAAACCTCTATAGGATTTGATTACTTGATTGCATAGAAATCATGAGGTACAATATTTATGGCTCTACAGTTTACCTTTTTGCTGATGTCCCATTGACAGGAATGGCACAAGGATCTGAGTACATGCAGCAATTAGCAGATTCTAGCCTTAGTCACTGAGGGTATCACTGAAAATTAAAAAAAAAGAAAAGAGGGCATTGTAGTCCACACAGCATGGGAATTGTTTTCACATTCTCAGTTCTGTTTCTCATGAAGGAGTGCACAACATTTTACCCATTTCTTCTTATTGCTGAAAATTATACATTTATAACTGTAGAAGTGAACTGTTGCACAAGTATCTCAGCTGTTCATTAGAATAATATGTGGGAGGCTATATTCCAACAAATGTAAGGGATGCTGTAACTTTCAATTTTATAAAAAAAATCTTAGTTTTTTTTTTAAGACCAATTACTTAAAGTTTATTTGAAAATAAGATCAAAGTTGAGACAAATGACACTATTTACATCTAGACATTTTTCAATGCAGGATGCAGCACTGCAGCTGGTATTCATGAATTTCACCAACGTTTCCTCAGGAGCTAGACTGTGCACCAGTAATGGTATCATGGATAGTCACATATCAATAAAGGTAAAAAGTACACAGTCAGTCCCTTCTACACCCTCATTTTTTATCAGAACCCTACTGTACCCAATCTGCCTCACAAATTAGATCTGTCACCCTACCCTGTCTTGGGGTAGTGCCAGTTGTCTTAGTCCTTGACTTTCATGATTATCAGGTGCTTAGTACCACATTCCCATTAAATAATTCTGCAGAAATTACATTTGCTAGTTTCTGCAAGCTGGTTTTTGTATCTTGATTTTCAGGCAAATAAGCTATTTGCCCTTAGCTTAATGATGGCACTCGCTGGTGTTTCTTGGAGAAGATACATAATCACACTTGGTCCTAGTGAATCTGTATCAAGCTATGACATCTGTATGATCACACAGTGACACTACATACTCATATATTCAAACACCAGAGTACCTAATGTGAATATATATTCTTTGGGCCAGAGAGAGAGAGAAAGCAAGAGCAAGCATGTAGCTTTAGGGAAGAAGCATAAAGGGATATCCTGAAATTCAATGCTTGGTCCAAGGACAGTTTTTGTATTTCACGTTATGTAGCCCCTGTGGAAAGCACAGAAAGTCTCTGGAGCATAAATACTATAATCAGTAAACCACAAAGTCAATCATTCTTGCATTCTTTCCTTCCCAATGATAGGACTTCACTGAGAGGCAGAGAGGAAACCACTAAGCCATTCTTGCTGATACCCTGGTAGTTAAAACAGTCTTGGGAAATGGGAGTTTGGGCTTTATCCACAGGGATTCTGCTTCCTGGACAAATGCTTTAATCACTAGACTGTTATCCAAAAGACAGTGCAAGCTCTTCAAGCAATCAGTGAACAGGACCTCTAACTCCAAAAGAGACTTACCTGCTGAAGGTGCCAAGCAGGTATGGGCACCTGTCCTCCCATTGGGGTGCAGCTCACAAGTTTTCCACTGGCTCATTTAGGAAATTTTTTTATTAGATTGCTGGAATTCATGAATGCCATTATAAGGCACTTTTTGCACTGTGTTTTGGACCTGGACATGTAGCTTGGGGTTGAAGATTTTTATGAGTCAGCCTATCATTCCAAATGAAATTTGTGGGCAAATCGAAAATGGAATCTAAGGTGCCTGAGTCCTCAGGCTATTGTAGCAAACAACTGGACGTATCTCTTCCCTCTGGCCCGCTAACCTGAAGAGAGCCTAGCTCTTCAACTCAGTAAGGAGAGTTTATGCCTCCTCTTCCAGATACTGTGACTTGAATCCTTTTACCATTGCTATGAAGTCCCTGCTCACCTTAGTTTCTTTACTTTTGCACAGGACTGCAAAACTGGTGTAAGTTAAAGTTTGGACTTGCAGCTGTAGTTCACATGCACAGTGTTGGCACCTTAGGGCACTGTGCCTTGCAGGTTTTGGGGCTACATGGCTCAGTGCTGATAACTGTCTGAGGGGGGTGAAGAGACCAGAACATTTCATCAAGCAGATAATAATATAGATAAAAGGCTAATGACCTGCCCCAGGGGAACTTGCCTTACTGAAATACAATATTGTGTACTAAAGTCCCAAGGCACTACATCCTACAACAGGGCTACTGCCTTTTTTTTTTTTTTAAGCTTTGTATGCTTTAATGAAGTCTGCATCTGAAAACTTGAAGTGACTCAGTCTACGGCACCTAGAGATCTGCCCCTTTTATTTCTTGTGAATGTCTTTGGGATCTTGGAAGGACACCATTTGCACAGAATAAACCTTTTGGGTTAGAATCAGGAGGAAACATAAGTGTATGTTTGTTGCAAACGTAACCCAGATTGCTATTTGGAAATGTATAGCAATGTCACCACCTAAAGCAGCAGTTCGCACACTTTGATCTGGAACACCAAGCTAAACAATCAATGGACTCGATGGAGCCCCACATCCAAATGGGCCCTGGGAGCGGCCTCATTCTGGGGCTGTGCAACAGCTCTGCAGCCTCCCCTCAGTCGTGTAACCTGGTAAGTCAGATACATCCCTCAGTACACGACAGGTTTTGTGTCAGACTGCTGCTTGCACAATGATTCACAAAAAAATCTGAGAACAAATATTTAGTTTGAGCTGGTGTAAATGTTATAAATAAAATATAAAATATTGACATTTATACACTGTCTGTGAGAAAAAGTCAATTTAAAATAAATTTCCTTTTCTTTCAATTTGCAATATTTATATGAGAAAGTTAAATAAAGTCTTGCCTAGACTTTTCTGTGTTGACAATATTTACTATGTAGTTTTCTATTTGGAATCTTTGAGGTTTCCTGTTTCAGGGTTGGAGAGCTCTTAATGCATTTTAATTCCCAAGAGTTGCCAAGGTTATTAGCTCTGTTACCAAGCTGAGTTTGAGGGAAAGACTTTTTTTTCCACTTTAACTTCACATATTGCTTTTTGCAACTGGAATATCTAACTCTAACCTCTTATTTTTATTTTTTCATTTTTTTAATACTAAAGCCCTCCATGTCCCCTTACTATTCAAATAATAGCAATGATATTTTAACAAGTTTCATTCAGTCTGATTGATATATATAAATATTTTTCATGTGCAATTATTCCATGAGAAGATGCAGAGCAAGGACACTGAGACTACTGCACTTCTTCCTAAATCTTACTGAATAAGGTTCATCATCTACTTCCAGTACAGAAAAGTATGGGTGAATTGAGATGTATTTCCTCACCATCTGCAAACTGTATCCTTAACCAAAAAAAAAAAAAAAAAAGTATTGCAGAATCTAGCTGTTGCTAGGCATTTAGAGTGAGTATATGTGTGATGATTACGTGGAAGGAAAGCTGGAGAACCATTGAAAAAAAAAACTGCGAGACTGCTCCTAAGATTAGAAGAAGATGGACTTTTTTTACCAAAGTTTAATTCTACTCAATGAGGTTACAAGGAATCAAATCTCACCCGAAACTGGGACTGCGTATCTACTAACAAACATCCCAAGGACTGTTCTCTGGCACAGAAGCCAACTGGCAAAGAACAGTTTGTATCTGTGTTACTAAACTCTCTTAAGCTCCAGAACAGGCTGGTCACGTCCAAGGTGCCTACCAGAAAAGGTACCTTGCTAATTCATGAACTGTGCACAGGCCAAAATCTGTGCCAGCAGCTGTTCTACCAATTAACAGTACAGATGACTGAGCTACAGTGCCCCAGAAAGGTTCCTGGCACTATTGAATTTAGTAATGCACATGTAGTCTGACAGGCTTAATGTTAAACATCTAACTTACTTATTTCAGCACTCGTGTTAGTCAACAATGTGATTCATTCAGCCTTTCTTAGCCATCTATTTTAGGACGGAACAACTCAACCTCTAAAATCAGTTTTTGTCTCTCTAGATAGACATAGAATCGAAGTTTTCTAATGACTAAAATACAGTGAGATGTACCTGATGTTTCATGTTATTATGGCTATTGCAGCACATGCAAAGCAGGAACAAGAAAATTACATAGAATCTTCTGATGTTTAGTTTATTTTGGGAGCATATTAAGTATGATGCCAGCAAAGCTGAAGTGTGGTCTCAGGAGATAAGAACACACATATCCACCATGCTATTTTATCAAACATTTTTATTCTCTTAATGATCTAATACAAAATAAGGCTAAAAACATGTGTTTTTTTTTTCTCTACACATGGCCTTTTATATACTAGAGGCATAATTATCACGCAAAATCCAAAGTTAAAGGTATTTTTCTCTTTTCTGCCTCATCTCAAAGTACAAAGATACTGTAGGCTAGATAGTGCTTTGAGTAATCTCCGTACAACATCCCTGAAGAGTAATGAAGACTTCAGAATAGCCGAGAACAGCATAAGACAAAAGCCTGTACAACTAAAATCAGGATTTGATCTGCACAATGACTATGAGCAGCAGCGATGGATGAACAGAAACTGCTTTAGAGTCCAGGAGGAGTTTGCAGAATTGCTGGGTAAGCTTTTTTTTTCTCCCCTCGGTTTTACTCTGAGATCAGTACCTTCAAGATTATGTTGTGGAGAGATTTAACACAGACATCTCTTCTGTTAATACCTTAGCAGTAATTCTTCAGGAATTAAAGAGTAAAACCAGTATTTGCTTAATATGCCTACAGGTGACATGACGATGTATCAGTTATCATTTCACTCCTAACTGAGGAAACCTTAGTTTCACTTAGCTCCTCTGTGTTTTTCCTCTTGCTTTTAGACTAGTTCAAGTTACAAATTAGAATTTCACAGAACAAACAGGGCAATAGATAAGATCAGGTAAGATCACTTACCACCTGATACTTGGATTTCAGATAAAGTCCCAATGGCCCTGGTAACCTTCTGATATTGAGCAACTCCTGTGGATACTATCAGTGCCAAAAACTTTGTGCTACCTCTAGAAATAAATAGGGGATAAATAAGTCTTTTCAAAAAGCCCTCCTCTTTGGTGATCACTATAAGTAGGGAGAAGTAATCCCATTCATGGAGATGATTTGGGAGACCACAGTGGCTTTTGTACCATGACCACTTCTGTTTAACACATTTGAGAAGCTGCAAAACAACTGGGTGTAACAGCAGTAGCATCATTAAGCTGGATAGAGGGACCTGGGATTTATTAATGCAGCAGAGACAACCTTGAGTGGCCTGTTTAACAGCTTTGTAAAATCAGCACATGCCTGTATTATAGTTCCCCCTGTACCTTGTAGCTGCCATTCGGGCCTCAGATTTAGAGGACTGTTGTTACAAGTTAATGTGAATGGCAAATACTCTCAGTTCTTCTAACTGCTGCATATAGATTATCTAGTTCTGCTGATTAAAAAAAAAAAAAAAAAAAAAGCGCTCTACTAATTTATTTTCAAATAATCATCTAAATGTCTAGCAGCTCAGTTAATTACTTCTCAATCTTTTAAAATACTTAAATTACTGTTTTTTCCCCAATTTGCCTATTCTGTTCATTCAATTACATAAATCAAGTGAATTAAGTACATGAGAATTGTTGATACCTCAGTACTCAAGCAACAGACCTGGCAAGAGCTGGATCAGGTGAGTAGTCACTGTCTACTAGCAAACTTAGGGCTAAGAAATAGTAAAGAGTTGGTGTTCGGAGAAAAAATAAGAATGAAAACAGTTTCTCCACTTTCACTCTACAGAACGCTAGGACTAATGACAAACATATCTTTTCTCTCTGAGGTTTCAGCTAGGGTACTGTATCCCGTTTGGAATACTGTACTTCAAGAAAGATATGAAGGTGATGGAGAGAGTCCAAATGAGAAACATGGAATGATCAGGAGTCAAGAAAATCACTATATGCAAAAAAATCCGGCAGAGAACAGAGTATATTCATCTCTACTTCATCTGTGGATGTGGTAAGTCATGCCTATTTATAGGTAGCAGCAAGGGAGTAGGAAAAAAAAAAACTTAAAAAGCAATATAGTAGTGTCAGGCATTAGAAGAGACTGTCTACAGAGCTTGTGAAAAGCTTCATCGTTACTGATGTTTGTCTACTCAAAAACCTACCAAGAACACTTAAGCACACTTAGTCCTGCTTTTGGATAGGGGAAGCACTTCTATCTTCTATGATTCTGCTTTCTCTGTACTATCTGATAGAGATTTAGTGTAGTGTTGCACTTGTGACAAGACAGGGGATTTAAGGACTAGTGTCACCTCTCAAAATCTGACAGACAAAACAAAAATAAGCCATAGAATTAGAATTACTGGGGAAGTTTCCTCAGTTAATAAAATAACAGAGTGTCTAGTTAAAAGAAACCATTAGAAATAGAAATGTAGGAACAAACTGTAATAAATAAATTCAAAGAACATGCTGAATCTTAAATTAATACATAATTCATAAATATATGACTAAGTTGTTCAAGTTCAAAAATACATGTGCTGAATATAGGAAATCAAAATCATTACTGTGGGGTTTACTTGACTGGACTACTAACTTGTAAGAGATTGAAGTAAACAATTTTTTTTTTAAACTCCAGAGGATAAAGCTTAACAATAGATTCAACATGAAGAACAACCTTCTACCATTAGGTGGCAAGATACAATGACCTACAATCCTCCTTCACCTCAAGATCCTAGTGTTTTGTTTTTGTCTTTTATTTTTCTTGCATCACTGCATGTATTTGCACTACACCAGTAGTTTCATTTGTTAAGATCAAGTGAGGTGAAAGAGCAATCAAACGTTCTTTAGAGAGAGCCAGACTAGTAGCTTATCTTAGGCAAACATACTGCCACGCACAAGAGCAACCTACTTATATTTGTAAAGCAGGCAAAATGGACATATTAAAAAACAATGAAAAACAAAAATCTAGAAAAAATACGCAAATATCTTTGTCCTCGTATACCCTCTAGTGGCTGTACAAGGTTACAATAGCTTAACAGTGAGGGAGCAGGCAGAGTTGGCTTCAAGAGGACAGGCACAGAATACTCCCCTCCACATTAGTTTTGTTAAAAAGACTTACTATACAAAGATTGGTAACATCAGTGTTTCGAATAGGCAAAAGTATGTTTAAAGTGTTTAAATTTGGAACCAATTCTACATTGTTAGCTGAATCCAATAAACTCCAATATAAGCTTTCCACATTAGAAAAGTTAAAATTTAATCAAACTATACATTCAGGGCATGTGCCTATGTTATCATGCCATATGTATCTACAGGCAGTCAAACTGCAGCAACATCAGTAGGATAAGCTGAGTACTTGTTCTCCAGAAGTCCTGCAAGGATGGAAAAATCTAATACATGGGTTGCAGAGACTTCTTAAGAGCCACCCACACTACATATACAGGTTGCATGAAATGGCAACAATCACCTCAGTCAGTTGGACAACCATTTTTTAACCTACAACAGGCCATTTTGTTTATATTTGCTGAAGAACCAAATTATGTCATTGACCGAAACTGTCATCCAGCATAACAACATTCTTCAAGCAAGCAGCTAACATTTAATTTAGTACAGCTTAAACAAACATAAAAGATTGTACAACGGACAACTTTAAAAGAACTGCCCCCCTCCCCAAAAGCAAAGGTTGATACCCTAGTCAGGGTACCAAGCCCTCTCCAAGATGAAAGAAAAAACCCTCATTACTTTAAGACTTATTGAAGGGATAGAAAGTGCATTCTATTTCTTTGATGGAACATGCAGCTGGCAAAGCAGGAAAACAACAGCAACTAAAAGGAAAATATATAGAATAGGTTTTTAACATCCCCAGTGTATGGTATTTTTATTAACTGAAAGATGCAACAGCTTTTGCCAGTTGTTAAACAGTAGGAAAAAAAAAAAAAGCCTTTTCTCTGTCAACTGCTGAAGTGCTCATTTTTCAACAAACTACTACACAATTGCGGGGGGAAGAAAATATTTCTGAGGCATATCATCATACTGTTAATTTAAGTTAAAAATTGAACAAATATAAATGACATACTTGCACTGACAATGTGAGGAAGGCACAAGGTGAAATAATTAAATTATATACAAATACCTAAATATTAATTATGAGAAAAATTCAAAATACTTTCTTGAAATGACATCAGATAGTGCATGTTCAAGATGAAGACTTCACAAAGAAAAAAAAAAAGCACATAACACGTCACGTCAGAAATAAACTGAATCCCAGTCCATATATGCAATAAATATCCCTTTTAATAAAAAGAAGTTCTATCTTCAGTACAGCACATCGAGTGACAGAGAGTGGTCCAGTCCTCAAGACATTAAACAGTTTCCCTTCAAATACAGCAACTGGGAGCTCAGCAGCAAGAGAGCTGGCTCTATTCTACAGATGGCACATGCAGATTTCTGCATCCCAGATGGCACTAGAAGAAAGTTACATGATTGGATAGCCTAGGTAGCTCTTCTTTTATGCTATTCATCTGCATCATTTTTAGAAAGGTATTGTCATAGGCAGAAACGTAAAAAAAATCCTTCTTTCTGTATGTTTATAGGCAGAGTTTCTGAAGGTTAGTCCCTTTTCCATTTCTGAAGATTGCACCTAAACAGCTGTATTGCCTGCAAGTCATCCCCACGCCTGAGTTTTGCAATAATGCAGTACAAGCTTGCCATCACTTCCAAAACACTGCAAGAGGGGAGGAAAAAAAAAAAGTTAGATTATTCATGGGCTAGCACATACATGAAGTAAAACAAAACCAAACTAGATAGATGCGTCATGAAATAGTGCTAGTCATAAGAAAGTTTATCATAATTGGAGGCATGATAACATACTGCACATGAAGGATTGCTTTTCCAGAGATTGTATGAAATAATGTCACTTTAAATCATATTAATACAGATCCATGAACATCAACTATATTACACTAAATCCAAGGTACTACCAGCATAGCTAGGCACAATAGCATATTTAAAGTGACAGAATTATATTGACAGATTCTGTTAAGTACATTTAGAAAGGATATTCAAAATAAAAATCACCTCATAGAGGGTCCCAACTTCCTGGTCTGGGGATGGAGCAAAAGACTGATTCACATATATAAACTGCAAGGAAAGAAAACAGAAGATGAAGATCTCCCTGTAAGGCATATAGAAGAAACATTCTTCAGCCAGGGGTGGGTAAATTTATCCTCTGTTCCCCATTTATTTTGTAATCTTTAAAATCCGCATCAAACTACCATTGGTTAGTATTTTCACTTTGGTGCAGCGGGGCAACATGACTTCCAGGAGTCATGTCTAACTGGCCAAAGCAAGTGTGCCCACTGCTGCCTTCTGCAAGCTCACCCTTAGTCTCTCATATGGCAGTGTGAAGTTAACTCAATAGTTTAGTTCTTGCTCTTATTTTGGGTATCCAACTCATTCCCACTATTGTAAGTTTGCTCAATTAGAAGAACATTCACAGAAACTACAATTATTTCGTTCTTTTTTGAAGTCATCCTTCACACTTCCTGCTCCAAGTATATACACATACATAGTAGCTATTAAACAGCATCAAAAAGAGAGCCTTGGGATCCACAGCACAAGAGGGCCATGTGTGGTAGGATATCAATACACTATTTTCAAAGAAAGTCATAAAATTCCTAGGGCTTTGTTCCTGAAGTTAGCCTTAAGGTGAAACCACACTGGAAGACTCTGTGCTGCTACCTTTTTTGCTCAGTCAATGAGGTTGCAGTTAACTTGAGAATATCCACCAGCAAGGGAAAAAAATCTGAACTCTTCTTTGAGATGTTAATCCCTGGGTCCTTGGGGGTGGACGGGAGGAGGGAGAAAAACAACAAAAACCCTTCTACTGATCACTAGGTGAAATAGATTGTTAGCAAAGCTGTTTACACATGTAGATTTAAATAGCCACCAGACCAAGGAGAGTGATTTTATCTGATACTTTAGCTATGCAGTTGCATATTTTAACAAATCTAGCTTTAACTTTATCTTAAATGAAAACTTTGAAGTATATGGATTTTAAGAGTTTACTACTAACTGCAAAATTAATGCAATTGTATTTGTATATCTGTTCCAGCTATTTCAGCTTTTATTTTACCAGAAGGGCACCAGGACTTCTTAGGAGGAATGAACTCAATATCAGCACTGGGTTTGCTAAAAAGCAAATATTTCCAAACTACCCATTTTAAAAGAGAAAAAAAAATCTGTTCTATGACAGTAGTCTTAAACTGTTTGGGGGAAAAGAAAAAAAAAAAGTGAAGGAAACAGCCACCAGTATTCAGAAAGGCAATCCCAAACACTTTAGAGCCTTGAACACTTTCTCCATATACCTGACTTTTAGAGCTGTACTGCAATATGAACCTTTCACTGAAATGCATTGCTGCACAAGAGGCACACAGCTCCATCCTGCATGACAGCATCAGACGAGAAAAAATGAAGACAGAGTAAAAAAATACAGAGGCTCAAACTACAGTCAGATCATGTCCACATGGTATTGCTTCTGGCAGCTATGGCTCATCTCAGCATTATACCGTGGGACATCCTTTGAAGAGTTTTACTGCTGCCCTTACACCAAGTTTCCTGCTAGGAGCCACGGTCTAGACTCAGTCTCCCTGTAAAGCCATTACTCCAGCAACTTGAATCCACTGCCAAGTGCAAACCCCTCTTCTGCACCAGCTCCCCTGCTGCCCCTGCGATACCCAGGAGCACCCAGGCAAGCGGAGGCAAGTGGGGTGAAGAGGGGCTGCTGCCCCTGGCCCGGCCCGGCCCCCCCGTACCAGCTGCTCGGAGGCCATCAGCTTGAGGAACTTCTTGATGAAGTCGACGAGGCCCTGGATGGTGCGGGTGCGCTCCACCGCCCACTTCTTGGTCTTCATGATGGGGGTGTCCCCCACCGCCTTCAGCAGCACGTCGACTGCGGAGGCAGCGGGCGTTAGCGGCGCCGCGCGAGGCCCGCCCCCGCCCCCCTCATTGGTCGGAACCACGCGCTCCCACCGCCCATTGGCCAGTGCGCCTGCCCATCACAGCAGCAGCACCGCCCCCCCACCTTGCTCAATAACGATTTCTACCCCCATTACTTTTCTTTTTAGTGTCGCCGGCGGGTTCTTCGGTGCCCGGCGAGACAGCTGAGAGGGGGGCGGGGTCGGCAGCCCCTGCCGCGCCTCCGCCCTCCTGGGTGTCCTCCCCGCCCTTCCTTCGCCCCTCGCTCTCAGGCGAGACACGCGGCGACTTCCCAGCTTCCGCCATACTGCTCCCGGCAAGACGCCGGCGGAAGTGACGAAAGACGCCGCATTAACGAGCTCGCTTTGCAAGGCATTTTGTCCCTCGAGGGCCGCCGCCGCCCGCCCGGCCGCTAGGTGACGCGGCGGCGGGTCACGTGCAGCGAGAGCCGCTCCGCCGCTAACGGCTACGGCTGAGGGCGACGTGGGCGCGCGAGCTGCCGCCGCCGCCGCCCTGCGGGAGGAGGGGAGGGCAGGGCGGAGCACAGCGCAGCCAGCCCGGCCGCCGCGGCCCCACCATGATTAAAGCCATCCTCATCTTCAACAACCACGGCAAGCCGCGGCTCTCCAAGTTCTACCAGCGCTATGTACGGGCGGCGCCGGGCACCGGGGCGGGCCGGGCCGCTGCGGGGCTCCCCGGGGGGGCTCGGGGCTGGGGCGGCCCCCGCGGCGTGGGGCGGCTCCGGGGTGTGCCCGGCGGGTCGCGGGCCTCTGGGGGCTGCCGGTTCGGGCGGCGCAGTTGGGAACGTGGCCGCGTCCCGCAGAACCGGGAGCGGGCGGCGCTGCTCCTGCCTGCTGCTGCTTCCCCGCGCCTCGCCTTAATTAGTAACTGAGGGGCGCAGCTGGCACAACCTGTAAACGGGGACAGCTCGGCCCTCTGCTGGGGGCAGGCCGCCTCCAGGTCTCACCCCGGCTGCTTTGCCGGGTGTTGCTGTCTGCTGTTTTGTGCTTAAAGACAGTTACGTGGGCTTAGAGAAGGGAAAAAATAGAAGGCGCTGGGATTTTTTGAGAGGCGATTTCGGTGACAAAATGAGACCGTAAAGAAAGCTGTTTTCCCATCAAATGTTATTTTTCCTGGAAACTATGTTTTAGTAGTTCTGAAGGTAATAGAAGGCAGCCTCCGTCAAGGGCAAATTAGGTTCTCCAATCTTATTTGTGGGATCACTACTACAAACTCAGTACTGCTTTTTAGGCTAACTTTCTGCATCCCTGATGTAGTGCTACATGTCTCCACACTGTGGCGGCGGTGTTAGAGTTGGGAAGATGAGAATACAATTTTATAGGACCTTTAAAAGTAATTGGTCAATAAGCAGAAGCTTTTCCTTTTAAAACTTTCAGAAAGCAAAAATAATTCTGACACAAGGAAATGTAATGGATTGAAAAAATATATTCTTTTACGGGGAGGAAATAACTTTCAGAGCAGCTCAGAAAATGGAGTGTAAACACTTGGTCTAAAGGAAAAGAAAGTGTAGCCACAGGGAGTTAAGAAACAAACTGAAAACAGTTGATTTAATTCAAGAATCAGAGGTTTTAAGATAATGTTTTAATTGTGTACTGCATTTCCTAACAAGCAGACAAAATTCTGCATGGGCTGACCTTGGACATAAAACACAAGAAAACATATGATGCTTCTCAGAAAACATATGATGCTTCTCAGAGTTAAATAAACAAAATTATTCTTTTTCAGTAATGCTGTTACTTACTCTTATTTGTAGCTAGTTATTTACAATTCTGGCCATTACAAAAAGTCATATTTAACTTTATTGGAAGGGGTATGTCTTACTTTGTACACATCTGAGCAGAAACAAGGACTGTGAGAGTTCAGGTTGCACCATCAGGCATTTTAATAAAGGAGTGTAACTGATACAGGTCATTGCCATGGGTGACTGAATTTCATCCTGTGTCATAGGAGGGACAATATTGAGAAATTCTAACACATGTTTTTAAACCAGTTTTCTTCTTTCTCCTGAATTGGGTTACCATGCTGATATCTTTCATTTACCATTTCAAATTCAAAAATCCAAATAAAGCAGTCTCACTTACCTATGTTGATAAGCAATCATTCCTCTTGTGTGCATCCCCACTCCTTTCATGATGACTTTGACTGCAGAGTTGCAGTAAATTACTAAAAAAAGTCTTTTTCTTTTCTTTTTTTCCTGTCAGTCTGAAGGTAACAGTTAATTGGTAGGATAGGTAGATGAAAGACATTGGTATGTAAAACCGGAATTAATGTGAAGTAGTTCACTTCCATTCTCAGTTTCCATTGTAATTTCACTTTTTGTGTCTTTTGTTAATGTTGTTAAATGCACTGTCTTGGGTGCGGAAAGGAGAGAAGTGAATGGTGGGAGAAAATCAAATTCTTCTTGTGAGCTACAGTCTACTCCAGTTACTTTAATCATTGGAATTAGAAGAAATCTTCAGTGCATGCAGTATGCTAATATGCTTGTATAAAAGAAGCACTTTGCAGATTTGAAAATTTACATAATATGCTAAACTAAAAATTAGGTCAATATTCTTGTCCAGAGTTAGCAGTCTGTGGTTTGCAAACAAACTATTTTTGCATTGTGCTAACTTAAGTGATTTTTCTAAATCTTTGTGGTGTATATAAACAGGTGTAACTGTTGTCTTAATTATCTTTTTGTGTGTGGCTTCAATAACATAGGATTATTTATGGAGTTTTTGAAACTTATGTGCACTTTGATATCAATTGAACCAGTATTAGAGGGAAATCTCCATTTCTTTTTACAAGTGGAAGTGTCTCTCCTTTTTGAGAGATTAATTTGAGTCAGATCTGTGAAAGATGCATTTGTTTCCTTGGTGACAACAAAACCGATAGAACATGCGTGTGTGGTGGGGTTTTTTTGTTTGCTTTTTGTTTGCTTTTTGTTTGCTTTTTGTTTGCTTTTTGTTTGCTTTTTGTTTGCTTTTTGTTTGCTTTTTGTTTGCAGTTGGTGGGTTGGGTTGGTGGGTTGGGTTGGTGGGTTTGTTTTTTGGGTTTTTGTTTTTTGTTTTTTTGGGGGGTTGGGGGGTTGTTTTTTGTTTTTTGGGGGGTTTTGGGTTTTTTGGTTTTTGTGTGTTTTTTGTGTGTTTTTTTTTTTTTTTTTTTTTGCCTGATACAGAAGATTGGAAGTGTTGCTCCTGGATAAGATTAAGTTAATAATTCTTTGCAGTTAAGTAGAGTAATAATAATTCTCAGCCATTAAATGGGAAGATGTATGTGCCGTGGTTTTATATTGTAAAATATAGACCAGTGGCCTAACTTCAAAGTTCAGAACAAGTTTGTGAGTAACATTGAAAGTAAAGGCAGATTCTGTGAATACAGAAGTTATGCTTTAATTACTGAGAAGTATGTATCTCAGTTTCTTAAGGGAAGAAGATGCATGTTATCTCTTTCCTGATGTCAGAAAACATGGGGGAAGAAGGTGAAGTTACTGCACTAGAGCAAGGCAGGCATAATTTAGGGAACACAGGCTATAAAAGCAAAGGAACCCGGTATTGCTTGATCTGTGCTTCATGGAACAATTTACTTCTGCTGATGTTTTTCGTAAATGTCTTTGTGTGTTCTAGAGCTTGTTTGTAAAATAACACATGAATTTGAGGGGAATAAATATGAACCAGGCTGATGCCAGGCTTTGTTTCATTAGCAGTCACGCAAGGGACTGCACTGTTTTGGCTGAAGTCACTTTTAAGATACATGCACCACCTCAACAAAGAATGTTTGTTCATGTAATGGTTTAAAATGCTGAGTTATACTCTCGGATGGTTGGGGGAGTAACTCTTATGTTTGGTGACTTCGGGGCTCTGTGCTATAAAATAAACACAGGATCTGAAGAGTTGCATGTAATTTTTTTTGGCTGCTGAAGTGGACTATAGACTTGTTGAAAATGAGCCTGCCCTTCTAGAAGGGTAGGAAAAACATGCGAATGTGTGCGGTGGTAGAAGGACAGTTACAGTGGGAACTTAGGAAGGTACCAGTGAATTCAGACTTTAGAAGTGATGTGATCAATAAAAGACTGTTGGAAGGTAAGTTAGTGGCTTAACAGAAGGTGCTGCTCATGATACCATTGTAGTGTGACCTGTTTCAGAAAGAGTGATGTTTTGTGGGTTTGAGGTGTTTTTTTGTTCGTTTGTTTGTTTTTCCCCACAAGCTGTGAGGCTGTGTTTTCGCCCTGGTAGTGGCTGAAATGAATTTCAAAGTGTGTCTGTAAACATTCAGCCTACAGTGGAGATATAAAAACGTCTGAATACTTCAGAATATTTCATATTTACTTGAAGGAATTATTTCTAAGTCTTTGTGTTTGTTTAAGCTTCTTAAAAAGAGTCACTTTTTTCACAGGTTTTTCACAGTAATTTAGTACTCTGCTAGTTCAATTTAACTTGCAAAAATGTCTCTTTTTACCAGAGGTGTTGAAATGACATAAAAATAATGTGCAGCTTGTCGCTTAGCAGACTTAAGGCATCAAAATTTGATAGTTTGAGGATGCTCATATACTTTGCATTGTATTTATTAGTGGTCTGTGCTGTGCATTGCTAATTAATTCATTTTAGATTCACATCAAAAAATGTTTTCTTTTGCAGAGTGAAGATACACAGCAACAAATTATCAGAGAAACTTTCCATTTAGTATCGAAACGTGATGAAAATGTTTGTAATTTCCTAGAAGGAGGCTTGTAAGTACAAAGTTCAAAATAAATGTCCAATATTTTTCATCTAGCAAAGATTATCACTACTGCTTGTGGCATAACTGTTTTTGCAGTTGTAATGTAAGCATCATGTCACTTGAAATATTTTAATGCACCAGTAACAATGTTATATCAGCACTAAGTATACATATTCTTTACTACTGAAATGTATGTAAATGTAACTGAGTTAAGCAATAAAACTTCTTTTTTCTACTGCTGTAATTGAGTTAGTGGCTATAGAAGTATTTCAGACACAAGGTGGGGAAGAAACAGGCAGATGATACCTAACCAACTTCCTTATAGTCTGGCTTAAGATTTCTGGCCTTATTCTAAGAGGTATTGGCAGCTGTCCTATCCACTGAGAAAGCTTGAATATTTTGTAGCTGGTGTTTAGATCTGAGCTCCTAAAATTTGAGTGGACAGTCTCCAGTAACAATTTTCCCTACCTTTATGTCAAAGTTCAAGCTTGCTGTATGAACTAGGAAAAAGATATCTTTAAAACTGCACTAGTTAGCATATTTTAATCAAGACTTTTTTACTAGTATAGATAGACCAAGCTGAGTTTTAAATGTTAGCTGTTAGTAGTCAATCCCAAGGTTCCTTGTTTAACACTTTCTGAACCTGATTTGTTCTTCTTGTATTTTGAGCAAAGGTCCCCTTAAAATTATTGGCTAAAATGTCTCAGGGCCAGATGTTTTAGATACATGCTTAGGCTAATGCTTTTTGCATGATTTTTCTTCTGAAGTATAGATTATAAAGGTTAGTTGTTGGTTGTTGTTGTGTGTTTGTTTTTTGTTTTTTGTTTTTTGTTTTTTTAAGAAGGCACACCCAAAATATACTTTCATGGATCATGTCTCCTTTTTTTTGTTTGTGTGGCCTTGCTTTAATTAAATGAAATTCTGAAATAGAGGAGTATTTTATTTTGGGTCATGAAGGCTAAATAGTTACGAAAAACCGCCTTCTAGGAAAAGGGGCCATAGTTGATGGAGCAAACTTATGATATTCTGTATAAACACAGAACACTTAACATACTGTCATAATCTCTATTAATGGAAATTTCTAATGGCTGAAAGCTAATGTGTTAATGCCTGAATTTACTGTATGCAGAGTCATGGTTAAACGTAGACCTGTACCATGTCAGCTATGATGTCTTTTTCCTGATCAAGATGAACCCTAATTATTTATTATTTTTACTAAAATCCTTCTCTTTCAAGTGCTCAGCTGTAGATTTTGATTCTGTGATTCTGTTTTTGGAGGTAGTTACAAGCTGGAAACATGCTGGATTGAATTCTGAAAGTGAAAGACAAGCCATTCGTGGCTTTCAAAAAATCATAGCTATGCAGCAAAAAAAACCCAAGAGGAAGAGGATACAAGTCCAGCTTTCCTCCTGCTGCCTGTTTTCTAGAGTTGCCATTTCAATATATTTTTTTTGGTTTTTTTTCTCAGGGCAGGGATTGTTTTATGGTTTGCCCAAAGTCCTCAACAGTAACTGTATGCTAACTTTGTGTACTGAAGCATATGGATGAATTGGGTAAATATGCACAAAAGAGGAAACTTTACATGTAATTTCTTTCCAATTCTAAATTTGTTTGTGATTTTTTTTTTTGCCTGATATTACTTAAATGTAATTTCTGCTGTTTAGGATCAAAGTTCTGTTTTGTTTTCTCCCTCAAGCATGAATTAATGCAAGGCGAAGTGCTTAAGCAAAAGTATCCTGGAAGATTTGTTACTCCTTGCACTCCCCCCCCCCACTCCCCCTGCCTCTACACACTTCCTGTGATAAAGACAAAAAATACAGGGATGCTTTATTATTCACAGGGCTTGCGATCCAGTTCTGGTACAGTGTTAAGGGAGAATTATGAGCTTCATAGTTGTGTAGCTCTAGGCTACAAATTATTTTCACTTCACTTTCACTTCAGCACTCATACCACTGACAGCAAATGTTAATGATCTAAAGAACATCTCACAGATATATGTATCTCCTTGGGGAAGGCTACAGCAGAAGAGTGAACGTACATATCTGCTTAGAGATCTCTTTTTGTTCACTAACTTGATGTTCAGTGAGCAATAGAAGAAATTAAATTTTTGTGCACTTTAACATTGCATCATAAGCAATTGGTTGGAGTACAGTTGTCTTGTACTATCAAATATTATATAGCACAACAATGTTACACATTCTTGGTTATGATGCACACCATAAACCCAATTTAAGGCTTTTTTCTTTAATCCAAATACCAGTCTGCATTATATTTTTCTTCTCTGAGAAGGGCAGGGAATGATGCTTAGGCATATGCTCTATTCTTAGTAATGCAGATTAATGTCTGTACAGTGCCCACTAGTGTGTCATGGAATTACATCTAGTAACCATTTTTGGATGAACAGTAGCTTGCGTGATCTCTTTGAATTGATTGTAATACAAAGGTGCATATGTCAGCATAGTTAATATTCATATGGATAACAGTAACTGTGCTTGTGTGGTAAATGTAACTTGGGCTCTCTTGATGATTTGTTGTTTTTCTTCCATTTTAATTATATCACAAAATAAAAGCTGTTGTGTAGTTGGATTTGGGAAAGCTTCAGCCATTAACAATAGGCCTCCTATTAACTGAAAAAACTTTGGGGGTTTGCCCAGCTTATCCTGAGATGCTGACTAAGCTTTCTTCTTTTCTTTCCCATTTAGATTAATAGGTGGATCCGACAACAAACTAATTTACCGACACTATGCCACCTTGTATTTTGTCTTCTGTGTGGATTCTTCAGAAAGTGAACTTGGCATTTTAGACCTAATACAAGTAAGTGTTTTGTTTTCTTTTAAGTGGAATTCTACTTCTATGTACCTTAGAATTCTGATATTTAACATTGACCTTTTTCTGAAAGTGAAGGTGATTTTTATACTATGAATACACCCGAAGTGCAGAGTATTACTTTTAGATATTTTGCAGTTTTCTGGATGTTCCTTGAAAAAGTTGTTTCCCAAGTTGTTGATAAAGTAAGAAAACAGTTCATATGAAAGCTACTGAGCATTCATCAGCCATTTTTTTGCTGCAGCTTTGCAAGGCCTTGTTTTGGCTCCAGAAATGTTCAGTTCAACATGGTGCAGTTCAGACTTCAATCAAGACAAGTTTAGATTAAGAACTTTGATACATAAAGCTGCCACTATGTAGTAAGTGTGTGTGTGTGTGTGTGTGTACGTATTTATATGTGTGTATGTTATCAGATTAAAACATCCAGTTCCTCTTTGGCTAAAACTTACCAAAATATCCTTGTGGTTTAAGAGCTTATAGTCAGTTATGCTTTAGCAAATGATTGTAAATACTATTCAACTACTTTCTGTTGAGGCATGTATGACTTAAGCTGGTAAATATGTCTGTACCAGTTCAGCAAGGAAAATTGTGTCGGGTAATATGCTTTTATTGTCAAGAGAACTCTTGACTACACTAGTGGTTTTTCAACTTTAAATTTGTATGTGAACAATTTCACTAAAGTTTGTTAGTGTAGTCAGGTGTGGTGAAAAATTTTCCCCCACAGCCCCTGCCCAAAATGATGTATGTCATTACATCAAAACATGTCTCTATCTCATTCACTTATAGCTAAGTGTTTTAAAACTTGATTCAATAGTAATAAATTGTTTGAACTACATTCGCATTGCATACATGTATTTGGAATATTATAACCTTTAAAAGCTTGCACATCAAGAAAATTGATTTATTACATGACTAAAATCTGTGGTGTCTTGAGGCATGGGCCTCTATCTATTGATTATTTCACTGCAAAAAGCACCGTGAGCCTCAAAGGCTTCACAATTCCCTGCAGACCTTTCACCAAGAACAGCTTCTCAGAGTGACCTATTAGTGTTGAGAACAGCTCTTCAGTGTTTAGTGCTGTTCTGGACAGTGGATCCAAATTATCTTTCCAAGTGGGTGTGTGGGTAGCAGAGACAGAAATTGTTTTTCTGGATTCTTATTTCATCCTTGCCCATAGACACATTCTGCAATATCTGAACAGCATAAGTATCTTTCTTTCTTAATAAAAACGCTTGTAAGGTTCTATTTGTTGTTGGTTTTAATTAATTGGATGGGAGGTAGGTCAGCATCTGTACCATGCTTGGTAGGTTTTACAGTCTTTTGGACTCGGTGTAAATTATGTGATTAGCTGTAGCTATTTCAGACTCTTCCCATTTGTCAATGGAGTGTAATGTTAAAACACATGGAAATAAAATACACAGAAAATTCTAAGTAGCTGTAGACTGGCATGAGGAAAAATTGAATGAAATTTCCAGTGGTACCTAACTACCCTAAAGCACGTAAATGCTTACATCAACTTAAACATTTTTTAAGATTTTTAACCCATTGCTGTACTTTCAAGGTGCATTGTCTCAGCAAGTAGCTAAGTCAGTGAGATCACTGTCTTCCTGAGGAAGCTGTGGATAATCTTGCAAGTTGCTGTTGTTCATTAAGGTGTGTAGGGAAAAATACAGTTCAGTTCATTTTGAAAGGTGGATTTCTCAGTTCTTAATGATAAATCATCCTGACCAGAGATGCTTTTATGCTAATTGAAATAAGAGAAGGAGAGGCAAGTGTCTGGGAAACCTCTTTTGGTAGAAGAATACCCAACTAGTTCTAAGCAAAGGCTTTTAGTTTAGACCGGGGTTGAGTGGAAGGTAAAGGGCAGGATGAAAACTAGAATGGAAAGAACGCTTTGTTTGGCGTTTTAACCTTGAAAGTGTTAGCCTTGAAAGCTAACACACTTTTGTTTTGATCAGCCAGAGAGAACAACTTCTACAGTCTTTCCATTATGCTGTAATCTAGGCCTGCTCTGTGGAATGTGAATGCTAGTTTTTTAAATTTATTGAAAGAAAGCTGCAATATCAGGTGCCAAGGCTTGTTGTTTTACAGCATACTGTGTAAGCGTGGGAAAATGCAGTGGCTGCTCCAAGGATTTCCCCATTAAAAAGGCCATGAAAGTGCTGCAGCTGATCTCGGATGCTTGCGATGATATGCAAGGGATAACTTAGCACAGGTCCTGTCAAAGCAGAAGAGAAATCAGGCTTGTGTATGGAGAACAAGCTGTATTATAAGATTGTTATGTTTTAAACTAGTTGGAGGTTTCAAGTAGTGCTTGAACAGTAAAAAGCAGTGAAGGGAGGATCTTCTATGGGCAGACTGAATTAATTCTCTCTTGATGTTTACCACTGCTATTTAGCCTAGAAAGGAGGGTGAGATCTTCTTGACCTGAGTCATGCCTGACTCTCTTATGCTTCATCTTTTGCACCTGCTCTTATTAGTATTTGACAGTAGTTGATAGCATCTAGCATCAGATGCATTTAATTGATTAGGTATCTGCTTTTTCAGTTAGCTTGTTATCTTCCCAATCTGAATGTGTTTTATTCTTTTGTCTTAGTATTTGCCTAATTAAAAAATAGGCTCTTCATGGTAAAGATGACGTCTTAGGTTTTTTGACATATTACTGAGTACAGTGAGCTCCTGCATTCTGTTGTTGTGTGTGTATCAAATAATAATTTGATATTTTGATTCTTATGGTTTACTCTCCAGTGTATATCTGGCTTTATTAAAGTTTATTTGCTATGAAAGGAAGGGTTTTTTTTTGTTTTTTGTCCCCCCCCTCCCCCCTTTCTTGCATGGAGGTGTGCATGAGCTTTGTTTTCTTCAAATTGTGAAAGACTACAATATCAAAAACTAAGCACAAGGGGGAGCTAGAAATTCACTTTCATTTCATAATTATTTAGTGAATGTGAATTTACTCTTGCATCTTTATTTTCCTGGTCTTGGTTTGAGACAGTTTATTTTCATTTTAATTCTTTTATTTCTTTTTTTTTCTTTTGCACTAGAATTTGTTTCTGTTGTTACTTTTTTTTCCTTTTAGAAGTTCTTTGAAAGTCAGCAATCTCTCAGATCGTGATTTTGTGATTCATGTAAAGTCTGGTGGTTTGTCTTGTCTGATAACATCACAAAGTACTCTTGAGCTGGTGGGTTACTTCCCCCCCCCCCCAAAAAACAATTGGTGTATTTTCTCTTCTGGTTATTTTGATCTGCAAGTCTGACACATCTGAAGTAAGTACTGAAGTACTTAAAGTCTGTATCTGCTCATTATAACAAGCTGTGCTAAAGCAATTTATATGACTCCCAAACAAAACTGTAACGGAAGCGAAGTGGCTCTAATTTTATGTACAACATTGATTATTCTGAGGTGTCTTAAAACAGAACAAGGAATGTTAGTGTAAAAAATAGTTTGCCATGTAGAGTAGTGCTTTTAAAGACCGCTAATTCATAATAGGTCTGTATTGTATCAGTGTTGCCATTAGTCTGGACAAATTCTCCATCATGAATGGAAGATTGAGGAAGTTTCAAAGGTTTCCATTAGAAATCTTTAGTTGGTGAAAACGCTACCCAAAGAATGCTTAGTGCCCGTAGATTTCCCTTACGTTACAAAAATGTTTAGTGTGTGTTGATGGTCCTGCATTGCAGGCAGAGATCTGAGAGTTGTAGGCTGCGCGCTGTTCTCACTATGTAACAAGTAAAGGTTTAAAAAGTCACCATTGTAGCTATGAATCAAGTGTTGTTTATGAGATAAGTCCTACTTGCTGGAAGAAGATCACAAAAGTTAACATACTGTTGATACGTGGACACACATACTGCTTCTAAATACACATCTCTTTAGGGCCTTTTGGCCTTTTGTAAGGGGTTGTGTGGTTTTTTTTTTTTTTTTTTTTTTTGGTATGTAACGTTGTTTTTCAAGTTACTACATGAATGTCAAAGAATATATAGATCTGTGTGCAAACTTAGTAATATTTATGAGGAATATTTTCTCTTCAACTGTTAACTTGTATAATTGAAGCCTTTAGGTAGAGGTTACCTTTATCCTGCATTTTCAATTTTCTTCCTGCAGCTAATGTCAAACAGCACTGTCCTTGTATCCACATTCTGCTAAGGTACAAGGAAAATGAGAGAGCATTTCTGGTCAGTAGTGTTGCTGCACATAATTGTGAACTGTGTAGTTTGTGCTGCTTAAGATAATTTATTTACTTGCTTGCCTACCTTGTTTATAAAGACTCTTATTGTCACAGCAATTAACTACTACTTGAAGAAAAAGGTCTGCTTTGTTTAGCTTCAGTAAAATTTAACAGAAACCCCTCAATTTAGTTTGTTAATTGTTGTCAGTGACCCTCTCTTGAGTCTGCTTATGAAAATGCTCAGTGTTCTTAGTTTAAATTATGCATTGATATTAAAGAATAATCCTTATTTGAAATGCACTGAAAATCAGTTGATGTAATTTGACTTTAAAATGGCAATTATTAATAGTGGTAATTAGCAGCAACAGAATGTGATGAATAAAATACCTTTTGAAAATCATGCTATATCTGTGCTAGCCATCAGCCCTATTCATCATATTGTTAAATATCTCAGTGATATGGTTCCTTGCAAACTGGACGCTGGAATTTATCATATGATTTACCAAATACTGCATATCATTCTTTTTGTACTGTTTTCTCCAAAACAAAGTCCTCTCTAGTTTCTAGAATAGCTGATTCACCACTTAGAATTTGTAGAGTACCTTGGACAATTTTTAAATGTTTGTGAACAGACTGGGTTGCTAAAGAATAAAGGCACAGATTTGATTTCATATTCATAGATTAATAATGAATATAGTAACTCTGTAGGAACTGTTGGAATGCAAGTATAGACATCTTTTCAGTATCTGGCTTAACTGCAGGCTCTAGTTATTGGACTAAAACTGTGTACCAAGGAATGTGTTACAGAGGTACCAGGGCAGTGTAACACACAGCCCATATCCGGCAGAGATCATCAGTGGCTGGACTGTAGCAGTTGCTTGGATTTTTCTGCTTTGTGAACTTTTATATTCTAGATTCAAGGAAGGGTTATTTACCTGGGTGCACACTGCTGGACCTATCTGAGTCTATGTGGTGGCATGCCTTGAAAGGATCAGCAGGTGTGATACTAAGCTACTTTTTCCATGGTCCCTCCTGAATTGGGCAGGTCTAAACTAAGTGAAAGCTGCTGTACTGCTCCCTGAACTGTTCCCAGAAGCAGTGATGCTGACAAACCCTACCAGCCTGCATGGAGCCATTCTGGATGTCTCTGCGTGGCAAAGTTAACTGTAGTCTGGTTAACAGAGATGCCTGCAAAGTAGTAATTGGTTTTAAAAAAAAAAAAAGTTTTTGCTTAGTAATTGGGTTCTAATGAAATGAGAAGGAAAGCTTTGAATCACAGCTGTGAAAATTGTAGCACAGTTATGTTACTGTTTTTCCAAGATGCAACTTATTTTTTTTACATTTTATGTCTTTTAACAGAGTTATAACATAAAATGACTTGTGCATACAATTTCTCCCTCTCCAACTGACTACAAGTAACATTATTGACATAATAATGTTAACCACATAATTTCTGTGGGTGCTTTTAATGTCTTAAAATCTACATGATGTTTATTTTCCATATTTGCTTTTGTTGAACATCGCACATAATGGAACAATTGAGTTTGTTAAAGCTTGACCTTGGCTTTTTTCCCCCTCTACAGGTATTCGTGGAAACACTAGACAAATGTTTTGAAAATGTCTGTGAACTGGATTTAATTTTCCATGTAGACAAGGTACTGTGATGAACTCCTGTATTATTTCTTGTGAAGTAAAATGTCTGGTTCAACTGATGCTCAACTGATCCTACTTTTATTGTCAGTGAAATTTGGACAGTTTTTATCAACATATTAATTTCAAAACTTGAAAACTATGCTTGAATATGTCTTTTGAAAGAAAAATAAAATAATGTGCTTAGGAGTTTTGTGCAGTTTTATTGCATAAATAATTATAAAATTGGAGACACCTGAATATTATTTTATTTTTCAGAGTAGGGCTTGATTTTAAGAAATAATTTGTTCTATTTTGTTTATGTTTAGGTGTTGCATTACTCAGAATTGGAATTTTTGCAGGGGTTTTCCAGTTAAATCTGGCAGTTGCCTTTCATATGCCATGATTGTGTAACTTGGATGCTGTGTGGAGCTTTCTCTTCTAAATCTCAAACTGGCATTGTCTTTTTTCAAACATTAAATACAGTCTTGTTTGAATGTTCCCAGCTTTCTGGAATAAGGGCCTTATAACTAGTTCAGAGAAAAGCTATTACTATTGTAATCTTTTGTTTAGAAGGACATTGCCACCTCTTGCTATAAGTAATACTTGAATGATAAGAATTGAAAATACAGCAATAATATTTTCGTTCCTTCAGCCGCCTTTTGCGCCTGCATTTTGTCAGTTTCTGCACAGTCACTTTTCCCCATCTGTAAACCTCTTTTTGCATCAACAGGAGAAGACATGAAAGGAAAATGAGACAAATATCACTAAAAGTGGACTAAAAATAGTAACAAATTTACTATGTGAAATTAATACTTTGAAACTGACTAAACTTGCATCAAACTCAAGAAGTTCTTAAGGAAGAAACACTTGTACCTTGAGCAGACACTGAAATGCCAGTGACCTTGAGTAGGTGTTTGAACTGATACCATGTTCATGAAAGGTCATTAGGATTTTCAGCCAAGCAAACACTCCTTTGACTGTTTTCAAAACCACTGATTAAAGTTCAAAAGAATTTATAAAATGACCTTCTGAGCTTAGAAAACCCAAATCTTGCAGGTCTTGTGCAGCAAGGAGTTTGATCTTTATCCTTAGCTGCAGAATACATCTGTGGCTGCTACGCAGTCAAAGCTTTTGCTCTGTGGCATGTTTCACTCAATGGCATATCTTAACAGAGGTAATTTTTTACACTTTATGTTTGATGAGGGATGTGTTTCTCCTGTAGATAACTTGGGGTGCTCCGGAAAGTAAATTTCTCAAAGAAAAGTAGTTAAGTTATTAACTGCTAAAATTACTAATGACGAGACGATATTTTCTTAAATTTTGGCTTCCCTTTGACAAATGGTTTTCAACAAGTATTTCAGCTAATTTAGTAAAGACATGACATGAGAATCCCGTTATATGTTCGGGCTAGAATTTTCAAACTCTGAACAACATGCAAATTCTACATTCCTAATTAGATATTTTAGCAAAAGTATCCCATTTCCAAAATGAAAGATCAGTATAACCTTGAGCTCAAAAGTTTTTGAAAATGGCATTAATCAGTGCAATGATTTTACTTGAATATGAATCTGCAAGAGAATACAGCATGGAAAGCTGAACATTTGTTGTAATGCAGGGCTACTGCCAAAAATTAGTGTTGTGCAGTTATGACTAATCTGCTGTCATTTCCATTCTGTTATTTTTTTCTGCATAATCGATTGGTAAGACTTGCTTCATACTATGAGTTAGGAACAAAACCCTCTGTTTTGGTACAGTTTAAGTTTTACTATTCTTGTAAATCTCTAGAAAAACAGGAAGATGTGTATGTGAGAGAATGGAATTACAGCTGAGATTTCTCTCTTTAAATTGCTGCTAAAGTCACCTTGCCAAGAAGCAGAATGTATTGAGTTTTCTGTATTAGCACATGATAACTTACTTTCATCAGATGTTTGTGGCCTAGATTGTTGATAGATCTCAACTGTGCAGTAGGGAAAAATAGTGATTGCTGCTGGGTCTTTGGTATAGACAGTCTTAGTTATAGTGTGTGCTTATTAATTAACTGCAGGAGCTGTTTGGGGTGAAACAATTCAGATGCTTGTGTTTTGAATGGTCTGGAGTTGAGAAAAGAAAGAATTAACTAATCTCTATGTATGACAGTCTCTATGTATGATCTGTCTTCAGCGCTTGATGGAGATGCGGAAGGTGACTATCTTCCTATCTCATTCTTAGAACTGTCTAAAAAAACAAAACAAGACCCAAGAACCCATTTATTTTTAAAAATGATTAGCATCAAAAAGACTTAAAAGACTTAAACTATGCAAACTCAGCAGTTTAACTGTTGTTTATTTGGAAGAACATTGTGGCATTTCTACAAGGAAAAATTTATCTTCATTGGGCAGCCATCCATATACAGGACCCAGCAAAGGCTCATCGTGACCTGGATCCAAGATAGATGCTCATTCAGGAAGAATATTGGTATACTGCTAGAAATTAAGTTGGCAAATGGAATATTGGAGGAAATGAGATAGCGTTTGTTATCTAACGTAGCAGATGAGGACTTGGGGGCGGGGGGAGTAATTCATGCAGGAGGGAATTAGGCAGCTGCTTCCCTCCCCCCCCCCCGCCCCCACCCCCAAAATAAGCTTTATTAAACAAGGACTTGCTATAACTGGAGTACAACTTTCTCCCAAAGAGAAGGCTTATTTCAGTCCTGTCCTGATTCCCACACTGAGTCCAGCAGTGTAATGCTTCCTGATGGAAAAGACTTAATAGAAGGCTATCATAAGCATCTTTTACAAATAAAATACTGAAATCCATTCAGTTAGGGATGTAAGGAAATACTTTTATTTTTCTACAAGTTTTTGGCACCACTTGAAGTATCCCTGGGAGTATCCCAAAAATTTATTCTCTGACTAGAACAGTGAACCATCCAGAATCAGACTGCAAAGTTCTGAAGACAAGAAAATACATCTGCCAGATTTTCCAGGGAGAGCTCTTGGTGCATTCCTCCTCAACATTTGTTAATGCACGTATTCATGTTTTTAGACAGAGAATGGAATAGAAGTAAGAAGCACTCTTGATCTTGTAAAAGTACCTCAAAATTATTATTGCAAAATGGCAATTTCAGATTTTAAAAAGTTGATGTTCTCAGCAGCCTGATCTCTTTTAGAATATAAATGTAAAATATGTATTCTGTGTGCCATCAGTCTTTCAGTTAAACAGGTATATTACGCTTCACTGCCACTTAATGCTTTTTATTTCAAAAACTTTTCTGTTTCTTTAGGAAAATACATAGTGAAGTACTTGATTAGAAAAAAAATAGAGAAAATGACATATATTCAGTAATATAAAATATACTTGCAGTGAAAAAGAGGAAAAAAATGGTTAATGTTAAAAATGTTAATCTTGCCACTGCTCATGTAGCAAACTTTTGCTATTATTGATTTATTTTAAAGTATATTTAAGGGAAAGGAATAAATGTGTTACAATATTTACATAATATTTTTGGTCATAATCATTATTTCCTTTCATGCTAGCTTAACAACTCAAAATGTTTTTTATTCTATTGTTTAGAAAAGCATTCCTTTAGAAGAGAAATGCAAGATTTCATTAAGCCACTGTCAATCCATGGTTTATACACGTTTTAAAATACTGCATGCTAGAACTGCCTACTATATTCTGCATAGTGAAAGTAGGAAAAAATACAGAGAATGTTAGCAAACATGATCAAAGGTACAGAACAGCTTGCAGGAAAGAAGAGGTTAAATAATCAAGATTTTGGAGGCAGAGAAGGAAGAAATATGATAGAAGTGTTGAAGGACCTGAAGAAGATGAAGAACAATACCTGTGTTTTATGAGAAACAAGAATAGTGGGATATCAGATAGAATTTGCAAGAAGTAAGCTTGAAACAAAGAAAAAGGTGTACTTTTCGTGACTCATAATTAGATTATGGAACTCCATTGTCACTGTTTATCATAGATAACAAGACTGTTATAGATAGATTCAAAGGTGGTTAGACATTTTAAACAAAGAAAAATCCAACAAGGGCTATAAAGTACAATAACACAACTCAGTCTGTATTTCAGGAATCCTTAAATTGGAGATATTTGGGAGCAGAGAGGTTTTATCAGAAAAAGTAGTACTCTAAATTTTCTTACATGATTTCTTTAAGTGTCAACTGCCGGATTTTTGAAACAAAATACTAGGCTAGGTGCATTTTGCCTCCGACTTAATGTTGTTTTGTAAGTATGCTTGAGCATAAGCAGAGATTTTAAGTTTCATATTTCATGAAGCAACTTCTTATGTGATAATGTATATATTCTGTAATGTGAAATGTTCACAGTAGTAATTCTACTAAAAGGTCTACTCAGCTGTAATTCATGGTGCCTTGGTTTGTATATTAGAGTACTTTCTAAGAGCAGAATGATAATAAGGCAGTCCTTACAAACACTAACAGCTAGAATAATGAAATAGTTTCTTTATGACTAGGAAGATCAAGGAAGGTATTTTCTTAATGTTCTGTAAGCAGCTGTATCATAGAACTTCGTGGACCTTTCTGCTTTAGAAGAACTTTATATGCCTGCTCTGTTTCTAATGCTCATTGTATATACAGATTTACAAATACTACAATTTCTATTATGAACTATTTTTTGTGAGAAGCTGGTCTATTCATTCTCCTTCTTCATTGTATAAATCTTAAGTATAATGTCAATATCCACCAAAGGCTCTAGCTTGTTAATCCTGTCATAAAAGTATACTGCTGTAGCTGCTATCTATACTATATAAGCATCAGTACTATAACTGGTCTGAAACCTGAAGTTTGCCTTCTACCCTTTTCCATGTGTTAAGTGCTTGCACTTAAGTGCCTACCTTTTCAATTACTTCTTAGTTTGCAGTTTGCTTGCACATTTATGTGGTTCTTTCAAGATTTGTACCAAGGGGAATTGATGCCTTAGTGAGATGCATTCTTTGAACGTGTAAGACGCACTTTTTTTCTGTATCATGCAACTGTTAACCTTGTTTTCTGGTTGCAGTTGGGCTGCAACCTTGCCCTATATAATCAAATGGCCTATATACTCAAGAAGCATATTTTGTTTCTTTTTAATACATAGTAAAACAATTCAGGCTGCCTCTTCATTCTTAGAATCACAGAATAATTTACACTGGAAGGGACCTCTGAAGGTCGAGTTGTCCAGCCTTCCTGCTCAAGCCGGGCCATGATTTTCTTTGCCTTCATATTATACAAAATGAATCAGAGAGCACTTATCATAGAGTTGTTCCCTGAACTGTCATACAGAGTCCACAGCACTTTGTTCATGCTTAAGTGTTTAAAAACCATATACAAAGATGCTACTGCATGTGCTGGGTATTCATAGTTGAATAGATTCCTATCTAGGCATGAGTAATTAAGAAATATGTTTAGTGTTGTCTAGTATCTATTTCAATCCAAATGATGATAGAAAACATGAATATTACTGACACTATTTTTCTGAAGCTTTTGGAGATTTGCTTGGACACCTGTATGCCTGTGATCCAAACATAGTTATTCTTTAAAGCGTTTGCCATATTTGAGAAGTGAGTATTAGTATGTTCCTGAGCTAGTTAATAAACTCACTTTCTGAGGTTAGTTGGAATACAACTGTTGTAGGCTGAGATTCGATAAACTGGTCTTTCCTCAGGCACTGCCACTGTATCCTGTGCTATTCCATGTTAAACAATTTGTAGCTGATTTTTTTCCAAAGCTTCAGCAGAAGTATTGTCTGCTTCATAAGGAAAGAGTTCATCCTAGGCTTCATTCTGCACAGTTAGTACGTGGTCTTGCTAATTGGATATTAAGGAAAGCTTCACTGGAGTTTGTACCGTAGCTTGATTAAGCTCCTGTAATATTTTTACAAGCTCTTTGAACTGCCCAGTGAAGTTTGTTGTGCTGCGACAAAGGTATGAACGTCAGTAGACAGTGTTGAAAGTTCAGCACTGTAGTCTTGTTCAAGCACAGATGATGGGTTGAAAAATGTGCTTACCTTGCACCACTACTGTTTTACACTAATGTTATCCAACTGGGCCACTTACTGGCATCTATTAGGCAGTATCTCTGTATCTTCTGCCAGCTTGTGAATATTCTTCTGTTTTCGCCCCTCCTTGACATTAAATTAATAACTTCTGAATTTTAGGGCTTTTATCAAGTTGCAGTTGAAACTTTTTCCTTGATGTCCTCAGCTCTACCAGAAAGAGCAAGATAAGAAATACTCCCCTTAAGTTCGGTCTGGAGGTGGGGACTGCAGTTGCTGTTTTGGTTCTGGTTGCATTTTTAAAAAGAAAATAAAATTCAGATCTATAATATGCAGTAGAAAGTGATGGTATTTGCGCTGTTGCACAGTATTTTTAGTGAAACTTAAAAAAACAAACAAACAAAAGTTATATCCACTTGAGTTGTGTAGGGACAGACATGAATTACTGACCAGTCCTGCCATAAGTCAGTATATTGCCCATGCAGAAATTAGAAAAGGGAAAGCACTCTACATTTCATAGCATGTTAAAATGCTTGCTTAGTAAATGTTTGTTAAAATAAAATATAACAAAAATCACCAGATAAGTACTATATTATGAAGAACTTCATAGGTTTTATGGTTTGTTTTCAGTGGCTGAAGAGGCTTAAAAGCATCATTGATCTTGGAATAGAACATGACGGAGATCAATTGAGGCAAAAACATTTGTTTAACATTAAAACCCATCATTTCTACCATCTCCTCTCTAGGGAATTATCAAATCTAATGTTATGTTGATTAAGTTAAACTATGATTCCATAATGTTTTTAGCCAGACTTATTTCAAAATAGCAATCTTTCTGATCATTGCCAGTAGTAGAGATGTGTCATCTTCTGAATGCCATTTCTTCTATGATAGTGGTCATTGTTAACTTTTTCATTAAGGAAACAAAATTAGTTCCACTTCTGTCTATTTTAATATTCATTCTTTATAATGGTTTCAATATCAACATCTTTGATAAGATATGATCTCAAAGCATCTTAAGTCAACTTTTTACATCACCAGCCTACATTATCAAGCCTTCCATATGAGTAAAATTGAGAATTGCCTGAACGGTCTGTGTGTGTTCCCCCGCCACAGTTGAATCTGTTGAATATAATGTATCTTTCCTGGGTTGCCTGAGAAATCGTTCTTTTCAAATTTGCAGCCAAATGCAAATTCATCTAATTTTCTAGGGTTTAATATTGCATGTACCCTATCACAATGGGCCACCTCTTTGTTTCTTAGTTTTGTGTGTATATATATATGTACACACTAATTCTGATTTTGTACAGCTATAAACTGTTTCCTTATGCAATAAGTAAAAATAACTGCTAAAAAGGAGTGAATATTGGTAATATGTTTCTTGTCAATGAGTTTGTCAGTGTAGAGCATATTAATATCAGATTACCATGTTTGCATCTTCCTTTCTGATTCTGATGTTAAAAGCTTTTAAACTGATCTCATTGCAAGCCAGGAGAATTAATTCTTTGGTCCCACCTTTATTTTATGCTTTTCAGTTGGGTATGTTATCAGGCGCATATTATATACTTACCAGAAGAAAAAGAATGGCTTAGTAAGGATTTTTGATCCTTCTTGTAAAATTTGTCTCTTAAAGCTCTATTCAGCAGCAATAAGCTGAAAGAAAAGAGCTGTTTTTCAGCCTCACTAAACATTTAGTATATTTTTCTATGGAAATATAGGAATGATTTATCAGGGGAACAACTTTTCAATATTGTTCTTCAGGTATGTCACTAAAACAGGAAGTATGGTAGTTTTTTGATATTTGACTACTGCCGCTTAACTTTACAATTGTTTGATTTAGAGATTTACTTCTATCCTTGATGCACAGGGAAATGACAACAATATCCAAAATAATAGCAGAATTATGCTTCGAAGTATCAGATTATTTGTACTGTATTTTTAGCTCACAAAAGTAAGCAAATGTTTCTTGTTTTCAGAATTATGATGAGATTGAAATATTATATATTACATTACAATTTATTAACTCTGGATTTTTATTGCAAAGTGTATGGAAGCTCTTTTTTTTTTTTTTTTTTTTTTGAATTAGTCATTAGATAAAGTGCATATACAGAGTCTGAAGCGGAGGTTTGGGAACCAGGGCTCATATCCCCAAATCAGAGATGCAGACAAGATGGATTTTGGATATATCTATTTCATTAATGTCCTCTGGCTTATTTAGTCCTTCAGTTTGAGCCCTGGTTGTGAATTCCAGTCCTAGATGTGAAGTCTCCTTGTTTGCAATGTAGGCTGTCAGCTCAGGTATATTAATTCTATTTCTGAGCCTCGTCTTGGTGTCTATGTTGGGTGAGCGTCTCAATGTCTCTGTTCCTTCACAGATCTAGCCCAAAGTTGTTTTTACATATCTGTTTGTGAGTAATTTGCTTAATCTCACAGAACTTGCTCCTTAGAGGTATTACTACTATGGATGCTAATTAGAACTCTTGTTGATAGTCCTTGGAGTGAAAACGGCCACTATAAAAAAGATGGATGCTAAAGTTTCTTCTAGCACTGAGAAGTGAAGCTGATGAGATTGTGACAGGACTATGAGCACAGATACTGGAGAAATAATCATCAAGTTCTTATGAGCTTTCTACTCAAATAATTTTAAAGAAATTGTTAACCTTAATTGAGTATATGTTTCTGGGTTGATGAATCAGTGTCTAGATGTGCTTATGACATTTTGCATTTTTAAATTTTCTTGTGATTTTTTTTTTAGGTCCATAATATATTGGCTGAAATGGTCATGGGTGGAATGGTTTTGGAGACCAACATGAATGAAATTGTCACTCAAATTGATGCACAAAATAAACTGGAGAAATCTGAGGTAAGAATGAAGCACTGTGTAGTGTCTGGTCTAAAAATATGATCATAATGAGTGCACGCTATATAATGCTGTTTGTCCTTTAACACCATCATATATACAGCTGCTTGTTTATAATGCCAAAAATTGCCAATGTATAGTTAGGTTAGTATGTGGTGCCTTTCATCATGTGTAATAATTGTTTAGAAGGGTAGCTAATGAGTTTTGCTGTTTTTACCTAATAGCAGTGTGTGTCATTGTTATTGGGCTACATCTATAGTTCTATAAGTATCTCTTACAAAAAGCCTTTTATTTCTAGCACTTTTTTTATGCTGGAAGCCACTAGTGAGTATAAAATTTAAATGAAATTAGGTAAGAACTGAAGTGTATATATTACATATTCCTGTCTGTTAGTATGTTTCTAGCACCTGAAATAAATGGCAGTATATTCAGTGTTGCAATAATACTGCAGCACAAAATAATAAATTGGAATGAAATGGACATGTGATAGAATTAAAGCCTGTCTTAATCCCTTTAAAGAAATATGAATTCTGCCATTTTGACAATATGAATATTTGGTCTTCAGGTGAGCATATTCAGATGGGAAGATCATATTTTGTATGTGCCCATATCAGTCTGAGCAAGGGATACTTGCATAACTTGTGGGAATCTCCTTTTCAATGAACAAGATAGCCATGTAATTTCATGTCAAGCTTTGGATTTTGCAAAACTGGATATTAAAATGCTTGTCTTTAATATTGTTGAACTTGTGTTTAGAAAGAAATTTGGAATAATAAGAACTACTTTTGGAACTACTTCAGCTGTGACACAAAATATTACTGTTTCTTTAATATCATCAGACTTGTCTTGTTAGCCAATATACTGCTAGTACATCTTAGCTGAGTCTGTGATTGATTCTTGTTGATGAGACACTAACTCTAGAGAATACATTATCTATTTTGGGAAGCTTATTGTTATTATTCAAATTTGTAACAAACTGGCAGAATTGGGACTATTTCTAAAGCTGAGGTCAGCTAGGTGGAGTGAAATATTGCAGGTGGCATAAATTTTAACTAAATGAGGGGAAAACACTGAGAACTTCTTAGTTATAACTTAAATGTATCTATACCTTAAATGTATCTACCAAACCAAGAGAGAAGTGAATTCTTCAGCTTTTTTGTGGTTCGATGTACACTGTTCTCCTAATTCTGAGTCTGACACTGTGCCACCCCGAGTCTTTCAATATGTTTAACTGTCCATTTCACACAACTTTCAAACTGTGTCTAGGAACAGGACAGCACTGTGTGAAAAACAGGAAAAAGCTAGGTATGATAATGATCTCATGCATGGCAGTACATATCCAGAAGGACTGTATTGTAGGTTATGAAGATATCCAAAATGTTCATTTTAACATTTTTCACAAACTCAGAATGAGCTGTTGGTCATAGAGATGAATATTTGCTATTATTCTTGAAAGTTATGGCTATATTTGAATAGCCTGTGTATACGTGTATTTTCCTTATTTGGTGCAAGGTTAATCTAAAGTCCCCAAAGCTGAAATAATTAAGCAGCTATGATCTACATTGTATTAGGCTCATCAGTTTTACCTAAAAGCATTTAATTAAGGTATTTATTCCTAATCATGTTAATTGTTACCAAATCAACTGTAGACCAGTCTCTGACTAGTCGTCGGAAACCCATCAATTCAGTGTAGTCAGCCACAATTCTTGCTGTTTCCCATTATTCATCTGTAAGTCATTCTCTCTTGTAAGATGCCTTTAGTATAAAATTAGGTGGTAGAAAATAGCATATAGAGCTTATAGCCATATGGAAGGCAAATGGCAATTTATTCTTTTAGATTCGGCAATGAGTTATAGAAAGTAAAGAAGTAGCAGTGATAAATTAAAACACTTGGTGACTGGGATGGAGTAGAACACTTCATAATCTGCTCACCACAAATGCATTTTTTGAGTTCAGTTCAATTTTCAAATTTCAGTTACTATAATACTTAGATACTTCATAATACCTGGTAAATATTTACTCAGATCATTAATCATTTGTTGCATGTATATGCTCAGAAATTTCTAGATTGCTATTTCTTTTCCTTTGATCTTTTTTGATCAAAACTCTTAAGTCTTTCAACATCTCTTCCCTGAACATGTATTTTCAAGATACAAACATATCCAGTTTGTGTAAATCAAAACAAGTGATAGCTTAATAGATAATTTGTTTTGAATGGAGGACACTAAGAAATCAAAACTAGTGGATCTTCTTAGTTTTCAACCACTTTTAATTGAAAGAAAGAATAAATTAGTACAAAAATTCAGAAACTGTTATTAATATAGCCTGTAGTTCATAGGACTGCCACATATGCCACAGCTCTCAAGTTTTAGTATGCTTGGTCTCTTAGACCTCAGTCATGGTTCTTGCATCCATAAAGTGGCTGTGCTAAGGTTAAATTGCTTTTTATTTTATAGCTGAAATGATGAATCTAATGAAATTATGACTTCGCTACATTTTCAGAAGTGATTTAAATTTTGTAGTGTATCCACATGACTATCTCTTAATGTGTAAAACCTAGCCATTTGACATCAAGTATGTGGTCAGTTATACTAATAGGTTTCTAAACGGACTTTCAATTGGAATTTAGCAAAAAAGATCAAATGTATTTAATTCACAAATATTTGAGTAACATTATTAGTTCAAAAACTCTGTTTTCAGCAAAGATTAATGCTTTAAATTATATTGGCTTTGATTTCTGATTCAGCTTTTCTGTTGCCTGGACTGGCTACAAAGGAAGTCTCGTTTCCACCCTGAGAAATGTTGTTTTTAATGCATTTCCCTACCTTTACAGTTTAGTGTTTATCTGTGAATGGATTTCTGGTCAATCCTCCTAAATCCAGAGGTTCATTATGATTAAGGGAGGGAACTTTTGGGAGAGGGGTCATTGGGATTTTATCTAGAGCTGCTAAAAGTGTTATAGGTAAACTTGGGCTAGCTCTTTTCTATTTGGAGTGTTCGACTGCGTGTGATTTAGACTTTAAGTTGGACCTCATTTTTTCCAAACTTCCTGATCTTTTCTAGCTCTTTCCATTCTTCTCTCTTACAGACCTTTATCTTTCAGTCTCCCAGACAGGACAGGTAGACACAGGTATTGCTGACTTTGAGAAAAAATGTACTTTTAACTAAAAGGGAAAGCAAAATGATGTCAAAGGCAATAAATTATGTAGGCCAGACTCAAAAATTATGTGTTAAAATACCCATACAAGTCCTTGTAGCCTACTTTTTGTGCTAGTTTCTTCTTGTAGTTCCCTCATCTTTTTCTTGGCTATAGTGTATTTTACTAGCTTTCCATTGACATATTTTTATTTTATTTCTCTTCCTGTGTTTTAGAATTTAACTTTTCTTTATATCATTGTTTAAGTAATAAAGAAATATGAACTTGTATGGACTTAAAAATCTTCCAAACTAATCTGAATAAAACTTGAACATACAGATAGCAAAATATGATGTGATGATGTAGTAGAAATAACTTTGTGTTTGGGAGTGTTTTGTCCCTGATAATCTAAAATGCATAATATGAACTCTCCTGCTTCACAACTTAGTATTTCAGATAAAAATAAAGAACTTCTACCTGCTTGCAAAGAGAAATGAAGTTTCAGAGTAAGTTGCAGGTGAACAAAACTTAAAGCAAACTTTAATAGTTTTATATCTATGCAATAAAATCAGTTTGCTTCATGAAGATTATGTAGAAGTATTAACAGTGATCTTTCAACTCTGTAATTGTATTGAACATAACAAAATGAGAAGGGCAGTCAGCACATACTAAACTTCAAATGTATATTTGCTGCCCTTGCAGTCTGGATCACTGGATTTTGCTTTGAGAGATCTTGATAACTGCAGTCACTGAATGTGAACAGGGAACTGAAAAAGGAGGAGGAAAATGCATGTTTGAAGTTCAGTTTATGGTTGTTGTGCCCCTGTTTGCTGTTTGAAACATTCAGTTGAGCTCAATAGTTTGAATTTCAGTAATGATAATTACACTATTTCAGAATTCATTGCCACTCATTTTAAGTATCTGTGTATTCAAACTACAGGTATTTTAAATAGCTGGAATCTTAAGCAGATGAAATTTATTTTATTTACATATAGCTTTGCTGTTGGCTTTTTGCATGATCCTTCTAGGATAGAGTATGTAACGCCTTTAACATTTAGCAAATATAACTCTGTAATTAGATTTAATAGCACTATGTTCTAAAGCATTAGTTCAAAAATATTTTTGGCTAGTATAAAACGTTTTACCTAAATTTGAAGCATGTTATAGCACATGAAGAAAATCAAACGAAAAACTTTCCTCTACCTAGTATGTCAACACTTTTAATATATCCATATTTCATTGTAAGAGTAGGGAGCTTGGTTTCCGTTTGTTTTTTTTTTTTATTTGAACAAAGCTACTTTTTTTTTTTTCCTGTTCTGCTCGCACATGTTCTGTTTTATTTTTGGGTCTGGCAATGAAAAACAAACAAACAAATAATTAATCATTCCCATCCATTATTCTCTTTGTGATTCAAGTGCTTAAAATTTCTAAGAGTATGTCTTAAGTCTTCTTATCTGTTTGGCCTCATTTTGATATACTTGCAGACTTCATTTTGTTTTTTCTCTAATTATGTTCATTTATTTAACCTCATAAGCAGGGGACATGATCATTCCTTTATATTATGTATTGCATCCTTTCATTCTTTCATAACCCTGCTGCTTTGAAGTCATACTCGTTCTGGAAAGAAAGGTTGGTATGAAACACCAGCAGCAGAGAGATCCTAGTGCCTCCAGTATATCTGGAAGAGAGTGGTTTATTTTGCAAAAATTCATTATTTCATTTTCCAGTAGGCTGTGTATTTTTATACCTCTATTTTAATGATAGCTAGTTCTATGTAAAGCTGTTTGCAGTGTCAGTCTGAATCTTTTCTCCTATTTGTATAGCAAAAAAAGCAATATGCGTATTAACTAAATTTATGATCTGCAATACTTATTCTTAAAAAATTTCAGATTATTAGGAAAAAAATCAATGTTTCTGGGGTCACCTTCATATAACTTATCAGTGGGGCATTATGAAGAAAGACGATGATTAGAAAGAAGAAAAGTGATTTTCATAGTAAATAATGACCTAGTAAACTAGCAACAGTTCATATTTCTCACTTAGGACCAGTAGAATAGAAGTTTTGCTATTAAATGTGTCTATTTCAGTCTTTAAAATAGCATTGTTGTTTTGCTTACGTGGCATTGCTCATTCACTCTAAAAGTATATAATCACGTTTACAAGCATTTTTTGCAGTAACTGAAGCTAAACTATTAAAATACAGTGTTTCAAGATTCAAGTACAACCTTCAATAACAAATGAAACTGAGAATACAAAGCAGCTGTGGCAAAAATATGGTGTATTGGCTCTTTGTAATACCAGCTGTATGCAATTCGTACTGTATTTCTGAAATTTCATGAATGTCTGAAGTTTCATTTTCGCTTGCTTAAGTCATTTGCTTGCTGTGAATATTCCTCATTCACTGCATGTTTAAAGCTTGCTACATGTGTTTTTGTGTTTTAAGTGAAAGCTTTTTCTTTGCACCTCACCAACTTCCCTGCTGAATTATTTGACAATAAGGGCAGTTGAAACTTATCCAGTGCAGTGTTACAGTGATGACTCTTTCATCAGGTACTTGTTGAAAACTGCTCAAGAGGGCACTGGACTGGAAATATTTCTTGTAGTAGCTTTGTCTTTTTTAAATGTAGCTTACTTTTTGTAAAAGAAATGATAAATGGCAGGACTGCATAGTGCTTTACTGTTTGACATGCTAAAAAGGAATGCAAAGGCATTCAGATATGGTAACATTAAAAATAACTTTTATTAGTTACCCAGTTTTGAAGTTTAAGTATTTTTCAGGCATTTTATTAGACATTTAGTTGAAAACTGTTTGCTTTAAGTACTGTATGACTGTATTGTGCTTTATAGGGTTATGACATTGTGATAAATAGCATTCTGCTGTGTCAATATTATGTATACACTGAATCACAAGACCACTTAATACAGAGAATTACAGGAGAAGAGAGTGCAATAGTTTGAAAATGTATCTCTACTCCCATATATGATAGCAAAAGAAAATCCTGCTGGCAAAAAAGAGGTAATCTGGAGTGTCATAGTACTTTTGTCAGGGATCTTCACTGATCCTGTTCCAGAATGGTCCTAATGGAACATTACTGTTGGAAGTTGTGGTTGTATAGGGGGGTGGAAGGGCAATGGTTGTGTCAATTGTGGTGTTTTAAATAATTCTCAATTGTGTCTCCATTGTATCCTATGCCATTGGGGCGGGAGGCAGGGACTGTAAGTCTGTGTAAAGAGGATAGCTGCAGGTAGGTAAAAATAATGACCAGCTATACTAAAACTTTTATATGTCCATTAAAAATAATTAACTCTCATTAAACTAGGCTAAGGAATCTCCATCCTAGTCACCTAGAAGGCATCTCTCTTAAATTGCCAGCCATGCCTGTTTGTGTGGACCATGTCCATCACTTACAATATTTTTCTGGTTTCCCATTGTTTAAGTTCTAAATTGTATAATTCATTGCTTTTGTTACTACTTTATTAATATTTTCACCTTCTCTGTGGAAAACAGTTTACATGGCCTGCTTTGGTTTTGCTCAAAGGATTTTTTTTTTTCCTCCAGTTACTGACTCTAAAATTTAAATGACAGACCCAAGTTAGAGAGGAAATGCATTTATTTTCTTATCTGATAAAACTTCATCGGAAGTTACCTCAAGTTTAAAATGGGTATTTCAAAATTCACAAACATAAAAGGGCAATGTCTAGTGGCATCATGTCTTCTATGCTATTTTTGAAAGTGTAAATAGCAAAAAAAAATTGCGATGTCTAATGCTGCTTTTTCAAGTTATTGCAGATTTAGGCTTGCAGACTTGGGATGTTTGCATTTTTTTCAGTATCAGTAATGTTAGGTCTAGGCTTTCCCCTTCAAAGGCTCTTTCAATTCCAATCCTTTCATGAAGTAAATGACCTGATACTGTTGGTGACATGAAGACAAGCCAAAGAAAAAGACACTTTAAAAATACTTTTTTACACCCTTTTATTTGGTTACGCTGTTTCTCTGCAAACCGACAATTTGGATTATGTCAGGGCCAAAGTGAAAGCAAATTATGTGGTTGCCTTAGAGGTTTATGATTTCCTGAGATTTCTCCTCTCTCTCCACGTGTCCTTCCCACTTTGGCATGTCTCAGATAGAAGTGTTTGGCAGGGGGGATGTAATAACAGATGGCTCCTGGCTTTCTGGCCTCTGTTCCTGGTCCTGGGAATCCTCCTGTGACTAAAATCTAGGGATTTATGATGCGTTAGCCTTTCCACATGACATAAGGGGATTAGTTCAAAACCAGAAACTTTAATCAGTTTTGACTATGGGTGTTTTTGAAGGGAGGAGAATTTATACGTATCTAGAGTAAAACAGTAGGTAGGATTTGAAGTGGAAACCTTTTGTTAATTAGACCTTATGTTTATTTCTCATGAAAGAGCAGTAAAAGTGAGAATGGTTATGAGTACGTTGGGTGTCTGTCTGCTTTTGAACATTAGTACGAGTTGATATGACAGAAGTCAAATGTACTCCTCAGTGTAATTATATTCTGTAATTGCAATGAATTTCAGTGGAACTCATGAATCTGAAAAGGTTATACTTTGAGCAATAGTTATTGACAAACAGTATTTAATAATCAGCTATGAATCACAAACTTCTCCAGAAGTTAGTTCTCCTTTTGTCTTGCTGTATTGTTTTCTCAGAATTATTTTTTCTGTGTATGCACTGATTTCTTCAGTCCTTAATACTCTTGGAATGACAGACCTTCCATTTCTACAGGTTTAGTCTTTTGTTTGTTAGATTGAGTTCTTAGCATGTTACTTTGTTTCTTGTAGATTATTAGTTTTTACTGGGTCTACAAGATGCCACACTCAGTTCTGAAAATTACTTTTGCAATTTTTTTTTGCAAATATTTTTAATATTACTTTTAAAACATCAAAATAAAAAGTACATTTTTTTCATATATTCATAGAATCGGGAATATGATGTATTTTTCTGCAAGCTATAGGTTTTGTTTTGAAACCTTACCAGGCTTTAAAATATTTTTCAGCAAGAACAAAAAAGTTTTTTGCATTTTTGTTGTTGTGAGGGAAGCCTGAAATAGTCATATAGGCAATTCTAAATATATTTAGTGAATCTGAAATTTTAGGAGAAACATTGCCTTGTTTATAATAAATGCTAGTTTTCTATGTAGTAGCAAATACAGTAACAACTTAATTATTTGGCTTTTTTTAAACAGCCCTTAAAGCAACAAAGTTTTGAAAAAGTATACTTCAGATACAGTAGGAAAAGATCGTGTTCTGTATGTCTTCAGACTTCTGAGTTGCAAATCATTTCTGTTAGCATTGCAGTAATAAACCCTAATATGTAAACTTGGCAGTTATTTTATCTAAAAGGCAGAACTCAGTGGAAATCAGTGATAAAAAAAACCTTCTGTATTGTTAAATTTATGTATTTATACAACAGAGCTGGGGCTTTAAATGCAGAGAGAAACTCCAGTCAAGGAATTTAACACAGAATAGGTACTTTAATGTTCAGTTTGGCATAACCAGGTTGTTAGGTAATGTTCTAGTGTGCCTAGGGCCTTGTAGATATGTTAGCTCATATTTAGATACTGTGGGATGATGGATTATTGCACTTCAGTTGGTCTGTAGTAGTTATCTTTCTGCATGCCCTTTATCACCCACAAATGCAAGGTGTTTAGCCTTTTCAATTCAGGCTAAGCCAGCTTGATTTACCTCTTATTTGCATGCGTTTAAGTAATGTGGTTCAACTGACATTCAGTAACTTATTCTGAACTTGTAACCAAAGTTAGTCAGCTATGTACCATGTAAACTTTTAGAATAAGTAAGAGACAAAGACAGCATATTGTCCTTTAAATACCTCAGATTGTTTTATAACCTGCATATTGCATACTTTTGGATAAACCCCCTATTCCTCCCTGCATACTTTTCCATCAAGTTGACATTACATGTTTCACCATATAAAAAGAAATGTGTGAACTGTTTTCTCTTTCTGGTTTAATATTTCCAAATAACCCATTTCATTCCAAACAAAATTATCATCTGGTCTTTCTAATTGTGTAACCATGGAATTACTTTAAAAGTTAGTTGTCTGTGTAACTGCTAGCGATTCTTGTAACCAACTTTGCCTGACTTGTATTTTTCTTCTTCGCTTTACATACAGGCTGGTTTAGCAGGAGCTCCAGCCCGGGCTGTTTCTGCTGTAAAGAATATGAATCTGCCAGAGATCCCAAGAAATATTAATATTGGTGACATCAGTATAAAAGTGCCAAACCTGCCCTCTTTTAAATAACATGACTACTCCAGGTAAAAACAAGGAAAAATGTAATAGAGGTTTACCACATAATTGTTTACTAAATAAATGACATGTCTAACTTTACTATTTGGATAAAACTCAAGGTACTGTATAGATATCATGTGAAAAATCTGTGTGGAGTTGAACGTTGCTTTTGTCTTGCTCAGTGAAATTAAAGGAAATGGGTAGTTCCCGTGTGATTTCTAAATTACATTCCTATGCCCTTGTAAGGCATATCACTGTGTCTCGGCTGCTGCAGTATTTTGGGAAAGTATTTAAGATGTTCTTTACTTTGTATAACCTATAATATTGAGGTTTTTGTATATTCACTAAGGTCTTTAATTAGTGCGTTCCTTAACTATTTCTCTGTTTGTCATAATTATTTAAGACTCAAGAGCAAATGTTGCATGAAAACATTAAACTTTTTTGTTTTGTCTGAATAAAATCATTACAAACTGGACTTCTAGATACCTGTTTGTCTGAAATCTACTCTTTGCAATAAATCACTTTTTCCTATTGATTGAGCCAACTGACTGTATATAAGTACTATTGTAGCAAGCATTAATGTTGTATTTTAATCTCTGAAAGAATTACACTGGAATGTTGTGTTGAACATACTGGCTCTTCACATTTCTCACAAAAGCTATTCATTATTATTCTGAAGAAAAAACTGCCTTTACTGAAGATCTGATAACTTCTGTTTACATATAGATGTTGAGAAGACACTCATACCATCTGGTGGACTTTCCATGATGTCTGACTTTGCTTTGGGGAGAGAGGGGTCTCCAAAGGGTCTCTGCAGTTGCTGTGTTGTAGGAATTACAGAATGGGGCAGAGAAAATTAGACCGCTCAAAACTGTAAATAAGTGCTTCAGGTAATGTGAAACAGAAAAGCGTTCTGGGAGGATAAATGATGAAACTTTAATAGGATCTCTGTGCATGGTGTCATTTATGTGATACCTAGTATTGCTGAGGCCTCTGAGGCTCTAAGTACTGTCACCCCTGTGTAAGTTGCTCAGCTCTTCTTCTAAACTCTTCTATGATTAAAAAAAAAGAGGGGGGATGGGGAAAGAAAGTGATTTTTTTGTTGTTGTTTTTTATAATCATGCTTTTAAGCTCTGTGTGATGTACAAGACTTTAAAAATGAAAAATAAAAATATCATTGGGATATTTAAGAATTCCTTTTCATAAAATAAAGTTTTCTTCTCCACTAAAGTATGCAAATATAACTATATATGACAATGCAGTAGTGTTATATCAATGACATTTCAGGACTGGTCTGACAGGTCCTATGTTGCTCTAGAAGTTTGGATTTGATGCAAACAAAGCGTTGTTTTCCTTTCAGTTGAATGACAGTTACGACATACCACGTATGTGATCTGATTCCGAATTTATTCTTCTTGGTTTGAGCTGTAATAACTGCCATAGGTGCCTTTTGAGGGCATTTCTGAGAGAGGCTCTTGAGTGAGTGATTAATTTTGAAGCAGAAAATCCAATACAATTCAATAAGTTTAAATATATTTTAAAAAATGAAGTGGGACTTTATATATATAGGTATATCTATTGTTCTTGTTATATTTATTAAGCATCAAGTAACACTGAATATCTTGTAAATGCTTTTGAAAATAGAATTGCTTCCTCCATGCCTCTTGAAAAGACAGTTTATTGTTTCAAATTAGCTTCCTTAGTGTGAGGCCTTGAGAAATTCCAGGTGAGGTTCAAGTAGAAAATTGTCAGTTTCTTGCCTCCAGTGAAAAAAATTGAGAGATTGAAACATGCAGTTTCCCCCCCCACCCCAACCCATGAAGTAAAGTATTCTTTAGTATTTACAAGTTTGCTTAGCTAGTACAAATCTGGAACTGTTATAGTTTCACCTGCTTTTGCCAACTTTTGCTTCTCTGCTTAACACAAAGACCGTGTAATATTCAGAGTCAAGGTGTTGAAAGTTTTCTACATTGTTTCTTCTGTGAGGATTTAGTCAGTGCTGCTGCATAAGGATAAATAGGAATTTTTGAAACTTCTGGTACTCTGACCTACAGAGTATTCTGGCTATTTGTGAGAAGAACTCAATTTCAGGGATTCCTCCAAGTCCTCTGTTTTTTGGTCAGTTTGTTTTCAGACTTGTAAGCTCATAATTTAATCATATATTTACAATATTTTTAATTCGTTACAGTGAAATCTTTCTGGGTTCTCTTGAATTGAATGTTTTCTGAAATTCTTAGGAGAAATAGCTCTGAGACACATCTTGACATGAAGCATATTTCAGATGAGCTTCTGACCTTTTACGTCAATGGTCAGGCTTCCATTAATTTTAGGGAACTAGAACTTAGCAATTATACGAGAACTTGTATTTTAAATCTCTTTTTTATGTTTATTTATAAAATATGTACAAATAATATTTCATAACCATATTTTGAGCTTCCATTGTTTGTACTACCTTGCTTCTACCTGATACCATTGTTTCTGCAGGAATAGATTCATCTTCTCTGGACAGCTCTTCCATAGACACCAAACTTCTCAGGAAGCTCCTCTGCTTGTGACTGGCTGCCAGATCTTTAATGCAAGGCTGTGACTAGGAAGCTTCCTTATTGAGAAACCGCTTAGATGGGAAGAAATTCTTGATCAGATTTTGACAGTAAAGTTGAAGTCCTTTCAAAGAGAAATTCACACACACAAGTATGCACACAAGAAGTACAGTATAGAAAAACCAAATGGTAATCGTATTTTCTTAAACAAAAGCAGATCATGTGATACCATGGACTTCCTCCTTGTAGCTGAACCTGTCTCTCCCCTTGTCAGAAGAGAGCTGCCGTTGGACTACCATTAGTCTGCCAGGGGAGGTTTTAGCCTCTTAATGTGACATGCGACACTACCAGTCCCTAATCAAAACCTGTTGCAGGAAAATGGAATCTTTGATTGATAGAAATTGCATCCTTACTCTTGACCTTCCAGGCCTTCCCTTGTGTTGCAGGTAGTCAGAGTTTTTCCCTGAGGCTGATGTGCTTGTATTTGTCACCTTCATGAGAATGATGTGCTTTTCAAATTGTTTTTCTTAGTTCTTCTGTATCTTCTTAAAGTGCTGCTTAGATTTTAAAATGGAAATAAGTTGTAGGCTTACAAAGCAAAGGATTAAGCTCTTGATTATAAATTTTAAAATCTGTTTATGCCTTTGTAACCATAAGAAAAGAAAGCTTAATATATTAAACATCAGTCTTTTGCACTAGCTATTGTTTAGAAAGAGGAGAAGAGGTCCTCCTGAGTCATCTTTTGGCTGCAGAAGCCAAGCAACTAACTTGCAATACTCCACCTCCACAGTACTGCCTTTTAAGTGAAGTTCATCAGGGTGCCAGTATGTGCAGATGAGTTATTGAAGAATCTCAAAAAATAGCTTTCAGTTTTCTTCCTTCCCCCGGAATTACTCCAGATTTTTTCTCTATGCTTTTACTAACTATGGTCATTTCTGAGAATTGCAAATGAAATGTTATTAAGCAGTATCTGAGATTATTAATTCCACATGTGTTGGTTTTCTTTCCTACTCAGTTGAATTGTTCTCTGCTAATGACATTTTTAATGTAAGTTACGCTCCCTGGGGAGCAACTTTTTCATGTGTTCATAGCAATTTAACTATAGTAAGTGTCTGTACAACTTCTTGATAGTCCTTGACGAATCGTGCATAGAGATACTTTTTAAGGAGACTCTGTAACATTAATACAAATGTCTGATTAAGCATTCGGGGTGCCTTATCTAATCTATTTTTGCTGCCTTTCCCCACACCACCTCTTTTAGTAGTGTCAGAGGTTCCTCATCATCACAGGTGGTTACTTGTCTCAATACTCTTCTGCAAGATCAATATTTCCTGCATTTGTTTGTGTTGTGGGGGGCAGGAGGAAGTGCTCTTAGAAAGCAAGCTGGATGCTTGGATGTAGGGGTTGTTCAGATTACTGTCTCTGTACCATGACTGATCATCCTCTCTTATTATGAATTATACCCTTCAAATTTGGAGATCTCTAATGTGTAACTTAGTAATGGGGAGAAGATTAGATCTCATGAGTCTATAGCAGCAACTGCTGCTTCTGGTGAGTAACTCCCCCTCCCCGAGAAGAAAAATTCTCTTCTCTGGTACAGACCTTTTGGTACAGACCTTTTCTTTCAGTACTTGAGAGGAAAGATGGGAGACTAGGACTTTCTGTTAAGGCCCACATGGAGAGGGAGATGATTTTCTTCCTTCTCGTGGAATGGATCCTTCCAAATGAATGAAGAAAGGGCAGAAAGGGTGCAAATTCATAGACTGATAGAGGGTTTTCAGTTACCTCAGTAAACTTGCCATTTAAAACAACGCAGTCCATTTTCCCAGTGAGATGGGTAATGAGTACTGCTGACAAATTTTTTGAAATCTGTCCCTAAAAGAGAACTGTCTTCTTGTAGAATGATTTGAGAATGCTCTCTGCAGTGGTGACAGTGCAGTCGGAGCATATCACTGTATGTGTCACTGTATTCCCCTCTCTTCCTGAATAGTGACTTGCCATTTCAAATACATTTTGATGGAAAAGCAAATATTTACAACACATTAAATGTGTATCAGAAATTCCTTCTCTAAAACAGATGTTGCTGCTGTGATTCATCCTGCCTGACAGAAATGGGTGGAGGAAGGGGTTGCTTGTTGCATGCGAGAAATGGGTTCGAGATGGAAACTTAAACTGGCCCTGCCTTCCCGGGAGCACATTTGACCTTTTCTTTCTAATAGCACATTCCAATAAATGCTAAAATAATCATAGATTTTAGTAGGTCCTACTCTGACAGCCAAAGGGGAGCTTGCTAACTTTGCAGGGGTTACATAATAAAGTTGCTTGAAACTGAATCCCAGCATGTGCAAGATGTAAGCTATTGGGTGAAATTGGGAATTAAAATGTCACAAATAAAATCATAGTCTATTTATAATTCTGCTAAAGAAAAACAGAGCATAGATCTTGGACAAAATATATTTCAACTTTTGCACAGAGCAGTTAAAATTTTACTGAGAGTAAGGAAAGCAACCATGTACTGCCAGAAACAATGAAGGCTGAACAATTTTTTTAAAAGAATCTTTGTCATATATTTGTATAATTATCATAAAATAAACTTTAAATCTCTCCATCCTTTCATTTAAGGAAATAATCTGTCCCATTACTGCATATATGAACACCTTGCAATTCTTAATGTTTACTGTTTACCTCAAAATGCTTTTTGAGGTAAGGTAATGTTGTTTCCTTAATTTCATAGGTAGAAAGGGAGAGGCAGGTGCAGTCATGGCTGTGCAACAGCCAGATTTCTTGCCTACGTAAGCTTTTCACCTTGTTGAGTGTTAGGAGCGACATGACAGTGGGGCCCAGTTGGGAAGGACCCTGGGGTCCAATTGTATCCCTGTGTACAGTCTGGGTACCCTCATAGCTAGAATGCTAGAGGTTTTGAGGTAGGGTGACAGATGCGCTTGTGCCGTATTCCACTGCTTTCCTGCTCATTCTGGCTCTTTGGAAACTGAGCAGCACAAAGGGGTCCCCCATGCCCCCCTTTTCAGGCTGGCTGTGCTGCCAGGCCAGCCAGCAGGACTGAGCTAGGAGTGTATTCCACTCTGAACTCTCTGAACAGGACCATAAATATGTCACCAAAGCTGGAGCTAAAGGCAGGTCAGTAGTGATGACTGTAAGCTGCTTGGATGGGTTAGTGTGTGGTCATCTTGTTTCCTTTTGGCTCTCAGACCAATCCGCGGACCCTCCTCTGGTGTGATTTTCAGCACTCAGCCAGCAGAGTTGCTGGGGGAGCCAAGTCAGATCTCAGAGCTTCAGTTATCTGCAAGGTACCTGCCTGGCCAGAGTGTGTGGCAAGATGCCTGCATGATCTGTGTGTCTGACAAACTTTTGCCTTTGGTAGCCATTGTAAACAGCATCTACATCTTTGCTTCACCTTTTCCACGAAAGGCTAACCTGGCCAATCCCACCATTTTTGAGCAGATAGTCTATACAAGTACATAGAGAAAAGTCGAACTGGAGTTTCTCTGGCAAAGCCCAGGAGGGCACATCCTGGCTGCCAGCCCTCTGCAAGATGTTGTGTGCTGATGCAGCATGCAGTTGCCCTGGGAAACAATATGGAAGGATGTTAGCAGAGACATTTGCATCCTGGTGCAGGTTTTCCCCACTTGCTTTGAAACACTGGCAGATAGACATGGTTAGGGAGGAGCCCTTATGTAGACTTGCATGCTGGAGTCATGTGCAGACAGGAGAGGGATAAGGTTAATATGAGAACATTTTGCCAGAAGGTACCATGCAAGCTTGTACTATGGGACTGATTGTCTGAGGAAGCTCCATGTGGTGTTATGGTTCTTGGTGATGTGAAGTTACCAGAAAGGCCTGAATTACAGTTCTTGAGCCTGAGATGCTATCACTGAGATAATCTTCAGGAGCAAACCAACAGTGCTGGTAGGAATAGCCAAAGCATTTTACAACTTTGAATCACCCAGGAAATCTGTAGCAGTGTAAGAAATGGTTAGTGCTTGTTCTTCTCTCCTGGCATTAATGAAGTAGATTGCAAAAGCTAAAAAGTATTCCCACAGTGTATGAGCCCTCTTGGCCTTGGAAATTTCAGGTCGTGGGAATCTATTATAGCCCTTTTAGGTAGTCCACTGTCACTGCAGTACCTTTGTAATTTAAGTTAGATTGCAGTTTACTAAATATTCATATCCAAGAGAATAGTAAGGGAGGTAAAAGGGTGTGAGAAGAGAAGGTGGTAAGGTGGTAGCTCAGTAGGGCTTTGCATCATGTATGAAGACATTATTTTAAATTCATTCTTTCACAAACATGTGTGATGGATCTAATCTCTCTTAGGTTTCCCAGGAGAGAAATATGCAGGAGAAGGTTTGGATGAACAGAAATTGGTAATCTGTAGAACAGTTTGGAAAGAGTGCTACTGGAAAGGTCAGAAGGACACTAAGCATAAGAAAGGTTGTAAAAGAAGCAGCAGCTAAATGGGTTATTTTATAGCCTAAGAATAAAAGTGTGGCAGTTATAAAATCATTCATTAGATTAACAGATATATATATATAAATGTACAAACCTTTGCAAAAACAGACCTTTGCCAGGTGGAGACATAAGCAAGAAGCTCTAAACTGCTTCTAAAGTATGTGTTTCTTCTGACCATTGTTGGCTGATGTAATTTTACTTTTTCTGACAAAAATTTCCTCTTAGTCTAAAAGCTGGCATGAGTGATGAGGAAGCAGTAACAGAGAAAAACACAAGAAGGAAGCAAATGGACTTGAATATTAAAAAAGAGAAAACTTGCTGTTTCTTAGTAACTATTACATAGCATTAAAAGTGTTCCTAAATGTAAGAACTTATTTATATCATGTTTATGCAGTCTTTGAGACAAAACAGCTGATAGAGCTGCTGGCGAGCTGAATATTCAAGGTACATAGTAGTAACTGTCAAGTTCCTTAGCTTCCTCTTTTCCCTAGTCCTTTCCTAGCAGTGCCAACTGTTACAGTAAATGACAGGCTAAAAGGAGAGGGTAGTTGCATTACTTCAATGGATATGCTAATGTCAGTGCCAAGAGTCTGAGATTCCCAAGTAATATATGTTTTCTAAGAAAGACAAAATATCCCTTCTGCCCACAAAAAGTATGAACAGTAGTCCAAAACTAGTATGTTTGCTTGGTATCCATTTAAAAAAAATTTTCAGATATTATTTGGATTTCTGTGAACTGAAAAGTAAAAGCATATAAGCAATGCAAAGTCTCTTGATTGAAAACAAAAGTGAAAATAACAGGTTGTTTAATGCTTTAGAGATGCATTTAGTAATTCAGCTGTCATATGTTCCTGTCAGAGTTGACTTTGACTGTAGCTGCTTATAACTTCCATTCACCAGTTGGTGTGCAGTGTGGCACTAATACTTGTTCTCAGGAGAACATATTTGTGGAATTTAAAATGCCTTTCCTTGTCGTTCCCACTGGCCTTGCCTGACATCAAATTTTTTGGCAATCAGATTCCAAATAGCAGTTAAGTGTCAGCTCAAATGAAGATACGCAGTAGTTAATCTTCAAGCTGAGTGGCAGATGAGAAGTGTTTGATGGGATATTGAGACAGAGATTCAATATTAGAGGGCCCAGAAAAGTTAGAGACTTGTCTGAAAAGTGTCAGGAAGATTTAGCTGTAAATATCCAAGCTTTTATCTAAAGTATGCTAACCCAAATATTCAATCAGCAGGATATATTGGGAAGATTGCACCACTGGAAAGTCTTAGCATTGATAATGGATATGAGAGTGGTGATGACTTTGAGTTTGCAAAGTGAAAACACTTCTCCCTCCTAGGCTGATTCTGTGGATCACATCTCCATTAGCCGTAGTGCCGGGACGCAGAAGGAAAGCATTGGCACCAAAATTAGATTTATTAGAAGAGCTAAGAAGATCGTAGCCTCCTGTGAGCTCTGCAGTGTGCAGCACATATGTGCCTGTTTCTTGTGGTTCGGTGATGCAATTTCCCCTCCCTTTCTTTCGAGTTTCAAAGGGGACTGCATACAGCCCCCTGACAACACTGACAGCTTTACAAGGGCTGAAATTGTGCTACTGGGATTTCAGGCTGCAGACCCACCCTGCTGTGGATGACAAAAGCAGAGCTGTCTCTGAGCAGCAGTGGGGAGGCTGAATAGGGGATGTTTCAAGTTAGGGAAAAGAGCGAAGAAAAGGAAAGCAGTCCATCACCAGAAGATACGCTGCCAGTGGCTTTCCACATATGTAATCGTTTTATTAAACTGAAACATTGTGCCAAAGCCTCGGGAACTTCACTGACTAATGATCAAACATTAGACTTGTTTAGCAGATAGAGTTTCAGTATAGGGCCAGTGCAAATATATTATAATGTGATTTTATGTTGTACCCAAGTTAATTATTACACCACATTTCCTCTGCGTTGACAAAATTGCTCTTTCTTCCCCTCTCTCTAATGTTTCTGTGTTTCAGTGTAAAAATCCATCCCCTGCCTTCAGAGTTTTGGTAGAGCTCTTTTTCTTCTCGGCAAAGATTTGGTGGGTAGGAGTTTTGGGGACGCAGTTCAAGTGGAGCACTGGCTTGTAGGCGGTCTGATGCACAGCTGGGGTTCACAGCTTCATGTCCATGCAAATCCTCTAATTTGCTGGCTCACAGCACATATACGGAGCTGCAGATTGCCCATTTAGTTGGCAAGGCAGCTGTAACTACAGTTTTTCTGCAGAAAGGGACATTTAGCTTCCTTCCTGAGAGTTAGGAGTATGCAAATCATGAGTGTAACTGGCCTGTGTACGTCTTCCATGCCTGTTGCATCTCTCTGCTTTGGTAGAGGGCAGAGCAAGAGTGGTCTGAAGGAAGCATGAGGAGCAGACATAGCTAATGGAACTTCTTATTCCGGTAAGACCCAGTTGTGGATGAAACAATTGTGATGGTGATGGAAAGAGGGTGGAGGTGGAAAGAAGGAAGAAGCTATGAGAGCTATGTTGAGAAAAGAAGATGGATTTTGGGGTGGCCATGCAAAATGGGCAAGAAGCAGTTTTTGACAAAGACAGTGTTAGAATCTCATGGATTCAAACGAAAGAATGAGAAAACTTTGGGATGGGAGTAGAAACTGAAAAATAGAGTCTCCTGGAAGGAAAGAATAGGATTTGAGGGGAGTGTGGGAAGAGGAGAGTTTGAGAGATGGAGAGGGTGGAGAAAGTTATGGGAAGGAGGACAAGTACACAGAGGGCATACGAAGAAACGTCTGAAGGAAAAACGGGAAGGTGACTGGTGAATATAGGATGGGAAGGTAAGAATCAAGATGCTACTGGGAGACTCCTGCTGCACCAGGTGGGGTTTTGCTGGAGGACTGCCAGATAAGAAAATCAGGAAGGGCTGTGAGTTTCTTGAAGACCTGTTTGACTGATTTGATGGTGTAGGTCATATAAAACCACTGGGGAGGACTGTGGGGGAACTTTTTTCTTCAGAATGGTCTGAAATGTCTTCTGCAGGTGGACGCACTTTTCCGGCATAAAAGAAATGTTAATACCAAAAATGCATCACACCTGTTTTGTGAACATAGTAATTGCTCCAGAAAAAAACCAATTTTATTCAGGGTAGAGAATTTGCATAAGTTATGCAAGTATATTTGGCAAATTGTACAGGTCCAAATGAAGGCCATAAAATCTTTTTGTTTTGGAGTGAGAATGTCATGACTGTGCTGTTTTTATTAACGCATTGCTTTAATATCAACATATAGTTAAATGGTATTGCAAGTTATGCTTAAGGGGTGTGCCCTTCTGCTTATGGAATTGTTTGGGTAGAGGGACTAGCAGAGAGAGGAATGTGAACTAAGGAAGGGATCAAGTGGTTATTCCTGGTGCCTGCTGAGGAAAATGGGATCAAAGATCTAATGGAAGTTTGTGAGCTTGTGAAATTTCTAAAATGCTATGCAGGAGTAGCCTCAGGAAATCAATAAAAGTGTAACTAAGTCTTTTCTTACTATTTCTCTAAGCTCTTTTCCTAACCATGAAAGTGTACTTTGTCTAAGCTGAATAAACCGTAGCCTTATTTGTATGGCAGGTTAGTCAAGATGACTGTGCAGCATACGCACGGTCAACCATTAGATGGCAATTGATGCAATAATCACAACTGTGATAATTAAACAGCATTTACCACGGTATCTCTGGAGTTAAAAAAACAAAAAAAAACAAAAAACCAAAAAAACCCAGATACCTACAAGAAATTTCCAACTTAGAAAACTTCTCTTCTTTTTCCTGTGTTTTCCTAATGAACAGAAACTTACAAAATTAAACACCCAGGAAGTTAGAGATATAGTTCAATAGCTCTTTAAAGTGTACTTCTGATAGGAAAAGTGGTACACCCATAATGAGGAAATAATAGCAGTAAACACCTGCAAAAGGTTGTTTCATAAGAGATTGTCAAGACCATAATACTTGGATCCCTATTTTGAAGTTTGGGTTTTGTTTAAATAATTTCATGTTTCTATTTCTTTTATTGTGATCCTTGAAAAACAGACTTTTTTAAAGTATGTTTTTTAGTTTTCATCTGTTTTTTGAGTTTGTGGTGGTCTGAGTAGGCGTTATTGGGAGGCTTTTGGGTCATCCTCAATACACTTATATAGCCCTTTTCAGCTCCACTGCTCAGTTAAGTGGGAGGCACTTTGGGATGGAAAAGCACAGCATTTTTTTCAGGAGCTTTTGCACAAGTGTGGAAGTCCTGCTCAGCATATACATGAGGTTGGGCTACATTGGAATACTCTACCCAGCTTTGAAAGAAAGAGGCTGACCGACTTCAGGCAGAGACAAAAATCCTATTAATCCTATATCCTATTAATTTGCACTCTACTGTGACTCACTGATAAAATTAGAAACACACTGTGTTTATTTGTATCCTTAAAACTCATAAGTTAACCTTCTTCCTTTTTTAGATACCTTGAAGATGTATCTTTTGTTCCAGTGGATCATAAACAGAGGCTAGCATTTCCACTCTCAACTTTGTTGTTTATTTAAAAATTTGGAATTCCCTACCACATCTAAATTTCCGAAATGCAACCATTTATGAGTCAAAACAAAGTAGTCTGCTGATCTTGGGAGTGAGGCATAGATACAGCAGGTTAGGAATTTTGCAACATAAGGATTTTGGAAAATGATGATTAGTTGCAACTACAACTTTTAATGAGTAGATCAGAGTTGACAGGACTTTTGCTGAACGTGTTCACTGGATGCAATTTTTGCTTAAAGCTAAAGAAGCTCCCAAAGCAGCACCTCTATGTGGAGTGCTGATACCCTGGAATCAAGTCATTTTTTTGATTAGCTGTACAGAGGTGCTGCATCCAGCTAGAATCAGCCAGAAAGAGCTACTTTACAGTATTTATACCCTCGTGATAATGATAGTCAGCTGGTATGGGAAAGAACCAGGAACCAAATTCCTGCCCTGTCAGAGGAGACTCCCTTATGCACAGGGTTGTTGCCTGCTCTGAGCTTCTCATTTGCTGTTTCTTGGCAGGAAAATTTGAAGAATCTTGTTTTTCTCCCTATAGGAAACAATTTTTAAGTTTGAAAAGTTTTCAGAACAGGAAATCTGTTTCCACACTCTCCTGCTAACCATTTCTGAACCGTAATTGCCTTAAGATACCATTGTCTTTAGTTTTACTAGTAACAGTTATGAAATACTAGCCTTATAAGTCCAAAAAAGCCTTAAACAGTCATATTCAATATGATGTACGATCTTTATTTTTATGATACATTCTTCTAATGTAACGCAGGTATGAGAGTTAAGGCAATTGTGTTATTTAGACCCGGAGCAGGAGGAGGCTAGCGAGGTTTAGCAAGAAAGGATATTTCAAATGCAGCCATTTCAAATCACCAGTCTGAATGAGACTCATTAGAAACTCATGCATGAACAACTGCTTTTCCCTATTAGATCCTAGTGATATGAAGTCTTACATCAGCATTCAAAGCAGTTTTTTTCCTCATTTGTATGTTGTGATTTAGAAAATAAAAGTGATTTCTTTCAAGAGTTTTATTTTTCAGAATTGTTTCCAGTTTTCATGATTGAGTCTAATTGGATGTTAGTACATTCTCTGTTTTATAATTATGTGATTTTGAAATGCAGTACATTACAGTGCGTTAGTGTAATATGACTACACTACTATAAAAACAGTTTGTTCCCCCAAAATCTAAACAAACAAAATATGTTCTGTATTTACTTCATGGGTTCAACCACAAGAAATTTGACCTCCACTTAACTTGCATGTGTTTTCCTCCAGTTGAAAATGTACAACATCCATCACATTCATCTATCTTGTATTAAAACCACTGTAGCAAAGATTATTGTTTCTGTAGGTAACATCTCAAACTAATACAAGTGGAGCTGTTTTGTCTTCTGGATAATGCAATAGCAAAAATTAAATATTTTCAAAAGAGAGGAGTCTTTATTTCAGGTGACAACTCATGCTATACAGAAGGATGCTTGTCCTTATGGATGCCATGATTTGTTTATGTAACACTTTTATCCTCCTCTATATCCTTCTAACCCTTCATTTAGTTTATGATGGCTGTAGGGGGAGAGGTTACATGCCAGACTCTTCATTGACTTTGCCAAATTATACCAGCTGCAGATTTGCCTTCCTTTATGTTCTGTAGCAGGAACCGATGGTGTCAGGAAACCTGGAGACCAGAGGACTAACCGCGAAGAATGTGGATTCCAAAAATCAGGCTCGTTCTAATAAAAAACAGAGTTGAACTTTCAGCAGTGCCAGACCTTCAGCATTGCATGCAGAATCAGTGGGAGCTGAAAGTGCCTCTTCAATAGCTGCACGTTCAGAAGAGCACCATAAAACCTGCAGCTGATATTGCTGAGGCTGAGAGCAGGACTGATCCAAGCAGTGTCCTTGAAATCCTTGCACTTCAGAGTCTCCTGTTGTGATGGGAACGATGGAAATTGAAAGTTAGACCTTGCTGTGAGTCCTAAACAAAACGTCAGGCTTCATTTAACTCTGTATTTATATAACTGGACTAAGGGGCTATCCAAGTCTCAGGAAGGGTCTTGAAAGTAGGATGGGGGTCTGAACCCTGGAATCAAATGTGCCAGTGTTGCTCAATGCCTTTTCATACTCTGGACAGTCCAAATCTTCTGGGACCCATGTAATTCTGGAAGGCTCTTGGGATGTTGCAGTTTGCACAAACCGCTCCAAAGAGTGCACATATTAACAAAGACTGGCAAAGAATGACCAAAACAAACCTGACCATCTCTCCAAGGTAACCTCAACAACAACAAACTCAGCATGGTTTTAAAACCACAGACTGTATCAAACCACAAATCATAACGTTCCTAAGTGTTTTAAAATATGGCTGTTTGTGCAAAAACAAGAGGGGCTCTAAGGTCGTATTTTTTGAAATGCTTGTGAGCACCTAACTACTATTGCTGTATGCCCAGGTTCATAAAGTAGCTTAGCATCTCTGCTTTTAATGTTCTTTCACCCTTTTGAACAGACTTGCAGCTGTTCTCTGCTCATTACTAAAAGAAGACCCAGCAACAGCTGCCTTTGCCAAGGAAGGTCCCACAACCTTTCCCACATGATGATGTTTGATTTGTTTTGGTTTTATGAATGGTTTTGACTGAATTGTCACCTTGCATTTGATTTATAGGGTTGCTTGTACATAAGACATTCCTAGTGCATTTCCTTGGTTAGATGGTAATTCTTTTATTGATTAATAATGGATAGTGCTATTTACCATTAATAATGGTAATACAAATGGAAGGCCAAATGTTCCTCCAGTATACAACCCATAGGAAAGCTTTGTGCTGTTAGTGTAATGAGATCAGAGCTTTCTGGCAGCAATGAATTTTGTTGGAGGAGTCATAATATGGCAGCAAAGCCAGGTAAGGGGATTGAGGCCATGGAAGGCAGAAGTGCTCCCAAACCTTGTCCAAAGAGGCTTGACCAAAGCAGCCAGAAAGTTTTGTAGGCAGCAGTCTCTGTCTCCAAACAGAAAGGTCCTTAGAGAAGCAGTCTAAATTGAAGCTATCTCTTCACACACAAAAAATTTCTACCTAGAGCAGAGGCAGAACTGGTGTCTGCCCAGTTGTAGAAGAATGTATTGGCAAGCGCCTCTGCCTTAAGATCAGGAGTTGTGCATCTCCATGTACCTGCTTATCTGAGTCGGCTTCTAGAGTTTAGGAGAACAAAATGCTGAACGAGATTTAAAACAAGAAAAAATGAATGGAGTGCCTTCCTGCTGCCTGGAAGTCCCAGCCCAGCTTCTTTGCCAGTGGATCTGGAGAACTAGGCCTCTGAGAGTCAAGCCTTCCAAAACAAGGCAATGCTGAGGGGGAGAATCACTAGAGATGTTGAGGAAAGAAACACAGGTTAAGTATTAACAAAAGCCCAGCAGCCAATATCTGGGTGGATGTGTCTTTCTGAACATAACTTGCTGTGGTCAGGGACACCTGTGTAAACCACTCAATAACAAGATGCCAACATACGTGTTACTGAAATATGTGATCCTGGAAGGTGCTGAGTACCTTGAAACTCCCACTGACTTGGAGCTTTTCAGGGTTGAGTAAGCGTCCTGCCTCAGGATTTGGTCCTTTGCCCAGCTGTTTGGCAATTGTGACTGCAAAAAGGGAGAAATTACCTAGCTGAGTATTACATTTGAACAGCAGTATCCCATGACAGCTACATCCAGCACATCACACCAAGAAAAAGAGAAACCATATTAGAGTACACTTCCTAAAATATTTGTACACTATTAAAATACTTGCTTTCCACATACTTGCTGAGACATGGTGAATCAAATAGAAGAGAGGAAAGTTGTTCCATGAGCAGTGGAACTAATGAAGCCTGATTTCCTCCAGCTTTGTATCCTCTGTCACCCAATACCTCTCCCTGCAAGAAGCCCGTTTCCTTTCCAGCTTCCCAAGACACTTGCATCTCAGTAAGTTGAGACCTTCCTGGGCTGGCAGCATTTCCAATTCAGTAATAGCTGTGTCTCTAGCCTTGCCTTCAGTAAGAACAGCAGTAGGGTGGTTTTTTTTCCCTCTCTGTAGCTCCTTAGCAAATGCGTAATTAATTATCTTTGAGATTTCTGATTTTGTCGTATTGGCTGAAATGGATCAACAAGTTCAAAATGAGAAGAAGGGAGGACTGAAAAAGCCTTCTTCCTTGTAAAGGTATGCTGAGAATATAACTAATAACAGTACCTGCAATTTAGTGTTGCTAGGTATAGTGCAAGCTATTTGAGACATTCTGATGGTGTATAATGGTTGTGATATAAAAATCCAGATAGAGAAAATAAAATGAGTAATCTACTAGTTAGATAATCTAGTGGGTGTGAGGTTTAGCATAAAAGCCAAAAGGCTCCCCTCCTGTGTCACTGAGCTGGAGGAGATATTTGCAAATGGGTTTAGTATCTGCTCTTAGTTCCATCGTCCTAATTACATGGTTTTAAAGGAGTAGAATCTGAGTCACACTGTGCAGATACTTTTCTTGAAATGGTTGTCCCCTTTAACAGAGCAATCAAAGATATCTCTGACTTCCTAGATGGGTTACTATTTGGGATCGGATAAATGTGTTCAGGCTTTTGAAAGTTTTATTTGTCACTGAACTAAGAGGGCGGTGTTATTCCACAGCTCAACCACGCCAACTCCAGTCTATGGAATGAATGGATTATTTTCAAATGAATACATAGACCAACAGACTTAGGAGATTGTGTTTATGGGTTTTGTGATGTTATCACCATGTTGGATAAGTTATTGTCCAGACACCTTCATCTATTGAGGAAAAAATTGTTTTAATCTGTATGTAGATACTGATCCAAATCCTTCTTGTATGAGTATATTTCCACTCATTCTCATGTCATTTTCCCTTTTTGCTGTCATTATGGAAACCTCACATAAGAAAATGGTTTATCTGATGTCCTTTCTTCTGCTTGCTGCTGGGATTTAAAATATGATTCCTATGTCTTATATAAACCACATCCCTGTAACTGGTGTAATCTGATTATGCCCAAGAGGTCTTTTAATGTTGATCACACTGGGAGAACTTTCTTCTTGTGGCTATAGCATTTATATTTAAGTCTCAAGAAACAAGACTGCATACTTAAAAAGTGGCTTTTTTAACTGGATCCAAAAGTATAAGCTATTCAGTACAAGTAAATACAATGGAAACAAATAACTAACTTGAAAAATTCAGAACTACATAAGCATTTCTTACAGCTCACAAAATGTTTGTTCCAGTTACTGTTAAAGCACTTACAGATAAAATATGCTTCTGATTCAGGCTAATCACTGGTCCAGGACAGATTTAGTCAATAGACCCATGCCATCAAAATAATTCAAATAATGTGGAAGAGTATGTGCGCTGTCCTTCTAGGGACATTGGATTTCTACCAATGTCATAAACATGGTGTATGAGGAATGAGTGGTTTGTGTTGTGACCAAAATCACAAGACACAGATATACTCTATAATCCGAACTGTAGTAACCCTGTTATAGTATAAAAAACTAGAGAGCACTGACTCTTCCCCTTAGACAAATGAATTGCTTACAATTTTTCCCAGTTTCAGTCAGCTGAGCTGGAATTTTCAGTAACAGATATCTGTCACATCTTGCTGCTTATTTTGGAAAATTTCAAATAAAATTTCAAATAAAATGGTTAATTCACTCTGTGAATAAGGCTGGTGAAAAATCTACTACTCTGACCAGGTGAAAAATTCTGGTAACGTGTTCTAAAACTCTGAAAACCTATTTTCTATCCTTCTGTTTCCTTTTGGACCAAATATTTCCTATCTGGCAAAGGGGTGTGTTATCCATGTCCATTGTGCCATTTTGGCAACCTTGCTAACAGTTGGTGCCGCTGCTGGTCATCCTGCCATCCCTGCTGGAGAGGGGCAGCTGCTTGCCTGGCAGAGTCATAAGCTGCTCTTCAGAGCTGGGTAATTTTACCATAAGACATTATGTTTTTTTTTTTTTTTCCTTTATAAGGGCTCTTACTGGTTTTGTCATAGGTGCATGACAAATTACCAGTCTGCTCCTCATCCTGTGGATCTGTGCTACCTGGCCGTTTGAGCGTTTCTCTTCCCTGCCTTCTCCAGCCTTCAGTAGGATTCAACTTCAGTAATCCCTTAGAAAGTGCAAGGGAAAGGTAGACATGCCATGAGGGAAAGAGGAGATGAAAAGGAGCTCATGAGAGGAGACACAAAGAGACAGGTGAAGTACAGGAAGCCTAAAAGGGTAATTCAGAACAAAAACCTGTTGCTGTTTCTCAGCGTTTATGGGATCTGGAGCATGCTGTTACCCCCTCAAACTGTACTTCTGCTTTTCCATGACATCAGAAGCATAGAAAAGAGTTGCTGGCTTGCAAAATACAGCATGCCATGTAACTGTACATGTTTTATGGGATTTGGCTTTACTGGTTACTGAATAATAATAACAGAGCATAAATCTTGGCCTAAAGTTTCTCACCAAGACTGTATCTATTCCTGCGCTTTCCTGTCTGGGAAACCTCTTGGTACTTCTGACCAGGATGTTATTCTCACCTGTTCCAGCCAGACAGATTCTCTGCAGACTCACTGAACCCAAAGGGACCTCTGATCTTTCCTGGTGTTACAACTGAATGAATCTGATTATTTCAGCCATCTGAATGGAACAATTTTTAGGGCTTTTCTAAATCCTCACATCTCTCCTGTGAGCCACATTTTAAGCAACACTGAGTTAGCATGTAGAGAGCCAGTGTGGGGCTTTTCTGATGCTCCTATTGCACGTCAGGCTGTGTTAACTTTCTGAGTGGTTTGAATTACTGCTGGTTTCTTTGAGTATATCTGAAACTAGGGTAAAGCTCTCTATGTTAAACAGGCAAGATGTGAAATGATAAAGGGAATAGATCTGTGGCCAGGTGTCTCCAAACACATGGTAAAGCCAGAACTAAGGTTATGACTCTCTGCTGACTGCTGTTTTTGTACCACATGCTGGCAAACACTCCATGGCCATTGCAGCATATCCTGTCTCTTGATCAAAAGCAGAAGCTTTCTATGACCCATACATTGCACAGAAGTCCTCCCAACCATTCCAGAAATCCTTTACATTTTTTCACAGGCAGAGGTTTACATTTTCCATTCTTTATTAACTCTGTATCAGCATAAAGTTTTTCATCTTACAGTGACTTGAATTGAAAAATAAAATAAACACCTACTTATTGCACCAAACTTTGAGTTAAAATGTTAACATGTTTCTTTAGTTGAGAAAGATTCTGCGTAATGCTTTCTAAGCTTATTACCTTTGCATTAAAAATCTTAGGACTATATAAGCCTCTCTGACATGAAATATTCATTGTAAGCTCTATAACAGCACTCAGCAAGTTAAGAATCAATCATTATTTATGCAGAATTCCTATAGTGCTTCCCAGCCACAGATCTCAAAGCATTTTACAATTAAACCTCACAACTGCTTCTGAGACAGTGAAAAATGGATGAGAATGCCTAAAACACAGCCACAGAGATGTTACTTGGTGGGATGCTGCTGCAGCTTGGAGGTAGAACTGATAAAGATCCCAAGTTTCTAGGCTGTGCCTTGTGCTTCAGCCACGCGACTCTGCTCTTGTTGTGTCTTGTGCTTTCTGGGCTCAGGATAAATAGCAATATTGATGTGGCTGAGAATAAGATGGTTCGGTTCCTTTCTGATCTCTGAAGGTGGATTCTTTGTTATAATGTTATTGTCACAGTGAAGTGCATTCTTCAGCCAATGCTGCCTAGAAAAAGTGGGTGCAACCTCCATGCAAGTCATTCATCCCAACGCAGCAGAGTCTAAGCACAAGGTCTAGGAGTCTAAGTCATATCATTTGCACTAGTTTGGCTTTGTCCTGCTATTCTTACTAAGAATCCAAATTTGTAATGCTAACCCTGAGCTAGCTCCTGCTTGTCAGCCCTCAGACAGTCTCCTGGATTTGAAGTGGGAAAAGCCGCGTGACTCATGGGCACTCAGTGATACTGTGCTGGCATCGGCAGTACTTGCATCGGCTTCAGAGAAGCGAGTAATTCATTCAATATGAGTGCAAGGGGCACAATCAACACCTCACCATTTCTTTGCTTCCCTTCTTCCTCCTTCCTCCATTTCTTTGCAGCAGTGGGGGGTTTTGAACATTATCCTTCCCATTCCTCTCGCAGGCGGTAACATCAGCTCAGCACAGGAGGTGGGAACAGCTGCACAGAGGCAGGAATAAATAGTCGAGGCAGAGGGAGGACGGGAATCTCTTAAACCAGCATTGCTGCCAGAGACACTGGAAGATGAAATTGCACCCTCTCTTATAACGTGGAGTCGAAGGTTTGCTAATGTGGCAAAAGTCATGCGGTAACATACTTGCCTGGATAAATCACATCCCCAGCGAGGGTAGAGCTGGCTGAAACAGCACACCCGCTTCATGAACAATTCCACCATTTCTACATGGCTTTCGTTTCACTTTAGTTGAAGTGCTTTACTGAAATTTAAATGCTTCGCATTGAATTTAGATCTTTTTAGATATGCTTTTATTCCTTAAATTATTATTTATAGTATATTTGTTCATAGTTACTTTTGTAATTAGAATTGTAATAGGTATTTTAGTAACAGGTATATGAAACAGTAATTGTTGAGGTTAGTAAATGATAGATAGTTGATTGTTAATTGTTTCTTAACTGATATTGAAAAAGATAATACAAACCAAAATAACAGTTTAAAATTAAAATATGAATTATTCCAAATACATTTCAAAATAAAAATAATTTTGAAAGGATACAGTTCAGTACTTTTGAAATGCTTTACTTCATTGTGCTTCTTTCTTAATGCACTGTATTATTTTTTGTATTCTTCACTGAAACTAAAGTTTCCTATCTGTTGCTGAACATATATATATATTTTTTCTTTTTTTACCTATGCTATGTAGGAAGGTTTGCCTGGGTAGCTGTGCTAGCAGTTGCACATACAAAATTTTTTTGTCTACAGTTGACAAGAGTTAAGGATTCAACCTTCAGGATGCTGTTTCAGTTATGAAGGCTTTTGGATAGTAAGCAAAGAAACAAGTAAAATAATAGAAGAAAAAGCTGCAGTATCAGAATGCCAAATATAAGCCACTTGTATTACTTTGCTGCTTCTAATCTGTTTTGCTGCTTGCATATATTGCTGGAATGCAGCAAGCTCTCTGCTTGCACAGCTTCTCTTGATTTCACCAGATGGTTGTTGTGGACTGAGTGGTCAAGATCTGATTTCTGAAGCTATTGGCAAAGGTGGTGCTTTCTGTATGATATGATGCTTAGTTAGCTCTTTGTGGGTATGTTTTGATTCTGCAGTGATTTTATTACAGCAATTCAATTTTGGACAAAGGAGAAAAGGTAAGACAGTTTTGGAAACAACCACAAAGATTTTTCTAGGTATTTTAGAAAGAAGTGTATTACATAAAGTTTTTAGCTTAAAGGATGCAACATTAGACCTTTACTAATTTCTTTTTTTTTTTTTTTTTGGTTTTGAGGCAACAGTCTTTCTACAAATATTTAAAACATGTAATGTAAATAAGTGAGCAGATGCTTAGAATTTCCCCTCTCTCTCTCTCTCTCTCTCTTTTTTTTTTTTCATTGGGAATCTATTGTTCCAGTTTTCTGATTGTTTGGATCTATTCCTGGAATTCTTGTTTTTAACTTAAAAATTCCAGAAATGTTGTCATGCTGCTTGTCTGCCTCTTTCTTTTGCAACTGGAAACAAAAGTGCTTTGCTGACAATATTTACAATACAAAATAGGAGAATGTTTAAATGCTTGCAGTTTTAGCTGTACATATTCACACTCACTATTTTTTCCTTTAACTAATCAGGTGTGTGCAGAAAGATGTGGGTATCACTTTCTAGAGGTGTCATAAAACCCATTCCTAGTTCAGCTGGCAGAAAAGTAATAATGGATGTATACTTACAGCAGTGCCATGCTAAAATTTTTTACAAGGGCTTCTCAGAAACCTGTGCTGTCTCAACTGGCAATATGTATGACAGTCCTCAGGTAGAGATACTTGGAGATCTTCCTTTCACCCATCAAATTCACACTTAACAGTGCCTTCATTCCATACTTCTTTCCACTTCCAAATTAATCACTCGGTTCCTGCCACGGTACTTCTTCCCCATTCTGCTCATTTCAGGAAAGCTTCGTTATCTGGCAGAACAGTCACAGTGCTGGCAAGTGCTGGCATGGCAAATGGGTATCCTCAGGTCACCACATGCGAGAGTTTGGCTTGCGACTAGACACCATTTCTATGGCTGGTTTGGTGGTAGGTGAGGAAACAGGTTCTTTTTGGTTCCTGAGGTCTTTGGTTGCCTCAGCCTGCTGGCAAGTGTCGTTATCTCACGAATGCTGGGCAGAAACCGGGATGATGAAGATTTCAAGTTGCCTCTCAACACTGGGTGTATAAGCAATGCTCTAATGAGAGCACAAGCAAGGAAAAGTGACAGCTGTGTAAGTGGTCAACATCTTCTAGATGAACTTTTTAGCTTGGCCCTGTCTTCCCTGTGCTGCTGTAGTAACTGGTCTAGGGCGAATGAGCTATGGGGCGCTGGGATAATTGGGAACCTGTGTAATACACCCCTCTGTGGTGGTAGTGATGGTTATAGCATGGCAACAGAGAAGAAAATAACAGTAAACACAGTTGTTGGGCAACAGTCAGCTTGGTCCCAGTTTCAGAGGGACAGGCCTGATATGAAAATGAAGTCACCATTCCCCATGGTGAAGTCTTCAGTTCCTGCCTATTATGATCACACCACTTTGTTTAGAAATGACACAATGAATTTGGGAGAGTACTGAGATAATTCTTGGGAAGTACTCCAAGCTTCACTGTTTCTGCTACATACTACCCACACCAAGAAACCAGTAAGATATTTGAACCCAGATTGCCATTTTATGATACAATAAAATATGTTTATGCAACTGAAGGATCTATTATGTGAGTGAAGGAGAAGAATGATTAATTAGTATAACAAAAGGAATGTGCTGGCAGGGATTTAGCTCATTTTCTTTTTATATAAATTCAACAATTTTGTTATCTAAACTTTGAAAATATTCCCAGTTTGAGAAATAAAAATAATCAAAGTGCTTCTTTGCAGCAACTGCAATATGTAGTTGTCTCTATTCAGAAGTAGAGTCCTGTATAGCTGCATTTGGTCCAGCAAGTTTGTTTGGGATATTTCCCATAATATTCTTTTGAGAAATTACTCATTGCCTGAGCAAATTCTCTAGCTATAGGACTGATCTCATAATTTGTAGAATGTGAATAGAGGGAAGTAAAGAAACTGAGTATAGGGTAAAACGGTGCAACTTTTTTCTATTTGCATTCTATGCAGAATAATTTAAGGGCAAATTAATTACCAAGAGGAATGAAAGTGATGTGCTTCAGGATAGGCAGCTAATAGAAGCAGACAGATAAGGGCAGCTGTTTCTTTGGGAGACCATTGTGCATTGTACATGGTGATGAGTGTTGCTTGTTCCATTTGACTACATCTTTCTGGCCCCAAGAAGCAGTTGTTAGATATTGTACACCCATTTAATGCCATATCAATTGCACTGCCATTTACACTCATTTCCTGACTAGCTTGCACCCACTCAGTATCTTACTATACCATTGACCAGTGATTACAATCCAGAGACTTGCTGGAAGAACTCAGTTGATGTGAGGTCTGCATTTTGCTGCTTCTGCTTCCAAAATCAAAATGGAGATGAGATGTTAGAGTTCAACTTTTGAGATTTCCAACTCTTTTAAAATGAGATCTGAAGGAGTATTGTAAAGGGGTGGGGTGTAAGGTTGTCTTGATTGTAACCCAACTTTAAGAAAGAAAATACAGCCCTAACAACAAAAAAATGAAAAGGAACAAGGATGAGGGAGAGAAGAGTCAGATTTGGCAGAAGGGTCAAAGGCTGCACCTGGTTTATTAATGTTTTGCAAAGTTGGCCGTTCTGGGAGTTGGAGAAACATCTGCAATGACTAGCCACATCCAACGAGTATCATGCCAGTAAACAAACTCAAGGAAAAGAACGTGTTTTTCAGATTGTGGCTCTGCATGTTGAACATGATTCTTCAGCTCCACCTCTGAGTTTTGTGAATCCCAAAGGTCTCCATGCACAAACTCTGAGCTAACAGTGCCCTTGAAGAGATCAGAATGTGCTCTCTGCCTAAGCAAGTTCCTGGAGGCTCCCACCCCAGGGTTAGCAACACACTGAAGTGAGCAGAGAGAAGAGTGGTGGACAATGGGGGAGAGGAAAATAAGAAGTGATTATTTTTGAACAGTGCTATTTCTTGCTTTACAAGCTTGATACAGTACTTTTCTCACATATCACTGTCGAGCAGGAATAAGTTTGATGCAGTAAACGTAATATGTATGTGAAAATGAATATGAGAAGAGGAAGTAATCCTCTTCATTTAATCTATTATGTGGAATTAAGTGCTGGATGTAGGTGAGATGTCTCAAACCTTGCCTATATAACATCGGGGGAAAATGTCTGTTGGATTTACTTTTATGTATAAACTTGTGTGGAGTTTGGTGTCTCTATGGATGCCCTAAACTACTGCCTTTTTAATAAGAAAATCCACATGTTGTGGGTTGCCTTTACTCTGAAAGATGTCATCTCAGGTTTTAGCACATTGCAGAGAAAGTGATGAGAATATCATCAAGATATGAGTGATGTATTCATTACAATGGACTCCTAAAATTTGCTGCAGTAGAAGGCCAGCACTGAACAACAGTGCCACTTTTTATCAGTCCTGGAATGATTTTTCTTGCCTTTCACCATTCATGCCAAAATCATTCCGTGTTGCTATAGTTTCCCTTTATTGTATATGCAAACCAACAGAAAGCGCTCTCCAAAATAGGCTTCCATGATAGTGATTCTGAGAGTCAGATTAAAAAGTAACCTCCTGTCTTAATCATTTCTCTGCATTTTGGAATGTCTTGTTTTGTGGAAAAACACCCCATCAAGGATTAAAGTAGCTATAAACTCAAGGTGTTGCTCAGATGTTAAGCCATCTACTCTTTATGCTAAGATTCATCTTTGTGGATCAGCCACTCCAATAAAAATGCCTTTGATGTGAAGTATCTGTTTATAACCTCTGCGGTGCCATCAGCTGAAGCTGAGGATTATGGAGTGGTAGCCATCTGAAAGGGAACACTTTGTTATATTACAAAAATAAACACGTCGGAGTTCACATTTTACTGGCACAGACCCTATTTTGAGCACATGGCGAGGGAAGAAGTCATGCAACAAGGGACTGAGGGAATATTAAATAGGATGGGTAGGTAGGATTGAGGGGGTTCTTGAAAAGGGTAATCAAAACCAGGAGGATTTGATATTTCAGAAAAGGAAATGCTACAAAGCATACATACACCACTCATCCTGGACATCTTTCGCAGCCTCCAGAAAATGGGTGTGGGGTTGGTAATAAAAGCTGAACTTGTTTGAAAAGCAGCCAATAGCTTCCCAAGAGGCCCCCAGAACAAAAGTTATTTTAAAATACATTTTTGTAAGCAAGCCCATGATAATCCTGGTACAGTTAAGCTGGACATCTGTTTGGGGTTTGAGGATTATCTCTTCCTCGGGGTCAGGCTCAGGCTGTGGGAGATGGATCTTTTGGGACCCAGGGTTACTTCACTCCTGTCAGGAATGATTCCCCAGGGAAGAAAATAAGACCCATTCATAATGCTAGGGCAGGGACTGAAAATGTGAGCATGTGTCTGATTGCTGTCCATTATTATTCTTATGCAAGAGCTCTCCAGCGATGCTGTCAAGAGAGGGTGACATCCTATCCTTTCCCTAAACCGTAAGGAAATCCTTGATCTCTGCACTTGTCCATCCAGAACCAGATGTGAGTGGTGTTAGGCCAAGTGTGTATGTGATGCTAGCAATAAATCCTTGAAAAAGAGGAAGATTGGGCTGCACGCTGGTACTTAAAGCTGGATGTGACACTGAGTCAGTATGATACCAGAGCAGCAGAGAAAGTATAGTGAACCAAAGAGGTCCATCAAGGTAAGAAGCAGACCAACTTGGGACAGCAGTGGGAAGACTGCTTTAGGAAGTGAAGTTCATCAGAAAATACACCAAACCTCTCTCTCTCCAAGTAACCGAGTGGATTTCCCAAAAGTCACTAAAGTGACAACAGAATTTAGAAAGTAATGGTGGTAGATGGTGTAGACAAGCCATAAGAGAGGATAGGTGATTTATCCAGTTTGTCACTGAACAGCTTCTCTTCCTCCAGACTGAGTCTAAGGATGCAATTTTTTAAAAGCTGGCTAACTGGCTCACTGAGTTGGGTCACTGCCGTTTCCACAGGCAGTGGAGTAGGAGGAATCACAACGCCCCTCTTCTTCAGTGTGGCAGGCACACTAAAACAGTGCTCTTTCCCCATGTTAGCATCAAGCTCCCCAAAGCTTGGAGCTTTAGACACTTTTGCACAATGTACTTTTGTTGTCCGTGATTACTTGTTGTGGTTTCCCTGCCGGCTAGGCTGCCATCTCTTCTTGTCTTGCTGCTGGATTTGCTAATCTCAGAGCAAAGAGTGTGCCAGGAGCCCGTTACTGTGCTCTACTGACATCATTCTTTCTGTTTGCAGAACAAACTAGTAGCATATGTGGCATGTGCCCATCTTTCTCAGGCTGAACTTGGCTTAATTCTTTCGTTAACCTGTCGCAGTCTCCAGCCTCTTCTCATTTTCTTGGGGTGAGCTCTGCTCTGTCACTCCTGTAGCAGACATGAGGAATTTGGAATCCTCCTTTTCTGATGTGTCTCTTTTTCCATCACAGAGATTTGATAATTTGATGCTATAGACTGATTATAAAACGCACAAGTCCCCCATCTTGACTTTCTCCAGTAAAACTAGCATTCCTGCAGTTGGACTCCAATCAGTTAGAAACTTTCACCTGAAAAGGTTTAGCTTCAATAAAATAATGATACAGTCTACTGCCTCTAATACGTAAGCCCAGGGACTTCCTACCATTTCTCCTCACCTCTGTGATCCACTGGGAGTTGTCTTCTCATTGATCTCCATTTTACCTATTCTCTCTTCCCTAGAGGCATGTCCTGGCTGTAGTCTCCTAATGCCTTTCCAGTACAGCACACGTAGGAGTCAGTGGCATGTCCCCGCAGTCCCAGTCCCAAAGAAGAAAGATCAGAAATACTTCTCCGATGCTGCCCTTGGCACTGAGCTATCTCCTTACCTTCCCCAGAGGCTGTCTTCCTCAGAGGGGTCTACAGTATCAATACTCTTGCAAGAAGCTCTGGCTTTTCAAAACCATAGGTTTTAAAATATGGACAAATGCATAGAGGTGTTTTTGACTAATAGAAGGAGCTGTTCAGAGGCTTATCCTTATTCTGTTATGGTCTTTTCTGCACCCAAAGACAGGATCTACTAGTCATCCTCAGTAACACTGTTGTTTTATACACATTAGTTTTAGGAAAGCACTTTATTCCTATTCTATAGTGAATAAGAATATCCCATTTCTAAATCCTAATCTCTGTCACATTCCCTATAGGAAACTAATCTGTAATGCAGCACTTGGTACCTGCCCCCACCCCTCCAAGTCTATCCATGCAAATTTCTATGATTCATATTTTAAAATTCATGTATTTCAAAATGCTTCTGTGACTTCTGTCACATGCAATAGGAGTTTCCTATGCCATGTGGCGTGTCACCAAGTGCAAAGACCTGGAAAAAAAAAATTTAAACTATTGGGCAACCAATCACAGGTTTCAGCAGGGATCTTCCCCTTTTTACAGCTGAATGAATCAGAGGCCCTTGCTTGAAAGTTCTCTAGGGGCTTGTGAGATGAAATCCAGCAAGAAAGAGCAGAGGACTTCAACGAGAGAGTGTTCCTGCAGGAGGTACAAAGACCACAATGCTAAACACGCACAGTGCTCACAGATTCAAGAAGGTGGTACTAGTGGGTTAAACTGGAGACCAGTTTTATTCCATTTATAGAGCATTAAGACATTTCCAATGATGTTCTGCCAGAAAGAGGCCCTGGAAAATGGACTCTCTGCAGTCCACAGGGAGAAGCAGAGCTTTGGCCAATCTGATCACAAGTTGAAATGCAGCCACCTTCTGTGGTGATGCACAGAAGAGCTGTTGGACTGATAAAGATTCACGGAGTGTTTTGTGAGCTCCTCCGAGATGTGAATGTTGTGAAATACAGTACCCAGCTTTTGAGGATAAAGACTACCTGTAGCCTTTAAAGCTGCTAGTCATGGACATTTAGTTCTCTGCCAGCGTGTGTGGGAATTCACACCAGTAACTTTCAGGCGTTCTTTAGTCTGACTTGTTTAATGAAGACTTTAATAGAAAAAAAAAGAATTGTGAGGAATCAATTGTCATCACTTTTCAGTAACTTTGGAAAACCACAAAAATTAGCATCCACCTCAGTTTACAAGCTAATAGGACAGATTAAAAAAAATAAAATCTTTCTGTATCTGAAGTTTGTGTTATACCAAGCCAGTGGTGCTTCCTCTGGGTGTGCGATAATAACGCTGTTTTAAAGTCAGCTCTCAGCATAGGCACAGCAGGCAGTTTCTTAGGACAGTGGGGCAAGAAAGGCTAAGCTGAGGTAAGCAGGTAGCGGGCCCCAGAAGGAGTGGATCTGTAAAGTATTTGGTACAGAGGGCCCAACTGCAGACTAGCTCTCATCTGGCATCCTGGACTGAATGCCCATCAGTGGCTGGAGCACACCAGGTGCGCTCCTGGCTTGCATCTTTTGGTTTAATTTCAGCAAAAGGGAATCGTGTTTGTATGCCCTGAAACTTCTCCCCAGTGTGAACTGAAGCTCAGCAAGTGGAGGTGCCTGGGAGGCTGGCTTTGAAAGTCCTGACAAAAACGAAGTGTTGCTCTAGCTGCACCCAGAGCAGCCGGGCCTTGCTGCCTGTGGCACTCACGGCTCTGGAAAGCCCGGATGACTGGCACCTTCCACGTGAGGATAAAATAGTTATTGCCAGAAACAACAATCACTGCTCAGACCTCTGCTGTCCCCCAGCAGTAGTAGGAGAGCAAGCCTGACACTCCAGGGCTCTGCTTATTTGCACTAGGGCTGAGGTGAGCTTTGTGAGCCCTTTGCTGTACCCTTGCATGCCTTCCAAGGGCCCTGCTTCCACCAACACCAGATGAAACAAGAGGAGGTAAATGGCCCAGCTCCACTGGTCCAAATCCGTACGTGAGAAATAGTTTACAGTATGTCAGTTCTTCAAACTTTAACTTGCTATTTCTTCCAGAGAGCTGATAAATCTCGGTATGCTTAGCACTCAGGGGACAAATATCACATTCCTGGTTCTGTTTCAGTGAAGTTGCCAAAGAAATATCGGGCATCTGAAAGCTTGTTAAGCACTTAATAAAGAGGGCCAACAACTTTGAAAATGCCCCCATTCATCATATTAAGCAACATCAATCCACTGACATTTAATGCCTTTTAAAAAATCAGCTTGCAAGTTATTTCTCGTCAAATGTTTGCTCACTTTCGTGCAGTCTCATAAGGCACAGGCCCTAAAATGTCACACTTGGAAAAACGTTGAAGACTGTAAGTTGAAAACTTACAAAGGTTGTTTAGACACAGTAACAGTTAGAATTGCATTAAACTTCACCGAAAAAAGATAAATTCCATCTGGAACAGTGTTTCACATACTGCAAATGATTCATACATTCACTCATCCTTTTCCTATTAAACCCTTACAAAAAAAAATTCAAAACTTCATTCCAATTAGCAGTGCATTGTGATTTTTTTCATGCTAAGCAAACTGATGAGAACATGATACGCTTCTTCTCTACATCTGCTCAGCTGCCAGACTGTTGGTTTTATCGGTCCTATTGGTTGCCTGCAACAGTTTTGATGCCAGCTGCTAGAGTTACCAAGTACACAAAGAAATTACTGATATAACTGTGGTCTCCTTAATTGCAGCTAGGACATTCCAGTATCTTTTCTCGTGCTGTTCATATTCTGGGTCGTGGTTTTCACATCTGCTGTGGTTACTTCTTGGTTATTTTCCATACTGTTCTGCAACTCTCACAGGTATCACTCCTGCAGACAGAGCTGCAGGACTTCGCTAGCACCTCTGAGCACCCGGAGCTGCCCGGAGGGAGCCTTCCCAGCCCTGGGTGCAACTTTGCTCACTGGACATAGTCAGTTTGGTAATGCTCAATTTTATTGTTCATCACTTAGTTTTACCCACACTATTTAGGGATTACTTTATGGTCCTCCACAAGCAGAAGTACCCAAGGAAATGGCTTGGTTTTATCCCAGTTGCTGTCTCTTCTCCACCAGCATTTCCCTAGAATTGTTGCTCTTACCTACCATTTACTGCGTAAGTCCAAACTATTGTATTGATATGTGGGTCCCAAGAGCGGGTCAGTGAGGCCACGGTCAAAAGGTCACAACTGGTCCATGCAACAAAAATAAAATTTACAAACTTAATTTTGGATGGTTTGGTAGTGTGTAAGGTAGCTGGAGGTTTAGCAGAGGTCTGTTGGTCCAAAGCACTGAGGAATATCTTTTAATTAAAGCATGAGTTAAAAATTACTTCAGTTACAACATCAGACATTAACACCAATAATGGCAACATCTCAAAGATCCTTTCCCTACATAAAATTTTTGAATCACAGAATCGCTGAGGTTGGAAGGGACCTCTGGAGATCATGTAGTCCAACCCCCCTGCTCAAGCAGGGTCACCTAGAGCATATTGCACAGGATTGCATCCAGGCACATTTTGAATATCTCCAGAGAAGGAGACTCCACAACCTCTCTGGGCAACCTGTGCCAGTGCTCTGTCACCCTCACAGTGAAAAAGTTTTTCCTCATGTTCAGATGGAAGCGTCTGTGTTTCAGTTTGTGCCCGTTGCCTCGCGTCCTGTCACTCGGCACCACTGAAAAGAGTCTGGTTCCATCCTCTCGACACCCTCCCTTCAGATACTTGTACACATTGATAAGATCTCCTCTCAGCCTTCTCTTCTCCAGGCTAAACAGGCCCAGCTCTCTCAGCCTTTCCTCATAAGAGAGATGCTCCAGTCCCCTAATCATCTTTGTAGCCCTTCGCTGGACTTGCTCCAGTAGTGCCACATCCCTCTTGTACTGGGGAGCCCAGAACTGGACACAGCACTCCAGACGTGGCCTCACCAGGGCTGAGTAGAGGGGGAGGATCACCTCCCTCGACCTGCTGGCAACACTCTTCTTGATGCACCCCAGCATACCATTGGCCTTCTTGGCCACAAGGGCACATTGCTGCCTCATGCTTAACTCGGTGTCCACCAGCACTCCCAGGTCCTTCTCCGCAGAGCTGCTTTTCAGCAGGTCAACCCCCAACCCGTACTGGTGCCTGGGGTTATTCCTCCCCAGGTGCAGGACCCTGCACTTGCCTTTGTTGAACTTCAGGAGGTTCCTCTCCGCCCACCTCTCCAGCCTGGCCAGGTCTCTCTGAATGGCAGCACAGCCCTCTGGTGTATCAGCCACTCCTCCCAGTTTTGTATCATCAGCAAACTTGCTGAAGGTGCACTCTGTCCCTTCATCCAGGTCATTGATGAAGAAGTTGAACAAGACTGGACCCAGTACTGACCCCTGGGGGACACCGCTAGCTACAGGCCTCCAACTAGACTCTGTGCTGCTGATCACAACCCTCTGAGCTCTGCCATTCAGCCAATTCTCAATCCACCTTACTCTCCACTCATCCAGCCCACACTTCCTGAGCTTGTCTATGAGGATGTTATGGGAGACAGTGTCAAAAGCCTTGCTGAAGTCAAGGTAGACAACATCCACTGCTCTCCCCTCATCTACCCAGACAGTCATTCCATCACAGAAGGCTATCAGATTGGTTAAGCATGATTTCCCCTTGGTGAAGCCATGCTGACTACTCCTGAGCACCTTCTTGTCCTCCACATGCTTGGGGATGGCCTCCAGGATGAGCTGCTCCATCACCTTTCCAGGGATGCAGGTGAGGCTCACTGGCCTGTAGTTCCCTGGGTCCTCCTTCTGGCCCTTTTTGAAGACTGGGGTGACACTGGCTTTCTTCCAGTCCTCAGGCACCTCTCCTGTTCTCCATGACCTTTCAAAGATGATGGAGAGTGGCTTAGCAATAACATCCGCCAGCTCCCTCAGCACTCGTGGGTGCATCCCATCAGGGCCCATGGATTTGTGGGTGTCAAGTTTGCTTAAATGATCTCTAACCCGATCCTCCTCGACCAAAGGAAAGTCTTCCTTTCTCCAGACTTTCTCTCTTGCCTCCAGGGTCTGGGGCTCCTGAGGGCTGGCCTGAGCAGTAAAGACTGAAGCAAAGGCGGCATTCAGTAACTCTGCCTTCTCTGCATCCTTTGTCACCAGGGCACCCACCCCATTCAGCAAAGGCCCCACATTTTCCCTAGTCTTCCTCTTGCTACTGATGTATTTGAAGAAGCCCTTCTTGCTGTCCTTGACATCTCTAGCCAGATTTAATTCCAAACGGGCCTTAGCCTTCCTTGTCACATCCCTGCATACTCTGACAATGTTTCTATAATCCTCCCAAGTGGCCTGTCCCCCTTTCCACTTTCTGTATACTTCCTTCTTCTGGTTGAGTTTTGCCAGGAGCTCCTTGCTCATCCATGCAGGTCTCCTACCTCCTTTGCTTGACTTCCTACTCATAGGGATACACCGCTCTTGAGCCTGGAGGAGGTGATGTTTGAATATTAACCAGCTCTCTTGAACGCCCCTTCCTTCTAGGGCCGTAACCCATGGGATTCCTCCAAGTAGGTCCCTGAAGAGGCCAAAGTTTGCTCTCCTGAAGTCTAGGGTTGTGATCCTACTTAGTGCCCTGCTGCCTCCTCGCAGGATCCTGAACTCCACCATCTTTCGTGCAGTATCATAAGGCACACATCCACTGAATATATATGTATGACTCTCCAAGGTCACTCACATAGTGACCACATGCAATGACACCTCACTCCAAACCATTAATCTGAGTTTTCAGTATCATGGGTTTTTTTGGTAATGCTCCAATGTTTGGTCAAATTTGACCCTTTTACACTGGAAGACCTCCACATTGCCTTTCTCATATCTACCTACACCAATCAGTTCAGACAATCTTGTCAATACAAACATGGATTTATACTTAGCTGCTCCAGCACCAGCTTGTAAACTAATCTGTCCAATGACAGATTTATACAAAGGGTATACAAAATCCTTTAGGGCAGAAACATTTAAATAGAGTCTTTTTTTTTTCCTGTTAGGGAAAGGAAACCTTGTTCTTCCAAGTCTATTTGTAATTACATTTACAATTAATTACTAGGTAACTAGTAACACCTGTGCTGACTTTGATATTGAAGATACATATTCAGTGAAGGAGAACACCAAGTATTTATCCTGAGCCTGCAGGAAAGCTGAGGCCTTCTTTGATGTGTCCAGTAAAAAAATATGGTCCTCAACAGCTCATGCTTGGTTCATGTATATTGTGCTCATCTATAGCTGTGCTAATTATGTCAACCTATAGCTTACACCTCTCACTTCAAATGGCTGGGGAATCTGAAATATCCACCTGGAATATATAGAGCAATATTAAAAGTCTACAACTTCAGCATCTCCTATGGAATAGCTCCTGCCACAAATATGTCCAGGCATTACAATATTTTTAGCTGATACAGTAGTGTCTCAGTTAAAGAAGGGAAATAAAGAATACAGAGCAGATTATATTCCATAAAACAAACAGCCCAAGTTAATAAAAAATATTTATAGGGATTTCATGGGCAAACATGTAGGCTGTGCACATGTATCCCTAATGCCTAGAAGACATATTGATCTGAGTTTGTAAAAAATGAAAAAATCAAGAACATCCCTAAAAAATGAAAACAAGATCTACAATTTTATTAAAAAGAAACACTGAGCTTCAAAAGTGCTGATCACCCCAAATCCCACTGCTAGAATCTCTGTACATGCCATGACTTGGTACTTCTCAAATTAGATTGACCAAAACGTTAATAATGTGATTTAAGGAATCATCTTTCAGTCTAGCAATTATTTCAAGTTACTGAAATACATTATGTTTTTTCTTCTTCTTGCCACTCAGTATATACAGCTTACAATGATATCACAGTGTTTTTTTTGAGAACAATGTTATTAACCTGAATGTCTTAATGAATTTAAGCATGGATAATTGTAATATTTTATCAACAATTTAAAAATTGTAATATTTACTAACTGAAAGTTCATGTCAAATTTCAGTGGAAAAAAATCTAGTCTTTTTTTCTGATCAACACTGGCACATGAAGCATTATTTACCATACTGCACCTTTGGTGGACAGTTGTCCACCATGTTGTCCATGTTGTCCTATGTGACCTTTTTCTTTTGCTTAAAATTCAGCAGACATCAACAGGACTTTTTACAGCTAGTAAGCGTTGCATAGACTCCTTGGTTTGGCACAAGATAGTAAAGTTTGTCAGATACTGTGATGTCCTTCAGAATGATAGAGCTGTCTGAGTTGTTTTATAATAGATGCTTTATTTTTACCTTCAGATGTGTACTAGAGGCTTCTGCTGACTTAAATATGTTTCCATCCAAGAGTAAGGTTTGGGCTTCACTACAGCCTGAGCAAAAGACTGCATGGCCCACAATTTCCTGCAACTTTGCCTTCAAAATCATCTCGTTCAGACATGGGACTCTGCAAATACATTCAAGAAGATGGTGAATTATAATATTTGTAATAAAAGCTACTCGTATCTTTTGTGTTGCATACAAAGTATTTTCCCATTTCAAGTAAGTGAATGTGTTTGTGTTACTGCCAGGAGGGGAACATGCAGCTGTGGATTAAAAAAGGCCTTCACCCTTCAGTTGCTTTAAAAGGTAAGTATATAAACTATTTGGGAGGAAGAGGTGGTTAAACATCACTTCCTAAAATATTTATTGTAAGTCATAACTATTGTATTGTGTGTAAATTTAGGAAAAGAGTACATTTGAACTATCTACTGCAAGCAAGAGAAAATTAAAGTATGTTTTATTGATATGATTTTAAAACATTACAGTGGGGAAAATTTGGGGGAAAACATGGGGGAATTTGTTGGAGATGGTCCTAAGGTCTTAATACAAGAGCAATATAATGAAAGTTGCCAAACATGCTGGAGAAAAAGAGAGCAACTGCTAGTGTAGCAGACAAAGAGTAAAGGTGCGCGAGGCGGCACAGGGTGCCAGCCTGATGGGCCCAGTGGAGGCAGCACAGAGGGCTGAACGGGAGAGCCAGAGACAGGTCCCAGGGCACGGGTGGTGGGGCTGGAGAACAAAATGAGGACAGACGCACAGAAACAGATGCCTGCAAGTCAAACCGGGTGAGAGAAAACAGAAGCAGCGGGGCCGGTGCCAGCAGGCAGCCCCTGGGGAAGCTGGTGGGTCACAGCAGCGACGGCAGCGGGGCTGGAGGGAGCGGGGCGGAGGGGCTGGACAGGGACCCAAGGGCTGGGTAACTTGCTGCCGAAGGGGACCCCGATTCCCCAAGCCACGGGCAAGCAGAAAATAATGCTCCTCTGCTGGGACCAGCAGCTTGCTTTGCTCCCGAGCCCTGTCGCAGCCGGCCCTGCTGGGGCCAGCGTGGGAAAAGCCACCACTGCACCCTGAACAGTGGCACCTAACAGGTATCGCTTTCAGGTGACAAACATCTTAGCACTGGCGATAATCTTTACTTAGTTTAACCGGGCTCGGCTTTAACTCTGACGACGAAAGAGAACATAATACCTGACCTCAGTTTTGCAGACCGAGCTGCTGGGTCGGGGGGAGGCTGTCCTGCGAACCGCGGCCCAAGGGAATGGCGTTGGGCTCAAAACGACAGCAACGAAAGCCAAAAACCAACCAACCACCCCCCCCCCCAAAAAAAACAAAACACAAAACACAAAAGACAAAGAAAAAAGAAAGGAGAGGGAAACTACCTGTAAATGGGATTAGACAGTGCCTGGGACTCTGGCAGGCGCTGGCCGCGGCGGCTCCCGGCGCGGGGCTCGGGGGGGACTTGGGAAAGGAGCAGACGCTGGGCGGACCCCCACGCCGGCCTGACGAGGTGACCAAGGCTTAACCGTGCAGTTTCGCCGGGCTCAGCTCGCCCCCCCCCGCAGCGTGTGCTGCGCCGGGACCCGGCGGTAACCCGGGCGGCTGTAGCGGGTTTCGCTGCGCGCGGAAGGAGGCGGCGGCGGCGCGGCAAGGGAGGCTCGACTTGAGCCCCACACGGGTGGGTTTCTTTCTTTTTTTTTTTTTTAATGTATATAACAAAGATTTGCAGAGCGGGTGCCTTTCTCCCACACCTCGTAACGTGGAGCCGCGCCCCGCAGGGAGCCGCCGCCCTCGCCCTCCTCCCCCCGCCGAGCCGCGGCGGCAGGTACCGCGCGGAGCTGCCAGGAGGGGCCGGGGCAGCCCGCGGGGCCGGACGGGGGCGGCCCCCGGCCCCCTGCCCTGCCCTGCCCTGCCCGGCGCGGCCCGGCCCGCCCCCGGCGGCGGCACCACCATGCCCCCTGCCCGGCGCGGCGCGGCGCGGCCCGCCCTCGGCCGCTCACTCCCCCGCGCCGCCGCCCCGTAAGTACCGGCGCGGGCCGGGCCGCGCCCGGGCGGCCCCGGCGCGCAGCGACCGCCATGGGGCTCCGCGCCGCCTCCGGCGTCTACCTGGGCCGGCGGGCCGCCGCCCTGCTGGCCGCGCTGCTCCTGGCGCTGCTGGCGGTGCTGCTGGCGCTCGCCGCCCTCTACGGGCGCTGCCGGCAGGAGGCGCCGCAGCCGCCGCCTCGGCCCTCGCCCGCCCCGGAGGCGCCGCCGCCCAGAGCCACCGGGCCGCCGCCGCCCGACGCCGGCCGCCGCCTGCCGCGGCACCTGGTGCCGCTGCACTACGAGCTGGAGCTGTGGCCGCGCGTGCGGCCGGGCCAGGCGGGGCCCTTCGCCTTCAGCGGGCAGGTGAACATCACGGTGCGCTGCCGCCAGGACACGGACACGGTGGTGCTGCACAGCGCCGGGCTGCGGAGCCGCGGCGCCGCCGTGCGCGGGCTGCTGGCCGAGCCGGGCGCCGCCGTGGAGGTGGCGGCGCTGCGGCAGGAGGCGGCGGCGGAGCAGGCGGTGCTGGAGCTGCGCGGGCGGCTGCGGGCCGGGCGGCGCTACGTGCTGCAGCTCGGCTTCCAGGGCCGCCTGGAGGAGGACCTCGACGGGCTCTTCCTCACCCGCTACACGGACCAGGGCCGCAGCAGGTGGGCAGCGGCCGCCGCCCGGCGGCGCGGGGGCCGGGTGTGAAGGCGGGGACCCGTGTCTCCGGCGCCATTTCGGCCCCTCGGCGCCATTTCGGCCCCCCCGGCGCCATCTTGCCCGCGAGCCCCATCAGCCTCCCGGCCTGGTCCCGGGGCATCGCCGGGCGCGGTGCCCACGGCAGGTGCTCTGAGGGGAAGACGTGCGCCTGCGTCTTCTCGTGATGAGTTTCCTCCACGACCCGCAGCTCCCTCGCTGGTCCCCTGTCGAGCACGGCTCGGGGATGGCTCAGTCCCCTGGTGTGTCAGCAGGTGCGCTGCCCTGCTAGCTTCGATGGCAGGAGCTGCTGCAAGGGCTGCCCAGGGAGGTGGTTAGCTGGTGGTGCCAGCTGTGTGCTTCCCCAGGATGTGCCTTTTGGGTTACTCTCCAAAAAAAAGGTATGTGCTCCCAAGCTATTGTCCACTTCTCCAGAAGGCACCAAGGAGTTGGCCCTGGCTTTCCTGTGGGAGCTTGCGTGGCCGCCAAGATCAGCTTGGGGTGGTCTGCAGAAACCAAGCTGGGACTCTGGTCGCAGGGGCTGGGGAGGCTGCTTCTTAGAGAAGGGCAAAACGCATGGCATGTGCCGTATTTAGACTCTTCTGACCAAAGACCTGAGGTTCTTCCCAACTTCATGTTTCAGGTCCATCTTAATTCATGTCTTGCAGAATGTCTGTGCTCAAATTTAAGGTGAAATAAAAACTCTTTGGGTTTCACCCAAAACTCTGTAAAAGCAAGTCCACTGAACTCCCAGGTCTGCTGACCCTTTCTGTTTTTCCCCATTGCCTCCCTGCTGTGCTGTGCTGGTTTCCTACTCTGTCGCCTATCTCTAGGTTGGCTCTGATGGCTCCCTTCACCATTCTTGCCTTTCCCCCCCCCCTTCAGTAACCATCCCTTAAAGCAGCTGTCCTACCTTTTTCCCTAGCCCCTCATCAGGGCTTTTCCTTGTTTTACCCCAGGGGCTTTCTTGGAGTCTGTCAGATTGGGTCTCCTTTTGGCAAACCACACAAGGCTTATGGGAAAGGTAAGGGTCTATCTTAATTGGTCAAGCAAAGTTTCTGAGATAACGTCAACTCTCTCTTTCTTGCCTTCTACTGATGATGAGGGACTGGACAATACTGACATCCAGTTCCTGGGAGCTGCGCTCCAGTTCAGTCTTATTTCTGAGCTTGTATGTTCCTGTGTAGAAATGTCAGCTGTGTACCTCCGTCTGTGAGGAATTAATCTAGAGTTCAGGATTTGGGCAGTGTGCTTGGGCATGATTTCTGAGACACTGAATGTATGCTTTGCAGCTGTACGCTGGAACAGGACGGGTTGTGGCTTTAGAGAGCCGGAGTTCCTAGGTGCTCTCCCTCTGCGCATAAAGTTGTTTGGATGTCATCACTGAGTATGTCTGTGTTTAAGTAACATGATTTCCTTAATGAGTGCTGCTCTGATGCTTTGTGTATTTGGAACTGTGAAAGTAGTATTGGCACAGTGTGAGTTTATCAAGCAGTCAACCGCTTAAAAGTTGTCAGCCTCAAAATAATGCCTTTTTTTTTTTTTTTAAACTGGGAATCTTCTCAGTGTGAATTTCATCCTAAATTTCTGGATGTGAAACTTGCTAAAGAAAAGTGAAACTTGACACCATGATCTTAATAGTTCATGTTGAAGACAAATTTCTCAAGATAAAAGAGTTTAAAGTAGAGGCAGATAAATGGCTTATTTAAAGTTATTTCATGTTTAATAATTAAAGATGTAGTGAATTGCTGAGGGTCACACAGTGAGTCAGAAGGAGTACTAGAGTTAAAACTCAGGAGTTCTTGTTTCCCGGCCAACAGGTAATATTCAGTTACCCTCAAGATCCAGGTATACCTGCCCCTACAGGAGTAATACTAATAAGAAACCCTGAAATAAAGCTAACTTCTTTTTATGGAAACAGAAGAGGATTGTGTGATTATTCCATAACAATGAGTAGGCTTTTCAGCTGCCAGCTCTTATGTAAATTTTCACTGATACCATTGTCTTCCACATCTGGGAAATTTAACTTAGGCAGACTTTTTTTTTTTTTTTAGGGAAAGGAGATAAGTCGATTAGCTTGACAGAAAAATACCATATAGTTCTAAGTTATTTCATAAAATATATTCTGTTTTTCTTTAGTTTTTATTTTGTCATTCACAGGAATATTTATCCAACTTTTGAGTTTAAGGAAAAGATAGAATGCTTTGCTTAATTTATATTAAAAAATAATATTCTAAATAAGTAAGAATGCAACAAGCATTTAATTATTTAATGCTGCATCAGATTACTTTCTGATACCATATTAATTCATCCAAATTCTACATAAGAAACACTGAATTAGACTGAAACACGCTGTAAAAAATTCAAAGGATCTAAAAAATGCTATTGTCAGCTTTGCTGACACAGTAGAAAACAGGAAGAAATGTTTTAAAATCATTAAAATAATGTGCATAGTTCAATTTTGAAGTGTTTAAAGGATTTATGGCAATTGTGCTGTTTTAATCTTAACTTGTCATGAAGCACTAATGAAATGTGAGATTGCTGTCTGGTTAAAGAGATGCCAGTAGTGTTCAGACACTGGAATAAATCAAAGGAGATCCACTGATTGCAGAATAACATTGTTTTGGTTACTTGTTCCTGCTTGCATTCCTGATATTCTTAAATGGATTTTACATATCTTTTCTGCTTTAAAAAGTCTTTCTCTGAATCCAGAGCCTGCAGGAGTATCTTGTTATTTTTTTCCTTTACTAAGGATGAAGTTGTCATTATACCATAGCAGTTTCCTAATCTGCTGGGGACCATTACGCTGAAGAGGTTTTGCCCTCCTTTTTCAGAGAAGGTGCATTTTGAGGTTTAGCTTTTGTAAGCTCTAACAAGCTGTTAATGATGTAAAAAGTTGAATCCTGATGGAGGATCTAATAGGTCGGGAGCTATGTAGAAGCATTCAGTGTCTTTCAGCTCGGGGCTGTCCGTGCAAACAAAGCCTATTACAATGCTGGCAGGAAGCCGCTGCCCCCCGAAAGACTGTTCCGTCGCTTTTCCGAAGTGACTTTCACCTGGCCCCAGCAGACCTTTTGGGATCTGATTCCTGTCTGGGCTTCTGACTTCTCTAGTCCGCTGTAAGACCAATCAAGTCTGTAACTTAAACCACCAGCTGTAACAATGTGCCATTTATCTACAGTCAAACAGATTGTTGTACTTCTTGTATGTGCTAGAAATTGTAGTGGCTTTTATAATTTGCGCTTGTGAAACTACTGGAGACCTCTGATTACAGGGGCGTTTAAGCACTGGATGGCAAGCTTTCGGGAGACAGCTGGATCCTAAAGAAAAGTGAAGCCCCTGAAACATTTGTTGGGTCTGGGCTTTGGTACCTACATTTTTCTTGGTCAGATGTCCACGTTGCCCTCGGCAGATTTGCAGAATTAGCTGATTGACACACAGTGCTGTTCCCTGTTCTCTCCAAACCAGAGCTGAAGCACACTGGCAAGGTAGTGTGAAAAAGTTTCTTTGTAATGAGAATGCTCTACTGGTTTCAGAAAACAGAACAAATAAAAACCAATACAAAAATTGCTTGTCATCTGTTTGATCATAGGTGACAGTGTGCATTTTTACTGTTGACAATTTGTACTACACACCTGATCAGGTCTTACCCGTCTGGATACCACGCAGGCCATATCTGCAGTGCTCACAGCAGCAGAGGAAGTCGAAAAGGAGGTTACTCCTACTTCCCCAGTACAAAGTATCTGGAAGGCTCCCCTTTTGAAATGGGGAATCTGTGCTGTACTTATAGCTGGGAGAGTTCATGCCAGGATCAGGGTAGGCAGAAAGATGTGGAAACCATCTTTGCCCAGCTTTAGCAGTGCTGGCTTAAATATATGCAGTGCAGGAGGTTTGCTTTAGTGTTGTTCTGCATGCAGACCGTTGTGCTGCTGTGAATGGGCTCATGTACACTACTCCAGGGTTACCAGGGTCCCTGCGGAAAGTACAGTAAAGTGCAGGCTGTATGTCAGTGTTTCAAAATCCTGTGAGAATTTTGCCTAGTACCTGTTCTGCACATATTGTCCTCCAGGATACCATGCAACTTCTGTACAGATATTTGACTGGATAGGGCTGGTGTTAATAAGCATCCCAAAATGTGATCAAACACAGTATTTAGGCTGACTCTTTTTTTTTTTTTTCCTTCAGTTGCTTACCTACCAAATATTAGAACGACAGAAAATAGGTTTAGAATGACATTGGTACAATTAATTGTGCCTCAGAACAGGGAAGCTTAAATTCTTCTTAACCTTGTTTTCTGTGATTCTGTGGGTAGGACCATCAAAGTCATCTGACAAAAATCGGAGCAAACAACACATCTGATGTTTTCTTGAGTTGCATATTAGTATTGAGCACTGGTCACCTGAAAGAAGGACTGGTTGTGGGAGACAGCCACTGCATACAACCTGCAATATTCTGCTCACCGTAAAACTCTCTTTGAACAACTTTATGGTTTATTTTATGGATTTAATTCTGATATGGTTTTTAATGTGGAACAATGCAGCTGTAAAAGGTATTAGCACAAAAGTGTTACACTATGACTGTTACAAATAACATTGTTTTAATGAGAAGGGCATTTTTAGAAGAATAACCTTTTTGCATCAACATAAAACATTTCTTCTACAGTGATGTTTTTTATCAGGTGAAATAATGTCCACTAGTTATGTACTATACATGAAACTCTCTTAATTTTTCCTTGTTATTTAGACACCAAATGTATTGTATTTATTTTACTTGGAGGCGGAAGAGGCGGTGGCATATTTATAAAAATTATTTAAAAAAAGAAAATGAATCAGTGCACAAAACTGCAGGAGTAAGGGAGGAACTTATCTGCTGCTTAGGCAATGTTAGGCTTTTTTGAAAATAAAATTCCGTCTGGGTAATTTGTTTTGCGATAAAGTTGCAATGTGGAATAAAGTTTGCTGGTGATTCAGTTCATGCTAATATCTCCACCTTTTCTAAAAACAAGCAAAAAAACCCCAACAGTGACTCATTCTGACAAATGATGTGAGGTAGTGTTTCTGAAATAACTTATTTGTGTAACATGCATGAAACGTTTTCATTTTTCTTCTTACTTGGAGACCCACTGAAAAATCACTTTTTAATACTTCCTCATATTTCTTCTTTTACGATCATGCTTTGGCCCCATAGATATTATTTTGTGCTCTTGAACAAGAATTCTTGTGGGCAGTAGGCCAAATTCACTCTGTGGCTGCATTAGTTTCTGCTAGCAAAGAGCCTCCAGAGACTGTAACTCCACTGGTGCTGGGAAATTTGCAGGAGCGAGGTTGTTCAGCGTTTCCTATGACCAAACTGTAACTGAATGCGCAGTTGCGTGCACAAAAGCCTTGCTGCCTGGGAAGACGGTGAAGCTAGAATAGGAGTATTTTCAGTGACTGATTCCTCAATGAAGTGGCCTGTTGCTTTTGCTGCTCCTGTGTAACCCCTGGCAGAGATTTAAGTTGTCCTCTGTCATGAACAACGTAAAGGAGGGCAGGAGGTGATACTCAGGTCTCAGGTGAAGCTTTTAGCTGCTTCAGTAAGGAAGCTGATGGCTGGCACAGCATGTACAGGACTCTGCAGTGAATCAGGTCCTTAAAGAATATTTCTATATTAATAGGCAAGAAGTCAGAGACCTTGTGCTGCTCTCCCTTGAGCTAATCCTCACTTCAGAACAGACATCATGGTCCTGATAGTCACTGTGCATCAGAGTGTGTTCAACATGGAGTCTTTAAATGTCATAAATTGTATTATGGTACGGTGTCAAGCTATGTCTGTTAAATGCAAGGTGTACCTTGTTTTGAGACTGTGATACTCTTGCACACTAGTCCTGTTGACATTGCTGATGGCTTAGAGCTGAATTAATGAGGAAGGCATAGCGTAGATGGGCTGCAGATGTTTTCATCATGGTTTCCTAACTGTGTTGGTTAGATTTGCTCTGAGCAGGGTTAGGTAACACAGCGGTTAAAAAGGCAGCGGCCATGCATCTGTCAAAGTGCAAGGTACTGACCTTCATGAGGGCTGACCTTGGGAATTGGGTGGAAACATTGCTAAGTTTTGTTCATGGAAGCAGCAAGCTAATGGCTCTGTTCTTTGGGTCTAATTCCAGACAGTGCAGTATATCTTCTGTGAAATGATGTAAATATAAATGGAGAGCTAAACTATTAATTTCAGGTATTGAAAAAAGGGCATCTTAAAACATGCACCAGTAGGTCACAGACATTGTTTTGATGGGCCCCGTGCTCAGCGCTACAGATCTGACAGCAGATGCAGTCATGCTGTGCATGCAGTGTAGATCTGACTCATTGCTTACTGCATAGGTATTGATACTTGTTCTCATGGCCTCTGGCTTGGCTGTGATGGCTCTGTGCTAAGCCTAAGCCTGTGTGAACCTAATGTATCAAATATACTATTAGGGGATACCACAACCACAGCTGAAAAATATTAACAGTGTAATGGCATTAAGGTTGATGAAAAAAGAGGATCATGCCATTCATGCAAGCCACAGCTGCTGGAAACTCCCTTAACTTATCTGACTTATTTTGAAGTCTTCTAAACATTGTGGAAAGTTTGATAATCTTAAGTTATATGGTTGCATGCCTTTTTCTTCTTTCAGCATGTTCACTTTGTTGTTCACTTCATTCAGATACACGTAAAAGTCTGTTTCCTATGGAGTTTTCAATGCTTTAAGTGGCCTGTGGCCTGCAGGTATGGGGCTTGAACAGTTACAGTAGAATTTCTCAAATTCCCAGAAAGATGCCTCAATGTGAACAGTCTAGAATTTTTGTTTTTGAACTTTGGCCACTGGATTTAGTGATTTATCTCTTGATTCCAACCACTGTGTCACAAAGATCTGCCCCAAGCAAGGCAAAGCTCCGCAGTGTAAGGCAGCGAAGGGTACTCTGCACTCTGGCACTGCTTTCACTGGGGTTTTTCTCTGTGGTTTGGATGGAAGGAGGTGTATGCATGTTTATGCACATGCAAGCACATGTATGCATGGTTGGCTAACAGATATTATGCTTACAGTCTTTTAATAAAATGTATTGGTAAAATAAGAGAGCCTGCGTTAGAGAGATGAGCAGCTGTACAGAGAAGAGATTTTAATTATGTAATGAAAGTTGGTCATTGTATCACTTTTTGAGCATTTGTCTCCTCTGTACAAAACTTTAATCAGTGTAGTCTTAGTAACCAAACTAGAAAAGTTCAAATAATCAAAATATGATATCCGGAAAAGCCTGTTAAGGGGGAAAAAACATAACTCATTTGAAAAAAGAACACAAAAAAACCTCACCCCTACTTTCCTTTAGAAGCCTCCAAACTGAGCTGTCTGATGGGGAGGGGATTTAATCATGACTTTAAATAATCAAATCTTTTCCAAATCTGCATATTTTGGGGGTTTTTTTCTTTCTTTTTTCTTATTTGGCATTTTTGTGCACTCTGTGTCGATTTTGATCAGCTGTAACATGCTGAATTAATCTTATTTGTGTTTTTGATATAGTATGCTGATTGCATCCCAACTGGAACCAACATATGCCAGGACAGTTTATCCATGCTTTGATGAACCGGCCATGAAGGCCACATTTAATATCAGAATTGTCCATGACCCAAGCTATGTGGCTCTTTCCAACATGCCTGCTATTGGTAAGTAAACAACAAGTAGACGTCTGTGATTCCCCCCCTGCCCCCCCCCCCAAATACCTTAAAAAAGGGTGTAATTTATCTGAATAAAGAATAACTTTATCATTCAATGCAACAACATTCTGTTGTCCGTGGGCTAATGCTTTGAAAATGCACAGAAAATCTGTGCCTATAAATTAAAAATTCTCAGACGGATTTTCTTAATTAATGCCTTTGGCAATAATTCAAGACTCTTCCCAATTGAGATGTGCTCTTGTCTGGTAGCTGGGAGTTGGATGCGGTTTGATTCTTAACATTTACTGCACAGCCAGTGTATCTTACTGCATGACCTCTCCTCAAAACAAAATGGCAGCTCCAGAAGTTTGTGGAAAACCTAGAATTGTGGTATTAAAGGATTGTTTTCATTTTATGTAGATTTTAAGATGTATGTACATCATATGAAAAAGTCTACCAGGCAAAGAGACTATTGTCTCTTGTATATGTATGCAATAAGAATTACATGTAATTCTGTGGCAGTGCCCCTCCTGTCCCTTGCTGGGCTTCGTGTGGAGTGCAGGCTCAGATTCCAAACAAATTCCCTAAATTAGTATTCCTACAGGAAGCTGTGGAATCTCTTGCCTGCTTCTTAATGGATCTTTTCTTTAATTTGTTGCCATGAATCTTTATTTTTCACCTAAATAATTTTCAGCAATAAAAAGGAAGGTTTGTGAGATTTGCATAGAAGTTAAATAACTTAGGAATTGTAATAGATGGGATCTCTGCAACAATAGCTTGGAAGCTTTTTTTCTTTTTTTTTTTTTTGGTAAGTCTTAGGCACACATAACTTGTATTTGAATTATAATCGATCATGTGTATTATATGCAGCATAGGATAAATTGTTCACAGTTTGGCCACATCCTAAAACTGATGCAGTTTGATATGCTCTAGAGGCTTGAGTTAAGAAGCTCAAGAGTGGATTTTTGGTGTTTGCCTGAAAGGTCACAACTCTGATAACAGGGTAGTAGTACAGAGACTGGCTGCTTACTGGCAGCTTGCCTGCTGCCAGAAGCCTATGAAGTTAGTGCAGATCTACAGTGTATCAGAGAGGTGTTAAAAAAAAAAAAAAAAAAATGCAGGAAACAAAATTTCTTGTTTGTTATGCAAGAGAAGAGTCATGGTTTGAATGTTTCTTTGATACTTTTTTTTCTTAGATGTTTCTGAAATTAAGGATGAAAATGGAAGCCTGTGGGCCATTACCACGTTCAATACTTCACTGAAAATGTCAACTTACATAACTGCTTTTGTGATTTGTGATTTTGATTATGTCACCAGAACTGAGCGGGGAAATGAGGTAAATATGGGGCTGCATAACACATTACACAGTTTACAACAGGAATTAGCTCTGTGCTGCATCATGTGCTTTAGAAGATATCACAGATATTAACTGTGCTTTCCATTCCAAAAGTATTTGCTTATGTGGCAAAACTGCTAACATTTATCCTAGAAATATTTCTACAGAAAGTTTTCTTGTATAATAATTAGCATATTATCTTGTCTTGATCATTTCATAGGTGTATTCTGATAAGATTCTACAAGCACATATTGTGTGTATATGTTAAAACTTTAGGGGGTGGTTACTCTGCATGCGGTACTGGGTCTGGATCTTCATATATTGTTAGCTGTTTTAATCAAAAAAGTATCCATTTCTGCTGCTGTGACAACTCACTGAAGTTCAGTGTCTGGTAATGACCTCAGCAGAAGCAATGCTGTGCTCCAAGCCTTTTATGTACTTGTTTTTCTGCAATGGGCACAATTTTTTAGCATTCAAAATAACTGTTTTCTGTATAAAGAAGCTTCAAACAGAGAGTATTCAGTTTTCCTGTTATACTAGAATTGCCAAAGCTTCTTGAGAGAAGCTGTAAAAAAAATACTATAATGGCATTAGTTGTTTTGTTTACCTCCTTTTGTTGAAAGCCAACAGATCAGGTATGTTAGCTCTATGGTTACTTCACTGTCATCCTCCTAGGGAAAGGCAGGACAAGGTGAGAGGACAGTGCAGAGGTGCGGTAGGAAGCCCAGTATTACCTCCTTTATAAAGGTGGAGCTTGGACTTGTATGTCCTACCTGCTGTCCCCTGTATGAAACAAGTTGATGCTCACAGCTCTGCTTGTGGTACCACCTTCTTGGACTGACAAGTACTGATAGGAGTCAGTAAGGCAAAACATGGGCACAGGAAGCTTTGCTTGCTGCTACTGTCTCCCTTACTTAAAGGTAGAGGTGGCTTCTGCTTAGAGGGGCCTCTCTCTCTAGCAGCAGCTAGAGAAGAGTTCTCTATTTCAGGTTATGAGAAAGTCCAAGTGGAGGGATTTGGCTGTTTGAACAGCAAATGCTCTGTAAACATCCATTTCTCTCTCTTCAGGGACCCAGTGGTGGGCTGAAGGAAGATTTGTCCCCCAGGCTCACTGGCTGGAATACACTGGCTTAAGATGTGTGCATTTAAATATTTTCATGGCATTTCCTATTTAATAAAAGAATACTTGGGAATCCATTTGCTCCAGCAATGTATATTTGTATTCAACTCTTGGCTCTTTTGAAGTGCCAGAAGTCTCCTAGATTTTAGTGGGTTTAGGCTCTGATCCATATTTTGTTAGGTCAAGCACTACTTGGGTTGGGTTTTTGATGAAAAGCTTTATTGCATGATCTAGTGTGGACAGACAGTGTTTTCAAACAATGTTTCACAGAAGAGGAGCAAAGAAAAGGAAAATATGAGGGTTGTCTAAAATAATACTTCCTTGTTTTATTGCAGATACGTATTTGGGCTCGGAAAGAGGCAGTTAAAAATGGGTATGTTGACTATGCTTTAAATATCACAGGCCCAATATTTTCATACCTGGAAGACTTGCTTAATATCAGCTACCCTTTGCCAAAGACAGGTGAGATTACTTTTTTTTTTTTTAATGGACCGGAAGTGGCTGCTGATGAAACACCATTCACAGAAATAGTGGGTCCTCTTGCAATATTCTTTTTATAGCATACCACATCCATGGAATAAAACTCTTAACCTTTAATTTACTGATTTCTCCTTTCTGCACCATGAAAATTACCATGATATAGCAAAGAACCACTAAAAACGTAGTATCTTTTAATTGCACACTAATATTTGTGAGTATTTTATTTCTGAAAATTTTAAAGTGTTTTTTTTTTCCTCTCTCTGTTTGAATCAATTTAGATCTGGTTGCACTACCTGATTTTGAAGCAGGTGCTATGGAAAACTGGGGACTAATGACTTTCAAAGAAACGTCATTGTTGTACTTCCCAAGTGATAAATTCACAGGCAGAAAGGCTGTGATTGCTGTAATTGTGTCACATGAGATAGGACACCAGGCATGTGGTAAACAATTTGGTACACTTACTTGTCTATGAAGTTATTTCCTTCCAGTTGCTGATGATGTGAAGTCATTGACTAATAGGAGAAAAATAGTGACTTGACTGTAAGGGGTGTGTGAAAAAATCAGTGGCAAATAGAGAAAGAACTATTAAAACATTAACAAAATCCATATCCATGGAGCACTAGGAGGTTGAAAGACTTGAACGTTCAATTGTACGTAAATTCAGTTGATAAATCAATGTCAAAAGCAAGTTCTTTCAGATTATGGACTGCATAATGACAGCACAGCGCTCACTGATATGTACAAAACTTAATGAACCACTTTTTTTTTTTTTAAACACCCAAATGCCATACTAGAAAAAAATGTAGGGATGATATAGTACTCTCTGTATATTCTATACTTAGTACCTCAGTGGGGGAATGGGTGGACTTCATTAGTGGGAATACACATACATATTGCAAGAGGTATTTGTTTTTCCAAAAGAAACAACTTATGGTATTATAGAATAAATGCAAAATAAAAACATTTTACAATGTAGCTGGAACTTTGCACAGTTTTCATAGAGATTTTCAAAATATTTTTTATTGGGTTTGGAATGATAATGCAGTTTCACTTTTTTATTGACTATGTTTACTTTATTGTTGTTTGCCAGAAGAAAGTAGTTAGTCAACAAAGTTAGCAAAAGAGTTTAACTTGGCTTGTGCACGTTTATGCCCTCCTGACAAGGTCTGTAACTTTTCAGACCTTCAGATGAGCAGAGTGTTTTTATTGCAGGCAAATAAAATAATGTCAGTACTTTTAATTAAACTTTATTTTAAAACATAGTTATAGGCCAAGATTTTAAGAATTAACAAATAAAACACAAATCCTCAAATGACTGTTTTTTTGTTAAATATAGACTGCCAAATATGAGTACGTAGCAGCTGTTGTGGAAGTTTTATTGCTCACAGGATATGGAATTGCTGATTTTGGAAATGGTTATTTCCCCAGTTGTGTTTATCATCCACTTGACAATTTTCTTTTGTTAAGAACAAGGAAAAACAAAAATTATTTCATTTAAGAGTGGCTCTTTGGAAAAATGTTTTTGTAATGGTTTGATAAATGCTATATTTTTAATCGTAGCCTGATTAGATTTTCTGGTTCTATAGATTTTATTGGGAAATACCTCCAATTAAATAGAATAAAAGATTGATATAAATCACTGATGTGCTCATGGTATGAAGTTTTAGATGAAGCAATTAAAAAAAGTTGCTGACCTGAACATCTGACTTTTTCCATGATGCATCTCTGTCCTACTGAATTTCTACTAACTGAAGAAACGTGCAGCATTTTATCCAGTTGACGTGCACATTAGAGTCTCCTGGGCATAGATATTTCTATATTCTACAAGAATAAAAAGAGCAGCTCAGAGAGATGTTGAGACATTTTTTTTCTTTCTATTTAAGTGGTTTGGAAATCTGGTTACTATGAACTGGTGGAATGATCTGTGGCTTAATGAGGGACTGGCATCTTACTTTGAATACCTGGGAGCTACCTTTGTTGAACCCAAGCTTTCACTGGTAAGTGCTAAAGCTGAATTGTTCCAGCACATAGGGAGAAAAGGAAGATGCAAGAGATGGAATTTAATTAAGCCATGGCATTAGTAACTTAACTCCCCTGGGAACTATCGGCAGGTCTTGATTCTTTCCTGAAGGTTTTCTATCTGCTGGGGACTGTGAGCAAACACAGCTCTTCTACAGTCAGCACAGAGGATGGCTGGACGACTGTGATTCTGCAGTGACAAGGAGCTAAAGAACTGGGGTTGTCATTTTACTCCAGATCTGTCCTTACCAAACCCCTCTTCCCCCCACCCCCACCCCCTCCTGGATTCTGTAGCAGATGGTTTCCCTCTGCCTGTTTCCAAGCCCTGTTTATGAGAGAACCGGACACACCGTATCTCATGTACCTATGTATTTCTCCTTTCTGTGTTAGGTGAGAGAATTCTGCATGCTGCCTGGGTCCTGGTTGCTTAACTTTTGAATACAATTCAGTCAAGTCTACATCTGTTTTCTCTACCTGCAATAAAGATTCCACATCTGATAAGCTGGATGTGAAAGGTTTATGTGTGTTTTTGGAAAGTTTCATTTGTTTTCTGTTAAAGTATCCTTTATTCTAAGTTGTTATGCCTAGATTCAGCAAGTCAGAGGTCCTCCTGTGTGTCTGAACCTAGTGTTTTCTATTGGTTAGGTACTTCTGAAAGCCTGGTGCCAACCGGCAAGAACTTGGCTGAAAGTTAGGACATAAGGAATAGTCCTTGTTCTGCTGATGTCTTTAATAACCAGAAAGACACCATTTAGTCTTAGACTTGTTTGGACTTGGGTCATCACCTGCGGTCAAAGACAGAAGCAAAGGAAAGTAACTTTCATCCTCACAGACTTCTTACAGTAAATTGCTGGGTGACTGGACTCAAGAGATGTGCCCACTTCTTAGCTTCCCCACCCTGTAATATAGTTGTACTGTAAAAGCTGACATTCTTTGTCAAATCTACCTCCATACAATCCTACTGAAGTTGCTATAAATAGTTTTGGTTTGACTGAGATGTGTATGTGGCCCAGTGACTGGGAGTTGAGTAATATGTACTTGGTTCTTTGCTCTGACATAACTATTATAAGACTATTAATAAATTTTTCAGTCAAAATGCAAGTAAACTTACAGAAAGATCTTCTCTTTGATATTGAAAAACAAAATCTACTGATCAGCGAAAGCACAACTAGATAAAAGAATTCTCCACTGTAGGATTTTCTTAATTGTGCCTTATATGAACAAAATAAAACAGCTATGGTTTAGTCTTTGAAGATATTTTAGAGGCTTTACGTATTGGGAGAAACTAAATTCTCTAAATGTAGAGAATGTTGCCTTTTACCTTATAGTTCTTGTGTGATAAGTCCCTGGACAGATCGGTTTACTGTGCTCATGTTTCCATGTTCTCACAATGGGTTTACAGTCTTGATTTCTGTATGTTGCTCTCAAAACTCTAATCAACTGTACTAAACCCCGAAACTCCTGCTGTTTTTAAAATCTAAACTATGATAGCCTAGAAGCAAAACCAGAAAAACTGAAAACCATCTCCTGGTTGCTCAGTTAGTGATCAATCCAGTCTGGTTTTTATCTGGCTCAGATGAAAGACCATTCATCACTTGCCTTCTCTAATTCACCAAAGTACTTAATTGCATGCTTAATTGGAAACTAATACAGGCATGTCCAACAGATTTTGTCAGGAGGATTTTTAAGTCATGGGATATGCTAATCTCTTTCTTTGGACTTCAACAACAGGTCACTTTATTCTCTGTGAAGCAGCATTGTAATATCATTGCAAAGTATAAAGGCTACCAAGTTTTAAGCTGGTAATAAGTATTTATCTCCTTTTTAATTTTGATCTTCGATATTTAGAAGGGCAGGCTTCTAAATAAAATGGTTTCTGTTTTATTTATTTGCGTAAAGAAAAATTTAATGCAGGGCACTAATTCCATTTGATAAATGGAATGTGATTTGCCTTGGAAATCCAGAATAAATTACACAGGTGTAAGAACACAGGGTTTTCTTGTGCAGGTTTTTGGGCCACACATAATTACAAAGTGAATCTGGAAAATTACAAAACCTGCTCTGAAATTTATTGGCTTTTTACAAAAGAGAAAAATGGTCAAACAAATTTCATCCTATTTATTAAAAGCTGTGTTCTTCCCTTTGACAAATCCAAGTGCTCAAACTGGCCTGGAGCATTTTAAAAGTTTAAGTTCTTTCTTTACCTACCTAATTATGTCATTTGCCTTTCAGTCTTAGGAAAGATGCTCAGCTGGTAGAAACTGTAGCATCATTTGCAAAAAAGAGAGCTTCACTGATTGACAGCAAGGGAGCAGTTTTTCCTCGTAGTTATTCCTTGGTGACATCAGAAATGCTGCATAGTGCAACTGTTAACTCTTAGTGTACTCAGTAGTATAGTCTTCAGATTGTTTTTTCAGGATTGCAGCAGGAGCAATGCAGAACCTGGGTGGAAGATGCTGCCAGATTAGCAAGATATAGATGTAAACCAGATATAAACTTTCTTTTTTGTGTGTGTGTGTGATTTGCTATAATACAACTGACTTTTGTTTTTCCTTGAGGATTACAGTGTAACTACCTTTAGCAGGCACAAGCCCACAGTCATCTTGGATGTAGAACTTTCGCTGCCCTAAGTAGCATGGAAATGCCCCATGTTGCATCTGGAAAATGTTACGTTTGGGTGTGGGGTCAGTTTTACTTTTTGTGAAAGTTAGGGGAGAAAAAGACTGTTGCTTGTTTATTGACAGGCTATTTCTATTAATACTAATTCCATAAGCCAGATTCTGTGCCTGAAAATAAATATTTTCTTTATAGCTCACAATGCACTTAGATTTCTGTCTTCCACTTTCAGGATAAAATCTTTTATGATCATGTTGTACAATCCGTCTTAAGAGAGGACAATGAAATAGGAGTTCGATCACTGTCAGTGAGCGAAGACAAGATCAAAGGATCATTTTTCTTAATTTCTCTATTTGACAGCATCACATATAACAAGGTGGGAAAAAATAAAATTCTTCCCTTTTCTTGTATATTCTAAGCTAATATGATGCAAAGTAGGCTTGAGCGGAACAGTGAATATAACAATATCTTGTTATATTACAGTGGTTTTTGTATTTTTTTTGTTGTTCAAAATTTGTTTCTACAGCTCATACAGATATATTGAATGTTGCAAATCTATTTGCCTACAAAAGAAAGGATGAATAAATTTGTAACCTCCATAAAATATGAAGTGTAGGAATAGCCAGATACATATCTCTGAAATACAGTTTGAAAAACTATTGCAGTAATAATTGCAATAATTCATACGTTCCTGTAGCTTTTTTTTTGTGCTTCAGGGGGCTTCCATTACCTGGATGCTTTCTAATTTTCTGACTGAAAAGCTGTTTATCAGAGCACTCAATGTAAGTTTGAAAAACTAATGTCTTCATCTTGGTTTATTAGCCTAAAAATAACAGTTGTACAAATTAGTTTCTGCCTTGTTGATGTTTTTCATTGAACCTGCATGAATTCTTCTTTTTCTTTGCAGTCTTATCTGAAAACATTTTCCTTTTCAAATGCTAACCAAGATGATCTGTGGACCCACATACAAATGGTATTCATTTTATCTCTACTATTCTTGCTCTGGTGTTTGGCATAGGCCAAATTTGGGGAATATACTGTTTGTAGAAAATTGAATTGGGATATGACTGTCCCTAATTCAGTCTTTCCCTTGCATACAATTTCCTTTGATGGCTCTTTTGGCAAAGATCTTCACAAATGTTTATTTGGCTACTTAACTGCACTTGAGATCAGTGGAATTAAGTAAAAGGAGTAGAAAGATGAGATGGAAAATCAGGGACGGGGTGGAGTTTTGTATTTCATGGATTGCCTCAGCCTGCCTGAAATTGCAGAGCTTTTTTTTTTTTTTTTTTTTTTGAGAGTAAGTTTTGCCACAGCAAAGTGTGGAATACGCAGGGTTTGATGATCAAAGATGCTGATATGTCACAGATTCAACAAAGTCTACACCTGTGGCAGTAGCTCAGCATTTCACCCTTTGCTGGTTTTGGCAGGAATCTGAATAAGAAAACAGGTATTAATAATAGGTTTATTATTTAAAAAAAAAAAAAAAATTCCACCTCACTGTTCCCCTAAAGAAGTCTTTGATTGTGCTGCAAGCTGCCTCAGATTAAGAACAAGAGTGCCACAATTTCAGATGTGCAAGGCTCTGGCATCTTTAAAGCCAACAGAGACAATGCTAATTCACACTGATTGGGACTGCAGCTTAGTATCTCTTTCCATATGTTGCTCCTGTTGAATTTGTTCATTAGGCTTTCGCTTTAAAATCTCTATATTCCAGCAGCTTTATGTGAGTGAAATAAGCAAATTGTCTGTCGTCAGCCGTACAAGGATGCAAGTATATTAAACAAAAAAGAGAAGGGTAAGCAGTGAAGATACAAGAATGAGAAATGTCATCTCAGTTCCCATAAGGGGTTATGCTGTCTCTATAATAGTGTCAATAATGGCCTTTTCACTTTGATTTTGTGCATGAGCCAAAGACCAGCAAATTCCTAAGAAGTTAATTTTTCTCTAATATGTTAGAACAATCCCTACAATGTTGCTGAAGCAGTATCAGTAAGTGCCTGTTTATCACAAATATTTCTAATTCCTGTTTCTCTTGAAGGTTGTAGATGCACAGGATGAAGTTCAGTTGCCAGCATCTGTAAAAAAAATAATGGATTCCTGGACATGCCAAAATGGGTTTCCAGTTTTAACATTAAATCTATCCACTGGCACAATCAGTCAGGAACAATTTCTTAATAAAAAGAATGAAAACAGTACTGATTCTTACAAGTATGTTTAGCTTGTATTTTTATAGTATATTTATATACCCTATTTTTTGCATGAAACTCTTCAGTTAGGACATTATGTTTTGGTGATCTGTGTTCACCCTGCTCCCTGGTTATAAACTGTCAAGTAAAAAAATCCATTTGTGGCTTGGAGTTTGTAAGCTGTTTGTTTTGTGAAAGGGTTGCTTTCCTCTGGAGTGGTGACTCTTTCAGCCACATAATGGCTTTGTAATGACAGACACTGGCCATTAATAAGATGTGGGCCAGGAGTTCTGGCATTTTCTTCGCTCCTCATCCCTCAGTTGTCCAGACTGACCTAGCAGAACCATGTTGCAGCTTTCTGCCAGCACACGTTCCCAATTTCTTCTCCTTGACATAGACAATGGGGTTTCATTGAAGCACTTAAATAAATGACTCGTTTTTCGAAAAGTAATGAGTACGTGACACGCAGCTCTAAATTCCTGACTGTCAGTGAACATTGCTGGAATGAGTGTCTGGTGCTTTTGCAAGCCACACTGCATATTTAGGTGCCTAAAAATGGTGATCAGAGTCACCCATTCTGGAAACTCATGAAGTTTCAGGAAATTTAGCGATTGTTCTGAGTAGTACGATGCACAGGCAGAACCCATGAGATGTATTTCTTGCCTGGCTGAGAACTCAAAGCAGAGCATAGTCCAAAGCAGCTTTTTTCTGGCTATAATTGCTGGTAATATGCACAACCACAAGAGAGATCTGGTGAGAACCACAGAGTTTCCTTTGCTTCCAACCTCGAGGAAATGCAGAGAATTAGTCCATTCAACCTATTTGGTTAGCTCAGATAAGGAATTCCAAGTCACAAATGTTAAGTCCTTTAGCAAGTCCTTTAGCAAGAGGCAATACCATGGAAATTTAAGCAAACCCAGGACATGCATTACAGAATCTTTCATTTCCTTGAACTTGCAGATTTCATAGCTTTCATGTGTTTCTCTGGGAGGTTCACATTTTCTGAAAGGAAATTAAAGTTGTCAAAATCAAGATTGTATTGCCTGCCTGGAGCATTTTTTGGTAGAGACACTTCTGAAAAGGAGCTTTACTTTTTCCAGAAATAGAATGAAGTGTAATAAGTGAGGAGAATAAAATTACTGCCTGGAGAAGGAAAGCAGACCACAAAAATAGTGGTATTCAAAGATCTAATATAGGACAATAGTCTAAATATGGGTGCCTATTGAAATTCATGCCCAAACTTACCCTATCTTCAATGAACCTAAGGGCTGGTCCAGCATAACTACCACCATCTGATGAGGTTTGTGCATCAGAGAAGGAGGATAGATGGAGATTCTTATAAGAACTCATTGCAGTCTAGTTTAGCATCAGTTGAGAGCTTGTTTTTTAAGCATAAGTATTAATTATCTCTCTCCCACCCCCCTGCCCCCCCCCCCAAAGTAACACATGGATTGTTCCTATTTCCTGGATGAGAAATGGATCATCACAACCCCTATTGTGGCTCGATAAAAGCAGCAGTAAGTAATGAATTAGTTCATACATGTTAAAAACAAGCTGATAACAACATGCCTAAACACTTCTATAAACAAGATATATTTGAATTGAATAAGAATAGAGGTAAAACCTTAGTAAGGCAAAGTCCACACTTACCTATTGTGTTAACTTGTGTTACAATATCAATAGATTTTCAAATAAGTTATTGTATTGTTTTTCTTTAAGTTGCAATCAAGCTTTAGAGTATGTTTTTAATAATATTGTAGAATGCACATTCTGAGTAGAGATCTCCACAGTGATTTTGATTTGTCATTTTGTACACAAGTCTAAATTGCAATCTCCTCACATTTCTGTATTATTCTTACTCCAGCAGATCCCATTGACATTAGTGAGAGTTTTTGAATGTATAAAGGGCCTCAGATTTTGGCCATGATACCTCAGAAAATGATCAAGCTCAAGTAATAGATATGAAGACTGAAAAAGATTGAAAACAGCTGTATGAAGTGACCCAACATTGTCACATATGGATATCTGTAAAAACAGAAAAAGCATATTTTCAACACCATATAATTTAATTTGGTTATGCGGTCTTCTCAGAAGAGTAGAATTTTTAAAAAGTTTTAAAGGCTTATAATAAAAAAGTGAGTTTATGGGCATATCCAGTCAAATAAAAATTCATTTCTTTCTCATCTTAGTGCTTTCCAATAAACAACTATATTTTTTTGAGAGAGAAGAATGTAATCATTAGAACTGGCTAATTATTTTTCTTTGGCAAGTTAGTCCTGAACTCCATCAAACTCTGAATCAGTTACAAATAGATGCAGAGACTAATGTGTTTATGGAATGCTTAAGAGCAAAACTCCAATATGTTGTGTGTGTATTCCAACTCTCTGCCCTCTGTTTGCAATGATTAAAAGTTACTTTGCTTATTCTTGAGGCAAGAAGATGGGTGGAGAGGTTATTTCACAGTACATGGACAAGTAGATAACCAGTCAGTGGATGTTTATTCCTCTGAGTGCTTTAGATTTAAAATCAAGTAAACCAGTGATAGATAAGGTGAAAAATTAGAAAACATGGAGGAAAGAAGTGTTAAGCAGTGCTTGCTTGGAAGGAGATGCTGTGAGCTAGTGCTATGTGTTAAGCTTTTATTAATGATTGATAACAATTCAGTTTCCTCAGCCATCGTGTACTTTGAGAGCTAGAGGAGAATGTATGAAAAAAAACATCGTGTTGCATCTGTCTGAAGCAACTACCATAAAGTAGAAATTCAGTCATTAAAACACTTTGCACTTGTATTTGAAAAACGTGTGTTAAACCTATCAAAGATGCTAGACTTCAGTCAAGGAACTTGCATTCAGGTTTAAAGATCTTAAAAAAAAAAAAAAACCCTAATAATTATTCTGATTTTTCATTTCTACTTTTTGCTAAACTAAATGGTTTCCTAAAAGGCTGGAAATGTTGAGAGTATTTTTAAATTGAATTACCATTTGTTCCTGTAAAATTAAAATGACTTCTGGTTGAGAACTTCTATTAATGTTGTCATTCATAGGTGTTCAAAGGTGTTCATGAGAATGGTTGTGGTAAATGAAAATGAGGGATTTGATAAGAAGCAGAGCTTTGTTGAATAGTTGCTGCAGTGGCATAACAATGCATAAAGAGAGAAGATCTCAAAAATGATTTTAGGGTATGTATATTTTTGTTGCGAAGAGCTCTGCAAGAGTTAATTTATCTTGCTTCTGAACAGGGTAAATTAAACTCCAAGCTAGGATGCTGCTAGTAGCCAAGCCAGTCTATTTAAAGCTGCACTGTATCGTGTTAAAAGCCTGCCCTGTTGGTTTAAGGCTTGTCAGGCAATATCTAAGTACTTAGCTTCTGCCTGTATATTTGTGTTGGTCATCAGCAGGAAGAGACTTGGTCCCTGAGTGATACATGTCTTTGCAGTAAAAGCAAAACACTAGGAAAACTGTGCTGTTATGGTAGAGCATGTTTCACTCGGCATGAGGGATGGAGATGGGGAATAATTTGCATCTCGGAGCATATTTTTGCTATTTTAGCTGCATCTACAAGTGCTTTTGATGATTAGCAGAGCATTGTACCCATATGCCATTACACGGAAAGTACTGCTAGTGCTGTAGTCTAGCCACCCGCAGACTTCTTCAACTGTTAAGCTAGTATCTGTCATGTACCACTTTTCTCTCTCGTTTTATTTAGTTTGTGAAAATGACTAAGGCTGAGTCCTGTAGTACCTGCTTAGTCAAAACACACTCAAGTCCCATTCTCCAGCACTGTGTCTAGACTATGCACACTATGTGCATAAATTTTTTATTTTTTTTTGTCTTAGGAGAGTTTAATTTCTTCTTAAATCAGGCTGATAAAACTCAGTTAAAGAAGCATTCAAATACTCTTGTGATGAGGCAGCTTAGAGCCTTCAAAGCTGCATCGGCTCCTTGAGTTGTACCTTTGGCTAGTGGGAGCAGGTAATCAGACACGCAGTCTGGGTAATAACTAGGTGAAATGGGATTGCAGAAGGAGGCCTTTAGTGAGTGATATGACTCACAAGGGCTACAGGATTTATTTACAGCTAAATTTTTTGATTGTTTGTCTCTGTTGCATCAGCTTAGCTATTCTGCTTCCCTAGATCTCCACTAGATTTATGTGGTTACTGATAGGAGGTCAGTTCTTGTGTGAGGTAGAGTTATGTTTTGGAGTAACACTGGAAGCAGCAAGCATGTAGGGGTATTGCTCCTCATGCAGTCTGCTTTTTCCCAGATAACCTTTCTGAACTCTCACAGCTGCCTGCTAGCCAGCTCTTTTGAGTAGGAGCGAGTTGGTTCTTCAGCCTCCCCTTTGCCATCTTCAGGGTGACCTGCGGGAATCAGTTGCTTGTTGAAGTTCTTCCACTGTGCAGAACTTAGAGCTCAAATGTGTCTGGTTTTGGAGGATTCTCTTTGTGTCCAGCCTCCAACTTGTGTCTTAGAGGAGCACTGAACCCAATGTTTATAAATGCGAGAGTGTATCATTTATTTTCTGTGCATTGCTAAACTTTAATGTCACTTTACAGAAATGTTTCCTGAAATGCAAGTATCGGAATCAGAATATGACTGGATCCTGCTAAATGTAAATGTATCTGGATACTATAGAGTTAATTATGATCAATTAAACTTAAAAAGATTAGCACGCTTGCTTGAAATTGATCCAAAGGTAAGATCATGATTGTTTTTTCAAGCTTATAAGCAAACTTCTTTCCATGTATTTCTTCTTGCAATTTTTACCAGTAATCACTTTGATTAAAAAAAACCCTGGAACAATGAGAAGCTTATATATTGCATATAAACAAATAACCCACAACTGCGCCACTAATGTCACTGGCAGCATTCCACAATGGAATAGGAACAGGCCCAAATAGTTTCACATAAACAGTAGGTTGAAAAATAGTTTACATTAGATCACATCCTGTCTTCAAAGTTGTCTTAACAACTCGTGGTTCTTCTAATCTCTTAAATTTGGCTTAAAGAGTTATCAGTATGGATATGTGACTGAGCTTTATCTGCTGTTAGAAGTGAAATATCTTGCTGATTCAACAGGCTATTCATGCAACCTCTAACTTACCATAGCTTGGACTGAAGATGAGAGATACAGAACAGCCTATGTATATGACCTCATATAGAGTTGCACAGTACTTAATGTTGCCTAAATCTAGAGTGTAGCTTAGGTGATAATGTCAGTTTATTGGGTTTGATGCCAAAGATTAGAAGGTTTAAACTTTTGAAGCCTGGGGCGCATGTAATAATAGATCAAGGCAGTCAAGATTACTTCTCTGGAAGGTTTGAACACTATGCCAGTCAGAGCACATAGCTCTGATTAAAGCCTTTTTACAGTGCGTTGGCTTCCTTTCTTCTAAGCTTTTCTTTCACACCAAATCTGAGTCAGCACAAACTTAGGCATGTGCAGTCTTGGGGCGGCGCTTGGGCACTGGTCAGCAGGAGGGTTCACCAGAGCAGTGGCCAAGCCATACTGGCACAGAAGCAGGAAAGAGATGAGAAGGAACCAATGGTTCTTGTGAGGGCACAAGTTCTCAGTATAGTTTCAGCTAAAGTTCTTCCTCAGTCATTTACTTCATGATAGTGTCAGCTTCTGCTTTGGGCTAATTTTAACAATGTACTCTGCATTGAAGCCTCAAAAAGAAAAAAAGCCTGTACCAAAATGTTACAACCAGGATTTTTGTTAGCTACTGTAGAGTTTCCTTATTTTAACATTCATTCTAGCGTGCAAGTAAGAGGGGTTTTGAAGTTTAGTGTTATATAGTTGTATATTTATATATATAAATGCTGATAAAAGCACAGTAACAATTTCAACTTAAGATGCAGTATCCTATTTTATCATGTTTTGTAGAAGATTTTGGCTTAGAAAAGATGTTAGGATCTTTGTCTCGTATTTTTGAAACATAGTAAAGCTTTATTTTAATGATGTGTTTACACCTATTAACACCAAGTAAATGCTTTCTGCAGGCTATTCCCGCTGTTAGCAGGCTCCAGCTGATAGGTGATGTTTTTGCATTAACAGAGTAAGTATGTTTTGGATGTGTCATAAAAAAATTATTAAAATTGCATTCAACATTTCTGTTTCTGCTTCTTTCACTCCTACCCATACATGCCTCTCAAAAACAACAGATGTTCCCTCAAGATGGTGAGGGAGTAAATATTTAATCCATTCTTCTGCCAGTGCTGAGTTGTTTTTTTCAAAATTTGTTCTAACTTTTGTCCATCCCTTAGAAAATATTTCAGATAACGGCACTGTCATGAGTTTTCCAGGGACCATCCTATATTTGTTGTAACAGAAAAAAATTCTTAATGATGATGATGATGAATTTTTCTTTTCTTAATTTCTTTGGGGACATCTCAGCTGTCATGCATCATTCTTAATACCTCCTTCATTTCCCTTGCTAATGGATAACTCAGTCATTCATCTCTTGGCAGAAAAAGGTCACAGAACACTTGTACTGCAGATGTTTTAGTTCTGCAGAAAATCACTACATTAAGATAAGCCAATTCTTTGTTAATTTTCTGAAATCTGAGCAGTTCTTAGAGGAGGCTCATGCTTAGAGGCTGCAGTGCTGAAGGGAGCCAAAGACCCCCAAAGTGTGCCTGTGCCTCCAAAATGTAAAAGTGTCAGGGGCCAGTGATGTGGGAGCTCCAGGAGGAGGTGGCTAAAGCATATTGCCACCCTTCAAAGCCAAGGCAGGGAGCTCTGAGGAGGGAGTCAAAGGTTCCCTTTCAGGCAAACATCCCTTCTCTTAAGAGAGCTCAGACCTAGCATATAATAAGGAATGTAACTCTAATGTAACTGTGCTGTGACATAAGTATACTTGAAGTGTTTGTTCTGAGAGAATGGGGCTTGACTGGCATTTTTGGGGAAGGAATGAATTCCATGTAACTACCATACTGAAGCACAGAAATGCCATGCTGAAATTCTTAAGAATTAAACACTCTTAAGAACACTTAAGAATAGTGTGCATATGAATTAAGTTGTATGTTGTTACAATTATGTTTATTTCATAAAGTAACCTGTAATGAAAATCTGTTGTTCATCAATAAAGACATGTATTATAACTCGAAATAGTGCTTTGTTCCTTCATTTTGTCCTAGTGAGGCTGATGCATGCTGTAAATGTGCTTGGATATAATCCTAAAAACACAACCAGAATACAGTCTGCTTCCTGCCATGCTTCCTGCCAGGAGTGTCCCATTGCTTTGCTTAAGCACTTTGTGCTTTGTATAAATGTTTGGAGAGCTCAACTCCTAAATGAGGCACCATTGTTTTTATATTTATTCTAATTTTCCAACAACCTTGCTAGATTATTCTCCACCCACTATCCTGGCATTTTATTGTCAATTCTGTAAACAAGCAGATATTCATAGTATGTATTAATGTAAATAAGTATGCTCAAATATGAGAGTTTTTTTCCTTCAAATAGGTTTGGATATATTCAGATTGAATCAGCGCTTGAACTAACAAAGTATCTTGCCAGAGAAGATGAAATCTTTATATGGAATATGGTATTAATAAATCTAGTACCAGAGAATTTGGAAAGTACTCTGAAAAACTATGAAGTGTATCCACTTTTAAAGGTATCACCTTTTTTGTTAATTGGTGAAGATTCTAGACCGTTTAAATAAAAAAACCCCAAATGAACGCTTTATAAGGTTCTTGGAAATGTAATGATGCATATGATGGGTCATAATTCCTATAATTACCTTTGGATGATTTTGCCAACTTTTTTTTTTTTTTTTTTTTTTTTTTTGAAATAGGCTATTTATTTGTATGGATTAGTCAATGATAACTGTCATTAAATCCTAAGCTGCTGCTTATTGTAAAGCAGAAATATATTCACATTCTGAATATTAAACTTAGTCTTAGGTTTTGGTAAAACTGAAGATCTGGAAAATACAGCTATCAGTCGTAAATAATCAGTAGTAAGTAATGGGAGTAACACTGATATATATAAAGGGGATACAGTACATGTGATCTAATGTATGTACTGCCTTCCAACTCGTCTTCATGGAGAGAAAGAAAGAACTGGGTTTAACCTGTCATGCTTTAGTGGTCTGGACACTAAATGAGGTGATTTTTCTCCCATTTTTTGGGCTACTTGAGATAATATTTTCTTATTTACTTCCTTGACATCTATTTGACTCCACTTTTATTTAAAGTGCAATCTTATGATAGTCGTTCTGTAAGTTATAAAAGTAAAGATATGTTTTAAGCATGTGCAAAGAACTAAGTGTTTTTCTATTTGAGAACTTCTTTTCTCTTTGAGGATGACCATGTGTTTTCTTCCATAACAAGTTCCAAAGTTTTTTTGTCTATTAAAGCAAGGTGGAATGGGAGCTTCTCAGTTTGAATGGATGTAGGAGTGTATTGGGGTTTTTTTGTTTTTTTGTTTTGTTTTTTTTAAGACTCAACTTATATGCTTTATTTTAATATGGTATGTTACCAAGAAATTTATAGTGGTAAATTTTTAGGATAAATCTGAATAAGTAAAAAACAGTAAAATAAAAATACGGATCTAAATGAAAGTAACTATTTTTCTCCCCTTCTTTTAAAAGAAATACCTTTTAAAGAGAATGTTGCCAATATACCATTATTACGCAGGTTTAATTCGTCATAATGTTGACGCTTTGGAAGATGACTATTTTGCTCTGTAAGTACTCTGTTTTTTTTTTCTCGAAAGTTTGATCTGGCATGATTTGATCAAATACACTGTAGTGTGCCTTTGTAAATTTAAATACAAGATACAGGAAAAATATTCGAATTTATTTTGAATCTAACTGAATTGTTATTTTTACTGTCCTATAAATGTGTGTTACTTATGGTGCTTCCAATGAAATTTCAGTAGCTGGATTGCTTGGGGTATTTTTTGTGAATTTAATGAGCATAGAAGATGGTAGCTTTTGTTTATTGTGAACAGCTGCAACAGGGTGTTGCTAGTGGGAGGAGAACCCACAGCAGTGAACTTCAGATGTGATTTACAGATCAATCACTAGAGCTTGAAAATAGTTCATTTTACATGGCTACCCAGCATTAGATGCTTGAATGTCAGAATGATGAGGCTAGAGCAAGAGTGGTATAAAACACACAAAGCCTATTAAAAATTATGGTTTGTTGGTAGCCTCACTAATCCCCATGAATATCGATGTCATGAACCCATTGTTGGTAATTTAATTTGATTTTTTTTTTTTAATTAAACCTTTACTGTTTCTAGTAGAGGTTCTCCTGGGTAAACAGCATCATGTGCTAAAACTGTGCTGACTAAGCATTTCTCCAAGTACTCCAAATATAGAATACATGTCTTTTATTCTTGCTATTTTGGCTTCCCTTCAAGAGTATATTTGGAAAAACTTCTTGCAACAGCATGTTGGCTAGGTCTCCAAGACTGTTTGGATCTGTCATCTGAACTGTATGCGAAGTGGATGGACAGCCCTGAGTACAAGTAAGAATGATAATGTGCTCTTAGAAGTGTGCATGTGTTAAGTGAGGTGGAAGGTTAATGGACTCTTACATAGGGTACGCAGAATGGGATGGCTCCTGTATACTGCTCTTTTCTCCACAAAACAACAGAACTTAAGCTTAAAAAAAACCCAGAGACTAAAAATCCCCCAAGCCCCTCCTTTTCCCCAAATTCTAACTTTATATCAAGTTCATATTTATTGCTTTTCATCCAGATTTTACAGTCTGGAGGATGCATAGTGTTGCTGTGAAGACCAAATTCTGTTTAGCCGCAGAATGGCTGAAGCTCAGATCAGGCGTAATATCTCATATTGCCCTATTCCTTTCTACGGTAAAGCCTCCAGCTTTGGGGGCATCATAGGTACCCATATGATTTTTAAGCTTCTGTAGGAAGTACTGAGTTAAACAGTGTTTGTATGATACGGGCATCTGCTCAAGGTAAACCCATCAAATCAAATGCATGGACTATTTGCACGGACAGATGCTGGGAACAGCTGTCAGATGGTGATATCAGAGTCCAGTGGTTAAGTTTCTTGTCTGTGAGAATAGAGGTTTGGGCTCTGATCCCTCCTACCACAATCAGACTTTCTGTATTAGAGCATTGCATTGTTGGAAAAATCTTACAATGTATTGAAATTCGTATTCTCTTTTCTCCCCCTTTCTTTTGACGTTTTTCTATGCAATTATCATATAGTATTGGCACTGGTGAGTGAATGTTTAAATTTTATTATTATTTTTGTTTTATTTGTTACAGTTGTGTAATTTTTATGAATGTTTTTGTTGATGTATGTAGTTGGCTAAGTGAACTGAACTTGTATTTGTACTTTTTTTTCTAAATAGCTGTAGTGATCATCCTCATAAAAAAAACAAACTGTGCTTTAAAGGTAAACTAAAAAGCTTAAATATACTAAACACACTCTGGTGTGTTCCACAGACAATATTCTTACTATCACACACTAAAAGCAACAATGCTATGCTAAAATCTGAGACCGTTTTCAGAACAGCCACACATTTTCCCCTATTAATAATATTTGAAGTGATTTTTTTTCCTGTTAGGATTTTACATACCTTATCTGAGTTCAAAAGTGTGTGAAATATCTGTGATGTGGAAAAAATGATCAAGTTTCAAGGAGAAGAAATCATGGGAAGTAGGAAACTTCTTAGGTTTCAAATAATGGGTCAGTGTTCTTGTTCAGTAAAAGAGGAGGCTTTTCATATACTGGATAGAAAAGGACAAGGGCACAATAACCTTTTGTCTCACCTTTCACAGAAAGATACCTTTAGATGCTCTGTTCTTCATTCTTAGACCAAAATTCATAATGGTACATTATAGTTATTCTGCCACAGGCTAGCACCATGTATGTTGTGATACCGGGCAGGATTCTCATATCTGTTGAAGGGAATAGTGGTTTTCCCCTTCAAATAAGTTGATCAGCCTTCAGCTGAACCTTTCCAAACATTGACCTCACAGAACTTAATCATTTAGACTTGATATTGTGCATTTTTATATGTTCTGTGGAAAGAATAAGCTGAGAGCCATGATTTCCAGCCAGTTTCTTAGTATTACTCCTTTTTTGCTCAGAGTAGTGAAGTAGACCTCTCTAAATTAGTTTATTCCCTGTGATTCTGTGTTGTTGGTTTATCTGCTTAGAAAGAAGAAAATGAGCCTAGAGGAAGGGACAGTGTTGCTGTACATTTTAGTTAGTTACTAAAGGTAACTATACTACTGTTACTCTTAAAACTTAAGAAGTCATCACATCATCTCTGTATTGACTCCAGGAAAATGACATAACATAACCCACCACTCTTCCTAGCAGTTTGTTGCATGTTACCCAAGATCCACAAGCACAGGAATCCTGGAAGACCAATAATCTCGAGCCACAGGACCATCCCTGGAAAAAATATCGAGATCAGTAAGCCCCACCCCTAATCCAACATTAAAAACAAAAACCCAAGCTCCAAATTTTCTTTGGGTCACAACAGAGGTCCTCCTCTGTGAACTATACAACACAAACCGCTTCCAGGCCACTGTAGATGTCACCAACCAGTACACTGATGTCCCAGACAGTGCTGCCCTTGCAGCCTGCCTTCCATAGTCAATGTTCAGAGCTGCAGCCAAAAGGTTCACTGAGTTTATCCATTTCATCTTCACCCACAACAACTTTACATTGAATAACCAACATCTTCTTGCGACTGTTGGGGCAACTGTGGGTATCAAAATAGCAGTATTGTAGCCAAGGCAGCTTTTTAGGAAGCATCTGGAGAAGAAGTTTTTAACTAACTACCCTTAACCCAACATTGAACTGAAAACATACAGATGATTTCTCTATCATTTGAGTGGGAAATCTCAGTACCTGCTTTGCTTTCCCCCACAAATTCAGTAATCTTCATGCCAACATCAAACTGAATCCTATGCAAACATCGCTTCTGAAGGCACCATGGTCACCATAAAATCCACAGTGCAACGCTCATGTGATTGATGTCCTAGACTGTGCTGTGAAAGAGTGATGTTGAATACCACAGATACACGAACTGGTTTAACCCAACTGTTTTAAAAAAGATTTTTGGTTTACCTTTAAACTCCATGTTTTGTCAATGTTTAAGTCATAAACAAAGCAATCAAATTTCATAGCTTTATTTAGATTGCTGTTTTATATGTATTTCTCATTTTGTGCATATTTTAACTGTAAATAAACATGTATTTTCAGTTACACGTTAACTGCTTATTTTCACTTTATAACAATAGAGTACCCTTTAATTATATTTTGCTTTGCAGTATTCCATATTTAATTAGAAGAACAATCTGTTGCTATGGTGTTGCAATGGGAAGTGATAAAGAATGGAATTTTGCATGGGAAATGTATAACCAAACCAACTCCACAAAGGAAGAGAAAGACATCCTGCTCTCTGCCTTAAGCTGTTCCAGAGAATCATGGTTACTTTACAGGTGACCTGGATCAAATTATATTTTTGTGTATATAAAAGTAAGACATAAAAACACAAATACTGTACTAAGCTGGACAGAGGTGTGCCTGCTGCAGAAACATATATCCAACAGACCAGTGGCAGATTCGTAAGGATTTTTTTACAGAAAAAGTATGATAAGCAGGGCAGAAACAAATGAGCCTTCTGCTGTTATAATATCCCAGACACTGGTAATCACGGATTTCTTGAGCTGGTAAATATTTCTACTGTATTATGTCTAACACTAACAATGGACTTATCTTCTCTCAATGTGTTCAGTTCCTTTGTTGAACTAGGACTTCAGGCTTTATAGCAGACTATGGCAACATTCCATAGTATAATTGCATGTTGTATGAAAACATACTTTTTGTTTTTTGCTTTAACCTTGATCCCATTGGCTGCCCTTACTCTCAGCACTGTGAGAAATAGTAATCATAATTTGTCTTGACATTTTTCCCTACTGTTTATGGTTTATGTCACTTTCCCATATACTTTCTCCCCTGGTTACTTTCCTTCCAAGCTAAGGTGTCATTGTCTGTTTAGCCTTTGCATGGAAGCCAAATCGCCTGTTCCTAGGTTAAGGACAAAAATGAAAATGGGCTTAGTAAGCTGTTCACCATTTGAAGTGCAGTCTCACACTCCAAAGTTGTCTTCTAAATATTGCAGTGTGGAATACCATAGTTATTATCTTTCACTGGCTTCCATATGAAACCTCTTCACTTTGTAAGCAGAAAGACGTTGAAGCTGAATTCTCTAATCTGTCATATCTGCGTTACCCTAAAGAATAGCTCACAGGATAAAAATTTGCCAGTGACTGCCTACACAACCATCTCCCTCCCATTGACATAAACTCCGTGGATGTAAAGCTCTGAAAGTAGCAGAGGTGTTTCTCCTGCCAACCCCCTGCTCTTGTGATGGTGGTCATGTGAAGGCAGAACAGATATGCTTGTGAAGAAAGCAAGGTGGAGTGGGAAGACGTGTCTAAGTAGAGCTGTGCTGATTTTCCATCTAACCTATGGTCATTTAGTGACATTCTGTCACCAAACACAGACTAGCAGTGGTCCCTGACCAGCTGTGAGTTATATTGAAACCAAGATGATGACACTGGTTCAGGGAGTTGTGGTGACATCCTTCCTCCCTGTGCCTTAGTAGTTAACAAGCCAATCCATTTTTCTAAATGCCATCTTGAAAGCCTCTTTGGATGAGGAGTGTTAAGCTGGGCTTTTTCTGGCCCTCAGTATAGTTTGTCAGTTCAGTTAAGCATGTTGGTGGCATGCAAATGGGAGAAATCCCTGCTTACTTACTCTACCCATAAAAGCAGCTGCCTGCACAAACCTGTGAGAAGATGACTCTAACTGTGCTACTTCAAAGTAGGAGACATGCAAAGGTATGTATTTGGGCAACAAAGAGGAGGGTTATATATTTACTTTTTCACAATATTCAGGCTCCCACTGCTGTCAACAACAGTGGCAGGTAATTACTTAAATGCTTTTGAAATCATGCCTTAGCTTCCATGGAAGTGTATCAGACCCCTGGTCACTGCAATAGGTCTCCTCTGCATAACAGAGTGCCTTGCTGCTGCTCGCTCTATAGGCTCCGTCTGAGTCAGAGCAGAGTGAGTCCCCAGAAATTCAGGAGCAGTTTGCTCTTCCACAGGGTTGTCGGGTGGAAGTGAGAGATTGTCCTTAGTTCTTCTTTAATACACGGCTAAGAAAAGCAAATATATCCACCTGATGTGCTGTCCTCGTTTCACTGAGAAACGGAGAGCCAGTGCGTAAGAACAGGGAATTTCAGCAACATAAGCGGGAAACACAAGCTGAATAGACAGCTCAGAGTGACACCAACTTTAGTATAACATTCTCAATTCTGGTAATTGTTGAGATAAGAATTTTCACAAGCTGATAAATGTTTCCAGATCATGGTTAAACAGCAAGTGATAGTTAATCTTTTTTACTTCTTTTCTAACAGATACTTGCGATATGCACTCAGCGATACATTATTTTCTTCCAATTGTACTTCAAACATCATCTTATATGTGGTGGCTAAGGATATTGGGCAGCGCATGGCCTGGGAATTTGTTACAGAAAATTGGCCGCTTCTAAGTAAAAGGTATGGAAAACAGCTGTTTTCGGGTTCCCTTTATTTCTGAGGCTCTTTGGTGCTTTCCTCTATCTTTAGGTTCAAGCTGTAAAATCCAAGCATAGATTTTCCTTCTAGATAGGGCTTTTTTGTAATGACCCATGTGATTCCTTAAGTGCATAGACCAGAGGATTCAGCTCTCATTAGCACTTAATGTCAAAAAGAGCTCATATCAGACACCAAGTGCTTAAAAAATGAGTCTGTTCATGACTGCCTCAGTGCTTGTAGGTGTTAAACTTCTTGGAAAATCTGATCCCTGTTTACCTAACTAAATGGTGAGCTTCCCCAAAAATCCCAGTTGTGAGACAGTGAAAGCTAAAAATCTGTCTCTTGGAGTAACCTTAAGATGTGCTTAGTGACAACTGGTAGGGGGAACCAGTAAGCATGATATAGGTGGAGGTATGACTGATGTGTTTCTTATTACTAGCAACTGTGCAAACTATTTTGCCCTGCTGCTTGCAGTCCAGGTAGTATTTCACACTAAACAGAATAAACTTTCAAAACAGGAATAGCTGTAGCTTCCTAGTGGTTTGTAAGAGTAGGAGGGTGCATGGCCCAAATACTGTGGTGACTGGCCATGTAGAAAGATGGTTTCGGAAATGGATAAAAGGAGAAGGCAAAGTCATGATGGACAGCTGGAGCCAGGAGAATCAGTAAGAGATCTGAACACGAATAGACCTGAAGGAATAGTGATGGACTAGGATCAGCCTCATCACTGGGAGTGTAGCATTAGACTGCACAGATGAAACCATCATCACCCTAAGTTTTGTCCACTACACGTTTACCTAGGCTTTCTGTAATATGGTGCAAGGCAGGCTTTCTGTAGGCAAGTGGGGAAGCTTTCTAGTTCATCCTTTTTACTGAATAAATAACAAGGTAAATTTCTTGGTGCACAGTCAGTCAGACAATTCTGCAGGCAGCAGAAAAATGCACTGTTTGGCAAATCCCAGAAGAGTAGGCCCCCATATGCTCTAGAAATGGGTTTATCCACTAGCATTTCCTAAGCCCAAGTGTAAAATGCATCAGGAGCAAGACTGTAACCTCTCTTCCAAAGAGAGTACGGTGAGACAGGGGATAGGAGCATGCAGGGTTACAAGGGTTGCAAGGACTAACTATGGCATTAATCCCTGGCTTATGGCCTAGCCCACCTCCATCCTACCTGCACTGCCGCAGGTGAGCTTGCATCAGGCTATCTGGCTGGAGCAAAGTAAGCATCTTTAACATTTGTTCCAAGACTCCCCCTGTCTCCTAGGCAATGGTGAAAAGGAGTGTGGCTGTAACACCATATGTCCCTGCTATCCTTGGGGGCAGAGGTGTCCTTTAGGAGCCATTAGTGGCAGCGTAACCGAAACCAGCCACTTGGGAGCATTCAGTTGTGTATTTGAAGTGTATTTGTATTGCTAATTCTAGTAAAGGCAAGTTGTGGCAGGTTTGTGCCATGCCACCTTGTTCCCTTATGGAACTTTTCTACACTTTATACTGATGAGAAATTTGCAGGGAAACAGACCCCTTATTTTCAAACTAAGACAATAATATGGGTGTTAGCTTTATACGCTATCCTCAGAATACCAACAGAAACACCAGGTTGTTAGAATCATTATTTCTTAGCCTTTCTAGTTAGGTTTAGCTGTATGGGCTGACAGAGGTTATCCGTTTTAGGCAGAGAAGGTGATTCGTGTTACCAAAGCAGAAATACCAAAACTTACAAAGAAATAAAAATGATGGGTAATGAGTGTGCTTCCTCCTGCTCAAATGTCTAAACTGAACTTTAATGATGTTTCTTTAAAAGGGGAAAAAGAGTACCCAATTGCAAACTTCAGCTTCGGTGGTATTTCCAGTATGATAAATAATAAACACTGGGAATATTTTCAAAGAAGATGAAAAGTAGCTTATTTGCTAACATGCTGATGGAAGGATCTTTGTCTCACTTTTACAGATGTGGGAGGGAATTGTTATATGATGTATTAAAAATAATGGCAAGATTTGTCAATACAGATGTACAGATTCAAGAGGTAAGTTAATAACAAAGTAATTTCAACTTTATTGTCAATTTGTGAATACAGATTTTTAAATCTCTTGTTTCTTAAAGGAATCAGGGAATGTATTGTATAATGTTGCTGTGTTGAGACATGGAGAAAAGTTACGCTTTCTCATCTGAGAAACAAATGTATCATGAACTCACAGCTCTGCTGTCACATTTGCATGCAGTTGGTTGTTAAGTATGGTGTAAAAGTGAGCTTTTGAGCAGGGATGCACACCGTCCTGCTCTTTGTGGTTGCAGCATATGGGACTGCCTGCCCATGTGCTGGACAGATGGTGTGCACATGTGTGATATATCACTCAGGGCAGCCTCGATGAGCCTGTGAACAATACTTTCTAATTGGGCCGCTGTATATCTGGAAAAAGAGGATGTGTTTTGGGAAAAATGCTGAAGGGTGAAAATATGTGATTGGTGGCTGTAGGCTCTCTTTAGCTTATTCCCCACAGTAATCCACATCATAGTGGCTGTGCCAAATGGATGGCCATTGCTGCTTGTTTCATTCTCTTATTCTTTCCCCTCCAGTCCAAGTCTCAGCAGATTCTTTCCCAATGTATTCCTTATTTTCTTATCAGCTCAGCTTTTGTGCTCTCTGCGTTTGATCCACATGTCTGTGCCAGCCCTGAGCTGCTGGGATCTGTCATAGCACAAAAAATATTGGTTCCATTCTTTGGGTGTTGGTTGACGCACACATAAAGCAAGTAGCTGGGAAAGGATGCTTAATGAGGACAGCAATTCAGAGAGTTAGCTCCTAAAATCAAATCTCTCTTGAGCATGCATGCACTGTTTTTCATGTCATGTCATGTTCTTTACCAAGAAGTCTACTCCCTACAATGGCAAAGCAGTTGCCCAGTGCCAGCCTTTCAGTTAATCTTCAGGCTTGGGAAAGAGTCTCAATAAATATCAGCAAAGATGCCTCATTTTTGTCTTTAAAATCTGTCCATAGAGATCACCTTTGCCATGATGCCTACAGAAAACTTGCCAAAAGTTAGGCTGCTGGCATGGTAGTGTAGCTGGTTGTCATGCTGACATCTATCTCATTTCTCTCATTGTTTCATTCCCCTTCTCCCCCCTCAGTGGTGTGCGTTTCTTTGCTGTTCTTCAGTCCCCTGTTGTCATCTGCATGTTAGATTGCTGAAAGAGACTTACTCTTCTGTGATTGTAGAAGAAGCAGCACAAGAAGATGCTGATACCCAGCTAATCCTAGACAGTGTGTAGTACTGCTAGTACTAGTGAAGTTGGCTGTATTTGGAAGGATTTCCAGAGGGATGGCAAAAAGGCACATTCCTTGTGTGCTGGCTCCTTTAAGGGTTTGGTTCTTGGAGGTGCAGATTGCTTGTCCCTTGAAAAAGCTGGACTTTCGAACTTTCTGTCATTTTTCAAAATGGAGTTTTTGACCCTGGAGTGGGCCAGTACATTGCTGAATTAAAACATTCTGGCCCCCGTAAAATGGCGGTAAAACTGCCACTGAATTCATGGAAACAAGAATCCCACCTTCAATGTAATATTTAAGCTTGCCCCTACCCACTCTTTGCTTCCTGAAATCTTCCCCTTTTCTACATACTTCTAGCTAAAGCCTCTGTCAGATGATGCATAGTTGTTTACTCTGCTCCAATTAAAACTGCACAAACTAACCTCATGTATTTATTTTTTCAGTTGCAAATTTTTTATAATACGACACTGGAAGAGGATGAGAGGGTGGCTACCACTGTACTGCTGGAGTTTGCAAAATTTGAAAATACAGAAAGGAGAGAAATTCTAACTAAAGTTGCTGACTGGTTACAGAAAAATATAGATGATTGACTTGAGGAAACAATTTCCAGTATATTTTAGTGCAATTCGCTAGCATTTTGTTATTCATTTTAAGATTTAATTAAAGATAAAGCACACTTTTATGAGTTCTGTGGTTGTCATCCCAATTGGAAAGTCTGGCTAAACCAATTCACAATGAAAAGATTCATCAAGAAAAATAAGGAAATATATTTTCATATTATATCTGACTTAATTTCCTACTGGATGAGTTGTTAGTAGAGATATGTTGCTAATAATAACCTAAAATACAGATACAGCCCTAAAACCTTTGGGTTTGAGCTAGAAGAGTTTTATGTTCTGTGTGGGTTTTTTTTGTGTGTGTGTGACCTTGGGCAAGTCATTTAATGTCAGTCTCAATTTCTGTGTTTGTAAAATGGAAAGGGGATAACAATTTAGAGCAGTGCCATGCGACAAACTTGCAAATGTCTTCTGAGTTGTGGAGAGCTGTGGACTAAAGACACTTCAAAGTTTAATTGTAACAAATGAATGACCTGTCATTTAAACGCTTCATCTTTCCTTAGCGAATCTGTATGGGTTTGTACTGAATGTGTCTGCAATCACATTTTTGTTTGATTAGGAATGTGCTTTTGAAGAAGAATGTGCTTTGGGTCCTGTCCCAGAGCAGCCTTGGGGTGTATGAGCGGATTCTTCTTGGAAGACATTAACCAGGAGATGACGAGCTCCTGGGGCACATCTAATACACTCCTCCATCTGATGGCTATTCTATCTGTGGGACTAGAGTGCAGTTAACCTAAACTAACACCTCTGAAACATGTTAGGTCATCATCATCATGTGTTTTCATTCTTACTGTGCTGATCTGCTCACTAACGTAGACGTAGGTTTAGTCATCTTGCTTACAAGGTGTTTCAGAGGTGATAGAATTCAGGCCATTAGTATTAGCAAAATATATTAGCTTGTGATTGAAGAAATATAGGCTTCTCAGTCTATGCAATTTATTCATTTGTGTGGTAAAAGTTTCACAACAAAAATACTGTACTGGTGCTCTGGTTAACATAGAAAACAATGTTATGTGGGAGCCCAGGAAACCAAAGAAGTTACATGCCACACTATGAGGAGACAAGGAATGAAAAACAGACCAATATACAATATTTCAAAATCAGACTTGTCAATATAAGAACTTTTTTATTGGCATCCTCTAAGTACATTTAAGGAAAATATTGCCATGTTGGCTGCAATGAATCTCCTTTGCTCCCCAGTGGTGCATAGGGGAATTGAAGCTATTTTGAAGCTACTGGAGGATCTCTTTAGCATATGGGAATTACCAAGTGATGGAGCCAGGTTTGTGCAAGAATCCTTTGATGACTTTGGCTCTTGATCCAGTTAAGGGCAGTGCCAGAGAAAAGTGTGTGCAGTTTTGAGGGCCTTCATCAAGCTGATTCAGACAGCAGATCAAGTCAGCTAGGTTAGGATGAGTTACCGGGGAGGGGGGGTGCTGTGCCTCAGTGTTTCCAGTTACTCCCATCAGTCTGTTGCTGGCTCTGAATGGCTCATCAGATAGACTAAGCAAAGCTTTAGAAAGTCACAGTTGCAGGATCCATGTACTGATCTTCCCATTGCAACATTTTAGCCCTAAGCCCAGCATGTCCAAAGCATTTCCTTCGCACCCACTAGTAACCACTCTTCCTTTTTATTCTTTCTTTTTCTTCTTTTTACTGACTGAAAATTTTAATTAACATTGCCAATATGTAAATAACTACTAAAATAATTTTAAATAAGAACATATTTTCAGATGACCACTTCTGACTAGCGCATGCTTCTTGACTGGCCTTCTATATTCTAGAACATAGCTGAACAGTTTTCATGGCAGAGGCGAATGGTGCAGGTGATTTGTATGGAAGCTGCCTGAATAGGAGTAGGTCTGAATCTCTCATTCTTCCATTGTTCACACATTTATACTTGTTGGCTTATAGCAGCGATAGCTGTGCAATGGCAGTTCTTTGTGCTGTTGAGTACAAGCTGAATATAGAGGGTTGAAGGGGGAGAAATGGGAGATGCAGCAAGGGAAAGGGAAGTGGGAGGGAAGAATCCAGAGCAAGCTGGGAAAGCTGCTTTGTTGCTAAGGGAGTTGGGCTGAAAGGGAGTTCATTGAAAAGTATGAGGTTGACAGGACTTCAGGAAATGAGCTGAGATAGTATGGGGAAGGAAGTGTGGGAAGCTACAGGAGCAAGGGAAGATCCAAAGAAAATGGAGTAAAGAGAGAGATGTTCAGGTTCCTCTTGCATGTGTTGCCTGCCCTGCTATCTGGTTCAGTGACTGAGTCCTACCATCTCCAAAAGCTCAGGATCAGGAGGGCTTCCTTGCCCCAAAGGAACTAGCCATGAGGTATTTTGAAGTATTATACTGTGTTCTTTTAAAGTCTGTGTTGTTTGTCCAGAAAGAGCTGGATCCCTGTTGCTGGCAAAACAGTCTTAACTTGGAGCATCTTAATTTATTGCCAATCAGCACAAACTTTTACTTGCTAATTCTAGTATAGAGAAAAGAAATAAAGAGAACAGTTAAATAGGGAAATGTCTTTCCTTCCCTTTCCCTAGGCTCAGCTTCAGTTAAACACCTCTCCTCCCCCTTTGCTAGTCTCAACTCCCCTTGTTTTCACCACTTGTCACACGCAGTCCCTCCCAGTCCTTCAGTGAGGCAGTGGGTGGTGCAGGGGTAGGGGTCGTGTGTGTGATCCTTTTGTGTGCTGCTCCTTGTGTCTTTCTTGGGGTGCCCCTGCCCCAGCCTGGGTTGCCTGTGGGCTGCAGTCCCTCAGGGACGTCCCTGCCTAGGCGTGGGCCAGCCATGTCCCAGTACCTCCTTCTCCAGCCATGTTCCAAACAACATCTTCCACGTGTCTCCTCTGTTTCACTTCCTCTGTTTTCTCCTGCACCTCATGGGTGCTGCTCTGTCTTAAATGCATTTGAGCAGTGGTGCCACATGTTCCCCTGACTGGTTGAAGTTTTGGCGTGTAGTGGGTTGTCTTCATCCATTTCAGAGCATTCAGATCAGGCTGCGAGTGGCACAGGGCAGTTCATGGCCTCCCTGCAGTGGCCCCCTGCCACCCCCAACCTGCCAGGTAAGCCCAGGACTTTCTCCCAGAGAGTCTCCACTGCACTTGCCTCTCAGTGCACAGCTTCCAGCTTTTCTCCAAATACTAGGGTTTGCACTAAAAAATCCGGTGTTGCTTGTCCCCCCACTACCCGGCGCTCTTCCGGCCAGTTTCCTGGGGAGCCAAGCTGCTCGCAACGTGAAGACAAACTCCAGAGCTGTTTGGGTTGAGATTCAAGAGAGCTGGCCAGCCGTGGCTGACCTCCGCTGCTGACACTCAGCAGGCTGAGCGCTGGCTGTGTCCCCTTCATCCCCACCATGCCGAGGGGCTGGAGGCGCGGGGGCCTCATGGGATGTGACGGCGCTGGCATGTGAGTGTGGACGCGGCAGCCCGTTGCAGGCACAGGTTGTCGAGATGTGTGCCGAATGCTGCGCAGCCGTGCAGATGGTAGCGAACAGAAAGGGAAAAGTCACCAGTGCATACCCTGGCCCAGAAGTGGAGAGGGTCTTCCAGAGCAAGGGACCAGAGGCACTTTTTTGGTGCCCTTTTCTGTGATTCTCAGACCTTTTTGGTGCTGTTTTCTGTGATTGTGTCAGATGTGCTCAGTGAGGGAAGGATGTAAGAGGGGAGACTGTTGGAGCATGGAGTGCATTGCCCCCCCGGTGCTTGGTGGGCTCAGGGAGGAGTTTGGCCGGCCAAGCTCGAGGGGGGCTCCTTTGCTGGCCAGAGCTGCATTGGAGGCAGTGGGAAGCGAGGGCTGCCCCTCCTCGCCCTTGGGAGCCGCAAGTCCGGCCCTCACCCAGACCCGCTGGCTCAGCTTCCCCTCTCGGCTTCCCGGCTTGACCCCAGCCCTGCCCCTATGGCCCTGACAGGGGATCGCTGGGCCAGGCCAACACCAGCTCTGGCCCCGATCCTGACTGGGACTCGCCAGCCCATGCCCTGGCTCCAGGTGGTGAGGCTGCTGCTCCCGCCTGTCTGGCACCACTCGGCTCCCAGCTCCCCTTCCCCTGTGGAGCAGCCGCCCTCGCTGCATCCCCCCAGCTAACCGCAGGCAGCAGGGCAAGGACGGAGAGGGAGGAACCGCCAGGAAAGCAGGGTCAGGGGAACCGTTTGTGCGAGGGGTGGCGGCGATCACTGGGGAATCACCACGGATGAACCAAGGAGCAGGAGGAGGATGGGGAGGGAGACACGGACCTCACCTACCCAACAAAATGGTCATGGTCATGCAGGGCACCCCACTGCAAGCTGTAGCGCTGCTTTGAGCGGCTGCCAATTGCTGGGAGCTGTGGGGAAATGGGGTCAAAGGGTGCTGGTGAAGTGGCCCCCTGCATCCGGGGATTGGTTGCCAGTCAAGAAAACAACTAATCCATGCTTTTGGCTTTGGGGGTGGCAGTAAAATAAATGAGGGATAGGAGAGAGCAGCGTCTTTTGCTGACTCCCTTTGCTTGCGTGGAGGAAATAGCACTAAATAATCCCTGAAGTTTGTGAGGCAGCTGAAATGTGCCCGTGCTGGACTGATTTTGAGGCAGGCTTTACAGTGGCCACCTTCCCTGGAGCAAAAGGTGTTTCCCCTCATGTTTCCAACAAGTCACTTACAGCCTCTTGCTGTTGACATCTTAGCCACAAAAATCATTTCCCAGCCATATTCATGCTTCTTTTCTGTCAATATTTCCCTAAATGAGTATTGCTGTTTTGAGCATCCAGAAGGGAGGAAAAAAGAGACAGAATTAACTGACAAGCAGTGGCAATTTAGAAGAAAAGTGGGAGGAGAATGAGGGGAAAAATGCATAATAAAATGGAAAAAGCAGTGTTAAAACCCCAGTCCGGCTTACGCTTTAACAATCAAATCATGAAGCCCCAAGGAACTGTTTGCCAGTGGGATAAGAACATTACAGGCTAATTTTTTACACTAAAAACTGCAATTTCTTCTCTTCAGCTGCCCATTTTGTAATGGCTGCAGGATGCTACTGAGCACACTGCGCAGCAAAGTATATTAAGGCATATGAGGATATTCACTGATGCAGTATCGACCCCATTACGTGCTCCTGCTTTAATGAGGAACTACCAGCAGCCGCAGCAATGAGAGTGTTGCAAATCCATTGCAATTTTTTATTGCCATTTAATTTAATAGTGGAGGAAATTTGCAGTGAGAAAACCTCACAGTGAAATTAATAGTTCAATTTGGACAGGCTTTACTCTGTAGATAATGTAATTGTGTTGGCCTCGCCTATGATATACTTGTGTAATATTCTTAATGCAGGAGCAATATAATAGAAAGCTGGCTAAATATCAGGTATTATGTTCACATCATAGCTCTTAGTCTGGGAAAGAAGGAAGAATATCCCATATTCTGCAGAAAACAAACAGTGGACATCTCTAATCTTAATCTGGTGCTGTAAACCCACTGTCTGCTCTCACCGAAATGGTGCCGATTCCTTGTGCAGGTCACTGCTCCTTGGGAAGGGAGAAGAGCTGAGCGAGCAGGCTGGCCTATGGAAGACCTTGCAACCTCCTGAAGATCAGTCTCATCCAGGACCTGTTGGGATACAGCTGTATGAGCAATGAATCTGTAGCAAAGCAACCAACTTGTTATTGGAAAATGACCATGAACCCTTCTATTTAGAATCTGGATATCTTTAATTGTTTCTCTACATCTTTTTTTTTTATTCACAGGAACATTTGTATCATGTCTCCCAAAGCATACTTGGAGTCATATGTTCATGGAGGGGAAGACTTGGCCCTGTAGGAATCACTAGGAATTTCACCACCGGTATCAATCTTTCAGGATGTCACCTAAGATTTTAATTTATGTGTATGTCTTCACTCACTCCTAGGCCAACACCCACACAGTAGAAATAACTCTGAGTAGATTGCAGACTGCTAGTTATCATGTATGTCATGATAGATAAATACCATAACTCAAACACAAAGAGAAAGTTCAGAAAAAGTTCAGATTTATGTGCATGTAACTATTAACAGAATGGAAGAGACCAAACTGAAGAAAAGGAGATATTAAGTATATGGCAGATGAATTATAATTTTTGCATTTGTAGAGTTATTAATTTCTGTTTTCTCTATTATATAGAATATGGAGAAAACAGAAGAATATGGGAAAAAATAAAGCAGGATAAAACAAACAGGTTGTATTTTTCTGTTTTTTTGTTTCTTGCTCTTGTAGGATTACCGTAGAGATTTTGTAATTTTTTCCCTTGAGGGATTTCTGTTTTATTTTTCTCAACAAAGAAAAGAGTCTGTGGAAGATAATGACTGTATGTGTAACAGCATTTAAATCACCTAGGTAAAGTCTACTGCTAAAATGTTAATCAACATTTGGTTTAGAAGTGTTCAGAGGAAAAGAAAACAATGTAGTAAATAATAAATTTACTTGCCTTCAGACTGGGTTGTGAAATGCCTCAGAGAATGGATGGATTCAACTGATGAAGACAAAAAGATGTGTTGGACCATTTGTCTAAGCACAACAGAAGAATTCATAAGACTTGACAATTTTGGATGTTTGTTAGGATTTAGTTCTGTTCTAGGAAGAATAATGAAAGCCATCAGTGATTGCAGCAGGCTGGAAATTGGCATCTGAAAGTATCGGGAGAAGCCTGAATTGTCTCCACTGGCATATCCGGCAATCCTGAAAGGCAGAAAGCTGAACTGTGAGGTTGTGATGTCGTTCTAGCCATTGGGGAGCATATTTATTTGATCACTTTTGACTGTTGGAGATGGCAAACAGAGTCAAAAACATTTTGTCTGAAGTGGTAATATAATCCCATAGTATATCCATGTTCTAAAGAAATGTTGATTTTGTCTAAAATACAATAGTCATTACAGTTTTATTGTTTACTTATCCTTTAAAAAAAGAGATCCAAGAAATACTTTTGGTCCGTGAACATACAACAGATGCAGGTAATAAATAAGGACTCTCATCTCAGTTTATATTGTTTCCTCTATTTCCAGCCTTCGTGCTAAGTAAAATTATGTTTAAAAGCCATAGCTAAGGAGACAAGTGCGAGGTCCTTTAAGACAGATACCTGGCACTGTCTTCAGCCTGCCTCTCTGGGGAGCACTATTTCGATGATTTGTCTTCTGTTTCGGTCGCTCTGGGGCTGACGTCATACCCTCGCTATCAGAGGAATTGTGCAGCAGTAAGTCTAGATCAGTCTTTGCTGTGCCAGCCTGTTTCTTTGGTAAGTACAATTTAAAATCCTGGGGAACCTTCCTTCTCTTTTATAGTGTGCTCTGAACTGAACATATCTCCTGCAGAACTGCGATTTTCAGAAGGTGGGTCTGGCAGACCTCTTCTACATGTTGCATGATAGACGCCCATGAGTTTATAATTATCTTTTAGAGTTCAGCTAAAGGATCCCTCACTTCTAGACATGGCGGAAGTGCTCTTGGCGTGGGAAGGAGAAAAGCTCACAAGAATTTGTTTTATTTTACTGGGAGATGCAGAGCCATTCCTCTGTCACCAGTTTTACAGGATCTCCAGGAAATTGGCTGAGTTGCAAGAGACAAGATCTATGTTTTAATCTGTTTTGTGTTTCCTTGCTGTCCTCAAGGCTGTCTTCGGACACACATCTACCTTTGGGACTATGAGAGAAGCTATACGCTAGTTGGTAGGTGCCCCCTCCACCTCTTTACAGCTCACTCCACAGTGCAGACTGAGGAAGATGAATTTATTCTCATTCTTAATTAGGCTAGCACCAGATTTCTTACAGAGATTTCTGGGTGCATAGGTGAGCGTGTCCCCACCCTGCCTGCCAGTGTCTGAGCCCACGGGGAGCTCTGCAGAACTAGACTATGGTTACCATCAAAATGGCTAGGTCTAACCCTTGTGTGCACAGGGGGATCAGAGCCATGGGGACAGCATCTTGCACTGCTCTGGTGAAGGTGATGAATGTGTTTACGTATCTGAGCCAGAGAGGGTCCACTGGGGTGAACAAATATAACTAGTAAACAGCATAGCAAGCTCTGCAGAGATACTGTGGTCAAGCAGCCTGAAGCATCAGGAATGCTATCACCACATTTTATATCTGTTGAAGTATTTAGACAGTGCAAATTGCAAAGCTCATAAATAGAAATAATAAATTCTTGAAAGAACAGATATAGAAAAATATTTCCCTTACGAAAATCATAAACAAATGCAGTTCCTCCCAGCTTCCAACATCTCCTGAAACTGCTCTCTGAACAGAAACATCTGTCTCTTGGATAAATCCAAGTCTCTCTTAATACAACACAGCCTCTAATTTGCTTCCTCCCTTCATCTGCTTTTAGCCTTGTTAGCCCTGCCAAGGGTCTGTGCTGAAATTGCCATTTCCTAGACAGATGCTATGGTCACAGGGGGACCTTGAGCTGTGGCTGATCACCTCCAAGAAGTACTTGCTTCATTCAAAAGATGTGGGAGAGCACAGCTTTTGCAGGGAGGAAGAGTGCGACTGATGGCTCTCCTCTAAAGGCTTCGGAGCCGAAATCTGTATGGAAGTGACTGGTGCTTGAATGCATTGGCTTTGGGTTGATCACTGTAGCCAGACAGGAGTGACCAAAAGCATTCACAGCAGCAGGATAAACACTGCTTCAGGACCACGATTCCTTTCCTTTGGATAATTAAGTTTTGCAGAGTTGAGAGTGGATGTCTGAGTCTCATAGCCTCCCTCTTTCCCCCGCCTCCTTTTCAAAGGATGATATGGAGGAAAATCAGTCTGGTGAGTATTACCAGCTTCTGAACTTTGCACAGTTCCCTAGTCCCACTGTGCCTGATTTTTTAATATCTTTCCTAGAGAGTAAAAATTAACACTTTATTTTTAGAATATATGTGGAGACAGAAAAGTGCTGTATTTTCTGTGGAGAGTATTTTCACTGAGGTGAAAGAGCAGTTGAAATGTGTCTCCAGGTGGAATGAAATTCTGGGGCTGTTCTCCCCTCTCTTGCAAAGTCTCCCCTCTCGTCACTACCAGGTCACTGCTCGAGCCCCTTCTCATCTCTAACCCAGCTTTGGCTGCTCTGTGGAGGGGAGCTGGCCTGGAGGTGCCTAGAGCCAGAGGAGCTCCTGCAGCCGGAGGAGCATCTCTCCCATAGCTTCCCTCTCCTTGCAAAGAGCACTTGCCCAGAGGCACAGTGGAGAAGCAAAGTGCATCCACCTAAGGAGTCCTGAAATAGCTCTTCTCAGGGACAGGGTTTGGGCAATAATCCTAATGTGGAGGGTATCCATTGCAGTGCCTTTTGGGGACAACAGGAGAGACGGGCCAGCACCTGGGGGAGGGGTTTCGAGGAGCTCAAAAGTAGAAGGCTTAAACTTTCCTTGTGCTGTCTGGGGTTGAAATCTGAGGCTCTGGAGCAGCATATATTGTATGGAGTTGTATCTAAGTAGCTTCCCAAGATGAGTAAAATGAAGTAGCTAACATCCATGGTGTACAGTTCTCCCCCACCATTTCTGTGTGACGGAGAGAGAAGGAAGGGGGAGAGGTGATGGATGGCATTTGTAGGGCGGCCTCACAGAGCCCATAGCTCTCCTGGGGTGTTTTGTTAGCAGAGTGAGGGATGCACTTTTTGAAGCGGAAACGTTCACAGCGATAAGGATTGAGATTTAAAAGCCAGGTCTGAAGTCTTCAGAAGCAGAATTGTGGATCTGCATGAAATAATCCAGCTGCCGTAGACCTAACTCTGACACTTGCTTTGGGTGTCTATGAAAATGTCCGAAATGATGGTGCACCCCTCCAGGGATTTTTTTTTTCTCATTATTGGAGACTTAGCAGAAGACTTGTAGCTGGGACAACAGTGGCACCTAGTGGTAAGCGAAGTGACACCCCACACGTGCCACAGTCTTCGTTGCCACCGGGCATCCCCGAGCGCTTTTGCGCTTTCTGAGAAAATCCCATCCCTGACGCTCGCCCTACGGGTGCTCGTGCCGGGTCAGCACTAGATGCAGAGGGGATTGCGCTTCTTCCAAGCGACGCTTCTGCGATATTTTAACATAGGAGTTTTTCTGAGTTTTGCTTAATGGCGAATGATAGAGTGACTTTGGTGATACAGCTTTTGTTTTATATGTTAGTTATTTTATTTTAATACAGTTTTAAAACAGAGGCTGACATGGAGTCACATTTTGTTCTGCAATCGGTGTGGGTTAAGAGTATATAAAAGCCTGGTATGGACACCACCTACTCATCCTAAAACCTAAGACATCTGTGGGTCTCACACTTCCATATATGTCTAGCACCTGTGTATGTATATATTTCATTAGGGTGTTGAAATGAGTGATCATTTGGAAGAAAACTGGAAGAAAAGCAATTCTGCTCAGGAAACATCTGCAGAAAGAAATGCCTCTCCTCCTAAGGACTGCTCAATAACACAAAAACAATTGGTATGACTTCTCAGGTACCATTTTATCAATCAAGATCCTTGCCATTGCCTTCCATTTCTTCCATATTTATTAAAAAAAAAAAAAAAAAAAAAAAAAAGTCAATAGGGAAATACCAGTAATAACAAAGGGAGAAGTGAGCCAAGTCTGCAGTGCAGTAATTTGGAGGGCTAAGAGCACTTTAGAGCCTGAATGAGACAGGAAGGGGGGAACCACAGGGTCACAGAGCAGCTGGGGTTGTGAGCGACCTCTGGAGATCACCTGGCCCAACCCCCAAAATAGAAGAGCGCTCTTGGAGGGAGGGTTGGCTATCTTTTAAGGCTTCTTTAAACTCTGAAAGGTGGCCCTTGTGTTAACCATTTAAATCTCCATAGCTTATTATTTGTTTCCAGTTTGAAACTACATAATTTATGATCAAGTGGAGTGATGAGGCTGAAAAATATTTTATACAAAAAAATCTACTCCACGCCCAAAAGCAGAAATGTCTGAATATTGCAGGTGGATGAGATTGCCCTTCAGGTTTTCAGGAGGATACAGGTGAAGATGCACAGCATCAGCCACCTGCTGTCAAGGGCACATATATGTTTCAAAGTCACCACACCAGCAGATCTGATTGAACTCCCACTGCTTTCACCCTGAGGTGCTACCAGGGCACTCCCTCGGTTTTGAAAAATCACCAGGGCTTCTGAAAGGAATGACACCCGCCAGGGAAGCTGGCAGGTGGCAATTCATCTTGTTAACCTAAAAGGAGAAAAGATCAATTTATACATATGTTTGTGCCTCTGCATAATGCATGACAAATGGATGTACAATGTCCACAGGCATTGTCCAAACAAAACCTCTTTGACATAATGTCCGTGTTCATTTGCATTGACTTTAGACATGACTGACAACGCACATGGGCTGTGTGGAGAGGCAGTACACAAAGACCCTGAAGAACAAGAGCCAATGATTTTTTAACCCCTAAAACTAATCAGCACTTTTATCTAATTGTAAATATGAATTCCAGAAAATATGCAAGAAAAAGCTTCCTCTTATTTCTCAGCTGTGTGACTATTAAAGGTGTTCAGCTTGGCTTTCTTGCCTTTGCCTGTGCTTTTCTCACACTCCTCATTTCTGTGACTGCTTGCTTCCCACACCAGTTGCTCATCCAGACCTCTTCCTTGTCCCCAGATTGTTTGGACAAAGCTGGGTCATGGGCACCTGAGGGAACAGGGACAGAGGAGGGTTCAGAGGGCTAACCCAGCTGAGATGAGTATAGCTATAGTACTTGTTTGTACATTATGGCTAAAATTGAAGAAAAAATACTTGACTTCTGCCACAAGACAACCTTCAAACTCCATGCCACTGTACCAGAGTTAGAGTCTGTATTGAGTCCGGGCTGTTCTCTCTTCTCTTAGGCTGCAAATTTGGTCAGAGGTATAATCAATTAACAGCTAGACAAGCAAACATTTTAAATGATGTGATTCTTAATTTAGGTTGGGTTTTGTCTCACCTTCCTACCTGTGTTGTTTTAAATTATCAAGAATATTAATTTTAATGGCATTTGGAAGCCTGCGAGGGCATTTAGCAGCCAATAAATACTCAGTCTATTTGTAATTTTTATAACTTTGCTGTTGTCTTTTTTATTTATAGCAACAAATAGAGAAACAACTAAAATGCTTAGCCTTTCAAAATCCAGGACCTCAGGTAGCTGACTTCAATCCTGAAACAAGAGAGCAGAGAAAGAAAGCACGCATGTCACAGATGAACCAAGATTTTTTTTACAAGCCCAAGTAAGATGTGCTAATTTATTACAGAGTTTACTTTTTAAAAATTGCTATTATGCTGTTTAACTGAAGATACATGAAATGAATAAAAGCATTAATATTTTTCAGAGAGATTACTTATTAGATGTGAAAGTTGTGCTGGGAAAATAAGCTTTTTCAGTGTGATTTAAAGGAATTTTGACTGACTTCTTTGGTGCACACATTTTTAATAACAGTGCCTATTGCAATTAGCATCTTATGCTGGTATTTCAGTATGTTGTAAGGGTGTTGAAATACTTGTTTCTGATCAGACGTTTTCCACATTAGTTCTGTTTAGTCTTTGAACATGTTGAAGTGGTCTCTGAGAATCACTTTTTTTTTTTCCTCTTTCCTGCAGAATTACAAAGAAGTATGACAAACACGGCAGGCTGCTTTGTAATAACGCTGATTTGTGTGACTGCCTGGAAAAGAACTGCCTGGGTTGCTTCTATCCTTGCCCCAAATGCAATTCAAACAAATGTGGACCAGAATGTCGCTGCAGTAGGAAATGGGTTTATGATACAATTGAGACTGAGGCTGGGGATGTGATCAGCATGTTGCCATTTATTGTCCCTGACTGATGTTGTTCTGGTTTTTATTTGCATCTGAGCAAAGTTCTTCTTTCTTCTAATTTTATTAAAGTAAATCTTGGCTTTATGAATTGTCCCTAGTGAAGCGCCTCCAGTGGTGCTTGTGCTTCTTTACCACTGCTACCCAGCACATCTTAACCTTCTCCATTAGGCACAAGTATGTATTTTGTTCTTCCCACTTCTTGCCAGGATTGCTGAGGCACCTAGATAGTTTCTCCTAAATCTTGACTTTCTAAAAGTGAGGGTGTCTGGACTGCTGTGGGCAAGCAATTTTCTCACCCTGGGAAGCTGAATCACATTACTTGGAATCAGCTTTTCCTTACTAATTTCTTTGCCTGTGCATTTACTCAGACGTGTGATACTGCTATCCATTTGTGAATGCTTCTCTAAGCATCTTTCCCTTCTGACGCATTCATGCCTTGTCTGTACGAGGCAGGGCACGTTTGAAATAACACTGTCCTTAACACTGTCCTTTGAAACTATGTCACCACTTTCCAGTTCCCCCAGGATATAAAGGGGAGTGGAAACTGCTCTCCAATTCTTTCCTGTTGCCCAGTGCTACAAGACTGAAACCAACACGTTCAGTCAGCAAGTTTTTCAGCATATTGTGTGCTTGCCTTGATTAGTCATTAATTATAGCTCAGGCTAGAGGTAAATAGATTGCACTTTTTTTGCTGCTGGACAGAAGTCTCTTCAGTTCCAGGAATTTCCTCCTTACCACGAGTCATGGCAGATCTGAAATACCACAAATTATACCCTATAGTCTTATGAGGTAGCTGTTCTCGTTCACTGTGGGCACTCTGTGTCTCCTCTTGCACCCTACTGGAAAAGTGAGGGTCCGTCTGGCCCCTGAAGGGAAGAAGGCTGCCGGTTGCCCCAGACCACCAGGAGCATGCCACTAGGTGGGAACCCACCCCCCAGGCCCTGGGCTTGCTGGGTTTCCTCTGTGCCATAGACTCACTCTGAACTTGATAGAACCAGTAGCTCTTCAAGAAATAAAATTAATTTACATGGATAGGAAGGGGGGAGCCTTCCCTTGAAATAACCTCAAGATCTGAAATGGGCAGGTTTGAATTAGCTTTACTTTTTTTCCACTAACAGGCAAAGAATGAACAGTTTCTCAAGTGGATTCCTCTGGATAAGGCTATATGTTAAATCTTTGAGTAATGTGATTAAACCCAGATTGGTGTAAATCTAGAATTCCATTATTAAGTTCATTGTTTGGTGTTACTTTGTGTTTTTTAGCATGGATTTTGACCCATCACAATCATAGCCAAATGCAGAGAGCAAAAGAGCTCCATCACTGACACACTTAATGCAACTTTGAAAATAAAGCTGAAATCCAGCAGTGAGAACCAGGACAAGGATACTGAAACCGCGAGTGCGCTGCAGTGGCAGTTCTGCTGTGGTTTGAGAACAGCTCCTCACTATTCCAGGCAATGATCCTGCCAACTTGGCTCTTAATTTCAAATGAGCAGCTGACAGCACACAAGAAGTCCTATAAGGGCAGCTACCAGCAAAAAAGCAAGACCAATGTCACAAGTATTGATGGTGAAACTTACTGGTACATGTACGTATGTAAAGGTAATAACAGAGTACCCTTGTCTGATAGCTTTTGTTAGGCAATTACATAATGCCATACTGGAGGACTTTTGCAGGTGGTTTTTAAACCAAATCACTACCAGAGAAAGCTGAGGAGATTTCTTAGCTTCTCATGAAATCATCCAGTCTTTAGATGACATTAGATCATCTTTTTGCCTCATAAGATATCGGTCTAAACCGAATATGTTTTTGCCTTTGGAATAAGGTTGCTTTGGAAAGCTAATGATTAAGGGCAAGCAGCTCAATGAACTGTTCCACAAGGTCTGTCACTTTTTCTTCTCTCTGTCCCCCAAATTATACAGGTTAAACAGTGTGTGACACTGCCACTTTACTTAACCTATCTGTTCCTTGTCCACATGGCTGCTTTGCTGATAGTCACCAGTGATTCCCACTGTGGCTTAAGGAAAGATGAATACACAGGTACATATTAAAGTATACACTAGCCAGGATACCATCTGCCAATCTCTTGCCTAAAAATTGATTCAATTTGTTTAATTTGAATTCACTGTGCCTTCCACTTTATCCCCCTTGTCTTACAATCCATGCACATCTGGAAGGAGATATTCACTTTCTGCTTTATTAAATACTACATTTTTACTTTATTACTGCAAGGAAATCAATCTTACGTGAATGAACAATGTGTGTCTGTATGATTTTTGTGCAGATGAGGACGTTTTTTCCCACACTAACCTCCCATTTGCCTGGGCCTCGTCCTGTTGAGATCCATTTGATTCCAAAGACTCAGCTAAGCAACTTTGGCCATGTATGAACTTGTATGCAAAAGAGAAAGCATACCTGAGGCTTTACCAGATGAGTTAAGCAAGAGACTGGGAGTTTTGAATAAGGCCTAGATATTTCAGTCAGAAGCTCAGACCACTGAATAAATCCTCCTGAGTTAACATGAACTTCTGCATATTGGCTAGGGGCCACTCAATCCCACTGCATCATTTAGAGAAAAATGAATACAAACTGTTATTGAATTTAATACCGTATGTCAACATCTTTTGAGGTAAGAACCCTGTAGTTAATATTTGCCAGTCTCTGTGATCCATACAAACACAGAAAGCCATAAAAAAAGAGAAATAATATACTTTGAACTTTTTTCTGAACAACTTTCTTGATCCTTTTAACACCTTCTATCAGAGCACAACTGGACTTTCTCTATATATGTCTAAACCAGAGTAGAACAGAGATTTGACTGACTTCAGTGAGAAAACTAGAAGAGCTTGACTAAAGAAATATCAACCAATATTTTCTGGATAAATATTTAAGTGAATATGCCCTAGGTAAATATTTGCGTCGGAAACATTACAGTTTCTGTAGCTCTACTGAGTTTCTTAGCTAGTGATAGTGATATTGATTGTAGCTTCTCCTTTGACACATTGACCATGATCTTAAAACATTTTCAAATAAATTATGCATGTTTCAGTGGACCTTTCTGTTTAATCCCATTCTACTTGCAAAACAGATATATCAAGTCTGAGCTAACCGCAACTTTAAATATTTGTTAGAGCATAATATTTGCATTTCATTAACCCTAATTTGTAATCTTGGCATGAACCACGGAAAGATCTGCTATCCTACTATTTCCAGAGGTCATGTATCTTTTCTCCAATGACCTGGCCTTATAAACTACTGATTTGCTTCCACCTCCACTCAGGTGCAAATGTATGAGTACTGGTTCCTTAAAGGATCATATCTGTTTGCGTTATAATTGAGTAAATTAAGGTCCATTGTCCACAGCTGAATTTGCTGTACGCTCATGGATGTATACAATTAAAGGGAGTGCACTACGCAGCCCTGATTTCTACTGTGAAGGATTGTATCACTCAAATAATCTCGTTCTCTTCATATGACTAGATATAAGTGTTCCTGTATAAGCATAAAATAGCAAACTATAAACCAGCATATAGAACCAATAAAGTGAAATTCCCCTGCCCTTGTTCATTTTGAGCAGCATCTGACATTGCAAGTAGTCCTGTTAATTTTAATGAGATTACTCATACAGCGGAACACAACTAATGACATAGAAAGAGTGGCAGATTGTTTCATAATGATAATAGTCATAGACAAAAAGTCACAGAGGAGTATTTACTTCTGATAGATGTAATCTAACTGAAACACTTAAAACGTTAATAACTTTTACAAAAAAGTTATTTTCTCAACTAGATTTGAAGAGTCAAGCTATTTGATACTAGGTAAAAGGCAAAATTCAATTCCTGCCACACAAATTTATTGTCTGTTAAATGCAATTCAGAGGTTCTCCTCATATCCACAGAAGTATTTCAAAAAGAGATTTTTTCAAAAAGAAATGCCTAAATGAATTTTAACTAAAGAGTTGAGTGATGAGAAAAGTCTGTAAAAGAAATCATCCTAAAATAATACAAAAGCTTGCTTGATATTTGTGAAAGAACAGAATATACAGTTTAGTTTCTGGAAAGGATAAGTCAAGGAGACTGAGCTTTTCAAGGCTGTTTTAAAGCAATTAAACTTGCATTAGAGGCTAAATTCTCTAAAGTCTCAGTCACCATGCCTAAGACTTTGTCATAGGGTATGAGCAGATGAATCTAAAAGCCCATACAACACTTCCACATCTACGTAGAATATTTTGAATCGAAGAGATGGATAATTTAAGATAGCTGATAAAAAAATAAATTAAATTATTTAACACCATTACCTCAATGAAAAGTCCTATTATTCACATTGGAAAAATAAATCATGGGTATACAAAGCAATAATAAATCAATGGATGTACAGGAAGTCACAACTTCTTATAATTTATTTTTTAGAAACTTAAATAATGCCTCCATTTTTACAGGCCACTGCTGGAACATTACTGTATTATAACATTTCCATTATTCTGAAAGAAAGGCATTAGGAAAAAATTATTTAATTGTGCACTTGACAGCATGTTGTCAAGTTGGCTTCATTATCTAGTATCTCCAGTCAATTCCTCGCCTTCCCGTCCTCCTTCAGAGGAGGGGAGGAAGGGACCCCCAGAGGCCTCTAGTCCAATCTCCTGCACAAAGCAGGTCCAGCTGCAGCGGGTTGCTCAGGACCCTGTCCAGTCACAACTTTAATATTCATTGTTTTGCATGTTCATTTGATGCAGCAAAGCATGAAAGAAAACACTTTGAAATAGGAACATGCAATTATAAAACCAGAGAACTGGCAGCAAAGCTGAGTGGCATATCCTATACCCATATTTTGCACTTGTTAAAATAAATAAGTAATTGCCCAGGCTTCCAACTGCCCTTATTCTTTTTGGCTGACCCATGTGACAAAGTTCTGCTTTCATGGGGAGATTCCCCAGCATGAGAATGAAACACCCATTTTTCTTTTCCAGCCAAATGAATCTCATGCAAGAATACTCTTTTCACGTTTCACAAAAATGCAGAAAAATAGATGAAGTATTTGAATGTAATTATATTTCTCTAGAAAAACAGCTTGAAAAATGTAGCTGCCTTTCGTAACAGAGGTCGTGGGTCCAGCTTCTGGTAAGAGTTGTGGTATGACCGTCATTAACAGTCTCAGCTAGGAGCTCTCTGTTTTAAAATGCCTGTTGGAGAAAGGTCAGGACCGTCACTCTTTTCCTGAAGCTGGTTCTTAAGGCAGAGTTTATTTAAACGGACATAATCATTTCAAATGTCCTGGCTGAGACCCTGGTTCTGTGGAAGCTAACGGCAAAACCTCCCCTCACGTCACCAGGGCCGAGCTTCCACCATGCGTGTTTGCAAGACATTGCTTTGCAGCGCACCAAAAAAATTCCAGACTTTTCCCGTACCGTAATTTATTACCATATACCTTCAACCACACCGTACCAACCGGATTTTTAATGTTTTTATTCGGCGCCCTGGGAGAGGCAGGTTTATAGGGTCGCTTGTCCCGCAGGCCCGATGGCGGGCAGGCGCCGCCGCCACGTCCGCGCTTCGGGACGGCTGGCGCTCGCGCAGCACGAGCTGGCAGAGCGGCTACCGAGCACAGCGCGGGGCCACAGGCGGCCACAGGCTGCCACCGGCCGCGTTTTGGGGGAATTTAGCGTCGACTCGGCGTGAAGCGCCGCGGGAGACCGCCGTCCACACCAACAGCGGCCCCGCCCACGCCCCCCCCCCCCGGGGCGCGACACGCGCGGGCGGCGCGGCTTGGCCCCGCCGGGCTCCCGTCGGCCGCTGCCTGGGGTGGGGCGCAGCAGCAGTCATGGCGGCGCCCATCGTCCCGGAGACTGAGAGGTACGGAGAGCCCGCGGCGGCGGGGCGGGCCGGGGCGGTCCGGGGCGCGGGGGCCGGGGCCGGGGCCGGGGCCTCCGGCGAGCCTGACCTCCGCCTCTGCTTCCGCGCAGCATCCGCAAGGCTGTGACGCTGTTGAACGCCGTGGCGCCGGGCCGCTTCCCGCGCCTGCTCTCCCGCCTCCTCCAGAAGCTGCACCTGAAGGTCGGGGGGCCCGGGGGCCGGGGGGCGGCGGCGGTGCTCCCCGGGAGGGGGCCCGGGCGGGGGGCCGGGGGGCGGCGGCGGTGCTCCCCGCGAGGGGGCCCGGGGGGCGGCGGGCGGCCCTGCGTGCTGCAAGGATCGGGGGGGTTCGGGTGCCCCTGCGGCAGCGAGCTGCAGCCAGGTGCCGTGCGCTACCGTGGCTGCCGCGTCCTGCGCGAAGCGGCAGGAGTCAGCCGGTAAACAACCACTGCAGGTCGCGTTAGCGGCCGTCCCTGGGGATAAACAGCCTGTGGACGCTCCTGTCCTGCTGCGTTACGTGCACCGCGTCGCGCATGCCGGCTGTGCCTGCTCTGTGCTGTCTGTCTGCTCTCCTCGGGTGCCCCCGCTGCCCCCCGACCCCTCTCGCCTTAGGGGCACGCTGAGACACAGCTGAGCCACCCCAAACTCCCTTCCTCATCTCTCCACGTGCAAGGAAGTTTTCTGCTTAGGAAAGATATGGCACCGTATTTGCTATAGGATAATTCATTTCCAATAATTTTTTTAAATAGCATTTTTGATTTGAATTTCATCCACCTTTAATGTTTTTTTTTTTTTTATATAATCTGTTTCCATGTCTCTTCTGCGTGCCTGTCTGTGGACTGGCAAGAGACAAATGCTAGTGCTTCCTGAACCACTGTGTTAGGAGAAACAAGGTCCTTAGTTTTTTGCACAAACTCCACCCTTGTTCTTGCAGGGTAAAGACTAAAAGCTTTTTTTTCATTTTTTTTTTCATTTCTGTATCTCCTTAGGCCAAAGTCATCTGTAGAACAGAGGTTAAAAACAAAGCCCAAAACTCTGTAATGAATATTGTTGTCATCTTTACAGATGTTTTAGTTCAGGGGTTTTATTTTGCATGACAGAAATAAAATCAGTAGTCAGTTTCATGATGTAGTGCCAAAAGTCAAACAGATTAAATCTGTTTGAAACTAAAAATTGCAGATGGAACTGTAAAAGAAATGTTAAAACAAGTGATTTGATTGAAAATTTCTTTCAGCTTTATGAAATACTTTATATCTGTCAGTGTTATATTTCGTGTATTCCCTTGTTTTGTGTTTAGAAGAAATGCGTATATATAGAGAAAGTTTTTTTTATATGTATATATATATATATATACACACACACCACAGACGCACACAGTAAAAGTTAAAATATTGTATATTAGGAGTAGCAAGGATAGAAAATACAAACTTGCAGAGTCATAATTATGACCTCTGATATGTGGGTTTTTTTTATTTGACTGATATACTGGTTTTTTTCCCTACAAAAATTACTAGCTAGGATGCTGTAGTTATTGTAGAGGGTTTTGCAATTGTTTTGAATGGATAGTAGCTCATTAGTAACTGGAAAGTGTCACCAACTTACTAACCAGCTATTGAGTAGTTTAAAAAGTAGCTAATCACTATTGATATGAGCTGGATTTGAGTGAATAAGCTAAATTGAAAAGACTAATCTCATGGGTTATTCAGTTGTCCTTTCCAAAGTATCTGGCACTGGGGCATGTGGAATTGCTGGAAACTTTAAACAAGGCTTGGCTTAACAAAGCAGATACCTGGAGCTCTGCGTTTCCTTCTACCAGCTAATGATTCAAGTAATATTTTCATTTTGATATTCTTATTACAAACATTGTGACCATTGAAGCTTTTGTATAATTGCATTGTTTTGTTTATTCTGGCAGCTCAGTTGCTTTTTTGTGTTGCTTTGCAGTTTTGGATTACAAGTGATCTAAATATGGGGCTTTGATGTCTGTAACATAGATTTTTATTAATAATTACATATTAAAAGATTACGGTATCTGTTTTTAAGATACTACTTATTGTAATACGATAAATATGGTTCTTATATTTAAATGTACAGTACATTACTTTCTCAGTAATCTTTAATAATACAATGCACTATAGATTGTATTCAAATCTGACTTTCAAAATAACTTACATGAGAACTTTATTTCTTTTATAACAACATGGATAGTTTTCAAAACAGAAAAATGTCAGTATCCAGAGTGGCAGAAGCATATGTAACTACAATTTTGCCTTCTGTTTTCTCCGAGTTCTGGTTCGAGTAGTGCACTTCTTAGTCTTCATATTTTTATTTATAAAAGGATGTTGCAGATGATCTGATGTAGTCAAAACATAAATGTTTGCTTAGTAGCTTTCAGGTATATTTATTCAAATGCAGGGAGAAAGCATATTCTTGTGATGCATTTAAAAAAAAATCTTAGTAAGAGCCCACAATATCATGAGAAGTTCATTCTGATTTCCAGGGAAATGAATCACATTGTATTTTTCTGTTGGAAAACGGTTTTCCTTTGTTGTTTCCATTTAGAAACAAGTGGACAGCCACTATGTTTATAAAAATGGGGAGAAAGCTTTTTGTTTTGGCAAGTATGTTTTTGGTGGCTAAATAGACTGTCAGGAGTAACCATTTTTGTACTTCAGGCTGAAAGCAGCTTCAGTAAAGAGGAGGAAGAAAAACTTCAAGTAGCTTTTTCATTGGAAAAGCAGGATCTTCATCTAGTTCTTGAAACAATATCATTCATTTTGGAACAGGTACCATTTTTTTATCATTATAAATTGGTAGATATATATTTTTATCAGATTGTAGATTTCAAAAATATAGAAGTTAAGTTAAAAAGATATTCCTAAAAACATGCATCTCTAGTATACTCTATGTTTTGAGGGCTTGATTTTTTTACTGCTTCTGTTTGCATGCCTTACTGATTTGCATTGGACTAACTGTATTTGTGGAGTGACATTCCAACTAATGTAAATACAGATGGTGGGAACCAGCTTTGCATAACTATGAGAGAAATATTGAAAATTCTGAGATACTGTCTTTCCTTTTATTAATTCTAAGCAATCTCTCAATTTTTTTTAACTCTTAGAAGAAAAATATTTGCATTATTATTGAGCCACATAATGCGGCTGTAGTATTTGAATGAGGAGGTGACTGCATGGTGTAGAGCTAAATATCTTGTAATGGAAGAGGTTTTCTGTTTCTGCTGTGGTTAGCTAGTAGTCCACCACTCAGATGGGAAGCCAAAGTATTACACAGTAAATATGGCAACTGAAGAAGTCTGGGCTCTTTCTTAAATGGTCACAACTGGAATGTTATCCATCCTTTTCCATGCAAGTATAGTAGGTGTATTCTGTGCACTTTTAAAGGTCTTGTCAGGGCATGCATACTGACTCAGATAGGTCTGTTAGGGGATTTCAGTTTTATCCTTTCTTGCCATTTTTTGAGCATATGTTTTTTTTCTTCTTTATCTGATGTAGAAAACAAATATTTAGTCAAAAGTGTTTGTGATTCATTCACTTTGTTAACATATTCCACAGCATTAAAAAGAAAACAAACTCAACAGTCCTCCCCCTACCTCCTACCCAACAAAAAACAGGTTACATCCAGACTGGAATTCTGAATTTTCATCTCAGCTCAACCAAACAACTAATTTACCTGTCTTCTTCACTGCTCTTATTTTCATTGCACTGCTTCATTTATACAATTATTGGAGATGAATAGAAAAAGCAGTTGAGTCTCCTCTAGGACTTGCATTTATTTTGCATAAGAAAATGAAAGATAAATAGTGTCAGTCCAAAGAAGATTCCTGGTTGGAATACATCATGTGTAAGGACTCTTATTTTCTGCCTGACAGGCATCTCTTGAGAGTACCTGCTTGTTCTGTAAGAGCGTAATCTTTTTTAACAGCCTTTTGATCTGTGGTCATATCGCAGACAACCTAAGATGACTGCATGGTCTTTGTTCCCTGCTGTGTGGGTTTTTTTTTTTTTTTTTTTTGTTTTGTTTTTATCTTGCTGAACATGGTGGTGCCCTGCCCTGAAAGGAGAGGCCAACATGTGACACAGAGTGTTTATCACCAAAATCAGTACTTATATGGAGGAAATAGCTAACTTGCCTTTCTCGGCAAACTGAGCCTGCCTTTGCGGAATATTACCTTATAGTTAAAGCTTTCTTGAACAGCATGAATTTGGAAACGTTGTCCTTTCTTCATGGTCTCAGTAGACTGCAAAGCCCCCTTGTCTGTAGTGACAGCTGCTTTGGCATTACCTACAGTGAAGGCATGTACTTGTACTATTACTCAGATTCACCTGTGTTTTTTCTGCAATTTGTCCATCTTGAGAAGAGTCATTTGTAATATTACACTTAGACAGAACTGGGACAGCTGTACCCTTCTCTCTTCTCAAAGGGTCAAGGTGAACAGGATGCTTGCAGTCTCACAGTAGTATCACTAGTAAAAATCTTGTGTGAATGTGGAGGCCATCAGTGGTGGAATATATCTGGCACAACTTGTAGAGCAGTACTTCTACAATAGCAGTTATTTTTCCTTTTAACAGGCGGTCTATCATAATTTGAAGCCTGCTGCACTACAACAGCAGCTGCAAAGCATTCAGCTGGATCAAGACAAAGCGGAAGCATTTGCCAGTGCATGGGCGGCTGCAGGTCAAGATACGATTGAAAAGTTCAGGCAGAGGGTTTTGACCCCTCAGAAGGTAAACATTTTTCTAAAGGAGGGTAAAGCTGTATAGCAGTGTTTTAAAGCAAGGAATTTAAATTAAGACGCAAACTTCATGACAAGCCAACATAACAAAAAGGTGAAAAAGGATACCTAATAGATAATGGATAGATGCAATCAGAGGTGATTAAGTTCCATTGTCTTGAAGAGATGCTATATGCTAGCCAAGCTGCTGTAACTATTGTAACTTGACTACGTGTGTACTATCGGCAATGCGAAGTAATGAAACCTAAATATCCTTTGTAGATGTTTGGGAACGTGCTTTACAGTAGGGCAAGGATAAAATGTGCACATGGACAGTTGCAGTGTTCTGGCTTATGGGTGGCAATTTGTTAATTCTCTATAATTAAAGTGTGTATCTGAACTCCCCTGTCTTAAAATTTTGTAATCTGGTTGGATAGTGCATTTTGTAAGATACCTTTGGAGAACTTTTCTACTGTTGCATAATCTCATTTCATATGTGCCTGTTACCAGTTAAAATTCTCTTTTGATATATGCTGTGGAAGTCTGGCCTGTTGTATCTTTAGCCATGAATGTATACATCTATAAGCAGGTGTAACACATCCTTCTGTTGATTCCTAGTAAGCCTTCACCCACACAGGAGGTGTACACAGAACATACCAATTTCAGAGTAAAATGGTTCAACAAAGTTGTGGAAGACTGACTTCGTTATTCTTGCTTTATTTTTATCATTGCTATGTATCTTATCAGGATAAGAATTAGTTTGTTATTTCCATGGTTTGGTTAGTAAAATTTACTTAGAAAATGAATTGGATATATAAGGAACACGTAATACACTGGCAAAAACAGAACAACATAATTTATAGCAACAGCTTTTAGACTTTTAGGTGTAAAATGCACATTGGGAGAAGACAAGATACCTCTTGTCTGAGGTAGGGGCTAAAGATATTTAAACTCAGTACTGTGTAAAAAAAACTGTGTAGTTTTAGGCATAAAGTTTATAGAACTACAGTGTGCGCAATTATACTAACTCACGAACCCCACTAAGTAGGTAACTGATAGTGTAGGTACACAAAAATCAGTTGTTTGTGATACTGTGGCCTTCTGCCTTTTTGAAATGATATTTACCAGTGCCAAGCATAGAAGTCCCAACATTTAAATGCTAAGAGATCTGATGAGACTATAGGTAAGTATGACTTTCCTTTAAAGGAGGCAAGTCATTTGAAAATCAAGTGAAATTACAGAAGGTTATGAAGTTAACTCTTTAGAATACAGCATATGTGTGCAGAAATGGAAAGTAGTTCTGAAGATGTGTTACAAAGTAGCTGTCTGAGAATTTTCTTTATCTGCACTATGCAATGAACCAGTTTGCTTCTGTCTCCTCAGCGTATTGAGAAACTAATGCAAAACTAATACAAACAACTTTGGTCATCATTTGTTTCGAGTTCTCTGTGTGCTGAAACCAGTACCATGTACATCTGTGGTCTTTCTATGAGCTTGCTTGGGGGTGACATTGCTTTATATCTGTCTGTAGTTTTATGAGTCCTGCAAAATACAATGCTTCTCGTGTGTGTTAGGGTTTATGTTTTGAGATTCTCTGTGGCTTCACCACCATCTAATATATAGTGGAATTGCATTTTGCTACATCCTGTATAAAAAAAGCTTTAAATTGTCTTTTGTAGTTAAGCTTGCAAGAAAACTCCTGCAAAGTACCATGGTGAAATTCATTTGTTTTTTTAGTATGAAAGCAGGTTTACTTATAGATGTGTGCCTCTACATACACTGAAGTGTCATTGTCACTGATATTTTTTTCCAGCCTGGATGGCAAGTTGGGTTGAGTGCGAATGTAGCTGTTAAGGAGTAATTTGAATTTGAACCACCTTAATTCACTTTCTCAGTTTGTTTCAAGAATCTGTAAAGACTTAATCCCATAGACTTTGGTTTAGTGAAAATCTTTGTGAAGTTCAAGAGAGTTTTTCCTTGGCCAAGGAATTAAATCCACAGAACTAATTCAGCTAATGGGGCACCTGAGCAGAGAACGTTTAAAAAATGAAATGGGGTAGTGCAAGGAGAACTTGCAGTCTCCTTGTGTAGTTGATGTCTTATGAATGCAGTAAATGACTGCATGATCCTTCCATTATTTGCTTGTTTAATCTATAAGCAATTGCATAATACTGCGTATTTTCTGAGTTTTCTTTGTGTACCTTGAGGAATGGAGGAAAAAATATTCTCTTATTCATAATGTATTGTTCTAGCAGCAAGCATGCTATAAACTCATCAGCATCTCTGGGTTTAAAGTAAAAAAGTTGGAATCCTGAAGGATACTTAGAGGTGAATATTTGTCTATTTAGTATTAGATTTTAGATTTTCTTTTTTTAAGATTGGTTCTGAGACTGAATTAATTTTTGTTTAAAAGAAGAGATGTGTATCTAGTTATTAATACTTTCTGAAACATATGTATGTGTGTAACATTTGTTAAAACAATTGATCCTGTGACTGTGCCCTGTGTATAGGTAATTTACACATTTACTTGTTTTTATGGCCATATATAAAAAATGTGGCATGTGAGGAAGCCTTCATGATGCATGAAGTTCCTGACTTGTGCCATTAACTTCTCCCACAGGAGCAATATTATGTACAAATTTCTGCTGTGCTGTATTTCTGTTAATTGCCAAGAAAATATGACAATTCTGTTGCATAATTGCCAAAAACATAATCTTGAAAGGTATTTTTTTCTTAAAGATGGTTTATTCATGCTCTGTATATGTCTGAAGTTGGATTCACAATGATGCTTTTTTTTTGTCAAGAGTATGTCTTGCAGTTTTGTTGGAGATTCAAACTTTAGGAATATAGGTGTTGCTGCACTAGATCAGAAAATCTCTTCATTGTGTATCCTGCCTTTAGCATTGGCCTGCGCTACATGTTTTGGATGAAAGTGTATGGATGTGATCATCTAGTTACGTAGTAGCTTGTTTGAGGGCAATTTCTGCTTCACCTCATTGCTTAGAAGCCTTCTTATACTCTAAAAGCTGACTGTTTATCACTTGTGAAATATTCTACTTAATGAACATGGAGGTTTTGGTCTATATACATGCCTGATTTGTTTTTCACCACCTGAGTGAAATTTCATGAAGAGATATGGATTCATATATATATGTATTTTCACTCTGTATACCCACTTATCTTTTGATTTTTAAAGGATGTCCCTTTTTTTATTATGAGAAAAGATGAAGAAGAACTTGTGGTTTGCAATATCACTCCAGTCTGTTAAACTATATTTTTTTTTGTGTTCATTCTTGTTTTTTTTCTAAGCTACACAGTATGTGATTCCTCACTCTCATCCTGTGGAAGTCTCTCCTGCTTGTAATCATTTATATTATCTGTCTCTGACTTCTGTATCTGCTATACTTTATAAGAAACTAATGTGAATAGAATATGATATGTGCTTGCCTGGAATATTAATGTTTTATGCAGGGGCTTTGTAATATATATTTTTTCTTGTATGCTCTTTAAAATATACACATATACACACAACATATATGGCCTTTTGCTTGTTACTGCACACTAGTAGGGTCTTTTACTGACCTGTCCATGTGGTGTGCAGGATGGCACATTAATTTAGAATTCAGAGTATATATGAATATTTCATGCTTTTCCTCACCATGCTTTAGTGTACCTTTATCAACTCTGAGTTTTCTTTGCAATGGCTTTAGTGGGTGCATGCATGGGGTTGTTCATCTGGATCTGACTGATCCAGGGTCAGAATCAGGGTCATGGTGGTTGGTATTACTGAGGTCCTGATAGTTCTGCTCCAGCATGAGAAGGTGTTCAGAAGAAACTGTGTAGAAGGCATAATACATAATGTAACCAAGAAAGATCATATTGGCATTTTATTGTCTTTCCAAACTACTTTTCTAAAATCCAAGTGGCAAAATAATTTCTGGTCTCTCCTGGCATCCAGTACTTGTGAGTGCAATATTGTGGCAGTATTAAGAGAAGCTGCTATTAAATAAATCTGTTTTCTGTAGCATAGATATGAAAAGATCAGGCACTGATTTGTCTTTCATTTGTGTTTTAGGACAACATAAAATGTTTCACCATTTTCCTCTTTATTTAGAGGTATTAATGTCAGAGTCCAATACTTTGTGACCAGGTTCTTTTAGATATTCCACACATGGAGGGTGTAATGTTTAATATCAAAATTTAGTTATTTGAAGATATTACAAGGAATTTTTGATTTAGCAGAGTGATACAGCAATATACCAAAATCACAATACAAGTATACGTTACACTTGGGAAAATATAGCAATTGCAATATACAGTTCAATCATAATGGAAAAAGTGATCCCCATTACCAGTCTCTATAATATGCTCACTGTCATGATGCTGGGCGTCCCCAGTCACCGAGGAGGAACACATGGGTGGAAACCAGCTCAAGCCCATGGCTCTCTTCAAAATTCTTTTGTTAGTTGTTCAGTTTTTATACTCTGTATTGGGCTGAGCCACGTGTACACTCCCCCCTCACGCTGGTCTGGCTAACTCAGGGAGACATTCGCACTCTTTTGATGAACTCAGAAGAAGCATTTATGTAGTTGTTTATCTAAAACAAAGGCCACCTTCCTGTCCCCTTTTGTGTTGACATAAAGTCAGCTTTCTTTGCAACAGCTGTGATCAGTCTCACCCTACATTATTCCTTGAGCTTCATGGGCACCTCACCCTTGCCCATCTCTTCTGAGCCTTCCTCTATTGCAGAGGCTTATTGCTCAGTCACAACGCTTTGCACTTCAGATGTGGGAAATTGAAGGAAGAACTGATAAATTATTAACCCACGGTCAGAATTAGTGGGTAGCTGATTGTCCAGGATCATTAATTGATAATATTACTCATTAGTTTGGTTCACCACTGTTTAGGGAGAATGGGCCATTGTATCCAGTGGCCTACAGCAATGCTTAGATTTGGACTTCAGACCACTATTAGGGGAAGTAGTTTCTTACAGGTGTTTCATTCGTGTCTACATGTTTATTGTGTTTCTCTTGGACCACATTCCCTTCTTGCTCGCAAACTGCAGTTTGGATAAAAGCTGGTGTTATAAATTCTGGGTATATAAGTTGTATGCAATAGATGTAGGTGGTAATGTGCTGGCCAATAGCTTCATTGGGATGAAAAACCAAATTGAGTGTTAGTGCTACAGAACAGGTATTTCCCAGAGTACTGACTGGGTGAAGAATAACAGTTTCTCTGTGACATATTGAATGCTAATTTTGCTGTTGGAAGAAAGGTGTTTTTTTTCTTTTCTGAACTTAAACCTTTAGATTTTGTTGGTGCTGTGCTACTTGGTTGGCCATGAGGTTATTGTCTCAGGAGAGATGAATAAAAACTGTGGAGTGAAATTAAGACTGCGTTTAATAGCATTTATTTTCTTACTCATCATTTTTCTTCCTTGAGGTATACTCAGTCTTCAGCTGTCCAAGTTTTTTAATTATGTATTGTCTCCTGTTGCATTAATTGGTTCTTTGAGTCTTTATGTGTATCCCTTTATTATATCATTTCTGCAATATAATACAATCAGTTAGTCAGTTAGAATGATGATATTTCTTTTTGTTTTCTCTCTGCAAAGGAAAGCCAGCCACTGCCACTGTGAATTCTCATGGTTGTTCTTTTCATTGATTCTGTTTTTATTTTTATTTTTTAATCACCTGTATTATGTTCTCTGAAAGTTTTTCAGTAACTGATGTAAATCTGTCTTTTAAAAGGACAGTCAAGCCAAATTCCTCATAGACTTCTTGGATTGGAAAACTATTCATGGTATCTTTAAAATCTATTTAATTAAAGATCCACTTCTGTGTTACCAGGCAAGAGAAGTCTTTTTATAGCATTTGTGCGGTGTTACTTAATATAATGATGTGTGGGAATGCAACTAATGAAATTACCTACCTAAAACTCTTGACAGAGCTGTCAATTCTGTATCTTGTCTGGCTGTTTGAACCCATATGGGAAAAATTCTAAAGGTAGTTATCTCAGAAATTGGTCTTTTGCTGAGGGGTATATATGTAATGTGAATATACTAAATTCCCTGTGCTGAACTGTGGCAGATCTATAGAAATACTTCTCTGAAGCATTCTAAAATTGTTATCATGAGAAAAGAACTGAATTGGGGCTCTCTATATAAATATTTACTTCTTTGGAAAACTTCTGGTATCAGGAGAAATGTGTGAGTGATATTTCTCCTTATTCTGCAAAGAGAAAGCAAACATCTTTCAGTTTCTTGTTTGTCTTTGTTCAATTTGTCATTCTTACAGGGGCAACAAAGACAACGTCTTCTCCACGGGCATTGTCACAATGAACTGTGAACCAGCTTGCATTATCTGATGCCCTCACAGACAGTGGCAAAGAGAATATGAATGATTAAAGATGTAATAAAGATGCAGTTTTATACCTACTGAGATTTGTTCTAATAGCTAGTTACAGCCTGACCAAATCTGTTTAATCTTCCACTCACCCAACTTTACATTACATTTACAGGTGTTTTCATTATTTATTCATATTCATATTCAATTTTTAGGTACTACTTCAGTATCCCATAAGTATTCTTATTTTGATTTACTGATTTTTTTTTTCTTAAGAGTTTTTTTCCTATCCTTCTTACCCCTTCCATTCCCTGCCAAGAAAGTGTAAATGATAAAGGTTAAAAGAAGTTATGCTTCAAACACATTTAAAAATATCTGAAACCTTTGTTTTGTTCCTACAGGCAAACCAGCAGAATTTAAGGTTCGAAAGGAGTCCAATGCTTCTCTTGTCTAACTTCCTGTATAATACAGACCATAATTTTTCTTTAAAAAACAACTTTTGAAATGGGAGCCCAGCTGTCATTTCAAGGCTTGAAGCAACTGATAATTTCTAGGGTGTTTTTTGTGGTTAAGAAATGTTTTTGCCTTATTTCTCATTAAAGTTTGTCTAACTTCATCTTCCAACCACTGGATCTGGCTATGCATTTTTTTACTTGATAAAAGAGCCAAAGAATTGTTAGAAATCTTTTCAATGTAAGTGCTCATAGACTGGTGCATATTTGCACTCCATTTTACCTGCCAGTCTGTGTCCGCAAATTTCTCAGATAGAGCTTGAGTAAAACAGTACTTTAACTTTTACACTAAGTGAATCTCTAAATATATTAGGGTACTGGAAACTGGATTGTTGATTCCGATGTTTGTTATATATTCCTGTTCTCTTTGCTATCAAGCTAGCTGCTTTTCTTTTAAAATACTTGTAAAGATGAAAAATTCCAGCAACTAAAAATAGGGAAACATCTTTTGAAGTTTAGCACTAGATTTCTGTAGCAAATCCATGTCATACTTCTTTTGTTTCTTCCCTTTTGAAGTGCACTGTTACTTTTTGGTGTGTTGCTATTTCTTTTTTAAATTCAAAGATTTTTAAAAAATGAATTTTCTTGATATGGGGATTGAGTTCAACAGTCTGAAAACTGTCACTTTACCTGGCATACATGCTAGATGAGCCTTGCTAAAGAGTGATCTGACTTTATAACTGCAGACAAAAATAGTAAAGCAAACAAAATTAATACCAGTAATACCATCCACTAGGAGAATGCCATTCCTGGATGAAAAATCCAGTTAATTTTCTGTATTCACCCAATAAGATGACTTTAGATACGTAATTTGTGCAGTTTTTCCTTTTAGAATTGAGCCTCGGTCTGTATTTCTATTTTTTAAAATTGTAAAGTCTTACCAGTCAAATCCTCTCTGAGCAAAAATTGAGGTACTGGCTTCTTGGCTTGCTCTGCTTGCTTCCTCTAGAGTTAATTATAAGCTGAAGCTCCCAGTTTACAAAGTTAAAACACTTGCTGCTGTTCATTTGGTTTGTTTTCTACCTCTTAATGTCGCTGATGTCGTCAGGGAAAGTTGTGTTGAGGGATCTAGGATGTGCAGAGCAAACCTGAGGTGTGCCCTGTGGCTCTTTCCAGCTCCTCTGTCCCGCTCAGTAACGCCTGAATGGGCACAGAGAGAGAGAAACTGAATGTTGAATACGAGTGGGATTTACAGAGGACCGAAGTTTGCTGGGCAGTGAGGATGGTAGTACAAGCCAGATGGTTGGGAAGAAGGTGGTGAGTGGACAAGGGAGATGGATCTACTGAGAAGCTGGAGTTTGGATGCAAGGCAAGGAGCTAGGGGGAGAGACAGCAGTGGTTAATGCCATTGAAAACTTGTTTTGAAAGCAGTATTTGAATAGTTTGGAGTCAGATGTTCAATAATAAGGAGAAACAAAATTAGTGAGCACTGTTATACAGCATCCTTGTAGACGTAATGGTGATTTTTCTATATAGGTATTGTGTATGTAGTTTTTGTTTTATATAATGTACAGCTACTCCCCCCCCCCAAAAAAAAAAAAAAAAAGTATATATAGAAGGGCACTTGGGTATATGAGAAGCAGCTTTTTTTTTTTCCCCCCTTTTTCTTTTCTCTTGCAGACTAGTGAGAAAGGTCAGTTTGTCAAGGTACTTCTGCAGTGAAAGATCCACTGGACTGTGGTTGAGTTGAGGTGTGTTTATACAGTAGGAGGACAGATCTAAAAAATATTGTATACCTTAGGGTTTTTTCTTTGCTATTCAAGATGTAGTAGAGGACTACAATCAGAAGCTTTGCAAAGCTGTATGCATATTTGATAGTAATTATCTCTCTGAGTGGGCATACTTGAGTTCTAAGTATTGCTTCTTCTTAGTAGTGCATTATATGGAAGCTGGCCACCTCTGAGCAGATCATCACTTAAGTATCTTGGAAAATAATCAGTAAAATGAGTTTCCAAATGATTTGGGTGTCTCTGGTACATGAAATACTGAAATTACTATAGAGGCGTACCTCGGAGATATTGTAGGTTCGGTTCCAGACCACTGCAATAAAGCAAATATCACAATAAAGCAAGTCACACAAATTTTTTGGTTTCCCAGTGCATATAAAAGTTATGTTTACACTATACTGTAGTGTATTAAGTGTGCAATAGCATTATGTCTAAAAAAACAATGTACATACCTTAATTAAAAAATACTTTATTGCTAAAAGATGCTAACCATCATCTGAGCCTTCAGTGAGTCATAATCTTTTTGCTGATGGAGGGTCTTACCTCGATGTTGATGGCTGCTAACTGACTAGGGTGGTGGTTGCTGAAGGTTGTGGTGGTTGTGGCAATTTCTTAAAATAAGATGGCAATAAAGTTTGCCGCATCAGTTGACTCTTCCTTTCACAAAGGATTTCTCTGTAGCGTGTGATGCTGTTTGATAGTATTTTACCCGCAAAATACTTTTTTCCAAATTGGAGTCAATTCTCTCCAACCCTGCCGCTGCTTTATCAACTAAGTTTGTGTAATATTCTGAATCCTTTGTTTTCATTTCAGCCATGTTCACAACATCTTCACCAGGAGTACATTCCATCTCCAGAAACCACTTTCTGTGCTCATCCCTAAGAAGCAACTCCTCATCCGTTAAAGTTTTATCATGAGATTACAGCAATTCAGTCACATCTTCAGGCTCCACTTCTAATTCTAGTTCTCTTGCTATTTCCACCACATCTGCAGTTACTTCCTCCACTGAAGTCTTGAACCCCTCAAAGTCATCCATGAGAGTTGGAATTGACTTCTTCCAAACTCCTGTTAATGTTGATATTTTGACGACCTCCCATGAATCAGAAATGTTCTTAATGGCATCTAGAATGGTGAATCCTTTCCAGAAAGTTTTCAATTTACTTTGCCCAGATCCATCGGAGGAATCACTGTCTATGGCAGCTGTAGCCTTATGAAATGTGTTTCTTAAATAATAAGACCTGAAAGCTGAAATTACCCCTTGATCCATGGGCTGCAGAATGAACGTTGTGTTAGCAGGCATGAAAACAACATGAATCTCAGTGTACATCTCCATCAGAGCTCTTGGGTGACCAAGTGCATTGTCAGTGATCAGTAATATTTTGAAAGGAATCTTTTCTTCTGAGCAGTAGGTCTCAACAGTGGACTTAAAATATTCAGTAAACCGTGTTGTAAACAGATGTGCTGTCATCCAGGCTTTCTTGTTCCATTTATAGAGCACAGGCAGAGTAGATTTAGCATAATTCTTCAGGGCCCTAGGATTTTCGGAATGGTAAATGAGCATTGGCTTCAACTTGAAGTCAACAGCTTTCCATTAGCCCCTAACAAGAGAGTCAGCCTGTCCTTTGAAGCTTTGAAGCCAGGCATGAGCTTCTCCTCTCTAGCCATGAAAGTCCTAGATGGCATCTTCTTCCAATAGAAGGCTGTTTCGTCTACATTGAAAATCTGTTGTTTAGTGTAGTCACCTTCATCAATTATCTTCGCTAGATCTTCTGGATGACTTGCTGCAATTTCTGCATCAGCACTTGCTGCTTCACCTTGCACTTTTATCTTATGGAGACGACTTCTTTAAACCTCATGAACCAACTTCTTCAAAAAGCTTCAAACTTTTCTTCTGCAGCTTCCTCACCTCTCTCAGCCTTCATAGAATTGAAGAGAGTTTGGGCCTTGCTCTGGATGAGGCTTTGGCTTAAGGGAATGTTGTGGCTGGTTGGATCTCTTATCCAGACCACTAAAACTTTCTCCATATCAGCAAGAAGGCTGTTTGGCTTCCTTACCATTTGTGTGTTCACTGGAGAAGCACTTTGAATTTCCTTCAAGACCTTTTCCTTTGCATTCACAACTTAGGCTGTTTGGCGCAAGAGGCCTCGCTGTAGGCCTACCTCAGCTTTCATCATACCCTCCTCACTAAGCTTCATCATTTCTAGCTTTTGATTTAAAGGGAGAGATGTGCGACTCTTCCTTTCACTCGAACACTTAGAGGCCATTGTAGGGTTACTAATTGCCCTAATTGTTGTGCCTCAGGGAATAGGGAGGCCCGAGGAGAGGGAGAGAGACGGGGGAACGAGGCTGGTCAGTGGAGCAGTCAGACCACACACAATATTGATCGATTAAGTTCGCCGTCTTATATGGGCGCAGTTTGTGGTGCCCCAAAACAATTACAATAGTAACATCCAAGATCACTAATCACAGATCACCATAACAGATACAATAATAATGAAAAAGTTTGAAATATTGCAAGAATTACCAGAATGTGACCCAGACAGGAAGTGAGGACATGCTGTTGGAAAAATGGCGCCGATAGTCTTGCTTGACACAGGGTTGCCACAAACCTTCAATTTGTAAAAAAAAAAAAAAAAAAAAAAAAAAAACCCAACCCCCCCTGCAGTATCTGCAAGACCCACTAAAGCAAAGCGCAATAAAATGAGGTATGCCTGTATATATTTTAAAACTGTTTTCTAAAATACCCTCGTAATTCCCTCTTCCTGAGTTCTAGGACTTCAGTTTTATTTTTCCTTCTGTCACTGCTTCTTATATAAATCAAAATAATTGACCTCAGTTCAATTTCTGCTAAGTGTTTACCCAGTTCTAGAGTATTTCCTCCAGATGCAATAAAACATCAGAATTTGGGTCTTGACTTCATGCCTTCTTATGACCTCATGTAGATTTCTGAAGAACTGTCCTGTAAACACCAGATCATAGGTCATTCCCCTAAAGAAATTAGAGTAGACAGATTGTATTAGTGGGGGCAGACAAATGATATTATTACTTAGCTAGTAAATAAATCGGAAATATTTTTGCATTTGAAGAATAATCCACTAACTTTCATGAGTAATTGCTGTTACCTGCTGGAACACAGAAGGATAGAAAAAACATAGTCACCATCATTGCCCTCCTGGATGGATTTTTGTTGCTGCTAGGTTTTTTTTAGGAATATACTTTTCAATATTTAATCATTTGTCTTTCAAGCAGGTAGTGATTAATTGGAAAATTAAACATCAAGATTGGTTGTTTCAGTCTCTACTGAGAATTCTAAACTTAAAAATGCTTTATAAAAATTCAGTATTTGGTTGGAAGGACGTAAATATTCCTTGGAAAGGGTATAATTTCTTTCTGTGAAAAGCGAGTTGTTTCACTGCAGACTTCCTTTTCCATGGAACAGTTATTACAGTGAGGCCTGCTTGAAAAAAAAAAAGACACACAACCCCCTCCCCCCGCCAGCAACATCGAGGCATGTTACCAGAGTTTCCTTCAAAGATGTTCATGCCACCTTAACACAAGTCAGTAGCAATAATTAAGAGTAGACATTGATGTGTTTATGCCAGTCATCTCCCCCCACTCCCAGTGCTAGAGATTGATATCAGTAGGAAACTAAACTAACTCTTGTTTGATCTAGGGCTTATCCTATGGGAAACAATCTCTTCCTGATTACAAAAAATTTCAGTGATGAAGAATCTACCTGTGATGATTGGCAAATTTTTCCTGTAGCTGGTTGCCTTCCTCTTAAAAATGTGCACCTTTTTCTGTTTTAATATGTTTGCTACATTGAGCGCACTTTGGCTTCATCCTAATGGTGTCTCCTCTGCATTAACCATCTTTTGTTAAACTAACTAGGAGAGCTCTTTGAGAAGTTCAGTCAGACACATTTTCTCATCCTTTTCTTGTCCTCTTGGGTAAACTGTCTTCAGGTATCATTATCATGTTCAGCAAAAATGACATTATCATGACTTTTGATTCTCCAATACTGAATGGGCTGATGAAGAGCCGACTTGGGATCTTAGGCTGCACGTTTTACAGAGCAGCCTTGATGGAATTGGCTTGGTGCCATGTTCTAGTTTCACATCGGTGTGATTACACAGGTCTCAAGTTAGAGTAGTGCGTTGTAGACCAATGTTTTAGTTAATATGTAATGCACCTTTCATCCTCTGTCACCCATACCAAGCTGGTAGTTAGTTTATTACTTCCATAGATAGGAGTTATAATACTCTCTGTAGATGAAGGATGCGTTGAAAAGTATGCATGAATGCAGCTACCATTTAGTAAGCATTTTGGCTAGTTTGATTGTTGAAAGATGAGGGGAAGAATCCCCAAACTTTTAATATGCCAGAATTCTAGCTGATTTTCTTTTACTACAATGAAACAGGGAATGCTTGGCCTTCAATGGAGAGAACTACGGGAGTCACCCTTTCAAAAATTAGTGTGAGTGAAAGAGTCATACTTGCGTTCTTGTATTCATAAAGGTTATTTGATTAGAAGAGCTAAAATAAGTGTCTTGTAAGTGGAAAAAATTTGCACTTGAAAAATTGTTTTGTTACAGGTGATTTATTTCCTCAAAGTATTTTGTTAGTTGAAAAACATTTTAAGAATGTTTTGTGTCAGTGTGATATGTGCTATTATAATCATATGAGAAAGGGATTTGCTTAAGATGTCTTTCATATCCCATTATCTCTCACTTCACTGTTCATAACAGCTTTGGTGACAGTAGTACTACAGATGTCTTAAATTATATAAACAGCTATTTCAGATCCTTCTAGGAAATGTTTTTACCTTTAAAGTTGGACTATTCCTCTGAAATTAGAGGGAAAAATAGCTAAAATGAGTGTATTAGTTTCTAGGTTAAAACAAAAGATTCTGATTTCATTTGTAATGCATGTTTTAAATAGCTTTTTTCATCTGTAATTGTTGCCTTTGGAAACAGAATAGGTTCATTTCTAAAGTACCTGTGGGAAGAGACATGAGTTGTTCAACCTCCCTATTACTGCAAGCAGTCACATCATGTAGTGCACGATCTAAATTTCTCAGGCTCTGTCTTTAAAATATCTAGTAGTTTCTGCTTCCGCTGGTACTGTTAGAAGGTAGTTCTTGAATCTTATTTCTCCAGCTATCATAAGTCTACTTTCTGAAGCATGGGTGGTTTTTCCTCCAAGCTGCTCTCTTTTAATATATAAATCAAGCTGTACTGTTACATGATCTCCTATAGAGTTAATTATTCTTAACTTTCTAACAGTAGAAGTTTAGAATTTGGAATCTTAAATTATGAATATTTACTTTAGATTGTGAATTAAAGCAGTCTTTTAACTAAGTGGAAGCTCCAGCATTGATGTGGTGAAGTTGACCTTACTTATAAGAGTAAGTAAACTGGTAACGTTTCTGTAACGTGCTGATAAAGTCATCCCCTGTTTGGTAGAAATAGATGAGGAGAGTGTAACTCTGGATAGTGTAATAATAGTGCCATTGCACATGCATGTTTATTTTATTTTCTTACAGGAAGAGCTTTATAAAAACAAGCAGAGTTTTTTCTCAGGCTATGAAAGGTATAATCTCATGTGCAATACCATTTAAGTTGTCACAAATATTAGTTCATTTTGAACTGAAAGGCTTCTCAAAATAAGGATTAAAGTATTATAAAATCAAAGAGTTGGACCTATATCAGTGGAGCTTGAAACGAATTTCTGTCTTGATGCAACCTTCCTAGTTTGTTTTCCTGAAATAGTTTGCTGGGCTTCTGTCTTTTCCATAGTAGACTGGTATCTTTTGTGATACCTATAAAGAATGAGTCAACAAAGTTCTTCATGACATTCTATTTCTATTATATGGTTATTAAAAAGCTCACAAAAATGAAGCCAATTACGCTGCATCAGCATGTCTTCAAATTAATCAGCCTGTCTGTGAAGGAAAGTAATCAGAAGTGCAAGTAAATTACCTTAAAATGGCTCCTTGAGTTAAGGAGAGTTGGATGTTAGTTCTCTGCTATATAAATCTAAAACAGCATTTTGTGCCTGAAACAAGAATAAGAATGTTCATGTTAATCAAGTCCTTTAGCATCACTAATGCCAGAAGCAGTAGTACTGCTAGAAGTAGTCTCAGGTCTGTGCCAAGATTTGAATTTTTAAAAGAGATATTACAATTTATTTTAAGTTTTGCTCAAGTTAGCAATCATCTCACTGGAGGCCAATTTGACCAGATTGATAAGCTCATTATGAACTAGGTCAATAAGATTTAATATCATATACCATAATTTCCTTAGTAGGTGTTTTTCTTCTCAATATTCACATCAGCGTGACCTAGTTACTCTAAAGGACACTCCTGTTGGCTTTTATTTCTGACTGTGGGCCACAAGCTCAGTTTGCTTTAAATTTCTAATCAAGCTATACCACTTGTGTTAAAAAGCTGTAGAAGTTCCTTAGTAACTTCGGGGTAATGAAAACCTTTCCTTCCTAAAAAGGAATATGTGGGGTTTTTTTTGTTTTAAAACAAGCAAGCAAACAGACAAGCCAGAACACAGCCAATTGACAATGGAAATAAACCCTCTCATGCAGCAATGGAAAATGATGCTCAAAATAGATCCTCCAAATATCATCAAAATTATTAAAAAATGAGGTTATGATATATTTGGTTTTCAAACATTACCGAGTGTAATGTAAGGAGCCCTTTGGCAGTATTGAAAACATTAGTAGTAATAGTAAGCTACATAAAATGGGTTGTTCGCATGCACTAAGTGTTCCTTGCCTATGGTGGACTTTCTTAAGCTTTTTTTCCCCCATAAATATAAAATTACAGAACACTGCTATTAATTTAGAATTATTTCTATATTCCCCACCCAGTCAAACTTGTTAACAAGTATTCAGTCCAGAAATCTGTTTTTCTCACTTTAAGATGAAACTCTATTTTTAAGAAATTTTTTCTTGTTGTCTGCTAAATGGTGATAAGCATTTTTATCTCTCACTGTAGAAATGTATACAGTCATTTTTTTTATCTGGAATTCTAATAATGGATATGCCCAGATCTTCATAATCTTTCTTGTAGCTGGTTAATCTATAGCTACTTGTTGAATCGTGTTAAGTCTGTAACGCTGATTAACTGCATTTGCGCATGTCCTGAATCATAGCAGAATGCTTTTAGTCTTGAATTAACTAAAAACTATCATATTCTAAAATGGTTGTTTGTGCAGAAATGAAATACGTATTATTTAATTCTATTTAGGGAAAGCTAGCTGTTCTGAAAGCAGCAAGTCTTGTCAAGGGAATGGAGCTCAGGAATCTGAGTGAAATAACTGCAGCTTCATAATATGTTAAATTTGAAATGTAAAGTGATTGGCTGTTCCATAACTGTCTAAATGTCTGGCTGTTGTAAAAACTCTGATCATGTTGATTTTTATATATTCAAGCGATATTTCCCTACTGTAATTCTTACTGGTTCAATACTTTATTTTTTGCGACTCTTGTTTTCTTCTGAGATCAATATTTTTAACACTTTTTATTGGACAAATAGATGCCAAACTGTGGATTATCCATGGAGGAAAAATAATAGTTTGCATGGTACTTTGGCATTTTGCTTGCGTTGCACTAGGTAGTAGACTCTTTGTGCTGTATTGGTGAGTTTTCAGGGAAGTAGTACCGATTTTCTGAGTTTCCTCTAATGATTCATTATGATATTGGATGACCTTCTGAAAGCTTCACCTTCTGGAAGCAGATAATTTATATGAAACTTTAGTTTTCCATTAAAGATTAAAAACAAGCTTCTAGTCCTCTTGGCTCTAGAGAGAGATGGTAAGTGTCATCTCAATGTATCTCAAAGACTCAAATTTGAAAAATATCCCCTCTTGCCCAGCTCCAGCACCTATTGAGCACTTAAAACCCCTTTTTCCTCTCCTCCCTTAAAAATATTGGGCCCTGCTCCAGAAGTTTTGGTTGGCTGAAGCTGACAGTGTTGGGGGAGACATTTTAGGTGTTTATGTATTCTCTGAAATTCTGCTTCCACGTTCAGTTTTCTCTGTCTTCTCAGTGTTCCCGCTTACTTTCTTTTCCCAAATTAAGCTCCTTACCAGCATTTTTTTTCAGTGCCAGTTTCTCAGTGACTTTAGTTCCATTCTCTGTCCTCAAGTTGAGGCCCTGCCGTGTGTCTCTCCTGGACCTCCAGTCTTCCTTCACTCTCAAAGCTGCGGTCCATTCTTTCTTCTGGATTCCAACAGACAGATTTCTGTATGGTTAATATAATAGTATGTAAAACACAAAGAGCATTAAGTGGTGAGAGAAGTAGTGAATTTTATGGGTGTTATTCTGTGGGCTATGTGAAATCCTCTCTTGGTTGGAGACCTTGCATGAAGTTCATATCAGATAAGCTGTGAAAGAGGGCTCGACGTCTACAGTGTGCATGGGTGCTGTGCAGCCTGTGTGGAGAGTGGCTTTCACGCAAACATTTTACCATAGCTGTGGTAGATTACTAATGATTTGCTTATCCTAATGTATAAAATATTGTGCTCTTCTGTTTTGTATGGAAAGTATTTCAGTGAAGAGGACAGTAGGCAAGAGAATGGAGGATTACAGGGGTGATCTAATTTGAAGCTTCCCCTATCTTAGTTGCCATGGATCTTTTGCTGTAGTGTTCATGGAACAGACCTGAAGGTTTTTCATACCTACTTACTATTGGTTTTATTTAACAACTACATTTTTTCCTCTCCTTGTTTTCCAGCTTGCCCCCCTTCCTTTTTTTAAAAAACATAACCCCGAGGTTAAGTGAGTGTCAGAGATATCAGTGAGAAGTTGCAGAGCTAAATAGTACATTTTCAAATGTATTTATTGTTGCAGTGACAAGGTAGCTTTCCTTAATGTTGCTCGCACATTTCTAAACTGCTGATAAGAACTTGTGAAAAGAAGTTAAAGGTGTACACTAACTAAAAGTATGGCTTTATTTTCATGCTAGTTCTAGAGAAAGACTGTTTTCCCCCCAGTAAATGCTTTTCACATAAATGTGAATGTTATCACAAGTTCTGGCACCATAAAAACTCTCCCCATTGTTTTGTTTTCTATGACCTGTATTATATCAGAAGTGGAAATAATTTAACAGTCCTTTAACTGTTAAGAATTTAACACTCCTTGTATCTTCTGAAAAACGTAGCCCTAAAATATGTACCGCTTCATGGCTACCAAATACAGTGCCTTGACAAAACCACTGCGCAGAAACATGTCTCCACTCTCAAAAGGTTAATTGATATTTCAGAATGTTAAATGTCTTCTAAGTAAACATGACTGTGGCCAAACATATGTTCTAGTTTCCTTTCATGCAAAGAAATAGGCAGACCATTTTGAAGCCTTAGGCAGCATACTGTTTGTTAATCAAAACTTGTTCTCATATGGCTATATTTAAAACAGAAAAGACACATGAATCATATAGAAAAACAAAGTAATTTTAAGGTAAAGCAATATAAAAAAAAGAGTTATGACTGCTATTCAGTTATGAGCTCAGACCACTGTGTTGCCACATATATTGTTTGTTCTGAGCCCTCTATGATATTCCTGGATAGAGGTGAGTTAAAAGTGAAGCAGAAGTCGTAAGTCTGAATCTGCTTGCTTTTAATGATTTGTTTTTCATGTTATGCACAGTGTATTGTCTAACAGCTAGAGCAAAGCCTTGAAAGTCTCTCTTCCTAGGATATTGGTTTTGTCCCTGCTGGCATTATTTTATAATCCTGGATAAGATGCTAGCCTCTCTAAGCCTTGGTTTCCATACTAGTACAATAAAGTGTTTAAGGCACTGATTTAAAAAGTCCTTTCAAAATTGAGGAGCTCTTAGCTGGAACACCAGTGACGGCAATACAAAGGGCCATCAAATTCCAGAGCTTGCTTGCAATCTCCAGGTTTGGCCTTAGTGGTTAGATGGGTGCAGATGTTTCATCAAAATAGCTAGTACTTTCTTTTGTTGCCTGCTTTGGACTGCTCCCACTGCCACTCTGTTATCCATCACTTGGATCTTTCTCTGTTGACCATTATGGATTTTGAACCACACTGAACTGATCTTCTTATGCTTGCACTGAAAGCTAGAGTAAGTCAAGGTCCCAAGATCTCTATCACTGCGTGGACTAGAGAAACAAACGTATACTTTCTAATTTCTTTAGTTAGTTTTGTTGAAGTTTGTGGAGAGAAAAATGTTTTCCAGGCTGTCTCATTCTAGCATAATTTGCTGGTGTGCCTAGAAAGGTTCAAAGTAATGTAGATACTGGCCAGAACAAAGGCTTTGCAGGCTCATCTGTACTTATTGTGATTGGCCTGGCAATGCTTTTGCAGAAGTGACTGCTCTTTTGGATTGTGCGGTACTTCTGGGCGGGGTGGGTTGTGCCCTGTTATTTTCATTAACCAGTGTGTAATCAGCTTAGAAGAAATCAAAACAGATAACTGACCAAAAACTAATCTGCTTTTAGGATTTATAATATTTGTCTTTAAAGCATCTTAAGTCTGCATATACTGTTCTTAGAGATAAGTCCACTACAAAATGCACTAGAATATATTTACAGCATGTTAGCTGTGCCAGTTTCTGTGTTGTAAGCATGCTTTTCATTGATTTTAATTTAATGTGTAAACTACATTATTTTTACCGCAGAGTGAAGCCTGAATAGTGGCATTTATTGCAGAGCAGCTGATAGACTGCAGGTTGATATGCTAAATTTCTTCACACTGTCCTGTATATGTAGCTGTATGCAAAGTCACTCTGAGACTGCTCCATGTTTTTCTGTTAACTGTGTCTGCGTTTGGCTAAGTTCCCGAACTATCTTGGTGGCTGATAGATCACGATACCTCTTCTTCTTGTTGGTATACTTGGTCATGTAACTTACAATGTTTATTATATAACTGGTGTATTATGTATGCAGTACACAAAGTGTATGCAAGATATTATATATAAATGGTACGGTTGTATAGAAATGGTATAGTTGTAAGATATTTCGTAAGCTCTGTCTTTGAGCTGTGCCCATGTAAGATATTTACCACCATTCACTACCTATCCAGTCCGTCATCTAGAGATTACTGTCACTGTAGGAAACAGCATAAGTACTGGCTTCTCTGCTTTTCTGTTCACAGCCAAGCATCTCTGGTGTGGCTTTGTGCTACTGATGATTTTAACTGAGTTGTTGAACTGTAAGAGGTATTAACTGGTCTGTGGCACACTTTCATTTTACCAATTCAGCTAAAATATTTACTAACAGAGGGTGAACATTGAATTAAAATTTTGTGTGCAAATTAACCTGCTACGTGATAAGACTTCAGATTTCTCCTGTTCTTTATTCAAGAAAGCTATAGGTTAATTCCGGAAAGACTTGTAGTTCTGTTCTTACATACTCCTTCACGCGTGAGGCATAGCTTGATAATGTTTGAATATCATTTTAGATGCATGATTAAAAAGTGATTTGAGATGTGTTTTTTTGTTGTTTCTGTTGAAAATGAGCAAATTCTGTTGTTCACAGGCTCAGCTGGTTTTTGACTTTTCAGTAGTAAAAATTTAAAAAGCAGCACAGAATTATTTTTGTCATTAACATCTGTATATGGTAGAACACACATAAGTAGATCCGTTGATTAAGAAATTACTATTCATAAAATTTTTTCCCTAAAATAAATATGTAATAAGTGGAAGCCTCAAATTTGCCCATCCTCTTTTGCTTAGAGGAGAAATCCACCTTATTTTGAATCCTTAATTTTGTTCTATGGATTGGTTCCAGCAGATCTGAAGCATTTTAAGTCACTGTATTTTGGATGGTCAAAGGCAATTTGAACTGTTAAATTTGGTTGGAGGTAGAAGCAAATCTGTCTTGCAGTCCAGGAGAATTTGCAGAATGTCCATGGTATAAAAATGCTTAACATTTATGTAGAGCCTGACAACATGCTCACTGACACAGACCATTCACAGACACTGAAAGTTGATCCCCCCAGAGCTTCTGCAGCATCTGATTATAATCTAAATTTGTGTTTTGTAGCTTGAAACAATTGGATGGCAGCTTAATCTTCAAATGTCCGAGTCCATGCAAGCAAAACTGAAATCTCCTCAAGCTGTGCTGGAGCTGGGAGTGAGCAATGAAGATTCAAAGGTATAAAATGCACGTCTGACAGAGTAAGAATGAATTGTGGTCATGGCCTTGTTTAAAGTTTTGAGACAGCAGTTGAAACTCTTGATCATTGTTAATATCTCACCGTTTTTTTCATATTTCTGTTTTACAAAACTGTTAAACAACTAGGTGATTGAAATTGTGAAGTACTGATGTACTAGCATACACATTAAGTTGGCTGGAGGTTGTGAGCTGTGTTGTAAGCTCTTTGGGCAGTGAGGTAATGGAGAGATGTCATGGAGATATGGTTATTTTATGTCTCTAAAATATCTTTATAGCACATATCTTGTGAATGGTACTTATTACACATCTAATGCCTAGTTCCTTGCTGCTTTCTACCATGTATATACTTATATTATTCATCACTTGAAACCTTTCTGTGTATATGCGTGTGAAAGATGACATAGTATGCAAGGCCATGGAAAGCCAAAGCTTTAGAGATTTTGAGCTAAAGTCTTATATTCAAGGATTTTAGTGACTGGTGGTGTTTCAGTGCCAAGCAGCGCTTCGAAGATCTTCATTCATATAAGCTGTATCTTGTGCTAGTTAGCATGTTTTAAATTAAATACATGAATGGCTGTTCACCTTATTTTGCTGATAGAAATTGGAAAGACTTATCCTCTGTGGTGTCTCTCATGTTTATCAATGAAAGAGTCAATGTAAAAGATTTGAGGAAAAAAAATGATTTGAAACTCAATTCTGATTTCACATTGCATTTCAATCACAGTAATTGTACTAATGTGAGTGGAATTTCTGATTTCTAGTAGAATAAGAGAATGTAGAGCTTATGGTTGTGCTTCACACCAGGACCTGCAATAGAGTTATTTTTTTCAGCTGTTCACTGCACATTATGTTTCTGAAACACATATACAGGAACCACACAATATTTTATGTGCTAGTTGCATTAAGAAGCACAGCATACAGATTCAAATCTATGACAAAGTAACTGTGAGGAAACATGAGAAAAATGTGACACTTTACAAAAAGAAAATTCTCTTGATTTTCTTTGCATGTAGTTTGTTTTGAGTGAATTGCCCAACTTTGTTTTAGAACAAGATGAAATTAGTAGAATTTTGTGCATTATATAAGGAAGACAGTAGAACCCTATGTGTACAACCGAGTTACCTTTCAGTACAGTCAACATTTGTATTTAAGCCCAGTTAAAGCAAAGTGTGGTATTACATGGACAGACCATCCCCTGGTAGAATGCAGACGGTAATGGGACGTGCGTACCCGTCTTCTGCCTGGGTGCTGAACCTGTGGTTCTACCTGTTGTTTCCTGGATAAAAATGAAGATCCTGTTAGCACTTTTTGTGAGAAAAGAATGTTAAGTCTATGTTCTAGCCAAATTCTAACTTGGATAATTCTATTCTTTCATGTTTAAACTTCTTCAGTAGGTTCTGCTATATGTTTCTTCTTCTAAATTGTTTTGTAGAACTATGTGACAAGATATTTAAGTGCATAACTGTCTCTATTTGATTGTCTGCATTTTGGTTATCTAGCTACATTATGATTCTGGTCATCATTTCTTAACATAAAGATAGCTTTAGACACATTGTTTTCTTCATAGTGAGCTGTTTGTGATCTGCTTATAAAATATTAAGTTAGGATTTGAGAGCTAATCCAGACTCCAATATCTATTGTGGAACAAGATGCTATTTTCTTTGCTTTGGTTTTCTAGCTTTAAAACAAATGAACAAAAACTTGAGATAAAATTTTTATCTGCGGCTTGTCCATTAGAGGTATGTATGGAAGCAGTGATAAACCAAATAAAGCTCCCAGGCCATAGATGTCCAAAGTGGGCTTTTTGATAAAATTGTCCATATAGTGATACAGTCATGCAGGTTAGTAGTTTGGGAAGAAAGGTGGTAAGATGGAGAAGTCATTTCCATTATAGACTGAGTTGTATATTTTGCTTAAACTACTTGTTTCCTTTACAAACAGAATTCAGAAAGTAGATTATTGTTAATTGATTCCTCTCTATTTCTTCTTATTGGTATAATTAGATACAAATATCTGGTTTCTTTTGCAATAATTCCAAGCCTAGAATAACAACTCCAAAACTGGCATTTAGTAGAACAGTAGAACAAGAAAAACATGCCGATGTTCTCACATTCCAGACACTGAAATTTAAAAATCTGGTTTGGTGTGAAGATAACTACTGAATGCTAACATCCCGGTATAGAATAGGTTTGAGATGGTCTAATACCTGCCTACATGCTGACAGAAGTGTTGGAGCATAATTAATTTTTGTGAAGTATTTTGCATCAGCTTGATCCCTCTGTGTATTAAATATGAAGCTAGATACTTCTGAAGATTTTTTTCTCCACAGTTACATATAACTCAGCCTTTTGCACAGAAATTTGACGTGTTCAGAGTATTGGTTTGTGATGATTAATTGTCTTCATTTGTAACTGAACTCTTTTTTTTTTTTCCCTTCTTCTTTTAATCATGAATATGATAGCTTTTATTTCTCCCTGTAAGACACACAGTGAAACACTGTTACAGAGCTTCGAGTGCTGGCTCGTTAGGTGGCAGTAGTGCCCTTTCTCGTTGTGCCACCTCTCCGGCTCTTGGCACGCTTTTTTGAAACAATATTCAGCATCACTCCCGAAGTCAGCAGTTGTGGGAAATGCGAAGTGTTTACATTTCTACTCTGCACAGAACAGTAGAAGTTGGTCTGGCTCATCTACTGAACTGAAACCTATTAATAAAAAAATGTACTGAGCAAGGTAAATGAAATTTACCATTGTTTCCATTTTTACTCTTTGAAAGTAATTCTACTAATACACTTACGTTTACTACAACTCAGTCAATTAAGGGCAACATAAACATTTCTTTGTCAGAAGCTGATGTTCAAAATTAGTACTTAACCATTTCTCTAGGATATGTAATCAAAAACCCTTGGCTATAGGAATGACATTTGTGCTTCATGAAGTAAAGTGAGTTGAAGGACCCACTGTATGCCATATGAATCTTTATAAAGTATGTTTTGTCAGCTTCAGATGAAATGCAGAGTCCTGTAGGTATTATACCTTATATACTTATAATATTACAATATTATAATGTATAATATTATAAGTATTATGGTAAACTCTTTTATTATTTATCACTTATTATTTATTGTTTATTATGACAAACTTTTTTGGGGAATTGTTACAAGTTCAGTGTTTGCTTCTCCTCAGTCTTTGAATTATGCTTGACTTGGATCTTGCACAAATTTTACATGTGTCATGAAAAGTTTTTCACCACGAGCGACTAAGCACTAGAGTGGGTTACTTGGAGAGACTCTGGAGTTGCTAGCTGTGGAAATATTCAGAAGTCAACTGGAGCAGCGTGGCATAACCCTGGAGGTAGCCCCGCTGTTGGATGGGACAGCCACGCCAAAGACCCTTCCAACCCAAGTTGTTTGGTGATTCTTGGCTGCTTTAAAGTTTGGTTGCTGATGACTTTGTATGGGAGGAGAAAAAAAAAGTTTCAATTTGAAATTCAGTTAGCATCATGTGTTACAAAGATTCAGAATGTAAAACGTTTAATTGCATTTCTAAATCTTAGGGAAGTGGGGCTTCTGTAAAGCAGGCACACGAAAAACAAGCTAGGGTGATGGGGAACATCTTTCTGAACTGCAGGATCCTTCTGTCAAACACTTCTACTTCCATTCTGACATTTTTAACAAACTACGGGAACGTGAAGAAACAGCTGTTTACAAACTGATGTGTAAGGTGGAGGCAGGGTATGGGGCTTTTATTTAATATAATTTGGTTTCAGGTTTGATGTGTTGCTGAGTTGCAACACAGCCATCTGGAGACTTTTTATGGACTATTATTATTTTGATCGTTATAGGGTGAATTAACCAGCAGAGGGAGTATGAATTAATAATCCTGATAATCTCTGCTGCTAATTATGATGTTGATTTGCAAACAAAGACTTATCCCCCCAAAAGTGCTGTGTTTATTTAATATCTCTGTTTACTTCAATAATTTATTTAATATCTATCCACACAGGCACACATTCTTTTCCATTGTTAATTATAGTAATTCCTTAGGCTGTCTAGTCCAAACCTTTCTAACCAGCTATGCTCATTCTCCATAACTGCACAAGCCGTATATTAAGAAAAACTGTTGTAGTAAAGGCTGTAGGAAAGGCTTGAGGGCATCAGAAATGTCACATCATCTTTGCTGAATACCTCCGCGGAGGAATGTGGGAGGTGAGACTGCGTGCTCTTAAAGGCTTGGGGACGTGGTCAGTTTGTTCTGACCTGCTCTGTCCCTAAGGATCATTACTCAGTTGTATCCTTGCTTGTTTCTGCTTTACCTCTTCACTAGGAAAATAGTCAGGCATGTTATTAATTAAGGTGTATTTATTATTGTGTGTTTTTACACATAATCTGCAGTGTTCATGCTTGAAAATTATTAGTAAAAACTCTTCTTGCCCGGCATTGTGTCTCAATAGTTATCCAAGTTCTTTTTATATAGCTCCGTTCCATGTATGTAATTACAGTGGTAGTTATTTAATTAAAGTTTTTTTTCCTATGGAAGGTTTTGCTCTTCTCTTGTTTCTTATCCCCTCTTTTACATGTACAATTTTCTCTTTAATGTTTAAGGACTTCTTGATGGCCTTCTGCCTTTTGGGGAGCTTTTATTTTTGGTATGCTAAAATGGGAATGCTATGTATAGATTCCGTGTGAGAGTTCAATACTTTGTTTGTAACTTGTATGTGAAGGATTTTGTTACAGTTACCAGTGCAAGACAAATAAGCTGATAAAAGTGGTGGTTTGTTAAACCTGCTACTATAATACTTTTGACAAAAGGCAGAAAATATTAAAGTGTTGCTCTACTAATTTAATTTTATTTTATGAATTTTCTCGGGATTGTGGGCTGTTTTAAAGGGGGAAAAGGAAATATTTTAAACTTATTTTTCTGCAACCATTTCTTCAAAATCAAAATGGGGTCTGGCTCCATTTGAAACTGAGATGGTAATACATATGCATCATTCCACAGGGAATATAGAAGTCTGGAAATATTAAATGATTATTATTTATTTATTAAAATATCAGTCACAGTTTTCTTCTTTCCTCTTAGTTTTAACAGACTTTCTGTACGTTTCTGGACTGTGGGCAAATCTAGACCTTAGATGAGTTGCCCTGTTTACGTCAGTAAGTGCCGTTCTGCTTTCTAACTTCGTCCTTGTGGATTTTTTCCCCCTGTCTTTAACAGCAGAGTAGACTGCGAAACAAAGCTTTTCTTCTAGTTGAGCTAGATCAGTCACTTCTGTAGGCCCCCATGAAGGAGGGCAATTAAGAGACTGCTGTGACGCTGGAGGAACTGTCATGAGGTGCAAACATGAAACAACTGTAAATTGCTGCTCACACTCCTCAGCTACCTCTCAGCCCTGCTGTTCGGATGAGGATGTCGCCCTCTTCTTTCTCAGAAAACAAAGAACTTGTGCTTCTGCTTATGCACTTGAATTGGGTTTAGTCCTCTCTTCAACTAGATTTGTAAGGCTCTAGCAATTGCTAAAAAAGTAAGTAGGACAGGACTTTGGATGAATGCAAAAATGTTTAAGGAGAAGTTTAAGAGAAAAGGTCATTTCATTCCTATTTAAAGAAGATAATCAGAGGCCAGGATAGTCCTCAGGCTAGATGGCCTCAGATAGTACAGTCCCAGTTCAAGGTCTTTTTGAGCTCTATAGAAGCAAGGTTGCTGCTTTTGGCAAGGTAGATCATGGATATTATTCTGAGGACTAAAATCTCATAAATAATAATGCTGATAAGAGAGCAGACGCTTCCCTAAAAAGGGATTTCGGAATACTGGAGAAAAGTCTTGGTATTCTTAGAAGACCTAGTGAAATGGCTGTATGATCTTGAGCATGTGGAACAGCTCAGTAAAATAAGCTTGAAATTTAGAATTTGTCTCCAGGCTGTCACATTGCTACAGAAAGCTGTCAGAAATTTCTGTGCTTAACCATTCGAGCCAGAAATTCCAGAGTTGCAATGCACAACAATTCTTACATTAGACTATGTTTGTGATCTGTCATATCTATTATCCCTGACTAAATGCATTTTAGTTAGAGGGGAAACTGAAGGTGCAGTCCAGAATTTTCAAGATGCTGGCAGGATTTCTTCTTCCTTAACAGTGTAGAAACACAAGGCAGAATAACCCACGTTCTCGAAGTTGTGGGTAGCTCGACATGTTATACAGAAACCATCTCCCAGATGGTGCGACTCCAGGAGTATGTGCCCACCTCTGGCAATTGTACTGCAGGGTGTAGCTAATTATCTGGCTCCATTTCTGATCCTACATGATCCAATTATCCAGTTTATAGTAAAGAACTACATATAGGGATTTTTTTTCCTTATGCCATCTACTAATACAGAATTTATAAATAAAATCTGGAACCATATAATTGACTACAGCCTCTGCACCTACTTTGTTCTCACTAAAACACTGTTAAACTCTGTTCATGTGTCTTTGTATCATGGAATTACAGAAAAAACTCCGTCCCCTTTGACCATGTACAGTTGCAGGCCTTAGCCAACCTCAGTCTGTAATTAATGTTGAATCTCTTGTTTCTTTTGTACAGGACTAAACTGAGTTGTGCATAGTGTATAACTTTCCCATTGTCAATCCAAATAAGGAGTAGAAAAGTAGCAGAAATATTTAAATTCAAGTTTAAACTTGGTGACCTATTGCTTTGTCAGGCAGACTTAAATGTCTTCCTGAGCATATAAGGCCCAAAAGCATTTGAAGAACAAAGATCTGGTGAGTTTTTCTCATTTGATGTATTTGTGTATGTCACCTCTATTCTCAAGATGTGTGGGTTTTTTGTTTTTTTTTTTTATTTGCCTCAAACTAGTTTTGTAGGCTTGATCCTTCAGTCACTTCAGGGGAAGGAAAAGTATTTATGTGATTCACTGGAAATTCTCAGAAAACTCTAAACAGTTTTTTGCCTGCTATTCTCAGAAACTATTCAGAGTGCTAGCAAATGAACTGTTGTCTTGGTCTGTGTGTAGTAACAGGAAATGACCATAAGTTGTCAGTGGCTCCCCTTTCATAATACTTCCTCTCAGTACTGTTCCCACCCCTTCCTTTTACTTGGCTAATAAGCTCTATGTTGCCTTTGCAAATATCTTAAAAATTGGCATTTCTCCTTTGTCTGTTTCTTCAGGTAAAGAGGTAGAGAGGTAAGGTAGTGTAAGAAATGGGTCAGATTAGGGAGAGCAGAACATAGCAGTTGAACAGGCTAGGAGGGAGGTTCTGCCTTTGAACATAGCTCTTCTGCTTGTGTCCTCTGTTACAATGCTGGTAACTGCTGCCTTTGAGCCAGCAACTCTTTAATTTGGATGCCTAGAAACAGATATTTTTCCGTGTATGGATGCATAAGAATAAAAATTTCTCCTGTATTTAAAAAAAGTAGAGATTTCAGAGAATCATAAGGCCTTTAGATATTAGCAAATCAAATGATTAGCATTTTTATGGCATTTAAATCGGGGAGGAATACTTGTCTCTTGTGTTATTTGACAGGTAGAAGCAAGCAGAGAAGAGATGAAATGTGTTCTTTCTAAAAAGAGATTTTTTTTTAATGCGAAATACTGTTTGGGAAGCTCTGCAGGACTATCTGTAAACGTGTGTACATGTGTTTTTTTGAGTACTACTGGAGGTGCTGGGCCCTCTGACTCTTTATGCTTAGCAGTTTTGTGGCTAGGCCACTATTGATAGCCAGAAGTACAAATTTTAAGACCCCCAAGAAGCAACATAAAATTCCTCTGCAATTCCTTAACACAAATTAAAATATTCCTTTCCCTCCTTCGCCTCCTAAGGGAGAGTTGACTAGTAAGACATTACATCCAACTTTGACTTTTTAGTTTAAACATCATTAGTTACTGTACACTGGCAACAGCATGTAGTGGAGTTCACTTCTGCAGAAGCTCATGTTCGCAGCATCCTTCAGAAGGAATTAATTCAATGTTTTATTAAAATTACTGATAAATACCACCTTGGCAGCTATGTGCAATATCAAAAATATACATGTAATGTACATTACTTAGAGCTACTCATAAAAATGATAGTATAATTGATAATATTTGAGATTGTTTGAGAGATGTAGACCTTTATGCCCTGAAGTCCAACAAACATTGACTCTACTTACTCACTGGAGGAAGTGGCTTTGCTGGCTCATAGTCTTTAGGTAAGAAGGCTTGTTGCTGACTTTAGAAAGCAAAATTACCAAAGCAACCCACCTTACTGTTTAGTTAGGTAATAACTGACATGAGAGAGACGTTAAGAAGCAGATAGCATTCTTGGCCAGTTGCAGTCCAGACCCTAATACAAATGTAGACAAGACTATCATAGAGAAAATGTACTTGGCTAGTAGCTTGAAAGGCATATGGGCTGGGTTTATTTCTTTCACTATAGTGATTTGCTGTCAGTTACAAATGCTTTTCAGGTTTTTCTGTCTGTCAAATGGTGATCTTTTTTTTTTCTTTTTATGTTTTTTAAAAATATTCCTAGGTAAAAGGAACAAATCAATATCCCTTTTCCCTCTATAAATGCAAAATATTGGTGTAGTTCACATGTTCTTGTTACTTCTTGTTGAAGTAATGCTCATGTTAATCTGGAAAAATTCAAGAAAATGCATTATTTTCTGTAAACTCTTATCTTAAAACATGATTCTGGTTGACTTGATTTGATTTGAGTGGTTGTTGGAGTAGAACATAAAATTCAATTTTTAGAGGTGTCAGGGTTCAGTTTAAACATTCAAATGTGATGCTGCCAAGTGCATTTATGTGGCAGTTGCTCTGTGTTGACAAGAATAAGTAGCATTTTTAAGAATTATGAAGTTTGTGCAATTTGCTACTGTCTGACATGTACAACTTAGTCTTGCTTACAAGAAACTTTATCTTCTGTTAATCCTTTATTTTTTCTCTGCAAGGCTCTAAAGGAGGAAAGCTATTTGAGACACGGAATTTTTTAAAAATTAATTTTCATGTGTTTTTCTCATTAAACTTGTGCTTAGAAACATCTTTAGGACCCAAACGTGTTTTATTTTCCTTTAGCTGGTTCCCATGTAAGGGGTACCTTCAGAGGTTGTTGGAAGAGAGGGCACTATCTTCTAGAACCAGGATTATTGCCTGTTTTTCAGTTATTCTGCCACTTGAGATCCACTTGCCTCATTACTCTAGCGCTAGCTTGGGAGCAATCCGTGCTTTGCTGTTCACTTGAGGTATCTGAGGTATTCATTTTCTTGCTTAGTGTCACGTTGCCTGAAAAACTGTTACTGTGTCATGTCTTTATGCACATGAAATGTGTCATTTTAATAAGTCTCAAGCTTTTCTTTTTCTTTTTTTCCCCTTACCATATCAGAATAAATTACTTGATCTTCAGTTGTCGTTGACCTAGTTATTGCAGTTCTTGTATCTGTAAAGTTTTTTTTCTTTTGCCTATTGAGTTGAACATTAGTTACTTTTCCTTGAACATATAGTTATCCTGTATGTCCTGACAAAATAATACTAGCTTGGACATCAAATCCAGTTAAGACTTAGATGTTTCCATGGCAGTCCTGACAGTGAAGCTGTGTATAATGTCTGCCTTGTACATGCTAGAATTGGCATTTAAAATTATAGAACTCCATTTTATATTTGTAAGCATTATGTTGCAAGCCTGAGTAAAATTGCATCCTTTTAAAATCTGTTTGACTGCCATTAGATGTTGTAAGATGTCCGTGTTACTGGGTAGAAGAGTTCAAATTAAATTACATCTTACGAGTGTGATTTTCCTTTCTTAGATTTCTGAAATGAAAAAAAAAAAAAGGCCCAAATAAAGGCATGATGAAAAAACTGATGGATAATTTACAATTTTAAAGTAATATATAAAACCTGGAAATATTTAGCAAAGCTTACTTTTATTGTTCCTTAACTTTCCTACATGTTGCATCTATTTTGTGCTTTTCTCTGACATTCTAATTGACCATGATATTCTCGGATGTTTTCAAATTTCTTGGTGTTTTCTGTCTTCTCTAACAAATCTTTCAGCTCCCTTACCATAGAACATATTCCAAAATGGATGTGGAGAGCTGTATTTGAGTAAGTAGTATTTGTATATGGGGGAAGATCAACATCAGCTCATGGGTCTTCAGTATATGACAGTGTGGGGAATTTTAGGTTAGCTCTTCTTTGCAGTTGAAATATATGTTGAGCTATAAAACAGATAACAGAGAACTCCTGGTCCTGAGAGAGAAAGTGCTCACCTGGGCACAGCCCTCTACTTTTCTTCCATTTTCTGGCCTGCAGCATTCATAACTCCTATCTCTTGTACTAAAAGGGGGAGAAAATTGTTTGAGAATGCAGACTTTCATCCAAAGTGTCTGCACAGGCCTCAGGAGACTTGGTCACATCCCTTAGATTTTTAGTATAGTGTTGTTTGTTTGTTTGTTTGTTTGTTTGTTTTTAAGCAGTGCTGATGAGTGTCTGAGATTAGAGAGAGTTTCCCTGGATTTGTGGTTTTGATAAAATTGGAGGCCTGGCATTTAATTGTACTGCGCCTTGAATACTCTCACCAGCATGAAGCTGGAGAACTGTGAGTTTGTCCTTGGAAATAAGAGTGCTTGACAGTATTTCCTTTCAGACTTTTTCTTTAATGCTTTCAAACCTCGGGTTAGCCACAAAACACAGAAATCAACTGTTTGAGGTATTTGAACAGAGTAAGTGTCTCTTATAATAATTAAAAAAAGTAAGGACACCTTGTGTGAAACTATTTAAATGGGGCTAGGAAATTAGAACAGAATGCCGTTTTCAAATTCTATAATGGTATTTTTACTAGGCCCTTGGGGTGTGAGTAGCCGATTTGTGTCGGAGCATTTGCCTCTTACCTGGGCCAGGTGCCGCTGCAGACTGTGGAACCCCCTTAGGGCTACGGGCTCTTCCCTGCTCCGCTCCCCTGCACACAGCCTCTCCTGCGTCTTGTTGAGCAGGCACTAGTTATGCACTGAGGCATGGCACACTACACACTACTTCTTCCCAACCGTATCAGCACCTACATCAGAAAGGGGTATCTGGAAATGAAATCACGGCAAGGAGCAGCTGCCAGAGCAGTTGGCATGGCCTGTGGCTTACGCCCTGCTCGTGTCTTGAGGCACCTTTGGAAAATGCTGTGGCGGGGAGAACTGCAGCCAGTTATGCTGCTGCTTTGTATCTCACCGGTGACTCTGTATTGCCTAAGCTATTACAAACTAATTAGGTATTACGCGTGACTAGCATCTCACCAGGCCTGCTCAGAGCAATACAGGAGGAGCCCACACCTCTCAGCTCACATTGTTTGCATTTGTGGCATGATTATTTGTGTTCATCTTTGTGTTTCTTTCTCATGTTCTGCTTTTTATTGGGCAGTTCTCTAGGTGTGTTGTATTGTGAGTTTCAGTATAAAATTGTACTGACAAGGAAGAGTAATCCTCTCAGTGGTTACCAATTTTGAACCCAAGCCGCTGTGCAGGTTAATAGCATGTTTTTGAATCTTTAAAAGCCATTGGATTGCTTTGTGTCTTCTGTCCATTTTACAGAATCGCTGGGCTTACTTTCCTGTTACTTTTGCTGATGTTTTCGTCAGTGTGCAAACTTGTGAAATTGCCAGATCAGGCATCTTGGAGAAATAATACATATATTCTTGAAAGAGCACAAAGTGAGCATCTCCTGAGTTGCTGACATCTGTCCTGCTTGAGGCAGTGCCTATACTGTATATGCTGTCAAACATTATCAGCGCTGTACATTCGACGTTGAACAGGTGCTGAGGTTGAACAATGCTGCGTAACAATGTAACCTGTAACAATGCTGCGACACCCTCTACAGTCATGCTTCAGGTAAGGGAAGGCAGGTCAGCACCTCGGTCGTATGCAGGGCCGGCTGTTTGCACTTACCTTGTCTTCTGTTGCTTACAAATGGCAGGAGTCTGACGTGGAGCTGTGTGGCATCTAACTTTGTGCCGTTTGGGCTTGTATGAACGTTTAGCTAACTTTAAAAGCAGCCGTGACAAGTGACCTTTTTTGCTGGTTAAAATACATGAAATATGACCTCTCTTACAACAAAACCACAGCCCACAGCCTAGCCTGCAGCCCCTGAGCAAATATTATTGAGTATGATTGTATAAAATCACTACTAATGAAATAACAAATGCGTATTTCTAGGAATGCACATTCTGTAGCCAGACAAGAAAAGAAAGACTTCAAGGGGGAAAGGAAAATATTCTTTTTTTCCTCCCCCCTACCCCCTCCCTTAATGAGACAGATCATGTTACTAAGAATGCATTCTGAAGCCTTGTAGTAATGAAAGGGCAATACAAAAATGAAAGTAGAGCTGAAACTAGTGTAATGAAAATGCTGTTTTAGCTTCTGATTTATACATAGGTAAAAGCTGACATGCAACCTTCTCTTTTGACCTCCTGAGCAACATTTTAGAACTTGTAAATACATAGAGTGAGTAAGTTATCCACCTGGCTTTTCAGTAATATCTGATCAAGGCTTTTTAGATTATGTCTTGTCAATCAGAGGCAGACAGCAGAGTTTAAAAGAGGCCTGACAATGTTACATTCTTTCTCCTTCCTCTTTTCCAACGTCAACAGAAACAGAGTTGAGAGGCTAAATGCTTATGATGGGGGATAAGTCATGTTAAGAGGTTTTGGGCTATGTTATATTGACTTTTTTTCCCCCCCCCCTTTGGAAGGGAGGAAGAAAAGTGGGGATTTGACAGCAAAACTGTTGTCAACGGACAGATTTGTAGGCTGCTCTGGTCCACATATATTTTTTTGATTAGATGTGTCAGCAGTAAAGAGTACATGTGCCTCCTTGATATGAAGAAATGTATTATCCACTATACTGGCATAGAACAGTCTGTGACAGGTTTCTCGAGGAGCACAGACTATAGAGCTTTGCAGTATGGAAACTATAGGTTGAGGGGCTGCTCGCTGGTGGCTTAGGGCTGTCGCACCTAATAGTCCTAGGATTGCTGCAGTCTGGAGCTGAGTATAGAATACATTTACTGCACTGTCTTTCCTCTGCTCTGAATCCGAAGTAAAGGAACTTCAGAATCTAACCATTTAGAAAAAAAAAAAAATTGTTCAAGAACAAATGCCAAAAAATTACGAATACTGCATACAAATATCTGAAGTCATTACTAGAAAGTAAGTACCCTTTTATTAGAAGATCTTAGAGTACTCAAGAGGAGAAAGTTTGTTTGAAGGTACAATATAGAGGCAGCAAGAAAGATATCTGTACATTCAGGAAAGTCCTTGCCACAGCAGGCAAACAGAATCCCTGAGGTTTTTTTTCTTCTTCTCAGTTCTAGATCACTTTGCCTCTGTAAATTCTCTTTCCTTCCCCTGTCTTCCTTCCTACCATCTCTTCTTCATAGGAACAAGCTCATAGTGTTCCTATGGTAGAGATGCTGCAGATCCTGTTCAAACAGCAGAATTGTCACTGAAGTGAGAGAATTTCTAGGGTTGGTACTATGTCTGAGAAGCCTGAATACATGTTTTCAAACACTGCCTTCATATAATGAGTATGACATTTGTTCTTTTGTTGCTGCTGCTGCTGCTGCTAGGTTTTTCTTTTTAAACAATAGTTGATTAAATAATATCATATAATTCTTTATGAGATTGTTTTCCTTTGTTCTTCAGGCCTTAAAACTCTATTTGTGCTGTAGGATATCTTTTTTTTCCCAAAAGGGATAACGTGGAATGATCAGAAGGTAAGAAAGATGTCGTCTTTAGGTAGTGGTTAGACAGTTTAGAAATTCCTGGATGTTAGTTTATTCCCATCAGTTGTATTTTTGAGGCTACCAGTTAATGAGTTCTTGAGTGAGCCTTTTAGTCTGCTCATCATGAATGTATATTAAGTTTAGTGAAAATGACTGGCTTTCTGATGAGGACCAGGCTGACCTATAATACGGGAGAGATGAACAATAGCCAGTGTTCAGCACTGGAACTGGTACGGTTTGATTTTGTTCCAAGCTCACATTTATTTGAGACAATATAGAGGAGAGGGAGCAAACATTTAAAACTAAACCTTTTCAGAAGAACTGCTTTGCTGCAGCAGCTGTGGCCAAAGGAGATTCTCTATTGGAATGCACTGGCCTTGCCAAGAGTACTGTAGCAAGGCAAATTCATTTAAGCTGGCAGAGTGGTATTTGATTGAGAATGGTATAACAAAGAGCAGAAGTGCATGAAACCAAAATGTGGGGAGGGGAGAGCAATAAGGGCAGTTAACACTGACAGGCTAGAAGCAATGAAGTGTTGTGCACAGAGAGCTCACTGAGGTTGAGCTGGACCTGTACGGGTTTTTCATAAGGTTGGGAATGATCAGCATGCAGGAAAGCAGCGCTCTGTGAAAAGTGTTATGCCACATCATGATGCTTTGTGCTCAACCTGGTACCTGAAAAATCATTCTGAAAATTCCATGAGAAAATTCAAGTGTAGCGTAAAATGAATCTATAAAACTTTTTTTTTTTTTTCCTAGTGGTGTTATGTTAAAATTCATGTTAGCACTTTAAACCACAGCATACACTGCTGTAGCCTTGAGGGAGTCACAAAAAGCTTGGAGCTGTCTTTGACTTTAAGATAAGCTGGATTTAGGCCTGTGATGTCTGTCTAGGGCAGAGTACACTTGTTTTTAGTGCTTTTTGAAGAGACCTTGACACGTGTTTAACTGAGGCAAAGCAATTGAAGGGTGAGCTTACATACCTACCGAATATACTTCAAAGGGTCTGTGGAGATAGGGAGCGAGGCAGAGGAAGGATATGACAACAAACAATAAAAAACCCATACACATTTAACATTTTCTGTTCTTGATGCATAGACTGATGAACCATATTTGTCAGCACTAGACATGAGAGGTGGACTACTATAACTTAAGTACCACAATAAAACATTTATGTTGTGAATAAAAATTTGTTCTTATTCATTCTAAGCTTTTCCCCCTTCTCTTCAATAAAATACTTTGCTTTCAAAACATTGCAATCCAACATAAGTCAAAGGTTTGAATTTGTTAAAGTAACTTGAATATTTTTGTTAATGTAATGATTTTTAAAATACTCAAACACCTGAAAACCTGAGACACTACTGGCTTTTTATAGTAATGTGGCTTCAGACAACTGAAAAAAATCAGCATTCTGTTTTTCCCCCACTTTTTGAAGGAATTTGGTGATATGCTTCAGCATTAGCACCTCTTTCTTTTAACTAAAGGAGTAAATAAGGATTGTGGATTAAATATGAGTCATCCTATAAAACTGCAGAGAGCGCTTTGCAGCTCAAAAGAATATTATTATTTTGATATGTCTTAAATTAGATAAGAATAAACATTTCACATTTTCAGAATTATGTGGAAGTGACATGTTTAACTCTTTCACAAAGTGTTGTGGAGGGGAGTATTGAACGTTACAGAGACTGCAGGTTATTATTGCCAATGGGAACAATATCCAGTACTGTGTTGTTTCACCAAGAGGCCTGCAACAGGTGTGAAATTAATCTTCTATCTTATAATATATGTTAATATCTTCATATTACTTCATAGCTTGAGAAAATTAAATTGTTCTTTGACTTTGTGGAAATAAAGGGTTTTTTTATTTATTTTTTAATCTAGTTATATGGAGTTTGTTTCCTTACAACTTGCACCCAATTCTTACACTTTGGGATCAATAGCAGGGGGAGCTGTGTTTAGTTGAGCTCCTTCCTTCCATTAGAATAGTCTTTTTTTTTTTTTTTTTTTTTTCCTTCTTCTTCTTCTTTCCTGAAATCTTTACCAAGTGTAAAGGTGTTTGGAATATATCAATGAGAAGCCTTGGCGTAGAAAAGTGCCTTTTATTCTGTCCTATAAAATTTCTTTGAAGTTTAGTTGACTTAAACTACTTAAAAATTATCACTTCAATTTATAAAAGTCCTAGACTTTTACTGAGACAATAGCTGATGATAATCATACTGACCTAAGGTAAGGCCGTGCTGTCAGTAAAGCAACAAGCGGGTGACACTGTCCTGAGAGAACAGAGTCCAAATGCTGAAATATTGTAGCCGAGAGATGGAGGGTGCTTTGCTGGGCTTCCCTGTATCCTTGAGTCTAGCGTGAGGAGTTGGCTCAGTATTCTCCGCTTTCTGAAGGGGGCGTGTAAAATGACGGAGAATAAGCTGGCTGATCTCCCCCAGATGGATGAATGCTCTACAGAAATCCATTTCTGGAGAGTATAAGCTACAATACGGTCCTGCACTGGCAGAAAGATGGGCGAGGAGACCAAAAGGATTTTTCCAGCAAGTTTTCTGACTGTACTAAAGTCCTGATTTTAAACTTGTAAAAAAAAAAAAAAAAAAAAAAAGTGAGGGACTCCAGATGTGGGAACAATAGTAAAATCTGTTTTGTTTGCAATTTCATTACTCTGGCTGTTGACTGCATCTAGCCTGCAAGTCAATTTGGAAAAGGGCATGAAATGTTCAACCAGACTGAAGGGCAGTGCGAAGGTGGGGAAACTGCTGGGCTTTAGAAGAGGTTGCACATGGAAGGGAGCAGCATGGGATTGAATTTCTTTGGCTGTTCTTGTTAATACCTTCACTTAGAGGTATTTTTTCCTGAAATTACTGATATTGACTCTAACCTGAATGTTGCTTAACTTGAATGTTTTTTTGCATGTGAATAAATATCTATATGAACAATTGTCAAGTGTCCTTCAAGGCAAACCACGAAAGCAATAAAACAATCTATGACTGTAGAGATGAGCCTTAGAAATTAAAAAACAAAAAAACAAAAATACTTACTCCTTTTGGCTATTGAGGAATTTATTGATTCTAAATCCATGGAAACCCTAAGTGTGCATTTTCTTCCATAATAGCTGGAAGAAAGGCTGGTGGAAAGTTCACCACTCCCTCAGTTGTGCTGATGTAATGCTTGTGAAGCTATAGTGCAAATTGAATCACTGAAATGAATTAGAAAACAAACGAACCCGACATTTCATAAGTTTTGTAGAAATCCTGGTTTGCTTCAGTTTCCAGCATGGCCCTACAAGCATTTGCACTGACACAGAAAGAAGTGAGCTGTGGTACAGAGGTGGCTGTGGATCGTTAGAATGAGGAAGGGCATTTGAAGTAGAGAAGAAAATATGACTTTAAACTGTTCTGAAAAGATCTCCTCTTCTTTTTCTTAGCCACGGTTCTCATGCTTTCCAAAATGGCAGTCCTCTCCCAGATTGTAGCAGGCACCTAAGGACTAGCTTTTTGGTTTGCAAGCATTCATGAAAGTGATGCTCTTCTATATAAATGTTTGTGCCTTTTAGAAGGGTTGATGCTACTAATATAAAAATCAGGAGGATTTTGGTAAGATTAGAAACATTATATTGTTTTCAGTTGGGGGGAAGAGAAATGTCTAGTGTGGAATTTAATAAAGCTGATAAGTTTGCCTTTCTTGTTAATCAGTGAGAGATGAAGAGAAAATTAAATATTTTAAAAATTCCTACAAATTTTAAACCCAGGAAGTTGATAAGCTTTTTTGCTTTTGTTGTTTTATTACATGTTTGTGAGAAGCCTATTTGATTAGGTTCCATTTCTGTTATTGGTTGTCATTCATATGCTCAGCCTTAAACAAACAAAGAAATAATATAATCTCTACCCCAAGGAATTCATGGCCTGAAAGAGATTTATATATAAAGTTTGCATATAAAGTTTTACAGATGGTGAGCTTATCACACGGAACTGTAGCTGTTTTAATATTATTTTCTGTATCATCCAAATGTAAGCCAAAGAATACAATAAGAAGATTTTGAATCGTAGGTAAAGTGTATATATAACTAAGCAGAGGTACCATGTATGAAATAGAAATAATCAGAAAGTTACCTGGTTGTAATCAGTATATACTAGGAGAGAGAAAATAGGAGGGGGTGAACAATAGAAATTATGGAAATTCCAATATGAAACACATTTAGGGTAAATATTGTGCACATTAGTAATAGATAAGATAAAATTGCCAGAATGGTTTTGGTTAAAGGATCATCAGGGACATGGAATGCAAGGAATGGACGGAGGGAGGAAATGAAAGACTGAAGAGCAAAAACCAGTTTGAGCTGCAGGAATTAGCCTATCACTTTGTTTTCTCAACTAACAGTTTACATGTAGCTAGCTAAGGAAATCATAGGAATAAGGATGTTGCTTGTAACGTGCAGTAACACAAAAAGGGAAAAAAGAGAAAGTTCTGAAGGAAAGATAAAAAGGAATAAAGTGATTAAGGCAACCACAACTGAGACTGAAAGATTCCTGTCCTAAGTGATTATTATCAAAAGGGTTTTAATGGATTTAATTAGTATTTTAAATAAAATTTGCCTGGTGCAGGGGAGAAAACCAAGAACATTACTGACAATGACAAAATGAAAGTTGGAGGGAACTGTTTCCATGTTTCTCTAGTTTGAAAAAGATTTAAGTTTTCACACAGAGTTATTCTAGAGTAGGGTGTCAGAAGTGGGTATTTCTGGAGAAGCTATAGTTTCATCTATGTTGAAAATTCTTTTTAAGAAAAATATTTGGACTTTCAAAGTTAATTCTGCTTTGAGCAGACAGTTGGGCCAGATGACCTCCTGGGGACCCTTGCAACCTAAATTATTCTGCAATTATGGAGAGATTTTAGTTACGGAGATTTAACTAGACTTTTATGCAGAATCCTGAAAAAGCAGCTGAATAGAGTGATGACTAATTTAATATATAATCTATTCTGTTATGTTTAAACAAGAAAAGTAACAAGAATGAGTAGGTTCCAGAAAGAATCAGAGGTGAGGCCAGTCTTTGAAAGGAAAAAAGCAATAGAATCATTAAATCCACAGATCAAAAGACCTATTTCCTAGACAGATTTACACTTGGATTTCATGAAAGGTTCCTAATTTGTTTTGGCGCTTTCTAGAAACCATGAAATCCTGGTCAGTTGGGTATTAACTGAAACTGTCTAAGTGAAGTGCTATTAGAAATGTTACTTAACTGGAGATATACAAAAGTATTAGAGCATTGTGAGATCAGTCCTTTGATGAAGCAGATTCTCATTAAAATCACTCCATCTCTACTTGATAATGAAAAATGAGTTGTTCATCAGCTGGCAGACTCGGGACCTGTGTCAAGCATTAAACAGAATTACTGTATTTAGTGTAACCTGACATTGCATTCATTATGAGAAACCTGCATCATAAGGAACTGTTTGATGAGATATAAAAGTACTAAAATCAAGTAAAGCTAAAGAACAGAATAAAGGACCAGAGGCAATAGTAGTTCTCTGCCTGGAGTGCAAATATTGCGGTATTCCGTATTTAATACTATATTAAAATAGCACATGGGCATACATCTGTGCACATACTCTGTGCAGAACCTATAGCACAAGAAATGCACAGTTTGGGGTCTAGATTCTGATCTCTTGTCACATTTTATGATTATTGACTTGGTTTATCTTAAGTGTAATGCTAGTGATTTGAGCCTCTTTGAGGCCAGTAAGCAGAGTAGCCCTTAAAAGAAACTTTTTTTTTTTAATTTCTTCTACAATTCTGTAATTTGTCCCTATTACCTTTTACAGTGTAGGATTTGATCAGTGGGACATGAAGGTTGTATATTAAAAATAGTTAACAGTGCATTTCTCTGCAAAGCTTCTACATTTTACATGCTGAACTTAATTTGGTGCTACTGTCATTGTAGATTCCTTTCTAAAAACTGCAGTATTCTACATTTAGAAAGTACATTATCATAATAGGTAACTTTTATGAATAATTTCCCTAAGCAGGTCTGAAATCTGTAGACTTTTTTCAGCTTGTTGCTATGTGTCTGAATGAGATATAAAATTGTAATTTCGTTGCAGCCAGAATCCATTTTTGCTGTACTGAGGAAGAGCAGTTTCTTGCCACAACTGCAAAATGTTATCCCTGGAAGGGGGGGAAAAAAACCAGAAGCAAATGGTAGGAAGTTCCAATGCTTCCAATCCCTGTTTTGTTTTGTTTTGTTTTTTTATAAGTGTAATTTTTAGGTTAAATGATAGGTGAGGAAGATGACAGTATTATTACTCCTGCTATGTTCAACAATAACTACAATGTACTTCTGTCACCAGTGAACACTGCAGATCAGTTTTACATGAAACTGCATCCTGAGTGGTACCTTGCACTGGCAGAATACAACTGTGAAAAAAACACTGTCCCAGGAAAACCCTGTTTCCAGGCCTAGCCTGACAATAACTAATACAGATTATGCTATATGAAATGTTTCTGTAAATGTTTTCAACTTATTAAATATACTATTATAACATTTTACAACCTTGCATTTGTTCTTTATGCCTTGTGAAAGCTAAATGTGAATTAGTCCAATAACTGGCTTGCACATTTTGGTTTTTCTAAACCTTCATATTCTGATAGGTTTAAAAAGCAACCACATATGCCCAGGACAGCAATAGCACAGGAATGCAGCCATCCAGTGCTTGGCTTGCCCTAGCAAGCTGTCCAGCTTCTTCTGCTTCCCAGTCACTGTTTTCACTCTAGTGTTTTCAGTGGACAGAAAGAGGATATGAGCTTAGACTACATCTTGAAGGCCAACTGTGTCAACACCATCCAATGAACGCCTGGTAAATTCAGGAATAGAATCTGAGCGTTATCCACTGGGATACAGAATATCTTAATTCTGGTCCTTGCAAACAAGGGAGAACAAGGATATTCATAATGTGTGTAATATAAGTCGGAGACATTACCAGTTCCTCAAAGCCAGGAATCCACCCTAGGTTCTTTCATTTTCTTTAATATTGTGATAAAACAGTTGTGCAGGTCTGGACTGTATTATTACAATTTATTCCTCTATGTTTTACTTTTGGTAATACAAATATGGCTCACACAGCAGACTGGTGGGTGAGTGGATGAGTGGTTTTTGACAATTATGATGTTTATGGCATAGTTAAAAACAGTGTAAGTGAAACTTCAGATTTGCATCTCAGTATGGCTATATTATGTAAAATAAGCTTTATAGAAATAGAGAATCTGGAGAAGTGAAACCACTAAAGAGAACAATTTGTTAGCTAAAAATAAGTTTGTTATATGACCTGATTACAGCTTGTATAGTTTAAAAAAAAAAAAAAAAAGTAAGAAAATATCTGTTACTAGAGAGCTCTTTAATCCCATGATGGTGAAATTTCAGGTTCCAGTACCTGGGGGTTGAAGCTGGACCTATTCTCTGTTGCAACAGTTAAGGATGGAGGTGGATATTTCAACTTCTGACATGAATGGTTGCCTCTTTAAAAACCCACTTGATTCAAGTCATTAGGCTTTAAATAGGAGTAATAAAGCAATTTAATCACCTCTGTATCTAGGGATCTCTTTTGGCCTTAGACTCCAGGAACCTAAGCATGTCCAAATAGAAGCCCTTGTTTTAAATACAGTGAATGCATCTGAAAACAGGATACAAGGTAAAGAGAAACTATGAATAACATGGTAGACTGGTAGGTTAAATTCTGGTGAATTTAACAGTGTTCTGACTGAAAGTCTATTTTTTAATATGCTTTTATTATCAAGGAGCAATAAAACACAGAGGGAAGACAGAGCAAAATTTTATGTGCACAGCGGAGATACCCAAATATTACTGTCCTTTTCTCCAAAACCGTGTGAGTAGTCCATTGAGCAGAATAGTTGCAAGCAGCATTGACTCCAAGGAAAACAGTTGTCTCTGGTTTACCCCTTTACTGTGGCCTCTCTTCTTTTCAGCTGCAATTACAGAATGTGTTAAAATCCATTGAAGTGCATTACTTGAGGACGCATGTGGAGACTTTCTTTCCTTAATCAAATGCTACAACTTAACAGCAAAGACTGCATAAAAGATTTTAGCACAATACTGTTTTGTGTTTAGTGTTTTGAGTTTTGCTGGAGCACCAGCATCACACCTTGTGTTTTTTCTAGCGGTGGTAATGTAAAAAGTTAAGGAACATCTTCACCTAGAACTGTATGTTTCTGATGAATTCCCACACTCCCATAGCAATTTTAGTAACCACACGCTGTTTTACTGGAAGAGTGACTTGAGGATATTGCCTGATCTCTCTCTACCTCCCATGGTAAACCTTCTGTTTGTTTTGTGAATTTAGTAGTCAAAGGTGCATGATAAAACTTGCCATCTCTTAATGACACTTCACAGACAGTAAGGCTGCCAAACTGCCCTACAACTTCCCTCTTTACTTCATTAAACAACGCAGAGGAACAGGTCACAACAATTCGGTTCTATCCAAATCCCTTGTATTGACTAAAACATTTAAATGTATAAACAAGTATGTACAATAAAATAAAAAAGATTGAATGGAGGAAGTGGTGTCTTCACAGCCACAAACAGTTCTAAAGAGTAAAAAGTATAGAAAGACCAAATCAACAAAATTGAATTTTTCAGATGAGTGAAGTGTGAGAGGATGGGGGGAGAAAAAGTCAAGCTGTATTTATTATAGTAAGTTGTTTTAGGAATAAAATTTGGTGTTTTTTTGTTTGTTTGTTTGTTTGTTTTTCAGCAGACTCAAGTGGGTCTGCTTTTTCTGACGGCAACAGTTAAAATGTAGTGACACTTGAAATAATCCTGTGCAGTATTTTCTGGAAAATCGTACTGTAACAAAAGTCCTTTAATAACCTGCTGGCCCACCTGTTTCTTTGATGCTTTAAGGGTAAGGAAGCACTAGTATGATATTTCTCATCACATGCCAGAATGACTGGCGGTATAAATTGTTTTCTTGTGGTTATGGAGTTGGTGATTTCCCCTGTGTTTTTCAGTTTTCAGGAGTTGTAAATACAAAAAGCCAACGTGTTTCCTCCTTTCTCCCTGCCTTTTCTCCAACAAAATAATTATTTAAAAAAAAATTCTTGTACTCTATAATAGTGGTTTGGCACATGATAGCTTATTAATTATAAGGTAAATAGACTCAATGTTTATATCACCCTAGCTTTGATTCTATTTCTCAAAGCTTCAGATCAGATTAAAAACATCCATAAATGGGAGGTGCATGGTGGGCAGCGAAAGAAAAAATGTGCTCTGTCTGAAAATCATTCTACTTGTGGAAAACATGCCCATGGTCTTGGAATAAGTCTCCAAGTCAGTAAGAATAAAGCTTGATCTCCCCAACGTGGGACTGAGAATCTGCAGTATGTACGCTGGCTTGTAAAGTTTTATTTTTTTATTATTACTATTTTTTGGTGTTGTGAATGGTGGACTGCAGCTTATGGCTGAAAATTGTGTGGTTGGTGGTCTGTGTTAGGTGACTATCATGTCTTACTGAGAACTTTTCTATTTATGAGATGAGATTCCTCTGGAAATTTGCAACTGTTTAGTTGATGTGTTGGTAGATAAAACTTTCCTTCTCAATAGTCATATGCTGACCCCACAAACTGGACAGCACATAGGAAAAAAAAAAGAAACAAAACACTGCTGCTGTTTGTGGTATTTTTAGATTGGATCAAGGGATGGATAGATGTTTGTAAAAGTAGAAGATAAGTGCATAGTGGCTTTTCCTTTCTCCTGGCCTGCTAAAAGAATTGAATCTGGAGCCCTATGCTTATGGCTTTTCATTAATTCTTCACTCAGTGCGAACAGATGAAGACTTGAGTTAATTCTTAATTTGCATACTGATTGAAGCTCCGGCCTGCCTTCATCTCTGGGAGCATTCAGATTTTTTTCTGTAATATTGCTTGAAAATGCTCCAGACTGCAATATTACGGGGTAGAGTGCAGTGAAATAATCTCACGCTCAAAAGTTAGGGTTAAACAATTCTGATTTTTCCATCCTTCAGGCAAAATGGGATGAAGACAATGTAGTAAATCTGACTCTTACAGAAGCTAGTTTTCAATTATTGTCCCAGATTTTCACTATTCCTTTGCTTGTGTTTTTGTTTTTATTTGACCTGCTTAGCTGTTTAAATTTAGATGATGGTTTATTGAAAGGTGTTGAGTTTGTCAGCTTCAATTATACCCTTTTGATAAAACCGCAATTTTGAAAATTTGACATTTCCTCATCTGAGGTTTCCTCCCTTGTTCTGGTTTCATAAATCTTACCCTAAATTTCTCATAATTTCAAATGATTTTTCCAATACAAAATCAAAGTACCGGTACTTTGTATGGCAAGCTGAGCAGAGATAAGTGCTCAAATTCCCCAGGCCTTTCTTGCAGTATTCTGCTCAGAGGAAGCCGCTGGGACCTTCCTTCTTGACTTGCTGTCAGCATCCACAAAGGTGACACCTCAGTGAGCAGTTGATTAACATGATTGGTTAAGTAGACCTAAATTCAGCTTCTGCATTAGCATTAACAGAGCGAATGAGAGGCAGATTGTAGCCTCCTGCTGCAGCAAGGAAAAAACAGAAAACTTTTATTATGATTCTGTAGAAAATGTTGAGTAGGTGCAGAAAAAATCATTAGTTATCTTGATGAAATGGTTACTGATGATGTCTCCTCATTTAAGCCAAATTGTCAAGTATGTAGGTATGTCTATACTGTGTGCGCTAGTTGATTTAATGATAATTTGGAGTACCCAGTGCACACCAATGTAATCTACAGCAGATAATGTAACGACAATACAAAGCATAAAAGAGCAAAATTTCTGAATAGGAGACAGCCCATTAGATTTCTTGCATTTAAAATACTGGATGATATTTGCATGCATTTAGACTTAGTCCAATAACTTAGTTTTTCAAAGCTGCCAAATATTAAGTATTGCATTGCTAAGTGTCTTGAAGAAAAAAAAACACACCACAACCCTCTTCCCCCCACCAAAAAACTTTTTTTTGCTTCTTGCTTCAGGAGGCTAAAAAACACAATCACTCCCACTTCTGCATCAAGAAGGAAACTAACTTAAATGTGTGGGGAGCCAAGGATGGAATTTGCCAGTGCCCCTTTGAAAGAAGCACAGAACAGACTGCTAATAGACTGGAGATATCAAACTGAAAATGTTAAGCTTTTAAAATAGGACTTTTATTATCCCATTATCCTGTTTCTTAATTAAACTCTAAATTAGAGGTTGTTTTAATTACCACCAGAGGTTTTTCAAAAAAAAGTATAAGCTGATACCTTATTAACATTGCAGTGGCAGTCTGTGGATCTGCTAGCACTGATGCTGAATTGTAGAACACCATTTATTATTGAAATCAACTTTTAAGGTCCTAAGATATAAACACTCCATCATTTTCCTTCTTCATAAACTTCAAATGTGTCCATAGTGCACATTTTAGAAGTTTTTTAGTTTTAATTAACTCTACTTGTAGGAGTAAAGAATTTTAAGGTAAGAGAAACAAGTATACAAATGATTCTTCACAGTTGTCAAGTTTTATTGTGAGTAGTAAAACTTAGTTTAGTTTGGCTTGGCAGAATAAAATAACTATGAAGCAAAGCTTAACAATGAAGACAAAAGATTGTCTTCATGTATAACTATGATAGAGTTGAAGTCTTTCTTACAAATTTGCTATGCTGAGCTCAAGAAATACTTCATTTTTCTACAAGATATAAATAAATCTTTCACAACTTACTGGAATATGAGAACATAAAAATACTTTTTCAAATAAAAAATGCAAAGAACAATCAAACATTCAGGACTAAGGTAACTTTTGCTTCTGTGGCCTTATACTTCCATTTATATTTCCTAAATTTCTATTAGGTTCACTTCCATTTCCAGAAACCATCATCATACTGGAGAATCCTGGAACCTCGTGCTGTATTTTGAGATTTGGGTGTGAAACAAGCTTACCTTGTTTCCTGCTCCCAAAGTAGAAGTCAGTGTGAGTGACGTACTTTTGAAGGAGACAAATGCAGCAGATGTATAAAGTATTTTTAGCATGAATTTTGCAATTTGCTTTTTCCACCCAGGGTTTCACATGAGAATCTTAAATTTCATTTCTTTTAAAGAGGAGTGAGCTCTTTTTGAACCATGAATTAAGCGCCTGTCCTTGTTGTCAGAAAGGATAGCCTTTGCCATGGTTACTGGATAGAAATACAGGAACTTGCATACTTGTTTGCAGTGCTTCTTTTGAGCACTGATATCCACATTACTGCTACTGAATTCCTCATAAGGAGTAATTCTTTGTTGGAAGATAGTGAACCTTTTTTTGTTTGAAAAGAATGGTGAGTAAAAATCCATATGATTCATGTCAGAATTCACTCCAGCTTTTAAAAAAATGAAACTTTCAGATCAGGGATTCACTTTGCATGTTATCTCTAGTTTCTTCAGGAAAGAAGAGTTTATTAGGATATCTTCATAAAGCATGTTAATAAATGTTGAAGATTTCAGCACTGTGATGTCTGAAAGTTGAATAACACACTTAAGCTGGACAGTACTGCTATTCACATGCTCAATGATGCAGATCCAGCATGGGTTGATATAACTATTTTATTTTCATTTGTAGTTTGAAATGATCATAAATATTTAAAGCCCAAGTAATCCATGCATGAAAATCTGTTCTGTTGGGATAGTCTTGACATTTTAAAAGAAATATCTACCTTGTAATCTATCAAGGCTATATTTAAAAATCAGCCCCCAACTTCCCTCATTGAAAAATAAATAATAAATCACTCAGTAAGTATAAGCATTTTTTAAAAAGCAGAAACACGGAAAGGCTTAAAAATGCAAATGTTCATGTCAGAATAAGGATCCATGAAACAGGTAGTCTTCATAATCCAGCGAACAACCTTTCTCTGTTTTCCTCTGTATAGTAGAGTTTGTTCCATTTTTTTGTATTTTGCCTTTAATTAGGTTTAAAACTAGGTTTTGGATAAGAGAGACTGCTTATGGACTATAATTTTGAACTGCATGTGAAAGATAACAGTACAGTAGAGAAAACTCAGCACATACAACCTGTTCACTTCTATGCAACTTATTTGCAGGTGGAGAGCAGTTTTAGTCTGGAACCCTAGTATCCACACTTGCACTTTCTGTGCAGCAGAGAAGTGTCTTGTGTCTCATCTGCACCTGTTTCAGGGATCCATTTGGCCTTGTTTGAGCCAATACTGTCGCTACCGTATAGGTGGTAAAGCACTGCAAGATGAGCTTTACTATCCAAAGCCACTAAAAATAGGAAGGATAGAATACAGCATTTAAAACAGCCCTGTTTTAAAATATGTTCAGCACAGTTAAAAGTTGGTATCTAATCACAGTGTAAAGCTTCAGTGCACAGAAAGTAAAACTGACTTCAGAAAAAAGCAAAATATGCAACAAAGCCACTTTCAGGAAGTTTTATCAACATACCTAAGCTTCTTATCTCAATGTCCGCCTTTTACAAGTGCATACAGTTGTGGCCTACTTAATTCTTCCAATTACTTTAATAGTTTTCCTAAATGCCCTTAAGCATTAGTTGCTTTATGAACACTATTATTCTGCTACAGTGTGCTCAGTTAAAATACAGTTACAGGTTCATCTGCTTTCTTCTATTGTAGCATCTTCTACTGTATCTCAACTTAATTAGCTTCAGACCTCTGTTTGAAAGAGCTCAGCTACATTGCCTTTCCATTGAAGCTTTTACATGGCTTTGAAGTTTTCACAGTATCTACAGAGTGGAAGAGGAAGTGCTTCATAAGTTTTTAGCACTTTTTAAAATATCTTATAAGCTCAATAATAATGAGAAAAAATGGTGGTTTTGCAAGGTGTTTGTTTCATGGGTGTCTTGTAGGATTAGATCCTCGACTTGCACAATACTCTTTTAAACAGTGAATAATAAAATATTTTTCTCAAATACAGCAAGAAAATTCACTTTAATACAACAGTGATTTTAATTTGAGTTTTCTAATGTTCTCACTGAGCATTTTATTCTAGGTCAGCTTCCTCTCAGTGATGTATTAGCTGGAATTTAATTTCATGCTGGATCTTTATAGGGAACACTGTAACAGCAGCAGCTTAGACATACTCTCAGTGTTAGGTTTTGGGTTTTTTGTTTTAATCTAAGCAACAGCTTGCTGCTACTAGACAAATTTCAGAGCTTTAAAGGTAAATCTTATGTTAAAGTGCAAGGATGTTAAGGTCGTTATGATGTTTATGTTTTCAAGAGGAATTATCCTGAAGACTGTAGCCTTTCTTAATAGCATCCACAAAATGGGATATTGAATGTATCTGTGGTGTATTGTTGCTTGTATTGTGCAATATGCCTTTGTGCTGAGCTGTTTATCATCAAGGTTTACTGCTTAGGATTACTGAAGTCTGGATGCTGTTTACAATAAAACATTCTCTGATATCTCAAAACCATCGCACAAGTCTTTAAGTTAGAAGGATGGTCCTGGACACACACTCTAGGATGCATCATGCTGCCCTGCCAACTGCCTCATGGCAACAAGGTTGCGTTACTGGTGCTTCCCTGGTTGGGCTGGTGCCCTGGGGGCTTCCCCCAACCGGTCCTTTTCTGTGCTTTGAGGCAGTGCTGTTTGCTGCAGCTTTCCTGTTTCTGGGATGACTTATGTTCCTTTTTTTTTATTCCATCTTGAGAAGAAGGAGTACAAAGTAATAATGATTTAATGTATGTTTTACTTCAGGCTAAATACTGAACCATGATCTTCATCGTACTTGAGACTTGCGCTTCATTGCAGACGGTCATGTTTCTCTCGTAGAAAAAGGACATGCTGAACTTTCTCTGGGCATGTGGCCTGCTAAAGTTATTAAAAGACTCCTTCAGGTGGAATGGTGGGAGAACATGGTGCTTCTTGCTGTGCGTTCCTACCACCTGTAGCAAACTGTCATCTCATCTATGCCAGAGGATCATCTGGAAGAAGGAATTTCTTCTGCTGAATTCCTTTTAAGCAATGCTCTACCTGAGTTTTGAAGTAGCACCTATAAGGCAATAGATGATCAGGGACACGTAGAAAGGCAGGAACCTTAACAAATTCCAGTGGAGATGTGCCCTAATTTCTGTTGTTACATGTCGTCTCTCAACTTCTTGCTAGTGTACTTCAGATCTGGGTTTGGATGGAATGAATCACTTCCAGAAAAAGAGAGAGATAATCTAAATAATCTGTCAGAAAAGTGCCAATAGTAATGGTCATCTTGAGATGCAGGTTCCTGTTTTTAGGGCACTAGTCTGAGATTATACTCTATATAGCCACCAAAAAGCTGTTGGATAGTAACAACTTTGAACAGTGGTAACAGTTACTGTGATCAGATTCACTCCAGGTACTCTGCAGAGGCATACTGTAATTTAACTCACTGTAAATGCCTGATTTGATTTGCATAAGGTATTACACCCAGATACTCTGTGTTTAACCTTGTGGTTCTTTATCTTTTGTAAATGCTAATTTTTAAAAATGTATTTTCTTGTATTAATACCTTTATGGTTTCTGTCTTGTGTCCCAAACCCCTGATATTCTCTTGCAGTTTATGGAAAGACAAATGATTAGATTTTTCTGACAGTAGCATTTGATTTAGAAGGTTGTTGTATTATTTTAGCTTTTCCCTGGATCTTTATCTTTTTAAAAGATCTGTGCCATTAAAATAAAAACTCCTTTCTGCATTGATGCCAAAACTAATGAGCAAAACCCTACATTGGGAAAACAAAATACTGTATTTTTGTAGCTCTTACACCAACAAGAATGTCCTCTCCAGGACAGCACTAGCAAGAAAACTTAGAGTAGAAAGAAAATCAGTACCTTCATTGGTTGTTTAAAGGTAATTCTAATGTGATGATATATAGAAAAAAACATTAATTCAAATTGTCATTATTTCTTCTCTTGTTGCCCCCAAATCCTTCCTAATGCTAATTAGTGAATCAGGTAAATTCAGTAATCATAATTTTTGTAAATTGGTGATTTTTACAGAGCCAGTCAAAACACGAGTGCCTATTGAGACTATTAACTGTGTGATTTCAGAGAAGACTAAAAAACGTTTAAGCAAAGAACAGCATTAAACCTCTAATGACAACTCACAAAGTGAAAGAGAGAGAGGTCATTGTCAAAGGCATCTAATATGCAAGTTATGTGAAGGGTTGTGTGCCTGTAGAATTCAAAAAGAATCCAGCATGTATGTTGCTCGGTCTAATTATAACGTTACAGATGGCTATTACATAAGGAATGTCTCTAAATCAATATAGTCCATTTGGAGAGAGTTCTATGTATACCAAGTCCTGAAAGACCAGCAATTTGCTGTTTCTCTCCAGGAATGTGAATTTAGAAGCAGCACGGTGCTTATTCCCTACCAAGTTGTCTTACATTTTCATAGTATCTCTCATACCATCAGGGTATTTATAGTTGATTTTCTCTCCCTGATCAACATGTTAGTTCCATTAATCTGTTTTTATTTATACCGTTTGCATGCATTGGGACTGGACTGCATATTAGATGGAACCGGTTACATTTTATTAAAAATGAATGGCATAGGCCCTTACTTAAGGTTTTTTTATTAGGACTGAGAATAAAATGGTGCAGAGACCAAGATGTGAATGAATGTAGCTGAAAGGGAGTAAACGTAGCTAGCAAGGGAATAACATACAAAAGCCATAATTGCCCAAGCTAAATTTGGCTTTAAGTGCTTATGAAAACTGTCATTGAGTTTTCAGTAGCAGAAGTAATTAGGATCTATGTGTTAGCATGGTATCTCCAAATGTAATACTTAGTGTATTGGAAGGAAAAGTACCTGTTATCTGTTAACATGACCAGTAGATCAATGCAACAGTGGTTGAACTTGGAAAAAAAAAATTATGCAGTTTGATTAAGTGAAGTTTAGAACTGATATAGTGATTGAACTTTTAATATATCTATCACATTTTCATACCTATCCCTAAGCAGAGAGCCCATTACTTTTCATGCCTGGCATGGACAGTACCTAATGAAGAGCTTGCGGTTATGCCAGTGGTCCATATAGTTTACATTTTTGACTAAGCCTGCGCTCCTGTGTTTAGATTTGTCCAAACTCCATTACCATCTGCATATAAAATCCCAGGGCCCATGCTAATTTGAGCTTTGAATCTGCAGGCCAGGTTTAAATATTGTAGTCTTCCAGCTTTCTCTCCACGGTTTCAGGGTATATGTCTGTTTTCCTACAGCTGACTGGATAAAAATCCTGGGATACCTGAGCACGAGGACTCTGGGACTTGTCTACAGAAGTGCTTTGCTAGATGCACACTCCTACGCTAGCCAGACTCGTGTAAATGAGTGCCAGATACCTCAGGGTCCTTGCTGAGATAGCCTACTGCTAGGTGTTCTGGATTTCTGACTGGTGGATTTTTCATAGCATAGGGCTTTTCATACCATAATGCTATACAATAGCAAACATGCGACTTCTGGGTCAGATGAGCAGTATTTTGGTAGTCCACTGTCCCTGTATCTGAAAATAACTGCTGTGCTAGGATGCCAATTGTAGTTTCATTTAAATATTGCAAATTTGGTATATAGACTAGGAAGATTTAGATACATGATTGAATGCAATATAGCTTATCAGGCTACTGTCTGGTCTCTGCAACTGTTCATGTGTATGGTTTAGCTGGATCCTATTAATGGTGAAAAAGTTACTAGGCTTCAGTGAAGGAGACTTTTTTCAGGTGATACTACTTTTAAGCATTTTTTTTTTAAATTTAATTTCAAGCTGGAACCTTATTTGAAAATGCATTAACTTTTTAACATTTAAATACTAAAATTTATCACTGGTATGACATAGTTTTTGTATTTAAAATGAAATATTTACTGACATGTTAAATGGCAAAATTATCTGTATTTCTTTTCAATAATGACTGGAGTCTTTGCAGAAATTGCTCAGGTAGAAATACTAGGAGCTTGCAGGAGCTCTTAAATTAAATACATACTGTTAAAGTGATTGACTCTTTGATTCAGTTTATTCTACAATGTAGCATGGAACAGATGTTAGTTTATTACCAGCTTTCTGTGGGATTACAATGTAAGGATGGGGAGAAAGAGCTGGAGTTTGCAGATTGGTTAATTATGTAGAACAGCATGATCTATATAAAGTCCCTGTTTGATGTCGGAAAGTATTGCACACGTTAAAAATGTTCCAGCTTTTTGTTTGAGGACAAAACTTCTGTTGCACCTTTAAGTACACCAGTCATTATATCTGAAAACTTTAGTGTTACACCCTTTGGGTTAGAGTCCCTGAGCTAAGACATACTGCGGGGTGAGGTGGCTTTCTAGGAAAGTGCGTGCAACCTGTCTTATGCTTCTGCACTGTACACAGGAGGAGAGAAACCATAAAAGGACAGTCAAAAAAGTGGCATCTGCCTGTAGAAAACAGGACTGCCAGGTATGTTGCAGTCATCAAGCAAAGAGCCCAGCTTCTATAGACAATGGTACTGTATAATACTCTACAAAAATGCTTGCTCCTGTGAAGATTCTTGCCCTTTCTGGTAAAAACTGTTCCAAAATTTCATTCATCTGATGATTAGGAATTTCAGTTTCAAACCGTGCTAATTAATATCCAGTTTTTGTGTGCCAGTGTTGTTTATAGCTTTATAGTTTTTCTCCCTTGCTTTTCTTACATCCCTGGTTTATTTATAGAGAGCGCTCTTACTGCTGCTCAGCCTTCATTTTACTGGGCTAATTAAACCAGACTCTTTCAGTATTCTCTTTGTGCCACCCCACTCTTTGCTTCCCTGGTCCTTCCAGTAGCTTTCCTCAGCACCTTGCAGAAGGTGCCTGAATTCCAGTATTCCAGTTGAGATCTCACCAGTTCCTTGTAAAACGTCTTTAATGCGTCCTTATCTCTACTGGTAGTGCCTCCCTTGATACAGCCACAGATTGCAATTGCCTTTTTCGCAACTGCATCTCTCTGACAGTTTGTATTCATCCTGATTGATTAATACATCCAAGTCATTCTCCTCCTTTGTTATTTCCAGCTGATGACCCTCCAGCTTACAGGAGAAGTTCTTGCTATTCCCCGAGTGCTTGACCTTGACTTTGTGCTATTACATTTTGTCATTACTACCATTCTGGTCCTCCAAGACTACTCAGTTCGTGCAGTGTGATGTTCTGAGCTTCTTGGGTGCTGACAGTAGTTCTCATTTTTTTTTATCATTATCAAGTTTCGTTATTGTGATACAATTTTTTTTGTTCTGTTTTTGTTATAAGGTCAGTCCTGAGAATTGTTTGTAAGGAACGCCACTCAACCTCACTCTAGTCCACTAGTTTCCTTCCACAGTCACCTCACTTTTTTAGCAAAGCCCTCACTATTTTGCATTAATCTTATCTTTCTCCATCTTAAATAGTATATATTAGTATGTCCGTATAGTACTGTATCATATGACTTAGTGAAGTTCCTACTTTAAGACATTCATTTCTGTAATACAAATATTAGTTACCTTCAGAATATAGGGGGTTAACCTGGGCTGTCTGCTTCTGTATGTGACTGTAACTAAATCCAGCCTTTTTTTTTTGGGGGGGGGGGGGTGTCTGGAAGATCTGTGGCTATCTGTTAAATCACTGCATGATTTGGTGGAAATTCCAAATGAAGAAAATGAGTTTTTCAGTGTCATAAGAACCATTAATGACTCTTAGAAGTCTTTCTGAATTTCTTTTGAACTTTCCTGAATGTAAAATGCGTGTGTTTTTAAAAGTCTAGGCCTACTTTTTAAAGTTGTATTAGTCATGTAATTGGAAATCCTGGTGATACCTCGTATATGGCTTCTAAAAATTACTGTATAGACTAAGAAGTACATTAGTTTCTACTTAGTGCTGCATGCTGTGAGAAAGAAGTAAAGGATTTTATGAAAGTTTTTGTGAGATATTAAGTTTTGGTCTTTGTGATGAAAAAGAATCTCCAAAGTATTAAAACCAAATTCCAATAATGTTCTTCTAACACGCCAGCACTGGGATTGCAGTATATCTTAATGAAATACAGTATTCAAGCCTGCTTTTCTTGCACAGAAATACACCCTACAAATCTGCTAGAAAAACTCGCTAGTAAAGCATGGCTTCCTTAACCAACATGATTGTTAGACATAAATCCTATCTGTGTCAATCTTGCTAGCCTTCATCTTGATAGCACCTGACTGTCTCCTTTGTATTTAAAAATAGAAATGACAATCTGTCTCCCTCTGCCTCTTTAGCTTGATTAGTTTGTAGCTGAAAGTGCGAGACACTTGAGGGAAAAGCTAAATTGAAGGGTTGGGGCTCCAGTTGCGAATGCAGTTAAGGTGCATTGTTCTCTCTCTGGGAGCCAGTGTTGCCGTCTTTTGTCAAAGTCTTGTGCAAGTCCTGGGCTTGGTGCGCTTTTTGGGCTCACAGTTTCTCTGGTCGCAGAAGAGAGCGTGGCAGAGGAGAAACAGCCTCCTGAGCAGCAGCAGCAAATGCTGAATGCGGTGAGATGCTGCAGGTTGTGCCTCATATGCAGCGTAGACTCGTCCCACAATGGTGGGTGGCAAGCTTGTTGTAATTTAGGCTTTCTAAGTGGGGTGCATCATGCTACATGAACTGGATTGCTGTTAATGTGCTCACATTTATTTTTCATCACAATGATTTAAAAAATTCAGGGTGGGGGTCACAGATGTGTGATGCAATGTGTTTTTGCTCTATCATGGGTAAAGATAGAGTGAAAACTTTTTGGTTACAGATGGTTGTGAGTGTTTTTCTACTGTTTCTATCTTACCATCTAACGGCACTGACAACATATAAAATGCATGGTGCAATACAGCACTGAAGAATACTTTCTTTGCTTTGGAGAATATAGACATTAGTGATGTAACATCTGTGAAACAGCCTTTTCAGGAATTATTCAACACAAATTGATAGGATGGGAATTGTGCTAAGTAAGAAAGCTCAGATTTTGCTGGACTGAATATTACTGAATGGGAAAAGGAGTAGGAATCTCTGTCTGTGTGCAAATACCACTTCCATATATTGCATAGACCCTATCCAAAGTAGACAAAGCATGTGCTTTGTCCTTTTTCCTTATTATTCCTCATTCTTATTTTTAACACTGGAAATAAACAACTCTTCTTACTCATGTTCTGGCTTTGCTCAGTCTTATTGTAGCTTCCTCACCTGATAATTTTTTTGGGGGGAGGGGTGGGGGTGCAGACAGCTATGATATAACATGATAATTTTTGCTGTAGTTGGTAATCTTAAGAGAAGAAACACATAAGCTGTTGATAAACTTACCAATAAACCTCATTAAACTTTTGAATTCTGTATATTGCAAAAACATTAATGCAAAATTCGGTATTTTTGAACAAGTAAATCTGTCTACAAAGATGTATTTTAATCTTGATCACATCAGAGGGTACAAATGCTATGTTGTGAGCTTAGGGTCTTTCAGGAACTCTGTTTGGTGGGGGGTTGGATTGAGGCAAGTGTTTAAAAACAAGACAGCTCTGAGAGAGAAATGCTAAAAAATGTGTACATATACAAATATATATATGTGTGTGTGTGTGTGTGTGTACATGCAAGATATGTCTGCCCCTTCCACCTCTATGCAAGTATATGGTTTTTCTGTGGCATCAGTAGGTCTTTAAGTAGCTGTCTGTCATTGCACCTCTATACTGAGAATTATTCTACTCACCCGGGGTGGACTGTGATGCTTCAGCACTGTGTTAACAATTATGAAATGCAATCCAAAGAGAGAGGAGGTAAGAGAACTTGTAAATTTTCTCGTGGGAGATAGGGCCCAGAGCACAGTGGGGAAGCCATTACAACACATCCAACAAACTTCTGGGGCATTCAAGCTCAATTTATCCTCCACAAGTAACCTTGCCTTTGTGAAAATACTCCCAAGTGCAGCAGGGAGTTAGCCTGGCCAACCATATCTTCAGACAAGTTTGTTTTAGCCACTGGAATTGAATATTAATAGATTAATTTGGAAATCTGCTCAACCTGAAATTTCATTTAATAGAAAAAATGGAGAATTGTAATATGAGTCATACTGGAAATATTTATTTTGATAAACTTTTACAGATGATGAACCTTAATAACCCTCTCAAAGTTGTAAAACTGAGCCTTTGTATATCTAGATTTCAGACTGTCTTAGGTAAGTAATAGGGTGGCCTGGTGCTACAGAAATGCTTCTGTGTTGTCAGAAACCCATATTGTCTGTGAATGGTCACAATCTTTTAGTTTTATAGGCTTAGAGAGCCATCCCCTTCTCCCCCCCATTTTGGGAACACTGGAAACTAATACACAAGTATGTAATTATGGGGTTAGTTTTTTTTTTTTTTCTTGCAACTGTGAATCTTGACCTCGGTCCCTTTTCTCTTCCACCTGAAAAGCCAGTAAGGACATTAGATTTAAGTGCCCTAAGATATCTTATGTTATTTTTAAGGGATTTGAGTCATTTCTCTCTTTGTTGTGATGTACTTAAAGATGATGATTTTGTTATGCTTAACCAAGGAGAGATTAGTTCATTGCCTTTGGTAGTTACCGCTGCCTGCAATGAAGAACAGAAGTGACTATATATCCCTTTTTACTACAGTAGCATCTTGAATCCTGATAAATTACACCTAGGTTGTAAAATGAAACTCAGGAGGATCATGGGTAATGAGGAAGACAGACAGCTTGTGAATTAAGTACTTAAAGAAGACTAAAGCGAGTTCAGAAGGTGAAAAGGTAGATACATAGAGGGAAGGCTATCTCATGAGTAAGAGGGAGATGGATGTGGCACAACTGCGGGAAGATGCAGTTCTGCTCAAAACTCATGTGCTTCGGAAGAGCCCAACTCAAGGGGTAGACTATAAAAGTCAGTCAAAACTCTAAGAGCTGTGAAAGGTATTTTAATTAGCGTGACAGTTTGACATTGCAGAACATAACTAACTTCCCTGAGCTACCGCTATGGGAAATTTGCATTGTTGAAACTCAAAAGAAGAGGTCAAGTATGTTTTTCTATAAGATGAAAGACTTTGTTAGAAACCCGAATCGTTCTTTGTGGAGATGGGGGAAATTGAATTAATTATGTAACCCAGGCAGTTAGCAGAGCACAATATTTAAAATATTGACTGTAATAACTGTATTATGTAAATAAAAAGTCCAGGAGAAAAGCTGTACAGCATGCATTTACATTTTATTCCTCATTGAGCAGGTCTCCAGATCAGTATTGTCCTCGATCTGATTTTCCATTCATCTTTCTAGTTGATATTTAGTGTATTTGTTACTTAAGTATTTGGTAAAGAGAAATGCAGTGGATTGCTAAAATGTAGTGTTTGAAGTTATGAGCCATGTGGATAGATTATGATTGCAGGTCTGTATATTCTTAATGTCATCTAAGTTTCATTTACTGTAAATCCAATATGCAGAAAGCAGAAGTCCCCGCTTATACAAAAGATTTAGTAAGAGTCAGTCTAGCAGTAGTGTATTCATTTTTAGATATATGTTATAGGTATATTTTGTGCATGCATTCTGGGCTGACCGTATGGCTCAAGTATTCGTTACTACTTTAGATATTTAAACACTTGGTACTTGTAGACACTGTTAAACATTCCTGTGTAAACATCCTGGTTGAGAGTGTTGAAGGAAAAAAAATCACTAGCTTCCAAGTTGCTCACTAAAGTATTGAAATGAATCTAGTTGGTTGTTACTTACTGATCCTACAAAGTACTGTACCATTGGTGTCATGGTTACTGTCTGCCGCTCAGTTGCTGCTACTAGCAGTGACGTAATTTCATCTTTTTGTCACAAAACTAGATGCAACTACTTACTTTGAGTTAATTGCATGGTATAGGTGAAAACAGCTCCTGGTTCGATTGAAGGGAAGTAACTACTTTTTAAGGTTTTATTTCAATTCACTAATTTCCAAGTGCATATTTTAGTAACTTGAAGTGAGTTATGCAGAGTCAAATTACACTGTGGTATGGTTTCTCATAAAGCTTACTGGATGCTCGGCTCATCTTACTTGTGCTTCATAGAAGTTAGAACTGCTCTAGTCTTACTGTTTTCCTGAAATTGTCTATTCATGAAAATTGTCTTTTCATGAAAACAAATCTTTTCCTTAAAACAAATCTTTTAGGTTGATTTTTTTATCAGTCTTTAAGACTTTAGAAAGTAATTTCATTAAAAAAAATTATTTGTCTCTATGTAATTCATGAGTAGGACAAATATCTTTATGCACTATGTGGCATTGGAAGGAGGGAAAACAATTTTTTGTGGTTATCATTTATTTTTATTTTTTTTTCTGAGTACAAAAGTATTGACAAATTGTCTTGTATTTTGGAGAGCCCCAGCAAGGTTTTGTTGTTAATTGCAACTCTGGCTGTGTAACCTTGCAGCCAAAACATGTTTGGGTGTTTTAGGCTCAAAGATCCTAGGCTGGTTATCAACAAAAGCTGTGACTGGCTTAAAGGTGAAAGAGATTTATCATTTAAAAATGAATGAATGTCAGCCAGTTTGGCCTGTATTTTGTGGTCTCCTTTGTAACATTTGTTATAGCATTATGCATGCTAATCATAGCATGTGAGCAAATGATTCAATAACCTGATTGGTGATGCATAGCCTTCCCTGCTACCATCAATTTTTCAGTTTAGAAAAAGAAGACTTTTTTTTCAATACCAAATTTCTTTCCTCCCTTCCTCTTGCCCTCAACAAAAAAACAGAAGGACTAAAAGTTAGGCTTTCTAATCCAGATACGTCAAGGCTTGCATACCATTGGGAACCAGACATCATGTCAGGGCAAAATGACTGCTCAAACTCAAGGCACTTTTTCACCACGGTAGTTTGATCCAAACCAAGTCTTTTCTAAATGACGACAAGACAAAGGGGACAATTAAATGACACGTGTAAGATGCACATATGTGAGATACTGCTATAGATAATGATGACTGCCATTTTTTTCTCATAGGTGCTTTTTTTTCGAAGTGCTGCTGTTTTAAGAAGTCAGTTGTCATTTCAAAGAATATCTAACCAGGGATTGTCGGGGGAGCAGTTTGGTAGAATTGATATATGTTTATTGAATGAAATCAGATTAATTACTCATATAACATTATTGAGTTTAGCAATTCAAGCATGCAAGTTAGAGAATGCATCTGCTTATGAATATCGTAATCCTACAGTCTTTGACTACAAGATCATATGTTGGTTCTCCATAGCTTTTATCTTATTTGTTGTAGAAGCTGAGAGGTGCCTAGTGAGTGAGGCAAAAGATAGTAGGAAGAGAAATAAATCTCATGACAAAGAAATTGGGATGTTTCTTGAGAATTCTTGGAAAAAGCTAAATCATTTTTGCCAAAATTTAATTAAGTAAGTGATAAAGGAAAGCCTGAGGCAGACACCTGCATGCAAAATGTAAGCCCAAGTGGTTTAATTTTGGCACTGTTGCTTATAACTGAAACACTCTCCTTAAGAAAAGATATAGTGTATGTGGATTCTGGATAAGATGGGGATTGGGTAAAGTGATGCAAAGTACATGGAGACCTGAGGTAAAGGCAGCTCGAATGTATAGTAGTATGTATGGTATGGTGTTTAGGTATGGTATGATAGGAATGCATAGCCTCACAGGAAGTTGATTTGTTTCAAAGGTCAGTAGACCTACTGTCACTTTTATCAATTAATAATACCTTGAAAGTTTGTCTTTAGTTATATGTAAGACTTCAAGTCTTTATTAGAATGAAACTGCTACATGCTGATCTGTTCCTCCTGAGCTTGTCTATGCTTGTGCTGTACATATGTTGCTCTGACTGCTTCCATACTAGTTAATATCTGAATTCATCTACTGTAAGAATTTTATTTATGTCGATGACACTACTGGTTACTTAGAACTTGCAAAAATCAAACCTCCAATTAGTTATATATTTAAATATAAATTCACTATTTTACATAAAGATCAATCCATTTGGAAACTGTTATTTTTTTTGAATCTGTTGGTTTTTTGTTTACACCTTTCTCAAAACTCACCCATAAAATAAAATATGCAAGCCATTAAGAACGTCATTTCTAGATAATGAACATTATTTCCAGAACCACTAAACCTTGAGGAGAAAGGTAGGGAAAATATGAAAAATGAGATCAGCGTTCTCAACCAGCATCCTGCCCCGTAACCACTGCTCATTTGAGCCCTGTATACCTCACAAAGAAAAAGGCTGTCTAAAAGAATTTGTTGGATATTTCTAAGGGTAGAATTTGACTAAATTTGCATTTGAGAGGGAGAAGCTGTTATGCATTGATTTGTCAGAGTGACCTGTTGGGGCCAGTAGTTTGCCTGGCCTTCCATAGAGATTTAATGCTTTATAGGTAGCGACTAAATTTTTGATAGTTCTAAACAGTTTCAAGAAAAGCTTCAGAAATATCTACATCCCATTTTTACCACTTTCAAAGCTGAAGGGCAAAAAAAGGTACAAGACTCCTATTTTTAAGTTGAAACCATGTTTTTGTTTGTTTTTAGAACAACAGGATTTTTTTTAAAACCCGTCTAATAGGGACATCTTTAATTTTTGGGGCATTTTTTTCACCAAAAACGAAATAGTGGTAAGAACTAAATAGAACTGAGTTTTTGAATTGACTTTGCAGAAACCAGTTTTCAGTTTGTATTGTGATTTGTGAAATGTGGGATTTTAATGTGTTTGTTGTGGACTATGCATACTAAATAAAAGTCTAGAATAGATTAGAAGTTGATAGTGGTAAAACATTGCCTGATTCTTAAAACAGTTCTTGTTATATGCATACCTATCAATAAAGTTCCATTTCATTTGTTTATTTTGACTATTACATCATTCATTTTTGTGACTTTTATAGAAAAATAAATAACAGAAAATTTATAGATGAAGCAAGTTCTTTCTCTAAAATTCCTTCTTTGCATATTTTGAGATAATTTAATCTTCATTCCTGCCCTCTTCACTCTTCTTTTTTGTAACGTTTTTTTTTCACAACACCATTTGTTATATTGTTTTATGGAAAGGCTAAGGCTACATTTAAGATGGCTTGAGTACTAAATTTAAACTAAGATTTGAGGTCTCTCCCTGCTTAAGTGAAAATGCAAATAAATTGCAGAAAACATACTGAATAGAATAAAATTAGTGATGCCTCTATAATCTGTACATTGGCATTTCCAGCCGCTTTGCCTTTTTTTTATTCTGGATTACAGTGCTTAGACTTAAATTGTGTAACATTGCTTATCATAACATTGCAAGTTTATGTCTCTTAGAGAGATCCAAAATAGAAGTTTGCTAACCAAATTCAGTACATTTCTACTGTTGGACAAAAAACCCCCTGGATTTCTTACATATCTAATGAAACTTGTAGTGATGCCTGACTGCAAGTTGTTTCATCTGTTTGACCATAAAGCCCTTATTTATCAAAAGGCACTGTTTGCGTATTTACATTACTTTAAAAAGCATGAGCAAGCTGGGCCATAATTTAAATTAAAAGCCACAGAGTGACAACAGCTATATAATGGACCTACAAGGGTAGGAGAGAGAAAATATAAGAGGACTTCCCTAGATGGCAGAATATTACAGGAGAACAGAGAGTAGAATTTGAGTAAATGAAAAGCCATAATACAATTTGTGAGATGATTTTGTAGAAATCTAAACTGTGTTTGGTCTGTAAGATAAAATTGGTGTGCGTCATGCTGCTGTGTATGCCCAGTTAACCTTTTTATTATCATCTCACGCATTGTACTCTTTTGTATTTGCAAAATGGGCTGCATGTCTATGCCTCTTTGAAGTTTGTCTTTATTATGTATTGGATGGTTTTGAATGAGTCTTGATGAGGAAAAAGAGTTTGCAAAGGGGACCGTTGGTAGAGCTGCTTTTTGCTGCATTTTATTGGAATAGTAGGAATTTTTGTTTAATTTTTTCCTTTTTCTGCATAGTCATGCCAGTATATTTATTTTTTTCTTCCAGCTGCTTGTTGTTCATTTAATCGAGTGTAGCCTGAAATTATGCTATGTATGAAAATAGGTATTCTTTTGGGGTGAGGGAAGGCGTTTCTCGTAATGACTTTTTAAATTGTTCATAGGGCATGTTAGTAAATCAGTTGTGATGGCTCTTTCCCTTACGTGCTGCTCCTTGAAGGCAGAACCCGACCTTCCTTTGGAACAGGCTGGGAGTGACTGAGCGTGTTGAACACTCAAATCTATCCGTTTTTAACAGATGCAAGGAAGATTTGAGTGGGGAGGTTGGACTAGGCGTTCCCCAGAGGTCCCTTTTGACCTCAGCTGTTCTGGGAAGATTCACTGTATTATCTGCTTACATCAAAAATCATAAGAATGTGCAGAATGGGATCCTACTCAAAATGGCTAGATTGTATTTATTCTGGCTTTCCTGCAGCAGGTCGTCTGGTTGTCATCTCTCTTAATGCGCTTACAGCTGACTGCAGCCATTTAGGCTTCAACATGTAGGGCTGACCTCAAGTGCTGTAACTGTCCCACAGGCAACCGGGCGGAGAAAGTGGGCTGGATGTAAAAATCCCTCCGCGAGCTGTCCCCACAGTGCTGGAAGCTGGCTCTGAGACCCTGCGTTCTCGCACAGCTCTGAATGGAAACAGAGAAGCTGGCAAGCAGGAAGGGGGCTCTGGACTCCTTATGTATGTCCTTTTTAACTTACTGTCTAAGTGACAGGGTGGAAAGCAAATTCAAATTGATGCAATTGTGGTTAAACCTTCCCAGGAGATATTTTTAAACTGTTCTTTAAAACTTTCCAGTGGCAGAGATTCCCTAAGCTTCTTATGCAGTTGGCACGAGGGGGAATTATCCATAGATCTGGGAAGTTTTCCTGGTACTGACCCTATGTCTTCATTACTGCAAGTTAGTCTGTTTACTGCTTTTACCATGTGAAGGGACCGCTGAGAGTTATTGATTATAGATCTCTTTATAACAGTCTTCTGCATATTTCAAGATGTAAAGTATATGCCCTCAGTCTTCTCTTGTGTACGCTAAAATTCATTTTTTCAATTTTTTGTTTTCACTCATGCTCACTGAGTGTCACTTCATGCTGCAGCTCTTACCTGAACACTGTGCAGTTTGCCAACGTTTGGAACGAAGTAACTGAAAGTGGATGCAGCATGCCAGCTGAGGCCTCGCTGCTACAAAAAAATAATTACCTCCATGTGTCTTATTTATGACACTGCTGTTAATGCACTTCAGAGGGCAGCAGCATCCCGTCGTCGATTCAGCTTGTGGTCCCCAAGAAGTTCAGGATCCTTTTCCAGAGATTGAGAGCTCACCTAGGAGCCTCTTGAATGAACTTTTCAAGATTGAATTTTTTTCAGTGCTGGTGAAGAGGGCATGGTGGCATGCTTCCTTTGTTGTTGTTTAGCAGGGTTTTTTTGTGTATTTTGTTTCCTTCCTCAAGATTGGGGACTATTTTTCATCCTGTAAAAAAAGGAAGGCAGAAGGAAGCTCTCTATATTTAAAATACTCGATATCAGAATTCTGAGAGATTGATTTTTGTGTTTGTTTGTGTTTGTTTTTCTTCCTGTCCCTTCTCTTCTCCCAGCCCCTCCATCTGTTTCCCCCTGAGGAAAAGGACTTTATAGACCAGCAGAGAGAGCTTTGCAGAGGCTGACTGCAGAGGTCACTCTTCTATAGGGAAAAAATTTCTAAGACTTGGCTTTTCCTAAGGAGAAAAAAAATCTTGAGGTTCAGGCAAGATTGCCATCATACAAATCTTTCCTTTGGAAAGTCTCTGAAAAGGACAAAAACGGCATAGGAAGATCAGAGTATTCCTCATTCATTTTACGGGAGCAAGGGCGGCTCTTCCGTCTTGGAGTCAGTGCTTAACGGGTAGAGCCCAGCAACATTTTGTTTTTGAAGGAGCATTTTGAAACTCTCCTTGGATTCTGTTTCAGATCATATTTTCGAAGTAAACACATGGAAAGGAATGAATGCATCTATATGTAAATCTATCCTATTTTTATTTGAATTAAGTTTTTGTAAAAAATGATAATAAGCAGAGCCACCTCAACATTTTCCAGCGTATATAGTGTTTTCTGTGTCTCATGTAGAGTTTGTCTGCTGTGATCCAGTGATTCTCTATGGCAGGAGCCTTAGAAAAATAAAAATGATAACATTTTTTGTGCTGTATAGATGCTACATCAGAGGGGGGGAAAAAGAAGAGATGGAGAGAATTGCTAGCAGAAGTATCTTGCCCGGATTGCACTTCAAATGTGGTATAACTCTCAAGTCAAAGAAGTGATACAGATTTGTCAGCCCCGGTAAAAGCCATATGCAGCTAACTTTACTTACATGCATTGTCTTATTAACTTTCCGAAAAGCTTTCCCTGATATTTAGGAAACAGTGACTACAAGACTCTTGTCATTAGTTGCCCACTCCTATGTCTCAGCCATTTGATTGGTGCAAATACTGGTGCAAGTATTTTTCTGTCTGGGTCCTCATCAAAAGCTTTCTGCATTCTTCACTGTAAAACTAGTTTATGTCATCTTATGTCTTGTTGCCATTGTGTATGCAGAGTCACTGTACGTTAACATCTGAGAGGTTTGTTAGGGAAAATTCATACTTGCCTGGAAGTACAAACCAGAGGAACAGTTTAATCAAAGACTAACTGAAACTCAGACCATCAGTTGCAATCAGAATGATCAGTTTTCTCTTATAAGGAAGAACGCCATCGGATCAGCTTTTTTGACTCATCTTCCAGTGCAGTGTGTGTATAGCTTTTTATCATAATGAAAGGATTTTTCTTGTCTTTTACTCTGCTGATAAGCAAATGTTCTTCTGCTTTGGTATAAAATGACACAGAAAGGAATTAGGGATACAAGAACAAAGATAGAGGAGGAAGCCCTATATTTTCAGGTTTTCCTACATAAATGGGTTTCAGACATCTTGTCAGCTAGCTTTCATATGTGAGAAGGATGGATGGAGGAGAGTGGAGGTCGTATACTAGAGCCTTTTGATGAGAAGTCAAGCTTCTGGTTCCTCCTAATGGACCACACGAATGGATCTAATTGCATCAGGATCCAGCAGAGATGAAGAGAGGGTTTAAAGCAAGGGAATGCAGAATGGGCCAGGTGACAGTGCAGCGACTGGTGAGAAAATGTGACTTCCTCTGTCTCAGTTGGGATCAATGCTGATCCCAATAACAGAATTCCCCCATGGTGTCTTCAGAGTAATTTAATGTTTTTGAGAAAATTTAAGAGGAACCATTTTTAAATAGTTTATTCAAAACTGATTAAATTCATGAGAATTCTATGAGAAAAATAAGTTCATGAAAAAGTTCAGTTTTGAACTCAGTCTGTATAAATAAGGCTCAGTGATAAATAGTGGTCAACTCAGTCTGGATAAAAATGAAATGTAATTGTATTGGGAGTTCTCATTAAAATTCACAATAATGTTATAAAGCTTCTAATATTTAACTGGTAGCCTTTTCTGTGGCCACAAGCCCAGGATTGTCCCAATAAGGATGTAAAATTTCCAAGACTGCCTTGCTTCTCTTCTCTCTCTCTTTTTTTTTTTCCCATGAGAAAGGTCTCCGTCTTTGAATCTAGACCTTTTACTGAACACTCTGAGTAGCTTTATTTTTGTTTCCCTCTTACAAGCTCTTAGAATTTCCTATCCTTTAAAGCTTGTTATCTAACTATAGTCACTTTAGAGACTAGTGTTTAGGGGAGGATAAGCAAACAATGGCGTTGTTATTCTTAGGTGGGTAAAATTGCGTTCAGAATTGATGTGGTATTTATTGCAAAATAAACTTAGTTACAGGAAATAGTTTTTTTTCCTAGGCTTTTACCCACATGCAAAACAGACTTAAAATAAATAAAAAATTAAAATATAAAGCAAACAAACAAATCTACATATGCCTCTGGCATACTTTTAATTTCAGAAGAGTTCTGACATTCCAGATTGAATGCAGCCCCTTTTGCAGAAAATTTTTAGCCCAGACGGTTTATAACTCATAATTTATCATAAATAAAAGCTGCCAAGATCTGAAAGGTGCATTTTAGGTATTTGAAGGATAATAAAAGGTGCTTTTTCTCTTTCTCTTCAGTCTTCTTGTTCCTTCACTTAAAGCTGTGGAAACAGTCTAGCCTGAAAGATGGTATGGAACACATTTAAAACAATAGGGAACAGATTCTTGCCCATGCTACTATTCTGCATTTTTAATTTGCAAAGCGGAGTTAAGGTCTCATTAGTCTGTGTCTCTGAAAATAATGCTTATTTTAAAAATCAGATCTGTATCTTTTTAATGTTTCATTCTCTTTGGTGATACATTGCTGTTGGACTTTCCATCAGGATGGAGCTACAGACTTTCCCTCCAAAGCAGAAGAGAAATATTATCCTTCTTTACCTAAGAATATTTAGTGGGGAAAATTTATAGATCCATCCTGTTCAGCAAAGGAGGCTAGTTTCTGAGGCAGACTTGAATTGTCACCTTTGAAGTAAACAATATTTTTCTCCTTTGCTCCTGTTTTCCATGATTCTTTCTATTCTACTTATTTGTCCTCAAGGTCATTTGTCTCAAGAACAATGTTGTCCTTAATGTATCTCTTTCCACTTGAATTCCCTGTCAGATCCTAACCTGCTATTCCAGTATCACAGTAACTTCCGTTACTATTTCTATAAGCGTGGGGTTCTTGCACTGAATCAGTAATGCGCAAATTTGTGCCTTAGGAAGGGCTGTCTCGGTGCAGTTGTCTTGGATGATGGACTGCTGTGGGGAGTACAGCAAGACCTGCTGTGTATTCACCGATGCCACATAGCTGATCACCTGCGCAGGAGAAAGTTGCGGGAAGGTTCCCACCAACAGCACCGGTCACTGTCGCAGGCCCTTCTATCGCTTCCTAGGGCAGCACAGATTAAATAAGCTGGTCTTCTGATTTGCCAATAATAAAACACACAAGATAGGAAAGCTGAGTGCATTTCATTAGTTTACTAGTAATTGTGTTATAAGGTTTTCGTCTTTTTCAAAAGCAGATTAAAATAGGCTTTTTTTTTTTTTAATTGCTGAGTGTTACAAATTCGGAGCATGTATAATGGTCCTAATAATGGAATCAGGACTTCAGATGATAACTCAAATGCCTGGTTTATAGAAATAATTTGTGTTACCAGCTTCTGTGCATGCAAATGTGAAGAAAAATAATAATAATATCTTTGTTACAGTGCAGGGAACAATACACCAATACACAGAAGTCAGAGAGAAGGGAATGCCTAAGAGGTACCATGAGGTTATTATCCAAATGCTGGGCCTTGAAAGCCTGAAATTCTTCACAGAAACAGCAAAGAGATTTTGTATGTGTTTCTGTTATGACAGCTGCTACTCCTGTGGTTTCATTTTTGTGAAGCTTTGCCATTTTGAACAATGCCTTTTTTTTTCAATTCTCAAAGTTTTACTCAATAGTGGATATTTAAGGAGTTGTTCAGCTTTTTGTATGACCTATGCTATTTCTACAGGAGGAGAGTTGGCTGGTAATATGGATGCTCTATGTATTATTCCTGCTGATTCATTAGACTTAAAGTAGTTCAAATGTTGGAGTTATACTTTTCATTACCAGTGGGATGTGTTCTGGGACCCAGTTTGGAAAAGAAACGTGGAAACACTGATATGTATTTGGAGGATTGCTTAGTAGTGGCCTCTCTTCCTTTCCCTTTTTCTGTATTTAGAAAGCAAGCCAAATGTGTTTTTAAAATCCTTACCAAAGTCAGATTTCCTCTCTCTCTCCCTGCCTCCTCCCCCCCCCCAAGAAAGTTATGCAATTCCTATTACTCTTAATGTAATTCCGATTTAGTAATCAGGTTTAAGAGTTGCTAAATCATATACTGAAATAAATTCATTTCTCTTAATTTTGGGGGGTTAGCGGTATAGCATTTGATTTTTTTTTTTCATAGCAAAATAATAAACTGTAGGAACTAAGGCCAGTGATAATTTAGTGTATTTACCACTGCAGTCTTTATGGCTACACATTTGAATGTTTATACTAATTATATGATACACTTTGGCATATTAAATACAAAGTGTCTCCTAAGGCAAAAATGAATGTGGAGAAGAAAACTGAAAGACATCTCCTAGCTGTATGATGCAGTTATATCGAGGAACTCATCAAACTCCATCTTAGCTCTGTTTAGGTGTTTTACCTTTGCTGTTGTTGCTAGATGCTTGTCCAGAATCTATTTTCAAAGTCTACCCACCTTGTCTTGTGTAAGTGTTCTCGTTCATCCTAAGAGTTTTTTTTGACACTTCCTCTGATATTTAAAGAGCAGTCTTATTCCCTAATTGTCATTGCATTGCAATCCTTATGTAAGCCAAGCTGGTTTTGTTGCTAATATAAATAAGCTTTTCATTACCCGAAATTACTAACATCCTTTTCCTGTTCTTGCGCCACCTTGACTCATCCTTCTTGCAAATGAATGACCGGCTTTGTAAGGAGCAGTTCTGATGGGGTCTTACCAGCAGCCGATGCTGTGGCCTATGAAGTGCTCCAGTTATTTAAGAGCTGGACTCCAGCTCTTGCTCTCATCAGCCCTTACTTTACTGGAAAGTCATGAAGCTCGTATTGTCTGCGTTGTCGGTGTTTTGTCTTCTCATCCACTAGTAGTTGAAGCCGTTGGTTTTCAGCCAAGTATGACAAACGGATAGAAGTATCCAAGAGAATTTCTTTCCTGTTTATTGCGAGTGCAGGAGGTACTACTCCCTGTAACTCCCAGGCTAAATGAAAACAGCAGAATGCACTCGCATAATAAGTGAAGAAAGAGCCTATATAAGAAAGAGAAGTTATAAATGCCCTAGCCTTACCTGGAGCTCATGGTCAACCACACAAGTGTGTGCACACGCACACACACATAACCCAAAGGGAACCATACTTAATTAGCATTAGTTCATTACTTCTTTCCAAGTCTTACAAGTTCTCTGCTTCTTGCAGGAGATTAATTATTCAGTCAGCCATATAAGAGGACTCCAGATCTGCTTTTGTCCTTTTTCTGAGCTAAAAGCTCTCAAGTTATTGTTGTGGGTGTCGTTCCCCCCCCGCCAAAATCTGGCTTAAAGAAATATCAAGACTCTTCACCCTTCAAGTCCTGAACTCTTCAGTAAGATTTTGTTGTCTGTGACTGTGTAGGAGCTCTAGTCCAGCAATCCATTTATGTGTGCTTAACTTTACACCCATAATATTTCTGTTGTCTTTAATGGGACTACTTGCATATTTAAAATTGAACAAATTCCTATAATCTTTGTTGAATTGGAGCCATAATGAGGATCAAAAGATTAGAGTATTGCATCTACTTCAAAACTGCATGGGATTTTATGTTCACTGTTAGGTGACAGAATTCACTTTTTCTTAAATGGGCAGGAGTTAATCCATTGACCACTTCAATGGAATAATGACATATGATTTTTGTAAATTATTTTTGATACCATATATTGGTACTTAGGGTGGTACTGTTACTTTATACTTAAAATGACTTGGATGTTAAATGGACATCCTGGCGCTTTTCAAGATGATCTTCCTAACATGCACTTGTAAGTAAAATACTTGCTATATTTCTGAATATTTACCTTAGAGTAAACTTACTTTAGAGTTACATCTCTGTAGACAAATTTCCAGTTGTGTGAGAGACTGCATTGACTCATTAGCCCCACAGAGATAGTTTTCCCCCACTGAAACTTCTGAATGAATGAGCATGCAGGTGGCTTTTTGTTTGTTTTTGTTCTTTTACTCTAATAAATAATTAGTATGTAGAAAATCCACTCAAATATATGGGAAAAGCTGTCTAATTAAAGAAGCCAAGCTATTACCAAAATGTGATTGAAGCTGTTTCCTTGAAAAATAGACAAAAGAGGCTATTTTTGGTCTTATGAAAACAAGCAGTACATCAGGCTGGCAGTATTACAGAAATGAAATTTGTTAACGATAGTATTACAAGAATTCATCCTAAAAGATAAACATTAAGACATGTTAGCGTATATGTCCTTTGGGGATATTGGCATGCCTAGGGAAAGTTTAAGCACAAATCTAAAAACAGTGGGTTTTTTTTGCCATAGTGGTAACAGTGTCACAAGATTTGTGTCTTGCTGTCTTACTGGGCGTAGGTTGACTGCAAGTATAGCCCAGTTTCTGAATTACTTTAGATTTAAAATTATATATGATGTCCTTTAAATGGCATTTTTTTTATTCTTGATATTCTTTAGTTTTCTAAATATTCTTTATTCTTAGCATTTTGTATATTCAAATGATATTAAAAATATTAAAAGCTAGATGTTGAGTGATACAAATTTACCTTAGCTTTAAGAAACCTTTATGTTCAGAAATACAGCTTTACTTTAATATGCATATAAATCAACATTTTTCTCCTGATTTCTAGCTTAACTTGGCTTTCACTGTGCTCTTCAGCTTGACATAGGCCCCTTGATCTTCATGAGTTGTTTTATTTAAATCTGAACTGAGGTTAGAGTGCAGAACTATAATTTAGCTTTATTGTATAATGTTATAGGCAGCTGAAGCAGACTGAGGAGTGGATAAAATTCTGTTGCTAGCTGTTGCTGAAAAATAGACCTCTTTGCTTCTGAAGAGTAGGGTATGAGTGGTTGCAAATCCGCAGAAATTCACCTGTATGGAAGGAACAGTACAGATGATTGCTGTCAGCTAACATTTAGCATTTCCCTGGACACCAACAGCCTTTCCAAGGATGTTTTGTGAGAAGGGCCCTGAGTACTGTGATAGGCAAAGCGAAAATGGAGGAAAGCCAAAACCTCTTACTAAAGCGTCCCCTGCCCAAGCCTGGAAACATTTGTTTCTCTTCAGCCCAAATTCCTGCAGAATTCCCTTTGCAGCTCTCTGGAGCAGCTGGCGAGGTACGTGACTGGTGGCGGCGGGCTCCCGCTGAAATTGTGCTGCCTAGGAAAATGCCCGACTCCATGGAAGAAAACCGGAGGGGCAGAATTTCATAAATACGAGACAGCTCCTGCCTCAGCAGGTCTGAATGGCCCCTTCTGTACGATCCCTTGCTCTCGCCTGCCCACTCCACAACTCCCAAGACTGCACTGAATACACAGATACACTGGGATCTCATCTCTAAAATCTTTGTCTTCTTTTTCCCAGCCACATGGGGCTCTGCGTTTTTATAATGGAGTCATTAAGACAAGTCAAATCCTTCTGCATGGTAGCTTTTTAATAAAGATGAATGTTAGGTCATTACTATCATGCCGGAGTGGACTGACTTTGCCTCCTGAGGATCGCAGGACACTGGGTGATATAGAAATGTAGACAGGACAGTAAAGGTGGCTGTAGATAGACAAATGAAATATATTTAGTTATATCTTAGGAAAATGGAATCAGACATGTAGAAGAGAAGCACTCTGGGAGCAGAAAAATTTTCCCCAAATTTGATGAAAGATCAAGGGAGTGAGAACTGTAATCAGCAATTCCTTAATGAAGTACATTTTCAGGAGAAAATTTGAATTTTCATCAGTATGGCATGTGTGACTTGTAAAAGGGCAGCAATATTTGTGAGGGTTATGATTCAGTAGACACTGTTACGTGCAATTATTTCTTCTAGAATTGTGGCCCTTGTTCTGACCAACTGTTTTTTCCAGTGTCATTTTATAAGAGTAATTATAAATGTTTTCTGGAAACTGTACAAAAGTTACCTTGGATGAAAGTGCTGTATTTTACAGGAATTATCTTTTCTTATGAATCTCATTAGAAAGTTCAAGGATGCTGCATCCTGCTGAGCCACTGGGTGTTTCTATTTTCAGTACTTTGTGTGCTACTTGAGTCATATTGATTTCCAAATATTATAAATCTGTACAAAACAGGAAGAGTGTAATAGTCTTATACAGTAGCTCAGCTGTTTTTTTCCTAATTAGAGTATTTATCAAAATTGAGCAAGAATAGCTTAATATAATAAGAAACCACATTTTCTCTGTTTGTGACCCAGCTGCTGTTTGAACTGATTCCAATTGTCTTTGTCAGTGTTAAAATGTAAGTTTTATCCACTGTGGAAAAAAAGTAGTGGACAAACTTTTTTTTTTAATCTTCTCTTAAAAGTTTGGAACATATGATTTGTACAGGTCAGAAGACATGAAATCTAACAATAACACAATGTGTCAAAGAAAGAATTCTGTCTGTTAGGTCCTCATGTCTGTTATCATTGTCTGATCTATTTATGTGTATTTCATTGCAATAACTAATATTCTAGAACACCAACTTGCTCTAATTTTGCTAAATTTTGTTCAAGTTTCAGTTACTCTGAATGTTTTAAAATATGAGAGGTTACTTGGATAGACTAGGGGTTGTGAAAAAGTGCTGGCAGTTAAGCTTTTTTGAGTGAGGGTGCCTGCAATATTTTTTACCTTTTGAAGTAAATTAAGAAAGGTATCAACAATATTTTATTCTTCAAATATATATGGATACCATAATACTTCCCCTTTTCTTGTGCAAAATAATCCAGGGTACCTGTTTCTTTTTGCTCTGGAGGTCTCAAGCCCTGGGACTTGGTGCTTCCAAGTAGCTGCTCATTTCCTAAGCGTGATCAACAGTTTGACAGATTTCCTGCACAGACATGAACCATTCTGGTGGATGTGGTCCAATACGATTTATTTTTGTGCTGGTTAGGGATTTTCTTCATTTCTTCCTGTCAAACATCTCTTGTCTCTTTCTATGAAGGGCAGTGACAAATGTCAGGAGCTGCGTGCAGCAGGAGGCCAAAAGCGGCATCGTCTCCGTCGTCTGCAGCGCAGTCAAGGCCTGCCTTCTGCCCATTACATGACTCCCATGCTGGGCTGAACTCACAGTCAGTGCTCTGTATTAGTAGGCAGTTTGGCTAACAGAGTTTTATAATGTCTGCTCAGCCTCTGATTTTCATAGACAGCTCGTATACTGATTCACATGGTGATTAGATACTGTACTCTTTTCAGACCTGAGGATGTGCACCTGAAGGCATTGGTTGTTGGCTGTTTAAATCCCACTGACACATCGTTTACTCTTACTCGTGGAAGTCTTGGTTTAGAGAAGGAAGATATCGACTAGAAGGTTATATTTGTCTGAATGAAGGATTTATTAACCTGGGTGACGCAGCATGGCCTGGACGCGATGATAATGAAGTCCCACAGCTGCCTCTTACACCTGAGTTATTTCTGTAGTTCCCTGAGAACTAGAACTGTAGTGGCTTATATACAGACAAATCCCAGTATAACTTTGAGCCTAGGTTAGTGCTACGTAATTTGCCCAAAACTGACTTGTAACACCAGAGAATTAAACCAGAATTTCCCAAGGTCCTGCTGCTATCCATCCTTCCTCTCATGCTGCTTTTTGCTACTCTTTGTAATCCTTTAAGTATACCCTTGTTCCCAATCAGTTCTTCACTGTTCTTGCATTCTGCTCCTCAGTTACATGTATTATTGCATGTATTGCATGTATCTTCAATTACTAAGGCCTGTCTCTGTGGGAAGATATCTCAGGAGTATGAACCAGGCTGTGCTGAACAACGGAGAAATGGGAGAATGATGTAAGGGCAGTGAAAGGAGTCACAAGTAATTACAGCATTATATAGTCGGAAGATTCTTATCAAAGAATACCTCATAAGTGGTCAGAAGGACTAAATCTGTGAATTAAGGGCATGCCAGGGATTTGTTGCTTTGAAGACCAAGGAAATAAATGAATTAAAAGCTTTACTAACAGGGAGTTAAGGTTAGTCAGTGGTGCTGTGTACCTTTTGAAGATGTGGAGAACAGGCAATACAAGGCCCCTAGAAACCTGGAAATGCATGGTTTGATGTGTTCTGCTTCCATCATATAATTTTAATTCTGCCCTTGTACAGTGACACCCCAGTGCATCTTCACAGTGTCCTGTGCGGTCTCTGCAGATGCCCCAGGAGCACTGGGCACAAAACACCTAGGCTCTGTTGGGCAAAATCCTGACGCATCCTTCTTTCCCTGGCAGAATTTGGATTTTAAATAGGTTTGACAAGTAGGAGCTTTTCCCAGCCCTGAGCGTACTCTACACAAATTACACCAGACTTGCCTGAGGTTTCATTCTGAGATGCTCCTTTCACTTACCCCTCACTATACTTTCAGAATTCATTGTCATATATGCCAGTAGGCTATTAGTAATTCCATGACACGAAGGCATTTTTGTTCATCTCTAGGGAACCTTTGTAGCTGAATCATTCCCACACAATCAATTCAGTTCAGCCCTGAAAGGAGGCATTCTTGATTCCTTGGGATAAATATATACTCTTTTCAAATCACAAGATGCAGCTCTACCAAGCTGCTCTCACTAATAACTCCACTAGTCACTGCATTGAGAGTTAACACAGTGAATGCAGCTGGAGTGTTTGCAAATATGTGCTGGAATGTAAATGTGTGAATGCAACATAAACAATAACACATTGTTCTAGTCCTTTCGCATATCTATTCATATATCTTGTAGCAATTTTCAGGCTCCTGAGAACCATCATCTAGTCCAGTCTCTTGGATATCACTCCTGTATAGTTTTGTCAGGCTTACTCTGGGAGTGCATCTCCCAGCTTCAAAGAAATCAGGAGATGGACATCTCTGCTTATTGCAGAGGTTTTCCTATCTGTGAACCCTTGTCACTGAATCATTCCCAGGGACTGCTGGCGATTCCCTGATTGTGCTTAGCCAAGGTCACATTGTAGGGGTGATAAGTACCCTTACTTTTCATTGCCTGACTCTCTGAGGCTGATGCTTAATCACACTCCATGATGTAAAAGCCTCTGAGACACCACTGAGCAACCCTAAACTGTATTAACTGAACTTTGGGTCATTCAAAGCATGTAATATATAACATATAACAAAAACGTAAAGCATATTTTTTCCATTTTCACTTTTCATAGGAAAACCTAAAACAGGGACCTGGGATTCTTTGACTAAATCTTTTAGGTCCCAATATAAAATTGAAGTTCTATTGTTTCATTCCTGTGGACATGGCTCAGCAAGTCCTTACAGGCTGTAGTTCAGATGGAGAAGCTTTTAGGAAGAAGGAGTTAGCACATGAGGTGCCTTAAGGGGAAATCTTAACGGCAGCCAATTCAGGAAGAACGCTTTTGTTGAACTTGAGTTTTGAGTACACAGTAATGCCAAACCATAACAAGGGTTTGAATATTAACTTCTGGATTGCGTTTTTCCAGAGAGTCAGATATGCCCTTCCTCTGTTCATTTTTTGTACATGTTTGATTGTGTTTTGGGAGAGCCATAGTCTCCAAAGCTTTAGTATTTTGCATTACTTTATCCATGGTATTTTGCTGGCTTATTATGAGAACAATACTTGCCAGTACTATTAACTTTCACAGTTATCCTTACAAAAAGTGGCTGATCTTTTGGTGGATTTTAAATATCCTTTCTTCAAAGGCATGCTGGGATATCTTTCCTGTGGCTGAGAGATCATCTTTATTATATTTACTACTTTTAACAAATCTCTGGTTTCTCTGCTAATTAAATTGTGTGTGGGTTTTCTTTGTTTTCTTATTTTGATAGAGTATTTTTGTCTTTAGTACTTCTTCACCTCTTGAGACACTGTGAAAATTAAAATGATAATATGAAAAAGCCACAAGAAATATGTTATTTGGTCTTGGTTTAGACATTTATAATAGATGCTCGAGCCTTAAGTGAGAATATATATCAAGAAAAGTTTAATTCACTTAACCAGAATGACGAAGGAAGTTTGTTCAGCATTTTACTTCATTTTGACACAATTCTATTCACATTTTAATGGAACTAACTCATGATCTATGTAATCATGAGTTCAGATTGTATTAATTTCCATTTTTTTATTCCATTCACTGCTTTTCAAATACAGCATTTTAAGCGCAGCTGTTCAGGGGTGCTACATCACACTCCTGTCATCCCCTGAATACTGGCATGTAGATAGCATTAGCAGAACTTATTTTATTTGAAATAGTGTCTGAAGATATTATTTGTAGTAGCATGTATGTGTTTCAGACCTTATTATTTAACATTCTTTTAAATTGTTACAATGATGCACACTGTCAAGGCAGGTCACATCAGCAGAAGTTGTTTCAAACTTGCTCTGGATTTCCCTATGAGATACTCACTATATTTCCTTCTTGAGCAGACAAATCCTTTTATATCTGTGTTTAAAAAAAAAAAAAAAAAGCCACACAAACAAAGCTTTTCCTAGCACAGACATGAGTTCTGTCTCACTAAATTCAGTATCATTACAATGATCAGTTCTACATGGATTCACTAATCTGAATGCTTTCTTCAACAAAATGAGGCAAAGCATTTTAATTAATGGGCTTTAGGACTTTTTTTTTCCCAATATTCTGTCATCAGACCTTTAAAGTTGAAGGATTTTGTTGCTTTTAATCAAGAAAATTAATTTCTTCTTAATCTTAGAACACATTTCTCTTCTGAGAAGTGCAAAGCCATTGTGTTCTGTTGTCAAATGAAATAGTCTAGAAATTTGTTAGTGGAGTGATTTGTTTTTATCAAGCTAAGTATCCTGAACAGGTCACTATGCTTGTTGTTCTTGACATAAAGTGTTTCAGGAGAATCACAGCAACTAAGGCAGCAATAAGCTTCAGGAAATAGAGACAGTTTTTTCAGGGACTTTCCCTGTAGGTCTGGGCACCAAGGTCTTAGAAGTAGTAATGGGAAGAACTGGATAGCAAGTGGAATGCTTGAATTTTGAGAGCTCAATTTTAAATGTTTTTGGTGATGAAGGGGTGGAGGGATTGCATTTCTGGAAGCCAGGCGACAGAGAGTTAGAAGGAAAGGGAGAGCTTGATGAATTTGAGTCAAATCTGCTTTTGTTGGAACTTTGGAAATGAGATTTTTTTCCGTTAGGGTCATTACTGAGGGACAGCAAAAAGGTACAGAATATTAGAGACAGGGTGCCAAAAACTGGAATTTTATGTATATGGGAGAAAGCATAATGATGGAGGGTAAACTGCAGGAAAGAAGAGACCTGATGCTGAAAGGTCTGAGAATAGTTGCTCTTTAATACTGCATTTGAGATGAGCGTGCTTGCTCAGGACAAAACCCCCGTGGTATAAATAAAAGTGTGTTATAATCAGAGAGGCAGAGGATTCTTTGCAATGACCCTGGACTTTAGAATTTGTAATAATAAATAAGATCTTCTTGATCAAAAGATAGTGATATGGTGCAAATGGTACTCACAACTGTCTTTATAAATTCAGTTCCTTTAGAATTAGTTAGAATTTATTGTTCTTCTGCAACAGTTCTTCTCTCTAAGGAGGCTTGGATTGGAAACCTTCAAATGTCAGACCGAAAAAAGAAGTCAATCTGAATCCATATTGGAATTCCTTCCAAAAGAAGTCTAAAGATTCCTTTGCTATTTCTTAAGAGTATAAGATGGGACAGGTAGTGAAATGACCACAGCTCCTGTTTTTTTGTTTGTTTTTATTTTGTTATTGTTTTGTTTTTTTAATTCTGGGCAGCCAGTATGTGAAGACTGTGTTATGGTAGGCTGTGGATAACCTGCTGGATTGACAAGTGTACTGGATACACAAGTATACCTGAGTCTCAGGCAGTGATCGTACTTTATAAAGGGGGTAGAAACCTGATGACTGAGATCATCTGTGTCAGCGTGCGTGATGCTTTATCAGTTGTATTCTTCCTTTTTTTTTTTTTCTCTGAGAAAGAAGAAACTCTTTTTCCATATTTAAAGTCTTTATTTGAGAATGTTTTAGGAAAACAAATACTCTGTGATCAGCTGTCCTCTGGGCAGAATAGCATACAAGAATGTTCTCATCCATTTTATGGGTTTAGAAGAAAAGGAACTGGAAGTGTGAAAGACTGAGTTTTAACACAGCAAAAATATTCAGCAGTTTTTAGCCAGTTTGCACTTTTGAGGCTGCTTTATTCAATTTGATAAATTATTCACAGATGACTGCAAGTTCTAGCCAAATGGCTTATTTAAATGTATCATTACTGGACACCTCACCAGCTTCTCATCCATTTCAGCACTGTGTTTTTCTACTTTATTTCAAAGCTTATTTTACTTAAGAAACCACTTTATTTTTCCTGATTTACTGGCTGTGCTCAGAAAATGATGATTTTACTGCTGTTCGAAAACCATTTACATTTTGCTCATATTGCAAAAGGTTTAATGTTTGACTGCAAGGCTTTTTTCCTGTTTGTCTGGTCCTGTTTTATATGATAATGCCTACAGTAATCTGTTATTTAATAAATAGTTGTTTATTCATTTTTTCTCAAATTTTACCCTTCAGATTCTGCTACCAGCTATTTCAGACAGAATGGCTCAAGATTTCTGGGTAGAACATATCTTAGTATATATACAATATCTCTGCCTTTTGCTACTTTAGATGTTTTAATTGCAGTGCAAGTAGAAGTAGCATGGATTTTGTGTGTTCAAAACCAAATTTTAATTGGTATATTGGTTCCTTTGGGATACCATGACTGTGGTTCAACCCATAATATTGCATAGTAGGAAATCAAGTCCCAAAAGAAAAAAAGATAATTTTATCCCACCTTCTTTCATATTAATTTTTTATACTTGCAAAGCCCCCCAGCAACAGAAAAGGAAAACAGTTTTTTAATGTGGTTTATGTTTTCCAGCAAAAGACAGCTGTCTGTTTTCCCCCCTGTCAGTATCAAGAAGACTGAGGATTGTAGTAACTACTAACCCTTTTTCAGGTCTAACAGTGGATATGGGAAAAGAGCATGCAGATAGGGATCTTGGTACCTTGCCAAGGAACGTATCAAACTCTGAGATTACCTGCATGGTTTTGTATCCGGAGCTGTACCAGAGAGCAGCAGATGTTTGGCCAGCTGCCACCCAGCAGTGCTGGTAGCCTTGAGGATCTGGCTGGTGGCAAGAACCTGACAGCCAAAACTCCCTGCAGCCCCCGATGGGGCCGTGGAGAGACCTGGAGCTCAGGAAACCCTGGATCTGCATAGCTCACCAGCCAGGGGTGGGACTGGTTTGGGAATCCCAACGTGTTGGTGTCTTGGTGCTGTGGCTCTGCAGCAACCATGGGGCAGACCATGGGAAGACCTGAGAACCCCCCTGGCCTCACATCGCTGATGGAATTCAGGGAGACAGAAAGAGGAGCTGCCAGGAAAGGCAGGCAGGTTTTTAGCTAAGCTTTCATCAGAATTAAAATTTTCTTCAGGAACATGTTGAATTCAGCATTCTCTAGCAGAAAGTTATACTGGAACAATCTTAAGCAGCCCTGATACAAAGCTTAAATCCTTTCAGCCTGAAGAGGGGGGGAAAAAATGGGTTGGAAGAAGTTCCCAGCTCCTTTGCATCTATGCAGTTGGGGTTTTGTTCTGGTAAAGTCTTGGAATAGATCAGAAAACTGAAACAATCAGAAAATCAATGAGAAGCTAAAGGATTGGGTATTTGATTCCTGAGAAGGAGCTTTAGGCAGTGTAAAAAATTTTGCAGTTCACTTAGGGATTTTTTGAAAATTTGAAGGATGAGGAAGGTATGAGGTTGTGCATAATTTCTTAGCCTCTTCAGATCTTAATCCTAACTTATCCTGTGGCAGATGACAACATGGGTCTGTTCAGTTTGCAAGGTGATTTGTCATCCAAGCCTTTTTATATTAAATAGTTGAAATGTTTAACATTTTTCATGCTTACATTTCTATTCCTGCATAATTGTTCACCCTTTTGAGCCTCTGGTTTGAAATTTTTAAGAATTACAGTGTTTAATAACAAAAACTTAATCTCAATTATTGATAGTATTTGTATTTCAATTACTAGCGTACTATAGGAGAATAGTTTGTGTCGTTTCCATATGGATCATAAAGCTTGATGAGACCTACTTGCAATCTAAACATGATCACTGTACATATTCTTGACTGTATTTTTACAAGAATTAACTTGAGCACAACTGTTATCTTTGTCTAATATTAATTAAATGATTTATCCCAAAGAACATCAACAGTGAGTTAATAAAAACCAAGTGGATTGCTACTTTCATTAGGTTTTTTCTTTTCTTTCTCCTCCCCTGCATGCCTAGAATTGATATTTCTATTTGGAAGTGCTAGATCCCAAAGTGGGTGTTTTGAAAAGTGAATGCTATAATTTTGGGTCTAATATTACATAATTCATTGTCCTGTGAATTGAATTTGATGTGATTATATAAACATCCATACATAGTGCCTAAGAATACAGCAAATTTGAAGTTAAAAAGAGGGGCAGTACTGAAATGTTAAGTATATAAAAGTAGATTTTTTTAATAAATTGTAAATATAGTTAAAGACTTGAGGTCTGAATGTCCCAGGCTTGAAAAAGGAAAAATCGTGAATGAGGCTTGAATTATTCAAGTGTCTTTTATTTAATTTTTCATAGTGCTTGCCTGCCTTGATACATTATATGTGAATTTACTACTTCCTCTACATTTCTTCATACAAACATATGCCACTACAGTAAATTCAGAGCAAACTTTGTCCCTGTTTTGCTTATAGCTCCTCTTTCTTCTCAACCACAAGAAGTTATTACCACATGTAAGTTTTTAAAGAGTTTGGTTTTTAGAAATCAGAATATGCCTTGGCCTTAAGGCCTCAGTTTGTGAAGTGAGTTTTGGTGAATGGCAAACTTTTCTTGCTCTTTAAGCAAACTTTCATTGTTTTTGATGAGAGTTGTTTTCAATCAAGTGCTGATTATTTGGTTATATACAATTATTGAAGGGTGAAAGGATCCTTTTTCTACAAAATCTTCTAAATTAGGCTGTACAGTTGAAATGTTCTTTATATACCAGTTGGCAGAATGAAGGCACAAGGAGAAAATTAAAATTGGTTTCTGTTGTATATCCAAAACAAGCATTACAATACTGCATTTAAAGAAAAATTTGAACAAAGAAAGCTTCAGGGGGATTTCAATACATAAGCAGTGGGCTGTAAGAGATGAGATGTTACGGAAATAGATATGAAGATTGCAAGGAAAGAGATTTTCCATTTGGACAAGAGCTGACTGAAAATATTTTCTTTCTGTTGTATGGAAATCAGTCCTACAATGGCAACAAAATTAAATATTTTCTTTCTGTTCACTTTGCTACAGCTTGGCCCTTTTGGGCCTCAGTTCAAATGCAGGACTAAAACTGAAACTGCTTCTCCGAGTTTTGAAGACTTTCTCTTTGCTCTGTACCCAAGAGAATTTAAAAAAAGAATGGTAAAACATGGATCAATGAACTCATTTTTTCAATTATTTTACAAAATGATACAGATTATGGAGAATGTAACATCTAATGATATTTCACTTCTTAAAAATTTAATGAAAAAGATTATTCACTGAAGTAACCTGCTGTGCTTGTTTCACAGTGACAATATACAATATCCCCTGGAGCTGTTTCTGACATCACTGAGTCTAACATGGTTTAGGATGTTTGATGAGAAATTAGGTGTAGGAGAGATGCAGTTTAAAGTACCCAGTGATATAGGGAATACTGCACTAAACTGAGAGTCTGGACTAAATGAATTTTTATCTTGTCAGATGTCACAAATATTAGAGCAAAATAAACAAATGGACTGTGCGACATCAGACATACTACTCTGTTGACTCACAAGAGTACAGAGCTGCTTCTAAGATTTTGCAGGTTTGATAAAGTTAAGGTGCATGTTGCTATTTATGATGTGTTGGAAATAGAGCCAAAAGCTTTATAGGGTGCTGGGACGTAGTATTGACACCATCGCCAGCAGCAGGCAGAGGGCAAGCTGCAGAGGAGGCTGCCTGCTTGTGAAGTCTTGTGCTGCATGATTTTAAGATCCTAGGGGCGTTTGTGGCACTAGCTGACCTCAGCTGTCAATAAACAATGGATTTGGGGCTTATTTTTTAATACGGGTTAACATTAGCATTTTTGAGAAATGAGTCTAATCCTTCTGAAGACTGCTTTGTTGCAATACGTCCAGCGATTTAGTATTCAGACATGACTAGTGATTTTGGATGTGTCAGTCTTCTCGGGTGAGGATTTAAGAACCTGGAGCTAGAAGTTGGTGTCTTGGGCCTCAGACTCTATTTCCTTGCCTTCATGAGGTTGGCATGTCATATACCTCCATGAATTCACTGATCTTCATTATAAAATTTTTGGCCCCACTACTTTGATTGGAAGCCCTTCAGAGCTTCACCATCGTAGTGTTTAGCAACCTTCTTCTGCGTCTGAGCTGAATATTTGGCAAAACTTATACCCATTTGTTTAGTTCTAATGGTCTTTTATCCTGACAGCTTTCTCCCTCCTTGGTATTTAAACTGTTGTATTTATGCTCTGTAAGAAACTCCGAGGAACCTGCATTGTAAAAGAATTTGGAGGCCTCATGTAAACCATCTTCAAGCACCCAAATTACAAGTTACTTTTGATTTCTTTCCATGTTTTTGTCTGTCACTCTTTTGCATGTTTGGTGTATACAGAATGTAAGTTTTCATAGCAGAAGATTATACCAGTGTGTATAATACCAGGTAGTGTTAAAGTGTTCAGTGCTCCTCTAGATCTGTACTCCCTTTCTTTTTCTAGATGCTCAGTGCAGCTTTGTGCTTAAAAAAGAAGAATAAATATAGTATTTCTCTGCGTATGTGGGCACTAGATTTGCAAAGATCACCCTTGAAAACTGGGCTTTCTAAATATTTAAAGTAGTTATTCTAATCTGTGAAGCAATCTTTGGTGTAGTGGTAAAATTACTTTACTTTTGAGGGCACACTGAATTTTCCAGCTAAGATGATGACCATGTCATCGTCACAGATTGCTGTTTGTTCAGTCATTTTTGTTTGGATGAATGTCAGAAAAAAAATGTATTATGCATGAACTCTGCAGATGCACTATAAAATCATAAACTGTCCAAACTTTGAACAATTCTGCACTGCACAAATGCCAGTAAATCTGCAGAGTTTCCAAATACAAAGAACTAAGGCAATATGTGCATTCAGCAAGTTCTTTGTTTTCTTCATTACTGCAGAGACAAAAAAAGAAAAAGAATAACTGTCACGAAGAAAAGTTTACTTATAGAGCGTAGAAAGATAACTTTTCTTTTTTTCTGTCTCTGCTGTTGACGTTTAGGGTTTTTGCATAGGCAGCTGAGGAGATGCAGCAAGATCTTCAGCTACAACTGCGATGCTCTTGTGCTGAATTTTGTAAAGGTTAGGCATGAGCCAGGATAAATTCGGAGAACTGTTATGCTCACAATCATATAAGTGCAGATATTGTTTCTGAAAACGCTGTAACAGATACTCAGGGAGAGAAAATATCTTTAAATATTTCCTTGTATGTGATGTATGTATCTTGTAGACATTTTCCTCCTTTATTTCTCTTTTCTGTCCTGCCACACACAGTATGTTTACCTGCAGAACATCAAACTTAAATATTGAGTTTTATCTTACGACTCAAGGTTCAAGTCTCTCTGTAGAGGAAATTATGTTTTTACAGCATTCTTGTTGTATCTTTGTTTATTATTATTAGGCGAATAATAATCTTACCCATTGTTTATTACCACAAAAAGGCAGTACAAGTAAGTCAAGTATATGCCTTTATTAAAATACTTCAGTGTTACATGGAATGATGTTAGTACAATTGCAAACTGTGAACTCACAGAATTCTGTTAAAAGCAATGAAGATATTTCTTTGTTCTTAATTTATTAGCATTTTTGTGTGAGTTTAATAGTACCCATCGTATTGCTGGTGATGGTGGAAAAGATACAGCCTTAGAGAAAAAATCAATCTGGGTTTAAGCAGTGAACATGTGTGTGATGAAATAATTGTTCTTGTCTTAGCTTATTCTAAATTTGTACTAAGATTAAGAAATGTGAATAGACTACCCAGTTGTCCTTAGATTATAGTTATTTAAAATCTTAGCTGCTCAGGTACTGAGGGGAAAAGGAGGGGAAAAAAAAAGTTCCTTTGATCACACTGAAGAAAGTGAGGCAGTGTGGTGGATACTAATGCTCTATGTGCTGTAAATACTTGAGATTTTGGATTAAATACTTTTATTTTGGTTGCAATAAATATGATTTTACTTGCTAAATTTAGAAAATAAATTGTTGCTTTGTTATAGAGAAATTTCTCTCACAAGTTTGTTAGAGGAAAGAGCAATCTATGGTAGGATCAGTTTTTGGATGTCCAGGTGACAATACTTCCTACCGCATGGTAGTATATCGTCTTTGTCATGCTAAGACAAGACTAAACTGAGAATCTAAAATTTACTTTTAAGCAATCCAAGAAGTTTGCTTCAACTTCTCCATTTTTTCAGCATCCTTCACACATTTGAGAAGTACCAGTTTACCCCTTCTTTACAGATCACTATTAAAAGTATGGCAATTGAACTGTTTTGAAGGGTGCAGACCTGACCACTAGCATATACATTGAAATCTCCTGATCATTTTACATAAGCTGTTAAACATTCGGCAACTATTGCTAGTCATTACCAGATTTGGCCGGACTGAAGCCTTTTTTTTTAACGTTAATCTAATATACTGTTACTTACAGACATACAGACCTTTGAAGCATGTATGGACATGTTTAGGCAGAGGCTGCCTGTTGTAGCAGCTTGCTGGGACGTTTCTACAGTAGAGCACCAGGCTACATTTTTTGAAATAGGGGACTAAGTTGGTACTTTAGAAGTGATTATTTTGCTTGGGGGTTTTGCACAGGAAGGAAGAGTATTCCATGAGCTAGAAATGGAGAAGGCACTTTGGGGGCAAAAAATCTATTCCATCCTCTTTGCACTCTGACTGTGGTTTTTAGTAGTTAGGATGGGTCCTGCTGCTATTTACATTTATTATTTCGACTGACTTTGATGGAAAAAGGAGTGGGTGTTTAAACTCATTGGGTTCTTACTTACATATCTGCAAAATGGTGAAATAAATCTCTTTGGAATAAGCAAGAATATAATTGACTCAATTAGTGTATTTTGTGTTTACTTAAAATTAATGTAATCAATATTCTGAAATCCTTAAATACAAGAGACAAAACTTTTTTTTGTAAAAACATATTTTTCATCTTGAAGAATGAGAATGCAAGTGGAATGAGACTGTAAATGTGAAAAGTTGTCCGTGCTGGAAAAAAATAGTTAAGAGTGGATGTTTGCGAGATGGTTGATGGCAAGCAATAATTCTGTTTAATTACCAGTGTAATTACTTTATAATCACCTACAAATTTATTTTTATGCGAAATCAACATGTGATTCCTGTTTTTAATAAGAGTGTGTTGAAGACTACTGCATAGCAGGAAACCATGCTTTTTTTAAAGTGCTTTTTCATTCTAAGTCATATTTTACCTGTTGCTGGAGTTGAGCATCTTCCTCTTTCTGAAAGGAAGTAAAAGACTCTGAAATTACAGCTTCTACATATAAAGAAAAAAATTTTTTTTCAGTAAAGGGAAGCTAGATTGGAGATGGAGAAAAACTGAGCTAACAGACAAGATGCTTTGGGAGTCAACTGGGAATTAAAGCAAATCACTTATTATGGCATTATAAAATTTGTCTTTTCCAAAGCAGAGCAGATAAAATATAGCATCTTGATATATTCCCCTTAGTTTGACAATGGCATGACAATTAACAGATGGAGGGAAGACATTTACTGAGATTAACAATACAACTGTCTTGACTTATACTAACTTTTTGGGGGTAACCTGATATGTCAGGATGTATTCTTTTTAATCAAAATGGAGGGTTTGATTCACTCACATAAGAAATAATATTCCTTTGGAAAGCCTTGCCAGAAAATGTGGGTTAAAAATTTAACTTTTTTTTTTTTAGTGTTTGGATTTCAGTGTATAATTATCTGCAAGTAAATTTGAGCAGAAAAAAAGAAAAGTGAAATCAGAGGAACAAGACCTACATAGGATTTACTCTGCTGCGGCTGCCCCACTTTTTTTATTTTCATAATAAATATCTGAATGGACATTGGTGTTAAATGGAACGTGGAGGGCTGGAAAGCTAATCAGATTTTTAAGGAAACTTTCCCTACTCATTCCCATTACCTTTCTTGTTGCAAGTCTTTGTTCTGTAATTACTGGTGTTTCATTCATTGCGTGAGCTGCTTGAATTCATTAGGGTTTGTGTTTTGTGGCAGAGTTAAATTGAAGGGCCTGGTGAGACTATGACTTTTAAGTTAAAACAAAAACTTTAATGACAAAGAGTATATTCCCACCAAGTTTTTGTTAGTAATAAGAGAGAGTGTTGGAAATACTTACCTGCAAGCACACAAAGGGAGAAGAGAAAGCCGGAAGAGAGGTTGCTGCTTGAAATTGTTGGAGTAGAAATGGAGCTTAAGTGGGATGGGATGCGGTGGGAGCTGGATGGGACAAAGGGGGCTCCTTGCTGCAGTCCCTAGCTACTGTCAAGTTTGAGGAGGAAGTTTCTAAAGGGAGTTTGACTGTGGCTTTGGCATCTCCTTGGATTAGCAGCAGAATCTGGCATTGAATATGCCTGCCTTTTCCAGGTCCTTTGAGTTTGTGGTATTGCAGCAGAAAGTAACTTCCTTCTCCAGGGTTGTGTCTCTTGAGTTCCACAGCAATACTGGATAGTCTTAAACATACTTCAGTTTTATGAAGTCTTTATAAAGTCTGTTGTAACACAAGAAGTTGCATCTCAAACATTTTTAATTGTTATTTTTCCCATTTAACTTACATTTCTGACATCTGCTAGTTGTTCTTGGACAAGAACAAATACAGGTATGCGTTCTTTAAAGATGCCACTTATTTGTCATGGCTGCATAAAATATGTGCATCGCTGTTACCATGAAAATAGTTTGGGGCAAAAGGTTTGCATGTTGAGAAAATTCAGATTGTCAGTCAACTAGCTGCAGAGACATGTGACCTATTCATGTTAAGACCAGCATTCTGATTCCATGCTAATAGTCTAATTATTATTAATATATGCTGTCTCTTTCTGACCTGTTTTGTTTAGAATGCATGTTGGTTTTTAATGTGCATGACATTTAAGGGTTATGGATTAAAAAATTAAATTTTCCAAAATAAAAAGTACCTCATACATTTTTAATAAGGTTTACAAAAGAACTACTCTACATTTTGCCTCTAGCAAGATGGTACAGTATTGAATTAAGTGTCAGTACTTCTGTGGCCAGGCAAGAATTAATATTCTGGGCAAAGATATTAATTGTCTGTTGGAATGGACAGATGGATTTGCTTAAAACCTGCCTGTTAATTAATTGGATTTTTTGAAAATGAATAATATTTTTCAAATGAGATTTTGGACTTCTAAATCTTTGGTAGAAACATTTATATATTGTAAACGTGTCTTGATTTTTTTGAAAGTGTATATACAGGGCCATAAGAAACCTTATGCTTAGTGTGATTCATATGTTTTCTTATGGAGTGTCAAAGTAGAACCTAGGTAGTGTAGAGAATTTAAACCATCCTTCATGCAAAACATGTCCAACCTTGACTTGAAAATAAAATAAAAATATCCCAAGAGTCAAGCAGTTACTGCTCTTCACTGCCACATGAGGGAACTGAATTTACCACACACTTATACAAATCTGCACTTTATTCGCAATAAACTAATATATATTACAGTTATGAAATTATATATGAGGCAAGTTACTACTCTTACTGTCTCCTATGCTTTTTGAAATGCCAGCATTAAAACTTCAACTTTTAGTGTTGATGCTCAAGAGGAAAATAAACAGAAGCATTTGCAAGCCATTTCATCTTTCAGGCCACGGGAGAACTGAGCATAGGAACTGTAATTAGGTAGAAGTATCAAGAAAGCATTAGGCTGTGTGACTAAGCCAGTCTCATGCTATGCTGTAGGTGATGTGCAAAACTGCAAACAATGGTAATGCATTTGGAAAATTCTTAGAGTTGCTGGGAAGCTCATATATATAGTTATATTTATGTATTTATATTTTGTAGCCTGTTATTTCATTTATGAGTGTAGCTCTTTTAAACTACAATGATGTAAGATTCTCTCAATGCATGCATTAAAAACTCTTACCCTTCCCCTCTCCCATTCCTTCCTTTCCCCTCCCACCCACCGAAGTATATCTTGACCTTAATAAAATTGCTTTGGGCAAAGTGTTGACATAAAGTGTGTATGCCCACGAGGATATTTTATTTTTGTTAAAAAGTAAACTCTAAAATCAATTTACTTATTTCAGGTGCCTTTTTCCTGTTAGATCATTTGAAACAAAATGAATTGAAAAAATGTTTAAAAGGCCCAGATACAAGATTTTAAATAATGGATGCTGCATGCATATGCCTAATGTTTAACCATAATTTTTAGGGCAAGTTCTTACCTTTGTTATTAGATTTTCTAAATAAATTATGGTAGTGTGGAAGGAACTGTTTCTGAAATGGCATAAATAGGCTCCCTTATAGGGGATGAAAAAAAAAGAAGTGAAAAAGCCCAAATAATAATACCTGCACTGCAATTCACTGAAAAGCAGCTATACTATCAAGAATACTGGGCATACTTTAAGACTTTAACATCAAGTGAATGAGAAAGCAATAAAATTCTGCCTGAATGATGGGGTAGAAAGCTTTTGTCACTGCAAAACATAACATCTGTATTTCACTTTTTTAAAATCTCAACTTTTTATGTTTCTGTACACTCTTCATTAACGAACCTCTCTGGTCACATCCTTGTTCAGTAAGAAGAAGCTGGCTGTGAGCATATTTTTGTAATACATGGATTGTGCGTTGATGTATGGCCATAGTCCATCGAAGTTCGTTCTTTGCTGTAGAGAAGGTCTACTGGCCACATCTTCCATCTTTGTTAGTCCTTTGCTATAAGGAAAGTAATAAGCTTTTCTTGCTCTAAGAAAGGTCTCCATTCTGCTTTTCCTGTATTATATGTTGTCATTTTACAGGTCTGTTGTTCTTAAGACATAATGAAAAGGTCTTCATCCTCTTCTCTTAGAAGATGCATGTGGAAAAGCAGTGTTTGTTTTTCCTTACTAAGACTCTGTACTGGCTACCTCTTTGGGTGAGCACGTAGTTCATTTCTCACTGATTAAGTGTTCAGGTTGACAAAATATGCAAACTTCAGTTGTTGGGTTTTTTTTTACTTACCCCTGTGGGTTATGACGGAGACCCATACACTGTTTCACTCAGCTGCCAATGTAGTAATTTAGAAATACAGAGACAGAGCTTTTACTGAAGCTCAGCTACCACCTAATTGAATTGTACATTGAGAATTACAGGGATCATGACGGAAGGAGTGTCTTTTCTTCATGGCTCCTAGGTTATAGAATGACAGCAGGCCTGATCAACAGCCACTGTTTCAGGGTCTTGATTCTGAGCTGTTTATTTTTTAAAGTCTAGGTTGGGGTTGATTTGTGCAATTACAAACTGATTACTGTCTGTGTAATCCCCAGTTGCAGTTGATCCCATGCATCTTGTAGGCTATGAAGCCATGGCACATCCACACCACTGTGGTCGTGTAGGAAAGACAAGGTTTATGACAGAAAGGTTTATGCATTTTGTTTTAAAATTCTTTCATCATTTTGCATTGTCAACTCTAGTCTTTCAACCAGAGAGAATTTAAGAACTTTTTGTAGTCGGCAACTAGAATCACTCAAAGAAATGCAGGATCCTGGAATTTTGTGAAAATAACCAGTGTAATTTGTCTTAAAGTTTCTTTAAGAATAGATAATAGATAGTAGATAATATGGATATTGGATATGGATATAATATGGATATTATGGATATGGATAATATGGAAGGAAGATTAGATAATCTAACGGCAGTTAATGCAGTTAACAAATTTTATTGTTATTGCAGTTAACAAATTTTATTGTTAATTCTATAGGTTTTGGATGTGGATCTCTGTCACTGTTTAATGTATCTTGTTTTTTGACAACATACTTTCAGTAAAATGTATAGTATTATACAGGAAAATGCAACAGCTAAAGAGATGATGCTATGCTGTATTAAACAGAAGTGTAGAAAAATGCAGCATTTTTAGTAACTTTTATTATTACTGTCTGAGTAATCCTGTATGAGATTTCTTGTGATATGGCTTCACAGTGATGAAATATTCCAGGAAGTCTTTTGGTAAGTAAGAGCTTTCAGCAAGGTCGTTTACAGACTCATTTTGATTTTTATCTTCACCTCTTTAGTCTCTTGTTTGCTTGAAAATATTACCACATACTGGCCTGTAAATAGTGTTTTCAGTTCATCTATAAACATCTGGCAGCCAATCAGTAAATGAAGAAGAAACTGAGTCTAATACCGTGGTTTCATGTATAAGTTTATGCCATGGAGTCTAGCCATGGTTCCACAATCATTAGTACTGAACCTCTGCACTACCGGATGGCCTCACAGAATTGTAATGTTGGGTACATGGTTGCATTTCTGTCACATTTTCCGGAATATGTGCAACTAATATAGAGTTTATGTCAACTTTATGCTTCTATGCTGGTTTTATTCTAGGAGAGTAGGCTATACAAATGCTAATAGGTGGCACCTTGTATTACTTGACCATGGCATTTTGATCCTATGCCAAGAGCCCTGAGGCTAGGTGATGCTCTGAATGAAGTCTGGAGGCATAACTGACTGATAGCAGTGATTTTTTATACAGGAGCCCTACGCCTTTTGGGAATTTAGCCCTGTCTTGCTGTTTATGGATGTTTCATGCTCTTATTAAAGTTTCAGAGCTACTGGAGATTGTGCTGGAATACTTTTGCATTGCTCAAAAAGCATTAGTTGAGCTCCAGTTGCAGGGCTTTTAAACTGGTGGTGATAGACAAGCAGGAGATCAGCAGTCTTTAGATCCCAAGATTGGCAATTCAACAACCTCATCACTTGTGAATTGTACTGACCTACTTCTAGGTCGTATATATCATCTTGCTGGCCACTATCAGTACTGAGCAACTGAGATCTGTTGAAATTACTTCTGCATCCAGTCCCATGTGTTCTAAGAGCAAATAACAGGGGCCATCTAAAAGATGTGATTGACATCCTCTAGGGATTTCATGTTATTTGGGTCCCATCCCTGCAAAAAATGCACAGAGAAGTTGAATCCTCACAGGCGGATTGAAGTTTATTCCTCATAAAGTCTTCCGCTAATGGATGATAATTATGTTGTTTATTATGAAGTGCCAGTCTTTCTTGTGGGATGGGCTCTCTGTCTAAACAGGTAAGATACCTAATCTTTAAGAAGATGAGCTAAAACGACCATTATAGAGGTACTACAATTTAATGCTAAAACTGTTTAAAATAGAACTGCAGTTAGACTGCCCGCTCTCAGCCTTCTCTGTTTCAAACTAAACAAACCAATTCCCTTAGCCTCTCCTTGTGTGTCGTGTACTCCAGCCCGCTAACCATCTACATGATAATTTGCTGAACTCCTCCTAGGTTGTTAACAGCTCTGGTGTACCGGGGGTATGCAAAACTGGATGTGCAATCCAGGTGAAGCCTCACGAGTGCCTGGCAGAGGAGAATAACTGCTTTGCTGTGCCCGATGGCTGCGTTCTTCCTAATGCAGCTCACTACACAGTTAAATGTTCTCTTCCTTTCCTGATATGATGGGATATTTTTTAAGGCAAGAAGTGTCCTATTGCATGTAGAACCATTGAAGGTTATATTTCAAAAATTTGGAAGGGAAGGTTTTAATTCTCAAAGGAAAAAGGAATGAAAATTTATTCAGGATCTTCAACATCCTAAAGCTTTCATTCACTGCTGTACCAAACTTAGGTACTGTTGAATGGCTTGCAGCTCTTGACCTCCAATGTGTTTACTTTTGCATTTCAATACTTCCAACATGTAGAAAACACCCACAATTTCTGAAGAAACATTTCAGTCCAAATACGAAGTCTCACTCTGAACCAAAGTTCCTGCTGAAGTAGTAATGCAGTTTGTTCCTCTTAAGATCTCAGGCTGTGTTCTAACATTTTAGTTTTTAACATCTTTGTAGCCTTCAGAGTTAACAAAAACAATGCCATCAAACAACCAAAGAATAAAGGCTACATTCGCCAGTTTGGGAGGTGAATCACCAACTGTCATTTTAACTGTTGGGTCTGCATAGTTCTTAGAAGAGCTCTGTACCCACATTGCCTTTGCCTAATCTAGTTCTGACTAGCTGATGTTTGCAAAAAAGTTTTGTTTTTATAAAGTCAAAAGCATCCTGCAAGACAAACAAAATAATCCAAAAATAAGTGGTTCTCCTACAAAACAGTGCTTTAATCCTTTTCAAATAATGTTTCCAAATATATTGGACCATTAGATCTCATTAAAGCAACCAGGTTGCACTTTTAGTTATTTATTCTTCCACATAGGGCTACAGAATTACTCTCTTAACTTCTCAGCAATCACAAAACTTTTCTCATTCTTGGAATTTCATGGCATCTCTCTTCAAGTATGTATTTAACTGTTAATTCTGTCATTCCCCAGTAAGAGAATGGGGCTGCTGTTAATATGGTTTTTCATAAGAATGCTGTCACACTGAGGCTTCAGCCAAAGTTTCTGACCAGCTTAATCAGTGTATCTGTCAACCATTTGTTTTCCCAGTTTATTTTTCTGCCAGTCAGTGCACACTTTTATACACTGAATGCAGCTAGAGCACTGTCTTGGCACCTAAGTAGGAGGAAATCAATTAAAGCCTAAGCCAGATGGTTTTGTTATGTTTTGCAGGAGGACTGAGAGGAGGACTGACATTCCTATAAAGGTTATCTGTATGAGCATAAGATGATAAACATCCCTGCTATGCTTTAGCAAGGAAACATCCTCCTGGACACACTGGGGTTCATTAAACTCCTAACTTTCCAAGCCTTTGCTACCTCTTTGAGCAGCATGCATTCATCATTTGTAACTAGCACTGGGGGGCTCACTTTTGTGTTTTCCCGTACTTGCCCCAGTCCTTCAGATTGACTATGACCTTTGAAAGAGCAGACTTCTGTTAGGTACAACTTCTTGCTCACCTCTGAGACAGGCTGCGTTTGTCAGCAACGCAATCGCTGTAGACAGTTGCTCAAAGGAGAAGGAAGGAAAGTTATTTACTTTCAAGATGCCCTTTGCATGTAGGCAGAGGGCAAGCTGGGGGATCTAATGTTTATGTGAACTCCTGATACCTGGCACTTGCACTGGCGGAGAAACAAAGAGCTGGTATAAATGTCCCCGAACTTTACGCTCTCAGCTCAGTGATGTGACTCCAGAAGATGCTGCGGTTGTAAAGAATCCAGCCTTGCATACCACGACGCATGTATATGCACAGTGGGATCTGCAGAGACACAGCTGGAAGAGGTGCAATTACTCTATGAGTAATATTTCCTTTTTGCGCTATTTGAGAATATAAATGCTCTAGGAAATTGTAGAACCCACGCTAACTAATGATACGCCATAGCAGATATAATGCATCAAAATTCTGACTACAGTACTCCTGTTTGTCTGAACTTGCTGTGAGTAACTGGTGTGAAAAGGTAAAGGTGCTTTGAGATGGAACGCTGATACCTGCCTGACGAAATACAGGGATCACTTTCCTCGAGGATGACTTTTTAGAGTGTCATAGTAAGTGAAGGGGAAGAATTTTAGCCTTTCAGTTGCTATTTTGTCTCTGATGTATGCCTAAATTGAACTTGAGCTAGTTCAGTCTTGCTGACATCCTCACTTTTCTTAGCAAAAAAGTGCAAAAAACATAAAAAATTTCCATTTGAGAAAAGATGGTATGTGGCATCTGAAAGTCATCGTGCAGATTCAAGACAAAGCAATTTATTATGTATGGCTATTCATACAGTGAAGAGGTATAACAACGCAGAAGAGAATTTACAGATGGTTCAAGATATAGCTAAGTTTTTTCTGAGACTGTTGGAAGATCTTTCTGTTATATAAAGGAAAGCTAGACTTAACAGTCCGCATTTAATCAGTGGGGAGGTAACTGTTATGTCTAACCTATTACCTCAGGATAGAAATTAGCTTTTTTTAACCTACCATACCTGTCTATAATTATTCTGTTTGTTCCCTTTACCATCGCCTCATTATGTATGTCTTGAAAAGAGAAAATGCAGTTGTTTTGGACTTGAATATATTGAAAGTCAGTATTAAAAACAAGCTATTTCAGTATTAGCTGACATAATTTTAATATGAGTAGTGTACTGCAAGTATTATAATTTAATTCTCTCTTTAAAATAATGTCCCATATTAAGAGGACCTATATATATTGAACATCCTCTCTTGACCAAAAGAAAAAAAATGTTCTGTTAAATTCCTCTCTGTAGTAGCACATAAATACTATTTCAAGAGAAAATATTTTAAAGCACTTCCTGCACTTTTATGTTTTTCTTTTAAATCTAAAACCTTTAATAGTCAGCAAAAATATTCTTAGCATTCTCTTCATAAATAAAAGAAGATATAAGAAGAATCTGGAAATGTTCATAACTCCTTGTTAGACTGCAAAGCTAGATATCAATGACTAACCCATATATTACACTTTTGACCTTTTTATTCATCAGTGTAGACAGCATGTTAAGCAAATTATAAGCTTTCAGTATCTTTTGTGATAGATGATTTAACATCTTAAACATCAATTTAAGCATTATTTTATGAAATCCTTCATATGGACAGAATTTATAAACTGATCTGTTTTAAAATTTTAAAATTCCCCTTCAAGAAACTTCTGTATTCAAAAAGATAAAAATGTGAAAGATATTTAAGCATATTTTAAATGTTAAACTCCTGTCTGTCTTTATGAAAAGATTACACCATATAATATCACTTCTTATTCCTTGTTCTACCATCCCAGTTTTGCATCATGCAGTGTTGAAGTGTAAGACAAAAATGTAATCAATTTGGAGTTAAATGGATTTTGTTTTGATAGAAAAACTTAAAAAGCATCCTGGTTTTGATATTAGCTGGAAACATTGTAGCCAGCATGAGTACTGCTTTCCAGCTATCTATAGAATAATCCAAATCTAATACTGTATTCCACTCGTTGCTCACCCTCTTCTAAAGCAATCTGTATGAACTGTAATGAAACAGCACACAGACCTGAGGAAAAAAAAGGATTTGAAACCCTCTTTCAAATAGGTAGCATTAGCCAAAAGTATTTGTTCTTCCCCAGGAAGATACTACCTATATATTTATGTTAATCTCCTGTCTTTAAAGGAAGCTTTGGATGAGTGGTTTGATTTTATGAAAACACTTACACAGCACTTGGAGTGCTTTCCATCCTTACCACTCTGTCCAATTTTCTGTGTAAGCAGTAAGAATTCATACCACATCATTACATCGAGCTTTTAAAGAACTTTTCAGCAGAAGTAATGAAGCAAGAAGAAAAAGATCACTGAAATGTGATTGTCTAAAATCTACATGGCTCATTTCTGCATCGTTAGGATGTGGGTAACCTTTAGGGACACGCTGAGACAGAGAAGTTCTTGGTGGATTGCTTCCTCATTAAGAAGTTGCTTCCTTCTTGTTTGATAGAACCAGCAATGCATCTTGCATTTTGGGTTGTTACGCTGCAGTTATTTCAGTAAAAAAAAATGTTTTTTGTCTTCTTGTTTCTAACTTGCAGTCAATGAAGAGTCAGTCTTGAATTTACCGAATCATGATCAGAAAAGACCATCCAGTCTTTTTTTAAACCTTTGTAAAAAGGAGCTTTTATGTCTAACTTGAAAAACTTTGCTTTTAAAGGCCTCTTCCAGCAGCTCTTCAGGCAACACTGTTCTGTGTTACTGGAGAGATGCTGGTGTTTGATTGTGTCATGTGCTCAGCGCGGCGATGCCTTTTTGACCACCCTCTGACATCAGGATGGCCTTGAGCCAAGTGGGTAGCCCAGGTTCCAGGCCTTGCTGGGGTGGCTTCTAGCAAGGAGGTACTGGCCACGAGTCTGATATTTATTTGTAAATCATGGGTATTACAGCAAAAGCTGGACATCTGTTCCATTTCTCAGAATACAGTAGAAATAGTAGGCAGTTTCCTAGTGCACAAATATACCTCGCTTTCCAGGCAGCCCTGTTAGCCAGGAGCTCTGCCTTTGATCCCCTGAGGGCCAGGCTGCTAGTTAACACCCCCGGCTTCCCCATGGCTTTCCAGTTGCTTTCAGCCCGGCGATGTGTGCGTGCAGGCACCCAGGTGTTTGCTGGAGCAATTTGCCCAGAGATCAAAGATATGCTTGCTGACAGCCACTAACACCCTTTTAGCACAATAAAAAAATTCATCTTCTCTTTGCCTCTCTGCCCAACAAAATCCAAATTGGTGTTAGTCCGAATGATCCATCCCAAACAGAAGGAAAAGAACTGATTTACAAATTATCTAATCTTGACATTTTGCAAATACTTAAGCAGGTTTTTTAGAAAGGATATTTTCACATCAGTTACATTGATTTCACTTGGATCTAAGTTTCCTTAGATACTTCCTCTCACTGCTGACATCTTTTATCCAACCTCTTTTCTTGTGTCTCAGTAGAAACAGGTTTCAGGTTTTCTGGTGGTGAAGAAAGGCTTTTTGTGGTAAAACAAAAATGCTTTTTTGCAGTAGGGTTTTCTTTTCTTTTTTTTTTTCCAGTACTACAGTGTTGCAGGTAGACTCAGAAACTAACACTGCAAAAAGATAGCAGCTTCTCCCATTCATCTAAAGTCTTCCTGAAGTCATGTTCATCTGCATGATTATACCAGACAAAATTCCTGTCAGAGCAGTTGCTCTAGATGTGGATGCAGACCGCAATAATTCAAATTTCCTCCCCCGGATACAGGAGATTTTATCTGGCTTTTACTTGAGACAGATGGGTGGCTTACTAAGTGGTTTGAATCACAATTTGAGCTTTCTCAAAGTCCAGCTGTCTTCAGACCCAACATTAGGGGCATATCTGATTTGAATGTAAGGGATTTGTAACTCAATATTAATCATGTCAGCTACAAGCAAGCTTTGTGAGAAGTTTTCTAAAACACTCTTTACATTGTTGAGCTGCTCTCTTTGGTAGGAAGTTTTGACCATTATACATCTTTATGTAATAAAATTTGTCTAGTCTGCCTTAGACACTCTAGGGCAGAGCTTCCATCTATGAAGATATTTTTCCAAGTTGCAACGTTTGCTGTTTGAGCCCATAATCTAAGTTTTCAGATGCCGAATGCTGGGCTAACCTTGCTGTTAGTATTTACACTCAATTCTCACAGCCTCCAGGAACTGGATTTTTATTCTAAGGTGATGGAAATATATCACAGCTCTGCCTATGTGACGTCTCTTTAATATGCAGTTTGTCCAAAATGAATTTGGCTGTGATAAATTTGGGAAATAAGTGAGGTCAGAACATTTATGGAGCCAGCAGTAGTTGTTCTGGGAACTGTAGGGAGTTTAAAAACCTGTTCTCTCTGAGCACAGGCATAAGAAAAGTGAATTCCTTATCATTAAAGGTGCATGTGACATTATTATGTCAGTCTTGATGTGAGATATCTTTAGAAATATAAGTATGAACTCACTGGTCTTTGGTGTTTGAAGACTTACATGACAGCCCTGACGGAAATAAATGAAACGCAGAAGTGGAACCCCCTGTTTTCCTTGGACTGTTCATGAACTTTATTTTTGCATACTGTAATTTCTGTGCCAAGCACATTGTGGCATAATGTGAAAGATCAAAAAAACAAACAAACAAACAAACAAATTTCTTCATAGGAATAAAATGATTTAGTGGTCAAAGTACAGTTCTGAATGAAGAAGAAAATGTGTATTCCAGTTGTTTCAAACTACATGTTACGTAAACAATACACAGCAATTAAGATGTGCATGTCTTCCCAAAGACCCTTTCTCCATACCTGATATAGTGAACTTTAATAGGAAGTAGGGGTATATTTGGTTTAAATTTCTAATCAATTTGTCCTTCGAAGAGCTTTCTGCGATATTAGGAATACAATATAATTTGTGAAATTAGGTGAGAGATGAAATAGGAGTGTTGTTATTAATAGGACCTGTGTTCTTCGATTAGTCAATGGTGTTCTTGGTAAGTGTGTGAAGGCCTTTTAGCAAGTGAAACTAACAATTTTCAGGTACATCTTTTCTTGGATATTATATTTGGCAATTGTAGCTATACATTTTCCTATGGAATCCTAAAATTACAGTGATCCACATTGGTCCACCTGTGTGCTTTAAACTGCTCATGATTAATCCTGTGTGGAGACTAGTGCAGCATCAGTAATGAACTGTATGCACTGTATATACTGTAGTAGTCTTCAAAAAAAGGAAGAACATGTGAGGGTGTGTATGTGAAGTTTGGAACAGGCAAGGGAGAAAGACGAACTCTCATGAGTCATAATAAGTCTTCTGTGAGCCATTTTTTATGTGTAGGTCATAGAGGGAATGAATCAATACAAAAGACCTGCTTTTAAATATTTATTTTGACAGGAATGTGCTAATATGCATTACCACCCATTTTCACAAAAAGCATATTTGTTCACTGTGATATTTTTGTACAAATATATTTAACATAATCTTTGTACTGAAATGATAATGCTACAACTCTTGATTTCTGTTTTTTTAAGAGTTTTTCCATGGAAATAATTATTTTAAAAACACCATATCCTAACTGGATGTTATTTATAGGGATGTAAGTTCCTAGTAAATTCAAGGCAAAGGAAACCTCTGCCTGGATATAGCTATTTGAAAAAATGTTTTACTATCACCCTTTTGCTTACCAAGGTGGTATTTACTCTGACTAGTTGTGCTGAGGTGAAAACTGGAGTCTTTTGTTTCCCATAGTTTTTTACCTTAAGGGAATTGTCTTGATGTTTAAAATCATTTTTCTCCTTTACTGTGAAGAAAGGCGTCTGTCTGCCTCTCGTGTTCATTGGCCTTCCCAGCCTATGAAGTCTTTCTAGGAATTATATCCCATTTGTCATCTGCAGCTTTGCACCAGTTCAGCCAGCCGTTACTGGATACTTGTGTGAGGGTGGAAAGAAAATGGAGGAGAGAAAATAGAAATGACTGATGTTTCTAGCTGTTGTTTGGAAGTACGTAAGGCATTTCTGCAGGTCTCCAAGTTTCTGCAGCGTCTCTTGGCTCCCTACCGGACTGGGCAATGAGTTTGTTACAGATATTTTCCATGAATGCATGCATAGATGATCCCATGTCTGCTCAAATAACGTTATTTGTATGTATCTCCAATTCACCTATCTTCAGAAACATGTTGATTAGATCCAAGGAATCAACACAGAGGTTCAGGTAGGGATCTTACTCATATGTTGCAAAGGAAGGAAAGACATCCTTAGTATGCTGCTGAGTTTGACCTCCCTCTCAAGGAATTTGAATACCTAAAGTTTATATTAAAAAAAAAAAAAAGGAAAGAAAAGAAATGTACCTTGAAAACAGAGAATGCAGTTTATGTACAAACTAAATCTTAATATATATACCAGGAAAAGAGGGGGTTACTGTGAAAGATGTTGCATGCTGACACTTGAAAATGAATATAATTCAGTCATAAGGCATGGGGTTTTTTTTCCTCTAAGAAAATAATTAATTGGTATTGCAAATGGAAGTAAGCTTGGAAGAAGAATGAAGTCTGAAGGTCAGATTCTTTGATGATGTGAAAGAAGCATAGTTTGGAATATATTTAAGTTGGTACTTAACTCCCTATGTTCTGTTGAATCCCTTAGCTGAATTACGTCCACCTACTGCCATAAGAATACAGCGAAGTCTTAATTGCTGTCTCTTATGTTCAGATAGATAAGGAACAGGTGTGCCTTAAAGCGATGCTGGTCTGTTTTAACACATCTGCTTTTCTTACCATGCTGCAGTTCTTCTTCCTGTCCAAGCAGCTGAAACTTGCTGATAAATTCTGTGGGACACAACTTCTGACCCTCTTCCCATCTGTCTATGCCTAGGCAAATGCCTCGTTCTCCAGGGCCCAAGGAAATTTTAAGGAAGTCTGGACTGATGTAGCACCATCATGGGTAGGTCCCCAGGGAAATGGAGGCTGCTCAAAGTCAACTGGGGCCTATTTAGGAATGTGCCTGAATTTGGCCCTAAACTTATTAGTTTAATTATCCATATCCTTTCATTGTTTCTGAGAATATAAAGAGATCTCATAGGAATAAATTGGAAAATGAAAAGTAAATATGAAAAATTCCATCTCTTAAACCTAATTTAGAAGTTGTTGAAAGCAGCATTAAGGTTCTTTTAGAATATGGAGACTGTGGGGTTTGTGTTGCTTCTACTTAGTTACTGCTAACAAACCTCACTGAATATACTATGGGGTTTTTTTACGTGTACTTAGTCATATAGCATTATCATTATCAGTAGACATTTAGATGTACAAATCAGCCTGTCCCTCCATCTGTTTGCTTCAAAGTACTTGGCATTTTTTTTGCAATGTAGTAAAAGTAGTTATAGCTTTGCAATTGAGAACTATTACAGCAATATCAATTTTTCTTATTCCAGTTAGCTTTTAACCCAGAAGTTTGCCTGTTATTTATAACTCCTAGTACGTGTGTGGGGTGGGGGAGTTAAGTGTGTGGAATAAGGCTGGGCAATAAATATGATTGCAAAACTCTGTCATTACTAATAAAGCCTTTTGCAGTAGTATAGTAAAATAGAAATATCTAGAGCATAGGATTAAAAAAACCTCTATGATTATAACCAGAATTTTGCCTGTGCTTTCTGCAGTATTTTAAGTAGACATATTTTTTGCATGGTTTCCACAGAAACACTTTGCAGCAAGAAGGTATTCATGTTTAAAATAAATTGTTAGCCAAGGCTATGGGAAGTTGGAGACTCTGCTTTACATCTTGTGTAGCTGAATCTGTGTCACCCAGGCTGACAGTTATGTTTTGCTAAAAGTTTACCCAATTATCTTCTGGTGGGTTTAAGCTTAAATGTCTATTAAGCAGTTGTGGTCATCTTGTAGAATTATCCATACATTCAGGATGGCTCTTTTGGATAGGGCAGTGTATTGATGTTGACTAAGAGCAGGAAGATTTTATCCTCATTTCCTTTTCTGCCCCCTCCACACACACAAAGATTTTATTTTTGAACAGCTTTGTTAGAGACTGGTGAAGATGTTACGCTTTTATAAATGATCCTAGAGAGTAAATGAGAAGATAGGGAAGAGTAGAAAACAACCTCAATCAATTAAGCTTGTTAGGATTTTACAGTAATTCTTAAGAGGCTGTAAATTGGAAACTGATACATCTTTGGGATGAGAGAAGAGGCAGAATGAAATAATATTCTGTCTAGATATATAAAGGCAAAATGGCATTAAAACTTAATTTTAACACTTAAACACATATTCACTAGTGATATGTGGCCAAATATGTTAAATCATACATTTCAGAAAACTTATTACCTAGAAATAGATCCAGCAGGGATGTTAAGATTTGTCTTGTGCAAGATGTTCAGTTGGTACAGTCATTGCCAGTAGTAAATGTAATGTTCTGTCATGGTTAACAGCAGATGAGCGCATTGAACTTAACAGCAACTTTATTTAGTTGAAAATGCTGCAAACCACCTCTTTAGCTATGCTAGTTAATAAACATATCACTCCAGAGCTGTCCCAAGCGCTCCTTATGGAATATTGATTCAGACAAACAGCCTGTCTCCATGTTTTGCAGGCTGTCCAAAGAATAAACGTTAGGTATTTTAGAGATTTCTCTGTCTTCATAAGAATGACATCTCTCTGCAGCTATGTTTCTCAGATGCTCTGAAGCTGTCACTGTCAAGGGCAAAGCTCTCAAAAGGAGAAGCTGGGGCTTCTGCAGCCACAGGGCCAAAGTTTGGGATCTACTTAGAAAAGGGATTAGTGTGTCTGAGTGTGAGAATAAGAATGGACTGTAAAACTTTAGTTGTCTTTCACATGAAGATAATAATAGCAAAGAGAAAATGAGGTGGAAGAAATGAAGGAAAGAAGAGAGTGAAGATGAGGAACAGAAGGGGAAAAAATAGAGAAATAAGAAAGAGGAAAAGCAGATGATACACTTGGTATAAGGATGAAAGAAGTTACATGTCCAGCAAATTATTTTCTTATTTATGTTTTGGGAAATGCGTATTAGGTCAGAGACAACATCTGAAAACCTATATGTATACATATAAGAAGGCAGCTTTACTTTTTGTAAATAGGCTGAGACTCTACCTGCACATGGTAACATTTAATTAAGTCAGTTAGCTGAAAGTGATAATTCTTATGTTTTAGTTATGATATGGTTGAAAAAATACTGCGGTTTGTAATTTTGTATCCTTATCTGAGCAAAATTCCTTAAAATAAATGAGGAATTTTGTCTGCTCTGGGGGCTTTAGCACAATTTGATCTGCACCATGATTTTGTTTAGTACTGTTTAACTGATTAATTAAAGAGCTGGATTGTAACCTAGTCCTGTGATGCAGTGTTTTAATTATGGTCGTTTGTGTTCAACTGCTTGTGTTCACACAGAGTATGGGAAATAAGTGAATAACGGATATGTCAGCTAAAAATGTGAGGCCAATCAGCCTGCTCAGGCACAGATTTTTCTTGTAGGGACCTAGTTTGGATATGATGGTTTTGTGGTCTAAACAGGAACTCCTAATGGTGTGATAATGATCGCTGGGCACCTTCTTCAAGGCACTGATACCTGTAAGAAACATACTGTTGTAAAAATAACATGTTTAGCTAGTGCCACACTTTGTCACTGTTCTTTGTGGCACTGTTCTCTGCTGAAGGGATATAGTAGATGTACCATGTTTTTCCACACAGAAACAATTCTGTTTTAGCAGAGGATTGTGCAGATGCACAACATGCTTCATTAAAGATTCTGTTATATTTATATCTTCTCTTCCATCAAAAACCCTAAAAAAGCAAAGACCTAGTCTGGCACAAGATTTTAGACTGCATGCTTTCTTTTGGATCTCCACAGACATTTGCCTGCCACAAGGGAACATAAATTTTGTCTGAGTTATCAAGCTGCGACTCTTAAGTAGTAATGGGAAAAAGAGATCTCAGCCTGTTAATAAAAGCATGCTGATTTTTTGCAATATAAAAGGAACTTGAATTGAAAGGACCACACTTTTTTGATTTGCCTACCTTAACTTGTAACTTTTAGTAGCTACTGTATTTAGAGGAAAATATGCAATACAAGCTTTTCAGTTTCTGGGTATATGTGTGAAGTCGATCTTGATTGCTGATCTGAAATGGTAACAAAAGATGCCAGTCTTAACTGATACATTGAACTCTGATAAACGAGGTTTGGTGGATGAAGCTGTGCTTGGTCAGAGGTGCTGGACACCCAACCTGCCCTGCTGCTGGAGGCAGCATCAAACTGGTGCTTCTTAATCCCTCAGTCTCTTCTGACAGACTCCCTGCAAGAGATGACCCTAACTTTATTCATTGTGACTGATAAACTTTAAGATATATGATATCTTCCTTTTATCCTGATCCTTTTCTTTTCGGTTTTAATTACTGCCATTCAGACAAACGCTGAAATCCCCCTGGAATTGCAAATGCCAAACCTTTGGGCTGAAATGCTAGATCCATTTGCTATTAATGTATCTCGTCTTTCCTCTACCCCCTTTCTTTTTCTGAAGAAACCACTTGTTTGCTTTCTCTTGGTTTCTTAGCTGATAGAATGCTTTTTAAAATGCTTTTACTGCCCTGTCACTGCATTATGCTTTTTGGAGGGAGGATCAGCTGGATCATGGCAAAGAGAAGTGCTGCTTTAGTAGTTTTAGTTTGTATTCACCATACACTTCCCAGAATTGCATTGTTCCTTCCCAGAGGGGGAAGATTTGTCTCTCATACAAATCACTGGTCCTTTTCTAGGCTTTTGTAGCCTTCCTGAAATTGCTGGAAAGTTTCCTTCTTTCTGCAGAGCGGGGAGGAGGAATTGCACCAGACAGGCTGGCCCCAGTCATTTTATCCCTTTCCTGTGTCTTATAATTCGTTTTTGGAACAAACATCAGACAGTACCTATCCTGAGTTCCCAGGACTTCTACCGCTTTTGTAAATTTGTTGCACCAAGGTTGGCGGTGTTTTTTGACTTACATCCAAAAATTGCATCAGTGCTACAGTATACAGAATCTGGCCCCCAGCCTTGTCTGTATGCAAAAGTATCCTTGCTAATTTAAGCTGAATTGTTAACGAGCATTTTTCTACTGACTTAAGTGGTACATCGAGTTGGTACTAGTTTATCAAAATCAGTGTGTATACATTATTTCAACTGATGCTACTTTTGTGAGTAGGTACATCCACAGACTCAGTTTTCACAGAGCCTTGTTAGTGTTTATGGAAGTGCAACTGTTATCCTCAGGAACGCCTCCAAGCCTTGGAAAGTCTAGCAGCAACACAGAAGATGTGCAGCAGTAGTTAGAAATTTGCTTAAAAGAAAATAAAGTGGCAAAGCAAAGTAGAAGGAATAAGACTAAACACAGTTTGGATATATTGGTACTATTATTGAAATAACTGGCAGGCCTTAAACTACCTGTTTCATGTAAGCAAGTTAAGCAGGATAGAAATTTTAGTTTAACCCCCTTCCCCAGACATCAGCATATGCATGCAGAGGATTATTACCACCATCTGTTTTATCCACAGTAGTTTCCATTGGTTGTGTTATTTTGCTTTTTTAGTGTTTAAGCACTGCTTTGAAGCTGTTGTGTTAATGGTTAACTTTGGCTGAATCTGTGCGTAAGTGCCTGTAGCACTCTCAGCATGCTAAGGTCATAACTGTTAGATTAATGAATGGCAGTATTAGCTCTGTGCTGGTGCAGTACATTAATGGCTGTGCAAGTTCAATCAAATACACTACTGACATTGTCTTTATATAATGGTATTTACCAGCTCCTAGATGGACTGCTGAGAAAAAGGAATATAATCTTTCGTTTTTATCTATGACTTAAAAATAAGGTAACAAAATCATTGTTATAGGTTATTTTATTATTATAATTTGCAGTAAGGAAATAGATGTATCTGTAGACTTATTTTCTTCACTAAAATGAAATATGCATATATGAGGGACATTGTGCTCAATGGAAAGAAAACTAAGTGGTGCAAACATTTTATCTTCCATGTAGCTTAAACTCGCATCCTGAAATAGTTCCAATTATTCAAAGAGCAAAAAAAGTACCCTTATTACTTCCTTTCTTTTTCTTTTTCCTTCGCAGAACCTGAAGAAAGTGTTTGCAGAATTTAGTCATCAGGAGCTGTTTGAGTTCTATAACAAGGTCTGTAGATTTTACAATACTATACTTCCTTTGTAAACACCGTATGCTGCTCAGCAGGAAGCATTGCCTACATCAATTAGATCTAATGAAACTGGAAGGAAAATGGATCCAGTTTTAATTAAAGCTGTTGGATTTGTTTGATCATACAAAGCATTCTCAAAAAGAGTCTGTGTGTTCAGAGTTGGAATACATTGATATATAGGGTTTGGGTCATTCTGAGCATACCTGGCTGCTAGATCTGGAAGACTAGCTGATGATTAACAATGAGCTCTTTGGAAGGAGCGTCTTTGTCTTATACCTCCAGTCAAAATGCCAGGCTCATAATGCAGTCAAAATGAACTCTATTATTTTTTTACCTTGTTATTATGCATTGGAAAGTCACAGCAAAACAGCTGTGCATGTAAAAAAAAGGCAGTATTTAGACTGTTTCTTTAAAATTTGAATATTTAAACTGCAGCAATGAATTCTAATAGCTTCATGTAAAAACAAATATTCGTGAGTACACGATTTTTTTATTGCTGTATGAATAGATTTAGTATGCATAGTTGAAGACACTGGAATGTGAGGTTTTTTTTCTGTTTGCATGTTTCTAAACAATATTTTATATGAGTGGTGGGTTTTTTTCTCTCTTTTTGTTCCTTTAAATAGCTGGAGACTATACAAGCACAGCTGGATTCCCTTACATGATGTTTTTGAAGACTTATTTCTTCATCACACTCCTGCCACCTCATTATTTTGAATTGAAGATAGATTGCCAAGCTGCATTTGCTGAAGGATTCAATGGGTTGCTTCCTGTAAAATTATATGGCTTATCTCCTTTTAGACTAGTAACATTAGCCAAGGGAGAGTGTTGTTAAAAGTTCTGAAGGTTCGAATGGACTTTCTCTTGTTCTTCTGAGCATTTGTGAGGAATGGTTTTACTTGCAGAAAAAAAGAGAATGGTACCCTCCTTCAGAGATTTGTTTTTGTCCTGTTACATGTGATGTTTGATTCCAGTGGAAATTTGCATACTAGTGAGGGACCAGGAATAAAATTTATCTTTTAGACATAAAAGGAATATAAAACTTTACTAGTAACAGTAGTAATAAAATATATAGCTAATGAAATCTCTGTCTTTCTGAATTGTTATTCACATGATTGATAATGCTTATTATAAATTTGTCAAAATAAATTCAGAACATAAAAATGGATTTTTTTTAGTTTGGGCAATTTTAATTTTATTTCATTATCTTTGTTCTTTGTTTTTGTTTCTCTAAATAATCACATCATCACTGATTTCAGTGTTTACTTTTGGCACTGAGAATAAGTATGACTTCTGAGCACTATGTGCATACCAATAAATCATAAGTAATATGGTGTAGAACTGTGAGGAGAAAGCTCAGAGTGTATAACAAAGAACACTGAAATAGTAAGATAATCAGATTCCTGAAAGCTATTTGTTGATCCTTCCTAATGTTGTCTACCGCTGTTTTTACAGCTAAAAAGAAGAAATACAGCATAGTGACTTAAAGGCCACATTAGTCATATTTTCACACATTAATTCCAGATGAATGGAAATGCATGAACATTATGAGAAGGTAAAAGTCTTAGTTCTTGTTCGTTGCCAGTCATTGACAGGCAACTTCATTGCTGAACCTTAATAATGGGCACAGTATGTGACTCTTCTGCTCTGGGCTAATAGAGGATGAAAGGAAGTAAAAATCCTCATTATTAACATGTCTTTCTTTCTACCTAAGGGATTCTTTGAACAAGATTTTTTGCTTTCAGATTCCCCAAATTGGGGATGGTTAACACACAAGCAGCATTGGGTCGGTTTTGTTTTGAGATTTGTTTGCTCTTGACACAAGACTTAAGTATAGCCAAAAGCATGTTTTGAATAGCTGGTGTTTAGGTCCTCTTGTGCCTGATTTCTCAATTTGCTGCTTTTGGAGGGTTATTTTGTTTTTGTTTTATTAGGGATTGTGCTGTCAACTCTAAACTACTGAAGAAGGGGTTTGGACCATTTGCAGAAGCTGTGAGATAATAGAAAAGATTTAGAAGATAAAGTCATGAACAGCCTAAAAACCGTGTGTGGGTAAATTGCACCAAAGAGAAAAAAAAGATTTATCTTTGTTCTTAACTGAAACACCATGTGATACTGTACCACTAATGTAGAGTAACGTTATTACCCTGTTGGAAAGAAGAAATAAGTCACCATTGCACTGTAGAAGCTTACTATGTACACCCTATAAAGCTGGCTGCCAAAATCAAGACTTGTATCAAGCCACTGGCAAACATGGTGTGTGTGTGTGTGTGTGCAGACAACCTCAGTCTCAGTATTCAGTGGCGGCTCACTCATTGTACACTGCATTGGTTGGTGTGTATCTCCAGGTGAGCACATCCCTGTCATACCCTCTGCAGACCTCACCTCTACCCTGCCTGCCAGCAACACTTCATTGCACATTGATTACTTGAATTCTCCGTCCAGACAGGTAGCAAATGTCAAAACCTTCCGCTGTCTCTGGATTTCTCTAATTGTCTTTGAGCTCATCTCAAATACTCTCTAGTCAGTCTTACCTTGCTTGAAAACACTACATTTTTGGCAGCTGGATTTTGATGTAATGTCACCTTGGTCTCTTTTGAATCATTTCCCACACACAGAGTAAGGTTCTGGTTGTGTAAGACCTAGTCCTTTAACCACGTTGAATAGTGGGATCTGACAATACCTCGGCTATCTCTTACAACATCCTGCCTGGCATGGTTTGGCTTGGCCAAAGGTAGATACCCTAAGAATCATGATACTGAATCGGTATTGATTTTCATGGGAGTTAAGGCAAATAAGATAAAAGGCACCAGATATAAATCAATAAATGAATCCAACTTTTAGTCTGAAATAATGTGTCTAGATGAGATGCTGAAAAACAAAATAAGGCTAAGGTTCAGTTATCTGAACAGAGGAGTCTAGTGCCGTTTGAGAAGCTTTGGGATATCCTGCCAGCCTTCAGCTGCCACTCCAGAAAAGTGCAAGTCTGGCAGATCCTGTATCATATCCAAAATGTCGCTGTGGGACTAGCAGATGCATTTAGAACATCTGTCAACATAAATGATCCTAAATGTGTTTAGACAGCTGTATCCTACCCCAGTGTCTGCTTCTGTGAGTGCATGGCTTTCTAGCACTGGGGAGACTTCCACGTGCCTTCCGCTCTCAGTTTTGACTCCACTGCAGAACTGCAGCGAGCAACTACCTCTTCACTGGCTGTGATGTTTACACCTCCCCTAGTGATTCTGCAGGGTGGGAACACAGCGTGTAGGCATATACATAGGTCTTGAGCCACGCTGGTTTTCAGACTTGCCAAGTTTGAGTCTGCTTCATGCAGTTCCTTGTGTCATAATTCTGTCAATGATTGCTTACGTAAGTTTTGCTTCTAAGGACTGACTTTCAAATGATCTCAGCAGTTAGGAAAATCTGCTTCTTGATATTTAAGTCCTGGATTCTTTAACAGTCCCGTGGCACAATATGTCATGTGCCAGGACACTGTTCTTGAGTGCTTTCCCAGTGTTCCCTGGGAGCCAGGTCTTAAGTTCTGTAAGTCAAGTTTGAAGCAAGTTAAAGACTTTTCTTTGTGGATACAGAACATACTAAGGTACTTGTTTGAGTGTCGGAGAGGGGTTAAGTAATCTGTGTGGATATAGGGAGTGATTGATGAATCCTAGGGGAGAGGGTGAAGGTAGGTCCAATTTAGAATGTGAAAAACATTGGACAAATTAGCAGGGATATCGGAGAAAAATGGAAGAAAAAGGAGGAGAAGTCAAAGACAGTAGGAAGAAACTGAAAGTTGGGCGTGGGAAAAAGGAAGGAGAGGATAGAATAATGGGTATTCCCAAGGTTGAAATATGGGAGTTGGAAACAAATGAGGAAGGAACACTGGAAAGATAGCAAAAGTATATATACAGAGAAAATATTAGGCAAAGGGATGAAAAACTGAGCAGGTTAGGAAGAAAAGCCTTATATAGTAGGGGGATCAGAACAAAATTGAGGAAACAGAAAAAACAAAGAACAAAGAGACCTTGCTTAAAAGCAAACCAGAGTTAAATTGAAAGTTGTGGCCAGTTGTATAGCTATGTCCAGTCTTTTGAACCAACTGATAATTCTCAGCTTCTGTTTAAATTTGGCCAAAATTAAATAAGTGTGGGATAAGAAAAAAGAGAATTTTTAATCTAGCTTTAATAGAAAATAGTAGTAGAATAAAGGAAAAGATTCAAAAAAAATAAAGCCAGGACTGTGAGCATCAACACTCTTTCTCATCCTGCAAAATCCATTTGGTGTCCACCCTTGTGGGTGGATAAAGCACGTGCATAAAAAGATAGAAGAATTTTATGATTCCTTAAACAGTCGTTTTCTGTGCTTTTTTACTAACTTTCTTACTGTTAGAAGCCATAGTGCCAGAGACCTAAGGGTGAGAAGTACATTTGCTATCTTTTGTCAAGGAGCACTCAAAAATAAGTGCTTAGCTTAGAAAGACCCTCTCGTATGTTATGAGAAGCATTGGGGTTGTACACGATTAGACAGTGATAGCATAACCGGTACCATCTCGGAGAAGAGCATTGTCATTTATTTAAGTGCTCCTGAATAAGGAGAGAAAATTGACTAATGCTAGCTGTGAAAGAGCAGGTCTATTTAGGTTTTTATTGTCACTTTACTGTGTTCTGTTGGAAAAGTAGTGCAGGTGGGCTGCAGAAGGGAAAGCCTTTGTCCTGGTTGCTGCTCCCTGGACCTGACTGGACCTTGAGAGGGGAAGTTCTTGTGTCCCAGGGGTGTCAGAGAACGAGAGAAAACCAAGCACCGGTGCAGACTGAGGGGTACCTGGGGAGAACGGGAGATCTATCAGCAGCAGAGACTTAGACCCACAGACACACGTCAGTGGAGATGGACAGAAAGATGCTTTCAGGAACAAGAAGGGATTTAGCCTGCTCATCTCCTGAACAGACTGAAGATACCAGGTTGGGGTGGGAGTGTACACGAGGATGTGCATGCCACGAGGTTTTCAAGGCTTTTGTTTAGTATGTTGTACATTCTAATAAAACATAGTTTTGAAGAATGAAAGCCTTGGGAGCGTTGACCTCAGGCAAAAAAAGGGAGTCTGTCTCCAACTGTGGTAAATTCAGGCTCCTTGCAAAGCTTCAATCTGTAATATCTCTTGGGTGTGATCCAAAACCAAAATTATCAAGGCTTCTGGTAGTGAGGAGTGAAGGTGTTTGCAGAGATTTATTGAGCTCTAAAGCATGAAATTTGAATAGGTAGAATTCACTAAATCCACTTCCATATCTTTAGGTGCATTTTAAAATTTTTCAACTCATCTTCGTTCAGACATGAAAGACAGTAACTTCCACGACTGTACTTCTCTCAGAGCTCTAACATCAAAATTGGCCTCAGGTAGAGGCCATTGCCAAAGGAAGGAAAATTTTTTTTTTCTTGGTTTAGGTGTAAACAAACATCAGTATTGTTTTGATGTGAAGGCTCGAATTTCAAGGCCTATCATGAAAAACAGTGTGAGAACTACCTTGAAAAAAACCTACCTACTGGGAAAGCGCAACCACCTGTACATCACTTAGGAAAAACAGCACTAACGCATGAATGGTCATTGAATACAAGTGTGTTAAATTATCTTTGCTTAGTTCATCCTTAGGCATATATTTCTGGTTTCTCAACAGAATATGAAATGCCTACAAGCTTGTTCAGAAATGGGGAGAAACAATATTCCGCTTCTTGCATTCCAGATCAACTGGAAACAGCACTTCTTTTACGCATTCTGCTTCTGTTTAAAGAAAGTATTTAGAAGATAAAAGAGACAAATATAACTTTACTAACCCAAATTTTGACTGATCACCAAACCTGCTTCAGCTGTCCCAAGGAGGCTTTTAAATTCCCCTTTAATTTCTGGGTTTATTGACACATCAACTTTGAGTTACGACTTGCAGCTTCATTTGCTTCACCTTACAACATGTGATTTTAAAGTCTCTGAAGTCTTGTTCCTTCAAAGCATAAAGAATTCTACTGAAATGTTAAATCTTAAGTTGGTAAAAGGAAGGATGGTGTTTACTGTGACAAAATGGTAGCAGCATAAGCTCCCCTTCACACTGTTCTGGAGTACTTGTTCCATCTCATATTCTTTGATTTCCAACAGCATCAATAACATTTCACTTTTTGGCTGTATTGGCAGTTTGTATCTTCAAAGATTATGAATTCTCTCATAGTATGGTAAAGAAATGTCAGATAAATCTGAATAGTATCTATTGCCCTGTTAAAAAATCTCACGTCTTTTTATGACCATGGTATAGTAATAGGGCCATATTTGACTTATGAAAATGAATAACATTTTGAGCCAGTGTGAGAAGTCTCCCTTTTCTGAGGATTAATCAGATTGTCCTTCTGAGTAGCAGTGACTCCAACTAGGTGGATGAACTAGGTTGTTAATGTCTGATGTGCTGTTGGTGGTGTCTCATAAAGATAAACTAATGAGATGCCTTTATCTGCAACTCTTGCATAAAGTGTTTTCTAATTTCCATAATAATTAATCAATTAACTTGGATTTTTCCCTTGGCCTTTGTAATTGTGTTGATCAGGCCACTTTATATGCTGTAATTTTAATGGAATTAATATGTTTAGGTGATCCCTCCATCCCTTCATTATTTTATTTCTCAAAAGATATGAGAAAATATTAATCTATTACAAGTCAGATGGTGTCCAGCTGTGTTAAGCTATGTATCCAGGAAGCATTTGTCCCTCTCACTGGAAAGATTATTTCCTTCCCTACTGAGGCCTACTATCTTCTGTAGTTACTAAAAGATTTTTTCCATTTGTTGAAGTCATAGGAAGGCAACATGGAGCTTTACACGTTGTAAACATTTCTCTCTAGACTGGATGTTCAAATAAGACGATCACCTTGTTATAGTAATTCCTCAGCTGAGAGTGGGGCACTTTTTCTTCTACCTCATTGTCATCACTGTTAGCTGAACTGTCCCCGTATAGTAATATACAGCATACATTCAAGAAAAAACAAAAGACTGTAGTATCTGTCTCTGAGATGGCCTTTGTAGGTTCACATTTGCAGGCAGCTGGCTTCTTCTGTAGAGTACTAGTTATTGGATTGGACATGTGGAAGTACCAGATCGTCTTGTTGGAGTTTCACCTGATCATGCGAGACGAAGGAAAGGAGATGAAGCACTCCTCTGGTCAGTGCTAACAAGAATCCTCTCATCAGTGCTGTATTGGAAGGTCTGTCTCACCAGAATAAATGTGAAGAGTTTCATTTACAGGTGAGCTGGCTTTGTTTCTTCTCATTCAAATCCACAAGTTCAGTAGTAGAGCAACTTAACTAACTTGCACTTCGTAGGCAGAACTGAGCGTGCTATAGCTAGTAGCATGCGAATGACGCACCTTTTCTATCATCTAGCTGTGTTTGTTTTTCTGCCTCTACAGTGGTAAGTGATGCAGCTGTTAAAAAAAAACAGCAGCAGCAGTTTGATTTAAGAAATGGTACATTTAAAGTATACAGTAAGCATTTTGAAGAAGGTTTGTTTTCTTGGATTTGTTTCTATTTTTGAAGTGTTTGCAGCAGCTAATTTCCGCATAGGCAGCAGAAAATGAATCTGAGCAAAGCCAGGTAGGTGCATGAGTAAGGGATTGTGTCTCCTGTTCCATCCACTGCTCACTGCTGAGCACTGGTGAGCTCCTTAAGCAAAGAGTCTTGTTTCTTCCTCAGACCTCTACTTAGGTGACCTCTGCCTCTCTTTCCTTGACAACAGTGGAGCAGGCAAAGTTTATAGAAGCTGACCTTCATGGGCAAGATGTAGCCTAGACTGAATGTGGCTAGCTTGGCTCATTACTCTGGAAGGGATTAGAAAATTGTCTTCATGACAAGCATCACTTTTGCCCTGATCTCCACGTGGGGAATGACATCAGAGGGGCAGCACTTTCATCCCAGAAAAATCCTTAATGTCTCAATCAGGAGCTACAGCTAGCTCTCTGCCATATTCTCATATTCTGACGCCTAAAGAATACCTGCCACTTAGTTCATACACAGCTTGCAGATAGACACTACAGACCTAGAGAACACAAAAAGGGCCTCTGTCTTCCCCTCCTTAATCTCTTGTCCCTTCTCATGTCTCAGGCCAAAATTTAGTACAGCTCCATGTAGGATAAAGCTTCCAGGGAGGTCATCCTAGCATCCCAAGTTTGAAACTCCCTTTGAGAGAGAGACAGAAAAGATCTATATGAGAAGATAGGAAAAACAAGCCCAGCCTTTCAGGACAGAGGGATTACTAACCATTTGGCCTATTTCTGGAGCAAGTTCTGAGTCCAGCCTCTGGGTTGTCCAGTTTCTCCTTTGCAGCCAAACTCCCTAAATGAATAAAATCATCCTTGTTTTCCTACATCGTCTTTATGGATTGCAGCAAGATAAATCATCCTTACAATCTGATTTAGGGTAACAGGAGTGAAGTGTATCAGATAAGTGCAGAAAAAACAAGACCATAAACTTGAGCTGATTCCTTCAGAGCTGCGTTCACTGACTCTCTCTCTTACAGGAAGAATGTCAGTGGTCCACGTTTCTTAGAAAATCAGATACTAAAACATAATTTGAAAAATAACTACTGAAGAGGCAAAAAGGAATAAAATAAGCAGAACAGAGACCAAGGATATGTGCAGGCAAATGGTTCTCAGTTCTGATTCAGGCAATATAGAGTACATCCACTTTGCACTGCACCACCCAATAGGTGACTTTGTCTCCTTTTAATTTTCTTCTACAACTGAATTGCAGTTCCCCGTACACTCTCAGCTGTCACCCCAACATGTGCTCATCAAAAATCTGCTCAGTAGCGTACTGATTGATTTCTTTATAATCAGTAAAAGAAGTGCCCTGAAGCATTTCTGTATGTCAGGACTGAGAATGCAAGGCCCTGAGCGTCCTCTTGCCCAGCTGGGCAATGCTTCCATGGACAGTACTGAAGTTGGGAGTGTAAAGTGGCTCTAATCATTTTAATATCTTTCCAACTGAATAGGCTATGTTTCTTAGGGTTGACAGACCTAGTTTTGGATTGTTGAATGTCTCTTTCTCAGAACTGAGGTCTGTAAGTTTTAAAATCAGTCTTCCACCTGGGACCAGACAGATTTAAAATGAATATTTAGTTGAAATGGTCGATATGAAACAGAAGCCAAAGGTGGGTCTTACTTTAGTGGCTGGCACAAAGTTCGTGGTTTAACTACTGTGTTAGATGAATAAAATCTACCCTTGAGTTCCTTCCAGGAGAGCCTGGATATGGATGTGTAAGGGTATCTGAGCAAAAAGGTCATGTCCCTATGATATAATGATTTCAGCATGTTGTAAAAAAGGAAATTTCTTATTAATCAACCTTATTCCAGTATGCAAGGTCACAAAGCATGAACTTGGAACCTCATTCTGCATTTCACAGCTTTGTCTAAATCAAACCCAGGCAGAAGGTATGACTGTACTTTTCATTTGTCAGAGTAGTCCCTTCCTCATAGCTATGTTCAGTCAAGTAAGTTCAGTGATTTCAAATCAGTGCCTTCAAAAGCTGAGTTAGCCCACTGCTGCATGAACAAAAAGATAATAGTTCCACCCTTGAAAATCCATCTCTTGAGAGCTCTCTCAGTCTCTGGACAAAGTAGCTGCATCTCTTGTATGAGGATCTGCCCTACCTGTTGGCTATCAATACAAATATTCAACAAATACTTTATACTGGCATTGGTTAAAACTATATGATGATTTCTTTTATTTTGATAGAATCTTTTCCATGGCTTCATGACCAGGCAAAGATGGTGGAGATTTCTTTTCATCCTCTTTCTCCCTTGAGAGATCCATATTTGAAAGCTGATCCTTCTTCCCACCTTGGAAATGCAGTGCTGTGGTAATCCAGCTGTAATAGGTCTATGGGTGTTAGTGTGAGAAAGAGCAGGAAAATGTAACCATGCTAACCTGTAAATGCTTTTTCTTCAGGTAACATATTGAAACTATTTGGAGAAAAAGGAATTAGAAATTGATTTCCAAAGATTTTAGATTAACTGACTTGGCGTGAAATTTATCATAATATGAAGGAAGAAAACATGCTTTGCTTTTACTTTCAAAATGCAGATCATCACTCTGTAGTGTAGGGAAATATATTTGAGACAGTCTGCTTGGGGAAGTCAACTGGACCAAACTTCAGAGAGTAGGGATACCTCCAGTCCCAGCAACTGACTGGTCTGGGACTGTCCGCAAGGGGCAAGCTGGCTGAAATCCTGCAATTGTGGATGTTATTAACCACAGCACATCTGTGAACCACACATCTGGAAAGCACAGCTACCTTTCCCTAGCCTGTAGTCTACAAGCCATCACATTTTATGAACATTGATCTCTGAGGACATTTCTAAAGTCTCAGTGAGAATGAAACATTCCGCTAAATCCTGAAGCAGAGTTTTGGTACTTCCTTTGGGCTTTGTGGGAACTTTCCTCCAAGCTTTCTAGTTTTTTCTTTGATCTTTTTGTTGACAGATTCTGTCTTTTATTGCTTTTGCCTTGGCTCATTGTGTGTCTTGAGCTAACCATCTTTGAATCTGCCCTACAGAGCTAAGTTGTTATTAACGTTTTGTTATGTTCTCTTCCTATTTGGAACATGTGTACCCTGACCGCTTTTCAGAAGGATCAGGAGATGCCATTTTCCTGGCAAGGATCCTGAAAGGGGAAAACTGGAATTCTCTCTTGGTATGCACTTTTGAAGGACTCAAAGATCGAAACACTAAACACCATTCTCAATGGATTATACTGTGTAAAATTGCACTGTTCGTCATAATGACACCCGAGTTCAGTCCCGCCAACTTGGGGAAGTGGCTAAATAAACCAGCCAAATAACAGAGAAGATCAGGAAACAGTAAGAGACAGCAAAGCTGGTTCAAAAAAAAGGTATTATTTGGCAACTTTCTAGCATGAGAAGACATTGATGAAATGTCTCTGTAACGTATTAAGCACATTTCTAATCCACCTTTATTAGAAGGTTTGTCCTGTTAAGAAATAAATCTTTTCATTGTTTCTTTAAATGATCACATAAATTTTTTTCTTTATAGATGTTTTGCTGTATTAGCAGAAAGGATCGTTCTGCGAGCTGCAAATACAGTCTGTTTATTTGAGTATTAGTGCATAGTAGTTTTCTATTATTTCACTGAAAAGCAAATAGATCTGAGCCCATCCTAGAGAATGTGGAATAGTCCTATAGATTAATTTTGCCACTTGTAAGGACTGACAGGAGCATCATTGTCTAGACAAACAAAGTTGAAAATGTGGTGCTTAAGAACTGCCTATATTTGAATGAAATTTTTATAATTGGAAGAAAGAGGCCAACATGTAACATAGGATGGCAAAAACCCTAAAAGACTTGTCCACAGCTCTGACAGAATTTATTCTAGACCATGATCCTGGCTCGGGCATTTTTGTGACACTGAAAAAGCAAACACAAGTAATGGAAAACAATTATGAGTCATTCCTTTACTTCAGAGGTGATTAATGTGATACGGTCAAATTAAATCCTCTGAAGAGACATCAGCAACACTTTTCACTGATGTGTTTTGTAAGCATGAATTTGAGATTATTCCACAAGAGATTTTAATTTCCTGCTAAAAGGTACGGTTCATGATCAAAACGGAGATGCACATAAATTCTAGTTGCTGAGCATGCAAGATTGATATGATTTTTCTCAGTGTTATGTGATAAGCAAATGATAACAACACAGAACATCTTCAGTTTTATGATACAAATAATTCCATATTATCACGAACATGCAGAACTGAATTAAAGTATTCTCATGGAATATGCTGTGAAGGATCTGATAGCAACATAGTAGACTGACAAGAAGGGTGTGCATGTGTTCCAGAGAATATGTTTGTACTTCCAGTTTAAAACCTGAAAATATTTGCTTGCTGCTTTAAATAAAACAAAGAGTGGCACTCAAAAATGTGAATGGTTTGATTTTCTTGGGTGAGTTTTTGACACTATTTTTCTGCTAGGCTTGAAGTGTCATGGTGTCATCTGGTATCACAGAGTATAAAGCTAGTTCAGATGTACATATACTTCATTTTCAGGTAGATATTGTGTTGCTACAATTTTTAAGTCTTAACCTTGGCTTGCCATTGTTTGGAAACCTTTTATTCCGTGCAAATTAGCTTAATAACTGTGAGGATACAAAACAACTGAACACTGAGAAATCAGCAAGTTCTAGTGCTTCAGGTATCATAACCAGTTACCTAAACTTACCACCAAGTTGGGATACTCCTTTTGACTGTGTATTATCCCCTACACTGTGGCCTTAGATACATTCTAATTTGGGACTTCCCATGTCATACTATGTTTGCTTGGCTTAGGAGGCAGTGCAGACCAAAACTCTCCTGAAAAATTCACAGTGAGCATCTCTAGAGAAGACCCTTTAGTCTGCACTAACTGACTGATCTCAGGTTGAAGGGTCTTCAGTGATGTACTGCCTCTTTGCAGTTTGGCTCTATGTGACTGAAAGCTCAATTCTACTGCTTGCAGTACAAGTATTTCTTCAAGTGTTTTGTAAAGTGCCTTGTGCCCTATTGTGCATTAGGTTGCACATAGCGTTGAAGAGACAAGCGCTTCACGCTGTACTCGATGAGGATCAAGACAATCTCAGTAACATAGGCTACAACAAGGATGAGTTCAAAGTACAGAAGTTCTTACTCCCATGCTGCTGAGCAATATTGAACTCTGGTGTGGCTCTGTGTAAGTTTCCCTACTTCCTGGTGTGACTATTTGCAGAGGACAAATTTATGTTTAGTGCCTCACTACTTCACCTTGGTGCATATCACTTAAGGTACTAGTCCCAGACCTCAAGACTGTATTTCATCCAGTTCCTCTCCAGCTTCTAAGGGGAAGCATGTCCTGGCTTCCACAAAGGGATGCTTTGCTGTCACTTACAGCCAGCACCCTGGCCTCCAGTGCTTCAGTCCATTCAGACCTTTGATTTTCCAGTTTTGTGTGTGCTAAGTTGGCTCAGCTCATTTATTGCCTTGCTCAGCTTCAGCAAATCATCAATCCATGCAATCTCTCGTTAGGATGTCAGCTGAGCCCTAAGATTCCTCCCAGTGTTAGTAAGACTGGTTTTGTGGGTACAGTGGAGGGAGATGCTTTGCAGGGTCTTCCTCAACTCTTGTCTTCTTTTACCTGTCATGAAGATGTCAAATCTCAGTTTACTCGTATCCCATTCCCCTGCTCAGAAAGGCTGAGGATTGGCTATAGCAAACTCGCTCTTGATGTGCTCTCAGTAGAGCACAGCTACATTGCTCTAAAGTCAAAAAATCAGGTAACATTTCACTGTCCTACCACTCAAAGCTTAATGTGGATGTTTACCTTGGCACACCTAATGTCACCCACGCAGAGCCTGTTCAATCCTTTCCTCCTTCCATTTCACCAATATCTGAGCAGGGTGTGCCCTGAGCTATGGACATTCACACATACAGATACGTCTTTGTACTTTGTCCTTCTCTGGTGGGATGCATCTGTACCGAATTAACCACAGGCAGAAGAATTTAGCTCATTTACAGTCAGTTTGTTCCTAGGAGAATATTAGAAAAGCTCAGAGATCTCAGTGTTTACCTGACATTTAATGAACTGCTTTTTGGAAACAGTCATTCTAGCGTTTGGAAATGGATGACTCATTTAAAGACAAATTTTTAAGAACACTTCAATAGTTTGTTCCCCAGCTGGTCAGCTTTGACTTTATCATTGTTTCCTCTGCTTTTCACAATTAGTCTTTCCTCTCCTCCTTCCTTTCCATCCTTTCTCCAGACTTCACTCGGTAAGGTGCCTGTTTCCATGACTTCTGGAAGGGTTACTCTGGCTTCAAAGGGTCGGTCCTCCCCCTTCTGTGTGGCAGATAGGCTGGTGCTGGTACAAGGCCCCACATCCAGGAGCTGGACATTGAGGTCTGGCTGAGCTGGGAAGGAGGGAGCTGAAGAAGTGGATGGGCACTTGACTCCTTCCAGACATCCTTCTGCCACGTGAATGGACTGCAGCACTGTGGCCTCTGCTTAAAGCCCTGCCTAAAACCCTTTATTTACCTCATAGGTAAATTCCTTTTCAGACTCACCATTTCTCAAATTCATCTCTGACACGTGCTAGTTCTTCATTCCCATAGAGAGCTGCTGACACTTCATTACTCTCACTTGAGGCGTATAATTTAGTACATTTTGTGTGCCAGCCCTGAATTTATTGTGTCTTTACCTTGTCTTGTTCTCACATTACCTATTTATGTAGATAGTTCTTATTTTGTATCAGAATTATTTTTCAGGAAAGCTCTGTGACAGACTTCTGGGAATAAAAATTCAAGGTAGTCCCACTCAAAGCTTCAGCACCCCAGTTGTCCAATTCTATGTGGTAAATAAGTAGGAACATGCTAGTCAGGATGCCATGAATTTCGTAGGTCCACACTAATCTCAGCTCTTGGACAAGGAGTTCTTTGTCTTGTCTGAAGAGTAGAGTGTGAGGGGGTAGATATGTGCTCTTTTCTTCACAAACCCTTCCTCCTATCTGTTGTGTTCAGCCTTCCAGGCTGCATAATTGGAGTTCTTCCTATCTTCATTAGTCTTTGTTGTCTTTTGATTTTTTTTAACCAGCTTTTAGCATTAATGTTTACACAGCTTCCATTCTTAACTTTTAATCTGATTGCTAGTAAGGGTGCTCTGTTTTTTTCAGTCTCCTGAGTATCAGGCATTAGACTGCGGTCATCCCTTTGGTACCTTTCTGTTATATTGGAGGTCCATAAAAGAAGGATGGTTTTAAATGTGCTGCCTACTAAAGATAAAGATGTCTCTTAATTCACCTTTTTTCAAAGAGGCATCTTTAGGTTGTGAAAACTATTGCAAGGATATAAAACGATAGGGAGTTTCATGTAAAAGAAAGGACAAAGGCTGCCTCAGCTAGAGCTGAGCCAGATCAGATTTCAGTCCCAAAGAGATTTGCCTCTCTTTACAAAAGCCTTAAAAAATTCAAAGGATGGAGCTGCATCTTGTATTTGTAGCCTCATAGCTACTGACAGCTCACAGACCTTCTACAGGAATTCTCCTTGTTGATGAAGTTTTAAGATAGGCAAGAAGCATCCATCTGGTGGGATGTCCAGGTGGGATAGCTTTTACACATAAAGAGGGTTTAAAAGTGCTTTGGAGCAGATCTAAGTTTTCTGTGTCTGTTTTTCAATATTTTATTTTTGTGCGAACTTTTTTTTTTTCTTCAAGTTAATAGGTATTCATAACCTTGGTCCTTAGGGTCTGTTGCTGATTTGGAACTGGGGGTGGCATTAGAGGCTGGAGAATAGAAAATTTCTGTGTGAGGGGAGCTCACCATCAGGGAGAGTATTATCAAATTATCTAATAGATGGCGTGTATGTAAGATGCAAAGAAAAGAACTTTAGTGTTTGCAGGGGTCTGGCAATTTCTAAAATGGTGGCAGAAAGCTAATAAATTGGACAGAGAACTAAATTATTGCAGGATCTTCTCTACTGACTCTGTTACGATCCATTTTAAAGGCATTACATCAGTTTAAATAGATGTAGTGCTTGCTCACATTGCCTGTTGGATGAAGAAAGTTGAAAGGTCAGCAGAGGAAAGCAGATGAAAAATTGTTTCCTACTTTGAATTCCGTCAAGCTCTATCCATGGAGCTACCTTAACACACTAGAAAATCCTTAAAAGTCAGTATGTGACGGTGATGTCTAGCAACATAAGCAAAAAAAGTACAGGAAGAACTGTTCTCTGTCTGACAGTAATAAAATCTGCATGCAAGGCAAAACTTGTTCTTTGATCCATAAAAGCCAGATATCCAAAATACAGCTTCAGTGTCTGCCTCATTAGATAAAATAGAATCTAAATTGAAAGGGAAACAAATTGTTTGTTTGCTTTGTTGCATTTTCTCACTGCGGACAATCTTTTCGAGGAACATTGACCAAACTTGTTGGCTTCTGGATATTGGACTTGGTGTCTGGAATAGCTCCATCTTCTCAAGGCTTCTTTTTGAAAATGATACATCTCCTTGAATGGCATAAACATAGCTAATGTTGCTTAAAAAAAATCAAACCTGCACATTTACATTGCCACAATATGAATCCTAAGACCATGGTGTAGTATGTAAATTCAAATGAGGTCCAGATTTGTTACTTTGAGTTTATTAATGCAGAAAAGTCTATTTTTCTAGTGGGTGCTATGTCATTTACATCCAGTGAAATCCTCATGAGGGGAGCTGGGGTGCTGACAGGCAGGGTTTCTTGGGGAAAGGATGCCCAAGGTGTGTTCCATGGGGAATTAAGGTGAAGTATAGGAACTCAGGCGAGCTCAGGTGGTGATGTGCGGAGATACCTGGGCTAGCTTAGGTATGGAAGTAGCCACATGAGAGCAGTCCTCTACCCAGGCTAATATATTTTGCTTCTCAGCAGGGTTAATTACCCTGGACAGAGCACATTGCAAACACAACTGAGGCTTTTCCATTGGAAGTAGGTGAGGGTATCTCTCACGGCCTGCAGCGGGCCGTGAAGATGCGGTCTAATAGTAGCACCTAATAAAACCCTTTTGTGAAAGGAATTTCTGTGCTGTGGTGATACAGAGTTTGTTAGTCATGGCAGACTGAATGATACTGGCTTTGAAACCAAAATATTATTTTATCTAAAAGAGTGATTTAAGGTCATGTTTAGGACTTTGCAAAAATTATTTATTTTCTCCTCCCTCACCCTGCTGGCTTCATCTTCTAAGGGACATATAAACCCCCTCTAGGGCTTTTTAAAACATTTTAAAATAATTTTCCTTTTATTGTCTTATAAAGTTTGTCACTCATACAGAATTCAGGGTGGTGTTTGGAGCAGTTTTTATTTGCACTTGATTCTATTTGACTCTTCTCTTTTTATGGGACTTGGTTTTTCAACTTTTGGGGAAAGACTGCTTGTACAATGGCAGAGCAGGGTGGTCCTAATTCTGCAAGGGGCCTGTGAGTACTACTATCTTGTAAAGAACGCTGAAAGATTCCTGTTTTGTGCTGAAACTGCTTTCTTATTTGTCAAACTTTGCAAAGGAAAGTGGCAGAAGTAAGGGCTCTGACTGCTGAACTTGCTGGGTGCCATTCATCAGGATGATATCCGACTAAAAAGTGCCGCAGAGCTCACTGTTAAGGTGAGTCCTATATCCATAAATCTCTAGACCTAGCACTGTCATCATTTCTGTCCAGATCGTACCCATAGCAAAGAAAAGCTAAGGTATGTGTTGGCCATTAGAGGACTTCTGAGTACATCTGCAGATGTACTTAAAGAAGAAAGCTCAAGATTTCAGACTTTCATTGGCTGTGTTTGTGTATCTGCATGCTAGATACAAAAGCAGGAAAACATTTAAGCCCACACTACTTAGTGACTTAAAAGCTGCATATCTAAAGCCTGTAAGACCGAAGAGAAATCTTTGCTGGAAGTGATCAAAGCCCCCACCAGAAGTTTGCTTGCAGCCTCCTGGGCCAGCAGAACAAGCTCTTCCACAGAGGGAATCTGAAAGGCAGTTACCTGTTTTAATAGCCTGACTCTTTTATAAACCATTATAAGGTAAGTCTGCTATGCTCAGCAGATGTGGTATTTGGAAGTGCAGACTCCGTGCTGTGATGTCTAGTTAGTCACTGTACATTTAACCAGCAGTCTTTATGGGGTGCTTACTTATGTATTTATGCTTATCTCTAATGGGAGGAATAACGGCACAATTTCTTCTCACTCTTATGACTGTGGGCTGTGTCTAAACCTACAGACTATTATGGGGAAAGAAGTTAGGAATGCAGATAAAAAAGTACAGGAGTTCTTAAATACATTTTTTCTTCAAACCCTTGTTCCTGGAAAGGGACTGATGTACATTGCCATTAATTTTCCATCGCTCAGAACTGAAGAGGAACATGGGAGGAGGCTCATCTGTCATCTCCCTTGCATGCCGCAGTGAAAAGATGATGTACAGTTGCCTTGGCCATCAAGAGGAAGGGAAGCTTTTCGTGATGTGTAGCTCATGGTCAGCTGACAAGGTTAAAATCATGGTTTCAAGTCTGCTAAGTTAGATTACGGATTTGATAGTTACTTACTCAAGTTTATTAGCTTTTAATCTAGAGCTTTAGGAGAACTTTCTGAAATAATTTGCTGAGCACGTCCTTCAGACTTGTTACCCACACTGGCATTTTAACTGAGACACTACCGTGTCCCTTGAAGTAATGGCCACTTTAGACAGAGCAATGCAATGAAGGAGTAAATATATTTTTGTGTCTGTATTTATTTTGTTGCTATGTTTGCATTCTGTTCTATAAGCATTCTTTTGACTCAGCTTCAGCTGCATTTCCTTGGATAATACAAAGATCCGCAGGTTGATTTGTGCTCAGATTCTTTGCTGGAGCCAGATTACCCAGGTTATTGTGGAACTACCTGAGATGTTGCCCATTCCATGTGTTTCTTTCCAGAACAGATGGTGGAGTAGAATTTGAATCGCTGAAGTGAAAGTGGGAAAGAATTTATAGTGGGGGAAAAAAAAGGGAACTGAAGTGAAACTTCTCACACTTTCCAGCTTTTTGCTGATTCCCAGCTTTTGTTTTTATATGAAGAGTTTAATAGATCCAGCTTTCAGATTTGTCTCCATTATTTGGATAACTTATAAAATCAGAGGGATAAAATCTGGAACGCTATGCATTTTTGCTAGCTACTTAATGGACACTCATAAAGCATTAGGCTTTCACCTCTCTGACTTTAGTTTAAATCTATTTTAATGGGCTGATTCCTTCTTGGTGTATTTTCTGTGAAGTGATGGAACTAAAAGAAGGATTAATTTTCCCACTCTCTAAAATGAGATGACTGTATGAATTTAGCATGGTGTCTGAGAAAGGCTCATCAAAGCCACAATAACTGACAAAACTGAGATCCTGGGTGAGATCTCAGTCTATTTTTAGATCGTTACTGTAAATGATTTCTGCAGAGATATTTTGGATTTACAGCACTGTATTGTCTGCTATTATGGGATTGGAGACCAGGCTAATAGGGGGATCTGTTAGCTACTGGCACAGAAGAGTCATGAAAATAGAGGTGTGCTCCTGCTCCCAGGAGAAGGGGCAAAATTGAACCCTAAATTCTTTGCTGGGCTTGCTTTCTTTTTAGCTGTGGCTCTTGCTAACTTATGGATCTTGTACTTGATGCAGGCTGTCCTGAAAAGATAGAGGAACATGAATTGTTGCTTCTTGAACTGCTGGGTGTCTGCAGTTCCCTCGCTGATACCAACTAAAGGCAGAAATGCATTGCTGCAGATTAGATGGATGAAAGATTTCCCCAGTCCCCATGCCATAAACCAGTAAATGTTTTTTTTGTTGGCTTTTATTATTTCTGTCGTATTGAATTGCTCCTCTTAATGTACCGTGCATGGAGACTGCCGAAGGCCGAGCCCAGGGCATGTGTTCCCAGGTGCGGAAGGTTATGAGCTCGGTCATGCTGCTTTTCTGTGGGGTCCTTTTCAATGTATCGCAGGTGGGCTCTGCAGTTTGGGCCGTGCCACATAATCTCTGCTTACTTGCTGTTTTCTTCATTTTGTGTTTTCATGTCTCAGTGTGCTTTCTTTTCTATTAAGCGCCAACTCCAATATCCCAATTCCCGCTGAATATCACCTTACTCCTCCAGGGGTCTCATGGAAGCCAGTTGGGCTACTCATGGCATAAGCATTCGATACAAGATTATCTGAATTTCATCCCTGGGGAGCTGTTATCTTTCTTCACTTGATGTGTCTTCACTTCCATCTGTGCTTTAAAGTGTGCTTCTGGTCACGTAAGTGGTGGTGGGGTTGTTAATTAGACTTTGGCAAACTGTTGTGTGGGGTAAGCAGTATAAAGAAGGTAAAAAAAAGTCAATAAGCTCCCAGGGACAGATTCAGCAAAGTACTTAGAGCAAATGCCTAAACAGAAAGATGCAAATAGCCCTGCAGATTTCAGTGGCATTACTGACGAAATTATGTGATAAAATACCTTGCTGAACTGGAGCCTAGCGAGGGGATTGCCAGAACACCCCCCAGCTTTACGCAGCCCAAAAGGCTCGTGGCTTCCAGGGGCTCATCTGCAGCGCTAGCGTGGCATGAATGCTGACGGCCGGGCTGCGCTGTGAGAGAAAGGCAAGGAGACTTCGCTTCAGAAACTGCAAATCTAGGGGGCTGGAGCACCAGCTTAGGAAGCGAAGAATGGCGAGAGCACCATTTTCCATGCGTGGCTCCTGTTTTTCTGATGGATGTGCACAGGCTCTGTGACCTGGGATGCACTGGCAGACCCAGCCACAGGGTTTGAGATGCGAGTCAGCTCCACTTGTCTCCTGTCACTCTTTTCAGTGACTTTCTGGCAGTGAAGCCAAGCTGAGTTAGAATGATAAACTTTTAGGCAGTGTTTACTGTAGCTTCAGGAAACCCAGTTGTGGTCAGTTTTATTCCAGTGCCATCTGGCACACAAAATGGCATGAAGAAAGAGGAAAAAAATGTGCTTGGGAAAATGTGGAATGGGAAGAGAGAAAAATGTAAAAACACAAGAAAGGGCAGAATTCAGAGAACGAAATTGCCATGAATATAAAAAGAAAGATGTCGCATTTCACAGCTGTGAGGGTAGAAAGAAAAGATCGTATTATTTAGTTTAACCCATTGCATCATGCGTACATGATTTTCCACCTTCCAGATCCCCTAGATAGCTTTCCAGCCTATTTTTAAGCACTTCTAATGATACAGCATCAATTACGAGGCTGTTGTCAGATTGCCCTTACAGTTAAGAAACTTTCTTCCTGTGTTATCTAAATGCTTCAGCTTACCACTGTCATCTAAAATACCCACAGTACATTAAACTGTAGGTGTTTGTGGGATCCTGTAAATGTCTCTGCAAATGTAAGCTCCAACAGCTTTCTGTTGATTCCCTAATTTAGTTAGCAGAAACCCCTGCCTCCTCCTCTAGTTCCTGGTCTGTGACTCCATGCAGTCTCACTAGTTACTAACCTTTAAAAGCTACCGCTCCTCTAGGTCCAGACTGCTTTCCAGTCAAGGAGACAGAGCATGAAATTGGAAACTTTTTGCAAGAGAGGATGGATGAAATCGTATCTTTAACTTCTTTAGCTGAAAGGCACCAAAGTCCATGGGGATCTTCCCATGAACAGTGGCTCAGGCTTACGGGCTTGGGCCTTTAATGGCACTCCTGCTGGGTCAATTAGGAGACCTGAGATTTGGCTTTTCCATCAAACTGAAGAATACCTCTGTTTCTGTCTGCTCCTCCTTTCAGAGCAGCAAATCATCTCTGAAGAATCCTATCTAAGGCACCTAGTTCACAGGCTTTTACTCAATATATAGGGCAAGGAGCTAGTCCCACTTGGTATTTTTTAAATCAATATTTCATTAAGAAATGCTTTTATGGCAGTTCAGTATTCATCTGTAATAATTATTTTAAGTCTTTTATCTGTGAATATCAAAGTACTTTGTGAAAGCTGGAAAGCATAAAAATTCCATATTAAAGACAAAAAAAAGAGGCATGCAGAGGGATTATGTGCTTTGCCCAACTGCCCAGCCAATTAATGGATTAATTCTTAATCCAGTTCCATATCCACTGGACCACACTCCCAGATTTTATCTCCTAAATGTAAAATAATTCACATCTGAAAATGTCTAATCAAATTAATAACATAGTCACTTTGCAACTGAATTAATACTCTAATTTTAATTAACTTCACAAAAATAAAATAAATGCATTTGATTAGGGAGTTTTTCTGAAAATACGTAAGTATTTCACTTCAGCTTAGGGTTTCAGTAAGCGGCATGTTTAACACTCACTGTTTGGCAACGTGTTTTGCTTTCTTTTTTTTAATGTTTCGCTCTGGTTGCCTGCAAATACAACTGGGAGAGAAGCCTGTGTCACACAGAAGCATTATTTCTAAGATGTTTTATCACTAATACTTAAAGGGGAGGATACAAGTGGAAAGCAGTGTTTATACAAACCTGATGTTCCTGGGTTTCCCTATATTTTTTTCAAGGGTTTAGCAGCCTTCTACTTCCTAGCAGGAAAGCAACCAAACCAGAGGGACCTCACCTACACAAACACATTTTGTGAGATAATTATTCAACTGACATTATGGAGCTTAAAAACACTCAGACTTTGTGGTCTCTGAAGACTGAATTTATTATTCAAGACAAGATTTTCCTTTGGGAATTTCATGTCTGTCTGCTTTCCTTATATATATATAGTTTACCTGTTTTGGAATGAGGCAAGGAGAATAGATCAGCTCTGCTTAGTTGATGCTTTTCACACTTTATTTATTTCTTCCTAAGACAAAAAAAAAAAAAAAAAAAAGTCTCTTGTTATTCCAAACATAACCTGCTTCTCTTTATGTAGGCAGGCACATGCTTCTCCCCTCAGCTGAGACATGAGGCCCTATTCTTAGCTCCACTTTCATTTACGCTGTGCCTTAAAGCAAGATGCACAGGATATAACAGCTCTGTAGTTATGACTGTTTTAAACTATACAAAATTAGAGCTATCTGTAGTGTCTTGGGCCATTTTAAGGATATGTGAAAGGATGTTAGAAACCTATTATAGAAATCTTATCCAAGGAAATGTAACCCTGACAAGCCAGAAAGTAGCATTAAAATTCTTCTGAAATATTCGGATACAGTGACACAGGAGGACATATAACTGGTCTGCTACTTTGTCTTTTGGCACCTAAGAATTGGGAGGTCTCTGGAGTGAAAGGGTCAGCTCCCCAGCTAATGAAACTCACTTTGTTTCAGTGATGTTGACTTGTACAAATTTAAAATCTAGCCCTCTAGAAATCAGACTGTTCACTGAATGCTATTTCTCCAGCATTTCTTCAGCATCACCTTTCTCTGTTTTCTTTCAGTTCTGAACCTTCCCTCTCCCTCCTCTCCCTGCAAACAGATGAAAGAAGAGCAGAATAAGTGTTCTCCTGAGGATATGACCTTCATTATCCTAAAGAAAAATGAGCTCACAAACATCACAGGGAAGTTGACTCTTTGTAGAACAGTCAAGTTGCCCAGTGAAAATCCTATCCACGTAGAATTTTATTTTAAATGCCCTTGAGTAACCAACAATATGTTGAAGAGAAGAAACAGTTTGGAAGCAGTTCTTTCCAAATCTCCAAACTAGGTGTCAGCATAGCTGATCATGGTTTTGCAGTTTGTTCTTCAACATCCCAAATAGCGGCATTCTGCATGAGCTCAGCTGGCTACCAGTTGTGTTCAGCAGTTGTTCAGGAGAGGTAACAGATCGTTCCTGGGTTGGTCCGACCTGGAGGGTGGACAGGAGGGCACATTGCCACGCTGGTAGAAAGTACAGGCTTCGCTGCAGAGGTGTGACCTGCTCCACCTAACGGCAGAGCGAAAAGCCACTGGCTTTAAAAGTTATTGACTGCTTTCCCACTGGAAAGGGGGCAGGGAGATCTGAGGTGGTGTCGTTGGTGTGTGCGCAGGTGCTTCCTCTTCTCTTGCTCCCTGACAAGCACCCCAAGCCCTCGCCGGGGGCTGCGAGCAGCAGGGTGCCCCGCAGAGGCTCTGGGGGAGCATGTCGTCGGGGCACCGAGTGCAGGGCTTGCTCCAGCTGTCTGCTTCCACTTGCTCTCGCTCCTTGGAGCGGGTGCAGTGAGGAGGGTGTGAAGCAGAAGTGAGAGGATTACTTACTTCTCCTTCACCCTCCCACCTTTCCAAGTGCATCAGGGCGTTGTGAGGGGACCTGGTGTGCGATGTGCTAGAGCTGGCCCTATCAGTCAGAGCAGCCCCAGGGCAGTAGACCTTGACACAGTGTTGGGAGCAGTGGCCAGTTTGGCTTAATCTGCTGGACGGGTTCAGTCCTGGCGCCAGCAGCAGCTATGCTGTTTTCTAGTTTGGGGATCTGGAAAGGATTTCTCCTAGGTGATGAAACTGGCCAAAAGCTGTAATGGTTTCCATGATGATGTTTAGGTCTTTAAATGACAAGCGTCTGAACCCTGGGAGAGCCCCAGGTGTGTGAAGAGTTGGAGAGGATCCAGTCTGAGCCCCACATAAATCAGGGGGCTGATTAAGCAAGTATGCATGCAGCGATTGCACATGTCTCCATGAAGATAAAGTCTCTGGCTTCAAATCAGTATCCCTGGCTGTTCCTGAGGGTGAAGAGAGAGCATGGATTTCATCACCTCCACAAAGTTTTGAGCAATTAGAGCTATTGGCATGTCTTGCAGCTGGTGCAGGAGCAAAACTGCCAGATAGTTGGATGTTTACCTCCTCTGGGTAGCAATGGTAGATAAAGATTTAACTTCATAATTGACCAGGCTGGGGTTTATGTGTTCAGTGGGCTTTGTTCACAATGTTTCTTTGCACAGCACAAAAGTATTATCTATCATCTGCTTGCTCTTTCTCTTGTTATACCTGAAGGACTGTCTATACCATAAAAATACCTTGCACCAACAAATAGCTCACACAGCTGTCCTGTTTCTGTAGCTGGTGTACCTACGCAAAAACCCAGAGTGTCTACGCAGAGTAAATAGGTAACTTGACATTGCTGTGTAATGGTAGTGATGTTGTACCTTGCTTCCCAGGACTTTTCTTCTTGTATTTGGTCTAAAATTCCTAAGTAAAAACTGGCTACTGTGGTAGTTGTTATTCAATAAACATTAGAGTATAGCTGTGCTCTGAAAGATAACCTTGTAAAAAACACATTGTAAGTGTCTGTATTTATTGTGTTTCATAATCACTTGGGATCTGCCTGTGAAGCTGTGGATTCTCATTGTCCTGTACTGCCACCAGTAAAGAAAAGGCTGCAAGAGCTGGTGAAAGAGGGAAGGCATTCCCCTTCTTTCTCTTGTTCTCAGTGGTGTTGGTTTTACAAGGCTAACAAGTAAAAGGTAGTCAGAATGTGTTGCAGTCACTCAAAGCCACCAGATGTGACGAGCCACAGAGCAAGCGGGGTGGCTGGGTGAGAAGAGCTTCACGCTCTCTCCACAGAGCTTCATGGCAACTTCTCATCCCAGCTGCAGATGTCTGTTTTGAGGAAAGGCCCACGTTTTTCTCCCCCAGGAGGGACAGCTGTCCAGTTGCAGAAGACAACTGCAAGAATCTGACTGCTCTTCTGTGGTGGTTTTTAGTTAAGGACCATCTACCACTGGCTAGCCCTCCCCAAGTGGAACTCAGTCCCTAGTCATGGCCAGGCTGTCTGCACCAGACAAAATTTTATTACTAGTATAAGCATTTCCCGAGGTCTGTAATTCAGATGTCCCCGCATGCCCCTGATCTGGGAAGAAGAGCTTACTTATGCTTTGTATCAAATAGGGATTTGCTTGCACTGAGGATCTTCTTAGCTGTTCAAAGAGGGAGATTCCAGGACTGTCCCTGTGATTTTGTGGCAGCCTGAAAGAGTGGAAGGGGTCTGTCAGGGGTAGGAGCAGCCGTGGTCGGCCTGGACACAAGTGGGCACAAGGCTGGACTCGTTTCTCTGCCTAAATGTATGTATATCAGCTCTGCTCACCAGCAGCTGCTATCCATTTGCAGGCTGATAGCACTTTGCTCTGGGATCACTTCAGCTCCTTTCAGGGGTGTCCTTTCCTCGGGCAACCTCCAAAAAGCATCCAACTGCTCCAGGTGTAAGTTACAGGAGGCAGGAAGGTCATCGTGCCAAAATGGGTCAGCACAGGCTGTTTGCATCTCACCCCTGGGTGAGCTGAACCTCCGAAATGCTGCAACCCCCTGGGGCAGCGGTGGGGGCATGATGCCCGCGCAGGGCTAGCTGGGGCAGTGCTGGCTGTGTCGGGCTCCCCTCTCCCACCGGAGCTCACCCAGGGCACTTAATTTGCTTCTCGAGGCCCAGCTCCAGCCCGGCTCCCATTTACAACTGACGGCTCCTTTCCCCTGCTGCAATCTGTCGTGCAAGGTCTGGCTTTGTTTCGGGGAGCTGATGCAAACACGCCGTCATTTCTATGGTGCCGTGGGACACCCTGGGATAAAAGAAACGGCGTTCATAAAAGGTGCTACTGTTATTAGTGCTAATAAGCATGCTAAATACTGCTAATTTAGCCCTTTCTTGACCGTCCTGCTCTGACTGCCCTCCCTTACGCTGCTCTCAAGTGAGAGTTTCGGGATGGGCCGGGTCCGGGGGCTCCCCATTCCCAGGGAGGTCCATGGCCGCGAGTGCTGGGACAGGAGGCGCGCGGGGAGCCGAGCTGGTGCCTTGCTACCAATTTCCAAATTAGGACTGCAAAACCGGATTGGGCCACGAGCTGGTGGTAATGACGACTGGGAAGAAAGGCATCCTGCTTCCCCATACCTGCAGCCCAAAGGCCTTCCTTTTGGAAAGGAATTGTATTTACTCAGAACATAACCCTGTAGATCATTTTACTGTTCCTGTGAAAAACAGAAGAAAAAAACGCCCTAAGAAATGTTTTGTGTATTAATCTGGCAGTGTGGCTTTCCTGAAAAGAGGCAGCCAGCTCCAACTGTTTTTCAGCAGAGTTGTAAATCTTTTTTTTTTTTTCCTTAGTGACCAAGCAAAATGATTTTAAAGTGCTAAAAAAATGCTCAGCCCTGGAATTAGTTACTGGTATTGGTCTTGCCTGTGCATTTTATTGAACCTAATCAAATAGTCATACCATTATGTCACTTTTAACTGTCATTTTATTATTGATAATGATATCAAGGTTTATTAAATGATTTTTTTATCAACTATTACATGCAAACGGTTCTGTCAAAAGCTAATTGTAATTTTCCTGGAAGATTACCTTGAGGCATCTCTGTATGGCTGAATGTTACATCTGAACTGACCACTCCATATATTTGTTCTTATTTTTCTTGACAGGTGCTATTATACCTTGATAATGAGCCTGGTGGGAAAGCCTGGTGAATATGGGATAAACAGATCCGATATATATGGGCAAGGTTTAAGCTGGGAAATAGCTCATTAGCCTTGTCCTTCTTTGCTAAAAATGAGGCTGTAAAATGATAGCTTTATCTTGGGCAATAATTGGTACTCTTCCCCGAAACAGTGCGTGTTGCACTCAATTTATTATGTCGTAATGAAGAAATAAAACACAGGATGTGTTTGAGAGCAAAACTATCAAAACCTGAAACATTCTTTAGCTTCAGAGAAACCTGAGAGGCTGCACAATTTACAGTACTATACTAACTATGCTCCATTGCTGCTTCATTGATGAATATCTATATTTTAAGTGTTTTTGAAGAAAGAAAATCTTTACATTGCTAAGAGTTCATTGGTGTAGCAGCCCTATTCAAATTCACTGCAGAGTTCTCAGACCAAAAAATAAATACCTTTTGAAAGGAAGCTGAGGCAAATGTGCCACTTATTACCGCAGAGCAGCTTGACACCACTTCAGTCCAAATTTCAGACTGACTATCCACTCAGCAGGAGGTATATTCATTTTAAATTAAACATGCCAGGAATCGGACTTCAAAGGGAACAAGACGAATTTTGTTGTTTCCACACTGGAAATCTCCATGTCTGCATCAGTGAATTTTGGCTCTCCATTTTTCCTGCTAAAATTAATTGCTATCCATGCTAAACTAGAGCAATTAGGTCCTGAAAGCAGCTGTGCCATGGGTCTTGGTGGGGGGACTGGCGAGGGGGACGTGGAGAGGAGCATAACTAGCAGAGAGCCAGCCTTTATCAGAGACGGAAAAACAACAGGCATGCAAGAGTGCTTAGGAAAACAAGCTCTGGTGTTTTAATGATCTGACTATTGGGCAAGGATACAAAACAGTTTACAGTGCATGAAAACCCGGGATTATATTGCAGGGCGAGGGAGGCAAGCCTTGCTCCGGCAGCGTCTCGCTGCTTTAATAAATATTGTTGTTGTTGGAGAGGTGTCCACTGGGATGGTATCTGTCATGCCCACGCTTGCGACAGGTTTGGGAACACCCATTTTAAGGGCTCTGCAAATCAGCTGGAAAAATTGGCTCAGGGCAGGAGGCTGGCTGACAAAGCTATGCTCTTAGAGCAATTAAAAAAAAAAATAGATCATCTACTTTTCAGATTGCAGCAGGAGAGCAAACCAATGTGCATGTTTCCTGGGTCTTTTTTTTCTAGATACAGTTGCATAGCAGAGGCTATCTCTTGTATTTTGATGAAATATTCATCGTTAATTAGAATTTGAGATATGTGAGAAAGAAATGTGAATTTATTAGTAAAAAAATTAATTGATTGATGTTACGGAATAAGCTTTCATAAATGTGAAGCTGTTTTGCTTGTCTTTTGCAGATTGCAATATAGCATCAAGGTCAATATTGTTTGCAAATGTCCAAATAAATTTGATGCAGGAATTACTGGCAGAAGTGCTGTTCCTGGAGGTATGTAGAGGATCACAGTAGATGATAAAGGTGGTCTCTTCTGGCCTTAAAAATCCTCATTTCTCTGAAATTCCCATTCTTTTACAGAAGGACCTGTAGCCCGGGAAGACAGGCTGGATCTCACGCAAGGCTTTTCTTGCAAGAAAAGTTGGTCTGAGAAATTCGTGAGGGCAGAGCCTGCAGAAATTGGCTTGTGGCATCTTGCTTTGCTTGAACACAGCTGCAGGATTGCTGCCGGATTGGTAACCTCTGCGTTTGCCTCAATTAAACTCCATAAGCATAATATTGCAGGAGCACCAAAAATCCCCCCTCCTGGCTCGCGGCGCAGGTTGATCTCTCTGTCCGTCTCGGGGCCCTGCCTGGGTGCCGTGCTCCTGCGCTGTCCCCATCGCGCTTTCCCTGCCGCCCCGAACTGGGAACATGCCTATGAATACACTCACACCTGGTTTTCTGGTGCAGTGGGTACCTCTAATTGGATTGCTTTTAGTTGTTTAATCTCTTTGTTGTCTGAATTATTTGTCTGTGTGAGAGCTGAGGTGCACTCCAGTAAAATGCCCGAATTCGAAAATGGTCTTGTGATACAGCTTTGGACTATGTGCGTGAAGACAGCTGCACTTTTGAATGAAATATTCTCTGTTTGGGTGAGTAGCCCTATCCAAGCTGACAGATAAAAGAGTATCATGCAGTTCTTCATTTTGGTTTGGTTCGGTTTCCTTGGCCCAGCGGCGCTCTGGGAGGTGGCAGCTTGCAGTACAGCAATAATAAGGAAAGTCTCAGGCTTTCCATATGTCCGTGAGCTCAGGAAAGCTCATACAATTACTAACACAGGCAAAATTTGGGACCTTGAAAAAACCCAGCTATTTCTCCCAGTTGTTGGCTGAGGCCTATTTGTGCTGGGAAAAGAATGGCAGCATCAAATGAGCAGGATTATTGAAGGAAGAAAACGTAGCAAGAGAGCAGCCTCGTCCCTTAGTAACAAGGTAGAATTACGATGGAGGAGGAATGAACATATATAAATAAAATATTCAGAAATATGCATATTCATTAAAATAATATCCAGAAAACAGAAGAAAAAGGCAGTAGCTGAGCATCTAAATATGCTCTTTAATGAAATGCGAAAGAAGAATTTTAAATGTCTGTCTCCACCATTCAGAGCTCTGAGATGGTACTATCTTCCCACATGAAGCCATGTTATTTCAGGTTCTCGTATATTCCTTCCCTCATCCGCTCACCTCTGAGTACTGACAGACGAACCTTCAAGGAATGCTTTATTTTCGCAGACATGGGTTGCTGGTTTATTATACTAACCACGTCGACATGAGTAATGTTCCTTATCTGTCGTCATGCCCAGTGCTGATGAATACACAGTGATACATTTCAGCTCAAAGCAGCATCCCAATTAATTTGCTTGTTATAGTCTTTTGCCCTGGGACCAAAAGTGTGTTGCTCATTGTTATGATTCCTTTCCTTACCTGCTGAAACAGGAGAGGAAGAGGAGAAAAAGAAGAAACTGTACTGGTTCATAAATAAAACTCTCTTGCTGATTTCCATACCTCTGCACTTAAATTTATTCCAAAGACATCAGCTTTAATTTAGAAAAAAAAGCAGTTTCAGGGAAGAGAGAGTGAGAGCTTGGAAGCTGTTGCAAAACAAGATTTTATGTCATTAGATCTTGTTCTCCTACCTTGGATATTTAATCAAATGCACAAGTCTGATCCCATATGAAGTGAAAGATTAATCATTGCACTTATAAATCACTCTCCCTATCTCCCTCCCATTTGCACTGAAGCCACTCTCTTCTCTTTCAGTGGTGTAGAAACTACTGCCCCTTACGGAGATAAGGTTCTCTTTTTTTAATGGCTCATGTTGGGATTGTAAGAAAACTTTAGGCACTCACCTTTATTGCTTATTTTGTGTAAGACGAACTGATCACCAGGGTGAGCTTTTCTTTTCATCTTTAATAAATATTTTACCTTGCAGTACTGAAACACTATTTATGAATTTTCATAAGCACCTTCACATAAATCTTCTCAACGGCTCTTCACAAAAATAGGGGCTTAAAAAACCACCATCCCTGACAAGGCAAGGGTCATCTTGTGTTTGGTTTCTCTTTCTCCTGTTGAGTAGTTTCAGGGATTGAATGCAACATTTAACACAAAGAAAGGTACTATTCCAGGCTTCATTCATCTCAGTCAATAGCAAATGTTTGACATGACTGGAGGCTATACAATGTGGCTGTGGGCTGGTTACCACTTCATTTTGGTAGATCTCTAAGATAAAAATTGCTCCCATTTCAGGAAATACTCAAAAGAATTCACATTTGTGTTTGGATGTGTACCAAGATCACATTTGGTATTTCCCATTTGAAATTTTCATAGTAAACTTAGCAACATGCATTTAAAATATAAATGCATTTAAAATCTATCTCCATGTATAAATATTAACAAAAGTAGTTCTGCTGTGCAAGAGATGATCTGAAGCTGGCAGGGCCAATAAGTGACCCCAGTGTGAAGAGATCCCCTGGAGGACATCAAGGCCATTGCAGAAGAGCTACGTGGATACTTTGCATTGGTGTTCACTATAGAGACACCGTTAATGGGGAATGAGCCTAAGTAACCGTCTCAAATCGAGGTGTCAGGAAAAGGCATGTTAGAACAAATTGATAAAATAAACATTAACAAATTCTCAGCACCAGATGATGTTCACCCAGGAGTCCTGAAACCCCCCCCCCCCAAATAAGAAATTTCTGAATTACTAATTTTGTGTAATCTAGCACTAGAATCAGCTCTGGGTTCAGGAGAATGAGGTGGAAATGCAATGCCAGGTTTTGAGCTGGGCGCCAGGAGCGGTGCTGGGAATGAGGAGTCAGCAAAGGCTTTCACCCGCAGCAGGGGTAGATTTGGCTGCAGTGGTGGAAGGGACCCAGTTTCCCTCGATCCCTCTGCCACAGCAAGGATGATAGCAAGTAGATAGTGCTTCCACCCAGGGCAGCACCAGACTATAGCTTGGTGCGTCTGTGTGGGCTGGTGCTGCCACGGGCTACGTTACCACTATGGGACACGGCAGTTCAGGGAGGCTCAGCACTGCCTCCAGTGCTCCTTGTGCCAGGGGAGGTCGTGGAGCTGGCCGGGGCTGGGCCCAGGAACACTCCTGTCTCCAGCACCAGGAGCCAGACCCAAACCCCACACCCATGCTGGGGACACTGCTGGCACAGAAGTAACAGAAATACAGGGAAACACAACGAAGAAACCTGGGCTTCAAAAGGAAGATCAGGCTTTGCTTCCACTAGATGTCTTTGAAGGATTTAATGAGCATATAGACTGTGATCACCTGGGCTGAAAAACTTTCAATGAAGCCTTAAAGGAGCAAGAAAGGCTCCTAAAGAGCCACTTTTATTAGGGAACAAGAGAGATGATCCTCCTGTGGACTAAACCCCAGAAAAGTGAGGACAGGAAGAAACGGTCACCTTATACAGTAAGAGGAGGTCCTGCAGGCACCAGTCCTGGTGTCTGATGTTCAGCATCTTCCTCAGTGACCTGGAGAAGGTGGAAGAAGCAAACAGTGACAAAGTTTATGGCTGGCAAATTGTTATCCGGGATAACCAAAGAGAGAACTGGCTGTGCAAAGGTGCCAAAGTAGCTCGTAGTGCTAAAGTGTGATTCTGTGTTGATGGGACAAATGACCCTACACCAAAGTGTAGTCTCTTAGCTCAGGAAAAAAAGAAAGACAGCTTGGAGTCATTGTGGAGAGGCTGCTAAAAACATCCAAGCAGTGCTCAGCAAGCAAGCTAAAAGGCAAGCTGGGTGTCAGGAGTTATCAGGATAGAGACCAAAAACGTGAAGGGCTTGGTATTAGCCATCATGCGAGGCTTCATTTGCAGTTCTGGTCCCACCATGCACAGAGGTTAAAGCAGCACTTGTCCAGTTTCACATACCCCTTCGAAGCCCCCACTGCTGGCCTTGACTGACAGCAGGCTGTGGGCTAAATGGAGCTTTGGGCTGACTTATTCTTAAGGCAGTTCCCAATTACCATAGCTTTCAAAGCTTTGAAATTTGTCTCTATTATGCTCAGTGAAATAGAAGCACACTGGAACTGGATATTGGGATGTCCATCTGGCTGTGCCTATAGCTGAACAGCTGTACTTTAGGGAGGGTGAGCCATACCTAACCAGCTTCTTCTAGGCAGAGCTTTTTTGCCAGCAGCTGTTCTATCTGCAGGGACTTGAACACAGATTAGGTCACTCCTGATGTCTTGTCTCATCTTCCTCCCTGCCCCCTCTGGAAGGATTATTCCTCTTCTTCCTGAAGAAGGCCATGGCTCATGGCTGTCCTTGTATTGTCCAAATGACAAAAAGCCCCAAATGAACAATGAACATAACTGCTTTTTCCAGTTATTCTGTATATGATGTACTGCCTTATTATCTGAGAGATGAAGAATACTGTTAATGAGAGTATATTGGTTGCAACAGCTTATTATTTTTATCCTGGTGACTTTCCCTTTTTAGTCATGAGAGAGAAGCAGTGGATTTGCATCTATTTGACATTCAAAATGTTTTTTGTCTTTTGTTGATCTGCAACTCCTTGCAAGTGTGATACAGACTAAGAAAAAAACCCATTATAGTTCTTAGGACAGGTGCAAGATTAAGCATCAAGCATCTCACTTCTGCAATTGTGTGAGATGATTGTTTTTTCCTCCACCACCATCTGCATAGGTAGCAATTAGCTGCATCCAGAGATCAAAAGCTAAATTGTCTCAGACAGGAATTGCTGTATCAGAGCCTAGCACTACTTGTGCTGTACTTTAAGCAATCAGGCATTTCCACTGATCTTCCTTTGCTGAAGGTGAAGCAGCAGGCTGTGCTTCCTCCACAGCTGGAGACAAAAGACAGGGAAAGGACCGCCTGGCAAGAGGCTGTACCTTGTGGAGAAGCACGGGTGTTACGGCGCTGAGATTTTAACACCAGGGTAAAATGTTAGGATTCCTATGTGGTGCTAGACTAGAGAAAGGGGCTCCTTACTGGAAATGCAGCGTGCATCTTGGTGCCATGCATGCAGGTGGATCTGCCTGCAGGATGGGGACAGCAGGGTGCCGGACAGTGGCGAGTCCTCCTTGGCCCCGGTGAGGGAGCCTAACGGAGGAGAGAAAACCTGAGCGTGGCCTCCCTCCCGTTGGAGTCAGCGTGGGCTGAGGGACACAGAGGGCTCAGTGCTCCTGCGACCTTCTCTCTGTGAGCTGGAGAGAAGCCCCTGACGCCTTCACCCTTAATTGCCTTAATTAGTCCATTACCTTCCTCTAGGGGAATCCTCTCCAGAAAGAGAAGACGTCATCCCTTTAACAGTTGACTGGTAGACCAGAAACTCTAGTGTCAGCGGTTTGTTTTTTTCTTTTTGTTTTAATATATTCTAAATTGAACTATCATATTGACAAATTAGCATCTAATCCTATTGCCCTAATTCAATCATTTGCATGTGCATTGGGATAAGAATGATTTGCATAATAGTTTTCAGTCTTCTGTTTAGAAACAAAATATTTTGATATTTGCTTGCGCTAAGTGGGATCAAGCTGCTGACGGACTGGCAAGTAATCCCACGGGAATGACATTGCCCTGGGCAGCCACTGCTGCTCCCCGTCCCTGTAAGTTGCCTTGCAATGAGCTGGGGCTGACCACTGGTGGTTTGGTGGTGGACAAAATGGGAGGGGAGGGGGTTAAATGTCCCTCCTTGGGAAATTTGAAGAAAAGAGAGTAAAATCAGGATCAGAAGTGGTTAGACTCTCTTTGCCTGCGCTTATGCCAGACTGATGGTTGTTTTATCAAGTCGGCCTTTACACTCAGTATTTTTCTTCCTCAGAGCAAAGTCTGCAAATGGGTTGTAAACCCTTCATCAGACCAGCAGGACGGCCTCTTGTTGCTTTCATAGGGGTGGTAGCCAAAGAGATTTTGCACCAGATTTTCTCAGGGAGACACAGAAGTGTTTATTCCCTGTCTAACGACTGGAGGGCTGAACTCAGATCCGATTATTGAGTTTGCTCCAGGTCCCCCACAAAGCCTGTTACTGAGCTGTGGACTGAACCCAGATCTGAGACCATGCCCCTGTCCTCCTGGCCAAGCAGCCTTTCGCCCACAAGCTGCAATAAGCAGTAAGATAAAGCAGGTCTCTTATCCCACCTTGCTCATACACCTCTTTACAACTCTGCAAATGGCATTCTTCCACTTGGTCTTCTTTTTCAGTTTCCTCAGCTAGGCATTTTTATTTTATTCTGGAGCTAAATTTTATATACAGTGTGGAATACTCAATGGCAGTTTTACATTTGGTTCCTGGGGCTAGCAGATAACATTTTCCCAATTGATTAAAGGATCCAGATTCTTACAAAGGCAGAGCTGCCATGTCATGTGCCATATACCACTATAGGCACCTGCGAAGTTGCAGCCCCTTGTGGCAGTTCAGAAACTTCAGATCAATAGGAAGATTACTTTTTCTACTCCTTTTTCCTTATACCTGTGTCCAGATGCTTCTTGGGAAGGCATTTCCAAGGAGTTGTCATTCCTCTAGCACAAACTTGTATTATCAAAGTAGTTCTGCAGGTAGCACTATGAAAATACTGAAACAAAATGCAAATCTAGGCAATAGAGACAAATGTTTAATAACTGATGGTAGAATTCTTCAAGCTTTCCTTTTTAAGTTGTACTCCTCTTTTTCTTGGAAATGCCGTAGAGATAAAGAAATATTTCTACAAAGAAAGAGCCTGATTTCACAACACTCCCTTGACTTTGGTACAGTTCCTCCTGAGAAGGTCAGTGAGACCACACTATTTGCAGATGTCCATGCTGTGTGATGTCTCCTACTGTATTTTAATATATACTTTTTTATTAGGACATATTCTATGTATTTAATCCAAATTAATACAAGATGCTGGGAAGGAAAAACTCTTGTGGATGTTCTCATATTCCAGAGGCTGTCAACAGCTCGGGCTTTGCTTGTTAGAAGAAGATATTTTAATGCTTTTCTTCTCTCTGTGGCCACATTTGATGTAAACACCCTCAGAGAGGGTACTTCTCTCCCTGGAGCTATGTGAGCTCCGTTTTCCATTTTGGAGACAGTGACCATGTATTTCTCTCCGTATGTGATCTCTTACATGAATCCCCTCGTGCTGGTACTTAGCATCTCCCACATATCGCCGGGTGGATGTTGTAGGGACGATGATTCATGCTTTCTTCCCTACAGCCTCCTGGAGAAACACTGGAGCTGGTGAGGACACGCGTGTGTTGATGTGCATGTGGGAGGGAGGGGATGTTAAATAGTCAGGGGATGTCCAGGATCCAGTGGAGCCACCGAGGTCCAGGTGGGAGATTTGGGCTTTAATCCTGCTGTGGGCTCCCCGGGGGACAGGATCTCTTCTGGAGCCCGCGGACAGCGTTAGCCCTGGTTTTTGCGACGAATATTGTCGCGTTGACTGTCCCTGGCTTTCCGCAGGGAGGCAATCTCAAGCAGGGCCTCGGCGCCTGTTCCCATGAGAACTGCTGTCCCTCTTGTCTCCGTATTTTTTTGTCACACCATCCCCCGCCTTCCCGCCCCAGCCCCGATAGCAGTGCGGGGAGGGGGACTGATGTGTGTGCTACTGTTTCCAAGAGACATTGGGAACAGCGATTAAAAAAAACCCCTCTCATTCAAATTGTCAAAACTCGATAGCTCTCTTGCTGATTGCCTCGTATTTGAATAAAAACCTAATGACATGTTTAAGTAACAGCCGCAGATACTCTTCTGCTTCGGGAATCACTACGCCGTGAAGCCCTTTTGCACCTAAGACAACTGCAGCGGCGGACACAGCTTGACCCTGTGCCCGTGAGGAGACTGTGTGTGACTGGGTGAAGGAGGCAATGAAACCATGTCCGCGGGAAGCTCTGGGTGTTTGCTGCGCTCATCTGATTTACTGCAAAAGAGTCACTGCTTGTATGCTTATATATCCCACAGCCTTGAATGGGACATGGCCAGGTCCCTGTAACATACCAAGCTTAGGCCTTTAGTTAGGTCGCATAGGTCAATGACTGTGCGTGAATCACATAAAAATGAGTTCTTTTCTTCTGCACTGGACCCTATACAAAAATGCAAAGTGATCCCACTGGCTCCTAAGGGGTTAATACATTTTGTCCCAGGCCCTGGCTTTTATTTTCATAGCCTCAGCCAGTCCTGTAAATCCCCCAAACCAGTGGTAGCCTTCAGCGAGATAACCCGTACAATGAGCCTATCTGCGTATCAGGTAAAGCCGACAGCAAATTTACAAGTACTCGGTGGAACATTAGGCCTCATTGCTGATAACCAGTTTTGACATCAAATATGAGCTGCACATTTATGTCTGCTTTGTTTTTTTTTAAGATAGCAGTTTGTTGTGGGAAAAGGCAAGAAGTACTGCTGCAGTGGCCCTGGTGCCCTTGAAAACACATCTGTACTCTATCTCCTCTTTTCTTTCTGGTTTAGTCTCCGTTTGTGTTTGTTCCTTTCTTTTTTTGTCTCTCCTCTCTTGTTTCAGCTAAGCCATTTCACAGCTGCTTTGTGTCCTGTGGGCCAGAGGTAATTTCTATTGAAACTGGTTGAGTTGCACCGATCATGAGCTGTTTTCTATGGCACTCCAGCTTAATCTGCATTGATGCGAGGATTTGCATCTCTGCTGAATGTTTGCTGGGGTGTGAAGTGTCTATTTAACTTATTATGTAAAGAAATATATATTAAGGCGGTTAGTATAATCGCATAATCATGATAGACATCGGTGGTGCGGTCACAGTTCGGTATTTTGTTAACACGAAGGGTACATAAACAGGCATAAAGTGCAGGGAATGTGAATGCGTTTATGGTTGCACAGGAGGTGTTGTCGGGATTATGTTTTCAGCATAGTTTTTTGGAAATAAACATATGGGTGTTAGATACCAGTGAGCATAATGATACAAGAGGCAGCTTTACGCTGCGGGGCCAGGCGTTTGCAGCTGAGATCGCAGTCGGCAGCGTTGCAGATGGCGCAGTGCACGTTGCACGGGCAGCGGCAGCTCTCGCGGGTTGCGGGAGGGACCAAAGAGCCCCACGTCTCTGGCTCCCGCGTTTCCTGCTGGTGGGAATTTGTTATGTTTGTAAGGAGGGCAGACGGGAGGGCGCCGTCCCAAAGCTGACACTCCCGTAGCGATTGCAAGGAAGACCGAGGATGGGCTGAGTTTGGCCAGGGGAGCAGACAGCCCCTGGCGGCGACAGTCCTTGGGGGGCGGATCACGTGCAGCGCTTCCCGTGGACATCCCTTTCGGAGCATCCCCTTTGGGGTGTTTAGCGCCGAGCGGCAGCAAATCAGCCATCCGAAGGGCTTGACTTTATGTCCATTTGAGTTTGGTTTCCCTTTGTCCTGTTTCATTTATCAGTATCCCCACACCAAAATGAAGCATTTTGAGCACATTTTGAGCACTGCTAAAGCTGCAGCAGAGTTGCCCCCACGCGCGCGCAGTCCTTAACTAAATCCACGTGGGAGTGGGTGGCTGCAGGAAGCGTGTATGGGCAGGCTCCTGCGGACGCGGCGTTTTGGGAAGCCCTCGGCCTGCCTTGCTGAGCGTTGCTGAGCCCCCGGCCCGCCGCTCGTCTCCTCTGTGGGAGAGCCGTGTGCGAGACCGGCGCTAGCCGTGCCACGGCCCCGAGGGGCGGCGCGTCCCCACCCTCACAGTGCGGGAGCCTGCGGAGGCCGCGAGCGGCTTGCTTTGCCCCGCGCGCAGCGCCCGCTGCTGCCACCCCTTCCCCAGCTCTCCGGTGGCGCTTTGCCCGTGGAGACGCGGCCTGGCAGTGGGAATAATTTGCATTTGTGGGAGAGGTGTGGGCTCTGAAATTTCTCAAAGCATTTTAGTCATGCAGAGCTGCCACCTTTGATTTTCCAAAAGCTGCTACCCCCTTACCATCTGCTCCTGGTGCCACTTCCCTCTCTGGAGGCTCCCGACAAAATAATAATGTGGATTTTTGCCTGCGAGGACAGAGGCGATCGATAGCAATCCTTGCTGCCGGCAGCGCTGTCGCTCGAGAAGCGCAGCCGTAACGTTAGTGCACCACAGGCTCCGGGGGGCACAGGCAATACCCCGGAGTTTGTATCAGCCCTCATCATCCTAAGATAGATCCCAGCACCCGGAGACACCTAGAAACTCTCTGTGCTGCCCTCGCAGCGTAAATGTTTCTCCTGAAGCAAAACGAGAGCAGAAAAGACTGACCCACCTGCCTGCTCGGAAGAAAGGGCTTGCTTATGCAGAATACACTGGAGAATGGTTTTCTTTCATTTTTCTAATGACCTCTGTTATATTGTCAAGGTCTGCAGTGATTTGCTATCCGAGTGCCAGGCAGGCAAATTAAATCTATTGACTGCTTTATCTTATGCATCCAGGATGCTCTGCACCCGCAAAGGATGCAGGCAATTTGGATAATGCAAATACGAGCAACTTCTCTGGGCCAGTTCCTTTATTTAGACGTTTCTGCTTCATCCGAGCTCCCGCTATACCCCGCCAACATTTCGGAGATTGCTGAAAGGGATAACATCAGCATCGAGTAATTACAGGGAGAAGCCCACAGTGTGTCTACATATTTTGTCTAAATTATACAAGGACCCGCGCATGTTTTGTGCAGCACGAGTGAGCGCAGAAGCCATAGGTGCACGAGCCTGCCGGCGGGATGGAGTAACCCTGCCTGGAGCTTTTGGAGGAGTTGCTCCTATTTGCCTTAAGCTGTCACTGTTGACGATGTGAAGGCAAAAATATTTGCAATTTCTTTTTCACTTTGCTGGTGGTATAAAACAAGCCAGCCCACCACCCCCAGATGCTTTTTCTGTGCTCCTCTGCCGCAACAGAGGAATGAAACCAAAATACCTCGAATGGTTGTATGAAACAGTCGCTCTCTCTCCTGTCACAAGAGTCAGAGATGGCAACCAGCCTTTCCTCGCACAAACAATATTAGGCTTTTCTTGCTTTTGGAATTAATTGTGATACGTTGACAGAGCTCCAGAGGTTTTTGAAAAATAAATCAAGCATTGTCAGTTTGCTCTGCATTTCCCCCACCTCTCCAGTGCATGCTGAAGCTGAGACCTTTTAAGTCCATTGTTTCTGGTATCAGACATTTCTCAAATTAGCATTCTCTGTATCATCCTGTATGAATTAAAATTCCATTGATATTTATTTTTATAACTCAGCTGGTTATATATTACAGTTAGGTGTATGGCATTGTGGCCATCTGTATGGATTTATTTTCAGCAAGTAAAATATATACTATTTAAAGAATTTTGCTAACCAGTGATGTGCAATTTTGTATGTGCGGATGCATAGTGGGGAAGGTGTCTTCCCATTTAAATGTATTGCCCTTTGGATAGGTTTTAAATTTGCTAGGGCTTCACCCTGTATACAAGGCTTAAATATATCTCAAAGTAATTCTTTCACCAATCGAATCCTCTTCACAACACAAAGCCACATAATGGAATAATAGCAGTTTCAGTAAATTTCTGTTAAAATTCGCATTAGCACTTCCAGAATGCCTTAGTATTTCTGCTCGGCATAGGTGTCACACTTTTTATGCCCTTATTTTCTGTACTCCCACTTCCCCCTTCCCCCATGTTATTGTCACGGAGAACTTTTTACCCATGTATCGTAAAGGGATCTGTACTGCTGGCTCACCCGCGCATGCTAGGGAATAACGGGCAACAGTCAATGCTTGTAGAAATAAACTGACTTCTTGTTTAGAGAAATGTTTATAGAGATGTGAAAACTGCAGCCAACACTGCAGCCACGTGCACTAGGATGGGCTTTTGCTGCTGCCAGGTTTCTGCTCCAGCCTCCAAATGTCACCCAGGGCTCCAGCAAGGAGAAAGGGGCTTTTCAGCTCCCCGAACCTCCTGTATGGGTATGCTTCGGACGCACAACCACTCAGTTATATTCTTGCCTTGGCATGGCCAGAAGAAAGCCATCGTGGGAGGATAAGCTCACGCCTGTGAGTGATTACAGCTATGGCCAGGTGAAAACCAGCATTGTGCCTTATACCTCTATCCCATATAGATATTTCGAGTCAAGTATATTTGCTGACTGATCTAAAATTACGATGTGTGGCAGGGGGAGGAGGAAGAAACACATATCAAAGGGAAGATTAAATCCCTTTTGGAAGAGATTAACTCTAGGCGCTCCCCTGCTCCACCAAGGCCAGGTGCTCTCCAAGATGTGGGAGGAAAAGGGTTGTGAAAGAGGGAAAAACAGAGAGACCTTTCATTTTTCACTTGGTGGAAGTTAAGTATGCTTGTTTTTCATTTCTTTACTATGTCTTCAAAAGAATCAGTTGCCCCATCTATTCTGGATGTCGTGAATAAATACCCCTGTATTTACCCTGCTTGATTTAAGGGTGGTTTGAAACTAATTTGACAACAAGGTGTTTCCACCGAGGTGCTGCCAAATCTATACTGGGATGCCCCAGCAGGTGTCCAGCTCTCCCTGATGTGGCTGTGGGCTGGTACCTGGCACATTAGCAGGAGTCAAGAGCAAAGAAATGCCTTCCCTGGCCTGCGGTTCCCAGGAATCCCACAGTATCCCACTGTGTATGTGTGTATCTATATGTATATATATGTATGTACGTATTGCACTAGCAGCCCTCCATCCTGGCCAGCTGGGGAGGAGGACGGAGATGGGGCCATCTGTCCCGTTGGCATTTGCGAGTGCCATGCGCCTGTGGGGATGCTGTGCCAAGCCCTGCTCCCGACTGCCCCCAGGGACGTGGAGCTGCAGCAGCCTCACATCCGCTGAGCTCCTGGATTCGGCAGCTCCTAACACTGGGACTACTCAGCGATTCACTGATGAGATGGATTTTGGAACAGCGATCGTGCTTGTTGGTGTTGCTATGAGTCGGCTGACAGTCTGGGTTAGCATGCCACATAAAGCCGACAAATCAGAGGTAGGGACTGAAAAAAATAGGATACCTTTCAATAGGGATGAATGTGAGCTGTTACACTTAAGAAGGAATAAACCAGCTGCACAAATAAGAATGAGGGGAAACCTGGCTTAATATTACTTTCAGTGAAAAGAGAGAGTAGAACGTAAACCTGGTGCAAGTCACAGCCCACGTGCCCACAACACGCAAACAGCACTGTCAGCAGGCGAGGTGCAGGACATGGGTCTTCAGCTTCGCCCAGCAGTTAGTAGGACCTCCAACCACCGGGTCCAGTTTTGGACCTCAAAAATGGGGTAGCTCACTTGAAGAGAGCCAAGAGGACAGTGCCAGTGGTGCAAAAGGCTAGAAAACACGAGAAAAATTGAACAAACTGGGTGTCTTTGGCCTAAAGAAAAGCCTGACTGGAGGTCAGAGCCTTCAAATCCAAAGCGAGCTGTGGTGGGGAGACTGTTTGCACCCGACATCCTTGGGCAAGGAGGACGAGTTTGATCACTGGGTTTCCACCACTTGCGCTCCTGCTGGCGCTACGAATGTTTTGGCTCCCTCTGCCACCGTGGCTGAGACCTCCTGCTGCCTCTGTGCCGCTGGGTGAGAGCGACGCCGGCCGGGACTCCCTCGCCTCCTGAGCAGAAATGCATTGGCAAAAAATATGGGAAAGCACCAGCCCTGCCAGGCTCACTGAGGTCTGCGCTCGGCCGCCAGCTGGAGGTCATGCCTTTCCTCTAAATGTTTGCCGACCTGATGCTGTGTTGGAAAGGACTGTTGAAAATAGCTACTAAAAAAGAGGCAAATATGTATAAAATATTTCTGTTGACATCAGGTTCATACATGCGTCAGGTACAGTGTTACTAAGCCTTTGTAAATAAGTAATTAGGACACTTAATGTAATTGAATAGCATAATGAATGATAGTAGCAAAAACTAATTGTGAAATATTTCTGTCCTTCAGAAAAATGCATAGGTATGCAAAAAGCATTTACTGGTATATGTTACCGCATTTATAAGTGGGTGTAGTTATCGAGAAATCTTAGGTTTTCTGCTCTGCTGTTCCGTTGAGGCAGATTTGGTTCCAGCGGTGCATTTTACGGTATTTTGTTACAGGGACTATTAAAGGTATATGAAATACATACATTTTAGACATCCGTCTGAGAGGCTCGGTGGGTGTGGGCCGTGAGCGCCCCGCTGACGCCAGTGGACCCGTACCGAGCTCTGCCGGCTGTGTTCGCCTGTTGCTCCCCCTCTGGCTTGCCTCCCCTTGCCAGGACGGGACGGGACGGGGCAGCGTTGTCCTCCTTCGGTCCAGCCCTTGGAGGGATGGTGGGGAGGTCGGGCACCATCTCGTTGCCGAACACGGGGCTGTTGGAAGTCACATCAGGGTGTTGCGGGGGGGGGGGGGGGTGTTGCAATGTCTGTAAGCATATGGCTCATGGTATATAATTAATATTTATTTAAGTATATGTCTCAGAATTCTAGCTCCCAAATTACTGTGGGAACTGAATATTCACGTATTACCACCTGAAGGAAAGCAGAGCATCTGGATAGTTAGCTACACCACCTTTTTCTTTAATTATAAAATACCCTTTTTCCCATCAGTATTCTGTCTGCCACGTTTGCTGGGGCCTAATTCAGCCACTCTCGCGCTGTGTGTCACCCTGCTCGCGCCCTGCTCGGAAGCAGCGGGGACAAGGAAGGACGCCGGTTTGGGCCTGAGAAAAAGCGGAAGAAGCGGGAAGGCGGCGCCTTTCCCGCCGGGAGCCGGTTCCCAGGGCGCCCCGGGGCCAGCGGCCCTTTCCGCACGGCCGGGAGCTGCGGCCCCAGCCCTCGCGCCTCCAGCGCCCACGGCCTTGCTCCTCGCACGGCCCAAGGGCACCGCCAGCGCATCGCCTGCGCGGCGCAGCTGGGGGCACAGCTGAGGCGCTCGTCTTTCTTTAACACGCTGCCCCGGGTCACACATATAATGCCACTTTATCTCATATATACTCCTCTCTGCAAACTACAGTTACAGCTTTCTTTGCAGTTAGGTAACACAGCTGTAAAACAGCGCAATAAGTAATATCTGTGGGGCTGAGAAATGAAGAGGTATAGGGGAAGGAGAAAAAATGCATGTTCTCAGACGAGATTTGAAAAGAGATGGCGAGTCGATGGGGCATGTAAATGTATTCTTTAACCTTCCTGAAGGGACCTGTGCTCCAGAAGGGTTTCGCCCGTTATTAGGGTTTCCCCTTTTGGCTACAGAGGATCAAAACTAGCCGGTGTCTCCAGGCAGCCGTCGCGCATCACTGTGCGTCGCAGGGTCATGGAGCAGCAGGGGCTGGCTAAGGTGTTTCGCGGCAGGGTGCGATACGAAAGAGAGAGATGCCTTGAACAGGCAAAAAGAGATGCAATTTAGGGCAATAAAGGTTTTTCTCGGGTCTCTCCTTTGCGCCGGGTACAGTCTCCTCATTCGGAGGGGTCCCCAGCTGAGTGAGCATCGCCTCTCTGGGCGCCTTGGATCTCCTTTTTTCTTTTTTTTTTTTAGCTTGGCTACCTGAGGCTTATTTGGAATACATTTAATATCCAGGTCTTAATATAAGATTGCTAAACACAGCAGCGTTTGGCAAAATGCTTCCATTTTTCTACTGTGTCTTTTATAAAAGAGGTGGATAATTTTTATTTGACATATCATTTTGGTCTAACAAATAGGACTCATTTGGTTTAACAAAGAGCTAATTCAGGACAGTTGTGTAGTGTAACAAACTGGAAATAAAAGTAGGGCTGTTTCACAGAAATTTGGAAAGGACTTAATATTTTTTTCTGCCTCCTGTTCAGCCTGTTTTATGCGAATATTGGCCAAAACACTCCAGAACGAGGTGAAACATTATTAAAAATGTCCATTTTAAGGCTCACCCTGCCCCTGTTTTTTTACTGACGCTCGTGTTTCCTCCGAGCGAGCGTCATTTCTGCGCTAGCTGCAGCACGGGCGACACAGAGGGCAGCACGGCGCCCAGCCGGTGCCGCGATGGGCGCTTCGCCCGCGCGGCGGTGCCAGGTTAAGGGCGCGCTGCGCCCCACGGCACGGCCCCCCGGGTGCCCCCTGCCCGTGGGGTGCTGCCCGCACCCTGCTTCCCCGGTGGCAAAAGCACTGGCCGAACATCGCCGACTGCTCTTTTAAGCGAAACGCCGCTGTTGGACCTATTCCGGTCCCGAACCTGCCTCTAACGAGCACGGGCAAAAGTAGCCGTGATCAGAGCCTCCAATTTCCCTCCTTTCCCCAAAGAGGCCTAAAACCCAAACCTGGGATTTAGCGCCTCACCGATAGACGCACACAGAGAGACGGGAAAGAAGAGAGGAGGCAGTGAAGGGCCCGCACCGCCCTCGTCCTCCCGTTTCCCGCGCTGCCCTCCCTGGCTCCAGTGCCTCCCTGGCTCCGGCGCTCATCCCCTAATGAGCTGATTACGTGCTTTGCATCTCCGGAGCGCTGATATTTGCATCATAAGGTCCTTTTTGCACTACTGCAATATGCATGTAATAATGTAATGAATTAATGATGCTGCTGCTTCTTATTACATGCAGCACAATCATTTGGAAATACCTAAGCAAATAAAGCCCTTCAGTGTGTGAAAACGGTGTAATCGCATCCCCACTGAAGTGCATCGTGCTCTCTTCAGAGAGCCTGGCAAAGGAATCTGTCAGTTTTGAGAATGTTTTAGGTACGCAGAAAGGTAAAATGAACAAACCCAGCATACGGCTTCCTGCAATCGTGTTTATTACTGTTTTTGCACAGCTACAAGATGTTAATGGTAAACGAAAGCGCTGTCAGTTTGAAAACAAGCAGGAGCATTTTTTTCTGTTCTGATAATTGGGTTGTTTGGGATGCACAACAAATACCAAAAAGGAGTCATTAGTCATCAGCAAAACTCCTGCTGAAGGCTCTGCACTATGTCTAATCTTTCAAACATGAGCACTGGCTGTACTCGGTGCAGGGCAAAACACAGGCAAGCGCGCTTTCGCAAATCTGCTGTTTAGATGCTGTTCCTCATAGGTGAAATCTGCAGCTCAAGGGCTTTCAGCTAAAACCCCCAAATGCCACCACCAACCCCCTTAACTGCAGAGATGCCCTTGACCAGCAAGCGACAAGTTGCTCTACAAGTCGCGAAAAGCTGCCGTTGCATGTGAGAGACCCAGCTGCTTATCCACACTTCGTTAAGAGCAGCAAGGAGCTGAGGCCTCGGAGCGGGCAGGAAAACCCCGACGGCGGCGGCTGGGTCCGGCCTCCCCAGGACAAACCCCGCGCGCTGGGGTCGGGTCCACCCGAAATGGCGTGTGCCCACCGGAGGGTCCTGCCTGCTGGTCCCAGCTCATCTTCGGGTTGCACGTCTGCGTTGAGATATTGATTAAAAACAAATGAAATAAAAATGTTGGGCCAAGACTCAGCCCTGCTGGATCCAACCCCAAGCAGTAGCTACTTTAAGATCTACCAGAGAGCTGGTTTTAACTTACCGCTGTGCACGATTAATGCAATATTGTTCTGGAACAAAAATGCCCATGTCTGGACTTTGCCAGTGTTTGGGGTGGCTGGAGGGGGCGGACGGCAGCACGAGGCAGGACTCAGTCTCGAGGCAAAACCACCTTTCGTGGTGCAGTTGCTCCTGTGCAGAGGTGAGCGTCAGCATGGCAAGCGGCCGTATGGGGTTTGCCAGCTACCCCTCGCCATAACCTGAGCTTGTTCCCTGCGGTCAGACGAAGCCTACCTGGGAGCGGTGGACACGCCACCGCTGCCAGAGGCTGGGATCACCTTGCTGCAAAACCTGCCGGCGACCCGGGAGGCGCCGGGGCCGGGCGGGAGGACAACCCGCGCGACGGCACCGACTGCCCTGGCGCCTTCGTCCTGCGCCACCGCGCCGTGAGCGTCGCGCAATGCCGCCGCTGTTTGTTAGCAGCCCCCGCGGCGACCGGCGCGGCAGAAAGCGATGCCCCGGCCGCCCCGCGGGTGTCTGTGCTTGCGTATCGCTCCCCATTAAAACGGTCTCCGGGAAGTGCCGGGATGTCACAGCCGGGTGACGGGACTGCATTAGCTTGAATAACTGAATGAGTTTCAGATCAAGTTCCCATTGTCTAGGGTGCGTATGGGAAAGTGTCTGAGGCTTTTCACTGAAATCAAAGATTTCCAGCAGGTTTTTCCACTGCGGAGGCAGGAGTCTGGGCTTTGACAAGGCACGAAGCTGCGCTGAGGGAGGCGGGCTGCGGCAAGGGAAGAGCAGCCGTTTGCCGGGCAGTGCGGCACGCAGCCTGCCACAGAGACAGAGTTGGAAAAGGTCTGCAAAAAATCCAGGTGTCCTTCAGCATGATGTGGAGGCTGTTTCTCCATAAAACTTTATCCTAAACAGAGGGTAATAAAAACACTTGCCTCTGGCTTGTTAACATTTCTACTGTGTATTGAGTTAATTGAAAATGCAGAAATTAAATGAGCTATTCAGAAGAAAAATACCTTAATAGACCTTAATGCATAAAGGTCTTCAAGTGAATGTTACGTGCCGTACTTGCCATTAAAAACATCGCTATCTGCCAGCGGTTACCGCAGAGCAGCGCCTGAGCTGTTACTCCGATGAGCTACTCTGAGCAGATGGGGTGATCGTGGTATCTTGGATCTTCTTGGGAAAAAATAAGGTTTTTAATTGCAATAACATTACCTGCATTAATGGACATGGTAGGATGTGGGTTAATGTGTCCTTGTACTTAAGGCTGGCCAACATTTTCCACTCTAAGAAGCTGGGTTTGGGATTTTTGTTGTTTATAATATCAGCAGGCTTTGTCCAGCGGGAGCGCAGGGATCTCTGCTGGGGGCTTCCTGCAGACCAGTGCCGCTTCTGAGGTGTCACGAACAGTGGTGTATATACATGTACCTATACATACACATACATATTATATTATACATACATACATACATACTACACACACATACATACATATATATATATAGTATAAGCCTCGCACGTGGTTGCTGGCGCCAGCAACGGCGGGTGGCAGCAGGGCGGCAGCGCTGCCCTCGGTGGCCCTGTGGCAGGGGCAGCCACCCACTGCCGCCCGCCCTGCACGGAGCCGGGAAAAAACTTTGCTGACTCTGTGGGTTTCTCTCTTTGGCACAATTTGGAAACAAATCACTCACGGTTTTTATTGCTCTAAATGTTACGCTTCCCCCCCCCCCCCCCCCCCCCTTTACAGAATCACAGAATCGCTGAGGTTGGAAGGGACCTCTGGAGATCACCTAGTCCAACCCTCCTGCTCAAGCAGGGTCACCTAGAGCACATTGCACAGGATTGCATCCAGGTGGGTTTTGAATATCTCCAGAGAAGGAGACTCCACAACCTCTCTGGGCAACTTGTGCCAGTGCTCTGTCACCCTCACAGTGAAAATTTTTTTCTCATGTTCAGATGGAAGTGTCTGTGTTTCAGTTTGTGCCCGTTGCCTCGCGTCCTGTCGCTGGGCACCACTGAAAAGAGTCTGGCCCCATCCTCTTGACACCCTCCCTTCAGATACTTGTACACATTGATAAGATCTCCTCTCAGCCTTCTCTTCTCCAAGCTAAACAGGCCCAGCTCTCTCAGCCTTTCCTCATAAGAGAGATGCTCCAGTCCCCTAATCATCTTTGTGGCCCTTCGCTGGACTTGCTCCAGTAGTGCCACATCCCTCTTGTACTGGGGAGCCCAGAACTGGACACAGCACTCCAGACGTGGCCTCACCAGGGCTGAGCAGAGGGGGAGAAACACCTCCCTCCACCTGCTGGCAACACTCTTCCTGATGCACCCCAGGAGACCATTGGCCTTCTTGGCCACAAGTGCACATTGCTGCCTCATGCTTAACTTGGTGTCCACCAGCACTCCCAGGTCCTTCTCCGCAGAGCTGCTTTCCAGCAGCTCAACCCCCAACCTGTACTGCTACATGGGGTTATTCCTCCCCAGGTGCAGGACCCTGCACTTGCCTTTGTTGAACTTCAGGAGGTTCCTCTCTGCCCACCTCTCCAGCCTGCCCAGGTCTCTCTGAATGGCAGCACAGCCCTCTGGTGTATCTGCTGCTCCTCCCAGTTTTGTATCGTCAGCAAACTTGCTGAGGGTGCACTCTGTCCCTTCATCCAGGTCATTGATGAAGAAGTTGAACAAGACTGGACCCAGGACTGACCCCCCAGGGAGCACCACTAGCTACAGGCCTCCAACTAGACTCTGTGCCACTGATCACAACCCTCTGAGCTCTGCCATTCAGCCAGTTCTCAATCCACCTCACTGTCCACTCATCTAACCCACACTTCCTGAGCTTGTCTATGAGCATGTTATGGGAGACAGTGTCAAAAGCCTTGCTGAAGTCAAGGTAGACAACATCCACTGCTCTCCCTTCATCTACCCAGCCGGTCATTCCATTCTCATTTACATGAGGCAACCTTTAATTAGCTGCCTGAGTAAGACCATCTCGGCCCTCTTACATGACTCGGATCCCAGCCTCGTGGGGTTTCTTGCTTTGGTGGAAAGGAAGCAGCGTTTTAGTCCCGTGCACTTCCTTGGGGAAGAGCCCCCGGGGACGCTGCGCTTGCGGCGCCCTCCGCAGCTGGCGCAGACCCAGCCCAGTGGCTCTCGAGGCCGGGGAGATGGAGCAGCGGCCGCAGCCGGAGGCAGCCAGAGCCCGACCCCTCTCGGACGACGCCTGTCAGGGGCCCGGGCGCCCGTGGCCTCCCTGCACCCCTGCTGCTGGCCTGGGGCAAGCACGCCGCCTGCCTCACTCTATCTGCTCGTAAAATGGGTTCATCATCAACGTGGTCCCAGCCAGGTAGGCGGTCAGGCGAGGGCAAAAGGAAAGACCCCTGCGCACTGCCCCTAAAGGGCCCACAGACATGTGAAATGATCTTAGTTACAGCATTTAACCAGTTACAGGCAATGTGCAGAGGGCATTAAAGGCACCACATAGCGCACTGCCTGGGTGAATACTGCAAACAGTATTTTTTGCTTTTAGTTCCTGTTTTTAAAGGAATGGGGGAAAGCACTCTCTTATTGGGCCTCTTTCCTCAGATCTGGGGGAGTCTATCTTTTCTCTACTGGTTTAATTTCTGTACGATATATTCAGAGAACCCAAAGGTATAGTGTTTTTATTGCTTTAGACCAACTCTGATTATGAGTAAAGTCCTTCCCCGCATTGTAGCAGCTAGTAGTTTGATCTGTGGGTAGGCTTGTTTGGCTTACTCCTATGGAAAAATTAAGCTGAACAAAGAAACCACTGAATTGTATTTGTTATGTAAAATGTTGTGTTTGTTTAAAAGCAAATGCCTTGGAGACTATTTAGCGTTCTGCCAGTCCGCCTAATGCATTTCACAGTCTGCATTTGAATATTAGAGGAGATCTTGTATCATTTACGATTATGGGTGAGATGATGATTGGCTTCTGGAAAGCCTAAATAAAACCCATGGTGTCCTGGCTACACTGGGAGGCAAATGAAAGCCAAAGCCCAGGCATCAGGCGCTGACTTCATGGTTCCTGTCTGTCTCACAGAGTCCCTGCCTGAAAGTCAGGTTTCACTGCCTTGACTAATATTGTAGTATGAATTATTCACATTTGTAATATGTTTGTTCATATAGAGATTTTAATCTTCAAATGCAAATGTTCCGCAGTTAGGAGATATTTAAATGTACAAGTTACAACAAAGGGGCGCTGGTTCAATATAGAGGTGAATTATTTAAACATTCAGTGATTGAGCACCCAGAATAAACAGTTTAGGCCAGTGGGGAAGCGAAATGTATTTCTAAGCAGAAAGTGTTTGTCCAACAGCAGCACTGCTGCTTTGCAGGCTTGATTACCTGCTGCTCTTAAAGATTAAACTTCATTTGAATGCATTTTTTTTCCTCCCTATTAGTGCAGCTGAGCCAATGCAGCAGAGGATGAGCAACGCATCGGAGCCCCTCATGGTGCAGACTGCAGCAGCCAAACCCTGTTTCTCTCCCCTCAGCTTTCCCAACATGCCCGTCAGGACCATCTGCGAGTACCACACAGGGGAACGAATGCCTCCATGCAAAATTTATGGGACATGAGCAAAGGGGGGGTGAGGTGAGTCCGCATCTGCAAACCACCGTCATTGGCACAGCATCGCCTTCTGCACTTCTGCACCTCTGCCTTTGAGGGTCGCTAGCTTGCGTGAGGGCTGGTTTTTATGGATCCACGGCCACCTGCTCTAGCTTGGTTTCTAAAAAGCTCAACACCCTCCTTAATTTCATTAGAGTGTTTTGTTCGGGGTGGGGAGGGTGGCCCTATCCAGAAACGCAGCCGTTCGTTTGTTCGCGCCCAGTTTGAAGACCGGGCGCTCTCTGAGTGAAGGCAGGCTTGAGGTTAAGGGGGTGCTGAAGTGCCGGGAGGCGTTTGCACCCAGCCGCTGCCCTCGCTCCCCGGTGCCACCCTGCGGGTTCGTTCCTGAGCTGGGCAAAGGGAGACCTGGGGTCTCATACCTCGCCCCAGCTCTAAACCTTTTCTCCAGCGATGGTCTGTTGTAAAGCAGTTTCTTGCCAAATTAATCCTACAAGAAAGATTAGAAAAAGTCGGTGTGCCTTCGCCACGCACTGTGACGTGCGCCGTGCTGCACCGCTGCTGCGGCCAGGGTGGCCGGGCTGCTCGCAGCCGCAGTGGCGCTGGGCAGACCTGCACGGGTCCGGGAGCCTGGGCTGGAGCCGGGGCGCTCCAGGACGTGGGAATGGCACCACACCTCGTCCTGCGCTGCCGGCCCACGTACGTGGGGTGACGAGGGCAGAGAGTAACGCTCTGCTGGGCTGGGGAAAGGGGTTTTGCGCATCAGGCTCTCTGCAGTCTCCTAACACGTGCTCAGAAAATGCACCTAACGCTGTGTCACTGGTGTCACCTATGAGGCTGTATCAGCGGTGAGATTGAAAGCAAGCGGTTAGAAAGAGGCGTGCAGCCCGGGAAATTCAGACCTAGCTCTTTTTTGTTCAGGTAAACAGCTGGCGTTTCATAGTGAGAAACTGCTCTGCTGGGGACACGCTGCTTGCACACGGGCCAGGGCACAGCACGCCTCTCCGAAGGGCAGCGTAGGGGGCTTTAATACTCTGATTTTCCCAACATGCCTGGCCGGACTGCTGGCGAGCATCACAGGGTTTGGCTCCTGCTTTCCTCCCACTGGTTTATGTTGTACCCTATGGGCTCCATACAGATGAGAAAATACACTGAACCAGCTACGAGGACTGTCTGAAGCCTGAAATTTTGCTTTGAGATTTTTCAGCCACCGGTTTTCCTTCTGAAACCGCAGAGCTACAGATGAACAAGTCTTGGCTTGGATCAAAATCCTTCTTTGCTATTTAAGGAAGACATTTAATTATCAAAGAGAAAAATGTCCTTCAGATTGCACGTTGCTGTAGTACAAACTTGCTCGGTTCTTGTCGATTCCATCAAAAGGTAAAATTGGGCAGTGAGATTTTATGGCACACCAAAAAACAGGGTCAGGAGAAACGCACACTCACACACACAGAAGTCCTTGAGCTTGCACAAAGAGCTATCATGTTACATTTTGCAGTGTTTCCTAGGAAACCAGTTTAGTGTAAAACGAACTCTTTGTCTCCTGCTCTTTGCGAAATTGTTTGAACCACCATATCTCATAAAATGTTGCTTCACAGGCAATTTAAGCAGCATTAAAAAAAGCTCAATCTGCAGTTTGCTGCACCAACAGCAGCAGTATCTTTATCAGAGGCTTGAATGCTTTAGATTATATTTGTTGAGACCTGATAAGATTATGCCATTAGTTCTGAAAGTCTGTGAAATAAAATCTTCTGGTTTTCCTTTTTGCTTTTCGTTTGCTGCATAGACTGTCTTTCTCCACACAGCGAGGCAACATGAAATAAAAAAATGGAAATTGTTTGTGGGAGCGCTTATCGCCACCTCCCTAGTAGCATGTTGGCCAAGGGAAAGGCTCTGGCATTTTTCCCCCCCAGTGAAAATGGAAGAGGCTGAAACGAGAGTACACGTGCGTGTAGAGGCCTTCATGAAGCTGAATGCTAGGGCAGAGAGGAGCTGGGCTGCTGCAGAGCTCCTTGCCATTTGCCCTTCCTTGCTTATAACCTCCCTTTAAAGCCAGGTCTCCTCTATTTTGTCTCAGAGAGGACGGGTGTGAGGGCACGCAGTGCCCCCACTGCTGCGGGAGCGCTGGCCTCTGCTTCCCCTGCACTTTGCATAAAGAGCTGACCTAATGGGTTTGCTTCCCTCCTGCATTCCCTGTCATTTATGGTTGGTACAATTTCCTGTCATAGCTACTTTTCTCCCCCCCCCAGCTTGTGATATTGCAGGGTTCAGCTATATGGCTGATGCGCTCTGACTGCAGCCTGCCAGATTTGTCCTTGTCTCACTATATTATTTATGATGCTATTATTCCTTGCTGTGGCCTGCCAGCCATGCTCTGCCAGCAGTCGCTGCCCTTCCACTCGCATCATGGCCAGCAAAGGAAAGCGCTGCTCTAATTGAATTAACAGTGGTGCTGTTAGCTTTAATAGAGTTTGTCGTGAAACACTAAGCAGATGTGATAGTGATCTTGGTTAGTCATATTTCTGGCCCTTCTCCCAGCCACGGTAACTGGTAGCCAGATCAGTGGGGAGGATAAATCCCCTTTGCCGAGCAGTAATTGGGCTTACCTAGACGAACCACAGTCGCTTTGGCTGATGGCTGAAATAAGCCAAAGGCTCAAATAAGCCAAAGGCTTGAACAGCAGAAAGTTTTACATTCTGATAGAAAAACTTGGCTAATTAAAACGAGATGCAGATGGTACTGCCACCTAGCAATTTTCACCTCACTTACTCTGACTCCAATTATAGCCTTTCCCTACTGATTTACACTGTTTAAATTACAAAGTCAGAGGATAGATGACTATTTACCTGTTTCTGTTCGTACAAAGAAGTCTAACACATCATCCGTTTCCTGCACAGGGCTTGTGACGGTGGTCTGAAAAGAGAAGTAACTCCATTCTTTAAAAAAAGGAATGAAATGATAATAAAAAGACTACGCAGAGGCTCATTAGCAGCCGCCCATGTCAGCAGGAAGCATATGATTATTACACAACACAATGTGTGCTTTTCACACTTGTTGGTTGGAGCAGGTGCCATGCTTTTGGGAAATGCACTTTAACTGGATAAATAGAAAACCAGCCTTAACTAAGCTGGCCCAACCCCCTTTCCTTGCTTATTGTTATTTTCTTGTTATTTTCTTCAAGCTCTCTGAAGAGCTTGATGTTGCTCCCCTAGGGACTTTTTCTTCTTCCCAGAGTAAATCGTGTTCACACGAAGTGGTTAGACAAGCAGCTGTCAAGAAGGTGTTAGATTGCTTGATCCTGCCTTAATGCAGTGGCATAGACAAGACGACCACTTGAGATCCCCTCCATTGCTTTAAATGAGCTTTACATGCAAGTGTGGGGAGAGAGAGTCCATGTCCAGCCCTGGGAGAGACCAGAAGGTAATCCTGCCAGGGCTAATTTTGTGCCATACCCATCTGGAATTGCATCCCATATAGGATTTTGGCCGTCAGCTGAACCTCTATGCTGTTCCCAGCATCAATGCATGACTGTTCTGGCACCTTATTTTGGCACCACCCCATTTACTGCCATCCTGCCTGGCAGTAAGGAAGGGGCCCCGACCTGCCCTTGCCTCCCCTGGCTCAGACACAGTGCCCAGGCTGCATTTTGTCATCTAAGGACTGGTCAGAAGCAAAGTATCCCCTGTTGTATGAGTTGCACTGGGACAGAATTTGCAAAGTGCTGCTGAAACAACTTTAAAAAGCTACATCTGTTGGAAGGAGATGGGGAATATGAAAGTGGACCAGGATTTATTTACAAAAACCTATTGTTTTCAGTCATTCAGCTACCTTTATTTATATTTTTTTTGTAAAAATGTGCGTGCAGATTAATGCAGATTGGCAAGGAATGGTCCTGCCTCCACAATGACATGCTAAATGAGAGCATCATGAGCACCATTAATACAATGAGTACTGTGCCATTAACTTGATTAAACTGCTCCAAGCACCCCTGCCTTCTCCCGGGTATCTTCCTCTTTGACCTGTACAACACAGGGAATTTCTGCCAGGTGGCAGCAGCGGTTCCTGTAGGTGACTGGTATCCTTGGTGAGTGAGAGAGCTTGGAGCGCAGCTCTCTTCTCCCTGCTCAGAGCTGTTGGACTGGATCAGCCCTACGGAGAATGATGTGTGGAGGCTGCTTCATGCCATTCCTGGAGGGGTGTTGAGAAGGAAAATTGCTTTAAGGGGCTAGGTTTGCCCCTTCCCTTGGGAAGCAATTCGTGGGCAGCATGGTTACAGAGCCCGCATGGCTCATGCATTGAGGCATCCCCCTTCCCTCCCTCCCTCCCTCCCCCCTTGGTTTAGGGTGCCCTGCCTTGTGGGAACTTTGCAAGGAGTTAGCCATTGCCACTGCTAGTCTGAGCACTGCTGGAGACGCGTGGTCTCTCTCCTCCGGGCTGAGCACCATTGCTGGGAATGACTGCAAAACTGTCCGGAAACAGAACACGCAGCTCACAGATATGTTCAGCAGGCCCTGGGATTATTTAACGTTAAAAAAAAAGGAAAGAAAACCCAAAACAAGCAATAAGGAATCAGGAGCAAGAGTGCCAGTATTAGAACCAGCAGCCTGTGACTGGATATAGAGAAACAGTGTGAAACTTTAATTTTTGAACAGTTTCCCTAGGTGCTGCTTACATGCAGCATTTTAAACAAAATTAGACAAAATAACTCCCCAGAGACTCAGCTGCTGGACTGAAAAGACGCCCCAGCTCCGGGTACCTAGGGAGCTTTTTCTCTGCTGCTTGCTGACTCCAGGAGCCTGTGTGTTGGCGGTGATGGTGTGAGCACCGTGGGACACCACGCGGCGCCCTCGGTTCCCCAGGCACAGCGTCACCCGGGGGGACCCGTCAGGCACCAGCACCTGCTGGCCTCGCTCGTGCCCGCACCACGCGTCTGTGTGCCTGGCAGCCCCCACTCGAGAGGAGCCCGTGCCCGAGAAGAGGATTGAAACACACCTGTGGGCAAGGCACTGAACTGGGGCTGGAAAAATGATGGCTGCAGTGCTCTGCTCTAGCAGGTCACAGCAGGGCTGGCCCGGGGGGCTGGTGGCCTTCAGGGCACAGAGGGGGACAGGGAGCTGCAGGGAGCCTCGCACTTTCTGCTGATGCAAGCGTGTCGAGGCTTCAGAATGCCCCTTGCTAAATCGACAGCCTCTTCCTCCATGAGGAAGACGAGCACGTCTCTACTTTCTGCTGAGCTGTTGCAGGATTATCAGTGGTGTGAGGTGGGTGATGGGGATGTGCTTGTAACTGCACACCCAGGGCTGTGGGTCTGGAATAATATGTGTGCCAGCCCTGCAGGGAAGCCGGTGGCATGTAAAGCTCGTGTCACGAACCCAAATCACTAAGCCTGGTTACTAAAGTAACCGCGTGTTTAGCTGTACTTCAATGCCTTTGTGCAAGTGGTCCACACTTACAGAAATTCAATGCGGAGTATGCAGGCATGTTTTACTAACTCCTGGGACCAGGGAGATTATATACTCTTTTGTTATTTATCTGTTTACGACCATTTTCTTGCAAAATTAAAATTTCAGGCAACATCCTCTAAATCAGGCCTACAAAGCGCAGTAGATTTATGCTTACTAGAAGAAAACATGGACTCCCCCATTATTAATATGTAAAACATGGAGATGAAGTCACAGCTGAATGATGATCTGTTTTGGTGGACCATGCGTGCTTAAATCCCAGCCCTGATCTCTTAAACCATCAAGTCTGCCATAAATATTTGATGATGAACAAGCTCATAAAAAGAAAATGCAGAATATGAATAGAGGTAGAGCAAATGTGTGATTCAATTTTTAATTACCATCACCTCACTCCAAAGTCAAGTTCATCTTCTGCAAGAGACAGAAAAATAACAAAGATTTTTCTTTCTTACTGTAGCCTGCTTTAAAAAATCAGCATCACATCTGTTTAGGTTTTGAAGGAAAAGGATAAATCATCATGGAAACAAAAGAACCAGGACACAGGAACTAAGGTAGAACAGTCTGGTTTTATTACCTTATGTAATCAAGAGCTTTTCTTTCCCCTTTTCTTTTCCTTCTCTTTTCCTTTCTTGCTTACTTTCTTTTTTTTTGTTTTTGGTTGTTTTTTTTTTTTACAACATACATTAAGTTGTGAATCAGATGTTAGGGGGAACGTGGAAATGAGGGGAAACTGGTGACATCACAATATTTTACAACTTTACAACAAATGAGAGTCTGAATCTGTTGCAGCTACCAGTGTATAGCAAGGGTGAAAAGCAAAGGCACACATAGGTCTATGAGCCCCTCAGACCGAAGGGCGAAGGGGAACTGGGGCAGGGGAAGGACTAAAATGGAAGACCCACTGAGTACAAAATGAGCATTTCAAGGTCAGCCCAGTAACCGGTGTGCTGCGTATCACAAAGGCAGATCGCTGTACAAGCTGTTGCAGTGATTATTCATTTCTGCATGTTGACAGAATGCTTTGCTGCGTAATAGCAATGGGATCTGCACATTTGGTACTCGAGGGGTTTGGTGCTCGGTAAAAAGGTTGCAAGTTGGTTCTTTAAAAAAATGACCTTGCTACCTACTATTTTCAAAGGGTTTTTTGTTTGTTTTAATTAAAAACAGCAACATCGCTTTGGATACAGATCTATCTACTCCAGTCTGCATAGTTCACTAAGGGTGAACAAATCTGTTTCATAAAAGAAGCCATGATGAAATGAAAGAACACGCAAGCACCCTTGTTACACACTTTGGTCTAGACCATCCAGACTTTCTATATACCATCTACAAGCTACCAGACTTGAAATCTTTCCTTTCAATCATTCAGAAACAAAACCAAAACCCTGAAAAACAAATGAAATATAAAATTTTAAAAAACAAATTGAAATAGAACAACCACCTTATTCAAACATACTGTCCAGTAGATATATATTAAAAAAAAAAGCTCAGAAACAAACCCCCTCATTTTTCTACAGTATGTTGACACAGTTATTACAACAGATTAAAAACAAATCTACCTTTGTGCATAAACTAAAAAACTGGAAAAGAACTTACACACCTGCGTGTGCGCACACACAGACACCCCCCTCTGTGCGCACACACACGCACACTAGCTACATGCATGGCCACGCCAAAGAAAAAAAGGAAAAAAAAAAAATCATTTCCCCCCAAGAAGTGTATGCAGCATCCTTCCGGCCAGCTTTCAGGCAGCAGGGAGCCGCAGCAGGAGCCCGCCTGCCTGCTCCAGCTGCCCGAGCCCTGCGCCCGTGCCCAGCCAGGGGACCGGAGGCCGCGGGCACTTGTCACCACTCTGCTGCCTGGGGACACTCATCACCCCACGGACGTGCTGTAAGGGGGCAGAGGGAGGCAGGAAGGCAGAACCAGCACCCAGAGCGCAGCACCTTTGCAGCAACGTGGCTTGCGGGTGGCTTGAGGAAAGAATTGGCATGACTAGAAAGTCAAACTGAATCGGAGGGTACGGCACTAGCCTAATTTCTTGAGGGACATGGCGTTATGACAATAACCACTACATTCTTCAAATTGAACGTCTTTACTCCAATTCTTGAGGGGGCTTGGAGGAGGGAGGATCAATAAATATTTGCGTTATTCAAAGGGGAAAAGAAAAAGGTTTTACATACTACAGCTCACAATTATACACAACTGAGGGTGTAAGGCACAAATTTACATGTGGAAGAAAACAGGCTATTCACAGATATATTCCCACGAAAAACCCGTGTGATAAGACCATAATTTATGCATGGTAACAGCCAGCATATTAACTAGTTCACACCGTTTGTGGATTTTGTTTGCCGTCTCACATGCAAGGTGAAATGAGATGGCACATCACAAGCTGGTGCCTTCACAGAAAGTATTAGCTACTGACAAAGCCATGTTGATAGCAATGGTGCACAAATGTGCAGCTTTTAAGAGTTTCTCTTGCAGTTGCGTTAGAAGTTATGAACTTGGGGGATTTATTTGTTGCTGTCCTAGGTCAGAAGCCCAGCCAGCGAATTAACTGAGAGACTTACTTAAATAAATATTCCCCTTTTTTTTCAGCTAATCAGACAGTCCAAACACAAAGTTCAGAATTCCAGCTCCATCTTATTTAACTCAGTGAATTTATTGGAAAAATAAAAGAGTTTTAATTACTCCAGTTAATGGGTTTCACGTTAAATAGGTATAACTTTCAATGTACTTTTCTGAAGAGCTGCTCATAGGATGATATGCAGAAGTCATTTCCTTAGGAAAAACAAAAGTTGAACAATAAATAATAGGAGTTACTTGCGTTAACAGTCACATGTTATTCATTAAAAGAGAAGAATAGCAGAAATCTATGACATAGTTTGCCCAACATGGCATATAACTGCTATAACCAAATGGTTGTAACACTGATGGGCATTTCACAGTACCGGCACATAGTAAACTTCTGCCATTGTTAAGTCAGAGTTAGCTTTATCAATGGATTCTTTATTTTTTTGTTTTTTTTTGTTTTTGTTTTGTTTTTAATTGTTTGTTTTGCTTTTCAGAGCACTCTTTCCCAGTTCAGGAATGCACTGTGCAGTTGCAGGGGTGAAATGTCACAGTCATCTTTCACCTGTGTGCTTTTGGCTCAATGTTTGTGATGGAGAGTTAGTCTTTTGAGCAAAGAACTGGCAGGTTGTGGGGGCAAGTCCTGCAATTGCAAACCTTTAACCATGGATTATATGGCTCGGGTTTAAAAAATATTCCACTTTTCCCAGAGAGCAGAATCAACACATCCTCAGCTTAGCAACAACTGTCTTCTCAGAGGCCTGAGTGATACAGTTGCAGAACACTGGCTTTCAAGGGCAACCTCTGCTTAATTGCTGTTCTCCCCCCCCACACCCCACTGTGATTATGTACATGCGTCATTGGGCTTCATGGATGTGGAGAGCGGGGCAAAGGAAGGTTTGGGAGGTACGTCTGGTTTTAGTGAGGGTGTACGTTTCAACCCCGACCTCGTCAGCGAGTTGTATGCAGTGAGACTAGGCTGTCTGGATACAGTCACAGCCTGTGCCTGGGCAGTGTGGACTTGTATAGAGTCCACTCGCTGCGGGGCAGGTGGGGGGTTGTCGCCCCTGCTGAAGCTCTGATTTCGGGAGAGGTGGGACGAATTAGAGGAGTTAGTATTGTTTCTTTTGAGAGTCGATGTCTGGTGACTTCTCGTGAGTGAGTTCGTAGGGTAGTTTCTCTTGTAGTCCACACTGTAAGCAGAGGAATGCATTTCCAGCCGCTTGCTCAGCCCACTCTGAGATAGAGAGGTGCTTGGGGGCCCCAGGGAAGCTTCCCGTTGGGGTACTTTTGGTGGCATGCTGTCGAGATTTTCCACCAGGTTAACCCCATGGTTGGGGCTTTTGCTACTGAGATGGTCCTTGATGGTTTTGTACTCAAGGGTGGCATTCTGGTCCTCCACAGCCATCTGAGCCACATCACTCATTTTTGGCTGATCAACATATTCGTGCTGGTAGCCTTGCTGGGAGATGGGCAGGACCACCACGCTGGGAATGTGGCTGGGAGAAGCCCTGAGCGGCAGGTCAGTCGGGATCACGGGTGAGGCCATTGGGGGGATATCTTTTGTGCAGGCGTTGATGAGGTTCTGGTTTCTTTCCCATTCCCTGCTGCCACGGCTGGGCTTCCTCTTCTGTTGCAGGGTTGGAGTAGACTCAGGGGTTGGCAGGGCAGCCAAGTCCAGATGGTGCTGGTCGGCTTTGATTAACATTTTGGCAGTGCTGCTCGGGGTGGCCAGTTTGCCATTGTGCATCAGAGGTGTGAGGATAGCTTCAGGCTTTGGCTCCTTGGACTGAGCATCTCCAAAGAGGCCACTGAGCTTGGTAACACTGCTCATGGAGCCGCGGCGGGAGTGGGTCAGCTCCTTCTCCTTCCTCTGCACAACAGCCACGTCTCTGCGGCGATGGTCACAGATGCAGTACACTATGATTCCTGAAAAGACGGCCCCCATGACAAAAGCAAGAATAACTGCAATGGCCAACAGGGTGACCGGCACCAGCTGATCATGACCTTTCAGATAACTTTCGCGAATCACTCCTGCAATAAATAGCACACAGTGGTTAAACAAGCCAAGGACAGGGAAATGCTATTTATCATTAGCTGCTCCATTCAAAGGCACCCCCTGGAAGGTTTGTGTTTTGCAAGTGATTTTTTTATAAGCTTGCCCAAATTTAGAGACATACTGTATCTGTATGAACAGCACTGGGCTTTCACAGCAGCATTCAGATCTGGGGTTGAACACTACAACGTTGAGGAGGGGAGACAGAATTTCCTCGCAGGGGCTGCAATCAGTTTGAAACCCCAGGCCTGGGCAAATTCCCCCTGACTTCAAGAGGGTCAGGGCTATTATTTCTTCTCTGATATACTGCTCATCATCTAATTTTTACTACTGTAAATCATTCACATTGAAAAAGCTTTAAATTGAGGAGACAGAAGCTCTACAAATATCAGAGAAGTGCATCCCACGTTGTTTCAGGCTTCTTTCTCTCCTCCTCAGTCTGTTATCATTGTCATGTGTTTTAGAAGCCAGTGTCACATGCCTGAGCTTCAGGAGGATGCTTAAATAACTACCAAAGATAGAGAACAGTGCTGAAATGTATTGAGCCTTCTAGATTTCAGTTGTCCTTGCTAGTTTAATTTTAAAAGCTCTCTCTTGTTCTGGACAGGTGAACAGCTTGACCTCTGATGAGCTCAGAGATTACTGTCAAGTCTTACTTGGCCCTCCTAGCACTCACTGCACTGAGAAGGCATCTTTGGCAAAGTACATCTCTGCAATTTGAAGTCTCTAACAGAGCATTAATCAACACCCTGAATTTCTAAAGAAAGTTGTTTTTCTGACATAGTTATGCACTAAGCCAGCAGCGTTAATGAAATATGAGTGCAGAGCATCCAGTTTGCTTTTCTCATTTCTGTTTTTGTTCTTAATGCTGAACAGAGAGCAGTCAGTGCCTGACAAGGAGCTGAAGGAGCATCTCCCCCACTCCCTTCTCCAGAAAGTGTGCAAATGCAAGGGCATTAAAAGCCCCACATGCTCACAGGAAATGTAAACCATGTTCTTATTACAGGAGAGACAGCAAGACAGAAAATGTACCTCAAAGGCCCTCCTGAGACTTGGGGAAGATACAAATCTTTCATGTCATAAATCAGTTCTTTCTGGAATAATGTCTTTTTATGTATTTGGCAGACAAGGTATTAGTGGCCCGGAATTAGAACCAAATGCAAAATACTCCTCAGCAAACTATGTTAGAAGAGCATTGAAAAGTTGCCATTGGCTCACAGAAACCTTGGATAAGTATTCTGTCTAGATACAATATTGCTTCGATAGCATATTTTTCTGTCTCTATTTAATTATATCATTTTGGTGGACAAGTGGTACTTGCATACAACATAGGAACTTTATATTTAAAAGCAGAACAGTGTTTGAAATCGTAATCCCCTGCTTATGACATCATAGCTGGTTGCCATGAAAATTATTGTGCGGTGACAAATAGAGGATTATGATTTCACAAGGAGAATAAATAGCAAGAGCAGATGACCCCTTAAGAAACTAAGATCCTGCAGTCATATAAATGTCTTAACAGCAAAAGAGTAAGGGGAAGAAAATAAACCTCAGAAAACAATATATGAGTAGAACCAGTCTTCAAATTAAATGATTCTGTGAGCATCCTTCTTTAAAGCCCAGCAGCTTTTTAAGAGGCAGATTTTTTTATTCTTTGCCTTGAGCACTTAACACAAGGCAACAGAATCCAGCCCTGTAATTTAAATCCACAGACAATGTTGCTTTATATAGACAAGAAGCATGGTCTAGTGGTTAAAGCACAATTAGTAGGAACTGCATTTCACTGCATAGGCTTGGTCTCTTATGGCCCTACAGCAGCTGATATTTACATGCCTGACTCTCCAGCATTTTGAGACCAAATTTATTCACGCTTGTAAAACTGTCTGCAGTCGTTAGCTGGAGAATCAGAAACTGAAAGTCTTGAATGGATGGCAGGGATGGTCAGAAAAATGTTAAGTCTTATCCAGAAATGCATTGCTGGGCATGAATTTAAGGAAAGCTTCAACTTACAGAGCCCTCAACTTACAGTACCCAACTAGGCACTTACAGTAAGTGCCTAATTTCATGGGCATAAACTTCTCAGAAAAATGCCACTTTCAGCACTTAAGTCCAATGGTTTTTGGATGACAAAGACTTCCAAAATCCCTGCCCACCTAATTGTGGAAGTACTTACAGTCATTAAGAATCTCTGGGTCTGGAGGCACGTACAAGCTATCCATGTCCTAAGAGAAGGGGACAGACTTCTCCTAGCTTATGTATTTTTACCATCTTAGTAATCATTTGCAGTTGTGGCACAGAGGTAGAAAACAGCAGCCTTGTTTTCAAAAAGCCACTCTGCCCGGTTTTGCAGAGGAACTTGAACCCATATGACCTTAGGTATGGGAATGTTGCTCTAATCCCCACATGGGACGAAAGTTAAGTGCCCAGTCACTGAGAGGGAGGTTTCTCTCTTTCTTTTATACCTCTTTCTAGGAAGAGATTACAGCAGAAAAGGTGGTATGCACTCAGGAAGCTCACCCAACCTACTTGGAACTCAGTGTTAAACTAATATGCATGGATGGATGCTCCATTCCTTGCGCTTCCTACTGGCTAAGTGAGATTGGTCTCCCTGCTCAGCTTTCACCCTTAGGCCAAGTCCTAGTCTATGAATGATGGCATATAAAATGCAAAACAGCATCACTGCATGCAAAACAAACATGAGACCTTTTTACATTTTACACAACATGAGACCAGTTTTACATTACTAATGAACTGACTTACTACAACTCGCATTACAAAATTACCACACAGTGCAGACTGAGTGATCATGTGTATTCAATATAAGAGTAGCTGAAATGATGTAGCTCATCCTGCAGGTGTTTTATGAACAGAAATTTATGAGGGCCTTCAAATAGTCTGATTTCAGCTAGTTCCTCTTGAGCCCAAACCTTCTTGAAGTCTATGATGTTTTCTATAATATATAATAGACTTAACGGATATATAACATTAGTGGCTTTGCTCTAGGCAAGGGAATCCTCCCTGGACACAATGTCAGGCTAATGAAATAATTTATTTTTATTGTGGATCATATCCAAGTGTCTTTACTTATATGAGCAATCCCAACAACTTTAACTGAAATCAAATGACATAAGATGGGCAAGATTTGATCCTGCATTAATAATGTTTATGGAGCAGATAAAATTAAGTAATGAAAAAGTATGAGGAATGTTCAGCATCCTACTATCATGACCACAGTGGGGGGAAAATCTAATGTGAAATGGCTTGACAATCATCGCAGTTGTTGTCAATCAACATCCAAAATTGTTAGCATCGTTAGTGATAGCCTTCATAGACTGGGATGAATAAGCAAGTGTGTGATCCCAATTACGCCCCCAAAATGTGCCAGTTTGGAAGCAAACAAATAGTGTTTGTGTCACTTTACATACTGCACTGTGTGTGCTTTTACATATCCTGCAGTTCTCAAAGAAAAATGCAGTCGCCTAGGCTCAGTCCAGCATCATTCATTAGCATTCATTATTCAAAGAACTAAAATAAATGGAAAAACTCATGGTAAAAATGTAGAGCTTACCTTTTTAAAAGTTAAATAAAGTACAAAGTATTCAGACCCCCAGTTCTGAGGAACATCTGTTATTGAAAAGTCTTATTGCGATATGTTTTGTGACATCTTTCTTAGACATTATAAATTGGAAAACTGACCGGGCTGGTTGCATAAAATGGTATGGGACCACACCGTAAAATCTGATTGATATAGACATTGTTATGTTATTTTTATCATGAACAATAAAACAATAATTCTGAATAAAACAAGTTTACTTTTGGAATATTCTGCTTAACACTTTGCTCTTTGCAATTTGTTCTTTCCAAACGTGAAAATACATGACATTTGATTTTATGTGTTTTGAATTTTTCATACATGCTCTTCACTATTTTCTGTAGTACATGGAGACATATCACCATAGATAATAACCTGCAATTCTCTGGAAATGGATCTTGTTTATAGAATTACCTGTATGAACACTACACTTGGGAAAAGTCTGGTAGTAACAGTTGTAGTAAAATTCAACAAGCTTCAAAGACAGATGAAGTTAAAACTTTGCATCTGCGAGGACTGGACCTTATATGTAGATAATGCCACCAACATGCTGACACTTATATATCTTCTTTTAGTTAAGTCCAGATCTGTCTGTTGCAAATCACAGCTGGGCTTACTACTCCATGGTCTTCCCGCATGTGATGTACTACTGTTTCCGGCTACCAAAAGGGCCAGGCTAGTCACCTGATATCCTCCACTTTTCATGGCTATTCTACTTCCCATAGACAACCTGATCCGTCCTCCTGTTCCACCGACTTACGGTAATTCCATCCCATGTCCTTTTTTCTGCATCTCTGAACATCCCCATTCATTTTCTCAGACTCTATGGCCTGTATTGTAACATCTGGAACATGCAAAATCCTCTCTTCTTATTCATCTAATGAGAGAGAAGACCTGACACGGCATTGCATTATTCTGCTGTATATAACTCATTCTTTCTTCTGGCAGAACTTGTCAGTAAGGTACACACAAGTACCTTGGTGAGAGGACATTAAGAAAATGCTTCCAAACCTTCAAAGTGTTTCAGTTCTGACATGAGTCAGTGCTTGGATAAATCAAAAGACCAGAATATTGATCTAGCTTGTTCACTAAGGACAGCTGGGGAAAAAGCAAGGAGATGTTCAATTTTATGTCAATAATACATATACTTTTTCTGAAGTTCTGCAAAAGGTGAGAAGCAGGCTTGTTGAATGTCTCTGGGTGAAGATAAAAGAGAAAAGAACAGGGGTGATACAATGGTATAGATTTACTGTAGACTAGATAATCATAAGGAGGAAGAAGATGAGGTTTCTCCTTTTGAGCAACTAACAAAAGTATGCAAAATGGTTAGGACTCTACCTGTATACCTGTTTAAAAGCAGTATGACAAGATTTGCTCTGCGCTGAAGGTATTATTGTACGAAAATGCTGATGATTCTGGGCATCTTCTGCTACATCTAATTCTATTAGGAAAGAACTTTTGAGGGCAGAAATGTAATTAGGATGAAATAATCATAAATGGAATAGAGTTTTTCATCCTAAAGAATACACAGCATGAGCATAACAGAGTAAGGATAATAGATATCAGAACAGCAAACTTCAATAAAGGAGGACAAATAATGAGAGACACAGAGACCGAAGCATTTACTGCTTCCCCTGCTTCACTTCAGCAAAAATCTCCACTCTTACCTGTGATCAGAAACGTAACAAAATTGGGCAATGGAGTGCTGACCAGAATACAGAAAAGTGGCATGAATATTTAGATCATGTTGATGTTTCAAAGTGTTTAATGGAATTCATCCCACATACACGAGGAACTAGCCAAAGCAAGCTCTAGACTCTGTGGAATATCTCAGAGAATGCTGGAGGAAGCACGAGAATCAAGAGTTCTGGAAAAGGACAAATATATTATCTGTCTTTGAGCTGGGCCAAAGGGAGGACCTAACAAATGACAGACCTGTCAGTCTGATTTTTAGAGTGAAAATGACATTAGAACAAATGATTAAACAATCAATTTTATGAGCATCTAAAGGATAATACAGTGATTATAAAAAAGCCAAAGTAAAATTGCCAAGAATAAATTACACTAAACCAGCCAAACTTCCTTCCTGAACAAGATAAATGGCTTATTTTTTAAGGGGAAACATTAACGATGATACACTTTGACTTCTGAAAGGCTTTCACTCATTTTCTCAGAAGCAAATGATAGCAGCCCAAAACCTGCTGAAAAGTTGCAGTTGAAAAGTATTGATCAAAGGTCTACCTGGAAAGAGATTTGAAGTAAGGTGCCCTCCACAGGTTCCCTGTATTAGACAAAAGAAAATCTGAGGAATCCTTGCTAACCTGTGCTTAAGGGTTTTGATTCTGCTGAAGTTGGTGCAAACTTCCGCAAGGGTGTAATCAGCACCAGATGGTGCAAGTATGACTAAACAAAGAACCAAAATCATAACTTTGAACAAGGACTGAGCAGCATTATAAAATGGAAAGGTTCCATATGGATATTTATTTACTCTTGGATCACTAGCTTCCTTATTTCTGTTTTGGATGAATGTGTCTGTCTCAGGAGAACAACAATTAACACGCATCTGTAGAAAGGGAGCTCATGTCCAGAGATCCAACAAAAGAGCTATATCCTTTTTAGCATATGCAGTATAAAAAGAAATCTCCCATGCTGAAGCCTAAATTTCTTTGTCTCGTCTGTGATCAGGGATAGAGATGGCAAAACATCAAGAAAAGCCCCACAGTCACATAGGTTCTGGTGTATGCTTTACAGCGAACACAAATTGAAATTCCAGCTTCACAACTCCACCCTCACAACTGCTTGATGAACAAAAACAAATGACTCTCCTTCCTGGTTTGAATAGCTTAATGTGAGGCTGTTTTAGTAATACAATAGGCCGGATGCTGCTCTCTTTTACAACCAAGCAAAAATTGGTGAGAATAACAAAAGCAGGCCAGAGAGCATTATCTGGTCCCATTACTGCAAGTTCCTATGTGCACCTGTCACCAAAAATAATATTTTTTTGTTTGAGTACTACAGTTAGCTATAGGGTGGATACAAAGACACCTCTGTTCTGGAAATGACTGATGACCTCGAGAGGTGCACCCTGGACACTAACATGACCACATGCCACATGCATCAAGACCACCCTGTGATCATTTCTGCAATAAGCTGTCCTACTCTAGTTTTCCAAAGTCATCTGCAACAGATGGTGCAGTAATAATCCAAAATGGTGGCACAAACAAAACTCAGGCATAGTAGGTAGGAAATGAAGAATGATGTTTTGGCAGGGAAGTAGAGGGAACGACTACTAGGGAACAAGGTAGTATTTATGCCTAGACTACACATAATAGCAGTCAGGGAGTGAGTGCCATTGCTCTCTTAAGCTTCACCTCTCTAGCTAAATGGGAATCAGCCCACTCCTATCTCCAACACCTACAAAATCACTTGGGACTTTCCACAAAACAAGAGTTGCGCAAGGCCTGACAGTTTCTTTATTGTTGTTTAAGGGGAAAACCTTGCAGATTTCTTTTTTCAGAGCAAGCTTTTCTGCCTGATGTACATCTCTCTCTTCTTAGACTTGGGATAACTGAGAATGCTGGTATAAACTCATTAAGCATGGAGGTTTTTGTAGGCTTCAGAATATCTTTTTTAAATACCACTGAATACGTTTTCAACATGTGTCTCCAGGTGTTAGAACTGTGTTTACAGGCAGTCTCATGATGATAAGAGACTATTTCAACCTGGAAAATCCCTTCAGGTATTAACAAGCTTTCTTCTTCCTTTTTAACCAACAGTTGAAATGAAAAAAAAAAAAAAAAGGAAGTTAGACTGGACACACAGATTTAAAGATTTAAAGTGACAGCAAATTCAGGAATAAGCAGAGTCTCCCATGCATTTCTGAGACCTTATCTCATTGCTTTTCTTCAACCAATAATTTCAAGGTCTTCATGCAAAACAACTGCATTAGAATCCCAATGATTTGATGTTTGACATTTCACTGGAACTTCTACTTTGCTGAAACAAGCAAGCAACCTATCTCCTTCATCTTCCTCTTGGCTAGCAGGGCCTTGTTCTGCTGGCTCAGTGCAGTTCTACCTTGTAACCATTTTTCTGGACTTTTCAGTTAGAAAAAACACCATCTCAAAAACTGTTAAAACTGCTGGCAAATGCTTCCTCCCCACCCCCTGTAACAGCTGTACTGTTGATTTGTAAAGGTCTGCAAATGTAAGTTTTGTGTGACTGTACTGAGAGAGGAGAGTGATCATCTCCAAAAAAATTCCTCCATAAGACTCTCAAAGGCAACTGCCCAAGCCAACAGTCTGAGATACCCAGCAACAGTAAAAGAGGGTGCACGTATTTGAAGAGAAGAATGAATTTAGTACAGAAAAAGTATTAAGTTACAAGAGGCCCAGGGATCATTAGAGGTACGAGGAGAAAGCATATTTCAAAAATATGAAAAGAAAAATCAATATATAACATGTCTGAAATAGCATGTAACAAAGCCTGAAAAGGATGTAAGCAATCAGATCAGCCATAAAGGCCGCTGTCAAGGTTTGGCCCTTAATCAGACTGATTCCAGAAGCAATCAGCACTTAAGGATGGGTTCATCTATTGATTTTGAAGGTGTTATTATTTCTTCTCTGAACTTGTCCAGATTACATTACCTCTGCCCATTCTTGATGAATGACTGTAAACATGACTCTCCATTGACAGAGGGTTGCAACTTAATCAAGGAGGAGATCATCACATGGCTTTGCTCACAATGGGAAGACTTCATTCTTGTATTTTTTATAAGCCAGATAGGTCAAGCAAGATAGGTTGAAGATATGACACCACTGTGTCCATGTGAGATAACATATGAACCTCAAAGTAACTTATTCAAAAGGGATTTCAGTGTGCTGTCCTTAGTTCAATTATGGGCCTGCAATCTAATTTTTCTGCATGTCACAGTGGCCACACAAACCTACACCATGGTCACACCTGTGAATTTTGAGACTAGAAAGCAGCTCTCTTCTGAAAGGGAGTATTACAGACAGAAATTAAGAGCCCTCAACCAGCAGTCCATGCTCAGACAACTCCTACCCTGCCTTAATATGAAGGGGAAGCAGACCTGAAAAAGACTGAAAGTAAGCTCCTAGAGCTTTTAAATAATGCTTCATACCTGTAAGCAGTATCTTTGTAAATAAACCAATTTAGTAAATTTGCAGGTATGAGAGGTTTGAGATACACAACTTCCTGGATTTATTATATAACAATGACAGAGATTATAGTCCTGCAGCCAGCCCAATTTAATTTATCCCAGTGGCTAGGCTCAAGGCCAGCTCCTGCACTAGAAAGTGCTTGACAACCTTTCTCCCACTGGTAGGTGGCATTCAGTGGCTGTTCATTTTGAACTTTCCTGATTTCAATACTTTCTTTCATCTCTCACCCTTTCCCAGTGAGCAATGATAATTTTAGAAGTCTGGGTGTGATGGGCAATAGGCAGACACAGCAGGTCCCTTATAAAAAGTAAAACATGGGCGTTTGCAGCAGTTAAAACAAGATGTATAAAATCCAAACGTCAAGGAAAATTAATTCTTTTGTAGCTTGTCTCAGCAGAGGCAAACTTTATGCGGCTTTGCATCTTAAAACACAAGTTTCCTTTAAAGTCTGCTGCATTTCCTCTGCTGATGTAAAAGAATCTCAGCGCACATTTTAGGACCTTTCTACTATGCCTGGGCTGAGCTTAAACATATCCAGCTGCTCTTTATTAGTTTACTTCAGGGGATCTTTCACAGCTGGGTTAAACCAGATTTACATATGTTTTGTTGAATATGCATGATTTCAGGGCTCCAGAGAAGTTGTTGTAGCCTGCAATGTGAATCTCTCATCTCCACAGTTCCCATTTCACTGCATGGAGCTCCTCTGATGGCACAGAACAAATGGGGTATTTTTTTTTCTGGTGTGGGCATTATGTATTCTGGGCAGCCCAGCGCCCTTCTGGAAGCAGTTTTTATGTACAGTGTCAGGGAAAGTGAAGCTGTCACTGAGAAATTCTGTGGCTTTCCTTCTCCTTTCTTACAGCCTGTTTTGAACTATGGCCTCTCTGCACAAGAGGGAAAAGTCAAGTTTTCTGAATGTCAACATAAGCAGCTCTGCTTAGCAGACTGAAGCTGAAAGCAGCCTTATGGAAGAAATGGGGTTGATTTTCAAACATTATGCATACAACCAAAAACCATGAATTGTTTAATCAGCTCCAATCTTCTTTAAAGATACAAAAATGGAAATGCTAGTTTTAAGCTACTTGTGTAACTGAACACGTCATAGCTGAACTAACAAAAGAGCCATCTATTAAACATCTAGGATGCTTAAATAATAAGACTGTGCCCTATACATCCTATTCCCTGAGGTCCTTGGAAAGAATTATCAAGCTGTCAAAAACTACGTGACCAAGCCAACAATGTTTACTCATACACATAGACTTTCTTTCTTTGAGATGGTCCTCCTGCCCACAGTTGGGCTGCTGGTACATGTTAGGAACATGGCTGGACTGCATGTTAGTTCTGCTCTTATAAAGAGGGAGGAATAAAATCAGTTCAGTCATTCAAATCCCAGCACCGTATATGCTGTGACAGAAAATGAACACTGTAGATTAATTCTTCGTTTCTGCAATACTCATGAACACTACAGGTTTAGTCAAAAGACCTGGATTTAAGAATTAAAACATGTTCCCAGGGTTCAGTAAAAGACAGGACTGCTTCTTGTAAAAATATCTGGAGCGCTGGCGCTGTAGGTAGAAATAAGCTTATACACATCTGACGTTAGGTTTATTATTTTTCTCCATCTTGTAGTCCTATAGCCTCATCTGCCTTTGAATACTGAAGAATTGCTATGAGTCTGAAGTAGTGGCTGTAACAGGCAGCAAGAACAATTCTACCGCTAGTCCTTTTTCTGTATCCAGTATTTCCCTGAGGGACTTCTTGTCCTGGTGCTGCTATCATCTCTCTCCCTCTCTCACATAATTTTCTGTCTCCAGTGGTGGCTTCTTCCATGCATTTTCTCTTTTGTCTGTCAAATTTATAGTCCTCTATTTTTTAACCTACTTTCTCCCTCTTGTATGCAGTGCTTGCATATTTATACTTTGATTATGTAATTTAGTTGATGCTTCTTATTTGCACACATTTTTTAATGTGTTGGAGCACTTACACTGGCCCACCTGCTTCTCTGGATGATGCAAAACTGTAACTTTGTCTCAGGGGACATACTATAGTATGCAGGTACCTGAGCAAGCTCCAAAAGCGTTAGCCTGGAGCCAACAGCAATCTAGCTACAGTAATGTGTGCAAACCAAATTCTTCTCCAACATACATTCAGAGCTCACCCGGGCACCCTCTGACTGTCCAGCAGCAGGCTAGGCAGCTGTACCTGCAGCTTTGCTTTATAATGCATCTCACAGACTGCAGCGTTTCTGGAATACAACTCCCCCAGTCTTCCAATCAGTTCTGGTACTGGTTCAAATCTCCCCTTTTTGGATTTACTGTGCTGTTTGTTCATTTTCTGCTCATGCTCTTTATTAAGCCAGTATTTTCCTTTGCTGCAGGTTTTTTTTTGGGACCAAAACTTTGGGGGAAGCATATTTGGTGTTATTGAGTTGTCTTGCCAAGAGTAAGTAGTGATGAACTACTGTCTTTGCAGGTCTTGATGCTGGATAATTGAAAGTACTTTGGCATTATTTAGTTCAGCGGGTGAGAACTTCACACTGAGGTATACAAATCCCCCTAGGGTCCACTGGGTATGGAAAAATTAATTAGTCTTACTGGATGAGTGCCTAAGGGCATCGCCTCTAGCTTGGCCACTTGGGACAAAAAGCATATAAAGTGTGGAAGGACTGTAAGACCTCTTTAAGGCACTGAATAGAGACTAGTGTTTTATAGAGATAAAGCAGGATGTTATCTGCAAAAAAAGAGCAATGTTCTTTATGTTCTTTATTATGAGCTGTGATCGCCTAAACCTCTGGGCAGGGTCTGTGCTGAATGCAAGGGGTTCAATGGAGAGAGGACACAGAAGAGGGGACAGAGGGCACCCTCGCTCTGGGCCCTTCTTTGAGAGCATCTGATTGGGAGCTATTCAGCAACAAATACACATGATGAATTGTTGAACTGTTTGATGGAAGCTATAAACTGATGGCAGAAATTAAATTTCTCCAGTGCTAACCACAGGCTCAGAGAAACTACCAACTGCCTATTCTGCATCAAGTGACAAGACCACTTTTGTTAGCTTCTTTAATGTAGTCAGTGGTGCTCACACTTTATTCAGCATTTATAACTTCTGTGTCAGATCAGCTAGAGAGACTGATGAGTTTGAATTGCTAAGCAGAGGGGGAGAGACAGGTAGCTTGCTCAATTTTTTTCCATAATTTCTTACAAAATACATTCATTATATTAACTGATGTGAATGACTGTGTTCTAAATTGGGATTTTTTTCTTTCAGGATTACAATTATGCTTGCTTCCAAACAGGAACTCAGTGAAGTTTTCTGATTTTAAGAATAAGGAAACACTTGTAAAATATGTGCTTCTCAAAAGACTTTTGGAGTTAGTTTATTGAAGGCTTGAGTGTGCTGCCATTTGGGAGGCATTTCACTGCACTCTTAAATTCACTGTCTGAGCTGGTACTGTCTGCATTTAGTAACTGCAGAACTTCAGGCTCTCCAGAAAATCCCTCTGTTTCTTCCTATGAGAACATGATGGTGAATAACAGTATCTTTGTAGGGCTTTAAAAATGTGTCTGTTCCCCCCCCCCCTTTTTTTAAACAGCTATTCTTTTATATCACAATTGTGGGTAAGATGGGACAGAGCATTAACAAGATGGCATATTACTAGCAGCATGCAGCTGGTGTTATTTCCAATTAAAAAAAACCTTCTTGGGCATATGAAAGAGCTGTCTAGTTTATGCCCAGTTGTGTCACTGTTACCAAGTTGCACCTTCACCTGAAATTTTATTTCCTAGAATATACTAATCCTTGGCTGTTGTGGGAAGAGTTATAACTTGATATCCACAGCTAACCATTTTGGTAGACATGGGAGGCTGGAACTGGTCTGGAGGCTATCTGTTGGGACTGTTTTAGAATATATGCGTATTCTTCCCTGCCAACATAAAGTTACTGATGAATGTGCTATACGGTGCCATTTCAAAATGTTTCCTGAATTGTATAGCTTTGCCAGAAATGTACCTTAATATTCCCTAAGCAACTTCCCTATGAACTGCCCTAGCTCTCCTGAAGTCAATGGACCTGTTAAAACTTGCTTCAGCAGAGACTCTGACCTATCTGAACTACTGGGGCAGAGAGAGCTGTCAGACTATCAGTTGGATGGTTAATGCACTTAGTGGTCATAGCACCGATGCGCAATGTGCATAGAATTGTTCAAGTATTTACTTGCCAGACTGTGACAAGTCTCTTCTGAGTATGGGCAGACTGACATTTTTCAAAAACTTACAACTTGGCCAAATTCAGCTTGTTTTCCCCTCACAAGTATGCCAGAATGCATGTTCTTGATACAATGGTAAATTTGCAGTTATCTGCTCCAAAACTTCTCCATAAAATGCACTGACGACTTTTTTGGTAACATGATAATAACATATTTTCCCCCTACCCTCTTTCTCAGATACTGTCATAGAAAAATTCAGCACACATGATTAAAATCTAGCAAAAGTCACAGCAATAGATATTGAGGTCCAGAGACTGGAGTGTCTCATTAAATGACTACTGCAGAGCTCAAAGTAACACATACCTAACCATCTTGCTAAACTAAGGATATTCATAGGAAAGACTACTTTCCAAATGGAATGACATTTTTTATCTGCATTTAATATTAAATAAAATTAAGATGGCGAAATCTAAATTATACCCTCTCAATTTTTTAATTAACTGCATGCTGTTAATCAGTAAGCTCCAGTCCATCCTGACATGAAAGAACTAAGTTTGCCTTTTTTACAGTCTTAAAGAGAACTAAGTACAAAAAGTAAAAGTCAGGATCCTAGGCAGAGAATGGGATATTGATACTGTTCACTCAAGGCTTATCTATATGAAAAGAACATAAGTGGTATTTTGTAAAGAGGCAGGCAATTAATAAACAGTCCATAGATCATACTAAAAGTACTCTGAACCAGGACAGTCAACATTTACATTGTCATAAAATTACTACAAGACATCTTCCCCATTATTTAATATAATTATTGAATCTAGGCACATCCTATATAAGAAAAATGAATTATTCAAATATCTTCAATTTAACAGCGTATTGACATTTTAATTAAACACTGGTATTAAATTAATACCAAAAGGCGCTTTAAGACTCCTTCAACTTTTCCGCTATTAAATCCCTTCAATTTTCATAGTCATTTCAGAAATCTTTTATTTAAAGGGTTAAGCTCTTTTCTGCCAATTCAGCATCTTTGCATTGCACAAAGTCTCCCTATAGTCAATATAAATGCCATAAAAATGGAACTTGGTGTTACTGAACATCCTGCCCGCCAATTATTTTCCACTATTTCCCGACAGGGTAGTGGCCCTGTGGGGCCAGCATACCCTACAGCGAATTCCCAGCTCTTGATAAATATGTCAGAATGAAACGGGTCAGCCCAGAGCGTGGGGCACCCTGTGCTCCTCCGCAGGGCTGTCCTCCCCGGGTGACTGAGGATGAATGCAGCTGAGAATTGCATCCGGCAGACAATAGCGCTAATGCCCTGAACTCTGAGCAGCTGCCTTGACAAATTACATGTGGCCTCTTTTATTGAAAAAAGTAGATCAAGGTCCTGGGGCAATGACAGTTTTTGCCTGTTTGAGTAAGGCAGGCCTCTATTGCTCATTGCAGTCTGTAAATGGATAGCCTGACTTCAAATCTAGGCAGCTGGACAATTACAGGTCAAGGATACCTGCTGTTTCCGGCAGCCACATCTGACATTTGATGAGCTCTATTTTAAAATTTACTCTTCTTATACTTGCAGGATCCAGTAATTTGGAGATATACTCAGAAAGAAGAGCTCTGTCAATAATTTTCATAACCAGGAGTTGCACACTGAGACAACATCTTCCATTATCAATGTTGTCTTTTTTTGGTACTAAATAAATGATAAGTCCCTTGCCTCTTGGTTCAAGCCTTGCTACTCATGGTTCCACTTCTGCTAGTTATACCTGAAATCTGTTGCTTCTTACAGCTCACTGCCAGTGGAGTGCAGAAACATTTTCATTTCTGAAAATTTTAAGTTAGCTCCAGTGATGAAGTGTAGGCATTTGTTTATGTGAGTGGGACAGGCAGTTGGTGTGTTTTGGAATAAACCCCCTTCATTATCTTGTTTTCCTGATCCTTGCCCATCTCTCATTGTGGAGAGTGCTCCTCTCCTACAATTTCAAAAGATCTTATGGAAAAATCTGTGAGTAAATGAGTTGGGGACTTTTTATTTAAGGCTTGAAATGAAAATGAGCCACAGAGAAGACACACTAAACCACTGTCCTGTATTCTATTACAATCCTTTTTTTGATTAAAATTGGTTTAAGAATAAAGCCCTGCCCATGGATTTGGTTTCTGTTATCTTTTCTGCATGCCTAGCATTAGCCTCTTCTTTGTCTCTTCATTCTTGTTCCCATACAAACTTACAAAAACATAGTGAAAACAGGTTTGCAGAAAGTCTGTTGTCAGAAACATCCTTCCAGCAATCATCATCTTTCATCAGTTTCATATACAATTTCCATTTTATTAATTAGCACCTTGTTTTCTATTGCTGCTGCTTAAGCTTGGGTATGCAATCTGAGATGATTAGGTGTCTCTAGCTCTGGGAACAGACAGCTTGTACATGCAAGACAGACAGAACAGAGACAGGATCAGTATACATTTCTCCGGACAAGTCTGTCATGTTCCTGTAGTCCTGACTGTGCAGCCCCCTTTTATATGTCACAGGATACCTGCAATTCCAACACAGTGAGCTCACTGGCCTTCTGACACCTTTTCTAGTTATTAGCCTGGTCTTGTCATACAGATATCTGACTACTATAAACTCTACTGAGAAATTTGGTCCCATTTAACTGTTAACAATGGTTTTCTGGTGCTTATCTGACATGGAGCCGAACAGGTATCCCACAGCAGAGGACCCTGGCATGCCGCAATTGGTTTCTGAGACATCCTATTCCTGGACAAGTTGCTCATTAGAGCCATTCTAGATAAATATGGGGTTGTTTTTAACGGAAAAAAAATTTAGTATTCCACCTAAGGAGCTACTGTACGTGACAAACATAAATAAGGTCTCCTCTATAAATAGGGATGTTTACAATAATCTAATGCTAATTCACCTAAGAAAATTTTAAGAAAAAAAATCTATAGGGCTTTGTTTAGCACAGACTCATCCAACCAAACTCTGTTTAAATCCTAATGGGAAAAGTAATTAGGTTTTAATCTAGATATGGATCTATAAAAGTTTAAATGGACTAAATCCTGCACCACTTTATATCATGTACATGAAATTCTTTTGTGAAGCATTACAGCTCCGAGTAATCAAATCTCTCACTTCAAATCTCAGACAAATGCTACAGAATCATAGATAGTAAGGACTAATTCCACATTCCCTTTCTCACACCACTCTTAACTAGACTGTGAGCAAAATACTTAAAAGTATAGAAAATGAAGGATCAGGTCTGATCTATCTTCATCACTTCCTCAGCACCTTAGAGGGCTAGCAAACTGCAAAGTTCAGTTTTGTTTGTGTGGACAATGTCTGGAGACAGAAGAGAGCAGCAACAACAGCATGTGCATTTGTGTAACTTCCTCAGGCACATATGCTTTGAGTTTACAGCTTTTCCTTGGTCCCATCAACACAGAACTGACTACAGTGCAGCTCCTTCTTTGATTAGCCTAACACGTTTTTTAGGATCAGTCAGTTACTTCTGAGATTGCCAGAACTATGATAGGAATCAAATACAGAATATATGCCTCACTTTGAAAATACAACACTCCCCCTCAGACCTGCAAACACTTACTCAAGAGATAGTCTTGATAAATTTTGTGCCACTTTAAATGCCCTTCTGAATTATTACAAAATGCCAGCAGGAAAATAATGACTTTTCCCTGCTTCCTCCGATAAAACATGTTTGGAATCTTTTATGTCTTTTTAGGTGTATGTTTAGCATATAACAACATTTTGTGTAAAAATATACTCTGCACATGTACTTCCTGGTGCAGAACTCAGCCCTCCTGTGATGAACACCAGTTGTTTAATTTATGCACAAAGAGTCTGCAGCTTTGCTTTACCATGGAATTTTTTCTTTCATTTCATCTCTATTTGTAAAGTATTTTGTTAAATCAGCACTTTACACTCTTTATCATAACAGTACCTGAAGTTCCACATAATTCTGTCTCACTGGAGCTGAATCTGCCCTAACATTTGCAAACTCTCCAGAGACAAGCATTGTCAGTGCTTGGCAAACCTTTCAAGTAGTGATAATCACAGTAAAAATTAATAACACTGACACTTGTATACAGTAAGAAACATTTTCTAGAGTCAGATTTTGAAACGAACAGCCCTTGGGCTCCCCAATAACAGTCCTCTCTGTACATGTGAGCTGACTATTGCTAATGATGCCTATGAATCCTGTATCAGAGGAAGCGTTGCTGTTGTTAATAGAAGTTTAAAAGAAGATTCTACCAGACACAGTAGCTATAGTAGCATTCTTGACATCCAAATACACCAGCAACTGTAAACTCTATAAACTGTGTGCATCGTGTCCCGTCTCCAGTCAGCCTTCTACCTTCGTTATGTGGATATCGACAAAAGGTTTGTTAAAGAAAGGGGAGACCCACATTGTAATCTTTACTTACATGAGTGCTGAGACAAGTAAGAAGACAAGTATTAAGCCTCCTGAGAATAACCCTACACTTTCATCTTTCAATGCCCAGCTAAACCATCTCCATCTGAATACTGCAGAATAGATATTGTAGCAGAACCGAGACATTGTAAGCCACATTTGCAACCAATTTGTCAACACCGTGATTAAAGGGTAGGCTCCAGACATCTAGGGAGTGAGTGAGAAAACTGAACAGTTGGCTATGTTTGTGCTAATGAATCCAGGACTTGAAAAGCATCAGGCACTTCTAAAGAAAGGCAGGACGGATAGGAGACAGTAGAGAAGGGCCAGCAGGGTAATGGGGCGGGGGAGGAGGGGAAGGCCAGTTATTCCTGAAGAAAATCGCTCCATTTTCTTCATACAGGCCTTTCCGCCAGCCACATGTAGGTACTCCCCACTTTGTTAGTAGGACTACTCTACGGAGACAGAGCGCCAGGGTACTGCTCAGAGTGTACAGGGTAAAGCCTTGGAACATTCCACGCGGGGAGCCTCCTTATCACCGGGGGGGGGGGACACTGAGTACAATGGCAGCAGAAGGGAGGGTTAGACTTGGCAAGGTAAGGACAACTGTTCGGACAAAGGTGAGAAACACATAATTAAATTAACACTAAAAACATAGCAAGAAAGAAAACAAAACATAAACATACTCTGGAACATGGGAGGGTTTTTTGTTTTTTTTTTTTGTTTGTTTGTTTTTGTGTGGAGGAGATGGAGAGGAAAAGGAGGGTGCAGTTTGCCCAATCAGAGCTGATTTTGCATTCTGCAATACGAAGGGTGGATTCCTTAATGGCCAAAATGAAAATGCCAGAGGGATGGCAACACATAGTTCCCACTCTATGGGTTGCACTACGCATTTTCATCTTGGCAAGAAATGCGATGCAGCTCAGAAACAACAATCCCAGAGTATATTTAGCTACTAAAGCTGTGGCACACAAATGTCACATTCCCATGAGTCAACCCTTTTAAAGAACCCCCTCTTCACACCCCCACAGATATTCACTGAGATGCCTGCACTGAATTAAAAGTGAAGCATATGGATGGATGTGACATCATCAAAGTACCCATGTCACAGAAAAGAAAGCAGCAAGTGGATTCTGTACAATTAGTACGATCAGTGAGAAGTCGTTTGTGAGCGCAGAAAAAGAAAGAAAACACTGTCCAAAGGATTAAACACAACCAATGAAGAACACCACAAAGCACTTTGCAAAACAAAGAGAAAATGTTAAAAAAAAAAAAAAAGATTTTTTTTTTCCTTTGTGAATGTGTGAGGGTAAAAGAAATCACAGCAAAAATGAAAACAGAATCTTCATAAAAGGATAGTAAGCTTAACATTTTCTGATTTAATTTTGCGTAAGAACTCTTTTCTTTGCCCTTTAAAAGAAATAAATCAATATAATTTTGGAGCCGACCGGCTCTAACTGGGCAAGGTAAGGAGTAACAGCACACAAGTAGACGGTAATGGTAAACAACCATGCGGTCACCTCTGCCGCCATTGTTTTGATTGTGTGTAGACTGCTTCCAGCTTTGTCAATATTCATAATTAGGCACCAAAGAATGCATGATATTTAAATGGCCCTGTCAAGTGCTAATAAGGCTCTTTGGTAAACATTACACCCTGGGGAGGGAACCATTCAATGTAAGCCACCTCATCAGTCAGTGTATTGAAGTGAAAACAATTAGAATCCAACAGCTATACATTTATTAATATTTTCACTGCATGCTCCTCTGAAAGCTGCTACTGGCATACAAGATGCTTTTAAGAGGTAGTCTTCCATCTATTAAGCACTGCTTTGCAAAAGATTTGTGAAATATGGAACCACACACAACAAATAGTGCCATTAAAATGCATAAACATCTCTGCATTCCTCTAGGGTATATTAAAGGCCAGATCTTCCACTACTGGCGATTTCTGACACACCTCCATGACTGATGTCAGCAGAAGACCTGGTCTCAAGGATCTCCTCCTTCCTTCCTCACCAAGTCTGCTTAATGACATCCCCTGCTCTCATGTGGAGAAGAGAAAGACACCACTATCTTTCGAAAGAGGGAACACTGCATTTTCTAAGAAATGTCCTCTCATCTCAAGCATTTTGAATACCAGGATGTTACCAAGAGATTGGACAGAAAAAAATGCTTATTTTTCTGCTGTCAGCATTGTCACTGATGTATTTCTCAGAGTAAAGAGGAGTGACGGGTAAATCACATGCCATCTTTAGAAGGGCATACAAGTTTTTTGTTTTCCCTCCTCTATATACATGATACTCAGAAATTGCTTTTTCTGAATTGCCCATCTGAAGCTGAGGAGCAAGGGCTGAGGAACAGGGTTCAAATTCAAAAAAATAAAGCTGGTACCTCAAATTAGGCTTAAGCAAGGACTGGGAATCTGAGCTTTTCCCTTCAACACCCTCAGTCCCTTGCCACCTAAGCTATGGTTTTGAGCTTGGGTACTGCAACTGCCTGAAATTCTGCTTCTGCACAAACTCAGCAGCCCAATGGTCTGCAGAGTGCTGAGGAGCCTGTGCTTAACTCACATCTAAGCTTGATCATGTTCTAGAAATTTACTGTCTTTGCCCCATAGTTTTTGCAGTTACCTCCAAGTAAGTCTAAAGGATTAAGCTTTGAAAAATATCTTGGAACAGTAGCCACTTCTAAATCCCAGCTGAAGGAAGAGGAAGAAATGGCAGTTTCTCCCTACCTTTTTTTTTTTTTTTTTTTACAGGAAGGGCTAATTGCTGGAAGGTGGGAAACACAAGTTCACATCCTCTGCCTGAGGGAATTCAAACCTTTGTATCCCCTTTTCCTGCCACCAAACCTAAAAGCCAGGGCTTCTAGATTAATTGTCACCATGGCCTCTTAGGAAATATTACTGGATCTCCTGCCCAATTTGACCAGTCTCCTCAGCTGGAAAAGTGCTTCAGGCTCCAAGCCTACTGGGCCAGCCAGGTGATATACATTGCCTTCATGGCTGGGAACTGTGAAGGTTCTTTGTAGTCAACCCTGGAGAATCCAGTGAGAAATCCAGGATATTCAAAGGACTGTGGGAGGCACTGTGTGTCTGGAGCAGTTGTGAATTCCAGGCACTATGAATTCATAGTTTGGGTCCAGACTGCTGTCAGCTGTTTGTGCAGCTCTGCTAAAAGCTGTTCTGCAATGTTAACATGCTTACTACCCTCTGCTTAAACTCTCCACAGCACATGTAGAGAATTCAGAGATTCAATGGGTCAGAGAGAGGGGAAGGAGCATGATTTAGTAACCTAGTAGCTTGAGCAGAAAACACAGAGCAGGAGGTCCGGCATACTAGTAGCTTCTCTAAGAACAGCTGATGCTTTTATCTAATGACTTTTTCATGTAAAATGCATGAACAATAGAGACTGGAATCCACATTTCAATTAATATTTTAAGTGTTTTATATAAAGTATTCATAGCAGCAAGGGCTGAAGCCCATGTGTGTCCTCACCCGTGGTGCATACCCTAACCACTCGGCAAGTGAGTTCTGCTTATAAACATCCTCCTTCTGGCCCACTGTGTACTTAATTAGTCCGTACAGGGTGGAACATCTTCAACAGAGAAGAGACTGAAAGAACAGACCTGAGAACACCCTAGAGAAGAAGAACAGGGAGTCAAATTTCTCCAGGCAGAGGAGCTATTTGGATCTAAGTCTCCAATTTACAAAGAAACTATTTTAACCTCTTTGAGATACTGATTAAAAAGAGCTGATAGAATGATGAGGGCCATCATAAACTGATGGAGCACCATCACCCCTATTTAGGAGAAGAACTTCTCCTTTTCTAAGCAGCTCAAGTGGCAAGTTTAGGCAATTTTCTGCCTAATTCTCCTCATGTATAGCAAAGGAAGACTGGAGGCCAAGTGACAGGGCTGACACTTGTATTAGACAGAAGAGTGCTTCAAAGTGAAGCACGGTACTCAACACTTTGAAACAACACCTAAATTCTAACCTTTTGAGGCTTTAAAAATGCTACACAGAATCTGTCTCCCCCAGCAGTCACCTAAGTGTCTTTTGAAATAAGCTAACGATCTCCTCAGCTCCGATTCTCAAAAGTATTTGATGCTCAGGTCTCACTGAAGACATTGGGACTTAGGTCCAGTTACTAGGACCTGTGTTATTTCAACTCTACTGAGTTAAATTAGTGCAAACCTTTGTGCTGCAGTACCTCTGTCTGTCAGTGAGAGTACTGTTGCCCTAACTCAGACAGAAATAACGTGAAATTAGCTGCGATCTGTTGTGCCGTCCCGGGAATTCAGACAAAAAGGCAATGTAGAAGTGCACACTTAAGAACGATGGAAAGCCACAAATCTTATGTAGTCAGACAACAGGGAAGATCAAGTTTAAACAGAGTTAAATCCCCACTGTCTCCCTCCTCTTCATCTACATGCACAACAAACTGCAAAGGCATACACTTCTATTTGTTTTGTGTGGTTTCCTTAGGCAGCGAGTATCTAAGACTGAGTCTGAGATTGGCCATCTAGTTTCTGCTTTACGATAAGCTTTTAACTATAGCGAAGGAGTTTTATTATGTTACTCTGAGCCAGCTGGAAGCGGTTACACCTTAGTCCTCCCCCCCCTCCCTCTCCACCACAGGAAGTCATTTCCAAGGCCTTACCCTTCTTGTCTTGATGATTATGGGATGAAACTGCCACATACGGATCTGTATTTTCAGATGAGTGAACCGGATCCTTCCAATCCAGCATGCGTCCCCTAGCATCATAACCCTGTCGAGCGCGAGAGTCAGAAGTGGTGGTGCTTGGAACTAGTGAACTGGAGTGTCCTGTTTACATTATAAATACAGTTAGGGAAGACAAGTCTCATTAGTCACTTACCACACTATCTCAGGAGGTAAGCATCGCTTTTCCTCAGTGATGGATGAATGTCTTAGACTCAGCAATGTTTTAAAAGTCTTTCAAAGCACTGCCCAAAGGAAGTACAGAATTTGAACCTTTCAGATCAGCCAGACAAACCATTGTTAATAGGTATGCACACGCCTTTGGCTGCGGCTGAATTCAAAGCTGTGTGTTTTTACTCAGCAGAGTTGAATGAGTGCAGAACAGTGTGAGCACACTTCATTTGAGTCAAATGTTCTTTCAGCTGAATTCAGTATACAGCCTTGACTGACACTGAAGTGTAAATCCACAACATTTGGCAATTGTTTTGTTAAAAAACAACTAAAAAAAACAATTTAAGTGTTAAAACGAAACAACTTCTAATAAGGCCAAAACTAAAGGGAAATGCCAGATGAACTACAAAATGATGTCATCAGCAACTCTCTGCCTCCTGTCCCAGAGGGGATAAAAGGCTGCCCAGAACCTGTGTGTTCGCACTGGGGCATTGCCCTTCGGATGGCACACGTACAAGGCCTGTCAGCGGCTCACACCCACGCGCACGCTCTTCATGGGTCTTGTCCAAGGAGATATTCTAAAATGGCTCTGAGATAAGGAGAGCCAGCAAGAAACTGAACATTATTTCTGCTCGAATTAACAGTGAGGGCAATACGTTACTATGTGAATCTGTTCAAGAATTCATGATTTCAGCAGCTACTGCTACAGCCTTCAAATCACATTTGGCTATTAGCCCTCTTTAGGCAGAGATTTGGCATTTTTATTCATTCTGGACCCCTTCAAACATTCACTTGCCCTTTTTAAGGAGAAATGTTTAGAATCTAATCCACTTCCTATTCGTCACATAGGTATTGAAGTTCAGCACAATCATCTTGACTGGAGAAATTTAGGAGAAGTTTATAGCCTTGTTTCACTAAGTTTTACTGCTATCCTAGACATCATTATTGCTGTTCTTAATAAGCATGCTGAGGAAATCCCTTCTGATTGAGTACACCCTAACAAACACCATGTTTACAGAACATGCCCTGCTGGAAACACAAGGCAATATTAACAGCAGTTTGGCTTGGGCAGAGAAGTATTTGTAAATTAATGTCCTTTACAGCTATATCCCGAGAAGTACCTCAGCACCCAAAGTGTGATGTACTTGCTGTCTAGGTCTCTGAATCTAAAGTTGCAATCTGGAACTCCCAAACTCCAGTAACACCACAACATTTTGACCTTAAAATTCCAGGTGTCTCTGAAAGTTCCCTTTTGGCATGTGATCAAAATGAGTCATTTTCAGCAGGACTCAAATAGCTCTGGTCCTAGTTAATTTGCCTGGCATAACTACATTTCCCTTTACCTACTTTCCTTAAAGAACCCAACAAGACAGGCATTTTCAAAACATGCTCAGACTTAAACTAACAGAATCAGATTACTCACAGATAGAAATGGTGATAATGCTTTCTTTCGAGATCCTGCTAGATAGGCTCATACCAGCACTCCTTTGCTCCCCGCTTCTTTCGAACAGCCTAGCAACTTAGTTTTCTTTCCTTAGATGGGAGTCTCCCTTAGAGAGGAGTCCACTTACCAGGCTACAGGCTGCTCTAGCAGGGGACTTTCCATTCCTTCCCTTATGTTGTATCAAAAAAAGAACTGCTCAGAAAAAGAATTCACAGCTCCATGGGGCAGAGATACAGCAACAAAAGGAGCCCAAATTTGGAGCCTCATGGCAGCAACACAAGGAACCCAAATTTGGAACCTCATGGTGAAGGCATAAAGCTGGGAAGGAAGGAGACTGTGCTTCAGTGTTTTATACTAAACAGTCACTGGATAAAAATAAAGCTTTGAGAAACTGTATCTAGAAAAGGCTGATTTTGGTGGCTTCTGAATCTTAGCCATTCTGGACTCTGCTCTGAGAAGCTTAATTCTCTGCTGTGCATAGAGAGTCGATGTACCTAAGATGCCTAATTCCATTCTAGCAAATAAAAATCTAAATGTTGGTCACCAATGTTAACAAGCTTTTCAATGCACCCACGTCCTTTGTTTTATCTAGCCCTTTTAACGCTTCACAAGGTTGAACTATCAATGAAGTTGCCAAAAAGCTGTAACTTCTACTAAGATGCTGCTATGATTTAAGGAAGTCCTGCTGAATATTAATGATCTTGGAAAAGATGTCTGTGCTATTCCATATACTTTCGAGGGGCCTTTCTGATTTACTGCAAAGGATTGTACTCTGAATTGTATTTGGACAGCACTCTGGACTTAATTTTGCATTTTGTTACACTTTGCAGGGAAAGTTGGTCAGATTCACAGTGTTTTCACTATGGATCCAGCCTTCAGATGCTACAGCTGATCATTAACATGATTAATGTAGCATGGATCTCAGGCTGAAGGATTAAACTGAGAAGGGCACTGTATTACCTTCTGTCCCTCATGATCGGAAGTGTGGTTTTCCACCCGCTGTCTTTCTTTAACACTGCAAATTAGAGGCTGTATTTTGTTTGAAGATGAAGTTTTTAAATGTTGCTCAAATAGAAAAGTGAAGCCAAGCAGATTATCCACTTCTAAAAGGTTTCCATAAGCCGCAGAGCATGGCTGGATATATTGGTAACAGTTAGACAGATGGATTCCGATCCAAATTTGCTGCCTGCTCTGCAGCAGTTCCACAGGGCTGCCTGTTTCCAACAGGACTGGTACAGATCCAGCTAGAGAAAGCATGTGCTCCCTTGAAGCAAGAATATGCTGGAGTGGTAAAGCTTTCACTTCTATACCATTTTATGCTTGTCAACTCCTGTACTCGTCCCCAAGAAATAAGAGAAACAATGGGACAGAAAACAGGCCAGAAAGTGGAAATTATGAGCTTTCCATGTCTTCTTTTCCCTAAAGACTAAACTGTACTGCCAACATTCATGGGATTCCAGTCTCCAAGTTAATACCTCATTCAACAACCACAATAATGTGTACAATATTTGGTCAGCCTACAAATAGTGCTGCACTCAACATAAGAAAGCAATTAGTCATAGCTTGATAAGGAAGTAGAAGAGAAGAAAGTCTTGCCAAGTAGCAGTCATATTTTATATATGCGTTTGATATGCATTTTATGCTCATATCTCTGTCCAGACACTTTCAATTTAGGTGTGTTCAAGTGGCAATTTTAAGGAAAAGCCATAAGTATGGTTAAAGAAAAACATTTCTTAATACAGTAATCTAGAGGAAATATATGCCTTAGGGACACATTTTCTGCAAAAAGATTTCCTGAACCATATGCTACAAATACATGGAGAACTCCTTGGTAATGGAAAGCTAAGGCTTTGTGATGATATTAATGTGTACCAGATGGTGGTTAGGTAGAGAAGGGTTTCACACAAATGTGAGAAATCAGACTATATGCTCTGTTACTAATGTGTTAGTCTAGTACACATTGAGAAGCAATTTTCCACATGTATTGAGACAAACTTTCTTCCATTTGATTTACTAGAGAGAGGAAGCAGGGCAGGAGCAGATTAGAGTTTAATAACCTTTCTCACTTGTGTGAGAGCCATATTCTGCAAACACTTACTACTGGGCAGTGGCTGGTCCCATAAGCAATATTACTGTGTCTTGTGTTTGCATAGTCAGTCCCACCGTGTGAAATCACCTTTAAGCAGAGTGGCACCACAGATGTATGAGCTAGTTAAGTGACTCTCATAAACAGAGAAAAGACTGAAGTGGCAGGCAACCTAGTCCTGGTCCTTTCACTCACAGCCATTATTAAACCTTCACAATGTGCCGTATAGCTTGCAAAACATAATGGGCCTGTTTTTCATTACACCATTTTTACCACTCTGACTACATAAATAGGCTTTGCTGTAATTCAAGGAGGCTTTAGCATATGTGACATGCGGCCAGTACCTCTATTTTGACATAGGCTAGGTTTTAATACACCTAAACATCTAAAATAACAATTCTGCCTTTGTTTTAAAACAATCCATCTGAAAAAACTGCAGGTACAGTGCTTTCTAAACTTCTCTGTTTAAAGCAAATATGTAAAAACAACATACACTTAAAAAAAACTATTTTAGGTGCTTCAATTATTCACAAAACTTTTCATTTGGAATGCTGTAATCACAGTAATACATGGAGAGTAAAAACACTTCATGTCTATGAGCATGGATAATGATTCAGAAGGGCTGCACTTCTGTAACTACAGCTCATTCTGAAGTGTACTTGTAAAATATAAGGAGATTTTTCTTCTGCTTTAAAACAAAGACAGGGATTCAATATGTATTTGATAGTTGTTCTAATATGCACAAGTCATTAGGATACTAGAGGTTAAGATGTCCACACAATATCCTATTAACAGCTATAGCAACCTAATTAGACAATTAGAGGGAAAGGCTAAATCAATACTACAGAGGAAGAAAGGAATATGGCTAGGGGGTAAAGTAAGGGCCCAATTCACTAAGAATTGATATTTCCAAATGTAATTGAAGCTGCTTACAATTTTGCAGAGGAATCTAGCCTAACCTTTTTATTCAAGTCAGTGGCTCTTGCATCATTTCTCTCTGACCTTCTGCAGCCAGACCTTCAGCATGCTATCTTCTCCTTGGGTGTGAAAAGGGAATGTACTTGAACAGTCATCTGTGGACTCTGCACTTTGTTGCTTGTTTACAACTGATCTTGTGAGGTTGCCCCAGAAAAGGGAGCCCATCTGCCAAATTCAGGAGGAGGCTGATGCCAAGAATACAAAGATTAAGGTCTTGATTCTCCTTTCACTTACACTGGTACAGATTGGCAGTAAGTCCACTGAAGTGAGCTGATTTATACGAGTATAAATCAAGTGAGAGGAGAATTAGGCTTTAAGACATCTTTTGCATCTGGAGTTTCAGATGCCTTTGGATATATTTAACCCACCAGATCCAAAGGGCACCCCGAGCATTCACTTGATTGGCATTCTGGTATACCTCACTGTTCTGAGGTTTAATCCATTATGAAATACCATTTACTTATGCATTTAATTGTATTCAATAACACAAAAAGCACCATTTATAAAAATTTAGCTTTCTCATGCAAAAAAAAAAAGACTCAGAGCAGTCATAACAGAAAACATGAGCATATTTACTGAGACTGGTTTACTGAGTAATATTGGAATTTTTTTTTTACACTCCTCATGTGGAAGATGAATAGAGGTGACTAATACATTTTCCTTAAGTATTTTGCCTGAGTGCATAGTAGGTGAAAAGACTGACTGCCAGCTATGCAGTAACATCAGAACTGGTATTTCAACTGAACTCATAAAAGAAGAGCTGTCTTGCCTAGTGACCATGTATCATGATCTACCTGAGGAATGTCAGTGAAATCACCTGTGAAAGACAGGGCATGAATGAGAACCAAACAATGTTGGCTCAGCATTTCTCCATTGCCTCTGGTAGTAGGATCCTATTTTAAGAACTGAGTTCAGTAAATGGCATCTGTGTTTGGGCTTGACATGGGTAGACAGTAGAACTGACTCCTTTTGTTACCTATGCCCTTTGGGACTGCAGCTTTTTTCACTTTGCCTCTCATTTGGGCCTTTTTCCTGATTCTATGGTCAGATGAAATGATTCGCTTTTGCTAGAGTCCCTATTACTATGGTAGCAAATGGGATCCAGAACTACAGCCCCACAGCTACAGCTGTGTAGCCTATTGGTGCACTTAGAAGTGGGAATCCCAAGACATTCCTGGTACATCAGCACTATGCCCAAGGCCATTTTCTTTTTCTTCAGACTCAGCAGTATGGATTTCATTATTATTCTTTAATTACTGCTTTGTGTATTGGAAATATAACAGTTTTCAACTGAAAGAAAGTACAAGCTGTATATTCAGATGAAACCATCAGCCTTCCATACATTACAATGTCTCAACTTGTCTTTGATTTTGCATATACTGCCTTCACTGGTTTTCATTATCATACTTGCAAACAAGTTTCACCTGTACATTTTCCATTTCCTGATAATAATAAAAAATGGGGAATTTATTTCTTTTTAGCACTGAGCAGTATTACTGTGCCTGCAGTTATTTATATTCTGCTTTACTGAGCTGTTGTTGGTTCTGTTTTGTACTTACATATTTCGCAGGCACAAGACGAAGGGATCAATCTAATGTGCACCATCACAACTGCACACTAACCTATATCTAGTTACATTCAGCCAAACATATGGTAATTGCCCCAGCTTTGATGGACTGTTAGTCTTGTACTGCCTCAAAGAAACCTCACAAGTAAGCTCCCATCCCATACAGAAATTTGCCACTGACTTCACTGGGAGCAACACTACACATCCTCTTAGCTTGTGAGTGCTTGTCTTTGTTCAGGCTGTCTACAAAAAGAAGCTACTGCAATGTAATTCTAGGTTTGAATTTAAAGCAATTATTTATTCTACAGTAATTCCCCATGTAGACACTTATTCTGCACTCCAAGTGCCTACTTATACTTTAGTGTAATCCACTTCCAAACAGACTGAGCAAAGTGGTGCAAATCTGCACTGTGAATGCAGATTAACAGTTGCCTGGAGGGAGACTACTACTCTAGGCTACCAGGAATGCTCCTCTTCAGCTCTGGTCATTTAATTTGTTGTGTGAACCCCTTGTTCTCACAGACCAGACACCATCAGGGCATTAAGATATTGCAAGTGCAGGTGACATAAATGACTCACTGTAGTAGTGACAGAAACCTTTAAGATTCAAGGCATAATCCAGCCACAGCTGATGTGGTAACAGCACAATTTTCCTCATAAAAGCTCTTTCTTTAACCCAGGGACGGTTCTGCTCCTTTCCCTGAGGTATCAGTGACTGGCTGCTGTCACAGTCAAGACACCAGCCTGGACAAATCACGAGTGGGATCCAAGGTGCTATCTTCTTTTTTCCAGTGAACAGATAAGATGTATCACTATACCTAAGTGTTCTTCTCCTGAGTGTTCAGATGAAGCATGCTCTTTATCATGTTTGCTGGAGTGCTGTTAAAATTGGCCAAACATGACTTTAATTCAATTGAGTTGACTTGACTTTAATTCAGTTGAGGAAGGACTAAGAAAAGAGGGACTGAAAGTCAAGAGGTACGGCTTAACCCTATTTGCAATTAGTGAATCAGGCCCTCAAAAACAAGACAAAACAAATAAAAAAGGGTAATGACTATTTGAGGACAGGAACTACTAGCTAACACAAGGATCTGGGGAGAATTTTTTAAAACATCCATAAACTGACCATACACTGTGTTGTAAGACATTTCATGATCAGGTGAAGCAGTTGAAATGTCTATGAAAAAAATAAATTGGGAAGAAACATTAAATAAAACAGAAGCGTGAAAATACTTCAAAGTTTAGTAAAAATGATTCCTCCAGAATTGACTTGCTGACAATAAATAATGAAACTAAGAACTTCCTTACCATTCAGGGCTACGAAGGAATCTGAAAGACAAATAACAGGGGAAAAATCATTATTTCTCTCTCTTTTTTTTCTTTTTAATTGTTTGCTGCTAGCAACCTTTTATGCTTCAGCTGATATTTATATGTATGTGATTAGTACCCTAAGGACCCAGGCAAAACCAACATTCAGACATACCCGAAAACAATGTCTGACCTTAAAGTGTTCATAACTGGCCCTCTGCAAGGGATACCAAGTCAGAAGACCAGTTTTCTCTCTGCCATGGCTGTCTTTGCAAGATCAAGTCCTAATTTAAATGCAAGGCACATCAAGTGATGCAGCCAGCAGTGTGAGTCAATGAGGACAAAACTCACACGATACAAGATCACATGAAGTAGTAAGATCAGCTGGGTTAGCAGGGAGTGAAATCTACCCCTGTGCAATGCCAAGGTTCAAAGCATCATTCAGGTTTTAAGGGGAATTTAAGCAGGGTATTGGCTTTGTTGTTCCCTGCACAGGAGTGGATCTCTCTCCATGAGCACAACTTGCTGTTTCTGAATCATTTCCTACTCTTCTTTCATATATAACTGATATTACGTACACTCTACTCCTGTCTAACCTATCTGGCCGAGAAGAGCAGAACTAAGCTGATATCTGAAAAGGGCAAAGTTGTACCAGCTGGGTAGTGACCTGATTTTGGTGCTATCCCATTTTACAGGGGGCACAGGAGGGACTGTGTGTACACCTCATTCAAAAAACAGACTGCCCAAGTAATCTTATCTTAGGGCAAAAGCAGAGGGAGGTGTAGCTAAGATGGAGGCATGTAGAGGCTGAAATCCTTGAACTCCCTCAAGCACAGTGATCACAATAATAAATGACCCTAGAATAAGGATGCGCAAAGCATGGGAAGGCTCTGGCATTCCCCATAGAAACTGGCCTGCACTGTATCCTGGGGCACGCTCCAGCCCTCTGTTATTTTGCTCTCCATTCCAAAAGTCATGACTCACTGTACATTACCTCCTCAGCTTCAGCCCTTTTACTGCATCTACATGCACCAGTGCAAATTGCACCAAAAAGAATGTGATTCTTGGTGTCATAAAGTTTATAAATAATATTTGGGGCTCAGAATTAAACCAAACTTGACAAGAACATTTGGAATGAGAGCTGTCTTAACACAGCTGTTGGTATTCTTGAAGGCTCAGAAATCAGCATGCAAAGTTTCTTTGCATGCAGTGCAAGCAAGGTACTTTTAAGTACCTCAGTGCAAAACACGAACGTTTAAAGGACACTTCCCACTCACTTTGTTAGTACCTAAGTTTTATCATTAAGGTTCCTTTGGTAGGATCAGTAGCGTCTCACACTTAGCAGTACTAGCTTGTCCAGCTTGTGTGTAAAATCCAGTAAGATCCACAAATTAAATATTTCCCACTTCTTGATTCTGGATCCCAAACCAAAGAGGCATTCTCACTGTCTCCCTGTCTTGCATGGGAGTGCAGTCCAAGTCATCATCTACAACAAGAAACCAAGCCCTTTCTGCACATCTACATAAACAAACTAGCCCATCCATTGCGGCTGATAAAGAAAAAGAACATCCAGTTCATTGTGTCATTGCTATAATCAATATCCTCTAAAGCCGTGGTTTTCTCACCACATAACCATTATGAAGTCCGGTGTTTGTACAAATCACACCAACTGGGATATTTTCTTTAAACAAGTTTAAACAAGTGTTCCTCTTGAACCTGCTTCTTTAGCCACAGTTAATGTCCTTGTTGCGGCTTACATTGCTACAAGAGAACACCTGACAGGTAATGGTGATTTGAGGCAGTCAGAAAGATTCTGTAACACAGGATAAATGGAGGGTAAAAGCTTTGCTTACTTTGGCAGTCACCCAGGCCATCTGTATTGCCATGTTCTATGTCCTGTTCAAATGCCAGTCTAAATAATAGAAAGAAACATAATGGTATGAATAACAACAGTCACAGACACTACCAGAAAGAAATTATCACATCTACAACTGAAATGAAGACACAGTGAAACCGGCCATTTCTTTGGAACTCCCACACACAGCTTGAAAAATTGCAACATAGGCATTTATTCGTCATCTCTTAATTGTTCTTTGGCTTCTGATGACGCAACCTGCATTTTAAAGGATATTTAGGTACTGCACTGAACAAAATTGCAAGGCCTAAAGCCCAGATTGCAAAAGGAATTCCACTGAACTTAAACTCTATCTATAAATACTTACAGGCTTTTCTAGCTGACACCCCCAATTTAGGCTCCTTACCTGTGCCTGTGATTTTGATAACTAGTGAAGCTGTTCTTCCAAGTTCCCTGTATAGTCAGTGGTGAGTGACAAGCGCCTTGGAAAACCTCCAGCACAAGCTATCATCTGCATTAGTTAGGATTGTGCCCTTAAGGCCTAAGTACTCTTGTAGGCACCTAGCTCTGGACTCTAGGTTCTTAAAATTCCTGTTCAACTGCCACCTACTCCAGAAGGGCACCTGAAGTCTGTTCCTGTTGGGTAATTTAGAAGCTCACCAGTCAGCTTAACAGTTGTTCTGGATTTCCTTCCTAAGAGCTATGCACTGGACTGAGAGCTACCTGCCTAGCTCACCTGTGGACTGCACCACAGCAAGCTCCACTGCCTCTGTCTTCACGAATCTGTTCGTAAATACGGGAGCCACTTTTGCAAGTAAGGTACAGAAATCCTGAAAATCTTGCTATGGCAAATGGGAAAAAACCTCAAATACTTTGAGAATGTTTGTAAGTTTTTGAGAAAAACTGATATACACACAGATGGACTTTAACATTATTTTACCAAATGATCTGTCAGGAACAATCCACACTCTCATAATAATGCATATATAGATATAGTTATAATGTCCATACTGGAACTTTAATAAAACAATCTAAATTAAAATAGCAAATTAAGAACCTGATACAAGCATATGAATGATAACTCATCCATTCTGTTTACTGAAGACCAAAACAGAAGTAGGGTTAAGCTGGACTGGTGCAGGGCTATTGAGGTTATCTGATGTTTACACCACACTTATACTACTATCTTGAGAAAATATAACCATATCTCAAAGTGTGAGGTGTGTCATATGTGGCCAAGAAAAGAGAGCTCTGAAGTGGATCTGTTCCCTGCAAAGAGGCTTTAGTAACTGTATTTAAAGCAAGCTCTCAGAGCCTTTTGTTACTATAAAAAACTAAATTCTACTGTTAAGCAAAGCACTTCTCTGAATCTGCTTTCAGCTCTAACTGTGCTTTGTGATTCCTCTTAGTAATGCACAGTAAATTAGAAGGACTGGTTTTGTTTCCAGTGGACAAACCGCTTCAGTAACCTAATTTGGATTCTATTGCCTCTTTAACCAGCTGTGATGGCTCCAGTGGGGGCTGGTCCAGACATACTTATCCAGTTCCCTTCTTTCAACAACACGTGGCCCTTAGTATGGTTCTTTCATTTTCTTCTTCCTCCTCTTTTGACAGTTACCAATCAGCTGAGAGTTAGCATGAAAAAACACCAAGAAATTTCAGAGAAAGCAAATAAGGCAGAAACAAATACTTCACACATTTTTCTTCCCTAAGAGTCCCATGTTTCAAACAACTCTGTCCAAATCTGTCTGGCGCCACTGTTGGAGTCTCACAGTCCATCCAGTGAAAGCCATTACTTACTTAGCACCAAGCACCAGCTGTGTGCATGCCCCACTCTCCTTCACCCAGCCACAGTACGGGTCTCTGGACGCTATGCAGGCCCTTAGGAAAAAAGGAAATGAGGCATTCTTGAGTCCTCTAGTGTTCTGTACACCTGGCACCAGGGCTTCTGACAACAGGGCAAGTGCTACCACAAAACACATACTTTTTACACTTGCCATGACGCTCACAACGTCCCAGGGGAACCTTTATGACACAGGTAGAGAAGGCAACATAAAGGGCGCTGCTTTGTTTGTCAAGCTGCATACCCATAATCCTCTTGTCTTCCACTCCGTCGTAACTGCACCTGGTTTGACAAAGTGAGATAATGTTATAAATGAGTTCTGCCAGGAAACCAGATGACTACTTCATGATTCCTCAAGTTGGGGAAAAAAAAAAAAAAAAAAACCACTGAGAAAAGGAGAACTGATCAAGCCAAAGAGAAAGAATACACAACAGGCATCAGAAATACTGATAAAAAGTTATTTAAGCAAGTGTAAAAAATGCATGGGACAGGGGAACAAGAAGTAGTAGAGAGGGACTGCACACCAGACAAGCTCTCTGAGGGCCCTGCAGGTTTTGTGTTTTTTCTTCTCCAGCACTCAAAGTAGCTGAAATGTCTGCATGTTTATGGCATACTTCAAAACCTCCCTAGGCATATTTGAGGAAGGCTGAAATCCAGGAAATTTCCCTTGGAGAGCGGCTTGCTGGTTGGTGAGTTGGTTGGAATTAGGTTATTTATAGGATTAGGAAATCAGTCTTTTCTTTGCTGAATTTCACTTTTAATTATCCATCAACTGCTGGGTAGGATGGTCTATTTTCTACACATATTGAATAAAAAATATTTTATTTCCACATAGAGACTCACAACCAGACATCCCCCCCAAACAAACATTTAAAATGACTCAAAAGACTTGGCTTCTGCAGCCATTTTCCTTTTCATAGGGCAACCTGCTCTCTGGGAAATCAGAAGTGTCAAAGCTGCCCATACATGAGTACAAAGAATCAGATACAAACTTTTCGGGATTGTAAACGTTCATCTCCTCCAGGAAAAGGCTATCATTTAGGAAACCGCTGTTTCCTGTCTGGGCCAAGAACTTCAAGATGATTCCCTTCTCTGATCCCAAGAAAACCACAGTGCAGTTCTGATATGGCCCAGCAGCAGAGTCTACAGCAATTTTGGTCAGGCGGTACCTAGAAAAATGATACAGCATTTTTCATCACTTGGGTTAGGTTGTTATTTATTATATCACCTTTTTCCATTTCAAATAACTTTGTGGTAGCCTTTCACCAACCATGTAACATATTTAAGCACTTCTTCTGGCTGAATAACCCTGTAAATCAACACAGACTGTACCAGTTGGGCTCCCCAAATGGTGGGGAATTTTCATGTGTGTGCATGTTCACAGAATCACAGAATCGCTGAGGTTGGAAGGGACCTCTGGAGATCATCTAGTCCAACCCCCTTGCTCAAGCAGGGTCACCTAGAGCACATTGCACAGGATTGCATCCAGGCGCGTTTTGAATATCTCCAGAGAAGGAGACTCCACAACCTCTCGGGGCAACCTGTTCCAGTGCTCTGTCACCCTCACAGTGAAAAAGTATTTCCTCATGTTCAGATGGAAGTGTCTGTGTTTCAGTTTGTGCCCGTTGCCTCGCGTCCTGTCGCTGGGCACCACTGAAAAGAGTCTGGCCCCATCCTCTTGACACCCTCCCTTCAGATACTTGTACACGTTGATAAGATCTCCTCTCAGCCTTCTCTTCTCCAGGCTAAACAGGCCCAGCTCTCTCAGCCTTTCCTCATAAGAGAGATGCTCCAGTCCCCTAATCATCTTTGTGGCCCTTCGCTGGACTTGCTCCAGTAGGGCCACATCCCTCTTGTACTGGGGAGCCCAGAACTGGACGCAGTACTCCAGATGGGGCCTCACCAGGGCTGAGTAGAGGGGGAGGATCACCTCCCTCGACCTGCTGGCAACACTCTTCCTGATGCACCCCAGGAGACCATTGGCCTTCTTGGCCACAAGGGCACATTGCTGCCTCATGCTTAACTTGGTGTCCACCAGCACTCCCAGGTCCTTCTCCGCAGAGCTGCTTTCCAGCAGCTCAACCCCCAACCTGTACTGCTACATGGGGTTATTCCTCCCCAGGTGCAGGACCCTGCACTTGCCTTTGTTGAACTTCAGGAGGTTCCTCTCTGCCCACCTCTCCAGCCTGCCCAGGTCTCTCTGAATGGCAGCACAGCCCTCTGGTGTATCTGCTGCTCCTCCCAGTTTTGTATCGTCAGCAAACTTGCTGAGGGTGCACTCTGTCCCTTCATCCAGGTCATTGATGAAGAAGTTGAACAAGACTGGACCCACTACTGACCCCTGGGGGACACCGCTAGCTACAGGCCTCCAACTAGACTCTGCGCTGCTGATCACAACCCTCTGAGCTCTGCCATTCAGCCAGTTCTCAATCCACCTCACTGTCCACTCATCTAACCCACACTTCCTGAGCTTCTCTATGAGGATGCTATGGGAGACAGTGTCAAAAGCCTTGCTGAAGTCAAGGTAGACAACATCCACTGCTCTCCCCTCATCTACCCAGCCAGTCATTCCATCATAGAAGGCTATCAGATTGGTTAGGCATGATTTCCCCTTGCTGAAGCCATGCTGACTACTCCTGATCACCTTCTTTTCCTCCACATGCTTGGAGATGGCCTCCAGGATGAGCTGCTCCATCACCTTTCCAGGGATGCAGGTGAGGCTCACTGGCCTGTAGTTCCCTGGGTCCTCCTTCTTGCCCTTTTTGAAGACTGGGGTGACACTGGCTTTCTTCCAGTCCTCAGACACCTCTCCTGTTCTCCATGACCTTTCAAAGATGATGGAGAGTGGCTTAGCAATAATGTCCGCCAGCTCCCTCAGCACTCGTGGGTGCATCCCATCAGGGCCCATGGATTTGTGGGTGTCAAGTTTGCTTAAATGATCTCTAACCCACTCCTCCTCCACCAAGGGAAAGTCTTCCTCTCTCCAGACTTTCTCTCTTGCCTCCAGGGTCTGGGGTTCCTGAGGGCTGGCCTGAGCAGTAAAGACTGAAGCAAAGAAGGCATTCAGTAACTCTGCCTTCTCTGCATCCTTCGTCACCAGGGCACCCACCCCATTCAGCAAAGGGCCCACATTTTCCCTAGTCTTCCTCTTACTGCTGATGTATTTGAAGAAGCTCTTCTTGCTGTCCTTGACATCTCTAGCCAGATTTAATTCCAAACGGGCCTTAGCCTTCCTCGTTGCATCCCTGCATACTCTGACAACATTCCTATATTCCTCCCAAGTGGCCTGTCCCCCTTTCCACTTTCTGTAGACTTCCTTCTTCTGGTTGAGTTTTGCCAGGAGCTCCTTGCTCATCCATGCAGGTCTCCTGCCTCCTTTGCTTGACTTCCTACTCATAGGGATGCACCGCTCTTGAGCCTGGAGGAAGTGATGTTTGAATATTAACCAGCTCTCTTGAACACTCCTTCCTTCTAGGGCCCTCACCCATGGGATTCCTCCAAGTAGGTCCCTGAAGAGGCCAAAGTTTGCTCTCCTGAAGTCCAGGGTTGCGATCCTACTTGGTGCCCTGCTGCCTCCTCGCAGGATCCTGAACTCCACCATCTCATGGTCACTGCAGCCAAGGCAGCCCCCAACCTTCACATCTTCCACCAGTCCTTCTTTGTTTGTTAGTACGAGGTCCAGCAGCACACCTCTGCTTGTTGGCTCCTCCACCACCTGTGTCAAGAAGTTGTCACCAATGCTCTGCAGGAACCTCCAGGACTGTTTGTGCCTAGCTGTGTTGTCTTTCCAGCAGATATCGGGGTGGTTGAAGTCCCCCATGAGAACCAGGGCCTGGGATCGTGAGGCTACTTCCAGTTGTCTGTAGAAGGCCTCATCGACTTCCTCATCCTGATCAGGTGGCCGGTAGTAAACACCCACAACAGTGTCACCCATGCTAGCCTGCCCTTTGATCCTTACCCATAAGCTCTCGACTCGCTCTTCATCCACCCCTAGGCACAGCTCAATACATTCCAGTTGCTCTCTCACATAAAGAGCAACTCCACCACCTCGCTTTCCTGGCCTGTCTTTCCTAAAAAGCACATAGCCATCCATGACAGCACTCCATGTTCGTATGTCAAAGAGCTAGCAGAAGCGTTTGCAGCAGCACACCTCAAGCAGAACGCTGAAAGGGTGCTAAGAGTCTGAAACCACTTAGTAATTATCCTTCCAATCAAAAGCAAAGTACTAGCCTGATGACTTCTATAGGCAGGAAAAGAAAATCAGCACAGTGAAATTTTTTTAATTTCAAGCTTTGTCCCATTAAAAGCAGCAACAGTGATAACAGATCCATAGTCAACTATTTGGCAGGAAAAGCTGTACCAGTGCAATACCGAGGAGCTAAATGACATTTTATCTGATGAAAAATAATCACACAACAGCCACTGAGTGTGTTCAGTGCTGAGATGATACTGAATCTTGGGATCACACAACTAATTGAAAACAAGTACTGGTGATCTGGTACTGATGATTAAAGGAAAGCACTCCACAAAGCTTGCTGCCCTCTCCTTTGGCTAGAGGTACGTACCTAGAATACAGCAAGACAATATTCCTGACCTTGAAATGCCAGCTCTTTGGAAACTCCACTTATGATACTCTCGTAGCACGTCTCCTCAGCAGCATGGTTTACTGTACCCTCACAACATCTCACCTTTCCTCTTTGTACTGGCTATCCATAGAGTACAGAATCAAGTTTAAAGTCTCTGCTTTAATCTTAAGGTGCCCCAGTCCCGGCCCATCTGCTCCCAAGCGATGCCTCTGACACAAGGTAACTGGAAGTTAAAGATCATCCATGTGGGAAGCAGCTTGTCCAGGACTAGCTTAAAATCCTAGAACCAATTTCCGTAAGAGCAAAATGTCACCACTTTTTGCTCAGAGTCCAAAGTGAGTTTCTTCAACCTGACTTATCTAACATAAACACCTAATGGAATGCATATTATTAAAACTAAACCATACCATCCCAAAGCCAAACATGACGAAGCACAAAACTCTATCCTTGTACAGAGGGAGAGAGGAAAATGTGGCAAAAGTTAGTCACATTATTTCATTCACAACTGGAGGGCAGACAAGTAGTATAGTGACCACAGCATTATACAGGAGTGGGAATATATTTTCAGAGGAAGGAGATGGCATGTTTGAGGGTTGTTGATTTATGAGTCTTTGTTCAAATCTCTTCATTATTATTTTTCTCTTGTTGCCATAGAACAGATAGGGATTATGTGATTATTTCTGCTTGTACACTTGTGTAAACAGTGAAACATACCAGCACATATCCTGACAGACATCTTCATATCCTGTGAACATATCCTGGCAGACATCTTTGTATCCTGTGTACATATCCCTGAGCTATCTGTTGATCTTTGCCCAAAGTTTTCTACAGAGCTGTCTCAAATACTAACCCATAAGCCAACAGGCAGGGCAACCTTCCCTGCTCTGTACTTCCTCCAAGATCCGGTTTCAGAACAGCGTGGTTGGAAAGGTTTTTCCAATCTTGAAAGCTGCTCAGGGAGTTCTATGGCACTCAGCACTGTCATCCTTCCTAGCTGGATTCAGGCCCGGCACACCAGGCATGTTTACAGAATTTAACAGTATTCTAAGCATGGTTATTAGCACAACTTGACAGCATGTTAAGATGAGAAGAGTGCATTTGGAGGTATTTACCTGACCATCGTTCTCAGGAACCAAGGTCGATTGACAATAGAAGGTACGGCCTCATCCATCAGTGGATGCGTTTTGATGAAGTTCAGAGTATCATCCGGGAACTCATTAGAGGTTACATACTTTTCTAACGAAGTAGAGCCAGCACAGCAACCTGGTCTAAATAAAACAAGAGGGAGAAGCCAGAACACTTATTTGATGCCTAAGTGCAAGTCTCCCTTCCATAAGGCCTGTGACCAGGCCCTGCAGTGAAATCTGAAGTGCATTAGAAGGGTTTAAATGAAGGATCGAGGCATCTGTTGGACTTGTTCAGCCCCTCAGGGGAGCCTAAAATCCTGCTCTATCCTCCACTCAGAAGTACTTCCATGTGTTGCCACCTAAAAGCACACAGACATTTCTTTAGCAGAAGTTTGACCCAGAGTTTGTAGTTCATCTGCTCACCTGGAACCTAACCATTGTATATACATATTGGCTTGATACAGTTCACCGGCACAGATACTTTCTGATTTTTAACTTGTCTATCTTACTGCTGTTTCCTGGAATAAAAGCTGTCTCTCTAATGTACAGGGGAAATAGCCTTTTTTTTTTTTTTTTTTTTTTTTTTTTTAAACATGAGTGAAATAACACTGCTTCCAGTACTGTCTGGTAGAAAGAGGACTATCGGGGAAGACAATCCAGCAAGCATTTGCATAAACATTGGTTTCACCCTTCTTTCCATTTGGATGGGAGAACTTCAGTGCTGTAGCACATACAGGACTCTCACTGAGATGTTATCTAATCGTTCTTGGACAATTTCAATACAAATTTACACACTATATTCCTAAAAGCTGCCCTGCTCCTCTTAGGCAACTTAACTTCCTGTATGGATAGGTCATCTCTAAACAGGGAGTAGCAAAACTCTTTGTCTGTCATTATCATTTTCTGGATTATTTTCTCCAACAGAAGGTTAATTTGCTCCCTTTCCCAGACCAGTGCAGTTCTTCAGGTTTTGAGCCACTAGGAGATGGGACGATGAAAGACTGACCATCCACTCATAAATATGCTGTAGTGTCCAGCCTTCACCTGGTCTAAAGTGGGTAGAGTCACTGACATCAACAGAGTAATGCCACCCTGAACAATAATGCTAGTCCTGTCACATCTATTCCTCAGATTTAGATAAATATTCAAACGTTAGGTTACTAAATGTTACGTAGGAAGGTAACACAGGATAACACAGAACTGGAGGGGACTAACTGGGTCAGTGAATTTGGTTCTGCCCAACTGTGCAATGCAGAGACTGTGTGCTCTACCTCTCTCCATATACAAAATACTTTGATTATCTGCATATACAACTGCATATACAATTAGCTGTAAGGGGAGAGAAGGAGAAATCAAAGGTATCACCAGTCTCCTAGGTCCTTCCAAGGACACTGATTCATTATGTGAAATTTCCAGAAAATTCTAGGGAGCAGACTACGTCTTCTGCTACCGTGGTTCCTGGGGTTTCTGTAAATCTGATCCTATTTCTTTCTAAATCCTAATCACATTATTGGATTAACCCTATTTTAATCTCACTGCTGGTTTAATCAAGTAAACACTAAACTGAGTCAACCTTGTTGTTCATCTCAGAAAAAAAAAGAGAAGCTAGGCACCTGAAAGATTCCAGTATGATTCTGAGAAACGCTAGCATTGATAGAAGCACTAATATTTCTGCCCCAAATTGAGATATCTAAATAAAAATTACCCTATTTTCAAAGGCGCCTTGTGCCCCCACCACTTATGAATTTCAATGTAAGTTACAAGTAATGATTATTTCTATTAGGCAGATTGATGGCCAAATGTTATACAAAACATTATTCACCAATTCAGCTCATGTTATCTGCTAACAACTTAGAAGAAGCAGTATTATCCTATCTTCCAATGTAACTGTTAGCCTGCTGTTGGCTCAGACCACAAACTTGCAGTGCAGCTTTCTCATCTCCCTTCCCACTCAAAAAAACAATTCTCTTTTTCCACCTTCCCTGCAAGATCCGCTATATGAATATGAGTTCCAAATGAATGGCCTGGGAGTCTGTGTGCAGCCTTGTATTACCAAGGCAGCCCATCATGTCAGTGAGTTGTTGGAACACTATAAAAAGCAGAAGAAAATCCAGGAATAATGCTAGCGGGTGCCTTACTAAGGCTCAGACTGAAAACAGACGCAGAATTTAAAAGATTTTCCAGTCACTTCAAGGTTCTTCTCATGATTGATAATCTCAGAATAAAGACAGGAGGGGAATACTAGACTCAGCAACTCTCTGAAATATCATGGGCCAAATCTGGACCTAGGTAGAAGCCCAGTTGCCATCTCAGAGCTTTAGATACATTGAATAGCTCCTTAAGATATCAGAGGCAATGTAAATCACGTATTAAAGTGGAGAACTTGACTGAGACAAATGAACTTGCTCTATCTACATTTATATCACATTCTCAGAGCAAAATCTGGCTGTGGGTATAAATTGGTTAACAAATGGCCGTCAGTAGTAACTTGTATGAAATGGGTGCTTATAGGGAATACAAAGAGAGTGCAATAAAGGGATCAGAAACAAACGGGAGGGAAATGGAAGCAGGAAAAAACTCGTAGGAAGAATTAGGTAAAGCAAATCTCCATTTTGATAGAAGACTGTTTTCTTCCCCCATTGCATCCACTGTGCACATAAATTGCATGTTAACCCCAGAACAGCAAACTGGTGCAGCAGGCTTTGCTACCAAATACATCCATTACCAAACCAATTTGCAACAGGTGTGTAACTCATACAACTCTTAAGTTATCAATTATTTTGACCAAGTGGATCTGATCCTGCCCTAATTTACATTACAGAGATCTGGTTTAAATGAAAAAATTCTCACTTGCACCAATATACCTTAAATCCAAATCCAACTCAATTTCTATTTCACTGATACAATATATATTTCCAGTTGTGTCTGTACTTTACAAGGCTTTCAAATTGTCAAAAGCTGCGTGCTCTGTGCAGGAACAGAGCAATCTATCACAACAGAGCATACGCAACATACCTGGGCTTGGGCACTCGTTCATCAGGAACTGGTGTCCATGTGGAATCCGGAGACTTTTGTTCTTTGAATCTCCCAGTAAACACATTGGCAATGTCAAGCATGTCATAGGCACAGACTGCAGAGCCCGGGATGCTGCAAAGTGACATTTCCCAGAAATTGTTACTCATTCTGCAGTTATGCATAAAAACTTGAGTGAAAAACATGCTGTATAGAAGTCTTCCTGTCACAGGCTACTCAATCCTGAACTTTGTAACCTCTGAGTATTGAGAGGAAAAGCCAGCCCCATAGAAAAGCCTGAGAAGTACCAATCAGCAGACAGTTCCTGCCAGCACAAATTGTTTCAAAGCCTCTATAGAAAGAAGTAATTGCAATAATCTTGAAGAAGGGGAAGAATCTAGGAAACTCTGCATACCACTGGTAATGCATGAAGAGTAATAGCCAATCTTGTTTAGAGCATGTTATTTGGAATTTTAAGTTCCTGTAAGTCACGTTTGCCCAATATTAATTCTCACAGTCCCCTCCATGTCTCAAAAATATATTTTGCAAACAGTTCAGAGGATGGAGCTAGTCAAACTGAGAACATGCTGCAAAGTGCCATTAGCCTGGGATTTGCACATTATTACCCCATCCTCCCACAGCCTGATCTCCATCAGCTTTTCTCAGTGGAGAGGAGTTAACTATGCTCTGGAATTTGCTTAACTCAATGAGGTGTAAAGAGCTCATAGAAGCAAATTCAACTTTGTTTTTAGATAGTAACAGTGTAAATTTCAACTTTCTGATTATTTGCATGCAACTACATGGCAGCATTGTCTAAACATAATTATATCATTACCTACATACTTTCTGAAAGGCTTAAGGGTTTCCCATGGTCAGTCACTTGGAAGCATGAATTATTCATTTATCCACCTGTCTCTCTCTCTTTTTTTTTTAAATACATGAACTACTGTATTTATGTCTGACTTTCACCACTTGATTTTATCAGATAAATAGTGTGAACCCAGATGGCTGAGACTTTCAGTCATGCTTTTAGCTAATAGGTTATTATACACCAAAGAAAAAAATGTAGGAACAATAATACCATTACAGAGAATAAAACTAAACTCAAAGGGGATATAAATTGATTTGAAAATAATTGTATAAATATGAAAAGGTTTCAAAATACTGATTACTGAAGGAAACAACAAGTAGGGAGACAGTAATAGTCCTGCTTGGATCTCCACAGGCTGGGTTTTTATATGGACAGGGGCTTAGTTCAGAGCTCTACATTAACATGATAGTGCACAGCAAGAGTTCTAAATGGAGGCAGCCAAAAGTATCTTGATGTACGAGTTGGTTGGGAGTATATTTGGCCATTAATAGCTAACTGAGAGAGATCTCGGACACATAGGACCTAATCCTGAAAGACACTGCAAGTCCTACTTCAGCTAGAAGATATTGCACTGTGCTGAATTAAGCCTTAAAGAAAGAACCCTAGAAGCTTGACTGAGGTTTACTGTGCAAAACTAAAAGCACTGAGGGCTGGACTCAACACACATCTCCACAGTGATGGAGGGATCATGTGGTTAGAAGAGTGCAAAAGCTCCGACTATTGAGGACATCAGTTTGTGGATTCACAGTGTCATAAACCTATACAGGTGGAGAACTAAGGGTCACTTCCAAGAAAAAACACCAGCCACTGGACTACAACCCATCACCAGCTCCCACCCTGAGTGATTTCAGGTTACACTGAGGATTCTTTTCCAGCTCATTCAAGTGGGAACTTCTTATTCCAAAGATCAGAGATATTTTTCTAAGCCTTTCCTCAGTGGAAGGGGAAAGAGAGATCTGTCCATGCCAGAGTTAGCTCTGTTAATGAGGGGTCTCCAAGCCTATGTGCCTTCCTCTCATCTCCCCTACCTTGCAAAAACCAGAGCCTTTAATAAATACCTTGATTTTAAAATAAAGTACTTAGATTTTAAAAGGCAGGGTCTAAGAAAAAGGATTACTCATGGCACACCACAGGAAATACTAGCAGAGCAGGAGGACAATCTCAATTCAGAGATAATCTCAATGATACAGCCTGTTTTCTGATGCTGATTCTCTGTTTGTTTGTTTTTATTAAATCAATTTGCATAAAAAGAAATAATCCTAATTTAAAATTGTGTTCCGTATTGGTGGCATAATTGTTCCAATGCAGCTCCTCTTGTTTTACTATTGAAAGCAGTGATTATATAGCACAGGCCTGGGCTTACTCTCATTTAAAGTCAGTTCTGTGCATAACCTCACTGAGGTCAAGCTTTGATGAGAGGTGGCAAGTAAACAGCAAAAACAGATGAATTCCAGGAAAAAAAAAAAAAACATGTTTCAGCTCAAATGTTACTCTGTGAAACAGCAATATATTTTTTAATTATAATGTTACTATTTTTTAACTTCTCTGGGAGATTCAATAATTAGATACAGTTACTTTTTTCTAATAACTTCTGGGGAAACATGTGCAATGGTAATAAATTCTTAGTAGATGAACTGATGCTTTTGGAAACCATATGGACTGAAAAATGAAATACAGGTGTTTGAGGAATGGGTCCTCTTATTAGTATCTGTAGTTTGTATTCAAGCAAGATCAGGACTCTTGAGTGTAGGTTCTGTAACAGGAGGATATGCTGATGTGTCCAGGAAAAAGAAGAAACTTTCTATTCAGCATGGCTCCTGCTTTCCTCCTTGCTCACTGAACCCTTTTGTGAGCCTGTCATGGATGCAGCTCCAGAGATGTAAAAGGGTAGCAGACTGGCTGACTACGTATGAAGAATTCAGTTCTCCTCTATGACAATAAATGAGCAAAGCAGGGACTGTGAAGCTCTGTTCAATTCCACTGCTTCCCTCTACATGCTCTGGAGCCCCATCCTCTGTAGCCAGCAGGAAACCTTAGTATCTTGGCTCTTCCAGGAGAAAATATGAGAATCAGTAGGGAGGCATGAAGTAGAGAGAAGAGTATTAAAACAGTTTTTGAGGGTGCCGACAAAAACAGGATAAACCCAATCCTTTGAGAACTGAAAATCTTATTTTCTTTTTGGAATAACATTCTGCAAGTCATACATTGCAACGCTTTTTGATGTCCTGTCTAAATTATTCCCATGTTAAGAAAAATATGTCCAAGGAACATGTCCACATAGTAAATGGTTGAAAACTGTTCTAAATTATCAGATATAAAACGCAGTAAGCAATACCAGGGTATTTTAAAATGAAACACCAACTATCGGTAAGCGCATGATACATAATAATAACATTGTACGAGCAATCACTGCTTGTACTTTAATAAAGTAAAAAGAAACTGCAATGAAAGGCAAAACATAAAGGAAACAGAAAGCAAAAGGTTACTGTGCCTATTACCTATTATATGGAGTGGAGAAGGTTGCTAAAACAACATCCCGGCCATTGAAATGTATAACATCTGTAACAGCCTGCAGTATGTTGAAGTAGAAGTGTGAATCGCCAGGAACTGAACAGTTCAAACGAGCCTTGAGAAAGGAAGTCCACTGTTTTTCCAGCACTCTCTGAGATCCTCCCATGTCATTTTTGCAAACCTGAGCCACCCTTGGGAAAACTACCTGGAAGGAGCAGAGCAAAAATAACAGAGAAAATGAAATGTTTGCTTGATCTGAAAGACTTTATTGGAATTCTGTCCTTAAATCATTTGAAATGACACAGCAAGGTGCTTAATTTAATCCTGTGTTTCCATAATCTGTGACAAATAACAAACAGAGAAAAATTCAGCTTTTGGAAGTGTGCTATAAAAGATAAGGCTGTGGCATTTAATACACAGCCATAAATCCTTCAGGAGATCTGTTCTCAATCCATATAAACTCATTTCCATACAGGCTGCTTAGCCTTCTATTTCCCCAAGCAAAAGCACATTTTATATTCACAATCCCTGCAACCCACACTGCTTGCTTCAAGTCTAGTATTTTCAGCACTTAAAACTATGCAAACCTTGCCGGGCTTTTATTCCTGCCCTCCACCTCTGTGACCTCAGTCAGCTTTTCTGACTGCTCAGTCAGAAAGCTATTGTGAAATTATCAAAAATGCAGTAAGTGTTTAATTATTCTTTGCAAAATGGCAGAGGACAAAATTTTGCTTCTGTTCACGCAGCACTCCAATTAAGATATCCTAACGAAAATTACATCTTTGCTATAGAATCCAGGTTTAAAAATAACCTGATGTGCTGAATTAAGTATGTTTGCCTTGTGCTTTTTTTGGTTGACAAAAGAGATTCCAATATACATCATCACCATAAGAAACCATCTTGCTTCCTTTCAAGACAGTGCAGTGTTTCACTTCAACCAACCTTTTGCCTTGAGTGATAGGAATCTTCTCAAAATGATGACCTTGTCATCATGATTTATGGCTCTTATTTCAAGGCCATTCCTAACAGCATTGGTTCAAGAATAGCATATTTTTTTCCCCTCCTGAATGTCACAAAGACATTCAAGGCAATATTTTCCCTCTTACCTTTCCCATGCTGTTGTACTCCACTGCTATTTCCCGGAAGAAGAAGTAAATATAGTTGCCATAGTCCACTGCTCGGACAAAGTATGGTTCTGGAAAAAAGACGACATTCTGTCTAGGCACTAGGTATAGCATACTGTGTGCAAATACACTAATGGTGCAGAGAGAAGCCAAATAGATCCACACTAACCATCTAAAGATTAAGTGCCTACATTAAGCAAATTTGCTCAGTTTTCAGAACAGGCAGCGTAACCACCACAGAAGAATCAATGTCTGGGATGCACAGGATACCTGCAGGCAAATCTGTGGAGAACGCAGGCAAAGTAATTAAGTACTTGCCACTAACATGTCTGCCCTTCACAGCGGACAAGAAAAGGTAAAGAGGCAGTAAGTAATGGTATGCCTGAGGGGTCCAAATAGGGCCCTTTATGGCCTGATGGCTGTATGTGGAGGGAATAACAAGCTATGTAACTGTTTCTGCCCATACATGTCTGTAGCAACAAGCGAAGTGGGAGAGCTAAAGTCGACACCTGGCAAAACATTTCTGCGTGCAGAAAAAGCCTTCAAACTACAGTTTTGCCCACTGCTTAGAATCCCTCCAAATGTTAACTATTCATAACGCCTACGTGAAAGTAAACAGCACTGTTCTTAACAATGAAGGTATTTAGAGCACACAAATTGCCTAATTCAATGGCAGCTGTACAGTACCTAAGAACTATAAAATGAAGGCCCTGTGCAAAATTCCCATAATTTTATTTTTATTGATGAATCTTAATGCTGCAGAACAAATTCTCTATACTTCACAAAGTCTCAACTGTTACCTGACACAAAGTCTCAACTGTTACCTAGGGAAGGAATTGTTTCAAGCACAGGCCAAGTACACTAAGCCCTGCAAATTCCAACTCTTTCATCCAATAGCTGTGAATTGACAGGTTTCAGCTTGGAATGCTGGCGGGAATATATTTTGCTCTACTATGCTCACAGTTTCTGTCAAGTGCAGTAACTTAGGGTCAGGAGAAGAGGAAAAGAGATAAATAAATCTGTGTAAGTAAAAGACATAATTTAGTTCCTTCTTTCTGCCAGAAAGTGTTGCTGAAATGAAATGACAAAAGAGGTCTGTCAGGAATCCAAGATTCTCACCCGAGGTGCTGCTTTTTTGTTTTGCTTTGCTTGTTTGCCTACCTTTCAACCATTTTGAGTCATGTTTAACTGTCCGCAGGGTTGGGCTGTCTCCAAGGCTTCGGTATATGACTGCATCTATTGCAAGGAAATCGGTCACTGTGGCAGAATAGAGCTTTCCCTCTGAGGAAGAAGGAAAGAAGAAACAAAAGGGAGGAGTGACAGAAATAATGTAATTATTTTCTCTCATCAATCAAATGAAGGGGGACAAATGAAATGATCAGAAATCTCCTTAGAAACACTGAAGTGAAAAAAATCCAGCGAGGTAAATGGGACTGGACAAAAGTCACCAATCTTTAAAATGATAATTTCAGAGGAATGTTGTGGGAGAAGGTATCTTAAGAAATAATACTTTATCAGTTTATGTAAGTCAAACCAAGTTACCCCATCCAGTTTCTCTGTAAATGCCTTTAGTTCAATGCTCATAAATTCTCTCACCTGCCTGGAAGTCATAGAGTTGCCTACAGATCTGAGCAAAATAAATACGGGGCTGCAGAAAGAGAACTGTTAGTTTTAACAGGCATAGCAAACTAGACAAGTCTTAGGGACCGTCAGCTAACTGATGCTTATTCAAATTTCTCCCTTTGTGAGCTTTAATGTGCAACTCCTTCTCTCTCAAAAATCACTAGCAAAAAATTAAACAGTGTGCAGGTAGCCCAGGCAAAACAGGGATGCAAAGAGATGGAGGAGGATTTCCCATCTATTTTTCCTTTTTAAAATGCATTTTAGATATCTGCCGCATGAATTATGTATCCTTCTCTCTTAAATATCACTGGAAGAAAAAAGATCAGAAAGGGTCTACAAAATGGCACCCCAAAGACAACAAAAAGTTGCAAAACAATCTCAAGGTAAAAGTGTGAGCTCTGACAACAGTTTAAGATGCTATTTGTTGCCAAATATGTTTGTGGGTCATGGTAACATGGGGCTAGATATAATTGGAATCACAGTGTCTGGTGGGAGCACAAACATCGCAACGCAAGACTAGTGACTTGTGTCTCAGTTGTGACTACAAAAATTCAGAATCACCCACATCTAGTTTGACAGAGATTATGCTGCCTATTAGGCCTCGAAGGCCCTCTCGTGAGAAGCTTCTACTGGTCAAGCACTCCTTATTGCAACTATAGACAATGTTTAATTTCCACTCAAGGTTTAGAAATTAGATGTTTTTTTATTAGCAGGACTATACTCTTTGTTCTGAATCCCACAGTTCTTATCATTATTTGGCTATTTAAAAATGGGCTCGCTTTCTTAGCAAAACCAGAAAAAAAATTGCAAATAAAAGCAGATGCTAAGACCAATTTAAAATAGAATAAAAAGCTGAATTGTTTAGAGAAGGATGTCTGAGGTCACGTTAATATAATCGCATGCTCATTTTCTTTCCTGCCCAGTTCCTGCAGACCATGTGACCAATTACAATTTGCACATATCAGTCATAATAGCCACAGGCTGCAAGAACCATATTCATGTAAATGCACCCAACAGACTAAGGTGAGCTGGATTAGTGCCCTAAACTGTTATGAAAGTGCTTTTCACACTGTGAAAAGTTATCAAGGGGATTAATAAGAATAGCATATCAAATAGTGATTTTCTTAAGCTAGTAGATTTACTGGGTATATTCTGTAAGAATATATTTGATCAGAATCAATCTATATTCTGAATTATCCTAAGAGAGAGTAGGATCATTTTTGTAAATATTTTCTTTTCAAAAAATGAGAGAACTTCTTCAGTGACAGAGTGGGATTCAGCTCACCTAACTTTAGCTGCATGTTAGGTAAATGTTAGACTAAGTTGGTCATAAATTCCTTCTCTGGCCAGTGGGAAGAGAAAAGCACTTCCAAAGGGTCATCAGACTGCCCTAAGATAGAAATCTGAGACATGGGATGAATCATTCTCTGAAGATGTCTCTCTATTTCTGTGGTCTATGAATTATCTGCTACAATCACAGAATTTCTACTTAATGTTCTTTTGACTTTAATTAAGAAATTACAGATCATCACCATGATCATCATCATTATTTTGGAAACAAATGGACCTACTAATTTACAGTACTGGGAGTAAGACAATTTTTTGCAACCTGCTATAAAATCTCTCTGTTGTAAGGCAGGTCATGCTAGCTCTAACACTGTAGTGGTTAATACAGCCACAAACACGATTTTCAGTTAAAAGTGACTAGAATACGTACAAACTCTTAAACTTTCAGAGGAACTCCTAAACTATTTCCACATAAGTTACAGGCCATGCTTTCTAGTAACACACCTGTAAAAAGGAGTGACATTATCATAAGTGGCTTTCATTTTATCTTTACATCTATTATACAGTCAAGTTTAAGAAAAGATCAGCAGGTTTCACACTAAGAGAAGTTCAATAAAGAAACAATTTAATTGGGAATCTATGAAGAGGAGAGGTACCAAAATATCATTTCACAATCAATAGCCCAAATTAACCCCATTAATAAGCACTCACTTTTTTAACTACTGTAGAAGAAATCAGAGTTAACTGCATTTCACTGCATGCAGCATAAATCATTATTAACCAACAGATCTCTCTTGTTTGTATACTACAGCTGGTGATAGAATGTGAAGATGTTTTCTGCTTTAAAATAAAATCGCCTTCCCTTTCCTTCTGGATCTAGAAAAGGGGACATCACAGCATATTCCCTAACTTCCTTTCGTTAACTTAGTTAGGAGATGTTAAAGGAGCATATCCTGCCCTCCTCCCCTTAAAAGTTCACACAAGCCTTGTCCTTGACTTTCATAGAAGCAGGACGCCAGAAATTGGGCCTCACACTGATCTCGCATTATATTATCATGAATTCAGGAAATACTGAAATATTGAATTAGGAAACAAAGGCTTTAGGCAATGTTGTTTATGGTAGTGAAGTTAATCCCAGAGAAGGCAAGGTTTCCTGTGCTAATGATTTCCTTATGGCCCCTATTTGTAGTCATTATCCACTCCCTTTGCCACCTTTTAGATTTTGGCATTCTGGATTCAAGAGATACAGTGCTATGGCAAACCTGGGCTGCAGAAGAGAAAGCCAAAGATTATCACAGTCATTCTTCTTTACCTGCGAACAATGCAACATTGGCATGCTTTGCATCATAGGGGCACCTGGCCATTCCACTGAACTCATCTCCCAGGAACTCCAGCGTATCCATCTGAAAAACAAAAGGGAGCTCTTCAGACAAAGAAACAGAACTTATTACCCAGGATGTGACTTATGACAGTGTTTGTTCATTTCTGCGAAGGGAAGATAACTGTTTGTGTAACTGTGTTCCTGACTGTGAATTAAAAATCCAACAAAAATCACAGAATTAAATAAAACCAGCCTGGAAAAGCATGTCCTATAAGTCAGGCATCCCTTCAGAGGTAACCCCAATACATTTTACAAAAGTCTGATATTTTATCTGTATGCTAGCTTCCTGTTGAACTGTAGTAGCCTATGTGGTCTGCAGTTCTGGCAAGGATGCAAAATTTGTCCTCAACAGTGATTCAACAGAAGCGCTCTTATACACAGCAAAAGACTGCAAGCGATAGCAGTCAGAGGAAACAACACTAGGACAATTATCTGTGTGTGCATTTTTCTCTCTCAAGTCCGGAGATCCTTCTGCTCTAGTCACAACAGTGGTGTTCTCTTCCTTGATTTGTATACTTAGAAGGATGCTCTCCAAGTCTAACTGTATCAGTTGAGTCTGTGTCATGAAGAAATCCTCTTACCATCAGGCAAGAACTAATCTGTGCAGAAATTGCAAAATCTCAGGCTTAAGTGTAACTCCTGGGAAATGAATTCACCCTAGGTACTAATAATTATACAAATATACAGATCAACTTTACACATAGTTCAAGAGGGTTTACTGAGCTACAGGGGAAAAGTACAGCTCTTACCTGCTTAAGATTCTTATATTACAGTATTTGGGAGGTAAAAATATTTCTAGCATATTCAAGTAACTTGAACAGTTTATACTGTATAAGTCACACACAGTACAGAATTACAGAGCACAAAAAATAACCCATCCGTCACCATCAGTTACTCCAATCAACTTTTAGCTCCTGTGTTATGGGACCTAAGCCACTCAGTGGATAATTGGTCATCATTTGTTTTCTTTCATGTATCTTTTCTGTCAAGACCCACGGAAGGGAATTAGTTGTGTTTACTCTAGAATGGAAAAGCATTTCAAATGGTAGTGAAAGGAAATGAGTTACAGTCCCAAGCAACTTTCCCTGTACTGAGCCTGACATTCCAAGCTCATTTGCGCTTTCACTTTACAGTGCTGAGGGACAGCCATATCTTCTGTTTGACATGTCCTTAGTGCCCTGTCTCTACTGCTAGAAATATAGAGAGGAAAAGTCAGGGCAGGTGTCTGAGTGACCTTCTGCAGACTCCCGGAGGTATTACTATCCAAGCTCCGGCAGCTCAGCGACAGGTGAGGCAGTCTGCACAGGTCATATATCATGGGGAATGAAACATCTGCAGTAAGGGAAAGGAGGACCATTTATATCCCTCACATTAGGATGCCATGGAAAACTCTTATTTGTATTAAAAGACAGCTTTCTAGCAAGAGGATTGGTTGAAATTTGTTAGCAGCATTAGTTTTGTTGAGCGCTAAGCAATTACAAGCAGTGGTGGAATACTAAATACAGCACTGGAAACAGAAAAGCCAGCTGCATGCCAGAAGCAGGATGTCAGGGAAGGAAGAAGAAATGGCTATTAACAGAACACCTATTGTCCTCTTGCTGCTTTACACCAGGTATGTGCACCAACTGATTACCACAATGCAAGCTTGCACTTGAATAAGATTCTTCCTTCACAGACTGAAAGAAAATACTCTGTTGAACTTCTCTAACTTGTTTCCTAGGCTACAGCCCTTACAGTGGGTAAATGAGGTAAACAAGCATGGCAGAGAAAGGAAAGAAGAGCAGCAGTCACAAGCAATACCACTAAGGAAGTTCTTTTCCTGGACGTTAATATCTTTATGCTGTTTCTTCTGATAACTCTGACACCTCTGAGTCAATGAGAATGTGCCATGACTTCATTAGAAGCAGCATGAATTTTCTTCTACCCGAAGAAGGATAAGAAATGACCTTTGGGACACAGCAGAATCTGGAAAAGGAGAGTCTGGATATCAATGGCCTGACTCAATTCATTTCAAAGCTACTCAAAAAACATCCATTGATGGAGGTTATGTCAGATTATATGGGTGCAAGCCTGAGAAAATGGAAAATAGCTGAGTAAATGGGCTCTCTTAATATGCAGATAGAGTGGACACACTAGGTCTCAGGAAGAAATCAGGGTCAGTGAATTAATGGCCAGTATCCATGGACCAACATAGTTTTCTACAATGCTCTAGATAATGTTTTGGCTTTGTAGAGTCCCAACTGGTGAGAAATACATCCATTTCTCCTGCCTGCTGTGCCTTTCTCTATGGAGATCTGCAGTTGATCACTTTTACAGTATGCAATACCATAGTATCTTCATAGGTTCCCTCTCTGCTGGGTCCCAAACACTGATCGTTCTGGGTTTTACTGTGCAAAGTCCTTAAGCGTCTTCAGAACTGGCTTTGCAATTGAGAACAATATGATGGAGACATTTAAAATGCGTTATCCCAGTAATAATCTTCAGCATCAGCCTATGTCTTAATGTGGTGTCAATGACAAATTCAGGGACATTCTGAGGAGCAACCCCACATCCATGTAGGGAACTGAGGATCTTTGCAACTATGGAGGGCAACGCAAAGTGACAATAAACTTCAATATGGAAGAGTTGCAAAGAAGTAGGTCTTCAATCTGACAACCCTCAGAAATGCAATCAACACTGAGTTTCGTAGCATTGAAAGAAACCACGATAAATGCTACAGAACTGAATGATGCACTGTTGAATGACACACCTCATGCTGTTGCCAGCATAGTCACAATAAATCCAACAGAAAGAAAGGGCATAAATAAAATCCCACAGACAGATCACATACCTTGTAGTTCCTGCAAGAAGGGTTGAAGGCATTTGTTCCACAGATAAACAATGTATCCTCATTTCTTTTTAGCAGAACCTTAATAAAATTATGACACTCATCCTGAAGAAAAATAATAAAAAGTATTTCAGCTACTGCATTCTGGGTGTTTGCCTTTATTTTTATGCTATGGTCTTTCATCGTCAGGTCTAAAATGAAATTGACTGGTAGCCACTGTGATATTTGGGGCTTTAATCCTACTGTGTTTTAACTGACAGTGAAGAAGACAATTAATTTCCATTCTATTGGTTTAAAAAATGGTTGCAAAGGACTGAGGATATGATACTCATATTATAGCTCAGATTTTGCTATCGTTCACATAGATTAATTTTGTTTTAAAGCTGTTGCTTTCCCCAAGAGCAGAGACATGATTTTCTTCTCATCTATGCTGCGGTAAGAGTAGTATCACCGGTTAAGTTAAAGTAATGCACTGACATAACTAGAAGGGGGAGCAGGAACAAAGAGTCTGCACCTAATTTTGATCCCTTTTGTGTTAGTCATAGTTTACACCAGGGGAAAACCGGTGTGTGATCAAACACAGTCTTTCTATATCTGCAAACACTCATGCTTTCTGATGCTTTATACAAACTTCTCTGTAAATTCCTAGGGAGGATGGACTGCAGCACTTAGCTGGTGAGGCAATGTTAAGCAAAATCAGTACCCCTAGCATTATGTCCAAAATCCCCAGAGCTCTCAGTATTTCAGGAGGTTGCTGCAGCTCTTGTAATAATGTTTTAACACATTAAAAGCAAACTATTTTTGCAAACTAAAGCCTTCAATAACTTGATGGAAAAAGCAATTACTAGCAAAGAAGTGAACGGCATGATCCATTCCACATCACAGACAGTGGCCTGAGATAATAGTTAAGCAACTAAACTAAAGTGGCAGATGCAGGAGAAATGAAAATTGCCAACCTTATGTTTTCCCTTCATTCTGCATGTGTCTACATCAGCTTGTCTAGATTTCCATGTCAATTTCTGCAAGGATCAAGAAAGAAATCAATTAGAGACCAGAGGTTGTTGTATTTGATTTCAAAAGTAAAAGTCCCCAGGGGAGACTAGCTGCTGAACATATATTTATCGAATGCTTTCTGCACCCTTTCTCCATGATTAATTCACCACAACAATGAAAGATCAGTGATGCAAAACATTCACTTAATTTTGTGTTGCTATCTATTCATTAAACTAGAAAATGATCCTATTTTTTTGAAGTCTGCAAACAACTGAATTTAGCAATAGGCCTATTTTTAAAAATATACGCACGTTTCTTAAAAGTGCTGCATTCTCTCTTTTAATTTGTTTTGCAAATCAGAATAAACATTTACAGACCACAAACCCTGTCATTATGCTACTGGAATACATATTCTGGCAGAGGACATTTTAGATGAGCAAAGAAATCAAATTCAGGTAATTCTTATCACTTCAAGTCAGCTAACAGACTCAAAGAGCCCTCTACCTATCAAAATACTCCTGATTTTATCTGTAAACATTGTTCCTCTGGAACACTTACAGGTAAATCCCAGCCTGGATTTTTGTTCGTGTCTCCACTGTATTCTGGATACAGCCCTTTTATGAAGTCATGAAATCTGTGGTAAGTTTCAGAAGTGGTCAAATGTCGTAGGCTGATTAATTAAAATAAAACTTAATCTAAAAACCTGTGGTCTAAGAAAATAACACCTTTGACATCAGAACCATGATTTTGGTCCTGACAGCGTCAACTGACAGTAAACTGAGGCAATATGCATTCACTAAGGGCTCTTAGCTTAAACATTTATCGTGAATGTAACAACACTGTTCTTTCCATTACAAGCCTTTGACCTCACTTTTCTGAAGAGTAACAAGGCATAAGCTCATCTTCAGCATCATTGATAGCTACAAAAAAACACTCTTCCCTCCTGCGGTGCAATCCATTCAGTGGCCACATTCATATGATCTTCCAGTGGATCAAGACTGTGTTTGCCACATATTACACAATGTGCATGCAATGCAAAGGAGCTGAAGGGAGACTCCTTCTAGTATGCATATGTTAATGTACAATATGGCCATGCAGGCAAAGCTCTTAGTTTGGATGTAACTTCCCATGGAGATAATGTGAATACATCTACAAATCGATGCTAAAATAAGATTTTATTTAGTGAGTACTTGCATCAGTGAATACAATCTGTGTGCATGAAAATATGTAAATAGCATTTGCTTTTTATGATGAAAGTTTCAGTGCACTTAATTGGGATAGTATAGCAGTTATAGAAAGCTGCAGAATATAAATGAAGAGATGTTTGATGGATGTTCCAGCAGGGACCTCACTGCTTTTCAGTACGGATTGCTTATCAGCCCAGCTAAATCACTTATCAGAAATTCACAGAGGACATGACTGCTATTCTAGCTTTCCCCAAATATGATTAGCAATGCCATCTTACTTGATTATTACAGTTTTTACAGCAGCGCTGGCAAGTTGTTTGAAACAATGTCATCTTCCTATTTATTTGAAGCTTGTTCTAGAGTCCTTGGTTTCTGGGTGATGATAAAAGCTACTTACTTTGCTAAAATAAATTTCTTCTGTATGTGATGTGTCCATATCAACAGTATAAATATGGTCCCTGTAAACAAAGGCAAATGAATGCAAAGTCAAATGGAGCTGTCAGTTCATTTCCTATGAAGAGAGCTATCTATCACAAGATAATCCATAATCCATTCAAAAAAGAACACAGGTTTTACCAGGGAATAATACTGAGAGCATCGCCTGCTTTTCCCAGTAAAGCACTTCCATATATAAACCATCTTCCTTCCCATTAAGAAAAAAAAAAAGAGAAATTCTACAAAACTTCCAAATGAGATTCTTTCCCAAAAGTGATTATTTGAACAAATGAGATTTTGGAAAGGAGATGAGCCCCATATCATGTCTGCTCTATAGGTCTTACACCAGATGCTACGGTCTAGTGTGCAGATGTTTTTGCATATCCTGAAATCAGCTGCAATCCTCCCTAGATAACCTTTGCCAGCTTCCTGGGATAGTAGTCACTGAGCCATTCAGGGTTAAAAAGAGGTTAATGTTTTTCTCTTCTTCTCTCTCTCTCTCTTTTTTTATAATTATGCCTTTAACCTCAGCTGTGATAATTTGATTGACAATATAGAAGGGAAAAGGTTGACAACCACAAAACTGTTCCCAGAAATCATTCATCTCTTCACACAATGATGGCCAAAATAAACTGCAAAATATTCCTCTGAAAAAAGTTTATGCTCCTTGCTTGCATTTACCTTCCCACTTTCCTGAGAACCTGGCTCTCTTTACAATTAGCTGCCAATATCTCCTTGGAAAGAGAAAATAGACTCAGCTGCTCAGGTGAAGAGTTATTTTTAAACCTTCTCCTCTGTGTAAGCTGAGAACAATGACATTTTTGTCTGGAGCCTAAAATTCAAAAAACCCCCCACCAATCCACAGAACTATAGTAACAGCCACACCAAACTGGGAAGAAGGAAAGGAAAAACACTGAGCATCACATTTTTCCTTGAAATAACATTGACTTTTTTCAAAAAGCAGGAAGCCGTGCAGCTGGAGAATGATCCACAGCATTGAAGGGGTCTCCACAGGAGTCTGCTGAAAGTAGGATGTAGACTGTTTCCATTTTAGCAATCTCTGCTGTCAAGATTAGCCTCCTTTTATCAGGTTTGGGGGAAACAGTGCTAGTCTCTAACTAAAGCAAACACAAAACACTCCGCTATAAGAAGAATAAGCAACACTTTTCTCACATGGAGAAAAGGGGCAGCATTGTTACTGGGAACTGGCTTTAAAAAATCTACTCTCTGCTACGGCACTTGAGGCACTTGCTTTGTTAAGATGCCAAACTGAGGAGCTGTGGGTTTTTTTCTCCTCCAGTCTCTGTACAAACTGCCATTTACTGTCAAGACAGGTTTAATGCCTCAGTTTATTATTTGTCTGACTTTATTGGCAGAGCAGTGGTCAGGGTCAGTATGGAATAAAATTACTTATTAGCATATCAGCTTCATAGATTACCACACAATTTCCTTTTTATGTACATCACACTTTGTTTCCTTTAGTTCTACTATATAAAAAACTAGGTGCTGCAAGACCTCTAAAAAACCCTTTCAATACAGCTCTTAATTTTAGTTACTAATCTTGGCCCACAGTGGTCAGGATTTTTTGTTTTTAGGGGACTTACCTTCTGGTTTAACAAACAATTCAAAAAAATTCAGATGCTACCTTATGGGGTCATCTTAAAGAGGGCTAGTATCAGGCAAACTATGTATCATTTTCTCATACCATATTTAACACATAGTTGCTGACAATGTCAGCAGAAAGTGAAAGAGCTGTCAAATTCTGGGGAAGGTTCTCTAACTACAGAAAATAAGGGATTGTCCTCGCCCTCCTTTTCCCACTACTGCCTAACTCCTACTATCTACTAGCTGTGGTATGTGTACAGCTCGCTGCTAATTAAGTTTATTCTAACACAAATTGACTTAATCCTAGGGCTTCCGTTTTTCCCACCTCCAGTCAGCAGAACTGAGTTTTGTTGCCATAGCATAATCTTGTGGAGGAAGAGAATTTAAATAATGCCACTGGCTGTGCATGACCCTTGGCCACTCAGTGCAATGTCTGGAAATGGGTAACTGCAAAAGAGGAGGGAATCATTCTGATGCTTCACGGGCTCAGTAAACCATTTTGTACATACATATGAGAGGTGACAGATAATGTGAATAAAAGCAGCCACTGCTCAATACAATGGGAGGAGGAGACATAGCCAACTTACAAAAGGGCGTATGCATGAGAGAGAAAGAGAGAGGCAGACAGAGCCCCTTCCAAGGAGAAAAAAGAAAACAGTTGTTTCTTTACACACTAGAAGTTAGATATTCTAATTGCTGAGCAAAATGGCTTCATGGGCTTCAGTTGAGTTAGTTTATACAGGTTGACTATCTCTATTCTGTAATACGAACTGAAGCCTTTCCAAAGTGATACCAAATTTTATTTGATAATAGCCACTACAGAAGTCCCATACTGCACATGCCCAAAGAGGCACCTGACAGACAAAGAAATTGTGTTCAATGTCAGTCACTCAGTAATAAATTATTAGAGGTTCTGAAATTTGAGTTTGCCCTGTTTTCCCCACAGAAATTGTCTGCAAAGCAAACACTGGGTACTGGATTTTCTAAAAAACAAACAAGCAAGCAAACAAGAAAAAAAAAAGAAAAAAAATCCAATAATCCCAAACCAAAATCTCTCGATGTTTAATCATCTGTTTTGATTGCTTTTCAAATAATTGGGTACACACATAAACTTAGTATCGCTATATTTAGACACCTAAAAAAACAGCATGAAAGCAACATCTGATATGATAGCTAAGGGATTTATGCTAACTACAGTTTTCAATTAATCTTGTCGCAAAGCTCTTTGAGAAACACTTTTGATTGTGTTCACATTTGCTTCAGTCTCTAGGTTTATTACCTCCCCTAAAGGAGATGCAGTGTTATAGCTATAAACTTTCATTCACACTAATTATCAAAAGATGACTCATTTTCTGGAGTTTATCACTTGAAGATAAAAATGACCTTTGAATTTTAACTTATATCACATAGTCTTCTCAGCCCAGCAGGGATTCCAATAACATGTGGAGGGGGAAAAGAATACACTTAAGAGTTTTTGAGTTACTGAAGGAAAAAAGTATAAGAAGTTCTTGTGCTTGAGTAAGAACAAAACAGATTAGGTCTTTGTTTTTTTTGCAGGTCACTAGCTCCTAGGGGTATCTAAGCCCGCTCTTATTATAAAACATCATTTTATACATGTACCTAGTTATATATTATGCTAGAATGCATATACACATACAAATATACATATTCTCCTCCAAATATCAACATTCTTTATATAACTTGTACACACAGTAGTTGCAGATCCCAAAATGTTTAGCTGACTTTTCCTGTTGTAGGGTCAATTGCTTGGGCACTTCAACACTGTAATTGCGGCAATCTTTTAGTCTGGGAACAAGCTGTAAGTACAACAGTGCAAAATCCGCAAAGCGGATTTACCACCTTCTCGCTGCAAATAATTTGCTAATTTAAAAGAAAACAAATAAGGAAAGCAAAGGGAACTCAGCCATGAAAAGAAGGAAATCCTGCCACCACCTTTCAAACCACTCCACTCCCACCTCCTGCTCATTATCACACTAAATGTAGCAAAATTACTAAGCACTGAGTTGAGGTAAAGCCTGGAGAGGCCTCCCTGTGGGACTGCCCATTCTTTGCACCTTAGCACCAAGTCCACAACACTTCCCTGTAGAAGGAAGAAGATGCAGAGGGCCTGGATGTCTGGCAGTGGCCTGGCCAACAAAAATATTCACAGCATGAATCCAAACACCCCATGGAAGAAAAGAAACCGCAGCCCTGTGTTGCATAACTATGTATTATTCAGTCTACACACTCTTTGCCAAGACCTGACACAAAGGGACTGGCCCAGGTGGCTAGTCATTTCCTGAGAGGATGCTTTGCACCGCAGAATACCAGATCTGACGTGAGCTTTTGGCGCCTTCTGTGCCTGGAAGCTGTGCATGTAAAAGAAGTATGGCTTGCGCTAGCTGGGAGAAGGGAATGCACATGCAAGGAGAGGTGCGATGACTTAGGAAAAAGCAGTATTGAAAAAAGGAAAAAATAAATTGGTGGTGTTTAGAAAACATATGTTCTTTGTTTAAAAACTTCAATCCCCACACCTTCTTGGCTTCAAGACCTGTATTGCTCTTCCTGTTGCTTTTGGGAGTAATTGCTGTGGAGGGGCAACATGGCAGGAAAACCAGCCTGTGTTGGCGTGAGCAGGAATCCAAAACTCAATGACACAGAGGAAGTACAAACTAGTGTATGTGAAAAGCCTTAAGAACCTGAGCTTAGCAGATAAAGCTGCAACGCCTGGGCACACGCACAGTTAGCAGTGCAGTTTTATAGTAGTCAGACAAGTGACCATGTAAAAATTGCACCCAGTGATTCTGCTGGTGAAAGCAACTAATTACTTCATGCCAAGTGAAGGTCAACAGGCAAGATCCTCATTGCGGGATACATCCAACCACTCAGAAGTCAGGGAGTAACTGCTTGAGAAGAAAGCCAGGCAGCTCCTGGAGGCTGCTGAGGGCTTTGAGGACAGGGCCGGTGGCTGCCGCTGGGCAAGTGGCTGCCTGTTCGGCAGCTGTTCCCTCTCACCTCCTGGCCATCCCACCCGCCACTCCTCCCATCTGCAGCAACAGCCTGGCTCTCTGTGGCACACGCAGAAGTGGGTATTTCTCAGCAGCAGAAGGAGCAGAAAGCAGGCAAGAAACAGGCTGCTACTGGAGGGGCAGCTTGCAGGGAGGTCCCAAATAGGATCTGGGCCCAAGAGCTCCTGAGCTGGACTACTCACCCTCACTAATCTGTGTCCTTATTGCATTTACCCTGTGCCCATCAGGTAATTCCCACCCTGAGATTGTCAGGCTCCTCTGGTAAGAACAGGCAGGGAAAGGAAGTGTTAATGTCTGATCTGCGTCAGGCTGACAGCTATATAAATCAGCATAGCTCCACTGAAGCTCATAGTGCTATGTTGAGCTACACAAACCAAATGGCTGGCTCTATATGCAATTTTTACATAAAGGCATGTGTTTGTATCTGCACAGTATAGCTCTCCAAAAATATCCAGACACCAAATTCAATTAACCTTGCTGAGTACATCAAAAGAACAGCAGCAAACATGTTTTTCTCTTTTTCGTTTTATGATATTAAAAATGTGCCTGAAAGAGTAACACTGAAGTTTAACAACTCTTATTCAAACATGCATTTGTGCACCAGCAGAATCATTCCCTAAAATATGTAATTAATTGTGTGCGCAAACAAAATTACAGGCTCCTTTAAGGAGATAATGAGGATGATCTCTCTCCACGATGGTGCTGAACTCCTCCTTTGGCAACCTCCTCTCCCTGGATTCAAAGGGAGGTGGAGGTACCTTAAAGGAACGGCTCAGCACCTTGCGAGACTGAACCTTAGTTCGCTAACAAGGTTTCTAATATGTCTTATTAACAGGCTACAAAGGTGAAAAAATCCAGAAGTAAAATGTCTGGCCAAGACGAGCTTGGAATATCCCATTTTTTCCCTTTCTCACTCTAAAAAGAGCAAGGAGGGAGCGAGGAAGCTGAGGGTTACTGACCTAGCAGCAACGTAGAGAGTTCTGTTCATGATCATTATCAGCTGGATGTCCAGCCTGTGCCTCTGCGTGGCGTTCCGTCCTGGCTTGTGACCCACAAACACCGGATACTGTTTTGTATCTGTGTGAAGGAAAAAAAGGTTCATAAAGAAGCAGCAAAAGACAAAACAGAATCACAAGGTGAAACCATGTTAACACGGAGCATCTCAGTTCCAACCTACTGCCCAAAACTACAGTTTTCTCTCCCAGCAATACAGCTTGGTGCATGAAGGTACTAGCACAGAGGGCTGAACAGTTCTTTAGGGTTATAGCCTGTTTGCAGTTGTAAAGGAGAAAGTCATTACCATTTTAGAAAATGAAAATTGTGACTTTTTAGAACTTAAAGCTGCTCTGGAGCTCTTGGTATACAGGTACTCAGCACTTTCTCACAGTTTTTCTTTCACTGCTTGCAGAGTTTAAATGTTGGCTTCTGGCTGCCAAAGTGTATCTAGCAGGACAAAGCTGTTTTACAGTGGCCTATCAATCACCACAAAGACTAGATTGGTAGTGGTTAGAGCAAAAGCCCTGGCTCTGCTTCGTACAAACTGCCAGCTCCATGGGTTTCCTACAGGATCAGGCTGCCATTGTAGAGCAGCTGTGGGGATTTCTGAGAAACTGTGGGTAACCATTTACTTGAACTTTATAAAATGAAAGTCACTGCATATTATTTTGGCAACCAGTCTGATACTGCAGATCTTTTGGCAACTGGACAACAGTTCTGACTGGAAGCCCTGTATTGATTTCATGCTATCAACAAGTGAGCTTTTTCCCCTTACCCTACCAGTCAGCAGGAGCATTTATTTGCTTTTTCTCATGGTTTATTTGGTGAGACCTCAACATACCCAAGGTGCGCTGGTGCTCCCCAGATGATCTGTGCGTACTGTCTATAAAAAGAGTGAACATTTTTGTCTAGGAGCCATCTTGCCGTTAAATATGTATGCATGATTGTGAAACCTAGATGCACAAACTAGGGAGCAAGCTAAGTAAACAAAAAGCCAATTGGAAGACAGGAGGAGCATAAACCTGATAAGCAGTAGCATAAATGCAAAATTGCTGTGTGTGTGTATTATACAGTTGACTAGCATCTAGCCATGCCTGTGCCTTTTCCCACCAATGTTTTCCCAGAAACATGGAGTTACCTTGAAGGAGTCTGTTTCTTCAGAACCTCAGGTACTGCTTTCATGTTTTCAGCTACTGTCCTCTAAAAGCATTCTCCCTGTTAAGCTTAGTTAAACTATGGATTCATAGTGTGGCTTGAGCAAAGCACTTGAGACTGCCATGCGCCAAAAAGCCTGGTGATAACACTGGGTAGAAACAGTAACTTCCCTGTAAACCAGATGCTGAGTATTTCTGGAGAAACAAATTAGCAAAGTTCAGCCGGGATTTATGTTCAGAAGCTTAATCCTTCTGATCAAGATTTACATGCAAAGTGCCAAGTTTTAACTTCCAAGCTTTCTTCTATTCAATACTGTTTCCTTTATAACTCACTGATCTTACATGAGTAGGGGCCTCTACATTTGTACAGACTTCAGCACTCTGTGATGGAGAGAAAGACGTTATCCCATGCTTCCATTTCTCCAAAAGGATCAAGACTGGTTAAATCTACATTAGCAAGTGTGATTAGCATCACCTGACTGGAGGGTGAAAAAGTTGGTGTTGACGAACCAGCAGTCACACTAGATACGCTTCAGTGGGGTTTACTTCAGAGCAGCTCTAGCCTTGTCCCATGGACTGGATGCCTATCAGCAGTTGGAGCACATTAAGTATGCTGCTGGAGTCTGTCTTTCAGTTTAGTGTTATCCAAAAAGGTCTATTTTACATGCCCCAAGACCACCCCAAGGCACAGTATGCAAGGACCATCAGGAGTTTCACTTCAAAATCAAACTCCTGATCCCACCCCAAGGCACAGTATGCAAGGACCATCAGGAGATTCACTTCAAAATCAAACTCCTGATCCAAAGTAAGATGTTAACATAAACCTACCCACTCACTGCTAACTCACCACTCATTAGCACACTTTTACAGACCCAAGTCCTTCCTTTTGAATATCTGAACCCTTGGAACTTCAGAAGACTTTTTTTTGGAGTAATCATAATTGAGCTGTGGTAAATGAGGAAGAATTACTTACGCTAAGCCTGTTTTGCACGGTAATATGCTAAAAAAGCTCTCCACCTGTTTAGCCACTAAATCTCAATACTGACTTGCAGCTGTCTGTTACCCTAGATTTGGAGAGTCTGCCAGTTACTGCTAGTAAGAAAGAAGAGAGATTCTGTTACAAAAGATTCTTTTTCTTGTTTTTTTTTTAGTCAAAATTTCCAGCAAGCTTTCTAGGCAAAAATGCCAAATGCTAAAGTGGAATCCATCAGAGCTTGAAGAAATAAGTTTGGTTATTTGTGTTAGATCAATTATGTTTTCACAGCTTAGTTTCATTAGTGTGCTATGCTTGATACTCTGAGGTGCTTGGCTGGTTATCCAGAATGTTGTTTTCACAAATCAGGTGAGGAACTCTTTGATCATGAAAAAAAACCTTCCCTCATTTGCTGCTAGATAAAACAAGAAATTGGGTTTGATTATGCTACTGAAGTGTCTGTCTGAGGAGGAGAAAGGCTCCTGTTTTTGAGGAACAAGCAGTTCACCACCCAGTAATCATAAATGAATGTGAAAAAGTCTTGCTCTTCTACTAATATTGGAGAATGTAAATTGGCTGACCTGGGAGAGACTGGGAAAAACAATTTCATTCATTGCAACTGTAATACAATATTGTTAACGGGGAGTCTGCTGATCAGTACCATGGAAATTGAGACTTCTAGAGTCTTATACTTACAGTTGCCATGCGAAATACTGATTGGCTCAGAATCTTCTGGGAAACCAGCCCCAGCAAAGTGTAGCAGTGTGAAATATAGCAGCAAGGCTTCTGACCTCATAGTAGTTCAGCTGGGAGACTTTACTTCTGCACTTCACCCTGTGGAAGACAAACAAGAGCATAAGCGCTTCGTATCAATTCAGCTTCAACCAATGCATACAGAAAGCTAAAATAGCCAATGAAAAACAAAGGGATCTTTCCTCTTCTCCTCAAGCTTCTCACTGTAATCGAAGAGGTATGTTGTGTTTCTAAGCAGGAACTGCCCTGCCAGGCCATCTCCTCCTTAGCCCATGCCCCAGCCAAAAGTGCCATGTCTTGGTTGAGGACAGACTTCAATATTTGTGTGTTACTGAGAATTTTCTGTCTCAGCTGCCTGCGCACAATAAAGAAACTTTGTCTTCTGCACTGAATGACAGCTGACAAGAGCTTTTCAGCAAATATTTAGTCTGCCATTTCTTTGGCTAGGTTGACTTAATTAGATGATGACACACACCATAAATAAAAAATACACTACATTATTCATGTTAAAAAGAGATTAAGGGTTATACTACAGGACTGATTCATACCCTGCAGAGTTGTGAATCAAGTGAAGAAACACTGAGAGAGCTTGATAGAGCATGCAGAACATGTCATTGGGCTTTACCATAAAAATATGTACCCATAAATTTAGGTGCCATAAAACTAATACTCAAACTTGTGATAAAATAAGGGTGAACAGAACTGTCTAAAACCACGTTTTTTTTCCCCTGTGTTCTATTGATGCATTCACTCATTCACATTTCATGTACCAAAAAAAAAATCCCTAAATCTTGAAGATAAAAGGAACCACAGGGGCCTTTGGATACAGTGAAAGAAAACAGCACATAATACAGTAAATAGCTCATAATTCCCAGGCAAATTTCATACAGACACTGATCTGCAGGGAGAAATCAGTGTAAAAGTGGGGTTTTCTTTTCATCCCTTCCAGATTTTCAAACCTTTGATGCTACCTGCCAAAGATTCTTTTTGAACAAAGCTATTTTACAGTAGTCTGTCAATCATTCAAGATTTATGGGCAGAAAGTCAAACTTCGTAACCTACATAGTCTTTGAAACTTAATTTGGCAAACAAAGTGCTAACTTGCCCTTCTGCAACACCATTTAATATTAGACGCCTATGTCTCCTTTCTCTATACCAGAAAAAGCATTAACAAGTTTGAGTGTTGCATTTTGACTTGCAATTTCACAGACACCGCTGATTCCTCAGCATTTATCCTATTAAAGATGTCACAATAATTAATTTGCCGTATTGGATATTTGCTTTTAAATAAAATTTCAGCTCTTATAACTGGATTGGAACAGAGACTTCATTGTAGGGCAATATATTCCATAAGGACTAATGATTTATTACACTCTATGCTTGCTTATTATTATTCAAACACATAAATTGGAAACTTGGCTGATTCTCTGTTTTCATTAATCAAAGCCTGAGTCCAGGAAAAATAAAACTTAATATGAGGCACTGAATGACCCCTTAACTAAGCAATGTCAGAAGGATGGCAAACATAAAATAGCAAGAATAATACAGCATAATACAGAAACTGTCTATTATATCTTATGTGAGAATGCATACTGGAGAATAGCACATACAAGCCCCAGGAGAAGCGTTTCCATCTAGCACTGGTTAGACTGATAGCCATGTATGACCACTGATGCAGCAGTGTCTGCCTGCAGACACTTTCTTTACCTGTTTCCTCCATTTGTCTCTTTAATCACCTCTTACATGTTGTTTTCACTATGAGCTCTCTAGGGCAGGAACTGTTTCTTTCTATTTGTTTCTGTGCCCAGTGGAACCTCATTTAGGGCCCTTAGGAATGCCCAAAGTAGAAATAAACAGCAGACGTAAATGTAATACTTGGAAACAGTTTTCCTCAAAGGGTTTGAATTAAAGATAAGATCTATATCTGTCTCCTTCTATCTATATTATATATAGATATAAACAGCAAAGGGGTTAATTTCATGTTCTTCATACAATTTTTTGAAATGTAATTTTGCTACTTTCAAAATTTTGCCCCTCTAAGTACACTGTAAAGTAACAAAGTATCTTATCTTAATATACAAACAGATTTCAATTCTTTCCCTCTTGCAATTACTACCATTCAATGCAAAATTCCTCTCTGAAGTACAGATGAGGAGCAACAGTTTAACAGGAAGAAACTTATCAGGCAATCCAATTCTTCCATGTAAACTTTATTCACACACTATCAGTCTGCAGGCTGACAATTCAAACCAAACTTGGTTCACGGTGAGACTCTGGAGCAGAATAGCTGCTTTCTGTTACTGCCTATCAGCACATCATCTGCTATCTAATGATTTGTGTACACTATGAGGAAAGCATTAAGGTACTGCAGATAAATCTCAGCCACTCCACTAGAGAGTTTTAAAAACTTTTCTAATGGGCGATTCTGCACCATCAGTCTCCTCATTCAGACATGAGTACCACTCTACGTAAATATATACAGGAGACAGTCTCCAAGAAAATTAATAACATCCAACATGCTTACTCTGTCATTTCATGGACTGGATCTTCTCCTTCTTCTTTTTTTTTTTTTTTAACCTGAAAAGAATTAACCAACAAAGGTACTCTCATATTGCCTCCTAACAGATTAACAGTACAAAGGTTTTTAGGTATATGGAATTCTGTCATTCTTAAGGGTATTTTCTGGGAAAGGGAGGGAGGGAAGAGAGAAAAAAAGTCTCATTTACTGTTGCTGTAGTACTAAGATAGTTGTTGGAATTCATACAAAATAAATGCAAAACATGCCTATTTTGACCTGTCAGTGTTTCAAGCTGACTCCGCATCTGTATCAATGCCTGTGCCAATAAAGTAACAGAGAGTAGGACACAAGCTGCCTCCAAAGGTAGCTTTTCACCAGGAGGTAATTATCAACCATAACATGAGTTTTGCTGTCCTTACAACAGTGGAAAAATCTGTTTCGTTTCAGTGGAACTTCAGAAAGGTGCTGATTTGAGAAGGTCACACTTATTTTTAGTACAAACTTCCTTTTCAGCACATCCTCGACTCTGGTTGGGCTCCTGGGAGTGATGCAAGTGTCCTCACTTGCAACTGTGCTGAAACTACTTCCTAATCAAAAGTGCTTCTAAATACAGTTTTTGATGAAGCACAAGTGGGTAGATAGTGATGCTGAGCAAGTACAGGTACCATCTCCAAATAATAGTCTTATAAACATTATGGGAGAGGGCTTCAGTCATCGTAAACCACAGAAGTCCAATCTGGCTTGTATTAAGCTGTTCAGGTTGAGAGAGAACTGGCTCTAAGAACGCCAATTCTTCCCGTTCCGAATGTGCTCACTGCTCCTGTAAAGGACACAAGTGATGACAAGAGGTGTGTTTTTTGGTGAGGTTCTTTTACTCATAGACGCTTGGAATACAGCACTGCAAATGTGTTAGAGCAGGTTTTATAACCTGCATCTAATGCAATGACTTTTAGCCACAGACTTTATGGAGTAGTAAGATTTCTTCCAAGTCCCAAAAATCCAACCAATCTGCTTCTTGCTTTCCTTTGATCAGTGCAAAAGTAACTTGATGCAAGATACCTTGGTGCTCTGACTTTTCTTTCTGAACTCAATTGTTTCAATTGGATTGTATATTCCCCCCCCTTTTATCATTAAATATAAATAAACCATATGATCCCTTGGCTTATATGAAAATCAGAATTTTGCCTTCTTAGACGGGAACCTCTTTGGGTGGGGAATAAGTTTTTCTATTTGTACAGTCCAGAACAAAAGGCAATCAAGAACCAAGTAGGAAGTTTGCATACCAGCACAATATAGTTGCTATTAGCATTACTCAAAGCCTCCATACATACATACACACATGCCACAGTGGTGTTTGATTTAGTAAAAATTATGTTGCCAGCACGGAGGAGTTTCTGAAGCTAAGATGGTAATGACCATCCCAATATGGTTTCCAAGTCAAACCATATGGACCAGAAAGGTCTGATTTTTCTGAGCCAAGTGCTTTCTATGCTTTCTAGAGTCCACGGTTCCCTGAGACAACAAGAAGTCACCATGATGAGCTCTGATTTTTGCTGTCTGCTCTTTTTAGTGTTTCATGAGTAACAGTCTGGGTGGAAATGCATACACAGAATAGCTTCTTGGCTAAGGAAATGCTCACATGGCTACTGCCACAATTTTCTAGTAACCAGGCTATTGTGTCTGGAGCTTGTAAGTTCCAGCAAGGTTATATATATTACATGGAAAATCCTAAACGGAAGTGCTAACTTCCTGGTAAATGCTATAAAAGTGTAAGGCCAGATTTAATCTTGAGAACACATTCAACAGCAATGGCTGCCTAGACACTTCTACAAACAGCTATTGGGAAAGATGTTCTTCCATGTTAGAAAATCTCCCATCTAGCTGCTTTAGCCTCACTGTACAGCCAGCTAAACCCAGTGTAATTCTCAGCAAAAATCAAAGCATGTAACCATGTGAGAATTTTCCCATGGCGCAGTAAGCCACATCAGTAATGGACAGATCTTGTTTTATTCATAATTATTACAAACTTTCTTTAAATCATGATGACACATGTCCATACATGACAGCTGCACTTCGATCCACAAATTATCAAGCTTAATGTGAGAATTACTAGACAAAATTCAATGGTCTGTGTTATGTATGAAGCAAAATGAGAAAACTTAATGGCCCTAAAAACCCATGACTGTATTAACGAAAAAAAATCTTTTGTTTCTATAAAAACGTAGAAATAATCTACCTTTCTTCAAAAAGCCTGCCCGTCTATTAAAAAGGAATAGTATTTAACCAGAGAGCGAGGAAACTAAAAATTTCAGCCTGATGAATTTGAACTACTGCATAAGGAAAAATGCATGAGCGGAAAAAGTCATAGTCTGTTAACTGACCCAGAAATATTCAGAAAATGGCCCTTCTCATCACTTTCAGCATTTTTTACACTGGCAAAAATAAAATGACCATAAACAAGGAAGGGGGGGGGGAAGTGAGTTGTGTAAGAGAAGTAACAAAGAGATTTGAGACTCTCTTGTGGTAAGCATTTTAAGAGCATTCAAGAAACCAAAGTCCCGTGTTAATGTCTCATTGAAAGAGACTTGAAAGAGTGAGCTCTACCTATCCATACATAAACAAGCACGTATGGATCTACCAGCACATGCTTCGTCCTGGTGAAGGCAGAGTGCGGAAACCAGTCAGTCAACCTGAATCCTATTCCCTGCTACGGTGCAGATTTGCCATGTGATGCTGGCAAGCGTCTTTTGCCTCCTTTGGCTAAACCTGTGGAAATCTCTGCGTGGAAGACCCTATTGTTACTGCTATTTACCCCTATAAATTCACAGTTCCTAGAAAGCAAAAGACATAGTTCTATGAAAGTCAGAGAAAGGAATTAGGAATAATGCAACAAAAAAGACAGGAATACAACCTGCAGGCTGCAGCTTCCAGAAAAAGAGGAAAGTTAGGTGGGCAGAGTGGAGCTGGTCAGGAGAGCATCCTTTGTCTGTGCCTGCTTGGGTGGCAGGCTAACTGCTGCACAACCACCCTGCCCGGATGCACTTGGCAGCAAAAAGGATCACGCAAAATGCCTGGGCCCAACAGTGCCGAGGGGATCGGACAGATGTGAGTGAACAGAAGCTCAGTGGGTGCTTGGGGAACTCAAAAGGCAGGAGACACAAGTGGCTATCAGCAAGACACAGCATGGAGTGTCAGACATTACAACCAAATTGGCACATGGCAAGATGATGTCTGGTCTGGCCAGCTCTTTTTCTGTTGGTTTTTCTTTTTTTCCCCTCCTTTTTTTTTTTTCCCCCCCTTGGTTGCTGCTCAGTCACCTGAATGGTGGTCCAGGTGGCCACAGAGACTTATGCCAGCTCTGTGCCCACCATCACTACCAGCCTCCAACATCTTTTTGTGACCCACAGTGCAGCCATCACTCATCTTTCCCTCTCCTGTCCTGCTCCTGTTGTCTCTACAGCTGGCCATTCATTTCATGCAGCCAAAAAAGCACTCTAGCACTCCAGGTATCTGGCCCCTACACCAGAGAGGCTGGTGTGTGAATGCATCAGGGCAAACACTTACACTCCTTCAATTTACCCAGTGACCAGGGGGCTCTCCTGACTGTTGGTGAGATGGATGGAGAAGGGATAGCAGAAGGTGGGGCAGTGACCAAGGGACACCCCCACTTCTCCTACAGCCCTGTTGACTCTATTTCTCTATTGATTATAAGCTCTCTGGTGCTGGATCTGTCCTTTTGCTGGGTCTCCAGGCAGTACTTCTATCAACTGGATCCTCGGTCTCCGATTTGAGTTTCTAGGTGCCACCACAAACATAAATTATGTGTATAAAGCAAATTCTTTCTCAGCTTTTGTGCATATCGAGAAGTACTCCCTGACTGTAAGAGGAATATATGGTGCCCTCTGCTATACACGCTTTACTACCATTTTAATTGGATTCAGCACTGCTTACTCATTGCCCAGCTGCTGTGGGCTGCACGCCAGACGCGACGATTAGGCCCAAGGGAAAGCCACCAACGAGCATGATTTTGCCTCACATAGTAAGCCACAGCACCTATCTTCACTAAAGAGAGCAATGCAAATTCTATTACTAGTTCTATGAACCACAGATACACAGACCATGTGGAACCTCCCACTAAGTTTTGCACAAATACATGGCTAAAATAAAATTTCAGATAAAACGCAAGGTACTTCTTAAGTGAGTTTCAGGGGTACTTGCTTATTTTGTTCAGGTTTGTGTAAATGTGAGTCCTTACCAGCTTCCTCCCCCATCACTTGCAACTGTACAAGGCCATACATCAGGCACAATAATGTCACCTATGATATGCAACACTACTACCTCCTACTTCAATAACTGATAAGCTGAAAAGATTTGGACAACCCCCTGGCAGAACTGATAAGCCTCGGCCTGTAGAATGGCAGTAGCAGGTGTCAAGTCAGTAGGTAAAACTCAGCACACTTAATGCAGGCAACTGGTCTTGTCGAGATCAACATTACTGCTCGTCCCAGCGCAGTACAAAAAGAAAATGTAAAGAAAAAATGGAGGCCTAAATAGGAGAAATCTTCTGTTGACCGAGTGAGACATCCCCGATGACTGCAGCATTAATAGGATGCTGTTGTTCAGAGAGGGAACAGTCAGATGGAAGATGAACATCTCCCAGATGGAATTAGAAGCATCTCAGGCCTATCGATTTTGGTTGTAACCTTTACTGTAAACAGTCTACAGGGGCCTCATCAGCCACCTGTTCAGTGATATTTGCATTGAAATATAGAGCCAACGCAAATGAGAAAATGGCCGCAGTTCCTTGCTAAAGCATCTGCTCTGTTCTATCCCTCTGTTTATACATTAACAGGAATAGCAAAGGTACACATTTTAGAGGAAGGGGTAACACAGTGACACTAACCCTCTCACACAGCAACAGAAACAATGAACGCTTCATTTGTCACGATGTTGATGGTGGCAGTAGTGGTATTATATCATGCAATATTTCACTTTCTAATAATTGCTCAATTTTATACTGAAATACGGCTTGCCAAAACTGGGAGGAAAGCCATCTGTGCTTGGAGGATGACTGCCAGAAACATTTGCAATTTTATTTTGGGGTGATAAACCTGTGGAATGGAACAAAGGCAATGCCCAAATAACCCCTCTCTCTCATCATTCCCACCACCTAGAGCAACAGACCAGCTTGGTCGGTCATTACAAAGATGTCTTTATTATTTTTAAAAGCCTCAGTCATTTAAGAGATAAAAATAGCTCTACTGATTATTTGTGGGACTACAGCAAACCTTTGTCAAGATTCTGAATTGATTTAAGAGCCAAACATAGCAATCACTGCCTTCTGACAGGAGAGAACACCATCTCTGATACATACTTTGCTGTTTCATCTCAGTGTGCTTAATAGAAAACAGACACACTACCAGCAACACCATTATTCTTCCCGACCCTCACTTTGCCTGGGAAATATCAGTGTGAGTCAACTGACCTTCCATTCTCTCATCTGGTAGATGGAATAAAAATTACGCGGCTCCAGGTGACCTAAAGCCCTAACAGGAATGAAACGCGGCCTCCCTTTGTTTTCCTTTCCTTTTAGATAACAAAGGTGAAACATGAAGCCTGATATATTTTCGCAACAATCTTGCCAATTGTCACCGACTAAAAGTTTGACATAGCCCTGCAGACACTGTCTCAGCTGTCACGCGTCTGCTGTAAACATAGCATTAGGATCAGGCAGGAATCCTGAAACAATCTCTCCAGCTCAGACAACTCTTCAGGTCAGATTCCCTCAGATACTTAGCATAGGCTTCCTTTTGCTGTTGGTATACGTTGGTACATATTTAAATGCATTCCAGCCCTTCTTCACCCTCTAAACAGAAAGATAATTGTAATTTCCAGTCCACTTATGTTTGGGTAACAGATCAGACTGATATATAAGGGAACAGATTAATTCTGAAGAAAAATTAGGATCCCATAGAACTTATCGCTGCGTTTAGAGCAGCTAATTGCTGCTTAACATAATCACAAGCAACTTAATTTTACTTTTTTTTGTGTGTGTGTGCAAGAAATGGGATGTTGTTTCTTCATGCATGGCCTCTGGCTGCTTTCTTCAGGAAACTTGTCCCATTTATTTGAAGTGAAAGTGTCCATTTTTTAATGTAATAAAGCAGCAAAAGAAATGCAAATTTTTATATTTAAGTCAGCTGTTAAGTAATCAGAGCACATTGCTTAGCTTCGGTGCGGTTTGGCCAGTGCTGGCCCTAAAGCTATTTATGCAGAAAATTGACTCATTAACATAGCTTCATTTACCTTGAGTGAAACAGCAACTTTTGTCAGAGTATTTTTCAAAAGGCACCAATCAACTTTGGCAAGAAATGGTTTGATACAATATCAAACTCTCCTCCCCACCCCCCAAATGTGGATGAAATCTGCTGTAAACACTGCACAATGCCAGCAGCGAACATGAACATTTATATATTAATTATTCCAGCTGTGGATTCCATACCTGAAAGTGCCCTACCTCCATAGCAACCTTCAGAAAACCCACTGTGATAGTCTAATCATGGTCATAGTAATATTTGGGCCAAATCTCAATATCATACTCTACGGAAGGTTGCTCAGCACAAGGAAACGCAGAGATATTGCAGTCAGGCAAGCTGACTTTTATTAATGTGCACCAGAACTCCTACAAGAGAAAGGAAAGGTCAGGTTTTCCCCTCTGGAAATCAAGAAAATTCATCATGATAATTTATGTCTGCCTGACAGATAAAAACTGCAGGTAAGCAAAGAGTTCTCAAAGATACATATTTATAATTTTAATCCCTAACTTCTTTATGAAATCAATTTTCTTAGGTTTTTCTGCACCTTACAGAAGAACATGAAGGAGATTACTGCAAAAATGAGTAATGTCCACAAAACAGATGTAATCCCTGAGGCAAGTTTCAAAAGCACCTGTAGATAAGCATAAGTGAGTGGCAAAAAAAAAACAAAGAACAAAAAAAACCCCATTGAGTGCTAAGAATACAATCAAATTAACTGGAAATATTCACTATTCAGAACTGCCTCTGACATCTCTCTCCTTTGGACCCACATCCATTCAAAGGTGCCTACATACTCATAGACATTCACCCAAACTTAAAAGGCTCAAATATCACAGGAAAGGGTTTTTATTAGAAGCTAAGACAAATTTCATAGAGCTCCATCTTTCAAGACAAATTCCACAGATCTCTTATCTTTCATGATTACTTTTCATCGACAATCAAGCCTAATATTTTTTTCTGGTATTTTTGGAAACCTTAAAGGAGTAAAATAAATCTGACTCTGAGACTGAAAAATCTATGTAGTTTGCTTTTCCTCTGAGATGAGTATGATGCTTGCAATAATCCAGTTGCTGCAGTTTGCTAGTAATTGCTAGCTGAAAGTGTCAGTCTCTGAGCTTTGCTCTGCCTGGATACATGCCCAACAAATTCCCAAATTTCACATCATATATAACCTTAACAGCTTTATGGACAGGTTAATACAAGAAAGAACCCTATCTGCAAGAATGCCTTTTGGGGAAAAATGATCACCTCAGTATGACAACATGACACATTTTCCACTCATCTTTTCATTTCTCTACTTTAGGGTTATGAAAAACATAGAAGGCAAAGTGAGAAGACAACAGATACATTAAAAAAAATGCTACTTCCAGAATACTACTGAAATGAACAGTATTGTCTGTTAACCTGGACATAAGGTTAATTACTGTAATTCAATTTATTTTAAGGGAAAATGTTACATGCAGATATCATCAATTAACTCCTGAATATAAAAATCACAATTCCTGTAATGAATAGAACAGTGCAAGATCACTAATTACTGGGAGACAGCTATCAAGGGGAAACACAAAATTATCTGATGTGATTTCAAGGGCAAATTTAAAATTGAGGTGCTGGGGGTCAGAAAAAAAAAATACAGTTCAGAGAGAGATCAGCCACCGCACCAAATAAATACACTACTCTTCTCCTGACACACATTCACCCATGTACTGTAGAATACAAGCATCCTTACACATTCATTCACACCTGCTTCTTAGCACAGCATGATGGGATTACAGCAGCATAGAAAGGGAGTCAAAGCAGCATTGACAGATGCCTGGAGTACAAGTTACAAAAGTAAGTAATAGCTCTGTTATTATGTGCTTTATTTCTCTGGAAAAACTGTGAAGAAAAAGGTTCACTGTAGCAAAAGAACGGGTCCACAGAGTATGACTGCCTGAATGGGGCATGATGGATGAGCTTCCTTGTGGATAGCAAAAGCCTCTAATCCGTTCTTGGGCTAGTTGGTCAAACAAGGCAAAATCATTCTTTTCTTCTGCGGGAAATATTCTCTGCCTTTTCGGTAGCACGTGCAGGGTTTTAGCAAAGGCCAATCCAGACTGTCACCCAGATGAGTCAGCAGTCTGTTTCCAGGTCCTGTGCTAGGGCAGACTCAGATATGCAGCCCACAACACAGCAGTAAGACAAAGAGATTTCTGTTTCGCTCGTGGTTTCCACAGTTATTTTAGGAATGACTGGCTACACTCAGGTTCCAACAGCAAATAATGAGATACACAGGAAGAAAAGCCATTTTCATGGCACCAGCACACAACTAATGACTGATGCTGAAAGCATTATTACTAATATTCTAGCTAATTTTGTAGAGTTAAAAATTGCGTGCAGCAAACAGAACTCAGGCATCATCCTGATGATGAAATTACATCCACCATTGCCAGAATGGGAAGTTTCTCGCTTTGGCGTTCACTGAAACAGGCACATATAATCTCTGCATGCTAGGTTTGGGCCTGAAACACTAGTGTTTTCTCAGATAACTCAAGATCTCTTTCCAAAGCTCCTGCTCTTCTTCCTCTTCCCCCTACAACTTACAAATCCTTAAAAGCAGGGAACACAGGAAAAACAATGGTTCATTACCTGAGTGCATCTGTGTGAATTCCACAAGAGCACTTGATGACCAGGCACACACAATTATGGCATTTCTGTTAAGTCTGCCAAGTGGCTTTGAACCCAGATGAATTCTTCAGTTTGCCTGACAGAACAGAAATTCCTGTATAGGAACACAGAAGAAGACATTGTAGCTGGCAAACTGCTGCTGTTATTTCTTACTCTGCAGTTCTGCTTCTTAGGTGATTTATATCAAATGCTGCAGAGAGTGTTTCTTCTAACTTTGAGTTGGCCTCAATAACATGGACATTCAGCTGATCAGCTGCCAGGAGCCGACCTACAGCCAAGACTCAAATTCCTGCCAGCAGATAGAAGAGAAAAAGCACAAAAGAAATTAGATCAGAAAATCCAATCTCTTCTTAATGAGACTGAAGGCTGTATGCACAGACTGTGCAGAACTAACCGGAAAAGCCTGAAGAGCTCCAGGTTGGCACCAAGGTTTGATGCTCTCAACATGAGTCCAGTCCAGGAGCCCTGTGTCAAGCCATGCCTGCATGTATGAACGACATCTCAGAAACTTATGTCTCCTCATAACACAGCGTAGTCATTCTCCAGGTTACAACAGAATCACACAGTAGCAGTTACAATTAAAGGGCATTGGCTTGTTTCTGGCAACACCAGTGGAAGTGCTGCCATTGTCTGCTGTGTTGTGCAGTTGTGATTCCCACTGGACTTCAGAAAGACCTGTACCTGCTGTACAGTTCATACCATGTACATCAGCTAATACATGATGTTGCCTTACCTAATGATAAGCCTTCAGCTTACAAAGAACTGTATACATTTAATACTTAAATCCTTATAAAAGTATAACTTCTTATTGGTATAGGACTGAGTCACATTCTGCTAACTTTACATGAATTTTGGCAAAAATCTCTCATGTGAAGTGAGGGAAGTGGATATACCATATTCAAGTTTCCTGTGAAATTTCAGGTTACCCTTACTTTTTTGAAGAAAGTCTTACTTTGGTTTGAGTTCTTTCTTTCTTAGAGTAACTGAACGAGGTGCTTTTCATCATATTCCATGCCCTATTTTTTCTCATTAAAATCTGCCTGTGAGCAATTCAAAGCAGAATCTCATGGGGATTATTGTTCTGAGGTAAATATCACCACATTCGTTTCAAGTAAAACACTATTCATTCTTTTGCACACGCATGCACCTATATTCAACCTATGCTTGTGAAAATCTCAGCTTCACAATATCTATGACTATATACCTTGACCATATACATTGATAATTTCTGGTATTCTGAACAATAAGGATAAACATAAGCTACAAAATGGTCTGTGATTGTTCAGTGAAAAAGCTTTTAGATCTAAATACAGCACAGTCAGCAGACTTATTCAAAAGAGCTTCCTTCTAAGATTTACATTTAAAAAAAAAAAAAAGATGTGGATGCGTGCTATGTACAAAAGACGACAACACACCTGTGAATCTTCTAGAGCAGTTTTTTGGAAGCCCTTTCTCAAAGACTTGCAATAACAAAGTGTTGTGAAGGACCTCACTCAGGCATTTCCCCTCTTCTAATAGAAAAATTCAACTTTGAAAGAAAGTACCTAACTTTGAAAATCTTTTCTGGATACCAGTCATACAAGTACCCTAGTAGAAGCAACAGCCCAGTTTCTGACATTCTCTTGGGCTGATCAGTTTGATGAAACTCATCAACAGTGATGACTTTACAGATGGCTTTGCTGGCTTGGCACCTATTCTATGCAGTGTCTGGGTTCACCTGTGGAATGCAGACCTTACATGTAGTTTACTTACCAGTAAGAGCTATGCTTAGTCAGTGTGGAATCAGAAACATGACTAGCTACAGAACAAATGGCATTCTCAGAACACGCCGATCAACAGTTTTAAGTAAGAAAATACTTTCAGAGGTAGAATATATTCTCATATATTTCAAAAACAGGAAAAAAGAAGGTTGAAATTCATTGATAATTTATGATTGCCTTGTTGTATACTGGGACAAACCACAACTTCCCTCCTTAATTCAGTGCTAGAAACATGTGCGTTTTCCTCAGCAAACTACTGAGCATTTTTTCCTCATGTCCTGAGAGGATTACTTACTTCCCCAGCACAGGGCGAAACAACCTGTGCAGAATCCACATGGAGGACTATGCAGTGAGGCAGGGACATCTTTGAAGAAGGCAGCATAGGAACCTACAACAAGCAAGACTAAGCTGCTCTATAAAATACTTTATTAAAGATCAGGTTTGCTTTATAAAAATGAAAACTCTGGTGCCTCTCTAGTACAGGCTAAAAGAAATGCTTGTACACTTCCTATCTTAATCCTAAAGAGCTCCCCACTCACTATATTCCATCACTACATCACACCATCACTACAGTCACATACACTGACTCTCTCGTAAAAGGACTTGGCTTCCCTCACCCAAGAACAGATTTGGCTTCCCTTACACCAGAACAGATTACTCCCTTTACTCATATACACCCTTATGTTCTCCAAAAGCTGAGAATGTATTTCTGCTGCAAGCCTGTGGGGACAGATGGTATCTTCCCTCCTTTTTGGACAGTTTTAAAAAGATAGCTGGTGCTTCACATAAATAAAAACACAACTCTTGATGATCAAAGGATGACCAAACAGGGAATATGCCCTTTAATGTACATTAAAATAAAACTGACTTGTGACATTACTTCTCTCAGACGAATGCTGGTAAGCTCTGAAGACGTGTTATAAAGAGAAACTGGGATAAAGAGATGTGGGTAATATCCCTCAGGGGTAGGACAATGAAGAGTAAGGAGAGGAAGCTGTATCCTCCTGGAGCCCAGCAGGCATGTTCTTTCTTTTTCTTTATGGAGATAAATTGACTGCCTTTCTCTTTCCTAGTCTATAGGACTAGGCATCCTGCTTTCCCTTGACCCATCAAAGATAACTGTTTCCCTCTGCCAGGATTTGAGCGTGTAACCTCTGCTCGAACTTCTCCAGGGGCTGGGGCAGGACCCTGATCCAGAAGAGTTCTGCCTGACTGAAGATGCAAATAGGGATAGAAATCTTTTCCAAACAACTATACTTCCATCTCACCTCTCGCTATGCATACTTAGAAATGCATGAGGTCAAACATCCTAGGAAAAAAATGCCAGGTCAACACATGCTCCATAGGGTGATTTAAGAATGCTACCTTTAGCTAGCATTCTCCTCCTTCCTAGATTTTCTTGAACACAATTAATTGTACTGCATGAAACAACACACACAACCTTTATAAAAAAACCTTTCATTTACAATATGCTGCTTTCAAGGTATTTCTAATGTAAACACAGACAAAAGGTATGCTTTCCTTTATGACAGGCCTGAAATAAAGCAGCTCTAATTAGAAAAAACAGATATGATTTCAGAGGTAAGACAACTTTGAATGCTAGAGTAAGAAACCTCTCCTCTGAGCTTATTCAGCTGCAATCTCCCACCTTTCCTTCTTCATATACCCTTTTCTCTTTGACTCTGCAAATTTATACAATAGGAATTTGATTACTGATTGCTGCTTTGTCACAAACCAACTGCACATTACCTATAGTCAACCAATGTCCTGCATCAGCTGAACAGAGCACTGTAGTATGCTGCCCTGTCTATGTTATCACTTGTAAATTTTTGCTGGAATCAACCATAAAGTAGAAGGCTGTAACCTAGGTTCTATCACTGACACAATTACAAAATTTAGGCTACAACCCCTATATCAAAATACCACTGGGGATTAAAGTATAGAACTGGATCAACAAGGCTACCAATATAAAGAAAAAAAGACACTACTCCACTGGAACTCCCTTTGGTTGTTCCTTTTATAAACTTGTATTTTACCCCAACAACGGTAGATGCTGTGCATTTTTTAAGAAAAAAAATGCTTATCCTGAAAAGTTTACAATCCACAGACAACACATACCTACATATGTGGAGAAAGAAGGGTTTAATTTTTACAGATACATGAAAAATGGTTCCCAACTGCAGTTCTATTGATTTAAATACAGAAGTCTTCTTTAGCCCTGTTCTTTCTTTAAGCAAACAGTTTAACTATCAGACTGTAAAAATATTGATGTAGCTTCTATAGTGTAACAGGCTCTGTAATAACTAACTTCTCAGATCAACAATGCTTTAGGCTCCAGCAACCACATTCAGCTACTGACCTTCCAGGCCAGCACCAAGTCCTTCAGAATTCAACTTTGCACGCATGCACGCACATGGATGCATTCCCCTAAACAGATGAGTTATTGCTATGAGCTTGTGTTTCGGCAGAGACATGGTTTCAGAGTGCAGTTTTCCAGTTCAAGAAGAACAAATATGATGATTCATCTCACTGGCAATATTCAACTCATAATCATGTATTTGTTTCGTGTTTCATCATTACCAACTCATCAGTCAGAGCTACGTTTTTTTTAGATATACTTAAAAGAGCTACCTGAATAACAAAAGGATTGTTATCAAATCTTTATCCTAAACATCAGACTTCAGAAACACTGATGTTTGAAAATCCTGAACAGGGTCTGAAAATGGACTTCAGAATTCCCCATCAGTCTTGGTTCAATAACAACAGAAATGATGTCCCTCATTTTTTTTAGTTGTCCTATGAAAGCTGTCTTTTGTTCTGTCAAATCAATCAAGTTAAATTAGGTAATTAGACTCCAGCAGCTTGATTTAGTCCAAATACTTCAATCATCACTACAAATTTGTCTGTAAAAGCAAATTTCAGTGACAACATCTTGGAAAAACTTAAGGTTTAATATGCAAACAGTTACCAGATGATTCAACTAAAGCAATATGTCTTCAAGAGTCAAGAGTCATTAATTTTTTTAAGTTTCAATTCTAGCAGTGATGAAAAGGAGAATACTAAATATTATCTTTCTTTCTCTTTTAAAGAAAGAAAGAGAGAAAAAAAGTCAGTACTGAAAGAGGACAGTGTCCTGAGCACCATGGAGAAACAAGAAAAGAAACCATCTCAGCACATTACAGTTTTCTGTTAAAGTCACAGCCAGCTCTTGCACGATATAAATAGCAGTAGCAACTCCCTTGGGATTGCAATGTTGTGTGAGGCTACACACAAAACACTTCATTGATGTCTCTCAGGGACCAAGGGAGGTTGAAGGTCTATTGTAGCTAACTATTCTAACCTTCCATTCCCCTCCTCTGAAAACCACACTTACCTTCCTCTTTAACCCTAAGAGCTGCTAAAAGTCTAGGTACACACTGCTCTGAAGTACTTGCACTTAATAAAGCTCTCTAAGTTTGATTGCTAAGCAGAAGTGACTGAAAACATACTTTATAAAGCTTACTGGTCTGTATCTCAGGTATCCAAAAGCAATGAAGGTTTCTGAAAGACTAGCAGGTATCTCTGAGTAAAGGAATAAACACCACCACATCTCAGTCTTGTATTGCTTACCATTTACTCCTTCCCCTCCCCTTATCTTCCTAACAGCAAGATGGGCAATACATGAAAACTTGATTCTTAGGTAAGCCGAGTCATGTAAATTAGCTTAATGAAATATATGACTTTGTGTATGTCCCTTTGATACTGATTAAGCTCAAGTATCCACTCAGCTAATGACTAAAGCAATACCATGACAGCTCTTGTGGAAATGTCATAGCTATACTTTTTTTTAAACAGTCCTTTACTAGCACTTATTTCTCTCTCATATCCCCCAACCATGAAAACAGGCCAGCTTCCAAAGAGCAGACAGAAGCAGTTAACCATCTAAGATATGACTGACATAACATAAAAATCTGCAGCTACTTTACACAGCTTGGACTTCAATATATAAAGAAGATACACCTTTGTGTCCCCAGTTTTCAAAGCAGATTACCAGTGCACTGCAAGAGACTGCTTTGGCTCTGTAATTATAGGCATCTTAATAATGATCTGTTCGATGGCTGCCTACTGCTGGTGCCCAGACAGTTTAATCACTATGCATTCTACTGTAGAGAACTAGCTACCCTTCCTGTCATTTGAAACATGGGACTTGTTGTGTGAAGGCAGTGTAAATGAGCTTCCCCTGAACTAGCTGGCTAACACTTTCATTATTTAAAGCCTAAAGTATAAAATATACCAGTAAAATTGATAATGTGTTACCTCTTATTACAAAAGGATGTTTCATCTCAGCTGTGCTAGATGAACAGTCACTCCTTATTATGTCTATACATATATTATTTATTGAGCACCAGCTGTGTGCTTGGCCCTGTACGGACACAGGGAGATGCAGTTCCTGCTCCTGGGAAGCTTTACATAATCAAAAGTGGTGAAATTTGGCAGTCATTCTGCATGCAGAAATCCCATTGACTTCACTATGGGGAGCAGTTGCAGAAGTAGGCATTAAGGTATACACAGAAGCCAGTACAGTCTCAAGTGGTAGACACAGTGAGATGAAATTAATGAAATGCTCCTGTTAGACTTTACGGAAACAACTGCAAAGAGTGACAAAGAAGAGCTATCAATATACCTGAGCATATCTGAAGATGTAGAAAGATGACATAGTATTACAAGTTCCAATAATCCTTTGTGCTGATGCCAGCTGTTTCTTTCCTCCACACACCATTGTTATATAGTTGCTGGCTTATTCGGTTTTCATACTACCATGCTTTCAACGCAACAGTGCTCCAGTAATGTCCATCAATGGAAGAAACAATATCCAAACACTAGGAGTGAATCTAATGCAGAATGGAGACACAAATCATCACAACCTCCAAAACAAACTTTATACTTGAGATGAAATCTACTGTCAGATTTATGCAATTATTTCCCACAACAAAAGAGAAGGCATCTGAAGGTACAGGTACATTCAAAAACGATGGAGAGAAGAATCTGGAAAAGAAGTGAAAAAAAGCAAGACTGGAGTGGAAAAAAGGGAATAGGTTGGGGTACAGAAACTTGGAAAGGGAAGCAGAGAACGAAGAACACTCAAATGGGGAAGCTGGAGGTTCAGAGAGGTGAAACAGGCTAGGGAGGGAGAGCTTTGGTGGCATCTGGGCATGGAGGGTGAGAAATGACTGGCAACATGAGGGGGAGATGGAGGGAAGAATATAAAGAACAAGTAGGACATTTCAAAATGAAAATAGCTGGAAAAAGAATGTGAGGCAGAAGGACAGATGCAGATATATATAAAGGAGTCTTTACAAATGAAGAAAGGGAATTATGGGCAAGGGAAGGAGAAAGGGAAAAGATTCATAGGAGATTCAATAAGAAAAGGGAAATAAGAGAAGGACATCAGCTGGATACAAGGAATTGAAAGAGTGAGAAAACACATCATTAAAGCTACCGTTACACATTTTAAGCATTTTCATTTGGAGTGTATGGTTGGAAATTGGCTCTCATAGATGTGTGTTACTTTGCTCCTTTACTAACTTACCAACTTTTTAATTTTACAGAAATGAATAAAGGAGAGGGAGCGACACAGGGAAGGAAGTTCTCTGTGTACTGACTGACACTGTATATCAATGAGGCAATGATGCTCTCCTCTCAGCAGCTGGCTCCCAGGAAGACTACAGGTCCCAGTACTATGGCTGTATACTAACACAGTTTGTGTCCTGTAGGTTGCGACTGGACCAAAAGACACTCCCCTATTGCTTCTGCTGGTATCTCTCTGGTCACATGCCATTGGCATGCCCTTTTTTATTAGCTGCTAAATCAAATAAAGAACAGCTAAAATACATTAAATACTTCCTTGAATGCACTTTTCCATGTCAGCAACTGTAGTTGCCTCAGGGATGCATTCTGATCATATATGAAAGGAGAAGTAGCCTTTAGATCATGACTAGGAAGGCAGGTGGTCCACAAAACAACCACTTCATTCTTACAAGACTGGAATTAAAAAAAGCTGGAGACTTACTGAGCCAAGGGAATTCTGCCTAAGCATCAGAACTGGCCTTATGTTTTTAGAGATGAAGGAACTGGAGTCTGGGCCCAGCTCCCTGTGTATTCATGTGTGGCTGTGATTTATATAGTAATTGTGTCTGTTGCCTGCAGCACATGGACTTGTTATAAAAGCATAGAAAATGTCTTCCCACAGAGCACTATCGTACACCTCAGACAGCAGCTGCACAGGAGAGGACCGACAAATGGCCCATACGGAGAGGAAAAGACTTCCAAGTCTCAAGGTGGAATGGAAGAAGAGCAAGATGAGGAAGACAGAAATATGAGTTTGAGGAGAAGCACACGGTGGGAAGAGAACTGGAAGAAATATGAGGAAGTAGGAACGTATACAGAAAGACCAACATACCATGTACCTGACTTGTATCACAGGAATCAGTTAAACATAAATAAAATGGACCACCATTTTCATACAGCTGCAAAGATAAAACATTCTTCCCATGAAACCATTATAAATCTGTAAACTTCAGGGTTGATTTAAAAATTTTAACTCAGCTGTTCCAATTTGTATCAGACTGGAATTTGGCAGCCTCAGATATCAAATCAATTCCAAATGAGAAGAGGATCTATAATACCCGATTTTATAGCTTGAAATTGTATTTTCAAGGGTTTTAGATGCTTCCTACACCACTCCAAAGTGAAGGAACGAATAGGTTAATTTTAAAACTAGGGTTCAGTTCAGCTCTCATTACAGTCAATGGAAAGAGTCCCACTGAATTTAAAAGGAGTTGAATTTGGATCCTAGTTAGAAGTATAAATAACGTGCCTTCAGCTTTCTTCCTCTCAAAAACCCAGCCAACCAACCAAAAAAAGCAACAAACAAAACACAAACATCTAAGGTTAGAACATTTAAGTCCTGAGCATGTCCAATAAGTATTTGACAGTGGTACACTGCATACCGGGCTGCCATGCTGTTATGCAACATGCCGCTGTTGCTTCCATTCAGTCATTCATTAATTTCCATGCATTTTTCCATGCATTTTTCTTCCTAATACTGTCTTATTTTATTGGGGGTTACATCTCCTGCACAAGGTTAGTATTCCATATGGCAAAGATCAGGAGTTGTGCACTGTTATATATTCAGACTGTTCGAAATATGCAAACTGTGGATCTGGATTGAGAAACGTAGGCAGACAAAACTGCCATTTAATTTAATAAAGTCAATGGGAGTGTAGCCAGCAAGTCAGACCTTATGAAATTAATATTCTGCACTAGCTAGTCTGCTAGTTTACGTTATAGGATGTGTCGGGCACTGTGAAACATGACATACCAAATTCAGCCTCACACAACCATACAGCAGGAATGTTCTATTTATTTATATGGAAATGTTACTACTAAACAAGCGGTTCCAGGAGAAGGGGAACCAGTGAGGTCTGGTTTGCTAGGAATTTGTATCTTGATGTTGATGTCTTTAAAAGGATCGAGTCCCCCACACCTTTTGCCTCGCTACAGGCCTCAGTAAAGTCACACTCTAACCTGCCTGCCTAGCTGCATGAAATCTGCAGGAACTTGGGAAACCATGATTTTGCTTGCAGTGCAGGTCTAGAGTCAGCTCAAAAATTCAAAATTTATTAGGGGAGAGCTGACAACCACTTGCACACAGACAGTATGATCACACAAGCCTTGTTTCTTTAGGAAACCAGGCTAAAAATATAGCCACATGCATTAATTGCTAAGAAGAATTTCAGCCCTGACCTATAGAGGGAATTGTACCCCCAATAGCTCAGAGCCAAATTTAGCCCTGGAGACTGAATAAGACTGAGCTTCTCTCTGAATTGCCCCTGTTCTGTGGGTTTAAGACAGTTCCTTCATGCTGTCCTCACACAGTTGTTTGTATTTAATTAGAAACAGTTGAATTTCCTGTTAACTTGTAAGCAAACAAAACGCCCTCTCCATGAGCACTGGGATTCCTGCTCAGCTGACTTTAAATAGATGAGACCGAGCAGACACTGACCGTGGGCTTGGGGAAGAAAGGGCCCTTGTGCGAGAAAGTTGCCCTCCTGGGAACCCACTCAGCGCAGTGTGGCGCTGCAAACTCCGAGCAGGCCATGGCCAAGCGCAGTCTCACTGTCAGCTTTAGCGAGGTGGGTTTAAAAGACAAAAAGCACTGACTGTCAACGTGTTGGGAAGACCTCATTGTGCAAAAATCTGGGAACAGATGCCGGCTGGCAGACAAAAAATTACTTATTTACAAAGATTTTAGAATGGGAAAGGAGGCAGGGGGAGAGAAAATACCTCTAATTTCCACACAGGAATCTGGCAAAATCCCAAACCCAGCTCCTCCTGAAAAGCTCTGTGTGCCAGTGTTTCCTTCAGGTACTACACTGTTGACAGCAAGATGTTCTCAGCAGTAAAATAACAGCTGCACAATGCAAGCAGCAACTGAATGGTTGAACAGCTTTTTATACAGGCATGGTGTGATAAAAACCTCGTGTTCTTTTGTGCTTCACAAAGCCTGTACTTTGCTGACTCCAAGTTCAAATCTCACGGGCTATTAGGAGAAGGAAGGAGGACAATGCATTAACATGCATGACAGAAAAGAATATGCTTTATTCTGGAAGCCAAACCTGTACTAGAAGCTGTGTTATATTCTAAATACCAAGCCAGAAGCAGCTTTCATGTCAATTAGAAGCTAAGTATTTTGGCATGCAGTGATCAAGCATTTAGTCACAGTGCAGTTCAAGTCTGCTCTACAGGCTGAGGTAAAAGTGGAACATTTTCCCCCTCAATAGTTGTGCTCTTCAGTAGGGGCAAACATAGAAGATATAAAGCCATCGCCAAATGGCAGCCTTGCAGCAATTTTAAGAGACTGGGAAATGTATTATTTTTCCCAATTCCCAGCTGCTTCTCCCCAAAGAATAAATCACAGTCAAATAAATCAGAGATGGGAAATTCCTTTTAGACTACTGAGTAAAACCTTGTGCTCGCAGAGGTGGTTAAGCCATGACGTCAATTCACCTCTCTGCTAAATAATCTAAACTGCACTGAACTAACAATAAAAGAAACAACACAGAGCATTAGGAGGGCAGGAAAGGGAGAGAGGGCTAGAGTGGCTGTTCATAGTGGAAAGCTAGTAGCCACCTCAAATACCTGAGCTTCAAATTTGTCTTTTTTTAAGAATCTTTACTTTCCTCCTCTTCAAAGTCAATTTGTTTCAAGATATGGATGGCAACAACCTTTAAGAACTAAGACTGAACATAGCAAGGGTGGCTTGCTGATAATTACCAGTCCACAGTGTGCTAGCTTGTCTTTGCTCCCCTTTTCAAATCTTTTCCCGAGGGTATTTACGGCATTGCTGCAAAACCCAGGATTTCACAAGATCTCTGTTTATCCATGTGCAAATCAGTATCCTAACACAGTACCTGCCTCACAAGGAAGTTATGAGGCCCCATTAATTTTTATAATGCACTTCAAGATAATCTAATAATGGATGCTGGGCAAGTGTACGGTAATGTTATTGTTCCCTGGCAATTCCCCCTTTTTCTAGTTGGCACACTTCTCCCTCTTCAGTGCTTACTTTTAATCTCTCTTAGCCCTTGGGCTACGCTTTATTGCTCTGCCTGTAAATCAAGGCCAAAAACTCTTTGCGAATGTAATTTCCACTAGCAAAGTTGAGTCAGTGTCAGAGTTTTTGGTGTAAACTATGGGAATTAAAACAAGCCATACTGACAGTAACATAAAATTCGGTTCCCTTACCCTTGCTGCAATAGCTCTTTATGGAACTTTCTAAAAGAAGACAAAGTGCTTGAAGGTAACCAATTGGATTTGTGCCATACATACTTGAGGATGAATATCCCTAGGAACCCTTGCACATTGTGGGGGGCAGGAGGTGCGAGGACGGTGCAGAGCGCAGTGAGAGAAAGTGCAGCACTTGAGGAAACTTTGAATTACATGCTTGCCTTGCTCAAGCAAATTACTCATTAACAAGAATTAACTTAGTCTAAGAATTCTGAACTTGTTGGAAGTGAAACCAGACACCACAGTCCTTGCATCCACGTTCTGAATGAATAATACAGGATGGGGTACTAAAAATATAACAAAAATAACTGCTAGAAATAAGATTACTGTGGACAGAGCAAAGGGTTATTATATACTGATGATGATGATCTACCCACAGAACTGCTGTCTGCCAGTACTTAACACACATTATTGTCATTACAGGTTCAAACACAGACTAGTAGTTCCAGTACACTTGCTGGTATCTTACACATGGTTGGATATCTAGGACAGGAAAAAGTAAGTTCTGTAAGCCTTAAAGAAGTTTGATCTATCCACATGGGAATTCTCATGCACAGCTACACTATGCCCTAGTTTGCATGTCTGTTGCTTTGTGCAATCTCCACTGCTAAATTAGTACTCTCTTATTTCAGTGAGTCATGCCACTCTGCCAGATTTCGTAAAATGCTGTTTGATCAAGAAAAGGCACAACATTAAAAAATGTACAACAAATCCTACACTGGAGAATTGCAGAAAGTGCTTCTGAACACTTGCTCTCAGTGGCTCTGAGGATCATCTTGGGTCTTGCAGACATTTTTTCAACGATACTGCACTCTTTGTAGAGGAACAAACCAAAGTACTTGAAGCTTCATTTTACTGAAAAATATGCATTCTGCTAGTCCCAGTGAAGAACACCATTCTAGCAAGAGTAGGAATTATGTATGAGCTCTAGCTGTTTAAATTCTGCTCTGCAGGAAAATTCCACGTTATTTTCCAACTGAAATAAAAGATTTGTATCTAACTTCCACCAGGTTTATTCATATTCAACAACAGTATTGGCTTCAGTGGTATAATTCCTGATTTCCTCTGCTGTGAGAGTGAAATGAGGTACAACGCTCCTTTTACTATAATTCAAGAGACTGCTAACCTCCACAGTTCTAATTATAAAGCATATATTTTTAGCCTTTGAAGTACTTAATAACATTATGTTTTGCTAAGTCAGCTTTGGGGGCCTTTTTCCCTTAAAAAAAAATATAATTTATATTGTCTTTCTCCCTCATATTCCAACTTATTTGCTATTTTACCTCTTTGTTTAATGAACCAGAAAGCCCATTTTATAAATGGCTAAGAAGAATGCACAAGCTCAAATATAAAGAATTTTTTCTTCAGAAACACAGACGTGAAAGTCAAGGCATTTCCCACGTCAAGGTATTTTCGGAATAAATTAATTTCACTTTTTTTTTTCTTATGGGTTTCAAACTTCATTCTTTGCTTTTTAAAACATTCAGTTAACCAGTTACAAGACTGCCTTCTCAAAACTTTCTGCTCCCACGTTTGTTGACTTTGCTTGTAACGAATAATCAACACATTAAAGCAAGCTAATAAATCTGAGTTTCCATAAATCATGGCAGTGTGACTGGAGACTAATTTGACCTAGATGGCCTTTTTATTTGCTTCAAGACTCTGAAAAGTTGTGCAGATGAAGCAAAGGGAAAGGCATATGCCTTCACCTTTTAGCAAAATGTTCTTTCAAAGGCAGTGAAGGTGATGACAGGTTTGACTAAGTGCCAGCTGCAACTGGCGCACCTTTAAACAGTACAAGAAAGCGTGCTAGTTATTTTTTTTGGCCGGACTTGAGCAACTGTATCTTGGTTACACTCCTTGCTAATGTACCGAAACAGCCCTTGTCACTAGGGATTCTAACTGGACTACTCATATGATCGCTTGCAGACTGAACCTGGTATAAGGAAGGTGATCTGACCCTTCCCATTTTTCTCGTTCTCCATTTCTATTTTTTCTTTTTGAGAGTTTATTTTCAATCAAAGGATGACCTCTATCTTTACTTCCACCTTTGTTCATCATTAAAATCAATAGAACAAATTGCCAACTATTTATGCACCAGAGTTAATATAACAATGTTTTAACTGTTACACAGACTTCCAGTCTGAGAAGCAGTATATACTGCTCTTGGAGACACACATGCCATGTCTGCACTAGTATTTTCTCAGAATTCTGGCTTTCAAACCAGGAGATAAAGCAGCCTTGATCCAGATCAGAAGAGAAGAAACGGATCTGCACCAGAGAGCTGTGTCTGCTACCAATTCACAGAGCTGACAGCATGCACCACTTTGATAGGAAGTAATGAAGGGGACCCAACCTATTTCATACCCTGATAAATCCACACGTATTCTGAACAGCCTGGCAAGAATTTGGAACAAAATCAGACTCAGTGAGAGTTTTGCCACTGACCCCACAAGAGCTAGTATTTCTCTCTTGAAGTAAGGCTTAAACTCAATCTCACTGATGCCAACAGGAAAGCACCCACTCTTTTAGGATGAAGATGCCTTTGGTGCCTATTTCCACCTGTTGTGTACACAAGCCATTAGTTAATGCCTGTGACTAAACAAAAGGTTAAAGAAGTACAATTTTTGAAGCTAACCATGTAGAAAGACCTGCAGATGACTGGTTCCTTAGGATGCTCAATCCCAAGCACAAACTATAGCTAACAGTTCCTGCAGTTGCAAGAACAACAATTATTTAAAATGATTTAACTACCAAAATAGCTCTGCTAGAGATGATTCAGATTGTATTAGTAGGTTATTTATGTTGATCAAAGTATTTTCAGTGATACAGAAAAATGAACTCAAGTCTCTTCCTTCAAGACAACATTAAATTTTGGGTTGAGTTGGAGTGGTGGTTTTTGTTTGGGGAAAAATTAAGAATCAGCTGGAACTGTAATTCCAGTTCAAATCCTGAACCCAATCTGCATTTTCTTCCCATCTGCATAAGTAATGCTTCATCTCAATACCAGGCCCACTGTTTATGAAGAGAGTATCTTTATTACTATAATATGGGGATCAGCATATATAAAGGTCTCTGCTTTCTGGGGAACTCTAAATCTTAGATGATTCAGGCTTTCCTCAGGAACTGACTGTACAATGCATCAAAAAACCTGAAGATCAGACCTCCTGAGATGTTGCTACATTCTGAAAGACAAGGAGAGGTAAAGAGTCAGAAACTAAGAAAAAGAAAGTAGAATGTGGGGGAGCAGGCACTTCTATAGTCAAGATGTAGAATGAAAAGCAGCTGCAATTATAGGAAGGAAGGCTCCAAATCGGAATCCTGGAAAGGAGGAAAGCATTTGTTTGAACTGCAGCGAAGATTAGGAGCTTGTCAATACTGGGACCCTGAAGGAAAGCTAGGACAGTTGAAGAAAGATGTAAATTTGAAGTTTATTCTTAAAACATTCTAAGCTGCTAAAGCAAGCAGAGATAAGCTGATGTAAGGCCACTTCAGAATAAGATCACTCACACAGGGATCAATGCATTTTAAGTAAAGCATGGTTGTAGCAAATGAGTCTTACCTATGTAGGTCCTGGGGAACAAGGACAAGGAGATACAGAGAAAGGAAGATACAAGAAGATAAAAGATAGAATGAAGAGAAGAGACCTGAAAAAAATTTGTTTGGTAAAAAAAAATGGTAAAACTTTATCCTAGCTATCCACATCTTTGACCATCCTCAGCCGTACTCAAAATACTTGTATGTAGGAGTAATATTTGGCATTGCTGATAATCTCTAGAAGATTCTTCTGCAGGTTCAGCAAAAGATCCTATAAAGTTCCTGTGGACATTGTGAAGATCACAGTATGCTATGGCTAATCAGCTGGATATCCTGTGCATTACTACAGGAAATAATGAAAGCAGCAAAAGCATTTCAAATAAGAGCACAGGATATTTCACCTCTCTTGTTCCTGTTATTTAATAATTTAGCTGAGGCAGTAAGATTGCTGGACTTTAACACACAGTGGCCCGGTCCTTCACATATGAACTTGTTTCCCACTTCGATCCTGCCAGTGGTGATTTGCAAGTTCCACCAATTCTTTGCCAGCTACCCACATGACATCTACATGCACAAGGTGTTTGTTTCCCTTGCTCCTTTCAGACAAAAGCTTTTTGAGATGTTTTTCAACTGTAATCTACAAGAGCTCATAGAATAAACAAAATAAAGTACCTTTTCTCAAGTGACTGTAGCTGAACAGACTGATAAGGATACAGCTAATCCAAACAACAGCCTAATCTGGGGTAGTTCTTCCTACCGTTTCAAGTCGGCAAAGTCTGGAGTCTCTGTTTACCCTGCTAGAATATGGCTCCAGTCATATCAGCGAAGAATTCAATGCTGTAGAGTGCAGGTGTTGCATTCCATAAGGCATGCAAAAATGCTGAGGTCTACTGTAATTAGTTTTCTGATGATGTCTGGCAATTTTATGTTTTAAGTCTAAAGAGTAATGGGAAAAAAAAAAGTTCCAAAATTAAATGGAGTTGAACAAAATATAAAAAATATTTTCTTGTCCATTCTTGTTTTATGATAAAGAGCTATTTCTGCTTTTGAGCTAAAGCACAACCAGTGCTTTTTCTACCAGCTCACAGGACATGGCTTTTGGTTGAGATTCTTCAATGTTCTTGTTTTAACTCCAAGTGTAACCAGACCTGAACCCATACAGCTGAGCTGCAGGAAGGCTCTTTCTGAAAGGGTTTATCTTCTGATGGTGGCACAAAGCTGCCATGTTGTGTCCTGAACTATTGCTTCCCAGGACACCACTGCAAAGGAAATAATGAAGGGAAAGAAGCTGTGAACAATGTGGCTTTATGTCCTACTGATTTCCAGGAATAGACTGGCCAGCTCCTGGCTGTGACAGTTTTCACACACCTTGCCCTAGCGCATCCCTGAATCCAGCTTACTTAACCGATGGCTGCTCTAAAGGCTCAACATGTTGTGTGCGAGACTGCTGTATAGCTCTGCCATTCTCTGTGGTCTTGCAAGCTATAAAAGGCAACGAGAACTTTCTTGTATAGAGTCTGTAGTCAGGGTCTAAGGGTTCTCCCCTCCCGCCCTTCAAATCATGAAAATTACAGTATTGCTATTTCTCTAAAGCAAAGAGTTCCAAAGAGCTGCAAATTAGCTATGTGAGAATGGGATGAATAATACCTTCTAACCACTGTGAATTCCAATAAGAAATTAATTCCCACTAATTGACTTTATTTGAAAAGTGTTCATACACTACAGTGGCAGGCTGCAATAAAATCTCTTAGAAATGATCCACTGATATGAAATCCACAAAATTTACCTGAACCTAAAATTTCAATTTTTACACATTTTTAGTAGATATAGGTTCTATATGACTGAAAAAGATTTTTTTAATCAAAAACAATTATCAAATATTTGGTCTTTCTGCAAAGAAACTTAGTATCAATTTAATACATCTACTTCGTCTGGATGCTATATCCTTTTTTCAGAAGTGGGTATAAAATCTTCATCCCTAACATCCTTAGCTGATTCACTTGTGACCAACCCTGGGGGAAAATACCAGAAAATATTTCTGTTCACTCTTTTTATCCTCCTTTTCACTTTCTATCCAGAAACACTCCAGCAAATGAGTTTATTCCTTGGAACATTCCACAGAAACAGTAAGCAAACTGACTATTCCCACCACTGAAATTTGTGCAAGCTTCATGTATACTGGTAAGGTAAAACAACAGTGCATCTACATCAAATAAGGGAGTTTATTACAAGACCCCCAAAAGCAGGGTTTATTAACCCTGGCAGAGCCCTGTACTAACACAGCTGTAACACTTCTGCACAAAACATGAGAGCTAATTTGAGAAGCTCTGCGCACTGAGCTGTGCTGACACCCCTCCTCTTTCTACACTCCAGCGCCTACGTACACAGGAGGGTTAAGAATATTGTTCATTTTGTTATAAAAGAGCACCTAGCTGGTGCAGCCACAGAGCTGCTGCAAACCCAGATGTCCAGCCAGTGAATGTACTTGCAGTAAATTTAGTGGACCAATTTCCAGCTCTTTAGCAGACTTTTTCAACAGGCTCATTGCTAGATGTGCTGGTGACTGTGGGACTACCCTCAGCCTATTCAGAGTGACCTCCCCTTCTTGTATTTTTGTCTGGGTCAAACCTGACTCAACAGCTTTTGTTCCTACTTTCAAATAAAATAGGGTTAACAATCAGATACAAGCTCTAAAGACTTTTTTTTTTTTAAAAAAAAGAGTTCATTGCAGATGATACTTCTTTCTTCCAGTGGAAATCTGACTGCTGATGACAGCCTAAATTTATTGTATAAAGTTCAAGAACTGAACTGCGAAGTCACTGCTCCTCATACTCTCCACAAGCTCTAGAAAACCTACTTCCTAAGAATCAAGCTCTTCCCAATTTCCCTCTCGTGCTGCCCTAGCACTCCTAAATTTTTAAAATTATTCTTAGTTTCCTCACAGAAGTACATGCTCACTCTCTAAGAAACCATAAAACTTAAATGCCTTTTCTATTTGCATTTAAATAAAGTACCACATGCCTACTTACATTTTTCTACCATGCCAATGCTCTTCTGCTTTAATAACTGCAGGACAGATTCTATGGTAACCAGGCCTTCAACTCCCCTAGTCTACGAATAAACCTGTTTAAAATATATTTTAGATCCAACAACTAATTTGCAAGAAATCCATCACCAAAACCAAGGTTTTCTTGAAGTCTGAAAGCACACCATTAGTTTCACATTGTTTGCTCATAGGGATGTCTCCTTGTTTGCTTTGAGATAACGGACAATGGGTGAACAATAACAAAAGTATTTGTTTCTTTATTCATCAAGTCACCTCTTGTGTTAAGTGACAGCTGAAAAAAAATATGTTCTTTTGAAGATAACTTAAGAATCACCAGAAGATTACTTGCCAGCTAATGCAACATGTATTTATATCTTTAAAGCAAAGTTTTCGTATTTGCCAGTGTTGTTAACTCTTACAATTTTTATCACAAGGCTAGTAACATTGGGTATTTTCTTGGATGCTTCAGCTTCTGGAATCACGTTATTAAATGAATTTCCAGGAGTAGGAAAATTCTTCATCTCTTCAGAGTGCCTTTTAAGCTTGCCTATCTCATCATGTTGAAAGCCTGACCTATGGTTCTTGAATAGTGGAGTCTGACACACTGTACCTCTTTGTAATTCTAGAGACCTCAGAAAAATAGAAGAATTCTTTTGTTTTCATGTTGAGATGTTAGGAATGAGTCAGTGACATATTTACTGCCACCTGTCAGACCCAGATTTAGGAATTTATTCCACTGATAAAGATGAGCTTTTTGAATACCATTTCTCACAGACAGAGGCAAGCTTGTTCTGCCCATGTTCTGAGACAGTTCTGAACTGGGAACAGGGTAGCTGCGCTCAGAACAGCACCCACAGTTAACAAACCCAGGCAAGAGCTTAGGTTAGACCAACAGGGGACTCATCTGTTAAAGTCTTTCTGAAAGAAACAGTAGAAGGGGGTAATGGACTCTAATCCCGCCCCCCCTTTTTTCTTCCAGTTTTCTCCTTATCAGTTGATCCAACAAAGGGCCTGATTCCATAGCCTTCATCCCTGATTCATTCAAAGGTCCAAGGGAATTATGCATAAGCAAGAGTTGCAGGGTCTGGTTAAAGAAAATACTTGTGTTGCCTATTCTGTTTTAAGCAAAAAGTACAGATCTGCAGCCTGCCTTTCAAAAGGTATTGTGCACCGTCAATTGCCACTGACTTCACCAGGAAGTCTTGAAAAATCAGCAGCTCTGAAAGTTGTGACACCCCCTTAAAGCCTCCATAAATGCAAGTGATGCTAAACTGTAAGAGCAAACCCATGGAGAAAATAAAACATAAAAAGCTCTTTATTTGTAATACTGGGAAAATTATCAAATGCATCTCTAATAAAACATTTCCTTAAGCATTAACCATTATTATTAAGCAAAAAAAAAAAATTGATACCTCTGTAGCCTTTCCACTAAATATATAGAGCAAGTAACTAATGATTACATCTCTTCATGTCCCTATATAAAAGATTTTTTCTTCAATTTTGAAAAACTGGAAATAAGACACAATATATTTAGTGACTAGCTCCAAGACATGTAATTCTGTATCTGAGGGGATTAGAAAGAAAATAACTCTATATACAGCACTTTAATTGCCAGTCCAGCTCTCCCATGTACAGCATGTAAATAAGTCTCTGATAATTAACTCACATTCCTCTTCTACATAATCCTACAAAGAAAAAATATCCAGCCATAATTCCATTTCACTTTACAATGCCTAGATCAGTTCTGATACATACCAAATATTAATAAGCTAACAAGAAGTAATCAGAGATCATTCTGTACAACGTACATCTATCCTTTAACACCTTTCCCAAATACACATTCCAATGTCTACAGACTTTCATAATCTAATAAAATCTGTTCCTAATAGCAATTTCTAAACCTATAATTTCTTCATACAAAAGACAGAAACATAAGCAGCACTTGTTTTCATTTGATGAGTGCAACTGAAATGAACTTCTAGCCTGATGGTCTGCCACAAATTCAGCAATGCTTACAAGGATTGCCAAAACGTTACAGAAAGACCTATACTCTTAAGTATTACTTGACACCAGTAGACCTTCAGTATTTTAATTCTTGGGCTTGAAATTATGAAGTAACTGAGCAAAATCACTAAATGGTGACATTATTTTGCTGTCTGAAAAGTCTATGAAAAATACTGTGCCACCAAAGTGGTGCAGAGCTACCTCATCTTTTCCTTTATTATACTGCTGACCTGAGAGAGGTTCCAAAGAGCCAGAGTAGCAACACTGAATTTTTTCGTTCAGTCAGCCTACAAAATCTCCTTCAACAACTGTTTTGCCTAACAGCAGGCCCATGTCTGAAACTGCCCATGCCATCAGAACATAAGAATGGCCATACTGGCCATTCAGACCAAAAGTTCACTTACCTGGGAATATCCTGTCTTTAGCAGCAGCCATAAATAAAGCCCCAGAGAAGAACCATGGACAAGAGAAGCATTATTGAAAGATTGAAGGACTGCACACATTTAAACTGGCTTATCGTTTCATACCATTTTTGCATACTTTCATGAATATCACGTTTTAGCTACCTAAGGTGAAGGAAGGAAAAAACAGTAATTCAAAATTATAAACCTCAGAATGATCCTGTCTGTTTTTTTTTTTTTTTTACAGTCTAGTTTTTTTTACATTTACATCTTACATTCTGACACCTCAGTCACATAACTAGAAGGCAAGCGGTGTGTTTCTCCTTGCAGGTATGAAAATGTCCTGCTCTGAATACTGCAAAGCACTGACACTTGATAGGGAGCAATCAGTGAGCAGATACAAATCACCTGAGATTCTGGCCATCTGCCTCTAACCTTACCAGATCAGAGGATCTCAGCTTTAAGCCTATTTCCTACCTCAGCAAAAAATGTCCTTTACCTTGGCAAAATGTACTTCCAGACAGGAAATTCTTCATTTGCTGGGTAAAAAGGTAACCTTTCGATGCCCTTTCCTTTAAGCAAATGGCAGCTGCCTGAAGCTGCTCAAGAAGGCTAGAATGCTCAAGGAACCTTGAGGGAGAAGCATTAGCAGGTGAAGTGCAAGGGAGGTGGTCAAAAGTGCATAATAAATGCTATTTAACCTGTGACTCTGTCATTCATCATGGATGTCATAGAACATATGCGGTACACACAAAAATGTTAATAAATTCCAAGAAAGGACTTTCCCACTTGATTCCCTTTCCTTCTAAATAGTAAGTTCAGTCTGGCTTCTGTTTGACTTATTTAATTATGTTGTGTTATCTGGCTTAGAAGGAACAAAACAATATTTTACAAACTTTATTTCACTGTTGATAAAGCATAATACACACTCAGCAATTGCTTACCAAACCTCTTCCCTCAAGACCACCCTGAAACTCTAAACAAGTCAAAAAGGCCACGCTGAGAATAAATAAAGACACTGCCAACTTTGTCTTTTTGTCTAATTAGTAGACAAGCTCATTAGTGTACAACTACATAGGATATTATGCCTGCAGCCCTCACTCACATCAAGAATTGCAGAAAAATAGGTTGTAGTCACACATGCAGAAAGCTGCACAGTGCTGGCAGCAATAGCAATATATGGGAAAACCGGAGACCAAGAAGCCTGTTGCCCTAATGAAGTGAAAATTCTACAACACACTGTGCTATAAAATGAGATTTGGCGTCTTAGGGGAAGAACCAAACAACGGATTCAATAGCTCAGAGCACTACTGACGGAGCGTGTCCCGGCTTCTTTCACCAGGGCTGTTTTCTACGCGAAGGAGGAAAGGGTGGGAAAGCAATCAAGGTCCTCAGCACTCGAACACTGCCATGTTCCATGGAGCATTCACCATGAATGAACCAATTCAGTCATGGGTCATAAACAAACACCATCATTTGAAAATACATATGATAGATGTGTGTGCGGGGGGTGAGTGTCTGCATGTGCATGTGGTGGGGGTACGTGTTAATTTATAATGTAGCCATGACAGCCTGCCTCTGGGTTCAAACAGTTTGGCACCAAGCAGCATCATTTATAATAAAGCCAGATTTTAGTACTTGTTCAACACACACAGACAACCAATACTAAAAACACTCACAAAGTGCTCCAGAAACTGAAAAGATAGTTTGTCTGTTTGAACTATAGACCATTGCAATCTCTCCAAGTAGGAGCAAGTCCATCTAATTATTAATGGGACATTGTCAAGCACATTTTAGCTTAAAAATAAAATCAAATTTTTATTTTAAATGATTTGAGGATTTTTTTTAACTCTGATCTATTTAAAAAAATAAAATTTGGGTGGTTGGGGGAGTTGCAGCTGTTATGAATCAAATTTATTTAAAAGGATAATGTGGAACAGCATGTTTGGGAAAGGTCATAATCATAGCAGAATTAAATCACTTTTACAAAGCATTTATTTGAAAAGTTCAGTACACAAACTTTGAATATGGCAGAGAATATTTCCCTTGCAGTTTAGGTTTAATTTCATTCCTGGAAACTGCTATAAAACTTTCGTTCGCTGCAGAGAGATTCTTTATTTATGTTCGTTTTCAGTTTTAAGACCTATGACAAATACCAGATTGCTCATGTTCATCACAGAACAGATAGAGCAGCCACATATATTACCCTTCCTCCTGGAATTACCCAGCCAGCATGCTGCACTCTTGGTTCATTTTTGAGCAGCTAGTTCAACAGTTCTTCTCTCTGCCGACATCTAGGCCTTGAGCTTGGAAAACAGCATTTTGAACTTTACATATGTATTGGCACATCACCATTTACAGCAACAGCATGACATAGATTATTACACCTTAAAATGAGGATTTCATTCTGATATTATTTTTCCTCTACTATAAGACAAACTCTATATCCACTGTCTTTACAAAGACAAATCCTGCTTATTTCAGCAAGAATTTTGGGCTACATCAGAAATGCCAGACTGGTGCCTGGGTGCCTACTGTCTCTAGAGCCACCAGCCTCTCCCTCCTTCTTCCCCTTCCAAAAAACCTCTCACTTTGAAAACAGGCTGCCACTATTTAAAAGGAATGAAACATCAAAATCTAACTTCTAATAAGTTTAACTTCTGTATCTAGGTAGGCCTTTGCTTCCTTGCTGAGGCTACTGACAATTTCCCTAAACAGTGCCAGGTGCAGTGATTTTTTTTTTTTTTTAAAGGAAGTTTTATTAGTACAGTGGAAACCGGACAAAAGCCATTAACTTATTTCATACAGTTGACCAGCCAGCTGTCAAACGGTAAGGCCTTCCACTCACAGTCGTACCAACGTAAAATCAGCCTTGGCCTAGAAGTAAAAAGATTCTATATCCCATTAGCAATTTCCCTTAAAATTCATATATTGTAAATCCTCTTTCCACCTATTTACTCAAGATTTAAGATTACAACACAATTGCTTACTGTACTTCTTCCATGGTTCAGAATGAGATACTAAATCCAAATTTTAAAAGTTACCAGCTTTTGAAACTATACGTCTTGCTCCGACACCAACTCCGACAAGCTTCACAGCACACACAAAATGCTTGCTGGAAAACAACGCCTCTTCTTTCTGCCGTATTGTGTATTAATCTCTTTTCTCCACAGAAAAATACCTTTCTAAGCCAATCACTGGAGATGCTTGGCAATGAGGGAAAAAACTTTCTTTTTCTACCAGCAGTTTGTTAGAAAAGTTAAAGGAATCTCATGAGATTTCCCAGGGGCAAGAAATAGGGTATGGGAACAGGACAGATTCCCTTTTGGGCTTTCTCTCCCACCTACAGAATTTTATATGAAGGGTAAAGAAATCAGACAGAGACAAAGCTACTTTTATCTTTTCCCTGTGCCATCTATTTTTTCACTTCAAGCTTCCTAAACACCTTTGACAGGGACAGCTCATCAGAAAGGAATCACCGTACAGCACACTGCAGGTTTGTAAGGTAGAGAGAGCAATGAAATAAAAGCACATTCCTCCTGTACCTCTGTCCTTCCTCCATCCTTGTATACAGCAGTACAGATACAGGCCTTCCCCTATTCCCTTGAACCCTCTGTTTCTAGAAACCTTCCATCGCTCAGCCTTGAGCTTACAGCTACTTTGCTCCCTATAAGCTCTTTTCCTTATACTGTATCTTTCTCTACATTCCTGTATTTGTCCCTCTGCTTGTGGGTGGAGTTGGGACGAATCAAGAGCAGTATGCTACCACAGCTGCATCTGCCCATAATTTCAAGGTTTATGGGCTTCTTGCTGACTTAGTCATGATTTTATCTTTTCGAAGACAATGTTTTTGAGAGATTACACAGACTAAAAGCACTGATATGCCCCCCACAAACTTAATTTCAGCTTAATTGACTGGGGAGCAACTATCCAAAATACCTTTCTTTTCACTGAAATATTGTGCGTGATGCTTCATTCAAAAAATGTGGTCAAGATAAAGTGATAGTCTTAGCTGTTTTGCTATGGGAAAAAAAAATCAATTTTCTGGAAATTATTTATAGCTTTCTTAGAATCTCTCTAGCAAGCTTACAGAGCAGACATTAACTTGACATATAAACTTTTCTAAATATTACAAACACTTCAAAGACATAGCAAATATTGATGTGGATAAATTCTGTATTACTTATTCTCCTCCAATGCATCCTTCAGCAGGACAACAATTTCCTATCTTTTAGCCCACTCATAGTTAATGCTGACAATATGCATTAGGTATGAAGTACTCAGTTCAAGAAAAGGGTTTCATTTACACTGATAGAAAGGATTTTTCTGCAGTTAACAGAACCATTTTGTCCCTAATTTTCCACTTAGTCTTGCAGGTTCCAGAACAATGTTTTATCTTTTTATATCACGTACTCTAACGCAAAGGTACAATGTAGTTTAAAGCAGAGAATGACAGAATTGCCTTTAAGATGTCCTAGTTTTTCTAAGTTAAAGCCCCAGCCAAAGATAGTGTCCTTGTTTCACATCTGTTGATGTCAATGGAAATACTGCACGTGCTCCTAAGAAATCACGGGTTCCATCACAACAGTGTAACATAGTATTTTATGGAGTATCCCACCTATTTCTTAAAAGATAAACTGCCTAGGTAACATGAGTCTCCTTTTTGCTCAGTGGCTCCTCTGTTTCTTCCTAACTACCCTGCATGGTGACAGAAACCATCTTTCCTTATCATTGGAGCCTGTGAGACCCAAACAGTGAGGCTGGAGCTAATGCTATGGCTGCAGCACTGGGGCTGCTCCAGCAGCGTTCCACGGGAAGCCTGATGCTGTAACACTTTCTCCACCTCTTCTCACCTTCTGTTGGTCACACTGAAAATCCGATGACCTTTCCAATACACAACCTCCCTATTTTCCAGGCTATTCAGTGGGTATTGAAAAGGGTTTTGAACAGATGCCTAGAAAGTCTGTGGTTTGTACTGAGGAAAAAAAAAAAAAAAAGAAAAGGAGGCTGTTTCAGTCTTAACTTCTCCAAACCCATAGCTAGCACAAAGTATAAATCTAAATAAACAAATGCCTGGACTGAAAAGTCTGGTTTACCAGCACATAACAGGCGCGAGTGAAGGAATCAGGCAACATCCATATTTGCAGATGGATTTCCCTGCCCTAACGCATCAACTTCATGGTGTACCCACAAAGAGAAAGCTTGGAGGTTTTCATAATTCCTTTGGCGCATTTGATTTATTTATGTATGCATTTGAGTTGTTTCCATTCCAAGTCTCTCAACATTTTAGTTATGGCACATTCTAAACATACACGATACATTTTATTAAAAACAACAAAAAAAGTGAGACCTGAGCAATGAGTCTAAAGAACTGAGAGATGTCTTTGTGAATGTATCCCCTTCCTTCCACACTAAAGGCCAGCTGCTTGCCAGCAGCATTCTCCCCAAGATTTTGTCTAAAACCACCTGCAGGCTTACAGATGTGTGACTGAGGTGTGGACTGAGTGGAATGCAAAGGTGTGAACCAGGGTCTTAAGCAAGAAAAAGCTCCTAAATGATCTGCCCCTAGAACAATTACAGGATACAAATACAGACACATCACCTTTTCTAAAATGGCTTCTCCAGCTGGGAATCCACTTCTGTGGGACAGTCTGCAGCAGTGCCCAGAAGACTGTACCCTGGCAAAATGGATTCAATGGAGGCACAGTGCTAAAGCCAAAGGGCAAATAAAGAGGTGCAGAATCAGCACATGACCATAGACATCGTCAGTATTCAGCTTTGCCCATCTGCAGATTTCTTAAGAGCCTGTGCAGATCTCAAGAGATCAGCAGGAGCTGGAGCAGAATTACACCAAAACGTAAACCTCTCTCTGTGGGGATCTTGCTTTGAAGTTAAAAAAAAAAACAACAACAAAACATGCTAACCCCTCCAAGTCCTTTTTGTTAGGACTTGGGCATGTTTGGGCTTGAATCCTAAATGCTTAAAGTCACTACAGGATGGCTAAACAACCACCACCTTAACCTCCATTTTCCTGTTCTGGATCCAAAATATGACTATATTTAAGAAAATGAACTGCATGTAGGTTGAAAGATGTTGCATCTCAGCAAGATACAAATGAAATGTTTAAAAATAACCGAGTTCACATAGGATTGACTTGAGGCAAAACCCAAATCCAAATGCTGTTTCTCATGTAGTTAAAACCTGGATTGGAAAAATGAAAATTAAAATGTCCCTGGATATGTGGGTCAAACCCATCTCTAGCTGAAATCTAAATTACATTTAAAATAAAGAATTACAGGAATTACCGTTTCTTTATTCTACTAAATACTTGCACAATATACAGCTGCTGCAGTCTATTCTTCTGCATCTTACAAAAACTTTATATATTTTTCAAAATTCTGGAAGCTCTTTATACATAAGAGAGTAAAAAAATACTTTCGAGCTAGGGAAAACTTACTTCATCTGAGTAAAGGGAAGTGTTAAAACTACCGCCAGAAACTATTTAATAGCTTGGAGCAATTTTGAAACTCTTGTCTGAACAGAAAGAAAAAAAATGTTTAAAGGACCTGGAATCTCTGTCTTTCCTTCTTTCTCAAAAAATCTAACTAATTTGTCTCAATCTATGCTGTTAGAATCCCTTTTACTACTTAGCTTTTTAATAATCATAAAAAAGAACCAGAGCTCAAGACAGATTGCGAGAATGTTAACCTGAGAAACTGTTTTGCTAATATGCACAGACATGGTTTCTGTTCAGTGCAAATTGTATTATTTTGTGTTCAACTGGTTGCACTTGCATAGTTTGATTTTCTTATCTATCCTATAGGGCTGAGCAAAATCGTGCAACCACTGAAACTAAACATGAATTTATTTTCTGTAAAAGCAGGACTGAGACATGAAAACTGTGTAAGAATCTTATTAGCAATTCCTCAGGTAGGCAGCGTGTTTCACTTTAACCATATGCTTTATGGCCTTTACCCATTGCTGTGAATTGGCTCCTAGAGCTTTTCTGCATGTCCATTTGGCTAACCCACTTTCAAATGTCTTTATAGAAGAAAACTGTAAACTACATTGCTTCTTATACTGTAGACAGCAAGGCAACGCACTTCAGGGCCTTTGAAGAGTATGGCTTGTGTCTATCATTTCCTGTTTTTTTCCCACTGTTTTCACTACCCTAGTAATCATCTGGCTGCCTGAAGTGCCTGCACTGAGATTTATAAACACAAGAGGGCAGGCTACATGTAAAAGAAAAAGGAAAATACACTTTTCTGTTAGCTTTCACAATGTAAACAGCCCAACAGAGAAAACTGTATAAGTCGTTAGAGACTCACTTTCACTATAAAAATGTGACCAAGCCCTTCTTCTGTTTATTTACACAGTATATTATGAGTCGTACCTTTACCACTGGATTTACAAACTGCATCATAAGGTGACAGGTTTTTTTCTTCTCTTGAAATCTGTAGCAATTTCTAAGGCCATTATAGAAGGGTAAGAAAAATTACTTGCCCTCTTCCAGGTTCTGCAATACAACTAATGAAAAATGCAATGAACTCTAAGTAAATTCTGCTGTAGAAACCTTTAAGGCCCCCCTCCCATACACCCCCCCCCCACAAAATGTATTTATGTAAATATATTTGGTTCATTCCTATGGAACCCTTTATTAAATCCAATTAATTCTTACAACAGGTTATTACAAGATGTTTGTCTAGAAAATGAAAACAAAATTGTGGAGTGGCATTCCAGTCTTGCTACTATATATATTTTTTGATGTTTTACTTTTGAAAAAATTCCAGCCCCAAACTCTTCAAGCTAAAATACCAGTTTATCAACATACCCTTGTATTCTGCAGAACAATGCCTTCTTGATGGTTTTGATATCTGTTTGCTCATGAGCCGATTTCTTCCAAATATTTTAGATTTCAGGAATTAATAGCAACTCTTGAAGTCAGAAAGAGTTCTGTCACTGATACGAATGAGTTGCATTAGGCCTTTTTAGACAAATCCCATGCCTGGTGAAATAAATATGGATGTGTGAGCTGAAGCAAAACTTTGCCCTCATTTTGTCTGTTTGATGTTAAGAGATAAATGTTAGATCCTGCTAACCCATATTTTCGTGCCTCAGCCCAGCAGCTCTGCACTTACTTACATGAGTAACGTAATTGGGTCTGATGACAATACTCAGACAAGTTAAGGCAATTTGTTTGAATAGAGTTTTATAGCAGGGTACCCCAATATTCAGATCTTAGGAGTCTGGCATAAAGGAGGAGGTCAGAATTAGTTCTGAAAAAACAGTGGTGTGAGTACCAATGTAGGTGTTTCAGGTTTTGAAAAGCTCTTTAGTTTTTTTGACTTTGACAACAATGAATTCTTTGAACTGTTTTACACTAAAACTGATTAGTAACCACTTATGGAAAAAAAAAAAAAGTCTAAGGAACTGATTTGCTATTCAAGGTAAATCAGTGCAAGCATTCTTACAAATCCCTTCTCTGACATTAGCAGTCATTATGCAACCTACATTTTCCACCCCTCTTCAGCACATCAGCAGCATTTAGTTGCAACACCATGTTACCAGAAAGGGTCAAGCTAACTGCCTTTCTCACATAAACAACACTTGAGTTGGGTGCTATATGTGTTTTTTGCAAATGATGTCACCTCCAGGATTTCAGCTACACAAGACAGCTTAGCACATAAACATAGATGAACGCAACCAAAAAAAAGAAAAAGCAGACAAAAATGTAAAGGGTGTGCTGAAATGGAATCAGAATTCATGTCAGAGAACTCACTGCATTACAGACACTTTGCTTTCCATTTTAAAGCTTTTTTTCCCTTATACTTTTATGCATATATGCAGTACACTAAGAAAAATATTCCGACAAATTAAAATAGCATTATTCTCACAGTCAGCCAGTCAGTCAGCAGCCTTCATCTCACACCTTCAGGCTATTAGCTCCAGGTTGGCTAAATATGCTTTCAGACTACACACGCCATTGAGCAAGAAAAGGACCCCCTCCTTTTTTTTTTTTCTTGTACATCTTGGGAAAGGAAGTGTTCTGGCAGTATCTCTAGGTCTTATGCTCAGAACAGGATAAAGCAAAAAAAGAAGACACCACCCTACAACATACGCCTCTCGTGACGGAATTAATCAGTGTATCTGAACATGCTGAACTTCCCTGCAACAGAAACAAAAGGAAACACCTTGCAGATGATAATGAAAAAGTGTAGTAGCTCATGCAAAACCTTTCCTTTTCCCACAACAGCTCTTTAAGGATTTGAGTCTTAATTTCTTTGTAAAGAAAAACAAAATTCCTATTCAAGAATCATTTTACCAGGAAAGAAAAGCATCTAGATCCCAAAGAATCACTAGAAAAAGTTTGTCATCTCACTTCTTTGCAAAATCTGAAATGACTTGCCTCTCTAATTCTTTTCCAAGACGAAAAATCTTCTGCACAATGTATTTTTATTAAAAAAAAAATCATACTGGGTGGACACAGTTCTGAAAAAATGATGTTACATAATCACCTTCCTACAGCAGATGATAGCAAATATTAAAAATAAATTTAACTTAGGTAACTTTTCATTAAGATAGTTAAAATCAATAAGTAATAATTGCAAAAGGTGAACACTCATAATTAATAAATACAAATTATTTGGAAGCTGATGGGTTGAATGCTATTAGAAGTTTATAGACATGGAACCAAGTTTTTGTTCACACAGAAAACTAAATTCAAAAGTTGATTTTAATGCTCTATGCCCTGCTTTCATTAGCAAAGATTAGAATTATGATGAAAAACCAGTAGTATAAAGAATGACCTGAGCTTCAAGATTGCAGTTAAACAGCTTGTGATCCCCTCTATATAATACAAAAGACATTCTGAATCAAATATCAGGCCACATTTAGCCAGGCTCATGGAGTGCAATACTACTCAAAAAAGATAACCCTGTCAGACTCAGCCTCTGCTTTGCCACAGAACATGAATCAAGCGACAGACATGCAGCTGTACTCTGTGCACAGGGCAAGTGAAAAACTTGCACCTCTACAAGACCCAAAGGCATCCCACCTTTTTTCTTGCTCTGGCATTTACGGAGAGGATGTAGTAGTTTCCCGCTTTGGCCTGTGCCAATTACAACTGCAGTACTTCCCAAGCCGACCCAGTCGCACTGGCCAAAGCACTGGAGAAGCAGAGCCAAGGCAACGGCTTCAGCTTCCCTTCCCATCAACCCTCCCCATTGACTGGCCCCAAAACAACTGAAACAAACGTGGAGAGCTCAGGTGTGAATGCTGCGTGCACCCGACTGATGGGATGCATCGACAGGGGCACTCTGTGGCCAAATGAGGGAGGCCCTTCTTCCTTCTCTCGCCTCTTCATAAGCATGAAGTCCAAGTCAACTTTCAGCCTTCCAGGAATATTCAGGCGGTAAGATGCTATTCAACACGTGTAAGCTTTGCAAAACAGAAAGATAAAAATGTAATAGTTACCCAGAAATAATTTTTGTCTTTTCCTGATGAGCTCAGGAGATCTGCTGCTAAAATTCAGCTGCCTGGGGATGTAGATGAACTCTTATGACCAACCATAAATAAAGTAAATGAACTAGATTGAACTGTAAATGGAATAAGGGTTTGCTGCTGAGGTGTCAGCAGAAACTCTACTTTTCTCTCCAACAGGAACAAGATTGGGCCTCTATACTGACTATACAATCACTTATCACTACACACCTCAGTATCTTGGACATAAAAAATAAATAATAATTAATAAAAAACATTAACGTTAACTGAAAGTACATAGGTACCTTACAGAACTGCTTAAATTCATTTCTAAACAGAACGATTCTACATCTAACCTGAAACTAAATAGAATACTACAAATTCTGAGAAAAAAATACAACTGAATTTGTACCTCTACAGCTTTTGACCCAAGATATTTTTCCTTCGTAACAGTCTGCTCTGGCAATCACCAGGTCCCTTCCAAAAGGAACTGCAAATTGGCCAGGGCATATTACTTGCCCTGTCAGACTGCCAAACTAGCACAGTGGTATGCTTCTAGGTACACATACATTGTGGGTTTAGCCAGAAGAAGTTTTGGCTTAACTTCATATACAATATGCATATACAATAGAATATTAAAAAGTCAGACCATAAAATAGGAACTTCATACTGTGTGAGAGTTCAAAATTACAAATATGGATGTTCTGTGTATCTACCAGCAGGCAAAGCTTTGTTATCTTTAAAATTCATATGGAATTCTTGGACTTTGAAATGGTTCCTTTGGTAGGACTCCTGAATGTCAATTACAAATAACAAGCACACGTTCCCAGTCTGCTTATTGATCCTGTTGGAAAAATGACAAGACTGGGTAGTAAAATCCCAAACTGAAGCTCATCTTTGAATGAGAGCTAACTATTTGAAAGTTAAAAAGTGGCTAATTTTCCAGATTAGTTCCAATAATATTGAATTCTTTAATCTAAGCTGCAATGCTTTTAACATGTTTCTCTGCTTTATGTGAATTTTAAAGGCTTTTTTTGTGATCAGAAAATACCTATCAAGCTTATCTATGCAAGAACCAAACTGCTTTATTAAAACTGGAGGGAATCACTTAATTCTTGAGACACTGGAAAATAAAGTGCAAAAGAAATGGGGTTTAAATATCTGCTTACTCCAGCTCACACAAAAGCGATGAAAATTTTTTTCTCAATGGGGAAAGAAAAAGCTTTATGCTTAGCAAAAGATGTCTCTGCATTATTTTATATTGTGCATAACTAACAAAAAACAATTAACATTCAACACTACATGGAATTCAGTCTTTCAGCTACTTTCTTATCAGACCTATTTACTTCTTTACCATTTCTCTCATTTGTTAAACAAGCTACTCTTGACCACTTACAGCTCTGCATTTCTAAAAGCATGCATGTTTTAATGCTACATTTGTGAACAGACATTGAAACATTATTAAAAAAAAAATACTACCAATGCCAACACAGTGCTGAAAGAGTACTAGTTCCGTCTGACAAAAGTTTACTTCCCCCTTTCTTCTTTGTAATTCAAACAGCTCTGCAGCTAACAAAAGGATACTTATTGTCATTGGACACCGAAGAAAAAGGCTAAATTTAAGGTAACAATGGAAACAATAAACATTAACTCAGTCTCAAACATGATGTCATGTTGTATGTAGCTAGGTTAAAAGAGAATGTAAAACAAATTACCTGGACTGCTTAGGAAACCCTAAATGCCCTAATTTACCCAACCATTTATCAGCAGCACTAATGAAAAGCCTTTCTTGCAATAGATAAAGGTAGCCATTAGTCTCTGAACTCTACATTTTTATTAGCAAGACAAAACAAGAAGCAAATCTTCTGAGTAAATATCAGCTGGATGTTCACATAACAAGGTCCAGAGAGACATAACCAGAAGTTGTCTCTTTTAATCCAGCTCTGAACAATGTTGGATGCTGTTTTCTGTTCTTTCAGAGCACTACTACTGCCAAAATAACTGCAAGGCTTGCAAGTCCGAGTATATCTCAAGCCTTTCCCAAGGCACCCCAACACTATCTGAGGCACTGAAACTATGGCAACTGAATAAGAAAGCAGCTTCCATGATTAATAGATGAAGATCCCAGCGACAGTGCCTAGCTAGGCCATAATTCAAGAATGCAAGAGGAATTAGCATAGAATTCATCTCAATCTACCAATAAAAAGTAGACTTCAAAAAGCATCAACAAAACAGCAATTTTTTTCTTCTGAAAGAAATATTCTACAGAACTATAAACTGTTCAAATTCCTATTAACATTACAATGATCATCTGCCTCCAATGCAAGTAATGGATAAACATTCGCTAACAGTGATGAAGGAACCAATACAGCAAATTTCCCATCTGACTGTATCAAAGTCATACATAAGAATGGCTTTGTAAGAATGGCTATGTGAGAACACTCAATATCTAGAACATCTCAGTGAATCTGAGGAGCCAGAGATAAAGTTAAAACAGTGTTTGCTGCAGTCAGAATATATTTGGACACAAGTTTTCCCAGTGTGTTGGGGATTCGTATCAGTGAATTAATGCTCACTTCACTTGCTGAACCAGGACACTCTCATTTTCAGCACTAGAAGGCCCCATGAGTCTGTCAGAGCCATTGCAAAATTGATGAGAGGTTAGGAATACTTTTTTTTTGGAAGGGGCATAATCAAATTTCCATTATTATCTCCAGTAAAAATACTAGTATTATGGTCTTCATCCACTAGGTGGTCTCAGACTAAGGTGAAATGACATAAAAATATTCTGTATTCCTTTCCACTTCCATAAACATGAGATTTTCACTAAAGGCAACTGGTTCTACAGACCATAAAGATATAGGAACTTTTTTTTTTTTTGGTACCCCCTAGCAGTAAGGTTATAACCCTATAATGAAGGCATGCTGAGGCATGGCTTTACCTGGGGAGGGTGAGGGAGAAGGAGCCAAGGGTTTCCTTTACTGAGCATAGTGCACATGCTGCCGTGTCACATGATATGCTGCAATGTTGTGCATCTGTCCCTGGAAACTCGCTTTTACTTCAGCACAGCATCAATTCTTGTTGTAAAACTGTATTTCTGTTGGGAGTTCCTCAGTAGCAGTTTGGTCAGTAGCTTTAAATAAAATAAATAAATAAATAAATAAATGGGGTAGTCCATGACACGTGAATTTCAAGTATCTGGTGTAAATACTCTATATAGAAATGGCTATTATTAACAATAGTTTTAAAGGAAAGGTCATCACTGAATGCAGTGAATTACCATATGTCTTCACTCTAGAGATACAGCAACTGGCAGTTCTGTTAATAGCTGGTTTATCTACTTCATTTTACATCTCTATTTCAGCCACTACAGAAACACTCCGGGGATTGGGGAAACATTCCTTTCATACAAAAATGTCTCTGTATTCACACACAGTATAGTATTCCCCTCCTTTTGGCTGATAAATAACTGCAATTCCATACTGTGGAAGACTTAACTATCAAAAGGTTTTGCAGCAAATTATGGGGTAATGCATGTAGAGTTTTTCTCATTTTCATCTTCCTGTTTTAAAAGTGGTATCTTTCATTTTTTAAAAAACTATAGCTGGAGCTAAACTTTAGATTTTGGAGGTCATAAGTCTGGCAGCCTCATTTATGTTCATCTGGTGCACAAAAGCTGAGAATATGATTATTTTATGGGGAAAGGCACAGATAACTCATTCCCTTTTCTATTTCCTGTGGCCCCATAATTAACCATTAGCAGCTTTTATGAGTCTGAAGTGACAAAATAGCAAATGCCTCTATGCATATCTTTTAAATGAACCACTTCCAAGACTTTCTGAATATTCCGATGTGGTGGGTGCACACCTCTTTTCTTCTAAAGTTTTTTTCTCAGTTCCTGTTCAGTTCTCACTTAAAATTTTAAATCCTTTCACATCTTCCAGTTGCTAAAATGGGATAGGCAAGTGAGCAGCTTGGGAACTCCAGAAGACATGCAATATGTATAATTACGACACAGTAGGTGGCACTCTTCCCTTTAAATCCTTAAGCAATGACTTGATGCTGTGCTGCCATACTTGCCATGTTGCAGGCAAGACCTAAAACCAAGGTCTTATTCACTGTGGACAATTAAAGATCCCGTAACACTGTGTAAATGCTAACATTCGGTTACTTCCACCATCATGAATAATGGTTCAGTTATAGCAGAAGAAAGCATATATGGAAAGGGGGGGGGGGAAGAGACATGCAAATCCTGATCTGCCAAGGTTGCACCTGAACGAGGAAGTTCATGTCTGCTTCCCCAGACCCTACACACATATAAGCTGTTCAGCGAGGCTCATAATAAAAATATTCCCACAGAGAGCTTTCAGGCTTAGGTCCAGAGTTTCCCCCAGCTGCTTGATTTTGTCTCTAATCACTGTTCATTTTTGCTGTATGTTGTTGGTCAGCAACTGGACTCCATACTAATACTGGCTGTATTTTACTGCCAAGATTATCTCCATATATGCCTCACCCACCCCAGAGTAATGCTGATAAACAGAATTAATGATGATATAATACTGAAAGGATCACCAGCAGAAAGCATTGCTTTTTCCTCCCATTCTTCTGTCACCCTGTCAATGCAAAAGGGAGACAGGAAGTTTACCACAATTTGTTGTAGGCCTGAGTCAGATACCATTTACTCTAGAACACACAGATCTAGGTCTGAATTAACATTAAAGGTCTGATCCACAGCAAAAGTACTTGCACCATAGTTTCAGGTCCTCTGTAAGGATTGATTCTCACTGGAAAATAGTATTTTCAGACTAGGGCCTAAATATAAAAAACCTTCCCTATTTGAAAAATATTTGAGCAACTGCCTTTACTATTATAAAATTACTGGGGGGGGGGCAGTTTACTTTGGTAAGACTTAAATTTGAGTAAGACTAGGCAAGTAAGGACTAAGAATGTACCTCCTTAATGAAGGAATAGTAGTAGCTAAAATATTGCAGGATCTGTACCAAATGAGGATAGTGAGAACTTCTGTTCTTGTACGGTTCAACTTCCTTCTTGCGTACGCTGGGTCTAATATAGTAGAATGCTATTTTCCAGGATTTACTCTGTTGCTTGTTTTCAGCGCTCTACTATAGTGGATGGGAATCAGGTACTATACAAAAAACATTTGTTTGCATAGCGTAACAATGTGTTCCTGCAAACAAGTTAGATGCGAGGCATATATTAGCTCAGGTCAATTTAATCCTAAAACATTTTATGTCTTCCCTGCTGTAAACCATGTGAACTCCTTTCATGTGTATTTATGTATGGCTCTTCAAAACAAGATGACAAATTTCCCCTTCCCTTCACAAAACATGCACAAACAAGTTCACAATCACCTACTTCCTTTTTAATGCAAACAGTTCTATTCTGGATTTAATCACAGGTCATTAATTTGATCTTTCTCCTTTTCTCCCCCCCCCCCGATTTAATGAAGGCAACTCCTTATTTATCCTTAGCCTGACTACCTCCTTCTTCAGCTTCAAACTGCAATAACTGCACTCCTCAATTTACAAACATTAAGAGAGGGCTATTGCTAATTTCTACTTTCATCTTCAAGTAGCTAGAAGTGTTAACTACCTATGTTTCTCGTAGATGTTACTGCCCAATTATTTTTTGCTTTAAGTAGTACTGTTTAGCTGATAAGATTGATTTTGCCATTAGAAGTAAATATACACAGTTTTAATGCAGACTAATGGAGAATATACAGAACATCTGTGACCATATAATTCATTTTCCCTCAGAATATTCACCCATGCTTCAGGCATTCGATTCCTACTACATGAAAAGCAAATGTTGCAAGTATACTTAATGCTATTAATTACTATTGTTAATCCATTCTACATTCAGACAGAAACCTCATCTGGGCAGCCTACTCCTGAACTACCATAAAGTCAGAAGGAGATTTTCTTTGGTAATGAGTGGTGGAAAACTGAGATCAACATTTTTATGCATAGCAAATTGTCTGAATTTAAAGAGAGTTAGGATGTTTTCTCTTTATTATATTTTATGAGAAGTTATATATTAAAAACGAATTCCCTTCAGATAAAATTATAGCATAGACAGTGAAATGCCTTGGCAACTATACTTTTTCTAAGGGTGACAAACCTTCCTGATCTTAATGAAGCTAGTATTTCCATTCAAACATGTATGAGACTACTCCACGAAGAAAGGGGTTTACTGGAACAGACCCAATTTTCCCCACAATACACTAGATCAATCTCATTAAAAAAACAGAAGTTAACCAGAGCAAGATCCTTTTGCTTTTCTAGTCTGAAAACTAACAGCAAAGGAAACCCTGAACATGATAACAGTTGCGTAAATCTTACTCACAGAGAGATGCCACACGGTCCTCAAAATCTCCACAAGAGTTATGTGATTAAAGGAGCCTGACTCTGCTGGACTTTCTCACGTCGATGCCAAAGGATTTACCCGCCAACACTACTCACACGAGAAAGGGTCACTGAATGACACTTAAATTAAATGAATGCAAACCAAATACAATCACTGAAATTACTTTTGCAAAGACAGAGTAGTTAGATATGTGATTTTCCCACTATATTTGAGCTGAGATTAATAATTAATATTAGTGCTGGATGATACTAAACACAAGTTAGCAGAACGTATGTCAAGTAATAAGCTACTGCAAGCAGCCGTATGACAGAAAGCAGTTGGGGAGAGTTAGCTCTTCATTATACCAACACCTGCAGTCTGTGTGCGCCCCTCTGGAGGAGCAAACATTCACCTTGCAGAGTCAGGAGTTAGCTTTTTTTTTTTTTACAATTAAAGCGCCACTAAAGCTTGTATTTTTGCAGTTCTACTAGCAAAATAATTTTGTGTCCAGAGCAACTAAAGATGCGTACTACACAGACGCTGGCATCAGCGCGCAGGTTTACAAACTTCAAAAGCAGCAATTAGCTCAGGAGAGGAAAAAAGCGAACAAATTTCCCTCTAAACAAGTGGGAAAGAGCAGGAAAAGAACAACCCAGCCTAAGGAAAACCCAGCAATTACTGCATTACGACTCACCCTCAGAACAGCCACACACGACAAACGCTGTGGTCACGGTTAAAAGGACATCTCCGCTAAGCAGCCCAGGTTCAGCCGCGCTTGATTTCCCCCTTTAACCCTCCGCCTGGACGCCGGCTAGAGCCGCGAGTTTCCCACCACCCCCGGGAAACAGCTGCCCCGGGCAGGACGGGGATGTGACGGCCAGGGCCCAGCGAGCAGCAGGTACTTTCTCCACACGCCCAGACCCAAACTTTCCGCCGCCCTCCACAGGCCGGGCCGGCGGTGACCGTTGGCGACCGTTGGCCGGCGGTAACGGCTCCGCGCGCCGGCTTGCCCCGCGCCCCCAGCGCACCAGCGGGCAGGGAGACAGCGCAGGGGGATTTGCGGGCTCTCGCTTCGCCTCACGCAAATTCGCAGCTAGAGCACTTAACGCACGTTACTCTCAAGTGAGAGCTCTTCATGCTCATGCAGACACGGGGAGAACGGCGGGTGGAGAAAATCCCTCCTCGCAGGAGGCCCCCCCACGCCGCCCCGCCGCGGGCAGCGCCCGGCGGGGGAAGGGCCGCCCGGCCGTGCGGGGTGCCGGTCACGCCGGCAGTGCTTTCGGGAGGGCTGGCCGAACAAGAACTCTATTGTGCTCCTGTTATTCCCCTTTAGAAAAACTTTCTTTTTTCCGCCGTTTCGCCCGGTTCCCCGGGGGCTGGAGCGAGGGGGGGGGCGCCCCGGGGCAGCGACAGGGCAGGGGCTGAGGCGGCGGGCAAGGGCAAAGGGCGAGGAGCCCGGCCGCCCCGCGGCGCTCCCGCCCGGCCGCCGCGGATGGGCTCGGCGCTGCGCGGGCGGCCGGCCCGCGGGGTACCCTCTGCCCGCCGCCGGCGCGGAGCCGGGGCCAGCGGGCTGCCGCGATCGCCAGTGGGGAGAGGGACTGCGCGCCCCGCCACCGCCCCGCCAGGGAGAGGCCGACAGCACCCGGGAGAAAGGGGCGGGGAGCGGCCCTGCCCGAGAGCCACCCTGGTCCCCGCGCAGCCCGTAGGGCGGCCCCCGCCCGCACACCCCTCGCCCCCGCGGCGGAGCGGAGGCAGCGGTAAGGAGGCGGTGACGGCGCCCGGGCGGCGGGCGGCGAGCGCGCCGCGGCCCCGGCCCCGGCCCCAGCCCCGCGGCGGCGAACAAAGCCCGCGGCGGCGCGCTGCCCCCCCGCCGCCCGCCCGGCGCTCCGCGCAGCGCCGCTTTCCGCGGCCCCCGGACCCGCCGCCAGCCCTGAACAAAACACGCGGCCCAGCCCCCCGCTCCTCCGCGCACAACGGCAAGGCCCGAGGGGCGACGATGCGGGGAGCGCCCACATCGTCCCTGTAACAAAGACTTTCTTCTCCGCTCCGACTCAGCCGCACACGGTGGCCCCGGCCCGGCCCTCCCGCGGGTGCGGCGGCCGCAGCGGCCCGGCCCGCCGCCGCGCAGCGAGGCTGGCAGCCGCGGCCCTCGGGGCCGGCCGGGCGCGGGGCCGGGGCCGGCTGAGCGGTGCACAACGCCGCGCATGCAGCCCGCTCCCCTCGAAGCCTGCGCGCACGGCCCGCGAGAAACGCCAGTACATTCAGCGGCCGGGAGACGAAAAAGAGGAAAAAAGGAAAGGCGAAGCCACGAGATGCCTGGGAAGTGGCAACAGCAAGCGCAGCGTATGCACTTGCAGGCGGCTCTTCTCCTCCTCCCCTAGGCGCTGCAAGCGCTGTCGAGACAGAAAGCAGCAGCCAACCTTAAACCACACACCATCCTCGCTCACTCTTCCCGAGCCTGCCGAGGCGACCCAGGAACCTTCCTTGCAAGCAACCCCGAAACATCAGATACAGAGACGACAGGGGAGTACTGTACCTTTTCGGTGCATGTATCTAGGCAGCTAGAGAAAAGAACTAGCTGCTGTAGTGTCCCATTTAGTAATCCATTTAAGGGGATCTCTCTGGGAAACTGGAGCCACTCTCTCCTTTGCAATCCTTTGTCATTACTACATGTGTGCTTCCTGGGGGATGGAATATTTAATATTTCTACTTTCTGAATTGCAAATGCAATTTGTTCATTTCCAATGATGGGAGAAAAGGGGGGAGGGAAAAAGCGTTAGCAACTCCTCTGCAAACCCAAATTCCACTACGGTTCCACTCCAGTAAGTCCCCTTCAGTCGTGTCTTAGGAGGTAAGTCATTTCAGGGTCTTGTCCTGCTCCCTTTCTACCAAAAGTGCTCCTGGTGTGAAGGCTGCTTCAGGAAAACTCCTAGGCTGGAGGCGCCGTGCGCGCCGCGGCAGGAGAGCGGAGTCGCTGCTAGCGCACGGCTCGCGGTCATTGAGCGGCGCCGGGCGCGGACGGGGAGCGGGCTGCGCCGTGCCGTGCCGTGCCGTGCCTTGCCTCCCTCCGCTACCGGGCTCCCCGCGCCCTGTCACTGGGACGCGCTCCGCCGCCGGGGGCGGAGCCAAATCCCGGACTGGATCGCGCCGGACGGGCGCGCCCACGCCCCGCCCCGCAGCGCCGGGCGCGGGGGGCCGCGGTGCGAGGGGAGGGGGGACCACCCGGCGCCCCCGGGCAGCGGCGGCTTGAACCGTGGGGAGGAAGGGGGGGAGCGAGGGAGGCATCACGCAGGGCCAGCCGCGACGCTCCGGGAGGCGAGGTACCAGCAAGGATTTGCTCATCGATTTTCTTAAATGGAGAAGTTTTAAAGAACGAGGGTAAGTGAATTTCTCAGACTTTCTGACCGCCCCTGCCCCAGCGGCGGCCCGGGCAGCACCGCACCCAGGGCACAAACGGCCTGGAAAGTATGCGGGGTAAAAATAGCCTCGGCAAAAAATACTCTCCTACCAGTACGTAAATGTAACGTATAGATGATCTGCAAAGGGCAGGCTATGCCAACGACATTACCAACAGATCTTCTGTGACAGTCTGAACGTTATGTTTGAATTTTTGTATTTACACGCAAGGGCAAGGTTTTTTATTTAAATTTTTTTTATTGGTATCGAACGTGCTGCTAATAAAACCACCCTAGTGAGCTACCGGCACGAGACTATTTTTAAATGTTATCAGGTTTATTTTGAGCAGGTGCAAACGAGTAGGAGGGGAGGAGCCCTTCCGCTCCAAACCCACCAACTGTGGAAACTTGCCAAAGGCCAATAAATTTTTGCACCCCTCCATCCAAGAGACATAACGTTATTCCTGCTCTATCTGTAGATCCGTATGCCTCCATCCGATATAATGCTGAGGCAGCCATAAATACCGAGCGCCGGCAGTGGCATTTTAAACCATCGCGATGGTTCCGCGTCCACTAAAAAAGGGTTTATCTTAGAAGTAGCAGCGTTTCGTTTAAAACAGGGAAACGGCGAACGGGAGAGAGCAGCTACAAAGAGCAGGGATGCAGTTTGGGGCATCGGAGATCCGCGGCCGGGAAGCGCAGGAGGCACCGAGGGAGGCGTGGCGGGGGCCGGGCCGGGCCGGGCGGCCGCGGAGCGCGCCGGCACCGCGCCCCGCACCGCCCGGCTGTCCCGGGCCCCGGGCGGCTCGGGGCGCCTCCCGCTGCTCGGGCCGGTGCCGGAGGGGGCCGCTGCGCCAGGTCGCATCCGCGCACCGGCTGGCCAAACTTGCCAAGTTGCGGCCCGACCCCGGAGGCGCCCCGGCCCCGCGCTGCGCCCGCTGGCGCCTCCCCGCACGCAGCTCCCGGCTTGCGTTTTATACGGGGGAAGAAAAAGAGTGTATTGTGTAACCTGCTCATCGCACTTCGGCGCTCGCGGAGCGCACTGATCCGAGGCACCGGGACAGCCATCCCTCGCCCCCTTGGGGAAACGGGAACAGGGCTGCAACACGCGGTTGGAGCAGGGCGCAGCCGTCTGATTCTCTTTCTTCTCCCCTTAGGATCCGCCCCCCCCCTTTCCTCCACCCAAATCCCACTTCGATAGTTGCTCGCCGGGTTAATCCGTCCCTGTCTCGGAGCCAATCAGTCCGGCGAGGAGCAGCGGCCGCGCTAATAAATTAATCCCCTTCCTCCCCGGCCCCGTGCCGAGACACTCCGCCGCCGCTAATCCCCCGGCTGCGGCCGGGCCCGGGCGGCGGCGGGGGGGGGGGGGGGCCTCTGCCTCCCTTCGGCCGGGGCGGCGGCCGCCCAGCCCCGCGCCTCACTTACATCTTAATTGTGCCTGGGAAAACTTCTTTAATTGCCGGAATTAGGCAGAACAAACGGATTGTTTCACGGGCTGAACCGAATCAATGCCGGGTTTAGCGCCTTCCCTCAGAGAAGCGCAGAACTGAGCCGTCGCGTTTGCTTTACGGCGAGGCTGGCGGCCTCGCAGGGGTAACGGCGGCGGCAGCGAGGCAAACCGCCCCGCCGGGCCCCGGCTCCCCCGCAGCTGCCCGCCCCGAGGCCGCTCGGCGTGAGGCGACCCCGGCGGAACCCCGCCCGGCGCTCCCGCAACGCCGCGGCACAGGGCGGGGCGGCGCGCGGACCGTTAACGGCCGGCCCGGCCGTTAACGGCCCGCGCGCCGCCCCCCCTGCGAGACCGTCTCGAGAAAACCCGATGACACCGGCGAGCTGGAAATCGGTGCCCAGCGTGGCCTCGCCCGTGGCGTGGGGTGCCTCAAAGTTTTGACTGTAATTTCTGTGCTCTAGGTCTCGTTTGAGACGCACTACGAGGAGAAGCTCTGGTTACTTCGGCATGAAGATATCTCTTTTCCTGAGGATTCACTGACAAGTGCGATTGCCTTAAGTTGATTTATGCATGTATTTTTTAAACCAGATAAGTGGAAGGACAGACTACAACCAGGGGATTTACTATCAGGCCAAGAAGTGTCGCATGAAAATTAAAATAATTACTTGTTTATGACAACTCTTTTTCTGCCCTTTATTTTCAGATAATGAAAGGACTCTCAGAAATTGGTTTTGGTTTGGTATTTGATTTAGGATCTAAAATTACACACACATTAATTCAATTTCTAGTTGTTAGATTACAAGGGAAAGCATTCTTTGGTATCAAGGAAAAGTTTTTTCTTTCCCTTCAGACAGTTTAAACTGACTATATACTTAGGGTAATTTTCTAACCAAAGGAACTGAGACTTAATATATATTTTCTTTCTTTCCCTGGAAATCTAAAACAGAAGAGAGTTCTGCACCAAACAGAATAATTGCTGAGGACAGATAAATTTTAGCTAAACAAACTTACCCTAGATCTGAAAGCAATTAGAGAAACTCAACGAGTACAAATAATTTCTGGGTACCAAACCATGTGGCAGGGGGGTAAACCAGATGAATGGACCTTGATTTGCCAAGACCCCTAACCCCATTTCCCCGAAGAGGCACCAGCTAATCTCATGCTACTTCTCTCTCTGACAGGAAACAAGAGCAGAGACAAAATACAGTCTGAATTTGCGGGCAACATCCATTCAACAATACCAAATGCTGACATTCAATCATTACATTATGGTCAATCACTATGTACATTTTGAGGTGTTCAAAACTTCCACTGACTTTTTTGTGGGTTTGAGTTGTAAGCAAATCTAGATTGGGCCCTCACTGTGTGCTTCACATCAGAAATACTTCTGAAATGCTGAACAGTTTATTTTACACTTGCATTTCTTCATTAATCAAAAAAGGCTCTTTGACAGAAATATTTTTCCCCTATATTTAGAGCTTTGAAAAATACAGACCAGATTTTTGTATTATAAAAGTTTTGCAAGAAGCAGAAAGCACTAAAACATCCTATTTTCCATATGTCAGTATTAGATGTGGCATCAATTGCAAGAACTTATTATTCAGGTTCTTTTACAAAAGTGTTTTCCATTCATCCACTTTCCATTCTTTCCATATTTAATTTCCAAGCCTGCATTGACTAATTTCTTCCTTCAAATCTCACATTAGAACCTTCTTTTTTTCAATTAGCCTTCTGTCAAAAGGAAATTCAGCTCTCCTGTCCTTTATTCCCTTACTGCTCCTTCTGTTCTTAATTTACTAGCCTCAATCTGCAAAATTACGTGTCTTCATAGCTTAAAAAATCCCCTCTTTTCCCTGATTCCATGTTCCCTTTCTCTCTCCCCCACCCCATCCAGTAAACTACTCTCCCATTCTTTTCTTTCCCGCCAAGTGATTTTAGGTTATTTTCATGGAATTTGAATATCAACCTCAAGTTGTAGTGCAGTCAGATCTTCTGAAAACAGACACAACCTTGCTCGCTCACCCAGACCAGTTAAAAACTGGCCAGAGCTGCTCACCCTGGTGTGGGGAAGGAAACTGTTACCCGTACCAGCTAGCACTGCCTAGCTGCCTTTTGGCAGCTGCTGAGCTAGAGTGCAAGGGGTTTTTAAGTCTCAATCCACTAAGGGTTTCTCAGCAAGATTTCCATGGAGCTGCTGGAATTTGCATTTTAAGCACCTTATCTGAAAAATCCACAAAAGCCACAGAGATGTTCTCCAATTCACTCCAGCCCCGCTTCATATTCTGCCTCTACCAAAGATTCCACTTGGGTTTGTATGAAAATATTACCTCTACCCCTGTCTCCTAATTACATACAAAATATGTTGACCTAAGGTTAGTGGGACACGTGGCCTGCATGGGGGAAGGGTGCTTGAGCCTCTGTAGAGCTGTCACTGGGAGCAGCTGGCTCTTTTAGATGGGTTGTTCAGAGCTGGATGCCAACTGACGTGCTGAGCCGCACGCTAAATACATGTGTATTTTCTGCTCTACCACCTTCCTGGAACCATGTAACTGTAAGTGGGGCATCCCGTTAAATACAGCTCTGAAGAGCTGGGATACCGGGGCGATGCAGTGGTACATCAGCATTGAGCATTCCCCATTCATTATCTTCCCATGCCAGCCTGATCCGTGCAGCATTGGCCATTTCCTGTACCTACTGTTAATATTGGATTCAGTTGGGTTTATTCTTGCCCCTATTTTAAAGATTTGAAGTGCAGCAAAGTTTTACATTGACAAGTAAGAACACGAGTGGTGGAGCTGAGGCTTTTGACAGCTGAGAAACGCCAGGGGCTTTTGCCCCCAAGGAAGGTATGAAATGGTTTTGATATCCATGAGACATTGGAAGCCTGTAATCCTAGGAGGGGTCCTATCTCCTTTTTCCCCATCCCATTCTGGCAGCAGAGGAGATGCCTTTACCTGTGGGGATATGTCTTACCGCAAATGAAAATAAAATGCTGAGTGCAGAGACATCTTAATATAAAGAAGTGTTGACTTCTTTAATCTTACAGCAACAATGAAAGCTCATCAAACTGTAAATATGATTTTTGTCAAGACAACATTATTGAAATCCTGGCAAAGTAATTACTCCTACATAGAGAAAAATAAGATCCTTCTGTTAATCGGTTCAGAGGAATTCACCAAACTCAGCTGTACTCTGAAAATGTGGTTGAAAGCTAGCAGTTTTTTCATCAGCATGTAACTGTTCTTGGTCACACAACAGCTCTTAAAAAGACAAGAAAAGATGACTCTTTGAAAACAACAGGGAACCAATTCTCGGCCTCGTAGTGTAAGATAGCAAAAAGTCTTTTGCCCGAGTACCTCCTGCAGTCAGGCGCATAGTTTAGGATTTATGGGCGCTAAACATTTTACAGACCAATGTAAACACTTAAAATGAGATCCAGTTACGAACAGGTAGGCCATGAGTTTCTGCTATGGCTGTGATTTTTAATGGTTTATGAATCCCTGCAAAATCCCTTCTGTAACAAGGACCCTACTAGTAACACCACATTATTATATTGCTGGCTAGCATGGATGAATTTCCTTTTCTTAATCTCTTTCTTCAGACATCTTCCAAATAAAACATGGATTCCCAGATGACCATAGGCCCATCTAGCATGTGCTCATCAGAGGAACCCAAAGTATTTAAAATTAAGGAAAGTAGTTCAAAATATTCACTAGAAAGACTCCATAGACAGATTTGCCTCTGCCTGGGAACCCAAAAGGATTCTCTCTGTGCCAATTCTTTGCAGGTTGGTCGTTACAACTACGGAGCATTTTGGAAGCCAAACAGGGCCGGGGAGCAGATGTTTTATGCAAGAGGCTGCCCTGGTCAGCCCCTGCTGTATTGTGCCAGAAAAATCAGCAGAAATTCATGTTGCACTGTGAGCAACATTCACATGTCACTGTGTCATCTAGTTCCCAGAAGAGGAGAGTGTTACATGATGGTGAAATAAGCAGAGTATTGTGGATAGTGGCTGGACCATATGGTGAAGGGAGTGGTTCCCTATTAAAAACAAAACAACTGAGCACAGACGATCAGTATGGGAAAGTACTGTAGAATTTAACAGTTGCTAAAACCAGCAGAAGTTTATGGAGATTTATTGTCAAATTACTCTAAACACGTATGGGCCAGATCCTCCTCTGGTGTAAATTAACGTAAAGTCTCATTAATGTCAGCGCATCCATATTGATTTCACCTGCTGACAATCTGTTTTGTAGGATTTCACCAGGAAGGGAGGTATACAGTAATTTTTAACGATCCTACAGAGCTCCATAGAAGGAATATAATTGATCTTTGAATTCCATAGGCAATTCTTTAAGTCTCTAGAAAAAATATTTGCTATTGGACTTTATTGGATTTTCCATAAAGGGAAGCTTACTTTCTTCACACTTCAGATGTTGACAATCTCACATTAGTCTCTTCCAGTTAGAGTCTCTCCTTGAGAGGAAAATTAATCAAAAACTGTAGACAGAGAATCTTACAGATTTTTCAGTTTGTCGTTCTTGAGAGTTTTAATATAGGAAAGGAAAGTACACTCCTTAGTTACTTCATGGTAGTTCAGTTCAAAATATTGTGCTCTACATTTTTAATTTACTGTTTCAGAAATTCCTTTTTTTCCCCATTAGCTTTTCCAGCATTGTGCTTAGATGTTGCTTCCTTTCTGAGTACAGCAAGGAACCGAACAGAACAAAATACATTTCTCAGCTACTGATTCTGTTTATAAGATTGACACAAAGGTTTGACAAGGTTTATAAGGTTTGACACGAACTCTGTCTAGTTGTTTGGGGGGCACAGAAAGAGGTGTAGACAGACTCCCTGAAAATGTGCAGAATATATTTTGATTGGAAAGTTAAGCCAAATCATACAGTTTTCTTGGGGTAAATGCTCTGTTCTCACCAGAACGCCAAAAAATCAGGGTATCAATTGAGAGCTTAAGGAAAGCAGTAAGAGAAGAGTAGATTTATTTGGCTTTGCCTGTGTTCTTACAGTGGATGAATGTGGTCCAAACTGAACCATTACTGTGGCTCCCAAAATAGCAGTGAACATTTCAGATCTAGATGGGGGAGCTAAAGAAAGTGTAAAATTATCATAATTGAAAAGACAGCACTGAAAGAAGTTGATATTATAATAAAAATGTTTAAATACAATTATAGCATCAAACAGAGCAAATCCAATTTAAAATAGTAAAAAGTAGTTAGTTAAATAAGTCAAAATCATTGCTTTCAGTGTCCTTTCAGCTGAACTGAACCCTTAGGAGCACTCAGTAAGTGGAATTGCTAGGCAATACAATATTACCAAAGAGAAACCTTTAATGGTTTCAGTAGCTGAAAGAAAGAGGCTTTATTCCATCCTCCTCCCCAACACACACACACTTTAATTCATAACATTAAATCTCATACAGCTGACTTCTTTTTTTTTAACCCTCAAATTGATGGCAGTTGGAGAAAGAAAGGGTCTGCGACTGACAGACAAAAAAAGGAGGAAGGAGAACGACAGAGGGAAAAAGAGCAACTAGGACAAAATGGAAGAGACAAGAAAAAGGCTCCAGCTGAGAAAATTTGTGAAGGAGTGTGTGCAGTGGGGGAAAGGGCGAGAAACCAGAGAGAATGAGGGGAAGGAGACAGGAAGAAAGAGAACTAAAGGGGGAGAAGAGTAAATAGTCTCTATGTGAAGCAAAAGATTAGCAAGATACAATACAGGAATGTAGGAAAAAAGGGATTGGTTAAATCTTGACAAATAAGCAGCTGATGGAAAATGATCTTTTAATCAGGTTTTATCCTTTGATTCTGCAAGATCGTTGAATTAAAACAACAAGAAATAAGAGGCTGAGTTGCTATAGGTTTGCACTTGCTTTTAGATAATATGAATATTTTTACATACTAAAGGAGAAATTAATGTCAAACACATTATGGTATACTAAGATACAGAAGAGTGACTGAAAATGTGTTGAAAGACATGACAAAGTATTTGGGAAGAGCATGTCCTGCTTTTGGCAAAGCAGCTTTCATTAGTGTCAGCCACCTCCCCACCCGGCCTGATGAACTATTTGGATCTAATTCTGTGTGGAAAAAGTGACATAGGATAGCCAGGAAATAACAGTGCTATAGGACACGGGTCAGGCAGTCACTCAGCCTGAAAAGGCCCCAGGTGACCAAGCAGGTGACCCAAATGAGTTGGTTGGAGTTTGGCTCCTCTTGGCTGTTACATCAAATCTATGAGCAAGTTGAAAACAGGACAAGTGGAAACACAGCTCTCCCATGTTCCAGTATACCTGCCGTCATGAAGGAAGAGCTAATATCCTTGATGTCTCAGGGGGAACAGCAGAAAATGACTCCTCTCCAAGGGAGAACGTGGGAGGAGCTGTACATTTGTAGCACAGTTTCACTTTGAAGGGATACAAACCATGGGAAATTGATGGGGTCTTTTCAGTGATTTCAGAGTATGCTTTAGATCTAGCAAAGATATTATTTCAGAAAAAGAGCTGAAATCAGTATTTTCCTTTATCTGCTTGTCCATACTCCTCTTCCTAAGACTAAAAGTAACAGATGGTGGTTCTAGCACTAGTGCAACTAAAAGAGATGGAGTGGGCTCTCTTTCACTTTCCCTGTACTGCATTACGCCGAGAAAAGTAATAAGAACACTGGAAACTCAAATTCAGTAGCCTAGACTTTTCCAGATAACTATTCTGCCACTGGTACTTGTATTTACTAGTGCTTTACTCCACAAGAAGCTCCCCTGAAGCTAGCGAAGCTGGCTGTGGAGTTCGATGTTGCTTACGTTGCAGAGGTGATTGCTTCTGGCCCTGTGTGAGGACGATGATGACAACAGCATTACTGCTGCTAGCTACCCCTCCCTCTGGACTGATTTAGTCTGGAGTTTCCTGGCGATTATTAGAGCTGAAAAGCACTTGCTAACGAAGGTCGCACTATTACCAGGGAGCGAGAGAGGAGACAGACTTCCTGTGTTTGCTCATTCCTGGGACTCATTAACCAGGTGGCCTCTCCCATGTGTGACTGGCCCAGGTAAATCACAGCCCAGAAATTCCAGCCTGGCTTAGGTAAGTTTCAGTCACTCCCCTGGGCCCGATACTAATGCAGCAAAATTGAGAGGAAGTGAGTGAAAGCTGCTCAGAAGATTTGTCATTAACCCAACGCAAAGGGCAAGAGACCACGTAGAAGCTGACTGCTCAGAGCTTGTTTGACTCACCATGAAATGGGGGGCTTCCATTGCTAGGAGACATGTATTTGATCTCTGAGTTAAATCATTGTCCTTTCCTTAATCCATTTTACCAAACATAATGTCTAAGAATGTATTTATCATTGCATGTGTGGAAGTTTAGTAGATAAGTAAGTATACCTCATAGATACAGAAGCGGTAAGATTATGTATAATGAAGAAGAAATGTGGGGAAGATCATCAACTTGCATGAAATAAACCACAGTCTTCATTTATGTGCTATCAGTGATGAAACTCCATTAGCTGAAAAATAAATTCGCATATTATTGCCAAGGGTATCATTTATAGCAATATTTTTGGTGACTAACTCTTTACTTGGGCTGTCCTGAAGACAACATTATTCCCTTTTGGCAGTGACTGCTTGTGGATGTTTGGATTTTACATTCAGCCCTGTGTGGAATATGCATTAGTGTTCACAGAAAGTCAGCAGAAAAACTTTGTGCTTTTTAATATCTACTTATGTCTTATATCAAAGACAAATAAAATTTAAATAGTCCTAGATTTAAGAGTATAAGTTTTTGCCTGGGCCTGTATTTTACTGTAATCTTTAATTTGGATTTTCAGTTGAATAAAGACCAAAGTAGATTTATAAATGAGCTATATTTGAAATGGGCTAAAGTACTTGGGGTAAAGAATTGGCCTTACAGAATTCTTTGGAAGTTTTGTCACTGACTTTAGTGGGACTAGAATATCACCCCAAATTGCAAAATCCATTACATTAACCAGTTTGTGACCATGCCTCCTACTCTGTAAAAGCAGAAAATCAAGAAGAGCTTAATCTATGAAATAAAATGTATCAGTCATGAAACTGGAAAGCCTAGTTCAGTTCTTGGTCTCACTGGAGCCAGTGGCCAATTAGTCAGATAAGGCATATACAAGCCACCTTTTTCCACAGTCTACTTTATGCTAATGGAAAGAATATCCCATTCCTTCCTTTTGGGAACTCATTTCACAGTGACTCCCTCAAGACTTTGCAGACTCTACCTATATTATTCAGTCTCAGAGCAGTGTCTGACACCAATAGATAGCTGTTTATTTGTTTTTTTAATGGTATTTCTGTCGCTCTTTTTTTTTTTTTTTGGTCTGCCCAGAGTTTAAAAATAGTCAGAATGCTGTTTCTTCCAACATTGTCTAAAACAGCAAAAAGTACTCCTTGGCAATACATGCTTATCCTTAAATGTTCCAGCAGAGTTATAAACCCTGGAAGCTGGGGGTTTATAATGAAAACTCTACTGTGACCTTAATGATGGTGGCATATTATAATATACATATTGCTAAAATGTCTAGTTAATGAATATCAGTAGGATTAGAAAATGATGAGGGCACTTTTTAAGGTCTCCATGCTGTGATAGATTTATATCACTAATTACAATGAAAGGTGCATAGGAATCTATGGACATTGCCTCCTTCCTCCAGAAATCGGCACCGTCTCATATTAATTAAATTGGATATAGAACAATATAAATCTCCCAGTGCTTATTCCACTCATTTCATACATACTAATGAGGATGAGCTTCTGAAGCTGGTGGTTGGGATCATTTATTCAGCAGTGGGAAAAAAACATCAGGATTCAGACCCCCTGCTGACTTTGCACACTGTTCTGCAAGATTTATATTGGTCTACTAATAAGTAACTGAATACATTAAATAAGGCGCTTGTCACTGCAAGGGTTACAAGGGACTCCTTGTTTTTCTGCCTTGTGTATTCTTTGGTGAGGAGATTAGGGGAGATGGGCCCATTATGTAAGTCTCTCCTCTTCGTATTTCATCCACCAGTTCAAAGCCCTTCTTTCCAAACAGAAACTAAGCCAAACTTCTCATCAATCATTAAAAGCCCCAGCAGTTACAAACTCGCTGTTTCTGATGTGAAGTGCAACAGTCCTGCCTTTTTTTCTCATAAGAAAGTGAATCGCACTATGCCTAGCAGTTCAAACTCTATGTTACACAAGTATGCATGATTAGTGAACACAGAAAATACAAGGTTATTCAGCAGCCACAAAAATGTCCCTTTAGAGCTCCTCTTTGGAAGGAAATACAATAGACCAAGCAAGCTGGATTGCTGCATTGCTGCATATGCTGCTGCAAAAATAACTGGGGGAGTCCTCTAGATCCTCATTTAAGCTTGAACCGATTGACTAAATTTGTTAACCTTCTAGATTTAGGATGAGAAAATAGTAGGCACTATACTGGCAGACAAATGGCTACTGTTACAAAGTTAAAATATGACAACTATTACCACAGGCTATAGTGAGCGCTCTGTGTCCATGTGTGTAAGTTTGGTAGGGAAGCATTATAAACAGTGCTGTATGTCGACAGGTGATAAATGAGGGCTTTTAGAAATCTGTGACTGCTTTATTTCTCTGTCCACCAGTTGTCAGAAGATGGACAAAGTGCACCAGGTATTTAGCTCAGCAGACTGGTCGCTTCTCCAGATGAGTTCGTAGTGTGACATAAGAAACTCCATTAGCCTTATCAGCCCAGCTTGTATAACGGCACAGGTAATTAAGGGTGACTGTCTCTTTGAAAAATCCCAGCTACATTATTCGGCTGTACACGAGGGGGTAGGAGCATTTAGCATATACATGCAAGCAAATCCACTGAGGGCATCACTTTCTGAAGAACAGGGATCATGCTGGATGCATGGAAGCTCCTATATAACTGTTGTCTCCAAATTGGCTAAATAATCTACTTCATTGGACAAGTTCAAGAGAGGGTTAAAGTACACATCTAATTGCCCTCAAATTATACAACTGGAAAATCAGGACTGAATGAATTCAGTGGTGAATGAAAAAGTTAAAAAAAAAAAAAAAGTAGAGATTAAATACAGTCTATTCCTTATTTGTACTGTGCATACCAATATATAGATAAAGATATATGAGAGAGTTAAATGATATATTCCAGTTGACTTTGTACTATGCATAACCCCCTTTGAAAAAAATTAAAAATCAAGATCAAATTTCTGTAATTTTTGCTTTTTTTTTTTGTTACAGAAGTTTCAGTATCAGTATTGAAATCAACTATAAAATTCTCCAGAGAATGAGAACAGGTGCAGGTTTGGCTTTGTATATCATGAAGGAGATCTCAGTAAATTAACTTTCCATTTTTCCATACTTCTTGCTTGTTATATTTCCTTCCACCCTACAGCTCTTGTTGGTGACCCATTTTGTAAATGGAATCACTCTTTTCTTTGAAGTCAACATTTATCTTGGAAGAACTACCCAGGAAACACTCTTTTTTTGTTAGACCTTAAAACAGGGTGAGGATTGTTAGCCACCTTTGAGCCTGTGGATAAGTTGCAAATATTATCTTTTACCTCAGGGACTCAATTTTGTATTGCAACTTTTTCCTTGAGAGATGATGCTCTTGTACAGACTTTCCTATTTACAGAACTTAACATCCCAATGACAGTGCTAAATATGATTTATTTATGACATACAGTGTTAAATGCTAGTCTGTGTAAATAGTAAATATCAAGTAAAACAACATTTTGAAGAATTAAGAGAAATATAGACAACTTTCAAATCCCGTAGCTATACTGATATGAGAAAGATGTAGAGTTTTTAATATATGTAAAACAGATCTTATCTCACTGAACTTATCTCACCTATCTCTGGGTTTTTTTGTTGCTGCCTCTTAGAATCATGTTTTGTGTGTGTATAATTATATGGAGGAGGCACTTGATAATAAGTGACTTTTCAAAACCATGACCTCTTTGTTCTGGCCCCAGCAGCTGTAGGAGAAAATTTTTATAATTCATTGGTTATATGCCTGTGAGAAAAGAAATTAAAGAAACTCAAGAAACTTCTGTTAAGTATGTGTGCTGAATGTGGAAATGGAGTCTTAACATCGTTCAGTTCACCAATCCTTTCTTTGCAATCTTAAGAGTCATTTGTCCTATATGTCTACCAAAAGTGGCTGTAAGTGCATCCCTAAAGTATGAGGCAGAAGAAGAGAAGGCAGCTGTATGGATGAAGCAGAGCTGGAAGTTGCTATGGAGAGTCTGTAAGAAGCTCTAGGAGCCTGAAGATCTTCTCTGGATGATATACAACTTTGCGATGCAAATTTTCCTGACTACAGTTTACAGCATTCAGACTCTAAAATTATGGTTGATACTTAGTACTTTAAGCTACTTCCTACTTGGATATCTGATTCTTAACATCTTGGATCACATCTAAAATTACACCACTGTATGGTGAAAATTATGATCCATTCTCTGTTAAAAGGAGGTCCATTAAAACTACATATATTATCATTAATCACTTAACACTGTGAAGCCTTCTACAGCAGTGCACTATTTACCTTTTGCATTACAAATATAATGAAAAAATAGTGTGTGTGGATCTGCTCAGCAAAACACTCATCCTATGTAAATAGCACACAATATACGCATGACAGCCAGCTGGAGTCAGATCCAGAAAGCAATGTAGGTACCTGAAATGCAATTAAGATACCAAAACCTATGTTTGTGAGTCTGCTTCCAAAGCAGGCAACTTGATTAGCCACAATGATACTGAATGTTGCCAGCTTTCTGTACACTGGTGAAGCTGGGATTTAATTCACAATGTTTCCCTGGGGAAAGAAATCATACAAGAGAGTAGTCAAACCTAAAGATACAAAGGTACAAATGCTGAAATGCTGTGTTTTAGATCAGAACCGTGATAAAACAAAGACTGAGCAGCAAACACAGACCCAGACTCAAGCTAAATTTCTGTAAAAGAATACCCAATCCATATAAACATCCTAGAACAATTTCTTCAACGCAAACATACTGTAATCATTATCAGACCTGTTTTTTATATGGATTTGAATCTATTAAATTCCTTGGCATTATTCCTGCCTTTCTCTGTAATATCCATTAGATTATTAATATTTCATATTGGATAAATGGTCAGTTCTCTCTGCCTCCTTCTATTTTATGTATATGCACATATTAAAGAACATCCAGGAGATGTGTTCTTTTCTGTGGCTGATTGATAGAAACTCTTCAGGCATTACAGTGTTACTAAATCCGCCTGTTTATTCAAGCAGTGGTTGCTTTGCTGGTTTAGGTCTCTTCTTTTTGCTGCCTTTTTTGCTCTTCCAACACTCATATGCCTCCTGGAAGGATGAGATTGACAGTTCCTCTCCTGGCCCTACTCTTATTTCTTATTTTCTCAATGACCAGTGAGGTAGGAAAGCGGCTGTGTGCATGATGAACAGGCCTCGTAGGAGTGAGGTGCTCCAGCTCCATGATGTACGTAGTCTCCAGCAGCCTGGGGACTGGAGCTGTTCCTAATATAGGTTATTTGGGTACGACCACAAAGCAAGCATGCTGAATTGACCTCCAGAAATTCATTTTTGACTGCAACTAGTATCAAAACACCGTCAAACTTTCAAATGATTTAGTAACGTTTCTGTAGGAAACATTTAAAGGGTCAGATCCATGCTCTCGTTAAATCAAACATTCCCGTCTAGCTCCAGAGACATTCGCATCCCAGATCTACAATGTTTGGTTATGCTTCTGTTGTTTGATGTAGAGCCTTAGATCTTCAATTAATATGCAATTCAGTGCTCACCGAGACAATGGCAGGATCTGCTCAGCATTTTGGCAGCTTGTGAAGCTCAGACAAGCTCTAACCTTTGCCAAACACAAAGGATGATAAAAGCGCAAGTTGTTCTTTCCAGCTGAATCAAAATAAACTGCCAATGACTCTGTAGTCCTCCTGTTTTCTGCTGCTTTGCTGTGGTAACCTTCAGCTGGCATTGCATGGCATCCATAAAATGCCCGCTGCAGAATTAATAAATAGAACTGCAGCGGCAAGCAGGTTGCCACAGTCACGAGCAAAGTCTGCCCTCGACCACTTTTCATCCATTAGATTCAAAGGGAAACATATGTTGCTGGATATCTCTAGGCTGTCCCTGGAAACAGGTAAGGAGTCTAACGCTACAAAAATCGACCTTACCCTGCCTTTGAATTCAGTGGGGCAAGATTTCACTGAGGCTGTTAAATGGGAACAGTTCACAATAGCATTGCATAGATCTTTTCATGTGCATATCTCAGGGCTGAGCTGTTGAAAAAAGCCAAATACAGAAACTGCACGAAAACCTTTTTCCCTGTAAAATTATTTAAAAATTAAAAGGTCACTATTTTCTGTAAAGATAAAATAAAAGGTGATTCTTTACAGAAGAGACAGTATAGAGCACAAAAACTGAAAAAAAACCCCAAACCAAACAAAAGACCTAAAATATGGTTAAGGTTTTTTGTCGTGCATCTTATGAAAACCCGTGCGTATGATTCTGATGCTTTGTGACTAGGTCTCAGGGCTGAATACCATCCATCTCCTAGATCAACTGTGTAAAATAGGACAGCATATTTATGATTACTTTTCTCTCTCTTCACTAGACACAGGGAAAAAAATAAAAAAGAAATTCCCATGACATGCTATTTTTAGTCATTCACAAAGTCACAACAGTTCCACATTTCTCCAGATTACTGCAAGGTCTGCTTTGTTTTTTAAATATTTTCAAGGAAAATAGGTGTGAGAGGCCCTTCTGTGCTTCTTTAAACAGTGTTTTATCTGGCTTAAACAATCCGAGTGGTAGAGTTTTGCCAGCCTGACACATCTAGATTGAAATGTATTAAAGAGAGAATCACACGAACAGTTCCCCTGGCAGATCGAAGAGGGTGATAATCCAGGTGAGCTGCTGAAAGTTGACCTCCAAAGGCTGCGGGGGGGGGGGGGGGGGGAGGCACTGGGTGATGGAGTTTTTAAAAGACCAAATGATTAACCATGGTCATAAGAGAATGTGCATCTGAAGGTTAATGCAAGTTGGGTTAAAACCTGGGTAAACAAGTTTTTAGTAGCAATGCATTATCGTTGCTGTAGTCGCAACAGCACCTTCATCCACCTGATAATTTGGAGTTAGTCTGTTTAACGGATCTGGTAAGGCTTGGGGTCAATTTTCTACAGTATCTGAAAAGAAGTCGAGGCTGCAGGCCCCAGGAGAGTGCTGTCGGCACTGTGCTCCTGGGTGTGCTAGGGCAAACGACTCTCAATCTTCTTTATGGTGCTATTCCACTTCATGCGAGCTGTCCAAAGAGTCACCACACCAAGACGAGTATGAGGCTGATGAGATAGAAACAGGGAGATTGATCGTGCTGAAATAAACTTTGGCATGTTGATAGAGGCAGTGTTCTGCAAGAGAAGGAGGTTCAAATCCCTGTTAGGAAGAAAGGGGAGCTGATCTTGGGTGAGTACACAAATCACTAGGCCATAAGATGAAAAGAGGGCATAAGTACATTAAAATCTCTTCCTCTGTTTTCTGAAGCCTAGTTAGAAGATTGTTGTTTTTTAAGTCAAAATGATTTAGCAAGTTTGTAACTAGCTTCAGGACCAGTAAACCAGGGTTATGGCCTAAATAAATGGGCTTGTAACTAGTTTCAAAAGAAAAAATATATCCAGCCATGGTTCTATTATTGTCTAATTCCTGTTAGGTGGCCGCATCAGAAATCATTGCACATGGAAACCAATTTAGATATATAGCTTTTACTGATTTACTTCACTATAGGGGTATGAAGTCAAATGCAGGCATTTATGGAAAAGTATTTTAAGATTACTGTTACTGATAGTATGCATATTAAGTAGCTATTGCACCTCTAGTCATCCTACAGAAGTACTGTCTGGAAGGGAGGTGAAGTTTATATAATATATCTATGACCAGAGGAGACCATGCAGAGTTAAATCACTGGCCATTTCATTCTGTTCACCTTTCCTCTGTTGATTTGCTGCTTTAATTTCCTCCATTTGATTTCTCCAGTGACTTTAAATTAGCTCCTCTTCAACTCATTAAAAAAAAAAAAAAAAAGGTAGATTGTCAAGCTTTCAAGTGAGTTTGCTGACCAGAAGAATCTCTTAAGAGGCTCACAGTAAATCCAGTGGAACAGTGCATTTTGTTTAAGTGCTTGTCGTTAAAAGTTGGAGTGCATAGTAGTCTTGAAAAGAATATGGAAGACTGATTCAAGTAGCTGCACTATTTTCACATGAATACATCAAGAAAGAGCATAAAGGGTTATAAGAAAAAACTGCAACCACGGGAAACAATCGATTCACAGTCTCACCACTTTTTAATTAACTTGACTTCTTCTTAGTCTTTGTCATTTACACATTGCTAGTAAGGCAAACCTAGGGTCCCCCTGCTTTGACAAACAGAAGGAGGAATTCATTTATAGCAGTGATTCTGCCTATATAATAATTATATCACTAAAACAGGGAAAACAGGTCTATGAAGACTTGAACAACGAGGAAAATAATTCGTGTAGAACAAACAAGAATATATTGCCGGGTGACTGACACGAATGTGTTCTGCATCTACCGAGTTTCTTCCCTCTTCCCTTCGCCTTAGTTTACAATGGCTGAAATTAGTCACTGAGCACCATCCCGTCAGGTTCTTCCTTAAGCAATTTTTATGACAAAGCTGTGAAATCTCCGAAATAAAGCTTTGCTCACTGAACTGCCACAAATCCCCCTGATCCAGCATCATGCACTCTCATTGATGCTGACGATAGCTGGCACGAACCCGCCCACCCGAGAGACCGCAAGTCCCCGCGCAGCGTGGCACAGCGCATTACTGCCAGGATGACTGGAGGAGCTCGAGCTGTTGCGCTGGGGTTGCTAACGGGGCAGGTTCGACATGCATTCGCTAGCATTTCCCTTCCCCTGCTCAGCCCACCAGCTCTCTGTTTACTTTTTTAAATGTAGCCAGGTGTACTGCAAGGCCTGCCTTCCCCTTCGGGCTTTTGGGAGAGGTGAGCAGCGACGATGACCACAGCAGCAGCCAGACACAAGACCACATCCAAACCCACACCGCAGCCACTGGGTTTCAAACGGATGCTTTCGAGCTGCTCTTTCTGCCTCGCCAGCACAGCTCTTTGTAGCTGGTCGCTGCTCAAAAGTAGCTTTTCCCTCCCTCACCACTGCTGCCCTCCTGCACTTTGCCATTTGCTTTTCTCCCTCCTCCTCCCTTTCCTTTTCACACTTTTTTCTACCGCTCACCTTCTCGCTCTCTCCTGAGCTCTGCAGTGACTAAAGAGGATAAAACCTGCATAGCAAAGCCAGGAGGTAGCGTATGGTACACATGTGGCAGTGTAAGTACACTAGCTTCCATTATGGCACCCCTTACCCACCTTTCCTCTGAAGGACTGTTGTTGCTGCCTCTAGCCTTAAGCATGGCAGTAACCATGGGGATTAAATGGACGGTGTTCTGTTTCAGGGGAAAGGCACTAAGCAGGTCCGTATCAGTACAGCATCTAGCTCTGCAGAACCCTACACTTTGATCAGAAACACCAAAACAGTTGATGATTGATGCCACATCTTTGCATACGTATTTATATAGTAGCTATTATGGAATTAAAAGTGTTGTCTTGTATCTAGATGCATACACTGATTAATGCTGCAAATTATGAACCTTCACTAAATGACAAAATGTCCAAAGTTTAAAGATGGCAAAATAGGTGGATTTCTAAATCAAAAATACCAATATATTTACCTCCATGGGTTCACAACCCTTGTGCTTTCTGAATAAAGCAATACAGTATAACACACCTGCTCCATTTCAGTGTTCTAACTTAAATTATTGCTCACTGTTTTTATCTAACATAATTACATGCTTTGCAGCATTTGCTTCATCCAGTGAGTCAGTCCATAAAACACAAACGGTTCAGTGGAACAGACCTTCAGCCAGCAAAAATGGGCAGCTTTTGTCCATTAGCCCCCATTCTTTCTGGCTATATAATGTAGATATATGATACACTATATGTGTGCCTAATGGACACTTTGTGCAATCTAAAACCATTTTCAGGAGCCAATTTGTTTGTGTGTTCTAGAAAGGTGTGTGTTATAACAACAGTGATAATGATAAAGCTTGATGTAGTAGGAAAACTGATCAGAGATTTTGTCATCATAAAAAAAGTCTTATAAGGGAGTTACACTGTTAAGGGAGACTAATAATGTCTAGCTGTTTGGGAAGTGTTTATGGTGGGTAAACTAGAGCTGAGAACTTCCTGAATTTGGAAGGCCAAAAATATGGAGTACATTTTATGGATGATGGCCCACTTTCTATAAATCTTTTTCATAAATAGCTTATATACAGCTAAAACAGGTTTAGAAGGCAGTGAATACGAGTCAAGAATAAACCTTACACAAATAGCTCCAATAATGAAGAGAAATATCTGCTGCAGCTTAGTCGGATACTTTATCTTTGAAAATTAATTGCAGAATCTCCTATTATGATCTTCAATGCTCAGATCTAAAGTGTAATTCTTTCAAGAAGTATTTATCCTCAGGGACAGTTGCCAAGAAGAGGAAAGTAGAATGGAGAGATATCCATAAGAGAATGGACTAAGAAGAGAGAAAGTACTTGTAAACCATATACTTATACCCCGTGCTTAAAAAAAGCCTTCGTAACAAGATAACCTAATGATTCAAGATCCAAGAATCAGTCATTTATATTCTCTTATTCATGAATAAGCATTATCCTTAGGATCTAAATATGTTAAGAGGGCCAGTTTTAGCTTCAGATACTATCTTTAAAAGGTAGAGATCTTTATGTCAAAAAGTCATTGTTTTTCATGGACCCAGACATTTGGCGATTCTGAAGACTGAATGAATGTAGAGAACTCTCTCGCATCTTTGAGGGGGTTCGTGAGCTCTGAATTTTAATGATCATTATTACAACTTCACTTTGCTGAACACCAATAATAATATATGCATTTCCCATTCCAGGATCCTTCTTTCAGTTACTTACGACCTCATAAATCAAAGAGTTTGAATGATTTTATTTCCTTGGGCTAAAACAAAAATAAAAGGCTTAGCTGTCAACCATGAAAGGAAAAATGGAGGGACAGGCGCTGTGGGGACAGGTATAAATGCAGGAGTGAGAAAAAACGTCTCACCCAGAAATTATGAAGTGTAATGAAAAGCTTAAAAATAATGCTGTGGGTTTCACAGAGCGATCACCTGCAATTAGCTGAGACATTTGGAGATTGTATTTATAATCCCTGCATTTCCTCTGCTAAAACAGGGGTGATCCCCAAATGTTTGTGCTGAACTAAGGTGCAATGATGAGTTTGTGGCAGAAAACCCATCCTCCCTGGTCAATCTACACAAAGAGGCTGTCCTCGCTGCACCGCACACCCCAGTATGCACTGACCCAGCCAAAATATCAGGTTACAAAGAAGAGGCTACGCCGGCATCACTCCCGTGAGGATGGTACCCGGCGTCAGCACAGGCTCCCCTGCAGATGTTTGCCTCCCTGCTCGCTGTGCTCGCCGAGGACGGCTCTGTGGACTGCAGCCATGGGACCGGCATGTTTGATAAGGGGGACCCAGCCCACAGGGCAGTCTTTACTGTCAGGCAAAACCCCTGACAAGAGGTGTAGCACCGAAATCACAGAAATACTTGCATGTCACGTCCCAAAACATACATGAATGTATCACTTTCGACTGCTGTTTGTGAAGATGCTGAGTGCAAGCCAACACCTGACGCCTATTGTTATTTTCAAAACAATCTTTCTTTTGAAATCACTAATTTCTCACGCCAGGTCAAAATTAGGGGTTTCACAACGCTAGGTTTAAAAGGATTAGAAACTTCCTAACCCTGACAGTGCCAGGAAGCATTCTCACCCTGCCTAAGGCTACAGATGGCCTTACCTCTCCGTAAGCCTTCCCCCGAAGCAGTCACAGCCCTGAAACAGCACCACGCGAGTAAAGCGACTGCTTCAGCAATGAGCACCAAGCACAGGTATAAGCAAAAGTTAAAATAAGAGGCTCACATTCTTTGTGTATCTTGCTCTCTAGGAAGACTTTGCCTTTGCCTAATCTTTTTCTTCTTTGCTAAGAAGTTAAAAAGAGGCAATCTGACCCGGGAGACAAAGACGCTACTTCAAGTTGTTAATGATGCTGCAAGTGACGGGCTAACTTGAATGGGAGCGTGATTTTTTTATGTGAAACTTATTCCTGGGCCCAGAATTATAAAGGACCATAATATTGTATGAAAGGTATTCTCTCAACATTTTCAGCAGGATGCAGCAGCCAAAGTGCCAGAAATCTTGTGAGAAACTTTGTCCTTCATGTAAAATGTATGAAAACATCAGTACTTTAAACATTTTGAAGTTTATCCATCCAAATAATATATCCACATCTTTTCTTTTTTGTAAAGAAAATAGCATCACCTTTTAAATTTGAGGAATGAGATACTTTTGCATGATATAATCTGAAACACAGGGGCAAAGTGGTAGGTATTCCTTTAAGCAAATAAATAGATTAAATGCAACCACCCAACACAATATATATTACCAATTAATAGCAGAGTTAGGCTGTGCCGAAGAGAGACATTGATTTCTCTTTAATTTGCAGCATTACTTTGGTGTGCTTATTGTTTGGGAGACTGTGAGGCCCATACATTTCCACACACATGCTGTTCAGTCCAATGCACATAAAGTAAAATATAAACCAAAAGTGCTTAAATCAATAGGCAAAGAGATTTTGCCAAGAGAAAACAGAAGAGCAGCAATTTTTTTTTCAAAACGAGATTGTTCAAAGTTAGCACACAGAGCTGGTGTGGTCTGATATGTGCAGTTTTAGTGAAGCTAGTGACAGGACATGACCAGGTGCTAGACAGTTTTTGCTGGCTACACCAGATTGCCTTCCTGTAGGATGCAGCTGTTCACCTCTTCTTCAGCTACAGAAGATGGAAAATTGATGTAGCTAATTGGTACTACTGACACAGGAGTCAAAGAAATGTTGCTACATTGTTTTTTTTTTTCACTTCGACTTCCTTTTCTCGATGCAGAGTATTAGCATTCCAGATGGGGAACGTTAAATTATGTAGAATTTCAAAGTGAAAATCTCTGAAAGTTGATGAAAAATGTCCATAAAATAAATAAAGGCTGCTGAAGTGAAGACACATGTTATCTATTTCTTCAATTAGCAGTGAAGTCCTGGTGGTATTCTTAAGGAACTGTGGGAGTTCTGACTGAGGCATTCATTATTTTTGAGGATACCACCATTGGATAAAGGGAAAGAAAAATCCCTAAACTGAGCTGTGGTAAAATGCCTCTTTGTAGATGCAGAGGTTCTGCTGGTGGAGCTTTATATAAATATGCTAAATGAAGTATTTGTAAAATTCTTTCTCTGGGGGACCCTAAGAGATTATTTTAATCTGCTGAGTTGAAAGGAAGACAGATCACTTGATTTCACTCTGAGTAGAAATGTGGGTTTTTAAAAAATTAAACATAATGAAGTATTACTGCATCTAGGGCTTATTTATAATGCTTTTCTCAGCTGAAAATATGTAGGATCAATAAGAATAGTTCCAGAAATAAAATGATTTGAAGTGTCTACCTTCCCATATGATTTAAATACTGAAAACTATTAATATATTTTGCTCTCCACAGTGCCTTGAATCTGGATTTCCTATATATTCCTGCAATCAGAAACAGAAATTTGTGGGCAGTTTAAGACCCAACAAAGAATGCTGACAATTGAACAATGAAGATAAATTTCAGTGCAAGTGCTGCCTTAGTTTAAAAGGCTGAATATTGATAGACATATGAGATTTTCTGTCTTCAACAACCCTTCTTAGCTTCATCTTTGTTTCACTCAAAAGCAAAATATTTCAATGTACTGGATGAACAGATGGGGATTGTGGTGTTTAGTGCTCTTACGGCTCTTTTCCCTGTTCAATCAAAATGAAGTTGAATGGGATTCAAATAGAAAAGAAAATTCTTCACTTTTCTTGCAGTTTTTCTTTTACTAAAGCACAGAGAGAAAAATCACAGAGCCTTATTTTTCAAGGAGGCGCCTGCTAAAATTATTAGCTTTACTTACATGCTGTATATTTCTTTTAATTACTTGGGATCACCATCCAAAACACGGAGGTATCTTAGAAACCATAATTCATTTACAAATGAGGGTCTGGATTGTTCCCCTGAGAAACCTGTAATGAAGCGACTTTTCATGTGACGGTCTTTTTATTTTTTTTGCCTCGGTGAAGGGAGACCTTAATCACCACCTCCTCCTTTCCCCCCAAATCCCCTGGATGGCTGTCCACAGGTCTGCAGTCAGAGTCGGCGAGAAGGGGGGAATAACTAGATGGGACAACACAGGGAACAGGAAGGACAGAGAATGTTTTTTTCTATGGTTTTCTGTGGTTGGGCTTATTCCTCAGAAAGTATCATATAGTGTCGGCTTTTTTTCTTTGATAAGCTAGCTTCCTGGGAATAAAGGAGTAATTTCAAAACAGGGGAGTTATACTTCCAAAGAATTCAGGATTGGGAGCAAAAAAATGACAAGGAAACCTCGAGGCAAGCGCACAAATTATGTCCAGGTGCAGAAGGGTTTGAGGACCCTGCCCAGCACGTGGCCAGGCCCGTTTCTTGTGGCTTTGCGAGGGCAGGTCAGCAGACCTGCGGGAGCAACAAGCTTGAGTAAAAGCTGAAGGAACTTCCCAGGCATGTTAGTGCAATGCTGATAATATTCAAAGTGGTAATGACTTGGCCCGGAGGTTTAGTATAGCTTTAAGTTTCAGTTCAAAGCTTAATCAGACTTGCCTAAATGTCTTTGGATGAGCAGCAGGCCTGTGAATTTCTGGAGCTGTAGCTTCACTTGAGATTTTTATCTTTTGCAATATTTTTGTGTTTGTTTTGGCTAAAAGTAGAAACAACGGGGCACTTAAAGAAAGGAAAAGGCAACCAAAACAGGGATTCCTGCAACAAAAACACTCCATCCCCTCACAGGGAATAGGCTTCTAATAAAGACAGGAATCATCCACTATCGGACTAGAACTAGTTTGTAATTAAATACACATTCAGATCCATAAAACAGTAAAAGTCCTCAGGCAAGACAGTCTGTGGCTACAAAATACCTAGGCTACAACCACAGCAGCAGTTCTGGTAGTCTTTCTAATGCCACAGCAATGCTCCCTGGGCATAAGTGAGAGAGAAAGACTTTTCACAGACTGAAATCTGGAGATGAGTAGCATGCCAGAACACAGAAAATCAATTTTTTTTTTGATTTTACTTTTGAATTATCTAAGACAATCCTAAGAGGGAGGAGCTTAAAAGAGATACCTCACTGACCACTTCATGGACTGGTATGCTGGACAGAAACGTATGGTAACAACTAAAAATTCTGCAGTGCAGTTTTGGACTGATGTAACTGAACGAACACTCTGAATACAGGTCACTGTCATCAAATTCCTTTAAGTTATTCATACCTTGCAAATATACCAGCATGGATTTAGAGCGGACAGTCTGCCTTGTTCATCATGCATTTAAGCAAGTGCTTCCTACTCAGTTGTATTTTACATTAAATGCTCACTAGATAAGGTGTCTGATGTCAGTAGAGCAGGGACTAGAGTCTTACTCTGGCAGAGACATGCTGATGCTCACTATCTGTCCCCACTTTATTTAGACATATTCAATAGCACGTGGAGCAACAACAGGAAAAGCTGTGAATGAAAGCATCCTGCTCTTACCAAGGCAGGCAGCAGGAGAAGAGGGAAGGAACCAGGGAGAGAGAGAGTTTATATATGTATTTGGGGACCTTCTCAGGTGGGGAAGGGAGCTGAACGCAGGTTTTGCGAGAGCAGCAGGACCACTGTCCTGCTCTGCCCATCATCCGATGCACTTTGTGGTAATGCAACGGCTATGCCTTGTGCACAACCCGATCTGGAAGATACACTTGCCAAATGCTGGTTGCACTGAGCCACTACAGAGACAACAAATGCAGGCTGTGGGACAGTGGGTGTCTTGGCCATGAGGCAGAAAGTACTCTGTGGCCTAGTCAGGATGCTCCAGCCCTTCTCAGAGAAACCACAAGCCAAGCTTTACGTCAGCGTAATGCTGAGAACTCGGGCACTTTCCAGATTTAGACAACAGCCAAGTGATGTTTCTGAGGGTTGCGATTTGTATTTATGCAGCTAAATCCTACCTTAGATTTCTAAAGGTTTTTCTGGATCTTGCCTGATTGTCTGCGGGACAGGAATCATTTCTTACAATAGGGGCTTTATACAGCAGGACCCCAATCCAGCTCTGATAGTAGGAGGCACTTCTATGCAAAGCCATATTTCCTCAGTGACTGAAGCCAACAGCATCACTTGCAGACTTTTTTTGATTTTCTTTCAAAGAGGATATATTATTTCATATTATCATTACATCTGAAGAAGGAAGACTACAGAGAACATCTAACAAGTGACGCTTTGGAATATCACATCCATTTTCAGGGCAGTAATGCTTTAATTGTTGGACAGCTGCTATGGACTAGTTATAAATGAAGCTCAGTCAGTCATAAAACTTAATATGCTCATGCTCAAAGCACGTTATGATCAGACACACCTCTGAGATGACTTTCATTCACTTTGCTTTTAGCACCAGAGGAAGGAATTACAGAGTGGATTACTGTTGTAATAAGGTTTTCTTAAGGGGTTTTAGAAACAGATGTGTTATTAAAATATTTGTAAATGGTTTTCTCTCAGTTAAGGGCTGTATTTCATATTACTAATTTTACTTTTATGCTGCATGCATGTTTTGAAATCTTAAAAAGGAGGAACTTAAACAGTGAGGAACAATCAACCTCAGAGCCTAGGTTAAACTGACTTTTCAGAACTGGCTCTCTATACTGCTCACCACTACTGAGTAATCTGAGATTAGTGTGAAAAACAGGCATCTCTTAAAGGTGACCATCTCAGTGATGTTTGGAGGACTCATCGCACAATGACCATGACTAACAGTTTAGAAAGCACAAACATACTGTGGCAAAGGGAAACTTGCAGATAACTAGAACTGAATAATTTGACTCAATGCATAGCACTGAATAAACACCTTGTGGAATGATAGAGAAGTAACTTCGAGGTTGTTTAAAGAGAATCTGCCAAGAGGGTTAGTTTGAAGCAGTTAGGTAACATGAAATATTATGGTTCTATTTCACAGCTTGTCATAAGATGTAATGAATGCACATGGTATTACAGAGAGAAAAACAATTACTATAACTGCTGGAAGTAATTACAAAGCTACCTATATCTCTGCAATCAATTACTCTTTAGTAATTACATGTTTAGCATGTTCCCTCTCACATCATGCATAGACAACCAAGGACAGACAGCCAAGAACCTCCAGATTTGATGGATTTCTTTGAAAAAACATTATTAACCATCCCCACCCCCAAACAATTAAGGAGGTACCATCACAAAAGATGCTGAAGTTTCCTGCCCTGTAACTTTCTATATTTGAGAATTCTTCAACATTTAGTTTGTAGTTAAAGATGCAAGCTGTGTTTGCTAAGATGGCTGTTCTTGACCCTTCCCGAGCACATGTGACGTTGAGCAACTGAAGTTTTATGAATACTGAAGCAGCCTAAAATAGTGGCAACACTGTTGAGCTTTCACGCTCCCTTCCTGTACTACAAAGTGGTTTTTGATATGTTATACTACAGGCCTTCTATTTATTCTAAAGTGCTAGAAATTGTTGTTCAGCGTTTGATACGCATGGACAGGTGACATTGAAATCTTGTGGATCTATGTGATTTGAACACCTCTGGCATGCTTGTCTATACTTGATGACCAAAACAGTCCTTTCCAGGTTCTGTGATTCTACGCAAAACCCATGTGGGCATCTTCTTAGATATGATAAGATGGGAAATCCTAGCAACTCCCTTGATATTCACATAATGAGGTCCGTACCCACTGCTTGAAATGCTTATTATACAACCATCTCTCTGTCGGGAAAGCTCTCCCACAGGATTGGTTCTTCATTGTTTTTGCCATCTGGATTCTGCACACGCTGGGCAGAGTCCACACTCTCAGCTCACACCTTTGTCCAGCCTCAGTCTGAGCCCTTGAATCGAACATTAAGCTTCAGAAGGGGTTTAGGTTTTGTGCCCTCTCTCATTCCCACTTTGGCCTAACTAGCAGAGACCTTATGCTTTTTTCTGGTCTCAAAGCAGGCTACTAACCTATCTGGAAATAGAGAATATACAGAAATCACACAACACTGCCTGTTTTCATATGTTTTCAGCCAGTTTTTTCATTTAGTAGTTGCGTTTTCCAAAGGAAATTGCAGGAGAATATACCAAACAGCATCAACATAATGCTAATTCCCAGGACAATACATTTCAGCTATATTCAGCTGAACAACCAGACTTGCAAATGCTTGTCCTACTATAAGTCTTCGGAGAGATGTTCCCATTTCAAATTTTAGCCCAATTTTGCAAGCTCATCTGCAAAGAGAGAGCCCAAAGCTCACTGGAGACCTGTTCATCTAAAAGACCCATTGGGCCAGCTTGCAAAGCCAGGGCCCCACCTAGAAACAAAACTATTTCAGAGAGAAAATTATGCTCTATATCATGGTATCACCTAAAGTTAATAACTCAGAAAACACTGCATCTGGCATTTAAGGAGAAAATCCAAACTTACTGTTTCCATTTTTAGAATTACAACATATATTCGAAACCAGAAAGTGATCTGTCATCAAAAACAATATGCCAATACCTACTCCGATTTTCTTTTTTGAAATGATTGACAGTTTTTCTTAAAAGCCTTTCAAATTGATCTTTTTTTTCATTCTAGAGAAACACAGCTGCTTTCTTACCTTTGAACGCACAGCTATTTGACAGGCAGTGGGAACCCACAGTTTTGAAGTGGCTTTTACAATCCCCTTCCAAGGCAAAGGCAAATGTTAATTCTTCTTCAGCATTGTTCTTTATCTTTGTTTGTTTGGCACATTGTTCCACAGGTGGCTTTCAGTTGCCTATTGTATGGACCTTTACTTTAAGACGATTAAGACCATCTAAAGAGAGGATATATACCGGCCTGCCCCTGTGAACTGTCAGCATTACTGATGTATTCACTTATTTTGATGGCCCAGATGTCTTCCTGCTCATCCATAACGGGCCCTTGCTTGCCTGTCTACAAACTGGCCACTTTCCTTCTAGTCTGGGCTTCACAAGAAATAACACTCAAGATCAACCCGGCTGCTTTTAAAGATAGCCTTTCTCCTGAAGGCTCTCACCATGTGCTGCCATTGATGCCAGCAAAACAAAGGAAAGAACAAGTCTCTAAAATAAGTGCAGCTGTTTGCAGGGTCCAGTTATATCTGTAAATCAAAATATAGGCAGCTTTTTATACCTGAAAGTCAGTCTTTCAGAGAGATTAAAATTAGAGTCCTTGGACAGACAGGGAGACAGACAGTAGCACCTGAGCATGCAGCTCCTCTTGCTTCTCTGTTTTCCTTCCCTCAAACGAGGCAGATTTTACTTGGCGGTGAGGCTGAACCCCTAAAATGCTATTTATTTGTCTTCATGCAGCAGAGAAGGCACCTTCACAGAGCTGGCACGCAGTACAGTGCTTCTGTTTCATTTTGGGGTAATACGCTCCCTATTATACTTATTGTTCTGCACTTATTCTCTTGCCTGGTACTGTAATACACTGTTCTCAGTATTCTGATGGGATTTCACGGGGCTGCCATCACTAGCGTGGTTTGTAATAGGAAGCCGGGACAGTAAGGCTTTGAGAAGTTAATGGGAGAAATGCATGCCTCTGTAGCGGGGCGTCAATGCAAAATGAAAAACAACACTGTCTTCCCTTGCTTGTTACTGCCATCTCATTTTCACCAGTAAATAACGAGTGCATTTCTCTCCACAGTGAACACCAGCAAAAGGAGGACAGCCTTCGTCAACAATGGGTGCACTATAGGAGGGGACAGACAGACAGGGCAGCATTCCTCTCAGGCATTTCACAGAGGCACCTGTCATACCTCTCCAGCCCCGAGAGACTTCTATGTTTACAGAAGCTCCCTCAAGCTTTATGTTGCTGAGCACTTCCAGTGAACCTGCACCTTTCCATCAGGACATTCACACCGGGTTTAACAAAGGCTCTGGCAGCCTCGAAATTGGTTTTCATGATATGCTCATGAACATACTCTAGTGAAACCTTTCTGTCTACCAACATGGCTTAGAAGATAAATTGCATTTGGTAGTGCAGAGCACACAACTGTGCTGTTGACTTGAAGGCAGCTAGCTAGCACCAGGGTAAGGTAGCATCAGGAAATGGCCTCTTATTTTTCACTGGATATACACATGCTGACAGAAGGTCACTGGGTGTTTCTGAGTCACACAGTATTCTTACATTAACTTAGAAGTTCAAAGAACTAGGAAAAAGATGACCGTTTTTGTTAATTTCTTTCTTATCAATTTGCATTTCAACTATGTTGTTATTTCAGGACAAAAACCACGGCAGGCAAAAGGGGAAGAATGATTAATATGAGGTTATTTCCCTCGCTGAAGGCTGGATTAATCTTTCAAGGACCTTTGGCAGGCCACACATCAAGTACCATCTAAAAACCCGAAAATAGATTCAGCTAGTATAGCAGGCATGCAGAGGCAGTGCAGGATGTATCTGGCCTGCAGGCTGCCAGGAAAAGGTTTCATCAGTGTGCAGAAACCAACATTATCCCAGACCAGTTACTCAACCACTCAGATAACCCCCAAATGTTCTCCTCTATGCTCCCCATTGGACTTAGACATCTTTAGGTGGTAGCAGAAGACCACCCCTGCTTCTGCTTACTTCCCTCCGCCATTACCCACGCTCTGTTATCTCCAGGTGAGTTTGCTGTAATGCAGCTGACTTGGAACTACTCTAGAGAAAAACCAAAACCATCAACTTCTAATAATTCTCCTAAATAACACTTGTGAATCCACTTGCTTAAGAAAGCAGGTTGAACTGAAGATACATCTTTATTTAGCTTCTACTTGCTTCTGAATGCATTTTTAAAGCACTATTTCTATATTAAGTCTATTTTTACATCACTTGGGAACTCCTTAGTTCATGCATTTTTTACACCATTCATGTATTTCTGTCCACGTAAGCAGACTTTGGGAAGCTCAAAGGACTGTGTCTTAGCAGAAGGCAGCAGTTGTATCTGGTGCAGATCCTTCTGGTTCCATCCGTCCACCAGAGCCACAATTTACTGACCCTGGACACATAGTTTACAAGCTGGCTCAAGTTTGCTGCAAGAATGGTTAGACTACGATAAATACAACAACATTTTTATACAGTGGCTGTCTACTAATAAACTGGCATGTAAATAAATAAAAAAGCAGTGAGGATTTGGGAGAGCATTTTTGCCTCCCAAGCATCCCATAGTAAAGCGTGCTGGAAGACTGCTGTAGCTCTGTTTGCTATTTCCGGTAACAATGCAGTGCGTCGAGGTTTCAGCTCTCTTAGGCACCCTGGACAAGCATGTGTGATAGCAACATCTGCAACACACTGTACGAGCTCTGCTACGAAAGCAATAACAAACAGGCCTCTCTGTGATATATTTCTTCCCTTAAGTCTGCTAAAGGGGTTCTAAATTGATTTAAGTGTGACTTAGTTATACCAGATTAAAGTCTACACACTGTTGAAATCTAATCAACTGGCATGCCTTGCAGGAGTTTTACTTTATGAACAGGACTATGCTTTACAGCCGACTTTTTCCAAAAGATTGTTTTTGTCTCATTCTTTCCTCATCAGCTTCCTACAGTCTGGCTTCAAATGAAGGCATGAGCAAACTACTCAAACCTGTGGCTGTTTCACTGTTCTCCACAGATCAGGTATCTCTGTATCTTCTCTCTGTTTACTGCATGGGCGTGCAAATATGCATCACAATTGACTGGCACCGTCCTAGGAAACCTGTATTTAATTTGATCAGGGTGAACAGAGAGGCAGCAAAGTTCGCTGACAACACCGAGTTACCGGGGTAGTAATGACAGGGGCTACCCATCATTACCAGAAGAGCTTTATGAGACTTTGTACCTGGGCATTAAAATGACAGATGAAATTTAATGAGATAAATGTAAATGGATGCACACGGGACCTCGCCTCTCTCCCCCTTTCCCCATGAGTTCATGTATAAAATGATGGCCTGGAAGCTGACTGTAACAAGTTAGGAATGAGATCTTGAGGTTATAATAGACAGTTTTGTGACAATGTCAGCTTGGTGGTCAAAAGCACACTGACTGTTGGGAATTATCAGGAAAGGAATAAGGGATAAAACAGAGAATATGATTTTACCACTGTATAAATTCATGGCGAGTCCTACAGTCTTTCCATTGCAAAAGGGTTGTAGTAGATTTAGAAAATGGCCGGAGAAGGGCAAAATGACGATCAGAGGAGGTGGGTCTCACACACATGACATGTAATTACATGGTGGAAACTCTTCACCATAGGATGCTGTGAAACCCAACATTTCTCACAGGGTCAGAGGGAAATTGAATCAGCTCATGAGAAGACAAATACCTGAAGCCTTCCAGCTATGCAGAAATCACCCTTGACTCATGAATCCCCTGAGCTGCAAATTGCGGGAAGCTAGAGGGAATTTAGGGGAAATATAATTATGTCCTTGCTTCACTCTTAAAACGCTTCCTGAGGAAATCACTTTTGACCATTCTCAGAAAAAAGATATTAGGCCAAAAGTTCTGCAATTCTTACAGTTTGTATGATATAAAATATCCTAATAACACTTCTGAAGCCCCTCTGGAGTCTCGTAAAATCAATAGAAAGGCTTGGGCTCCTACATCCCGCGTTGTGATAAAATTCTGAGAATATACAAGAGCACAAAAACAGACTGAAATTCAACTGGTCATAAGCACTACTAATAACGTCTGAGGTTTTTAGGCAGGAATTTCTTTGAGTGTCAAAAGTTGTTTGAATATTGTAATTCCAGCTTGGAGCTGCAGCTCTTCTGTGGAAACTAAATGTTTATCTTCGAAACTATTAAGTCATCCCATGAGATCAAGTTGACGAGAATTGGTCAAATGCTTGTTCTAAGTGGGAGAAGAAAGTGCAAACTGAAGAAAGAATCACCACGTCGAAAGGAACAGCTTCTCTTTTTTTCTTTTAACCAAGCAGTAGTTAAAATTAACTTAAGGTTGTGTTAATTTCATTGTCTCTTACTTGCACTTGCAGGAAGCTTTGCTTTTCTGCCAATTTGTTGCCAAGTGATACTTGACGTATGCCTGGCCAGGAAGTATTAGCAAATAGAGCTCCAGTGGTTGCCCGTCCCTTTTTTTTAACCATGTATTCATGGAAAGTTATTTTTAATCTACTGATAATTATTTATGTAGCTTCTATTTTACTCTGTATATAAAGTTTCGCTCCAAGGCTGCAAAATTTATAACACTGACATCTTGAAAATAATAAATAGTTTGCAGAAAACCGTGGAGACAATTTCAAGAACTCTGTTAGAGCAGAACACTTTTCTGCTCCATCCTGAATTTTTTTAAAGAAGCAAAGACTGTTTTCCTGTGTGTTTCTCCTCTGACATCTACCCTTTCCTCTTCCTTCCATGAATAGCGCCCCATGAATATCTCCCCATTTTGAAAAAACAAGGGCTACAACATCACCAGGGCATCGAGGATTACTTTTGTCCTAGAGTTTCCTGTAGGTTTGAGTATGCATATAAAATGAGAATATGATATGTTTATATTAAATTTACATTTTTTTTAAGCCTTACTTTTAAAAGGTCAAACATCTGGAAACACATCAAACATCTGGAAAAATCAGTGATTCAGCCATAGTTCATTCCAATTTGAAGATCCAGTTATTTGTGTCAAGAGGGAACCATGAATTATACTAGTAAATGGCTTTGAAATCTAAGCTTGAACTCAAGTGGAACTGTGGCATGCAAGTGTAAAACTGAGATGCGTAAATGCCCTCTTTCAATAGCTGCTTAGCCCTGGGGCCTCCTGCTTTGCTTTCAGTGTCCCCAGTGTGCCCAGGACTCTGGTCTGGAGATCCTAGTGTGGCTCTCAGTGCAGTCCAGCTCCTAGTTTCTGCCTAACATGATGCACAACTCAACCCAGTTGCTGTCGTCCATACAAACATAAGCACTTACAAGCAGGATCTGATGCTCATCCAAATGCTGCTGTGGTCAATTCTTTCCTATCAGGAGAAAACGGAACAGCCACCACCCATTAGATAACTACCTTGGGCCAAAGCAGTCAGCCACCTTGTGGGAGACTTTGAGTCAACCCTCTTCACAGCCTACCAAAGTCTGCATGTCATTTCTCATTTTTGTGTTCCAAAGCAAGCAGGAAAGATACTGACCGTCCTCCAGTCTTTCACGCAGTCCCACCAGAAACATCAGAGGGCCATGCCTGCGAAAAGCACAGGGTCCCTTTTTCTGCACAGCACCATGTTTTCTCTCTGGTCCCTGCAAATAGCTGAGGGGCTCAGCTCTGGGAGGAAACTGTGGCACTGTGATGAGAAAGCCTCAGTATTATTACAAGGGGTAGAAAACAAGGACTCACAGGGAGGGGTAGACCTTGCTCAGCCCTCTTCCTTTACCTTGCCTCTCAGTAAAACAGAACTATTCTTTCATCCACTCACTGGAGACAGCCTATGAGCCAGGCGAGCAGAGGTCCCTGCCTGCAGCCCTGGGTCAGACACCTACATCCAGGATGGGGTGCAGTTTCAGCACACTGGCTTCCCAGTGGCTTCCTCAATTTACAAGATGGTTCGATTGTCCTCCTGGAGTGACTCTGTCTCCCTAGGCTCTACGTATGGAGCCAAAGCACCTAATTCAGAAATCTGGATCCCGCTCCAGGGGCCTGAAAGTTTCACACTTACATCATTTAATAATCTAGACATGACCTTCTTTGGCAGTGCAACGTTCTGCATAAATTCCTGCTTCCTGAAAGCTCTCAAACAAAACGGAATCATACAGTGAAAGTGCCCCGCTCTGCTATATGGACAGTGTGTTATCATTATTGGATGTACATCGCGAATGTAAGGAATTAGCATTTTTTAATTAAAACTGCATGATATAGCAGTTGTAATGAATATGAGGTAAAAAAAAAAAAAAAAAAAAAGAGACCAGTAATGGTAATCACCATTATTACCAGTGGTAATCTTGTGTACCCATAATGCATCAGCAGTACCTCTAGTTAACCAAAGGGATTATTTATATCCAAAGAGTGAGCTTAAACTGCACTTTTGAAGGCTACAAGTTATTCGTATCTACGGAGTTGGCTCTCCTTTCATTTATGCTAGGAGGAATTGAACTCAATCAATATACATAGATGTAAAACCAGTAGAAGTGGGAATAAAATAAGGTTCATATATACCTGCGCATACTTACGGATATATTAGGCCTAACACATCTCTAAAGACTCTAAAGACTCAGAGTACTGTGCCTACTCCACACTGCTGACTTGAGATAGGCGATCAGACATGAGCATATTTAAAAGGTGAGGTAAAATGTGTTCTTTCTCAGGAAAGTTTAAACTCTATGCTGTTGCATTTTACTACGTGTTTGAGACAAGGTATGAGTTTGTCTGTGGTGTGGTCAGTTTTCCTAACATGAATTATACAGGGTGACTCTGCAGGGTGCCTGGGCCTCACTCCCACTGGGTGTTGGGACAGCTTGCAGGGAAGCTGGGCTCATTCTGCTGAAACCTCAGGGGCACATTCTCTTCTTTACTGCTTAGATGGTGCAAGAATGATGTTCAGCATAGCCATCACCTAAACCTCCTTCTCTCCAAATCTTGTTACAGGGAAAATATGGAGGTGAATATTAAAAGTGGGGAGAGCTAACAAGAAGGGATGCTGGAGAGTCATCCTCACTTGCTGAGCACTTACGGCATGGGAGAATCCTAAGAATTTATGACTCTAGATAGATGTCATGGGTTATAGGATGGAGCAAATGCCAGCCTACCTGTCTGGGGCTAGGCAGAGATTTAGGGGATAAATCCAGTTAATAAATGGCCTTTGATACTCCCAAAGTAAGTTGGAGTTAGAGAAGCTCCAAACTCTGCAGATATGTCATTGTAAATATTAGTTTATTCTCAATTGCAGAGATATGATGAGTATCACTGTAACAGGTAAAGCTCAGTAATTTATTAACACCCTTCTCAATATTTGTCACTTTCAATAAAAAAAAGCCTAAAGTGGGACTGCCTGCTCTATACTGGTGTAACAATCAGATGCTTTTTTCTGTTGTAGCTGTTTCCAGCCTTGTGAAATGTCTAGCAAATAACTATTTCTGGACAGTCTAACTCTCTCTGGAAAATCTCCATGCAGTTAAACCAATACATGGATCTTGCAGCTGCAAGATCAGTACGAAGCACTTGTGCAGCCACTGCCTGAGAAGCAGTCTGCCACAGTGTGTCGTGACACTGCCACAGCTTACTTTAGCTGTTTCTTTCGGGTAATAGGCATTCTTCTGGGAATGCTCAATACATTGGTACAGGAGAATTAGAGGGCATTTTGTGATTATGAAGTCTAATGACAAAACTAAACCAGCACTTTGGTTTTCATGAAAACCAGCACTAAAAGGTCAGCAAGTCTTTGGCAGAAAAGTGTTCTTGCTTATTAAGCTAATTGTGTAGGGCCAGATTCTGATACTTCAGTTATGCTAAATGATACTTTATTGTATAAGACGGTTGATTTAGTTGATTTTAACTGGTCTGATAGAGAAGATACAACCAGGTGAGAATCTGTCCTTTAATGCTTCTTTATAGTACGTAAATACACCATGGAGGTTAAAGGAAATATAGCAGCTTAAAGTAACACACTATAAACGAATCCAGGCATTAACCAAGTCTGGTTTATCTGGAAAAAAATTATTTGAAATTTTCCCTGCTAACGCCAGAAAGAGCAACCTGTGAGTCAACTCTGGGTCCAGAGTGGATATTGCTTAATTCCATCCAGCTGTGCACAAGCTGGAGGTTTAGTCCTTCTGGCCTATTTAGACACCTTGGGCAAAGGCTCTGCCAACCCCACTAGCCTTTTTATGAAATATGCCGGAGGCTATCAGAGGTAACTACGTGTGTGCAGACTGAGCTTAACGGCCATCTGTCCTATGAGAGGGGCTGTCATTTTGCACCCAAGCTCTGCAGCAACCATTTCTGGATTGATGTTCAGGCCTCACTTTTTCCTCAGAGGACAAAAAGAGGGTGCCCAGCTCATTTCACCAATTCACTTCACACAGCAGACAAGGTACAGCCATTGGAAATACTTCTAAATAATGTGAAAAGAAACGGTCTGTAATCTATTATCCATTCCGGGAGCCACATTGTCTCTCCGTCATAAAGAATTTCTTCATATTTTGTGCATATATGCAGCATATAATGGATATTTCATCTTAGAGTTTCATTCAGTCCATCAAATACATCTGCAAGTCTAGTTTTTTTTGTTCCTCTGTAATACAGTGAATACATTATGGATGGATCCCAAGTTTCAAATCAAGCTCCTACAAGGACTCCAGCAAAACTTGTTTGCTGACTATCACGTTACTGTCTTACTTTCCACCTTCTTAACGTCATCTAATTGTCATCAATTACTAAATGAACACATAATGTAGAAAGCTTGGCAATTCAGCACGACCCTTGGTTCAGATTCCTTCCTGTTCTTCAATTTCTGAATTTTTAATACACCATTTCTTGCTTGAACAGAAAGCTTTAATCTTTTGCATCCAAGACTCTTGTGACACTTAATACTTTGTGTGTTCCCTCCCACGCCACGCACTTTCCCTGTACGTAATTGGGGTGAAATACCTTTTTCACTGCTGAATGCCACACACTCAAGAACTGGAAGGATTTAAAATGTGTGTTCTGTCATAATGTTATTAACAATGAGAGTACTGTATTATTTCAAGCCTGGTTTCCACGTGGTATTTAATGGCATTGAGTGGAGATCTCCGGCTTACATACTCTCTTACAGATAGCATTATAACAATGTATAAAGGTACTTTATATTGACAGTTTACTCCTAATCTCTTACAAGACTAAGTTCCATGGTTTTACATACTTTTATATCAATCTAACTGCATCTATCCTTGAAGGCAATGTTGCACTTTAATGGTATGGTTAAACACTACAACTTTTGTGTGTAGACAGACCCTCAGGGCTCAGACAGACGCTAAAGCTACTGCAGCTGAACAAGTTACTGCACATCAGCAGAGCCACAGTAACTGATCATATATGGGCTCTCAGTCTGTCCCAAATGGGAGGTAAAACATAAGCACTTACGCCCCTCTTGCTGAGTCTTTCTTTTCCTCTTACTTCAACAACACTAAAACTATGCTTAACTTGCACAAGGGCAGGAAACTAATCAGCCAGACTCCATCTATAGTATAAACCCAACCACTTTTTAAAAAGCTGAAGGGGACAGAGGTTTCACGGGACAGAGCTGCTTCATTAAAAAAGAGATACTAGAGGAAAATAGTTAAAGTGAAGTTGTCTTTCAGATGAGTTTACTGACCTTTCTCTCCTGACTGTAATCAACTTTATCCTCCAGGCCTGGGATACACAGCAGTTGCAGCACGAGGATGCTACCACTCTAACCTATACTTTTGGCAAGGGCACGGAGCAGCTCCCATGGATCTCACATGGTGCCTTGGCTCGCATGGAGAGACAGCCACACATGCCCCAAATGGCTGCCCAACTATGTAAGTCATCAAAGCAATTTTAAAATCAATTCAACCTCTGACAAAGAGCCAAAGCCATTCCCTCAAGATTCGTGCGACACGCTCAGGCTGCTTACTCTGAGTTAAGACTCTGACAGCAGCACTCTGCACACGATAAGCGGCTAGACAGCAGAAAGCAATAAAGTGGAGCGGTATGACAGTCTATCTTACGGATCACAAATACGTGCACACCATCAGTCTGCGATGACCGCTTTGGCTAAAGTCCATCTGTGCTTTGGGAGTGACACATCAGACAGGCAGGTGGAGGCCACAGCACAACCTGGCCCACCGACTGCACAGCACAAGGGACGACCAGCTCGGATTCGATACACTGCATCAAGGGCCCCCATGCAGTGACTCGAAGTCACAAGCAGGAAAAATAAGAAGCAAGTGAAGCACTAGCTCTCTCTAAAACTTATGAGTGGTCCTAAAGGTCAGTGATCTGAAGAAGAAAAACCCTGTGCCGGCAGCAGCCTGCCCTTAGGGGGGTATCAGACCAGTTCTTCTGCCACAGAATCCGAATATCCCTCAAGCTGGCCCCAGTGCTATGTTAGCCTTTCTTAAACTGAACAAGAAATGTGCTTAGAAAAAGACACTTCCACAAAATTACTGCTTTCACTCTGTCTCCCTCTGCTTCACATTTGACTTTCTGCTTAAAGCCTGCTCAAGCCCTTGCTGCTCAGCCCCGTGATCGAGCTTTAAGGAAATAGTGCAGATTCTTACTACCACTTGCAGTTTTCCAGAAGCCGAAACAGTAGGCTGCAGGATTTTTCAGGCCTGTTCTACATATTCTAGGAGGATCCTTTAAATCAGGTGCATTAAAAGCTGCTGACAGTCTCAAACTGATACAAGTAAAAGGTAATGGCACATCTTTAACATACTGGGCTCCCTGCTCCTGTGTATTCTCGGCATTCAGAGCAGAAATTTCTAGCCTGATTTTTCAATCAGATGAGCCTATTTTAAAAGAGCTTTAATTTTTCTTCTGTGTTCTTTTTCATATTTATACATTCAGACATTCTCGGGTACTAAAGCTTTATAATACATATTCACATGACAACTCCAAACATTATGATGGCTTGTTTAGAATTTGAAAAAAGCAATTTTGAAACTGAATGATCAGTATTATTCAGAAAATGATCTGAAGATGTTATTTGAGGCTGGCACAGCATAGTTGTTATCCTGGCAGAGAGCTAAGTCTGCTTAATAGCAACAGTCAGTACTTCTAATTTTTCTTAAATATCAAGGAACAGTTTCTTGCAATGTAAGTGAGCTGGAGTAAAGACAGTAGAGTAAGTACAGTAGGATAAAAAAGTGATAGAGGCATCTGTAGATCATGTGTACAAGTCTGCAAAGTTGGAATCAATCATCAGACTCATTTCAAGATTCGCGCGTGTATTCCGCAATGGAGAATGAAGTGTCATGTGAAGTTAGGCCCTTCCACAGACCACGTGAATATCTTGACAATTAATTTGTGTCAGCATCAATGTGAAAGCTGAAGTGCATCCGTATCAAAAGAGCAGAAGACTCTACAGCTTGCCTAAGATTAAAATCTGATCATTCTCCTATGAGCCTCAAGGACTTCAGGCAGGATGGTCACGGACATGGGAATAGGAATGAATTAATATTCCAAATTACACAGGGGCATGTGGGGATTATTGTACAATAAAAATAATTTCAATCTATTAAAAAATTATAGGCATGAGAAACATTCCAGGCTAATGACGATCATTACTGGGAAGAAATGTAGCTGTTGATTTAGAGTGAAATCATTTATGTGTAGTATATATTTACTCAGTCTTAATCAACATCACAGTAATCTAAATCATGATTAAATGTTAAGGTGAAAACTTAAGGTCATGCAAAGGCTCTGTTACAGTCATCTTCAAGACCTCAAGGGACGAACAGGGTGCGTTATGGCAGATACAGCCTTGTGCCGCTTCCCCCCTCCCCTCCGCCCCCCATGCTGGCATTGCCCCCCGGGGACCCCTGCCACTGCCAAACAGCGCGGCAGGTGCTCGTGATGGCACTCCTCCGACGGCTGTGCCCTCCACAGCGGCAAGCGCCAGGTGGGCCGGGTGGCAGCGCTGAATTAAGGCCCCCCCCACCAGCTCCGATGCCCCCCGCCTCCAGGGGTGCGGAAGAAGCTGAGGCTTTGCAGGAAGAGCACCAAGCACTGTTTGCAAAAGGAGAAGCCAGAATTTCCATCATTTTAAAGGCGAGGGAAGCCCTTCTCGCTGGGTGGGTCTTTTAGCAATAATAGAAAGCACAAGCCTGAGGGTGGGAGGAGGAAGAAAACATCCCCCTATGGAATTACACAGGATAAAAATAAGGACTTGAATCTGAAACCAGGGCTCCTTTTGCCTCTCTTCCTACCTCCCACAGAGAAACGGGTAAAGTGCAGTGAGCAGAGCGAGTGTATCATCAGCTATTGCCACCAGAGAACTGCCAGATGTCTGCTTTGCAATTGGAAAACAAGGAAAAAAAACAACCCAGAGACACGGGGGTGGTGGAATTTGATAGTTAGTATCAGAACCCAAGGAAAATTAGCTAATGTGTGTGTCGGAACAAGAAATCCTCCATTCGCTGTAATTACTCAAAATCTTGGCTTGCCATTGAGAATGCATTTTAGAGCCTGGCATAATTAAATGGGGAGCAGGAGCCAAAAGGGAAATTGCAAACCCCTGTAAAGGAGAATTAAGAGACTAAAATCATACCTCATTTACATATTTTGCCATCGTTTCAGCAAGTTTAGCCAAATTATATCAGGCCAAATTGATGCTGATGTTAAACAGCAGTAACTCTACTGGCTCTAAAAGTTACTCCACAGTAGTGCTGTAAAACTGAGAGCAGAATTTGGCCTCGTGTTTGCAGAGTGTGTCGGCAGCATGGGAAGTTCCCAGGTATCACAGAACTGGCATTTTCTGAAAGGCTGGCGATGCAGCCACCTTTAGGAGAGCTCTCCTTGTTGGGAGAAGCCCTTTGTATAATAAGCACAGTTTAACTTGACCCCTCGTTTTCCCCCTGCCTGGTGGCCATCCTAGCAGCCCCAGGAGTAAAAAGTGACAGTATTTCAGCTCTGCGTTGTGCTGACGTTTAATTTGCTCTCGATGACCCTGAAGCTGGTGCAGGCGCTTGGAAGGGTCTGCAATGCATCTGCATCCAATACAGATGCTGCTTGGGAGGAGAGTGGGATCCGAGGTCGGGATCTTCTGTGCACTGGCCAAGCCTCTCCACGGCTGCAAGCAGCCTTTGGGCAGCCTTGAATCCTCCCTTTAATGAAGAGGACTCAGCGGAGGGGAAACCCAGAGAATTGCAGGTTTCAAGGGAATCCGGCCCCAGCTGTGGTTTTATATTGATACCTGTGCCAGGCTTGCAATGTCATATAAATCTGATGCTAGAGAGTTGTCACTTTACCAGCGTTTACCCCTGAGATTTGGGGATTTCTCTGAAACTCCCATAAATTCCTACAAACTCCTGCAAGCTGAAAGCCTTGCATTTCACGTGGCTCTATTTAAAAGTCACACTGAAGGACCAAATTGCAGGGTTGCCACAAAGATCGGCATTCTTTATATTCTTGGGCTGGAAAGTTTAAGAGAAAAAAAAAACTTAGCCAGGTTCTTTGCAATACAAAAGACAGCCTTCACCCACTGATGGTTATAGCAGCTGAGAGTTAAAATTAAAGTTTACTACAGGCATTTTTTCATTGCTGTTTTCAGTGGTAGGATTTGATTTCTTTCTGGCTTAGCAGCCTTTCATATTTGTTTATAGAACTAGGAAGGGAAGTAACTTTCCAAATATTATAAATGGTTAACTCATTGCACAGCGCGTGTTTTCCAGGCCCCCTGCCTGCTGCTGGATACTGAAAAGACACTAGAAATGACAGAGCTGTCTTTTCTTCCATAAACAGAGTGAATTAGTAAAAGTAAGATTAAAAAGGCCCATTTTGTGAGAATCTTAGAAGAAGAGGGGAAGGGACTGACAAGTGGTCTCACCAAGGACTGAGTACAAGCAGAAAGAATAAGATGCATTTTTATGTCACACAATGAAAGCTCTCCAGTCCCACACAGTATTTACTGTTTGTGTTTCTACTGGTTAAATGGACTGTTAATTTTTAATTCTTCTGGTCTGTATCTACTGGATTGTTATTTTTGTTCAGCTGCAGCTTCAGAGCATGTGGTGATTAAATCTTCCCTAAGGATTTGTTTTTGCAAAGCCAGGCAGTCTATGCAGTCTTTCTTTATAGATTTAGTATATTTTGGCTATGGCTGGGATAATGTGAGGGTTGCTTTCCTATTATTATTGTGTACATTAAAGAACATATATGTGATCTCTGGGCTGGGGAATTAGTAGGTGAACTATTTTAGTCAAGGTAGAACTATTTTAATCAAATCTGTTGAGTCCACAGGCCTAACTCTAAAGCATTTAATCTGCAGTCTTGAGACCATCATCTATATCAAAGGAGTTACAACAGGGGAAACCTGGGAAAAAAGAGACGAATGTGGTCCTGCAAGTGGCACAACGAACATCCACTTATGGAAAGCCTCCTTCCTGACGCACAAAAAGCATCATCAGGCCTTTACCAGCCGAGTCACAGACAGAGGGGACAGGGATCATGCCAGGTGCTTGAAAGGTCCCCAAATTATCCCTGCAGTGCATGCCACTACAGCTAATTACAAGTAAATTTGGGGAGTAGGAGGGCAAAGGCAAAAAAGAAATACAAGTGAAGCACCATCTGTGCTGTCATTCAGAAAAGTAACTTATAAATATTTAGTGTGCACAACTGCCTAGTATTTGCTGTGTATCAGGGGACCCAGCAACTTGCTTTGTCTCGACGGGCTGCTGCCTCGGCTGGGCAGCTGTCCTCCTTCCCTGATGTTTCTCTTTGTGCTCCATCACAAATTTCACCTGTTGCTGGTTAGGACAGGGAGCTCTGGGAAGCAGATCCCTACATCTTTCTCACTCATTAAAACACTCACCTATGAGAAGGCCAAAGGGCTCCAGCATCATTCAGATAATTACAAAAAGCTTCTCCATAATTCAGTTATAATACGATGTGCAAACATGCAACTAAAATGATACTATTCCATTTTAAGGCATAAAACTTCTCATGTGATAACCTAGGATGAAACAGAATCAAGTGTAGGTTAATAACCTAAATCTGCATTAACCACAGCATTTTTCATGCTTCCTTTGACTGATGCTTGCAATATGCAATGTTATTCAGGAGACATGTCTGAGTACAGAATGAAATCCCCATATAGCTTTCTATATCATCCCTCTTTCTATACCGTCCCTCATCCCTTTCTCTACACCATCCCTCTGTCTCAGAAAGGTTGCGCACATCTGCTTCTTACTAGCAGATTTTTCACAGAAGCTGTAACCACGATATATAACACCCCTTTTTATTTAGATTAAGTGGTAACAACATGAAAAAGATGCATTGCACAGGATCAGACCTTTATGGACATCAATTGCTGTCTTTTGAAGGATCTGTCCCCAGCTCAATTCACAAAAGTTTAGGCAACTGAAGGAAGCTAAACTCCTTGGCTTTGCTTTAAACTAACTAGTAGGTACCCTCTCTTCTTCGAGCTTATTGATCCGTTGAGCCTGCTGTGAGTCCCACCTAGGCTTTACGGCTGGGCTTCTTTCCTCTAGCAGCACAGGCAGAGGTTTCACGGTCTGGAACAACATGCACTTGGGATAAGTGCTTGAACCCAGTAGATTTTAAGCACTCCTGGAGCACACAATTAGTCACAACCTTAACTTGCCTCTGCAGTCAAGCAAGTGCGGCAGGCTTTTCCAAGGAGTGATTTAGCAGAGCTCTGCATCACCTTCTGGAAGAGCCCATCTCCCTACAGAAAAGCCAGACTCCTTCACTGAGTGTACAAATGACGTGCTGCCTGGGCATTTCTACCCGCCATGTTTCCACCCACACAGAGCCGGCGACAAGCAGCGCTGGACCTGACCACCGGTAAAGGGCGATGAGGCAGACACAAGCCCGAGGCGCAGAGCAGTGCAGGCGGGCGGCCTCAGTGCTGCCTGAGGCCGATGTGGCTCCCAAGGGAATGTGGTCTGGCAGGACGGGCTGGGACAGGAGCAGCAGCCTGGTTAGGCTGGAAGCTGTTACAACAGCTCCGCAGCTAGGGACCGGGGCCTGCCTGCCTCGAGAGGAAACGTTCTCCCATCCTTGCATCCTTTAATCGCTGCCCCAGCACCATGGGAGAAGGCGACCGAGCCTGGCGCCAGCACAAGGAGCTCCTGCGAGGAGCGGCAGCCCCCCAGCCCTCTCCTCACCACACAGGGCCAGGGCAGGAGCAAGAGGTGCTGATGGCTCTGCCAGCTGCTGTCCCTGGCCAGACTCTCACGAATTCACAGCTCAGGGAAAGGTGAAGCCCCTCCGGTATGGCAGAGGGCTTTGCTTACTTCCCTCAGAGGAATAACGGCTCCGTGAAATCTGGGCAAACTGAAGACCTGTCCAGGAAGTAATTCCATTTTCATCTATGCAGCAGAAAAATTCAGTTTGCTTATACTGCTGAGAAGACTTGATAAACTAACCCTTTTACGCCTCAGTGTGTGGGCTGACAGAAATGCAGATGGTGGACTAAGTCCTCAGTCGAACCTAATGAGTCCTGGCCCTGTTTGGAGGGAAGAAGCTGCAAGGGTGACAGCAGTTGTTCCAGGAGCTTGTAGCTACAATTCCTTTTGCTCTTGCCCTGTGGGCCAACGGGCCAACAGGCTCAAAGCTGAGAAGTTGGCTAAAGGTTGCTGGAAAGCTATGGGTCCCCCAATGGCACAACTTCCCTCCTAATTATACATCTCCTGTACCACAGGCTTTAAGTCACCAGGATTAGCACAAGCTCTGGGCTATGCTGGCTGACGTTCTGGCATCTCAGTGCTACAGGCTTGGGGATGGGGGCATGGCCGGTGGTTTGGCCAAGTTTGTGTAGAACGATGAGCCCTTAGAGCTGGCATAACAGGGTCACTGTCAAATGTGATGTGAAACTGATCACATCATCTGTTTGCGGTAACTAAAAACCTCCTGCCACCTTTGTAAGATGCTGACGGAATTGCTGTGAATTTCTTACTGAATCAGAGGCTCAGGGGCAACATCCAGCAGTCTGCGGAAGGTCTGATCTAAACCTCATTGACTCCAGTGGTTTCTGGATCAGGCTAAAAAAAACCTTTCAGCCTCTGCAGGCAAGAAGTGAAAAACACCATATTGCATTAATTTTCCACAAACTGTTCAATATGGAACTGGTCTACAGGAGTAGGACAGAAGTTCTTCCTTCTGTGGAGAAAGCTGCAGGACCACCAATGAGCTGTTATTCTACCACTCATCAAAAAATCCAGTGCGGCCATGCCGACCACAGTGCTGCCACTGCCCTAGGAAAACAAGCACATCCATGTTTACAATCAGCCAGCCGTCTCCCACAGACCTCTACATTGAGCTGGCAGTTCTGAGAATCAGCATCTCACATCCACAGCTCCCATACGAGGAGGACGAGTCACAGCTCAGTTTACATCCATGAGTGATATCACTATGAATACCTCCAAACGCTCCCGGGGGAGCAAATAAGAAAATAGAGATCAAGTATTTTTAACAGAAGAAAGCAACAAAAATGTTTGGTTTGCTATCTAAAAAGAAAACAACAAACCCGACACATCCTTTGCAATCCTGAGTACAGCATAAAGAAATAATACCAAGAGACTGAACAAACTTATCATCTGCTTTGTTTTTCATCCTTAAAGCTCTAAAGCATCAGAGAGCAACTGCAAAGCTGTTGATGGGCTATGCTCCCAGTAATTTGCACAGTGTCATGGAAGACGATTCAATTTTTAACTGCATGAGCATCTGGTCTGTAAGCTGTTAATAGTACCAAAGTGGACCAGGCACTGTCACTGTCATGAAAAGGCACAAGCCCGAAGAGCTTGAAAATGAAGCCACCTATGATCTAAGGTCTCTGAGTGGAGGCTGCATGCAGCTGCAGAGGTGTAACTGGGATACTGACTGGGCCCACTGGACTTTAATATGGTTGCAGAACTGGGATCCAAGCAGACGTGAAAGGTCATGAGAAAAAAAATACAATGAACAGCGGCCTGCATGTTTTATTAGCCTGGCTTCCTAAGGAAATAAGACTAGTGTAACAGTACTGCTTGCCCATTTGTTTTTCTGTCCTGCCCTTTAATAACTTTTGATACTGCTGGCTTAGTTCAACTAAATTCAACAGAGAGGTACCAGGCTCAAATATATTATGTTGCAACAGGTTTCCTGAAAATTGGCAGCTAGACAGGGAAGTGAGAGCTAAATTAGAAGTCCCAATGAGGGGAAGGTTTCAGCGCGAATTAAACATTTACCTGCACTGTTTTGCCTGCCAACTGGCCAACTGACATGGCCAAGCAGCTTCAAGCCCACCAGGGAATGATGGATCGGGCGTCTTTTCCCTTGGTGTAAAAGGCAAATGAGAAAGGAGTAAGAAGTAGGTTCACGGTGCCCGAGGGGAGGTGTGGAAGAAACAGAAAACACTATGGCGGGAACGAGGCAGGGGACACATGGAGGAGGAGGGTTGTACTGGCTGATGGGGCTCCAGGGTCGCCACAGGGGGAACAGAGGTTACACGAGTTAGAGAGGGCTGTGGTGGAAGGATGAGGAGTTACTGCAGGGCAGACAAGTACGAACACAGCCTGCCTGAAATCAGGCTTAATTACTGCTGCTGCTCACAGGATGGCTTGTATACACCAAGCCTGCCAGGAATACATGATTAGCCCAGGTTCGGAAGTGATGAGCAACCTTAGCTCCCATGGATTTCAGCCGAAGTCGTGGGTGCTCAGCATCATGAACTCTCTGGGCCTGTCTATATAATTTCAGTTAAACAGATTCACAGTAGCTATACCTGACTGCCCTCCAGCAAGAGAATTATTAGATCATTACAATTTCTTATATCCATCAGAGTAAAAGCAGATCTGAAAAGGCTATTAATTTACACAGGCTAGTAGAAAAAGAAATACAGCACATAAGCTGTCATCCTGATTATCAGAGGGCCACAGACTATGTTGCTCTGCTAGATACTCATTCTTACTTCCTTAATTGCTTGAAAAATATACAGAGTTTGAATCAATTAAAAATAAACATTTGGGCAAAATCAATAGTAACTCAGCCACAAGAAGATTTAGCAGCCATAACTGAGTTGAAAAGCATTACAGAATCACAAGGGCTGATTCACACCTAACTCAAGTTTTATGTTGGTGTAACTTACTGACTGAGGCATAAACTAAAGCAACCAAGAGGTAAATAAAGCCAACAGCATAAAAGAGCCTAGCAACAGACCTCCAGAAGGGATTTCATCCTGTGTTATCGCCAAAATCCATTATCCCTTAAGCTAACTGATCAGGTCTCCATGTCAAGGTTTCCATATTTAATTATTTTGCAACTTCTCTTGGAGACACGCAATCCCGTAACTAACTCCATAGTTCTGAAATGAAGATATGCTGAAGAGAAATCGCCCAGGGCTTGGAGATCCTTGTTAAAATTTTGCCATCAAAAGAAGTGTGAACTTTCCCTGGGGTATTTCCCTCTTTCTAACAGAGTTTGTCTCTCCGTGGTCACAGCGAAATGATACTTGCCAGAGAAGACTTAACCCAGGGGCTTTAAAAAAGCATGTACAGGGAGGTTCTTGCTAATGGAAAGGTCTGACTTTCACCAAATGTCACATGCGTTACCACCTATTTCACAGGTACAGTACTTCTGTCTTGTTTAGAAGATTTGCACTCAAACCTGCCTTTAGCTCACAGGTTAAATGCTGGGCAGTATAGTTTAGTATATCTTGAGGAACAATATTTCAGGGTTTTCAGAAAGTCCTGTTAGGGCTAGCTTTTTCAAAGGGCTTTCAGGGATGAAAAACTGAGTTATGAACAGCTCTCTGCACATCTCTTCCTCTAATTATTTTAATTGTCCCTGCAATTAAACAAGTGAGGAGCAATTCTTCTGATTTACTCCTGTATTTAAATTGCAGGTGCAAATTCCTCCCATGGTTGAATTTTGGAAACAAACTAGGGCTGAAATCAGATCTGCCCATCTTGCTCAATACGCTCATATTGCTCTCACATGCAAGAAGCCTCTGCCTTCAGAAATGTCACTGATTTGACAAGCTGTGCTGTCTGTTTTTCGGTTGAGAGAAAGCATTTTTGTTTCCAGTGAGTAAGCTTCCCAGTGATACAGCTCAACACATAGCATTTGTAGCCAGCTGAGTGCGGAAATGCATGGGAGCTTTTGTCAAAATATTCACCACACATCACTATTTTGAAGTTCCTCCTACTGAGAGTTGTTCCCAAGGCATGTATGCTACAGATACCAAATACAGACCTGTAATTTACACTGAAGACGGGTTTGCAGGCAACATAAGCATGTACTATTTTGTCATCATTTCAGGCAGCTGAACTGAAATGCACTGTGCCGTGCTTTTCATCAGCATGCCAGTCTGAGAGCTTTTTACTATATAAACTTTAACATACTCAAGCAACAGCAGTGGTGCTGGATTCTTCTTTGCTGCTTCTCATGGGTCTCAAAGAAGTTGAGAAGATTAAGTCTTCGGGGACTTAGCAAGCGAAATAAAAATTGATATACACATTTTACAGATGAGTAAATACTGAAAAATGAAATTACTTTCCCAAGATGGCAGAGTGGTTGAGTGACAAATATGGGAAGAGAACCACTGACTCAGGCTACACTCTTTTGTGAAGCACAGTACTGTGTGGCCTCCATTAAAAAAAAAGAGAAAGAAAAGACCAAAGACATGCAGCTGACTAAAGCTGCGTTAACATCATTTTCAGTCTGACTAATAGCCTGGCAGAGCACCTTCCAACCTGCATCCCTATTAACTCTCCAGAGAAGAGATTGTGATCTTATTTATATCCAGCTTAAGCTTCTGAAACTCTGACAGCTCCTCAGCAGTTCCTGCTTTAGTGTAAGCAAATCAAGCCTGAGGTGCGGAGAGGGCAGCTGCATCAACCTCTCTGAGGATAGCAGGAGGCTGAACAAGAGGCACTGCTGTACCTGAGGCCCATCATACCATAAGCCTAACCGGGACCCTGAGCTGTCCGAGTGGAAACGCAGGCTGTGGGCCAGTGGGAGCAGCTAGAGGATTCGTCACATCACTCAGCTGCAGGCGTGCAAGGTCCCTGAGGAGGAGTGCTGTCTCCCTACACTCTGTCCAAAAGTTCAATGCCTACCATTTCATGGCAGGAATGCCCCACATCAACTCTGTAGTGGGGAGAAGTGACTGTAGCTACCCTGAAGTGCTGCTTTTCTCAGGCCAACAAGTTGGCTAGAGCTGGGATAAGAGGTAAGACTAAGATATCTGGGAGTAACTGCTTAATTGTGAGTTTAGTGCTTTTGTGGGAAGGCTGCCACAGAGATACACGTGGAGCAACTTGCTGCACTGCACACTGCCCACCAGCCATGAGTACCTGCAGCACACTCCTCATGGTGCTTTGAGGAAGATGCAAATACTAGCTCACTTGGTTTGTGCAACTCTGAAAAGTTAATTTAAACATACGGGCCAGATTCTCAGCTGGCAAGAGAGTTACTCTGATTTGCACCAGCCAAAGAGCTGGTCCTGAAGGCATACATGTGTGCATACATAGACCCAGTACGGGAATGTGCACACACATATAACTAGCAGCAAGTTTCTAATTGCATCTGTAATTCCAAATGACTAATTTTACACTCAGATGTGCAATTTGAAAATCTTGCTGTTGCTGGTTAGTTATCCAAGTCACCCACTCAGGGAAAAGAAACAATATCATGTAATTTATCTAACTAAATGACACATCTTGGTTTCTGAATATTTGCAGTGAACTATTGCTGAATGGGCTGCAGATTAAAAAATGATTCATGGAACAGATCAGCAAATATTTTTGCCTACTTTTGAGAACGTAACTCTTTGTAGATAACACCTGAACAGAAAAGAAGCAATATCAGTTGAATAAATTATACATTTGTAATTATTCATCCTTCTCCTACAGTATACATGCTTGTGGAAAATTTCAAAAACCTCCTATGTGACTTGGGGGTCAAGACAAAAGCGCTGTAGGACTACATTTTCAAAATTATTTTAAGCTCCTAAAGAGTCAACAGGTAAGGGGCCTCCTATTTTCAGAAACATCTAGACACCTACTTTCCACAAAAGTTGGGTGCTTGTGGGTGTTTGAAGATGCCATGTGATTTTATATGCAGTCTTTATGCCTAAGGGGTCAGTCAATGAATAGATTACTGCGGTGCTTGAGCTATCTTAACTGCTGTCTCAGCCAATGCTAAGTAGTTGCATATTGAGTTGGTTTAGGCTAGAAGGAAATAGCGAGGAGCACACATGCAGACAATTTATTATGCTGGTATGTCTTGACTTGTTTATTCAGAGTAACCTGTTTGGGTTTCTGAGCTCATATTCTCATTTTTGAAACAATGACTTACGCACCTCTGAAAACTTTACCTCATGGCCAGGATTTTCAAAACAGCTCAACATTCACAGATGTTTTTCTCATCATGTTAAATATTGAGCTCTTTTGAAAACACGGCCACAGACATCACACAGGGGCAATGTTAAACACTGAATGCTTTTGAAAAATTCAGCCTTCATTTAGATGTCTAGAACGAGAACTTTTCTGAAAATGTGGGGCTTACTGGAGAAGCTGAGGTCCTGAAAATGTAATCCCACAGTTCTCTGAAAATCTGTCTCCCTGCCATTAGGCATCTTTGATACTACTGCATGTGTCTCAAAATTCGGAGATACATCACGATAATTGCACTTCTGGTTAACAAACATGCAACCGTTGCAGCGTCACAAGGTCATTCTGTTCATGAGACACTAATTGTATGTGCATGGTTATATTACCCTGAAAGCGATGGGTGCTGGTCTTATAGCTTTCTTATTGTTTAGTTATTTGCATCATTGAACAGAAGAGTATCTTCTGTTTAATCTGAAGGCCTGTTGTTGAGTTACTCATAAACAGTTTTTACATAGATCTCAATAGGATGACTCACAGGCTAAGAAAGTTAATCCCAGCTGTAGCAGCACAATACGGTGGAAGAATTGTACCTAGGGGGATTTTATGGTTAATTGTGGCCTGTATCTGATATAATACCCACCTTCTGCAAACTACAGATTGCATGGAATTTACATAGAATTAGACTAATCCCAAGCAAATTGACAATTAATATTTCACAGGACTTGCAGATATGACAGCTCCTGCCTATTAAAGAGTGGGGGCATCTGCATACAGCACTATACTGCCATATCACATTTTCACTGAAGTTCAATGATAGGCTGCTGGACTTGTTTTCTACTCAACCTTCTTTCCCTTTCTGAACCTTTTGGGAAACCTTTACAGTACATTTTTACTATCAGCTGATTTCCAGCATGTGGGCGGAGAGAAGAAGAAGGGCTCAGACATGTGAGGAGGGAGATTCCCATGCACATGCATACACTCCAACCTGACTGTTCAGCCAGTTTAAAACCAAACAAAATATTTTTCTTAGAATTTTATCTCCTACTTCTACGGTTACAAATCCACACACAGCTCTTACTGTAAAAAGGGAAACTCTGAAAACAGGGCCACAGAGTAAAGAGAGGAAGAAAGACAGAAGGAAAAAAAATTGTATCTAAGTTGGGATTTAAACAGCTGATAGCTGCTAGGTGGATTTTGGGTTGCTTTTTTTACCTCTCTAGACTCTTATTAATTGTTGAGTGTTTCAGACACCATAAAGCGCATGATCAATAGATTTCTGTCTTGAAAAAGCCCAGCACAAAATATGGCGAAAAAGGGTCTTTCTCCATGAGCTGTTTGCTTATGGCATTAATGCTGTTCAACACAACGTTTTCACTACACACCCCGTCATCCTGACTGCGAAAGGTGTAGTTCTGCGCTGCAGGCAGAGAGAGCAAGAGAAGATGAAAAAATCCTCTTCATTTACTTTCTTAAAGTGGCTAAGCGACTTTTAGAGACTTGCAAAGGAAATACAACTCATAGTGATTTTCTTTAATTAGAAAAGTGGAGGAGGTCAGTAAAACACTCCACGCTTGTTTGCAAAGTCTACCGCAGTGTGTTACCCTCATTGGGCCGGTGCAGCACTTGCCAGCAAGCATGACTGCAAAGATGCAAACCCAGGCTTCTTAACTAATGTCTCAATTTTCACCCTGTTCCTGGGGGCTCGAAGGAGGGCTTTACCTCTCCACGCAGCTGCAGGGTCCCTGCAGCTTGTGCCATGCGCCCGCACTGCAGCTCAGGAGCGGTGGAAAATGTCTCGCTTGCCAAGGGGGGCTGGCTTTGTCGGAGGCTGCCAAGGGATACCACTGACTGAAGGGTCACTCTCCAAGCCACAGGCACATCCTCACTTGAACAATAAAATAAACAAGTGTTTATAAAACGGATTATCTGATACGGTGCAGTATGTCAGAATGCTGCACAGGCTAATTTTTGCTAGAGTGGGCCAATAACTCAGGGTGCATTACCTCATACTCACATAACTTCATGAGGTACTGTACTGCAGCCCTACATGAAGGAAACAGGGAAAAAAAAAAGGTATGCCCTGGGCTGGCTCAGTGTTCAAAAGCCTGTTGCTTGTGTTCTGAACAGCATCCCAATCCCTCCATGATCTTACGTGCCTCGGCACATAATTCAGAGGTCTTCAATTATTTTATTTCTAACTGAAATAAATATAATTAATATTGATATACCATAAAATAGGAGATAGCCTGAACAACACAGAATCGTTGAGCTTAAGAATAATAGCTTGGTAACAATCAGCTCAGCCCCTATCCACCAAGCAGAATACTGTGGCATTTGCTAGGGAACGCTTGATGCAAAGCCCCGGAAATCACTAGACATCTTTCCAGTAAGTACTGTGGTTTTGATTCAAGGCAAGAATTCACAGAAAAATACAGTTTTACACTGTAATATATATATCATGCTAACATGATCCCCTGAATACTTCCAAAATACAATACTCCAGTTTCAGGATGAAATATTAACGGGAGAGAGAAATACAGAGATACAGATACAGCAAGAGGAAAAATTGTTTTCATCTAAAATTTGAACTCAGGTCTTTTTAAAATGCAGACGTGTAAAGGGCGTGCTGTCTCATGTGAGCCTGCTGTGAGTTCCAGTGAGACACATCATGGACCTCACGCTATGTTAAACTCCCCCTAAACTCAAATAAGAGTAGTATTCACAGCAATGCAGCTCCCTCTCAACCAGAGCTGTCTTTTTGGTAAGTGTTTGCGCAGAGGACAGCACGTAATCTCTGACTGCGCCCTCAGGTTCAATAATCTGCAAAACAACATCAGTAATAGTCATAAATGCTTTCCAAGCTAAAGGAGACAGAGAAGTGAAGGCTCTTTTGCTGGTGAAAACCAGTGGACACGTTACAGTGTAATGAAGGGAGAGGTAATAAAAAATATGTTGTGAGAGCTGGAAGTGGATGGAAGGTTTTAAAAAGTGTATATATATATATATTTTTCTTTAAATGAGGAGGGCTATTTTACACAGGATCTGAAATCAGCAAAGACACAGTGAAAACGTGGGTAAGATACAGGAGTGCTGGTTTGCTAGTTTGAAAGCCTGCTAGCAGAGGCTCTGGTGTCAGAGCTCGAGCGGTGGAAACAGGGGAAAAGAAAGCAAAAAGATTTTTAATAGCTAAGGCATTATACTTAAGGTAAAATATTAAAATCTTAGTATCTTGCCTCAACTTCTTAGTCTGTGAAATGGAGATAATAAGACTTGCTCCTGCCTCACAGGCAGTACTTGTGAAGTGTTTTCAGGTTGAAAAAGTGATGATATTATATAAGTGCTGAGGGTTATTATCATCAGAGTTTTATTAAGTATTATTATCTAGTTTAAAAAAATAAAAGAGAGTCTTTCCATGAGCTGTAGCTCTCATAAGCCTGAAATCTCTACATTAATAAAGCAAACTTAATGGAATCAGCTTGAATGAACAGTAGTTAGAGGTGCAAAATTCTATCTACATTAAAATCGTTTGTTCCAAAATTAAAACTGTTATGCAAGCATAAAGCTTCAGATACACTTATTAAAAGAGATGGTTGCAAATGCAAGCGCTGTTGTCTTCATGTGCTGAAGTTTGTTTCCCACCCAAGCCATGGCGCAGTTAAAAAGAGAACCTATGCTGGCTCTTACAACGTATGTTGTGTGCAGCTCATTAAAAGGAGTTATCCAAGTGTACGGCCTGTGGTGCACAGAAGCTGCCGCAGTTCGCTGAACGCCGAGAAGGCCAGTTTGTTGAGCGCTGTCCCAGTGGCCTGACGGCCGTAACCACCACCTCTGGCGCCTTCTTGACACCTGCATGTTTTTCATCCCTAAAACAGCTCTGATGCAAAATAACCCGATAAAGGCCACTGGAGCAAGGGGTCTCATAGCTCAGGTGGAAATATCATTTCCCCCTCCTCTCCCTCTCCACCTCCTTAACTTTTGCCACTAGGTTTTTTATTATCCCATGAGACCTTGCACAGAGATGTGAAATTGCTGTAAAAGCTCTCATGTTAGTGAATAAAAACTTAACCAGACACAGTAATTAATTAGATGAGAAAAAGCTGCAAATTTGTGTGCTTTTCTGGGGGTCAGGGCTCATGGGTTTGTGTTGTTTTCTGTTTTTCTTCCATAGCAAAGGAAAGAAAACCAGGATTGCATTTAATTATCCTGTGATCCCAGGTGGCCTATGCTTCTCCATGCCTGTTAGCCACTGAATGCTATCAGAGCTGCTTAGCTGAAAGCTGCCTTTTGCATCTTGATGGGCACTGCAAATCCTCCTGCAGAGCTGTCTTTCATGTCAAGACAATATCAAGCACAGCGAAACATCACCATATGTCCTTCCCTCCACGTCTCTCTTTGCTCTGCAGCTTGTATTCCCTTACTCTGCCACACAAGCAGTTTGCTTCCTTAGTGATTTGTGTGAGTGTGTGTGCGCGCGTGTGCGTGTGTGTGTGTGTTCACAGCATCATATTGGGATGGGAGGGGGGAAGCATACTGCCTTCATTCAAGATCCTCCTTTTTAGTTAAGAAGAATAGCCACATCTGCCGCTTTGTCCACAGAGTGCCTACTCTAATTGCCAATTCCAGTTCAAATTTATTAATACTTAGATCCTTAGATACAGAAATCCTGCTTTCAGAGTAGATCACTGACTATTTCCCACCTTTTTCCCTACTGATTAGCAAGTGTCATAGCCATCTTGTTTCTTGACAACAAGAATTATTATCATGCTGCAGAGCCTAATTCCTTGGGGAGGGGAAGTTCCTAAAAACACCAAGGAAAAAGGTGAAGGGAAACAATCTTGGATCATTTTAGAATCCTATTCTTATTAACCTGATCCAATATTGGACCATGAAAATCTTCTACAAACTCTGATTTAGTGTTAGTACTGGAATTACAAAGATTAGAAGGAGGAGAAAAAAAATCCCACTTGGGAGCTGTTCCTGCTTCTACTGGAATTGTGCTGAATTTTTCATTTCTGTCCATTTGATTGAAAATTTAAATCATCTTGCATTTCATGATATTGGTTGCCTCATAAGATACAGAATTTGACAGCTTATGGCCTCAATCCATGCTGTCTTTAAAGAAAAGGTAGCAAAAATGAAATTAAGGAAAACAGATAAATGCCAAAATCCTATGATGGTGCGTTTTGTAATTATCACATCTGCTGCAAAGCATCTGAAAAACAGCTTTGGAAGCCTGCCATGCTGCAAACAACTCACACAATGAAGGGGAGCAGGACAGTAAAGGACAATTGGTAATGAGATTTTTAAATGGGCATTTAACCTTGTAGCAGTAGCTCTTACCCATTCCATCTATTGTGTGGTTCCTGTTAGATTTCCCTCTAAAAAATTATTCCCCCCTCGCTTCTTGATGCCATCTGATGTCATGTTTAGGAAACGTGGCATGGTAACAAATTCATCAGTGACAAAAAGAACGGAGGAAGGGGGTGAGGACTAACGAGCAAATTAATTCTTGAGGTTCCTGCCTTGGAAAAGCATCAGCTACTACCGCTGATGGGCTTTGTCTGGTCATTCATCTCGTCTTTCTCCTAAGGGTTATAAACTCATCTGCAAGGTTTCTCAGCATAAGGCCCTGTGCCTCTGGGAACAACTTTCTTTGTATTTTTCCATGAAGTTTAGAGTCTGAGTTGCTGCTAGTAGGACTGTTTTGTGAGTTAGGAACCTGCAAAACAGTTTTATGCTGGAAAGCATACTAGAATCACTAGCTGGAAAGGGCTGGATGAGAACTTGAAGGAAATTTGTGTTGTGAGCCCTTGATGCTCAGATTCATTATCTGTGGACAAGCATGTACATTTGCACATAATTGCATGTTCAGAGTATCATTGCAAAGCATCTTTGTGCACAAATGACTCATCAGTTATTTGGCCTCATGCTTACAAGTGCTTTCAAAGGAAAAAAATTGACAAGATACTAAAAATAATAATTAATTCCTCCCTCCCCCGCAAAAAAAGAGTTGTTTTCAGTAAATCCTTCTACAAAAGGAGCTTTATTTTGTCTAATTCCAGTGTCACCCTTCTGGCATCCTTACTGCACCAGGAAGTAAAGTACTACTTGTTTTTGAGGAAGAATAGAAAGATTAAGGCCCTGTGGGGGGCTGAGAGGGAAGGAAATCACATAAAGTATAAGCAGAAGCGCTACCAAGGCTCATTAGCAATATCCCCAACATCTCTCATTATGAAATCTTGTTTTCAGTCGTTCCCATGCTCAGACATGTTGAACTCATATCCAGTGGGCAGGGTTGAGAATATCCTTCTACCAACCCAGAAAAACTTGCAGCCTGATGGGAGATAAGGCATTCTCCGGGACAGAGAAGAAACCGACTGTGCACATTCCCTTTCCTGCGCCTAATGACAGGTTAGGAGGCACCCCTTTCTTCTCTTTTACTGCCCGTATCTTGAAGGAAAAGAGTGAACCTGGCTCCCCTCCCCAAAGCAAGAGCATTGGTATCACCACCCTCAGAAGATGCATAGTCTGGGTACAGGAAGGCACTGCCTGGTAATACTGACTAAGGCACTTAAGCCTCACAAAGAAGTAGTACATATATTAACCTCCTATTATTAGTTTTCCCCACTGGTTACCCTTGGGACCTCCTTGCTGACAGGGCTGATACTGCAGCTCTCTGGATTTGTCTTTGCAGATTCCATTCTGAGGTGCCCACTTCTCTCCAGGTATTAGTCAGGGGACCTAGCCAAGTAGTCCAGCATTTGGCAGGCCAGACACAAAAAACTTTGAGGCCACAACACAAAACCTGATTCTGTTTAGATCTAGCTTGAAGTCTTGATGAGCACCTCAGAAAAGCCCATGACTAAGACCAGAGCAGGGTTTTTGCATTGCGAGCATCCGATAAGGCCTGGAGCCAGCCGCTGAACAGAGAGAGAAGAATATGGGACAGCTGCTCATCAACTGAGTACTAACCTACTCATCAATGAGATAGAAACCAAGTAGAAAAGCACTATGAGATCATGTAATTCACAAATTTATCATACTGACCACATGGGAGAGAGATGGATAGTCTTACTGCTCATAATTCTGAAACTTTGGATTCTTGCCTTTCCAGCAATGAGTTCTGCCTTAATCTTGGTATGTTTTTGTATAAACAGAGGTTGTATAGACATATAGACATAGTGAAACAGAGAAGACTAAATCCCAGTGTACCATACGGGCTCGGTTTCCCCATGTGCTTGCCCATATCAGCCAGCCCGGGACTGACACTGAAGGAACGGTTCTTATCATTCCCTATGGATGAAGACTGCAGCTGTAACAGGTTCATACAGACTCATGCAAACACTGGCTCTTTTCTTCAGAAACCTCTGTAAGGTCCTATTATATTCCTGACCCAAATTCTTTAATAAACATTTATGCTGTAAACTTCATCTAAGGCATCTGAAGCTACTACTATTTCATATATTGCTTCAATAATCTGCAGTCAGTCTGTAGCAGACTTCTGGGAAGGAGATTTGGAAAACAACCTACTTCTGTGTTGTGTTGGTCTCTTTCTATTAATATCTTGGCCCATTTTGGCAGTATTTCTAAATATGAACAAAATATTAATCTGCAGATTAAATACTAAGACCTACTTTGGATTTGGTTGTGCTACCATAAATCAGGGAGACTGAAGAATTACTCAGTATCTATACCATGTAATTTAGATCAGAATCTGTCCAGGTCTGATACTGTTCTATTGGAACTGACGCTACTGTATTTTCTGTGACAGGATAACAATGATGTTCATGATAAGCTGTCAGACACAATTTCAAAGACAAATTTTTGCAGCCTTTGCTCCTCTCCCAAATGAAATAAGAATAAGGACCAGACTATGCTGCTCTTACAAAGTAAATATCTGAGGAGTGAATGCTACCCAGCATGAACAACAGGATCAGAAGTCAACCCAGAAACAAAGCCGAATAAGGGGGCCCAGGGACCTCCAGATTCAAGGTTGTTACTTTTGTCTTGCCCATCATGCAGAGGTGCGGTGGAAGGACACCCTCTGTTCTTGCACACCTTTTATAACTGTATTATACAGTACCAGGACTGCAATGATGTAAGTGCAGAAGAGCCATCGCTATGAATTAATTGTTTGTATGCAGAGCTAAAGCACAGAAAACAGAACTTCAGCAGTTTTCCCTTATTCAGTTATTAATTTAATTATAGGTACAGCACAAATGTGACAATGTGTGGAGTACATCAGTGCAAGGGGAAAAATGGGTGTACATCAAACTTGCTGCACCTGTTAAGCTCTTAGGGTCAGGAGCTGTCTTTAAATTTCATACATATGCAGCGTTTAGTACAAAAGAGCTTCAGTCACTGGCTGGGGCCTCCAGGCACAGTGGCAACACAAATAAGAAATGGTAACAACGGTGAAGCAGCGTAAGGGTTAATTCCTAGCTCCAATTACTGGGGCCAAAGTTGCAAAGTAAAATCAGGAAGTTCCATAGCTGTTGGTACAGGGGGATTATTTTCTGCTGTAATTGTTGTGGTAATCTTTATTTTTCCTGCTCCTTCAGCTTTTTATGTGAAATCCTAAAAGCCAATTCTTTGAAGCTGGAGACTTGGCAGAAAGACAGGAGAAAACGTTGCCCCATTCGCATCCAAGTGGTTTCTCAGGAAACAGCCACGGGAGTCCTTTGTGCTCAAGAAATGACTGAACCTACTATGTTAAATCAGAAAGTAAAAATCCTGCAATGAAACAAAGACAACTCTCTTGTCATTTGACTGCTGGAAACACTGAGCACCTGTGTGCTAATGATCATGAATTTAGACTGCTTGACTAAAGAGGAGAGGTGAAAACATGGTCAGCTCATTGGTGGAATATGAGAACTGTCCTCCCGTCTGCCACTGTGTCAGGCAGGCGCCTTTTCTTAATTCTGAGGGGAAGTGCTAGGAGATTTTTGGGAACCACTCTCTCTTCTCCTTTTTCCACCAGAGAGGCTTGCTGTAATCACACAGTGACATACAACTGCTCTGAGGAAAGCTGGCAATGGCACAGCACTGAAAATGTGCTTGAAATTATTTGCTGATAGGAGTCCTCAGGTTTCCAAATCTCAATTCCTGCTCTAACATTAATTACCACAGTGTTCCCTTTAATAGACCCAATAAATAATGACAAACAGATGGGAAATAAAACTGATGCTGTGTTTGGGTTTGGAAAACAATCATTATCACCACCATTATCACGAAAACCAGTTAAAACTAGTCAGGTGAACCAAAAAAATCAAATAAAGTTAAAAAAAAAACCCTTCCTAAAACAAAGGAGCAGGAATGAAGCTGACAAGTTCTGTAGAGCTAATTTTTACATTTAAGTCATCTGTTTGCTATGGTTGGTCCCTCTTGCCTATCTAGGATGCAAACCACAGATGTAGGCACCTAAATATTTTTGAAAATGGGATAATTTGCCATGCAAGTGTCAGCAAGAAACGGCACCTAGGATTGCCTCTGTGACCCAGCTGCGTACTTCGCAATCTGTCCTAGCTGTCCCCTGAGCAGTTCAGTTCCTCTAGTCCTATTGTGCCCCTGCTGTTCCCAGCAAAGCCCTCCTCCTGCCAACTGAGATGTGCTGGGGATGCAGCTAGCAGCCAGAAATATGGCTGTATTCACCTAATTTCCACCTTCACCTGATTTCCTATCCCCACCTAATTTCCTATCCCTACCTAATTTCCTATTTCCTACTGCCTAAGTATTTCTGAAGGGCTACAGAGAGCCAACAGGAGCGGGGATGGCGAGTTAAGACAAGTTACTCCGGGCTTATATCTCTAAACATGAACCGGCCCTCTGTGCTTGGCCTGCCCTGTACTGGTAGCCCCAACAGTAGTTTCAATCTGGACCAGTCAGCCATAACCAACTGAGTATTGGCCATTGCATAACCTTGATAAAAATGAGTCTGGTGAGCTCCATGCAATATCCTAAGGACAAATGATGGCCTGTGCTCACTGCACCTACGGAACATTCACCCCCACTTCTGGACTTGATTAGCCTAAATATGGTCGTGTTGTGTTCCATAATTTGATCTAAACTTTATTAAAACGATAAAGATCTAATGCGCTCCTCAGGAATTTGTGGGGGTAGGATGTCTTCAGGAACCCAGAGAAAGAACACAACAAAGGAAATTGTAAACCCCTGTCCATTTTTTCCACCATAAAGCCATTGTATTTTAACGAATTAAAGTTTTCAGAATAGCTGAATTACTTTCCTACCCAGGGGAAAGAAAGAAATCTAAACCTTATTGTCCAGCTAGCAGAGAGAGTTTTTGCTCGCGTTTTTTCATTAAGCCAAATAAATGTGCATATGTATGTGTATCTGTGTTTTCTGTGGATGCTTACACAATTTCACAATCCTATTTTATAGGCATTCCAGATCACTGTCCAAACTGAAATACTGCCCCAGTGTTTGAACTTGTGGCCTCTTCCTAGGGGGAAAAACTGCTGTTAAATATCCTTTCTCTGCCCTAAAAGAAGGCATTAGTCTTGCCAAGTGAAGAAGCTGAATGACTGATCTCCAGTTCCTGAGACTTAACACCAAATCAAATCAATCACTTACAGATACACAAATGTGCTTGTGAAATTGTATTCGCACAGTTTCAGAAGATTTTATATGCCATCAGGAGAATGCAGAAGTTTTATCTTAAAGAATAATTTGTGCATATTTATTGCAGCATTTGTCCAACCTTATAAAAAAAATTAATAGGCTTTAAGAAAAAAAGCTGACATTTATTTGCACACAAAAATACTGCCCATTACCCCATAGCACATTTTCCTCTTCTAAGACTATCAAACCTTTTAGCATCAGTTACGGAAACCCTGATCATCATGGATATTTAAGGGACGACTTCTACTGAAATGCTGTTGGAGATCTGAGCTCAAGTTTATTTTTCTTGCACCTAGAAAAAAATGCATTTTGTCCACTGGCATGTCATTGCTTAAGTATTCATCACAAGTCTCTAAATCTTCCTTCTCTGAGCTTTTACTAAGTCCCTTTGGACATGTGACGGCAGGGCAGAGGAACCACTGGCCTACAAACAAAACCTTTTGTATTTTTAGCACCCACCAATCTCAGCACAGAAGCAAAAATCCCAAGCTGTTTTTCTTTGGTTTTGCTCACTCCTATGGAGGGTCCCCCCAAAGCAGACATGAATCCACTTGGCTGGAGATCCTGGGAAGGCTTGCTGAGCAGCTCCTCACTCAATTTATGTAGACGGCTTTTGCAGCCGTATACCATGACGGAAGTCATGCCACAGAGAGAGGGCACGAAACATGGGGAGACACTGGGAACGTGGTATTGGGAATGAATACTCTGGAGAGTATCTGGAGGTACTGTGAACAGAGAGCCCCCAAATTCATGCCGCTCCGATTGCTGCACACCCTTCCTGCGGAAACAAGGCCTCCTTGCAGGGTCCTCAGGCACCCACCTAGAGAAGGGAGGCCCCCCAAGTGACATTTCCCTTTGGGGTGCTCTGATTTTTTCACACGTTTGCATTCCTGCGAACTCTGCCAGCTGCCCCGGGAGCCAAGTCACGATGCCGAGGTCTCATCACCCAGGGGCCGGCCCGCAGCGCTCCCCAGCTGCCTCTGCCGCGCTGGCACCCAACACCTAGGGAGCATGGTTGTGGCTGGAGGTGGCCCTCATGGCCACCTGCGCATCTCTTCACAGATTAAAGCACTCAACCGAAGCAGCACAAACGTCATGACCAAACCTTATGTTTTCACTACTCAACACTGCGTCATTTAGTCCCAGAAAATGTAAATAAAAGGGAGAGAGTGAGAGAGAAAGAAAATGAATCAGTCAGCGTATAATCCCTTCTATTTTAAGAAAAATAATGCCTTTCCTTTTTGCCTCAATAGAATCAGTCCAGTCCAAACCCTTTTTTAAGAATCAGAATAAATTTGTCGTGATGAATTTCCTTCATCTCAGCAAAGCAGGAATATTTCCTTGCTCATTTTTATTTCTATAATGTCTTCTCTAAATTTATATCAAGAGATGCACTTCACACATATATCAGGCACACAGACATGCATCAAGTTCTCATGCTTTTCAAGGTACATATTTTGACATAAAAATTGATTATATAGTAGGATAAGGCTGCAATGTGAAATTGCTTGAACCTGCAGATTCCAATTTTGAGATCCACTCATTAAAAAAAAACAAAAAAACCCCTTACTTCACACAATACCCCTTTTCCTGAAAAAACTCCCCTAACATTGCCCCTTAGTGCAGGGTTGCTTTTTAGTGGTTGAACAGCTTCTTATTAAAGCAAATTATTCATTAACATAAGGCAGCAAACAACAGATTAACTGGAAGTATGAATACTCAAAAATGGATGTAGGGAAAGGCTTGAAAAATGACCCAGCTCCTTATCCGAGCCCATTCTGTGTGTGGTCTGCCTCTGCTCCCTTTCCCTCCTGCTGTTGGTAAGAGGCTCTGAAAATGCTTTTAGTGATAAACATCCGCATAAACCAGTGTGTCATCATCATGCAGAGGCTCCAATTCCTTTCCCATATTGCTGCACTGTGCGCCCCGTATGGCAATTTCATTTTGTCATTCTGTACTGTATATAATACATAATCCCTTTCTGTGGAAGCCTATCAGCCCGTGCAGGCTGATTCGAGAAGCCTTTTGGCAAGTTTTGGTCTTCTGCTAGCTCTGACGATACAGCGACACTGTACAAAGCATTTTTCTGGATACTTTCTGACCAATCACAGCTAATTAAGTACAAGCTTGAAAAGCATTAAAGTAATGAAATGGCTAATCACGATGAAATTTCAGAAAAACTCTCCCTTATAATAACCATCACTGTCACATTTCTGGCAATGATGTGTTCTGTGCTTCATATTTTTGTATTTATTATTTCTACTGATTTCTATTTATTTTAGGATACCCTAAAAAGAGGAGCTTTTGGCTTGGATTTTTTCACTAACCACGTCTATTCCCAGCTATGCCCCAGTTATACGTCAGAAGCTACCCGTGGATGTTCTACGGGCAGTACGCTCAACTCATTTTCATGTGAATGTAAACCTCAACTGCCTAAATACATTAATTAAGCTGAGAACAAACTCCAAAGCCAAAAGCTAGTTAATGAACGTCAGCTTCATAGGAATATTGGAAAAGCACTTACACACATCATAGACTGTCAAAACAGTGGCACAACAAACCCTGGAATCCAGATACATAATCTTTTTCATTAGCAAGAGCCCTTTTGTTAATGGGTACTATCCCCTCAATTTACACCTTCAGGAAAAGACTCTTTTCAAAGCATTAACCAGTGTCAAAAGAATATCTTTTCCTTCTCACTTTTTGCATAATTATCTCAGGCAGCATTTTCTGCAAGCTTTCAGATTGCCACGGCTAGCAGTGATGGGAGTTGGAAAGTCTTCACCTTTCTGACTTCGCTCCGGTGCCTCCCTCTGCAAGCCTCTGAATAAAAGAAAACCTGGAAGGTGTCCTTACAGAGAACTGATTGACCACAGCTATAGCCAGTGGCAGCATGCGGATGGTTCTGGGGAGGAGGGGGGGGCCAGGGCCAGCACAATAAAAAGGTTGCCATAAAAAGTGAATAATGAGGAAACCCTTCTGAGCCTCATAGTACTTGGAGCAGAAAAGGTAAGCGAAACACTAGACCACACAGTGCCTGGAGAAAGAATAACCTCACCAGAGTCAACTACTGTGACCATTTAGTGCCTCTCCCAACTGCGAAATTGTGCTCATTGTGAGAAAATATTAAAAAGGCAGTTGCATTCCCTTAAAAGTTTACACAGTGGGTAAGCGGCTTGGAACCATCCTCGTTAACACTTCTCTTTCTCTCACCTTCGTTTAGCTCTGACATGCAAATAGGGTTTCCTACGGATTTGCACGTGGTGCTTTTTGCTAGAATATCTCAGGGATGATAAATTAGGTATTTAAGAGTTTACAATTATCACTTAACAGGGAACTAATTTGTAAGATTGATTTGGGGGTTGTAGGTTTTTGTGCCATGAAAGAAGTTTGGTCCATGGGCTTCGTGTACAGCTGCCTTATGCTCTAGCAAACTAATGAATTTCCTGTCAAAACAAGACGAAATCTAATGAAGAAATTACCTATGCATTCATAAAAGTCTATACCAGCTAATGGATTAATCGCAGGCCTTGAAGCTAGGAATTCCTCCGTTCTAAGCCTGCCACTGATTTCACAGACAAGCCACAAAAGATCATATTTTTAAAAACAGAGGCTCACTGGTGTGCATATTTTCAAAACCAGCTTGTGCAGCTCTTGATTTGGGGAAACTAGATATACACTGAAGTTGATGATAATTATGGGTTCTCAACAGCTTTGATGATTAAGCTCTTTGCTTACGTACCATAAATCTGATTACAGAAGTCTAAATATAGGCCTTCAGGTCCAGAAACTCTGGACTTAGTTTTCCTTTAAAGGGTCATTTTGGAAAAAAAAAAAAGGAAAAACGCAATATAAAAGAAATAAAGAAGAAAACATAAAAAAGAGATGAATTGGAAATAAACCTATCACTAATATTGCGAAGAACAATAACTTTCCAGCAGGAAGTGGAATAGGAGCCAGAGATCACAGGTAAACACACCTTATACATAAGGATTTATCAGGTAATTATAATACATATAATTGAAAGAATCATAACGCTGGCCCAGTTCCTAATTCCCCAGCACAGTGGGGCAGGGGCAGACACATGATGTCTTCCAGACATCTCTCAGTGCTGATCACAGCTCTGTATGTTTGCATATGTAATTGCTGAATTTGCATTCACATATTACCATTTACATATGTAATCACATGCAAATCCATGGTTTATACTTGCTACTATGGTTTAAAGGGGTTCTTGATCATGTAGTTCCTAGTGTGAAAATGTCATGGTGATAATTATAGCGAGTGCAAATATTCAGAGAATTTTGGCCTTTGCCGTCTCTAAGTACAGTAAGGATAAAATATGATTGCACATGAACTGAAAGAGATTGTGAACACCCCACAGTAACCCCCATCAAATCAAAGGGTTCATTTTAGAAACCACATTCACCTTAGGAGGGCAACTGGTACATGCCCTGTCCTACACTGTAAATGAATTACGTAGAAGCTGTTGCAAGATGTCCTGTCCTCTGTGTGTTGTGACTGATGACGATGTACCTTCCCATCTCTGGAATCTGCTGCACAGGAAATTGGGTGCCTACACTAAGCTCCCCTCTACTCACTTCTCATGGCTGCTCAGGTACCGAAGAACAAGGCTATCGCTCTTTCTAAATACACCGGTGACAGCACCACGATCTTGGCCAACATCCCTTCTTTTGATGAAGGCAATGTCTCATGCCTGCCTGTGGTAGAGACGTGATTACAGCACAGGCAGGGAGTGCTTGGTTCCCTGGCATTTTGCACTGCATGGGTTCGGAGGCCCAGGTCTGAGCTGATGCCCAGTGCTGGTGCTGCACCACAGGCTACGCCATGTGCCTGTGGCTTTCCTCTGCACAAAGCAAGAACACGATCACATCTCTGCTGCCTAATGCACAGTACACAACATAAACCCTATTTTAGCCTCTCTGCCATACCACGATATGTGCTTAATATATTAAATAAGAACAAATATTTAGCCATCAGAAGAGTGCAGTTAGTGCTACATGGGTTAGTACTGACAGATTAATGGTTTTACATGTCAATATAACTGCCTGACTAAATAATTAAACAGAAACTGATACATTTTTATTGCTGAGTTTTTGAAGTTGATTTGTGGAGATTTTCCTTAGTAAGTCCATAATCAGCTCCATCAGATTATTTCTTCTATGAGAATCTAAACTTTTTGGTATGGCTGAAATTCATCCACTTCTCACTTTTTTCAAGAAACCACAACCCTCTGGTGAGCACTGAAAGATTATCAAACCAGTCACTGAGCAAACGCCATGTAACCTCACATGATGCCTACGGAAAAGCAGCGTCGGTAGTCCTCAACGAGCCCATATCCTATGACAAGCTTGTTCCTTTGGCCACCTAGGTAGAGGGGAGGTTTGAAAGAGTCATAAAATAATTAAAAAGGCAACAGTGGTTGTCAGGTAACTGCACTACAAAAGTGGTGGTAGATAAATGCTTCGAATTTTTCCAGTCTCTCTGGGAGCCAGTACATGCCACGCACTCTCTCCTCTCTCCCTGCTGAACTGAGGTCAATGCTGTTGCAGCGACATACAAGCTGTGGGTGACTTGGGCAGAATCAACAGAAAAAGAATAATAGGGATAAGTAACAATAAAACAGCACTGTCAGTTAGCACAATTTGCCTAGAAGTGTAGTGGAGTCAGGAGCAGATGCCTTAGCTCAAAAAGGAGCTACAGAGTTGATGAAAATGGATACTGTAAAACAGTCTGTCACACAGAGGCAGTGCCGCAGGCGAGGTCAGACTAGGTAATCATTTTGCTTAACTTCACCTTAGATTGGAGTGATCTCTCAATTTCAGTTAAAGTGGTTAGGGACATTTGAAAACTGGAACTTGCTTAAAGAGAAGTGAAACTAGTCCCCTTTTCAGAAGCACATATGTATCCCAGGGGAAAACCACACATTCAGAAGTATGCTCTGCTATTCCCAAAATCTCTTTGCCAGAACATTCCTCTCCTCTTTGCTCCTAAAATATAACTAAGAAGGTGGAAACAGGCAGAAACAGCTGCAAAAGACAGGCCCCTGAGCTAAAAATGCTAGGTAATACCCATCCAGCCCAGTCAAACTTTGCTCTCGGGGTCCAGAGGATCAGTGCCAGTGCCTACATTAGCAGAATACTGGTCCTTCTCTGCTCTCTCAGATTTATAAGCTGAAGCCATCACAGAGAAAATGCTTGGATGCTGGCTTTTTTGGACTAACCCTGGCACATATCCTGCCTAAAAGCTGATTTGTATTTTGCTAATTAATTCATCAGTGGTAAATGTGCTTTAATGACAAATTTTTTGGATGAGGTTCAGTGTCTCATTAGCCTTAATCATATTAACCTAATACAGTTATTTATATCAGGCAGAACAAAGTGCAATACTTCACCATAGGCTGTTCTTCTTTAAAGAAGATACCAGTGTGGGAATAAAAAGAACCTGTACTGCTTCTTGCTAGTTGAGCAGCATGAAATGATAATATCAGACTAAGAGGAAATCACCACCCCTGTTCCTTAGGGCTTTCCATTAAAAAATTCAGCATGGTGGTGAAGTGGTTTGTCCTCACAATTTTTTTCAGTCAGAGGACATGAACATTACATACTTTTCTTACAAATAAATTTGTACAAGCCTTTACACATGGTTGAAGATACCAAGTAGACAATACATCTCATAATGTTTAGTTTGTTTGGGATTGCATCAGATGATTTCCCAGGTGTCTTAGTGATATTATGATTTTGCTTTCCCAGATAGTGGAAGAAGCCTGGGGTGGGGATAAAAGGAATAAGAGAAAGCTCATTATAGATTAAAAAAAAAGAAGTAAAGCTGATGGGAGACACCCAAGAGTAAACCAGGCCAAAGATTAAGTTTAGTCAAAGACTGTCTCTCATTAGTAATGGATTCATTGCCATTCTCTGGCTTAAACATGTGACACAATCTGTAATTTGTTCAGAAGCTATTTCTTAGTCAAACAAGGCCTACTTAATTGTTAAGTTTAACCTTAAATATCAAAGCTAGGGTACAATTAAGCACTTTAATTAGGACTACTCTTAGGAAATAAAAGGAAGCTTCAGGTGGCCAAGTTTGCAGCAGTTCAGCACTGACATAATGCCCTAGGTGCAGTGCTGCTTGCTACCGAACCTCGTTTTCAAACCAATCAATCCATAAAATCCCAGAAGATCTGTAACACAAGTGTCCTTTCATTGTCCATCATAGCATCTCATTTCGTTGGGTGTTGTGACTACAGAAGACTTAAACCAGTAAGTTCCCGTGTGGTTACTCCACTCTCGAGGATGCTTGCAGCTCCGAGGCTTGGCAAGCTCAAGGAGCGTGAGTTGTCCTTCTGGCCTGTTTTTATTTAGCAACTGCCATTACACCAAACCTTGAGTGTGTGTATACACGTATGATTTACTGGTAACAAGAACAAAGCATTCATATTGGGAAACTCAGTTATAGACTCAAATCCATGTTTAAACTTCTAAACAAACACCTTAAGCATGGAAAGAAAAATACAAATCAATAAGCTTAGCACTGCAGTCACCATTATAATAGGATATAATGTAGCATGGGTGCCTGGCTTTAAACACTTGGGATAGGTCTTTTAAAACCAGCAGGTCTTTAACTAACTTGAATAAGAATTTGGCATTCACATTCTTCCTGCAGCTTTGAAAGTCGCATCTCTAAGTTCATTAGCCCTGGTATAACAGTTGTGAGACATTCACATATCCAGAAGAAAGACACCATTTAAAAGTTTTGAAGTGCTAAAAATTAATTAGTCAACTAGGAATAACACAGAGGTGAACTGCAAATAACCTTAATGTGGTGCAGCCTTCCTGATTACTCTTTCTTCTTTTTTAGCCACGTATAAATTTTTCATTTTCCCAGCAGGAAAATAACATGCCTCTAAAGCAATCTACTCTCTCAACCAAAATTTATACTATTCTACCGAGAGTTTCAGAAGATGATGAAAGAGACTGATTTTTCAAAAGGAATACTGAGGTTTGTAGTAGTTTGACTCTGCATTACAGAAAGTGTTTAATACAGTTTTGAATGTGTTGCATGACATTTTATGAAAGTTTTCCCCATTAAATTTTCAGCAATGCCTAATGCTTCAATATTCCATTTTTTTAATACGTTACTAGTGTTCTCTGTTTCATTTTAGCAGGTCAAGAGACAGAGGGGTAAGTAACAAGGTAGAACTGACACAAGCCTTCAGGCAAGATGATTAAAAAACAGAGCAAAATAATGGGCTGGTAAAACTGCATTCAACACTAATACAACAGGTCTGTTCTTCAAACTACCACAATTGCCAGAGGTCTAATTATCATCAGAGTCTTTGCTCTTTAGCTAGCTCCTGAAACAGATTTGCAGGGACAATGTTTCTGAGTCTTGAACAAGAGAAGATTTTGAATAAGTTAGCTCATCACTGACTCCTAAAGTGATTTTCCACTCATCTTGTCCAGGGCTACACTCATTCTCATGATGAAATGTCATGGGAACAAAGTCGCAGTGCCTACTGTGCTGGTTGCTAAACAAAAAAGGTGAAAGACAAATTAAGGAGGTAAGCTCAAGATTGCCGTCTCCTGCTGCTTTTTTCTTGACCTCCAGAGTCCCCCTTGCTCCAAAAGGCATAAGTGTTCTGTTCATACTGCCCATATTCTGTAATATTTTTCATGTTTGGAATGCAAAGACCAAAGTCGGAGTGAAAAGGGAGTGAACCCAACTGCCATTTGTTGGAAGGAAAAAAGCTGCTTACCCCCACAGATGTGATGTTTGTACGACCTACGACTGCAGCCTGTGCTCGGCACTGGACAGGAGGCGATCAAACGCTCAGCTCAGCTTGCAGGGAATCAAGTGGATGGTGTCTGCAGAGCCACGACTCACCACCTCTTCCCTATCTCCCAGGAACCCTTAAAACATATTAGCCATGTATTTCCCCCATCACTCTCCCCCAGGCCTCACTGAGGGCTCACTAGGCTGGGATACCTCTGGCTGGACTGGCTCCAGCGAGGGATACGCTAGCTGCAGCACAATCTTGGGCAGCGCACTACCTGCCACTGCTCTCTGCAGCAGGCACCCAGCACGCCACACGCTCGCAGGGGCGGACAGCCCTCTGCTCTGCAAACAGAAGTATTCACCATCACAGGTAGCGGGCTCCAAATGCAAAGTGTCTATTTGTGTGAGGATACCAAGTGTGGGCAAAGTGAACCTAATGAGGATCCTGGGCTGATCATTAATTTGCAGGGTAGCTGCCTTCAGCCAGTGACATTTTACACTCGGCTCTTCATTCCCCTGAGTGCAAGAATTAGGTGTCTTTCTTGTGCTTGTTGTGCAAGAATTTGAAGTGAAACAAATGTGCTGTTGGCCTGCACTGAGACTTAGAAAAACAGCGGGAGGATGAGACACAATGGGATGCAGCAGCTAAAGGCGGCTGCCTCCAGAGCCAAGCTCCTCTGCAACAGCATGCAGAGCAATGGCTGCTCGAGCACTCAAAAAGGAGAGCTAGTTAGAAGCAGATAAAGATATTCTACAAAAAGGTCTCCACACGGTGCTAGTGTTTATCTGACTAAAGTTTTTCCTTGCCTATTATTGTTATTCCTCTTGGTCACAAGGCGAGGGAGATGCAGCTACTGTATTTTATGTAACAGAGTTTCTTGAAATTCTGGCTTGTGGGAGAGCATGGCAAGGAAGAAACATGGCAGTTCAGACACAGGCACTCAAGCATGATTTGCCTTTTTTTTCTTTTTTAAACATGAAGCTTTCTGTGCCATGCTGTGTTATGAATGAGGTTTTCATCAGCAGACTGCTGGTAGACAGCAATGTAATGAGACTTGATCCTGAAAGGGCGGCGGAGCTGCTGCTGCTTGGTGAGTGCCGATCCACTTGGCGAGCTCCAGCACATCAAAGCTAAAAGGCAGACAACAGTAACAAGCCCCATCAGGGATGACCTGAGCCTACCTCATGATATCCACCCCTCTGAGCCTAGGTTTTAGTAGAGAGTCAACAACTAGGAGATAACAATGTTTCTAAAAAAACACCTGCTTTTCCTCTCCTCCACTACTGAGCTGCACAGGTTGGTGCAAGAGACAGCCGTTGTGGCAGCCTCCTTCCTACGCACTGCTCCTCTGGGTCAACTTTCACAAAACACTCTGTGATCCAGCCCTGCTCCGCCTGCCTGGGGAGCCCTGAGCACCTCGGCCGGGCCAGGGCAGCAAGGATGTCCCAACACCAGCAGTGCCAGCTCTCAGCAGCCTGGGAGGAATGGGAGTCCTCAAAGTGGGCCTTGTTGTCCACCCAGGGGCTTTAATGCCCCTTTGATGGTGACAGCAGTGCAAAGTGGCATTAATCAAGCAGAGAATTTAGCCATCCTTAGTGCTTGGATTTAATTTCTTTTTAATTTTGCAAACATCCCACTAATCTGCTTGTTGCATCATCCCATCTTTCCCAAACAGGGGAGGGCCAGGAGGGCTCTGCTAAGGAATCCAGGGCCATTTCTCCCCTCTCACCCCCATTCCTTTTAAGAGGGAAAGCCAAACCCACGCCCCTCTCACCCAAGAAATCCTAACAACTAAAAACCTTTCAAAACCACAGAGCAACTTCCCAGTATCCACTATATACAGAAACGGTGGTAGACAAAGCTCCATGGTTAAAATATCTAGAAGAATAATGAAGCAAGAGCGCTCTCACCTCTGACAGAAAAAAACTAAGTCCCTGCTGGCTCCCTAGCAGAGGCGTTGGGTGCCGGGGGCACCCTTTTCCACAGCATGTCCTCCTGCTATCTAACTGTGACTTGTAACCTCTGTAAATCATTGCCACCGGTCTCAGCAAGGCCAGGGGCTTAGTAGGATTCACGAAGTAATTAAACATTTATGTAGACAATTAGACCATCCACAGCAATATTAGATAGGCTAAAATTGTAATTAGGGATACCTCTTCATGCTTTAAGGCATGTTAAAGCCGGTTCCTAGCCTCAATCCACCTGACGGCGTGTGTTTATGCAGGCAAAGAGGTGGGATGGTCGAGGGCTGAGGCCCACGTGAAATCGAGGCCTTAATGACTGCACTGCTGCCTTTCACTCGGGCAACCTCAGCTCCGTTTTCATGATGGGTTTCACAGTTTCTGGCCCCAAGATCATTATCACCAGTCCAGATGCCACCTCTGAGCTACACGGGAGATGTAATGAGTCTTTCAGACAGGCCGTCCACAACAGGCCAGGTTCAGCTCTCGGTCCCCCTGCCGTAAATTGAAGCACTAAAATTCAGTATTACCTGGCTTTGCAGCCATGTAACTGAGAGCACATTCTGGCTAAAAGGCCGCAGCGCTGAGACGCGACAGCGCGGGGATGCGTGGGGACCCTGCCCTGCCATAGGGCTGCAGGCTCCATCTCCCACAGCTGCCAGCAAAAACCTTTCTCTTCAGACCCACACTCCTTTGCCATCCTAATGGGCACATTCAGGCTGCATGATAAAGCATTCTTCTTCATGGGAAAACGGCATTCAGTTTGTGAACTTAGAGGGGATTGTTTGCTACATTTACTGTGGAGGTGAACAGTTCACTGGTGCTTTCATGCTCACCCAAATTCACCCACACGGTATTACACGGATTACTAACAGCGATTCTTATTTTTTTAATTGTGCATGCACAACCAAGGCATTAGACGTTCTGCTATAAATCTGAGACTGAGTGAAGAGGCGACATCTTTTAAATTCATGGTGGGAAAGGTCAGAAAAAGCGGAGCATTTTTCACAGACAGGATTCAGATCAACTGTAAAACAGAAAAGAAATAAAACCGTTTCCTTTTTTTTTTTCCTCCTCCTCCGCCATCTCTCTGCACTATAAACCCAAGGAAATGCTGAGTCTTACTCATTTTTTCATGGTCTTGTAGTTCAAGAAGTAGAGCCCATTTGACTCTCAAATATAGGGGAAAAAACCATTTCTAAACTTGTCACCATTCTTTCCTCTCTCTTGTTTTTTTGCGACTCAGGCTCACTGCCAGCTTTGTGCCCGTGATTTTCAGCACTTTATCAAAGAAGATAAATGCCCAGATTTCTACAGAAAGCAAACACGGCTTTCAGTCACACCTGTGTAAAGCCAGTTGTAACTCCAGAGAGGTGAAGAGCGCGACTTGAGCTTTTCACCGCCGCAAATGACACCGGGACGCGAACCGGGTGGACCTACTTGAAAGAGAAGCGATTTAACTAGGAGATGCTTTGCCGCCCCCTTCCCTTTCCTCCCCGCGTGCTTGTGGATGCAGAAAGCCCTGACGGGAGAAGCGGGCACCGCACGACGGCTGGCGAGGAGACCCTCCGCAAAGGCACCTCCGGGCCGGGCAGCCAAATCTCTGTGTGTGGCACCTGTTAGTTACGCACAGCGGGGCTGTCCATCATCCCTTGTAGCAGCGCCACATTTTCATAGCACACCGTGGCACAGGCAGGGGAGAAATTACTCTCTAACTATGAGACAGTGAATGAGAAAGCCCTGTCCCTGCTTCTGCTGTCAGACCACCATCTGGGATGCTGTACATCAGCTGCAGAGGGGGAAGGGAACGCACTTCATTTCCCCAGCAGCTGCCAAAGCTTAGACCTCAAAACAAACTCACAAGCATTTCTCTTTGCCTTATACCCTGTAAGAGCCAGGAAAAATACCGTTTCGGAGTAGACGGATGTTTGAAGAGAAATGTGGAGAGTCCCGTGCCACAGAAAAACATCACTACATGGTGTAAAGGGGGACTGTGGTCAAACAAAGGCGGTATGGTGTCTATCCATTTAGTGAGCCGGTGACCAGATCACAAAATGGATAGACAGTCATTTCAAATGGTGAACTGCAGCAAAACGGCCTTGTGAACGCTTGGATGGGCTGTTCCAGCATGAGGAACAGAAGGAAAAAGAGGATATCAAACACATGGAAATATAACAGAAGAAAACACACCCAGGTCCCTGTGGCTCAGAGAGCTTTTGCTTCACGTTACAATAATCCTGAGGAAATCTGAGAGTGAGACAGCACCTGGTTTTCTCAGGTCTTTCAGCTGGAGGAGGGAGGACAGAAGACTTCTTAGAGATCTCTACCATGCTCACCTACATTGCCAACCTAAAAAACCCCAAAATTTCGTCCTCTCTGCTGAACTAGCCTTTCTTTCTTCCGTCTTATGTCCAGCTTCACTGGCCTCTGCGGCTCATCCTGCCACGCCATTGGACGCTTATCCCTCATCTTAGTGGACGGTGGGTGCAGCTCCTGGGATGAGGACACACTCATCCTGCTGCTGTCACCTCCAAAATGGGACACCACCTAATATTTACCCTTCACGACCTGGCAAAAAGACAAAGAGTCAATGACTTCTTGCTCTGTTTTCTGTGGCAAGGTAGTCATGGTTTTAAGGTCACTAGATACCTTGCTGAAATACACTGAATACTCTATTCAAAAATTAAGCATCCTTTAGTAGCCATTACTGCTAGGCATCTTCTGAGACTGAGAACTGCACTATAAAGTCAGGCCCCAATTTAAGACCTTGATATGGTTGCAGATCCTGGAGAAAGAGACAGAAGCACGATGGGGACTAATGTCATTTTTTCTAGGAGAAGGGTAATCTGTCCTGTTGAAGAATTCAAGACAAAGCCTCTGTATTTTGAGGCACTGTCTTCTTGTTATCTATTTTCCATTCATTCTCACGACATCTTTGTTAGGCAGCAGTGCATTGTTAATATGGGAAATAAAAATGGACTTATCAGGGAAGTACTGTAGTCCCATTTACCAACGTGAGCAGAAGCACACAGCAATTTATGAAGCTAAACGATTTACACACTTTTCTTTGGTCTTTTCTTTTGACCTGAAATGATGGTCAGAAATCCTACAGGTCTGTGGCAGACATTATCGAGAAGGAAAACCTAACTCCAAAGTGGTCTTTCTACTTCCAGCTCTTAGCTAGCACATTTCTCATGAGCAAATGCAAACCCAGTTTGTTCAGTTATTTGAAGGGACTATGGCTGTGTCACTGGGAAAGTTAACTGCAGTGAAATTCCTGATTTTCTCACAGACAGTCAAATAAGTAAAATGACTAAAAAAAAATGTCTTGCAGAAGTGATCTTGCTACTGCTAACTAGTAATTGCTAATTGAAGTGTAGCAATTCTATTAATAGCACACATAACAAAGGATAGCAAAAACTAATGAAATGCAAAAAGCTCTTATAGAAAAATTAAATGTTATGATCTTCTAAGCTATTTATTCTGTGACTGCTAAACAGGATGATGTCAAGCCTTCAAAGTATGAAAGGAAACGTGCAGCAGGAGCTAAAATGCTATAAATATCCACTCCATGTGATTTGGATAGGAACTATCAAGTTTTAACCAAAATCCTGAGAAAAGCTTCTCAAATTAGCAATTATTCTTGCATGTTCAAAGCACTGCTAGGGGGCTTCAACTGCACGATACCACAAAGGCAAGGAGCCATGGGATGTAACTCACACAATGTTTTCAACATGTTAATGTTTGTGTCTGTTGATTTTGTTTTTTCTTCTTTATCTTCTTCGAGTCATATAAACAGGCTACACCTAGAGTGCATTATTAGAATGTTTGTGTGTCTTTTTTATTTAGCTGTGGATTCTAGTGGCACGTTTAAACCATACCAGCTTTGTTCTTGTGGCTTATATTGTCACTAAAACCCCTTGATCAAAATCCAGCCTTGTATTATCCTGTTGGGTATGGTTTATTTGAGGAAGCCAAGAACTAAATGATTGCATTTCCCTCCTTGTGAAACCACTTGAACACTGGACTAAAAAGCCTGACTTATGCATTAAGGAGGAATGGCTGTTCTCACAGACCTAGTCCTAGGCTTTTACTTTTACACTACATACAGGCTTGGGGGTTAAGTTAGTAATCAAGACAATACATTGGCTTAAATTATAGGAAAAATTATTTATAAAATTAAAGTGAAAAAATACGCTCAGAAGTTAAAAAGCTTTCAGCTCTGCAACTTTTTCTCTCAGCAGAGCTTAGTATTATGATTAATGACTCTATTCATCTGTGTACTAGGCACTCTGCAGCACAACGAAGACACGCTTTTTCTCCCAAGAGACTGCAATCTAAAATCCACAAAGTAGCAGTGGTCAGGCATTTGAGGCTGAAGTTGCGGAATTGGGACTGTTTTGAACCAAGCTAGAGGCAACGGACGCTACAACACAGAACAAAAATCTCTTCCTCCTCCCCCATCTCCTCTATACATACATAACAGGAAAAAGCTAAGGGCAGAAGAACATGAGTAAAAACAAAACTGAGATTACACGGTCACTAAAGAGAGGCTAGTGTCACGGAACAAAAATTAACTTTGGTAAAACGGCGCCTTTATAAGCATCATGACAAACAAGCTGTGATTTGCATTTGAATGAAGAAAAAGTAACAGGGAGAGAATATTTAGTCAAATTGATAGGTAACATTTGTATACTTGTATTGGAGACCATTGTTAGGGTGCATGAATGAAGAATCACAACCTACTTACCAGGGAATTTTTTTTAAAGCAATTATCCTTTAAAAATTGTCAAGATATTTAACAGGATGTTCACACTAGGAAAACATTGGCCTAGTGAAAATGATCTGCCATATTTGCGCTTTCTATGTATGTGTTTACCAGGAGCACAAGGGACATCTTTTGCTTTATAGTGTCTTTCCAATAATGAAATTAATGCCTAATTGCATATGATTGATTTGATTCTCCCAGGTTACACAAGGCACCAAGGACAAGCATGGCAGGCTGATCTCTATCAGTCTCCTCTGCGACTCTGGAGTACTCCCATAATGATGCACGGACAGCCAGCTGTAGCTCAGTTACAGCTCAATTAGATGTCACCATTAATCTAAACTTGGAAAACAGGTTATCAGCTGTAGCAATTTTAAATGGTGAGATTTAATATAAAATACTTTAATTATATTGTGTTCTGTCATATAAACTAATTAGGAAGCACACACAGATACACACACACGTAGACAGTGTAGAAAATAAACGAGAATCCACAGTAAGTCATTCATGCATATGAAAATACCAGGTGTCTGCCCTCCGGTTTAACAGCGTATTTCACTGTTCTCAGTAAAATCACCTACTTTCCTTTTCTCTCTTGGGTATCAAACCTGCTTTCTCTGTGACATGGGCAGTCCTATGCTCCTTTTGCCTTAGCCACACTTGGTTGCCAATGCTATTTCTCAGGCTTGAGTGAAGCAACATGCTCACACTCTTTGAGGCTACCGTGATTCTCACCCAGGGAAGAACAAAAATCTGGTATCTAAGAGGCTCATAGCATCACCTATACCTCTGATGCCTTTGCATTGCTCTGTGCAGTGCTAGTTTCCATTCACACCAGTCATCTAGAGCACGTTTCATGGGTGCTACTGATGAGGACAGACTGAAGAAAATGCTGTACCCCACTGGGGTTTGAGAGAGTTTACCTAAAAGCGCAAGGATCCACTAGGGCACAAAGTGGGGGAGATGCGAATGTTGTTCAGCTGTACTGGTACATTACAGCTGAAAATAAATTGAAAGGTCCCTTTGTCAGGAGCTGATGTGTTAGTATATTATTAAAGAACTCACTACACGCCTACAGCGTGTGTATACAAACACACACATATACATGTAGATGTATATACATGTCCCATAGTGGCAATGTTACAAAATATTCTCAAAACAGTGAAAAAACATTTCAAGGCCCACACCCCATTAATGTCACCTCTGACAAACATTTAATATTAAACTCAATAAAGAGGCGAGTGAGTGAATTCTCCTGCCCTAGGTCATAGAAGAGGTCATATTATGCGATGTAAAGGTTTCGTTTGATCTTAAAATCTATTAGTTGACCTTAAAGGGATTAGGGTGATTTACATCACCTAAGGATCTGGCCCTCTGCTTTCGTTAGAGCTAAGTAAATAACTTGCCACAAGGTAATTCATTAATTTCATTTCCATCTTCCCCTCCCCTCACATTTGTGAAAGTCAAAAGGCAGCTTGCTACTTGTGGTGATTTATTCCTTAGTCAAAGATACTCAGTCTGTGAATAGCTCTGGGGCTGGTCCCAGCACGCTGCGTGGTAAGCACTTGCCAGGCAGAACCAGACCTGAGCAGCCGGTCGTTTAAATCTCATGGCAAGCTGTAAGTTATAAGCCTTTGGCAGATGACACTTCACGCATGTTCAGCAGAGATGGGTCGGGGCTGGAGAGCCAGTTTTTGGAGCAGTCCCCTGTGTTGCACGTGCCACAGCTGACAGCTGCAGCCTGAAGCAGCTGAATTTTCTGCACCCTTCCCGACTCCGGGAGCCACGGGGGCAGTGGAGGCCAAGCTCTGGAGCAGGAGAAGCGTCTCCAGTGCTCTCCCTGCTGGCACACAGGCACACAGGGCTCACACCGCAAAGGGGCAATATCACAGCAGCTGGCAGAAGGCTGGAGCATCCCAGAGCAGGAGGGGAGCATCCCCATGGAAAGGGAATGGGGAGCCAGACATTGGGGGGCTGGGAGGTGGCGAAGCGCTGCAGTTGGAGATTGGCTCACTCTGGACAGGAGATTTTGGGCCAAGGTGGGACAAAGAGAGGGAGCTGGGAGGAGGGAGAGAAATGACGGGGGTCTGAAGTGGCAGAGCGGAGGGAGGGCAGAGCCAGGGAGCAGCTGGCCAGGAGCCAGGGACCTGGGAGGCAGACAGGCAGTGGCCTGGGATAGGAGACAGACTCAAATTAATCTGTTCATAAAGCAACTCAGACCATATTAATGCAAACTTGTTACATTATATACCCCAAAGAAAGAATGGGGTATGTGACATTAAACAGACTTGGTACACACCTTTGGAAAGGCTGATTCGCCCTTGTCCCTGATGCAGAATGAGTAGAAACTAAAGAGAAAGCATTAACATGAGGACAAAGGGGAGAAAACTGTTTGCTAGATTCATATGCACTTTGCACAGGTGTGAATGACCACGTAAAGCATGTAACAGTGAGGAACTGACTCGGGAAGGCCACTAGATTAGAAGACCGTGTTATTTCCAGTGCAAATGAATTATGCCAATGTGTTTTTTCTCGCTAGCGTCAGCAAAAAAGGTGTTTGTTCTTAATCTATTTTACGCCAGAGCCTTTTTTTCTTCTGGTTTCTTGCCTTGACTTCAGTTCAGCGCTGGGATCCTGCCTGCTCTTTCATCTAGGAGCCTGCAGAAACCTTGATGAAAGAGGCTGGCTCTCTTCCTACGCTCTCGTACACCCCCCCTCAGAGACGGCCACGCACACCCGCTCCGGAGCACAATAGTTTTACGCACAGGATGCTCTGCGTCGCGAGGGCAGGTCACAGCCCTGCACTTGGCACAGTCACCTTCAGGGGACATTTAAGGAATAGGTTAGCTGCTATCAGTCAAAGTCAAGCATCCTGGAAAAGGAAACGATAGTCCCTAGTTTTGCATCAGGAAGGAATCTCCCATCCTGAGGAAGAAAGATTAGCTTAGCTGTGTGTGCAATTGCTCAGGAATAACTTCCCAAATTACAATGCATGAAAAGTTCCCAATTTAGTGCATTATGAGAGTAAGGGGACAGGGCTGCATGCAGATTAAAGCTCACATTCATTATTGTTATTAAGTAGTCTAATTTTAGAAAAAGGCTATTTTACATGAACCAAAAGTGCAGCAATGTTAAAATATATTAAGTAGAAATTTGAATAATAAAGGTCATATCTGCCTGCGTCTCTTAGAAATAATATGCTGTAACGACAATACGTGATTAAGTTCTGTGTTGATAGAGCTGGCAACTGAGTACATTTTCTGAGTATCTTCACTGGATACACACACATACACAACGACAAACTCTATACACCTGACCCCATTTCACAAGAAAATTTAATGATACTTTCATGCTTGCAGTAGTGAGTGAGCCAGGTAGGTAAGAATCAGGAACCCAGCTACTGGGACTGCGAGAAACCTTAATAGGCTGGAAAATCTTGGGAGAACTGAACTGGAAATATTTTAAAAACAGGAAAGTAGAAGCAGTGGGTAATATGGAAGGAAGTTCAATGCATAAAGAAAGTCTTGCTCACCAAAAATAGGAATATTGCACAGTGAAGGAGGATACAATAGTTCTTTGTACTGTAGTCCAGAAATATATTGTGTCTTATCTTTGTAAAAACAATGATTCGGCTGTGCTTCCCCACTGCCAAATCTCTCTTCATTCAAAGACGATCATTTATCTAGGCTAACTAGAAATGAACTGACTTAAGAAAAACTAAAGACATAAACCCTAACCCCACATACAACCAGTGCAGCAGGACCTCCACTGACTAACGCTCCCTTCCTTTGAGGGGGGACCCTTGCCAGACGAGCTAGAAGAAAGAAGCGGTCATGCTGATGTGGGCAGCATCCATAGACAAAAGGCCAGGGGCATTTCCTTGTTAGCCCTCCTTTTTTTTTTTTCTGCTCCATTTTTTTCCTTTTTTCCCCCTCTTTCTTAGGTCCCAATAAAGCAAGAAGCAACATAAATGGGTGTACAGAGGTGTGCGCTTTCTGAAACACCAGCATCCTTATCTCAACGGTAAGATTTGCATCCTCCTGGTGTTACCCTTCAGAGGAACAGGCCCTGGCCACCGACCCAGGGAACTGGCCCACTTGCCTGGCAGCCTGCTCTGTTCCCAGTGTGATCCTTACACTGCAAAGGCTCAGCGTAACCCTCCTCGGGTTTCAGTCCCTGGGCTGTAAAGCATGAGCAATAATCATTCTTCCCACACTTTCCCTGCACTGCTTATCTAGGTAGTAATCTCTGCCAAGCAGGCTCTTGCACGTATTTTTAGAAAACCCAGCACAAAGGGTCTCTGATCTTAGCCCTGGCCAAGGCTATCTTAACATAAATAAAAATGTGAGATTTGTAAAGATGTTCCCTGAGGTCTATTCAGATAAACAGTATGAAAGCAACCCCCCAAAGGTATTCAAGGTCAGGAAAATTCTCTCTTTCTGCTGGATAAATGACTTTTTGCAATGTGAGTTCAAAATCTTTCATATAGTCTTTCTTTCATTACAGAAATTGTCTCTTCTTTCTGCCTAATTAGAGAACGTTAAGTCAACCACTTTAAGATGGAAGGTATATACCTAATGCTTGTAACAGCGCCAATGGCTATTAGGGTTGGCTGATTAAAGAAGCCATAGTTCTCGATGATAAATGGCTTGAAGTCTGAGATAAGTCAAAGGCACTTCCAAAGAAATCTTTCATGTCATGGAAGAGGAAGCAAATTTGAGAGTGGACATTAAGGATTGTTATTGGATGCTCTTTACAACCAATGGTACAGGAAGTTCATTAGTTGTTTTTCATCTGTCTTCAGTAAGCTAAATCAGCTGGATCTGATAAGAAAAAGACACATGGGAGTTTGGCTCAAAATATTAAAACAAAACAGAGAAAGGAAGTATTACTGCTGATGTCAAGGTATGCTACCTGCAATGACTGTGTGAACACAAGAAGAGAAACAAATGCAGTTGCCAAACACTGCACACATATTTCATGGAAAGTCATCGAAAATGTGCTTTCTGTTACATTACCTTTGGAAAGGAAATATATTTTATGGGGAAAAAAATCAGAAACTGGATTTAAGCTAGCCTGTAATCTCAGATAGAAAGGACATTCTAAGGAGGCGATGATGACACTGCAAGTTATAAGAAAGAAAAGAAACAGTTCCTACCATAAAAAGCAAAAATTCTGAATCTGTGCTGGACTGGATCAGAAATTCTTCAGAGCGATGAATGAGGAGGGGTAAAAAAGGCTTAGCTAGGAGACTATTTCTCCTTACAATTTCATGCATCAATCATTTTTTCAAAAGAAACTGGTAGGAAGCAGTCTTTTCTGTGAATAACTATATAGGGAGTTAGCTTGATTCTCCTCTACCATGCATCATGCATAATCATTTATACCTGCATAAAACGTGTCCGAGTCTGTGCAGGACATAAAAAATGCAAGATCTCTGCTCATGTTAACAGAAGCATTTTGTATGTGCTTTTAACAAAAAGTGAGGCAAGAGCTAATCATCATCTTGCCATGAAAACTTCACTTCCAGTAGCCAAATGTCATGCAAACATGCTTAATTTCTCTGAAATGACAACTGCATTAATTTACGCTGTGACCATCTCTGTAGCTAAAATCTTTTTGTTGTAAATGAAAACAGCTAAATGTGCAGTCAGCTACTGATACAGGCCGATCGATCTAAACTGGCCTGAAGTTTACCTCAGTATCTCCACATCCTCTCTAACCAATTGTCTTTTATCATCTTTGGTGTCTCTGAGGCTGGAGCTTAGCTGGCTTTTTCATGAGGGGAAAAAAAACCCAAAACACTGTGAGCTGTGCCCATGTGGAGCATCTCCTTCAAATAGCTTATTGTTATATGGGACCGTGGGTCACAAGCCCTGGCCAAGACGTTCGCTGGTAAAGATGGGATGTTCTCTGAAGACTTTCAGTCTTGTTTCCCTGGGAGGCCACCTAGAGAAATGCAGCCACAATGTGTCCCAAACAAATGAAAGCCAAATCTTTTCTGCAAAATTCAACTGATTTATGAATACGTCAGTGAATTTTTAATGTCATTAAAGATTTCAGATGAGAGAAGTCATTCAATAAATCAGGATAACAAAATGATCCAAATGGAAACATTTTGGCTCATAAATGTTTTGCTTTTGATGACATTAGAAGGCTTAAATTTTTGTCCTTCACTTCTGCTATCGTTATACTTTATTCACCAAAACCAAAATACATTCCCTTTGGATGATGTCTAAACTGTAATATTTAAAAACAGCATGACACTTCTCTGTCAGAACTCCTATAATAAAATACATTATCCATCTCCTTCAGCAGCGCACAGAAGCCAACATAAAGCCGCTGCAAGAATTAATTTTCTGGGCTGGTTGGCATTTTTGAGCTGTCTCTCTGAGAAAATGATCCCCTTCTCTAGCAGCCTAACACCCACTGCCAGGTAGACCAGGCGCAGTCCAGTAAGAAATATTGCTCTGCCAACTCCAGCCTTTTTGTGGCAATTAGAAAAAGACTAAAGCAACAGCGCACAGCCGAACATCATCAAACTATGAAAACTCATCTCCATATCTGCAGTTTGCTCCTACTTCCAGTGAGGGATGTTCTGCATGTTAAACCTGGTAGCACGTGAGGCCCAGGTAGATCAAAACGTTCCTTCAAGCAGAGAGCATAAATAATAAAAATCCCTCCATCCTGAGTTCCACTTAATTCTCACACAAGCCTTACACAGGACATAGGTGTCATGTGGACCTTGTGAGCAGTGACGGATCACATTTCTGAAGTAGCACGCAAAGGGCAAGAGCTTGCTGTGTCAAAATCTCCATGGCTACTTTTTTTGAAGTCGTTTTGTTCCCCGCCGGTTTCACCAAGGAAACATGACTGCTATCATCACGCTGTCTGCTTGCTCGTCTGGCATCTGCCACCTCCCCACTAGCAACTCTGAACCTGTCAGCCAATTTCTATCAAATTATCAAACAGGAATTTCAGAGATACCAAGTCACCACAAGTTTCGAGATAATCAGGGACTGGATTTTGTCAGTTAGTGCTCACTCGCTCGCTCCTCTCGCTGTCTCTCTTTCTCACTTTCTTGCACTTGCAATTAGTAAAACAGCCAGTCAACATGATTAATAGGACAAGTCAGCAAATGCAGATACCTGTAAATTAAGTGTCAGCCTTCCTGTTGATTTGGCAAGCAAACAGGCAGGAGAATCCTAGCTGGGGGTAATGTGATTTAAATCAGGAAAGGGCACAGCAGGGCCACTCGGCAGCAAAAAACAGCAGTCCAGAAAGAACAAGCCAAGATTGAATGGGGAAATATCCACATTAAACTACTGCATCTCCTACAGGAATTGCCCGTACTGCAATCAGTATTCAGACAACAGGTCGCTGTTATTGCGCGGGGATTTGGGGCACTCCTGCAGACCTGCTCGAATAACAGCAGTGATCTGTGACAGCCAAGAGCCTTACAGCGCTGCCCTCGGCATGGATCCTGCTTCCCGTTCCTGTGTATGCTGACCTACCGGCTGCTCCCAGAGGGTGGCTGGGGCAAAGACTGCCAGCACCGTGCTGCTGTCCGCCACTGTCCCCCCATGGGTAATAACAACAGGGCAATAAGAAGCCGAGAATGAGTCACAGCAGCGGCGTCACCATCAGCAAATGGTTGAAGGGTACAGTAGCGATGATGCAGTTTTTACTCTGCTTCTTAACAACAAAGAACAAACAGTGGATTCCCCACAATGCTTCCTTATGAGTTTTCACTCCTCACAGTCCTTCATCAGAAGATCCCTCCTTTTTTCCTATTTTCTCCATCCTCAGCAGAGGATTTGTTCTGATTCTTAGGGAAGAAGCCAGGAAGGCTCCAAGCAGAGCCTCTTGCTGTTGCTCGGAGTTGACCTCAAGGGCATCCTCTTCCTGCCCACGATTCAAATGCCATTGCCATAAAACTCCAAAGCAAAAGTAGAGCAAACCTATGCTAAGCTAAACTCAGGCTTCCTCATGAGCCTGGTGAATGAGAACACAGAAAAAAAACCATATATATACAATCACAGCCTGTATTTTTGTGATGAAGGTAACCAACCTTTTTCTTATCAGCTGCATCAAAAAGACACTGGATCTGGCTGTTTCAGCTGAATGTCACTGTGCACTGAGAAACCCACAGTGATGCTCAACACTGACTTTGTGTAAACCCTACAGTAGTGGACACTGAGTAATTCTCCTTGTAGCTTAATTAAAACTCTTAAAAGTATTTATACATATCATGTACCCCAAAACACTTTGCAGAATTACTTCCTCTTTTCTTTTCTTCTACATGTTTACTGTGCTCCGTGCCTTGGCATCTCAGTTCCTTGTGAATCCAAAAAGTACAGTTATATAGAATCTTTCAGCAGAAGAAAGTTTTGGTATTTCATTTCACTCATGACTGCACCACAGGCACAAGCACATAGGGCCTTATAGCCCTCCCAGTTTCCCCTTGGAGGAGTTAAAGGTTGGCTCCTTGCACAAAAAGTTAGGAATTGTTTGCACCACACATGCCAGAATCTCCTCTAAACATGTATTTCTTATACTGCACAAGAACTGGATAGGGAGTAGGATGGACAGGCTATGAGGAGACAAAGAAATCTAGTCTACAAGAACAGGAAGGCTCCAGCACATTTCAAAGACAGGTAGAAATTCTGATCCTACAGTATTCAGTAGCTCTAAAAATATCCTTCACTCAGTAAAACAGCAGAGCTTCCTTTCTCTCAGATTAAAGAAAAGGTTTTGAGTGCTCAGGTAAAAAGAACTATAGTGATGCCTTCCCAATCAGAGAAAAATATCAGCTGCTTCTATCTCCTGTATTGTCAGCTAAGTAATGACTCATTTTCTGCATTGTTCTCAGTATATGGAGGACAACAGGAGAGTAAACCTTATCCACAGGCTCCTGTTACACAACTCAATCAGAGAAAGACATTGTGAAACACAGGTAGTGCATTCACAAATTAAAAGCAGAGAAGGGGGCAGCAGTGACAAAAGGTGCGCATGCACCCAACTGATTGTGCCGCTGCACTCCCAGCCGCTCTGGGAACCCTGGACTGGCTTAGAAAAGGCAGGAGGCGGATGTATGCAGTACATCTGCTGGTCAGTTTAGTGCCTGGAAACTAGTTCTTTAAAAGCAGCTTCTTTTTCTCTTTATTTATAAGTGTAACCTGCAACTTTTCCCAAGATGGGCAGAATAGGCTTTTTCTGCAACTTTATGTTGACTTTGTGGGCATTCTTGAGTGGATCCGGGCTTCTGGAGTATAAAAAAGCTCTGAGAAACTGCACACAGCTCTCACTGTACAACCCCCTGCCAATAGCCAGAAAAGCAGAAGCACAACGGATAGCAGAGTCACACCGCTTTCTCAAGTATATCCAGGTTGTGTGACTCTTGCCTAGACAGTCAGCCACGTCCCACTGCCAGCACGCACGCATCCCAGCTCGTTCTCAGCTTGCAGTAAGAAACAACGCAGGGCATGTCTGCTGTGCCGGGGAAGAGGGACACTACTGTTCGCTTCGATGCTTGGAGAACTCAGGAGAAGAGATTTGTTGGGCTCTACACTCAGAAAAGATGCTTCATGGAGGTGTGCTACCGATGAAGCAGAGGCCCAGAAGTGCATAGGAGCAGCACCTCTGGCTCCTGAATAAGAGATGAGATTTAGGGCTGAAATCCAAGGGTGATAGACCAAGGCAAATCTCTCCACTGCGTAAGAGTGAAGCAGTAGATATTCCTTCTGGGGATCCTTGAAAAGCTGCTCTCCTGATAAGGTTCCCACCTAGCTTACATGTGTCTCTGGTCCCACTCCTGTTGCCTCAGCTCCCTGTCTGGTGAACCGTGCTCTAGGCTGGGGCTCCTCCTAACCGGGAAGGAAAGGGCCTTGGCAGATCTACCTGATCCCTTAACTGTTATATGAAATCAGGACTGATGCTACGTCACCTGCTAAATTACAGTAATCGGTTTCAAGTTTCTCACTGTTTTACTTCACTTCAACTCCTTGCACTAAGATCTTGATATTACACAGATTTGAGTAATTTTGTATGTGCACTGCTGTGATTCTGCTGTCACACTGCATCATACACCCTGGTTATAACACATACCCTGTGTAAGATGAATTTGTGATCCATTTCAGAGATTCACAGAGCACTGACCACACTGCTGAATCCTGTCTTGCAAAAGTATGGAGGGTTCAAAACTCTGACAGCTAGCTCTTGCTTATGCTGCTAAAAATCTGTTTTATCCTGCGCAATAAACCATTTAAAAAGGCATGGTCATTTCTGAGGCACTGCGTAACTACGCTTTATATACCACCAATTCGAATATGTTTTGCTGGCAAGAAAATGGGTTATGATTATTTATATGCCAACATCTATTTGTTTTCATTTAGAACAGCAAATGATTATTCAGATAATACTGAATAAACTGGGAGCAAGGAAATTTCCACCCCAAGTGTTAGTATTTCTACCTGAGAAGAAATACAAGCAATTTGGATAATGCATGATGTGTCCACTGAAGTAATGTCCCTGTTCCTGGCTTTCAATGAGGATTTGCAATTAAATAACTTCACAGGAAGATATTAGAGGGAAACAAAAAAGTAGCCAACACAAGTGGCACAGAATACCCACAATAATCATTCAGGAAATAACAGCTTCATCCTGGAAGGTGCTGGGTGCCCTTGCTAAGACCTTTACTACTTCAGGACTGAACACTAAAAGAGAAGTACCTGAAAACGACCTTTCAAGACTGAAATAAGAGTCCTGTGACTACCTAATCTGTCATTCCCCTCCCTTGCCAAGGGCCCGCGTGGGCTGCTTGCCATCTCAGAAGCTGCCCACGCAGTTTGCTAGGACGGCCTGGTCAGCCTATCCGGTCCTATCAGGGCTGCTGGACATTATTTAGGAAGGCAAAATTCCTTTTTTATCTATTTATGCAGTTAAAACATATGTTCCCTGAGTTTGCTCCAAAGGACAATTCACTTCTATGCAGACAGCTAGTACAGGCCTCACAGGCAATACTGAAGGGCATCATTTGAACTTAAATTGAGTCGGGATATGGAATTTCATGCGATCCTGCTGTCTTCCTGTGCAAGGCTGCAGGACTGATCACAGCCAGCCTTCTAATGTATCTATCTACATCCAGGGAAAGCTATGTAAGACTATATTTAGAAGAAAAATAAGACTTCATTTGCTTTTCGGAAATTTGAAATTTTCTTGATCAGCATATTAATGAAAGAACCAGTTAGTCAAATACTTTTTAAAAAATAAATTATTTTTGCAAGACTTTTCTTATTAGGGCAATAGTTTCATTGGGAAAATGCAAATAATAATAATAATAATAATAATAATACATTCATTAAATACCTGAAAAATGTGCATCTAAAATTGCTTTCCTTCTAACTCTGTTTGCATATATCATTAAGAACAGCAAAGGCCAGGTACGGACAGGAGACTCATTAGCAATGAAATATGATCAAAACCAAGATTTACTACAAATGACACAAAAACTTGAGGAAGCCACCTTTTGCATGGGCAAATTAAGGTCTGCCATTCAGTTAAACTGACAGGACTGTACCACGTAGCAGAAAGGCAGAGAGGCAGCTCTCTGCACAGTACCTACCACTGCTCGTTCTTATCCTCGTTATAACTTGACCTGAGGCCTGGAGGAAAACTTTTTGTTCCCCCCATCCCCCCCCCCGACCGTAATGAGCTTGGTAGATTTGTACTGTAATGAAAGTGCTCAAAATTGATTTGCCTGCTACTGTTATAAAAGTTCCAGATCAAAGAATTCAGCATCCACCCAAAATGGGGTTAAAATGTCTTTTCAAAATGGGATTGAGTAAGAAATACAGCCCCCATCAGGCACACTGATCCCATCATGTTTATTGTGGCTAACTGTAAATCATTCACAAACTACCAGATGGTGCTGGATGAATTTGAGAATCATTATTTTGAGGAATATTCTGAGTTCTGATTGAATTTCAACCTCATTCCACAATGTTTTTACATTGTTCCTTCTATCACAGTCATGGGCACCCTCCCATGCTAATTTGTAAAATGAATTTTACTGAATACCATCTAATCTTATTGCCATAGTTACAACTAAGAAATTGAAGATTGCTACACTGAGCTGAAAATAGCTGACTTGATTCAAAGAAGGGGGCTAATTCTTATGCAAATCTCAGTACTCAAATACAATCTCTTCTTCCAAGAACAATGGGAATTTTGATCTCCGCAAGCAAGGCCTTCTACTGGCTTTTCATTCTAGCAACAATCTGCAAAAAAGGTTGAATGAAATGCATAAAAAAAAACGGTAGAAGCACTGTACTGGAGTCTAATGTTTGGCATACATGTTACTTTTTGACAGGGAAAAAGAGTTAAAGTAGCAGAAGTGCTTATCTTGTTAAGGCCCCTGGTTGTTAAGGTTTGTGCTCCTGCTGCCTTGGACAGCGGTGGCACAGCAAGCCCCCCCCCACCCGCTGAGCCCCTCCGCACGATCCTGCAAACGACCAACAGCGAGGGGTTGACTGGAGCCAGGAATGCCAGCATTTAAGCTGCAGCTCATTTTTATACCCTTGCTTTATGTTTATGGATCACACAGGTTTTTTATATTATGGAAAGAGGATGCAGAAGTTATATCACATGTTACTCCAATTACCCTTCATTTGAGCAGCTGAAGTTTCAAGAGAGATATGGCCAAAATGCCTCTCCATGGGTACTGTGCATGGGGACTCTCGGCGGTGATCAGAGGGTACGGGAGGAAAGATCCTTTCCCTGTGCACAAGGGAAGGGTCTCTGGATGCCTGTGTGGTGATGCCGATGACCCTTTCCCTTCCCTCTGAACACGGCACAGCAGCTTACAGGACGGAAGCATCTCCTGACCCCACCACAGACCCTCTCCTGGCCCCACCGCAGACCCTCTCCCGTACTCTGGAAGACATGGCCAGTGTCATCCTCCCCCTTCCCCATCTCCTATGCAAGTAAAAACAAACATATGATGGGGGAGGAATGAATAATGAAAGGAAAACAGAGGAAAAGAGGGAGGAGAGCTTAACAGAAAGGAAGTTTCAGAGAGGAAAATAAAATCTATCTTAGAAAAGAGAGAGGAAGTATGAGGACTTGCAAAGAGATTTTAAAGCAGGTATATAAAACTAAATAATAACAAACAGCTAAGGGGATCCAGGCAAAAAGGGGGAAAGCAAAACAATAGAGACAAAGTAAAAAAAGCAGATGGAAGAAAGAAAATAGACTTACTCAGTCCCTACTGAGTTAGACGTTGAAATCTATTAGCATTTTCCTACATGCGACATTGTGCATATTTTCTGGCTGAAAGAAATCTCATTCTGTTAGATGCAATAATCTGAAATCTTAACAGACTGTTACAAGAGTAACACTTTAACAAATAATGAAGTCCTAATATGATGCTGCTTTACTGATGAAGAACCAGGATAGGAGATCACAGGCTCAGTCCTGTAGACAATGAGAGTTGAGGAATACAGACCTTCCTAGAGGACATCACCTCACAAAACCAAGCCCCATGTGTTAAAATTACTTTAGTCTTCTGCAGTACTGGCTGCCCTTTCCATCACTCTTTTATTCCACTCTTTCTATTTTTGGTGAGGCCACTACCATGGCCTCACCATGCCTCACAAATATAGCAGCAGAAAAAGAGGAAACATTTAAGTTGCTCATTGCAAGCTACCATTATGCCATCTGAAATAGCAGGGTCTGCACAGTTTAAACCTTAACTTAAATTAGATCTTTGAACATGAAAGAGTTCAAAACCGGAGCAGCTTTCCCGTGCAGAAACGTCTGAGAAACCTCTTGCTATCATCTCCTGCAACATGAAACATTAGACCACCTCCACGTCTGACACTACAAACAGTAACCGTGACTGCAGAGACGAGCAGCATTTGGGGGTGTCTGCTCCACACACGTTCCCATGCACGAGGACAGAGTATAACCAAATGTTGACCTTGGGTACCCAGATCTAAGTTAAGCCATTCCCATAAAGGTGATTTCAAGTACCTTTTGTTAGGAAGCTTTTGCTCATACAAAGAATCATCAAAGCATTATGAGCTTCTGACTGAGCAAATGTTAAGAATGGGGAGATCAAATACCCCCTTCTTGAGAATTTTTTTGGAGAGGAAGCTGGTGTAACTCTTACTTCAGCTGCTGCTAGCTGGCGCTACCCCAACCAGGGGCAGGGAATACCCGTCCCAGTACGGAGTACGGGGAGTGCTGGTTCAGCCCTTCTCAGCAGCGTGGGCAAAAATTCCAGTTTGCTGCTCTGGAGGAAGGACAAAATACATTCCCAGGCCCAGACATGAGTTTGTTCCCCTCCTATCTGTTTCATCCCGGGCTGCACAGAGCCGTTAGTCACCACCAGGCCAAAGCAGAGCCCCTGCCCCTTGCCCGGGCGAGCCTGTCCCTGGGCAGGCAGCCCCCTGGCGCCTGGGTCAGGGCAGCCAGCTCAGCAGCGCCTTGGGGCACCTTGTTCCTAGCAGGCTGCTCTCCTGCCCCCAAAGCAGCGGTGCCAGCTGTGCAGAGCCTCAGCACCTCTCCCAGAGCTCTCCACAACCCGCAGCGGCTTCCCGAGGCCGACGCTGGCTCCAGCTGCTCCCCTTTCACTCAGCAGCTGCGAGACTTCAGCAAAAGGATGGATTTTACCCGGGGGACGGTAGCGGAGACTGCTAAATAAAAAAAGATGCTGGAAAAGCTGTGGTGTTTGATGTATGCATTGGAAATTGACTCAGGCCAGTTTAATTTAATGAGAAATTAGCTAAAAGCCCCAGTTCATGGATATTTACATTAACTGAAGCTAAACCAAACTATAACATCACAGTGAAAATATTTCTGGAGAAAGACATCAGCTGTACTTCTTTAGACTTTTATCAGCCAAAATAAGAGCTACAAAGACAATATTTTGATGGTTATCGTAAGATTTATCAAGTTATACAGACCAACTGACTAGCACAGTATAAATTGTAGAAAACTATAGCAGTCAGAAATAGAAAGGGAGAGGAAGTTTTGACAATGCTGGGGGTCTGCGGAGGCCACAGTTTAAGCCATTTTGTAACCAGTTTTTAATAACATGCTATATTAATGGTTTCCATTACATTGTAAGTGTTCCAATTAGCATTAAAACATGTGTGTGCTGGAGAAAGAGAGAAGAGGCACTCTATTCATGTATAGGGCAGGATGTAAAAAATTCTTCTAATATTATATCCTATATTATGTGGCTGAAATTAAGATCCTCCTCTCTCTACTGTTCTTTGATGAAAGAAAAATAAAAAGGCTGAGAAGAATCTCAATTTTAATATATTTTGTTCTCTAGATGTTGAATGCTTGTAATTTAAAAGTGGTATCTTGTAATTGTGTCTTGTGTTTTGGCAATATTTTAATCCTATTATTTGCTTAACCTCTTACAGCCATCAGCCTCTTATGGAAGTACTCACATACTTGAAAGATGAACACCTGGGGAAACGTTTGGAGACTCAGGTTAAAGGTCTACTCATAAATGACTTGATCTGGGGAAGCTGTCTCATTTAAGTGGCTTGTTTACCAAGCTACCTGTGGGTAGAGACTGTCATTTGGAGATGACTTCTGCATTTGGTATTTCCTGGTGTCTCCTGAAAACACTGGGGCATTATTCTAAACTAGGTGGAGTCAAAATAGTCTTATTGAAGTTTATCAGACTCCTAGTATCTTCAAGAGAGATAATATGGTTTTGATGTATGGTCATCAGGTCTGGGAGCTGTTGTTACCTGGACAGTACTGCCCAGGAAATGACAATGACCCATCAGCAGTTTAGAAACTAGATGGCTGGTTTCATAGCCAAGATGGCTTGAAGCCATGGAGATGCAATGACCCAGGACAGCTTAGGCTGGTAGGGCCTTTGGAGGTCAAGCCTGCTGCCCAAAGCACTGCCAGCGTCCTAGTTACATGAGGCTGCTTAGGGCTTCAGCCGTTCCCACGAGATGTTAATTCCTGTTAATTGCAGGGTCCCAACATCCTAACAAAGAACTCATTCAAGTATGTGTTTGACTGAAACTTCCTTTGAATGCAGTATTACAGAATTCAAGTTTTGTCAGCTTGTAATGTTCCTCCAGTAGCGTTCACTTAAAGGAAAATCTGGTTCAGTGACTTCTGGTCTTTGTGGCTTCCTATGTAAAACAGCTGAATATTTCTGATTGGGCAACATTTAATGCAAGTGGAAGCCCTTGGTAGCCTATGAGGAAGGGCTGATTTGCAGACCTCTATGTATTTTCAATAGAGGCATTCAAGACCCTTTTGAAATTCTGTATGCAGGTATTGCTGTGTAGCAATTTTAAGCTTGCTGACAATAAAAATATTTAAACAGTGCGGTGTGCAAAAAGTTAAAGGCAATGTTCCGCATAAACGCAGTTCTTATCAGTGAGTTTTACTGAGTTAGATGAGATCAGTTTATGACAAAGTGAGCAAACTATTTCAGTAACACTATTTGTCCTCTGTCTAGCTTATGCTGAGATTTCATCTTCATTATTACTCGAGCTGAACATGAATAAGCATGTAAAAATATGTGATCAGGAGAAGAAGCATCAAGATGCTACTGATTCTGCCATGTCACAGAACTTTTTTGTTTTCAGCAGAATTGGACAAGAAATTCTGAATTCAGTTCAAGCATCGGTCCACTGTCACTGGCTAATTTGCAGTGGTGCTACCTTAGCTGTTACACTGGCAACAGAACTATCATTTTCTGGAAATAGATTTTACATCCATTCTTCTTACTCATTTTGGGGAAGCACTGGAGAACCTGACATTCAGGCACTAACAATGGTCTTTTATTTTGCTTTTTACATAATCCTCAAGTGTCAACTTGTTTTCAGCTAAAACATTGTCACAGGTTCTATGCATGTCAAAGACATTTTCTCTCACTTAACAAACCCAGAAGCTCTTTGGTCAAGGTCTCAGTTTTGCAATTGCTATCTGTGTTCCTTCCTTGCAGTTCTAAATTATGGTTATTAAATGAGGAGAAAATATCAGAAGTCAGCAATCCGGCAAAGCTATGGTTAATTTTCAAGATGACATGCCATCAAGGAAAAAAAGAGAGAACACTAATAAGAAATACAACAACAGACAAGCCCTCTGCCTCCAGAAACGTTCAGAAAAATGTGAGCAAGTGCTTTTGGGAGATGATAGGGTCCATAAATACTCTGTGCTGCTAGGGTTTCCTTAAAAAATGCAGGAGCTCCTACAGCAATTCAGAAGAGCAGGAGAAAGGCAAGATTCAGGGGACCTTTTGTATGGTTATGGGAGACGTCACATGCTATGGGACATTTGCTTCTACTTGGTGAATCCCTTTGAAGTACTCACAGACTGACATGGGTCCACCGACCACATCCTGAAAACACTTCAGCTACTTTGAGAAGTTTTTGCAACCAATCTCTGTTTTCTCAAGATTTCTGTCACAGATTGTTTTTCTGAGGGGAAAAAAAAAAGAAAAGAAAAAAAAGAAAAAGTGCTTCTAGCCTGAAAGAACTGCATGTGGAAGGTTCTTCTGTTCTAATGACAGATCTTTTCAAGAAGGTAGAGCCAAGGAAAGCCTCAGACACAGAATTTTCTAAAGAAATACTCTAAATGGCTTTCAGTTAATTTTTGTATTTTTGTTTATATTACAATTTTGTTGTGCTATCATGCTTTGAACTGATATTTAATGCTGACTCGTTTAAAGGTGAACCAAGCAGAACTTCCCAAGTATCTTTCTCTTATTGTGAGTGATATGCATATCTACCTATTTTAATCTGCTTCTACGTATATTCAACAAATAATCATGTTATTAAAACTGTTTGAGTATCTCCAGACAATAAATGCTATAGAACTTTGAACAAGGTTGATGCAGCTTGTTTTTTTTAATTAGTATGCATATTTGTTGAAAACTCATTGTGTAATGTAAGCCTTGTCAAACACATTCTGCATCATCCATTATATTTGGGCCACGTCAAGTGCACCACAGCACTACAAGTAGATATTAACAGTATAGCACTGTAAACAACATTACTAAGTACTTTCAATTCTCTGTGATATACTAATTAACAATTTTGTGAAAGGATGAACAGCTTTGTTGGGGACTAAACCAAATGCTTATTGACATCCAAGGAAAAATTACTATTGACTAGACTTCTAATAAATGCTAATAAAAACTGCTAAGTCTGTTAGGATTTGCTTTGCTCTCCTTACATGATCAAAACGAGATTCTCTCTGCCAGCAATAAAAATCCAGGCTTATGTGCAGAGCTAGGCACAAGCAGCCTGGAAACTGCTATGCTGCCACAGGTTTAGGGACATCAATAGATGAAGGCAGTGCTGCCAAAAACATACATCTGTCCAAACTGAGAAAGCATGTAAAAACGAAGATACACCCACATCAGTGAAATGTTGATGAGCAGGAGTTTAACTGTGTTGAAACAGTGTTTCGCAGGGCAATGGCAAGTGCGAAATAACTTTATGAAGCTGCTTATATTTGCAATACCAGACTCCTGCCCCACTGTTGTATTACCTAACTCCCTGTAAATATGTGTTTACTGCTGTCACCCTACAGAGAAAGAGAAAGGTCACCCAGTGCATGCAACACTTTTTATCCTATTAGTTCTGCCATGGAGCCGCAAACAGACCAAGACAAATCTAAGATGTAGAGCCTGAGTGTTTGAAGGGCGCTCGGTGAACTCGGTGAGAGCAGGTGTTGGTCACGGCGATACGGCAGGCACATTAGAAACCTCTTATTCGTGCAATTAACTCCACATCTCCCTGTAGCATGAAATATGGGTGGTTTTTCAGGATTTGCTACCGTGCTACTCTGAAGAGAGGCCAAACTATTACGGCAGTAGTTGGTCATTTCAAAGCTACTACAAGATTTTGAAAAGGATATTATCTTTGGTCCTCGAGATTTTAGTCAATCTCTATTAGCAGAGATCAAGGGGCAGTTTATTCTGCAGGGACCTAAAACTTTCCCTGGAGCATCTGAGGCTGACTGCCACCAACAGGAGACGGAGTCTGTGTCACACGGACTGCGGGGCTGATTCGATGGGATAAATTTTGTCCTTCTGTGTATCTGGGAAAATAGACCTATGGGAAAAGGAAGATACTTTTATGTCTGCAAGGGAGCTAAATGAATATTGCCAAGAAAAGGATTCTTGAAAGATTCCTCTGCATTTTTAAAGAGATTTGACTCAGCCGCGTTTGTCTTTTTGTGCATCTTAAGCACATATCGAAGAAAGGTCATGAGAAATCCAAGGTAAATGAGCTTTTTGTACACATTCACTGGGGGAAAAAAAAATTATCACCTCTGTCTGTTTGTGGATGAAAAATCTGATGTGGGGAGACCAGTCACAGAGCTCCTGTTTCAAATGCTGAATGACAATGAAGTGCATGAATTTTGACCTACTGGATAAATAAGAGCGCTGCAATTTATTTGCGCCCAGTTAAAACTGCTTGTGATCAACACCACTTGTCATAAACAACAGCACCAAGTTCCTTTGATTCCTTGACTGTGTATGCACTATTTAGTTAATCCTAAATCAGATATGCTGAAGTTAGATGCTGTATTTTAATCTATGTGTATGCACTGGATACAAAGAATAAAAGCAGACTTTTGTGTACAGGCTTCTTAAATTAATTTCTGGGGAAGGAATAAAGAAGCAGAGAATGTGTTCACTCAGGTAAATATTGAAATCATATAGATTTGTTGAGGCAATTAAATTGATAAATGCTGCCATTTACTAACAGTAAAGACTCTTTTTCAACAATTCCACTAGGCATAGAAGAGCTTTTGGCTTGAAAATACACATTCCAGCTGACTGTACAGTTTGAAAAAAGACATAAGCCACTAAAGCCTGAGGTTTTCATATATGCATTCCCTGCACCAGAGAAAAGAAATGGTCTTGAGAGTGACCTGTTCCAGTAATCTACTGGGAGTGACGCAGAAAGACAAGGCTATAAATCCAGAGCTGTTAGACATGCAGAATGAGTAGCCTTAGCCTGCTGGCAGCTGTATACAGATTTTGAGCAGTGTAAGAGCAAATAGTGCAGCTGGAGGACTGCATTGCTCACAAGCAATGAGGTCCCTAATAGGCTGCACTGTGCAGGAAGCCAAGTTCTCCTAGAGAAGAAGCAGAGTTGTTATAATGACCAGCTGTTGCTTCCCCTGATGACTCAAGGCTAGTGTTAAAGAAATGAAAGAAGTTGGGTCCCACTTGGAAATCTGCTGTCCTGGCAGGTAGTTCACCCAAAGGAAAAAAAAAAAACCACCCCACTTTGCACCCTAGGAAATACTTCTCTGATCAGTGCAGGTGCAAGCAGTCTACTGATGGGACCACTGAGAAGCTCCTGATAAGAGTCTGAGGGACAGGATGAAAAAATATGTTTTCACTACCCCCAAATAGTTTTGGGGTTTATCTTGTTAGGAAGGGGCTGGCTTAAGCTTCACATCAAGTGTTTTTCAGAAATCCTTTTCACTGATTCAAATGCCAGTAGGTATCTTACCCCTCTAAGACATTGCCATACCTTTGTAAATTAGAGATTAGGAAATTGACCCCTTGCAATTTCTCTGGCATGGGTATTTTGTTCTATATTTCTTAATCCCTGTCTTTTTCACTCTACTTTTTACAATACAGAATTCAGTGCTCCATGATGTGAAGAATGATTCCTTTGTCTTTTTCCCCTCTGTTTTGTTCTTGGGCCGAACAGCTCAAATGTGCTTTTATATTTTGATGAGCTCATGGGTTTGATGCCTTAAATAAGGGGAAAAGAAGGAACTTGCTGATGAACTTGATTACACCAAAAAATTGAGAGAGACAATTTAATTTAAAGGTTCCATCATCACAGATTCATTGGAAATACTGCTGATCATAATGAATTTGTTTAGTATTCATAGGGTGCTACATACATTTCCATAGATTATACTCTTGTGAGATATAGCCTCACTTGACCATTGGCTATTCCTAGTTAAGCGAGTGAGAGTAAACAGTTTTATCAAATGGCAAACTCCATCTATTGCCAAGTGTTTGGGGTGCAATTGTTATGCTTGGCTAGCCAGATATTTAGCTTCTCTCTGCTACAGAAGTGACTGACCTCCTGCATAAACATGTGTAATTAATCTCAGGATTACAGCTAACCAGGAGGCTTGTGCACGCTGCTTCTATCCTTTGTCCCTTGATCTTTTCCTCAGTCATTTTGGCTGCAGTAAAAATTACAGGTAACCTTGCACAAATGCTAGAATTGTTGTTCAGGGCGTCTCTATAAGGATCATTAAGATATGTGTTTACTAAGGTGCTCTCTCTCTTGCTTCCTCTCAATGGTACCAGGAATCTGAAGTACATTGCTGCCTGACTGCAAAAAGATGCCTTGAAAAGGTTATGCACAGCATCTTATAGGATGTCATCCTTGGGTGATTCTAACTCCTGCTTAGGTCACCTGATTTGTCTTTTTTTCCTTCAAAAGTATATGTTCACAGGTGGCACATATGCTAAGATTTAGCAGCAGAAGCACACTCTTCTGGGAGTCAAATGTCACAGCATTTTTCTCCCTTGATGTGTTTTTCCTCATCTAAAAGCTGTAAGCTCCCACAAATTCTCCAAGACCATTGCAGTGAGAGACAGAGGTACAGAAGAAAACTAATAGCAGAAAATGGAGAGTATAACCATAAATGGCCTGCTGCTTACAGGCTAATTTTCGCAGTCCTGAGACTGAGGAATATTTACTCTCAAGAGCAACCCACTACTTCCTGCAGTATACTCTTATGTAAAAGCAGCAAAGGTTATATATATAACTTCAAGACTTAATTCGCTAAGTGGTGTCATTAAACCATTATTAAAAAAATCCTTCTCCTGATAGGATTTAAGTCCCCTTTTTGAACTACAATAGTGACAAAGCTGCATATCAAGAAAGTACCTATTTATATATATGCTTAAAATACACGAAGTATTTATGTCTATGCTCTTCTATCCCCTGCATCTGAGTAATGTTCAGAAGAGATGGAGAAAGCAGGAGTCATTGCTAACTGTCCTAGTGCTGCCAGCAGCAATACTATTTTACCAAAATGTAAGTCAAAATAAGAGCAGCTACCATTATTTCAGCTCCAAGCAGTGGTGTTGCCATAGCCAGCCTGCCCTAAACATTGCAGTAGCACATTGACAGGATAGGTGGGTTTTGAATGAGTGAGGGGAGAAGATTTGGGCAGACGAAATCCACCTCATAGCAAAGGACAGTGAAAATAGCCCAGCTGCCCAAAGCATCTCCAGTAGAGCTGTTGCAGTGACATGGGCTAATAGGGTCACCGAAACCATGCTAATGTCAGTTCTCTGGCTCCTTTCCTATTGTATCAAGGCCTATCCACGCTGGCCTAATTTCTTTACGGCATACATAAATAAGAAAGCATGAGCACTCTTGCTGAGCTGTCCCTGCTGCATTGCAAAGCATGGCAACTACCGCGGCTTTGTTCTGGTTCCCAGAGTCTGCCTCCAAGTCTCTCCTCCCTTTTTCTACGTATCATTGCCCAGAGTACTATCATACACATCAGAATTTTCCTTAAGCTTGCTCAGTCAAAAAAATCAGCAAACATGGATGACTTAGGACAGATGTTCTCCCAGAACAGCTGGAATGAAATTGCATAGCAACAACAGCACCCTATCACCCCTTCCTTCAAAGAGTTTGTAGGGAATGATAGTGTTAGTTTTTCACTCATTGGCCCTCACTTTGTGCAAAGTGGACTGTTCAGCCCCTCATGGGTTGCTGCTCTAGATGATACTGCTGTGAAAGCCAAATTCACTGGCCAAACACATGGGAATATCATGCAATGGTTGCTTGAGCTAAGTAGTCACCAGCCTACACTGAACTTCAAAACACGTCTGTCTAATCATGGTTATGACTGATCTAAGTTAAACGGGCAGTTTTATGAATACTGTCTAGGCAAGACCATACTTGAGGGATCTGGTACATTGCTGGCTAGACAGCATGGCTTTGTAGACCAAAACAGCATTACTGTGGCCATCCATAGCACCTTTAATTTTTACCAGGTAGATTATGTTTAGTAAGTAATATTTTTTTTGCAGCTAGGAGGGAAGTCACAGATAACTATTTAAAAGCCAGACTTCACTCGCTGTTTCTGGATGTTCAGATTGCCCATGGTATTTTTTTATTATTATAAGTTCTCCTTGAACCACTGGGTGACTTCAATTATCTGTGCCAGGAAACCTGCATTGAGAGACCAGACCAGCTGAGGTAAGTATCACAGATTCCCAGCCCTACACGCTGAAGATGCACACACAAATGGGATGCGGCTAAATGACAAGGGTCTGAAGCAGAGATGTATGTCAACACACAGTTGGTCAGGAGCATAAAACCTTACAGCTTCATGCAAAACTTAGGAGAGTGAAATAGCACACATCCACATAGGAACCCCCCCCCCCCCAAACCCTCCAACAACACTACTCCCAGAGGAAAAATGTGTTGGTCTCACAGAACTCGCATAAACAACAAGCCAGGATACACATGGATGGCAGAGCCTTTTCTATGCCCAAAGCAGTGTCTGACATCCCAAGGATAATTCATATTCAGGCATGAACTTTAACACCAAACTCTTAAATATTACTCTCTTGACAGTTTTGCACAGACCCATCACTCTCATATCCCAAAGTAATTTTCTTAGTACCATTTTTCTGCAAATATTTATGGGTTAAGTATTGAAGAAGCATACAGATCATGTTCAGATAAGTTTTTCTGATGAAATAAAACAGTAGATTAACTTCAGTTTTTATTACATTTTGTTTACACGTACAGTTAGGAAGTAAGGAGTCAGCTTTGTTTGAACTCAACATTTACAGCTGACTTTTAATTAACTTTTCTCCATAATTTTCTATATAGTTCTTTTGCTGAATAATACTTCTATTTCACAATGGCTGTAAGGGAAGTCAGTACAGCATAGAGCAAAAAAATGCCCCTATAGTACTGAAACATTGTATTTACAGCAGCTCTCTGCTGGGAGACTTTTCAAAGCAGTCAAACAATAAATACATTAGAACACCAAAATGGGGCATCAGGGGCCAAACCTTCATCCCACTGAAATCAACAGTTGACATACTGAATAGTACTAGTATTTGGCCCTTGAAACTATTCAAACATCTTTGGTTCAAGCAAAAGAACAGACTATTACTGCAAATCTAACCTTCATTAAATTTTCTGAGCACTTAGATCTTTGTATGAATTGGGGAATAGGTTTTGTTTGAACTGAATAATACTTGTATTTGATTTTTAGAATGATTTTTAACGTAGTATTCCCTCCAGATTTCTATTATACTCAAGGAACATGAGTGAAGCTAATGAACTCCCATATACATAAACTCCCTTAGAGACCAGATAGCCAAGTGGATAACAGCACTGCTTCTTGCTTCAAAGGTTGCAGGTTCAACCTGACTCAGTTCTGTTTTAATTAAACTTTCTATTTGCTTCCGTACAAGCAAGTATATATAAATCTCAGCCACCATTAAAAAAAAAAAAAAAAGGTGTTCTACATTTGCAGTTAGACCTGAGTCCTTTTCTTTGTGCATAACATAGAACAGAAAAAGATCAGGAACAGTTAGCACAGATATGTCTTTATCTTAGTGCAAAGCCACACCACTGTTTAACAAAAACTGGGCAACTTTCTGATTCCTAAAATGTGTTTATTGGAAAAGAAGAGGCTCACCACAGGCTTTCTGCTTTCATAAACCCATTTAAAGCATATACGGACCAGGAATACTGAAAGTAGCATGACATGCAAAGAAACAGTGAATTCACGACTAACTGTGGAGCCTTGTGATATTAAAGATTTGAATTGCTGAAAGCATCCTCACCACTAGGCAACGTCATTGGGAGTTTCAAGTGTACAACATCTTTGAAAGCAGCTTCTAATGACTTGAGAGTTACAGGATTTTGGAAGAATGACTACATTTGGTCAGAGCTGGATACCTAAAGCTCTATGCATCTTACTGTCCTCAGGAAAGAGCTAGGTCTGTGGTGGATGGTAGCAGACAAACAGCTCTCTTTGGTCCCATGGTTAATTAGTTCCAACAGGGGAAGCATTATTCATGAGGAGGAGGGGGGCCAAAAGCACCTAGACCTTCGGATGTACACAACTTCTATGCATCGTGTTAAGAATACCCAAAATTCAGACCAACTTTTCCAGCAGTTTCCTTGCTCTTACCTGAAGCAATGGTATACAGGACAAAAAGTAGTGCAGCTTAACATGTTTCCTATCTCTGTGCTATTTAAGGAGTATGACTGGATGGGGAAGCGATCACTTGAGGAAGAAAACAAAAGCTATTGGCTTTCACAGATTCATTTCTATGGGGCAAGAGAATAGATTTAAGAAAGTTATAGAGAAAGAAATTTCCTCGCAGAACAAAATGCTCTGTATCAACAAAGACCAGAAATTACAAGGCACACACATTTCCTTACAGAATATTCTTCAATGGACAGATGTTTTCTGCGGCCTGAGACACGTTCTCTGTGGAGAAAATAGACTGTCAAAAATGATGAAGATGCAATGCATTTGCTACTGCATAGGAAAGTCATGTGTCTCTGCATAGGGCAGAAGTTAAGCAAATGAATATTACCCACTTCGTTGAGAGATTCAGGACTGATACAGTGTATAATTAACCTAAGTTAACATTTATTCAGAATCTGCCTACCACTTGCCTAATTAAAAGAAAACAATCTGACTCAGAACATATTATGTGCAAAAAAGATTTAAATGATCAATCAATTTTGTCATCTAATGAGCTTGATTTAAAAGGGTGGCTGGTTAAATGATGAAACTAAATATGCAAAGTTAAAAACAAGAAACTTAAGCCAAAGATTGATCTAAAGCCCACAGAACTCAACTGCTGTTTTACTTCTGACTTCTAGGAGAGCAGGACTCAGCTTTCATGGCCAACTCCCCATGATACTGAAGGGCAAAGCCATCTTGTTCATTTTTAGTAGAGTTTTATGAGACTCAAACTTAACTAACCTGTCAGTATGTTGGATTATGATTACTTCTATTGCAATCTATATGCTACGTGAGCCCATCTGTTTTTAAATTACCTGATCACCTTTAATTTTTTTTTAAAGTAGTGGTCTTTTAAAATACAACTGGGTTAAGATGCACTCAAGTCTTACAGTTTATATTTGCCTTATCAGCTTTAATATAATATCTTATTTTAATGATGTATATATCTTACAGTTAAGGGAAAGATTTTGTTACATACTTTGTGCCAGTTCCTCTTCCGCACATTGTAAAATCAAGTCCAATAGCTAAAATATTGTAACAGCTATATATTTTTGTGATACCTTAGAAGGGATTAGTCAAGTTCTTGTTTTTTTCTATATTTTACCCTAAAGAAAATTTTCAAAGGGAAGCTCTTATTTGTTTTTCCTGATTTTGTTGGCTAAATCATTCATTAGGTTATGAGGCATTAAAATAGTATGGAATAACCTGAACTCATCATTCATAGTCCAGAGCCACATGAAATAAAATAGGTTGCAGCAAAGTATAACTACACATTGTGAAGGCTTGTCCTCTACGTTTCACTGAGAGCTATAATAACTTAAATCAACTACTGTGCCTATCTTTTTTAGAACCAGCTGGCCACATAGCTTACTCCAGAGGCAGGGAACTGGATGGGAGCTGCCCTCCTGAACAAGTGTAGCCAAGAGGACTAGTGTGTGCTCAGGTGGTCTTGCACGTATATGAGCACAACTCTTAACTTATGGCCAAGTAAGTCAAAGACCAGGAGATAGGCTAGAGGGACTGAATATTGCCAACAAGCCATAGATTAATTTACACAAAAGGCCATTCTCTTATAACCAGGTACAGCTTAATAATTTGGATCTCATATGAATCTTGAGATGTTTATTAGCTCATTATTTCTATTATTTCTTGGATCTAAGCATTTAACTAGTAAAGATCACAAAACTATACCCTCACAAGAAGTTTAATTTTGGCTGTCTGTCTAATGCCTACTGAAGTTAGGGCAAGAATATCCCACCTGTTTAAATTTTTGCTTGTAATTTAGAGTAATTTTAGAAAAGCAGTTTTAAACTGTTTGGAATAGCCCAAGACTTCAACAGCTTTAGGGAACTACTGCTGGCGCTGCCCAGGTTGGCGGCATCCCGGGCAGCAGCGAACAGAGGGGCATTTCAAAGCACAGCAGCTCCTACTCCAGCTGCTGAATTCTGCAGTGTTTTTTTGCTACTGCCCTCCTCATTCATTGTCTTTCAAGGTCTTGATGCTGTTTCTCAATAAGAAGTGGGGCACTCAACATTTTCCCAAGTCAGACCCTCAATTCCAAAACGTGCCTGACGTGTGTCGGGTGCAACCCTCCCTTGCTGAAAAAGAGATACTGGCCGGTCCTGGAGAAGCTTCGGAGTGGCCTATTTGTCCAGGCTTCAATGGCAACAGTAAGTTCAAAGACTTAAGTTAGGTGAAGTCATGGTACAAACCATGAGAATAAAAACTGCCGGCACTGGCCATGCCAGTCAGAACGGTTTAGGCTTTAATGCTACAAAAAGCCGGGGACTTTGAAGGGACAATTTTTTTTCCTTATGGGTGGGCTCCCACATTAATCTGAAACATATGGAGTAATACACTTGCAGTGGTTTTGGCTTCAGACCACTGGACCAAAAGTCAAGGATTTACTGTTTGTTTCTTTGTTTAAAAGAAAATCTCCTACCTTTTTTTCCAGCATACAAGCCCAAAACAACCACAGATAGCCATGGTGGACAGTGAGTATGTGTGATGCATGGGAGGGTAGGAAGAATAAGCAAGGCTGAAAGTTATCTGTCAGCAAATATCAGCATCTACATTTTCTTATTGACAGCACCTATTGAAGCACCCAGTAAATTCTTCTAAACCTAACTTTGAACACATTCCTCTAAAATACCAGCTTCTTCATGCTTTACGAAGATTAAGGTTTCCCTTCCCCTTAAATGTTAAATAATATCCAGCTATTTATGAGGTGCTCACGTATATGTGTGTAAGGAAACAACCTCAAGATTAAAAAGATTTGCCTGATGTTCAGGTCTGACACTTGACACAGGTTACCCAGTATGTGCAACTGATGACATGTGTGCTGCCTGTGAAGCTGCAGTGGCTGCAGCCGGATTAGGCCCAGGGAAGCTGAGCAGCACCCACAAAGCCTGGCTGTCTAAAGCAGCCAGTGCCATTTCTGTGGCATGTCTTGTCGGAGACGCGGCAGGATTTGGGCACCCGCAGGGCCAGCTGGCGGGCTGGAGAGGGCAGACCTGTGCTGGCGCGGTTTGGGTCCAGACGCATCTTTGGAGTCTAAGATGAAATTATATTTTCTTTTGTGCTTCAAGACCAAATGTTTGTGAGTGGCAGGAAGCACTAAAACAATTTCCACCTCTCTCAGATATCCTTGTTCTCCTTTAACTTAATCAACTATGGTGGCTGACATAATTTCATGTAAAATGGTCTGAAGTCACTTTGGAGAATGGCCTCCAGTCCCGTAATGGGTCTTGGGTTGGAAATGAGAAAGTTTCATAGTTAAGGACAGTTGGCACTCGGCTGCTTTCCCTGACTTGGACGTAAGCACTCAGGAGACAAATGATGTGCTTTATGCAAGCGCAGTCTGGGATTATTTTGTTCATTTCCTGAATGGAAGGGAAATTTAAACCACATTTGGCTTACAAGCACAAAACTGTTGGTACATCTGGAAACAAAAACGAAGACCACCTCAAAGAGCTCCAAAAAAGTGTGAAGGAAATGAACTTTATCCTATGATGATCAGAAAGGATATCACAGGACATACTGAAGAATTAATGAAACACACTTCAAGAACAAGGCTGCCTGACAGCAGGCTGGTTATAACCAGGTTTGCTCAGTAAAATATTAAAGGCCATTTCTCCTTACCCATCTACTTTGACTTACTACAGAGCATTTTAGGAAGGGGTAGAAACTAACAGGTACTGAAGAGGCTGTGACTGAAGAGTTCAACAGAGGCTAATAGCACAAAAATACTGCAAAGAAAAATTGGCCAGAAAGCGCAAGTTAAACAAGGTTGCACTGGGAACAGGCATTTCAGTAAAGTTGACATGTTTCAAGTAGCATTTCATAGATCAGCATTAGTTTCAGAACTATAGCAGCTTTTAAAATATCAAAATGGCATATTGCACTATTTTATTTTTTACTTTGAAAGGGCTTTCAGTAATGTTAAATTATTACAAAATTTATAATAATATTTTGAGAATTGGAATGAGACTGCTGTTTAGCAGAACAGTTTTCCCTCTGAAAAGAACTGCAGGGGCCATTGCTGAATGTTGGCTTTTTCCTCCTACTCTGTATTAAGAAGTATTAAAAAAAAAAAAAGAAAAAAAAAGCAGCTGTGTGGAAATCTATTTTCTAACAAGCTCTCCTCGTGATTTCTGAGGGGCTTAAATGTGTGCTCTGCTGTATTTTTTATGTGTGCAGATTGTGCCCCACTGCTCATCAAACACCCAGATAAATGCAAGGCCCAGAGAAAGTCCCCAGAGCAGCAGCAAGGCTCAGCCATGTTCCTCCGGGTCTTAGTCGACCTTGAAGCAAGGTTGAGTCATCCAAACACTCGACTCGCAGTGCTCGAGCACACACTGAGGACTGTGCGCCAGTCTCCAGACGCATTTGAGAAGGGGCAGCTTCATGGTTGCTGGGAAGATGAAGGCAGAACCTGCCCTGGGGCATGGTCCTTCCTGAGTTTTTCCCGAGATGCTGCTGGTGATTGCCAGCCCCGCCAGAGGAGTGCGCACTGCCTGCGAAGGCTGAATGCTAGAAAAATTAACATTGGGCTCGCTCGTCACAAAGCTGTCGTTATTGTGAATATTAATTGTTTCTTCTTAGCCCCAAATTAGAATGATCAATATACAAGGTTGAAACAGACTGATAATAAATCAAGCCTTAAGCACTGTGAAATCTCCTGGAAACGTACAATAGATTTTTTAAAAAAGTAATAAAAATCATAGCACAGTACCTGGGGGTTTTGCTTTTATAACTCAGTCGCAAGAATATTTATATGACAATCTTTGGAACACACACTGGGTTAGCCTGGGAAAGAAATAGGTGCTGACACACAGGATTACAATATGTCTAGGAAAAAAAAAAAGTACTTTCTATGCAACTTTGTTGACAAATACATAGGCAGAAGAGTATTCAGTAGCATGAACATGAACGTGGTGACATTGCTCACAAAAGGGGACACTGTGAAAGAGCTATAAAAGTAATTCCATATTGGTATTACTTAATGCCATTATATCTTATCACACTTCAGTTATTTTGAATTAATTTTTAGTAAATATAGGAGATTTTAGTCCTTCTCTGGTAATTCAGTGGTATGAGAGAACTGCAGAAGAGAGAAAAAAGTACTAGTAGATCATTCTAAGAATAATCTCAAATAAAAAAGCTAGCAACAAGAGTGATGTAGCTTAAAATCAACTGTTTTATGCTTGACCTGAACTAGAAACTAATCTTCCTAAACTTGGAGCCTCATCTCCCCAGTGGAATAATTAAATAGATGTTTCTAGCTAGAATGTTTTACATTATATCACAACAGTTTAACGTTTCACTACATCTAAGACCAACTCTGACTGTTCCTAATTTGGCTTGAAGGAGGAGGAAATTGTTCAGGGTTAGGTTGTTGCTTTTTTTTTTTTTATTTTTTATTTGCGGCACAAGGAGAAGCGTTTGAAGCCACCCAGGAGGTGCAGCCTATTAGGAGGAGCCTCACAATCAGCAGAAGGAGCAAGCGTGGAGGAAAATGGCGTGAAGGAGAGGGAGCTCCTCAGAGATTTGCCTTTTCCTTCTCCCACCCTCACAGTGTTGCCAACACCAACTTTAGGCTATTTCTCCCTCACAACCGCAAGTTCCTCCTCCACTACTGCCACACTGGCTGTCTCTACGACTACCAGCACCTTGAGCCCCAAGCACTGCCCGCAAGGACCATGCCTTGGCTGCCTTGCTAAGCCCCCGCCAAGGGGCACCACCTCAGGAAGGAGTCGTGAGCTTTTAAGTGCAGACTTCCACAAGCCCGTTAGGAGGCCAATGGGTGAACAGAGGTCCAGGCCCTGGGTATACTTTTAAAGATCTTTGAGAAGCCTGTTGATCAGAGCTTTGAAGGAAATCTCACTGCAGTCTTGAAGTCAAACAGCCCCGTTCCCTGTGTTCTCATTTGGGGGTTGTATCATTTGGAAGAAGCCTGTCTGCAGAGGCAGAAGTGGGTGTTGCTCTTTTTTTTTTGAGGGGTGGTGGTGGGGGAATAAGACACAAAACTCTTATGAATGCAACTTCAGAAGAATTACGGTAAAATGGCTGCGACTGACCTGGGTGTGAAAATATGGAATAAAAACAGGCGTAGCCCAAGCTGGCTTGTAATCAGCTTTGTCTGACAGTGAGCATGAATTTCATTTGAAAAGGTACAAAAAGCCACAAATGGAGACCCTGATCCTCAGCTGCGTTGCAGCAGCTCCATGCTGACAGACCAGCACATGCGAACCACGCGTGCCCTCCTTGAGAGCCCTGTCCGCAAAGTCAGGTCCCTCTGGTGATGCGGGCCTGACGCAGCACCTCACAGAACGGCTTTTCTCCATCTGCTGGGAAAGCCATGGAAAAGTCAACTCAGGATTACCCCAGGGGCCTGTGGAGGCCTCTGGACACTGCCGTGGAGAGGAGCAGCCATGCACCTTCTCCGCGCTGCTCAGGCAGCGACGTGACCAAGGGGGACGGGGAGTGCAGGCTGGACCCAGCCCAGAATCAGTTCCACCAAGTAAATGATTTTTCTCTTCAGTACACGGTGTTTGCAATCATTCAGTACTATCAAGTCAGCAGCGCAGGAATACAAACACCTGGCTGTGTCCCAGCAATATGTGAGAGTTACCTCAAAGAAACCAGCAGTAATGAAAATACTCTATCTCCAGTGACCCAGCAAAGGGAGAACAGCCAGAGCAAACGCCTCCTTCAGCCCCAGGAATCTACATGAGATACCAGCTCAGTCAGGTTACCAAGGGCTTTACTTGCATTTATAACAGCCTTAAAAATTAATTTCATTCATGAAACCTTCCAGAAGCCATATTATATGCTAGCTCCTGCTTTCCCATCTTCCCTGCTTTTCCCTGAAAGGCCATTCCTTTTACATTGTAAATTCAACAGATGAAGCTATGCTGATTTTTGCAATGGCCATAGTACTAAGTGCCCTGTCCTTAACACACACTTTGGGACACATCAGTAATGTGCCATTTAGTAAGCTCAAGCTTCTGACACATTTTAGGTTTGGAGCTATATAATGTAGATCTTCAACAAATGATCCAGCAAAAAGAAACAGTGAAGAAAATGAAAGAAGGGTTCATAACGCCTGAAGACTTCTACAAGTTTAATGCAATGTTTTTGTAAAAGTTTTTCACTCTAAGTAACAAACAGCAAGAAAACATGACATAGCACATCTTCTATTAAGTGACACACAGAGATCGCTATAAGAAAAAGCTGCACAGAAGGAGGGATATTTCTAGAGTCATGCTAAGTTGCTGATAAAGCAGCTTGAACTCTAAAGGCTGGATGGGACTTGGTCTACGCAAACATTCAAGGCAGCAGGAACCTGCCGGTATGTCCCAACACAGGCCAACCGTGCCGTCAGCCTGAACGCACGGGTAAGCCCATGCCGCGTATCGGCAGGCTCCCCCTTGGAGGCAAGCGGATGGTAGCCGCACATGGGGAACAAACGGAAACTTGGTTCACCTGGCTTCCACGAGCAACTGCAGCAAATTGCTTTAGTGCTGTTGCTGGCAGTAGTGCATGTATTTGTCCTAAGCAGCGAGAAGCACTGTCATTCAGACTGAAGCATTGGGGCCAGATGCCTCCCTTCAAACATCCTTTGCCAAAGTCTCAGCCCATCCCTGCAAACTTGACCCAATGAAGACAGGCAATGTCCAACGGCGGGAAATGCCGAACGTGCGCTGAAGGTGCTGTCGTGCATGTGCTGGCTGCCAGGGACTGTAAGAGCCGCACGGCGCAGTGCTAAACAGAGTACAAAGTTTCGACAAGGACATCGCATCCTGGCCCCTTGTGGCAAATGTCACAGAGCCTCCAGTGTTTGGAGACATTTGCCACCAAAGTTGCTAAAAGCTTCTGGTTAGTATTTTGCACGTTTTGAAATACAGTGTTCAGCAGAGCTGAAGTTTATTAATTTTGAAAACTCAGCCATCTGGAGCATTAGAGGCTTAATTACAGCAAAAAGAGTCATGAATGAACAATGTGAAACAGTTTCTCTTTTCCATTGCAGAATTCAGATTATGTTTGAACCTTTTTATTCCTTGATAAAAAAAGAAATAGGCAAGCGGTCATGTTATGTTATTCCTTCAGCTTTGCCGTCGTCTTTTCACAAAGCAAAAAAACAGAAAACCAAAACCCAAAATCTTCAGCCCCTTCCTTCCTCCTCCCCCCAGTAAAACCCTAATAAGCAGAGAGAAAAGTTCAGCCTCTCTTTATAAAGCAGTAAGGACAAAAAAAAATCACAACATATAGATGAGTTTGGAACAAAAATAGTCCAAGACAGATGTTTTGTTTCTCAGTTTGTTATTGCATTTAATGTAATTTTTCCCCACTGGGCTGTAAATTACTTCCCCTTTTTGGGCTTTCACTCATTCTAACCATTTCTGATCCGAGGGCAAAACCCAACTTGAAACAATGCGGATTTGATGAGTTTACTCAGCTTGAAGCAAGGGAGCCTTTGTCCCATATGCCCTAGGCGACTTAAAACACAGCGCTCCATCCCTCCTTCGCCACAAGGCCTTCGGTCAGCATTGCCTTTGCTTTATGACAACTGAACCAACAGCTAGGCCCGGGGCACTCAGACACGACATTCGAAATAGAGGGTGTGCTGAGGTGCGCCAACCCTGCAGCCTGCTGCAGTCGGCTCCTGCAACGTAAAGGTACAAGGTAGATTTATAAGTTGCTGCTCCAGCCGAGCATTTTGCCCAGCTGCTTTTCTGCCGTTGTTGTGGGGTTAATGAGAGTGAAGTTTAAAAGTTGCGTGCTCTACCTAGCATGAGCTTTCCTGCGTTTTTGAAAGGCCAGGATCGCTTGACATTTTCACAAATCATTCCCTTCTCCTAAACACTAGCTAGGGCACTCTTCCGCAGTGTCGCAGGGCAGGTCTCGGGCCAGCAGCTCTTCCCTGCTGCATGCTGATAAGGCACAAATGCTGCCTAACAGGTCTGTCCTGAAGAGACGGTGTCTGCTACAGCCCATTCGCACCCCGCGCTACGCACACTGCGATCCAAAAGCCCCCTGGCAGACCAGGAGGGCCAAGCCCTCGCGCGGGTGCAACCAGCCAGCCAAAGCCAAGGCCACGAAGCTGAATCCAACACCAGTTCGGCACACAGGGAGCACTTGAATGTCTCTTAACAGACCCGGAGGGAGGGGTGGGGATGCCATCGCAAGCTTTTCCATGGCGTGGACGGTTTCTATCCCGTAGCGGAGAGGTCTGCCAAAAGATGAGTCGGCTCTGCTACTGGGAAGGCCCCACCTGGAGGAAAGCTTGCACATAGATTATCAGCAGTATCATTTGGGTGGTTACCTTCAGAAACAATAGCTTTCAGAGTGCCAGAAAAACCACGCTGCAACCTTCAGAGACGGGATGGTCTACTAATAAGCAGTATTACACAGGAAGGGGGAAAAAAAAAAAACCCAAAACACAACATCCTACAGTTTTTAGCCACCAACAGATTGACAAGAGCACAGGGAGAAAGCTGACTGCTCAGGGGGGAAACTGAGGCAAAGGAAAAAGCAATACAAGACACTTGAGTGCATACAGCTAATCAGTGATAGAGTAGAACCAAATTCCCTGTTGTTCTGTTCAGGTTTCAAGTGCCTGGTATCCTCTTAGGTAATAAATTCCTTGGAGATCTCTGCTTCCTCCCTTCCTGGTAATAGGTTCTGACTGGTTTTGAATCCTGTATAATGTGACATGTATTATGTAGCACTCTTCAACAGCTCAACTTTAACATCACTCTAGTGGAGTGGCTGAAAGTCACTGATTTTTGATAACAACAAAAAATAGTTCTGCTGTATTTACGCATTGCACAAATGGAGGAAAGGTATGTACTTTTCATATTGCAATCAGCCTAAATGTTCAGAAACAAACTGTGTGCTAACTGCTTTGGGCAGGTTAGTGCAAAATTTAATTTGCACTCACTCATCTGATTCAAGAGGAGTGTAAAATATACTTGTCGTACCAATTTCACATTTTACAGTAATTCACTCAGCATGACTTCCTGGAGCTGAACCAAATGCCTGAAAACAGCTAGTATTTAGGACTCCTACCACAGCATACAGTAACAAAAAAAACTCCCTAGAAACACAGAAAAGAAATAAAACAGAAAAAAAAAAACACGCTGAACAGAAGACAAAAGTTTCTTAACTCTTCACTAGTCTTTCTCTAACAGGGCCCCAAAACAAAGTGAACCTGAGGCATGGAGAGTGTTACAGCAAAAATATTTGGCAGATAAAATACTTGAGCAACCAGATATCCTGCAATGATTTGATTTTTGTCATGGTTTGCTGAGGGCTGTTGCAAGAGATACAGAGCAAACTGGCTGGCTGCAACACAAACCAACTTCCCAAGCCCTTGCTCTCACTTTGGTCCGGTTTGTTCTTCCATTTGCTAAAGCTGTGTTTGACTCTAATGACACATCATTTTAATCAGTGTAAACGGGGAAACCGAAAACACAACCTACTGTTTAGACACCTCTCATGCAGCAAAGCACATAGGCATATGCTGATCTTTAAGCACGTGAATCATTCCAGTAAATTAAGCAATGCTGAAACTGAGTGCCTAAAGTTAGGCTCATGCTTTTGTACCTGGATGGACTGAGATGCCACCTGTTTATTTGTCCTCTCTTGCTGTCACGTTAAGCTTTGTTTAAAGCACGGGCACTTTTTGCACATAGGTGAAACATGCAGTTTTGTGTCCAATATTGCTGCATTGCAGTAAGTGACAGTACCTTAGCTCTTCATTTTACGGAAGCAGGTTTTGGTCTTTTCGTACCATATCATTTGACTCTGCAGGAGATGACAAAGGAAGGCAAAACAATCCCTTTGTAACGCTCAACAGTCTCTTTGGTTTCTTAGGTTGGCAATCAACAGCTGCTAAGCTTTTCTTCAGCATGTGTCATTTTGCTGGACAGTGCCCAAGTGAGAGTGGAAATAGCAGTAACAGCAGTTGAGGTTTGTCTGCAATAGGATTACCAGATTTTCTATGACAGCTTTCGGAGACTGATCGCTCCATTGTGCTCCAGTGGAAGAGATCTGAGACCTGCTCTAGAGAGGGGAGCTGCAGCTTTTCTTCAACAGGATCCCAAGATTTTTTTCTTCTTGTGCTGCACAAGCTGCTGCCTTTGCATTCCCACCTGCTCTGCCCTCATGTGCCTCCTTTCCGTTATTCTGGTACAGACAAGGAAACTGCTTAATCTTCTGGATCGTCGTGCCAAGCTGCTCCACCCTCCCTCCCACCAGGCTGCAGCCACACACTTACAGTTTCCTGCTTGCAACAACTAGAAAATCATCTCTATCCTTCTTTTTTTTCCTGCTCCCCATCTCCTCAGTCCATGAATTTTAATGGATTTTTCCACATGTGGAAATACCCTTTTTCCTTTTCTGTGGTTAGAGTAAATAGAGGAAGAGTTTGACTGAGCAAAACTAACATTGTATTAAAAAAAAAAAGTGATGAAGATGTGTGGAGGGGAGGAAGAGAGCATAATACCATTGAACCCCTTATGCTCACTCCCAGCACTCATCTCAGCTTTCCCGTGGCTCCCGCAACATGCTCTCTACAGTAACTTGGGCACCCTGATGTCCAGCAAAGTGGCTGCAGCTCCCTTCCCGGGCCCCTTCCCTCCTTCTCCTTGGCACGCTGACCAGGCAAGGGGCAGCACCCGTTACGGCTATTCCCTAGTACGAGCAGTCATCCTGGCCAGCAGGCAGCTGCCACACATGGCTGTGTTTTTCCTGCCTTTCTCCCCAAACTAGAAGCCAGTATTAGGGTCACAATTCTTTATTTAGCTACCAAATGTACGGACCCTGTTTCTTCAGAGGAAACACCCCCCCCACACACACACACCCCTTCTCTGAACTTTTCCAAACTCATTTGACCTCCTTGGGCTTATTTTGGGCCTTGTACCCTCTTCTGTGATTCAAAATCACAGTCCCTGCTATCTGAGTATCAGCAATGACATTTCAGGTATAAACATAATTTAACCCTTTGACATCTGGAAAAAAAAAGTTGCATGCAATATGCTAATGTGAAGTAAATGACTGATGCGCAAGACATGGAAATGAACTTCAACTCAACTAATACCCTTTCCAGTGTAATTTTATTTAATAGCCAACTACATTTTGGCATTTTAAATCTAAAATTTAATGTTGGAAGGAGAAGGAGGCCACATGTACTTTAATCTCCTAGCAACACCAATCACTACAGAATAACGATATGAATTTTGATAAAGCAGAAGAGAAGAACTGAACCCTGTATTGTATTTAGCTTTATTGGTCTTTGGCTTACAATTGCACATTCCAACTCCACTTACTGTAGCCATTTATTCAGGTTTTTTTTTTTAAGTTACTGCTGTTACAAACAGTCTCTGGATGATTGTCTCAAGAGGTTACTCAATTATTTATGATGCTGATGCAGAAAAGCAATATATTCTGAGGAAGACATACCATTAATTAACGTGTCTTCTTGCTTATCACCACCTTTTTCACATTTTAATTCCATTGTCAAGGATGTTCTAATTCATTAATAACTTGGGCTGGTGAGTTTTGCCACACTCCAAAACATAACATTTGTTGTCTGGAATAGAAATAAAAATGACTTTAATGTTATCTCTGCTTGAGCAAGAAACCTCACTTTAAAGTGATGGCACATACCTTTACAGTCTTCCTGCCATTTATTTGAGAGTTTATCTGGAAATACAGCAGTCAGTTACACTTCATTAGTGGTTTTCTGCCATTGTATAGGCTGGTAAAGTAAGTCTAGGATAAGTTTGCTGCCTCTCTGTTAACTTATATTTGCTGTAGGGAATTGCATTATTGATGTTGCTCCCTCTCTCCAAGTCACAAATCACTTATTTCATTCAGATCTGCAAACGGATTGCTCAGACTAATCAGTCTCAAACCACCAATTCAATCAGTGATGCTGGGATAAAGTCATTGCCCTCGCATGCTGAGCCAAACAATTTGCCAGCCTGCACTTCATAGATGATTCCTTAAAATGTTGAAAATGTAACATTTCCATTTCCTATTTTATTAACTAATACAGCATCAAAAGGTCCTTCCAGCTCCTTAATTCACTGAATTCAGTGAGGGCACCCTAGAACAACACTTGGACTCAGGTGGACAGTGGCTTCTTCATACTCTGCTAACACTTCACAGTAGCTTCAAGCCAAATAAAATGGTAGCCAAGATGTTATGATAAACAGACATGGGGAATTTTTTCTTTCCAGCATTTTCCTGCCCTTCTCCTTGTCCCTGAACAGTAAAGTTGATCTAAATGGCTGCGTCTGCGCTGGTGGGCAGGGCAAGGGCCCTACTTGCATTCTCGGTGTCCCAACCATTTGCCATGGGGAAAGAGGGCTATGGTGCTCCCTTCCCTTCCTGGGCACCTGTATTTCCTCAAAGAAGGGGTTTCACCCAATACGGAGCTAGGACGGGTTAATTTTGGTCAGAGAGAATCCCTACAGAGTTCGGAAGGGGTTGGTAAAGGTGTCCTTTGAAATCACGTATGATCACAGGGCTTCTATGCAAACCTTATGCAAAGGAACAAACTCTCTGTTCCTTTGGTGCTGATAAACATTTTGACCTCTGGAGGAGTAATCCAGGGGAAACTCATGAAAGAAATCCTTGTGGCATTTTCTCTCAACTATGTTTTGATCTTCCATATGGAGACCAGTATTTCTAAAAGTAGGTTCCAAACAGATATAAACATTTTGATTACAGACAAGACAACAAATGCATATTAAGCCTAACTTAAGTGACAGCAGAAGAGTGCCAACAAAAGAGCTCACGTCAAAAAAACATCCAACACTAAATGAGAGGTGATGACTTCCACTAATGAACACCCTAAATTTATCCAGCACATATTATTACAAGCTCTGAAGTCTCTCCTGAAGCATTTCTGATGTCTAAAGGCCTAGGCCTTGATGACCACTGGCATATGAAGATGCAGCAGTACTAATGATGCATTTAGGAGCAAGAATATTGCCAAGTCAATTTTAAAGCATTAATAGTAAGCTGCACTGATTTTTATGAATTCATTAGGATCTACTGTGTCAGAAATGAGTGGAAAGGCCATGACTCAGTCCAAGGGACCTTATCTAATTCCATACCTAATATAAAAAAAAGGAACTAAAAGTATGAACAATATATGCTTTTATAAATGAAGGAACCCAATCTAGTTTTATATATTTTCCAAATGGGGTAAACAAATTCATTTGCATTTGGGAACAATTGATTACAAAATGTTATTTAAAAAACTGCAGCTGGTTTTGACTTCTCTATGCAGAAAAAAGCACTCAAAACCATAAAACTTGCTTTAAAATGTTTCAAAAATAGGCCAGACTGATTGAAATTCAATTCATGAAAGAATATTACATCCATGTTTTGAAACCTTGGGGTCTATTGTCTCCTCAGTGTATATTTGTGAAGCTCTTGTCAGCATTACTGGGACATAAATGATGAAACACATGTCCTCTCCTGCTTATGTCTTAATGACAATGAAGCTTGCTAAAATGTAAAGAGCTGAGTTGATTTCCAAGTCTGAGATCAGAGACACTTCTCCTGGGTATATTGGCCAAAGATCTGTTTTATTATTTTTTTTCCATTTCTCCTGAGTATGTCAGTTTGTCCTACACAGTCAATTTCCCACATATAGAAGGGAATGTGGACACACTTGCACTTTATTCCTTCCTGTTCTTCTTCTTTTTTTTTTTTTAAACTTCAAGCGAGAGTTGTAGGTGAGTATCAAAAGGATGGTATTCTAAAGCACACCTCCAAAGGACAAGTCTGAGCCTCAGGAAAACATCAGTGGTTACAGCCCTTGAAATTCAGAAAGCTGAAATGCTTGTAGCATCATGACAGGATGGAGTAAACGGCAGTATTTTTAGCATGGCCCTTGAAAAAAGAACCACACTATCTGCTACAAACACCTCTCCTTTCCAGGGGAAAATGGTACATTAACATCATCTTCTGTAGGGGAATTACTGTAGTTTGGAATACAACAGGACAATCATCGGGGAGAACGGACAATGAAAAGCTACCGTGAATGCTCCTTTGGCAGATGATGACTGGGAAATTGCAGTCTAATACAAGTTTAGTAACGACTCCCTGAGTACAAAACACAGCCTGCTCCTCTGCCCCAAAATCAACGGGTCTACACCACCTCCCAGTACCACGCTCTTTTCACTATGTATGAAACACATCCGACTCTTCAGCATCATCAAATGTATTTTTGGAATATATCATTTCTATTTAAAACTTTTACTTTATCTCTCATTCTGTCTAAAATTTGCAGCATGACGTTTATACCAGAGCTTTAATTAGCTCCATTTTATTTTTGGTACTTATTAAATGAATCCTTTTACTCATCAACAGTGCTATGGGGCTACTGCAGCTTCTCCCCAGCATGCGATAAAATATGCATCACTAGAGGCTGCAAATTACTTTTTCCACCTACCCTAACAAAATTGCAGCTTGACTTTTTCTGTTGTTGATGCTCAGAAAGGCAACTCTATTGACCTCTGCTGCTGTCAGGAGCAAGAGCTACCTCAACTTACTGCTGTTCAAAAGCTGCTTGTTTCAAGTTATATGTAGACAGGCAATTTATATGTGCTTCCATTTATAAACTATTACTGACAGCTAAGTATGAATCTTATAAGCAGGAAGGGCTATTTTTCTCCTTCTCTAGTCTTTGGACATAATCTTTTTCCTTTTTTTTTTTTTTTTTTTTACTGAATGAAACACAAAGCTGAGCCCATCAATCCCAAATACTGCATATCTTGCAAGTTCACGGTCCATTTACAGCGGTCATATTTACACACATATCCTGTCCAGATACATCCACCAAAAGACAAAGACAAATATTTGAAATTTCTCTGTGAGATCAATGTTTATGTACTATTTTCCACTCACTGTGAAACATCAGGGCAGGCACCTTTCCACGACAGCAGGCTTTGCAGTCCCACTTGGGAAAGCTCAGTTGCGATCCTGGGCTTGATCCCCCTGTCCTGGAGCTAGAAAGAAGCCAGATCTTCCTGAGAGCTGAAGCAATACTTTCTTGTTGACTACAGTAAAGTTTTAACAGGATAGAAGGACAACAACCCTGCCTTTACATAGTCTTGGACAATGCAATCCTGTACAGTCTTCCCCCTTGTAAGATCCTATCTTCTTCAGTTCACAGGCTGGACTGCAGTCACTGAATTGGTAGTTAGTCACTAACCTGGCTTTTTATTACAGGCCAGTCAATCCTCATGCTCAGTGTAGGATCATTATTTTCCTCATAGATTTTTCTATAATTCTCCTCATTGCATTATCCAAGAGCTTTGTAAGCACTGACTTTATCCTTATAATCTCCATCAGATGAAGTGTTGTTATTTTCCTCATCTTATAGATAAGGAGGAATAGGTCATGGTGAAATCAAAGTGATCAGAAGGGTACCTTAATTGTAGGTGTCCATTTTAAATGAGGGAGGAGCTGACTTTCTCAAAAGGATTAGCTTTGCTAGAGCATGTTATAAGGTACACAACACAAATCCCATTGATTTTGCTAGCAGCTGAGAGTGCTCAACATTTACTTAGCTGCTGGTGGCATGAATATCTGGAAGTATGGATCACCTCTACAAGGTCTCCCTTACTTGATTGCAGGTGGTCACTAAGACTTCTGTGGCAGAATTTCTATAGTGAATCTTCTCAGGAGATTTAGGAGAAGGTGAGAAGGAGAAGGTGAGATTTAGCCATTTCCTGGGACGTCAGTCATCCAGTTCTTGCTCTTCCTTTATTCCTCCCCCCACTGGAATGGCACAGCCACTAGGAGATATATGAGAGGTCTGTCCTGCTGACCATATTCAGTTAGAAAAAGTTAATGGAAATTTCAGTGTAGAATTTCTGCAAGTGCCTTGTAGAAAACATCCCTAATCTATGACCACAGAAATAAGCAAAAAGCAGCAGCAAAATTCAGTAATGCAAAGCCATTTCTGCTATTCAGTACTACAGGCATATACGTGAATAAAAAGGCACCCAATTCCAGGAAATTTTGTAAGGATTTTCTTGCCTCCAGCAAGGTAAATTCATTTACGCCTCCACTTGAGGTTTGCTCCCTCTCCAATGTAACAGACATTCTTATATTGTCTCTGTATAGACAACGAGTTCTTTATGCTAATAGTCCTTGGTAGAGTGCAAAACATACATGAGGGGGGGAAAAACATTTAAATCCTTCTCTTAGGGCTTCCCATGTTGACGACCTACACAGTCTGTTCACTGAGTCAACTCTTCAACAGCAAAATAAGCACCACATGCAGAAAATGTTTTTAGTGTCTGTGTGTACTAAGTGGTGCTGTCTACCTTCTTTGCAATGAGACAGGAGTTCTGTTTAAATTATCAAATGCTCAAATGCTGCACTTTTAGCCCACAGGAAGAGTATGTAGTAGCCCTTGCTGAAAAAAAAAACATAAAAAACCCACAACACGAATTCCCCAAACAACCCAAAAACCTGCATGGCGCCTCTACAGAGCTGAGGTAGACATAAAACAGTACTGACATCTTAAGGTTGCACACTGGATTAACATTTGGATTTGCTTTTACCCACAGTGGTATTTGTTTTTTGGCTACAGCAATACATGAAACGATTGCAAGGCAGCCCCAAGAAGTTCTCACGATGAACTGCAAAAGATGAATGGAAAATCTGAGAAAGATGGACACTAAGACCTAAGAACTAACTCTCAGAATGACAAAAATATTTGCACAGATTTGTGGCTCTAAAGAGAGTCTGAAGAACCTGAATTTGCATAATCTAAATGATGAGAAAAGTCAAGGAAACTAAAGAGTGTTTAGACTTGTTGGTGCCAGAGCTCGCTTTTAACTTGCACAAATCACTCTGAGAATAAATCCCATGTGCCCTAATCCTGGAGCCAGAAAAAGCACTAAGACAGATAGATTTCCCAGCAGAAAGGGACAAAAGGCTGTAGTCTACTGGGAAACAAGCAACAACATCAAAAAGTCTTGGGAGGTCTGTGCAATAGTATCTAGTAGAGTCACTGGACACTGACCCATACCATGGAATGGAAATACAAACTTTGGTAGCCCTGACCCTTATCATATGTTTAGGGATCAAGAGGCAAAGACCGGGCTCTTAAAGGCACTTCTCTCTTACCCTTATCATAGCCGAAATGCCCAGGAGCTGCTGAATCCTCATGCTGGCAGCACAGCTGGGACAGAGAGATGGGGCTGCACATCTGCCAGAAGCGGCAGATAGACAAGTACCGCGGCCATGGCAATGGCGGGCTTAGACACCCGCACACTGCTCCGGTGCCTCTCTGTCCATCGCCTCCTGCTGCATACTAAAAACTGACCTCCTGTTTCCCTGGTATTGCTCTGAAAATGGTACCTCTAAGAAGGAAGGTTCTCTTGAAGCAGAAATAGGAGATGTTTTATATCTGTAGACATTTCCTCTCCATTGCTTAATACTCTGTTTAATTTCAGGAGTTATGTAAATTGAAATAAGAAAAAAAGGCAGCACTTGGTAAAGAATATTGGAGGCTTAAATATCCAGAGGGTCCTGAGGCCTCCAGTCCTTTTCTGTTCCCTTTAAATAATTTAATACTTTTTCATTTCAAATATATGGAAGCATATGTCCTTACAAGTCAGCTCTTTTTGTGAAGTATATGAATGCCTATAACCCCTTAAAAATAAACAGTTTATGTTTTTCAAGGTCTACTCTGTGTTGAAACATATGAACAGACAGTATAATTCAGCAAACAACATGCTGAGTTTGCTTTTAAGATTTAGAGCCTACCCAAGGAATGCTGATACTATCTTTAAACAGAATCTTCCTTTCTGTCACTGTTTCATGCGTGGGGCTGTAGCCCATGATGTGAAATATATATTGAGGCTCTTTGCCAAGGCTGGCAAAGCCAATGGGAGGACTTCCTCTGAGCTCAGTGTCTGCTGGATCAGGTCCCTAATACAAGTCTGCTGATTACCTGAAGATCTGCAGTTCTTGCATGGCTTACTAAGCGATAACATGAGAGGACTCCACGCTTGCAATAATAATAAATAATACCCAGCCTCCAAGTCTTCTATGAAGAGAGCAATTTGGGTAGATGACATCCTAGCAGCTACCTTGATGAGGTCCCCACCACCTCTCTTTCTGGTGCCTATTCCCACTCTTGTCTCCAGTAACCTGTGTGCCCATTTTCACTGCTCTCTGCCATGCCTACATTTCCCCTTTAATGGTTTCTATTGCTGCATATGCTGTGCTGTTTGGCAACTTGCGTATTCCCTGCTCAGCAACAAGATCCTGGAAGAACCCAAAGAGAAGTCTCCATGCCCCAGGCATTCGCACCATCGTAATACAATCAAGGATTACATCTTATATGAAAGTAGCAAGTCATAATTTATATTAATTGGTGATGGCTTGTTTCTAAGGAAATGTCCGCACTGTGTGAGTGAAAGAAACTCATTTGGCAAACAGGAGCTGCTATCCCCTCTTCCACAATTAAGCTTATCCGATTACAGGACTTCCCTTTACTCACATAGGGGGGAAAGCTTTTTTTAAGAGGTCTCATACGAAAAACCCTTTCCGATCAGGTAAAACTGGCTTATTAGAAAAAATTCTTTCCCACTGGTGACAGTTTACCACAACACCAAAGCAATCCGTACCACATACAGCAGAGCTGAAAGCTGGGAGATGCACCTGTTGACGTTTGCCCAAAGGAATATTAAGAGCTGGTTGCTCTCCTAGAGAGAAGTCGAGAGGTATTTCTTTGCAAGCAGAACCTACCAATTCCCCAAAGTCAATCTGCAGTCTGGCATGGGAATGAACTTTTATTAATAAACTGTTGAAGGGCCTGATCAGTATAAAAATAATGGTTATACTTCACTGACAGTCTCACTTCTGCAGCGGGGGGAAACTATTAAAGCAGATTGAAAGTTTTATTAATTTTTTCAGGAGAAAATTAGTTTTTTTTTGGACAAGCCTGGGCAGTGAATTTTCAATGCAAGTGCCAATTTCCAAAAATGTGCAAACAAGTACTTTTTAATCCAGTTTGTAATGAGGAAAAAGTAATTTATTACTTGTTAATATGACAAAGTTCTTAGTTTATAATCATGCCTTTCTCATGTAGGAAACTATACGATGATAGGGTATACCATGTCTCAAATAAAAATAGTTTCCAATCCTCAATACTTCAAGAAAAAAGACTAAAGAGACCATCATCTTAAAAGGATAAAATGTTACAGGGTTATAGCACCCACCCATTTTAAAGCACAGAGCAAAACCAGGCTGTAAGTAAATTATTTTAGCTTATGTTAAAGGCAGTGTGCCTTGTTTACCTTACACTTTCAAAATCTGTTAACTGGCCTGTGCTAGTAACATGCCATTTATTCTGTGCAAGCCAAGGCCACAGACACATACAATTTGTAGACATAAGAAATAATATGCACTTCCGCGGTATCTTCAAACAGAGCATTTCTGAGTCCTTTACGAGTAACCCACGCCTTTATTTCACAACGCCACTGGGCACAAGCACCTCTCCTCCTCTGACAGGTGGGGGAACGAGATGAGTTGGACAAAACACGGGACCCCCTCCATGTGCACCCTTCATGTGGGCTCCCCGGGCAGCCGGTGGCTGCAGCCCCTGCCCCAAGGCTGTTTCAGCCCTCGGGATCTGCGGGAATGCTGGGAACAGGGCAGTGTTCGTGCACAACCCCATCCAGGGCTTTAATTCTCCACCGTACTCTCTTGACCAAGCAATAAACTCGAGAGACCTGTTGAATGTGGACCAACTGTACTGGTACATGTCCAGAGCACAGTGTTTATAGTGTCCATTACTAAGTAATGAGATAAACGTTGTATTTATCAAGTGTCCCCTAGGTGCCTATAATTATGGGGCTCATTCAAGACACATAGCAGAAGCTAAAATTTTGGCTCTCAGTTCAAAGAATGTTGCACACGGTTCAGAGAGCAATCATATAAATTATATTCAAGCACATCTGAACACTAAAGAGCTTCAAATTTACTCTTAGGGGACAGAACCTTTGGAGAAATTATTTACTTTGCAAATACGGTTCATTTACAATGTCAGACAAGGTGACTCTTTAGCACCGCAGCAAACTTGCACTAGAAATTCCAGTATAATCACAGCAGCTCATTAAACATGAAAAATAACCTTCGTGCACAGGCATGTTTTGGGGTTGCCAGAAGTAGCAAAGGAAACATTATAGCATCCGATGGGCTCAGTGAGCAGCCCCAGGGTGCGGGGATGCAAAACGATGAGGAGAGTCAGAGAGGGGCTTGAGAGGGGCTGCTGAGGAAAGTCCCAGCGCTGGGAAAGACAGCAAGGAACAGGCGATGGAAATGAACCAGTGAGAACTACAGTGCGTCTTGAGAGAACATGGTTTTGTTTTGCTGGCTTTGTGGTGACATTGACTGCAGGGGAACTACTTCAACTATAGATGCTTAGTTAAGCGAAATGAAATATAATGTCTACCCCACAGACCTTACAAAATCCATAAAGTAGTATAGAATAAATTAAGGCCTCGGAGTGGCTTCATTTCACAGTATTTAAACCTGATCTCTTCTCCATTTCAGAAACTTAAAAAGTAACATTAAAGCCACATTAATGACAGAATGGCCTACCAGGAACAAGCTATGTCCTTCATTATTAGTTTCAACAGAAATATTCTAATGTTTCTAATATTCTAACATATCTTAACTGCCCTTTTCCCAGAGATTCACTGGTCCTCCAGAGCAATCTTGTCCCTACAGGAACCAAAAATCAAACCAGAGCTTTAAGGAACACTGCCCTGAGTGCCACAATGAATTAGGACAGAACATCATTTTGCCCACAAATAGATAGAAAAGTTGGAGTCTTACAGATGTATATATAGGCTGCAACAGGGAGTTAATATTCAGCGCTTGTCTGAGCCTGCCACAAAAATGCAACCTATTCTTGTCCACAAAGCAAAGATCCAGCCTAGGGGTTTCAAGAAGTAACTGGAAAAATTACTTTAGGTTAACTGCAAATGTAACTGGTTCCTGGCTAAGGAGCTTGTGTGCATTGATGTGTGTACTGGCCTATTCCCCTGCTCTCCAGCCATCTGTAAGAAAAATCCCGTAAGAGAAATAGCCTACCTTGCACTGGTTTGCATTTCCAAGGCCTATTTTGACAGGGCAGTCAGCTAGAACTACTCTTTCAAGAAAAGTGGAGATTCTCTCCTATGTTTCTGGAACGCCGTCATGCGAAGGAAACCACCCAAGACTCTCCTGCCTGAGAGTCCAAGTGCTCAAGAGGAAGTCTACCATCATTAAAGGGTTCATACTGTATTAAATATTACTCAGCCTTTGTGCTCTATATAGAAAGTACCAGATAAGCAGTATTTCCTGGTAAACAAAGGAAAGTGAGAACTCAATATAACAACTGTTTATGTTTGTAATTCTAGATGTTTTCTTGCTTGAGAGGTTCCTGGTTAGTGGTTTCATAATGCATTTCTAGTCATGCTACATCGTACGACACTCCCCCTCCCCAATTCTTGAGAGGGGTATTTATATCCGACTCTTTCATATTGCTTCTAATTCTGTTTTTGTGTAGGATATTCAGATGCTATAACTGTCTATACTCAATACATTGACACATTGATCTCCATCTTCTGCACAGCCATGAAAATCATTCTTTCGAAGTATGTTATTTAGCTGTGTATTTATTTGGCTGTATATTTACTTTTCAGTTTTTAAACTCATTTCATAAGCTGAAAGGACTGGCTTTAATAAAAACATGTTGGATTTAGAAACAAGAGCATAAGCACTGAAATGATGTCCTAGAAGCCTTTGTCTGGTTTGCCTTTCATATCGTTTCTTCTCCCACTTTTGTATTTTATTACTTAAACTTCCTTTTGTGCGTGTGCACATGCATGTGAAACTCTTGATATCATCTACATTAAACATGCTCAATATCTCTTTATCTTTTGAGAGCAAACTTTCTCGTTTACCCAAGATGGTAAAGAATCTATCAGAGTTCACCAGGCTGTAAAATTTAAAAAACTCAAAAATGTTCATTGTGGAATTTATGGTTAGCAAAGAAATACCAAGGAGAAAAGGATTAGGGTTTTTAACAGTAAATCCCAGAAATAATTTTACATTTTAAAGAGCTGTCTGGGATCTTTATTAGCTAGCAGTATTGTTCTATATGGTCAAATCTACTTAGCACAAGCATTCTTACCCTCTTTGTATCCTCTGAATGACAAAAGAAATCAAGAGTAATTTTTTTTTTTTTTATCTTTAAGGAACCATATGGCAATGTTTGTAACGTGAAGCGTTCAAGCTGAGAAAGTGAGAGAGAGCAGCAGGGGAGAAAACACAGGATAGCTCAGAGAGCTGCTACTTCTAGCGTAAGTGGGTAACCCTGTACGCTCAGAGGTTGGCTCCATAGTGCTGAAGTAAACGGAAGTTATATGTGGAGATCAAGGTGTCAGGATCCTGCCCGTATTCTTGATCGATCAGATTAGCAGATACAAAAGTATTGTACACACGCATATATGTCTCTTTCCCGATATTAATGGTAGATCCCATCAAATGCATTCCTGATGATGGTAACACTGGTATGCATGTGCTGCGTGCACGAACACTATCTAGCCAAAATAATTTTGCAGTAAAATGTTGAAAGGATACAGTATGAACTTGTACAATTTCCTCGAGTGATCGGAATGGGTCTCTCTACACTCACAGGTGATTGTTCTGATTCTCAGTTTGCTTTCCAGCCACCCAGGACATCCAATGGTATGTGCTGAAAGACTCTGTATATTTTCTAATTAAAAACCCATTAGTAATTACCATTTATTTTCATTAAAACTTGAAATTAATCTTGCAGCAAACTGCCTAGGGACACTGAGCGAGCCACTTTTACCATTCAGCCAGTATACTGGATGAGACGGAGCATTTCCTAAATCAGCTCAGCACTGGCTGTCTCTGCTGACCCGCACAGGAGCTGACAGACCACAGAACCGCTCTGGAGAAGCTCAGCACCTCACAGGATGGTGCTGTACAGCCTCAACCACAATCTGCATTTGCCTGCGTGCAATGAAGTTGTTCAATCTACTTCCCATCCGAAGCACATAGTAACTAAGTGCCTGCGGAGTGGATTTCCACCAGTAACTGTGAACACAAGCATATACTACAGCAGAACTCGGGTTTGGATTTAAATATAATATAAACAAATGGCAGCTATGCCATTCCGCTGTTTAATAGCAGTGTTCACATCGTGCTCACCTTTTCCATGCTGAAAAGCGACAGTGACAAGTGCAGCAAGCAGTTTGTGTCCCAGCAGTTTCACAGAGTTATACAAGTGAGGAATCAAAACCAGGGGCTAGTGGCGCTGTCACTGTCGATCACCCTCCTTCCTACGGACCTACCTCAGGGGCTTTGTAGGGATCCCCCTTTGTTTAAATTAGTCCCTGCTCCCTGGCCTACAGCAGAAAATAGCTTCCAGCACTCATAACAACACTTCTGAAGAGCCCGTTTCTGGGGTGGTATCAGATCTCCCCAATTTAAACGCTGCTGTTCTCAGTGGCGCGCCTCGGGAGTCTGATAGGCGCTAGGCAGAGACATAGTGCAGATCTAGCTTTGGGTCTGCAGAGAACTCACCGTTTCGGAAATGGTGAGCAGGGATCAGACTTCTTAGTCACCTCCTGCCTTCACAGGCTAAGACACACACACCTATCTTGCCGCTATCTAGTCAAGGTTTTAGAGAACAAAGTTTAAACCATTCGATGCGCATGCTTGCGAAACGGTCCTGCCTGCTGCCTGGGGGTTGACACGGGGAATTTCATCACATAGGAACAGATTTCCCAGTCACGTGTTGACTTTGTCAGTCTTAGGAGAAAAAAGAGGCGGAGGAGAAACATTTGCTAAAATATTTGCAGTACATCCCCTGATCGGATGGCAACAGCTGCTTGCAATCAAAATACATCTCTCTCTATTGGGTATTCATGTTGCAAATACATAAATGGATTCTGCTTATAAAAAAGGAGACAATTTCTTCTGAAAATAAGAGCCTCAGAGAAACTGATCCCTTTGACTGTGCCATGAGCAACACAGAAATAGCCCCTGTTCCCATTTGTATCAGAAATGGTGGGTTTGCTTCTCCCAGGAAATCAGCACTGTTATTAGAGGGCCCACTTGAGGCTGAAGGCACAAAGAAGCTTTGTTCCTCCACACCAGCTCCCGCGTTTCTCAGCTCTCCTCTTGCTCCTTGGCAGAGGATACCCCGGGATTAACCAGGGCACAGTCCATGTAATGCCCTTATCTGTGTCTGACAGTAACATGCAAAAGCAAATGCTGCTGCAGAAAAATTTCTGATCTTGGATAGGGCTCAAAGGCTGGGGCTCTTTCTTGCTTTTCCCATGTGCACCTCCGAGCTTGAAGAAATTGTGCAACTTCCCCCCCGGCCACAAACGAAGAAGGAAGGAACCACATGTGGAAGGTACCGTTTACATACGGGGAAATCATTTCCCCGTGCACATAAAAGTTAGGTGTTTAAAGGAGCACTTATTCATATCGTACAGTCAGGGGTACTTTTAGGGTCAGCAAAGTGAACAATGAATGTACTATAAAGACAAAAAAATCTCTGGGTTATTAGCCAGCTTCATCCTGATGAAAATCCTTCTCTGGCCAGCTAAAGCGTTGGACATGAGTCCTAGAAAAAGGTCTGTAGTAGCAGTCAACAGAAAGAGAAGAAAGAGGCAATAAATACAGATTAAAGATGACACAGGCACACGCATATTGTATGCAGAAGCAGAATCTGTTGTAGAAATGTTCATATAATTAACACAATCAAGCACAGAGCTTGAGCTATTGTGCTGCTTGTAACATTGCAAAATCTGTTCTACTTATAAATAGAATTATTATGCTGTGTTTCTGTCTTACAAAGATATACCAACCATAAAAAAATTTGGCACAATATGTAGGAACACTTCTGAGGCTGCTGTTAGAGAAAACCAGACTGGCACATTTGCCAAGATGCATGAGAGAAAAGCAAATAAGCAAAGTGAAATGGCAAAATTTTATGTTTGCACAGACTATTCATAAGTACCTGTGATCATTTGCTCAAATGCTGAAGAAAATCAGAATACCTTTAAAAACTTGAGAAATGTCTTGAGTCAAATAAGCTCTTGGGGAAGAAAGGCTAATTTTCAAGTGTGTTTAACCTATTCATCAACATTAAGCCTCAAGAATAAGTGAGCCCAACCAAGCAGAAAGGGAAAAGAAATACATCTCATTGTTATTGTTTCAATTTCCAGGTCCAAGGGAGAAATACAACACATTACCTTTGATGTTTTGAAATACAGCTGAAAATTGCTACAGCCACACAGCATGTGCTTTGTAATTCCACTGCATCAATTCAAAACAGTCCAAGACAACAGATTTCTAAACAAAGCCTAATATTCATCGCACTTCAGTTTTTGTACTTTTGCCTTCACTGATAACTGGGGACAAACTTATGTATGGCAAAGCAGCAATCCTCTATTTGTTGGTAGAGTGAGGATCCCCTTTTCTCTGCAATGGAAGGCAGAATCCATATTATCACGCCTTGCACCTTATCCTGCCACAGCACCCCAAAAGCCCTTCCAGACTGGCGTTCCACTGAGGAAAGCCAAGTGCTATTAAATTACACGTACCACAGCACTGATCCAAAGAGTTCAGTATGCAATAGCAACTTGAATGAACTGGCCTAGAAGTTTTACATTTGCAACAGGAGAATGTGAGTCTGCCATTCCTAGTTTTATGTGCCCTATTGTTTTCTAGACCATTGCTCTAGGATTTCCGGACACCCAACAACCCCTTTGGAAGTAAACAGCAAAACACAACTTGTTCACCTTTTGAAAAGTGAGGATTCTCATTTTACTGAAAAGAAGCACAAAAATCCCACTGGTAAAAATTGCTACTTCTGTCACAGTCATACACCAAGACCGCTCTAATCCCCAAAAGACAAACAGCTACCAAACATTAGATTAGGCAGATCAAGTCCACACCGCTTGTGTATCAAAGAACTATCCAGCTAAACATACAGATACATTGCACATGGATATATATGTTTAGGAAAACCTTAGGACCCATCACATTTTAAATTTCAGGCTCAGGAGTACAGAATAAAGCATCAGGTCTATGTCTGGAAGATAGAAGTGTGTCCTATCAGTCCTGCAGCAAAGATGGATTTACAATCTCCAGAGCAAATTGCAATCCACTTTCCTTTTCAACAAGATGCTGACCAGAATTTGTGGCTTTAAGGAGGGAGTGAGTAAAAATAGGGTAGAAAGCAGTGCCTCAATGAAGAAGAGAGTCCAGGGAAGAGGAAAAGGAAAGGTCTGATAAATGCAAGTCTCTTAATAAGGTTTCTTTGTACTCCTGGGCTTCCTCCTCTACACAGATAGCAAGCATCTTCCGGGAACTAGGATTATCTCTTTACTGGATGGATGGAGAGTGCATGCAATAGGGAAGACCTAAGTGCCCAGTGGCGCAGAAATAAAGAGGACGACCAGCTGTAACAGTTGTTTTATTATCTAGCCTACTATCTGTATCTTTTCAGAAGACTATCCAACTTAAAGTCTAGTTTAGAAAGAATAAAACAGTGTTCTTTTTAGCACTGAATCATGGCACAAAAATTTCACCACCAGTATAGCTGGTCTTTTATGTCTCCCCAGAAGATAAGGCTTCCTATTTCCTCTCAGATGATTCTGTTGATGGGTATTGTTTTAATGCCCTGAATTTGGCAGGTGAGGACTAGTTTGTTGAGCTTGGAAGGCCTGATGACTTTTTATGATGGCTGTGACACTGCATTTGTTTGACTTAGTGCACTGAACATACAGTAAGAAAGATGCCAAAAGGCAGAGTGATGAAAGAACTGACCTGAAAAGAAAAATCAAAGAGGGCTGTTTGGATTGGTATTCGTTACTGACTGAGCAGTTTGAAGGACTCTGTAACAACCACAGGTATGAAATGTGAAGGACTCTCTAACAACCACAGGCATGAAAAGCTATCCAGCTTGTTACAAACGTACAAAAGGTTTGCAGTATGCTGAGTGTCTCTGCTCCTCTCTACAAGATCTTTCAAAAACTGTAACTTGAAAAGCTTTTTTTAATGTAAGTATTTTAAAAGTATTTTCAGTGAATGTTTTTTAAACAAGTTTGTTCTCTGACAATATTTTATGCTTTTACAAGGTGAAATTCATGCCTCCATTGGCGCTTATTCAAGTTACTTAAATTTTCAGAGAACTTCCTTACTTCTCATTTCATGTAGTGCTGCAAGGTAGAATTTATGAGAATGTTATCACAGAATCACAGAATGGTTGAGGTTGGAAGGGACCTCTGGAGATCATCTAGTCCAACCCCCCTGCTCAAGCAGGGTCACCTAGAGCACATTGCACAGGATTGCATCCAGGCGCGTTTTGAATATCTCCAGAGAAGGAGACTCCACAACCTCTCTGGGCAACCTTTGCCAGTGCTCTGTCACCCTCACAGTGAAAAAGTTTTTCCTCATGTTCAGATGGAAGTGTCTGTGTTTCAGTTTGGGCCCATTGCCTCGCGTCCTGTCGCTCGGCACCACTGAAAAGAGTCTGGTCCTATCCTCTCGACACCCTCCCTTCAGATACTTGTACACGTTGATAAGATCTCCTCTCAGCCTTCTCTTCTCCAAGCTAAACAGGCCCAGCTCTCTCAGCCTTTCCTCATAAGAGAGACGCTCCAGTCCCCTAATCATCTTTGTAGCCCTTCGCTGGACTTGCTCCAGTAGTGCCACATCCCTCTTGTACTGGGGAGCCCAGAACTGGACACAGCACTCCAGATGTGGCCTCACCAGGGCTGAGTAGAGGGGAAGGATCACCTCCCTCGACCTGCTGGCAACACTCTTCCTCATGCACCCCAGCATACCATTGGCCTTCTTGGCCACAAGGGCACATTGCTGCCTCATGCTTAACTTGGTGTCCACCAGCACTCCCAGGTCCTTCTCCGCAGAGCTGCTTTCCAGCAGGTCAACCCCCAACCTGTACTGGTGACTGGGGTTATTCCTCCCCAGGTGCAGGACCCTGCACTTGCCTTTGTTGAACTTCAGGAGGTTCCTCTCCGCCCACCTCTCCAGCCTGTCCAGGTCTCTGGTGTATCCGCTACTCCTCCCAATTTTGTATCGTCGGCAAACTTGCTGAGGGTGCACTCTGTCCCTTCATCCAGGTCATTGATGAAGAAGTTGAACAAGACTGGACCCACTACTGACCCCTGGGGGACACCGCTAGCTACAGGCCTCCAACTAGACTCTGCGCTGCTGATCACAACCCTCTGAGCTCTGCCATTCAGCCAATTCTCAATCCACCTTACTCTCCACTCATCCAGCCCACACTTCCTGAGCTTGTCTATGAGGATGTTATGGGAGACAGTGTCAAAAGCCTTGCTGAAGTCAAGGTAGACAACATCCACTGCTCTCCCCTCATCTACCCAGCCAGTCATTCCATCATAGAAGGCTATCAGATTGGTTAGGCATGATTTCCCCTTGCTGAAGCCATGCTGACTACTCCTGATCACCTTCTTTTCCTCCACATGCTTGGAGATGGCCTCCAGGATGAGCTGCTCCATCACCTTTCCAGGGATGCAGGTGAGGCTCACTGGCCTGTAGTTCCCTGGGTCCTCCTTCTTGCCCTTTTTGAAGACTGGGGTGACACTGACTTTCTTCCAGGCTTCAGGCACCTCTCCTGTTCTCCATGACCTTTCAAAGATGATGGAGAGTGGCTTAGCAATAACATCCGCCAGCTCCCTCAGCACTCGTGGGTTCATCCCATTAGGGCCCATGGATTTGTGGGTGTCAAGTTTGCTTCAATGATCTCTAACCCGATCCTCCTCGACCAAGGGAAAGTCTTCCTTTCTCCAGACTTCTCTCTTGCCTCCAGGGTCTGGGGCTCCTGAGGGCTGGCCTGAGCAGTAAAGACTGAAGCAAAGAAGGCATTCAGTAACTCTGCCTTCTCTGCATCCTTCGTCACCAGGGCACCCACCCCATTCAGCAAAGGGCCCACATTTTCCCTAGTCTTCCTCATGTTATGAGTTATGAGAATAACATGTATGTCAAGAAACATTTAAAAATTGTATAAAATACACAGAGAATTTTTGGCCAGCTAAACCGGTGTAAAATCAAATCAGTGACAGTTCACACATATAGCCCTTTTTTCTTCTCAGCTGAGGATCTATCAATTTATTTCTCAAAGGGCCTCCATGTAAGTTTTCCTAATACTCTGTTTAAGTTTCCAAACACATTCACTTGCACATTATGTCAGGACAGCAGTATTTTCTTCTGCAGTCTGATTTTGATTTCACAGTATCCTATTTCCTCTTCAAATTTAAATGCACTTTAGACACTCTGCATCTAAAGATTAAAATCTCATGGCCTTCAGTGAATCTCTGTCTCTCCTAGACACAAAGACCCAAAGGTTGCTTCTCATAACAATTGCCTAAAGGCGTTCACTGGCATGGCAGCAGGTCCTGATAACAGATGTGGCAACAGCTGGAGAAATCTTTTTTCATATTTGAAATTGATGTTCAAGTCTGTGTTCAGTCAAATACATCTCAGGCATTGCAAACATGTAAATTCCTGATGATGCCTTTGACTGTGCACTGAAGATATATTTCTGTTTCTCTAACAGTCTTTATTGGCTGTTAATCTAGCACAAAGCACACAATCCTAAGAACTTAAAGTGAAGGCATTAGATTATTTACTCACTGTCTTGATTTAGGGGTCAGATCTTTGTAGTAAATTAGCTACCTGAGCCTTCCTCTAGTAGAAGTGGAAATCTATACTTCAACGGCTTTGTGTCATTCTCATGAAGGCTGAGAGCACTGGAATGCAGACAGAGCTCTGAAACCCCAAGCAGCTGCCCCAGCTGTTCATTGGGAGGTTGGGAACTAGATGCTATTCCAGAACTTCTCTGAAGCAACCCAAAATTTTCTCAAGCATGAAACACCTCTAGGATCTGCAGCAGAGGGTGAGAGGTCCGGAAGCTGGACCTGGGGCAGTAATAATTTATCATACGTTTTTTGTTTCTCCTGTTTTCCTCATTAAAAATTGAACTTCTTATAAGCCCACAGCGTCTAGTCTTTTAATGACAGTTCAAACTGACTAAAAAATATTCAACGAATCCTCACTTCAGACAGTAGAAAACCTACACCTAGCTGGGATCTCCATTTCAGTTGATGTCAGCCCAATTCCAACTCTTTCAACCATGCTCTTAAACTTGTGTTTACCTTTAGTGGGCAAAACTCAAGTTTCAGCTTCTTGCCACATACTACCAAGTCAGGCTGAAGACTGCAAGGATCTACATGTTCCGAGTAGCACGAGATGAAACATTGCAGTACTGAGATATTTAGTGCCTATAGTAGGACACAGACTGAAAATGAGAACCTCCTTTAGCCAGGCAGCTACAGAAAAACAGTTTCTGGCAGCTCAAAGCTTAACCACAGACAACAGATCTTCCACAGCTTCGAGTCTATATAGAAGCAATTCATACTGTTTCCTCCTGCCACTCTCCTTATTTTACCTGCCCTCCAGGGAATGAGGCACTTGGCATCAATTAGATGAGCCCATATTCTGAAAGGTTCTCCCAATAACTATTAAACACAAATGTGGGACTGCAGGTAGCAGCTGCAGATGTGCTGGCTGAGGATAATAGGAGTTTAACTCTTTGTTTTCCACTTACCAAGCCAGACAAATCCATCCCTTTAGGAGGTTAACGTAAGTATATAGACTTTACCCAAACATGCATACAATGTAAGTAAATGGATGATTTGCTACTTGATGTGTGACAAGACATTTCACCCAGAAGTGTTGAGAGTGCTTCTTGCACTTTCTTTTATAATGCATTTTGACATCCAAGAGAGGAAAGAGACATCAACAAGCTAAAGAATAGTCCTGCTTGAGCCAATGGGGATTCAAATAAGGCAAGGATTTCTCTCCATGCATACGTGAGCTCAAAGTCGGGATGAGTCCATGCAGAATAATTATGTGAAACTGATGACTTCCAAGATTAATCAGTTACTTTTGCTTTTTACTTCCTCCGAGTTTTGGAGCCGTTTGGCATATGCTAAAGCAGCGTTCAAGGTGACCCAGCATCTAGAAGTCAGCTTTCCATTTTGCTTTGGAATGTTTTTTGTATTTTCATAATGAATGTTAGCAGATAAAAATTTGAGGTATTTACTTTTAGTTTCACCCTCACCTACTCCTCTGCCTCAAGAATGTTTAAGAATGACTTACGAAGTTTTAAACAAGTTGTCCAAACTTCAAGGAAACCTTAGGTTATTTTCTAGGCACCTTGGCACTCATTTCAGTGCATGGTAGGAATAGAACTAAATAATTTTTACAGCTTTGACTCCACACTGGACACAACACAAACATTCAGGCTGATTTTTGGATTACAGGTTTGAACTTTTGTAAATGCAGGTCCTTCAACACTCTTATGAGGCATGCAGAAATTCTTCTCTTTGATTTTTAAATGACAGAGGAGGAAACTGAGGCACATACGTGTTACAGCTCATTTATAGACCACAGAGTGAGGTGAGATCCCTGTCAGGAAAACAAGAGCTGCAAGCTAAGTTTAACATTTTCACTATTTGATCGTGCTTCATTTCTTTTAACCTCTTCTCTGAGATCAATTGTTTAAACCAAGCAAAGTTCACACAAGGCCTGTGACGTCAGAGACTTTATAAGATTTGTATTTCTGCAAATAAAGATTGCTTTCAGAAATAAGAAATCCTCCTACATATCCCACTGTTCTCTCAAATATAATAGAAAGTGTCCTTTGATCAAGTAGTATAGAACTTAAATTGGGAACCAAATGAAAAGGGCTATTATAACAGGACTACTGGCACTAAAATTCTATTGTATTTGAAAAGACAGATCATATAAGTAGATAGGGTTGTGAAAACTGTAAGAGCCATTGTGTGACATGCTACAGCAGTGAATGGGCAGTAGTAGTCATCAATACACTCAATGGGATGTTGCGCTGTTGAGATTCATTATCACATTTCCCAACAACCAGACTTTTTTGTCAGCTTCACGTTTTCAACTCTACAAAGAAAAATTAGGGGCAAAACCCGTATCTTGGGGAGAGGGGGATTAAAAAAACCAAAAAACCCCCCAAACCCCTATTAGCAGAAATGCATAAGATGCCATAGAGAAAAGAGCTCAGGTGACCTTGCATGTGAAGTTCAATGGGAACTCCACTTAAACTCATTTCTTAGCTAGCAATGAGTACTTGCATTGAGTCCCTGAGTAATAATACTGCAAAACAACTTATTATATTTCAGAAAAATACTTCAATGAGCAATAGGCTACATAAATTCTCCATGTGGAGCAATTCTAACTCTTTTTGTGGAACTGTTCGCAGAGCTGTTACTATAATCATTTAAGAAATAGCAACTGCTATGAGCAAAAGTAAATCAAAGAATCACCATCAGACGTGTCTGCGCTAGAATCCTAACCACTTATAGGCATGCCGCAGGCAAAACAAGTCCACATGCAAGATGCAAATATCCCAGTTCTCGCCTCACTGGTGGGATTTTACCGGCTTCTCCGGAGTTATTGCTAACTGTGGGGAGAAAAGGCCTCCATCCAGGGTAACCTGCTCGGCAAATGCACACAGACGCCCCAAGAAGAAAGGACGACTCGCAGGCCTGTTAGCACTGGCATCGCCTGATCTGGGGGCTGCTCGGAAGCCAGCATGCATTAGGAAAGCATAATGGCTGTCCTAATTTAAGACGTCATCAATTGGCCCCGCTGGGCCCATACAGCGCACACGATCGCCAGGAACAGCTTTTCTTCAGACATGGCTCAGGAAACAGGAGGCGGAAGCTGCTATTTTGGTGACTTAGGGCTCCCCGGTGACCGCCCTGCATGTGGATAACGCCTCTCCTGGCTGGCTGTGCTGCCTTGGAAGACGGGGCTACCACAGCACTGGCGGTGCAAACAAGAACCAAGACCAAACTGTTTTATCAAAATTTTTTAAGGGCGGGGGTAGGGGCATGAAATTCCTCTGGAAAGCCAATTCTCACTATTGACAAAATTAAGGCAGAGATTCTCCGAATAGACTCCAGAGCAGTGCCTAGCACTTGCTGAGATCTGGGGCATTACGTTCTTCTGGCTCTTTCTCATTTTAATGAAATCCAGTAGTTTTCTTTTTTTTTTTTTTTTAATAAATATTAAAAAAAAGAAGAAGTAATTTTCTTTCTTAAAAACAGCTCTTAAAAATGTTTTGCTGTTTCCAAACAGGAGGTCTGGTCTGTGTGGTCATGTGGAGGAGGAGAAGTATTGGCAAGACAACCTGCATTAAAAGATGCTCTATATTTTAAAAGAGTCTGCAAACTCCAGATATAAACACTACAGGACTGCATTTCATAAAACAGGATTGCTTTGGGAAGCAACAGCTATAAAATCAGCCATGTGTTACAGGCTTTTTAACAACTCCTAGTATTTAAGGTGGGCATAGCAACCTTTAAGGAATTTGAATGAAGAAGCACAAGCTGCAGGAGAAAAGTGCTTGAAAGAAGCTGCATGAAGTCAATCCATGTACACACAGCTAGAACACAGGTGTAGCATTGCCGAAGCCCAGCTAATAAAGAATCATTTTAATTTTACAGGTATTAAACCCCTTTATCTTGTCATCTAAAGTAGCAGTTGAAACAGTAGGCATACTATTATAGATTTTATAGCATAATATATTTCTATAACACGCACCACATATTAAATGTTAATATTCCCTGGCATCAGCCCTCTGGTCGAGGTTCTCTAGGAGTCCTCAGATCTCCAGAGCAACCTACTGACAACATTTAAATTAGAGCCCATCCAGCTGCTGGGCTATGCATGGCTGAGGATCCTGCATGGCGAAACACAGGCAGGCGCTGAGCATCATGTGGTTATTAAGGTGAAAAAGCACCAGAGAGAGAAATGGAGGGGCAAAAAGAGGACATGAGCAGGAGGAGGGAATGAACGGGGATAGACATGTGCAAAGGCAAGAAGCTGATGAAGTGATGAAACCAGCAACTTTTAAAAATAAAAGCAGCACGACTCAATCCTCTTGTTTGCTCACTGCTTTTATTTTTCTTGCTACCATTTTCTATTGCTGTATGTTCACACACATGTTTGCACGGAGTATTTAATTCCATTCATGCAGATAAGCTGACTGGACCCTTTATGGTCTTCTCTGAAGCCCCCATGAGCTCAGAGGCAGCACCTCCTCCTCTCCAAACAACTAGCAGGAAGATCCATTTCTAGCAAAATACAACCACTTAATAATTTGATTACTTTCCTCTTAAAACATTAAAGAAGTCCTAAGGAATGTGACCTTCACTCCAACACTGAAAAATGTTTCAACCAGAGAGCTGTCAAGATGAAAACTGCTGCATGGTGCTGACAACCCTGCCTTGACCCACTCTCAGCTGACAGTGTTCATTTATTCTTCCTTAGTACCGCCACAGACCTGCCCTTGTTAAGCTGTCAGGGGCAAAAAAACAGGCAGGGAGGAAGGAAAGGCCACCGCAGCCCTGCCGGCCCCTCCACCCGTGGGCTGCGATGGGGCCCGTCGCCCGTGCTCTGTCTGGCCCACAGCTCCAGTGCCACAGGGGCTCCCGTGTTGTTGCCATCAGCAAACATTGACGGGACACAGCATTTCAGCCACGCTGCACAGTGATGGACATAAAGGAATGAGAAATCCCGGCGCAAACTGAACTTGCCGTTGGAAACTACCAGCTGCTCCCTGAACCTCTAAGGCTTCATTTCTGCCTCTAAGGTGGAGGAGACGCAACAAATTGATGGTAATAGGAATTAATGCACAGGTCAAGTTACAGATGTAGTTGCTTTGCATGTTGTTCAACATCTTTCCTCTTTGCTATTTTTTTTAATTACAGTCTTAATTATGGATGAACAGTATAAAGTGAAAATAAACTCACTTTTTTTTTAAACTCTGCCTATTTACATACATTTATATTCCCAATAGTTATCAAGTGGCAGATAATAGTTGTAATTACTTCTTCAATGTACCATGCTTGTCACATCATGGCTAATTTTTTTGATGGTTCTGACCTTTTAATCAATGGATCAAGAAAATAAGATGATCTGGGGTGCTTTTGCATCATCTCAGCAACTGCTATGAAGTAGTTTGGGTGATTGCAAGGGTAATTAGAAATATAGTGACAATAACTGCAGAATTTGTGAAAAAAATTATAGGTCAGTGCTGTTTGTGTCATGCCATTTCCACAGTGATAAAAGAAATTACTGTTAATTACCAGGTTATTACCATACTTAACTCTGATAATTCTAGGCTATCCAAACAATGTAGAGAAACACAAATCACATTATTTTGTTGCTCCAGCAAGGTGGCAGTACTGTTCCTGTATTATTAGTTCTAGGAATGCTATATTTTTGTTAGGGAATTAAATTGACTACCTTATAGCTGGTACACAGAGCTTAAAAATTTACTTTGAGATATTAACCATTCCCGTTCAGGGTGATTTACATACATATGAATATTGTCTCTTGAAAACATTACTTCTAGTTATGGCACAGTTACTTTTCTCATTCTTCAGGACCAATCCGCCAAAGTGGGAGGTGGCACAAGGCAGAAATAAGCTTTAGTAACTACAAAACCTTACGGATCAAAGCTCTAGGCAGAAAATCTCATTCAGACTACAGTTGGGAGGAAAATACAAAAACTGTAACTCTAGGGGAATACTGGGAAATAGACCAAAATTAATTCATTTTCATTATGACTAATTCAGGAAAACATCTCTCTTCTGGAAAGAATTTAAGCACATGCCCTTTTGACTTCAATGGGAGTTGATGGAACCTTACAAGACTGAGCTGGCAAATTTGCATCTCTAGGGTTTCAATATTTTGAATGTATATACGTATTTTTCTCTAAAAAAAGCCCATATAGACTGCTTAAAATCCTGATTGAATCCAAAAACAAGGTTGGATCGTTCTATGTGTTTATGTAGATAATGGTTTCCCACTGATTTTGAACTACATTATAGAAAATTGCAAAAAGAAAATTTCAAAAAAAAATTATATTTCTTCTGTGTAAAATCTATAGGATGATTCTAAAACCTATGAAAATGAAACCATGCTTGCTGAATTCTACAGTTGTTACAAATTATGGAACATTTCCCTGGAAAATAACTGGTTTTATCCCTCCAAATGTCTGTGGAATTTTCCTAGGATAAATGTGAAAAAGATGTGACCTTCAGCATTTTTTCTGATAAAATCAGTAACAAATGCCCTTCATGTTTCACAATGCCAAACCAGGCATTCCAGCTATTGTCTTCCACACTTTGTTACCTTTCCTAAACTCTGAATAGGACATGTGTTCTAATTAGTAGTTTTCCTGACTTTTTGGTGGCTTTTATCACCAAAAGCTGCTGAAAGTCTGGCCTCCTTCTTCTCAGCTAAGTCCTCCTATTATTCCAGTCCAAATAACAGAGCAGGAAGGATTTTAACCTGTGGTGTTCTCCTCCTGCTGCTCTTTCTGCATATACGGGCTGAACAATTTGCTGAAAGCAGGTATAGCAAGGAGTAGACATGAGGTCACTGGAAGGAAATGCAGCTTTGCAGAGTTGAATGATACAAAATTCAGAGACGTGTCTGACTTCCAATCAGCCTGATGCACTCAGTGTTCTTCACTGTATATACTGCTGTTCCTCTTACGTCTATAAAAAATTGAGTCAGAGATATTTTTCACAGTGATTTATACAGGGAATAAAACGACTCTGGCAAAGTCAAGAGTCAGTCTGGATCCCATATCACATCTCTTGCAGTTCTCTATTTTGACCAACTCAAGTCAAAGAAGTCTCTCCAATCACCGCAGTGGATTTCAAGTTGTGTCCTAATAGATCCTGCTGCCTCAGATAGCCAAAGCCCTACAATCTTCTTCAGAAAACTGTCAGTAGATTGTAAAGGAAGCCACAGCACTAAGATTATTTTTAGAGAATATAATAAAAAGAAAAATAAAACTTAGAAGTTTGTGTGAAAAACTAAGGTTCAAATATTGAAAAAACCCTCTAGTCCCTTGCTATTATTGTTGATCAAAGTTTTGTTCTACAGGACAACAGTATTCCACTATAAATCTCAGCAAGGTGAGATAAGCTGAATTATGAATTCCTTTTTTCCTGTATTCTACCTTAAATGTGTATTCATCCTCTCTTCTGTGTTGCTAATGCCAAGAAGAGATGGCCAACGTGATGATGTCATCACTAGAACAGTGTGACCCTTTGATAGATGCAGGTCTGGTCCCTAAAACGAATCCAGCACCTGAGGCTGTGATGCCACAGAAGAAGCAAGTTCTCCCTCCCTCCCCATTTAGTATCATGAGCTATACTGTTTGAACTTGTTCCTGCATTCCATATTAGAAAATATTAAATAAAAAGACAGTTTTGAAGTGTCTGAAAAATATCATTAAAATGTATTATCTTGAAAAAAAAAAAAAGAGAAATAATTGATCCCTGAGAAATTTTGTGCATGTGTGAGGGACTAGCAGAAAAGTTAAAAGCTAGCTAACATACAGTGAAAATTCATCCAATCAAAAGTTTCATTTTTACAGACTAGATTTTTGAAATCTTTTTGCATTTTATCTGAAGATGGTGTCAGAGATCTGAGTTATATTCCTTGGGTAAAATTTTCCCTTTTCTAGTGATTTTTAAATAGATGTTTAAAATTCTTTGTTATTGTTTGAAAAGATTAATAGATAACAAGCAGAGTGTCCTTGCTTATATTTCCTCTCTCAGTTAATAGCACTATACATTAACATAAATTGTACTAAAACAAATGATCCTCGCTTATAACTGACACTTGCTGAATAGGTGATGGTGCACGTGTCTGAAAGCGATCAACTCATAATTGGGCTAAAAATACCCATACAGAGCTTTGAGATGCAGTATATGGAAAGCACCATAGAACTACCAGCCAGGATAATGTGTTATACTTTCCAGTCAAATTCATGAATGATTGAAATCAGTCCAGTGCCCCTTAAACACACAACCTTACTGTCACCACTGTTGCTTCGGTGTGCCAAGCATGTATGCTGTAGTGCAAAGGTGTGACACCTACACTTCTGGAACAGAATGATGAATTGACTTACATGAGTTGGAAGATTGTTTCTTCAAGTGTCAGTGCTCCAGCAAACTGTGTAGTTATTTTTTTTTTTCATCATTTAGGTGATAGTTTAAATAAGCTGGGAGTTTAAATGAATGAAACCAGCATTTAGTTACAAGTTTAAGTTCAATTTTAGTTGGTTTTTAAAGATGGTATCTTTTGATTTACAGAAACTAACCCTAAAGTCAAATATTTGAGCAAATTCATTGTAAAATTTCAAAAATATTAGAAGACATTTATAGTCTCCATCCAGAGAATATTTACATATGTATTTTATTTTAGAATTTCAGCTAGTAATGGACTACTTGCACGTGTAAACTTTGAGGATACTTTGAATAAACATTTCTAATTTAAATTTTTAGTGTGGAATACCCACAGTGCTGTGGATAGATAGGGAAGGAGTATAATTAAGTACTATTAAGGTTTATAGAAGGTTTTGGATAAAAGCCAGGTTCTGTAAAGTCAGCTACAAACACTCCTCATCTTCAATGCGATCAGGAGTGAATGCCACCATTGATAGAAAAATAGGACATAGCCTTGTTTCTCTTGAACCCAGTGATCTCTGGGGGCCTGACCCAGGCAGCTTGCGCTAATTATTCTACTACTCACCTAACTAACATCATTCATTCTGTCCAACTTACTGTGATGACTTGCATGAGGAAGAAAAGCCTAAGTCAGCCCTTTTTTCCTACAGCTCTATTGCCAAGTGACTGAAAGAGAAACTATTAAAAATGTAAAATTTGAAAATCTGGTAAAAAAAACAAAATGGTTTTATACTTCCTTTCCTGGAAATGTCTAGAAAAATAGAGCCAGTGTTTTATGATTTCATTATCTGGCTAACAGTCCATTTTATTGCACAGCAAATGGCCAGAATTTACCTTTCCTTACATTCACAAGTTCTGTTTTTACAATTTAGGTCTGATTTATAATCATTCCCATGTGCTTCAATGAAATTAGATTATTTTTCTAGCTTTAACCAATTTTCAAAACTCTGCAGTCATGTATAAACAGTTTTGCACTTCCACAGGGTTTGATTTTGTTTTTTTGGAGAAGGCAGAGTTGGAGATTAATAGCTGTCAATGAACGTGTATAATTACATCCCTCCTTCTAGCTGAAATGACTGCAGAGCTGACATGGGATATTTTGAAAAGCGCACCTTTTGTTAGAGTAGCCGAGGTTTGTCTAGGCCTAGGAGTCGTGGTTCCTGCGAGAGGCAACAGGGCTGCTCCTGACTGGCATTACCTCATTCGGGAACCTGAACAGGCTTTGGGGGCTATTTGCATGAGAAAGGCCTGCTCCTTACATGGGGAAGGGCTGTAGAAAGAAATGTGCAGAGACTCAGCTCCTGACATGTCTGACATGTTGATTAAGGCCTTTCATGAGCGGAGAACTTGGTTGCAGCCTCCCGCTAACACACGAGACATAATTAGTTTCCCCGTAGTTCTAAAAGCGATGCACTGGGAGAAAGGCGGGGATGTTTACTTCGCTTTTAGCAGGATAAATGCATTAGGACTATGTAAAAAACAGTCTGTAAACTCTAATTCTAATTAGAGAGGCCTCCAGGAAAGGGCCTGTGTAAAGGAGCCACAAAACCGTCACCTGGAGAGCCAGCGGTGTGCCTGCAGCAGCCCTGGAGGGGCACAGCCTTGACTTGGCCGTGGCGAGTGGAACGGTGGAGAGCAAGCAGTGTCCTTTCCCTGCTGCCTGGCTGGGAGATGCTGCAAGCAGTGCGAAGGCAAGTGACCACGCTGCAGGAGAATCAACGCTCGGGCCGGGAGAAGAGGCGGCTCCTGCTCACGTGGGCGTAGGCAGGGTGGCCCCAGAGGCACGGGTGAAACTGGAGCAGGACTGGCGGGAGGTGAGCTGGAGCTAGCAGACAGCTGCCATTTCAACAGATGGTTTGACTCCATCTGCCTGAATCACCTCCAATACGACCATGAAAAAGGACACGCTTGGCAGACTACTGTAACCGAGACCAGTTCCCTCAGGACTCCTCAGTCATGCCACAAGCCCTGCAGCAGTGGCTGGTATTCATCCTCGCTCACCTTCCCTCCTCAGGCTATGGGCTGTGCACGGTGAGGGCAAAAGCTCCAGCCCAGCACCCAGAAAACACACATGCGTTGCCATCTGGGGGATAATGTTAAATAAATTTATCTTAAGGCTAGAAAATACAGCTGAACAGTTTCCCCATATTGGTTCATCCTAATGAGAAATGGGAGCACTAAGTATTCAAGAATGTGCTTAGGGAATAGGAAACTGAATAATTAAGGTTATATCCTAAAATTCTCCTGCCTGGAGAAGCCTGGTGAAAAAAGGGACTCTGATGTGCAAGCACTCTGCTACCACCAAGCCAGTGCTTTGGGCAGATGGGCCAGAGCAGTAGTATTTAAAGAACCCATGCACAACTCACTAGTTCATATACAGCTAAGTCAGCTCTACACACAGGTGTACGGCAGCCTTTTTAATCAGAGCAATTTAAAACCCTGATGAAAACGCCAATCATAACACACACTACGCAGGCAGACTGGAGTTTCAATGGCTCATCACTCAATGACGTCAAACCCAGTGTCTATTGGAACAATCAAAAGCATTTCTTGTAAATGAAGGATAATTTCTGACCTTCCACCTAAAGCTGAGAACCACTCTGAACAACTGATTGAAAATGTGACTTTCTATCTACCGTACTTGCTGTGAGCAGAAATAAACAGGCAATGGGATGGCAGAATTCGAGGCCACTAGTTTTTAAAATAAAGCTATTATGTTTTATTGGCCTGATTTGTGTTTGAGCTCTTCTTGTCAGCAAATATTAAAAAGGGGTGTCAGGACTTAAGTTTAGATGACATGCTGCAAACTGCAGGGTCTCACAGTGGCTTAACAGAAAAATTATCATATGCTCAAATACCAAAGATTCCTAAATATTGAGCTCTACTGTACATACCATAAAAAAATAGTGACAGACTGGAGAGCCTTAAGGAAGGACAAGCAAATGAATCAGGTGGTCAGAAGGAAGAAAGGAAGAAATTAAAAGAGCCATGTACACAGAATAATGAGGTGATGATTAACGACAGTGGGAAGCCAGACAGCAAGATACATACTTGAACGGTGCAGCTTTATTCTTCTCCACAGTGGGAGCGAGGCCAGAAGCATTTGGATAAAATCTTCAGGGGGCAGTGGTGCTACACCTGTTGCAATGCCTCTGGGATCATGCCAACAGGCCTTTGCTAACTCACTTGCCTGTGATGCTACTGTGCAATACATTTCTAATTAAGCGTTACCATAGCATGAAAAGGAGGAGGGTGCAATGCTGCAACGCCGTAAGCCTCAGTCACGGACAGCAGCAGCCCCGCTGCCTTTCCATCACTGGTTATTGCCTCCATGCCACCCTCTCCTCCCAATAGCACAAATAGGTTTGTGCGGCCAGGTAGCAAACCAGACCTCAGGACGGACCCAGGCCACAGTGAGATGCCAGCAGAATAACAGGAGTCATGCCCTGCCATCATCATCATCCTTGCGCCCTGTTCCAAACCTTCACGGTTTCCAAAGAGCTGCCGTACCTGGACTTAACACACCTGGAATCACACTACACTTGGGCTTTGACTCCTGTGCAAACTCGATAGGATAGCCATAGGCAAGCTAGAGTGAATGGGACAAAAGGACGAAATGGTGATGACGCAATAGCTCCCTGATCTGACACAGTAAGAACGGGAGGGTACACTAGCTTTATTCCAACACCAAAATTAAGCAAAGAAAAACATACAAGAAATGAAAACAAGCAGAAGGTTTGTGGCCCTGTAAAAACACAAAAATATGCCAAGATAAGAAATACCAGCGTTTTACAAAGAATATTTGGGGAACAGTTTTGAGCCAAAGATGACACTGCGAATTGGCAATCTACATTCTGCTAAATTAGAGTCTGCAATCTGCTTTCACTGAAGCGAGAACACGAGCAGCCCTTCTTTGACCTGGGCACTTCATCTGGTTGCGGTCACCCAAATGCACATGCTGATTTGGACTGAAAAGAGTTTAAGGGAAACGGTCACTGGGAGATACTTGGACATTACCCACTGGGAGGACAGCATTGTGAAGATGCTTCATACGTTGGAACACTCGTGTTCCAAACAAAATCCAAGCTTGTTGTTGGAAACCTTACAGATGAACGAGGATGCTACGTGAGCCACTGGCTCACAGGACCCTCTATGCCTCTTGTGCTATTTACCTGCCGTATATGAAAAGACAAGGGCAGAAGAGGGCTGATAACGCTTCTTACTTGAACATCAGTGTGCTACCCCCTAAAGCAGGCAGTGGCGCGAGCAAGAGGGAATCATGACACTGCACTCAACACAGGCAAAGCCAGAGTTTTTCCCTTAAACACTGAGACCCTACGTCACACTCTGTGTATGAAAATATTAGTCAGACTGGTATACAATGACATTGAAACAACAGATTTTGAGTCTGTGTGCTTCAGTGAGCGATAAGAACAAGCAAGCTCTGCAGTTATTCATAGCTTTAAGACTTGCAATACCTGTAGCCAAGCAAACGAATCCAACACTGAGGACCTGACTCTGATCTGCTGCATACACACCCTCTTTCCATTGACATTAACAGAGTTACTTTGGAATGAGGGAAGAATTTGGTCTCAGGTACTTGTAGCTAACTGTTTTGTTTTTAAATTAGAGTTGTAATTAACTTTTTTGATCAACTCTCTCCAAGATTTCTATTTTCTCCTCCTTACTTGACAAGCTAAGAAACAGCTGCATGTGTCCCTGAAAAGTGAGATGCTGACAATTTGCTTCTTACTTTTTTTAAATTGTTATGATCACTGCTGACTGTCAGGAGACATTTAATCAAATACAAATATGGTGGCGGTGACATCTTAGCAGATACAAATCTTTACATTTAAACAAGATATGGTCTACACAAACACGTATAGAAACACTTGGCTTAAGTAAAGCCACATACGTGTTGCAATTCTAGTTTGCCTCTGAATCTTGAAACTATTCTTCCGAGTGAATACAAATTTCTAGGGAGATCAGTAGAAGCCTGTGGTTTTAACACCATGTGATGCAAAGGGGGTAATGAACCAAGGGTTACAGCAAAACTAATAACAAACTTTAATATTTTTGTCAGACACTGGAGTTTTGATTGAGCCCCCTGGCATTTCCTATGGAGATTTAATTTTGACATTTCACTGACAAGGATTTTTTTTTCAAGGTGCTCTACAGTTAAGTAAAGCTCACATGAACATCTGTTCACTACTATAAAACTTTATAATGACCTGTGAATTTGAAATTTAAATCAGGTAACATATCACGTTATAACTTTTAGATCAAAAAGAAACAGCTCAGCATTGTAAATGAACCAACATTGGCAGAATGGTTGAAGCATAACTACCTTTTTTACCTTAAAACAAAAAGCATATGGGATTGATGTTAGCCAATGCCATTTTCTTAGGGTACGATTATATACATCTGTTATCGCAATGAAGAAAACAGTCCTATAGTAAGACGCATCTGCCGGCAGAAAATTTTCCAAAATTAGTATTAACATATAAACCTGCTCTTCTACTAACACTCATTCTTTCTATTCCAAATGTCCCTCTCATATTTTTCAGCTACCTCCTGCTATTTTGCTCCATTCTACTGCTTATGGCTTCTCTGACTGAGAGCCGTACGGAACTAAATCCTGTTCACTCGCACAACCAGCCCCATCTGTCTTGCAATATAGACTTAGGCTATGTCTTCACTGTCAAAAAAGTTTTTTTTTTTTAAACGGCAAGATAAGTGCTTGCATTAGCAGTCTGTCAAATCCTAGAAGAAAGAAAATTCTGTAGTTTTGACCATGAGGTAGTTAGGTGAGGTCAGGCTGTAATATTAACCTCACCTAGTTACACAGCTGTAACAAAGAAATTACTCATGCCTTGTCTCTGTTATAATCTTAACTAGAGACAGCTAATACACACTAGTTACTTTGTTGTAAGATAACCACCTGTTTTTGGAAGAGAACTGAAAGAAAAATGGTAAACCATTATTTTTTAAAATCATTGCAAATGCATTGGTATCATACTGTTCTTAATCTTCATATCTGTCTAGACCTAAGCTTCAAGAAATTGGAAGTGCTTTCCAGCTTCTGCTTCTGACTGTGTATTTCAACTGCATTCTGACTCGTATTGTCACAGGGACCGTGGCCTGTACCATTTCTTCTTCTCCCTCCTCTCCTGCACACACAAGGAAGGAAGTCCAGACCTATGTAGGGATGCAGTGCAGAGCACAAGGTGGAGCACGCCATGGACTATATCGCGGCATGGTCTAGAGGCAGCACCCATTGACTACTTGGTACTTCTTTAGAGTGTGGAATACTTGCAATTAAAAAAAAAAAAAGGATGATGACAGTGAGGTGATAGAATCATTTATATCCAGAGAAGGAATCACAAAACATTTTATGTTTTCGTACATGTATTTTTCTCTATGTCCCTTATTCAGGGTTTTCCTTGTACACTGGGGTCCAAGAAGTTGAGCAGTAAAAGGAGCATCTGTCACATGAAACTTAGTGTAGCATCTTCCCCTGGTTTCATTACCTTGCAGACATATGCAAAAGCATCTAATGATTTCACAAGGACTGTTGACTGAATCTTAGGAATAATTATCAAAACTAGACGGCATGAGGATGATACCACATAATCCAGACAATTTTTATTTCACAATTTACTGCATACATATTAGTCCTAAAAAATTTCTTGCTGCAACTCACCTATTGCTCCAGCTCAGGCTAAGCCCCATTCAGCTAAAGTTTTCAGAAGACAAAATTTTCATCTTCAAATGCATTGCTGTTAAGTTATAGGTTATATGGAGAACCAACTAGACAGTAGATAAAAACTATTCTGAAAGTAATTCACTGAACATATCTAACTGACATTTTTCAGCCAACTCTTCAACTTATCCAAACTCCCATCTATCTGCCCAAAGTAATTTTGCTATATTAGAATAATCGAGATGCAAATTCTACCCGACTTTTGTCCTTTAAAAATACATGATAAAATAGAAAAGTATTCTTCTCTATCATCCAGACTCTGTATTTTTCTAAGAGTTCTACAGAGTAGTCAGGAGTTGCACTCTGAGCAAGATCATCTTCCCAAGCCCTGTGCCCTCTGGAAAGTCACTCCCACTCAAAATTATGCAAATTCATCCCTCCTCCTTGCTCTCTGCTTATTAAGTGTTCTTTGCCCAATAACTCAAGTGTCCAACTTCACTTTCAGAGTTTTTCCATCCTTTCGTCAATCTTTTCCTTCTGCCTATCTTTTAGTTTCATACTTTCTCAAAACTACTTATGTTCATGCACTCCAAGTAGAAACAAAAAAATGCAGATGTCATCTGCTTTTAAACTTCTTGAAAACAGAGCAGCCAGGGTTCAGACAACCAACAGCAGCATCTTAACATGCTGGCATAGAAATCTGATGAAGAGGACTGAAAACAGGAGTTCACTGCCCTCACTGATGGAGGCAAAGAAATGCTCTTCAATACCTGTACATCACCAATGCTCTCAGAGAATACAACATAGAGAATAACAGGACTAACAGGGAAAGATGAATCTTTTGTAAAATTTGCCAGCTATCTGCTTGAAATGGTTAGTAATATTGATAGAGTATAAGAGCACTGCGCATGTTTTTATGTATTTCTTTATGGTACTGGAACTGATCATTCAGATGTAGGCCAGCACACTGCTTGTTAACATGACCCAGAATTATTGGTGCAGTTGGAATAATACAAAAGCAATTGCCAAGATAAACCGTACAGTGAGGACACAAATTTAGTGCATTTGAAAACTGAAAGCGAACCCTAGACCTGGATGGTATGGTCGCACTGACGTGAGCTCCATAAAGCTCACACTCATGTGCATCAACTGCCATATTCTGCAAATGAAGGAAACGTGAACTAAAAGTACCTTCAAGTCTGAAGCTGCTGAAAAAGGTATACTTAAATAACAGGACAGTCTATGAAAAACTGGTGCCAGTCACAGAAGCTAACAACTATTCTCAGTTCTTTGAGTGCTCAAAAAAAAAAAGAAATCCATGTAACAAGAGCAATCCTGTAAAGCCAGAGGAACAGGCAATGTCAAGGCTCTGTTTGGAGTCAAGAAAGCATAAAAACATACAAATTCAGCAGTAGAGTCTAAACAGGGTATCCCGATAGGCACGCAAGAGTTGGGGAGTAGGCTTGACCAGGATTGTAATATCCATATATTGCATATTATTCTTTATGATGATAAGCTGCTTAGGTAGGCTATATGGCTGTAAAGACTTTAACTTCCTTTTTTTTGCATACAGCAGGACATTTGCTTTATAAAATGCACACTTGCAGAACAGGCTTTCACTCTACCTGGGCTCTCACATTACCACTCTACTAGGATATTGTAGTTTTTCTTGACTGACTGAAGTCACCTTTCAAGAACTCTAGATTTTAACAAAGGGGGACCCGACCTCCCCCCCAATATCTGTTTTCCTAATACTCACTCTTCTAACTGGAAATTCCCACTCCCTGAGCAAAGATCAAATAAACATTTTTGTACATAAGAGTGCAGCATTGAATTCCAGCTCCCTACAAGTCACAAACCGTATAAAGGACTGCTGAGCATTTTTTCCATTTGCTAGTTCTGTCACATCACATATCATGCCACAAGAACTATGTACGTTTCCCTAACTACATGTTTCTCACATCTATGTAACTTGAAGAAAACTAGAGTGAACATTAAGATGGCATAGTAATTGATACTGTGTGGAAGGTCATGACAGGGTTAAGCTGGTGGAAAGTTGCAAGTAGCAAGCAACAGGAGCCTCAGACAAACGTACCCAAGGACACTGGTGCAGCTGGGAATGATACATCCTGAGAAAGTACAGATAAACCAGCAGAAGCCAGTGGGAACCAAGGTTAAGGGCAAGACAGCTTTTCTAAACAAGTAGCAAGGTACAAGGCATGACCGCTGCGTGCATGATCGGTGCCATGATTGGCTCCCTGTGACATAATCTGCATGGTGACTGGCCTAGCAAAGTGTGTCTGTGAAACCACTGAAGCAGCTAACTTTTTAAATATGCTCAGAAACAAACAATAAAGGTCTCAGGACGCAAACCCTCCTGAGTCTGTGCCATTCATCCGCCACAATACTGCATTTTGATAATGCAATTATATCATCTTATAACTGGGAGTGACTGAAAGGGCTCAAGAAAATGTGGACTAGCATTTTCAGATACAGGAGTTAAACAATCTTACTGTATTTACCTTACTCTTAAGATCCTTCTAGTTCCTTTTTAGAAGGAAAAACCATTATATCACTTGCAATTGGGAAAGGAGGGAAGGAGGGAAAGGAGAGAGACTGATGTATAAGGTTGGAGAGATCTAATACATAATTACCACAGTAGAACTTTCAAGTCATCTAATCTTGTTTGAAGATTTATTTACTTGACCTTGCTTAGTCTCTGCATTAATTCTATTTATGTTTACTTCTAGCATTAGCAGCCTAATCCTCCACTTACAACTGCCTACTGCACTGAAAGACATTAAGTTGTACCTGGACAACATATTGGAATAGGAACTTCCCACTGTGCTAGATCCTGACAACAGAAAAATTTTAAGACTCTCGTCCTTAGGACAGTGTGAGAGCCTAGCAAAAAAATAACTGCAATACAGGGGCAAGATGACTGATTGAAAAATCTTCATTTTCTTACTGTAGTTCTAATGCAAGTAGAGAAACTTCATCTAAAATGAACGGACATACAAAATAAAGTTCAGTGATAACAGGTCATGAAGACATGCGATAAAGTCTTTTTTAAAAAAAAGTAGAAAGTGTGGACAACTATTTTTGATTACATGAAATGCTTCCTAGCTCAAAATAGGAGTGTTATTTGTATTCTTGTAGATCTTTTCTAGAAATGGTACCATTTTTGGGTGCTTTCCAGAAATAGTAGACTAGTCTGATAATAAAAGGAACAGCCAACAAAGTATTCAGCACATCACCAGGTTTTCATTAGAGATAAATCAAGCATCCCATCATCATTCTCTAATTTCCTTCTAGAATAGTCTTGTGATTCTGATGAACCTATTTTTAGTGATCATCAGTGATCCTGTACCAGCTTGCAAACACACACACAGTCATTTACCCTATGGTAACTGTGCATTCCATGCATATATATGGATTTGTCACAATGGATTTTTTTCAGTGTATCTAACCATAAATGAGTGCATAAATTACTCTAAATGTTATGCCAGATCCCCAAACTTGATGGACTATAAGGACTCATGACAGTGAAATATAAACTATGGAAAATACACTTACAGCCTTAGAGGCAAAGCAGTGGCAAAATGCCTTAAAAGAAAATTGTGTTTGAATGAATATTTGTGCATCTGACAGTTGAGGCAACAGACCTACAAATGTCTGTCTTATTCCCATGAAAAGGAAATGTCCTTCCCTAGCACGCTGCATGCAACTTCAACCTGATCTATAGGAAACACGATGCTTCCAGTCAACCTGTTCTCAGCGTTTTCCATGAAAAAAACTGACTGTTGCTGAACTGTGCAATTCTATAAGTTGGGCATTCCTATCGCTGCACATGGGCCAGAGGCATCATGTTTTAAACCAGTGTAACCCTTAAGGGAGCAATTCCAGTGCCTCGCATAGGTTTCTAGCACCATTTTAAAATCACTAGTATATTCTGTCTGGACTTGTGCTCCAGAAGAATGGAAGTCTTCCAGCAGTCCTGTGCCACACTGTATCCCACTGCAGGCACCTCAGATACCTAAAGTGCATCTAAATCAGCATTAAATACCTATGTTTTGTTTAAGCACTTGAATTACTTTGTAAGTAACTGGAAAATAGGATGTTTCCAAAGAGCTTTTTCCCTTCTGAAATGCAGTGCCCCTGGCAAAGAAAAAAGGCAACTTCATTCCCTGTATAACTTCATCCAATTATCCCTTGCATTGTAAAACCCTTGTAAATGGAAAAAAAAACTAAACCAGGGAAGAAGTTATTGCTATGACAAAATAAAAAGTTACAAACCCATATACAAATACAGTGCAAGGAAGGTGGAATGCTGCTGCTTTAAGTGCTCTTAGTGAGGTTATAGTCAAGCTCTGCAAAAGGCCTGTAGAGTTACTGTGCAACAACCATATTGAATTAAGCAAACTGAATTCAGGAAGTATCTGGCAATAAAGTATATGTCTGAAGTTCAGCTGCTTTCTCCTGCACAGTTGAAAAGGAGAGAAAGAAAAGAAAAACCCCAAGTGCTAGGTACTTTCACGAAAGCCTACAGAACAAAGAGCAGATTGTACAAACTCCGGGGATGCCACCTCTAGACATTCATTTGGGGTAGGAAGAAAATCTACACCCTCGTCTTTTATGGTAATACTGACGGCTTAAATGGACAAAAGGACACATCACTTAGCAGCGGCAGGAAGCTCCTAGTTGGGAGTTTTCCCTCTGGCGAGGGGAGCTGCTGGAGGCAGCAGGGCACGAGCACACCTGGCTCCAGCTTGCGGAGTTGCTGCGTAGCCCTGAGAGCATTCACCACCTTTTCAGCTCTCTGGAGCATGCCCAGCACCACTTACTTGATAAGGGTAAGAAGTTGAGAGGTAGAGAAATGCATTCAATAGTACAAATTGAGGCAGAAGGAGCTATTTCTGTCTCTAAGTGCACTCATTGAGTGACTGCTTGGCGGCTGGGGGAAGAAGTGACCTGGGTTTTAGCCCCAAGAACACTTCATATAAAATATATAAACACCCAGTCACATCATAAAGGTATAGATTTCAGTACATGTATTTTTAATGTAATTTTCAGCAAAATAAGAAATATAACAACACTTAAAAAAAATGGAGGAGCCACATATATTAATCATTTTAAGAGACAAATCCTTTTAGAATACTACCTAAAAGCTACTAGGTACAGACTTTTAGCAGAAGCCTGGGTCTGTAAGACAAAGTCTGCAGACAATGAACGGTGTGACTAAAGACAGCCAGACAAGAAGGTTAAAACGAGTACATCCTTCACAAGATAAATTCAGCACATGGGAAATGTTTTACCCTGACCCCATTGAAAAGCCAGGTGATAGAAGTGCAGAATACCATGGGATTGGATATGCTAACTGGACTATAAAGGCAGGGGGAGGGGGGGAATAACACAGAAAATAAATTTATGAGAAGCAGCAAAAGAAACGAAAGTGAATTTATGTAAAATGTAAAGGTATTTAAGCTATAAGGAGTACACACTAGTAACTAAAATGGAAAAAAAAGAAGCTGTAAAAGGGAATTCTGAACAAAGCAATGAGTTGTCTATTCCCATCCCGAAGGCTGTACAAATAAACAGCATTAGTAGTTATTATTGAAGATGTGATAAAGCACCAGCTCAAAGTTATGGAACTGGACACAGGCATTTCAGGATCATTTCTACCTGAAAATAAACCCCAAAATCTCTATACAGAAAATTTAATAAAAAACTGCTAAAGCAGCTAAAAAGGCTGGCATGTCCAAGACTGTCCAAAATTGGCACTGAACTATGTCAATTTAAGTCAGGATTGCAGTGTCATGTCATCTTGGCTCCTCCACTAGCCCCCTTAGAGTCAATCTCTGTCTTCTTAAGCTCCAACAGCAGAAGGTTACATTTGTGCACTTGGAGTACTGCTACTCTTATATTATGCAGGAAAGTCCTCATTTCAGTGGGTTCAAAATTTTACATGGAGCTTTGGCAAGGAAACGATGCTGATCACAGAGGAAGAGAAGAGACCTCACAGGCACTTACCATCTAAATGATATGAGACAGATAAAGGCAGGCAGAGTAGCACGATAGCATGTTTTCAGAGAACCACAGATGACTGGCACAGATAACTGTTAGCAAGTGCTGTGCAGGCACTACATCAAAGGACAGTTTTACAGAGGACAATTAAGAAAACTATCACAGGATAACAGCACAAAGGTGCTTGTTTAGAAACTTAACTACCAACTGATGGTGGAAGTGTGAAAAGGAAAGACTGAGATAAGTAGTGATTTGCCATGAAAAGATTTGAAACTGAAGACCAACTCCTTATGTTAGACAAAGAGGAAGAGAGAAAATAATGGAGAGGAAAACATCCCCTGTGGCAGCTTTCAGGATGGGCATTTGGGGGTAAAGACTGCATTTATCAAGAGTAATGAAAAGGAAGTTGGAATAAGTGATCCAGGGCTGAAAAGACCCCAGGATGTTCACGTTCACATATACCATGGAAGTGAGGATTTAGCAATATTTCTAAACAGGAAAGAATTCTTTGACATAATGAGCCTGAGAGCTAAATTGCTGGCTATAAATACCACAAAAGAACAATTACCCAACGGGAACGAATGTGAGATCTGTGGACAGCGCACTGAGCTGGGGCTGAGCACAAGTTACTGCTGCGGAAACATCAGAGTGACTCCTCGAGGTCTGGGTCTGGAGAAGACTGAGAGGCAGGCTGAGAACGGAGGAAGAGGACGGTTAACACAGAGATGGCAGCTGAACTTGTGGATCAGGTAAGATGAGGAGACAGAAGTAAAGAGGGCAGTGACAGACCTTTGTGGAAGGAAAGGAAGGTAATGAAGACGGCCAGTAAGAGACTCACTGAGTTCATATTATGGCAGCACATGAACAAGGAGAGGACAGCATGAGGCAAGCACAAGACTCCAAAAAGCAACGCAGAGATGACATGCAAGCAGATACCTGGCACATCAATGAAGAAGAAAAAGGCAGGCTCAGATTTAGGCTGAGCAAAGCAGTGAAAGAGAATCCACAGTAGATAAGGGAAGAGCCACAGACAGTAGGGGTTTTGAGACAAAAGGGGGGGGGGAAATCAAGTAAAGGGCCCATGATTTCAGTTTTGAAAGATGGAACATCTGTAGTTCATTTTATATTGTGAGTTGAAGGGAGAGAGCAAGACATTAAAGGGGAGACCAAGGGAGAGCAAGGAGGCACAATAAAAGCCTAGGAGATGAAAGACAGTGGAGCCAGCAGGGAAGATGGCTGGATGCTGCAAGAGGTGGCTTGGCTCACACAGGTGAGAATTGAGTAAATTAGGGAAGCAAGAATTGTTTAGCAGGGAAGTGGTAAAAATGGGAGCACTATAAGGGCCTAGATGTTGTCCAAAACCACGTAGTATGCAAAAAACAAGAGACACAAGGGAATTCAGGTTATTCCGGAGACCTGAAGTTAGTCAGAGCTGCCTACTCCACTGATATTACTCCAGACTATGCTCTTCCATCACTTTATATGATAACCATGAACTAACAACTTTGCCCTAGTATGCAACAGCCAGGCTAGCAGAACTGTTTGTATGATCCACACAAACGGCGATCCCTAAAAGCCTCTTTGCTATGCCATATATCATCAATTAATCTTTGCATTTTTCATTCATTATTGTATCACCATAAGCACTTGTGTCACTAGGAGGAACAACCATATGGTGTACTTTTGGCACCAGCTGCCAGTTATTATTTTCCAGTTATTAATAGATACGGATCTGAGAGGTCTTCCAGTAAGATGCATACAGATGATTTAATGGCTGCTGAAGAATGGGATGGCAAACTCATTCAAGATGTGACGTAGTTCTAAAATATTTGGATTAGTATGAAAAGACCATTTAAAGGAATCCAACTGCCTTTTTAGAAAACTCTGATGAGTATTGTTAGATCTGCAAAAATGTAAGCAACCCACTTGTGTCTGCCCTTCATGAGGCTTCACCAAAAGCTAAAAAGGGTACAAGCCAGAACGCCAAGAGAGGCAATTCCAACTATATGTTGTGACATCTTGGTAACCAGGAACAACCGAGTAAGATGATCCAAAGGAAAGACTGGCAAGAGCACATTATGCATCACTGTCCTGCTGCATATCATAGTTCTACAGCTTGGCTTTAGTAAACTTTAAATACAGAGGTCAGGCCAAATTGGAGCACTCTGCAATATTCCACATTCCTTTTTTTTTGGGGGGGGCAAGGGGGGGAAGGACACTGTATGCAACAGCCACATAACAAAAACAAAATGCATTTTGATACTGCCAGAAATACGAATCGGAGAGGGAAAGGTTAAAAATTAGAAAACTCAGCAGCTATTTTGGTGCTGCAAGTTGACTTAGATAAAAGCAAACAGTTAAATAGAATCCAATTCAATTCAAACAGACAGTTTTGACATTTAAATGAAATTTCCCAAGCATGTACTGTGGTTAAACAAGGAGTGTGGCTAGCTTCCAGATACATATGGTAATTGTGAGGAAGCAGTTTTATTGATGACAATCAAAGCTGGCAAGAGAATTTTGGGCCCAGGGAACACAAGAAAAAGACAGGGCCCTTTGCATAATCTATGTCATCTTCCTCCTTCAGCCAATATCCTTTCCTTTTTCCTACTTTGCATCCCTGTCCTTCTGTAACATTCCCCAGCTTTTCTTCTTAATGCTTCTCTCTTTGATTGCATTCTTGTATCCTCCCCCTTTTCACATTGTTCTTTCCATCACCCTTCCTCCTCAACCTCCACCATCCTCTGAAATACAGACTTGAAAAATATTGCCATAAGAAGCTTGCAAAGATCATCCAAACCTTGTTGTGATCTCTGTGCTTGATGGAGTTACAAACATGTTAACAACCACAATCAATAGGACAGCTGTCAAAAAGAGGACATTGATTTTTACTTACACCTGCAGAATTTAGTCTGTTTTCAAGCACTCACTGTTCACAAACCACATGTGACTAATGCTTAATGATTGTTTTTGTCATATGAATGCCTTAGGCATTTACCAATGTTACAAGCAAGCCTCTAAACGCAGCATAACAGTCCTGCAATGTGCTTCCTCTCTTCCTCTTCCTTTCTACAATGGCTATCAGCAGAGTTGCATGTTATACACAAAAGTAAAGCTGAGCATGTGCTCCTATCCAGTGGCAGTTCATTAAAAAAAAGAAAGAAAAGAAAAGAAAAGAAAAAAGAAAAAAAGGAACAAACCAAGACAGTGTCCATAACAGTGTTGCTAGTGTGCAATCCAAGTCCGGGAAAGATGAAACAAAGAGATGAGCCTTTAATCCTACCCTCCAGGAGTCAACCCTGGCTCAGGCAGTGCTCCAGCTGCAGTGAAAACCAGTCAAAGGCTCTTGCAGCTGAGGGCATCTTGACCTGGCTAATTCCACCTCCAGAGTTGAAAGTCAAATCCTCCTTTAGAGGGGAAGGAGAGAGGTATTAGCAGAAAGAGCTGGAGGGATGTGGATCAGTATCTTGAATTGAAGCCCAAACTAATTTAGCAGCAGCTAGAGAGTGGGGCACAGGAAAAAATGATTCTCTTTGGCCTGCCCTGGCTTTGAAATCTTTAAGAGTTTCTAGGCAATTCTATAGCAGTTGTAGGTGAAGGGATTTGTACCAGTCTGCTCTGGAAGTGACCAAATCACAGGCCTCTCTGCTTAGATTTGGAGGAAAGAATCAAGCCTAGGAACTATCTGAAGATGCAAAAAGGCAGACAAACACAATGCAAAACAAATCCCATCTAACTGAGAATACCAGGAGCTGGAAAACATCCAGAACACTTTGGGATTGCTCTCCTACTTCAGAGAGATTAAAAAAAAAAATGGCCTCAGACAAAAAGAAAGCCAATATCCATGTAACCTCACCCACTTGTGGGCCAGCATCACCTCATTCAATTTTAGACTGAGCACAAGGCAATGGCCTTCCAACTACTACACAGAGCAATGGGCGACAAATGTTTTGACCTCGCTCAAAGATCAAAGTGCAGCACAGGAGGTAACTGGGGACATTATCTTGCCAAATTCTGACATTATCTGATATTTTATAAATCATTAAGTGCTATCACTTCAGTTCTCTTTCTGGAAGTGCTGAATGAATCAAACGACTTTTGATAAAGGGTAACATGCAACTTCAATGAAACAGAAGGAGATTTAACTAAGAGAAGGCATTATAAATAAAAACAGGTAGAAACAGATTCCAATATGTCAGTAAATTTAAGGAATTTTGTGTGGGAGACACTGAAGTTGGCACTGGAGAGACCCATTTAGGGGAAATACTTGCCACCATACTGGACACTTTGAACAAAATGTCCCAACAAGGCATATACCACTTATTCTAAGGATGACCATATGCTTCTCAAACTTTTTATTCTGACTGAACTGACATATCCTGGCACCATTTTCAAGTTCTTTTTTTTCCCCTCACAAAATTAGAAAGTGATACCACATTGATGCTGTAGAATATCTACGTAGCTTCTGATGCAAATTCACTCTCCAGCCTCTCTATTTAAGAGCAACCTTTCAAAATTAAAAATATTCTCTTTTGATTAGAATCAGAATTTTGAGACTCCAGCTCTCAATCTGTGATTTTATCCATATGCAACAGCTCTCTCTAGAAAGTTATGTTCAGACAGTCATCGGCATTCATGACTGAGATTAGAAAATAGTTCCAAAATATCATTTTCTTCATCACATTTAATCCACAGATGGCTAAAATCTCTAGGTGACCTGCCAAGGTACAACTGCCATTTACTGAAAGTAAGATTATTAACCCATGATCATCCATATAATAACAGAGTAGAGATCATAACATATGAACACATTACAGCTGCTTCAGCTAAAACAAGATTTCCTGGTTTGTCAGTCATCACCATTAATTTCATACAGTGCTATCTGAGCACGTTCTGCCTGTCTACGTAAAAACTTAGGTGTACCTTTCATGATCTTGAAGGCTTTGGAAAAAGCAAAATGCCAATATATTCCACAAATATACACAGAAAAACAGGAACATTATTACACAGCGGTCAGTTTAAAAGTAAACTGATTTCCTTAAATAAAAATCACAGACTATGAATTATACTGACACAGCTTTATCTCTGCGGATGACAGACAATATGGAGGAATCACCCAAACACTGATTGAGACAGGCCTACGTTTAAAATCTGAATATTCATGCTGTGATTTTAGGAGAAAATAAAAAGGGTGAAGTCTTTTAGTATGTGAGTATTTAAAAAAAACTATTCAAAACCACTGGATGTCAAGATAAAAAGCATGAATTTATTATAATCTGTCTGTGGAATAAGTAAACGCTTGTGTGTAGGTATGTGCACGTGTATGAACACATATTTCCTCAGTGGAAGTCCCAACTATTTAGTACTTGAGAAATTATGATTTACCAAAGCCTTCTAGGTAGGAGTTGCAATGTGGGTGAACTACCCAGGCTATTATTTTAGCTAGCGGAAAAAAGGAAACACATTTGTTTCCTACTTGTTCACAATGTTTACCTACCAATGCCCCAGCCTGACAGAGATGCTTGCTCCCTCCATCATCCAGTTTGGTCCCTGGAGAGCATGAAAAGCCGAAGCAAGCAGTGTCCAGTTAGTCAGCAACTCTAGTTACAGGAAAACATCCTAGTCTATAAAATATTGATGATCTGTTCAATCATGTAACATGTCCCTAAAGCTGCATAAAGTCATGACTTCCATCTTCCTTAAATTCATACATCCTGCACCCTGTGCATAACCAAACATGGCACATCATTTCTGCCCAGGATGCTTCACACAGCCTACAGTCATCCTATTTTTGTTTTACTTTTCTTTTTTATTAATAGTTGGTTGGTTCTAATCAATCAATTTTGCACTAACTTTTTTTTCAAATTCAATCCATGCTGGGCAAATGATGTATGTCTATATTCAAATCTGAGAGGGCTGACAGGATTAGAATCCACACAATGCATTTGAGTATAACTGAACTGAAAAAGAAAGCAAGATATTATCTTTTATTATCTCAAGTGATGTTGGAAAAATATACAAGCGGCAGTTCTTTTTTCAGTCCTCTATTTTTGATGAATTGTTTCAGTATATGTAACAAAAGCAATTATCTTCTCATACACATCTTTTCTTATTTCTATCCTTAGACTGTCACAGCTACAATAGTACTGCCACAGAAAATGGGAAAGTTCTTCCCATATATAGATGTGAATGTAATGGTGTTTATATATATATATATATATATATATATATATATATATATATATTTTTTACTTCTGCCCCTTATAGCTAAGCTGCTTTTCTAGACTACTACCAAGGATTCATGATGTAATTACTGCATTAAATCATGAGCCTTAATAAAATTGATAATTGGATTGCTAAGATTCAATATTAGCACAGATCCTTTTACTTCTTGTTTATCTGAATTGTGTTTCACTCCCTAGCTATTTATCTTGGCAAATAAAGTATATTAAAAAAATGTGAAGCAGTATATTTTAGACTTCCTGGTACCAAATGCGAGGTCTAAGTCAGACCCAACCTGTACCCCCATCTAATGATGGTCTACAAAATCACTCTCCTGTGACAGCATCCTCATTTGCAATATTTTTGGTGCCCTGAGGAGACAATTTCTCTTGATAGGTGACATGCACTGCATGCTTTTAGAGGGCCTCATATGATATCTCAACTAAAACAGGCTTCTGGCTGTTTTGTGAAACACCACATGTTCATATGGCAATATATGGAGATACCATCCTGGGTAAAACACCCGAATAGCTCTTGAGATGTGTACTCAAAGCGATCTGAACTTGAAGGTAACTTGCCCTCCGCAACCAGGCGTAATTTTTGTCATGACTCTTTGCAGGGTCCTAGCAGGCCAGAATATTGTTTATGACCAACATCCTCACAGAGGTTGGAGCTTACACTAATTGCCTTCCTCTTTTCTTGAAAGACCCCTATAATTTATATGCCAAAACATTAGCTGCTATTGCTAGACGTTCTCTTTTACTATTATGGGACTTCTCCTGTTTTGCCATGCTTTGTTTGTTTGTTTGTCCTCTTTAGAGTTACATTACCTCAACACGCTGATTAACCTGCAAAAGCCCAAGTGTGGGGCATGACATGGGCTGGGAAGGAGGCAACATATTTACACAAGAAATTAAAATGTAATTACAGTTCTCCCTACTTCTATAGCCGCCTTTCCCAATATATGTATTTTCTGACAATGAACAAGAGGGACATCGGACATCTGTAAGATGGGGTAACTGAGAGGAGGATCATCACTTGAAATGAGATACAAATGAGAATCAAATAGTCTACTATTCAACCCAAATATTCTACCACAACCAATACACTTCAAGCAAGAAGAGCACAGAAATTCCTCTCTACATTTTACTTTCATACAATATTAAAAAGAAAACATTGTTTTCCATTTGGATTAGGAAAGTCACTTGCTCTGTTATGTTACATAGGTATAGATACCTATTTTGTCAATGACATTTCTTTAAAAAAAAATATGTATATATATATAAATATATATATATATATTTTTTCCTCCATGAGCTTTTTTCGAGGCCAGCAAGGTAACAAGTATATTCCAATTCTGGTGTGCAGAACCAACCTATCAAACCAGATCGGGTTTTTTTACTGCCAGATTCATGAAAGACAAGGACTGATGTGCATGAAAATATTCATCCTCACATGGCCTTCTCCACAAATATCAACTTATTAACTTTCTGAGAAATACTGTGGAAAAAGGTGACTGCATGATGTTTACATCTCTGCAGCTAGGAGAGTTCACAGTCAAAACAGTGTACTTCTTTGGTGCAATATGTGGTAACATGTACTGCATAGTTAAAAACAAAAAGCTGTTTCAAGAAATATGAGGCCAAGCAAATTAAACATTTTGAGAAGGGAATTCATAGTGCTCAGATTATTGCCAGGATTACACCACCGGAACACCATTTTCAGAGAGCACTTCTAAAACACAAAAATAGCACAAAACAGTACATAAGGGCTATATATTAAAGCAACAAAACTAGATGAGCAAGAAAGTCCTTCAGCCTATCCACAGACGTTTTGCAACTAAAACATGGCAATTAAGGACCACACAAATATTAGAGAGATGTTCAAATGACAGAATTGAAAGCACACAAAAAAAACCACCTCTAACCTGTAAAACTGTGTTTATTCAACTTTTTTGCAGTAAGAAAGTATCCTCTTTGCACTGTAAAGCATTCCTAACCCAGTACTGTACTACTATCACTTTTTATAGGAAATATGTAAGTGGATTGGGAGCCCTTCAATTGGTAGTAAAAGTCTATACTTGCTCTCATTTTCATATACACAAAATAATGATCTCATTCATTCTACTGAGGTTATATGTACATTTCTTTCTTTGGCAGTCATGCTAAAAATTCAAGAGAGGTAACAAAGTTTTTCTATTCTCCTCCTCTTGCTTTAGAAAAATACACTAAGTAGGGGTGGTGCTGGTCTGCATTTTGCAAAATAGCCTTCTACTTTTCCCCTGATGGAGAGATCCAAACCTGTCACATCTCTAGCTGTTATACAAAACATCCTTTTCTTTAACTTGAAAGCTTATGAGTAGTTTATCTGTAATTTCTATCATTTCTCAAAAAGATCACTTTCCATTATACTAGAAAAGAAAAACAACTGAAAGTTTAAGGCAGAATTTGATCTGAATGGTTACTTGCAGCATATATGGAAAAGCAAAGCATTAAACTCTTCAATATAACTTTTATTTACAATACAAGATGCCTATTTTTCAGTTAGTGACTCATTTCCTAGCCAATCATGATGTCTTTCCAACTGTGTTCATTTGGAAATATTTAGCAAATTTTTGAGAAAGTAACTTCTCACCATGCTCTATTTCTGAACACAAGTAAGTCACATGATACTATTTCTTCTCGCAAACTTTATATATTCTAAAAAGCAGCATATCATTTCTGCTATGAATTGGGATGAACCAGTCACTAATTAACACTAACCTGGACACAAAAGCTGGAAAATCCTAAACATTTCACAGATACCTGATTGCTAGCAAAGCACTCACAAATAATGACTGAAGAAATACCACAAAATCAGCAAATCACACTCTTTCACATCAAGCAAATCACATATTTTGCTGCTTGAACAGCTCTAGTAAAATGTTTGTTGTTACTCCTAAAACAGATATTTAGTTAGCATTTGGGATTATCATTAAATCTCTGTTTATTTCAGCTGGATCCAAATCAAAACCACAGATTGGAACATTTTTAAAATTGGAAAAGTTTAGATCGAAAGCATGATCTGGCTGCAGATTTTTGCTCCTTAGGACTACTTGTATGGTTTACAGAACTGATGGTTAATAATATGACAAACAACTTAAAATATGGGCCACTATTTTTTTTTCGAGCTAGCCTCCTGTTTCCATTGGGTTGAATTTCAGACAGGTGGCAGAGGCAACTGGGAAGCTTGCCAGCGAGTACCCTGCAGCTACGTTTCCAATAGCTTATGGTCATTTCAGTAGTAAAGGGCGCATTAGAGCTAGGTTGTGATGGTTAGCTGACAGCCACAGGTTTTAAAAAAAAAAAAAGCTCAGGGAATATTGTGCTCTGCAAACTACTCACCAAACTGGCAGGGATGACAGGTCTCCCCTTCCATTCCCTTTTGTTTAGAAGGAATATTTCACAGTCCACTATTTTCTTCAGATCACGTGCTGCTCTCATTTTAAGGAGGAGACATTGCTGACCACGCTATCAGTGAACTTTAAGCATGACAAGCTGGAACAGCCTTCTCTTTGCAGTCTTGGGAAGCTCCCATTTTATATCAATGGCCTGACCCGGTTGTTCAAATTTTGCTCCCCTTACTCAGGTGAGCACTATTCGATTTCCAGGGTAATCTCGTTGAACTGTTTGGAAGTGAGAAAATTGCTCTTTTTGAGCAAGGGAAACAGAATTCGTTCCTTAGATGGAACGATGACATTGGTGTTTACAGTTTTTTTTGAAGAAAGATGTAATACGTTAACAAAGACTACGTAACAAAAAAACCCAAACACCACCCCCCGCCGCCTGCTGCATCTCAGAAATGAGTGAATAAAATCACACCTGCAGTACCTAATAATATGCCTTACCTAACAGACTGCGGATCATTTATTCGTGAAGAAATCCATGCAGATACTTGCATAAACAGCACAAACTAATCACAAAGGCATTTATTAACTCCACAATTCGGATGGAATTTCTGGAGTTGCTATAAGGTAAAATGAAGAAATACAGTACAAATGATACCTGAAAACAGCAAGAATGAAAGTGTGGAGAGAAAGAAGAGCCCATTAAAGAGCTTCAACAAGATTTCCATCTTTGGGAATGGAAATCATAAGCGAAAACGTAAGCGTAAGCAGCTGGTAGACAGAAGACAGTCAGTATTCACTTCCTCGATAGATTAATCCAGACTTGAGCTTAGAGAAGTTCAACAGAGTTAGTCCAGAAACCAGACCGTCACTCAGTACGAGGGCCAAAGGACAAACAGGTTTCAGACTGCCCTCCATCCAAAAGTCTAATAAGCACATTTATTAAAATGGTGTCCTGCACTTATCTCCACAGCAGGCTGGAAGGAAAGGAAAGAGGGTTGTTCAAAATAATGTTGATGTTTGTAGCCATTAATGATCCCAAGGCTAAAAAGATAAAAACTGTCTCCTAAAATAAAAGACTGAGATGCTTCCTGAAGAGTGGAAAAATAGGCTCTTAAGTAAAAAGATGAACAGGCAATGTTTAAAAACCTCAGAAAAAACCCTTCCACTAGGAAGAACTCTGGAAGGTAAAATAATCAAAAAGATACTAGTTTCCCTTTCATATATATAGTTTCTTTTCAAATGCACGCATTAAGGGTAAAAATAAATGAATATGTCAACAGTGCTACAATGCTCATGTCCTAGCCTAGCTCAGATTGCCTGTTTTCCTGAAATATCTTGAAAATTGTCTGGCCAGATGGAATGATATGTTTATATAGGCAAGATTTACACTTTTAAGACTGTATCTTGATTCTTTAAGTGATACGGGAGAGTGAAAAAGCTTTATAGGCACCACCTCTCCAGAATACTTACCCCAAAAACAGCTACCAGCTAGGTGCTGCTGAGTTAAAATTCACCCCCTTACAGAGCTGGAAATAAAGTCTGTGATACTTCATCAGAAAATTCTCTGTTCAGGAATGAATTTTGTCTGCTGAGCTAAAATAGAAGGACTAATACAGCCTCTGCTGCTATATATACCCTTAAAGGCCAGGCACAGCCTTGTCAGAGACATGGCTAGGGTCACGATAAAGCCAGTCTCCTACTTCCATGCAGCAGTAAGGCCATGCTACATGGGTTTTGAAGGCATTATACATCCTAGCGCGACCAAGCATCTCCTATGCCCATCTCCTACTGGTCTCTTACCATTAAACCTAACCTTAGGTAGCCCGAACATTTAACTGATGACCTTACAAACAAGTCCAGTCTGCTGACTGCCAGCAAAACACGCATGGGATAGGCGAGGAGCATCTATCCCAGCTTCTCCCCCCAAATGGGCAAAATATGTTGCCCTGGCCAAATCCAGCCCCAGTTTGCAGTGCCCATGGGTGCTAGGTCATCCCCTGTGATGGGCAGTGTTAGAGCAGGGAATTCTGCCCCTACAAAGCTTCCTTAAACTGTAGTACTATTTTACCAAGGTCACCATCCAGTTTTTGTTGGAGCTTCATAATGCGCATTTCAGGTCAGCAGTGACCTTGGGCTGGTTCACTTAGATTGACTTGGATGCAAGAGGTTTTGATTTCATTAGCTGTTCTTTCCCCCAGGACATTTAGTAAACAGACCAACTAGAGAAATTACTACATTGTACATAGCACTGAGCTGGTTCCCTTTTTTGGGAGGAACACAGATGATGCTTGTGTTAATGTGTTTTTTTCTTAAGGCAATGACTTTATTTTGGAGTGCCGAATTTATCACTGCAAGACAGCGCAGAAGGAAAATTCATGCAAAGTTGCAGGAAATTCAACAGTAAAAAAGCTTTTGTTTTTTTCCCCTCCTCTCTCTCTCACATACAGAAAGCACATAAAGCAAACAGAACAAAAATAGAGGAGCCACCTTGAAAACAGTAGTTTCAAGGAAATAACTCCCCCACCCCAACCTCAACTTTCTCTTCCAGGAAATTAAAATTTCTTTTCTTTTGCTAGTTAGGATGTTTAACTTTCAACATTTCTTCCTAAGCCTATACAGCAAATATTCCATCGGTTTCTTTCAGTTTGCTTTGTGAATAGTTTAGTGTGAGAGAAGTATCATTTCATTAGATGAAATGAAAGAAAAAAAAGTAATAATTTTATCATTTTACAAGCCATCATATTTTCATGATGAACTAGGGAAAAAAATTAGAGCTTTGGTGCAAGAATTACTTTGCCTCTGTCTTTTTCAGGATGGATTAAAGATCAATAGCTCACAAAAAGTGAGCAAGAAAAAAGATGAAAAGAAGTTAACTTGAGCTTTATTTTTTTCTAGAAGCTTTTTTCAAGTGCAAGTTTCCACGCTGATACCGATTTTCAATAGTGCCTGCATTTAAGAAGCACAAACACCATGTAACTAATGTATATTTCGAATAGTAAAGGATTTAATTCCTACTATGTGGAGATAATTTTGCAATTTCTCCACTACACGTAACTCTTCCACAGCTATTAATGAACAAGGAACATCTGTTCCCAGCTATAAATCTGTCATGTCACCAGCAAACCCCAACAAGATGACCTTACTAGTGTGGGACTCCAAAAGCCACAATTTCACAGGTAAAAACAATATGTCCCGCAGAACAGCTGCCAGGTCACCTCTAGTTTACCTAAAACAGGACAGTGGGATAAAGCATCCTTACCTTTCCCATTTGCAAGGCCTATATTCTTACACACCTAAATGTTTCAAGATACAAACTCCTATGTGGAAGACTTCATCTTCAGACATCTGAGAGCAGTGTAAGAAGATGCACTTGCATTTTTCTTAAGAGGCTGTACTTGCTCAATAGCCACTCCAGTACTCTAATGTTTAGCTTAATACTATGTTGTTTTAGTTTCTTGTCTAACATGGGTAACATAATCCGCACTCTGCTTGCATGGCTAGAGGATTAAGTTTTTCTTTAGTTTGTGCCCTGGATGATTGTTAATTAATCTATCTGTAAATTCTGAAGATAGGGTGAAAATGCACTCCAGAATCTTTATGTTATTTTTCTCCCCCCAAAATTAAATACAACAGAACAACAACAACAACAACAAAATCAGATATTCATGCAGGCGGTTCATTATATTTCCTCAACAAAAAGAGAGCTAAGGGAAATTTTTGTCTGGTGGGAAGAACAAAACAGATACTGTAATTCAAAGTCTTATTTCCCAAATTATCTCTGTGTCACACCACATACTACATCTGAATCATTTTTAATACTGATAATATATGTACAAATCTTAATTACTAATTAGCTTGGGGAACGCAGTAGAAAAACAGTTCTGCCTGCCACACCTGCTTCATGTGAAACTTTAAAGTGAGTTATGTTTAGTGCTATATTTAGAGTGGTATTATTATGGGGGTAGGACAAATTAGTAATCAGCTTAATTGGTAGCAAAGATTGAGGCTAGATACTAGAGAAAGCTTTCCAATTGTAAGAACAACTAATGTTAGAAAAGACTACCTAAGGTGGCTGTGTAAAAACCCACATTTGAGATTTCCAAAACCAGATTAGGCAGGAACCTGCTTACGTATATCTAATCCTATCCCAGAGCACAGAGGCAAGCTATATGACCTCCTGAAGTTCCCCCCTGCCCTCCCCAGCCTTACATTTCAGTTTCTTACTGAAATGGAAAAACAAGAAACATCCATAGGCCGATAAAGGGTTGTTGTTGACAATACCTTCTGCACACTTGGCTTCCCATGGATCTATGTTTTTGCACAGCAGGGAACAAACAAAAATGTTCTCCTCTGCACTCTAGTTTGCAGAAATTGCAATTGAAATGCAGGAAACCTACATGTGTCTTGCCCTACTAGAAAGGGTTTATCTCACTAATTACAACAGTGGTGTTTGTACATGATTGCTAAATTTCCAAAAGATTGCACAAACATGTTCTAGTGTCTATGCTCTGGATACATCTGTGTCATGTTTTAAGTTACAGTTATTTTCAGCTAAGGCAATTAGATCTACGGCTGGTTGACTACTTCTGAAGATGTTTCTGATGTTAGCAGTCACAGAAGTCTGCAATACTGGAATGGGCTGTCTCTGGAAACTATTTATCCTTGAAACATTATTCACAGTTGAGAATACATTTTCTGTGTTCCATATGCAAAAATAAGGAACTAGACAGTGATTGAATGAGAGCTCATATGCAGTCATTAGCCTTACTTTCCACATTGCAAAGTGCTATAATGGCAATTCTTTTAAACTCTTAAAACCACTGCATTTTAATACTTAGTACACCATACAACAGGATGATGAAGGTTATTTTATCATCCTATATCCCCTTTCTTGGTGCAGTGCATCTGCGCAGGAGTCCCATTGATTCGGAAGCCTATTCAAAACAAGAGATGCTGCAGCATTTAAAGGTCCCAGAGAAACAGCAACAGGGCAGGAACTTAGTTGGAGAAGTCAAGGCATCTCAGGCCCGTTGGAGCTCATACATGTGCAAAGATGCAATGAATTGCATGTACCATCTGTTCAGCACTGGTAAAGTAGCTGCAACATGTCCCTGTCATGAGATTCACCATGCAAGTGCTATGTGACACACGTGCCTGCGTTTCTAACCGCAGCAGAACAACAGCTAGAAGTACGTGCTCCTGCAACATGGAGAGCACAGGGGTGCCTGCCCATTCATGGCTTGATGTGTCTTGTACATAATTAAATATTAAATAAAAACTCTGTAGTTCCCTGACACTTTTCCCTGCTTCATGTTCAGAGGTCCCAAGAAGCTGCATTCACAAAAGGGTTGCGTCAGAGTGCAGGAGCATTTAGCTTTTAGGAGCTTTGTACTAGCAGCAGAAACAGATGCTTGGCATTTAGATGCCTACAATTCCTTTACAATGCATAGGTAGTGTTATAAAGCCACGAGGAGAGCTTGCCTCAAAGCCACTCAAAGCCAGTCTTGCCTCAAAGCCAGTGAGCTCTATAAGCCAGCTACTAGAAATTGCTGCTAAGAAGGCTAGTTCTTAAATACCACTTCTCTGGGGGGTTTGTGCTTTCCTCTGAAAGACGAGGAGACAGTTCCCTCCACTCATGAGGCACAGCTCCACACCTTTTTTAGAACTCATTTTCTTTTCTTTCAAAAAACCAAAGGACATTTCTCAGAGGCAGCTAAAGGAAGAGGAGGGTGAAGATGCCTCTCTGATCCTTTCCCTGAAGCCAGTCTTTCTGAAGGCCTCCCCTATCCTTCCCACAAAGGCTCTGCTCACTAATAAGAGCAGTTAGTCAGAAGATCCAAGTCCTGTTATCTTCTCTACTTGAACGGTTTTGAAATCTTTTCCCCAAAGTGTCATAGCCAGAGCAGGCTATCAGACTCTGCTCTGAGTGGAGCTGATAAACATTATTTGGGCTGTGACCATGACGTTACAGTGCTGGGGCTGTCACTAGAAAGAGACTGGGGTCCCAGTCTCCGCTGCAGCGAGGTTTCTGACAGCTACTTAATGCACATTTCACTCCCTGCACCTTTCCCCCCCTCTTCTTGTTGACAAGGTCGTGCGGGAGAAGAACACTGTCAGTGCTGGATCAGCTGCAGAGTGTCATGAGATGGGACAACCGCAGGGAAGACTCCAGCCCTCAGCAGTCAGTTACTGTGAGGTTTTGCCAGGTGCCAATATACATCATGAGCACAGATCAATTAGACTTGGACAGAGCTTCAAGACAATAGCCAACAATTCATCATGTGTTCGCTTCTTACTTTAAAGGATTAGCACAGGTTAAATGTCTGACAATCTGGCATACGGTTTGATCAATGTTAGTACAGTTCTTGTAACCACCCAGTGCTCCACTCTCGCAACCACCGAATGTGCCAAAGCAGTAAGTGCTTAATTCTGCAGAAAGGGAGATATTAGTGTCCCCCCATTTAATCAATCATTGGTTTCTTCATCAGATGCCTCTGCTAGTATTTCCAGCTTTAGTTTTGCAGTTTTTGCTCCCCAAAACAGAGGGGTTTTTTGTAATGCAAGATCTACAGTTTGGCAGGGTATGAAGCACAGGCCTCTGTACCTGCATAAACCAAGGATTTGTGCAGTGGAAAAATAACATCCACTTCCCTGTGTCTGGGTCACTGACTGGCATCAGGAACAAAAGTGGTTCTGTACTCTATGTTAAGTGTAGACTGCAATATGCTCCTATTTTGATATACACACTGAAGGTATAACAAGCCCCACAGAAGTTTCCTGTGCTTGGTCATAATAGAAAATCTTTTAAGTTCTCTCTTGCTCCTTTATTTTTTAAGTTACGGGTCTGACTTAAACCAAGATTAAAAACACTTACCATACCTTTGAAATTATTTGGATGCATTCTTTAGAATTAACTCTCTTTTTAGCAATTATGCCAAATATTTTTTAAGGCTTTTTCTAGAATTAAGATAAAAATCAGAGTTAGAGGAAGGACGACCAGTATCACCAGTGAACTGTGCCAAAAGCAGAACTCTAAATTCCCGCTTATGCTTTTACTTCTTTCAGAATTACCAGCTTGCCAGATTTTGGTTCAAGACCCTTTCTCTCCTCCTAACACATGTGCCTCCTAAGTCAGTTCTGTATATCCATATCCATCCTCCATGAGGGCATCCCAAAACAAGCTCCAAGATAAACATGGCCAGTTCCTCTCATGGATAAGTTGCATACTGCATTAGAAAAAGACAGAAAGAATTGCTGGATTCTCTTCCGAGAAGGTAAGATGCATGAATTTGGGAAATGGAGAGAACACAGTATTTCAGTGCTCATCACAACAGCTTACTGGATCAATCTTAAAAGTTTCAGATGAGGGGAAGCTTAGCTTATGAGCCACAGAAAAGACTGGCAGCATGCTTCTACTTTCAACAGGAGGAGGAAGAGAACAGTAACACAACTCATCTTTAATCTTCATTCCCAAGTCTGAAGTTCAATGATAGATGCCCACTGCCATGATAATCAGTCCATATTTACTAGGACAGCCAAACTTAAAGTCAGTTGTAGTGTTTCTGAGAATAAGTTAAGCAAAGAAGAAAGTCAGTGAAGAATAAAAAAACCACGATCAAGACAGAGGAACTAATGTAGGAGGAGAGGTTAACAAAATCAGAATGGCTAGCTTGGCTAAGGATTACCTAGAGAGAAAATGATACTCATGTACAAATATTTGAAGAGCACTACATTCAGAGAGTAACAGATTTGGGAGATGAGAGGAAATAAATAGAATTTGCCAGATAAATATGATGAACATATTTGGGCAGGATATTTATTTTTTCACTAAAGCTTAGAGTCGTTTTATGTGGTTTTGTTAGCATCATGCACAGTTTTAATAGAGGACACTTAAGGTGAAGCTGCAGGCTTCCTCACGTGAGTGAGAAGCAGCCCTGTGGCTCATGGCATAGGCAGACTGAAGCTGTGCAATAAGTCAACTGCATTTTGGGGGGAAAGCAGAGAGACCTGGCATCACAGGCTCGGCAATACAACTCTCTACTGAAGCTGGTCTTTACCAGAGCTGTCTGAACATTCGATCATCCTGTTTGATCCTAGTTCCACAACCAACAGTTGAAAATGTGTTTTGGGTTAAACTGAGAGCTCCATTTTGTTCCCAAGCTTTTCTTTTTTAAGCATTTATTTTAATTTTACTTAAAATAGATGAATTGTGAAAAGAAGCCTTGTTTTTCAACTGAGATGACACCATTTTGTTTCGAAAAGGCTGAAATCAAGCATGGAGGGTTTTCTTTAGGTTTCCCTTCCCTTCCTGACAGTTTCACAAAACTGACACGAGTCTTGTTCAACTTCTTCATCAATGACCTGGATGAAGGGACAGAGTGCACCCTCAGCAAGTTTGCTGATGATACAAAACTGGGAGGAGTGGCTGATACACCAGAGAGCTGTGCTGCCATTCAGAGGGACCTGGACAGGCTGGAGAGGTGGGCGGAGAGGAACCTCATGAAGTTCAACAAAGGCAAGTGCAGGGTCCTGCACCTGGGGAGGAATAACCCCAGTCACCAGTACAGGTTGGGGGTTGATCTGCTGGAAAGCAGCTCTGCGGAGAAGGACCTGGGAGTGCTGGTGGACACCAAGTTAAGCATGAGGCAGCAATGTGCCCTTGTGGCCAAGAAGGCCAATGGTATCCTGGGGTGCATCAGGAAGAGTGTTGCCAGCAGGTCAAGGGAGGTGATTCTCCCCCTCTACTCAGCCCTGGTGAGGCCACGTCCGGAGTGCTGTGTCCAGTTCTGGGCTCCCCAGTACAAGAGGGATGTGGCACTACTGGAGCAAGTCCAGCGAAGGGCTACAAAGATGATTAGGGGACTGGAGCATCTCTCTTATGAGGAAAGGCTGAGAGAGCTGGGCCTGTTGAGCTTGGAGAAGAGAAGGCTGAGGGGGGATCTTATCAACGTGTACAAGTATCTGAAGGGAGGGTGTCGAGAGGATGGGACCAGACTCTTTTCAGTGGTGCCGAGCGACAGGACGCGAGGCAATGGGCCCAAACTGAAACACAGACACTTCCATCTGAACATGAGGAAAAACTTTTTCACTGTGAGGGTGACAGAGCACTGGCAAAGGTTGCCCAGAGAGGTTGTGGAGTCTCCTTCTCTGGAGATATTCAAAACGCGCCTGGATGCAATCCTGTGCAATGTGCTCTAGGTGACCCTGCTTGAGCAGGGGGGTTGGACTAGATGATCTCCAGAGGTCCCTTCCAACCTCAGCGATTCTGTGTGATTCTGTGTGATCTCCATGAACTTGAATTTGCATTTTTCAGTGACAATGGTTTCAGTTGAAAAATATTGTGGGCCTATAAACAGAAAAGCAGGTTTTTGTCTCATTGTAGAAGATATTTTGTCTCACTGATATCTTACACCAAGCTTCCTCTTTAGGAGTACCTGGCAGTTACCTGCCTGCTCTTGCATGGCAGACTTACTCCTTAGCTGTGATTTGGGCGTGCAATCCTACAAAGTCCATAGGCTTTTTATACTTGCTCTCCTTCCTTTATCAAAGGCAGATGCCAAGAAAGATGGCGATAGTTTCACCACAAGGCAAAGTAAGCTGGATAAAACACTCTTACGTACTGTAAAAAACAATCCCACTCTGGCAAAATGGAAAAAAGGGAATGACCTAATGGGTCTTTTCTAGCCCTAATCTCTGTTGCTTGCTTCCTATCTGAAGATAAAAGTAGCTTGTGCTGCAAGTACCTAAGAATCTAGTAACACAGGGACTGCTGCTCTGTAAGAAGCAGCATTTACTAAAATGCAGCATAGGTGGTGGTCTATACAGTCCCCCTAGTAAAAATAGTTCAGACGATGGTATCATTCCAAATCAATACGAAAAGGTCAAAAGTATGTTGAACTGCACATAAAGAATTCTATTCCCACATAAACTTCAAGTCATTTCTAAACACATCAGATCACTTGATCAGGATTTTCCGAGCTTTATACGTTAGAATAGTATCAATCTCCTACAACACCAAAACAGTTTACCTCTTAAGGTTTTCTTTCTCAGTGTGCGATGAAGGGTTTTTGATAACACTAAGCTGAAACAGAAGTACTGCAAGGATTATAGCGAGTTTAATTAACACAGCTGATAATTATCCACCTTTAAAGAACAATTCTAAAAGCACCCATCTATGTACTGCACACGTCTCATTAACAGCAACAAGAAAGTGACTTATACACAACAAGTACAAGTATATGCAACAACTAAAAAGCAGAGAACAAGCTTGTCGATGACTGAATCGGTGCAACTTATCAGGAAGCTGGTCAGGTCAGATATACCATATGTGCAACACTGTAGCTCTTTGGTGATACATACTTTATCGGCACAAGCAGAATTAAGATTTGCCTACAGAACTGATACTGCTATTCACCTAATATGTTAAGAACTAATCTTAGAAAACTTAAATTGCTAACTACAGGACTGAATCTCTAAATAAAAACTTAGGAATTGAGTTGCTATTAGCTAAGCGATCTCATATGCAATAGTCAAAAAGAATGGCTAAAATGACTTTTTCAGCAGACTTCAAAATGTTTAGAAACATTAAAGCATGAAGATGCAAAAAGGCAGAATAAATGGATCAACTCTTCTTCTTTACTCTTAATTGCTTTCAGATTCTACATCATTTCTATTGTCTTCATTTAAGTGTTGTAATGGTTAACTTGGGGTGGAGAATCAGACTGCTGGAAAGTGAGAATAAAAATACAAACCACATGGCAACACAAGCTACAATGAGAAATGAGACATGTTTGAAATGACTTTGTATCTTTCTTCACCTGCAATACTTTGTCCCCCGTAAAAAGCAAAACTTAAGTTTGACGTCATCCACAACAAGACTCCAATCACAGATACATTCCTTGCCTATATGCACCACAGTAGTAGCAATTAGCAGGAGGAGGAGGAGAGATGGTTGATGAAAATTTGGTGTTAATTAAAGAATTCAGAGGAACATGTCCCAAAGCCAAAGAAACATTAGGCCAAATCAATATAGATCTATTGAAGTCAGAGGCATTATACTAACTTATATCAATCGAATGCGTCTTATAAAGTTAAAGAAAATATCATTAACAACTATAAAAACACCAAGTCCAAAATAAGCTTGATATAGCAGTAGATGCACAAGGGTAAATTTTAAGTGTGGAACAATTAAGAAATGAGCCCTAGAGGCAACATTTGCGCAAGCTGTGTCAGTGTTAAAGACTGAAAGGAAAGCAGCAGGGATCATAGACACACACCTCAGCACCAAGCAAACCCAAGTCAAAATCAGCACCGGTAGGATGGATTCCCCCCCCGCCTTTAGATTGTTGCTACAACAGCAATATAATAGCTTTATTTCTATGGGAAAAGTGCCAGTGAAGTGGACGGGGGAGAAGGCAGGTGGGAATTGCCACATATGCAAGAATATCTGCTCAACAAAGTCATCTGACCAAAAAAGGCAAACAAAAAAACCTCAAAGAAAACCATCCTGGGATGTTTATCTGAGAAAGTTTCTACTGAATAGATGATTCTATTAGGTGAGCTAGGAGGGCAAAGAAGGGCAAAAATGAGACTAGAGATGCATGAGGAGCAAACATACATCTTTATATCCAGTCGGCTAAATTTCAGTTTTCCATCAAAGATAGGTCAAAGTCTGCAAAATCCATCCATGTCACAGTGTTGCATCCGCTTGTATGAATGTAAACGCAGCCCAGCCCCTTTCAGAGCTCTGCGGACTCCCAGGATTTCTTCCTTCTTGGAAATCAGGACATCACTTAGCTATTCATGCGAGTTTGACAGTAAAAGGTGGTGGGAACGCTGGAGACGCAATATAATAGTTCAAGTACATGGGACAAAATTTTGGACTGCACCCTTCATAAAATTTAGCAGTCAAATGACTGAAGTGACATTTTTCTACACAAAGTCTACGGATATTGAAACAGAGAACAGGCGAGTAACATGAAAGAAGAGCTGTATTTGTGCCAGCAGCTCTTTCTCTTGACATAAGAACGGATCATGGAGAAACCAGAGCTGGAGGCTACATAGGAGCCCAAGAATCCAGGTCTAGCCCAGTGTTCAGAGAAATGCTAGGCCATATAAAGCCACTTGTCCAATCCACATCTCTCAGTTTAGCTCAGCTGGAATTGCCTGTTACTTCCACGCATTTCCCCACAGTTGTGGTGTTTTGTTTAAATATTCATTTCGGAGTCTGCCTGAATATTAATTTCAGGGCCTGCCGTTCCTTCACTTACTCAAAAAATGCTGTGAAAAAGACATATTAAACACATTTATTAAAGATGTATAATTAAAAAAAATAACAGTAAATACCTGTCGATCTTTGCAGAGATTTTTAACTATTGCTTAAATTTGTGGAAATGGATTGCCACCCAGAGTGCACCCAGGTAATTTTGTAGGATAATTACCAAGTTTACTGAAAAATATTACAGGCTGGGTATCAAGAGACTAATGATATCTGAATGATAGCTAGTCACCTAATGTGGAAAAATAACATTTCTAGAAATTTTAGACTAGATTTTAGGTTGCAGGTGAATTTGGTTGGCTCCATCTGAGGGGACTAAAAAGGCAGGAAATTGTTTTTCCTCCCACTTGAGTCCTTATTTGTTTGGCTAGTCCCAGAGTAACATACCCCACACTCAAGTCTGGGTGACCAGCTTAAAACAGAGCAGAATGCCAGAAGTGCCATTCCAGATAGACCTGAAAGCAGGGCAGTTTTCATAGTTTTGAAATGGGGGGGGGGAGGGAAATATGAGCAAGACGCTACAACAACTAAGTGACTACCTGGAGAGGAGGCTGTGGTGGTGCTAGAGGGGTTGTTACAGCAATGATACTGAATCCGCAACGAAACCCATTCGCTGGTGTGAAATCTTGCTAACTGTGTCATACCAGTAGGCAGCCTTCTGGGAAATCTGCTTCTTTTCTGGCTACAGTTTTTTTTTTTTTGTCAAGGAGAAAACAAAAAGATTTAGAAAGTATTTCATCACCTACAGTCGCTCCCAACTACTAGAATATTTTTGTTCTGATGAGACAAGCTATGTGTTATTAAATCTGAGAGACTTTACTTGCTCCTGTATAGCCAGTTTGGAAAAATGCAATTTTCTAAAAAAAATTCATTTTAAAGTATCCAAAAAATTATGTTCACCTCCATTGCTCTAGTAAATACCTGAAAAATGGTTTGTCTCTTCTGAGGCTTCATACAATAATACAGTAAGCAGAAATCATTACAAAAAGTTAGAGGAATACTAAATACATCTCTATTTTGTAATAAGTATTAATGTGCAAAAAAATTGATTTTTAAATTAACTTATCAAAAAAGCTCCTGTCATTCTACTGGAAACATGGCGTTTCATTTGGGCTTAGGCAGGCAACTGAGTTATGCCTATCTCATCAGCCGAGCTGTCAGCATTTGTCTTTGCATATCTTCTTAGCCTTTCTCAGTTGCAATGAAATGCAACTTAAATCTTTTCCACTGAAATTTAACTGAGACTACGCTGCCTCCCAATTACACTAAGTTAAGAGCGAGCATACAGCCCCAGTCAATCAGCTACTAGGCAATAACCTGATTGCCTCACAATATTTTGATTATATTACCACCATCCTTAACTTTGCTTGATCTTTCCCTTTTACCTTCCACATTATTACAGACAACTTTTGAAACAAAATGGGAATTCTGAAAAGAAAAACCAAAATATTACACTTTGAAACAAAGGCTTCAAAGGCTATTTTTTTTTCTTGTAATGAATTCAACACAAATTTGACAGAGAACTTTGAAGTTCTCTAACTTTCATATCTTCATCAAATTTTAAAATGCATTTAAAAAATCACTTGGCAGTAAGAGCTTTTTTTTTTTTTTTTTTAATCTGACACATAAGAGACCAGAGGTCCATGGTTTCTAGTCACTCATGTCCATCCCACAGGCATAAGTGCTCTGATCAGTACCTTAAGAAAACTTCAGTCCCATTCCTTTTCTCCCCTTCCCCACAATTTTGAAATTTTAATGTATTCAGACTCTCTGGTCATTTCTTGTATGTCTTCTAATCCTTTAAGGCAATGCCTGTGATGGTTTCTGGCACCTTGTATCTCCAGCTCATCCTCACATCCTTTCAGTTTGAGGGAGAACATGCCTCCCTCAACTCCACCATCATTTCTTTCCAAAAGATGCATCTAATGATAAATCCTAAATTTATTCCTTGGTTCCTCAGGGGAGTCTACTAAGATTGCCTCAGGCCCCGTTGGCATTTCCATAGGAACAAAATATGACCTCCGACTCCTCAAGCCAACAGGTTTGTTCACCAGTTTCTCTTCACAACTTTGTGAAAACAGGCAACGCATCCCTGAAGAACCACCTGCCTGATTTCCTTCCCAGACTTCCTAAAACACTGTTGCCTCCTCATGTCTTCCATGGAGGACAGACATTCATTAACTTTGATAGACAGAAATTAAACTTTTTTAAATTATTAATTTTTAAAAAGATACAAGTTTATATATAATATACATCCTTATTTTTTTAGGCTTTTAATATCTAAATAAAATGGCATCAGTAGCTGTAACAGTTTGCAAGTGATGGTTCCTCCCTGCAATCACTTATAGTGGTCTTCCCTCTTTCCAGGGTTACCTGCTAGGTTTGCTTACACACACATTAATTAGCCTCCCAGTCAATTAAATTTCTCTAGCCAGTGTTCAAGCCTCCTTAGCGCCACAGCGTCACAGCTATTTTACTCATATTCTTTAAAAAGGCAACATTAATTCCCTTTACTGTTTATCAGATATTCTTTATTAATTACTTCTTTTAACTTTTAAAGCCATGTCATGCTCTACTGATCAAAATGTTGCTGCTGCTGCCAATTTCACAGTCTCTTTTTCTGGTCATCTCTGGTCTTCTTTTGAACTTGGCTATGTTCAGTTTTGCCTTTGCAGCCACAGGAGATTCCAGCTGGTGGTCTTATTGTTGCCAATTTCACTTCAAGTCTCACTACAAACTGCATCGAGACAAGTATTTTCTCAAGGTAGTCGAAGACCATTATTATTACGAAACTATTTTTGCCATAGAGGTACCTGGAAGCCAATCAGATTTCATGTAATTTATGCCTGGCACAGCATTAAACAAACAAGAGCTTCATATACGCAGCAGCTTCTGTAGTTAGCATCTATATTAACTGTGACACGAGCCTTTTGTGTTCGTGTTAATCATACACATACACAAATCACTTTGTATTAAATAGCTTGGCACATACCTGCCTGTTTCGTATATCTAAACAAGCGCCAGTGTGACCGCAAGGCAGGCAAGAGAGGGTCGGATATGGCGGAGAGACACACTCAACGTTCATGAGGGGTTAAACAGGATAGGTTTAATGAAGGACTTGCAGTACACACTGCACGGGGAGCCCCAGGAACCGCAAGGAGGGGTCGCTGGCAGGAGGCTGCTGGAGGCACGGGTTGGACACCCAGGCGGGACTCGACTCGTTGTTCCTAAGGGTCCCTTAAACCTACCAGAACTATTTCCTTATCTCAGCTGTGCTAACCTTGAGTAGCTACTGCCCGGGAAGCAGCTAGACGTTGTGGCCAAAATGGAATATGCGTGCCTGGCCCTGACGGGGATTTGGTCAGGGTGTAGTTTCACATGCTGAGGCTGCTACCATGCACTCTGCCAGGCACTGACTCCTCGCCAGATCTGCCACAGGTGTTCTCACTACAGCCAGTTTCATGATATATCTGCACTTCATTATTAAAACTATGCATTCTTGGACAATACTAATAGAATTTCCATACTGTATCTTCAATTTCTCACCCCAAACTATTTGGCTAACTCCATCTTAAACATCTCAGCTGACATAGTATGCTTCTTCACCAAAATAACTAGAAATTCAGAGCAGCTGACTAGTTTGCAGAGAAAAACAATAAGCGCTGAGTTTCTGTATGAAATGCTGCCTTGGAAACATGTAAAAGAGATGAAGTTTTAATCCTGTGGCTAATACACAGCTACAGTGGGTAAAAGTGCTGATCTCAGTCCCAAATCTGCAAACAGTTTTACATAAACTTTTGAACATGCATCATTTTCCCAGGCACATTCAGAAAGGTTTTTAAGTATTCTATGATTTTTTTTCAGGCCTTTCAGAAAGTTAGGAAACTCCATGAAGAAAAGTTATATCCCTGCTATAGCAGGTCTCTAGAAAGGACAAAGCATTCAAGAAGGGTTTCTGCCCTTAAATATTTAGAGTCTTCTTGCTAGTTCCCCATATGATGAAGTACCTAGGCCAGACCTTTGCTCCTCTGTCAGCCAGAAAACCATGACAGCTAGAAAGCCAGTTTAACTAAAAACATAGCAAAGAGCAAGTCCATGGACAGAGCTGAGAAAAGCCATGAGTGCTAATGCCCTCTCCGATTCCCACTTACTGGAATAGTCCTTGTACTGCTCTAAATGGGGGACGAACTGGCCCGTGACAGGGTCTGGAGGATTGGAAAGTGATAAATATGTTCTCGAATCACTTTAACTTTGTAGAACTTACCATTTTGCAGCAGCAAAGCATTTGCAACTCCCCTTACAGATTAAATTTAGTGGGGATACAAATTCACCTTTGCTATCCATTTGTCTCAACTGTAGCTACTTGGTAGGTAAAAAAACCACTGAAAATAATCTCTGCTGATCCTTGATGCTAATCAGAACTTCACATGGTTCCTGCGGAAATGTTAAGAGGCTTCACAGGGTGACTTGAAGAAATTCTCCCCATGAGAAACAGCCATTCCCACACCAAAATCTCAGATCAGAACAGCTCTACATTTTGGGGATGCTGACATCCAGAAAGTATTGCTCAGTTGTGTTATTTTAAAGGACAAAGTATAGGCTGACCTGTCTACAAAAAAAAAAAACCAAACACACCACAACAAAAAAAACAAAAAAACAACAAAAACAACCCCACACAGCCACAATCGACAATAGAGATTTACAGACTTTTAAAGCATTCTAGAAATTGCTAATAAATTCCAGTGGAGCCAATAAGGAGAAATTTATTCTTCACACAATTAGAAAAGTCAATGAGTTAGTATCAAAGTCTCAAAGCTAGCAATAACTCTAAATAGTTTGGACTCCTAATATGCTTACATGGAAAAACACACTTTTTCACCTTATCAGGACCATGCACGTGTGCTTATGTGTTATGGGTTCCAGATTAATTGGAAATACATTGTTTCCTAATGCCCCAAGGCAGTATGTAGGAACCACAATGGACAAGATTAAAATTCATATATTTTGTATATCAATATTAAATATTCATATTTTAATACCTTACAGTGTCTTAGCAAGTTTCCGTCCCATTGTATTAGTGTAGCACAATGCCAATGTGAGACAGAACTTGCTGTCAATACTTTCATTATACTGCTGCACTAGACAGAGTAGTAAGCCGCTTATACAGTATGGAGTCATATCAAGCTAATATTTTGATAGTAAGTTAGTCAAGCATTATGCAAATTTAATTCACTGTGTTGAAAAAAATGGCAACACAGTAAATGGTTTGCTTGAACAGAACCACCCACTATACTAATGTTAGCATACGGGTTGCTCCTCGAAAGGATGCTGGAAGAAGTCTGGAGGAGGTGTGGCTTTATTATTTTGAAATGGGTGACAGGTTTTTTTCCTCTCACTATAGTTTCCACTGTTGGAAAATGCCATTGCCTGGAGAACACACACTAGCTATACATTTGTTTTGGGCAAAATGCTTTAGGACGCCCAGCCTATTCCTGTTGTCACATTTGCTCACATCCCAGGAACATCTGCCAGTTTTGAACAAGAGAGGCTCTGCTACGTATACCTAGGCTAGGTAAATACCTCTGTATTTCAGTCAGTGAAGAGTCTCTTACTATATCATAACTTGTTTTCTGCTAAGACATAATTTAATATCGATGAGATTATTTTGGACATAGTGCCAGGTCATATCTACAGTCACGTCACTGTATTCCGTTTTGGTGGAATTCAATCTAGTGAGTAATAAATATGGCTCACAAAACTACTGCAATACTTTATGAAAATACGTACATACAAGAAGCTACTTAATATGTACATATGGGAGCTACTCTAGTAATTAAAGATGTTCTTTTCTTTCCTGCTACACCAGCAATCTTCATATTGTACTCCCTTTAACAACTTAGTTTTAGAGAGCAGAGATTTAGGCTTCTTCAAAAATACTTCTCTTCCCCCTCCCTGCCTTTTTTAAGGTAGACAAGTGTGCAGCTAAATGCTTGACATACAGCAAGAAGCACTGAGCTTTACCCAGCCAACTCTATTAATGCTGTACGCGTAAAACTTGAATATAAATAGATAAAACGACTCCTACACGCTTCCCACACAGATACCATCGCAACAGTCCCACAGCACACAAGCTTTTTCTGTAGCTGTGGAGGAAGTAGAAGTATATGCTTCAAAGGAAACAGAGCCAGAAAACACCCAGTTGGTCACACTGGATTTTACATGATGATGCCACCAGCAGTTCCCAACAGTCTCATCTTTTCCTTTAGTATTTCTAGTTCCTCAGCCTCCCCATCAGCCTTTTTTTGTTGCTCTGTTGCATTACTAGACTACTAGGAGTCCAAACTTCTCCTCCTTAAATCCTAAGCTATTGCTCATTCTTCCTTCTTTTAGGCCTAGGAAATTTTCTTCTTTTTGTACTGTTACTTTGAAGATATTTTATAAGCTATCATCATATGCCCCCTGGGTTCTCTCTTCTCTAGGCTATAAAATTTTATTTTCGCTCATCTTAGGACATTCTTCAAGCATTGTAAAATCTTTGTTGTCCTTCTTTGTATTTTTCACATGCTGAGGGTTTTTGCCTAGCATCTATTCTGATCAACACTTAGGTGGGAAGTGCACAAAAAAATAGTATAGGTACTATGCATCCCTACTACAACAGCACAGGGAACTGTGCCAGTCATTCTCCAGAGAATCTGTCTATTCTTAAAATTGTTTGCTGATACTTATATACTGATAGAGCTATATGTAAAAAAAACAAACACACACTCACACCACTAGCGGAGAAGCAACTTTCATTAGTTATATTAGCTGTTCTTATATTCACTTATATCTTTTGTTGTTATAGCTTATTGCATTCAGCAAACTGATTTAAAGTATATTAGCAAAGGGATTTTTTTGGATAGTACATATGTTCACACATAGATTTCTGTAAGTGTGATTTGGGGGCTGTACTTTTTCATAGCCATACCATTAAAACATTCGACCTTCAAAACTATAGGACAAACTTAGGCTAAGCTTAACACTAATAACCCTTTACAGTTTTAAAAACCTGGGGCTAGAGATACTGCCTTTTACATTAGTCTTAAACTGGAGCGTTTCAGTGAACACTGGTCTCCTCCTGTTTCAGGAACCTTCACACGCTTCCACCTCCATTCTCATTTGGTGCCTGCCCCTACATTACTTAAGACATTTGTGCAAAACCTTTTCAATTTTTTTTTTTTTTTAAGCTACAAAAGGCAGATGAAAGCAACACAACGAAAGCCTGTCAGCTTGTAATAGCATGTACCAGAAAGGAAGGGTGGGTGAACATTTTCCCCTGATACCTTGACACAACGTAAGAACTTTAAAAAGTAACTTGGCGTCCATCCCAAAAGGGGATTTCCTTCCAGTGTCTTTGGTTATAATTTCCCTGCACTGAAGGGCAACAGTACGGCTTCCAGGCAGAATTCGGCCTGTTGACAGACGATACTGGGGTGTCCCATTATAATTGTGGTATTTCACTGTCTTCTACTGTTACATGGGCTGAGCTTGCTGAGTGAAACCATGCTTATGACAACAGATACGATTCTCTTTCAAGCATGCTATTATTATGAAAGTATTATTACTGTAAACTGTTTCCTCATTTTTATTAATAGAAAACCTTATTAATACTTCTGAGAATAGCACTGGCCTTTCTTCCGCATAAGTCTATTAATAAGGCACTTTCAGTTAACACTTCCATTCCATAATAACTGTATATAATACAGCTAACTGGTACCAGAAGCCTCAAAAGTCTAGCCCTCTTTTCTCTTCCCTCAGACTTTGTTACAGTGCCCAATTTACTGGTTGCTGCATTAGGTTGAGTTATTTCATTCTTTTCACAGCAAAACACTTTTTTTTAGGTTTGAGCTCTCCTGCTGCCCAGCACCTGAGGTCAGAGTACAGCCCTGAACGGGTAACCAGATACTGCCAAACAAGCTGACACAGCCCCAGGTTCACAGCTTCAGGATGCGGAAAGCCAATTTATTCCCACTGGTTTTGTCCTGAACCCCCTGTGAGTGCCTTCTAATGACAGCTTGGCAGCGTTAGTAGTATGTTTAAATTGCTAAAAACAGGCTAAGTCTGTCTAAACATATCCTATTCACCAGCTCTCGGCAAAGCAATTCTGCTTTTTCTACATGACGCTCCAACAGACCATGGAAACCTGCTACAAAGACTATTTATTTTAGTCTACAGCTAGGTCCTCAAGCTATGATCAAGCCTATCCAAGCAGTGGTTGCATTAAATACTGTTTCACTGTCTCACACAGAAACAGGGCCTCTCCTTTGGGGGGAATTTGTGAGCTGTGTCAGCAAATGCAATGCTGTAAGAAGCCATACAACCAGTTATAAAACACTCAGGGCCCCATCTCCCACCCCAGCTGAGGAGCTCCAAGGTACCAGAGCGGAGAAGGTAGACAAAAGCCCTCCATGTTCAGCCGTACAATGCTCAAAGCCCAGCACGAGGCACAGCATCCTTGAGGAGCTGTTGCTCAAAGTAGTGTAAAACAGAAGTAGATGCAGTTACTTATTTTACTCTATCTGGTTAGTGAAGCAAAGCAAGCAGGCACTGAAGGAAGCAAAAATTGAGCTTATTCACAGAAACGAGACACAAGCAGCCAAAGGAACAGAAGTTACAGATAAAGCACAACTGCTTTGGTGCTGATCGGCAGAATCTCGTGCAACTCATCGGGGACTGGCGTCCCGACTGTGGCACACATTGCAGCACGCTCTGTACAGAGCGCAGCGCATCAGCCATTGCCCAAGGAGGGGATTCAGTCACCCTCTGCCTTCTGGTTCCTTCTGTGCTACGTGCGAATGACATATGGTGCACAGTGCTCTTGCTAACTCCAGGTACACTGCCAGCACTGTGGTGGGGTGAAGCCAAGAGTGGTGTGCTTTCACATAAGGCCTCGATCTCCCTCACCATGACACATAAGGACAGGACTTCCGAGCTGCTATCCCCCCACGGGAGCTGGATATTCAGCTCCCTGCCCCACACATGGACTCCAGCAGGCCACAGCGCGAGTCTGTATCAGCACTGGATCTGGTTCCCTGATCGTTCCTGCCTTTTGCTACATGGGCCCGTCACCCCCAGCGGCTCCAAAAGGCTAAATGCTCAAAGGGGAGCCTGGCAGCCACCCAAGGGAATGCAAGCACAACAGCAAGGCTGCGCCCACTTAAGCTAATACCAAGAGCTGATATGGAAGTAAGTACTTGCCAACAGAGGGCTATATGAAATATTTCTCTCATCTGACACTGTTTTCTTACAAACAGCTTTTCTATACAGCATTAGGAGTTAAGAGATCCTTTGAAACCAACATAAGTAAATACAAACAGCAAAATGCACCTCCTCCCATTTGAACAGCACAAACCTCAGTATACATATAAACATGAACTTCATAAACAGCTATGGGCTTTATCCTACACTATTGAAATTATTGGAAGTTTTGCCTGTATTCCTTTGTGGATAGGATCAGACTTCAAGGGCCAAATTCAGCTGCCTAGCGCAGGTATCCCAGTGCCATTGCAGACGCTGTATTCAGACTGCTCTGCAAGGCTGGCAGGCTTGACCCAAGGCTGGGAGACCTGCATTGCTCTGGAGTGGCTGGAGGCCAGACAGGATAATTTAGGGCTTCTCAAATGACTCTAGATGCCTGCGTTTAGGCAACTGAATCCCATCCTAGAGGGTCACATGTGAGTAGTTTGTCAAATAAGTGCACGGGTAATTATCACATTAAGGACAAAACCAAAACCTTGTACTTCAGTTTGCTGTTCCTTCCCTTAAAAGGACACATAGACATATATCTGTGTACATATATATACACACATACAAACATATGTATTTACATATGGTTTAAGTGTCTGAAAACGACTGCAGAACATCCTGCCATAGTAATTGGAGCAGAATGGCTTTACTGGACATTGATTCTAACCATTTGCCAAGTGACATTATTTGTGGGAGGAAAAATTGCGATTTGCCAAAAGACAGACCTCCAACCCTGAACAGAAAAGCTGAAAAAAGCTTCATTCATTCTCTATTACTGGATTCTACATGAAAGAATCAAGGAGATTTAAAGAGTGCCAGAAGCCCGAGAAAAATCAGAAGGAAGGACAGAAGTAATCCTCTGGAAAAGCTGAAAGTCTGCACATAAAGCATAGCTAGAAGGCAAACAACATGGACAAACAGATACAGCGTATTAGAATATTGATTATCTACTGTATGTGTTTTCTATTACTACTACATGATTAGCAAAGAAAAGTGGAGACAGTTTCATTGTTTTAATTATTTCAGGTAGTTTTTGTAACAATGGAGATCTTTAAAATGAGTTGAGGCAGCTGATCTACTACACGGACACTATTTGTGGCTCTATAATGGGGCATTATAATGGAGACTGGTAGCTGTAAATATTTAGGCAAATCTCTTATGTCCAAACATAGGGGGGACGCACCAATGATAACTGAGTATTTCTATATGCAGATAACCTTAGGCTCCGAGGAAAGTCCTTCTCAGTTTCATATGGAACTGTATTTACTATTTTTTTTTTAAAAAGGGTTTTTGTTCCTCTGTCACCCCCCCCCCCAAAAAAAAAAAAAAGCTACAGCGTCAAATAGCAAGGTTACGCTGTTGGAACAGCAATAGCAATCTCATCTGTGGAAAGCCCCCTATCATCTCCAGGGACCACTGAAACAGGGGAGGATAATTAGAAGTAATACAAAGCAAAACATTATTTACAGAGAGAAGCTTAGTTTTCAGGTGAACTGGCTTCAAGACCTTAGCACAAAGAAGCCTCATGGATTTCAGTTGAAATTTTGCATATGTATACATTGAAGAACTGATTTAAGTAGTCATTACGGCAATATTGCATCTCCAAGCAATCCAGGCAATTCTCATAAAAAAGCTAGCACCAAAGAATTAAACCCTCCTTGGACTGCTTTGTCCCAATTAATTCCTACACCTAATCTGAAAGGTAAGCAGATGTCATTAACCTTCTATCATAGTTCACTAACATCAACTCCTCTTTCATCTAAATGACTGATAACACATAGCATACTTTTTTCTTTGGCATATATTAACTTCAGGAAAGATCTCCTTGTTGTTCAGATATACACACTTAGGTACACGCACACACTTAAATGGAGTAACAAGTGGCCATGTATTGCCCAAATATGTTAAATAATATTCTTTCCTTAAACTACAGAAAACAAAAATGCCTTTGCTCTTTTATTCTCTATCATCAGCAATCCATAGAGTATGTACAGAACTTTCATAGTAAGCATGTTTTAAAAAAGCCAAAATACTGACGCACCAAATATCATTACCATTTAGTAAATGATGCTTTGATACTTCATGATGGGACAGAAACATATAAAACTAAAATATGCGAAACATAGATGTCACTTCTGAAAAAATGAAGAAAAGGCACAAAACCATAAAGGCTAGTCTTTTTACGTAGATAACTTTGCTTCACTCAGTAGATCAGGTATATCATGCTTTGAAATGGCTGACTGTCATGTACAATTTGATGATGCTTTAGGCAATACTGCAAGTTCATAGGCAAGTCTCTGTAACAAAATGACTTCCAGTAGTTCCAGGACTTTGTCCTAACCGTGCTTTTGCTCTAAGCAGGATTTTATAGCCTAATTTAACTAAAGGTGTGTAGAGGTTACTTCAGCACATGCCAGAGTACCTGAAACTTTGGATTACATGATTTAAATTAACAGCCTGCAACTACTACAGAAATGATAAAACAGTCTGCTCCTCTGTTCACTTAGAGCTCAGTCTGATCACAAAGCATGAAAGTGCATACTTCACTAAAGCCACAGTTTGATGCCTCAATGGCTATTACTGACCTAATAATGATAGAAAAGGTACGAGTATTTTGCCAGATGGTGGCCAAGATGCTTACCACCTTGCAAACCAAGCCCTCAGGCAACAAGCACCCTTCGCCAATAATTCCATGAATATCAACTTGTCTCAGTTTCATGCTGCTGTTGCCATCCTGCTTCCTGTTCACCAAATATAGCAGGGTAGGGCAGCACTTTTGGCATGAGTAAGAAAACAAGATTGTGCCCCAGGAGAAGCTGCTGTACTGCTGCCTCTCAGCTGGTGCCTTCACTGATGTTACTCGTCTCCTCTGCAACTGGAACTGCAATACGCAAGTGCCTGCTCTACCCTGAGTTTCTAAACTTGCTACTGTTCAGCTCTTTTATATGAGATTATGGGAGAAGCCAAACATGTTGACATTTTCCGAAACCTGAAAGAGGCAGAACCTCTGCCAAAGACAAGCAATACCTAAAAAAAGATAAAATAGATCGGAAGCAAGAGAACAGAGTACATAAAGTAAGGTGGCAAGAGTAAAAATACCAGTACAGAAGTGTGCTATTAATTCTGACCAGGACTTTCTAAAGTATACTAAGGAAGTAAACATCTACTACCACTACAAACAGGGGCAAGTCTGGTGACTAACTTTTACAGGCAAATATGATTTGCTTTGTTTTTAGTTTAGACTGCTGTATCTTTCAATTTGCTACTACATCTAGTAGTGCCTAGAGGTAGAACTGATTACAATGATTCCTGGTTATCTGTCGGGAAATCTGAACCAAAACTTTTTTCATCTGCTTTTTGATCTGCTAATCTCCAAAGGGTACAAAGTCCACTGAAGTCACTGGAAGAAGTTCTCAGTTTGGTAAGAATCAGATTTAACTAAAATGCAAAAGTATGACCAAAATTTTGGATCGCATCCAGCAAGAAAAAGAAGACTATCATCATAGAAACGAAATTAAGAAGATACTAAGAGAGCTGAGTAAATTATAGTTTTTTGGTTCACTGAGAAGTCAGGTTCTATTATAGTGATAAAAAACACAGTCTCTTTAGAAAGCAAAATAGTATTTGGGGGGCACAGGTTCAAACATAGTATTTCATTTGATCTGAAACTTAAAACATTTCATTTTAGTGAAATCAATAAAAGGCCTTAAGGCTCCAAAGTTACTTCTTTGAGTAGCATTCAAAGTTTTAATCCAAAAAGCCATGCAGTTAAACAAAATCAAAATAAAAAGAAATGACCTAAATTTTTTAAAGTTCTTGTGAAAACAAAACATTTCAGTTTGTCAAATTTTTTGAATGCACTTTCCACACAAGAAAATTTCGTTATGCCAAACAGTTGCACAACATCAGGGAATATTTCACAAATTGCTTTGTGCTATCATATATTACCTGAGTGTAACTAGTATTTTACACAATGTTATTACACAAATGTCATTTTCAGTGTCCTGCTAAATTCCTCACCAAATGGGCCAAACCTTGAAGTCTTTCCTTAGTTTTCATCTTCTCAATTGCTCCCTAAATTACAGGCATCTGCCTGACTAAGACTTGAACAAAATAAGAGAAAGGACCTCAGGCTCCCTCCTAAAGTGGAGGATCTTAGCTTTTTAAAAAGCCATAGCAAACTTTCCACTAGGAAGAGATCATAGCAGGAGCAGGCCACCCAACCTCATTGTAAAGGGATTTTTTTTTTTTACAGAAACATAACATTTCATGTTGCCGTAACACTTTCTCACCTTAATTCCAGCTCAGATTTTAATTAGATGCACCAGGTAGGTTTTCCCAAGTTGTCATAGCTGCGATGATGTCTTTCATCAGTCCATAAGACAAATCAATACTAGCTTGCTGTAGCATCTGGGGAAACAGAATATTTAGATAGAGGTTGGTTCACAGTTTGACTAAACCAAAAGTGATCATATTGCAGTTACAAATATACGATATTGCATGTGTAAGCATCGAGTTTAATTCACATCCTTCCCCTGTTTTTTGCTGGTTACGCTAGTACATCCACATGAAAGGTTATTATTTTCTCTCAGAAAAACACTGTCAGGAAATTATATAAGGTTAATATTAATTTCATACATTATAAAGAGTATTTGATCAACCCCCATGCAGGTTTACACTTGGATAGGTTATTGGAATACTGAGTTCACTTCTGATGAACAAAATTAACATGTTCTTTCTTCTCAGTGTTTTAGATCTAATGTGCATATTGAAATATTAAAGAATTTCATCCTTTTCTACTAGCGACTTTTCAAAACCCTTATTAGCTTGGAAACAATGTAAATTAAATGCAAATGTAGACTTATACCACAGAAATGGAGCTTCCCTCATAGAAGACCGCAAAACCCCTCCCCTGTTCCCTTTTTCGCAAATGCAGTAGACTTGTTTTGTTCTGCTTTTATGCATCCTTTTCCCGACATTTTACAGCATACTGCCCAGGTAGGACCTCGGGATCCTACCAAGCCCGAAAGACTTACTCTTGAGCCAGGAGAGGCTCCTTCCTGTAGCAGTTCCGCTTGCTGCAGAACTGAACCACATTAGACCAGAGCTGTCAAGAGCCAAGTTGACTAGTCTGACACTGACCATGACTGTATTCAGGGCAGCTCAAGGTAATCTGGATTCATCAGCATGTCAGTTAGCACAAGCGTGTGCGGTTTTATCAGTTTGCTCTCACAGCATGGTACGTGATTTGTCCTTGCCTGCAGTCCTGCAGCCAATTCAGCTCCTCACAGTTATGCTGCAGCCGTGCCGCACGGCCGCGTTACACACTAACTCATACCGAAGGAGAAGCAACAGAGACTGATTATCTTCATTACCCAAGCTGCATAGTTTCTAAAGTCAAAAACAACAGACCAGGCCTCAGAAAATCCCTAGGAGGTATCAAACATTCCCAGTGTTTAAGCAGTAGTCCACGCTTTGTTGGACCTGACTTTTATGTCGTTTAAAACTCTTCAGGGACAGGGAGACTTCAGTTATTAGATGAAGAGAATGAAGCTGAGAAATTGGTTTTATTTTCTGCCCAGAGAGACTAAAGAGAGACGATTTCTCTGGCAACCGTCCTCTAAAATACTCATCCACCAGCAAGTTGCCCTAGCCTTGAGCACCCCAGAATTGCTGGTTCCATTGGCACAAACAGATCTCAAAGCAGGAAAGTACAGGCAGCTCCCTAGGATGGGCGGACGGCAGCTATCTCGCAAAGCAGAGTTCACATTATCAAACCGCTCTCAGAGGATCCTCAACAACCAGCTGGCTGATCAGCTCCCTCAATTATTTGTCATTGCTCAGAAAAAGCAGTCAGTGACACAGGAACTTAACTAAATAAACCTCGGCAGCCAGAGTGTCTTTCAGCTCCCATCTTCCCCTCGATCGTCCCCAGCAGATAACTAGGGAGCTGGCTGGCAGCATTTTGCGGTTCCCCCCGCTCAGGAATTCGTGTGCGGCCCCTGTTCGCAAAAGCAGCGTCACAGTGCCAGCCAAAGAAAGAGCATGGCGCTGCCCCACAAAACTGTATTTGCTCTGTATGTTTTCTGCAACTCAGCTGCTAAAACTAAATTGCTGCTTCAGTGCTTGCTGGTAAAACCAGGAAGCAGGATCAGCTTTCTGCTTCTGTTGCAGCCTTAATATCTCCATCCCATAATTAGCAGTTTTAGTACTTTCTGTAAATTCAGCTTCCAACATGAACTAATATCAGCTAGATGTTTACAGAGCCAAATGGATTTGATTCCATTCCCAACAGATGGAAATACAAATCCAAAGAGAATAAAAGCCGTTCCCAAACCAGTTTTTCTTCCCTCTACTGCATCCATATATACTATGTGGTCCATCTGGTTGTAGCAAGCTTAGACAAGCTTGGCATTTTAAGGTATTAAAACAAACATTTTTGTTATAAATTGAATTTGGTAATATTTGACTCTTTTGGTGCATTGGTGCAAAGTGACTAAATTTCACTTCCGGATTTTGAATGAATTAAGTGACTTTTAGGAATTGATTTTGAATGATGTAATTATATTCAGAGTAACACCTCTTCTTTCTTCCCTTGGAAAAACTGCAACCACAGTTTCTCCATCATGTATTTAATTCTGTCTTCAATTTTTCCTCATTTTGGCTAACCAGCAAATTTCTGCCATTCAAAAATACCACCTACTATAAATGGAGCATACATTTAATCTCTCATTTTGTATTACAGATGTGCAATAGGCAGTGATATACCAGTAAGCCATTACACCGTAAACTTGAAACAGATGAAATATTTACTGCTTTCCCTGAAATTATATGTTTGCTCTCAATAGCAAATTAAGTTGGGGTTTATCTAATTACAGGTCTAATCTATCTGCAGCTTTCAGAACCGAGGGAGTTTCAGGTTACATGGGGATATGACTGCACTACATGAAACCCATTGTAGGTTTCATAATAACACACCCTACACACCTATTATCTTTTCAGAGACCCATTCATTAATATCAAAATAGAAATGAATGTTTTTGTAAGAAATTGTGGAAAGACTGCCATTTAACCTGTACCACAACAGCCCTTCACTGAGCCCCTTTCTCCAGTTTACAAAGCCCAACAATTCGTTTGGTCTGTGTATCTGTTTTCCTAGATGCTGCACAAGATGTTCAGTTTTTAAGAACATCCAAAGCACTTCTGCATCGAACTGATAAACCAATGATGTTTCCAAACTTCTAGGCTTATGTGCAAGCCCCTCTCAGAAACTGTAAGAGAGATGTTGCTCATGACTTATCTTTATCATAACTAGTACCTTCCTCTCTGTCACTCCTGTGCTACAATGGGAGAGAAGCTGGACTAACTTCGGCATCCTGTTTAGCTTCTGACTCTTCCGCAAAATCACCACAGATGAGACAATGGTACTCTGGGTAGTCTTCAATGTTTTCTTGGCCTTTATGGAGGCTGAGGAATGCAGAGTCAAGCCTCTGTATGTCAAAAAATCAGTACTAGACCTACTAGAGCAGTGATGTGTAGAGCCACTACACCGCTTATTTTAACTAGTTACAATCTTGGATACATTAAGCATCATTAAATATGAATCGTCTGGTCTGATCAGGTAATACTTAAAAGTCATGTTAATGCTAGTTCATGAATTCTGATGAGCGTTTATGAATTAGTTTTGGGCATACCTAGTGATGCTACACGATCAGTTCAAGTCCCTCGAGCAAAGCAAGACCAAGTGCTAACATTTTTTGTTTTCTCCTTCTTGTTAGCTTACACTCATAAAGATGAAGTTATATCAGATTTCTGCAGGATTATTACCTCATAATATTTAAAGTTGTACTATAAATATTTCATTTAAGTGTTTTATAAAGCATTCATTTTCTTTAGAATACCTTTTGCAGCAAAGTAATTCAAAAAACCTAAACTATTTCTTAAAAGAAATCACACTGCAAATCTTTCCATTTATAAGGAAAGAAAGTTTATTCAGAACAAGATTCATGTTCATATAAAGACTGCCCTTTAATTCAGTATCTGGAAAGATTAGCCTTGGAGAATATATTATTGAAAGCCCATCATTCAAGAAATATATTAACATAAAATGCTGTATTTGCAAGTCCAAGAAAATAAATATATGAATATTTTCAAATAAAAGGCATTTAACCAGCATGACATAAAGCAATACAAAATGCTTGTCAGAAGCCACAAGAAATGAAGTAACAACTCATCTTTTGGTTCACTCTAAATGTATTTAGAGGCATGGAAATGTTGCACTATAATCTAATTTCCAAATGACCTTCATAGCAAAAATGAGATTCAACAGCATCTGATTTTGTTGGCTTAAAAAAAAAAAAAGAGAGAGAGAGAGAGAACCAAGTGGTAGATTATTTACAAAAACATTTGAAAGTTTGAAGAAAGATCAGGTGCCCAATATTCAGTCTACGCAAGAACAGATAACATCGGTTCACTGGAGTAATAGTAGTTGTAAGACTTAACATTTGGAGAGGACATGAACTGAGGGTCACGGGATAATATTTTTATTACTATTATCACTACTATTAATACAGTGAATATTCTGGGTCAGTTAAGTAAATTATTCCCTCCTAGATTTGCTTACAGGCAATCAGAGAGCCTTTTTACTGATTTTAACAGGCTTTGGGTCCAAACTGAGTTTTAAAATGATGAAAATATACTTGAGTACAAGGTGGGAAGTGACTGTATTTGGCCTGTCAACACTACATACCCCACACAGTCTTTCACAGCATCAGCATAGGTCCAGGAGACTCTGATACACTTAGTCATACCCAATATCTCCCTCTCCCAACAATTCCCAAGTCACCAGGGAATATGTTAGAAATGTTTAAAATTACTATTATCTTAAATTGGGCCAGAGTCATATGGTTACTGTGCTGTCTTGCAGAAGTCTGCTTAAGTTCTGGGACAGCCTTAGGTCTTCTGGACAGACAGGAACAAATATTGGTCTCTGGATTGGGTAATGATCTCACCCTCCCACCAACAGCTCCATTTGGCTTGCTAACTCTTAAGGGAAAGTCATGCATCCTGCCTTCTAGCCTGGAGGACATAGCACCAAAACATCAATCATGAAAAACACGTCGGTCCTGGAAGGAATACAGTTGACTACTACTTAATTGTTCAGGGCTTTGTAAGACCTGTAGCAGTGTAATGATTTACAAATTTCAAGTGAGAATGTTCTTGGTGGCCCCTAAATTTGAATGTAATGAATAACTGCATCTGAAAGTATGATACATGATACTGTCATGACATTATGAACAAGCTCCAGCCCTATATACATAAACAGAAGAAGGCCTAGAAGTACAGACAGGACAGTCTCTCTCCCTCCCTCCGTTTTGAGGAAGGACAGCCAAAAGGGGATGATGAAAGGAATTACCACCTTTAAAACAAAACGACCTCTTCCTAAGGCTAAGAGGCATTTCAGGACAGCACAAAGGCGAACACATAGTACCTCGGACACACAACAGAAAACTAACAGGACACAATGGCAATGGAAGGCGATAACTGCAAAGGCGATAAGAGTGAATGGGCAGCAGTACTGAACACCTTCTAACAATTCACGCTTGCTAAATGAACGTGTGTGTTTGCCTTGTGAATGTTGCTGGTCTGTATTTAGACTTCTTTTCAATTGTAATAATTTCTCTGGCAGTTCTGCCCCACTTAAAACAAATTATAAAATTGAACAAGAATTACCAGCTGTTGGGGTAGGAGGAACTTGTTAAGACTTTGAAACCTGAGTTCAGGAGAGTTCACATTTCATACAAGGCACAAACAAAGCTAACAATTTAACAAATCTCTCAAGCACTAGGATGACAAGCAACTTAACCATCCCAAATGCAAGATACAATTTTGACAAGGTTCTCCAACCTTTTTGCTAACTAAGCTTCACACACACACACACACACACACACACCCCAAAAAAAACACACACACAAAAAAAACAACCCACACAGCAGCCATCTGCACAGATCCTGATCCACATCCTCTCGCTCTCCTGCCACAGCAACTGGGTTGCCTTTGCTGCCTCCCTCTGATCTCCCACGCAGACAGCACAGGTTCAGAGTTTATCAGACTGAAAACTAACTTTCAGTGTATTCAGCTGAGTGAATCATTAGAGTGAGGAGGAATCCAGAGGAACCAGCTCCATTTTTAAGTGACAGGTGCGTTTCTCTGTGGCAGCGTAAAGCAGAAGATTCCTCCACAGCCCTGATCACATGGCAGCAGGACATCTCAATAAAATGCACATGAGTGATCAGCATGTTGGATTACTTCAATCACACCTCCAGCTAACACGTATGCCGCACACTTTAAGGGTGTTTCCTCCTGTGGAGCAGCACCACAGCAGGCCCTCACATGAAATTTTGTCAGTGTCTGCTGAAGTAGGGGCACCAGCCACGCTCAGAAGAGATGCTATTTCTCATGCTCCAGGGCCTCACAGATCTTACATGGGTGTCAGGGACGGGCTATGTATGCAACAACCCTGAAGCTTCAGAAACTAGGAACGAACGCACACTTTCCCACCAACTAGGCGCACAGCAAGCGGCGGCAACACACTGGCACGGACCACAGTTTTCGATCCAGACAGGCCAGGAGAGCTCTCCCACTTGCTAGATACTGGCAATCACAACAATCCTCATGAAGGTGCAGTTGAACGCACAGGTGCCTTCTGCCTCTTCCACCCCATGGAGGATGAGATACTTCTTCCTTTCCCCTCATTCCCTGGATAGAGCCACAGGCTGCACAGTGAGCTCCTTATGAAGAAAGTTCAAGGGCTGCCTGGGCCACATCGAACAGAGGTATAAGTACCCCAAACTCCTCCAAATTAAAAGGGCTGCCCTGGCTTGGATAAAGATCAGTCTGGCCAACTGGATGAGGCTGGCAAGAGGTAACACACTAAGAGTATGGCTAGAAGCATGTAAAGAGTTCCTCAGCTTAAAACACCGCTCTTCACGGCAGTAGTCTAGAGGCTGTTGATAGGTGTACTGGCAACACCATGCAGCAAATAAGAAACTACATGCTTTGCATGTGCTGCAGAAGGACATGCAAGAAGGTAGCAGGAGGCAGTGGTGATACTACCAGCTCCAAGAAACATTTTGCTTGCAAATTCAAAACATACCAGGCAAGGCCTCTGCAGCGCAGCTATTCCAGCCTGCTTACAAAGGTCTGACTGCGGCAAAAGCAAGGCACTCCCCCATACTCTCCTTGCTGCTCTTGCTAGCATGTGAGGCAGCAGTCACCGGGGGGGGGGGGGGGGGTGGTGGGAATCATGGCATTTGGCTTGAAATGCACCATCCGAAGTGTTCTAGTCCAGAAAGTGAGTCCTCTAAGAAATGACACACACCATCTGAGCTCGCTTACATCTGCCTCTTCCAGGGCTACTAACAGTACTAACAAACCACTAGGCCCTGCCACAGAGCGCTGCCTAGTTCATTACTGACTAATTGAGTGCCCCCTCCAAGTCTTTACAGAAGCGCTCTGAAGAACTTGCTCAGTATTAGGCCTTTCCCCCACCTCCCTCTTGCTGAAGGATAGACACAGGCTGACAAGGAGATCCCCCAGCCACTCCTCTGCTGCCACGAAGCCTGGGGAACTTGAAACCTTTCTTTCATCTTGGAAATGCCTCACCGGTATTGCAGAACGGAGCTAATGGTGCTCACTAACACTCTGAGGACCACACTGCTGCGCAGCATGAAGTCACTTCGCACAAACTCTGGTAGGTATAAAGTAACCTAACCAGCCAGCTGTAACTTAGGGTCTCATAGCAAGCAACTCTTCAACAACTTCCCCAGCACACAAACAGCTACCAGAAGAAGCTTTCTCTTTTACCAGCCAATTTTAGACACTGAATTAGTGAGTGGACAATCTGAAGAGGAGCGTTATGGAAGCCAGTATACAGTGGGTTATAGTTAGCAGCACACGCTAAAATCTACATTCCTATAAATTACATAGCTCTCAGTGTATTATATAGAATATCAGCCTAATTTAAAGCAAATTGAGTATTCTTGGCTAGCAAAGGGAAAGCATATGGGGAAGATAATACTCAGTTTGAGGGTAGGAGACCACGTGGAGCTTTAATGATGCATGCACAGCTTCCAGCCTTCTAATACCTGCTTCTACTCTGTTCCCAGGCTTTTTTCCTTCAGTCATAACAAGAGAAAGGTGCATGTATAGAGATGGTATTTCTACATTGTACAAGAGCATTAAAGTTTCATGCTCTTAACAGATGTGTAGATAAGAAAGCTAAACAGGATCACCATGAGCATCCTTGCTGGCCGCCTCCGCTATAACACAACTCTGCCTCCTTGAACAAGGAGACACCTTTCAGGAGAACAGATAATCTCCATTCCTACTCTCCGCTGATAGAAAATTCAGTGCTGCTATGAGAAAGTTCCATTCAGAGTTGCTATTGAGAGCGTGCATTCCCCACTGGGGCTGATGCTCCCTTGCTTTAGCTTCCAGCCACTGAGTGTTATTGCCTCCTTGTCTGCTTTATTAAAAAGCCTCAGCTCGCAACCTCTGTTTCCCACATTGGTACTTCTAGACTCTGAACAAGCCATTTCCTTTTAACTATCAGTTTGAGCTCCAACAGTCTTCCATTACAAGATATACCATCCGATCCTTTAATCATTTTCCTCTCTCAGAACACACACATATTTTCCCCCTCATCTTTCTTGAATGGGGAAAATCAAGGAATTCTCTATTACTCTAGAAATATATGGTTTATATGGAAAGATATAGCAGAGCCAACACTGAGATAATGTACCTTGTATTCAAAATCGCAGTGTTTGTACATTCTGAAATTGTGCCAGCTCTCTGCCACCCATTAGGAGCACAAGATTAACAGTTTATTTACCACAGTCCCAAGTTTTTCCAGGATGCCAGAACAGAAGCCTTTATCTTGATCTACAGACTTTCCGCTTAGATGACCTTACACTTGCTCATATGGAAGCAAACAGCCTATTCAGAATTTAAAACAGACAATCCAGATCATTCCATACAAGTTAATCCTCACTTGTAACACTCTCCCCTACCCCTTTGCTTCTGGAAATTGGATCAGTGATAATATTTTCTTTTACACTGCTAATGAAAAATTAGGCTAATGTAAGGTCAAGATCAAAAACTTATTTTACACAAAGTGTAAGTATGTTCTAAGAGATTGCTGCCTTTAACCAGCTAAATACAACCTAACAAAAGAAGTGTCAAGTTTGTTTGAAAGGCACAATTTCCATAGTACTTGTTCACTGGAATTAATTATATATGTAATTCTTTATTAATTGAATCCCATCTCAGCCATTCCATTATTTTGCCTAGGATCAATGTCATGCTGACAGACCAGTAATTACCCAGGTCATCCCATTTACCTTTTTAAGTTATTGATATATTAGCTTTCTTCCAGTCCTTTGGAACACCCAGTTTTCTCAAAGACTTTTTAAAATTAACATTAACATTCCGGGGAGATACTTGAAAAGATCTTTTTAAAATTCTAGGACACAAATTATTAAGGGTGTACTTATTTAAAACATGGAACTTTATCAATTGCTTTTTAATGTCTTCCTCAATCAGCCTTAAAATGGTAAATAATTCCTTCTTCCTTACTCTACAATGGGAATATATCATCTAGAACTTCCCCAAACTATTTATCAAACATGGCTTTCATGCAAAAATAGACAAAAAGGTAATGAGCAGCCTTGGGCTAGGATAAGATGAATAACAACTAGGAATAAAAGAATGCTTAAAGACCCTACAACCTGATTCAGTCTGGCTCCTCTTTCTAACAGCTCTGCCAAAGTAGACATGCTGTGAAAGCAAGTGATATATTTTTTTCACATGTGCATGCATACACAGGCATGAAAGAGTAGGAGACAGAAAATGACAACAGGTTATCTTTAACTGCAGAAGCCAACTATTGAGACATGGAGAAAGTGACCATTATATTAACAAAGAAACATAGTAGAAAACTTTTATTCCAGAGCTGACGGTGTTTAAAACAGTTTGGCATATCCTTAGTGCATTCAAGAAGTATACACACATTCTACAGAACATGCAATTTATAATCAAACTTTTTTCTAAGTTCCATCACAGCTGAGGTTACCAGTCTTAACCTTGATACTCACCACTTGCATACCCCCAAAGTTAAAAGCAACCAGGAAGAACATAATCATTCTTTTAGAATAATTGATGCATTGCTGTAGGGAATTTTTGTCATTTGAGGTTATATGGAAAATAGCTGTGACCTGTTATGTCATTCAGCTAAATGCAAGTCAGAGACTAGGGCATACCTGGAGGTATTTACTACTCAGTAAAAATAGTTCTGCATAAAAATATATAAGTTAGCAGTATGTAAGGCAAGCATAGATGGGAAATATAAATCTACTTCCAAATATGTTACTGAACCATTCTTCAATTCTTTCTCAGTTTGAGGAAAACAAATTACTTCATCAATAAGAGATTCTTTACCACGGAATCAATTTCTAGGATTGTTGTCATATTGTAAAAATATATGGAATATATTAATCTTTTTGTCTGGATCCATAGGTCACAAATCATTCCCCAAGGTAATTACTCACTACCTTGAAAGTTCCAACTCCACAGCTGTGCCCATCTGGCCAAAAAGCCCCCCACTGACTCACTAAAGTGTCTGTCACAGCATGAGATGGTTCCTGGTCCAGCACTGAAGGAGTTTGTTATGTAGCTCCTTGGGAAGGGATCAAGAATTAAAAGAAAAAATATATTGGAAGACTGAGATGAGGAGATGGTATCGCCGAGATAGAAATATGCTACAGACATGAACTGCTTGCCCCCCTTATTCCTTTTGTTTCTGGGTTGTTAAGAGACTCAATGAATACACGGCATGGAAAAGAAACTGGGTATCCCTAAGCACCGGAGAAGTTTTCAGGTTCTGAAGAGGAAAGTATTACTTAGGTAAATATAAATCCTAGTAAGATTCATGCATTGCTTGGTATTGACCAGGGTCAGAATTAAATTCGCATATATTAAATAGGAAACCTATATTAATGCTTATACTGATGTTCTTCCTCAAGCAGAATTCAAAGAAAAGCTTAACCAGAGAAAGAGAGCTTATGGAAAGACTGCATGGAAAGTCTGTAGATTTCAGTGGGAATCTGAGAGCGGAAATAAGGAATGTTGTATACCTCATGTGAGTGCATATCTATCTCAAAGTATTTTGTAGTATAATGTCTAGTCTCTAAATCCAGCTGTCTGAGCAGAACTTCCATTAAAATTACAGAAGACAATTTCCTATAGCAATAGACTTCAGTAATCAATGAATGCAGGGTCTGATAGAGCTAGATTTTGTGATGGATCCTGTGCTATTAACTACGGATGGGGCCAGAGACTCAGCAAATCTTGAGCCTTTAAATGAACAAGAAACCATATGGTAAAATATTTAGTTAACGCTTGGATCACCTGAGAAGGTGCCTTACATATCTTAATATTCTGTTCAGTGTTAACTGAATAAATTAGGACCCAATTCTTTAAACCTTACTCACATGCAAAGTATGACTGTGTTTGTGTCATTTAAAATGTCAGATCAGCAGGATAGCATGTAACTTTGGAGCCACCCAATATAAGTAAAGGTTGCAAAATCAGGCCTTGAGTGACCCAGGCTCAAATTCATTGCTTAATATTTTACCTTGATTAGTCTTTGCATATATTACAAAAACATTTTTAAAACAGGTAACAGGTTTTGTAAATCAAGTACTTTGTGGGAAAATGTATTATCAAATGGCTTTCAATTGAGAAAACTTCTCTAATTAAGTCTATCCACCTCACCAGATTTTAGCCTAGATGCTTTGAATGCATTTTGCTTCTTCCTAAGCAGCTTTAGAGCTTCAAAGCAGTAGAGTATGGGTACTTCACACTGCTTCAGTCTGGCTAGACTATATTTCTCATGATATATTACAGCAAGTTTATCCACAGAGAAATACTCCCGGCTAAAGCACATTTTCCTTGGCAGTTGAGAAGTCCAATTTTTGAAGTATGAGACAGCTGTGTTGCTTTCCCTGTAAGCCACAATACTGGCTTAGGTAGATGCAGAATAACTTTGAATCCATTTAAAATGAAAAATTTCTTCATTTCTGAATCAACCTTTTCTGGAAATCTTTATTCTCTGGAAAGTTTTGAAGCTTAGGTTTTCTTTGAGAAGGAAAACATATCAAAATATCAGATGTCTCACAGAGCTAAAATCTCATTTTTCAGCCCTACCAGATATGATATCACTGGCTTAAGATCAAGTGAAAAACATTGTTTGTTGCATTTGATCACTGGAAAGCCCTCCTTTGAGATAACTGCCATAGCTCTCATTTCCCCACTACGTACCACAGAGTATGTGAAACTGCTTTTTTTCCCCCTCTCTGTAAGGGTGCTGGAATCTAGCTTTAATTGAGGTATTCATCTGAAGCAGTAATTACTGCACCTATTGCAAACAATTATTTATCTCCCCAGTTTCAAACACTACCTCCCTTCTCTAGTGTAACTAGGCAATTCTATCAGAATGGCTAGAAGAAACCAGACAAAAACAAACAAACAAAAAAAAGAAACCCACAGTTGTCTGCCAAAACAGGAAACATCCATACCAACTGGTTTACATACTGAGACTTCCAACAGGTACTTCCAACAGGTCCAACAGCTTGAATGGTGAAAAGCTAAATTAAACGGTGTCAATACTCAGGGGGGTTGTGCCATTTATAAGAAGCCTTGGCCTGCTGTGACATTCTATGCAGAGAAGGGGGAAGGAAAAAAAAAAAAAAAGACAACTGTCACCCTATTCAATACCAGCAAACCAACCCTCGCCTCTGTAAGAGGGAGAGCTTCAGTCACCTTTGATATCACAGCAGGTCATTGAGGGGCAATGTCTTCAGAAGTTCCTTATTTGCAAGAACAGCTTCACATTATGGGCTCCTGCCAGCACCATCTGGCCCAAAGTTAAAGCACGAAGAATACTCACGGAATGAGTACATTTTAAATGAAAATACAATTGTTATCAGTTAGCTCTGGTTGCAAGTGGGAAAGACCATAAGGCTTCCAATGATATTGGAAGAGTGGGGGCGGCGGAAGGGCAGGTTAGGCAAAGATGGCAAATACAAGTTCACACTCTCATAAGGATCTTTATTTTAGGGATAGATAACTTGACAGACAAGCTGTTAAAATCTGTAAATTGTTTTTCTATTATTGTATGTGGAGCTTCATACATTTTGAATATTTTCTTTCTTCAAAGAGAGAGAGTTCATCTATTTCACAGTCTAAAAGATCTAAATCATATGAAACAGCTGCTCCTAGAAACGTGCTATTTAAAAGAAATGAATTTGCTGGTTTTAAAGTTGTAGAGGCTATGTTAAAATACAATAAGAACAGGCATTTCCATTGTTTTTCTTCATAATGATCTACTAAACTGGAGAACATTCCAAGACACATCAAAACAAGTGGCAAGTTTTATTTAGCCAAAATGTGTTTGCACACTGAAAATCCATCTCTTGCACGCACACATACACACACAGTGTACATATACACATAAGTACTCACACTGAGTGAGACCAAAGGTTAGCCTTGCCCAATGCCTTCTCTCAGAGGACAGTCAATACAGCAGGTGCTCCAAGTACATCTTCACACCTAGCAACTATGACCCAGAAATTCTGGGCCACAATTCCTGTTCTGACTAGTCCTTAACAGATTTTTCTTAATTTGTCCAGCTCCTTTTGGAGCCCATGTGAAGTCTGAGCATATATAACATCCTGTGGAGATGTGTGAAGTAGCATCTCTGTTTTTCTGAACTTATTTTTTCTTCATGCCTCCCTGGCCCTTGCATTGCAAGAGACAAGGAACAACCATTCCTTATTCCTCTTCTCATTCCACTTAAGATTTTACAGACTTCTATTGTACATCCCCTCACTCGCCTCTTTCCCAGGCTGAAAAGTCCTAGTCTATTTAGTTATTCCTTCACACAGATGTTATTCTTTAACTTCAATCATCCCTGATGCCCTTCTCTGCACTCTTCTCAGTTCATACTCCCACATCTCCAAAAGATTATAACAGACATGGAAAAAAGCATTCAAAATGCAGTTGAATGATGAATTTACGCAGTGGTGTAAAAATACTTTCTCTCCTCTATTCCTTTCTGAGTAATTCCTAGCATTCAACTTGATTTTTCCTCTGCTACTGATCTGATGCTTCCATAGAACTACTTTGGTAACCACAGCACCCCTATTCAGTGGGTACTATTTGACTTGCTTGCTATACACGAAATATGGAAGAATCCTTGCTTACTATATACAAAATAATTCTTCAGAGACAGAAATTATGAGCCAGGTTTGCTTATGTGTAGGCCAACCTAGTCTGAGAAAAGGTTTGTGAACATCAACAAAACTTTAAGCCAAGCCAGTATGAAGTTTTCTATGTACTAAAATCCTCAGGTCAAACGCTAGGGTTTTGTTTGGCTACAGGAAGTTTGTATAGCTCTTGGAAGTACTGTATTGGAGTCTGCCAGTACTGCGACTGAAAGGACAACACTGAGAGGAGTTTGGGATTCCCCCCCACCCCCCAGCAGCTGCATTTTACAATTACAATTTGGAAAGTCCCAGGTACATTGAGACTTTTCAACCTAGAGAGTTTTAGATTATAATAAGGATAATTTGTGAGACCTGGTGCTGAAACCCTGTTTGAGTTTTAAAATTTCTAGAGTTTCTGCACATGTGGATCTTGAGCCTTCAACTCTGCTGATCCCTACTGAGGGGAAGAAAAAATCTTTTGAAATAATGAAACAATAAACACAAGTAAAAGAAGTAGCCACATGATGTTCATCCCATCTTTTAAGAAGTGAGAGAATAATTTTTACCCAGTTTGTCTAAATGCTAGAAAACTCAACGAGAATTCAAAGGCTTACTATGAGAAGAAGCAGCAGATGACAATTAAAAATATTTCTCACAAAATAAAATGTAAAGATGAAACCTCAAAGGCAGTTTGCATGAGAAAAGGTTTCACGATCGCCTTTTCATATTATTAGGCAGACTGAATCAAAACAGTTTTGGTGCTAGTTTGTTTTCATTCATCCTGTCAGGAGGAAACCTTCTGCTCTGTTCGGGCTGCCTATGCATTGCAAGGTATTTCAGCCTCTCAAGGAAAGACAGCTAGGCGGACAAGTACTCTTGAAAAAAACTCTTACTGTGCATCTCTATGTGTTTCAGCCTCTTAAAGAGCTTGACAAATCCTCTTCTGCTGTTATTTTATTTACATCTACTATATTAATCTAAAAGCATGGAAGTTTGCGGTTCTTTGGATCTCTGTGACAAAGCCAGCATCCTATAATATGAAGCATTAAATAATGCTCACAGTTACAACATCTATAGAGAATGAAGTCTAAGGTTTAGTGATCTATGTCAATAGCAAAACTCTCATTCATCCCTGTCCAAGATTGCTACTCACATTAAACAAATACTTGCAAGACCTTAATTTTTTGGGTCAAATCCTGCTACTGCTGCTTCCAGCAATAGCACAGTCCTCTGGCAATTTCACAAGGCTTAAGTAGCTCTAGTCTCTATACAGTCTCTTATAGTTTTCAGAGTATAATATGAAATTGCAATTCTGCATAGTGTATAAAAAAAACCACAAGACAATTTTGTGTTTAGAGATATAAGCAATCTCTCCCTAGCTTTGCTTTCACATGTTATTATAGTGGTCAAACCCCTTCATGGTTCTGCATATTCATCATGAACTTGTTCAACTGGGGTTATGCTAGTAGTCTTTAGACTAAAAGCACAAACTAAATAGCATTGGGTGTTGCAGTCACAACATTAGATTAAGAAAAACTGAGGCAACCAAATCTCATCTCTTGCAACTGTGCAATATGAGGAAACACGTTTCAAATACATCTTATCCCCAAAGCTTTAATTCTCAGACACTCAAAATACTGGAAAGGAGAAATAAAAGGAACCATCTATTTCAGATGAAGAATGTGCTTACTTGCAATCCCAGCTTAGGTTTCCCCATACACCCAGCAGTTGTCCTGGTCTGCCTGGGGTTGGCAGCTGCTACAAACCTCAACAACATAACATAGTCTTACATAACCCAAGGGACTGGTCCAAAACACTGATGCCAATCACTCTTTTTAAATCAAAAAAATTTTTTAAATAGCCTTTTTATAGGTGTGATTTTGAGAAGCACACATGGAAACAGAGGACAGTTTAGCCACTGTATCATAATGGATGGAACGATCCTGATCCCATGACAGCATCTCCTCCTGAACATACGTCCTAGTGAAGATGGCACAGCAAAGGCCAAAATGAATCGGTGCCAGATAAGGTGCTAACTGGGAATTTCTAGAAGATTTTTATTATTAAAGAATGTTTTCAATCGGGTTTAAGGTTTTGTTGCTATGCATTGTAGATTTACACATATTTTAAGCTTCCCAGTAGTCAGTTACTTGCAAAAATATTAACCTTGCTGTAATATCCAAGTTCCTGTAGCAGAGACCAGGAAATCACCAGGGCAGATGTTACACCAAGAGAGAAAAAAATGCTCTGACACAAGATAAAAGTAATGTATGAACACAGGATAGATGGGAGAGCACAAAGAAACAGGGGAAAAAAAAACCCCACCACACTGGTCAGCCTGAGTAGCCCTTGTGCTGGCACCCTGCTGTCAAATTTTGCATAAACACCACAGAGAAGAAAATTTTAAGAGAGGATTTTAGAGTATGGTAATAGTGTGGCTTTGAATGTTTGTGGGGAGCATGTCCTGAGCAGAATGGAATAGAAAACACAAATGCCTCCTTAAATTTAACAAGATGTTGACAGCATGACAGGTCAGACTGGGAGTCTGGTGTGAAAGACGACTGGCAGGATGTACAGGAGTGGAAAGGGTTTTAATGGAAAGATACAGTTTAGAATTCATGAAACAGGAATCTGAACTAGTAAGAGGATAAATAAAGAGGCGTCTTTCTGTCAAAGCATCAGATTACATAAGTGATCTTTATAATAGCATTTCAGATGAATATGAACAAGACGAGATTACATTTGTTTCAGAATATGGTTTAAGAAACTTTGAAACAAAAGAATGAATTTTATAGCTACAAATATTAAATATGAATAAACTCATCCTTATGATATATAAGCAACAGATCATCTTATAGTTTTTACCTAAAATACACATCAGGGATATTGTAATTGAGGCAGCCCAACAATAAAGCCACTTGTGCTTAGTGAAGTGAATAAAAAGCTAGCTTCATTTCCTAAGAGACCAAGTCCTACAGGATCACATTGTGTCAGTTCTCCCCAAAATTAGGCTTGTTGGCCAATTTTTGCCAAATTTGAAAGACAGACCGGATTCTCAATAAGTGTCTACAAGTTTTGTGAAAGATGAGCAAATAGGCAGAAGAGACAATCAAATTAGCATCCCAGAAGACATTTTTTAAAAGAGACAAAACAACCACTGTACAGATTGCTTGGGAGCAATCAGCTGACCAAGTAATATGCTTTACCTAAACATCACTAATGCACTGACTGGTCAATCAACACATGTAGCTCACTAATCACAAGATCTCCTATGAGTCCCTAAAAGAGAGGAGATGGAGAAGAGCATATAAACTGGGCTTTTGAAATGTTAAAGGACAAAGAAAGCAAATCCATAAGGAGGCAGGCTTCATTGGCACTGCTCAAGGAACAAGTTTTTTTTTAGTGTCTTACTCTGAAATACAGCTCAGAATTTGTGAAGATATCTCTAGTCATAGAGTCATCTCCTGGTGCTGTTAGAAGCATCATAGTGCCTACCTCCAGTTACATAGTAAGTTCAGAGGCTTTCTAAAAGTTAGACATATTTGTAATTGCATTGTCAATGTTACACCTCCACTTATGAAACTGAAGTTAGTAAGCAGAGTGAAGAACACAGTACACCAGTTTTCTTCTCTATGAGAAAAACCTGAACATAATTTCAAGTTACAATTCAGACTTCAGAACAGCAGAATGAGAAATGCAAGTCCTAGATCTTAAAAGGACACAAAACTGCCTACTGAAAGCATTTTAAAGCACATTCGGTCCAAGCCAAAGAGTATTTCAGAGGTTCTGAAGTGGTATCTTGGCAATACAGGTTAACCTCACGCCAGTCTTAAGGGTAAGATGTACTGAGGATCTTTGATTTATATTCTGTTTTCAAGAAGTAAGACTGAATGCAATAAAGAAAAGTGTCTGGCAGACTCATGGACTCTGACTCCAAAACGTCTCTATAAGAATCCTATCCAGCTACATGACAAGCTTCCCACCTGTGGAGCTACTTGACAGGAAAACCAGAGAGAAGGCATAGTAATGTCACACAGCAGATTTTTCTCCTATTCCTTACGTGGAAATAGTTATGACCACCTTCCTCTTTTTATTTATTTTATTTTATTTTATTTTATTTTTATTTTTTTAAGAGTTAGTTAAAAATAGGATTGTTATTAAAAAATGTAAGCTCAACAACATATTTCAATTTAAAGATTCTGATTACAAAGGAAATAATACCTCTTTATCCTAAGATTTTGTAAAAAATATCCTCAGCTATGCTGATTCAGTGGAGTAAACACATAGTTGCAGTCCTTTTAAAGTTTTTAGCCTTGATTTTGACTTACTGCTTCAAAATCATCATGAATACAAGCTTCCAGATCAGTATTCATGCCTTAGCCATTGGAAAAGCACGTAGAGACTCAGTGCTCAGTAAAGCAGAAGAGAAGCCAGTGGGCAATTTGCCTTAACTGCTTGATACAACCCTGGCTTAAAAAATAGACTAAGCACTCTATATTCTAAATATTATGATTTGATTATTGGGTTACACCTTCAGCCACCTGTACCAAAAAATTCTTAAGCTGAAGAAGCTGAGTTATCTTACTGAGACAGCCTTCTTGACAATGCATTTTACTGGTAGTTTGTTATAAAGCTACATTCAAGCAATAACAAAATCATGATCAGAGAAAAGACAGAGAAGCAACAACAACAACAACACAAGCATCTGTGTCAATGAGACAATCCAAGAAAGAGGTTAGTAGTAAAGTAGACACCAATTTGACAGCTGCTGTTTCAACATCACTGTCCCAGAGGACTGCTTTTATATCTGCTATCCCTACTGTTATTCTCTAACATTCTTATACCAGAAAGATTTCCATCCCTAGCTGCTTTGCAATTGTTGCCACCTGTTCCAAGCTACAGTAATTTTAACTCATTTAAAAGTAATTTTAAACTCATCCAAAATGATAACTCTCAGACCTTTGAGGTTAGCCCTGATCTGAGTTGGGAGCTGGACTCAGAGACCTCTAGATCTCCCTTCTAACTTAAGTTTTTCTCTAATTCTAAGGTTTGGCTTCCTTCAATGGAAAATTACCATGGAGATTCTTATTCTATATTGTGCTTCTACTTTCTATTGCAATTAGGACATTATCCATTAGAAACTCCTAATTTGTTCCAACTTTCTGCTAAATTCTTTTCTCCACATCTCCAGAACTCATTGCTGTGGTTCCTCACAACAACCAGCCCTAGTCCTCTATCACATTACTCTCTTAAGAATAGACATTGTCTTCAATAGGGGGCCTCAGGCCCGCTTGTTCGCCAAAGCAGCTACATGCTAAACACACCAGTTGGGCAGTACCTCAGGATCCCACCGCTTACTTGGCCAAGACTGCTGACCACAGACCACAGGGGCTCCAAGTTACTAGCATTCTTGGCATTTTTCAGTCACAGGTTCCAACAGAAAAATAAAGTTGGCTTTTGCTTTGAAAAAATTCCATAGTATTTCAGTTTTTAGGTCAAGATCCAAGTATTTAATTTAGGACAGTCTAGCACAAATTGTATCCACCTGTGCTGCTGTGCAGGCTGACACAGAATTTGGGCTCCCTGGAAGGAGCTTATTTCCCATACAGCACCACATTTTCCTTTCTTGATGGTTATTAGACACCAAAGAATCCACATGGGGAGGGAAAAATATCTAGTGAGAGGCACAAATTCTTTAGTGTCAAATAAGAGTGGATGCTTGAAAATTTGTGTGCTTACTGGCTTCACAATGTCTTGCTCCACTGTGAATACTCTGATATTTGACATGAAACTTGACATGAGTTATCTTTGCAATCCCTACCCCAATATCAGTTGACAGAAACAGATGAAAAGACACATATAAGTTACATTACCCTAACATAATTTAACCTATCTGTGGTTATTACAGATGTGAATAAATAGAGTTCTGGGCTGCTGGAGAAACTTCATGTAAGCCGTGTTGGACTTTGAAGGCAGTCTTCAGGTTAAAAACTCTGAAGTCTCTGACATTTTAACTTTACAAGGTTCTTTAAATTATCAGAGTATAAATGCTTAACCACATATAATAAAAGTCAAATTTCCCCACCTCCTTTAGATAAGGCTAAAGCCACAGTTGGTTTTGCCCAGTATGTTGAACCTTAGCCAGACCAGTATTTTAATGACAAAATAACACAGAGTCAAGGGTCTGCTGATCTCATGAAAGTGATATATAGCCCAGACAGGTCATTTGAGAAAAACACCACACTTAATGGCTCAACAATTCATACACATAGGTTATTGACAGAATCATGAATTTCACTTACAGTGATAGTACATACAGTCATCAACTACAGTATATTAGCTGTTTCTGCATTTAAAAATAATATAAGGAATTATTTTAGCACCTTGTATCACACACAAAAAATACCAGATTTGTAAGGTTAAACATTATAGCCAGATATGCCCAGATAGAGGAATTGATATCCCCATCTTTACAATACTTAGCTGTCAAGTCTGTGCCTGAATCTTGAGCCAATTTTTTTTCTTTTCTATAATTGTTTAGTTAGGTTTAATGTGATACCAGTTTTCACTTTGATTTGCACCTATGCTTTTTACTGACACTATTTGACTATTCAACACCCTAGAATGAAAGGCTTTCACCATGATATGGCCAATCCAAATAGAAGCTAGAGGTAATGGCTTTAAATATAACAATATAAGGACTGAAACAAAAAGGAAATACCCTTTTCAAAAGAGTTTAGGTAAAATGGCAGATTTTTTCCCCCTGCTTCATTTCAGTTTTCTCAGAAAGGTTTTTGATCCATTAATTAATAAGAAGTAATGACAGAAGTAACTTATCTAAACCTATTTAATCCAATTCAAACTGAATACCTATTCACCTCAGGCAGCTTTTGCCAGCTGAATAAGTTTTTTATTAAATAGCAAAATACAGTACAAATGTAGCAGATACCTTCATATTCATTTATTAAAATCTCATTATACCAGGCATCTCTACCACAAAATACATGAGCTTAGTATACACCTCTTCCAGTTACTCTTGTACAAGAAGAATCTATCAACCAATCAAATAATAATAATGCAAAATCTTATAACAGTAAAATAACTGAGCAAAAGGCAATTAAGAACAGAGTCAACAGAAGTGTCTTCTCTTGCCCTTTCATGTGATTACTGGAAGTTAAATCACATGAGATATATCCCTTAATAGATTATTTTTTGTTTCACACAAAGTGAAAAAAGTTAATACCTATGCCAGTATTATATGGCAAGGCAAATTTACACTGTGTTATCATCAACAGCATTCACACTGTGGCAGAGTTTAGGAGACTCATCGCTGACCAATGTCCTGTTGCGCATGCATACATACACAAAGTAAAATAGGTTCTTACCCTATGAAGTTTTCAAGTCCCAGACAGAAGAAGAAAAAATGTTTATTTTGTAACCTCTTGACTGATGAGAAATTCAGTCTATGTAGGGGGGAAAAAAAATTCATTTCATTCAATTTATACCCTCAGATACCAACAGGTTTTTCTTTTCTTGAGTATCAACAAGGTGGACTGTCATTTTCCCAACACAGGAAGGAACGTTTTTCTTCTGTGTAGTGAAACAAACTAACATAAAAACAGCCTTTCTCAAACACAAGGGAAGCAGAAGGCAGTGAATCTCTAACATGTTGTTCACAGTCATACTTACTGGATAGCAATAAACTTTCCTGCAGCTTTCCATTCTATTTGAACGGGAAATAGCAGGGGTCTCTAAGCTGCAATTCACACAATCAACAATGCTGTTAATGGCTGTTACCATGTTTCTGTACGTCTGTTAGGTGAATGAACTGGTGGTCTCCATGTTGCTCATTATACACACTTGCATGCCATGATGCTGCCCTTAACATTACTTTGAAATAGCACCAACTTTCTGTTTAAAATTACTATGTAATGTGTCAGTTCATTGAGGTGGTATAGTCCATCTCATCTTAACCCAATAAGCTCTATCTAATATTCTCACTTAATCGTATCATGTAGTTAATAATAGGGTATTCAGGTCTATGGACAGTGGAAAAAAAATGCGCACCTCCTATTGACTTTTTAGAAGAACCTGGGCATAGAAGACAACTCTTTGGAAACATCTGTTTCCACGTTTATCAGTTACACTCCAGAGACAGTTACATTACTAAAGTAGACATTAAACCCACATACTACATGAGCCTTAGGAAAAGGACAAATTACATTTCAGTCATGTTTCGAGAAAACTATATATCATGCTAAACCTTTGCAACCTTTCAGAATATGTCTATTTCAAAAGATGGAGATACTAAAGACTAAAGCAAAGACTGCAAAGAGAGAGGAGCTGCAAAGCTGAGACAAGGGGAAAAGGCACGCCATCGGCACAAACGCCAAAAAGGCATGGGAGCAAGAGGCAAAGCGGGACACTGCAGCCACTGGGAGGACATCCACCCTGCGGCTGGGAACTACTGAAGAGTGAGGATGGTGTGAGTGTGTGAGTGTGTGTGTGTGTGGGGGGGGCATAAATCAACCTAGCAAAAAGGAGAATATGGTTTCTGTGTTCAGCGCAGAAGTATTTAGCACCTTGTCTCCCTGCATGTCACTGATTAGCTGGCTGAGCAAAAAAGTGCCCCGAGCTCAGCAGAGGGAAAAAGATACCTGGCATACAGACGGAGGTGGAAAATGAGAAAATTCTGCCATTAGAACCAAGAGGGTTAGGCAAGAAAAGCCCCATATTCCCTATTCAAGACAAAGCTATGGAAGTCAGATACTGAGGAGAAAGAGTAATCACAGGGACTAAATATCAGAAGGAAAAACAGTGGAGAAAATGGTAGAATGATGTTTTAGATGTGAAAGGAAAAAGAGGGGATTTTGGAGAACAAAGAACAAGTGGGTCCTGATGGCTCGAGAAACAACAACTGAATGAACAAGGAGAAACATGAGATGCATATGACAACAAGCAAAATACGTACAGTAGAAAGACCATGAAATAGGAGACAGAGATGGGCACACATCTTGAGTGAGCAGAAAGGTAGCAGGGGAGTTATTTTTGTGTTTTGCTATTTACTGAGAAAAATCAGTTTTTAAATGAAAATATTTCTTTGATTTTTAGGTTTTGGTCAAATAGTAGCATAGAGAAACAGAAGAGACACTTCCTACTTTTTACACCCTTCTCCCCTCAAAAAACACACTCTCTCTGATGTTTTCCAAAACAACGTTTCTTACTAGAAATACTGCATTTGTTAGCTGCGTCTGAAAGAGCCGCTACTTAGTGAAATCAGTAATGCTGGTAAGTGTTTTACAAAAGCAGATATTGAGAGCAACCAAGGCTGCCTGGGGCTCAAAACAGTGCTCAGTCCAGTGCTGCAATGTGCAAAATGAGCATCAATAGCCACATTTACTTTCAATAGTCTATTCTTTCAGGTGGGTGTGTAGAAGAATAAATGAATTCCTCTATTTCCACAAATTAGGCTCCTATCTAAGAAGTATCATAATATGTCCAAAAGATTGGTTTGCTCCCAGACAGACAGATAAGGGGTTTAAGTTATTTGAATAACGGAATTAAGCAAGTTTAAAATTTATTCATTACTATCTTAAGTTATATGAAATTTGATGGGAAAGAAGCTTGGTTTTGATTTGAAACCAAGTTTGCTGATTAAACTACAGATACTCAGGCTAGGTTCCCAAAATATATATGAAGGAGACATTTGTAAAATCACAATTTAGCAGGAAGATTGTACAGAAGTAGATTAGTGCTCAACATCTCTAATTTAGACAGATTGTGTCTTTCATAGAAAGAAGAAAAATGATAATTTGAACCAACCCTGCCAGGACTACAAAAGCTGGAGTTGTTTGGTTAAAGAGTGTATGCATGTGTGTGCGTGTGCACATACACGTGTTGGAAAGACAGTTTCCATATGCCTTCTACACCATAAATGCTGCCTCATATTTGACTCATTTTTGTGGGACTTAGAAAATCTAACCTTTTATTAATCACAATGTAGTGGAACTCATTCATCTAATTGCTACAATTCTCAGCCGCATAACGTTTGAGCTAGTAAATGAAGCAATAAGCTACATGCAGAGCAGAAAGGTCAGCAAAGCTGCACTGTATTTCATTTATTAGGAATTACAAATCAGAAATTAAAGAAAAAATAAAATTTATGTGAAAAAAGTTTAGCCTTTCAAAGGAGTGTAATACTTGCACCTCAGAAGTTTTTCCTCTCTTGGGTTTTTATGTGAATGCTGCTTCATACTTTCATATTAATCCATTCACACCACAGCAAAACCAAACAAAAAAAAGCCAGACAAAGGAAAACATGAAGACACATTCATCACACATCTTTCCTTTAAAGGCATAATGCAAACAAACAAGACTTGAAGATGAAGCAAAATACTGCAAATAAAAGCTGCCCTTCCGAAAGCTTTTCAGACATTACCTGTGAAGTATACAAGAAAAATATACAAGCAGTGTAACAGTTGGTCCTAAGTGTACTTTGAAAGTCCACTAGGTATTTAAGATATATTCTTACAATAGTAAAATGCTCATTATAAACAATAAAAAACTGAGTGCTAAGCACACTTCCTCTTCTACCGTTTTAAATGATTAAATAGGCCTTGAGGTTTGATACCTATTAGGGCTTTAATTTTCACACTTTTGCATTAAAAAAAAAAAATAACTGCAGGCAAAAGTGTAAGAACTTTTTTCTTTGCCACAAGTATGTGCTTAAATGTAGAAAACAGTCATAATTCCACAGTTCAGCATGTGTGTAAAAACAAACAAACAAACAAACAAACAAAACCCCACCCCACAACCCAATGGGGTTGGTAGGTGACAGCTCTGCTTGTTGCAACAGAGGCCACCTTTCTCAAGAGAGCACCTTGATTTGTTTTTCTGGATTGTAAGTGGATTTTTCAAATGGATATTGGCCATTTTACAGAGAACAAAAACATCTCATCTAAACCACAGTAACCTGACCCTGGACTTTAGAGAAGTGCATTTCTGTAAACAAAAGTAAATTGCCTGAAAATAAGTTCAGATATCAGAGCAAACTCTCATTTATTTTCACTCATAAATATATACCTGCTTATATTAGGAAGGCATCTTTCAGTGACGACTTTTCTGGCTTACTCAGTTACTCTTTCAGGATGGTTTTGTTTTCAGGGCAGCAGAAATAGGGGAGAAATAAATACACAAAGAAGATGAGATATCTACTATCTCAGCCCTGCAAATTCCTGACACTTTTACCACTGCTCTGTTACATGATAATTTTGTCATAGTATTGCTTGCTGGTTTGGGTTGCAGCTGGGTCGCTATTTTTCCCACCAGGAAGAGTTGGGAAATAATAGTCTAAGGAAAGGAGGCAAGTGGAAGGCAGGCTGGCTTCTGAAGCACCTCCATGCTGCCAGGAGCTGCGATCTTGGTCAGAACTATATAAAGAAGCTCCACGTAGGACCTGTGTCATTCTGAAGTGGCCCTGTCTGCGTTGTCGTGAACCTGAAAAAAGATACGGTGAGAGCTACCTGGATTTTGTCCAGGAGCTCTTCCTCACAGCCAAGAGAACGGGAATGGATAAAAAAAAGTCCATTTGAATGCAGCAGCATGCTCTTAAAAATAAGGTGTCTTTAGTCCGTTGTACACTTCCAAGACAACAATTTCAGATTATGCAACTCTTAAAAACTATTTTATGTTCACTTTAAAATAAAGATGCCATTTTCAAGAAAACATGCAAAGAGTTTATACTCCATCTGTTGAAAACTAAGCTTCAATTGTCAGAAAGCATGGAGGAAAAGCTAAAGAGATATTGACATTTTCAGAATTCTCCCCCATCAAGCCCTCTCTTTTTAGAGGCTAGATCCATTTCCTGACTAGAAAGTATGGTTGCAGAGACCTCAAAATATTTGCTGAAGTCCTGCCTAGAACTGCTGTATTTCCAGTGTACTGGGTATTGGGGAAAAGTCCCATCAAAATCATTCCTTTTAAAACAATATGGAAATAGGCATAACAAGAATGAGACCTGGTCATTCTATTAAGTAACAGCTTGAGTGTGTCTGTGTGTGGTCTTTTAAAATACAGAATTCTTCTGTATCTTGGAACATTTTGTTGTTCTCTTTGATGACTAGTAGAAAAAAATATTATTTTTTTAAGTCAAAACTAAATTAGAATAATACAAGAGAAAGTGATTTGTTAAAAAAATGGGAAGGGGAAATGGAAAAGGAAACCAAAATAATTAAGTTATGCAGTCCTAGATTCTCTGGATATTCTCTTGTAAGATCAATGAGAGACATATGGAACTATACACTCTGCAGAGGATTGCATTTTATGAATTTACAAATTGTGGGGAGGACATTTTCTTTCCCATAGGCACTGACAAAAAGCAGAGCTATACAATAATCAAAAATAGGGAAGAGTCACATGGTCTCCTGCACATTGATTTGATAAGCATTGCAGTGCCTTATATTTATCGGCTGACTTGTGATTTGCATTTCCTTCTTGCTCATTCCACAAGGAGATACTGTATCGTTCAGTCCAATAAATCAGTGAAGAAAAATACAGTTAGGAGCTGGTCTGAGTTATGAACTCATTCAATTAAATATTCCGGAGAGCATGATTGCTTTAGGTCTGAAACCGAACAACATCTTAGTAAAAATTAAAAACAAAGGAATGAACTCTGGTAATTGCTTATTAAATTTTCAGACCCCAGTGACAATAACAAGTTTAAATTGATTGCTCAATACGTTTAAAATAGATGATGCCAAATGCACAGCAAAACCTCCCTAGCATAGCTTATAACTAAACCTTATTGAATGGATAAGTACCTCAGTACTTTACTACCTCTGGAGAGTTTAAGGGAATTCAATAAGGCTGACTGGAACGGATCAGATTAGAGGCGCTTGCCACCGAGCAATCTCATCCTGGGCTGCGCTGATCCCCAGCTCGGTTCACTGCTTGCAGGTGGCGTAAATTAAACTCTCTCTCAATATATAAGCACATTCTGGCTTTTAGCAGTCCTTCTGTAAGGGCCCTCTGCCTCCTTCGTTATGGCTTAGAAAGATGGCGTGCAACGTGTTTGCCTGGGTGCAAGCCGCAAGTTTCCCCACGTTCTGTTAATTTTTCCCAGGCACTTCTGTTTCTGCACGGGAAGGGCCAGGAGCGCAGCACCGCCCAACACAAACTGAAATCCCCAAACAGGTCTGAACACTTTACAACATGGGATATGGGAGGGAAGGGTTGGACTAAAAGGGCTTGTCAGAGGATAGGAGAGAAGGAAGAAAGAAGGGGATGGAAAATAATAGGCCAGATTTCAAAAAAAGCAGCTTTAGGGGCAAAGCCCACTGGCTTAAAAATCTCACTTCTCATCTTCAGAGAGCTTTTCAAAATGCCAAAGGAACCTGCAGACATGAGTTTAACTGCTTTTTCTGAAAGATTTTTGCTGTAGATGCTGTAAGGTATTCCAAAAAATCTTTTAAGCTGGGAAGAGGGGACAAGGAGCAGAGAAATAAAACAGAAAGGAAAGGAAAAAAAGAAGAAAATACATGCTATTGCACAAAAGGGGAAAGTTAGACTGCTCACCTTCACTCTGACTTTTCATGATATATCAACAATAATCAAACGCCGTTTTTACTGTATTTACACCTATGAGATGACACAGGTTAGCTCATCTTTGCCAGAAAACACCGAGGGCAAGAGGCTGCCAAACAGACGGCCAAAGCTGCGCCTGGAAGCAGCACCACGAAGGCCCCCGGCAGGCGGGCGGGCGGCGGCCCGCGGCCGGCGCCGGGGCCGCAGCAGCTGCCCCGCTGCGGGCGCGCCCGGGCCGAGCGGCGGCGAGCGGCGGCGAGCGGCGGCGAGCAAGCGGCGCCGACGCGCCTTGCCTTGCTGCGCGCCGCCGCCACCGCGTTCGCGGCCGCTTTGGGCTGCGCGGCGGAGGCGCGGCGCTGCGCCTTTGCAGGTCAGACGCAGGGTCGCTTTAAAGGTAGCCCAGCCTGTGAAGTGGAGTGGAGTGGGTGAAAACAAAATTAGAGGTCATTAGCAAATGCCTGAACGTGCCAGAAATTGCCTTGAACCTGCGGTGCACACAGAAACTTTTGAGCATTTACTTCAGAGTAGAGCTCCTAACAGATGAGCAGCATGAGTGCAGAAGCAGAATAAAATGTAAGTATTGTTCTCTCTCGCTCTCTCTTTTAAGTACCTTTTCTTCTTTTAGCAAGTGATGATTAACACACACTGTGAAATAAAGGTAGAGGATTTGTTGAATACAAAAGAAAATAAAAGCTTTTTGCAAAGGGTGTATGAGGTTGTAAGTTTCTATTTCTTTTACTTTCTTCTGATAGGTGAGAGAATATATGAAGACCCCAGCTTTTCACAGCTGACTTCAAGTGAATGTTTAGCCTGTTTAAGGGTGCACATAACGCTTTGGACATCAGTACCTGAAAAGCAGGATTCTGTGGAAATCCAATCAAATTTTTACTATTTAACGTTTAATCTGGCATTAACATTGTTTTGTTATGATTAAAACATTGCTGTTTTAAACACAAAAATGAATCCTTCCCTTCACTAGTAAGAATTCAGATTTCAGACTTGTGTAAATTGTGTATTTTATTCTGCTCCAGAAAACAGGTTAGGAGCTTTCTTAGGTCTTCCATGTAATTTCTTTTTATCCCCTTTCCTAAACATCCCAGAGCTAAAATTTATTACAAAATTGCACTTCTCCTGAATCCTGCACAATTCAGTTATTTCCTAGTAATTTTAGAATCCTACAACAGCACCTCGTGTTCCTTCCACATTCGCATAGTCCCAACTACCCTCAAGAGACTGGAAATTTTACTTCAAGTCCCAGATATAAGAACTGAGAATCTCAGCACTCATCGAGAGGAAATGAAAAGAAAAAACCCCAAACCAAACAAACCACCCCATTTCTAGCGCTTTTAATGCATTCAACATTAAATTAAAATAACTATTAAAATAACTATTATTTAAGCCTCCTTACCTTGAAACTAAGATCAGGACCTACAATTGAGTTAGAGCCTAACATACAGCCATTCTTATTAAAAGTGCTGGCAATAATGCATGATACATATTTTTGTTTCTCCCCTGTAGTTCAAACCGTTATCACCTCCCGAGTCCGCTCTCTCCACGGATGGGTAAAATATCCATCCCTCAGTCACCTGTTTCACCTAATTCACCTTCCATTTCTCCTTGCCAAGATGCATGCACTTCCTTCTTTCCATCTTGAGATGATGTATAAGCCTCAATTCTTTTAATTTTTCCTTTAAAAGGGAGGCCTGCATCAAAATTCTCAAATTTCTCCCCAAATCCCAGGGAATTCTGGACATGAACCTTAATTTTTGGGCATACATTCTCTCCTCTATTTTCTTTACAGGGCAATATTTTTTGCAGAATCACAGAATAGTTGGGGTTGGCAGGGACCTCTGGAGATCACCTGGTCCAACCCCCTGCTCAAGCAGGGGTGGCTGGAGCAGATTGCCCAGGACTGTATCCAGCTGGGTTTTGAATATCTCCAAGGATGGCGACTCCACCACCTCTCTGGGCAGCCTGTGCCAGCATTCAAGCACTCTCATAGTGAAGTGGTTTTTTTAAATTCAGTTATATTATGTTCATTTTTTGGTCAGTATGTCTCTTAAGAACAAAAGGAAGTGTCTCCTCCCCACCGCCTCCTTAGACCCTTAAGTACAAAGCTCAGTCTAGTGGTGCTTATCTTTATATATGAGAAGATGCAGTCCAGAAGTAGATAAGGTTCAGGGGTATTCAAGAGTTCTTTACCCATTAGATCAGAAAATGCTTTTAGAATAAAAAATAATAATAAAAAAGGAAGAAAAGCAAATACAAACTTGCATTACTCTTTGCTAACACACTGAGGGACACTGCACTGTAAATGGCAGCAGGATGCTTGCCATCAGCCATGGCATTTCAAGGCAAACAAGAGCTGGGAATGACTTGAAGCAGGATGCGCAGTAGTCTGCCCAAGAACAGAAAGCTGCATTCTGTTTGCCTTTCAAATCAGAGAAAAGTAGTACACCTTTAAAAATCTGTTTGCTTTGCTAGAATGCTTTACGGGAGCACTACCACCAGCTGCCTTTAGGAAGGGTGTTATATTATTTAGTCTTCTTATTACTCTGGTTGTTACAACACTCTACACTCAGGACCCACTTGGGATTTGCTGACTAAGAGGTGAGATCTGAATTAGAGAACATGACAGAGCAATGCTTCCTGCCTGCTTCACAGGCAGGAGAGGGCTTCCTCTCTTCTTTCCTTGTTTGTGGGTCATATTTCTTCACCAAATGAGGGAAAAGAGTATCAAGCAAAGCTAATTATACTTGTAGAAATTTCTCATCTACAATTCAAATAAGGATTTCTCTAAGAGGGATTCAGATTTTACATACCGTATGTGCTAACCTTCATTGTACCAAATGGCTGCAGAAGCTGAAGTGTTTTCTGTATCAATGGTATTTCATACATGAAGTTCAAAACCACCCATGCATTTATGCTAAAATGAATTATCCAATTTAAACATACAAAAATCAGACAGATTTACAAATGAGACTCCATTTTTAATTCATCCATCCTTGCCCCTATTCCAAAAGGGAAAAGCAAGCTTACAAAACAGTCAGGGATGACTAACTTTCATGTAAAGGATCTCAGCACCATCAGGGGAAGTGACATGATTTTAAAACCTGGCTTGTTGATGCAACAGACAAGAACATCTCTAGTCTTTCCTGGCTCCAATACTCTTAAATGTTCTCTTCTTCAGCAGCTGAAAAGATGACATGAGAGCAGCTGCTTCTGCTTACCAGGTTAGTCTTTTAGAAAACACCAATTGGAGGCAAATAACCAAGCATGCAAAGACGGCAGGACAACAGCCAGCCAACCTGCCCCCAGAAAAGGGGCATCTTGTCCCACCAGGAACCTGCCATGCAATCTTAATTTTGCCAGTAAAACTATTCATAAAGGAATAATTTCCTCAGCAGAAGGAAGTGTAGTAGAAACTGCTGCTTTCTAAGGCTTTCTTCCACTTATCCCAAGTGTTTAATTTATATATTCATGTAAGATGCAAAACAAAAATAACTCCAGGAAAAAAGATATCTCATTCGAACACAGGCTCTCCCACAATCCAAAGTGTTGGCACACACAATGCGGCAGTCTTCCCTTTTCTGCCATGCTTCAGTCTCTGTATTTTGCTGAAGTACTTCCCCCTAGTTAACAGGGGAAAGAAATAGTATTACTCCCCAGTATGGACAATTAAAAATTGATGCTTGATTTTCTGGTGATGAACCCAGATGCCAAAGTAAAGGGCACATTATAAATGATTCATTAAATGTGTAAATAACAAGCAATATGCAAAATGTCATTGCTAGACAGAGACATTGATATCTGAGTGAAAATAAATACAGTTTGAAGATAAGAACTTAAAATAAGAATGCTCTCCAGGGGTCAAACCCTATTCATACTCTTGTGCCACTTCTAGCTTAACAGAAGAATGAAGGCACCTCCACATCAGTGTTTTATTTTGCGTCGGAAGAGAGCTTTTGAAACAAATATATGCATCACCCCAATTATAATACTTGGGTTCCTGTCACCGCGTGGTCTCAAAAGAGAACTTATGAACTGGATTCCTTCTGGAAGATCTAAACCTAAACTCCAGCCACTGTGCCAACCATGCAGCCAGACAAGCTGGCCTGAAGTCTCTGCCTCCAAAAGCAGAAAGTGGGATGTTGGGTCCTTGACACCTTGACACCCTACCTAACCCATTCTTATTGCTACTTCTGTTGCCTACTAATGCAGGCACAGCTTGATTCAACTGGAGAGTCAAATGGTATGATAGCAGACATGAGCTTGTAGATCTCGAGCAAACTTTATAAGAAATACATGCTCTTTCACTGTCTTTTACTTTCAGGAGGTTGATGGTACAGCCAAAGTAGATTTATGGCCTTGAAATGAAGGCTCGAACAATCCCTAAGCACAAATTCTGAGCAGAAATACAAGAATCAAACAGGCTCTAATGCATTAAAAAAGAAAAAAAGAAAAAAAAGAGTCATCTCACGAAGAAAAAGCCTTCAGCATAAGTTTGTTTATACTGAAATCCTCATTATATATGCTGGAACTATTGAACTGCCACTATCCTCTGCCTCTGCTTTTTACCACAGAAGATGACTCGAGAAGAAATGACTGGAGACTGCCACAGAAGCCAGTCAAAGAGCTGTGAAGAGAGCCCCACGGCCCGAGTTACAGCTCTGTGCTGTCCTCTCTCACTGCACAGGCTGCCTCCACTGTGGTTTGCATTGGCCAGACCTCGGACCGCCTGCCAACAGGGCTCCAAGACAGCTTATCAATAAATCCTTTCTGTTTTCAGTAACAAAATTATCTGTATTCCTGTCAAGAACATTTAGGGAGTTTTCAAACAAGCTAGAGTTTGAGAGGCCTTCCTGTGATACAGCGTTTCCTGCCAGGGAAAACGCCAGTCCTACTTAATAGCACCATCCCCTCTAAATGCTGAACACCTTTAACTCATGAGGCTTCTTAAGAGGAGCTGAGGACATTCAACATCTTTGGAATACCAAATTCAGATGATACCCTATTTTGCCTTCTTCTCTGTTTGGTACCAAAAATAAGTAAATATTTAAGCCTAAAGTATGACAAAGGATGCAGAACATTTAACTGTCTGGACACATCCATGCTGCTCAGGCACTTGAGGTCTTTACTTGCAATTCAACTGAGAGATTTTTACAACCGAGTCAAAAGCATTCTGCTAAAAGTGTTCTTCAGTGGAAAGCAAGTACTTCCAAAACAGTTCTTTTCTGTGGGAAGCCTGATGTTTTACGAAGTAATATTACAAAGATAAAATATCAAAAAAAGCTCATAGTTTGGCTTTCCGATACCTTTTTCAAGGAAAACTTTCAGTAGGAACCAAATTATTTTTGATCAGCTGCATTAGAAATAGAAATTTATTTTATACAATTGATTTTTAAACTAAATACCTAGGAAGGACTTTGTATCTTTTATCAAACATGGATATAGCCATTTGATTGAATTTCCCACCCATAACTTGTACCTGAGCTTTGCCATTAAGAGTCCAGAACCTGGCCCAACCACTACTTAATTAAATGTTATGTCACCAAACAAATCTCATTTAAAATGATATCATCTTCCCAATGTTTTAGTTCAGCTCAGTGGCTGTGAATATAAGTTTCCTCTATCTCTGTAACATAAGCTGAAGCTCTCCACTGTTGCCCTTGTTTAATATTGTGACTTCAAAGGGCATACAAATGGGACTCGCAAGCTGCTAGAAAATCCCCCGGAAGCATATTCATGGGCTGTGATTCATGTCTCCGTCTCCACTTGAGAAGTTACACCACCAATCTCTCTGATTTACGGTGAACTAGTACAACATAGTTTATTTGCCACTGACCCACCACAGAAGATGCAGGCTAGCTATTTATATAGCACACACTGGATTGTGCAAAGCCTCAGATGCCACAGAGCGCCTTCTCAGATAGCTTCATGCTTCCCAGCGCTCCCCAGCGCCATCCAGTCTCTGCTCATTTTTCCCCCCTCAAAGCAGGCTGGAATCTTCAAAGGTAACCACAACTTCCTGGCATTCAGCTAGCTTTCAAATAAATAGTAGTGATCCATGTTATAAATTGTGCACGTGTGCCCTTATGTCCTGACCACCTTTTGAAAGGGTGACAATTATGTTCGTATCTAAGGTTAAATACAAGGAAGCACATTTTCTATTCCATATGGGATGCCATGATGCATGCACTTGGAAGGAGAACACAGAGATACATCTGGCTGCAACTACTGATACCCAGATAGTCTGACTGCAAATATATAGCTCTGTAATTCCCCAGTTAAAATTCTAATTCCCCAGTTAAAAGTACTTTTATTAGAAACAAACAGGAAGCAATAAAAAAAAAAATCCCTGACTTTACTTCCAAGTTTGGTCAGATTCGCATCATTTGCTGGTTAAGTACACAGAACTCCCCACTTGAAACAGCCACCAGCAATCCTGTCTTCAAAAAGCCCTCTTTTACATCAGATCTACACCAGACTGTACCACAAGCTTTTGCTAACTTTGTTATGAACTTCACTGTCTTCTTTACAAGAAACAGGTAAAAGCAGATAACTGCATTTTCGATACAACAAGCAGTGAGATAAAGCAAGTAGAAGGCTGTCTGTTCACTTCGTACCACGCAACAAATACCCCTTGAAAGCAAGGCAGCCATCTTTAGCAGTACTAGCTCAGATTCAGTGCTAAAGCGTGGTACTTTCATCCTCCCCATAGGATTAAAAGCGAAGTGGCGCTTTTGTTCCCCTGCTAGCAGTGAATAATCGAGTTGATTATGGTCATCATTGTTATGCTAATTTAGCCACGTGGAAGAAAGAAGAAAATCAAAGCAGCTTTTCAAGTTTCACATTCTTCTGCTAAGATACATATAACACATTAAAAAGCAAGGAAGGTTGGAAGCCCATCTCGTTACTAATGTGATTGTATTTAACTGGCACTGCTCTCAGCAGCAATTGAGATAGATAGTGTCAAAATATAGGGCTGCCCTGAATTCCAAGCAAGCATAATATGAATAATGTCGAATAAACTCACAGCAATTTAGGTCCAGCTTCTTTCCAAAGCATAACTGTACACGCCAGTGTTTTCTTCAGATCGAAGAGAAATACAAGGGGAAAGGGCTTTCTAAATTGTATACGTTAACAAATGAGTGGGAGCACATTTATCCTCTTCCCTTTTCATGTCCTGAGTAGTTAAAACAAAAATAATGGCCACATTAGTTCATGTATTAAAATGCAAGAAATATTAAAGACATATATAAACCAGCCTTGAAGTGGCTTGTTGAAGTTGCATGTTTTCATTAATTACCCTCAGAAAATAGTGCCTAAATTCTAGGGTGAAATTAAAAACACCTTACACTACTGGTGACCCCTCCAATAAATCAATGTCAGGCTTGACATAAGAAGAAGTTACACTGAAGGCAGCAAAAAGCCCCAGATCCTATGAGACTACTCAGACTGTAGCTTGAAAGCGAAAAGACACATCTCTGTTTCCTAATAGTGTTATGTAAATACAAAGGAAACGTACAGCATGCAGGGTGACATCATGGAGTATAGCAAGAAAGGGTGATCACAACATTAAATTAAATCATGGCAAGTATAATAAACAAGCTGCTGAAACCCGTAAAAATATCCTTATTACACTACATAAAACAGATGCTACTGATACTTCTAAAAAGCAGTCAGATGATCTGAAGAGAACACCACAAGGAAAAAAAATATATATTGTGGTAAAAATTTTGGCCTTTGTGAGATGATTACAAGTATAAATTATTATTTTGCTGGTGAGTTATTCTTTAATAGCAGCTTTATGCCCATGGTACCGGCTAACTGCAAATCTGACCATAGTCCACACATGCTGCTGTTTTTGAAAATGACCATCTTTAGAGAGGTTTACTTTATACTACAGTCATGAAATTCTATTGCGTAAAATCACCACATCTCTTGATGTGACAGTAGCACGTGATCTTAAAGTTCTAATTTTGTTAAGTAGATCTTTAAATGATCCTGCAATACTGCAGGAAGAGATAAAAATTCTTACCTCCTCAAATGCAGGCAGTGGATATCCTAAACTCAGGTATTTTTATAGTCTGTTTTCTTTTCTAAAATTGTTAATTATTATACATAACAAAATTACTCAAAAGGCCTAACTCTGTTTAGTACAAGGAAGATTTTTATTGGATATGCTCTAATATCCTTCACTGCCTGTTAGTATACCAGTAACAAATGAGTCACCTGTCTATCACTGACTACAATCCAGACCATTTTCAAATTAGCAGCATTACTTCAATACAGCCAGAAGATCATGCCTATTACAACATGGGCTGCAGAATCAAGAGATCCATGTGTGACCCCTTCTTCCCCAGAAAAAATAGATTATTTTCAAGCTATTCAAATGTTTTACTGACATTACTGGTTTATAATATGGAATTAAAAAAAAATAAATCTATAGTGCCTTCATAAAATTTTATGAACCATTAATGCTATTACGTTGGGATAGTGTACCATTCACCCTGTGCTCTTAGTAGTGACTATCATGAGAATACACCATTAACAAAGCTACTGTAAAGTACATTCAAGGATCCTGAATGCCTTGCCAGAAGAGTCCATGAAAGAACACATCAGGTCAGTACATGTTTTCCAGTACATCAACACTGCAGAATAAAACCACCACATTTTTCAGTTGATCCTTCATTCAGTTATTACAGATGGCTTCTATCAAATAATTCAAAGTCTGCACATTATCCATGAAATTGCTACTCAGAATATTTGCATATTTTGTTATTCTAATTGCATGATAGTAGCCATTTAATTAACTAGGATTGTGTTAATTATCACTTTCACAAATCAACAAGACATGTCATAATTGATTTTGGTGAATATAAACTCTAAAGTCCATGGAAGTCACCTAGTATCTTTGGAGTATTTTCATGAGTCTTTGAAGCAGTTCTCAGCAAGAGTATTTAATCATATAATTTAGCTTGCCAAATGTTCCCATTAGTAAAGTCCAAGTGCTTGAAATTCCTTCAGGAAAAAAATGCACAAGTTGCAAAAACACAGAAAAAGAAAAAGTCACTGTAGAGCTTAAAAATAAGTACCATCTGAAGAAATCATTCTCAGGATTATTCTTCAGGTATCTTTAGTAGAAACAGAAAGCTGTACTTCCCAAGTTCCTCATTTTCCTTAATTCATCATGTGATAGTTTTAATAGCAAACATATTTGACAGCACTGTCGAAACTTCCATGTCTACCTCCAGTTCACTGCTGGATCAAATACTACAGCTACTGAAAAACATTCTCAAAAGTAAGATGAGTGGAATCACACCACAAATTTTATATTTTAAAGCTCTGAGAGTTTGTTAGAAAAGTTACTATTGACTTAATGGAACAGGTTTTGGTGAACAATATTTCAGCTCTGATGTTGAAGGCCCAGGGTGCTTTTGTGAGCAGGTCAAATACCACAAAACATATTCTAAAAGTACTGTCCATCCTGATAGAAGATGGTGGGCTTAGAAATAACCTGAATCCTACAGCACAGTTAAGAGTTAGAGGGAAGGGAAGAACAAAAAAGAAAAGAGAGAAAGGAAGGAAGCCCCACCACCTACTGTATCTTGTGAAGGAAACAGCTGACACAGGAAAAGTTGAGTCTCACTCATGTTCTCTGTGCACACCTACTTGAGAGGTAGTCCACAAAACGGCATTAAATCCAGAAAGACAAGACTTGAATCTGTGGCACTGCTTTATCAGCCAAGTTTGTATGCTGCTCTACCCCGTATATGGCTTCTGTTGACCTATTTCTTAGCCCTGGAAGTCTCTCCATGCATGGGAAAAAACACCCAGGTGCATAGTATGGAGATGTGCATTTCTCTGGGTGCCTAAGTAACTAAAGTGACAAGGATTTGCAGTGCCCAGCACTGTGACACATCAAATCCTTTTTAAATCTGGTCCCCAAAAAAGCACAAGGGGATTCTCCACCTTAAGATTTCTGGTGGTACATTGGTATTTCTACTGCAACAGTAAAGATTTTCTGATAACTTTGCAGAATAAATCTTTGCCCCTCATATAACCCTCTCAGAAGATTTAAGATTCTTATGACATGAGAGGTCAGACAAGACAGGAAAAATTGGACCATCAGTTCCCTGGCTATCAACCATCCCTTACTAGTGGTCACAAATCACTGCTAGACCAACGTCTAAGTGCATGCTCAGGTACCCACTTCATTAATGATTAAAATCATTGCAGAGTCCCCACAGCTAATTATAGTATGAAACCTGGTAGAACAACATTTCTTTTCAGAAACTCTGGGAACAAGTTAGTTCCATAAACCTCCAAAAAAATTCTAATTTCACAATACTATAAACCAGTAAAAATTAATCATTTCAGGCCCCTTTGATTCTTGCCAATTTTTCTCTGTCCATTGCCCCTCTCTTTCGTTACTAAATACATTGGCTGTGAGCCAAATAATACAGATGTCAAGCACACATGATTGCCTTTCATTTTTGTGAATTGTTATATATCCGTGTCCAATAGTGACCAAAATCTTGTATTTGAAAAGCTCAAGCCTTGGAAAAGCAAGGATTTTGTCTAGGAGCTAAACTCAGCTATATATTTCACAGACAGCTGAATCTATATAAAGGCCCTAAATGGACTGATTCCTTTTATGGAATGGACCTTCTAAACCATCACCATTTCATGCTTTGTTGTGCTATACAGTCTACTACTTTTAATTAAAAACAAACAAAAAAAAGATTCAAGCCTACACACTTCAAGAGCCACAGAAAACAACTTCATGTCTTGACACAGTTTATTCTGCAGCTTAATGATCAGTTGATGTGTCCTGCATTTCATGTATTCTGTATTTTAAAGTCTCTGATATTCCTTTGGCTGTAAAACTGTTCAAGATACTCATCTCTATTTTAAAAGATACTGCATGTACGCTAGAAGCACTGTCAGGGTCATCACGTCCCAAAGTTACACAGATTTTAAATGCAATCATAATCAGGTCATTCTAAATCTGACTAAAAAGGTACAAGACAGAGTCAGAAAAAAAGATACCTTGTGCCAAAAAACAGTTAGTTTCCTTGTGTTTTTTTTATTTTTTATTCAGTAGTTATGATGAATTTTGATACATAGGGAGGAAAAAGGCAACTACAGAAACATTGAAGAAATATGTCTTAGAGGATTCATTTTGCATGTGGCTCCTACTGTGTATTAAGCTTTCGTCCTGGGTGGTGCTTTGTTGTGCTGGATATTGATTCTGACTTTGTAAGATAATTTGATATTGTGTTTTGGATTGGATTACATGGTAAAATAGATAGCTTAATGGTTTAATGCCACTTAATCCATAAAAGGGATAGGCCAAGCCCAAACAGTACTATAGTCATTCCAGATATCAGAAGCAAGGATCCCCTCAAAGCACCAGAACAGCACTAACAAGGCACACAACACAAATGTCAAAGTTCACCCCCCCTCCACAGCAGTTGAATCCTGAACTGCACTAATACCTCATTCCAAACTCAGATGGATTTATTATATAATAGCTTATTAGATGAGAATAAGTAGAGCTGTAGTGGGGGTGGAAGGGGAGGATAAAAAAAAAAGAAGAAAAAAATCACCCAAAGCTTTACCACTTGATTGCAAATGTTCTAAAAGCAAAGCAACACATTTCATTCATCACTTGCCAAAAAAAAGTATATATCAAGTCATGGTATTTCTCATTTGCAGCTTGGCAATATCTTACTAATTTTCATGCTGCTGTGCTCATCAACACATCTATTTGTGCCCAAGGGGAGTCCCTCTCACTGCAACCCCTGGAAAGGGGATTGCAAACTTTTTGCCTTTGACTACCTATAATATCCTTTGTTTCTTCCATCTCCCTTAGTCAGACATCATGTTCTCCTTGTCTGAAGCACCAACTCAGATACAGTTAACACAGCCATATCTAATTCCTGTCACCTAAGCTTTGCTTAGACCTCCAGAGAACACAAAACACAGGAATAGCCCCACCACTCCCCCAAGTGAAAGACAGCTCTATGCAGATACTGTAAAAAGTGTTGCCAGTGCAGCCCAAGGTCTGGGTTGCAAAGAGCCTTTACCATGAGTACTGTTAACCAAAACCTTGTCTCTCTCCAAAGGGATACCACTCAAGCAATCTCACATTTTGGTCTGCAGTTCAATTAGACCAAATATATGTCAAAATGGTAAAAGCTATGCTTCTTCCTCTCCAGAGAGAGTCTGCTTCAATTCATTTGGGAATCCAGAGCTAAACTGTCACCACTCCTTGTGCGAGGGTCTGGGAAAACACCAGGAGTCATTTTTGCCTGAGGTTACGGAAAACTTAAAGCCTTTATATACAAAGAACGTGGGAGTTTGCACTGCTGTGTCCCACCGGGGCAGCGCATCTCCGACTTAACACAATTTATCTCAAGCCCAGTTAAGTCACCAGCTGCCCAGTGTATTGGCATAAAAATATCATTTAATATTCAGCCACAGAACATTTCACCAACGCTCCTCATGCTGACTTCAGATGGTTTTCTGCAATGTGTTTACATTACCAGACTTGCAATAATATTGTTTCAAACTGAATAATAATCCACTGCCACCAAGATTATTTTAAAATAAAGGAGAATGTCCACCAGTTGGTTCACATAAAATCTCATTAGTTTCTTCTGATTGTTTTGACATGTCTTGGAAGAGAACTGTTCATTACCATGCAAATGGAGATAACCTCTATTTCCAGGCTAATTGTCATATAGCAGTTTGCATTTGAAATACATTTGGCAGTTTTCAAGCCAAGCCAATCTTCCAAGCCTAAATTATAGGGCAACTAACACAGGACTTCAAATTGTAAACTGGTTGAAATATTGACTATGAAATGCCTCTGTCCCTTCTGTAATACCAGAGAGAGAAGGTATTCATACATTTTATACCAACACAGAAGGGGATAAAATTACAGGTCTCTGCCACCATGAATATTTTAGCTGGCAGGCCAAATTCTGGTTGTTTCATGTTGAATACCACACACAAGTAATTTTATTGATATTGATGGGACTTTATGTAGACAAGACAATGTGAATAAAGGTGGCACATTCTAGCAAAAATAAAATGAGAATGCAACAAAACATAGACAAGCATACTGAGTATGAGAGGATGAAAATTATAGTAATATATCAGGGAAAAATTATGAGTAATGCTTAAGTTTTCTGCATCTTTCTGGAGCTTATTTAAATTAAAAAAGTTACATAGGTAATATTACAATCTATGGAAAGTTTGCAGTCAAACTTCTGTTCTGGCCGCTGTTCTCAATGTTGGGAGCTGAGCAAAAAGAATTCCTTCCCTTGCTGGAGAAGGCATAGGAATGCCATTAACCGATGCAAAAGGTAAACTTCTTACTCAAGTTTCCCTGCTGAAGATGGATAAAAAGCTGCCACCTTCCTAGGAAATATCTCTGGAGACTGATAAACGTCACCCATCAAGCCTGAAAGCATCACCAGCTCAAACCACCACTGTGCCCTTCTGCCAGAGGCCATCGCATTTGTGGTCCAAGTGGCCAAGGGAGGAAGCCTTCCTTTCACCAGTGCCAGCCACCACAGGCAAGAAAAGCATTTTAAACTACTGCAGCAGGATCTGCAAGAGGAGACTGACACAGCCTCTGCTTTTGAATATAGCTGTATTTCAAATTCTGCTACGCTGGGCGAGCATGTATGCTTTCACGCTTACGCTTAGGCTGTATGCTCTTCAAGCTGGGAAACTAAATCTGAGCACCTTGACCCCTCAATAGTTTGTGAAAAATGAATGCAAAGTGAACTAGCATTTGCAGGAGGAGAAGAAAAAGATATCCCTGATACTACTGGCTCTGAAGTAACTTTAAGATGTTATTGGCCCTCACCAAAGGTTGCCAGAAGAAACAACCACAGCAGTTCAAAGGGAGCTTTGAGAAGTATGACACTGGGGAACACTCTTGAATTATATGGGATATAAGAAAAGATGCAGGATTACTCCGTTTCATTACAAAAAATAAGTTATGAATAGGAAAAGCAACAGCACTGAGAATGTAACAGCCCAACTAGATAGACTGACCTTCCCTGAAGATTGACAGATTTGTTCAAACGCTTTATTAGGAAAGCAACTTCTTCCTCTGATATGTAAATATATATTTTAGTTTTTGTAGTATTTTCCCCGGTACCAACTAGATCTCTTGTAAAGAATTGGTTCATTTTTGACAAAAAAAGCTAAGTATTCTCACAAAAAAAAAAAAAGAAGGAAAAAAGAAAAAAAAAGAAATCCCCAGAGAGAGCAAGAAGAATGACCTGCTACTGCAGCTTATTGTGATCTTCTACAGCTCTTCCCCAGAAGGCTGGCATTTAAAATTTTAAGCTAGGTTCCACTGCCTATTCACCTAAAGAAACTAAAATACTCAATTCTAAAGAGTCTAATTCCAATATCACTTTCAATGTAACTTTTCTGCCCAAAAGCATAGCTATTTTTCCTCCCTTATAGTATTTTTGCTTTTAGAATCAATACTTACTTATTTTGAACAGTATTAAAAATTCTCACAGGTTATCATACAAGCAATATCACTTGTGTACATGATATCTGGGAAATGATTAATGTTTTCTCTGAATACTCAGCAACAGTGCCATTTCCCTGACCTCCCCCTTATTCCTGAGGTAAGAATAACTAAAGACATTTTGTCTGTGGTCACATAAATCACATATTACAATAAAGAAAATATGACTATATACCAACTGCCCTCTACTGGATGGCATCACGACTATGCCACTACATGGTACAACCAAATTCAGGGGTTATAGAACAGACACCTTTTCTACTGGTAAGTCAGTTGTCCTTTCCATCACAACTGGAAAAGTCATTTTCCACATCCTTTGCTCTAGATTTCAGTTACTATCCTTATACCTGCCCACCACACATGCATAATTTCGGTGTTTATGTAGCTCAGTAGCAGAACACAACTACAGTTAAGCAACTAAAGACAGAAAACAGCCTGAAGTGCGCCCGTAAAAGCTCAAGTGTCAAGTAGTAATAATAAATAAAATATTAATAATAAAGTAAATCCCTCAAACAGCGCAGTGCCAAATACAAAAAGGTGGTGTTCAGTGATAACCAAATAAGTGGTAACTTGAACCGCATAAGGGAAATCATAATCTCATAACAATGCCTGGGGAACATAAGGAATGATTCAGAAATATAGTATATGACCATTGGCTTATTGAGTAACCTTATTTATGTGTAATAAGAATTTGAGACAGGGGAAGAACAAGAAGTCCTTTCACCAGTCAGAAAAGCAAAAAAGATAATTCAAGAAGTAAATCAAAGCCCCAACTATACCCTGCTAGAATAAAAAAAATCCGGATTTCACTCAAAAAATATATAGCTAAGAAAACGGCAAGGCTAATAAATCATGGGAAAAGTCTAAAGATTGCCGGGCTGATGAGAATGGAAGCAAGCGCCGCTGACAAAGAGCTTCACAATGTCTGCGCTGTTCAAAGCTCACGTTTCGCTCAGTTTTAGTGCCACGAAAGGTATAAAAAGCAAGGGCATTTGCAACCATCTTTTCTAAGGAAAAGAGATTCAAAGAAATACTCCCGATATATAAAAATAAATAAAAAAGCACAGCACCCAAATTCTCCCGTTTGCCCTACTTCCATGCAACTTAAGGATCAGAAGGAACATTTTGGTTACTGGCTGGATCCAAGGAGGAGAGTAAGTAAACAAGTGAAGGTAGAAATGGCAGGGAACGGATGAACACGTAGGTCAACATGGGGGTGCCACAAAGCTGTGAACCACATTGTGCCTGCAGCATTCAAAGGATGATCAAAAGCAAAGATGGGAAGATGGAAAGCGTGTGGGATGGGCAGCTGCCGAGGAGGCATTTGTATTTCTGAGGCTACTGTGGCACAGCTAGAATGGCACATGGATATCGCTCTTCTGGGGGGGGTTCTGCTTTGCTTTTTAAACAAGCCTAACACCTACTAAGCGTTAAAGTAAAGAGCGTGCTATAGAAAAACTGCTCATGTGATCTGCAGAAAGAGAACTGTTTCAGTCAAAACATTTTCTTTTCTTCCTTTCTCCCCTCTCACTCCCTCCTTCAGGAAAAGGAAGGTAGCATTTCTATTTTGTACCAGACTGTTGGAATTGTTCTTTACGGCCAAACTTACTGCTAGAGTTATGTACCATTCCCCCGCCCCGTGCTTCATCCTATTATGTTACTTTTACAATGACCCACTGGAGTGTAAAGCCATTTGGGGCCTCTCCAGGGGTGGTCTTCAGGCACGAGCTACTGTACCAATAAAAATCAAATTGTCCGTTGTGTAATAAGTTTGCAATGCCCCCAAACACCAAAACAGAACTATTACAACACTTTAATGTGCAAGAGGGATCCTATAAAATTTTGTGATAGCATGGCACTTTTGTTAATTAATTTCAGATATCAAAGTAAGAACAACCCCCCCCCAAAAAAAACAAAACAAAACAGGAAACACTATTTTGAGTGCATGTTACAGAACCTCTGTTGAAATACTGTAGGAAAGCTAGAAAATAGCAGAAGACTTGTTTTTGAAAGGAGGTATGTAGCAGGAACTTTTCTTCTGCCATTGTTAAAAGGTATTACCAACACAGAAAATTTATCTTTAGAATAAATATGACATCCAAATCTGGAAGAAATAAAAATGAAACAGTCAAAATTGTGGTTTAAATGCAAAGTTGAGCTTAGCCATTTTCAGATGCTTTACAATACTAGTGCTGAGAGGTTTTAGGTATGCAGGAAAAAAACAGTCAAAACCCACTGTCTACTCAAAGTCTTATCGCAGTTTGTGGTCAGGATCTTAATCTGTGGCAAACTTCTACAATTAGTTGGTCTGGAACATCACAGTGCCAAGTCACTGTTTATTTTGTAAGCCAGGTCACTCTTTCCCCCAAAGACTTCAGGATTCAGTTTCAGGATAAATCCAATTAAAGATAAGAGTAAACAGTACAAATCATGAAAAAAAAGTATCAATACATCAGAATTGCTTTATCTTTCCCTGTTCAAGACTTTGAGTGGTCTCTTAGCTATGACAACTCAGTTCTTACTCTGCTTACAGACGTGATTACTGAGCACTGGTAAGGTATCAGTGAAATGTCACTACTATTGGCTAGAAAGGACAAGAAGAAATTGCAAGTGTATTAAAACATTTAACAACCATAGATTTATTACTTCTAGGTTTTTAATAGATAGATATTAACTGTAACCCACAAAACTCACCGACATAAAAATTAAATTAAGAGCTTAGAAAAATAATAATAATAAAAAGGAATAATAAAACCTTTGTAAGGATGATGGCATCTCCAGGCAAATGTGTGAGCTTCTATAAAAAGCCTGCACTGTTAGGCTTCAATAGAATGGCTGTTGGGTTAAGTCTCCGGATTAGTTCTAAGAATATCTGCTTTCCTTTACAAACCTCTCTTCTAGGAATTTCCTCTGTGGTTTTAGGTAAGTCATGGGCATCAACTGCCATTTTAGGCCCCTAAATCCAGTATTTAGGCAACAATGAGGATAGAATTCATGCCACATAAATTTAGCTCTCCAGAAGCTGTCCTGTTACACGTGCAAGTTCCTTTACTGAAAATGGAGGGAGACAAACCAAGTCCTTTGCGGTGTTCTAGGGTAGGTGTCTAATACCAGTGATCCTCAGAGTGGGCATCCCTCTTGTTTATGAAGCCCTATATGGTATGGTCTTAGATTGTGCCCAATTCACACTTAAGACTGCTTAAACCTGCAGCTGGGAAATCTCTTGGATCAGGCTCATTCAAGGCCATCTGGGGCAGGAATGAGAAACCGAGTCGTGCAGACCCAAGGACAGCATGCTAAGTGCCAAGATGTTCTCCAGCAAGGCCATCCTAGGCTCTTTGGCTGATGCTGTTCCACTTTATGGCAACAAATTAACAGGGTGGGCAGCCAGCGGGAAAGGAATGCACAAGAGGGGCATAACTTTTTAGTGCAATCCACTGGAGAGTAGATCCAAGTTCAAGTCTACCCTCTGCTCGAGGAGAGAGGCCTAAATCAAAGTCTAATGCCCTTTTGGAGGAGCGCCATAACCATCTATCACATAACACTATAAATTGGATCCACTTGTATTACTGGGCAAAAATAAAATAAGGACACTTCTACCTTTTGTTTCATGGATTTACTCACTTTCTTGGACATGGACTACCTCAGCTTTCATTCCTAAACAGTGGTTCTAAGCCTTAGTCAAAAAGAAAACTGAAATATCATTAACAGTCCCAGTCCTCAGGTGCTTATCTGAGTGTGCAGGCAGTCTTAAACAATCAGCCTAGGTAAGGCGAACCCTCCAGCTATTTCTCATCGATTCTGCAAACACCTATTCTACATGTGGTGATGGTGCAGTGCTACATTCGCCCATGTCAAAGCACACACCAACACGAGGCACACACCTCAGCTAGCCACCATCATTCTCCAGGAACAGCGTAACCTGACAGGCGGGCAAGCAACAGACCCCTTACAGCAGGGGCCTTCAGCTGCCTTTGGAGGCACCGTGCGCATCCCAAAGCAACGGCCACCGAACATCCTGTGAGCCTGGGCTCTGCATCATGCTGTGAGTATCAGGATGGTCCACTGACCTGTAACTAGGATCTTAATCGCACCCCAGCATGGCAATTCCTATGAAGGAAATGCATTTCGCTTGGGCTCGGTATTATGAATATATAAAGAGGTCAGCTGCAGTTCTCTGTACAATCGCTACACATGCATATACACAACAGTTAGCTTATTAGCCTTCTAAACAACCATTTTGCTAATCTAGTTGTTTAACAATATTACAACATGCCCATGAAACAAGTTCACAGGAGGCTTTTCTTAATAAAATGCAGGCCACAGAAATTCTGTTTACTAACATTTTTAGAGAACAGTGCCTAAGCATTACACTGATTATATTGTATTAATAATAAAAAATAATGACAGTGTGTAGTTATGTAGGAAGGAGCGTCTGTCCTTCAGCTGTTTACTGCTTTGTTTGCCGCGCGTCTCAGTGTAGTGCTTTGCAGCACAGGTAACTGTCATTTTGTGTTTCATTTAAGATGCTGAATGTCATGGAACAAATCCCCACGTCGTCTCCCAGCAGAGTGCTTTACAGAAATCCTCTTTGTGGCAAGACTCCAGCCAGAAAGGACTCCCAGCCATCGCACTCCTGCACCAGAGCAAAACTCTGCTGGCACACAAAATAGCTCTTCCTTCATACATTTCTGCATTTGTTCTCTGGAGGGCTGCCAGATCAGACTTAGCTTACGATAGTTAACACCACTGTAAACTAGCAATCACTGGAAAGAGATTAAAAAACTCCAGGGAAGATGAGCCCTCTGGGGAGTGGGGAGCATCGAGCGGAGCCATACCACAGCATCAGCAGTGCTACGTGGCTGTTTTGGACAAGCTCAGAACTGCAAATACATTGCCTTCTCTAGCAGCCTGTTTGCTTGCTCGCCTATGCACCTCACCAGCTCCAAGCGCCATCCTTGCCCTTGGAGCAACCATCCTTCAGGGCCTCCGGTCACAGAGCAACCCCTCCTCACCCAGGCTCTTCCAGGTGCCTGGGAAAGAATCTCATCTTTAAATTTACCATTTTGCTCAGCCTAAGCAAAATGTCCCTTTGACAACCACGCACCTTCCCATGCCTGGGAAAAATGTACCAGTGGCTCCCATCAGCTGCTTTGGAAACTGGAGATGACCCTGATGTACTCCCTTCAATGGCACATTTACCCCAGAATCCACATGCTCAACCTCGCTGCTGAAAAACGGCATTCAGCAAATGCCTTGAACACACATATCTGTTTTTCATTTTCAGCTTACAGAACACAAAGTTAATGTCTGTCATTTCACTAAAATAATCTACCGTATATGAAAAGACTTGACTGCAGCTAGTAATATCACATTGTATATTAAGATAAGCATTGTAACTTTTCAAGAATTACAAGCTTAAATCATTTCTCATGGAGGGATTTTTTCTCAGTGACTAATTGACTGTGCTCTGTTTCAGTTTGATATTTTATTGTTCGGACCTTAAGTTATTTTCCACATGCAGCTTGTTGAGATGTCACTTTCCAAACAGGCAGTGTTTTTTCCACAACTGGCCATTTGACCATTCCCAAACAGTACATACAAAATAAAGGTTGTGATAGCATGCATCCTTCTGTGCTTCCTTCTCATTCCCACACAATCAATTTGGCACACGCAGTGTTTCATATAATTCAGCTCTGGTCATGGAAGTGATCAAGGGCAGATCTCCAGTTCTGAATTTCCTAAAATTTGCAAAGCTACAATTTGAATCCACACACCTGATCCTAACCCTTTTCTTCTGTGACACAGATAATTCCTAAAAGAGATTTTAACTTCTTTCCTCAGTGGCATCTTCTCTGCTCTCGAGATCACTGTTGAATTCAGATAGACTAGAATGGCAGAAGTCCCAAGAAACGATTACATTTACATTGTCATGTGTGTTGCTGTTTGGGATGTTAACTTCAGCCTAAGTTTTCTATGTTTCAACAATGTCCAGTATGACCCATTTTACTTTTCAATGTTGGCACAGATTCAGCAATATATCTACATTACAAACACTATCTGTAAGCCCAGGTTTGTTCCATGTGATTGACAGCTACATGGACAAGGAGAGAACAAAGGCATCAGTGGTGATATGTTCCACTTAAAAGATGCATTGCAGCTAACAGTTGCATGTTTTTCTGAACACCGCTAGCAGCAATCATTCCCAGCACTGAAATATGGGGTGGGATTCACCTCCACTAACTTTAGATATATGATCCCCCCCACACACACATTAGTAGTTTAGATGTGACAGACACCTACCTCTAGGCTAATAATCTAGATCTCATTTACAGTCAATGGAGAAAAACTGGTACTTCTAGAGTGCAATTTATCTCATCCCAAGGTAGACGTCTGAAACAGGCAAGATGAATCATACTTTAGAAGGGTGTATTTCTCTCTTTGGTGTCAAAGGCATCTAGACAACTAGTTCAAACAGACACCTAAAGGTAAGAGAGGTGATCCCATCCATAGAGACTCTTGAAATGATTTTAAAACCTTCTTTGTCTGTATTTCTAGCTAACGTGAAACTATTTTACATTGGAAGGACAAACTGCTTAAAGAAACAGATGAACAAGAACAAAAAAGTCCTTTTCTGTTTTGTGGTTTAAAATATTGAAGCCATGGATTAGTATAGTGGATATCCTCCTTTCTCACTTGCAGCTTGCTATTACAAAAATTACTGTTGTGACATCCAATAGTACCTCTAATTTAGAGGGGAAAACTTTTGGTTAAAACCTCAAAGCAGAGCAATATTATCATGGAAATGATATTGCAACCCAGAATTTGTCTTTTAATGGGCAAGCTGGAAAATACACATAAAAATAAGTCCCTGCACAAACATCTGACCTCCATTCTTACCTCACAGAAGCACCGAGGACAAAAGAGACTGCTTCTGAACTTTGCTCCCAAATTACTGTTAAAATAAGTAGTTGCATCTATGATAACATGTTCTGATATTAGCTTCAAATATTAGCTTCCTGCCACTGTTCAGTCCATGAAAGTTACTGACTAAATATCTTATCTGATTTCAGAGAAAATACTTACAGACTGCAAGATGTGAAACACTTCATTCTTTTCTTTTGGTTAGCTGGTGGGTTTTGCTTGGTTGCTCCCCCACCAGTGTGGTTCAACAACATCACACTAACTTTGCAAGCTGGAAGGGAATGCTGCTATCCTCAGAGGAGTTGCCAAAAAAATGCTGTTTTGATTTGATAAATACTGCAGGAATATAACCCAAAGGAATTCAACTAAAAATAAAAAAATAAAAAAAAAAGATGCTATTTCATTTCTCATCCTTGCCAGAGCTTTGATATAACTAGGACCATCAGGAATAGAAGCCCTGGGGGTGCTGCTACAGATAACATTTTTACATGTAGGTCTTATTGTGGCTCATTCTAGTCTTAGTTCACGTAAATAAAATTTGCACATCAAAATCACTTTGTATGGTGGTCTTTTATGTTTGCTAGCTTTAAGTCTGTAACCCTTAAAGAATTCAAGGAACATATGCAGGTGCCTCTTTGTCAGCTGTTGTTAGATATCAGGATATAAGATGTCAGTAAGAATCATGACCATCACCCACACATTTTCTTATTGCTGCCACAGATGGCAAAGTAACCGTACCATCCAGCTTTTTTCAAAGTGTAACCAGTGCCTGAAAAGATGGGTCAATAAATACCATAGTCCAAACAATATAACTCACTGAAATTGTTTTTGCAGCTGAAAAGAGCACTCAGCAGCAGGGTACCAAACACAGCACACTGCTGTATATGAAATATATATGTATACGGAATAAGGGTTGAATCTGAAATAACAGGGTTTATTCAGCTTGTATAGTTCTGCCATCAGTGCAAACAAGCACCACCTCCCCCAGCCTGTAACTCTGAACGTGGATTAATAACAACTATGACACATTAAGTTTGACTTGTATGATGAGCATTTCACAAGCAGACAGGCCTCTTGCAGATTCTCCTTTCCCTTTAGATTGATGCCTTTTCTGTACTGGTGATCTGAAATTCTTTATGACAAATGTGAGTTGCTCGATATTTAGCAACTACAGGGTCAATTATAACATATTTAAAGGACCAATTAAAAGGACTGCGGGTAAGTGAAAACGTGCATAGCTATTGACCAAAGGGGTCAGGAAGCACAGGACAAGCAGATAATAGCACACACTGTATTGATACTGTCAGAGCAGAATGGAAAAAAAACACAACAAAAAACAGAAAAAATCACTCTTCCCCCCCAAACAGAAGTTAGGTGGTAAGTGTTTTGCCAGTCCATATCTCTGAAACATGGGGAGAGCACAGGATATTATGTACATGCATTTGGGTGCACCCAGGTGCAAGTAGAGCACTAGTATCTCGTCCTCCACAGGCTGAGAATTTATAAAAGCTTGGTCATCTGTGGTGCAGCTAACTGCTGGTCCCTGCTCTACAGGGCACCAAGTCAGGAGCCAGCTTTCATCAGAAGACAGTCAAAGGAGTAGATTTCAGGGCTACTATTAGGCTATTTCATACACAATTAACTGACTAACTTCTCAGACACTGCTGTAGGACAAGAGCTACATGTCCGAGGTTGCAATACCATAGATACTGTCTTGAAACTGGAAATTGCCACTGACTAGAAAGGAAATGCCCAAATCATTTCAGTACATTATTTCACCAGTAATAAAGCATTAATACATCAGGTATCATATCACACACTACTCTGAAGACCCTTGTTTTTCCTTTATCCCTGAAGGAGGTGTAAGAGTCCAAACTATCAGAAAGAATAACAGCGCAGATGATCTTCACCAGTGACAGACTTTTCAGGTCAACAAGCCCCAACAGTTCACCTGTTGTAGGACTGGTTTCTAGTCACATACATCACTTCTAGAAGCACCAGCTGAACTCAGCTTATTTATTAGTTTGGTTAGCCAGCCAGACCTCAGTTCTGGTTTAAGGGCACCATGTGGCTCCCACTGATGTCAGTAACCACATTGCCATTCACTGTACAGGGCATCTAGCTTCACAGTCTAAGAAGCTGGGTACTAACTTCATATTTCACCAGTCAACAACTTCAGAGTCCTGTAGAAATTCCATTTACTGATAATACTTTGAATGGCAAATGGTTGGAGGCTTCCCTTTCCAAAAAAAATTAAAAAAAAGAAAATAAATAAGAAGTTAGCCAAGTTTAGATACTTCAAGGCTACTCTTAACAATATTCACCTGCAGATTTCTTTCAGAGAATCCATTCTCTGTTGAAACATCATCTCTCTTCACAAATATCTAAAGAGAGGGATATCTGATGTTTTGGAATCCCCCTGTGCTGCTGCTTCTTCAGTTCTTTATGAATGTGGCATGACAGGAAAGAGGAGGATTATTTATGTTCTATGAGGAAATACTAAATAAGAATCAGACCTCTTCTTGACTCCTGAAGACTTTCCCAACACCTCCCCCAAGTGCTTACTGAGTATTTGGCTCTAGTCATGTTAACAACCATCATAATGGATTAGGGGCATCTGCCCTAAAACAAAGCAAACTGTATGAACTCAAACAGATGATTTTTCAAGCCTACAGAGCTTTAGCTGAAGCAGGAAACACATCTTTAGCCTGGAAGACATCTAGAAAAGCTGATCACAAGAACAAATTAGTAGATTTCTTATAGTAAGAGAGTGGGACAAACTAAATGTTTTTATTGTACAATAAAATGTAGAGGACTTCTGTATGCCTGTTGGCCCTATTATGCCTATTCAGACATTTAAATTACTCTTCACCACTTAGGTATTTGCATCAATAACAATGCTTTCTCAAGTCAAGCACAGAATATGGATGATGAATAAAATTGATGTGGCTTTCAAACATTTGGGAAGCTTCAAAGATGTGCTTACATATCACGATTATCATTGCCTCTTGAAGTCTTACTTCTGACACTAGGCAATTCTACATGTGGGCTAAGATTACAGAAATTATAGGTGAATCCCTGTGACACTGGTGCAAAACCACAGAGAGGTAGAAAATGTTTTTTTCTCTCCCATCCCGGACAAGTGTTTTTATTATTATAAAAAAGTTATTCTAGAATGAAATCATAAGATGCATTACACATAACATTCCCTGCAGTATAACCAGGCCTTCCATCAGGTAGATCAGCAGCATATATGATATCCCGTTAAGTGTTGATGTAGAAGTAAGAATGACCTGCATGAAGAAGGGTTTTTAATCACAAAGAAAATGTGGACACGTCCACTGCACACACACACAAGTACAGAGCATATACACAAGCTTTAAGAAGTCCTCGTCCAGGTGCTCTGAAAGTCCTATGCTTTTAGAAATGTTATTAACATGCATGTGAATATAAGACATTGGTTGTCATGAAAATGCAATCAACAGATGTAACATTTTGTTTGAGGCATATCCCTCTTGCTGTACAACTTATTCCAAGATCAGAATTGAGAGATTGCTGGAAAGAGGATAAATTAGTGGTTCTCTAGACATGAAAGTTTGACATCCTTCATTACTGAGAGATTACAAAGACAACTCCATGCCTTCTGTACCTTTTACATAACCTGATTACTGAAAATAACAATAGGAAATAATATGCAATACTTTCCAGTGTCATGGAAATATGTATCGACTCTTACAGTTCTCTTTGGAGAGAAAGAACTCTACATTGCTTTGACCCAAGGGCATTCACCATTTTTTACACTGCGATCTTCAGGGCCAATTATTCTGGTCGGATACACTTCACATCACTCAATTTGCTGTTGCGTTTGAAGTACCTGCTTCATGTATTGTTTGCAGTACAAGTATGTGTACCAGTGCCCTCTGGAATTGCTGGATTCTTCTGAATACGGTAAAGTATTTCTGTTACCCACTTTGTGCTAGAAAAGGCAACACAGGTATGCTGTATAAAAACATTAGATAAGCCTTTTCCAGGAACAAATTATTGCTCTAAATTCCAACATACAGAACTTGGTTGCATTCCCTCTACAGTCCATACCTACCGATTTGCTCCCTACACTTGGTTCTTACTCTGCTCCTATGCAGCCATCTAAAGCTGTCTCTTCTCTAAATGTATAATAGGTATCCTAAATAAGCTTTTTCCCCTGCTCCTTGGGGTGGGAAGTTGGTGCAATAGCCCCTTGCCCAAGATCTGTGTTCATAAGCATATGAAAAATGTTATTTCAGTCATTTTACTAGTTAAGTATAAAACCAGCTGGGAATTGTACATCCAAAAAAGGAATATTCAACATTTCATCTCATGGTCTCCAGTAATTACGGATGGCTTTTGTCCTTCATCACACAAGATAAGACATTACGGATTTGACTGCCTTTGCTGTGAGAAGAAAAACACCATTCCTTTCACTGCATGTAACATTCTGCATGTCAACAGTGCATTTAGCATCTCTCTCAAGACTGACCAAGTTCTGATTTGGCTTTTAACCTAACAAGTATATAAATGTGCTTAATGAGAGAATGCACCTTTTAAACTTCAGCAATAGCTCCAAACTTCTGGTAGTGAAAAATTAGTTTTGATAACATTAAAAGATTTTGAAATTTTGAAATAAGTTACTTGTTTTGAATACCCATAAAAATGGAAAACTCTTACTTTTTTTAAAAAAATAAGGTGTCATATTCATTTCAAAATTATTTTCTAATAAAAAAAAAGAAAATTTTTTTAAATAGTTAACAACACACTTGTATGTTGAAAATTAACTTTTTGTTCCAAAAACATTTTAACAGATGAACTACTGAAATTTTTGAAAATGTTCATTTGATGTCTCACCCAAAATTATATTTTCTCTTTTAAAAATGCCAAAATAACCTAAGAAGTCTAACTCTTTCCATAGCTTCTAAAATCAGTCTGTGACCAGATTTTGCCTTCTTAATCCAGGAAAGAGAGTTACCTCCAGCAGTGCTGGAAAGCTGTTCCTTTTTGTTCCAGGATTTGTCTCTAAATTCTCTGCCAAAATGAAGAGATGATATGATGTAGTTGGCATCTCAGTCCTTTGTTTCAGGGCCTGTTTCTACCCTATCTGAATATTCTTTCTTTCCTGGTCTTTATTAGGAAAGAGCAAATGTTTTGAATGTTTTGTTCAGTTATTTATTTGGAGAAGAATACGGAACGCTGATCCTTTTCTGACTTCTTGCTATTATTCTATCCTTATTACTAAGCTGGAGAAACCAGCATAAAAGAAAAAGAGACAGAAAGTATTTCTGCTGCAAGACTCAAAAAACCTGTTCTCAATTAAATCTTCCTGCTATTATTGAGCCATCTGTAGCATAGCTAGTTTTTCAGATATTAATGCACTTATTTGTGAATGAGTTAAATGAAAAATGTAAAAACAGAACCAAAAAACTCAGCATAGATTCTGACCAGTTCCATTCTCTGAAAAATAGTTATTTCAAGCACTTACTGACTTTGCTTCTTAAAGAGAAGCCACAGGTCTGACCTAATACCTGGGGAAATACAGTCTTTCCAGATGAAGGTGGTGAAAATGTAAAACTATCTTTCTGCAGTTTTCACTTTTTTACTTGTGGATGAATAATATCTCTTATAACAAATACCTCTTAATTCACCAAACTATCTTCACTCTAGTGAAGGAAATAACATACTACTAAACAACCATACAAATAGGAAGGGGTGGGGGGGACTCATTTTACACTTCAGAGAAGGTTTCAATTACAGTTCCCTTAAAGCTCACCATTATTGATTACTATTACTATTGAGTGTATCATTAGTTTATTATCACTGATTTTGAGAACTGTATATAACAAAGCAATTGTAACATAACTAAAAGTCACATTTCTGTGCATTCATCCATCCTTCATTTGTTTGTAGATCCAGCCATAAAAATTCCAGATATTCCTCCTCTGTCCTCAAAGTAAGAATCCTTTTTGCTTTATTCGAGCCACAGAGCTGCAACTGCAAGGTATGCCTTCCACCCCACGCGACACTGCCACACACATTCACTGTCAAGTGGAGAACTGAAAATGGAAAAAGCTAATACTCACTGTGGCTATGTCAATATTGATTGTGAAAATAAAACACCTTGATGACTCTATTGTGAGTAGAAAAAAACAGGTTGGTCCCTTATCATGTAACCTGACAATTAGTCAGCTAGACATACACTCAAAGCACGGCTTCTTTACAATAAAAGATCACCTTCCTTCTCTTCTGTTTACTGTCCTTTACTACAGATTCCTCTCCTGCTGTTGCATCCCAAGCACAGTGCAATTTGTCCCTTTTGCGGGAAACACTTGGCATCATTGTAGATTCTAACACCTGAATCTCGTACATCTATTCAGCTTGTCCTTGTTGTGAACTCATTTGTTTGGCTTGAGGTTTGGTCTGCTTCCAGTATCAGAAACATACTGAGTTTCTGAATCACTGTTTTATTTGTTGACTTGATTATTTCAGCTGTCATCTGTCTCCATTTGCCTTTGGGGACTATACAGTGAAATCTTTCTGGATCTTGAAGGTGACGTAGGAGGGGAAAGAAAAACTTGGCTAATTGGCCTATTTTTCCACTTTCATGATAAATAAATAGCATTTAAAAGTTTATTAATAAACACTGAACATGGAAAATTCTGCTCAGTTTTTTTAAAGCAAAAAACCAGACATTATTGAGCTTTGGCAACACTTGGCAAAAGTGAAATAATGGCTTCATAAAGAAACTAAAGAACAAAAACACCTCAGAGAAGCATTTACTTTTTAATCAGACTTTTAAAAGCCATTTTTTGGCATGTAAAATTCCCACTTCTGATGCCAGTCTACAAGAACAAGAGTTCAGGATCCCACATTCAGTCCCTCACGCCAGGTAAGAAATAGCAGTTACAGGCCACCCAAACATCTTTCTGTAGCCCTGCAATGAATTTGACCTGGCTTTCCTGATACTACAGGCAAAAAAAAGTTCTCAAAGAAAACACGCTTGCTAAAATGTGAAGGATAAAATAAGCTCTTTGAGCCTCAATGTAAATTTTAAGAAACTACTTTAAACAGGGGGCCTAAAACTAAACTCTGGATTCAAATATGCTTGCATTCAAAAGAACTGAAATGTTACTACTTGGCTCTGTCTAGTTAACTTGAAATAATGGACTGATCTTAATGGATTCAGGCCACAAATCAAAATGTCATACTTGGGAAGCCTGAGAAAAGCTTTGCTAAACATATGTTGCACCACTGATTAATCGAGTTTGGCCCTGTTACCTGAAACTTAAGAGATAAGATAACAAGAGACTTCAGAAGATACTTAAACAATTTTATACCACCTCCTCTAAGCTATGTGGTATTTCTTTTTATTCTCTAGCTTCTAGTTAACCTGCCTAATAGTCCAAATTGTACTTAACGATTAGCTTGCATTCAGTAGGAATGGAGACCGCGTCTTGCTCCAGTAACCTTCTCTTTAATCTGCAGACCTGCAAAAGCAGCTGCTTTCAGGAAAGGTGAAGAGCTTGCTGAATTGTGCAACTTCTGTAGTGCCTATCTACCCAAAACAAAGATAACAGGCATGAGTAAAGGGAGCAGGAATTTGGTTAACATGAAATCCCTAGCCTCGCTAGTGTCTCCAGAGCCAAAGAGCTCTAAGGTCTGCTTCCAAGCCATAGCTTTCAGTATCAACTGCCCCAGCTGGAGCCCACAGAGTAGGAAGGAGCCCCTCAGGGGTGTCTATACAGGGAGAGCTTTACTCCTTGCCTATTTAACAGCTTGACAGTTAATGAGTACTGAAAATTACGGACAAATTTTCAGCAGTTTTAGATGCTATGAAGTACAGAACATTTGATTTTTTTTCTGCTAATTTTCCTTCTGCTACAGCAGTGAACCTTTACAGGGTCCTTCCCACCCCCAGTCCCCCCCCCCCCCCTTGTTTTTTTTCTTTTTCAAAGAAAAGGAAAAGTTGTGGCTGACTGTGCATTTGAATAAAAACATTGAGATTCAAATAAGCACTCAGAGGGCAACCCTGGAAAATGTTCTCACAAGTACATGGCAGCAGCTGCTTTACTGCATATAGTGAGCAGTGCTTGTATCTGGAGCTCTACACCTCTGTATACTGTTAAAAATTAGTGGAAAAATCACATACTGCACATTTGCATAGTTACTTCAATAGCTTTATTATTTGGCAACCAAATGCCATCAAACGCCCAAGGCATTTGCACTCCTCAAGGATAAAGTCCTTGGCAAGTGTGAAGACTTACAAATGAGTTGAGCTAAAATTACTGTCTGTGTTTCAGAGGTTTCTTAACATGAGATAAGATTTCTTTCAAGCTTAGATAACTTAGTAATATGCTAATGATATATTGCCAGATTGCAGAATAAGAGTCATGAGAAATGTCATTAAAAACATATCTTTCAAAAATGTTTTCAGTTTATAAGCACTTCAGAGAAGTTCTTCCCTCATTTTAAAGTATCATGTAATACCTAGCGTAACTTCAGTTATGTTCTGCCTTATTGAGATTCTAACATGGTTGCTCATTAGGTGGAGATATAAAACAAAACTATATTTTACAGAAAAAGTCCCTAGAAGCCAAAGAGAATACCAGTAGCTTAGGCTAACTGCATCCATTCTAGCAATCCTCCGATTATTCATTCATTCACCAATTCATTCATTCATTACTGCTATACCAGCAGGAGAACTTATTCACATGATATAACCATGACACTGACAGATCAGCTAGGAATGATTTTACATCTTAGGGAATACCTATGAACAAGTGATGCAGTGCAATTAAGACGACAAATTCCAAGCAAATAAGTTACTTCAGGAAATTCAAAAGACCAATCATTTTGATTATTTTTTAATAGCAATGTGAAGTTCTGCATTTATCGCCTGATGGAACTCCTGAAATGCATTGTGTGCCTTCAAAAGCAGTCTAGGCTTCTGAATAGGAGGCTATAAACCTGATTTCAACAGACTGAAAACAAGATGTGACAAGCAGTTTGACACTGGCCCTCTACTAATTTCCGCTATTTGTAAAGAGGCACATCTGAATGGAAATGGCTCAGCAGAATGGGTCAGTATGGTTGAGGCCATGTCAGTCCACACATAAAAACCTCAGTGCAGGGGAAAATAAGCAGCCATTGATTTCTAGTGAAAGCCCCCAGAGTCTGGGGAAAGCAGCCAAAACGAGGCACCAGCTGCTCTCTGCTGGAAATCTTTTGTGGAAGAGCGAGAGAAGAGAGAGAAAGCTGGTGGGTCTGAAAGGGGAAACAAGACAGAAATCAGGACAGAAGAGGTGCTGCGGGCTGCCTCTGCAATGCTTCATTCCCCACATGCTGCATTCTCTGAAAATGAAGGAGGAGGGAAAAAACATCCCAAAACTTCTTTACATGTATGCAATGTATTGGGAATGGTTCCAATGGGAATTTCTCATGGTCTTTCTCATTCCCTGAATTCAGCTGTATGGCTTTGTTGCCTTTTTTTTTAATACTGCTCTGACTGAGTAAGTATATGCTTCAAAAACAGAACAAATACGCAGTGTGACTGCAGCTCCTTATTTGCATAATTGCATTATGGCAACAATTTTAAGAAGATAATAAATGGAGGATATTTGGTTTTAAGGTTTATGCCTATAAGACGAAAATCTTCCCTAGCTTCTTCTTAAGCACCTTCCATAATGATTTCATGCTACAAATGGGAGTGAAACTCTTTAGCAGTGAGTAATAACTCTCTTGTTTCTGTCCCAGACACTGCAGGCAGCACATCCTGCAAAGAAACACCATATTCAGGCAGCTTCAGATGGCCTCCAAAGTCTGAAATGGCTCCTATGCTTAACTGCCTTACTAGGTCAGCATACGCAAGACTAGAATAAAACCAGTTCTCGGTCAACTTTCTGATTTAACATCAGGTCCAAAACTCAAACCTCGCAAAACTGGGCAAGTCTTATCCAGCAATTACTTCAAAAGAACTATTAGTACAGCCAGCCAAAGCTCAGCCAAAAAGCAAACAGTTTTTGAAGTCCGTATGGTATTTTTCTTTAAATAAGAAAGTTCACACGCCTTTAGTTGTAAACAGCTTTAGAGTAGAGACATCCCATCAATGCTGATGATATGAAAAATGTGACAGCTTCTCAGTTATGGAAAGCTCTTGTGACAGTTATGGATGCTTTTTGCCAACTTGACTTTCGTAACTTTGCTTTACCAACAGTGGAAGTTAGTAGAGGGTCAGCATTATACCCACTGGTCACATCTTGTTTTCATTCTGTTGAAATCAGGTTTAAAGTGCCCTACTACTAAGCAGCTTAGGTTGCTTTCGAAGGCACGCACACACATAATTCAGGGTATTAGGTCACCCCTCAGAGCAACAAACTTCTGTACTGCTCATCTAACCGTGCTTCCAGCAGGGGGACAAGGTAAGCAGGTTCTGTCTTACCAGATCTGTAATTGCAAGGATATTTCAGTTTTCTCTGAGCATATTTAAGTCTTGGCCAATTTGCTTTGTTACTCTTTTTCAGATCTGAAGTGCCTCAACAAATAGCTCCTTCCTCTTTTAAATGGGGGGAGCCAGTTTCTTTTTGTCTTACTACTGCTCCATAGCCCTGACTCCAGGATTCACTTCTCAAGCCTTTAATCTAACAAAACTCAGCTTCAAAGCTTGCCAAAAAGCTGCCAGGCTACCAAAACAAATTTGATGTGCTCTTTTGTTTTACTGAAGAGTATATAAAAACTACTTCACATCAGTAATAAAACACTTTGAACACAAGTATACGACCATTTGCGCTTTCTGTTGCTACCTGCACCTCCGTACTGTAACATCCTTTCCTGTTCCTTGTTTTTGTATCTCATCCTTTGCACTCTTCACAGAAACCCCATCTACTGCATTCTCTCATTTCTTTACTCTTTCACAGAACAATACTACACTACAGAGAAGGAAACACCACACAGGAACGCAGGGGTGCTAGTCAGAAAAGACCTGCACTTATTTACTGTAAGCTAGGCTGCCATAGTAGGGGCTACGTGTGCACGTGCTTGCCATTATGCAGTTGGGACCCAATATGATTTGATTCCCATCACCCCAGGATCTTTGGCCATGATCTTCACACCTAGGGTTATAAACCTTCTAAAGCTCTGCACATTTGCAAAGAGCTGCCAGCATTTGTCACTGTTGTGGGACTGGAGCCCTTGGAAAACTAAGTCTCCTAGAATCCAAAGTAATGTAATGGTCCTGGTATCAAATCACCTTCAAACAACAAAACACTGACAAAAAGCCAGGACTGCATACTTCCTTCATTCTCATTCATGCTTCGGGAGCCTGGACTATTCCAGCAGAAAGTTATAAAAGCCGGTGTGAAGATGATGCTTGAAAAATCCCTAGGCGCACATGTCTGCAAGGAAGCACATTCTTTCACAGCACATTGTGGGCTGCATCATTGTTGAGTTTGGAGTAGACAGGCATAAAATAAAGCCGAGTAAACCTAAGCAGAAGAAAAAAGCCAGAATATGAGAGCAAGGTGTTCTGGGAGCACTGTGTGCGCTTATTGATATTACCGAGCTAAACAGACAAACTGTAAGAGCATATTGTTTTAATTGAAAAAAAATAGGACATTCCCTCTTGCACCCTGTTCAGGCAGCCTGGGATATCTTTGTGTTATAGCATGTCTGAATATAGCCACTCATAAAATTCATTAAACTCATCTAGAATAATCTATATCCCTACTGCACGGTTATGCAGATTTATTGGAAGATGCATTAGGCAAGTCTGCAGTTGTTTAGCAATTATCATCCACTTTAAGTTTTCCTTATTTCAAAACCTTAGAGCACAATTTATAATATGTGCTAGTAGTGCCCTGCATACAATCCATCACATTGCTTTCTTCAATTCCAGCAAGCTCACATTTTATCTATATTATTCCACCCCTCCCCCCCTTTTTTTAAATAAAATCAAGTGACTGGTTTAATATGGCACCACTAAACCTCTAGCACATTTTCTCAGTGTCCATCACACCTAACCCATGTATGGGATACCCAGCTAACTACAACAGTTTGCATCCTCAGCTCATATAAATAGTCAAGGCAATCCAATACAGCCACTACAGTTTACATCTAATAAAAACATGGCCCTGTAGCAATATGATTTGTTATTATTAGAAAATATGATTTGATCGGAGCAGGGCAAATTAAGGTCACCTTTTAATGCAAGGCTTCCCATACCAGAGTGTGTATAAATAGATACGTATTTATATATAGAGAAATAGATATTTAGAGGAAAATAGAAATACTGATGTCATGACTCAGATTGTTTTTGAAAGGATGAAGTTAGACTCCATAATGCCTCTTAGACAGGCTACAGTGCAGAGGTCTATACCTCTGTCATCAAAATGTTTATCATCTTTCCAAATTGCATTTCTAAAAATAAAATATCTAATGCAGTTTAATTGGCCTTCACTTACTTTGAGATCTTCTCCTATAGAGAATTCCTAAAGGCATAGTCAAGGACCATAAAGATTAAGTCAGAATGGTTACAAGCAGATCATTTTTATCTAATAGGAAACTTAACTGGAAATCTCCATATGAAGGTTAGAAAAGTATTGCTTTTTCGAAGAAATTGAATTAAAAGTTGAAAATACAGCAATGTGGAAAAATTCTACACCATGCTCAATAGTCATTAACCAGCGCAGAAAAACATTTAATATTTCAATATTACTTCAGAGCTCCTCAACAAATTCAGTAGAAAGAATCAACATAAATTGCAGCCAGCAGACGACCGAAAAGGCCAGAATTTGGGCGAGGGCTATTTCACTGGCCGATAGCCTTACCAGTATTCTTGGTGTCGGCTTCAGGTTGCTGAGTGACACAATCCCTTTGCTTCTCTCAAACACATCTGGCACACAGTGATTTTAGGAGAATCAAAGACTGCAGAGGTCTGCAGGACCCACTGTGCCACAACTACCAATGCTGAACTCTATGTCTGCTGCTGCAAGATAAAATTTGTTTTGAAAGAAAACAAACTTTGACTTTTTTTTTTTCCTTTTTTCCCTCTTCTTCAGAGCTGAGAGCAGCTCTTGAAAGGCAAAATTACACCATGTAATTATCTTGGCCTCAATCCTAAAAGTCTGTGCTGCATTGGGAGTATATTACGTGGTCCAGCTCAACCAAGAGCAGACACTACAGTTATATTTCTGTGCTGTCTCCTCAGGAAGTGTAGTGCAAAAAGGCTTTAGCCAGAAGGCAGAGGAATAAAGGTAGATTTTACTGTTCAGATTTGATAATGCCACATGATCTTGTATTTTCAAGTATACTTAGGCTGTGTTAGTTTCAAGTGGTTTCCTGGAGTTTATTTATGAGCACCTCCAAAGCCCAGAATCCCTTGTGTTATATAACCACCACTTACAGCCCAACTCTTCACATACTTGGATTTTAACAAGGACAGCACACAAGCAGTACGTGAACGTTACCAAACGGCACACTTTCCTGACAAAATAGGTCCAACCCATTACTCGTGCAATAATACACAGAGATAGACAGAAGAACTTGTTTCTATGGCCAATCACAAGGTCAATAAACATAGTGCCCACATAGCAGTATATATCAATGAATCTTGGGCTGTTGGCGAGCCCCGTTCGTTACGCTTCAAAAACGGACTACATATTAGGGTGTAAAAAACACGGGTTTGAAAAGACAGCATCCTGTACTTCTTTCTACCAGCAGCTCAATGGTTATCCAGCACCTCTTTCATCAGCATAGGCTCGAGCATCCCTGCAAATCACCCCAGGCATCATTTCTTACACTTTTCAGGCAGACACTCAACCCTAACCCTCTTAGGCAGGCAGAAGAGCAGCTGACATCAAAATCAGGGTGCAGCTTGCAACCCTGAAGTGCCTTTCCTAATGCAATGAAAGTGCTTGAGTTGTGGGCATTTTCTTAAATAGTGACTGATGAGAACTCCAAGCCAGCATTTACAGCTATCATGAACCTATCCTGCAAGAACAAATTAATAGACATTTCATAAAAAGGTGAGGACTTTTCTCAAAAAAAAAAATCTGGGGGTGTATAATACAGGTTGTTCACAGATATCTAATAAAGAATTTTGAGCAAAGTGTTTTCCACCAAATGCAACATTTCAGGGAAAACTTCATTCTCACAGCAGTTACTTGTCCCTAGATCACCTCTAGGGGAAAATCCTTAAGTGTAAGGTGCTAGGCCACATTTCTGCACTCCCTGGTTTGGTGGAATTCATGGAGATAGATGACAGAACCCCATATTTTCCTAATTCTTTTTTACAAAGCAATTGGCATGATAAATGGTCAAGGACACAGCAGAACAGTTAAGACAAATCCCCCTCTACACACAATAGATGGGCTTTCACTACCTTTTGCCATCAGTACAATCTCCCATCTCTGGTTCTGCCTATGGATTTGCTCCCCCCTACCTCCCACCCCCAGCCTTCTTTTGTGATCCTCACTTTTTTATCCTGCTCCTCAACTGCAGCTTCTCAGTTACTCAGTATTATTTTTTCTCCCTTTGTCATGTTTATTACTCACATTAATTCCACCCTCCCATTCTTTCTTACTGCCCAAAGTTGCATTTCCCAGGATCAAATGCTGCCCTCCAGCAGTCCAAATGAGGTTGAAATTGCTCTCTGCACCTTTCAGAAGTTGGGGAAAAGGTAAGAGTGTGAAGATTTCACTTTTTTTTTTTTAATTGGATACTATATTTTGAACGGTTAAGACTGACAATTCAATTTATTTTTACACTGCATACAGTCTTTGTACATCTTCCTTCAACTGTGTTCAGAACAAGTGTTTCTCATCCAGCAAGTCACAAGACAATTGCAAAAAGATGCTAAGGAAAAAAGTATACACATCTTTGCTGAACTGAACACTACTGGAACTGAGTGCAAGACAGCGATGACAAGACCACCAGAGTGGGCAGAAATATATGGAGTCAGAGGCACCATGGGAGGTGGAAAGGAAGGATCTGAACCAAGTGAGAAACCAGACTTTACCAATTCTCTCAAATGTGGTTTGATACAAAATGACTGGAAAATACTGCTTAGAGGTCTTCTAAACAAATTTTTCTTTATAGATACTGCATCTATCACATTCCAGGATGTGGCAGAATGTCAATTACTATCATAAATGTGTTTGTAAACTGCCACACAAGACCATGCCTATCACGCACAGGGAGCCATGTACTTCCACTGATGAACTACATCCACTCTGTGTTTTCTTTCTCCTGTTAGCCCTGTTTCCAAGCTTTCTAAACTTCATTGTTACGAAGATCCAAAGCCTCCAAATTCTCAGCCAAAATAAGCTCGGGATCAGTTGAAAACCATCAGATCTCATTCCAACTGCATGCTTCAGCTTAAATATGTTTTTTCTTCGTGTGTGTCTCTGATTACAATATAGTTATTGGACATACCCAGAAGTGCTTTCCATCTACAAGCTCTGCGTGCAAGTGCCAGGCACATCCTAACTTCTGACGCACAGGGTTTTCTGTTTCTCCTCTCTTTCTACCCATTGGTTTCCATGTGAGCAAAACCTAGGCCAGAGAGGGAGTTGCAGCAAGCTCTAGACAAGTCCTTGAGCTGGATGACTGAGCAGAGTCTGGGCTTCAGGGTGGGCCACTGACATAGGTGTAAAGTCTCATGTTCATTTGGTCTCTGTTTTACTAGTCTAAAACATACTATACTTCTCCTCTTTGTTAGAATCTCTGTTCATCTGATAGATCTCTGCTGCACACACCCCAGATTGAATTCACCTTTCTTCCTCATGAATTTTGCAAAGTGTAATATATAAGGTCTAAAATAGCCTTGTACAGTGCTTCTAGTGTCAGTATCATCTGAAGTATCAGCATCATCGCTATTTTTTAAATATGCATGATGTTAGTGGTACATATTCATGACCTCAATTCATGACCTGAATTCAGTATTCATCCACGGTTTTGGTTGATGACAAAATGTTTCCCTTCATAATACATGTAAATTTGTTTTATTCTGTTCCAAAAAATGAGGAGGAGCAAGCTGATTCTTATTTTGAGAAAAAGAGCTGTATGCTCTTTTTTCCTGCCAGGTCACAGACTGAATATGCTGGATTTAGCAAGGCCTCAGACAGTGGGAGAAAATTATTGCACATGGCAAGCAAGCCACTGAAATATTAATATAATAACTTGAACTCTGTTCCTGCTGAAAGTTCAAAGAGAAAGAATAAAAAAAAATCTCACCAAAACGTACAAACTAACTTCAGTAAAAAGTCTGCTAATATCAATTAGAAAGTTCATAAAAATTTGGCAGAAAAATGAGAGATACAAAGGTCATCAGCTTTACCCAGAAAAGTCCTGTCTTGTTCAGCTTCAAAACACATTATTAATTGTCTGAATGCTGACATAAGAAACAGAAAAGAAACTGAGATTTACTCCCTAAACATAACTTCACAGTGAAAAGTTGTATTATTGTCTTCAAATTGGGATATCTGGGAATGTGCTTCAGTACCACTGTACAGATCCAGGGTGTTTCTTGACTTGATTTGCCTTCAGTTTGGAGGATGGGTACCAAATTAACCCACAAAGCACTTCAAACTCTGGGCTAGGTGTTTATGGCTTGTTTAAGGTTGCTAAAAAGACATCCCTCTTAAGGAAAAGTGCAAATGCTTTTCCTCATATTTCCTGCCTGTCTACTCAGGAAGGAAAAACTCAGATTGAAAGGCAATATTTCTAGCACCTTCCACACAAAGAAAACCCCATACAGCTCTCTGTAGCCAGGTATCTTTCCTGTATTTCTCACCATAAAGCATAAATTCCATTCACTGCTATCCATTCAGGGAAAAACTTTAAATCCTGATTTTTTTGAAATGCATTAGAAAGTAAGTACTCTGCTGACCATCACTTGTAATTTTTTGCACATGTTCTAAATGTAGTCAAAACATCCGTAATTTAAAGCTGAATAGCTTGAGTTCTCAAAGTATTTTCCATAAATAACCTTCAGAGAAAAAAGCATGGAACACAATTCAACAACTTAAATAGCCACCCAATTTTTCTGCTAGAAGGAATAGAAATTGAGTCATGATAAAAGGACATTTTGAAAGCCAAGCTGTAACTGGCTTCCAGCTTTGGGCCTGATAGCAAGAAAACCAGCCTAACAGTGGAAAAAAACAAGATAGATTTCACTGACCCACCCAGTTACATCACTCCGTACCACTTAAAAGTAAAGATGTTGCATATTTTAAATATACAAAATATCTGCAGATTCTTCCAGCTTTATTATCTCTGTAGCATTATTTGTTCAGTAAAAAAAAAAAAAAGAGGAAAGTAAAGAAGAATTGTACAGTTCTGCTTCTTAGATATCCTGCTGTACTACTTCTTGTCATTTGTTTAGGTTATTTGCAATATTGTCTTAATGATGCAGAGGGAGGTATACATGCTGCCCTTGAAGTGAGTCTGAGATACTGATTTATTGATTGATTTCTAAAATGCACTTATCTAACAAATTCTGAGTGCATGTTTAGAGATTAAAATATAAATAGACACTTGCGATCACACTCATCCCAGCATCACTCTGGCAATTTTTTGAGTTAGTAGATGAATCTTGATCTATGCTCCAAAGGTCAACAAATTCAAGTTCTAATGATGGATGGGAATGTGCAAGTTAAACAGCTGTAGACTCTCTTGAAATACAACCTACTTAGTATTTACTTGTGCTGTGGTTACTTAGTTTACAATGTGTAAGTTTCCCAAAAGAATTCACTATAGTTTTGAGCTAATAGGGTATGCAATAGGGTGTGAAAGGTAAAATATTATGTATGGGTCCGTTGCTCCTGCAGAAGCATGCAGGACCATGCTAGGTACCTTATGCCTGGGTCAGACACATAAATGCAGGCAAGGGAGCCCACGGCTCATAGCAGGACAGTGTCCCTAGAAGATACTGCATGATGTACTAGGGCTGTGAGCAGGGGTGGAGACACCAGAGACACTGAGCCAGGAAAAGCTGGATATAATTGACTATAGCTGAACCAGTTAAAAAAAAGCCCTTCGACACCTTCCCGGCCTTTCTTCAGCATGGAACATTAACATTTAGAGTCCTGTGTTTAATAGGAAAACTTATCTCAGCTCATACAAACTTGACAACTGATGCAAATCAGAAGTAAGGGCGACAGGCCAGGCTTAATGCATTCTTCATCTGGTTCAGATGAATCTGGCCACTACTTTATAGACAATAGGTAAGATTCAATGCTCTTAAACATTTGTGATTTTGAAAACAGCTGGATGAGTTAAGATTTGAGAGTAGCCTTTACCTTGAGCCCCATTTGTTTTCATTAGTCTGTATTAGATGCTCTGCTGCAGATTTACAGATTCTGACGGCTTCCCTCCCATAGTGTGATAAATGAGCCTCACAGCTTATAACTTAGCTGTTGAGCCGAGATGGCAGAATATCCACCCCAAAGAAAAGACATGGAATCAGCAGGTCACGGAAAATAAAGGATGTGGAATAAACTGAGTCAAGGCATCGCTAAAGCGTTCTCCACTTGCCTCAGAGTCTGAAGCTGCCCTTCTGTGGTGGAGGATGCCTGCTCACACTGCCTGCAAGAAAGAGATTCCCATAGGAATGTCTCCCTCCATGTTTCCTGTAGTTCCAGGAGGTTCAAAGTGCATCCTGACAACAACACTATGCACATAAAATGAGTTCATATCACTATTTTTAGGATATAATTAGGAACATATGCTTACTTACAAACTAGACACATAGAGGGTATTCATCGCAAACTTTACCACAGTGTTAGAAAGAGAAAAACATCACAGATTGGCACAGAAAATTTTGTATATAAGCAGGACAGCGCTGACTTCCATATGATTAATAATTCATATATTTTATCTCATTCAAGGCATTTCAGAAAGTGCATTATACCTATATTTTCTGTACAGTCAGTAAATTTTGTAGCTCTTAAAACCCATGAAATGAAAAATAGGCTTGAAAAGCCATAACACTATCAATACATTAATATTTATGTAGCTCTTTTCATGACAAACATTCCAAAGTGCTCTCCAGTAAAAGAAAGTGAAATAAAGCATGAACAGAATGCAGATGACTGCAAGTCAAAAGGTCACTTAAAAAGACAAATCAAATGAATCTGTTTGGCAGAGGGACTGGCCAAGTTCACCCAGGTAACACGTGGAAATCCTGTGTTCTGCTCTAAAGCCCTGGCTAGCCAAGTTTTAAGAACAATCTGTCAAAAATCAGAAAACAGTCATAACAACTGAGGTGGACATGTTGAGGCTGTTTCAGTTCAGTCAGATAAGTAGGTGGTGTACCAAAGCATAAGGAGTACTTCTTTCCTTTGGCCGTTTACATAACTCAATTAACGTGGCTTTGCAACACCAAATGTAAGTAAAGATAAATAAGCTAATAAAAATGCAGTCTTTAGAACTTTTTTAAAATTTATGTTAGAGTACAGTTTTCTTCACACATCCCAGCAGCAAATCATTGGTATAAATTATGCTAATTCCTTACCATGAGGCAGTCATTCATGAGTGAAAAATAAATGTAGAGGACAACTACTTTTTAATGCATACATACTGGTTCTCTAATAGTAGGTTGTCTTTAGCTAATTTCCATACTGTAATTTTTTTTAAAAAGGATTGTGTTTCACTCAAAACTATCCTTCAAATTTGATGAGTTTCTTCACTGCCTGATAAAGCTTATGAATAAAGAGAAGAAACAAACTCGTGCCTACTTGGGACCATTAGCGATCACAGGAAAAATGAGCAAGTTTCATTAGGTGAGATTAGAAAATTGAGCCTGTTTTCCTAATTTGGCAGTATTGCATGACAGAGGGGTAGGTTGCAATGCTGAATGTTCTCATTACATAAAAAGTCTCTAGATTGGAATCTGGAGTTTCTGTAGCTATTGGGGGATTGTAGATGGCTTGTCTCTTTGAAAAGTTAGTCACACCAGAGGTCATTAATCAAAGGAATGCATCCATGAAATGATTAGGTATGTTATTTGAGGCCAAACAAAGCTCTGTTTTCTAACAGAATTAATATTGTGGCAAGAAAGAGAAAATCAGATTTGAGTTTATGGCTTTGTATGCTTATTGTTTTAAAAAAGAAGTTATCTTTTGTATTCAGTTAATGACAGGCATTATGTTTTCTGCTTTTAACTAGCAAATGAACGTTCCATTTTTTATAGGTATCTGTTTTTCATATTCAACTCTCTTACTAATATTATACCATTTTGTTTGAGCAGTTAGCAGATTTATTCAGCAGCTTCGCAAAATCCCACTGAAATTCACAGGGGAACAGGATCTATTCATTTTAACTGAGAATATTTTAATGATTCTTTAGCTACACATGAGCTCACACTAGTTTTCAAGTCTGCACGCTGTGTCAATATTGACTTTATAGCCATCATGAGACAGTCAGAACTAAAACCAAATATAATCTCATTTGAACTACAGACTCATCTTTCACAGCTGTAGCCTTATTTTTCCTGTACCAGTTACCCCCTTTCCATCCTGTGGAGTTTGTTAATGCATCCTGAAGATATCTGTAGTACAGGGTTTACCCATAAAGCATTTTAGAAACACCTTGCTTTTAGTAAAAGGATAATAAAGGGATTAATAACTATTTTGATTCAGTGTTATCAGGGCAATTTATTTTTACAAATAAGGTACGCTGGAGATGTAGAATCTAAAGGACTATTTGGTATACTATGATTTTAATATAGACCCTATCAAGGCTATAGAATATACACTGAAGTATATTGTTTACTGAAGTAACCCTCTGAGATCTGAAGGAATTCAAGGGATCAGATGCTTTGGTTAACCAAGGTGACTCAGACAAGAAAGAGAGAGAGACAGAAGCTATTTCTTTCCACAAACACACAAAGTCACCTGTTTTAGAGGTCAGTAATTACTATAAATTATCCACATACATGTAATACAAAAAGCAGGTAATATTTTGTATTTGAATTTTAAATTCTGGATCTACTTTGGGTTCAGAAGTTCCATTCGAGGAGTTTTTCATTTATGCTCTATTTAGGAAAAACTGTGAAGGCGAGTAAACAAAAACAGAAGTACTAATGAAAAATAACATAGCATGTCAAATCTGGATCCAGGTGAACAGTAGATGTGCTATACAACTGTGCAACAGCAAATACATATGGTAGCAGGTCCCCTCCATAACAGAATTTTTGAGGGCAAGGGGAGAGCATGAAGAAGAATGAGGAAACTACATCCACCTAGCATTTTAGAAAGATCTGTATCACTATTTGACACCCTTGTCTGTTAGCCTAACACTATAAGAACATGGCTATACCTAATGCAAGATCTGATATTCTTTAGTTGGGAGACTGCATGGAAATTTCATGCACTAAAATTAAAGGCAAAATAAAAATCAAACTCCATTGGCACAAGAAGTTTGCCAAACTTTGGACCCTCAAGGCTTGCTTACATAATCAGTGAATTTACACATGTGAAAACGGCTGAATCTTTAGAAAAGTTTTACTTAAGGATTGCCAATTTTAAAAGTGTCTCTGTTATTTAACGATAATATATCGAAGATTCTTCAGAACCACATCCAATAATGGAAAAAGGCACGTGCAGTTTCTGGCCCCCAAGGTGGACTGAGACAGTGAGGTGATCTGTCTCTAAGGCCCTTGTCATCCACAGAATAAGGCAGGCACCTCAGGCTGGTTGCACTACATGCTGAGCAGGAAAACACCTCAACTTAGCTAATACAAAAAGCTGAAGATAAAGATGTGCCTGTGCCTATAATCCCACCCTTTTCCAGAGTTCGGATACCTGCCAAAAGGTTGCAAGGAACACCTCCATCTGTTCAAGATCCAGAACTTCCAGGATTTTCTCTTAAACAGGAGAATTTATTTCTTTTGAATAATGACTGCTAGAGAATAATGTGGTGCTCACCTTTTTATGTAGTAACCTAGGGGCCATGACATTTATCCAGGCAGTTGGTTTAATCTGAGGTTGATGGTTCAAACCTACATCCTTTTGAAAGAAGTCCTTACCCAACACTTCTAGGCTGGGCTGGGAAGAGGGTAGAGAAAGTCTCCTCCTGTCTTCTGCGAGTTATGTAGAAAGGAGTGTAAAGTTCGTGCAGCCAGACAGAAATCACAAAAATAAGTGGTTGTGTAGCCAGAGCTTAGGGCATTCTCTTGAAAAAAGGAGTACTACTTACTAATGTCTGCTCCTGAGATGGTTTGTGGACTTTTTTACTCAGTGATTGTGTAATGTAAAACGAAAAGGTAGTCCTAGAGCAGGAACTGCAATATAATGAAATTTTTACCTTGCTGAAACAAGAACTAAAATATATGGGTATTTATTTACCTTCTGTTCCTTATTGCACTCAATTAGCTTGCAATTTCTATGCTGTGATGGGATTCCTAGAAGTGCTATTCCAGAAGACCAAAAGCAGTAATACAGAGTTTGAAAAGATCCACTTAGCACTTGATTTATTGCAAAATCCATATTCTAAGCTCAAATCCACAGGGTAAATGAGATGTGAATTCAGGGGATGGGGTGTTCCCACTTGGAAAGCACCAGCACATATCACTCAGCGAGCATTTCTCCAGAGTAACTGAGCCCCTCTGCTGTGCTATCTTTCTACTGGGATAATGACTGTCAATTTTCTTGGCTGTGTATGTATGTTACATTATATTTCAAGAGCATAATGCTATATTTGAAGAGCAGGCTCAAACACATCCTGGAAGCCAGTTTGGGTTACCTGCCATGCTTCTTACATGCAGTCACATTTTCAAGCTGTGTGATCATCTTGGAAGTGCACCAGTTATGGTTAGCAGAAACAAGTTAAGATGGCACACTTTGCCATGAGGAATTCATTCAGATATATTCAAAATGTACACAGGTATTTAAAATGATGTGTCAATAAAGGAAGGGATAATTCATCACTATTAATCCTCAACATACCAAGGCTGAGCTATCTGATAGCTAAGAATTGCAGGCCCCGGCTTCTCACCAAAGTTTCGCCACATTTCCTCTGGGAGCAGATTCATCCAGGATGGAACTGAAGGGCTCCAAACCTGACTCTGCAGAAACTAATGAAAACAAAGCATGATAGTTTTTCTGTAAGTAAATGGTGTTTCTGGGAAATGTTCAAAAATATCTGCCTAACTTATCAAGAAATAAACTGAGAAGCCCCCTCCATCTTTGGAAATACCTGCATAGTTTTACAGCATCATCTGGAATTTATTTTTTACTCATTAAAATTCTGAGTGTAATGTGAACATAAACAACTTTTAATATTCTATATATCAGCTCCATGTGGGAAATAAAAAAGAAAAAGAGATGCAACTTGTATAATGCACATAAAAATACTCAGGATATCCACCCAGTGTTCTAAGTGGAAGGGCATGAATCGCAGAATTATTGTTAGAAGTTTGCCTGAAGACACTCAGCAGAGATGTGACTGAGAAAAACGGTATTTTTCAGTAACATAATGTAAGCTTTAGGATCTGGAGACTCCCTGCTTACTAATTAAAAACTTATGCTTTAATGCTCTCTCCACCAGCATTAGACCATACTCAGTGAGATAGTGACCTATTTAATTTGGCTCCTAGCATCAAGCCTGAGCACACTTGCAAGCATCAGATGATGATCTTAATGGCTCAGTTTTTTCTATCAGAACCGTTCACTTTCGATTTCACATCTGTCTCACACATTTCTCATCCCAGCCCAGAATGCGTAAGAAAAGGATGTCTTCTATTCCAGCAGGATGGATGGCTGAATGGTAGCGGAAACAACCTGGCACAAAAGATCCATGTTAGCAGAGTCACAGGGACAGCTTTTCAGGAGGTCGGACTAGCTGATCTAATCATCTCCTTGAGCTTTTAGCTCTCTGAAACAGACATTAACTCCTTAATGTTTAATGTATGGGTTTTTTTAAGTTTCTAAGCTTGTGTCTCCCCACTCTGAAGTCAATTTCCAAACTCCATTACATTTGGTGGATGCTGGATTGGGACCTTAAAATTTAATTTTAATGGTTAAACCTGCTGCTTTAAAGTGAACACTTACTTTCTTATCTGCTGAAAATTCTAATGCCTCTCCATAAAGGAACAGAAATGTGCTCCTTTTATGATTAGGCAGATTCATAAAGATCCTTATGAAAGCTGGATTTTTTTTAATGGGAAAGCAAAATATCTTATGCAGTGAAGTTTACTCAGCAATGTATATATTTTAGATATAGCCATTTAAACTCATTTTTAGACTAAACATTTTGTGCTGTCCTCCAGCTAACTGCTTTAGAGATGAAAGGCACCATAATAAGCTAGTCCCCTTTGCCTTTGAAGGTACAAGTTTTCTTCCCTCTCCACTCATAAATTTAAACCAAAACAAAGAATAATAATAATAAAAAAAAGGACTATGCAAATAGTGTATCTCTTTTCGATGTGGTGCATACATTATACTAGGTTCCTTTTTAATTTTTCTTTTCAAAACAAAAGACACGCTTCTTCTTGTACGTAGGTTGCTGTTGTGAAATGACATGAGTCCAAAGCTCCAGAGCAACCTTTTTCAAAAGTCCTTGAAAAAGCCTTTATAATTTCCCTTGACTATTGATCTACATCTTTCTACTGACTTAAGTCTAATATATATTAGCAGAACATGAAAGAGATTTTTGAAATTGCAGGTGCAAAATGTTTAGCATAACCTTGAGTTTTATTGCACAAGACTCCTCATTCTGGGACAAAACATGTTTTCATGTATAAGTGATCCCAAAGCCCCTCTTTTTCCCTTGCTGTCCTTTCCTCATATCCTTTAATCATAAAAAATGCAGGGGGAAGAAAAGCTTTCAGAACTCCCTGTGGCAGAATAAACTAGAGCTGAACCTTCACACGATTATTCCAGAGTGAGTCATTTAAGCATGGGACTGCTTCATAAACTTCAGGGACTCCATCTGCATGTGAATATTGATTCCCCTCACACAAACGGTTCATCCTTTTATGTTGTTTTTGTACGAATTTGCCCTCTAGAGAATTGATTTTTTTTCGTGCTTCAACCGGGTGTTTCTGCTGCCCCAGTCAAAAACATTTCTCTTAGCTGAATCAAATGGAGCAATGAGAATGTGTAGCTCTCCCCCACCCTCCACCCCCTGCCCTTCTCCCTCTCCCAAGCATAAACAATTCACATTTCCTTCCAAGGAAAGAGTGAACATTTGACCTTTCTTTTAAATCATCAGATAAGCAAAAGTGGTTGTGTGTGGGGGGGGGAGAGGGTGCAAATATCCATCAAACAATTTAAGTTACCAAAAGTAGTTAAGGGCAGTGTTTCCTAAGTAAATTGGACCTCAAAGTACTCCTTGATCGTTCAACCAAGGGTTATATTTTGGTTCTCATAATTCATCCTAAGGCCATGCTCACCAGCTGCAGAGAAAACTTACACTGTATGAATTTGACCCTATAGCCTTTACTTACACAAGGAAGTGTCTAGCAGAAGTTAGTGGAAGTGCCCACAAGAGATGTAGTTTGTCACAGGCACTGGCATTTCAGCAGTGGATGCTGTCTGCGTAAGAGGACTGCACGCATGGCAGAACAGGCTCATGTCCTGAAGAGTGACGGAGAGAGCAGGGTTTTTTTTAGAGTTTCCTGAGATGATCCCATCAGAGGAAAGTATGTGCCCCTTTTTCCCCCCTCCACCAAAAGCTGGCATGACAGTATTCCATGAACTACAGACTGATCATCACAGAAATATTATGCTTTCACATAACTCCACTACTCTGATGATAGAAGTTTCTTTTTTAATACAATAGCGTAATATAAAAATGCCTTATTCTCTCCGTCATATACTTCTTTTACTGCAGTGATATCATCTGTGTTAGATTATACTGGTACGGGATGCTGTGATGACACAATAAAAAGGGGCATCATATTACCATGACTTAGTCATATACTAAAAAGAAATATGAAATAGTTCAGTTGGTTACCAAGCAGTTCTTTCAACAAAGGATTGGAATATGGCTGCTGCATATCATAACTGAGCCTTATCAGTTGAGCTATATGTAGGATGCAGTGAAAAATAATAGGCTCTATCCTAAGTTATTCATTTATTCTTAATTGCTTATCTACACATTTTTCATGAAACCCAAAGTTCACAATGTTTAGAGTAATGTAGTAACATTGTTACCAATGTCTATAAAATAAATATGAGCAGCCTGGAAAAATACTTGTTCTCAGCTTCTAAAATAGCTGATAGTGAACAATCGCTTGGCATAGTAACAAACCCTCTCAGATTCAGATTTCTAGCGGAAAATATAACTACTATGTATTCTTCCCCTTATGGAAAGTTCTCAGACTGTGCAGCTGGTTCATAACGTGTTTCTTTTGGAGACCAGATAAAGAATTGTACAACAACTGTAAAAAAAATATGATGAAGAAAAACTATTAATAGTTACGAGTTTACAGGAAGAGGTGTTTTCTTTATCAGCTTCTCCTTATCTGACCTTTCACAATCAACTAACCAACCTGTGTTTGACTTACTGGTTTGATAAAAAAGGGTTTGTTATGCATGAGTGAAAACTAGGAAAAAATATCTTTGTTTTGTGTGTGGGGGTCATAATTAAACTGCCAATAAATCCAATCTTATGATAAGGATATAATAAACTATCCCTACTTCTCTATTCATCGGATTGCTTTCTAGAGCAAGAGATTACATACCTCTTGGTTTCAGCTTATATGGGCATTTCTCTTGATTGGAAGATACGGTTAAATGCTATGTGTTTGCTCTTCAGTGACAGGTGGAACATGTATGTGCGTGAGTGGATATGTGCAGGCAGCAGGTTCAGTTCAAATAGCAATGCTGCCTGAATAAATGCAAATACAGTGGTGTCTGCAATGGGTATATTCAGCAGTCCTTTTTTACCTGTCAAAGCTGATGTAATCAGTGCATTCTTTTTTTGGCAGATCTAATGTTTACAGTATCATAGATTGACATTTACCTGACAACTCCTGGATCTCTTCCAAATGTCTTTCTTTATTTTCTACTGACATTTCAACTATTGATTTGAAATTCTAGCACAATATTAAATGACTAATTGCTGCAAAACTTCCAGTAAACCTCAAGCTTCACTGAAAAGTATAGCTGACCTTTGTTTTCAGAATTGTTTTTAAAACAATTTACTGCTGGCTTTCCCAATTAAGCAGGCAGAAATGGAGCCTCATAAAAACCTGTCTTTCTATTGCAGTGTTCTTCTAGTGCCAACCTTTCATTAAAACAAACAAAGAAAAAAGGATAAACTGCTATAATGTCCAAATTTTCTGAGCTGGAATTTTAATTGTGCTTCTGACTGCCTGGGGATTCAGAAATTTCAAACTCAGCCCTCAGGGAATTGTCCCACTGGTTTCACAGCTTGAAAACCTGCCATCTTGAGTGATGCATAAATTCACTTCTTTTGGCATCAGCCAAGTGTTTCCCACTTTCTCTAAAGGCCACTTTGGTGTCTGTAAACTTTGAGTTATTATGGACATTGCTAAGGTTTGAGAGAAGGAATTCCTACTCACGTACAGGATGTAACTGGAATCTGGAAGAGATTTTGTCTGAACACTGTGCAATGAGGGAGGAGAACAGGTAAGTCCTTTTTATTCCCAAGGCATTCATTCATTGTGGATAACAGTGAGGGTTATCCAAGCAGAGCTTAAAGTTAGAACTTTTGATGATTTGTGATTTCTGGGATTTTAAATGTCCAAGTCACAAAGGCTTAGTTGAGATTAGTTAATTTGCTACCAAAGTTGCTAGGGGGAACTCTGATACGACAGAAAATGATTTATCTTTGTACCTTACTCAGTGCTTTGGTGCACATCTGGAAGGATGGAGGAGGACATGGTAAAAAGCTGGACAACAACAAGGCAGGCATCAGGTAGAGAGAGACAGTTTCAGGAAAAAGAGCTGGGACTTCCAGCATGGGGCAGCTGGGAAATCTTGGGGTTTTCAGAGAGTTTGGCACTAAACTTGGGTGCCATAAGGGTTCTTAGTAGCACTGTATTTGTGGGAGGAACAGAGGAATTTTCATATTAAATCAGATGAACGGTCCAACCAGCCTTGTAGTACTGGTTGCCATCAGAAGCAGATCAAATGTCTCCTTTCTATACAGGCTACTTCTTGCCCAGCCGCTAGTGCAGGCATCCCCCATGACTCACACAGGTCAGAGAAATCCAGTCATTGCTATTCTAGCTCATTAATCATCTGCTCTCCATTAGCTGATTTGCTCCTTGTTGCACCTTGGGTTGACTGAGCATAGAGCAGAAGAAGCAGGGGAAAAGAGGAGGTGATGGAGATGCTGGAGCAGCACCAGCGCATGTTTTGTCTAGGCTAAATAGCACCTGCCATGCTGGTGGCATTTAGGTGGTGAAAGTGGACAGACCCCCTGTTCACCGACCCCATTTTACCTTGGCACGTGGGTGAGTGGCCTTTAGTTTTGTGTTCCCTGTGTGTACCTTCTGCAAACATGAACCTTGGTGATAAACCAGCATGGTCACCCATAACTCTGAAGATACCCGCCTAACTGTTGAGGTCCCACACCCCTTTCTGGGGCAAAGTATTTGTCTGCGAATCTTTTTCTTTCTCTCCCTTTCAGTAGTGTCAGAATGTGGATTTCAAAGTGTATTTCAGGTATAAAAGTGTTAGCAGAGCTGCTACTGGAGATAACAGCCCCCTTCCTAAAAGCATTATATTAACTTTCCAGGTAATATGATGGCAATTTTCTTCCATTTTTAATAGTTTTATCACACCAAATGCAAGATGCTTCTTCCTCCTTTGCTATCACTCTCTTTCTCTTGGCCTGTTCAGGACTTGAAGTTTTAAGTCTTCATTTCTGCTGTTTATGATTTTAATGTTATTTGGAAATGGAGACTTTTTTCCAAAGCCTGCATTCTGGCAGAGAATCCAGGCAATTGACATGTTGACTATAAATGCAGCATATGATTGCAAATGGGAAAAAAACATATTAATTCCCTTCCATATTAGTATTCTGGGACTGCTCTCTCTAGGTTTACTGTAGAGAATGACATTTACCTGAATCTAATACTCTGTCTCCTTTTTTCTAAGTGCACTGCAGCTAGGGTTGCCCAAAGAGAGAAGAACAAGTAATTGAACAAAATGCATATAGACACACATATTCATGTTTTAATTGAACCTAAAAACCAAACCTGCTTTGAAGTTCATTTTCTGATTGCTTTCACATCAGGGTATAAAGCCTAAATTTGTGCTGCATCTGTCCCGATTCTTCAAAAATAACCATTTACACATAGCACTACTTTTAACCCACTTTTGCATAAATCATTATAGTATGTGCTCTCTGCTTTGATGTCCGCCCTCTGACACTTCCAACTGTCTATTTATTCAAGCTTCTGTTTTCATCAGGACCAGAGCCCAGGGCAGATACACATTAGCAGCTTCCTGGCACTGTCCCATTCTGTAGTCCTTGAGAATGCAACAGAGCATTTAGAAAAGAGTGAGACATGACACAATAAAGATGAGGAATTTGAATGACATATGTCCTACAGCAGTTAGGCACAACAAGATGCTTGGGGAGAACGTCAGAAAGCGCATCCTGCTGTGCCGCAGTTCTGCAGGACATAGGTAAGGTTTCACCCTTATCTATAAATTACCTGCTGTTTACACTTCTGTGTCGCTGTTTTGCTGTTCATTAGTGCAGCTTCTCAATAGAATATTGACAGCACTGTGGAATGAATCTCCACAACATTTTCAATGCAAGGGCAAACATTTAACTTATGAAGAGAGAAAAGAACTAATACTTGCTTGCAATATAGTCAGGGTGAGAATAATTATTTCATTACAAAGTGTAATACGCCAACCAGAAAATAAATGCTCAGTGTAGAAATGACACATGAAGAGCAGGGTTTGCATTAATACCCCCGCTAAAGACCCTTGTCAGTGATCCATCACTGAAGAATGGATGCATTTACTCATTGAGAACTGCTAACATTTATTTTATTATTGCTATTAGGAAGAAGGAGTTAGGAAAAAAGACCTACTCTGGATTTCAACTGGTATAATCAGTTTTATGTCTTTCCCCAACAATGACTGACATACAGTGTTTCAGAAGATGGGAATACCCCTTCTTTTATCATCACATGTGTTGATCTAACAGTGCTTCAAGAATGGTCACTAGGAGAAATTGTCTTATGCTATATTAAGATTTTGCATGACATTCTGTAATCCTTGTTATTAGTATTATTATATGTGATACAATTTTTAAATCCTTTCTATCTGCTTGCCCTCATGGGCTTCTGATTTGGTGACTTTAATTGCTTAAACATACATAGACATTTCCTTGCAGTGAACATAAATGAGAAGATTAGATTTATTAAGCCAGAATAAAGGTCCAACTAGTCCAGTATCCTCTCTGCATTGGTGGCATTTATTCCTCTTTTAGATATATTAATTTCATCATATACTCTTTATTTTGAAATAGCATAGGCAAGAGAAATTGGTTAGTTTTTATCATTGTGATTTTTATTTTAGAAAAACAAAGTTTGTAAAGAACATATAATCATTAAGTTTATAAGTTGATAAAGAATAGTGATCAAGAAAGATCTTTCATTTTGTAATTATAGGAGTTGAGAACAATTTTTAAAAATAACTTAAAATACTGTTGCAATTTTATAATTCAAAAAAGCAACAGTTTTTCTTTGAATTCCATTCCTGTTTCTCAGAAGAAGAAAAAAAAATTAACCTGAAGTACGAAGTTTTAGTCCAGAGGAACATTTTTACAACTGACATATAAAGCCCCAGAAAGAGATGTTTTACAGTGGAAATTCTGACACAGCCCTAAGTCCACTGAGTCACAGAAACAAATACTATAATACATGTAGTTTCATAAAAACTAATGGTAGGGTCAAACCTGAACTGAAGGTAACTAGCAAGTGCCTCTACTGTCACGAGACAGTGACAATACCTGCCTTACGTCTGCTGACAAAATGTCCTCTGAAGTTAATAAACCCACCAAATCCAGTGGGAGGCCTGCTGCATACGCACTGCAGGCTGTGAGCCGTGGCCTGTCACGTATGAGGAGACACTTCTTGTCCCAAAGCATCAAGGCTCTGACAGCAAACTTTTAAAAGGACTATTCATAGTATGCAAGAGCCTCTCAGTCAAAAACAGCTGCATGGTTAGCCTGGCACAGCACCTCTCAGTCCGGTCAGGAAAACCTCCACAGAGGTGTTGTCATAGCAGTCTGGTCCTCTTTTTTTCTGGTACCCTGAAACCTCTCTATCCTTTATACCAAGTACATATGTCAGGATAATTGAGTTATTATAAATAAGCACTCCAAAGAAATTATTACAAACTGAAGAAAATATGAAATGTTAGTCTTAACTATGAAGGAGAAGTCAGCATGGTTTGTGAGTACTTTCTTTCTCTCTCTATAGTCATCCATATCATCAAGCTCTGTAAAATTCCCAGAACAGAAATTTCATCCTAAAAGGCTAATATGTTTGCAATTAGTGAGATATAAATTAAGAACTTCTCTCTAAAGTCATTACTATGATTCATTCTTTTAATCAGTTGGTGCAAATTGTGTTCAGAACCTTTGAATTTTTATTTAATGGAAAATTGAGAAAGACATTTGTTATCTCTGTTTCTATCATTTAGTTTCAAAGTGTGATTTTGAGTTAGAGACCTCCATGTAGTACAGTGCAACGGATCTGAATGTCTCTGAATACATTAATTCAGAGATTTTCCATGTACAAATTTAGCACCTGATACTTCTCCCTAAGCTAAAAAAGATTTGAACGTAAAACTGTTCAATTTCTGTAGGCAATGCAAAGTTCTCAGTAATGAACCTACGCAAGGTCATTCAGCTGAGCTTTGTGTTCCTTAAGCTCTTTCAACTTTTGGCATGCTTCTCCATTAAATTTCATCTCAGGGAAGAGTGAGTTCATAATAGATGGCATATATACCATTTCTAACCAAACATTAACTTAATGATCTATTCTAAGACTAATATGCTTAAATCTCTCCAGAAAATCTAATACAAATTACAGTGATTCCTGGAAAAGAGAATAAGGGATACACACTTTCAAACTGTTGTATAATTTTGGTACCATTTGCTTACTAATTGGGAGCCAGCTCCAATAAAGAATATAGGTCCTTACAAGTAAAATGTTGCAATACCTCATTGCCTGGTTCCCAGATGTAATCCTGAATCTTGTGCTAGTGGTCAGGGCTTTCTGAGCAGTATCCTGGGCCACTCAGGTGTTTCAGAAAGGGAATCCAAAAGCCTGCATGCAAAAAAGTGATTTGGAAGCAAATGCTAAGGACTATGGGGAGTACTAAGACACTCCACCTCCCTCTGGAGATAGTGCCTTTACCTAGGGCTTTAGGCAGATGTCTTCTCTTTCAGAGAACTGTGAAAAAGTCACAGCATGCTTTTAAAAAAGCAGCAAGAGCAGACAGTGCCAGGCCCCTTTATTCAATTATGTTTGTTGGTGAGAGATGATTTGTTTTAGCTCTCCTCTTAACTTTCATATTAACAAGATTAATTAGGGCATGAGTCATGATATTCAAAACTGGAATCAGGTCCAGATTTTTAAAGGATTGCATATAGGTCTTCAGATCTGGGAATTATTTTCTGGATGCTTTAGCAATAATGGGCAGATGAAATTCAGATCCACTTTTTCCTCAGTTAAGGTTTTAGGTTCAGGACTGTAGACCTAAATTTAATCAAAACTGTTTCAATATTTAGGCTTTTCACTCCCAAAGTAGTTTACATCTTAGTATCTGAACTTCTTTTCTTTTTAAGAAAAAACTTTAAAGCATGCTGGATCTTATTAGTTCACGGTTAACCACAGTCAGCAAGAAAGAACACAGTGCATCCTTTTTTACCTATATGGTTACTGTGCTGTATGCAGCATGTGTAGAGTGAAAATAATTACTAGCATGCCAGATTCCTCTTACAATGACATCTCCATGAATATGTCACATGGCTCTCAAATTTGCTTTCAGACTCAAGCATGTGAAATTTGCGTTCACTCCCATGCAATTTACATGCAAAGGTCTATCTACTTGGTAGGTGATTTTCTAGTGTCAACAGTAATTTTTTTTACCCAGAAAAGATGAGCTATACTTTTAAATCCAGCCAAGTGCTGTTTCTGGTGAAAAGCAGAAAAGAAATCTCCATGGCAATTACAGTCCATCAGCTTTCGCAAGGACTTAAAATAATTGGTTCTGACAAGTTTTTGTTGGAGTTTATGTAAGACACACATATAGTTTATATTGCTTGTTATACAAGATAAATCGGCCTTTCTGTATTGCATTCTTAGGAGTCACTGGCAAAGTACAAAACACACCATGCCTTCAATAGGTCCTTCAGGAAATCAAAGTGGGCAGCATGCACTCATTTTCCTTGGTCACCATCACCAGACTATATTGCCATTTGATAGGAATGGTCTTATGATGAGACCAAAATATTTGCCAGTGGATGTGAAGCTAGAGATTAATAGAATATAATGAATCAACAGAGCTCGGGAAGACCTCCAGGATCAAAGCTGGCAGTCTGAGTCATTTATAATGTTGAGCAGTTGGAAAAGAGAAAGGTTCATTGAAATAGTTTATTTACTTAAGTTTGGCTTTTGGGACTGACTGAGGTATTTCAGGACTAAGAGCTGCTCCTGCTCAGGCCTTGATCCCTGTTACTTTTTGTATCCCCATGCCGTAATGAGGAATACCAAGACTCTGGTATTGACTCCTGGATAGGTGGGAGCTCAGACTACATAACTGAAGTCTAAAGTGTTAGTTAAAACATATTCTGGAGTTCAAGACTGAATTAAGCTGTCTACGCAAACACAGCATAATTGTTGCCTCTAACCTTAATAGTATTATGTTGCTCAGATGCGACCAGTCTAGATGTGTGTGTAGGCCGGTGATGATTAAATGCGCTCCAGTGAAGACGGACTAGTGAATCATCAAAATCAGTCTCTCACCCATCAGTCTCTCAGCCCTTCACGGCTTGCATGGAAGAGCACACAAGCTCCTTGTTGTTTGCCTGTCATGCTCACTTGTCAGGATGAAACCCTAGTCTGAAAGCTGCCAATATTTCATTCCAGAGACTGGTTTCATTTCAGAGTGAAACCTGCCAGGGAAAAGATTGCTTTGTCTGCAGTACAGAAAAGGCGTGCTGGGACTGGAGCTCAGCTGTTTCAAATGTTTGTGTGTACTAGGGCGAGAAGAGTTTGGGTGAGAATTTCATGAAGCTCTCTTTATACTTGAAAGCTCACCAGGTTTAAACTTTTTTGTAAATACACTCTCTCTTTAGTTGAGACTTTCAAGGTTTTCAAAGCTTCATTAGCTTTAATCACCCTCTATTGATCAGGTCATACTCCTGGCAAAATCAACCTGTTAGTCAAATAGAAGTAAATTTTAGCCCTGGTTATGGTCCATTCAGATGTTAAATGGCACCATTAAATATCACAGATGCGGTTTTTAAGCATGCAGTATTGTATTCATAATTCTCAAAGACTTAAAATGCAATCCACCTTTCAAGTGCCTATCAATTGATAAATATTCAGCAAAGCTAACAAGTTTGAATCGTCTCATGATAGTGAATGAGGAAAATAATATAAAACAAAACACTGAGAATAAATACATAGTCCATGATCTGCTTTTGATTGTGTCTATCCATCTGTTACCCACGAGAAAAATAAAGGATTTATCCAGTTTTTGTGTGGTAAAAAGATTGACTAAAATCAGTGATATTGGGAACTCTCTGAGAAGATATATGGCTGCTTTGGGGTAAGAGAAGTCAATGCTGGCCTTATTCCTCTGGAAAGGAACAAGCTGCAGTGCTGTTAGGGTTAAACTTATACATGTATGTATCTTTAGACAGCATGATTTGATCCTGTTACAAAAGAAGTATCATTCTTTTCTGCTTGCATAACTGTAAGCAATAACCGAGTTTTACTTTTATTTTTTATATACCTAGTCACTGTTGAGTATGGATTCAAATGATTTCCACAAAATTGTGAACATTAAAAACAATGTATTAAAAGAAAGTCATTACATATTTGTGAATGATCCAATAACCAAAAAGTAGATGGAAGTCATATCATCCGATCAGCTCTCATTGCAAGGTAGAAATGTTGGATTATACTTCAAAAACAATTAATACTTTATCAACTCATTTTCATAATTCTTCATGTGTTTGCCAATGTGTTTTAATACAAATATATATGTGTTCAAGTTTTCATCATGCTCACAATAAGTGGATATTGACTCCTTCAGAGAAAGACATTAAGATTTATTGACCTCAAAGGTAAATATTAACTGAAGTGAAGCTAAGGCCAAGATTTCTCTTAGGGGACAATTAATCTTGATATCCAGTGAGACAAGAAGTTATCATTAGTATTAATATATACATTCTAACAACCTGGTTCATTACGCACATTGAAAATCAATTATGAACTTCATCTCTTAATCAGCTATAACTGGAAACTTTTCTTGTGCAACACATTTTCCTTTAACAATGTAATCACAAAAAACTGACAAACTCTAGGAAAGGAGATCTGCGTACTAAGAGGTGAACAGTGTCCAGGCAGAATAAAATTCTTCCGTATGTCAACAGGTTTTAGATTGGTATGTACTTCAGTAATGAAACTGGGCACATATAAATCATCTCAGAAAGAAATGAATTAGAAAAATGTCAATACTTTCCTGCAATACTGCATTTCAGTCATCCCTGAGTTAGGAATTTTCTTCCCTCCTGTATCTTTTAATATAACATGCTTCATTTTTACCATGAACTCTCTGGAGACTTTAATTTCATTTTGTTTAAAAAAGATTACTGTTATCAACTGGATTTAGAGGTTAAAAGTACTGGAAAAATGTTTCCAAGAGTATCAATATGAATTGAATGATTAAAGATCTTAAATTTGATAATGTTTGTAACAGATGCAATATTTGATTTGTATTAATGATCTAATGCTTTCCTTTTAGGTCAACGGGAGTCTTAGGGCTATGCAGTCAATAGCTGGAGGACCGAGCCCTACAACCTTTTGAATTTTCAAACTTTTTGGCTCAAATGAAGAAATATTTTCCCAAACATCTCTGGATTTAATATTTGACTGAAAACATATGTATTCAAATTTTATGTTGTATTGATAACTTCTACAAAGTATGTTATAGTGTTGCTGTTATCTCATTAGATGATTTACATAAATAAACAATTATAAATAATGAATATTAAATGTGTTGCATATAACATTTGAAATTCACAGTTCTTGGGATGTTAATTACCTCAGTTACAGTTGCCTGACTTATATATAAATTCCATTTCCAATTGTACATTCATTTTAATACTAGCAACTTCTATGATTTGCAGACCAAAGCTATTTTACTGAAGAAATTAATGAATAATTCTGAATAATTAATATATTAGAGAATCTTGCAACCTGTTTCCAAACTATGAGCAAACAGCACAAAAGGCTGTATTCTTTGAAGGAAGCTGAGCAAATAAAAAGTAAATAGAATGTGTTCTTCAGATAAAGAAAGCCTCTGAGATGAGTTAGGATTTTAAGGATGTAGGACGTAGTTTGGATTTGACATTACCATAGTCTGAAATCATGCAAAAATAACTAAGGGCTATATAAAATGCAAATATATGACATAAAAATAAAATTTTAGGCATTTGAGGAAGATGGCAGTAAGTTTGACTTAGAATGATAGTTATCTTTCATAATGAAGGACAGTTTGGGCTATAACAGACAGGATGACGTGGGTTCATTGTCTCTTTGTCTAAAGCACTTGCATGATTTACCAAGAGATCTCTGTGCCACATTCCCCCCACCTCTTTTTTCTAGTATAAATAACAGCTTGGGATCAGCAGAAGCAAGTGATATTTCTGATGAAAGATTTTGTGACAGGAATAAAATCATCACTCCCGACCTCAATGGAGCTGTGTATAATTTGACCAGTGATCAAAATCCAGAAACTACTTTTCATTAAAATTGTCAAATTATACTCTATTTGGAGTTGAAAAATAGTTCTAAATGCAATCTTTAGCTCATAGGAAAATAATTTCAAGTTTGACCATCTAATCCATTTTTGTAGATAATCAGATATGTTGTTTGCAGTAAGTAGATAATTTTTTGTTCACAGATAATTCACCAGAACAGCTATGTCACCAGTTGAATGTATTAGCTGACAAGGTTCCATTATTACAGCATTATATGCAATATATTCAATGCAGTAAATTCACTAAAAGTGGACTGAAGAACAAAGAAATTATATGCTTCTGTTAATTAGTTCATAGAGATAAAAAAAGAAAAAAATATACTTGCAAGATATACCTATCAGATTATTTAATTATTTTGGTCACCACTGGGATATTGAAATGAAAAATTTGCTGCATATTACGTTACATGTGACAAAAAAATTGTACACAAAAAAATCGAATCATGTCAATTCATCAGCACTAAACATGTTTAAATAGTTTTTTCACATAATTATTTAATCAGAAGTGTACCAGTTATTACCTAAATTGCTGTTATGAACATTTTTGAAAGTGTAAAGTGTTGCATACTTATAATACAGGCCAACTGAATAGCTCCATGGACAGAAGTTAGTGGGACTCACAGTGTGTTTGCATGCATCTGTCTTTCCTTAAATGCTCCAAAGACCACTGAAATAAAGGAAATCTCCTCATTACTGGGCTTTAGATTCTAGATTTAAAAGGTCTACCTTTGGATTTGAGCACGGAATCAAAGATATGGCAGTTCTTGCTAGAAAACCACCAAAAATACTTATGAGTCAAAATTCATAACTAGCCCACCACATTAGGCCTAGTTCATATGAAAGACACAGCAGCATTATTCAACAACATTCCCAAGATATCTTACATCCTTTGTTTCTCTTTGTTTTGTTGCAAAATTCAAATAATTTAGTATCACCTCAGTTTTCACAATTACTACTTTTGAAATGCATTGCTATTATTACTTTCTTCTTTAGTCTGCAGTGTACTGACATGAGCTTTAAAGTGAGTCTCTTTCTACTTTCAGCCTTTCCCTCTGTTTCCTCTTCTTCATCTACAGGTTCAAGTTTCTCCTTTTCAAAACCAAACTTGGACTTTCAGCCGTAACCATCAATACATATTCTTTTTTGTTTCAACTGCAGTTTACAACTGCTGTCAGACATTCTCTCTTCCCTTATTTTAAAGCCACCTTAAAGCCATGCCAGTCTCTTTCCCCTCTTCACCTATTTCAGGGGCACTGCACCAGTTCCTCTGCTGACTTCTTTAATGACCTTTTCCTCTGAAAAGCCAGGTCTTCCACTTCAGGTCCTTCTTCTAATCCTACTAAAATGGTGGTATATCTTCTTAATATCTTCGTGGATGTCTAGCAATCACCTCAAATCCCTCCTCCCCCCCTTTCTCTTTACACCCCATAGGTCTGAAAGACCCTTTCCCAAAATTTGAGTAGCAGCCTCTTCCTTCCAAATCCCTCCTTAGTCTCTTTGCTATGACAGATGCAAGAGTTTGGCAGGAGGCGAGAGGCTCATTGAATCGTAGGGAAACCTGGAGGTTGTCTAGTCCAGCCCCATGCTCAAAATCAGCTTTGAAGTTAGACCAGGCTGCTCAAGTGTTTAACCACCAGTGCAGGGAAGAAGTTTCCCCTCATGCCCAGTCAAAATTCCCCTGGTTCTATCACAGCACATTTCTGCCAAGAGTCTGAGAAGAAACTGAATAGAAAATACTGGCCCATTTCTCTAGCGTGTTGAGGTTGCTCTGAATGGCAGCCACGTGCCGAGACCGTCTGTGTGCAGTTCAACATTTCTTTGTTTCTTTACGTTGCTCTGTTAATAGAGAATCGATCTAATGATCCAATATCATTAACTCCTTTTTCTGTTTTCTTCTTGCATTTTTGCTTGTACTGTGACACCCTATTCCTTGACTAAGACTTATAGTTATGACATTTAAGCATTAAACAGTAAAAGTACTACTAAGAGAAAATTACTTGAGCATATGAAAAATGGCCCTAAAAGTCTGTTAGAAATTGCTAACTGTTATCAGAAAGGGAGCATTTTTCTCCATATATCTCTTTAATGTACCTATTCCTTTTCTGTGCATTAAATTGAGATGAATCAGAATTAGGTGAACTTTTCAGAGAAAAATGATCTTTCAAAAAAAATGCTAATTCAATGACACTAAGAATTTTTATGAACATGTTACTTCTACTAAACTTGTTTGATTTTTAGAAAAATTCAAAGAATTCATTGAAACATTTTTATCTTCCTTCAATTTTCCTTTTATGGCAAATATAAGTTTTAATGAATTTTGTATACTGGGCCAGAAGAAGTCTCATTAGATTTAAAATATTTTAAACTATTCAGTTTCCTTAAGAAAAAGAAGAATCACTTCAACCTGAAAGTCTTTTTCCACACCACCAACTTAGCAGAGCTATCTCGATGCAGTACGATTTCCATCTTTTCCACACCACCTTTAGTATTCACATTGTTACTTCAAATCCACAGAGGTTTCTGGTAAACTGAACTGAGGGAGTGAGGAGTTTGTAATAATAATCCGTGCTAACAAATTGCAGATCCATTCAGCAAACTCTTAAATCAGTCAGCACTATTAGAGCAAGGAAAGCCTGTGGTACTGAATTTTTTAAAACTCTGCTTTGAAATGATCATTTTTGCTAGCAGAGCAAATACTGAAGTATTTATGGAAGCATCTGTGAGGTACTGGTTTGCTGAACCGAGAAGGACAGATTCTATCTTTAAGGGTTCAAAAAAAGGGAAAATATGCGAATTTATGCATAGATTCTCTGGGTGTCAGAAATCAAAGGAATTGTTTCCTTATACAGTGACAATTTGCCATGAGAAATTTCTCAAGCAAGAACAGAAAGCTGAAGGTAGATTCTGACATAACCAAAGTGAAAAACATGACTCGCACCTGAATTTATTTAACTCCTCCAAACAGACACCACCTTTTCTATTTTTGTTTTATCGTCAGTGGAGAGCAACAGCTGTTCTCTTGTCTATATGCTTTTGTTTTTTGATTACTTTTGCATGGATTCAAAACCTTATGGCCGCAGATTATTCTTTAGTTCTACTTCACAGAGATGGGTGTTGACAATATGCCCCTACTACATACTCCATTAGATAGAAAATACCTGTTTAATGATTGCTAATAGACCTTCTTCAAGCTCTGTAACCCTGCATTTTCAACAGCACTCAGAAGAAGATTCCTTCTCTTGTTGAATTTTTTTATTCCTCCCATCCCCTGCTCTGTTTGAACCATTCCAAGCTGGTAAAGCACTAGAACCTGGTACTTTATAGAGAGTTCTTTAAATACTTCTAGTGAGGCAGCAGCATTCACTTAATTTAAGCATAGCTTCTTTAAAGGTTTCAACCCTAAGTGATGGTTAATCATGACTATAGGATTTGCTACAGTTGGCATTTCTGCTCCCTACACCTGCCACAAATAGTGTTTACTTGGACCAAGATGTTTGGGCAAAATTTCAAAGATAGGACTTTCTACATAGAAATAACCAAATAGAGTCATTACTCAGTGATTTTGAAAGCATAAGAAATAGTAAAAATCAAAAAAGGAACTGTATTCATATACCTCTATTACCCAATTTTCAACACTTTCTGGAATTTAAGAAGAATTATATTCTCAGTGTCATCTAAAAAACAGGTCTGTTTATTTGTCCTGTAAGACTTACCTTCTCCTTCAGTGAAAAAGCATTAACTTTGTAACTGGAGAGTTGTTAATATACAAAGCACATAAATCAATCAAAAGCCAGTGCCAAAAGCAGTAAGAAAAGAATAAAGCTAGTATTTTTACCAAAAATTTCACAGGCAAGCTAAATTTTTGCACTCCAGTGATGCTGCATTTCATTCTTGTGCTAACAGAACAAGTCTCGGAACAAACATGCTTGCCAGAGGAAGTAGGATATATATGGGCTCAGTTTTTTGGTGGAAAGGCTTAAAAGAGAAGGTACACTTGAACTGAGTAGTTGGAGCTAGCAGTATTACAGCAGAGGTCTCAGAAGAACACTAGGCTATCATACAGTCAATACAATCTTCTAATTGTCATCCCTTATTTTCTCTCCCAAAATAAGTGACCCAGTTCTTTTGCTGGTGTAATGTGTACCTTTTAAAATGTAATACTTTGCTTTTTTACCCTAATGGGCTTGCCTCCCTTCTACCTGATGACCTCTTGCTATTTCCTCCCGCTTTTTGCTGTTGTGCCTATTACACAAATAGCGTAGATGAATGGAACAAGTAAGTGCAGCTGCTGCTGAGCAAACTTCAACATTACCACACAGTGGATGGCAGAATTAATTGTTACTAAAACATAATTAATCCCCGTTCACCATGATGAGACAAAATATGCATAAGATGAGACTCATAAATGTCAGAAGAATTAGTGATAAAATTCCTCTGGGATCCTAAGAGGTTCATTATATATAAATAAGTGCGTGATATATGGAGCAGCTCCACAACATTCAGCTGTAGAAGGAGTTGCTTCTTGTGAGACTTTGTGCATGTTTCCAACATATACTAAACTGCATTAAGCAACAGCTTCCTAAAAGTATTAGGGATGCAAGGGTTAAGAAGTCTTTGTGCAATACTACTTTCCAAACATTAGAGACATGATTTTATCTTTAATAGAGTGTTTTCTATCAGAAAATGCACAACTGGCAAACTTAGAAACCTTTTACAGAAATATTACAGTATTGTCACCATTTAATCTGGGAAATAATTGAATGTTCTGTTTAGACATTTTAATGTTGGCTATTATACATAATTATATTTGAAATAAGGCTGAAATTTTTTTTTATGTGTGCTCTTTAAAAAAAATACGATTTTTTTATAGTGACACAATTTAAAAAAAAGCTGTTAATGTATGATGGAAATTTTCTTTTTCAACCAGATATACAGTTTCCTTAATTTTTCAAGCTTTAGAAGAATGACATCATGTCTTAATCTAGTCTTATATAGGATAGATGCTCTATTCTCAATACTCTAAATCAAGTGATAATACCTTTTCAAAGGCAGTATGTCTTTCCTCAGGTTAAATGGAGTTAAATGTGGAAAGCAGGAGATATGGCTAGACGCTATTAGGTGTCTGGACCTGAGAGAAGGCTTGGGACCCGACTCCTGCCAATGTCAGAGCTCAGTGGAGCCAGGAGAAGGCGGCGCTGCCTTTTGCAGATAACTCCTTTGAGACGATGGGGCGCCTTACTCCCGGCTCTAGGTCAGCTCTCCTGTATGCGGTTCACAGTCTGCCCGCACTCTTTCCCAGGCTGTTGGGCTCAAAGCATGCTGCCCACATGCTGCTGCATCTGCCTGGCCAAGGGGCAAAGTGGCTGTCTGGGAGAAGCAGCAGCTGAAATTCCCAGCACCTAGATGGCAAGAGCCACTGGCGCCATCACACACTGACGTGAACACCCAGCTATGGCCAAGGTTGGGAATAGGGCTGGAAAAAACATACAGCTATGCCCATTGCATTGGAAGTGGGAATTGGCGATTAGTCTGACAGCACTTTCTAGATGCTTCTTTAAATCCATCCTGAATCCTATTAGTTTTGAATTTAAAATTGTTAAATGAAAGCTGATGTCCCTGTGTTTCTTTCTGTTTTAATTTCCCATGCCCAGAGGGCATCCCTCTGCAAGCCTCAAGTCCTTATTTTTCACTTCCTGCCTTCATTCTTTTCTAGGCTCTGGCATTTCACAATGCTAAAATACCTGGTGCTAGATTTAGCAGTCTCTGCGGGGAAGGGTTCAGCAAAACCACAGCGCTGCACCTCGAGGGCCGGGGCTGCACCGGCTGCCTCCTCCCACCCTGCTGCGGGGCTGCCCCTGCTCCTTCCCAAGGAAACCAAACCTATAGAGAAGAGCCGGAGAGACACCCCAATACGCCCTGCCTCTCCGAGGCATCAGCTGGATGTTAGGACTATGCGGTGCGCAACGGAGCAGGTCGCAGCCAGGACCAGCTCCCCTGAGAGAGGTGGGTGCGTGCTTTGGGGCAGTAGTCCTGCACCACATGGCCTGTAGCGCAGAGCCTGGCCTACAGCATTGCCCGTGTTCCTTATTGGCTCTAACATACATTTTTAAAATTCTTTGCCATTTCTCACCCCCAAATAGGATCATTATGGGCATGGGATCATTATGGGCATAGCATGCCTGCAATTTGATAAAGTCCTTCACTCCTGGCTGTTATGGAAACTTACTGACTCTCAAGATGTATTAGCAAAAGTATGCACTTTAGGAAAAGTTTCTGGCATTAAATTGGTTCTTTTGATCACGGATGCTGTTTTTCTCTTATCAAGAAAAAAAAGGATGTGCTATAGAAGTGCTATTCCTGAAAAATCCTAACCAATCTACTGAAGGAAATACCTCATCCTAATAGCAGCAGACATAATAAACAGGCTCCATTATCTGGTAATGGCCTTCCTCATCCACTCGCATTAGTCATCATCAGATTGGTAGGCCTGAGAAAGTCCCCAGGAAATAAATACAAGTTTTATATCTTTCAAGCATCCTTCCTATTTTAGTTGTTTCCTGCGAGTTTTACTATCTCAGCTTCTTTTTCTGTAAGACAAGGAAGTAATAAGGATGACAAGTCAGATTGTTCTACGAAGGAGAACCTCTCAGAAAGCCTTAGTCCAATTGTCAGCTAGGGAAAAGGTTGGAGAACTCATGAGGTGAGCTTGCCATATTTGCCCAGTTTATTTTCCGTAAGGTTCTTGCTGAGGCAATCACAAACAGAATCTTTTTGGTCAGGATCGGCATTCCCATACATTTCAATACCATTTGTTACAATTATCAAGTTTGATCGAAAGGAAAACACAAACTACTACTGTGCTCAGGTATAAAAAAGGGTTCAGTGTAATCATTATGTGACTCTCTTCACTCTTTTCCATGCATACTGGACACCCTGACTCATTAACCAGAGTTTAGTGCAGCTGGGAGAGGCTGACAGTGATGAAATTATAACCACCTCTGAATTTAATGGATATTTGGCCCAACTAGCATGGACTTCAGTAATACAAAATAATGGGCATGCAGAGATCAGCTACTTACAGATATTAGTATTGCATTGATATTGAAGTGTCATTCTACAAGCAATGGTGCTTTAATATCACTGGATACTGATAAAGGCTCTATTTTGGCTATCTCTATATTTGAATGCAGACTTACGCTTACAGTTGCCATTCATCTGCACGTCCAGGATGCAACATCACACTCTTCTGCAAGCCTGAGATGGGCATCTAGTAGAGGGTGATTTGAATCTGTGATTTCTCTTTGCGGAAGTCCAAGACCTACCCTGCGGAAAGGCCACACATGCCATGGCCGCCACCATATATCTCAGATGTCCTTAGTGCCATCATGTGGACAGTACAAGGCAGACAAGGGCTTCCAAGAAGTGCCCATATAGTCATGGGACAAGTAGACAGTTTGAATTCAGCCTACAGTATAGACAGAGGTCTGAGACAGAGGCCAGCAGTATGGACACTGGATATAAGTCAGGCTTTAGGTTATTTCCTGAACTCATTCTCCAGAAAATATTCTGGATATAGCTTCAGCGCATTCCCATAAGCATCAGGGGAAACATATATACCAATGTGATAAATCCTCAAGAGTTTCTTGATCTGTCCTTCAGCCCTAGGTTCACACTGCTTCATGAAGTGGTGAGTCACAGTTTAGTGCTACAAAAAGAGTCAGGTAGAGAAGAAAAAAAATAACCAGTGAAACAGGCAATACTGAGAAATAGCTGGAAACATAACCTAGATTTGGACAGTTACTGACGATGACTGCTGGGCTTATTTTCTTTGATCTTCTCCAATATACTAAATGGCTGAGTGAGATATTCTTGAAGACACCGCTGGTTCTTAAAACTTTTAACCTTTCATAAACCCTGATGAATTTGCTTTATTGGCACAGAAGACAAAGGAAGCTAAGAAATCCATCCAAACATATATCTATGTTTGATTCCACAGGCAGAAAGTCATTGTTTCTGACTGACCTGTCCACATTAATTGCTAGTTTCCTTCAAGAGGCATGTCTTATTGCAAAAGAAAAACCCAGAAGTGCAATCCTTACATATCTGGAGTCCACATGGATTGAGCACTTCACATAATCTCTAGGTTCTCTAATTTCAGTTTGCCCTTCTTATTCTCTTATTTAAGGTTTATCTTGTCAATATTCTTAGTAAACTTCCTTCATTTTTTCTGATCAAGTTGGCCATGGCAATGCTTACAGGTTTTGTCCTAAAAAGTATAGAAAGCTCTTTGTTTAGCTTGCTAATCAACTTCATTTCTAAGGTTTTCCCCTCTAACTTCGTTTCAGATTCTGTTGTAGTGGACACTTTTATTCAACTCAGAAAATACAGGGACCTCAACAGCAAAACCATGCACCTTGTTTGACTGGTGCTACTGTCACTTGACTGAGAAGCAGAATCAAACAAATGAATGATCCTAAAACATACGGGTAGATCAAAATATCACACTGAAAATTTGGCACTTCTTCCTCTGGACAGGTATAACTGGAAATATGAATTTAAGAGGAAAAGCTCACTTAGAAATCCTTCATCCAGTTGCATGTTCTTAAAACCTAGTTGTAAATATCACATTGATATGAGTGAGCTGAAATGCCATTCTAATAACAGCATCATACCTATTTAAGAATGCAGTTATCCTATTACACGTTATCTATTGCAGGCTAAAATAAAGATTAAAATCATACTGGAATAGATTGTCTCTATAGATGATTGAAGAGTCCAGTTTGTTATCTACAATAGGAATGCCACAAAATTTCCCTCCCCCTTTCTCTCATAAAATTTAATACAGTTTTGTTTCTTTATGAGCCTCCATCAGTAGTATCTGACAGTTCAAACACCTTTTTAGAAGCAAACCATCCACTGCAGTAATTCATTGGATTTTCTAGTGCTTTCCAACTTCCACTGTTTTGACACAAATGAAAACAATAATAGCATCCAAATAAATCTTTGTGACATAAAGACATTTAGAACAAAATAATAGACATCGAATCTATAGAGAAAGGCAGGTAATCAAACTACAAGTATGCTACATGACAATAAATTTTGTTCTGCAATCTATTCAATTTTAGTCATGAAGCTTAGCTTGGTTTCAATAGGTTGCCAATGAGATTACAATGCCTTGTTAATTCAGCATTTTATTTACTAATAGCTACAGAATTCAGAAATATGTCACTTTAGTACAAGGTAGATTTATATCTAGTATCCAAAGAACATATTTTCTTTATATATACATAATTATATTGAGTGATATATCTGACTCTTACTAGTAGGACTTATCCAACTTTCCATTTAGGTTGCTTTCCTTACTGTTCTTTTCCATGGCCTGTAGTGGTAATTTTTAGGTAATTTTTCCCCGAGTCCACAATTAACAAAATTTCAGAAATAAATATTTTATTTTTAATTATAGAGATACAAGTATCTCTCCATATGTATTTCACAGGGCAAAGTCATATCCTTTGACTTCTGTCTAGCCTTAATTCCACTGGTTGTCTTCATTTCAAAGTTTCTAAAACTGCTGATCAAAAAACCTGAAGTTTTGATAGAAAATTTTCTACTGAAGTGTTGGAAAAGATTATTTCAGATAATTCTGGTTTCTAAGTATTAACATGCAGGTTCTATCCTGTTAGCATATGGTCTACATGCTCCACACTAAGCTGAATAACTCCCAAAGTGCACAGCTTGAGTCTGATGCACAATAAGTACATTTTCAATAAATACTTGTGATAGAATTGATGCTACATACTGGAGTTTTAAATATTGAGTCAGTATACTTGGAAATTTCTTTATTTAACTGTCCAGATCTTCATGTCTTTCTGTGCAAGAGATGAGTATTAGTTTCCTAGACTATAAAATAAATTGAACAGTATCTAGTTTAAGGATGGATGCAATATATTGGCTATAACTTCTACGTTCTGTTGTGTTTTTTTTCCCCAGTTCTTATTCATTTATATTCCTCTACCCTCTTCTCATCTGCAAGCCCTTGTTAGCTTTCTCTTCCTTTCTTTCCTTTTAAACATGACCTGTTAAACCTTTCCTAGCAGGTCCTCTCACACACTTTCTAAAGCACCATGGTTTAAAATTGAGGCAAGGGGAAAAACTAATTTTGACAGGCTCACACTGAATCTGAGTCTCCTTCACACAGCAAAGAAACACATTGTTTACAAGCTGCAGGTGAATACCACATGAGCAGGTGAAAATGGGAATTTGAGGGGTGCGATGAGGGTTTTTATCTATAATGCATTCATCCAACAGAGCCCTTGTACAACAGCTATAACTAGCCCTTGTAGTATTAGAAAATTACTAATAGTTTTCTAAGTGAAGAGAAGAAAAAGAAACAGATGGTGGAAAGAGGACAGTTACAGTCTAGCACATCTCAAGTCTTAATATGTTCTGAAAAATGCATTTTTGCTCATGTTTCTTCATGCTCCTTTCTTTACAGGCAAGGGAGCTCATTTTTGATAGCAATAGTGTGCTACTGATAGCATCAGTATGAGCTCCTTCCAGTGCCTGCACTAGGCATCGGGCAAAAAGCAGCTGTTGAGTATTATTGGGAACATTCTCTATTTCCATGTATTATTCAGAGCATTATCATTCCATCCAGAAATAACTGTTTAAGTACCTTGTTTAGGGCACTAAGAGAATTTGACTAATGTCAGGGTCCTGCAAGACAAAATAACCTGTGATTTTCTGTAATATAATGATTAAGGCAATATTACAGCCTATAGTATAAGAAAATTAAGAATTTTCAGTATTGTATCATCACCATAGAAGAAACTGTAATTGGACCTCTCTATCAAATTCTTCTAAAAATTACATTGAACACCATGGAAAAATTTGATATTGGCCTTATCTGTCACATTTTTCAAAAAACCCTCCAACCCCTACACTGAACACTGAAGTACAGTTATGTTATTGCATTACCTAAGAAAAAGTAGATAATTTAGAAATTGTTTAGGTTTAAAAAAAAGAGAAAATGAAAGAAAAATCTCAAGAGAGAAGCCAAAAGTTCAAAATATAAAGTTAGAAATGAAAAATATTTAAGCTGAGCAATAACCAACAGGGAACAGCTGTCTGCAGATATTTGAAGAGGTACAAATACGAACAAAGGTGAAATATCACTCCAGATGACAGGAAGATATTCTCTGAGCATTATGGAGTAAAAGATTAAATAAATTATTGCATAAGAAAAAGAAAATAGCAGAGCTAGATTTTTGAAGCTATTAAAGCATTCCTGGTCTGTTATACCTGAGTTAGGAGCTGCCTAGACAACATAAACTTTATTTTTTTGAGTTCAACCTCTTTGCTGCTATCAACTGCTTTGTGCACAAGAGAAATGCAAAATATCTAATATCATGCATTAATCCATTACTCCATGAAAATAAAAACATGCCCAAAATTCATTTGCTGAGAAACAAACATAGGTAACTTAAGACTATATTATGTCAGATCAGCTTCCATTGAATGCTAAAAAACCTCTCATGTCATAGTTCATGTGATATATCTACAAGAAGCATCTGTACTCCTGAATGCCATAATCCTTGAAAGCCTAAATACCATAGCAAGTTTATGTCTTTTTTTCAGACTATATCTATGATTTTTTCTCATTGTACTTAATAGCAATGATACTATTAGTCATAGTAACTGTGATATTCTGTAGATAGTGGGATAAAATGGCCTTTGAAGGTAGCTGAATTTTTGGATACAGTCAAAATAAACAAATATAAGTCCCATTAGATTTGTCTGCAAAACTGGCACTGTCTTGTTATAATTTAAAACATTAAAGTCAAATTATATCCTGCACAATAGATATTCAAAAAATGATTGTTAATTTTTCATTCCTTTTCTTACTCCCACCGGTTATTTACTGTTTTATCTTATTGGCTACAATTGTATAGAAAATATTGGTGCAAATGTTGTTACTACTTTACTTTTGCAAGGCACATCCCCAATCAGACTATTACAATCATCTTTACTATCCCAAGTATAAATATCTGAAAACGCAGTGTGAACTACCACAAGTGCTACTGATTGTGTGCTACACTTTTTGCAGCAGCCAGGGATCAAGGTTTACTTTAAAGACCAGCTCCTGAAGGAGTATGTCCTTACTGTGACACAGACACACACCTAGGAAACACAGTCCTGATTTTTCCTTATTTACAGGCATTAATTAGAAGCAAGCCTGTTCAAGCCAACACAGCAACCCTCCTGTAATTCCAGTGCGAAAGAGGAGAAGCAAGACATACTGCCAACATTTCCCCTCCTTTCCCAGTGCTGTAGGTCACGTTTTCAGAAAAGCTCTGGCTGCGCATTTACACTTGCAGCTAAGCAAGGCTGTCAAGCAGGCGCCTGGGAGGAGCACGGCCGCTCGGGGACAGAAAAAGGAACACAATGAGACACAGCAAACCTACTCAAGCAATGAAGGAGGTGCTGAGAACCACTGGAGGTCGGTGGCCACCTACTGCTGCAGCTCCCTCCAAGAGAAAGTGAAGGGAGGAGAGACGCCAAGACGCGTGGAGTCATCGGTGCCAACAGCTCTGTCACTATGAAAGTGGATCAAGGTGAGGGACGAATCACCAGACCTGTGCTCACTCTCACTATCGCAGTCCTAGAAAAGCCAGAGATCACTACAGAAGGCAAGAAAGATCTTGCTGTGGTTTCGCAGGGTGGGAGGAGGGGAATTCTGGGCAATACATGCTGTGGAGAGTAGCATCTTTGACAACAAAGAAAAAAAGTAAGAAAAAGTTGAATAATATCTATTTTTTACCTCATATAGCAAATTTGGCTTTTAGAGAGAAGAACAACCTACAGACACTTTAGGGAAATTTGTTTCCAGTAAGAGAGGGAGGAAATAGAATTAAGATAATGTTTGATTTAAAGATCAGATCTTATATTGCCAACAAAGCTATCTGGAATCAGGCATCATGCCAAACTATTGGTTTGCATTTAGAGTGCCTGTAGTCGGGCGAGACAGTATCTGACAAAATGTGATGCAACCCAAATATATCATTATTCTCCTTTAAAAGCTAAGCGAGCAGAGTTCCAAGAAAGATATTAAACAACAAAAAAAGATATATAGAATTAGTATTTTTTAAGTTATCTCTGGACTAACAGATGTTAACTTGCAATTTTCTATACTTGTTTAGGACTCTCGGAATGTCTTGTCAGAAGGGGACAGTTTTTCAATTAACCAGTGCTACCAAAACCTAATCAACCACAGGCTGTCTCACCTGGAAATATCAATGGAGATCTCTCCCAATTCAGAAAGATCACAGAGACCTATAGTTTATTGTCATAGCACTTCGGTGGTTTAATTCTCCTGCAGTGTCAGGAGAGGAGAAAAACAAAAAAACAAAATGATGGGTATTTACCTAACAAAGTTTATTGTTTCTTTCTCTGTTAAAACTCTTGCTTTCAGTGGTTCTCTGGCTTTACTGAACCAAGGTCTAAGAACTTGGAACCATAACAGAACCAGTTTATTTTTTCCTCCCTTCAGACCTAAAACTGTGCCTAGTGCCCTAACCACTAAACTTTAGTCATGTTCTCTCCGGCATGATGAATATTTAAGTAGTCCAGGCAAAATAGAGCAACTTCAGCAAGAACACCTCAAAGAGCTCAAACTCAGCATGCAGCATAGCTTGGCTCAAGACTTTTACTTCAGAAATATAGGCTCAAATTCCCTTTGACAGCAGGGTGCATTAGACCTGGGTTTTCCATCACCTGGTAACTGATCTTACCCTAAGGTCTTGAGAAAAGGGGTCACATGAACTCTTTCATTTCATGCAAATCTCAGTCAAAGCCAGAGGTCTGTGGCATATATATGCATATATAGATGAGTGTATGCATATATAGATGACTATGACTGTAGCCAAGATGCATCCTGCAAATAATCATGCATCTTCCCTGTAAAACTCTCTCTCAGACAGCATCAGTTTAGAAGTAAGAAAAGTTACAGGAATATACAATAAGAGGGAAACACTAGTAATAAAAACAGAAAAGAAAAGACTGTCTGTGAAAATAAGAGGAGGGAAGAAAAAGAACAATTATCAAAAAAACACTATGGTCAGTGCAAGAAAGGAGTGAGACATGTCACGCAGGGAGTATTTGCCCAAGGAAGTATTTGCAAGGAGGATTAAAATATTGAGTGACTGGAAGCAGTAATTAAAGCTATTTATTCTTATGCTTTCCCGTGGATCAGTTACTTTTGTCAAATTCAAATACTTTAAGTATCCATAAAGTAAAATATATGCACATATGCTTAAACATACAGAATAACACATCCCTAAAAGTGTCACACTTGTTTTATATTACTTGACATATCCTTTGATTCTTAGCAAGCCTGAAGTCACTGTGCCACTCATCCGTCCATTGCTCAGTAACTTTGAACCTCACATGTAACAGAAATTCATCACCCATTGAAGGATGTCACAAGGTGTTAAGCCACAGATTTGTCTTTCTTATCCTTTTGCTGCAAATGAGATTCTACTGTCAAGATGACAGAAAGTTTGAGGTGGAGGCGTCTAGCAAAATGTCAGAACCTCACCCACAGTGAGTTAGTACTGGCATTCGCATCTGAATCGAGCACTGGCAAAGGTAAGGCGTCTTGAAATGAAACTAAACACCAACTTTTCAAACATACTTGATCATCTCCAGGACTTACATAAATGGCAGCAGGTTGATTTGTTACATGTGTCGACATATAGTCCGGCAATAAAATTGAAAGAACATTTCTGGTATACTCTTCCATGACATAGCGCTTCACATATAGACAGTAAAATAAAGGCAGCAGTTACATTCTCAGAAAGCTTTCGTTCCAGTTCTGTTTGGAGATACTGCTAAAAGAAGTGGGTGTTTACTCATACATCTCTTTAGTCTAGAAAATAAGCAGAAAACATGAGGCCAGACAATTCCATAAGTATATATGCTGGCTGCTCATGAACTAAAGAGTGGGAAAAATAACAAAAAAGTCAGAAACTGTGGGAGATGGAAAGGAGAGAGTGGGAGGAGGTTCTCAAATACAGTAATGTCTGAAAGATGCATCAAAAACAAAGAGGGATCCCTGCCCAGTGTAAACATTATTTCTTTGATTTAAAAATAAACGTAGGAGGTGGATTATATCTGTAGATATAGAAAGCCTCTGAGGAATGAAGAAATGGACAGAGAGAAAAAAAAATGAGAAAGAAAAAGTAAAACAAAGGTCAAATGCTTTTTTTGTTGTTGTTGTTCCAGCAAACTGTGGTTCCTGTGCTTACGATGGAGATTGGCTTAGACATGTAAGGCTGGCACCTTTTGAAGGCAAATTTTCACCAAAAACACAGCAACGTAGAAGGAACATCAGAGTAACTTCCCTCCAGTAGGTCTATTGCAAAACAGGGTGGAAACAGGTTTCTTTAGAAGCTGTGGGCTGCCTTGCCTCTTCTTACATTAAAAACAAAACAAACAAAAAAACCCAGCAGCGTGTTTGTTGTGCGAGTCCACAGCAGCACAGATAGAAGGGTAGAGTTCCACAAAAATACTTGTTTTGCTATGTAGTCTAAGCTATTATATCCCAAATTTCAATCTTAGAGAGTCACTACCATGCTGCTTAGCATCAGGGATGAGGCAACTAACTAGCAATTTAGTTATTAGGAAAGAGTAACATGCTGCAGTAGCATTATGTCTTTATGAGTGTTATAGATCACATTTACGAAGACAATAGAAAGTTATAAACAGCTACTGCAGTGCAGAGTGGTCCATCTCAGACACTCAATATGACAACATTATTACTCCAATGGATAAGAATTACAATAAATTAAGAAATTAGAGTATATGTAACTTATATTGAAATAAACAATGGGTAATGCAAGGTTATCTCTATCATATGGATTTACTTGTCAGCAACCACAATAATTATATTTAGAAAGAAATGCATAGACAGAGCTATTTCATAAAGCATTTTGGACTGATACTACTAACCTATCTTTTCTGTCACAGATTTTTCTTAGAATGCATATGTAATAGTGAAGCCTGAATTGAGAGAAAAGAAAAACTTTAAAATCTGCCACTTGATCATTTCTGACAATGCCATCTGTTGATTTATTATAGTCAGTGATTCAGTTGGCTTCATGATTAGCCCTCCTAACTTCTCAGCGTGTTAATGCCAGTCACTTTACTTCTAGAAAATAATGACAACCTGTTACCATGTCTTATTTCTTGATTTTTCACACAGTAAGTAGTTATTTGTCTTTTCCAAAGGTTCATGAATGATGAAAATATGGCATCATATTCCAAATTTAGTGGTAGCTTATCCAGTGCCCCTAAAGAATTTGGCCTGACATATTACTGACTCATATCCCAATGGGAATAACGCTTGGCTTCTTTACTAAAGGAACAGATGCATTCCTAGAGTTGGGTAATGATGCCTACTTATTTAAATGATGACCATGTTAGAAATTTCAATAACAGTCATTTTACTTCAATACTGAACTACAGGAAAGATGGTAGAGAAGCCTTGTATAACATATTACTGGTTTCTTCTAACTTCACAGTTGTTAGGTCATTTCAGAGAGCGTGGTCTTTCATCTTGAAATCTGACAAATTAACTAAACAACTTCATTTCACAACATAGAGCTTCCTTGTCAGTACTACAGATATAAATTATTTGGGTATGGGATAGAGAGACATGCACTATCTACTCCTCTTCTCTTGAAGGACAAGTTACCTTATATTATGTGCCTTTTGACTTGTCAGTTCTTGGCAGTTAAGAAATTCTGACAGCTAAGAAATTCTACATTATTAGTGTTGAACCATACGAAAGAATAATTAATTTCCTTTGAGCTTTTTGTTTTAATCTTTCATAATCTTTGGGGAAATGGTCCTGCTTTCCAGATGACAGGCTTCCCTTGCCTTTGGCCTTTGTGTCACTCAGTCACTTAACTTCCTCTGCTTTTCATCCCTGAGAAACCTCCTCTGCTTTCACAAGCTCACTTACTCAACCTGTCTTGGTTAATGACTTGATATTACTGACCTAGGATTTCTTTAATTTTATTGTTACTCCTAATGCCCCTACACCACATGGACTTGCAGTTAGGAGAACCTCTTCCAATCTTCGTTCTTTTCTCATTGAGTTCTGGAGTCATAACAAGTATCTTCAGGGATTTCCCTGAAACCCCAGTGTGAAAAGGCAGCTGGTCCAGGACTTCATATACAATCTGTGGAAGAGGCTGAGCTCTTGCAGAGCGTGATTCAGTCCATCAGAGATCTTAACTGGTTCATGATGGTGTCCTCCTGCCCCCCTGCCCCCAGCCATGAACTGCAGAAGGCTCCCAACTCAAGCTTATATTTATCCAGCTTAACATTGGCTGGCTTGCATGGTTTTTTGTTTTGTTTTAGCGGTGGTAAAAATATATTCTCTCCAGAGTATTTAACCTGAATCTCATAGGGTTCCCAGCCCACCTTCAGCCTCTTTGTTCTACAAGCAATGCCTACTTTCCTTGGTTTCTGCTTCTGCTTATCTTCATCCTGATTTTTATGCGTAAAAATAACATTCCATTATCAGAGTGCCAGACCCTCTTCCTTTCTCAATGAAAATCATAATTTCTAAACCCTACAAATACTAAATCATGCCAAGAAAGAATATAAAAGAGTGAGATTAGAAATAGACAAACTCTAAATCAACACACCTTCCTCTGGGTCTTCTTCCTTAGAGTCAGATTAATGAAAACCCTTGTCAACACACAAAAGCAGCATCCCCAGGTAGACATGCTCAAATCTATTTATACACAGCTTATGTTGATTTAGCTTACAGCTGTTCCTCATTGAGATAGCTAAACTGATATGAAGCAACCTGTTTTGAGGATTCCTATTGTTTAAACTGAAACTAAACTGAAATTAGTAATCCAGCACAAGTCTTGTATGCTAAACAGAAATTTGCTGGGAGAGGGACTTTCTCTGTTTTGCCTTGTGACTGACTTCATAAGAAATAATTATGAAATGTATGAAAACCTACAGCTATACACAGACAAATCAAGTTGCATTAGCTAGAAAATTTCTCTATACTGTATTCAGTGCTTAGAATTTGTTCTATTTATTGTAAAGGTTATTATAGGCTGTGCACACTATTTTAATTCAGTATTTTTAGGGACTGTAGTTTGATGCAATTAGACACAAAATTGCCTTGAACTTTTGACCAAACCAGGGACAAGAGATCATCTCAAAAGAAAATTATCATCAGTAACTAAAATACAGCACAGCACTGTGAGCAGAGGGTTGTGACCCAGTCCCAGGGAAACTGAAATATGCATTTCCTGCCATTTCTAAGTAATAAAAATTAAAAAAGAAAAAATGTAGTAAATATTTCAGTGTCACCCTATTTTTGGATCTTCCAGTATATTAGCAAAGAAAGCTAGCAACACCAGTGTGCTCCTCCTTTTTGATTTATAGCAGTATTAGAAACTATTCCTAATGCTTTTGGGGGGAGGGGAGCTACTCCCAAGCATGGTAAGACTGTGACAAGAATAATACTTTGAAACTGCATAGTGGTCAGTTCCTATATTCCTCATGCCAAGAGATGAGAGAACTTCTCTCGGAAGTCCTTCAGGGGAGGCAAGGGTGCAAAGGCGAGAATTCTTTGCAGTAGTTAATTGCAAAATCATTTGAATGGTTGCTCCTCTCCTTTATTCCTTGCAGATTGCACTCTCCTTCCTTTGGGTCTTCATTTGGCATGCTTTGTCTGCTTTCCAAGCAGTTCTTACACAGAAGAGCTCTCAGCACTGTCCTGGCATAGGTCAGCTCGTGTCTCACCATCCCTGCCACAGCATTGCAAAACCCTACACGTACTCCTTGAAAATGGGAATAGCATATACTTTCTGTTTGGCTAATTGCTTGTTCTTGAGTGAAAATTACCAATAAAAAGGAAGGCTTCTTTCTGTATTCTAAGAGCAGCTTATTCTAAAAATGTACAAGCCTCTGAACACACCTTCCTTTTCCTTTTCACATCTTTACAGTTTACAGCACTGACCAGAAACTATTGAAACAAAATCCCCAGACTAGAGCAGACCGTGCATCTCCCGCAGGCAGCCCTTATTAGCTATGTCACACCAGTATTAACTTTCCTATGTTTCTCTGAGAATGATAAATGAGGGTGTATGCATGTCAGGTGGTGTGGAAAGGAAGCATTGTTAATGTAAAAATGGAGTCTGATTTAATTTTTCTTCATCTGTTGGAAAACATAAATCCCCGTACCAAGCCATTATGCTAGGGTGGGCCAGCTCCCAGGGCTGGAAATAAAATGTCCCCGCTCAAGCAGCCAGCTCAGGGTTTTTATGTTTTACCTGAGCCAAGCCCTCTTCAGTCAGGAATTAATCAGGCCAAAATTCTTCAGCGGGGAACTGCTCTTTATTAAACAAACAAACAAAATAAAAGAGAGAAATTGGTGTCCAGCTAATTAAGAAAAAAAAAATACTGGGTCAAATTTTGTGGGATGGGGGAGAGACAGGGACAACAAAAACCACGTTTAACCCTAACCAAAATCCACATAGTCCTTCCCATTGGGGATAAGGCAATGTAGCAACAGCAGGAGGGAAGGTGGTCACTGCTGCATTCGGGGTCAGAAGCTGCTATCAGCAGGGATGTGTTGGTCCGTATGTCTCAGACAGACCCACCTAAGTGCCTGAGGCAAAGCAGTGTTTGCAAGGGTTTTTGTGGCTGGCACAGCAAGTGCTTGTGTTTGGACCAGATAGGAAGAAAGGAAAGTGTACGTCTGCCTGGGGGAGGCAGGGATGGAGAAGATACGCTAACCTGGTTTTGGACGAGCATAAAGAACAATAGCCTTGAAGAGAGAATACAGTAGTTTTGCTGCCAGAGATTATAGATATTCCAGTCAATAAGAAAAGAGGGGAAGTATAATCTCTAAGGGAAAGGTTAAGCAGTGAAGTAGCAATTATTTGTGCCTTACCAATGAGAGAGCTTAAGAGACAAAATAAAGGAATGTACCTGATGTCATTCAGATCTATAAAGGCAACCTGTAGTTATTGGTGCTTAACGCAAAAGCTATGGCAAGTTTCCTTTTAAAGGAAGACGCAATGGGATAGGTTTGAGATCTCAGCACAAGTGCTTTATATTCTTGATCACAAGAGAGATTCTGCATGTGGCTTTTCAGATGAAAGCCTGCAAGGAAAAATATTTCTGAGGACTTAACGCTGTAAGAAAACAATCTCTTCTAGCTGTGTCTTGGTGAAGTTTTACGTAACACATTAAAGTAATACTTCAAACAGTCTGCTGACTCAGGTATCACTTTTCCCTTTAGAAATCTCTAAAATTAAATAAAACAGTTAAAAAACCCTACTGATTTTAATGAGATAGTCCTCTTATGGCACTATAGCAATAGAATGAGAGTAGAATGAGAAGCAATAGAAGGAGAGTTGTCGGCTCTGGGTATGGATGCCATCATCCTACTTGACATGGGGATGAGGTCTCCACAAGCCACATCTCTTCTTCCCTCCCTTTCCCTGCCCAACAGAAGGAAATCTTGGGGCACGAGCTAGCAGGAAATGGCCAGAACCTCTGACAAGCTTCTGTAAAGATAATCAAAAAAGAGGATTGCAAGGCCTACTGAAAAAACACATCTGCCCACCATTTAAAGCTCGCCACCCTCACCAACCTGCTCTGCTAGGCGAGGGGGGCCAGTTCAAGGAAGCCTCATCTTTTTCTCTCAGCTGAGGTGACTCAGAACATCCAGAACTTGTCCAAGTACAAAATGTGGCTATGCCTTCCTTTCCTGGGCCTCTTTTCAGCCTGGAGGACTGGAGCAGCAAAGACATCCTGAATAATAAATGCTTCCTCTGTGGAATGCGGGAATATACATTTAGAGAAGTCACAGAATTTTGGTTTTAGCTTCATTGCCTTTGTCCACAGCACAAGTCTTCAATGCAATGAGCTGTATATTATCATCCTTTCACATTTCTTTCAGAGAAATGGCTGCACTGACAAAGCAATGAACTGGGCCTACCTGGTTGGGATGATAACATGATAGCAAAAGACGTACCAGGAAAAAAGCTAGAAAATTCATTCCGTGGCTTTTGCATACTTAAAGCCTTTGCAGGTGCTCTTGAATTTGATTTAAACTTAGAACGATCGCGCTTGGGGGGCTGGGTAAAACATCAGTAAACATTAGTATTGACTCCACAAAGTGGTCATATTGAGATCTTGGTTATTTATTATCGCCTTAAACAATCCTTCTTTCATTTTGTCACTGGCAGGCTGTTTGATAAAGTTCAGCTTTATTTCTCATGCTCCCTTGAATGTGACTTTTCCTACTGTATAATATTATTGTGCATTTGGGTCACCAAAATGAGGTCCTACGTGTATATGTGTAGTCTGATGCAAATACGGGTCTGTAACTCATTCCAGGATCCAGGTAGGATCAACTACCTAGTCAAAAGTGTCAGTTTTATAGTACTCTGTACACATTCAACCTCTACCACTACTACTAAGAGTAACACTTGTAGATAATTTGCACAGCAATCAACATCTTAATCCTCCTGAAAACCCCAGCAGTTTTTATGAGCATAACGTTGCCAGACACTATTTGTTTCCTCAAGGTCATAATACATACAAAAACTATTTTCTTTCAGAGCAGCTGGGTAACTATGACCAGGTGAGGGGTGCAGGTGATCAAAATAAGGGCCCAGGGGGAGTAAATACCAATAAACAAACTAAATGTGCTCCCATTTAACAGTCGGATGGGAAGTAGATGCCTCCAATAATCGCTAATAATCTCATCATAATGAGGAGTCTATGGACTCAAAATAGATGATGTGGCATTTTTTCTAAACAGATAAACATATAACTATTAGAACGTGATTACTTTTATGAATAAAGGTCTCAGATTTCTTGTAACCAAAAGTAATTTCTGAAGAAATTATTCTTGTCAGAGATGTGCCATCTTTAATTTTGAGAAGAAATTCTGATCTTCATTGGAGGATTCTATTTTTGCCAAAGAAAGCTGCTTTCTTAACCTTTTCACCTCAGTGTTCCTTCGTAATCTACTCAACTGGAATTGAAATATTTTTTGTTTTGTCACTCAGGAGCAAGGTATCTTACTATAACAAGTTACAAGTGTGAACAGCGTCTTTGCAGAAGAATAAATAACTGTAGTGAAGCTTTTTCCTCGTTTCTTGTGTTGAGAAATTGCTTTCCTAATATCAGCAAATCTGAGAGCCCAGTCATGTATATACCATCTACTGGCTTTTGAGAAGGCACAGCATGATCTGGAACATTTTAGAACAGTGAAACTACTCAACTATAGCCAAAAAAGTAACTTTTATACATGAATATATAAATATTGTCCTCCTGATTATGCATTTTGAGCTGATTTATGAGATTCTTTGTTAGCATAACTTTGTTTTGATTTTGTGCTCAGCAGCTCCATATCCCTTCAGATTATACTGTCACATGTAATGGGATTTACCACTCATCTGGCAGTTTCAGCATGAAGTAATTAAGCTCCTGGGTTCTGTTGTTGTGAACTCTACATATTAATTCAGTCTGAAAACAGAATTTGGTCTTATTTATTAATGAGGATTTTCCTGAATGATTCCAACTGCTGTTGAAATAAAAATCTTTAAATCTTAATCTTGATGCTAAACAATGTCTTTACACTCTTTCTATACATCATTCAATGACAGTACTCACCTGCCTCTGGAAAACATTTCACTGTTCTAAATTATAACTTTAATAATTATTCATCCATCTCAGTATCACAAATTCACTGTTTGGATAGTTAAGGAGTTGGGAGTTTTTTCCCCTCTTGGGTGAAGCACATTTAGTTCTGAGTAAACCTAAGTTTAAAATTCTTCAGTTTGCTGATCTATTCTGAAATGCTTTAACGTGAAAGCCTAACGTACTATACCACTAGGCTGTCTGTCTTTTCAAAATTCAGGACCAGTGAGACTTCTAAGAGAGTGTTATTTTGTATTGATAGGCAATTTCTGAAAGAATGGCATAGCAGCTTCAGCTGGGAATCCTATAAAAGCAGCAGTCAGTGTATGTGGAACCACAGGCACACACACTGTGTTGAGAGACCATTAATGCTGTTCACGTATTAACATTAGTCTTAAATGATTCCTGACACTGTGAGGAGAAAAATATTGTTTTTTTTCTGTATTTTTCTTCAGATTAAAAAAAAGTCTTGATTAATGACCTTAAGTACAGTAAGTGATTCTTATGGTGAAGAATCTTTTTTTGTTTGTTTTTTTAAAACAGCCCCCAAAGTGACTTGAGTTATAGAAATATTTTATGGTGACATATGGTGACAAATAACCAATTTTCTAAGGTCAAACTTCTGACACACTAAGCTGTATGACCCGTTAGGTATTTTCTGCATGTTTTCCTCTAGGTGTACTTGTGCGTGCTTGCTAATTAAGACAAAGTCAGAAGGGTACCTCTGTGCACTGGGTTGTAATGTGGAAAATTTAAAACTTCCTAACAAAAAAAAGATTTTTTAGAAAGAATCAAAAATGGTAGTCAATCAGTCAAATTCAGCCTCTGAGTGGGCATCTGCTCTTTTGCCATAGTCAGCAAACTGCCTCTCGTTTCCCCTGGTCCGAATTTGTCCTGTCCCTAGGCCCTAGGACAACAGCATTTTGGTGATTAGTCTCAGAATTATGTGGAAGATGTAGTATAACATATTAATTGACTTTTTCTTTCTCAGTAAAAGGATAAACAGGTTATCAGAAAGAGAAGACAGCTTGTTAGGAGGCTTACCACACTTCTGAGGAACACCCAGGAAGGTCCAGAGCCCAGGAACGGGACAATCCACAGGGTAAATGCATGTAGGAGGCTCCAGAGTCTCGTGCCTTCTCCCACTACCCGCAAGTTTCCTCTGATGGAGGCTGGAAAAAAATCACAGAGAGTAGGGAATGAGGGGGTGGGAAGCAGTACAGATGAGTAAATCAAAGGCAATAAGGATTTTGGGAGGATGTATGCACAAGTTTACTTCTACTGGAACTAAACCCACAAAATATATAAAAGAAGTTTTCAGATGACTTGTAATTAACAGCAAGCTTGTTACCTCAGGACAGCCTTGCAGATAAGAGTTTAGCAAGAGTAAAAAAATATTATTCATATCACTGAAAATGCTTACCCCTGGTTAAAAAAGATACTAAAAAATACTGTGGTATTTTAATACAAATAATAATACAGAATAAAGCTTGAAGGCATGAGCTCACCACAAAGTGTTGTGGGCTAGGAAGAAAGCGCCCCTTTGGGCAGGTAAGATTTTGAAATCCTGACTCATGAAAGACTTCTGTACACTCTTTGAAGCATCTGGTACAGGCTCAGACAGAGAATACCGAACTAGATGCTCCGCTGGCTTGTGTTACATTAACACCTGTTTTTACAGCTTCCAAGTGGAAACAAACTGCTTTCGTGCTTTCTCTGATGCTTTCAGAGCCTTCATAACACAGCCACCACAGCAACATTTTAGTTGTGCTTCAGTTCCGAAGCTCCTGACATATAATTATTATATGTGTTGAAGTGCAATAAACCTCAGTCAGTAGCTAAAACAAAGCCCACACGGCATGTGACATTTGTTGCCTAAGTTTTTATATTTGTTCATGATGCTCTAAACTTAAAAATATGTTTTTCATTTATGTCATGGTATTTGTAAAATGCCTTTATCTTTATTAACAGAGTACTCGACAAAGACTTACATACAAAAAAGATTATCTGTGTGATTTAAGTACTGAGGTATGGTAGGTAATACACTTTGTACTGCCTCTGTTTCAGATTACTGTTCTAAGTTTGCAGACATTTGGCTGAAAAAATTAAGAACTGGCCATGTGCATTATTCCATTTTATTCATCATACACAAATGTTTATAGACATATACTGAAAAACTATTTAAAAGTTATTTTACATGCTTTCTGCTCAGGATTGTTTGTGAGGAACATCTGTTTTTGTTAACCAGTAATGCCTCCTAGGCCCACCTATTTTTCTTGCAGGTGGAAACGTGTTTTTTAGTATCCAAAATATGCTTCTGCAATTGTCTGTCCTCTGGTTGGTAGTTTTTCTTTGTTGTTGTTGTTGTTGTTTTGTTCTTTTTACTTCATACTTCAAATCTCTACTTCTATTTCACGGCATGCTTTTGTTTGCCAAAGCCGTGAAATCTTGCTATATTTTGAAAATACATTTATGTGTAATGGTACTAATCTTAATATAAAATGTATTTCATGATAATGCTGATTAATTAACATTAACGCAAGGTTAATATGAAATATGTTGTTAATTTTTTTACTTGATGATCACTAAAGCAACCAAACGCTTATATCAACTATTCAAATTGCTTCATTACTGAAATACTCCAGCGTTTAATAGAATAATTTAGGAGAGGAAGCCAAAGCTTCTCATTTAATCTATTTTCAGATGACATTGTGACAGGCAGAAATAAATAAGCAAAATAAGCAAATTTTGCTCATATGAAAATGACCCTTCATCAGTAGCTGCTCTTAGATTCAAAGTGAACTGAAACATCAGCATCCATATTATATTCTTAAAGTCCTCTCAGAATCCTACCTGATACAACCTGCATTTTCTTTAAAACTTCACAGCCCAAAAATCCTTTCCTTGCTTCTTTCCCCCTTCCTGCTACTGTCCACTTCTTAATGTTTTTCTTCTGAGTTTTTCAGATCCCCTCATATTAGTCTCCACTTTTACTTTTTATTTTTCTTCTGCTGAGTGCACAAAAACCTCAGACCCAAACCTGCTTGTAAACTTGCTTTTGACAAAGTATATGCAAGTTATGTGGTTGGTTGTGAATGTTCAAGACTTCCTGTCCTCCCCTGCTTCCCTCCAAGCCTCCTGCCCCACCACCACCAATGGTTTCAACTCAGCAAGTAAGACCAAAATCTGTCCACTTTCACTGATCTACTTTTCTAGTCTGTTTGTACAAGACTTCTCGTATCCTATATGATGCAGGTGCTGCAGATGGTATCTCTGTCCAACTCTATGTCTCTGCCCTTCTCCCCAGTAATATTATCTTTATTCTTATTTATAGGCCTTCAGCCAGTTTTCAACACATGACACATTTTATTTCATGTTCTTGCAGATCATTTTTTTTACTGAGAGTCTATGAGGCAAAGGTTCATTGCATCAAGACTTTCTCAAATCTAGATTTATGCTGTGGCCTTCTCTTTTGCCCAAGTGGTAATTCAATCAGGAAAACAATCCCATTTTTACAGAACTTATTCTTTCTAAGCAGTTATTTGGTTGCAAAATATTAAAATTAGTTTTTTCTAATATTGGTTTTATTACTTTTCTAAGTGGAATTATGCATTTGCTACTTACATACTAAAGCTATATATATACTTATATTATTTAAACTGAGCTTTAGTCTACAAACTAAGTTATCTCCCACCTTTAGAGTTAGCATGATTAACAACCTTCAAGGTCAGCTTTGCTTCAGGAAATGTGCATGTATATTTTCTATGTAGATATTTCAAATCCATTCATGCAAAGCAGTAAGCAGTAGCGTAGAGAGTGAAAATGGTCTTGTCCGTAAAGTTTAAACAACGTCAGTATTGAATCATGCAGCAATCCTTTGACATCTTTGATTAAACCATATTCTCCTGAAGGACAAGAGGGTAGATCAGAGCATAAGTGTGAGCCTAAATCTCTCCCTTTTTGCTGCCAATTTCACACAGGCAGGACCATTACACATAGCTGCAAGGAGGGAAAAAATATGAGATATAGTAGAATGAAAGCAATACGTTTCAGTCTAATCTCTTTTTTCTTTCTTACACCATTTATTCTGCCCTATCCTCCAGCACTATTGAAAATGTAATATTTTAATTTTTTTTGTTCTACCATTTTACATTTGCTTTGAAGCAAGACAAACTTTTAACTTAAGCTAAAGTGCTGAGATACTTTATTTGAAGTGACTTGGAGCAGTAGATATTAATGATGTGTAAGGAGACTACAGCCAGAATGGCTTTAAATGGTTTTTTTTATTGTATCATTTGAGATCTAGTTTCCTATTGTAGATTTTTTTTGCCCCACAGAGTTCTCAGTGTCTATTGCAAAACTCTTGCTCTGTACTTCAGAAAGAATACTTTCTTTGACCTTTTCCACAGAATTATTTTCCTATAAGAATATTAAACTTCAGTAGATAAATGTATCCCTTGAAAGGTATATTGGTGGCCATAAACATAATCTAATCTGTTTTAACTATAAGTTGTGGCGAATGGAAGGGCAATAATCTCAAAGGCTAACTTTAGTCCAGCCCGCTACATCTAATGCAGACTCTTGCTCTGAACTGTCCCCTGAAGAGCATCTCTTTTCCTACCGAGCCAAAAAAGAGCTTATGCAGACTAAACTTATGACTTTTTTTTTTTTTTTTTTGTGGTGAATTCTCCTCTTCCTCCATTTGTGTATGCATCGGCTCAACAGATGGGCTAGTGAGGGCAATGCTTGCTTTTCAGCAGAGTTAGCTTTCTAAAGAGAAACTAGAAGTCCTGTTTCTACCCTTGCCTTATCATATCTAGCGCTTTTTTCATAAAGTTCAACTCCAAGTTGTTTCTCAGCCTCTGGCAAGCTTTGAGAGTCCCCAGTCCTGGATGTATTTCATGATTACAAGAGCTATTTCACAAGGCTTGCAGCTAGGCTAAGTGGCCACAGGGTTTAGCTGTGTGGGCTGGGGGTGGCAAAGGAGTTGAACAAGTTTCTGCCAACTATACTGCACCTAGAGCAATTTAGAGATGTGCTTTGTCATAGGCCTTTCTTTCTTTTCTCAGAGCAGGAGATCAGTTTGAATGTGTCTATGCCCTGGAAATCCTCACCTAGGAAGATGTATTGTGTTTTTGCTCAAGTCTGGCATATCATGTTTAAAGTATACTATTAACTCCAAATAATGTATTGAAACGTAAGTAATCAGAAGTGCCCACTTCTCTCCCTCTCTATCACTGTCCTTCCTTTGTTAGTTTTTGTGGCCAAAGCTATCATAACTGTCCCAGTAATGTGCAATGGGGACAAGAAACCTCTGAAAAGTTATTAGTGATGGACAAGCCTGAAACATTTCTCCCAGTCTCTATATGGTGTACTTTCTGACTGAGTCCTCATTTCAGAAAATGTTTCCTGGCCTTCTTTCTTCTATCTAGTCCTTTAGTATTTCTTTCATTTGATATACCCCATTTTTCTGTTTCTAAGAAAGAAAAGAAGCCTGTCTCAGAGTTGTACTTTTATACATGCAAGCACACGTGTTTTATCTTCCTTCTCCATCTCCCTGTCTGCTCCCTTGTTTTCTTCCCATTAGTGCATCCATTCATACCTACCTTCTCACCACTTTCCTTCCCTCAAGTGTTGGTGGCTCTGATGCTTCTCCATCCTAATGGATTTGCCTTTCTTAGTCTTACTGAGTACATTTATGCTTAGTAAGAGAAAAGAGAGAAGGGTTGCAGCAGCAGCCCAAGTATTTTCCAAGCAGTTATGTGGTACTTAACGTCCCCAGGGCAGCAAGGCCTTCTGGTGACAAGTGAGGAATCAAAGCATGATGCATCTACTTGTGACCGCAGAACCACACTGCGCCTCTACCCCTACCAAAGTGCTAATACAAAGCTACCACGGGACTTTCTAGCCCTGTGAGCTACTGGCTCCACGCCCTATGCCAGGATGTGGATTTAGGTTCAAGGTACTCAGGAATCCTCTTCCCTGCTGTGCAGTGCCCTGAAGCTGTACGCAAAAGGCAGTTTTCCCCCTTTCTGTTGACCCTTCCCTCCCCCACCCCAATAGTTCATTGTAAGAACAATAGGGAACTAAGGCAAATTTTAAAACAGAATCACAGAATTGCTGAGGTTGGAAGGGACCTCTGGAGATCATCTAGTCCAACCCCCCTGCTCAAGCAGGGTCACCTAAAGCACATTGCACAGGATTGCATCCAGGCACGTTTTGAATATCTCCAGAGAAGGAGACTCCACCACCTCTCGGGGCAACCTGTTCCAGTGCTCTGTCACCCTCACAGTGAAAAAGTTTTTCCTCATGTTCAGATGGAAGCGTCTGTGTTTCAGTTTGTGCCCATTGCCTCGCGTCCTGTCGCTGGGCACCACTGAAAAGAGTCTGGTCCCATCCTCTCGACACCCTCCCTTCAGATACTTGTACACGTTGATAAGATCTCCTCTCAGCCTTCTCTTCTCCAAGCTAAACAGGCCCAGCTCTCTCAGTCTTTCCTCATAAGAGAGATGCTCCAGTCCCCTAATCATCTTTGTGGCCCTTCGCTGGACTTGCTCCAGTAGTGCCAAATCCCTCTTGTACTGGGGAGCCCAGAACTGGACGCAGTACTCCAGATGGGGCCTCACCAGGGCTGAGTAGAGGGGGAGAATCACCTCCCTCGACCTGCTGGCAACACTCTTCCTCATGCACCCCAGGATACCATTGGCCTTCTTGGCCACAAGGGCACCTTGCTGCCTCATGCTTAACTTGGTGTCCACCAGCACTCCCAGGTCCTTCTCCGCAGAGTTGCTTTCCAGCAGGTCAACCCCCAACCTGTACTGCTGCATGGGGTTATTCTTCCCTAGGTGCAGGACCCTGCACTTGCCTTTGTTGAACTTCAGGAGGTTCCTCTCTGCCCACCTCTCCAGCCTGTCCAGGTCCCTCTGAATGGCAGCACAGCTCTCTGGTGTATCAGCCACTCCTCCCAGTTTTGTATCATCAGCAAACTTGCTGAGGGTGCACTCTGTCCCTTCATCCAGGTCATTGATGAAGAAGTTGAACAAGACTGGACCCACTACTGACCCCTGGGGGACACCACTAGCTACAGGCCTCCAACTAGACTCTGCACCGCTGATCACAACTCTCTGAGCTCTGCCATTCAGCCACTTCTCAATCCACCTCACTGTCCACTCATCTAACCCACACTTCCTGAGCTTCTCTATGAGGATGCTATGGGAGACAGTGTCAAAAGCCTTGCTGAAGTCAAGGTAGACAACATCCACTGCTCTCCCCTCATCTACCCAGCCAGTCATTCCATCATAGAAGGCTATCAGATTGGTTAGGCATGATTTCCCCTTGGTGAAGCCATGCTGACTACTCCTGATCACCTTCTTTTCCTCCACATGCTTGGAGATGGCTTCCAGGATGAGCTGCTCCATCACCTTTCCAGGGATGCAGGTGAGGCTGACTGGCCTGTAGATCCCTGGGTCCTCCTTCTTGCCCTTTTTGAAGACTGGGGTGACATTGGCTTTCTTCCAGTCCTCAGGCACCTCTCCTGTCCTCCATGACCTTTCAAAGATGATGGAGAGTGGCTTAGCAATAATGTCCGCCAGCTCCCTCAGCACTCGTGGGTGCATCCCATCAGGGCCCATGGATTTGTGGGTGTCAAGTTTGCTTAAATGATCTCTAACCCACTCCTCCTCCACCAAGGGAAAGTCTTCCTCTCTCCAGACTTTCTCTCTTGCCTCCAGGGTCTGGGGTTCCTGAGGGCTGGCCTGAGCAGTAAAGACTGAAGCAAAGAAGGCATTCAGTAACTCTGCCTTCTCTGTATCCTTCGTCACCAGGGCACCCACCCCATTCAGCAAAGGGCCCCACATTTTCCCTAGTCTTCCTCTTGCTGCTGATGTATTTGAAGAAGCCCTTCTTGCTGTCCTTGACATGCCTTGCCAGATTTAATTCCAAACGGGCCTTAGCCTTCCTCATCACATCCCTGCATACTCTGACAACGTTCGTATATTCCTCCCAAGTGGCCTGTCCCCCTTTCCACTTTCTGTATACTTCCTTCTTCTGGTTGAGTTTTGCCAGGAGCTCCTTGCTCATCCATGCAGGTCTCCTGCCTCCTTTGCTTGACTTCCTACTCATAGGGATGCACCGCTCTTGAGCCTGGAGGAAGTGATGTTTGAATATTAACCAGCTCTCTTGAACACTCCTTCCTTCTAGGGCCCTCACCCATGGGATTCCTCCAAGTAGGTCCCTGAAGAGGCCAAAGTTTGCTCTCCTGAAGTCCAGGGTTGCGATCCTACTTGGTGCCCTGCCTCCTCCTCGCAGGATCCTGAACTCCACCATCTCGTGGTCAGTGCAGCCAAGGCAGCCCCCGACCTTCACATCTTCCACCAGTCCTTCTTTGTTTGTTAGTACGAGGTCCAGCAGCACACCTCTCCTTGTTGGCTCCTCCACCACCTGTGTCAAGAAGTTGTCACCAATGCTCTGCAGGAACCTCTGGGACTGTTTGTGCCTAGCTGTGTTGTCTTTCCAGCAGATATCAGGGTGGTTGAAGTCCCCCATGAGAACCAGGGCCTGGGATCGTGAGGCTACTTCCAGCTGTCTGTAGAAGGCCTCATCGACTTCCTCTTCCTGATCAGGTGGCCTGTAGTAAACACCCACAACAGTGTCACCCATGCTAGCCTGCCCTTTAATCCTTACCCAGAAGCTCTCGACTCGCTCTTCATCCACCCCTAGGCAGGGCTCAATACATTCCAGTTGCTCTCTCACATAAAGAGCAACTCCACCACCTCGCTTGCCTGGCCTGTCTTTCCTAAAAAGCACGTAGCCATCCATGACAGCACTCCAGTCATGCGAGCTATTGCACCATGTCTCTGTAATGGCAATGAGATCATGGCCCTGCGACCGCACACACATCTCTAGTTCTTCCTGTTTGCTCCCCATGCTGCGTGCATTGGTGTACAGGCATTTCAGGGAGGTGATCGAGCATGCAGGTTTCCCAGGAGGGGTAAAAGAGGGTCCTCCATAGCCACATCCCATGTGCGCTTCCCTGGCTGCATTCACCTGCTGGAGGCATCCCGACTTGAGCTGTCTTTTGCCAGCTACCCTGGCACTATAACTCTACCCTTCCCCCGTCTTTCCTAGTTTAAAGCCCTCCTTACCAGGTTGGCCAACCTGTTGGCAAAGACCCGCGTGCCCTGCTTAGTGAGGTGGATCCCATCTCTCCCCAGCAGTTGTTGATCTTCAAACAGGGTCCCATGGTCGTAGAAACCAAAACCCTGTTGCCAACACCAGCGGCGCAGCCAGTCGTTAACTTGGGAAGTCCGTCTCCTCCTCCTCTCATCCATCCCCCTCACTGGCAGGATTGAGGAGAAGACAACCTGGGCTCCCAGACCCTTGACCACCATCCCCAGAGCTCTGAAATCCTGCTTGATGGTCTCCAGTTTGCCCTTGGTGTCATTGGCGCCCAGATGGAAGAGCAGCAGTGGGTAATAGTCCGAAGAATGGACGAGCCTAGGCAGTCTTTCCATGACATCTCTCACACGAGCCCCCGGCAGGCCACAAACCTCTCTAGACATGAGGTCAGGTCGGCAGATAGATGCCTCCGTCCCCTGCAGCAGGGAGTCCCCCACAGCAATCACCCGCCGCTTCTTCCGGGCATTCCGGCAGGGCACAGGGTCTGTACCTGTCTGTACCTGTCCCAGGTACTTCCCTGGCAGCCATGCCCATCTCCTCCTCATCCTGGAGGGCACTAAACCTGTTCTTCAGCTTCAGGTCTTCAGGAGGAGTAGGAGCCTTTCTCCTCCCACGAGCAGTGACCAGTTTCCAGCCTTCTTCCACGGTGTCATGATGTACCGTGTCACACGGCCCAGAGCCCTCTGGCAACTCCACTGCTGTGGGGGGTTGGGGCTCCCGAAGCTGCACAGTCTCCGAGAATACCCTGTCTATCTCTTGCTCCGCTTCTCGGATGCTGCGCAGCCTACTGACCTCCTCCCGTAACTCCCTTACCTGACGACACAGCTCATCAGCAGCAGGACACCTCCTGCAGGAGAGCTGGCTGCCAGCCCAGGCCTCCCGGAGAGGCCCCAAGCACTCCCTGCAGCCTCAGACCTGCAGAGCCGCATCTGCTGTCAGAGGGTCGGTCTGGGTCCCAGCCTCTGACACAGCAACTCCAACAGCCACTGGTGAACGCGCTCTGCGGCGTGTCACGACCATACTTGAGGAAGTGTACACCACAGGGATCAGAAACGAAGGTCCCTTCGCGCGCCCTGCTGCGCAAACTGCTGCCTCTGTTGGCTGCGCTCTGTTGGCTGCGCTCTAGGCCTGGCTCTTATATAGGCCTCTCCCTAGCACTGGCTAAGAGGGTGCTTGACCTGCCCTAATCAAGGGCCACCGGGATCAAAGGCCCCAACTCCCTCTGGTCAGGGGCAACCCGGAGAGCTCGTTAGCAGCAGCCACTCCTAGCTAGAGCTTTTCCCACGAGCTTTTCCCAGGAGAAGTCAAGGCCTCCTGCAGTTGTCCTTGCCTAGCTTCCCCTTTCCTGTTCACAGCAATCACCTGCTAGTTCCTCAGGGGTCCTCAGAAAGCCCACAACTTCCAACAAGATCCTCAAGTTCTAGTCAGAGCCCAAACACTGCTGCGCAAACTGCTGCCTCTGTTTGCTGCCTCTGTTCGCTGCGGTATAACCATTTAGAGCTAAACCATGGCATGTACTATGTATGTACAGGTATCAGGTAGAAGAATAAATGTAATTGAACAGCTCACAATTATCCAGCATTTTTAAGGTCCTTAAAATATTTTACCAGCGCTAATTAATTACTGTTGGAATTTCTTCAGAGGAAACTGCCCAACTTTTCTTAGTTTGCCAGATTCAAACCCACTGAACTCAGTAGAAAGACTAACAGACTTCTACAGAACTTGGGACTGACAGTATTAGACAAAACACGCAAAAAGTTATCTTGTTAGGCTGACTTTTAAGATGGGATTCATTCCACTATGTTCTATTGTGTTCCCAACCCATCATGTTTGCTTTCTGTAAATAAAGCAATGAGCTTGCTGGAAATCTTCAGCTAGAACAGTCAGTTTTAAGCAAATATTGCATAATACGCATGGGAAATTTATTTTCAATTATTGTTTCTAAGTATTCACAGCAGAAAAATGGGAAGAAATCCTGGTTGAAGTTAATGGCAACACTTCCATAGCCTTCAACAAGGCTACAGTTTCACCCCAGCTTCTAAGACTTACATTTAACCTCTCAAGCAGCAGTTACACATACACACTATGTGGCCTGAAAAAAATACCTTGAACAATGGTATTTTTCTCTTGGATCAGCTGCAGTATCTGCTCATCTCCTAAGAGACAGCCAGATGGTTTACGGTAGCTGACAACCTTACACACAATACAAATTCCATGATGAAGTTTAATATTAAACAATACAAGAAAAATTAAGCACAGTGACACTACAGCGGGAACAAGACTGCAGTTCAGGAGTAACACTGCCAAGAGATATGAATCCCTGCTATAGTCAGACTGATTTAGACAGATAATAAAATATAGCAGTAGTAGCCTAGACACATTAAGAATGAGCATTTTACAGGTTTATATTTCAGAAACAAGAATGTTTGAGTCAAAATAAAAATCTGACTAGCTCTGCCCTATGTGTCTAGGGTGGAATTTCAGCTCAAAACAAGGGAAAGAGGCATTGGTTTGGATCAGGGACTTGAATTTGGGTTTCTAAATTTTCAGGTAAGTTCTCTGTTGCTGGACATGCTGGTATCCTTGGAATTTCTCTTTGACCCTCCTCCTCTCAATATCTCATTGGAATAAAAACCCTGATCTTTTCAAAGAACAGAATTCTTGTTTTCCTGCCAACCTTTACTGCGGAGATTCAAGGGTCCTTGCCTTCCAGGATTGTAGCATTGGAAAGAACACAATTCAGCATGTTTTAGATATGAGTCAGCTCCCTGATCTCTTAAAATGAGAAAACTGACAAAACAGTCTTTGGTGAAATATGTTTTAGAGCTCCCCAGATAAACAAAGATTCCAGTCAGTGGGCTGCAACATACAAGCACCTTCAGTTTTCCATGCCCACTCGAGATTCCAAACTACTAAGCCCCTCTACCTGCCAAAATGTAATGGCATTTTGAAGTATTTTCAAAACAGTGAACAAGCATTGATCTTGATGACAAAGAAGGAACTGGCAGACAACTGCCAGCTGTAATGTGCATGTCTTCTACATAATAGTCACAGTTGACTTATGGTGTATTCCAACATTTTCTTGCTAAAATGTGGCTGCTGACTACTACTTTTTTGGCAGTTTACTTTGCTTACATGATTTATAAAATGTTTTCTTGCAAAAAATTTTGTTGTGGCACTTCTTAGCTTTTTTTTTTTTTTTTTTTAGGTACCTTACAAATCCAAATGTGTCCCAGTAGCCTTCTGAGTAATTAGAAGGCACTCTGAATTCTGAGGTTATTATTGAAAAGGTCAGTTAAGTTCATAAAGAATACTGACTTGTGCACCAAAATCTTTCTACTAAAATGAAATACAATCAAGGTACTTGAATTTGTCAAAAGCTTGTTTGAAGAAACTATTAAAAATGGATTTGGAGGACTTAGAAAGGAGCCTGGTGAAAATTCAGTATTAAAACTTAATACTAACCATATATGTCTTTTTTTCTTTTTATGAGATTTAGCTTATGTGAAGGGCCTTCAGTGTTGTGCATACATTAAAAGAAAGACATAGGAGCCCTTTTCAGCTGCTTTCAGTCACCACTCCAAGAATCATGGCAATAAAGAGACAGGATTCTTCACCTTGAGACTTTCATATGACCTTGAAAAAACATAGGGTAAAGGCAGGAGAGAGAATTTTTTTGTATGTTAAAAGTAAAGGGGAAGCAGTCATATCTAGTACAACTGACTTTTCAGAAATGTATTCTGGACACATCTAAATAGATTTAGAATAACCATATGGCTGTAAATCTCATTAGCACAGTCTTCCTTATCGCTTCTTCCACTTTTCAGTTCTAGCAGGATCAGAAGTACAACAGGAGGGAAATCTTTTGATCCATCTGCCCTTCAGGCCTGTATGAAACCAGGAATGTAAAGAAGCAAATAAAGTAAAGAGGAAAAAAAGTCCCCCCTCAAACTCCATAACGCTGGTTCAACTTTGGACTAATTCCATCGTATTCCTTGGCTATGCCTTAAAAATTAATTGTTCTAATTCCTATCTGTCTCTCTTCCTCCGTAATTTGAATGGTGCATTTAAATCTTCCAGTGAACGATATCCTCCTGTTACTTGCTGTCAGGAAGACAGTTTATTGCAGTGTAGATCTTATTCTATTTGCTACAATTCCACTGATTTTTTTTTAAGCGTTATTTTTATGTTGCTAGCTGGTTTGATATATCTCTCAAGTGCTGCTGTAGTTCATCTTTGATCCTGTTCATCCTCTCTTGCCATTTCCTTCATGAATTCAGTCATGGTCATCTTTGCTGTGTAAAGAGGTTCTATTTTCATCACTCCATTTTCCTTAGTTTCTACCTCTTTGGAAGAATATGCTGGGCATGTATCCAAAATAGTGAATTATAGTAGCAAAGGGCCCTTAATGGGAGACTCGACCAGGAGCTAGGGGACTGATGAGCTAGAAGGACAAAGTACAAGGAAGTCAACTGGATTGGAAATCATGGGGAAAAAATAAATGCTGAGGAATAGAAGCTCAGGGGGGAGAGGGGAAGAGAGGGAAAGCAGACCTGAGCTGCAGTCATCCTTCAAAGCCTTCCTTTTTTCTGCCATGGTCCCCCCCAACCAGAAGCCGTAACCCGCTCTTTAACCTCCCTTCTTTCCCAAGGGTCCGTCTGTCTGTGTTCAAGCTTCATGGCCCAGCAGCGTAACCTTGGCTCAGGCTGCTGAGGAAATCGCTAAGTTGTGAGAAAGCTGCGAGCTAGTCTGTGGAACGGAGCCACGCAAGAGAAGAAATGAAAAATTACAGTAGGGTTAGGACTTGCGAGAGGGATCATTAGTAGCTCAGGGGTTCAAGAGGAAACCAAAAAACCCTGAAAGGTATGAAAACCTAAAGAGTAAAAGCAGGGAGCTGTCTGGTTCGGTGGAAGAGCTGTGCTGAGGCTCTGCCCCGAGAGCAGCACAGGCTGACCCATCTGCCCTGACTGGTGCTGCCTGCCCAGCAGACTCACCGGCCGCCTTCCCGGGGTGCTGAGCATACACATGCTCTCTTTTGTATGTTAGCTAAAACAACTGCTTTATACTTTTAAGCTGTCTGTGTCCTGCTAGCAGAGAGTCCTTGCACCCTGCTAACACTGCCCACACCAAGTGCCCAGAGCGGGACGGTGACAAAGTTGCCAAAGCGAAGTTACCATATATGCAAAAGGAAGGAAGCCGCACTCGCAGATTAAACCCAACTCAGCAGCAAGACCAGAGCGGTTGCTGCTTCCTCTTGTAATTGAATTTGGCAATATGTAAATAATAGCACACACAAGGGGGAAGGAGGCTGGGCAGCACATGCAAAGGAAGCATAAAGACCTGGCTGTTATACCTATTCACCACGTCTAAGCGAGCAGGGTAAGAAACACGTCCAGGGCAGGGAAAGAAGAGAAGTAGACGTTGTGTGTAAAGACCTCTGGCAGAAGGGCAACGGACAACCTGCCCAAAGTGCAGTCCTGAGTAACAGCCATTTGGCACAGGAATGGAGGATGGACTAAAGGAGTAGCTAAACAAAAGACAAACTTTATATTTAAAAATGAAAATCATGCACCTATCACCTTGAAGGAACTGTAAAACAAATTTACTAATACTACATTTCCCCAAAAGTGGCTACTGTATTTTCAGTGTGAACATAATGGGAATAGGAGATCTTTCAGAGGCCCTGTCTTTAACACTGTTTCCTGTGTGAGCTATGTATGGGGTAACTTTACAGGAAGGAAACTGAAATATAAATCACATGAAATAAGATTTTTCTTCTTCTCAGAAACATTATATTAGATTTGAGCATGCCCTAATTTGATTGATTCTTATTCATTGCCCAATCCCCTATAGCATGTGTGACAAGTAAAATACTGGAAACAACTGTAGCTTTTTAAAAAGTGATTTAGCACCAAAGGACAACCCACCGAGACACAAGGGCCAAGACCTCTATTTGGCATGACTTCAAAGGTCATTTGTACATTTTACATTGAGCTAGATTTCTGCTAGATGCTACTGTGACAGAAATTTTGCATAAAAGTTATTCCAAGGAAGGTTAGGTGGAAAAAATAAATTTTCTGCAGAGATGAAACGTAGAACAGGGAATATTCAAGATTTCAGTCTCAGACAGACTTTGTGTAGTCTCTGAGGAGTAAAACAGAGATATGGGCTAAAATGGGTTAGTACCATGAATTGCTTAGTGTTTCTAGCAGCAAAAAGGGCCAAGTTCAGTTACTAAAGACTCAAAAATGCTGACTTGAGCCCACTCCCAGGAAAATGGGCAAAGTAAATTTCCTGGCTTCTCTTGAGAAGCAAAATCTACCTCCATACAAATAATTAGTTTAAAGGTTTAAGATGAAGGGAACTTTATGGCAGGAGAGGGAACAGAATAAACTTGGGAAAGCTGGCAATCCTTGAATCAACAATATTTATTATGAAAGACTCTTCACTGTACTGAGGTTTCTTGGCAATCGCTCCCTCCTTAAAGACTCAAGTGACTAACAAGGCACTACATTCTGGGATTAATTCCTCCCATCTCTGTCTTTTTGCTGCAGTGCACTCCATTTGCTAAGTGCTGCCATTCGAGCCCCAAATCAGCACCGCTCTGTCTTTTCCCATCTGGGACGTGCTGCCCGTGCTGCAGCCCTGGGGATGGCAGAGCCACCAAGTGGGTGGGTGCTGGGCTGGGCTGACCTTGCTGACTCCCTGAGCTGCCCCTGCCTGTGTTAGCTCAACTTCTCCAGTGAGATATAGGCTGTCTCACTGTGGGTTTGATTCTCAAGAGAGGACCTAGAGCATTAAAGCTCTCCCCAGAAGGCAGGGACTCTCCAGAGTAAGTGCTCTCTCATTTGCTTTTCTTCTTTCTAACTTCACCCAGGCAGGACTACTCAACTTCACCATGGATCCTTCATCGCTACCACCTTTTGCTAACATTTCTTATTCTCTTGCTACTGATGGGCCTTTTGTTATCCCTGATATTGGGGAAAATGCCTCCAGCTGCTGCAGGGCTTAAATAAAAATGGACAACCAATTTAGCTTGCGTGGAGCAGATGCCAGCAGTGAATTCCTTCCCTTCTGGACTCCCAAGGTTCATGTACATTTGCTCCTTTCTCCAACAAGTTTCAACAGCAAACCTGTTCTCAAAGGCTTTCAAAAACTCTGATGCCAGGGTTTACAGAGTTTTGAGATTTTCAGAACCATAAATCCAAAAAAACACATTATGCTGGTAACAGGAATTTTGACTTTAGTCATGCTAGATGTTTTAGACCTTTAGGCTGTTGATGTAAGTGCCGTTTCATATTATTATTATGCAAGAAATAGCTGTGATTAGGAATATTTTAAATCAAATCTACTGCCTGCAGAATCTTTAATGCCAGCAAGAAACAGCAGACAACACTTAGGTAGCACATAAAGTGTAAAGGAAGAGAGCCCACTATCTGGCGAGCTGTCAATAGTTTGCAACACATCCTGAGCAGTCTTCAGAAAAAGTGATGTTGTATCTATCATCTCCTATAATGTACATGACTGAATAGAATTATTTCAATATCAAAACCATGTTCCTAAGAGCTTCCATTACAAAATGTTTAAGAGACTTTTAGATCTTGATTCCAGCAAACATACGTATTCTGAACTGGGTTTGTGTAGCCAATTCCTTTGGCTTTAATGTACAATCCATATCAGTAAAATGAGCCATAAGAATAAATGTTTGCCGCATGATTGCTGTCTAAACTTCCATGACAGACTAAAAACTAATAAAAATCCAATGCAACCATTGTAGGTTTGCCTAACCTGTGGTTTGCCTGGAAAGCAGCAACAGCAGCTGTTTGGGAAGGACAAGCCTTTGGGGAGAGGGGGAGTCAAAAAAAAAAAAATCCAGAGTTCCGTATGCATATTTATATATTGTGCCTGGTGATATATGACAATAGGATTTTTCTGTTGATATGTGATACTAGGTACTATAAAACTTTCTTAATGAGTAGAATGTTTTGTGAGAAGACCCAGCAATATCATGCTGATTTATTTCTCCCTTTGCATTGCCTGTATAGTCAACTCAGAACATGAGCAAAACAGTCACCTGAAGATTAATAAACAGAAACTGAGCTCAAAGCAAACTAACAAAGAAAACACAATATACCACTTTTTAAAAATATATAGGCAAAGAGCTAGAAGATATATTATCCTATTAAGAATCTATGCTATTTTAGTTTACATTAAACTGCTGTAACTCATTCTGGATAACATTAAGATGAAGATTTAAATCCCAAAGGATTCAGTAAAAACAACCTATGAAACAATCTAACCAGGGTTATAAACACAAAGGTGTCAGTGAATTTATGGGACTTCCCATGATTTTAAGGTTTAAGGTATGCTTGGTCCTCTGCCAAATCCAGCCCCACTATCTCTACCCCAATATCTCTAGAGGTATTCCACAAATCCTATTAATTTTAACCAAAAAAGAGGGTCCATGTAATCCTGAAGGGGTATCATTCCTTCTATAATAGTGAAAGGGAAAACCAGTTATAACATAAGAGCTCTGTTTGGAACAGTAAGTGCTTTTGATGGTTTCAATTGTAGGGCCTCCAATAATCTGAAAGGGCTAGTTTCCATTTCCAGTCCTATAAAACACTACCTCTAGTTGTCGTCTTTATATTTTCAAAAATAGTGATTTGGGGTAATCTACATTTTTAGAGCTTTAACATGAGATTTTTATAAAGGGGCCTAATTTTCAGAAAATATGTAGTTAGTTTCTTCTTGAAATGACATCATTTCAGAGTGGGTTAACATAAGGTAGAGACTTTTTTTTTTTTTTTTTTAAAGAATCACTATTTTCTGAAAGTACATGCTAAAGTGTTCTGCATTCTAACTGCAGTTTGTTCAAATATGCTCTAACTAAGGCCAAACTGCCCCTCACTTCCTTTTTTTTTTTTTTTTTAAAGCAAGTGTTTCTCAAATATTAAAGATGAGCTCACATAATTTGCAGTGATTAACATTAAATGTAGGTGAAATAGTATGCCTGTCTCACAATAGTCACGGGTATTCTAACTCTTGTTATATGTAATACGAGGCTGATACAATAGCAACTTCTTTTATTGATAAAAAACATTGGTGATGTCTTGAGAAGAAAGCCTGACTGACACTTCTTAGAAGCAGTCTGCACTTTTGCAACTAGGATCTGATCATTTGAAAGAAAAACAAAAATAAATAATAATAAATTCTACTGACTTTCTCCATACTTCAGCTCAAAAAAGGAAAACATAAAAACAAGAAATAGAAAAGACAAAGTTAAATAACTAATGAATAGATAGAAACCCTGATGTTAAGTTATTTTTCAACGCTCTTACCTAACCTTGCTGTATTATCTCCTGGTCTGCAATTTTATTTTAGAAGGCACTAAAGAGTGTAAGAATTTGCCCACTTTTGTCTGGAGTATCATGAAATTGTATTGTAGAAATATTTGGTATTGTATTCTCACCCAGAGCCAAGCTCCATTTACAGTAAAGGAATATTAGAAGCTGGCTCTAGCTCCAGACTTGTAACGCTTGTGATAAGTTAGATATAGTTGAACACTGCTGTAATGGGCATCATTCTGCATTTTCTCCTGAACTTGTGCTACAAAACTTCTGCCTGTATTCACCTTAACCTTAGATATGGCTATAACGAGGGTCTTATTTCCTTGCTACATTCTTTATGCCTAGAGGCTATGTCACCTTCTACCTGTCCCAAGCACCTGTGAGGAATCAGAGCTTTCCAAACCTTTACATTTCCAACAGAATTTTGTTTGTATGGTTTGGAAGTGATTGCAGTGAACCAGAGAAATCCAACTCTGGGCTTTTACTGATTATGGAATGAGTTTTCAGTTTCAAAAATGTTGCCAAGTTGGTGAAACATCTCTTCACTATCAAACAAGATTTGTTTATATCATATAAAAAAAGAAAAAGCAAGCTTCTACCAGAATTTCTGTATAACAATATGCAAATGTGGGATGAGGCATATGCTTTTGCTGCAACGTTTCCTGAGAGACGTGGGACCAAATTATAACACTGACTCAATATAACTGTTCAATGCACATCACAGAAGAATTTTGCTAATACTACATTTTATTACAAGCGTTTCCTCATGGTATTCACAGGGAAGGAAAAAAAGTCACTTAATTTTTCAGGGCAAAACAAGGAATGATGTCGTAAGCCTCATCCAAAGAGATTCCCTGTATTGAACACTTCCAAGGGACATCCAGCACAGGGCAAACTCTCAGACCCTCTTCAGGGGATCACAGAGGGTGAAGGTCAAATGGGATGGGATTTTTTGACTTAGAGGGCGTGGCTGGAGGCTGGTTCATGTAAACTAAAAATAGTAGTTATAAGAGATCCTGAGAGATACATTTATTTCAATTTTATTGTATAAGAATGGAGGAAAGGAAGCGAAAACAATACTAGAGTAAGAGCTTGCAAAGATTCCCCAGGGCCAAACTCCATGCAAATTCAGGTGTTTCACAGTTCACTCTGCTGCTTCAAGCTGCTGCAGTTAACAAGATTTACGCTTGTGAGCTGGAATCAAATTACGATTCTGTACATTTCCGTAAATGCTGCTCAAAATAGTATCACTCGGATTTGCTGATAGTTCATAAAGAAGTCAATAAGTATCTGTTATTTATTGAGACGTCAACTGCACAAACCTTTGTGAGCATGGAAAGACTAGTAAAGCCTTTTTGTCTTTTAAAAGACACATTGGTCTCTTGCAGGGAACACTTCAAGGAGTTTCATTCAAGTAATTGATCTATTTCTATATTTATGCACCTAATAAGGGCACATCTGCTTTTCAGCTAAATTAGTGTTCAATAAGAGAGTCACAGAATCAAAATTATTAACTTATTTCATTGATTTCTTTTGTTCTGCATGTTACTCAGGCCACTGGATTAATTAAATATTTTCCTTCTAATAACTGCAACCAGACACAAAATCATTGCTCTAGAAAACATCTTCCTCTGTCAAGACTATAGCATCTTAAACTCCAACACTGCCTTTCCTCATTTTAGTTATGAGGATCCAACAGTTCCAGAGATTGTGTCTCTGAATGTTTTCCTCACTAAGCCTAACATCTGTTACCCGGGATCTGTACAGAAAAGTCTGTTGCAGCTGTTTGCAGAACAAGCTGTTGAAAGAACCTGTTTACTGGAACACACCTTTCTCTCACTAAATATATAGCTTCCCAAGGTATCCAAGTCTTGCAGAGCCAGTTGCATTAGATTTTTCAAAGGGTATTTCTGACAAGAAAGTTATAAAAAAAATAAAAATAGAGAAACTTAACTATATTGTCTAGAGATTGCTGTCAACTACACTGACAAACTGAAGGCTAACACCACGGAGGTTAATGGCAGTGCTCCATTCAGATGGGGTCCCATGGAGCCAAGAGCAGAGACGACACACATGCCGCTAGAGAAATTTGCCTCCTGTTAACGTTCACAGCCCACCTCTGGTGTGCCATTGCAGCCCTACTGACGCCAAGGCAGAGGGAACACCACACAAACCCCAAATCCCTTCACAACAGAGCAGGAAGTCATCTCCAGATACATGCCTTGGCCCTCAAAACAGGCCACAGGCACAAAGCCTCCACCTGGGCAACCCTGCATTCACTTGGGTTTTGGGACCTTCACAGATTTGCAAAAGTAAGAACAGCATATATATTAACACTATGCTACTGTTCCCTAAAAAGTATGCTGCAGATAAGAGACCTACATCAAATGCAACCAAGTTGTTACTGCAGAGCAGTTCCCTCTGTGATGGTGCAGTGCACAGGGGACAAACTTTTGCTTAGACATACTTTAGGGCAGCCGGAAATATAGAGGAGTCATTGCAGCAGTCTGAGTTGAAGCTCACAGCACAGCAACATACCTGAAGTGAGGGACTGTATTTCATCACACAGCTTCAGCCTTGATAATGAAAAGCCATTTACCCTAACAAGCAAGGGATGGCCTTGCCCTGATGGCCTGGACTCCAGCATCTCTAAACAGCATCCTGCAGCATAGTAAAAAGGAAAGAGTAAGGAAGAAGCCCATAACACAGTGCTCTGCTTATATTCACAAGCAGATAATGAGGACGAGGATTGCACCTAAGAGTATTGCCAAGATACCCAACTGAACTATCATGGATTAGTTAATTGCTGTCTTCCCCCAGTTAATTGGTGCCCCCTCCTCTCCCCTTAGAAAGTTGTCTTTGGACTCAGCTGGATGTGACTGGAAAAGATTTGCCCCACCAGGAGCCCTTAGGGAGGTGATTTGGGTGGGGATTGAGCCAGCATTAGTGAAGTGTTTGAAGGGGTCCTCAGGCAATTGGCTTGGCCTTTTTTGCTGCCAGCACCTGGCAGAGGGTTGCACAAGGATGAACAAACTTTCCATAATGAAACCCAAATGGTGACGTTATTTTCATGTTTCTCTCTCAGCTAAAATCTTGCATTAATAATGCCACTTAGCTTAAAGTAGAAGGTAAATTTGAATAAAAATGATTTAGCCATATCTGAGTTCTTAGTTCAAAAAGCAGATTTGTGCTTATAACTAAAAAATGGCTGAAGCTGGGAATTTCATGCTCAATCAGTTTTATAATCTCCAGTAAAGAAAGATGAAAAGTGCACGTTTGAAGATCAGTTTCATACATAAAAAAAAAAAAAATGCAAAAGTTTCCAATGTTTGTTTGAAGTGTTTCATGACTCACTTGAGCAGCAGTACTACAGAATAGATTATATTAGAACTGGACAGACCATTTTGACTAATTTTTTTCAGAACAGAATGACATCACATGATGCCAAAATGTTTATTTCCATTACATAACAATTCTTGTGAAAGCTTTGATCAGATTGTTTAAGAGATTTTTCTTGGCCAAAAGGAGTGGATGCAATGGAAAAAACACCAAACATACAAACCTGATCTCTTCCTAAAAATATTTAATAATGTATGCTTTGACATTTCATAGAATCATGGAAACATTGGTTGGACCTCTGGAGGTCACCTTTTGCTTGAAGCAGGGTGATAGCCAAAACTAAATCAGGTCAGCTGTGGCTTTGGCTCACTTAGCTTTGAAAACCTCCCAGGCTGGTGAGTCTGCACCCACTCTGGGTAACTTGTGCCAGTGATGCACTATTCTCTCAGTTAGGAAGTTTTTCCTAATGCCTGTTCTGAATACTCCAAAGCAAGACCTGTGGTCATTGCCCCTTGGTTAACCTTCTACCACCATTGAAAAGAGTTTAACTAAATTGTCTTTGCAGCTTCCCTTTGAGTAGTTGTAGGGTGCCATAGACTGCTGTCACCCTTAGCTTCCTCTTTGCCAGATTAAACAAACCCAGCTCCTTCAACCCCTTCTCCTAAGTTGTGTGCCCTGGATACCTACTCATCTTGGTAGCTCTCAGCTGAATGCCTTGCCGTGAAGGCTCCTTCTGCATGAGCTGGTGGAAATGGGCCCTGGAGGTATCCGCTGGTTTGGATGGAAAAACAGTTACCAAGAAACAACAGGCCAGGGAAGAAGAAATGTACCTTCTGGGAAGGAAGTTTCTGAAAATTTCCCAAGGACTGAAAAGCTCTGGGAGCTGTAAGTTGCCTTGAATCTGCAAGGACCGATAAACCTGGACACCAAGAGCCGGGTGAACCTGTCCAAAGCCACCAGTGTGTGTATCAGCTGTGGGGTATGTGACTCAGGCCACAGCCAAGGCAAGGCTGTGCTGCCTGCAGACAACAACTGCAGGGTTATAGATACACCTGGAGAAATGAAGGACCCCTGGAGTGATTTTCTGGACACCTCCACAGAAGTCAAGATGACCTTCTGCTTATGAGTATACAGCTGGGGCTGGCCTCCCCAGCTGCTCCAGCTGGGTAACTGTGAGTGCATGTGTGAATCAACCATGAGGGAACAACTGAACGTAGTGTGTGAATAGTTATCTGCTAATAATAATAACAGCCTGATGAATAAAAGGTGTTCTCAGAAATATTGGTTGTGATCTGCGTCTCCCCCCTGCTTGATCCCCTATTAGTGAAAAAGGATTTTATAACTCTTTCCTGTTTTCTCAACAGCCTTCTTGAACTGGAGGCCAAAGCTGGGCACAGTATTCCAGGTGCAGCTCCATGTTTCTCTTTCATAAAACTGAATTGTCATAGTTTTCCAGTTATGATTCCCTTTTTTAGACTACTGCTTTTAAAAATACTTCCTTAGCTTGCATTAGAGACACTGAAGTTGAATTAAATACTTTTCCACTGTTATTTAAAATCTCTGTAGAGTATCACCTTACCAGAATACTGTGTGAAAACATTCTCACTCAGAGAAAAGCAATGGGAAATTGAAAACAAAAACAGTTGCCAGCAAAATTGCTCAGGTCCTTGCCATGAGTCCTTCAGTGGGCTTGAGAGCCCAAAGCGTATTCTGACTTTCCCATATGTGTTACTCAGCCTTTTAGAGATTAGTTTTCCTCCCTTACTCATGGCTGCCAGGCAGGAGTGGCTGTGAATGTCCCTTCATCTGGTACTAAGAATATGGGGAGCGGATCTAGTGAGGGACCCAGGAATGTGGCCATTAGGAGTAAAATTAAATTCTAGGTCTTAACCTGTTGGATGGTGGCATCAGGATGGGATGCAGCAATGAGAATGGAAGCACTGGAAGTGATCCAGATTATATTCTGCACTAAGTAGTGCTAGGCTTTGATCTCTGTGCTACTGCCTGCCTTGTCCTCGTTATAAAATCCCCCCTGAATATTGCTGAGCCTAAAGCTAAATTATTATATTTTTAGCTAGTCATTTCATCAACCTCTCTTTTTTTCCCTTTTCCCCCTCTATCCAAGCATGGAGGTTTGGGGGGAACTGACACTATTATGCTAGCTATCTGATTCAAATTTGAGGAATCATTTGTGCCACCAAGGAAGAGAAGAAAAGTTTAAGAAGTCAAAACGTTTTTTTTTCCTCTAGTTCATTCTTTTCCTCTGACAATTAAAAAGGAAAAGACTTATGGAAACTTCAGACAAGTTTTAAAAATGGCCTTCTGTAAAAGTACAATAAAACCTGTATGAGAGTCCTACCCTAATTGGCGGTCTGCTGTCTTGAACTCCCCCAAAGCACTCCTGACAGATCTGCCTCTCCTAATAGGAATCTATGCTGGTTTCAAACTTCTTTCGTCTCAGGCCTTGAATGACTGCTGACGTTTTCCCTGCATACGGTCTGGAGCCTAATGTCTTTGTGCAGTTAATATGCACTCCTTGCTGCAGAGAAACTGTAAAGAGTATCAATAAAAGTTGGGGTTTTGTTTTTTTTTCCCTGAGTAATAGTTTTTGAATTTGCTGTTCCCAGCATTATGAAGATACTTTTGACAAGTTTCCGTAGGAGGAGGAGACTTTATCGGAGGAAGTCATTGCTCTCTTAAAAGGCTGAGAGAGTTGTTTGCAGTAGGCAGTGGGTGAAGGAAGGGAATAGCACTTCCTGCTTTAGAGGGGGAAGATAAAAATATTTGTAGATTTTCTTTCAAATAGTTTTGTTCCAGTCGTCAGAAATGCTGACTGGCTTTGACTACCTCATCCTCCACTTCTATATACTCAGGAATATTGATAACACATGTATCTTGTATATCAGCCACACCAAATAGTGCATCACTCCCTGCATTTTCTCTGCACCACACAAGACCTTTTCACTGAAACCTCGTGTGCCTGATTTGCACAGCTGTTGTAATCTCTCTTCATTATATCTCTATGGCTTTATTCTGGGAAAGCAGGGTAGGACTGCTTTGATTGGAACAAATTGCCATGCTATGCTGTTGAGGTTTTTCTCTTTTCTCACTTCTCTCATTTTATCCCCTCTTATGTTTTTCTCTCTTGGCATGCATGTAGGCTTGTACGCAGGCCTGCAAACAGAGCTATGGCAACCGTGTTGATGAATGCTAACTAGGCAAAATCTGGTGCAGCTCCAAGTAATCATTTTGCAAGTAATTCATTTGGATACTGAATACCCAGCCTGCAGTTTTCATGCATCCACCAAAGGCATAGCTCTCTGCGCTAATTTAACATGCCTTCCAGTAGGACATTATTGTCCCTTTCTCCCAATTCTGATTTCTTTGCAGTTTAGAGGTCTACAGTATTAGTGGATTTTACCTAAAAGCAGCTTCTAGCGTAATTCCTTCCAGCCACACAAATCTATAAGCTCACATCCCACAGTGGCCAGGTCTTTATTCAGCAAAGGAAGTCCCAGAGCCAACACACTCCCCTCCCCTCATATTTGGGCATTAAATCAGGTTTAAAGCTTCTAGCAGGTTTAAAAAGCTTTTAGCTCAAGAAGACAGGAGGTGAATACATGGAACAGTTTCTTAGCTGGAGGAGGTAGCCCTCATAAGAAGTCTTAAGGCCCTCTTAGAAGGGTCTTGCTAACTATTTTGAAGAAGTTTTCTTTTGCTTCTATTAATTAAATGGTGCTGTCTCCCTCTCATTTCTCTGCTACAGAAAAAAGTGTATATATACAGAAATCTTATATCTGGATTGCTGTGGCAATCAACTGGCTGCCAGGTGACAGAGCCAGACTCCCTGCCCCTGATGGGTAGAGCTTTTTGGGAGCCAAGTATTGGAGGAAAGGCTGTGCAGCCTGGCTCTGCTCTGTCAATGAGATGGGATGAATCACCACTTTCCTGCAGTCAAACAATGTAGCTTAAACTGCTGGTTAACTAGGACAGATATGACAACGTAAGGTAGTTCTCCTACCAGCAGACCCTCATCCTGGGCTGCATCTATTTGAACACAACAGCTGGCAGGCATCCGCCTCAGGAGACTGACGCAACAGATCAAGCCCTGCACTCAATCTGCCTCAGATGTGTCCCTCAGCAAATGAGTCTCTTGGCAGCCAGTGGAAATAGGTGAGCCCCAAAACAGAACATTTCAGAGCAGAAGTCTACATGAGATGGTATGAATTGCCGTTTCCAGGAAGCCACCCTCACTGTCTAATAGGTAGCCTACTGATTTAAGTGCATAAATTGTGTCCTTGCCTCTAAAAACCAGTCGGTGACAGGTGTCCCTGACTTCATAGACTACAACACCTGACAAATCACTCCTCATTTGTACTTATTGTAAGGACAAAGCCAATGTAGCACAGGAAGACAGTAATTTCTATTAAATGTTTCTTTGAAATAGATCATAAGGTCATGGGATGCATGGTTCCTAGAAATACTGCAGCTGTCACTCACTTATATGAGCATTACAATATCTGTCCTTGTCTTACAGATGGGCATTAATGATCCCTGCAGTTATTCTTAAAAGCTTATGTTCAGTGGACTGTTTCCAGAGTAAAAACAAGGCATTAAACTAGGCTGCTTAGGTACCACAATGTCTGTTCATGTGATTTTAATTAACCATTCACATAAGCCTAAATATTTATTAGTTTTCTAACCTTTGTAAGAATGCAACTATTAAACATATCCACACCATTGTCTGGATATAGAGATAACATGAATAGATTAAAATGTTTTCTGGAACATTTATTTTAGAATTTGAAGGTTAAAGTCTAGTTTCTGTAAGGATGTAGTTTCTCTGTACGCTTAAACTGGCATATTCATCAATGCTCTGCAGCTGCCACATACATTAGTAGAAGTTCCCGCGTCGCACTTAGTTTAGCTTCAACCTCCTTGACAGATGCTATGTTTCTTTTAAATGTTTGTCCTATAAAAAAATCCTCCTCCTCCTCCACAATGCTTCAAATACAAGCATCATGTTTTGTTTGAGATTATCCATCATGTGATGAAACAGGGTTCAGAAGAGGTCTTTGCCAATCCTTCCATGCAGTGGGCTGAGGAAATGCAAATAAGAACAAGATGAGAGGACGTGTATTGCTTCAATCTCTTGGGTCATTAGAACATGACACCATGAAACACAAACGACATGCGTTGGTCTCCCCTGTGTAACTGAAATTGGGTATTGTCTGCTTCCCCATTTTTGGCTGCAAGCAAGGGTAGAGTGTAGTAAACCTAGTTTCCGGCATGCAGTGTTTTTTCCCTAACCCTGGAACTATAACTGTAGGAAGCAATATAAGAAAAGCAAATATCTATAACATGCAGTGGGGCTGTGTTTTACCTCCGTTATATTACAGATGCATCATATTAAAATACCTTTTATGTTTATAGATGCTACAGATCGGTTACATTATACTGTCATACCTATGATGTATTTGGCATTTCATAGGGTTCCAGTGAGCCATGAGATGCAAACCACCGCCTCTGTCAGTGGCGCAGCGTCCCACGGTGCTGTGCTCCAGCCCAAGGCCAGATGTGCTGCCCAGGCTTGCGGAGCCGCAGAGCTCGGTAAGCTCCTCTCAGTTCATTTCCATTTAGTTTTCTCCAAAGGACTATGCAATGCAAATTTCCTAGACAACACAGAGTCTTACTAAAACAAATATACAAAAGCAGAAAAAAGATAGAGACTAAACTGATGAATTACAAATGAAAGTGAATTAATTATGTTTGATTTTATTCCTAATTTAAATCAGTTTCATAAGAGTTCCTTCATAAGCACATGAAGTAAAATACTAAGAATAGTATGTATTTCCTTTCCAGAGACTAAACATGATTGCCCCTCTTTCCATCCATCCATCACTCCAGCCCCCAATCTTTGCTCATGGGCTTATCAAGCATTTCTTTCCTCTCATGCCTCTCTTCTCCCTCGCCACAGAAGGCTCAGCTATTCTTGCTCTACCTGTTATCTGTCCCAATGTCTCTGCTTTCAAGGGGTAATTACTATATTTGAGGATCTCTCTCATTGCCATAAAATCAGCTAACACGAAGACCTGAACATCTTAGCAAAGCAAGGTGGGATAAAGAAAAAAGCCAGAGAAAACACAGTCTTTCCTTGTGAAAAGAATTTCCATGTGAAAATATTGATAGTGATAGTGATAAATGTTTACCATACTGAAAGTCATCTGTGGAGGAAGACCTCAGCTAATACCCCAGATCTTCCATTTTCCCCCCATTCTCTGGGATATTTTCTTCCTCAGCACACATAAAACATCCCAGGCACCTCTAGTGTTACCTCTCCTTTCTCTACAGTGAACAGATCCCAGCTTACATAACCTCAGGCCTATTCTGTTTTTGAGAGCCTTTTTATGCTTGTGTATCTTAGAGAAGTTGCCTGTGGAAAGTTCTCTTAGGCTTAAAAAAGATTATCTGATATTCTACTGACAAAAAATATCTTTCTTCCTCTCAGTCGAAGATTCTGAAAACAAACTAAAACCTGCAAGAAATAGAACAGATGGTTGATTGTTTAAAAAAAGACTGTCAGCTATCTTTTGGAGAGCAGGGGGCATATGATAAAGACAGAATAGCGAAAATAATCAAACCGTGGCCTTGCTAAAGAAATTCAAAAATATACACACACAAACCTCTCAGCAGCAAACTGCGTAAAAGATTTTCTTGTTGCATAAATCCAAGAAGGAGAGGGAAAATGTTCTGGGGCCACAGTACAGTGTGGAAGGGATTGAAATGTGGGACAAACATGACATGGGTCCTTTGCTTCAATTTTCAGTAAGGAGGATGATGCGAAAATGCTAGCGGAGTTATATTTAGAGCTGGAAATTGCCACGTCTAAATAAGAGAGAGCCGACATACACAGACTGAGGTGGCAGATAAACTCCAGAGTATATATGGCCTGATATAAAATGTTAGGTCCAGTGCAAAGATTTTATAATTAATCTTCCAACTTGAAGGTGGTACCATCTGACTGCAAAACAGCAGACATACCCATACCAAAGAAAGATATTCAGCACAAACATAGTCCAGTTTGTCCAGCATCAGCCTTTTGAACAAATTTTGAAGGAAAGGGACATGAGCATAATGAAACATAGGTTGAGTTAAATAGGTTGGCAAAAATCATACAGAAAGGGTTACCAAAGGTGGTTCTAGTCATGCTAAACATCTCCTTCAATAACATACTTGTATTTTTTGAATAAGGGGTGAGTGACGGAGCTCATCCCATCTGATTTCAATAAATATCATGGAATGGTATCTCATAGGAAATAATTATGTTAAATTGATGGAAATGGTCATTGCTATGGGAATCATTAGGAGAGAAGACAAAAGAGAACTGATAACAGACTGTATTGATAGGGCTAGATGGAAGTAACTGGTGGAGTTCTTCAGAGGTTGCGACTGATCTCATGCATTTATGACCTTGGAACCAGAACTAGGAATGTAATAAATAAATTTACGGATAGTACAAATTTGAGAAGCATCATCAATGCATAGAAGAATCAGCATATCATACAGGAAGAACTGAATGACCTAACGAACAGCAGCAACAGAGATGGGATGAAATTCAACAGTACAAAGTGCCATCTCATGCACTTAAAGACACCAGCAAGAATTGCTACTATAAACAGGAGACTCATCAATTGGAAGTGACAGAGGAAAAGAAAGATCTAGTGTTTTAATCAATCACAGCATGACTATGAGCCTCAAATGTGCTGTGGTCATGAAAAAAGCAAATGTATCAGGTGAAATATTCCCACTAAAGACAGGGAACCTATAAATACTGCTGCATAAAGCACTAGTGAGAGCTCATCAGGAATGCTGGACACACTTTGGTCACCCACATACAGGAAAGATGAATTCAAAATATAGAAAGTGCCAAGTAGTGCTACTAAAATGATCAGGGGACAGACGAGCCTATCTTACATGAGGAGAATAAGGGAACTTGGCTTGGTTATCCTAGCAACATGAAGGAAGAAAAGGGGATATAATTGCCCCCGCTTAAAAATACTGGGGAGGAGAAGAGCTATTTAAATGGAAGGGTAGTGCTGGCACAAGAACAAATGAGTGTAAGCACTCATGAATAAATATGGGTTGAAATTAGATGAAAGTTTGTGTGAGAGCAGTGAGGTTCTGTGGCAGCCATTGGATGGAATCAGAGGAGCAAAATCTAATTAGGTTTAAAATGGAGCTTCACAAATTTCTGAATGAGATTATGTGGTGTGTTTTCTGGTGGTACAAAGAGACAAGATTCAGAAGATCCCTTCCATTTCTGTCTTTTGTTGCTATTTTAGACAATAAGCACACATGGCTTAAGCTATAAAGGGTCGTTCTATGTGTAATAGGGGCATACAGTAGATTTTTTAGTAGTCATGGAGGCACACAAACAGCTTATGGGGTGGACTAATACAGACTGCCTGTGCAATCCTTCCCATCCTCAGTGCTGTATTTTTCAATGTCCTGTACAGTCTCAAGCACATGTAAAAGATTTCCATCATGTTTCTTGAGAAGCTATTTCAAGGTCCAGTTGACCTTGCTTTTCAGTAGCAGTTACTGATTCCAAGTTTATCTTTTCCTATGATCAATTTTCAGTCATTCCTATCTTTTTTGAGTTTCAAAACATTTCAGCTGTTTCTCAGCATTTAAGCAGTATTTAGTCATTTACATTTTCCTCATAACTTATCTTGCTATCAATCATTTATACAGCTCCTGCTAAAGTTTTTATAATTCTGTTGTCAAAGAAATCAATGATTTTCTGGCTAATAGCACTCTGAGAGTAGGAAAACATATCTGTCTAACATTTCACTCTGAAAACTTTATTATACTGTAATTCTGACACTTTTGCTTTCTCTGGGTCAAATACAAACCTTGGTGAAGTCTAAGAGACTTCACCTGCCCCTTTAATTAGTGTTTTACTCTACAATACCTGTTTGAATTCACTGATGGAACTCCTGAGATAATAATGCCAGCATGTATTCCTGAAATAGCTGCCTCTGACCTTAAAGCACCTCTTCCCCTCAGAAACAGCACTGGAATGCTTCAGACAACAGCTTCTGCTCATCATACTTTTCTGGAGGAAAAAACAAGAGTCTTTTGTCTTCTCGTTCTTACTTAGTCATTCATTCTTTTAAAAATATATGTGAACATTGCTAAATTATGGAGATGAAGCAGTTCGTTCTTCCTCTACATCGGCCTTGCAGAAGCCAGGCTGAGCTCCCCTCACACGTTCAGGGATGGAGGCAGTGATGGCAGGAATGGCCGAAAGCCTGGACACCCTCACAAGGCAGGGTCTCAGTGTGTGCATGGTCTGTTTTTCCCTGCCCATAAGTTTGGATGCTTATGGTGGTGCAGTGGGTATTACTGAATAAGCATACTGGGACACCTCTCTGCTTTATCCTCTGTGTCTTAAAAAGAACAATACCCCCAGGCTCTGCTCTTACCTCCCTCTCCTTAGAATGGTTCGGAAGAGCTACAAATAATGAATGTCACAATGAATGGTAGCTAAGAAAACCAGGTAAGTTTTGCTTTACACTAGAAAAATAATGTCCTACAATGTCGGTGTTTGCTACCCAAACAATTGGTGCAAATGATGCAGACCTCTATTTTTATTGCTGTTCCTAGAGCCCAAGTATATAATTACTGCAAGGAGATGCATAGAGGACACTTTTTCAGCAAAAATTTGTTGTACTTCAAGCAACAATAGTCGAAACAACTATGACGGTGGGACATCAAGGAACAATAGTTCCACCTATAAGAAAAATACATTGCTGCAAGCTTTATTCTCCTTTTTCTATCCCCAAAGCAGCAGCATTAACATTGTTGAAAAACTCCATGCAAAATCTTTTATTTAACTTTATCAATGCCCTGTTTTCTTTTCATTGTGTTTTGCACTGAATACCAGTTTAATTGGTGTCCACTGGAAGACAGAGAAATACAATTATTGAGAGAGAATGAGGGAGAGAAAAGATTTTTTATAACTGAGTAACATTTTAAATTTTTTTGATGACTGGATTGCAAAGCATTAAGCCCCCAATGTTTTTGATTATATTACCAATGAAAACAGATTTTGCTATCCTTGTTAAGAGTGATTAATACCAAACTTGTCCCATATTTTTATTCAGCTATATGTAATTACTCATGGACTAAAAAACTTCATTGCATGAGGAAAGCTCGTGGAATCTGGACCTAATCTTGCAAGGTGTAAAATATAGGGGAAACACAGAAGTATGTTTGTTGTTTCCTTTAGACAACTGCTGTCTTCTACAAATTACAAAGGCTGAAATTTGCCCCCTCTTTGAGGGCTTAAGAGTGTCTAAACTTTCTGTTAAACATGTTGTTGCTTTTCCGCTTATTGATAGCACAATGCAAGAGGTGTCTCTGATGAGCAGCGAGTCTTTATGTTTTATGTAATAAGAACATAAATCTGACTGCATGGTTTACTAGTCCGAAAAACAATAGATGAGCAATGAATCAAGCCGGACATGTTGTGACCTAATTGTTTCAAAGGGACAGTGTTAGGCATAGACCTCCAGTTAATGGAACATCTTCAGATATGCTGTCTTTATAGCAATCCATCTTGGTTGTTCTGATGAAGACATAAATAATAATGATTGATTCATGGATATGTAGATCAGAAAACGATAGGCTATTGGTTTTTGCTGTGTTGGTACTCTGTGAACAAGCCAGCTATGCTATTTAGCTGTCAGTTACTTTACTCAGAATTGTGTTAACTTCCTGGATGATACCAACACTAAAACCTTTAGGTAAGCAATAGCTGATACACACTCAGCAAAAGACAGCAGTCAGGTCTGCAGCAGATTGATAGCACAGAGTATTCAGTGGAAGATCAGACTTCAAAAGATGGGCATCTCCAAGTTAGGCTATCCACTCCCTATTTAGCAGGCCAAGTATTCATTTAAGGAGGTTTAGTGCTTAATTAGCTGCCTATTCATATAATTAAATCAACTTCTAATTACTCATTAATAAAAATTAAGGATCAATTCTTAAATATTCAGACATATAGCTGAATGAGTCATATAGCTAATATAAGAACAAGGGGTATAATACAGAAAATATATCAGTGAATAAAAATAACTATGGCTATAATAAGGCTTACACAATGATAGATGCCTGGTACAGCCTTAGCAGACAAATGGTCTCTGGGAACTGTCCTTAGTCACCCAATAGCTTTCTTAACTAAAACAAAGAAAAGCTCTTGATTATCACATCCTTCTGAGAGCCAGAATTATCACTCTACCTTTGGAACCTTTCTACCACATAAATCACTACTACCAATATCAGGTTAGTTTTTTCCAAGCAAATAGATGCTAACATTGTGGAACATCTGAAATAGCAATAAAAAGTAAAAGGAGATCATAAAATCAGGGAATCAAGGCTTGGTCTAAGAGAGTGGTGCAGCACAGGCCATTTATACGCTCCAAAGATCATTGCCACTCAGCAATTCCTTTCCTCTGACAGAAGTTGGCCTATGGCAGTGCTGCACCTCTCCCCTGTTTATCAGAAAGAGCCAAGTTTTGCTATGAAATATTCATTTCTGGTAGCTCCGGCTGCTCTATCCTGTCAAGTGGATGACTGTCAGCCTTGAAGGCAGCTGTACATGTAAATTAATCACTCCGTTTTTATCAACACCAAATACATCTCTCCAGAGTAGCTTCTTTTCTTTTTAAAGGGGGGAAAAAAATGTCTATCACTTTTCAGTTCACATCACTAAATGCAAGAGTGCAGCTAAACTGGCTGCAGGAGATTTGTGCCGGAGATATTTTTCCATCACACGGTATCAGAAAGGTAAGAGAGACAGGACAGAAAAGCTTAAGTTAAGGGGAGAAAGTAAAGCCTACTTGCATTTTTGTGGCTCATCTTGTGATCCAATCTTACCAGCAGAGCTTCTGTTGAATTAGATTGGCTGAGTTCTTGCTGATAATGTTCCCTAATGCAAGCAAAGATATTGGTGCAAAACATTTTCTCCAAGAGCAGGTATGAAAATTTCCCTGTAAGAATCAACTTAAAAAATTCATACTGAGAAATAATGATTGCTACTGGGAAAACAAAACAAAACAAAACCAACTTTAAAGCGTTAAGTTCTTCCCTAGATAGCAATGATACCACAAAGGAAATACCTTTGCAAGTGAACTTGCTCAGTAATTTCCTTTCCAATGGAAACCCCAAACCAAAAAACCCAACTTCTCTTGCTGATGTTATTCTGCTAGAAAAATGGAGCAGCCTGAGTTCTGACTGAAATGTGACCTGTGTAATTGCCACCAGGAAGCTGTGGCTGGGCTGTCTGGGTACCTGTAAAATCACACTGTTTTCTGTCGACCCCAGGCAGAGGCACCTGGACTCAGCTAAGGTCTTTGCATCCTTCAGTCCCACCAGCAACCTCTGGTAAGTTGGTAAGTGTTTTAAGGCCACGGAGTGATACTTCCCAGGCAGTTTTCTTGCCAGAACCTTCAAGGAAGCAGTTTCTATAACTTTTTGTCCAAAAATTCAGGAGAGAGCAGTGATATAAGCAGGTACCTTGAGAGGCAAATGATTTTTTTAACATAAAAAGGCCATGGCTGGAAAGGAATAGAAATTGTGTTGTTATGTACCAACCCTCAACACAGAGCATGCAGGGTCAGTTGTTTTAAACCTTTTTTGCCGGTGGACCCCTAAAAATTTGCACAGCCTCTAGACATTTTTCAGACAAGGCGTAGGTATAGCATATAGGTGCTTTTTTTTCCTTTTTTCTTCACGTGTCTCAAGTGACCAAGAAAATTGTCCTTCAGTTTTCATATAGCCTTAGAAGTTGCCATCAGTGCCCACAGAATCACTAGTCACATGTTGAAATTCACTGATTTAGACATATTCAGTGCTAGAATTCACCTCTTCTTCACTCTTTTCCCTTTATGGCAATGAGGAAAGAGTTTATGACTCGGCCTTCCTGAGTCCTAATTCTGCAAATATAAAAATATAATTCCATTAAGATTTAAAGGTAAAAAGATAGATAGTTTTAAAGATAAAAAGATGAAGATTTAAAGACAAAAAACAAAGAGAGAAAGAGAGATCAAACTGTTCCTGGAGTAGCAAGGAAGCTTGCTGAGGAAAGTGTTCAGTAGCTGTTGTCAAGTGACATTTGCTGTTCAGATTTTGTCGTTTTATGTTTTCTTTTGGTATGACCAGGCAAGCAGGCACCATCCTACTCACAAGGTTGTAGCATGGCAATTTTGCTACATTGAAGCAGGAGTTCTTTTTTCATAAGGAAGAAAACTAGGCAAGTTGCGGAAGAGTGATTTGTGCAAAAGTTGTGCATTGGCACATGTACTTCATACAGAGCATGAGATTTTACCTGTGTTTTCCTGCCTCTGAACTTTGGACTTCTCTTAGGATGTCCATGCACAGCTTGGTCTCATGGTGGTGCTGGAGGGTATTCATGAGTCAGTCTCCTTTGTATTTGCACTGAGCTACCTCAATTATTTTATCTTTATCTATTGGATTTGAAATCACCATGTCAATTATTGATTTCCAGCATCACAGCCTGGGTGATAGCTTTAACCATTCAATCATCCTTAATAGCCAATTCTACACCTTTCTCTGCTGTCTCTCTATTGCTGACTGTAGTATAAACCACCATAAAATTGTTGGCACTTCTCTGTGCATTTACAAAGCAGTACTAAAGTAATGTGAATTCCCAAATGCAGATTGCCATAATGAATCAAAAGCCAAAAATCTGAAAAAAGTAGGGGAGAAAAGTACCTTTCAGACATCTCAGATCTAATCAAGAGGGCAAAATAATTTCTAGCAATCCTTAAAGCATTCAGAGGTCAAAGTCTATGAAAGGGTAAGATGAATGGCTGAAATGCAGTTTGCATCCTAGTAACTGCATGTGTAACATCAGACAGATTTGTTTCTATGTGTAAAGAGACTCACTGAGACTTACAGCAGCACTGTAATCTCTAGGAGTGTGCTACCCTGTTCTAGTATTTTCCAGTAAATATACCCCAGACACAGAATCTAAAAGATGTTTATAACTGAGCGGCAAATGGACAGCCTGCAGTCCAGGGGCTGTGTGTGGAGCTGGGACCCAGGCCTGGAGGGACGATTTGCTGGCGGGGAGGGACCTGCAGGGGTGTCCTGGGGGTCCTGAGGTATTCGGATGTGCAGGCTCCCAGGTGGGACACGCTGGGAGTGCGGCTGCGCGTGCATTGTCTCTGTCCTTCATAGTCAAGGAAGAAACAACCGGGTTGAAATGCTGTGCTAACACCAGGCTTACAGAAAATACTGCACAGTCACCTGGGGCAGAAGACTAAGACACCTTTAGGTTAGCTTGTGCTTCATAATGAAATACTATGGCAGTTGGTCTTGTACAGAAAAAGCATATCAGTTTTCCCAGGCAACCACAGGCTTTTTAAAGCCTTTTATGCTGTTGTTGCCCAGTCACCTTCCCTCAAGAGCAGTAAGGGTGTATGCTGTCTATCCAAGCTTTAATAGAAACTGCCCTTTTCTTTTCACTCTTCTTACCAGATTTTCTAGTTTGACCAAATGGCTAAGAAAAAATATTTGAGATACCCAGCAGAATTTAAGAGAGAGAAAAACCCTGACAGGAGGGAAATCTACAGGCATGGTCTTCTGCAAGTTGTTTGCTATAATACCATTGCTGAAGAAGATGACCTACTCAGCTGTGTCAAATATGTTAACCAAAAAATATCCAAACAGTTAGGGAACCAGCGTAGCTGAGATTTATTCTCAGTGTTTCCCTGGAATCCTATGTGGGCATCACGGCATTCACAATGACTGCTAAGACCTTGAACATCCATTTGTTTACTACAATACACAATCTATTCCTTTTCTATTACAGCAAATAGTAACAGCAAACTAGTTAACAACTAGTTTCTTACCCTGGAAGGACCTAGTCTGACTTTCCCTTAGAGGGCACCTGACACAACATAGAATGGTGCCAAGTGCACATCCAGATGGACCATTAAAAATAAAGAACTATTAGAGGTTGTAAAAAAGTTTTAAATGCATTTTCAAAGTATGTAAATGTCCTTCCTCCATGCTAATATTCTCTTAAAGGTCTCTTTCTCCTTCAGCCTTCCTCATTTCTGTTATCAGATATGATTTCCTCATATCTGTTAATGGATACTGTTATAGAATCATCTCCTTTGGCTGACTTTTTATAAATCCCAGAATTCTCCTTCTCTTTGCAGTCTTGGGAGCAGCACAGGGACACAAGTTAGGCCCAGTTTTTCCCTTTACATACCCCTGTGGAAATGCTTCTCATGTATGTGCTGGTCTGATTAATGCCCAACTTCAGTACTTGCCTACTGAATTCAAATCCCTATAAGGGGATTCTCATCTAATTTTCCATGGACTTATATTAACTTTTATACAGGTTCAGTCACCATTAATTGTAATGGAATAACTCCAGAATTATAGCAGTATAGATGAATGAGAAACAAAGTATTTAAAACACAAGCAGCCTAAACCAGAGTCTTTTCTAGCGTCTGCTGAAGTTGAAAGAACAATTCCTTTTCACGCCACTGAATTCTGGATCAAATCTGGAGAGGCAGGGAACAAAAGTTCCTTAAAAGCAAATGCAGAGAAGGGAAAAATCAATGGCAGCCTATGTCAAGGAGTGATGGAGTCAAGGAAGCTATTCATTTCAGTTGTTAAACAAACAAGCCAATACACTCAATCCAATGCCAGTATCTCACAGTGCAAGTCTTGCTGTTTTTTAAAACCCAGTGATTAATGACAGATGCTGTCAGAAGGAAGAAGCTTGAATGCAAAGCCAGAGCAGTCCAACTGTAACTCAGAGCAGGTAGAAGTATGATATATGACTGCCTCTTTACAAAGCATAATAAAAATTATTAACTGAGCATTGTGAAATATTAGGATGTAGAGTTTACATCTGCTTTTACTGCCTTTATGTATTGTGCTTTCATTTCATTTAGTACTTCAGCAGATAATTTATAGAAAAATGTTCAAGGTAAGGTCTTCTGCATATTACCACAATATTAGTTTATAGCTATAATAAGATACTGCCTACTACATTTTCTGTTTTTGTAATGTGTTTTGGTTACCCCACTCTCTGTAAAACTAGGACAAATTCTGTAATTAGCATCATAAATATTTATAAAAATTGCAGTAGACATAGCTTCATTTTGGAAGTTTGCATAAATGCTGCTTTATTCACTGTGTCAAGTTTTTATTTGCAAATGATTTTCTTAAATAATAGTTTTTCAAAAAAACCCAGCACATTTCAAGAGAACTCCGAAGACTTATTAAACTGGAAGTGAGGGAATGCTGTCAAAATCAAATGTAAACATATTCCATCATCATGACTTTTCTGCATTTCATGCAGGTGTCCAAAACAACAGAGCGAACAGTTACCAATATGCCATTTATTACAATTACTTATGGTTCTTCAGACTGTAGTATTGTAGCACAATAGACAACCAACAAAGAAAAAAACCATTCTTTTTCCATTCACTCCATCTCATCTATTATTTTATTGAACAAATTGATTTATATCCTATTTTAATAAATGTCTTGGGAAGTAAAGTGTCTTGGGAAAATGAGTTAAATCTTTTGGAAGGTCTTTATTTTTCTTAATAGAAAGTAAGTCTTTGGAAATCTGGTCTGGGTAAGAGATATTGTACCTTATGGTATGGTTATTCCACAGAAGGAGCTGTTAAAACGATACAGCATTTTGCATGTGGATCCTATCAATGATTTCCATATTAGATGTATTCAGTGCCCAAGTAAAACAAAAGAGATTTTTCTTCCTGCTTGCCAGCTCAGAAAACTTGATATTGATCTGTGAACGAAACTTATTTCTCTGCTAAAACTCATCTGCATCAAAGACAGCAATCAATTGCTGTGTCCCTCACTCATGCTGGAGCACATCTCACTTCTGCAGAAGGACTCAAAAGGAAATTTCCATGATCCTGCTAATTCCCTGGAGGCAAAGCCTCTGGTCGGGCTGAGTGCCAGCACCCAGTGTGCCAGCACCGCAGGCACGGGACCCTCGGAGCAGCCATGGTTTCTCGCAGGCTGTGGGCTGAGGTACCGGACAGCCAAGCCCCTGCTCTCGCACTCACGATGGGCCCCATGGTCTCCTCTGCCCCCATCCTCTGCTCTCCACTTCTCTGGGTCCTTCCTTCCCCCTGCCAGTCCTGGCCTACCCCACTTCTTCTTCCTCTTCCACCTTTTCTTCTACATTTTCTGTTCTTATGAGACTGATCTGCAAATCCTTGGGCTAAATGCATTCTATAAAAAGATGGGTTTTATTTCTAACAGTAGTGTTCTTGCCTCAGTACACGTTTTTGCTCCAAGCCGTAATACATCTCTCTGGAAAAATAAAGTCCTCAAACTTGAGAACAAACACACATGCTTGGGGTGGGGGTTGTTTGAAGGTTCACAAGAACAATTATAATGCATTTATAATTCTGATATTACTTCAGCAAAAAGTACAGTACTTAGAGTACTTTGACTTAATTCAAACAAATAAGTTTAAATGGTTCTCATAAAAATTCTGCAGGTTTCTACATACCACCTTCCTAATTTGACTGCATCTCAGAAGCATGTGAGACCTTGTCCTGGGGCTAGCAATAAGCTGTTTATAACCATACAGTATTCTATCCTCAAAATAATAATGTAGACAATCCGCTGTGCATAAGACATTTCCGGGTAATTGAAAGATTACATCAGCCTAATCCCAGAATGTTTGGAATAGTATTGTTAATGTCTCCAGTGGGGGAAAAGTGTTGGGTATTTTACTAAAATGTATTCAGTGTTTGCTGTGGGTTATTAATACATGGCTTTAACCCAGGGAAATTCTGCAATACTTTTATAATGAATTTGTCTTTTGTTTTCTTTTATGGAGCATTTTGAATGAACTATTGTGCTCTCATGTAGAGCTGAACGTAATCCAAAAACATTTGACCCTGCTGTGTTTGAGAAGGGGAGTGGTGGAAAGCAAGTCTAACTCAAAAAGTGTTAGCTTCTTTTTTCTGTCATTTTTTGGCATCATATGCAAAAATACACCATTTTATTGTGTCAGGACAACCTACATGATAACCCCAAGATGTGTAAATAATAAAGAATTGGGTTTCCTAGGATTAACACTTTTTTTTTTCCTTTCAGATTTAGGTCCAATATAGCTCAAAGAAGCAATGTTCTGAAGCAGAAAACAGGAAGGAATATTAATCAAATGTGAAAAGGTTGCTGGAAAAAGAACAGCCTCAGAAAATGTTTTTAAAGATCACTTGTCAAAGCACACCCTTATTTCTTTGGCCTATTTTATGCCAAATTTTTAAAGAAATGGATGGTAAATTTCAACTCCAAAGTACACTATGTTCATGTGTACTCTAAGGCTACTTTGGGGGTAAAGAAAAATGACTTAATATTTGCTTTATATAAAGATCTTCAATACCACAGGTAGTGGAACGGTATTGTGAATATTTGCTGTCATGCAGGCAAAGAGCCATTGCTGTCTCCTGAGTGAACCAGAATCATTCTTGCAGCAGGTTTCTCATGCACATTTATGAACTGTAAGTTGGAGGTTATAATGATGTGTCTGAGTGATAGCTGGCCTCACGGACCGACAACCGTTTTGTCTGTCTGCTGTGTGCTGGTGCAGACCCTAGGACACGGGGAGGATGACTCCACTCCGCCTATCCCAGGGCCCCTGAGGATGAACCAGCTTTTGCACATGCTCCCAAGCCATCAGTGGGGGATGGCGTCCCACTCCTGGGACCCAAACCCAAAGTTTTAGGCTGAAAGGTGAGTGTCAGTGAAAGTGCCATTACCAGAGAGAAATTGGTCTTGCATGCCTTATCTAAGTCTTCACTGAAAACAAGAATTCAGTCACAGGGAGGGTAGGTCTTGTATTTATACCTAAGAGAGGTTTAATCAACAACAGAAGTAAGGTGTTTGCAATTTTACAGAAACAGATCCATAAAATAAAATTAGTGACACATATTTCAGTTTGGGCAAAATCCAGAGCAAACTGGACATCACTACATCAGCATTATTTTAAGCTGACAAGTGAGCTTATGGTTACCCAGCACGGTAGCTAGTCTCTGACCTCTGCCAAGGAAAGAGCAAATGAAAGCCTCCAGGAGGTAAGATCCCAGTGTACGATAGCCCCATTTCTAATTTTGTTACCACATGCAGGAATATTTGCTTAGACGCATAATGATCATTGCTTTTATGAGTCATTAATTTGATGTCAGAAGGGCTTGTTCTATCTTTGTCTTCTCTCCTCTCACGCTAAAAGGCACTTCCACGACAGAGTAATTAAGCATTTACTGAATGTGAACAAAGATAGTGCACTGAGTCCAGAAACGCATCTAATATTTGATATCACCCCTTGGCAAATGTTTTTTTCTGTTACACAACTACAGACATTATAATCTGCTTAACACCATCTATAGTTACTTCTCCCACGCGTACTTCTTAATTAGATATGGTTTTGTATTATTAACGATTTATAACAGTATCTTGTAGAAGTAGTTGATTGTTATTCTGAAAGGTGGAAAGTATATTAAAAGTGAAGTTGGGCAAATATTTTCTATGATTGTGTCAAGTGACAAGTCTTGAAAACCCAGTCTTTGTACAGATATTTTTCTTAACTTTATTATGCAGAATTGTGTGTGTTAAATGATATGTCAAGTTATGCACCAAAATAATTTAAAACTCTAAATTAGTCTCCAGAAATTAATTCTGGGTGCTCAATATTCTTAATTTGAGTTCATCTGATTTAGAAAGAAACATCATATATATTTTTGTTTGACTGGATGACCATAATTCTTCCAATCATATTCATTGCATAAATGTTTGCAAATTAACATGTATTTCATTTTTGTTCACAGTCTACCAAATGTGCTTGAGCTTTACTGCTTCAGTGAATTAGAACTGCGTTAGAGTTCCTCGGAGAAAGGGACAACTATAAGAAAAAGAAATGTTATTAACTGATACATAAAAGCAGGAATATTTTACAATTTTTTGGTCATTTTTCAAAAGCCTCTAGAAAATGAAAGAAATTGTTGAAGCAGAGAAGATACTCTCAAAAAGCCCACTTATTTTTTTCTCTGGAGCAAAGTAAGGGCAATTCTGACATTATTCATAGAGAGCTTCTTGTAGTTTTTCAGTGTGCTATGTTTGGTAGTGGAAATAGTATATGTATCATTATCTTCATATGAGACTGTTCGCATTTGTAAACATATATCCTTGCTTTAGATGCATCCAAAATTTTACCAGGCCCTCCCCCCCTTTTTTTTCCAAACAAGTCATATTTTACTTTACTATTATATGGGTATTTACTAGGATTATTTGGCACTTAAATCATGCACTCAAATCTTCTCTGGAGTAGGGTTTTATCTGCAAAGTAATAGCCTTCACATCTCAAAAACCTGTTCACTGAGATATAGGGTGTGAAATTCAGCCCAGCTCTCATCTTACCTGCCCTGCTTTGGCATCCCTGCCATCCATGGCTATCCATCTTCCACCAGGTGAAAACTCATCAAAGGAAAGGGCACAATATGTGCCTTGAATCCTGTTACACCACTGCCTGTGGCTCAGCCAAGTCCCTGCTTGGGTTATCTCGACAATGGATTGATTGTCTGCGCATGGAGTGATGGCAGCCTGGGCTCTCAAGTTACATACTGTATTTACTAACACTCAGAGTGGTCTTAATGAGTTTTCCATTCACCAGCTGCAATACAACCTGTCTTGCTGGCAGTCAGTAGCACCTACAACCTCTTTGTCTTCATTTTCTACGCCCTTTTGTCTTGGATTTTATATTTTGGCACGTGCTCGTCAACAGGTATACACAGACATGGTGCCAGCAATTCAGCACTGGCATAGTCAGAGATCTTCCTACAGAAGGGCAACACGTCAGCAGGACCAGGCTACCCATCCATACCCGTTCTTCCTTGGCACGCTACATGTTTCTCAGAAAAACGTACTGCCAGCCCTGCTCTTACCATTCCAGACCAGGGCAGACAGATGTACTGGACAGCAAGAACTCATACATGGAGCATGGATTGCTATGGATATCAAGTTCAATATATTTATCAGTAATATTTAGATATTTGGCCTGACCTTAGTAACTGCAGACTCTGCTATTCAACATTAAGCTGAGGTGAGTTAAATTTCAATAACAAAATAATATATTCAGTAAATACATGAGAGACTGACCCCTTCTCTTCAGGACCCTACATCTATCCTGGGTCAAGGCAAACAAACTGCAAAATTTCACTGAAATAGTTGGCAGGGTGGAAGAAGCTCTTCGCATCCTTCCCTAGGGTGCTGTACACAGAGGGGATGTGGGGCATGTTCCCCTTCCAAGTATCACATTTCTTCAGCTTAATTCCCAGCTCTATAAAACATACCTACAGGCTCCCATGTGTTTTGCCAAAGACATGTTTGTGCAGTATTTTGGTCTTTTTCCACCAGGTCTTTATGTCTGCCTACTTACCAGGATTAGTTATGCGCTGAATGGTTTGGGCTGCTTCCAGATTGTGGCGAGCACTGCATGTCCAGTAACAACGGCTTAATGCAAGCCTTTTATTAAACTGTCAAAATTGGCTAAGCACCAAATGCTGACTCAGAAACTGGATATTTTAGCAAGGTGTTTATAAGCTTTGATGTTGAGAACAGAGAGAAAAAAGGATGTTTAAGAATGTGAATATGGTGAAAAATGCAGGTAATTAATGTCAAGGCAGTCAGGGAGGCATGACTTCAGTCACTAACAAAAAATAACATGGAACATTGTAAATAGCAGCACTAGACAAATTGAGAAAAGCCTCATTGAAAATATGTCTGTGGTTTCGTAAATGTTTCTTGGAGGCAAGTTATTCCCTGTTCACTTTGTTTTATGAGTAGTCAAAGATCTGAGTTATAAATTTCAGCTTTAGAACTGTCTTTTTAGCACCGACAATAGCTCTCACATACATTTCTTTGTATTTCAAAATCCTAAAGTCTCCAGAAACTGGTCTGAATGAACTTAACCTCTCTACATACATGTTTGATAAGCTTAGAAAAGGTCTTTGTCTTTGGAAAATATTCAATGCGTATTTGAGCAAATAGAATAAAAACACCTGCAGTTTATTCAGCAAATGTAACATATGGCTTATAACATTCATCAGGAAATTCATATAAGCCAAACACTTGATGTGTATGAGACAGAGTTTTAAAACTTATGCACTCTGCCGCTATAATACTATACGTTGCACTTTTGCTCAAAAGGTTCATCACCTTAAAATTTCTAGTTTACAAGATAAATCTTAATTAAAAAAAAATTCAATATCCTATAACTCTAAAAAGATATTTTAGAATAAATTGCTTTTAAACTCCCCAATGATATATATGCCATCAACATTTTAGACCATACTTCAGCCGAGTATCAATCTGCAAACATTGTAACAATGATGAGTATTTTTCATTTTTGCTACAAATTGAAGATAGACACTTCACATCTGGTGAAGAGAACGCTAGTAATGCATTTTATAGGTGTACTTTCATTCAGCACAAGACTTGGCATGTCAGAAGGACAGAGAAGTAGTAGGAGAAAAAGGATCCTTTTCTTAAGAATTAAGAACGACCAACTGTTTGTGAGAGGATTTACAATAAGCAACTAATTGCTGCTGAAGAAATTGATTGAATTGTGTTTTTCTTTTTTAATTTACATCATATACAAACTTAGGACTTTGCATTTCTTCTCTTTGTACAGCCATAAACAGATTAATGTTTTAAAATGCCAAAGGAGGAAGCTTAAACGCCAGATGAAGCAGTAGTGCTTGATGTTAATTACAGGAATTTAATCCACTGGCAGTTCTCCTCCACTTCTATACCTAAACACTGATGTCTAGTTTCAAATGCAAATGAAAGCAGTATAAATTTAGACTATTTGCACTATATACAGATTAAATAAGAAGGGCATATGTATTTACCAAAAGACTGGTATGAACAAAAGATTACAGCAGTATTGGAATAGTAAAATATCATGATGGAGATCACATCCTTTTCTCAGGACAACTGCCTAACTGTTGGTGTTACCTGCTCCAGGAACAACCAGGTGTAACAGAGATGAGGGATGTCTTGGAGTTAGTAGATGTATTTTATAAAAATTACAGAGGATGGGGATGGGAACTAAGATGTGATTTTTGCTTAAGATACCAAAGCCAGAACTTAAAAGCAGGGGGATAACTAAAGCACAGTCAATATCTTGGATGTTCAAGAATGAATCACAGAAGAAACAGATGGAGTAAAATGGAGATGGTCTCAAGAAATGGAGAGAACAAGTAAAAATGGCTTACAGACATTATCCCTGAAGCATATGAAGTGTCAGAAGAGTAAAAAAGAAGCAATATGTGAACAAATCCAAAGTAGCACTATGCTAGTTGGCTGTGCAACTTTTGTGGGAAAATCTAAAACAATGCTTTTTGCTATACTCTTTTCCAAAGTGGTTCAACTAGAGAAATATAAGCAAGCTTTTATGTATTAAGTGATCCTGTACATCTGTTGTGATTGTTTTTCTAAATAGCAGATGTGGTTCATAAACATTAATAAAGACTGCAGTGGACCACAGAGATGGAAAAATAATGCCTAATTCTGAATTCACTCCAATGTACATCAAGAATAATTACACAGAACAAGTGCATCGATGTTAGTGTGAAATCATAGCAAAAGTGAAGTTAGTATCAGAAACCTCCATATAAATATAGTTCAAGCCATAATTTATATGAAAAATACACACTTCCCTTTCTGCCCTTCAGACATTCTTGTCAGCCAGGTGCAAAGCAGATAGGTAGATTATACTTGGGCCCTTTAGGAAACCAGCTCAGTTTTGAGACAAAAATCGTACAAAGTTGACTCAATAAGTGAAAATGGAAAAGACTGAAGAAGTGTCTATGCTTTTACAATAAATTCATCATTAACAGGAAAATGTGGAGCTTTTAGTGCTGAGAAAAATGCTTACCATCGTGGTTGTCATTACTGAAAACTCTGAAGAGAGCCTGTGACAGTAAATACTTCTTTCAGTATTTCCAGGGTTGGGTTATAATGACCTAACATTGTTCTGTTAAGACAATACCACTTTAAGTGCTTTCCTAAGTCCAAATAGATAATTTACATTGAAGTTAGCTAAGTTACAGCTTTGTGCTGAACTGTTTGGTTGTTAAATATATCATTTCTTCTGTAGCTAAAGCTAAAAGTAAAAATGGCCAGACTATTGACTTTTTTTCCCCGCAGCAACATAATCTTTGGTTTTTGGAATATTGCATAAATAGAGATTAGACTTGTTCTGCTCAAATGCTTTCCATATTAGATATATTTCTGCTCTCCGCTTCTGCCCTCTGCATTAATAGGATGCTTGAAAGATGCGTAAGTGCCAAAATGTTTTGCAATACCACATACTACAAATTATAATTGAGGGGAAGCAATGTTGTATTTTGAACAATAGTTTGAGCTTTGCAAAAATAATAAAAATGAATTTTTAAAAAACATTCACTGTCCTTTCAGATCATTAAACAATGCACTTTCTCTTTTAGTCCCAGCTGGGAAGCATTATGAAATTCAACACTTTTTTCCCTTTACCTTTCTTGATTTTCTCTCCCTTTCCTGTGTTTATTATATTTTTATTCTTCTAGATGGTCTGTTTTGCAGTGGGTGAGACAGAAATGCAAAACTCTCTAGTGCTCATGTATTATTGGATGTCACATACAGTTGCAATAGTCTAAAGGCTAAAGGTATGTGATTATTTGTGCTCTCTCATGTGGTTACAAAATGGCCACAAGTCTCATAGTGTCTCATAAGTGACAAGTGTGAGAGCCCTGAAATTGTGTCACCCTTCTTAGAGCAACTGCGGTGTGTGACAAGCATTGCTCCACGCACCCCTTGCAGCTAAGCTGCAACCCTTTCTAGAACAAATGAGAGAAAAAGACCTCAATGTCAAGTAGGTTTGGTAGAAGATACTGATCATGAGAGTTGTACAACCATCGTTTTCCAGTAGTATGGAAACACAAAGTACCGCAGGAGCCTTTGCTGTTGTGGGTATGGAATCAGCCCCTGTGGCTTATATGACCCTCCTTCAGCTGAACTGCTTCTGGAAGTGCCATGATCTGTATTTCCATAGAGTTGTGGCCTTGGTCAAGGCCATTCAGGCTGCTCTTATTCCCCAAAGGACTTATTATAGCAAGTGTGCTTGGGAATGCTAAGTTGTAAGCTTAGCAGAAAAATGTGGGAAACCAGTCATAAATGTACAGATCTCTGTATGCTACCTTGGAATGCCTATGCAGTGAAATCTGAGGTACAGTATATCCTTTAACTTCTGGAAACCCAGCTATTAAGTGAAGTCCTATCATGACAGCTGAAGTCTGATACAGTATTTTTATTCCCTTTTTCCCAAGATATTCCCAAACTATTCCCATTTGAGGACCCAGTCTTCTGTAATTCGCTCTACTGCATTTTGCAGCATCCAGGATATTGTGCCTTGAGATTAATAGCAGAAAGGTTTCTAAGATGACTGGCATACTAAGGACAAAAAATTACATCATTTAGAAAATGACTAGATATTTAGATGGATGTAGAGGTATAGTAAGGATTAAAAGCCATCAAACACAGTGTTTATGAACTGGTATGACTGCTTGTGCATCTAGTCAGGTTAGTAATATTCTGTTGAAGCTAACAAAGGACCAGGTATAGCAATTTATTACCAGCTGATGCAGTTTAACAAAAACAATAAGACATATTATCTCTTCCGACAGACCTCACTGTGCCACAAGTCAAATTATAAATGTCAAATATTGGGAAAAACTTTGGGAACACAGCATTTTTCATTGCCTTTTCCTGTTCAGATCTCTGTCCTAACAGAAGTGGTAACAACCAGTGGTGCAGGTAAGTTAGTGAGCGAGAGGACCACTGGCTCAATCTAGAAGTGCAATTTATATGTTCTTAACACGTAATGCACATGTACATACTATGGCGCCTAAGAGAATTTCACATAGACACAGTGCAAGTACTGTAATAAGTAAAAATAAAAATAGAAAATAATTCTGTAAAATAGTTGCAGAAATCATGTTTTTATAACTTAAATCTTGAAAATACATATTAATCCAAACACTTCTTATTCCAAACATTTCATATTTGTTGAAAAGTTTCAATCCTGGTGAAGAAAAAAGTAAGGGAACTAGAAGCTATTCATAACTCTTTACACTAGTAGCCATAATCAACTGAAGTTATTACATGAGTAAAGACTTTTCATATCAATACTTTGAAATATTTATCCCTAGCAAAATAAGATTCTGTTAACCCTGTGACAGAGTACACAGAAATTTGAACCACTGGAGTGGTAATGGAAGAAGAAATGTCATTTTAGTGGGATTACACACTAGATAATGCCTATAAGAGGATGTATACTACATCTAGATAATAGGATTACACAGAGTAGGAGGGTGGAAGAGGATGCTGTGGACCAGCCCTGCCTAGGGAAGATTCTGCTTCCAGGTTCCCAGATGGGGCTGGTACAGCTTACTTAGCTTTGACAAATGAACTAAGAGGATGAACTTGAATCTCAAAGTGGTGAAGAGAAGATTGAGATGCCTTCTCTCTTCTATTTATTTGATTAAAGCATGGTGAAAAGAAAGTTAGTCATGTCATGAACCTTTAAATTGAGGGCAACTGAAAAAGAAGAGTCTCTCCTAAGATTGATTTTGTGGGAAGCCAAGGTGGCCTGCACAGCACGTCCTGATCTAGCAGGGGCACTGCTTCTGGCAAAGTTGACTCCAAGGAACTGTAAACTTACCCATGTGATCTAGGATACATTGAAACACATCAGAGAAGTCAAGCACCTTTGTTTCAAAGAACTGAAAACTGTCTTTCAAGATGACAGCTCAGATATTTGGCACTCTCATCAGGCAGTTGCTGGCTGCTGTCGAGATTCTGCTCATTTATTATTGAGCAGAGAAGACTTTCACTAAGCTTCTGGGAGCAGATCTCAGGCTGTGTAACACACAGGCATACACACACATGCAGGCATTAAAAATTTGCACTTGTAAAACAAACACCAACACAACACTCAACATATGTACACTTTAGGTGTTTTTTTTTTTAACTTGCAAAAGTCGAAGAAACAATAATAAAAAATAGGAGGGACATTTTGTGATAGTATTGGGAATTATCCAAAGAAATTGTGAAAAGCAAGATCGTTGACATCTGTTGGAAGCTGGCAGGAAGAAGGACTCTGTAGAGATGAAGGTCAGGCCACCTAATTATGCACTTAAGAATTTAACTTTTCACAGCTAAGTTTGAAATTTTAGCAACAAATATTTTACTACATTTAAATGCAAATAAAAGTATACTTATGTTAATGAAGTTCGAAGAAGTTCCCAGTTACAGAACCTAAGCCAAGAAATACGAAAATAAACCCGTTTTTCTTCCTCCTGCTTGTTAGCAGGATGTCAAGGAGTGGTATAAGGAGTCTATTCCTCTCTGATTCTGAAGTTCTTTGTGTTTTAAAGGATGAACAGACGACCTACACACGGAGAAATGCAAACCTTGCATGAGAAATCCTTATTTCCATAATTAGTTCAACATAAATCGTGCAGTTTTAATTGCCCTCGCAATATGGCTTGATTTGCAAAATCTTATTTAAGATGTTACACTTAAGCATGTACTTAAATTTAAGTGGGACTTCAGCACATTCTGAACTCCAGAAGAGCTTAACTACACGCTTATGTACTCTCCTGAATGAGGTGATTTCTGAACTGTGATCTCTCTCCTTCCTCCTTTAATTCTGTCTGGTATTTTGCCCTGTGATTTTGATAGTGCTGATTACACTTATGCTAATAAATTGTGCTTGTAAAATAGACCAGGGCCCACTTTCTGGCTTGAGGGCCATATACTTGCATTCTCTTCCCCTGCAGAAGATTAGGTTGGCCCCATCCCAGTGCCTTTTGAGACCAGCCCCTATCCTGAGCTATCTCCCAAACTATGTTCAGGCACTGTCTCAGAGAGTACTAGATGGCTAGAGGAAAATCATGAGGGGAAATGTGCTAATAGTTAAATAGCATTCCTAGACGATATCCTGTGCTATGTCTAGGACAGATGTAGCATGGGTCCTAGCTAAGGGACCTAATAGAAAATTAACACTGTACTAAACTAATCAGCACTCACAGCTCCACTGCTCCAGCTTCCTCTGCTTTCACAAATTTTCCATGCCTAACAGTAATGACAAGCTGCTGAAAGAGAAATGCTGTTGATTGAAAATATGGCTTGCATTCATGTGAGAAACAAAAAAGCCCACCCTTCTCTCAAGTTTCTGTTTGGATTGCTAGCATCAAAACAGAATTTCAGCATAGCTGCATGTGTTATCCCACACACCTTTTTTCATACCTTTTTAGCCTGTCATTCTGCCGGGCCAGCATCATGCTGACCCCCAGAGAGGAAGGATGTTACTGGGGGCGGCCAGGCAGCTCGCATAAGGAACAGTCCCTAGCACACAGCCTGTTTGGATTAGCAAAGGCCAAACACACTGAGCCTTCATTTATTCCAGCGTTTGTGGATGAATACAAGCAAATTTTTAAAGTCTTTACTCTGCTTGAGGCAGCTTTAAAAGCATTAGGCCCAACCTAATAACAACCCATAAATACAAATCCAGTAGCCTATCTTACCTGTAAGGCTAAATTAATTAGTCAGAAGAAAATCGACAGTTGCCTCTCTTTTCTTAAAAAATAAGCTCTCAGCACTCCACCCTCACACTGAGATCAGAGAATAAAATGCTATTTCTGGGCAGCAGTTTCCATGGTTGTTTAATATTCAGTGAGGATCTTCTTAAAGTTAGCTCACATTTTAAGAATTTCACAGCACATCTGTGCATCACTGCATGTTTTTAAGGGTTTTCTTGGAGACCATAATGGTTCTCTCCTAAAGACTCTTACTTGAGGAATTAAATTCAAGGCATTAATTGTTCTGCCTCCACAAAGAAGCTCCAAAGATGCATTTCTAATTAAAAGAAACTGCAGCTTATCCAACTGCTTTACATTGTATGTTGACACACTGTATGCTTGCTAAGAATTGCTGCTGAGAACGGCTTTCACAAATAAAACGCTTTGAATTTCAAACCTCTTTTTTCCTTTAACCTTTCATTGAGATAGTAATATTATTTAATATTATGAAAGATAGCATTTTCATATTTCAAGTGGCTTCTTGAAAGTATGCAGCATTGCCAGGATGTTGCTGTGACAATGAAACCTATAGTAAAACTCTCAGTGTCTTCCATGAGAAGAAGGTTAAACCAACACTGTGAAAATACCAACCTTTATTTTTTGGTGAAATGAGATCTTTCTAAAGATGTGAAATCACAAATGAGCCTATTCTATTTCTGTAATAATCCTGTAACAAAGTAATGGACAACAGCATATAAACAAAATTGTCCCCATACTAATTATCATGGCACATTTCAGCCTAGAGGGAGTTTATCTTATTTATAAACCTTTGGAAAAGTAGTATGAATATATAATTGAAATGCGCCAGACTCCTAATTATTGAGGCAACCATATCAGTCAAATATTCTTAACACAATAGCTCATATAACTAATTTTGACAAAGCAATGGTGTTGTGAATTAATGTTGCTGACACTTTATATCCAGCTTACAGGGGATTCAAGATAGTCTGTGATTTTTCCTGTTTGTGCTCCTGTTAGGGTCCAAGAAGATGATGTAATGAGGAATGGCAGTCATAACTAAGACTTTTCTTCATTAAGGCAATCCTCTCTGCCATCAGAATCATTGTATATCTGCTCATGTAGGCAGTGCTATTTAATAAGAAAATCCTACAATAAAAATAGAACTTGGTTCATGTCTTCCAAGGGTTCCGTTTTATTTCTGCAAAGGCTCTCTTTTTTCTCTATGAAAGTCAAGCCAACCTTGTAGTAGTGATTTCAACTTACACCTAAGAAATAATGCAGTTAGAGCAACTCAGATAGTAGATAGCTCTTCTTGCCAGTATGCAACATTTCTCACAAAACAGCTATATTGCAACTAAGCACACAGATGCTTCCAGGCTGACTGCCTATGCTTTCAGGGAAAAGGCTTTCTTCCAAACTTTTCTTTAGCTGAACTGCACACTCCAGCCTGATGGTAGCTGTTTTCCTAGATCAAGAGATCAGTAGGGGAACAGGGTCAGCACATGGCTGTGTAAGTTCTGGCAGTGGGACACCTGGAGCTTGGGAACTAATGGGTCCTCTGCTATGTGGGGCATTTAGTGCTCTCATGTTGATGTGAAGTCTAAGGGTAAGTAGATGAGGCTGAATGTCCCAGCTCTGTACATTTAATGGTGACGGAGAAATTCTGCGTCATCTCTGTTATAACACACATAAATATACCAAAATGTGACTTGTACTGCATCTGTATTCTCATGCCACTTAAGATTAGGTCTACTGGCCACAAAACCATGGCCAGATCATTGAAGGAGCCTGTTGCTGGCATCCTAGATGTGGAAGATGATTTGGTCTCAAATGTGGAGGTAACCTCTTTCTTCCACTCCAGTTAGGCTAGAAGGAGGAGAACTGAGGCCATCGTCAAATGAGAGCAAATGTATGCAAGCAGCCTCTCAGCTCCCATTGCCAAAGCAACGTAGAAGCAGAGGCGTTTCTGACTTCTGTCTCATGACGTATCTGACCCCAGCTGAGCAAGCGCAGCTGATCCTGAAGCTGACTCCTGCTCCTAGTCATCCTCCCACAAGTGCAGGGACAGGGTGCAGAGCTGTACAGCAAATTCAACACAGGTCTGAGAAGCCAAGAGATGTCCTAGGTAAGATGGGAGTCTGAGGAGGTCCCTGTGATAATTATCTCTTGCAGATGGCTTCAGAAGGGAAGAGGATATATTATATGCAGTAAGGGCACAGTGACCAGCAGTATGGATGCTGTCAGCTTAAACACAGAGGCAAAGTGCACTCACACTGAAATTAAGTCATAGCTGCTCAACTGGATTAAACACAGTCACAAATGCTAGTGCTCTGTGAGTGTATCTGTAGATCTATAAAATGTATTTGGTACCTCATTCCTCTCCCATTTTAGTTAATATTTTATCATTGGCTTGAAAAGCTGCAAGACTGCATTTTAGATGTGTAGTTAGATATACTCCAATGTAGTTAATCCGTGAATCAAAAGTCAGAATCCCTAGGGGCAAAAAGAGGGACTCTCAGCAGCTATGGCAATATCTGAAACCTCTAGCTTAGGAGTGTGACAAGAAGGTCCTCTGACAGTATTATCACTAGCAATGACCCTATGCAGCCACTACTGCCATTGAGTCTTTACATCAACAGGGCTCTCCCCTGTGATCAGAGAGAGAAGATGGCTGAGAACTATTTTAGCACTGTGCAATGTGTAATTCAGATGATGGGTAACAGCATACCTTTGAGGCTGAAAAAATAGAAGCATCGTAATATTACTTAGGTGACCATACTCTACTGATCCACCAGGTTTACATACACTTTACTCTCTGCTTGCTTCCAAAGGTTCAGCATTCCCTCTATAAGCAAATCACTCATGTTAACTGCCCTATAGCGGCAAGACGGGATAGTCGACCTTGAGAGTAGTCTCGCTATCGCTCACACACCAGCCATATCAGAGATATAGTTTTGCTCACTGATCTGAGTTGAAATGAACAATTATATAGCCTAGAATGTCAATGGTGTCAGCAGCCAATATCCCTGCCTTAATTACAAATCCTCACAGGAATGGGGCCTGCCTGCCGGTAGGAAAGTAGCACTGAGAGCTGTTTGCAGCAACTGCTCATGAACAGGACTAACGGATGCAACAAAATAACTGAAAATAGTTGAAAAGTATTAACTCAGCATTCCCCACTCACAAGGGCAGCTAAGAGGAAGAAAATTCACTGCTATTATTTTCAGTGGGAAAAATGGAGAGAAATTTTGAAGAACATTCTGTGTGGGGCTATCTGGAAAGGGTTTTGAAGTTTACATCATTTTCACTCAATAACAGTGTTCATCCTGTTTTTCTTTTTCAAAAAGCCCCACCATTCTATTTTTCCTCAAGCAGACTAGTAAACACCAGCAATTCAGTTTTAATCCAAAACCTTGCAACACACAACCAAACCACTGCAGTATTCTGTTATCCCTAATCATTAATCAATACAAGAGCAAATAAAACATATGACAGACAAAACAGGTAGTTATTTTTTTACAAAAAAAAAAAATCTTTCATCACAGGTACATCAAATAATCATTGTTCTACTTAACTATACTTTGCATTACCATTTTAAATCTTCTTTAACAACAACGGTCAAATATTTGATTGAGAGCCCTTACTTTCCTACCTACGTGAGTGTGAAATGAACAACTGGGCACTAAAATCAGAAGGGGTAGAGCCAGCTGAGGGTTTTTTTCCAGTGACTGTCACCTGCACATTCAGTCTCCTGAAGCTGTGTAATGTAGAGTGCTTCCCCAGACTTTAAAACATTCTTGTCAGAAAGTGAAAACATTTCAAAATTTTAAAATGAAGTATTTAAGTTTGAGGACACTGCAGTGATACTGCATGGGAAACATAATTCAAGTTGTCTCAAGACTGGACGGAGCCGTTGTTTCTTATCTTTAACAGAACAAGCTATGTGGTTAAAATACATCTCTTTTGAACGAGGGCCTGAGCGTCAGACCTTCTAAGACTGAGGGCATCTTGTTTTGGCATTCACTGAAACGTGCTGAGTCCTGTTAAAGTAATGGGTTTCCGCACTGTCTTTGATAACTCATTCCAGCAAAGATCTAGGTACATAATTTTTCCATGTAGAATGCTTGTAATTGGCTTTCTACATTTGTGTTTATATTGTTAAAATATCAACATTTTCAGTATATATTTTAAATATAAGCTGAAATGTGTATTAACTTAAATTCAGTGAGATGACTAACTGGATAAATAGAACTAAATGTTACCTAGTTCAATAAAGGAGCAAATTTGCAAAAAATAGATCTTCGTTTGAACGGGAAGAGATTACACAGATTATACTGATCACAACTTTACCAGAACGCAGTGGTGGTGCTGGCATGTAACATTTGGCTAACACACTATTGGATAAATTGTTATGTTGGTACTTGAGTATACAGAAATAGATGATTTGTGATCAGTTATTTAGTTACTTAATACTTTTTATATGGTGAAATTCAAATATATCCACCAAACTTAGCTTGGTTATATCTTATTCAGTGAAGCTGCCACTCCTTCTACTAAGACAAAAATCAAGCCCGCAAAAAACATGGAGATTCTGTTTTTCATGCAGCTATGCACATGATTCATTCTACATATCTGAGCAGTACCATTAAACTTATTGCACTGCTTGCATGCTGAAATACTAGCACGGGCTGAAATATTGGTGGTACTCAATACTGCCATTTTTAATTAAAATTACATTTCATAACTCTTATTTACTGAAGCAGTCCCTCTTCAGTTATATGAGTACTCATAGCATACTACACCTTTATGTTTCAATTAATTCTAGAGAGCAGGAACCACACCAGATATTGTGCTTAAAATCTACCAGCCTGCAGGCCTGATTTTGCAAAAGATTTTCATCTACCAGGATTATTGACACCACTGCCAAATTTATATATGTAAATCTGTCCTTCAGTACCTCCAGTCTGATGTGAATGTTCATCAGTGACTCTCAGCAGCTTATTGTTCCTCACTTCTAATTTTTATGATAAGCATTTATTATTGGGGACTTAAATTTCACATTTATTTTCCAACAAAGTAATTACATGTATAGTTTAGCTGTAATACATATTTTTATGTTGTATAATAACATAAAAATGTTATACACAGCACCATCTGTTGGTTAAGATAGCTATAACACATGAAAAACAGCTTATGCAGATTAGATAGACATGAGTATACAAAGTAGAAATGAGAAAAAGGATCATTAAAAAATTTAGAAGACTAAACTGCATACTAATATGATCTCACATGCACCTTCTTCTGTAAGTTAGGGAATAAACTTCCAAAGTACATCTTTAAGACTGCTGAAATTAGGAAACTTCGGCATTTTAAGAGGGAAAAAGATGGGTATGAAAAATCTATTAAACTTAGCTTAGTGAAAATTGATAAACAACTGTAAGACAAAATGAGAAATGAATTCACCTATAGTATCATAGCTCATTGTGTGCTCTAGCCTCATGCCTCTCTAGATCCTTCGTGCTCTCAAAGAGCAATAGAAACTTAGCGAATAGAAAAATTGTGCTATTTTCTGTCACATACCTATACAGAGAATTTTAAGACCAAGTTATTCACTGCCACCACATATCCACCCTGAGAATCTCTAAGGCAGACTTCTCTATGAGTTGCTTTCCTTTTCTTAGGTTTAGATTATGTCTAGCGCGTGTGTGCATGTGTGTGGGTGGGCATGCAAGGAAGCTTTCCCAGCTAGTGAGTATGTATTTATATAAAGACCAGCCACAGCTGCAGTCTCACAACCTTGATGGCATCTCCTCGGCGTGAGAAACGTTATGAGGAGGAACGGTTGGAGGGCTAGCGTTGCGAGGAGGTGCCCGTCATCCCTTTGTGTAGTGCATGTAGCTGTACACAGTGGGGCTTGCTGAGCTATCCAAAAATATGATGACATTTGTCTAGGAGTTCAGGAAGCAAACCAGCGCTAGTATAATGATAAATCTTAAAAACTGATATGTAAACTTCTTTTTTTGTTGGTCCAAGCCAGGCAGTGAGAAAAGTGTGTAAACTTTTCATTGTCCAAATAAGAAATTACAAAACTCTTGTCTTTACCCTTGACTAAACCAATGGATCCTGAGATAAAAAAAATCAAGAGTGTTCTCACATAGAGATTAATGAGACAACTGAATTAGAGTTTATATCTAACAACTGTTCCTTTACACAAAAATAGATAGCAGAACAAATACTTGTGAGTTAAGAAAAGCAAGCTGTATCTCTCCCTCAGGATATCGTTCAACAATATCCACCTTTAGGTCTCCTCATATCAGATCAAAAAGGCTGCAGCTGCACAAGTCCTGATCTGATAAAAACTCACAGTGTGAGTTCAAATTTGGTCAAAACATTTTGACACATTCATCTCACACAGGCAGGCTCCTTTGTGCCTGATGAGCTCCATAGCATGTTCTGTCTAATTCAGCAGAAATGCGGTCATGTATTTCATCCAGATCAATTCTGAAATGCCGGGCGATACAGTATCGCAGAGGTTGGGCCCGAACGACCCAGTGCCAGGGTCTCAGGGAACCAGGGCTTTCAGCCGCTGCCGATACTAACCCAGACAATAACTCGTGGCTGTTCCAGGAGGGAGCGCATTTCCCTCCACGCTTCTTGAAGTTCAGCTACCCCTACAGCAAGAAGGAATCCTGCAGTTTATCAAGACCTGGCGTAATGTGTTTTATCTCCTCCAGCAACCCCAGCGCAAAACGGGAGTAGAGGAAGTCATAATTCCTTTCTCAAGCTGCTGTGAAGGAGATACGTGAATACCATTCTCATTCATGGAGCAAGCCTAAACAAACTTGTTTGGATGAAATGCAACTCAAGGATGAAATGCAGCTCAAGACTAATATATTTGCTGCACATGGTCACAAGAAAGTTACCTTAATATGGCCCATGTAGTAAAGAGAAAGTATTTACTGAAGCGGGTCCATGGCGTTCTTTTGTCTACACACTTGAAATCTGGGAAAATAGGAGCATGCTTTTGAAAGCAGTTATGAGATTAACGTTTGTCTTTTTGAGAAGCCCATACAGGACCTGATAAAGTTCTGTGACTTATCCTTCTTTGGTAGTAAATGTTACAAAATACAATAAAAAAAATCAAGGTTATTCTGCTGCAGAAGGGTTCTTCACTGATAATAGAAACAATCAACAGGAATAAAAGCTACAGCACACTGAAGTTTACCTTTGATTTTATAATAACACAGTTCACATGTTTGTTAATAGATTCAAAAGCTACAGTGCAGATCTGCTGCATATCACTGCATATTACTGAAATGGATCGGTATGTACCAGGGAGCATTTACGGCCCAAAATAATCTTAAATTCCCCTACATTAGTTAACACACTGCAGACAACACAATCCTGTTTCACACTTGTGCTTTTGCTGCGCAATACACTTTCCAAAAGTTCCTGCTCTCAAAATACTCGCAGTTTCAATTCCACTCTCCTCACCCACTAAAACAAATGGATTTCTATACTTATCTACCACAGCAAAATGCCTGGTAACATGAATCATTTAGTTAAGTACCTATTGGCACAAATCAGACCAAGAACTCTTTTACCTTCCTACTGTCCTAAATGTCTAATGTCAGAGAAGCATAAGCAAACTAGAGAGAGGCTGTCTAGTGGTATCGCTCAATGTATAACTGGTTGGTAATTTGTACTGTCATTTTATTGATGTGAATTTGAGGACATAAAACCTTCCCCATGGATCCATGGAAGCCCCAACTCACGTGTTTCCTCCTGGTGATGAGAGATCAGTGTAGCCACTGTGCCAGTGCATTTTGATCTTGCTACTTAAGAGGACGGCAGGTGCTGTTTGAGTCAATGACAGGTAAGCTGACACTATTCATTAATTCCTCCAGTTAGTCTATATGTTAATTCATTCTGAATCCATTTTCAGACATGTGAAGGACAGGATGGGAATCAGGAACAGTCAACAAGCATTTACCAATAGCAAATCATGCCTGAGCAACCTGGTTACTTTCTGTGATAAAATGCCTGGCTACCTGGATAGCAGACACTGGTGAATGTAAGATACCTTGACTTTAGTATGGCTTTTGACACTGTCTCCTATGGCATTTTCATCTGGAAGCTCACATGGGTTGGAGAAGCTGAGAAGCAGGTGGGTTGAAAATTGGCTGAACTGCCATACTCTAATGCTAGTAATCAATGGCTCAGTATCTGACTGGTGGCTGAGGAGCTAAGGATGATCTAATAGCCTATGACTAACTGAAGAGGATTGACAAAAATGACAGAATCAAACTCTTATCAGTAGCAGCACACACCATAACAAGGAGCCAATAGCAGCTTAGGAGGTTCAGACTGAACATTAGGAGAAACCTTTCCTGTGGGAAGTATAGTGCACCGGTTACTCAAAGAGGCTGTGAAATCTCCATCCTTCTCAAGACTTAACAAGACTGAAGCACAGCTGACCTTATCTAGTGCTGGCAATAGGCCTGTTTCAAGGAGGAAGTTGGATTTCCAACCAACTTTTCTGTAATTCTATGATCTCTCAGGAACCACAGAATTGGCATGATTGTACGACAGTGTGGACTCCTTAAACTGACTTAAATTTTTTGATGAAATTCTGTAGTTATATTATTATTAATCTGCTGACACACTAGAGTCATTACTATGTTAGTCCGAACAGGAAAAAAAAAACAAACAAAAGAGAGATCTTTTTTTTTTCTTGCCCAAACACTTAGATCCAGCAAAAGAGCTATATTGGAGGAAGTTGTGGACATACTAAGATTAGGAGCTCATCAACACAGTGCCAAAGCACTAGAAAGCAGACAGTTTTGGTAGTTTACAGTATATCCAACTGAATCACTGACAGTCTGTCTGAATTCAGTGTACAATACATTGAAGAGAAATTAAAGGAATTATCTTATTTGTCCTCTCCCTTCCTATCGCTCTTAAAAAATCAAAAGATTTGCTGTCATCCAAATCAAAGCCCAGGATCTGACAGCAACAATGGTGATTGCTTTCAAATTCCCCCTGTTGTTGCACCACGTCCCACCCACCACCCCACCATTTGCAGACCATGACCTGGAGAGTGGATGAAAATTGAGCAAAGTGGTATCGTTTGGCAAGGTGGAAAATCCATTATTAGTTAGTTTTTCTGCTGTGCAGGACAGTTCTGCCCCATTTTCACTGTTCAATGCAGTGTGAGTAACAGTCTTGCACCGTGCAGAAAGCTTTCTTGCAGTAACTGAGTTTGATGCATTTGTGCTGCTCTGGCAGTTGTGAAGAGCAGTTGGCAGAAAATGCGGCAGGCGGTGGGGAATTACCTAGTCACAGGGCAGGCTATCCATTGCCACCACTTCTTTCTGTCTGTCCCAGACCTGAAGCTCTTGGCCACTCATCTGTACCTGAGAGGAGCAGTGGTTCTGCTGCTGCTCCCTGTGAAAGCACCATGTTTGTAAGTGGGGATAGAGTGACCTGGCAACTGTTCCCCCATGCTGCTCCTTAGTTCAAAGAAACAAAATATACAACCTGTGATGAGTGTTCAGAGGGTTGGGAGGATGACCCTAGAGGTATATAAGGAGGCAAAACAGTTTTTCAGATACCATGCAGGCTTTGCTGCAATCTCTCAGATTTTCTTTCTAATCACAGTTTCAGAGTTGATTTCAGACATGGATCAATCCAAGCAATGTCTGAGACTGCAGCCTTTGAGGGCAATGGGGAGAGAAGACGCAGCAGCCTGGCTTGGCTAACATGCAAGTAGGAAGAGCCCGAAAATGGTAGACTTTGAAGAGGAAAGTGCAGGTGCAGCAATTCATCAGGCACAGCTAAACTCCTTTCTCCAGTGAGCTTGTTTTCCAGAAATCCTTCGACTACAGTGCATATTGTCAGATATTGGTTTGATATGATTTAAAATACGTACATTGAGGCTGTTGGAGGACCCTCAGTCCTGTCACTGGCCCTTGAAAGAAGGCAAACGATGGCTCTGTACCAAAGAACAACAGAAGCCTCCTATCAGGAAGAGAGCAAGAGAAAGCATTTGCCCCCGGTTAGAAGATGTTACATACCCAATCATGTAGATTATTCCAACAGTAAAAGACTGGGAAATATGCTCCCTTCCTTCGGGGACCTGTGAGGCTTCCCTATCACCAAGCCAAAGTTCAAGCTTGCCATACTATACAATGTGAGCAGACCATCTCCACGCTGTCTGTAAGAGTGGGGTTTGAGTTCAGGCCAGCCCTGCCCCACAATGCAATTTTTCCACCTGATGGATGAATTGACTTTCTCCAGACTTGCCATTGCTTTCAAGCATCACAGCACTCCTGCCTCCCGAGTAACGTGGCAGCATAGATTCACCACCTTAGCAGTTTGTTTGGGGAGGCAGGAAAATTGAATCTAATTAATGCAACTGAAAAAGAAGCTGTCTTTGCAGGAGCACATATATTTAAGCAAATAGAAACAGAGGGTAGAAAGAGAGGAAACTATGCTGGCTGCAAGCCGGCCACCTGCCCAAGCTCCCAGCCAGGAGCTGTGCTGCCAGCAGCACTTCCTTCCCTTCCCTTCCCTTCCCCACTGCCATTCACCTCTCTCCCTCCTACCAGGAGCAGGTGCTGACACTCCTGCTCTGCGAGGCAGCCAGACAGCAGAGGTAGGGGAGTACCTTAGAACAAAAGTGACTCCCAGTAGCAAGCCAACTTTTGTTTTTAATTATTTCCATGGTCCTCTCATCTGCTGTTGTATCTAGAAGGCTGAAATGCACAGGGCATTGTGTTGTGTACCTTGTCTAAGTAAAAATAAATTGGAGCTGGATAGAAAATTCACTTAGGAATACCTTCCATTTGTTCCACTAGGTATGTCAGTGTGGGTATGATTTATACTTTACCTCTCAAGCCAAAAAACATTAGTTTTCTCTGAACATCTGGCTGGCATCTGGGAGATCTGCAGTGTGCATCATTAATCAGAATATCATTGTGAGGTTTGGTAATGACAGATAGATAGATAAAGTTTACTATATTAATGTAATAATGTTTTCTGGGGTACTGCAAAGCTACAGCTTTCAGTGTGCACTTGAAAAAAATAATTGCTTTAATAACAGCCTAAAGTAAAGTGCGGTATTTGTACTTAACAAAATCATTTAATGAACATCTGTGTTCATTCCTACTAGCTTGTTTTTTTACAAAGTAGATATGATATTTTTCATTTCCTGTCCTAAACTATTGCTCGCTATTAATGTTCAAGTATAGTTAAGTCACCATATTCATGTGGGTATGTGCTACATATGTAGGTAAGTGTGTGTATATATATATGTGTGTGTGTGTGTATGTATGTGTCTGTGTGCATATATATATACACATACATACATACACACACATACATACATATATATATATACACATACATAATCCCTGATCCTGCTAAGCCTAACACTCTAGAAGAGATTTCTTTTCTAGCACTAGGTATTCCTGGACTCTTATCTATAATTTATGTATGGCTAATTGCGTGTGTGTGCACATGTGTATACAAACAAATATCAAGCAAATATTTTCCTTTCCTTTTCCTCCCTTCATTTCTCTGTTAATAAACAGTTATCGGTGAGGAGTAGGATCAGGACAATGCATCTATCATCTAATTTCCCTGATAGATCAGATCTGGTGAATTGGAAGACCACTTTTTCCAAAATATATATGGCTCAATTTAGTACCCAGTGATCGAACCTAATGTGCATATAAATTCCCACTGGAAATGACGGTGAAGTGAATGTACTGCTTGCCTCCTATTAACATCACCCACAGACTCTTAGGAGCTTTTTCTTTTATATGACCGTATGAGAAATGGAGATAGTCACTTCTTTAAACAGATCTAATTTTGCTACTGAATAATTTCTAGATCTATAACAAGTGAACAAATACACCTTGGGCAAAATCAGAAGACACAGCTAGAGGGTATTGGCACCATGTTTCACACATGGAAAATCAATACATTTTCTGCTATTTAACAGAGCAATGGGAAATGTATTTTAGGCATATTTCAAATAAGCGACAGTGTAAACTGTGCTTGAAAGATAATTAGCAATTTTCCCACTTTTCACATGGCAGAACACCTAGTTTAAATGTTTTTTTCCTCTTACCTTACTGAGGTTTTAAAAATCAGTTTCTTCCACAATTAATTAGATGTCTATTTTAAATATAACAGCTCAAGCTCACACACAAGCATGCCTATTATCAGTTAACCCTCCATCCAGAAATATTGAAGATTTACAAGTAAATTGGTGGGGGAGTTGTATTTTTCATTAATTTTGTTGTTTTTTAATGCCAGGAAAAATCAGTTGGGTTATAATTGGCTCTAATTGGCATTCACATGGACTGCAGCTTGCTTTCTTTACCTGAAGTCAAATAGCACTCAGACAAAGCTATTTCTTCCCAGCATTTGAAAACATCAAGGAAAATCTAATCCAAAATACCTTGCAATCAGTGATGAGGAGCAAGTATTCAGTGGCTGGAAGACAAATAACAGAGGGACTACATGTGCTTATCTTTTATAACCAGAATTAGTCACAGTGCTTTGCTACATCGTTATATTTTCTAAATAATTGTTTGCTTGCTTTCTCACAAAGGCAGTTTGGTACCCAAGCTCATCAGTTCATGGATCACGGTGACAGAGGACACTGCTCCCCAGCGCTCCAAAAATTCATAGTCTGGTGTTTCCTTTAATTCCACAGGTAGCTGTAAAGGGTAGAGAGTAACTTCCTTCATAAAATTGCTGCACCTTTACTACAGGAGGACACAATGCTCGATATGGAAAATGTCATGTTTTCTTTTAATGGCAAATATCTGTGATGCTATTTAGGAATCTGATAATGCTGTCCCTTCAACAGAGCTAATAAAGAGACTGAGAAAATCTCTTGATAGAGCCTTTATATTTCAGGCACTGAAAGCTAGAACCACAGCGACTCTCTGAGTGATAATTACACCATTTAAACACAAATGTCAGAAAGCAATGCTAGGTACGCCCTGTCAAAAGAGGAGGAAAGATGCAACAAGGCAGCAGCCAGTTAAAAAATGATTAAAATTAGCCTGGAGTATCCCATACAGGGTAATCCAGGTGGAAAGCTGGGCATGGCTCCAGCAAGGAGATTTCAGGCTGGCTGATCACAAAGAAAAGGATTTTTATGTTTGCTCTCTCCTCTCACTATCCTACAGGCACTAATCCACAAATACCACTGTAAAAATACAGAGAGATACTGTAAAGAAGACTCATAACTACCTTAAAATAGAGGAAGTTAATTTTGGTTTCTGGACGTTGCTTCCTTATATTCCGGCATGTAAACAAGCTAATATGAAGCGTATCACTAAGCTATTGTTAAGTGTAAAGCCCTGTGCTGTTCTTTGGCTAAGTAAACATAGGCTGAATATCTGTGGTGATGGGGAATCATTTACTAGGAGTTTATAGCTTTCTGTGCCTTTATCTCTAAGTGTCAGTTATGTGCCTCAGTTGCCAAATTAATTTCAGATGTTCTTCCAAAGGCTTGCTCTGCGTTCTTGGTGATTTATACTGACAATTGTATTAGAGTACTGGGCTTAGAAATGCCTCTTTTCCTGGACAAGGAATCAAGGAAGCAATGAAATGAGGTTGGTGGCCGATTTCAATAAACCAGAGATTTTTACAAAGAGATGTATAACTCCATGCCAAGAAATCCTTTCTCAATAAACTAAACATTGGTCCTTATAGCCTTTCATATCCTCACATTAAATTCCTCTTGTTCCATATTCTTTTTGCGAGCTAGTGGTAAAATACATGGGCTCTCTACTACAAACTACTATTTTGACAGGTGAATGTTAAAGATATTGCTTTGGCAATAGTCCTCCCAATGTTATTATCTTTAAAATTTGAGCATGTAACACAAGTGCTGGCAGACCCAGAATCTGCTGGCTGTGCAGAATTATGGCAGTTTACAAAGACAAAAAATCTATAGTGTGGTAGGTTCTTAGCACACAAACTCAACATTCATGTAAGACATTTGAGTCATTTCTGAAATAAACAATCATAATTATTAATCCTAACTGATATTAGCATCTTGGAAGTAGTCCATCCTCAAGACCAAAACCAAATGTTAGGTGCTATAATAAATCAAATAATAGGTAGTATACTGGATCAAACAGAAGATTGTTCTGATCAGCTCAAAAATATGGAGCAATGGAAATAAAGGATGAGTCTGATAGTTCGAACACATCTCTGTTGTTTCTTAATCTCCAGGCTGTCATACCATATTACATTGAAGCCCAACCTGCCTTAATTAACTTAATAATTAATTACTGCCTATCACTGGCAAGAGCAATAAAAAGTAGCATTCTAATTCTGGAGAAGACTAACTGGGACATGACACTGGAGGCTGCGCTCCTGGTCCGCTCAATCACTCCCAGTGTTGTGTTGGGATGTTATAATACCAAAATGAATGCTGGGTAAGGGTGTGTGCATGCTTATTTCTCTAATTTTGTAATAGCTGCTCTAAAACTGTAGGTTATGAAATCACTAAACACAATCCATTTACAAAATCAGCCCACCTATACTGCTGGCATATTTTATTTAATAATTTCCCTGCCCTCTCTTAGAAACCCTTGTAGCTTTTGGCCATATTAAAGTCAGCTTTGGGTTGTCAGGAAGTGTTTGGTGGCCTGTGGCATTCCAAGATGTTCTGTGGGACCTTCAGGGACTAGACGTTATTTGTCGCCTGCAACTGTGGCCCCCTGAACTTGGAGACCCTAGGGTCCCAGTGCTATCTTCACCTTTGAAGCACCATCTGACAGCAGGACAGAGCTTCTCCAGTTATTAGCCACACTTTCTCATCACAACACTGAACATTCACTTTTTTTATGCTCTCTGGAAAAGTTTTGGAGAGCAACACCTCAGACATCTGAATTCCCAAGCAATACTATCCAGGTTAACACGTATTTCTCTGTGCAGTGCTACAAAACACTTTACTTACTGATGGAAATCACCTGCTGCTGCTGTGGTTGCACCCAATTTAATCTATTTGTATTTTGACATGTGAAAATTAAAAGGAAGGCTGAAACGTGAAAGCTCTAAGTTGCCTAAATAATCCCAAGGACTAAGTCTGAGTAAGAGAAGAACAGAAAGCTGCAGCAACAGAGGAAGTAAAAGGTGAGTAGCTAAGAACTGATGTACACAAGAAGGTTTTGGGGTGTGATAATAAAGACAGTGACTCGTTTACTGGGTGGTGAGGGAAGGGCTGAAAAACAAAGCTCAAAGGAGAGCGTCCCTGGCTATGAATGATCACAAAACGTGGCAGAGCAGGGACCTCTCTGTTTGGGAAAGGGTTAATGAGCATGCATGTGACTGACTGCCTAGACCTACCCTGAGAAACTCATGAGTATCTCACGGGCATCTCACAGCATTCAGGGACTATGCAATAGTTTGGGTCTCTTTAGTTTGAAGAATGTCTTTTTAGTTTGAGTTTCCTTTTTGGACTAAAACCCCATAATTTATTGTTTTAAATTAAGACTGTCAGGAAATTATCAAAGCTCCCAAATCAGTTTTTATGAAGAAGGATCTTATGATGCCTCTCATATTTGGATGCCTCATGTTCTCTATTTTAAATTACTATGTTAACATTTCCTTTGCGAAACTCCTAGCTAACCTCCTGCTGTGCTTGCCCTTTTCCTCAACCTTTATTAAGGGGCTCCTTCCTACTAAATAGGAAGAATCTTATTACACAATCTTTATTTTCCAAAAAGAAAAACTCATATTCTATTCAAATTGAGTTATGTTCTAACATGGTCAAAATTACTGTTCCTCTTCCCAGAACAAAATGGTGGCAGCTTGGAAATAAAGCTGGACATTCTGACCTAAGGTTCCTGGTGTCAAAGTGACAGGATGTTGCACAGGGGCTGCTTCAGCATTGTTGTAGCCAGCGCAGCAGGGATGGGGAGGGGACAGCTGGGGTGAGAGCTGACACTGGATCCCCAATGGCCCACGTGGCCTCCAGCCGTTGGTGTCACATAGGGTGGCAGCTGGGAGAGGGACACGCAGCGCCTCCCTGTCAGCCCCTCGCAAGAGAGAAGTACCGTGAGGCCGTGTCTCTAGCAGGAGGGCTAAGATTCAGCCATCCCTCCTTCACCTCTGAAGGGGAAATGGTTGGAGAAGCAGCACTCGCTGACTGCTTTGTGGCACTGTTAGAACTCAAATCTGTGCTTTCCTGGAGCAAATATGAAAGTTTGTGATTTACACTTCGCAGAGTGAGCTGAAAAATATGGCATTTGCTAGTTCTGGAAGGCTGATTCTCCAACATAATGTTCTTTAATATATTTTGGCCTGCAATTGTAGTATTTATACCGCATTTTGCACTGCTGTCACTCAAACGCTGCTGTGAATGCTCAGTCTAAGTTTGGTTCCAAAACAAAAGTGTCATATGACCTTGTTAACCTAGTTTCTGCTCAGAATTAATGTTAGTGTGATGACTTGAATTATCTCCCCAGATAATCACAATATGGCATGCAATTCTGAATGTCATGTTTGTTTGACTCATGGGAAATGGAAATAAAAAATTGCCCAAAGCATTAGGAATGCAAATGCATTACCTCTTTGGCAGTGGTCACTTTATATTACATTATGACAATTTTATTAAAGGCATATCAAAACTGATTAAACATTTTCATGGGATTCCACATTCTGAGCCAAATTCTGCCATTTAAAGAGGGCTTTTTACATGGCATTGCTGACAGACCTTTATCAGGAGTGAGGATGACACAGAAAACTAGTTGTGTAAACAAACTTCAATCACTCATTAGGCAGGGAAGTAAATATGAAAAATAATTATGAAAACACAACTGTGTGTATGCTTTTGATAAAAAGCAAATACAATTTCTAATAAGGATTTTACTATTCCTTGAAACCTCATCCAGTTTTGCAGTTATATGGAGTTAAACAGAGCTATAAAGATTAAAATCCTATTTTGAAAATGGATAGATAGAGTTTAATAAGGTATAGCAAATAAATGAAATTCATTTGGAACAATTCATGATGGACTTAAATGATTTGAAAATGGAAATATTTGTGTGTCATTCTGACAGCTTTGTTAGCTCCTGTTCAATTTTAGCTCAGCAATTAAGAAATTCAGTTTTTACAGTCTTTCATATACTTAAATTGATCAAGTGTACTGTATCAGTGTACATTATTTTGAAGTGTAAGTAGCTTACCTTGCTGTCAAATACCATAAACCTATAGCTCTTGCTTTTGTATGAAATAAATTGCAAATGTTCTAATACACTTAAATCACAAAAATACTCTTTGTATTGTGGGGATCAGTGACATTGCTCTGAAATGTTGCTAGGTTTACTGGAAAATCTTGTAGCATTGACAGTGTAAGTTTGCACAGTTATTAAAATCTTTGTGAAATTACCGAACCCTGTGTCAGTATTTCTAAATTTACAATCGAAATATGCAGTAAGACTATATACAGGATGATTATAAGACTATTCTGAAAGTATAGGCAGTTTCCACAAAGAATGTTATGAGAAAGGCTAGAATCACAAATACATAGGGCTGGGAAGAACTTGAAGAAAACAGCCAGTCTACCTGGTCCAGGATCCAAGTTCATCTACCTAACCCATAACACGGATTTGTCTAACTTCTTAAAATTCTCAGTGGAAAACATTCCACAACCTGTGGATATCCTGTAACAGTGTTTCATCTCTTTCAGAGTTAGATATTTTGCTAACACCTAAGCTCAGTCTCTTTGGGTGTAAATTAAGCCTATTTCTTCTATCTTTCTCCATAGAAAACAATTGAGCACTTCCTCTTTGGGATAATTTTTCCTGTATTGAAATATTATCATCATACGCTACCTTGCCCTTCTCTGTTAGCCTAAATAAATAATAAAGAATATCTATCAACTTTTCCTTAAAGATCATATTTCCAAAACCTCCACCATTCTTCTCCTATCTGAGCTGTCTCCAGCTTGTTTACATCTTTCACATATCACAGTGCCCTAAACTGAACTAGCTCTCAAGCTGGGACCTCAGAGCATCAAGCACAGCTGAGCAATTACTTCCTATGTCTTATATATAAAATTGTTGTTAATGCATAACAGAAATTTGTGGGGAGGTGTAGAAACATCACCTTGCCAATACAGTTTTAGTTTGCTGTTCCCTCTAGACCCTTTTCTGTGGCACTGCTAAGTATTCAGTGACTTCGCGGTATGAATTTCTACTTCCAGCTACAGATTCTTGTATGGTTGGTCTTTATCACCTTTATCAAGGGCATCTGCTGACTCATGTTCAACTTGCTATTTAGCATGTCCTTTTGTGGAAACTAGAATGTTGCAGTTCACATCAAAAATAAGTATTTTAAAATAAATGTTCCATAACTACCTACCAATGGCAGGAATGAAATAAAAAAACCAGAATTCATAAGCTGACATGTGTGTGTAACACCATTTTCAAAGGTTTTGCAGATTTGTGTGCAGTGGGAGTTATAGGTACCCAAGAGATCACAGAGTAAGACTTTGATTATTCCTCTTCACTGGCAATCTCAGACAGGAAGATTATCCTAATTAAACAACAGACAATAGCTATAGCCATTAAGAACAGTATTTCACTTCCTCTGTAATATATAAATACATTTAGAGTTAAGGTGAAGGTCATTGACTGGTGTAAATTGTCAATGCTCCATTGATTTCAATGAAGTTGTGGTACTTTGTGCTCATAGCGGATGCACGGCAAGCTTTTCAGCACAATGTAAAACTCCAGCCTTTTATGTTTTGATACTGAAATATTTGCTTGCAATTGTTTGCCTGTGGGTAGATCCAACACACAGGTCCTATTTTAGCTATAGCTTTTCTTTTTTTTATATTTTAAGTTGCACTTCAGTGTAATGAGGAGACACCTAATACCTGGTGCATAGTAACTCCAGAGTTAACAGAGAGCCAGACAAAAGAAAAAAAAAGAAAGAAAATGCTGTAGAAAAAAGAGGTAGTGCTGAGCTCTGTGAAACTGCTACGTGACGGCAGCAGAACATTGATCCATCTGACAACTTTAAACAACGCATCTGGCAACTTATGGGCAGTAACTCTGCCACTCCTGACAAAATGCAGAAATATTTCTTATCACTTCTGAACAAGACACCTGCAAGCCCAGATTCAGGCCTTATAAATCTAACTGCAAAGTCAGCTGGCAATCTGCAGTCAGTGGAAAGAGCTTGCTGACCTTTGAGGAACTGGGAAGTGCTACTGACAAACCAAACCGACAACAGATTCTAGCTATTAATGGAAGAGGGCCACATTTAACTTATTTGAATCACTATTTCATACTGATTTATGGTTCAGTCTCTGTGTTTTGCTTTCAGTGTCACGTAAATGTACTAAAGAGGGATTTTTTTCTACTATATTTCCCTTTGGGCATCAACATGGAAATCCAGCTGCAGAGTTGCTACTAGATAGTGGGCAAATTAATTACCAAAGCAAAACAGAGCCAAAAAAAGGAGGGCCTTTCTTTTCTGCTTTACCATAAGTATCTATCCTTCTTCTTCAAAGCCATGAGTGTAAACCCCATGCTAACAGACATAACATCTGGCAACCCAGGGCTTCCCGGCACTGCAACTGCTTCTCACAGTGCTGCTCCCTCACAGAATAGGGTATGTTGAGCTCTTCTTTGTACATTATGAGTTACTTAAAAACACTGCTTGCCATATGAAAGAGCAGTAGAAAAGAGTTGGAACTGAGGTACTCAGAAATGTGCATTGCATCTTCAGTTGTGCAGTTTCATTTTTTTTTTTTCCAAGAGGAGATTGTGTTAATTGGAGAGTAGCATCTCTAACTCATTTGTTAAAGTAAGTAAGAGTAAATTAAACCACAAAAATAATGTTAAGATTGTAAAACAATTTTGGAAATTATTACTTATGACTCACTTTGCTGCTTCCTAAGAGTTGATGGTTTCCAAAATAGACACAAGCTCATACTTCTTTCTATAACAAAACGCTTTTGTCTTTCAAGGTTTGAACAATTTAATTCATTTTTCTCTCTGAACTTGAACAGATGCCAGAGATGTAACACTATATCCAAACTATTAGTTATAACAGTTCTTATGATTATTTTGCTGTTTTTCTTGAATTGATATAGTTATAACACTTATTCAGACAGCTAAGTCCTAGAAAATCCTACCACAATTTAAAAAGAAGAGAGCTTTTCCATGGGCCTAAGGCACAGTCAGCCAAATTATAACCCAAGAATGAAGGTATTTAGCAACATATTTTTAAAAGAATGAATCTCCCCACTTCCCTGATTTAAAAGTTTTCCTTTCTAGTCCTTTGTACAAGAGAATTAGCCAAATGGAATCAACACCAAGAAAGATCTAGTCATATCCAACAATGCACTAAAAAATACAGTTTTGTTGATGCACAATAAATCAGAGAATTAAGACCAAGTATAATCCTGAGCAAACAAATGGCTTCTTTCCACTTATATATAAGCCTACCTAAGATACATACCAAATTTTCAGGACAAATTTTTCAAAGAATATTTTCTTACTTGATTTATTACACGCAGACACACAACCAGTTAGTAGCTCTAGAGAACTACAGACAAGGAAGTTGCTGCTATACCTTCGAAGGAAGCTCAACAGAAATGACTGCACCCAAGCTGCCACTGTAGTGAATAGCCATTAGATAGCACTCAAGTTAAAAAAGAAAAAATTCCCTATACATTTATTAACAGAATCAAAATTTGCTGTCTGGTCTCAGGTAGATACCCTGTCTACTGTACTCTTCCAAAACCCCCATCAGAACATAAAGGGGATTACATTAGATTATTAATTGGAATTAATTGGAATTTGATTATTAATTGGAATTATCAGTTGGAAGAGAGGAAACTTAAAAGCTAACAAGTAAAAAGAAAACCCTTCATTCTGGATAGTTATTGATGTAAGGAAGTTGATATATAAGAAGCCCTGGCCCTTTCACAAGTCTCATTTGAGACCGGAAACAAAATGATTAGCCTCTGTAGCTGCTGTTTGTAGAGCACACTCCTCTGCCCTGCCAGGTGAAACTCCTGCCACACGTAATTTTCTTCAGTGTATCCTGTATGCCATAATTCGGCCAAATGGTCTTTTTTTCTTCTTTTTACTTCATTTGAACTCCAGGTCACTTTCATTGGCACTCAAGCTTGAAGCAACTTGAAAAACAACAACTGAAAAAAAGGAACTTAAAAAGAAAAACTCAGATGCTATCGGATAGGGTGAACCACAGAAATACTGCTTTTGTCTCTAATAAGGAAAGAAAAGCCCCCACCCTGGCCCTTTCCCAGGGGCCGCGCTAATGCGGCTGTTGACTCGGTCGCTGCTCTTCCCCTCTAGCACACTGCCATTTCCTCCCTGTGCCCACCTGAACAGCCACGGCGAGCTCTAGAGCAATTGCCCAAGTCGGCTGCCTCTTTTCAAGCCTGCCCTTCTCTGCCCTGAGGCTACGCGTTTCCCAAATCCACCCCTTGGTCTAATAAAGACATGACCTCTGCTACAACCCTTGCCCTTCTTGAAAGTTATACCTTTGTTCTGACTACAGCCCTTTTGTTGTAATCTGCTCGCAAAATTGCACCTGTGAAGACTTAAAAATGATGAACAGAAGTGTTTCAACTTTCTTTTTTTTTTTCCCCTTAAGTGACAGGAACATTGTTATAGCTTGTGTCCATACAGCACAGGTTGTAGGATTTTTTCCTCCAAAATGTTCTTTTGATATCGGTCTGCCCTGTCATTCGTGGTAGTGCCTTACAACTGTAATGTGATTCCACACATAAATCAGCACTGCGCAGGCACTGCACAGGCAATAATCCAAGGGCAAACCAAGAGCAAAACTGGTGCAAATTTTTATTGTGCAAATTCGGAAGCTTTGCACTGGCACAAGTGACCCTACTTACTCGCACAGCACTCTGGGTATCCAGTCGCCTGTCATAGCAGCAAAATAAATGAGAAGCAGCTCCAAGGAGAGTCACAGGTCTGTTATTTAGTTACTTTAGGGCACTATATGAGTTTGTTTTCAGCTATTCCAGTTTAAGGTGAAAATTAGAACTAAGAACAAAATGATATCCAGGCGTTTAAAGTCCTGAAAATGAAATGGGGTATATAGCAGCAACGAGTGGATTAAAACACATACATGTTCAAGAACAAGTTGGGAAAAGAGCAGAGAGAAGACCGGATCTAGGAAGAAGTAATTATTTAAACATTCTCTTTTTCAGAATGAATCCCTGAATAAAGAGCAGTTTGGGCTTGAGATGAATTTTAGTGATTTATTTTATTGCTAACTTATCTCAGGCAGAAATATGAGTGCTAACAACTGCAGGGATCAGTTTTATCCTTTACAATTTCCACAGCTTGAAATTAAGACATTATACAATCTTCTTCCTCCTCCCCCAGTAAGAATAAGTTCAACTTTCTCAATCTTTTTTTATAACACAAATCAAGGGAGTCATGACAGATAACTATCATGACAGATAACTACACTCTTGGTGAAAAGCATTATACACAGCTCTTTGTAGAGCTTATTTTATGTTAGACCTTTTCCTTCATATATTCTTCAAGCAATATTCCTGGCTGTTTTCCTCATTGCAGCTGACAGTCTGATAGGTTTTAATACAGTATTTTCCTTCACTTTCTTGAAATCTATTTCCTTGTCAGTTTATTGCCAAGCCTTACTGTTTATTTCATATCTTGTAGCTCTTTACTCTAGAATTTACTAATGTATTTGAATGTGCAGTGAACTCCATTTGCACTCTCTTAGGCAGGTACCTAAATGACTCCAGTCATTCTGAATCAGATTACGTTTTACATTGTCCTTTATTATTTAATGAGACTTCCAGTTCAGTATCATCAAAAACCTTGCCTGTGACATTAGTTGCTGGAGCTTTGCTGTATTCTGCCTTTTTTTTAGAAAGTCGTAGGATGGAAATTGCTCAGACTAAATGTCTTGTCAGGTTCAAGAACCTCCCGTCTTCCCAGAAACACTCTCCAGAAAAACAAACAAGCAAAAAAGGCAAGAAGAATCCAACTCTAAAGAAAAGGAAACTCAGGGGAGGCCAGTTTGCATGTTCCATGCTTCGATTGCTGGAAATGTCATCTATTGCAAAACATCCCAGCGCATTACAAAGGGTAACGTGGCCTGGAAATGAGCAAACTGAATTCTGGTAAAATGGGGCCAGGTGAGATATTTCCAAAAAGCACTAAAACTATGCTCTTGTTTGTGCAGATATAGTAGAAACCCTAAGATTAAGCAACAAAGGAGTGTTCACTGTTATGGAGATTTAACACTGCTTTCTCATTCTTTTGGTGATACTCATTGGCCTCCTCCTCAGAGCTACTGTCCATCTAAAATTTTTAAGCAGCAAAAGTGAGGGAGGAGAGAGAGAGAGAGAGAAAGAGAGAGAGAAAGATAAGCATTTGTAGAACGAACTGCTCTAATCCTGAAGTAACAAGTGAATTTATGTGAAATTCAAATTCTAGTTAAGTACCAAACATTTATGGAAATTAAAACATGCTTACATTTCAAAGTAAAACTGTTCCTATACTACTCAGGCAATTCACTCCTTAATTTTTCTGCAAAAAATCCAGGTCTGAACAAGGCTCGGTGGGGTGAAATGTTTAAAAATATCAGCAACAACAACAACAACAACAACAAACAACAAAACCAAAGAGAAGACACATTATTCATCAGCCCTCCAGACCAATGTTAGAAGGTAATGTATTAGCAAATACAGTTGGAGAACTCAGTGCTTATAGGATGAATGAGGAATTTACTGAATATCTAAATTGCCGAGACACAGTCTATTTAATTTTTCCCCACAATTATTGACAAATGAAAGTTTCCTGTCCCCATTCCCAAACTTCCTACCCCAGTAAATCTGAGATACTGAAAAGCACCAGGAGTCATCCAAGCTGGCGTTAGAGCGATCCCTCCCTCTCTCTGCCAAAGGCAGCAGGAGCCCACCTGTATAAACAGTGGGTGTATTCCTTGGACTGGGGCAACTCTTCTGAGAAAATTTGCTCTTGTGAGATTCCAGGAATAAATACGGTTTTGGATGTTCTGGTGAGATTTCAGTGGAATTGCTATGCTTTCTTTTCTATACCATTTCCCGACTAGAAAAAGAGAAATCCTGTAGGCGAGATTATTTCCACCTCTAAGAAGACAGCGCAGGGGAAAGAGGTTATGTTGGCTTCATGCCTCCCTAGCCCTGCATTTTTCTGAAAACTAGAACTGCCTCAGGTCCACGAGCCAACCCAAAATATTGCAACCTCTGTTTCTTTTCCTTGGTGCTTGTTTAATTGCTGTGTTCATCTGTGTGTGAATTGGAATAATTTTTCAGTCACTTTGGTTTTCATCACAAAAATACCAATGTATTGAAAACTTTGTGCTGGTGCATGCGTATATGAAAATACAGCACTTTTAGTGTAACTTAATCAGGTGCAAGATGGCCCTTCCAATCAGCCCAGAGAAGGAGAGTTTGCGGCATAGCTCACACTTTGTCGGAGATGGTATTGTTTCCTTTTTGTAGGAGATGTGGGTTCGAGTCTCTGGTTTCAAAAAATTTAAGCCAGCACTCCCAAGGAAGTTGAAACTACCACAACACTGCTTGTCTGGGCAACTTTGGGGGAAATTTCTTTTCTTTTTCTTTCTTTCTCTCCTCACTCACAAATGGTCAAATGGCTAAGTGTCAAACTGTGTAAGCGAGGAATATTATTAAACACCTTCTCACATCCTATGGGCCTCAGTGGAATCTAAGACCACAATTTAAGTATACATTTGTTTTCATAAATATGTATGAAATTAGGGTTATCATCATTATTATTCACACTTCTAAAAGAAGAACATTCACAGCTCAAAGGGGAAAGGCCATGTTGGATTTAACCTCTTCTAATTTATTCTGAGGGCCACAGAGGCTCCCAATCCCTTCTGAGGGTAGACTGATGGGGCTGCTAATAGCCTTGAAGTCTAAACACGGTTGTTGCTATTTTCTAGTATTTCCTCAAGTCTGTCATGTAATTACATGAATAGTTACATCACATATTTTAAATTAATTGTTGAAACAGTTCCTAGTACACTGTTTAATTTATCCACTTAAATTACAAAAATAGTAAAATGGCATAGGTTGTATTTAATAATATATATTTGAAAAAAGCATAGTATGGATGCTGAATTCTTAAGGAATGATTTATTTTAACACAGAAACTATAATGTGATGTTAGAAAGTGAATTTTAATTGACTCTACTTTGGAAACCTAAAACAACACTATTTTCTATATAGTGTCAAAAGTGCACAACAACCACAACCTATGAATCCATAGGGAGTGCTCTCTTCCTTTCATTCTCTTCTGGCAAGTGGCAGCATTAAACTGATAGAAATCTGTCTGCATCGTCTACCTGGCTAAAAAATTGTAATTGTGACTCTGCTGCTCCTTGTATGTTTTGGTGTCAATATGGCCTACTGGAGGCAATGTGGGAAAAATAAACCCAGATAAGCACAAACTCATCTCATTTAATGGGTAACACTCCTCTCTCTCTCTCTCTTTCTGGTATAAAATATGCAACATAATTTTTATATTTATACATATGATATTTATCCATGAAATTTGTGGTTGTGAGCTTGAAATTTGGAATAACTGTCACACCCATCTTACTTAAAACTGATCACAGAATTGAAAGATTACTTTCAAGGCATCTTGAAAATGTCAAAATCACTTTCAGGTTTCATAAAAAAGGAATGCTTTACCTTTCTCCACCAAAAATGGGATGGAAACTGGAAAACAATGATTTTTCATTTTGTCAGTTCCTGTTTCTTTTTTTTAGTGGGGAAACAAAACAAAATGAATGTAAAAAGATCTTAAGAAGAGAAGCTAAAAATGATAGCAAAAAGTTCAAATCTAAGCAGTTGGTAACAGTACGGCTCAAAGAAGACTCACACAACTCAGAGACTTCTGGTGGTGGTCGTTCTTGGAACAAGATTGCTGACAACTCCTACCAGTTATTCTGGGTTCATTTTTCAGCCTTTGATCTTACCCAGTTGTATTTAGAGAGTGCCTCAGACACTCAGCTCTTGCCTAAGCCTGGTCATGAGCAAAATATACACTGTGAATTCTGCTACAATGGCTGATGCAGCGGAAAGGAAAGCACACATGAGGCTGTCTCACCCGTGTTGTTAGATGACCTTTATATATTTTGGCTATGAAAACAGGAGCCAGTGTTACCTTCAGAACAGACCAGAGCTTACACGTTGCCTGGGCTTGCAAAGGAGCCTGGGCACTGCAGTTTGCAGAAGGCAACAGCTAACTTCGGGTTCTTCACTCTGGAGACAACTACAGCGTTAGTTTCAGCAGAAAGAGAAACAGAGGGAAAAATTTATGCACTTAATTAAAGGTTTTCAAACTGTTGGGATGCTGATTGAGGGAAAGTTCGCACTAGCTAGGAGGAAATGCTGGAGAACAGGGTTTACCAAAAACCTCTGAAACCAGATCCTTATGTGAGAGTAAGTTTGAAGCAACCCAGCCACCACCCTCAAAGGAGCCTGGTGTTAATGCAGGTCCTTTAGGGGAGGTGAAGTATCCTGTGCAACAGCTAAGTGCCAAGAGCACGTATCCCAAAGGGCCTTTGCGCAGGCCCTCCCCAGCTCTGGAGAAATCCTGTCTCCAGTCCCCCCAGGTTAGGGCTCTCCACCTCTCCTGAACCTGCATGCCCTTTGCAGTCCCAAACTCCTGATTGAGCGTAGTGGAGAGCGCCTGGTTCATTAGCCCAGTAGTTAGGGCACTCTCCTGGAAGAAACAGAAACTTCCATCTTAACCTCTCCTCTAGGACCCTTAGCATATTTTGCATTAAGCTGCAGGCTGATCAGCCCTGAGGTCTCCTTTCCTCAGGGGAGCGCCCGGCTGCCCTGCTCGTCCTGGCAGCCCCTGTGAGCGGGCTGGGTGCTCTTCTGCAGAGTGCGAGCTGCAGCTGCAGCCGGGGCTGCGGAGCGCCCCACCACCACGCCAGGCCCTCAGGTCTCAGTGCAGGGCATGGGGGATCCCCTGGGTTGAAAAAGGCATTGGACCCTGATTTCTCTCAGCCATGGGGTACGTGTTGGGTAAATGAGAAAGACAGCGGAGTCATGCAATTCCAAGGCAAGCTTCCCAATGCTTAGGAAACAGCAGTTATATTCCTTTGCATGGCCTTTTAAAAATTCCATTGATTTATTCTGATTTTTTTCCTAATATTAAAAGGATACCAATGCCACATACAGTGATGCAGAGCAAAAAAAAAAAAAGGAAGAAAAAAAGAAAAACCACAAAAAATAATAAAAAAACAGGTTAAATGTCAGATGTGTTAAACATGCAGTCAAGCAGCATAGCCAGCCGCATACTCCTGTCTGCAGCTTCACTGCTCTCGAGCCTTTTTCAAACATTCACTCTGAAAAAATCACAACATGCTGGTTTGGAGGGACAAGGTTCAGAGTCCTGGAACAATCACAGTGAAATTTCCTGCCAACTATCCCCTATTTTTTTTTGCAGGAAGTAGTTTGGCTAACGATGACAACAGCCCCTGTGACAAATTAGCACATAGAGATATGAATCTCTAGATACCTCTTAGGGACCTATTCTGCTTAAGCACATTGGAAAATCCCACACAATAACATGTACGACTTCAAAATCATTTTAAAATTTTGGCCCTGATTCATGGTATCAAAACTTGAATGGAGGTTTCCAAGTTATTTAGAAAGAGGTACTCCTTCGTCTTGTACAAAAACAAATTAAGGTAACAAATCTTGGGTTCTAACCTTAATGCCATTTAAAATGAGTTGAAAGTCAAGAAACTGCTAAAGAGAAATTCTCTGAATCTCTTGACATCTGCCTTCTTGTGGACAGGATCATACTAAAAGAATCAACAGCAATTTCAAGTATCCAGATGAGAATTTATGCTCAACAATATTATGACTGAGAATATTGCCTATGATATATATTGGTGGTAAGCTTGTTATCGGGCCTTCTGCCATTTTTATTTCATTGTACTGACATGCTTATGTGACTTTTGTTCTTTTTTTCTTTTTTCCTTGGAAACTATGGCTGCTTAAAGAAAGTTAATGTCAATACCCATTCAATAGGTACTTACACACCTGACCTTTTATATAAATACATTCTCTCAGTGAATGGATCGGCTCTTGTTGCTATGTTTAGCTGTTAGATATTTTGACTGTGAATTTTAGGAGGGATAGACAAAGTCATTGTAAATGACTCAGCTCACTTTATAGAGAAGAACCCATAGGATATACTTGAATAAGGAGACCTGTCTTGTCTTGGTACCACAATTTCATATCTTGCCAACTTTTGTGTCCAACAAGTATACGATGTCTTAAGACAATCTATGCTGGAAAGGAGCTTGTGCTTTGATTTCATTAGTAATCTGAAGTCATTCACTTCCTTGTCATCATTATATCCAATGCACTTACAGTTAAATCAATTGCATTACTCCATAGCTCAAATAATTGCCAATGGACTGAGACATTGCCAGAGCAATCATCTATGCTATTTGGTTAAGGGAGAATCTAGAAGGAAAATATGGAGATTTTTCAAATTTGTGTTCTTTTCTTTTTTAGTGGGAGTGTGATCTTCTGTAGAGCAAATTAAGGCAAACTGATAACACGCTCTCAGTTTTACTTGTTTTTCATGCCCCCTCTCAAAATAGTGCATGGACTTTCACAGCCCCACTGCTCTTGACTTTTGCTTAAAGCATATGTCAGTCATTTGTAGCAAGGTTTGACAATGGAGGAGTCTTATAATAACCTCAGCTGATTTTGAATGCTCTGGCTGTATTTCTTAGCAAGAGTGGTTTGCCATATGCGCATGGTAAAGGGAGCGTGTGCATTTTTCCCATGTGCAGCCACTCTTCTTCGTGCATTGGAGTTCAGACACAACTGACGCACTGTGCTCAGTGTCACGGACATGAGACTGTGGGAAATCTCAAGCTGATGCTGATTATCCGCCCCGAGAAATCCTTATTTATTAGTGTAGTATGGGGTGGGCCATCAGAGATGCTAGATTAGTGCTTAGAAGCTGCACCTTTACCATTTGAGATAAAAGCTGACTGGAGACTATGAAACACAACCTGGCAGTTCTGATGCTGCTGCAGAACTTCTCTGTATGTGTGACTGCAATAACTACACATATCGTTCCACTTAACTGTGTAATCACAGAAACAAGAAATTGCTTCTCATTAAAATTTACGGAAAACAATAAAAGAACATAAAGAAAACACTTATATGATGAAATTTCCTTGCTGGCATTGAATATAACACCACAGAAGTCAACTTTCTCTGTAAGATCCTTAGACATGCTCTACTTCAAATAGTGCACTAAGTCAAAATAGACTTGTAATATATTATTGATTTGCTTTTATCTGTTTTGATGTTGATGAAACCACAATGTTACCAGTTTGATAACTCTCCGGCAATGTGACACTTCTCCAGAATGTTTTCACAAATCTAACTACACCCTACATGTTCCTTCCAAAAAAAATTAATAAAAAATGAACTTTGCAAAAATGAAAGTAGATGAACTGACATACTTTCTAGTTTACTCAAATCTATTAATCTGTGAAATTCTTACTATATGTAAGCAAAATTAAGAGAGTTTTCTATATACTACTTTCCTTTCAAAAGGAACCTAAAGCATATTTCTAGAAAAGACATTCAGATATTTCATGCCTAAATATTTCCATTATGAAACTTTAAAAAAGAGCATACAAGCTAGAACAAATATTTATTCCCAGAAATTGGAAAAGATGATGTTATTTTCATCCAAGCAAAACAGAAATGCATGTTTTGAAGTTTGACTCAAAAGTAAAGACTCTTTGTTTTCTTTCATTCTGTTAATTACAAATGAAAGACAATGTTACCCTGGATTTTGTAACTGAAATTTCATATGTAGAACATTGTGCACTTATGCTTGCAGAATTAAAAAATTAAAGCACTATTATTACCAGCTGTGACTGGTAAATCTGAAACTCACTGGGAAGCAATAGGTACCCTGTTTCTTTATGCAGTAACAAAAGACCAGATGCAAGAAAGTTAAGGAAGACACTCAACTACGAAGCAAAAATGAAGAGAGCTTTCAGGATAATTCTATATTCTTTGGTTTAGTAAATTCTCCATTCCTTGGTTTAGTAAACTATTTAATTTTAGAAAAAAAAATACTCTTTTCATATTCTTTTCCTTTGTCTCAGTGCAGAGATCTACAGCAAGGCAGGGGACAACTCTCAGGCGCACACACACACACTACATTAACCGAGGAAGAATCATTTTTTCTTCCCAGAAACATCTTTTCATTATACCAATCTATTTCGTGCATTTTGGGGCTATGCAAAAAGGCTTATGGACTTAATGATTAACGACCCCAGCTCAGTGGTCAATTAGGCAATTTAGCTGGGAGCAGTAGTAGATATCCAGCTTTAGGGAGCTAGTTTATCTGTGTGAACAAGTTTTATATCAACTCCTCCAAAAACATTTCCATTCTCCTGGAAATAAAATGGTGGGAAGAGAGAGGAAACATCTGCTGCACTTGAAAACAGCTTGTAGGCTGATTCCATCAGTGAAACCAGCCCTGCAGTTAATCAGCTCTGCCCTCACCAACAGATGTCACTGCAAGCAAAAGGAATTAATTTGTGAGGTTACCGGGCTCAAGGAGCAACAAAACTCTCAGAAATCCAAATGTGAAAGAACCTCTCTTTCAGAGCATATGTTCATGTCTCAGTTCCTCTGCCACAAGCTGAGAATTAGCAGCAGGCAGATTGGTAAAAATAACAAAAAAGAGAGAAAAAAAAAGTGTTCGAACTTAAAGCCATGTGAAACAACTGAGATGCATCAAAGCAAAATGCAGTACTCTGCTTTTAATTTTATGAATGATTTAACTGTGAAAACAAAATCTGTTCATTCATTGTGCACATTTCCCCAAGGCACCATACAGGAAAGCAGACTTTCCCACTGACTTGATTCAGTGGGTAAAGAAGGGTAAAGGAAAGCATTTGTGTAGCAGTTATTAAGCAGTTCCCTAAAGTTTTCAGGTTGCAAATATACATATATGCAGGCAAACAAGAACAGCACTAAAGAAGATTCAAGAAAGACATTGGAAAGACATTCCAAGTTAGAGACTGTCGCAGTTAGGATTATTCACATGAAATCTTAATTTCCCATCTTTGTATGCATCCTGTGGTAGAATTTTTAATTGCACACTGTTGTTGCTGTTTTGTGTTTCTGAAGGCAGCCTAGCTCGTAGACTTTTAAGAAATACAAATTGAAAAAAAAGAAAAGAAAAAAAATTCTTCACCATGAAGAATCATTTTGGCTCCTACATCAGCAGGATGAAGTCCTTCAGATACTTGCAAAATCACAGCCCTCTCCTGTTTGCACTAGCACCACAGCCAGCAGCAATCACAGTCTAGATCCCAGGAGGCTTGATGCTTTTTCCCTAACTATTTGGGAGCACTAAGGAAATAATGAATTTGGGGACCTTACCCAAAGCTTTGAGGAGAGCCTCCTTTTGTCCCTTCAGAATTGCTGCCCTGGTTCCCCTCGTGCTTCCCATGCCCCTGCGCAGCACCTCCTCCCAGCTCGTGCCTTCCTTCCCCCGGCTGCCTTAGTGGCACTCCCATGTACAGGGCTTTCAGTCCCTCTCTGTTCCAGCGTGTGGGTTTCTACTTCTCTCCCCCTTAGTAAGGAGGCCTGTGAAGACTTTTTTTTCTTTCCTGCTCGCAACTAATCGGCCTTGGCTACCGCTAGGAACAATTGCCAGGTTGCTTTGCTGCGCTCCCAACGCTGGCTTGGCCTCGCTGCAGGAGGCATCGCTGGCCAACCTAGCTGCCAACCTCTAACAAGCCTCTGCTGAGCACATGCAATCCAAGGCTTGTTGCTCGCAAAGCTTTGCAACTCAGCTGACATTTGGCAGAATTTTCCCCCCCTTGCCAGAGGAAACCTGCTACAAAATGTCAGCTCTTTGCTTGAAAACATGGGGACAATACAGATGTTTTATGAAAGCAGTATAACATTTAAGGTCCATAGGCAAAGCAACTTTTTACCTCTCTGAGCTGGTCTGAGGTTCTCTTGTTGATGATGAAAGCTTTCAAAAGAGGAAGACATTTATTTTAAAATATTTCAATCCATATTTGCTTAAAATATGGTCTTATATGGCATATAAACAGTCTAACTGCACATGCTAAATCAAATGTGAGAAAAGGCTGTGGTAAAATTGGGAACAAAAATATTACTACTTAGAGAACAGCTGGCTTTCAAACCCCCAAAAGCTGCAGTATTTTCCACTGTCTTAGCGAAAGTTTTCAAAAATTTTTTTAAACTTGATCCATCCACATCAAACCCTCACAAGCGTGCATTTTCATGCACACTTTCTATAATAATTGCTTTGTTCAGGATACAGTAAAAGATTTTCCTACCAAACAAAATTTTCCTACCAAACAAAAAAAATTTTCCTACCAAACAGCTGCTTTATATCTTGTGATATGACAAACTAATTAAATAGGAGGGGGGAAATCTCAGTTTCTTACTCCTACATATTTCCCTTCCATCTGTGGGCTTTCACAGGAAGCTGGATGATTATTTGCTTGTTTGATTTTTTTATATCTTTACTTCTCTTACTCTCTCACTCCTCTTTCCCATTGCATTTTTCCTCCCAGCTGACAGCTAAAAGCCAGTCCTGAAACAAGGCAGCTCTTAGCCTCTGCTTTTTGTTTTCTGGCCTGTTTTTGTCTTCCAAGATACATTGAAAAAATTTTCAAGATTTCAGCTAACCGTCAGGAATACATACAGTCACAGGTACCTTTTAGCATGCCATTATATCCTCATGTCAGAAAACATAAAGCAGTAGTTCAGTTAAAAAAAAAAAAGCCTTGTCATTATAGCTAACACAAAGAAATAATTTAAATACAGGTCTGTACCCTTTTCCCAAAGTATGTGAGTTTCTGTCATACAAAGAAAGGTCTCTCCTCCCCTGTGTCTAGTGCGAGGAAATGCAACACAAGTAGTAGCTCGAAATCAGCAGTACAAACAAGCTTGCAGTTTTGCTAGCACTCAAAGGAAACGATCCCACATCAAAGATTCCAGGCACTTTGAAAGAGCCATAAAAATATACAAGCAATCAGCCACCAGCAGAGCTGTAGTCAAATATCTTTGTTCTCCCATGGAGGTGGGGGAATACAGTACTGCATTCATTTCAACATATTTACTTTCTGTTTAACATGGGAAATCTGGCTGTTGTCCACAGAGGCCAACACTTTCAAAGGTTCTGGGGCTGACATTAGCAGTTTGGGTGGCTGCACATCTTTTGCCTTTGGTTGGTGGGCTGGATTGGGTTTTTGCCCCTCTGCGTGCTGAGCACGCTTTTAGTATGGCGGGTAAGCGCTGGCAGCTCCTTTCTGCTGCCAAACGAGACTTCAATCTTGCCAGGGTCAACCCCCCCTTCCTACCTCTCTTCACACCTTGCTCAGGAGCATGCAATGAGGAAGCATCTTGCCCCAGTTTGGCACTAACCTAAAGAGATTATACACTGTAGGGAAAATCTATACCTATAACTTACAGGTAGTATGGAAATGACTGCAGTTGCTCAGCATTTAAAATAGTATTAGTAATAATAATGCAAATTAATTGTTAGGCAGCATGAAGGTGAAGTGATAAAAGATGTATGCCATGTATTACATTACTGTTGAAGTTCTAATATTATAAACTTTTACCCACAACCTTCATTTTAAGAAATCCTGCTGAAGTCAAATAGAATCATTTAAGTTAAAGCTTGGACAGTCTGGGAGCTAACCAGCAAAACTGGTGTTCATTTTAATTTCACACATTTAACAGCAGTCAATTTTATCTCATCTGGAGCACATGTTAACCAAGCACATGTTGACTTTGAATGCCACTTTAGGTACCGTTACTACCTATCAGATTATACATGTTATTGGATGCACATTTGGGTCACATTATATACGTGCTGCATGCAAATTTAAAAAATAAAGGAATCTGAACTGGCTGAAAAGGTCAGTTATTTCGTATAAAACAACTGCCTTCCCCTAATCTAGGTGGGAATTTCTTCCCTTTTCAGCAGTAGGAGATAGATAGGACATAGAATCTTATCTAGGCTCAGACCATTTAATATCTAAATCATAGTTATAACGTTTTGATGATTGAAATTATCAGCACTTCTGCCAATTTTTTACTAAATGCCATTTCATGGCACTGTTACCATTGCCAAACAAAAAAGGAAAGAAAACCTATACAAAATATATTAATCTCTATTCATTTGAGAAAAAGTTGATTTTTTGACATCCATGAATGGGAAGATTTACAAATGTCCAGTTTTCTTATGTGAAATTGCCATATCTAGTAATGCCAGCTGCTTGTGTCACTGTTTACACATACAATATGCAGTGAAGGGTCCCTCCAAAAAAATCAATAGCCATTATCATTGTTATTTACCATCATCATAATCCATCATCTGCTGTTGTTTCACACCACATTTTCCATGCCAAGTGTGGGTGTGCATTACGGTGTTGATGAATAGCTGAAAATTGCCATGACAGGATTGCTGAGTTTCTGCTGGCTGGCACAGTAAAATCCTGAATGATTCTTTACAGCAAGATGCATTAATATGTGCTGCAAAGCTCAGCTCTTAGCTGCGAGTTTCCCAATTTTGATGTGTTCTTGTTGTAAAATACCAGGATAGCTAGCCTCTAGATACAGCAAATGAAAAGCTTAAACTACAAATAAAACTTTGGAGTAGGGTAGTATCATCTTGCTGTGAGGAAAACAAACACGTCTTTACACCTTCGTTTGTTGATTATGATAAGACAGTAAGACAGAAAGATTAATGTACAAGAAAGAATCTCTTGACTGATTAAGAAGAAAAAAAAAGAAATCCAGGATACACTTTAGCCTTATCTTAAACCTACTTTTCTGTGGTTACCCTCAGGAATGCTATGAAATAACTGTACCAGCAAGTGTCTGTAGCCAATCCATTGCTCTGTTCCTTGCCAGCCTCTTCTCAGTTATGGAAAATCTTTCAGAGGCTTCTGATAACTCGCTGTCTCCCACCTGTATGGGCTAGACGTACGTGTGAAGGGACTGTCTAAAAAAATTAATAGCCATATAATTGCTCTGCTATTATATTATATTATTATAGTTATTATATAGTCTTTGATCTGCTATTGTTTCATAAAAGGTTTAAGCTGATTTAGGCATGTATGCTCAGAACTGTCATGTAAAAATTCTACAGGGAGCCCTGCATCCCCAGAGCTACCCAGACCATCCTGTGAATGCTTGCTCATTGAAAATTCTAGTTTTTAGGCATTTATCATTTCACCTCTTGGCACCCTACATTTTCCCTGGCCTTGACAATTAAGCACCTAGCCTTGCCTAAGCCCAGTCATGATACGACTAGGTGCTTGCGTACAACTGATTTATCTAGTGCACAGGTGAAAAGAAGTGTCAACATGGTAAATCAACAAGCCACCCTAATTTGAACACACTCCTCTTGAAAAATGGAGATTTTTTAAAAAGTATCCCCTGCCACAGTAGGGCTGTATGTTCTGCTCATATAGTGACATAGCTGAGTGCTTCGACAGTTCATCCCGAAAGCTAAAGGGCTGTTACAGCCTTTCCTCGGCTGAAGAAGGTTTGGCCTTAGCCTCCCGCTTAGGCGAGTTCCCTGTGTCGCAGCCAGCTGGCGAAGCAGCAGCTCGGCCTTGGCTTCAAATGCTGCGCAGAACGTAGCCACCACCTCTGTGAGCTGGGCGGAGAGAAGGTATGATAGCGGCGTGCCGGCTAGCAGGTGTGCTAGGAGTGGTGAGCACCAGCCTCTTGCTCCTGCTGTACCTCTTAACCTTGCTGAATGCCTAGCTATGCCCGCGTGGCACTGCCCTGCTCGCCACGCGGAGGTTTTCCGCTTGAGACTCCTGACTTTCCCCATGCACTTGTAGGGCCTTGGCACCTAACACTGGGTGTTAGAGAAAACCCTGAGGAATACAAGTATCTAAGATATGGGTGGGAATACCTTGATAAACAAGACATGGGTTAGGCCCAACTTGCGTGAGTGCAGCTTGCAGGCAAAGGAAAGAATGCCTTAAAGCATATGAACAAGCTCATTTTAAGTGATCAAGAATTTGGAAATAACAACTTAATACGTTCTATAGGTGTGCTTGAAGTTACACACATGCTTAAATTCTTTCCTGATTAAGGACATAAATCCCAGCCATGTTCATAAATGGAAAGAAGTACTGAGAGTCTTGCCTCACCTAAATCAAAAAGAAACATTTTAGACTGTCTAAGAAATACATTATAGCTAAAAATATATATATTCTATCCAGCTTACTATAGTTTATTATTAATCAGAATACAAAAGTGCTATTCAGAGAATGCTAAGAAAATTGGTATGTGGAGCAAAAGAATAAAGACAATGGCAGCAGTGTCCATTTTTTTAATATATTCATACTGCAGTAAGTATAATGTTTCTTTGATGCATTGAGCAGACTACATTCAGGACTATCTTCTGGGAAATGCAAATTTTTCAGAAAAATTGTAACCAGCACTGTAGATGCACAAAATGGCCTGAGTTTTTAATATGTATTTTAACCAAGTGTTTGTGGAATTTAGAGTTGATTATCATTTTTGCTGTCATAAACTGAGCAGGTAATGACTGACCAAGGTAGTATCTAAAAAGTAAAATAAAGTTCAGGATCTATGAAAATCTAATCTATGGTAGTCAACTGTATGTATGTAATGTATGGTAGTCAGAGCAGGTACACTGCAGCCCAAATACATACTTTTAAAATCTCTTGTAAAGGTATTAAATGATGATGGAAAAATTTGCAGTCAGTCAATGTATACTGTTCATATAAATTATACTCACACAATGAGATAAGAAAATAATTTTTCTTTTGCTGTTTTTACATAGGGGTTGCATTTGTGTTGAACAATAAAACAGTAACACGTGACACAATGTGACCTATGCATCTCTGGCTCTCATCTTAATGATTAAGATTTCCAAAAAAGAAATTATAATGATGTTTCAATTAACGTGCATATGACTTGGTAATAACAATTAGCATAAATAACTGAACCATAACAGTGAGTATATAACCAGCAGGCTTGGACATCTGCACTTCGATTTGTGTTGCAGTTTACCATCCATTTCCCTGAAGATCCCAAGCCTCCTGCTCGGGATCTCAAGACCCTTTCTTCAGACCAGGAGACCTTCCTACCATTCCCTGCATACCCGGGTTTCTTTGCAAAGGAAACTAAGATAAATAAGAGAATAACATATATTTCCTTGTGTGGTAATTTGGATCATACATGCATTACAAACATGGACTGGATTCAGGGGAAAGTATTTAACAAGCGCAAAGACTGCCATTTAAAGGCTTATACAAGAACAAGAAAAAATGTCTATTGTACAGTGCTATCCTACATAGTCATGGTAACACAAATGCTAAAGACAAAAATACATTATAATTATATACAAAGTGCTATTCTACATCTTAATTGCTCTCAAATTTGGTTTATAGACCATTACTGTTCTTGCTTTGCCATGTAGTTCTTTGGACAGAGAAAACAGACAGGTTTGTTATGACTCAGACTGAAGCTAATTTGAAGGCCATATGTGAAAGGGTTAAATATTTTTTCTTGTTGTAATTGACTGTTAGCTTAATATAATGAGCTATCTAGTTAATGACTGTAAATCCATCAACCTCACTAGAGCTACCATGTTTATTTTATCTGAAGGGCTAGCCTAAATGCAGTCACAGAAGAAGAAAATGCAATGTGTCTTAAGATGTTTAACACTTTAGTTCTTAGGTCAGCAACTCAAATTCAGAACATTTATTTTACAGCACACTTAATTGCTGCTTTTGTAGATTACACTGAGCATTCAGTTTACTTATCTACATTTTTTAAAAAAGCTTATAAGATGGATGGGGAAGGCAATGAAGGACCATTCTTAAAGGAAAACTGCACTGATTAGGTATTCGCACATGCCTGTTTGGGGGCACTTCTTGAACATATACGTCATAAGCCTTCTGGCAGCCAAGGCAGCTCTGACTTTAGGTAAAAGAGGGACCACCTATGAACAAAGTGATGAATTAAAACCTTAGTTTACTACATAATTATGACTTCTTATTAGAAATACAGTTATTCATGGAGGAGATGCCCCGGGTTGAACCTTTTTTTAACAGAAGTTTCCATTTTTGACATTAATCAACAATAATCAAATCCAATTACTTAATAAAAAATATTCCCACATTGGGCTTTAAATCAAATATACTGTATTTCTTTTCATGAAAGGGAGGAATGCAGTGAATTTAGACTCTGTGCATATTATATATAAACACATATATACAGTGTTTGCACAGAAATAACATCTACTCAAAACTGAGTGATATTGGGAAGAATGGAATATTTTTCTGTTTTTTGAGAATCTAAATTTGTTAAAAAATCAATATGGGAACCAATTCAGAAATTGTGTAGCTTGCACCCAATGAAAAGCTTGTACCATCAAAAAAAAAAAAAAAAAAAAGTAAGTGGGAGTGAGAATTGAAATTTTAAAGTCCACACACTGCCAGTCACGATAGTAGTAGTATCTGAATTTTGTCTATCTTACGAAAATCGAGTTGGCGGTTCATATACCAACTCTCTTTTTTCTTTTATTTCTGTAATAAGTAAAACAGATGAAATGAGAGAAAGAAAGCTTGCATCATCTGAGAACAACTTATGTTATTTGAATATATGATGGTTCTACAGTAAGTATTTGTTGATCATACCAAGCTATGCATATACTTTAAAGGAAATAAAAGAATCTCTGAACCTGATGCATATTAGCTGAGTATATATACATGTCACACTCCTTGTAAACTTCTCTGCCTCTTTGGTGGCAATGAGTCACCGATCTCACCCATTTTCTTTGTGCAAGCAGGAATGAATCACAAGACAGTTTCCCTTGGTTTCAGGTTTTTGCGGTCCTCTGACTCAAACGTTCTTCCATTTCTACAAACTATCCTAATAGCAACAGAGCTTCAAAAAAGCAGAAGGAAGGACCAGATAAAAAAAAGCGAGAGACTGAGCAGAAGCACTTGCCTTTTTATTTATTTTTCCCCTCTGAAAAGAATACAATTCCTGTCTGTCAGCCCAACAGCTCAGCCCTGCTTAGGGCACAATCTCTGTGAGAAAGCTCTGGGGCTTTAAACCTTCAGTTGCAGCTGTCACAAGCTGATGTACAAAAAAGTGATTATTAATGCCTGGCACTGAAAGTCACTGCATCTAAGTAACCTAGTGGGTCATTCATTCTATGAGCTGTGTCATTTAATTTCAATAGAGGTCTCTTTTTCCATATAAGCAATAATACTGCATGCATTATACAAATGCACAAATAGGGCTGTTGGTAAGCATAGCCTTCAAAAAAAGTAACAGTGTGTAGTCAGCTGCAAAAAGATTTACATCACTGGAGTATCTGGCCTAGAAGTGGATGGGAAATGTCAGTCAATCAGGCAGTGGTGGACGATGGCTCTGATAAGGGAGATTCTAAAGCGATAATACATGTTAAATGCCAAAAAGCTGCAGTCTATTGACCCAGAAAGAAAACTTGAAGTTATTTCTCAAATTGCCTTTGATTCCCAGCCCAGCCTGAAGCCGTGCTGGGAAGACACAAAAGGTGCCAGCTTACTTTGCTATGAGCATAAAATGAGAAGACAGTATGTAGAAGAAAAAATGCACCGAAGGGAGCAAAGGACCTAGTGAAAGTCACCTTGTTTAGGAACAAAAATACATTGTGCTTCTATGTCTCTACCTAGAAGGTCTCAAATTATTTTTATAGAACGGCATCTCTGAAAACCATCACTCCTGTGCAGGAGGGAAATATTACCCATTCTACAGATGCAGATTTGAGAAACAGAGCTTACATGGAACTTTAAAATGAAGCTGTCAGGAGGGCCCAGCTGTTTCAATTCCATCTTTTATGCCTTACTTAATCACTCTTAATTTGAAAATTTACTACAAAAGTAAAACAAAAGAAAATTTAAACAAAATTAAAGCTATTCTTTGAGGACTAAAGGCAGCCAGAAAAGTGAAAGTTTCTTCATCTGGAAGTCAGGAAGCTATCCTGGGAGATTTTTCACCCATCTTAGGCAGGTATGTTGCTAGGAAGGTGGAAACACTAAGGCTATTTCCATCTAGAATTTCTTTTTGTCAGGTCTAGTGAACTAGTGAGTCGTGCATTTCAATGTGCCCTAGCATAATACCTTTTTATCATCTTTGCTGTTGTAATTCAAGTGCAAGTCCATTATCTTCCATAATTTCTATTGTTTTTGTAGTTTCTTCCAGCTTTTTTGAAGCTCAGATTGTTTATCTTTCCTTGAGCTCTCTAGCCTTTTTCTTCTCACGTTATTCTGCCAGTCTACTCTTATTTTGCGAACCGGAGGCACCTTTGTTAGAGAAAGTTTTGTGTGCATGCACTGAATGACAAACAGTAAAATAGTTTTGACAGACACAGTAAAATATAGATTCTGATTCTGAAACACTCGGATTAAAGTGAAAGGGCTTGCGGGGATCACAAACAGGCAAAGAGGAAAGCGATACACAGCTGAGTATGAAAAGACAGCAAGGCTTCCAGGCTGAGAGAGTATAATGCTAATGGAAAGAATAAAATGATTATTCTCTCAACTGATTCAATTTTAAATCCTCTCATGGTCACTGGAAATAAAATACTGAATTTGGAATTACTTATGGAACTACCTATCCTCCGTTTCACTGGTCTCAATCAAGCATTGCTGTATGGCATTGTAGGATGAAGCATATACCCTCAGAGATAAAAGATTTTAAAAAAAGGAATTAAAAATTCATAGTTCTTGTTCAACTTATTAATACTTAAGTCAGAAATAACCCTTTTTATTGATATAGCAGCTATACCAACACTACAGGACTAAACATTTGTCCAGTGTAGTGGTTTGTGGGTTTGGTTTTGTTGTTTTCCTTTAAAAGAATTTGGCCCCAGATAGTCTTAGCCCAGTGCAAAATTCTACATGAATAGGAAAATAACATGAATTATCTCAGTGAGGCAAATATTATGCAGTGAAAGTACTTTTGCTTTACTGTACTTTTTTTTAATCATAAGCCACTGCAGGAACTTGGTCCACCAGCACTACTGTGTTTTTTACTTCAACTCAAACTTTCTGGGATGTTATTGCTCTTTAATATCAGTTTAAACTTTCATTGTAGGAAGCAGGTTAACTCCAAGAGGAGTCAAGGGGACATCAGATAGAGAGCAAGAAGGTGGGATATAGATTCTTACCAAGGTGAGACTGCATATTGTTCAAATGGAGATTTTACAGAAAGGTAAGAGCTGATCTTTAGATTCTTAAAAATGGAAATTTCCTCTCTAATTCTTGTAGGTTTTTTGAATCTAAATGATTGAAATTTTATCAGCTCTTCAGTCCTCAAAAAGTTAGGAAGCTGGTGATATTTATGCCCTTACAGACTTGCAAGGTTTCGCTTGCATCTGACGTAGAAAAGAGGTCCTTCCTTGTATGCACCCTGAAGTGAAAAGCCCCATTTGGATTATTAAATCCTGTCTACTTGAAAGTCTGTAGAAATTTGATTTTGAAGTGTTAGCATTGTTTGTACTGTTTTCATAAACAAAATTAAGTCAGTGAAAAGAAGTGATTTCTTCTGCCTATCTTTAAAACCTTTCCACCTAATGATGTGACAATTCATTTTTTTTCCCTGCCTCTCAAGTGTCTCTTTGGGGTAAACAATATACAGTTAATACCTTCCCTCAGAGACAAGGGGAAGTTACATGAATATGGGCTTGCATAGTACAAACTTGATGAATTGTTTCAATGGGCAAGAAAGGGCTTCATGTAAAAATGTGGCAAATAAAAGGCAACGGAAACTTCAAGTAGTATATGCTGAGAATGCTCTCCCTAGACAACAAGCCTTAAATCTGACTACTAACTTGATCTTGCAAGATAGAAGTGATGCACAGTTCTGTCTCTGAGAACAGTGTTCCTTCCGGGTGGCAAGATGAACTCCACAATACAGTATTATTATCGTGATGGTAGGGTGGGTTATTCTTAAGGCACTGAAAGTGAAATGGGAGATATGGTAAACCAATCTAGAAGTTCTTAAAAGGGAATTTATTTAGCAGTCATAAGTGATTACTATGATACATCATTAAAATATTTCATCTACATTTTCTTCACAAATATTCACCCTTTGATCCTTATTTCCATCTCCCTATTTTTCTTTAAAAATCTTATTTTGCTTTTTTCCCTAGAAGGAAGTGGAAGCAAGACATAACATTTTTTAAAAACCCTAGTGTGCAAAAACCATCCACACTATTTGTCTTTCTTTATAGACTTCTTTTCTTGGTCAGGTTTTCTTCTCATGATAATTGAACTAATTTCATAACAAAATGCCAGATGACAGTATAAGTTTAATTTTTTTTTCCTGGAAATGGAATAAAACATTCTTCTCCTTATACTGTTTTTGTCATTTTTATCACAAATGAAAGCAGAATCAGGTTAAGCAGTTGCCTTTGCTTTCCTTTTGCTATTGATGTCCTCTGCCATTCTCTCCTGAAACCTTGAGCTTGCCCATATAATTTAATTTTAGTAAATTCAGTCAAAGCAAAGTTTTCTTTCTCCCTGCATGAACAGAGGCCAGGAGAGATCTTCCACCTGCCAACTCAAAATTCTGTAATTTCACTCATTTACTTCAGCTTGGTGAAGACAATTCATACAACTGAGGGTTTGGCATAGATGTTTTTGTGTCTGTTTTTTATGTTACACAACTAAGGTTGACACACCAACAAATAAACAATATACAACAGTCAGATTTACCTCTAACATAGTCACTCTATACCTGACAATACTAAAAATCAAGTTAGAATTTCCTATACATCCCAGGATCTGTGTAATACCTGTGTAACCCCAATCATATGAATGAAACTTGTGCCAAGGCACACTTCAGATTTCAGGCACATTATCAGCACTTCAGTGCGATTTGATCCTGGCTAAGCAGCTCTAGATCTCTGATATTATGGTGTGTTCGCTTCTGAGTAAAAACAGTTATGCCGAAGTGTTCCAGTGTTTTTTTTGTTTGTTTGTTTTTCTCATGGCTGTGAGGCTTTTGAAGTTAATATCTATGAGCATGATCTGGCCATTCAGTTCTGGCCTCTCTATCCTTCCTCTCTATCCAAAAAAGAAATCCCTCCCCTTCATGTCAGGCTGCTCTTCCAGGAAGGCTGATTGACAGGGTAAGAATATTTGCCAGCTGCTTCGTACACTCCGAGGCAAAGCACAAGGTCAAACTGCTTTCAATGCCAGCTATAGCCAGAACGAACAAATTGGAGTGGGGTGGCTTTCAGTTTTGCCTAAATTCTGAAGGGAACAGAAGAAATAGTCAAACTGAGGAAACATACTACTTCCCTCTCTCTTCCAGAGTTTTTTATAATTGATTTGTTCCAGAGGAAAACAATGTAATGAAATATCTGTTTCTTATATATGAAATTCAGTTCCTCACCAAGTCCCTGCCTTGAACTCATTTGAGTTTGAGAGAAGATGGATATAAAAATTCTTTCTCTATTTTCTTCAGCTTCTGCAAATAAATATTCTTTCCCATTGCTCCAGTGCAGCAGCTATCTTAGCATCTGCAAAGCATTTGGCATTGTCACACAGAGAAAAAAATATACTTCACATTCTAGTAAATTATGCAGAACTTAGTGAGGTAAAACTATGCCACATCTGCTTTGATTCTAATAAATTCCAACTTAAGGGTGTTAAATCCATGGCGTCTCGCCTGACTTGCCCATGCCACATCTGGAAATACATTTTTTATTCTCTGGTTCTTTCTACTGTTTCTAACTTATCACCATTGTGGGATAGTAAATAACAAAATTTGCTTTCCTGCTTCCCTCTTTCATAGTCATGGATGGAATCTGATCAGGTTGGGAAGTTTTCTTACTGTCTAAAATATGAGGCATTGAATGGTGGAATACCACCAGGCAAAATCTGTTGGATTATGATTTATCATTTAAGGAGGTTTATGTGAGCTTGACAGCAGCCTACAGTGCCCTTACACTCACACACTTTTAACAGGATTTAAATGTTATATTTTGCATTAAAGGAAAAGACCTATGTCCTGTGCTTCTTTTTGGTTGTGTAGCCCTAAACTAGAGTTTGCTGACATCAGTGGAAGGATTCCCACAGACTTTAACAGACTTGGATCCCAGTTCGCATGCCGCAGAATTTGCTTGACTTCACTACACAGCCAGCTGATAGCAGTCTATACACAAAAATTAGCATCCAGCCAAGGCTGTAAACATCACAACATTTCTGTTTTCAGTCCTTGAAACACAGGGTCTCCAAAATGAAATCACCTTTTCATCCTTCCTCTTTCATCTTTTACCCCAAAAGAGAATCCCAAATATATAGGATATCACTTTGCCAACATCAGGTCATTATTTTTAATACTCCACCAAGGCAAAGAATCGTTCTCTTTGAATATCTGCCTTCCCACTGCCAGTTCAAATGAGAGTGTAAAATGTAAAGTGAGTGTTACTTATTACTTCTGGCAGCAAGTCTCATTTCTATATTTTTCCATTGTCAACATGATGCCGAGAGGTTTCTTCCAAAGTAGCAACTGAGATTCACTGAATTTTATTTTGGTTAATGATAGCTTATCTGGACTCTTACCTTTGTTCTAGATGCGAAGAATGCAATGAGGTAGATGAGTTTTCATGACTTGGCTGCAATCCTCTTACTTTTGCAGCCCAAAAGGATAACAACAAACCCCTCACCTAGCAACATTTTGACTACTGTTTCTTAGTATATGTGCCAAAGAGAGGCAGAAGGAAAAAACCTTCTGAAAGTGATGAGTTGAAGAGTCAGTCTCACTGTGAAAACACTTCCCAGAGTTTCCAAATAATTCTCAGTTTCCAAAAACACAAAACAATCTTCTAAAGCAACTTTAACACAGTCTTGGAACATTCTTCTTGGATTATTAAAAGGAAAGAAAAATAGCTGGCAGACTACCGCTTGTTTTTGAAACGGAGCCTTCGCAGATACTCTCTTTGTATTTTCTTACCCTACTGCATCTGTCTCTACCCTATCCAAATGATGCGAGTTACTGCAAATCTGCAAGACCACTTATATATACAATCTTATCTGCTGCCCATTCTCTCATTAATTTTCCTCCTCCCTCAACAAGGTTGATCATGGAAATCAATAGGAGACTTCCACTCACTTCAGATGGACCACAGAAAATGTGTGTTCCCTTGAAAGAACGTAACATTCCTGAGAAAGAGACAGCTGATGGGAGATGAATGTTTAAAAGGGCAGTAAAAATATGATTGGGAATTAGAAGAACTTTGCTTCTCTATCAGACCCCTCCCTGGCATAATATTCTAGCCCTGTACATTTTGAAAAATCAAATTCTGTCCATCTTTTGCTCTTTTTTTTCCTAAGTTATCCTGTCTCCTTTGCTTTTTTTTCCCCCTTGCTTTCATTTGCATTTTGAAAAGTACTCCAGATGTTTTAGTTCTGCTGTTAATTTTGCCAGCTGGCTGAAGCTAGTAAATATAATTATTAAATGAAGCAGATGGTGAGGCTAGAAAGGGGGTACTCGGACATTAGAATAATTCTTTCAATATAGGTAGCTGGTTATTAGCTTTGCTTCTTTCCGTTCACACATCAAGTTCCGCTCACATCTGATCATATTTCTAGTGATGGTGGTCACCACCAAGCAATGTGTCCCAGTTATCTTCTATTCCTTGGCTGAAAAGTTTAATATCTATGACATACTGTAGTGAAAAAGTGATAGACTAGTGCAAAAGTCACAACATACAAGAAATGGATTAAAATCAATCCAAAGCAAAATTGGATTACTGGATTAAGTCAAATCACCTTTCCTTCTCAGGGTCCTTGTTGAGCCCAGATCTAAAACAATTCACATCCCTTTTCTGATGGTGGATTCACTTCCAGTGAAGCATATATGCATCTATGCTATTGGTAGCACTGAAACTTTGTGTGTGTGTGTGTGTGTGTGTGTGTGGGTGGGTGGGTGGGTGCGCGCGCGCGTGCATGGCAAGTAACTGTGTTTTTGCAATTTTTGATTTATTTGTAACAAACTGACCTAGCAAAAAGAAAATTCAGAAGGCTAATTTCAATTTTTCATTTTTTGAAGAATTTGAATTTGGTGCCGTGAAATCCTATGCTGCTGGGACAAATAAAACAGATCAATTCTAGTCCACAGAAAGGAATGGAGATGAAACTAGAGCTCCAGCTGGGCTCATGCATTGGGAGACATAAACTTAGTTTGAATTGGGGAAAAAAAAACAGTGAAACATTCCATTCTTATTGAAAGTTTCAAAATAAATATTCTGGACCTGTTCAATATATGCAAAACATTATGTGTCCAGTTTTCATCATTTGCTAGTAATCTCAAGCAGCTCAATGTTCTTGTAAATGTCACTGAAAACTTTACAAAAAGCATAGTAATTATGTACTCTTAAATAAACCATAACTAATGAAAATAGATGGCTCAGTATTTCTTAGGTTTGATGAGAATTCAGTCTATGACTCAAGAACATCCATTTGGAAAGTAGAGCCCTGTGTTTAGAGCTTTAATGATTATTCTTTCTCTTATCCATGATTATTCTTTCTGTTTCTTTATTTTTAGGTGACTTAAGCATACTCTGTGACATGCAAACTACCAGGTTTTGATTAAACCAAAGATACAGGCAGTCTGCATGGTATGGAGGAACTCATAGCACTATTTCAGTAGAAAAAGTGAGATTTTGAGGTGTAAAAATGCTGAAATGCTTTGGGGAATGCTTTCTAAAATTCTATTTACATCTCTGCCGGGGTTGTAACATTAAGTTTTCAGGATCAGTAACTTGCCACCTGAATTAATAGCAGCAGAGTTAACAGGGTTATAAATTTGCTTTGTCGGTTTTAGAGTTCTTTTCCTGTTTTCTGAATAGGTGTCTGATCATGGCAACATATTGACTATTTTCAGGCTGGTATCTGCTTTAAAAAGCACATGCCAAATTTGTATGCAATTCAGGTTGAAAATCTTGTTAAGTCAGAAACTTGTAATTTTTCCAATTGCAGAGTAATGCTTCTTCCTTAAATGCCACCCTTTACAAGAGCAGCTACAGGACTACTTAAAGCTAGGTGGTCCTTGGTGCCATGTTCAGCCTTTTTGTTGTGATGTAGCCTTTAGCTGGTGCTGAGTATATTACTTAAGTGTGATGTCGAGCAGAGTTGTACGACTTAGTCTTCCCTTCTCATTTGAACAAAAACTCCTTTGAAGTCTGCTAACTGGGATGAGTCTAAATAACGTTGCTTCCCACAGAGCTGCAGAACCCATGGTATTTCCAAGCCTGTGAGATGCTTGGGCAGGTCACCTGCATAAAGTGCCAGCATGCTAAACTAGGTGTGTTTGCGCTTTGCCCAGGAGGGGCTGACTTACCCAGCCAACACAGTGACTTAGTACTGATTTGGAAAGACTTTGAGATCCATGAGAATCTGCCTCAAAGATGCTAATTTCTGTCAGCATTGAGAAGTCTAATCAGGAAAAAAAGAACAGAAAAGTGATACTTGCCTTCCCCTGTCCTGCATGTACTTGGCCATACTGACAAACAGTGGAAAGAGCACAAGCACTGCCATGATGATGAAAACTGTTTAGTAACTTAATATATGCATGTGCTGTAGCTACAGTAACTATTACGGTATTTGCTAACACCAGAAAAACTCTGTGTACTCTGTTTTCAGCATTATGTGTGATAAATAAAGAAATATTATCTGAACACATCTATTCATGGGTAGAGTTCTTGCATGATACTTAGGCTATTCCAGCATCAGCATATCTATATCTGCTTTTTATATTAATTTGCACAGAGGTCTTTACTTCCCAGAAGCCTGTTACATGTGACCCGCAAGCCGAGTTTCCTTTATGATTCAGGAAGTAGTAATGTATAGACTTAATGCCCTGTAGAGGACAAGAACAAATCAATGTTTTCTCATTGGTATTGTTACTAGGGGTTCCTTTTATGAAAGAAAAGTTAATAGAATTCTTTTCATACTGTGGCACGAAATCATGAAGAAAATTCTCAAGCTAATTAATATCAAAACTTTCATTTAAAGATGAACATAGAAGTACTATCAGCTAAAATAAAACAAAAACATTTCTCTGCCCAGTGTGATCAAACTATTAAATGTGAAAAGTCAGCACAATTTAATTTGATGGCTGCAGTTTAAACTATTATTACTGCTCACTGAAAATATTGATACTATTACAAGGGACTGCCTCATTTTTTATGAATCAGTCATGGTAAAATTTTCTGTAGTATGCTTAAGCAATTAATTGACACATTAATTAAATGCTCTGTGTGCTAAAAAGAGAAGCCAACAAACGAGAATGGCTTGAATGGAGAAAAACAGTAAGAAATACTTTTCTGCCAAGCACTGTTTCCTTTTCAGTAAGCCCTTGTGAGAGGACCTTGCCAGAATAAATATTTTCCCCACATGAGGAGTAGATTGAGTAATGATGCTGCTGAATCAGAGTTGTGCTGGGCTCAAAGCTCCAAAACAAAAATCCTCCCCCTTCCCCTTGACATTTTGTGTTTATCACAGACTCTGAATTTTGTTGAATTCATGCCCTACATCTTCAGACTCCCAGTTCATAGCTTGCATTGAATGAAACAGCTGCCAATACCACTTACCCTTGAAGATGTTCAATGTTTCAGGTATACTGAAAAGCCTTTTTGTGATGCTTTCCATGGGCTATTGCAATCATTTCTCATAGCATTTCAAAGTATGATCAGGACAAAAAGGTGATATTTGGCCTTCTCTGCTTTTGAATGTACTTGATTACAAAGCTTTAAATAGTGTGCATGGTATGCCAAGAGATGTGAATTAGGTCTTCATACTTCATTCAAATAAGGTCTTTCAAAATTGTGCTTATTTTGCAAAATGAATACAGGCTGTGATCAATGAAGCCAAACTTTAGCATTCTATCACTTCCAGTTTTGAAAAGTACAGCAGATTCCACGGAAAAACTGTCTATGTTAAGAATATAGAGCCATAACGATATTTTTGGAGTGATAATGAGGCTGACGATCAGTTTAGCATGCAATTGCTAAATTCAACTGCCTCTTTGAATGGTACTGCTTCTGGGCACTTAAACCTTACAAATCCTTTGCTACTGCTATTGCAGGGACCTAAGGCATTTGCAGTGCCCTTCATATTCCCTATTCATATTCCCTGTCATATGCTTTGGTGACTTCTGTTTTTTTGTGCAGAATATTTGAAGTGGTCTTAGAGCATTGAAAAGGGTGTTGTGGGCTTGTGGTCCTTGAAGAGGAGACCTTCTGGGACTAAACCTCTACTATACAGTTAACCGTGGTATCAGACCTTGATGATTCCCAAATAAAAATTTCAGAGATCTCCTAATTATTCACATTTCTTGTTAAATCCTTGTCTTTTAAGTCTTGTTGATTTAAAACTGCTTAGCAAAAGCAATATACATATCATGCACTGAATTCATACAGTATGCCTTGAGAATGGAGTCTACTGAAGACTCCCATTAATTTTTGTTCAGGTCTAGAGGCAACAACTGTTTCTATCAGTGCTGAGCAGACAGGAGGCTTTGGGCTTGCCTTGTGCGCAGTGAGAAGGAAAGCTCTGGTCTCCAGGAGGCAAGACAGTCTCAGTTCTGACACTCAAAGACTGAGAGAAGTGATTCAGCCCCTGATTCAGGGGGGTTTGATGAAACTGAGATATAGATGCTTTCCTACTTATGGAAATTAATCTATATATGCTCTTCAATGTTGCTTAACTCTGCTATCAGAGGAACAGGCATGCCTCATTGGTTCTGTTCGCAAGTATGCTGAAATTCTTGATAATTTCCTTGGTCATTTTCACAATGTGTATACACATAACAGCAGCATCAAAGAGCCACTGTTCAGATTAAATGACTAATAACAGTACCAGACAAAGTAACAGGCAAGAAAACAAGCACTTGGGAGTTTTGCTTTTCATGTGAAATAGCCTTTTCACATTCAGACAAAGCTTGGGGGTTTTTTTCCTCCCTTTTTTTTGTCTTAAATCAACACTGGAAATGTGGTGATTGGGAGACTGGAAGCTGCAAAAGATGCAGATTTTATAAATTATTCTGCAGCAGATTGGTAATGATTATTCTCTCTCTCATGATCCCAGCATCACAGAGGGGATCCAATCAGGGTCCCTTTCACCGATGTCAGTTTAAAAGTTTTATACATCTCTTTAGAAAGCTTTGATGAGAAGTTACTAGAAGCTAAAACTTATGAAGAATGATACTGTCACTGGCAATATTCCTGTTCAGGTTAAGTAGCCTTCAGATAAAAGCAGCATGGGAGAAAATATGACTGTTTGCTCTGTCTTCTTCTAGGGAGCATGAAGGCAAAGGAAGCACAGAGAGCAAAACAGTGTGGTAGCTCTGTGCCTATTCCCAGGCCGCAACATGCCTGATAGCCTGGAGAAAGAAAGGCAGTGATTTACTATCAGAAGGGGAGAGCAGTAAATTGCAAGTTTCCATGGGCAAGGAGGGAGGACTGTAATTCAAAAATGGTCTGACACACGCTGCCTCCAGAGGCTAATCTTAGTGCAGAGTAAGCATCACTCTTACTCAGCACTGCTCCCAAAATTGACAGACTCTCCCAAATGTTTACTTAAAACTAATAAAGTGTAATATTCTTAATTTCTTCTTATATTTTCCTTAATGTGTTTTTAATGTCCAGCATTACTGATAATAAACTGGCAGAACTTCTGCTCATTTCATTAAAGAAAATAGACCTTTTATCTCTTGTAACATATCTTTTTCTTCTTGTTTCTAAGTTTATATGCAAATTACTTGAATCTGTCCATGTCATCTCTACTTTGGAATGATTTTAAATAAACTGTCAGTTGAGCAATTGCAACCAATTTTAAACACTTCAGCTCTTTGTGCATTTCTGTGCTTCTCAAGTGTTGCACAAAACTATTTATGCCAGTGTTTAGAGATTATAAGATGTTTGGCTCCACAACTCTGTTCAAGGGGAGATCTTGTCTTCTGTAAGGGTCATCTTGGAAGTCTCTGACTACAGCTCTGGTCAAACACACTATATAGTGTGATAATAGTTCTATTATTATTACATTACAACTTCAGAGAATCTCTATATGAGTTTATACATGTATTTACACTGAAAAGTCCTGTTTAAACCAGTAGCAAAATGCCAAGAAACCTCTGTTTCTGCTTACTACAGAACTCTATGTCTCTATTAATACTTTATCTAGCAGCCTTTCCAAATTGCTTGTATTTAAAAATGAAAGATAGATCCACAAAAATTTGGGCAACATTCTTGACATCTTTGCTACAAATCAGTGGAAAAGCAAGCATAGAAGAAAGAGAAGAAAAACATGTATATTTAAAGTTGTATAATTATTGTGTGTGGCATTATCAGCTACAGCTACCTAAGTAGCGTAGTGGGAACCATGTTGCATATAATAATTCTGATGTGACTGGGAAGAAGATATTCAGTATATGTGAATAACAAAATTACAAGCTCTAGAGTTGCAGCATGATTTGACTTAACCTCTCGCGTACTGTCCTTACTGGTTGCATGTTACAGATGGAGTGTTCATTACTATCTATTAGTCCACAAACAGTTCTTTGGACTGTCAAACTCAACTAAAATTACTTCTTTCTCTCTGATTCTTATATCATTTTACACCACATCCCAATCCTAGTGCTTTCTTTACCAAGCTTTCTCTTGTAGCTCTAGTTCTTTCAAACAATAATTACTTGTCTTTGGTACAGAAGATCCGGGGGATCTCCAGTTAAAAGCCCTATTGAGACAGATCCTCTGCTTGCATAAACCAGCCTAGTTCCACGGAGCTAGTGAAGCAACACTTGCTTACACCACTGCAAAATCCTGTGCTGCAAGCCTGTAGGGTCTGATCTTTCGAGGACCTCTGTACTCAAGCGATAAAACTCATCTAGCATATGAAGTTGATAGTTTTGTTGGATTAAGGCCAGACTCAGAACAGAACCCACATATATTTCTACTTAATTCCATGACTCCTGTCTCTATTCAGAATGTCAAAATAAAATAAATGCTGCAGCAAAGAGTATACAACTCTCTGAAATCTGTGGTTTTAAGAGAATAAATGAGTGCTGAATTTGGTTCATCATTGTACTGGTTGCACATTTTATGTTGACTACATACCATCAACATTTAATTAAAAAACACTTATTTTCATTGTAGCATAAGTCTTTGAAGAAAAGGGCAGATCTAAGCAAAACAAGAAATTGTTGCACAGCACTTAAACATTCTAGAAATGCCTCCTTCTGCCAAGTGTTCATGAAGAGCCCCCTCCATTTAATTTATCTTGAGCGTGCAACTTACTCTGTGCTATTAGCTCTCGAATACTAAAACTGATCTTTGCAAAACAAGCACCACCTGTAAAGGAACTCAATAGATATATTTTGCTGAATTATTTTTATTCTCACAGCTCAAATCCCTTTTTCTTAAGCTAGGCGTTAGTACCCAGAGTATGTTAAACCTTCTTTCCATCAACTCAGTCACACCAAATAAAGTTTAAAGGACTCTTTTTTTCTTTTTCTTTTTTGGTTCATGTTGGCATTTCAAGAAAGAAAAACGTACATAATTTTCTTCTGACATGGCTACAGTAATATTTGATTGTATTCTCAGCCAATAAATCACAAAATGGTGTTCTTTAGAGGGCCATCAGTTTAACAATACTCAAGAGCTTTTGCTCATAACCATCTGGCTGAGGTCCAGGAGTGACATTTTTGTGTACACATCTGCACCTCTGCACACACCTCATTAACAGAGCAGGCATTAGAATATATCAATTAATGCTCCAGACTGCATATAAAAGCCAGAGGTAGGATCTAAGTCTCCAAGACTTTCCAGTTCGGTACCCTGCCAGCATGGAGCTTCAGAAGAGCTGCACACAGAACAAGTGCTGCTACAGCAACTGGCCTGCCTCCTCGCCTTTGGGGGATTGTTCCCTTCAGCTACACAAAAGGAAGTAGCAAACGTAACTACTGTAGCAATCATATTATCTGGGAATCCTTTGCACATCACTCGCCAGCCTGTATAGTACATTAAGATGAAGAAGCCATGTAACAGGCTAAATCCTGTATTTCCTCCCTTTACTACAGGTGCATGAAAAATAAACATTCAGTAATGGGAAAGCAGACAGAGCATTCAAGGAAAAAAAAATCTGAATTTCTAACCAGACCTCAAAAGAAACCTCCAGTAAAAATTTCCTGCAAATTCAAGCACAGATTTCTCCTGCATCTCTGCAAAGACTGTTCTCTGATATCCAAAACTGTACCATGAAAATAATCCTCAAGAAGATCTGTTTTTTCCTGCCCAACAAATTTAAGAAAGTTTTTGTAGTCATGTTTTTAAAAAAATCACTGCTTTAGTGACTTGTTTTAAAATTTTAATTTATTGACCATCTTAATCACAAAGTGATCAGTGGGTGGAGCATTACCAACCATACAGCCAATAAATTGCTTCAGGCTGGCAATATAGCCTCATCTGAGGCCAGCAAGATACACCAAGAATGATGCCTAAAGATGAGAGAAAAATTACAAGAGAGCACATAACACAGATATTTCCCAAGAATTATTGGATTAAAAAAAACCCTATGAAAATTTATGGCTCAAAAAGCCCAAAACAAAACAAAATGAAACTCCATAATTTGTAGACTTAAGAAAAACTCCGGTTTCCATTTTAAATATCCTATTACAAACTAATATTTCCTGAAGACATTTTTTTAATAAAATATTTTAAATCAAAAGCCCAATTTCAATTACTTTTAGGATGTCTGCTTTTTCCTTTTTTCACTTTTTAATTTTCAGAACTGCAATCTGCTAGCAAATGTTTTCTTCAGATGTTTCTCCAAATCTACTATAAAATCTTCCATCTTGCTCATATGCAAGTCAGTCTGGGTACATGGGTCAGTACTCTGCAACTGAGCTGTCACTACAAGGGGTCAACTACAAAACTGTGACATGTGGCACAAAAGCCTGGTATTCTCAAAAGCCATTACCACACAAGTCATTTCAGCCTTATTAACAATAAATGAAAAAAAATCAAGTCCTTTGGGGAAGATGGTAACATTGGCTACAAAGCAAAGCTGATCTTTACTGCCTGTGAGGTGGGATGCAAGTCAATAAAAGTCATTTAATTAGTAGTCGGCAGCCAGAGGAAGGCTTCTCCAGCAGCTGTATACACTCAGAACAAGATGAAATCCTACCATTAGCAGGGCAAGAGAACAAGGTTTTGGAGAGCTGATCACTTGTTTGAACTTGAAGTAGGACAACAAGTGGTGATTAATGACCATAAGCAAAATGTGGTTTTAGTTTTAGTCCAGTTCTTAATCGACAGATGTCCACTTCATAAAAACCATCTGCATAATTGACACTAATGGGGATCCCTGGTGGCACTTCCTACAGAAAGGTCAGCGATTTCTACAGACCTAGAGGATAGTACTGAGATACCTAACCATGACAGTTACTGTACTTTTGCTACAGTCATACTTATAACAATATATGTCCAATCCTGCACCCAACCCAGATGTTTTTCCTCCTATGAAACCTACCAGTGTCAATGACGCTCCACAAGAAAGCGCAGCACGCATGTGAATATAGAACAGGCACCAAACAGAGAGAAGGTGTCATACAGAATGGAGTAATAGAAATTTGCACTGAAGACTGTATATGGCAGTGTAAGTTAGACCAGAATTAGCCATTTGTTATACCAGCACATTTATAAAGCAAGATAGTGTCAATATTATTTTCCTGCAATTCTTGCAGAAATATCAAGCAATGAGTTTTTATAGCTTCTCCAGCTAATCAAACTGGTCCTTGCCTTTGACAGAGATCTAGTTCCCACTTATCAGCAACATTTTCATTCAGCAGATGCTCTGTTGGGTTATTTAAAAGAAATAATTTCAGTCTTTTTTCTTTTCTCACTAATTCTAATATGTCCTCTTAAAAACACTGTCGTTATCGCTTGTGTACACCAACATCTCCTGATCCTCTGCTTATGAAAAAAGGTTTGGCATTATACTGTCACATTCCACTTACTCTAATAATGTTATCAGCATTGCCATCCTTTCTGATCTTTTGCAGCAGAAGAACGATTACGGTATTTAATGGAGAAGTTAATTAATTTTTATTTTCTCAATAGCAAGGATAAATGACAAAAAAATAAAATGAAGAGAGAAGGCCTAAAATAAAAGTGAAAGAACAGTTCATACTCAAAACTGTCCCCAAACCTTTTTGTGCTATTCTAAAATATGGACTTTACTGATAAAAGCATCATTTGCACATGTTCTTTCCATAGTTTTATTATTGTGTATGTGATAATGTATATAGAACCTTTATACTTCAGGCACAGATTTCTAGGTGAGTCGTTTTTCCTCTGATTTGCTTGACAGTATAATTTTAAGTCTTATGGTTTTTCAGGCTGATGCAGAACAGTGCTGTTTCACATGGATATTATTTTATTCACTGAGCTTTTATTTCATTCTTCATAGTTTTTACTTTCAAGTAACCTTCCAAGTTTAGCAAAGTTGTTCAAGAGAACTTCAGGTCTGAGGTAGTTTAATGACAGACTGATCAGCTGAACATGCTGCAGTGGTTTGCATATTAGTCTGAAGAAATTGTCAGGATTCATTAATAAAAAGGAGGAGATCATTTATAATACATCAGATATTCCCTGGTAGGAATGGAATGCTTTTCTTTTCTTTATTTTCCCTTTTTTTTTTTTTTTTGGTTAAAGGAGATAGCAAAAGTCAAGTGTTCTTCTCTTAAACAGGTTTTCACTTTGGTCAGTCTTGCCTTATTGGCAGTCTAACATCTATGTTACATGGATTGTGAGTGAAATTAGGAACAAATCCTGCATGATTCTTATCTGTACAATACAGCCATGAACAGAATGAGTAAGAAATACCATAAAATAATTTGACATAGCCTGCAATAGTGTCTTATGGATAAGTACATATTGGGATGCACCAAAAATAGCTGGAAGCCCGCAGGACTTGTTTCCTAATCCTCAGAACACAAACAGCAGCTTGTAGTTGCTGTACATCAATTGCACAAAGGATTAATTTCACTCAGAACACAAAGTTCACATTAGCTTGACGCTGTGCAAATGTAATAAGTTATTAGGCTATTGGGTGCTGTAGAGTGGAATAGCTCTGCTTTGGTGATGCTGCTTCATCTGGCGTTAATAACTTCAGCTCTCACTAGGACGCAGATAGGAAGGCTGCATCCTAATCCGCTGGGTCAAGGATGACACATCTTTAGAATATTGCAACTGCCTCTCCTCTGCATAAGAATGGGGGGCATTGCTATCACAATTCTAGCCCCAAACTCTCTGCCAAATTCAACAGAAACTTATAATCACCAAAGAGATGACCAGGACTACCTTTTTTGCATACAAGCATGCTCACCTGAAATATCAAGGGCTGTAACGCTGCCTTAATTAAGCAAGTCTTAATTTTCAGCTAGCACAGAGCCATAATAGCCAAAATTGTGACCACTCCTATGCAGTGCTCTCCAGTTTCAGTGTAAAAAGTACTTAAAATGAAGCCTTTTTCAATCACTTCCTCACCAGCCTGAATACTTTGAAAGGTTGTACAGCTGCTAGTACTTGGTTGAACCCGTATTTTCAGTAATTCAAACTATAATTAGAATTCAATCATTAAATCCTTAAACCAATTTTAAATATTAACCCATCCCTAAGGTACTCCTTATGGATTCAAATGAATAGGCATCATGTAACTTCCTATTTTTAGCATTTAAAAACCTTGTTCAGCTATTCAGGGCAGTAAAAGAAATAGATTTTACTATCACATTTACCCGAAAATAAGGATAATGAAGTCAAAACTTAACCTTGCTCTGATTAATTTGACAATCAATGAAACTGAGAGCTTATGATGCTCATGACTCATGAGAAAGGCCTGACATGCCAAAACATTATGACCACAGAAGATCTTGATGGACAAAAAGTAAAATCCATTTCCTGTTCATCATTAAATCAACACAAACAAGTTTTTGTTTTATTCGTCAAGATATTCTAGTGGAAATATATCCATGAGATGTACATGCACTTCTGTGTAGCATATACCCCCCCACACACATATACACATTTACATTTGCTACTGTACAGCATTTCAGAATGCTTTGTAGTTCTCTTTGAACCCTGTTCAACAATTTGTGTTTTCAAAAGCAGATATAGGTGGACCTTTCCCCAAATATGCAGCCAGGTTTTGATGTTGTACAGGGAACTGAACTCTACCCCCTAAAATCTGATATTTCTTCACCCCCACGTACTGTAGCTATCTTCAGGCTCTGTCCCATAATCCCCAGCTGTGTAATGGCTGCCTGAGCAAGGAATGAGCCTGCGTCATTGCATATGCCATTTTTACTCTTTTGGTTTGGTCTCAAAGTCTCCCTGGGTTGGCAGGATGCATAAGGAGGTGTTCCCTCTAAGCTATTACCTGGCTCTTTCCTGACGTGGTAGTTGAGAGGATAAATACAGTCTTCACCAGAAAACAGATCTAGACTCTGAGCTGATACTGGGATGGTTGTAAGATCCGCCCAGGGCAGCCATACCTCAGCCACAGCTTACTCCTGTCATTTCTAGCTGTATTGTGGGAGTGAGCAGGTGATGACAATAGTGGAGGACTTCTAATCAGGGCTGCCTCCTTGAAGATGCTGCTGCTGCAACCACAGCATGGGAGGGAACACATGCAAAACCAGCATGAAAAACGTAACAAAGCCAACCTTTAGTGAGTAATCAAGATACTACACTTTCTGGGGTAGGTTTCAAAACTCTTTCAACCTCCATCCTGGATGCTACCATTTCAAGAACAACATCTCTGTTTTTTTTTTTTTTTTTTTTTTTGTAGGTTACTGCAGCCCTTTACAAATGGGCCAGTCTAGGTGACAGCAATGAAAGGATTCTTTTCAGTTCCCCTGAAACTTGATATCTTCATGTAAGTGGATCAGTTGGTAGAAGATATCTCTTGGTCATCTGCAGCCACCTGCTACAATGGGGGAATGCAGCTGCATGCCCTTTGCCATCTGAGTAACTCTTTTCCATCAATCTAGTTTTTATAAAGAGCATGTTCATGAGGTATCAGATTAGAGGATTTATTTTATAGCTAAGGTTCATTCTTTATAGTTCTGAAAGCATGATTCTCCTACCAATGGGTTTTCAGTTTCTAGGCCAAGTCCCCTCTAACTATTCACTGCTGTGTTGATAGATCAAGGGAAACTATGACAGGCAGGCAGATAGGGAGAATAATCTGAGAACCATTGAGAACTTTCTTAAAAATATTTTATACCTTGTGCAGCATGTACCAAAAACATGAGAGGCAAGACCTGAGGGCTTTCTTCAGCATTCTTTGTCAGCCAGGACCAATGCATCTATCCCAAACCCACAGGAACAAAATTAGGTATCTTACTACACCATCATGTATTTTTTTCTGACTCCTTTCTGCCAGTGTGTACATATACAAGCATGGAGGACTTGTGTATATGTACTGTGTTTATATTCATTCATGTTCATAATTTCTATTGTGTAAAATCAGCTAGAAATCAAGTACCTAATGCTTAAGGTTCAAATTAATCCATCCTTCTAAAGCCATACTGGAGATCAAAGGAGAACAGGAAATTGTTGTCATATTTGTCAAATCATCTGAAAGTCTAATGAAAAGGAAGATGATTATCAAAGTGTCAGGAGGAATTATTTCTAACATTCTTAAAAGAGCATTTTATATTTTTCATGGTTTGATTTTAAAATATGATTTTAATAAGAAGCTTAAGATTCCTTATTGTTTTAGTAATCTGGCTGTTTTTCACTGACATGCTTTATCTTTTTGCTGATATTTGGTTAGTGGCAAGTAGAGATTATTTTGGCTAGATTAAAACATAAAATTAAATACTGAAATTAAGCCTTCAAGCTGCTGGCATTACAGCTAGAAGAATCACTTCTCTAAATCACTAACTTCTTACAAGTGGCTATTCTAGCTCCTTTACAGGTACTTATACTCATAACCGGCATTAGTTTTCCAATCCAAATCTAAATTCAAGATGATTATGTGAAGTATGATTAATTTTTAATGCAACAACAAAGCAGAAAATGTAAGAAAAGAAGCAGTACATGTAGCTTGGCCAAACGCTTTGGATATACTTTAAAAGAAAAAGGTATCCTGAAACATTTGCAATGTTAAAGAAGCACTCATCATAGCACGTTTAGAACAACAAGCTTAGTGGAAAATCTTTATAAAGAAAAGGCAAAAAGCACTTTAGGTGGTAAAGGTCTACTAGGCTTCTAGTCAGTTAACAGCAGATGAGCTATTACCTCCTTCCTGTTTCTCCTTCCTATAGGAAGGAGATACCTCATTCCTATTTATGTTTCTAAATGAACCTGTCACCATGGTGTCTGAATTTTTTTCATTTTTTTTAAAAATCTGTCGATGCTAAGAGCAAGCAGTAGTGTAGTTCTGGCTGATATAAGCAGACAAGATTTACAGACAGAACAAATTCTATGTGTTAGACAAACAGGACAGCTTTCTGAGCATACAGCCTCTTCCTCATGTCTGAAGTAACAGGTATGTTTACAGCATCTGTTTCAGGTCTGAAGAAGAGCTTTTATGCCCCAAGAGTTGTCCAGTTTTTCCACCCATATTCTTTGGACTAAGAAAATTAAATTTGCCTTTCCCTCCAAACTGTGCCTTGCCAAGGACTATTCTACCCTTGCAGTATAGATCTCACCATGTGTTTTTTTTCCTCCAGCATAAATGAATGCAATATACTCTGGGTTTACAACTGCAGAGTATTCATATCTGTACCAGTGTGCCAGAACTTGACCTCATTTACTCTGATCTAAGTCCAAAACAAAATTTAGCTGAATTTTCAAGAAGTTTGTTTGATGAAAGGGGCAGAAATCTGCCCCAAACAGAGAGAGAGAGAAAAAAAAATACAATGCTTTCTCTGAGCAGTCAGCATCTTTTAAGTTTTTTTATCCTAGCTTATCTAGAATAGGCAAATATATGTACTTTTTCCCTCTGGAAGAATTTAAAACAGAAAACATGGAAGTAACAAGCCTGAATTAGAGTGTTGCAGGTTGTGGTAATGAGATATTGCCAGCACAAGGACTAAACAGCAGGCCAGCAAAGACTAACCCTTGCAGTAAACCAAATCCCACATCTTGAACTGGTGGAAAAAGCAACAGAGAATGAGAAAATGATCTTCCTCATATTATAAACTGTGGAAAATGAGAATGTGGGGCATCACTCCATCACCCCATCTCTTTTTTGCTCCTGCACTTGTGCTTTTGCTTTGCCCTGGGGAGGGGGTCTGAACTCTAATTAGCCCAGGTGAGGTGGGACGCGCTTGGCAGCGCGTGGGCGCCCAGGGACACTGCGTGCTTCGCGCTTGCAGCTGCTGAGTGACTCCCCACAGGCGCCATCAAACGTTCGGGCAAGGGCAGCCTGCATTTTGGAAAGTCTTAGTTGCTTGAGTCTATTTCTTTATGAAGTATTAGACAGATTTATGGAAGTATTGTGGAGACAGTACGTGAAGGGCTGGATTTAGAGAGTGTGAACGTGAATATGCATAAGTGCCTAAGCACAGTCAGGTTCGTGCTGTGCTCATGTGAAGGGATGCCTGGGGTAGAACTGCTAGATTGAGTCAATTTGCAGCATAGGAGTAGGTTAGGTTGCAAGCATCTCAGAGATGGTTTGGTTCTACCTTATGACATGCGCTCAGTACCTCACGGAAGCACCGGCTGCAGAATGGCAAGCGCTGTAGCTGTCTTTCCAGAATACTGCAGCATGGGCTGCCCGTCAAACTGTGGGTTTGATCCTGTATTGAATTAGTTTCTGTTATAAGAAAGAAAGCCAGAATTTAAACTTTCTGTAAACAGAAATAACTGATCTGTGTTATCCAGATAAATTTTAGAAGGCTGGATTAGAATATAAGTAATCTCATAAGTGGGCTTTATTTGGATAATGATGCTTCTTATGATGCTTTGGTGCTCAATATTTACTAGATCCTTCTTTTTATGACTGTTTTTACTACATAATGGTCATTTTTTCCAATAGACATTTCAGCTAGCAATGCCCCTAGTTTGTTATTTCTGTCCTTTTGTAAAGCTGTACATTTTGCTGCTGCTGAAGCCTTTATATTGCCAGCCTTTTCTACCCCCCCCCCCCAAAAAAAAAAAAAAGCCCATACACACTCTTTGGATCAGTGGATGTCATACAGCCACTGCAGGTCTGGCTGTGCAGAAAAACATTAGGAGCATAGCTATTTATGGTTGTTCAGAAACACAGACTCAATGGACTAGAATCTGAAGTATTTTATCCATACAAAATCTGAAGAAAGTCCAATTCTTACACAGCCTATTTCCTTTCATTGTAGTTATCTAAATGAAACAACCGTGCGTTTGATCCATACTTCTATAAACGTATGCTATGTCTGTAATAAACTTATTTAGAAATTGGACATTATCAGGGAGCTCAGGTCTTTTCTTTTGATCATGAATAATAGAAATTAAATAAAAAATAGATCATATAAAGTTAAGCCACTTTTACCTATTCTTTGGAAGTTTACAAAGTATATGCTGTGTTCATTTACAATTTCAGCTTTCTTTGTTCATTTGAGCTTCAGCTGAATGTGACTGCAAGAGATTCTATAAGAAAACAACCTGGCATTTTGGCACCAAGCCAAAATGGGATTTCCAGCCTGATTTCCAAAGTGGTTCAGGTCTGTTTGATAGTGTTCAGCAAACTCCTGCTAATGCCTCAGATGTACATGTAAGCTTCAGTCATTGTTTCAAGTGATCCCATCTCCACTTAGCCCTGGTTCCCAAGTCTGAACACTAATTGACTTCAAATCAAAGATGAAAGACGTTTGTTGGAAACTGAGCAGATGAACAAAACAGGAGAGAAAGGAGAACAGACCTAGCATGTTAAAGCAACCTAAAGAAACAAAATAAACTTCTTCAGCTATGCTGTGAAGGGAATTTCCATCTCCTGATTGCCCTAGAGCAAAGTCAGCTCATTCAACTTGACCACATATTCCTGTGAGAGTCTTAGTCTGTTTGGTCCATGCAATAAATTTGTTCTCAGGACTGTTGTCCCATAAACAGATTTTATCCCCTCTGCCTATTTCCTGGAAGCAAGGTTCCATCTGTTTTTATATGTTTTTATATTTTTATGCTTTCATATGTTTATTTCTCAACTTTTCTAACTACTTTTTAGTTCTTGTTCACTTTGCTACATATTTTTGAAGACAGTGCAGGGTGGAGTGACTTCTTGATGTTATGTGTGCAGCACAAAATGGTAATCATGCAGGACTCAGACTTGGCCAAACGCTGGGTGCCACCAGTACAGCAATTATTCTGTAGTGTGTTAGCATTCAACTGGGCTTGTTGGTAAACACAAAAAGTACTGCTCAATCTACATGGTGCTTCACACATGTCCTTTCATTAGTATTGCTCATACTATTTCAGCTGTTAATAAAAAGATGCTCTGTAGAAAGGAACAGGGTTATGAATGGCAGACAGAGAAAGATGGATATGGATAGGCTCTTGTCTTAACACTTGCGAAATGTTGATTACCCCTAAAAGTAGAGAAAGTAAGAAAAAAATAACCTATGAATGGCTTTCAATGTTTTCCTCTCTTGATTTCTCCAAAAAAGTTGCAATTTAGTAAATTTTTGCAGATTAAAAGTAAAGGAAGAGTTCTGATTGGGTCAGTCAATTTATATCCTTTATTTGAATTTTTGTTTCATTTTTGACCTTTTTTTGCTTCAGATTGTTCCTTGTACACTAATCACTGCCTTCTTGTGCCAAATAAAATTTTGTTTCAAGCCGAGCTTTTCTGCTATGTAAAAATGTCTGAACAGGAAAGTTAGGGAAATAACTCCACCTATAAAATTTTGTTCCAAAGCACAGTGTCAGAATTTACTAATGGAAAACAAAATTCATAGAAAATTCTTAATCACATTCTTACCATATCATTTCTCAAATCTAAACAATTCCTATAAGCTTTTTTCATAAAAATGGTATCTTATGTTATTTTCATGACAGCAAATTAAAATTTATAGAATCAAAAAACAGTATCTATAGAATATCTGATAAAAGAGCTGTATTCTGTAATTTGATCCTCTATGTTGCCTAAACCTGTAAATAATCTGATCTGTACTATTACAGTGAAACCATATGGCAACACTGACTTCACAAAACATTATTATTGTACTGCAAACTCCTGCTTTACAGCTGAAGTTTTACTGGGATGTGTGCGATCTGAATATAGAAAAATGCCACTACATTTAGAAGTCTGGATACAAGGAAAAAAAAATCATTATGATGATAATTAAATATTGGAACAGGTTGCCCAGAGAGGTTGTCCAGTCTCTGTTCTTGGAGGGTTTCAAGACCCAACCGGATAAAGCCCTGAGCCTCCTGGTCTGAATTCAATACTGTTCCTGCTGGGAGCACGAGGCTGGACTAGAAACCTCCTGAGGTCCCTTCCAACTTGAATTATTCTGTGATTCCAAGTCACATAAAATATTAAAAATGTATTATGCTTGTATATCCTAGGCACTGTACTGGCTATAAAACTAACACTGACAACGTTGCTCTGTTTTCTGTGCTAAATGACAAATTTGGACTGTCTGATAATGAAATCAAATGGTTGAAGTTCTTCTTTTCTAAATAGCCTCCAAGGAAACTTAATCTGAGGAACTCAGGACAAGGTTAGTTCAGTTGAAACTGGTGTGTCATTTGGGTCTGTCCTTAAATCAGTTTTTCTCTTTTATGGCATACTGAAAGGGTGCTCACCATCAATTTTAACGCCATAAGCAGATGACACAGTAATCCTCAGGACACTTTGGATAAATCTCTTCCTAAAATGAAAAGTGTTATTAGAGGAAATACCTTGAAGACTCATCAAAATACCTTAAAATCAGACTTTGCCAAACAAAACGTATATTAAGACCTTGCCTTGTGATATTTGCTACTCATAGGTTTTTATGACTTTGAGAGTGGACACGCAAACGTTCTGGAAGTATCCTACTTCTTAGAGAGCTTAAAAGACAAAAGAAAATAGGGGAATTTTGTATTAAGATATAAAATTATTACCTCAAGACTAGTTAAAAGTCAGTAATTAAAAATAGTAGAGGCATGATAAAACAGAAAATTCAAGATGGCAGTAAAAAATGTGGGTTAAGAAACTCAGAACTGAGCAGCATTAGATGTACTTTAGAAAGGGCTGGTCAGAGATCATTCATCAAAATCTTTTTTCAAAAGAGTTTTTTTTTGTTTAATAAAACAAAATCACTCAATCCCTCTACCCCCCCCCCAAATTACAATCCCTTTCTTCTGCTGGAAAATTGGAAGTTAAAGAACATGAGAATTGACAAACCATGCTGAAATTTTAATCACACTTCCAGTAGAAAATAAATGGTATAAAAATATGAAAGGAGAAGAATATATTTTTAGCTGTATGTAAAATGAAGAGAATTTATAACAGGAACATTAATTCATGTACAAGTGTGACTGTCAAAGACAGGACTAGAAAGAAAAGGGGAAATATCTCAGCAAAGTAAAGTATGATTAAAATGTCAAATTCTTTTGTTCATTTGTTAATTCTTCTGTTCATTTGTTCATTACTGGGCCAGGGGCTCTGGCAGCCTCTGCCACGTTCCAGTTTCATGGCCTCCAGAGCTGCCTTGGCACCGCCGAGGAGGCGTGCGTGCCAAGCCGGCCTGCCTCGGGGAACGCGTGCGGACGCACCCTCCCATCTCAGCACACTGCCTCCATTTCCCCTCTGGGGCAACCTTTTCCATCCATGCTAAAGTAACTCAGGAAAGTCAGTCTCTGTGTATAAGAAAAAAATAAAATCCATCGCCTAAGGCATTTTCAGATAAGTTCTCAGTGGTTATTTCCTGTCTCAGAATGACTTAATTTCTTAACTGATGGGAGTAGATGTAATTCAGTTCTGAAGGAAAACAAAATTACTCCTTGAAAGTGTGTATTTTCACATCCAAGACATATCACAACAGCATACAGCACTCTTTTTAGCTTATTAATGTCTTTTGGGTCATCGCTTCCCTCACTTGTAAGGAAGTACTTGAGGGCACTGGTTCTAGATACACCTCATTTGATACATATTGATAAATATTGCTATATGTTGCTGTTGTGTGTACATACCTGCTAAAAGTACCAGAATGGAAGATAGATTTCAGCTAAGTATATAATCAAGGGTTCGGTTTTGTCCAAAACTAAGATTACTGTCAGATATTAAGCCTCTTAATATGATTAAGAGTGTTCAAAAATATTATCATTTATCTGAAAATATCTAAGTAGCTAAGTATACTACAACTTTGTAAGTATGTTCGGGATGTGCCTCTGTGCTGGAAAACACAGGTCTAATTACATCCCCAAAAGGGTATTGGGATATGTATCTAAGTATCTAAGGATAGTAAAGCTTTGCCAAGGTATCTGTAAAACTTTGCCAGTTTTCAACTGCCAGCTGGAACCCACAAGTGACTTGGGATCTGTAAATCTTCCCTCATCCCTTTGCGGCATTTGACGAAGTTGGTTAATCAAGAATAGCATAATGGATTTTAAGGCCAGAGGGGACCGTTATGATCATATAGTCTCACATTCTGTACAACACAGACCACAGAAAGTCACAGAGTAATTTCTTCATCAAAGCTCTAACTACAGGATATATTTCTGAAAGAAACCCAGACTTCACTTAGAGACTGCAAGTGATGAAAGACCACCAAGTCCCTAGGTAGACTGTTTCAATAGTTAATTATCCATGTTGTTAAAAATTTGTGACCTAGTCTAGCTTTACCTTCTAGCCATTGAGTCTTTCATGACATTTTCTGTTAGATGAAAGAGCTGTCAACACTTAGAATAAGAGGTTGTAAAGAGCCACAACTTATTTCTAAACTTCTTGGATTAAACTTCTTTCTACCATAACTGTGGGCACGCTGTCCAGATTGTGTGTACAGCTCTAACCATGTGTATAGCTCTTTTTTGGGACATTTCCTTTTTTAAGGACCAAGAGTTTTTTTTCTTTCCTACATATTAGCCACAGGACAGCTGAAATCCCCTGGAGCACTTTTGCTAACAATCAGTCGATTTAAATGTCAAGGACAGGCAGTAGGGTTCCCTTTTGCAAGGACATGCTAGCTAGCGACTGAGCTATGCTTCCTGGCTACTGAAAGGCTGGCCCAGTGACTCCAGCGTGCGTGTGGGCAGCGGGGTTTGTGTAAAACATCATTCTGGCACTTACTGACTGATCTGCTGACAGAAAAAGGCTGTTCTCCTCTGCAGCCTCCTGACCTGCGTGGCAGGAGCCCCAAGGTGCCAGGGGAGAGGCCTGGGCTAAGTGGTGGTGCCAGGGCCTGGCTGCGGGAAAGCATCACTTGCAACAGCAGGGGAAAAACAAAATGCGTGTTCAGACTGCACCTCTGTACTGGAACTGTGACTAAGCTTCACCACCCGCAAAGATGACAAGATGGTAGAGAAGGGGGTACCCAGAAACTCTCCTCCTACTGCCCTGAAACCTGGCTTTGTTTCCCCAAAGAGGCTGTGAAGATTTGATCATTCTGGACATCAGATTATTTAATTTTGTAGCTAAGGTCCAAACTTGGTATTAGCTTCTTCAAGAAAATTTAACCGAATGCTTCTTGTGATTTAAAATTCTCTTATCAATAGGCAGATACAGAAAGACTCGGCCAGAAAAATTATTGACACAGTAATCTAGTACAAAGGACATTATACCCGGCCTAACATTAAAAAGGAAAAATGTAATAATACGTACTATACATGCTGCTCACTGTCTCTTGATATTTGAATAATGAAGGAACCTTTTACTTGTCCTTGAACAAAATACCAGGTCATATACTACGGATGGAGGCAGAAACCTACAATGAATATAATACTAAACATCCAAGTGAATACATAAAAAAAAAAGGGGGGGGGGAAAGGTGGGAAAAGAAGATACTATCGTTCATCATTTATATAAAGACTTTTTTTCCTCTTTGAATGGGATTTTAAAAAGTAACTTATACTTTTATAGAATGCTAAGCAGCTTGCAACTTATTAACATTTACCAGAAGATAGGATTTTATTCTACAACCTTTTGACTGAAAATATGTCATGCAATTTCATTAGCTAGATAGAGTTACAGTTCTGAGGAAGGGTGCCCATGGCCTGTGATGATGATGATAATAAAAAAAACTCACATAAAACACAACTCCAAGACAAATGCAGGAGCAAAAGAAGCAAACCAGGAATTTATGCACAAATCTGTAATCAAACCACTACATAAACATATTTTTCAAGTCTTCTTTTAAAAAAATTATGATTCTGAGAACACTTACTACCCATCAGTGTAATTGCAGAAGTGGTTATAAGTTTTGATCATCTCGGCAGTAAGAATTGACTTTCTTTATCCACTTCAATATTGTTTTTAATTATGTGATTGGCTAATAACATAGCAGAATTAAAAGCTCAATATATATATTAAGTTGCTACTCCAAATTACCTGGCATCATATTTTTAAAACATTCATCAGTCTTTTCCTAGTTACATGCCTGCAGTGTTATAAACAAGCAGAATGATCCAAAACTTGATTAAATAATGCTTTAAAAAAAATCCAACAATTCAACAGCTTAGAGTGTAACTTTGCCTCAGGAGCACAATGGAGATTTTCTCAGAAGGCTTTGCTCGCCAGAGTAGTTGTGAAAGTACCCGTGTTCTAAGCCACTATGAAAAACTTTGCAGCAGAACAGAAAGAAAATGGATATTTAGGATGCAGCTTATTTATGCAAATATATAAATAACAATAAAATTATACCGTGCACTCTGAATGCATATTTTTCTATGAACAATGAACTTGCTACATGAAAGATTCATGAAAGACATTTTCACTCACTGCTAATGCAGGGGGCCTAAATATGGATCCAAACAGGATGGACCAATCTTTCAGTACTCAATTAGATGGTGGACTATCAATCTATCTGACTTGTTTTCACATCAGCACTAACTACCATGCCACCTCAACAAGTCATTCTTTCTCCTTTTGGGACCAGAATTCTTTAAGTTCTAAAATCCAAACTAGCATTCTTTCATGTGAATTCTTGAGGTGAAAAAAATACGTAAGAGATGAGCGTTAAATAGTGCCTGTGGCTCTATGTAACAAGTTTGGCAGAGCTGCAAAATTGTCACAATCCTTGGAAATGCTGCTGAAGAAATATCTCCCATACCGAATCAAATTTTCTGCCCCAGTAGAATGTCTCAGAACAGAGATTCACTGCAAAAATTAAAGGTTTTGTTCAGATAGAAAGAGTGAATAAACAATCCTCTAATATGCATGTGCCTCTGAGGTGAGTCACCTGTGAATCCTTTCTCTGCTGAGGAGAGTTTAGGGTTGGAAACAGAAAAATGTATCATAACATTTAGGGTCTGCACTTATACTGAGCTCACCTCTATGTGTAAGTAACTATAAGAAATTGGCTGGGTCATTTATATTTCACATGGAAAGAGTCCTACCAGAAGCTTAACAGCATCTTGCAAATATGTACTAATCTTCACAGCCTACTGTCGGTATGTTTCTCAGCAGTGTTTCCACCTCTTTTTGGAAACTAAGTACTAAACCTTACCTTTGAAAATAAACTGTGTACACACCTTTTCACCCATATTAAGTTAACAGAGCTTGGTAGCTGCCCCGTAGACAGTACACAGCCAATAACCTACTCTCTTTACCTATGTAGACATCTCCATATGAAAGAGATCACAGAGCAAGCACAGTTCTGTTGTCTTCCACCAGCCTCTTTGAAAAGCTTTACAACCTCAAATTAAGATAGTTGTAAACAGTCTGATATATAATAATATTTTATGAATTTTCAGTTCTAAGAAGCTTCTGTAAGAGCATTCTCAGTTTTAACTTCATTTTCATTTCGACATTGCATATGATGTGCGCTAATGGTAATACCCAGACATTATAGGCATAGAGTCCAATGACAGTGGCATATACTCAGTTTAAGCCTTTATGTAAACCTTCACTACTACCACACACAACTCTTACATGCTACTTAACACACTCAGTGGGGATGCTCTAAGCACAGCTTTCACCGAAAAGGTAGGGGAATGCCAGACAATGATTTGGCAAACGACTGGGGCATGCGCATAGAAAAAGAGAGGGCTGATGGTGGGGCTGCTTGGCTGGGTAATAATGACAGCCTTCTGCAAAGACTCTCAGGAGGCAGGCAGCATTCAGAAGGGGTATCATGTTTTACAAGCTATCAATATCACATTATCCTCTAACCTCAGCTCTCTGAAACATACAGTCACACTTGCTACTTTTTTTGGGACCTTACTGCTTGCAGTAACATATGAAATTATGCAAGTGCATGCAGTGTTTATATTCATCTATACAGCTTTAGGACATCCACAGTATTTCAATGTAAACAAAACAAAACAACTTATTTTTCTCTGCCAAAGTGCATTTTTTCTTCCTTCTAAGCTTTTTAGGGAACAACTGAATGTATTTATTATTTTTACTAGAAAATAAATCGTGATCCCAGTTAAAGAGTAAAGAAAAAAAATTTAACCAGCAGCGCCCATTCGTTTGAGTGCTATCATTTCCTCTCTATCAGGACTAAATCATTCAAGCCATATCACCCTGCAGCTCAGCCTGTCACACCTTTATGTATCTGGTGACCGATGTAATCATTGTGCAATCAGTGCAGTCTCCCCGGCAATTATCTAACCCCCTAGAGCACTTTATAGCATTGTGCTGTGAAGTAGTTTAACTGTTCTTCTTTCCAAATAATGTTTAAAATCCCCGTTGTATCTCTGAAAACTGACAACACGTATTTCCAGTCCTGGACCCTGCTAACCTCAGCCAAGGCTTGTCACACAAGGTACAGAAAGACATCATTTAAATCTACTTTCATCGTACTCCAGAAGAAGCCCCAAACTTTCTTGATTCCTGTGGTGTACAGTTTGAAGGGTATCTTGTGTCAACTCTATTGCAGAGAAACCTTATTTACATAGTATGCTCTTTGCAACAGTGTTGATTCTTTCCAGCTCTTTTTAAAAGCAGATACAGACCAATAATATATGCCTTCTTTTTAAGTGAGGCTATAAGCTATTTCATATTGCCGTCCCTCTTTCCTGGGACTCACAGTGTTTATCCAAAGAAAGAATGTCGCTACTTAAAAAAAGTGTTTTATTGTATCCTTGAAGGTTCCTTGGACAGGAAAAGAAATTGCTCCAGATATATCATATCCAGAGACAAGTCTTATGAAATGCACAAATGGCTAATCAAGTGGAGACACTACCAAAATCCTCCTGTTGGAGTAACATTAGAAATAATCCTCAGTTAAATTATGTATTTTCAAAATAGGTCCACATCTGTACCGAAGGCAGTATTAAGTCTCCAGCCCCAAGGCAGAGCCGCTACTGCTTCAAAACTCTGTCTTTAATTTGGTTAAAGTGCAAATCTCTGTTCTGTTAAATAAAATGACTAGCAGCTTGGTGGTGAACCAATATTTCTCTGTACTTAAGTGCCATATTGGACTGTGATTTGAAATTTTAATTCGTTACTATCAGGCAAGAGGAACCTCTTTGACAAACTGGTTTACCTGGAGAGATAAAGATGAATACTACCTCATTTCAGCTCTAGAAGATTCATTAAGCAGTCTTACATTAATAAGAAGGGGTAGATTTATCACACTGATACCACACTCACTATGTCAGCGTGCAATACTACAAGTGAGATGATGCATTGAGTCTTTCCATAGTCCTTCAGGTTGCAAAAAAACCCACACTGTTAGCAAGACTCAAGCATCCTCAAGTCCATTTCATTCTGTTTAATACCATTATTCTTCTGCAGAAATGTATCTCGGCCACTGTGTGTATTAAGTTAATCTACTATGAGCTAGGTAAGTGAGCTCTGTATCATGACGACTTCAGAAGGCTTTGGGGAGATTGAAGAGACCACAACATAACAGTCCTGACCTAAACATACACATTATACAAAGAATTAAGTGAGAAACTATGACATCTGCAGCTGTGAAATGGTCTGAATAACCACCCTTCTACATTTTAGGTACCTTTTATTGATTTATTCTCTTCTTAGTATCAGAATTTATACATTTCCTCTTCTGAACTAATCACTACACTTAAACTAGTCAGCAGAATTAACTTTTCTCTATCTTTGTCCATTATCTTAATTTCATTAACTGTCATTCTCTCATTCCCCATATCATCTCTTTTCTTGCAGGGTTTTAAATTGTTTTCTTCCAAACTTGATAGAAGATTTCAAGCAATGGAAAATCCATCAAAGCCAGATCTTAGCTGCCTATAATAGGAAGGGTACCTAAATCACAGACTGAAACTCCCTATTGATCTAGGTCATAGTCCTCAAGAGACCTTATTTCTCCCAATCTTTTTCCTTTTAGATGCAAAATAAAACTTCAAATGGAGACTTGCGCTCTCCAGTGAATCTAGGTGTTTTTTTTGTTTTGTTTTGTTTTGTTTTTTTAAAGTCTCATTGCTTCACCAGTGCTCATCTTCACTCACCAAGCAGCCTAGATCTTGGCGAGAGAAGAGTCTTTTGACAGTAGAAAGAAACAGAAAGCAGGTCTCCCAGCACCTCCTTTAGTGCTCTACCCAGTGAGCTATCACACCATCTGTCACTTGGAGAAGAAGAGGATGGACAAAAACTTAAAACTAAATTGTCACTGTCCTGGTAGTCTTCCCTGTGGCAGGACCAGCAAGCTTTCTCATACCTGACGTTTCACAATTCAGCTGCTGAAACATTTTATGCCAGCTATGAGATGTTTCCTCAGAAGATGTTTGGGGCTCCTGACTCTGAAGCTACATCTATACTACTAAATCAAACAGTGTCCAAGAATAGGCATTCCTTCTGTGATTCTGTGATTCCTCTGTTCTGGAGAGGAGAGCATCCAGGTGTACTCCATCCCACCCCAGTTGACCCCAGGGCTCAGGGACATTTAATTTACCGAAATGTAAATTATGCCATTCCGTTTACAGATGCAGCCTAGATGGAAAGTACTTGTCTCCCCTACGGAGCAAGCAGAGGTGGGCACCAAAAGCAAATGGTTGAAGATTTAGCTTCTAAGACGTGAGGGTCTGACCATGAGTATACATGGAGGAAATTTCTCACTGTCTCACTGGTCAGGCTACTCATAGCCCATCCTGAAGCACATACCTTCTCCCAACCACAACGGTATGGAGGTGTCCAGCACAAGGCGCAGGATTGTACCAGAGAGGGCAGCAAGCACCCAAGAGTTTACAGGGCCTACATCTCTTGTATGGACCTGCCTCATAAAGCCCCATGTAAAATATTCCAAAGCTTAATTATCTGCACTTCTAAATACAATCTTATATCTAGTCTGAATCTGTACAACTCCTTGTTTCCAACTATCATATCATGTTATGCCTTTACCAGTCTAACTCACAAACCAATACATGGAATAAATACTCTAGCAGGAGGTGCTATAATGAGAAACTTAAGACTAAACTGAGATAATTTGTTTTCTGGAAACACTTAATTCTGATTTCCACTTGTAAAGGAAAGCATTAAAAACTCACTGGCAGTTGGTAAAACGTAGCTAGTGCATGAATACTTAAATATGAATGAATCCTTAATACTTTTTTACTTAAAGACAGCTGATTATTACCTATCATTACACTGAATGCTATGAGCAGGAGGAACTACGCTTTATTTTTAATAAGCACTGACTATGGATGAATTTGGCACGGTCAAGCAACCTCTTCTGCCTTCTCTGTAGTTCAATTCCCAAAGGAATTGCTTTTGGGAGTGCCTCATCTGGAAGGAGAGACTTCTGAAGCAGCAGCAAGCAGGAGTTCAAAAAGTGTAGTAGATAACAGACCCAGCCATCTGGTCTAAAAGTCTCTAAACCGTCCATTTTATATGACATATAGAGGACAAAGCAGATTTGTTATGATCTGTAATTTGTGGTGAAAAACATCACGGAAAAAAATTAAAAATCTTGGAAGTAGGACTAAAACTAACATAGCATGTTGACTTCACATACAAATATTGTCTAATTTTTCATCTTGAAAAACCTGAATTTATGCATCTGATAAATATAATCAAGTAAAGCAGGCCTGGCTAATTGACCATAGGTTGTTAATACCCCAATATCTTTTACCTATGCTGTTGCACAGTTTGCTGCAAACCATTGACATCAGAGAGCTAGGGACTAGGATAAGAAGGGCCAATGTGCAGGGAAGGGGGAGGGCACTGCACATTTAAACTACACAAGGAACTATCACACCTGGAGAAATGCAGACTCTTCATGTTTGTACTCCAAAGAGGAGAGTTTAAAGAGAATTTTCTATGACTCCCTTTTCTTCTCTACTTCAACCTGCAAAGCAGGTTGTCCTCATGGTGAGATGCAAAAATCTCCAGCAAGTAAATTCCCCATGTAGATTTCTCTTCTGTGGTCACAGCATTTCTATAAAATCCTCGGCAAACTTGAAAGGACTTCTATAAAGTAACCAATTCTATGTCACTATAAAATGATTTACAGCCTTTCAAGCATAATTGAAGGTGATGCACTCAGCGGGCTGACTATATTTCATTGACACATCTCTATTACACAGCATTTCGGTTGAACTGGTAGCTTTCAAAACTTTCAATCCTCATTAGGGCCTCACTGAAGGTACTGTTGAGGTATGCAATCCCTTTGGGCTTCCCTCAATTTACAGAGCCAGAAAGCCTTAGTTCATCTGTGCCCTACAGATCTCATGCAAATTAGTTTCCCTGCTGGAATTAAAACAAAGGCAGCATTCTTAGAAGACGTCTGTAGAAGATCTCTAGGGCCTTTTTTTCTTCCAGATGAATGCGATGATGTTAGTAGGAAACTTCCCCTTTGGAAACCTTGATTGGAGTTTCCCTTCTTCTCTCCTCCCTCTGTCTCCTGCACTCCCACTGCTCCCTCTGTTAAGGCTTCTTGCAAGACTGTTACATCTTTTCATATAGAAAGGGTGGCACAGGTTGCTAATTTACTGGACTGAGAGATCCTAAGGGGTTCCAAACAGTTTTACAGCAGCATGTGTTTTAGAGTAAGCTAAGGAGGACTGTGAGCAAGGGAGAGAGCTTGGCAGGTTTTGCACATTTTTGTGTTTCATCATGTCTATTTCTGTCTTTGCACCACTTACAATAGCAAAAATTTATGGGAGCTAGGAGTAAATACAATGGGAACTGTTCAACTTTGCGTCTCACATCACTGCAAGTGTTTGCACTTAAGTGTGGGGCTTTTAATGCAAAAGGTAACAACAAAAATTGTTTCGCCCCTTTGTGTTTAGCCATCATTTTGACACATTTTTGAGTTACTTAACTAAAATGGCCCTTGTCTATAATCTGCAGGGTGTACTGGATGATGAACATTTTCAAATTACATGGTTTGCAGTTCCTAGTTCCATTGAATTTACAGCTGCTTTCAAACTCAGTGAACTGCATTTGATAAGGCTGTATTCAGTCCAGAACCTTTCTTTAGGTACATAATTGAAACTATTCTACCAAATCTGTTTCACTTAGACTGCAATCATATTCTGCCAACCACTCAAAAATCCCTCATCCTGCCATGAGCAGTTAGTAGTGAGTATATAATGCTATTTAATCATTTCTCTCTAAAGCTCTGGCACACATGAATTCCATAATGATAATCAGGTATGTATCCAAGCAGAGGCACTGGGTATTCCAGCACGTGCAGTCTTGCGGTGTGGCAGTTATAAATTCAGAGACACAGATGTCGCATTAAGGGATAGTCCAGACTTTCTCCTGCCATTTAGAGACTGGCAGGTGTCTGGTAAAGGACTCAGCAGAGTCCTCCATCTGTTTGACCATCTAAAGCCCATACACTGCGCAGCTCTCCCCTTCTAACAGTGGTATTAGAGGGTTTTTAAAGTCTCTATTACAATAAAAGGACCCTACAAACATTTCTGCTTATACATTCTTGAAGGGGTTTGTTCATGTATTCCTTCCCTCTGTCACTCTGCAGAAATACATTTAGCTTCAAAGTTTACTGTGATGCTATATAACAGATAGGTCTACCCCAGGTGATTTCCAATTCTCTTCCAGCAACAGATTTTAGCCAAAAAAGGGGGAAAAAAAAACACTGCTATTCTCTGTATTGTAGAGAAATCAATAAAAAAGGCTTAGTAGGTGTTTCTTTTTTTCTTTTTTTTTTCAGTTTATTTGTGTGATCTCCTAATTAAGATACATAAAGAAAAGTGGATTATGACTTTATAGGCAATGAAGAGTGTGTGAAGCTATCTTTGGATGATAGCTATTAGAAATATTATAGCAGAACAAGGAACAATCTTCTGAGTTGTAAATAGGAGTCCTAGAAGCCTAATTCTGCCTTCTATTTTGAGAACACTGATACTGCTTTTATTCAATTTTAAAAATATCTTTTTATTCATAAGTGAGTTAAAGCAGCTCAGCTGTTGTACTACTTAAAAGACAAGGACATGAGACATGTTCCTGCAACACTACTAGTTTTATGCTCTCACATGCTGTCATAACCAGAAAACACTTATTATTTAATCCAAAGTCTTTTGGGCTTATTGCTTTGTGTGGTGCGGAGGGATTTGCAAGAATTCCTACCCCATTTTGAACCCAGCTGTTATGTGACAGACCTGTTACCAGCAACAGCCATTCTGCTGGTGGTGGCTTTCCTTAGAAGCAGCCCGAACGGTGCTGAGCTCCTCCAAAGACTGGTTGGGCCTTTTCTGCAGAAAAAGACAGTGGTCTAGATTTTGGATAGATGAAGGTGCCCAGCTTCTGGGGACAGAGGAATTTATTACACCTTCTGCTGTGTAACACCAGAAGATGAACAGCAGGTTACCTACATATTAGAGCCCTCTGTCGACATGAACTTTACAGGACGTCTAGGCACATCACCATGGTTGAGGATGTCATGTCAGGGTTTTAGGCACTTAAAGTTGGGACTTCAGGCACAAATATCCTTTGCTTGCTTGCTCTAATAGTGAATTCCTTCAGTAAAGTTGGCAGGATCAAAGAGCCTGTGAGCACTGCATACATGTGCTACTTACAGCTATCATTTGGCATTTTTTCTGTTCCTTGGCTCCAGTAAGTAAATGGAGCAATCAGAACAACAAATAATGCAATTGAAAGGATAATTTTCCATTGCTTTTAGCAAACATTAAAATATTTGATCTTTAAAAAAAAGATCAAACCAAAAGATCTTTACCACTATCTAGCAGCACTTGGAGTGATAAAGTCTAATTGTTGTAACAGTTATGGAAGAAGAGAAAAGGCCCGAAAAAGCAATTCAGATTGAAACCTTGTTTTTAATTTTAAACACCCCTGTATATACTAGATGGCTGGTACCACTTCTGCTAACAGCTTTCAGTCTATGAACCACCAGTGGTCTGCAAAGCTTTTCATTCTCTCAATAGCAAGACATTTTGAGACCGATAAAACAGAAAGTTGGAAAAAGAAAGGACCTTTTGCAAATTTGCTCACAACATTAAAAGGCAGAAAAAGTTATTCCCCTTAAACACTCTCCCTACTCCATTCACTGGGGGTTGCACTGCATCATGCATTGCCTTTCTCATGTGCTGTATATAAGGAATAAAGCCCCATCACTCCCCCTACCAAATCTGCAGGTCCTATTCCAAATATAAGGGTGGCTCAACATAATTCCTGCTTTAGTGAGCGGCAGAGTAGATTAGTATGCAAAAAAGTGCAGCAGGCCAAATGCAAAGGCAGAGAAAAAGTGCACACAACAAAAGGTTTCTGCAGTATAGCTGCACTGGAGAAGAGCAAAGGCAGGACTAGGAATCTCAGAGCCATCAGTATTTCCTGGGCTCTTCTGGACTCGGATCAATGGATCAACTTTGTGCCCATCAATACAAGAATTAGACAGTAAAAGCAGATATAGATAGAAAGATACACACACATGCGCACACACACACATTTAAGTAATATATAGCAATATATATAGCAATTTTGAGGTATTTCTTACCAAACCTTTTTTTTTGGGGGGGAGGGGGGGGTCAGTCTTAACCTGAATACCTGCTGAAAGGACATGTAACAGATCTGTCAGATATTTTCTTTCCATGGTAGGCAAAAAATCAGTTCTTAGATACTACCTTTTTTATAAGTTACACAAACATTCACAGGCATTCATTACATTATATCACAGGAATGACATCTACAGACTGTAGGGCAAGGGTGAAGAAGGTGGCAAAGGGCAAGGGAGACTGAGCATTTGGAAAATGGGAAGTAGGATTTGATTGTTTTATTAGAGAGAAGGTTAGGGGTTATAAGATAGGGAGAAGAGATAGTTCCTGTAATGGGAAATGAAAAGAGTCATAGAGTCAATTACGTGTGTGGAGGAATTTCCAGATGGGGGGTTGAGCAGCAGAGGAACCTCATGCTATAAATGGAGGCGGAGGAGGGTGAGGGCTCGTGATGAGCTCAGCAGAAAGAACAGGGAATAGAGTACTGTAAATCACAGGCATTGCTTTGCTTCCATAGGAAAGGAAAAGACGACGAGGTCAGTTGTTTGCTTCACTTGGGATTACACATGCCATGTTGCCTTCGGTTATCTATGGGATCTAGAAACAAAACGGCTGTTAGAGTGCAAACATCAGGACAAGGCCATAAAGCCAGCTTTTGCCCTGACATTTACAGAGAGTAGGCTGAAGACAAAAGGAAAAGTGTAAGGCAGATATAGGACTTACATGAATCTTGGGAGAGGAGATGTAATACATCTGTTGCATTTTTTTTTTAATAATCAAAAATCCAACATTTTCACTCAGGTTAAAAAAAGAATCTAATATATCTTGACTCACTAGCTTTAGGAGCTTCAGCCTTAATGTTTATAGCCTTCATTTTATCTTTTAAAAATGGATCTATACAGGATACAGTGGGGAGCTGAAATAAATCTGAATAACTAAATAAATACAACAGTATAGTCATGATCACCTGTGTGTATTACTGCCCCATAGGGAGAATATGTATTTTTGGCAGAGCTCCTTGTGTCTGTCAGTGTTTCCCCTGTGGAGCAGTAATGTGTTCAGGTAGTCATGACTATATCTAATAAAAACTGCTAAAAAACAACATTATTTCTGAAAAATTAATCCTGGCCCCAAGACTAAGTGGAAAAACAAAAATAAGATATACTCACACTAATAAAGTGAGTAGCTCTGTGCATGTTAGAAGCATTCCACATGAATATGAATCACTTTGGGAAAACAACCACCTGGTTAGATACCCTTCGCACATTAGTATAATGTAAAAAAAGCAATAATCTAAAAATCCTGGAAGGGTCAGAGCCTGTCTTCTTAGACTGAAGGTGCTTCCCCCCCAAGTTTTTTTTTTTTTTTTTTTTTTTTTTTAAACATCAAAGCAATGCCAATATACTTCTGATTGCTCTGATCCTCTAGAGGCAAAATATCAACTACCAGTCCTGGCTACTTCCTATGTTTAACTTCCCTCCTTTGGGTACAGCCAATTATGAAAATATATAATCTTGATAAGAAAATACTTATAAATTAAAAATACAGTATTTATTTAGGTTAACACATGGAACTTAAAGCTGAGATCAGTGAATCTAATATTAATTCAAACACATTTCTGGCAACATGAAGGAGAAGGTGTTTGGGAACAGTCAGCATGGACTTATCTTTATCATACATGACCAACCTGATTGCTTCTGGGATAAAATGACTGGATTTGTGGACAAGCGGAGAACAGTGGATGACATTTACCTCAACATTTACCTCAAGCAAAGCTTTTGACACTATCTCCCATAATATTCTTGTATCTAAGATAGGCTTTTATAGTCTGGATGGGCAGAAAACCAGACAGGTGAAACACTGGATGATGGGGTGCAGAGGGCAGTGTTTAAGGGGGTTGTATTCTGCCTGGAGGTTGGTAACAAGTGGAGTTCTGCAGGGCTCCATATTGGGACATATCCTGTTTAACATCTTTGTGGTCTGGAGGAGGTGAAGGAGTGCACTCTCATCAAGCTTGTAGACGACAAAAAATGGGGGAGAAACAGCCAATATGCTCCAGGGCAGGGCTGCCATCCAAAGGGCCCTGAACAGGCTGGAGGAGTGGGCCAAAGGGATTCTTAAGAAATTCAACATGGACAAACGCCAAGTCCTGCCCCTAGGAAGGAATAACCCCTGCAACGATACAGGCTGGGGACAGACGGGTTGGGAGCAGCTCTGCAGAAAAGGCCCCAGGGGTCCTGGTGGGCAGCAAACTGAGCAGGAGCCAGCTGTGTGCCCTGGCAGCAATGAAGGCCAACTGCCTCCTGGCTGTATGAACAGGAGCACAGCCAGGTTATCAAGGGACAGCACTATCCCCCTCTGATTGGCACTCATTAGGCCACATTGAGATACTGCAGTTTTGGGCTCCTCGGTACAGGAAAGACATCCATAAGCTGGAATGGGTTCAGCAGAGGGCCACCAAGATGGAGAGGCTGGAGCACTTGCCCTGTGCAGAGGGGCTGAGGGCCAGGGCAGGTCCAGCCTGGAGCAGGGACGGCTCCAGGGGCACCTAACAGCAGCCCCCAGCGCCTACCAGGGTTATCAGAGGGATGGAGCCGGGCTCTCCTCTGCGGGGCACGGCTCGAGGGCGAGGGATGACAGGCAGAAGCTGGGATGAGAAAGGGCGAGGCTGGCTCTAAGGAGCCCTTCTCCCACTGAGGAGGCCAGGCAGGGGCACAGGCGGCCCAGGGAGGCTGGGCAGCTGCCTGCTTCCTCGGGGGTCTTCCAGCCCCCACAGGACAAAACCCTGAGCAGCCTGGTTGGACCTCGGGGCTGGCCCTGCTGCGAGCAGCAGGTTGGGCCAGAGACCTCTGTAGGGCCCTTCCTACATGAGTTATCCTGCCATTCCTAAGTCAGCCACTAAACTGCTCATTTCTTATAATTTAAAAAGCTTGGCTAATGAAGGTAATCCCGTAGAGTTAGCAGTCTTAGACTTTGTGTTGGGCTTTAGACTGCAGGAAATTCTGATAAAATAATACCATATCAACACAGTAACAGTACACAGCATCAGTAAATAATGATTAACAGCCACAGATCACTTAACAAGAAGGGATATTGACAACAAAATAATTTTAATAAAATCCAGTGAAAAACAGAATCACAGAATCACAGAATGGCTGAGGTTGGAAGGTACCTCTGGAGATCATCTAGTCCAACCCCCCTGCTCAAGCAGGGTCACCTAGAGCACATTGCACAGGATTGCAACCACTTATCTAGGGGAGAAAAAACACTGTCATACAGAATGGGCAGTTATATTCTTGAAAGCAGTGATCTGAAAGGATTTAAAGGTCATAGCAGACAAACAACTCCATGTGAACCTCTATGGCTTAAAGTCTAAGGTGATATTTGGATATACAAGCAGGGAAATAAAAGTAGAAGGAATAAGGAAAACATGTTAACCTCTCTGTGTGGCATATAACAGTACTGTCCAGGAATATTATCAACAGGGCTTTCTCCATAGCTTTAAAAATACATGGAAAATTGGAAAAGGCAAAAAATTATTCTCCAGAGCTAGGGTAAATGTGTTTTGGCAAGAAACTTAAGAGCTTAATCCATTTGCTTTATTGTATCAATGAAGAGACATCTTGGTTGTGCTATATAAATGCTTCAGGGGGGACAAAATACCTGAAACTAAAGAGCTATTTACACCAGTTATGAAGTGCATAACAAGAGCGAATGGCTGGAAGTTAAAGTCAGTCTCATTCAAATGACTAATATGGCACATTTTTAAATGACACTGATTATCCATTAAAATAATCCACCAGAAAAAGTTACAGATTCTCTATATTTGCGTGAAGAGTGATGCCTTTCTGGAAAATGTGTTGAGTTTATTAATATGATTGCAGATGTGAGAGGTAGGACATTTAGAGAAATTACGAGCATTTGCCTGGAAGGTGTACAGACAGTAACTAACCCTGCATTCAGGCCAATTTGTTGCAAAGGTGAAGTAAAATGACTAACCTAAGGTGTTGTAGTGGAGAAGGATCATACACATATTTTAACTGAGGGGATTTATGGCTTCTTCAAATGAGCTAACTCAAACATTTGTAACACAACTTTAAGAGCTTCAGTTCAGTAGGAATCAGATGAAGTGTAATGGACAAGCAGCCAGATGGTATAACGATCCCTTCTGGTCTTAAAACTTCTGAATTTGCAAAAAATATACTACAGTACCTGTGCTTTAGCTTAGCCATCTGTAAAAGCAGGATATGCCTGAGCACAGTGATGTAAGATTTATTTAATGTATGCAAAGTCATTTGAGAACTTTGGATGAAGTCTAATGCATCAGTATTACGGATATCACAAATGATCTATCTGTGCCAAACAAATCCTGGATGACACCATGGAGTCATGGTAGGACTCTGTTGGTTTTCTGAGGGGGTCTATTTTTTGTACACATGGATGCACAACGCATCCCAACAAGCAAATCACTTCTTCTAAGGCAGCAGTTTCCCCGGCAGGCTCATGTGAGACCTCTACAAGGAAAAGAAGTAGGAACCACACAGCTCAAGGAACCTATTTGTCACTAGCAGTCCTTGAGAGGTGTGGATGCTTTCTTCATTGGTATCTGTGCTGCCAAGCTTGAGAGGGAGCACCTTTGGCTCCTCTGGCTTAAGGATCTGTAGCGGCGATGGGTGAACATCGCAGCAAGAAGGCCATCATCACAGAAAAATTATTTGGAGAAAGACTTTTCACAGATTACGTTTATTAACCTAAGAAGTATAAGCTAATTCATCATTATAGTACATTATTTGCATTGGTCAAACAAATTGGTTCTTTTACCAAATCACAGGAAGAGAACTGTGGCCCTGTTGTGATTTAAAAAAGAGGGAGAAAGTTCAGCTATGATAATAAGGGTAAGGAGTGGAAGGCAGAAGCAACAACGGAAGTGCTGCAATACAAAGGCATTTTTGGATGCACATTAAAGACAGTCTAACTCCAAGGTCCAGGAAAAGCTCTCAGTTGAGCTCCCAGGCAGCTAAAACATTGGTGTTTGTGCCTTCTCTTAAATACATTCGTGTCCTTTCTACGGTGCCTGTTTCAGGCATTGACATCCTTTGCCATTTGGAAAACTGGTACTTTCTGGTTCCCACCCCACAGCTGTGTTTTACACAGCCAAACATTACTGAGTGCAAATGGTGCTGTATATGGGCACAGAGCTGGTAGGAGGGCTCCTGGTGCCTCACACACCTTTGCAGAGAGCAAGGCACGGTACTAATAAAGGCAACTGCTTGATTTACAGCTTGTGTGCGAGACCGATGCAAGTTCTCACTCTAGCTGAGAGAGTCCACCTGTCCCTGGTAATAGTGCATGAGAGATTTCAAACAAAAATCTGTTTTCAAACTCTGATTTTTTATTTTGCTACAAATTTGCTAGTTTGTTATGTGGGCTGATCTTGTATAAAGGCTACTGTATTTTTTTTTTGAACTACTATTTGTGCTGAAATAAACATACAAAATATATGAATATATTTAAAAAAGAACATTGGGACATTTAAATTCTTATTACAGTTCTCTTTTTTACTAGAAGACTTCTATTTAATTTTACCTAACAGAGGATCTTAGTCAAAGCTGTACCATAGATATGCTTTCTGCTCAAACCAACACTAAAAAGTCATTGCAGAAATATTTAGGATCAAGTACAGAATTAAAGAAATATAGTTTCCAAACATCACACTTTAAACAGCAGGTATATTGATTTTCCCCTTGACTTCTATTTTTCATGGTGTTATTACTAATACAAATTTACAAATGGTAGAGCTGAATGTTTTACTACCAGCATAGTGACTTTACCACTTCTACTAAATAAAAGGAATCAGAGAGCTAAGCCACCTTACATTTACAATTTTAAGAAATTTAAATTCACATTTTGACCTTTTAGGTATTTTAATGCCCTGGTTAACATATGACAGTGATTATGTTTCATAGGATGTAAAAGTAATTCACAAAGGTTATGTAGATAGCACTTTTTAAAGTAACCTAGTGGATAATACCCAGCATATGTGACATTTTAATCAACTTCAGCCTGTCTAATGGAGGTGTAACAACGTCTGCCCCTTCAGCTAGTTGAATTAGCAGAAAAAGGGGAAAAGTGCTAGAAGCATTTTAACATTGGCTGTTAGCTTCCCTATTTTTCTGCTAATGCACTTGAACCCTAACCTGCAGTAATCGCCAGACGCCCTCTGAGAAGGTGATGGAGTTTCTCTCCATTCAAGGTCACTGTTCAGCCCTTGTGCTACCTGACATAACCTGGTGTTTTAGAGGTGCAGACACGTGGATGTAGAAGGCAAGATGAAGATGAGATGGATTTATTTGCTGGGAGAGTAAGTTTCCTTCATGAAGATAATATCATACATTTGGATTTAATCATAAAAGGATTTAAATGCTTTGAACTGTCATTGTGATATGGAAGTATAAACCTTTAATCTTTTTAGGAAGCTGAGGTGGTTTTGATGAAGAGAGTAGGGCAGGTTCCTGCACTCAGACAAAATACACAGAGAATGTACTCTGTGTATCATATGAACATAGCCACCTCCCTTAGCAGCTATTCAGTGCTGCAGCTTTCTGAATAGAACAACCACAAAATGCAAAAAAAAACCCAAACCCAAACTGCTACACTATTCACTTTTAAGGAAGCGTTTTTAAAAAAGAATTACTGGGGCATATGATAGTAATGAAATTTAACAAATTGCTAATGAAACAGAAGACGAAATTTAGCTACGAACACGCAAAGGAAATTTTATATTTTTCCTTCTCCTCCTTGCTTTTTTTCTAGAGCATATCACAGCATGAAGCAGCCATACCCTGAAAGTGGCACAAAGAGCTTTAGCAGTGGCATTTTAACAAGCCCAAATGATTTAGAGTCTGTACTGATCTTGTTATTTGATTGGACACAATTAGTATGAGAGGCATGCCTGAGTGCACCAAGTTGTGAACTCTAATGGTCTGACCCATTAAGGGACTTCGCTAGATACTGTATGCTGCTATACTCTGGGCAGATAGGGCAGTCAATGATTTTGGCTGTATCACTGAAAAAGGCAAGAGGTGGGAGGTACTCAGGTGATGCTGGCTTTCCCTTTCCCCACTGTGACTTTTATCTCTTCTGACTGCTTACGTAAAATCCATGGATAGGGAGCTGGCAAAAACATAGCTGTAGTCAGAATCAGGAGAAAAGGTGAATAGAACTAGTTTATAGAAAACCATACCATTATGCAGCAGATGGAAATAGGAAGCCAGCTTGGTAAAAACTTGAATCTTTCTCCCTTGATTTCATCCTAGTCAGTGCCCCTTTCCCCCTCTTTTTGTTCTGAGAAGTCCGAAACTGAAAGCATTAAAATGCATCAAGTCTATTTTCTTTGCATTCCACTTCAAGAAAAATCAGACTTAATGAGCAAAATGAATCTTATGAGATTTTCCAGCCTGGTTCTGTAGATTCCAAAGTGCAAACAGTTTGCTTCAATTGATAGGTGGTTATTGCACTGAAACAGTTGCCTGCTCACGGAGTCCTGTGCTCCTCATCAGTCTCTATCAAGTTACTGTCTCACATGAAGATGAGAGCCATTGGGGTAAGGCGTATTTTTTAATGAATTTCCAAATATCCAGCTAAATGGTATTTGAGCCAGTCCAGGGTGCAAATTTATATATTCTGATATTCTTATTGATCATCTGTGGCTTCCAAATACATTAAAACAAAAATGATGCTCATTATTCTATTTCTCTTAACCAACCAGCAAGTATAGTTAAAGATTATATTACAAAGGTTCTTCTCCAATTAGTACTCTGGACACCCCAGTGAATAACCAGAAATACCCTCAGCTTATATTGCTTTTAGTATGAATAGAATCACAGCTACTGGTCTTGGTACCTCTGGTCTCCTTGGGGCTTGTACTTGTGTTTGTGCGTGCACATTTGTATTAAGCTAAAGCTGTAGGAGGCATTGATCAGCTCTTCCCAAAAGCACCTGACCAAAATAATCACAGTGCCCCTGTGGACAGAGAGAAATATCTGCTGTCATGACTGTGACGCTGTTGGATCACTGGTTTAAAATAATCAAAGGTGTGGGCTGATTCCTTAAACTAGGATCACTCTTGCAAACTGCGAGGGGTGGAGAGGGTGGAAAAAGCCAAGAAGCAAATCGCTGAACCTGAGCCAATTTCATGATAGTCTTAAAAATGAATAAATAGCTTCAAACACTGGCTTCTGTAAGAGCCAGAATTAAACCTCATCAAAGCAATTAGTTTTCCAGTCAGAAAAAAATCACTCAGCCCAAGCAGAAGTTTCTGGAAGGCAACTATATCCTGACATTGCTTAAGATAAGATCTCAAAATGCTACGAGAAAGGAAACTTGCTGTAGACAGCAGTCATGCAAAGTTTGAAGCTGAATTTTAGAAAAAGATATCAACCAGGGCAATCCAAAATAATTTCCAGCTCCCTGGAAAAGACGCAGGAATTGGGAGGGATCAGTGCGATTTGCAAAACCGTTTGCCAAGGTCAGCAGAGCATGCACCACATGGGCTGAGAGGCCATGGACAGGCACAAGCTGGGATGAACTCTCCATGGGAGCAATGGACAAGTTTACAACCGAAGGTGATTGGACTGTCAGCTTGAAAGCAACTGGCGCATTTATTAATTTTAAGCTGGACACAGACCAGTGTGTTGCTAGAAATGGGTATTAGTACTGGAGGAAAAGATACTGTATCGGAGGGCAAACAGGTGAAGCTAAGTGGAAGAGAACTAAAAGTATGAAGTAATATATTAGAAAGATTTCAAGTATGTTGGAGACACAGAAAAGGAGGTGGGTGGAAGGAAAGGGTTAATTTAGAGCTTAAAACCCAGCTAGTCTCCTTGATCTTGTAAAAATGCATTTTTAGGAAAAGCAGGGAGCCAAGACTACTGAGGAAAAGTTGAAAGATGCCTTCTGGGAAAGGATCGGTCCTCAGGTGAACATTGCTAGGACATTCTGCTATCGGAATAGTTACAGGACTTGTAAATGTGGGTTTTATTAATATCATGCATTTACATGACTTGTGTTGTTAGGTTTTGGCTCGGAAAGTGAGATGTGGTAATGGGGACCGTGACTTGAATAAGCTTTCCATAAAGTGTCTGGGCAGGCCCCTAGCAAGCACTGCTGTCCCGCTCAGCCAGCTGGAGGCAGAGGCCGTCTGGGTGCAGATCCCTGCCAAAGCACCCAGGAATCGCAGGGGAAGCACAGAGAACCCCTCTGCCCAGGCCAGCGGGGGAGCTGGGAGCGGGGTGGTGGTGGGGAACCATCAAGAACCTCCTTGGTCTCCTTTCCTGGCTGATCCAGCGACGGCACACAACCAGGTAAGCTTTTAATCAGGGCATGCAGGTATCTCAGAACTGAGCTGTGTGTTATGCTGTCAGGGAAGCAATGAAACAGCCAGATGGAGCAGCAGGAAAATATCCATTACACAAATGTAAAATGAGCCAAAATGAAAGGTCTATGTACAAGAAAGAAGAATAAAATAAATAGGAAGAAGCTGGCAATTAAAGAAAAAAGAATCTGTAAAACTTAATATGTCATGGCAGATAAGTAATACTGAGAAAGCATGCCAAAGTCTGAAGGGGGTGTTTGAGAAACAAGTGAGAAACCAAAGTGACTGATTCCTGAACCTGAAGAGCTTTGAAGTATTAACACATTCCCATTTCATTTGTAGAATTCTTCAGCATCGTTCAAAAAATATCTGTGGAGGCTTGCCCAACAGAGCATGATATAATTTAGAAATTTGCTTTGGCAAGACTATAGTTATTGCTTGGAGGATTTCTGAGGGAGAACTCGAGGGGAATTCGTTTTAATAAGATATTGTAATTACCACAAACATACTGCAAAAACCTGGGCCATGGGTCTAAGCAGACCCCGTGCACCCTGCAGACCTTAATGTTTTCCATTATTTGAGGGGGGAAGTATTATTTTGATTTGTTTTTGATAAATTTTTTATAAGTAATTACTTAAATAGCTTTGCAGTAGGGAACCTTTATGGATGGTGACTCATTTGGATCCTGAAAGTCTCCTCTGGATTCTATGAGACTCCTAAGGGAACGTATCTGGTTGGTGGTGTTATTAATATTTGATTTTTCTCTATAAAATGGTAATGCTGGCTTGGGTGATTTCTATGAATATTTGAGTCCTCAGCAGAACGTAAAAACCAAATCTGCTATACATGAATTAGAAGACATTTTCACCTTTAAAACCAAGCAGTACAACAAACTATTTATTGCAAAAACAGTTTTCTAACCCCCCTGCTGTACTTTCCTTGTCCCTGCATCACACCAAAAGGAACAGTGTTTATAATCAATCATAGATGAGTAGAAAGTGAATGCATTTCAGCTGAGTTCCCATTCAAAGCCAAACAATTCCCTGTCTTTGATTCAGGTTCTTGGGATTCATCATCAATTAAAAAAAAAAGTCATATATGTGAAAAATTGGATATACTTTGAAGTAATTGCATCAGGTAAATTTGGTACATTCCTGTTGATACAGTAACCAGACGTGTAACCATTTAACAGATTACCCGTAAATTTTTTTCAGCTCATTTATCTTACATGGTCCTGATATAGCTCATGTATTAAAAAGGACAAAAGATAGTTTATCAGCTGGAAATGGGAAGTAGATCACCATTTGGCAGGGTGTTTCCTTTATTCCAAGAAGCTGACAAGACGCTGATACTGAGCGTGCACCTTTGCTAACGTCCCTGCCTACCCCATAAGTGTCTGTGAAATATCTATATTTGTTCTGTGGCTAGTTTGCTGGAAAGGAAAATTTCACTTAAATATTCATACAGTAAAGCATTATTTTCCCTTGCAGTTCTGCAAAGCCCCGAAGCCATTATAATGCTAGTGTGTGTAACATCATTGTATATGTAAAACACTTAAATAGAAAGACTAAGTCCTGGACATCTTTTCTAGTGGCAAAGCAATGCCATTAATTTACAGTAAGAAGAGTTATGCAAGAGATTACCTACTAAATACCCACCATGTTGACCTATTCATTTGCTCTTTGGAAGAGAAATAAAACCTTTATAAATGCCCTATTTTCACACCATAGACCACCTTCTTTGATAAGTCAATGTCAGGAAGTCTTTTTTCATGTGGGCTACACTGAGAGTCCATATATAATACTAGTAAATACTATCTAGAATCATCCCAGCTAAAGTAAAAGATATCAAAATGAAGCCATGTGACTCTCCTGACAGACACATCTATCTCTCAGATGCTTTGACAGTTCTTACAGGTCAATTATCTTTAAATCTAATCTCTGCTATTTTGTTAATCATCTCAGAGTTGTGAATACATGCTGTTGTGTCCATCACAACTTTCTTCTGTTTAACATTCCTTTGATAGAAGGTAAGACAGATAAAGTAATAACTCTTCATTTTTTGATAAGGCTTGGCAGTGTCAGTTTTCCTATCTAAATTTATAATTCATGCATAAAAAGATAAAAAAGGCCTTTATTTTCTGAAATTAATATGAAATTAAATACACAGTCTAGTATTTATAAAAGCAATCATGTACAAATGTATTTCAGCACCAAAGGCAACATATCCCTGATCTGCTCACAAGGGCATGCAATTGTAAGGCCACATCTGCATGCCCAGTGGTTGAGGGTGCCATGCTCCTTTTTCAGTATTAACCTGAGCTTTTTCTCCATTTTCTCCTGCAGCTGACACCTGCGGAGCATGGTAGGGCGTTTTTGGAGGAAAACAGAGGATCACCCCTGGCATATTCTGTTCAATAAGAATATCTCAAATTACAAACTGATCTACCCCAAACTGCATATATATATGGTTCGTTTAAGAAACATGACTTTTCACTGAGAAACAGATTCACTAGCAATACATATATTATTTGCCCTGTTTTGACTGACCCGGTAAAGTAGAAGGCCTTTCTTTCTCTTCCTGCTCCTCTGAGAGCTTTCAGCAAATAGTAAAAAAGAGTGCAAAGCTTGCTTTATACAGCTAACCCTGTCATCACCTTATGGACGTTGTCATGAAAACCACACATGATCAGGTTATTAAAGCATGTGAAGAAACAAATAAAAGAGACAAGAAATCCCTTGGTGCTCTGGCTACATTGCTGCTATTGCCCCACTGCACAGGTGTGAAGGATTTAGGTGCTCTAAACATCAACCAGACGCTCTAGCAGACCCACAATATTCTTTCAGTCTGATCTTGCAGAAAAATGTTCTAATTGTGAGAGGGAAACAGGGAGAGTAGAAGAGAAAGAAAGACACTCTACATACCATCATCATCCATTTTTTTCTATGGCTGTATCTACAAAAATGTAGAGCCCTAGTAGCACCTGCTCATTTGATTAAATTCATCCTAATGCCATCACAGAAATACATTCAATCTGTTTGGCTTCATAAACAGATATAGAAAGTAAGTACTGACAGTCTTGGCTAACTTGGTCATTATCCACAAAACATACAGATATGGTGAAAAATAATTGTCGTCTTGGAAAGCAAAATATTAGCACAGCTGAAAATTTCTAAGAGCCAAGAAAATCAATGACATTTAGACTGAAATATTGCTACAGACAGGTTGGATGATGTATTGGTCACTGTTTTCCAGATAACAAGTTATACCTTTCTTGCACCTCCCAGAAAGAATTCTGCCCCCTCAACATTTCTTATTTAGCTTTCAGATTATTTGTCTTCCATACGTAGGTATTGAGGCTAATTGAATAGCCGCCCAAAATATGATGTAGTAAATGGATCTGTGAAAAGCATATTATTCCCTCCCTCTAGTACTAGGGACATATTCTGATTGGTGTATATGAATATGTGTGCACTTATTTTACTGGATCTAAACCAATTTCCAGCAGCTGAGGAGATGGTCCTTTCTTCTCTCTTTCAATACAAGTCACATTATTTGGCCATTCAATAATGGAAGCAGAAGAGCTATCATCCAAAAAACATAACCAGATATTTGATATGGATGATTACGCTAGGAAGTCCAGATTAGCAACTCATTTTCTCTCGATATGTGTGCAGAAAAGCAAAGTGTAATTTTCCCACATGAAAAGCTTTGAAGGTCACTCACTTTTTATAACATTTAATGCCTCAGCGAACTAAGTTTTAAGTACTCCAGTATTCCCTACATCTCTATTTTATTCCCCAGAAATATGCATTACAGCAAAATAAGAATAAATTTTTAGTTATCTCTAATTTATGTATCAAACAACAACCAGCTAAAAGGTGTTGGTAAGGATGAAATAAAAAACTCTCTATTAGTGAAAAAATCTCATACTTAAGCGAGAAGGAGATGCTGACATAGCCTTATCGATCCTGTTTGCCTGGAGATTATAACAGCCATGAAATTTCACTTGGGTTGAAACATGGTTTGTGAGGATTTGCAAGTCAGTTAAAAATTGAGATTTGAAATTTTAAGCATAAGTGACCTAGCGCTAAAGCCCTGAACAGTCCTTGAGGAGATTTGGTCTGAATACTAATGGCCCCAGGTAAAACAAGGCAGCATCACAAAGCAGACCTGCTTCCACCACACTACAGACCTATATTTAATGGAAGAAAAGACACCATCTGTATCCCTGTGGAGTACCACTGAAGCCTGTGGCACTTCGCATGACAGGAGAATTGGCCAGAAGCAAGGAAACTGGGTACGGGAGAGCATGTGAGGGGAAGGGGTCGACATGGAGAGAGGAGCTAGGAGGGTCTGTCAGGGCTGCGTTACACCAAGGACGGCCATAAGGAGAGGTGAAAAACAATCACATCAGTTGCCATTATGTTGCTGAAATAAAAGTAAAGTAAGACAGACAAGAGAGGGATAGAGGAGTTGTGATAGCTTCCCTAAAAGTCTCTGCATTCCTGAAATTCAGTTATATATGGATATTGCTCAGGTATATCAGGTTCAGGTCTTCAGCACTTACAGAGAGAATAACTTAATTATCGAGCTGATCATGTATACATGCTTTGGAACTTTTCTCAATATTAGTCTGATAGGATGTTTATGGCCTAGGCAAGATACTAATATGCAGGAACCCTGTTACATGGCAGAACAGCATATTCTTAGCTATAATCTGCATTTGAAAAGCTTACTGAGATATATGTTTATCCAACCAATAGAATTATAATGATCTTCTGGGCAGAGCAATGAAGAAAAACCTCTCACTACTGATGAAGCAGAGGGGAGGAGGACTTTATTTTCATAGACTGGTCAAAAAAATCAGATTTTAAACACAGAATTCAATCCCATTTCAGCAAAATCCCAAAAGAATAAATATTATTTTCCAAATGCAAATGTTCATGGGAAAAGATTAACATTTACTTGGGTTAGGTGTTTCCTGAGATATTATTTAGGTGTATCATAACAGATAAGTCTATTATTCCATGTAATATCTTTAAAATTATTGAAGATAGTGATTTTTTTCCCCAGGTTATTCACCTAAACTGACATGACTGCAGGCCCTGAATAATGCTGGGATTTTGACAAATCCTAAGAATTTGCAAGAAAAGACTGAAGCTTGGTTTGGAGGTTTGGGGGAAAGGGGGGCTTTTTTGATCTTACTTTTTGATTGAAACAGCATCTGATTAAGTCAAGGTAAAAAAAAAGAAACAAAGCAGAATGAAACATTTAAAAATGATTAAAATGTTTTGATTTGCTTATTTTAGGGGGTTTTGGCTATGAAGCAGCATTTTTTAGGTTAGCTAACTTACTTGTCTAATTAAAAAATAAGTGTATTTGGGGATTTTCTTTTTCTGATGTAGCTATCTCAAACTTACTCATAAAGAAAGCAAATAAACTATTTAGTCCTCACCACTGCAGACTGCAGAAAACTTGGACCCAATCCTACTCCTCTGTTGTGCCTCAACATCAAGGTAAATATGCTGCTATTTAAAAAAAAATAGCTTCACATTTTGATATGAAAGGAGGGGAAGTTCCTTTTTAGAAAGTAAAATCCAACTGACAGTAGCACAGTGTTTCTACCATAAGCCTGAACCCCATGATGATGCTGGAAGGCAGTTGCAAACCTGACCATAGAGTGAGCATAACCAGAGCAAGTCATTTGGGTGTCTATTAGGGAAATTAAGAGCATGTTTATCCACGGTTACTAGCAATTTGGCATCCACTTTCAAATACTGAATGAGATGAAAAATGAGCATTTGGAACTGGTGGTAGATAACTAGCTTATTATACGACAAGTATTTGGGACTCTCTTCTTGTTCTTTTGGTTGCTATGCAGGAGAAGCTACTAATAATAGTGGTCACTGCCTAGCGTTCAACTCCAGACAGCTTATAGGGTTTATAGAGAGATACTAATTCACTCTGTTCAGAGAAAAAAGTGAACTAGACAGCAGACTTATGGATATATAAAAACAGTTTGCCAAAACACTATCTCATAAGATCTATCTTTATCTGAAGCTCAGTGAGAGATTCAGAAAACTGACAATTTTTGAACCTTATTTAAAACAGTATTCCTTGCTACCTTATATATTTTAATAAGTTGTATTTCAGTCAGTTTTCATAGATGAAGAAGCCAGCTGGAGATTTACCCACATACTAATAAAGCCACTGGAAGAGTGTATTTCTGAAAATTTTTACTCACAAACATTTTTTCCTTTCAGGAATCACATGGGTTTTTAAAATGCCATTTCCCAGCTGTTGGAAAGTCCAGGAAGCTACTGCATTAATTAGCTCATTTTAAAATTAAACCTATACCTTATTATAACCTTGTTTTCTCTTGAGAGTTTCATCTGCAGTTCAAGTAAACCAAAAAAACTCTCTTATCTATAAGATAAATAGGGAACTAGTCAATTGTAATGAAGTCAGTCACATAGTCACTATTTTTTTCCCCTTGAGGGACTATTCCTGACCAGCTAAAACACTATTCTCATTCTCTCATCCAAAAGTGTGTAAAGCCTGAACAGCTCTTCTCACTGAAGAAAAACACCAGCTGTGGCTCAGCTTGTGGGATCTAGGGTCCAAAACACACATGGCTGTGTTAGCTGCTGCTGCCTGCCTGTAAAATTGGACATGGACAAGTTTCACAAATTTATGAGCCTTGCCTCACTGATGAAAAGGAGGATGAATTAATGGCAACATAAGAATTTGCCATGACTAATCAAAGCTAAAAATAAAACAATAATAAAAAAAAATTATTATTGGGCTAATAAAATAAGAAAATGAGCAGCCTTGAATGTTTTTAGCACCCTATCCCTCTGAATGTACATCATTTCATAGACCTATGCAAATGGAGCAATGACTGGCAGTGAAGAAGGAAGTATCTGGCTTCTTTGTCCTGTAGAGAATGATGATAATGGGGAAAGCTATACTGGAAGACTCAATCATCCTCATCTACAGCTAAGCTGGGAAAACACTTGAATTAATGATGCTCATGTTCTTGCCTTTCAGAACACAGTAAATGGAATATACACATTCTTACTGTTTTAGGTTTACATTTACATATAGATGCGCCACTGGGATATATCCAGGGGTGCTGAGGGAGCCAAATTCATTGTGAGGCTACTCTCCATCATCTTTGAAAAGGCATGTGATAAGCAGAAATCCCAAGGGAGCAGAAAGAGACAAATGTTAGAGAAGGACCTGGAACACTACAAGCCAGTCAGTCTTAGTTTAAGCTTAGTCCCTAGGAAAATTAGGAAGCAAGTCCTCATGGAAGCCATCTCCAAACACACAAAGGACAAGGTGGCTGGGAAAACCTAGTCTGAATTTACCAAGGATATATAGTGTTTGACCAACCTGATTGCCTTCCAGAGATGAAATGGCTGGCTCTGCGAATAAGGGGAGAGCAAAGGATGTCATTTATCTTCACTTTAGCAAGGCTTCTAACACAGGATAATGGTAGTAATTTTGAAGAGATACAGCGTACAAGGTAGGTGAAAAATTGGCTGAGCATTTGAGCCTAAGAAGTAGTGTAACTGGCAGCTGGTTATGATACTGTTTGGCATCTTCTTCAAAGACCTGGACAAGCATGTGATCTCATCAAATTGACACAAAATTAGAGGAAGGGAGCAGCATTGATATACTAGACCTCAGAGTCACTGATCAGTGAGGCCTCAATAAGCTGGAGGAACAGGCACACAGGAACCTTGTGAAGTTCAGCTACAACAAAGCAAAGTTCTTAACCTGGGATGGAACAATCCAATCCATCAGTACAGGTTGGGGAAGCAATTATTTTCCTCTACTTGGCATTAACAAGGCTGCATCTGGAATACCTGTGTCCAGTTTTAGACTTTCTTGTGCAAAGAAACAGGATTGAGTCCAGTCAAGGGCTGCTATGATGGTTAGGAGTCTGGAGCAGTTGGGGTATGAGGAGAGACTAAGGGAACTGGGCTTGTTTCACCTAGAAAGAAGGGCCAAGGGGGAGCTAATAGCAGTCTTCCTTTACTGACAGCTTGGGGGAGGTGTGGCTTAGAGAGAAGATGGAGCCAGACTCGTCTGGCTCTGTCAGGGCTGCATTACACAGAGGACAGCCACAGGGAGAGGTGAACAACAATCACTTTGGTTGCCGTTATGTTGTACGGCAAAAGGACAAGAGACAACAGAGAAGTTGCAACAACAACAAGGGAAATTTTAGATGGATTTAAGGAAACACCTTGCACAGGGAAAGCAGTTAAGCACAGAAACAGATTGCCCAGAGAGGCTCTGCATCTTCATCCTTGGAGACTTCTAAAGCCTGACCAGACACAGCCCAAGCTGCCTGATCTAGCTTTGATGTTAGCCCTGCTTTTGAGATAGAGTAGCTGACCTCCAGAGGCCCTTCCCAACCTAAATTTTTCTGTGGTCTTACTGATCAACAGTAAGATATGTACATGAAGTATACTACAACCTCGTTCTCTAACCACAGTGTGTGCACAAATGCTTGCTCCTGATGAGCTGAACCCACGCCGGCTTATCACTGTAGGATCCACCCTGGTGATGCTACACCATGGTGCGGGGTGAGGGCGCACGGGGGATCCAATGCACATAATCCTTTGAGAAGTCATTTGAGTAGACTCGGGTTTACTTGCTCTCACTAGCTCTGGAGTTGAACCAAGACAAGGCAGCACCTCAGCAGAGAATGAGAAATGGACAAGAGATGTCAGAAGACATTAGCGCTCTCTGAAATGGACTGAGGCACTGAAAGGAGAGCCTCTGTGAGGCATAGGACACTGCCAAATTTGTCTCTCCAAAATAGCTGGAAACAGGCACAATACCTTCTGCTTATTCGTATAATAACAGCTACTTTTGAATACTAACATTCTGATAATGTGTACTTTACTGACACTTAAATACAGGAAAAAAGTCTGTAATGTATCCACACTAATTGCTGACAAAAAGCTATCTTTTGGCAGGTCCCTACCAAGGGATTTCTAGAAACTGGTTTTTTTTTTTTTTTTTTTTTTTTTTTAAGGTATTTGAAAAACAGTAGACATTTTGTTATGGTTCCCTTCTTTTCTAAAGCAAGTACCTGATTGTTAGATCATGTACTAGTTTAATGCACTTTTACAACAGAAATGTCTGTGAGCAGAGTATAATTTTGATTATGAAATGGAGATACTTCTAAACTATAAACTGGATTGCATAGTACAATATGCTTTTAATGCTGTCAACTTCAACAAACTAATAAAATAGCTTGAGCTTTCATTTAGTAATGATCAATAAGAAAAAAACTGTTTAAAAGGTTGAAAGTGAAAAAGTGAATAATTTAAGTTTGAGTGTTTGGGAAATAAACAAGAAGTTCAGGTCATAATGAAGTAGGTCACCAAATCAAGACACTGTATGTGACAAAGATGTCATGACCTCTAAAGTCATTAAATCTCATTTCTTGCTGTTTGAGATTGAAATGAGAAACCCACGCTGAAATAAACTAACGAGCTTTGAAAGTTTCTCTGGAGGCTTAATGAACTCAAGGATAGGAAAGGACATTTCACAATTTTTATAGCTCAAGTATTAAAGTTTATATTTAATATAGTTACTCCTTTAACCAGAAAGCCCAATAAAGAGTCCCAATGCACAGCAGAATTGTAATTCTATTATATAGATAACCTCAAATAGTACATCATTTCGATGATAAATGGGCACTTCAGCAGACTAACCATTCCAGAGAACCTCCTCATGAAGAAAACGGATGCTACAGAATCCTTATCTCAATTGCTTCTTTAGAGTTGTGTTCCTACCCCAGTTCCTCTCCTGGATAATCCCCGTGCATACAGCATTCAGTGTCAAAGGACTCATTTAGTCTCTAGTAGCCACTTCACAAGAGGTCTACAGGGAACTCGCACTGTTCCCCTTATCTGGGTTTCAGCCACACAACTTTTTCTTTTAATAAGTTAAGGATGGCTTTTTCATTCTTTGCTGCTTCAGTCTTACGTTGCCCCAACTCACATAATTATGTGACCAATATTTATCATCAGATTAGGTTCTTTCCCTGACTCTTCATCTGCCCTGAGCTTGCAGGGTCCAAGGCAAGCATTAGCCTCTCCAGCTGTTAGATCTTCCACAAGACAACCTAGACTCGATTCAGCATAGAATCAAAATTACTTTTCTTCTCCCCAGAAGAACTCCAGCATTGGAGCTTTCTAACAGCCTCTGGATATAAGAGTCAGGGATGCCTAAACCAAAGTTTTTTCTAATCTACTATAGGCAAGACTTTTTGTAGCACTGGACTTTGAGGATTTTAATATGCTTAGAGCTTCCCTTCTTCAAAAGCTATTGAATTCAATATGCAAAAGGTTTCTATTTATTTCAATGGGCTTTAGATAAGGCTCTTCAAGATGAAAGTGTTGGTTCACTTTTTTTTTTTTTTTTTTAACTTTATCTTAGCATTTAGACAGTACACTTCATCTGAGTTGCTATTGGATGCTGTAGAAGGAGTAAAAGAGGCTATATTGAAGATGCTGTTTTCATTGCTGACATTTTCGGAGCGTTCAATGCCTTTCCTCCTTGCCTCTTTTGTTGCTTTCATCCTTTCTGTGATGGCAATGTCTGTTCCTGCTTCTATTCATACCCTGCTGTAGCCACAGTATTTGTTCCATGCTTTGTCTGGATTGCAACATTTTCTCTTGCCCCTGTTGTGCTAATAGTGCAAGGGCGTTAATATTGTATGCTGCTGCTGCTACTCTCATTACAGGGTTGGCTCTGACCTCTTTTGTTCTTTTACCGTATTTGATGGTAATGCTCTTGCATCTTCTGCTGTTACCCTTCCCTATGGCTGTACCATGACAATCTGATCCCTCCTCACCTTCTGCTATGACTCAAACAAAAGCACTTGTAGAAATTAAATGAGACTAGCACAGAAGTGAGAGATTTTCCTGTACTTCACTCTGCCTCCACTTCCATATAATTTGAGTGCCCTATATCTAGTGCAGGAATTTTATAATTTTTTAAAATGGAAAATAGAAAACCAGATAGTAACAACTCCAGCTCCCTTTTCTTTTGTTTAGACCTATATATAAAATTTCAGCTTTCAGTTCGGAATTTCTGAAATTTCTTTTAATATTTTTATGAAAACTGAGGATTTTTTAAAGCTTTTTGAAAAGATTGTTTTTACAGTAAATCAAAAATTTTGCAGAAACATTGCAAGAAACTTTACTTGCAATTACAAGTCTTCAATTCCTGCTGGTATACTCATTTCTTATTTTTACTCGCATGACCCCAGCAGAATTAATGAAGTTGAGCAGTCACTTATGAGAGCAAAATTCAGCCCAATATGTTTAATTGGAATAAAGAAAGCAAGTTAAGATTAAACATATTAAGCTAATCCTGATTTCTATTTATGCTCAGAAAAACCCTATGGGACTAACGGGGTTGAATAGACATAAATAAGAACAAGAACTGGTCCAATATATTTAATTATAATTTGTCACCTTTTCCTAAACACCTGTCTAATGTTGGGAAATCAGAATTAATTGAGAAGAACACCCTGCAGGGTTCCTGTCTGTTACAGATCTATTTAGTCTTTGTTGTAATACTATATTGCAATAAGAAGAGGGAAAAAAAAAAGTAAAAGAGTGATTGCTGTGTTTGAGCCGTTGCTCATAAAATAAAGACTGTTAGAACTGAAAGATCTTCTGTGTCATAGATTAGTGTCAAAGAGTGCACTATCTTTGCTGAAACACAGTTCTTTAAAAAGATGGCTCATATAAAAAGTTTATGGGGGCAAGTTTTGCTTATAACATTCACCAGACCTGAAGTTAATTGAATCTGAGAAGTGCCAGACACCACTAAATATAGGCAAGACCAAACATTGAAGGCATTTTAGGCTGAAAATCAGCCTGAAGTTAAAGTGGGTTCAGTTTATAAATATAGGCATTTTAACACGCAGTATAAAAAACAAGGAAAGGGGAAAAAGATGCTTCAATCAGCAGTTGGCTTAAAGATTTTATAGGCACTCATTGCATCAAATTATGAAAACATTGCTGTCTCCTGCTTAGAGAATGCCATGAGAAAGAGCTTAAGTTAATAATTAGTATAATACATAGAAAACTAATACTAGAACAAAAAGCAAGTTTATTAAACCCTGCAGAATCCTCTGAATCTTGTAGGTCTATAAAATAGACTTTCTGTGGTTTTGGCTTGTGATTTTTCCACAAATCAGTGGGAATTGTTTGCATCCTGCAGGATGTAACGACTAACGGGGAAACCAGTGCCAGTCAGGCTCATTCTGTGGAAACCATTTTCCTCACATTGAGTTTTGCCTTCCACTGAGGTTGTGCAGAGTACCTACACATTGATTAAAAGTTAACACAGCTCCTGCAGAGTATTGCACTGTGACAAACACAAGGCCTGTTCCTCTTTGCTGTATTAGTTCACTGCACTCTAATCCTCCCAATCTCCCCTACCTATTATTTAGAGGAAATGGGGATGGATATAAAGACAAAAGCACATTTAGCCAGTGAAAATTAAAATAATATAGATTTGATATTGCAGTGATGGAAGACTTCAGTTTGCATGGCTGGACTCTGTGTCATTTGGTTTCAGTATTATTAAAATACATACGTTACAGAAGGAAGTATTTACCACATATATTATTTTGCATATATTATGTTTTTAAAACAGGGAAGATAATTTCAGAGTTACCAGGAAACTAATTCAATTTGCATATTCTGTTTTCCTTGTAGAGCCATATTTTCCACTAGAACAATATTATTGTAGGTTAGCAAGGCCAGCATCAGCTAACTTCAAAGTATATGAATTTCAAAATGCATTATTACAAACCTGCCAAGTCATTCCCCGTGAGTCAATGTATTTTCAGCGTCTTGGGTGGATTCAGTCAGAATCTTTGGGATGCTAAAAGCATCTGGCTTATCAGGTAAATGCCCTAGGGTTTTTGTCAGATCTGAGAGAAAATGATTGTTGTAAGGTAAGATGTATTATAAATGACTAGAGATAGAAGAAAGTGATTAAACAACACCAGAAAGCTTTTTTTTTTTTTTAACTCTAGTGATTCACAATAGCTCAAACCTTCAAGTCACATAAATCTGATTACTATCTTGCTTTATTTTCAGCCTTGACTTAATTTCAGCAGAGGCTAACTCAATTTGCAGAGAGCAGGTTAACAGCAGTGCTCCCTCCCACCTTACAGAAAGAAGTCGCTCTCATTCCTGTACCTATAGGCTGCAGACCCAGCCATTAGCATATCCATTAAGCAATGTGACCGGTTATAAAAACACTTGTAAGAAGACGCTTTAAGAGAGAACAGACTATTTTCTTTTACTTAAATCAGATGTGTATATACATAAAGCCAAGAGCAAAAGATTGTGGAAAGACCAAATCAAAAGACCTATATTTGTTGCTGGAACAAATGTTTCACACAATTCTAATATATGTTAGCAATATGGCAATAATAATATAGTGATGAAGGAAAGAAATGTGAGATCACCTAACCTTGGCTCTCATTGCTCATGACCTAATCAGATGAGATTCTTGCCTTTGCCTGTATCATTGAATCCTGACTGAATGGTTCACCTAGTCCTGTGCTTGCACAGCTATTTCCAGCTGGTTACTCAATGACACATGAACCTAGAGGAGACAGGGGAGGAAGAATAAAAGGCTGTTCTGGGAGTGAGGGGGAATCATTCAAGTACATCCACTTCTTATGAGAATCCCAGTTAAGAGCCAATACAGAAATCATGATGGTCTGCAGACCTACACAAGTGGTTTGTCAAAGACTTCCTGTCAGATCTACCTTAGCTGAAAAAAGACCTCATTAATTTATGGTGTTCAGAGACTTTTGAACCCAGGCAGACTATACCTTCCATATTTTCTGCTATTCTCTATAGTGACTAGTAAGCTCCCCCATATATTCTCTAGAACACTTAGACAGCAGGTCTTTGACCTAACCTGAGGGGCTTTAATCTAGTATTATCACAAGACTTAATCCTATTAACATTTTTGTTTAACTCCTATGGAAGAATACTACCACACATCAAAAGATATGATATACTATCACTAAAGGATAAGGGTGACTTTGAATCTGATCCCTCAACTCTATTTATGTAGGAAGGCAGAGACGATTCATTGCTAAATCTTTCCTTTCCTTGTAATGCACAGAAACCACTGGGCCAGAAGTCTTCAAAAGGTACTACTTTATTACAAGTGTCTCATAAATAACACATAAATGTGGAGTAAATGCCTCAGTCTCAACAGGTTTTGTAGAAATCTCCACTCAAAACCATTTAAATATTAGATTGTGGAGTCTACTCTGGTAGAGATTGCCAATGGCTGGCAATCATTCCCAATTACATTTAGTATATGACTTGTATTATATTATTCAAAAAGTCAACATAATCCAGCCTGTGAAAAAAGTGAGGAAGGCATCAGTGACCTTAACCATCTGGGCATACCCTGCAGTAGTTTGCCAGACTCCTCTGAGGAGTGCTCTTAGAAGCATTCTTGGAAATGGGGTGCTTGATAATTAATGGCTTCAGTGCTCACATCAGAAAAACCTTCTTTTGCACATACAATTAACCTTTGTATTGTTCACAAGTGCATGGCAGCAGTTTGAAATACTGCTGCTGGAACACCCTTACAACATCTGGGAAGTGAGAATGTATTGCTGATAATTCAGAAAATAAGCATACCACAGCACGTTAACTGAGCAGCCGTGGTTTTTCAAGCAACCACACAGAGCGAGACATGAAGATGACTCATTTCAGGCAGTTTTGCATGGCCTCTAACATGCTTCATTAGAACTAGGAAGTGTGTATGTGTACAGAAATATACTGATAAAATGGCTATTCAAGACCGACTGAACTAAAGCCAACTTTCAACTGATTAAATATCATAGCCCCATAGGTATTTTTTTAAATTAAAACAAGCTATGGAAAAAAATATGCTTTTGGGGGGAAGATATTTAAGACTTTATTCATGAGTTTCTCTTATTTTCTGATCACATTTTTTTCTAGAACCAAACAATCTGAATTTCAAACATTCCTTAAAAAAAAAAAAAAAAAATTATGTTCAAACCCTTGAAAATTTCATGAAAAAGCAGGCTCCAGACTTTTCCCATAGTTCTGATTTTAGAATATGCTATAGCTGGGTTGCAGGGCAGTGAAAGTGTTTATAGTTGCTGCTGAGCCTGTACCCTGATCCGAATTTTTCTTTAATTCCAAAATTCCTTAATAACTTCCATGATCTCACCACCACTGACCCATTTACCTCTCCTAATTAATTCAAGTTAATATATTATCACCTTTCCTGACTGCTAAAATAGTTTTCTAAATTCACTGGAAATAAATGCTTTACAAAGTTGTTTTTAACTCTGATACTTCATATCAGCTCCTTAAAGGAAACAGGAGTTTCTAAATGAGAAGGTTATGCACTCACTTACTGTCCCTTTCAGTAGTTGCCCTGTTTCTAATTCATAGGTGAACGGCAGGAAGGATGCTGACTGCCACCTTGCTATGTGACACAAAGTACATACTGTAAAACTCATCAAGCAAGAGCTGGAAGTAAAGAAGGCTAAAAAGGATAAATTCAAGAACACATGGGCTTGTATTACTTTCAGGTCTCTCACTGAGCTGCTTTCCAGCATACCAGTAAGAGGATGGGTGAATGCCACACACAGGTCCCCGTCCCTCTTCTCCTTGGTGCCATGCTCATGGCACACTGCATCTCTTAGAGACTGGCTCACAGGACAGAGTGGGGCAGCTGGTGCGAGCACTGAATGGGGTCAGAGCATGCAACTCAACTCTAAAAGCTTCCTGAATTACAGATGGAAGAATAAGATTAGAAACAGTACTGAATGCATTTTCTTCAATTTCTGTGTAATCTGCATCCCCTGAAGTTTTTAGATGCATTAGCAGACTATTGAGTCCTAAACTTCTAGTAAATGGAGGTCACCTCTTTAAATCCCTGTGTACAAAATATGCTTTGTCAGGCATTCCAATAATCCAAATCCCTTAAACTGCAGTAAGCTTAGGTTTATTCCAATGCAAGAATGGGAAAAAGAAGTAAAATTGATTTTTCTGGACACTAGCATTAAAGAGAAGTCAAAGAATGAAATTTGTTTGAAGTTCATGTGAATAACAATTACAGCACCGATTTTAATCATTTTTAAGCCCATTTACATGGAAAATGATTTTATAACAAGCTGTTGAGTCCCACAGGACATAACAAATTATTGCTTTCTCTACAGTTTTGGATGTTTTCTCACCATTCCTTGCCTTCCATATATAAAACTCATAATGTAGAGCCCCTAATAACTTACAGAAAGTGCAATTCTATGAAAGAAAATATTAAGTGTTGTACCCTACATAGATATCGAAGGGATATGTTTTGTCAAAAATTGTCTTCCTGTTTTAGAAAAAGAACAAAGAATAGTCCTAATAATTCATGGAAATGTCCCCTCAAAGCAGATTTCTTTTAGCCATCCAAATGGATGCCAAGATCAAAAGGTGAGTCGCATGCATTACAGGCATATGTTGAGTCAGCAGCTCTCACTTAGTCTAACAAAGACGTATTCATGAGCATGGGATGAAAAGGCCATTTTGCCCATGATTACAATCAGCGGCAGTTGAGAGTTCTCCTCATAAATAAGGACTTCCCCTCAAGCTGCATGGCAAACAGCTGGACCTGTACAAAATAAGTTTCAGAAAGTCTTTCCAGAGCACTGGAACACCATCCTGAATGAAGGTTTCTGCAGATACTGCTTTTCTCCCCTTGCTTTCTGTTTAATTAGCCCTACTGAGACCTAGAGTATATTAACACGGTGCTCTTCCTGGGTTAATGTGCTGCCTTGTGATATGCAGGCATACCACTAAGGGTAAAAAAGAATTTCTCTTTTCTCGCTAAAACTAAGTTCTCTGAGCTAATTGTGTTCCATCATGAATTATAAATAAGGATGACCAAGGAAGATAATGTGCTCAGAGGAAGACTGAATCCTTTTGATGGAGATAAGAACAGAGGCATTGCTCTTTTCCCTAAATCCTAAAGGCCATTTAAAGGGGAAGGGCATGACTGTACAATTCATTTCCATTTCATTGAAAAAGCATCTTTATGCTGTTTTTACTTCTATTTGTGCTTGAAAATGCTGATTTACAGACATTTGTTAAACCAGGAGCTGCTTATTTTTCTATATATGGTAGTTTTAAGGAGCACAGCAGCTCAGAGCCCCATTCTGCTAAGCACTATTTAAACTGATGGCAAATGACATTCCCCTCCCTGAAGTTGCTAGCCTCTAAAATAAATGTTAATAGAATAACCTTCTAAATACAATTTATGTGCAACAACTCAAAGCATTCTATTTTGAGAGAGACATATGGGAAGGAAAAGATTGCTAATAAGGTTATGTCTACACAGAAGGTTGCAGGAAGAGATGCATTTTCCCTGCTCATGCTCTCAGTTGGAAATTAGCCAGCTCCGGTCTGGAAGTAACCACGCCATGGGAGCATAGCACGACGGTGGAGGTAAAATCCTTCAACTCTTAGCAGGACTTATCGGCCCTGGAGCTAGTGCATTTATCCAATGCAACAGCTGGAGCAAACCCACTCCAAGCATTGATAAGGACTGATTCAGGAGCTATGCATGTAAAAGTAGATCATCATAAAAAGGTTACCTTGATGTTGCTTTAACAGGAACCTTCTTACTGAAGCAGGAACCTTGTACCTGTTGTTAGGCTAGCACTTGAATACCCCCAAGCTATCTAGTCCTGTCTTCTGAGTTCTCCTTAGCAGAAGGGACAATATTCCTTGATAGAGGAGAATTCAGAAAAGGACATCAAAATAGTCTTTTCTTCTTTGGCCTATCTGAGTGGTGCTTTTAGATGGATATCTGTCCTACATTTACCATATTTTATCTGGTCTAGATACAGGCAAAGGGTTAAAATTGTGATATATATCAGAATAATCAAAGTTGAGACTGTGCAACAACCATGTCTTTCTTTTCCAGGAGACTTAAGAATGAATGGGATGCTCATTAGGACAAGTTGCAGTGTCTGAGGCTCTCCATTACCACCCCTCCTCCTCCAACTCTGATTACAGACAAGGACAAAAAACAAGGCAAAAAAGCATAGGAAATGTTCAACAGGTAGAATGAAGCAACTGGGCTCGCTACAGGAGACAGTATACTGTGGAGATCAAACACTCAAGAAATCTATTACAAAGGTAGCAGACTGCAAAGAAATTTGCTCCCATACGGTCATCAGTGCAGTACCATCATATGATTATTATTGAGAGATGTAGTGAAATGAAATCTAAAGTGACCTAACTTTACTTAATTACAAACCTATTTCAACAGCCTAAGATCAAAGCTAATCCCAGCCTTGCAGTTCACTGAATTTTTTCCTACTTAGGTTAGCAAAAAGGCGGGGGAGGATGCTGGGAAAAAAAAGGAAGGGAGTAATTTTGATGGAAAAGGAACACAGTTTATACAGGTCAGATATTTCTTCTCCTCCTCTGCTCTTGCTCCCACAAAATAGGTGCCTTCATGTCTAGACAGAAGTGGATATGGGGCAACTCTGAGTGTAAAAGAAGAAAGCCGGAAAGGAAAGCACAAACAGATGGCTTTTCCTTCTCTTTCCCAGGTTCCTCCTCTATTTAACTCATCATTCAAGTCTAAAATTCTTCCTTTGGAAAATGACAAACCTCATTACCACTCTGGGGAGTATATCTCTCTTTCCTATCATTTATCCTCCTCCTTTCCTCCCAGCCCTCCTCTTTCTCTCACAAATACCTCTGAGGATGGAGAGTTTGCCTAGCTGACTGTCAGCATGACAGCAGGTTAAGGTTGCCTTAGGAACATTTTATATCTGCCCAGGAGTGGCAGGCTGTTCTCTGTAACCTGTATGTCCCTGTTCCCTTGACCTACTAGTAAAGAAAGGTCCAGGAGGAGACCTAAAAGATATATATCTAAAGTCAAGAATTTAATCCTGATTTAGGGGCAGAAGAACAAATGGATATGTTTCAATTAGGTCAGCAGTAGAAAGCTGAGTGCTTAGGCATGCAAAAGGAAACCTACACAACCCCTCTGTGTCAGTGCTCTTTTGGACAGTGGTCTAAATCCCACCAGAAGGAATAGGGGAAGATGACCATTGATTTCAGTGAGGTTTGTATCAGGATATGTTCCTTCACACACTAAAAGATACTCATTCCCTTACAGATGTTCCCTTGTCTGGTGCATCACAAAATATTAGGAAAAATATTAAAACAGAAAGCCAAGGTCAACAAGTAAATCAACCATAGAGAAATCATGGTGCATTTTCACTGTTGTGTAAAGTCACCATTGAGATTATCATCTAGAAGATCGTTTGCAGGTATCTGCCTATAAGCACCTACCTTCTGCTGAGGAAGATGTGGCTGTATTTCTGGGTTTACAACTCCAAATTTCTTCTTTAGGACTTAGCCAAAATAGGCTGCAAGTTTGCTCGATTTTCAAAATTTTGGGGTTAGACCCAGAAAACTAATCATTTATGTGCATATGATCACCTAATTTAGTCACATAATCATAAACTTGCTTTTTCTTGTATACAAAATCGTCAGGTCTAGGGCCAACAATTTTAGTCAGTCAAATGAGGCCTTGCTGTCACAAAGTATATGCATGATTAACAAAGACAAGTCTTCTTTCAAAATTACATCTAAACTTCAACTTTCATGTGGCCACAAGACTCAAGGATTCAAAGAAGCTATGAAGCCTTCTAGGCACTGATAACCTTTTAGTAATCTGCTCACTCTTTTTAGTCCTCACAGGTTCATTTTAAGTTAGCATCTTTCAAGCTGCCAGACAACTTCACCCTCAGTCATCATGAATGCTAAGCTAGATTAAAACTGTAACATAAAGAACCCAGAGATGCATATTTATTTAAAATGGCCACATTCAGTTTGAACAATTGATGGCACCAATACAAAACCAAGAGACTTAAATTAAACTGTTATATATCATTTTCACTTTCACTGCCTTAGAGCAAAAAAAAAAAAAAAAAAAAGTGACAAGAGATACTGAACAAGATAAATACTTATCTCCTTCAAATCCACATTAAAAAAAAAGTTTGATGCTTCAGAGCAATTACCTACCTAGATGAAGAGAAGGCAAACCACTGTTTGAATACACAGAACAGCATGAGATGAATAAGGCTGGTTTTCTTCAGAATACAAAGATAGATGGATATTAAAAAGAGACGTATCTGACTTAGTATAATTTACTTCTCTTGAATGAAGCTTCAGAAAAATATCGTTCTTTCACATGAGCACTTTCACAGAAATGATGTTGGGACAAACCCTGAAATATCTTCCCCAGAACTTGTGTATTTCAAAATGCTTTCATGCTTCATATAATAAATCAGCTTACCTCTTGACTACTACAGCATGCAAAGACATATGTATTAGCGGCTTCAAGTAAGCCTTCTTTACACTATTGTGCACAATAGTTAGACCACTTAAGCTGTATTTTTTGCTGACTTACTATGCTGCACCGTGTGATTGAACTTTCAATGCTTTTTGATGTTTTGTGCAAAATGTATAAAGCAGGGCTTTTTCAAGGCCAGATATATTTAGTTAGATAGCTATAGTTCTTGTGGGTGATAAAAGTGTTAATTTTTTTCTGTAATACTTCCAATTCATTAAGGCAGTTATGACAGAAAGCTTGCCCTCAGCATCAAGGACAAAGAGAGACTTTGCTCCATAGTGCCCATGAGACTAGATTCAGAAGCCACAGAACCACTCCATACACACACATATACATGCACAAAGTGTATTTTTTTAATATATACATACACGCACACATATATACATGTATACATACACACATATACACATGCAAATATACACATACTCCATATATATATACACTTGCACACAACTTGGTGTAGCACAGTTTCTGACCTATCCTTTCCAGTGCACTCCGGACTAGTGTAATTTCAACATAATTTTTTTGCAACGAGGGATGAGTCACCATGGTGAGAGAGTGCTTAACACAGGGTTCATTAAGCAGTCTCAGTTACCAGTTAAGCATACTGAACAAGTGATTTACTTAAGCTGACACTGAGGCTTTGATTAAATGTCTTGTCTTTGAACAATTCTGCATGAGTATATAACAAAACAAAATATCACTCTTAAAGGGACTTTCTAGTATCTTTTTTTCCTCCTTTTTATGAGAAGCCAAAACATTAACAGGTAATAATTAGTACTCTTCATATTTCACAAACATTATGCCACTGAACTTTGACTGTCCCTCACAAGTAGGTATCATTATCTGAAATACTGAACTGTTTTAGGAGCCTTTAAGGATAAACATGCCATACAATGTAGAATAAAGGTAGGTACCTCAGTTCATCTTTTTCCTCTACGTAATCAACTCTTTTCAGAGGTGATAGTACTACTCAGTGATACATACTTTCAAAGTTAACCCACTTTGCGCGATGAGGCTAAAACATAGATTAAGGTGCTGAACTTCAGGCTTCCAGTTTGGTTGCCAGGTGATTTATTCCAAGCCAGAGCAGAAAGAGAGAACGCGCCAAATGAGAAGCCCAGAGAGAAACAGTCTGGTTCCCACTGCTGCACCACTATCATCAGACCAAGTTTTTTCTCCTGGTTTCTGACACACAGAATTGCAGCTACTTATCCATTTTAAAATTCTGAGGAAGGAAAATGAATTTATATTTGCAAGTCAAATATGGGTGAATATTTTAAAAGCCATATCTGTGATGAAAGAGCTTTATGGACTGTTCTGCAATATACACATACAATGAGAAAGTCACCTTCAACAAGACAACTTGTGATTTGCTTAAAATCATACTGGTTTACACACTATGAAGATAAAATGTTTTCTGTTCTTCACTAGTTTACTTTCCTCTGTCTCGCTCTTATTCCCCTTTTTATACGGAAATCACATTATAATCAATAGGCAATGACATTTCTACAGTCACATTTACACAGAATGTGTTTGAAGCATACAGAAAAAAGCTCACAACACATCAGGCACTCTGAGTACAGAAATAGCTTGGTATCGAAATAGTGAAAATGGGCTCAATTCTTACATCTGTTATGCAGATTTCTAGCTGTGCTATCACACACTAACTGGCTACCCAACATCTTCTAAAGTGTAACAACACCCATCTGGCTCAGAGGCAGAGCACTTCAAGGCTCTGCCCATCTCAGCATCCACTATACACATCTGGATCTGAGGGTTTATGGCCATCATTTTTCAGCTACTCTACACTTTTAAATAGCCCCTGGAAAGACAGAATACACGTGAAACAAATTTCTCTGACATAGTGTAGCAACTAACTCATCCCTACTCAGCGTTGCATTTTTCCTCTGCATTGTCCTTATGGCCCACATCAAATCCAGCAGACATAAGAATCAATAACTGTATCCCAACTCTATACATTTTCTTGAAACAGAGGAAACTTCATTACTTCAGTTGCAATTTGGAAGTGAGAGAACATTCAAAACTCCAGTTGCAAAGAGCCTTTGGTCGAAGGTAACAAACAGGAATTTTAAAGTGATTTGATCTTAAGTCTATAAGGGATGAAAATATATTAAAAAGGAGTTTTTTGAACTCCCCCCTTCCTCTTCATTCATGTTGTTTCTGCACTAGTACAAAATAAGTGAGTATTTATAAAGTTGTTTTCACCCAAATATTCAGGCATTGAAAAAAGTAAGGCTATCAGTCTATTCATTTTAAGAATTGGGCAGATGAAACAGTTTTCCAGTGATATTATAGCAACCTAGATGCTATTTCTACTTCCATCTCTTTGAGCGCATTGCCTTCTGTGCTTAAAGGGGCATCCTTAATTAATGTGGGAGATTTCAGCACATTGCACGACCTTCCTTTGTATGAATTCAGAGCTGATACAGCTGCCCTGCTCATACCTTTTAGTGACTCCCACCTATGCATGTAACACCATCATGGTACATCCCTGCTGCAATCTGTACCGTAACAGGACATTTTTCTCTGGCAAAAAGGAAGTCCATCTATTCTATGTAGATAGATTAAGCTTGATGTTTTCACCCTTCCTCACAGTGACATAGCACCAGCTGAGGGAGCTGAGCAAAGCAGTCTTTGAGGTAAACTTCATGGAATGAAAAGGTCTTCTCTGTCACTTCTTCTCATTAATTTTCCTGTACAGCATAGATTCCAGTTGCTTCTTTGATGGATGCTTGGTTTGGGGGACTTAACAGTGAAATAAGCCTTGTAGTTTATTACGGAAGTTCTAGTTAAACTCAAGCTTAAGCCTCCAAAGGAATACCTAAAACTTGCTCATAGTTGGACTGCGAGAAGATTGGTCTTCCCTTATTTTTTCTTGCCTTTAGCTCTCCATCCACCATTCCTCAACTAGAGTAAACACCAAGGGATCAAACAGTATACTTCTTCATTCATAATGTATTTTTCAGGCTGTGCCAGTGTACTGAGACTTCCCAGAAAGCAACCTGATTTCTATTGCAGTAGACAAAGGTTTTGCAGCCAACAAAACTTGGTGACAGAAAGGAAAGTAAAGTGAACATTATTGAGTTATAGTATAAGCCTATTGCACCTGTAGTCAGTGGGATCCGTAAGATACCTCTGTGAATCTAGTGCTAACCAATGATAAAACTCATGGCATTAACATCAAACAGATTTCTCACATCTTTGTATGCACATTAGGAATGAAATTGTTTTAATTGCTGTGATTACTCTATGAAAAATGATGCTGTAAAATATCTCTAACTCCTTCATTATTTATGTGTTTTATACCAGCTGACTAATAAGTTCACTACTACTTCTTATCACTGAATACTGAGAACTAAAAGTCAAAAAGTTAACACTGTGAAGTTCCCAAACTATTCAAAAACTAGGATTGCTCAAGTGCCATTGAGGGCATAATCACAAAGTAAAAGGACTGCATAGGCAAGAATTTGTCTGGAGACTGTTACAGCCTAGAAAATAACACACAGCTTTCTATCCCAAACTGAGTTTAAAATACACAAAAATGAGTGTTTTCTTTAATTGCTTTATATCACCAAGAGTTTCATAACGTATTTTCAAGGTTTTATTTCATTACATCAATGAAGAATTATGTTTGTGTGGGTGTGTGGTTGTTTTTCTCTCATTTTGTCTTCCTAAGAATCATCTAGAGATGTATTTCTGATTTCTCCCACATTAAGGAGTCACTCCTAGAAGTTTTCATTGTATTTTTATTACATAGTGGTAGCTCTTCCTGCTTCTCATTCTAAATTTTTTGGCTCTTTTCCCCCAATCCCTGTAACTTTTTTTTTGAAAGGCTAATAGTGATGAGACTTTTTGTAAAGAGTCTCAGAAAGCTCTTTCTGTTACTGGGCATGCTACTAGCAGTCTGGACAGTTGCTGGACCCTGCTCAGAAGAAAGGGGTATAAACAAGAGACTGACCAAGACCTTGACCCGGAGAGGACTCATAAGAAGCAAGAAAAATTCTTTCAGATTAAAAGAAGGGTACATACATTGACTGGGAAAAAAAGATCTTTATTAACAAGGAGTCCAGAGTAAAATTGGGCAGGGAGAACTACTGAAAGCTCTAAAGAATAAACTTTGCCATCTACAAAAAAGCAAAACAACTTGCTAATACAGTGAAGCTTAATGAAAGAGTGAGAATATTGGTTTAATTTTTGTTGTTGTTTTGTTCCAGCTCCTCCCACACTAAGCAAGGAAAATGCGATACATATGTCAACATTACGTCCCCAGTTTCACCTTCTGATGATGCCCTGGAATGACAGACTGAGCGTATTTCCAAAGACCTTTTACAGAATAACTTTCAGAGCATAACATCCATTTTAATTACAGCTCTTACAGTGTTATAACAAGGACAATTTTCCTAACTTGAAATGTTACTGAGGAGGCCCTATTGGTGACTTTTTGTTCACCAACTGGGGTGGCTCTCCTGATCTTCTTTCACTGCAAGCCCTGATAAGCACTGTCCTGCAAGTTGCTGATTGATTCAGTTGAGTACAATCACAAACCAGCCCCGAAAACAAGTTAGAAATTGGTGTGATTTAAATGAGACCCACTAAAGAGAAAGGTAATGATAGATAGAAGACAAAGATAATAGTAGTTCTCCAACAATGTTACAAAAGGACTTAAAAACCATCAGGGTGATCATTCCTGAAGTAGTTTGCAGAGAGTCCACATCTGCATTACATCTGCTTATTGCAATACGAAGTGCTCATAAAGCTAATACTTTGCATTTTGACTAACTAATTGAAGAATCCCTTCATCCTTTAAGAATACATATTACAGCTTGATGCTATGTGCCTCATTAAATAACAGGTGCCTGGAGGACAGTTACTTAACAGAAACTCTTTTTTAATATCACCTCACTCTTAAATGAGAAAGTTTACACAATCTTAATGTGCCCAAATGCTATAATTCTATAAGAGCCTTTCATCTGCTAGTATGACAAATTGTTTATCGGCACATAATAATTTTAGCCTAAGTATGAACTGAGCCAGCTAGTTGACTGCATTTCCTCAGTATATCTAATCATATCTTTTTTTGAAAGTTGCATGTTTCATGATATGGCACTAATTGTTCTGAAATTGCTTCATTTTAATTGCTGGCATTTCTGTTTTAAGGTTAAATCAAACCCTGTTTCCATTAGTACAAATAGCGGCTGTGTAGAAGACAATAAGACATCTCACCTAAATTAGGTGAGAAAAAATTAACCCAAAGACAACACAATTATAACAAAATAAGTTTTATGAGATACTTTAGCTTCATATTGTATTACGATATACGAATTTTGCCTGATTTAGTGTGCCAGCTAAGCTTTATTATTATTATTATTATTCAGAAGTTAAATACATTAATAACAAAAAAAAAGATGCCAAGAATCTTACTGACCCCTTCTTGTATGCCTGGCTGAACAAAATAAATGAACAAAACCCATACATTGTAATAATGAAAGAACATTCTGATTGGTTTTATTTCTGTGCCATAGCCCAACTGAATTAAGATTTTCCCCTGCAGATACTGTGGAAGTGAAAGCATGTTTCCCACTTCTCTTGTAATGAAAAAATAAGTTATATAACAAAGAAAGGGAAGTAAGATTCTGAACAGTTTTTGATCTCTGGACTAGAAATGTTGAACATCCGGCAGTCACCCATAGTTCACACAGTGAGAACTTCCCTTGGAGTTATATTTTAACTATATTAGATCACTTCAATATCAGACCATTTTTGTTATATATTATGTTTAATGTGTGTACGTATATTTATAGTAGGTATTACAGTTGGCTGGAAATTTTTAGACATTTCTCCAAAACTTTTTACAGCCTATTACTCAGTTTAAGTGTGTTGTAGAAGAAAAACATGAAACAAAACATTTCAGAAAGATCATTGTTTTTTCAACCTCAGTGGAGTGAAATGTTTTGACTTTTTTCCCCACTATCTAGGATCTCTTTTTTTAAACAGTAAATTATTCAAAATAAACTGGAACTGATAAATTATGACATCAAAATGAAAAATTTTGGTAAAACGTTCAAGTGAAAATTAGCAAGAGTCTAGGGTGGTGCTCCTATTGTGTATGAAAGTGAGTGTAGTATTTTAAAACAGTCTGTAAAATGGAAAACAGCTTCAGCCTATGTTGTCTGAGAATACAAGACCCGAATCCAGTGTTAAGACTGGAGTGCATTGCAAAGCTCATTGAGGATAAGTGTTACACTTTCATAAGGCCAGAATGGGAAGAGAAGCATTTTGGGAGGAGTGAAAATATAAGGCCATCTACACAGAGCAATATCCTTGTTATTCACCTAATTTTCTTTCCCCTTCAAGAATAGCCTCTGATGAACTAAACATATTTAGTTATCCTTTGGACTTGTAGCGTTTCAAAGGAAAGAAAAAAGGAAAAGGAACAACTGGCAGTAGCTTCTAACTGGTTTCCCTGAGCATACAGGAACATAGGAGTATTTTCATTTCTGAGCTGGTCTTCCATAATCCAGTTACACTTCAGTGTCACACACTTCAGGCAGTATAGAAGCGCCTCCTGGAAACAATACGCAGAGGAGCTTCTGCATCTCCTTTTCCAGATGTTCAGGGTTTTTTCTAACACATTATGTTCCTTTCCACACCACAGAGAAGAATGAATGAATGCGGAGTGTTTAGTATTTCTTGCTACAGAATTGATTGCTTATTTCTGGATGTAGTGTGCCAGCCACATAATGAGGGGAAAAGATGCCCAGAAATCTGGCATATAAGAAAGTTCAGCTCACTGGTATAAATCGATGTATGTAAACTGAAGTGTTTTATTTAGCACATCACTGAAACATTGGAGAGGGGGAACATTTCTCAATTTTAGAGCTAAGACACAACCAATTGTAAATATTAGTCTCCTTTTACTTTGAGCCATTCATAATGGAAGGCATACAAGTCCGAAGGCAGAATAACATGGATTTGTTTGTTCATTTTTTTAGTCAAAAGATCACACACACACACACACACACACACACACACACACACACACACGGGGGGGGGGGGGGGGGAGGGGGCGGCAGAATCTTAACATGCTCCATTCTCTGTTTCCTTGCATTAAAAATGAATGTTCTCTCACTTTGGGGGCCAAGGGGATAAATCAGAGGGATGAATTCGACAATACACATAAACAGATTTCTAACTTCCACTTGGAAAGTGGCTCCCTGTGTGGAGGAGAACTAAAGCAATGTAAAACTTTAATGTGCACATGCTGGTGCCTTTCAGTAAAGTGCAGGTGAGAGCTGCCTTGCTAAGAATAATAGAAGGCTGGGGGTTCAGAAGTCATATTTAATCAAAATTAATGTCAGCATATGCTTTTAGCATGCAGGACATCTGAAAGATGGGGCAAAGTTCAAGCTATTTCTATTTCATTTGGGGGAGAAAAGGTGAGAGCACATTAGGCATAAAAAAAGGTTTACACATTTGGGTTATACATTGAACAGACACCACCCATGAACATGTTAACCTTATGCTGCTGTTCCCAAAGAGGGAGTCCATGAGAATCCTGCAAGAAAATAGCATGGAGAATATAGCTGAAAATGCAGGGTGTATGTCAATACTCTAGTTGTAATTGTGAGATAAACTTTCCCTCTTTCCCTATCTTTTTTTTTTTAATTTTGATTTAAAAGTATTAACTCACCAACTAGCACTAGAAGAGAATAAAAATTCATGGCAGTGTTATTTCAAATGCCATTATGGAACCAAAGGAAATTATATGTATTCTTAGGTTCCACTAAGCAAAAATAAATTCATGACAGCGTTCCATTTGTCAATCAAAATTAAGGACTCAAATGCTTTATGAGCATCTGCTTGACTTTTCAAATTGCTGCCCTTTTAGCATAGGGAAGGAACACTTTAGTAACACACTTAACTCTTTCATTGTTCACCTGCTTACGTATAAGCTAATTAAAAGTTGAAAAGGCCAGTCGTATACAACAATAATTTGCACACCTCTGTGGGGTCGCATATTGCTTGTTCCCAATACTACCATTTCGTCTTTGGCCCTGTGAAAGTCTGTGGTGGCTGATGGTAGGGTGTGCTCTTCTGAATTATTTGAAATATAGAAATGAGAAGGGATCAGTGGCACTGAGGTGAGGTACTGAATTGTTCAAAGTCTGTTTCAGAAAGGTAAAATGGTATTATTTGTTTTCAGCCATGCAACTTATGCAATATGCAGTAATTTTAGCAGAAATGGAGCTTTATAATGTAACAACTGTACTAGGTCAGACCAAAGGTGCATATTGCTCAGTTTCCTGCCTCCAAAAGCAGTTTAAACAAACACATTAGAAAGAAAGAGAAAGGGCAAGCATATATGATACCTCCTTATAACTCAGCTTGCTTCCGACTCCAACAACTTTCAGCACAGGAAACTGCCCGAGTCATTTAGGAGCCCATTTCTTTTGTAACCATGTGTGGCTCGCCATTAGTCAAATTGGTTTCTCCTCCATGAGCTTGTCCAGCCTGTCCTTGCACTCATTCACATAGACTTTAAGCCTCTGCAATAATCTTTGGCAGAGAGCACTGCCTGCTATCTGTTCAATTAGGAGCCACCTTCTTTGGTTGTTGCTTGTACTAGAGACAGAAAAATTTATTCACTCTCTCCATGACATGATGATTCTGCCTCCTGAATTCCTCCTTATCCCAGTTGGAGAGTCCCAGTTTACTTGGACAGTCCCAATACAAAAGCTGCTCTGCACCTTCAATCTTCCCTATTTTCCTTTCCTGAAGTTTTCCCGCTTCTACTACATCTTCGTTTTTAAGATGAGGGGACCACAACAGCACACACTATTTCAAGCTGGCAAAATCAAGTTCTCTGTTTTGCTGTCCAATTCTTTCCTAAGAATTTTCAAACTTTCACTTGTTTTTTTGATCTCAAAGTGTTTTTGATCATGGATCTGACATTTTCAGGAAACTATATGATATTTAATATCTGTAAATACACATTTTAAAAATCATCTCCACACTATGTTAAAATTTAGATTTGTTCGGAACATTCCATTACTCTACATTAGACAGCATGTCGTAAGACTGTCATAACATTTGAGCACCACATTATCAATGTATCTATCCTTACTAATCCCTCTCAGAGGGGGAACAAAAGGATATAGATACTAGGTGAGTCACACTGTTTGTAACAACATGCAAGATCAACATTGGATCTTTATTCTGCTGCCACGTAACTTGGATGAGGCATTTTATGTGCACAGCGGTTATTTCTTAGCCCATCTAGAACCTCATCAGGCTTGCCAATGCTTAGCAGCTAAATGGCTGTGTTACTTTTAAGTTTTATGGAGCTACGCAAATTATATGCTGCTGTGCCTGCTTCCCCCCCAAACAAGCAAGCAGTTCAAGGACAGCCTAGCAGGTCTGCAAAACAAAGCCAGGTTGTGATGTGCTTTTACACAGTATTTCAACATTTATAACAGCTGTCATTCAGCATGTGATAGATGGGAGATTATCCTCTCCTTCCAACAACCCAGACTACCTGAGCTCCCACCCTCAGCACTATAGTCAAATTATAAAGTGACGGACACAGTATCCTTCAAAGACTGCACACGTGAGATTTTCACCAAGCCATTTTTGACACAATATTACCCTGCCCCCCTATAGATCATCTTCCGTGCCACCCTTGGACTGCATGCCAAGGACAAGAATTGGGTGCTGAAATCACCCTGAGACAGCTATGTTTTGAGGGCTTTCAGAAAGTCTGCTTTCTGAAGACATGGGCTCTTTAATGAAATGTATTTACAACTCTGTGAACTTCAGAGCCCCAGTCATTGTCAAGACATGTTGTTTTAATTGCTACATAAAAATTTCACCTCATTCCTTCTAAATTAGCTAAAATCTTATTATCCTGTTGTTCTTATCAAATGCGATGCTTGCTTTCCCCTCAGAGCTTTCCACAGAATTTCCTGTAAAGGAAGGATATTCCATTGGGTTTTTTTTGTTTTGTTTTCTTCTCTTGGCCTTTCTCTCCTTTGCCATGGAGGCCTGAGGAGCAGTCCCTGGCACGCAGTCCCGGGAGAGGATTTTGTCTCCGTGAATCCAAGCAGAGGCTTCCTCTGTTGCCCAGAGGAAGGTGCACAACCTCCAGAAGGGGGTGAATTTTGAAACAGTCATTTTCAGCATTATGCTGTGCTGATTTCAAAGATTTCCTTGACATATTGCTAAAACTCCTATTTTTAGGCATTTAACCATCCCCATACAATCTATTCTTGTTTTTCACGACTGTTGATTCCAGCAGACACTGCAGCAGCTAAAACTGTAATACTTCGCACTGAATCAACCATAATCTTTTTGTCAGTCTAGCACAACACGCAAACTGTTAACCTCAAAGTCTCTTGTTCTATGCTCCAGTTATGAACTTTCTGGGATGAGGCCCATCCTTCCATTTGTGTGGCAACCCATACAGGGGACTGTGTTCAACTGTCGGGTGTCAGTATAGACACGAGATTAAACAGATGCAGGACGCATCTTGACAGCCATCTGCCAAACCAGGCTCTAAAACATATTTTTAAATAATTTGTTACTTATATTCATGCTTCTGAAATACATATTCTCAATTTTTCTTCAATTAAATAAAAAGCTTAGACTTTGGATCATAAGATGGTAGTCTTTTTTCCTCGAGTTTCCCTGCCTTTCTCTTTCCCCTCAACATCCTTGCAGTGATCTATACAAAGGTCAAGGAACTCAATCTTTTAATAAAGCAAGCATAAATATTTATTTCTCACCAGATTCATTAGTTTGCATCATTTTATCTGGGTATCTCCAAGTGAGCAAAGGAATTGTTATTTAACTTATCAGCTAGCTTTCTTTCATAAAAACACTGCTTTAAAATAAGGCATATTTCAGAAGTTTCATGCCGTGTTTAGTTTTCAATCTAATGCTAAAGTTTAACTGACATTACTAGAGCCATTCCAACATGAAGCTTTCATTTAACTGGATGTAGCAAAAAAATTTAATCTCTTTTTATCACCTGTAGTTCTTGTAAATAATCATAATTTAATTACTCTTGATTTACAGACAGGAGACATTACCACATGAAATCCTATGGTTACATTTCCAATTAACAACATTTTCTCCTGAAGCCCTAAAACGCTGCCTTTCAGGGCTTCACTATTCAAAATTCTAAACAGTTTATATTTCGCTCTAGAGCTGTATTGAAGACAATTTAATCATTCCTCATGTTAATGATATTAATTAATGTACATAAGAGTTTTTCCCTCCATGGCATCTTAAGCAATGGTTTGAGTGTTAATGTAAGTTTATATTTGAAATTAGCTAGCAGATCAACCAATAAAGCATTTTTATGAAGAGACAGTGCTTGCTGTCTCAGATTCCTTTTCTTTTACACAACTTTTAATTCCCCTGTAGTGCTTTCTTATGCAAGTTTTCTCTTTCCTAATCTACCAAACTGTCATTTATGATTAATCTTAAATTAATTTTATTACAGGCATCTCATGCCCCTGATAGAACAGCAGTTCAGTATTTCACAAAATCACTGACAGTTTGTACTCTGCTCTATGCCTCTCTCAAATTAAGTCCACTACATTCTTTTATTGGCAAGACAAAATTAAAAATGCCTCTTTATTTTAGATGGATTTTGATATGCATTACAGCTTTTAATGTTCTATTTGCTCACTTAATTGCTTCAAAATTCAGACTTTTCTGAGCTGAGCAAGCAATCTACAGTGAACCCAAATTTCATATTCTTAACATATATGAACTAATAGTTTAAGCCAGAGAAGGGATGGAACAAACATGGTTGAAGGGATGGGATGCAAAACGTGATCTGTATCACTTTGGTTTGGCAATGTCTTTAGGGCAATGGGAAGGGACCACTAAGGGGCCTTGAAATCACAGGCAGATGACTTGAGCTTCTGTTGCAGGACAGAGCACCCCACATCCATATGCCACCCTGGGGGTCCCCACGTTCTTAAGAAAGCCTTGAGAAGGCAAAATAGCTGTTTTTCCTCCTCCTGGGAACAAACAGCTCAGTACAAAACAGCCCAATCACAGAAAAATATTTAAGCTTGTTTTTCATCAAGGAGCCACCTTTCTTTGACAAAGACACTCTTAAAAAAAAAAAAAAAAAGGATGCTTTCCTTCCTATATTTGAAGTGCGTTGTCCAGTCTAAATAGCATCATATGCTAATAGGATGAGGAATTTTCTGAAAGGAGGAAAAAAAGCTGGCTCTGAAAGCAAATTTTGATATTTGCTTCTGCATATGAAACCCACTGATTAAAAGAAGCCAAACACACCACCACAGGTGATTTCAGTTCTAAAGGCAAGAATCCACAAGTCAGTGATTTCCTTAATGGAGGAGCTTTAACATTTCTTGTGGGAATATCAAGCACTTGAGCTCTATTTAAACAGAATGCCACTTACAGTTTAAGGAAAATTACTGTCGAATGAATAATGGCTGCTCAAGGCACATGTTATCTATTTCTGCAATTAGCAGAGAAATTCTGTTGTAGGATTCATTTAAAGCATCAATTTTACAGCCATAGGAAAGTAGCAATGTGTTTTAGTTGCTTTTGGCAGCCCCGCTGCGCTGTAGTTAAAGACCTGTCAGAGCTGCTGTTACAAGGCCTTATTTTGAAACTGTTGTAACTATGAGATACAAATTTCCTCCAGACAAAAGTCTGCATTGAAGACTGGGAATCTTGCAGAAAAGGAATCATTTAAAGGGGATTCTTCGTGTTAAAACCAAAAATCCAAAACTTAGGATGCAATAAATTAAGCAGATGTTCATATTCTTCCTTATACAGTGGATATTAGACATAATGACCAGACTCAGCTCCCATCTAAGATGAGCTATGGCCCATACACTCAGTTTATTGTCTCCCACCATGCCATATGCTAATAGTGCTGTATGCCTTAATACTCTGCTGAGAGGTCTTTCCATAGAGAATTTGAATAAGGAGCTGAAAGAGTATATCTGTATGTTGCAGCCAAGTATGGACACAGATCCCTGAAAACAATCCCCAGAAATACCGGCTTTTTGAAGTAGCAGTAAAAACATCTGTATCTCCACGACATCTGCTCTATTATGGCTGTTTTAGCCTAGAAAAGGGAACTGCCAGCATGTATGCACAGCATGTGCTTGCCGACAACCCTAGCCTTCACTGTGTTCTTGAAAATGCATTAGGTTTGAAAACCTCTTATCTGTTACTGACTTACATAAATGAAAAGAAAAAAATTCAAACCTAATGGACCTCACAACCAATTTTCAGGACAGAGGAAAAAAATGCCCAGGGACTTGTCAGAAGATGCAGTTACCAATCTAAGATGCCACAGCAGTATGCTGTGCTATGTCTAAACTTCTGACTCTGGATAGCAGCTCAACACCACGTTTCTCCCTTGCTCCTCCATAGCATCTCCAGAACCAGCCCCACAAGACAGGTGTCAGTGTTTTTCCACCACATCCCTCATCTGGCTGACTCAAAGACCAAAGAGCCAGGATGCACTGCTGTCACATCAAATCAAAGCCACAATGAAAATCTGGTCTACTAATGCAAAGATTCTACCTAAAAAGCAACCTTTCCCTGAACAGAAAGTTTGGAGGAATCTTCCTACTTTTTTTGCATGTTTATATGTTTAGAGACTTACTGAGCAAGGTGGTCTCTCTGGCTTTACCATAAGTTAGGATACAGATATTAGCTTTCAAGTGCAGCTTGCAAATACTACTATTCGCAATTTATTGGCATTTAGTACCTGTCTTTAACATACCTAACTAGTCCATACCAAACACTGCACTGTCTGGGAATACTGTCCAGACTACAATGTCTTCTATGCGCTAGTCCGGATGGAAGAAGAATGCATTTAACTTGACATTAAATATAATAAATAAACCTTAAAAAATGTACAGAAAACAAACTAAGCTGATTGTAGTCAGGGTCTCCCTGCTATCAGAACAGAAGACTTCCTCCGAAGTCGTACTCTGCGTACTGATGTACTGTATTTATTGTGTAATCTGGCTGACCCTTTTATCCAGTGCTCAGTGAATCACACACACTTGTGCTTTCTTACTGTGGTCGCTGAATTGGTGTTAGCACACACTGTGCAAGGCATTTGATGGGATGGAACGCATTTGTGAGAGGCAAAGTGAGCACTGGGCACAGAGGAGAGTCTGCAGCTGCATGTTTGTGCAACATCTTAGACATTAATAAGATGTGATGTGACTTTCCCTGGGAGAAAGTCTGCTACAATGCAATGTTCCCATCTTATTAACTAACATTATATAGTATTAGATTTTCTTAAATGATGTTCACCGGCTTGGCATCAAACATTGTCTCATATTAACTTCAATACAAATCAGATATACAGTAAGAAGAAAAATTTAAATGGTACATTTTGTCCTCTTTAAACTGAATTTCTAACATTATTCATGTCATGTTTCCTGTTCTACAGTGTTGTAGCATATTCCAGGTGAACAAGCAAGATAAAAATCAATAGCAAAATCTTTGTATATATTCCATACACACATTCAAGTGGAATTCCCCCTCCCCCATAGAAGAAAGAAAAAAATACTTGCTGTTATCATACTAATTGACTTAGAAACCCTTGCTTGTAGAGTCCAACATAATATTAAAGTTTAAAACATTATTTGTCACTTATCCTATAACTTGCACATTTATGCCACATCCTTGATAGTTGAACTTGGCATATTCTCAAGGTAGAAGAAAAAGAAGGTATATCAGGAGAGGGATTCAGCCCTGAGGCAGCAGAGACAGTAATTGTAAATTTGAGTGCTCTAACATGTTTTAGTTCATCTAGTAGAGACCTGGGAAGAGAATATAGACACTGAAACAACCATAACTGTCTTTTAACAATCTCATCCCTGCAGTGAAGGTGAAAACTAAACCGTCTTTTCTCTCATGGTACAAGTGTCCTGATTCCAGCCTTGCTTATAGATTCCTCATGAGAAGAGACATTTAATAAATTGACTACAAATTCATTTGAATTTGAAGTCACCTTTTTTTCCCTCTTCCCGTTCCTCAGAGTGGGGAAAATAACCTTGGAGACTTGACTGTGTGCAGGTGATGTGGGGGATGTCCAGGGTGTAAATTTGCATTCTCTAGCGTTCCCTAAATGTTTACCTTAGGCCATACATGCCCTTCTTCCCTGCTATCGCTGGTATAAGACTGAGCTGTAATAACAACTGCAGAGCTCTGTACAAATCACACATAAATGATGGCTACTCAGGCCAGCATGCATTTTTCTCTGATACCCAGGAGCAAATGAAGTATTGCTTCTGGAAGTGCCCAGCAGAGAAAACCTCTGGGGGCTGGAGACCTCACACAAGTCCTTCACCTCAAAGCAAACCCTGCCTGCAAAAATCTGTGTGTCAGCACACAGGGAGGCCCTGTACACATACACAAGCTTCCTTTGCACAGGTCAGTGTTACAGCACCTGCATGAAAACCAAGCGAATACAGAAGGAATCAGAGAAGGTGGGAGAGGGGGAGATTAATACATCTGTAGGGTCAAAGTTTATGTTGTTGAAATCCCTTGACTGAATAGTTTCAGATAATGAAATTGCTTTAAACCTTGTTTTTTGTGGGTTAATAATGGTGGATATATACTGTTGCAGTTTTGCTTCTGAATATGTATTTTTGCTAACAGGATTGGTTTGTTAATTCTGCCACACACACACACACACACACCCCAGCAATGAGTTGATATACACTGTCAGATTTAGCTTCAGAATTAGCTGGAAAATGTACTTGTCAGATTGACTGTGTACTTGTTTCAAAGATATTTACTTATTTTATCACTGAAGGAGACAAAATTAACTATTGCAACTGAGGCATTAGTTGCAATTTTGACTCTGACCCTAGATTTTTATTTGCTGCAGGGTCACAAGCTGATCAGAAAAACAACTTCACTGAAGTGTGAATTTGAAGACGTACGAAGTGACATCTGTTTCTGCCTAGAGCCCTCCAAGCGTCCCCATTCTTTTACTCAGTGAAATCTTTCCAGTCCAGCAAATTTGAACAGCATTAAAAAAATGTATTCATCATCGACAAGTGTTTCTATTTACAGTATAGCTTTCAAGGACTGACAGGTATGTCTTAGTGTGCTAATTTATCCTATTTCCATGCAAAGCTGCACACTGCTGCTTGGTGCTGTGTCAGGTTGGGAACTGAAAGCACACTACATCCAGTTAGTTACTGAGTTTTGACATGGAGCCATCCATATCAGCTCAGCTTACGGACCAGGGTCTTGGAGTATCTCTTCTTCTAAGCGCCAAATAGGGCCTGACCTTGGGGCCTTTGTGATTTGTACATGCCTGCTCCAAAAGCAGTAACCAGCCAGGCTTCAACCGAAATCCGGTTCTTGCAGAAGAAAGTTTCAGGAAACAATCTCAAAACTCTTGCTTTGATATAAAAGCAACTTGACTCCTTGGTGCTTGGAGTTCATGAACCCCACTGGCAATTTTATAAAAGATTTCCAAAATTGCCTAAGATAACCAGCTTTCTAGGAAACACGACAGGATGCAGAGTTTAAAATACTTAGTTCTCTGTATCTTCACTGACAATAAAACAGATTAGCATTCTCTCCATGGAAAAGAAATATATAAAGCATATGCTTTTCTATTCTTAAAATGATAAGGTAGGAATGAATTCTTCTGTTAGGGTTAGACAGATGAACTCTTGCTGAATTTCATTATATTGTTATTATAACAGTTGCTGGAGAAGGCACAACTTTCCTGTCTATCCTGGCTGTGTCTCAGACACAATCAGGTCACCTTTTGTTACAGACCCATTCTGCCCATTACTTGTCTCCATTTCTCTTCTCTGTAATCCATAATATGCACCTTCTCTCTCTGGCAGGTACTGCAAAATGGAGGACATACAATACAGAGCAAGGATTTCTTGCATGCATACTTTTAACATGGTCATGGCATATACTTAGTAATTCATCTTGTCAGACACAGGTAAGTTTGTTCATGAACTCTGCTCTAAGATTTGTGGATGCCCTCTAGCTCAGCACCACTTTTTGCCACAATAGCTGCTCTGTGAACACAATATTCCAATGAGATTGATGTTCAGTATCCACAATTCAGGACAAGGACATTATTTTACTCTAAAGCAGCAGGAAGCATTGACCCTTCCTGCGGCCAGTGACAGTATCCCTGAAAGAAAAGACCATTCTTTGATAATAACCAAGGTTACTAAGGTGATCTTTTCAGCATTTGTTTTTGCACTTCCTGGTCTTTTTGTATACCCCATCATAAGTTTTCACCTATCATTTCTCTTCCTCCTGTCTTCTGCCTTCTTTGCTTTTTTAGCACGATAAGGATATGAGCACAGAGTACATTTTACTGCTAGCAAGCAGTTCTGCACAGATTCTGCAGTAAAATCCCAAAGTAAGTTTTCATCTCCGTCATGGTATATGTTGTTCTTAGCAACCTTGTCTGAGAGGCACTGTGTAAAAATAAACCACGATGTATGACATGAGACCTCAATACATTTGCAGAGGAGCAGTACCACCCTCTAGCACATGATTTCGTCCTTTGTTTTCCAAAGGCAATCAATCACACGTCAAAGAAAAGCCTCCCACCTTCCTTGATTTTGTCCTTCATAGAATATATTAGTTAAATCTTCTACTTTGACAACCAAAGGGAAATCTCAGGCTGAAATGGTGTGCCCAACTGAAACACAAATATGTTATACCCTTTTAATCCTATAATGTTTATCTCCTTCACCACCTTTGGGGTGTACAGACTTTCAGCATCATCAAAGTCCCAAGCCCTCTCTCCCCCATTTCCCCATTATAATCCCATAAATAAACATCTGAAGAACAAAAAAAGGACTAGTTTGTGACTGGGGGGGAGAGGGGGGAGGAGGATGGGTTCCTGGGTGACTTTTGAAAGGACACTACTAAGCTAATCACTCGCCTTGCACATGTGTGTCCATCTTTTTGGGCTTGCCAAAAGTTTCTTTTATTTTGTGTGCTTTCATTTTGTGTCAGATTAACCCAATGAAGAGACTTGACAGCCAGATTCAGATCCAGAACAGGCTTGTTTCACAGCCTGCAACCTCAAATTATTTCCAGGCTTTTTCATATGTCAGCCTTTGTAAACATGCATGGAGATAACAGCAAATACCAGAGTTCTGACTGAGCTAGCATTGCAGATCAGCACAGCTTCTTGAAATGTTCATGGTTAAGGTATACTAATAATGCAACTACATCTCCCCTCTCTTCCCCCCGCACCTGACAAAATTGGTTTAATGCCTTCCAAGATGTGAAAAAATAACAGAGAAAAGACATTCCACCATGATCACCAGCATGAAGCACTGATACTTTAATATAAAATATTATAAAAGGCTGGTGAAGCATATTTGACAAACATGAAATACAGGGAATTTCAAGTAGCAATTAGTGTTTCCAAGCTTTTCTGTACCCTTTGTCTTTCACACAGATTTCCTCCAAAATTGTGGTTCAAACTTAGTCATTTCAGACACCGTATAGAGACTGTGTTTAAATGTATATGCTGTGAGAGCTAATTAAGGGACTACGCCTGCTGCTAGTATTTGGCTATTTTCAACCCAAATTCACTTACTTCCATTTCTGTGAGTTAAGCAGGGAAAAACAAGAACAAAGCAGAAAAGTTCATCTTCCAGATATACACTCTCAGCTGAGTGACCTTTGGATTAGGCCCTATTTTTTTTTCCTGAGAAATCAATCATTTGTCACAGATAATTCTAAATGTACAGTTATACTGCCATAAGACATCTGAATCATCTTCTGTCATTCATAGATTTGGTAAAGCAGCAGATCCAAGCTGAGAATTAAAACAATAGTGCCAACTGCCTCTTGGCTGATTTGCACCAAAAGCCCATTTGCAGTAATTGAAAAGTTTGTATCTGGAATTTCTTACTTAATAAATCATAATACTAACATTAAGTTCTAGCAAAGCGCTTCAGAGACTGTTCACTTGCGTGCATGCGCACGCACACACAGTCATATGGAGTCGCCTGTGACTGACTCAAAGAAAGAGTCAGGAAAACCAGAACTGCAGTTGCACAGTGAAATATCATTTAACATTGCATTACATTTCCTGCAATACATTCAGGAAGAAGTGCAACCTAAAGCCATATGTTCAAATAGCTCTTGCAGTCTAATATTTCTCCCCTATTATGAATCATAAGCCAAACCATTCCCAGAAAAGAGGAGAAACAAGATGTCATTTACTAAGTAATCTAAGATCTTCAGCCACGTTCCTTCCCAACAAGCCTAAGAACTTGATGATTAGCCACCACTGAAGAAAAATACATTAGACCAAAAACAACTACTTCATACACATTGTTCATTAACTAAATGGAAAGAAACTTTAAATATGGTATTCTCTCAGCATTTAACACTACTACCAAATGCTAAAGAAAAATCAAATAAGGAAGCTGAGCTACTGAGTTAAAGTGTGTATTTCTGAACAAAACATTAAAACTTTGAAAGCTTTAGTTCTCCTGGGCATATTTTCATCATTTTCCAAATTATCAAAATAAGAAGTGTTACATAGTTCTGTTGGGAAATTCAGTACCAACTGTGTGGTGTGTTTTTCCTGTTTAAAATCTTCAGCACCCCACCAAGGGCTGAAGTGTTAGCAAACCCCAGAAACAATGTCACAGTAAGCTCCTGCTTGATTAAAAATCAGAACGCTTTGGCTGAAAAGTCAGTTTAAATATATGTATAAACAGGATGGCTGGGCAAGATTTAAATTAGTCTCTAATTTCCAAAATGTTTATTCTCACTGAGGCCAAATCTTTTTCAAATAAAGGTAGCACTTAAAAGTGAATAGTCAAGAGCTATAATAAATGAAGTGTTCCAGGTTTTATAGACAGAAGCAGAATGTATATACAGTAAAGCTGAATTTGTATTCTTGCTCTAAACACTTGTCTTCAGCACTTGTCTCCATTTGAATGGCATTAAATTGGAATCTGGTACGTCAGTCCAGATGTCTGTGGTTGTTCCATTATTTTGAAGAGAAATGATTAGGAGATGTTTGAAAAGGTTGTGCATTTAAGAAAGCAAAGTGTACAAATGGATGCAATTTTAGACTTTTTGCAAACACAAGACTGGAGAGAGAAAAGATCATTAAACTTAGGAATTTACTAATTCCTGAGCTGTATTAACAAGAAATCCTTCCCTGGCATTTTGAAATGCCGCCATAAGTTAAAATATATAAAGTGGAAAGAAAAAGTTAATATCATGCACATTCATAGTTATCCTTACTTAGCTTTGTGAATCTCTAATGCCCTTTTCCCTTCAATGGAAATCAACATCGTCACAACAGCCTCAAACTGAGTTCATGCTAAGCCAGAGAGGTGACAGACTACGTTCATGTCAACAGGACACCATCATATTCAGTGAGGGTCTTGCGACAGCAGTGCAAAGTCCAAATATTATTGAGAAATGATAAAAATTAATCTCCTGAAAGATAATTTTGCAATGGCTTGAGTCCAAATCCACAGGGGCTGTATCATATCATTCATGTTTGTATTTCACTGTAAGCCTAGAAAGCCTTGTGATGTTACACTTACAATAAAGCATCTTCTGAGCTGGTCTTTTGCTAAGCTTTTGTTCTCAAACATATTAAAAATCAAAGCCAAGACTCAAGTGCAAGCCAAATAGAGCTGAATGGAGCACTTAAAGTTGAAAATTATAGAATGACTCCCTTCTGAGGCTAATACATCGCGTTTCTCAGAGCAGTCCCAGGTGGAGAGCTTCCTTACCATGGCCACACTGTATTGGAGCCCAGAAGGTTGATTCACATACTTTCCAGTATCACCTAAGTCTGGAAGTACTTTATGGACTACAGGGTCCTCCCAGTCTTAAATTACAGAGCACTTCAGTACCTCAACTCATGTGCTCTGTATCAGCCTCCTGGGGCTAAGTACCATTGGGATGCCTGCATTAGCAGGCCAAAGAAACTGTTTCCCAGTCACAACAGTATTCAAACACATGCCTAGTTATGAGGTTAAAGTTTACAAAAGTGTAATAGCACTTGAGCATGTAGTTAAGTTTTAACATACTCAAGTACTTCCCTTGATAGACATGTATCCCTGAAGCAGGGCTGCACACAGACAGAGAACTCGCACTCTGGGGTCATTTGGAAGAATTTCAGTTTGAGTTTTAACATCACATCACGACTCTGTGGTAAAGGCAAGGCTGGACCTGTGTCTTCCACGGAGGAAGCTATAGGTAGTGCAGACCTAAGAATATAATTGACCAATTGCATGTACCATTACTCAAGAGTAATCTTACCAGTATTTAAGAGGAATTAAATTGTTCTGAAAACATCTGAACCTATGTCTCCCATGCTTTGGAATGTAACAAGTTCATCTATTATACCTATTTCTTTTCAGTCGCCTAAACATGAAAATTGTTTGTGAGCTATTCACTAGGAAGTATACTCCAAGAAGAGCAGAACTTATTCTTTTTCCCTATGGAGAAGAGTAAGAAAAATTGATTTTTTTTTTTCTTCCCTGGAGTAAACCAAGAAGTTGTGACAAGGGTGACGCATAGGGGGCACATATCAGCAGTAACATGGTACAGTTTTCAGTCCCAGTTCTGTTTTAGCCACATTTTGTAAAGGTTTATGAGAAAATTATGTCTCTATTAGCTCCTCTCTTCTTTATTAACATGCAAAAAATGAGAAAGGGAGCAGATCCATAACAGGAAATATCAAACAAACTATCACTTCTAACTTTGACAAAAAACTCATATGAGATTGTTAATTTAGACTTTCCTGGGTCAAAAAGACCAAAATGTTCATCGCAATGATTTGTGGCAGTCAAATAGGCCCCAGCATACAAACTGGATGTTAACAAAAATAATGACAATAGGCCTAAATTCTCAGGTTTTATTCCAATGTTCACCAAGCTAACTCTGTACCGCTTAAGAGACTTACATCCTAATGTATAGTAGCATCACCTCAATGCAGGTGATTTATCCTTCTTTCACTTGTTTTGCCTACTACATACACCCTCATGCTTCTGAATATCCCGTCAGAAGCAATCTTTTGCAAGTGTTTCGTCTTGGTTAGCTTGCTCTCCACCAAATACAGTGAAAGAGCAGTCTGGAAGAACACAGATGCAACTTGCCCTTCTTGTGACAGATGACTATTGCAGAAATCTCACGTTTGCAGCATTGCCAGAGGATTCTTTTTAGCAACAATACGAAGGTCTAGTCATTGCCTCCCAAAATAACACAGTGATATTGTATATTTTTTAAAAGAACAGAGACTGCACAAATATAGCAAAGCAAAAAATATATTTTTTAATGTTATTAACTCTAATCACTGTTACAATAATCTTTTGTATGTATTGCATTATCATACTCAAAAATGAATAATAAGGTATCTAAAGTTAATACTAAGCAAGCAGTAGTCTAGCCCAGTACTTAGATTCTAGGACAAGTAAGAATATTTTCCTAATACGCTATTGCAGAACACCAATGTCTAAGCAGTCCTGCTGCTTTACATCCATATTCACTACAGGCAAAGGGAATAAGAAGAAAATATTTGTATCTAGTCTTTCCAAAAACTTAAGACTGAAGTCATGTTGCAGATGAAGGAGAGGAAATAGGCTTTTAATTCTTTAATTCATTTCAATAGCCTCTTCAACACCAGTCATCTACTTATGTATGGGCCTTCAGCAAAGTCAAAGGAATTTGTCTGTCCCTCCAGCACATACTCCACAATGAAAAGGCAGCACTCAGCAGAGCAGGTCAGCACTGCCAGTCTCTTGAAATTACATCCCGCAATAATTAGCAGTTTTAAGCCTGTCAGTGCAGCTTTCTTCAAAAGGATGAAAAACAGAAGACCTCTATTTGGATAGATTGGTCCTATATAGTTTATGACAGTCTATATACTGAATCAAAAATGTGGTCTCCATCAAGTTTGAAATATTGAGTAGAACAGTATTCTATGGCCATTTCCTAGGAAGGACTTTAAAACCATGATAAGCATTCATTCTCTAATACAACTTACTTCTAATTAAGACCTTAAAAATATATATCTTCTCATAAATCAGATATTTTAAAATTAGGTTAAGCCTGACTGCTGTGTAATAAGTATTATAAAATTTTGAGCTGAAAAATGGATCTTCAAATTAAGGTCTGACTGTTCGCACTCTATCCCACCCTCTACCCTTTCCCAAAATACAAGCAATTACAAAGATATATCATTCTACTTTAGTCAGCATTTGCTGGAAAGATACTTTTCCGCTTTGTTTTGATAAGAACTTCTCCAAATGGTTCATATTAACCCCAGAACTGCTCTGAACTTTGTGTGTTTATTTATATGAGCTCAAGTTAATTTGTTCACTGAAAGCACTGGCTGAAAGACAGCTTTAGTGGTAAGGCTGGAGTCAGGCAGCCACATGAAAGAATCCATTATTTTTCTGTTTTGTATTAAAGGTCCTCCACAGTATCCTCAGAAGTAAATATTCTTCACATGTCAATAAGAGAAGTAGCATTGGACCACAACAGCAATAACTTTAAAAGAAAGCTCACCTTGCTGTGTTCTGCAGGATGAGAGATTTACCTAGTTACCTTGCAGAACTGACATTTCTGTTCATCTCTCTCCCTCTTCCTCCCTGCCCAATTCCTGCACGGATATAGCATCAATAGCTTTAAAAGGATTTAAAGTATGTTGGTACGTTTTCTCCAAAGAAACTGTTGTACAAAACACACCAAACACTCCAGAGATCCTGTCTTTTCTTCCAAAGCATCACAGTTAAAGACAGAGTTTCTCTTCAGATCAAGACAACGCAAGATAATCCATATAGCAAACTATACAAACATGTGTTTCAAAGAGCAGCAGAACTTGTAGAAGCTTCATCTAAGCCCAACTGAATAATGAAAGTCTGCCCAAAATCTGGCCTGTGGAAGACAGATGGAAAAAAAAAGTCTGAGATTTCCAACTACTCTTCCTACAGACTGCCAAGAAAAAAAAATTACCTTTTAAGTTTCCTATTTATGGTCAGAGGTCAAGATTAACAGATTTCATTTTGTTTCCTGATAAAGCTTGTGCTTTTCTATGCTTTCAATGGAAGTTCTCAAAGCAAACAAACACTAAGGTGGCATTCTTGAACTACATACGTGACTCAAAGGTAGCCAGGTTCAAGTATTCTCTGGTACTAGCAGAAGTGGGTAGCACTGCAGGAACACCTCGGTTCTTAAGAGCAAGATTTTACTATTAATTACACCCTGGCCAAGCTGCTCTCAGAGTGAAAATTAATATACAGAGTCACAGATTTTGTCTTCCTGCACCAGCAATCACCAGTGTAATCGATCAGTTTAGGATTTGATCCACAGAGTAATCCAGAGCATGAGGATTTAGCATGTATTATGCCAGACAAGCCACCATCAACAATGTCGTATGTAGTCCTCTGAGAAGTCATCTTAGAACAGAGCCGCAGTAACACAAGGCGTTCATAACCCTCCTTGTTTGTACTGTGCTTGTCATGGGAGAATAACAGCAAATCATATAACCAAAGTCATAGCAAAGTAGGAATGCAGTGTAAAAATCACCTATTTTGCCTTTCCCAAGGGGTGTCTCTCTTCTCCCTGCAACCCATCTTCCTGAATCCCTCCTGTCTGCAAGAGCAGAGACACGAATATTTGCAGCTGTGTACAGATCAGTAGAAACAGCTCATGCTCTTGAGAGCTTCCAGATTTTGCAATGACTCATACTTTGATGATTTCAAAAAAATCTCTATTTTTTCTAGTTTATTCTCTTCTGAGCTATTATACATACAAAATAACTAGAACATAAGAGATCACGGCACAAGAAAAACGTCTGAGCACAAACTTTGTTCTTTTGGCCTTCATTGCAAGAAAGGGCTGTTTTCAGAATTGATTAGTTATGAGTGTACCATGTGGAGTACCTTGAAAAAGTACATTTTTCCATTACTCAGCACTTTCAAAAAATGAACCAGGTTTGGGTTTATAATCAAAACTTACTGTACAAGCAAAATATTAAAAATTTCATACAATATTTTTAGAACAATTTTGCGGGGTTTTGCCTGAAGAAAGGACTGGTTCAAACAAACTGATTTTTCTTATGCAAGACCCAATCAACTCTAATTTAAACTTAAATGCAATTAATAAGTGACAATAGAATGACAGGAAGTACAAGCAAATAAAAAATACAGAATTGTTTTTCTTTAAGACTCATTTAAGAAAATATGTAAGCACCATCAATCTTAAGCTACAGGTAAAAATGCTTTACTTCAATAAGAATCTGCCCAAAGAAAATAAAAGTAGAATACTAACTAGGGAAAATTCCATCCTCAGATAACTATAACAATAATTGCTAAGCCATCGATTGTAAGGGCAAGATCACTGAACTTCAGAAAGATTTTTCCTTAACGTACAAGTTTTATATCTCCCTCAAACTTTTAAGGTAGGTCAATGACAAAAACTTCAGGATTATTTAACTGATTCTAAATTCCTGGTTTTCTGATTCGGAGTCCCTAAAATAATTTTTGTTTTTTTCTACCAGCTAACTATCATGAATGCTTTTCCTGTTATTACTTGACTGTCAGATTTTAATGATTCCTTTGGTTTCATTTTGAAACAGAGGTATATTAAAATATTAAATTAACGGAGGGAGTATTTTGGTCTGTAAACTGTCCAAACTGGGATTTTTAATCCTTGTGTTTTGTGCTGCAGCATATGCTCACACTGAAGGGGGATAAAGCCCAGAAATTGTTCTTTTACTGAAACTATTCAAAGCGCATCTGGCTTTGTATATTTGTAGCTGTAGAACAAGTGCCAATGGACTGGCAATGGTGAAGAAAATGAAACCCTCATATACTAATCACAGGTAATGGACAGTTCTTCAGGTGACAATATCCCCAATTACGGATTTGTAAACTCAGGAATGGCACTGAATGTCACCCCACACTGCTCAGGCTTATGATCAACTACCGAACACATTTTAACTAGGAAAAAAAGCACAGAATGTTTTGAAATGCAAATTCAGATCCCGTATTTTCCTTCTATACACACTATTTAATCTCTCAGAAATGTCTGAATAAAACCACAAAACATCACAGCCCTGCTTAATTTCAAAGCACCAAATTCCTTTAATTTAAAAAGCAGCTCAATTGTTATTTGTTTATGGGGAAGCTACAAAGATGCACATTATAACTGCTCACTGAATAAGTTCCAAGCATATAATTTTGTTTCTATACTTCAAAATGATGAGTAGCCCTTTCTAGCTGTGGAGAATGTATTACTATTTAGTGAATATTCTCCTTGTTCAGTATTCCCTTTTCTAGCATTTACTTAATAACAGCTAGTTAGATTCAGCTTAGTCGTGGGTTGCATTTTTTATGATTATAACTGCTCAATTCCATGCCAGCTTGCAGCAAATGTGCTCATATACCATAGATAATTATGTGTGATTTTCTCCTTTAATGAAAGATAAATAATTTGGCAGTCCTGCCTCATGTATTTTTCTATTTCAATACAACTCATTGTTTGGAATGGGTCTTTTTTTTGGTGTGGATTTGCAAGCAGAATGAAACCTGTTTCTTAAATCAGTTACGTAGCTTTTAATGTAAGGTACTGCTATTTGTATTAGAGATTTGCATATGACCATTAAACACTAATATTACATTATGATTTGATCATAACGATGTAGCTCTTTGTTTACAAACTAATTTGCTATATAGGCAGAACATTTTCAAAAGAAAGAACAAGACGTACATTTATAGTAACCAAATAGAATAAAAAGCACTACTCAGTTCTAATTTCCATTAGGCCTTCTTTCTTCTTGTCAACAAGGTTTAATGCAAAGAAACACAAGTCAGGGCAGGACAAGACTAAACAAGGACAGAAAAATTTGTGTAATAATTACCATTTTCAAATCAAATAGTTTTTCAAGATGTCACAATAGCTTCACAAATCTCAGGTAAAATCATTGCTACAGTTCTGGAAAATACAAAGGAATGTTTGACAACAAAGAAAACCATTAACAAGCTGATACTTGTAGATAAATACTGGAGCCATAACAGCAATCATCACTTCTAATTTTTTAATTGCTGGGAGGAAATTTAATAATCTGCCAGGAAAGCCAGACAGTTCTACTCCAGCGTCCTCCAGTGACCACAAATGATGCACAAAGATGTTGAGAGCCACCCAGAACACACAGAGGAGAAAAGATAGTGAGCAGCTTGGCAGCCTCGGTTTGTGCACTCCAGCAATTATCAGCCTACAATTCTTTGACCATTGGAAGAGACATTTATGCAGGAAAAACAAATACTGAAAGAAGGGGAAGAGAGAAGGGAAGCAAATGAAGTTCCAATTCATCTTTTACTTAATAATCCTTGCTAAGATAAATTCAGTAAGAACATCGGGCTCCAGTCGAAAGCGAAATTGTCACCATTAAGGAGTAATACAAGAATATGAAAATGCTAAAACCAAGAAATTAGCTATCTGCAAGGAAAATTCATTTGAGAGGAAATGGCAAAGTTTAATCTAAAAACTCGCCTACTTGGAAACCCCCATGAGTGCAGTCTATTTTGTGTTGGCTGCTTGCTTTTCTTTAGTCTGTAGCAACTGTAGCAGGTATCAGAACATTTCTGGCAGCAAAAGAAACAAGTCTACAGGTGACAGAGTGGATATGCAGCTGAATAAACCATTGGATTAGAGCACTGCTGTGCAATAGCTTTTGTACATTAAGTCAAGCTGTGTTGCTCAGACTAGGAAAAGGAAATTCCAGACGTGAAGCTGCCTAGGGCCACCACTGGAGTAAAACATTTAAGTACGAGAAGGTCAAGGAAGAGTCAGTGAAACAAAAGCAGGAGTAACAGCTGAGTACTTGACCAACTAATGTCCTGCTAAGCTAAAACTCCTTGGCCTGGGTAGGCAAGTTTAAAGACGAATTTCAAGCAGTGCAAGACAATGAGATCTGGCCGCGTGAGGGAGAAAATAATTAAGTCTACAAGCCAAATTAGAATTAAAATCAGCATTTCTTTGCCAACAGCCAAGATTAGGTCTGTCTGAAGAAAACCTGTATCTATTCTAAGTATGCTTTGTAAGCAAGACATGGCTGCATAGCATGTTATACAGGAGGAGGTATATGAAATGGTTAACAGTTGCTCTGTGTCAGGCACCAAGCCTAGCACTGTCCAGGGTGCATTTCAAACTGCACTGAAGAATGAGCACAGGTAAATTCCCTGTATGCCAACTCTAGAGTTAAATAACTTACTCCAGTAAAATAAAGTAAATAGAGACTCTTAATTCTAATACAGTATTTGGAAGATCATACCTGTTCAGAATAACAGGCACGTGATAAAGACATCATGCAAATCCTATAGTATGTTTTACATATTAGACTTTGGGAGATCATATACTGACTTCATATGTGAAGGAGAGGAGTCACTCTCACAGGAGAGTGACTCATATTACAATCCATGTGTCTCTAACATACCTGAATATACTGTTTATCTACAATACATGGAGCATACATGTCCTTTCAGCACAAGCATTTTGAGCATTTATAAATGAACAGAAGATACTAACATTTCTTCACTACTATTTATAGTTTGTTGGGAAATAATTGGAAAAAGTAGAAAGCTAGTAGCAAAAGCTCTCCTGGGGGCGCAGAAGAACATTAAGCCATCAGGTTATTACAGAACTCATTAGTATTAGCTAAACCTCAGGAAAAATAGATAGACCATCGATGAACCAAATAGCTAAGAACGAGAGAAATGGGAGATGGGGATAGGGAGTAAAAAGTTAGAGATTTGCATTTTGGGACCTACTGTCTCCAGCAATTTTGCTTCTCCCCCATGTAATAAAAGTGAATCTCTTTATAATCACAAATGCTTTCTTGCTGCCCTGAAGTCTGGAATACTTTTAAAGAAAGGCTCATTACATTCACTTCACTGTCCTCTGCAAGACTGATGCTGTAGCTTGCTTCAGGAAGCTAGAACTCTAGTATTGCACAAGTTGCTATTTCACTGGTGTCAGTATGTTACACTCCATTAGACTAAAGTTTCTTATAAAGTCATCATTCTGTTTGTGTAAAAAGTTTACCACATTTCTTTAAAATGTGCCCTTTAAAATCATTGCAAAGTCTTAATATATCTGAGACTGAAATTAGGACTAAGGAATTACAGGAAAAGATCTAAGAACATGTCGGATTTGTTTTGTCTTAGGTTTGAGATATCAGCCTGACAATGAAGGATGGGCAGATACAGTCTCTTAACTGTGCTTGTAAGCAGAAGTAGGTCATCACAGTAGGTTGCTGTTATCACAAGCAGAAATACAGACCCAGCATACAGTACCAGAGCACAGGCAAATAAATCCACCATTTTCACATTTCTCTTTAAACATTATTATTAGTCATACAACAGCATAAACATGTATAGTCTTCATTGAAAAAAGAAGACGTTTTTCCCAATCTGAGAAGATTAGAGAAGAAATGAAAGGCCAAAAACTAGAAAGGGGAAAATCTGAAAGATATGGAGAGAGAAGAAAGTAGGGATGGAAAACAATGCTTCCTACTGCTATTGTGCTCTGCTCTTGTAAACCTCAGCCACTTGCCCAGCTGACACACACCTATGTCTTGCTACAAGCATATTTTTCCACACAGCTTATCATTCACATTAGAAATCTTATCACTCAAACAATTTTACTCCTCTCCTCCATTGTCATCCATATGACTGAACCCCATTAGAATAGTCATCCACAAAATAAAAAATGACTTACTTGTTGCCGGACAAATCCACTGCCAGCCCTGATACTGCACCTTCCAAGGTGAGCAAGCTCACCCACCTGGGGTAAATTTCTAACTACAGGTCCAACAGGACTGGCTCATTCAGCTCAAGGGGTGGGAAGCTTCCCTGCAATATGTTAAGGTGCCAAGGCCAGCTGAAGATATCTGCTTAATGTGATCCTATATGGGTCTCTTGCAATACTGATTTTTCATTTCTGGCTATACAGAAAAGTTGTTAGGGTTTTGCTAAATTTTCTACTCTGGCTTTTTTAGCACTTCCAAAAGTCCCTGTTAAATTTTTACTCCCTTCTTAACTCTTCTGGTCTTAGCACAATTACTGCCTTTTTTCCACAGCATTTCATGATAAACATAATCAAATTTTTTGCATAATTGATGAAAAATATGTAACAGAGTGTTCTAGATTAACAATATCTTTGATGATATCATATGGCCATATTTATCATGAAATGACATGGAAAAAAGGCTTTTTCTTAGACACAACAACATGGAACTGCTTCAATATAACAGAATAAACATCAGTAGAAAGATGGTAAAAGCATCAGTAGGTTTGACGAGATCGCTTAAACTTGGCTAAACCTTTCAGTAAGGATGTATCCTGTCTTCTTAGCTTTTCAGTATATATCTGATAATGAGCTAGGCACAATATGCTTTTGACAGACTTGAGTCCTGGAAAGTGAAGAAAAATGCTAAGAAGAGGTCTGACGCCTGTGATCCCTGGTGCTATTGAACCCTGCTTTTTACCTCTAGGGAAGGTAAAAAAAATCATGACTGAGTGCTCTAGAAAATCAGCTGACATCTTTCTTTGTAAGTTATATTCTAAAAAGACTCTGAATGCATAGCAAAGAATAATTCATTGAAGACTATGACTAAACGAAAAATGAGAGAATTGCAAAACCTTGTATTTGTTAGCTAGATGCCATCTAATGCTGCTCAGAAAGCAAGAGGTGTTCTGACTGATATCAGTTAATGTTACACTGATTTTCTTGGAGTTTTCAGTTAATGCACACAGAACGAACAATAGCAAGGGAGATAAAGAAACGCATCCATGGAGTTAAAAGACAGTGTAGCAAGCCTGCTATGACTCTGCTCCTTGTCTACCTGGATGCCACACGGTAGATGTGCAATGCAAAGAATCAAAGCGGGGCAGTTAAAATGTGTTGAGCGGAAAACAAAGAAGACATCTGGATTTCTCTTTCCCAAAACCACAGTTCTGGAGCCCTCTCTAGGAATGCTATGTAGGGCCTGAGAATTGTGATTCTCAGCCATGTTGCATAATCCATAAAAGTATGGAGCCAATCCTCCTCAAAGATATGTGAGAGTTTGGAAGTGTGGCACCACAGAAGAGAGTGTAGTCACAAGTGATGTACTAAGATGCAGGAAAGCACCACTCAGCACTTCTCATCTTCAGCAAAAATCCCTGATGTTAGAAATATGCAGATACCATAAGCAAAAAATATTCACATTAGTTTCTCTTTATTTTCCAATCTAATTTTTCAGCTGACTGTAGATTAACATTTCAAATCAGCCTCCTATTTTGTATCTGATCTTTTTGTCCTAAAGACTTAAGAGAAATTTGACTTTGCACAACAGTCAACTTAAATACATATAAATATATCATAGGCTAGAAGGCATTTCCAGCACTGGGTAAATGCTGTGTTTAAAACCAAAAAGTCCAACCAAAAATATTAATATTTAGCAAATAGACTGGAATTGCTATAGAACTGTGTTGGCAATTAAATACATAAGATGAGCACTTTAAAAAGATATCTGGGCACCTTATACCTGTAGTCTTAGCAGCCTCTCAATACATGAAATGAACTCTTCATAAATAATCGTCTGGGATATATATATATATAAAATCTTTAAAAACTAGCTCTCTGTATCTTTATCTGGCAGAACAAAACTAAAGTCAACAGGAGCTAGTTGGTTAGTATCTTTCTCCTTGTAAAAGGAAGATTTCAACATCTGCATCTGTTCCAAAGTGAAGAGAAAACAGTCTTTCCTCAGCATCTATCCACATCAAAGCACTGGTGGTCAGTGAGATATAAATGTCAGCCTGCTTGACTTAGGTTTAGTCAAAGAGTAAAAATATAGACCCAGAATACATGTGGCAGCTCAAAATGACATTTACAGGACAGAAACCTCTACTTTGCTGTAGGCAAGATCTTACACACAGTTAAAATAAAATAAAACAGAATCATCAATTGCCTACATAGCTTAGGACTGACATAATTACTGCCAATTAAGTAAGTGAAGTGAATTACGTAAGTGAAAACTATGGGATGTACACATAATAGTCAAAAAGCTTTCTGAGTGGCCAGCCCCAAATCATAGACACTAAACATCATCACACCACTGCCACAATCATACATATTCTTTGGATGAGACATGCTTCTTTGACCCTGTTTGTTCTAAAATAAGCAGATATTTGTTAGTTTCTACATATAAAAATGAATACAATATTTAACATGATTCAAAGATACAGCAATACAATGGTGATGTGGACAATATAAGAATTTAGAAAACACACCAAAAAAATCCCCCTATGTGAACTACAATCGCTTTTTTGGAGTGCTTTTCATAAATAAGGCATTTACTGTCAACAAAGCCAATATTTTCATACGGAAATAAGATGCGCATGTTGGCTGTCGGATATATTTTCTGTGGATCTTCAAGGGAACATTAAATTTCACCAAAAAAGGGAGCCAAAATTGTTTATTAAAAGCTCTTTTGTCAATTTGATATATTATAAAAATACCTAGCTTTCATTTGGACTTGTCATTGATAGACTGCTTCATAATCCTTTTCATTTAACAGAAAAAGATGTGCATTAAACGAATGTAAAACGCAGTATTGTATAAATCCTACCTTACATTTTAGAAGACAAGGCTTTAATTGGGTTCAAAGCTAACAAGATCTCCTCCACATCATTATTGCATGTAAACTGCAATGGAATTTGACTGTGAGAGTTTTACAGCAGTGTAAGAACACAGCAGTGAATACAGACAGAAGTGAGAACACACTTCCAGGCTTGTCCCCAAATTTATGATCTTCAGATCTGTCACAGCATCTTGCGAAACAATGTTAATTAAGGGGTGACTGAGATGTAAAAGATACAGATGAATAAAGTCCAAGCACTACATAAGAAAGAAATGCATAGTAAAAACTTTCACTGATAATAAAAAAACTTTAAATTGATAAAGGTCATGTCATGTAGGATATTGAGTCAAGTGAAATGCTCAAGGGAAGAGAAACTGTACTTGTACCCTGCATATGTATCTTATGAGAGAGGCAAATTAGAAATAAAGCCTTTTTATGGTAGAAAAGAAGTTACATTTCTGTTTGTTTTTATTATTGTTAAAAATCAAGCCAATAATCAGATCATTAAAGAATACTCTTAACAGTAACAAGCAAGTGTTATGATTGTCAGTCCTTATATGCTCTTTAGCATATTTTAGTATGTCACATAACTGTATATTAAAAGACTTGCGAAATGAACTGCAGCCAAAACCTTTCAGTTCAGATTTGGAAAGAATATTAGGTACAAAGCTAATTATGTTAGCTAACACCTCAGTGACAACCTACTTTAAATATTTTACTGTTAGCCTTCTGGTAGCAGGAAATAAATAAAGAGAGAGTGGGTTGGAACAGAAACAATCCCAGAAGCAAGCTGAGGGCAGTGGCAGATTAGTTGAGGCCTCACTTGCCATCATCTCACTAACCAGTGAACTTTCATAGCATGATCATTCCTAGAGAAACTCAAAGTAAGTTGAAACCCCAGAAGAAAATTACATTACGCACGAGATACAATTACCAGATAACTGACCATTGTAGGTGTTCCAGCTCTCCGATATTGACCAATACACAGAGGAAGTAGTTGGAATTTAGACAGGGCTAGCTGAAAAAAAAATCTCCTTGACATTCAATACTCCTGCAGTAAGACATGGGAGAAAGGCACAAAAATTATGTAGAAAAATAAAAACCAATCAAACAATTCCTCCATTGCAGGCTGTTAGTATTCAGCTTTCAATATTTAAGCCTTTATTGCAAGGCAACCATGTAAAGGCTTACTGGTTAGATTGTTAGTTTATCATAGTTGAAATGGCCTACAAAAGGGCTTTATGTTTATCAGTTTGCTTGAAGAGGAGACAACCCAACGAATAACAATAGCACTTTGGCCATATTAAGACCGGATATAGGAAAACCTTTTTCCCCATGAGAACAGTCAAACTGGAATAGGCTGCCCAGCAAGCTTGAACTAGAGACCTCCCGAGGTGCCTTCCAACCTGAATTATCCTACGACCCTTTCACTCTGTGATGTTTGAACTATTGCACGTGAACTGTCAGATCTCATACTCCTCAACAGGGACTGTCAGAACCCTACCTAATAAATAGTGGAAAATAAGTGAAAAACGTAACCAAGACACCACTATGACACAATCTGAGTTATACTCTTTCTGTTGCTAAATTTTTTTCACAAGTTCCTGCTTGGATTGACAATCTATATCACTAACCACTTATTTTTCGTCAGATGTATAACTTATGAGTATTACCCCACCGCTAAAATTAGGTCTTCCTGCGATACCAGTATCAGGCATTTCTCAGCTTACCAGCACATAGTGTAAGCACTGTGGCTGCAGCACAGAGGAAAATATCTGGAGAAATTCACCTAAAGAATCCACTCTTTTAGTGCCAGGAAGCTCAGCTCCACAGTTTTCTTAAATATCTTGTATAAGGTGGAGGGAAGGGAGATAACAGGGTTAATCAGTAGATCATCCAGTCATGACATCTAGTTCAACTACTCATTATTTCTTAACAAGAGGCAGAGAAAAAATTAAAAAGATCCTCCCTTAACCTTTTAAAGAAGGTTGCTGCTCCACAGTCAACATTCTGGGGAAAAAAAAAAATAGCTACAGAGTTAGAAACAATGATGTTGAATTTGAACAAGTGAAAAGACTCTGAAAAAAAAGGGGCTTTAGTCTTGACCTTCCATGAGATTTATGAAGATTTTCTGCAATTATATTTTTTACATCTATCTCTTTCTGATAGACCCAACTTTATTTCCCTATTTCTTTCTCTGTTCCTCTTAAAAGGCATGCAAGTTACTAGCCCAAAAGGGTAGCTAGTGCTATTATCTTTAGGCCTGCATCAATCAGTTTTATTCTTATTCAAGTTCCTGGTCTGTTGTGTTTTATATATTCATGTGGATTGCATCAATCATAAATATATTTTGACTGAAGGGTTTTATAGACAGTAAAATCGCTTTGGGGTAAACTGCATTGCTTAAGGAGTTAGCTAGTTAACACATTAGCTTAAAGACATGTAAATGATTTATCAAGCTGATGTAGCTAACACTTAAAAAAAGTTACTCTATTTTGAAAAAGTTCAGAGAAAAATGTGTCGACAAATATATAACCAACCTCCTCTTTCTTACCAGTCTTCTGTTGCTAGCTTAAATGCACACATAGATAGCTTAGAGAGACCATAATTTTTCCAATATGGTATTTCCTAAATTCACATCTGTCTAACCCAACACCTTTTTCTACAAGTGGATTGAGATTATCTTTATCCTCACTATCAGAATCAGGATGAAAAGCAGTTGTGACACTAAAAGAGTTATATATCTGAAAAACAGGAGTTGCTATCCACCCATGAGTTGATAAACAATTTTTAATATACACCAGTTTATAAGCATGGCTTAAAGTTCTGTTGAACATGAATGCTCTTGGCTTTTGCTTTTCCATTATCACTGCTGCTCAACTTGTGACCCTGTCTGGAAGGCTTCTCTGCTAATACATAGTTCAGACAGATCCCTCACATCCTGCCCCTGATGGGAAAGAATGGCAAGGGAACTGCTGAGAAATCAATGCAAGGGGAAACAGAAAAACAGCTAAAATCTAGACAGAAAAAAATTTAAAAATATATGTCAAACTCCCTCTTGAGGTAGCAAACCAACCAAACTGTGGTTCAGTAAGTGACCCACAACTATGCTCAGGAACAAAGGCCCAGCCAGAAAATGAGAATGAGACTGCTGCTTTGGAAAAGGCAGTAAAACACAACATGTGCAAAAGATCTGGGAAACTCCTGCTGATCTAGTTAACAAAGGAATCACTGAGTTTTTCCTTTCCTGTACTTGTCCCTAGGCCTTTAATGCTTACAGTAAATAATGCCATATTATGATTTGCTCAGCACTGAAAAATATGCTAGATACTTTACATAGCAAATAAAAAGAAATGGACTAGTGCATGACCTATAAACTATGTAACCCAATTTTAGACATGATGCAGCTAGAAATAATAAAGTAATAAAATAATATAAAATAGTAAAGCAGGATGGAGTTGCTGACAGGATAGGGATGGAGAAGTTTTAGTAAGATTGCAAAGGTTAGGTCTATACCATGGGTCAGGCTTCTTCCATAGCATGCGCTGTGGAAACATGGGCTGCAGTTCTGGTCTCTTTTCAGTGGGTAAAGGAAGGAATATTTCTGAGGTCACATTCTTGCATGAAACCATGACCTTAACTGAAAAGCTGAAAAGATTCCCAGACTCTTACCATATAGACATAACTAAGAATATTCACTTTTTGTTCACTTTAACAGAACAATTAAATTTCCATGAATACTTCAGAATTAAGAGTCAAGTCCAACAGACTGTAGGTGTCTGATCATTGTGTGTTTCAGGGCTGCAAGATATTCTCACTACCGGTGACAGCCATGGCAAGTTTCTACTGCAAACAAATGGAAATTGTTACAAGTGACTTGAGTCACTGCATTTGGCTCACAGCTATGTTCTTCCAGTATTAAGGAAGCTTCTGGGACCTGAGCTCTGGTGGTCAGTTGACTCAATCAATACTTAGCTTCTGTTCCCATTACCAAACTGGAAATGAGCTCCTATATCCTGGCTATTAATACAGCTTGCTATTCATTAGTTGGTATGGCTTTTTCGTACTCAGTCCAAATCTGCATGTGTCATTTCAGGACAAGGAGTAGAAATGTAGGCGGTCATACTAAGCAAATGTGTTTCTCACTCATTATGATTTTAGTGTAAGATGTATTTTGTCCACTTTCAGGTCAATGCTTTAAATATGTATTCACTTGTAAAATTTGATATGAAGACTTCAAAAATTATAAGCTGGTTTATCATGTCTCAGAAAACTTCAGTTCTTTAGAATTGCCTTAGTGCCAGAAGTATTGAAATCAAAAGTAAGCAATGCAAAAAAGTTAGCTGGAGCCTTTGTCTGTCATTTGGAATCAGTCTTAGCAACAAGTTTCACTAAGAAATTAAACAGCTTTGTTTTAATAGATGAATGAAGCCAAGAGGCAATTTCTCATTTCTTCTAAGTAACTGACCCAGTATTTCAGAAGACATTGGGTTAGACCGTTACATTTCTTCATGCTTCATATCATACCTTTTTTCTTTTGCCAATCAAAGAGTTGCTTGTAGGGCAGCTGGAAACCCTGGCCCTAGGTGCACATGCTTGTCAGGGTGATATCCTGTCTGCATATTCTTTCCTTCTGAAAGAAAACTGTTGCGTGCAGGCTAGACTCTGAGAAGGAACAGCAGCACATTTCAATAAATCCTGGTCTGGATTATCAGGGGAGAAGAACTGAACAAAGCATCAGAGAGCACACCTTCACCCCAGTACAGATATCTTTAAAATCATCTCTGCCATTAAAGGTCTATATTCATTTGCTAATTTTCTCATGCTTAGATATAGCAGTAAGAAGTTAGCTGATTCTAATTGTGGCTGGTTGTTAAGTGTAGACAGAGAACAAGTTTTAGACTTTTTGGCATTCATTGGTTGGTAGCATGAAGTAGAGCAGTGCTAAGCACAAGGGCTTGGCATGATGCTGAACATCAGTCATCTCCTTTTACACAGATAAAGAGTAATGAGCAGCATTATGTACTGCTGCTAGATTCTTTAGAGAAGAAAAAGAAAATGTATCCTGTCTTTCCACCTGCCTTGGTAGGCTTGCTTAATGTGGCTATTGCCTGACTTACTATGGTAAGAGACCCAACTTACATTCTACTTTAAATAGTTAGACATTGAATTAATTTCTGTGTAGGTGAAATTGTAATGCTTGCTATTCTGAGACGAAGCGCTGATAGCACAGCTGGAGGGAAAAAGCCCACACCAATCCTGGTGGAAATGGACTTGGACTCAGGGAGTCATTAAGTGAAACAGTAAATGGAAATGACTTAGTGTCTGAGTTGCTAAAAAAAGGACATTAAAAAGAAACGGGGATTTTTTCTATTTTTTCCTTCTTTTATCTTGAGGGTTGCTGAGCAAGAAGCTTGTTTAAGGCAAAGACATAGGCATGGGTCATTTAGAGAGAGGAGTGAGCTCCTTTCTCATAAAATACAGCAAATTCTATAGCAGAAGAAACCAGACCAATACATTGGTATATAGACATGTGACCTTGACTGGCAACAGACATGAACAAGAGAGAGCATGTGAGCCTTAATATGTGAGTTTTAGGCAACTTTTCATACTCTGACATAATGTTCCTTCTAAATTTGTCATGTTTTAGCATTGCCACAGTGTTTTTTTCTTTTTATAGTCTTCTGGAACAAATTTGCTTACCATCAACACAAACTGAACTAATTTCCTACCATCACACAGGTCTGGATCAACCATCCCTTACCATGGCTAACATATTTAAATTTTCCCTAACAGATCTGCTCTTTTTTTCCTCTCCAGATGTTTTTCAAGAAGTCTGGCCTAGATTCAGGTTTGGGGTGTTTTTTTCTCTTCACATCAGTCCAAAATCCATGATTTGGCTTCTGTGGGAAGAGCTGATTGGGTGGGCAGCTGTAGACACTGAGGAAGACAGCCCCAGGCAGCCTGTACGTGTTTGGGCCTGGGGCAGAGCAAAGGCAGGAGGGAGGCACAAGGCAGCAGCAAAGCACTGCCAGGAGGCTGGGAAGGCTCTCTGGGTTTGTCCCCTCAGACTGGAGAGACTGTGGGAAGGGTACTGCCCCTCAGCCCCCTCCTTTGCAAGGCTTCTTCCTCTTTTGTGTTACTGGAATATAATAGTTCCAGCCCCGAGGTTACAAATAAACCTGAAATCGTTTGTGTGCTTACGGTTAGGACAATAAATTGTCTTTGTGGATGTGGAAATTCAGAGATGTGCAAGTTTTCAGTAGGATTCAATCCTATGTTCAACCAGTGAAAACAGTGGTGGGAATGATGTGGCAAACTATGTCTTTAAAAGGCCATGAGAGGTTTGTACAGCTGTGACACTATTTTGTTACGTGGTACTAGAGACCAAATAATTTTGTGGAGAGTTGAGACTTAGTGTTTTCCATGATTTCTTTTTTATTATTCCTGTGCATTTAATTTGGATCTCTTATGATACTGTAGATGCTGTATTTTGAGGTGATTTCAGGGTAGCTACATGAATGTTCCTGTACTTGAGAATTAAGAAGAAAAAGTCGTCCTGCTGTGAGATAAAGAGGGTGAACTGTCAGTCTTGCTTTTTGTATAAAAAGGCTATTCATGTTGGTATTCATAGAATGATCTTCATCCAGTGTAAATATCTTCTCAAAGATGTTGACAAAAATGAAAATTAGTTTTGTTTACTTTCAGCAAACCTTTTCTTCAAAAACTGTTTTTTTTTTAAATTGGCAAAAATATTCACTCTGTTTAAAAGCCATTCAGCTGAAATAAATGGAGCATAAATCAAATAAATTCCATTAAAGTCACTATAAACACTGAAAATATGGTCAAATGTTCCTGGTATCAAATGGCTTATGTTTTTATAACTTAGCTAATATTCTCAAAAGTTAGCGGTTCCAAGTGTGTTTTAAATATTTTGTTCCCTATTTAAAAAAAAAAAATCAGAAAGTAGCTTTTATTTAAAGTCAGCATTTGGGAAGCTATGCAAAACAGCAAAATATAGGACTGAATGACCTAGAAAAAGATAAATGATTGCACTGGTTAACTCTGCTGTATGACAAATAAGGTAAATGCAGCATTACAGAACAGAGAAAGTCATCAGTATTCAACTTAACTATGACAGTCCTAGAAACAACTTCATTTACAGCTCCACAATTGCTGTTTTCCTTCAAACACATCCTTCTTTATTTTGGAAATATTTTTTCAAGAAATATTCTTTTTCAAGGTGAAGGTGCCAAACAGACATATTTTCATGAACCTGACCATAAACCAACACAATGTGTGTCATGGGGCCTCTCACTTTTCTATGGCAGTAAATGTGTAATAAACAGCCAAACAAAGGGGGTTCTTGCGATTTTTCATTCACTTTCATCCTTTCTGAGTTTGCTAGACTCTAAGACAAACTAATTCACTCACTATCATGCCTCACAGACTTAAAATCTTTCTTCTGAATTGCTCTACACACCCTAACCCAGCTGAATACCACCTTAGACGCCTTGTCCTCTTCGTATTCTTTATATGAATATCAAAAAAGCCATATATATTATATGCTCTCTTAACTAGACAGATATTTTCTGTGGTCCCATCTAAACATACTGGCATCCACGACAGATGTCAATTTAACACCTTCTGTCTTCTCACAAGGGAAGACCCTATATTTATGGCCCTTTGTTGGAACAGAGAATAACACAGAAAAATCCAATTCCATCAGTGTATTTGACTTTCCCCCATCACAACTAACACTACCTGCTGTAGGGACAATCCAGCCAGCACTCTAACCCTTCCTGTGTTCCCACATGTTCATGTTCTGACTGAAGCAATTTAATGTAAAAAAAAATTCTCAAGCATAAGCTGCATATTTTATTGGATCAGTCCCTTTGGGGAAATAGGTCTAAAAGTCTGATGCACACAGGAAATGGCCCCTACAGGACCCTTTGGCCATGAGTGTGGCAGAACAATGCCAGGGCAGAGCTGAATCTGAGATCTGCTGTCACAGGTCCTGGCCAGCTGCTTTGGGACACTGGGTGTAGCCATGGTCCAAACCCTGCAGACCCCTTGAGGAACCGCTTTCTGCCTTACAGGACACGCAGGTCATTTCTTCCCTCCCCCTTTCTCATTCCGTCTGTCAAACTTCAGTTTAAGGAATAGGAATTATCCGACTTACAGATTCATGCAATATACAGAAGAGATGATATGGTACTTAAACGAAAGAAAATCTAGGCTGAAATATTAGGAAAATGTATATAAAGTAAGAACACAAGAATAAGGAATGATGCAATGTGTACCTAGAAAGAAAAGTCTCAAGGATATGTCTTGTGATATCTTACACTATATGAAAAACGCAATGTGATCAAAAAATGAAAAAAAAAATTACTAAATACACAAAGATTGGAAGTGTTATGGCAATATTGTTCCAAGTTTAAACATTTCTATATTCCTTCACTTTACATATATTTTTGTATTTATATACCTACACACACATACACACACACACACATATACATATATGGATTTATATATATATATATTTATTTATTTTTTCATTTATTTTAAATTACAGATTACCAGGTAGGGTACCCTGTCATGACAAATTCTTAGGTATTTGGCATCATCTGTTTGTATCAGCCTCAAAAATACTGCTAGGCAAAAGTAATCGTTTATCTAATATCAGGTTACCTAAAAAGGAATTACACAGGGATTTAATATGTCAGCAGAAGAATAGGTTAGTTAGTAGCTCACCTCCTAAAGTATAATATTCTCAAAGTATCTAATAAACAATTGTAAAGAAAGATACAATTGCTTATATTATTCAAATTCAGATTTACTACAGTGTGAAAATCAAAATTTAAATCTTATAGGAATATCAGTTTTGATAGGTTCTTATGAAGAATGAATAATATTGATACAACAGATGCCAAAATGACATTCTATGCCATATTCAAATGTGCGCCTTGAACTTTTTTATTTGCTAAAGGCAGAGGGAAGAGTTTCCTAAAGTTTTTTTTCCTACTTCCCTTGTTTAGCATCAGCTTTTATATAATGCCAGACAAATTAAATGATCTGTGCCAGCATTTGTTACTGAACATCCAAAGGGATTAAATTTCATATATTCAACAATGGATTGAATGTGCCTGAAGAAAAATGTGAAACCAATAAACAACTAGATTATAGTTTATGATACCATATGTAATGCCATCAAAGTGGGTGAACAGCAGTCACTGAAATACACAGCCTCAATGCAGCAAGACTACTACGTTCAGATGTCCAAGAACAAATAATGGCTTTAGAATTTAGCATGAGCATCACTTCCTAACCTGAAATCAGCCTTGCCCACCTTTTCTGATGCCTTTGTTTTGGCATCAAATAAATAAAACGAAGATGTCTTTTGACATAAGCTTGCCCAACCACTTATTGTTCAAGAAAATGATGGCCCTTTAGCACCTTGGAAACAATGAAGAGTGAGTTCAAATAACAGGTATTTTAATTTGGGTGAAAACAGCCTGCCTGTATACAAGTAACCCCAAATAATACAAAACCTCCAACAATCTCCCTTCAAGCTAATAGGAATTAAATCAGCTGGAAAAAACCAGATACATTTAATATCCAACTCAGCACCAAAAGAGGACATGGGTAATGCTTTTCCTTCTTTTGCCCCAAGCAATTATATTCTGTCATTAGACACAGAAAACCCACTTTATTCCATCTGCTGATCACATACAGTTCTTTACTACACACACATGAGAATTATGTTCCACATGCCACTGTTTACTTCTGTGATTTTAATTTGTCACTTGTCCTATAGATAATAGGTTTGTCTTTGTTCCAGAGCCATTCTGCAAAAATGAAAGGCAAATGAAAATGTCAGCAGCAAGGCCTGTGTAAGGGAATTGCATTAAAATGTTCATGACTTTTGCAGTCAATTTAAAATCACTCTCCCACTCCTTCTTTGCAACATGTTTATTAGCTACTACTGACAGATTATGAAATGTTTTCTTCTAAACAAAAAGGTTGTTTTTTCAGAACTTTTTTTTCTTTAAAGGAATTTAAGTAAAACGCTGACGCATATACTCTTTTTGTGTGTTAGCTTAGCTAGCATCTCTAAATACTGCAGCACAACCACATCAAAGGCAGGATTAGCTTTATCCAACCTAAACCCAAACTTCTCATTCCACTGAATATAAGGACTAGATACAGTCAGGGATTTGATGCAACCTGTCTGCAAACCATTTAATGCATTTGCTTATGCCTTTCCTTTATAATTCCCAAATATATTTTCACTCCCTGTGGCATTCCAAGTCACATTAATAATTTAAATGCAAGACTTAATGAAGTAAAGTATTTATATGTTGAAGGGCTGATCCTAATCCTTCTCTTATTTTGTCTTTTACTGACCTGGCAGCGACGGGTCTACAGCAGTGCTTCAGGTTATTTCTTTACAAGCCATCTCAGAAAGGCAGGAGGTGCAATGATAGTTGTAGCATCAATCAACTTCTAAACTCCCCTCTGAAAATTTAGGCACTGAAATTTAGATTAAAATTGTCAGCAGAGCTGAGGAGAGCTAGGTGCTCAAATCCCACTTAGGTGTGCACCTATGGCCCATGAGCATGCGAAATACATGTGGGCCTGAGCAAAACTAGGTGGAGTACAAAGAAAGACTGTGAAGGCAGTTCTGGAAATGCACCTAACAGCAGACAACAGCAGAGTCATTACCTAAAGGGAAAAGTCCTGAAATATTTCTTGCAAGGCTATATTTATACTGGATTCATTATCTGTGAACATGACTCGATTTACAAGGTCTCAGGTAAATATCAAGAATGGCCAGAGTCTAGTGGCTTTTTCATGAGCAATAGGTCTCCTCCTCTGGCATCGCTCTCCTCCTCTCTCTGATGTTTTTTCATGAGATGGGTGCCCTCTTGTTTCAATGCAGAATGAAAATGAATGCTCTTGTTTTTCATTAACCAAATGTATTTGTTCATTCACAAGGTCATTACTGTGCTAGTGACTGTGCTATCTGTCTGTCATCTCTCATACTTAGATGGAGGAGGGACCTCCTTTTTATTAAATCCATGAAGATGACAAGAGTAATGAACTTGTAATCTGATTGGCTTTCTTAGGCATTACCACTATATATATATATAATAAATACCGATAGGAAAAATATAGACTAAATATTGATTATATAAAATCTTGCACTTTAAAAATTGTTCAGACTCAGAATTATTGCCACGTGACTGTATTTTACATTATTTGCTTAATACTGGGATTTTTCTTAAACGATGGCATTGGCTTTTTTTTTTTTTACTATTAAAAATATTTTTAGACATTAATTGAAAGTATGAAGAATACTTCCTCCCACGGAAATGACTGAAATATTTAATTACATTATTTCCCTAGTTATGTGGTATTATAAATGCACAAGTTGCCAAGCAGTGGGGAATGCATCAAATACAAAGCCTGCCTTAGAAACACATCTGGACTAAAATCTCAAGTACAGCATATCATCAAGTGTCAGTCACCAGATTCTTAGATTTTAGCTACAGGCTCTGAGAGAGGTGAAGTCTTCACTGGGTATACTTTATGCGCAACAGTTTTCTCCTACGCTAACAACTCTTATTTGAAGTCCTTTTTGGCTTCTTGACCCAGATCATGTGCAGTAACAGTTTAATATCTTATACATTTTATGTCAAGATACTATACCCTGCACTTGGATAAAGACAGAATCAGTTATCTAATGGGACTTTTCCACCTAAAACTTCTGTGTCTCAGAGTAATACATAGGATAAGAGATTTTGTAAATCTCTTTTGTAGGATAAGATATTAAACCCTGCATATGAGGGTTCTTAGAAACAATGTCAGATCCAGCTTTCAATACGCTGGTTGTCTTGAAACCTTATTACTGAAAACAAAAGAAGGAACCACTGAAAATTATATTCGCTAGTGATATTGAGGATTTCCTCCAAAATCATGGAGATTTTCCAAAAACTGAAAATGTTGTTTTCTTTCATTATTTTATCAACTGTAACATTCCCCTCTATTAAAAAGAGAAATTACAGTTATCCCATTATCAAAGCTGGGCTTGGACAGAACAGCCAAAATCCTAAGGCAGGTGTTCAACAGCAATTTTACCTCCCTCATGAGAATATTCAAAAAAAATTCTCAGGGGTTATCTTTCTGGTACATCAAAGGAAAAATGGCTTTGTCCCTAGATTTGTTCAGCAGAACTTAGAACACTAGCAAGTTAATAGGCAGCTTTTACTCAAGTTCAGTTTAAAAAGCTGCAGCAGCTTCCCTTTACTGAAACCATTGTTATGTTCTCATATGGGAAAATATAGTCACAGATAATTAATACTTGAGAAAAAAGTGTCAAAGCATGCAACAAATTTAGCATGAACTATCAAATAATTGCTAAAGATGAGTGACATAGCTTTTGATTTTCTCATGTCAGGTAAGCAAGTTCTGCCTTTATAATAGTGATGACCCCTTGAACATGGAAATATACACTAGGGGCATTTTGAAGCACTTGGATTAGACTTGCTAGCAGCAAACTGTTACGTTAACACATTAGCAGGGTTATTTAAAAAACGTCCTATAGCCTTTCTTTTTCTTAAAATGGGAACTTTCCCCTCTGCAGGGAAAGCCTCTGGCATTTCTGAAAGAAGAACATAAAGAAATAGATACATATTTTTAGAACTCAAATATAACTCTGCGAAAATGTTATTCAAATATTTCTTTGTTTTTGATCAAAACTAGAGTAACTGTTGGGATTCTAGCAGTAGAAAAGTAGAGAAACCTATTTTACAGTCCACCTCAGAGTAAAAAAACAAAACAAAACAACCCCCCTCACACACTTTGTTACACGTCTTTATACTAGCCAGGAAATACAATACAGTATCATTGCTTCCGGGCATTAATAACAATGGGTTCAGTTTGAAGCATGTCCAGACCTGGTTCTATTTCAGATATCTGGGTTAAGTGATGGAACAATTGCAATTGCAGTATAGTCAAAAAGAAAAAGGCCATCCTTAGCCATCATTTTATAGATTTCATTCATGATTTCTAGTTATTCCCCCCCACGCACACCCCCCCCCCCCAAAAAAAAACATTGTTGCTAGGGTTTCCTATACAATTAAAGCACCAAAACTGTTATCTAATCTTCTTTTCTTTAGACTTATATCTAAAAACACAAACCCAACACACAGGAAAGAAAATATCAGATAGGCAAGGGAGGGGATTTGGGAAGAGCGGGGCAGAGATCTTCATTTTGGGGAAAGGAGAAAGGTGGTTCTTCCATATACATAGTAATGTAACAACAGAAATAAAGTGTAATAACAAATCCAAAGAGTGTCTTCTGGGTGATTCAATAGATCCAAGATAATCTCTGGTTTTGTTAGGAAGTAGGAATAGATATTTAAATATTTTCTTGTCATTTTCAGTACTGCATTTACATTTTTTGTTACTTATGGGGGGGGGAAGAAAGATATCTATGAACTGGACAAGATGAAATGTATCTAACGTTCTTTTTCATTTCACAATACAAATAAGTATTATTTCTAATTTTACTATACAAGGCAACTGAGAATTCACTGTAAGAATAAAACAAACTTCTGTTTCACATTGCAGCTTTCAAATTGTACAACATATATCCATAACATTGGGAAGCCCACCTCTTCCAGTCACTTCTCCCCTGCCCTGGGAATCTATGTTGAACAAATATTGAATAGAGAGATGCCCTTTCTCTTTTTGTGCAAGCCTGAAATGAACATCATGGGTCATTTGTTTCAGTCTTCTAGTCTATACTAGATATTTACCTTCCTTATTTCTTCTGAGAATTTTCATTTAAGGGTTGTTACACTTACTTGCAGAGACTTTTCTTCATCTTTGATGATGAGATTAGGAGCTACTGGTTAGAAAGACAATATCACGTTGGCTTTTGTTAGCTGCCAAATTCATTATTGGTGATTTCAACATTTCAGTTTCTTTGGGTTTATTTTATTTTTAATACTGCAGCCACTAAGTTGATATTGCACAGATAAGATCAACTAAGAACACCTCATTGCTTCTTTCTCAGAGAAAACACTGTTATTAACCTTTCTCCCCAAACACTCTGGTCCCATAAGTAGCAAATAACCCAGAGCAGCTGAAGGGAGAGAAGATGCACTCTCTGATAAGCCTCATCATCACAGTAGATGATCTCTGTAGTAAACATCACTCCGCACCTTTCTCAGAACTTTCCCTGCCTTCCACAGAGCAAACATTGGCTTCATCACATCAGGGGCTTCTAAGGCAGGGATTTTCTTCCATGTTCTTCTACCACTACCACAATTTTTGTGCCCCTTAAGTGGGGGACCTTTCATAAGTCTTACATACTTCAACGAGGCACAGCTTTTTCTGCTACCTTCCTTGTATTATACCCCTTTGGAAACACTTTGGAAACAATGCCTACACATTCAGGAGCTTGCAGACCACAGGCTGAAAGTGTCTGCTCAAAATTCATGGAGAAGAAGGAGGAAGCCTAAATCAACAACTAGAATAGCCAAAAAAAGGAAGTTTCCATTAGCAGCAAAAAATTTTTAATGGATATTTCCTAAAAATATGTTGATTTAGGCACTGATTCAGAGGAAGAGGCAAAACACTTAGGGGACTTGACTTTCAGTGTCTGTCATAAATTTGCAAGTGATTTTAAACTCTTTCTCTATACTAAAATGATAGAAAGATGTAGGTCGGAAGGGACCTCTGGAGATCTCTAGTTCAACACCCTGATCAAAGCAGGGCCAGTTAGATCAGATTGCTTGAGGCCGTGTTCAGTCAAATTTTGAATATCTCCAAGCATGAAGACCCCACAGCCTCTCAGAGCCCCTGTTCTAGTGTCTGGCCACCCTCATGGTGAGAAATTTTTCTTTACACAGCCCATGTTCCAGCTTGTACCTGTTGTCCCTTTTCCTATTACTGCACATCTGAGAAGAGCCTGGATCAATCTGCTCTGTCTCCTTCGTTCGGGTAGTTGCAGACAGCAATAAGATGGACTCAGAAGCTACCTCTTCTCTAGGCAAACCTGAACAAATCCAGTTCCCTCAGTCTCTCCTTGTAGGCTGTGTGATCCAGCCTCCAACCAGCCACTGGCCCTTCGATGCACTCGCTCCATATGTCCATGCCTTTCTTGTACTGGGGAGCCTCAAACTGAACACAGCGCTCTAGAGCTGGTCTCGCAAGGGCTGAATAGATCACAGGGGAAGGATCACTACCATGGACCCACTAGCTACACTCTTGCTAATACAGCCCAGGATGTGGATGGCCTCCTTGTTACTGCTTATCCTTGTCTATTTACAGATCTTAGTAAACTGAGACCATGTTTTCAGAGGAGAAGAGATTAAACACAAATTTCAGAGAATTCAAAATATAAAAGAGAAAATGTACTTATTTCATATTTCCACGGGGCCAACTCAATCTATCTCAAAAAACAGAGACAAAGAATAGGGAGAGAAAAAGGAAGAAAAAAGTGAAGATGAGGAAAATCCATGAGTAAGAGAGGAAAGGGAATAAAATTTGACAAAATTACACATTTGAATAGTTTAGAGACTAAACAAACAATTAGGCCCTCCACTTATCATGAGGCTAGTTTTCACTTTTTGTATATGCTCAGGTATTACAAAGATGAGCAGTACAATTAGACTGTATTGTCAGACAAATAGTTGTATTTTCATGTGATCTACAAATCATGTACAGAGTACCACTTGGATCAGTTTGAACCCCTTCTTAAGGAAAACATGAGATATCTTTTAGCAGAGCTGATGTGATTCTGGTGTTAGCAACAGGAAAAAAAATGGTAACTGGAACTACTAAATGATAACCAATGGTGGCACTTCTGAGCAGTTTCAGTCCATCAGCTAATGCATTTAGGCAGCTCTTTAAAAACAGGTACTCCATTAGGTGTATAGCAACAGAGCAAAACAGCTCAGAAGACCCTGCCAATTAAGTGAATGTGCACATGGTTCTCACAGGATATATTTGGTAACTGTAGTAAGAAAACATCCTGCTGTCCCCATGAGTATCCAGTAGAAAGGAGAAACCTCTTCCTGCATTTCCTTTACTTCTTACAGAAATAAATGAGAGTGAACTCTCATTCAACTCACACAAAATTCTTCTGGATATCTAGACGGCTGTTCTCCAAAGCAAGCAGATTTTGTCGTCGTATCTGTAATGGCCGGTCTTGCAGATCACATTGCGTCTTTTCCTTGCATAGATAAGCTGGGATTTTATTTTGCTTATGAAGAGCAGAGTAATTCTCCTCATCCCCCAAACATCTATAAAATCATGACAATTATGTTTTGAGGTTTTAATTCACCAGCCAAAGAAATTTCCTCCACTTTAGTCTTTTGGAAAATGAGAGAGTGTGAATAACAATGCAAAGTCAGCTTCAAAATCAGTTTTACTATGGGGCTAGCTTCTATAAAGCTTTCTCAGGGTATTGATTTGTAAGCATCTGCAATTCTTGGCAAAGACAGACACAGAAGTTCCGGGCCCTCTACCACTCCACATCATACCTCTTCTCTTTGCTGCAGCAGTATAATTTCAGAAAGGCAGAAATGACAACAACAAACAGCTCAACCAAACCAAGCCAAACAACACAATATTTTCTTGGCTGTTCTTTCCCCCCATCTATTTTATGATGTAGCCCCACAAATAGTTGGGTTGACAGAAGTGTGGGGTTGATGACATGTTGCATAGGAATAGTTCCAGGAATTTCAGGGATTATTAAAGCAGCTTCACCATTGAAACCAGAGTCTTATGATGCTTCTGCCTCCTCTGGCCTAGAAGCCCTTTGCCAATTACCCCATCAATTCTAATGAGATTACTCAGCAAGTCTGGGTTGGAAAAATTGATATTAAATTATACTCTCAGCAAGAGACTATATGGTCCAGCAATATCATTTTTCATAAGGCTAGCAGTCAAAATATTTTGCCCTATAATCTTCATTTGTTTAAATATACCATCTCAAAGGGACTATTTTTTTCATACTTTTGTTCTAAAACAATAGAAAGTGGTGATTATTTTTATGTATTCAGATACAATCAATAGTTTTGATGTCTGTGTGAATGAAGTTTATGTATTCACAGGTTTATGTAGATATACAGTGTAAATATAGACACACAGACTTATCTCAGGATAATGTACAAACAAGAATACTTCTTGTGGTACCCACTAGATCTGCATCTTAACAATGGTTTTCAGGGATAATTTCAAAAAGCGGAACCCTGAAGTATCATAATAAAGTTATCATTTCTAGTCCAATGCACTTATATTCCAGGAAAGCATACTCAACATACATAACTTCTGTATAAATTGTATGAAATGTGTATCTGCAAAACTGCAGAAATGGCAAAGGCCCAGGTTACTGATTCTTTGCTTCACTGCTTTTAATACAAGTCATCTAACAAGGTAATGAGGTAGACGACAGGAAATTTAATATTAATTTTGCATGGTCTATTCAAACCTTTTTTTTCATAACAGTCTTTTGTGGTTTTACCTAAACTAATATCATCTAGTCAGAGACATCATTACCAGGATCTATTTGCATGGAACAGTCTAACCTGCTACAGCACAGAACTTATCATATCCAAGATTATCCCTTGCCTAAAGCAAAACAATAAAATCTTGGATTCCTAAAGCAAGAGTCTTTTTATGCAATGCTGCCATTGATTTCCTTTTCTACAATTGATTTTTATTATATTCCATAGTCAAGCACTTTCAGTGAATTTAAAGATTATCTGCAACATGTATTCTTGGAATAAAACTGCTGTAGTCATAGAGGGAGTTCTGCAAACTATCCTTGTAAATGCATCTTACGATTTAATATCCTCAGACTGAAGAGAGCATCACAGCATTTTATATGCTGAGGGAGGCAAAAATTTTACAAAGGACAAATCACTCATAAACACTACATTGAGGTTTGAGAGACTACTCTACAGCATTGCAGGCAATTGTACTGAATCAACTCAACTTTTTTTCCTCAAAATCTCTTTTTTATTCCCTTCATTTACATTAGGGCCCAGTCTTTATCATAAAAACAACTTTTTCAGTGACCCTTTGTTCTGTATGCAAGAGAGACCATGTGCAAACGAGGATAAGCAGCAGTATTGACAGTACTTAATTTCCCATTTCAAAGCTCTACAATAGATAGATTAATAGACATGGCATCTCTTCTGAACAATGGAAAATTGGCTAAAGTTTATTTTACGCTTCCATTCAAGCAACCATTGAAACAACAACATTTCCAGACAAACATCCTTAGATCTGGGATGACTGTTATTTGCCACATTAGTGAGTTGCACCATAGATTCAACAGGTACAAAAGTTAAAGAGCTGGCCAATGACACAAAGAGCTTCTCCATTATAATTATTTTTCAACACATAATTATTTTTCAACACATTGCCTTGTGTTACGTCTATTTTACCTTCCTTTGAAGCTAGCGATGAAGATGTGAAGAGGGGCCTCTTCACCACAGCAAGATCATTCAGGTTCCCTGGTGGTTTCCTTGACCCCACCAGTAACAGCAAGCCAGTCTCCCCAAGCGGGAACTGCAAGGACTTGCCCTCGGACCGGCTGGGGGAGACTGCTGGGCTTTCTTGCTCTTTTCTTTCCTCCTACATAAAACTCAGTTCTCTTTCTAGGATTAACTGATCATATAAATGTGGCAAAAGGACTGTGAATCTAAACCTTCTTCAGTGGTATCACTAGGGCTACTAAAACCTACTACTTCACCGTGCAGATTTAACTGCTTTTATATACTGAGGCCACCACAGCTGCAACCAAACCTGTAATAGAATAATGTGGGCATTTTCACCTGGCAGAGTTCCTGCTGTCATACAGGGCTAAGACACCAGCTTAGGTGGCTTAAGACACTAAGACACTGGCTGCCTTGCTCTCTCTCAGTGGCGCCTCATACCTTGTGGAGCCTTTTGGTATTTTGAGCTAACAAATCTTAAGCTTGTCACAGGTTGTATATTTGAGCTGGGGCTGGGTATTCTTGTCAGCTTTTCTGGACTAAGCAAGGGTGTTCACTTGAATGTACTCTCAGATGTGTTCTAAGATGTACTCTAAGTACATACTGGATGTCTACCCACCGAGAAAAGAGTTACATTCATGTTTTGTACACTCTTTGGCACTGATGATCACCTCTTTGCAAGAAAAAAAAAAAAAACTTAGAAAATAGATTTTTTAAAAGAAGTTTATTTAGGTATTACATTAATAATTTAGAAAATTTCCCTCATTGTTGTCTCTTTCTGCCAGGAAACCAAGCTTTTGCATTTATATTAATTGCAGAGGTGCTGTTTTCTCAGTTACTCAGTTCATTAGCAGTGCAAAAGACTTGAAGCTTGGCCGGTATAAATTTTTTAGAGAGGTTCACCTTTCTCAAGGAGCAATGAAAAGGGCAAAATCATGATATAATTTCTCATTTTATAATGGGGAATTTATTCAAGCATATTTTTGTTACCATTTATCACTAAGGACACCTTACAATTAAATGCCTTCATTTGCACATAAGTAGCCCAGAAACCTTTTAAATTCCCATGGAACTGACTCTAGATTTATTTCTTTTTCCCCTTCTTCCCACTTTTCACTTAATCTCTCAAGTCACTGGTACAACTAGAAATATTCAGGCCCACAGTTAACAGTTATATACTTGCATGCTTCAAGAATCTTTAGGTCTTTAATTAGGCTTGTCAAAAGTGCAGATTAAAAATAGTCTGCTTTAAAGGTATGTTTGAGACCACGAGGCCAAAATTAGGTTACAGGTTGGAAAGAAATGAAACAATCCATGTTTTCTCTCCTGAATTCTCAATATATGGATTAATTGAAACAATTATTTTCCATTGTATGGTTGACAGAAGATAGACATTGCTTAGAATCATGAAGATTTGTTAACAGGTGATATACAACATCTTCAGGTGCACATGACAGTTTCCCAGGCAGCCAGACAGGCTCTATAGGCCAAATACTTTAGTGGTGCCCATATTTATATAAATGTGCTCACATTATTGGTTCTCATTTAAAGCCACTATCACAGGGGCACTTCATTGTGCCACCATCATTAAAATGATCCTGTAAAGGTGCTTTTCTTTGTTTTATACATTATTTATCTGCACATAGATCTTTATTTTATAATGGCCCTTTTAAAAATAGAAACTAAATTATCTCTGTAGTGGTTATTTTTCTTCTACAGTGGTTTGGCAGTGCACAGCTGGCCATCCCAAGAACTGAACTATTAGCATATTAATTATAACATGAAGAACAATGATGTATTTGCCTTGAGTTACTGAAGAAGTATATAAAGAGTTACTATACAGCAACATCTTAGCTAGACCAAAGACAAAAGAATGACCGTAGTGGGAGTTCACACCTTCATGGTCCCTGCCAGCCACAGACACCTACAGCTTAGACAGGAGTTGCTCTGAATTATGGTTCAGCAAAGAAGTGGTGGGAACCAAGGGCTAGCAATAGATTTCTTCTTCGCATCCCCTCCTTACTGCACACAACTGGTATCATAAATCTTTCAGTGTCTCTGTCCTGAATTGCTTTTCTCCATCCAGTCCTCTACAACAGGAGCTCCTGACTTGCCCTCAATTCCCACCAAGTTCATCCAAAGCTGAACTTGTGTAAAGGTGATGGAGATAACAGAGAGAGAATAGAGCCACTGAAGGGTGAGCTATAGGTGAGAGCAAACAGCCCGACTGTTGAACTAAGGGTAAGAGAGGAGGCTATTGCTTTGTGTGTGCATCTGCTTCGCATCAGCCAAAGGATCCTAGAAGGAATGGCATTCTAATAGCCAAGAGATTCACAGTCGTAACTGGTTTTTACCTTTGTGACAGGCTGCAGGGAAATCTGTCCCCCTGTGTGGCCCTTCTATATTGTATTCCAACCCATAATTATTGTGCCTATTTCTACTACCTCCCATCTGCCTTCATTTTGAAACTTATGCTCAATGCTGTGCATTTATGTCAGACTGTTGGCTGTGATGATGCCCATTGAATCTTGCACTTACTGTGCCATGACAATAACCTGAAGAGATTCTGCTCCTCTGAACTTTCTGAAAACTTGAGGAGATTATAGAATTCATAATGATATTAGAGAGCATTGTGGCAAGCATGCTGGTAAGTACTGATGGCATTGTGCATACCGGAGCACTGGCAGTATATCTTGGGGTTATTGACTCAAGAAAATCTGTAACTTTGAAAGCTGTGGATGTAATTCCTTTTACAACAAACCACTTTTTGAAGCATACACTACCTATGCACATGATTCAAAAGTATCTGCAACAACAGATGGCATTACAATGTGAGGAAAAATAGATTCAGCCCTTCCTCAACTCAGAAATTAATAAGAATATAAATTCATAGAAACAGTATTAAAGTAAACACTGAATCACTGCCTCAGGAGCCTGGGCACTTTGGGGAGGTGGGTGATGATAAGGCAAGTAGAATTTATCCAGTACTGATCTACCTCAATTGTCAATGCATAGTGGAGCTCTATTTACTCAGATTAATGTCCTGCTTCGCAGAGGAATTATCATAGGCTTTTGTAAATGTTGGGAATTCTGTCCTATAAATCATACTAATGTTTATTCTATTTTGTTAGTAAGCTGGAGCATATAATGAAGAAAAAAAATAAAGAGGAGGTATGTGATTAACAACCAGGCCACTTTTCAGTAGGGAGAAGACCAGCCAGGCATGCTGTTATAAGCATGCAAGGAGGACACTGTCCCCACTTTGCACTCTGAGCAGCAGTGAAGGGATTCACTCCACGAAGCTGGAAAGTTTCTTCTGGGAACGTGCAGTGTCTTTTATAACCATGTTTCCTAGCCAGCTGCACAATAGTCTGCCTGGGAATGCCTCTGCATGGCCCACTCTCTCCTGTTTCACACCAGCTGCCCTGGAGAAGCAGGGATGCCGGCCCTGCTAGCACAGCACGCTGTTGCTCGCGCACACGGCTTGCCTCGGTCAGGCTGCGGCTGCAGGAAGTGTGTGACCCCACCATTGTCCCCACCAAACTGGATTTATGCAAGGGTGGCTGACTCCAGATGCTTCTCCTAGTGAAACCAGTGGGGGTGAGGGGGCAGCGGGGGGTGTCACTTCTGCTTGCCCTCACACTTCCTTTGCGTTGTTCTCCCACAAATGTATTTCCTGACTTTCTCCCACACTGTTCCTGTACGAGGAATGTTTTCTCCACTCTTGTCACACAATTCTGATTTCTTATTAAACCTTTCTTCAATATCTTTATCTTTCAGTAGGCCTTTACAGTGAGAAGACACTTCCATCCACAAAGCTCTGCAGAGGTAGCATTTTTAAGGAACGAATACAGCCTGGCATTTGTACTGTATGTATAATATGATACAACTTATGAGAGATTTTATTACCTTTAATTTCTAATATCTGAATCTTTTCTTGATACTTCTAATGCTTAGAACATGGACCTGTTATTTTGCATCTATTGCATTACAGAAAGCTTCATAGAAACAACAGTGTCCTTTGTCTCCAAAGACATCAGAATTGGACCCTTAGCTTCTAAAATAAAGTTATTTTCTCATTTCAAGAGACACAAGTGAGTTATTTTTCCTTTGAGGTAGCAAATGCAGTTTGAATTTACAGATCCAAACATTGATTTTGTTCTGTCTCTATGGGATCAACAGGCATCTGTCTCTTTCTCAGAGTATCTGCAGTTCTTTTTAATCTTCATACAAATAAAATCCTCATACAGTACATTGGCTGTGTAGTCTACTGTGTCAGTTGACCCCGCACCATTTGCTTCTAGAGACCCAGACACAAATAAACATCCTTATTCATTTCACTTGTGTACCCTAAACTATGCAAGCATCTATATAACGCCATAACTCTTTAAAAGTTGTACTAAAATCAGCTTGCCTTGCCAGACTTTGTGTAGTTTATTACATTGCTTATCTGAAAAATACTCCAGGTTATTCTGATAAATAAATAGAAAGAAGATTTTTAATACATCCTTCCCTAAGTTAGAATGGCTTTTTTGTCATCATGAAAGAAAAAGTAGAAAAGTAAGAGAAAAATATCAGTAAGAAAAATACACTTCCACAAGGAGCACAGAGTTTTCAGCTGTGGACTGAAATGTAATATTTTAATGCAAACAAAAAGCAAAGGAATTTCCATGTAGGTGTAGGCAAACAGTAGCAATGCCGTGACCTGCTCTTTTTTGTTTCACATGGGAAAGGAATATCAACAGTGCATTTACAGGCATCTGAATCTACTTACTAACATAAATAAGCATTAATTATTTTTTTTAAAAAAAGGTAGCTCTTTGATAGATTACTTTTCACAGAAAACAGTAACTGCACAGTTAATGTTATCTTTATAAATTCTGTCTTACACTTGATATTCTAAGAACAAGTAAAGTATTACTTCACATAGTTAGTTATCAGCACTACAAAGGGATCAACTCTAAATTGACATTTGCCCAGATGTAATGATCCAAACTGAAGCAACCTCTGCCTATGAGTCATTTGTAACTTCTTCCTCTCAGAAGGACAGCTGGATGTAAATATGCTTATTAAAATCAAATTTGGGCCAAAACTATTGCTAGCCTAACCTGGGAAATTGCCTTTAGCTTAGAGGAGACCTCAGTTTACATTAGAGAAAACTCAGTTCCAAAATATGTTTAGCACAACAGCCCACTGAGAAGTCTGAATTAGAACTTTAAAAAGATATTCAGGGGTGTACATGAGTAGTCTGTTCCCCATGAAATATAGTGTAGTTGGGTCTCACTTCAGGTTGCCATTGCAAATTTTTAAAAATGGTATTTGCCTATTTCTCTTTTTATTTTTCTTCTTCTTTCAGTTAAATAATTTCTTAGAAAGTGTAATGTTTTTCTAGTAAGAAAAAGGAAGATAAATATGGACTTAATTTAAGATGATTAGGAGTTGGACTTTTTTAATAAGTTTTCATATTTTTCCAAGGGTTTTCCTTTTCTGATAGAAAACATTAAAACCACAAGAAAGTGTTTTTCTTCTACTTTTACTGTCTTTTTTTCTTTTTCCCCATAATTTTTGCAATGTGGACAAAGGATACGATGAAGGAAAAAAAGTAAGGTTAGGAGTTTGACTACTGCAAAACAGACCAGATTTTTGAAAAAACAAAGAGAACTGTTCTTAAAACGAAAATATTTGTTATGCCACCTGCCAAAATATATTAGAGGATATTATATAAAGCATACTTTTAAGAAAAATATTTAAGTGTTTTGAGTTATATCATGTTAAGTCACAAAACAGGTAGCTGAGGACAATAGGTTTATCGCAACAATACACTGAAATCTAGTGCTAGAATTCCCCCAAAAGAACTAAGCTCAGTCCTTCTTGTTGTAAATACCTGCTCTCTTTGCACTCCCATGAGGAAACTGGAGGAGTTTTACCTACCAAGCTACTCTGCTATCCAGCATATTGAGAGATTTTGGCAATGCAACTGTTAACATACTGTAAAGATGAAACAGGAAAGTAACATTCAAGCAGGAAAAAAAAAAAGTTTCAACACTAAAAACACGAGCTGTACAGGAAAACCATGCATTTGTCTTAGCAATTCTGTTTCACTCCTTGACTTTGCTTTTTTGCATTACTATACATTACTTCTCAAAGTTATCATGTGATCTGAGAATTATACTCAACCTAGCATCAGCTCCCCATCTAAGGAACTTAATACCTAAGTTAAGATATCTGATAAAAGAACAACACTTGCATCTCCAAGTACTGGACTTCAGGTAAAAACCTCAACAAAATCCCCAGTATACATCTTCCACCTGGAAGAGCAAACCTGCCTGTGCGCAATAAGTGTTTCTGACCCAAAGCCACATTCCAGTAGCACAGTCTCATGTCCCAGTCTAACACCTTTGGCCACTCTGAAACCTTAACGAAATACAAGATCAAAGCTCTGAGTCCCAAATCCTGATAGAGATCTGTTCCAAAAGGACTGTTTTGGCCCAGATTGTTCTGTTTCCTCCAAGCTGTTCTCTAGGTCTTTGAAGCTTTGCTTGCATCTCCTTTCCTGAGCAGGGACAAAACTGTTTCAGATTTTCTGTTTCTCTTCCACAATAAGGAGATTCCCCACAGGATGACACCATGTCTAGTCTGCTGTTTTTGAACTGATAACTACTCTCTCCAACAGCAGAGACAAAAATTTATTTTTCATTGCATGTGATATTGTTTCTTCCCACTGAAAGTCAGTTGACTGAGTGACTTTGAGGTATTGTACCTCAGAGGCTAATACAGCCTGTCCCACAGCAGAGTGGGAAGAGCACTGCTCCTTCCTTTCTTTATCTCTAACCAAGCTTTGCTTTTTGGAATGACCTGTGATACTTCACCCAAGCCTGAAAAATAATCGTATAGTCTGCTAATCCTGCAGGTAAAGTAAGTAAATGCCTATGCAAATCAGTCCATGTGACTTATGTTTACAGTCATTGTTTTAAACAGAATTCTTGTCACAGATATGCACCTACCTGTACCAATTTAGCACTTCAACAAAATGTCACAACGCATAAACAATACTCTGAGACCATAGCTGAAGTTTCACAGTACAGCTCAGTGACAGCAGCTGGGTTCAGGTCATTTGTTGCAAGGTCTAAAACTGACATTTCTGAAATGGCACAGCATGAATAAGTGCCGTGAAAAAAAGAAATATGAACAGAAGAATGGAAGGAGAAAGAGGGACTAGTAAAGGAATATGAGAAAGGTGAGGGAAAAGAAAAGAAGGGATATATAGCTCATTTGCAGCTTGAACATCTTGACATACCTATCAGGGCTTTATGCCTCAACCAACAATCACTGATGATACAACATTTTATTTATATTTTTACTTCATTAAAAAAATAATTATTCAGTCTCTACCCTCAAGTTAAAGCTTGTAACTTATCAAACGCAGTTTTAAAACTGGGATGAAAGAAAAACATTGCCATGATGGTTAATATCTCTGCTGCTGTCAAAGCCTATAACCTTCATTCCTACACAGACTGAAGAAGTGGAGGTTTGCTGCTGAAGGATTTACTAGCTGTTTCTCTTTGGGATGACTGTATTTGTAAGAACACAAAAGGAAAAAAAATATGCCTTTTAGGGAACATGTAAAGCACTGATCACAAAGATGACCTGCAGACATTTAAGGCACCACATAGATCTGGGATCTAGCACCCATATGCATCTTGAAGAATGATATGATTACATTCTTGCACTGCAGTTTCTACTTATTTCCAAGATTTTTTTCTAGAAAACACACTACAGCAGAGATGATGCAGAGAGGCACCACATCCTGCAAATGAGGGTGTTTAAGCTTTGAACACAATGACTTGTGCAGGTATTGGCACATTCCTTACTTTCCAGAGCTCTTTATGCAATTTTGGCAAGTCAGAAAATACTACGTTGGTTTTATTACAATATATATTTCACACATACATACACATACACACACACAGAGTGAACTTAATGGGTTAGTATGCCTGCTGCCCATCTCAGAACACAAAAAAGGCACTTGTGGCTCCAAAGCAAGATTCTACCTCGCTCCCATTTTCTTTCAGCTATGATTTTCAAGAAATTTGCAAGAACATGATATCTTAACTTTCCCGGTTTGGTTTAAATTGGCATATAGTATTAGAAGTTTCTGGAGACTAAACAAGAAAGGTGATTGAATAAGCTTTGTTTCCTCAGGAAACCAAGATGATTTGTCCCCTCTTCATAAAGAACCTAGCACAATGAAACTTTTGTTCCCTATAAAACTTTACTGCAAGAAGTAATACTCATCATAACTATGACTATTATTTAATACTGTAATTCTTCTCCTGTACAAGAAATTTTAACTCAACTTTAAATTACTATTATAACCATGAGCTTAATACTATCTGTTATATAGATCTTTCAGTTCTGCTATAGTTTCTCATTTTGTTTATCTACCTTTTCTACTATTTCAGATTTCTTCTAATTCTTCTCTCTATAAAATTTGAACGCCATTGCATAAAATCTGAATTAGGTTAGAATTTAGCAAAAAAAAAAAAAAAGATGGAGGTAAATAGATGAAAAGGCTAATGGAACAAAAGTTGCTTTCATTTTGTTTTTAAACACTCTTTACAAAGTGACATGAAATATTGAAACTCATCCTTTGAAAGTACAAGATTATTGCTAGGGAACAGTATATCTATAGTGTTGCCATGCATGTTTTAGAACAGATGTGAAGTCTGTGTACAAAGAGAGAGAAGAAAGAAGAAAGGGAAATTGAGTACTTTCCATGCTCCTGTGTCCTAAGTTTTCTCTTGGGAGACAGAGCCATATAGTATGGTAGTTGCCCATTTAACCTTTTCTGAGCTATAGTAACAATAATAGAGACAGCAGCTTCATCATGCTATTCCATTTGCACTAACTAATGAAGCTTCATGGAGAACAATCAGTGTAGTGATAAAGTCAGCCCTGGGATGGCAGCAATCCTCTTATGTCACTTTTTCCCCTTCCGCTCTGCAAGCTCTGTAAAATTATGGTATTCGTGTACAATACCTCCACATACTGTGGAGACCTGGCCATTTTTTTTTACTCCAGCAAAACTTTTGCCATCTTTACTTACGCTGCATGTCTCTTGCACCCTGTCCCACTGCACTCTGCGGAGCAGAGTAAAGGCCATGTCATCAAGTTACTAATATACAAGCTCCAGAGCTCTTATTGCTCATGCTGTGGGACTACCTAGGTACATTGAGCCACAGGGCAGAAAAAGATCGCTCTCAAACTTTCAAATTGCAAAGTGCCCTTTCAAGGGAAAGGTGGTGCTTTTGGCACCAGCTAAAATGTTAAAATGAAATCCACTCACTGGCTTCTGTGCCAAAGTCCTCTGAGATTGAGTAGCACATAAGACTGACTTTAGACATCATCCTCCATGCTCAGCGTATGTCAAAATAAGACCTAAAGGGATAAGGAAGCTGACAAGAGCACATATTCGTCAAGAAGAATGGAGCTTCAGGCTTGAAAATAACGTAACTGAACTCTTGTGTTTAGGGACTAGTCCAAACTTGTGTGACTCAATGAAAGTGTAGTGACTGATTTTGGAAGGCTGGTGCACCTAGGGCCGGATTTACAATGTGAATGCCTAAAGATTTAGGCTGGTACCTAACAAGATTTTCAGCAGCATCTGAATGTCTCCATCTTGTTTGTTTTGTTACAAGAAGGTAAGGAACTTTTGAAAAATCTCAGTAGGCATCCATCTATTTAAAAGTCTGGCCTCAATTTTGCATTTAACACATTTAACACCGCATTGTTAGGATAAATTTTTAATTTTGTGATCTTAAACTATGATTTCAGTCTATGAACTTAAATTTCTCTGTTCAGATGTACCTCTAACAGTGTTGTTTACACGTGCTTCTTTTTCAGGTGATCTGTTTTCCATAACTACACATACAATCACTTTCTCATTTAAAACAGGGAGTGAAATGCTGCTATTTCAGATTGAAATCTAACTACCCAAAGAGCAGCCATAGCCTGAACAGCAGTGGTGAAAGACTTCCATGACCAAGGGTGTCATTTGCTAACATTAATTTTGCCACCATTTCTGGCCTGAGGTGCTCCCAATTCCCTGGCATTCTCTTTCCCCTTCTTCTCCCTCCATCAGTTTTTGCATGCTGGCTATCCTTTCCCCTGTGCTTATTAGTGCTGGTATGGATCTGTTGCCTCAAATGTGCTCGCACAAATGTGTGTGGGAGCTGTTTTGTAAACTATATATGCAGTTTTTCTGCTTCTAATAAGTATATTTTTAATTGGACAGCTTTTCTGAGCTCATTTGAGCAAGCAGTATATTACAGAAAAACACCAAGTGACTAAGACTGCCTAAAGTCAGCACAAAGTCAACATCATCAAACCATGGTGTCAGACTTGTTTTCATGAAGAAGTTCCATAGACATGTCTGTCCACTTTATCTTTAATTCTGCAGTGAGATAATTCATTACAGAAATACTGTTAGCTTGGGGCTCTACATTGATTCAAACTTACAAGCTACCAAAAAGAAACCCATATCTAACATATTTCTATTAATTGTTGTGAGATATAAATCTACTGAATGTAGAAATGACATTCTATTATTTCTATGACAAGCTTTATTCAGATTTTCAGTTTTATTATTATGCTGCATCTATAACTGCAGTGCTGAAATCCTTATAACCTTACAAAATAACTTGATGACTCAAAATAAAGTATTTCTTTCACGCAGTTTCTTACCTGGAGCTGTTGTATGCACAAACTGTATATTGCCCTCTGCAGGATCCTCAGGCAAACAATCATTAGGCAAACTGAATTTATTATTTCATTTCAAGGCAAGTCAATTAAACATCAATACTCCTGAATACTTCTGCAGTGTTACAGAAGGTTTAGTGTGTCTATGTCATCATTCTCTTTTTAGGAGCCAACGCCCTGGTCTGGACTGCAATCTTATGAGGCATTGCAGAAACTCGGCAAAATGAAGATTGATACCCAACTGATCCGCATAAACATTTCACAGAATGGTTGAGGTTGGAAGGGACCTCTGGAGATCATCTAGTCCAAATTTCACATTTGTCCAGAAAACCTCACTGAAACATTCCAATCTGCAAATGTCAAACCCTTTGTTTATTTGTTTCTTTCTATTAATTTTTCATTGCTTTCTTCATAATACTTCATTCTCTGCAAAATGCTGCTAGTCCCTAGATCTGGAAAATGCACAAAATAAATGTGCAATTCCTCCTGTAGTAAAACAAATACTTGAAAAATTAAGCTGCTTCATTAACCTGTTACAGCATCTTTGTATGATGTTCCTACATGAACTTTATAGATAAAACTTTCACCACAGTTACAAAAACATAGTCCCTTTCATTTATTCAAAGGATGGGAGGCAGGCTTAAAAAAGTATTCATGACACCATTACAGCTAGTTGTAAATTGTATCTGAAAATTCATACAGTATTTTGTGTTTGCTAGGGCAAATACAAAATGGTATTTGTGCTGCTGTACTATACAACACTCAATTCCTGCAGTAGGAAGCTAGAAGACATGTCCTATTGGTGGGTTCTGAAAGAAAACTGACACCGGAATTAGACCCATGTGACAATACCTTTGTTTTGAATTTCTTAACCAAAAAGTCTTTAAGGTACTGTATCTCAGGAGTGTTACAAAGGAGAGAAAAAATGCATCCTTGACCCAGATGGAGGAACTTCTGAGGCAATAGTAAACTCTCCAATAAACCTCTCCTGTGCTACACAAGTGATGTATTACTGTAAATTACCATTGAAATTCACAGCCTCAAACTTATGTAAAGAATTGCCACACAGGTATGATAAGAAGCAGGTGATATTCTTGAATTCTTTACCTCACTGGCTCAATTTTAAACCAATTACATGATAACTTTCTTTTCCCCAAAACTGATTAGCACTAACAAGCCTCCAAACATCAGTATGTGCTCAGATAATCAAAAGATAATTTTAGAATAATGTATGTACCTAGTTAAGAGATGCACAAACACCTATTGAAAGATTAAGTCTTATACAGTTATTATTAAAGAAACATTACTAGCTACAGAACTATCCAACACCAAGGGGAAATGACTCACTTAGAATGATTTGTTTTGTCTGAAAGCCAACCCAGTTTTATAACTGATCTTTAAAACTATACTGCTTATGCATAATTATTGGACCATCCCATTCCATTTTGGAACTTAATCCATTATCGAACAATTAAAAAAAGTACTTGCAAAATTAGACTGAAGTATTTAATATCTTGAAATGGTAATTAGTTCTGTGTAACATTTAAAATCTAAAGAAAACTGCTGATTAACTGGCTGATTAAAACCTAAAGATTATTGTTGTCAAGTGCAATAGCAACCCATCAGATTCACTGACCTAGTCACCTTCGTTTAACCCAGAGCTCTAAAAAAACCATAACAAAATAAAAAACCCACCTCTTGTTAAGTATTTCTTAAACCTGGATAATATTTAAGTAAACTGAATAGAGTGATATTTAGGAAAATGTAACACTTGTAAGAATTTCTTAATGCAATACAGAACTTGTATTTCATATGCATAGTAGTTTTGTTAGTCTTAGAAACAATTGCTAACTAATTGTTAACTAGACAACTAGTTACAGACGTAAGAGCACAATATGCAGACACTAATCTTAAACAACTTTTGAAAGTCCAACTACTCTTTGACTCAAAGTTCTTACTGGATCATCTTTCATTCTGATTCTGTGTGCCACTTAGACAGCAAGAGAAGGACCTGACTCAAACATACCCTAAATCTAATCATTGATACACAAGCAAATAGCTAAATTTCAACCTTAAAATGCCTTATTAACTTATTTACTAGGTTATACAATTGATATAGAAAAGGAAGGTATGTCCAGCTTAACTGGCTTCCTAGAGGAAAAAAAGGTAGAGGGTCAAGATGGCAAGGGTGGTGGGGGGAGAGAATAATGAAAAAGAATATGATCTACAGACTAAATTGGTGGAAAAACAACAGTAATGAGGAACTTGATATAGGCTCAAGAAGAATTGTTGACAAAAATTTCATAAATAGGTAGAAACAATGTGAATCCAAATAAGGGTCTCACAAGTAGAAGAGTAACACTATTTGTTATAAAATCATAGGAGAGGTAAGGAGTGCAACAGTTACTGTACGTGGAAGATCTTACCTGTACATACATGGAATATATACTGGAATGAATAGAAGAAGCTGAAAGTACATGAGCAAAATTACAAATTAATTAGCATAACAAAAGACTTAGTGGGACTGCTCAGGTGACTGTAATATCAATAAAGAAGATTATAACCTCTTTAAGAAGGATAGACAAGTATTTAAAAAGAAAATAAGTTGTATGGTATATCAAAGAAGTATGAATTTGCTCCATGGTTCAAAATGATGAAAGTCTCTGAATACTGGAAAAAGAAGAAAAGAAACAAGACATTGTCATGCTAGGGATCTGTTGCAGGAAAGCAAATTCAGGAAAATGAGTGGACTGAGGTTCTCTCTGCACAACTAACAGAGTCACCAGGGCCTCCAAAATTAGGAGATGTAACTACTCCATTAGGAAAGAGACATAGTAGAATACAGAATGTCCAGAAAGTTCTTGGAATGAGCTAGTGACATATACAGCTTAAGACACAACGTTTTTAAAAGATTATTCTTACGTTTGGTAGCATAATTACCTGATTATAACAAATAGCCTAATTATAACACTAGTGAATAAAACTAATGGTTGATTTTCCCAATCCCTTCTTTTTACCTCTCTCTCTTTATTTAGAAAACAAACAAAACAAAACCCCTACACTTTGGATCTTGTAATGAGTATCTGCTAGGGCAAAAAGGAGGGCGAGAAGGAGTATAGTTGCAGTGCAAATTCTTTATCAATCATTATACTCAGTAGGTCAGTATAAACAATGTGTGTTTTAGAAATCTAAAGTGAAAGTGAATATATCTGAGTACAAGCAACTGTAAATTGCAGAAATCTTATTTTCATACCTGCCATACTTCTAATCAGAATACACCGTATTCTAATTTACTACCAGGCAACTGATTATGTACTATGCTGTACTTTTGAAAGGGAGAAACTACATATTTTGAAAAGAACTCGAAAATTGCAGAGTGTGCTTTACTTGCTCCTTTTCATTCTCTGAGCAGAGACTAGAAATGAATTCTGTTCTTCCACAAGCAAAGGCACCCTTATACAAGTGTGAGTTACTAACTTAATCAGTTAGTAAATAACTTGATTTTAATTTCTTCTTTTCTATATTTAGGGTAAAGTAGTAAGTGTTCATATTGCCATCACCATACTGAAAACTGACATGTTTGATAATTTTGTGGATTTTTGCTAAGCATGTTACAAGTAAAAACACATAAGCATTTTCCAGTCAGCAAATACAGGCACAGAAGACCTAATGCTAATTTGTGCCAGAGACGCATATACCTCCAAAGGTACAATGAACAAAACTTTGCTCCTAAGCAGGTTAAGCAGAATAGTTTGCTGCTAGCAGTTGACTCACTTTCTGTAGGCTTTTTTTCATCATGAATCACACATAACCTATCATGATTATCTTACCTGTATATGTTACTTAAAAATTTGTTTGAGTCAAGATATTTTCCTAGAACTCTTCAGGGCAACAATTTCTTCAGGTTTAGAAGGGAAGCTGTATAAAACACATTCAAAACCTGCTTTTCCTGCATTAACTGACCTACTGTTATTAACTAGCCCAGTGCTGCCAGGAGACTACCTGCTGCCAATCACAGGCCTGATTAAAGTGAATGGCTACACTAAGCATCATTCTTTCAGGTTAAAGAGATAGAATATTTAAATGATCCTTAGGCCACTGATCACTGAAAATTCCTCACTAACACAACAGATGCAGCTGAATAGAAAAGATTTAAGGAAAAGGAGTATGGAATGAGGAGCCTTAGTACACCTTGACTTTTGATCTACAAAATATATGGAGTCAAGAGCATTTGCAAGGAGAAGCTGAGGAGCCCTTCAGGCTGAGACAGGAAAATAAGGAAGTCAGAGTTTTGTGAGGAGATTTAGTTCATTTTCCTTGTCCTTTCTACAACAAAGCACATTGTATTTTGCTATGTAGGCTTCAAATGCAAGAATAACAGGGTCCCTTTTCTGACAGAGTGAAGGAAGATGATATGGTAGACTTATTGACAGCATATTTCATATTCTGTTTTCTCTTATGTATTCCTACCAAGTAATTAGATGTCTGGCACAGACATAGCTAAAGCTAGCATTTTTGGCATGAACCCAGCATTTGCACTTTATTGTGAGATCCCCAACCCCATATACAAACAAAAATAAAACCAGTTGCTCAAAAGTGTGCAGACAGTTATATAAAAGTAAAAATGTAGGCATAAATGAAAGCAAAAATTGGACTTGACAAGAATTTTTTTAAAGTCCTCTTTTCTATTCTTCAACCACTCTGCTCTTGAGAACGTCTCCTATCAACGTCCCCATGCTTTATGTTGTATATTCCACAAAACAAACATGCTTAAGTGAGACAGAGAGAGAAGGGCCAACATTCCTCCATGGATGCCTTACTGCATATAACATCTGCTGGTACCTCCTAGTCAACACATGAACAAGGTACTGGAAATTTTGGCAGCTTTTTTTCTGGGCCAGGGATATACTGCTGTCCTTCAGTTATATAGCAGTAGCTGTTACAGGCATGGAACATATTTTACTAAGCACTGCAAAAACATGCAGGAAGGCATCATGGACATGTCTATAGGGAACTCGACAGACTATCTTGAGATGCTTTGAGTCATAGAAAATGGAGCATGATAAAGTGGATACACTGTGCTGCCATCCAGCTGTGCCAACATTTGTGACCGTATGACAGTAAGCCTTCTCCCCAAGAAGGAGTCTTGGTATACAACCTCACAGAGAAATATCTTCTGAAGAAAGCACACACACACATCACCCACAGGATATACTTTTTTTTTTTTATAAGAATAGCAGTGATTATTTGTGAGTAAAAAAATTGATTTCCTGCTAGGTATCAACAGTTTCCTATGGACTTGGACTTTAAGTTTAACAAAGTTAGGAGAAGTGTTCAACAGAGAGCACAACCCATAATTCAAGGGTTTGGGATTGTTCTACTCACTCTTTTTTCAGACAAACTAAAAACTTTTCTGAGCCAGTGAAATTCTGATAATCAGAGACAACAATCAAGTTATATGAAAAATCCTGAAATCAAATGCTAGTTGCTTTTATATAAATGTTATCCACTTCTCTATACCTGTGTCCCTACATTTACCTGGTTACACCCAATACCTTGGGTCTTTTATTACTTCTTTTATTATTTTTACTACTAATCCTTTAGTTAATCATATATCTTAGTAAAGAAGCAGTTTCTATAAGGTGTTGGACAGCAGCCTTTAAAGACACCTATTTTTTCTGTAGTTCCTTTCTTGAAACCTTCTGCCTTTATCAGTTCATAGAATAGCTTTGTGTCCATCTCATTTAATTAGTCACCGTGAAGGCAGAGAGCCATATTTAGGATTAGGTTTTGCCTGGTGCAAATGAGTCAAGTGATAAAATCCTACTAAGCCCCAAAAGAAAAACTTTCAGTGGCTTTCATTTGCCATATTGCCTAGTGCCTTATCACTTGTCAAATTACGTTTGGGGTTTTTTTGCCTTATTGATTTCTGTCTTATTACTTGTTGTATTAATTGCTTTTAGCTCCCATATTGACTGCTGCCTTATTACTTGTCATAGTATTATCTGCAATATTGTTTACTGCTGTCTTTCTACAGAATTATTTGTTGCTTTCGTACTCCTCCTATTGATCAGCTGCTATGTGTCTGATTTTACTGTCTTTCCCCTTTGCCCTTCCTCTTACCTCACATCTTTTTACTCTTTCACTTTTACATCATTCAAGTTTTCTGTAGTTTGGCACAGTGGTTGCTCGTCTATTGATCCTTTGGGCCTATCATTACATCTCTCTATATCACCTTCCTAAGTCTCTCATGTATTTTTCCCTTTTTCTTGTACACTCTACACTTCTCTCCCTCCTGTTTTCCTCTGGGGAGGGAACTCTGTTCCTTCAACTTTTCTCCTTTTTTATTGCCTCTTCTACCTTACAAAGGAAATCTTCCTTCAGATCCTTCTTTCTTCTTCACCTTTTCATCTACGTCCTCATCTCTGTCTCTGTAATAGCTGTCCAAACAATGTCTACCTTTCCTGCCCGTACTGATCATGCTCCCTCCCCTTCCTTGCTCTCCTCTTCTACCTACAAGCTTCATAATGGTCAGCTGGGTTCATATTTCAGACATGCTAATCTCCAGCACTTTGGCTGATACTTTTTAGCATTAGCCTACAAGGTACTCTGACAAACTAATGAAATAATTGAACAAGGATATTCAGATGGTTACTCTCTGTGCCCTGTTACTCACAGCCTGAGGAAAAAATGCAAATACAGTAAACATGGAGAGTGACTTTATGAACTTGAAGCAAAATTAAGAAAAAGTGTAAAATTTTTATGCCTGGGAACCCACAATTATAGTATTGGACATCCAGACCCTGACAGCTCACCTGGAGAGCTGTGTGTGTGGCTCATAGAACAAGGATTGTCATGAGCCCTACAGCTGCCTCTTGAAGGTGGAGAGGCTTTAATCTGCCTGTCTCTGTGAGACAGCTCAGCAACACCATTTCTGTGAAACAATTCACCACAGACAAATCAGTTCTGATTTTCATCATTTACAGATGAAAGACTCAAAAGTCCCTATTCCTGTAATTAAGAATGATGTTTTAAATATTGCAAAAGAGTTAGAAAGTATTCATTTGTATTATTTGCTTTTGCCATTTGTGCCTCATTACATTCTCTATTTCTGCCAATACACAGTGAAATTTGGAGAATGACTATTCCTTATATCTACAATTTCAAGAATATAATATGTGAACAAAAGCATTTGCCATTCAGTATTTGTTATTCTCTTATTTAAAACATTTTATTCATCTTGGTGAGGATAGGAAAAAAATCTTTGACTTAGGTGGCCAATTATACTCAATGGCTAATGAATAGCAAAAAAGTCAAAGGGGAGAGTTCATAAACCATCCACTGGCTGAAACATGTTTGAACAAATTGTTCAAAGAAGTACAAATAATAAATGCATTCATTAAAAACATGATCCAAGAACAATTAACAAAACTGAAAAGAAAAAGGTTACATTCGTCACATAATGCACTGGCAGAGAAAAATTCAACCAGTTATAGTCATTGTTCAAGTCTCCCAGGCTTCTTAGTTAACTTCTTGAGAGTCTAGCATATATGATCAGAGCAACCATTTCTCACACACTCTGAAATACCTTGGTCTGTATTTGCACTGTTTTAACTTTTGGAAAGGGCATCTTGCAACTAAGTTGGTTGATCTCTCTTGAACAATGGTGTGTTCTGTGTCATTATGAAATAATCAGCCTCCATGGCATGAAGACACCTTGATGACAAACATCCTCAGATTAAACAGACTTGCCAGCGTACTTTCACTTGACACAAAAGTATTTGCTTACTTTCTTGAGATCAGTTGTGTCTTTTGCTTTATCTTTGTCATTTCCTGGCCTTTTCTTAACTATACCTTTCAAATCTTGGCCTGAAATGTTTTAGTTTCGTTTCAGCATAGCAGTATGAAAGTGTCCCTTAGAAGCCTGAACAATTTGGAATCACCCTGTGGATGGTGTAGTGGGGTGTAGGAGTAAATTTCTGAGCTTGATTCACAAGTCCTGGAGCCACTGTTTTTTACTTTTCTGAATTCTATCTGCTTATTCAGGTAACTTTCTCACAAACTTGCCATGCATTTAGCTGTATAGTGATAATAATCTGCTATATTTTTGTATTCCAATAGTACTTGTTCAAACCTTGGCACTGACCTGACCATCATGTGTTCTGATTCTGTGTAAAAGGTGGATAATAAATAGAAAGACTTTGCTTGACAAAATGTTTAATTTAAAATGCCCTCAAATTTGTCTGTCTTTTTCATCTTTTAATTCCTCAACCTAGAGAAAATATTACTCTCAGACTGTTTCTTCTCTTTGTGTCAATAAGAATTTGCCATGTGTCTTTGAATGCCTCCATTCATTTTCTCTTGCATTCACTATCAAGTCCAAATCCTCATTGTCACTTTTGAAAGTCCCACTCACTTCCCTTGGTTCTTGAAACAGTTTCTGCCTTTTCTTCTTCCAAGTTACCACCTACTTAACTTTTGCTTCTGCAGCCTCCAATTCTCACCATTTCATAGTGTTTTTAATGTTTAAAACACAAATTCATTTTCTTGTGTGCCAAATTCCATTATTTTTGTTTATCCTTTCAATGAAATAATCCATTGCACCGGTTCTTTTGTATACATGCAATATATTGCTTTTGAAACACTAAGGAAGATCTAGTATAAAATACACCAGTAGTAAACAATGAACAATACTAATGCTTATATTATAATGGTAATATTGGATACTGAGGTTTCAAACTCAACATCCTCTCTATTTAAGAACATAAATTTTCAATAGTTTTATGGGACACCAACCCTGTTTGTCACTTCACAGCTGCCTACCATATTTGCAGACTACTAACAAACTACTGAAAAAAAGCTAGGTCTTTCATTTCTAATAATCTAGAGCTCATGTTGTTAACAGAATGATTCTCTTCACTTTTGAAGAAGCTCTAGCCTGAAAGCTTAATCCTTTTCTTCTAACTACATATGTTCTGTAATAAAAGCTATTTCCTCTCCCTGTTAATCTATGCCCTCTGCCCAATTATATAGTTTCTCTGATCAGTCACAAACATATACAAAAAACACAAAATGATTTTGAATGTTGTGGCATTGCATCATTTCAAATGATTTTATCTCTTCACCAGTAATTTTTAAGATGTTGGCAAGTTATTAATCTCAAATAACATGATTGCAGATGTTTGTTAAAATTCCTATTTCATACAATCACAGTTACGGTATACTTTTCAGAAACATTTGAAGATAAGTTAATTCTTTAGTTTGTTGTGATTTTAGAATTTTTAGGAATTTGTATCTGATACAAATCAGGCCATAGTCATAGTCATGTACCTTAACCCAGTAGACCAGTAGATGCAGTCTAGATTTAAGATCAGGAATTACCTGGTTTTGAGTAGGTTCCCAGCAGTCCTTTACTGATTTCTGCAACATTATGCAAGACATTGAACCCCTGCTTCACTTTTTCTATATATAAAATTCTTATCTACCTTTCATGATCAGCTTGAAATGCCTTGTCAGTCCCAAAGCATCAGTGTTGCAAGGATTAATTAGTTCATTTTTGTAAATGGTTCTGAACCTGAAATGCTCTGTGTGTTAATTTTTCTGATTACAAGAATCCCAGCTATCATATTGTAGCTCTTAAAATATAAAGCTTAAGAAATGCACATCATGCTTTTATGGCTCTTTGACTTTAACAGTGTTTTAATGCATGGGTGTCAGTTGCCTTATACTGTGATGACTTTATTCTTATTGCCTGATAGCTGAAGGTTTCATCTACAGTAATGCTCACAGGAAAGGCTGATTAGAGCATGTACTTGCAGTTTAGGATTTAAATCCCTTGAGTGACTTTTGCTGTCTCAGTCACGTTACTGTATGTTTGGCACTAAACTAAGAGCAAGCGGCTGAATAGCTCTCTTTCCCAGTCACTGATATTTACATGAAGTTACATACTGAAGCTACCGAGTGGGGAAAGCTCATGCTCATACAATAAAATACATTATTTTCATGGAAAGATTAAAAAAGGCTTTTGACCAGTTTCATTCCCTTTTGCTCCCAGAATGCTGGCACTGGTGACAGGCTAATTGACAGCAGGAGCCGAGGGAGATCAAGGAATTCCCTTTCTTGTGGCAGGTAACAGACAGACAACTGAATTCAAATATTCAAGCTCAGAACAATTCTATTGGTCAAACTTTTTTACCAGAAATACCCTTGAGGACTTGAACTCATCAAAATAAATTTGGATTTTGGAGGAAAAAAGTATGCAAATTCACGCAAAGAAAGTGTGTTTTCTCAGTTTATTCTCAGGCTGGCATTCAGAGGCTTAACTCAAGCCTTAATCCCTTTTAGCTGAAAGCTCCTTTAGCTGGAAGCTCATCTGCCAGCACTCTGTCAGTCCAGCTATTTCTCATGTCAGCTGGTGATGAGCAATTACTGACACATTAATCCTGTATCACTCCCTCACAGACTGACCTTTGGCTGAGTTTCAATAGAATTAGATGAGATATATCAACTACTTTGGACTACCTGAAAAAAAATGTTGAAGGAACATAAAACATTAAAAAGGACTCTGGCCTTTTTGATCATGATTTGTCAAGATCAAAAGAGACGTAAGCTTCAACAGATTTTATAGTTTATATTGAAAAGATGGAGCTTAGTTCTGAAAATAAAAGAGAGAGCATAATTTTAACAAAGCTGTTGCCACTAAATAGGAAGAATTATTCACAGAGATGTTCACTTCAGAATTTCCATTTGCAACATTACTATCATTTTATCTCAGGTTTTCTGTAGGTTTTCTCTTATTCTAAATGTTTAAATTAAACTTGTTGCAACATTAAGAAGCGTTTGTGAACCTCAGGCTGCAAACACATCTGTACAGCTGGTAAACTGGATTTTGCATCAAATTCTCAGTTATTGCAATGTTTGGGTTTTACAAGGGATTTAATTGAAGGTGAATGTAATATAACTATCATCCAAAAACTGTAATGAGAATGCATCAACTGTTTCTTATTTTTTTTGTTCCATTAAAATGGTTACCCCATAAAATTAGATTAATGTTGTACTGGTTATTAAAATGAGATATTAAAAATTATAGTGCCACATATATTTTATAAAGTAGTAGTGGAATATACTGCTATGACCTTTTTAATATTCTGAAGTAGGATTGGTTTTCTATTCTTTTCCTTCCAGTGACGAAGAAGGAGAATAACTGAACAGTCAACATACATAACAGGTAAGGTCAGACAACTTTGAACTAAAGAAAAATAGGAAGAAAAAAAGTAAAACTATCTTTTCTGGTGGAAGATATGAATAAAAATGTATTTAATGTGTTTTGGTATGTGTGTAAAAGTTAGACATGGGTAACCTTTCTTTCCCACTCTATTGTTATCACTCAGCTGCAACCCCAGCTAGCTTTGTAGTTGAGTAGAATTTTAGCAGTACAGGTCTTCAGGCTGATTCTTGATGGTGAACAATCAGCTTATCAGCTTTAAAGTTTAAGATTTGATTTTCAATTGCTGTAGATCCACCAGAATCAAAAGAATTCTATATACTGATTGTCAGATCTGATCCAGTCAATGTTTAAACTACAATGGCCCACTGAGAGGTCTGTCACTGTATAGATTGACTTCTCTTCAGTGTCTGCTACGGCTACAGATACTTTCTTTTTTGTCAAATGCTTTGACCTATCTTTAGGTACTCTATGACACCAAAGTAAAATAGCAGACAAGAATAATTTAGCTACCTGTGATCAAAAAACTCTATGATTAAGTGGCACTACTATAGTGACTGTTTTCACAGAGCAAGTAAAAGATAATTTATTTATCTTTAAAAAAGTCATATTTCTATTTATTGAAAAGGTATGCCTACATCTTGGTGATATTACACAACATGCTTTTATAATATTCCAATAGATTTATTTTTAAATAATTCCCAACTGACTGGAGGAGCTTTCAAGACTTTGACTTCACTTGTGCAATAAGTTATACACCTGTTTAACTTAGAATATATGACCAATTTATCTCAGACTTAAAGTTCAGTATCTAAGTAGGTAAGTAGATATTTTCAGTTGAAACCTTTATTTTCTTGTATACTAAACTGAACTGACAAAAAGTTAATGTAGATTGCACTAACAAAAAGATTTTCTACTATGGAAATCAAAAAGTCATGTATACAATTCTTGAAAATTTAAATATTTTACAACATTTTGGAACACTTTTCTAGCCCATTCACCCATTTTTATAGCTTCTTTTTAATTAATGGATCCTATTTAAACAAATATGCTGGTAAATCATGACAATCATTTTGGACAAAATCCACAAAGAGATATAGACCAACATCTGAGAAATTACCTTAAGCACTTAAAAGAGAATTCAAGTGGAACTGATGTACACAAATTCAAAATAGCAATTCTGGAAAAAGTCACACCCCATCCAGCTACTAATAATGCTAATACTACTGTGTAATAACACTGAAGATGATATCTGAATTCCCTGCTCGATATGCAACTCTCTTAGGCATCTAAAGTTTTATTTTTCCATGTACCAAGAACAGCCTCTGTATGAGACAATATGAGCCCTGGTACTTTTAGCATAGCAGTGCTCATCTGGAATTGAGGTACCAGGAGTTCCCCACCTACATGCCCAGAGAAGTCCCATATAGTAGGCACACAGAGAATACACATAATTCATATGCAGGCAGGAAATGCAGAAATATAACAGTGCCAAATTTCTACATAGTGGTCACTTCTAGACTGCACACCCAAAAAGTTGAAGACTGGGAAACATTTATTAAGACTGAGCTACATTTTGTTACTTCTTTTGTAGTGACAAGCAACTTCAGACAGGCTGAGAATGTAAATTCTTCAGGAACCAAAACTGCATCGTATAAGAGGGCAAGTATCTTTGTGTTGCATATTGACAGCCTAAATCCCTAAATTCAGAGCTCCAATCTCAACTTTGGTGACGGAATGCCTGAAATTAAATGATGCATGGCTGTGCAGGCCAGCAAGACAAGAGGTGCTAAAATGAGATTTCTTCACTGCTAGGAAGTGAAGATCTATCTAAACAGCCAGCAGAGAATTCTTTAAGACAGCACTCCCAGCCCCAAACGTAGTTATGTGCTTAATGCTGGCCTGGTCTGGCCTGGCGGGAGGTTTCAGTTCACTCTGGTTGCCAACTGTAAACTTGACCCTGGGAATGAGGCATGTAGCAGTACAGCTCTCTCCAATTAATGGCTACAGAAAGCAACACACAGCAATAATCCATTTGCTAGCATCTTGATTTGAAATTGGGGAAAGCTATTTTTAGATCATGCTGAATTTGATCAGAAACAGAAATTTGAGTCCTCTACACAGCAAAAGAGTATTCCAGTTATCTGGCTTTTGGGGGGAAACACACTCCATGTTTATTGGTGCTGTTTCATTTAGATGCTTAATTAAATTTTAATTGACTGAGTACAGGTAGCTACTACTCTCACATCCCACTGACTTCTCAACTCACAGAATCAATCTGCAGGCTATTTTTTCTCTCTCTCCCCCATACACTTTTATACAGAGAATATTTATTATTTTTTCAAAAAGTAACAGCTCCAGCAGGAGACTCCTAGCAGAAAATACTGCATAGCCTAATGACTTCACATCAAGATGAGAGGGAAGTACAACCAGTAAATCTCCAGTCACTGGCCTCTCTAGAAAATCTCCTGTGCAAGCTCCAGCTGGTAGGACTACGTTCACCTGACTGAATGAATTTCTTGCTGAGAAAAGAGAGACGGAAAAGCTGGTTTGAGGCCTCTTCTGGATATCAAGAACATCCTGGGTTAGGCTGGGTTTCTTTGTGCTCCCCAGCAGAGAAACAGCTTCACCACAGGTGTAGAGACATTGAAAAATGCTCTGAAAAAATAGTAGCCATAATGCAACATACACTAGCTATGATACAAACCACTGCACTGAGGTGTTTGTACTGTTTTTGGACCCAAGCTATTTTACACTATTTTGTAGTGTTTTCAGTCCCACCTTGTGTAAGTTTATTAATATGTGCGAGGGGTCTCTCTTTGTTGCAAGGTGTAGATAAATCTTAGTCAGAGACACAGAGAACAATTGAGCAATATGTGTTGAAGAAGCCACAGGAGCTTAAATTTAAAAGTTAAAACTTGTACAGGCAATTACAGATATAAATCCCACTGTCTCATTTAACTTTTTTTGACATCATAACATTTTTCGTAACAACTGTGTGAGGCAACATCAGCAGAGGGTTATGCTTTCTGTTCAGGATGAAGCACAAAGAAAGATAGAGTGAGGAGAGAAAATAGTTTATGATCCACAGTTCCAAAAGGTGAAAGGACTGAGGACTCCTCTCAGAATCAATTGCTCTTTATACAGCCTCTTCAAAGAGGATGCAGTTGTATATAGCCTATAACTTCACTTTTCTCAGGAAATACGCATGCTTTTAATTTGACATGTGGGACTTCTAGGATTAACAATGAAGATACTTTGCTGAAATATCCCATGAATTTACTCCTTTCGGTTCATTAATTTTAATTAAACTAAATTATTGCTCTGTGTAAAAGGGGGGCAAATTATAAGCCCCTGTTATTTTTCTACTCTAACTCAATGTTACTTTGTTTTAATATAAAAGGACATACAGGTTGAAGCATCCTAGCAGACTGTTCTCAAAGTATATTTTAGAGCAGTTTATCATACTGACTACTGTAATAGTTTAATCATGCACAAGCTGCAAGCTGTGAAATGGTAAAAAAATCAGAATAATTGCATATGAATAGGGATGAAAAACACATGTTTTCCCCCATATCATCATTTTACAGTTTTACATAGGAACACAAACATCAAAATTCATCTAAACAGACTGCGTGTAAATATTTTCAATATTTATTAGGTCAGGCATTTATCCATCATAAATATCTCAAAAGCATGCAGATCCCTTTATATGACCCATTGCCTGCTCTCTCACATGAAAATGTTGTTATACAGTGCCATAAGAATGTAGGACCATATGCTTAACCTATCTTACACGTTGCTGAGTACCCAACTCACCCTAACAGCAGCTTTGTCTTCAAGAAGATCAGTCTTGTAAGTAGCTGCCAAAGGTCTGTAATATTGCACTTAATCAAATTTATCATTCCCTTTCTGCAGATAATTCACTGTTTTTTGCTTGGAAATAAAATATTAATGTTTATGATATAATCAGGATGTGCAGAGGTAGAGCTTCTCCCCACAGCAGAATACCCACCATTTTTGGTATTCATCTTTGTAACGGTTTGTACATAACATGGTGGCTGTGCAACATCGGCTGAAATCGTTCTGTGAGAAAATAATGCCATGCTCTCCCCTGTGCAAAAAGAAACGTGCATTTTGGGGACTTATGTCTGCATAATCCATTTCCCTATGAACAGAGCCCTCAGTTCTTAACCTGGATATATTGCTTTCCATACGCCTCCCTGAACACAGCATTTTTTTTTTTAACTCAGACTTGATAATAACCAGTATTCCACAGTTTGATGACAAGTGTTCAATTTGTTATGCAATTTAACTTGGATGAAACACTAGTAAAATTTCACATATCTCTAAATAGAATCCTCAGGGAAACGGGAAGCTTGAGAAAAGATATTACTGTATCTCACAGGCCAGCACAGCCAGTGAAAAGTCAGGCAGCTTCATTAAATATACCTCTGACGTGTAAGAATTTCTTAGAGAAGATTTTTTTTTTGAATGTTAGTATTCTTTCTGTTTTTTTCTTTTTTGTCACAAGATGTTCATTGCAGAGTTCTCTAATTTTGAAGTCTGTCTAGCTCTGATCAGATTTTATTTTCAGTATGTAATGTTTCTAATACCAGAACAGAAAAAGGGCAAATACAGGATCCAGATAAAGGTTCAGCAACCTTTGTATGGGAAATTCATAGGCCAAGAGCTCACACATTCTGTTTCTGACAATGGGCTGCGAACTTGGGGAGTCAGCACAAAGCTTTGTAAAGTTTTAGACCACAGCTCAGCAAAATGTTTCTGTTAACAACTGTGCAATAGCAACACATTTAAGTGCTTTTCTGAGTTCATCTTAATTCCAATTTCTGTTTCCAAATGTCAGATCTGAAGATTTCATGGTGGCAATGTTGTTTATCATGTGGTATGACCATCCCATTATGTGGTATACCATCCCAATAATATCTCTGAACACATTTTATACATTATTTCAAAATATTTGATACAAACTGGGAGTTCATTTCATGTAATATGTTCTATACATGTGCTCTATATATTACATAGGACATATATTACGATATTATGAACTCATACTAAAAAAACTAGGGCTGTGTAATTCTTTCAGAAGGAAGTTTTCTAGTAGATTTCTGGAAGCTGAATGCATTTAGTAGATGCTGTGTAGAGCAATAGCTATTAAAATGCCACCATTTTCAAAACCTCTTGAGCTGCTACAGTTCAGTCTCTTTCTCTATATAACTCTTGTAAAGAGTTGTTTTAATGGCAATCACTACAGGAATTTTAGCTAGAACCCTTTAAAGAGGGCCATGAAAATTAACAAAGCAAGAATTACTAGTTGTCCAGCAGCTCATTTATCGACTGTGTTCAAGGTGGATAGTTAAGTCTCCTTGGATAACACAGGCTACTTTCCACATCGAATTTGTCTCAGAAGATATTCCCTGTGTGTGATCAAGCTCACTGAAAAAAATTGGCAGCTGGCAAGCCAGAACAGCTGTTGAACTGCACAACAAAACCAAGAAGTTATCAGTTTTCCAGACCATGTTGAGACCAGTGGTTGCAGACTCAATCTGTAGCACTAATCTAGAAACTGCCAGGCCTGTTAGGTACAGACGTATCTGTGGAGGGCAGCAGTAAATGGGTTAAAGCCTATAATGATTCTGTTACTTTTTTTTCCTTTTTTTTTTTCAAGCTAGCTCTCTATATGAACTGTGAAAGCTGCACTACAGGGATGTCCTGTTAGTTATGACCCCATTTCAAGGACTATAAATATTTAATAACATCACAGATAACATAATTAGTTCCTCAGATGTGAGTTAGTTCCATGGCATATTTAACAGACAGCCCCAGACTAACTCTCCCCTGTGAGACACTCCGCCTTAGCAAGAAGGGAAAATAATATTATTGGGCTAAGAGCATGAATAACATAATGCAATATTAATACAACAGTTTCACTGGAAGCAAGTAACATATTCTAGAATTATAAAGCGCTTTGTATTGTTGTTTGTGGAATAAAGATAATTCATTAAAACAGAAATATCTATTCAGTGCAATTCATTAGTGATTTACTTGTTATGCCCTTGTTACATTCATTATATACCAGTTTCCCTCTGCATTTTTTTTCATGATTTGTTGTTATTGGGTTTATTAGTGTTCGCCAAGTGATTTACCTTACTGACTTTTTCTTCCCTCGTTAACAAAGATGCAGGGCCAAATTTGGCTCTCAGAAGTCAGTCACACATGCGCCTGTGCTAGTGACAGTAGTGGAGTGGTTACTACAGCCAGGTCTATTACTGTCATGGTGCTGCACAGCCGGCAGCTCCACAGGGACAGTGATGGGAGGGGGTTGTGGTGGGGCAGGGCCGGGCCTGGCCACCAGGGCCCATCCCCACCCCCAGGGAGCAGGGCACCAGGGGTGGCCAGGACAGCCCCTGCCATGGGGGCGTCTGGCACCGCTGTGGGGCTGGGGCCAGGGCCTGGGCCAGGGGCTGGGGGAGCACAGCAGGGAGGGCAGGGACAGGCAGGGCTGTCAGTGCCCCAGGGCCGTGGCTATCATAATTGTGTTTATTTTGCTTTTAAGGCCCATAAATAGTTCTAGGAGCTGGTTTTCCATTGCCTTTTCCATTGGCCTTTTTTTTCTTTATACATGCAGAAGTGGATATCAAATTTTCCAATCTGATGCGAGTGCAGCATCTTCTTTACCCAAGTGTATAGCAAAACTATCCTGCTCCTGTTATACGACAGGAAATGTTACAAGATTCCATGTCTGCCTATCTGTCAACAGAAGGTTAGAAAACGCACGAGGAAATAACACTCAAGAGCAGGTATTATGTGTTCTGTAGGTTCAGTAAAGTGCATTGTTTTGCAGTGTGAATTTATGCCTTAGTACCGTTCTTTATAGTACCTGTTTTACAAGTCGTAAGACAATTGCAAATAAGGAATATCATCAATGCAAGCATTATAAAAAAGATGAATAGAAATGTTACAGGCCCATATTGACATCTGAGCTAAAATTACTTCACAAAATTTTAATATGCCACAGTGAGATGATCCAACAAATTAGAACAGTTGCATTTCTCATAAACCACCTTTGACAAAGTTATATTTCCCCAGGAGAATATAGGAAATGGGACAGAAAAGCTTTCACTCAAACATATCGTACAAAGAAATAAACATAAACACAAAACACAGAATGCAAAAGAGCTTTGATCTCCATTATCCATATGACAACACAAGTGATCTCTAGTGGGTTTTCAAGAAACAAAAACCATCCAGAAAGAGAAGGAGAGTGTCACTTGGAAATTACAGTATCCTTTGAATTTACTTTTTAAATTAAACAAGTTCCAATTTTATTTGCGAGGCAATATAATGCTCATGGCTACAGGGAAGTGACTATACACGTTATAGCATTTATCTAGCACAGTTAAGCGAAGACATAAATCTCTTTGGACAGCTCACCTGGGAACCTTGACTAGCAGCATACCTATTATGTCATTCCTGGCTCCTTGCCAGATATATTACATATTGCCAGAGTATACATGAACTACATACTTTAAATAAATGAGACTATATCAGACCAAACTGTTTTGCCCTTTGATACAATTACCCAACTAGCCAATTTGGAAAAGAGAAAGAACAAAACATGCATCTCAAAAAAATCTTTGCACCCTCACAAGAACATTCATCATGTTGATCTCTACCCACCCAAATAGCCATTCCAAAAATCAAAAGAAAAAAAAAGTAGTAGAAACTAGTAATAAAAATATGTGATAAGACAAAAATATAACTTCTTGTTCTGGTTAATTTTTTATTCTAAGAAAAAGAGTGTCAGGCTCCTAAAAATCTCTTTAGAAAATAGCTGTTGTTACTGATCTTACAAAAAAGCATTCAGATATTGAAGTAATAACTCAAATTTTAAGAAAAGCACTGATAGATAAAATTCATTTGCAACTAATCACTCAAATATTTAACCACAGACATAATCCCCTAAACTCAAAAAGCAACTGTGGTACAGTTCTTGTGATTTTAAAACTGCCTAAGTGCTTAAGTACTTTGGTGTCCAGTGACCAAAAAGCGAAGCTACATGTTAATGCGACAACAGTCTTTTATTGCTGAGAGAGTGACCTTTCGCCTAGGTAAATTCAAGAAAAAAATCAATTTTTACATGGGACAAACCAGTTTTACAAAGACCTAATGGGAACAGGGTTTTCTCTTCTGCCTGTGTTTATGAAGGCCAGGCAGATCATTACAAAACAAAATCTCAGCAGTTTCATTTTGCATGAAAACACTTAGCATCTGATTCATATTTATCATTTATACAGCATCTGTATTGCTCAGTTCTAAATACTGTTTTGTAAAGACAATCCTTGTTGAAAAAAATAAATATCCCAGCATATTTATTTAAAACTTTGTATTACATTTTTCAAATCATGGCTGAAACTAAGCGTAAAAACAGACAGTGCAGCTGTAAATGTGTAGTACAAACTGGAATAATTTGCTACAGTACCTGATATAGAAAGCACAAATAAATAAGTAACAAGCATTGCTGAGTCAAGGCTCAGATTGTGGTGGCACCAATGAGCAAAATTACGACCCCTGAAGATAAAACTGTCAACAGATATCAGAACATGCAGGGTTTCAGAAAATAAAAAGCAGCTACATCCCTTAAAGACTGGATTACAAGTAAAATAAATGCTTAGAATATTTCCAGTGTCTTTGCAATCTCTACATTTTCTCTAAATATTTCCAAGAAATAATGCAAGTAATTTAGTACCTTTTATTTTTTTTCCTAAACAGTTAAACAGATTTTTACTAGTTCAGACCAAGGGTCCATTTAATGCATTTACAGTCCAGGCTTCTGTCTTTGATAGTGGTTTTAGATGGATATTCAGGAAAAAGGTGGAGCAGACAAGTTCTGATGCTACCACCCTTCCAACAATTTTGCATTCAAGAGATCTCCTGAACCTGTTAAAGCCTGCCTGTGTAGTAACCCTGAAATTACTAAATAGTAAATACTTAACTGAGTCTCCTCTTGAACTGCTTTACATTTTTTGCATACACAACACCCTTGGGCAAGGAGTTCCACCAGCTCTTACTACCTTCATTTGATGGCCCCTAGTTTTTATATCAAAATAGACAGTGAAGAGTCAATTCCTATCCAACCTTCCTCATATGGAAGCTGTCCTTTACTTCAGCTCATCCTTCTTGCCCTTCTCTGAATAAGGGTGGAGTTTACTGACTAATGATGTCTATATTCTTTAAAAATGTTATCCCGTTCAAGGGCAATGTCTACTACATACAGTATACATGCCACATAGTACAGGTAAGAGGAATTTTTTCTTGCCAGCAGCAAAGCTAATCTCTTATGTATGACTCAGGGCTCAGAGAAATTTGCTATGGAGAAAGAGGAAATAAAGATATGCAAGATAAGTGAAATTTTATACAGAATTGCAAGCTCTCTAGGAAAATGGATGAATTTATTTTTTCTTCTAGTTAAAAAAACAAGACACTAAATTTCAGAGTGGAGTTACACAAAAAAGGTGTGCCCAACCCAAAGGAGGTATGGAGGTAGAAACGGTCACTATTATGACTGCCTTTTTGTGGTACAGTTCTTATTCACAAACAAGATTCCTTATTGCCTGTATATGCCCAGAAATACTCCCTTCCACTGAAAGTGCAGCAAACACAGTGAATTATTTTATGGAGGGTTTGTGAAGCAGGCACTTCTATATGTTTGCGAGGAACAACATAAGAATAATGGTTGGGGAACAAGAGACTAACTGTGAGATATTGATAAATTACTGCTTGAAGGAGGGTATATGCACAGCTAGCACTCAAAGCACTGGGATTTGTACTCAGAGCAAAACATAAACACTATGCACTCACCAGACAGATGGTTATCAGTTAGGGTGAGATCCAGCTTTCCCACCTTTATCCTTCCAAAAGTCACATATCCAGTGTAAGCTTACATTTTAGGGAGAGAGACAAGCACCTCTGAAGGCAATCTAGTCCATCAAATGCTCTCTGTTGACCACGGAAGGAGCCCAGATACCTATACTTTTAAGTGGCTAAAGTTAGGTGAGAGAAGCCCCTTCCCTGCTTGGAGAATAAAAATATGACTGAGTTGTAAGATGATGGAATATTTCTACTCTTATTTTAATTATATCTTAATGATTTTTTGACAAGTCAGAAAATCAGAGCAAAATAGTAAGCTCAAACCATGATCAGGCTACAAAAGGAGTATGTGCAGAAGTTGACATTTTGGAAATCATGAAAAATGAACGAAGCAATATTAAATATATCTGTTCTTCTCACCCTTTATGCCAATGAGTGATAATCAAGTCACTCTTCAGACTTTACATTTAACTGTTGATGCCAGTTACTATAGACAGCTTAGACATCTGAAACATTGCAACAGGCAAAACTCACAGGGCCATCTTTATTCATATTAGTCTACATTATTTACATTAACTCTACATTATGCCTTTTTTTGTTCAAGTCGATGACTTTCTTTAGATGATGCCATGCAATACCACCTTCAGATGAGACCAACATAAGCCTCAACTGCATTCACAGGAAGACAGGAGATGACTCCATTCCCTAAAATGAGATCTATGAGCTAATGAAGCATGGGACCATGTAGCTTATGTTTCATGGTTAAATGCCCAGATGATTAAGAAGATCTTTCAATAATTGCTTCCTATCTGACATACAACTGGTTAATCTCCCATAGAACTTTTTCATATTAAAGCTGCTAAAACTCAATTTCATTGTATTTATTGTATAATTAATTATGTCAAGCAATCTGGAGCTCTGGTTAAGTATCTTTGTTATTTGAAATCTTAATGGATTATTAAGATGTGTACTTTCTGACATGGTAAGACTTCACTAGGAATATACCTTTTAGAAGGTCATATTATAGTACGAAGGTACAAAACTGCAATAGGCTTGTGGAAGAGAATACAATGTTGGGGTATTATATGCCTGTTTCTACACCAGCTTCCTAAGCCATGTTTTACTCTATGGCATTACTGATCTAAACGTACAGCTATCTGTTTCTTTGTATATATTTATTAAAATACATGGTGTAGAATGTTGCACATATATTACTTTGCTTACAGTAAAGGTTGATGCAAAAAGGAAAGTAAATGTAAAACTGTCAGAATAATCAGATCGATTTCAATAGATCAAAGCCACCTCTTCAAAAAATGAATTTGATGGAATTTTACAGGCAGATATTAAAAATTGCATCTTTTAAATTCTTCCAGAAAAGAGAATATTTTCCTTGTTATAAACAGTGATAATTATATACACACTAAATAACAAAATATTATTACATTCAGAAATAATAAACCACATTCACTCTATCTAAATCTAATTACACAATAATGATGGAGCAATCTAATACATAAAGATTACATCATACAGTGCCCCAAGCACTTCAACATTTAGATATTCTTTGGAACAGACAGACAGAGACAGATACTAATACTGACTTCCAGTAATTTCTGGCATAGATGACTTTAAAAATTCAGAAAGTTTTCTGGAGGGAGAAAGGGAAGATTGTGCTTTGTTGGGTCTAGTGGGTCCCCGTGGGACGTCAAACACAAGGATGAATTTCTCATAAACATGGCTTTATACACTACATTACTCCATGGAATATCAACTGCATCAACACAGTTGTTTACTTTATCCACCTCTTCTTTAGGAATGACTACCTAGTTAAGCACAGTTATTGGAGATTTGCCAGGGCACAGACTAAACACGTTACATGTGTAGTGTTACCTATGCTACAACCAGCTTACCTGTCTACAGTTCTTGTAGCTACTTCTGTCTTGCCTTGACAGGAAAATGAATACATATTCCAACCATTTTGGATCAGTAAAATGAACTGAGTATTGCAGAGGAGCATTAACATTTGCAGTGTTAGTTGTTCTGTTGTAGTCTACACAGTTTTAATTATAACACTTGTGGAACACAGAGAGAGTTTCTATTCTTTAAAATAACTGAGGTAAAACAGTTGATTTCACTTTGTTTTTTGTGTCCTTCACAGAATCACCAAACAGTTGGGGCTGGAAGAGAACTATGGTGATCATCGGGTCCAACTCCACTGTTCAACCAGGGTCAGCCAGAATGGGTTGCCCAGGACCATGTCCAGTTGAGTTTTGAATATCTCCAAGGATGGATGGATCTCCACAACCTCTAGGCAACCTTTTCCAATGTTCAACCACCCTCACAGTGAAGAAGGGTTTTCTTGTGTTCAGATGGAATTTCCCGTGTTTCAGTTTGGGTAAGGATGTTTCACATGGGTAAGGATTCTCAGGATCAGCTCCAAATTATAAGCAATTTTGCATAACAAGAATCAGTTTAGTGATAGCGGCCTCATTTGAAGCAGTCAAGACAGTTACAGTTTCTACACTATCTTTCTTTTTTTAAAAAATAAATTATCCAGAGAATAACTGGGTTTGCTTTTTAATCTTTCAAGGGGCAGTACCCTGAACGAAATTTAACCATGGATCTGTCTTACAAATAGAAAAACTTTAAAAATTCATAAAGCAGAGAGAATCAGAAAATGCGTCAGTGTCAGTGATGTATTAATTTTTCAACACAAGAATGTAATTCTCCAGCATATCCTTTTCAGGATCCTTTGAAGTAAACAGCAGTAAAATTGGAATGAGGTTGAGTTCAGAATTTGCGTATTACATTTTTTAATGTTGCTGCTTTTGAGTACAAAGAAAATTAATGAGTTCTTTAAAACTACACCATTTTATGTTTTGCTTTGAACACATGGTTATACTGAGCAGCAAGGTTTGTGCTAAACTGGAATAAACAAGAAAGAGTAAGTGGTAATGTCTGCAGTTCAAACGGATACCAAGGGGAGCCTGAATCATACCACAAAGTTGTTGTCCTTCATTACCATCATCTTTAATTGTGAAGGGGGGGAGTAGCTTTTCAATTTTTTAAATTATTTACCTCTATTTGAAACCCTAACTGCATGAAGATTATGCAAATATATAAAACCATATCTAACATTAACTATGAACCAATTATAGGCAGCCTGACCTTCAAAAAATCATCCAAACTACAACAACTCAAAAAATCTTGAGATTTATAAACAAAAGAGCACTACCTTTAGCACAATCATTCTTCTAAATCATTTCTGGAAGAAGGCTACTTCTGCCCAGTTCCTTACAATTATACAAAAGAAGCCTCATTTTCAAACACAATTTAAATAATACTGTATTAATTTTCTACTAATATCGCTCTTACAACACTGAACACAGAATGCCCATTTGACCCCACATGGAGTTGGGTAAAACAACTCACGTCTGATCTGTGACACTCTTTTCCTGACCTGGAAATGTTCTCACAATAACTCATACAAAATTAATGCAGTATTCCTAATTTATTGGAATTTGAGAAATTAAAGAATCAAAACCAAACTAAATGTTTAAAAAAGCCTTTTTAAGAAAGCCTATTATACATGTTTGTGAAGCAAAAAGATGCCCAGGTACAGTGACACACTAAAGGAGACTAAATAAAATGAAAAACATATCTTACCTCAACCTGCATACATTTAGTGGGCAAATATGGTAACAAAAGCATCCTACAAGTAATTTCACAGAAATAATGGAGGAATAAGTAGAAAGACATTTATCGTTATTTATTGACATTAATTATATACATTTAACATTACATTATAATGAGCTATAGAAGATATTTGGGATATATTTGTATGCCCTTACAAGCAAACAAATATAACTTCATTATAATCTGTATTTCTCTTTTCTCAAGAAGCCTTGATTTCTTCTTTATATGATCACTTTATCAAAAATTACTACACTAACACCCATGTAGATACACTTTTAAAAAATGGTATGTGATCAAACCAGGGCTAACAGTTTCCTCTCTCAGTCTTTTTTTATCCTATTTGCATATTCACACAGGGTAAACAAAACTTTGGAATGGACACATGACAATGATCTGGTTTTCATTAATAGTCACAGCGGGCAAAAGGACTGCGAGCAGATCTCACATCTCAGCCAGAACATTGTCAAGACAATTTTTCATACATGCATGCAAACACACAAAGCAGAAATATGCATATACTTCACTAACAAAGTATGTTAAAAGTAATTATGAAGCTTTCCTATAAACTCAGTTTGAACAGTTTCCTGAACACTTAAATGACATTAGTTTTCAACTTCCAAGAATTTAGTGTTTCTTTTAAAAATATTCCAAACCTACTTGATCATAATTTCCTATCTAGATCTTTCCCTAAGTCTGTGAGCATAATTCAAGCTCAAAGTTGATTTCCATTTTTGCTTCCCACCTGAGATAGCTAGTGCTGATGCCATTTAATACTAGGATTTGCATTGACTGGGTTTGTGGTGTGCAAGTTGCCAACTCAGGACTAGAGAATGGACTAAAAGAGGTTTCACAGCCATCAGCCATCACTTCTATTGATTTGAGCTCACTGTGAACATAAATCTGACTCAACAGCTGATCTATGGATGAAGAACACCATACATCAGTACAAATCTCTTATTCTTTTTTCACTAATGTCATTTCTCAGGACACATGTCTTTAGATGAAAACATGGAATAAAGCTGTTATTTACAACAACACTTTACCATGGCCTAAGAGTGATAATATCTGTTTGATGTATTTAACAGCAAAGCAGTTATATATTACTGTAATTTTTCTACATTGTATGCAAATCCTTCTACAGAAGAAACCTTGAATCTAATTCTCTATTTAATTATATTGCTAATAACATCACCTGAAACAATGGAATGATTTCTTTTTATATTGTTGCTAATGAAATGAGTATCTAGCTCTGATTTTTTCATGATTGAAAGATGGAATATATCATAATTACATGTATTTACACATTTATATATTCATATTCAATATACAAATAATACATATATAGGCATAATGTATAAATAATAAAATATAAAACTATATATAAAAAATGCAGTGAATCTTTGCAGACCTCTGACTGTAGGAGAAAGCAAAACAATTTCAAATCTTGTTTCCTTTCTTTTTTCCCTGTCTATGAAATAACCATCTTGCCCTCAAATTTAAATACTATTGAAGCTGGTTAATCCACTGTAACCTCCCAAAGGGCTATATATGCTGGATTCCATAAAATAATTCAGTATATGACAACACATCAAATATTAATGAAATTAGAGGCAAATAGTATCAAGTGCATGTTTTTCTACAGAGAAAGTAAGCCTGGGGCTCAGGAACTGAGATTCAGTTTTTTGTATGTGCCTTTAAGTTTGTCTTGTTCTTAGGCTTATGTCTATAAATCTACAGAAAACTGAATTACAGTTCCTCTATTTCAACAATAATTATTAGCACTTGCAGATTCAAAGTCAACATTTCACATTACAATATTTTATATTCTAGAAACTTCATGTTGGTATGCAATGAGATATTTTTTCAATTGGTTTATCATAAAAACTCTATAAAGCACAAAGACTATTGTTAAATTGTTGCAGACTAGAACAGACCATTTCACCTTTCTTCTCTCAAAATGTAAAAATCCATGTCTATTGCCACTAAACGCCCAAACTGATGATTTAGCTAAGGCTCTGAAAACATATTAATAACAACAAGAAGGGGGGATTGTCTGATTCCCTTCTATACTTTGTTGGTACAAACTCAGTCCACACTGCAATTTAATAGCAGGTAAAGCCTGCTTTTTAATCTAAGTGAGAAGCGGAAGTAAGCAGCAAATGTTTCCGATTTTTCCTTTAGAATGGAAAATACTAATATTCTTAGAAAATTATACTTAGTCCATAATAAAAAGTTAAGCAAGCCATCATACATCAGAAGGATGCCACTCTGTATTTTATAAATTCTTTCCCTTCAACAGCCAAGTGAGCTTTTCATCCTAATCCATAAGTCTAAGGGGTTTACTCCAAAGGGTTCATGCTTCCAAGTCTCAGAAAATCCATATCTTGACAAGATTTACCAGGACAAAAGCTCCGTTTACAGTGGATTTATTTAAACCTTATCAACAGCTGTAAAAGAAATGTCTGTGTCAGCCAGGAAAGGAACTAGACAACAGTTTCCAACATGCAGTGAAGTGCACACAACCAAGTGTAGGGAGGATTGTAAGTCGCATTTACACTTACCCACTTTTTAGAAATTAAATAGATCAAGTAAATGTGATGCAAACTCTACAGGAGTTCAGACTTCGCTGTTTATTCAAGCCAACTCAAGTATTTCGAAGCAACCAGAAGATCGAACTACTGTATGAACATTGTCTTTTTTTCTCCCACTATCATACTTCAGAAATATCATGTTTAATGTCTTTCATTTTTTTACACCCATCATATTTTTAGGGTGTAGGTAGGTATTATTCCATTTCACTAAGGCACAGTGTCCAAAAGTGCATGCATTTAAGGTCTGTCTACATGGCATAACAAACACAGTGCCATTCTGAGCTGCTGTACTCTCTGAACCTCAGGGTGCCCAGCACTGAATTCTGTTGGGCAGTCTTCTCCAGAACATTGTCATCTTAAGTGAATATCATAATAACGGAATAAATATCAGTCACCTTCATATCTGATGAAACATAATTATTCTCATTGCTCCAGTATCTGTGATCCCAGTTCTTGAGTCTGTAAAGCCAGTGTAGAAATTCCTATTAATTTTACTGGGTGCAAGATTAGTGCTTTGCCATCTATAACTAAATGAAGTCTAGTGCTCTACTATCATATCAGTTTCTAGTGAGAGCAAAAATTAATTAAACAAATATAATCCAGCAGAAGGCCAGATAAAGATGTAACTCCACAGATAGGAAATACATTTAGACTATATTGGCAGAGTCCACGTCTGCAAATGATATAAAAGACACCGGATGTACTCAGAAAATTATGCACTTGGTTTTCACAATGACTGCATCTCTAGCCCATTAGATGGAACTTTTATTCTCATATTTTATATACTTCAGCACTGACAAACTATTACTAGCCAGTCATTCCAAAAAATTAAAAATACAGACTGAAGCATTTTTCTCGTGCATGCAAAAATGTATTTAAAATAGACATGGAAATAAAAAATAAGAAAATCAGAACAGACATGCTTCTGTCAGTACTTTTTATTCTCAGAAATATAAATCTCAATAAATACGGCTTTGCTTTCCTGTTCTTTCTATTACCTTCACTGAGATTCATTGAGATTCATCCCACAGAAGAGATGTTATTAATTTTCAAATATCTTTCTTTCTTATGTGCAACAAAAGGCTGGGTGCTATGCTAGGCACATACAAGCAGTGAATGTTAATTTAAATAATGAGTGAAAAGTGGTTTTATTATGTTCTCTGCAGAGCAGGAGACTTCATGCTGTATGAAAGTTTTGTATCAAAGTGTGAAAGGAAAAAGGAATGGTGACTGATGAGAGCCTCTGTGACTCTGTCAAATACAGTCATATTATCTCAAAAAGGCAATTATGACAATACCCTTGTTCATACACTTTAGAAACAGATTCCAATAAAAGCATTAACATTCATTGATAGACAACTCTAGATTTTTTTATGTACTGTAAAATACACTAAATAATCCTATTGTGTTCTTCCTTTTAGGCACCCAAATCTTTCTTACGTGTCCTAGAAGATAACAGTGATTAATATACTAGAGAATTCAAGAAAATAGAACTGTAGGGGAACCTCAGGAAGTCCAGGGAAGGATAAATGAAACCTTTGTCATCTCTAGTTAGGATGTTTTCCAAAAAGCTCCAGTGAGCGATATTCAGCTACCTGCTTAGGCAAGGTATCTCAGCACTTACCGTCTTCACCATGCAGAAGATGGTTATCATGTCTATATCTTCCTTCCGTAATTTTATTTTTTCTTGTCCTATTCTCAGTGATCACGAAGAACATCATTATATATGCTTCATCTTTGAAGCTATCATTATATACCTGAAGACAACCCAAACTCCTTCAATTTTTCCTCAGATATTCTATGGCCCTCCTCAGGATTCAGCTGACCCACATCTTCCTTGAAGTGCAGTTTTCAAAAAAGACAAAAATATTGTGTATTTGGGCTCATTGGTTTTTTTTGCAATGGCATGAATGCCAGAATCATGTTCTGCTTGTGATTCAACATGAAGTGCAGATTTTCTACACCACATTTCTATCTGTGTAGCAGATTATCCTGTCTAACTTTAGACCTTGCTTCTATTCTTATTAAATTTGTACATATTTTATTTTGATTTTGCATATAACAACTATTTTCAAAATTATTTTGAATTCTAATCTTTTTCTCCAGTGTCAGTCCTGGGCCCTTCAACAGCTTGAAACAATCTGCAAATGCAATACATGTACTCTCTGTCTCTTTGTCTTTCATATTCACTGTCTGTCTCTAAGAAAAAGATATACTTTACATTTATATTGAGATATATATTTTATTGAGGCATACAGTACCTCAGTTTAGGAAAGACTCCCATGGAGGCCTGTTTACTATATTTTTCATTTGTACACTACCACTCTATACTAGTTTAGTCTAAATAGTATTTTCCTGGTTTCCCCATGTGAAGGAAGCTCCTCCCCCAGAATGGAACAGAATCCTAATTTTCCTCAACCAGGTGTAAAGCCATTGAAAGTTAATTGACTAAACTTTGTGAATATATTGCAAGGGTAGGTAAAATCTCATCTAATTCTGCCTACTCCCAGCTACTGCATATGATGGAGGAGAAAGTGCTAAAGAGAAAGGTGGGAATGGCCTAAGCTTGCTCACTGTTAAATCCACACTTGCATTTTTATATAACATATGTTCGCCTGGCACAGTCAGCAAACATACATTTTGTAAATCAACCTTCAGGCATTTTATAGTCCCTAAAACGATCATTTGGGAGTGAAATGCACAAATATGGGGAGTTCACCCATAGAGAGCTGCAGAAGCAATTCTGATTCACAGAACTGCTTCAAAATACCAAGTCTGCATATGACCAGCATGTCTCAGTACACTTGCATTTGTTTCTTTACAGCCTCTTTCAACATGTCTGGGTACCTCTAACTGGGCCGAGGTGGTTTAGAAAAGACCAGGGCATTGATAGAGCAAGCTTTACCATTTTAATGAATAACATAGCTTGGCATATGTCAGGATGCTCTGGAATAATTTCTGGTAGGAATATTTTTCTGAGTGTTTCCAATGGTGAAGTTTGGATCTATCCTTAGGGAACTGAGGAAACCATAATTTGACTTAAGACAACTCCTTTTAACGTGGCGAGGTGACACTCCACACAGGCGGTTGGGTACAACCTCCTGAGGTAACGAATCGGCTGTATTTACTTTATTCTGTGAATGATGTCCAGGCTTTTAGGAAAGAAAAAAAAACCATCCAGACTCTGGAAGCCTGCCCGAGTATCAGGAAAAGCACGACGTATCATTGTAATGGCGAGCAAAGAGTAAAGAAGAGGTCGCAGTTATCTGCCAGGCTTTAAACAAACGCGTTCTGAATTGCCGCGTGAGCAGCAGCGTATAACATCAAGGCACACACGTGATGATCATTTCTAGCTTTATTTCTCATTATCGCTTTCTCCCCAGATGCTCACTTCCACATCTTTCTCAGAAAGACAGACCCTTGGGACTGGTGAAAACAAACCAGGAGAACATTAGCAGGACCATGCTGCTCACAGCGAAACACATCAACAGAGCGCATGTCGCGGACAGCAGACGCTCCCGATAACCTGCATTTCCAAGTCAAAGTGCCTTCAGTTTTCTACAGAACTACATTTTCAGCCAAGCGACTTTAACTGGAAGCTTGGTTGTGTTTACTAAGCTATTCTGCAGTAAGAACTCTGAAAATATGGAAACACCCCACATTGCTGCATTTACCTTTTTAGAAAATGTTCTGTAAAATGCTTGATTCCTGGGCTTGGGGCCCAAGGCCTCTGCCTGGATCTTGCCTCTGGTCGTGACTCCTGCTTCTTGTCCTTTCCGGCTGAAGCGGCGATAGCACACCGAACTCCGTCCTCACGTCCATCCACTCTCCACCTTCCCGCCCTCCTCCTTCGGGAGCTCTTGGGCGTCACCGAGGCTTGCAGGCGCCTGCCGCCGGTAAAACAGTCCGTCAAAACAAAGCAACGTCTTCCTTTGCGCCTGCGGTACTGCTTCCTGCTATTTGATTAAGAAGTTCAGTCAGGCCGAAGAGCTTGGCCAAACCCTTCGGTCAGAGAGTTCGCATAACGCATTGCCAATACGAGCATGGCCCTTTAGAAGGGAGTAGGCGCCGGAAGTGGGAGCTGTTCCCCCAGATCTAAAACCACATAAAATCAGCAACTGCATTTCAGGAGACCACTAAAAAAGCCCAAGCTCTCTCCTTCTTTTAACTATGTGAGTTGATGGCCCATCGCGGGGTTGTGCGTTTTCCAGGGCTCCCACGGCAGGAGGTGCCACGGAACCTTCCAGAAGGGCCGGGAGCCACGCAGCCGCCTGCCTCCACCCGGCCCCGGCTGTGGCCGCCACGACGGTCGCCCACGCTGACACGTAACCGCCCGCACAGCTCCAAGGCTTCAGCGTGGTGAGTTCGCAGGCCTTTGGCCCTCGGCGAGTCCTTCGAGAGATGCGCGGCTGCGAGACGAGGGGCGCTGCAGCCTTCGCCAGGCGAACGCCTGCCCCCCGGGTGGCCATACCTTCGGCTCCGCTCCTCCGGGGCGCTGGTGTGCATACGCATAAAGTAAATTATAGTTAGAATTTAGTAAATAATTGTTTGGTTTTCTGTTAATTTGGAAGATCTTTAGAATATTTTTGTAGCTTTAACATAGCTGACATACCAAAATAACGATTTCTCTTTAAGGAGCACAAGGGAGAGGGAAGCACAAATACAGGGAGAGAAAAACACAAACACGGTCAATTCTTTACTTCTGTGCACTGACGGTGAGAGCTATTTGGGAACCTGTGAAATATATCTCATTTCCCAGTCCTGCTTGGTCCCGGCAACTGAAAATATTTCTATATTCTCAACATCCTCCTCATTCACACTGCCAAATTATTAAACAACTACCTGAGAGAGAGGGCTGGAGCTGACAACACATTGACATGTTAAGAGGAGCCTTGGAAAGAAGTTTACAGTATGTTTTAGATACAAAATGGCTACTTCGTTAGCCTTTCACTTTTATTAAGGCTAAAGTCATTCACTTTACAAGAGGAAATTTTCCGCTTATATGGAAGGTGTATGCTTCTGTAGGTATACTACCTTTCTGGGTGAAACACATGCCTTTCTGATATCACACATGTAGTATTACTAGCTCAAAATAGCATAGGTCTACTGATTAAAAAAAAAATTATATAGATAATATTTATAGATACATATAAAAAATACATACATACACACACACATATATATATATATTAATTAGACCTAAGACCATAAAAGACCTAAAATACCATAATAGACTTAAGACCACTCATATGTTATTAACTCTACTAAACTAACCTCACCATAGTGGATGCAAATTATTTTCTAAAGATTTCTGGCAAAAAAACTTAGCTTATATGAATCCCGGTTAAAGCAACAGCAAATTGATTGACTTTCTCTTGTTTACAGATAATGAAATTCATGTCTGTTTCAAATGGAAATTTTGCTACAAAGCATATGCCTTTTTATGAGACTTGGTTTCTCATGATTCTTTGGAGCAGACAAGAAAATGTTTGTGATTTTGGATGAGGAATCCACTTTATACAATGTTTTAATAGGCAAGAGCATATGTAAACAGTTAGAAAAGTAACAATTAAAGGAAAAAAAGGGGGGGAGCTATATGTCAACTTCTACTTTTATCTTTTAATGTTCTTATCAGATCCCTTTGTTTAAAATCAGTCAGAAGTCCCTGATCCATAAATGACTTGCGCCCATCTGCGGAACAGAGACAATTTCTCTCCACAAAGAAAAAGGAATGCAAGAGCACCAAGATGTTAACGTTTTTACTCTCCATTACACTCTATAATAACAAGTCATTGGGGAAACAGAATTTGGAAATGCTGTGTTAAACAAAAATAGAATCAATACATGCATCACTGTATATGAACAGATTGCCTAACTTTTGCATTTACGTTACCAAAATGACATTCTAACATTAAAAATGCTTTGTAGTTGTTTTATACCTTCCTCCTCTACTTCAGCTTTTTTGTGGGGGAATGATTTCTAGTTATAGCTTGCATTAATTTTCAAGGTAATCAGCTTGCCAATTTACCATCAAATGAAAGCACCTGCTCTTCATCCATTTAAAATCCCTTAAGAAGGATATTTCATTTGCCTAAAATAGAGACTTCAGCCCCATGCTACCTTATATTCAGTTTCTCTGTTTAAAAACCACACACGCTCATTCCAGAAATATGGTTACCACACAACTTAAGACAAGAGATTAATACAAAATTTCCATAAATGATTTTAGCATTACCTAAAATAATGTATATTCAGAAGAGTTCAGAGGTCAGGCTTTGCTTTGAAATGGATGTGTTTTATTCTCAAAGGCAGGAGCATCAAGTTAGCTTTGGAAATGAGGAAAATAATGCTTTCAAAGTAGAAACACAGTCATACTTTCTACTACAAATGGCTTTTTTTTTTTTATTATGGTAGCTTGCATGCATAAAAGCACATCCACTCACATATGTCTCTCTCCTACACGCATAAGGGGTATACTGAAATATGTATTTGGAGAATTTTGAGATTAGAATGAAAATTCACTTTTGATTTAATGCAACACTTCTTTTTGCCACATTTCTTTTTTCACTGGCATGGAGTGGAGAAATTGAAAGCTTTCCCATACCACCTTGAAATCTGATAGAGATTGATAGTTTTTGCAGTGAGAAGTAAGAAAAGAAAAGCAGACTTTGAAAATCAACGGTCAACACATAAGGAGAGCTACCTCACAGCAATAAAAACAACTCTGCATTTCATTTTCAAACTAAGAAGTTCTGGGACAAGGAGATAAGTTTTAATAAAAACAGTGGAAATGTTATAATGATACACTACATAATATAACCACTACACCAGAGTATTCATGTCCTTGTATATTCTAAGGAATAAAAGAAAAGGAATGGGCTATAATGAATAAATGTAGACAGATACATAAAAACATACATGTTGCTTATCAAGTTCTCACTCATTAGATGCCTGATCTAAAACTTACTGCATCTGCTAGAACTTTTCCGCTGATTTCAAAAGCTTTTGGATCAAGCCCTAAATTGCCAGCAAAATCCTTTCTCTTGAGTTCACGCAAGCCTTGGAAGTAAACAGTTACAGATATTGCCCAGTCGTATTTTGTGTACGCTTCTTCGGAAGGAGATTGAAGCTCTAAATAAGTCTGAAAACTTTGTTCTTTGGGACTGGTGAGGAGAAGGAGGGAAGGTGATAACTCCATCGTTCTCTCATTAAACATGAGGCTGAGCGATTTTTGTATATACTGTGCAGAGTTTAAATTGCAGGAAAATATTTGTTCTTTCATTTGGAAGTGTTTTATTCTTTAGTTGGACTACATTAATACATCTGTCCTTTTATAATTTTCAGATCATTATGGATAAGCAATAAGCTATTTTTTAAATAATACTTTTTTTTTTTTTAAGGTGCAGAAATCTCCGGATGCTCCGGAATGTACCTGCTTCAGAAGGTAGACTGTATTTACAGTGAAAACCTCACATTACTGGGGATTAAAGCTCTATCCTAGCTATTAAGATAGTCACCATTTTTAGAGCTGCTTTTTGACAACATATGGTCAAATTCTAAAACAGAAAAGTTTCACAAAAAGTATCTGAAGTTTTTTGGAATTTGGAAGAAGTATGGGGAAGGAATATGCCATAAATATTGTCACAATTTTAACCTACCAAAATGAAAAAACATCTATTAAAATACTAAATTGCAGCTTCCATGTTCTTATATATACACTGCTCGTATGTTTTTGCCTCATACTATCTGACTGATCTTTCCTGCTGATGAGCCGATACTCACTTTTCTTCCTTGAAATTCATCTTTCCAATATGTGTGGTCTCCATCTGCTCTCATTTGCTTTTGGCTTGACATCTGAAGGGCTTCATACTCTCAGGAATCCAATGCTATTGATGGCTGAGCCTCTGTATCTTCATGGATCTTCTTTTTCGCTCCTGGCAGAATGTTCTTTTCTGTCCCTGAAAGTGACCTTACCTGGATCTAACACATCAGCTTTGATAGTTTTAAAATTCTTCATAAAACCAAACTTGCATTTTGGCCTCTCTCAAATTTCTTTCCAGAAATAGATGTAGATTTTTACATCCAAATAAATCACTTGTGCATATTTTTCCTTATAAGTTGTCATGCCACTTCTGAAAGAGCTTTTTTTCAATATTGGCTATGAGGTGGGCAATTAGCTAACATGTACGCATATACACACAGACCACAGCCCTAAGGTAGATGATAATCTTTCTGCAGTTAATATTCTCCCTTGTATCCAGTAAATTTCCAAAAATAAAGCAAGTCTTTAGAAATAGATCATCTATTTTCAGGCTACAGCTTCCTATGTCAGATTACTGATAATAGCAGAGTGGTTTCAGGACACTCAGGAAAAGCTTTTAACCAGAACTACATCCCAAGTGAGGACTGAGTCTGAAGTTCATTTCCAGAGAACTGGCTTAACAGTCCTTAACCCCTGCTCCTGCCAGGTGGATCAACCAAGTGATTTCTCATGGGGGGGAAAAAAAGTAGGTCCCTTATTAGGAAGTCTCTGGGGAGGATCTGGAAAGTGAACTGACTGCCCTAACAGCTTGGTAGTCCCTAGTTAATCTGTAACCATAGTTTCCTGAAACTGTTGATACTGAGGTGGAAACAAATTACCTTAGTAGGTATTAATTCAGTGATATTCAGATCCACATGGAAATGTAAAGGCCTCACATGCAGACTGCAAGAATAACCTATTTTTATTTATGCATTTTGGAATTAAAATGTAAGCTTTAAGCTTTCCTGTAAGCCTCAGAGTCTCTATGACAGGATTGTCAGTAGATGACAATGGAAAAGAGTCTGTTTTAGTTAATAGGTAAGTGAGCAGTGTTAACTAATGTATTTTAGGCCCCTGTCATATAGTGGAATTCAGCTGTGGCCCAGCAACCCAGGGCTGCATGGACAAGGGTGCCAGCATTGCCTGGTAAATGAGCAATGAATGGAGCAGTAATGGTATACCAAATCCAGTTAAATCAATATATCATCAGTTACTCTTAACAGGGCTGTATCAGTCTTATCTGCTCCTCTTCCTGAAAGCATATTAGAAGTCTGTTCCGAAATTCAGACTATTTTCTGGATTATGTCAGTAAATATTATGCAGTGGCAGGTTTACATTCTTAATTCTTTCCAGTAAGGTGGAGGATGTAGCTGGCAGAATTTCAAGCTTACTAGAAGGAACTCCCTAGTTCTAAACCTGCTCACAAATATGCCCTGGTGAAAAGCTCTCCATTTCAAAAATGAATTTTTTTTAATGCTCTTAGTGGCACTTTCTTCATGACACTAATTTTTCTGGTGCCACAGAAAGTCATCAGAATTGCAAGCCGGATACGTAATTCAAAAACCCTCAGCTCAAGACAAATGGTGTTGACAGTTATGGGGTAGTGCTGAGTAGGGACTGGAACTAATACAGGGAGAAATAAAAGTTTGGTAGGTCTAGCATAAATTCTGTGAGCTTGCCACGTAAACAAAATTATTAAATAAACTTTCTAAGGTATACATTGTTCTCATCTTATTCATTCACCTGTCTCATTGCTCTCATATGTTCAGGTGGAGCAGGAGTAAAAAGAATAGGAAAAGTATCTAAGCGGGAAAAGTGGAAATAAAAGGGGAGAGGAAGAGTATGTGTGTAACCACAATGAAGACATCACGTCTGCAAAAAGTCCAGCAGTAGCCTGAAGAAATGGAAAGAAATGGAAAATGTACCTCTAACTTCTCTTAGAATATCCTAATCAAGAGTGGTCACTTAGGTAAGAATTTTGATGCATGTGATATTTTGCAATGGATCTTTTCCTGATCATCCTGTGGGGTTTGCACAGTTGAAAGCAGATAAAGCTTATAAGTTGACTTCAACTTGGGGCACAACTGAGTCTAAACCTCCCATTTGCATCAACCTCCAGGTGTCTCTGCCTGCAAGTTACTGGTAGCTTGCCATAATGTCCTGTAGAGCTAGGTCCAAGAACTTTTACATGTCATATTCCTACAAAACTTTCCTTTTTCACTGAGCATTGTTAGTACTGCAAAAGTGAATCTTAGCGGAAGTCCACAAATCCTGACTGCAGCCTTGGTTTGCCAATATACTCCAAACCAGACTATGTTTCAGTGGATTAAAGATTTGTTCCATTATAGCACTCAGTACAAGCATCTGACTTAAAATGTGAAACCAATTACCAGTTTGGAGATATACATCTATATAAATACATAGAGAGCTACCACTACATTTTGTAGTTGTTTAATTCATTCTTGGAATATAACATAATACATTTCTGTGTTTTAATTTTGGAGTGGTGTTTGTTTTGGATAAGACCCCTTTTTATTAAACATAAACACAAGCTAAATTTCAATTTTAAACTAAACTGAGAGAAATCTGTTGTATCCAAATACATTACAGTGGTGCCTGTCACTACACAGTTACAGTTAACTGTGGGTCAGGATTTCTGTTGGAGAGCAGTTGAAAAATAAGTATAAATTTTCAGAGTTCACTTAAAACTTTATAAGGTATTCTACACTGTACAGCACAGTATATTAAACATTTTAAACCAGTTGACTGTTCTGTTTTATTATTTGGCCATATGTTTTGGGTCAACTCTGCAGCATCATGCAGTTTATTTTATTTTTTCAATAAAGTTGAGAATGCAAATTTTTACAGTTCACTTGTAAAGGCGCTGTGTGAACTACATGCTATATGCACAATGGACCTGCAGCTATTCTTCTGGAGCTGGATGTGGAATGTGCTAACCACAGCAACATCATTTTGCACTTCTTAATATCAGTCCAGAGGAAAGTAATTTAAAATGCTGTCTCCTACTGTGCTGAAGTTCCTCACAAAACAAATAGTCTTGGGTTTCCACCATAGCTATAAAGTTGAACATTTCAGACTTTACTAAATTACCTGTGTGTGTCATGGAAATGTAAAGGTGTCCTTTGGGTGCTTATGCAGTGTTGATGCGCTAGAGATTGCTTATTTCACTGCTTAAGGCACTTTAAAACATACAGGTCTCTGTAATAGGAGATTGGATCCCGGTTCAACACATAAGGGATGTTCAAACCTCTGAAACATGAACTGAGGTAAGACAATTCTATTTGTTCAGCTTCACTTTACATTTGTTCCGGAAATACATCCTTAAAAGCGGAGCTTGGCTATAGGCTCCAATCCTTTCACCACCAAGTCCGTGCCAAGACATTCTTTTATATACTAGATTCTGTACCAGACTATTAAGTTTCAGCTTGAAGTAAATTGGCAAAATCTGAGTTTTACAACGGGCGAAATCTCAGAGTGATTCACTTCAATCTGGACAAGATCAAAAGCTTTGGTAGCTTCCCAGCCATAATTAACCATGCTGAGTTCACTCAGAGCAAATCTTGTTACACTCTATGCAGTTCTCACAAGCTTCACAGACTTCTGTTTCCTAGTGCAATGGCAAATTTATACCAGCTAGCTCTGCACAAAAGGATGTCATATGATTTTTTTTCTAGATTTTATGCACTATTAAGGAATATAAAATTTAGACCTCAAAAATACAAGAGAAATGAAATAAGAAATGCATCTGATAATTATGCACTTAAGCCATGTTATAAAAGTAGGATAAGTAACTTATGTGCTGCTGATAATCAATACACATCTGAAAATAGGAAGTGACTTGGTTCTTCCATTGCAGGAATACAGGCTACTACAATTCAGTTCAACAGAGAACTGTCATAGCCATTGGAAGTAGTATATTAAATTGGCTTCTTCTGAAAAAATGTAAAGTTTGAAAGAAGTTGTGCATTTGCTTCTTATCTCTTCCTCCCTCTTATCCAGTACTACCCACTCTAGATGACAAGATAATTAACTAGTTTAGGCTGATCTGATACAGTACAGCAATCCATAAATTCCTATATGCTATACCTTCAGTGTGGACCAAAACTTCAAAGTAACACACAGTCAAATAATGCCATCTATGAAAATATGGATCACTCTGCATTTTTCTTTTAGTCACATCTATAAGCTATGAAGGTATTAATTTCATCTCAGTGTTTCATATTCCGAAAAATTATCATGGTACAAACTGGGATGAAAATTTGGGAAAACAAGTACGTCCCACTTCACATGTTTCACATATCCTGTAACATTTTAAGCTGATCCAGTAAGTATTTGAATAAATATAAGGGCTGTAATTCAGCTGAGATTTTAAAACAGATTTTTGACTTTTGTAAATCTATCTCAAAACATAACACTAAGTTTCTTTTTTGTCTGGTAGAAGAATAAATATTAGTAGATAACCCTGGAAGTAAATCTATTTGGACTGTCCCTGGAGGCCTTTCTGCTTATTGTAAATTGCCTAAACTGCAGTTTTGCGCTTTAGAACATAAAGCAGAGGCTCTTAAGAGAAGCAGACTCTTGTGTTTGTTCCAAATTTCTAATGTACATTGCTGAAGTTGATTCCCATAATCTGATTTTGGCTTATGACTACCAAATAATACAGAAGAAAGCTTAACTATTGCTGTATATTCTTCTGAAGAATACATTTCAACATTTCTCTTTGTTCTGAAGCTATTTCCCCATTTTCATTGCTGTGTTTTTTTGTTCTTTTTTTCAAGTTACCTCATGATTGGCTTGCTCACTATATTCATGCTGTTAACTGAAATGTTTTGACATCATTGCATAATGAAATTCAATTCAGGGATTTGAGTAGGCAAGTTTATAATGATTCAAAGCTGCTTGAGATTAAAATAATAAAAAAAAAAAGAATGTTTCTAACAACTTCAGGCTCTATATCATCACCTCACCTAAGATTTTACATTGCCCAAAGCTTCCTTCTTATAATTAGCATACTATACTAGACTATGCATCAGATTAAACTCTGGCTGCCACTGTACCTGATGTGAAATGACTGCAGATTATTATTGATTTAAATACTGATTATCACATGAAACCTTATTATTTCCTTACACTACCAGCAGTTGAGATGCCTCTTTTTGGCAAAAAGAAGGATGAATATAATTTAAATATAAGTATGTTGTTAATATTTTTTTATACATATAGGGCAAGTCTAAAGAAAAAACTAGTGTGTGGAAAAAAATGTATTTGTTGGTATCAGTTCAGACCATCTGGTAATGGTTGAAAACTACAGTCTGCTACTGGCCTATCCCAAATGAGCTGTTGCTCCACATTTCTATAAGTAATCTTGAGACAACCATCAGCTAAACATACATCAGTAAAGTACTAGATTCTCACTTTAATAATGCTCAGGCTTCCTCAATGTGGAAATACCATATATCTTACATCCTGTGAACCATCATCATATTTACTGTGTTGCATGTCTTCTTGAAACCAAGTGACTCCCATAGCCATGAATCACTTAAATATATGAGGCGAATTAATAGCAACACAAGTTTCCATATAGGAGAAAACAGAATTTTGAGGATTAAAGCATATATACACACACACACATAGATATATATATGTATGTCTGCATCCAAAATTAGAACTGTGAACTCTGTTTAAGGCTAGAAATTAAATTGTTTAAATAACATGACAAAAAAAAATGTATTCTTATGGTGTTCTTTTTGTACACATTCACAACCAGGAAGTATCAGCAGTTACACTGGAAAGCTTGTTTTTGTGAGCTATCCTCCCTAATTAGTTCAGAAAAGTACAACCTTGACAGCTGATCCAAATGAGAAAGATCTTTTTTTCAGATTTACTCATTACTATTTACAATGTTCTAATGCTACATTATGACTTCACATTACAATAAGGCTTTTCCTCTCAGATAATGCATAGCTTGTAACATGAACTTTATGAAAGCCGATTGTATAACCTTTTCTTAAAATAATCCACTAATTCTTTAAAAGGATCATGTTGCTTAAATAAAAATTTTTACAATCAAAACATAATAAGAATAATAAGCAGCAGGAGTTTGCCTTTCGCATTTGTATTTATTTATTTATATTGACTCAAGGAGGTCCAGCTGAGATGTAGCATCTGTTTTATAGTGGAAACCTGTTAAGGCTCTGTGTTATGGAAGCGTGTAAAGCCTGTGAAAATGTTAGTCTCTCTCATATGTTTTAAAACGTACCTATAATTCCTGTTCCTCAACTTCTCTTTTCCTACTTTTTACTAAGCATATTCTGTCAAGTTTTGTTTTAGTACTTCCTCACCTATTTTCTCTTTTTGTTTCATTGCCCACTTAATTCCAGTTTTAGACTCTTTCAGCGAGTATGTTCCAGTCCTAAATATTATGACAGAGGTAACAAAATAATGTCATACAGAAGTAGCAGGAGTATCTTTATTCCTCACTCTACACTCAGATGTGAACTTCTCCAAAGGCAGTGGGTGATCAGATTTGATGTTTTCAGAACCTATTTCCTCACAGGTTAGTCCAATTGCTTTAGCATGTAAATAGAAAGAGGAAGATTCAAATAAAATGAGAACTATGTTCCAAACAGCATTTCTTAATAAGCTTATTATAAGCTCAAATAAGTCTTCTCTCAGAGAAAAAAGGCTCGCAGTCACTGTCATACTGGTTTAATACTGCAAAGCTTGAGGTGTCAGTAAGACCCAACTGCTTGTATTTTCACAAATGGACTTTCTTTTGCAGGGTATTGTTTTGTTGGGTTTTTTTTGATAGATTATACAGCTAGTAACTATCCATCTCTTTTCATTTTTTTAATCATACTCTATTTTTCCTTTAACATTCAGCTTTCGTTTGCCTTTCCTCCTATCCCAGCACATTTTCCTTTACAAACAAGCAGCACTTCACCTGTTTTTTTCCAGACAACACAAGATGCCATGAAAGAATCTGTAGGCTCGTATCTAAATTCCAATTTGGGATCTAAGGAACAAAAGATGTATGCTGCTGCAACTTTCTTTCCTAACTTGCTTAAATTATTTTTAAGTTGCCCCCAAAAGTCTAGCTATTGGCCAATAGGCATAGAAGGAATATTTTTTATCTCTCTGTATTTGCATTATTTCATATGCTACTTATCAAAAAAGTGAATAGTAATGCCAGGAGGGCAGAGTCAAAACGTGCAATACCATTGTGCTAGATGCTGCAGTATTTGTATAGATATAGATCTACATAGAAGAAATTTCTCCCCTCTCAGCTGTTTTCTGCCTAAGGCTGAGTACAGTGGGCAGCAATCTTTACAGTGCACAATTGAATCCTGCTAACTCATGTCCACACTTGGTTTTTTCCCATATGTATTCCTTGTCTTTTTGTGTTACATACTTTTTGCAATAAATGTTTCATATATCAGTTGTCAGGGCTAGATGGCTAGCTTGACATTTGCCTTCCACTGAGGCTTTCCAGAAGAATAATGGACACTTGACTCCAAACTTGTTGCTCCCTGCCTTTATTTAAATACTCATTCTCAGAAACCTTGTCCACCTATCTAACCCTAGAGCTACCTATCCCTTTCAATAATGTTACATTAAAAAAAAAAAAAACTGGCAAAGTAAGTACCAAAACACCAGACAATACATAACGTACAATGTATATCAATAGCAAGTTGGGATGAGATCCTGACACTATGTTCCTCCACATCCAGAACACTGAAGTAAATAGCAGAACTCCTGTTAACTGCGAAGTGGACAGGATTTCAGCATCATTAGTATGCATAGTAAGCATCTGGCAAGTCATCTAACAATCAGTATTTTGATACACTCACTGCAAATGTGTCACTGAAAAATTCAAAATTTTAAACCCCTCTCTTTATCCTTTGATAATCTTCCCATTTACCACATCTTAGATCTTTTGCTCTGTCTCCTTTCTTTGTATTTTTTTTCTTGCATTTAGTGAGCAAAAGATGAACCAATTCAGCAAGCTGTTACAATGTAGAGATGAGCAACAAAACAGTGAATGAATTTAATATCAAAGCAACTACAAAAGGGGTTCTTTACATCGAATATATACCTTTCTACCCTTAGCTGCCCTAAGAATCTGGAATTGATAGTGTTGCCATGGGCGCCTCTATTACTGAGTTACAATTTCCTCCTTCATTAGTGATTCCTTCTTCATTTTATCTCAAAAAAGATCAATTCTATTCTATGCCTCTACCATTTTCCTGTTATATTCAAATTTATGAGAATATTGGGCTGTAATTTTTTATTAGCTGAGTTCTGTTTTTTTCTCCAAACATGGGCTTTTTTTTCTTTTTCTTTTTTTAACTCCTCACTCATTTTAGATCTATTTCAGTACATGATTTCTTAGGGGGTAAGGAGTGCTGAGAAGGCAGGCATGCATTGAAGTTACAGCCTGCTTGTTTCTTACTGATTATATTTCTCTTCTGATGATAAAAATTACAAAATCAAGAGTAAACTGAAGAGACAGCTGGAACTGGGTGGGTTTTTAGCTTCCATTGCATTTCTGTAAGGCAAAAAATGAAGATAATGGATACCTAAATCAGGTACATAGGAGCAGAATTAAATTCTCTGTAATGTAGTTCTCATGATATCATGTCACTGTAAGAAGATTGGCCCTTGACTGTGGAACTTATCTAACATGGTTTAAAAGCCTTTGGTGTACAATTAATTTGTGTTAGCTAGTCTATTTTAAAAATTGTGGGCCAAATTCCTCCCTGCTGTTACTCTACTGCTTTCAGCAGAATAACGCTAGGGATTAATCTGGTACTAGCAATTTACTTTATAAAGTTCCTATTACCTTCACTTGTGATATTTACAGGCTTTATAGCATTTTAAGTGTTCCTGATACTTAGGATACAAAAGTATTGAGAGTATATGGCTAAATACAGTTTTGCTGTAAGTTTGGAGCAAGGGCGAATAGCTGACACACAGGCAAGGAACTAGACTTTTACTCAGGTTCACAGTCTAATTATTTCCTTGCTGTGAGAAGGGGACAATTTACTACTTCTGGTGCATCAGAGCAGAACTTTTTCATACAAAACCAAAATAAATTGAGGTAGTCACTCCATGGAGCCCAAGAGCATAAAACAGCTTCAGAAAGATATAAGTGAAATACATGAAGGACAGCTCCATCAGCAGCTTTTCCAAAACAATGGTCTAAATGTAACATCCAGCTCACAAAGTCCTTAAACCTCTGACTGCTCAAAAATATTAAGGGGGAAGGACTTTTCCATACATCCTCTCTTCCTTATATTCTTCTTTTAGTGTTCACCATTAGAGACATTATAGCAAGGTAGACAGGGTCTCTCCCCCCCTCAGATATCATGGGTATCTGTGTATTAAATACATAAGCAATGCACTGTATAGATGGATGCAAGTTCAAAAGCAATAATTATACTCATTCATGTCGTTTAAAGAGAGCCATTAAAGCACTTAGTCCCTTGTTTGACCATATTTAAACAGTTTGCAGGCCAAGGTGAATGATGGCAACTCTCCAGATCTCTTATTTTTGAGTTACCTTCTAGACCCCATTAAGTAGGAGAGCACAGTGGTTTCTGCACAGACCGATTATATGTTGCCAAATAATCAAAACACAAGGAAATGCAATGCTACAACGCTACATCCTACTGTAGCTGCCAAAGTCATCCTGGGTTGTTGTTGCAGCAGGAGACAAATTGTCAATCCCACATGCATTGCTCTTTAAATAGTTCAGTTACAGGGAATTTTATCATATGGAGCAATTTTTGTTTCTGCATGGTTAAGATGCTTAGGTCCAAAAAGATCCATTATGTAGTGCTATAAAAGCCAGTGGTGTTCATTTCTTCTGCCCTGCATTTAACAGGCAGCTGTAGCTGGCTGAGATTTGACAAAAAGAAAATAAAGCCATCACCTATACACAGAGTAAATTTCTCACAAGTAGGCAAGGTAAAAGGACTTTCAAGTAGAAATAGCTAATTCATTCTTAGTTAATATGTAACAAAAACTACAAGAGAATCCCTGATTGTTAGGGAACAGTCATGTTAAGATTTCTTTAAGATGTCAGACTAGGAGAAAGGATCCATAAGATATTGAAGGTTTCACCATAAATTGACCGCTTTTCACATGCTTGATATAGCAAGACAAGTGTGCAAATATTTCAATTCAGTTTCTGTTATAATTTATAGAATTATGCAAAATACCTTTTAGGGGTGTTAATCACCACTTAATACTATAGGCAAGTAACACCTTGTGAAATATTTGGTCTACACCAAAGTCGAGAAACTGGACAAGCAGTGCATACCCACTGCACAGTAGCAATGGGCAGTGAGATAGGCGAAGAGTTCCCTGGGAATGGCGGTAGTAGGATCCTTCTTCCTGATAGATGGCAGGAGGGCACAACTGCAATAGGAATAGAGAAAAAGAACGACGACAAGCTGATTTGTAGACTCACAACCACATAGCACTTAAACTTGCCTAATGGAAGAATTAACATCTCCTGTCCACTCTTCCTAGTCATAATAGTTAGGCAGATAATGGGTGCTATTCCTTACTTCTAATTTGGTACAAAACGTGTATTACAGAGACCTACAATTTTTACTAAAGTTTTACTCTCAGTTCAGTTGATATTTCCCATATCGTAATTACAGCTTAACAGAAACCTTTAAGAAAGACCCTTTAAGGTGGTCATTCTGTGCCTTAAATCCAGCATGGTCAAATCAGTGCTACAGTTTTAGGGAGAATCATCCAAAAATAGGGATGTTGCATTGCTCAGCTTCCCAGTGACTAGCAAACAGTGTAAGTAGAGTGGATAGAAAAAATAGAGGGTCAGCCCACATGCCCGCTTGGAAAAACAAAGCACTGATCTCTTTCTAGATTCTCTGACCATTTTAACTTACATAAATGAAAGTCAGCTCCCCTACAGCAGCTCAAACACACCACAAGCAGCCCAGGCTGTGCAGGGTTAAGATGAACCTCCTTGTGATCCAGCATCACTCTTACTTGCTTTATCATTTGTTTCAACCAGAGACACTTGTCCACACAAAGTTTTTTGTTATAGCTGTCATGGTAGCCATAACCATCACTGATAATCCATGAACATCATAAATGTCACATATACATGATTAGCATAAAAATAAAATTAAAAAAAAATTCTTAAAGGCTTGTTAAAGCAGAAGTTGCATGCATTTTTAATGCCTCAATCAGGGATAGCTTGAGCACCAGCCCCAGTACCACAGCAGTTTTATCTGGCAACCAAAAATGATAGCTGCTCAATAATTCAACCACACGGGGATTTCCCTATAAGTACTGTCAGCAGGGATTAATAAAACTAAGGTCAGGGGGACCACAGCAGTGGTCCAGAAAATTAGTCAACAAATGGTTGACTATTTCAAGCTGCACCCTGAATACCTGGGTGGAAAACATTTGGTCCTAAACATATAAGAGTTGACCCGCCTTCAACCCAATAGTCTGCTGCTCATAACTAGAAATGCAGTGATTAGCAAACTGTCAGAACAACAATCATTATCATGCAATATGTCAAGTTTTACCCATAACATGATTTATAACGAACAACAATCTAAGCAAGCAGAAATCCTGAAAGCCAAAGAACTGTAAATTTCCTTCCTACCCTCTGCAAAGAGGCAACATTTATACTCTGATTATTTTGTGATGCTGCTATACAAGTAATGCTACTCAGCTTCAATCAAGGAGAAGAGCTATTTTTAATATTCCAGGATTCCCACTGAAGTTTGTGTTGCAATTGTGGTGCTGTAAATAAAATAGTTTACACAATCATTATGTGCAGAAGTGCTCATGCTGCTACAGCCCCTACCAGAGATGGAAACTGAGCTGCTTGAATGTGTGTGTTCCTGCTGTTTGAAATCGGAAGCACAGGTCATTAATGTTTTATTGATGCATTTCATACAGTATCCTTTGTACAAAAGGTTTTCAAAGAAGCTGATTATAAAAGCTGGCTGGCCTCATGATTTAACTGTATTAAGTGTGTGTTTCCCCCATAAAAATGTATAACTACTGCACAGACGATAGGATGTTAAATTCCAGACAGTGTGAGACAGTTGAAGAAATAAAGTCCCAGAGCTGTTATAGGTGAAAATGACTTTATGAAAAAAGGTACCCTCACAACAGGACTTTGGCCTATTGAATTTAATTGCTGTTTCACTCTTTAAAAAAAACCCTCTGATTCTCAGATTTTTCTATACATAAATGCCTAAATTTTTGTAGGAATGAATGAAGACAGAGATATTCTTCTTGACTTCCTTGTTTAGGCTTATCTGAACACATTTTGCTGCTGAGGTTGTGATGTAAAGTCCTATGTAAAGAACAGTACTTGAACAAGCATCTAATGAGATGATTTCAGAGCACTTTGGTCTGTAATATGACTTTAAACTATGCCCTTTCATGTTGAGCAGGAACAGCAGGAGGGCACTATGCATAGCTCCATTTGAGAAGGTGCAATTTCTTCCTCTGCTGGCTGGCAGAGCTATGAAGCAGGATCTCATCCACTTGTCATTACTTACTTTAAGTCACAAGGCTTGTAAAAAGGCATGTGGGGTGTCCAAGACTCCTTATATTTCATAAATTGCCTTATAACCTTCATCTTCTGCACAATTAAGTCTCTTCTATTCTCTAACTGTAAAGCTGTGAATACCAATATTAACAAGATGCAGTGTATTATATACATTGATGATACAGTCAATACTTCCAAAATTCTCCAAACACCGTCCTGTATGACATTAATCAAAGGGAATATGCAAGCAAGCTTCATTACCTAGAGCAATTAGAAAATTTCCACGGGGTAACCATTAAGATCTGTAACAATCTTTAAAGTCTATTCCAAAGAGACTAGAGTATGTTTATTTAATTTATGCACACACAAAAGAGACTATGTTAGTGTTTTGATGTGAGAAGAAAACAGACGGAATGAAAGAGAGCAAATATGGCTAACCGGATAGGAGATAATTTGTTCTTACATTCATTTTTTATCTAACGATTTTAAATCTTTCAAGTGCTTCAGATGATAAGCAAAGATTCTGAGGAGCAGAGGTGCCAAATAGTTGTGAAAAAGCATTACTCCCCCTTTGTAGTTCTGGTATTTACTGTAGTTCTTGGTAACATTTGCTAGGCAGTTCTAAAACTATAGGGACTACAATCAAAGTCTTGTAACAGAGACTACTCGTTAGCTGATTTTTGGTTATGTTCATCTGTTTTTCCAAATATAACCAGACATAATAAAAAAACCTCTGCCCCACAGTTGCTTTTGGTTTGAAATAGCTTTTGAATGCATTCCTTTGAAAACTTGGCACTCAACCACAAATGGAGTTAGGTACTTGACTGCCAGAGAAGAATCCATGACCTCAAGTTAAATGCTACTTAACACAGACAGCACCCAAGGGGATCTAAGCGTAACAAAATGATAGTCACAAAGCAAGTAGGCTTGGCACAGACCAATTTAAATGAGTGTCACTGCATTCAGAGCTTCCTGTGTTAGGCCATAAGAAAAACATAGGACAGCTATGCAAGTCACACCTCACTCTTTTCTGAGACTCAGGTACCTCATTCACTGTTACTAAACAGCATGAGACTCACTCAGGATTCACAATTCTGTTTCCTCTCCAAAAAGAGAGTGCAATAGCCTTTCTATGAAAACAGTCACCATTCCTCCTAACCTTCATCCTACAGCTCAGCACTTGAGTGCTCGGTACTTGAGTACTTTGAGTCATGCAGACACAAAATGAAAAATTATGCTCATTTCCTTTCTCAACCTAAAATATTTCAATCCTTTCCCTCTCTCAAACTTTCAGCCCTAATATACAGGCTAATTAACTGATAAAAGGTATTTCCATTCTTTATGCTGAAGCTATAACTTCCATTAGCATAGACTGGTTAGGCATTTGTTGCCTGAAAGAGAGATGAGATACAAGAGGCATTTGGTTCCCACAGCATTTGGTTAGCCGTGGGACGACATACTTTCCAAAACCTGCTCTGAGGACTATTCCAGGATTTTTATCCAGTCATTACTTAATGCAACATACAGTCAGCCTCCAGCACAGGAACTGGATGAGCTCTCCAGCTATGAAGCTATTATAAAAGTGGAGCTCTACTTACTTCTCTTGTTGTGTTTTTCAAATAGAGGTCACTGAATTCACATCTTCCTTTCTGGTTTTGAGGTTTCAATAATTAATTTCAGAAGAGCAGGGCAGAATCTTGCAATTCTATTGCCTAGACCATGGACACTTAGTATGAAAAGATTAATCTCGAAATTAGTTACAGTTATTTTTATAAATAATACTAAATCAAGCTGATATGTTAGGGTGATCAGACAAGATTACTATATGCATTTTGCTAGAATATTTCCCAGAATATTTTAATATCTTCTAAATAATCTAAAATCCTAAATTGTTATCCCCATCCTATTTAAAAATTAAGCAATGGGCTTGAATTCCGTCTGAGGGGTTCCAGTGGGGAGATCTTATAGAGCAAACAGAGTAAGTCTGCCTTTTTTTTCCTTTTCTCATTTGGCTTATAGAACATTACCATTTCTGGCATGCACACCAGATGGGCAGTAGGAAATAAATGGATAGATAAAATCTCAAATGTCTGAAGCCTTTAAATTGATTACTATGTTAGTTAAACTTAAATACCAAATGACTAATTCACATGTGCAGATCTCAACTGAGCAGAGTTTATTTTATTTAAAGGTCTCACATATAATCAAGTTTTGTTTGTCATACCCTTTCACACCCTGTTCTTTACACACAACATAGCTTGAAATAACACATGCAGCTGGTAAAAGCAAGTCTGTGGTAATAACATAGTTACCTTGTATTCCTTCTCAATTCAGAAATAGCTCACATTGCCTGCATGATATATTTCAGTATACTGAGATATCACAAGGAAGAATATCTACTCTGATAACATTCAGAGCAGAATTAATTCCTGATCATTTCATGTTCTGTACTATAGTGCAACTTAGGCAGATTTAACTTGTGAATGTATGCAAAAGAATGTGCTGAAGCCCTGGCACCCTACAAACCAGGTCCTTTATCTGTCAGTCTCATTTTATTCTTGAAAAACTTGAGTTTAGAACTATATATCTTCTCTATGCACATGGGTATAAACTAGTACTAGTACCCATTGGTAGTACTCCATATCTCAAAGTGACTGTGTCTTTGTGTAGATTGTTAAAGGCAGCATCATCTTTTTTTGTATGAATTGTTGGTAGTCATACTTCAGGTGGATTCACAGGCCCATATTACAGGTTTTCCAGCAGAAGCAATGAGAGTGGGCAAAAGACCTGCCACCACAAAGAAGAATAGAGAAAAGCAGGTTATTCTGCATCCACTGACACAACTAACTGCAATGATGCAACAAGTATCTTCCTTCACAGTTTATTTCATCCTTAGAGGAGCAGGGATACTGTGACTTGACCTTGCACTGGGGCGCTCTAAAGCAACACAATGATACGCTGTCCTTTAATTTAGCTCAGCATAATCTATGGCCAGGGCAAACACTAATGCTTCTGTAACAGTGCTAAAGAAGGCATCACCGAGACATTTTTTCACATTCTGGCAGTAAGATCCCTGGTGGCCTGTCTCCTTGCAGCACCAGTGCTAACTGCAGAGTCGCAGACCTGACAGAAGACTCAGTGCAAGCCTGTTTCTGCATTCCCCAGGACACCTCCGGCATGATGCTGTGCTCTCCTCTAATGCAGGGGCTGTGGGATCTCAGATCTCGTGGGGCTGGCAGCCCACCAATATCATCATTTTAATTTTCTGGAGATAAGGTCACCAGGATTGGCAACACCCTAAGAGCAATCAGAAGACAGAGTCTAGTGGGAGACAGGGTACAAGCCTGTTTGAAGACTTGGCCCCAGCCTCCAAAACAATTTCCTGATCAGCTCTGATGTTCCTACACATTGCATGTAAAGGGATTTTTGAATTGACTATACAAAATGCAGTATTCTTGCACTTGCTTTAGGATCCCTTTTTCATTCAGAAACAGCATCAATTGACTTTAGTGTATGTGAGAATCAAGCCAAATATCTTCTCTTTCTTATGGCTGATTTCTTCCATGGTGGCCTCATAATGAAAGCAAGAGTGATAATTTTCCTTTCCAGTCAAAAGAAAAAATAATTTTGCTTTATTTCCAGTTCTTAGGTTGTCACCTTTTTTTCTTCCATTTTTCTTTCCAAATAAATTGTTCTCATTTATTCAGGTAGTAACAACAGCCACCTTTCACCTTCTATTAACTTGTGCTTGTATCAGAGAGAAAATTCTTAGTTTAACACCGTAAGGCCATTTAGATACCCAAGTAATTTTGCTACCATGCAGCCATTTGCTGCTCATTTAAAATAAAAAGCAGAACCACAACCATTAGCCTGAGAGGCTGAAAAGATACATTTGCTTTGCTGGTTATTTACAGTTTTTTCGAAATGACAAATATTCAGCTATGAATACCTGAATTTGGTTGCACATTAATCTCAGTAGGGATATATCTTCCCACTTGACAATCCAGGAGAGAAAAAAAGTGAGATTACTGAAGCTCTAAAATTCAAGGTTTATTTTAGCTGGAGTAAGTGCACCATGATTCATCTGTCTTGACAAAGTACTAGGAGTGAAGAAGCAGCAGCTCAGAGCAGGAAGTTTAAAAGTTTTATAGCAGGCTAGCATTGTTCTGGTTCAGAAGCTCTTCTAACACAAGTTTGTAATAAAGACAGTCTTGCCTCTTTTCTGCAAGACCACCCTCATCTTTCTTTGCCTCTCTTTTTGTCCCCAGAATTGTTAGGTATCCCACTTGTATTTGTTGAATTTTCTTGGCTGCTCTATTTTTTTTTTCCACTGACTGCTTTCTAATCATTATTACTTATAACATGCTTTCTTTCTAGTTTCTGCATACGTGCATGTTTTTAAATGGGATTCTGGCTTCCCAAGGCTTTGGCAGCCCAACTTTATAAAATTACAGAAGGTTTGGAAGCCCTGCGGATGGCAAAAGCAGTTGTGTGTGCTTTGCTTCGTTATGGGTTTCCGCCTTTTATAACAGGCAAGGAAGGTGCCAGAGCCAATTTTCACTGCCCATTCCTAACATATTTAAACAGAACTGCAGGAAGGATTCAAAGGCTGTTTCTGAGCTATGGCTATGCTCTGTTGCCTATGACTTTGGAAAATGATTTGCTTAATTTCAGTTAATATAATGCTTAAGCCTCAGCAGAGCCAAGTGCTCAGGAAAACTCAGTGATGGGAGGAAAACATGACAGACTTGCTCTAAGCCATTTTTCTTCTCTCTTTTGCTGGACCAACTGGAATGGCCTCTAACGTGGCTCTGAGAATCATTAGTCAGGAGTCGGCCGAACCTCTGCCAGCTGCAGGGAGTCCTCACCAGCAGGTGAAGCAGAGCATCAGGAGTCCCAGCCTGTCCTCCTACGGCTCATTGTTGATGCTTCGTGCTACCTTTCTACCACAAGTGTGACAAATTTAACACTGGCCAGAGAACAAAGCTTCCCCCTTAAAAGAGCACCTTTTGCTGCTTCAGCAGACCAACCAGATGGCACAGTCAAAGATACAATGATGCTAAAGAACAGTCAAGGACACAGCGATGCTAAGGAACAGGCCTGAAATATTTTCCTTTACTATGATTTTCATCCTTGTTATTCCTTCCATTTAACTATGAGATTAACTAAATGAGATACCTAGCTAAATAAATTTGCTGTTTTCCTTTTTTCTTATTGGAAAGTTTTCTCTTCCCTTTATTTTTTTTTATTTTGGTATTTCTTCAGGCCAGTAAATTTCACAGAAATAAGAACATATGGAGTGCTATCACTAAACATGCAGATCCACCCTGCATTGGAGCCTTACCACTCTACTGACTTCTTCATGATTGGAAAAGAGTAATATACACTTGGTCTATCAATAATGAACATCTTTTTCTATGGAGAATGTAAATTTCTGAAGTACATGGATACTTGGAGAGTATGGATCCACTTCAAGTGTATACCTACTTGGAGACTGGAGATGAAGAAGTAAGAAATCAAGAGTAAGCTCTGAGCAGAGAATTGCAACAGAAAGAATTGCTAAGGTATGCCAGTACTTCCTGAAAAGTGGTTAATCTGGCTAATGTTGCAATTGTTGGAATATTAATTTGAGACTATGAGGGCATCCCCAAAAATTAAACTTTACTTATTTTACTGTAATTCCAAGCAGGCCAACAAGCTGTGAAGAAAAGAAGAGCCGAGAACTTCCAGTTTACAAAAGATAAGGAAGAAATACTGAGCTATCCCCCAATGGCAGGAGTCCACACTACCTTTTTTAAATTCAAGTGAAAAAACATCCTCCCATTTGTAATGACAAAGGAAATGTCCTACTCCTTTTGCTAACCATTAAGAATTACAAGTAGTTCTTTCAGCTGAGCTTACTGGAATTAGTGCAGAGACTTCCACAGATTTGATATGGACTCTGGACCATCACAATTTCTAAATTAGTAAGTTCTCAGGAATTTGTCTTTATTACACAAGCTTCAAAAGCATTTTCAGTCTGTAATCTTTTTGGTCAAAAATGTCCTTTTAATAGTAATAAAAAAACCTATTAATACTAAGTATTAATTGCCCTTTAAATAGATTGCATTTTGCATAACATGTTCAGGACATTTTAGCAAAAAGAAGAGAATATATGAAATGTGCATTTGTTCTTGCCTAAAACACACACAATTGCACCATATGGGTTGGAACTGCTATTCAATTACAATCTACAATATTAACAAAATAGTGAGATTATATATACATTATTATTAACTTCATTACATTCTCAAACATTCAAATACCTCCCCAAAACAGGCAAACCTATATCTTTATATTGAAATGATTCCCATTCAGGTCTGTATGATCAGATAAATGAGTGCCAGATGAGAGACAGGAAACTAAAATAATAAAAAGAATATACATAAAAAGAATATACATACATAACATAAGATCAAACAGCTTTTTAGAAACAATATTTAGAATTTCACTTCCAACAGCAAAGCAATTGAACTTAAGTGACAGAATTTAAGCTACTACAATTAGTAGTTAATTTTGTCCAATGTGCTTTTTATGGGATTCTCTAAAAGAATACAGAATTTTAGAGATGATCTATTTTTAATATTTAAAATAAAAATACTCATATTGTGTTAACAAGTTGATCACAAAAACATTTTAAGAGCTTTAAACCTCACAGCATAGCAAGACTTACCAGTGTATGCCTTTGCCCTCTTCTTATACATAGTCAGCTATTTAACAGAAGCAAATTAAATAATAAGCTCAAGAAATGCAGAGGAAAAGCTGTATTACAGTTACTCCCCCTTCAAACTACCAAATCAAAAGAGGAGGAAACAAAATTAGCAGCCACCACACTAAAGAACAGAGTTCACAGATGTCTGGATAAATATGGCTTACCTCTGAAGAGTCAACATCACTTTTGTAAAGGAACATCCAGCCGTACAAACGTCTTAAAGTTTTCTGAAGGAGTCAACAACCATGTTCAAAAAGTGGTCCAGTTGTTATATTCTACTTGGATTTTCTGAAGGTTTTTGACAGAGTCCTTCCCAAAACTTCTTGACAAAGAATATTGTGGATGCAAGAAGTTTACATGGGTTCAAGGGGAGGGGCTGGTTAAGTACTTGGAAGACAGATCCACTGAGGTTTATTAAGCAGGTAAACCACATCAGGGCAAGGAAATGCCTTCAGCTGAAGAGAGCTGGAGACTACAAAATTATTACAGTGAAGTATCTGCTGTGATTGTCCTGTTTTTACCCTGTTGTTTGCCTCCCTGGGCATCCCTTGCAACCATCGTCAGAGACAGAATACTGGGTGTTATGGGCCTTTAGTCTGAAACAATATGGATGTTCCCATACTTTTATGTTCTTAAGTAGGAATTCTTAGTATTTTAGCAGCACTTCTGACGGCATTGTGTTTTAGTGTCCTCAACAAGTGACAACAGTGTGATGTTAACAACAGAGTGATACCAGTACACTTTTCCATTAATGGCAGATTAATTGGGGTGATACACTTGAAGATCATATTTATAAGAGGGAACAAAGAGCAAGTACAGTATATGGGTTTGCATCTATGTGTAATACATACTCAGATTCAGGTCTGGGGTTCAAGGAGTTAAAGATAAACTCAAGATTCTTAAAAAAAAAAAAGCCACTGGATTTCTGTTACTTAAATATAGTCATCTTTCAAAGATAGAGTGGAAAAATGGCAGGGAGCCCAAGATCTCATGTAGTCCACAGATTCCAAATTTTTTCATCTTGGATCTCACCCAGAGCCATGACTCAGAAGAAATGCTGAGCAAGTGCTGCAAATCAATGCATCCAAAATTAGGGAGAGTTTACAACATTTCCTGAAGAAAGTATAATATTTGTTAACATACTGTTTTTTTGCTTCATATTATAATGTCATCCATGTATCCATGCATGGATACACAAATTGCTCAGCAGTCGGTTGCTTTACTCTTTTGTTACTTTCTGCATTGTACTTTTAACCTTTATGTACTATATGCCGTCGCTAGGGCTTGTAATTGCATACAAGACTGATGGTATATTGCTGTACCTAATGAAATGTAAAATTGGCTTTTGAAATAAATAAAAGAAAAATGTTAAATCATAAAAAAGAAGGATGTTGACTACAGCCTTGGCTTTTCAGACTAAGAGAAAATACACTCCTCAAGATGGCTTTTCTCTCATTAAATAGTTGCATTACATAGCAGTGGCAACTTTAGTAGTAAAGATCCCCCGAGACTTTTCAGATACCACTACCACAGGGAGGGGGGCATTTTTGAAACTGAAGCTTTGTCTAAATAGTCTCTCTCATACATGAATTTATTTGAGAGTGAGAACAATTCCTTCAGCCGCGAGTTTCAAGACTTTTTCACTCAACAACTTCAGCTGAATAAAGCCTTCCAAATTTAGTGCATACTGCCTAGAGTGCAATCAAAATCACATAAATAGGTATGTTTAGGAGCCAGATACTCAATTGATTTAAATCAGCAGACACAAATGACAAGTTTTCATTAACTAAAGATCAGGCTGCACATTATACATGTTACGCAGTAGTGCTGTATGTTATACACTAGTCCTATTTCCACCTTTAGTTTTCCTTTTCTGCATAAGTTTGAGGCTTCAGTACAATGTAGTACACCTTGCAAGCATACTCCAGCCATAAGACAGAAATATTATACAGCCTATTTTATAAAAGGAGAACTTCAGCAAAGCAATTTTAAGACATTACCAATGAGTTTCTGCAAGACATCGAAACTGATTGTTGAATTGCACTGGCACTATTTTCCTGCCTTTGAAGCAAATTCATTTTATAAATACTTTTCAAATATATTTTAGTTCTTAAAGATGCAGATAAGGACAGGTAAGGACTACAGAATTTGCAGGAGTGTTCAGACACCTAACCTCTTTCATTCTGATGCCTCAGAGCCAAAGAAAATCCCAGCAGATCTCTGTCTGTGTAAACAATATTGAAAAGCAGACCCCAAGAGAACACTAGACATTCTTTCAGAGCTTCTTTATGCACAGACATACAATGAAATTTATTTGTGAGATTCAGTTCATGGGCAGCTTAAACTAACCCATTTTGTTTTGTCATGGGGTGAGTTGCTATATTTTACCAGGCAGACAATAGCTTCTGACGCGGTGCTCCAGCTCTGCCTTGCAAGCGTGTGAAGAAATCCAGACAAGGCAGACAAATGAGCTGGAGCAAGAAAGCAGTTAAAATTCCAGGATAAATTAATCACGTTGCTCATCCTGTGATTCCACAATTTACCACAAAAATACTACCTGTAATCTATACACCATCAGAAATAGATGCCTCTCTGTTTGCCATACCTTTCTATTTTGGCACAGTGTGCCAACCAATCAGCATAAGATTCAGCTATGTTGTAAAGCAGGTGTTAATCAGAACTGCTTACATAGCTGTTTTGCAGCATTTTACACCTATGCCAGTCTCTTTCTTCCATGGTTTTACTGACCATCTGCTTTCCACAAAGGGGTTGTTCATGCAATTTAGTAATATGTCTTGTCTTTGAGAAGCATAATCTTACCTGTAAATGCGAAATGACTTGGCAGGACTCTGCTGAACTGGATTTCTTTAATTTTAGAGAAATGAAATTCCTCTTCCACTATTATACTACTCATGAAGGCTGGCTTCACAGAGAAGGGGGAAAAAAAATCATTCCTAATCAATTCTTTGAGCCTATTTTAAGTTTTCTTTGCATAGAATGGAGAGAGCAGGATTTTCTTAGAAACTAGCTGCAGGAAAACAGAAATCCCTTATTCTTTCAGCCATTCTCAATTTGAATAGTGGAATTCAAGGGAAGGGGCTCTGGGATGACTGCAAAATGCGCTCCATTTGACCATAAATGAAAATAGAAATATAATATTGATTGGCTCAACTTACCGTACTCAAAGCCATGCATTAAATGTTTAGATAATTCCTTCAGATAGCTGCATTTCAGGAGAGGGGTAGAAAAATGTGTAGTGAGGACAGCGTACATCTCATCTGATTGCCAATTGGTTCTGCACATATGCCGTACAAATTCAGTAAGTGACACAAAAAGGCATCCAGCCCTTGGCTCTTCTTACACAACATTATGCTGCAGCTTTATGTTTAGAAGTGATTTCTGAATAAGATGATTAACATTTAGGTCTTGTTCACACACTTGCCTTGTAAAATCCTCTTGTAAAAGTCTGATACTTTCCTTACGATGGTTCCATTACTCTCTCCTTTCTTGGAATCCAACTAAAAAACTTTGGTGGAACGTTTATTGACATGAGTGATTATTTCCAACAATTTTATTAAAAGTCTCCAACCAAAAGTTTCTACTTACACAGTGATCCATTTTTGGCATTAACTGAAGTTGAAATCAAAGGAGCTTTTTGTTGTGTTTTTTCAAACTAGCATGCTACCTGATGATACTGAGAGAAGAAACAAAATTATGAGTTTTACCTTGTCTGAATATCTGTATACTTAGCTAATATACTAATAGTAACATATAAAACATTTGTGTAGTAATGTCCACAGTTCAAACTAGTGTTAAAGACTCTATAAAACCACAGGAGGAACTGATTTTTAGGACACTTTTAGGAAAAAAAACTGTTTGGGTCAGTATGTTCCAAACCAAAGGCAAAAATAAATGTACTCTTTAGAAATACCTTTTTAAGCTCAGATTTTCTGTCTGGAGCAACACAACAGTGTCTGAAAAGGGCTGAATTTTGTCAGAGACCCAGAAATCACATGAATCTCCTTTGAGTTTGGTGGCAAAATTTTAGTAAGAAAGGGGCTTTTAGAAACTCATACAGTTCCATCCATGCCCCTTCAGGGCATTACTTCAGGACACAGTACCAACATTCAATAGTTTTTAAACACAGATAAAGGCATCCAAGGTTTGCAGGAACTTTACAGTGGAAAAGTAGAACTATCTGAATACCTCTAAAAAGATTTGTAACACAAATTAGCAATATTGTTGAAGAAATTTACTGTTATCCATTGAATGCATTATTTAACATTAGTAAGATGCGACGAACAGTATGTGACTAGGAAGAATGAAGCACAGCCTGGGACATCCTACACTGTCTGAAGCAATGTGAATATCTAGGTTTATTTGAGTGCCCAGAACCACTTCACATGGCAGGCCAAGTAGCATTTTAGGGTTCATTACAGCCTCAGATTGCTTCCTCTGATGGTGGTCTACAGAGATTTCACCAGTCTCCCTTCGTTTTATATTATGATGGAGTTATGGGTTTGGTCTTTATACCAAAGGGGTACTTTTCATTTTAGAATAAACCTCCTAGAACCAATTTTAGTTCTAATGAGCCACTGCATATCTGTTTCTTTTCCAGCAATAGAATCAGAAATTTCTTTTCTGCCCAGTTGCCATGTGAATCGACCAGGCCCTTGAGAATGGTAATGGAAAATAAAGCCATAGTAGATTCCATGTGTCAGCCTTAAAAGGCCAAATATACTTTATATGGATAGAGACCACAATCTTATGTGGATGTTGAGGACTGATTGTTTTTAACTACACCTCAGCAATGGCTTCCAGATGGAAAATGAACTTGAACAATTCTTCCAGCCTATACAGGTTAATAAGAAAGACTAGGTTTTAGTCTAGGACAGACAAGTAAAATCGGCTGTTGAATAACTTGATGGCTGTGTTCTTTGGTGCATAAGCGTGAATGTCAATAATTTAGAATTATGTTTCACGACCATCAGATGAAAAATGGAAACAGTATTGGTGGGTGTGGGGAGAAAAGCAGAAGAGCTGAGAAAAATACAAAGGGTACTGTGTGGGACAGTGTAGATACTGTCATTCAGTTCCAATGAACACAATAAATGTGCATAGATCTGAACTCTTTCAAAGCAAATAAATATCCTCTTAATGTAACAATTTGTAAGTTCAGGCCATTTTTTTTCGTATTTACCACTGGAATGCACATCTTAAAACCAATCCTTTAAAGTATCTTAGCAATCTGCATTTAAAGGGGATAAAATATCTCTGTTTAAAAGCCTGTTGATGAAATATGTTACCATTCAAATTCATTTGCAAATATACAGAAGAATTGTAAACCATATTCCAAAAAATAATAATAATAAGACACAAATAGAAGCCTAACCATGTCTGCATATAATTACAAAGGAGACTTTATTCCAGAATTTAGAACTGAATTCATCTGGAATTTAAAGGATCTGAAACATACATCAAAACATGGATCATGATCTGGCACAATTCAAAGGATCAGAGTTATGTAAGACAAACAGAGTTTTGAATCTAATTCCAAGCGAAAGAGTGCTGAAAGCCCGCATATTGTTTTCCATTAAATAAAAAGAGCAGCGCCTTTTTCAGAGTAACCAAATTGTGTATTTATTCCAGTAAATTGATAACTACCGTATGTGCACGCACACACTCCTAGGCAAACTGTTCAACAGATGGGCACCCAAACACCCACACTCACTAATTTGCACACACTCCCTCACACACAGTTAACTCACCATCTCGCATTAGCCAGCGAATTTACGCATCTCTTGTAAATCGTCCCCTCTTCAACAAAGAGATTGCATCATTTGTAGGAGGATACTACTTACCGTAGACACACAAATCTTAACCAAAATTTATAGCAATCTGACTTTACTTTGTATAACTTGACTGGCACAAACAGTGCAATACATATTCAGAAATATAATCAACCATTATGAAAAAAAGAATTCCTGAAAATAAACCACAATGCAGATTCATAAATTAATCCTGTGAATTGGTTCACTGTCTCTATAATACCTCCCAGTCCAATTTTTATGTCAACATTTTAACATGCATAAACTATTAATTTTATTAGAACCAGATGATAAACTAGTCCATTTTTGCTGATGAAATGATCAACTCTCTTTTTGGCTCTGAAAAAATTGCTAAATGTGTGAAAATTTCACAATACAGCAGACTGTCATGGTATTAATAATTTTCTGGGACAAATGGAGGAAAATATAAGAGACTTTTTAATGTAGAACACTTTTAAGCAGTGGAATTATATTAAGATAGGAACATGAATGACTATTAGACTACAGTGGGTGGTCTGTCATACTGAATTTCAGGCTGAAATAGAGATGGGGAAGAAGGTTTGAAAATTCTTTTCCTGGAAGCGATGGATGAGAGGCCATCTACCATCCAAAGCCTTCTGAACAATAAGAGGAAATCAAACAGAAGGACAGGCTTCTTGTTCTCCCCTTTTCCTGAATCCCACACATGCACTCATACAGGCAATTTGCCTTACAGTGGGTCTGCTGCAGTTTCTAGAGTTTTTGTTTTGTTTTACAGTATATTGTGTTTAATGAAAGATGTGTGGATGTGCTGCAGACACAGCTGATAGAGGTACATTTTAGTCCCATTGAATTCATATCACAGGCTGCATTTAAGCTATTTTAAATTTCCTAGGCATATTATATTTCTTAGGTATACAGTGTAGCACCTTACATTTTATTTCAGTGCATAGTGTCTCGGATTTTATTTCTGTTTTTAGGTTCTTTCTTTCCACACAGATATTCCATGAAGACTATATGTTACCCTGGATGAACCATTTCTACATCAGTAAAATGGGGTAACACATTGGTTTTACCAAGAATACATGCACCTATAAATACTTATAACTTAGCAATTATGAACATCTACAGTATGCTCCACAGAACTACAAAAATACTGAAATGATAATTAAAAAAATCAGCTTAAAGTAAGACAACAGTATTATAAATAATGTGGAAAGCACAGCACTGAGGTGCCAATGCTGCTATGGAGAGTTATACATCATTATAACCCTTACATATTGCTGCTGCAAAGTCTACAGTAGCTTTGGTTCAGCATCTCTCCCAGCGCAATAGGAGTTCCCTGTTCTTCCTTACCAAACCTCTGTACCTGTAATTTTAAGTGTCTTGAGAACACTAGTTAGCCCTATTACCCAGGGATCCCTGAGTAGACTCTCTTAAACAACATTCATGCAAACAATTTCCATCCAACAGGGGACCAAAGAATAAAAAAACAGTATGAAATCTGATCTACAGCAGCTTTTTCCAAGTGTGTTCCAAGAAGCAAACCCCAGAATTGAGGGAATTAATGACAGCTAAATTTTGAGTCTTTCTGAATCAAGTCATCAGACAATTACAGGGAATTTAGAAAGAGCAGTTGCACTCAGTGAAGAAACCCATGAGAAACTGCAGAGGATTTCATTCTATGAGGATGTCACAGAAAATGAACTGTATTGCCAGATGAGTTATTGAAAGAAAGAATAACTTTGAACTGATCATCTTATCGTGCCTGTTTCCTTCTCTTGCCTTTTTTTAAACAATAACTGAGGCTTAGCTATGAGGCACATTGGATGGCTACCAAGAAGAAATCTCTCATCCGTCAAAACCACATAATTCTCTAACCAGTCAGTGCCAAGGCGATTGACAGCAGTGTTTCATCTGTCGGAGAAACAATAGATGTCCCTATACAAAAAATAATAATAAAACAGATAACAAATCAGTGTTTGATCCTTGAAATATCTACAAGATCCAGAGAGGCAACGGATATAAAAAGTTCTATCTCCTTCTTCAACAACTGCAATATCATTTCCATTATTTCTCCAGGCTCCCATTCTGAATTCAAAGCAATTTATCTGAAGTTCAGACACTGTCAGTGTGATTTAGTTGCAGTTTTATGGCAACTGCAGGTCTCTAATAAGTATGCTCCCTTCATTGATTTTGTTCCCCTTCAGCTGCTGCTGTAAAAGTAATTGAAATTTTTGTTTTTTTCCCTGATCTAACTTTTTTTTAACTGACAAAAGAGCAATCAGTGTAGTGTCCTATGAGTTTTATATGCCCTATTGATAAGAAATACACTTTCTCCTAGAAAAGGACTTCCCTATGATCACATTTTCACTAGTAGAAATAACCATTATGACATTCATATTAAAATATTATCCAATTCTGCATAAAAATTTTACATGTTTTCAGTTTTTCATAAGTGTAGAAGTAGCCCAATGTCCAAATAGAACCTGAATATTACACATTTGATTTATGCACATATGATAGTATGTTACCATCTACTTATATAATTTGTCACCATTACTTTACCTTATAATTTCCCAAGTATGTCAAACTAGCATTTGAAGAGCATAACACTCCACTTTCAGCCATCTTAGTATATAGGTTGATTGATATATAGGTATGCTTATGCTTTACCTTTAAGTACATGGAAGTGTATGTGGTATATGACTCATTTGTGTTTCCCCATATATAGGTGGGAAGGGAATGAAAAATCTTGCCTAAGGAAAGCTAAAAATGAAAGAAACAAATTATGCATTTAGTTCTGAAAATGGTCAGGTCACTCTTACTTTTCAGAGAAGTAAAACCAAACCCAGAAGTAAGACCCTTCAGGACCAGATCCTGTGAAAGGTTTTGTCTTCAGCACTCGCAAGCCTCCCAGGCTGCTCAGTGACACTGCTGATCTCAAAGGACATCACCGTCATGGGAGGTCAATGCCCAGGAGACACAAGCAATCTCTCATTGAGCTAGGACTGACGCTATGGACAACTTTGAAAACTACTATAAAATATATCTCAGAAAAAAGGTAAATGAAAATCTGATGCACAGAGCAGAGTCACGGGTTCATAGTGACAACTTATGTAGCTAAGCAAACAGATGACTGCATTCAGCTACAACTACAGCTTTTTTTCAGGTGTGAGTCTTCAATCCTAGATATATGTAATGCAACAAGAAAGGCCTCATATCCTTAAGTTATCTTGAGAAGACCTGTAGTCATATGCAGGCAATCTTCAGTAACATAGAAATCATAGCACTGATGAATTCAAATGAACTAGAAGCCCTAAGTCAGACACTGGGAGAATAACAAAAGAGCAAAGAAATTCAAAGTATTTCTTATCCCTGCCTGAATTGCCTCTGTCCACCTGTTAAACACATCCTTTTAATCTACAGTGGATTGTAGCCGGGCAGCAAAAGAGACAGTGGCATTCAAGCCTAGCACAGAAGGTACCCAAGAGTTTGCACTTATGTTCATTGGGAGTATCTAACTGCATTCTCAAATAATCGAATAATTAATATAACAGCAGAGAGAACTGAGCCTTGTCTATGGCTGTGTTCTCCAATCATTATGCATTTAGATGCATCAAACACTTTCACTTCCCTTAAAGGAAGAACCCATATTTTTTACAATTAACGGTACCTGAGAGCTCCAGTTCGGCAACTGTTGCGCAGGTCTGTGGACCACACCATATAACCAGAAGTGCAGGTGCTGTCTTCTAAGCCATGAACTGAGGTTCAAGAGAGAATGATCCAGAGCACTAGCAGCTCTAGTACTTGTGACTTTTTTCAGCCCATCTCAGCATTTGAGTAGATATTTGGAGCCCTTTAACCAAAAGGTTAGACTTGCAGGTGCTAACTTAGATTCCTGACAGTGTCTTACATTGCCAGGCCCACATATACCTGCCCTCATGGCAGACAGGAACCTGGGATTGCCAAAGAGGAGCTGAGAAACCCACCTGGGCTTCTCCATGGTATAAGGGCATTGGGGAAGTGGAGCCTCGTTACTGAACAAGGCACACCTAGGCATTAGTGCAAGGCAGGGTGCAGGAATGCACTCGCATTAGCACAGCAGAGCACTGGACCCTGGTCTGAGACCTTGGACAGTCTACTGAACACTAATGAAAAACTGACAAAAATCTAATATGGCATTGCAATATTATATTGGATTCTTTATATTACAATATGTTATGCACATCAGGCACTGTTATCTATAGCACAGCACAATTTCTTAAGTAATTCAATATAACTGTGTGATAGAAGAGGCCCAGTTGTTGAGTTCTATAAAACTGCAGAGAAATAAATCTTATTCCACTCAAAATCCTGCAAAAATATTGAACAGCCTCTGAAAGACAATAAAATATAGTTTTCCAATACTCCTACATTGTTTCTGTTTCTAAATTACTAGTGGATTTGAGAATTTTTTCCATTGATAGGAGCTTAATATATTGATTTCAGGCTGGCCTGCTTTGGGTGCTGCAGTTAATTAGAGATCTCACAGTGTGAGGACATAACTCTGGCTCTTCAGTCTCTGCTTCCCAGGGAGATGTAGTTATCCTTGACACAGGGTAGCTGACAAGCCTGTCTGTTATTAGCCAAGCTTCAGACATCTGTGGTTTCAAAAATCATAATCCTTGGATGCATGGAATCAAAGTGATAGCACACGGAGTCGCAGTGCCAGCAACATTTCATTTCCACAATAGCTGTCAAGCCCCCTGCAAAAAATGAAAGTATTACGAATGAGCAAATAATCACCTCAAGAATGCGTTTGGGAAACAAAACTTATCCAACAAATATTTTAACGCAGATTAGCGAATAGTCCCTTTGGTGTGGTTTCTTAGCTATAATGGATATTAATGCTTTTTGATGTCTCCTTTCCCAACCTGATAAGAAAAAGCAAGTGAATCAGCGGATTAGACCCTGAAAGAATCAGTGACTGGAGATAATCACTTTCAGAACACACACTAGGGGCCATGGTTTTCTCCAGCCCTGGAAAGCAAGTATGATCCTCTTCCTCTCCAGTTTGCCTTTTGCTAGCATCCCTTTTTCTCATTTTCCTCCCTTAATCTCACAATAATATCCTGTCTTGTCTGCTGCCCTGAAGGTTTCCTTAATATAGTCATAAAAAGCTGCCAGCTTATTTTAAAAGGGGAAGAATAATAAATGTTTAAAGCCATGCTGGGAGAAAGCTGTAAACTGTCAGCACTGATATTTATTTAAACCTTTGTGTTTAGTTTAAAGGTGAAATGAAATAAGATCCTAAAAAACCCTCTAACCAACCATACAAGTTTAGATCCTGATCCTGCAAAGTGACCAGTATTGTCTGATAGTAGCCCCATTTCCTAGGCATTGAAATACAGTGCATTTTGCATTCAGAATGACTGGGGTCTTTGATACCAACTCACTAAGGGGAAAATCTATGTAAGGAGTAAATTGGTACAGGATGGTTCCCTGCAGTAGCATGTAACAGGAATTCAGCCTCCCACGCTGCAGGGAGGAAGCATGGGGAGTACACAGTGTCATGCGCAGAGCTCACATCTCCAGCCCATAGAAAGGAAGGAATGCAGACAAATTGATATAATTTGAATCTGCTGGCCCTCAGCATAAAAATCTTCCTTCGGTCACAAAGAGGAATCTGTGAATTTCTGCCTCATGACAGGTCTCTACCCCCGACATCTTCATTCTCAAAGTAATGGATCCTGCAAACCTCCAAGTATCTGTTTTACGTGCATTACTAGCATAACACAACCTCCAGGAGATAAAAGAAGGCAAAGGCATGCACAGACTCACATTACTGTGAAACCACAAATGAAGGCAAGATGAGAGGCAAGTTTCATGTGTCTTTGGGCTTGTTCTCTTTTGTTATTTTCATTACCTGACCAGCTCAAATGTGCTGTGGACAGTAAGCCTGAAATACAAACTACTCATTATAATTAAAAGACAATGTAAAACATTGAAATAAAGGAGGACCTTCTTCCTGGGATGCTCTGAAAACCACCTGACACTTAAGGACAAAGGACGCAAGGGATTAAAAAAACAGCATTATCTATACCCACAGGAGAATTGCCCAGAGCAGTCAGATCAATATAGCCTCAAGTAGACATATTACCTGACAGATCCCGGCACAATGTTCTACGTAATGAAATTATATCTTTCAATATTTCCAAGAAGTTTGGAAGAAACCAGAAGCAAAAGTTTCTGTTTCAAAATAAAAACAAAGTATGAAATACATTTTGTTTCACAGTTCAATATGAATACAATGAACAAATTGCACTGCCTTCATTTCAGCTTTCATTCTATTAAGTTTGTATTGCATCAATATATCTCTATAATCTTAGTGTGATGCTAGCTGTTATATCTGTAATATTAATTAAATGCCAGGGACTGTACCAGGTTCAGTATAGCACAAAGTGATGTACTTTCATATGAAATTAGTGTCTTAATATTTGATTCCCTCTGCACTTAGTGTATATGCTTAGCAATTCTTTGCTGGAAACAGATTGGTTCATCAATTCATTATCCTCACTAATTCAGTGAAAAGATTTAGAAGAAATCTCACTTATTGAATAATAATAACTTCAAAGTTATAGATTCAGCCAGTCTGCAAACTCATCAGAGGTATATATAGCAAAGGATAAAAACAGCATAGAGCTCACAAAGGAATTTGTTTATACAGTAAAAAACCCGCTTACCCTTTAGAGAAATACATCCTAATTACACTCTGGTGCAAACTAAAGGTAAGTTTATGGACATGAATAGAAGTGCAACAGCAGTGCAAAGCATGTCCAAATCATGCCTGTAATAACTAGTACTAATTCTGCTAGCTAAATATCAGGTATTTGTGTATAGTTAAAAAGATAACATGCTGATTCAACTGAACACATTGAAATGTTTTTTACTTGCTTCCCTTGCTTACTTACATTAGCTTATTTATCCCCTCCCTCCATCACAAGTTCCCTTAATTTTGGATACTTAGTTCTTTTAGATATATATTATATATTAGTGTAACAACTTTGTTTGATAAAGAACAGAACTTGCAAACTACCAAATATACAAATACATTAAAATATATTATTGTTTAATGTGTCACATGAGAAGAGATCTTGTCCCAGACAGAAGAAACAAAGATGTGGCTGAAGAAAGACAGAGCCACACCACAAAACTGTCAAACTGAGTCAGACCACTGGTTCTTCTTGACCTATACCCTGGCTCTGACTATGATCATTACCATGTGTTTCAGAGGGTGGTCTAAGATATCTAGTGGGGGTAATTATTGAAAGAGTTTCTTCCTAACCTCTTAAATCAGCTCAAGAAAGATGCGTCTGGCACAGGAAGTCCCAGAGCTGCTAATCCCCAGGGCTGAAAAAGTAATAATACTAGATACCTGTGCTGTTATTGCAGGCTGTTGCAGGTGCCAACTGTGGATCTGTGTTTGGGATGGGACACCAGGCACACCAGGCAAGGTGGAGGTCAGGCTGGCCCAGCCCAGGGTCTCCAAGGCTCCCGCCAGAGACCAGAGGCTTCTCACCCTTCTCAAGATGCAGCAAGGCAGATTAGAAAGGAGAGATATACACAACCCCTGAAACATTTTATGTATTAGTCATTGATAAAGTATACTAACTGATTTGAGTTTTACCACGAGTCACAGAAGTTTTACCCTACAGAGACGTAAGCAATATTTTAACTGGTACTTCTCACACATACATGGCCCCAAAATTTATTTTGAAGGTCAGGCCAGGTCATATTCAGAGACTTACAGGGAACTGAAATCATAGCCATTAGGTTTTGTGTCAAAAATACACAATTCTATGAATTGTCCATTATTTCAAAACTTACTCATATATTACTGCCTGTTTACTCATAGCCAGGAGCTAAATCATTCAAAAATGAATGAATTTCCAAGGATCCTACTCTGTGTTTGAATTTGAACCAACACTTGATTTCAGGAGAGCTGCACACAAGTCCAGGGGAACCCAGTCTCATGAGAAACATTCGTCACCCCTGTATCATATTGTTTACATTCATATTTCCCATGATATAAGAATCCCCGTGGACACTCTTTTAAATAGGGTAAAGGAAAATACTGCATAGCCAAAGCTCAATAAAAAGCAACCTGATGCTGTTTTCTGAGACCAGTCCAATTTATTGCACTAAGTTCTACAGTATGAGCATTGCCTAGCCACCACTTAATCAAAACATGAACAAAACACAAAGAGTGCAATTACATAAGTGGTGTGCTGGGCTATAGTACAAGTACTTAAAAACCATTATCATCATTCTTCAGTTTTTATTAAATGTCACTGAGAATGATATTCACTTCTTTGCAGTTTCCAACAAAAAGACAGTAACAGATAATTTAATAGCTTGTTGAAAAAAAATGTAGTGTAATAGAAACTGCCCCAAATGGGTAATGCTTTGACAGCTTTAGCTAAGTTAGCATGTATCTGACACCACCTCCTGTTTCACAGGCAGAGATCTAGGAGCTAGAGAATAAAAACCTATTTAAAATAATTACAAGGAGATGATAATGGCTGAAATAATGTAAGAAAGCACCAGGTGAGAAAGTCCAATTTGAGACAGTTATCACAAAAGTGCAGAACAGCTGTCATTGTCTTTCAAAAACTGAACAAAAATAGCAGATGTACCACAGGGCTGAAGCAGTCACCAGGTGCTACCCAGTAGCTTCCTACCCAAAAACGGATTGCAGCCCCAGTTCAGTAGCAGGCTCCGTGCAGACTGACAGCCGTACTCTCGCAAAGCCCTCCTGGCCTCACCAAGGGGACATGGAGGGGCCAGCGTCTACCTGCACAGGCACAACTGCAAGGCTGGACATTAATTCGGTCCTCTGGTGAGAGGGTGGCATGCGCTACCCACCCTGCCAGCGCCTAACGAGGAGAGCAAAGTCAGTGAGCATCACCACACGCTTCTCACTTCATTCCAAGGGGTGTCATATCAGCGAGATTCCATTCAAGCTGCTTATTTGTGTTTTAATTTCTCACAGTCTTAATTTTATGACATTGGAGACTCTTCTCTATACACAACATGCCACCAGCCAGAACAGTAAGTAATTGCTGTTGGCTCAGAAGAGCAAAGGAGTGGTATTCTGAAGAGAGAAAAACACTGGCTAATCCAGTGCAGAGAGAGAGAGAGAGAGAGAGAGAGAGAGAGAGAGAGAGAGAGAGAGAGTGTGTGTGTGTGTGTGTCTTTGTGTTTGTGTTTGTTTCTAAATGACAGGGGAAATAAAGGCATCGTTTTTCTGCAGGATCACAGTTCATTTAAATCTTAACTGCCCAGGAAGTCAATCACATAATAAATGTTTTCCTTGAAATTATTTAATACTGTCTGTATAGTCAGGTGTGATGATCAGTTCTAACTACTGAGGCAATAATAATATTCTGAATAAATGGCAATGGCAAATGCATATATATATATATATATTTTTTTTTTCCCCTCAAAAATGTATACAGTTTTCCAAACAGTGAGTCAAAACTGTAGCAGCTACAAACCAAAATGGTTATAATTAGTTTTAGCACCAAAGAACTTCAAACTCATTTTAAGAAAAAGACATTCTCAAGAAAAGGTTAAAAATATATATCCATACATATGTAGATAATATTTCCAGTCAGCAAAAAAGGCTGATGCTTTGAAAATTTCCCTTTTCTGTGACCTAATAAGAGGTTTTATCAAAATCATCTCACACCGAAAGTGGACTATTAAAGCGAAGTATTGACTTTTGGGGGCCATTTTCTCTGGGGGTCAAAATCTCTTCTGGGGAGCAATTCAACTCTATTAATAATAAAATCTTTCTTAGACAGGAAACACTAGTTTTTGTCAGCTGGCTGTATCATTTCTGAGATGTGCAAGGCCCAGGTCAAACTCTTTGCTGTTTCTGCTTGGAGAAGGGATTCAGCCTGTTTTGTCCATCTTTCATAAGAATCCTAATGGAATTAATCTCACCAAACAACTTCAGTTTCATTTTCTTTAAATATATAAAGTAATTTTTGTGAGGTGTATCTCCACAGAGATCTTAGGAAATTTTGCCCAAAGCAGATCAGCCAAAATTGCTTTTATCCTCATGAAAAGTTTGACTTGTAAGCTGGCATTTTCCAATAAAACAAAATAAAATCAACAAATTCTGCTAAAACCGAGCCACTAAAATTCCCTTTTGTGCTAGTTAGGAGTTGCACATTCTGGATGAAGTTCAATCTTGTGCTGCAGATCCTTATTACATACATAATCCATTAAAATTGTATTTTTAAGGTATATATCAGACATTCTAAGGCTTCTGTGCAAGGACAAAGTTTAGGGGAAGTTAATACACAACGGCTACTTCACATTGCTCTGGCAATGTACTTTAACACTAATCTTAGTAGGAAAATTCTTGCTCCTCCTTGAAACAAAAATTCTCAAATTTATGGTTACAGCATAATGAGCCCAAATGGATTCTACAGTTGAAATTATAACAAATTTGTTTTCGTGGGTGACTTCAGTCAGTTTTGAGCCTAAGCCTCAAATACTCAGAATGCATCTAAGCCCTCCGTTGTGTAATACGCTTTGAATCATCCTTCCTTGTCTACTTTTCCACACTCAATATGCATTTTTCTAGAGTTTCAGGCTTTGAGGCACCAATGTGGAACCTCCGCTTTGCTGGCAGCTGAACACATCTTTCTGTCACATTTGGCAGGACACGCATTAAAACCCACCTTGCTGTTATTCAGTACTAATGCAGGAAGACCTCGTGGCTAAGGGCTGCATTAAATGAAGTCAGGGATGTGATCCAGCTCCCCAAGCCGTTTATTTCTCACTCCATCTATAAAACAAACAAAGACTGCAGAGTATTTATTTTCCAAGCCGAATATGTCATCCAATAATACCAAACTCATAAAATCATCCCAACACCTGAAAGAGCTGCAAACCACAAAACCTTACACCTTTACCCAAAATGTTTTCACTCTGGCTTGGGGCTTAGTGAAGAAAAAGTGGCCCAGCAGTTTAATGCCTAAACTTTTGAAATCAGGGGCTGGAAGAGGGGACCAACATGTTGACCTTTCAGCTACTCCCCCCGCAACTCTTCCCACTTTCTTCAATTTGTATTACATGTCCCAGTCCCATCTACTTACTGACCAAAACAGTGTAAGCTCAGAGACCTAATAAACAGCTTTCTCAGCTTTTCAGGCTTGCTTCCAGTGTATTACCTGGAATTTATTTATGAAATTATGAATGTATTTCCTACTCCATATCTAAGTTAGTATAACAGCCTTAGAAGTGAAATAACATATGAAAACATTAAAAAAATAGATATTTATGTACTCTTTTGTTGTTGTTTGTTTGTTAACTCTACTCTAATTTTGTTTTAATATATTTTCAGGATATTTGATGTTCATCTCCGTGGATAGGCTGATATAGTATATGACACTGCAGTTTATTGTAGTGACTGGATTTCCTCAGGCCTTTAGTCAGTGGAATATAATTAGAGCAGAGTACCCTGGAAAAGCAGAGAAAGGACAGACTTTCAAGTTCAGGCCATCAGCAGAATCTCTCTCATCCTTTGGATCTGATCAGGAAAGTCACAACTGTTAAAAGGAGAATTTCCTATCCCAGTTTTAGCCAGTTTCATCTTCTTAAGTGTCTTTTATGTTCCACAAGTCTTTTTACAAGGGCTAAATCTTAAAAAAGAAATAGATATCTGGTCTCCTGTTAGATCTCTGAAAGGTAAAGGGAAATTAGTATACAACATTTATTTAGTAAACTTATTTACTTTTGGAAAAATATTTGTACTTTTCTGTCATCAAAAAATTTATCAGAGTTTTGTTTTTTCTGTCTAAGACAACAGAGGTTTCATTAAAACATGTCTGCTTCTTTGAAGTTTCAACACAAAGGTCTCAGAAAGAAACCCTTGAAAAGTAATTAGGGATTCCAAATCCAGCAGGAGAGAGACTTGAAAATGGAGGATCCAAGTTCTTTTGGATAACCCCGGATATTCTGAATTGTATCTGTCTTGACTGAGCTCCTCTTTAAAAATAAATGTGGAAATTTTCATTTTAATTCCATGCAGGAACACAAATTTTAAAACCTCTGAATTTTTCACAACCCTTTTTCTTTTCATCCCCCGTTTTCTGCATATTAGTGACACACAAGCAGATATTGGAGACTAAACTTCAACATTGTTGGTTCAGAGCTGGTCTAATATTATTAAAATTAGCTAAATTTGTTGAGCTTCAGGTCTTAAATGAAGACACTCTGAGTTCACCCAGGATAACTCAAGTGCTCTCAGACAGTCCAAAGGCACTGACTCCGTAAAGGCATACAAGTTAATGTAATTAATCTGCACAGCACTTATTTATCCACCAAGCAAAACTGCATCATGTTTGTTTCCATCATTCCTGACTACACTGGAAGGAGATTAAATGTGGGAGAGACCTGGAATCAAGCCACTCTCCATCTATCAATTCCCTTACCAATTAGCCCAGGGCTGCTCCTAAAATATACTATTCATGGTTTTGGTCAGTCTAATTTCAAATAAACAAAAAACTCCCAAGTCAAGACACTAACACATCTTGTTGGTTTCCATAGCAGATTACAGAGGGAGTGGAACACGGATATTATCTGGTCATCCATTTGCTGTTAGACAGACAAACTAGGTAATAAAATGTGTATTATTATAACTAAGACACGGTGTCTTCTGTTTAGCGTGTGAATTTTTTCTCCTATCAGAACAGACTGGAATAGTTTGGTTATGAAAATACACACACAGAAGTTTTAGAAAAAACTAAAAACACTGTTCATGAATAATTCAATTTTGACTTGCATTTATTTGCACTACAGCATAAGACAGAGCATTGGGAAACATATTCTTGTGTTTAAGTAATGTTTCACTTTGCCTGATGGAAAATTGCTGGTAATTCCAGGAAACACTATGCCTCTAAGCCAGAGGTTATTGCTGAGCTGCATCTGACAGATTAGCTGAGATTGCAAAGGTCACAGAAGAAAATTCTAGGAGAGTAACTGGGCTTGTTCAGGATGCAAAAGTGCAGCTGAGAAGGCTGTTGAGTAGCCCAGAACAAGGCGATTTCACGCAGAAATCCAGGCTAAGATCAGTCTGCCAAGAGCCAGGACCAGGAATCGCAAGAATTCATTAAATTACTTTCCACCAAGAGATGCTCATGAAGGAGAATTGCAGAGTGAAGCAGCACAAGGAAAGAGGAAGATGGGATTGCCGATAGATCACGTTTACCCTTGGGTGAAATGTGTGTCACTGCCTCTATTTAACAACATATAAAATGGTCGTTTTTAAGAGCAGGTTTTTAGCTAATGAACAACTGAAGATTGGAATGATCCTTTAAGCCCAGATGGACCCAAATGACGACTTATAAAACTAGCCTGAAACCCAGCTGAACTTTAGCTGTGTATCTGTTAGTGGACTTCAGAAATATTACCGCTTATTAATATTGGGAAAAGACACCATTCTCAAGCACACAATTCAAATTCCCTGAGGAAAGGGAGGGCAGGATCCTTCATTTGACTCCACAGTCTCTTACAGAGCGGGACGCTCCATCATTTGACATAGTTCCAAAATCCTGCTCCAAGACATCTTCATTCGTTTTGTGTACCAACACGGGATTCTCCACCCCCGCAGAGTGAAAGTCAAGACCTGCCTCACTGAGCGTATTCAAACTCTCGTAAGTAGATTTACAGAGCTGTAACACGGTCATACAAATCCTCTTCCATAGTGAACTATCTATCTGTCACAAGGTAAATTAATGCTTATCTATCTCCCTAGGATGTTGTGAGATTTAAATATTTAAATGTTTGTAAGGTACTTTGAGAACTTCAGATGAAAGGTGCTATATCGGTACAAGGTATTATTCACTGTTATGATTCATCACATTTCTCTGGTACAGCATGAGACAGACTCCCTAAAATTAGCATCTGACTGTTTTTCACAAGTTATTAGAGTTTTTTCCCAATGATTCAGACATTTCACCCTTGTGTATTGCAAGGTCTTAGCTTTTATGTTGACTAAACAGCAGACAAAGATGCAATCCTGTCGTAAATGGTCCCCTCTCATCTTTTAATGCTTTGAAAACAAATATTCCTTCACACACAAGCACAAAGAGCTCTAAATCCTTGAACATCAAGAGCAAGTACCTAAATGCACAAGGATGAGGGGGTACATAGACCTAAGTACATAACAAGCTATTTGAAAGTCACCCGAAAAAGTGACAGGAAATTGTCAAAATCACAGCTTCGCAACTGGTATAGCTGGCGAATGGCACACACATGGGCAATAATGTTCCTTGAGGACCACGTGCTCTCCCTTGTGCCTAGCCCTGCCCTTGCTGAGACACCCTTGCTGCACATATCTCACATGAGAGCGCTGCCTGGAGCTGTAGCATCACCAAAGACATAAAAGGTGCTGGACCAGGAGGTTGTATAAATTATAACGACTGTCAAACGTCAACTATTTTCATCCTGGGAATCTACAGGCTATATTTTTATTTATTTATTTATTTATTTATTTAAGCAAATTTCAGGTAAAGTAGCTCTTTCATTTCCAAAGTTGAGGAAGCACTGTTGAACTTGCTGTCATTTCTTCTTGATTTATTCCCCATTGTTGGGGGGGTGGGGGAAAACAAACTGAAAAACCCCAACATCTGCTCCACTGTCAGAAGACAAATTCAAACTGCTGTAATTCAGAAAAATATTTTCACAGAGGGGTTTACGTTATTTCTCTTGCCTCATATCAAGGGATCTGAATCATGGCAAGATCGGCATTTTTCTTGAAAGACAAGAGTACAGTATATGTTCCTGCAGATGGGAACATTGTTTTCAGCAAGTCATTACTTCGATTAATATATATTTACCTAAAAAATAAGAAATGCACTTTGCAGAACTAGGACTCACTATTATTTATGAGCTTGATGGAGAAAATACTACAAAAAGTAATATGTTTTTGTTTAAATGCTTACAGAGCGGATAGACTTTTGTTGAAAGTTGGTTGGTAGTAAAAGTGCCCATAAAAAAGCAATAGGAAAGAGACTTGTACCTTTATAACAGTATTGTAAAAGTCTTGCAATAGTAAAATTTAAATATCATCAGAATTTGACATACATTGCAGTATATTTACGGAGTCATTTTATCAGGAAAATGAAGGGGGGATTAGAAAGTAATTGAATATGACTCCAACTCCCCTTCAGTTATGAAACAGGATCCTGTAATACCATGTATATGTAGATTTCCAGTCCTTGCAAGAAACAGCAAAGAAAAGGAACAACTTATTCTCAGCAGGTCTGTTTTGCCTTTTAGTAGGCATAAGAGCAGAAATTCTATAGTGAGTAATCAACCTCTTACCAATAGTTCTGCCAGAGGTCATTGACAAGAATTGCTGCAAAAGCCATTTAATGTGCACAAAAGTAATAAAATTCCAATCATGCTTAATGCTGACTGTGTTTTATTTGAATAACCTTAGATGACATATTGAATTCTAGAGCCTGCAGATTTGATTGGAAATAATGAGTCCAGCAGTTCCTGAATTAAGAACAAACAGGCAGTTTGCTAGAAATTTGATTTTCTTATTATTGCTTGCAGCAGTAATCACATGAAGGACAACAAACAGGAAAGAAAACCTCAGGTCTGAATAAAAGTAGGAACTTGCATATAATACCCTATTCCAGAAACAATCTCATGTCCAGAATGAGTGATTTCTTATGCTAATGGTTAGTTATATATTTAAGCAATCATCTCTACATATACCAATAGGATTTGCAATAGCCGTGGGAAATGCAGTTTTGCAACTGTGAATATGTATTTAGCTCTACACTGGTAGGCAGTTTTTTCCCCATGAACTTCAAATCTACTTCTTACAAAACCATGGTGCAAAGTGTTGAGTTAAAAATATGAACCATCCACACTCAATATTTAGAAATTGCTACTGTTTTGTGTCATATTAAATAAAAATATTGCATTTTAGATGATATTGGACTTTAACATTAACTTTTATTAAAGGGACATCATTAAAACTACTACAAATAATAATGTCTGTTCTACCATTTCTTATGGAATCTTTCATAAAGAAGTGTTTCCTGCCCCACAAAAGCACATGCTGTGCCACAGAGCACTATTGACACTGAAGGACACCACCCTGAAGACTAAAAGACACACATATACAGGTACAAACTTGTGCAATTATCCAAAGTGCACTTGCAAATAAGATTACTGTGTTAGTATGGCTATCTATTAAATGTCAAAGCAGCCACTGGCTTAAATATATATAAAACATTGCTTAGGATTGCTAAGCACGCACACTTTTTTTGCAAAAATCTGAGGACTGTACATTTTAATAAATCTATCCTTCTTAGAAATGTTAACAAATACAAAGAGATCTTTAATTATTGCACTTAAGGAAAAGTTAGAAACAGAATCCAGATTTAATATAAAACAGGTAGCTCCTATATTAATTCTAATATGAATCTATGATAATCTATTCCTTCATAATAATTGACCATAGGGCTACCATTCAATCATACAGTGTTAAGAAGTTAGGTTATACTTGAGTAAAATTGTCTGTTTTATCCTTTAATATGAATGACAAACCCTTCAATAGCTAGAGCTCTAGAAGTAAATAAACATCATCATGAAAGGGGAAGTTCTGAATCATATTTTTTCCTTGTGTTCATATCATCTCAAGGCATTTTAATTTCACACTATTTCCAGATTGTGTACAGTGAAACCCTGGAAAACAGTTGCAAATCACAGATACTATATTGAACTATATATACTTTCCTAGACTGCCAATGAATTTGGCACTTGAGAGCATATCTGCATAACATATGATACATGGCCAGCAGCAGCACTGTTTGCATTAGAAACCTCCTCTTCATCCTTCCCATCCCCAAATGCCTGAAAATCTGTTTACCGGAAATAACTCTCAAGTGATGAAAAGATATTTCTGTCTCTGAGATTACCCAGCTTCTAACCTTTCTTATGAAAGAACTAATAAAGGGGGAAAACATACCCCATTTTAATAGTTGTTTTCATGTCCAGTAGTTGTAGTCCATGTCCAATAGGAACCATACTGCATGTAGCATATACTTCCAGTCATTGGGAACAGCAGCCTTCAGTCACCACAGCCAGGAAAGAGATCAAACTTGCTCTCACCCCTCAGGAAAGTGCTCTTTGAGTCATTGTGAGGAATATTCCGAAAATATCCACACTCTGGTCAAAACGAAGACAGAATATTAGTAACTATCAAGAAAGCAATAAAGAAAACAAAATTATGCATCAGCATCTTGAATTCTATGCACAATACCAACTCCTTCAACTTGAATAGCAAATAATAGAAATAGAAAAGCTATGCAAAAGGTGACAAGGATGATTAGCAATAGGAAACAGCCTACAGAAAAGGAAAGATTAAACAAACAAGGACTTTTCAGCTCAGAAAACAAAGAAGTGGTATGGCAGAGGTCTATAAAATCATGATCAATAGAGAGAAATGGAATAAGGAACACTATACACCAGTTGTCATAATACAAGAATTAGGAGGTGATCAGTGAAATTATCAAGTAGAAAGACTAAGTCAAATAAAATAGTATTTTTTTACACCATACATGTTGAACTACTTGTAGCCTTTTGATACTGTGAAAGCCAAGAAGTGGTTCTAAAATGCTAGAATAGGTCCACAAATACAAACCAACATTGTAGTCTAGGAGCTGCATGATTTCATCTCAAGAATTCCCTAGCCTCGATGGTTGCTAAGCTTTGGGAATGAGTATCACCTGATACTTGCTTTGCATTCTTATATGCTTTTCCTTTCTGCTACTGGGCAGCATCAGAGACTGACTGTCGGTGCTACCGAGTGACCCGAACCTGGTCCTCACATCCCTCTAATAAGAGGAATCTGTGCAACACCACGTGCCTCCTTTCATGGTTATTCTGCACAGCAGACTCAAGAATAATATTCATCTAGCACAATAATGCTATTCTACCACCATTACAGCAGTCCAGATTTCTCTTACAGCGCATACCCAGCCGAGCAGGCTTATTCTCAAATTGACTGTTGTGGTCCCTAGATATATTAACTTATGTTTTTTTCCCCTCTAATGATTTTTCAGAGCACATATTCTGTTCTTGCAAATCTCCTTTATATTATCGCTCTGCCTTTGCAGGCATTTTCAGCTCCTCCCTATTTATTATTACCTACAACTGACAGAACTCTTGTCCAGATTACAATTGAGGATTTTAAAATAAGACCTCAACTAATTCAGATCCTGTCATTCCCCATCAGACCCACAACACTTTGCCAGTTCTCATTAACTTTCATTTATGGTCTTTTAGTCAGCCTGCAAAGCACATTACGATGTTCATACTCAAGCAATTCCAAATCAGTTGTGAGAGTAAGGTTTCATCACACTTTATCAATGCATTACTGAAATCCATCCGTATCCACTGCTTTCCTTTCATCCCCTAATATAGTAATTATATAAAAATAGGGTTTGTCTGCTAAGATCTGTTCTTTATAATCAAGGTTAGTGGCATATAGTCTTGTTATTGTTTCTCATTCTGTTTGCAATAAATTACTTCCATTGAAATGCGCATTCTTTGTACATTTCAGGAAAATCTCCAACCATACCATTTTAATCTAAGCTCTCATTTATTTCTAATATTAGCTCTTTTATAATTTAATAATGCTCTAAAACCCAACTTCTTTCAAACATGTTCCATCAGCCTATACAATGAAAGAATAAGGTGAAGGGTTTTTAGTAGAGGATAAAAACTTAACGTTCTCAGAGTCGCTTGTTAAATATTTGTGGATGCTTTTTCTGCTGTTTCTTCTTCATTAAATATGAATTATAGCTCTTTAAATGATGATGATTTGGAAATCGGAAGGGTTTAGTTTTATTCTGTTGCTGCATATCTGCAGGCTATGTAAATCTACTGTAAAGCTGATTTAAGAAGGTAACTTGGAAAAGCAAATCTGTGGTGATTTGATCCTTTAAATCCTTGTATGCTGTGTAATTAAAAGCAGGTTGCACTGAATCTGGGAAATGCTCTTTCTCAGTGTACCTGGAAAATAGATTTAGTTACTTATCAAGAGTTGTTCAAGTTTGGCTCTTTATTCAGAAAATGGCCTGAGTTTGAGGCAGCTGGGTGCAAAAGGCAGTGGTCAGAAACAGCTGGATGCCAGTTCCCACCTGTCTGTTCCCCTGTTGTCTAATTCCATTTGATCTGTTGATACTATTCATGCTCCCCTAAAAGAAAAACATCTGAAAGGGAACAACCCAAAGAAGCAGAACCTCACCATTTTTAGGACAGATGATCTTATTATGGGAACATGCTAGAAACAGCAGGACTGCTAGTCACCAGCAGTAATACTCTGATGTAAAGACAGACCCCCAAAACCACAAGACATTCGGTGCCCTGCACAGGATCTGCTTCCTAAGTCCTGTAACAAAATTGGGGCCTTAGTTACCACCGTTATTTACAACTATCAGGAGAAAGCATCGCACAATCAACTGCTGGTAAATATTTATTTTTCGGTGGTAACTGCCACATCAAATATGTCTGATGTATTAAAGCATGGTTTCATAGACACTGGGCACCTGCATTACTGTCAGGTTTCATAGCAAATACGCCTGCCTCATTAATGTTACATTTAAGCATAATTCATAGTACAGTACTAGGTCATGGTTTTCCTGAGTTGCATTTAATGTAGAGAGGCATCATTAAAAAGTATTTTTAGATTGTTTTACACTTTCTGCTACTCTGAAGATAAATCTGTTAGACAAGCCTATCATTTTCCAATTTTTCCTAGGTCAAAATAAAAATGATTCATATGTCAATCATTTGGGGGGAGCTACAACACAATAACATACCGTCCAACATGACATCAGAGTTGATGGAAGGGAGAGTATCGTGCTGTATTGACAGTATTATTTTAAACATTCCTTGCTCTCAGCAAAGTGGCACGAAGTGATTTACCTTCCATTTGCCTGTAAAAGGGAAATTGACTTTTGAGGCACATTGTACTAACAAGCAATAACTCTTTCTAGCTATATGTCAACTTAAATGGCACAAAAATAGTGTTCCTTCTTGGTTTATTTATGCAAAAATCACCCTGAATGTTAGCCAAGAATAGCACATTCTAGTAAGAATTTCACTTTGGTTTAATAACAAAAAAGAAGGGTCTTTTTTTAAACGTAAGAATTTTTCATTATATTTTGAACAGACACAGTCTAAGGCCAATTTCTGGCAGTGTTTTCAGTAGCTTCCCATTAAGAAATGGCAATGTATCCTACAACATTGTGTTCAGCTCTGTATAATACAGTAACAGAAAGAGGTTTACCAATTGGTGGGAATTCAGGAAAAAAAAGTCTGCAATAATTCAAACACTACTGCAGCTGATTTATCAGGAGCTATTAAAACATCTCTATATATATACAGTTTAGAGAAACACCAAACAAAGGAAGGAATGAAACCTCCTAATGAGAATTTTAAGACTTCTCCAGGGTGAAGTATTCAAATATGATGAATATGAAGAAGGTGATACAAGGGAGATTATACAGTACATTTCAGAGAAAAATTAATCAGAGTGGAATTTACGGAATTGTCTGTGGCAAGTGGGGCAAATTTGAGTGATTTAGTATTGGACCAAATATTTAGGATGGCAGATTTAGAGCTATTTAGAACCAAACTAAATGTTTAAAACTGGACTGTACACAGCAGAGCATCAGAAGTTTCTCTGTAGTGGCTGCATAGCTGTGAAATTCCTTCCCTCTCAGCCTGCATTTCTGATGATTTCCAGCTCATGCTGCTAAATTCTTCTTTTCTCTTCAGGCTTTTGAAAATGAGAAGAATTTGAAGAATGTGGAGATTGTCAGAGGGAGAGAGAAATAAGCGTTTTTTAGTTGTCTGATATATTGGTGCCACACTGAATTTTACTGTCACATTGTAGTTTGCTTTGAGTTACTCATTTTGTTCTATTTTTAACTATGAGAAGGGCACTGAGAATACAAATTCTCAAGGTGAAATTGTGCCCAATTAAAGTCAGAGAGACTTTGCTTTTGTACTTCAATAAAACCACAGTTTTCCCCTGAAACTTCTGTTAATATTTGTGTGAAAATGGAAATGTTAAACAGTAAGGCATAATCCTATGCTACCAGTGAAACCAACTGGATTTCTGCAGGCTATCAACAATTTACATAAAACAGCTTGACAAACACTTGATTAGAAAACCTCAGAGATTTTTCTTCCTTTCATATATATATTTAACTCACCCTCATTAAGATTATGTATTGCCAAAGTCTTGGAAAGTTAAGATGCTTGTTTGAAATGACTCTCAGTTGAGTTATTCAATAAACAGTTGAGTGCCACACTGCAGAGGGACACATTTAATTTTATTTTATGAACAGGGTAGGATTTGCAGCATGATGTCAAATTGTCTACCCAACTAGGTATAATACCCTGTCTCCCACAGTAGCCAATAGCTTTTGTTTAGGATAAAGGGACTATCTCACGCCAAACAACCTACCATAACTCTTTTTCATACTAGAGGACAAAATTTCCCTAACAGCTCTTAAGAAAATTAACTTATATTTCTGAATCATGATATGTGAGTATTCCTATCTTAGGCCCTGATCCAGAAAAGCTCTTAAGCATCATCTTAACTTTAACCATGCTCTTAAGTGATTTGTTGGATTGGGGCCCTAAAACACATAACTACAAATCTTAGTCATCTGATGAAAGCAGTACTTCTAATTGCTGTCACTCTGCATTAGCCAATGTTTTCTACTTTTGTGAAGGGCACAAAAAAAATGCAAGTCAATCACATTAACACAGTAGCTGTGTAGACGCGAGTCAAGCATTGGCTCTGAATTACTTTGTTTTTATTTAAGTTATAAAAGTATTAATAGAAAAACAGTCTTCAGGCTTAATAATAATCTTTAGGATTACTATTCATTAATTGGCATTAATGTAATATACAACACATACCTATTAATCTGGGCCTCTAACAAGCTGGTAAAACTTAACTTGTGAATTATTGACTTTATCATTGTACTGTGTTAATGAGTTTGTGTCCTGGAAGAAATACTCCAAAGGGCTTAAACCTGAACAGAAGAGGAGCCGAGTATCACATAAGCGAGCAGAATCAGGAGTACACAGAATTATGGTAGGAGCTCACATTTGCAGGCAAAGAGCTGCTTGATGCCAGAAGAAGGAAAATGAAATTATCAGATTTTGTACCCCTCATGTTGTAATGAAGCTGAATTTAGATTCCTTCCTCAACTATGCCACACTTGAAAAGAAAACTTCACTTACAAATATTGCATGCATCTATACAATACTATATACTGCACATTCACATTTATCTTTTACTATATATTGTATCTCACTGTCCTCTTGAAAATAAGGAAATCAACAGCATATCATCTATTTGAAGTGTATGTCCATGCTTCTGCAACGTAAAACATTATGCTCAGCTCTCTGTGAAAGTGCCTGACTCCTGTGAGCGAGCAGAAGGAAACATGCTTCCCGCAGTTAGTGAAGTTAGTGAACAGGTACAGGAGGCTCTATTTTAACCTAACGATATCAAACTTCCTATTGGAAAACTAGAAGCACACTAAATCTGCTCTTAATGATTATGTAAATGTTGGAATGGCTTTTTCAGGGCCAAACATTCTTCTGTGATTTAAGGGTTTTAGTACCTATTTCACCTTTCCTCCCTCTTCTCCTCATCATACTCCAGGTCTTGCTTCATTTTACTTCTGAGCTGAACTGCTTAGGAACAATCTAATGAGTTACATAGTGCTTTTTCTTGTTTCTTCAATTGGCTGAGCTAATGCCACATAGCAGAAGAAATTGCAGAAACCATTTTGACTCATTCTAAGGCCAAAAAAAAGCACCTATCTGCAATTCTATATGCTTCTAAAAGCAGTTCTATATGTGCTGAGCAGTTGGCATCTATCTATGAGCTCATGAAGAAAATAATGTATCTATGGTTTTCCCTTCAGTCAACATAACAATATACGTGCTGGGAATTGTTTAGCATTTATTACTGTATCCTGGAACTGATTTGATATAAGAAGTCCATTGATTTGGGTTATTTACAGTTTAACAAGAGAAACGTACAAGCAGCCCAGGGTCTGAGAAAGATCAAAGACGCACATACTCCTAGAGGCTGTTTTGCCTTGTCTAATCTCTTCATTTAAACAGCCAGGGAGCTGTTGCATTTTCCTCTGCTTGACATTATTTTATATTTCTTCTTCATCACATTATAGCATAGCATGTCCTAAGCGCAACCATTCTCAGAGATCTGAGGACTTGCTCTGCCTGCTCCTCCCTCCCTAAAACCTCCAGTGAATACACAGCATGATTAGAGCCTGACTAACGAGTAAGGACACCAAATGTAGGCCACAACGCTGTTAAATCCCTTTTAATTGCACAGCTCAGAAAATGACTAGATTGCAATCTATCTGGCATCGTATTAAAGTCTCACATTAAGTTTATACTTTGAGGCTTGGGGCAGAGTGCCCTCAGAATGAAAACTTACCCAATTAATTCAGGGAGCTGAAGAGGGAGGGGGTCGACTGCAGCAACATCGCAATCCTCTGTGTATACATATATGTGTATATTAATGTAGGACAGGAGCAGCAGCGTTGTCTAGAAAGAAGCAAATTCATCATGGTGAGAAGTAAACAGCTTGTAGATGTGGGAGGCTACTTTTAACAGCCACGAGCACTTCTTCAATCAGCTCTTTCTTTTTGCCGTCCTCAAAGTCCACATGTCCACCACAACAGAACAGCAAAACCCAAGAAAAGTCAGGGAATGGGCTTCGCTGAGAGATGCAGTGGTATTTCTGAATCAGGATATACTGCAGCCCTGTGTGGGGAGAATAGCGACCTGGAGAAAAGCCTGGAAGATACTGAGGGAAAGCTGAAGAGCTGTAGGAGAATATTGCTCACTTGCTGCACTCTTGCAGCCACAGAGGAAGAAATAGCCAATGTCAAATCTCGTCATCCCTATCTAAATACAAAGCTTGCAATTAGTACAAACGTCAAGATGACCCTATGCAAAGGGGTCTAAGATGATAGTAATTCTGACTCTGCCTGCTCATGTCTTCCACAGTCAACAACTACAAACAGCAACGAGCAAAAAATGTACTCTGCTTCTAAGGCAGCCAAAGAGGCAGCTGCAGGTGAAGAGTTTCCACATGATGCTGTTGCTGTGTCATGAGCCACACTCACTATAGAAAAGAAAATTGTTCTTCCTCTCCTTCAAAATAAAAATGAATCCTAGGAGGATATTTCCTTCTCAATTTTCCTTCTCAAATCTGCAGCGTTCTCAAGCAAGTCAACACAACAACCGCTTTACTGCGGAAATAGCAGATCTGTGGGTTCCTCTTTATTATTCCTCTTTCAGTGACCATCAGGTCTCTACTTTATAGGTCTTCCTTTCTCACCCGGTAACTACTTTCTTTTTGAGCACACACTTTGAAGAGACCTGAACTGCAAAATTGGGCCACAAACCATAATCACACTGTAGGTACATTGTCTCACTGAATTGTTTCAAATTGTAAGTGATCTAGATTTTTTATCAAGGTGATGATCTAAATATCAACAATATTTTAGATTTTTAGACTATTTTTTCACAAATATTTTTGCCAGTAATCCGGCATAGAAAACATTACAATAGTCAGAGAAATGGCACATTTTTTTAAAAAACACATTTTTTAAATACTTGATGAAAAGTCACAGAGATTTTTTGTTGTATTTTCCCAGACTGTCTTACACAAATATGGCTTTGTGTTCACAAAACTCTTCACAAAATCTGAAGTCTGGCATGGTTTCAGGTACAAACCAGTTCATTCATATCTACGTAGTCTTTCTTGCCAGAAAACCAGGGGGAGAAAATCATGTTTCAATTTAAAGTTTGTAAGTGACAACAATACTTCATATTTAGAAATTATTGAATAAAATTTGTGGTTAAAAGCCACTGAATATGAATTAAACTGTAAATTAAAAAGAGTTTCATTTAATACATTTCAAATTGCAAAAGAAACCATATATTAGGTAAAATATGTCCATTAAAGGATAATAGGTCTACCCAGGAAGATCTTTCTGTGGGACTATAATGACCGAACAGCAGGTGTAAAAACCTGTTTTTATCTTATTAGTTGATACAAGCACTTTAACTTTTAGAGCAAATTTCTATTTGCTAATATTCACTGCTTATAGTACATACATGGCCCACAAAGCATAAGGGTTTGGGGTCACTGTGGTAAATATTCCAAACAGGACTGAACTCACAAAGTGCTGAAGGCCTTTCCAAACAGCAATGATTTCTGCTGAGCGAATTCAGCCCCTTGTTGGGCTGCACCAAAAACCTGATTAAATCTTGCAGCTGAGCACCTCATGCCTCATTAGTCCAGTGCATTTTTGCTGGGATTTTCCTGGAAAGGTATGCATATAACTTTGTATAAACAATGGCTAAATTAATCTTCTCTCATTCATTTTCTGTTAGTTGCTGAGAAAGCCTCTCTTTCAGAATCTGTTCCCCACGCACCACTATCAGCCTGATTATTCAAGAGAAGTAAGATCTCTCTCAGGCTTTCTTTGGTTACTCCTCTTCACTTTGAGTGGCCTCACAGGACGACCCTCTGGGCACAACAGATCACGTGGTGCACCCTGATGACGGGGTCCAGGCCACCACACGCACGGGCATCTAGCCCCCAGGGAGATGAGGCTGTGTATCCTCACCTTAGGGATGGCCATTAACCAAGCCTGGCTGTTGAAATATGCCATTCTTGCTATGTTTATTAACAGGGACAGTAAGGGAGCTTTATATAATCCAAAATCCTTCAAAACCTGTAGATCAGCTAGAACATTCAAGACAAATCTCCTAGCCATTGGAAACACTTCAGAGAAGTAATGTTTTAAAAAGATTTATGAACAAGAACTATTCCCTTTAAGGCCTTTGTTTAAAATGCAGGTATAAATATGACGTTAGTGACTATTCTGAATTGTTTTCAGTTCATCAGAATTTTAGTCAAATTGGAGAGCTCTATCTATTTATTATTACCAGTGCCAAAGAGTAAATCGAGAACACTAAGATAACACAGACCTTTGTTGCACACTAGGAAGAACTGGGAGCCATGAGACAAAGGATAAGTTTCTTCTGAGATTATTTACCACATTAATATTGTAAGTCAGGGCAGACAGAGTTGTCTCCCTAGTAAGTGTTCAACAAAGAAAGAATGAAATGCTACGTTACCCGCTAGAAGTAAGTTCCTGGAAATTGCCCGATACACACTAGGACTGTGGCTTGCAAGTATCAAAAGGATACTGTGAAGGGAAATTAAAAATAAACTAAAAAGAACAGATCACAGGCCATTAAACTTGTGAGTTCACCTACAAAAACCCTGCCTTCTCAGTTGTTTCTCCTGAAAAATAACTCTATAATTTTACATTGTGTTCCTTCTCATGGTCTAGAGTTAAGAACTGATTGTAAGTCAGGACTCCCTTCCACTAATAACAGGGAGGGCAGAGGTAGACTTGAACTCGTCAACAAGGGCAAAATACTTACTGAATGAAAGGAAATCTTGCCACGGACCTCCATGAACCAGGGCCTCAGCTACTTAATAGCTGTGCCAGTATTACTGGGAGCAGCATGGTGATCCCAGCCATGGAGGGGTGTGTCAAATGGAAACAGAACTTTATTGAGGATGACCAGAGGGGAATAGAGGCAGAAAAATGGCCACATGCTGGGGACAGAGCTTTACCGTGAACCCACACAACAACATACTTACATGGTTTTGCAGTCTAGAACCAAATTTATGAGATGTGAAGTTAAATTTATTGCACAAAAGAATGCAAGGTATTTGGATAAATACATTAAAAAAAATGAAAACTGCAGATTGAAAAAAGCCTCATGTCACAGTGAGTGGCCATACTCTTCACTCAAGCACAGTGCAGTGAATGCTAAACACAGCATTACGTTAAGAAATCTTCTCTGCCCCTTTTGGAAGTCTGTACCTAATCATAACAGCAGAGCACTTGGAAATGTGGTTTTGAATGCTTCTGGAAAAGTAGCACCCACACATTTTTCCCTTAAGTCACCAATAATGGGTTGCGCCTTTAATGTCTCCCAGTACTTGCATTTTCAGTACATAAAATATATTGTCAGTAGAGCTGGGCAAATATCAATTAGGGAAAACGCAAGCATATAAATGCCACTGCAAATTAATTACTACAAGGAAAAATATTCACTGCCTCTGTCAACAGTGTACATAATTCTGTGTTCTTCCTATAGATTCATATTACTAAAATCATATTTATGCATATTTATCATTCAGAGGAATAGGTAAGCGGAAAAATTTTATAGAAGTGTAATCTTGAAGTTGAAATATTATACACTGAGGAACTTTTAAATATGTAACTATAAAAATCTTAGAGGGCTTTTTTTTTAAATATAATTAAACATTTGTGTTTTCACTATTTAGAAAACTGCACTGCCAGTGATTGGGTCTGATTACAGCTGATACATGGTGCATCAGTCATTAACCTAGAAGAGACATTTGTCTGGCAGTGGTATCTGACTTTTAGGCAGATGACTCAGGACGTTTTCGTAACACCTCTCTGCTTTAGCATGAATTATCATCATGTGATATGACAATTTAAAACTTGAACCTTTCAGGATACAATTTTTTGGTATTCTGAAAAATGTGCACACATTCTATGTGCAAAATGTACTCTTTAAGTAATCCGATGTTTTTATGTATGCCATTATGGCATTCTTTCACTTTCCATCTAGAAAATCCCTAATGCGTACATGGTGTTTACTGCACAATTCTATTTGTGTCTAATGTCTCCCTCTGCTCTCCTATAAAACTGCATATGTTTGAGTGAACTGCTGGCAGAAAGCAAGTATCTTTGTGAACTGGACTGTAACTGAAATGAATTTTTATTCCAGAACAATGATAGGAAAAAAATAATGCTGTAATAAAGAGTAAAAGTTCTTTATTACAGCTTCTTGATGGTTGAGTTAATAAAAGCAGAAAAGGTCTTTAAATTAAAAAAAAATGCTATTAGTGGGTAAATTTTAAAAAAAGCCATTATATTTTAATTTATCAAAGCTGTTTTCTAATATTCATCCTTCACCTTAACACAGTCCATTTAACATATATTACCACAAAAAGGTGAGCCATAAAACATATTAAAAAGTAAATTAAAGTAATAAAAATAAAACTCAACTTTCTCTTTGATAAGGGAAGTTTTGTTTTTAATAATTAGTCTTAGGAAAAGATATTAAAATTCTTCGAGGAAAACAAATACTCTGTTAAATATTCAAACATTTCCATTTCCTTGTTGATCAAGTTATAAACTAATTTGAAGTGTAAAATGTAGTTTGGGGATTTTATGCCTTATATAAAATGTAATCGAGTTTCATTATTTTTCTGAGTCATAGCATTTTAATCTTTTCTAATTAGATGTAATTACCAGTCTTTTACACCGCAAGATGCCACAAAAGCAGTAAAAATGTAGTTACAGAAAAATACAGGGGAAAAAAAATCATTAGTAGATTGCATTTTTTTTTTATGTGATACTATAAGAAATTTCCTGCAAAAGAAAATGTACCCTTGGAGAGAAAGCACACCACATAAATGCTGCTGTAATTGGGATATTGTGGAAAATGACATATAATACAGTTATGCTGCCCTTTTTGCATGTTGTACCATGTATTTTCAGAGGCATAAGACAGAGTTTTTTTCTTGTCAATAACACTTATATATAATTTTACACAAGATGTTATATTTCACACTCCAGAATAGCTTTTATTATTTTCTCCCAGTTGGATGCAAGAGAGCTTGTCACAAAATAGCTTAGCATGAAAAAATATCTACACTTGGGTAAAACAAAACAATTTAAACAATGCTTATGTATTCTTAAATAACATATTTACACAGAAGATACATTACCTTTGAATTAAGATGTCTGGGAAATATAAAGACAAAGACAGGCAATGAGAATCCAGTTTCGAGGTCTTGGCTAACATTTACTTATCTATTACACAGCTATTCTCTTTCTGTAATTTGTTGTTTACGCAAAAATGCATGAATCTCATGTGAACATGCCTATTTTCTAATCAAAACTAGTTTGAAAATTTTCATTTCTCTTGGTATATCCAAACACTTCTGCTTAAGCAATGCAAAGACCTATTATTGAAGAGAGTAGCAGCTCTTCCTTCAGCTGCTTTCTTCATGTCCTTATCTGCCCAAACCGAAGCAGTTTTTCAAACTTCTCCTACCCACTGCAAACCCTCTCTGCCATCAATAGGCAGTAACCAGCCCTACTTCCGAACTGGGGCTGGCACATCCTGCCCATTTTCTCCTACTAATCCTAAATCAGAGGGCATAGTAGAGAACTGCCTTGGTGAACAGCATTTTCACTTTTAAAATCTAGATGAAGAGTTCTAATCTGACACATCTCAGTAAACATTTTACATGCTATTTATTAAGAAAGTGTAAGTTAGGGACTCACAGGTACTTTAAGAGTAAGCAGAGAATTAACTAAATTTTTCAAAAATTATTAGACGTTAAGTTTCTTTTTTAAACTCTCTTCAAAGTTCACCATTTCTCTTTCAAAAATGCATACTATTATACTTTTTCAACTTTAAAAGTCACCTTTAAAGTACTGTTTGTAAGCAAGCATTTAAGATGTTATCTTTAAAATAACAGTATATGATAGAAGCTATTTATATAACTAGAGAGTGCTTTGAAAAAAATCTGTGCTGTAATGCACAGCTACAAAGGAAATCCCAGAAGATTTCCATAAAGCCATAATCAGACATATTTAAAGATACCAAAAAGTATGATTCAGATTTTTTCTTTACCTTGATAAAAAATGATACATTATCCTCTCCTGACTAAAGCAAGTACTCAGCATGAATGACACAAGCACTTGTTTACTCCAAAGTAAATTTCCAAGGCAAGGAAATTCCATTTAAAGTATTTTTTCATAGTAGCTTGCTACATGTACAATTATAGGGAAGTCTTCTAATGGCAGAGTAAACCATGGCATTTTCCTCAGACAGATGGAAGTTTTCATCATAATTTGATTTTTATAATACTTGTACTTTTAATATTTGCTTTCCGCTTTACAAGTTAAGATTCTTTCATATTATAAAATAATGCTGATAGTCTAGAGATATGAGGTGTAGTACTGTATATCAAAGCTTGACTGCAGATTCATTCCTCTTATCAAGAGGAGAACAGTGAAAGAAGTCCTGATAAATGCACTACAACTTTACCTACAATAAGTAAATTCAAAAAGACAGAATTGCTTTAGTCAACACATTTACAGCTTAGATTAGGTGATGCCATGGTTAATAAACTCCTTATAAAACCATTACCTGCTCTTAGCTCTTGCCTTAATCCATGGTCTACTGATATCACCATAAGCATTCTAGTAATACTTTACAGAGGTTGCTGGCCTTATTAAATTTGTTTCTTCATTAATACGCTCTGAAGCTTTCTACTGTGCTTCTATTTTCACAGATGTTCAGGGACATACACTTCCAGTGAAAAGAACAACTAAATGCAATTTTGAAAATGAGAAATTCTGTAAAGTGAAAAAACATTCATGGCCCAAGCATATACATAATATAATATAATATTTTTACTGGGGTATTTTTTAAAATGGCAGTTATGACTGTAAAATTCAGTTGCAATTCAGTTACACTAAAATGTAGCTACTGAACTACTGAAAATGCCCAGTTCCTGGACTATTATACACAAAGAGTTAATGAGACATTTTTAACTCTCTCAGATGTTAGGGGAAACATTTTTTCATATATCACTGATATTTGGCTCCAAGTACCACCTTCTCCATCACAGAATGAAATGGGTACCAGCCTAATCTGGCATTTTACCCACTGGGATTCTGTGACAGGAAGAGCAGGAGAATAAGGAAAGAGCTGGGTGTCAAATTAGGAGACCCTGCACACGAAAGGCCCTTGAGGCTTTGGGGTTGTTGTTATGTAATTGAGTGTAACCTGAAAATCTTGGTATCCAAAAATAATACTATCAGATTACCAGGAAAATCAACCTCTGGTAAAACTTATCACTGTGTTTCCTTACACATTCGCAACAAGGTGTTTCATTTACATATCATGGGTTTTTATGTATTTTAATTTGCAACGATCAAAATCTTCACTATTCAGCAGAGATGTTAGTAGAGCCATAATGTACTAAGACTGCATTCATATTTTTCACTATTTGCTTTAATGAAAACCCTCCCTCTTATTTTGACAAACCAACTCAAAACTCAAATTGCAACTTCACCAAAAGAGCTTATTGTCACCTTATTTTGGATATGAAACTATCAGTACAATCCCCAACAAACATACAGAGAAGGAAAACAATGTTATAGTGTCAATGATGTTTTCTCTAACTTTATGAAGTTGAGGGCTGTTTTACTCCTAACCAGGACAGTTTCAACTTTTCTTTAGTTATCAATAGTCCCACATCACTATGGGTGCAGCTGGATACACATCACATAAAATAGGAAAGAATTGCACTGCAATAGCAAAATTCCTGAGCAGTTCATGATGTGTAATTTGGGTATAAAAAAAGAAATCAACTATAATCAAGCTGCAGTATTTCTTTCCTCCTTTAGGGAATGATCATCACTATAAACCACCATATTTTTAAACGAAAATACCATAAAATCTACTTCTACAGTCACAACTAAAGGTAGTCCTAGTTTTTCGCCTTAAGAGAAATGTATCAAGTGGCCCAAAACAAGTAGCATTTGGAAAAGCTAAGAGAAGACTCGTGGTAGTCCCATTAGCAGCTTTCCAGAGAGTATTATTCCTTGGCTTCTTGGAGAAGACATCCTGGAAAATGCATGACAATGTTAAGACTGTAAGAAATATATGTTTTACATCCACTTCTGTACATGAAGATTGGGAAAGATCCACAGGAACATGCATCTTTGTGTTGGAGCATAGCTTAAAGAGTTAGCATCATGCACGTTTCAGTGCGGACTGGAACTATGAGGCGTGAGATAGAAGCAGAAAAAAATGCAGCTCAGCCCATGAAAAAGAGGATGAAAATACTGACTGACAATAGTTTGAATCCCTTCCAAATTTTCCTGTTGCTAGAGATGCTGCTGAGCACCTGAGCACCTAAGTGCATATGGAGGACTCAGTTGACTCATTCCTCTGCTCACCACATGAGCAGTCCAAGAGAAGGTGGAGGCTGCAGCACTGGGTAGTAATACTTCACTTTGTCTCTTGCCCTGCATGTTCCTATTTCCACCCAACCCTAACACTGCACTTACACGGCATGTCTAGAGCAAGTCTGCCATTCTTTTCTGCATACTTCTCTTTAATCCTGCAGATCCACAAAAAGCCTTGGAGAAGACAGGTTCAAGGACTAGAGGGAGCAGATGTCTCCAGTCAGGCATAATATCTGCAAGACCTGATGCCTGCTTGGCCAGCACACTGTCGCCAGGCCCCACAGTGCTATATCCCACATGCTGGTGATGGCTGCTGCCACTAGAGAGGAAAACGTGGTGTTAGCACACCCCTGAGCAATCCCAGCTGAAGCCTGGAAACGTACGAACAAGGATTGGCAGGAAGTAGCTGCAAGATGGTGATGGGTTTTTTGGATGAGATAGGTTGGGAACAAGAAGGGTTTTACTGATTTCTGCAGTAAGGAAAAAGAGTGAAGTAGTTTGGGTAGCGAAAATGTTTTTCTTCTGTCTGCAAAAAGCATGTAGCATTTTCTCCTATTTTTATTAAAGTTATTAAATCTAACTCATCATTGATTTTTAGGCAGGCAGCCTACCATTATCATACTCCAGAATATCTCTCAATTCTCCAGAGACTATTTTCTGGAAGAATCGAGCAGCTATAAATAGCTTTCTCTTTTTAATGCATTCTAATATCAATAATTTCAAAGACTATTCTAGAAGAACTATAGAAAAGTGCTCCACTTTTTTTTAACATTACAGTACAATGCCTCATCCAGCATTAAAATATTTGTGCATATGTTATGCCAGATATCTTTACTGAGCTATTTACTTAATATTTTTTTCTTTGTAAACCCTTTTTTCTTTCTCTTTCAGTAGTCAAAACTATTTTCATCAACTAGGAAAGACATTTGCCTCTTGGGAAATTCCCCACAGTGATTCTAAGTTCTGCACGCCATTCTGGAGCTTCATATAAAAGAGTTTAATTTCCTCTCAGTTTATTTTATGCTTTACTTTGGTCAACAATTGCACTGCCTAAGGGACAGCTTCAAAATTGCTATTAAATAATGAGCAGACACAGGGCTAAGGTAAGTTGCAGCACCCCACTAAGATTTTGAATGAGGTCTGTAACTGAATAGCCACAAAATAACTGAACGGATTTGAGTTTCGATCTGTCACCGAATGTTTGAAGATGACTACCTCAGATTTAAACCTGATAGTTACAAATATTTGAATCTTTATATATCTTAAACTATACTTTTTATTCACTAATTACACAAATAATTAAGCGTTGCTTTTTAAATTTCTGTAATGTTAAATGCCAAAAAAGATCATATAGGTAACTACATTGGTTCAGACCAGACATTTTTATATATAAATCTGATCATATAACAAGGAATATTAATACAGTATTAAAATTTCATGAACCCAAATCTGAAAAAAAAATGGAAAAAGCTCTACCAACTTTATTTAAACAGTAACAGTATATTTCCTGTGATATACGAGATGAGATTCCTTAGAAGAATTAGTTGCTTTAGGACCTCTTCATTACAGAGCATATCATATCTCATATATATCATTATCATTACAGTTCAAAAGAAAGTTTAAACCTAGTTAAATATAATTCTTAAGAGCTCACTTGACATACTTAAACATTGAGAGCTACAGATAAAAGTCTAGGTAAATGTGAAACTTAATTTTGAAAATGAAAACAGCCAATAAGTGACTTTCAATTTAAAAATTTCCATCTCTAATTTTCCTTCTCAGAAAAGCTTATTCACCCTTGTTGAATGCTCTTCCCTCAAAAGAGTATTGTTTAAAATAAACTGAAATAGCCTATTCTAATTATTCCTAGAGAGGATGATGATTAGCCATTTGCTTTTAGGGTTTGTTTTTTGCTCTTCAGCTTGTATTACCATTCCCTTGGCCTTTATCAGCCCTCTTCTTCACAGAAAGTCTCCATAGCAAAAGTCATTCTTCCCTGCAAGGGATCCTTGGTAGCTGAACAACTCATTTTCCTTGGAACAAATACTCAGAAAATTTATAATAAGCTGTATGATATATTTCAGGTTTATTTCCTAATTGTTTCATTTTTTGGGGATCAGCAGGATTTAATGAATTGGCTTTTATGGGAAGTAAAAAGTCCACTGCACAGAATATCATATGAAAACATTTTTTCTATGAATCTGGCAGAAAATCTCATTTTCTGTTTTCTCTGGCAAATTACACATAAAAGTGACTCAGGAAATATGGGTTGTTACCCTTTCATTCAGCCTTTGGCATGTATACATCATTCCTTTTCTCATTCCTTTGGGTTTATTTATTTCTGAACACATTCTCCTAGATGCATATGTTACACCACTATTCTTCCCACGATACCTATGTGCAGGCAGGTGAAAGATGGAAATTCTATACTTCTCAGCTTCAAAGACAGTGTTGAGCAAAGTGTTTTCAGAACTGCATAATGACCAGAAGTCCTGTGAATATCAGGGCTTTGCTTTCATTGTGAAGAATGAAAGATCATTCACCCTGCAATTAGAAAGATAGGCTAGGTGCTTTACATTACTTGCAAATTGAAGAGGAAAACTTGCCCTCTGTGGAAGGCAGCAGGTTTTTTGCCACTCACTTCATTCATTTCAAATAAGACTACAGCTAGATACCATTTTTCCCCTGGTGACTTCTCATTCTCAGTCTATTTCTGACCTTAATACACGATCAATTCACAAAACAAAACATTTCTTTTTATTCCATATTGAGAGACCCTGTAAAACAAATTCATAGGGCCAGTCCTGGATAGGAGAAGCTCACTACCCTTCTTAGCCATCAGCATCTCCATTTCGATTTTCTTATAGACAAGAGAGAAATGATTCACTTCTGCCTGATTAATGCATATTGATGAGACTAGTCTATTGCAGAAGTCTTCAGCTACTTTTCTATTCTCAGCTCTCCATAAATCAATATGAAAAGAAAATCCAAATGTATTTTCCTTAAAATCCAAGCCAAGAGTTGAAGTTAGGATGGGAATCAGTCCACCTTGTCTTTGAAAAGCAGCCTTCTGTTCTAAGGTATTTGTCTAACATCCCTAATTAATGTATTTCTAGAGGGAAATTTCACCCATTCTAAGATAAACAACTAAGATGGACTAACCAGCCCTCCTCAAATACTGATTTCTATCCATTGACTGCAGAATGAGTCTAGCTATGCTAGAAAAAGCACCTAAATTTTAGGTAAGAAAGACAAGACTCTCATCCCAAATTTCAGGGAGTGCTTGACATAAAATAACAGGTTTATTTCTCTTTAGAATAGAAAACATTCAAAATTTTAGGAAATTTTAAGAAATATTTATTTGTAGCATCAGAGTGTTCTCCCCACTCTAGTATATCATTATGTTCAGCAATGTTTTCTGTGTCTAAACCTGTAATCAAACTCGTAAATAAATAAGAAATAAAATTTGTTTGCTATTCTAATTCTAGATGATGTTATATTGTAGTACTCTTGCATAAAATTCAGCAGAGTTAGACTGGATGGTTCACAGATGGTTTACAAAAAATGGTCATGGACTAAATAAAGTCTTGCTTTCAGTTTCTTCATTAGAGCAAGGTCATTTTGAGGACTCTAACTCCACAATATGCAGTGAACATTGATTATTTTTCCTTTATTCCTCAAGTTACTATCCTACTTATTCTACAACCTCCAAGCACGAGTGAATATACATAGACTGTACACCAAACTGAGATCAGTCAAGCTAAAGCAAGGGGTGACTCTGGTCCCACAGATCTCATTCTTCCTTCATCCTATGAGATTTCATTTCATACATGAAAGCAAACCTCAAAAACCAGGAAATTCTTTTTAAAGGTCATCAAGTATCTTTAATCTAATTAAAATACTTGAGAGTTCTACATCATTTTCCCACACCAGAAAACAGTGATGTCTCACATCTTTTTTTTAAAGCTTGAGTTTCATTCTGATAATAAAAGAGCTAAACAGGAAAAAACACGGAAAAAAGAAATTTTAAAAAGCTGAACAAAACTGAATTCTGTGCAGTGTATTTAACCTGCCTGGACTATATTCAGTGATATTTCTTTCAACTACATTCCCCGATCTCTCCAATATAATATTACATCATTTATCTGCAAACAATGCTGCATCTGTTGCTTATTAAAGAGGACTCTTTGATGAGCTTCTAATTGACAGATATTATTTAAGAAATCTTTTAAAATTATTTTTGATAGTCACAGTTTCTGTCATTAGTAGGGCAAACTGACAAATTATCAATGACATATTTATGCTACGACTGGCATTCCCTGGCAGCCAGGGTGTAGGAGCAACATATTTGGAGGACAAAATGTATAGGATACACTTGTTTGCCATCTGGTTATTTACAATGAGTTTTGCATTAATTATGTGGGGTTTTTTGTTTTTTTTTTTAACTGGGCTATTCTTTCTGTTGTAAGCAGGAAATGCCACAGATCTGTGCTATTTTGTACACTGCTTCTCATCATGATAACAATTTCATTTTGTGTGTTTTTGAGTCTCAAACATGGCTACATCACTTCTGAACTGTAAGTATCTGTACTAATTGCTTTTTTTTTTTTTTTTTTTTTGCAACTGCCACATTTCAGAGGAAAAATCTTTTTATCTTTTCCCAAAATTAAGTCACCAAAAAGGAGGGAAGGAACCATCAGGAGCAGCGGGGACTCCCAACGGGGCAGGGATGGGCCTGGCCACCAGGGCCTGTCCCACCACGCTGAGGGAGCAAGGCACCGAGGGCAGCTGGGGCAACCCCAGCCCTGGGGGGCTATGAATCGTGACATGGAAGGCCAGGCCCACAGGTTGTGGAAACAAGTCTAGTTCTACTGAAGCTAACACAGCCACTAGGCTTTCTATTAAATGCTTTCTAAATAAAACACAAATAAAGAACACAAATGACTGATCTCATGATGAAGTCATAACACCTAAGTACTGCACCACTGCATAAGTGATAGCATTATAGCTGGAAGCAAAAGGAAGTACAAGAGGGTGGGTATATATGTAATATTTGTAGTCTATTATGTTCCGTAATTACTGTAATTACATACTCTTCTCAATATTGTACTGTGTGATAGCCAAGCATCATTTAACAGAATATTTATGTAGCTTCCTTCTCTACTGCAAAACCAATTTCATAATATTTTGAAAAAATATGGAAGTTAAAATCACATTCTAATCAAGAGCAGCACAACTCAAACTCCAGCAGAAAAACTATGTTGTCTGCTGCATTCAAAAAGCAATGACCTTAAGCTCCTCATTACATTAGCTATGAGACTTTAGTTCTGCTAGTACTTCTAATGTTCTCAGTTAGCTCTAACAGGTACCATGTTAATCTAGTTGCATTTCTCTAAATCCTTAGTTTTTTATTTTGTTTGTTTGCTTTTACTCTTGAGACCAACTCAAAAGGGTCTGCTGTCAACTGAGTGGGGAAAACTGGCAAAAGCAAACATTAGACCCATTGCTGATTTGAAGGAATCAGCAGAGAATGGACTTCCATTATCTGAATTTACCAGAAACTTTTTTTTTCCTCTCATATGAGTTTTTGCTTAGCAGTCAAACACAGAATTGCACTTCTAACCTGATCTGAAATCAATGGAAAGAGTTCAGCAGACTTGCTTTAAGGTCTTAAGTTAATATTTCCTTTTCAATGCCTGAAAGTGTATTATTTGGAAGAAGGGTCTGTGGTGCGACCCCTTCTTTCCTAACACTCAGCAGAGAATATCCTGAGTACAGTATGTACAGTACCTTGCAAAGTGAGAAAACCTATACTGAAATGTAGACTTCTTTCCCTATACCTCTTATACCTCTGTCACTGTGCTATATATTTTTAGTGTTATTACACACCCTCATTCTCCAACTTTGTATTTATATAATAAGAATTCAAACTCCAATATGCTTACTGATGAGTTGATGCAAATCAGACTCATTCTCCCATTGAAAATCTGGCCCAAACTCCTTTCTGTCATCAGCTTGTAATCATGAAAACCACAGAAACTTCACTATTAATGTACCACTTCTACCATATTTATTCTCAAAAATATACACAAAAATAGACAGGGAATAAGCTTATCTACCTCCTGACTATGTGTCTCAGAAGTCTTCTCTCATTCCAGAAATTTTATGTTCAGTTCTGGTAACCATATCCAGAGATATGGAATAGGGAAATGGAAAGATGATTCAAAAAGAGCCACTCAGATGATACAGACTTCTGAAAACAGCTTTGCAACTTAAAAAGCTTAATCTATGTAATTTAGCTATATAATTTAACCATAGACTAGTGAGATCTCTATGAAGAAAAGGCATAAAGGATTATTTAAATTTAGCAGATTAGAGCATAAATACATCTAACATTCAGAAGCTGCAATTAGCCAAAGTCAACCCAGGAAAAATAGGTAAGTATTCAAGAGGAGTGATAGGTACATTAAAGCGTTACAACCCGCCCATTTGTTCTGAAAGGATATTTTGGCTCAGCTATTAAATTCTGGGCTAGATGCAGGAATTAGGGTCACAGATGACTTTGCTATAAAGAGAGCAGATTGAAATATCACAGTGGCTTTATACGATCTTGAAGTCTATTATCTATTCATACAATACATATTGGCAGACTTTATGCAATGTAAATACTATTATCACTGAATCACAAACACTCTTATTTTTACTGTCAATACTATAAAAAAGACTTTGCAGTTTGTAGCAATGTTCCTTTAAATACCTCAGTAATATGATAACAAAGAAAAATTGGCAACAAAGGACAAAATGGACCCTTGATTTTAGCAAGGAAAATGTTACATAACTACTGAAGGTATTGTTGTTGCTCCCTTGAAAAGTACCAGTTTCCAAAACATTTGAAAATCCACCATGGTTTCTTTCTACTTGAAAGTGTTTTGTAAATGATAATTAGCTGCAGCATAAAATCATTATATATGTGAATGCAAAATCTCCCACATGGCACCAAACAGCAAGTTTAGAGAGTATGGTGAGTTTATCTGCTAAACGTCACTCAAAATCAACACTGAAATGAGTGCTGATCATGTCATTAACCTCAATCCACTTATCCATCAAATTTATCCCTGAGGACTTGTCATTGGAACTGAGCACATTCATTGTTATGTCAGTGCTTTGAAATTGTTTGAGAAGAGAGACTTTGTTACCAAAAAAATATTAACCTAAGCATTTGTTGTAAACTAGTCCCTAATATGCATTTGCATGCTTGATATTCATTATTCCCATTTTCCGCTTGATTGATTATTTAAATCATACAGAAGTATTTCTTTTCCCCGCCTGGATGACCTAACTGTGAACTATTTTGGAAGAAGTAAAAAAGAAATGGATAATTTATCTAAATTTTTCTCTTCCAGAGACAAGATGAAGACAACCTGCAAGGCAGAGATGACAATGAGAGGAGAAAAACAGACCCAGAGAAATGTATAGTATTTAAATTCATTCTTTCTCTTTGGCAAGGAAACCTGACAACTATTTAAAAATACATAGGTTATTCCTTGACAGAAAGAGAAAAAAGCACATGAATTACCTTTCTGGACAGTCAATTTTGCCTTGTCATACCTTTACAAAGTAATTGCACGGATGTGTATTTGAAAAGGCATATATGTAATATCATCTTTTATTCTGACTTGGACTTTTTAAATTGTATTTTATGTTCCATTTACCCAAAAAAAGAGAGAGAGTCTGAAGGAGGACACAACAAGAGTCTTCATAGATGCAAAAGAAATAGCTGCCAATAACAGTTTTTCAGTTCTGCTGTGGACAGCATAAGTGACAAGCTTAGGAGATCTCTGGAATAGCCTACACAGTTAGCTTGTGGAATCCCTATCACTGGAGATACTTAAGATTAGGTTAAACAAGCATCTGCTAAGAATGGTTTAGTGGAGGAGTTAAAGTATATAATTTTATATAAAGTATAAAGTATATATTTTATATAAAGTATATAATTTTTCCAGGTACTTTTCTCTATATATATAGAAAAAAGACTTTGAAACAAAAATTGTGAACTTTCTGGTCCACAAAGTTAAAACAGAACATTTCAATCATTTTGACATTCAAATCTTTTTATTTCCCCTAATGAAATTTCAAGTCAAAATTTAAAAATAAACTTGAAACAAACTCCTGCAATGTAAAATTTTCTATCAAATATCTACATTTTGACTAAATTACAAACAGCTGAAAATCGGGTGTGAGGAGTAAGGTTTGCATAACCCCAGCCTCTGTCCCTTTACCAGTTCACCTCACATAACTAAACCCCAGGGTAAAAATCAATTCTTCTGCCATTGTCGTCATGATCAGGGCAGTAGCTGCATATGAACTGCTTACTCTTAATTGCAGACAAAAAGCATTTGAATAAATAAAAACTTCCCCTGAAATACTGGTGCAGTCAAGAGACATAGATAAATGTACAGAGAAGATTTTCACATAGAATAATGACTGGAAAACAGCTGTTATTGAAGCTTCCCATATGGTAGTCTCATATAGTGATACAAAATTAAATGAGTATTTATTATGACATAATCCATGGACATTTCATTTGTCAGCACTATTTGTTACATTAGAGGGAGAGATTCAGTTTCAGAGTTTTTGATCACTGTCCAGTTTTCTTTGTAGATACCCTGGTCTGGGTGTCTTTTTTCTGACATGCTTCTAGATCCCTGATAATTCTTAAAACATAAGAGCTCCTCTGAGCCTTTAGTTTGTTTATTCCACACATTTCTTTTTAAAAGTCAACTTTTTCTATAATCCACATCCAAATTTCAAAATGTAACTGCTCTTCATTCTCATTTTTATCTTCGAGAATACATTTCTGAGAGTAACACTTTACTGTCAAGATGACATTCAGACCCCAAAGTGTAAACAGTTCACTGTGAAAACATCATATTTGGAAATGAATTTCTTGAGGTTACTTTTCTTAAATACAGGTTTCACCTTGTGCTAATTAATGTGGCGGAAAAGATGTAAATTTTATTTCATAGGGTTGGTCTTCAATCAGGTCTTTAGACAATGGCAAACTTTCAAACTTTTCTGATAATATATGTTATTTGAGCTAGAACTTTTAATCTGATATTTCAATATTGAATTGCTAATGCCATTATGTTTAAAATGTAATAATCTATAAAATAATACAGGGATTATCTCATGAACCAGCTTCACTTCTCTTCTACAATTACAGTAATATAAAGTAATATTAGGAGAGTTTTAATTGAACTGAAGTTGTCTGCAACCAAAGAAAAATCTTTTGTCCTCTTGAAACAAGTTACACCACATCTCTTTTAGTCCTAATAGTCTCAACTTCCTTTTTTTTAGTTGAAAAAGCAATAGAGTGTGCTTCAGCTCCTAAGCCCACAACACAGAGGAGGTCAGAAGCATATATATGCACTTACATAGTCCTGGAGCCTTTGTCCACAGTTCTGTACAGTGCATCTGAAATACTGTGGAGTCACAAAGCATAGTAAGAAGGCTGCATAAACAATTTTGCAGTAGTCAAGGAGATGACTGAAGAACTGGTTTGGTAGTTTATTATAGAAAAAATAAAAATGATGTGGCTGCAATTCAGGAACAGCCATGGTAGTATTGAACCTGCAAATCACCTCTAAGAAAAAGCCCAGAGGGGTATTTTGCCCAAATTACTGTGTATGTGGAGTGGTGAGGTTTTAGCAGAACATCTGGCCAGATTCCTAGCTATATAGAAGGATGGTAAACAATATGTCTTAGTAGTACTCACTAGCATGTGCCTACACAAATTGAAGTATACTCCCAATGGATACAGTGATAAAGCTTGTTAAGTAAGTCATAATAAGTTAAAGAGACTGTTAGGTAAAGAAGTAATGGCTCCTAAGAATACTAAAACCACTAACAATAGTACTGGCTTAAAATAGTAATGTGATATATGCTGTGCATGCTCTACACCCTTCATTACACCAGGGAAAACAGCAAAGCTCTCAAAAATAAAGGTGTCCAAGATCCCCTTCTCTTTTTAGTAACGCTATTCTATATAAGTTCTTCATAACTTAACACAGAATAATTCATTTATAATTCACCGTATATATATCATTCATTTATAGAGTAACATTTATGTCACCCCACTGGACAAGCTCCACGGACACATCTTGATTAAAAGTATATTTTTGTCTCTTGCAAAAAATCAGTGGTCTGCAGCATTCTTTTATGCAAGGTTCCACTTAATTTTTGATAGTGTTTACTTTTGGTTGTCATTATCTCTGCAGCTGGCTGATTAAACGGTATAGCTCAAAAGTCTGGTCCAAAACCACAGCCTCTTACATAGAAGATGAAGTCTGCAATTGGCAGCCCTTCCTATTTTTTCCATCTTGCAGAAATTGCTCAAGATCCATGCTCTTTAAATGCATATCAGATAGCTGTATTGAAACTGAGACATCATGAAACTGTCCATTGATTTCTCTGTTTTGGGCTTCCATAACCCACCCTGGAAATGTGCACATCAACACATAGAAAAGCAATTCATGGTCCTTGTCTCTGCATACCTAGGAATGCCACTGCAAAGATCCCCTTTGAACATAGTGCGACTCACTGTGTAATGCACTCACGCATGACTCAATTCACACTTATCTATTTGCATAACCTGTTATTTAGGATGTGCTGGTCTGTTTCCAACTTTTAAATCTTTTCTAAAATATTTCGTCCTGCAATTAGACAATGAGCACAACCATTTTTTCTGGAGTCAGCTAGCAGGTAACTGAATGATGTGAGATACTATTCCATGGACAGTGCCATAAGACAGCTCCAAACTAAGACACTTGTACTTATGTGTCTACCTGCAGATGCTTAAGCTCCTATTATAGTCAGTAGCGATATCTAGTCCATACAATCAGTGCAGCCTAGAGAGCAATTTCAACTCATCCTAGAGTAGATGCCTACCAGTGTCTGTTGCTTGCATTGGCTTTCTCACCTCACTCATACACCACTATCTACACATAGACACCTAAATTTAAGTCTTTCAGAATGAATACCATCTTCATGATATGAATTCAGTGAAATCTTAGGTCACATCATTTCCTTTTGTAGCCAAAATCATCCCTCCCTCTGGTTACTGCATCTTCTCTGCTTAAAGGAGACCTGATCAATAGTATTTGACTTCACATCTGCTGTGGAGCTCTTCTGCAGTAACTTCCATGGCACACTGGCTTTTCTGACTCAAGCAGCAAGGAAAATCATCTACACTGTGCCACTCAAGATTGACACATTAGAAATAAAACAGCATAACTACTTTCACCTATCTTCACTGTTTGCACATTCTGCATAGTGACCATCCACATACTGCTGTCAGTTCTTGTCACCTGTATGAGACATTTAACAGCAGATAACAAAAAGAGAGCCAAACAGCAATGCAAATAAGACATAGGAGCATTAAACAATTGTCCTGGCTTTTGTCCAAGTGCTTCAAGCCTTTAAGTTTGACCCAATTCTGAGTAACGATCAAGACACAATGTAGCTATGAATATTTCAAATAAAGCCTTCTGGGAACTCTGCAACTTTGTCTCCTATGTAAAAGGGGGCTCACACCTCACACCAGAGCACATCACATGAGAGACCTCTCTGCTGAGAGTGATCTGAATAAAAAGAAAGTGGTATTTCATGGTTTTGTCTACTTTCACCAGTTCTCATACGTCTAGGTCTGATTGGTTTCTAAAGGAAAGGGGAGACATCAGACACCCTCAAGTGCTAAACTACCTCTTCCCCCGCAAAGAATTTAAGTCATATCTGATCCCATTGATCTATTGAGTGCTACCAATGTGATACACAGTGCAAAGGGTAGACCTAACTATCACAGGGGTCATTTCAAGAAGTCCCACACAAAAAAAACACCTTTTGCATGCTAGAATGTTTCCTGTGAATGCCAAGAGTCACACATACTTCCCCCACTGAAACAAATGAGTTTATTTTGCTCTTCCATCTGCCTAGTCCTATATAGAGCTGACTATGCTATGAGAGAGGTTCTATTCTTTGCTTTAATGCATTAAAACTGATTTACCACTTCCAATCAGTTACATAAATCCGAGGCTCATCTCCCTGTTTGAGGACTAGCAGTCAGAAGGAATACACTTCCAGCTGTAAGCTGAACATATTAATATGAAAATTCCATGGAAAAAAAGCACAGAACTCACACTATACTGATTTTAGAGTCTCATTTCAGAGCAGAATTTCCTCATTTTGTACTGGCCCACCCAGTGATACAAACCAATGCAAAACCCTAGCTGACTAGGAATGACTTCTGAGGATCTGGAGGGAATTAGAAAGAGACACTAAAGATCTCATTTGCAATGAGAATTTAATTCAATCCAGGCCATACAAAGGAAGCAAAAAGGACCTTTATCAATTTACTTAAGTTCCTCACAGATGCTAAGGCAGATGAATAAAAGCCCAATCCAGGGAGTTATTGAGAACACACTATTCCCATTGAAGCACTGAGTATCATAGCACCAAAACAATATTCCCTACTGATTTTTCCTCATTGCTCTGAGAAAAATATGAACTACCAAGAGACATTTGTTTAAAAAATAAAAATAAAATATTCTGAATGCCTTCATTAGTGTTTCTGATGTTTGTTGTAGTTTGATTTTGCTATAATCTGTAGATTAGATTATTACCAGCCATATACTCAGACTTCATCAGGTGCCCACCACCACATCTTGTCTTGCAGTTGTGTGTTATGTAAATACCATTTCCCTTCACTTCTTTTTTGAAATGCAGCAGGTTTTGATGAATTTTTGGAAGGGCATATATTTAAAATAAAAGATATATAGCTCTGGAAAAGCACTAAGTCACCTGAAAAACTGTTTGAAAGATACTTTGAAATCATCTTCCAGATCCTCTGTGTAAGGTGGAAAAAACCCAAAAGTCTAATACATAAGTGAAAGCTGATTTTAAGCAGCATATATTCCTAGTCTGAAACAATGATCTTTCTCAACTTACTTTCTAATTGCAGCTTCAGTGTTTAGTAATAGAGGCCAGAAGGGGGTCAACTGCGATATCCCAATATTCTTTGAAACACACTAAAATCAGAAGGAGAAACTATCTTTTGTCAGCTGAGAAATATTACCTGACCATTATCCTCACTTTCTCCTCCTGACACTGCTTGTTCGTGTCTTTGTGCCCCCATACACTGATTATTACCTACACCAGATAACGTTCCTGAAGCTGTCCTGGATCAAAGGGAAATAAAGGTTCAGAACAGTGCGGCAAGGTTAGTCACCAATACAAAACACTATCATATTTCATGTATTTCTTGTGAATCATTAAACGTCATAAATAATGTTAAAGTCACAAATGATGTTAAAAATTTGCTTTTAACCTACAAGGTCCTTCATGGATATAGCTCACTTTATTTAACTGATCGCTACTCCCCTTGAGTTCCACTTCAAACTCTGAGTCCCTCTAAAACTAGTTTCCTAAATGCTCATAGGCATACTTTGAATTTTACAAGAGGGGAATCAGTACTGAACTGGAAAGGGGTATACCATATGGATTTATGAGTTGTCAGGGTTGCCTCCATTTAGCTGGCAGACTAGCAAATATGCATCTCAGATACACACCCTCTAAGTCTCCATCATATGGTGTATCCTAGCCTCAGCTTCGAAACATACTGCATTAGCAAAGCCTCTATTAATTATAACCCCAACAATCTTGAATTCTCTGTTCAGTACCTACCTCTTTACTTCCCTGACTTTATCAAAACTAGGATTAGCAACATCCCTCTTTCCATAGGTGTTTACATCAATCTTCCTTAAACCCTTCAAAACCCTCTTCCTTTGAAGAGCACCTGTTTCAGGGGGTAGTGAATATAAACTTCATTGAGCTCTCTGGAGCTAAAGTACAAACATACTTTTACAGTCCTAACAGAAAAGTTTTAAATACTGATTCACAACAATAAAAAAAATATTTAAAATTAGTTACCAAAAGAATAAGTAGATTTCTATGCAATACCTTAATACAGAACATTTATTTATAATTCTACTTGCAGCCCTGGCATTTAATAACAAAGGGGAAGATCCCAAATGTTGTTTGAGATGCATTAGAATCAGGAAGAGAAACTATTTATTAGTTGCCTTGAGACACAATTATTTAGGAAATATTGGAATTCACTTCACATCCATGAAACTGAAGTGTGTCAGGTCTATCTGGGTGCAATGGTAACAGGCCAAGAGGCAAAATACACTCCTAATCCAGATTTAGGCATGGGGAGGCCTTGCAAGTTCTACTCTTTACTACTATCACAGCACACCCTTTTAGAGAAAGTCTAAGCGCACATTTATCTTAACTCTGCAGCTCCAGTCCAGTCATGGATTTTGTGTAACACTTGAAGTCAGCTCAAGTGCTTGCCATCAAGCACTGAACATGTGTCTCTGGAGGGTCCCAGAAAGAATCTTACACAGGTTTCACCCTCAGTTAATACTGGGCAAAAAATTTAAGGATGCTATCATATTATTTCCAAGAGGTATTGTGGAAATAGCAAAGAAAAATCAAGAAAGTTGGCAGAAAAATGATTATATTATATAATTTGTTAACACAGAGAATACAATTAAAACAATGGAGAGCTTTTCATTGCTAGCAAGTTAAACATTTCCTTAATACATAATGGGTGAGAGGTTGTAACAGCCCACAGATGATCTAGAAGAAAAGAACATTCTGTTTCAAGATAAGAAATAAAATCATTTGGACCATCCATCATTCTGAAGACACACATGGAATCCCAATAGCTCAGAAAAGTGCTGTGCTGTGCCCTGGTGGACAAATGCAAATAATTCACTTGTATTTGGTTCAGTTCAAACAACATTTTTAAGGAATTCACTCTTTTTGCTTACTGTGAATTGACTGTAAAAAGATCACAATGTTCCCCTCTTTAAAATTTTATATTCATACCTTTCTTCAGACTTTTTTTCCAATCCCTTAACACTTACATATAATTCACCAGGGACATATACAATTCTCTGTTAGTTAATTGATTGCCATGAGGTTGAGGGGGGGGGGTTCTGCTCACTGATTGGGTGAGATTCTGCTGTATTTACCTGTAGATAAAGCAGCATTTTCATTCAGTTAGAATGACCCTTACCGAGAATGCAAGATTAGTAATGGAGAAGTAGAACAGCAAGAACAACAAGACCACAAAGAAGTAAATAGCAGACGGCTTTATGAATAGACTGAATTTTTGCTAAGTGAAAGCTAACAATGAATACCTAAAGTGCCTCCTGTGCAGAACTGAACCAGAAGTAGCATCTCAGGAATTAACCCTTAGGTCTGCTCACTGCTACAGGACACTGACTGGATTCTAGAGACTGGAGGTTCTTTCATGGTTCCTTGTCACCACTCAAACATGTAGAGAGGGTTTTGCATCATCTCCTCTAAAGAAGAAACTTTAAGAAGAGGTAGGATTTCTTAGCTGAGGTGCAGGACTTCGCCACTACTTTTATAAAGGTTTGGGGACAAGAGCTTATGTCATCACACCACAATATGTTTAGTTAGACCAGCTGCACTACACTGGGTGAAACTGCTAGCTCCAGTTTCTGCACTGTGCAGTGCAGACATGCTTCCTGTCTTCATGTCATCTTTTGGGGCAATTTTTCTCCACCATCACAGCATTGATCCAGTGGCTCTTCTTTAAACGGTAATTCTGAGCATCTGTAGAGCACGTGACATGTCCATCATCTTCAGAGAGATCAGCTTTGAGCCCTTAACATTTAGGTATTGCATTTTCACTCAAGAGAAACTATATCACTTCAGCATAAGAATCAATACGGCGATAGCAGAGCCAAATCATTTACAGTACCAACAGATATGTGCTGTGATGACCAATTACTTTGACTGGAAGGACTTTTCATGGCTCTCTCAAAAATGGAACAAATAGTGTGTATTCAAATGCTAGACTTATTACAAGCATAAAAGACATTATTCTAACTCAGTGTCTTTTGAGCATAAGATGGCCAAGAAGCTTACAGACTGCACACATATTACTTTGCTTTTAGATTTCTGTCTTCGTTACTTGATGCATATTGATTTACTGAGAAGTCCAGATGGTTACTATCCACTTGGATAAGTCAGTTCACACAACTTTTAAAATTCATTTTGAAATCCATATGGACTAAATTATTTCTGAAAAGCAAGCTGACTTGAGAGTTTTGTTAGAAAGAGAAACGAATCCTTTTTTAAAATGGACCAAAAGAGATAACAATATTTTAGGAAGTGAAGTCAGTATGTCAGAGTGTGGGTCCTCAAGTTCTGTACAGGTTATCTTTGCTCTGTGACTGTATGCTTGATAGTGAAGGCAAGGTCTGACACAGACAAAACTGCAATTATATTTTTGTCCAACTGAAAACCGAATAGAGGATTTCAGGACCTAGTTATTATTCACATACTCAGGCGAGCAGAGTGAGCTGGTTTTAGTTCTCTGTTTAATCCTCCAAAAAAACCCCCAAAAAACTCATCCTCTTGGTGTTTTGCCACTTCTATTTGGTTTTGGTTTTATTTCTTTCTCAGCTCAATCATGTCATGAAAGTCAATGGTAGTCAGATACACAGGTATTTTGCAGCTTTGGGACTGTTTCCAGCTACAAGATTTAAAATTGGCAGAGAAAACAGCTATGTTTCATTTTAAATTGTACTTGGTATTGAAAGAAATTCTGCACAATTATTAGTGATATAACTTTAAGACTTTGTGCTACAGACTGGTAATTTTGATAATGGAATTTAATGGGGTGAAAAGGAAAGTCTTGAAGATTTAATGAAATGTATCTGTATAAGACTCAACTTGATATAAAACATTTTAAATTGTACATTAAAAAAAATCATCTTTCAGCCACTAGAATAAGAACACTGTATAAACACCCCCTCAAAATGTTCTTTTTTCTGCCTGTTAAATAACAGCTGTCTGAAGTTGCAAATGCCAGCAACAGAAAAGGCCACTCCTTTAATTCTCAAAACAAAGTCCTAATAAGAAAAAGATGAGGAAGTTTCATTCTGAAAGCTGAGAAACTGTTAATTGAGATACTAAAAGAAAAAAAGAAAAAAGAAGATTTGTTGTTCATTTCCAAGCCAGACGCAGTATAATGGAATGGGCCTGCAGAGTGCACACAGGAATAGCTCTTTTTTCCCCCCCTTTAACCGAACAAGCCAAATCCATGTCACTGATGTTTGTCACTTTTTATAGTGAAGTCAAACTTTCTGATGCTTTAGTTTTCCCCAAGCATTTGCTGCGTGAACAGAAGCCCGAGGCAAAGCACAGGTGACGCAAGGCCTTGGCAGTGCTTCAAAGGGGCAAGCCAGCAGGCCACAGCGGAGAGGCTGCTGCTAGCGTGAAACGCACGCTCGAACGAAAACTAAACCTCTTCCAGAAGACAACCGATTTGGGAAAGGATTGTTTCTGTTCTCTTTCCTATTGTCTTTACTCTTCCCCCTCCCCGCCGCCCCCCAGCTGTTGTTATTCGTCAAAGTTCGAATCTCGAACAGCATGAACATCCCAGAGCAGCAACGGGGGGTAAAATTTTCTGATTGTGTTTGTATCAGGTGAGCTAACATCTGGCAGTTCAGCACTGAGAAAACAGTGAGATATAAGAAGATTATATTAATAAACTAATTAAGATTGAATTTGAATTTGCTCTGTGGACTTCAATTGCACTGCTATGAATGACTTTAAAGGTTACAACAGAATAGCCCAAACTGGGGGGTTGGAGGAGATACAGAACTAGTTGCTCAATTACTTTAATAAGAAAATAGAAACAGGAAAATTTGTTTTCATTCATTTTTTCAGGTTTCCAGCTCCCAGGTTTGTGCGAGCCGGTCTGCAGTTCATGCTCAGCAGTCCTTCCCACAGGTTACATTCACTAGTCAGAAAGCACAAAGACCATCTGTAGTCATTTTCAAATTTTTCAAGGCAACAAAGTCAAATGATGGCATCTCTAAAGCATTTTATCTTTTTCTCATTGTGTAGGGTATAAATCTGGATGCCTTTTAGGTAAAATGAGCTTACTCTAACAAACTTTCTCTAAAAAAGATTTGTGAAATAAAAAAAAGTTATTCCCCCAGAACACCATTTGTATTTTTTTCCACTATTTGAAAAAAAACTGCTTAAAACAAACCCAAACAACCAAAAAAAGAGAAAAATTACTGGAAAATATTTGGTCTAGATTCTTCTTTTAACATGCAGAATCAAGCTAGAAAGATCCAGAAATGCTCATGTGTGAATAGAGGATCAATGTGATCAAAACCAGGGTCATTTAAATCTGTTTCCAGAACAGGATACACAACATCATCTGTGGAAACTGTCATTAAACTCATTTTATCTCATATGGTTTTCAAAAGCCACATTCAAAAACTTAACATCTGTTGCAATGTTTTCCTTCTTTAACCACTGGAAGTGTGTGCTGGAGAAGCATCCTCTATGTACCTCACTGTGTGCCTGTAAATTCAGGCCTGAAATTTTGGCTCAATTACTTATGCACTAGAAAGCTGCCACAAATAATGTCACACAAAATAGGACTTTTTTAAAATTTATTTATTGTATTCAGGATGTTTTATGTTGATCCCATTTTATGCCGCCTCATCAGTGCTTACTCCCAAATCAGCAGCTTGAACATAAAATTAATATTAAAATACTTCTGCTTATCTTTATAGATTTTGGTCTCAAATAAATCTGTCTTGTAGCGAGGCACAGCTGGAAATGTGCACTGTACAAACACCAGGTGGATGCAGTCAGGCCACAGAAAAGGAAAGAAAGATTCCTTCCTCTTATTGTTGAATCCAGGAACACAGTAAGAGGTCAAAGAGAAGCAAAAAGCATATGGATTTGCTTGGAAAGATGCTATCTTCCCCTTCTATGATCTGAGATACCCACTGAATGCAACTTGGGAAAAGAAATGATTGGAAACCATTCACTGCTCTTTCCCTCTTTACCAAGGTCAATACAATAGACACTATACCCTGTATGAAGACAACATTGACAGACAGAAAATGATCTACAAATTCAAGTGAAAATATCCAGCAGAGAAATTCTGCATTGTTAGAGAAGTGCTTAGTGCCTCTGTGCTGCAGCTGAGACTTAATCTGTGCTCTCCTTGCATGCTTCTGGCATACACATGAGAAGCATTGCAGGCTTCCACTCATATATATTGTAAACTCCCATTTCAAACATACCATATAAGCTGCCAGAAAACACCTTTAACTGATGTCTGGCCTGGAGCCAGCCCTGCACTGGTTTTGTGACATCCTGTCTTGCACCTGAGCACAAGAGCCCCACTCAAGCACAGCGAAGAGTCAAGCCCTAGAGGTTTAAACATGAAGCATTAAGTTACTTCTTCTCAGCACACCTGTCCTGGCACAAAAGAGAATAATCCTGTCCTGTGCTACATCTCTCTCTAGACAGTGATAAGAGCAGTTTATTCACCTCCCATACACAGCTTGTTCTGCAAATAAACTCTATGCTCTAATCTAAGTCAATGAGAAAAGTAGCCTTTTTCTGTACATGAACGATTCCCTGAGAAACCCAATCTAGGCTTGTTGTTTGCCTATCTGAAGCTACATCAGCTCATCCGTAAGCCTCTAGGCACCCTTAATCTCAATTAAAAAGTACAATTGTTACTTCAGCTCTGACAACTCCCACAGAGTGCCAGCATGTAATAACTAATGTAAAACAATTTTCATTCTCTCCACCCTCTCACCACTAGTCACTGTCATAACCCTCCTCTCTCTTCAAAATCTGGAAAGGTTAGCTGTGTTTTGCAATATGATCTAAGAGCCCAAGTAGAAAAGAGAGATCTGCGTTGAGGGCTCACATGCAAAGCTCCTTAATACACACCTCTACTTCAGTTTCCAGAGTCTAAGAGTTCACAGCATTTGCTTGGTGAGGACTCTTAGTTTTCCTTTGCCTTATGGGTATGTTGGAGGGGGGGGGGGGGTGTCTGCTTCCACCGACATCACTTTTTTTTTTTCTTCTCCTAGATATTGTCTTCTTTTTGATGAAAGACATTTTAGACAAATGTGATATAGCCAAGATCTTGAGAAATCCTGATGTACATTTTAGAGGCTGAAAATATTCAGATAACATTTGCAAATGAAGTAGAAGTTTCAGTCTGACATTTTCTTCAGTGTTCTGAAAACACATACAAAAGGAGATTTTTAAATGGACTAACTGAACGGGTATTGAAAAGTAAGAAGTGCACATCAATTTTCTTATTCCACAACTGCATACAGGAATTCTATTTTTAGATGAAATCATCAATTGTATTTTAGAAATGGCAGTTGATAAAGTTAAAAAAAAAAAAAAGCACTACAAATCATCATTCGGCTCAAGCAAGTACTTAAGTAACTTTAGACTGTATCTGAAAAGCTACAAAACTATATGCAAGAACACTAAACAATAGCATTGAAGGGAGAACGAGACAATAAATACACAAAAGTATATCTGTACAGCTATAGAGAGTGGTTGCAAAAGTGTTAAAAAGAACCTAATGTCAGATCACATTCTTCCCTAAGTCCATGCAAATCTGCTTTGCTCAACCACTCTTTCATCTATGCAACTGTGTTATGATAAAAGCTTCATATGTTCATATGACAACAATGGAAGAAAACAACAAATTTCTTCACATCTGCAAACAATATAACTTTACAGAGGAAAGCACAGGAGCCATTATAGTAATAGTTGTAAGCCCAGCTATCAACACCTATGAGTTTGTTTTTGTGAATGTATTCCTCCAGTTGCATATGAGACTTTATAAAATATTCTTATTTGCCCATGACAAGCTAATGTTACTCTTTACACGTCATCTATAACTGCCTCTGTTGCTTAAAATGAAGCAAGTAGGAAAGCATGACAAAAGGCAACTGAAAAATAAAGCTTCAGAGAATCTGAAAGGTGTAACAACTGCTTTAACAACTTCCACACACATTCATCTTCTAAGTGATTTGCTAGATTGTACTCCATTAGTTAAGGATGAGCCAGATCTCTTCTCTCTCCAGTGAAAATGGATTGCACAAGCTCCCTAACATGGGTCCAACATTTCAGTGCCTGGATCCCTTTCACATATTCTAGAAACTGTCTTGAACATTGGCAGAAAAACTGGGCAGGCTGATACATGGGAAAGTTCACAACATTGCTTGTCAACTTGTCTATATATACAAATACATTTTTATCTATGCATGTGTATGTATACACCTATTTATATATGCATATATTATACATAGAAAATACTTTATATATATATATTATATATATATATATATATATATATATATAAAGTATCTCCATCCTTAAAATAAAAAATAAATAATACGTATGTTTTATCTTCTTCATTTCATGGTGAGCGTGAGAACTGTCAGCAAAACTACGGATAGTTTGACTTTGCCAGGAATCACGAAAGGAAACTTAGAAGCCAAGAGTGTTGCAAAAAACAAATAGGTCTGGCCTTCAGTGTATCTGTGGTATCTCTCCGGACTTTGGGAACAGTCTTAGATGAGTCAGTATCCACAGGGATATTGTGACTTTCTCTGCTTGTTTTTCTGGCTTAAGAGTGAAAAATAAGCTGCATCATCTCAAGAGTCAAATAAATGCATTTTCTCCCCTGGTAATAGTGTTATTTTCCATCAGAATATCTGAGACTTACAGTTATCAGACAAACTGGACTATGCAACTCATTTTTTCATGTTTTTCTTTTGAAGAAGTCATCTTAGGTCATTTTAACTATATTATCGTTCTGTGTTTTTATACTATGAAACTATAAAATATATACTAAGCCTATACTAAATTTCTCAGCTATTCTAACATGGAGCACATTATAAAAAAATGCAGGTGACAAAATAGTCTGCATTTTAATACACTAAAGTATATCGCTAACATATCAAAAGCTTCTGGCAAGCCATGCGTTGATGGATGAGATTAAAGAACAAAGAGCAAAATATCTGCAATATTAAAAACATAAACCTTTTCTTGTCAAACTATTGGAGAACATGAGAAGCTCTCAAGTTTGTAAATACAGTCTACATTATAGTGACTTTTTTTTTTTTTAAACAACTGAAACTTCATTTATAGGACACACAAGTCAGAAAGGACCTCTTGAATCAGGGGATCCTACCCTCTGCTATCCCAATGAGCTGTGTCACATAGTCACTTCCATAAATGCTTCAAGTTCCCAATACCTAGTCTCATTGCAGGGACATAAACAAGCTAATTTTTGGCATTGCTTCACCCTCTAAATTTCACGAATAAAGAAAAAGGAACACCAGTCCTAACTATTGGTCAAACAGTTTTCTTCTGCAACAAAAACAGAGCAATAGAAAACAAATAAAGGGAAGTTTTTGAAAATTGTTGTTTCCTGCCTTTCTAGAAGGAAAGGTGTGGGACCACACAGACTCAAAGTCCACTGCTTTGTGTGGTACTCCTTTGGTTCTCCTGACACTGGGCAGCCTCCAGAAATGTGTGCTCTCATTTTTGCAAGGATATTTTATTCTACTCTGTTCTATTCTATTCTCTTCTTGCAAGGTGGAGGCAGAGAGTAGGGAAGAGTTGCACTTCAGATGATCATTGGAATACACTCGACTGACAGCTGAGGTACACAGGAGAGTGCATCCTGCTGAAAAAAAGTATGTTCTCCCTTGGAAAACACCATTTGCTTCTCTTGGTTTCACAAAACACAGAAAATCAGAGAGAAGGGTATAGCAGAGCAGCTATTTTCATCATTGCCTCAGTCACATTTGCTTCTGTTCTCCTTCAGCAGCAGACCAGAGTGATAGGATCTTTTGGAAGAAGCAAGGCTAGAATAGCAAGGCTTCCATAAGTGACATTATTTTTTCCCTATTGCAGCAGGATTACACACTTATCAGACAACAGAGTACAGGCAGATTTTATGTGCACATTCCTTTCCAAATGTGAGCGAGCCACAATATCTACTTCAGTAACTCAGAATTGGATTAGACATTACACTGTTCATAAACCAGGGGATGATTATAGTTTTTCTGGAAAGTCTGGTTTATGGACCTTACCGGGCAGGATTCGGGAAACTGAAAAAATGATAGTAATCCAGCTTCATAAATAGGCATCTTGTACTGTCATATATATTTAGGTCTTGAAAACATGATGTGATGGTATGAGATACGCCAGTGATTATCTATGGCACATACATAGATTGGGTCATCTTTGTTTCTCACTGTTTTCATTTCTGCAGCCAATTGCAGCCGCATGTTCTTCTACTGCACACACTAGAACAATAAAATACACATGATGGTGAGTGTAGTTACTCAGACAAAATTTGATTTCCTACCAATTTTTCACTAAAATAAAGGGACAAGATATCCCATTGACTGAATTACTGGGTATTAAATTCTAATAAAAGCCAATATCCTGGTCAAGGGACAAAGAACACACATTTCTATAAAATATGATTGCACAGAAGTACTACACTATGTCACAGTCTCACAACATATCTGTTGGCTGACATCTTTGCAAAGCCAGGCTCTACCGTCTTCGAAGGGTCTTGGGGATAAAAGGAAGTCCTGGATGACTGGAAAAGGGGAAATATTACACTTGTCTACAAAAGGAGCAAAAATGATGATCCAGGATACTATAGGCCAGTCAGCCTCACTTCAGTCCCTGGGAAAATTATGGTACATGTCCTCATTGAGCTTGTTACCAGGTACATGAAGGAGAAGAAGGTGACAGGGAAAGGCCAACATGGATTTACCGATGGTAAATCAAGTTTGATCAGTCTGATCACCTTTGTGATGAAACAACTTCCTCAGTGGGCGAGGGGAGAACTGTGGACATCACTTGCCTTGACTTTAACAAGGTGTTTGACATGGCCTCACACAACGTAGTTGTTGACAAACTAGTAAGATACAGACTGGGCAGACAGACTACAAGATGGGTGGAGAACTGGCTGAACTGTTGAGCTTGAAGGGTGGTGGTCAATGGCACAAAGTCTTAGTCCCTTACCTAGGGAGGAATAACCCCATGCACCAGTACAGGTTGGGGGCTGACCTGCTGGAAAGCAGCTCTGCCGAGAAGGACCTGGGAGTGCTGGTGGACACCAAGTTAAGCATGAGGCAGCAATGTGCCCTTGTGGCCAAGAAGGCCAATGGTATCCTGGGCTGCATCAGGAAGAGTGTTGCCAGCAGGTCGAGGGAGGTGATCCTGCCCCTCTACTCAGCCCTGGTGAGGCCACGTCTGGAGTACTGCGTCCAGTTCTGTGCTCCCCAGTACAAGAGGGATGTGGCACTACTGGAGCAAGTCCTGCGAAGGGCTACAAAGATGATTAGGGGACTGGAGCATCTCTCTTATGAGGAAAGGCTGAGAGCTGGGCCTGTTTAGCTTGGAGAAGAGAAGGCTGAGAGGAGATCTTATCAATGTATATAAATATCTAAAGGGGAGGTGTCAAGAGGATGGGGCCAGACTCTCTCAGTGGTGCCCAGAGACAGGATGCGAGGCAACGGGCACAAACTGAAACACAGGCAGTTCCATCTGAACATGAGGAAAAACTTCTTCACTGTGAGGGTGACAGAGCACTAGAACAAGTTGCCCAGTGAGGTTGTGGAGATATTCAAAAGCCGCCTGGATGCAATCCTGTGCAACATGCTCTAGGCGACCCTGCTTGAGCAGGGGGATTGGACTAGATGATCTCCAGAGGTCCCTTCCAGCCTCAACCATTCTGTGATTCTGTAAAAGTCAAACCAGCAGCCAGTCACAAGCAGAGTTGCTCAAGGCTGATACTTGGTCCAATACTAATCATATCTTTATAAACAATTGCAATGACAGGACTGATTGCACCCTCTCCAAGTTTCTGTATGACACCAAACTAAGAGAAGAGGTGAAAGGAAGGGCCACTCTACAGAGAGATATCAACAGACTGGAAGACTGGGCCAGGAAGATTGAATGAGGTTTACCAAAGAGAAATGTGAAGCCCAGCACCTGGGCTTGGGAGGAATCCCAAGCCACAGTACTGGCTGGGACTGCCTGGCTGGAAAGCAGCTCTATTGAAAAGGCCCTGGGGTCCTGGGGGGCAGCAAGCTGAGCATGAGCAAGCAGTGTGTCCTGGCAGCAACGAAGGCCAGCCGCATCCTGGTCCACATCAAGCAGAAGCATAGCCAGCAGACCAAAGCATGTGGTTATCCCACTTAGCATTTCTGAGGCCACATCTGAAGTACTTCATCCAGTGTTGGTCCCCAGTTCAAGAGAGACACTGAAAAAACAGAGAGGGTGTAGCAGATGAGAACCTTCAAGATGATTAGAGGGTTGGAGAAGTTGACATAAGAAGAAAGGTTGAAGAAATGAGGTTTGTTCAGCCTAGAGAAGAGAGGGCTCGGGGGAATCTAATCACAACCTTCCAGTTCCTAAAAAACAGAGAAATATGGAGGTGCTCCCTTCACAAGGGTACGCAGTGACAGAACAAGAGGCAATGGGCATAAGTTGCTTCAGGGGGAAATTCTGTCTGGATGTAATAAAAACATTCTTCACCCTGAGAGCAGTTAAACACTGGAATAGCTTGCCCAGAGAAGTGGAGTGTTCTCCCTCTGGAAAAATTAAAGAATTGACTCAACAGGGCCCTGGCTAACCTAGTCTAAGGCCCTGCTTTCAACAGAAGATGGGACCAGGTGATATCCATAGGCCCCTGCCAGTCTAGACATTTCTATAAGGTAGGTAGATTATGTAAATCAGGAGAGAGGAAAGATGCTCATAATTTTAAGTGATGCTCTGACCCTGGAGCAGGCCATCTGTGGGATTGATTTCAGGCTCTGACAAAATAGGTTAGAGTGAGTCATTAGATGTCTCTGCCATGGAGTCAAGTGAGTCAGAATGAACTGGTAAAAGCAAAGATGCTGTCTTTAACCTCTTTACCACCTGTGGTACTACACTAATTTTCAAAGCTTGTCTTGTAGACTGCAGTCATCATTCCGCTTTGTGTTTATTTTGATGGACTTAAACCCTTACATTTATATGTAAAAATGGTAGGGACTCCTACAAACACAGTTTGAGGTTTGCCTATGTTTACCCAGCCAACAATTTTCAGGAAAACAAGACAGTCGCATCAGATTTTCATTGCATCTGTCACAAAATTAGAAGACTGACTCATCTCTAGTATTATAAAACTCAAGCTAGCAGACTAAAAAAATTGAAAAGGCTGGGAGTCAGTCATATATCCACAAAATGCACAGCTAGCCAATAAAGTTATTATTGACCTTGCCCCAAAATAGATACAGATCTATAAGTCCCATCCACAGACCTATTTCCTCATTATGATTTTGGGAATTCACAATGAACTTTATTCTGCACCACACAATGCCTAAAGATTCTTCCTATTGAGTATGCTTTCCCAAACTAACCCTTTCTTACAGATCCTTTATAAATTCAGACAAATGCCAATTTAGAACACTTGCAGAAGCTGGCATTTTTTTTTTTACTTCATTTATAAACACTTCTCCATAACAATCCTCATTATATTTCCATCCTGAAAAAAGGTTAGTGATAACACAGCAATGTAAAAACGAGAAGGTGACCTAATTTAGCTTTACTTCAAGCAGTCAACTTTGCTATCAGTGGAGTCATTCCCAGTAAAACATGTTAAGTCCTTTGAACTCGTATATCATACCAAAATAGGCTATAAAATCCCATAGTAAAGACATAAAACTACTTATAGACAGAGACATCTTCTATCAGTCTTCAAGCCCAGAAATTTTACTGTAAGCAGCATAGTGTCTTTCCAGCTATTCACTTTAAGAGTCAAAAAAAAAAGAGGAAAACTGTGCTAAATATTCACTGTTAAAGACAAAGAATTTGCACTGTTTAATCATCAACATAACGTGTCTTTTATTTTCAATGTACCCATACATTGTTAGGTCTTATTTATGTATAAATCAAGACTTTGAGGGCAGTTTTTGGAACTCTGCAACAACTCGTGCAGCTTCCCCCCCCCCCCCCAAAAAAAAAAAAGGTAAGTCAGCCAATGCTTATAGATTTCATGAAAGCAAGGAAAGAAAATGAGTCATATCCAATTTAGTTGATGCAAACAAACCAGTTAGTGCTATTTGCTACGCATTACCTCATGCAGGTGGTATTTATTAATTAGCTTCAAATGAGCTTCATTAAAAAAATGGAACTTTCAGTTATGATTTCAGTTATGGTTATGATTTATCTTCTTTAAAATATTCTTGTAACATTGGATTTTGTTCATCCCAAAGAGAGGGGAAATCTTGTAGAACCATTTACTGGATAGATACACTAACCACAAAGATTAGTAATAAAAACATAGAATTTCATTGCAAGCCTTCACAGGATTTAGCTGTAGCAATAAATGCTGGTTTTATATTTTGACATACTTAATGGACAGAAAATTTTGAAAAAGAACACTTTTATATCATTTTGCATTTAACTTCTCTATTTTTTGAAAGGCCAGATATTTTAATAAGTCATAAATAAGGCAATCAAAAATTAGACATTAGAACTCAGCTGGTGCTACCCGTAAATTTTCACAGCTGTAACTGTGCAATATTCTCTGAATTACCCAGGTTTGTGATCCAGTGCTCAGTTTCAAAAAAAAATCAGAAAAATTCAAATTCACTTAGATCTTTCCATACTGGAAAAATACACCAGTATGTTTATTCTTCAACAAGCCTAAAGAAATGGGCATCTTCCAGCAACTTATGCATTATGCTTGATAAACAGACAGTGATGGCTTTTCTGTATTATGTGACATTATATAAAAGCCAGGTACTCATTCACATATGCACACAACCAACCACACACTGACTGCCAAATACAGTGCTCCATTTCCCAGTGACAACCACAAAGCACCAATGTTTGGAAACTAGAAAATGAAGAAAGCTTGCTACTAACTATCTCTTGGCAGTGGGAGAAAACACAAATATAGGAAGATGATCTTTGACAGCATCTTTGTGGGAGAAGAGGAAATAAGGACAAGGAGATGCACCATAAGATGCTTATCCAGAACTCCAGATGGACAAAGTTTCTAGGGAAGATGTTCTCCACTGCTGTCTCTCAGGAAACAGAGGAACAGCTAGCTGGAGAATTCATCTAGTAGCTCTCTTTTTGGAAATCCTCTGGCTGACATTATACAGCAGGGGAGAAGGGGATGTCACTGGCACACTGTATGCAAGTAGTAAAACTGAACTGACACCATGAGAAGGGAAATCAGCTGCCATGTGGTATCGACTCCCTGCCATGAGGATGTGGCACAGCAGTGATTTTGCAGTGATAGATGACCCAGAGGCAATGCTGCAGAAACACCTTCTTGATGCACAGCAAGGTAGAAATTTCTTTCACTGCATTTCGCTGAAACTGCAGAGGAAAACAACAGATGCCCCAGTAAGACCTGCAGGATCACTAAAGGTGAAATAACTACCATGGAGTTGCCTGGAAAGGCTCAAGTTGGGTCAAAGCCACCTAGGTGCACTGCCTGCACTCTGCACCTCAACCTGGTAGCTGGTAAGAGTGAGCAGGGAGTACCCCATGATTTGTTAAGAAGTTACATGCCCGCAGGATTTTCACACCATAGGTAGGAAACTGGCTTGAGGTACTACTGCCTAAGACACTGATGGTGGGATATTTTTCCCCCAAAGGTATTGCTTTCTTTTTCCCCCTAGAAAACATCTTCCTTATTCTGTGTACTGATTCACATCCCACAAACATTACGGGCAAGAGAAAAGCAGTTAGTCTTCCATTTCAGACTTTAAGTGTGATTTCAAACAAACCTACAAGGGAACTTTCATGAAAATTAAATTCATTCATACTCCACCTTCCTCCCCTGTAACTGAATACAAGAACTTTAAAAAAAGTCTATTGCCCATGATTCAAACAAATCTAATTAGTCCCTTCCCCCCTGAACACTTCAGAATAATTTGCACAATCAGTGTTAGAGAAAGAATTTCTGATGTAAAAAAAAACTGGGAGTAAATGACTGCATTTCAGCTTAGCCTTTACAATCAAGGCAAGACGACGTTCAGGCCCTTTGTGCTGAAATAACGGGGACAGGAGGGGATGATTCCAAGCTTGTGCAGAGATGTGAAAGTAGAGGCACTAAAGAGTCATGATTTAGAGAGTGATATGGGTTGGGTTACTCCACTAGTGAGGATGACACAAGAGTGATCACCAAGACCACAGTTTTTCTCTAGGTGCTCAAGCCCATCTACATCTATGGTATGTACCTAGGCCTTTCTTTGGGTCTGACCCACAGAGTCAGTGAAATGTGTGTCATGGAGGCTTTTTAATAATCCCATCCTTAATTATTGTACTGGAAGCAAGAATTCAATGAAAAGCAGGAAACAGACATTTTGGAATATAAAAAAGAGTGGAAGAGTTATGACTAAAAGAGTAAAAGAGAGAGGAGCTAGTCATTAAACAGTGTAATCTATGGGAAACTTTACAATCCCAAACTCCCGTGCTAGTCCATGCTAGTGGTACTCTCCGGTGATCACACACCTATTCTTCTCTCCTAACTGATGCTAACCTTCAGTTTAGGTGAAATTCACTCTGCCAATTCCAGTTTCCTAAAGTTGCCAGTAAAATACAATTATTATTATTATTTTTTAATCAGTAGAATTTGATGTGGAAGAAGCCTGAAGTTACACATACCCAAATGGCAAAACTCCTGCCATGTTTTAAGGAAGAAAAGGGGATGGAGAGAGGAAAAGCTAAATGCCTTTCTGAAAAAAACAGGCACTGTGATAGTAGTAACTAACTTTCTCTTCCTGCCAAAGCTGCATTTCCATTCCTTTCACTTCCTCAAAAGAGCTGATTTAAAATTTCCAGAATGACCATCAAGTCATAATTACACATCAAGAAAGTTACTGTATTTATACTCAGTAAATTCTTAGTTACATTTTTTTTTCCTTAATGAATTTCTTTTGTGATCATTAATAGACATCTGTTCTAGATATCTGATTCATTATGTTTAGCATTTCAGATTATAGGCAGACTTTCTACTTAAAGAGCTATATTTCTGTTTTTGCCAAAACATCCATAAAAGGAGGAAAAAAAAGTGGAGATTTTCACACAGATGTGAATGTTCTACAAGCTGACAGATTAACCTTAATACTCAAAGTGGTAAGCAGAATCAAGTCTATCCAATCAGAATTTTCCACTTACTTTCTAGAAGCACAGTGAAATATACTGATTACATGGCTTTGCCAAGTCTTTTATCCCTTTTAATAAGGCCCGAAGTATTCAATATTTTCAGTCCAGTTCCAGAAATAAAACGATAACCATTATCATTTTTTAAAAGTTTCTATTTATCAAGGTTGTTGGGAAAAAAAAAAAAGAAAATATTCCCTAAAATATTTCAAGATGTAAGGTAGAAACATTAGAAAACCCAACTTTTTTTTTTGTTTGTTTTTGTTTAATCTCCAGCATTTGCAAAGCAATCACATGCTTCCCTGAGGCTTGCCATTATTTTGGAGCACTTGGAACATAACTCCAATGCAAGGACCTTTTCATGACAAAACCACTGGAACTTTTGTCAAAAACTCTCCAATGTCCAGAAGTAAACAGAGTGCATTTTTCTACTAAAATTGCTATAAGAGATAAAATACAGCTGAAAATTATAGAATGTATCCATTACTTACTAGAGCAAAATTACAAACATAGAAGTACTATACCTCAGAACTGTAAATTTTTGATCCATGCTATCAGGTATTGCTTAAAATATAGAGGTTGTCAAATGACCACTGATTAATATATGTTCTCAGTTAGTACTTTGGTAATCATATCAACAGACTTTATGGTGATTTCTTTAGGTAACTCTATTTATGGGTTTATTACAGTCTGTACACCGAGCTAACAGGATGTCCTTAACAGCCTATCAAGTTTATCTCAGTATTCACTACTTACCCACTAAATATTCTTATAATTTATGTCTAAGCAGTTTTAACCACTGTACATCATCATACATGATGAAAATATATCTTCTACTTCTGCTTTTAGCTTTACCTAAATTCATATAATTCAGGAACAGAAAAACTTTCAGAGCCAACATGACCTCCTCTGTAGTATTGCCATGGCACTTCTGGTAACTCTGAAATCAAGATACTTTTAACTGAATTATAACACTTCTGCCAGAAATATCTACAGAGAGAGTGAAAAATTTAATATATATGTTGGTAAAATATGCATTTCCTGCACTTCATTTCCAGCTTAATGTTTCCACCAGCAACTTCCAAATATTGGATTTTGTTTCTCTGCAGTATCAGACCTGCTCCCTTAAATCCAGAATGATGCTCTCTGATTTTTTTTTTTTTTTTTTTTAAAAACAACCCTCTTCTTTAAAGATTAGATGCCATTACAGCTTTCAGAAAGACTCTCCTGGACTGAAACGCCCAAAGTAACAGTCAATTTGAAGCCTTAAGAAAGTGAAAGCTGAGTTAAAACAAAGTAGCTTTAGCAGTCAGTCTGAGATTCTGAAACAAGCAGACTATGAACAATGCTCGATTTAGTTTCAATGAATAAAAATTTTTAGCTAAAATTTAGAAAAAAACAGATTGAAATTTAGGACTGCAGTAGCGACAGTCAGTGTGGAAAAAAACAATCAACTCCTACACCCCTGAAGAAACACTTTGGGGTTTGTTGCGGGGTGACTAGTGTGTCAGCAGCCTCAGAAGGAGATTTGCTTCTAAAACCACAAGGCAGTCTAGTTCCTGTTCTCCTGCTCAGCTATTTTATCACCAGTGAATCTGAGGGCAGATCCGCTACCTGAAGCTGTTCACACAGCAGTACTAGACAATTTATTGGAAGAAATCCTTCTGAGATGCTAATTAGGGTTTCTAAAGTGCACTGTCTTTGCCTGAAGGTGTTACATTAATATTTATATCAACACTGCATCTGCTTTACCTCAAATTTAAAGATATATGACTATTAAAATGTATATATTTCTCTCCTTAGTAGCATTCCAAATGGACTCTGTTGAGAATTTATATGTGGTAAAAATCAACCTGATGCTTGCTTCATAGCGATATAAAAAGCCAAGTCAGCTGTTCCTACACATTGCAAATCTTAAAAAAGTGAAAAAAGTCAATTCTTACAACCACTCGTTTGTAGTTCTCTAACTAAATAAGCTTGGGATTTCAAAAAAAATCCTACTCTAACATTTTTTTGATATTTAGAAACAAGTAATGTAAAAGAGTCCAAAGAAATTGAAATTTTAAATTAGCCTAATAAGAAGATATGATCTCTCCCTCACCATATTTCTTCAGAAGCTTTTAATTAAATCTCAAGAGAGAGATTACTCTAGGCAGCAGTGATATCAAAACGCCTGTCAAGGTGTCATTGGAAGAAACATATTCTTGAGAATTATATTCTTTAACCCAGGTGATGAGAATGAATCGAAGGGAGTACACTGCACCCGAACTGCAGCTGTGGCATAACCCAGTGGATGCCGGAGGGGCCAGACCCTGCAACCCAGCCACCCCAAATCAGGGAGAGATGGAGGAGGGTGCAGGCGGCAGCGCCACACCTCCTGCTGCGTGGCCCAGGCAGCGGGCGCTGAGCTCCCGGCTGCTCTGACTTTTGGGACTCTTCCACCTGGGCTCCTTCGAATGCGCTGCAGTCACAGCTTGGCCAAACTACACGAAATTGCTTTTTCTGCTTGTGCTACTTTTGGCTCTCTCAGCTACTTCTCAACTGATATGTGACAAACTATTAAAGTTGCTGTGGAAACTGTCATCAAAGCCACCACTGAACTCTGTGATTTGTATTAGGTTTTGCCTAGGTGCACCCCATAAATATAGGAGAAACTTTAATCTGCACTTCAGTCTGTAGTGAAAGTATGAAAATAGAACATTTTTTATTTTGAGAGGACCAAACAGTTTAAATGCCACCACCAGCAAAAATATGTACTTGCCATTTTGGTGTCATAGCTGCTGCTTGGAAAGTCCATAAGGAATGAAGAACTCGTTACTAGCGCATCTGCAGTACGTACAACCTACTGTTTAACCTGTTCCGAATTCCAGGGGAGTTCACGCACAGCTTGAAGAGAGGAACAACGGGGTCTTTCTGCTTTGTCAGCTGTAATCAAGCAAGCAAACCAATCCCTCCCCTCCAAAGCCAAACATGAACCAAAAGAACATCCTGCTGCTGAATAAGGCAAAAAACCTTTTAGTTTCCTCAGAAAATGCAGAGGCTTTAGTTCTTAATAGGACGCAGCATGAACAATATCTTGTAAATGTCTATTTAATTAATATACCTTTGCTCTGAGTAACTTGAAAAAAATTGTTTAAAAGAAGGAACATGGAAAAAAGTTAAATTTCAACTCATTTCTTTGCAATAAAACAATTATTTTCATTCACAGCAATAGCTACTGTAGGATTCTTCTGGTGGGAAAAAAACTCACTGGGAATTAACTTTAGAAAAGCAATCAGATCCTGCTGGGTAGCTAAATGAATCAACCTGTCTAAACTATTCTTTTTACTTGAAATATATCTGCATTCCAGCATCTTGAAACTATTGTGAAAACACACACACACAAAGTAAAATTAATCCCCAGGGGACTGTAATGGTCGCTGTTAATAATACTCATCTGAACTTAAGGCCTCAAGTGTTGAATATCTGTCAAATAAAAAAGAGAGACAGGCAGCAGGGAAAGGACAAAACAAGGGGAGCATTTTCAGCTCCAACAGGTACAACTTGTAAATGGGAAATAGGTTGTTAGAAAAATAAATTATTTCCTGCCCTCCTCTAATTTTTCACAATCTGTGTGGCACAGCCTTCACCATTGACACAATTGACATAGTCTTTGCATCTGCATTCATTTACCATGACCTAGTGGGTAAACTAATCCCCGTCTCTCTAATAGCTTAATGCCAGAAGCACTTCACATAATGTAAAACATCCCAACCTTCCCAACCCTACTTCAAATTAAAAGGAGAAAAAAACAATTGGAGTAATGACTTGCCTAATAACAACAAAAAGGTGGTTATGTAGAGAACAAACCTTTATGAAAGCTCCTTCTTGTTTCTAAACTTCTGTTTAAAATAAGACCATGCCTAGCTCCAAAGCAATCCTCTAAGGGATATTCGCAAGAAAGGTAATTTCTCCCCAGTGCATCATAATTCCTTCAGTAACATTACATTTAACAATAAATCCAGTGACTGCCAGTGACTGCCACAGCATGATCATGTTTTGGAATGTTTCTGTGTTGTCACTGAACTTAATGAAATCTTAAAATATACCAAGCATAAAATAAAGCAACATGTTTCATACCTGGCATGCCATTAGCACAGATGACCCAGTGCAAAACCAACTGTTTTCACCAGTATATGTTTTGTTCGCTGTGGGACAGGGACGCTGCAGGTGAAGTACAAGCCCCAGCCAATACGCAAGCAAATGAGACATCCTCAGCAGCTACCTAAGACTACAAGGCAGGCATATGTAGTTAGTTTGTGAGTGTTATTGGGATGATGACAGAAAGCTGGAGATTATCAGTGTATATATCAATACACTTATTCTGTATTACGTGAATAGGAAGCAACTTATTAAACCAGAGAGGAAATATGATTCTCAAAATCACTTGCCATATGCTTTCACAGACCTATCAACTGAGCCCAAAATGCATGGCAAGCTTTCTCTTTGCGGTGCAGACTATGTATGTGCCCACAATTGTTTACATGATGAGGAAAATTAAACTTAGACCCTGGACTTGGTGCAAACTGTGTGCTCCTTTGAGCAAAGTCACTTCCTTATTTATTTGTACAATGCCTAGGAAAATAGGTACTAAATATCGCTGAGGCCTCTGGATATTACTGCAGTATAAACAAAGTAATAATGATAACAAGCAAGTAAGTCTTCGAGTGAGGTGAGTGAGCAAGGCCTTTGTACTGCAAGTGGACGTACTAAACAATTCTGCCCGAACAGAAGGATAGAAAAAAAATAGTTCATCATTTTTCAGCATGTCTTCTGCTTATTTTGCAAGTATGCAGTAAGCTTTAAGTGTCTGCATATAGTTTCTGTGCCTTAGGGGAAACCAAATTGCTCTTTACATCTTCCATGATAGACTCGGCACAATCTGACAGTTCAGCTGTGTGTTAAACAGGTGTAAAAGGCAAAATTAAGCCTCTGTCCAGTTCTTTCCCACTTTCAGCAGGGAGACAGCCAGGGGCCAAGCCCCAAATCCTCCACAAAAGCATATTCTAGAAATCATGAAGGCTGGTTATGGCAGAAAAGACAGCTTGTGTTCCTTTATTCCAATGCATGTCTGTGCAAAGCAAGACATCTTGCATGAAGGCTTTAGGACCGCTCAAAGACAAGAGATGAATGGTAATGTTTGTTCAGAAGGCAGGTCTACTGTGGAAAAATCGGATGTGCTGTTGTCAATGAACTTTCACACATTTGGATTGGAACAATCCAAAGCAACAATATTTTTATAGCAGATCTGCAAACAGCACTAACATAAGCCTTCTATTTTCCATTTCCTGCATGTCAGTGGACCCCATAGACAGACTTATACCTGCACTGAAATCTGAACTACTAAAAAACAATAATTATGATTTCTGATATAGCCCAAAAAGCTCTCCAGCAATCACATTTTCACCTAAGCACACAAATCCTTTCCCCATGCAGTTACAGTTTTCCTAAAAATAGAATAAAGAATGCAGTGTGCCATTATTATAAACCCTGTACACAGTAAGTCTTAGCCATAACAATGGTGGAACATAGTCAGTAGAGCTAACCAAGAATATGATCAGCATAAACTTATCAAGCTGCATGTCAAAAAGTCACATGGGTTAGCCAGGAATTGTGAGCTGAGACTTCCTACAGTGCATGTGTAACTTTTAACCATAAAGTGTGAACATAACACACAGTTCTCCTTACTTCAGAATGTTAATATACAAAATGTCAAAAGGGAAAACAGAAAAAGTCAAAATTTCATTCCCCATGAGCTAAATAATCATTTTTTCACCAAACAAAAGAATACATAATATTTGAAAATCTGGATCAATGATATACTATAAGATACTAAGTACATCAGGCAGGATAAAGCCACCTTGTTACCGTATCTCTGGATGTAATTAAGGCTGTCATGGTCTGAATGAGCATGTCTTGATCAAAGCTTAGCAAAACAACGCCAGCTTTTTAAGCAGGAAGAGATAGATGTTTTATGAAATACAAGAAGACAGGCTAAAAGATATTCCACAAGATGAAAATAGATTTTTCATGAAGGCTAATTTTAACCTATTTCTGCAATGAACTAGGTCACCCACTGCAAACATGCAGAAGCTGAAATTTTTATAATTTTTACAGTTGACATGCAAAAAATCATTTGAAAACAAGCATAAAGATCTGCCCAGTCTGTGGAAAAGAAAACTGCAGATCAAATGCAGATTTTAACAGGCAAGAGAAGGAAGCAGAACTTTAATAATGCATTTACATCACTGCAGGATTTTAGATTTTTTCATGATGCTCAGTTAAGGCTGATTCTGAAGCCCACTGAAAGTAATGGAAAAACAACAGTGGGCTTTGGATCAAGTTCTTACAGAACACACAACCCCTCCCAGAAATTTGGGGTTGTGCGATTTGTTTTGGTTTTGTTGGATTTTTTTTTATACCTTTTTTAATATTCAGCATGGGTATAAGACAATGTTACCTCAGCTGCACTGCAACACTACTAGATATTCTGCATATCTTCCATATATGAAAACTGTACAAGAAAAGCAACAGAAAACATTTTGGTTTAATCTTAAGTCAAACCTTTGGTACCCTGACAATAATGTCTTTATATATTGTCAGCTCCATCAGACAGGGACATTTCTACATCGATGTTCACGTGTTTTGAACAGTATTCTGATGCAAGATCTCTAAGAACAACTTCAATATAAAATTTTAAATATGTTAAGTACCTTTAAATCAGTGAATATATGTTTTGCTGATTTACTTCTGAGAATGCTTGCATACTTCCACTTCATTTAAATGGTTTCACTGAATGTTTAATTGTTTATTAAATCCTAATGAGTATAAAGGTTTCTTATCAAAAACATTCCAGTTATGGCATGACACACTTAAAGCACATTACAACTGCTGTAACTATACTTTTTCCCTTCAAAATACGTTGTTCAACACATTTTATCATTTCCTAACACAGAGTCTGCTTCCCAAGCAATGCACTTTGTGTTTGAGTAGAGACTGCCAGAGCATCAGACCCATAAAACCAGGACCCTCTGGGATCTGGATGGCAGGAAAACACAAACGGCCAAGGCCACAAGGACCGAGTGGCTGTGCAGCAGGTCCACAGCCTGGGGGTCCTTGCCAGGTCCACCCTCACATCTGGGTCAGGTCTTCAAGCCAAGTGCTGGGGCCAGAGTTTCATGACAGCAGCAGCAAGGGGTAATTATTAATTTTTCTTATGCATTATTAAGGGCCAATCGCTTGTTCTGCTTTGTCTTCGTTATAAAAGAATAATACTTATGAATGCCACTTAAACCCTTTCCAAATTAATCAACCAAATAAGCCCAGTTTTACTTGGGCAGCTCAGCAGATTGTGCCCCCTTTGGTATCTTTTGCAGGTGACCAGCTGGTCCACCTGGCTCTCCAAGGGCACTGCTGGGCCTGCACTTTGTCCTGCTTTTTCAGGAGCCAGCTGGTAGGCCTCTGCAAATTCCCGCAAAGCATAGGGGCTTGGCAGCAGCTCCCGCACAGGGCCAGGCATGCTGTAGCAGACCCCGGCAGTCCCCAACTGCTTTAAATTCTTAACCAGCCTGAAGCACCAACTGCTGCGGAATGCCAGAGGGGTGGTTGTTGCAATGCCTCTCCTCAAGGAAGCTCACCACAGTGATTAAACAAATGAGGAGAATGCTGGCTCTCTCTTTAGCAATACTATCAAAATCAAAATATTCAGCTGGTTCAGACTCAAGTGTTATCTGAAGATTCAGTGTAGGAGGGAAGGGGGAGGTCTTATTTTATCAATACTGGTTCACCCACAATGAAACACGATTAAGATTTGACATATGCTCTTTTATTTGTGCATGATTTATCTACAGAAACAGATTAATGTGTTGGCAGCACAGCACCCATCAACAGCACTGAAAAAACCCACAGTACCGTATCAGCCTCCAGGCATAGCCGGGCAAGCCATGGATTTGTGAGAAAGAATCAAGTCTGTCAAAACAGGCAAAAGAAATTCTATCCTTGGACCCATTAGCAAGCTGACATTATCCACAGTTATTTTTGTTAACTGAAAATAAGTTTAGGTAGTCATCTAAGAAAGGAGTACAGTTCAGCTTTGTGGAAAAGCACAAATGAATTACAATGTTGCAAATATTCTAGTATCTGTCTTGTTGGCTGGTCACAGTGCACATTTTTATCCAGTTACTAAAACAGTTGCCATTTAAGCACATCTCCTTGAGCTCTCTGGGCATGACACACAACCTGATTTTCTGCCCTAATGAAAAGGATTCAATGGGACAACGGGTGCATTCAGGGGTTTCAGATGTCAGGATGACAAAATCATTCGCTGGTCCCAAAGGCGAGGGCCAGCATTACTGCTGGAGAAATTTCCTGAGTGCTAGCACCTGCTCTGCAGCGTGGCAGCTTGGAAAGGAAAAAAAGCAGCATTTGATTAGACACATTCTGTTACGTCCTATCTCTTTATGACAACTGTACATCAACAGTTTTGATATGTTTCTTTTGTGCTTATTAACTAAGGAACTTAATGTTTTCAGTGCAATATTGTGACTGGTAAGGTTTGCTCCCCCCATCCCCCACACTGGCTATTTGGAGTTCCCAACTGGGAAGTGAGCTTGGTCATTTAATCTGCATCCTACTTGCACCAGAAGGATTCCTCAGCTTGGGAATACTATTCCAGTAATTCATAGCTGCTAACTATACATCAAATCATGATGAAGTTAGGCATATTTAGGTGATTTTTCCATTCATCAATGTCTACCTTCATTTATTAAGAATGTAGTAAAACTCCACATGCAAAACACTTAATCCTAAAACTGGTGAAACACTAAGACATTCATGGCAGATGGTAAAAGCAGTTAAGCTTATGATGTAAAGAACTTGTTTCCCCCAATTACAGCTGGATACAATAACAGTTTCAGTAATCCTAGCTGTCTATTCGTAACAACCTCGACTTTCACCCTTCAGTCCTTCTAGATGAAGTCAAGTCACAGGGTAAATCATCCAAGCTATAGGAGCTCACACAGTGACCAGTACAAATCTGGCCCTAATGACAGTCTTCATACTTAGTTCTCCCAATGCCCTGGAGCCTGCAGTTCTTTGCCTCCCTTACTGTCATTTCAGTCACACCTTCAAAGCCAAGGCTTGGTTTTGGAGGGGCAACTTTTTTTTAAGCCCAACTTTCATAAGCTTCTGCACTCCAAGATATATACGCTAGCTCAACAGTATTATGAGCACATCTCCACCAGCTCTAAAAGGGTCACCTTCATGCTCCTTCATTTTATGTCTAAAGGAACAGTCCCAATTTGTCTAACTACAAACTACATGTCTATTTGACTAGATAGGTGTGTCTACTAGCAAAAGTACAAACACTACTTGATACACTTATTACTATCCCCTTCCATTAATTGTACCTATTGATGGATCCTCACACTCTTTTAAAAGTTAACAAGGTTTTATACAGTTGTTTTGCAGCACATGAATCATGTTAAGATTAGCAAAGACTCCTGACACTTGCGTCCCTTTTGAGTAAAAACTCTGGCTGACTGCTAAGTAACAACTAGCAATTCATTTGACTGAAATGTCTATGCTAGGAAAAAAAAAGACTGGAGATCATGAAAGGGCCAAATGCTATGTAGGTAATCCAGATGCTTATATGATACAATGAGAATATATGAGAAAAATTGCTTGATCTGTGTCCGACTATAGCACTGCTTCAGCTCTCTGCTGTTCTTGTTGGCTTACACAATAGACAGTTCTATAAAAACCAGACTAATTTTAATAGGATTAAAAACTTAGAAGTAATTCTATTAAATACTTAAATAAGCCTCATAAATAGCAAATGACATCAAGAAAAGTAACTGTGATCTTCAAAAACAATCCTCATTTTCCTAACAAAAAGAAAATCAAAATAAAAGGACTTTCCAAAGACAGTGGTAGAACTCCCATAGTTCTTCACAATCGCAACAGCAGTTTGGATATTACTGTTCTTTAGGATTATCTTTCCACAGAAGACTCCAGGTCTGTCTACCTTACTATACAACATTACTACAATTTTATAGCACTTGGATATATAAATACTGATTTATGAGTCTAGGCTTGCAGTAAAGTCTGCCAAAGCTTCAAAAAGTGAATTAGCCAAAGAAAGACTGGCCAGTGCTACCTAAAACATAAATAATCTCCTTTCTATTGCATTTGAGGGCCTGACTGTCTTTAATGGTACGTAGGTTTTTATATTTCTTCTTTATAAGCAGAGGCAGAATTACAATAATTTAAGAAATCATGAGACAAGACTCTCAAAAGCATACATAGATTTAAAAATCACAAGATAAGATATATGCATGAATTTGAAGTTACATTTAATTGCCTCTCTGTGAGGGATTTTTATGTCTATGTATATATATCCTAATCTCTTGAACGCATACTTGATGAGAAAGGTTAAAATCACTACACTTCAGGCACAGGGAAAAGTCAGACATGTAAAAACCTGAGATGAATGGGGAAAGCCACAAACCAAATGGGATGCCAAACACCACCTCGGCTCAAAGCCCATCAGCATGGCATACAAACCAACAATTCACCCTTCCCATCACTAAAAGCCAGTGTCTACACAACATACTTGCAGTCATTTCCAGCTGCAAATTAAGTCTCAGAATCTTCCAAGTCCCTTTCCCCCAACGTACTGCATTGCAAAGACATGTGAGGAGCGCTACAATACGTAGAGTTTAGAATGTGCTATGAAAACCTAGTCCTATTTCTCCTTTCCTAGTGGATTAAATTCTTGTGTTGCTCTACACTGAGTGGATCTGCAAATGGCTTTCTTACCTATGAATATTTGGAGATCGGTCCATGTAAACACTTGGTGAGATTAATAGATTTCAGTGATAATTCCAGAAATTGAATCTCAACAGTTTTGATTAGTATCTTCAGGTTTTCTGACCATCTTGTTCAAAATTTCAGGCTTTCCAGCAGCGTCTTAGCTAAATCTGTCTGTCTCAACAGACGCAATGGAAATATTGAAAGAAGAGTGGAAATGGAAGAAGAGTTCTTAAATATTTTAGCATTTGAAGAGTTAATGTTGCTGACAGTTTTATGAATGCAGAGATCTCCTGCATCTAGATCCCAAAAGCCTAGAATACCATCAGGGTCTATTTCATGAGAGCTTGAAACTATATTCAAAATGTTTGTAATGGAGAAAGGCCAGTAAAAATGCTTTTGGTATGAAAAACGTAGCTGCTAACATATTCACAGATTATTAGCTATTACTCACACTGGCTTTTGTGTTAGCTGCAGAATAGTGATCAAGGGTAATGGGTCAAAGTGATTTTGAGGCATTTTAAGGTAACTGAGATTTTTATGATGGTTGCTATATAGAATATTTTGATTTGATGTTATATATTCCATGCAGCTGTTTTGAATTACACTTTCCAGAATAAGAAGCATGTATGCCACCACTTTTAATTTATAGCAACACATTTGTTCCACAGTCACAGAATCCCATAAAAAATGTGTAAAAGGGAAGAAAAATATCCTGTGGCTAATTTGGGGGGCACAATATAGAAGTCCAGCATCATTTGCATTAACTGGATGGTTCAGCTGGACCCATAACTCAGAAGAGAACATGAGAACTCACTGCAGGTATATTGAGTATCTGAACTGCAGATTTGCTTCAACTTCTTATTGTCAAGCAAAGTCTTAAAACATAGAAGAATGTTAATTAGCATGGGAAAACAACTGAGAGAAAATACACTTTCTATTATTAATTAGGCAGAATATGTATGTTGTGACAAATGCTTCCTATGCAGCCTACTCATCAGTGACACATTTATTGGGGTATAACTTGTCAGGAGACTGCTTTCATACCATGAATCATATTTGGTGTCAAAAGGCCTCTTCAAAGATGAAGGGTATAAAGATATCTCCTCTTTCTAGTGTCCCTGTTGTGTTCACCACTGTAATTAGACAGACTTTTAGCGAAATGCTCTGTATGAGTGCAGTTAGATATTTTTTCCTCCATTTTCTGCTTGAATATGAGTGGACACAGAACCAATTATCTTTCAGAACATGGCTCTTGCAAGGAAGTGGAAGTTTTCGCTATGTTTGACAACTTCTGAAGACAGTGAATTGTCTTTATACAAAGCAGTGGGAGAAGGAGAATGGCTTTTAACTAATGAAAAAGCCCTGGAAGCCAACTGGCTTCATTTCTTTAAGTACAGAAGATTATGACACTGAACCGAAATACCTGGGAAAAGCATTAGGAAAAGGAGAAAGTAGGAGAGGGAGAAAAAGATCAGAAAACAGAGGGCTCACAGATTTGAGCATCTTCAGCTTCACAATAAAGACAAAAGAATATCAGTTGTTAAAGTGTTTGCAAATCATTTCTGAGAAGGGTTTCTGCAGAGGTAGAGCAGCTGGCACACGGGGAAAAGGGTGATCCAAATGGTGAAAAAGATAGCTTGGAAGACAACTTCAAATTGATGTAAGCAGCTGTCATGGTAAGCAATTCGCAGGACAAAAGAAATCCAGAAACAAGCCCCCAGCCACATGTCTGTGAGTACTTTCCCTTTAAAAACAGAGGAAATGCCATCAAAAAGTGTCCACCTAACTCCAATAACCTGTCCCTGCTAATATCAGATATTCCATAGGAGGGTATAGGAATCCCAAAAAGGATGCAACATGTCAACACTGCACACTACTGTGGCCTTAATTTGATCTCTGATTGACATATGATGAAATCCTAAAATATGTCCTTTAATATTTCTTCAAAAATATTTCATTATAATTCAGGATTTTCTTATTACATATATAATTTTATATCTCATTAAGTGTAATGCCACTTCACAGCTTAATTACACATTCTGTAAAATGAAAATTGTTTCTATCAGTATAAAGTCTCCCATTTTTTTCATTTAATTGAATCAAACAGCTCCCCCTTTTCCTGCCATGTGCCACAAGAACAGAAGTTTTAAGTCCTTCATTTTCTTCTTCCCATACTTTTTCATAATTTCCTTTCAAAGGTAAAAATTACAACATTTCCATTGCCAGTGTAACTGTTTGGGTCACATGTCCCTACCCTCCATTTCTTCTCTCTGTCAGTAGTGTGCTATCTGAAGAGCCTAAAAAATCCTAGCCCTTCTGAGTGGAGTATTCACATTCATTCACTATTTTTACTGGCAACCCCCTGCTAGGCAATTGAAAATGAAAGAGGGTAGAGACTTCTTCCCCTACACAGGGGGGGCTAGTGCACAGACTGTACAGTTGGCTAGTGCTAGCATTTACCCCTATAGATGCCATTTGCCTAAATAAGAAGAGTTCTAATGATATCTGCGAGGAGAGCTATGTTGAACAGACCATTCAATGCATTTTCAAAAACTGCATCAAGGATTTCTAGAAATTGCACTGCACAGTACTGTCACAACCAATAGTTACTGATTTAAGATCTGCCATCCAAGGAGGGTTGATAAGTAATCATTTCACAAGCCTGTGTGATAACCTACAGAGAGATTAGCTACCTTTTAATTAAGCACAGCTCCAATTACAAGAGTTACTCTGTAAGAAAGTATGTCAGTATAGCAGTGGATTAAAGAGGTAGGCTATAAAACTTCTACACATTGCTTTGATAATTGCTGAAAAAATATAATTCAAGAAAGTAACATTGAAATAAACTAGTTTTCTTCATGTTTATTATGTAACCCAATTTATAGTGCTCCAGTTTTTTGCAGGAAGCTAATGATACAATAATGGAGAAAAGATCAAATATTCCAAATATGCGTAGCTTGATTTAGCAGAGCTTATACTGCACAGTGAGATTACAATTTAACTGCCCTGGTTTACTAACATTCTATTCCTTGCATGAAATGAGAATTTGATTATAAACTTCTGGAAATGCTTTGTTTGCAAGTTGCTTGGAGAAAACAAAACCAAAGAGGTGCCAAGTCACCTGACTGTTGAAAAAGGCTACGTACAGATTCAAAACAAAAGTAGGACAGGTTAAGGCATGGATATAATAGGAAGTGTCATCTATTACAGTATTACAAAAAATGTGCATGTCTGAAAAAATTACATAATAGAAGTTCGATATGTTATGTGTTAAGATAACACATTGGAGTTAAAAAAAGAAAAAGAAAAGAAAGAACAAGAAAAAGGAAAGAAACCAAATACACTAGTAGTCACCATTTAGAATATCCAATCTAACCTATCCTGGGATAGCATCACACAGCAAATTACCTAAAAAGCCCACCAACTACCGCACTACAGCAGGACAAAAGGATAGTCCTAAAAACATCAGTGAAACTTTCCCCCCCTTCATGTACCTCATTATGGAAATCATTCAGAAAAGCATTAAGAAATATGTTAACAAATTGGCAAGATCCTTTTGGCAGAGGCAAGCGATTGCACTCATGCAGGAAAGGCCTCACATGCACCCAGGCCTCTCTGACCAACCCAGGCCACTGACTCATGGGACCAGCATCTCATTCGAGTTCGTGAGCAAAGAGGTGGCAAGCGGTGGAGCCTCCCATGCTGCAGCTGGCATCAAATCAAACAGAAACCCTAAAGAAAGGGACACCTTTAACTAACAGCCACGGAGCTACTACAAAACGCAGCATTCACAGGAAGGCATCAATCTGCACTTTATGCCAAGATCACACAATGTCCTTCTTGAGAGCTTCCCTCACAGGACAGAGAAAGCATTGGGAACACAGAACCATGTTCTCCATCCACCCCTCCGCGCCCTCCCCTTTCACAGCTCACTAAAGCAGCTCAGCGGTTTATAAGAATGAATAGGATAAAGCCGAGTTCGGTTTGAAAGGCTTGCAGCCGAGATGCGAGAGCATAAGGGGATGCCACAAAGCAGCAGAAAAGGCCCAAACACAGAGCATCAGCAGCAGACGAACTGGGGAAAAGAAAAGTTTGCGCTGGGTAAGAGTCAGACTACCGTGAATAGATATTTGCCAACTGACTAATATGCTCAGATAACATGGGTTGCCACATTTTGCATATTCTTTTTAACACTAAGTGCACAGCCTGTAATGTTCACGCTATACGTTTGCTAAAGGTGTCTGCCGAAATTGAATAAAACCAGCTTTTTAGACCTTAAAAAGCAGCCGTCCATGAGTTACTGACAGCAGGGAAAGTGCTGCCCTGCCTCGGGCCTGCGCTCCCTTGCAGGGTACAAGGCACCAGCGCACCGGTCCCACAGGCTTCGCAGAGGGGTGTCATGGGAAGCTCTGCAAATACCAATGCAGAACAGCACCTCGGAGGCAGAACGTGCCTGAGTGAGTCTCCATCCACTCTTTCACATATCCCAAATGGCAGCCCAGCCTGTGTTTGTCCTTTGAGCAGGAGCAACTACTTAGCTCTAAATAAAAAGTCAGATCAGTATGTTACTTAAAGAGTGACTGAATACGGCAAATTAGAAACTGCATTTGAAGTACCAAATTTAAGAAATCTTTTGAAGTGTAATACACACATGAAAAAGGTTTATTAATACATTAAACATAGATGGTTTCTGCCTGCCAAGGCCTAGTAGATATCACCAGTTCCAGTGCAGTGACACTAACCTCCCCCCAATTGTACAGTCCTGCAATTAAAACAGGAAATTTATCCTCAGATTTTCTTCACTATCACTACTAATGCAATGGGTCATTAACTTTAATAACATGAATGTGTTACACTAGCCCATTCGGAGTAACTAGTGTACAAGAGAATATTTAAGAGCACACTTCGCACAGTAGTAACCAGTGCATAATGGACCTTTAAAAAGCCCTATGCCCTATATAGACTACAAACTCCCCACTACCTAATGGCACTTAGGCACACTACAAGAAGGCAGCAGTATATCCAGCTCACCCACAGGACCATGTAATCTTAGATCAAGGGAAGCACCATTGAATGACTGCACCAAAGGGTGTTTTGCTATTTTAATGCCCTAAAAGCAAGCTCGCAGAGCCACTAAGGACTTTTTTTTAGTGGTAACAGAAGGGTATACCAAAATTATTTACATTTCCTCAAACTACCTCTAGATTGGTAATGCATAAATCCAGGTCATTGCGCAGTATTTTATTTTCTACTTATATGAGAACCACTATAGCATACACTTTCTCCTAGTTTTTCTATTAAATAACTCATTCTTATGTGTTTTTGTAGTACTTCAACACAAAGTTAAATTGACTAATAGGATTTCCTGTACTAAATCACACTATTTATACATCAAGTCCAATGTCTTGCCTCCAGCAACAGCCAGCATTTGGCATTCAGTGATTTAGAAGGAAACTAAGAAACAAATACCATTCCTCAGCAATTGCTTTAGTTTTGTCCATGAGGGAAGTGTTTCCCGCCTCCTGAAGCAGTCATTTTGTTCCTAGAGCTCCGTAAATCTGTTTGTGCCAAACTTCATTCAAGACGAGCATGTCACAACCTTGCTAACACAAACCCAGGGAATGTTTCTGGTCGCTATCCAGCGCAGACCCATATTTCAAAACGTGTACCTGTCAGCATCATCCTACCCGAACACGAAGGCCTCTCTGCTTCATATTCATTTCCTGAAAACAAGTTTCTTGCACAGGCCTCCCCGTCCCCCTCTTGAGGTCACCTTTCCTCTTTCCCAAGCACCAAGTTGATGAAAAATTACACTTCTCCTGAATCGCTTCTTCCAGTCCCTCTGGACGTCTGGGAATAGGGAAGAATACCCCAAGCACTTGCACCCAGAGCAAATTAAATCAATAAATTCATGAAAATTAAACACTTCTCACTGCCAGTGTCTCTTGTTCATCTTGGAAGAGCGGGTGCAGCATAGGTGCCCTGCTTCCATCTCCAGTAAATAAAGACCAGGAAAATTCATCTGCTTTTTCTCCAGTGGTATAATTGCTTCCCCCATGCCCAGAGGAGTCAGGCATATGAGAACAGGACATAAGGGAAATGCCTGGGGTCAGAGAGAAGCTATCAGAAGCAAATGTATCACATATAATCACTTTCACAAACTGACTAGCATTACCTAAATATTATTTTCATGCTACTATTTCTACCATTAATCTGTTCTAGGACTGAGGAGTGGAAATGTTCTAGTTCCTATCGCGTGTTGTTTACAGCTAAGGTTTTGCCCATTCATTTTTCTATCAGTTTAAGCAGCTCCTTTCTTTTCCTGAAGTTTACGTCCTATCTCTTGATATACACAGCAATTTCTTGGAGTTTTTTTCTACCTGGGCCAAGGTCTTCTACTCTTCTGTATATGGACATAGTTCAGTGATTCTAGCAGCTCCTCTCTGCACTCCTTTCAGCCAAAATTCATCATCTTGGTGTTCATGAGCTAGCAGAATTGCGCGTGCATGGCCTACCTGCGCCTTACACAGCTGCGCTTGATATTTCCTATTCTTACCTCTTTCAGTGCACCCAAACATCCCAGGCGCCAGATTGTTCACCAGGTGACACTGGCAGCTCAAAGACACTGTATAAACCATGCGGTTTCCTTATCATCACTGAGTAGTACCATTTCCATTTAGTCCTTATAAAAGCAAAGTATCCATTAACTTCAAAGTGATTTTTTCCCTTTTGTAAAACTAAGTAACAACTGCAGATCTTCAAGTTAACTTTCACAATTTATTCAGCTTAGATCAATTCACTCCTGTTGTTCTGCAGATGACAATTGTTCCTCTCCCTTATAAGTCACTGCTTGTCTGTCTTTCCCTGCAGAGGAGCATTAAAATACAGCTATATATGTCAACATTAATTACTCCAGACCTGTAATTGATGGAGCTTTCAGCATTTTAAAAATTTGTTTCCCATGCCTTCATAGATCCAGTGATACACCTTCAATTGGCAGAAAGATATGTGGCGAAACTCCTTTTTTCCCTTCTCATATGCTGCATGCTAAACTACAGTTACCTATAAATTCAGCAGCATTAATCATGTCTTCATTCCATTGACTTATATCTATATGTTATAAAGAATATATTATAAAAGGGACTCTTGAAAGCAAACTCTTTCTATAGCTATGGCATACTGCCAACAGTGGTGTTATAATTCTTAACAAAATGTAAGAAAGAAAAGATACTAGTCTTTCATGACCCCAAAGTGGTGGCAGGAAAGGTGTACAAATGGATTTTACATAAAGTAAAAATGTTTAAGAAGAAAAAGGTACTGTTCTAATATGCAAACTAAATGTAAAACAAGCAGCAGATTAAAAGGGAGATAAAAGGAAATGTTAAATACTTCAGCTTAAGGAAAAATTTTAAGTAATTTAGACATCAGAAGATATTTTTAATACATATAGAGTCTGAGTATATAAGCTCTTCCATAATCCAATAACTACATTAAAAGCTATCATTGGTCATGGGAAGAAAAAAAAAAAGAAAACATTTAGCTAGATGTTAATATCTCTCCTTAACTCTCTATATGTAGGATATACGTTCAAAACAGCAGCCAGTTTCTTATCCTTCTAAAAATCAAAAAACATAATTATTCCTCAGTTACTATGTTGAAAAGAGTATTGATATTAATCACCAGAAAATCTTTCCATGGTTAAGTTATAGAAAAGTTATATTAATTCATTTTGATGGATTCTTGAGTTATTCTCCATCAAATTTAGAGGAAAGCAAAACTTCTGAAGATTAATCTTTATATTACCTAGAGACTGAAATATGCTTTCATATTTCAAACACTCTGAAAGAATATAAAAGAAGATACTATTATTTAAACAATACCTGTCTAAAACTTATTGACATTTATAAGTCTACTGAAGCAAATAGAAGGATCACATTAGCAGATTCCCAGTGCAGAACTAGGGCTGATAATTAACTCATTTCTTAGACTTTTCATAAGAGCATTTCACAACTAAGATGGCAGCCAAATACAAGCTTAAAAATACCAGCCATTAGGAATCTTGATGCCTTCTTTCAAGTCACTTATTTCTGTGCTATCACCACATTAATTCTGGTCCAGTTCAAAAAGGCTGCAATTTCTACTCAAATAGAAAAGGCCATTAAGGACTTGGGGGGGGGGGGGTTGTTTGCTTGCTTGCTTTTCTTTTTTTGTTTTCCCCCCTAAAATGGCCCATATGTGGTATATCAAACTGACACTGCAGGTATTTTTGTTGTGTTAAATACCTTCCAAAAGACAAAATAAATTAAAATCATTATTAGTATTTAAAAATTTAAAAAAAGCCTAAAAGCCCTTAGAGTGAAACAGCTTACAGAGTTCAGAAGACCACCAAGGTCTTTCTATTCTGTTGATTAATCAAAACTTCAGCAAATACAGTAAATCAAAAGACTTATTTCAATAGATCTTTTATCTCAGTATCTTTATCTCAGTGTCTTTAGCGATGTCTTATTAATGAGATACATACATGGGTGTATTACTTATGCTGTCATCCCATCTAAAAGCCCTAATTATGGACTGTTTGATGTTATGCAGAAAATAAATGATCCCTGGCTTCAACCAGATGAAAATGGAAGTTTAAAGCAAGATAAAACCAACAAAGACACAGGCTGAATTTCTAAAACTGTTACAGCATACCAACAAATGTACAATAGCCAAGGTTTTTGTAGACATCACGGAAAAAGAGTTTCAGAGTTAGACAGTATTATGCAGGTCATTCTGGAAAAAAAATATTTGAATATTTAGTAAGTGGTGAGAAATGCTGAGCCAGTTGGAAGCGGGTCAGTTGTCTACTAATGAGTGAGAGAGGATGACCAGCTTGAAAATGGGGAAATCTGGATTTAAGGGGTAACAGGGTAATACAAAGGAAGAGGAGACATGGTTAAAGTACAGGGTAGGAAAATGATCTATTCATTTGGCCTTGATTCGAGACTGCAAGTGCTGGAGTTTGTGCAAAGGACAGAGAGAGAGAACAAGAAAGAAGTGTGTGCTAGGTGTCAAGGTAAAAAGGGGCAGGGGACTGAGTGCAAAGAAAACCTGCAAGCAGCATTTTTCAGAAAGTGAAAAAAGAGTAATGGTGGAAGAGAGGCGACTTTGATCACTTCCAGAAATGAAGGCATTTGGTGTCCTCTTTAACATGAGTTGAGTTTCTCTGCTCCCATTCTGTGACCCAAATATATTCAGCCTGTAATTGCTAAATTGACATAGCCAACACAGCCTCCCAAATATTAAAAGCAATAGGTATTATCGGAGAAAAGGGAAGGACAGGGCACACAAACAGATACACAAACAGGCTTTACATATTTCATAGCATTTAGTCATTATTCCCACACCATTCATTTGTTATGTTTGGCTTACAGTGGTAAACATATAAAAACTAACGGGTCCTGAGCAGCTGGAAGAGTCTAAATCAGCAGACCCACAGTAAAAACATGATCCAGAATGAATAAGTAATTGAAACTGAGCCTTCACATCAACATTTTAAGAATGGGAGGGGGTTGGTTGGGTGGCGGGGCGGGGGGAGGGGGGCTTTTGTTTGATTGGGTTTTTAGAAAATAGTAATGGCTAAAAGCTCGGTGTATCAAAGTACTAAAAATAGCCAATCTTCTCCCTCCCAACCCAATCAGTGTGCAAGGTAACGATAGCTGCAGACATAGCCTAACATAAGCCTTGCAATATTTTCAAGCTATCTAACATGCTCCTGCAGACTTCCCAAGTTTCTCTAAAATTTGAACTGAGTAACCAGCTTCTGAAAACAAACCAAAAGACGCAATACCAAAGATTTGACAAAGCTGATTTTAAACTGCAGTTATTCTGTAAAAAAAAAAAAGTCACTTTAAAATGGCACTGTGGAGTGCTATGGTTTTCTCATTAACTTTCATATCACATGCAGTCACTTACAAATAGAAGTATATTTAACATTTATTTCTGCAAATAAAACAGTGTTAAAGTTATCCAGCCTTCTACAAAGCAGGTAAACTAATGCAAGCAAAACTGTTGAAGATGCTCAGGACAGAACAGAAGCTGATTTATCCCTTTCTAGATGTGTGAAACTGTGGATTTAGAAGGATTTAGAGGTGATGAAACCTTATAGATCTCTCTAAAGCTGGCTGATCAGGTAAACATAAACCACAGACACATCTATTGAACCAGCTATATCACTCGTACACATTTTTAGAGTATGAAAACACTTTCAAGAAAGGAGGTTGAAAACAGAATGGGCAGGAGACAAAAGAAACTACAACAGGCGTCAGGTGTCATCCCGCAGAAAATGCTGTAGCAATTAAAGAGTACAACCTAGATCAATAAATCACAAATTTTGCCAAAGAGACATCCAGTTTCAGCCAACATTTTATTTAGCCACTCCAAACCTTATCTGCTTCAGTTCATTGCTCATCACCAGGAGCAACAACATGGACTGCCCCAGACACCGCTGAAATAAGTTTAGTGAACAACAATTAAAAGAGCACTTGACACAGTATTGTTCAGGCTGATGCATGATACAAATTATTACTAATTTTCTCAATAGCTGCAATGAAGTGTTTAACAATTACTAGGTATGTCCTAAAGATATACTAGCAATGGTTAAATAACATGATTTTACGAAATGAGTTCTCTTCCCCCTCCCCCCAACAAAAACTTGCATATCAAGTGATAGACATTTATGCCCCTAGACTAACAAAAAATGAGACCAATTACCCTCTTCAAATAAATCAGCTGAAGCTACAGGATCATCACAAATATGTTAACTGTTTAGTATATTTGCAGCTAGGCAGATGCAAAAGCAAAACCTTCAAACTCCATTAAGTCACCAGCAAGATGATAGCAAGGCTTTTGCCTAGAAACCTACTAAAATAAAACAGATTAATTCCTGATATTGAGAACATTAATCATTCACACCATGCAACAGGCTAGGTAGGTCTATCCTGGAGTTGTTACTCAGATTTCTCTCACACCAGAGAACATCTTATCTATTCAAAAATATAGAAGTCATATTAGGCCACCTGCAACCCACAAAAACCTGCCAGTGTTTAGCAAACTGTGAGCTTCTATATTATCAGATTGCCAAATTAAAAAAAAATATATAGTGTTGACTGTAGATAACCCAGATTGTATAATCTTGACTCCTTCTGGAACTAAACACATTAACACTTTAAATTACCCATCCAGCTTCAACCCGCAAGACACTTAGAAATCCAAAGGGCTAGAGTATTTCTCAGAGCCAGATGCTGCGCCCACTGGTACCAACAACTGGTTACAGCAAGTTTCAAAACAACTAAGTGAGAAACCAATAACAACTCAGCTCATAAAAAAGCAGAGTTGTGAGAGAACATAAATGTTTTAGAAACACTAAGAAAAACAAAAATGAAGGGAATGTTATCCTCAAAGTAAAGTATTTGTACCTCAATTGTTAGACACCAGGCTTTTTATTATTATTATTGGCTCTCCTTGAACATTTCCTTATAAATGACACTGTTTACAGAATACTTATTTTGACTATGCTGATACAAATGGGGACTGAAAACACACTGTGGTCTACATGCAAATTTGAACATTTAAAATAAACAATTTACAAACAAGATAGGAATTATTCAGTGACTGCTATGAACTGCAAATATACCTGAGAAAGTTTCGATCTGCTTATGAACTTGTTTTAAACAGAAATGAATTAACCCAAAAAAACACTAGGAAATGATTTGTTTGCTTCTATAATTATTTTTAAGACAGTCTACACTACAGAAATGTCACTCATTCTGCAAAACATATCATGAAAACTTTTATTTTTCTAATCAAAGTGTGAATCCTCTCATCATTTTTCTTCTGTTGGCTCCTTTCCACTCCCATTATTATACAGAATTTACATATGATTCTACAAAATAATTGGCATTTCCATATCTCTTATCTAAAAGAATGCAACTCTTAAAAATGCATCAGTCCTCAGGGTAAACAAGTATTAATCCCAGTTTTTTCTTGATTGCTTTATTGTTGAACCATTGTAAGACAGGTTTGTGGAGGCTTTTTTTTTTTTTTTTAACAAAAAGATATGAGAAATTCAGGTTAGAATGGAAAAAAAGTACAGCGTCTGAGGAACCACGGTACTGAAGAGAAGTCTTGGTCGCCTGCAGTCATGATTGTGCCAATCGACCAGGCACCCTGACCAATAATCTCACATCCCACAGCAAGTATACTGTGGGATGTCAGGTCCATTTGCTTATTGCACAGTCAGTCATCTTTATTGACATCATTAGTCCTATGTTATAACAAGAAATAGGCCTAATTTAATGTTCTGCATAAAGAAGCTAACAGTTCCACAGTCTATAAAATTTCCTCTGGATTATCTAAACACAAAACAAAGGATCTTCAAGCTTCTGAAACTGCAGAGCTTAGTCACTGGACGCACAGGTACTGTTGAAATTTTTCCACAGTCTTGGACTGCTGTCACCATCTGAGAAAACAGCATCATTAACAGGGACTATACTAAGCATAAATTGCTGTATTTAAATTTGACTAAGTTGCCAGGCCTTTCAGTAATGTTGAAACCTAAGAAAGGCCAATTCTCTGAGATAGCAGTTCTATCGATTAGAATATTTTGTATTAGGAAGGGAGCAAACAAGATACTTTACAAAGCTATGTTTAAAATTTTTTCAAGTTTACTTCCTGTCTTGGCTTCCCCGAGATGAGATAGCAGCAAACAACATACAGCACTTAGAACTGCTGCACTATCAACATGGAGATGTTCCAACCAGGCACCTTCCCGGAGGTCTGCATTTTCTTCTGGTCAGAAGTTGCGGGTAAATAATCCTGAGAAGGACGACTCCAGCACAGCTGCAGACCAGCTCGGTAGTGTGCTCTCGCCCTGGGGAGTCAGCAGCACAACGCGCTAATAGAGGTTTAAAACTCCGAGGCCTCTGTTTTGAAAACCATGAGAGATCTGGACATCTGGAACCGTAAAGCTGCCAGAAGCAGACTAATGCCTTCGCTGGGCAGAAGGCAATTAAAAGGAAAGCTTTCTATGAAGCTGCCAGCATTTTGAAAGTGTTCAATGCCAACCAAGTGGTGCAGAGATCTTCACCTTGACAGCGAGTTCTGACATCGCATTACTGATATCATTTGGTGGCTGTGTCCTCAGGTGCCTACAATCTCAAACATAATGTAGATTATCATTTTTCAAGGTATAGCCCTGTCTCAGACACTGGCTTAAACAGAAGTCTAGGGCACACCTGGAATCATGACAGAAGGGGGGCCAAAAGAGGGATGTTCATACTAGTATAACCTAGTAACTACAGGTAGAAATATGCAGTTATTGCTAGCCCTACTGAATTTAGTGGCTATTCCTCCTTAATTGTGCTGTCAAAATGGTTAAGACAGACATGTCAAAAAAGGCCAGTCTAAACGCAACACCGAACCAAAGATAGAGTTTCATAATGTTGAGAAAAATCATTATATATTTTATTATAAACCGCATAAAATGAGTTACAGTTGTCACTTTTAAAGAAATTTAACATCAGTTACCACAGACCAGCATGTGAAATACAACATGCTTTTTTCCTGCCCTAATTGCTCTTGCTAAATCAGGTTATACCAGCTATGGGACTGTAAAAAATGTTACAAACTGCCAATTTTTTCCCTTAAATACATCCTATGTTATGCTTCAAAAACCCTTTGATTGCAGCATATGATATTCTTTACTAAGACATAAGAAAAATAGTTTTCTTAATCTATTTTGTGAACCTCTTAAGCTTCTCTAAACAAACAAAAAAATTCTTGTTCTTCCCCTATTCTTGTCTCCAGATAGTACCTTTTAACCCCCTCTCCCTTTCTGCTCTCTAATGCCTTGCCCTCATTGGAGTCGCTCTTAATTTTCACTAGAGAAAATAAGAGAAAAATTAGGTCCATTACATATATATTTGCATTAGCAGATGAGATTTCAGGTGAGGCTCAGGGCTATACAGTTGTGTGAAAAAAACTCTGCAGAGCATTCATCAGATTTAGCAGGATGATTTTAAATCACCAGTGCCCTCTGCTGCTCTTGGGCTGTTCTTTTGTTTTGTCCCTCAAGCCTTTCTTAAATACATCTTCCTCTTTAGGTGATTTATGGCTGCTGCTGCTCACTCACTTTCTTCACCACATTACACATTACACCCTCACCTACCCACCGCTCCGCTTAACCAGGACAACAGAAGGGGCACCGAAAACGAGATTTATCACTGCCTCTCACTACAGCTGTGCCAAGACTGCTGTTGCCAGCCTAAAGTAAAGCTCACAAGGTTTTGAGGGAATTTTACTGTCTACCCCTAAAGACCACAGATAGGGAAGGTAGTTGCTGCTTTAGCTTGAAAGCCTTGGAGTTGATGGAAAGGTCCTATACAGCAAATAGGCTAAATCTAATAAAATGAGAAATGAAGAAGAGAAACATGAATTGTTACAATTTCATCAGCCACACAGCTTAATATCTACCAAGGGAGAAAAAAAACCAATCAGCTAGTGTCTGATCAGTTTTCTTCATAACATTAGCTATGTGGCTTATACAGCCTCTGAGGAGACAGTGCTTGTTTTTCCATACTTGTGTAATTCATTTATTAGCCTAAATTTACAGTTGTCAACATAGATTTAGAGCTCTAAACAACCTAGGCTAACACACATTCTGTAGGTTTCAAGGACATGCAGCTGAAAACCTAAGACAAGTGTAACACTGAAATTTTCACACAGAATCGCTAATTAATTTCCATTCCATTTATGTAACTATAAAAATAACAATTTCTAATAAAGAGATTATCTGGTTAATAGTTCTGAATTTTGTTTCTACTTCCCTGCCTTAGGCATGCTCTATCTTAGCAACTCCTGATAAGATGCAATAACTCTCTCAGTCCTCAGAGCCAGGGGAACGAGGGGAGAGTCAGCTTCAGCCCAAAGGTGCGTCTTTCTGTGACTGCAGGCTAGATTTGTGTATATGTCAGGGATATTGCTATACATCCACTTCTCTAGGCAAATTGCCACATGTGACATAGGACATTGTGATCCAATCTGAAGGACAAATTTGGTTAATTATGTTATTTACTTGATATGACCTTTAAATAAAGCAACACAAGAAGCCAAAAGGTTGATATTCTGTTCTGCTAAATATTGGGCCAACTCATAAAATAATACAGTTCCTACCCCAAAGGGCTTATAAGCTAATTAAGACTTAATTGAGCAAGCCAGATAATAGGAGAGGGAGAGGGAGTAGAAGAAAGATTGTGCTAAGCAGAACTCCAAGGGATCACAGGCTTTTATATAAAACCAATAAGTAAATACTTTACATGCTAAAAAAAATAGGACCTGTGCAAACCACTTAAGTTATTTTTTGGTGATAATACAGTCTTATAACTTCTCACATGTTAGGGCACTTTTCTCTCTCATTCACAGATAAAGAGCAAAGTAATAACCGAAGGAAGATACCCAGGCCTAAGCCATGGCTGAGCAGCAGGCTGCTGAGCTCAGATAGATGAGACATCTCTGACTGCCAGTGAAATATATTGCCCTTCTGCGTGTTTGCCATCTCCCAGCATTTCTTGATAGAGCAAAGGCAGTTGCCTGGGTCTCCAATCTGCCAACCCGCTGGCTGGATTTGTCAGCCTCCGGTGCGGGGAACAGGACACTAGCCTGCACTACAAACGCACAATATACATCCCAAGCTAGGAAAGGAGCCAGCCACCTCAGTCCCCTGCCCAGAGGCTTGACAGCCAGACATGGCCTATGCTTAGGGTCTTACATGAAGTGTCCTGGCAAAACACAAGAGCGTCTCTGACCAAGACCCTCTGCGTAAGGGCAGGAAGTTTCCCAACCTGTTTGAACTTGAAAAAAGCTATCAGCAGAAATTGTTGTCAAATAAGCTAGAACCAGTTCTGTGTGGCTGTCTGCACTCCCTTCAGGAGTGGTCATTCAGAGCTTCTTTGTTTTGCTGAGGAGGGGGCGATTGCTGCTTGTAGGCTTACGAAGAGCAACATCTGTTCCTGCTCCTCTTGTTCTTTATGCTGGAGCAGATGCTCCATTGCACTGCTTGGGCTGTCCTCTGCAGGGACCCGACTGCCTGCCACCCAGCCTCCAGGCAGGACTGAAGCTTGAGGGATATTCTCATTACACCTAATCATGGAAAGCATCCTTATTGTCCACAGTTGACTGCATCCTGGAATGGTAAGGTGGGATGTTTGCGTGGTTGTTTGTGCATCATTTAATTTGATCATCCCATGCCAAGAGACAAACAATCCTCCAAAATAAAGCTGTTTCATACTCTCAATTTTCTTATGAAAAGATGTATTTTATTCATTCCCCAGGACTGAGATGCCTCCTCTCCTACACATTATAGTCTGGTCCATGTAGCAGTGCCAGACCACTGCAATAAAAAAAGTAATCAGGTTACCAGCACAATATGAAATTATAAACCACATTCAGTACCAGCAGGAAGTATAAAATACTAGGATTGGTATTCAGTAACTAAGCCATATGGAGAAAAGTAGTCTTATAAACGATCTTGAAAGGTAGTGAGAGGCTCAGTTCCTTTTACTGAAGTAAACAAGCTACACCAGACAGCATAGTAAAGAAAATAGCATTTACTTCCATTCCAACAAACAACGGGTGGGTAATAATTTCCCTGTTGGATAAACCTAGTATTACGTGAATGAAACTGAATAAATTTAACTTAGTTCTTCGATTAAGCATCCAAGCAACATCTTTTTCTTGCATTTGAATGTTTGCATGACTGAAGACAAGTCAGGTTAGACTGGAAAAAAAATTCCAGTGATAGGCGAAGCGGTCACATTTCCCAACAAGTCTGACTGCTCAATTACAGACTGCTTTAAAAAGAGCCTTTCAGCAGCATAGATCACAGTTTTGTGATACTCTTGCTCAAGTGTCAGGATTTAACTGCCAAAATCAGACCATTCACGTCAGGGCCATCGTAATAGCCTAGAATTTGGCACCAGTGTTTTGACAAAGGTAACGAAGGCTCTTGTCAGCAAGAGCATCACAACAATACTCCTCTCTTCATTGATGCTAGCCATTGCTGTGCCTGCGTGTTCTTGTTGAAAATCACCTTAATATTAAAGCACTGTTTGTTTTTCCACAGTTGAGAAAATCTGCACTCTTCCAAAGGAGATGAAAAAAGAAAGGAAAGCAGATGAAGGGCGGAAAGGCAACGGGCAGAAAGGCAACGGGCAGAAAGGCAATGAAAAGTTGTGGGAGCAAGGACAAAGAGTAACCAGCATCTTACAGTCCTCAAAAAAAAAAAAGAAATCTCTCAGTGTTGGAAGAAGTACCCCCTACTACTATTGCAAAAAAAGATTTGTCCTGGGTCATTTTCAGTTTTTGTCTCCATTTTGTCAGATACATGTTAGAATTTTCAGCATGTGCAAGACCTAAAATTGTTGTGATCAAAAGAGCCTCCAGGTCCTTTTCCACCAGTAATACTCCAGTACTCTAATGCTGACTTCTGAGTTTAATCTGTCAATGAATGTCACAGCAAGAGACAGGTAGTTGCAGAGGGAGAGCCACTCAGAAGTCAGTGTTTCACTACACAGACAGAAAGCAGAGCTGTAAGTGAATTATAGTACTCACTATAAGGCACTTGAGAAAATAAGTGTGCATTTCAAAACACATGGGAGAAGTCAACCCCCTGCCCTGCAAACAGCTTTCCACTTTAAAAAGAGTTTTGAGAGATGTCCTTAAATACATCACAACTATTTGGCCTTTTAGAAGATCCAATGCCATGCAAGCTTTGCAGAGATTTTCTTGCAAGGACAAAGAAGGCAAAGATTGATCTGAAACTCAAGTAATGGAAGGTTTTTACAACTTCTATTTTACAAGAGAAATGAAAAAAAGAAATCCCCTGGGGCAATTATGACCTTCTATGCAAAGCAGGAAAGTGCTCAAGGTTTCTAGCAGGTGAAGCAGCAGCTCGTTAACTTTAGTCATACTTTATCTGATTTGGTTTCAACAGACATGGTGCATCACATGCACAGTGCATCATCATCCCTCCAAAAAGCCAGAGGGCTTTGATGGAGGTCTTGCCTGTTTATGAACGTTAAAAGCAAGAATTCTGTCCTGCCAAAATTGCTTTGATTCACAGTATTTTTAAAGATACCACCAATTGTTATTTCATGGAACATGGAGCATGATCTCAACTATCACTCCATTGCTGGCAGCTTCCATTCATATCTTTGAAGGACACTGCGACAACTTTCACTTTGCCTCATCTCTTTTTTTAATCCATTGGGGTTTTTTTTCTCCTTTTCCCCCCTTTGAATGCCCACCTTTTCCTTCTCATTAGCTGCTGAAGACATTCCCCTGCTTCAAGCTGCTTGTCTGTGTCACACTACCTCCTGTCCTGTCTTTGGCTTCTTGTTGGGCTGAATGTCCTTCCTCAAAGCTTCCTCTTGCTTTCAGTCTGTCTTAGACCATTACTTTTTATTGACTCACAGCACGGTTGCTGTGAGCTCTGCACCTGCTCCTATGCTACATTGACAATAAATTCTTACAAATTACTGTTTCCAGTGGAGACTCAGACAGAAACTTAAAAACAACAGTTGAGCACACTGCACAGTGCTGACTCTTGAGCCCATATATACAACTGTTGCCAATTCAGTTACACTTGAAAACTGTAGCATGCAGTCACTGCCCTAAAATCGAAGCATAGCTCAGGCTTCCTCTCCATAACCAAGCCTGCATTCATACAGTCAAAATTAGCCTATTAGTAACTACGGAGAAGTTTAATTCTAGGTTTGCCCAAATGCACAATAACTGTTAACAATTTACATGCACGCACAGTGCCTGTGCACTACATGAGGCTAATCCTAGTTAAAACCAAGGTGAATATTTTCCACACAAACATTAATTAGAAAAGGCTTCAAGAGAAATTTTCCAGTTTCCCAATGAAAAGATGAAAATCAAAACCACAGCCTTCCCCTCTTCCTCCAAAATTATCAAAATTGTGTTGCCTCTTGTTAAACAAAGAACATGAAAGAAGATAAAACAAAAAACTTTATAAAAAAGTATATTTTTTCCTTTGGATGAAAATCTTTGAATAAAGGACCAGAGAAATATCAGCTAGGTTTTCTCTCAGATCTAGATAGGGCTACCTTCATGAGTTCTCACACATTAGTGCTATAAGAAATTCATATAAAACAACCATTTTCCTCTACCATTCTCTGTGGTATGGCTCCAAAACCTGTAAACACAGCTATAACTCATCACCATTAGAAACACTGCCCAAGTTATTGCTCAAAATTTGTATTAACTGTGTGATCATGAATGCAGTCTTAATTGCTTTAATAAAAACAGCTGTGTTGTTGTGGGGCTGCCACTGCTTCTCATTAGTAATTATTTTTTAACATTCTCACAAGACCAGGAAATTAATAAAAAAGAATTAATTATTGGTTGATAAGGGATACTAATAAAATAAACCTTTTTAATATTTCCCTTGTATTTTATATTGTTATGGATGTTATTTATCTATTGCTGGGCTCATGTGAGTGAAAAAACACTTTGCAAGTAGTGACAGCATGCCGGAAGAAATTAAATGCATACTGGATAAAAAGCAGCTATTTTTTACATTATAAAGCATTGGCCACATTTTAGAATAGCAACAATTTCTCCAAATATTTACTGTAACTATTGCCCAGGTTGTTAAAGAGTTGACTGAGCTGCAGGTATGGATCGATTTGCTCCCGATGGTTAATAATAGGTTATTTTAAAAAATTTACAGATGATGCTTCCTTCCTATTCCCCATTGTTAAAATTCTTTTCATAAAATGGCAATCTTAATTGGCGATGAGCCAGGGCATTATTTTATTAGCCAAACCTTACTACCACTTCTGCTTCAGAGAACTCTCATGCCTTAGTAAGGGTTTTTGAAACTGGATCCAGGACTTGTATGTGTTGCTAACCGCAGTCCACTACCATGAAAATATATCGGTAATACCAGAAAACTAGACTGAGATTCTTAGTACCACACCTCATTTGTAATTGTTACTTCTGCCAGTAAATACCTGTTTTGAAGCCAGGGCAGTTCTGAAGTGAGCAATAATGTAATGCACTAATGGAAGTGTACTGACATGAGACAAGAAAGGTTGCTCTTTTTCTTTCCCTTTCCTGGGCACTGGTAGAGTGCTTAACTTCAACTGCATGGAGAGCTCCATCAGACACAGGCAGGTACATTGGCTCATTCATTATGGAAAAGCAATTGCTATCTACCCAAGCCTCCAGGTGTTTTCACGATCCTGGGGGATCACCAAGCCCCTGTACTACCAAGTACCACCACTGTTGCCCCGGTAGTCTGAGCTCCCAATGACACACCAGGGCCAGACGAGCTCGCAATACCTAGTTGTTCAACCAAGGACAAGAGGAGAGAGATCTGTAACAAAAACATATCTCCATTGGAGAACGCTAAGGAAAATAAGAAGTCAAATCTCCTGAATTATAACCATGCAAAAGCCTCACAAAACACTATGTGAATATTTCATTTTTATTTTTTCACAGAAACTGAAATATTTCAGCAATATCTGATTTTACTCTGCGGACATGATATTTCAATGGAAAGTTCTTGACTGGTTCTTTTCTCAGGCTGTAAATTAATTTAGCCTTCAATTAGAAAACTTTCAGACTAAAATTTTCCAACTGTGAAATTACACACTTCAGACATCACTTCTAACAAAGCTCGAAACCTGAAACATTTTAGGGGATGCAAACTAGCTGGAATTCAGGTTTTATCCCCACATTTAAATATAATGTTTTGTATTGCCATTTACTTGTACATATTGCTTGTGATAGAAAGTTATAAAAAATGCACACACAAATGCAGTTTTATTTTGAACTCATAAAATGGCAAAAAAACACAATAAATCTTTTGGATAAACTATAAGGGTAATGAGACTCTAATAGAGATCTCACACTAGACTGATATAACGAACATATGGAAATCAATCTGAAATAAATCTGTGCAATAGACTTGCTGGGAAAACACAGAGGCCAGATTCCTCAAACTGGTAATTAGTCATTTTTACCTAATGAATACCTATACTTGACCAAAATGATAAAGCATACTATTTTCAGATTCAGAGTTAACACTTAATATGCAGACATAAAGCTGGAATTCTATCCTTGCCAAACATTATTAAGTCACTAACCTGAAATAATAGTAAGGCCATAAAAACACCTTAAAAATTATGACAAAAAAGACAATGTGCAATAGAACTGCATTTAAATGCACTGCTGATACACAGAAATTTAAGTATATCAGAGATCCTCATAAGAGTTACTGGGTTTACAAGGTCAAAATGATTAAAAATAACAGTGAGGTGACTAAAGAGATGGCAAAGCAGCTGAGTGATTTATTTGTTTTCATTTATCAGAGGAAACAGGGAGGAAATATCTAGTTTAGTGCTGATCTTTCAAGATAATGCTTGTGAAGCCCTGTCAAACACAGGGACATAAAAGAATAAAATAGAAGAACTCCAGAAATCATATTAAAATAAATTACTCCTGCATTATGGAAGAGCTCTGCAGGAACTTCCAAACATTCAGGCTCAGGTTCAGGATCCCTGGACAATATCTGGATGCAGAGTGAGGGGTCAAAGCTTCCAAGACCTTACCCTGCTCTTTTCATATGTCCTATATGGATGAAACTCATTTCACCTGCTATAAAAGCAACAAGTTCTTTATGAACTACAGCAAAGTAGATTCAGTAAATAAAAGCAGAAAGAAAAGTGCTCTCCTAGCTTAAAAGCTGCACATGACCACCAAAGTAGGATTAAATGATCAGTGCTCAGTAGAGAAAGTGGTTAGAAAAGGAGTTTGGTGAGTACTGAAGACAGTTTTCCACAACTATTCATTTGAATTCCGCAGTGAGTTAATTTCAGCTCTGTCAGCACCTTTTAGAGTCATGCTTTTCTTTTGCAAGTGTAAATTGTATGGAGAACTGCAACTATTAATCCCACAATCTAAGCCCAGAAGGAAACTTCAAATTCACTTTCTAGGAGCAGTTTCACCAGCTCTACTTGGAGAAAAGTTTCTTGGCAGTACAGAGACCGCCCACCGCCCCCAGGAGCAGCCGCAGAGCTCACAGCTCATGCTCTTGATGTCCAGCCCCCCCAAAAAACCACATGCCCTTCCTCAGGCAACTTTCTGATGGGGCAAGAAGAGCCAGCGCTCCCCAAGACACAACCGCAGACGGCGGGCAGCACAGCTGGGTAGCGAGCAGCCACCCCGCACCCCCGCCACCGCTTTGGCCCGAGGCTGGGTTTGGCTGCAGGCAGGCAGCAGCACTCTGCCACCTCGCTTGCAACCCCCGGGGCGGAGGCGTCCTCCCTCCTGCCACCACCCTCCGCAGCCTGCTCCTCTCCCCGGTAAAACAGAGCACAAAACTGGGGCAGTTCCCTTATGCGGCTCTGTGCAGAGCTGGGCGCAGCCTCAACGACTCAGGCCCAATGACTACCGATGGGTTGCTAGACCTTGCACTGCGAGAACCAAACAAAAATCAAAGTAAGGCTATTATGGGATAAACACTCATGCAGGTTACTTTCAAAATAAAACACAGAATTTTATCTTTTTTTTCCCCCCACCCTAGGGAAGGGTCTTGGCCAACACCACTGATGCCCAGTCCATCGTCTCAGAGATGAAAGAGCCTAGAAATGCCCCAAAGCACTTCACAGTGCAGGTCCCTGGCTGGGCAGCACACCAGCCTTTGAACACCCGAGTACATTTAGCACTGCTGCAGCAAAAAGACGTTTCTGCAACAAATGTCCCAAGCAAGGCAGCAGCGGGGTCTGCAGACCCTCAGCTAAAGCGCCCACGAGAATCTGTTGCTTTTACACATTAAAGTGACTGATAAAGCGGGTCTTTCCACAGCACATCGTTAAGCCAGGGCAGTTTGATGCACTGCCTTGGCAATTAGCACATTATGGTCCTGATCATCCCTGCTGCAGTTAATGATTTTGGTGCAATAACACCCCTTGATCACACCTTAGGTTAGCAATTACCAGATCAGCCTTTCCCTACTGGTAACAACTGGTTTGGAGAACATTACTCTACACGTTAATGTCAACATAGCAATCAACTTTCTTGTTCCAAAACGCAAGAACATATTAACATGTCCAATACAGTGTAATAAGGATATATTTCCTCCATGGAAAATGATTATTCACCAGCATTTCACATTAATATCAAAGAGGATAGAGAAGTATTAAAAGAGTATTTATTCCTATATTAAAATAATATAAGAATACTTAATATTCTCATATTAAAAAGAAAGCTGGTAAGAGGCACTGACAGGTGGCGGACAGGGTAATCCATCAAAACCCCGGGGAAGTATGCCGGCGACCCGTGCGCGTAGCAGCCCGGGCCAGGGCAGAGCCTTCCAGAACCTTCCGCGCTGCTTTCCTGCAGCAGCGCCAACAGCAGCACACGCCCCAGCCCCCAGCCCCCGACTGCCGCCCCGGCAAAGCCCACCTGCCCGCGCCGGCTTACACCTCGGGGAACTCCATCCGAAAGGTTAACCCTGAATGCAGAGAGCGAAGGCCGCACGCACCCGTAGGTACGGAGGCGCAGAAAAGCGAAGGCGAGTACCGCAGCACAGGTATTCATCACTGGCAGCCAGCGGACTGCTGGCTCCTGCATATATCCCTTAAAAGCCTCGGCGTGTCTCAGAGGGCCGCCGCAGGGTGCTGGAGCGCCGGGCGCAGCGAAGGCCTGCCGCCCCCTTCCCTCGCCCACCATGCCGCCCCCCTCCAGGAAACCCCCAGCAGCAGGGCACCTGCCCACGCTGGCTCCTTACTTTATCTGTGTAATGGACGCCTCCCTGTTTTAGCCTTACCATATATTTAACTCCTGAAACATATTTTTTTAAAAGCTGCGTTTCTGCGCCTCTCAGCCCGCAGACCTTTCTCAGGGAGTAGCGCAGGTGTCTCACACAAACCTGCACTGGAGTCAGCCACGGGTCCTGCTAGTTAGGCTGTCCTCCAGCTGCTGGCAGCTTCCCTCATCCCTGTTACCCAGATACAATAGCTCAACTCCATATTTTTAGGGCCTCACAGGGCTGCTGAACCTTATAATGGTTAAAATTAGTCCCTTGTTCTAACTCAGTGATATAAATAGAGAAATAATGGATTGGCAACACCCTATGGGGATTGTTTGCAGCAATCAGGCTAGAAATACAACCATAAGAAAAAAAAATAGTGATTTTTCTTTTTACCTCTGGTCCCTCAGTTCAATTCTAACCTCAAATTTGGGTCATTCATTACTGCTGGAGCCTCCCCCCCCCCCCCTTGGCAAAACAGCCCTATTTTGGGGAGAATCTGTTCTGCCTGCATAGCCATAACAAAATTACTTGGATTTGCCAATTTGGCTTTGCCTTTTGCATAAGCTCTGTATTTTCTACTTTTTTCTCTACAAAAGAAATGTAAACCAGACATATATAAGTAAGCTATATAGTACTGTACCTAGAAGAAAATGCCACACCTCTACAGTCTGTGTTAGGGAAATAAGGGCTAAAGCTTCACATAACTCGAGTAGCATCTTAGTAATATCTCTTTGAACTGGAAAAACATTCAAACATGACATTGATTTTGGTAGAACAGCAGCTATTTACACCAGTATGCCCTAAAGCTTGTACCACCTTTCAAAATATGTTTGTTATATTCTGTCTCTACGCTTAATGCTAACTGCAGTATTTCGCTTGGAGAGCCTGGTTTTGCAGTGCATCAGATCTCACCTAGTTGTTCAAAACACACTACGCGCGTCACTAAGCATATTATAAAAATTCTTTATTCTTGTTGATGGTCAAGCTTATTGTTTCCATATGTCAACTGTAGATTCCATATATTTTTCACTATCAGATTGACTGTGTTGTTAAAGTTGTTTTCATGTCCTCTGGGTATTGTTGTTTACCAGACAAAATAAAAACTGCAGCAAAATAGATGTGATGCCATTTCTTGACCAAAACACAGGCATCTCAAAGCGAACACAGATGGTTTGGATGAATTAGCTAGATGACAATTCCAGTCGTACTTCACATTTTATACACTAACTCAATAGGGAAGGTACATGTTTTGTAGTAGTGTAGTAGTACATAATCTGTCCCTAAAAGAAATAGTTATTAGCCTCCTACAATGGCCTAGACTGAATTTTCTGTATTTTATCATTAATATCCCTTTTGCTGTCAGTCAGTATAGCACTAATAGTAATGGCAGCTGATAAACACTAAGAAAAAATTGTAAATTACAATACATTTGAACAAAGTATTTACTCTTTTTGATATTCCAGTTATAAACTTTTACTGGTATGAAAGTTTGTAACACTGAATAGTAGGTTCAGTGTTCCTGTAGTTAAAAAAAATTTAGTTCTTACTTGAACAACTAGCCAATAATATACATTTTAAAATTCAGACTGTAGTAAGTAATGATTATCTAGAGCTATTAGCCAACAATAAAGCATTAAAAGCCCCATGGTACTTGAACAAAGTCATTAAAATGCTGGAAATTTCCAGCATTTAAGGTCAATCACTCTCAAACAATACAGAGTATTTTAGGTTGAAAGTATTCAGATATAATTTCAATCAACAGATACTTGGTAATATTTGATTCTATAATACACTTTCACTGACATTCATAAACAAATGTGCCTATCGATTTGTTCATTATATTGTAATTAGTCATCTTAGTCTAGTAATACTTGTAATACTAGTAACACTTGTGCGTAACATAACAAAAAACTTGGTACAAAAACTTATACTGCTGAAATACCTTATTACCTTGTGTTTCCTCAGATAATAACATTTTAGCATCTTCAATATATTTTCTTAAGAAAACTAAAGATTCTTTAAGCTGTGACTGCAAACAGTTTGCATTCTCCTCTGCTTTTCTTTCAGGATTAAGTCTCTCTCTCAAAAAAAAAAAAAAAAAAAATCTGTATTACTAGACCTGAGTGTGCTCTCCATTTCCTGGCTGTATGAATTCCCCCAACCCTTCCATACCCCTGATTTTCACATTTTAAAAAAAGTCTTGATAAACAGGCTAGACTTGGCCCAAACTACTTTTTGTATACTATTCGCTACTAACCTGTCTTTCTAAAACAGGAGTAGAGCTATTATGTAGAAGATATGCCTCAATATAGTTTATGCAGTAAATAATCCCAGCCTGGCAGAGTGTAATTTTAATTTGATTTTCATGCCTAAGTCACTTGCATGCAAAGGTACACCTATATGTCAATAGGATGCCTACTGGAAAACAATCAAAGAAATATATTCAGATATCCAGTCATGCACTATTTCTGAATGGAGGATGATTCTGTATTAACAGCCTATTACCACTTAACTTCCGAAGGTCAGATCTATGAGGACATTAAGCCAAAACCATTTTCACCGTCCATTTTGTCCTTAAAACTGCCATCACCTCACAGTACAATTCTGATCTTAGATATAAGCACTGCAGGGCATTCTTTGAAGTCTTTAGTAGCATAAGTATTTCAGGTCTTCATTACTATGTGCATTGAAAAATAGAGGCATCATTTTTTCAGAGATGCTAGAATGCAAATGTGCAGTAATTGTAATGATTCTGTAGTAAAATAACACTGATCCGTCACCATTAATTAATGCTTCCAGGTTTGAATAGCCACAGCACTAAATTAGTCAACCAGATTATAAAATGAGATAATCATACAGTACTTTACTGTTTCATTTTGCCTTTCTGATGTTAGTGAGATATTCAGATCCAAAGTTATCAGATTTTTCTACAAAAAAATATGAAAAATATCAGACAGACATTTGCAGCCTTCACAGAGCATTGGGTACCCAGGCAAGCCAAAGTGTTGTTCATGGGATGAATTTTTATTTAACTGGAAGAAGCAAAAACCTTCTTAATCATTGAAGAAAACAGATGATATAGGCAAGTGGCAGAGAACTGCTTGCAGGGAGAGAGAACCGGGAAAGAGAAGGGATCAGCAGAGAGCTGGGCCAGCAAACAAACATCCGTGCAGCATCCATGACCTGCTCCTAAGTAGCATGAGGTCTATCAAAGGCCAGCTAACAGAGTTTTCAAGTTTCAGCAGCTGTTCCTGGACATCTATTTCAAGGTATTACAACCAGAGCAGAGGAGTGGTAAGATAAGAAACAGTTCTGTAATAATTCTAAGCATAGTCCACACACTAGTACTGGGCAAAAAAATCTCCAATTACATAGCAGAATTGCATCCATGGATACAAATGCTGTTCAAAATCACAGTTCAAAATTCTGCTCCTAATAAAAATTATTTCTGCCACAGCCTACCTTTGCTAGCCTATCACAAGCAAACAAAAAGCAAAATAAGCCAAGATGCTACTACTAACATTCAGGAAAAAAAGAGTGACAGCTCCCCTTCAAGCAGCCTGGGTAGAAGTTCTTTATACATTCTTACAGAGACAATTAAGACTCTCAGGATGTATTTTTGGAACCAAAGGTTATTTTATTTTTGATAATAATGCTATTCATACTATGACCATAAACAAATGGAGAAGCATGTGAACTACAGCACGGTTTGTCCTTCACTTCTCAAAAGGGGACAGGACCTCTCTGACTGTAAATTTGCTTACACTTTACAATTCCCCAGTAAGTGCACCGAGGCGTGATAAAGAACTATTATGCATCATGTGGTACCACCTAAGCTCAGGGACACCGAAGTCTGGGAAAGAAACATGTTGTCTCTTTGGAGCTGCAGAAAAAGGAGATAATGTTGAACTAGACGAAGTGAGGTATTTGTCCAACAGAGCTTATTTTTTTTCCTGCATCCAAAAGTTATATGGTATTGCTGCTACAGGAAAATATTCTGATATTACAAACCTTTTAAATGTCTTATTGTTCTCTCCAGAATTCTGTGAGGTCAACAACAAGGAGCACATATTTTAATTTTTCCAGGAAAAAGAAACCCCAAAGTGACTTTTGGAATCAGAAGGTACAAGAATGTTGATGAAAACAAGAAGAAACATGCCCTGTTCTTTCTAAAGGTGCAAGGATTATGTGAACTACATCATTATAATGGAAAAGTATGCAACTCCAACAATAGAGGTTTGAAAGATAGTGGAAATATAAATTGAACCTGAACCATGTCATAAATGTGACAAACGTGTTGGCATCAGAAAAAAAGATTACCATTTTCTAAAAAGCCTGAGATCCCCTTAATGAGAGTATTCTCAGCCCTGAAAGTACCAAGTTTCTCAGTATTTGAGAAGGAGGAAAAAAAAGAAAAAAAAAAATCAAGCATTGACTTTGTTTCTGACATGTAGCAACTACTGTGAGCCTTTGAGGGAAAATTCATTATTTACTTGCACTCAGAATGAAAGGCTAGTGCTTTTCTCTTCTAAAGAAGTTCAGCAAAAGCAAATCAGTGATGACTTAGGCTAATAGGATATATAGGGATTACCGAAAATGCCCTCTCAGGCTGCAAAAATCTGAGAAAGTACTGCGCATATGCCTGTGTGTATACTATTTGGTTACAGAGAAAAATTAATATTCATATATTAGATTCAATACACACTAAATATTCAGAGGCATTTCCTATTTCTGTTTATAATTTTTGATTTCTCATAAGAAAAAGGAGACATTAAAACAAACACACATAATCCTACAACCTACTTTATGCAAAATAATTAGAAGAATTACAAATAGCCTCTGGCAGGTAGACCTGTTGAATGCAAATAATTTACTTATCAAATGTCACCGGTTTTTAGATCCCAAAACATTCATGAACTCACATCTGTTCACTATTTAGCACTGAAAATATATCTCCACCTTTTCCCCTTCCTAATTAGACAACAAGGATTTGAATCTAGGAGTTGGTATTTAATACTTACAAAGTCACACTTCTGTGGATAATTACCATATGCGTTTCCCTTGCAAGGGAAACTGGCTGTAACTGACAGGGGCCAGCAGACAGATGGAAGTTACCTCCCTGTATTCAGCACCGCTAAGGCTGTACCCCAAATCCTGCATCCAGTTTGGGACCCTACCTCTGCCCCAACCCAGTTCCAGAAGGGGGTTGAGAAACTGCAAAGGGCGCAACAGAGGACTGCTAATATGGTCAGAAGCCCAGGGTCCATATCTTACAAGAAGTGGCTGCAGGAGCCGGGCTTGCATCGTACATGACCTAACAAAAGCTTTTTAGCTTCCAAAATAAATATTTTTGAGCATATGGTTTTAGCCCTGAGAATTGTTCTATGTTATATTTGGAGCAGAGCATCACACTAAGAAATCAGCAACAGAAGTCTCTAAAAGAGACTCCAAGGCAAGGCTGTCAACTTTTTAAGATGCGAATGGTGCTTTTTTCCCCATATTCACTCTTTAGACTCTTCTAAAGACTTTTTAAATACACAAGCAGTGCATTTAGTTGTGCATTTCTTTGGGGAAAGAATAAGGCATAAAGCAGAATAGTTCTCTTAATTTGTTTACCAGATCATTTTAGCCATCAGTGTCTAAGCCCTGCTGAAGTACAGTTTCAATTTCCCTTCTCAGCCATGGATAAAACAAAGTTCACAACACATTTTTCTCAGTCAAAACATTTCACTTATTTTTCAGTGTGCAGATAGCTTAAGAGTCATAACTTAGGCCAAGATTGTGGCAGTGTTCTTTTTATCTTAATATTGGAAAGTTACACGTGCTGGATCCTTAACAGTAATATGCCAGCTTAAAAACATGTCATAGATAAAAAAGATTTCCTAAATGATAGTGTCAAACAGGCAAAAGAAAATAACCTAGCTAGTTATCAGATTAAAGTGGAAAGGGTTAGGACAATACTGTCTGCTATATCTAGTCAGACACATAATGTTCAGCTGTTTGAGGAGTCTTTCAAGCATATTATACACAGAGTTTCAGTTGGCTGAAATGCAGTTTGCACATCTTATTTTTCCATCTTGCCTGATCCTATTTTAACTTTTAGAGAATGGCCAAACCAGACACAGATTGTTTATGCCAAGCCTACCCGTGTACAAGATCAGTTACTATGTCGTACGTTATGTACCTCCCTGATGTATTTTTTTCTGAAGATTACATAAAGAAAATTCACAGTAACATATGAAAACCCGATACATACAGATAAATCATTCCGATTCCCAAATCTGAAGTTGATTGTAATATAATTGTCCTTCAAATTCTTACTGCTCAACATAAATAGAAAGAACAACAAAACTGAATACTGTGCCTAGACAACTGCTGCAACTTAAACCAAAGACAAGCCTGGCCAAAGCAGTTTTAGACTATTAACTATTTAAGCAAAAATAATAAATCACAAGACACCATTACTTTATTCCTCCTAAATTAAATGTTTAAACAGACAAGATCAACTCACCAGGCCAAAAAAAGTTTCTTGCACCTTTTGTATCAACAACAGAATTCCTACTTGTGTAGAAATATAACTGACAAAAAAGTCTATTACATCCCAAGCAAAGAACTGGACACCTCCAAAAGGAGCAAGGGTCAGAGAAGGCATTTTCCATCTCCGGCCTGAGAGTGAGCTTCGACACAGCACCAAAACAGTGATTGCAGACCATGCGCAGCTGCAGGGACTCCACTAGTGTAACAAGGTCTCTCCTTCCCCTGGGTATTTTGGTGTGGTTGTGTTTCTCCCTTGCCTAGCACAAGGCTGCTTCCCTTGATGTCGCAAGGGACCTTACAACAGGAATGAAATAGGCTGTACATAAGACTGTGGTGCATGCGTGGAAACTGCAGAGCTGAGGGACATAGGAAAGGAGAAGGCATTTTAGCCAGATTCCAGTCTTATGCTATCATCATTTATAACTTACCTGCCTAAACCACATTGAATTCATCTGAACATAAGTACATATTCCAGATTAAGAATGGGTTAACATGTTTTTCTAAAATTGCAGTCTAAGCTCCTCCGCCTCCCATGAATTCCAGTCTAGATCCATTGGCTAGATAACATTCTAGAGAGTTTGACCAATGCATTCCCTTTTCAAGTATAGTTTAAGCAACTATTGTAGAACGCATTTTATGAAAAACAATTTGCACAGGGAGCCTAATGATTGTCTCCTAATTGCAGAATTATTTCTTATTTTTCCTCTCATTTTAATCTATAGCATATTGTTACAGGGCAACATGAAGCAACTGAAAGTTTTCTCACATCACAGAAATTTAGACCTCTCAAATGATCCCATTTTCTTGGAACTGAGAGGGATATAGGAATTTATATTCCTATTTTTAGGTACTCTTTCCTAAAATCAATTTAACTGTTCAACATTGACCAAGCCAGGTCTTAATTTTCTCTTTCAGCATCCATGTGAGAAAAAAATCACTTTCTTTTAATGGATGAATTGTTCTACTCAACCACACTGACATGTTAATTTCACACATCATGATGCTAAATTGGATTTGACATAACATTATATTCGTAGATTAATATTTTATTGTCTGCAGTTGCCATATTCATATTTGTATTTTCATTCAGAAACACTTCATAGACAATGAAAGCACCTTAGGCAACATTAAGATAACAGAACCATAAAATACTTTTGGTTGAAGGGACATCTGGAGGTCTCTAGTCTGATGCCTGCTCAAAGCAGGGTCAACTAGAACAGGTTGCTCAGGGTCATGTCTGGTCTGGTTTTGAATATCTCCAGGGATAGAGATTTGACAACCTCTCTGGGCAACCTGTTCCAATAATTCATCAACCCCATGATTTTTTTTTTCTTATAACAAGTCAGAACTTCCTGTTCCAACTTGTGCCCATTGCCTCTTCTCATATCACTATGCACTTCCCAGAAGAATATGGCTCCATCTTCTCTAGTCCCTACAATTTGGCAGTTTTAGGGAGGAGAGGAGAAAAAAGGGGGGGGGGGAAGAGAGACAGAAAAGGAAACGTAAAGCTGTTTGAGATGAGATTTCCATTTTTTTCTTTACAGTTCTGCATGCTCTTAACTTAAAAGCAAAGTGCTAATTGATTAACCACTTACCTTTGCCTTCTATTTCTGTCAACTCTAGAGGTAAACAGCAACTAATGTTTGGTCACAAAGATGAAAAATTTCTATTTTCTGAACTGTCAAGGCTTTCTGAGTCTATCAATTAGAATGAAGATCTCGAAAAGAAATAACAAGTTTTCTAGTAAGATTTTCCATTCCTTTTGCTTGAGCTCAAGTTGTAAATAGCAGCTGTTCATGAACAGTCTTTCATATGCTCTCCTGGTCATTCTTCTTCAGGTCTTCACTTGAACCATGAAAATAACAGAGCACAAAAATGAAAAATAAGTTTAAGTTTGAGGTTCAGGTCAAATTTGGGCAATTTTTTTACTTTTCTTTTTCTACAGGATTAATCTACCTCCAAACTGCATCATCCTTCCTCCTGGATCCATGCCAAGTAAGTTCAGAGACTTTCTTCCTTCTCCCAGCTTCTTTAACTTCTCTGGGGTGTTTTTCTTGGAATGCATTTCCATTTTTTTCTCCAGTGTATTGATAACCAGCTCATTTCCCCTATGCAAGATGTTGAGGTGAGCACACAGAGCCCTTTACTGGTGCTTGGTTTTTATATTCTTGTAGACTTCCCTTACATTTCTTCTGTTATCACTCTTTGCAATAACTTCTTAGAGACTTGTGACACTGCAGATAGATTTGTTCTACCAAATTTCATTTCTCTTTTTGCTTCTAGACAGACAGATCAATTTTCACCCAAAAAGAATGTTAGAATCAGGTGTGGTGTTCTATGCTTTTAGTTTAGAATTTTAAAAAAATTGAAATAAATTATCTCTATGACAGTTTTTCACCATTTATAGGATGAGCACTAATTTCATGTGTGATCTGAAGGAATTAACAATAGGTGCAAGAAAACAGGTAAATTTATGCCTACTTACTCAATGCATTGACAACCACAACAGTGGTCTGTTCACTTTCTGGAAGTCAAACCATATCAAATTGTCGTGAATGACTATTAAAAGTCAATTCAATTTGGACCAAATTTTTCATTCCTTGCTAGTCTGAGAGCAGACAGCAGCACTTACTGGCATCTTCAGGCAGTTACAGTGGAAGAAAGGAAATATAGAGGGGACAACATGGAATCAGTCTTCACAGAAGCTGAAAGAATAAACACTGGTAAAATGATGCCCGCAACATGAGGTCTGTTTCAAATAGCAAGCACATTCAGAAAACCTTTAAAAATATTTCCAGAGGTATTGCTTCTTTTTTTCTTCTTTAGTTAACAGTTCAGTCTTCATCACTGCAACAGAAGAACTTATTCTTTTTCCCAAGATTATAGCCATCATATTTATTGTTATTAATACAGAAGTTACATATACCTGGTTACATGCTAATGCATTCTTAATAGTCATTTCAGGTGATTAAAGGCCTGTGGCCTTCAGCCTTACATATACAGTGTACCTGAGCCATGTACTTATAGTCTATTAATGCACCATTGTCATATCTTACTGCTATACTATTTTACATGATGCAAATCTGGAGCAATATTCTTTCACAATATTAATCTTTAAAAAAATATATGGGGGAAGGAATGCTGGTGAATTTCCGCTGCAGGCTAAGCATTTAAAATAGAATTTCATAATAAATTTAGATTGCATATACTAAGGAATATTTGCTGTGGTTTATAATCTTCATTTGAGTTATATAGTAATATGGTCCAGAAGAAACACCACTAAGACATATAATAGCAAAAGTCACTTACTGCAAGACAAGAGCTGATCAGCTATATCAACACAAATTCAAAGCAATTCCAGTAATTTCAGGGAATGAAGTCTGCCTCATTATAGTAGTCAAGCTCCAGATTTTATGTGAGCTCCCAACAACTTACTCCGCTTTTCCTTACCATAGTCATCACTTTGGCTTGGAATAGAAGCAATTGAAAGAACTTTTCTTTCTCTTAGACATTTTTGAAAGTCTGAGATATTACAGACGTTACTATAGTTTTTAGGAGATGTTCCTGCAAGGTCTGTTTCTAGACAGAGCGCTCTATGCCCTTCATTTTCCCAAGCACAAATTCACTTGCTGTAATATGGAAAACATCTAGATGTAGCAAAGAGAAAGAAAAAAAGTCATACCAAAGCATGAAGAGTACCCAATGCTTATAACTGACAAAGATTTTCAAAGGTGAAACATGTTAATCAACTGCAGTTTTCAAAGTGTGACTGCTTAGAATTTTCTTAAACACAATCTCTTCACAAAACCCCTATTTATATCCTATTTTTTTAAATGAGTCTTCAAAATTATTATTCCAGTTGAAAGTCTTGAGTAGTATGAATTCCTCAAACTGTATCCCTGCAGGTGTGCCTTGGGGAGCATGCTTTCTGAGGAGAGGTTGGTCAGCATTGCCCTCACCCCAGGTAGACTAAGTCCAGGCAATGCTAAGCCTCTCCCATTATAGCCAGATGGTGCGTAAACTAGAAGAGCAACTGTTTTTGCATGAAATAAGATCTTCTCTGAGAGCAGGCAAGTCTGAAATGGCCAGCTGAATTACAGCCTACAAGTGAGGCAACAGTGAGGACTGTCTTTAGAGAGAGCTGAAAATACCTAAAAAATTTTCAGAGGAAGAGATGCACATAGAAGGAGCAACCAAATGGCACAAGGTAAGGCAAAAACCACAGAGTTCCTGGAGGACTGCAACATGCAAATTTACAAATGATGAATGCAATGCTAGATAACAGAAGTGAACAACATTTTTGACATCTTAGCTTCTATCCTAGTTAGCAGTATCGGGTCATCTGTCTTCTGACATACAGGGCATACATCTGCAGCCATATGGACAAGTTACAGGCATACAGTTACCCTACGAGAAACACACTAGACTTACCATGCACAGAGCTGACATAGCTGTGTCAGTGTGCATGAGTCATCTGCGATGCCTGGAGTACTAGGGAACCCTCTTAAAATCACAATAATTTTAAGCTTGCTTAGGAGGACAATCAAAAAGGATATGCAATAGCAACAGTCCTAGCTTAAGGGATGTGCTGAGCCCCCAGAAGGCTGCAATGAGAGTCCGGGACATGCCACCAGCAACCACCTGTGTAAAGATCTCACTGCACTTTGGCCTTGTGGACATCTGATAAGGATAGTTGCCACCACAAATTAAACTATTCAGCCAGAAGCTGAAATATTGTTCTTCAGACCAGCAGAAATCTGACACAGCCAGTGTCCGCAGGGCAAAGCTTTGCCTTCTTCTTAACCAGGATGAGAGGCCCAAAATGAGTGAGTTTCTACTGTAGAGTTAATTGTAGCTCCTGGAGCAAGACTATGAAGTTGGCTGTTTCATATCCAGAAGTTAGCAATCTACTGTGATCAACACACACTCAGGGAATAATGTAGCATATACAACTACATCATGAGACATCAAGAGTCACTAAGACACAACAGTGCTGAGCTTTGACAAGTTTTCTGTGTATTGTCGATGCCAAATACAGTGGCATGCTGTCGCAGATGAACCCCCGTCCCTGGGGGATTCTCTTCCTTCCTTGCACAAAGTCCCCTGAAGTCTCCTCTGCCCCTGCCACCACTACCACATTTCCGAATCCTGTCTAAACAATATGATGGCAGGTAAAACAAAGACATGGACTCAACCAGCATACCAGGAAAAAAAGGGCAGCCCTCAGAGCTAACAGAGCAGAGAAGCAGCAGCAGATGTCATTTCCAGATACCATTTCAGACTCCTTGCAGTCTTGGGCAACTTTCAGTTTGGACCTGATTCATATTTTAAAAGGTTATCTTCACAAAAGTAAGCGATACTTCTTTTTAAACAGAAGGATCACATTCTGAAGTCCACAGTGCAGGACCAGGTCACTGATCCACAACCAGCCAAATCATTTCACCCCCTTGCCATATCAGTCCATGATACTATATGATTACATGCACAACACTTTCTGCCAATAACTTAAAAATCTTGTATTAAGAGGTTCTTGCTCTTCAATTTTTTAGTAAAGTTTATTTCTAATTTTCTGGGTAAAGTCTTCAGCAAAGTTTATTTTTAATTTTCTTGACACACCAAGTCATGTTACCCAGCTCCTTGTACACTTTCCTATTATCAGCACTTATTCTGTCAAGAAAAGAGCATTCCAAACCATTTGATACCATAAAAGTATTCTGCTCAATTCTTTTGATCAGAATAGCTAAAACTGATCTAATTATTCTTGAGTATTTTCCAGAACAATAAGAAGGGTGAAGCAAGGAAATATTAACTTCATACAGAGCTGCCATTATGATTATTAGTGCGACTGTAGGTGTGAAGCCAATTTGCAGGGGTCTACTTAGCTGGTAATCCATCCAGCTGAGCAATTTTGAGGTTGTTCACAATTTGCAAAAATACCGTGATTGTTCATTGCCCTCAGTGTTCTTGTCCAAAAGAAATTAAATGTTCAAGAAAGTTTAGGACTAAGGGTTGCAAATAAACTCTAAAACTATTGACTACAGTAGTCTAACTGTACTTTCTTGAGCAGTAGATAGGCACGAGTCCTCTGCCCCAGCCAAAGTTTGACGGCAAACAGCAGTGAGTTGCACTTCACAGAAAAGTCAATCATAAAAAGCCCACTAGTGACTGGTGCTGATCTTGCAACATACATACATGGAGGGGCAAAAGTCTAGCAGAGAACACTTCTGTCGCAGAAGGGCTTCCAGCTATCTGAAAGATGCTCAGAGGCTAGTCCTCCTCCACCATCTACCTACTTCTATGCCCCTCTCCTTTCACAGGGGCATAATGATGGAGCCCAGAGAAGAGTGGAAGAGTTCAGCTAAATTCTATTAATGTCTATGGTCAAAAGTGAGGATGGAGCCAGATCTTAGGATCAAATCAGAAAAGCTGAAGTCACATGAAGTAGAGGTAGATTTCTTAACTGAACATGTGTGTATTATACCTAGCCAAACATTGACAAAACATATGGCAACTTTAACATCAAATAACCCCGTTCAAGTACTTCAGCCAACAGCATGCCCCCAGCATGGCTCAGTCCATGTCCTCCATGCTCCCAGTCAGCCACAGGAAAGGACCCAGGTCCACTCAGATTCTGGGGCAACATACAGCACAGTGGTGTCCATCATTCCACACCCACCCAGATCACACAGCACAGATATACTGAGAATCTCAGCAAGTTCAGGACTCCTGAGACAGTTCTATGAGAAGCTCAAGGAAAGTAACAGGTGGACTGGTAGCAAGAAAGTGTTGCCACCGCAAGAATATGGACTGGAGCCCGTCTCCACACAAGCACAGCACAGTGCGGTGGGAATGCAATGGGTGAGAGTCTGGGACTATTTGTTCAAGGGCAGTTAAAATCTTCCAAGAACGGAGATGAAGATGACACATAACTGTGCTGGGAAAGGAGATCACCAGGATGCAGATGAAAGTTGATGGGTATCAAGATAAAAATACAACATGCTGGGTTTCAGTTGGGGAGCCAGGATAACCTTACTAAACAGCACTCTTCTTTCCTTCATAAAGCTCAAGAAAGAGCCTTTCCATACTTACTATATCTGCAGCAAAACAAAGGAGCAGAACACATTTTATTTCTTTCAAGTGCAGCCCAGAAAAAAATTGTCTGATTCCAAACAGTGTAGAACATGAGAAACCCCACTGAGATTAGAATGAAAGCCGCTGTCCCTAAAGGAGTGAGGTTAATGTAAAATATAGCACATTTTCTCAACAACAATTTTTACTTTGTGTTTTGCATAGATCTAATCACTCTGACATTGCTGAGCCTGCAGAAAAGAAACCCTTCTGCATGCAGGCACTGTTTGAGAAAACATTTATGTCCGATTAAAATTGGCTCATGCAGAGTTTCATATAGGTACAGTTCCACAGAAACACAGCATTGTGCAACAGCAACATTAGCTTCCTCCGTCACCTAAATGAAGAGTTTTCACATGTGGCACTGTGATAGCCCTTACTGGTACTTCCTTGCCTTGAACCTGTATAAGGTTAGCCTTGTAGTAAGAGCACTATCCCAGTAACTGGAACTGGCTCTGTTGTTACTTGCCTCTGTTTTGCACAGGAACAATCACATTAAAGATAGTGGGCTTGTTCTGACACAGTGAAAGAAAAATCATTATTGTATACAACAGCTGAACAGGTCAGCTGTTCAACATTCTTAAGTCCATTCATCTTGCATGAGAGATGTTTTGAATCAGACTTACCTGCATATATATTATTGATATGGACTATTAAGATAATTTTCATACATTTTTCCTGGGCTAGCAATGTAGGTAAAAACATGAAACAATTTACTCTTCCCCCCTTTCTGCCAGCCAAAGAGCAACTTCCTTTGAAATAAGTAGTCACTAATATGAACAGGTGCATATTTGTGGTGCTGCTGTGAAAGGATGAAGAGATAGTGGGATTGAAGCACCTTTCCTGGTTTACTCTCAGTAATAGCTTTTTGCATTATAGTAGAAGGAGAACAGGAGGAAAAAAGGTGCGCATAATGTTTTGCTTCAGAGCTCTTCAGCTCATTTTCTTGCTGCCTGCATATACTGCAAATGAGAAAGTGCCAGCTGGCAACTTTGCTTCTGATTTATAGGAAAGGTCAGTTAATCCCAAACAGGCATTTTGCTAAATATCAAGATATCTCCCCATGTGTTTTCTCTGTTTAACTCAAAGGAAGTTGGAAGCCGAAGCATTAGCAAGGCTTACAGAATAAGGTGGAGTGATATCATCTTTAATCACTATCACTCAAAGTAGTTTTACTTTCCAACATTGAATAGTTTGTGGATCGTAATTAAGATTACAAATTTAAATGGGTCCTCCGTTTGTCACAACACTTCTCTATAGACAGACTGATGGAACAAATATGCCATCTTCATCTATTGTGCAGTTGCTATACTGCCAGGCAGACAAAACTGGGCTGAGAAAGCACTTTGAGACCAATCCTGCAGTCTTTAACAAACCAGGAACTCCTGAGGTCAACATGAGATTTCCATTAAGAAATATCTACCTGAGAAAAAACTACTCTCTCCAGTCATCATATTGCTGATTCTAAATATCAGTTTTTCAAAACATTCATAAACAATCTTCAGAAACAGCATTCAGTGATTTTTTTTCATCTTCTAAATGTAAACAGTAGGAATTGTTTCCTCTGTGACAGTTTAAAAAAAAAACTAAAGCCATTACAGGGTGCACAAAGCAAGTGAGGCAATTTTATAAAATTAATACTTGCGGAAACCTGTGCGTTTATCCAATGATATGAAATAAATGGAGCAGAAATATTGACATCTACATTTGTTTTAGTAAAGGCACATTAAAAAGAATGCAAAGTATAAATAAAAGCAGATAAAAGCTTGGCAAGAGCCCCGAAGGAAATTGCTGAAGTGTCCAGAACCAACACTCCATAACACTTTCTATATTAAAATAGTATATCACACCTGCCAAGTGACCAAGGGGAAAAAGAAAATCATAGGAGATCCTTTTTTGGTTTTGGTTTTGGGGGGGGGGGGGGTTCCCAATTATCTGTGGCATGTAGGCAGCTCTTCATGCAAGAACCTGCATCCTGGAATTTATACCAGAAAGAGAAGGTGAATCACACATTTATTAAAATAGAACCCTTTTTCCCTCAGCCACATCCACAAAATTCTGACTCTCATGTAGATGGCATGTGATTCTAAGCTTATGTTAAAAATGAGCATATACATATTGTATAGAATAGCCAGGAGCTTGCAGAGAGGGATTTTCTGATTTAAGTTTTCCATTGCCAGGACCTGTACGTTTTGTAAGGTCATGAACACTTCACCATTACAGTGTGATGAGAACTTCAATGGGCCAGCAGAGCAACAATGATCCATTTTAAAGGTCTCATCTGAAAGACCCTGCACTAAGCTTCATACTAATCCTTCGTTCTTTTGAAGTAAGCCAAGTTGAACTCACTGAAATGTCAATGTGAAGTCCATAAAGGGCAGACGTATTTTTGAATGGAGAGCACAAAAAGGCCTAAGGAAAAGAAGCTTCTCTTCGAATCCCATCTGCTTTTTCTCATATGATCATTTATAAAAAAAAAAAATAGAGGGGTATCTCAGCACTTTGACAGCACAACTACAGCAGTGCATAAAAATCACATGACTGGCCAGAACTTGTATTCCAGGCATCACTGGGAATATTGCCTAAAGCACTTAGCTGCTAGGAGGAGACCTTTCACAACACACCTGAAATCAAAGACCCTGACTCATTCAAGACAGAACTTCAGACAAACCTCCTCTGTTGCAGAGAGTAATCACTGCACAGAGCTTAGTGGTTCTTCACAGAAGGGGGGTGGGGAGACCCAAAAATGTAACCCTGGCTATCTCCCAGCCACTCAGAAAAAGTAAATCAGAGAGTTTTCCCAGTGCGGAGGGATTACCTCAACAGCCATATCGTGTCCATTGAAAAGAGGAATTGTTTCAACTTTAATCGAACTGCAGCCCTTTCAGGAAGCAGGGCTGCACCAAGCATAGGCAAGCTACTTTCAGGTCTTTGGGACCTGCAGTAAGCCTAGCTCAGCCCGAGCATGGTTCGAGTAAAGATGTTACTTCACACAGTTTTACCATCCTTTGAATAAAAGGCACTATCTTTGCAATCCTGTCAATTAATACTAGGGCAATTCTACCTTTTTCTAAACACCGTTATTTACAGACAGAGACCATAAGAGAGTACCCGAGACTGGCATTTTTAAAAAATAAATGTAAGATAATGTTAACAGTTGGAAGGGGAAGGCAGAGCATTCTTGAGTTTTGCTTGATTTTTTGCTACTTTTAATCATCTCCTTTAAAGGAATACCACATAAAAATTCCACTAGGATGATAACTGCAAGATTTATATAACAGTTCGTTCCAAAAAGAAAATAACAGAAATGATTAATACAAAACAAAATGGGCAATTAACATCCACTTTGTGTGCTGGGAACAGAGCACTCAAGGCTCTAATTCACTCCATCCAAATAATGTTCAGCATCCTTTGTCCTATGCTTTTGTGCTTGAGGGTGGCTGTGAAAAGCTAATTCAGAAGTTACTTTACAAAGTCTTTTGCAGACTAAAATCTTTGTTGCCTTATCATGAAGCATATCTACATGCTTTTGTTGCCTTATCATGGAGCATATCTACATGCTCATTTACAGCAAATTCTCAGTTAATGCCTTTCTGTCTCAGCAAAATAAAACCACAAAAGTAAAGACAGATGAGACAAGAGGTACTCCAAAGATTTTGTAAAGACCTGTATTTGAACCAGAAAACAAAAATTGCATGACATTTTAGGGATATAACCAACATAAATCCCAAGGCAGCAGTTCAGGGCAGTATATTAATTTGGTTGGCAACTTTAAAAGCAGTTAAATTGCAACAGGCATTAATTTAAAGAAAATGCCATTGAACTGGAAGGGTATAATGGGCCTCAAAAATTCATTTTTCTTTGGGGAAGAGAGTGTCCCCCTACCACATAATACAATTAAAATCTTTCAACACAATGGCATGGTGACAGTTCAGTAACATTGCCTTTTTTATTCCACTAGCTGAAAAGCGATCATTAGAGGGTCTGTGGGATCGCAATTTTGGCATGTCCTAGGCAGTATAAATAACAGGTTCCACTTTCATTTTAAAATGCAGATTTAAAAGTGAGTTTTGCTGCTGATATGAATCAAATGTGAGCTGTGCTGGTTTACACCAGCTGAACACTCAACCCCTGGCTATCTGAAATACTCAGATCATTAGAGGTGAAGTTCAGTAGTGCACTTTCACTAAAAAGCTATTGGTTACTCATGGTTCATTTCCCCAACCTCCCAGTTTTCAGCTCTGTCCCTTATACAAGGGCGGGGGGGAGGGAAGCAGTCTAAAGGTCAGTCTAAAGAAAGTGCAGATATGCAGGTATCAGTAAAATATTTATATTTTAAATATTAAATATATTTTGGGGCTTAACCAAAGCCAATGTACTAACAAATTTCACCAACATCTTTCCTGCTATGCGAAATATTTTGCATTCATCTTTCTAAAAAGCATTACTGATCTAGAAAGCACCAGCAAGAAAAACATACCTGAAAGTTTCCAGTGCTATACCCTGTCAACAGCAGTCAGATTTGGAAAAATCATAGCGTCTCTCTTGGGACCTAAGTAATAAAGTACATGTATGGATGTCTACCAAGTCAGGCAGTCACATAATAAACATGGTTTTTGTTAGCATAAGTGCTGTGGTATTGTATTCTGGGGCATAGACTCCTGAGAATGAGAGATCGCATGCTATCTATAAATCAGCATTCCCAATGTTGAATGCAACACCCAAGAGTACCATCTTCCACAGATGATGCTTCAGAGAATGATAGTAAGAAACATAATAGGTAGCTAAATCAAAGGATGTCTTAGCAACATATCTGCTGTCCAAGAGAATGAGTTGTACCCTTGTTTGGGGAATTATCCAAGTACTTTCTGTGAGCTCAACCAGCTTTTTAAAAATTCATTCTAGGGAAAGATGAAGGATTTTTGATCTATCTAGAACTAAATAAAGTTGGCTGCTGTAAAGCCACTGTAGCCCAAAATATATGTTCAATATAAATATACTTCCCAAGGACTCTGCAGGGAGGCATGAGGATGGGGGAATAGCTTCCAAGCATAGCTAATGACTGCTGTTCAATTCCCAGACTGAAAGTTTGATTCTTTGTTGAATACAATTGGAATCATTTTTTCCACAAAACTTGAAAGAAGTTACATAATTTGCATACCTATTTGTTTAACTTGTTTCATTCTTCTCAATGCACTAATACAGCCTTCACAACTGTGCTCCATTCTACTTCTTTAAACCTCCCTCATTTACTCCATTTATATCACATCCGATACTCCCTGCAACTGGTGGATATTTTGTTATCTAAATGCTACATTCCTAGGACATTTTTGGAAATTCTAGGAAATACATTAATATTTATTCCTTGTTTATATAAGTTTTCATCACTTGCCACTGGACAAAGATGCCCTTTCTAGTCCACAGGCAAGAGCCTTCAACTGGGACAGCTGCATTTCCTGGAATCTGATGGCTGTTCCCATTGCATGTGCAGTCCTGCAACTGCATATTGCCTTTTACTCATTCCTGTACTGAACCTGGTGGCTTTAATACCCCCCCTTATCACCCACATGTGTCTGCTCACTGGAGCTGGCTATGAAAAAAAGCACACACATAGGGGAAAGCAGTGAATGCTCACATCTTCTGTGGGTGAGCAGTTTCCCCTGTGATGTCCCACAAGAACCAAAGCTTACATTTAGAGTGAGGAGAAAGGGAAAGATGAACAAATTATTCTTTGGAGACCAATACTTCTCTCAACAGCAAAGGACTACTGAAAATTGCCCAAGAGCATCAGTGGGATGGACATGCATTCTCATGAAATTCAACTCCCCGAAGCAAGTTTCTCAAAATTCAGTTTCCATAGGGCTCATGGGATCAACTGGTCTTTTTCCATCTGAAAAGAGCTTAACAGAAGTATACAGAAAGCATACATTAAACTCTATTTCAGTCTATCGCTGTAACTGGAATGCAAACAGCACTGCAAGTTTTGCCTGTCAATGTCACAGCTCAATACATTCTTCCAACTCATGTCTTTCAATATTAAGTATGCGATGAAGAATCCTTCTGGGCACTGCATACATTTTCAGCACCCATCCACCAGCTAAGCAAAGTGTATCCAGAGGCACAAGGGCACAAGCACACTCAGAAGGATGAATCTATCACTTTCCTCCAAGGAAAGAGAGGAAGGCATCTGTGGGGAATCATACCCTCTAATCTCACTCGGGGGGGGGGGGGGGGGAAAGAGTGTGACACCAAGAGATGCTGTTCCAGTAGCAAGCGAATACTTCTATGACCTACACTGTTAAACGAGCCTCAGAAACAGAAATTTTAGTACACAACTTTCCAAATTTCTGTTATATTGTTGACACACATCAGTTTGCATTATCTACAGCTGAAAGACTCTTACAGGTATACTCTTGTCAATGGAAAAAATATGACCCACATTACTTAGCATTTCCCATCTCAAAATCTACTACTACTTTGTGGGATTTGATTCTTGACATCCAAATTGTGGATTAGTTACCATACTTGGTGACTAGTCCTGTCAGCCAAACAACCTTCAGCAACTTCATAGCAAGATCAATGCCAAAAAGATCAAAACAGCCAGTTGAGCTATCCATTATGAAGAGAAAGGCCTGTAAAGGTCCTAAAGACAAAAAAAAGCGCACACAGATAAACATCTTCTGGTATCCAATACAGGGGTGGATGGCTATCAGCCAGAAAAACTGCAAACAGCCAGAAGAAAAAATAAGTATATAAAAGAAATATGAAAACTAAAATTAAGGAGAAGTATGCAGGTAAAATCTAATCTTCCTTAGAAAACACACTCTCCAGCCTGTTTTGCTAATACTCTTAATGTTCCCTTTCCCCACCATATCAGAAACACCAGTAGTCTTTTTTTTTTTTACAGTTCAAACTCAGGTGACCAGATATTGCAGCCATGTACTGGCTCACAAGGGCTGGCTTGTGAATGTTCTGGGCAACACGATGTTGGTGCTACATGCACTGCAACTGAGCACAGCGCTCTGAAGTTTGATGAAGGCGGAAAAGAGAAAAATTGAACACGATGCTGGGTGACAAGTGAAGGTCTTTTGAAAATAATGGAACACAATTACTTTGATGTCTTTTTTTTTAAACCAGTTTCACTCTGAAGCACAAACGTCACCTTTACTAAGCTTCTCATGGTGATGGTCCCACTGAGGGAACCACTTGTGGATTTGAAAAAGTTAACATACAAATTCAAGAGGTAGTTACGCACATATTCTAATAATGATTAAATAGAGAATGAAATTCCTTCGGATCAGAAAACATCTCTCAGCAATCCCTGTGTGGCTCATAAGCTCCGTATACCACTGTGTGATCGTGTGTCGTCTTCATAAGCATCCAGTGCTGGCCAGTGCTGCAGACAGGACTAAGTTAAATGTGCCTTGGATAGATACAGCCTTCTGTGACATTGTTCAATACCATAATTTAGTCAAATACCTTTGGGGGTAAGCAACTAGAAACATTTTGCCTTCACCAGCTGGGGAATTATTTATAATGAGTAAAACTTTAAAAATTTCAATGATTTCAGAGTTAAAATCCCATTTTTAGAGTTATTTTTCAAAAGCAGCTTATGTAATATTCATGTTCCTCCAGGAGATACCAAAATTCACTTCTTCTGAAAACAGGAATTACTGTCAATTATGGACTTTAAATCACACATCATAAATTACCTTTTACCTGATGATTTAAAAAAAGAAAAAAAAACAGTTAATCTTAGTAATACTGAGTCACCTAAACACCTACATATATGTACCATATATTTAGAGACTAATAACTAACAGTCAATAGAAACTAAATGATAGCCAAAATAATTACTGAAATAGCAGAGGAGCAGCAAGGCAAAGAAACCTGATATAGAAACAGCTCCTACAAACATTGTTTCCCTGTGTTCATTCACGGACTGATATGTTTGTCTGATGAATACTACCTTTTCCTTTTTAGAAAGTCTCCACTAACCATTTTCTCAAGCTATTTATTTTTCAGAATTATTCACTGAAGTGTTTAACACATTTCATTTTCTCTGTGGTTGCCCGTTTAAAGTCTGAAATCTAGGTTCCAATATTCTCCTCTGATTGAAATGTCAAATGTGTCTGACCCCTGACTGAATCAATGAAATTCACTACTTCGCATTTCTAGAATAAAGTTGCTTACTGATAGTGCATTTAAACTTCACAGTCTGCAGGTATTCAAGCACATAAATCTAAACTCTAGTTGCGACAAGCTTTTGTTCTATTAAAACTAGCTCACGTGAATACTTACAGAAAGTTAACAAAAAAAGAACACAAGTGCTGACATTCAGTAATGAAGTTCATTACAAGAACCTATAATAAACCTTGCTGGAATCAAACACAGCCCGCACAGCTCATTTTGAAATGTAAATGAATGTTCAATTCACATATTTTTAGAGCTCTCTCAGAATCCTGAATTGGTATAAAGTGACACAGCTCTACTATAAAATACATGTAATACATGCCCTAATACAAAATACTGATACAAAAGTATGTGGTGGTTTACATCATCTTAGTCAAGCAAGCAGGACTTAGATATGTCAAACAAGAAGAACTTTATTGACTATCTCATGTCGTCTATGCATTTCAGCTATTCAATACTGGAGACTACAGAGGATTTCTGGCTGCCAGCCAGCACCACCACAAATGAATATCTAGGACTAAGACAAACATCTGCTCGCAGCCATGCCGTTCAAGCTACAGGGTAACTAATAAAAAGAGGTCTAGAACAATGCCTTCTCTTCCCTGCCATCACTGTGTAACTAAGGAGGGAGCTTCAACCAAACCACTAGCATATTTCAGTGGGGGAGAGCCTTCCTATTCCCCTGAAAACCACATTTACAGTATATTCTTCTTAAGGGAAGTCCTTTATTGCAGCAAAACCACAGTAGCACAGCGAGATGTTTGGGTTTCCCAAAGCACTAAGCCACTTGCAACACCGCAGCTGGAACCAGCTGCTTCAGGTTGATTTCTCAGAAGCCTGAATGAATATACACATACGTGCATGTAAATACAGACATGTAAGCATTTGTCTGAAAACAATTCCAAAGTAAACAATAACATTGCTAAAGAAAATATACTAATAAATTTACATTTATAGAGTTTACATCGTATACTCCCATTCACACCCAAAGAAACTACTGTTGGAATACTTCATTTTTATTTGCAGAGAAAAAAGATAGTTCAAGTACAAGCAAATATTTCAAATATCTCGAAGAACATAACATTTATGAAGTTAGAAATAAACATTGTTGCAGGACATACTGCAACAATAGATAGATGTTAACCAAACATCTCTGTCCACCATTCAGTGTCGCCTATACTGAGAAAACATTGACCTTTTGACATTAGAAGTATTAAGTTCCTAAAATGGATATATTTTACCTCATCTTTGAGTTAATCAGGAGCTCTTAAAAAAGGCAAACAAAAATACTCCACAAGCTAAGTCAAATCATTATTATATTTATGGCCACCTACTGTCCTGTTGCAATTACACATATGAACACTAGCTATCTGTTATGTACATCAGTACACGGTAAGCAGCATAAGGCAATCATTAAATCCATCAAAACAAGGAAGAAATAAAATTTAGTTACCAAAATCCACTCAGAGTTCTGTTGTTCTTGCAACTCTCACACAAGATACACAGTTATAGATGTATTCTGCCTCAGAGTGTGTTATGGACAACTGCAAGTCTAGTAAAGAGAGGCTTTTGGTGAAAATGGTGGAAAACAAAATATTCCTTCTTCCTTTCCTCTTCCCCCCCCTTTATTAGTTAAAATGAGTAATTTTCACTTGGTTTACAGTAAACCATGTATTTTCAAATTTTCCTCATGGCAGTTGTTGTTTAAGTGTTTCACACTATTCCTTCTTTTCTGGATGAGACAAATGAGCAAAATGAGAGAACACCTCTCACCACAAAAGAAGTCTTGACAGTAGTTTGACAACCTAAAGATAAAAGATTGTGTTAAATGTGTGATCACAGTATGTCTGTGATCCTCTTGCACTAATTTCCAAAATCTTTATTTCTGCTGTAATTTTTGACTTCTCATGCCTTTTCTCTGTCAGCTTTAGATCCGTAATTTTTCAGATGTAAAATCCAGAATAAAATTGAGTATCTTGCACAGAACAAGAAGCCTCTAACTAATGATCTAAGTGATTTATTATTTAGCAGCATTTTACTATTTCTGTCTTTATAAAGGTCTAGAGCAGAAGACAGGTGAGGTAAGCTGCACTTCATCCTACCTCTGAGGAGACTGGCCAACAGGCTTTTATTAGTCAGGAACACTGACATAACTCCTATGCTGTAATAAGCAATAGCTTACTGCTTTTAATACACAGACTTTGTTCTGAAGGGATTACTGTCCTTGTTGGCCACATGCCTTAGCACACACCCAAGGCATGCAATAATCCTTGAGAAATGCACTGCTGGACATGTCTTATTGACTTCCTTCTCATATTTAAAACCTCTGTTCCCATTTTGTGCATACTGACGTTCCGCATCTGCCCTGTTACATCCTCCATTGCACCAGCCACAGGCCAAAAGGGTATCCCACCAGCACTGGTCTAAATTTGTGAGCAGTACACTATACCACCAGATACTTTATCAAGCTACTCTTACTCAACTGTAAAGCTAATTCAAAAAAATAAATCATGATTCCATATCTATATTGTCTGTATAATTTATGGCAAAACATGTATTATACGTTCTTCTATATAAATACAGTGCACATCTCAACATTTATTAAACCTATAATGCTTTTAGAAGCACTTTAATTTTTATAGACTTATGTTAGTACCATACCTAAACACACCAAGAACAAATAGGATTTTAGTTTCTCCCAGAGAAGCTCCATCTGTAGTCTACTTGTACAAGTCTACAAGTCTACAAGCTCCATTGAAGTCTACAATTCTTCTTTCAAGAATATACGTCTTGCAAGAGAGGCATGATCTAAATATGCCTTTCCTACACTTCACTATTTTAACTGGTTTTTTTGGTCAGTTGGTTTGGGGTTGTTTTTCTTTTTCAAAAATAATTTAATCTGTCTTCAGGGTTTTTTTTGTTTGTTCAGGTTTTTTTTTGTTTGTTTTGTTTTTAAACAGATTCTCTTCTCATGAAAGTGATAAGACTGTAATATAAAGTACCATAATACTTTGGCTGTTCTATGCCAATAAAAAGTTAGAAGTATAGAAATCCCATGTTTTTGACAGATACCTAAAAATGGTATCTTTCAAACAGCTCTAAATAGATGATAGTGAAAGCTTAATCGTAAAAAAAGACAATGTAAAAGATCCTAAAGACCATTGCAAATTATTGACACTGTGGATGTTCTTCTAAATCTTACACTCAGCTACAGCTTCAAGCATTTAAAAACAAGCTGGGCCTTGCAGCTATTTCAGTCAACTACCGCAGTCAGCTCAATGCATTTCAATAACCAGGGAAAAAAGGATTTTCACTACCTGTACACCAGTGACTATCCCTCAACAATTTTTACTTGATAACCTCAGAGTTAAAAGACATATTTCTAGTCAATAACGGTATAGAACTGTATGCTTAAAAAGCTTTATTAATAATATAACATCTAATAAACTTTATCATACAGATTAAATCTCAATTTGAGGTTGTCTAAATGTTTAACTTACCCTCTTAATATATCTCCAATGTGTATATTATCTGCTGCATTGTATGGATTGGAAATTTGATATAAAGGCAGGCTGAATGATTTTCTTATCTCTTATCCATGTGCTTTGGAGCACAGCCTAGATGAAGACATGTGAAAAAGTTCAAGAAAAATCCTAGCCTCACATAAAGCAAGAGAATTTTTGCTTTTCATTTCAATGGAGGCAGGATTTTATCCTTAGTTTGTAAGAAGTTTCCTGACTTTTTTTTTTTTAATATAAAATTCAGTGACATTGCTAATTACAATACCACTGGAAGTGAGACAGATGCACCCCAAACACAGCAGTGAATGCATTGATACCATCTCAATTTTTTCTAGGGCAGCATTACATTTCAGGGGCAGGTGGATGTCAGGCAGCTTCAGAAGGGATTCAAAGTATCTCGTTACAGGGACTGAAAAAGCATGAAATTTAACACAGCCCAGACAATAGTTCAGGGTGGCACACAACTAGTCTGGAAAGTAATAATTTATAAGATGCTCTTTCAGGTTGGTCTGGAATATAAATGAACACATCCATGTCATACTTGCAGTGATCTCTCTCATTTGCAATAAAATGATATTTAGTGCCTTTAAATTCAGGAGCCCCTCTTTCCTCTTTAACCTATTACCTAGGGTAATACAATCATGCCAAGCACTTGGTAAGGCACTTTTCAACCAATCAATCATCCCTAAATAGTGTGCTCTCACAGTAAATCAAAGGGCTAAAACAGATTCCCCCTTTTCTCCATCTCAAAGATAGCAGCAGTCAATAAAACTGTCCACTCCAAATACAAGATTTATAGCTGTCAGGTTTTTCATACCATCTAGCTCAGGTTTCTAAATGCAATATTCATATTGGCAGCAAACACACACCTGTGATAATATCTAATGGGATTTTCTGTGCCTAACCAAAGTCTGCATGCTGCCCAGGTGCCAGCTAATTGACCTAATTGAAGCATTTCACTGTGTGTAGCCAGGTGGCCTTGCTTAGCTAAATCAGTACAGAAGAGATAGTCTGGGAGTTTTTAAGTACAGGTCAGGGTTAGTCTACAGATGTGTTTTATTCTTTGAAGGATTTATATTAATCCAGTTTTGTCTCTGATGCTGCCGATTTGAAGCTTAGATCATAAACAAAACCCCTCTCTCTTTTTTTAAGCACAACTGAAGCTGCTTAATCATACGCTATCCAACAGGGTTGTAAGGAGAATTTCCTAGTGAAGTTTTAAGCAAAGCACCAAAGCTTTTTGATAAGCAGCCAGTTGCCCTTATTGGAGAATAAAGAGTTCCTCTAGCAAAAAAATAAAAAATAAATTCCCATTTTCTTCTCCCCCACTCCTCTTTGAGGGGTAGACTCCCCTCAGCTCCTGATTTGTGATCAAGCGGGACCCCACCCACACCACTGAAGCCAGCAGCATTGCCTACAGCAGGGGCAAGGTGAGCTATCGGCACTCAGAAAAGGGGCAACTGCTCCGCTCCTCGTGACTGCTCTTCATCCATGGCTGATAGAGAGGGCACGGCCACAAACACTCACAGCTTGGCTGTTGCCGATTGCCACGCCAGGCCTTAGGACTGCCAATGGCTGCTCTGTCTAGTCACAGGTTCTAATAAATTGAACAGTATTTTAACCCATTTTGCCAAGCATCAAGAAGAAGCCAGGGCAAGGTAGCAGGGGCGGTCAGATAAAGATTACGCCTTCTTTCAGCAACAAGAACCCAGTATGTACAAACAACCAGGTTTTGCCATCTGTCACAAACCCATGTTTTATTTAGTCTGTCCTAACGTAACAAAAAGGAGCATATTGCACTGTTTCATAATTTCACCCATTTTATATGAATGCAAAAAAACCATGTATGATTTTGAGCATATCCTTCATTCAAGGCACCATAATATAGCAAGATCGCTCCTGCAAGATAAACGAAGTGTCACTGCTCCCTCGCTGTACAAGTCACCTCAGTTTGACATGATCTCAGCCACGTCTCCTGCCCATTAGCTGACATTAATGCCCTCCCTTATGATGACATTTATGGTTTCCATTACTTTTTTGCAGCACTCTGTTGATTTCAAGATCTATAGCATCTAAATGAATTGTCCTTCAAATCACTGTCATTACTCCTGCCAGAGCTCTCCAAGCTTATACAAGAGATGAAGACATGCCCTATGATTTGGGATCAAATGTAACCCACCTAGCAGCTGCCTGAACACTAAAAAAGTGAAAGCACTTCTCAGTTGAAATTCAACTTCCCAAAAATACTAAGAAAATTGAAATTTTAATAAATAGTAAAAGTAATGACCATTATTTATCACTACTAAATATCTGAGGCCTTACGATGCCCTTGCAAAATTCAGAAAAACTAACTGGAAAATATTAAAAACCTAAGACAATAAGCCTCCATAAAGGAATATCCAGAGTAAGAATCAACAGTAAACGAAAAACATTATTTACAGCAACTAAAACGAACCAAAGCTAAGCCAAGGCAAATCAGCCTTCATCGCTGTCCAGAAGGATATATGGGATTTTGCCAAAGCCAGTCCTCAAGACAGGAGTGTGTTTGCTCCCCCAGCAGCTCTGTGTAATGCTAGTTTTCCCTGGCTTGGCACAGGACACAGGATTTCTTCAGTGCTGAAGTACCGGTAAAACAGCAAAGCTCAGCAGGGCTTTCAGTTCACATTTCACTGACATAGGGACCTACACAGAACAGCAGCCTACTCAAAGTTTCTGGAGCAGAATATCCATCTGAATGTTTTGGTTAGACAATGGCTTTGGTAGCATGGATATGCATAAGGCGGCTGGCAAAGCTGCATTTATGCGTACCTTCATATTTGCAACATTCCTCATTCTGAAAAGGAGATGTGTGGGTATGAGTCATTGCTATTGATAGAAAATGCTGAAATCACTATCATATTCTTCAAAAACAGAAATCGCAACCATTGCAAGCCTGGATGAGGCTTAGCATACAGGGCCACAATTCTTCCACAAGCTTCCATCTATATCCCTTTCCTATACTTTCAAGGTACTTCTATTTCTCCTTAGACTAGTCACTTACACCATTAATCTCTAAGGTCTTAAAGAAGTCCCAAACTTAAGTTCATGATTTCTTTGTACTTGAGCCTGACATGCTTGCAAGCAAATCATTTTAATGCGGTAATCTGTTATTCCTCTCAGGAAATGGTTGTTAAAAAAAAAAAAGTTTTATAAAAACTCTTCATACAGACCTAATATCCTGAACATTTTCATTATCCCATTGACTCGTCCACACGTCCATTGACTGACTACAGTATGATAGTGGTACCTTTGCTCATACACGCAGGCAGGACAGCCCTGCCCAGGAGAGTGGAGCTGTATTCCAGCTCCTTCCCCAGTCTTCCCATACGTTGCTTCCAGAGCAGAGCCCTGCATTCACAACACTATCTCACCAACATGACAGAGCAAAAATTTTTTGCCCCCATAGTTAAAACAACTGATGATACTTGTGGCTAATCTCCATAGCTAGAACAGGCCCCTCTGTGTGGCCCCGTTGTAGGGCTTTTGAGCCCATTCTTTCCAGTACATGCCATGAAGCTATATGCTTCCAATCCCTTGATCTCAGAAGTGATGTTTATCAGATTGCAATGTCAGGCCTAAACTTGAGCTTTGATTCTCTATTATTGAGTCAGTTCTTTGAAGGCAGCTGGTAAGAAGAGGTAGGACGCTCACTCCCAGCACCTTCCACGTATCTACTCTGCCAACGCTCACCGTGAGATATGCTAGCAAGAGAAAGGGGAGTCTGTCATTGCACAGTTGCGCTAATGAAGTGTTTGCTGGCAAACACCCGTAGGCTCTCCAGAAACATGACACAGCAAGATAAGACTTATACAAACTGAGAGACATAAACATAGCCTACTTGTATTAATCCTGTAAAAGCAAGTGTCTACAACAAGAGAAGGCAGTACGACAACACTACAATCTTTCCCCACTTCAGGTTTTCACTGCTGAAGAGATGGGGCATAAATGCAGGTGTGTCTTCCTTTGGTGACCTCTTGCTTCCATATGAGGTGAAGCTGCTTTGTAAATTTAATTAGCAGCCATCCTAACCAGATTGGTTAAGACCCACTTTCAGTGTATACAGAAAATAACGCATCCATTATGTTAGCGATCAAAGCTATACACGATTGTAGATTGTTTCAGAGATCAAAGACGATCTGTCAGACTTCATTACAAGAAGAAAAAAGGCACTCTGACTTCAAAAGGCATTGCATTGTCCTTTGTTTCCTCTTCAAAAATAATTTCTGAGAAGATGGTGAGCCACCTCAGAGGAATCTAAATGAACAAGCCTTTTGACAGTACCTTCTAGCTTTGACTGCAGTTGATCTTCTCCCCACTCATTTCTTCCTTCTTTTGGCCTGCTGACTTACACCTAGGATGCACTGATTTATTGCTTAAATTTTTATGCCTAGATCTGCAAGTTATCTAAAATTGTTCCTCCCCCCCCCGATTGTTTTGTCTTGCTCACTGCAAGATTATCTGCAGAAAGCTGCTTGAAAACATACTCAATCAGATTTTGTATTGCTCTGACCAAAGTGATACTTTGAGTCACAGATTCACAGAGCAAATTATACTAATCTGTGAATAAAAATAGCATCAAGATTAGAAGACTTTGATCTTGTTTGAGCTCTAGTTCATAGGTATACATCTTTTATAGCAGAGTTCCTTGAAAGCATTCCAATTTTCATGACTGCTTTAATTTTTTTTAAATTATTACATAAGGGAATTTTCAGAGTTTTCATATTTATCCATGTGAAAACAATTCAGACACCCAGGGTTTCAAATCTGAATACATCTATTAGTATGTCAAGGCTAAGAAATACTAATAATGCAATATTAGCAGTTTAAAGGTTCTTTTGATGTACACAGGGCTATTTTACATTACCAGTGAGGTCTCCAGTAACAGTCTCCATAGCTTATTATGAACCTGCTAACAGCCAAGATGACAGAATTGAAAAGTTCACTCAGTCCAGGACAGAACCAAGAGAAACAGTGGCTCTTAGTCCAAATCTACAAGGAAAAGCATCCAGATATCACCAAACCTTTGGGATTTAGCTTTCCATTCCAGAAATTGCACATAAGTTTTTTCACTAGCATTAAATGTTGACCTACAAATGTTTAGTAGCCAAGACACTGACTTATTACCTTTTGGGTTCTTGCCTCATAGTTAATGATCACTTTTCCAGCTGAAGTTACCCTCTAGCCTTAGTAACATCCCCTCTTTTAATACACTATTTCTTTCCTTATTAATTTGTGCATTAATATCACTGTAAACTAGATTTCCTAGGCCTCCTTCCCAAGCTGACTCCACAGGCACAGTGAAATACAGATTATGTCAGACCACTGATGGATTAAGGTGCTATATGCATCTGCACCATAGTTTGAGAAGGGTAAATGCTATGGGAAATGCTAAAACTAAAAGAGCCCCTTACGCAGAGTTTTTTGCACAGGTATCACAATAATGGAGTCCTTAATCCTCGATGCCAATACCAAACAATTAGTATGCAATATAAGCAGCACTTAACAACAAAGCAATACACCCACAAACATTCAGTATAAATAAGGCAGATCAAGAAAGCATTCATCCAGGCTGCTTTGGGCAGCTTCTTTTTTTCTTTTCTTCTCCCTGAAGGCTTCCTTCTATTTAGCATTGAAAACCTCTAGGTTTACAAAGAAATAAAAAATGGATATAAAAGGGCAGGTATCCCACTCCAGTCATGAAAATAAACACCCTTGTTAATAAGAATATTTTGCTGCATGTTCTTTTAGCCCACTTGGATAAAATTTAAATCTAGTTCCTAGATACTATTCCATATTCTATTCTCTACACTCTACTCCTTAACAGTTTCTCCCACATCACTCACTCATGCATCGTCTAAAAGCTGACAGCAAAGCCAATAACAGACAGCCAATATGGAAAACTACAAACAACCCCCAAACACAGACCTTTGCACTTTGGCTGCTTTTTGCTTACTTGCTTCCTCAGGCCTGTTCTTTCTCAAACATTCTTATGGAGATACATACATACAATTATATATATACAAACACACATTTAAATATATAAAAGGCTGTTCTCTCCAGGCTTTTCTTAAAAGATTCCTTGCTTAAATACTTCTGTTCTTTCTGCAGGATGGTTGGATGCATTCCAAAATTCACTTTGTTTCTTGATTATATGCCACATCTAAAAAAATGACCTATCTGAAATAGTAATTGTGAACTGGAAATTTGAGTAGGGGCTCAATGGGAGTGCACATCAGGCAAGGAAGCATGGGGAGGCACTCTCTGAGAGCTGGTGTCCCCCAGACTTCCTTCATACCATGCCCATAGCAAAGCATGCTCTCCATACAGCACTGAATTAGTCTCTCAGTCAATAGCAGCATTTCTATGATCTCTCATGGCTGCAGATTCAGACCCTGAGATTACACAATATACAAGGCAGCAACCTCTTCAGGAGTCATGACAAAATGAAGCTGGAAGGCTATTAGCTGGGGTTACTGAGCATTAATATACCTATGGAGACAAAATACAATCACAAAGTCAGCCCAGCTGTCTTCAGGCCAAACAGCAGAACTTGATCCACTTTTTGCCCTGTTCTTTATTTCTTCACAAAATTCACATACAGGATAAATAAGAACAGAGCAGCAAGGAATGATCCATTCTCTGCATCTATGTATGTCTGCTCCAAGTGATCTTTGATTTAGCATCAGGTAAGAAGAAAGCAAACCGAGGACCTAATAATCAACTTTTTGATGTAACCACAATGTTATTGTTAACCCATGAAAAAAGTGATGACAACTTCTATCTCACACATGCAATAGCCAAAAGTGAGCCAGGCTATAACAGCTTTACCACCTCAGCTTGGACAAGTAAGCAGCAGCCTCTCTGATGGGAATGACAATACGCTTCTTTACATCAGTCACTGCTCAGAAGTCTCTTTGCACACTGAAATTGACCCCTACACCAAAATTAAGAAGGTAGCGCACTGTCCTTGGCTTTGTAAAACATGGGACCAGATTGGGGTTTTTGTTATTGCTGTTGTATTTCAAGAGCAGAAGGTGGAATTCTTTTTTCCTGTCAAATTTATTTGTCTCACTCCGAATCTAATACCAGTTTGGTCACTGAAAAGGATAAGCATGATGAACTGCATGCTCTAAATATTATTTTAATGATATTGCTGCATAACTGGGGCCAAGGACTGACTATGCAATTAGTGAAAGCAGCTCAACATATGCTTACGATCATTGCTATTTAGAGCACCCCTTAGACTTTTTTTTTTGAAGGTGTAAGTATTTGTTTCACTCCTTTTGAATAAGTTGCACATAAACTTCATCTTACGAAATATTCTGAATTAGGATGTTTTCCTGATTTAGAATCCATCTTTTGACTCTGATGACTATGAAAGTAATATACAGCTAAAGCTGGCCCTATATTGTTTAAGCAAAGGCCATGTTTGGACAGCAGCCCCATAAAACTGCATCTGCACCAAGGCCAGGTACTGCTTTTGCTCAGATTTGCCTGCTCCTTTTCCTCTCCCCACTCCCTCCCTGTTCCCACAGGTAGCTAGCCTAACTAGTAAAAAAAATTCACTGCATAGTTTATCATCTCCAGGTTTTACAACTGTTCCTTATATAAACAATATTCAATTCCCCAATAATTGCAGTGCTCCTAAGAATCACAGGCAGTTTGAATTCATCAGCACAGAGCACCAGGCAGAATCCTTACCTAATGACCACTTGTTCATTACATACGAGCTGGCTGAATGTAGCACCCTCTCGGGAGCAAACGCTATTTGCTGCCTGTTAGATAATGCATTAAGACATGATTCTAGTTAATAAAGGGTCTTCTCATGCCACACAAGGGACACCTGGACCAGTGAAATGGCCTCTCAAAGCAATGCTCACAGATTTTTTTTTTTTAATGTGAAACTGCTGCAGCAAGAAAATTATTAACAGTGAATTAGTGAGAGTTCATGCAGAAATTTCTTCTGAGTTTTAGACTAGAGCTTCGGAGCCAGGGCACAGGCAATGCTGTGGTCCTTTGGTGGGTCGCAGCACCACCTTTTGCTACACTGAGCTTCATGCCACACAGGCAGAAGCTGTTCCCTTGTCAACCATTTGCCCAGATCAACTTGGATGACAGCTTTCACTGGGAGAGATTGTAACTGGAAGACCCTTCAAGTCTTGCTGGTTCCTGGGCACAGGGAAAGGGAACTATTTGCCTCCAGAAATATTTTGAAAACACCAGATGTTTGAACAGGAGATCTCATAAACAAGGACCCTATCTACTTAGAGAGGCGATCTGTAGGCAACTCATCACAGATGTGTTCTGGATAGCAAACAGTGTTATCATTCTTCATAAAATCCCTTTCCTCCCTGCCCCACCTCTTTCCTTTTTTTTTTTTTTAGCATATGCCTAACAAGTCTTTCATTGGAATCCATAATAAGAGATCATTTTTCATCTTTCATACAAGTAAATATGATTCCATCATGAAACACACACTGCTTGCTTGACACTTAAAAATAATGAACTTCAAATGGAAAAGGATGTTGAAAATATTTTAAAAGGGGAGCCAGTTGGCAATGACAACTATCAAACTTATGAATATCTCAAAAATATTTCACCTGCTTACACAGGCCTTCTAGGAGATTGTTCTGGGAAAGATGTTACACATTGCTGCACAGCTATTACTTCTTGGGGATGAAAACAGAATAGCAAGGTTCAACAACTCCTATGGAAAGACAAGTGGGGGGGGGGAGGGGAACCAAAAGCCTTATGAAAATGGACAGATTCACACACTGTTCATAACACTACCTATAACTTAACTTCATGTTCAGCCCAAGAGCAGTATTTCAAAAAATATATTACATACAAAAACCAAAATGAGTTAGATGCATTTGAAAACATTGCCACATACTTCGTACAAATTACCCATGTACAAAACTAGCTGGGTAGTATGGGGTGATCTCAGAGTGATTCTGCACGCTTTAACTTCCCCAGAATCCACCAATTTAACTCAATCTAATCCTGTTCACTGATGCAAAGACAGACATGACATAGCTTAAAGGTCAATTTTAATATAAAATAAATTTGGAAATGTTATTGATCATTTATTTACTTAAAAAAATGCATCAATCTTGGGTACCTTTTTTTTTTTAATAAAATTAGTGCAAGACGATGTACCTAAGTTTGATTGAACAGCACCTCAAGGCTTATAGACAACAAATTCAGATTTTAACAGATAACTTAAATTCACATTCTCCAAAAGACAGCAAGACTCAGCACAGAGAAGCTTCTAACCCCACTAGCCATTCTCTTTCAGGAAAGTCAGAACAGCTATTAGAACACCACATACCACTTTTGCCTAAAAAAGGTCTAGGCTTACAGCCTAAGCTGTTTTCACCATAGCCACACAGGAGAAGTAGAAGACACAGTCCTGCTTGTCCTGAACACGTGCCTGCAACAGGAGGAAAGGGGACTCAAAACTGGCATCCAACCGCTCCTGCTGTACAAATTGGATCATGCAGTGTAATAATCTCTAATTCAAACCAGCTTAGAAAATCTCCCTGGAGTACCACATGCAAGGCCTGAGCAAGAGCATGTTTGTGCAGGTGGGGGTGAGTTGAAGCCATCTTGCTCTGCCCACACCTCCCACTTGGCCAGCGAAGCTGTACAAACAAGCCAGTTCTACGTGGTGTCCCGCCAAACAAGCCTTGCTGAGAGATGAACTGCAGTGAACCAGCAGCAAGACCTCACACCAGAGCTTGTTCTACAAAGGTAGGAAATGGCACTTAAAGAACAGGCCAAACTGCAAGGCTCAATGTTTAAAAACTTCGTTCCGGGCTCACAGTGATCACCGCTACAAAGGCAACGGTCAGGTTTTCCCCCTGCAGTTGCATGCCTGTGCGGGAAGTCCCTAGGTTAGAGTAGGTGGTTAGGGTTATGGTTATAAACAGTAGGGTTCCTGCAGATGAAGTTATTACTGAGTTCAGCTGAGTCTCCAGACACACATTTCCTGAGACTTCAAGAGAATACTATAATATTTCAGACACCATTGTGGTAAGCATTTCCAGATGCTGTTTTAAACTGTGAAATACTTATGTTTTTCAATATTAACCTTTTCTCCCCCCTACATTATGATCAAGAACAAATCGAGCATACCATAGAGTCACTAGAGGAAAACACAGGTAAAGTCTAAACAACAATCTCTGGGATTTTCTTGATGTTTTTAGTAAGAGAAGATGGACAGTACTCCCCTTTAAGATTACCCAGGACTTTCCATTACAAGGCTCTGCTTCCAGTTGCTTAACACTTTGTCTGTCATTAACTGCTTAGGCTGACATTTCCCATGTCATTTCTAGGCTTCAGCTTCAATTCCAAAATAACCAGAACTACTTTTCTCAGTGGAAAATGACAGAATATGATCAATTATTTTGTTTTTTTCTTTCATCCTGGACAAAACAGTATCCAATAGTATGCTTAAAAAATGAATTATAAATATATTGCAAAGAGTTGAATTCAAGTTCCCTAGGCAGTCTCCTCTAGCACTTCCTAACCCAAATTCCTGCTTACTTTTCCCTTAACATCAGTTTGAGACTGTAAAGTACAAAATATATATGTGCAGCATTTAGCACAGGATATTTTTTTCTTATAGATTTCTTGAAGCAGTACTTTATTTGCAAGTGATTGGACATTTGGGGGCTTATAGGTTAACTCACTGCCAGAGGCCTATATCTGGATTTGAAGTCTTAATAGACTTTTAGTGTGCAGGATATCCATATGCAAATGCCAGTTTGAAATTCATATGTACACTTTGACCTCGGAAGCAACACATACAGCTTCTGGGCAGAGTACAGTATCAAAAACTTCAGCTGGCATAGGGGCCACTTTGGTGGGCTTTTTCTGACAGGCATCTGTTCCCACAGCAGCATGGGAGGGGAATGGAAGAAATTCCCATTGCCATTTCTTGTTCTTTATCTCCATGGATATAAGGAATAGCATAGAATATTTCATGAAAGCACAAGACATAGAAATTATCCTAAATTTTTTTTTGGAATGTTAAAAAAGATCATTGAACTTGAGGGGAGGATACAGGCAACTTCAGTCCTGCGCCACTTGATAGATTTGACTGAAGGCAAATCAGAGTAGCAGACAGATGAGGTCAGAGAAACCTTTAACCTGAAACTAGTTAAGCAAACTTCCAGAGGCTAATCAACACCACAGAGCTCACTCCTGGTCACACTACTTGAATCAAATTGCTTTTAATTACCAAGTGGAGTGCTTAATTTCAGAAAGCCTTCAGCATCCTATGATCTGGCTAACTGCTCATAAAAGTAGGGGAAAGGGGATCTTTATCTTTACATTCAAACCCCACCTCACCCCCCCCAAGAAAGCAGGGCCTGACCTCAGGAATCTGCTCCCCAAATCCCAGGCAGGGCGGAAAGGGCCAGCTGGGGAGCCCTAGCACCATTTGGCAGCACAGGTGCCATTTATAGCACAGCAGCTTTGGCAGCTCTTCAGCATGCTCTTCATACTGCAAGTCTGTTCATGTGTGCTGCACTACGTTTACAACTGGAGCAAGATGCTAAATCTGTCCTTGTCTGTCTCTAGCCTGACTCCAACTGCTGCCTACCAGCAAATGCCGATACCCAATGCCTGAATGGGGGCTCTGTAAAGCAGGCACTTGACACTGCTTGCTCCACCCAGCTCATGTTTCACACTTTGAGGAGACGTGGAGCAGCCTTGCAGGAGCTATCAGCATTGGATGAGATGACAAATCTCATCAAGAGCAGCTGGGAAATCTCCATTTTAGGATCCATACAAGAAATATCAAACAGCAACTGTTCAGATTATCCCAAAGACAGTTTGTTCACTCTCTCTCACACACAAATATACATATTTCCCACTACCTCCAGGGGTCTCCTAAAAAATATACGAAGAGGAGAAAAGCTTTCACAATGGGCTCATTGTGACTGATGTGCTACTAAAGTGTAGCAGATTGAAACTGCACAGCATGTTGTGCCATAATGTCTGTATCTGGATTATTCCTTCTTTCAGCAGCTATCAAATACGGTTTTATCTTTTTTTTAAGTAGTTTTTGCTGAGTGAAAGTAATACAGTCCCTCTGCGGCTTCTGAGGCTTATAAAAAAGGTACTTCATTTTTTCATTTGCGTGCACACACTTGGGGTTCCTTACCATTTGTGCTCAATCAGTACTACTGAATGGAAATAAAAGTGAAAAATGAAAGAAGCAAAGCTCGCAGATTTATTTTAGTCCTGAGAATCTTCAGGAAGTAAGATTTTTCAGCCTCTAATCTTAATGATACTACAGCCAGAAGGAGTGATTATCTCTGTGAGCTTTAGACGTTAATTGAGCTGTATTGTATATTCTTAGTCGAACTAGTACTTGCTATCACTGCCTCTCCGTGTCTTCCCTTCCAAAAAAGTAAAGATGCTGGTTGCAAAAGACTGTTTGATTTAAACAAGGTAATGAGAAAAGTCAGAAGTCTCTGGGAATAGCTGATTTTATAGTATATTAAGAGCAAAAGCTTTTACAGCAAACTCCTGATCTATCTGTTTATAAAAAAAGTATTATGGAAGAGAGGATTACGTTTACTAGAGCCTGTGTGGGCATCCTGAACACTCAAGCACAGCCACAGGCTTGCTACATAACAGTTACGGAAATACAGCAAAACAAACCAATACATTTGCATTTATTGTCCAGTTTTCTTAAGTAGCCAAACACCTCACAAATAAGTAACCAATGCATCTTTGAAACACCCCAGTAGGATGAGGTGACTGATAATGCAACTGATACTGAAACTACTGCTTATTGAAACAATAAGGTCAAAATGTTCTATTTTATTTGGACACACAATATAAGGCAACTAAAACCTTATTTCACAGAGCACTTAGTGTTCTATAAAACTTAATGTTGAAAGCACAGTTCAGCTGTCCTTCTGCAATTTAGAGGTCTTTGTCAAGCACACAGAACAGGTGCCAATCATCTGTGAAAAATCTAATCTAGGTCCCAATGGCAAAGGCTGAAATAGTCAAATTTCTACTGTAGCCTTTCCTATGAGAGGTTCCTTTTTATTCCTTAAGCTTACCTCATTGCCTGTATGGCCCATCCAGTTTCTGCAGCAAAGGACATGCAGCTCTTGTACAAAACAAGTTTTTAGCTACTCACCCTCAATCTGTGGCATCTTTTTAATTACAGTCCAATCCACAGGTCTTAATTTTCCAACTTTTCAGCTTCAGATGTGGTCAGGACAAAGGTGCATCCTAAACATCTATTCTTAATGTCATTTGCCAGTGTTTAATGCATCCTGAAAGGACAGTCTGATTCTAACCCAGATATTTATCCAAGTTTGAAAAGCACACAACTGAGGAAGATCCCATCACTGGGCCACTAGCGCCTCTCCTTACCCTGAAGACGTGTCCTGAAGGCATTACTGTGCTTTTTGCAACTCCAAGAAAACAGGGCATCTGAAAGATGAAGCATCCAAAATGTTAGCAAGCAATGGGCCACTCTGGTGAGCCACTGCTCTGCAATACACAAAATCCTCACTACAGCTGCAACCAACGAATGGCTTGATAGCATTCCACAGAAGTATTCAGTATTCCTACAAGATTTTCTTCTACAAGTGACATGTACTGCATATATTGCTATTTTATTTTGCCCTCATTGGTGTGGTATGATGGGAGATTTCAGTGATACTAAAATAGGAACACTCAATGTTTTTATGGGGACTTGTAATACAGACCTTTTATTTGGACCAATTGTTTCCTTTTTAGCTTATAGTACTGAAGAGACTTCTCTTCTACCACTTTCCTCCAGGACAGGTGCTTCATTTCATACATGCCTAAAGCTGTGTTTACTACTGGGAAATATGCTGCCGACATGAACAATCTCGTAGGGATTGGAACAATGACAAATCAATCATTCCACAGATTGAAAATGGATGCTGGAAGCAGAGCTGTGTAAAATTATTTCCATGAAATAGCAGACAAAACTAGTCTCCAATTTGTTTAGCAAGTTTTTGCATCCCTGAGTCTGCATTATATTTCAGGGTTACAGCTTTTTAGAGTTATTGGAGCAATATCCTCATTTGTATCAAAAGCAGCAGAGTGATTTCTTCTCCCTGTGTTTTTCCCCTTCCATGTCTGCATACTTTTTCCTGTCTGATTTCAAAAAAGTTCCTTATCATTCCTGGATAACTAGCCATTTAATTAAAGCATCGCCTTGTGACTTCTGTGGCAAGCGGTATATTGCACAGGCGATACAGACAATAGACAAAATCACTAGTACCCACTCAACACTTGTAGAGTAGCTGTTTCCAAGACAGAAAACCTACATTCTTGGATGGGGTCAGTTTATGATTGTGATGGGAAAGAAATACCCGGAAAACACTCTAAATTTCCAAGGTTATGATACAAATCAATTACTGAACAATAAGAAATCTGCTTTCTGAGCAATACCATGTTTAGAGACCTTTGAAAACTACTTCTGCTATTCTTGTTCCCAACAAATCTGTGACTATTCAAATAGGATTCAATTTAGAAACAGGAGATGCACCTTCTTTCCCTCTAGTACTTCAGTCACAATGAAGTAACTCTTCTACAGTTCACCAAGGTAATTCAACTCCTTCCTCAAGATCTACAGAAGTTTACTAAAACAATACATGTAGAAGTAGCAAGATATCCAGCCATTGAAGTCCTGCTCACATTACCTAAGTCATCTGCTTTCCAGCTGTCCAGATCTCATTGCCACTTTATTTTTTATCATTTTAATTACATAAATAAGAATTTGATGCTCTGAAGAGTACCTACCACACGGTAAGTGCTGCCGTACTGAAAACCATTAATAATAAGTATTATAGTAGCACCTGACACCAATGTAACTCTATGCACTTGCTAAATTACTCTGAACTTGCTAAGTAGGTTAACAAAAAAAAAAAGACCATAATGCCTGCAGCTAAACTGAAGTATGACAAGGGGGGGCCCCCCACTATCCCCTGTTTATTTCTCAGTCCACATCTCCTAGAGCTCAGAAAAACAATTACCTTCATTCCTGAAGCAATTTTTAAAAGATATTCGGGAAACAACAGGACTGCAAGAAGAAAGGCAATGTTTATTGTTAACACCAAGAAATTTGCATTAGCTGGTTAGCTAATGTTTATAGCTCTAAAACACATAGGATCCTACCATCAACCCTCTGAACCCTGAATTTCTGATGACTTAAAGAAAAGCATTTAATTTTCTTGTCTTCCATTGGTAGTATTGAATAAGCTGTAGCTAACAGAAGAATAAGTAAGATAATTCAGGAAAGTTACAACTGCTTTTCCTTACATTTCAAGATAATCAATACAATAACTGAAAAACTGCATCAAATTCTTGTTTTGCATTTGACCATTTTAGTCAAAGCAGGAAAGCAATTTCCTTTACTCCTTTTTTAATAGGAAACAGGAAGGTAATTTTGAAAGCTGTGCTTTTACTGAATCAATGTGCAGCATCTTCACTATTTAGACATTGTTGATTATGTTAACTCCAGCTAAAGGATTAGTCACTCGCTGCTTTAGTATTTTCTATGCTCATAATGTTTTGCTTCAAGCAGAATAGAGAGAAAAAATTGCCCAGAATACCTTTAGCATTTATGTGCAAGACATTAAATCAAGAAGAAGGAATTGACAGCAAGGCTCAGGGACAAATACACATATTTTATAGCGGGCCCCTCAGGCTGGCTTGTGACCCATGAGACTGACTCCAGACTCCAGACCCATGACTACTGACTCCAGAGAAGAAAGCTTCAAACACCACTCATTAACAAGGCAAGGACTACCTTTAGTGAGAGCCCCATGAAACTATTACGCTTAGTTGTTCTCATTTTCCAATGATTGATACAGGGCCCTTTGTAGTCACTGCAGGAATAGAGGAGTGTTAATAGCACAAGGAGTTCCTTCTGCTTCGTGCATTGACACAGATAAAGGCAAGCAAGAACATTTCAACATACAGCTGACCTCCTATATACAATAAGCCATTAAATTTAACCTTGCTGATATTTTCTAAATAATCTTTCAGTCTTGAGTTGAAGACAGGAGGACAGGAAGTACTGGAAAAAACACCACTTTGATAGTTTCTCCCAGTGCCTAATCACCATCCCTCAAAAATATAAAAATTCAAACACCCTTATTTCCTACTTGAATTTATCTGAATTCATTTTCCAGCCACTGAATCCTCCTATTGTGCCTTCCCAGCTAGGTCAAGTATTCTGCCTTTTTCTTTCAAGAACTCATCATTTTCTCTAATCAAATTACTTCCCTTGATAATCAAGATATATTGAGTTAAAGGTGTCACATCAAGTCACCTCATCCGACCTTCATAACATTTTGGCAGATATCTGTTACATTGCTCTTTGATCTTTAAATCCGTCTTCAAAATGCAAACTACAGAACCATACATAATACACGGTATTCTATAATCAAACTTATCAGATGTAAAATTTTATTTTTCACGTACTCACTACTCTTATTTACATATGCCAGAAAGCATCTACAGCTATTTTAGTCATGAAATCACTCACAGATTTTTTCGAGTTTGTCAGCTGTGACATCAAGATTTTTTCATAAATAAGCTCAGCCTGGCTTTTTTGTTTTTCTTACTTTCAGTTCTACAAAACATTGAATATATTTAATATACACTTATTACTGATATTACTTTAGTATTCTTTTTAAAATTTTAATATTATTGGATGAAAGCCAGCATGTTTATTATGTAGTTACCCTGATTATCCGAAGTCATCATCTCATTGAACAAGGCCTGTTTTCCACAGAAAAAAATGTGGATTCAAACCAGTTGCATTCCTTTTTTGTTTAATCAGATCCAATATCAGGCCTTGTTACACTTATCTACTTTGAATAACTATGTGAAATTTTATAACCTTTCAAGTTTATTAAAAACTTAAATTAGCAATGAAGACATCTCGCCCAGCGCTATTACGCTCTTTGCAAGTTCTCCAGGCCTTCTGGTTCTAAAGCGTTTATCTTGAACAGTAGCTGTTAATTATTATTCCCCTTAGCGAATGAGAAGGTACTTCTTCAACCTCAGGTGATACAGAACAATCAAGCAATTTATTTGAAAATACAGAAGAGATAATTATTAAATATTTGTCTCTTTACCACTTCCACCTAAAAAAAAGTGCATTAATACATCCTATATACACCTGAGTTTTAAATCCTTCGCTTTCCTGAGCCTTCCTAGCATTCTAGGTTTTCTTAACAGCATTTTCTATGTCCCTAACTTAAAATTTATAGCAATTCAGATTTCTTTTCCCTTTTTAAATAAAACTTATTGTTTTAATTGATATCTTCATTTCACCACTAAATCAGGAAAGTGTGTCTCAACTGCACGATTGCAGGGTGGGTTTTTTTGTTTGTTTATTTTTATTACTTCCCCATAAAGTTTAAGTTCCAAATTTTTACTCGTGTTTTCCTGTCTGAATTTTAGTCTTCCTTATCTTTGGAAAATAAGGCTTTTTCAACTTAAGATGAACATTTGACTGCTTAGAATAGTCTTCCCTTTGCTCATATTAAAAGCAAATAGATCATAGCTACTGATTTATAAGGCCACCAACCAACTTCCAATGCAGCCATAATCTTATTTTTATGCATCAAATTAAGGCTCTAAATGTGACAAATTTATATTCATGTAATACACTTAGAGTAAAAAAAACCCATCATCTGTAATTGAGAGACTCAAGTGACTTGATACTATGGCTGCTTGCATTTGTCTCTTCCAAACTGAAATTTCACATTAACAAAAGTTCACAAAACACTAACACATTCAGCAATAATTGTTATAGCTCCAGATCTTTTTTTTCTTAGTTATTGATTACTTGAAACTAAAGGGACAGTATTTTATCTTAAAGCTACCTTCCTCTAACTGCATCTCTGAACTACTTTAAATGTCCTAAGCAGAACTCTTGACACGATTATAATGTTTAAATATTGTCAAATAGTTCCAATCAGGTATTAGAAATGTCAGTTACTTTTTCCCTGTCACCAGCTGGATTTACCATTTCTTGCTTGTTATGTATATGTTATTTGTATTTTTGCTATTCATATTTTTTCCTTTACTTATTATTAGTTAAAATTGAAAATTAATATTCTTTTTCAACTAATTAAAAAATTTTTTTTCTTCATTTACCACTGGTTCAACTTCTAGCCTGTGTCAGATTTGCCTCCCCAGCACACTCCCTTTGCACCAGACCATAAAGCCTGCTCCAGGAAGTCTCCAAGAAAAGCCTTCTCTATTTATGAGATGCAGACCAAAATCCAAGCTCTTCAGAGACTGTGAATATTTTAACATGTTTCCTACCATCTCTTACTCTGTTGTCCAGCAGGTGAAGATCACTATAACCCTCTCTGCTCCCCTTCATAATTCCAGAAGCTTTCTACAAACTGGATAGTGCAACATGTTGTCATCTAATTTGCTCCAATTTATATAATTATTTTGATGAAATTTTCTGAAGACTCCATATTCTGGCCTAATCTTGCATGTATAATTTAATCCTTTGGCCTGAAGAGAGAGAATTTTATTGCATTAATGCCCTGTGCTGAATTTTCAGCATTATCAATGACTAATCATCAATCATCTCAATATTGGTAGGTTTTTCTTGCCATCTTCAGAAAACAGTTGTTTTTACTCATACCAAAGATTTTCTTATCAGGTATTTGTTTTCCTCAGTGGCTGAATAGTGCTTTCACCAGCATTAAAGTTTTCTAGTCAAGTTGAGTAACTCCTGGTGGCGATTCTTCATTAGTCAAATCTCCAGCCTATTTGGTAAGTCTTCATTCTTTCCAATTACCATATTGTTGCCCGTAAAGAAACACATAACTACGAAAGCAGTTATATGCGGTGCTTTATTCAGGGCCCGGGGTCTCAGGGACTCATGTCCAAAGCTGAGAATCCCAGCCCCCGTTTACCTTGGTTACATATTTATAGTGTTTGGTTATATAACATCATTTCCATACAATCAACATAGTTGCTAAGTTAGATATTTGATTAATAGTGTTTGGTTATATAACACTATTTTAATACAATCAACAGAGTTGCTATAGTATTCGGTTACTTAACATAATCAACAGAATTGCTAAGTTACATGATTGTTTCCCATTTACGGTTTCTTCAGTTACTGTTGCCAAGATTCGTTTATCATTTACCTAGTTCATCAGACTGTACAGTTACCCAACACCTGTGATTATACTTTAATGCGAGAATCCCAAGTATAGCCTATTTTAATCAATATAATGTAACAATATCACAAATACTTTTCTTCAAGCCATCTATGGCAATGATTTCCTAACCTTTGTTATATTTGTAATATTTAGCAATACTCCATAGGGATATGAAATGCAAAGAAACAGCGCTGATCAATAGTCACTACATAGTAAGATACTAAAACTGCTACGAATACATCTCAGAAAGACAAGGTGTCCAGCCTGCTTTTGTTTTCCAGGGGAATACAGCCTGTCTGGATAAAGGGGTGCAGTGCCCTAGATGGAGTAGAGTTGCAGAAGCAGTTTCTCTGATGCCAGTCAAGTTTTGCTAGCTAAACCAATATAGTAGATCAGACGCTTTGGCTCATTTTGTCAGTAATGCTCCTATCCATCCCAGCAAACTGTCATCCCAAACTCATTCTCACTTTCCCAATACATCTTAGACTACTGATTCTCAATGTACTATCTGAAGACAACTGAGATTGCTCCAAGCTATGGTAAGTAGCCTACAAAAAAAATTTTAAAATTTTAGAAAAGGATGAATGGTGGTGCTGACATTTTAAGGCTTGACAGTTGCCTATTTGTCTAAAACATCTGGGAACCACACATCTATATTCATCTCTTAGTTGGGTACCTGAAACAAGGCATTTTGTAAATAAAAGAACTTTTTGCAAACATTTTTCCCACCTTGCGGGGGGGGGGGGGGGTGTTACCTCAGTTTTTCAGGTTGGGTTTAGGGTTTTTTTGTTGATTTATTCAATCTGTTTTTATGTAAGAAAGAGTAAAAACTTGTCAATAATTTCCGTGGGAAAACATACCATCAAGAAATGCCACCACATGAAATAAAATCCTGTGTATTGGGCCTCTTCAGCCACAGCCTGGCATCTTTCACATATGTGCAAAGTGGATGCAAACTGCTGTCATTCTCAGCTAAGCAGAATGGCTACACAAGTGAAAGTGGAGAAACAAGCTTGCAGTCTTTAAAAAAGGAGAGCTTATCCACGGCTGGAGCCCCACCCTGGAGAACAGGACACCGCTCCTTCAGCGGATCTCCTTCGCTGAGACTATTCCGATTTCACTGCTGATCAATGACAGTCCCTTTCTCTTAATCTTTTTTTCACATCCCAGCAATCTTGGAGCAAGCGTGAGATGCGGAGATTCTTTCTCCATAGCAGACTTCCTCTTCTTCCACAACAGAAGAAAGATTTAACCTGTAAAACTTTTTAAATCGAGCCTATTTTAGCCTCTGAAGCAACAGGTTTGAAATTGAACCTGCTTAAGAAGGAAGCAGTTTTCTAATAGATTTTGATGGAAGGCAGCAGCTGAAATACATAAACTTTAGAAAGCCTTATTAGGATGGTGTACTGTGTACATATGTCTCCAATACATTTCTAATAACTGTTCAAACACATACTTTTGCCTCAAAGTGTGAAGCAGGTAATCTGTGTGTTTCCTTGCACAAAGTCTGAAATACCTGACAGACCTCACACTCCAATACGACTCAATGGCTGCTCTGGTTCTTCAGAGGGAACTGATGGGCTATTTATTAGCTGGGGAATACTTGAGGCTGCAGGCTCTTATAGTTTACTTTGCAAGTGTGACCTATGAGTTTTTAGTTTTATGTGCGTACATCCATCTCTCACAAATCAACTTCAACTGTGAAATAGTTTTCCTCCGTGTATCCTTAGATAATGATTTTTTCCTGCTGCAAAGTGACCTCTAGAGTCCAAGAACTAGTTTCATTTCAATTTGTGTCAATGAAATACTTGACAAATTGCTCTTTTTAGTCACGTATATCTTGGATTTCAGTGCTGAGCATTGTTACCACTCTGACAAAGATAAATCAGACTGTAAGGTTTGCCCTGTATCTTCATGTCACGACTGCAACTACAGATATGAGCCCAAAGTGCAGTCTCCATACAAAGCAGAATGCATCATAGTGACACACTATTTATTTTCAGAACTATTATAGCTATCATGCAACATCTAGATTTTAGAAAGAGCTTTAAACAGCACATGAGGCCCAGGTAAGGAAAACCAAACACACTAAACAGGCACATTTTTCTTTTCTCATCTTCTACTTAAGTGAATACCTCTAAGCTGTACTGCCAGTTCAGTTCAGCAGTGAGGCTACTGATTTAACACACTTCTCACTATGCAACTTGTATTTCTGGAGGAAAGCCATGCCTTGACTTCTTTTGTGAGTCTGCAGGATTCTCCTGGTGCAGCACTAACTCAATCTTATTTATTAACCAAAATGATAATAAAATTTGTGCACTGTTGATCTGAAGGCAAAGCCTTTATCACAGAGATGATGAAATCACATGCTTAGGATTTGCCCTTCCAAATGCTGCACTGATACAAGCCAATGTTTCTTGGAGCAGCTGCCACTTGTTCTTTTTCTCCTTGCTCCTAAATTATTTGAGTTTCACCTGTTCCTATCCCAAATTAGCCCAAAATTGTTTTTCATTTCTAGTGTTGTGCCAACAGTAGCAACTGCACCAACTGGTACCCAGGCCCGAGATCAGAGGGCCATTCACTTCTGAAATTTTGCGTTCTTAATTTCTTTGACTGGAATCAAAAGTTTAGAAAATTAGTGCAAGGATTTCAAAAAAAATTATTCCTCAGTGATATACATTGTAGATACTTTCATATAGCTAAGAAACACTGAAGTACATAATGTCACCTCCAAGAAACTGCACAATCAATCTTATCAAAAGACACAGCAAATTGCTTTCATTAAGTAGCCTGTAAATACATTTCTTATTAGAAATGGGCTGACTTCAAAATCCTCAGTCAGTCCTTCAAAATTCCTTGCTAACAACTTGTTAGCAAGTTGTTAATGTTTTCCCATCCACATACAAATCAAAATCTGAATATTTCACTTTTCTATTTCTAGTATCTTTTATGAGGGTAAGCTCTTACCATCTCTAAAACTGGCAAACTTTACCCTGAAAAAAAAAAAAAAATCAGCTTAGGGCTTACATAAAATTTAGTTTTTAAATTACAGTTAAAACTCAGTTTATAACAATGGAAACACTTGGAAAGATCTTAGAATGCAGAAACATGCATGAGTTAAATGCTTCAAACCAAAAGCATTAAAGTCATTTATATGTTTGCTCTTCTAATATTTGCAAAGATGAACACAGGCAGAACTCTTGATGTGGCTATAGCTAGTCTAGCACATTTTTATATTTTGAAAGATACTTATTGGGAAGTATTCTTTCTTTTCTTTAAATATGCTTGCTGTTTCTTCTCTAGCTCTGGTTTCTGTATAGGTTGTTGCTCCAGGTTTGCAAAAGAATTCCTGCTTGATCTGAAGTAACACATGATGGCAGCTTCCATACCTTCCCCTTATGTGTTGAATTGAGCTCTCAAAGCAGTAGAAAACCCCAAGTTCAGAGAGAGCTGAACAAGCCTTAAGACTGAAGCCAACTTTAATGACTGAAGGTTACCCAAAAAATTCAGTTTCCATCCGTCATTTATGATCCAACATAACTAAAACAGTATCAGCCACAAATCAGAATCCCTGGGACTTTAAGGCAATCTCTAAAGGAAAAGCCCTAACTGGTCCCTACAGATGATTATCAGTGGAAAAGATGGATAAGAATTTCTTTTATATTCATATGTAAGCTTTATAGTTGTAAGGGGGCCTTATAAGTTTTCCATGTGTTTCATTTCAGAGACTGGCATACAGTTACTAGTATAAAAAAATTATCCCTATAGCCTCTGAAGAACTGAAAAACATCAGTGGTGAAATACATGTCTTTTTAAAAAGAATTCTTAAAAAATATGCTTAGCTAAACTTCAGTATATTCCAATTCCTGCCATAAAGACATGCTAAAAAGTATGAGTTTCATTACAAGTAATGCTGCTAATATCAGTTTACAGGGGAAAGACAGAAGTGCAAGTGCTCGGCCTCCTCATATATCCGTAGTAAATCAAAGTAGACTTAAGCAGGCTAGGTTACAAAGGAAAAGGAAGGAGAACTAGGTGTTGATATCATGCTCACTTCTTTTAATTGAAGATTTTAAAAATGATTCTGAAACAAAATTAAAAAGAGGCAAGATGTTATAGGCAGGACCACTAATCAAATACAGCCTGGATAATGTGTACCATGTCTTGCTCAATGGGAAGTAATTACTATAACATTAGCTTTACAGTGTTTAAACAACCATTTCATTATATTTTTTTCTACACTGATTAAATTTTCTCAGCATTTATAATGCATCATTACATCTGCTTTGTGCACAGATAATGCACAGCATAGCTACTCATTAAAACTTCCCTGCTCTCTTCCATAATTTTTAATAAATCTAATTTGACTAGATTTGCATAAAGTTTTATGAAGAATGATCTTAGGTGTGAAGTGACTAGGCTATCACTTGCCAAAAACATTTTTTTCCAGATTCAAGGCCTCAGGGAACCATATGGGCTGAGGGTAAATAAGAGTAAGCTTTAGTCACAAACATTGGTATACTAAGGCCACTGTCTGGTCAGCTTCACTGTAGCATGGCATGAGCATACAACCTTAGTGCCATTTCCCTTGTCACTATGATATATTGTCTCATGGGTGCAGTAATGGAGAAAAAAAAACACTCAGTCTTCTGGTTCCTAATTAGCTTTGAAGATATAAAGGATACTTCAGAGAACACCTAAAAAAAATCCTGTTTAAATTATCTCAAGAAGAATTTTACATTCAAGTAAAAAACTACACAAAGACTATTAATCTGAATGTCGTGCCAGACAATGTCTACTCTGGGCTGAGTCTTCTGAGTGTGGGGAAAGCTGCTGCTTTTTTAAACCAACAAATGTAAAAAGCTAGCTTATTTCCTTGAATCACTGTGAAGCAGATCATTTGTTTTTAATTAGTGCCCTAACTAATTAGACACAGGATCATAGCAAGAAAAAAAAAGTTTTGCTTTATTTCTCTATCTTTGATGATTTTTTAGATCTCTTCCAGATCCCACTCCATCACTCTTTCCAAGATAAACAGTCATGCCATACATCTGATCATTCTTACAGCCTTCTCCTTTCTACACCTTTTTTCTTTAAAACAGAACAAGAGCAACCTGGAGCATCCAGGACACACTGCACACCTGTGACTGGTGTCAAGCTGATGTTTCCAGAGAACAATCCACAGTCACTCCAAGAGCTCTCCCTGACTGCTACTATTTGGAGTACACCACTAGGGATTTGGTGGAGGGGATATTAAAATGTTTTTTCCTTTTTAGATGCATTACTTTGTACGCACATTATAGCTGCTATTTGGGCAATGTAATTAGCTGCCAGAAACAACAGGTCTGGGAGTCCTGGCTCCCAAATACACAACCGCTGGTTAATGGGAATTTGAGACTCCACTCCTGGTTCACAAAGAACTGCAAAATCTGGAGGGAACTGTCTGACCAGAGTGAAGGTGCTCTTCCAGTTAGTAAAGGGCACCACCAAAACAAAATCCTCTATCTTCATTCATCTCTTTACCAGGAAGTAACAAATCTTGTCAAATGAGAAGATTCAATGCATGTCAAGTTCTGCCTTCAGCAACACTGATGTAAATGCAGAACTTCTCTCACTTTGAGGGGATTAAGCAAGATGAGGATTTGCCCTGACATGTTTAACATTGCCATTACTGTTGTTAGAGTAACTCTAAAGATGGGGTGCTGAAGAAGCTGCATAACTACCATCTTGATTGCCTTTCTAATACCTGGGTTTTAATTTACTTCTGTAGTGATACAAAATTATCACATCATTACTGTTGCATGTTTCTAATATTGTTCAGATCAAGGTACTGTATTAGGCCAGAGAGAACACAAACACTGGATGACATCGGGAGTTTGGCTCTGTAAACAGGCAGTCACTCCCAACTGTTTCATGTATCTTCAGTCCCAGGAATAACCTTATATTACAAGCTAGATAGGTGGGAAAGTGATAGCAATATTTTTGTGACTCATTTAAAAGATGACTGAGTACAACTCAGTCATGCCTAGTGGTGAACTTTTGTGCTGGGTGATATCCTATTTCATGGCACCCTCAAAAGCATGGATAATATTGCAGACTTTTTTTTTTTTTTTTTTTTAAAGCCCCACAGCCTATTTTCCTTCTGTGTGCAAACTGATGTGTGCTACAGTTGTTTCTGCTTGCTGTACAAGCACTTCACAACAAGAAAAGAAAAAACTTCTCATTTTGCTATAGACCCAAGTATTTTCTCCTTGGAGAAATTAAAGCTTTTATCTGTCTAATAAATTATAACTTGTCCTTCTGTTCTGAAAGAACACATCTGGCTGAAAATTTTTGAGAGGAATTAACACACACGAGCACTTTATTAGACATACCTGGTCTATCCTAACTAGATAGCAATAGGAGTTGTACACTGGATATGAAAACCTAGCATCAGCTTCATGGGCATGCTGCCAGCTACTCCCCAGCAATCTTTGTCTTGAGAAAGATCACTCCTCTATCCTTACCCACCTCTGTGGGCAGAAGTTCTTGAAGCCATTCTCACATTTTTATACAACAATACCATTTCAAAAGAAAGCACTGGCCTGCGATCAAAGAGAATAAATACTCCCCTCCCCACTCCGAGCCCATACCATTTGAAGTTTCCAAATAAATCAAATACAGAAAAAAGAATCAAAAGATAAAGAAAGAATGGTCTTCAATAGCATGATACAACACATCAGACAAAACTGGGAATAGACAAGGAACACAGTAGTATCTGAACCACTATGTAGTCCTGTAACAAAATAAACTTTCAAAATCCTTTCATTAGATACAATTAGAAGTTTTTTCTTGAAGAGCTTGAAGAACAAAAGAGCCTTCTGCAGAACCTTTTATTCTCTCTACCTTCAGCTGCCAGAAAATCTGAGTCAAGCAGCAAGTAGGACTCTTAAGGGCCAAGCAAATCACAAGACTTTCATCCTTCAAATCATGAGATCAGATCCTTTAAAGGTGTATAGCACAGCTCTCTAGCAAACATCACCCCCTCTTTGTTTATAAATCAAGGGAGAAACAGTGCCCCATGGCTCATTTCAACTCTCCAACAAAGCCAATATTATGGAGATTGCTATCTTTTCTGTTAAACCCAAATAACTTCAGTTAGCACTCACACTCAATACTCAACCATTATCTCAAACAGAAAGAGATGTTTTCCCATGCACAGTGCAGGTCTGCTGACCCATTCTTAAGCCGAGCAGCCAAGTCAGTGCAAGAGGTGCGCATTTGTCTCCAGCAGCAGGTTTCACATTGTCCCTGCTAGTCTCCTGACTGTAAATGAATGTCCTTATACCATTGGTATCACTAATACCTGCTGCCTCCTGCAAGGACAATGGCTTCTCATTCTTCTTCCTCTTCTCCCCTTCCCTCCCCCAATCTTTCCAGAGCAAGGGGCAGGTTGTTTTTCCAGAGAACTTGTGGGCAAATGACCTTGACAAAAGCTGCTCAAATAAGAAGGAAACAGTTATAATAAGACGACATCCACCGAGAAGCAAATCAAACATGCTTAATCTCTCTCTGAGTTAACTTTAAACATTGTATTTGCTGCTAGAATATTTCCTAACACAATTGGACAAGGTAAAGTGTCACTGTAACTACAATTGATGTTTTATTGAAAGAGTGACTAGAGCATAGAGCAATACTCAGACCAACATCCCAGGCATAACTCTGCAAGAGTTGCTAAGTAATCTGGACAAGATACTCCTTTCTCCCTGCCTCACTATCCTTAACTGTAAAACCAAGTCAGCTGTTTTCCATGATCAGAGTATGGTCTAGCTCAGTGTTTGACATCCTTACTACTTGGTGCATTGTATTATTTTTTCCATTCACTTGCAGAAACATTGCAGTCACTACATCTATATGCAGAATTTTAGTGACAAAAACAAAGAGCTGAATAAATGTATAGACAAGTCACTGAACATGAACTCTGAATTTGAAGACAAATAGTAGGAAATGAAGATGGAGAACTGAAATTCATAGAGACTTCTTAAAGATGCAGAGCTGACAAATACTATAACCCCCTTGTTAGGAAATATCCAGATCCCATTTCCAGTCAAACACAAGTCTCAGTGTTTTACAGGAGGCCCTTTTCCTCTCCTTTCTCCCACACGAATACTCATTTTATCGCTGTAACAGTTTCCTATAAAGTCTTTCCTTAATGAAATTGCATCCATTGATCATAGAAATATCCAAAAGCCATGTGTATCTCCCCCCCAAAACCATTTCAAACAAAACCCCTATTCTGATCTGTTCCGAGTTGTCTGTATACCTAGAGCAATTATTTATCATCTGGCAGCTGCAGAAATATTGCTCCTCTCCCTTTTCTACATTTAGCAACATTGAAATCCAGATATTTCAGTATTAAGAGAGACCAGTGCAACTTGTGCCCTCAAAGACAGCTAGCTAGATCACACAGAGCTTAAAATAGTACAAGAGAACACCTTTATCACAAAGCTTTGTGGAAAGTTTGCCTGAATCCGGAAACTCCTTAGTGCAGCAGTGCATTCAGGATACACAAACCAAGAACGAATGTATTTGATACTGAACAAATGCATTCTTGATTAGAATGTAATTTTAATTAAATCATGTACTTTGGTACTGTGATAACATTTTTCTTTTGTTCATATATGCCCTTATCTGATCCTGAAATTCTATGATTATCTTTATAAGAAATTATTCTTAGGTGCAACTTATCTTATCCATCCACTTATAGATAATACATGGAATAGCTTCCACCTCATTTGCTCCTGTATGAAAACCCCTTGACCTTTTCCCATCTTTGATTTCTTCATCTTGTGCAGTAGCTTTCAACATTATTATAGTTTCTGTAATGTAGGCGGGCTGAGAAGGTTCAACCCTTTGCTTAAGGATATGGATTTTGCCTCTCCTACCTGAGGAGAAATTTTGTGGAATTTGGCCCATCGCCGCTCACAACCTCAACAAAAAGCTCAAGGGAGTGGGAGTAGATGTGGGTGTGCTCACTCCCATGGGAAGATATCTTTATCACTCCTAACATTTTCATTCCTGTGAAAAGGAAAAAAAATTAACAGTAATATTGCTATTCAGAACATTCATGATAGAGCCAGCTATCTTGCACAAGCAAAGCAGACAGCTGCTGGGGAATTGCTGCTGCAGGCACCAGCACAACGAGGAGCCAGTGTGTGCGGACTGGCAGCTACTGCTGTTCCCATTTCTCCCAATTTGGCAGCAACAAGAGGATGCCTGGTGTCCCACAGCACTCTGCTCCCACCTCCACACCTCCCTTCTGGGGCCACAGCCTGGCCAGGTGCCTCCTCTTCAATGCTTTGGGCAGTAAAAATCTACTCTGCTTCAAATTCAATAAAATGCAGCTCTGATTCAAGCTTAACAAGGAAAACTGAAGACTTCACAAAAAACATAGCCCCGTCAACAAGTCAAGCCTCCTCCTCACCTGGCAGGGATAACAGAGCTCTGCCAAGAGACCTAGCAGGCTCAGGCTGGATAAGGCTGCTTCACAGAGGACAGAAAATTCATCTCTGCTCTCAGGCTGCTCTTTGGAACTGGGCTAGAAAATGACTCAAATAGCTAAAATGAATGTTTTTTTTTATTGTTCTGTTGTACAAAGGAAACCAGAAATAAAAATAAAGTTTGGGACAGAGACAGTGGCACATTCTGGCAGCAAGGGTACTCTTTCTTTTAAAAAAAGATAATATCTGCCAAGATCTTCCCACAAAGGATTTCATACACTGTTGTTCATCTTCCTCAAGCTGAAAAGATCAGAAAGTTTTTAGGGGACTTGATCAGAAATTATTCTTCCTATCCCAGTTGCTATAAGAATGAAAAGTTTAGCAAGCTGAACAAGACAACAACAAAAAAAACGTGGTGTAAAGGGGAAACCTGAGAAGGCATGTGGGTGCAAGCAGTATTCACAACGCAAACTCTGTACAGACTGCTGAAGAACTTGAACAGACTGGCAGAAAAAATGAGTAATGTAAGTTTAGCACAGCGAGCTGCGCTCATAATAATTCCCCCAGGTAGATGTCAGGAAACACAACAAACAGCTTTACTCTGATGCGTTCCTCTGATACACCATTTTAAGTCATCACCACTTTAAAAGCAAGCCCCATGACAATTTCCAAACTAGTCTCAGGCAATACTACAAAAAAAAAAGCTATCCACAGACAGAGCTCTTCATGAGATCAGTAAATCACTCTGTCAGTTTTTATTCCTAGACTCCGCCCAAGTCTCCACACCAGAATGCAGTATTCAATGGCTTTTCTTGAGCTTTGCTTTCTTCGTTTAAACCTTTTACGTAGAAGTCTGCAGGGATTCTGCAGCGCATACTGACTACAGGCTAAGTAATATTGAAGGGCAATCTTTCGGAGACCACAAGGTGACATCTTCAGCAGTACCACACTGCAGTTACTGAATGACAACAGGGAGACATGAAACTCAATTTTGTGCCACAGATTTGGTGCCACAGACTTTGGTCAAGTTCCTTTATATCTGTCTGCTTCCACTTCCCCAGTAGGAAAACGATGGCTGCTTTCTACCCAAGTACAGCAAACATGTTCCCACTGTATCTGTGACTTGGAAAAATGCAGGGCTCACTCATTTAGTGTATGTGAACTACACTGAGCTGCCCAGGGCTCCTGTACTGTATTGAAAGTAAAAGATATTACTAGCATGCAACCAGAAGTATATAGGATATATCAATACTGCTATTACTTTAATAGGAATTCTCAGATATTTGGCAACTGTTTGGATAGGATGTCATCATAGTGGCAACAGTGATAGGGAATGACTCTGAAAAATCAGTTTTTCAACTAGAAAGCCACTGAAGTGCTCAATTAAACTGAGCTCTATTGCCCTATGCCTGAAGTTGAATGGGAGCTCCACTGGAGCAGATTGCAAAGTTAACACTGAAAGCTGCTCATTTTCACACGTTCCTTAAAACATCAGCATGAAATCACTGAAGTCTTTATGCTGTGATTTCTCCATGTTTTTAATGAAAAAAGTGGATATTATCTGCAATACAATATTATGGGTAATTAATGGTATGCAATACCTAAAATGCAATATAGCAATATCACTAACTATCTCAAAATCAAGTGACACTCCTTGTCTTTTCTACCTTTCATACTGTCTTTAAAAGCACAGACCAAATATTTTTGTTAACATTAAAAGGATTAAAACCTGGAAAAAAACTACAAAGTTTAAAAACTACTATTTCTAGCTGGCCATATAAATACTAGGCATATTAAGTTATGCTTGACTGATTTGATTACATTAACGTTTTCAGCTTCATTCACATCTAGAGAGGTCCAAGGTGTATATTTTTCCTCAAATTTTGAGGTTTTGGAGGAAGCGTGGTCTTTTAACTGGAATTTTCCACAATTATGCCATTTGTTTTCAACTGAAAACCTGACAATGGTTTACATACATTTTTCTTCCCTTTTCTCAGTTTGATTGTAGGGCAGAAAAACCACCTAGCTGAAAATCTACATCTGACCATCCTGACAGCTGCTCTCCACAAGATTTTCTCATTTAAAATGGACTATAAGTTTTCTGGATAATAAACATGTATAATGTTACTCTTCACAATTCTTAAAGCAATATTGTTATTAATTTTAAAGGACCTGAAACTTTAGAGTATATAAGAGAAAACTGAAGTCCATGCACAAACTACCACACATTGTTTGAAAATACTTACATCCCATATAAATTTATAACTTTATCCAGTTGGTTCATAAAACTTTTCTTTCATATTTAACATGTTCTAACAAGTAGAACATTTTATCCTACTATAGTCTTTTTCTTCTGGAGATTTTTCCCATATGTCCCAATTTCACATACCCTTGTGGATTTCCTTAAAGTTAAGCCACTGGGGCCAACACATGGGTTTAAAGCTTTGCCTATACATAAAGACTGGGAGGATTAGTGTCTTAAAATACAAATCCTTTTAGGATACATGCACATAGCTCTTCCAAACAGAAGAGGAAAGCCTAACAGAAAGCATGCCACTAAGTAAAAAATACATTAAAAATAAGGGTTTTTTTCCCCCTAATAAACCTGTTTGGACCTGGCCTTGCCACCATGCAAAAAGTTCAAAGATCCATTTGCTTTACAGGTTTACCTCTCTTTAACCTCAATACGCAGCCTTCTTCCTTAACTTCATCTCTATGCTACAGCCTCCGCCTACTTGTCCTCCAGCAAGCTTCCTCAGTTCTCTCGGCTGGGCTCTGAAGGTGTCTCCATCTCCATCCAGTTCAGAATCTGCCAGAACTGCTAGACCTCATTATGAAATTATGAAAGGTGGGAAGAAGAGGCAAGAAAGTCATGCCCTAAGGTAAATTAAAGCACAGGTTTCAAAGAGCAATTTGGGGATTCCAACTGGACACAGCCTCCTACCCTCCTGGTATGTGTCTATCACTGTCTCTCCATACAATGTTGAAAGTAGAAGCAACTGCTGTAAGATGACTTGCTTTATACAAGTGCCTTAAAAAGGAGACAATCACAAGCCAGCGAGTACCTCAAAACTGCCATGACACAAATAACATCACAAGCCACGATGGTGCTCTATGGAAATGATTTGCCTCTTATGGAGGTAGCTCTGTTTATGAGCTGCAAAATGTTTTGAACCAGATGTCTGCTGTTCAAATCTGTTACTTCTGGCAAGGCTTTTCAGCAGTACCTCAGGGAGCAGTTTTGGACAAGTAGAGGAATTGTCTATAAAAGTTTACAAGAGGTCATTCTTTAAACATATACTCTGCTGTACTTGATCACTTTGTACATTTTCACTAATACAAGACTCCCTCTCTATGGGCCTCACCTCACAAAGCCAGAAATTTGTCGAGTCTTTGGTTTTTTTCCACTTGCTCTTCTCTTATAAACCTGGACTGAGGAGCCTCGGGTATTTTGGCCAGCAGAACACAAACCCTTTCGAGGTCTGTTCCTTTTCACATTACTGGCAGAGTACATGAATCAAAGCAAAAAAAAAAGTACGTTTGCCCATTTAACTCATTTGCATAGACAGCATGATGTTGGAGGGACTAGCAATAATTGGGAATACTTTTCTGTAAACAAGGAGTCACTCACAGATCACAGAGTCAACAATGAGCAATGTGAGCAGTGTTAAAGCTAGTATAGAATTAAAATAGTCACTGGATTCCTTAATCCATGGCATCTCTAATAAGCCCCATTTCATTTCCTAGAGCCTCATTTTTATTTCCCACAACAGCAAGTCCCAGTAGGAAGCAGGGATAGTCCTTAGCATCATCTTGACATTCAGCAGCAGCCTTAACAGAACTTTCACACAAGTTTAGTGATATGAAGCCAGTAGGCAAAGAGGAATACTATTTTATCTATATAGGAAGGAAAATTAAAACTTTAGGAAGGCACAGTGTGAATTTCCTCACTGCTTACATGCCAGATTTTACCACTTTATGATATGATGCATCACCCACTACAAAATAAATTCCTGCCCTGGAAAGGCTCCTGCCTCTAAAACAGGTATTAATGTCAGTAATTGAGTCACAGTGGAAAAAACAAGTGCTGTAGGGTAGCTATGAAACAGAAGTTTAGGAAAAAATAATCAGACTAAGAAACTACCTTGATAACACATCAGAAATGACTGTGTAACAAAGAGGCTTTAAAAAGAAGCACTTAAGTCATTGACATTTTACACAAACCTTGATGTATTAGAAGTTACGAGTTATTACATGAGTTGATCAGGAATCTAACATATGAACTCACACACATCATTATTTTTTCTGTAAATAGATTAATGCAGCAAGGTTTTTTTTGTTTTGTTTTGTTTTTGTAGAAATACTCTAAGTGGAAATGGGATGCAGTGCATGACCTTTTAAGAGTAAAAGAACAGACCTCCTGAATCAGTACAGCAGTTCATCCAAGTCTTGACCCTGGCATCTTTGAAATTAATGGAAGTTTTGTCACTGATTTCAATAAAATGAAGATCAATCCTTTAATACAAATATTCTGACTACAGCCAGTATCTGAAGCCTCTTAGAAACATGCAAGAAATGCCATAGTGCAGTATCAGGAAAAAATCTGAGCAAGTCAGCATATCCCTCAAGTATCAAATCCTCTCAAATATCAAATCATCTCTCAACACTGCAAAGATGAGACTTTCTGCAAGAGAAACCACAGAAGGATCATGCCTCTGGAGAAGAAAGGCAAAAAGCACTTTTCACAAAATCAAAAGCAGTTTCATTGGAGGACAATGTATTGTGTTATAAATATCTATTCTAGCCTCCAAATCAGTAAATCCATTATATTATTCAGAAACTAAGCCTTTTTCTTCACTAATTTTGCAATACTTCTGCTCTGGATATAAGATGTTTAAAATCCTTTCCCCCCTCCTCCCTTTTCATAAAACACAAAGCAAGATTTCATCATTCTCATCTTTCATTGAACCTAACACATGCTTTATCAGATGCATTTCATTTGCTATTTAGTCTAATATTAAGTTCCTTTTAATAACTTTTTGTGGAATTAGAGATCTGCATCACACTTTACTCTTTGAAAGCAGAACTTCAAAAGGGAAGTCATGTACACGCACCAGGAAAGGAACATTTCAAAGCATCCCAGTCCAAAACTGATTCTGACCAGTCTTCTAGAATTGGTCATTCCTCCCAGGAGCTGCATTTCTGACACCACATCATCTTCCCCATAAGGCTGAGACTGATAAATATGCCGAAAAGGTCATGTCATCCCCTTGCTGAAGGGATATTACAAAAGACCACAAGTAATAAGTCATGCAGGAAAAATCTACTCACTACATCTTAACACTCCTACAGTTATGTGCAGAAAGATGGAACTGCTTGCTGGAACAGAGAATGCCTCTGCCTAGCTAATATTTTCAGTACCTACCTTTGCAAAGTCTGTTACTAAGATGTACCATTTGAGAGGTGGCATTTTTATTCTTTTATTGTTAACATATGTTTTTTACAATCACAGAAGAAAAGACGAAGAAAATCTGCAGAATGTGTTATATGGGTCCATTTCAGGACGATAATTACCTGACTTTTCCAAACACAAAACATGCACATAGCATTAGTGACAAGCTCTTATTTTTAATTTCCAGCAACTCTGACAACCTTTTCAGCATATGGGATATCACAAATAGCATAGCTTTTGTTTTGTCAACAGCTTTAAATTGTTCATTTAATATTTCATTGCAACTTTATCACAGAAGGGGAAACGATACAAACAATTGAAACCACCCATTTTTCTTCTTTCTATTTCTGGTCAGCTACTACAAAATAAAATCAGACAGATGTATCTGTTTGGTATAAGGGTTAATTCCAAAAATGAGTCCAATAAATGCTCTCAAAACATTTGTCTCTTGCAGCAAGACAGGGATATTGGAAACTCATCTTGGATACAGACCATCTTTTTATAGTAGAAAGTGTATCTAGAAACAAAGTATATGGAACATCAGTTTATGTCACAAGATAAAGCAGTGGGAATATCTGACTTGGCAAAACTCATAGGGAAACTATTACTCTTTTGTAGGAAATTATAGATAAAATAAGGTTTGGCTCATCAATAAAGTAAACTAAATTTCAGCAACAAACAACCCAGGAAGCTACGTTTCCTATATTAACCTTTTTTGCTGCTGTTTTTCCATCCAGTGGCACAGATCATTAAAAATGATAACCAGCAGTTGAGCCACAAGAAAGCTCGTGTTAAACAGCAGCTTTAGGAGGGCAAGAAACTTTTGCAAAAATATTTTCTGCTGCTATAAATTTTCAAATGCAAATGAGATGAAATCTGAGTATCTGGCTACAACAGTGCCCCATGTAACATGCCGATTTGTATCGGTTATTCCTGTGTGCCAACATTATAATAGCACTAGAACTGAGTCATATCACACTTCTGGTGGATTGGACCTACAGTTCATCCCCTGGAAAGTCCATGACACAAGTTTCACTTAAATGCTAGAAAAGAACAGATTACAGAAAATGAAGATCAGACTAGATTTGTTTATTACCCTGTCCAAAGGTCTCGACTGGAAAGAAATCTGCTTATAAGCAGAGCATAGCTGACAGACACTGCACAGAAACCTAACCCTGCCAGTAATATCAAGACAGCCTGAGCAGTTTGGCTATATTCCGGGGGAAGAAGGTGGTGGTGGAGGGTGTTTTCTGAAGGAAACTTTTTGATTTGTTTTACCATTAGCCAGGAAAGCGTACTCAAAGTGGTGAGTTCAGCAGAAGAGGAGGACAATTCATGGGAAGATTTAGTGAAACTTTCATAAATTTGCTACAACATTACATATGTGCTCTTTTGTGTTCACCTTCAACAGGCATTTCAAGTAAAAGCATTTATTTTTCTTGGCAAATATTGCTAGCAGAAGATCTAACAGAAGCAAAACAACCCCCCCCACACACCCCCCAAAAACACACACACACTCCCCACAGTGGGAAGCAAATGGGAATTTGTGCGCTTTGTGTGCTTGTGCCAGACATACCTGGCCATGAGGCTGAATATCCATTTAGTGATGGAATAGGCACTTCACAACCTTTACTTTGAGCTCTTAGATTTCTTGGAGAGGAGCCAGGCTCTTTAGGGCCAAAGAAATGTTTAAGCCAGGGCTGGAGATAGCCAGGTTGTTTTTGGCACCATTGCATGCTGTGGAGCCTACTTTGCTTTTGGGCAGTGCTAACAAGGATGGAAGGCAAAAGCTATAGTCTCCTGACATCCTGGTACATCGACCCTTGAAATGTAGGCTTTGATTCACATGGCTGCTAGGAGTACACTCCACCTATTTCTGGTATCTACCTGCACAGTAGTCTTCCATATCTGGCTTCATGACATACCTCAGAGCTGGGGAGGCCAGCAGACTCTCCTCACACCTGTGTGCTCCTGAAGGGGTCTCAGGAGTCTCATTTAAAACCCATTCATGCTGCTAAAGTATCACCTAAAGGCCCAGGCATAACTGAGATCCAAGGTCAGGACACATATTTCACTAAGAGAAGAGGAAACCAAGAGAGATTTAGCTACTATCATTCACGCAATGATAAATACTGTTCTTCAGAAACTAGTTTAAAAAAGTCTTTTTTTCCAGTTTGAATGTAATTGGGAATACAAGTGCATTTTCACTTGCTGCCTGAGGCAGAAAACTCAACATCTGCCATTTTGGAAGTTGTATAGTTGAAGGGTTGGCTGCTCCAAGCGTTGAACCAAAAGCTAGGAATCCTCAGCTAGCTGTTCCAGCTTATTAAGGGTGAAAATGTTTTAAACACCTATGATTCAGGCTATGTAATTTCTTTTTATAGAAGAAATACCAGCTGTAGCTTGTGGTTTTCTAACCACTTAAGGCAAGTGGCTGAAACAACCATCTTCTCCACAGCACTAATAAGCCGGCTGACAATGCCCCTCTATAAAGCTTCTGCTCAGTAAGGGAAAACATCATAGTCAGGGACTAACAGTAGAGCTGTGCTTTGATTTCTCCTCATGCACATTACCTTGCAAACTTAAAATACACTTCAGGTCTATTTATTTATATATAGACTAGAGTGTTAGTCAGGTGGAAGCTGTTTTGACACCACTTAAACCAAACTGGTAAGATTAAAATCATTGCCAAGATGAAAAAAATATTCTGGCTGGCTGTCAGCATCAATAATACTCCAAGCACAACAAGTTGGAACATTAGCCTCTGGATAAATACAAAAAAAAAAAAAAAAAAAAGAGAGAGAAAACAAAAGCAGGCTCCCCAAAAGCCCAGAATTTACCTAACAATTTTCAAGTCAGTCAAAAAAGAAAAGGCACAGGCATCAAACAGCAAACACACTTTTTTCCAACCTTTGAATCAATTCCGGGTACCACTCCATAATCATACCCAGAATTAATTCAAAGATCGGAAGGGATGCTTGAGGTGTTTGGATAAAAGCACACATCCACTGCATTATGACTTTTCCTTTTAGCACAGAGCTAACAAAGTACAGCCTTCCCCTTGCAAAGAGGCAAAAGCAGTGTCATTTACAGGCTGGTTTCTGCTCTCAGTGCAATGAAATACTTCAAGTGCCACCTCCTGGACACTCAACTCTACTGCACAGCACCAGCCCTAATTCCTGCCTGTCTTCCCGAATCTTGTAAATATAGGCAAAATAGATTTTCCTTTAAATCTTATCCTTACCCTAATCCCAAATAGGCAGCTTAGTAACTCTTTTTTTTTTTATATCAGTAGTCAAGAGTGATAAAACACACCGTATTTTTAGGCCTTGATCCTATTCTGCAAGCAAGAGACCAGAAAAGACTAGGAAACTAGATGCAACATGGAAGCAATGGTAATTCATCAGGGATATAATGTAGTAAAACTGGTCATTAAATAACAAAGATCAAGTACAGGTCTGTGGAGAGGAAGGGAAAGATTCACTAATTTTAATACGCATTTCTGCATTTGATTACTATCCTGACATCAGCTAGAACATAAGCCAAGAGTTAACTTGGTCCTGAATGATGCCTGACCATCAGTAAGAATGAAGTGACCAGGTGACCAATGCATTATGGCACAGAAGTTGCAGCCTTTGAAATTGTGTCTCATTCAAATGAGTCTAATATCTTAAGATAGACAGAAAAGGGGTTTGAGCATCTTTGGGCAGGAACTTCTTAAAGTAAGGCTGCTACATTTATCTGCCCAAATGGAATGAAAGAAAATGCCTTTGATAAATACAGGCATTTCACACTGGTGACAGGCTAAAACTGAGAATTATGGGATTCTACTCAGAGAACTAAAATAAGGAAAAAACATCCTAAACCCATTAGATATTAAGATACTGTTTTTATCTCAGCATATGCCTGTGCTACAGGGGATCAGAAACTAGCAGAAACAGAGAGCATGGCAATATACCTCTACATTCATCAACAGGCAATCCCATTTGACCCTGTCAGACAAGGCAGGTGGACATTTGACCTCACCAAGGAGTCATGCTTAGTTAAAAACATGCCCCATATAGAGTGGAAAGTCACATATGCAACTACCCCTGAAACCACAGCCAACAGTAATATCCAGTTGCTCTCATCACTGACTTACTGGCTTCTAGTTAGTTCAGGAACAGAACTACTGCCTCTCCCTGTTGGCTTTAGCTCACAGTTAGAGCCTCCAGCAGTCTGGGGTGTTTTGACACTGTGAAACAAATATCACATTCCCAGGAAGTCTGAATTCTTCAGACAAGGCCACGGCTGGATTCTCTATTCAAAACTCTGTTCATGGACAAGAAGGCCAGATAAGCAGAGCAGTAGACTCAATTTTTATACAGAAGCAGCAACATTTCATTATACCATATCACATTTACTTTCAGCCAAGCAAGACAAGTGTCTTATGTATACTAAAAAACCCCTACTAATTCAACACAGCAGTTTAGGACAGAAATTGCTTATATAGTTGAAATTTGCCTTTTACTCCCATAATCTCCCTGTACATTCTCAGTAATTTTTGTCATCTCCAAAATATGGCATTGATTCAGTGCAACACAGTTGCAGGCTTAAATATGCAAACAGGTTATTTTTCTGCTTCATCATCCAGATATGAGTAACACCATTCAGGATTTATGTTGCATCACCTTGAAGGATTCATAGCTACACAAAATCAGTCAAAGCAAGAGCAAAGTTCTCAAGCTAGAGGCAGTAACTTTTTGGTCTCAGCTTGCCTTGTTTCAGAAGCATGGTTTCTTTGCAAAAACTGGAGGGCTGGACTCAAATTCATCAGGCTTTTGTCTCTCAAATATTCATCAAGAGGCACACAATGAATTTCAGTGCTTTTCCACATTCCATATGGGTTAGCATTGGTTTCTGAACAGTAATTTAAAGTAGCAAGGCTGGAGGGAGGATAAGGAGGGTAAAATGCCATTAAAAAGACTTTCATTGACTTCTGCCAAAGTGAAACTGCTGACTGTTCATTAATTCACCCACCATCTTTCCAGATATTCAAGACCGAGTAAGCAAAGGAAGAGTAAACAAAAAATTGCTTCAGAACCAGAACTTAAAGAATCTTTTCCTTTTTATTTTTGTATTGGCTTGGCTCAATTTAGAGCATAGGAAGAAATAATTTAGTATTCTCACTCACAATCTATACTAGAAAGAAAATATATCATAAATTCTATTCCTGACTGATACCATGTCAGTAGTGGTTATGAATACATAAACGTATTGTTTGGAAAACATGAAAGGTTTGGAATACAAAATACATTGCAAATCAATCTGAAAAATGTCAAACTAGAACCTCTGCATGGGAAACAATTCAAATACTCAAATGAAGCTGATTAATAATCAGGATAGCACACAGGTATATAGAGCAGGAAAGTGAAAAAGCACATTTGGGTCCTCCATCTCATTATGGAGAGAGAAGCAGCAGTCATTTGCTTGCTGAGCCCTAGCACCAAGACTTCCAAGTATGTACCTAGACAACTTACTGAAAAGCTTCAAACAGCAATATCAGCGTGTCCAGAAGAAGAAATGTGGAGAACTACCACATGTAACAGTTTAGCCAATGTAAAGTAAGGGGAAAACAAGTTACACGTGTACAAATATCCAAAGGGACGAAACAAAGGAACTGAAGAATCACCTGCTGAAATACAAAGCTTGCTATACATTAAACAGTGAGATGAAATTAAAATAAGAACATGTAAAATGATTATTAAAAAAGAGAAAGTTGATGGTATTGTCACAACAGAATACATTATGGTATATGGCTATGGGAAATAATGCAAACAGAGCTGATAATTCATCAGAAGGTAAAGGAGGAAAAAAGTCAATTTTTGTTATATATACAATCATCCTGCAGCAAAAATGAGATACAGAAATTGCCAAAAAACAGTGATCCTACACCACTTTTGTCACAATGTCTTTACCTATCACAAGTGCCAATTCTCCATTTAAACATGACATGGGTAATAACAGTAAAAAAAACTTCCTTTAAAAGTTGGAACCTTGGCAGGCCCCAGTGAACACTGACATGTTTTTTCCACTTCATACAGACATATCCAAAACATGGAGAAATACAGCATTAGGGTATTTATTGCAACTTTTTAAAGTGAAAGTTTGAGGCAGTTTTCTCTCAGTTGCAGCCTTGCTGATAGGTCAAGGTAGGGGCTTTCTGCAATTAGAACAGGGTAAATCCTTTGTTACAGGCCACCATGACCCAGGGCAAACCAGCATGGCCCTAAATGGTCAAGCAAATAGCATGCAAATCAAAGCCAGCCTCTTTGTCCCCCTGCAGAAGGCAGAGGACTCTGGGGCAGGAATGGGACCACAGCAGAAGAAACTCACAATGGTTTTACACGACCCATAGTTATTTTCATTATTCATTTTGTTACGATTAAAAGGGCGACAGCATGACAAAGGCTGCAGATTTTCAGGTGGATGGGCAGAACAAACCAGTAGCAAGCTTGGAGCCTGGCTGTACACACAATTAAAGTGAACAGATTACAGAGACAGATGAAGCCACCTCTGACCTTAGCCATGTTGATGTTTACATAGGAACCTCCCCACTCAGCCGCAGATAAGGAATGACAGACAATACTACAAATTAGTGAAGGTCAATAGAGCAGGAGGCAGCAGTTAATCAATTACAAAAGCAAACCCTCTGTTAAAGTACCAAGCCCTGTGTTTTCTCAGGATAATCAACTGCCCAAGTCATGGAATCTAATAAAATTGACCCGTTTTTCCTTTGTCTAATTGACTGATGCCTGGAATTGCATGAACTTTAGATGTGCTAGAATTTAAATCTTAATATCATGTACCAAAAGGCAGATGTCTAATTAGTCTGCCTTCAGGTCTAATGGATGCTTCCATGACATGGAGTTCCACCCAACCATGACAAAAATCTTGGCTTTCAAGAAGGTGTTTACAAAGAAAAAAAATGCTTACAGGCTATGTATGAACTCTACTGGGCACTAGTAAAGTTGCTGGAGCAAAATAGTTCTTGTGTGAACAGGAATTGAATTATAAACACAGGTTAAAAAAACACTTTCCTCAGATGTGTTCTTTCTGGTAGAGAGATAATGAAATTAGGAAGTTTTCTTCACATAGCAAGGGGTGGTATTTTTTCTGATTCATTCCCCAGAATAGGTCTTCTAAAATCTCCTGAATAGCCTGACAGATTTACTTTTTCCCCCATAGCTCAGTAGGTCATCTACATAACTAGTAGAGCCCTTTCAAAAGTCACATACAACTTCAAGATTTTCTAGTTTATGACAACTATTTCCTAAGTATTTTAAGCTTAAAACTTTAAATGGCCTTCCACCAAAGCACCTCAAAGATTGCTCCTAATGGTAAGTAGCTACAATCACTGTTGTAGCTGAAGGGAGCTGCTGATTTGCAGCACTTCCTTTAGCCAAGACACTTGTCTGTGCACTTGAGCTTAGCCACTATTGCTGCGTTCATAAACACTCAACAATGCTCTCAAGTACTACTTGACACATGGGTTTTCAAAGGAACTCAAAGCCACCAAAATCTCATTGCAAGACTTGGCACCTAACAAAATCTCAACCCAAATCAGTAGATACCTTATTGTTTGTTGTTCACACATGTGAACAAAAACGTAACTGGATATTGACGGTCTAAGCTGAGATACATGAACTATCAATCTGTTTAACTTGAGGCTCTACACCCCTCTTAAATTATATTCATTGAAGTTAGAAAGGGGACAGCAGCTGTAAAACTCCACTTCTGTATGTTTTTGCGTGAGAGAACAGATAACCAAGGAAAGAGTAAAAATTGAGACAATCTCCCAAAGTGTACCTTCTGTGTACAACTCCATATGCACTCGTAATGTATTATGCAATTTCTCCTTTGGACATAGCAATTGCTGGGGTTTACCGCTAATTAATTCTGCTTGAAAATATATTATACATAATAATTATACATGGTTCCTCCAGCAGCACAAAGTACAGCCCCAGCAAAGGGATTCTTCTGACATCAGAAACTATAAAACAAGAGCTTGAAAAGCACATTCTCAAAAACTCAGAGTGCCATTACAGCCTACATTTATGCATACATTGATGACAAAGTATACATACTGTGCACACGCATGTGTGTATGAGACATACAACTTGATAAGTCACCTTCCAAATCCATCCAGTTTCCCACCGGTGTACCAGCACTTTCTGTGCTGCAGTAAACCTCTAACCACATTTTTCAGTGTCTCTGTAGGGCTGGGAAATTTCCTAGCTATTTTTCTTTTTTCCTGGCTGCACTCTTACAGAAGCCTTACTAACAACATGTTTCCCCTGAATTGTCATCATTTTTCCACAGTCTCATGATGTTGATTCTCAACCATCTGAACTCGGTCTTCCTCCCAATATCATACTGTTATTTCTGGACTAAAGAATCCATTCCATCACCATACAAGATTAATCTTCTAAGAGGAAAATCAATATATTTGCTATTACTCACTTTTACCACACGGCACCTTATTCAAAAATTCAAAATTATTTTTCAACATTCTTAAAAACCATTTCAAATGCAGACCATGAAACTCATGTTTTGTAACAACAGTTTCAGTGCTTACAGATGGTCAGAAGCGAGCATCCAGGGCAAACCAAAAAGCATTAAAAACAACACTTTTTGGTACCACATAAGGCTATCTAGACTATCTAGATCTATAGTAAAAGTCCAGGGAAAATGGAATCAATTTAGCAACTGACATGACTGTTACTTACTTAAATTGTCACAGATGTAAACACATCAGTGGCAGATAAAGAACAAGGGAAAATAAGTAGACTTTAAGTGACCTGTTGATGGATCTAGTACACTATATGGCTCCATTAAGGCTCCTGCTTAGCCCTGACACTTCTTAGAAACCTTTAATGAATTTTACAGTTTCTCTTGAATTCTCATATAGTTTTATGGGAGTTCCCAACAGGCACTGCTCTGACAACACTTTACCAGTTTTGTCATGTACAGTCAACTTTTGCATAAACATTCCCATTCCAAAGCACAACTGCTTATACAATAACAACAACAAAAGCTAAGTAAACATCAGAAGTCTATGTCCCTATTACACATAGCTACTAATTAAATCACTAGCATAAGTAAAAGACTTATTTAGCAGGATTAGCGTTCAAAACTACAGGATTCTCTTGGGGTCTTAGAGAAATCAGAACACAAAGCTTCATTTTAATCAAAGATGGTACTTTCTCACTAGACAATGTTAACAAACACTAAGGCAAGATCTGAAAAGGTTAAGAAAACCTCCAGCTTTGTTCATTATTAAACATTAACTGTGTTTAAGCTCCTTCCCAAGAAAGGCATAACATCAGTCCTGCAGTCACTTTCAGTGCAAGGAAATTTTATGCCAAATAAAACGATATTCAAGAGAATGTCTGAACATATCTTGCCTTTGACCATCAAGGTCTTGGCTCCTTGTCCAAGGCAGCATGAGAAAAGCTACAGGGGGAAAGGACGGAGACAAGGAGCACAAGCCTTCTCACAGATCTGTGTCTTGAGTCACCCTCTCCCTGTTGTGCACATCAGCAGGTTCAAGTGCTTCCGGCCAGTTCTCCTGCATCAAACATGCACTGCATGCAGAGCAGGCAGAGCCCAAAGGGAACCAGTGGTGAGACCAGGAGGGCTGAAACATGCTCAGCAACCTTGCTGAACAGCCACAAAAGCTAGACTTCAGTAAACACCTCCACCCACGCACCTCTACTAGCTGAGCACTGCACGCACTCATTGCGCCTGCACCACAGGGCCCTGGGCCCATCAGAGCACACCAATTGCATCCATGCTGGAAAAAGGGAAGGCCCGCTCCTGTCCTGCCTCCTGGCCTGTGTTTCAGCTTCTTCAAAGAGAAGTAGACATACACTGAAGCAGAGGCCTTGTACATAACACACAGATGACTGAGGGACAGGATTTAAGACAAGATAGTACCAACGTAACCTTATAAACACACCCCATACATCCCCTGTAATTTGAGCAACACGGGGATCCTCCTTACAAGAAGCAAATTTTAAGCTGGCTATCAGACATTGATAGCACAATAAATGCTCAATAAAAAGCTGCCATCTGATAAAATATCAGTTAACATACATGAAAGCCAAAGAGGTCCCTTAAGATAAAACTAATAAGATTTTCCTGAGGAGCAAGATTAAAACATAAAAGCATACAGAAAACAGATGCCACAACTGTACGTAATTGTATGTTGCAGTTTAAGACACAGTCCTACAAGCCATTTAATGTTGCAATCTCATACTGATATGAGGCCTTTGGAGCAAAGAAAATGGAAAGTGTTACTAGTGATCTCTGAAAGCAAAGTTAATGGGAAGTGGTTAGCACAGTAAGGCAAATGAAAGAACTAATTTATATGCAGTTAAACTCCAGAGACTCTGAGAAATAATTCTCAAGTCTGTCCAATCAAAAAAGACACAGAAGTAAGAGAAATGTTCTGATAATTTATTAGTTGGGAAACTAGGTAATCTGTTTTTTAGCAACTTGTCAGACAAAAGCCAAAGAAAAGATATATAAACACAGCCTTTCATAGAAGTGGGTCAGCCTATGTCCTAATTTGGAAAGAGAACATGTCAAGAGAAAAATCAAGGACAGTAAAATACAATTCTTAGTCTGAAGGAGATGTCGAAAATCAAGGAAAGAAAAACAGAGGAGGGTGAAAGGCTGAAGAAACCCAAGCAGTCCTAAACAGGCACCCACAATATCAAGCTTTTGTAAAGTGTAAACTATGCTTGCAATTTATGAGAGTTAGCATTTAGCTATGAATAAATTGCAGCTTGAATGAGAGACTTCTAGCATGAGTACCAACCTGGTTTCTCTGTTTCATAGAGAGACAAGTCTCTTAAGAGAACAGAAAAAGGCATTAATACAAATTATGTTCTTTATGCCAAGCTAGGGATTTTTATTTGTTTTGGTTTTTTTTTTCCTCCCCTGAGTACTTTTGCAGGGACAAGCTCAAAGACTAGTATGACCTACACTGCTCCACAGAACATTTGAAGCTAACTGGACAGCTCACCAACTTGAAAAACATGATCACAAAATGTCAACACCATAATCATGTTTTAAGTTAACCACCTGACCTTGCAGCTTGTATGACAGACACACATGGCCAGTTACCACGTCACCCAATAAGAAACACTTGATAGTTTGCAGCAACATTACCTGACATCATCTTGTTCATATCATTAACTAAAAACCATACTCACCATAGACAGGGTAAGATTTCTTTTAAACACTAAAATACATTGAAATCTTTTGTTTTATTCCACATTTCCCAGGTTTTGTTTGCTGAAATTGAATCTGACCTGTTATCTTGAACTAGCATTTTAAAAAAATCCGTAAAAGAAATCAGAAACTATCAGAGGTCTGAATTTTAGATACTCTTGCTAAAAATGGTAATTAAATTTCTCTAGAATCACACCTACTTCTCTGTAACCATGCCATACTGTTCCCTGCAGCCTTTAGAATTGATGACCTATGTATCAGAGAGTACTATAAATACGGTGCTTTTTTTTCTTTTTTTTTAAGCAGATTTTTGATCCAAGGAGCACTGAAATATAAACATGTCATAGCAGTTCCCTGTGTCAATGTGCTCTAAGCGCCATTAAAGTTAATGACATTACAGAGCATCATTAAAATATTTTTTGTCAAACTGAGTTGGTTTAATTAAAATGTATTATATCCTGTAAGGCACATTGCAAAAGACAAAGGCAGTATGCAAGAGCTATATACAATATTATTATTCCTAACAGGTAAAAAATTGCCAAGCAGAAATTGTTTCAGTTTAAAAACAGCAAGTTATTAAGGCTCAAAGTCATGTGGACATAGAATGTAGTACTATTTCAAACAGTTATCTTAGATGCAAAGCAAAACCTTTAAGGTTTTAACAAAAATATTTCAGCAACTGTTACTAAGTATATCATCTCCTCAACCTTACTAATTAGGTATGTGACAAGTGAGGAGTGTGCTTCCCTACTTTGGACTATTGTCACATCCTTGGGTTTGTGCTGCACTTAATTTACATTGCACTGTAGCTATAACAAAGCTATTTAGAGCTACTGTACAGGAGATTCAAGGTCTTGTCCTAAGCTATCCAGGTATTGTATGGAGCTTTTGATGCCACTGCACATTGGAGCACATTTTCAGCTCTAGGATGTTCAAACAAGTTTTATATGCTGCAGCGAAGTCCTTAGGCCACTGTACAAAGCCATGGTGAGAGTAGGGAAGCAGCAAAAGGAGCAGACCAGTCCCATCTAAAAGGGGCATTCAATAGCCACAATCACTGCAGAGGACACATTCCAGCCTTAAACAGCACTGCCAAAATAGATAAACAAGAATGACAATTCATCCGTTAACTTTTCAGTAACTCCTTCCAAGCATAAAGCAAGTATGTTAGTTTTTGAAACCAGAATCAGGATGTAGAAATTAAGTAACCTTTGTAAACTCCTCACGGATTCTCAGATAAAACGCATTATCCTCTCTATTACTGAAGCAGCTACAGGTTACATGCAGAACTGGGGCCTATTTGCACAACAAATATTTAACTTGTTAAATAAATACGGAAATTAAAACAGAACTTTTGGTATTTACTGTGAATTTCTTGCATTAGCTACCATAGTTCAATTTTTAAGATATTTCATTTATATTAAACCTTTCTTCTGTTCTTGCATACAAGTATTTACACCAACAAGTTTAACTCTTCAGGAAGCACAGCAATGTAAAAGGGGGTTTATCTGCTTCCTCCCTATAGTAGTTCCAGACCTATCTGTAAAATTTTGATGCCACATTCTCTTTTATAAGCCAATTCCACTTGCCTAAGAATTGGAGCCTGATACTACTTCAGGCAACCACTTACCTCTGTTTTAAAGCAGACTATTTGTGACAGCTTCAGGAGCTATACACCCAAGGACTGTTTGGGATTCCAATCTAACCACACCTCTATCCTATAGGACCAAACTTATTAATTCTTAAACATGAGCATTAAGACTACCATGCATTTTACATAGGATGCTTTGGTTCCAACATGATTTCTTCACCGAGTCACTGGCCAGTGAGGCACTTGCTTCTGTCTTACCTGAATTATTCATGAGGTGTTCCCCTGTAGAAATCATCAACTTAAGTGGAAGAGCCACTCTGCAAAAAACTCCTGTCATATTTTTTTTTTCCCCTGAATTAAGCTCTAATGTAATCAAGAGCACTGGATTTTTTCCCCTGAAAAAGAAATTACATCTGAAGCATTTATTCATCAATGCCTATTACTTGCCACACATCTGAAACTATTTTGGATCAAAAGGAGGGAAATCTGTTGTGCCGATCACAAGATTCCTAAAAATTAGTGAAAAAATGCAAATAGGTAGAATTGAATAACATTTTGATATAAATAGACAAGTAACATTATCTCTGGAATACCTACTTCTATGAAATAGTAATTTTTTTTTCCCAAAATAATCAGTATGATAGTAACTTCAGATGAACTTGCAAGGGATAGGGGGAACCAGGTGTTACAGCTGGAGAGACAATTCATATCATTATTTTAGGAGGCTAACGTTTCATTGTGAAAGTCTGAGACACATACAGAGAGTTATGATGTTAGAAATAGTCTTCTGCCTTCTACAGTTGCTTCAACAATTTTGGAGGCAGAATGTACTCTGCATATTACAGGCATAAAATTGAAGCTAGCTATAAAACTTGCAGTGAATTCAATCCAAGTAACCAAAATCTCACCCAAAGCTTCACAAAGGCAAAGTTCATACATCTGCAAAGGGCAGCATAAGACTGCATTTTAGTACTTCAACAGAATATAAAGGCAAAGACTTCAAGCTAGTTCTCTGAAAGTGCAACATTCACCTCACAGCTTTTGTAATGCAAAAATGCTAGCAACTCAGTCGATACAAATTACAGGGTCTAAACTCTCAGGTTCTGTAACTAACTCGTACCTCTCTTCAGACGCAATCCAGTTTCTTCAATGATTTCTGCCCTCTTCCCAAATTTGTTTATAGTTACCATAAAAAAAAAACTCCAAAACCACCAACTCTCACACAAGCAATTGCTCATGAAATTGAGTCGTAGGTATTGTTACAGAAAACAAACATGGCTGCGTCCATAACCAAAACCCTAGAGTGATGTCTTGGGTTTTTTTCCTCCTATTGTTGACGTGTATCAGTATAAACTAGGTATTTTTTCCATATACACCCTGTGAAAGCAACAACAGTAATGCAGGTGAGTTACTGGTTAACACTGCTGCCAGGTAAGTGAATGACTTACCCTGTTTGATTTTTAAATGCATTATTTCCTCTTGCTGTAAAGCCCTTAAACTTAAAAGGAGACTTATCCTAAAGCAGCAGCTGCATCTATCCTGATTCATTTTGACATTGAAAGCATACAGAGTTACATGAAGTTTGAGTTGCACAGGGTTCATGCCCCTTTCCCTCCCCCTTTGAAGGGACATGTGTCTCCAGAGATGCAGAGAAGGAACTGTTCCTGTTTTCCTTCAATAGGAGGGCTACGACTCTCCTTGCACCTTGTGAAGGGCACATAAATGAGCATCTCCCTTTATGTGCTCCTAGGCAAGGTACAAAGTCTGTTCCTTAAAAGTTCACTTTCATATTTGGTCCTTTTACCATTTGACAAATACCGACTTTTTCATTTCTCCCATTTCAAATAAACCTCCGTTGAACAGGAACTGCAACGGAAACTCACACTCAAGCTGTCCTCTCTTTCATCATATCAAATACATACAATGCCCCAACAATGCCAGAACAGGTCTGTAAAACATGATTTGTGATTCCACCATGACTGCGGGGTCAAAAAGAAAACACGATTAGTGTCTGAATGGAGAAATAGGAGTGATTTTGTTCTCAGGAAGATACAGAAGTTCAGTCTGCCCTATTAAAGAACATGAAACTCTTACTGATCACAGGGAGACCAGCAAAATGAATCACAGAGGAAAGACCTGTTGCCTATTTTGGGGGAGGCAGATGAGTAAAGCAAAGCAGAACAAGAATCTAACAACCATTTTAAGATCAATCAAAAATCATATTTTCCCTACTAGCAGATATCTGTTTAAAAACAAAGAAAATGCTTTTGAGTAAGGGTCACAAATCAAAAGTATTCAATGTTTTACCTAATACATGACTACCATCACCTCCCATTAACAAATGCCATTATTAATACAATCCAGAAAGAAATAATGACCAGCAATACTCCAGTTCTGCCTAATTTTATTATATTCAAATAAGATGACAAATAAAAACCCTGCTCCATACACACTCTTAGGCAAACAGAAAACCCACACAGCCTTTCTATGGAAAATTACATAAGCTATTTTCATCTGAATTTAGTTTTCCTCACAATACCAATTCTGCATTTGACACACACTAGCACATCTGGCACAGACTTAATGTGGAGGAATGGTTAAGCGAGAGAGGGCATGATCTGATTGGGATGAGCAATCCTGTTCTCAGGGTAAGGGAAGGAATGTAGGCCAAGGCAAGCGAGCCTTGCAGTGGCCGAGCAAGCCTTGCAGCGGCCTTGAGCACTACAAAAGAAGGTATTCACAAAACGGGTAAACAAGTCTGGACGGAACTAGGTTCCATAAATGTCGATGGAGCGCGGACAGCAACCTTGCACCAACCATATATCTGCTTTATGCGTATGGACAGAAACTGTAACCAATCATGTAACTATTGCTAGCGCATGCGTATTGCTTGTCAATATATATACTTTGTGTAAGCTCTAATAAAGGGAGAACGACCATATTCATATTGAGACTCATCGTTACTCCGGGCCCGTTCCCCCCACTGCGACAACTTAAGCCATCCTATCTAATCCCAGCACTGAGAAGAACAGGACAACTGGATTTTGTGCAAAATAAAAATCCCTTAGAGGCAATTTTCCAGTAAAATAAACTACTGTAACTCAATAAATATAGTATAGTGTCACTTTTCCTCATTGCCTACTACTAACAATTATGGAAGAAGTTCAAATACAGGCCTTAGTTCAGCAAATGCTTAATCACAACCAGTATATGGCCCATTCTTCAACACACCCATTAAAAAGAAAAAAAAAAGTTTACACAATCTGTTTTATTTTCAAGCGTTCATAGAACCCCTGCAGAGAAAGGAAGACATGAAACTAGAATCAATAACCATTCTTTAATACAAAGATAAACTAGTTCTAAAAAACTATTTAAAATCTGGTGTTAATTAACAATAATTCATGGATTGTAAATATATGAACTATGTTGTATACATACATATGCATATATATGCAAAAAAATTATATATTAATTTGCCAAATTCTGTAGGTTGCTCTGCTACTCTAACACAAAGGAGTAGATTTGTCTTAATAGGCTTTAAATATTTACATACACTAGGATGCATGTCTTTATTAAGGCTTAATCCCAACATTCAAGCCCAACTAACTTTGCTTGGTTGAAGAATCCTTCACAGGCCAGAGAAAGTCCCAGTTTCAGTTCAGCTATAACAAGTAAAATTTGTTACCTGTCCTTACAGTAGGGCTCAGCAGAGTGTACGGTCTGTTACAACAAATAAGGTTTTTAGTTATAACTTACAGAGGCAGAGAGAACAGTTCAAAGCTACTTCCAGCTGAGCATCTGCTGCCTCTTACATCCGTGACACAAGATGTGCAGGATGCAGGCAAGCACAGCTGACCCAGACCAAGTGCTGTATATGTATCGACATAAGCAATAACTGTGCTATAAGCATCACTGTCCCATAGGTACAGCAATTTTTCTGTTGCTTAGTGGTAAATGTGTCTTCCCACACAGAAAACTGATAAGCACCTTTCAGGAAATAAGGGGTCCAAAGAATACTTTGTTTTATTTGCTTAAAACATACTAAAGCAGCCGCTCTGTCATATAGCCTGCAAATAAGCCAAGCTGTTAGGACAGCCCTGGTATTAACACCAAGCCACAGTGATGTGTATCAAGCTTTCTACCAGCCATATCACAGCAACAGAAGCAACTTTCATCTGAAGCCCTAAATCAACTTTTCTCTTTACCCCTTCTCTCCCCTCCCTCCCCCCCAAAGGCAAGCTCTCAAAAGATGAAATACTATGGTTTTGGAGAAATTGTGACAGGGGACACAAGGAAGCAATCCAGTAGCTAAAGGAGTATGGGAGCCCCTCAAGTGCAGGTTTTATAGCAGGGAGAGCACATGGAAAGGCTGCACAAGGACAGAACCAGTTTTGCTGGAACTTGAGGGCAACTGTTTGGGGGAGGAAAGGGTAAGGGTGAGAAACACGAGATACAGATCGTTACTCCTAGTAGGGCACCGCATTGGAAATGCAGTGCTTGGGTGATGCTAGAGTATGGGAACACAAACAGGTTTGTGGGGTGGGAAATGCAAGCCAGCAACTAGTGCAGAAAGCAAGAAGGGAGCTCTGAAGTTGAAATGCTTGAGCGCTACGGTCAGAGAAATCTGGTCTTCATGCAGGTCTCGATGGATAACAACAAAACCTTTTTCTTCAGAAAGGCACAAGAGGAGCCATGTCTCTTCCTTACTTGAGTGAGTGGTGCAAGAGAGGCACAGCATCGGATTTGGCTTACATCCTTGTGATACCAGCATATGTGAACAAACAATTCAGTGCAGAAACAGTGGCATATGATCTTAGTAAATTAAATCTTTTATGGCTTCAAAGCAAAAACAAATATGTAATTTATGTGCATTCACATATGTAAGCACAATAAACAAGCCTCAAAGGAAAAACATGAGCCATTACACCTTTAAAAGTTCAGTTTTTAATTAAGTTTTTAAAAACAGGAAAACTCGTCAAAAACACAACATGAACAATTTTTAATCTAGGTTCAGAAGAAAACCCTCAGTCTAAAAATAATTTTTGCCCTTTCTGAAGTCAAACATATAGTTGGGGTTTTTTTTTTGACTTAACAGAAAACTAATAAAGAAATTGCTTGGTAGTATTTCAACACCATCTTCTAGCTGGAATTCCAATGGGGTTATGAGGCAATGAGAGTAAAATCCTGAAGACAAAAGAAATTTATGCTTGTCCTGAGCCAGTGTTAACTTTTAACTTGAAGCTTTCTAAACAAAAGCTTTCGTGTTCTTAAACTGAAAGATTTCTTGCTTTATTTTTTAAGCTTCCTCTTTCAGATTATGAAAATATGCAGATTTTAGAATTCCCACCTTTGCAAAATTGTTACGTGTGCTCAGGGCCTATCCATGTTACTGATTCCCCAAAGCATGACACAGTAGCACACGGAAGGCAGATTTCAATATTTAAGTACAAAGTGGACAAGGACAAAGGACCAAACATTAAAAGCAAATATATTATTCTTCTTAATCAATATCTTGTCAGACTGCTGCTTTTGACTCATTAATCTTTCAGTAAGTGGAAAGTGAAACAGATTGACCATTAAAGCACAAAATAAAACTGTTAATTAAATTCATTCTAATGAAAATGCTTGCAAAGAGTGCTACTTCTTCAAACACAACCTCTAAGAGTTTGGAAATTGGAGTACACATTTCTTTGAGATAACTTAGAGGTAAATCCTGAATTCAAAAGACCTGAAAACACTTTCTAAACTCTTAAAAACATTTTTCTACTGCATACATGTTTTTAAAGCCACACAAGTTCCAAAAATTAAGAAAAAAATGTTTTTAACAGCATCAAACAAATCCTTAATCTGAGATTGAATTTCATAAGACTACTGTGCTGCACCTAAATGGTCATTCTATTATTGCTAAGATGGGACAGCAAAAATCCTAAAAAATAAAATGCCTGGAGATTAACAGTGAATTATTTTTCATTCCTTCAGCAACTACTGCATAGTGATTGATCTTCTGGTACTGTACAACATAACGAATTAGCAATTAAAAGCTTCCATGTGTCCAGCACTACAATACTACAAGTCCTGTTAACCACAGCAGAAAATAATGAACAGCCTAATGTGAGACTACTCACATTAGTAAAGTCTGCCTATATGAGTACAGTGAAATTTGTCCTTTGCTGAATGACACAAAACCTCTGAACTCACAGATGGTGCACACAAAAGTACTTAATGCAGGATAATAACTCAATTAAGATAACTATTTTTTTGATCCTGTAATTCTAAGGCATTTTGCAGATGTCTGATGCCCAGGTAGTAATATAAATTTTTTTGCTCTTCATAATACAAGTTCACATTTTATGAAAAAACATTTTGCCTTCTGTTTAGAAAAATAATCTTCACAACATAGGTCGAAGGATGTTCTATTGTTCTAGATGGGTTTAAAACAAGGCAAACCAAATAAACAGATACACCATTAAGTGTGAACTTCTTCCAAAAAGGTAAACGTGGCATTAACAATAAAGCCTAATACCCTGGTTTCCTTTACCAGGAAATGCTTGGACATGTCTATACCATGTCTTGGAGCACAGAGGAAACATATTTGCAGCCCAGCACCAGCCATGTCAGCCCTGGAGCAGCAGGCAGCATCACACACACACACAGCGCACACAAGTTGCACAGGACTGCACCTTTAGCTTGTCGACTCCCACGCTGTGCTCCATTACAGGAATAACTGTGCCCTTTCTCCATGCCAATGAAGAGTGCAGCTACACTATAATTAATCACATTAGACTGTTTGCTTCAGATTTGCCAAAACTAATTCAGGTTTACTGATATTAGTGAAAGATACAGGAGAGAACAAGGCTATATAAACTTTGCTAACATAGCCTGACAAATCAAATTGTTAATCCATGCCTAAACGAAAGGTCACTGTCAGCTCAGGGTTAGCTAAAACTTATTAGCTAATCTCTGACCTAATTTTCACCTCTCCTGTTAACTGCAGAAAAACTTTCAAGTTAATATATTAGTAAGCTTTGTTTACACCCCCACTTCTATGGTTTCTTTCCTTGCTGGTCATAAACTAAAATCTGTAATCTAAGACTAATTAGAACCTGATTAGCTCTGTGTTGTTACCTAGAGTGGAACTGATAGTAAAGACAAATATTAAGCATTTAATCTGTTTCATGAAGGAGGCATTTACGAACATGACGGAAGGAACGTTAAAGCCTTCATTTCACCTTTCTTTTCCTTCAGATCATAAAATGTTACTTCACAGAGCTCGTAGAAATATCCAATTCTTTTACTTGCTAGTGCTTCCCATTAGAAATAAGTACAGTTACATTTGGGAGGGAAGAGAAAAACTAAAGAACACATGTAAATCTAATGGACCTGCAAACATGTTAGCAGCTTGTATCCAGAAACAATCGTTTGCCACTGAGTGATACTTCTGAATGGGCTGTTCACATTGGGCTTGTTTAATCCCTTTAATATCATAATTTTTTTAAGATAGGTATGTATGTATATATATTTATTTATATATATATATATATATATATATATATATATATATATCATCCATATCTTGCCTTCCTTATGCAGATAAAAACAATTTTTGCTCAAGTAAAAAGTGAAGAACCTGAGCTGTAATTACAACAATCATATCTCTACATTCAATTCCCCCCTGACCCCGATCTAAATCTGAAGTGTTCGGGTTCTGGCAAAAACACGTATGGGCTTATCTTAATAAAGTCAGAGACACAAACGAAATCTGACAGCATTGTAAGATGCATAGAAATTTACAAAAAGAAATTCTAATACTGTAAGAAATTAAAGTCTCAAAGTTAAAAAAACCATACAAATATTGCCTTATGTTCAGGTGAAAAAAATAATACAAGGAATTACAGTTTGAAAACCTACTGTAATTAGATATTTTCAATAGAAATTCAATATACTTTTAAATGCTGGAGCCTTACCATTGCATTATGTTCAAATTCCTTCTCTTTCAGTACTGATAAAAGCTTCTTCAAAGTATATTTATCCAGTCATATTAAGGATCACACTTTTCACCCAAGAGATAACATAATTCTAAATTATTCTCAGAATTTTCTTCTATAGGAAATAAGAAAAATGATCTTTTAACATTTGCACAAAGGCACCTGGCCTTCTGCAAAATGAAAAGGTTTGTCCAGTAAAAACTGCTGTTTGGATTAAATCCAGACTCATTCATTTGCTAGTTTCAAACAAAACCCATTGTATTATCAGCATAGTTTTCCTAGATCTTAACATTATTTACCAAAAGTTCCATTCTTCTCAGTTTGCGTTTATTCTTTGGCATGGGCTTGTCATACAGGCCATTTTTGAGAAGATGCTCCTTGCTGTGATGAATTTGGGCACCATGCTGAAGCTGGAAAGAACATAAAGCTTGAAGTGGACGGAGTATAGTCTGCAGAAAAACAGGGGAGACAAAAAACTTAACTGCTTAGTAAGCCATGACAGAGGAATCACTTGTTCCAGTTTTTGAATTTGAGTATGCTGATTAAATATAATTTGTCCAGAACCAGTGGGGCCACAGAGGGCACAAATGAATAAGAGACATGCAATGGACTATGATCAATTACCATGACTCAGTCAACAAGCAGTAATAAAACAAATAACTAAGTTATTTGTGATTGTATAAAAATACCTTGAGGCAAGGTTTTAGAAAGAGAAGGGTCTCATGTTCAAAGTAGCTGGGCTGCTATCCTGGAGACTGGATTTCATCCCTGCTTACCACCAATGATATTACATAAGACTAATTAAACAAACTTATCTCAAGTGGTTCCTAATTGAAGGTTCCTCATGTGCAGATGGGTAGAGCAATCATACACTAAACTAAGTCAGCAGGAGCTGAGTTTAAACAAAAAAACATGACTGTGCACACTGAAAAGCCTAGTGACCTATACTTGGCACCAATTTAGTCAGTCATTCTTAACTTTCATTCTTCTGGACCTCAATGCATCATCTTTTATGCTAGGAATAGCAACCATAACTTAATTCAGAGAGGTTAAGAATTCACTGATATTTAGGCAACACTGCAGTATTGTAATATTTGTAGAAGCACTTCTGAGAAGCTGACAGTTTTGTCTTTGAAAAGCAGGTAGGACCAAATACCAAGTGGTAGGGACACAACAGAGTACAAGACAGGGAGCTGTACACGCTAAGGACATATTCATCCTGGGCCTGAATGAGATAGCAGTCCAAATGAAGGAAAAGTATGCCAACATTGTCCTAGCACACCAATGGAAATAAAATTAAATATGCAAATCCCACTTGAATTTCAGTATTTCTCATTTGTCTTGTATTTGACTTCTAAAATAACTACATTCTTTAAGTATACAAGTATATGATATCAGTATTGTTATAGAAGTATACAAGTTTCTGGGAAAGTTTCTTTACTCATATTTAAAATTTGAGCCACATTTTCCTGTATGGCTACACATTGCATCACAATTTTGTTCAAGACAATCGATTTAGTGTTGAGGTGACTCTAGTGTCACAGGGCGGACTCACTTATGGCATTCTCCCATCATCCTTGAAAATCCAAAGTGAAGCAGCATTGCTGGAGAAAAAAGGGGAAGGGATGGTTTATTCTACATTAAGCCAATTGCACAAACAATTTTTAGCCCTGGGAACCATTTTAATGGATAGATGTCAAGTACCAAAACATTCATTACTTGGAGAAGAATACGAACATCTGCAGTAGATACTAGAATGTAGTGAATACATGGATAAGCTTTCAACCTGTTTCTATAGGCCCCTCTAGAGTACTACTCTTGGATCATTTTTAGAAGGCTTATAACATTGACATTCTTAAATTTGGAATAAACTTAAGTACTGCTGCATTCCGAATTCCTCCAATGACACTAAACAGCTGTAAAATGATAAGTAAGAATGAAGATGTAAGCCAGTGCATTGCATTGCCTGTCTAGGGTGCTGGCAATCAGTGGGACAGGCTTACAAAAGCAGTTTTATCTTCAATCCAGTTGCAGGCTGTATTCAGAGAGTCTCTGCATTGTAGCTTTTGCAAAGAAAAAGACTTACTACTTTCCATGCAGTAATACTTAAATGCCCATCTTGAATTGGATCAGCTTTTGTTTTCTGAGAGTTAAAGATCATCTCGCTGTGCTTTGAGTTTTAGATCATTTAAAAATATTTATCTATTAAAAAAAGATAAGTTATTTGACTCCAGCACTATGAAACCAACAAAAGCTAAGGAAATGAATCATAGCAGACCACTATGTGAACTTTGTTAGATTCTAACAGCCATTCTCAATGACATTTGTCAGTCCAGTAATTCGAAATCCAATCTCAGCTAAGCAAATTACCTGTAAACTTAAAAGGCAGTTAAGTATTTGAAAATCCTAATTAAGAAGGATAGAAACTTTACTGATGTTAAATTCCAATTTTTAAGTTTCCTTAAATCTTGTAAATACTTTTCTTTTCAAACAAATTCTATCCAAAGCTGTTTTAGTTAGAGGCTCTTGGGAATTTCTGATAGTAACTAAAGTAACTCTACTCCCCATTATTAGACTACATAGCCACTTGTTTACATGATAACTTGTAAAAGAAAACTTAAATGTTTCTGTTTTGTACTCAAATGAAATAAACCTTTTTAATGGGGAGGGGAGCGTATATACACACACCCCCTACACATACATATAGGATGTAGAGTTTGTAGGATGAAAACACTAACTTGCTTTAGATTTCATCCACCATTAGGAAGAAGTACAAAAAAGTCAAAAGGCACAAAGCTTTCAAGATTCAGCACAAAAATTTCATTCCAAACACAGACTGCCACATCATTCAGTACCAATGAATCACTAATCAACTAAATAATCATGATGCTTTTTTGGCTTCATGAAAATTATATAACAGTATGATTATAGGCTGTAATGCCTGCTAGTTTTACTAGTATTTTCTGTTGATACAAAATACCAATCATACTTTCAGAGCGAATACAACTTTGGTAACGTAAGAGTACTATATGTAAATTCTACACATTACAACAACTATGCATACAGTTCGTTGAACTAGTACATAAAACAGTAGTTTTTGAAAAGCTACAGTTAAGAAATAAGCAAAGAAAAACGTTAAAAATATATATAACCTGTTATTGATTAGTGCAATTCAGTATATTACAAACGCCATGAGCACGGTTTATGATAAGTTGTTTCAAAATATTGCAGTAAAAGCATCAAGTGAACTTTGGAAAACCATCACAGGAAGAGATACCTGTAAGCCACATGAATTATTTGTCCTGCTACATACACAACAGTGTTTCTATTTATTTTGGGCTAGGCGTAAGGAAAAAAGAGGAACTGAGGTGATGAGTTGGGAACACAGTGGTTTTCACTAACTGATCTATTGTTCCATAGACAAAAGGTGCTGCCAGAGGTAAAATTGGTCCATTAGATAAACATTCAACATTGCATTCAACTTTGATGGTCATGCCAACACCAAATACATTGTTACACAGATATCTGACACTAACCGGTAATTTAAACATAACCCAAGCAAGATTTTTATCCTTGAATCTTGCCCAGGTTTATCTTTAGACAACTCCTCATAACAAAAAAGCCATTCTAACTCCATTATTGATATAGGAGTATGAGTGCTGTACCACAAATTAATGCACTGAAAAGAAGATCAAAATAAAACCAAGAGCATTGTACCTTACAAGTTCCCTCAACAGTTTGACAGCAATGTTGAATAAGCCTACGAAGAGCATACAGACTCTGAAACGCCACAGGAGAGAGTTATAATAATTTGACTATATTACAGAGTTCATAAATATCTGACAGAAAATAGCTTTTATTAGTACACTCTTGTTTTAGTTTGCTATGAAACAGAACTATTATACTGCTCTTAGGATTTGGATTGTCAAATGCAGTATTAATATCTAACTTTGCTGTCCCTGTGCTACTCGTAGCAGGAAAAACTCATATATTTAAAATTAGTTACATACCTCTTGTATACTCTTATTTTTTTCCATGATGGTAAGAGCAACAGCTGCGCATTCAAGTGTAGAGAGACAGGTGTTTGTTGGCTGTGTACGAATTACATATTGACTTGAAATGTTGGTTTTTAACTGCACCTGAAAGATAGCAAACTCTAAATAAAACAGATCAGTTCAGCAAACAAGATACCCCTTCCCTACACTAAGAAAACTGAATCGCCAATCCCCTTCCACTCAGTAATCAGCTGTGTTCTTACCTTTTTTCTGTTTTGTCTCCCAATAGCCTATGACCTTATGCTACGATTATTATAGATCCTGTGAGCCACCATCACAGGCAAGAACTGAATACTTCCCACTGTACAAATATGCATAATTAATACAACTGATTGCCAGAGGAAAAACTGAATGAAACAGTTGTACAATAAGACTACTTTTTTTGTTGCTCTTCTGTGCTTTTCATTAGCAAATAATCCCATAAAACTGAATAAAAAAATATGAGGAACCAGTTTCAGTTGTCATAGATGCCCTAAAACAAAAATACCTGTCATGAAAGTTCTAGTCTTATTCATATATAATTACACGTTTTTTATTATACACACTGAATACATACATGATCCTATACAGTGTACAGTGGCTCTGTATGTAGTTAGACAATACTGACCTTGTTTAAACATTGTCATGTTTTGAAGCAAAAATGTCTTTTAGAAATTACATTTATTCATATAATTTATTGTTCACTTTGATTAGAACTGATTTGCTTGCTTAAAACATATCTCAAACTGATTTACTGGCTGTCTCAAGTGATAACCATTTCATACTACCTCAGAAGTTAAACACTGAAGAAACTTCATTCAACCATTACACTGCTCCAAAACATCAGCTCCAAAAACATATCGCCTTTATAAACAGCTGCTGAGAAATGATAGATTTGACAGTACTAGACTGTGTGAGCATTCAGATATTACTCCTTTATTCTTAAAATTTTCATCTCCACATATGTTTAAAGTATACTTTGCCATACAAGTTAAGGTTTTGTAACATTATCGCTGTTGAACAAAAATTATCAGTTCCTTTTCCAAACAATTACAGTACAATGCAATAAATCCTAGTGCAAGTCAATTCATTTGCATTGTTTCACTTTCATCCCAACAGTTTTGTCTTATTTCTGTCTTCTCCAGAAAATGAGTGACTGTTTCCCCTGCTCATTGCAAGATTGCTCTCATCTTGGTTGCCTGAGGTTTCTCAATTTTTCCTCACTTCAGACTTCCTTCTTCCTCACCTTTGATTTTTGCTCTTCGTTTGTAGTGCATCATTTTCCTTCATCTTTTACATCCAGTTGACCCTTCATTAAAGTTAAGATTCCTTATTTATAAAAGGGAAACTCTAACCTGCTCAAAGAGTCTGGACGACTGAAACCAAATTCCAATACCTTAACTGACACTATGGGAATTGAAGAACAGAAGTGCAAAGCCATTCTGGAAATACAAATTCAGGATGGAAGAGGAAATACAGGAAAAGATAGAAAGTCTTAAGTTGTTATTGGGTAGGTTTAAAGGACAAAGACATGCATGATTCAGAGTGTTTTAGAAGTTCCTAATTATCTAAACATTATGTAGTCCTTGTTGAGAGATCCATTACAACACCCAAAAAATACACACTTGAACTATATGTTACTTAAGTAAAGCAATACAGTATATAAACGTTATGATTTTTGCATTAAAGATATGTCTTCTTTTCACAACTGTAATAAGCAGAGGTATCTAAGTGAACCATTTAAAAGCATACCTTCCAAAATCCATTTTGTGCCTTTTCTCACATTTTTGTCATTTTCTATTACTGTCATCTTTCTCCCTATCCCTTTCTCTTCTCACTGCTCTAGCAGTTCTGCCTTCAGTTTCTTACAGCTCTTTGATTTTTCAAAATCTTACTCTTCTTCCTTATTCCAATTCATTACTATCCCAGTGCATGACTAGGCTCTTATTACTTCTCTATATATCTCAATCTCCACGTAGCCAATCCCAGAAATAATAACATACAACCCCACCTTCTAAATCATTTGATACAAATGCAAAAGTAAATTCATATCTTAGTATGCCCACTCTCGCAAACAATCTCTTCCCCATGAGAAAGCTCTGTTACAGATAACATAAATGATCAATAGTAGGTCTCTCCATCAGAATCTGGAGATACACACATAGTCCAAGACATGGTTCCTTACAGTAAAGGATCCTAAGGAGCCAAACACCATCTTTCAGCTCCTATAGCTTAAGTTTACTCACATCAATATTTTAAGATACATCAGTCCTTGGACAACACCATGAGAAATTTATGAGTGAAGATCAATGCTTTTAAGGTTGCTCACCACAACAATTACCTGGGACACATTATGTTTTTGATCAGGCTATACAATTAGCAGCTGTTAGTTAATTTTAAAATGCACCAGTGGTCTCAAAGAATATAAACATTATCTTTCTCAAACATTACATAGTATTCCTACATATTTGAAAGGAAGCGGTAGAGATTATGCTTTATAGAGTAATTTCCTGCAAATTTCATGTCATCTTCTCTTGAAACTCATTTTCAGTTTCTGCAGCTATTCAGCATATTTCTGCAAATGGATTGGCACAACATATGACAAATTACTCAATGAATGTGTACTACTTACTATAATGTCAAAAATGATACTTTATATTTAATGCCAAGTTTTCTGAAGTTATTTCACATCTGCAAAATCAAGATCTACAGTCTCTAGCTCTGTACTTCATCTGACCCGGGGGTGAGGGAAGCATTTCTACTTAACACCTCATTAGCAGATTATGCTTGCTATTAGACTGTGCCAGGAGCCCCATGATACAATCCTTAATTTATGGTCATACTAGAGAATTTTTGTTATTTTATATTAAACAAAGGATGTTAATGCTTATTTGGCTATTAAACTGCAAATCTGATCCCCATACTGAGGAGTAGATGCAGAGCAGATTCAAAAATGAAGCTAGTGAATATATACAGGCCTTTGCCAACTACTTTCTTCAATTTGTTACAGTACTGTCAAAAGAAAGGAGAAATTGATTTAGGAAAGAATGCAGAATTAGGACCTCCAAATCTTGTGTATATAATGAAACACAAACATAAGTGAAAAAGATATTTTTCTTGTTCTTTACTGTTTGCTTTATTTTTACATTTCCTTCCTGGAACCACATATGAATCTGCACCATGAGATAGTAGGAAAGCTGGTTTATTCCAGTTAGAGATGCCTGCTGGAAGATGTTTTTAGGGCCTGCTAGGAACCCTGCTAGTTCCCAGCTAGGTATTTAAGAAGAGTAAACTCAGGCCACCAGTTCTCCAGGATGCAGCTTGAGCAACAGACCAGGCACCTAACCTCACCAGATAAAAATCTTTCTCAACAGTGGACAACCACAATCTTCACAGTCTTTCCAGAGACTCAGAGAAACCACCTCATAACACTGGACTACCTGAAGATGCACTGACATTCCCTTCCTTGGGCCCAGACAACAGTGCCTTAAAGCCTTTTTCGGTAAGAGTTGCCTGTGAAAAGGTCTATCTGCTGGGTTCTACCCCTCATTGCTTTGGGCTCACACTGAGAAGTTTCAGATCATCAGTATTCCAGAGAAAGGAAACTTGATTCGAACTTTTAACTCGTGATTCTAAAACAAGCTTTACAGAAGAAAAGCTGTCTGCACTCTGCCTTATGCTGTAGAGGCCAAAATCTGTTAAGCACAGCTTTCAAACAGCTGACTTGGTACAAAAGGGCAAATTTCTACTTCAACCAGCAGCAGCGACCAAGTTTCTTCTTCTTTTCTGGGGAGAGTGAGAGATGATGCAGGTAAGTGGTCCCAATCCGTTTCTCTAAAAAATGAGATATTCACTGGGAAGGGATGAAAATAAGGAACAGCTGATTCACACACAACCCCACAGACAGCACAGCAGTGGGGATCAGAGAAAGAATACTTGACCAGGACAACTCCCTGCTACAGTGTCTTTTCTTCAAAAAAAGATGCAATTTACTCTCAAGGCATAGCACCTAAGAGATCCTTAGTCACAGGAAGGTCACTCAAAATACAATCAGGGTAGCCTGATCACCTACCACAACTGGATGCACTGACTGAATGACCGATTGTTTATCACAAGCTACACTCACTGACTAAATAAAATACATCAAGGAGGAGCGCCACCAACTTAGAGCACAAACTGAAGGGTAAAACAAAAGCAAAATAATACAGAAATCAAAATGAAATAGTCAATACATATTTTGGACACAGAAAAAATAACCTCTGGAAAATTTGTCTAAACTCATAAAGATACATGAAATATTTACTGTTCTCAAACGCTACTGGGGAAGTAGACCACTTCTAACCATTTCAATCAACAGGGTTAACATTTTAATGCATGACTTGCCTAGCCTTTTGTGGAGCTAAAGGAATAGTTTGCAAGGCCATTTCAGGTAGGGTAATGCAACAATCTCATCAGAACTGCTCCACTACCCAGACAAAGCATTAACCTCCTGTATATCTCAAATCCAGCCGAACAAGCCTGAGTTAAGGAAATGCACCTCCATATCTTATGTAAACAAGATTAGATTTATCTATCTTCTATTTCACATCTGAAAAGTCTCAGAATGAGTATTCATAAATACCCTATTCAAGTACATTTCAAAACACGAATCAAGATATTTTATAACCATTTCCCCATAATACAATGAAAATACAATGATACAATAGTTGACTATTTTTTAGGCTTGTCAAAGCAAAAGCAATTTGCAAACCACAAGCACACTCTGGAATATTTCAGTTACTACCAAAATACAGCAATTTCAGGTTCAAAGACCAGCAGCACATATAACACCACTCAGCAAAACTAAACAATAGCATAAAAAAGAAAACTGAGAATATCTCAACCAACTCAAACTAGAGAGAATTTAGATAAGCTGAATGCAATTACTCAGTGGAATTCAGCCAAGACACTGAAATTAGCATATCTATTCTTTTTGTAAGTGCCAGGGAATTTAGGGGCTTAGTTTTCAAGCTATCAGAAGCCTGAAGCAACGCATACAAACAAGTTTCCTTTTTATGTGTAACTCAAGACCCAGGCTTTCCAGACACCTTAAAGTCAGCACTTCTCAAACTATTACACTAATTTAATAAACACTGGCTCCTCTGCCAAGACATCACCCTCTGAGCAAAAGCTAGAGCCTTTGACCATTTGCTAAGGCTTTGATCCCCAGTAGAAATGGTAGCCCTTCAGCACTTCTCAGGACTGAGATCTTCTTTCGGGACCCTCTTTGGGACTATCCCAGTCAAATAATGACCCAGCTGATCCTGTTCAGCTGTTCAGAACCAATGAAAGCACAAGCATTGCTTTGATATAGTCAAAGACCTATTGTGTGAAATTTTCAGAAATTAGGTCAGGCAACTGATTTCTGCTCCTACTTTAAATATTGGGACTGGCGCTCTTGCAGAAAGCTGTAAGCACTAATCTCTGCCCTCTCCCCAGTGACAACATCCTATCTTTTACCACCACCTCTTCTGTGCCAGTTTCTTCTTCACTGCCCTTTTGCTGACTTTACTCTCCAACAGAACCCAGCATTACCCCAGAACACCTTTGGGGATAAAACACCCCTAAAAACACAAAATGACTGTAAGGGTTAGTAATACCTGTTTCACAGGACAATTTCTGCAATTCTTGCTTCCAGCTGTCCTGTTTTCTACAATTAGATTACAGGCTCCTCAAAACAGGAGGAGGAACAATAGTCTTCTGTGGCTTCTATGAGAACCCTAGCATTTATTTTAATACCCCTCATGAGGACAGTGACCTTTTAAAATTGGGATTTCTGCTTTGTAAATAATTTGTTCAGCTGCAAGAGAATGAAGTAAGGACATACCATCAGTCACCCTGTTCAACATAATCAGTAGTTATTATTCTTAAGTCCTATTACTTCAAAACATACCTTCCAGAAAAGAATGTGTGCTTTTTGTTTTTGTTTTGTTTTGTTGAAGTGAACTCTAAGGGCACAAAACCCAGCAAGAAAAAAAAAAACACACACATTCATCCTGCCACCTTGCCCATCATTCCAGAAACTAAAAAGTGCTGAAGAGAAGGAGCAGTCTCTTCCACAGGCTATTGCACAACTGATCTCTAACAGAAAGGGGAGCCAGGCATGGAAAATGTCTGTCACTCGATATCTTTTGCTCGTAAGCCAAACTATTTTCTATATATGATAGCATAAAAATCTCCCACAGTTAAACAAAGTTACCTTCAAGACAGAGCAGATAGCCTGAGCAAAGTAAGCCTCAGCATGCTATTGAAATTTACATCAAGAATATAAATAACTTATTTGCTCAAAACCTTGGCTTTAATTTAAAGCGACACCTTAAGAGCTCTCTGCTTTCAAATTCTACGGATTATAACTGTCATGCAACTGTCACAAATGGACAGTCAGAAAAAGTAAATGGATGTCATGGAAATCTCTCCCCACTCTGCATGCTGCATTTTGATTGAATATTTAGATGCATCTATGGCATTTCTCAGTATTTGTTGCATGTAAATTGCTGAAACAAGTCGCATTATATTGCAACTCAAGTAAACTCCAGGGAAAGCAATTTGCTCAAATTCCTTGAAATGACAAGCTATCCTCCATTTTCCTGGAGAATTTCCAGTGACCTCAAAAACATAAAGCTTCCTCTCCCTTCTGGTACCTCACAAGCCTTTCCTCCCAGTTTATCACTTCCAGTTAGACTCCATGGTCTCATCACTACAGGAAGTCTTGGAAGATCTCACTGTCACACTGACAGGAACAATGGTAACCATGTAATATTCTTTCTTCAAAAAAGCAGCAGAATTGCTTCTGCTGAACAGCACTACATGGCTGCAAAACCTTCTGCCTCCTCATTGTCCTGTCATCCTTGTGCAGAAGAACATGAATCTGGATTGCAATTCTGATTAACTGTTCAACAAGTCAAAGACAGCTTTCTTGCCTCCTTACAAAAGGAGCTGAGAGGTGGCCAGAATTTCCTTCACGGGTCAAACATATGGCTAATGTGGGAAAACACAGTAAATTCTTATGCACTTTCAAAAATGTCCTTTGCTTCTTAAAGCAAAATGAATTTAAGAACCAAATTCTTATTGTTGGGGGGTATTATTCACTAAAAATAAATGGTCCAAATTAAATCAGTAGAGCTACTCACCAAATGACTTAATGCTCAACAGCTGAATATAACCCTACAAGATCTGTCTTCATTCCATAGCTATGTCAAATGACAACTCTTAAAAGCATTATCTCTGTATTTAGTTTCATCTCTTTCCAGTCACTGTAAAAGCAAGAGTTTGAAAGAAAATAAAATGAGTATCTTATAATCTGATGCACTCAAAGGGGTCCCAAATACTTCTCTCTATATTCTGAAAAAAAACATTACTCAGTATTTCATATTCTGATTTTTCTTTTAAAATGTTTTAACAAGGATAACTCAGAACATATACAATATTTCTTTGCGCTGTGCTTTTGTTTTCAGGCATAGTTGAGGGCCCAGGAGAAGCAACACTGCAGAAGTAAAGAACATGCTCAGATTTACATCACCTTACTACAGAAAAGTTAAATAAAAAATTTTATAACCAACCAGAAGCACACGCACTTCCTCCCCCCCACCCCAATTTCAGGTTTCTATAGTGTCCGAGCCAAGTTTGTTCACCACAGACCTTTTTCTAAGAGCTGGGAAAGTGAACAATGAACCTAACAAAGGAAGCACTGCCTTTAAAAAGGCAATCAGAATATAGGCAAAGCTCTTGCGGTATTAAAAGATAACATTACACTTTCCACATGTACAAAATTGTGGTACATCAGGCAAAAAAATATAGTGTAAACAAAAACCTTACAGATGGCATCATTATTTAGAGAATACAAGTTGCTTACACAGCAAGATTCCTGTTTCTTAGTTTGAATAAAAATTGGAGGAGTATTTGACACAAGGAGCTTTCATATATTAAGCAGTCACGACAATTAACATGTCAAGTGTCTAAAGTTAAAAAACAGCAATCAAATCCCTCTATTCTAAAAACATCTATAATTTACTGTATATATCCATATTGATCATCTTTAGAAATAATATGAGAAAGTCAGGTAAAATTCAGGTTCCAAAATACCAATTTTCTCAGAGAAGAACCTGATACTTCAAAATACTCACTACAAACATGCACTGTTTCGAAATAGTCCAAGAGCTTTCTAGTAAGTCTTTATGATAAATATTTCTTCTCTCTCTAGTACAATATGAAATCAAAGACATTAACACAAAAATAGAGAAAAACATGCAGTGGCTCTCTTCACACGCTTTATACTTACAAATTCTGCCTATCTACTCATTTCTAAAGTGCCTTCCACCAGGAAACTGTCATTCATAGCTTTCACAATAACTCAAGTTTTGAGCATTTTGTCAGAGAAACTAAGACAATTCAACGTTTTAGCACTTGTCACACATTTAAAATGAAATAAATCGTCTTTCCCTTTAGGTTCTCAAACATTTAGCTTCAGTGTAGTAGAAATATTTGCAAACTCTAGTAGTTTAGAAATGCCACTAAAATAATGAGGCCTTTGTATTGCTTTTCCTCCTCAGAAAAATAATGGAAATTGAATTTGTATAACTGATATTAACTGAGGAAGAAAGAAGCCAACACCAGAGTAAATCAAACAATGAAAAAATAGTATCAGAGACAAAGTTCAAACAAAAGCGAACAAAAAAGAGGCATAACACACTCATATCTGTTCAAGTTTTATTACTTCCAGAAGAGATATGACTTTCAAAATGAACTTGGAAAATAATTTGAAAATGAAAAATTAAGCCCCTCAAAGAAGGGCTTTCTCAGCTCAGCACAAAGGTAAATACTGTCTTTTCAAGTTATTTACCATTATGAATGTTACTTTTATTGTATTCATATCCTAATGTCCAGAGACTAAAGGCTGTAGGGTTTGAGTCTTTTTTAAACTTTGTAAATATTTCTACATTATAAACCTTGTTTTTGAAAATATTTCAAATGCTGCTTATGCCCATCTGCCTATTCGCAATCTTTGATGTTATGTACAACATGAGAGGGGTGAAGTTACAGAACCATAATGCTTCAAACCATTTCCCACATCTTGCATCACTTACAGCATGCATGAAAACAGCACATGAAATAAGTCCGCAACCCAAAACACAGTTATGAAAATAAACCTATGCTTACCTGAAAAAGTCCTTTTTCAAAGGAGTAAGCAAGATATTCTGGCTTACTTTTAATAAAAAAAGTATGCAAAGAGTAACTATATATATAAAAAACCATTTTCTTTTCAATACCACTGGTCTGCAGGAAGTAAATATTTAACATACCAGTGCAGCAACATTAGTTTTTAAATTAATGAAAATCTTTAGATAAAGTAGCACTTTCTAAGGTGGCATAACCATAGGCTGCTGACAGTGACAGACAAGTCTCAGCCTCTAGTGCTGGAAGAAGGTTGAAGTATGTTTGTATCCATGTATCCTGCTTTTCTGAAAAACAGGACACTGGACTAGATGTCAGGAAATAACCTGAACCCACTAAATCACTGTGCTACTTTAGGCAAGTCACCTTCTTTTTCTGAGCTTCAAGTTTTCTATCTGTAAGATAATATTTACCCAATACGGCAAAGCACTTTGAAGGCTGGGGGAAGGGGTGATGGAAAAGTAGGGGACAAATCAGAAACAGTAAGAAGTTACTATAGATGAGGAGTATCTTCCTTCCTCTCTTTTTGAGCAATATATATTATTTTAAAAAGCTGTGGGAGTGGCAAGGACAAAGAAGTAAACAAAACTATGAGAATCCTTACATGTAGGGATATCAGAAAAATCAAGATTCTCTTTACTGTTGCCTCTGTTTCTTGCATGAACATTTATAAGCGTAAGGGACATCATTAAAAACTGAAGACCTTAAGAAAGCCAAACAGTGTGGTCTTCAGTTAAAATAGTTAACTAAATAATGCCCTAGTACAGAGAAGAAAAGCTGGTTTTAAGGTAATAGGTCCAATTCCTGCAACAGAAGGCAGCTAACAGGTAGTGAAGTTGAAGGAAAGGGAAGATCTCAGTTAAGATGAAAGAAAGATAGGACTAACCTAACAGTATTTGGACTATACACTTCCTATAAATAATTGAAATATCGTCTAGTTATGATCTCAGCTTCTGAAATCTCAGGTTTTTACCTGTAACAAACATATTATATACTAGTGGCATTATGCTATGTAAAAATAAACATACTGAAAGAGGAGTTTTACAGTGCATGCCCAGCACATCATAAAATAAATAGGCATTTTCAGTTAAATTTCTTTCCATGCATTTTTTTTTTTTCCATTTAGGGAAAGGAAAAATCCAGAAACAGTTCTTACTACTACCTCTCTTTCTCTGCTTACATTTCAAAAATGAATGTCAGGCAACAGATCGATATTTTATGCAGCACTATTGTTTTAATTATTAATAAAAGAGGAAAGTGCTGCAAGTAAATTCAGCCAGTGAGCAGAATGCAGATCTACAGAACAAGGTCATGAAATGAAGAAAGAAAATTTAATTATGCGTATTGTCACAGCTATTTAACTTTAATTACCAGCAAATAACAGAAAACTGAAAAGGAAAATTAAATACCTCAGTGTCAAAAAGTAATATCAGTGTACTGACATTGTTCTTTGGAACCTACTAATTACTTTTGCTTTCTCTGGTTTCTTTTTTCTTATATGTTACAAGGCAGTAAAGCACTTCCTTGGAAAAGGAGCAGAATCAGCTCCTGAGAACAACCTCAGTGGGGGGGATGAAGATACATGTGCAGACAAGTTAAAAGAGGGGAAAAACCCTTCAATTACAAGGTTATTTGAAAACAAGGTTGTTCACAGTTAAAAAAAAATTAATTCTAGTTTTCTTATTACAAAGTCTTCATATCCCATAAGAACTTCAGCATGGGTGCAACACTACAAAACCTGCTCTTGAAATGTTCTAGCAGCAGGATATTCACATATATACATATACACACACATATAAAATGCAAGTAAAGAGTTGAAAAATATTTATGAAAGAAATGGCAAATAAATAAATAAAAAGCAAAGAATGCTTCTGCCTAACATTCAAGAGTGAAAATGGCATATGTTGGAGATCTGCCAAACTACCCAGGACCAAGCCACAAAGAAAATGCCATTGTAGTGAGGAAATTAATATATATTTATGACCATAAGTCAAATAAAGTGAACCTATGCCATTCAAATTAACCTAAATGTCTGAAGGACAGTATCCTGTTGAGTGCTTAGTGTCACATCTCTATTGCATATAAAGGCTTGACCTAAGATAACTCTGTTCTCTATCATCCCAGTCTGCTCAAACTGATTCTAGCATAGAACACTGTTCTTTAGAGTCCAAGATATTTTCTTCAATGTTTCAGTCATAATAATATAGCAGGTACAAGCTGAACACATTCATAAACATTTCAGAATGATAAATCAGATTTCTAACTTTTAGTAAAAGGCACATTTTTATTTTTCTTGATCTTTGAAGTCATTATACAGCACAAGGTACGAGCTACTTGTTCAACAAAAACAAGTTTCCTTGCAATAACAAAGATTATACGATTTAAAAACACCAACATAAACAAGGAAAGAAGCTCACTGTCAAAGATCTCAAAGACTCCTACAGTCTACAGATCACTGGGCTCTCCTAGGAGATTTTTAGTAAAATCAAAGATGTCACATAGATCTAAAACAAAAGTGTTTATAGAACAAATCAGTGGAAACAAGGTGTTTTTCTTCCACCGGAATCAGGATGCATGCTTAAACACATGCTTCTTTCTGAGACCCATACCACTACAGTTTCCCCCACTGCAGCTGTGCAAATGGATACACAGAAACGCAAACTAGCAGCACTACAAATCCACAGATTCCAGTCAAATAACCCACACCAAAAAAGCACATTTCCTGGAGCAGGGGAAGGCACAACCCCTCCAAACACTCAGGAATCAGCAACTGAACCATTGCCTCAGGTTCTCACTAGCCTTCTGCTCACCTGCCCCACGGATACCTGCCCCAGTGAACAACAGGGAAGAAACAGAAAAGCACAAGTGTTTCATATATATTTCATTGCAATGTCTAATTTTAACATACCTATTTAGCCATGTTTCCCAGAAGCTGAGGATCAGACAGCTTCCCCCACCCCAATACACTGTCATGATTTATGAAAACTCTTTTGTTGACAGAGATTCAAGAGAACAAACCATGATGTTGCAAACTTCTAGGGCTATTTTTTATTTTTTATTTTTTTAAAGAGGACAAACTGGTCATAATACCTCTAATTAACCAGTTTCAGGTCAAGGGTCATAGCTTCCTGTCATCAGTAAGACTTTCCAAACCTCTCCCTTGCATTGGAGACAACAGTACTGAAGTACTTCCATGGGTTTTTGGAGCACTACAGTATTTTAAGTTATCAGTAAGCACTTTTGAAAATCTGCTTGTATCGATTACAAATTCAAGCATGTTTAGTGGACTGTGTTCATCTTATGCACGGAGTGAGTAGAGGGTCTTATTCTTTTTGAAAACTACACAAGAGCCAGAGAGGGAATGAAATAAAATTTTGCAGGAATAATCCTTTTATAAACTCAGTGCTGAGTAAAGAGCATTTGTGTGATAGCTTTGAACTTTGCAGCTTATTGTCACAAACAAGATCACAAGCAAACTGCCCTGAAGGTCTTTGCTTAAAACCATTATGTTTACCTGTAAAAGTGCAACTTCTTGAAAGCTAATAGTTTTATAACTAAACATTTACACAGTACCTTTTATCACAGGATTCCTAAAATTGCATATGAGTATCTGGAAAAAAAGACAGCATATGGTAGGATCTACTTCACCCACTAGTAGGTAACACTTTTTTCTAGTTCATTTAACAACTCATTTCAAGACTATGGAAGTTGTGTAACACAATACTTAAAGGAATACTTAATTGAAACTACAGGGAAATTTAGTTTAAGGAAAGATTCAGTTACTTTGGGAAGAATTTGGCTAGGATACTTGAGTTAACAGCCCATCACTCATGGAGGGAAAGCATAAAAGCCCACTCCCTCCCCCCCCCCCCCGCCTTTTTTCCTAAAATCAAGTTGCAAGCACTTCAGTGAAGCAGCAGTATCCCCAGCAGCAGGAGCTCCCTAAACTCAGGATCTTCCCCTGGTACGCCAGTGAGAGTAGGTACCTGGTTGGAACTCAGAATTTTGCTGCCATTCAAAAGAAACCCACCAGGCGTTTTGTACACTCAGCACTGATGATGTGGAGCAACCAAAGGGAAAGCCTTACGCTCCACAACTTGCCACCTACTACAAGTCTTCTCACACGCATTCCCGCCCTGGCTGACATCAGTAGTGGGATGAACTCCCCTCACAGGCAGCGAGTGCCTTTCAGGGAGCCGCACACCCACTTCGCTCGCAGGACAGAGGCAAACCCTTGTGTGTTGCTGCCAGAGCATTTTGGAGCTCATCCCAGTCTCCTCACAACATAAGGTCCCAGCACAGGGGAAGGAAGCAGGAGGTGGGTCCAAAGAAAAGATAAAAATCTAGAACCTGGCAATAAAGTCATACCTGAAGCAAATTAAGTTGAAGAGCAACTGAGGAAAAGGAAGTAATATAAACAAGTTGAAGAGTTGAGGCTAGAGGGAAAGAGGAGAAACACCTGAGGAGAGGAAGCATGCCTCTGGTGTAGGGGAAGGGTGCTTAAACCTGAAAAATTAAAAGTAATCCTACAGTTAGTATAAGCCCACCCATATGTTCCCAGCAATAATGAAACTAAGTGGGCTTCTGCTCCCTGCAATTGGCAGCTTCCTCTCAGCTTGTTTAATGACATTAGCTAATACTGTGGCTCCAGCTCACTCTTAATGAGTATTTTACAGGAAATTTTTGTCTTGAAGCGTGCAACAAAAAAGTCTTGAGGTAATATATTAATACCCCTGACTGATCTGAGAGGTAAAGAATATAAATCTCTCCAAATAACTACTCTGAATGGAATTACTATGCTCTTCTGATCCAAGCAGTGACATTCAGTCTAAGTAGAAAGCTCACCTACTTGTGGAAGTTTGTTTCTCATTTTAAAAACAGTATCATATACGCTCATCAACCGAAATAAACATTATTTAGGAAAACTGGACAGTAAGATGACTCAAAAGAAAACCCAAAAGTGTTCAGAAGAGCCCTTGAAGGGACAATAGTGAGGACAACGAAGAAGCAAGGATAAAACAGGCTGTGTACAACAGTCCTCAAATAAACATTAATATCAGCAAAAGTTAGATCTGTATGAAAAATTAAGGGAATTCATAGGACTGGATAGAATTGAATTCCTACCCGAGCTCTACTACCCTTTAGCAGTACTATTCCCCACACACACTTCTTTAATGTATATTTTAATTATCTTAAATTCTATTACTTCGTGTCAGGTGCTAACTACACCATTATCTGCACAAAGGTGAAATACAGTTAATCTTTATTTTTATAGCTCTGATCCAGAGAGGTATATGTGTGTATTTACATATAGGTATTGAAATGTCTCTGACTGTCTTATTAAACGTTACAGAGTTCAGGATAAAGTGTATGTATGCATGCACATATACACACATGTACACAGACACAGCATGTAATCTTTCTCAAGGAGACTACAATCCATTAAACTTATGAGAAGAATTGTAAAATGAGAAAATAAAGCCCAGTTATCTTCAAAAAGTGTGATAGCATTTTCATAAAAACTAAATACGCACGAATACGATTACATTGACCTTAGCTACAGGCAAGTCAGTAACTTTATTTATGTAAGCACTCCCATTGAACCCAGCTGGACTACTGCGGCATACAAAGTTAACTTCATACTTAATCATTCACAGTGCTGGGATCTAACACTAGCACCCTGCAATCTCTCTTCATCCCAGGTTTTCACAACACAGATCAAAAACCAAGTGGTCTGATCCTGTCTGCCATCACTTGTTTATAGATGAGCCACAATATACTAACAAAACTTGAAATTACTTTCCCAAGGCAACAAGGGCAAAGCAGCTTTCCAAACTCAGATAATGGACTAAACCTGTTTTGCTTTTGTCCCTATACGCATCAGTATATTAGGGCTTGAGAAAGCTTGTTGAAATAAAAAATTCTCCATACTTAATTTTGCAGCAGCTGCATGAATATTAACTAAAGAAAGGGAAGATACTAGTGACAGTCACCTACCTCCCCTCCCCCCTTTTTCAAAGCTATGAGCACTTCTGGTCCAAGGACCTTCAGCATTTGAAAAATTTATTCCTGTCTCATTCAGATAGGTATTTGTACACGTTTTCATATTAAAGCTACATTAAAAAACATAGCTTTTTTTATTTGCATTCTGCTGAAGAGTTATATTTGTTTTAGCAATTAGAATTCATAAACTCTAATTAATTGCAATCAGTGAAATGTATGGATAAACTGAGATTTACAGATGAAATCCTTCAGTCTCCTTCTCAACTCTGCTGCTTACTTGTGACCTTGAAGTCCCTGAATTCTGTATAATTCTTTTTCTCACTCTATAAAATAACACCTTCTTACCTCTGCTTTAAAAAAAAGAGCTAGTTGGATTGAAAGTAATTTGAAAGTAATCTCTGGAAGCTCAAGAAAAAAAACACCACCCTATAAAAACACAGAAAGTTACAGTCAAGCAGCCTCTTTTTATGATTGTCCCATCTCCCGTGCAGCTAAGGAAGCTGTAGACAAGAAACATTGTAACTAATGCTCATGAGCCAAAGACAAAGTTTTCCTACCAATGGTAAGAACTGATCTTCTGTTTTCAGGTGACAAGACTTTGCCTCCAGGTTCAGGAACTAATCACAACAGCTTCCATCTGCCTTTGGGGAAACAAACTAGGATTTGTGCAATCCATTGCCAGCCTCACCACTCATGCCTCATAACAGAAAACTTTGTATTTCAGGATTTGTAAGAGAAATTTTAACACATGCCATGGAAGATCAGGAACCAGATGTCAAGGCTGAAAAACACAAACTAAGAATTACAGATGGGCAGGGATAAAGAGACCACTCAGCTGGAATGGACGCAAGTACAAATAACAGCTGAATGGGGTATTACACTACATGTTACGAAAGTAAGGCTATATAGATTTCTTGAAGAGTCTTGCATGACATTAATCTATACCTTCTAGATTCATCTATCATCATATTTGACTACTGCTAACTAACAAAGTGAAATCCCACTTATAACTAAGTTAAGGGGAAATCTAGGATTTCTGCACTAGTACTTACTAGAAGGTGAACACACATTTTTCTCCTCTTTGTAGCTGCAGCAATAAAGTGTTTAAGATATAAGTGTCTTTGATGAATATAAGCCTTAATAACCTACTCCAGTTAACATTCCTGTTCATTAACTGAAGAGATTACAAACCAGAAAACATCATCCACAAAAGTATTGCCAAAGAACAAGATGACTTAGCAATTCCAAATCTGGTCCCGAATTTGAAATCCAGTCTTGTGCGTACATAAAGTCCAAAACATACAGATAATGCAGTCAGATATTCAATATACTTGGGTACTGCCCATAAATGAGAATACCTTTATTGCAAGAATTACTACTGAAGACCTAAGCTGACAGGCCCAAGTGTTGCAAGAAAGCCACAACTTCCACTATTGAGCAATTTCTTAAATTAATATTTAGAAATTACTAACAGGTATGAGAAAGACTATAGAACAAAATTTCAAAACTAAGGACCAAATTCTGCTATCCTTCATTTGCATAGTAAGACACTAAGTAAAGATACTTTCAACTAAGTGCCACTGATTTATCAAATGACTAAGAGAAGCAAACACTTGTCCTATTTTTTTCTTTGTAAATGCTGAAAGCTACCTTCAAATTTTTACTCTTAAATCACAGTCATCCCCTTGATTCATGACTAAATCCTGCAAATTCACAACTCTTCCAGAATGACAGCAGAATACCTTTATCAACAGCAGAAACTTTCAAACTTTTTGAAACAAAATAGTTTTCTATAAAAGATCTTGACATTGTGAACTTCCAGGTGTTGAGACCAAAAATATTGGCACAGCATTCTCATATGCTGAAAGACCATACTTTTATAATATCTTTATTACTTTTAAAGTGATATGGGAAGAACTGGTAAAACAGCTTATATTAGAATACAAAACTAAAGTAAGAAAATGAATGTGATGAACTACAGAATTTGGAAAAACCACAGCAATGACTTAAATCACAGCCACTTTAGCAGTCAAAAAATACAGATCAAGTAACAAAAGCAGCATTGAAAAGCTAAAACAAAAAGAAGGCCTGATTAAGAAAAATCAAAAGTAACTGCAAATAGGAAATAAGAGCAAATTACTGGCTGGTTTATGTTTTCTTTGAAATAGTTTATACTAAACATATACAAGGACACCAAAAAAGAGAGAACTCCAGGTAAATTAATGAATTAACAGGAGAAGTGAGCATTACTGTTCAGAAAGGATCTTAATTAAAATAAGTAACAGACTGCCCATACACTGAGGAAACAACATATATGCACAATATTAATAGCGAAGGACTACTTCTGCAATATTAGTTGCCTTAACATAGCAAAAAGATGAAATTGGAAGCTCTTGGAAAAATGGCCTCTTTTGGTCTTTTGAGAAACTATTCTTGAGTTTTGGGCTACACTTTTTTCGTTACCAATTGCTACTCAATATTTATACTGTCCCTGTCCACCTAGGGCCCCATCAAGTTTCAGAGCCTCTGGGTCAATCTCCTGCTGGCTTGTTGCCCCCCAACATTATCTGATGTTTTCACCCATTTTTTTCTATCCCTCAAATATTGTGCACCAAATACTGATAAGCGTATGGATCAATAAAATAATTAAGATCTTAAATGACACTGCCCCAATGAAAAAAATACTCCTACAGTCTGCTTTGTTCATGGTAACCTCATTCATGAAGTATTTCTCATGGTAACCCCAGTAACTCTGAAGTCTAAGTATTCACTAAAATTACTGTGAACAGTTTGACAAAACTTCTGAACAGCAATCCACCTAAGTATTTACTTCCCCCCCTCCCCCTTCTAAGTATAAGCTTGGTTAAGCAAGCACATAGTTCCATTAGGTCTTCACAAGCCATGTCCTGGACTCTGAGGAAGCTGGTAGATAGGAAAAGTAAGGCTCAGAGATAGAAGGGTGGGGAGGGACAGAAGAAGAGCAAGAGATGAGCATAATCTTATCTCAGGTATAAAGATGTCAACTCATTTGAGAGCTACCATTTGGAACAATGATGTAAACTCAACCACTACCAGTCTGACAGGTTACTGCAGAGAGTGCAAGCTGAAATGAAAGGTAAACCTGAAGTGTTAGAAATCTGCTGTACAAAATCAGATTTTAGCTCATGATACCAAATTTAATATAACAAAGGAAATAAAAGCCAAACAAAAACAGATATATCAAAAGCTGCTAAAAGGCTGATGAGAAAAGAAAATGAGGTGCTGAAAGTTTGTATAATGGCAATGCTATAATGAACATATAAACACACAGGATGATTTACCAGCATTATACTGCTGACATCTTGCCCATTAAATAAGAGGAGCACACCAGCAAAGAATTATAGAGTGGAAGGTCCCCCCACACACTCCAGCCTCAAACTGGGCCCACTCACACACAAGCAAGGACAGCATTCAGATTTAGAGTAAATACAGCTAAAAGCAAAAAGTCATGCAACCTATGCAAATGGCAACATTACAACAGCTGGAATACTCTTAACTTCATGAAAACATATGGTGCTTTTCTGATACTTTAATGTATTTGGTGAGTGCAAATGTCAAGGCAGAACTGCAGATTATCAGGTATAAATACTATGCATAACACAGGAGAAAAAAGCAAAATAATTAACTGAGCTACCCTTTCTGCCCTTTCCCTGACCATCTGAAATGACATTTCTCTTGACAGTTGGCTAGATACATGTCAGTTTAAAATTAGAAGGTAAAACTCAGTCTTCACACACCAGTGTACATCCAGCTAAAGTTTTTTTCAATACCTGAACACCAGTATATGAGTTCCTTCTCTCCCCCAATTCTCAACATCAACTGTGCAGCACTTTCAAAGCTCAACATATTTTAGGAATGGATGATACTTTGTTTTTAGAAAAATACAGTATAAACAGCAACCTAACTATTACAGGGAGCTGTTTGTTGGCTGTTTCATGAAGGAAAACAAGAGTTCAGGCTACAGAAATAATGCTTTCAGGTATTTGCTAGCAGATGCCTAGATTTACAACAATGGACCAGAAACACAAACAAATAGGACTCATTCATTCACTATCTACTTCTGTAAGTGCCATAAACAGTAAAACATTTTTATTCATGTAACATTTGTTATAGTGTCCATGATTAATATCTGTGTCCCTAGTTTAGGTTTTTTTTCCTCCAACCTTTTTTTTTGGTGAAGTAGTAATAGAAGGTCAAGGTTTTTTTTAGCCATCTGTTCCCACTATGCCATGTATATCTCCTCATAAATAGAAGCAGTTTCACCCACAGTGCTCTGTGATTGCTTTATACAATATACCAGCTGCTTAACTGTGCCAAGCATGACTGCTGTGCAAACCAGCTTGTTCCTCTCTCTCAACTAATTGCATCCACTGGGCCAAGTTAATGCAATATTTTTCTGTATCACCTTTGCCAACCACAACAGCTGTTGCAAGAAAGCCTGCAGTGCAAACACTGATGCTTGTGGCCTCTGCCTCAGTTGTGGCTATGCAAAACATCCTGGGATAACGTGCTTCTCTAAAGGGTGCCAGCTCATAGAGTACAAAACAATCAAAGTAATCATGTTATCAAACTATAAAAGTCACCTTAAACCATGCATCTCATACAAGTTGCTGTTTTCCCAAGCTTGCCCTTTTCTATTTACAAAAATATCAGAGAATCAGAAAGACTCAAGATATAAGTTAAACAAGTCCTCTTAAATATTTCTGATAAAGTTAAATATATTATAACCATAAATATATAGAAATTCGTTTAAAGATTCTTTTCAAAGGAACAGGCTTTGCTGACTAAGCTATTGATTTCTACAGCTTTTTACTGGAGACACGCAGATTTTAATACTAATTTAAAACAATGGAAAAGTTTATTTAAAAATCTGACACTATCTTTAAAGTCACTCAGTTTAAGTTTTACTCCAAATCAGTGAGGCAATGAAGGAACAATCAAATGCGATCTTCTAATGCCTCCAGTTTGTCATTGTAGTATATCTTGCAGTTAAGAATTGATAATCTTAGTTATTAAAAAGTTTTTTCTACTTACAAAACATTGTGATAAAAAGCTCAAATCACTATTTCTTATGAGATTTTAATTACAGCCAATAGGTTTTTCCTTTATAAGTAACCCCTACAGAGGAAAAGAGAAGATGATTCCTAATACCTCTTCTTTAGATATTGTCAGATCTACCTCATTCTCTTTCTGAAACATAAAGCTGCCTTCCTAAGTTCCAAACATACTGACATTCTACTTATTTTGATCTTGCATAATTGTATTATCAATCCAGACTTTGAAAACATGAAATAAAAACTTCATTCCAATAGAGAACCATTCACAGAGTATTTTAACGCAAGTATAAATGTACCCCTTGCTCGTGAGTGCCAGTCTCTTTCCTTTCATTTGCTTCCAGTTTTTGGCTAGATCTTTCATTAAGTTCAGCAGTTGGAGGCTATTAAAAGCCAATGTAGATAATTCTCAATTGATTTCAAGACAAAAAGTTAGAAAGCAGGAGGAACAATGTGCTCACAACTGAAGGAGTCGACAGCTACAAAGTCACTGTCCCATGCTTGTCATCAAGACAAGAACAAAACTGTAGAAATAGGAAACAGCCAAAAAAAACCCTGCACTGTTGGCCACTGTCTTGCTTAATGAGCAATAAGAAACACAGACAAAAGTCATAGGGTGGACAAAAATTCATAGAGTGAACAGGATTTAAGCTGCAAGAGTTTCAAGAAGCTGTGCTTCCAGATTGTTTTAGAATCATCTTTTACCACCTGATTGCTAATTTCAACAACTGAGTAGCTTGTTAACCTTATCAGCTACAGTGGATTGCACAAGTAGCTCTAGTTCATTTCTGCCCAAAATAACCTAATTCAGTTTACTACACAGTTGTTTAGGCAGTGCTTAAACCTAGCCTGCTTTGTACTGCTCTGTACTCAACTGGTGTCTTAACTGGGTACTAGTCTGAGAAATGACTACTTGGAGTTACAGCACTAGATCTAGCTCACTACTGTACTACCAGGACTGCACAAGCAAAGCTGAACTCATACTCAAATCATTATATATAAACTTGATTGAAGAGACTGAAGCCACTTAGATCTCACTTCAGTATGGGAAAGTTTTTGTTTGTTTGTTTTGCAGGAAGTTATCTGCATTGGAGAACTCTACCGGTGTCATTACAACTCTGGACAGCTCCACCTCTTCTGAATATCTGCAGGTATCAAAGTATATAGGTAGTATATAAAGGTAGTATATAAAGTTAAAATTGATATTAGCTCTGGCATATTTAGTAACATCAAAATACCTGTCAGTTTCAAAAATATTTTAATATACTTATTGATTCTTAATACTCTACAAGTCAGTTTTTCATTTTCAGTAAAAATTTAAAGCTTTTAAAACAGGACTTGCAATGTAATTTCAGCAAAAGGGGGGAGGAGGGGCAGGGACAGAAGAATATTCTTTTCCCTTAAAGAAAGATCAGATAGAAAATAGAGTTAATTCAAACAAGCTGTAACCACTATTATAAGGCTGTGAGCCATGCAACGCAGGGTTCAAGTTGGCACAAAGAAGCAAATTTACACTATCCAGAAATCCGCTAGGAATCTTGCTGTCTACTCACATTTTCCCCCAAGAGCTCAGGTGATCATTGGCAGCATTGCTCCATAGAACTCAGAAAAGCGTCAAAGCTTTCTCAGAAAGAATGTCTTATCTGCCCTCAAGATACACCAAAACTAACAGTTCAGTTTTGTGAAGTCTTGGATTCTTCATAAAGCCACAGACTACAACTGAGTGGAAGTACACAGTACCCTGTAACAATCAGCATTTGGAGGGCCGATTCTTGAATTCCAGGGCCACCACACAGTTATATGCTTTTATCCATATTTCCATAGGGAGGGTTCCAGATCAACATTGCCATTTGTTCCTACACGTGTGTGTATAAAACAGAACTTTTGGAAAAGTCATACCAGTTATAGGCAAATTAAGTTTCTTTGAAATCACATGACTTCCTTTACACCTAGCCTCTCTAGTGTAAAAGATTCCTGCAGTACTAGTAGTTTGTCCCTGTAGACAGCAAATGATTTTTAATTTCACCTAGTATGCAAACATATTTTATTACTTTTTGGATTCACTAAGTTAAACTTTTTTACTGTATCTTAATACTATGTCACTTATTAAATATCACTAATTCTTACGATATTATGAAAGTCTTGGAAAAAAAATATAGTTGATTTATTCACTCAAAGTCATGGAATCAAAAGTAACCTGAAAAAGAGTAATAACTTTAATGGGGCTTTTTCAGAATACCAATTCTAAGTGTGTAAAACACCAGTACTCTCTGCCTGCCATCATATCATTAAGATTACTCCACGATTAAAAAGCAATTGATAGTTTAATGAAGTACTGATCCTGTTCTTTCAGGAAAGAAATGTATCCAGACAGCAGTGTTGGGACAGCCAACCTGCAGCAGTGCAGTGGGAATGAAGAGAATACCCAAATGCATGTTTCAGCTTAGCAAAACACACAAAAAACAAAACCCCCACTCATTTCTATCTCATCACCACTTAGCAGCCTTGTCTCAGAAATGGAAAAGTATTTTGTACTGCATAGTCAATACTACTGTCCACTTGCCCAAGATTTCCTTGGCATAATATCTTATTTCCATTACACCATTTTTTGTCACACCACTTCAAAGGTCAGTCCCATCTTGCGCTAGAGAGGATTTCGGAATTTTACAAGAATCCTTTTGTTTTGACAATCAATAACTTGATTATCTCACTGCAAGATGTAGCAGAAGAAAGCACTAGATATAAGAAAGGCCAGCGTCAGGTTGCAAATCAATCCCAGAGATTTAGAAGTGCAAACAAAGAAAAACACGTCAATTACTTGCATCTTTAACATTGCTTGACTTGGAGAGCAAACAATTTTCATTCTTACAGGACATCTACCACCTATGCAAAAGAATTTTAGTAGTCAAGCCATTACTGAATCAATCAGAAAATTGTATTTCTGATTCACATGGAATGAAACTGTCACAGAACATGTCTTCTCCCCTTGGTAATGTCCTGCTTCAGCTTGAATTTATAAAACTAAATCTAAAAACTTTTCACATAGTTTATCTGACTATGAATGTCACCACCCCAGTCTGCAATTGAATATCCTAATTTTCTTAAAATTCAGGATGCTGAAGTCATAAAAAGTTACCATAATATAAACTCACATTTCAATAATTGACTGGTGAGTAGGCACACATCATATGGGGCACAGAGTGGATGGGCAGTGGGGCTATGCTGAACACTGCAGAGGGGGACACAGGACTACCACCACCACCATCATGACTTAACACTATTACTACCCCTGATAATTTGTCTCCATCAGTATTATACACCTTTATATCAAAATATTACCATGAAATCATATATGCCCTGTCATTACATACTTGCCCTGTCAAGATTACATCCGTGTATCACCACTTCATGTGGCAATACAATGCCAGCAAATGGATTAAGCTGACATGCTTCCTGGCAGCTCATACATGCCTATTGCTGAATATAACATGCATCCAGTTCAGCAGCAACATGTACAAAGAGTACATACAAGACAGAGCTCAGAATCCTAAAAATTGCAGCTGGACTCAAGACATGATCTAAGGCCATTGCTAAAATATGGGATTCCCAGGGTCCCATGAACCAACTTGTTTGCTCCAAGTCAGCCACGCAGCAGTGCGTTAAGTGAAGACAATGCACATCATGCCAGGTTAAGCCACATGTGGTGTAGCTCATCTTTACTGACCCCAGCAAAGTAGCCTGAAAACCTGAGGATGGTACATACTGCTAAGTTAACTGCAAAAGTTTGCTATCCTGACAAATCTGTTTTTATTGTCAAATTAGGTAAGTATATGCATAAATGACATTGATATGTATGTCTGTATTAAATGAGTATCTGATAAAAATCAACATCTGATAAAACACTTTGGTTAAATGCATAATTTTTAAGTAACTTGAACAAAACAGATGCTAACCATTTCTCCAAAGCTGGAGATGATCATGGGGGTGGGGAGGAATGTTATATAGGGAAGGACAGTAGTAAATTTAACTACAAAATATACATGCCAGAGCCGGAGGTCCACCTAAACAATTTTACTTGAACTCAGTCAAAAATGATCTTTCATAAAACCCTCCAGTTACAAGCACAATCATTAGTGCCAGTTAGTACACCTAATAATTTAGCTATTTCCCCTCCCCAACAGTTAAGAGCTCAAAGAGCAAAAAGCAATATTTTGAAACAACCAGAATATTACCTGATACTCATGAATTCTGTAACTGAGCAATTACTAGAATCTGCGTGCAGATACAGATTGCACACAAACTAGAATGAGTGCAATCACAGATTATACGAGGGGAGGACTCCTTTTTTATTTTGATTCTCATATAAGTAACCTGAAAAAGAGTATGATTTTGTCCCATGCACAAAAAGCATCTATTCCAATCATCTTTCGCCTGCATCTGACTGGAAAAGGATGAATCTTCTCTAATGAATTATTTTAGATAGGTTTGGCTTTTTTTTAAACCACTAACCAGGGCTGCCTTATTAAAGGCATATTTGGAAGTGTCCTGTGGTATAGAGTACCATATGGATCCTAAAAATCTGAAATGCTGAGAAGGACAACAAAACAAGTGCTGTAGGCTTATAGTTTACAAAAACATTATGAATATCAACTTACACCAAATCAATAGCTTCTTCTCTCAGCCTCTAGTCCTGTTGTTCCATATTACAGCCTCAAGCTGACTTGTCTGAGTTGTGTTACTGTCAAACCACATGCTAAAGCTAAATTATCTGAACGCACAGACCTCAGCCATGAATTCTTAAACCCAGCTGTAATAGTGTGTGTGTGTGTTGGGGGGGGGGGGGTTGGAGAAGGCAATTCACTTCACCTTCCCCAACTTTTTAGATCTGCGCAGCCAGTTCCTGCCACAACACTGACTGTGATGATCTGTTAAGGATGTTCCTACCACTAAACCATTCAATATGGCTTTGCTGTGCCAAACAGGACACATTCAGCTCCTCACTAGCAATAGCTGTACTAGAGATGGGCATATTTTCTGACTACTCTTGTCAGAACTGCTCAAGTGATAACCTTTCAAATTGTCATGCTATGAACAAGAAATCTTTTGCTGCGGCTCTTAAACAAAAGTTGCTTTGAAACATTGGCGACCACTCCACACATGAAGGTAGCAGCCTGACCAACCCACCGAGCTCCTCAGAGTACTCCTACTAATTTCAGTGAGCTATGTCATACTTAAGCCCCCAGCATTCAACCTCAAAGTGAGGAGCTTCAGTAGATCTGCTTCCCAGCCAGAAGAATCTACATGTTTCATCTCTGAACTAAATGCCCTTTATTTTTCCCTGATACTATGAATCTTACCTGTTCTGTCCTACTATTATTCAAGACAACCTACAATTTTTCAGAAAGTCCTCCTTGTCTGGAGTCCAAAACATTTAATTTGTGACAGAATTAAGGAACAGTACTACCTGAAAGCATAAGTGTTAGAAAGAAGGCAGAAGTTTTATCACAAAGGAACCAACAATGTGCATGAATTAAAAAGGAGCTTTATAATGAAAGAAGTTGGTTCATTTTTTGCTCTTCCCAAGAAGCTTTGTCTTTTTAATCCATGAGAAAAAATAACCTGACTTTTTAGACCCCTGTTTAAAGTATCCCAGAAAGCATTAGTAGTGTAAAAGAAAACCGCATTCTTTCTCAATTTAGACATTTTAAAACCCTTACTGGATAGTTAATAGATAAGTATCTGTCACACGAGAAGGCTGCCTCCATACAGCTCTCATGTAGGAGCAGTAGCATATCACTAAGGCTAACTTGGCCCATTCTCCCTCTTTCAAAAATTTATTCTCAGAAAGTGTTTTTATATATGAGTTCTCTGCCTTAATTTTTAGGATTTCAATTAAAGATTTTTTCAATTAATTTGAAATGGTTTGACTTGCATTCTGCCTATGGCATTGCCAAATGTATTGCAAGAGGAAAAAAGGAACATCAACTAAAACCCAAGACATATCTGAGGCTACATTTCAGCATTTTTAAACTCAGCTTGCTACTGCAAGAGTCTGCAGACCTTAAAGTTACACAAGCATATTCCATGATATTGTCAGAAAGTGGAGTTACTGGTATATTTGATTTTTTCAAAAGCATTTTAATTGTAAAAATAGTGCTTTAAAATTTTTAGTAGGTACCATTAACTCTATAACTGGAGAGCATACAGAACTAGAAAATGACAACAGGAAGCCATTGCTACAGGTTTAAAACTGTAATCCTGACTGCTAAGACTGTACTACTTATAGCACATCAGTATCAAAGTAGAATCTTGTAAAGGATATAGACTTTATCCTATCAACTGAAATAGGTGTAAGAGCCCCTTTTGCCAGCAAGATTTATTTCTGTCAAAATACAAAGCAGCAAATTTCTGAAATGAAACATGGTATTGACACAAAATATGAAGAGAAATGAATTTCAGAAATAAACGGAAGATCCCAATTTGCTTATCCTAGAGAGATGCTTAAGTTGAGAAACATGTTAAGGCAAGCACAATCTGCCCTGCTTCTCCCCCCTTAGGGGCTGAGTATACTCACAGATAATACAGGCAGTCCTTCAGGGAGAGGGCGCAACTCAAGCAACACACTCTTCTCTTCAGTTGGCTTTCAAAACACAGTGCAACGCACAACTGGATGTAAAGTTTACAGCTAGAAAGAACTCACTGCGCATTTTCCACCTGAAAGTTTCTAAGATTAAACAAATTCAAAATAAAAATTCACATATTCATGGATTACAGAAAAACGAAGGGTTCGATGAAAAAGGAAAAAATCCTTTCAACATTACAGAATTGTAACAATTCTGAAGGTCTACACTGTATTTGTCACAAGCCTCCTATAAATTTGGGTCCTATGATGTCAGAGACACCTGTTAGATTAGTTTAACTGAGGAAGTGTGGCTTCTTGTACATTCAATATCAGGAAATAAAAATCAGAAGTGAAAAGAACAAGCTTTGCCCCCTTAAAAAAGACTACCAACCTAAAACAGAGTGGGAAGAACGAGTTGGCTTTATAATGTCTGCTTCAGGTGGAGAACCTTTCAAAGTTGTGCAACCATGCAGGGCATCCTCCAGCCAGAGGAATTTTCATCTTAAATAGAAAAAACATCATTTTTGTCACCAACCATTTAAATTATAGGTATTTTAAGAAAGGCAATTCTGCAGAGGGCTAACTCTTCCTCCTGCCACCCACTTAAGTTTCCCCACTGTATATTGGCTGGTATCATAATCACAACTTCTGTGTTGACCCATGCCCCAGACTAGATAAAGTGTCAGAAATCAAAACATTTAAAATCATGCAAATATTCAGAAATACAAAATATTTGTCCTTATAGTTTACCTTCAAAGACAGTGACATTCTGACTACAAAGCAGCAAAATAAGGTAGATATAATCTAAATAGAAGAATTTATGGGCTGCTCGAGACCATAAGGAAAAGTGCACTTTGTTACACTTTATCTTAACATTCAATGTCATTAAATGTTAATACTGGAGCAAAACTTAGTACAGTAAAATCATAAAACTTCTGTTACTTGTCAAAGCTTCAAGAGAAATGTAAAAGTTTGAGTGTACATCTATAAATAACACAAGGAAGAAGTTAAATACAAAGCCAGGACTGACTTGAGAGAAGTCAAAAGAGTCAATAAGAGTCATCTGGAAAGAGGCACCAACATTTAATCAGACTAATGAATCCCATAGCAAGGAACGCATTAGTTACAAGCTGAATATGAAGAGGAAAAGAGTAATTAGCTAATACCGCCAGTGGGGAAGGCAGACATTGTGTGCCAGGATGTTAAGTCAATAATTAGTGTAATAAGCAACACAAATTGCAGGATTTTAGCGCTTTCCTTCAGGCTGCCTTTTATTCCTTCATAAATTTCGCAGGATCTCAAACAGATCCATCTTTTCTTGAGTCTTCTGAAAGAAATTAATTGCTTTCCAAAACTCTCACATTTCCATAAGTCATTTACATAAGAGTCTAAGTAAGCAAACTTTCTACATTTTCTCTAGATGGGCTGTCCTGAAGCCCAAACCAAGCTTTCTCACCCATTCCTTTGCTTCCAGGCTATCCTCACTAGCTAGATTGCCTTTATTTGCTCCAGCAGACTTTTCCAAGGGGCCTGGTACAAAAGAAAAAAGTGCGTGAAGAAGCAGTCCCACATGGAAAATGAAAGAAGTTGATCATAAAACATAAGAAAGTCTGGAAAGAACAAAGTAAATTTTATGATGTACTGCAAGGCCCATGTTAGACATGATAGTTTTCAGAGTCTCTGTGGACTTCTGCAGACTATTAAATACTTTCTATGACTCCTGAAGTTTTACCTATAGATACTTTCATTCATAAGATCCAATCACTTAGATCTCCCAAAGGCCCAGGAGTACATTTTTGTGTTTGTCAGAAATGCATAATTAAAACCCTTTGGATTTTCAAAAGAAAAGAGTTTTAAAGAGTTAATTTTCAATAATTAGCTTTTCCATAATGTTGATGTACAAGTCAGATTAATAACTTACTTTCTGTGCCTTCAGCTCCTTGCTACAATCAGGAATATGTAAGCAAGAATTTGGATGACTAGTATGTCAGAAAGAATATATATATATAAACACATACAAATCATCTCTGCGTAATCTTTTTTGACTAATATTTTTCTTCAACTTGTTTTGTCTTTCCTTTTAATAAAGAAAATTACTTTCTGCCTACAGCTCCAAGCCAAAAATTTGTACAAGTTTTTCGACTTGGATTACTGAAATTCTTTATGCAGATCCTGTTTACCCAAGAGATTATTAGTTGTATGACATAAATAATGTTAATTAACATCAGAAATGTACATGCACAGTATCCAAACTGGACATCTCAAAACAGGTCCCTGATCCAAATAGCTTACACACCATGAAAAGGTGGGTACAATTCTTTTCAATAACCAATAAAAGCCGTCATTAAGTAGTACAGCTTGAGAGAGAAGAATCAAATTGTTTTAGTTGCATCAGTATGTTTTATCTGATACAGAAGGTTAAGTGAGAGGTTAATTTGTTCTGAAGTTTTGTTTTCTGTTCCTTATTGACTCAAGGTTAAGTTCAGCAGGTTAAAACAAATATTTTAGTTTTACGTATAAAGTAATAAGTTTTCTGCCCCCCTGCATTTACATTATCAACACATCATATTTTGCTATTTTGAGCAGTTCAGTTCTGTGCTTAAAGAATTTTTCAACTATTGGACAAAACTGGCTGGCTATGACCCTTTTTTTTTTTAAACACTAATCACCGAAATCTGCTGGTTTATGCATGGCTGTTCTTTACACTCATTTAAATAATGCTATGTTCTCAGGCAGCATGGAAGCATAACACTGGTAACAAAATTCCAGCATATAGCTCTTAAGGTATCTTCCAAGTATATTCTTAATTTCCACTATTTTTCCCATCAGAAAACACAACTGCACCCCTACATTACTTAATTCTCTTAATTTTTCTGAAGGGTTCTGTTGTGATCAACATTGTTTTACTAGTTGGTTAGCTCATTAATTGTTTTTTCTCAACAATAATGTGTGATAATGGACTAGACAGAAAAGAATGCAAATAAGAGTTGAGCTTCATTTAAAAAAAGATCCATGTACCTTAACCTGCCAGTTATTAGCTTTTCTTCTAAACAAAGAAATACAGACAATTTCTTTCAGTTCAGATATTTTTATTTCAAGGTGTCATTTAGAAATCAAAGTTAGCTTACATGTTAACAACTGAGTGGACAAAAATGAAATTTGATAGTTTACAATCCAGAATAAGAAATCATAGCTTAAACACTTAAGAACAAGATCTGAAAAACAAGATTGTCAACCAGTTCTTCCAGTCATGCTCCTCTGAGAGCAAGGAGCTTAAAAAGATTAAGAAATAATAGTAAGCTAAGCTGAGTAAGTGAAAACCTAGAGACTACTCACTCTTACCAACATTGTTTAAGAGAAATGGAAGAAGATGCTATCTTGAAGAGACAGACGACAAAAAATAGATTATCTACTCAGTCATCTCTTGTCATAATGCCCCTACTGATCTGATCTGTCAAAAACATTAATGACAGGCAGACATAGCTAGTAGTTAAATGCCATAAAGAAGTCATCACCCACAACGTAGCTCAAATAACTGCTCTTTCAAAAATCAAAATCCATTGCAGAAGACAATCCAACTGTCAGCAGAAAAGAACCTCACAGGATGATCAAGTTTCAACTTTATAGATTAAGGCAGCATGAACTTCAGTCCTTCAAACACAGAAGGTTGACTGACACGCAAAAGTAAAGAACTTTAGTCACTTAAAATGACTGGACAAAACAAAACACGCTTTAGAAAGCACACAATACCCTTCTGCTTGTTCCAGCTTTTGAAGAGATTACCTCTTGTATGTAATCATGGAAATAAAGTTCAGTCCGCAGCAAGGATATAAGAGAATGCAAGCAATAGGCAAGGCAACAGGAGCCACCTAAGCTATTCTCCAAGTTAATATTCAAATAAGGGATATAAATTAGAGAACAAATTCAAAAGCTGTTTTACAGAATAGTGGGCTGGAGTTTAGCTGTAAGCATTGGATCTTATCTCTGAAGAGATGAATATATTTAGTCCATCTCAAAAAGAGAAAGAAGCTGTAAAAGCATTGGAATAGTTAGTTTCTGGCTTGGCTAATAAAACTAGAAATAATTCAGAAAGTTATAAAAACAGACAACTAAAAAAAATGACCAAGTTTCTCCTTTATGTCCCCTCCAAGTGAATGTATTAACAGAAATTACTTCTGTTTTTTCTGATCGGGGAATATACTCTGGATGGAGAATAACTAGCTTACAGAATTAGAGATGTATGACTTTTTACTGGCAAATTTGGTAGGACCCAACTAAGGAGACGACAGAAACACCTTCTCACTTAAAGGTAGGTCATATATCAGCAGTCAGGTGCACCAGTCTTAGACAAATGTTCTACAGAATTTGAAATTAATTGCAGTGAAATAAATTCCATAAAATCTACTCATAAAATTGCAGTGAAATTGAAATAGTGAAATGAATTCCATAAGTTCCTAGTTTTAAGTTTTATCTGCTTTACCACCTTTCTCTGAAAGTCAAAATAACTGGACTAAAACCTAGGATTTATTTTGCATTTCACTTGCATCAGTATAACTTAATTGTTATGCTACAGTTAAGAGCCCAAAAGCAACTCCCAGATCTGACAAAATGGAGATTTCACCCTCTGAAGGAAATTTGCAACTTAGACATATCGCAGCTTGGTTTTGCACTAACAGCATGTTAACTAACAGTATTCAATTTAAACTACTCTAACATCACAGTCAATAAGGGTTTGTTTTTTTACAAGTTTGCAAATTGACAATTTTTTCATCCCCAGAAGGGATACAGCCAGCTCTTCGCTGATGAAAATGAAATTCAGTAATGAAGAGAATTTGTTCTGCTATAAAAAATGGGAATATCAATACTTTCTCCACAAAATACCTTCAATAACAGAGAATAAGGCAGCTTTGTCAACAAATTACACCTGGACAAATGTTCCTCATCTCATGGACCTACTTCAGAAAGAAAAACAAAAGTCTTGTTAATACCACCCTGTGTTCAAAATTTTTATACATGCTGAAAAGCTGCCCTCTAAACCCCAACTGCTATGCCAATACAGGGGGAGAAATACCTTAGACATCATTCCACCTACAAGAAGCCAGGAGATGAGGACAAAGTACTGCCTCTTATTTTGGTCCCAAGCAAAACTGCTCCCTTTTCCATGCCTCCACAGAAGATACTGACTTGAATTTGAACTAGTTTGGCCATGAGATTTCATCACTCAGATTCTTCACAACTTTATCAAAGGAGAAGCAACAAGAGAATCTGCATCATAACCAGGCCTCAAAACAGTACAGCCTCCACCGTGCAGATCCCCTGTGCACAGTCTCCTTAATCAACTTTTGCAGGACTTGAGAAGTGGCCACTTCCACACCCTCCAGTACAGAAAGTAACAGCAAAAATGCAAGCGCCACTGCAGTTTAAATACATCATCACAAGGGTCTCAGTTGTCTGTATTTCCTAGACTACTAACAGCATTTCTAACAGTTCATAGAAAGCACTCCAGAAAGCCTAGCACACATCTTCCACCAGCTGCCAACCTAACTGTTAGTCAAGAAAAGGACAATCTGGACACAGAACTGCAAGTGTGCCAAACAAGCACCTTCTCTAGAAAAATCTAAAGTGGGCATTTAACCCAGGTACAGCATTGTAGCATAAAGGAATACAGCCTGATGCATTTACATAAGGTATGAAAAGCAAGTTCAATCTAATAATAGGAAAAAAGCTTCTTGAATAACAGCAACTGAATCACATGTAATTAAGCTTAGTAATTAAGCTTAAGTCAAAGCTTACTGAAAGGTTTTCATACAGCGGAGGCCAAATATAGGAGAAAGTCTGACATTTTCATAAGAGACTGTTTTACTTTCATCTTCCCCATTAGGGCAGTACAAAACACTTATCCAGGGAAGGAAATGCATATTTTGTTGCACATGTTATAATGTCTCAGGTAACAGAGAGGCAAAGTTTTCCATGTAAATTAAAGTAGTTCTCAATTTGCAAAGGAGTTGATTCATTATGAAGTTAGATGCATTAACTCAAACTAAAACAAACGTCAAGTGATAAAGTGAAAAACCCACTATTTAGAAAGTCATCTTTTTCCATAATCACAGAGGTTTTTTTATTGTGCAAGTTTTCCTTAACAGTTGGTTCTAACTGGGGGAAGCAGCAGGGGAGGAAATTCCACGACTTCCCCCTTAACAAAAGGGGCTCCTTTTTTGGCTGGTCAGGAACCAAGCATATATTATACACATTTAAAAAAACAATACATATAACTTACCTGCTTGGGAAGCCGGAAGAGAGAATTTTTGTAAAATATATCTTTAGCCTGACTCCATGTTCCATCGATGATTATCATCACAGATGGACTGGAAGGCATCAAAGCAATTTCTTCCAAATTAGTTGCTTCAGCTCCAGGATACAAAATTAGAGTACTGGGATTTCTGCACACTGCTGCTAATTCAGGATACCTTCAATGCACACACACAAAAAAGATAATAGTTAAATGTTTCCATGACAAATACTTCCAGATATTCTAACCTACTAAATCCAATTCAACTTCTCAATTTTAAGTTTCCAGAAAAAGATCCATCATTCAGCCACCAATCTCTTTTCAAAACTTCAGGTAAGGTTCTTGGTTTCCCCTTACCTCCTATTTGGGGGCGGGGTGTGTGTGTGTGTGTGCACACCCACAGAAGTAATCAGTGAAAAGCTTAATGAAGCAATCAGGAATATTTTCCAATGCTTTAATTACTAGACATTAAGAACATCCTCTAATGGCTGTTTGAAGTGAAGATCTTCTGAACTGGTTACTAAAAATTTAACATAAGTATTCTAGTAAAATGTATTCAGATACTAAATACAAAAATACTAGTCTACCCTTTTTGAACCTTTAATACTTAAAGACTAACAGCAGCCATTTTGGTCAGTGTCCACAAGACATTTCTGAAAGTTTTATCATCTCAATTTGGTTCAGCTTACTATTTCTATAGGTACACCCCCAAACCCCATACATTATTTTCTTCTTTGCTGTTGGTCTGTATATTTGACATGAAATAGAAGAATTACTTATTGTCTTAAGTGTTCACATGTTGAACAAGTTACCATAAGAATCAGTGGGAGGCACTGGCATTCAAGTCATACCAGAAGCTTCAAAAACCACCTGGGCAAGTTAGTCAGCAAGGGAGAAACTGAGAAAAAGCTGTAATAACATATTACTTGTCATGAATCAATTCCAGTAATATCAACTCACAGTCATCAGAACTGCCTCAGTTCAGGAAGGAGAAAATACAAAGCAAGGGTTGACTGAAGCATACGCAGCAGACTAAGAAATTAATTCTGCATAGTACTTCAGAGGTTATAGAGTGACTGCCAGGGAAGAAAGGGAGCAGAGTAATAAACAGCTGAAACAGTCTGACTTTTTTTGCACTCTGAAGTCAAATGAGAAGCCAGTACAGCTTAGCACTGTTCTGGTCTCCTTACTCACCTCCTTTACAATATGATTGCTAAGAGGCCCAGAAGTATTCCTGATCATTAAGCTCAACTACTGAGTAGCAATGCCCCTCATTTGGTGTACTACCTTCAGAGCATCTTCGAAAGAGTCACATTAAACAGCACATACATCACCACCCATTTGAAAACAGCCAGGAAACTGAAGCACCTACTGTATATGGTCTACAGAAGGGACCAATGCATAGGGAAAGTAAGGTGCAATACAACGGGATTCACAATAGCCAGCGCACCAAGTGGGCTATCCGTGCTATCTAATAAGAACCACAAAGGACAAGTATATGTGCCAAGACACCAACAGAAGCAGGATTTAAAGATATCAGTTCACAAAGACAAATTCCTAATGCTATTGTATTCTCACAGTTTTGAAGTCCCAGGACCCAGGCACCTGCACCGTTTCTCTAGAAGTCAAGCATCTCCTTTCCTTCCTTCCTTACAATAAAGAAAGGAGGAAAAAAGGCTGAGAAAGAAAGCCAGTGCTTAATAATGGTTTTTGAGTTGACATATATTAGGTGTACTTCAAACCTGTGTACTTCATCACTCTGGACAGATGTGGAAACACAGTTTGATCAATGTTAAATTCAGGCAGAATTTCAGTCCTAAAACACCGAGACTCTAAGCTCAAGACTTGTCTAGGATCACATGGGAGACATTCAAAATGGAAAAGGAAATGAATTCAGTATACCAATATTAGTCCAGAGCTAGTCTTCCAATATTTGACCATCCTCACTCTCCAAGTAAACAATCTAGATTGACAGTATTGAACAATGTAGTGTTGAATCAGATCAATGTTATTTACCAAAAAAAGAAAAATACAGTAACACTTTTCTTCCAAAATAAACAATAAAAAAGAGTAAACAGAGACAAATGTTGTAAAGTAGGTCTGTGAGAACTTTCTGCCAAGGACTACACAGAAGCTTATCTGCATACAAGTTTAGCCTTCACTTACATCATTGGTAACTTGTAATCACTTCAGCTTAACCAGAAATCATGCTATACATAGTCACATACAATAGATATTTCACTACAGCCTACCAAAACACTCAAGGCTTAAGTCTACAAAATTGGTCATTAATTTCAGATGCTTATCTTGAGCCCAACTCCTCAGAAGAGCCAAGTATCCTAATTCTGGGATGTTAGAGCTTTAAAATAATCGAGATCTTAGATGATAACCAAAAAACCCAAAACAAAAAACCCCATCCACCATCTTGAGTGATGCTGGGTATATGTAGAAGATTTACCATACTTAACTTTCATAGTAAAAGGTTCCTAAAAATATATATGCTGCTCACCCCCCTTGCAGGCCGTGGTACTCACATTAAATTGCACTTTAGGCTTTCGTTTTGCTCATTTTCTAAGGCTTTGCTTTCAGTTAGTTTGTTACCAATACACAGCGCAGTAGGCCTTTTCCTGCTCATGAGTCACCGCTGTCTCCCTCCCCTGAACAGGTTTTATGCAAATCCTTTAGTTGCATTTAATTATAACTGCATAAAAAGTGAGAAAGTCTGAGACCCCAAGTTTGCAACATTCATAAATAAAAATGGATCTGTGTTAGCTGAACAAACTGATGCAGCATTTGAAAGGCAAGTACATATCAACAATACCACTTTTCACAGCCACTTGACAAGAATGTACTTCTCATCTGCTTGTTTTGGGTAAACACTAATACAGTATATTTAATCACGCACTACTATTCAAATACTGCTATAGGGCAGGATATTCTCTACTAGAGCCAGATGTTTTAAGAGGAAACCATTAGAGGGAATAATTGTGAAAAATTAGCCATTTCACTGAAATGCTGAAATAGAGCTGTTGCCTGCTCAGCTCTTTTGAAAACCTGATCAACACACTAATTTTTTTTTTGCATACAAGCTTTGACTTGTATGCTTAAGCTTACTATAGCACAAAGATTATGAGTTAGATTTCATCTTCACATAACTCTACTTTTAAAAGCAAGGGCATATAGTCCTACAACAAAAAAAAACATTAAAACAATGTCAACATTGATTTTTTTCTCCCAAATACCACTGATTTATACTCCATTGTTTAAGTACAAGAGTAATTTGAGACAAATAATATGGCTCATTAAAAATACAAAAGATATTTTTATTAAGGTTGATGTTTGTATTCATGACAACTCATGAAATATTAAACAACATATGCCAGCTTTGAAACTCTCCTCAGAGCCACAGCAGAAGTTCCTTGCTCAGTGCTATGACCACGCATTAAAATGTATTTTTGCTTTTCATCCCCACCACACAAAGATGGAGTTGAAAAACTCAGCACCAGGCCACTTGCATACATGTGATATCCAGCCCACCCCTTCCTTGTCTAGAAGCATCCCATTGACCAGACACAAAGCCCAGGCCACACTGGATCAGCGAATTAGAAAGGAGACATGGAACTTCTTAGGAAGACACCATCTAAGTCCAGCAAATTGCTAAATTGCTGAGGGGGGAATTGGGAAAGTCTCATTAAAGACTTAACCTGCTATAAACCACTCTACTGTGAGCTTCTTTTGAGGTAGGATAGGTTTGGGGCTTTGTTGTTGTTTTATTTCAAACTGCTGTTATTCAAATTCAGAGACATAATTCTGTAGTCCAGCTAGACCAGTGAACATGGGGAAATGAAATCCAACAGAAACACAGGTAAAGAAGGAATGCAAGGATTCAGTTGGGGTAAGCACAAAGGTAAGTTAGGAGCACAAGTGCAGGTGGTCACATCAGGAAAACTAGTCCAGGCTAAAGAAGGAATAGTCGATTGTTACAATAGAAAATTTCACATAGCAGCTGCCTGCAGTCAAAGGTGATTTTCTTGCTCATCTTGCCATATTTGGATGCACAGCACCTGACAGCTTTCACAGCATTTGCCATCCAGCCATGCAGTTTTGGTAGTGCAGATGAAGAACAGGGACCTGTCTGCTCAGGAGTCAGCATTTGCTATAGACAGGATACTGGGACCACATGCTTCAAAATGAAGCTCTCTTCAGGATGAAGTTTTCTTCAGGAAACCTCTCAAACAGGTTTGCCACCAATTTCACTATAACTTGAAACCAGGAACAGTTCAGTGAAAGAACTATTTCTTGTAATCAAATCCTTTCTCACTGGTGTTCAGGAGATGGAAGTCTCCTGTCGTCTTTGAAGCTGCACGCGCAAATGCTTGAACACAACTGTGGCCTAACGCTGGCAAACATGCCAAAGATGATGGCAAGGCTGGGTACAGTAAGGAGCACAGCAGTTAGTGCAGGAGGTCAGAACAGGAGGAGAACAACAGAGCGAAGTGCCATGTGGCTGCTGGCCATTGTTAGAGACAGACTTAAGTTATATCTTATTTATACATAGCTTGTCCTAGGACATTCAATCATGCTTTTATAGAAGCTTTGCTTAGTCTGAAATATGTAAAAGGGACTTCAGTTTTTACCTACGATTTTAATCAGTACAGCCTGCATGCTCATGGCAGACCCTTTGAAGCCACCAAATCTCAAGAGGGTACTGAAGCTGAATTTCTAAACAACCAGTACTTCTCCTACAGATCAGAAGCTGACCTTAGAAAGATTTTACAACTCTGTGCCAGTCAGGGAAAAAAGAGAAAGTTCCTGTATACGCAGAAAAAAAGGTTTTCTTAAACAGTCCAGCTCCTCCTGAGCCTTAGCTCTTTTGAAGAGCTTGCAAGAGTGCACTATAAACTCAAAACTGAAATGAGAACTCATTTCTGACTTTAGGTACTGTACTTTAGCATACTGTCACAGTTGGTGGGATTTACAATTACATCATTTTGGATGCTATTACTCAAATAAGTTCTCATTTAAAAAGTGGTTCTGCTAAAGAAATTCAAATACAGAGTTGTTCTATGTTAACTAATAACGAAGACCATCAACTACACAAATCCTTCATTTATTTTGTCACATGTATTCATGCACTTTTAACAGCTGTTATCAAAAGCTTCGTGCAGATTAGTTAAGATTATGACTTAAGTCATGAACCTAGATCCCTTTATAAAACCTAAATGGAATAAAACTATAGTGAATCATTGATGAGGTTAAATGTATGCAATTCACTCATATGTAGCAAGGAAGAAAAACATGCAGGTCTAACTTTCCACCCCAGCCAAGATGACTGTAATTGAGTTCTTGATTCTTAATATTGTGCACAGAGTTGAGAAGACAGCTTAATTCTTTTGGATATTTGACAATCATGACCTTTACATAACAGATTTCAGCTGGTGTAACCTGAAAGGGCCTGATAATGAACATGGCTTTGTTGTCTGCAAGGCATGATCTAGGTTTGTAAGTTAATGTAGAATAGGCAATATAATGATAAAATATGCTTTGAGTGATATAAGTGACACTTGAGGGGAACTAGAAACCTTAAATTCACATGCATTGGACATTAATAGAAAAAGACGACACTTGCTCAAGGTTAGTCACGGAAAGAGGTGTTGCTTTCTTTCTCTGAAACCTACAAGGTAGAGCAAGATCCAGTCCGTCCTCTGTGCGTCTCTAATGGCTAAGGAGGAAAAAAAACTTCACAGAATTGGTGGACAGGACTAAGAGATAACCAAGAAGTAGGAAGGTAAGGTACTGGAAAAGAAATTTAAGTCTTACTATTTCCACAAAAGAAAGAAGCAGCACAAATGAAGATGAAATACAAAGGATTAAAGAGAAACCCCAAGTCTTAGCTAAATTGTAATCACTTCATTATGTCAGAAAATAAGAAATATATATATATAATATACAGACAATAGAAACTCACTCAGATACTAAGAATGGTTAATATCATAAGTCTAAGTGCACATCAGAAAAGCTAGGTACAAAATCAGAATGAGAAACTATTTCACAAGTACATTAAGAACAGGAGGTAAAAACCAAACACTGGCCTGCAACTTAGGAAAAATTAGCAATGCATAAAATCTCAGAAGCTGAATCCCACAGTTGAACTTTTCAATGGAATCATATAGGTAATGCAATGAGCTTGAACAAACAAGTCAACTCAAGTCAGAATATAGGCACCTCAGAAAGTACTCTACCTCAGAACAATTTGTGCAAAATTTAGACCTGTTAGTGAGAAGAAATCCCTCAAAAAAAGCCAACTAACTAGAGAAAGTCTAAGGACAAGAACAGCAAGAATAATCAAAGCCTTTACAGAGAAGCTGAATAGACTGGGTTTGAATATTTTTTAGTAAAGGCGGCCACAGGAAAAATCTAGGCAGTATCAAAAAAAATGAGTACCAAAAACACAAGAATGAAATAGCCTGTTCTCCATGTCCACAGTAGACAGGAAGAGCAATACTGAGCATAACTGCAGCAACAAAGATGAACAGTGAACAGTGAAAAATCCTCCCAAGCTTTCTAATGATAAAAAAAATTAAGTCCACATATTAAAATAGACTCACTGAGAACACTGTAGACACTCTAGTACTGGACTGTATTAACACCAGGCATACATATAGTTGATTTTGCTTTCTGTACTGGAATAATGTAGTGACATCCTGAGGATCTTTCAAGCTCTATTTCTGTAAGTGTGCTGCTATATATCATAGCAGATATCAAATGTTAGTCTTTACTTCGTCTTACTCTAAGAAATGGTTTCCATTAACGGCACATGCCAAAGGAATGTCTTAACTATAAATGTCAATGCTTTCAGTGTTCCCACACTTGTGCTCAATGTAACATAATCTTCCTATGAACACTCACTACAGGTGCTATACTTGCAGTACTTGCACATATTACTAGCTTTTGAGTTTTCATTACCAGTTTGTGCAGTTTAAAAACTGCAAGAATTCCCAGACAAAAATCAATTTTTACTAGTTACAGTTGCAGTATTCCATTTCATTCATTCAACGTTTTCCTCCAATAATTAAAAATTCAACCTACCTGAAGACCATCAACTTCTTTCTATACATATACACACACTGAAATAAAATTTCTCATCTACTACCCTCCTTTCTACACACAGTTAACCCACAGCTCATAAAAAGATCATGTGCTTTAAAGGTTTTAAGGTATGACTATGGCCTTGAACCCTAAGAGAAATGCTTACAATGTCTCATGCAAACCACTATTCACAGCCTCAGTTTGAGTATGCAGCAGGCGCTCCAGGCCCACGTAATCTGTTTAGTCTTACAACACTCTCTGCTAACCAGAAGTCCTGGGATCTTTTTCATTTGTGCCTAAATTGTATCCAACCACTTTGTCATAGAAGATTTGTATGTTCTCATGACCATACTTAAAAACAAGTAGCATCTCATTATTCCTGGGATGCATGCTCTGGAAGTGTGCAAGTTATACACTGTCTTATCTTACTATAATACAGTCTTTGCAGCATAAACCTTTTTAATACACATCTATAACCAATTTCTTTCAAACTCTGTAAGGGCTTTTATTTCAATAGGAGACTAAACTTCACTAGTGCCAAATACAAGTGTTCAAGTTAAAAAAGCCACATTACCAGTTAGTATCAAATAGTACTAATATTAGAGAACAAATGCTAATTTAGCATCTTTAAAAAAAGAAGCAGGTTAATAAGAGCTTCTCATTTTTTCCCCCTCACCATTGTTACTGGTTCACCTTGGCAGGTCACTTGACTAAAAAAAACCCACCAAACACACACACACAACACAAACTCCTGCACTTGAAAAACTGTAGGAATATTGATCCCCACAGTTCATGTAAGGTAGTTAAACAAATACAGTCAACAACTCCCTATACTCTCCACACTTGGAAATAGTTCTTTAGGATCAGCGCTGAAGCATAAGATACACCCAGGAAGAGAAAACTGCTCTTTTCATACTAGTCTCCAATGGGGTTTCTAATTCCCCCACACATACTTTTAAACAGCACAGGTTTATCTTTGATCACAAAATTAAGTCACAATAATATTTAAGGTTTTTTGAAAGCTTGTAATTTTACAACTTTTTTTAAACGCCATTTACTGGGGGGGGCAGGGGGGAGTCACAAAAAACACTTAATTCTTTTTAATCTAGGAAAACCTATACAGCACATACCAGAGTGTATACTTATAAAGTAAGTTTGAAAATAAAATCCTCCATTACCAGTGCCTCAGAGCAACATTAGCTGTTACAGCATAAACCTGTAAATAAAACAGAAGGGAGCTTGCTTGTTTAAGGACTCTAGTATGTCACTATCATTAGGTTGGTAGTGTGTGATCTTAAATTTGTTTTTCCTTTCACAGGTGGAGCTGGCCTGCCACAGTGTAAAAACTAGAAAGAAAGGAATAATAGGTGAGCAAGAATACAGTCATCTTTCCCTTCAGACTATGTGTATCTTCACTTCTACAACCTTCCTTTCTGACAGTTTTTTCTATTCTGAAAACTGGAACCATTTTATCCACCTGCTTTTATAGCACACTACTGCATAGGTGCTGTAGCATTTTGGTAAATCAACCTGGGGTAAAGAAGCAACAATTTAAAGCTAATAAGTCTTGCACTGTGCAACAAAGGCATAAAAGCAAGAACGCTGTAGTGTACCTTCAGCCATTCCACTGCTGAGCTGTTTTGCTTTAAGTGAACTACTATGCTTATTTGCACATCTTGTGCTTTAAAAACAAAAACTCAAATGTTTAATGACTTTCTAGATAAGTTTATGGGGGGGGGGGAGCATCATGCATGAAAACATAGGTTTCCATGTTCTACTGAAAGTTATTTGCTTCCTTTGCATTGTATTCAGTATATAAGCAGCAGATAGAAAGGAAGTAATCTAGAACTTAACAGAAACACTTCATGGCTTATCTAGCACCACGCAAAAAGGTAAGAAAACCAATATACAGGTTTTTTGTGAACATCCCTTCTATAAAAAAAAGCAGCAAGAAAGATCATTTGGTTAAGTTATACCCAGCTTCTTTAAGCAGTTAACTATGGAGAAACCTAGTTCATACCACATACAGTGATACTTAGCAGTACCTAGCAGCTATAATCATAGGCTAAAACTCTTCTACATAACACATACACGCAGACTAAGTCAATCCTTGCTCAAATAGCATGTGGGAATTACACAGAAAGAACAGAAGTTCCAGCAATGCTAACAGACTTTTATAGATCTTTTACTGAGCCTTAAGATGCCTTTTATGGAACACAAGCTAGCTATCCCTTGGCTTTGCTAAAATCTTAAAACTTTAACAGGACTCTTTTTCCTGCTAAGCCTGTAAAGTTCTATTAAACATTTGTCTTCTGTAATATCTCTACTGCATTACTTCTTTTCTTTTCTTTCTTTTTTTTTTTGGGAGGGGGGGCTATAAATGAGTATGACCACCACATGTATTCTAAAAACCAGCATTTCTTCAAACTAGCCTTGGGAAGAAAAGGGAAGAAATTTGAGACAAAATCTGGCAACTCAGTGAACAACACTTGAAGTGTCTTCACCAGGGACAAAAATCTTAGACTCCCTCCAGTAGAGAAAGAATTCTCCAAACATGCCTAAGCCCAGGAGAAAGACTAGGCAATTCTAGCACCAAGTATAACAAGAAAGCAAATCAGAGAACTGTCCAGAAAACAGAACTTAGAAAACTTCCAGCTAAAGCAAAAATATCCAAGAAAATTAGAAATTGAAGCCCAAGAAATTAGTATTAGAAGTAAAGCACATATTTCAACAGTGGTGATAATTAATACATCTAGAAATGCCAAATCCTTTTAATTAAGCACATCCACAATTACTTCCCCCAAAAAGCCGCAAGTTTTGCTTCAAGTAATGCATGTTTCTCCTCTGTAACCTGGACTAAGGCAATTTGTTTCACCATTAACATGAAGTATTCATAATGATGAAGTGAATTTTCTTCGATGGTGATAAACACCAGTCTTTTATCCACCTGACCACATAGTTTAAGACTTTTCCTGACAGCTGATGTCCCTTTATTCTATGCTGACAACGTGCTTCTTGGACCTTCTCTAGTATGTTCTGCAACACAGCTACCTAAGTCAGTGCCTGGTACAATCAGTAGATGTGGTCCTGGTACCAGTTTAAATTTAAACACTACATGTTCATTCCTAGCTAAATGGCCACCTCAAGGCAGACCATGCAGTCATAACTACTAGCTCAACCCCCACTCCCAGCAGCAAAAAACCCTGAGATTTTTGTAGCAGCTTTCTAATGTTACTTTATAAAAACTGTTGAATTCAGTTTGGTTTAAATTATGTCATTCTCTTCAAGCTAACCTTAGACAATAACATCCCCCTAATCCTATCAGTTACTCTAAGAGAAGACCAGAAGTCTACATTGGAGCTGAAAGCTGCAATATTCAAAGCCAGTGCAGTCAAAGAAAACATACTTAGAGTTATACTAAGGAATCTGAAACCTGATATGGTAGAGTACAGTTTTAGAGGTAAACGTGCTATGTTAGCATTCACTACTTTTAAACACAATAACAAAGCTGACCGGCTAAGCTCAGGCTCTATTAGTGCTGAGATAAAGATGCAGATTTAGTTTAATACACACAACAGCACTGAAAAAACATGAAAAAATAAAGTCTACCTGAATAAATAATGAACCATATATTGTTAGCAGCTTTAAATTATTTGGTAAATGGAAAAACTTGATTAGGTGATATTTGATATAGTGAAAATATTTTTATTTGTGAGCAAGCAAAAGAAAAGTGCCATAGTTAAAGCATGTAATTACCACAAAGAGCTTTATAAAATAAAAATTGCATTTTATTACTTCAATATTGGTTGAAGTTACAAGCTTCACCAAGCGTTCCAATTCATTTCTGATCTAAACTACTGATCTGTAGCAGAGCTGGCAATTTTACTGTACAGAATTTATTGAAGAGATTTCCGCAGCCTGATTTTTGGAGAGCAATGCAAATAAACTTGTAATTACCTCCTCACTGTCCCAAACAGGGTTATGGACAAAGGTATCTACATCAGTATCCCCATTAGAGATCAGAGTACATAATTTATCAAGGTGCACAGAATTAGCAAACTACATAAGTGTGAATATTTGCTGAGGGAGAAGGTTTGAGGGTAGGACTACCATTTCATTTTAAAAAATGAATAAAGATCAAAATCATCTTTTCCCCTCAAACTGTGATGACAAAGCATAAAATGAAACTCAAAAGCAGCAATAGCAAGACTGCTCATGTAACTATGACAACAAACAAAAAAAATCAGATTCTTGGTTAGAGTTCAGATACAATTGTTATTCTCTGTTCAGTATATGCCAGAAAACCCTGTTAAGCTGAACAGTATTATTCAAGAAGAATTGCCTGCAAAAAGTTTTAGTAGCCTAAGAACAAAAATTGCAGAAATGATACTTCATTCACGAATGAGAAGCTAGTTGGTTTTTCCCACTGTATTTTCATAGTTGATAACAAACCCACTGCTCTAAGTTCACAGCAATTGTTAGAGATGGTCATACGAATGATCCCAAAAAGATATTAGGACACATTCTTCTCCCCCCACTTCTTTAAAGTATTATCGTTTTATTAAAAATAGCTCAATAGACATAGAAAATTTAACCAATAATCAAAAAGAAACTGACGTCTTTGAAGAACTGGAGGTGAGAGCACACACCTGAAGAGCTAATGGAATGATAGTACACTATACAACTAAAAACTCTAAAAGTAAGCAACAAGCTCATTATTGGTATGACAAGAGGAGATAATGTTTTGACTTGTCAAACAGTCAGAACAAAGCAGTTCAATAAGCCGAGAAAACAGCTGTTAGTAGTCTTTTGGCTAAATCTTCAAGGAAAGACTGTTTTGTCAGGGCCAAAACCAGCATGCTATAATCTCTGAAATAGATGCGAGACAAGACAAGAATTGTCGGTTCAAGTTTAATATTCACCAGAACACATCAGAAAATGAAGATTGCTCATTCTGTTCCAAAAGAGTAGATCTGAAAGTTTTTGGTATGTGGGTGATGTGACCATGTGTTTGTAGATAATCTGTGAAAAATCAAATGCACAGGAAAGAGGTGAGTCATCTCTGAAACCAATACACAAAACAGAAGAGAATCCACATACAGATGCAACAAGGGAGCATCTGGCAAGCCAAAGAACAGCATTTTTGTAGCTAAAATGATACAGAGACAGAAATTAAAAGGTGCAAGAACATCAAGTAATAGAAAATATCCCAAGATTAAAATAAACTTTTGAAAAAAGGGCAAGAGAAAGACATCAGAAGATCCAGTCACTAGATCAAGTACATAATCTAGAAGACAAAAGGAAGGATGAGACAAATATCTTTTGCCAGTGCAGAACAGAATGAAGGAAAGGCAACAAGAAGAACATACACACTATTACATTCTGTCAACATTATCCTAGAAATCTTCAATATTGAGGAAAGACAGCAAAAGGAGTTGCAGCAGAACTGTATGGTTCAAGGAAAGAATCAAAGACAGTAGAAATGTTGGTAGCAAAAGACACTAGGTTGAATTAAAAATTTAGAAGTGTTTATCTGGAAAGATAGCAGAACTGAAGGAAGTGAGCAAAGAAAGCTCTGTCATGGCATGAGAGATCAGTCCTACCAGTGGAGAACAGGGAGCAGGTTTGGGATGATGATCACTGCAACGAGCACTGATGAACTGGAGATCTGAAGACTGGACAAGAGCACAAAGCAGGAAGCTGCTGGACAATATTCAAAGAAAGGTGGGGTATTCAAAGATTGAGAGAAGGTTAAGTTCCCATATCCTTTTGATAAGCAGAAGCACTGAACCAGAAATACAGATCTAACAGGTTTTGATTAAAAGCTGTGAACCAGAAATTATCCGAACACTACAGAATTTGAGACCATGAATTAAGGAAGACCTAAGAATCATAAGTCAAACAAAAAAGTTTGGATAGATGTTAGCTAACATAGACTGTAAGGAGGATTTGTGAAGTAATCTGACAATGACATTAGAGGTAGAAAAAAATGGGAAATGCTATCTGGATTTCTGCTGCTGTAAGACTTCAGCAAAGAATGGGAAAGAGAAAAGATGATACAACTTGTAGCATACATACACACTTAGGAAGGCAGAGAAAAGGAAAGGAAAACTATACATAAGTAACAGCCATCTGAATGCTAATATACAAATGCCATTCATGTTGCTCTTTTTCTGAGTGTTAAAGTCAGTAAGAGGAAAAAACTTAGACATGAAGCAAACAGCTACTAGAGTCAAGAGGAAAGCAGTGTTTCTAAGCTAGAGAAAAGTAAAATAAAGTGGAAGAGATGATTAAAAACACATGTAAAAATTTTCCTAACATTCCCAATAAAGGAGATTAAGGTACAGACATTAAAAATCATTACAAACCATTAAAATCCACTCTAAACACTAAAAAAAAAAATCTGATACATCAATAGTAATGTTCACATTTTCCTTCCCAGAAGGCTCAAAAAAAAATCTAAGGCACAGATGAGTTTCTAGTCATATTTACTTGTAAAACACATTTTGTCAGGATAAGCCTCCTATATACTCCATCCAAAACCTGTGCTTTGCAGCAACAATGCTAAAGAAACAGCCTTATAACAGAAATGAGTAGAAATAAACTACTGTATTAGCAAAGTAGAAATTAACTACAGTCTTATTGCACCATTTTGGTAGGTCTGACAAATCCTTACTGTTAACTTTCCAGTGTCTCACTACGTTACTTGGTCACTTCGTAAAGGCAGAAATGAAATTCCAGTTCCCACAAAATCAGCCCGACTGCAAGAAGGGAAGTCTGCTGTGCATAAAGGTATTGAAAGTTTCAACATGACTGATTTGAGCCCTTTGCTGGTTTACATTGTCCTAGTACATGTCCAAAACATTTACAAGATGCTATATATAACAGGCTCAACATCTATACCAATAAGGTAAGTCAGATGCACAAAGTGGTAAATATTTTTACACATGTAAACTTGAATCTCTCACCTCACAGTGATGCCACCCCCTCCCCCTCTAAGCTATTAGGAAACTGGGTTCACTGCATATCTATAAAAAACAGAAGCGAACAGTAAATCTTAACTACTCACAAGAGTGCTATTTTTACAGTAATACTGTTAAAGACTTCTGCCAGACTGTTACAGAAGTCCTCCCACTACATGCTGCAAGGTTGATTAAAATGCTTGTGTAGCAGCTACCAAGCTGCTTACTCATTTTACTATATAAAAGAATGAACACCAATATCTATCAATAATGTAGTTAACACCAAAATGATGTAATTCAGAAGTTAAAGCTTGAGTACTTCAAAAAACCCCAAGAGCAAAAACCATAAACTACAGCTAGTCAACCAAACTGGTCTTTCAAGTCAGTAATGCCATCTGATCAGTTAAGTCAGCAAACTTCGGTACTAACATGACAGTATATTTGATTACATACTTTCAGGAAAATTAAAATGCCAGATTGCAGGAAGACTAGACAAGACTGGAGAAAGAACAAAAGTTAATGTTAACATCTCACTTCCTCATCTTTTCCATTCCTGTTTCAATATTATGTTGAAGATATCAACTCCAAAAAGCTTTGATTAGCAGCGTGTTCTTCTAGAAGAACTTTAAGTTGGTTCCTTAGCTTTTCCGCAATATCACCAATAAAGTAAAGTCCAATTAATTTGTGTATCAATTATCAACCACAAGAAAAGCTGGGCAAAGAAGGCAGAATTGGGTAGAGAAAATATTAAGAAGCTGAGCTTGATATTTATTCTTTCACCTGAACACAAGAACTCAAAAAACAAAAACCACCAAGAACAAAAACTCCTGTCTAGTTTTCAATTTTATTGTCATAAACATCAGAAGCCTAAATTTTAGGCTTTAATGATCCCCATTTACCTATAGCACCCAATTCAATGGGGAGGTTTAAATGAAATCCGTCACTAGTTTCAGATGCTGATTACAAACAATTTTAGAGCTAGGTCAACTTGAGGAAGATAAACTACATATACTCGAGTGACAAACTCACTTTCTCCTTGAAGAGAAGGGCACACTAAGCCTGGAAGAGCCACCTCCCTCAGGCAGTATGTTTGCTCACTCCCGAAAGCTGATCGGTTTGCTGGTTGGTATCCGCTGCTAGAGCTGTAGTGATGGAGACTTCAGAGCTGGCTAATAGCTTAATCTTCACCCAAAACCATAATGAAAGTTACTTGTGTCCCCAAAGCCTAGCTGGAAGAGTTCAAGTTTTCAGAGCTGTTGCAAAGGGCTGCTGGATCCTGTGTTAACAGGTATGCCCACTGTTACTCTACTCTCACAATTTACAGATGTACGAGCAACCAAGGGTATTGCTCTTTTATGGGCCAGTCTGACTGTGCAGTAGGGTTTCTAAATAAATATTGGGGGCTGTGAAACACATGCACCAAATTATCCCATCTGCAAGCACTGTCCACATGCAAGTGCAGGCATAGATTTAGTTATACTTGTTTATATTCACCCCCTTCTGCACACACATTTGGTGAAAGCTGCAAAAGACAAATAAGATCACACTGATCTTGAAAAGAAGCAAAAGTAAGGTCTTAATATGCTTCATAACAATAATGCTTATACAGTGTATCAGAAAGCACCCTTTAATAACTTTTTTCCTTAAAGTAACAGAAGTCCTCCCACTACATGCTGCAAGCTTGATTAAGATGCTTGTGTAGCAACTACCAAACTGCTTGCAAACAGCATGGCTGTTGTGGGGGGCAGATCCCAACCACCAACAATCAGGGCCTGTTTTGTATAGTACACCGGCAGGAAATTGCAGTGATTCAGCTCCTTGCTGTGAGCCTTTAAGAGCTCCATTAGCAGAGACTTTCACCCTAACAGCAAGGCAGGAATCACTACAGCCTTCCCAATTCACAGTAAATTCTGGGGTGCTTCTACCCCTATCCGCGGATACATATTCCTAGCACATGCCACAAAAGAGAAGGAACAGTCCATCTTAAGTCATTTCAGGTCATTAACTTGAGCTCTCTGAATACATTTACCTGGTTTAATATCCTATCAGGATAGGCCATAGAAGTCCAAAATAACATTGATATGATCCTGTAGCCACATATTCAAGCACTGATTACTGGTTGAAAGTAAGGCATATGGATTAAAACCCTGACAAGAGGCATATATACCTAATACACTGATGTAAAAAAATCACAGGTTGCAAAGCACAAAATAGATTTCTGCTTTTCTCATTTCCCTTCCTTCCATGTGGGAATGATTTCAATGACTACGCATTGCTGACTTCTGCAATCTCACTTGTGCACAACAGAAAGCAGGCATATTACAGATAAAGTAGAGCCCTGATTATCACCTAATTACTTTTAGCCCTACATCAGGGTAAGTCAGATCACCAAAAATTCACGTTAACCTGAGAAAAACCTTCATCTTTCAAGTCCATTTGTAATATGTTGATAATCTACCATTTCCAGTATGTTTTATAGCAGAAAACACTTAACTCATAGGAACTAGGTAATTCTGAAACTATTGCAGTTATTTTGGAGTTGAGATGGTCCACAACAGGTTTTGACCTAGACAGGATCCTCTATGTTAGGGCAATGTCCTTGTGGTGAAACTTGAAGGAGCTTTAAAGACTGTATTTATCAATTCTAAGAAAAACTTCTAAAGAGATTTACCAAAAGCAGACTGCATTTATAGTGTTCCACTCAGTACATGTCAGTATGAAAAGGTATTTCATTTTCAGCTTTAATAGGAAGAGAATACAGTTTCCTTGTAGTCTGGAACTTAAGATAATTATTACAGTTATTACCATAAAAGACCAATAGAAAAGCAATGTAGTTCTAATGTGCTCTAGTTACTATATGCAGTGGGGCGGGAGCAGCATTCTGAGTCACCTTTCAACATTTCTATTCAGTGAACTCTACAAAAAGTTTTCTCCAAAGATTAAACTCAAGTTTAAAATTTGCTTCAGCCATATTCATGATTTTTGGTTACTTTCATTGACAACTTATGTAATTTTAACCGGCTTTTGTACCAGGAACTGGTTTCTAAGACGTGCTTCAAAAGAAGATAAAGACATTTCTGAGACCAATATTGTCCTAAGTCTCAGAGAAGTGACAAATCTGAGAGCTCCATGATCCCTTATAATCAGTTTTCAAGAAGAAAGGATTGGACAAAAATATATTCTTGAAGAATTTTTCATCTCTGACACTCAAGTACGAGCTACTACTTGTATTTCAGTAGTACCAGGTGGTCTGCCAAACAAAGTAAATACAGCAAGAACCATGCAAAACTGAGAAAAGCCTAGCACCAGGTAAGAAAACAATTACAGAAAGCTTTATGAAGAGTTGCAGAGTAACCACCTGAACTTTCAAGAGCACCACAGCTTAAGAGTGACGCAGCAAACTGGCTGCCTTGTCATTAACTGGTTAGCAAAAAAGGAACTGGCCATTCCTCCTACCTGAAACACAGATGACACTGTAGCATACTGTGGAAGAGTAAAAATAAGGGAGGAAAACAGCCCATTATGAAAGACAGTTTATAACAGCAGCTTGCTAAAAATCAAGACAGTGGAAGCTGCAAATTAGAAGAAAACCTATCAAGTGTTTCAGACTACTATACCAAGTTTATGTTTACTGGAAGTCAGAAGCTTATACTAAAAGTGAACATGTGCCATTGAAGTAAAAGCCAAGAACACTGATTGCTGTTAATAAAGAAACTGGAAGAAACATCTCAGTAATATACAGAGAACCAGAAAAAAAAATATCAGCAGTCCTGCTCACCTGTCTTCACTAAAACGTCGGCCAATCAACACTTTACATTTGTCCGGAGGGAGACAAGCCACTAGCAGAGGTACTGTCCTTAACACTCGACTTTCCTAAAAAAAAAAAGAAAAGTTACTTCTGAATAAAAATCAAGGATGCATCTATAAATTCTTAAAAGTTTCCATTCACTTTTAAGTTTTTGACTACACCCACAAAAAAGTCATATCAGCTAACAGGAAAAAAAAATCTGCAAGAAAGAACACCTGATTCTGATGTAATCAAATCATATTGTTGTGACCAACAGTATTAAATCTAGTCTTGTCCTAACCTATGACCATCAGCATAAGGTAATTCAGCTAGGTTACCCATATCAGAAGTACAAATTTAAACAGAACAACATTAAAGCTCGGCAAGAAAACAGCATTCACATTAACATAATAGGTTGAGGAGCTAGCTTCATTTTCCAATATAAAGCAACTCCTCTGCCAGTATAGATGAGAGCCTGACTTTTGGAAACAGGTGCTAAAAGTAAAGACATTGGTACTGATGGTACAGAATTATTTGTATTTATTTCATCATGATCAAATAACACTAATTCACTAGTCAGAAGACCTCCTTCTTCATAAGAATGTAAAGAGTGGCAATAAATGAGCTGAAAGAAAATCATTTTTGTCTGACTAGCTAAAAACAAAAGAACTATCATCAATCAAGTGAAAGTCATTCAACTGTTCCTTTCAATGCCATATCATTACTTCAGAATTACATTTCTACCAAATACATTCTCCTACCAATAGGAAAAGTTGAAATTTTCCAAATGAACCTAACAAGTATGTTTAGAAGATAAAAAACAGAATCCAAAGCTGAAGGAATCAAGAACAAAAGCTGAAATAACTAAGACAAACTACACATTCAAATACATTTCATGTTTAGACTTTTCTTAATTAAAAAATTAGAAGTTTTTTTTAATTTGCTATTTAACCTATTTGTTATTATATCAGCTATTTTGCATTTACTGGTGTGAAACTGGGCGGTTGCTCTTGTTTTTCCTCAGTGTTCTAGCAGTGATTTGCAGTGCTTTTCTTATTCACTATTTGAAGTACTATACACAGAATTAGGGTTGGAGGACTGACTTTGGGTTTTTTTTCCCCCTTTTCTGGAAATTAACAGTGCTTTTGGCTAGCACAGCATAATCCATCTACAATGACCAGGACAGCTTTAACTACTAAAAATATTTATTAAAATTAGTAGGCATATTTCTCCCATCCTTTCTACACTGAAATGATTTTTTCCATGAATTTAAGACAATTAAAAGAAATATTTGCCTTATATTTGATCCTTCCTGTTCAGTAAGAAATATATAGAGTATTATACTGAGCAAGTCAAAATTAACAGGTAGCATCAGATCAATATATAAGTTGATTAAATACATACAATTAAGTTTTCTTCAGATGTTTAACAATGAAAATCTTACAGTTCTGGAAAGAGAAGGCAGAGAAACTGAATAAACCTAAACAGATAATGTCCACCATGCTTTAAGGGTTCTGTCTTGAGCCATAGCTATCAATTAGGTCTTGAGAAGCACAGAACAGCCTACATTTTTCTAGAGATCCGTCCAAGGATGGCAACAGGCAAAAGGTAAAACAAACGTGTACAGGGGCTAGCACACCTGCCTATGCCACAGTCCTGGCAGAAGGTCATGACAGTTAAGCATAAGAGAAGAAAAAAGAGGAAACATGCAACATATACACATGCAGAGAAGAAAAAGTAGTGATTGCAAGCCACAGCAAATTACTCCTCCACCTTCCCACTACTTCTGTAGCATCTACCAGGTTTGTACCTGCTTAGTTTTTAAATTACTCACACTATGAACAATGGTGCACCAACACTATTCAGAAAATAAATATTTACCTTTTGACATGCAATGCCGAATTCTCTTTGAATTGCTTCATAAGTTTAAGAAAACTGTAATCAGTGTAAGGACCTATTATGCAAGGATGGAAAGCGAATGGTAGAATTCCTGCTGCTGTACAATGATTCCTCTCTTTCACAATACTTAACACCAGCACAAGTCTACCTGGCAGCCATATTAATTGAAGAGCACAGGAAATGTTGCTCCCAAATTCCTAAGCAACCATCTTGTCTGGGTAGCATTAGTCTTAATAGTATCATTTAGCCAAGGTTAGTGGATTACTTCACATCACTGCACTGCAGACTTCCAAAACGAGTAAGTTAACGAAGCACATGGAAGATGACAGTCAGCACTGACATGCAGTGGGAAAGCATTTGCTATCTGGTTACTATAATGACATACATCCCACAGTCTGTTTCAAAAGTATCTGTAATGAAATGGCAGAATGAAGGATCAGAGCTTGTTATTAAAATCAGACGGATTACCTGCCTTCAAGATTGAGTATATATCTGACGGGCGAGTGAAGAGTTAACAGGACTGAAGTTTGTCAATTGATATGCAGAAGAACTGATAGCACAAGAGCCGACGTGCACAAAGCTGCTGAACAGAGGACTTAACAGGACTAAAGTCGTCTACCAACCGATATGCGCAAGGACTGATATGCGCAAGGCTGCGGAATGGCAGCATTAACAAGACTGCAGAAGTGAAGTCTGCCACCTGGAAACTGCACGGACCCCCCAGGGAGGGAAGAAGCAATACGGAGGTGTTGTGGTCTTGCCTCGCTAGCAGGGTCCCCCCAAGCAGACAAACAGACAGTCCTGTGACTGCGAAACTTGCTAAAAGTCAGCAAAAGCAGTGTTTGCCCAGAGCCCCAGCCGTATAAAAAGAGACTTGGGAGCCAGGAGAGTTTGAGCAGGGACGGGAACGTGACCTGACCATCCTCTCCGGCTGGACCGTGAGTATCCCCCCCCTCCCCTTTTCCTGGGACGCTGGGTTAAGGTAACTCCTCGAGGTTGAGAGCCCTCTCACTAGGAGAGTGAACAAGAAAGCTTTCAAGTAGGGATAAGCAGTCCTTCCAATTAATAACGCAGTAATCGACGGTTTCAGGTTATCCTTCCTAAATTAGTAATCGCATTATTTTAATGGATGTTACTAATCCAAGAACTTGTGTGAGGAAATAAACATCTTTTTTATTATTATTATATTACTGTCTCAGTCGTTGCTATCGAACCTTCATAGCATGACAGCGTGACAATATCAAGTACTAGCAGCTGTAGCAAAAGGAACCTGTCCTTTGGAAGGTACATTTCTGCCATTCTGGAGTCAAAAGCATCATCTGCGATCATCTAAGACAAACATGTTCAAAGATCATGTAAGCTTGCCACAGGTTAATTGGATTTATCTCTGGTAAGCCAAGTTTCCATTTCCTGTGTTTCAATTTATGCCCTCCTGTCCTGTCACTGGGCATCCCTGAGAAGAGTCTAGCCCCATCCTCTTTATTCCCTTCCATCTGATATTTAAATTTGTAAATCCTTTTCAGAAAAGGTCACAAGGAGGTCCCTGAAGAGGAATAAGAAAGAGATATGAGAAGAAGGTATTGAGAGAAAACAGCTATAATAATAATGAAGTGCTCAGTTTTTAATAGGCAACCACAAAGAATGGTGAGAAGGAGCAAGGCACCTTTCTGAGGTTGCAGAGCCCAACCTGTATCTAATGTAATGTTCACCAAAATTTCAGCCTAACAAGAAGTGCTACACATCTTGGAAGACCTATGTATTTCCTCAAAGATTTGATGTTAATAATCTTTGTATTAAAACAATCTGTCTTCACTGACATTTGTGTCAAGTATTACTTAGAAAACTAGCAGGTGCAGCCCTGTCGTGAAAGGATGCCATCACAAGCCCTTAGGCCTTCTAGGAAACAAAAGTATTATCTGTTTTACGGTTTAGGAATGAATTCAAGTTCTTGAAGTGTTAGCCAAAAGGGCTTAGCCACCAGCAAATAAACAACTAGTGTGCTTAGAGCAAAGCAAGAAATGATGATGACAGCATAATAGACAGCGTAATAGCGTAATAGACAGCTGTTGCGCTACCTTAATAAAGGCTGCACATAGCCTTTCACAAATATACAGAAATAGAGAACAAGTTCTAAGGAGATTCTGCATATTTTCTAATACCTTGCACCATGATTAGGAAATGCAAACCATTTCAATTCCCAGATCTAGGTTCTTTGGCACATTTTTAAACCTCTTATCCAGCAAATACTTTAGACATATACTTACATACTTTTGAAATAATCAATAATACAAAACATTACTTTTATTATAGCAGCACCTAGGAAAGCCAATTACAAATCACTGCTTTGCTGCTTAGGAACTGAATACTTCGTGGCCTCTGTTTATTTCTCCAGACACTTTTTCTAGTTTGGTCATTTACATGCTGCTAAAGCTCTCTCAAGCAAGGACTGACACTGTCCGCTGACCTACTGCATAATGATGGATAAGTAAACAGCTTGACTAGGAGAACACAGGTTTCCAAACGCCACATCCTTACCTGTGGGCCCAGCAACTCTCCAACTTTGTAACTGCAGTCCAGCTCCTAAAATCCTTGTAATCCACCATCATACTTGATTGTTAGGAGGCAAGAAAAGCATTAATAAAAACTCTGCTATTAGTTAAATTAAAAAAATGAGAGTCCATGAAATCTTCAAAAGCATTAAACAGGAAAGAAAACAAAAAGATGCAGTAGGTACATTAAGTCCAATATAGGACACACTTCACCTAGATTCTGTGAAAAGCCAAAATATGCTTAGCAGGAGACAATGCAAAGACAGCTGCTGCTTTTGTCGTTCACAAATGTGCTCCTCTAATAAAATACTCACAAAACATACCATTCTGAACTTCAGCTATAGTCTGCTGTCTAAATATTTAGAGTCACCACTAAGAAGAATTCCTTAGTTCAAGTATTTAACACAACACTAGCAAGGAGAGCTACTGTAATTAAAATATGCTCCTCCCTGGACCAACTTGAAGCCTGTGCCACACCATATCAAGACTCAAGATTTAAACAGGACTATTCAGATAAGAAAAGATGTCTTGCATGTATGGAGGTTGCAGAATTAAGGCATGAGTCCAGAAGATAAAAAGCTAAGAAAAACAACAGTGGCTAAATTAGAAAAATAAATTCAGTAATTCAGATGAACTGACAAAGGTTCTAGGTGAACTCTGACAATTGCCATAGCCTTACTCACCTCTGCTGGATGCTGAATTATATACAAGCAGGTGGAGACTTTTAGTGGATGTACTGGCAGGAATGGACACAAGCACACCTTCTGAGGACGGCTACATGACATAGGGGAGGGGAAGGAAAATAAGAGTAATGACAGATAGAATATATTACAGATACAGAGCCACACTAATAACTTTCCCCTTACAACACAGCATACTAAACCAGCTAATGTAATTTTGTTTGCAAGATGGCTTGTGTTTCTAAAAATGGAAAAATAGAAAACATTTTTTATTCTAAAAACAAAAAAAATTCAGAGTCTTCAAAATTTAAAAGCCTTTTCTTTATTCAAAGAAGAGTTTTGAGAACAGCATTTGAATACCTTCTGCAGTGTGGTTAGGGATTAAAGCACTCTAAAAACCCTTTTACTCTCTTCAAGAGAAACAACCTATTAGTAGCCATATCCAGAGAAATCTGTTACTGCATTTCACACCAATTTAGTGTTTCAACAACATAAAACAATAGAAACAATACTTTATAGAAATACACACAGGAAGCCCCAGACATGCTATATTTATGAGCAAGTTTGTTTTAATGCTTCTTGTTTACAGTCCCACATTATGTATCAGCATAGTTGTAGTTATTAAACAAAAAAGCCATTTTAGGAATTTCTGTTTTAAGTCTACAAGTCTTTAGTGCACCACACACTTGTTAAAATAACTAGTGGAAGAACGATATTTAAAAAAATAGTTTGGCAAATGACAAAGGCTGGAAGATCAAGAATAAGGGGAAGCAAAGAATTAAGCTCAATGTCCCACAAAGAGAAACTGAAGCTGTTACACCTATATGTACATATACACATACAGGCATAATACATACACACACAGAAATCACTATAACTACTAGCATATTTTAATCAGTAACTGCAAAAAATGATGCATTTCCTTAACACTGATGCTATCACCAATGTTCACCATGTAAAAATCACACCCTGCCTGCAAAGTTCTCTGGGTTTAAAAAAGTTTTTTCAGCAGAATCCTAGAAACTGAGTACAACTTTACCAACAGCTTTCTTGTAATCTTTACTGACAGTCTGTACAGACTGAACACATGCAAGGCAAGTAATCACTGCAGTAAATGCAATTTACTGAGGCTAATTTTTGAGATAGGCCCAAATGAAGCCTGTGGCCAGGCCATCTGACCCTGCAGCTGCTTGCCCACAAGAGCGCACACCACCAGTGGCACTACGTGATGTTACAGAAACCCACACCAGGATAACTATTTCCTAGAGCATCCTCAAAGCAAGCATTACTTCTTACCAGTAAATGGCAGCACTGCAGAAAGACAGTAGATAACTAACAGTTGACAGGTTGTGTTAAATTAAGTCCACTACTTCTAGCCTTATCTACTGAGACAGAGGTTTGTTTTGAGATTAGTCCCCTTCTCTAGAGAGTCCAGTTAAAGTTACCTAACAGCCTAAATCCAAATTGGAGAGGCCAGGGAGTAGGGGAAAGAACTAGTACTGGTCAAAATAAGTACTGGAAGAAGAACACTAAAAATCAAAGATCTAGACTAAAAGGTTCAAGGCCAAGTAACTGAACTAATTTAAGATGAAGGTTATTCAAATACACATTTCTGATAAAATGTTCAAGTGACTTACCTTTTTTTTTAAATTTGCACTTCTAGTATTGTCATTTCCTTGTTGATATTCTGCATAACTTTGGAATATCCTGTCGTATTAATGCACAGGCTTTCAGCCTAAATTTAAGCACTCAATTTCAGGAGTCGGTGGGGTGTTCTGGGGACCTTTACTGAGGACTCACTGATACCAACCTCATTTCTGCACCTGATCAGCCTATACTTCTGAAGTTCTCCAGCTGTACCACTGTCTTTCTTCCAAAAAATTTCTCTTTACATGTAACTGACTTCAACAGAAGTTTCTGAAATCAGTTTGTTAACAACCTGGAAACAGCAAATACTCCCAGAGGCTGCTACCTCTGCCTTGAGAGTTAAATAAAAGCTCACCTTTTTGATCATCATATTTACCAACAACTCAATTTTAGATTAAGCACGATTCCTTGGTTTCTCCCCATTACTACATAGTTACTCTCATTAATAAGATAAGTTGTTGACATTCGCCATGATGGCATTTTCTCCTGGAGAGAGATTAAGGCATGAGAATCTACTACATAAAACTATTTCAAAACAGTTAGCTGGTGACTTCAATTCAAAGAGCTGCATTGTTCACTAGCTTTTATAACCATACAGAAACAGCTTCCAGTGATTTCTGACTTCAGGGTGTTTACTATAACAATGTTGGCTAGATATAATTTACTTATTTTCAATCTCCCTTTTGTATATGCTTTTTGTATTTTCCACACTGGTTTATATTTTTCACAGGTAGTTTTTCTGAGCTTTGTTAACCTTATAAAAATAAAGGAAATTACCCAGAAAGCAAGCATTTTCAAGTAGTTACAGAATCAGCCCTACCTATAATTTGATTTGTAGGGAGCAGAGCACAACCCATTACAAATAGAGCACTTTTCAATATAATTACTTACATATGTATATACATCACTTAACTTTAAGCACCTAATTAAGTATCTAATTATGTTGAATAGGTATTTTTACAGCCCCATCCTGGGGGCACAAGGACTTACTTCTGTACTTTCATTTTGGTACCTAATGGTTATTGCGCTCTGGCAGAGAGGAAGAAAAAAGAAAAGAGGAAAACACAACCACATACTTAAAATTTTACCCCTACATGAAATCTGCATTATCAGCCTGCAAGAGCTGGGTAGAAAACACTTCAGAACAAGGGAAGTTCTGTTCCATCACCACAAAAGCTGCCTATACTCTGCAAAAGGCCACCTAGGCAGAAAAGGCCTTTTGTATTTTTCTTTTGTTTCAAGTTTCTGGTGCACTCTTGCCCTCCGCATGCAGCTGATGGTACAGAGGAGTAGGGGCAGCAGAGAACTTTGATAAACATAAGCCTTCTGTTTCTGGAAATGGCAGTGATCTGCAGACTCCAGAAGGGACGAAGCTTTCACTAGTCAAACCTTTTGCAAAGTAAGGATATAGTCACAGGCAGGAATTGTAGTATTTGGAATATTAATGGCAAACTTGAGGGTGGGGGGGAAGGATTTGAAAGGGATGATTTCTGCAGTATTATCTACTTATATGCAATTTCATTATAGCTCAAAGCTATCCAATAGGTTCTCACCTGTTTTTTAGCACAGAATTATTTTTACTCCCACCAGTGTGACAGGTTGCTTTGCAATAAGTTTAAACTAGAAACCCTATGTCTGGCAGAAGTGCTTCACATGCAAGAGAAGAGAGCCATGCACAGAGTTATGTCACAGATTTCCCTTCTTTTTCTCACGTTTAAATTATGGTGTTCAGAATAACATTTAGTTTATTTTCCCAGCAGAAGTGAATCCAGACAATGGATTGTGCCATAATGTGGTGTCAGGTTTAATGTGACTAGTAGTTTTTGGGCAGAGATACTCTAAAAGTGAGGATGCAGCAGCTTGAAAAACAGCTAATTATGAAATTCTCTCCAAGAGTCTCTGTACAAGTTCTCACAATACAGACATCCTCACTTGTAACAAGGTAAAAGTTAAACTTGAAGCAACATGCCTAAAGGGCTTGTGAAAATGGGCACCCTCCTGGGAATGTAAATAAGTATACTCTTATGTCTATATTCAGAAAACTGAAGGAAATTCAAGCATTTTATCCTAAAGTAAGTGGAGAGAAATGTTACATTTTCATGTTCAGCATCTGTAAATTTTTCTAAGGGAAGATACCAAGAGGTTAAATGTGCCACAACATATGTTCTAGAAACAATGCTTGCAATATTAAATAAGAAGAAAGCTGATGTTTTTGAACTACTATAAATTGTGACAACATTTTCATGTTCCAACACATATTGTCAAGGTCAGGCCCCAGACTTGGCATTTTCAAAGAAACATGCCTGGTCAAACAGAAATGGCTGCTTCAAGTTAATTAGATTTCTCTGGAATTTAGGTCAAAGCACCAAGGGTTTCAAGGTCAAAACCCACCTGAGAAGCCTGGAGAGAAACAAAGTTACTAGGTTGTTTTTACTAGTGTTTTAATATATGCTTTATACCCACAGAAGTTGAGAAAATATTCAGGAGTTTTAAAGATTAATTGGAACTCTGCACAAAGGGTTTAAAGATATAAGCTCATACATTTTATAAAATCTGAGAACAAACCTTAGTTTTGCTAATTTTATATTAGAGAACAAACATTAAAAATAATTTTAAGACTATATTTTGCAGCCTCCAATGTTAACTGTTACGGTTATAGAAGGACCTTAAAATTATGAGTGACAGAGCAATAAAGCAGCAGATTATAGTTAAACATAGATAAAAATGCATATAGGGGTGGAAAAAAAAATCCTAACCCAACATACAAAACCCACAGGGTCTGAGGTGAATGTTACCACTCAGGAGTGAGTCCTTAGGATAAGCAGTTCTGTGAGAACAGCAGTTAAATGCTTGGCAGTGCTCAAAAAGGCAAATCAGGTGTTAAGCATTATTAGGAAAGGAAGAAAGAACTAAACAGGGAAGATGCTTATGCCACAGCATAAGTCTCTGGCTTATCCACACCTTGTACTGAGTGCAAAGAAAGGCTGCAGAAGCCAGTCCAAAACAAACAGAAGGAGGGAACTGCTCAGGCCAGGGCCACAGGCCTCCTCACCAGCCGATGCTATGGATACGAGAACTTTACATGGGTTCAAGGGAAACAAAAAAACAAAAAAAAAAAAAATCAGGGCATAAAAATCCATTGAATACACAAACACCACCACTCAATAAACAAAGCCACTTCTGGCTCAGAAAGTCCCCCGAGCTAAAGGCAGTTGGAGAAAGGAAAGTAGCAGCAGCATATGCTTGCCCTGTTCTAAACTCTTCCTCAGATACATACTCATGACTAAAATCTGTTTATGCTTGGACACAGCATGCTGAACAAGATGGACCTCGATACACTCTAGTATGGCCATTCTTCCATTCTCAGTCATCTCAGCACAATTTAAAATGAATGTATACAATGCCAATAGCACTGGCTAGAGATAATCCACCCATAATTTTTTACTCCTTGTATTGCAGCTGTAAAGTTTTATTTATATACTTCCGAATTTCTCTAAGCAAAAGTCTTACCGTTCTTTAGGGCAGCCTTCTGTAATGGACAGGACTTAACCACTATCTTAAAGATATTGCCAGATGCATCATATTTCTGCTTTCCCTCTTCATAGGGTTTGTAGTATGTGACCTGATGCAATTGTTGGAACTTTTATGGATGATAAGAAGCCATCCCTATTAAATGAAAGCCTACCTCTCTTTCCATAAGCAGAGGGGAAAAAAATTGACTTTTTCCTCTATATGGCTGAGACGCATCTGGCAAATTCAGGGCAAGCACAGCCAGGAGGAACATTTGGTATTCCCTGGAGCTCTGCTGACAATAAACATGGATCCTGCAATTCTAGCCAAAATGCCCTGGCCACCAGCTGCACTGAATTAAAGACAGGCCTAAAGTTCACACTAGTTATGCCTGCACAGTAGACTTCAGGTTTCTGAAGACTTGTCCATCCTCTCACCCTAATAGGTTTGAGTCAGATTTAAACTAGAACTCCACAGCTGATGGCCCAAATATACAAGCTCTACTGCAAAGCTCTGGTAATTGAAACTCACCCACGGTTTTAACCCCCTGGGTAAGAGACAAACTGCAGGCTGTAACACTGAAAGAGATGAATGAGTCATCTGGAGTTCTCTTTTGTTTTCACTAATAAAACAGGATGACCAATTCAACTGTTACCATTGCTTCAATTATCATGAGCTGCCCTTATTTTCCCAGTAGCAGGTAGTATGTAGGCAATGTGATTGGGTGATTCTTAGGGCACCACAAGATGCCTGTGTAGCATCACCAGGTAAATATTTTTCAAGTGTTTGCAATACAAGTCCCTCAGTCTCATGTTCAGTTCCCAAGGCACAGAAATAACAAAACATCACCTGTGCCATATTTCAGATTTAACTGCAAAATTTATGGTTTAGTTGTTTTAACTGCCCTGCTTGCATTACTGTATTTAAGATATCTATGACTATCCTCATGATTATTCAAATCAATTAGCCTACAGAAGACTAGTTCTCATAGGCAAGATCAAGAGTTAAAAAACTTAGCAGAAACGCGATACAAATTCACGCTCTTTTAGTCTCAATTTTCCGTGTACATGTATACCACCCTCTTCACTTCCCCTTATAATAGGTTTACAAAAAGCCATCTTTGGTAAGTACTACAGCTAACTACATGAAATTCTCTGCATTTCAACAGCACTTTTTAGGTCTCTGCTCTGCTTATTTTGAACAGTTATTACTCAAGCAAAATTGCCAACACTTAGTCTAACATTGTTTCAAAAAAAAAAAAATCAGACTTATGAGATTATGCTCTTTTCCCCCCATGCTCCAACATCCACCCCTTCCCTCTAACCTCTTTCAAAAGACTCTCAAACTCTCTGGGTCAAGAGGTGCAGAAATTTAAAATTAATTTTTATGGATTTCATGAACATCAACAGCAACAGAGGAAAAAAGACAGTATCAGAAACACAGCTGGAAGAGTATGGAGAACAAGCAACAAAACACTTCCTGTTCACTCAGCAACCAGCACAGCACCAGCCTGCTACAGGAAAGGGGGGGGGGGAGGGGGACCCCCCCCACACACACTCAAAGGCAAATTGCTGAGTTTTTGCTTCCCACAAGAAGTTAAAAATAAAACAGGTGTATTTTTTTTTTAAACAGTGCAGCCAGTGAATTTAATGGTACATATCAGTTTCCTAAATAAACAGACTCATTTAAAGGGAGAAACACCCAATATGAATTACAGTGAAAGTTATGTCTTTTGAATTTTAAATGTGTAACTTAAAGGACTCCTAATTATACATTTATACTAATTAAATACAGCTTTCTAAACTGATGATTATAGCTACAGATTACTCAACCTGCATTCCTGGACCAAAAACATTCACAAATATTCATTCCCTTTCCCAAGCTCAACCTGTTCATCAGCTCCAGAAGCATTTAAAGAGCACAAGACTAATTATTCTGTTAACACCTTCTCCATAAAAACACGCACATAAAATGCATTCTATCCAAGCAGAGAAAGATCACACAACAAGAAAATTCACATTACCAGTCAACACACAATCAACCACTTTGCAAATAACATGCCTCTAGGCGTAAAGAGGTAAAGACATTTTAAAGTTATAATATACAAAAGCTCTTACTGCTTTTTTAACAAAGGGCCCAGCAACTTCAAGCAGTCTGACATAGTAACAAGTTAGCTCAGGCTGTCAGAAGTCTGGAGCACTATTTAACTCATACAAAAACCCCATCACTGTACCATGAGATTGTTAATTAATTTGATGTCTTTACACTTTGTAAAAGACCATTTTCAGACACTTTGGAAACACATGTGAATGGCATTAGGCAGCTAGAAGTACTCCGAAGTAGCATGTCAGAACTCAATATGAAGGTATATAAAATGTCAGCTCCTTTTTTTGCTCTGGAGTACCAGGCAGAAACAGGGATGCATCTTAGAAGCATGCATTTAGAGTGGTATCAGACAGGATCAATTTGAACTTGGAACTAGAAGCAATACAGTCCATTACATGTGCCAGTACTATGCTACCTAGTTCCAATAAAAGCCATTATAACACTACATTTTCAATTCATTAAAACATACTGGACCAAGTTTAGCATTTTATAGCAGAAGATATTCAGGGCAGAACCATGGATTTTCAAGGGTTAATTCCAAACTGGCATGAACACAGAAGTGACCAGCTACAGACAGATTACCATTTTACTCGAAGAAGCAGTTTTTCAGAGAAGTCTTCCAACAGTTCTACAGTTGGGACAATGTTTTATCTTGTCTTCTTGCTAAAACACACCACTAACATACCTAGCTTGGTCAAGGTATAAAGAGTCATAATACACAACCACAACAGCTGTGACAGCAGAGGCACACAAGAGCAATGCAGTATTTAATACAAAAACACCTCCCCCAACCCAAACCAGAGACACCAGTGACAAAATACAGAAAGTTTAAGCAGCTGAGAGCAGCACATGGAGACAGAGCCATCTCCCTGCCTCTCAACAAGGCAGGTCCTACTGGCTAAGAGATCCCACAATAGATCCTAGAGTTCAGATCCCCTCTGTACCAGCTCTCAGCAATTCTGCTGCAGCTAAGTCCTACAGTCAGGAGATAATCCCTTGCCCTTCCCTACATTTTCCACTCTTTTCTCAGCAACGCTGGCATCAATTCTCCCCACCAGAACCTAAAATGTTTTCTATCATCTTCCACCAAGGAGAATTCAACAATCTGAGAACTATTTCTCTCATAAATTTAACTCCTAGGCCTTTGCCCTGGGCAGAAGGCTTCAGTAAACCCATACAAACCATAAGGCAGGTTGATATCAGAAGCACTTCCTATATGGAGGAGGACTAAGCAGACTTGCAATTTTCAGTCTGGAGCAGAGACAACTGGTGAAAGTCATAAAGTGCATGGAGAAGCTGAATAGAAAGTATTTTCCTCACCTATAAATATTTTTTCCTATAAATAGGAAATACAAATAACAAACTGTAGGATGACAGATTTCAAAAAATGGAGCAAGACAATACCCAGCTCCAACACCCAAAGAAAATAAAGTTCACCAAAATAAGCATTCAGAACAAGCACACAGACTACAGGAGCTCTCATTTCAACATTTACTTTCAGAAAAACCTAATAAGTTCTGGGAATTGTCCCAGAAGTGCCAAAATATCTCAAAGGCAAACAGCAAAACTATCCTCAGGACAAGCCTTAAAGAAGTTTGTTAGTGTTGATTTTGATCTTGGGGTTTTCTGTTGTTGACATCCAACCATTAAAAAAAATGGACTGACATCACCAATTCGTTTCCTTTTCAGCAAACAGCCATCAGTTTGTAATGATTTTCAGTCAAAGCTGAACTGGTTTGGATTTGAACTGTAGCAAAACATTTGAAAAGCATTACTTGGAGATTACAAAACATCATTCTTCCTAGATTTAAGACCAAAAGAGGACAAGAAAAAGCACCTCTCTGGAGATGAGGGATGGAAGAAGTAACTTATTTCATGACAAACTCAGAGTTCTGTTTAAGGACAACATTCCTGTCTTCTGGGAAATTAAATCAGCTAGCATGTTTCTCAAAAAACTAAGCAACTAAGTAAACACTCATTTCCTGGAAAGAGACAAAGAAATATCTATATCTAAATATCTGTACTTAGTAAACAAAAAAGCTTTCCTTTCAAAGGATTTTGTAGTTCATTCATCATTCCGAACTTCCCTTTTATTTTTATTATATGTGGTTTTGAACACTAAGTAAACAGCACAATAGAAAGTTTTCAGGTTTTTGTATTGAAGAGAAACTTGTATCTACAGAATTACTATTTCAGGGTGAAGTTCGGTTTTATGGAGAAATTTATAACATTACAGTGGTAGGCAATTACATTAGAAGTGTTTTAAATCAATCTGGATGTTTATTCTGATCTTTGACATTATAATAGAAGGTAATGGTTCCAACAGAATTGTTGGATTCATTAGTACAGCATTTGTATGAAAGCTAAACATAGAGTATAAGTTGCCCTTGAGGAGTGTTCTTTTACACATTTTCATGCTGAAGATATAAAGACAAAAGTCAGCACACTTCATATAATATAGATGTGGACAAGATCTGTGTTGCCTTTGCTAAATACTCCAAATTGTGCAGAGTTCTAACACAACCATTTCCCAAGACAAATAAAATTTTTACCAGATAAATTGCATCAAAAATAAAGGACAAAAATAAGTTCGGGGGGGGAAAAGAGGGGATTTGACTTTTTTTAAAATCCTCAGATGTTCATGATAGCTTTACAAGGCTAATCCGAACATATTAAACAACAAATATCTTCCTATGCCATATAAGACAAAAGACACTAAAGAGCCAAGAACACAATATCCATCCTGTATATTTTATTAACACATTATATGGAAGCAGATCTTGGCAGGTAGCTTTCCTTAACAGTAACAGAAATGAACAAATCAACAGGAGGACACTTTCAGCTATTTCAACTGCATACATTACAGTTGGCTATAGCTTCCATTATACCTAATGGGAGTTAATAAAACAATAGGATTCAGCTTATGCAGCACCGGACTCATTACAGAGAGGCCAGGAAAGCCAAAAACTAATGAACCTGAGATTGCTGACATTTTGTGCATCTTGGGTCTACAGTCTGGCAAGATAACTGGCACTCTGGCAAGCTTGATGCCAGACAATTAATAGAACCTTAGATTTGCTGAACAAGGGGTGGCAGTAATGCCATTGGAACTCAGCCGTTAAGATTGGGACACTAAGGTTAAGGTGTTAAATTGAAGTCTTCCACTGCCAGCTTTATCATTTCTCATCTGTTTCTCAGAAGCTTAGAGGCTGCCATAAGCAAAGACACTAGCAAATTTTGTAAGCAGAAAGGGGTCATGGAAGAGCTCAGAACTCCCCTGGTAACAGAGGAGCCAACAGATCCAGGAAGGAAAAAATACACCAATACAGATTCAGTATCTTGGATACTTGATCCATTTGTATATATGCAGAGAACACTCTGGTTAACAGCATAATGTAAAAATAGAAGTATATTTTTGAAAAGTACATCAAGTTTCTAAATTAGTATTTCTTCAGTTAAATGAAGACTGGATACCATTGGCTGAAGATATTTTTGCAGCACTACAGAAATGCATTCATTTGAATGCTTGCTTCAACCTGAAGAACTTTGTTTCCCCAAATGCTTGTATCCTTTTAGTCTTTGAAATAATAATTAGGAAATGAGAAACTGATGTTGGCATTATAAGATAAAGCTAGGTCCAGCTATGCTTTAAATTGAAACACAACTTGTTTGAAAGCCAAGTGTCTACAGCTGAAAATGCTGCAAACTAGTTCCAATATAAGAATACAAAATGCTCATAAAGATTCTTAAGGAGGATCCATTGTAGTTTTCATCTCTAACCCTTCTTTATGTCACTCCACTGATTTTTACTGACAAGACACCAAGTCTGAACTTTATATATACAGGATTTTATGAAGTCCAGTGAGTCTGATACATTCCCCTTCCTAAGGGATTATCCATGAACAAGGTGAAAAATGGTGAGTAGTTATTTGACTATAGAGTTATTGCCTTTTGTACTCACCTGCAACAAGTGCACCTATGAGGATCTGCCCTACCCTGGTTGGAAATATTTCCATTACCTTACTCTTTGCTAAAACAGAACATTGGGAGCTGAAAATGATCTTAAAGGCATGAGCTGGAGCAGTTCAGAGATCACTAAACTATAAAACTGAAGAGAAAAATGGCTCTCATCCACACTCATAACACAGGAAACCTGCACAACTACTTTTTAAACACAGGCCTTTCCACTAAGTAGGAACACAATTTGTTTTTTCCTTATATGCAATGTGTGCCTTTGCTGCTCAATGCTAGAGCCCCAGGAGTGCACATCAGTCCCACGCAATGCCAGTGCCACCTACCGTTCCATAGCTTCACTCTCACTTTCAGTTGCTTCATTTTCAGCAGGTTTGTCATTTTATAGACAAAAAATGGTATTCAATATTAAATTGTATTTAATACTGTGCATAACACACACAAGCAACTAATATTCCTACCAGTATCTCAACCTCTGTATCAGATTAGCAATGAATAATAATTATGCAAGTCTTAATTGCATGTGTACAAAGTTACTTGCAAACATCACTGTATTTTTAATTATATTTTTATATAAAAATATGTAGTACAAGACAGTCCAGTGCATTGCTACATCTGTATCTCCACAGACAAGAGCACACAATTAAAACTAGAAGGAAAGCTTGCTTCCTCCTCTAGTTCAACTGCCTTTTTAAGCCAAAGAGTACAATTTCCCAAAGTGATAAGCCAGACACAGAACTCACTAAATGAAGGAATTGTTTGGGCATATATGCAGACAACAGAAAGCACACAACAGGGAACAAACAGCCACAAGCTGTTTTAGGAAGCTACATTTTAGGAAGACATGAAGCAGAAGCCTCTACAAGCCATAGAGAGAATGCAAGAAACCAATAAAAAACAGAAGAGAATCCAAGTCTGTGATAGAGCAGAATGTTTTCCACTCAATTTGACCAAGCACTTTGTTTTGTTTAAGTATTGGTCACCTGTTTTAACACATGAATTTCTTTAAAAAGATTAAGGCTTTCAAGAACACTTAGATAAGGAGTAATTTTCAGGAATAAAAAGAGGAACACAAGGTTTTTCACAACTTCTCCTGCCATACCATTTTCTCACAAATGGTTTTAGCAGAACTTACCCAAAGCTGCTGTTTACACAGCAGAAACAGACACCTGCCTCCCATGTCTATAGGTGGGAGATGTTTGGAGAGCCCTGCACCCACACCCAACTCTAAATAAGCAGACCTGTCTTCCTCTAAGCTACTAGCAAATGTGCGCTTTGCAACACATACCACTATTTTCACTGAAAAATAATGTTGTCCATCTTCCTTTCAGCTATAAAGAAAAAGAAAAGCCTTCAAAAGTGAACAAGTATACCCGAAGCAGCAATACCATCTTGATCCAAAGCAGCGCTGGGATGGGAGTTACTACTCATCTAAACTTAACTACAAACTTCACCTACTCATGTCACTAGTGTTACTTAAATTACAATTGCACAAACATTTGAAAAAGCATGTGGAATATCCATATAAACCCCTGTGGTAGACCCACACTGATATGATCTTAACAGAACCCAGGAAGTTTATCCCTGCTCTGCTGAAGTAGCAGTGTCTTTATTGTTCAACTGGCTTATAAAACATTGAGGAAACTACACTATAGATCTGACAGTTCTCTTGTATCAGGACTAAGTTGAGTCCTTGCTGGCACCAAACTTCCATGATAATTCAAAAGAGGACCAAATACACCGCATGGCTGTAGACTTCTGATTAATAGACAACTTTTCCAACCTGCCAGGACTAGCTGACAGCATACTCTTCAGCCTGGCGTCCCCAGTAGCCTTGGCAGTGATAGCCCCCAAGTACCAGCCCCAAAAGCCTCACTGCTGAGGACTCTTAAATATCATGGCCAGTCAGTCCTTCTCCCGCTCTCTTCCCCAATATGGCATCTGTGCAAGTCAGGGAACACAGGCTTTTTACCCCATGTAGAAGAAAGTAATAGTGGACATGGAAGTGAGCGGGAAAAAAGGCAACTGGAGAAACAGAAGAATTAGAAGAAAGTTAGCTGGAGCCAGTGTCAGTAACTTTCAGATACATTCAGTGGTCCCAACAGCAACTGAAGTGGTGTAAAACTAGTCTACCATCTGAAGAAGTTCAATTACCCAAAAGCTTCATACATGGCTTTATTGTTGTTTTTTTATTAAAAAAGGATCATTTCACCTTGTCATTAAGGGAAACCTTGCAATAATTATGCAACAGTAAAAGCTTCTAACATTCTCAGCTTCCATATCACAGTTTATGAAAGGCTTCCAGTTTTGTTTTGAGGCTTGTTTCTTACATCCACAGCTTTCTCTTGTTCCAAAAACATACAGACCAAATAGCAAAAAACCTGACTTTTCTAAGTAACCTTTTATCTCCACACAAGCAATAAGCCTAAATTTCAAATACTAAAGGAGTTAACTATGCAAGGTTACCTTATTTAATACAGTATTTCAAAGACCATCTATGGCACATATATTTGTTACTAGTGAAACACATTTCCATACCAAACATCTTTACAGAGAATATTCCAGTTTTAAAGCAAGGAGATGAGAAAGGAGTTGAATTAAAAGCCCAGTCCTGCACCAAATGAAAGCAGGAACTCTGCCATGGATTTTTTTATTAAAAGCAGGCTCAGAACCCATACATCTTTCAGAAGTATTCCAACCTATACTTTAGCATAAAAATAAATGTGCATGCCTTCTACCAAACTTGCTTCTTTAATAGGTACATATTCATGTTAAAAGGAGAATCTACCATTCTCTGTAGTTTGTCTTCAACAAAACATAAGCAAATTACAGTTAGCAGAGCTTCATATGATAAATAACCTGCATTGGAAAAGGGTTAAGTATAAAAAACTTAAACTGAAGTTGTCCAGTGAACTCATCACTTCTAGTAAAGCTTTACACAACCTTGTTAAGCTAAAATTGTTATATTTTGTAAGCATCCCGACTTTTAGAGATTTTAGCATTCACTTAGGCCATCTGCAGCTTATTTTTAGAAATCTTTTGTTAATATAGCAAACACCCAAAAAGATAATAGAAGAAAAGGAGTTTGTTGTAAGTGGTAGAAGAATGGAGTTCTGTTCATTCAGAGAATTTCTATATACCTCAAAGTTATAATACTGCAAAAAAGGCAGTGTGAAAGCAGATGAATGCCATGTTCAAGAGATTTTTCTGATAGCTCTAAGCTGTCTAAGTGTACTGTAAATGCTACACTGTGCTCTAGCATCCTTTTTCTAAATAGCAGGCACTTCTGTTGGATATGCTTTCACTTGTTCAAAATTTAACATTCTACTTTTCACATAAATTTTACTAGCTGTTTGTCAACTGTTTGACTGCCTTTTGCCACAATGAACTGATATTTCTTAAAATAATATACTAGTCATTAAACAACAAAAAGCTGTTGGATATATTTCATGAGGCAAGGCATTTTAAAATCAGGTTTTTTATTCCTAAAAGTAATCTATAACAAAATAAATTAAAACTTGTCAATTTTTACTGACTATAGGACACTTCATATTAGAGATCAACATCATTAAGTTATTCTAAAGCTTTTTGGAGGATACTGTAAAATGCTGTTTAAGGTATACATGCAATTAAGCACAAGTACTTTTAAGTGCTGGACATAGCACTTGCCACATCATACTCCAGAACCACACTGACTTATAACTAATGACTACCCAGGGCACTTCGCAAGCAGCACTCCTGAGGAAAAACACCTTACAATACTACTTTCTTTTGCTTAAGAAAGTTAGAAGTATAACATGTAAATGAGTTTTTCTTGTATAATTCAGAAACACTTGTTTTATAATTAATGCAGTGTATCTGGCAAGCACACTCATAAAATTCAACAAAAACGGGGATAGAGTCCACCTGAGTACCTCAGTAAAAGACTGATGGGAACTAGATGGGCCACAACAGGATGATTTAAATTGAAAAACAACTAGCATTTCCTGTGCTGAGGCTACAACTACTAGCTCAGGCACAGCACGATACCAGTACAAAACTAAAAAAGTTCATAAAATAATTTATATTGGAAGGAACCTCTGCAGGCCATCTACACCAGCTTCCCATAACAAGCAGAGTGAATTTCAAAGTCAGATCAGGTTGCTCAGGACCTTTGCTAATTCTGAGCACTTCCAAGGACAGAAACTCCACAGCCTTAAAGGCAACCCATTCCAGCATTTAACCACTCATGGGGAATATTTCTTCCTCATATCCGAACAGAATTGCCCTCTTTCCAACTTGTGACTTACCTCTTGTCCCATCTGTGCAATTGTAAGAACCTGGATCTGTAATTCCCCCTCCATTGAAGTGAAAGGCTGAAATCAGATCCACATTTTTCTCTAGGCTCAGTAAACCCAGTTCCCTTAGGCTTTCCTCATACACCATACACTCCAGCACCTCAGCAGCTTGCTGCTGGACTCGCTCCCATCTTTCTCCTCACCTGTGCTGGAAGGTCCGGAACAGGACGCTATTCCAGACACAGCTGGGGAGGGAATGACCAGCTCCCTCAAGCTGCTGGCTACACTCTTGCTGAAGCAGCCCAGGGCCCAATGGGCTGCTTCTGCAGCCAGGGCACCCAGCTGGCTCACATCCAACCTGCTCTGCTGCCCACCCAGGTTCTTTGCTGCAGAGCTGCTCCCTCACCAGCCAGTCCCCAGCCCTGCAATGCTACAAGGGGCTGTTCAGTCTCAGGTGCAGGGCTTTCAGTTTGTCTTTGGTGACTTCCATGAGGTTCCTGTTGACAGGACAGTTCAGCAACATCTCTCTGAATGGCAGCTCTACCCTCCAGTCCCTCCTGCAAGGCCGGGTGGCTGGGAATGTGTTAACCAGCTCTGGACACGGTATCAGCCCCTGGGGAAAGACTTCTCCTAAGCACCTGCCAGATAAACTTTGAACTGCTGACCTAAGTTACTATTTGAGCTCAATGGTCCAGCCAGTCCTCTGTTCATTTCATAGCCCATTCATCTAATCCATATCTCCTTAGCTTGGCTACCAGGATACTGCAGAAAATTGTCAAAACCCCTAACATTCTTACCAACTCAAAATGAATGTAACCATCACTATCTGAAAGCCTGTAAGCCTGGCTAGATCCCATTATATCCACTAACCAATCTGGCAAATGTACATGGGCATGCTGTTTTTCCTTCCTTCCCCACTTGCTTTTGTGGGTACACTATTTCATCAGCCCTTGTTAAATTTTTTCCCCCTCCCCTCAAAATTGCTACTTAGTCTATACTTGCAAACATTAACAGATGCCTCTAAACAGCAAACCAAAGCAGTGGCTCATAACAGAATGATATTAAAGGAAAACCAGCTTCAATAGGGTTTGAACAATTACATCCACTGTACAGTTATCAATGTACAAGTGTCATTACCAAAGTGTTTTAGAGACTAAAGCACTAAGATATTTAGATGCCTAGAGCACTTTGAAATCACTTGAGTTTAAAATGCATACATACCCTTCAGAATCTCTGCTTAAATTTTAAGGCATGAGGGGGCCATAGATAGAAAAAACTTATACTAAAAAAACACCAGCCACCATCTTCTCAAAGATGACATATTCCAGAAGGCACTTAAAATCAGCTTAATGATTTGCATTAGCTGCCTGCTTTTTCACACATCAGGGTTTTCAGAAAAACTTAGATATTCATAGAGAATTAGATGTAGGTCTCCAATAGAAACAGCACACCTGGATTTAATTGCCCAGCTCTGCTATTTTAATGAAGAAATTCCCTATTAGAGGATACAATTAACAAGCTCTTCTATTAAAAACAGCAAGACACATTTAAACCCTAATGATTTTACAGACTCAAAACTCCATTTTTTTAATAGAGAGCAGTTAAATATCTATACCAAGTCCTACTAGAAATTTAGGAAAAATTAGAAGGATTATTCCCAAATTGTGCATATGTAATAGTTTTTCTTGATAGTTCTGTATTTAATTTCCATATGTTATAAAACTGGAGTGGACCAATTCTGCTGTTCCATACAAGTAACAACTCATAAGAACCCTCTAAATCACCCTTTTTGATCTTTTATAAAATAGCACTCTTGATTTACCAAGTTCCAGTTATTAAGAATATGATCCAGTATTAACAAAATTGGCCATTGATAATTACAGCCATCTCACACCAGTCTCACCTTACGACTGAACTGATTGTCATACTTCCAATTCAAACCCAAGTCTGTTAACTACAGACCAGGTGACTCAAGATAGCCATAATCCAGTGATGATCCACTCGCCTCTCAGTGGCACTTCCACCATACATTCTCTACTGCTAGGTGGAAGATTCTTGTATCAATTCATTGCTCTAACACCCCTAGATTACTCAACAGTAATTCTCATTATTCCATCCTTTAGCATCTGAAAATTGTCAGTTTTCTCTTCCCTGTGGCCCAAACAAAAAAATTACTCAGAGACTAAAAACAAGCCTCTCCAGTGATCAGACAAAGAAACAATTGTTGTAGAGTTCCTAAACTGCAGTTATATTGAGATCTACTAATTTTCCATTTAATGTTCATCATATCAGTTTTTCAACATTGCTATTTCTTTTCTACAAGAATTTACTTATATCAATATCTTCACTGACTCAATACATAATACACAAGAGGGTGAATGAGTTTTACAAGTTGGTTTTTTTTTTTTAAACCCTCTGTTTATTAACCCCTTCATAAATATAGTTCTGTGTCAAGTTCTATGCCAAGTTCTATGCCAGTTTTAACACTGATCTCTGGAAAGACACATCAAGCTGGCAGCCAGCATTAAGTTGAAGTTTATCATATTTAACATACATAATCACAATATTAGCTTTCTGCCACTCCTCTGAGATTGGCTTTATTCAAGACTTTACAAAAAGCAAACAAACACACTATTAGCTACCTTGAAACAATTCTGACATCTCTTTTGAAACATCTTAGATGAAAAGGTTATCCAAACCAATAAAACCATCTAGCTTTAGTAATTGCTCTTTAACAGGCATTCCAAGTATTACTGGAAAGTATCACATGATACAAATATACCCTATTTTTCCCTTAAAAACATCATAAGCTTTTCAAACATTTTAAGAATAAAATAGGACACAGAATCAGCACACAACTAGTACCAAAAGGAAGCTTCCTTTCATTTTTTTTTATAGCTTCAGGAAAAACAAAACAAAAACACACTTTTCTGGCAGTGGATTTCTCCAGATTGTTTGGCTTCCTTACTAAACCCACAATTCCAGGTGCTCTCTCTTTTACTTAAGCTGGAGATCACTTTCTTTCCACTTTCTGAAGGGAGCATTTAGTAAATCATTCTTGAACATTTCACTGTCATTCCAGTTTGTTCCACTTACTGTCTCCCCAGTGCATGATTCACCTATTTTCAACATCATTAAACTAGACTTTTGAACTAAACATTCTTCCCTGTATTTATATTTATTTCCCTGACACCATAAGACAAAAAGATATTAATACAAAATATAGATATGATATTCTAAGGTTTATTAGCAAACACTGAAAATTCACACAAGTGTCTTTTAAGGTGCTCCTAAAAGCTTAACAGTATGCACACTCACTCATTTCAAGTCTCTAGAGTTCTGGATGACAGTTGATTATCTATTTAAAAAAAAGACCTCAAAGAATTATAGTCAACCATTAGCACAGATACAGGATGCATCAAAATAGGAAAAACATGTGGAAAGAAATCAAGATCAACCATCTTGCCCATTGAAGCTTTCATTGAGAACTTAATGCAAATGCACACACAGGAAAGCAGCAACAGTAAGTATGTGGCTACTCATTAGGTAAGAAAAGACTGTATTCAACTTTATAGCATAAATTTTCTATCTACTACTATTGTGCCAGAAAAACCATTGTGAGAGGCTCCAAAGACTCATTTTACTAGTTTTTTTTAAATAGGGCCCAGCAAGACAAAAAAAATGAAGCACAGCACGGAAACATTCTCCTTTGCTAATCTGATATTATTAAATTTGAGATTAAACCAAAGTCATCTGTTACAGACAGTTCTGCAGGTCTTCCATATTACACAAAAGTTAAATAACTTTAGAAACTGAGGAGAAGAATTAAAAAACAAAAAACACACACCCTCACTAGTAGTAGTAAGTGTAACTGGTATAAGCCAGAAACAGCATGGAGAAAGACGGGGGGGGGGGCCGAAAATAGATGGGTAACACGTCTGAGAAGCTAAAGGAGAGCTATGTTTCCAGTAAAAACACAGCCTACTACTACATGGCTGACACAGCAAGGAACTTGGAGGTGGATTATTTGTTCTGAGCAAAAAGCATTATAGATTTTGACAGCAGCCATTTCAGGAGAGCTTGAGGAGCTGAAGCATGATCCAGGTAAAACTACATAAGAGCCAAAAGAAACAGAATCCAGAGCTTATAAGACAGTATTTGACTTAAGAAATGAGAAAGTGAAATACAGTTGCATTGTAAAGAATGAATCTGAAAGGGAGATCAGATGATGGAATGAAATACAGTCAACCAAAAGAAGCAAAGAGGACAGCAAAACCCACCTTCCATATCTGGAACAGAAGGCAGAAAAAAATGCACAAGTGAAAGGCAGGCAAAAACCAACAGGTAGAGGAAGTCAGATCATTCTCAAGGGAAGGCAGAGAAAACCCTAAGAAGTCCTAGACATAGAGGTAAGTGAAGAGGAAGGTTTGAGCAGCGAATATGAAGCAACAGGAAAGCCTGGGATTGTAAAAATGAAACTTGACTAGGCTTTAGGGGAAAAAAAGAAAAGATTGTGAAACTGAAGAATCAGAGTGAAGTAAGAGCATCTCAGACTTTTACAAAAAAGCTCTGCAGCACCTGAATGTCATAAGCAACACTGGGATATTCCAGGACCAGCTTTCCTCAAAAGGAAATACTGTTCTTGTTTATTGGCACCACATTTCAAGTCAATTCACCCATGCCAAACTATCAGAAATTACAAGAAAATATTACCAAAATTAGCTGTGATTAAATCAACTTCTTATGGGTGTATGAATAAAAATCCTTCAGCTCTAATCTATTTTCATAACCATTAAGCCATAAAGACAAAAATAGATGTTTTATGTTTTGCCTCATGCTATGTCTATAAAAATCAATAGTGATTCTTGTAAAGGAACTATTTGTCTTTTTAGTATTCCTTATGATCAGACCTCACCAATTTAATCCCTGTTGAAACATATTTGTTTTCTCTTACAATAACTGCCCTCCCCAGGGCAAGGTTGCAGATGATATAATTACAGAAGAGAAGCAGATCAAAAGGTACTAGAGTTGCTTTAATTAACAAGATTATTCTCTGCAGCAGCTCTCATCTCTAGATATGCTGCTACCAGCCAACAGCTATCCACAGTCAAAAGGATGCAGCCATCCTGACACAGCTGCCATCCACTGCCTTTTTTCATGTCAGCAGATCAAAATGGATGCTAACCAAAGTGGCTGAGCACAAAATTACGTGTCCTAGAAAGATCACTACTCATTAATCTAATCACAATGTAATAGGAAATGAGTAAATGCCTTAGAAGTTTAGCCAAGCAGAAAGAAGTAACATTCTAGTCACCAAAATTTAATTCATCAACACTACTAGCACCACTCATGATGGTTAATACAGGCCAAAGAAACATGAGCATGAGAAATTCTAGACACATCCACCAAGTGCTGAATAAAAATCAACCAAAACCCATCAACCAATTTTTGTCTGGATATTTATCATCCTAAATATCAGCCACTGAAAGTTAAGTACATGAACCACAACGATTTTAAAGCAACATGAATAAAAGCACATTAAGATTCTAAGAGGTCCAAGGCACTCATCACTGGAACCATTCTAACACTTGGTAATTTTTTCCAATTACCTTTAGCTTTTCCTCCTGAAATGTGGTATAAGATTTTTATACCTTGGTAATGAGAAGTTTTCACAGAAACTGTCAGAAATACTAAAAACCTAAGAATTTAGAACAACAGCATGGCAGCAGCTAGAAGCTCTACAGCAAGACAGGAGATGTACTGGCAACAAGTCAGCCATAAACTTGTGTTTGGGAGTAAAGGCTTCACATTTCATCAGGCAATATTATTTCTGCAATCTACAGGTTTTTGCCTCAGCTCAGAACTAAAATTTATTATGAACTGCTACAGCAAATTTCAGGCCTGCCAAGGTCTCATTATTCTATAACTTTGCCAAGACCAACTCCTCTGTCACAGGCATGACTTCCTTCTGCCAGCTTTTGGTCAAAGGACCAGGAATGACAGCATTAACACATGCTCATCATCAGTGGTTACATTACCATCTCCTGTATCTCAAAAAAGTTATATATATTTATATATAATTCATTTTAATAGATTTTGAATGGAGATACTCTTGACTTATCAGTATTAAGTAATCTCACCATTCTCCTTCATGGCAGTTTAAGCTCATTGAAGTAAAGCTTCCCCAGTTCCACTTTCCACCTCCAGTCCAATACCCCTGTTCACAGCAGGCAGCCAGCCAGTTAATGCCTGCCCTGCAGAAAAGTAACTCAGCAGAGCAACTAATTCATCTGCATCAAATCAAATAGTTTCTCAGTCCTATGCATTGTTACCCATCTTATGACATACTTCAAATATCTATTGTATTAAGAAGCTTCTGCATGCCCCTTCTACACAAAGATATACTGCTGTTGTGTGCATGTGACAATTACATAGATCTTCACTATAGAGAGGAATATCAGTGCACACAAATGTTTGCATATGCAGTATACAGAAAAGCACAGCACACCATCTGCCAAATACAAACAGCATGATGCAGCTATCACATCAAGTATTAGAAAACATCAGTAGCAATAAACACAATTCAAAAAGAAATACTCAAATGACTTGTCTTTATAACATGCATTTTTTTGATTGATAAAGGCAGCCTCCAAAAGAAAAACAGAATCCCAAAGTAGACATTTGAGAGACTCTCTGGAAAAAATTGAAAGATCAAATAAAACATCTTACAGAACTGTTAGAAAAACACCAACTCCCTACTAACCCTAGCACTATCTTACACCATTTGCTCCCAAGCAATTTCTACAGAAAGAGGAAGAGACTAAGGAGGGTATTTTAGAACTCCCTTGCTCTGTCCCTGTAATACCAGAGGTGACACAAACACCCCCAGATTATGAGGACATGCCCAGTTTTTCTCCAGTCACTGGAAGCATCCATCATCAGGGGGGACCTATAATACAGGCACCTTCACAGCAAGTACCAGGACCAGGAGATACGGTCATTGTTCATGCCCCATGGACCCCTGGACACTTAAGAAACCTAGTCAGAGAATTCCCAAACATAAGGGAAGAACCTCAAAATTTTAGAGAAGAACTGAAGACTGCTATAATTGTAATAATTACTCCTATAGTTGTTACAATCCAAACTCGGCCAATATGAACCAACTCTTGTATCAGATCAAGATTGTCCTCTTGAGGCAATCCAGCCAGCCTGCCCAAGAAAAAGACTGGGCCAAAATAACTGTAAACAGAAGAAGGGGTAACCCCCTGCAGATTACATGGACTGCCTCAAAGAAGTCTTTAACAGGCATTCTGGCATAGACTATGCTGCTGAAAATGCTGCAGAAGCTGTGGCAGCTGCCTTTGTTCAAGGTTTGCAATCAAAAATTCAAGAGCAATTACTAGCTATTGCCATCGGGGGGCAGACTAAGTCTCTTACCGAGCCAGTTACCATTGCTAATCACAGCAGTGCATATCAGGAGTGGAAAAAGATCAACAGTGAGACTAAACTGACACGGTAAATCCAACATTTTACTCCTAGAAATATTAACAGATAGAGGAACTACAAGAGGCTGGGGCAGGAGAAGAGGAACAATGGGAAGAAGCTGTGATCAAGGATATCGGAGACATTTCAGTCCTCCTAACAATTCATGTCATTATTGTGAACAAGGATGCTGCAAGTCAGAATGCCCTTACAGACCTAATTGCAAGTCCTTCTGCCCAGCAGCAGTCAGTAACCCTACCTTTCCATCCAACCCTTCCTCCAAGCCACAATCTCAGAAATGCAGTTAGGACAGCCAGGACAGAATCATCACTCCTTTACTTTCAGACCAGACTAACCTTTATTTATCTTACCCTTTTAACAGCAGGATTGTTTCTTGCCTAGCCAATACTGGTGTTACTTGATCTACTTTATATAATCCCCATTTTCCTGCAGTTCCCTTATCTTCAGAAGCAGTAAATTCTGTTGGTATTTCAGGACAAAAATTAAAGACACTAACAGTCTTAGATAAAGTAGCTGAAGAAAAACCTCTTGATTAGTGGGGTTGGCTCCCAGATCTAGAAGGACCATTAGGAAAACTGCTTAAGACAGTGTATATTTCATTAGGATTATTGACTTTACTAGTTGTGTATGTATTGGTTCAGTTAATCCCATGTTGGGGGAAATTAACATGTAAAAGGATAGAACGAGGCATAACTCAAGCAGAGGCCAGAGAAACAATGCTGAATATATTAAAGGATAAGAAAGAAGAGAAAGAAGTGCTTAGACTAATGACTATAAATGATTATAAGGACTAGAGGCAAGAATAGGTGATGGGGCAGCACAGCCTATACTGTGATCAATCCTGGGTTCCCATGAGTCATAAGCAGGGCATCTGCAGCCCTGCCACCATATTCTAGACCTTTAAGGGAAAGATGATATGACACTAAGTTTCAAAGGGGTGAATGTAGAAGTGAAATATTAATGCTTCATAGGCTTGTGCAGGCCTGTCTAGCAAAAAAATACCTGCAGCATGACCTAATGGCGTTGACAAGTCAGTATGACTCAATTATCAAAGAAATGTATTGTGTGTAAAAGAAAGTACTATCTGTACTGTTAGAGATCCTTATCCATGTCTCCTACTGCCTGTTGTAACTTATCACATCCTTTTTTAATCTGACACATTGCTGTAGTTCTGTGAAGAACAAGTCACATAACCCAAACGTATATCAACTCTGTAACTGCCTCACTTGGGCAGAGTTCAAATTGGCAGTCTATCACTCTGCTGCTCTGTGTTCTCTCCTATAGCTATAGGAATCAAGCTTCCACTTGACCTGAACCTAAACTGTATTTTGGTGCTTCCACAACACTAGGTTATATTTGCTCTCCTTCACAGTAGCAATGCACGTACACTCACATCAACCAACAGGATGCTGCTCCCTCTTAAAGCTGTACATGACTGTGCCTAATCACAGGGCAAACTCTTGACTCATAGGGTATCCTCTTGATACAGGAAAGTAACTACTGGCACGACCTGGCTTTTAATTGCTTGTTAACACTCACATGAACAGACCTCATTTCTCTGCTTCACCTGCTCAGCCTTTTCCTTTCTGTCCCCTCATACTGTGCAAATTCAGCTCCCTCTAAACTCCAACCAACTTAGTTACCCAGACAGACGATACAATTTTGACATGTAGCCTCTCAGACACACTTGTAAACCCACTTTATACATTTAACTATAGTCAAAAGGAATAAATTCAGCAAAAAATATTGCTCTGATTTAGAAGTCTTTAGAAGTGCTAATAGTTGTTTTAAAAAATTTCCCTTTGATACACCACTCAAGAAGCTAGAATAATAAAATTCATTCAAGTGATGCCTGTCACCTAGCCATGTGTATTCTTTTTTCCCCTTTTCAATACAAATATAATGCACAGGAAATGCATGGGGTTTTTTTGTTTTTTTTTAATCTCTTATGCTGCAGGACAGTAAGTCACTTTTTACAGGTCATGAACAAGAAAATATATAGTTTTAACTTCATAAAAAGCTTACTTAAGCACCAAAAAGGAATCAATACTTTCAGGGAGTACAAAACTGCAATAAAACTTAGAGCTGTGAAAATAAATGCCTAAAGCTCATATTTTAAGAGCATCAAGGAAATCAAAACCCATGAAGTAATTTTGATGCAGAAGGTATTGCTAAAAAAAAGCATGCTTATTTCACTTTCTCTGATATTGTTAATTGAACATTAAAATTCATGTTTACTGTTTAAATACCTTAGAAACATGCTATAAGGCAGCTGCATATATTTACTTGTGCTGAAGAAAAAACACATTGCTTCTTCAGTCTTCCTATGAACTTACGTAAGTATCTTGCATTTATTAATAATTCTGCCAAAAACATTATACATTTTTCTCAAAATATGAAGCGTGACTGTTCCTTCACAGGTCCTTATCAAAGAACATTCATATAGTACACAGATTAAGTACAGTATCCATAATATTTTAGATATAGACACACAAACCAACATGGTACTATGCTCAGCAAACACATGGCTATTCTATTTCATGATTTACAGGGAAACAAAAGAAAAATAGATACTAAATATTAGCATGTCATACATTATGCATAAGAAGTAGCATTTTCTATTACACATGAGTAATCCCCTTAAAATGAGTACTACACAAACATATTGCAGGACACTGAGCTGTGCTTTAATAGTCTGGCAAAACTGAGGCAAAGGTGATCAAGTAGCTGCCTGCAACTAACTGAAAGGGTGTTAAAGACGGAGCCAAAGTGTTCTCTCCAGCACCAAATATAACAAGAGGCAATGACTACAAACTGAGGTTTAGACAGGTCAGACTGTGCCTTAAGAAAAGCTTCTCAACTATGAAGGTAGTGCAGCACTGAACACGTAGCCCTGGGAGGCCATGGAATAAAACAGCTAGACAAAGCCCTGGCTTCCCTCACCCAGCCCTGACGATGGTCCCACTCCAGCACAAGACTGCACTACGTGACCCCCAGAGGGCTCTTTCAGGCAGCAGTTCTAAAATTAAGCCCTGTTTCTCCTGCCTGTATTAACCATTCACTTTTTTGTGTAGATACCCTGCTCCGAACTGCAGAAGTAGAATACAATAGGAATGCCTTCCCTATCAAAAAAAGTGCAAAAAAGTACCAAAAAACCCACCCCAAACCCTAAGTCTCTCCCCATAAGACATCCCCAAGTGACACTCAGGAGAGCCCATTCTTTCGTGCATTTGTACTGAATTCAGACAATCCTCACTCTAAAAACTGATTCCAAGTACTAGTTCTTAAATCACATCCATTAAAATGTTTTAGAGGCAAAATCCCATCTACAGGTTGGAAAACTGAGAATCACTTAACTTACTTGCCCCAAATCATCATCATGATAGTACTCAGGACAAAAAGCAAGTCTCAATATTACATCCCATGATCTTCCCTAAGTTACCACAGTATTCACTTCTACTCCAAGTCACACCTCAGAATGCCACACAACAATAAGTATCCCTTCCATAATTTAGACTATTCTCAAGAAAGGAGATGAGGAGAAGACCCCACAAAAAAAACAGACAGATTCCAGAACTCAGTTTAACATCAACATCAAAGCTTTTAGTTTTCAAAAGAAGTTGCTATATTCTTCACTTGTTACTTTAAAAAGTAAGCATCTGTGCAGTCTCTTTATCCTCCCCCATTTCTCTCTCCCTACATTTCTGTAGTTCACTGTCTGCCCTCACTGCACCCATGCTCTTTGCAGCAAACACAACTGTGGGGTTTTTTTGTTTGTTTTGTTTTTAAGAAAGCCGGTTTTAGTACCACATGGTGATAAGAAGTTGAATATATCCTTTCCATCAAGGTTTACTATGGAAGAAAACAGGGAGATTCTTATTCTGGAAACCTCCTTTGCAGGTGACTCAGAATCCATCCAGAATTGGAGAGACTATGAAAAGAGGTTGAGACACATCAACAAAATGAAGGCCAACAAATAATCACCATCCCACAGGCATCCTAAAAGAACTTGAGGTTAAATAGCTGAACAAGGGGGGAATTAACTTACTTAAAAATTCTTTAGTGACTGAGGACTAAAAATGGCAAACATGAAGCCAACTTAAAAAATCTGCAACAGGTAAAATTGTTCATGTAAGCAGAAACTACAATAAAAAATACAATTAGCAGACACTTAGAAAATATGATTTACATAGGAAGAATTAACATTGCTTTCGCAAACAGAAATCCTGCTTTTCAAAACTACTGAAGCTCTCTGAAAGGGTCACTGAACATCTGGGTGAGAGTGGTCTGTCTAGTCATAAAAAAAACACAACAACTCTGGCTTTCCAAAAGGCTTTAAAGAAGTTCCTCACCAAAAGCTTACTAGTAAACTAAGCAGCCCAGCATGAGGAAAGGTCCTTACAAGAATAAACAGAAACTTCCCCCAACATGCAAATCTCCAACTTACCCACACCTTGAATACTGTGTGCAGAAGAGGGAGTGAGAAGCCACAACCAAAACAAACATGAAAAGGTAATTCCCTATACTGGGGGTTTTAGGCCTGAGAGTTCCTTTGCGAGCAAGATGTTGGGGATATAAGGTTCAAGGAGGACTGGAGAAATTCACTGAAGAAAAACCAATTGGGGCATACCAAATACACACAAAACTACATCTGCCTCAAGATGACCCCTGTAGTAAAACTAGCTGAAAAACAGCAAATTATCAATGGGGCAGTGTCATATACCATGGCTCTGGTTTATTTTTGTCTTTCTAATAGTTAACATTTACAAGTGTAATGACTTTTTCTAAAACTATAAATTCAAACTTAGAAATAGTATCAAAATGTTCACCTAACAGGTCTAATAAACCTCACTGACTTTTTTAAAGACTATTTACAAAAGTTATTTACAGAACTTCACTAAAGAATAAATTCTTGAATTCTGAGATTGACATACAGCCAACTCACTTTATTAAAAGTGTGTGCGTTTTTGTGTGTATGTGATATAAAATCCAAAGCCACTGAATGTTTTACAAATCTGAGTTTACATCAAGTTACATTAACACCTCCATTTTCCAGCACTTGAATAGATTTCAAAGCTATCTATAAAATTGTTAAGTAGGAGTAGTTTCTCGCTTTTAAACTTCTTTTGATAAGGTAGCAGAACTTGGCAGCTTTACTGAGGTTTTATGTACTTCACTATATGATACTCATAGGCATGCCAGACTCTCCCCTCCCCACCTTAAACCCCTGAAGTCTTTCAGGGGCATTTTCTAAGTTGCCTGAGCTTCACAGAGGCAGACTGTGCACAAGGGATCCTGAGCAACACAGACACTGGATCTAATCTAGTACAGACAAGTTTAAGCTATCCATGAAAACAGGCAGTGACTCCTTCCAAAAAGAAAAAAATATATATATAACTAGATATGCTATATAAACAAATGGGGTTTTTTTGTTGTTGTTGTTTTTACATTCAGTATATGTATTTTTTACACCAGTGCCTGACCAACAGTAATAAACCCATACAAACTCTTCCCACCTCCACTGTCTCCCAAGCTTCCACTACATTTCTGTGCCAAAAGCAATTGAAATTGTTTCCCAAGCCTTAGGGAGGAACACAAGGAAGACAGCTTTGGCAGAGTTAAACCATTAACAGATAACCTGAAGCTAGCTTCAACACCAATATATATACACATATCAATGAACAGTCATAGAAACATCCCAGGGTCCAATGAGATTTCAACTTCAATTAAGCAGCTGATACCACTACACATATGACAGTCAGTGGTTTAATAAGCAAGCCACCACCATAATTAAGCTTTTCTCAAACACTCAATTTCCCAAAACTTAAACAAGTAAACCCATTTTCCTTAGGCACTACATGGTTCCTGTTTAGTGTGATGTAAGCATCACCCTGCGAGCGATTTTGAAAAGAAAACAGCCCTTTCTAATGTAGATTTTCTATAAAAAAAAATTTAAAACAAAAAACCACCACCGAAGCGCTTGCGCCAACAGCAACGGCAGGCAGCAGCTGCGCCGGCGGCCCCGCAGAGCGCAGCGCCCCGCGCGTGGGCGCGAGCGGCCCCGGGGTCGCTGCCAACGGCCGCGCTCCGGGCACGCAGGAGCCCGCCGCCAGCCCCTTCCTGGCCCGGCCGCACCGCGCAGCCGCCGGCACCGCCTCCCGCCGCCCCGCCGGGCCCCGGGCGCCGCCTCCCCCCTCCGCGGCCGCGGCCTCGCCTCGCCTTACCCGCAGCGCCCGCACTCGGGCCGCCTCTCGCAGCGCTCCACCGGCAGCTCCCACAGGCCCGCGCAGCTTTCGCGCTCCTCCTCCGCCAGGGCAGCGGTCGGTGCCGGGCCCGCGACCTCCGCCGCCGCGCTCCCGCCTGCCAGGGCGCCCCGCTCCATGCCGGCCCGTAGCAGCAGGGCCGCCGCCGCCAGGGGGCGCCCGGAGGCAAGAGAAACCACCCGCGCGGCGGCGCGCTCGCGCTGGAAAACGCCCGCCCCTCCATGTGGGACCGCCCCTCGTGGGCGCCCAACCAATCAGAGCGCGGGGGACTCCGTCCCGCCTATGGGGGCGCGGTGTTTGTGCCACCGTTGGCGGGGGCGTGCCGTGGCCGGCAGGTAGGGGGAGCCGTTGGTGCGCGGCGCTCGCAGGCGGCGCGGCGCGGCCCGGCCCGGCCCGAGTTTTCCACCGTCAGCAGTGCCTGCACTTAAGTCAAAGAAACTGTAGATGCAGCCCAGGCTTTAGATACAGGCTATATTCAGCTTAGTAAACCAGATATAATAGTAAACAGAATACGGAGAGAGTCTATTGCCTAGTAAAACAGAATTCAGCTCCTAGGTCACTGCAGTTCCCCTACTAGAAATCAGCTGAAATAATCAACTAGTGAATTTCTACACAAGGGAACATCTCCTGAAATTAGTAACTGCAGATAGGTTGGGCAGTTGTGATGTTATCAGTTCTGCATCCAAAATAAAGTATATTGTGTGTACGTACATATTTATGATCTTTAGAGCCTTCTGATGTAGCTCAGACCTGTCGGTAGTAGATACATATAAAACATGAGGATGGTTTTGCTTTTAGTTTTCATATTTTTCCACTGTGATTTTGTAGCTGTAGCTAAATATTCTCTCTATATAAAAATCTAAAGAGGAAAGTGAACAGTTTACGCCAAAGGAAAATGTTGCCACAGGTTCAAATGAGCATAAATGGCCTGTGAATAAATGTAGGCTGGAAGTTAGAGGATTCCTGGTTTTCAAAGCATTGCTGTCTTGGCCTACCAACAGAAGTAGCAGGGATCAAAAACCAGCCCAGCCTTAGCTTCTTCTGGAATAGAGCCATGTCTGCTCTCCGCATGTTGTTCCAGGACTCGACAGAAACCAGCAACTCCTCTCACTGCAGGCCAGAAAATCTGAAACCAGATGTTCATTTTAAAAAACTGGAAGCATGATTTCCAAGCCAGAGAGTCTTAAACAACAGAGCAAGTTTAAGAGAAAACCCTCAGTGCTAAATACAAGGCAAAATATAAACGACTTTATGACCGATCTCAATAATCTGTTCTTCAGGCTAATAGGTACATATGTCCACACTACCAATTTAATGCAGAATTAGCTTGAGTATTCGATGTTCATATTTAAATCCAAATTAACACCTGCCCCCCATGTTAGAGACCTGAGGAACTCCACAGTAACGGCTTTGGGCCAATGTTCTGCAATTTGTAAACTTACTGGCCTAAGTGGTGGCATGACTGGGGGCTTCTTATTTGCACTTAATACTCTCTAATGTACTGCATTGTTCCCTTTTTTGGGGATCATGCATGATCACATGTTTAGTGACTAGCTGTAGACTCACTGTAGTATGGAAAGTCCATTAAATTTTACGGAAAGTACCATTCTTCTACATTTCCAATCTCTTCTGCATTCTTACCTAAATCATTTCTCTTTATTCTAAGCTTTGCCTTTACTAAGTAAGAACAACTTAAATTTCTTGCTGTAACTGGTGGTGTACCCAGAAAAATCCCCTCTCTGAAGTTCAAATTTAATATATGTTTTAGAAATGTGAAGAAGCTGTTAAGACAGCAGTTCTCAAGCAAGGGTATTTAAATGATGAGTGTAGTTCCCCAGTGGCTTTAGCCAGTTTAAGGCAAAGTACTACTTTCTACTCCCAGGCTTCACTCATGGTTTCAAATACTAACATATTCATTTGAAATCCTGTTGAGTTTATGATTTTTGTTGCAAAAGCTATAGCCTCATATAGGGTGTGCTGCCATGGCAGCTAAGAGTCAGATTCAGGGCTATTGTAGTTCTTTCCTGTCCACTCCCATGGTTGGCCATACATTCAAGAAATTAATGCAAAAACCTACCTTATAAAAAAACAATTTAAGTTGGATGGATGAATTTAAGTTGAACAGGATCACTGCAGGACCACCAGTGTCAGCACGAGGCGCAGGCTGTAAAAGTAGGGTCAAAGCTGGGAGCTGAGAAGGCATGATTCACTGGCTAAGCTGCTATCTGAGCACACCACCAGCAAGCCTGGGGAACTCCCAGGGACCGCAGCTCAAGGAGATTTCAGTAGCTTGTACTAGCATGAGGACTGTGAACCAAATCCAGGTGCTCTGGAATGGGAAGTGGAGGCACAAGTGGAAACAAATTTGGCAACAGGTGAGCTAGGAGATAGTCATACAAAGACTGTCATGCTGCAGGGAAGAAGAACAGATGATGTTTTTGTTGAGTCTCTCATCTTTCTGCCACACTTCCTCACAACAGAAAACAGTTGCTGTTTGTACAGAAGAATGATATTAGCAAAGCACCACCTCAGCAGGGAACATTTTGTGAACGGAAGCCTCCATACACATTTAGAAAGCTGTATAGTATGATTTCCAAATTTAATTACGGACTGTCATAAGCAACGCTGGTAAATGCCACCATGGGTGACAATAGGATAGGTACATGAACTCAAAACCAGGAACTGGTGAGTTTGGGGGAAGAGCTTTGTTTCTGTTTGACTCAAGCATGCACTGACCTGGTTTGCCAGCCCACTTGTTTCCTGAAGCAGGCCTTTTTGAAGCAAAAAGGATTGGTTTACCGGGCAAGGTAGCCGGTCAGAATAATACAGCTCCAACCACCCACAAAGGACTTCCTTGCCTTCATGACTATCGCTCCAGGCAGTGCTGTGGTTTTCCACGTGCACAGAGATTTTGTGAGGCTTAAGAGCAAAAGCTGAGCCTGGGACTGCCCCTGTTCAAAAATGTGCCATGCTATAAATGAGTTACAACTTAAAGCTAGGAACAAGCTGTCATATTCTATTTGTTTGCCTGGGCAGTTAAGGATTACACATACAAAAGAAAAACAGCAAAAAGGATTTGTCCATGCAGTAGGGAAAGTTGACTGCATGGTAAGCAACAGTGTAACAGCTATGTATAATGTTGTTTCCTAATCTGTTCATATATTATATTTCTTTAAAGTCATGACTCAGTACCTAAGTGGGCTTCAGATATTGCCACTTCTGTTTGAAGTCTTTGGATTTTTCTATCATTCAAGCTAACTTACTACTTTTCAACAACTGATAGCAAGTGACTTGAAAAACACAGAATTCATTACAGATATTTTAGTCACTATTATGTGGTTTGAAATGTCCTTTACATAAACTATGGCAGCATGCAGCAAGAAAAACATCCTGTTTGTTGCTTAATCTTCATCTGCATTTCCTTCTGTTGACATAATAACTGAAATTCATGCAGTCACGTCCAAAATGCCGTGCAGCAGTGATTCTTCCTTTATTCTGGCTGATGAAAATCTCTCTACAGAGTGGACTGTTGCTTTTTAGCTCCTCTTTTCTACAACATGTGCCAAGGGAAGATACACTTTCCAAAACGTAGTTATCCTCTCAAAATCACAGCATTTGGGAGATAGTAATATTCATCAATTCAAGCTTTTTTTCCCCATCGGCCTGGAGATACTGCATAAGGAAAAGCTGCTAAGAGCTATTTTTGAGTGAGGAAATAGCTTGAAATAACTATTGAATCCCAGCTGTTTCACACTAGCTCTAGCGTAGGCACTTTTATTTTCTGTTTAGATTATAACTACACAAATGAGTTACTATGAAATAAATGAGGGTGCAGCTTTACTAGGTGACTGCTACATCCCAAAAACTGTCAGTGTGCATGTTTTCACATGCTGTAAATATGAGGAAGTGTTTTTCCTCTTTCTGCCTTTCTCTTAGGGAAAATCACCTCCCATTTTGAAAAGGTAGTAGTGTACACAATAATCAGTGTTACAAGTAGAGCCATAATTCTTCACTCGGTCTTTTATCACTAAAACTTTTTTGTGAGGCTGCATTGGAACTAATTTCAACTAAGTTATATAAAGGTTGTATAATACTGTAGTATTTTTCTTCTAAGAAACCTGAAGGCTTTGGAGCAGGATGAACATCAATATAGACAACAGCTTTGCTTTTTAAATATCTCTCAGCTTAGTATTAGTGACTGAGAGTTTAGTGCCATTTTTAAAAGAGAGAAACATTTAGGAGCCTAAAGACTGGTCTGCAACCAATCTGCAGAATTCTGCAAGCATCATTTATCACCTGGGAATACATTTTACCTAACACAGATATACCTGCAAAGCCCAAAGTCAGAACTGCATAGATGCAGTTACACCAGCAGATACATTCTATTTCATTTGATAATGATGCCCAGTACGTTGCCACAAGCACACAATTTATTGGAAAAAAAGAACAGTCATGAAGTGATTAAATATATTTTTGAAAGCATAATTTTATTATTGAAGAGACAGCTTTTGAGTATTTTGGTTATGTTCATTACTTTAAATTATGCCAATTAGGCAGAAAGATAGCTTCTTTGAAGCAATTTTATAAATTCTGCAGTGGTCACATGGCTATTTATAATTTACCTGTGCTTGGCATTCAGTGGTCTGAATTCAGTGGGGTGATGTCAGTGGTTTTGCAGGCATCTGTGCCCAATAAGTCACTTTTAATGGTGGATTATCTGTCCGTTCTCCCAGCCAGAACTTTCAACAAACATCCACATCTTGATTTCTCAAGAAAATAATGATTTGAATGAAAAATGGTTTTCCTCCCCTATTTCAACTCAGAAACTCTTGAATATTGGCAGCAGAGCAAGCGTTATGCAATACCACTGCAGGCTGTCTCCAGTCAAATCCCATGAAGCTCAAGCGGATATGTTGTTCAAGCCTAAATGTACTTAGAATCACAGAATGATTGAGGTTGGAAGGGACCTCTGGAGATCATCTAGTCCAACCCCCCTGCTCAAGCAGGGTCACCTAGAGCACATTGCACAGGATCGCGTCCAGGCAGCTTTTGAATATCTCCAGAGAAGGAGACTCCACTACCTCTCTGGGCAACCTGTGCCAGTGCTCTGTCACCCTCACAGTGAAAATTTTTTTCTCATGTTCAGATGGAAGCGTCTGTGTTTCAGTTTGTGCCCGTTGCCTCGCGTCCTGTCGCTGGGCACCACTGAAAAGATTCTGGTCCCATCCTCTCGACACCCTCCCTTCAGATACTTGTACACATTGATAAGATCTCCTCTCAGCCTTCTCTTCTCCAGGCTAAACAGGCCCAGCTCTCTCAGTCTTTCCTCATAAGAGAGATGCTCCAGTCCCCTAATCATCTTTGTAGCCCTTTGCTGGACTTGCTCCAGTAGTGCCACATCCCTCTTGTACTGGGGAGCCCAGAACTGGACGCAGTACTCCAGATGTGGCCTCACCAGGGCTGAGTAAAGGGGAGGATCACCTCCCTCGACCTGCTGGCAACACTCTTCCTGATGCACCCCAGGATACCATTGGCCTTCTTGGCCACAAGGGCACATTGCTGCCTCATGCTTAACTTGGTGTCCACCAGCACTCCCAGGTCCTTCTCCGCAGATCTGCTTTCCAGCAGGTCAACCCCCAACCTGTACTGGTGACTGGGGTTATTCCTCCCTAGGTGCAGGTCCCTGCACTTCCCTTTGTTGAACTTCATGAGGTTCCTCTCCGCCCACCTCTCCAGCCTGTCCAAGTCTCTCTGAATGGCAGCACAGCCCTCTGGTGTATCGGCCACTCCTCCCAGTTTTGTATCGTCGGCAAACTTGCTGAGGGTGCACTCTGTCCCTTCATCCAGGTCATTGATGAAGAAGTTGAACAAGACTGGACCCAGTACTGACCCCTGGGGGACACCGCTAGCTACAGGCCTCCAACTAGACTCTGTGCCACTGATCACAACTCTCTGAGCTCTGCCATTCAGCCAGTTCTCAATCCACCTCACTCTCCACTCATCCAGCCCACACTTCCTGAGCTTGTCTATGAGGATGTCATGGGAGACGGTGTCAAAAGCCTTGCTGAAGTCTAGGTAGACAGCATCCACTGCTCTCTCCTCATCTACCCAGCCAGTCATTCCATCAGAGAAGGCTATCAGATTGGTTAGGCATGATTTCCCCTTGGTGAAGCCATGCTGACTACTCCTGATCACCTTCTTGTCCTCCACGTGCTTGGAGATGGCCTCCAGGATGAGCTGTTCCATCACCTTTCCAGGGATGCAGGTGAGGCGGACTGGCCTGTAGTTCCCTGGGTCCTCCTTCTTGCCCTTTTTGAAGACTGGGGTGACATTGGCTTTCTTCCAGTCCTCGGGCACCTCTCCTGTTCTCCATGACCTTTCAAAGATGATGGAGAGTGGCTTAGCAATGACATCCGCCAGCTCCCTCAGCATTCGGGGGTGCATCCCATCAGGGCCCAAGGATTTGTGGGTGTCAAGTTTGCTTAAATGATCTCTAACCCAATCCTCCTCCACCAAGGGAAAGTCTTCCTTTCTTCAGACTTTCTCTCTTGCCTCCAGGGTCTGGGGTTCCTGAGGGCTGGCCTGAGCAGTAAAGACTGAAGCAAAGGCAGCATTCAGTAACTCTGCTTTCTCTGCATCCTTTGTCACCAGGGCACCCACCCCATTCAGCAAAGGGCCCACATTTTCCCTAGTCTTCCTCTTGCTGCTGATGTATTTGAAGAAGCCCTTCTTGTTGTCCTTGACATCTCTTGCCAGATTTAATTCCAAACAGGCCTTAGCCTTCCTCATCGCATCCCTGCATACTCTGACAATGTTCCTATATTCCTCCCAAGTGGCCTGTCCCCCTTTCCACTTTCTGTAGACTTCCTTCTTCTGGTTGAGTTTTGCCAGGAGCTCCTTGCTCATCCATGCAGGTCTCCTGCCTCCTTTGCTTGACTTCCTACTCATAGGGATGCACCGCTCTTGAGCCTGGAGGAGGTGATGTTTGAATATTAACCAGCTCTCTTGAACGCCCCTTCCTTCTAGGTCCCTAACCCATGGGATTCCTCCAAGTAGGTCCCTGAAGAGGCCAAAGTTTGCTCTCCTCAAATCCAGGGTTGCGATCCTACTTAGTGCCCTGCCTCCTCCTCGCAGGATCCTGAACTCCACCATCTTGTGGTCACTGCAGACAAGGCTGCCCCCGACCTTCACATCTTCCACCAGTCCTTCTTTGTTTGTTAGTACGAGGTCCAGCAGCACACCTCTCCTTGTTGGCTCCTCCACCACCTGTGTCAAGAAGTTGTCACCAATGCTCTGCAGGAACCTCCAGGACTGTTTGTGCCTAGCTGTGTTGTCTTTCCAGCAGATATCAGGGTGGTTGAAGTCCCCCATGAGAACCAGGGCCTGGGATCGTGAGGCTACTTCCAGCTGTCTGTAGAAGGCCCCATCGACTTCCTCTTCCTGATCAGGTGGCCTGTAGTAAACACCCACAACAGTGTCACCCATGCTAGCCTGACCTTTAATCCTTACCCAGAAGCTCTCGACTCACTCTTCATCCACCCCTAGGCACAGCTCAATACATTCCAGTTGCTCTCTCACATAAAGAGCAACTCCACCACCTCGCTTGCCTGGCCTGTCTTCCCTAAAAAGCACGTAGCCATCCATGACAGCACTCCAGTCATGCGAGCTATCGCACCATGTCTCTGTAATGGCAATGAGATCATGGCCCTGTGACTGCACACACATCTCTAGCTCTTCCTGTTTGCTCCCCATGCTGCGTGCATTGGTGTACAGGCATTTCAGGGAGGTGATCAAGCATGCAGGTTTCCCAGGAGGGGTAAAAGAGGGTCCTCCATAGCCACATCCCATGCGCACTTCCCTGGCTGCGTTCACCTGCTGGAGGCATCCCGACTTGAGCTGTCTTTTGCCAGCTACCCTGGCACTATAACTCTCCCCTTCCCCCGTCTTTCCTAGTTTAAAGCCCTCCTTACCAGGCTGGCCAACCTGTTGGCAAAGACCCGCGTGCCCTGCTTAGTGAGGCGGATCCCATCTCTCCCCAGCAGTTGTCGATCTTCAAACAGGGTCCCATGGTCGTAGAAACCAAAACCCTGTTGCCAACACCAGCGGCGCAGCCAGTCATTAACTTGGAAAGTCCGTCTCCTCCTCCTCTCATCCACCCCCCTCACTGGCAGGATTGAGGAGAAGATGACCTGGGCTCCCAGACCCTTGACCGCCATCCCCAGAGCTCTGAAATCCTGCTTGATGGTCTCCAGTTTGCCCTTGGTGTCATTAGCGCCCACATGGAAGAGCAGCAGTGGGTAATAGTCCGAAGCATGGACGAGCCTAGGCAGTCTTTCCATGACATCTCTCACGCGAGCCCCCGGCAGGCCACAAACCTCTCTAGACATGAGGTCAGGTCAGCAGATAGATGCCTCCGTCCCCTGCAGCAGGGAGTCCCCCACAACAATCACCCGCCGCTTCTTCCGGGCGTTCCGGCAGGGCACAGGGTCTGTTGTCCCAGGTACTTCCCTTGCAGCCATGCCCATCTCCTCCTCATCCTGGAGGGCACTAAACCTGTTCTTCAGCTGCAAGTCTTCGGGAGGAGTAGGAGCCTTTCTCCTCCCACGAGCAGTGACCAGTTTCCAGCCTTCTTCCACGGTGTCATGATGTACCGTGTCACACGGCACAGAGCCCTCTGGCAACTCCGCTGCTGTGGGGGGTTGGGGCTCCCAAAGCTGCACAGTCTCCGAGAATACCCTGTCTATCTCTTGCTCCGCTTCTCGGATGCTGCGCAGCCTACTGACCTCCTCCTGTAACTCCCTTACCTGATGACACAGCTCGTCAACAGCAGGACACCTCCTGCAGGAGAGCTGGCTGCCAGCCCAGGCCTCCCGGAGAGGCCCCAAGCACTCCCTGCAGCCTCAGACCTGCAGAGCTGCAGCTACTGTCAGAGGGTCGGTCTGGGTCCCAGCCTCTGACACAGCAACTCCAACAGCCGCTGGGGAACGCGCTCTGCAGTGTGTCATGACCATACTTGAGGAAGCGTACACCACAGGGAACAGAAACGAAGGTTCCTTCGTGCGCCCTTCTGTGTGAACTGCTGCGCAAACTGCTGCATCTGTTTGCTGCCTCAAAGTTTGCCTTAGCAAACTTAAAAAGTCACAGTACATTTCTAAATGCAACAGATAATTTGAAAATGAGCATTTATCATCGGTTTGACTTAGCCTCTTGACACATAAGGATAATAATAGCAATAACAGTAAAATATATTCTGAAGTCACTGTAGAAGGACAGTGCTAAACTCCTATCAGTTAGTTTTATACTGTGAAATACATGCTTTTAGCTTCTGCTGTGTAAAAGTCAACAAAGTAAAAGCAATAGCAGTGCTAGAGGTTCTGTTGGTGAGGTCGCAAACCAAAGTTCATTACGGATCTGTGAACGTAGTCTGTGGTTCCCCCCCAGGGGAAGGCAGAAGGCTGGCCTAAGCAGCAGCTCAAATGGCTTGAGGGCTTGACACACACCCCCTGTAAACAGCTGCATCCGTCCACAGATTATTACCATAGTACCATGTCAGCTTAATTTGGCATAAATTGTCACTGCTGCTGGAGGTGATGATCCTGCCTTTCCCTGTCTCAGCTTGCACTAACACTAGTTGATCAGGTGACTGCTCAAACAACCTGCAAGTTTCTTTTTCATGTTTATTTTCAGCCTAATCACTTCAGTTTACCTTGTGGCCAGCCAGGTGTTAGTGCTGGCATAAGTGTGGTGGAAGGACAACTAAGGAATAGAGAAAAAGTCCGTTATTTTGGGAGCTGCCTGTACTGAACCTGGATTCAATGATGCCAGCACTCAGGCAGTAAGACTCAAGGCCTGCCTGCGATAGCAAGATCTGCAACCCCCTTATTGTAGAATAAAACTAGGCCAATGCAGAGATGCTGTTTCCAGTCTTGTTTGTGTCATTCAGAGCTCTACTGCCAGTAAAATAGTAAAATGCCAGTAAGAATGTAAATGCCAGTAAGCGAGTTATTTTTCTTGGAGTGCGCTGCATGCCCACTAGGTGTCCTGGCTCTGCCACACCAGTGAGCATGGGTGCAAGTAAACCCTGCTCAGAGTACTATAAAAATGTGTTATAAGGAAATTTGGTAGTATAGCCAAATATTTCCAGCTAAAAATCACTATTCATGACAACTTTACTAATATTTTTCTGCCATTCTTCTTTTTATAAACCACCACTTACATTTCCTGTTTTATCTGTTTCTGCTATGGATGTTAATCTTTTTCACGCAACAGTGCTTTCTAAAGTGATATACCAGTCTGCTGCTAGTGCTAATGCTTAGTCAGGGGATAAAGCAGCACACTTTTGCTGCCAGCATATTATATTAAATAAAGTTATATTTTTATGATTTAGCAAAACTCTATATTCTTTGATTTTTAGTTTTGCTATTAATCTGTGCATACTATGTGTAAGAGATCATAATTTGGAAAAACAAAACATTATTTTAGTTGCAGAAGTCTGATCATGAATCTGATCATTTTTATGTTTGTAAAAAGTAACTACCTTCTCAATTACTTTCATTTTTATATATTGCAACTAGATCTCACACTCTGCATATTAAACTCGCATGGAATTCCATAATGGTATTTTTATGAGGTCACATGCAAGAGTCATTTCCCTTTCGAAAGAGAAAGCCAGTTTCCTTAGACCAAACAGCTCAAGTAAATGAAATACATAATGTACAGCTTGTTCATTATTATTCACTTTTTCTTTCATATTAAAAAAGAAAAAAGACAATGAATGTTTGTAAAATGTAAACACATTATATTCGAACACAGTCTTTTCAATGCTAGTCTGCAAGGTTAGTAAGAACGCTTCTGATGATTGCATCGGGGTCTCACTAATGATACTGGGCTAATAACAGAGATAATACTCATAGCTAGACCTGTAATTGCAGTTTGTGATTACAACTCTAAGGAGCTCAGTACAGTAATAGTTAACTGATGACCGCCTGCTAATTTGAAAATCCCTGCCTAAAATCAGGATGAAACTTCAAAATCCATGCAGCATAGAGATACAGCTATAGCTGGTCTCATAGTCTTGGTATGGTGTATGTATCATCTGGGATCTGTAAAATGCAATTGAAAACATAAAAAGCAAATGAAAAACTAAACAAGCATATTAACAAGACATCAAGTGACAGAGAGATTAAAATAAGCAGCAGACAGATAGCCTTTAAAGTGGTATCTGCTAAAATACTGTGTGAGTAAGAGTCAGTATGTCCTCCACTTTACGGCTTTGTGGCTTTAGTGCACTTAAAACACAACTCTTATTTTCAGGACTATCCAATAGAGACTCCTGTTCATTGTGTGAAGTCTCTGAGAAGCTGACAAGCTTGTACTGCTGAAGCAGAGGTGGCAAGTCACAGGCAGAGAAAAGATTGTGAGTGCACTGGGTAAGAAATACTGACTGAAATCTTTGACTGTAAGCTTTTATTAAAGCCCATGGTAGTCAATACACTGCTCAATCATATGTTTACAGGGCATTTGGAGATGTCAGAAGCCCTTCTCCCATTGATTTTAGATGCTCTGCATCCACAGAATCATTTCCAAGTCATAACAAAAACATTACCTAAGTATTTGTTTCAGAAACCTGTGCCAGGAATCAGGCCAAACCTCACAGTTACAACATTTCTCATCACTGTGGCTGCTCTAGCTTTAGTGTTGTCTGCTCCAGTGTCAGTAATGCTATATCCTTCCCTGCATGGGTGAAGGGGGCAGCCACGAAGTGGAGCAAGTGGCAGTGGAAACCACTTAGTGTTCTTTCACTCCCCTCCCACAATAATAGCTGCACTGCTCTTGGTCTTAACAAACAAGCCAAAAGCTTTAAGGATAAAAGAAGTCTCAACTGTACCTATCTTGCAATACAATATACTGCTTGTTCAGTGTTCCTTCTATCAGAAATGTATCTACAGTCAAGAGAGGTGACCGGTGTGATTTATTCTTGGCCACAAGAATATATCTCTAAAAAAGGAAGTACCTCTTCTTAAATCTAGAATTTTTGATCATTTGGAAAACATGAGAATACAGAAGGGAAATGTCAAGGCAACTTTACTCATGCCCACGTGCTTAGCAACATCTTGCCATTGCTTAGGCTGGGAAATTTCACAGAACAGATGTATAATACATTCCATATTTTGGCTTTTCTGGTTCTTTAAGCACAGGCTCCTAGATAAACCTAAACCAAATTGAGTAAAAGCCTCTGGTTACAGCAATAGCACAGGAGGTTCAGCTGAAGTTTGTTATAAAGAACAATGGCATAACCATACCAGTCTGCAAAATGTGAGCATAACTCTTTCACAGTTTCATCTCTAGACTGCTTATGAAAATTATTGACAGAGGTGAATGTGTGCAGCAGGCCACAAAATTCTCCCCTGCCAAAGGGACAGCACACAGAGCAGCTGTCTTGGATTTATGGGCCAAACCCTCAACTAGTAATAGATAGTGTAGCCAGTTGACATCAGCAGAGTATCTGCCCCTTTCTTGTAGGAGTACACTGTGATTTGAATACAGATGCCAATAAAGGGTGTGAGGGGCAAATACTGAACCAGGTTGCACTGGTTACTTTACGACTGTTAGTTCATCCCTTTTATTAGGAGAGGAGAAAATAGTATGCGGCACAGCAAGTATTTACAAGCTACACAGTTTCAGCAGGAGGCACTTTGAACAAAGCTGTGTGTTAGAACAGCACAGAGCTGGAGCGGATCATTTTCTCCTCTGTGCTAGTTTAGCAGAGCTGACAATTGCATTAGGAGGAACGATTCAGGACATCACCCGCTCCTGGACCCTTCCTGCATGCTACCTGCTCACTGTCACTCTCACTCTGCATCTTGCAGTGTAGATGGTCCAAATCTCCCACTCTGAGGTATGATTTCTAGCCCCTTTGTTCCATGTTGAGACACACTGCATCTATCACACCATACCCTTAGTTTATATATATTCTGATGTTTGAGCCTGAATTGTTAAATGGATGAATATGGACAATTAAGATCATTTTTAGACAAAATATTAGTAATGATACATGATGTGCTAATGTTCGCCTTGGTTATCTGTGCTGAAACACTTGGGGGTTGTGATTCTGTTTTTGCTTTGCTTTTGAACTTTTTGCTTACTCCAGCAATACACATGCTAATACTTCCACATCATGACAATATTGTTAATGGTCTCAGGCATGTAAGGAAACTTTCATTAAAGTTCATGGATTTGTTTCCCCTACAAACAGTTGTTTGCATAATAAAAAGTCCTGTCAGGCAAAACATGCTTTTTCTTTCATTAGTTACCAAATCAGAGAGAGTAAAAATAAACTATTTTAGGAATTTTCCTGTTTTGCTGAGCATTCGGTTTCCTTTCAAATAGCAGAATTTGAATGCTCTGCCAATTTTCCACTGAATTTTTTTTTTTAGACAGAACTGAGTCTCTTTTCCCCCAAAGTTTTATGTGTTCCAAAGCTGACTTTGAGCAAAGCTGCATAACCTGCACATGTAGTTCCACAGAGTGGCTTTGTGCAGCAAATAGTTGTGGTAGCACAGATTATTCTGTGTTACTGCAGCTCTACCTGCTGTGATAGATAATGTAGTAGGCGCGATCAATGCCCAAAATAATTATGTCAGCAGAAACCTTGATGTAATGCAGGCATAATGGCTCTGCGCTATACTAGGGCGCTCCTCAGACCAGGACACAGCACTCGTATCATCCCCGGTCAGCAACCACAGCTCAGCCTGACCTCTGGCTGTCGACAAATGCCCTCTGGCCTTGCAACAAGTCACAACGGGGCTTTTCTTGGAAGGACCTTGGAACTATTTCTCCCTGACGCTGTCCCTGCAAGAACAGCAGGCTGTGCTGAGGTTAAATGGAGTGACAGGGTTTGCTTCAGCTCCAGGAATCACTCCGAAATGGGGCCACCCCTAGGTGGGCACCAAGTGCGTTCCTTCAGGTATGTCGTGCAGACAGTTTTAGTTGTCAGGCTACACAGGACAGGAGGACAGAGGAGTCAGGGCTATTTTATATAGCACTGTAGGTAACAGGCCAGCAAAATCATTAAAAACAGCACAGGGAAACAGGACACAGAGGGACAGGTAGTTACTATGAGGTAGCTTTCTGCTTCAGGAACTCCAGGTTTGTGAGTTTAAGGCACATATTTCTGGTTTATAGTGTAGTCCCTTAAAAGGGAGAATGATCACGTACAGTGTTGGGCAGACACTCCAATAATGAGCAGGTTCACAGAAGAATCAGAGCATGCTTTGAAATAAGAGGGAGTGGTGAATCCCAAAGAGCCTATTGGCATCATTTTCGTTCCAAAACTTTTTACTGATTTTTCCCTTCACAAGTCATTTGACCTAGTCTGAAAAGCCACTATCTTGAACCAGCTTAAAACCACTAGGCAAAATGCATTTTTAAGGAATAAGCTCTTAAAGGGTTGTCACAGAGAACTGGTATAGGCTGGCCTGGGAGATTGTGGGAAGACTATCAGTGGCCCATATGTTCCACTTTCCTATTTGTATATTATTCCATTAAGCCTTTCCTATTCTAGACCTGATTCAGGCCTGTGTCTCTGAGAAATCCCAGCCACTATTCACTAACAGAAGTGGGATCCTCCATGAGAACTTCTGGAATGTGAGAAAAAAAGGAATAATTAGAAGGACTGAAACTTACTGATAATGTTGCAAAGATCCTGGGAAAAAAAAATTAACAAGGTTTTTAACAAACTGGTCCCAAGGAAAAAGGAAACTCATGGAAAATACTGTTTTTCTTGAATATTGCTGCATCATGGATTTTTGATATCTTTAAGAGTTTATAACAAATCAAGATGATAAAGCAAGCAATAAATTTTATAGACTGTAAGCTCAAAGATAACTGCATTCTTAGGAAAAGTTACTTTTGAAAAAATGCAGATTTCACCTCAGACTGCAGAAGGGAAGAGAATCCTTTACAGAATTCTTGACTGATCTCTAAATAATGATTCAGACACACTTCGTTGTATTCTGTTATCTGATATCACACAGTGGTTGAAATCAAAGACTGAAAACGTGGAAAAGTGATAGAAGATACAGACTAGCCTCCGTAAAGTTCTTTAGGCATGTTACGTGGAAAAAAAATCGGCTAGAATGAAAATGTTAGAGAGGAAACAACATCCAACTACAGTAAGCAGCCTGTCCTCTGGAAGAGGAACCTGGAAAGCTGGAAGACTTTGCAGAAGAGAATCTAGAACAAAAAAATGGCAGCATGCTCAAGTGTGAACAACATCCAGCACCTAAAAAATGCTGCAACAGCTGCAAAAAGATGCAAACATTTTGCAAGAATTTTCTATCAAGAGAAAAAGAAGTGAAAGAAAACAAGTAGCAATCAAGATAACCAGAAGCGATAGGAAGCCAGTGCAGAGAGCAATAGAGAAGAGCACTAGATAGATAAAAAGTTGAACCAAAGGAACAGGTTCTTTCACTAGTGATGGAATTCATGTAAATTATAAATTGAACATTGATAGTCAGGCAAACGTTGCATCTGAAAATGTAACTACTGAATAAGAAATAGAAAAAATTGAGAAGGCAAAAATGAGTTCATAGTATTGGACAAAAAAAAAATTAACTTCCCATTTGAGATTTTACATTCTTTAGTAGAAATTAAAGTTTGGAATTGGTTTGTTTCTTATAGTTACCAGGAACAAAGTTAAAATAAACTTCTTTTTTTCCCCCCTCCCGGCAGCAGTTTGCAGTGTGCGCATGGTAGAGGAACCCAGAAACATGAACAAATAAACTGGCATCAGTATGACTTTAGTAGCAGAAATAATGTGACTATTGAAGCTACGGAATGCCAGGTACTGCCCAGGGATTTCTTACCCCAGAGGCATTCCTCTGGTCATGAGGCAGAAGCTCAAAGCAAAATAAGTAAACATCCTTTTTCACTAGAAGTAATCATTAAAAACAGAAGAGGCTGTGGAATACTTAAGCCTATTAGTTATAGTAGATAAAGCAATGAAAGAAATTCTGACTGTGATGCTTGGGAGTAACAGAATACATGACATTTCTTACGATATATTCTTTGTGGTAGAAACAGATTGGAAACTCAAGATATCCACAGGAATACACTGTATTCCTCTGTAATACAGGGACCAGGAGGGTTTCCAGCTATCACTCTATGACTTGAGTGTAAACAGGGAAATAAAGACTGATAAGAGGCATCTGATAAGAGGTTGCTTTCAAAGGTATTTGACAATTGAAAATGATAGACTGTTATAATGTAAGTCATTTTCTTAGATTATCCAGTCTTAGAAATAATGAGGAATAAACTTGCAGAGACCACAGCAAAAGATGAGACATTGCAGAAAGTCATTAAGGCCATCCTAGTGAGATAGCCAGGGAACTGCATACTAAGCTATACAATTATCACTTCAGTTCAGAGATATATGTCATCAATGGCTTATTCCTTAAGGTAATAAAATAATGTTGGCACAGGTGTTATAGCATGACATTAGTATGCTTCAGGAAAGTATATCAAGGTCACATGGTATAAAAATGTGTAAAGAAAAGTCTGTAGGGATATAAAAACATAAAAAGGTATGAAACTTGTCAAAAATCTTAACCTGGACAAAAGGAAAAAATCTCCACAGTTCTGGACATGCAGAAGCCAAACTCTAAAATAGATACATTCTGGCAAAGATGATATTATAATGTTGTGTCATTTTGCTGAAATTATATTTTTAGAGAATCTAAGAACAAATGATGTCACAGCACAATAAATGTGTATTTGTCAAAATCTTGGCATTGATAGGTCTACTAATAGTTCATGGTAAATTGTTGGGATTTTAAACAAATAGTGGAGGATTTCAGAGTTAAATGAGAAACATACAGTACCAGATATCACCCACTGAACTATTTACTGGGAAGTGGAATAAAAGAGCAAATAAATTTTTGAAAGCTTAGCCTTTTACAAAGAATCCCAGCTTGGCTCTGCTGAATTTGAGAACAGTATGTAAAAACAGACAATCTCCAGCATAAATGTTAATTAACTGAAACAGTAACCAGAAATCCTTGTTTAAGCAAGACAACAAGAAGTATAATCTACCTTGATGAATTAAAAAAATCATAAAGATGCAAAGAATAATAAAATGACTGGGATTCCAGGATGCTAAAGCCTCAAATGGCATTTGCATGTGCAGCAGCATGTCATAGGCTCAGAGGGCTATCATTACTGAGGACATTGCTCCTGTCCCTGTGAAATACATGATTTCAAAAGACAATCTTTCAGGAATGAGCTGCCTTTTTCCCACTTCTATATCTTTAGTGAGGGATACAAAGGAAGAGCATGCAGCAGCAAAGTAAACGTACAGCGGAACATACGTAGAAACAGATCATTCTACCAACTCTCCCATGGAAAAAAGGAGCCTGCAGCTGTGGCAAGTAGTGGGCAGAAAGAAGTGCATCTGAGGAGATCTACTTCATTAGACAAGTTCTTGAAAGGTTCCTGAGCACTTTTAAGATGGTTAATATTGCTAAATGTGTGTTTTATTAGTATGAAATTGTAAGGTTAAATAATTTTCTGTCAATGTCAAGAATAGGCTCAGTGTCATTAAAAGTGAGCAAAGACTAGGCTCACAGGGTCTCAGGCCCAGGGGCTAACTGAGGTGGCCTCTGGCCTGACCTGCTGCTCACGGCAGGGTCAGCGCCGAGGTCCAACCAGGCTGCTCAGGGCTTTGTCCCATCAGGGCTGGAAGCCCCCGAGGAGGGAAGGAGCTGCCCGGCCTCCCTGGGCCACCTGCGCCCCTGCCTGGCCTCCTCCGGGGGGAAAAGGGCTCCCTACAGCCAGCCTGACTCTCTCTCGTCCCAGCCTCTGCTGGTGTCCCTCACCCTCCCGCCATGTGCCACAGAGAAGAGCCCAGCTCCGTCCCCCCAGTAACCCCTGGTAGGCGCTGGGGGCGGCTGTCAGGTGCCCCCAGAGCCGTCCCTGCTCCAGGCTGGATGAGCCCCAGCCCTCAGCCTCTCCACACAGCATTGGAGCAGTCTGGGAAGGTGGCAGTGTGTCATCCATACATTATGTGCATAAGTAATCCCATCAGCCACATTTTGAACTGAGGGTCCAGCTACCAGTTTGCTTTTTTAAGAAGCCTGAAACATCCCCATATTCCCCTTGTCAGAAAGTAAACACTGAAAGTTTCATGGAAAAAAGAAAATCCCAAAGGAGAAAGAAGCACAGAAAGCTGTTACTTTTTTCACAGTATTAATTGTGTGCATGTATACAGACTTTTATTTGAGGATTTGGAAGCACCTTACCGAAGATACCTATAAATAATCAGACCCTATCATTTCCCCTAACAACTATGATCTGCAGCACAGAGGAGTTCAAAGTCACAGCTGCAACACTCTGTGGCTCCCACAGTAAAGAGAACTGCTGTGAGATGATCTGAAAAGCTGGCTCAATGCTCTTCCACTGAGATCAGTAAAAAAATCAGCATGTGCTTCAGTGAAGAGTAGAAAATAGGCCAGAAGGAATAAATCTCCTGCATGATCAAGGCCAGCTAAGGTGATATCAGCATGGAAAAAAAAATCACCAAAGCAACAGCAATGAGCGTATGCAAAGCTAAAATAAAACCCACTCAACAGCCAAACAACAAAATCGTTGTAGATAAATGTGCTTGTGGCCGCACAACAGTATGGAAAGCTGTGCATTTCAGCATTTTCCAGTTTGAGCTGCTTCTGATGCTGATGCTGTTGTCATGTGATTGTGTGTGGTCACGTATAGCAAAGGTCTTTATAATGGTGCTGCCACCTAAAGTTGTAAAACAGAGAAAGGGAAATAGAGAGTAAAATGTCGATTTTGCATGTCCTTCTCAGCTGAAAAATTAATAAAATAGCTTTTCCATAAAAAAGTCCATGCTGATATGAATGCTGGTGGCAAATTCAGAGGGAGCTTGTAAAAGGATTATTTTCAGATTATCTTGAATTGCGCACAGCTTGTGTACTTGAGTGCAACAGAATTTTAGTTAGTGCGAAGTAAATTAGTGGGAACATGAGTTTACACCACCTTTAGGGGTTCTGCATGTGCACGACACTGAATAAGCACCTTCATATAGAGGTAGAGAAGTGTAGGCAGTTTTTATGGAGAGCAGCTAATTGTAAAATAATCTAGTTTGTATCAATTTATACATCACCTTTTGATTTGCCCCATGACCACAAGCCCATTTGTAAGGAGGTTCAAAATAGCAACAAACGGAGCGGCATAAAAGCCTGAATAGACACAAAAGATTGTTTTATGCTGCTGCTGCTGCTGCTGCTGCTGCTGTGACAGTGGTGCCTGTCAGCAAAGCACTGAAGGGTATTTTTAAAGGAACTTATACCTCAATAATGGCACCTATGAGTAAGTTTAGTGTCTCAGCCATCCTTGGCCAAGAGCATACATATTTCATTTAATAGTGCTAATGGAAGAGAAGCTACAGAGGGGGACAGCCTTCTCTCTTTACTTAGTTAATTTATTCCTGCTTGCTGTGACTTGTGACAGCCTTCTAATCAGGCTATTGCCAAAAATTTACACACCCTTTTAACAGAAAGGCTGCAAATAGCACTTTAGAGATCACTAGCGAGCTTCTGGCTGGTTTATGGGCATGTCACCTTGTGCAGCATTTCACTAATATTTATATGCATCACTATCCATCAACTTCACATCCCATGTCAGATGTCACTTATCTGATTTACATAAAATAGGATCACATTCTTATTTACTGCTTTGAATATATAGCAGAGTTCAGAAACTTCCCTGGACTGGCTCTCAGTTCCTTCTTTTGAGCAGTAAACAAAATCCACACTTAACCAAAGCTTAGATCACTTGCCTTCGGAGAGAATAAAATTACTTGTAGAAATTTTTCTCATTAGATTTCTCCAAAACTAATAAAGTCAAGAACTGACACATTTAGTACATGATTCACATTGTGCTTTGTTTTCCATTTTCCTTTGTCATCTGACCAGTGGAGAACATACAATTGTGCAGCAAGTCTGTTCATTTGTCCTTCTTAAAATACTTGTCTTGCTTTAAATTTCTTCCATTTTTTTAATTTAATATATTATTATGAAAAATGGGTTTATAACCATTACTATTTCCAAAACCTAAAATGCATTTATGTTTTTTATGCATTGTATCCATATAAAAATAATCAAGTGATAGTATATAAGTTGGAACCCCATAAATTCAAAGCTGTCATAACTAAAACCAGTTTAGAATTAACATATGAGTTACAGAATATGAAATCTCAACACTTCAATTAATATTCCAGAAATAACTGTATCCTTTAATAAAATAGGTGCCTTGCTTTGTTAAGCAATTCTAGCTCTGTCTCCAATTACATCTTTTTATCTTCTTTTGCTTACAGTTTCTACGTTATTGAAGATGACAGTTGTAAAACTATGTAAGCAATACCAAAACCAATATATAATACTTTACTGGTATTTTCCTGAGGACAGTTATTCTTAATAACATGTGCATCAACTATTCAATGGAAAATTGCAGTTGTCACAAGAATTTCATCCAGCTATAACCAAAACCAAATTGGTGATCTTAATGGTTTTGATATATTGTCTCATCTTTTCTGTTGTTTATTACATAGCACATCAACATAATGAAATATTGATTTGTCAAATAGTTATTTTGTGTTAATCCAGACACTATAGTCCCTTTATGTAGGAAAAAATCCACATTATACTAGACAGTGCTGCTTATGTAGTTGGAAAACACTATAAGTTTCTAGGATTTTAAAAGCCTTGTAAACCAGGACATGATGAGCTTTTGGTTGAATCATCTGGCAATGAAATCATTAAAGATTCATATCTTGTCATATTTTAAGTAATCATTGCTGATTGTTATGCATTCTGAAAAACATGCCAAGTAGCATGCGTTCAGGATGATTCATAGTGTCTCTCTGTCTCGCATACAAAAACACACATATCCACACAAATGCGCACATACATACAGCCAGACTCCTAAAAACATAAGTTTGACTATTTAATTTGATAAGTAAGCCAACAGCAGGAAAGGATTTCCAAGACTGAACTGCCAGGTTTAGCCTTTTGAGTACTGGATTTTTTTAGTTCTTTTCCTCTCTGGACTGACATGTTTAAACACAGAACCTAATTATAGATTATACCTGATTACTAACAATCTTCCTCTCTCCTTCTGGAGGGAGGGTGAGTCTTCCTATTTTTAGCTAAGAAAAAAATACTCTGTAAAAGCAAACACAAAATGCATATCATGCTTCTTTTTTGACTTGTGGCTGTATTTGCTACCACTTTCTTTGCAAAGTCCCTCTGGAAAAATAGAGATAGTATAGTTAATAGTAAGTTCAAAGAAGAATTCCTTAGAGACACCCTGTTAATAAAGCATTACACTTTGGGATCTGAATCACAGTGGCCTTTGCAGGGGAGACTCAGCAGTTAACATACAGGATAAGTCACTGGAATGGAAGTAGAAAGAATGACTTGTTCTTCCAAAATGCAGTTAAGGGCATCTCTGCACTGCAGCTGATATTCTACCCCAACCAGTTACAATGTTTTTACATGTGATCTAAACGCATTGTGTGAATAAAGGTTTGGACAACTGTTTATATTTGTACTGTAGCCCTATTGGCATTTTAATGTCTGCGTCATTCAAGCTGATTTTGTGTTTTTAAATCATTGCCTGAAAACCTGACAGAGTAAATTGCTTATGGAAAAATACATCTACTGCAGAAGAAAAGAAGATAAGACTGAAACAGCCTTGCCTGGATCTGAGTCTGCATATACCAAGTGATTTGGTATATCAAAACAGAGTAGGATACCAACTTCTTGAAGATTATTATTTCATTTCCCTGTCACTTTCCCTTAGATTTGGTTCTTTCTCGAGTGTATGTTTCTGATAAACCCTGGCCCCATTCTGCTCACGCATACACTGAAAATACCCTGTTACTTGGCTCTGTGGGGGTAGTAAAACAATACTGTGTTGTTCCAAGTTTTATCCACACTCTGCCTTGCATGGTATTTCCCTGTTTCCTGGTTGGGTCCTCCAGGAACCATTGCAATACAAATAACCTACAGCAGTAACCAAGCCCTAGGCTGATAAAACATTGCCAACTTCCTTCTGACACACCACCTATTATATACACCAGCAAAACCTGCACCTCCATCATCCCCTTACATTCTGCCCCACTGGGCAGCTGCCCCAGCTGGGCAGCCTCTCACACCTGCCCCAGTGCCGGTAACAGGATGCTTTTCTCCCCTTTCAGTATTGCTGCTGTTTACTCCTCCAGACTGCTAGCGATGGGCACTCATCTGCAACATTGAACAGCCCTTTATCTTTTCAAAACACTAAGATAATTCTCTGCCATAATTACTCTCTATGCATTACCTTTAAACAGACTTCTGCAATTTTACCTGCTAATGTGGACTAGGATAGAGGTAGAAATGCTGAAGTTGTCCCTGCCAACTATCTGCTGTGCGATTAAGTTTTAAATAGCAAAAATTTTTCCTGACGCATCTACATAATGAAACATTAAAATTCATGTAATAACAAATAATGTTACGCTACAGGAAGAATCAAGCTGTAGATGGAAAGATAAATGTAATTTCTTAAAGCTGCTCCATTTCACACAGTTTCTGCAATCAGACTTTCATTCCAGCTCTTCGGGGTGCTGAGCACCCTTAACTTTCACTGGGCATTCATTGAATATGACAGGATTAAGGTCTAAATGCTTTAAAAAGCTCCTGGTTCAGTTGCTCGGACAGGAATTAAAACTATTGCAGGCAATAGCAAAGTGGTAAATGGCGACTCAGCAGTGAATAAAATCAGTCTGTTGAGGTGGAGGGTGCAGTATGTGGCGGAGAAAAAGTCACGAGAAAGCATTACTGCTCTTGGGCAGATTAAACAGTTTACATCACAAAACCACATGCTGTTTCAGGAAAGTCTTGGTCTTCGTACAACAGAGTGCCGATTTACAGTCACAGCAACATTACAACGAGGAAACTGGGTGCTCTTTCTTTTTATCCAGTTGAAGAGTTTATTTCTTCAGCTGCGCAACAGAGGACGTCTCATACCGAGGGGCAACCCACCACCTTTTAATGTGCCTTAAAATACGCATGAGTGAATTTTAGATCCTGACAGCAATTGTGTTAAACAAAAAATCTTACAATTTGTAATGTATAAAATGGAGGAGGTTTCATTTCCATTCTCTCCTAGAAAAACGTAAATACTTTATTACCAGTTAAAGAAACACAGATCACATACAGGCAATCAAGTGATGAGAAGGATGGCAACTTTAATAGCTCCCTTCAAGCATTGCAAGTGTGGTTAGTTCCACAGAAAATCATTAATTACAACGCCATTTTCTACTCAGCATACAACAGCCAACTGTGGATCTACCAACAGGCAGGAATTTTATTCTCTTATTGCTCTGATCTCCTTTGCTTTTTATGTATCTAGAAAGCTATGTATATGCAGGGTTTGTATGCCACCAAATAGTGGAAGCAATTTGCAATAACAACAAATCAGCTCTCCCTGATTTGACTGCTCTTGCTTTGTTTTCTCCATTTTGGGGGGGCAAAAAGCAGAACAGAGAGAAGATAATAGTCACATTAATAAAAGAAGTGTGCCTCACTGGTCAGGGTTGCCTGTATATGTGTACGTGAACGCTTAAACAGAAGAACATGGCTCCGCTATTGAGTTGTAGCAAGCAGAAAAACAATTAAACAACTGCCAAGCTTTCACTGTAGACCATTAAAACTGGCAAAAGAACAAAAAGGAAGACTACCTCGTGAAGTGGCTATGAGAGAAGAGGGGGTGGTTTTCTGAGGGGGAAATGGTTTACATGTGAGTTACACTGTAACAGTAGAGAATAAAAGACAGACCCATCTTGTATTTCTCATTCCCAATACTCAACTGCCTGTCTGCTTAAATCTTTGTATAGGTAATGAGTAATAATCATTACTCTGTCATAAGCTCATACCTCCCTCCCATGAGGTTAAAACCTAACTATAAAGCTCTTTAAAGAGATAAAAGTTTGAAAAAAGAACATAACATCACTTTTGATTTTCCAAGCTAGCCTTTGAGCATCCTAAGCAAATTCTAAAGGCCTGTATATAAATATTTGTATGTGATGGATTTGTAGAGATATACTGATATCAAATCTGGAAACATATACATCCAAATACTTGCTATAGATATGAAAGGAACAGTAAAGTAAATGCATTATACCTCAAAGAAGTTTGTCAGGGACAAATATAAGGAGTGTGACCATTTTTAATATGATATGGAAAACATGTAAGAAGCTTCAAAATAAACAGTAGAATATTCCTCTTTAGAATAGTCATGTAGAATGAGTAGAATATTCATTTTGTGAATGTGGGCACATCTGTATATTTACCTATCATTTAACATTTACCTTTCACGGTAAACAAAAAAGTTAATGTATTTGTTATTTTTATATTCAGCCTGAAATCTACAAAACTTCTGAGAAAAGAATAACTTCCTGAGTAACTTAGGGTTTACATAAAAAAAGTGCATTCTGGTAAATAGTACCGTGTAATACATATTTTAATTGTCTTTCACATAAATTTCAAATAACACACTATATGTGACCAGTCCAATCAGAGTTCAATGCCAGCAGGTGAATGATCTGAGGAACTTGAAGGACAGATGGAGTCTCCCAACTCTGTGCAAAGAATGGGCCTGCTACAACAAGTATCTTCATATTGGCAGAGAAAGCCTCGCTCAGTCCTTGCCAAGATACTGATTCTTGCAGCACGACATATAAGGTACCCTGTGTGTACATGTACACTGACATACCAATGGATGAAATTTGAAAATTGACTGATGCATTTGGAAATTGCCTCTGTTTGGCATTTGCAAAGAGACTGGGCTCCTGTATGCCTCGTGGGTCACTCTGACTACACACTGCAGCTTCGACATGCCAGCAGGGGCGGCGCGAGGTCACTCCTTTGGCAAAGATTTTGTAGAGCTGCTCCACACACAGGCAGCTCACCTGACTCTTAATAGCTCTGCTGCAGCACAGCCCCGTGCCCTTGGAGCAGCCTGCTGGGAAGGAGCTAGGGGAAGAGCTGAGAAGCCTCGCTGGGGTTTCCTGGCCTTCATTCAGCAGCTGTGCTTGAGCCCAGGCCCTCCTGCACCCCCGGCTTGACCTGCGCCACAGACATGCTTGCTCCCAGCCATGTACCTTGCTGACCCAGACCCACCAACTTGGCTCCTTGGCCTGACATCAGACCCACCTTGGTGCTGGGGCTGGTGTGGTGCCCACAGGCTCATCAGCTGCTTATGGTCACCATCCCTGGCCCTGCTCTGCTCTCCTCATTCAGGGGCTGTGGACCTGTGCCCTCCTCGGGAAGGCCCTGCTGCTTCCTTACAAGAAGGCCCCGTGCACCTAGTGTGGAGCCAAACACACACTAGCTCTACGGCCCATTCAGACAGGGGACAAGACCTGAGCTTTCCAAATTATGCTTTCAACCACCACTGTCCGGAGCTCAGGGATAAAGGAATAGTGAGCAGACGTAAGAGGAGCAAATGGCCTGGTCGAGAGTTTCCACCAAGTCCCTTGGGTCTAGATGAACCGGTAAGCACAGACTGAGCTCACTGATACAGGCAGCAGGAATGAACACAAAGAAAAAAGCTCTAATTTCCATTTTCTAAATTATTAGTGGTCAGAAGATACCTTATAAACATCCAGGGAAATAACAGTTAATGTATTATCCAGCAGCCCTTATGCAAGTGATTTTCTTCAAAAGTAGCTTGAATCTCAGTCTATGAAATGAATGTAAAACTCCAAATGTGAATGGAAATGTTAAAAGGTTGTTAATGGTTAACTTTTAATTTGTAAGCCTGAAGAATCTAATAATGGTTGGCTTTTACTTTGGAAACAACTCCTGAAGATATTCTAACCTTGTAAAATGGAAGCATCACCAAAATCCAAATAAAAGATGCATTGAATAAATCAAAACGTAATTTCTAATATCTTCTAAAAAACAATAGCGGCCAGCATTTATCTCCTCCACCAAGGAAAGGGTTATATCAGACAACTAATGTAAAAGAGAAGATACTGCACTATAAATACTAAGAGATGTCATAACAACATGAACTGTTACAAAATGTCTTCCACCAAGTTAAAACAACATGAAAAAAGAAGCAGGTATCACTGTAACCTGTAGGCTACAGATATAAAACACAGGGTACTGAAAAAATTAACAAAGTAAGCTTTTCTCAAAGAAATGTTTCACCATGGTTGACTGTTTAGGACTATACTACTAAATGCCAATGTTTATATACTTATGAATGTTATGTTTCCTAAGATGCCAGGCTGTATTTTGATTCTTTCTACATCACTAAAAGTCATAAAAGCTCAAGAACAGAATCAAGGACTCCTTCAAGTCATTTCCACCGTGGGAGTGGAGGGTGAAATCCAGATCTTAGGGAGATCAATAAGGCTTTTGCTTTTGACCTCACTAAGGTCAGAATTTTGCCTCAGGCATCCACAACCCAAAGAAATCCTGTAGAAGAATCAAGGGCAACAAAGACAGACGAAGTCAAAGAGTATATGAGGTGGAACTTTTGTTCCTGGCTATAGTGCATTATTACAGTAAGTAATAATATAATGAATTGCATATAATAGATTATTTCAGAGAAAAAAAAATAATGCTACCAGCCTGTAGATGATTATTAAGATAGCAGGGAAGAAAACAACATTTACTAGTACTGTTGACAAGCTCTAAGCGTACCACTTAAAATGCCAGGTTCTTTCAAAGCTGCCTGTGTATCACTGACATAAGTGATTTTAGCACTGTTAATGAATGACTCATGGATGTTTATTGTACAGAAAGAACACAAAATATGGCACTGACATGTGCAAGTAAAATAGTTTACAAACATATATTAATTTCCTACTTTACTATCCTGAAGAATATTGTTAATCATGGACTTGCTTTGTAGAAGTGCAATTTTGATTTTAGAAGAGACATGTGAGAGTATGATTTAAAATTCTCATTTGGACTTTTCTGAGACATTATTAGTGAAGTACTAGCAAGATGTACTAATGCAAAAAGTGCACGTATATACTTGGTACTGCTTTTTGGAGCATTCAAAGGTCTGATTGTTATTGAAATGTTAATGCTTTGGTCAGTAATCCCCAAAGCAGTATATGATTCACTTCCAAGCCCTTCTATACATGCACAAATGCTGCAACTGACAGCCATTAAGAACAGCCACAGCCACAGTATCTTTAAATATTAGGAAGTGGTAATCTTTCCTCTCTTCTGCTGTTCTGATATTGAGAATATACTGCACCTTTAAAAGGAAAAGGTGAGAACTGAAGTGAGCATGTTCAGTAGTAATTGTGAATGACAGGAATTGACAGCTTCTTTTCTGAAAAGAATTACAGCTCCTGAGAGCTCCTAGGAGAGAACAGAAGATGTACTGATGTTGTGGGGCGGGGGGAGGGGAACAATGTAGTAGTATTTTGTAACCCTGTAGGGCAAATTTAATGCCTTTTCATGTTTTTAGAAGCTTCTGAGAGAAAGGAGAAACAAAGGGTTTTTTAGAAAAACTGTTTACTCAAAAGAGTGAAAAAAATACACAAAATGAACAAGTGCACAGGGAAATTTTCTTGTTTCTAAAATCTTTTTGTGATGATCATTAACTTTTTGAGATTTTTTTACCTTCCAACAACTATCAAGTTTTAAAAGTCTGAGCAAAACCAGCCTGTGTGATTTTGTCAAGGAGACAAGGTAGATACACATTTTTAATTGTATTTAAATAGTTGAAGCATTCTTTTAAGGCCTGTAGTGCCAAACTGGCCTGGCCAGAGTTGAAATTTGTCAGTGTCCAACAATGCATTCACTTTGTGATTATAATAAAATGTAAAATAAATATTATACCAGTAGCTCAATTCAGAGATGTTGCAAGAGAGGCAAAAAGGGGCACCAATAGGACATGTGCCCAAGTCCCAGTTGTGGTAGCTCCTTTGCTTCTCTCCCAGATGAGAAGTTGAAGGTTTGTAGCAGCAGGTACAGGAAGCAGCTGGATGCGGTGAGAGCTCCTGCACTACAGCTGCCTGGTGACACTGGCAGGTGGGAAGGGGCAGGCAGTACCCATCAAAGTGGGGATGGGAGCCAGGCCATGTATGTGCCTGGCATGCCATTAGATAGGCTCTCACTCTATCCACCGAATACAGGACAAAAGGAAATGTCCTTTCTGTTATGAAGTAAACTAAACATATTAATCTGAATAGTCACAAATCTAAATAGGAAGGAAATGAGAAGTTCCCAATTTTTGTACCATATCAGCATGGTAGAGTGTGTCAGTTGTAAATATATCATACGGCGTTGTAATTAGATGTAAATTAAAAAGCAGTTATCAGTAAAACTCTATTGCTTTCTTTCTTTGACTTGGTGTCCTAAATTTCACTTCATAAATTCTTCACCTTCCTTAGACTAGGCACTGGGATTGCTTTCCACTGTTACCCCATAACTTGTCATACTGCAAATCATACTGTGGAGTGAATAAGGTTCAAAGAACCAAAGTGACTCTGCAGGATTTCTGACCTTTTCTGTCCAGAGTACTCTGAAACAGTCCTGTTCAAAAGAAGTGCCTAAGGAAGGCTGGCCACAGATACAGATGGAATGGCTCACAGGCTGGGACCAGAAGTAGATGGCAATGTGGAAAATGACAAATAGAGGCCTCTTACTGGGTTCATTTATAATTCACTTTCTTGCTCAGAACCAATGAAAATAATTTTTGTGAACTTAAAAGTCCACTGAGACTGCTTTATTAGATTATACAGCTGTAATCAAATCACTCCTGGCAAGTATAAGATCACTTTGATATGATTCTGTGATGATAATTTGATAAGCTTTTTGATCCTTTCCAAAACAGAAGTGATTAGGGTGATAGCAGTTTATATCCAGCACAAGAGAAGCATGACTCTTTGAAGGAATGTCTGTCTATGTACATGCAGAGAAAAATCTGATAGATTTTTCTCAGTTCAGAAGGCCTTAGAAAATCAGAGAACTCTTTCTTTCATTTGCTTGGAATTATTGCAGGAGCCACTAGTATAGTAAGATGCTTTTCAGTCTGCTTTTCAAAGGATGCAAGGCTTGTAATTACTAAAATAATATTTGAAACCCATGCCAAAAAGGGTATGAGTTGACCTTGTTTGCATTAGAACTGGAAAAGTAACACAAGGAGAGAAGGCATTGTTGTACATAAATATGAAGCACCATCTTATAAATATTGTGGGATGCAATATACAAAGCAATGTCTACACATTATGAAATGATATGGATTTTATATTATTCTAGTGATCCTAACCGGAAGACTACTATACATTGAGGACTTAGTGATCCAAATAACAGTTGACCTGAGGACGCACAGGTCTGTGCTGTGCCGCACATATCCCTTGGCCACAAGATAAACTTATCTGGCTAATCCTAACAGAGAAGCCTGTAGGCAGCTCTCGCCTGGTACCGGCAATTATATCACTTGTGTCTTGTGTCTCTATCAGAAAGTGAAGCAGCATGTTCTCATGTAGACCTCCTTCTTCTTGATAGTAGGAATGATGAATAGAATTGTTTTCGTCTAAGAAAATCCTGTAAGAGCTCTACAGACCAAAATGCTGGGGAGCTTCTCCAAGGGCAGGATTTGTGCAGTGTGGCACGTCCTGACTTAGAGTTCTGTCCTTTGCTGTATCACCTCAGGGTTCCCAGCATCAGAAGGGACACAAGATTTAATGCCAATCTTTTATTCTGCTCCTACGTTTGAATATTCTAATTAAACATCACATTATACTTAAAAATTCAAATGGGCATTCTTTCTCACCGAGACACAGAAAAAAACAGCACCTCCCTGGTGCACAATAAATACTTCTTGGAAGAGCTGGTGGACAGAATGAGGCTCTAATATTCCCTACTGGGTTAATGTAAACATAAGAATGGAAATTGGTATAGGAGCTGTAATTTATGAGGAAAAAGCACAAGTAATGCTATAGTTTCTATGAGAAATTGATAAAATACTAAAAACTAGTTACAGAAAAACAATGCTAAGAAATAACCAGACATGAACTGCTTTCAGTGTAGCATAGAGGATGCCCATGCTTTCCCATAGTTTGGAGATACTTCAATCTTTCAGTCCATTTAGAGGGGAAGAGTTGCTCAAATGGTTAGACACCTGATTTGACAGAGCTGAAGATCTTCATGCCATCCTAATGTGCAAGTCCCACCGCCTGTCACTCTCCTAGCTCAGGGTCAGACTCGAGGTTATCATCACATTGGCCCTAACTGGCTAGAACCTTTCACTAACCCTGTTCTTAAATTCTCCAGTTCTTAAGCCCTGTTCTGTAAAGCAATGCCTATCCCAGAGGGCTTCCATTTTTTTCTGATGTTACAAAGATGCTGAAAAACCTGGTTACCTGCAGCTAATCTGGACTCCCAGGAAAACGTCTTCCGAGTTTCCTAAGCCTCAACCAACCAGCTATCCCATAGCCAGAACGCTTCCCTTTGTAACACCCTGCAGAAAGGTTGCAGTTGTTGCCCTCAGCCTGTGAAGTGAAATGGGCTAGTATCTGGGGCTATAAACTCCTTTGTAAGCTCCAGTAAGGAGGGCCACGGAGCAGCAGATTTGACTCACTCTGAGTCCATCTCCTTTTCTCCCCCATCTGGAGGGAGAAATAGGTCATTAGCCAAATCTACTGCCTTGCCACCAGGCCAAAGGAGCAGCTATCTTAATATGAAAATTAAATTCATTTATTCAGCAACCATTATCCAGTGTGTCCTAGTGATCACAAATAATTTATGAGTACTTCAGGGTTTGTTTTTTTGTGTATTCATTTGTACGTTATAGAAGCATTGGAAAATTACTAGTACTAACCAGGCAAAGACTAAGGCCTCTGCTTTGCTGCCAGAAACCAAGAGCATGTAAGCCATAGCATGACTTGAAGCTATGACTGGATGTTACCAGTTTGAGAAGCCAAGGGAAAAAATGTGAACCCTGCGTTTTCAACTCAACAGGAAGATAGGGAAGGGCAGCACTGCTAAGTTACCAACAACATTATTGGAAATATTCATTATGAAGGCAGCCTACCCTGCTCAGTTTGGTCATTTGATAGGTAAAAGAGAGAAAATATTAATGTATTTTGCTTTTTTTTTACAGGGAGTGAGGTTTTGATTTTTATACTTCTCTGCTGTTACCACACATCGACCTCATACACTGATTTTAAAAAATGAGTTTCTTAAATGTATCCTAAAAAAAAAAAAAATCACCACAAAAGGCCCCTAGAGTGTGGCAGGACCTTCACAGGCCCATAGCGGGGGAAGTTTTGGCAAGAGCCGCTGAGCGGGCCGCAGGCCGGGCCGCTGTGCAATGCGGAAAGCATCCGAAACGCTTTGTCCTAGCTGCAGAGGGAGGGACACGCACTTTCTCTCCCGGTGACGCAGCAGCAGCACTAGCCCTCGCCCCCCTCGGACGGGGCCCCTTCCCTCAGAGGACAGCACGTCTGCCCCAGCCAGCCACCCCGAAACGCGGCTCAGAGGTTTCGCCCCTGCTCTCGGCCTGCCCTTACCGCCGCGGCGCTCTGGGCCCCAACATGTCCCAACGGGCCCCCGGGCCCCAACGGCCGGCGCCGAGGGCCGGCTGGGCCGCCCGGGCCGCCCCTCCCCTCCCCTCCCCTCCCCTCCCCTCCCCGCCGCCAGGGGCACCGCCTCCCGCGGGCGGGCCCCCGCAGCCCCGCCCGCCGCACATGCGCAGACAGGCCCTCGCCCCTCTTCCCCCCTCTCTTGGTGTGGCTCCCGGCGTGCTAGCGCGCATGCGCCGCGGCCAGAGCCTGCCCGGTGACGGAGGGGAAGTGGAGGCACGAGGGCTCACGCCTCGGGCGGCCGAGGACGTCACCAGGGCGCGCTCTCGCGAGGTTTGGTGCCGCGCAGCGGCTCCGCGAGCGCGGCCGGCGGCGCGGGCCGGCGGCAGGGGGCGCTGCGGCTCCGCGCCGCCCCCCGGCCGCGCCCGCCCCGCCCCGCCCCGGCCGGCCGGCCGGCCGGCGCGGCCCCGCCCCCGGTATGTGCCGCCGTCGCCGCCTTCCCCTGCGCCGTCCTCGGGACGAGGGACGCTCGAGCGGCTCGGCGGCCGGGGGCCGGTAGCGGCCGGCGCCTGCGTGTCGCCATGAACCTGCACCAGGTGTTGACGGGGGCCGTGAACCCCGGCGACAACTGCTTCTCCGTGGGGAGCCTCCGCGATCAGCCCTTCACGGTGAGTCGCGCCGCGCCGCGCCTCCCCGCGGGGCCGGCACCGCGTGCCCGCCGCCGCCCGCCGCGCCGGAACGGGCCGGAACGGGCCTCGCCGCGCTCCCGCGGCCTGCGCTCGCTGCGGAGCCGGCGCCGAAACCGGCTGCGTCAGGCGCGGCGGCGGCGGCGCTCCGCTGGCGCGTGACCCTGCCGGGCGGGGTGGCCGGTCCCCGAGAGCGTTATCGGCCCTTAACGGCGGAGCCCGCGGGGGCGGGCGGCGCCGTCCCGCCGTTGGGGCCCTCGGCGGAGGCCTGCGGTACACCTGCTCGGGGGCCCGCGAAACTTTCCCGTAGCGACGGTGACTGCGGAGCCCTGTGATGCGAGCGGCGTGTGGGGTGGGCGGGGTGTGCTTTTAATTGGGCAAAAAATAAAATGGATGTGGCTTTATTATGCTGCTTGGCAAAGGTAGGGCCACACATGTGTTCGTCCAGAGGTTCGCTGATGCGGGAATATGGTGGCTTTGGGAACGCATGTGAAGGATTACATAAACATCAGCTTCTACGTGCGACTTTCTGTGCAAAGGAATTTTAGCACTTGCTTTCAGTTAGGTATATAATTAAAATACTTACCGGTCTTAGTTGAAGAAGATCTTGTAATGCTGTGGCCCAACGTTAAGGTTTTAAAACCGTCTTTGAGCTCCTTATCAGCGTTTATAATTCTAGTGAAAATAAACACTTGCAGCACTTAATATAGACAAAAGCTTTTTTTTTTTTTTTTAAGCATTTACTTTTCTCCCTTTCGCTTTTGTTAAGTAGATTGTTGTTGTGTTTTCCTTCCCACTCTCCCTTGAAAATATGCCGGTTTAGCCTTCCTTTTTAGGCTGAAGAGGAATGAAATAAAACTAAGCTAAGTCTCTTAGTGCACCGCATTTAAGTATTTTTAACCTTACTTCTTCTGGCCAGCTCTAATTACTGCTTACAGCATAATGCAGTTTTTGATAGGAGAATGATAAACAGTAATGCAAGAATGAGGAAACTTTAATTTTTGTGTCCTTTCTTATCTATGTAATTAAGTTCAACTGGCTTCTTCCAGCTTCGGTTTGTAGTAGCAGTGCAGTACTAGGGCTGGAAAGTCTGGGGTATGATCAGCATTCCAGATTGAAACATCTTGGAAGTACTTCTGCTGAGTCCATCTGGGATTACTTAGTTCTACTTCTAGTGAGACCATTGGACTTCTTTGGACCTTCTGCTACTGTGTTAGATTGGTTTTGCGTCAGCATGTTCGTCTATCTCCTTGAAGGAGATCTGCGTATTTCCAAAAAACCTAATCCTGTAGGTAATTTCATGTTGGAAGGGGTTTTTTTCTTTAACTGAAGCAATTGTGACTTCAAATTCGAACTGTGTCAAATTTCACATATCCAGAAACATTAAAGACCCCCGAGTGGTGGGAAACTATTTGGCAAGAGACGATGAAGTTTGCTTTACAGTAAGGTGCTGGTAAGTCCTCGAAGTATGTTCTCTTAAGTTTCCAGTTTTGACACCTTTTTTTGAGGAAAAGAGGTCAAGTTATTGATGTCATTGAGGAGCTCTCTCTGCCTTTTATAACCTAACTTACTAGAAGTGTTAGAAATCGGTAATGCATGAGAAGAATGAGAATGACCCTTTGGGGAGAAAGGAGTGATCCAAAAATAGAGTTTTCAGTAACTGTTTCTATGGACTCTTTTTTACAAGAGTTATTCTGACATAAGTATAGTAACAATGTTTTCAATAGACACACTCATTTTGATTTGTTTTTGTCCGTCCCCTCCCACCCCAAAGGTTACTAATGCATTTATTTTCTTAAGAAATGTCCTCGATTGCTTGTTTTATTTTGTAGTTGTTCATTTTATAAAGCTATGTGAAGTTCACCAGATGGCTTCAAAAGACTAATAAGTGAAAGGTACAGAAACTAGTGTTTATCTTTTTGGAAAAACATGGTGGACTTAAACCTTTAGAAAATCCAACAAGAAAAATTGACAGGTCTGTTCCTAGATCTGAAGTTATGATGTATGCGTTAATAAGTATAAATACCATTGAATGATCTCTTGGAAGTAGAAAAAGACATGTTCAACTTGCAAGTTGTAGTGAAGTATATGGACGTGTACAAGTTTTTAGAATCTCATTTGAAACAAAATGGAAGTAGTTTATAAATGACTTCTTACATCTTAATTTTAGATTCTTTCTTAGCATAAAGAGAGCAAGGTATATGTTGTTTATGTCTGTGTATGTATTTTATTTAGAGAGCTTATGGAAATATTACATTGTAAAGGCCTGCCCCCCTTTGCTGGGAATTAATCTTGGCTTATTGTATTTAGTGACATAGAGAAGAGCAGAGAGTGAGAAAGTTTAACCCTCCCTCTCAGCATTATTTTGGAGAATCTCACTCCCTCAACTATGGATTTCCTATGCCAGTCTTGGCAAACTTATATGCCTCTAGTTTTCATGGTTAAGAACTCACAGGAGTTAACATTTCAGGATTACTTGCTGTACAGCTGGGGAAAGCTCTCTTTGCCTGACAAAAGAACTTGGTCTGTAATACCTTGATTGCAGATATAGTGTGGTCCAAAACACTGTCTGCTGTGCTATACTGAATATTTAAGGTAAAAAGTTTTCAAATATTCCAACTTTTTTTAAGTTTAAAAAGAACAGATTCTTCTCCAAAACTCTGAAAATTGAAAGCAAAACCAGTAAAAAGTGTCTGCACTCACTGAATTTCATGTAGCTTTTTGGATATGTATGTGTACAGTTAGATCAGGCCTGCTTTAAGACTGTATTTGAGGTATTTATCCTTATGGTGTGCAAGTGGCAGAGGATCTGGCTTTCTTTTTTAGGATGTGAAGTGTCAAGAAGAGTTTGAGCTTCCTTAGGGAGAAACACTGATAAAGAGATTTTGCACATCATTTATTTATATATAGCAAGCGTAAGGCTTATAAGCTTCAAGATACTGCAGTACGCATCCCTGTTTTTAAATATCTGTTGAGAGCAAGTGGTAATAAAATATGGTACATTAAATGAATTTGAAGAACTTGTCCGTAAATCTCCAAGTAAATTTTTTGTTTGTGCAAGCTGAATTTGCAAAGCTATGTGTTGAGCACAAATATATGAGAACAGAATACAAGTCAGTAACCTATCCTGTTTAAGTATGATTTTCATGTGCCAATACTTTACTTCCTTCAATTTGAAGGGCTGGGCTGTATGTCTTTTATAAAAAAAATTCAGTGTTGTCTGAATTAAGTGCTACATAACTACAAAAATCCTGAAGATAAAGTCAGAATTTGACTGTTTGCTCTGTATGTGCTTCTCCAGAAATTGTTTTATTTTCAACATACTTGTCTACAGTGGAATATATCCTTTGCTTTCTTAGTCTTTTCAAATCTGAAGTACTTGAGCATAAAAACGCTCTGTTAATAAGTTTATAGAGTTTCTCACATATATAGGATACTGCTATAGTAGTTATTACTGGAGTTGTATGTAAGTTATTAGGTAATCAGCACTGATACCACTCCTACTGTTGAATGACTTTGTGCATGTTTCCTTATTCAGTTCTGCTTCAGTTGTTATTCCCCCCTTCCCCCCCTCCTCCTCCCACCTTGCACCCGTGAGAAGAAGAAACAAAAATCCCTATAAGCAACGGGGACTTTACAAGCAGAAGTCCTGGGACTGGTATTGGAAGTTGCAAAAGAACAGTTCTCTGCAGGGATGAGAATTTGCCAAAGAAAGATTAACTGTGACTTTGTTCAACGTTTCCAGAATTTTTTTTTTTGTCAGATTTCCCCTCTGTATGTGTGTTAAATTCATCCTGAACCTGAAACTTGTTTAGTAGGTTTAACAGAATTATGAACTTTAAATGTTAAGTTAAAAAGCACTAGAAAAATATGTTTTTGAGTAGTTTGATCAAGACCACACACTGTATTTTCCAAAGCTACTGGATTGCAATATAAAATACAGGTTCCTAGCATTATAAAATTGTTTGATAAATGAAAGCAAATTCTGTGGCATGGTAAAAATTTACTTTTCTGTGTAGAATATACTTAAGTTTATTTGTATCTGGAAATCCATGTGCATCTATTGTCAAAAAAATGAAATGACTAGTCATAAGAATCCCTCAAGAGGTTAGACTCCGTTTGTACCTACTTCTTGATCGTAATTTAGAAAAGGGAGGGAGTCCTTTCTAATACTTTTTTTTTCTTTTCCAGTGAGCAGTTCACTGCTTAAGTTCTGAATGGGTTATTTTTTAACTGAACTAAACTAAAAGGTCCAAACTGAATAAAATTCCTTGAAACAGCGCTGCTTTTTTCACTGAAGTGTAAATGAGCCCTGATTCAAAGTGCATAGCCAATCAATCCTCACTTGGTGATTTATCTTCTGTTAAAATACTCTTGATAAAATTAGAAAGTGTCTTTTCAAGGATAGTGAGAGTCTTTCTTAAAAGAAATTTACTTAACAGTCTTACTTCAATGAAAAAATGAAGAAAGCAAAAGAAACAGGTGCCTGATGTCATTAACAAAGATCAGTTTGTTTGGGTTTTTTTTAGTAAAAAGTTTTTGTTCCTACTCTAGGATGCTCCTTACTTTTTTTTTTGTGCTTCTTCTGGGAATCTCTCTTTCTCATATTCTCTTTTTTTGTTCTCGTTCTTTTTTTACCTGAGAATTTGATCTTCTCTAAGGTATAAATGGCTATAAAGGCAGTAAAAATACCTACTGAATATCCCTACTTTCAAACATATCATAGAAATATTATTCAGCTATTATAGGATTTCAATAAAATCTTTTTAGTCTGGCAATTTGGTTGTTAGCTCAGGCATCCAGACCTTTGGGACTTGCAGCATAATTTCAAGGGACATAAATACCCTTGGATGCCCATCAGTGGTAAAAATGGCCCAAGTGTGGCTTGAGAATTACCTCTGCAGTTGCCGAATAGTCTGCAAAAGGTAGTGGGGGCTGTTGTATTGGTAGGCTTCCAGTATGCCACAGGTAGAGACAGCATTTCAAAAGAAGTTACTGTAAACTGTTAAATACCATCCCCTGGTCCCCTTCAGCTGCGTTGTTCTGTATCTTCTTGGACAGCACAGAGTTTTGTATCTTTCTAGTCTGCGTTCATCGAACCGTATATGTTTGCATGTATTATGTTTGTATTACTACCTAATTACACGTGCATGTGCACACATAGTACTATATTCAACTGCAGATAGTATCTGAAATAGGCAGGCAATTATGGTATGTGTATTGGTTCCTTTCGTATAACAGATGTAGGATGAATAAAGTTTGTGCAGGTCTTGTAAGATACACCTCAACCTTTAAGTAGCAATTTCTGTAGAAAAGACTTTGTATGTCTAGATATAGAAGAAATACAGACAGGGTGGGGTATAAAGCTAATGGCTTTAGAAGGAGCCATGCTATATGAGAGGTCAAGAGTCTTGCTCCTTTGCTTTTCTTCTGTTGAGACTCAGGTCTTGTTTGCCGGTACCAGACTGTTTTTAAGGAGTTAACTTGCATCAGGTTTTCACTCCAGGAAGAAATGAGAATAGTTCAAATAGATGTCTGTGATATCTTCCTTTAATAAGCTTTTAATGATCAGTTATCATCAAAATATAAGTTAACCTTCTCTAAAGAAATATAGTTCTAGAAATACAAGCTGACATCTGATTAAAAGAATGGATAGAAATTGTGTGAGAACCTAATATTGCATGCAAAATATCATTTATTTTTACAGGCCCAAAACATCTTTCACTTCCTAATTTCAGGCTTGCTTTGCTTTGTCACCACCTAGTGAAATCCATCTTCCTGCAGCTTGAACTAGTTCTACCTTGTTTATTTGTGTAACAAAAGAACAAAGCATTGTTTAATAAACATTCCAAGAACATGATAATGTCAACATTATCGCTTGTGTCATTGTGTAGAGACAACTTTTTTTGTAAATATCCTAGGACGTTCTTAAGGTGAAAGACTTCTCTGACTTGCCATAATCAGACTTCAAGGTTCTGCTTGCTCTAAAAAGGCATCTTGGTATTTTTATTTATTTTTTATTTATTATGTATTTAGGAATCCTTTTTTAGTAGTACTATATGGCAACATTTCCCTTCTGCCTTCCCTCCCCACAAAAGACTGAGGTGATGTAGACAAGAGTATATGCTTATACCCTGAACTTGCTTCTTGCCTTACAAATGGTAGGACACTTGAAATACTTTTCTTAGTTTCTGTGGCTATAAGAGTACAAGCTCAGGAGTACCTGCCATCTCAAAAATGAACAAGATGTGAACTGTGGTAGACAACCCTTGTGCAAAAAAGCAGATCAAGTTGACTAGTTAGTGGAACTGATTTTTGTTATACCCGAGACCATTAGGGTACAAAAAGTACTCCTTACTTCTGAGTACTGTCTTCCATTATACTATGCTAAAATACTTCACAGAGTTTTCTGAAATGCAAATGTTGTCCAGAAGTCCAATATTAGTCTAGCAGTTAATTTTGTGTTCTCATGTTAGAGAAGTGGATTTTTTAAACTATACTACTGCTTGGAAACTACATTCAGAGTTGGAGTCTGGGTTCCGATGAATGTGTATGAGGATGTAATACTCTACACAGAGAAGATCTAAAGAAAAAATTACAGGGGGGATAGGAAAGAACTGAAGGAAGAACAACATCAAGCTCTCAGAAGATTAGGTTTTTTTGGTATATAATTGCTGCAAAGCATAATGAATGAGGGATTTTCTTAGGTCCAGGGGAGCTGTCAAGCTTCCCTCCTATTGGGTCTGATCAGTGTGAGGTATAATGCAATTGGGATGGTAGGCAACAGTAGCAAATGGAGCCTTGCTTTCATATGCAGCTTCATTTGGCAAACAGCTTGGTTATGCTCTATTTTGCTACCTTTTTTTTCATATGTGTTTTAACTCCCTTCACTTCTGCATCCCTTGCTTGTTGTCTTTGAAACTATTGTTCTCCTGCAGGCAAACATTGACTAAACTTCAAAAACAACCTTCAAGCCACTTTCCTTCTGCTTGGCTGTAGTTATGCTACGAAGCTCTTTGAAAATGTTTTTTTACTGATTAAAATACCTGCCTCTTTGGGGAAAGATCAACTCTATAGGCTTAAGAGCTACTCAGTGATTCTGCAACTTGCTGGGGATTAGAAACTCAATATGACCAAATGTGGTCTAATACATCTAAATAGACTGATATCGGAAGTGGTTCTTTGTTTCCAAATCTCAATTTTTTTTTTGTCAGTATGCGGACAACTTGTGGACTGTAAGGGTAGAACAATCATCTCTTTTTTCATGGAGTGAGTGTTTTTTTTTTTTTTTTTTAAGACATTCTCCCTCCTCCTACATTCTTCTGAGTGTACATATAATTAATTGTTAGACTTGGGAGTTGTTGGTATGAGATGATGTTCCCCAACTTTTCTTTGAATGATCACCTCTGGTGTGACTAACTCTTTTCAACACACAGCATATGACGTAGGGCAAGAAATGGGGATTAAGCATAAGATGGGTATGGGTGTGTGTGTGTTGGTTTTTTTTTGTGTTTTTTTTTTTTTCTTTAAACAGATTATAGCAAAAGAGAAGAAGAACTATAGCTCTCAGAGAAAAGTTTGTTAGTAAAGGGGACATTTTCAGGGAATATCATGTCTAAGATTGTAGTGTGATAGGTGCTAGTTTGTTACATCAAATCGGGAAGTGATTTTACGATGAAACTAAGCGCTAATTACGGGCTAAAACCACAACATCCTGCAATGAGGGCATGTACCCCGCCTGAGATAATTAAGTGGAGCCAGCGAGGCGGCGATGTTAGTTTAGATAGCCTAATATGGCAATGGCGAGGTCACACAGTTGTAAAATATATGCATGACCTGAGGGTCACCACACACAACGCAGAGGAAGACTCCAGCCTTCATCCCCACGACCACCAGAAGGCTGAAGAAGACCCCCTAGCAACAGCCGGCGCAACCGCAGAAGTTACAGGAAGTGCCACCTATACCCGGGGCTGGAATCGCATATAAGGAGACTGTGAGGGGGGGATCGCGCGCGCCGTTGGTGGAGCAGGAGACTCCCCGGCTGCCCAGTGCTGTTTTGCTTACTTGTGACTTGCTCAATTATTTTATAAATTGGAATTTATGCAACCCGGCCCGAGTGGTTGTCAATTTGTCGCGTTTACCTATAACAGTAGCATACCTCTTTGAACACAGCTACTGTCCAGTGCAGCCAGGAGTAGTAGGAAATTGACTTCCGATGCTTTTGTAAGTGCTGGCTCCTGAAACGCTGATGAATACAAGTGCCTAAAGACTCGAGCACGTGGTGGTTGTCAAGCTACCGTTGTGTTCTTCTGATGAAAAGTGCTGAGTGTACTCAAGTTTGGGAGTTTTTTGGTTTGTTTGTTTTCATATATGTGTTAAAGCTGAGAGAGTTCTAGATCTGGTTAAACAGTTAGTTTCACTGCTGGTAGTGGATGTTATGTGTGCTAGTTTTTGTTCACCATGGTGGAGACACTGTGAAGGTGTGACACTGTGGAATCTCAGGCCTGCCTGTGTTGCTAGACGGTCAGAACCAGATGGAGGGAAGCCTAGTAAGCCTGTGAAGTGCTGATGGGTCCTAGGCAGGCATACAGAAGAGTTGGAGGCCTTTGTGCAATCTTCAGCACTTTGTTTTTTTTAAAGATGCTTTGTATTAAAGCTGTGTTGTCTCTGTAAAGCAGTGCATTTTCTTTCTTCAAACTGCCTTTGTAGGAAACGGTAAATTCAACAAAATAGCTTTGGAAGAAATTGTATGTGTGATATTTTTGAATAAACATTGCCCTGTGGACTGAGGACTTAGTGAGTCACAAGATGAGTGTGGGGGTTTTTTTGTTTGTTTGTTTGTTTTTTTTTAACTTTGGACCTGTTTCTCGTAGAACATTTTTCCAAAGTTCGGTTTATCGTTTGCATATCAAAATAATCACTTAATTCTGAAAACACTGCTAAATCTGTTCTTTCAGAATTAATTTTAAATCGGGCTGTTCTGGAGCCTGCAGTTTAATGTTTCTATTTGTAATAGATGTTCCTGTTTTGACAGGGAGAGCTATACTGCCTGTGTAGCTGATCTTGAACCTTGTCTTGAACCTCAGAAGTGGACAGGAAGAGCACACAGAAAACCTGACTAATAATAAATTATCATAAATCATATATGTCTGTATTTAGTCTGCAAAAGCATTCTAGACAGTATTTTCAATTATCAGGCTAGGCCAGTGGTCTGCAGGTTGGGAATTAATACTGGCACAGAATGCTAATCACAGTCTTTTAGGTAAGATTTTTTTGGAACATATTACTGAACACTTTGTAGGAGAAAATTGGCTTTGGACTGAAATGTCTTTTTTTAATGTATGTATTGTATGATAATCTAGGACAGGCTTGCTAAAAGTATTCTGTAACCTGAAACAGCTGAAGACATGACTGTCACTTTCAAATTTGCAAATGTAGCATTTCATTTCTCTGCTCATTTTTGAGTCAAAAGTGGTTTCTAGTAAGCGTACTAGAAATTAGCAGGATGATTCTTAATGGGTGATCCTTTATGTCAGCATATGAAAAGCCTGTATTTGCAGTTTTTGTGAGACTCTCCTGCTCTTGAATCATTTTGCCCGACAGAGCTTATTTATCTGACACATTACTGTTGCTTTTACTCTTAATTCTGCCTTTTGATCCTTGGCTCTTATGTGTGTGTGATTTTGTGGGTTTTTTTGTGTGTGTTCCTTGTTACTGGACTTTCGTCCTTGAATAATTTGTTCTTACGTTTATTGAAGAATGCTCACTATCACTTAATGAACAATCTCAAATGTTTAATTTTCCTCTTCAGTTTAATCTGTGCCCCATTTCTCATGTATGTAAGGATAGGAAGAAATTCCTGACTCAGTCACTGCAGTGCTCATCACCTACCTGTATAAATATGTTAGCTACATCAAATTACTTATTTACTCTGAAGTTTATATTGCCACTAAAACAAATCTGTGGAATGCAAATAACAGGAGGCTCAACAAGTCTAAAATTGTAGCATTTCTTTTTTTTAATAGCTCAACTTCATTCTGTTTCCCTTCTGCATTTTACCTCTTATAAATGTTGAATACCGTTTAAGCTAAAATGGTATGCTTTTATTCCCCCTTTTAAAAAATCCATTTTTAAGTGTCTGTCTCCAGTGTAGGAGACAAATATATTTTTTACAGTTTTGCATGAACTTTATATTCTTCCCATTTTTTTTCCTCTTAAAGACTTTTCTTTCATAATTCCATCTTTGCCATCTGTTTTCTATCTTGAAACCACTGTTTCTGCTTGTTACGCAAGTGTTGTGTTGTAATTCTGGAGAGAAGAGTCATCTGCTACTTCTGTTGCTTGATATAAGTTGTAGACTTGTAGGGAGATGTTTGAGTTCTGCAAATATCTCTGTGGTGGTCTACATGGATGAGATACGTGGACTATGCTATTTCATACTTCACCGGGTTGTTTTAAGTAACTGTAGATTTACTTAATTTTTTTTATTCCTTCTCCCCAGGCATATGCATCAGGATGTGATATTGTGGTATTGGGGACTGACTTTGAAAGATTACAGATAATCCCTGGAGCAAAACATGGAAACATTCAAGTGGGATGTGTGGACTGTTCAATGCAACAGGGGAAGGTATGTAGAGCAGTGTTTTGAATAATGTTCCAACAATGTCATGTTAAGCTCTTTCTCAAGAGCAGAGATGTTTGCAAGTTAAGGCAAGTGCATGAGAGTGAATAGCAAAATGAATAACTGCTTTATTTTATTTGTGGTAAACAGCACAGTAAAGGTGAACTACTAAGCGTAGTTGTGAGATTGTAGAAAATATGCAAGGCTGCACAGGAAGATGAATAGAAAAGATGGCAAGCATTTGACCAAAAGCTGAGTAAGGTAGGAGCAAATGTAATTATTCGCTCAGGTTTTACACTGCTGGATACGTCATGGGCATGCCTTGACATGTCAGTATTTGGCAGCAGATGAATGCTTTCACAGAAAAATCAAATCTAGATTTCTCTAGAAACAACATCCCCTTCAAGCAGTTCGTAAAGGCTTAAAATTGCTCTTTGACACGGTTTTCCTTTCCTGGATTCTCAGTTTTTGTTTTTCTGATGCAGCTGAACTGGATCAGAAATGTTGCATTTTGGATACCAAGGAGTTTCTTTTTACCACAGTAGACCACAGTTTACCACAGAACAATTGAGAAAGAATTCTGTACAAAGCGTTTGAAAGATCTAAGGAGCTCTAGCTATTGGGATGTCACAAGGTGGTTGAACTCTGTTTCCAATTAAACAGGAAATTGTCTTTGGGTACCTGTGGTGATAAGAGTGTTTTATTCCATTGCTTTCATTAAGCATGTTTTAGTGAGATGGTAACGTGAGCTTTCTGCTCATCACCGCAAAGCTTATGAGTTTATAAAACCTTTGGTTAGAATTCTGGTGTCCATCGTGAGAAAAGGACTGCTGCATGAAAACTGCTTTGTATTTACCTGTGAAGTCTGAGGGGGACAATCTAGATGATTCACAGCCACCCTCTGTTCCTGCCTTTTAATGTTTTTGAGTGATGAGCTCTTGCAGCAATAGTAAAGGAACGTTAATGAAAATGAAGTAATGTTCTCCTCTGCTTCTCTGTCTGGTAGCTTGAAGCCATGAAGAATGCACATTTGCCCATTGGTTGCTGTTAACTAGAAAGTTTTATTGTGCCTGTGAACTGCCTGTATATTGATGGTGAAATACGCATGCAGATCACATGTCACTGTTCGTCCTATATCTTTATGCAAATTTGGGGGGTCATCTTGACTGCATGGTAGTAGTTCTCCATACATTTGGATAACAATCCATCTTAAATAATTGCAAAGGACTAAGTATTAATATTCTGAAATATATTGAGCTTCCTAAGCCTTTGGATTTTATCATTTCTTAAGTGGACTGATGCAGTCATTTGATTCTGCAAGTTGATATAATCTTCTGTTAGCAATTAGACTATATGTATTTGCAGAGTCCTGAAATACTAAGCAATGAATAGCTAGATATCTATTCATTGACTGGACTGATCAATACACTTCCAGTTTGCTTTTAGCAAAGACGAAATTTCTTCTTACAGTCTTTTCATCAGCATTGACACACAGATCTCTCTTCATTTTACCTCTGGATTATTGCTTGCTGTTTAAGACTTGCAGAAAGAAACGGAAGGCAAATAATGCAGTTTATTTAGGTTCCAACTTTTAGCTTTTCTAAAAAGAATCCATAATAATTTTTATAGTTTACAAGTTGTGATACTTTTTTTAATTCCTTGTGTCTTACAGAGGCACCTTCCCCTTAGTAGCTGACCTTTATTCTGTTTGAGGGACCTCCATCATTTCTCCCTTTGAATGATAGTTAGAATCAGTTTGTAAAAGGGTTATTTACTGGCTATCCAAGTAATAAGTTCAGGTTTATGTTCTCCCTCAGGGTATGGCTTCCTCCTAAATAGAGTTCTAGTTTATTGGGAAGCTAATGCCTTGTGATGCCTTTGAACTAGCAACAGCTTAAAGTTTGTGCTTAACCCACCTCTCCCTGGGCTTCGAAGGTGGGGGGAACATAGCACCATCTTTCTCTCCCCCATATGGTTTGGGGGTAAGTTTGTCAGCCTCAAAAAGAATGAGATGAGAAAAATGGATGAGAGTTTTTAGATCAGCTCAAGAGAATGTGGTCTATATTCTTGCATATGGATGTGTAAGGACTAGTGACTTTCACAAATGGGATGATGTAATCTTAGGCCGGTCAGTCTCTGGCCTCTGGTTGTAGGCAACTAGGCAATAAATGCTTTATCTGGAAGTGGATACAGTACTTGATGTTCTCCCATACAATGTAAGCCACAAGCCTCTTCCTGCATCCTCTAATTAACATAAGAATTAACACCAAAATTTTTAATTGTAACATGACAAAACTGTAGTTGTTCTCGTAGTGTGGCTTGCACAAATATCTAACATGGTACAAGATGGTCCTAGCATGAATGTCTTTCGGTCACTTGAAAAATTTAACCAAAGTTCTTCAACTGTCATAGCTGGTAACAGTAGTGTTGCAGTATTTATCAGGCATTTTATTTATGGAACATGCTTTATTTTACTATTTTTGAAGAAAAATGTAGGTATTTTAAAATGTCACATTTAGTTTACATGCTAATAAGACATCTGTTTAAAAAGAATGCATAACAAACCAACCTACTCTTTCTGCTTACAGAACCAATTTTCTAATCAGTAGAACCACTAATTATTTTGAATATGCAACCTCAATTTTGACTACAGGGTTCATAATTGTGTGAGTTTTGACGGTGCGGTGGTTCTTTTTTGTTTGTTTTTAGTGTAGTAGGCTGTGGGCTCTTTCCAAAGGAGCTGTGATTGTGCTCTATTTTTCCTTTTCTGGTTTTTGATAGTGATAATGTAACTCAGTAAGAGACTGTAGACCTTCTGATGAATGAGAAAAATGTAGAGGCCTTCTATGAAACGTGGAGGAATAGTGGGGAAAAAAGATAAGTTCAGCAAGAAACTTTTTGGATTATGCTAAGGTTTTATAAAATGAAAGCCTGGTGTTGCTAGTTATATTCCTATTTTGGACTAAGTAGTGAGAGAGGACAAAGTTGTTGCCCTAAAGGCTGAAGATTTATTCTTAAATGACCTTCAGGTACCACCTCCAAGAGTGGTGGTGATCTCTCCTAAAACTCAGTAAGGCTTCTCCACAAACCTTGCTTCTAATAGCAGGATTTAAGTATACAAGAGGCATCTGGTAGCTGTCTGGGGGATATATCTTGCTAATCTGGGAAGTTTTTCAATACACAAACTTGCATTATTCATTTCTGTGGCATGCTGCTCAGTGAGGACTGGTCTAAGTGGTTCTGTCATTATGGAAGCCTGTGGATTTTTCATGGGGGTAGCAGTTGCTCTGGATGCTATTTGTTTAGTATTTTGGCATGCTAATGTTAGTTTGTCTTAAACTCATGTAACACTGAAAGACAGAACAAGTCTCCACACTTAGAAATAAAGAAAAATGAAAAATCTAATTACTCTGAGTTCATTTAGACTTGCTGTTGAGACGTGAGAGGGAATTATTAGAATAAAAAAAGAGTAAGTGAGGTACTTAAAGAAGATGAGAGAAGGCAAATATTAGCCTGAGATGTAAGGAAAAGGTTTCTTTAGGCATTTGTCAACTATGACAAAATTATTGTTGGCATTTTGGGGTCAGACTGTTGTTTAGGTTGTTAGTTTGATACGGATTTATTAATTTATTTGCTCTTTTAATGAAGAGAACTACTAGTCTTTGAAACTATGGATCTACAGTTTAAATAATACTAACAATTTAGGTACGACAGGCTGATACTTGTTCTTAAAGCCATTTGAGTTCTGGATACTGAAATCAAAATGCATTTTACGAAATGACTCTGACTTTCTTTAATGTTGTTAAAAGAAAAGAAAACTTAAGACAGGCTTTCACAAGAATAAAATATTGACTATTACAGAATATCAGAACTGGAGATTGTGATATTGCCTTGCTTCTCTTGACATCGAGCATCACTTGAGAATGCATCGTGTCCTTTATCAGCACGACCCATGCAAACTCCTTTTGTAAATCTATACATTTCAGAGTAGTTTTAAACATTGCCATACAGTGGCACTCAGCCTGAGGCCTTTAACAAATATCTAGCTCATTTTAGCCCTGCTTACGAAGTCTTTTAAACTTGCTTTTATATAGTTGTCTTGGGATAAAGTGCCCTTAATTCCATGTCAGCGAAGGTTTGTGGTGTCTGGTGCCAGTGATGAAGTAAGACTTTGAAATATCCAAGAAAGCTGTTACCTTACTGCAACTTTTAAAAAAGTCTTTGTTTTGTGTTAGCATTTAGTTTCTTCTGTTTTTGCAGTTCTCTGCATTGGATATTTAGCTTGGGCTTCTTGATCTTTCTGAAATAGTTTTTAAATTTAACGTGTTGTCATGCTGGGGAAATCTGCAAAACCACTCTGAACTGATGTTGGTTCCATTTCTTAGCACATAAATTTGGCCTACTACTTTGAGCATTTGCCTAAATTATTTATGGAAAGAATATTGATCTTAGATCTAACAAAAATGTGCATGTCCACCTATACTCTCAGTAGTTGATTAGGACATGTGCGTGAATAAAAAATTGTATTGTTCTGTTATCCTCAGTACTTGCTTCATGATTTTGCTAGATGTGATTTTCTTCTTCTGTTATCAAAAAGGAATATGGATACAAGCTTCAAATTTATCTACAAGGAGATTTAAATGTAGAATTGGCAACCCACGTTTTATTCTCGTTTGTTCTATAGCTTGTTTTGTGTATATGTTTATGTTAATATAAATATAACTCATTTTAGATTGCAGGTTCTTATGGAAATGTGATTTGTATCTTCGAGCCAGTTAGCCTTTTGAATCAGAAGAACAGTCATCATACTGTAAGTAATTCAGCGCTCACTAATTTCATTTACCCTCTTGTAGAATTTGTCTCATTTCTCTTTGAAGATGTTTTCTTTTTAATGCTAAAAAAAAATAAAAAATTAAGAGATAAGATGGCTGTGGGGGAGTGAAAATGGTAGGGGGAGGGCAGAGGCATATGCTACTTAGCATACAGGTTTCTTAATACTTGGTCTTATTATAATGCTTCATATCACTGATTTATCTTGACCTACAGTTAATGTCTGAAAAATGCCAGAACCCGGGAAGCCCCCTGGAAGCCCCCAGCCCTCCAAAGAGTATAGCTATTGCAATAGGAATTCCTTTTTGAACCATCCTGTGTTCCCTTTATGTCCTGATGTGTTTTACCACTCTTATTTTTAACCTTGGTTTATGAAACTGTACCTTCTTGCTCAAATCTGCAATTCTGTTAACTTTTTAAGAAGTTCATCATGACTGTTGCAGAACATCTGACAGTATTTGTATTTCAAAGTGTGTTCTGTGGTGATGAGTAAGAACAATAGTCTCTTGATAGCATGGCTTAATTTTGGTGACAGTGGATTAGTGGTTTAGCCATCAGAAGCTTAATTCCTGCTTTACGCTATGATTTAGGGCTAGGTATTTAACCACTGTCCTTAGAAGGAAATGATTGCCGGTATACTTAATTGAAATATTACTGACTAATTAAAGTCAATTTGACAATTTGAGGGCTTGGCAGCAACAATTGCTCAAGGAGCACTCTTCCCCCTCCCCCCCCCCCCCGCCCAGGTTTGGTCTCTATTTGTATTGGTACAATTGTTTATAGGAGATGTATAGTGGATTCCCTTTGCAGAATTAGTCTTTATACTAACCAGCTCACTTGCATGGTTCATGGTGTCCCTGCAAAACAGTGGCATTTTATATATTTATTAAAGATACAGTATTGAATGCCTATAACATTTTATACCACTGGAAAGCAGTGGTATCAAACAATAGTAAAATGGGACTTTGCATTCTCATATGAACACTTAAAAATGTGTCCCTCTCTCTCTTTGATCACTGGAGCCCTCAATTCCATCCTGAATGTGTTTTGCTATACCACTAGGAAATCTTACCTTGAAAAAAGAATTACCTTGAAACTTGGCAGTTATCGTAGTAACTGTAAGTAAGCAGCAAAGTATGTTTCCACCCATGTTTTGCTTTCAAATATTAGAAGTATTTATGATTGAAGAAATATTCAGTTAGTTCATTCTTGCAGGTAACGTCAAGACAATAATTTCCAGCATGTCTAGGTTGATGCAAGATTGTCTTCCATTTATTAGAATGTTCAAAATCTTAAAACAAACAAAGACTGTTGCAGGAATATATTGATTTTTTTGATCCTTATCTGCAGGTGCTGCTTACTGTTTTTCGCTACATATCTCAAAGGTTTAGTTGTTGTATTTTAGCTTTCATATGTATTAGTTTGATATTTTTTGTAGTGGGGAAGGGTTACTTTAAAACTGTCTTTGCAAATTAAGAAAAAAAATTGTTGGCTCTTTATTTTCAGTAATAAATTCAGATTCTTGTATAATTCAAAGCAGCAAAAGTTTGCAGGTTACTATGAAGGCAAACCAGATGATAATTTCCTTAGTTTAATCCTCAGCCTGTTCCAGTGAATGAAGTAGTGGTGCAAAATCTGAACATACTTGATGGTTCTGCTTTTTTTGTTGTTGTTTGTTTGTTTGATTAAAAATAAAGGTCTGGGGGAAGTATTATACATGTCATCAGGAGCTTATCCAAATCCTGCAGTTCAGCCCTACTACTGTTATCAAATACTGGATGCATTTAATATATTTCATTTTCTTTAATTTTTTTTTAATAAAATCAGACTTCATTTTAAACTCAGATTCTGATGATGAATTTATGTACTGAAATTTTTTTCAAGCAAAATTTTTCAAATTTTTTCAAAATAAGTCAGAAACTTCTATTTGTATTACCAGATAAATGTTCTGTTGAAAAACAAACCAGAATGAATCCATTTTTATTAGATAGGTAGTAATTTGTTTTAAATGTATCCCTAGTAAAAATTGGAGAACACAGTGAAGGCTTAATGTTTCTAATATTATAGAAGGGGAAGGGGGAACACCAGTAAGAATTTTCATGCTAATGTTTGTGAATACTTAATTTCAGAGGCTACATTATCAGTGGCAGAAGAATGCTCAAATCCTACTAGAAGCAATAGCACATAATTTAACGTGGGATCCCACAGGTAAGAAAGGAATTTAAGTAGCACCTAACTACTTGGTATGGCAGCTAACTTCTTATTTAAGTTTGCCTGTTCCTTGGAGGAAATGTAAAGATTTCCTTTTCTCCTAGCCTGACAGTGTCAAAGTAGAGTGAAATTTACCCTTTGTCACTTTTTAGAGGAAAGCTAAAACATTAGCTGCATGTGTATTATGTTACTTGTTACCCTAATTTAAACAGTATCTAATACTGCAAAAAAGTGGCTTAAACGGTAAATATTGTTGTGAAGAAGGGACATTTACAGTAGCTCTAACTGTCTCTTCTAGAGAACTAACTACTTTGAAAATTTAATTGATTTTGACTATTTGAACTGTAGCTATTCAAATTAAAATCTCATCAGAGTAGAAGCTGGCTTGTTGGAAGATTGACCCAATCTGTCAGTATCTTCAAGATAAAGTGTTTTCTAATAGCAGTGTGCCTTTTACAGTAATGTTGCCATAGAAAGAGGGTTAATATAATATTTGTGGCATATTGTTCTGCAGTATAGCCAGTCACAAATTTGCATTTTTTTAAATTATTTTTTATTTCGTAGTATAGAAGTCAATACTCTCTTAGTTGTTTTGTGGTTCTGTTTTATAAACATTTTTAGGCACTCGCCTTTTGACTGGTTCCAGTTGTCTTCAGCTTTGGTCCAGTAGTCATTCAGAAAACCCTTCTGACAATGGGAATGCTGAAAGAACAGATGTTGGCACTGGAGAATGGAGGTGTATCTGGCAATGCAAGTAAGAAAGTGGTTTAAAAACAAATGATTTCTTTCTGGTTCATACCTTTCAGATGAAATGCGTAATGTAATTCAGTGAAATCTTATGGTTTGCTGTTATTTGGTAAATACTATTCAGATATGATAAATCAGAATCGTATTTCCCTTGAATATATGATGTTTCTTTCTTCCTGCAAGATCAGCTGTGATAGTTTTTGAGGTAGCTTATATTTTTTGAGCAGCTCTTCAATCATATTGAGCGTTAGTAAAATACTGAGGGAAGGTTCCTTTTGCCATTGTCCCAGTTTCTCATTACTTGTACAATAGGTAAGGTTAATGCAGAGTATTTGAAAATTTTGATTGCAGGACCAATTCAGATAAACTTCCTTCAGTGTCCTATGTATGTGTCCCCTCTTCCCCCCTCCCCCCCCATTGCTTTTTCTCTGTTCCAAATATCCAGAATAAATAGTCATGCGAAGATGCATGTATTCTGTTTTACTGCATCTCAGAATGCTCTTCTGGTATTCATGTGGATTAATCATTGTAATCTTTTGTGTATCAGCACAAAGCCCAAAGGGTTTTAGTCTAGTACTTCAATTTATAAGCTAAATCACAGTCCCCCCTGCCATAGGAAGGCTCTTCTAATATACCAGGTGCACTTTGTTTGGACTGATGTTCCATGTGGCAGCCTCCTTTAAACAAGTTTCCCTAAGTGGTTGGCTGGAGGGAGTAACCTGCAATTATTCTTCATGAAGCACTTGGTGTTAATTGAGTAGTTTCCTGGGCATATCTAGAGAAGTCTTTTAATCCTTCAGTCATTCCTTTTACTTAAAGTACCTCTTGAGTCAGAATCTTGCATTTGTGTGTTATGAAAAGATCTAGTTAGGTGTCTAATTTTAGAGAAAAATGTCCATTACTCCCTGATTGAACCAATATGTATATATATTTTTAGGAGAGTTACAAGTTCAGAGTCACAGAATAGTTGGGGTTGGAAGGGACCTCTGGAAACTGCCTAGTCAAACCTTCCTGCTCACACAGGGTCAGCTAGAGCAGGTTGCCTAGGACCATGTCTTGTCACGTTTTGAATATCTCCAAGGATGGAGACTCCACAGTCTCTCTGGGCAGGCTGTTCAGTGTTCAACCAACTCCACAGTAAAGAAGTGTTATCATGGTTTTTCTTGTGTTCAAGTGAAATTTCCTGTGTTTCAGTTTGTGCCCATTGCCTCTTGTCATGCCACTGGGCACCACTGAACAGAGTCTGGCCCCATCCTCTTGACACCCTCCTATCAGATATTTATATTCATTGGTAAAATTCCCCCTGAGCCTTCTCTTCTCCAGACTGAACAGTCTCAGTCCCCTCTCAGAGGGGTTAGAGCATCTCTGTACGAGGGATGCTCTAGCCCCTTGATCATCTTTGTGGCCCTTTGCTGGACTCACTCCAGTATGTCCATGTCTCTCTTAAACTGGGGAAACTAGATGTGGACCCAGGACTCCAGATGTGACCTCACTGGTGCTGAGTAGAGGGGAAGGATCACCTTGCTCGATCTGCTGGTAACACTCTTCCTAATGCAGCCTAGGATACCATTGGCTTTCTTTGCCACGAGGGCACATTGCTGACTCATGGTCTGCTTGTCCACCAGCACTCCCAGGTCCTTCTCTGCAAAGCTGCTCTCGAGCTGGTTGGCCCACAGCCTGTACTGATGCAAGGGGTTATTCCTCCCCAATACAATTAAAAGGAGATAAACCATTTAACCTATCATCTTGCCAAAGAGTGTCTGTAAGAGTTCTTGTGAATGCACCAGTGATACCAACTGAATATATTGTTTGGCTCTTTCTATACTCAGTCTTATCAGTTGTATTTATAACACTCCTTTGGTATTAAGACTTACAAATACGTTGTATTTAGTAGATAAAGATTTCATGGTGGATCCGCAAAACTATGAGAACACTGATAGCTAATCCTCTGTGGCATAAAGGAGGTCTGTAAGAGGTTTTGCTGCTCTCGCTTTGGCCATTTCTTGATGGTCAGCTTTTGACTTTTAAGCTAGATGCAGGTCTTAAGATCGCATACATAAGCAGCTGAAGTGCTGAGATTACATCATATGATTGATATTGAGACATAGGCCTTCCAAGTAATCAGAACTGCCATTTGGGTGAGGAAGAAAGGCAGCTTCAAGCCCAGTCTTCACTCATCCTTCAGTAGGCTGCTGGTGTATGTTATGTTTTTTTCAACTGTGAACTATGCTCAAATGTTTTTCTCTCCATCTCAGTTTGCACACACTTATTAAATCCATTCCCTCCCCAAATACTTGAAAACCTGTTTTATTAACTTAATTTGCATGTCTGCTAACTTTCACATGTAAATGATAAACTATCAGGAGATCATCCAAGTATGAATTTGATTTGTGATAAATTCTTCAAGTTTGTAGGTGAACTTTTGAATAAATATCTAAGGAGTGGGGTGGTGTTGTATCTCTAGGACAATTGATAATGATTGTTCAGTCAGTTCTGAATGAATTTTGTGTGACTTGACATGCTGTGGCCACGTCTGTGGGGAGAAGACATTTCTAATGTCAGTTCTGGCCAAATGCTCAGATGATCTAAGTGACAACTGAAAAGTTATCCTTTGAATGTGATGAATTTTATAAATAAGAAAAGTCAAAGACTTATTTATTCAGACACCTTTGGGCCCTCATCTCAGTCTAATGCAAGAAGCAGTCGTCTTGGAGACAAAATGCCGTGGATATGGTGCAAGAATCTTGGAGTGCAGTTGTAGTAAAGATCACACAGATGCTGCTTTTCTTCTGTCCCTTCAATAATATATTCTGCATTTGGATCACCAGTCCAATAGTCTTCATTTCATAGCTTTCCTCATTTCCTTCTTAAACTCTTTTCATGGAGGAGAGAGTGAGCTTGGTATTGTGTGCTTCAAACTGATGGGTCCTGGAAAAGATCATGTGAATTTGCTCTGTCAATTCACCTTTTATGCCTGTATGTCTTCTAGTACAAATACTAAAATTTGTGCTTCTGTTTTAAAATAAGTTTTTCTTAATGAAGAATTTGCAAGAAGGTGAATTTTTAAATACTGACCTTTGTCTGAATCGGTTTTAATGTCTGAATAGGCATTCCCAAATGTTTTAATGTTGGGTCTACTAGGAGAATATTGCTTCAACTGAGAATTGAAAATTGGCTTTCTTTGCACAGGTTTTGTAATTGATTTGTTGTTGTTATTGCACGTGCTAAATGCATGGTGCTTTCATTGACCTGATTGCTAACTTGATTGTTCTCAAAAGTTAGGCCTTACAACTTGTTATGCAAATCTAATAAATGCGAGCTTAAAATTTATATTGGATTTGTGCTGCACAGTTAAATTCTGATGACCACCCTGTTGTCATTAATAAAGTAATATGACTAAAGCATTTGCTCAGTGCTTCAAAAATCTGTGAAAGTAGCTGATTTATCAGTATTTTCTAAAGAAAATAGAACACAGCAGAAATGAACCACATAACTAGATTATTTTGGTGTGGCATCTTTTACTACTGTGATTGTTAATTTAAAAACTGCTTTAAGATTTTCTTGAAACCTTTCTTAACCAAGTTACTCTTTTACACATTGTTGTTCTCTTGGGTTATAACCCTGCAGGAAGTGTAAGAAAAGGAAGTCTCTATTTCAAATGAGTAGGAAGATAATACAGACTGGAAGAACTCAGTGTGAAAGGCTTATGAAGTGGAAATAGAGCATATTTGGAGTGAAGCACTCGGGTTTAATGCATTAGCAGCTGTTTTCTTTAATAACACTTTGGAATGTTGAATGCTGTAGCTGTCTCTCAGCTACAGCTTCTGTTTCCTATTTTTTCTGTTTGGCCCCAACTCAATATTCTACCTAAGTTTACTCCTAGTCTCTGTGGACTTTGTTAAAGCTCAAATTAAACGTTTCACACAATACAGCAGGCATTTACATATAAGAATTGAAGCGCTTTCACTATTTCAAAGAGGAAAAAAAATGTTTAGAGTTCTGAAAAAGTATTAAATCTTATTTTCTATTTTTAATTGTCTTTATTTTGCAGAACTGCTTCTCAAGTTTGTTTAATGAAATTCTCACCAGATGGGGAATTTTTTGCCACTGCTGGAAAGGTAAACATTTAAAAAAAAGACAGAGAGAGCTCAGTATTTCCAGTAATCTCTCCATGCATCTTTATGTTTTGGCAAATGAGAATTTGGGAGAAAGATAATTCAGTAGCAAAAAATAAAATATTCACTGAGTACTAATTTTAAAAATCTACTTTGGATGGGTCACATGTCAGTACCAAAACATAAGACATCAGAAAGTGAATAGTTGGGTGGGGGGAGATCTGTGAATGAAATAACTGCAAAAGTAAGATATTGGTTATTCATTTGGTAAGGAAATATATTCAATATTTCCCCAATATTGTGATACACAATCAAAAACAGCTCTTCACTTTTTTCTCTGTATATACACTTGTATGCCTAACTGTGTGTACCTAATAAGAGAATTTGTGTTCCCTTCCAGTTGTGTATTCCCGCATAGCTGATGTCAGTGTTTGTGGCCAGTCTTACAGATTAGTTTTGTGTGCTCAGCAATGAGTAGTTTATCTGCAAAAGCAATAAAATGCCTTTGCAAAATAAACAAAAAGGTTAAAACATAGTGTCACCATCATATCTTTTGACTTCTTAAAACACTAAGTCAATCTTCTATTTATACTAGGAAAGCCGCAGTTTGGGTTTTGTAAGAGAATAACATCATAACAGTTCCAAGCAGGGAAAATCAGAATGGTGTAGAGGATACAATGAAAAAATGGCTAATTCATAAGAGAATTTCTCTTACTTGTGAAAGGGTGTAATTGAGTATTTTGTTGCTGCAAATAGTACTATTGTTTTTGTTCGAGGGAAGACTCACGTTGATATTGGTCAAAAAGATGTGGTAAGAACCTTTGGAACCCTCTTGTGAGAATTTATGGAATTATCGAAGTAGATTGTGGAGAAAATAATCGTGTTAGGATTACTGATTTAAAAAAAAGTAATAAAAGCCTTACGCTATAATCAGTCTTTACACAGGTTAACAGATGCACACAGGCATCAAGTTTATGCTGTCAACTAAAGAATGTAGCATACACTGCAGAATTATTGAAAAGGAGACAAAATGGTAGTAATAAGGATCATTGGGAAGATGCAGTTGCTGAGAGTAATGGAAACCTCTGGCTTAAGTATCAGTTTCACAGAATCCAAAGAGATACCATGAATGAGTTTTCAGGAATCAAAATTGATTATGCATTTTGCTTTAGTCTGTCTTGAAAGTGTAAATGAAAAATTAGTATGCACATATAAGGATTGATTAGAAGAGTAGTTAGTTTAGTTGTAGTATGTGGCTTTTTTGCTAGTTGGAACATAACGTCCCCTAACACTTGCTTGAAGCAGAGAGATTCAAAGATGGTTCGAGTTGCAACCAAATCTTGCTTTTAAAAGGCAATCTTGTCATGCATTTTTTCGCGAATCAGTTGTATGCATCAAGAACAGATGAGTAAATCCGTTTTGCCTACTTGTAGATTGTTATCTTTAGGCTTGCCACTTCAGGTCATAGTGCTTGCTTAGAGGACTATGACTTTAAAGGCATTTGCTATCTTTATGGAAGAGAAAAAGATGTAACAAATCAGCTAAACCCTTAAAAATAACCTGTAGATTTCCTTTTCCAGGTAAAGTATATTCCAACTGATTTGTTTCCAACACATGAATGTGAAATACCAGACTTCAATGAACTATGCTCTGTATAATAAAGAAGCAAGAAGTTCTAATATTCCCTTCCTCTTTTGCTTGTTTAGAATAACATATTGTATATGTCCTGTGATGTTTTTAACCATTTACTGCCTGAAGAAGAATAATTCCAATCACGTTTAAAGTAACTATTATTTATAAACTTGTTGAAGTATAGGTCTTGACAAAATAACAAACAAACAAAAAAACCCAAACCCTAGTGTTTTCTTCTTCTTGGCAATATATATTTTATCAGTATAATGTTTTGATGGATAGTGTTTAATATTTATTTTAAAATCCAAGTATGAAATTGTAGTATGATTGAATTAGGGAAAAATAAATTAATCTGCAAATGGCTCCCGTAGGTACGCTATCCTTGTACTGTTTTTATGACTGAAATGTTTTATGTCCTATTGTGTTGTCTTTTATTAAAAACTCAAGGAAAGCATTATTACTGTAACTAAATCAATAAGAAAATAAAGGAATCTTTAAGTGACTAAGTTAATTACATACCTGCAGAAGCTTTTGAATGTATCTTTTTTTTTCTTTATCTTTGATGTTCAGAGATGCAAGACTTTTTTTTTTTTTTTTTAATCAGAGAAGATGCAAAGCAAAGTCAGCAAAGCAAAACAATCTTGTATTTGGGTTATGTTAAGCATACCGAAGTTAATGCAATATTTCAGTGCCATTCATATTTAACAGTCTGACAACTTACAAATCTATGTCTAGATTAATTTATCTGGCCCTTTTAGACATATAAGGATAGGGACATTAAGTCCATGTTGTTTAAAGGTATGTGTGTGCATATCTAACAAAAGTGGGCTACCAAGTACTGAGCTTGATTTTTTGAGATGTGTTATCTTTGACCTTTGTTTATATTCCTAAGATTTGAAAGGATATGTGTAGATGTTTGGGGTTTTTTTTGAGAGAGGTTTCTCTCAAAGTACAGTAATGTTATCATTTGAATTCCAGCTCAATCCAGTACAGTTTGAGATTTTGTAGCTATTAGGGAAAACAGATATTCTCTACAAATCAATGCCTAACCAGAAAGAGCAAAACGAAATCTAATATAGTAATGGCAAGACAAATTAAAAGGGAGCTCTGCCACCATGTTCTTTACTTTTTTTATGGGTAGGTTTGGAAGTTTTAAGTTTTATTTACTGAGCTGAGTTTCCTGTCATCAGGAAAATACCTTTCTTGAAAAAAGAAAAATGAAAACCAGAGAAATATCAGAAGTACGTGGTACTTTGAAATGCATAAGCTCTGTGTCAACAGAGACATAGTTCTCTCAAATTTTTATTTGGTTCTCCAACTGGAAGGTGAATGACTCAGTAAACGTTTTTTTTTTCTTTGTTGTTCAGGATGATTGTCTTGTGAAAGTATGGTACAATGCAGACAGCTGGCGATCAGCCATAACACCTCCTGGTGCAAGTCCAGGAAAACAAGCACAAGAAGTTGATTTTTCATTTGTTTATTTGGCCCATCCTCGATCAGTAAATGCATTTTCATGGAGGAAGACCAGCAAATTCATGCCACGGTCAGTATTTCTAACAGCTTGAAGTTTGTAAACTGTCTAGGGGGAGGGGAAGGCACTTCTAACAAAACTTTCCCTATGTTTCAATAGGTTCGTCTGTAGAAGTGCACTAATTTGTGTGTGCGTGTGTGTCTGGGGGGTGTATTTTGTTTGTTTTCCTGTGAAACCTGGTTTAAATTGTAATTCTGTGGCCTGTGAGCATCCTAATGCCATGAGTAATAGTCCAATCAGTAGCCATTTGAATTCGCCATACCCTTGTGTGTTTGATAAACAAATACGTGCTGTCTCTTATTCCAACCTTTAAATAGAAGAATCTTCATAAAGCCATTAAAGTAGTCCTTAAACTGATTTTTGAAAATCCGCTCAATCCATGATGCCTAAGGGAGTTTGCTGCTGGACAGTACTGTCAGATGTTCCATCTCCTTTTAGAGTCTTAGCTTAAAACTAAATTGTAAACTTATATGGGCTGGAAATCTGAGGATATGTATAGTTTTTGCAGAGCTTAGTTTGAGCTAATTGAAATAGTCAGTAGAGAAGTTTGGAGTTTAGCATTTGCAGTTGTATTCCAGATATTTTTTAACTGCTGTATAGTACTGTGATCTGGATAAATGACAACAGGACTGCAAAAAATGATTAGCTTATATTACTTCATACTAGTTTTGTAAATTGAACCTAAGATTTAGGGTTGTATAGTTGTGTAATGAAGTTTGACATAAGAAAATTACTTAAGTAATTTATATTCAGAAACTTGAATAGCTATCAAAGCCTATCATATATGACTTATTTATAGTTCTTGGCTGAATCTTACTATTTTTGAGGCTATTTATCCAGTTGCTCAAGAATATATTGTTGAGTTTTTCTTTCTTTAGTATCTCAGTTACTTTGTATAATTCTGAATACTGATATTGGAAATCATTTGCTGCTGTTTTATTTTGATGCTATATGGTGCAAGTGGCATCTTTACACATTAAATTTTGTTTCGTTAGTGGTGCTGTCTGCAATGTACTCCTGACTTGTTGTAAGGATAACGTCTGTCGTCTCTGGGCAGAGACTTTGTTACCCAATGACAGTCTGTTGTATGGTGGCGGATACAACAATTGGACTGAAGCAGTGAACTTAAATAACTTCAAGAGAAATACTTCAAGTAAGGAACGAATGCAAAATGCGTTAGAGGTAAGAAATGAAATTGAGGAGACTACGACACATGTGCCCACATAATTTTAGACAGGATTGTAATTAATACCTCAAACATGGGTCATAAATTGAACTGCTTTGTAATATTTTATACAGACTTATGGTATAAGGTAGTGGATTTATTTGCAGTTTCCCTCATGTGTTCACCTGACAGAAAACAGTCATGCTGAGCTGACAGCAATCCATCTGAGCTTTCACACTTGAAGATATAGGGACTTTATATCACTACTGCCTATTTTACTCTGATCACTGAAGCAAAGACCTGTATAGTATCTACTAGTTCAAAGAGCTAGGGGCAGTATGGAGTGGCGTATTGTACATGAATTCTGTGAAACTCACTAATGATGCTGCTTTAAAATTATAGTAGAGGCTTGCTTCTCACCTTAGGAGTTGTGGGATGTTTTCTGGCCTACGCAATTGGAAAAAACAGTGATAATACTGAGGAGAGAAAGATATCTTCTGCTGCTATAGGCCTCAGGTAGAGCAGACTGCTCTTAAGCCCTATCTCTAAAGCAAATGATCCTTATCAGCTAATCTATCAATGGGAAGCAGAAGGGAACTGTAGCATTAAAAGTCTACAAAGCTGTGTAGAGAGTATTTGAACATTGTGCTCTTGTCTTAATGGAATAACGTATTTCACATGATCAGGCTGCTTTCTTAGCAAATGTGGCATAGTCGACTATAAATTTGGCAGACTGAAAGACAATGCAGTGAAGAGACTATTCAAAAGAAAAGTGAAGTTGGGAGACAATTTTGTGTTCCTGCTGAAAGTAAGAGACAACATTAAAGATCAGAAATAACAATTAGGTAAAAATTGGGAGAAAATGATTTTACATGAGCGTGGTATGAGTAGGAGGCAAGAATAGCAAGTGAAAAGGAATACAAAGAAGGTAATACCAAACTAGTAGAAATTGTTTATCTTTTCATACTTTTTGATGCTTGAATAGATAGCTGTAGCACGATGGACTGGAGCTATGCAGTATGTGGAGTGTGACTTTTTTAATACTGGCATATTTTTGTTTAAAAATTTGTATACCACCCCCCCCCCCCCCCAGCTTTGGAAATGAATCTACTTGCATGGTGTGAGAAACTTTAAAACTAAGTGGGCCATTGCAATGGGAGTAGGAGTACTGATCTAATCAGATCCAAAGTACAGATCTAATCTAGTTTCAGAGTCTCCCTGAAAAGAGATTATTCAGATTTCTCTTTTTTTGTTCAGTGCCTTTAATAACCATGTGTATGTTTACAAAGCACCGTAATATTTATCTGCTTGGGTATAAAAACTATGCGAGCATTGTCAGCACGCTAGCATGCAAAACAGTTACTGTGTCAGAATACTGTAAAGGCCTTTATAAAGAAATTGGAAAGTATTGGTATTGCTCCACTGCAGACACAGTCTGAGCAATGTGATTTTTGTGAGCAAATCCACTGATGTTGCTTTTAAAGTGAAAAAAATATTTCATGCACTAATATCTAGAAAACCACTTACAGATGAAATCTGCTTTTTCTTTTTGAAAGGAATTTAAAATGACACCTTATTCTTCATGCAGTTAAACCTGAGGCACTTCCGGCGAGGAAGGAGGAGGTCGGGTGCTGTAGTAGCACATACTGGGTACTCTCCACATCAGCAAGATCCTCATGAAGCTCACAGGAACATCCCTCCTCATGCAAATGCACTCTGTCACTTTCATATTGCTGCCAGTATCAATCCAGCCACAGGTAAGAAGCAGAGCAAATCCTTGCTACAGGATAAACTACAGTTCCTATTAGATATGTGGTGCTGCATAAGCTTAACTTGCTCAGATGTATTTGTAAAATATTAATATGATGGTGCAAGATGCCTAGGATATGGGTTTCATTTAATGCATAGAAGAACCTACAGTAATGAAATGCTTGGAATAAATTTTCTCTATAGTTATAGCGTCCTTCATTTTCTGTTCTTTTTACCTGAGATTTACAGTGGACTGACATATACAAGGGTAAGTGTTTGTAAATGGAGTTACAGGTTCATTGGGAATTGTTGGGTGCATAAAATATCATATTGAGAGCACACTGATAAATCAATTCACAAGCCTCTTGGAATGAATACCTAACATTGAAGGTCTAAAGTAACCATACATACCTGTACTTCTCTCTCTGAACCAAGCAAAACAGACTTAAACCTTCATCTTGTTTTATAAATTTAATATTCACTTGCACTTGAGCACTGTTTTCGTAGCACTAAGTAAAAGTCCCTTCAGGAACTAATACTTCTGCTTTTGTAAAGTTTGTGTATGTTGAAAATGAAGCGTATTGTCCACTCATTGAAAAACTGAATAGAAATGCAATTTTGAACTTCCTCTCGTTAAGTTTTATTGCTGTGATGTGATTTCCTGTGTCTAAACTTAATGGGCAATGATATTATATAAACCTTTTCTTAAACTAGTTCAGTTCCATCTTAAACATAGTATTTTTATTTATTTAATTTTTGCTGCTACTGACCCTTTTTGTAAGGCCACTCTTTTGACCTAAGTATGTTTATGGTTAGTTCATACTTAGCTGTGATGTCCTTGGTAGGTTAAAGAACCATACTTACCATATTTTGCTTTTGATTTGCTAAGCTACATGTTCTTGTTTAAGTTCATCTTTCTTTAACAAATGTGACCAGAATTGCATAAAGCTTGCCAGAAATAGACTTCCAGTTGTCTTGTGCAATACCATCAATCTTATTTCTGTAGAAAATGTCTCTAATCAATACATCAATTACTACCTAATGTCATAAAGGAAAGTTCCCGTGTGATAAATCTTGGAGACTTCAAGTTCTCCTGTTTGCATTTCTGCATCATCAAATGTATACAATGAGCTAATAAACCTTTTCACATGGTTAGCACGCTTTTTTTTTTTAATCCATACTCTTGATGCATTTCTGTTTATACATAATGACTAAGGAGTCTTTAATTTGGCTTTTAATAGTCTTTGCAATATAACTGAGCCAAACTGCCAACTTGCAGAATGGGAATGGAAAAAATTTGGGAAGAGAATGGTAAAAGATTTTTCTAGGTATCTAAGGCTTAGCTGTCTTTGACCTTTTTAATTTTTTATTTCTTCTTTGTTTTCTTGTTTTATGTATTAGTAATATCCTGCTTGATACTGTTTTTTGTATCATTTGGTCTGTAACTCTTTCAGTAGATTTGGGGAATAACGGGTGGTTCTTTAATATTTTATTTGGAACCTCTGCTCTAAGTAACTCTTATCTTAAGCTTTAATTTGAAGAAATATCTGTTCTTCCTCACAGCTGATTTCCTAAGTACCTCAGTCTGGCCAGGTTCTCTAAGTAGTCCTTTTAGTTTGCCCTATTGGAATCAAATTTTACCTGAAAACCAAATTGTATTTTCTCTTTCGTTTAATTCAAACCACATCAATTTATGATCTTTCACTCCAAGATCTGCCCTTATTACAATATTCAGATTATCTGATAAAAACTAAGGCCAAAACATCACATATGTCATGTGAAGGGATACATGTTTTTCTATTTTTTTTTAAAAATTAATTTTGAAACTAATTTTCTTATAGTGACAAAATTCTTGAGACTTTCTTTTATGGTAAAAAGTTACTTAAATTAAACCTGGGTGGAGTTCAGTGAAAGGAATAAGCAGTTGTTTGGACAAAATTATATTTAGGGAAAGCTGGAAAGAGTTACTGATTTTTGTTTGTTTGTTAAATCCAAAGACTTTGGAAGGTTTTTGGAAAGAACAAGTGTGACTCTGAAGCGAGTAGAAATTCACTAGCTAAGGATTTTGGCCAGAACTGAACATCGATTAAAAGTTGGTAATCCTCAAGAAGACATAGTAGTCCTAGAACAGAATAACTGGAGTTTTGGGGTGGGAAAATGGAGAAAAATGTGATTCCTTTCAATCAAACATCAAAAAATCCTTAAAGTACATAGCTTTATATTCTAATATCAAAAGTCATCTTTCCAGTTCACCTTGTTCATGTTTGCTGTGGTTACCTGCCTTTAAGAGAAATAGCTTTGTTTTCCACTCTAATTTCTGTTGTTGCCAAATCCATTATCATGTTTTTGTAATCAGCAATAACTGTCTTTTTTAGGAAGATAGACCATATTTCTCAAATCCTGTGTTCCTTTTTTATGACAAAATTCTTGGTAGTCATGTTGATCCTTTTTTATGTATGTGCTCTCAGTTATTTTCTTAGCCTAGACTGGAGTATAAATAATTCAAAGGTATTGCTGGTGTAAAAAACAGAATTGGACTAAGAAATACTTTGTCTCCCAGGAGATGGAATTTATGTACTACTGCATAAATAGCAAGTAGAAGGAGATGAGAATATGGAGACTTCTAGGTATGAATTAAATGTAGGTTGAGCCTTTAGCTATATGGCCCATTTGGAGAAATTACAGTAAATCACCTAGCTGCTTTTTTGCCACATTTATCTTAGATGATATGACCCTGCATCAGTCTGATACTCACTTCTGTCACTTTGTGATTACTTCTTTGTTTTTAACAACAACCTGTCACACCAAGTAGCATCACATGGCAAGGTGAAGTAGTAAGGGGATTGATATGAATCTGACACCCTGGTTATGTGATAGTGTTACAGAGGGCATATCTGGTCACTGTGGTAGTTCTGCCTAGCCATCATATATGATCCTTGGTATCAACATATACCTACTGTAACCTGCTTTCTGAAGTAAACACCAGCAAACTATGCTGAAATGATTTGGTTTGTACTGAGCTGTAGTAGCAAAAGCAAGCTAAATTAGCCTGTATGGACACCTTTGTCATGAATATGTAGCTCAGGGTCATACAGTAACCTTAACATAAACATGGCTGAGAGCTTCCCTTAGAACATGATTGTTGTGCCCATCTTCTTGTGGATAGCAGCCGAACAGAGTAATACTAAAAGTGGATGATGTTGGTGAAAGGAATGACAACTAGCAATGCACTTATTCCCAATTGCATTTTTTCATAGTAGAATTTCTGCTTGAAAAGAATTTTTCTGAAGTTACTTTTTTCCTGTTCAAGATACTTTATTTTGAAAAATATTTTTAACGTGTTTTCTTGTAGATATTCCTCTACTTCCTTCTATCACATCTCTGAGTCTTGGTGAAAATGAAGAAAAAAATGGACCTTTTGTTGTGCATTGGCTAAACAATAAAGAACTTCATTTTACCTTATCCATGGAAGTATTTTTGCAACAACTTAAAAAGAGTTTTGAACATCACTCTCCTGAGACCAGTGCTGAGGAATTTAATCAGGTGGATGGCAAATCAGAAGAAGGTAAAAGTCCTTGGCTTTCATTTTATAAAGTAATATGTAATGTTCTTCAATGTGAAGTAAGGGACAGGTAACTTAGTGTCTAAGGATGCAGATGGATTACAATAGCATTTTTGTGCATTTCCTTCCCTTCCACTGGAAGTACCTAAATGGCTTTAAAAAAAATCTGTTTCTAGAAATCCTGAATTTGTTAATGGTTGTTTCAGAGATTTTTAGTACTTTGTGCTGAACACTGTCACCTTAGCTATTTAGGCTGACCTGAAGGCTTTCGCATGGAAGTGTGTTATTTTAATATTTTTAAGGAAGCAGATACAATCTTAGAACTAAGGGGGTTTTTTTGTTTTTAATGTTAATGTACACCTAATTTAAACAGCTGTACTTTATAATGTTATATAAACAATATATTTAAATATACATGGTTGGGAGATGACTGCTCTTGTTCTGCCTGTGCATTCAAGAATTTAAGTGGGAGGAAAAAAAACAAGTATTTCATCTTAAGGTGCAAAATCATCTACTTTGACTGAGGTCTGCAACAGAACTTCTAGCTTGAATTTTCACTATTTGAAATTGTGCTTGTATGAGTGATTTAAAAGAAGCTTGGAAGGTGCTCCACTGCCTGCTATGTTTCAGCTTGTGAATATAAGATATATCTGTGTGTGTTCTAGAAGCTAATGAAAATGGAGTTGAACAAAAAGGAAACCAAGAAAAGAGGGAACTGGGTGGTGAGAAAACAACTCCAAATTCAAGCTTTATTCCTTTATCTTCTGCAATTATCGATCATGAAATTGAAGTACTACTTTCCGAATGGAGTAAAAATGCTGACATGCTATTCAGTATACATCCTATGGATGGTTCATTGCTGGTATGGCACGTGGACTGGCTAGATGAATACCAGCCTGGCATGTTTCGCCAGGTGCAGGTACTTCATTTTTTCTGGATTATGCATTGTTACTCAGTGAGAAGTATGCTGTGAAAATAACTTTCATATTAATTCCTTCTCCCTTTCTTAAATTTCTAGGTGTCATTTGTCTCAAGAATTCCAGTCGCATTTCCAACGGGTGATGCCAGTTCTCTTTGCAGAAGTATAGTGATGTATGCTTGTACCAAAAACGTTGACTTGGCTATTCAGCAAGGCAGACAAAAGCCCCCTGGCCTTACGCGATCCTCATCTATGCTTATCTCTTCTGGACACAGTAAATCAACCAACAGCTTAAAATTAAGTATCTTCACCCCCAATGTTATGATGATTTCCAAACATGCAGATGGGTCTCTGAACCAGTGGTTAGTGAGCTTTGCTGAGGAATCTGCTTTTTCAACTGTACTCAGTATTTCACATAAATCCCGATATTGTGGTCACCGTTTCCATCTTAACGACTTGGCTTGCCATTCAATATTGCCATTGCTGCTTACAACCTCCCATCACAATGCTCTGAGGTCACCAGATGTTGAGAATGCAAAACAGACAAATGATTCTTTAAAATCTCAGGAGTCACCATTAAGACCTCAGAATAGAGGCAATGCAAGTGTAACATCCCAGGATCCCAGTGCAGTTTACAGTGAGCTTATTCTTTGGCGAGTTGATCCTGTTGGGCCATTGTCCTTTTCTGGTGGAGTTTCTGAACTTGCTCGGATCAATTCCCTTCATGTTTCTGCATTTTCTAATGTTGCATGGCTGCCCACACTTATACCCAGCTATTGCCTCGGTGAGTTTAGTTTCCTGACTTGTTAAGTGTTATAGAGTAAAAGTAAATTAGCCTAAAAATGCTATTAAGTAGGCAATATAGATATATTTGAAAGTATCGAAGAAATATTAAGCGTGGACTCTTTATTTTAGTTTTCCAAGCTGCTGACACTTTGAAGTTGTGTATCGTTCTGTGAAGACTTACTGTGTTCTTTCTTCTACCTTCTTATATGTATTATTATGTACGTGATGTTTTAGGAGCTAATGCAGTGCAGTTCTTAGATGCTAGTATATACTTTAGATTATAAATATCTCAACAATGATTACAGGCTATGGTCAGCACTCGAAAAGCAGAGGTAGATTTTGCAGGTAGTTCATAAATGGAATTCTGATTTCCTTTAATGTATTTTAGCATTGGTTGCTAAGCTCAACATTAAATTTCGTAGTTTTTGCTTGTGAACAGAAATTAATAAGAGAAATTATTTCTTGTGTTATATTTTTTTTCTTTGATAACTTTAAAATTGCCTCTGGTCAAAAAAGGGAGAGTGTTCGTGTTTGATATATGTTTGCGCACTTCGTGCATTTGTATTTTTCAGGTGCATACTGTAATTCTCCAAGTGCCTGCTTTGTGGCTAGTGATGGACAGCATCTGAGATTATATCAAGCTGTAATAGATGCTAAAAAACTTTTGTGTGAGCTCTCCAATCCTGAAATTTCTGTAAGTGAAACCTGTTATAAGTTTTTGGAGTTTGTAACTTAATTCTACAGCATGATTTTCTGACTTTCTGGTAACTCACCAGGCTTGTGGCTGAGGATTCTGCAGACTGTGATAGCTTAGCTCTGCTTGTAGAATCAGATATGATAAAACTGCTTAGCATTGTAGCCGTGCTGTATTCCATTTAATCTTCTAAACTGAACATAGAGTCAGGTTAGTGTTTGGTTGGGAAATGCCTGTGAAACGCTTATGCCACAAGGCATAATAATAGAGTAAGAAACACTGCACTGTGCACATCCAAAGAAAAAGTTGAGATACTGTTGTAGAGTAGTGAAAGGATGATAAACTGCTGATTGTGATGCTTTCCAGATGAGACATGCAAGTTCTTGCCAACTTGTAGCCACCAAGAATAATGTAGTTCTTGGGGAAACTAAGAATGCTATGAAAGCTCTTAGTGAATTGCAACCTGTTTAGAAATACAAAAACCTGAGTTAACAAGACCGTCCCACTGCTTTTTTTTTTTTTTTAACAGAAATATGTTGGCGAAGTTTTTAACATTGTAAGTCAGCAATCTACTGCCCGTCCAGGATGTATTATTGAACTGGATGCCATCACAGAGCTTGTAAGATCTTTTGTATTCTTCTTATAGCATTATCATCTTGTTTAAAATGTGTTAAAAATTAAGGCTGTAGCGCTCAATCAAGTTAAAGTAGTTAAAGACTGATTCTGGCATATACCTGCTTTTAGTTTCATAATATCCATAAATGAAGAAAACTTGAACAATGAAAGTGCTTTTTATTGAGAAATCTTGCATTCATGTGGCTGACTTAACAAACAACTTAAAAGCTCCCATCTTAGAGAGCAAAATTATGAATACGCTTCACAATATTCACATCTTGCATGTGTGACTTTTTTTTTTTTTTTTTTTAGCATGGTAGGAAAACACAGTTATTTCATGTTTTTCAAGAAGACTTCATTTTAAATAACCAGGAAAAGAAAACCCCTGAAATGAAGAACAATTTACCAGAGTCTGGTAAAGAAATCTTTTTCCTCTGTAGAATGAAAAATATAATACCTGGTCTTCACCATTTATTTTATGAAAAAGAACCTGTATAGCTTTTTGCATTTTAAGGTCAAAGATATTTATGTAAGATCTTTATATATCAAAGAAGAGCAGCACCACTTGATCAAACTTTAGACCAACTAGCTTGTCATGAGGTACTCATTGTATACTGTACAGAGCATTCTATTGCTGGTAGCTTTGTTAGTGCAAAGGGGGAAAAGGTGTTTTAAAGGTAAAGCCTGTAGCTATGGAGTATGACATAGACAAAACTTACTTTGGTTTTTCATGCACATGCGTGCGCACACACACTATAAAATACAATGTTCTAAATACTGTGTGGATATTTCATAGCTATAATTTTAGAAGATATGATTCTGTAGATCTTTGGGCATTTGCTAATTACACTGGAATAGATGATTGGTTCTCCTTGGTGAAGTGGGTTAATGGTTGAGTTATATAGGCATCTCACTTCTGTTCAAAATTTTCAAATGATCTGGAAAACAAAGTTCAGGATAAAATGACAGTCTGTGATACCAACTAATTTGGGGTAGTAAAAGAAAGGCTGAATAAAAAGGAGCGAAGTTGCAGAATAGTCTCATAATGTTGGGGGTAACAACATGGTGCATGAAACTTATTTCGCAGAAAAAAGAAGGGAGACATTGGGGAAAAACGACCTGAACTGTGTATGCACATTGAATTCTGAATTAGTTATTGCTACTCAAGAAAGATCTGGAGTAATGGAGATAAATCTATGAAAGTGTTAGCTCAACTCTCAGTAGAGGTCAAAAATGCATATGGAATGTTGGAAATTTAAAACAGAATAGAGAACAAAAGAGAAAAGTGTTAGGCCACAGCATAAGTTTGTTGTACTTTTGCATCTTGAATACAATGTGCAAAATGGTCTCTGAAAGAAATACAGAAACTATTCTAAAGCCTTGGTAAGAGGAACAGCTGAAAGTCTACAACTCCTCAGCTTGGAAAAGAGGCAGGCAACTGAATACATATAGAGGTACTTAGTTATCTGGGGGTCTAAAAATAATGATATTCACAGAGAGATGAGTAAGAAATGATTATTCACTGCATCTTATAATACAATAATGAGAAAACATCAGATGAAGTTAGTAGGTGGCAAGTTGAAAGCAATGGGAAGTACTTTTCTGCAGAGTGCCTAGTAAATATGTGGAACACATTGCCACAGAACGTTGTGGATATTGAAAGATTTACTTAAGGTCACAACATAATGGAATGAAATCTGTGGAAGACCATTAAAAACAAAGAAACAGATGCTCTTTTGGGAACTTACTGAGTTGGAGATAGCTGAAAGCTGGGAAGCGTGTGGGGAAGGTGCCACTATATACATACCTGCTTCTGTATTTTTTTCCTAGGCATCTTGTACAGACCACTGCTGTGTAAGAAATTGAGCTAAATGGACACTTTGAAACTGTAAATTAGAAGTGCAGCATTCACATGCATTCTAAATGGAAACTATTTTCTAGTACTTTAAAGCTCTTAAGTTTTAAAATCCCTCCCCCTCTTTCCCTTTTTAATAAAGCACATAAGAATTTAGCTCATGTTGTTTAATAACTGGTTCACTTCCTTTTTTATACAGTAACATAAGCAATCCAGTATAGAGCCCACAGGGCTAATGCAGCTTATTCTTCATCATGTTTTTCTAGATGTGTACCCAAAGGAAGGTCAGAGGAATCTTGGAGAAAAGATGGTACATGCTAGTATCACTAAACTAACTATTTATTTTTGGTCCTAAGGAGCTTCCTTTGGAGCTAAGGAGGGAGAGTGGATGGATGCACTCTCCAGAAATGGGCTCCTCCTGACATAACAATTCATGCCTTCTTTTTTCGATGACTGAAACTATAGATAACAAGTGGCTTCTTACAAAGAAGCATCCTACCTCTTGTGTTTCCAAGGCTAGATAGTCAGTCTGGCTGGGCTGTGTTGAATGGATCTGTCCATTAGACCAACCTGTGACCTGCCCAACTCTTGACATAGTGTTGCCTCTCTAGATGTTACTTGTGTAGTTTTTATACATTAAACATAACAGCTGTAGCAGGCCAGGCCAAATCTCCATTTGTCTCACTGTCTTACCTCTCACATTGGCCAGTAACAGATACCTAAGGAAAGTGTAAGAGAGAAGGACAAGCATGCAGAGTGGAGAATATTTTCTGGGACTTAGCTTTAAACATATAGCAAGTTCAGACAAATGTTTTGTCATCTCTAAAGAAAATAATGACAATTTAAAATATATGCACATATATATATGTATATACACATAGCTATAATCATTTTAAGGGTTATTACTTGTGATAAAATGGGGGGAGGGGGAGAAGGAGCGTGGTTGTTGCTAGAAGTTGTATAACAGGTATAGCCAGACCGTTGTATTTGAACATCATTTGAATATGATTATTCGCTAGCCAGTAAAGTTTAGTGCTGTGTTTGGTTCAATAACCCGTAAGATCCTCCTGTTCTGAATTTCATCAGGATGCCAGCAAAATGGATTCTCTGAGAAGTTCTACTTAATAGTAATAGAATATACGCAAAACCACTCATTACTACACATGTGGCACTTACACTTGAAGTCAATTCCCGTCTCAATAGGTAAGCCCTTTAGTTTTGATGTAAAAAATAAAAACAAAAACAAACAAACAAACAAAAAAACCCTGGTTTTAATAAAGGCTAACAGTTCAGATATATTGTGCTTCTCAATTAGAAGTTTTTGTTCTGCAATTTTAAAGTTTACACAAGTTCTGAATTGGGATGTAGTCTGAAGCACCTAAACATCAGAAATACAATTATGAGGAGTTGTTTTCTGCTGGTTCTCTTTGAGACTATGAGGCTACCACAAAAAACTTAAAAGTAAGCTGATGTACTTCTGTAGTTTTCTGTTAACATCTAAAAATTAAGGAAACATAAATCCAATATTTACTATATACCAGAGGAATCTGTTATAATGCATGGTCTGTTGTTTAAACCATAATTCTACTTTAAGTGTTGATTTTCATAAAAAGGAATGAAATTTTCATATCCCATAATCTCTAAGATCTTACATTTTAAGCAAGTGTTAACAAAACTGTTCTGGAAATACCTTTCTCCAGTTTGAGTTAAGACTTGAGTTCTGCATTTAAATTTCTCTAGCTGTGGGTATTTTGTGCCTCATGAACATTAATTTCCATGGATACCATGTATATATCTATCTTCTGCAGTTTTGCTGCTTCTGGTTACAATTTGATTGCTTTAAATCTGAAGAGTGTTTGAAGCTAGAACTCGACGCAGTTCTAGAATTTTAGAAGTATTTAATACAGGAGGTGTGCTAATATTTCTCTTTAAATGTGAATTTAGGAACATTTTCATTATCATGAAAGTAAAATTTTAAGTCTCTAGTTTTATCCATCTTTTTGGAGTGTTAAAGTGAGTAAAATTCTTATGTTAAAAGAAACCTAGTTGACTCTCTTTAATAATAGTGCAAACTTTTTTTAGATGAAAAGATAGATTCAAATACAGCTGAAACAGCAACACAACAAGAAGGATTATATTCTTCTTCACCAGATCCAGAGAAGATACAGTCACCTTTCACTCAGAAGTATCAGGCTTGTAAAGCAAACCTTCAGAGCACAAGCTGGCTTACTCTCTCTTCAAAAATGGTATATAGTCGAGAGCTGGATTTGCCAGAAGAAGTGGAGATTATAAGTGTTAAGCCATCAGCAGGTTTGTAATTTTTTAAAAAATAATAAAATAAGGAATTGTTGCCATTCTGATTTAGCAGTAGGTTTTAAAATCATGACAAATTAGTAGTTTGGTATTTGTAGTCAGAGTTAAAAACCTGCAACTGGATCCACAAGGTTTGCTAAAATGTGATGCCCTGACTTTGTACCTGGATCCTGGAACTAATACTAAAATAAAGCTTTTATGTAAGGTATAATACTTACAGAAATCCAGATTCTGTTAGTAATAAAAATTGTAGCAACACAAATTTGTTTTTGCAAACCATCAAAAAATATTCTTTGTGAGACCTACTCTTAAACTTTGAGGCTTTCACCAGTAGTCTTTCAAAAAAATATTATAAACTTTTTTAGATTTCTGAGATAAATATTTGTCTGGTGGGAGAAACAGTAAATGTCTATTAAAATCATGCCGTGGAGAATATGAGGTTTTTTTTTCCTTCCCTCTTACGGTGTGAAAACTGGCACCTAACAACATTAATATACAGGTTTAAAACATGTGATTTAATTTCTTTCTAGAGAATGGGGGACTAAGGGTAAAATGGGTTCATGGTATTTCTGTCATCTTGTGTTTCCTTTGTGAAACTCTGCAAACAACCCTCGGTATGAGGACGTCCTAATACTTTTTGTTTCAGAATAGTGAAATGATAACTGAATATAATGATCTTTACTCTTGGCTTGCATTCTGATATGTTGTCCTGGTAAAAACGTATTTTATTTTATTTTAGGACATCTGAGTTCCTCTTCCATATACCCTGTTTGTCATGCCCCTTATCTACTGGCTACTTCGTGCTCTGATGGAAAAGTTCGGTTCTGGAGATGCAGAGTGACTACTGAATCATCAGCTTCTTCCATGCCAGAATATAATGTACATAATGATCTTACATATATATGGGAAGAATGGCCGTTACTGATTGAGGATGGACTTAGTAGTAGTGCCGTTAATGTTCCAGGAAGGCCGGTTGAAGTTAGTTGTGCACACACAAACCGATTAGCTGTAGCATACAAGCAGACAACATGTAAAAATAGTCACCTTTCTCAAGACTTTATAATGGATGTTAGTATTTTTGAATGTGAATCTACAGGGGGCTCTTCTTGGATTTTAGAGCAGACTCTTCATTTAAATGAAATAGGCACCATGTTAGACTCTGCTATGAGTATTGATAGTAATTTAGTGGCATACAACCAACAAGAGGTTTGTCTGTCTCATAGCGGGAATATTGTACCCAGCACTAAGCACTTGGTTCACTTAGACTGGATGTCTAGGGAAGATGGTTCACATATTCTGACAGTGGGAATTGGATCAAAATTATATATGTTTGGCCAACTGTCTGGGAAGATGCAAGAACAAAATGGTAAGGAGACTGTAGCAATCTCCCACAGTGGCAGTATGAAGATTACAACCCTTTCTAGGTTTGTTCTGCTGCGTTGTGTTGACTTGGTTTCTTCTGTAGAAGGGTCACCTCCTTTTCCAGTCTCTTTGTCTTGGGTGCGAGATGGCATTCTTGTAGTTGGAATGGATTGTGAAATGCATGTTTATTCCCAGTGGCAACCTCCTTCCAAGCAGGAACTAGTTAGTATGGATTCTTACAGTGGAAGTATACCGTGTATAACAAGCTTAATGAAACAAAGCCAGTCAGCTGCCTCAGGTCTGCATCCACCAAAACGAACCTTGACCAGGTCTATGACCAGCCTTGCACAGAAACTCAGTGGGAAAAGAACTGCCTTTGATCTGTCTACGGAAATGGAAGACTCTGGTCTTTTTGAAGCAGCTCATGCATTATCTCCCACTTTACCTCAGTACCACCCTCACCAATTGTTGGAGCTCATGGATCTTGGTAAAGTACGCAGAGCAAAAGCCATTCTGTCCCATCTAGTTAAGTGCATTGCTGGAGAAGTTGTTGCTATAAATGAATCTGAACCTAATCATGACAGGAGACTCAGATCTCTTACAATCAGTGCTAGTGGAAGCACTGCAAGAGATCCCAAAACATTCAGCAAAACTGAGAACACAGACTATATCGAAATAGACTCAGTTCCACCGCTGCCTTTATATGCTCTGCTTGCTGCCGATGGTGATTCCTCTCATTCAGAAAAGTCTAATAATCAAAATAAAGATACACCCAATGACAATTATGAAGATCTCTTTCAAAATTCTGTTGTAAGTACAGATGAACTTGTGATGTTGGATGCAGATGAAGATAACACAAAACCAAAGGTCATTGATCTTTCTCAGTATAGCCCAACTTACTTTGGGCCAGAGCATGCTCAAGTTCTTTCTCGTCACTTGCTTCATTCGAGCTTACCAGGTCTCACTAGAATGGAGCAAATGTCACTGATGGCCTTGGCAGATACAATTGCTACTACCAGTACTGACATTGGAGAAAGTAGAGACAGAAACCAGGGTAAGCTTTCTCTCTCAAATTAGGTGTAATGCTGTGTTTCACAAACTTTATTTGGAAGTTTTTTCTGTTACCTTTTTTTTGTGTGCGCGTGCGTGTGCGCGTGCGTGTGCGCGTGTGTATGTGGCTTACTGAAGCATGTGATAGTTTTGTTTCATAGTATTGCTTGTATTATTTACTGTGCCGATAGAGGTTTAACTGAAGTTTCATGACTTCAGATTTTTTCAAAAAATCAAGTTTTATTTTGGTAACTGCTAATGCAAGTGTGTTGTTCCTTTAGTCCACAGACCACAATTGTGTTTCTCAATCACTTTTTAAGAACAAACTTTTAAGAGCCAATGTTAGTTCTACTATCTGGAGAAATTAAGAGAAATAAGCTGGTTTTTTCATTTGATAAAACCCCTTTTCCTGTTTTTTATGTTTCAAACAAGTAACTTCACAACCTCTTGTTTGAAATTTTCCTCTTGTATTGACGGGAAGATTTTTGAATTAAACTATTACATTTATGGATTTAAAGCATCAGCAGTCATAGAATTGTAGGGTATTTTTTTGTAAGCAACTTAAAAGTTATTTTAAATGATTTCTCCTAAAAAAAACTATGAAAATGTTTAATTCCAGGTGGAGAAACTCTTGATGAGTGCGGTTTAAAATTTTTATTAGCTGTTCGGCTTCACACATTTCTAACAACCTCTCTCCCTCCTGTATATCGAGCTCAACTGCTTCACCAAGGTAACTGAAGTGTTTTGTTAGGTCATGTGAATCTTGTGCAGTGAAGTGGCTGTGCATGTGATTGCTCTGTTGTTGACATGCCTCTGCAGAGTTAATGTTGTTCCAGTAGCCTTCTGTGGGAATAATAGAGTAGAAAATATAGAGTATTTACTTAATGAGTTTTTAATACTTATTTGAAAAGGATTCTAATGGCCTACTCAGTCCTTATATTCCTACTGTAGTTATCCAGTGAACTATTTCAAAATTTTCTTTGGTATAGTTTTGAATTTTTTCTAAAAATGATATTACAAATGACAAAATGAGATACATTTGCTAAGGTCTAATCAAATCGAAAGGACTGGCTATGATTGCTTCTTAACCCTTTGATTATGCATGCATAATGACTGCATTTTTAGTCTTATGGCTTGCTACCCCTCCGCTGAGATTGGAGCTTGCCAGCGTGCCTCAGCACAGTATTGCTGAGCCAGCTCTCTGTTGGTGTACTTTTAACTGCGATGCTCCTGCCTTCTACTGAGCCCAGAAATCGGTGAGAGCTAGAAGTGCCTCTGAGGCACCTGCAGAGTTGCAGTTCAGAGTGCCTCTGTGCAAAGCAGCATCCCCTGGCCCTCACAGGAGTTGCAATTTGATCCATAGCCAGCTATGTTGCTGATTAGTAACTGTTATCTTCTTCAGGTCATGTTTTGTTTTGTTTTGTTTTTTCTTCCGGTTTCCTTTTGTGTGCCTATTCTCAAACCTGTTTTCTACCAGAATAATCCCAAATTTCACATTTTCCAAGCCATTCCAAATCAAAACAGTACAGGTAATTTTTACAACTTTAAAAAGTTTAATTAGCTGGTTGCACTTTGTATATACATAGCTACATAGCTAATCTTAAAGCCCCTCATTATAAGCAGATTTTGAGCTTTAGTCAGTCACTCTGTTCCTTGCAAAATGTGTAATGAACAGTTTGCAAGTGAAAAAATGTTTTCATCTGTGAGGTGCATTCTTCAATATCTTGTATGCAATGCTTACATATATTCCTAAATTTCTGCTATCTGATCAAATATATACTTAAAAATCCAGAATAAACAGTTTGACCTTTTTCCGTTCTCCCCCTCCTGCCTCCCTTGATTTTGTATTATGGATTACTTTATTAGTGAATCTCTCTTTTTTTCTTTTTTTCTTTCCCCCCTGCCTCTGTTTCCCCCTTCTCTCTCTTGCTCAAATGGCTGATTATCTAGGCTTGTCTACTAGTCATTTTGCCTGGGCATTTCATTCAGTAGCAGAAGAAGAACTACTGAACATGCTCCCTGCAATGCAGAAAGGCGATCCAACATGGCCAGAACTCAGAGCTATGGGTATAGGATGGTGGGTCCGAAATATCCGTAGCCTGCGGAAATGCATAGAAAAGGTAAATACAGCGTTCTGAGACAAAATTAATCAAATTGTTTTCAAATAGCTTTCCTCTGGTGTTTACTGTCTATGAATATAGTGATGAATTATGAAGTATAACGAGTGTTTCTGAATACTTCTTGCTATATCTGATGTGCATATAGTTTATTGTACAGATGGAACTTTTGTGTTTAACTGATTTATTTTTTAAGTAGTTTAGGTTTCAGATTCCAGCATGAAGTACACTTTGGGCTTTTAGATATTTTGTTTTGAGGGGTGTAGTATATGAGCTTTATGGTGGATGCTGAATATACAGTTTTGAGACTTTTGTTTTTTAATAGCAAGGGCCTCTCCTAGTCTAGGAAACAAACTATGGAAAAATTCTCATTAGAAAACGATGAAAAGTGGTGCTACCATGTATCTGTCTTGCAAGTTGATACATTTTCATGATAACTAAAGCTTGTGTTGTTCTTCATTTGGAAGTATGTCTTAACTGTCACAGATGCTACTAAGGTTAGGCTTATAGCTACACTTGTTTCAAGCTCTTGGAAAAGCCAGGTATGCTGAGCTAGAAAATGACATTCACAAGATACTTTGAGTACAGAACATGAACTAGCAAACATGTCTCAACTCTTTCAGTCTTCAGCAGCTAATTCATTAGTTTATGAAACTTATCTGCCTAGCACTTAAACTCCAAGTTTCCTAGGCCTGCATTTAAGGTTACCTATGTGGGTCTTACACTACTCTTACTGCCCCTTACCCCCTTTGCCTGTCCACTCCCGGAAGGGAATCCACCAAAAGAATTACTTTTGTCCTCTTCTGACTGGTCCAAGACTGTTCTTCAGGTATTTATCTGTCCTTTGATTACCAGACCAACTAATAAGATAATTTTATTATGATGATGGATCTGATTTTAGGTGTAGGCAGTTCCATTTGATCTCCTAAAAAAAGCTCTTAGAACAGAAAAAGTGTTAATTAAAGGGTATAAAACAAAAGCAAGGGGTTGAAGCAGCAGTATCCTCCACATACATTCTTATCTCAGACCCACGGTGAGAAGAGGGTTCATGTATCAAAGAGTATTTCTCAGCACTGTGGGACATGGGATACAAGAAGCACCAGGAATCCTATTTAAAGATGCTTTTAAATTTTGATGGGTTTGTTGTTGAACTGTCTTTGCAGGTGGCTAAAGCAGCCTTTCAGCGAAACAATGATCCACTTGATGCAGCAATTTTTTACCTTGCAGTGAAAAAGAAGGCTGTGATCTGGGGATTATACAGGTAGGAGACATTCAGGTTCTTATATGGAGTTTCATAGTGTCTGGGCTAATTTGGAAGAAAAAGTTGAATGTGGTGGTAATTCAAAAGAAATACAAATATTGCCATTGAAAGCGGAGATGCAATTTCTAAATCACCTACAAAATTGAATGAGTAACTTCCTGTGTCTACTGTGGTAATTTAGTTGCTGTTTCTAAAGGTGGATGCCTAAAGTTTAGTCTCAAATCTACTGTAACTTTCATCCATTACTTAATTGTGGATTACATCTAGAGGATTGCCTGTCTTGTGTGTGGAATGCAATAGGTATGTTTTAGATAAGCAGCACACTACATAAATTTTACCATGAATTCAGAAGATTTGATTGAGGCTGGCTTTCAGTCTAGCATTTCATAATAATGTTCGAATGCCCAAGCTTTTTTAAAATAGTTTACTCTTAAGAACTCACCTAGGACAAGTGAGCTTTTCTGTATTTGTGTCAGACTATCTAGTTACTTGTTTCTGATGCAAAAACATTAGGTTTTGTACTTAGTTTTTGTTCCTTTCTAAAAAATGAAGTCTCTTACATTCCTTGTGTTGTGATAGCCTCTGCATTTTCTGTTGAAACGACTTGTGTAAAATTCTGCTGGTATCTGAGGAAATCAAAAGCCAAAATAATCTAATAAAATATATAATTTTGTCAATTATGTTCAATCTGCAGGTCCCAAAAAGATACTAAAATGACACAGTTTTTTGGGAATAATTTTACTGAGGACAGGTGGCGTAAAGCAGCATTAAAGAATGCTTTTTCTTTGCTTGGCAAACAGCGTTTTGAACATTCTGCAGCATTTTTCTTGTTGGCAGGACACTTAAAGGATGCAGTGGAGGTAATAAAATAATTGGACTTAAGGTCTACGACTGTTATATTTAGTGTTCTAAATTTACAGAATGTATTGAAAGTGTCTGAAATGCATGGGGAACCTTTCAGCTTGAACTAGTATAACTTTTGAAGTTTCCAGTTTGTGCTGTCTCTTTCTCCCTCCTTCCCCTCCCATATGTCAATGGCAAATACAAATCCTTGATGTTTGCGTATTGTTTCTGTTTTAGCTCTCACCTTAGTGTTACCAAAAAGTCCCATGATTCATTTCTCCATAATAAAATCTATCTACCATTAACTTGCTTTCAAACTCTCTGATCTGTCACATCTGAAAGCAATGCTGATTTGCATTAGAAGGTTCCACATCTGAAAATGAAGGGTTTTTGGCAGTGATGTGTGTTGACTCCCAAAATCCTTTCACAAAAAAAGTAATTCCTGGGTCTGTGTATAGTAATATAACAACTTGAAGGGAATTCAACTGTGTGATAATGAGCAATTTGTTTTGTAAAGCTTCTTAATCAAAATGTGTAGTTTCAGAAAGTGGCCTGTACATGTTGACAATGATTTATTGAAGCCATATGATTTCAAAGATCCAGTGTCATGTCAGACTTAGTGAGGAAATCATAATTTAGATCTTGCACATAACAGTTGGCCACTGCTCTTATGCATAGTTCCTGCTAATTTATTTTATGGACTTGAGATAATACTTTTATCAGCTGAACAGATTTGCGTCTTGTCTTATGATCACTTTAACCAGCGGAGAAATTATAATACTGGGTTTTGTAAATATATTTTTGATTAGGTCTGCCTTGAAAAACTGAATGATATTCAATTGGCTCTCATAATATCAAGACTTTACGAGTCGGAGTTTGAAGTATCTAGTACTTACAAATCTGTACTACAGAAGAGAATTTTGGGAAGTGTCTCTCCTGGAAAAGATAGCCCAGGAAATATGCACTGTGATCCTTTTCTACGAAGTATGGCTTACTGGATTTTAGAAGATTATAGCAAAGCTCTTGACACTTTGATTAAACATTCTGTTGAAGATGAAGGTGGTAAGACTATGAATATTCTGGCTGTTGGGTTGATTTTTAACTGTTTATGCATTTAGGTAGTATTGTTGTAAAGTATAGTCTGAACATGACGGTGTACTGCACAGTTGCTCACCATTGCTAGTAAATAACTTACAAACAAAATGTATACCTTGCTACAGTATTCAGTATGACTTTGTTGTGATTATCCTCTACAGCGTGAATGGGTACTTAATTTATCCTTTAAATATGTTAATATCAGTATAATGAGAATGACTCTGCAGTGATTTAGCTCTTCAGCTGTTTTTGTAGCAGGAACTTGAAAATGAAGAGACTAAATTAGTGACTCTATAACAACCTAAGAAAAATTTCTGACTGCGAAGCTACCCAGTATAGTCTAGTAGACATACTATTTTGTAGTTTTTGGTCATTAGGAAGAGTTGATCAGAATCATACACTGCCATAGAAAGGATTGTTTTGATATTTAGTGTGATACTGTTCAATTGTTTTCACCTTGATCGCATCCTCCTGCGTAAAATCTATGTTAAATGTTACTAGTTTTTCTTTAATCGGTTTAGTGACTTGTTTGTGGGATTTTGCATTGTTTTCTTACTAAATAGTTGCTCTTTTTTCATGCACCTCTTTCTATTATGTGTAGTTAGTTGTGCCGTAACACCAGACAACAAACAATAAGGGCATATCTCAGCTAACCCAGACTCTTTGAAAGCTATGTGAATCATCCTATGCTGATGCTCATAGCTTTCCAATGATTTTCTGATCATCCATTTGTAAAATATCAGAATAAGATGGTAACTGGTTTTCTAGGCTTGTTTTGGGCATGAAAGCAAAATCTGTAGGTGTTGCATTGCTGCCCACTTCATTTGTTGTGTATAATGCAGGTATTAACACGTATGTGTGTTATGGATTTCCTAGTTTCATTAAGTGGTATTTGTTAAGAGATAGATGAAATAAGAAAGACTAATCCAAAACTTATAAAATATCATTTTCTGGGGTAAGAGATTTTGGTATGATGTAGTATCTTATTATACAGTGGTTTAGCAATGAAGACTTGAGAAATCTAAACTCTGAACAAGAACATGGTCTCCTCTTGACTGCTGCAGAACTAGTCTGACTGCAAGGAAATGAAGTGATAGTTGTTTCAAATTATGGGTCTTGCATGCCCATTCAAGCTCCTGCAATTTTTTTCTTTCCTTTAGTAGTGATTAGGTCTTATGATGTCTGTCTGTCTTTTTTTTTTCTCCTCTTTTTCTTCTATGAGTATTTAAATGCTGAAGGTGAAAAGGGGAATGCAATTAAGTCAACAGTAAAATGAATATTAAGACTTAATAGCCTTCTGATGAAGATAACACTTGCAGATGGATTATTTCATACAGAATTGTAGATTGTCCTCATGATGCAATATCTTTTCAGATGAAGGAGAAGGCTCATCAAATTGTAACCCTGCAGTGTTTAACTTCTATAACTACCTAAGAACACATCCCCTCTTGTTGAGACGTCATTTTGGCTCTTCTGATGCATCTTCCACACGTGTTTGTCTAACGGTAGAAAATGGATTAGCTGACAAAATCAACCTAGGGGAGAGAAGACTGTTTTTCACTACTGCCTATGCTCACTTAAAAGCTGGTTGTCCTATGTTGGCTTTAGAGGTATTATCAAAGATGCCAAAAGTAGTTAAGAGGTCAAAGCCATTCTGTAGCTCCCCTAGTTTAATGGATACCAGTAAAGACTCTTCACCATCTTCTCCAGTTAAAGGGTTGGAAATGAAAGACCAATTTTCAACTGTTGACTGGTCACAGCCAGTGTTGAATGGTCTAGGGTCATCTTCAGATTGTTCATCAGGAAAACATTCAAGTTCAGCTCTTTCGTTTGACTGGAGTCAGCCAAGTCTAGTATTCCAAGATGAACCTTTGGAACTACAATGGGACAGTGACAAAGATGATGAGAGTGAAGATTCTTCCTTGGTAATGAAAGAGCTAAAACCTTTGAAGAAAAGTGAAAAATTAGATGAAATAAGTTCTAGCTACACAGAATCTTTTAGTGCAATTGATGAAAAAGATGTTTTAAGTCCATCAGAAGATATAATTTCAGCACAGCTGAAGTTTAGAGCATGCCTGAAAATTCTTACTGTAGAGCTTCGTACACTATCCACTGGTTATGAGGTAGACGGTGGGAAGCTGAGATATCAGCTTTATCAGTGGCTTGAAAGAGAAGTGGTAGCTCTTCAGAAAACCTGTGAATACAGTGCTGAAGTGGAAGAGATACAGTCAGGTATTGCTGTGATGCCAGAAGAAGTTGCATTAAATGAAAATGCTGAAGACTTACCTGACCAGCAAAAAAACATGCTACAGAAAGAAAACTTTCAGAAAAGACGTCAGTGGCTTCTGAAATACCAGTCACTCCTAAGAATGTTTCTTAGTTACTGTATACTTCATGGCTCTCATGGTGGAGGCTTGGCATCTGTTAGAATGGAATTAATTCTGCTGTTGCAGGAATCTCAGCAGGTATGTGGGGAGGGGTTAATTTGCGTTTGCTTCAGTTTTGTTATAGATTGAATATCTCGTTATTTTGGAAATGAATAATTCTTTTATAGTGTATACCTGTTTTATAACAATCTGATATTTTATGATTTTTCTAGAAACCCCCTCCCCACTTATAAAATTTCTTCTTAAGAAGCTGTACTATCACTTTTTTTTCCTTTTGCTTGTTTTTAGGAACAATCAGTACAGACTCCTCTTAGCCCTCTGCCAGAGCAAAGCTCCATACCTCTCCTATTTGCTTGCACAGCTAGTGCCAAAACAGTGGTGGCTAATCCACTGCTACATCTTGGTAACTTAACTCATGATATATTACATGCCATAATAAACCTTGACTCGCCACCTCATCCAGATGCTCAGAACAACAAGGTGTGTATTTTTGTTGTAGTCATTTGGATTTTTTGTGTGTGTGATTATTATCTAGTTTGCTTACTCATGAATGTTTTTTGACAGCGTGAAAACTTCCTGATGTGCCTACCTGTGACAAGCAGTAAAACTTTGGAACATAAATATTTCTTTGTAGTTTGTGTTAAAACAATGTCCACTGAAAAATTATTACCCATTCTTGAGGTGCTGAGCATTGATCCCTACAAGCTGAAGTAGATTGGCCTCTCTCATGAGGATACTTGTCCAGGATGACATCTGTTATGGAAAACATTGTGCTACACTGTCAGTGTCACATTTGCCTTTTATGTCAATATGATCACAATTTCTCTAACAATAAATTCTGTGTTTTCTCTCTTAGACCTAAATAAAATTGATAGCTTTGAGATACAAAAACTGATGGTCTGCAAAGTGAAGAGAACTCAGACATTTCTGAGAAACAATATATGTGCTCATACAATTTTTTTTTTTTTTTATGTTTGCATAAAGCTTCTCCTGTACTTAGTCTGGGACTGAAAATTAAACCTAAAGCTTTGGGCTGAGTATATTCTGAAATTTTGTATATATTAGGTCCCAGATCCAGTTTACTATACTGGGGATTTCTAGAGAGCCTCAAGAGATTGATTGTTCAGTTACTAATCTGGTGCTTCATTTGAGAGGGAACAAACAAATGTGTATATTAAACTTAATTTTTAACTGAATCTTTTTGATCAACAGGTTCTTTAGCTCTTCACATAAATGTATTTTGTGATATATAAGATATATCAGCTATGACAAAAATAGTGATGTTCAGTGTGATACTAAGTAAATCGTGTGTGTGTGTGTTTCTTGTTGAGAGATACAGCAAGGATTGTTCAAAACCAAGCTGCTTTACAGTCTTCATTCTGAAGTAAAGCCTTTGTGTTCTGAGCCAGGGTATCAGTACTCTATAGGAGTACAATCACTTTTGACTGCTGTGAGTATAGTGGCTTAAGATGTTGCTGTCTCTTAATCAAAGAACACTGCAGGTAGAGCTGAGCTGTGATTATAGGCTGATGAGTTGTGCAAGTGCTTCCCCTGTCCCTTTCAGTGCAAAGTGAGTAGATTTAACTGAGAAGAATTCTGAAGGGAAGAATACTTTGTCAGTGAGTTTTGCTATAAGCACTTGTATCTCTTCTGTATTCAGCGTTTGTTTTGCAGTTACAAATTTGTATATGTTCAAGTACTATGATATTAACAGCTGTTCATTTTGAAGTGTAATCTGTTCTATAAAACTTTGTCTTCCAGATATATGTAATGCATACCTTAGCAGCATCACTCTCTGCTTGCATCTACCAATGTCTTTGTGATGGCCACAGCTACAGGTAAAGATTCATCAAAAGCAAATTTTAGAGAACAGTGAAGATACTGTCTCATTATAGAAATGTCATAATATGTAGTGCACCAAAAGTCAGTACTGAAGTTTGCCTGCATCTAGCAAGGGCTATCACTTGAGCAGTTTTAAACTTCTTTTTATTTATTTTTAATAGTTATGACATCTCAGTTCTTTGTTTCACAGCTCATTACAAGCAAATCAGTTCACCGGAACAGTGTATCAGACATTGCTTCTAACTCAGCGTCATTCTCTGAGAACAACAAGCTTGGATGAAACAGTGACTCCCAATACATCACCTTCTCAGTGGCCAGGTATTCAGAGTTGCTTTGTTTCTTTCCTCTTAAGGAAAACTTAACTCTCTGCATCTGCTGTAAGAGCACGTAGCTATGCTGTGGACTTTCTTTTACTGTTTGTAACACTGTTTAGTAAAAATAAAATAAATAAATAAATAAATATATTTTTAAAGAAGCTGTAACCTGGTAGATCAGTCTATTCACTAGCTGAAGCAAACTTACATTGCTTTCTTTTACTAAAAATTGTTAGCTTGGTCTCTAGTAAAGGGCAAGAAAACTTAAACTAAGGAGATGTGCTGTCCTGTGCTCTTTTTGCTCCACCTACAGGCATAGATCAGTCTTACCAGTCTTTTGCTTTCATATACTTGAAAATGACTTGATAGGCTATCTTAAAGTAAGTTTGTGCTCTGTGGCAGATATGATTGTAGCTTATGTATGCTTATTGAGGTAACTTGAGTCTATTGACAAATAGAAAGTTTACACAGAATTATGTTCTGCCATAGCTATAACAGGCCCTTAGGACTTGAATACTTAAACCATGCTGGGATCTCTGCTTGTGAACCTACATTGGTCCCATTAGTGTGTAAGCTACCTAAAATATCTATATGAGCTTCAATTTATAGCAATAATTTTAATGTAAGCATAACCAAGAAATATGCCTTCATATAGTGGGATTTGTTTTTCACCAAGTACATTTCACACTAAAAAAAAAGAAAAAACTTTGAGAACCTCAAGATTATGGGTTTGAGCACTGAAAAGTTAATTTGGCTCCTTTATTCTGTTTAATCACAGGTGATCTATACTATGTAATCATGGGTAATGTAACTGTCTTTATATTTGCTGCTATAGACTTTTTTCTTTTCAGTAGACCTTTCTGTCCATGAATGCACAGGTTTTGGAGAGAAATCAAATTGTTGTCTGTGTTTTCATTAGTTGCAGAGTTAGATATGCAGTGAATGAGACAAGGGACTGCAAGCAGTTGTGCTTATAGTTAACATCACCTTGAACTAATTTCTGGTTTTGAATAGCCTCACATGGTTTCTGTGCAAATGGGAGACTATCATGTGAACTAGAATCTTTGGCCACTGTTTTTCATATTTTAACTTCTTGTGTGCACGAAGTGAGATAGTAGGAGCCACATCTGACACTTTGAAACTTTTCTTAGGAACATTAAAAAAATTACAAAATGTTCAGTACTCAGGAGGAAGAGCACTTGTCAGACAGTGGATATTCTGAGTTGATGCCTATAATTAATGGGTTATTCTATCACTGAAAAGTGAGAATACAGCATTTCGAATTACAGTGTTATGCTGCAGTTAGTTAAACTGTTCGTGAAACAAGCACCACAGGAAAGTCCATAGGGAAATTAATACCTTTATATTAAGTGCAGGTAGTGCATGCAGTGTATTAAATAAATCATGGAGCACTGTATTAAACTTAGAGCTAACTCTTTCCTAAAAGAATTAAGTGAAGAGAGGATTTGAGAGACATGGGAAGGAAGACTAATAAAAGTAGCATAATTACTTGTTGTATCACAGTGTCTCAGCACAGGTTAAACTGGCAGTTTTATTTAAGATATATCCCAAAATTGGAGTGCCTTTTTTGTGATTTGTTTCACTTGTTCTGAAGCATCTTATTAGCTGTTAGTCTAATACATGAAGACGACAAGCTATAATAAACTGCTAAATATAAGCAAAATTTTGCTTTCTTTTGGAGTTTCCAGTTTCCTCTGAAACAACAATTTTTTTTCTGTGCAGGAGTGTAGTAACTATTATAGGTTGTCACTCAAAATGCCAATGAGATCATATAATCAAGGGAGTGTTTGTCTGTTTTTCTTTCTCCTCCTTCCCCTCATTTTAGGTATAACAGCTCTAATACGTCTCTTGAATTCTGCTGGTGAAGAAGCCCAGTCAGGTCTCACAGTTTTACTATGTGAAATTCTAACTGCGGTTTATCTTAGTCTGTTCATCCATGGCCTAGCAACACATTCCAGCAATGAGTTGTATAGAATTATGGCTCATACGCTTAATGACAAAATGTGGTCTGCTGTCTTTGGAGGAGGAGCTCATACTCCCAGCAGAGGACAGGTGCAATTAAAGACAAAAACTGGTTAGTTCTATTCTTTTATTTATATTAAACCTTTACCTTTTTTAGAAAATGATTTGACTGCTGAAAGTGTAATAAAAATTGCTTAGAACAGTTTTTGTTCGGTCAGTTCAATATGCTTTTAGATCTCCAAGGGAAAAAAGATTTAAAATCACTGACATGGGTATTCTATAGAAGAGAGTCTAAAACAAGTGAATGATACTGCAATAAAGTGCCAAAGTAGAACAGCTGCTGTAATGTGAGGAATTAAGTTAACTAGCACATTTTTAGTACTGTTATAGTTTTTATGTTCATTTTAAAGCTTTCCAGTTCTGTCCCAACAGGAATATTCCCTTTTTACAAATACAGTATGTTTTCTCTCTTTGGCAGGTAGGCACTTCCCAATGCCTAGCCCGCATCAGGTAGTAGTGTTCTCCATGGAATGTGTGGGGTTTTCCAAATCCCTTACTGCCTTCAGTACTCATAGTCCTACCAAATCTTCAGGCAAGACACTAGATTTAGTATTAGGCCTCTACATGCAGTTTGCAATGTGTGTTTTTTTCGCATATGTAGAAAGAGAAAAACTTCTGTTTGCAAGCCATGACATCAAAATTTAAAGCAATGTTTTGTAATCACAGCAGCAGCTGAATTGGACCTCTTAAAAAAAAAAAAAAAAAAAAAAAAAGCACTAATGTAATACTTCATTTGAAACCAATTTTAAATATAAAATATAAAATTATTTTGACCATGGTTTGGAAAGATCAGAAGTATTTCACATCTTTGGAGAGCTGCTTGTTTTGCTTCATGAATATAAGTATTATTATGCATGTGGATTTCTAAGTGTTTGTTCTAGACACTGTAAAATTATTTTGCTGCTATTCAATTCTATTAGTATGAGAACCCTTTAGAAAAGCAAATACCCTTCATGTTTTAAATTCGGATAATGATAAATTATCCTGAGGTCCAGAATAACTTCTGTAATGCTTTTCTTCTTGATCTAAGTTTCTGCTTTGTGATTTAGTTGTTTCTATTAAAGCCTAGAGCAACTATCCTATAAATATCTAATTTTAAAAAAGGAAGGCTTTATAAATGTAGATCTGCTTAAACTACGGTCATGTCATATGTCACATGTGAAGTATGTATATAAACTGTCCTATGAACCTTACATTCGAGGGAAAACTAGAATTTAGTGTGGTTAAATACAGATTTTGTCAGACGTTTAGAAAAATATTTTTAAAATAGTGCTCTCATCAAAAGTGAGTTCTCATTGTAGCTCTCACTGTTTTCTCTGTGGCATTGGATAAACGTTTCTCAATATCCTTCTGTTAAAGTAACTGTATTTGCCGTATCAGGATTGTTGGAAGGCATAACTGGCTCTTTCTGTTGGCAATTCTAAGTGTGTTGGGTGTTTGTAACTGTACTAAGGTGTGTTAACGTTGTTGCTAGTGTTTTAAAATAATGAGGTAATTAATTGTGTCTTTTATGCAGAAAAATATTCTGAAGGTTATTAAAGGCCTGTCTATTACATGTTTTTCTTGGAGACTAGTTCTGGTTGTCTGATTGCAGAATTAGTAAAACCATGTTACCAGAAAAGTCAAGAAGCTGAGATGGTTTTAAGAATTTTAGGAGAGAAAGGACCTTTCCTAATACTACTTTGTAAGGGTAATCAAACAGCAGGACAGGGGGAGCTGAATCCTTGAGTAGGCCAGGCCTTGAGCAGCTTTATCTAATAAATCTAAATAACTTTGAGCAGGGGTTGGACCAATGACCTCCAGGTATCGCTTCCAGTCTACATGATTCGAGGATTCCATAGGTCTATGATTTGTTTTTAATGCATGTTTACCTAGTGCAGATTTTGGAGGAAAAATCTTTCCAAGTCACTTTAAATATTGAAGAAGAAAAAAATACATTGGAAAAAAATAGAGCCCCAATGAAGCAGAAGAGTCAGATTAAAATCGGCTGTAATTTTGTGCCATTACTGTCACTTTGCTCTCTTAAGGCTCAAGAATGGGTGCTAAGTTATTTGTTCCAGTCAGCTATGACACATTCTGTCCTTACAGTCTGTAGACTATAGCTTTCCCATTTTCTGTTATGCCTAACCAGAAACCTTTTTCACTAGCTTTTATTTTGAGATTTTTGTGAAATATTTTTTTCTTCCCAAAAGAGGTCCAAAGCAAAAAATTTTTAATGATAAGGATTTGTATTATCAAAACGTTGTGTGATTCTCTAGTCATGCAAGTCCCGCACTAAAAGTGAAAGGCCTAGGTGCTCTCTTTCAGCCCTGTTTACTGGTCCTTGTCCCTGCTTGCTTTACTTCAGCTTAAAACAGTGAGTCTGGAGGGTTTGGCAGAGAACTTGTTTCTGCACTGGGTTCTGGTAATCCTGAGGTGTTTCACGCACTGTTTCTCTTTCCCTCACCTTTGTTAAGGCTCTATCTCATCTAACCAAGTTTAACCCCCCCCCCACACACACACACAAAAAGCAACCCCACAGGTCTTAATACCTTTTATCTCACAAGGTCTGCTAAAAGTACAGCCTGATGTGTATGCTTCTTTGAGATCAGCGGCGGTCTCCAGTTGGTTGTTGTCTTGCCACGTCTGTCTGGGCACTGTCTCTTCACTTGATGTTAAGGATCTGAGTTTAAGGTACCATTGTGTCTAGTGGTACCGTCTCCTGAGGGTAGGAGGTGCTGGTTGAGGAATCTCAATACCAGGGACTGATACTGTTCCAGACATCTCAGTGTCAGCAGTATGTTTTGTTTTTAATGCAGTGTGTGCTACCTGCCTTTCTAACTGGTCATTAGTTCTGGTGTTGGAGTTAAGTTTATTTTTGTTTTGTATTTGTTTTTCATTTTCTGAAGAACTGAAGGTGCCTTGTATGTTAGCTGCTGGAACCTCCATCTCTGTCCTTCTGACCTACATGTGGCTAATATGTAACAGAATCTGGTTGCTGGTCCTTGTAATTGGCATTGCTGTTGTTACCTGCAAACAGTGAGGCTGAAGGTTCTGTCTCTTTACCTGAAGGATTCTCTGAAAATATTTTGTCCTGGGCCTTCTCTTCTGTGCTCTTATTCTTGGGAAGAACATGGATGAGAGGAAGAATTCTTACCTTTAGTTTTCAGGTTCCTTTTGTGCCCACTGAAGAATGAGGCTAAGATTCCCAGATGCTCCATTGTTGTTAAGAAGCCCATTTTGTGCCAACCCAAAATCTGGAGTCAACCGCTTCCCTTCTTTAAACCTCTCAGCAGGAAAGGAGGAATCACAAATTACTAAGTCCTTGGAGGATGGACTCTCTTTTCCTCTGTTACTCATGTGTCTCCACATGGCAGTGCTACTGAAAACCAAGCACTCCTTGTTCAGGAATTATGCTCGTAAGTGATTGGACAAGCTGGATAAGATGATCTACTCTTCTGTGTTTCTTCATTTCTGTCTTCTGGAGTACGGTGTGCCTTCCATTTGCAATAACCACAAGTTCCACAGTATACTCTTCCACACTCTTTCCAGCTGGTTTCACAAAGGAGTTCTACTAACTCTGCTGTCTTTTCATCTACTCCCCAAATTTTGTTTCTGCTAGAAATAGAAATAGCATTAAACCAGAATCAGGTTAGGTTTTCTGAAGAACCTAAGTGGCACAGAAGTTCACTAGGGTGATGCTTTTGCAGAGTTACTCAGCTGAGCTATCAGTTGTTTCCTGTTAATAGCTAATACATTCAGAAGAATAGCCATCTCTCCACTGTTTGTGGCAGTAAGGTATGTGTCAGGAGTGACACTCAGTGGATTTTCTTTCAGTCATTTGAGTCATTAGATGAACTTCCTTAAAGTTTAGGTTTGATCAGTAGCATCACTGAAGACTGTCTGCTCCTCAGCCAGATGACCCAGAGTACTACTGATAACCTTCCTAAGCACTAGCGGCACTTGACAGAGTAGACCTGCAGCCATTGGAAGGGCTTACCCTTAAAGCTTTGTTCTTCATTTTGCACTGTATTTCATAAATAGGACATTAGTCTTTGGCTTCAGATTTTATAAAGAAATGCAGCTTCCAAGAAAGGATAGGCCTCCAAGAAACAATCCATCAGTACATTGGTTATCCCCTTTGTTTATATGATTTTTTAGCAGTTTAGTCTGATATGGATGTTGAGCTCTAAGTTTCGAACTTGTTTTAAGAGATATTGTATTATATAGACTGCTGGCCAACAAAGTTAATATTTGGATTATGTGTCATTTCCCTCTGCACCCTGCTTTGGGTGACTTGAACATACAATCAACTTTGGAATAATCATTTGAATTTCTTGTAATGAACTATGATCCCTGTTTTTCAATTTTTCTTTTTAGACAGAAAACTCAAAAACGGGAGCCAAAAAGTAGGTCTTGGTAGTCTTGTAAAATTTTTGACCTCTATTAGTAATTTGTATGAATAACTATTGTTTTCTTGTTTCTTTCGTAGTAAAGATGAACCAAAACGTAGTCTGAATGTTTCAGAGCTGCATCACAAGTTATGCTTTTCAGCCACATTTCTTGTTTTTGCAGCTGTAGTAAATGATTATGACAAACTGTGGGTTAGCATCTAAGAATTTGTATTCTTATTGATGTCTTAAGTTTTTGGATGGACATACTATGTTTTCAAAGAAGAAATTAGCTTCTGGAAAAATAACTCCATTGTTCATCGTGATTTTGAAAAAATCTAGTAGATTTCCCAAATAGTTTCTCTTCAAAACAGCCTGAGGGAAAAAAAATTGTGTAACAAGTCTACAGAGTGATGGTAAATTCTCTGTAATACAGAGGGTTCTTAAGGATGAGTTTGAATTTTACTTCAACAGTTAGAAATCCATAGTTTCATTTCATATACTCAATTATTCCATGCTGCAAGAATAAATTAAATGCAAAACTTATTTCAAAAAATGAACATTTTGCAAGTACACTTTATATACTTTAAGTAGTCATTTTGGATTTCAGATGCATAGCTTATGCCTTTAATTAAAAAAAAAAAAGTTCTCTGTACAAATGGTCTATACAAAATAAGGAATGATGCTGAAAAATATACAGTTTCCAGTATGTGTAGCACCATTTGCATTGAATACTTTGAATCCTATTGACCTAGGCCTAGGCAAGCTTGTATTATTCTTTGATCCTCCTTCTGTAGTATAGTAAAAGTTGGGATGTGAACCCGTATCTTGACCAAGAGAGTAGAGAGTGTTAGTTTCAGTGAAACAATCTGGCAGGGTGTTTTTAGCAGGTATCCCTGTCTTGCATTTTTTCCTCACCTGATGTCCAAACTTTTCAAGCAATTATCAGAGTTATACTAAAACTTTTTCTTAATTAATGCTATAGTTGTAGTTCTGTAGGGAGAAATGATAAACTCTGTCATCTCTTATTGTGATGATTTTTGCCTAACATGCCAGAGGTTTTGAGAAAAAGAAGCCTTGATAATATAGATGTGCAGATAAAATTTGTCCACAGACCATGCAGTCCTGCTGTCAGTCTTATGCTTGTATTTTTTTTTCCTTAGATCTTCTGGATTGATTTGTAGCTTTCTCTGGTTTTCCACAAACTTATTATTCATGACATTCAACAAAATGTGTTACTATTACAGATTTTATAAATGTCTAACTTTGAGTGACAGAGCATCTAAACAAAAGATGAATTCAGTGTTTGGTTGGTCAAAGTTTATTTAAGCAAGTGTAAAGAAAAAACAAACTCTCGAAACTCATACATTTATCTGCTTGTTGTACTATGGTGAGGAAAACTTCATCAAGTTTCACTCTTTAAAAAAATAAAAAATGGAAACCCTTGTCAAAGAAGAAACTTACTGCTTCAGACCAGATTCAGCATGTGCTATCTGATAATCAATTTCAGCAGCAGATCAGGAACAACAATAAAAAGAATCCTCCCTTAGGCTTTTTCTGCAGGAATAATCTCAGAACAGATAAAAGGATACTGATTCCCCAAGTTCTAAAGCCTTTCAGCTTGTGGAAGGAGCTACAAACAGCCATGTCAAACTGTTCCTTTTAAATGCAGAATTCCCTGTGATATGATTAGTAGTAGAAGTTTTGACATGGACCTGAGATTACTCACCTTAAATTGCAGCTCAGAATTATAGGCTTCAATGATAGGCTTGACTTCTTATGGTACTTTGGAGCACTGAGCAATCTTCATTACTTGAGTGGCCTTCCTATTCCATATTAAAGTCACTGTCTTCTATTACTATATCTTTTTCTTGGTTAAGGCAGCCATAAAAACAGATTAGATGATTGACCTGAAGTGTCTACAGTGTGAGTGCAGGAGCTATTTTGGTAGAAGAAGCCTTAGATTTTTCAGAACAGGAAAGGTCAACAAGGTCTGGATACATCACAAAGTATTTTTTTGTGCTTGTCCCTTAATTTTTTCAGAAATTTCCATTCACAGTGTGTTGGAATGCACATAATGTCTTCAAAAATATCTGTGTTCAATACATACTTGTTTTCAGTTTTTCAGTGAATTAGTGCTCATTAAATTGTACATAAATACAACAAAGAAGGTACAGTCCTGTGTAGCTTGACTACTGTAATCCTGTGAAGCGTCATTGGGTTGCTGCTGTCAAGTGCTTATTCATTAAATTTGGGTACCTTGGCTGGATGACTGGAGCCATGTAGATCATGTTGTCCATCAGTAAAGAAAATAGGGTGAGATTTTCAGGGTTTGTATGCCTGCAAAGTACACTTTCTTGTTAGGCTGGAAGTTGAAAAGTACATCAGTGTAGACTTTCACCTGATGGCCGTTCAGGCTGGCATTCATAGCTTCTGAAAGGATTATAACAATTCATAAAGGGCTTTGCACTTACTAAAATGATTCAAGATGTGACTTGGTCTCTAGTTCTCTTCCCTGCATTGCACTTTGTTTTTGGCTTCCACAAGGCTGCTGTCTGTTGGTGCTGCCATCTAGGATGATGATTTTGTAAGTGGAGGACTTCATAATTTTACATCTCTTAACTGATGACTTGCATTTTGCATTTCTTTGGGGTGTTGTCAGTTTAATGTGTGCATGTCATCTTCAGTAAAACACAATACCTCTGACTTGCATTTTAAGTTTTTGGGAAACTGAAAGAGAACTGTCGTCTTGCTCTGCCTGGGGAGGTAGAAAGGAGCTGAGGTGGGCAACCCATCTTTGGGATATCATTGCACGTATTAGATCTTGGCAGAAATGGAAGCATTTTCCTTTTCTGAAATATTCCATTTCTTCCTTGGAAAATAACATTATACTTGCAAGACAAATGTAAAATTAATGGGACTAAAGAGAATGTTTTGAACACAAAATGTGAAATAGTTTTAAGTAGAAATATATAAAAATTAATTTGAAAGTCATAATAATCGATGATCTGAAATCCTAAATGACAGTTAGATTTTTTTAATGAGTTTGTACATTTTAGTTAAAGATTTTCAGACTGCAAAAAGATACCAGTAATATGTATTTCAAATCACTCTAGACCTAGAGTGATCTAGTGGTACTTTCATTTGCCTTTAATATTGATATTTGTCGATGCCTAGCCTGTAGTATGCTTAAAAATATGAAGGATGAAAAAGAATGTGAGGAATGCTGTTTTAAAGTACAGCCTTGTTTTTTGAATTCTCCTTTGAAAAGCAACCTGCAAACCTGTTCTTGCTTATTTCTGATTCATACAACCTTATCAATCTGCAACCTGCAATCATGCTCCTTATTTTTCTGCCTAGTGTTTCATTTTTTTTTTTTAAAGCAGTTGCTAAAATTCCATACAGAGTAATGCATGTGCATGCTCTTTGTTAGCTGATGAGCTTTAAATAATAAAAGGAGAATACATTGTACTGTAGCTATTATGTTTGCAGCTCTAAATACAGGTAAGTGAATTCCAAATAATATCCCTAATGGGGGAAAGAAGTCTATGTTACGGTGTGGTAGGATAACAGACTATCACAATATCCTAACTTCAGGATGGTGTGCATGATGAAATATTGTCTCCAGCTTTTACTAGATTCTACAGAAATTGTTTTGTAGTTCAGCTGTTTGTAGCTGTAATGGCCCAATTGTGGTCAAAAATGGTTTTGAAAATTCTTAGACAATTTTTTTTTCAGAAAATTAATATGAAAAAAATCAGCCACTGAATTTAGGGAAATAATTGCGCCCACTGAAAAAAAAACCCTTCTCATAATAAAAACATTTTTTATGTGCAAGTGAGGCATAAAAATATAAACTTAAAAAAAAAAATTTAAATACTGCTCAGGGTTCACAGTTGGCTCAGGGAAACATTTCTGTTATGAACGTGTAAGTTGTAAGTGTAGCGTACAACTTCTTAAACAGGCTCTGTTTTTCCTTTGTCCAGACTGTTAGATCTTCTGTCTTCAAGTGACTGGAGTACCCGTAAGAGTTTTGAAGGAAATAGTTTTTCAAGCGTCAAGACTAAAAAGCCTCTTCTGGATAAAACATGTAAACAAAAAATAGGGCTCGGAAGTACTTCTTGCAGTAGTTCCCTCCAGTCATACATACGGTTGCTGCCTCTTTTTGAGTCATCCTCAGTGTTATTAACAGGAAAAAGTAATTTCAGCAGCTTCTGTAGAAGCTTTTGTGGACCTTTGGTATCAGAAAGAAATAAGATTAGAACATAAAGCAGCCATATGTATTTGATCTTCATCTTCATCCTTGAAAACCAGTGTGGCTCAGCTCTGTTCTTATGTTGATGGTTGTACTCAGTGACTTGGAATATCTAATGTCTGGGTCAGCTGCTTTTTTTTTTTTTTTTTTTTTTTTTTTAGCCTGCAGGTTGCTTGTCTTGGAGCCTGTTTATTACTGCTGTTTTATTACATCAGTCAAAGATTTAAACCATAAGGCAGCCCACATTCCCCTTTACTTAGCAGAGGCATGTAGATGACATCTTTTGTGACCTGCCACCCGGTCTGATTTTTACTATATACAAAATAAAAAAGCCACTTAATTAAACAAGAAACAAATGTTATATGGAAAGGTTTTCATAGACCTCCTTAACTGTTTTTTGTACTTAAAGAAAAGTAGGGTCCAGGTTTGTTCCATGGTTCTTCTGGATGATACCCTAATTTTCAAACCTTAATTGGATAACCATAAAATGAAGATTTTGAATTACTTAAGGAAAAAAGTTAAATGTTCAGTATTCAGTTAAATAGGCAGTAAAAGTTTGAGTTTTTTCTTCTTACAGAGGTTGTTTAAAAATGACTTCCTTTTTATCTTAACAATTCAGCTTGCTTTGTTTTATCTAAGCCTTGATTCCATTTAATTGTTTCACTATAGTAATTAGTCTCCATATATTATATCTATCTACTACTTTGAAAATAAAGAGCCAGTTTTACAGTCAATGAAGAAATGGATGCAAGGGTGTTTGTTTGTCTTCTTGTAACTGAAGATGGACAAAGGTCATCTTGTTATATTACATCTCAGAATTGGTTCCCTTTCTCCCTCTTCCCTTCCACCACTAAAATGTTGTGGAAAATCAGAATGCTGCTTTGTTGTTCAAAGTGGCAATCCACATCATTCCTTCTCTACTGATAAAAAGACTTTATTCAAATAGAGTTCAGCTACCAAGAACAGGAATGATTTCAGGTCATCAGATGGTTAAGTGAGCCTCTTAATTCCTAAAGCAAGCCGTTACTTTTTCCCTGTTGATGATTTTGATACTTCTCTTAATCAGAAAAATAAAGGCTCCAGAACAAAGCTTGTGTGTTCATGTAGTTGTAGCACAACTGCATTAAGATTTTTCTGATAGCCTGGAAAAATGGTTTCCTTGAGTACTCTCATTCTGGAGAATGTCATTGGAAGAAATCTCTTAGCCGCTTTTTCCACCGAATAAAGGCAATCTGAAGGGAGGGGGAACCCTCAACTCTTTGGAACTAGAGTGTTACTACAAACAACTAGTCACTGCAGTTCTTCCCTGTTGATAAGGTACATCTCTGATTGTATTGGTGAAAACGGGGCCTTTTATGTTTGCTGGACAAGTTTTGTTAGGACACTGTTCAGGGGTCCTCTGAAAGCAGGTCATCGATAGAACGGGTGAAAATCTTCATTTGTAGAAACTTGCGGTAGGAATGGTAAGCTTAAATACTTGCACTACATATTTTGAAAGATAAGACTGTTGGCTTGTCCTAAAAAAAAACATGCTTAGATCAACATTCGGTAGTATTTAAGTAATCTAGTTCTTTGTAATATTATTGCTTGAACTGTGATATGTCACCTGTGTTATAAGAAGAAAGTTTCTAATGCAGTTATGTGCATATTCTCCTACCATATATTATGTTTACTGGCAGTTGTCCCCTTTTTGAGTTCTAGTTCTGTTAGTTTTGCATATCTGAGGATTAATTTTCTTTACACTTGATTCATATAGAAATGCTAAGCTAAAATTCTAAGAACTTGTAGTGAGGAAGACTTCTGCTTTCTGTCATGAATCTCTTTTTTCAAAAAAGAAAGAAAGAAAAAAAAAAGCAGGACTGGGGGGGGGGGTGTGTGTGGCAAGCAACCCAAAACAATATATTGTACTTTTGGTTTCTTCCTCTGTAGATGATGGAGAGAAACAGCAAAAGCGTTTCAGGCTTTCGTCAAAAACCTCTCCAAAAGAGAGTTCTCAGTCACCTTCATTGCCATTGGTAGAGCAGGAATCTCCATCTTACAAAGAAAAATTTATTCCTCCTGAGCTTAGTATCTGGGATTATTTCATTGCAAAGGTAATTTTTTGCTATTACAGAATTTAGAGTGTCTTTTATCACTTTTGGAGTAGTAATTTTTTTCTGCTTAGCCTTTATTCTAGATATTAAAATTAAGTTGTGTGATATAAGCTAACTTTTGTCATTACTCATATTTCAACTATTTCTAAAATATTAGCTGCAGCTGCTGTATTTGAAACAGCTTTCTTTAAAACTTATTATGAAATTGATTTAATTTCAGATAATGATATGAACACAGTAACATGTTGCCTTTTTACAGTTACAGAGTACAAATGTGCGGGTAAGTATGGATCAGCTATTTAGATGAAAAAGGAAATGGGAGAAGCTTTTTATCGTTGGTGTCAAATGGGGACAGGTGAAATAAACTTGTATACTTACTAGGAATCAAGTTAAATTGTCTTGTGTAAAGTCTGCTGTGGCAGATCTTCCAAATGTAATGTTATAAAGGAGTACTCATGCGGAAGGCTTGCTGTTTTAAGAACGCCTTTTCTTAAGACTACAAATAAGAGTAAGAAAGATACACAACTAAAGTCCAGAGTTTTATACTGATGTGAAAATGTGTGTTTTCCTTTCTAGAAATCGGTGTAATTATATACAGTTGTATAACATGTTTCTATATTATATACTTATATATCAGCCATATCAACAAAAAGATACATAAGTAGTATTTTAGGATCAAGGACAAAAAACAAATCACAAGTAGTGAATAACACAGTGGGGCAGTGATAGTGGTCTTGTCATAAATACAGAACTCTGCAGGCAAGGGATAGGATTTTTTTTTGTTCCTTAGTCCCCTGAGCCACTTGAAGACCGGGAGAAGGAGGCAGAGGCATGAAGTTTGAGGTAGAATTAATGCAAAGTAAGACTTGGAAAAATAGTACAACTTTCATTTTTGGCATTAGAATTTTGAGTGGTTTAGAAAATAGGTAAGCTGTTGAGATACGCTATGTCCACGAACACTTAACTTTTAATGAGGTACAAACTCAAAATATTACTAAATTGACTTAGATGATATACCTGCTTTTTATATAAAACATTAAATATTACTAAGTGTTGGATAGAAGATACTCAAGGAATATTGCCCGTTTTTTTTAGCCTTTTCTTCCATCGCAAAGTAGAATGGAATACGATTCAGAAGAGAGTCAGGAAAGTGATGAAGATGATGATATTGATGGAGAAGTGTTTGCATCAAATTCACATAATCAAGAACATTCTAATTCGAATTCATACAGGTAAGTAACTTAGAGTTCAAGATGTCTGCAGGGATCAGACTTGCATTTGTGGCTATTTGATTTTGAGATAATGCAGCAGTTACTTGAGATTTCTTGGAAATGCATTACCTAGACTTTTTAGTTAGTAATTCACAGTTCATGTTTTACTTGTTAATACATGGTATAGTGACTCTTGCATTCAAAATATTTTTAAAAGTCTAAAAATACTGTTTATAGTTCTCAACAGTTTATAACATGAGGATTTAAAGCTTTAAAAAAATCCTAATTGTGAATACATGAGAAACTTATTTTCTTATTAGTAAATGACATAGTGCTTTCTTGTTAGTTGGTCACTGATGCGATTGGCAATGGTTCAGCTGGTACTTCACAATTTGAAGACTTTCTACCCTTTGGCTGGACATGATCTTTCAGGTAATGAGCAGCAGAGTTGTCTTTCCATATTTAATAACAACATTTAAAAATCAGTCATGTGTTGAATAATAAAAATGTTCTAGTTTTATTTTTAATTGAAATGTTCTTAACCTTTTTCCTAGTTTGTGATAAAATTGTTGTGATCATTATGTTTATGGAATAATGTGATGGGTGGTTTAGAAGATTGGGTGAGAAGGAACGCTCAGCAGTTAGCAAATAATGGATCCAAAATACCATTTTCACAGCAGAAGTCTCTTTGTTCTCAAGTACTTTATTTGCACACTTAGTTTTTCCTTTATGACTCTTAGGCATAAAAGAGTATTTATAAAATGTATTTCTCAGTGAGCCCTATACTTCCCTCCCACCTTGTCGTTCAAAGAATGTCATTCCTATTTCGTGCTTATTTTCAGTCAGCCTTGGAGAATGCTGCTGCTGTATCTAGCTCAGGCAGCATAAAGCAGTTCATCTCTTAATACTTGCAAGTATTAAGTTGAGGTTTGAATGAAGCTTAAATATGGGGTTATTTGAAGTACTATCCAGCCTTCAGCAGTGAGATTATCCATGTAATGATTGTAATGGAGAAGCAGGGTTTTTTTAAATTGTTTACTTCTCTTTTTAGAGCTTCCAGTTAGCTCCCCAATATGCCATGCAGTTCTGAAAACACTACAGCGCTGGGAACAAGTCCTTCTCCGACGTCTTGAGCTGTATGGGGGCCCACCTCAACATTATATTTCAGTTCATGCTTCTGAGGATGCATTAGCTGCTGGTCCTGCACTACTTCGTCATAAAACTTTACTTGAGCCTACAAACACTCCATTCAGGTGAGTGTGTGTGACGGCTGTAAATACTGACTATAATATATTTTATTATATATCTAGCATATTGTGTTGTCAGTGCAGGTGATAGACCATAACTACATATGCCACTTTCTAGATTTGTTCTAATAATCCCATTTGTAAATTGTGAGTACGCATCAGAATTCATGCATATCTGGTCCAAAGCAAGACCAAGAAAAATGGTCATATTTGTAACTTTGTTTTTAATATTTTTTTAATTGAAGCTTAACATAGCCTACTGATTCTGAGTGTCTGTAAAGAATAACTATGGTTGACTGTTGATAAAAGGAAAAATACCAAACTTACCTTGAGAGAAATGATCATTAAGGATGAGTAACAATGAATTAAATAATTGTCCCTCCTTTGGAGGGAATAAAACTAGGTTCTTATCAATACTGTTTCCTAAAATCAAGGGAAGAAATGTCTACCATTTATAATATTTGTGTAGCTGTCCATAAAACTCCATGTTTCAGCCAGAGAAGAATGCTCAGTTTTTAATTGTCACTTTTTTGCAGACTTCTGCTTTTTTAATCTTACTGTCATCTATAGTTGTAGAACCAACAGAAAAGCCAGCTTTTTGTTGCAAAATATCTTAGGCTTATCACACTTTCCCACCCGCCCTGTAACTTGAGTTGATTTAAAAAATAATAATAATAAAAAATAAAAAAATAAAAAAGGGACAGCCTAACATTTGTGTTGTGGACTATGTTTTATGAGACATGCATCTGTTGTATGACATTATTTTTAACATTATTTCAAGTGATTTAGGGTTTGATGGTTTTGGGCCTGCCTTAAGGAGCTATAGTTGTATTCATAAGTTTTACTTTAGCATATGGTTTCTAGGCATGAGTGTCAACAGTTAAAGTCCCCCTTTTTTTTTTCCCCTTTTTTAATCAATACTTACATTGGTTGTACATGTATTACTCTTTATTAAAATAAGCCACCCCAGTAAAAAGCTACTGTCTTCTCTGATCTGATCCTACGGTATTCTGACTTGTCACAGTTGTTTCAGAGATGCCGCACAGCTGATGATCTGTTCCTTAATAGGAAATATTAGTCAATCATTGTCCTTGTGTTAGGAGCTTTTATTAGCAATAGGTGTAAATGATCTGTGTTTTCTGTGTTTTGAAGACTGAGGTAGGCTAATAAATAATCTGTACGCTGATCTTATTTTTGTGTAATAATCTCTGAAAGAGAGGTTTTTCTGATTTTCCTCAAGGTAGGAGGTCAAAATATTCTTCCTTCCCTTTGTACCCCCTCCCATCTGTAAGTCTGCCAGGAAGATGGTACCAGCATATTTGCAGATAGATGCTGTCCAGTGCTTAGAGAGCTATAGTTCAGCTTTAGTTTTTCTTCTGACTTAGTTTGATTTAGCATATAAATTATTGCTGTTTCTTGTAAGTATGAGCATGATATAAATACTCATTTTAACTTTGATCTGTAGATCTAACAGTCATGTTGCACTATCTGTGAAGAGGCTTTGGCAGTACTTGGTTAAACAGGAAGAAGTCCAGGAAACCTTTATCAGAAATATTTTTACAAAGAAGCGATGCCTAAATGAGGTTCGTATGGTGTATAAACTGTTGCAGGTTAATCTGTGAGCTTTTAAGAAATCTGCCTTTTTTTTTTTTCTTTCTAGGGTCTGAATGAATAATTAACTTGTCTATGACTGTGTCTATGTCTACAGTATTTTTCACTGAAAATCTCTGTCCCATTGTTTCATTGAAAACAGAAATAATCAGTGTCTCAATTGTAGGCTGCCTGAAAAATGTAGTCAGCTTTCTTAAGATCATTATAGAAGCTACCTCAGAAGAATGGCAAACTTTAAAATTTCAAAGATCAAAATACTTCTAACCTAATCAGTCAAAATTTTAAAAATCTGAGTTTATCCTTGCCATATTTATTCTGGCCATTCCAGATTTACCCACTGGTTTCCATCATGTTGTGTTTCAGTTTTAAAAAGAAAATGATCATGCAACAGTTACAGGGACAGTAACCTTCTCTAGCTGTATTCCACATCACAGACTCACTTAAATGTTTCCAAGTTGTAGGTCTGCATGTTGGGGTTTGTTGTTTTTCCCCCTCCATAGCTGTTGGGGTGTTTTGTTTAACCCCTGCTCCTGGACGGATTTATTAGTGTGCAGTATCTTTTCTGCTCCCAGGAATTCTAGCCCATAGTTCTGCCACTTGTCCTCCAATCGATAAGGCTGCTGCCAGTCCTCAAACTGAGCAGTTCTGTTGATCAGGTCTGCCTGTACAGGGTGGTTTGACCACGTCACAGTGTAGCACAGTAAAATTGCATGTAGTGTATCATATCTTCCTCTGTCCCACACTTGTCAAACTGTGACCTTTGGAGTCTCAGAATAGCATATCAGCAGGACTGGCATTATTCAAAAGAGTTGTCCTTTGGATTAATGTTTTTTAAAAGTTTCATCTTTAGATGAAAGGTAGGATAATAATTTTAAAAATTTTGAACTTGGCTATACTTATACCTAATTCCATACAATGCACAGAATGCCTTTAAATGTAGCATGTCTTTAAACTTGCATCTTCCTCCCATAATCATTCCTATTTTTCGTTTCAATTCCTCAGTCTAAAACTCTGACAGTTCTTAATTATCTAACCACCTCATGCCAAAACTCACTGAATGACTTTGGATTAGTGTTTTATTTTTGCTCCTTTGTTAAATTATTTCTAGGTTAAATGCTTCAGGTCAGTAAGTGACATTCAAAAGAATGACTTGTATCATAGAAAAACTACCTAGCTGCAGAAACAGAGGAGAGAGGATCAGATCAGAACACACTAAGCATGTAGGAGGAAGGAGTATTCATCCCTAGTAAAGCCATGGCAGCAAGGAGTTCTGCATGAGCTCATCTTTGTCCTGGCACAGCTAGACTACTAGCTTGCTTGGGTGTTTATATGTTGAAGCTACTTGTGTTCAGTGCAGATTGCAGTTGAGAGGAAGTAATTCTTTTTGTCTTGTCTTTTGAAGATGCCTTATTTCTGATAATGTCTTATGTTAATGCAGCCATGCTACTATGCTATATGGAGAGGTTTTTTGAAATATTTGAGATGTTTTATATGTTTCTAAGCAGGACTGTTGGCAGCCTTGCACAGTATGGGCTTGTTAGCTTTGTTTCCAGCTGTTACTGATATGTCAGTGATTACTTATTTTCCAAGAAATCTGACCGTACAAAATATGTAAATTAATATCTTCTGCACTCAATATGGAGTTTGGAATTTGAGAATTACTGTTGCTGTACAACAAAATACCTATGTGATGTGCATGTGTGTGCAAATTTACTGTTGTGTTTTAATTGTTCTCTGTTGGAGTAAATAACAAGGAATTAAGGATTTCCTTGGTACTTTGTATGTTGTGTCTTATCTTTATTTTTTTGTTCTGTGGTTGTTCTTTTGTTTGTGAAGTCATTAGAGGACCACAGTGAAACCATGAAAAATTCTACAGTGGAAGAGCCCATCGTCAATAAGGTACACGATAGTAATGCTCAAATTATTTAGACTTTACATTATTATGAAATCCTTTTTTTAAAGTGGTGTTGGTAACTCTTAAAAATTGTTGCCAACATAGCAAAGAAACTGAAAAACTTAGTTTTGCAAGCACTTAGATGTTAGACTACTCTTGATATAGAGCCTATCTGAAATGAAATATATCCTAAAAAGCTGGATTAAATAACCAGGTAAGCACAGTATTATCAAATTCCATAGCTATTCCAACCACAGATTGGAGGCTGAGATTTGCCCAAGTGGCTTGGAAAATTCAGTAGCGCTATGGGAAGTGGTACACAGGAGTTTTGACCTATCTGTAATGGCTAGAATAGTCCCCCATAGGTGAAGATGGATAATTGTAGTCTGAAGTCAAAGTGCTGTTTGTTAGCATCACACTAGTTTGATATTTAAAACTTTTAATGAGCCTTAGTTTTAAGGTAGTGATGAATTAGCCTGTACAACATCTTTAAAATATTTTTATTCACATTTCTAGAAACAGTATTACAGCTTTTCAGTCTCTCTTAACAATCTTTCAAGAAAGTTGCTGTATTCTTCAGGTTGACTTTTTACAAAACTGGTGAGAATAAATAATTAATCACTTTGTGTTCCCATTTATATGATGGAACAGTATTAGCAGTTAGCTAATTGGAGCTGACTGACCGTAAAAAATATATATATATATATAAATAAATCTTAATTTCTTGAGTTTGTTCACCATATAATGCAGGTCACTTTTTGTACCTGATTGTCAGTTCAGGCTTTTGCAGCTTTAGCTAGGATATAAGATTACTAGAGTAGCAACACATGTTTTGTAAATTCTGGTTTTGACCTAAAAAAAGGGGTATTCCATTCCATGGTATGTAACAGCTACAGCCTTTTTCCAAACCTTGAAAAAGACTGTTTGCAGTTCGTACACATTTTACCAGTGAGCAGCTTTTTGGACAGCACCATCTTACTGTTGTTGAAATATTAAAATACCCTTGGGTAAATCTTTTGAAGACTGGAGAATTAAGAAATTGAGCTGGAGAGGCTGGAAAACAGCAGTTCTAGAATAATGCTTTAATTTTAGAGGAAGTACAAAATTTTACACTTAAGGTTTGAATTTTCATATCACCAGTTCTATTTTGCAGTGCCTTTTCTTGCTGTAAAATTCTCCTGTATCTACAACAGTTCTTTTAGTCTGTCAATTTAATACTTACAATTCTGAGCTCTTTAATTTTGAATAGGAGTACTGCAGTGCTGCTAGGAGTTGCAGTTTAGAATTTGATTATGTGCTGGCATACAGCTGGATTCATCTTAAAAATACAATTTTCTATTTTCTAAAATAAGAAAAGGTAAACAAGAGTCAAATACTACATTAGATTGTGTAACAAAACAAAAATTGATAGTAAAATTAATTTTTAAAATAGCTGCTATTTGTTTTGCAGTATTGGAATGTGCAGGGCAACTTAGCAGATTTATGCAATTGTGAAGAACAGATGAGTTGGAAAAAGTTCAAACTTATTTTCCTGCTCTGGATCTTGTATGTGCTTTCTTTTGGACTAGTTTGTCACTTTTAGTGATGGAATTAAAAGTTTTGATAAGAATGTGAAGAGACTTAGCAAAACCCTTTTTTTTCTAAGCATAAAACATCAAAACTTTTTTTTATCAACACCCCCTACTATACATGTAGCCTCACTGGTTTTCAGTAACCCTGAAAAATTTATGAGAATGAACACAGTAAGTGGGATTTACGACAGATTAAGTTTTATGTGTTGCTGAGGTTATCTCAACATGGCACTGGGAAGCTAGATTACACATGAAACATTTACCATAATAATTACAGATCATATTTGTCATATTTATTATGCTTAAAATTGAGACAAATATGATTGTGTTTGGTCTCTGTACTTCCAGGAAAAAAAAAAGTTGCGTAAAAACTTGTTGCATTTAAATATGCTCTACTTTTTTAATACAGATAGAAACAGATCTGGGATACCCAGGAGGAAAGGCAAGAATAATTCATAAAGAGTCTGACATCATTACTGCTTTTGCAGTCAATAAAGTAAGTATAAAGGAGGTATGATAACAGTGTGGTACTTCCATCTGTTAAACAGGTGGCTACCCCATTGTGAGTGGGTATATCCTTTGCCCGCTGCCTTGATACAGCTTGAATTCTTTCTCTAAAGCACTTCATACTTATGCTGTTAAAGACACCCAGTTCTATTACAGACTGTCTTCTTTTTTTAATTATTGTGCAAATAGAAGGAAGGGAGAGGGAGCCTCTCTACTTTTTTCTTTAAGCTTTTATGTGGTAGTGTTTTTTCCTCTTCCTTCCCTATCCAATGCCACAAGGAAATAGTGACTGTCTTATCTAACCATTTAAGTCTTAAGTAGCAGATGAGAGGAGGGGAGGTGGTTGCAAGCAGTGTAGTATAGTATGCTGGGCAGTAACCTCTTGGTTCTCTGAGACAAATAAGGAGAAACTAGAGCTGCTTGCGAGAGGTTTAAAATACAAATTGTGTATGTTGCTATCCCAGATAGAAACAAACTTTTAAAAAGGAAACATCAAGTTTGGCCCATTTAACTATATAGATTAGGCATAAATGTTTGTATTTGCAAACTGATTAACTGTATTTTTTTGTGAACAATTCTACCAAAACCAGGACAACTCCAAAAAGCATGCTTTCGAGTATGCCTTTTGTAACAGTTCTTTTTTGTATTACTTTTTCAGGCAAATCGGAACTGCATTGCCATTGCATCAAGTCATGACATCCAAGAACTAGATGTTTCTGCGATTTTAGCTACCCAAATCTATACCTGGGTTGATGATGACATGGAAATAGAAAATAAAGGGTATAGTTTCTATGTTTCCAGTAATGCAGCTTGACTTGTGCATAAATTTACCCTGTAAGAAAGCACAGTATTTAACATTGTTGCTTGGAATGTAATTTGTAATGTTGTTTCATTTGTAGGGCTGATGATTTCTTAGTTATACATGCTCGTGATGATCTGGTAAATATTCAGGGAACTACTCCTTATACTCATAGTAATCCTGGCACACCTATCAATATGCCTTGGCTTGGTAGTACCCAAACTGGCCGGGGTGCATCTGTGGTAAGTAACTTGTCAAAGACCAGCCTTCTTTATCCGTATCTCTACTTTCTCTTCAGTGTTGCTGCTTATGTTTTACATGGAGCATGTGAATAAAAGCAGCCTGTGTGTATAATCAAGACATGAGCTGGAATTTTTTATGCTCTGATTAATGGGCTAAAATACTGCACAGAATTGAAGATGCACCAGCTAAACAAGCAGAGTTTTTAGTCAAGCCATTTGTTTTCCCTACTTAAGATAGGTCATTAAAAAATAAAATTAAAAAATCAAGGTTCAGGTAGGAAATTGCAGTTTAAATTGTTCTTTAATGAGTTGAAGCCAAATGCTGTACCTGAACAGCATAAATTGAGAATATGAGAGGATTGGGTAGAAATGTTTGTGTAAAATATTGAAGTAGCTTTTAGTTAAAGCAGAATCTCAAGTTTCATTCTGAGTTCCAGACTATTCCAGTCTTTATTTAAAAGTAAATATCAACTTATACTCTAGTACAAAGTACCATTTTATTGCACTGTATGTTAGTACGATCCTGTGTTGTAGAAATGATAGTGAATGAACTCCTAAAGCAAATTTCAGTGGCTGGACAAGGAAGGCTTCAAGTGAAGTGAATTAAACGCTGGGCAAATGGGAATTCTTGGAGTCATGAGAAAAATAAGCTGATATTGCAGAAGTAGTACCAGCTACAAATAGCACATGTAGTTTGAACTCCATGTCACACTGATATAGGACAGTGGGGTTTTTTTATCCCCAAGGTTACTGACAGCTCTATCTTGTTTCTTCTGAAGTGCTGTACAGTGTCCCTGTAACTTTACTTAATAGCATTATTAAATATCTCATTTCTGAGGCATAGGTTCTAGAGAAGATGATCAATTTCATTGTTTTGCCTTTCTGAAATAAACTACTGAAGGACACCCAGTAAAGCATGACTATGTCTGCAAGACCAAATTGATCCTTCTGGTAGCAGTGGTGACACCTGTACAATGGTAGCTCTTATTTTTAGAAATAGACACCGAGTCTGGAGTAAGGTTTGGACCTTAGCAAAAAGCTATTTGCACAGATTTAATTCAGATTAAATGATAATTCTAATCTGGCCATTGACATACCTTAGTTTCTAGGCAAGGTAGGTGCTCTGCTCTCTAATAATGCAGGTCTGTAGATTAGTCAGCTGGGAGATGCTTTCTTGGAGCCACCTTTAACTGGACTGGAATGGTCACGCAAAGCACCTTAATTGCCTGTACTCACCTTATGTTGAGTGCATCTGCACCTTGTCTTAAACTTTGGACTTAACTTTTGGTTGGCATTGTGTTAGACTCTGGCAGGGGAGTAGAGAACCAGCCACAGCATGTACTGCCTGTTGCTCGGGGAGGGGAGGTGAAGCTATTGAATAGAGATGAAGGTAAAAGAAGGAAGATGCAGGGAATGTTGAGAGAAGCTGGAGTTACTGTGGTAGGGCTCAAATCTGGAGGAAAACCAGCTCCATCAGAAAACTTTGTTGTTACTGTTTGTTCCTTCCCGTACTGCTTGTGATCCTTGTTCCCATCTTTTCCATAATTTGGAGCCCATTTAGTAGATGTGTAGCCTGCAGTTTGGTACTACTACTGGCTTTTCGGTCTTGTTGTCTTTGCTTTACCCCATCAACAGGGCAAAGTATTTTGAAAATAACAGGCTCTTCTATGGCTCTAAGGCAGTTAACTTCATTTCATTAGCTCTGAGTTTTTTTGTTACTCTTCTTCTTTTTATTCAGTTCGTACAAAGTAAGTGAGGAAGTTCACCACTACATTCTTCAGAGCAGTGTGTTCATACGGTTATCACATGAGATGCTTCTAAGAGAACACTGAAGTAAACAGCACATACTGTCAACTTTGTTAAAGCTTAAGTAATGTCCTATCACTTGCCTTCCGAGCCAATACAATTGACAGCAACACTCACCACAGTTTAATAACTGCTGGTCGAATTTTAGGCTCTTTTTTTCAGTCTTCAGTATGTTAGGCCCACAGCAACCAACTCCCCAACAAAGCAACCAGCATTCTAGCCATCTGCTAAAGTTAATGGGAAGCTGAGCGCTAGGCAGTATCAAGTGTCCATTACATTATTTGCATTTGATTAATGATATTTGGCTTCTGAATTGGAGAGATTGCACCAAAGATTTGTTAGCATAGTCTTTGAAAGACATACCCCCATAAGCTTTTATTTTCCCTTTTTCCAAAACATCATCCACTACAGCTTAAGAGAAGATGATGCATGTTATCTGTTGAATGAAGCAGGAAGGTTTTCACTGACTTCCAGATAGAAGCTATTAGCTATAAAGTTTAACACAGCCCTTTTATTTTTGGTGAAGAAATATAACAGGCATGAATAACTTTTGAGTTTTTCTGTCACTTAGACATAGAGACAAATGTACATGTTAGAGGCCAAAGTATTGCAACTGTTTACTGACTGGTATACACACTATTGGTTAAGTATATTGTTCTCTATTGTCATGTCCTAATGTCTTAAAACGTATATGTTGTTTTTATTCTCCAATATTTTACCAAACCCCTTCAGGGTCTTTCCTTCTAATTTCAAGTTTTTACAGATGTAGGGTAAAACCCACATATTTGAAGTTCTTATTTGCATATATTATTAGATCTTCAGTAAAGTGTTTTAAAATAAAATTAGTTATCTAAGAGGTATAAGGCTTTCCCTTCAACAAATAATAAATCTGAGAGCTGGAAGCTCTAAATCTGCTTCCAAAATCTAATCAGGAGGATTGCAATTACTCCACCAATCCAGAAAGTGGTGAATTTTAGCAGGAGAATAATTTATTAGCACTTCAACTATTTATCTTCCTTTTCATTTGCAAGTTGGAATTGTTAGAGAACATTGCTTTTTCAACTCTTTAGATCAGATACAGCAATATGGAGCAAGCAACAGTTTGTAATTAATACTTCATGTTAGTTGGCACACTAATGTGGTTGGAGGCCAAGGGAGAATAGCATACTTAAAATATTTGCTTGGCTATATACTGTTTTTTGGTCAAGCAGTAGCAGAATACTGTACAGAATTATAGCAGCTGAGGAAAACAGTTCAGTGTCAAGTTGCTAGTGATGAGTAGTAGGTGATAAGCTATGTTGAAAGTGAATGCTGTAGTAACAAGCTTTTTTTGGAAATGTTCGTTAAAAATATAACACCTGATCCAAAAGTAAATTTATGCCCTGAGGTAAATTATTCGTGCGTGAGAAAACTGAATCCAACAATTCTCTGAGGAAAGACAGTCCTCAAAACAGTCGCAAGCTTCTAGGGAGAGCTGATAGAAATGAATGAAGACTAAACTTTGAAATACATTGGTAGAAGGAAACCAAGGGAAGAGGCATGCAAGTTAAAAACAGATGCATTTCCCTGATGAGAATTCCCCACATTGTCCTTCCCATTGGGGTAATATTATGGGCTGGACTTTTCACTTAATTTGGAATTTGTTATCTTAGTTGTTTGTTGTCTCCAGTTTTCTTTGTTTATTGAGCTCTTCCTAGTTAGGAATTGATCAGTTAAATCTACATGGGAAAAGTAGCATTTTTGGTAATGTGTCTTGCTCAAAGGAAAGTTTGGAATAAGTTTTTTTTGGAATAAGACCAAAAGTGCTGTTGAGAATCTGTTGGATCTGTATTTTTGCAATTAATAAATGCTCTTGAAAAATCTTTGGTTTACCCATTGCTAGCTATATTGCTTGTTCTGGATGGCCACAAATAATCACAGTTATTTTTCAGTCGGTGACAATAAACTATCTAGTCTTGAAAATTAATGTAGTCCTTCCTATTTTTTTTTATTTATGTTAAAGTTTGTTTACCTCTTTCTTTACATGCTTCTGCTTCTTCCTCTCTCTTGCTTATCTTACAATATTCAGGAATATTCCAATAAATTTAATGGAATCAGAAAGGAATTGGCAAGAAAAGAGGTAAGACTGCAGTCTAAGGAGTGTTTATATTTGGATCCATAAATCTCTGAAGCAAAAAGTTAATATTTACCTGGGTGTAAAAGCTGCATAAGCATTAACATCTACACTAGTCTTGGGAGAAACTAACTTATGTCTGAATTTCTAAAAGCAGTACTTGCTTTCAATAGGAATTTCTCAAGGAAACAATTGTCTATCACTCATTATTTTCGTTCAGTAGGTATTTTCTTCAGTAGTATTGTTTAACTGTTTTTTTTATTATTTTGCATGTTGAACAGATGCTCAAGAAAGCTATTAATAATGTCAGAAGAATGGCTTCTCATCCAACATTACCATATTGTAAGTTCACTTTATTAAAAACAAAGTTATCTAAAGATTATATACTTGCTTATTAAGTTTCAGTGGTACCCACTGCTCCTACGGTATGGCAGGTACTATGCAGTTGTTTTAGTGCTAGTTATTTTGAGGATTTTGTGTGTTGCTGTGACATTTCTTTAAATTTTGGAAAGAACCTTCTGGTTCAGCTGCTAGGACACTTGTGAAAAGTTATGTGAATATCTTCTGTTGCAGATCTGACAGGTGCTCAAGATGGTAGCGTAAGAATGTTTGAATGGGGTCATGCACAACAAATCACATGTTTTCGCTCTGGTGGCAATTCAAGGGTAACTCGAATGAGATTCAATTATCAAGGAAATAAGGTAACTGACAGAACACTTCTCTCCCTACCCTCTTTTTTTATTTGAACAGAAAAAACAATTGTAGATTAGCAGAAACATCGGATTCTTCAAATCCAAAGTAGTTTCTCCAGTTGTAGAAAACTTCTGTGTTCTCAGACATACAGTGACATCATAATTCTCAAGGCCCTGCTTTTCTGCTGCACGTTAAAAATGTTAAAATATATGTGTAATATATCTATATAATGTTATTTATATATAAAAAAAATCCTAGGTTATCTTTCATATATACTGTTAGTGTTCAGGTTCTGTGTGTGTGTGTATTTTATATATGTGTGTGTGTGTGTATGTATATATATGCACTGTTTGAAGGATGAACTAGAATTTCTTGGAGCAAATTTTTTTTGGAATCTTTATGCATTATTGAGGTCTCTGTAGACATAAATGCTTATGGAACAGCTACCATTTTAAATATTTCTGTACTATAACAATTGTATAACCACTTTGTTCCAGCTCTTGTGTAAACTGCTGTTTTGGTAGTTAACTATGCCAGAAATTTTTAGTCTTTTCATTATGTTGTGAAGTCTTACAAATTATCGGAAGGCATGCCGCTCTGTTTCCAAAGTGGCGGTGTGCACTAGCGATCTCCTTACATGTTAGTACAGTATCAGTGTATGTACCAAATTAGATTTGACAAGCTGCCTTGAAAACAGCAGCTGTAAAGATTCCTGGGACAAAGGATTTTCTTTTTAGTGGACTATATGATGATGATATAGTTACTCTTAATGTATGAAGTAAATGAAGGATATATTTTTAAGTATACGATATAACACATACGTACATATTTACAACTTGTATTTCTTATTTCAGTTTGGAATTGTTGATGCTGATGGATATATCAGTTTATATCAAACAAACTGGAAGTGTTGCCCACTTACTGGAACCTCACCGAAACCGTATTTGGTGAGCTGAAACCTAAACTGGCTTCCATAAACTTGTGGTGTTCATTTTCCTGGCTCCTTTAGAATAGTTAGGAGTGAGCCAGGACTATCCTAAAACTTGTATTGATTAAATTTTAGTAATATTTTGTTGTTATGTGACCTATTTGACAGACAAATTCTCAAATCCTAATCATATTTCTTAAATTGGAGATGCAATGTTAGATCTGAAATAATGTAAATGTTCTTTGATATGATTTCAATGAAACAGGATTGGAAAGTCTACTTGAGTGAGAAATTAAGAGTATCAGAAGATAAACACATACCATTATATGCTGTATTCTTTAAAATGTTTTTGAAGCAGCTGACCTTCTTGAGGAGGCTTAAGCTTTCATGCTAACACAAAATCTGCTTTTTCTTTAGTTAATAAATAATTTCTAAACTGCAATTTTTCAGACCTGGCAGTGTCATAACAAAACAGCCAATGACTTTGTTTTCATCAGTTCATCATCTTTGATAGCCACAGCAGGATTGTCTACGGACAACAGGTAAGAATGTTAATTGCTGCTGTGATAAAGAGAAAATGAAGTGAGGCTTTTCTTAATGATTCTCCTTAGGGAGTTTGAGAGCATACTTCTGATCTTTCTTCCCCAGGGAGGGGAGGAGGGAGGAGTTTGCATCTAAAGTCCACAGAGCTACTAAAGATGAATCTATAAGGAAGCACAGCTCCTCCATTCATGCTCGATATAAGCCTATCTTATTTATTTATTTATTTTTTAATAGACTTAAGGGGTTGTCAATAGCTTTTCAGTTGACGTTTAACTTTTTAAGTCAGTTTTGCTGAAGAAATAGCAAAAACAATACTAGCATGCAGGTAAATTCAGCCACAAAAGACTGTATCTTAACATGAATCCCTTATGAGAATAACTAGTAGTAGAATGACTGTGTAGCTGGCGTATTCTTGCAGCGTGTCTATAACTGATCTTGTCAAGTCCAGGGATTAATGATTTCTTATTTGGGATTTAAGCAATGGAAGGTTTCTTACTAGGGAAGGTTAGAAATTCTTTAAAATAGACACATAAGCAAAGGAATGATGAGAGTAATTTGGAGTCACCTCAAAGGTATTAACTTTTAAAAAGTCTGTTTTCAGTGCTCTTGTGTATGGAATAAATTTTTAAAATATTCAGATGACTTATTTCAAGTGTTCAAAATACTTCTTAGAACACTTCTCACTGAATTAAAACATTATTTTTTCTATAGAAATATTTGTCTTTGGGATACCTTGGTTTCACCTACAAATAGCTTGGTGCATGGTAAGTAAAATACATCCAGCAAAATATTTGATCATATTAAATACATGTGTGTCTGTCTTTATGGAAATGTTATTGTGGGAAGCAACTTGAATATTAGTAGCCAAACATCTTGCACTGTCCTGTGTGGGTATATCCTCAGGAATCTATATTAAAAATAGATTCTTGATAAGTGGTGTATATATAAATGATCAGTTTCATGGACATGAGCATCTTCCTTTGCATACCTAGGATCTTTGCATCACAAGCACAATGCCTGAAAGCTAGAGGTCTTTAATTTCTGTTCTTTTTTTTTTTAAAGGTTTTGAGCAACTCCTGCTTATAGTGACTAGAGTATTGAGAAGACGATAGCTATACAACTATAAAAAGTACAGTTTTTAACCACAGTTACTGTATTTGCATGACTATACATAAACATCCTTCAATTCCATGTTCCTATGGCAGTGTCTGTACTGATAAATCAGAGAGCACCCACTCAATTTATCATTCAAGTATTAGACCAAATAATGGTTAAGATAACATTAGACATGTCCAGATGCATTAGCTGTTTCTATATAATATGTAAAGAATATAAGCAGATATTCTTTTTATGAACTGATATAAATGTCATTGCCTTTGTGAAAATCCAACCCTCCGAGAAGCCATGATTATGGAAATAGATCTCTGGAATTATGGTTGTAAATAAACATACCAAATTTTCTAGAAAATCGTCATTGACTTTTTTGCATGAATAGGTTTAGCAAGCACATGTGCAAATCAAGATCTCATATACTGTTTTTTAGAGATGAACTTTTAAAGATACTGTAATGTTTGTAAAACATACAGTGTGTCTTTGATTTCAAATGTTGTCCAGTTTTATATCATTTTTATTTTAGGTACTATGCCAAACGGTGGATTTTTTTGATGCTTTTAGCATATGTGTGCATGTAGAGATACCTACATACAGTATTTAAAAAAAAAAAAGCTTTAGAAGAATTAGTCTCCTGTCATAAGTATGTACCTGTTTGATTAGACTAGTTTGAGAGATGAAATACCTAGATCTAATTGGGTTTTATTATTTTTCTTACTAACATTTCACTGTAATGAGAAAAGTAAATTCCAATGTCTAAAACTCAGAATAAGGCTGGGCAGAGAGGAGCTGCAAAGCCTTCTTAATTAAATTATGGTGAAAGCTTAGGCATGTATGAGACACATAGGATTTCTAAACCTAAATTCAGAGAACAGTTTGAACCACAAATACAGTATGTTACGTGCCAAGTATTAGGGTTCATAGCATCTAGTCTTGGACATACTGGGCTTTGTTCTGATAACTGTAATCTGCATTCACTTTCTTCAGTTATGGTAACTAATGCAGTCTCACTAAGAGGAATGCGTATTATCCAAACAAATGTGAAAAGCAGCAAATTTAAAATAACCAGTGGAAACTGTTGTCATAGGCTATTAGGACAAGTAATTTAGGAGGGCTGAAAAATGTTTTTGATGTCTTGTATGGAAAACGTATGCTTTAAAATAACAAGTATTAGAGATGTGAGAAGAATCCGCCTCTGTGAGAGTCTGATTACAGTGGGATAGGAAGGAGGGTTTTTTTCATGCAGAGTGCAATTGCTTAGTTTGGGAATACTACAACTTCAGGATGTTTGATGTGAAGCTAGATTTAAATATATACAGTATTGCATTAAACGGATTGATTGTGTCCAGTTCCATTACAGTTTCAAAGTCACTGTTACTGTCTTAAACCATTAGAGATTGATGGAAAATTAAAGTTAGTACAGTGTGTTTATTTAAATACATTTGCTTTGGCTTTCAGCTTTTATTTGTCATGATAGTGGAGCAACTGTGCTGGCATATGCTCCAAAACATCAGCTGCTAATATCTGGAGGCAGAAAAGGCTTTACTTGTATCATTGATCTTCGCCAAAAACAGCAGCAACAATTACTTCAGAGTCATGATTCTCCAGTCAAAGCAATTGCTGTTGATCCTACAGAAGAGTATTTTGTCACAGGATCTGCTGAAGGCAACATAAAGGTATTTTTTTAATGAGAGGGAGGGAGAAGAGAGCTGATGATAATGTATAAATTCAAATTCATTTTAAATTTGCGAAAACCTTACATAGGTGTGGAATAGTCAGATATGTCCTACATTCTACATTTGTCCTCAACTCTGATCCTCATACACTTACAAATTTAATTATGACATTTTAGTCTTGTCTTGCAGTCCTCCTTGCAGTTAGAAATATTTCTTATTATAAATACGAATTCTATATTCATAGTATTCTATAACTCTGTCATTATAGATTGCTATATATCTTTTTTTACAATTAGTGTCAAAGACAAATGCAATACGTAGTCCAGGCCAATTTTTCCATGACTGATTACTAATGAGTTTTAAGATCATAGCAATTATCCGTATATTGAGATTGATGATGTTTTGATGCTTTTTCAGGTATGGAGTCTGTCTACCTTTAATCTCCTTCACACTTTCATCAATGAGCATGCTCGACAGTCCCTCTTCAGAAACATTGGGACAGGGGTCATGCAAATTGAGGCAGGACCAGCAAATCACATATTCTCCTGTGGTGCCGATGGAACAGTAAAGATGAGAATCCTGCCTGATAGATTCAGCCCTTTAAATGAAGTGTTAAAAAATGATGTGAAGTTTATGATCTAATACTTTTCTCAATAAAATGTGTAAAGTTCCCCCACCATCACCCCCAAAATATTTTTCCTGTAATAGCCAACAAAGCAAATAGACCATGATAGCTCATGCCACAAAGATACTGCTTTTTTTTTTGTTGTTGTTTTCATATTTATTACCTGGAGCTTTTAGTCCCTAATGCACTGATGCCTTAAAGATTAACGAGGTCCTTCAGATTTTGATTGTTGCCTAAAATAAGCTATACATGACATTGAATTATATATTTATATTCTTAAGGTGTTGCTGAAGTGGTTTACTCTTCCTGTTTTGGTAGTACCATCTGGGCATGGCCTCTGCTTATATTCACCTGGCCTTTCTCTAAAACCAGGTCCAGATGGAAACCTTAGATAATGTTGTTCTTTCACTGTGGCAACCACTCTCTCCTCTAAACTTGTTTAGTCAGCCACAGATTAAAAACATATAGCTATGTCTAGAAAAGAAGCAAAGCCTATTTCAGTAGATACACCTACTGTATCAGAAACTGGCCAAGCAAATGTTCGTATAATGAGCCACTGTCTCTCTCTGTTCCTGGAATCCAGGCTGTTTACCTCTGCAACTCACCCAAACTCTTTGCTCCAATCTAGGGTATACAAAACTGAAGGATATTCTATAACTTATCTTCTGTTCTATAGCTTGAATCACTGCCATCAGGATGGCAGACTTACCTTTAAGAAGTATATTTTTAACCCTGAACACTCTCTTTACAAAAATATGTAAATATTATCGGATATCTTCTTATTAAAATTGTCAAGATTGTGTGAAGCTTTAGTCTTGATCAAGAAATACAGGAAGATGTTGCTTTAGAATATGGCATTAGAATTTCTTTAAAGAATATTTATTTACGCGTCTGTAGAGAAAAAGAACTAATTTATTTTTACATTTTTTCTGGTAAGACTTTATTTAGCCCAAAGATACTCAATTGATTTCCAGCACTTATGTTCCTGTTTGTCTGCTTTGCTTAAGTACTCTAAAAAAGGAAGAAAAAAAAAAAAAAGATCAGGAGTGAAGTACTTTTAATACTGTCGCTCTTTGTACTGTATATTTACTTCTGGTATAAAATGAAAGAAAAATATATTGAAGAGGATAGTGTTTTTTTTTTTTGCCAAAATATTAAACTGTGTAACTTAAATGTTTGACCAAAATATTAATGCACAAAGCCTTTAATTTTTTTTTTAATCAGCTAAAAACTGTTTCTGTAAGTATTTTGAGTTGCTTTTCTTGACCTATTTCAAAACTTGAGAAAGCTTGATAAACATTTAATTTGTAAATTAGATGCAAGGCTGGGTTACTTGAATGCAGATGGTGTACTTTTTTTCTAAAAGATATTTTGTGAAATATAACATCAAGATATTAAATGTAAAAAAAAAAGTCAGATTAGGGGTTGAGGGGTTAAATAAAGCATAGTAGAAATGAAGGGCTTGTAAAATGAACTTTGTAACATTCTCAGGATGCTTTTATCTTAAGAATATAAAATTGTTTAAAAAGATTTTGTAAATTGTATTAAGGTCCTTTTAAATGTATGTTTTGCAAGTCACAGTGCAAACACTAAGAAGGTTTTTATGCACATTACCTGAACTTTCAAATTGTGCAATAAACAGAATGTGAATATTTTGCCATGAAGAAATATGTGGCAGCATTTTCAAAATGATACAGCTGTTCAGTGGTTCAATTCTAATTGTTCTTCCACAACATTTATTAATAATTGAAATCAAAATTGGTATTAAAACAGTTTAAGTACAGTGATAGACCAGAAAAGTGACTAAAAGTAGCACCACCTTACAAACCAGACTTGCCCGATGCATACCTTGTATCTGCTCAGTGACTGAGTATCTTCCTCTTTATTCCTGTTAAAGAAGCAAAACTATGACATTAGGAGTAACACTAACAGAATCCCCTGGAACCCAGACTTTGTAGTTGCTTATGTACATGCATTAGTTTTATGAATCCATTGAATTAATAGAAGTTACATTCAGAAAATGAAAATGTACAAAATCATGAGAACATTGTATAATGTCCTTGATGTTCTGTCCTTAAATATATATATTTTGTTAAAGTTAATATTTCAAGCTCAGCTTATTGTACTGGCAATTACAAAAAGCTGTTTTTTCATCTGTAAACTGAGCAGATTTTATGTGGGATTTGCCAAGACATAGAATGTTGCCAATTTTCTGAGTAGAACTGCACTTTGAATATCCATTCCTTCCTTTATCTGGCGAACTCACGCTTATACCAGAAAAGTAATGACTGGGTGCAGGCATTCTCCATAATGTTTGTAGTTGCCATAAGCTACTCTCAAAACTAAATTATGTAAAATCACAATGTATTTGCCACATCATAATCTTTCAAATAAATCCTACAGAGACTCAACCTCCTATAATTCCATGTTGCTGCTACTTCATTTATAAACAAGATGTTTGTTTGTATAATGTTCATTGATGTTTAACAACTATGTTAAATCATTTTATTGGTAGCTTTCTTACAATGATAGTATCTAAAATGAGTCAACTTCTGTTGTATCTAAAACTTTTTAAAGGGACACTCTCAACTTGAAATCTAGTAATTGAGGAAAAGCTGAATTCAAAGCTGTTCCAGTTGTTGCCCTCAACACTTTCTACTGATTTTTGCCTGTTGCTGTTTGTGACTCAAACAAAATGTTAATACTGGCTACCCAGGGTTATATGCATGAAGTAGGCATATGTGCAAACTGAACTTTAAAATGATGTTTACCAGTGTTTAATCACTAATAACTTCATGTCCAGAAAAAATAACTTACTCTGTAGTTGATAATGTCCCTTTCAAATATCACAGATTAGAATGTGTGCCCTGTGTTAGTCCATGGAGCAATACATAATACAGTCAGATTTACATTCTTCTGTTGCTAATTGATTCGGTTAGCTCAAACACCTTTGTGATCCAAGTTCTTCACTAGTGCTTTCATCAGTAATTTGGGAGAGCTAAAACTCTGGCCATCTAGGTACTTAAACTGGCTTGCTGCTTAAGTTGTAAACAGGTGTTTTGCTGATGTTGCAAAATATGTTTATGGAAAAAGCTGGGGAATGGAATAGACTTATATTTTATTCCAGATGTGGCATATAAGGTGAGCTTACATGTTCTGCATTTTGGAAGCCTCTGCTACCAGTTAGAAGAAATGAAGTGTTGCGGTTTCCTACACTAGGTACCACTCCCTTCCTCCTACCAGCACGCAGTGTTTGATTAGTTACAATTGGTATGACATGTGGGAAGAAAAAAGCACCTGCGATTAAAAGGAAATAAGCTTGGAGCCTGGATAGTTTTTCTTCAAACCTTTATTTTTACTAAAGATAACAGCATCACCTCTAATGGGCACATTCAGCACACTCATCAAATTACTTTCTAGAAAATAAAGTAATTGGTTTAAAGTAAATGATCTTTCTGCTTTCCTTTTTATATGTTAGCTTTTTAAACATTAGCATTTTGTATGTGGTCTTTTAAAAGTCAGACTGCTACTCCACTGACAGTTGTATGCTGCGCTTAGTGGTGTTTTGTAGTGAAATTAGGCTTTTTTTGTCATCTTCCTCAGTAACTTTTTTTAACCTCTGCCTAATTTCATATAAATGTCACAGTGTGTGAAAGTATGAAACTCTTAACTTTTCACACCTCTACAACGGCCCAAACTACTGGAGTAGTTACGGAGCAGTCAGCCAGCTGCTGCCGCCAGCAGAGGTGCCCCGAGCCTGCAGAGAGGCAGCACGGAGGCAGCAGCGTGGCCGCTGTCCCCGCAGCGCCTCCGGCTGCGCTGGAGCGGAGACCCCCTCTGCACCGGGACCCTTCGAGCCACGGTGGACTCGGCGCCCGCGCTCCGCTGCGCCGCGCCGGGCGGGACACGCCGCTCCGCTCCGCCCGGCCCTGCCCCGCTCCCACCGCCCACCCCTTCCGCGGGGCGGGGAGGCGCCGCCCCCCGCCCTGCCCTGCTCTCAGCGCGGGCAGCTTCAGTCCGCTCGGCCGCGGGGGCGACGCTGCCGCTCCGCTCCGGTCCCGCCGCCGCCGCCGCCGCCGCCGCCGCGCCCCTCTCCGCGCCCACACAGTAAGTGCCGCCGCCGCCGCCGCCATTCCGCGCCCCGAAGGAGGGGGCGAGGGCAGCAGCCGCGCCGCGCCGCAGCGGGCCCCGCCGGGGCTGGCCGTTAGCCCGCCGCCCTCCTCGCCCCCCGACCCGCAGCGCCGCTCCCTACCGCCGCGACGGGACCCGGGAGCCTGCGACGCGCCTCCGCCTGCGCCCGGCCGGGGCCCCCTCCCCGTCCCTCTGTGGGGCTGCGGAGTCGCGGTGGGGGCGCGCGGCGGGGGCGCCCGTTGAGGCGGGCGGTTGGCCGCCCCTCAGCGGCAGGTGGCGGCCCCGGCCGAGCCCGCGAGCTGCCCTGGGACCCGTTCTGGTCTCGGTGGCGCCGGCCCCGAGGTCCCGTCGTAGCCCCCGCGCGTGTGGAGCCTGGGCTGGGGCCCAGCGTGTGTTTGAGCGCGGCGCCTGGCTCCCTGCGCAGCTCTGGAGTTACTCGGATTTCGACACGAGGGGCGACAGGTGGCGATAAGGGCGAAACTCGCCTGGAAAACTCCCGGCGGCAGCAGCGCTTCGGGAGCTTCGATACAGCCCTCGCGCGCTGTGCAGCTTTCCGGTCTTTTAAAGCCATGCAAACTTAATCGTTTAAAAGTGTATCTTGAGAAAAGCTCTTGAGGTGGGAACTGTCCAAAACTGTTTATATTAAGGTTTTTGTTATGCAACAGTGTGTTTAGCTGAAAATTGTATGCCAAGTGTTTTGTTTTGTTGTTTTTTGAGGAAACATAATTGCTTATCTTCTTTTTGTTGCTCTTACCCAGACAAGCAGTCACTGTTGTGCTTTCAAAAGTATTTCTGTTTGCATTCGTCCAAAAGTATTTCTGCATTTAAAAGTATTCATCTTTTTCTGAAGTCACTTAAAAACAGATTTGTGGTTTTTAAGGCAGAAGGGACCATTATGATAATATAATTGAATTCTACGTAGTACTAGTCAAAGGCTAACTTACTGGAGGTACACGAGTCTGGTTTTGAAGCATTATTTGCAAAAATTGCTGCTAGTAAAATTAGTGTATATATTATTTACATGTTGTTAGTGAAGAAGATGTATCATTGTTCACTGCAGGTGTTTCCTGTTGAGAAATTTGCAGTCAGACTTTTAATTCTGGAGTTCTGTATGCATTTATATGTACGTGTTGTCAATTTGACTTGAACACGTGCATGCACTGGTCAAGTAAAATGCAGTCCAGGAGACATTTCAGTATGCGCATGTGCTGTTTCGGGTATGCTCCTGTACAAATTATTTCGCATAACTGACTACTGAAGCTATCCAGGTTATAAACTGCCCTGTCAAAAAACTCTCAGAGTAGTCTGATACACTGAACGAGAAGGCAGATTAGCTGTCTATTGTAGTTGGCGGCTGGATTACCAGCTACCAGCCTCGCTTTTCAGCTCTCATTTGGAAATCTGCTTTGAAAGAGTGTGGAAAGCACGGCCGAGAGCTCGCAGCCCCGCCGAGCGCAGACTGGCCTTGGAGCCACCACGGCCCTAGGTTCAAGCAGGGTGCGGGTTTGGTGGCGAGCGAGCTTCACTACTCTGAACCTGATCGCTTGTGGGCATCACCGTAACACTCCAGGTTGCTGTTCTTCATTTGTAAACCTGAATTACACCTGAAGCATGTATGGCAGAGGTGGTGCAGATCAGATTGCGGGGTATTTAGAAAGATAAATGAGAAAACTGGCACTGCGCCTAGGCGAAGTCCTGCTTCTGCCCATTTTTGCTGTTCCCTTGTTGGGAAATATGTTAGATCCATGAATGTTGTTTAAAAACATGAAAAAGTCATTAACACTTACTACATGCTGTTTATAATTCTTCCATTTAATGAATTTTCATGGAAATCTGTATTTCTTTGTGGTTTAAGTTTCTCGTTATTTCTAATTTGCAATGATTAATGAGCCTTTTAGTAAACTTCAGAGACAATGCAACTCTGAGCTATTATAGCTTGAGGTTAAGCTGAATGCATTCTGTTCCTGAATATGCTATTTATATTGTTGCTGTGTATTAGGAGTACAAAAAGTAATGTCATGTGTTGCAGGCACAAATGCATGACCCAGGTACTGTGTGTTGTATGTACAAAATAACTTTTTATGATTACATCATTTAATGGGGAAGAGAAAAAACAATTCTGAAAGGAATTAGCAGCTCAGGTATTAGGAGAATGTGTTTGGATGTTCTTCACTGCTTCTTAATAGAGATCTTCTTCCTAAAAGGTGGGAATCATCTATTATCTACCAAATAAACCACATAAAAATTTGCTAAGTCTCTAACCAGAAGTTGATGGGGGGTGGGAGGGGGGATCCAAAGTTACAGACTTTTGCAGTGGAAGGAGAACCAAAATCTGTATTTGGAAGACAAAATATAGAACATGCTTAAAAGCAGGAAGAAGGAATTAAGATATTCTAGTGCATTCATTTATTTTTTTTAACCTGAAAGGAAACTTCTCATGGAGCATCATCAAAATAAAAGGTTCAGCACAGATCTTTGTAGGAGCACAAAATGCTCGCACTTGAAATGGAAGTTGCACTGTTTGCCCTGATGACAGGAAGTGACTCACTTCCATTAAGTAGTAACTAGCATAATCTGACTAAACCTAGATTTTAGTGTATCTTGTGACTTAATCTGCCTATTTTGAAAAAGTATTCTTTAAATACTTCCTGTTAGGTAAAGGATAATGATTATTGCTTCAAATGATCGCTGTTGAGGAATGCCAGCCTTGATCAACTTGTTATTTCAATACGTCAAGACAAGTCCTCAAAGTTGTACATTAAATGCTTGATAATTTTTAATGCAAGTAATGTGTCCCTACAAATTATTTCTATAAAAATAACAAAAATACTGAGTAACAGAGTATGGTAAGTAAACTGCAGGTAGAGAGAAGCTACAACATCTTTATGAGAAATTTGCTTTGAAATTGCTGATGTGTACTCTCTTACTTGTACTTCTTTATAAAGATTTTTGCATAGAATTTCTCTTCATTCTTTTCTTCTTGTACATGAACAGTAAAAAAAAAAAAAAAAAAATCAGAAAGTCACCAAGTGATATTTCTGGTGATCTTAAAATCCAATTTATCCACTTCAATGTCCTGATTAATCTTAATGGTCCTTAGTATGTTTTCAGTAGTTTTTGCAGTACTGGAGTGGTTCAAAGCAGCTAGATAGTACTCTCTGGGTAAATTAGGGTTTATAACTACCTTATGTCATTGAAATGTAATACAAAGTGTTTGGATTGTACCTTCCTTCTGTCCTTCTTTCCCTCCCTCGTTCCCTTTGTAGTTTCTTGCCATTTCTTGTTCTTTCCCACCCTTTCCTATGCAGATCATTCAAACTACTTTCTTCTTATCTCCCCCACTGGTAAATTTCTTGTGCTTTTTTTAAAAACTAGACTTTTTGCATCACACTGTTCTGATGAACAAAACAAAATTTAGCTGAAAATTAAATATATAGGAAGAAAATTCTCCCTAGAAAGAATATAAGGTACATTTGAACAAGTGTCAAGATACCTTCCTGTGATATGTATTGCAGTTTAATGAATTCTGGTACTACCAACTGTAGTTTGGAGGGACTGTAGATATCGCCAGCTACTGGGGCACAGCATTACATATATCTACGGTTTGCAATACTAACTTAGAATTTAGGGTCATCCCCCCACTTCCCCAAGTCTCTGCTTACAGCCAAGAAGCAGCCATGTTGTCTATTTGCTGCATAATACAAGTTTCTGTAACACTTTTCAGCTAAGATGTAGTGGAAAGTCTGGTCATTTTATTTGAGTTAAAATACTGACTTTATAATCAAAGAAAATGAGTATGGCTTCAAATTAGTTATGGATTTTTTTTCTTCTTTGCCTCCAGCATCTTCAGATCACAAGACTTGGGGGAAATATTATTTCTGGTCAAGGAGAAGTGAAGATGGCATTCTGGCAGTTAAGTGAGCTAGCAAGTTTTCACTAGAAGTTTTTACACTCCCTTCCCAAGTAATGCTTTCATCAAACCCTGGTGAGGCCACATCTGGAGTACTGCGTCCAGTTCTGGGCTCCCCAGTACAAGAGGGATGTGGCACTACTGCAGCAAGTCCAGCGAAGGGCTACAAAGATGATTAGGGGACTGGAGCATCTCTCTTATGAGGAAAGGCTGAGAGAGCTGGGCCTGTTTAGCTTGGAGAAGAGAAGGCTGAGAGGAGATCTTATCAATGTGTACAAGTATCTGAAGGGAGGGTGTCGAGAGGATGGGACCAGACTCTTTTCAGTGGTGCCCAGCGACAGGACGCGAGGCAACGGGCACAAACTGAAACACAGACGCTTCCATCTGAACATGAGAAAAAACTTTTTCACTGTGAGGGTGACAGAGCACTGGCACAGGTTGCCCAGAGAGGTTGTGGAGTCTCCTTCTCTGGAGATATTCAAAACGCGCCTGGATGCAATCCTGTGCAATGTGCTCTAGGTGACCCTGCTGAGCAGGGGAGTTGGACTAGATGATCTCCAGAGGTCCCTTCCAACCTCAGCCATTCTGTGATTCTCTGAAACCAGAATTTTTTTTTCTAGCATGATTATACACTACCTGCACCTCACCTTCAACCTAGAAATCTGAGTTCTGTGCTGTGAGACTGATATACGTGTTTACAGTTCAGCAGCACTTAGGTGTTCCGTTAGCATTTCAAACACCTTTCAAGAGGGGGAACAGTTCAGAATACTGGATTTAAATTACAAGCTGATAATAAATATGTAGTCAATAATGTATAATTATAACAGTCAACTTCCTAATTTTGATTTGGCTTCAGGTGCTGTTTTTTGCATTAATCATTGAAACTGTCCTTTAAAACTAAAATGTCTCTTTTGTCTGTCTTTCTCAGTGGTAATACCTGGGATTTCCACAGTGATCTTGAATTTAATAAGACAGGTCTTGCTGTCCAAGGCGAATTGTGAGATGGAATATCAAACAAATATATACCTTTAAATTATGTACATTAAAACTATTGCTTAGTTTCAATTTTGATTTTGTTTGGAAACTCAGAAGTTAAAAAGTCAGGGTCTCAGATCTTAAACATACCTTACAATGATTTCAGAGTTGTTACAGTGACTTCAGAGTTGTTATCTGCCTTGCAGATTATAAAACCCTTAGCTGGTATTGGTAAAGTATTAAAATGCTCATTGAGGATTAAGTATAGAAGATACCTATACCAAAATTTGCATTATTTCCAAGGTTCTCAGTAGACTTTCTCATTAACTGAAATTATATTTCCTAGTAAGCAAACTTCAGTGTTAAATATGACTGGCTTAATCTAAGAGCTCATGTTTATTCCAAAAATAAGGTTGGTTATTTTTATATCTTTTTAATATTTAGTTTTGAAATTCAATTCCTATGGTAGAATCAACAAAACTTACAACTCTTATGACTTGCTCGAATTAGAATGACATTTGCCATTTTAAATATATGCCATACGTGTTAAAACTCATCATTTTTTCCTTTTTATGAAATAATAAAGTGACGAATACAGCAGTATTATCCTAAAGAAATCAGGCTGGTGTAATAGTTTCTAATGATAGTTATTCAGATACATCTTTGAGTGTGAGTGATAGCTGTTAATCATCTGGAGAAGGTTTGTGTGAGCAATGGGCTGTGTTCAGTCCACATCCACTGTAGAATATTTAGCATGTTTAGTCTCCGTGTCTAGAGGGCCTAGAATTCAGTATGAGCTGGTAGAAATGGTTTGTTGTATGAATTCTGCATTAACTATCTGAATCAGTAGGTTGATTTGTGTTGTGTGATGATTATTTAAAATGAGCTATCTTAAATAAATACTGACTGTTGTATCTATATCCTGTTATGCCAGATTACATAAGTGACGATAAGCTTTGCCAGGCTTTGGGCACTTTGAACGCAAGATAGAAGAGAACGTCTGTGACCCGTTATATACTGGAGTTCCACTTTTTTGCTATTATTCCCTCTAAATTAGCAATGGAAATAAACTATTACTGTTTTATCCAGTCTCTGTCAAGAGTTGGGTTATAGAATTCATCCATATTATTTCTGAGTTTGATAAATGGAAAAACATTGGATTCATGCCCAGTTTTTTCTTTTCCTCAAAGAAAGGCTTTGTTATAATTTATTTAATTTTTGCTTTAATATCACAGCTTGATGGGGGCATGTCTAAAAAGTGTGCTGATTCTGAGGAAGTGGTCTTGAAAGAGCAATTCAGGAAATGGAAGAACAAACTAAGAACTAACCGATTCTTTGAAAGAAAAGTGATCAGTTCTCAATGGCTCATGATTTCGCATGTCTTATTTTATTTCTTTTAGTGCCTTCATTTGATATTTATAAGTTAGCTTTCTGCTAATCAGATATTTTTGCAGAAACAACATAGTTTTTCTTATTTGGTATTTTGTTTGCAAAAAATTCCTGGGACTCAAATATATTCAAGTTTGTTCTAAATAGCTGTACTGAAGAAAAAGCCATAACGATAGTCCAGATTATTCCTCTACACAGGAAAAAATTTGGGAAAGGATAGAATACATTGAGCTAGAAGTTTACACAAGAAAATAACCTCTAAGCTGAGAAAGTATACCTGCACGTGATAGTTTTCAAACATACTTGTGTCTTGAAGTTTGAGGTTAAATATATAATTTATGAAGGGAAAAAACCTCAGTTACTAGTAATGGATTTTCAAGCCCTCCGTCCTGTCCAGCGTATGTATATGACACACACATAACCTTATAAAATTGGCTATCTTGACAGGCATATTAAGTAATAAAGTTATAAGTGATCCTGGAAAGGAAAGAAAATGTTTTACCTATTATGGGAAAAATGTTTAAGGAGGAGATAATAATCTTGTTAAAAAACATGCCAAAGTGGACTTTATCAAGCAAAATTTCATGACATTTCAATGATTGGGAAATGTGACGTCTAGCCATTCTGATTCTCTGTGAAAATTAATTTCCCTTTAGTTTATAATTGAAATTAATTGCTTTGGACTCAGTTCTCATTATATAATGGTGCCACTTCCAATTTGATGGGTAATCCTGAACTATCAAAAATATATTTGGATTATTGCAAAATATTATACTTGCCTGAAGTAATTATTTTTTACCTACAAGTAAACCTAAAGGTCTGGAAGTTAATCCAAAAATCCTGAAAAAATAGATTTCAGATAGTCAAAACATTTCTCTGTCAGAGCTCTGCTGAGTGAATATGTTATTAAGCATTCCTGTCATAAATATATCACTGCTGCCACTCAGTCTTTAACAGAAATAAAATCTAACTTCCTGCTAAGTCTGGAGAAATCTTAAGATGTAACTAAGTCATTGGTCTTACTGTAATATTGTTGAGAGAAAAAGTTGTCTGTACTGTTTTCTTACAGACATGGGCATAGAAAATGTCGACCTTTATATTGCAAGTTAGCCACTAAAATGAAGAATTAGTCTGGGTTCCTAAATCTTTCACTATGTTGGTGGTGTTCAGATTTGAAAACTTGTATTGTTCAGCAGCTCCTTTTTAACCATAACTGGTCCATTTCATTGCAGAGGGCTTTGTTCTTGTCAGCTGTGAATAGCAAAATGCTCCTAAAATATGATTTAATGATTTTGTTACAATGTCTGAAGTAAATAACTGCCACTTGACTTACTGAAAATATTCTAGTTTTGTTTTTATATACATAGTTCTGAAGGAAGTTCTTGGTGTTTCTTTGCTTTGAGGAAGGAAGAGGAAGTTGCTGTGGTGTTAATTACTGTCAAGAAAGCATCATAGTTTTATAAGATGCACTCAGGTTTTTTCAGCTCTCTCCAATATCTTGTGGTTAACTAATATATTATACTAATATGTTAGATGTGGATGAAACAACTCCATCTTTACGTACCCACCAAAACATTTTGTAGATTTTGGATTATTTAGATATTGTGGTTTCAGAATGTTGTAGAAAAATAAAAGGTGATGTAAGAAGTGACCTATGACTTACTGAATGAATTGCTGAATATATTACTCTCTAAATAGTGAATATATGCAAGCATAAAAGCAGTAAGTAAGGGTCTAGATAAATAAGTGCCCTGTAATTAGGCTAATTTGGAGTATTCATAAATAGATATGTATGTTTAACTCATTTCTGATACCCTGATAAACTTGCTGATAGAGGAGTATTTGTTTTGTATATTTGTTCGGTCTATTTTCTTTCGAGAATTAAAATAATTTTCAAGTCTTGAGGAGAAACCTTTGCCCATCTTTGGCTTGTCCCACATTCCTCCTCCTTAAGTGGGAGCACAAATCCTGTATTTTATCAGCTGGACTTTAATCGACTCTTGTATTTCATGCTTCTTTAAAAGGTGAAAGAAAAAAACAACAAAAATTGTGATTTTTTTTCCCTCACCCAAATTCCTGCTGTCTCCAACTTGTAGGAATTCAGGACTCCAGAAGTTAAACCTCTCTCTCTCGAGTAGTTTGGTCTTATTTATGGTGTTACTTGCAGTTTACGCTGTATTATCTTTCTGGAATGATTGGAATGATTTTGTAAACAGCTATGGGGGTTTAGTAGTATGTGAGACTTAATTATGCTCTTTATGAGATAAAATTAAGAAGTGACAGCATCCTTCAACTTCTTGTCTGATCAAAGCTTTTTCTAGCTTCGGTTCCTTTTCTCTTCAGCAGTTGACAATGTATTGATAAGTGGATATTTCTTGTTTAAAGATGTCATTCTAGAAACAGTTTACATAATACTGTTGTATTTTCATGAATTTCATTCACATTAAGATCTTATCTCCTAATTTATGTGAATTCAATTGATTATTTTCAGGTACCTTCACTTAATTTGTTATCCATTAAATGTTTGCCATAGTACTTTGGTGTATTAGATTAACATCTTGTTGAAGAATACAAACTCTGCAAATCTACTTCTTCCTGAAGCTTTTGAAAGCTTTTAAAAAACAGTATATAACACAGAATAATAGTAGAAATGTGATTAACCTCTGAATTTTAGAGAAATTTGTGTAATATGGGCTATGAATTTGTGTTATATTGGTCTGCAAATGGCCACATTGGTCAATGATGCAGAAAGTATGCTGGCTGCTACTGAATGCTTTTGTGCATGTTTTACTAGTGGTATTTGCTGTACAAGTGATTTTAAATAGGCAGGTAGATAGTTGTAAGTCCCTTGAAAAGACAGCTTTGTTGGAAAGATGAGGAGGATAACTGGGGAAGGGATGAGAAGGAATATTGAATGTAAAGTCAGTGACAGGTAGTAAAATGCTATGTTTTCTTTATTTAACCCCTAAAGTTTAAGCTGTTCAAATGCCATCTGAGATGTTTATACATTTCTTCCGCTTCAGATAGCCTGAGTAGGAGAGAATATTGGAAGCCTGGATCATTACAAAAACATCATCTTTTTTAAAGCATGTTCTTGGTCACATCAGAAGGTGAAGAACATTGCAGTTAATGGTAAGGACCATGTTCTGTTTCCACAGTATTGTGCAGCTGATCTGTCCTCTCTAAAAACCGGTTGTTTGACTGTGATTTCTAATGAGATTAGTATAGATAAGTGTTTTTTGTATCCTGACATTTTTAGGTGTTTCACAGCATTCTAGCATACTCATATTGCAATGGCTTACGTTAATTTAAGATTTTTAAGAAATAAATCCCATTGAATGTGTATTTCTGTAAAGATCTTGTTTAAGAAGAAGTATCCAGATCTATTTATCAAGTCAGTCCTAGGTTTCAGTCATTGTAGAACAAGGTATTTTGAAAATCTTTTCTGAGTGTCTGGGTCCAGCTGACAGGAAGTCAACATTTGAGACCTATAAAATGTCAGTGGAAGGGCCCTAAAACTGGGGTATGTGCTGCTGTTATGTACACAGGAAACAGTGTCAGAAAAACAACCCTATTTTCTGCTCAAGCACAAGAGTTTATATGTAGGTGACTGAGTTTGGGGAAGGAACGTGCATCGTTACAATGGACTTTGAAATTTAATTTTAAAATGGTGATATAGCAGAAGTAGTAGGTAGTAAGCAAACTTAAACACAGCACACACCATGTAACATCCGGTTACCTTTCTGTCTATATGTAAGAAAAGTAAAAGAGAAGCCCACAGAAGCTAAAAAAGCATTTATGACTGTGTATTCAGTTTCACCCATTTGCCTTACTACTACATTATTTAAAAAGCTAGTGGTTATGGCACAGGACCGAAATTTGGTGTTCTGTGTCTCAGTAGAAAACAAATATATTGATGGAGGAGGGTGGCAATAAACAGGTAGGCAAAGTGATAATTAAATAATTAGCAAAGAGAAGTGGGTCCAGAGCTTGACCCACTACTGGGACAGGAATAAGAAATCTCAAAGAGCTTTAATTAATTTATTGGGCCCCAAAATAAAAGTAAGGACTTCATGTATACCATAATTTTATCACCTAAAACTGTAACCAAAGGCATTTGACAACAGTGCCAGCCAGAAAAGAGGTCTTTCTCAAAGGATCCTTCTACTACAGAAGAAGCAGTTTAGATACCCACCTGGATCTGCAGTGTGATAGTCTGGAAAAAATACTTGACAGTAAAGGTTTTTTTTCTGTGCTCAGCCTTGCTATGAAAAAGCAGTAGAAGCAATGAATTAAAGCTTTTCTAGATATTATTCTGTTTTGGGTAGATGTGACCTGAAAACACTTTGGGGAATTTCCCATAGTAAAAATGTTTCGATAGCTTATTGGCTTTAAAGCCAATTGCATCAAGAAAATTGCATCAAGAAAAGTTGGCCGGCCCTCTCTGTTGCAGTTCACAACCGGATCATTGCTCTTTGTTAGGGTCAATGATCTGAGCAGTATTTTAGGCCATAATAATGTGTGGAGTGTTTAATAGTATTTAATATTAATAATAGTATGGAAAAGTGACAGTATCCTTTAACTTCTTGTCTGATCACCTAGTATCTCATGACTGTTTTGAACAGTGTATGTGCTCTGAGCGTTGTCTACAGGGATGCAAGCATCACGTAAAGAACTGTGCACAGCTATGACCTATATCACAAGACTGTATTTATCTGCCCACAGTAACCATCCACCTTCAGGAACGCTGCGGTAGGAAACAGGGGTATTTGTTTCTCCTATATTCAGATGAGTGACTAAGTACAAATCTTCTGAGGTTACGCTGCAAAATGGAGGGAAATAAATGTTTTGTCGATTGCTACTATACAGATGGAGCAAAGAGTTCATTTTCTCAACTCATGTATGTTCACCTGAAGTTCCCTCAAGAGCAACAGTACTACGCCTGACTAATCGGGAGGCAATTCAGATAGTTGGAGGCAATTAATGTCGCTGCAGGGTAGCCTGCTGCAAATAACATGCCTTAAATTTGGTTATGCCTTAAACAATACTGTATTCTAATTATAAATTTCAAGCTATGGAGTGCTGCTTGCTGAAAGCTACAGCCTACTAACAGAAGTCCTTTTCTTCTAGAAAAGGACTTAGCTCATAGTCAGAGCTAAGGATATCGTTATAACCCACTTTTGACTCTCAACCCCTTTTATTAAAACAAAGTACTAGGAAACCAATTCATTTCACCAAAGTAAACATACCTGTTAGACCCTGCGAGAATTTTCAGTTAAAAAGCAACTTGCAACATTTTCAGCTCTATTTTCCATGTACAACCACAGAGCATCTTTGACTGCTTTTACCACATCTGTGTGCAAAACAGTAAAAGTGTATGCTGAATGATGAGCGAGGACTCTTGGGTACATGTCAACTTGTCAGAGCTCCCAATTTTCCACTTGCTTCCAACTTCTGGGAATCCTGCAGTGCGTTGAGCCAGCAGCACATCATAGTGCCAGGCTATTATTTATCCCAAATATTATGATCTTATATCTGAAAAGTATGTTTGAATACACCAAGGATTGAAGTAGGAAATAGCCATCTGTATAAATGCAATTATTGTGCAATATTTTGTAATATGCATGACAGCTCGTAACAAAACCAACTGCCTATTTGGGTCCAACACTTTAAATGAAACTTTCGATGTAGATTGCTTTGAGGAATAAAAATAGCGCAGTCAAGTGCTTCAAAAACATAGCTTCTTAATTTTCTTCTCTTTAAATTATTTCAAGACGCAGTATTTATGCACAATTTAATCTTTAGTTATAAATATGCATTGACAGAGCAGTTCTGATACTTAAATTGGGAATCCTGAGGCCTTACACAAAGCGGAGCAGGCCATGCAAGAAAAAAAGTGAGAACAATGGTATTTTAACAGCCCAACTTAACAACTGGGAGGAAATGAGATGATAAATTAATGAAGGTATTCTAACATAAACTGGTGAAATAAGAAAGTTAAATTCAAAAACTGGAAAGAGACTTAAGGAAATAACTTGTTTGCTCTTAGTGCCCTCTTCCCCCTTCCCCCCCCTTCAGTGCTCGAAAGGAAGCAAACTTTGTAATTAGAGAGTGTAAGGTCAAGTTCAGTTTAGACCCATTTATTTGTATAGCACCTTTTGTCAGAATTAGCTGTTAATAGGTACTAAAGGACACCATAAAAAGGAACAAAAAAAGTTTATTCTGATTTCATTCAGCATTATATGTATACAGTTAACTGTTATTCTTACTAGCTAGTTGTATAGTGCCTCTTGTGTGTGTGATCCTTCCATATAGCAGTTGTACAAAACTCTCCTTTCTTTTGCTGTTCTTCTCCATGAAGCCCCCTAATGGTGTTTGAGTAGTGTAAAAGGAAAGCAGCCCCAAATGACCCAACAGGAAATAATTGGCACAGAAGGAAAATGGGTTTGGCTTTAGTACACTGTATCTTTTATTTACAGTAGAGGTGCGTAGCTGGTTCTGCGATCCAGAGTAAATAAGTTTCCGGATGTTGGAGTAGTGTCTATTTTGAACAAATATAAACCAAGCTGAAAGCAGTCTGGTGCAGGTAAACACTGTGAAATGTTAAACTCATACAAAACATGAGTGAAAGAATTCAGCTTCTGTATTTGAATAAAACTCTTTCACCTTGCCAAACAGGAATACTTGATTTCTATTGTGATTTGCATTCATTTAAATGAGGGGTCTTTAGTAACTGATAATATTTGACTGTGGGTAAAATTTTACAGAGTTTGTCTTATGTAACACACATCCATCTTTATGTGCTGTTTTAAAGCATACTAAGCTAAATGTTCTTATGAACAGAAACTTTCTTATAGCAGACACCTGGTTTTAATATCTGTTTATTGAATAGATTCATTAAATAAAAGCTGCTCTAAAAGTAGTTTTACTTCCTGAGATTCATATTTATTCTCTTATAGTGATATTTGCAGAGTGCTAAATACAGATGAATTTCTCCAGTTTTCCCTATAACAACTGCATGTACTTATGTGTACACTTAATAAGTGTAGTATGCCTGAGCAATGTTTTTCTGTATTAATAATATACAGATTATTATAACTAAAGCTTCTCAGTGCTTAGGACCCCAAATTGAGTTGTTTCTTAAAAAATAATTCTTTTCCTTTAATGTATGGTTATAGGGCTGAAGAAAGGTGGTGAAGATATCCAAACTCTGCATTTTCATTCTTGCCTCATTTTTAAATTTTTTTTCAGTGAAACTTTAACACTGAATTTTCTTGGAAAAATGCTTAGCATAGAGATAATTGCAACATCCTATAGCTTTAATTTTTTTGCTGAGCTATGCACTCCCAATTTCATCTCAGTGTAGTCTTCGTGAGAATTTCCTTATTTACTGTTTAGGTATAAAATATAAGAAATCCAAGCACAGTATTATTTTGGTATATTTTTAATACTTGGAAATACAAAATGTTAACTTTAAGTCTTATATTTTTACTATAAGGGACAGTACTAAGTGATATATTGTAGATGGTTTATTTTTTCTGGAGTTTGAAACACAAAGCTCTCTGGTTGTTTAAGATGTTTTCATAGCTGCTTTATTTTAATGAAGGAAGTACAGAGCAGCTAGTTTGTATTTTCTAATTTTCCATATTTTTCTTATGTTTTAAATTCCCTTGTGTGCGAATGCCCGTATTTACAGATTCTGCTTCTCTCCTTAACCTGTGCAGGTAAGAAGTTATGGGTGAGCAATGGCTGGTACCAAAGGAAAAAGTCTCCTCAAAGAAAGTCATGAGTTACTTTGCTTTAAAATCCCTACCATTCTCTAATATTTTCAGGAAAAGTAGAACTGATTTTATGAAAAGCATTAATGGCCTTAATCCTATGGGAAACCATGGAAGTAAGATGAAGACAGTTAAAGTCTTTTAACTGTGACAGATTAAGGGCACTGGAAGGTAGTCAGAATTTTTAGAAGGATTTGGTTATAGCTATGGTTTTCCCCTGTTTGGAATTAAATACCCAGATCTGGAGTAGTATCCCTTTTCCCCAAAGCACACATTCCCAGCTAATTCAAGGGAAGATGCAGTTTGCATGAGGCCTAATGCATTTAACTATTAAATTTCCTTTTTTTTTTTCTTTTTTTTTTTTTTTATCCCAGGGGTTATAATCTGAGTTTTGACTTGTGATATCACATAACTGTTTAAAAGTTCGTATTTCTTGTGGAAAAAAATTCAAATCTACACATGACTACTGGAAGCTTTAAATAGAAGAATATCATCTATTAAGATCATTTAAGAGAAAGAAACAGTTCATTGCAGATCATTATGTTTTTAGAGGAATTGTTTTTCAATTTATATTCAGATCATGTATTCTCGGATCAGTTTTGTGGGTTTTTAGAGGTATTATTCATTTTGGTGTTTTTTCTACATTCTCTGTTTATATGTAAAATACAGCTTAAGCTGTAGAAATCCAGGCATCCCTAAGTGTACTGTTCACAGGTCCAAATTTATGCATTATAGTGTTGATAGGAAGGTACCACTTCAGTGAATGCAACTCTCCTGTCTTGTGAGAACATTTTCTTCATTTATCAACCACAGGAGGTAAGAGCTTTCAGCCCCTTCATGCTTGCTTGCATATATAGATTAAGAACCTGTTTTTCAGAGCTAAAATTTTGGGAATTTGCAATCCTACTGGCAAGTTATTTGAATAGCCTAGATTGAAATTCTAACAGTAATTTGGAATAGCAATTAAAGCACCTCCTTATGTTAAATAAAATAGTTGGCATAGGATAGTTGTAAGGAAGCATACTTTGTCAATAGCCATCCAATAAAGACATTTTACAGAGTGTTTTTTAGATAAACTTCAGTTTTTATTTCAGATGTCTTGAGCTTTGCTGACGTTACATGGTGATAAAGATGACCGGTTACAGTGCGTTCCTGGAAGTGTGACTCACATTTGCTTTCTCCCAAAATTATTAATACATTTGTTGTAGAAACTTTGCAAGCAGAATTCCCTGGTGGCTGCTATTGCTGCCTTACTGGAGAACTTGAAGCCAGTAACTGTTAAGAAATTGCTTAAGATGCATCGGCTGATGCATGTTAATACTAGTGCAAGCTTTTCCAGTCGTAGACTGAAACCAACTCTTATGCTGCCGTCATCTGCCACTTGCAGTCAGATTGTTCTCTTCCAGCGTTTTTCAAATACCAGCAGTAGAAGAGAGTCATTTTTCAAGCTTCTATCCCCAAAGAATAAACTAAACTTATGTTGTTTGAAGCCTATTAAAATAATTTTTTAATAGACAGCAGTAGTAGAGTCTCTGTGACTTTACTGAACACTGATGTTTTTATAGGAAGATAAGTTTAAAAGAAATGTAACTTAAAAAGTGGTATTCATAACATCAAGTGAATGTGAATTAGAAGCAAAGTAATGATGGGAAATCTTATTAGTTTCCCTGGCTGCGCAACATTTTTTTTAACTTTTTTTTTTTAAATAAAATTGTGTCTCTGGATATAAGATTCCGCTGCTGTTCTTCAAATGATGTTGCAGACTATCCATTCTGATTGGTAGAAAATGTTTTCTAATGTTTTACCACTAATTGCCTTGGAATGTGTGCTAAATTATTTTTTTGCTACTGTTCATACAGTTGACCTGAAATCAGCTGACACTTTCCACAATTTTTGCTTTTAATCATTAAGATACCTTTGCAATGGAAGAATTGGAAAAATCCAAAGAAATTACAGGTTTAATATCTAAAACCTATGTAAACCTTGAAAAACAATTCAGGTGTACCTTTTGAACAAACACAAGTTTCTTTGCATATTCCCAGCTTTTAAATAAATTATTCCCACATGTTTACTGTATTAAACTTAATTTTATAACAAGTGAAAGAGCAAAGAAATTGAACTAATGTCTACTGAGTCTCCTATTAACTTAGCCTCTGGGACCACTTCTTCCCCCTAATTATTTTTCAATAGGTAAGATTTCTAAGAAAGGATTTCTTATTTTGCCCTGATCCTGTATAAATTCATATCAATTTTGTTAGGTTGGTGATGGCTATGATTTAAGATGCTTTTTGAAGAAGCCTGTCTTCTGAATCATAAATTCTTGCTCCCTGCTGCAGCAGACAACTGTCTCTCATATTCTGATAAAACCTCATTTTAATTCTGTTTAGATTTTTGCACCTTCTGCGTCTGGCGGAAGATTGGTCTAGTAATTGGCGCTTCTAATGTTTAAAGGTTTATTTGTTTGATTTTGCAACCAGTCTGTTCTCACTTGTTTTCATATCAGTGTTGCCTGTGAGCTGAAATAACTCTTTCCGTTCAACCCTTGAATGTACTGATAGACTGATGTATGATTGTCTGTAATGAAACCCTTGCATAGCCTGCATGTTAAAAGAGTAAATGTGCCAAACTCTTTGGCCTTCCCTCACAGGACAGGCACTCCTTCCCCTCGATTATTGCACTCTTTCTTTGCACTACCGCTGGTTTGAATTCTGCCTTTTTGGGCAGGGGTAACTGGACCTCTAGTTAGTGTAGATACATATTTTTATATATGTATATACATGTTAGAAACGATGTTCTATCTCTACTGGAATTACTTCTCATGATACTTTTCTCCCTTCTTACTGGAGAAAGACTGCTGGGCTCCTAAACCAAGTGCTTCAAGGTGCCACAGACATAGGCTTACTTTGGCATTATGAGGGACGTAGTGGCTCTGGAGCTGACTTTGTACTGTGGTAGCATTTTTGATACAGCGGGGAAAACTAACCAGCAACAGTTAGGGTCATCTGGCTGTGTGACAGTCAGGTTGTTATGTACAGTATTAACAAACATGCGGTAAAAAATCTTTTTCCTGCTTCCCTGTTGAAGCTGCTCTGAGCAGTATGTGTGGTGGTATAGCAGATACTCTTAGAGCTCAAGGGGATATGGAAGTAATGGTTGTACTGGGTGAATTCAGCACAGGCATGTGTTTAAGGCTATGGAGTCCTGAATGAAGCAAAAAGCTAGAGCATGGTTGGCCTCTTTACTGTCTGCATGTCACAAATGGTACAGACCACTTAAATAGAAAAGGTTGACAGGGTTCATCATTTTGAGCTAATAGAAGAGTAGTGGGAGATCTTTGGCATTTGAAATTAACCTTCAATGGTCACAGTGTTTGTTCTGAATGAGTGCTACCAAGGTAGCTGCTAGGATAGAATTGGCTTGAGAGTGACGGTCCAATTGAGTAAAGTTAATATCCAGTCAACAGGAGGGAGGCTCAGTCACATTCAATAATATTAAAAAGTACTTTAAAATGTAATAAAAAATGTACCATGCACCATTTCAAGTGTCAGTCAGTGTCAGGAATAGTGAAGATTTTGAGCATTTTTTGTCTTTTTTGAGGAGCCCTGATGAACAGAGCAGTGGCCACGGAGAGGGTATGTGAGCCTGCAGAAGGAAACGTGCTGAGGCAGGACTGCTTTGGTGGGAGCCCAGGCAACTGGGGGTAGCGATCCTGCAGCCAGAGCCCAGCCTGTGAGCCTTGCCCAGCTTGCCAGGAAATCTCACTGCTGTGGATTTGAAGCCTAAAATGCAAAGGGATGTTGAGTCAGTCAGCAATGTTAACAAGGCAGGTGTGATGCAATGATACCCAAACTAGGGACGCTGTCGTAGCAAGGAGGAATTTGGGTCCTGAGATTGTCAAAATGCTGTCAGGTTTGGGTGCAGGCTGAGTAGATACTGAGAAATACAGGGTACCTAGGAAAAGCTGTTCAGGAGTGATATGTCTCTTACTTACCAAGCACCCTTACTGTCTGAGTGAAAGAAATGGCAATCTAAGTTAAAAAATAGGCTATCCAAGCACAATGTTTTTGGAGAAGTGTAGTAAATGAGTGTTATTCCACATACAGGGGTCCCATGTAATCAAACAGCAAAGGATTAGGCATGATAGATGAAGATACAGTGATGGACTGGTAGCTATAGTCAAGGACTGAACAGCTGAAGGAAATCTTGTGATGTGAGCTGATAAAGTTTCAACCTCAGGACAGAAAGTAGAGATCAGTGGAACCATTTTTGGACCTGAGCAAGGCACCCTAAGGCCACACAATGTATGCCTTTTACAGATTTCTATAGAAGAGTTAAAGTAGTGGTTTATTGTTTAATCACATACCAAGTGTCTGTGTCATCCTTTGTCTGCAGATATGATCCTGTGTCACAAGATCTTTTCCTGTTGTTTCCAATTGATATCCTCTCTTTACTGAAACATTCAAACAAGTAAGCACTAATTTCACACACATCTTTGGCTGCCAAAAGTTTCATTCAGTCCTGCTCCCATGCTCATGTTACCTTCTTCCTTGTGTCAGCAGAAACATTCATGTTCATCAGACTGAGGGGCTTGATCAGGAGATGGGTTAGTCTTTTATTTCTTTTTGAGCTAATTTACTTTTTATGGGGATCAGTTCCCCCATCCAGGTCATCATACAGCTAAACAAATCCTCACACTGTCACTGGGAGCGCTCAGGCTGGGATGGGAGGAAGAGGTAGAGTTGTAACATGTCCGAGGGCAGGGAAGGGTGCAGCTGCCTCATTTGGAGGCAGTGCTTAAAGTATGCATACAAACGACTCTCTGGGTCTGACTTTGCACTTAGGAATATGAATATGAATCCCATTTCACTAAAATTAGTCCTCCTCAGATCTATCCACTTTTTTCTGCATGATTTGTTTTTTTGTGTTGAGGATGCCTCTCTGTTTCGTGTGAGGCATCACACAAACTCTTGCATTCTTTTGTGCCAAAATTTATTACTGAAGTGTTGCTTGAATATGTTGCAAGATTTAGCCTTACCTAAACTCTAGAAGTAACATTCTTTTAGCCTGATATTTACCCTTTGTGTTACCAATTCTCCTTTAGTAAGTCCACTGTCCACCAATGCACTAATTGTCATCTAACGTTCACTCATAGCATTCTGTATGAGTCTGGATTGCTGAAGTCTACTAGACTTCTAGAAAATTACTTACCTCATTGGAGAAGGATATTTTGTTATTTTCATGTGACCTACTTTTGAGATAATCATTTCTGAATTATATTTCGTTTTCTTTTCCCCGTTTTCTTTTCCCCGTTTTCTTTTCCCCGTTTTCTTTTCCCCGTTTTCTTTTCCCCGTTTTCTTTTCCCCGTTTTCTTTTCCCCGTTTTCTTTTCCCCGTTTTCTTTTCCCCGTTTTCTTTTCCCCGTTTTCTTTTCCCCGTTTTCTTTTCCCCGTTTTCTTTTCCCCGTTTTCTTTTCCCCGTTTTCTTTTCCCCGTTTTCTTTTCCCCGTTTTCTTTTCCCCGTTTTCTTTTCCCCGTTTTCTTTTCCCCTTTGCCGTTCTCCAGTTTTCCTAACTTAACAGATGTATTTTATTTAGCCTACCATAAACAAAATTATAATTAACATCTGTTTGCAAGAATTTTTCAGGAAACGTTGTGGACTATTTGGGTTCTGAAATCATCTTAGGAAAGGTCCTGTTTATTTCTCTTTAACTCAGATTTTAAAGTATGAGGGCTGTTTTTTTTGTTTTGAGCTTTGAGTATTTGAATACAGCTTTCCTTTGTTTCTTAAATGTAAACTTGTCTATCAGAAAAAAGCTGCCCTTGAATAATACTTGTGATCCATAAAGTGCATGCTGTGCCGCTGTAGTATTTGGCATTTCTTAGTACAACTTGCCACAGTAAAGTGACTGATTTACTGTGGAATGCAGGGCATTTGATCTAGGAATGTCTAAGTAATCCAGTAGTAGAATAGATGTACGAGAAGCAGGGGGTGCTAGATGCTGAGATTTTTTCATTAATGTTAGCCTTTCTTTGGCTATGTCCTGTGCTTTAATTTTTGTAGCATGCTCTTATGAATATCTACAGTGTCCAAGAGAGTCAGCAATGGCAGGGTTGTGTTGCAGCACATATATGAGAAGGGCCGAAATAGCATCTGCAGTCGACCTGTGTTAATTTTACAGGAATATATTGTGTTTTAGACAAATGCTTTGATGTGTAGTCATTGCAATAAGTAAATCTGTAGCTGACAAACATATGTATGCCAAAATATTCATATGTTTATACTAGTAACCCTGCAGATGTTTTAAAATAGGCTTTTTTAGCAGTTGCTTAAATGTTTCTTTTTGTTTCTTTGCTTAGTTGTTTCTTCTCTTGATTGTAATAGCTTTGCTTTGCAAGTGACAAGTCAGTGCACATAAAGGATGCACTGGGGTTTTTAAATTTTAAATATTAAAAATGAATGAAAACCAGACAGTACTTAATCCTGATATGCAGTCTCTTTTTCAAAATATATGAAAAAGTGATATTATTCCCAATCTATTAAATTTATTGCTGTTGGTGTGGATAAGCTCTCTGACATTGCATTCTGCTAAGAGCTTGAACTACTACCTATCTTCCATTATATAATATGCTGTACTGCTTTGTATACAGCAGCAAATAACAGTCTGTTAAAATCAAAACCAGAAGTAATTATTTTCAATTAATCACAATGTCTTTTCTTTTAAAAGCAAGAGTATGCAAAACAAACACAAAACCAACTTTAGCTTGAAAACCTGTTTAGTTGTGGGCTTTCACCAAATTAAGGTAACTTTATTGTAGTTAAATGTATATATAATATGTGTACATCTTAAAAAACAAGATCTGTAATTGTTCAAATGAGATTTCATTGCACATTGTGGCTTTATTAAATGAGGATGAAATACAGGTCATTTGGTGTAAGATGCCCAGTACTACAGTGACTCTGGTATAAAAGCAGAAGAATAATGTCTTCTTTCATGAAGAAAATGATCTAAAGAGTGCTTCTTAAAAAGAAGAAAATAGTACTGTGGTATCCTAAATCTTTTCCTGGATTATGAAAACTTTCTTTCAGACTGCCTCATAATTCAAAGAAAATGCAGAAATGCAAGTGAAACAATGAAGAGCTTTGTGAATCAGACCTGAGATCCAGTTGGGTCTTCAGAAACAGGCATCGGGTAGACCATACAAACCCTCTGTAGAATAGCTCTTGCCATGTCTATTATTGTGAAGGATTTGGACATATTTACATAGATAGGTTCAGATGTAAGCAAACAAATATGTGCCATCCTCCAAACTGATAACAGGTGAGCCAGGTTTGATCTAAAAGCTTGAATTAACAAGCCCTATGAGATCTGTCCTGAAATAGTACAGGCAGATTTTTCACAAGCTGTTTAGAGTTTTTTGTGATTAACGTTTGCTCCTTATGAACAGAATGTTTGGTCCATATGGCTTATATATTGAAGCTGAAAAGTTGTAAACTGTTTAACAAGTTATAGCGCTCTAAAAATTAAGGCTCTGACAGGGTTCTGGCAGATTTAGCTGTTACAGCTTGTGTTACCTTCGCCTCTCAAGGAGTCTTTACCCCCATTCTGCAGAAGTTTTAGTACCTTGTGATAAAACATATAAGGGTGGTGGACTGTAAAAGTGCCAGTACTTTGTCCACTCCATGTAACACCCCAGGATCTTTGTGCAAACCCAGCTTTATTAGTGGCTGACACTGATACCTGTGAAGAGGGACAGCTGTGGCACAACTGTATGTCCTGCTGCCTATGCTAGAGGCATGGTAACCTCCGGTAGAGGGACAGTAAACCAGCACAGCTCAGTCTATGAGAGTATACATTTTGGAGTCTTAGTCACAAGTGCAGCTAGCTGAAGCACAGTTTCAGGTTCAGGTGAAATCCGTTGGTTTACGTGCTGTCTACCAAGAAACTTCTGACAAGGAAGCTTTCTGGATGCATCAGTTCTTCAGTGAAATTGTTTTGCTTGACATCTGGAGCAACTGAAGACTTTGGAGAATCTCTACAGGACAGAGTAGGATGGGTGGCCACCTATGTATCTGTTCCAGGGATTTCGAAAGCTCTTTTGGGATCCTGGAAGAATTGTAGAAACTCAGTGAAATACCGCAGAGTCCTTGAGATGTGGTGTTATTTTGCAATCCTGCTTCTAAAAAGTACATCCAAGCAGAATAGGTCCAGGTTCATTTGTTATCTGTCAAGAGAGGTTGTTGGAGCTTTTCAGAAGCATTTGCAAGATCAGTGTGCTGAGGTTGTGGAAATTCAGGGTACTTCATCTGCATTTAGGAGAGATAGGCACAACAGTTGCAGCACAGTCCTGGGACAAACTGAGTTAATATATAACATCATGATAGTGTGTGGACCAGTTTTCTTTTTAAAACAAAAAAACAGACAAGACCACAGTCCTTTTGGTAGCTTCCTTTTTTCTGACATAAAGGAATAAAAGTAGATCTTTTGAATATCTTACAAATTTATATATTAATTAATATAACTTGTTCTAATTTCAGATTTACTTTTACAGTTTAAACAGGTGACTTCTATATTTTAGGAACCTTGATTATAATAAACTAAAATATATCATGAAGTGCCTCTCCATGAAGCCTAATAACTTTGAAACTAGTACTATAATACATAGTTCTGTTGAATTTCATAAGGGGTGATATTTAAGAAATGCAGATAAGTTGATAATTGGGTGTGGATCCAGCAAGAATTTTATAATTTTAAAATATGAAAATAGTTGCACTGATGTTTAAATATATGAGTATGTTGCATATAAATTCTTTATGTTAACATCATAATTCTTATGGATCAATATGACATTGTTTTCTGTTATCTAGACATTAGTTCTACAAGCTAAAAGCTTTAGCCTCATGAGTTATGAAATGTATTTCCTAAGTTACAGATTTATGAAGTCTTAAATGTTTTCCTGATTGTTCCTCTTTATATTTTTCTTTTTTATGTACTATATTATTTCTCATTAACTCTAATGCTTGCTCAGATTCTGCTGTGTTTTGTGTGATTATCTATAAGCCATCTCTGCCTCAGATGGTTTCTGAGCTACAAATTGTTGGGAGAGTGCTTGGTGGCAGTATTGCCGTATGTCTTGTGCTCTTCCTGCTTTTGGCCATTGTTGAAGGTAGAGTGCTGGGCCAAATAGACCTTTGTTTTGAGCTGGTACAGCTGTTCTTATGTTCTTAAGTGATTATTTAAAGGGATGAAAACTTGCAGCATTTGGGATGAAATGTAATTCTTCTCAAAGATGACCTTTAAAAACCTCTTAAGCTCCCAGTGGCAAAAGCTGCTACTTGTATGCTTCCCTAATTACCATAATTTTTCAGTCACCCAGCTAACCCCTCCAGTTTGAAACTGTGAGGTTTCTAGTCCTGTGAGCTGATGTGTCTCCTAATGAAGAGCCCAGTGTGTTCTGAGGTTTAAATGTAGGGTAAGAAAGGGTGCCAAGGAAAGCCTTCCTCTTGGCAGTTTCTTTCGCCAGTGTCAGAGAGATGCCAACTTTGGATCTTTCACTATAATGAGGAGGAAGAAAAAAGTCTGCATTATGGGAAGAGTGTCCAGCTTTTTCAAGGGCAGATCAGACTTAGTTAGAAAGCTGAGTACTCTGGGCCATCCCATCTCACAGACTACGGTATAGCAAAGTATCTCTGTGCAAATCCTGTCAGTCGCGCAGATAATGGTGAAAGAAGAGAACTACTTGAGAAAATGTAAAGAAAAAATGTGTGCAGCCAAAGGTCCCTGAGATTCTGAGTAACCTCAGTATTTGGCATTTTGATGATTATTGTAATAATAGGGGAGCCAACCCTGGCACAATGTCGTACTACAAGTGAGCTTAGAATTTCATCCTCCATCAATGAGGATTGTTCTCAGAAACAGAGACCATGGCTATTCAAGCATCAGCACAAAAAAAGTATAATCTTGGGAAACGTTCAGGTCTCTTTGGTGACATTTTCAAACAGTGCACACAGCATTCAGTGCCATCAGTTCTAGATGGTCCCTATTTGTGTACATCAGCCTCAATCTGTCAACATCAGTTTGTTGCTTGATGTCAGGCTGTTCTGTAGTATTAGTTTATTTGTATTTGTGCCATCTCAAGATGCTTCTTCTTGCACAGGGACAAGAAGGGATGTAACCATGCTCTTGATCTCCATCCCCTGCAGTACAGTGGTATCTCAAATAGCATCCTCCCTGCCACCTCAGTTAAGGCTCAGTTAAGCATACTCTTTCAATGTCTGCTGCTGCCATGAAAGATCTGAGGGCCTTTCCCAAGTTGCTGAAGTGTATGGTGACAAGTCTGCAGAATCTGATGGAGGCTCTGAGGGTTTCTCCTGGTATCCCGTTGCTACACAGATTGTAGTAGGCTGCTGCAGGATGTCAGAAGCCGTGAATGTCTCCATATTCTATTTATATCAAATACTTGGGAAACACAAGTTTCACACGATTTTCCTTCTTAATTCAGTGATTTCCTCTTTGTCTGTCTTGAACTGATTTCCTTCATTGCTGTTTGACTCTGAAGAATAATAGACAGCTTAACTTGGTGCTTATGATAAAACTTGTATTTCTAAGCTATTCTTAAGAGTAGCACAGTAAATTGATACTCTCTTCTCTCAGCACTAACAGCTTATATTCAGGAGACTAAATGCTTAATTTGGATTCTCAATGCAAGAGGCGCTGGAGTCACAACAGTAAGGACTTACACTGCTTCTGTTGTCTTTAGAGGAATTTCTTGATGGTAGAGCTCTTTATTTCCTTATAACAAGCAGACTGTAGTTAAAAATCTTCAACTTGAGAACTAGAGATTTTTTTCACCCTTGTTCCTTTATGAAGCCAAGGACTATAAGATACTTGGGAAGTTTTCTGCACAGTCATTGAAAGAAGCTAAGATAGAATTTTTTCTTCTCTAGAACCACAAACTTTGCCTCTGTTATTTAACATTACAACCAGTCATACCCATCCAGATATTCAGAAAAGGAAGTGGTGCTATTGCTGATGTAGACCATCTTCCTGTCTTTGCCTCCAAATCTATCTCACCACAACATCTTTGAATGTATGCCAGAAGTTTTGAGCTTCTCTGTTTTTTCCTCCTCTCTTCTGTGTTTGGACACAGATTGTACATTTTCCATTTCACTTGGAACTGTGTGATCCTGAACATCGCTTTTAATGGTTACAACATCCTGTCTAGCTGTAGTGAAACATGTGATGGCATCAACTGACATAACATCTCATGCCAGACTCCACATAAATTGCTGCAAAGTTGTCTACAATCCCTTATGATACCTGTGATCACAATCCTGCCAAGGATTTTAAATTCTCTCTGAGCAGTGCAAGGCAATACAATGTTTTTAGGGAAATATCCATCCAGATTCAGACAGCATGTAGTGCTCTCCTCAGCTTGGGAGCACACCAGGATGGTTAAGGTACAGCATTTCCATATACCTCTGTGCAGGAGCTGCAAGTCTTAAAGAGTGATGTCCTGCATTTTTTTTCATTGAATCAACAACTGTCATGCTTCAATGTTGACAGTTAACAACTATAATGTATCACATAAACTTTAATGAGATCTTTCTCCTGTGTAAGAAAGTCATTGACCTTTGGGCAGTTACCTTACAAGATTTGGTTAAGGATCTGGACCACGAGAGAGGTCAAGAAACAAGGTTGAAGGTAGAACATTTTGGATTAAGAAACTCCTGAGGCTGAGCTTTCATTTTGTTTTTGTTTTTTTTTTTAAAAAAAGCTATTCTGCTTCCCAGGCATTTGGTTGCCAGCATCACAATTGGATGCTTTTCTTCTCCCTCAGTCTGAGGTATCTCTTCTTCAAAAACGCTCAGGAATTCCAGAATTTTTATGGTCACCAGGAGTATGCTGGGACAGCCTTGGTTCCTGAACCTCTTTCATTTTGTAATCTGGTTTATTTCTGCCACATAAATGTGTGGGTTTCTCAGAACTATGAGGAACACCAGTCAGGATTAATCTATGCAAGTGATAGACTATGTCTTCCTATCAGGCCTCAGTTAGGTTCCTTAACCATTTTCCTTTGATTAGAGATACTGTTCCACAGGATACCTTAATCTAAAGCAATGATGTCTCTTACAAGGGAGCCTTTCAAGCCCACAAATAAATGTTTTGCTGCTTCTCCTGGAAGAAACTGATGGTGAATAGGAAGGAATAAGTACTCATTTGAAGGAGAAAGGGAGGCTGTTTAATAGTCCCTGGAGGTTACTCCCATTGCATTTTCCGTAGTCACATTCACATTTCTTTGTCTTTCTGCCTCAAATCCTGTCTTGTAAGAGACATCATTGCCTGATTTGGAGAGCACTACTGTCTGTGGATGCAGTGTGGTTGTTTTTGGAATATTTCTGAACTGTGTATCAGACAGGCCGTTGTCTAATATTGCTGTCTCATTTTATAATGAATTGAGGTTTATACAGACTAGAATGATAGCACAGGCTTGAGGTAGACTGTTGAATATATTCACTGAGTGTCAACATTGAAAACAAACCTTTGCCCTAAAAATAACTGTCTTAATTTTCATAATGAAACTGATCCCCAGCGACTTTGTAATTGCTAAAATGCATGTAAAAGTAGAAATACATATGTGAGTGACGTGAGTCTTGCAAGTGCCTTCTCACACGCCAACTGTTGATTTTCAGTCACTACCTAGCCTTTATCTTTCACATTATCACTAGCCTTGTTTTTGATGAAGGCTTATCAGAGGCTTTGATCAATAGCTGCTCTCTGGTTTGGTGCAGAAACAGATACTATTTATTTGTTGAGGGTTGGCAGATTTACTCAGGATACATACAGTTTCATTTGTCTTATTTAGTCAAAATAACATTTATGTCTTGTTTGAGTTTTAGTATAAAACATCTGTGAATAATTAACTGCCATGTACAACCCATTTTAGAATAGGTATTTGTAGTATCAGTGTCTACCATGTTTTTACTGTACTGATACTGTGTGAAATCAATTCTGTTAGTTTATATTTTAAGGAGGATTTTTTAATATCTACAGGAGATCTGGAGAGGAAAATGCCAATAATGCACCTAGGGATGTCAGCACACAGCCCTGGGTTGGATGCCTGGGCCCCCGAAGAGAGTTGGCCAGTTCAGCTGGAATTCACAACCACCAGTGGGTTAAGGAAGGGCTGGCCTGAGCTTCAGCAGGAAATACTGGCATGCAGGAGGTCTCGGTGCCTCTCCCAGTGAGGCACCTTACTCTGGACAGAAAGGCACTGCCTGCTTCACCCTGGAATTTGTTGTCTGGGAGTTTCACCTCTGGAATGAAGCCTGTGGGTGGTGGTTGTTCAAGAGAGAATGAAGAATTGGTTTTTTTTTCTGATGATGATAAAGATCAAATTATGTGGAGGTGCTAATAGAGAAATTCAGAGTAGAAATAGGTTGTTTTTTTTTTTTTATACTGAGGGTTGGAACTAAAAGATTTTGAAAATTTCATATTTCAGCCAGTGTTGAATATCTCAAAGCCAGTTCAATTTTGATTTCATTTAGGAACCATCTGGTAAAAAGCTATAACCGGTGCTTAGTTGGAGATCAGATAAGAGGAGTATGAGTTTCTGTGATCTTCAAATACATTACAAAATATGATACATTATGAAAGTAATCTCTTAGTTGTTTTCAGATCTTTGTAGCACAAACATTATTAACTATGAGCTATTTCGTTTTTCTCTTGTGCACACTGGCCCATGTACCTCCATAGCTCTGCAAATAACTTTTAAGCTGTATTTAAAATACAGAAAGGAGATAGCATTTATATGTAATGCTTCTTGGAATGTCAGCGCTGATAGAGACCATATTTCAAAGGAACTGGAAAACCAAATGGAGAATTGATACCCCACAGTTACTCATTTTTTGTGTATTGTCAATAGAGTCTGCAAAGGAGCTTTGTAGTGTCATACTGACATTTGCGATACCTTATTCTTAAAATTATAACACTTCATGCTGAGTGTGTTTGTATGCTTCTTAAAAACTAAGCACAAAATACACACAAAATAACACACAAAATACACATTTTGGTTAGCTAGCTTTTTTGCTTTTTCTTTTAATCTTTTTGGCAACATTTTTCTCCAGACAGCAGCAATATATTAAGAAAGATTTTATTAGCCTTAACTGCTTGTATATTTTAATGCAGTAGATTTTTTCTGTTCAGTATACATTCACTTTTAAGTGTTTGTATTTCATCTATTTCTGATTGGTATTGGAATAAATGCCAGAAATGTGGTAAAATCCTCTCTGACAAGTAGGATTTTTTTTTTTAATGTAGTCATTAGGGTCAAAAGTCTTGTTACTGTTGATCAGATAAATATCCTTTTGTGTTTTTCTTGCCTGTGATATTGCAGTGAAGTTTTCTTTTATACCCTGTTTTGTTTTGTTTAATACAAGGAATACTTCACCTCCTGCTGGATTCCAGGTATCTACCTGTGGAGAGTGCTGTGTTTGAATTCCTTAGGGAGTTTGAAAAGGAATTAGATTACTTGTGCAGTGTCCACTGAAGAATGGTCTTGACTTGGTCACAAGCCTGAAGGTCAGTCCACATTTACAATATAAACTGCGGAGTGAAAAACCACAGTGGATTATAGAACCAAACTCTCAGGAAACAGGGAAACATGACAGCTTTAGTATTATGTTGCCCAAACATGTTCGCTGTTTACTGTTAGGTAAGGTTCTGTTGACTTTTTTCTGATGTTAAAAATACATTTTGTTATGTGGGTGTTGGAATGATCTGTTTTGGGAAGGCACCGCATTAGCTTACAGTCGAATATATTTGTAGCCTGGCCTCATAATGCTACATTTCACCTCTGCTTTTCCTCTCTAGAATCTACTAGATTTGCTGCTGCTTTCTACCTACAATCAACTAAGCTGAGATCAAGTAAGCTTGTGTGGATAAAACAATCCAATTTGAAGGAAATAGCTTTTTAGTTAAGTGAATATATAAGCTTTCTACAGAAAAGATGTTTTGCTGCTTTCAGTTAATGTGTTCTTTAATACTGTTATTTTAGTTTCAGAGTTATGTCATGGAAGACAAATATCTCATATCTGATATGGATAAATGATGGAGACTTGTTCAATTTTGCTTAGAGAGAAAAAAACATTGGCTAATCAAAACATTGAGGGAATTCTTACCTCCTAAGTAGCATTATTTAATGTAATTTGGGAATGTTCTGAGTGGTGGTAATTCCTGCTTGCTCTTTTTTCATAGGGAATGTGAAAGCATTTGTACTTTCATTTAGGACATAATGTTTTAAGCTAACCAGGAAGTAGAAAATATGTATTTAATATTTGGTTTTATTTTCTCAGACTTCTGAAGACATGATAGGGAGATGTAGCCCAACACTGATTAAACCCAACTGTCATAATTTGTCTTATATTGCGTCTGTATTGCTACAATTCAACTGAATTTGAAAAATAAGATTTTAATTGTCATTCACCAAAAAATGTGAATAATAAGGAGGAAAGGATTGTTTTGTGGGGTTTTTTGGTGTTTTTTTTCCCAAAATAATCAAATAATCTCTGTCTTACAGCGTGCACAGAAAGGACTACTATTGGCCAATTTTTGGTAAATTTCCTTTCTTTGCCATTTGAGTTGCTCATAATTTTCAAAATAGTTTTGCCTTCATCTGGAAGTAGTGAGACTTTGTATTTTCTTGGAAGCACTTAAAGAAAGCAGTAACCCTTCGGAGTGTTTTGCCAGTTTGGTGAAAGCGGTGTGTGCAGTCTTGATCCAGGGCATTGCCTGCTCGTGATGGGCAGCCCCATCTGACCTCTTCACAGGAGTGGCAGTTTCTGCCCTTTGGTATCAGTATTTCACACTTTTATGTCACCACGGGCGGGAGGTCGTCTGGGTTCCCGGTGGCTAAGGCAGGACTGCAGTCCCCTCGCCATCCCCACTGGGTGCCTGGGCCCTGCGTCTGCCCAGCCTCTTCCCTGGGAGGAACATCCTTTCTCCCAGTTGTCCCCTGAAAAAGGGGGCCTAGGGCAGCCTGGGTGCCTCTTTCCTCCAGCATCCCCCGTGTTTCATCCATCCGTGAAGCAATTCTGCTCATCTGGTGAGAGGGAAGGCTGCCGCTAACTTTGGAGCCAGGAGAGCGAGTGGGTTATCCAGAAAGCTCCCCCTGGTACAGCAGGGTGCATGCTCCCCTTCCTGGAAAGCAGAGCGACAGGGTAGGGAAGGGAAAAGGTACAGGTGGAGCAGGGGGGCTGAGCCGTGTCAGTCCAGGCAGAAACGGGGGGCAGAGGAGAGATACCACAAGTATCACAGTTGCATCAGTACCTTGCAGGATACCTAAAATTTTATTATGCGTTTAAAGTCATAGAGCCAAGTTGTTATCACTGTGTCATCTGTTACACTGTTACCTAGACATCGGCGTCTTGTAGTGCAAAATTGAAGTCTTATCATAGCTGGGATTTGGGGAAAAATGATAAACGTTGTCTGCTGCTGTCTGATGTGTTGATAACTGATCTCAGGTGATGACTGCTACATTAAAGGTGTTTGGTTGTCATGACCATCTGATTTTGTATGATTTGCAATATGAAATTTTAATATGCGGGCATGTGCGAAGCAAGGCAACTTTTTTATTTTTTATCTGCACTTCAGCTTTGCACGTCCTGTTTCGTTTTGGTAGCGGAAACAAAAGCCAAGCCTGAAGACCTGCTATTTTCGGGGCACTGTTGCCACCTTGTGGCAGTGGCCGAAGCTAACAATAAATGCTCCGTGGCTTAAATCAGCCGCTGACAAAAATGACAAGTGAAAATGATTTGTCAGCTCCCCAAGCTGGCGGCTGCCCTGCACAGGGCTCCGGCAGGCAGGAGCAGCCTTTCATCGCACGGTTGAGCACAGGCAGGGAGAAGAGCCTCATATTCTTTGCTCCCAGACGCTCCTTCTGAGCCGTTAGTATCTCTTCTTCCCATTGTAAGATAGAGGATGAGATCTATTTTTGAGGTTTACATCTGTGCAGCACATAGATTGTCAGATGGGAGTCCTTATAAGAATGCCAAAGTCATTTATTAACATGTAATACATTTCCCAGTAGTGGCAGAATGTGTGGATAATCTTTTTTTTATTATTTTTCTTGCCCTGTTTACTCCCCATAATGACCAAAGATATTAACTCTTTTACGTCCTGAGTCTTGAATTATGAAAGCACACTGTGAAGTGCTGAGTGCAGTGCAGCTCCAACAGACAGGCTACCTAAGCAGTTAACTATCTTAAGGCTGTGCTGCAATTCAGCTTTTAATGAAGAAGATATTGAACAAATAGACTAAGAAGTGTCATTCAGATTTTGTTATTTACGTCTCTTTCTTGCAACTAAATACTTGAAATAGTTTGTGAAGGTCTTGGAATAATCCTGTGGAATGGTATTAGGTTTGGGACAGTACAAATTTGAGTTATTTCTATTACTACAACATTCTAAGAACTAAAGGATGAATTTCCTGTAAAGTGGATAAAATACTTTGACTTGGGCTTTCTTTTGTTAAAGAAACTTATTTGGGCTCCAGCTAAAATTCCTGTTTTATTTTCATTGGAACTCTTAGAAGCAATCAAAAAAATCTAGTGTTGACATTCCAATGTAACGCTAATATGCCAAACATTAGAGATAACACCTAAAATTTACCTGCGTTGCTCACTAGCATAAGCCTCTCTAATATCTGGAAAAATGAGTAAACTGTGAATGACAGTGAGAATGCCACTGTTTCTTTGTGAAGAACTTTGGTTTCTCTTGGCAAAACACACAGTGGAAGATACGGTGTTATTAGTGACTACTCTTAATAGCTATTCTTTCTTAACAATTGCGCAGAATTACTGTCTTATAAGTTAAAGTAAAAATTTCAAAAGCATCTGTATCTCATTTTCTGAATGAATATTTGACTTGTGAGCCTAACTCTTCAAAAGGATGGTGCACCTTAGGCTCACTGCTGAAGCAGGTGTCTTGTCCTTTCCTTGTCTGGTCGTTCCTCCCCTTCATCAGCCTCACCTTTATGCCAGCATAAATGCTCATATGGCTGTGCAGCAATGCACAAGATCTGAGAGCTAATTTAGGTTAAAATTCTCCTGGCCAAATAAATAAATAAATATATGTATATATATAAAGTTAGCTTTAACTGGAATCTTTCTTTTGGGGACACTGTGTGCCTATGCTAGCATGGCACGTGGAGAGGAAGAAGAGCAAGATGATACTACTTTTTTAGACAGTCACTCTGACTTAGACCAGCCTGTGATGCTGAGTTCCTAATGCACTTTAGTTCTGAAAATATCACCACGAACCAGGATAAGTGAGTGCTGAAAATTTTCCTTTTAAGGTTGTCACAAATTATCTTTTTTTAATTTATGTTTGGGTCACAGGAACCAATTTTTCAGCACTTGTTCAGAACAATCCTACCTACCATTTTACCCAAAGAAATCCAGTTCTTACAAGTATTTTTTCAAATTCTTAAGATGAGTTCAGTCTAAGCTTTAGGCAAATAATAAACTGATTTAAAACCAGTTTGGAACATGCAGAAATCAATATGGTTCTTTGAATGAACACCACATAATTAGCTACATCTGCCTTGTGAATGTAAACTGTAACCAAACTGAATTTTTAAAAAGTAAATTCTGCTTAGATTTAATATCCATTTAAATCCCTCTTTTAATCTCTCTTATTTAAATTTGACCTAAAAGGAATTTTTTTCTCATAGCTTGGTATTTTTATAGTTTTGTTTGATTTGAAATGTTATCTAGATAAGATTGCATTTGATATGCAAGTGATGTTTTTAGCATTTGCATGATTAATGACTTTGGCATCTAAAAGTTTGATTGTTACGTATTAGCAAAATGCTTGGATTATTAGCTTGAAATTGGAACACAGCCCTCAAACTGAGACACATGTTTTCCCATATGCATGTTGTTTTTATATGAACAAAAACTTTCCTATTTTAATATTCAGTACGCTGTTCTGTCAGCATTACTACAACACCTTTTACAAGAGAAGAAATGTACCGTATTAGCCATGAACTTCAGTAGGATTGTTTAAATCATAATGTTTTTAACACTAATTCAGCCACTTTGTTTTCAAGCTCTTTTGTCTTTTGGCTATGTAATATTAGATACTCTGGTTTTGATTAAAATGCCTCCTTTTAATTAAAGTAATTCCAGCACTGTGTTTTGATGCAGAAGTATCTGGCAATACCTCTTTTCTTGTATCTTGCTGAGAGCAGATCTGGCTTAAGTATCTCTTCTCATCCTCTGTGGTGAAGCTTTTGGTCTCTGTGTAGCGTATTTACTCCCTAATCTAGAGAATCTAGTGACACTTCTGTGCATTTTCAATTTTTGATACAGGATTTCTTATATTAGTAATTTTGGCATTCTGCTCCTCAGATTTCTTCTTAGACCTTTCCTTCATTGTTGCGAAGGATGCTATGTTGTATAATAACACAACCACTTCATAAGAATTTTACCATAAACTATCTCTGGGAAGTTTATTTTTTTTGTGTCACAAAAATCTTGAGTTCAACTCAAATCTTCTGTACTTTTCTGTCAAACTACAGGATCCCACATTCCTATCTCTGTTTTTGCTAGTCTCTTCATCAGTGTCTGATTCTTTATAATGGTGTCTTTTACTTGGAATAACTATCTTGGCAGTAATGACCAGTGTGCACTCTTTTAAAGGAAGAATTAAAGCCAGAAATGCAGTTTTTCATATCTGGAGAAAGAGTGTGATAAACCTGCATTTTTAGCTATTGCAGTTCTTGGTGCAAGTCCCTCAAAAGACAGCGAAATTTTGACTACGTGATTTTTATTGTCATCTGTGATTTTCTGAACATTTAGCAAATATTACTGGTTGTTGCCTATTTGTGTGTAGCAACCAAGTCATTTAATGTTATTCAGCATGATTGCTCTTGATAAATTGTGTTATACTTTATCCTGCACTGAAACCTTGTCTTCACTACATGGTAACTGCTGGATAAATAAGCATGCTTGTCAATGCACGATAGTTACCTAGCTACTGTAAAGCCATCATATTATTAATGGCTTTATGCAAGATTGTGCTTGCAGTCACGGCAACAGCATTATATGGAGTTCATGTCTCAGAAGTCACAGCATTTGCTCTGTGTGTGAATTTGCAAACTTGTTTGGAAAGGAAAAAATGTAGGCCTGTGAAATTCATTAGCGGTCATGTAATGTGGCAGGGTGCTGTTCCATGGCAACAGTCCTGCTCACCTGGAGGCCCAAAGGTGCAGATCAAGCTAACGCAGCCTTCAATATACTCAGCCTCCGTCCTGCGCTGAGGCTGTGCTATCATTGAAGCATAGGATTGTTAGCAGATTGCTCACAAAGAAAGTTGCATTTTGAGGCTAAGTTTCCTCACCTCTTTACCACAGAGCTTCTGAAAATCGCTGGCAGCAGTTTAAAAACAACTGTTATCGCTATTTGTAAACCAGAAATCTGAGACAACATATTTGTAACAGTGATTTGGGTTTGGAAAATCTATACTGCATGGGAGTCTTTGCAGTGTGCAAAGTGGTTACTGTCGTGCTGTCTTCTCGGACTGTCAACACTGCAAAAGTGCTATTGTGACATTATTGTGCTATTGCAAATGTTGTTGACATTGTTATGGGTATTGCGTAGATGAACTTTGTAAGCTTTACAAATGAGACTAACAGGACTTTAAAATTTCATAACAAAGTTATGTTTAATATTAGTCAGGCAAGCTCCACTTTATGAAGCCCCTTGTGTGTATACCTTCTTACCCTCCCTGTGTTACTTGTCTGTCTGGGCAAGAAGAGTTGAAGTCAGGAGTCTGTGTAATGTAAGTTTTATGAAGTCAGTGTGGAAACCAGGACTGGTGCTCTACATGCTGTTTGGCAGCATTGCATTTCTTCTCTCCCTGACTCGGTGGGCTCATTTTGAATCCCTTTATCATCCTGTGCTACTGCTTATCCTGCCAGTTTGGTGATCAGGCAGCAGGTCTTTAGACGCACTTTTGCATTGCTTACTCTTGTGGTGGAGCCCCGGGTTTTGCTTACTTTGACTGAAAGCTGTGCCCGCAGTCAGATGCGTGTTCCTGTGGCACTGCGTCTGCATACTTTGCTGTTGCCATTTGGAAATGAAAGGACGAGCTGGGCCTTGATGAACTACTAGCAGGATGCAGAGTGGATGCTGAAGGAGAGGGTATGGAAGTAGGCAAGGAGGAAAGCACAGATGGGAGAAAGAGAATGAAGTAACAGGCTGAGCAGAACAGAGACTCGTTTGAGGGGGTCACTCGGTGGTACTTGGGCTGGACTTTTTATAATTTAACCACAGAGAAACATAGGCCAGAGTAGCATCTGTGGGTCTGCCCAATAGCTCAAAGTATTGCAAGTGCCTCAGCAAGTGGCTTGAGCAACATTGTATGAATCACTATGAAAACTGTAATGCAAAAGGATAAAACAGTTAATGATAAGGAATAGCATGCATCAAGGATCAGGCCAAAACTTGTAATTCCCATATTTTTCAGACTTGGCTTGTAGATTCTACCTGCTAATGCTTTGGTTAATTTTGTCTCTCTAGCTTTCACTGGACTGAATTTTCTGAAAATTACCTTGGTATATGTGTGTTTTATGGTGAAAGGTAATAAAACAAACAGATCTTGGAAATAAAGTTTGGCTATAGCAACAACAGATGGGTCATTGCATCCAGTTCTTTTAGTTACAGAACTGCATAAACAATACCAACACTGCACAGCTAGTCAAAAGTCCTCTTTTAATGTAAAATAAAATTAAATCCCAAGTTGGCAAAATTGCATAAGAACTGGAATTTGTTTTTGCTGCACCCGTGCTACACAGATGGTGCATGTTACATTCTCTTTTGCAATAATGAAAGTGACACAACTACTGATGGTGTTCTCTACCTCTGGGTTAAGAAATAACTTTAAAATCGCTTTTTGGTTTGCTGATTTGAATGTCTGTGTGTAACTGTTTAGGCGCAGAACTGAAAGCAGAACAACTTGGATATAGTGCAAGAAAACTGAAAATCTGTTTTTTTTTCCTGTGACTCTGTGCTCCTCCCTCCACACTTTTCCTCTCCCTATGTTATGACTGATGAAAAATGCTTTCCCTTCTAGAAATCACAGTTACAATGTAGAGAGATTTACAAAATAATCCTACTGTTGGCCACTTGAGTTGAGCTTCCTGGAGCAGCCTTTAGGTGGTTTGACCATTTCTGTAGAGGGCTGCTGTAAGAGTAAATAAAGCAACAACCAATGCAAATAAAGCAGTGACTAACAACTAACCTGTTATTTTTTCCTTTATTAGTTAGTCGCCTTGAAGCATCCCAAACGGCATTTAGTAGAGGATTAACAGTATTTATTTATTTAAATTCTTTCTTCTAGAAGAATTCTCTTGTAAATTCAGTCTTCCTCTCAATTATTATTGCTTTTCTGAACTGTTCCTGGTTAGTTAAAATCTCCCTGGAAATTTTATATACAGCACTGCTTTTAATACTGTAGGAGCAGAGTTCTTTCTAGATATTTGGAGGTAAGGTATTATTCTTCCAAAGAAATATTATTAGTATTAGTATTAGAAATATTATTAGTATTATTCTTCCAAAGAAGTGCAAGCTCTTTATTATTGAACTTGAGGAATTTTCAATTTGAATTTTTCAATTCAAATTCAATTCAAATATATAAGCTTTAAAGTCTTATGAGACTATATGCAAATGAAAGAAACAGTAGAATTGCATGCAGAAGTAGATGACGTTAAGCAAGGTTTTGTTTAAAAGAATATTTGATGTTGACTCATACACTGTCATGTTTCTAATCCTGCTAAACATTTTTGTTGTCTGAATTTTCTTTCATGGTAATTCTACAAAAAGTATTTGTAACTATATGTAAATACATTCTACTCAAAGAAGCTTCCTCAGAATTACTAGCTAGCAGTTAGTAAAAATTTTTTGTGGAAATTAATTGTAGGACTTTCTAGTTACGCAAGTCTATTAACTGCATAAACATAGGTGGGAAGAGTTCGTGAATCTGTAAAAGGAAAGCTGATTTATCAGTCTGCTATCTCTTACCTTTGTTACATTGGCATTTTAATACTTTACAAATAATACCATAAAATCTCTCTTTCCCTGTCATATTCCAGAAATGATTTGGCTAATTTATAGGCGTTTTGTTTTCTGCCAGCCCATCATGAGAAAAATGTCTAGAGAAAGAAATTAAATTCAAATTCTGTTTTTATTTCAGGAAGTGTTTGGTTCTGCAATCAGTTTTTGCTCTGGCAGTTCTGATTATCTTGCAGCAATCTGTTTCTGAACCTTTATCTTGAAATTTGCTGTTGCTTTTGGAGATGTGGAATTAGGTTAGCAGTCAAAGACTTCGAAGTATACAACTTTCTCTAGTCCAGTATTTCATAAAATCATCAGATCCTAGAAACTTTATTTTTTTGCACATAAGCCATCATTTTTGGTGGTTTTCCACTGATCATAGTTGCTCAGTACTTAATGCAAGATGGCTATCTAATTGTGGAGAAGCAGCAATTATAAAACAGATTGATCTCTTTAGCATGTATGTGCTAAACCCTCAAGCAGACTAAGCATTAAGGTTTCTGATCAGTCTTGTTTTGTAAAATCTGGTTGCTCTAGGGAGACGGGCTCTGCTGTAGCTCTAGTTTTTTAACCCTATTATTTGCAGGAATCTGAGAACAATCTGTTAATAAGGTCTGTCTCCATTCTTAAAATAAAAGCAAACTCCTTCCCCCACTTTTTTACCTGTAATGCCAAGCAGTGGATAATTCAGTGGCTCCAAGCTATTTTTGCTCATATTACTCACCTAACTGCTGCCAATGTCAAATGTGCGTTAGAACTGGGACTGCGGAGAGCTGACACATAGCAAAGCAAAAACCCGTGTAAGTTCAGAAGGTGCCTGTTCAGGGAACAAGCAACCCCAGCATTTGGTGAATGGGGCTGCATTGCCTGAGCTATGGGCACAGCCAAGGAGACCATGTCAAACGGGACCAAGGAAGCACGTGAACCCTACCTCCCCATCGCCTCTGCCTGCAGCAGTGTTATTTTAGCTGTGATGGCAACAGGATGCAAGAGCTGAGGGATGTGTCAGGAGAGAGAATGTCTTTTCTTGCAGCAGTTCATCCTTGCTGTCAAGCCAGCATGAAGTCTGAAGGGAGAGGCCTATCTAAAGATAGTGCTGCCCTTGGCAACCTTGCCTCCCTGATCCGTGTGCAGCACCAGAGGGGCAGGCAGTGAGATGCAGCTGGGAGATGCCTGTCGGGTTGGGCTCTGCCCCCCAGCAGAGGGGCAGCACCACCGGAGGCAGTGGCCCAGCACAGGGAGACCTCAGCACACCACAGGGAAACACAAAAGCATATCTGCTAGCAGAAACTAATAGCGAAGGGCTAGAAAAGACAAATTTCTCCCATTTTATTAAATCTGCACATCTTGAAACTTTGTGCAGTTATGGGCTGCTTGTCTGAAAATTTGTAATGATACTGGAGAAGGATACGGAGAAGGACCAACACAGCAAGTCAGAGGCAAATTTATATGTTGTCTTTGTTGCTTACTCAATCAGTAACTTCTACAGAAAGCAAGGAGATGCTTACCAAAAAAGTTTACTGCAGTTAATTCCCTGATGGTCTGTCCAGGCTTTTGAATTTAACCATTTGTCCCCTTTTTTTGCCCCAAACCTTTGTTTAAAGACTTGTGCCATTTTTTGGAGATGTTACGAATGCCTTGTTGCTGTTCTGATAGGGCTGTGTGTTTGAAATTTCCCGAGATGTATGCAGAACACATCTATTGCGTTTATTTCTGCTTGGAAAACCTTGGATCAAAATACAGCAGTCTTTCATCTCATTCCCTTTCAGAACGTCAGTTTGAGCAAAACTCAAATACTTGAGAATTATAAAATTACGAAATGCAGTTATAGTGACAGATGTGTCTCACAATGTCATTATGTTTTGCAACTGATGCTCATCAAGATATAATAGCACATCTGACTGCTTTAGGACTGTGTCCAATGTCCTCCTAGGGAACTACCTCGTTTTCATGCCTGTAATTCGCTCCCGTTGAAGAGTAGCAGAGGTTGAAAATGAGTCAACAAATAACCCTTATATCAGAAATGGGTACGGATGTTGGGGTTATGGAGGAGAGAAGGTTCTGGGGTAAACTTCCTTTTATGTTACCACGATTGCTAAATGGCAAAGTTTTAAGTAATCCCTAGGTTGTACACATGCAAGTATGGTATCTTCCTTGAGCAGCGAGTTTACACGATGAAAACAGCTGTGCACTTGCTACTTTTTCATCTCTCTAGTCCTACATGATGGGACAGTTTAGTGCAAAGCTTTACTTTCTCATCATAGTGATCCCATAGCATTCTCATTTACCTCACCCTTGACAATTTATGGGAAAGCAAATGTCTGTGGCATGCCTATTGGCATAGCATAAAGAAATCACAGCTGCAGTTATGAGTACTGGCTCTCTAAAGGCACTTGTGCTTCTTTTTCTTTTATCACAGCTGAGAGTGAGGCTGGGAAACGCAGATTTCCTCTACCACAATCAAAGTGCTGTCATGTGGCTTCAAATAGTTCAGTACAGTTGTAGCCAGCAGAAGACATGCAGTTGGCTTATAAAGAAAAAATGATTGGTGACTATTGCCTGTAGCAGGGAGTTAAAGTTGGACATGTACCTTATTTTTGTTTTTTAGAAGTTTGCAATCCATTTAAGCTGACGTTCTGGAAGAGCAAAACTTACCAGCTGACAACTTTAACTATGTTAGCTAAAGAGGGGGATGTTCGGTTTTTTTTGTTTTTTTTTTCTCCAGGAATATATAATGTCTGAAATATAATATTACCACTTCCTTCTGTAGAACTGCTCTATGGCCATGCGGTTTTTTGCAGTAGCAGATTTGTTCTTGCTTCCATGGCAGCTGCCTCCTCTTTAAAGGTTCTTCCTGGTCCTTTTCATGTAGTAGGGCTGCTTCCTCTTTTTTGTAAACCAAAACATTATTGTCTGTTTTGATATTTAAATATTAAGCTTCAGTGTCTTCTTGGCAGACATTGCAGGACTTTTTTAGACTTTATATAATTTTCATTATTTTAAAAATTAATAAAAGATGTAGTAAAATTTGCTGCCTGTTCCTCTATTAAGAAGATACCTATGTACACAGAGGTGACTAAGTGTGCTTTGAGAAACAGAACATGAGCAAGATTTTAAGCTGGGTAGGGGAGGTACTTCCACAGCTACCCTTCCTTCAAGAATGCCCTATATATTGCTATAGTAAGCCAAGGCCTGGCTATTATCTGTTTTTTGTGTGTGGTGTTCTGGCCTTAGTGTTAGCAGAGATAGGGACTTTTAGGTCACGTACAACAGAATTTTTTTTTTTTTTTTTAAGGAAAGAGTGTGTGAAAGACAACAGTTTGCTTTACCCTCCTTGTCCTATCCAGCATCATAGTTTTTAAACTTTTAACCACTGAAAATGAGTGTGTGAACCCAATTTTTGTGTGTGTTCTGCCACATACTTTAGATCTGATTTTCCTCCGAGTATTTTGGCCTTCCCTCAGAGATAGCGTCTGTCCAAATGGGAGAACGTGTGGTGGATTTTAAGCCCTTCATTTTAGGAAGTTATTCCTCCTCCTCCCTTCCCCTCCCACCCAAGAGAAGCTGTCCTGTGAAATTTATTTTTGCCTACAGAGTCTATTTTTAGAGTTTTGTCATTCTTTGTTTTGCCCTTCTCACACCATATCTCATTCACAGTTTACAATAAAAGGGTTTTTTAAACTTCCAGGCTTACTGCAGTATTGTCTCTTGCCTGTGCAAGGGCATCATCCACCGAGTCTCTGTTTAATTTTTACCTTATTCTGTTACTTTTACTGGAGTTCAAAGACTGTTCATCAGGTAGAGACTCCAAGGCTGATAATGCCCCAATAAGCTTCTGCCATTAGAAGTCACAATTTATCATAAGACTGGAAAATTACCTACCTAAACTGTCTTCAGGCTGCTTGGAGTCTTTTCAGCTGACAGATGTGTTTTTAAGAAGTGTAACAACCAAAATGAAAATATTTTAAAAAAGAGTCTAAAGTCTGAATTGCAACCCTGTACACAAATGGAAGAAAGCTGGGTAAGGAGATGCAATCTGGACTCTGTAGAGCAGAAACAAATAAGAATAATGAGATTTTTCTTATCTGTCTTCAGAGTTCTAATGTGTCTGAGAGATTTTAGAAATCTAAAATTACAAAACTTCCTGAGAGTTAACTGCAAGGCTCATTATCTCTCCTTGTCTATCTGTCATCTACTACAGGAGAAAGACATCTATTGCTTAAATCTATTTATGGAAGGCTCTTGATACCAGATTATATTCTGGCTATTTTATTTCCATACGAACACTGCCTTTAATCAAGGGACCCCAAAGGCTATTACAGTTAACCTTGGCTAACACTATGTTTCTTCCTGTTCCTCTTCTATTCTGTGTGGGTTTTTTTGAGTGGTTTCAATCTGCTATCCAGTAATTACCCCAAACCAGTGTTTGGGGAGCAGGAAGATGTGGAGGAGTAATTTTTTTTTTTTTCCTTGAAAATGTGGCTGCTTTAGCTAGTCTGGTGTTGTAATTATTCTTCTTCTATGATACCATTTACATTAATATTGCCTTTCAGTCTCTGTGCTTTGAAGGACACAACTGCTGTATTTTGCCACACCACGCTAGATAGTAAGGCCTGTGGAAGGCAGCTAGCTTCTTGAAGAGTGTCTGTAAGAGACCTATGGAGTTGTGCTTATTGCAGGTAAAAATATTTCAGCGTCACCAAGAGGCTTCAACTGAAATGAGATCTGTCTTTCTTAGGCATGGCACAGGCACAAGTACATTGTAAAAGGCCGTCCCTGTCCTGAATAAAAGCACTCAAAGCAAGACAAAAATACTCACATTCTGAAATACTATTTACCCTGATTCACAAAGCAAATTTGCCTTGGTTCAAGAATTCATATCGCCTTTCCTGACTCCATGCCTTTTACCTATAAAAACATCTTTCTTACCTACAATGTAAGCTTTACATTACTTGCCAATACACTTTAATGGATGTAGCTGAATTTTACAGTCAGAAGTGCGCAAAGAATTTTTTGAATGTGCACTAAACTTGTGACTGGAGCTTTGGCGCTTTCTGATTTCATCTTGAAATATACTTATTTCTCCTTGGCTAAGACTCCAGTAACGCAGTTGCTAATTGCTTTATAGTGTTACTTACCCAAAGACCCTCCAGCCCCTTCAGGGGTGCATGTTGAACCCTGTTAGCTAGGGGCCGGCTGGGAGGAATCCTGCCCCCGGGGAGCAGCTGGTTGCATGCCCGCGCTGGCGGTGCAGTCGGCGCTCCTCTTGAGAGCTCACGCCTCTGCTTCTGTGCCTGAGCAGTAACGTTTCCACGGAGGCTTTGTTCTCTTTGCTGTACTAAAAATATAGTAAAGCAATAAAAAGGAAAAGATATTTCCTAGCTATCCTGGGATTTTACTGAAGACTGTGCCAATCAGAAAATAGGCTTCCAAATAATTCCCATCGCTTTTGTGCTGAAGGTGTGTCCTCTTCATAACTTCTATTGTGTCACTAGTTAGGGGAATGCTGTAAAACAATATTGTATAATGTGCCTTTAAAAATGATATCTTTATTAATATGGGGGGGGGTCTATAACACAAAGGAATCAAATAGTTTTTTCAAGAATCAGAGACCAGTTGCTCCTTTCAGAGTAGATAGCACCATATGTTGAACATGGTGAAGGAAAAAGTAAAATAACTTTAGCTTTAGCTTAAACTACCTAAAGAAGGCTGCTGCTTTTCATGCTTTAAGCATTTTAGTCATCCTGTATTAGTCAGTACAATTGCAGATGCTACAGAACTAATTCTAGATAGCAAGTAGTGTTGAAATGTATAGTTTAGGCTAAAAAAAATTGATTTAAATTAAAATTACTGCAGTATATCAGAGCCCCAATCTGTTTGTCAGTCACCGCAATCAGACACTGTTCCACACTCAGGGTTTATTTGGTCTTGTACGCTTGCTTTCTCAGACCACGTTGGCAAGCCGTAACAAGTAAAACTCCACCCTCTCTACAGACTAAGGGACTAGGGGGAATAAAATGCATAAACGGCAACTGCTGGCAAGGAAAATAAGAGTTTCTGTTAAGGTGCTGTTTTTCCAGACAGTTGTTTGTGTGCTGTTCAGAAGGGGGCGGAATCGTTTTCACATAGCTTAGCTGTGATTTGTTGAATTCACAGACTTTTCCCCTTAAAATCCCAACCCTTTTTTTTTCCCCCCCTTTGAGAAGTTAGAAGTTGACTTGCTGCTTCTCAAAGCTCACGTCAGCTGTAATCTGGACTACAGTGAGTTACGCTGACACCATGAGTTCGGAAGCTGATGAATGCAAGGAAGGTATGATTTTAAATATTTTTAAAGGCCTCATTAATGGAAAAATATATCTAGCATTGCCAGAACTGCTTTTGTGAGCCAGAAGAAAGCATGAGAAAGTTTCTGCTTGCTTTAGCTTTTGGTCGTTGAAAGGGAAGGGAAGATGTCTTGGCACATCATCTGAAGAATTTTCTTTAGATTTCACTGGAAATTAAATCACCGAAGTGTTGACACCAGGGATATCTTATGTCTGTCTCTGCAGTGGTAGCTTAGGAGCACATGAATGAAATGGAGGAAACAGTGTTTTAAAGCGCTAACAGCCGACTGAAAGAGGAAGAGTGTTTGAAATTGGAAGTGCTGTATTTTTTAACAAAAGAGGAAGTTGTATGGGGGAGAAGTGAAAGGTCATTATTTTGGGAATGAGCTTGATGCTGCTTACTTCCCTTTCAGAATGAGTGCACACACGTGTGTGTGTGTGTGTGTGTTTAAACTGAGAAGTGTGCCAAAGCTAAAGGGTTTCATTTACTGCTTCTGGAGTGGAACGTGTGGAGCAGCTGGAAGTGCTCCAACAAAAATACAATTATTCGCTAGTGTTGATTTGGGGAGGGGGGTGTTTTGTGTGAGTCGGGGAAGCGGACAGTAGAGAGTGTGTGGGGGAGGAGGAGGGTAATTTCCTGAAAGTGTGTACTTACAAAAGACCATTTATACAGAAGAGAATAGGGCAATAGTGGGGTTATAAGCTGGATTTCTTAGAACAGAATTGATGTTTCATGATTATGAATAGTCCCTAGGGAGACTCAACCTTACAGAGATTCAGTATGGCACAGAAAAAATAGATTAGCAAGTAGTAAGGAAACGCAAGCATTTTGCATTTGGTGAAACCAAGACGTTTTCAGAATATTTCAGATGGCTTCCCCCTCACGCTCTTACAGCTTCCCCAACTTGAAGAATAACATTACTGTAGGCATGTATCTATTTGCATAAAAGAGTATTTTCTTGATCCTCAAAAAAGTAGGTTTGGACTGAATCAAACATAATGGTAAAAATGCTGATAGACTGGGCCTAATAACAAAGCATGATAGCCTGTGTTTTGATAAGAGTTATAAAGATGCTCCCTGTTTGTTTCCTTTTCCGCTCTTACTGAATGAACAGATGAACTAAAATGCAGCTTTTTTTCCCAAGAGGATTCTGTAGGACTGATTTATTGAAAAGCAGAACTGAAAAAATATTTCTCCATAGAAACTGTTTGAAAAAGAGAAAGTGGGAGTAGGAATATGGCAGTGTGAGCACTCTCCCACAGTTGTACGGCAGGAGAGATCAGCATGTATGCCAGAGCATGAAAGGTCCTCTGGTTTATATACAGGAAGTTCCAGACAATTTTATAAAGTTGGCTATATTTGAAATGTAAATTTGTTTCTTTAAAGAAACCTCTTACCTTCTTAGCTGGCTCAGATTCTCAGAATTCTCTGAAAAGACTCTTGTCTTTCTGTGCAAATTTTTTTGTTTCTTTTGATGTAATTTGAGATGCCAGGATCTTCATGCTGCAAAATGCATTTGGAGCAGGTGACTGAGAGAGGAAAGACAGGATAACTTTTTAGTATAGTTATTTTTAGCTGGGAAAATAATTGAGTTTTGCTGCACTGTGATTTTAATAGGCTTGAGTGGAAAATAAAAACAGTCACCATTGTGGGAAGATGAGCTACAGGTATCACTGAGAAAGTGTTTCAGTCACTCTGTAAATGCATTCCTGATGATCTGCTCGCATATGTAGAGGAATAATTTATAAGATGCATGGGAAAAGGGGATTAGTAGATGTGAATAAAGACTGGGATTAACAGGTGAATACATAGAATTGCAGCTTTGTACTACTTTATCTAGTCTGATTCAACATCGCAAGAAAGATCACTGATCAAAATGGCTTAGTGAATGTGGCAGAAACTAAGTATTCAGAATTTTTCAATTAACCAGCTTAGTTTCATCAAGAATAGGGCTGTGTGCTTTTTGCATAAAGAAAATTGATGCTTCACAAATTCAAACTGGATTTTGAGGCTCAGGCTTTTAGTATTGAGGACAGACAATCTCTTCTGTAGTTTACCAAAGCTGGTGGTTGATTTTTCCTTCTAGTGCAAGAGTGATCATCCCTCTAGATAGGTGTTCTGATTCAGCTGCAAATGATGAGGACCATCCAGGGAATTACTAGGTAAAGCTCAATGACTAATCACACAGGGGGTACACTTAGATGATTTATAAAATACTTACTTTTCTAAATATCATACACCTCAAGGTAAAAGGTAGTGATGGAAATACAGTAGTTAATCTGCTACATGCTGAAGAGTGAAAGGAGGAAAAAAACTACATGGAAATTATTACTGGAATGCTGTTTGTAAGACGAAAATTAAAGGCAGAATATTTCCATTTTGCTTGAAACAGAGATGCTGAGGTGGTTGATACCTGCATTGCTGGGCAGGGGCCAGTGAAGGGATATGAGGTGTTCTGAAATTTAGTTGTAACTTCCAGACTTGACTCTAGGACCATATGATGGAAGATCAGCCTGAATGGGAAGGAGGATTGAGGGCACAGTAATAGCCTTGAATGTCACGTGTATTCTGACAATTATCTGTTGCTGAAGTGAACAATACTTCATTTTTAGCTATTTATAGAAGTGAATTGCAGTATTTAGAGAATATTGGGATGTCTGTAGAAGTGGACTTAATGGGTTAATATGTATTTTCTTTTTAAATCTGCAAAACAAGATCAAAGCCCATAAGTTTTACTGCTATAAAAATTAATTATACTCATTGTTATAATGAAACCCGGAAGTCCAGCTCAGTTTTGAATTACGAACTCCCAAAGATTTTTCTCTTAATTTTTTTATACTTAACTGAACAAAGGTATATTCTTTGACCTCAAGTCTAATCTCATTTATATCAGCAGAAATTAGGACTAAAACACGTTGCTAGAAGACAATCTGACTTAACTGTATTTTATATTAATTCTTGGATATGGGGTATGCAGTAATGCATCTAGGCTTTTCAGCTTCTGTCTTTGATCTCTGCATGGTCCATATTAGAATGCTGACATCAAATGTGGGGGGGGGGGGGCTCAGTCAAGATGCTGAGTAACTTTTAAAGAATCTTTATATTCATCTGTATACCACAATGCTGTTACTTATGTATGCTGTTACTATATGAACAGTGATATGTAGATACATGGCATCAATCTGCATTACATACACAGATTCCAACTGGCATGCTATAAATAAACCTGGCACATTTTGCTGTAGTTACTCTTGTACTGGATGAAACAAAGAGCATGGTGAAATCAAGAAACAGGCTGTAAGATATTACTGCATGCTGTAATTTTAATATGGTGTATGGTAGAGAAGTCATGTACCAAGGAAAGTATCAAATGGTTTCAGGCTGTTATTTGACTTAATTGCTTGCTGTGGTCTGAAAGGAAATGTTCTTGATATTAAAAACACATATTGTGAATATACCTTTTTAAGTACATGCAAGTTTTTGTGGTATTAATGGATTCTTTACATAATATTTCTCCCATAAAAGGAAATAGTAATTTATGTAAAGCTTCAGAAAACTTCAGCTTCATTTACAGATTTTATGTTGTATATTTAGAAAATAACAGGAAATAAATCTAATGTCTCAAAGGTAGGGTAAAATAATATCAGATATCAGAGGGTTTGTAATACATAACCTATGAAACAATATATTACAAATTCAGAAGCTGTGAGAGCACCTATTGCATCTTTATAATACTCAGTTTTAAGTTCCATATTTCATGGGAGAGGGACCTCTCTGCATTCCTGAAAGTGCTCAGAGCTTTATATAGACACAATTAGCATTTTTTTTTAATCCAGATGAGATTATTGAGGAATGAGCTCTCCCATTTTTTTCCTTTTAGAACTCAGAGCAGACACACAAATGTTATAAAATCATGGAGCACTCACTGTTTTAAGAAGTAAATATTCCCTCCTGTAAGTAGACCTGAATTTGCTTTGCCATTTTGCAGTCACTTCTTTCTCAGGCAGGTCTTTGAGCTCTTTAGGTTTGTCTGAGAGTTTTCTAGGATAGCATCTTGCTGATTTAAATAATAAAGTGTCTGCTGTTGTGCTCTTATTCCATCCACATCATTTCCGGGAGTGTAATATATAGTGTGTCAATATAAGATTCTGTCATCCCACCATATCCAAAGCTAACTAGCATCTGTATTAGAATCTTTTATGCTTTTATGACAGTAAATGAGGAGATTGAAACTATTCAAGTTGAATGTTATCTATACTTAAATGCAAAACGTATTGGATGGTGACAGTCCCATTTCATGGTGACTTTTGAAGTTACAAACTGTTTTCAGACATAGTTAGAATAAATTACATGAAAAACTTAAGGTTAAACAGAAATGGAAATTCTCAGAGTCCCATTTTGGACCCAAATCTGAGTGGTTTTGTGTGAATTGTGGTAGCCTTGACAGCTGCAAAAGTTGGAGATTGACTCCTTTTCTTTTGTGGACCTCAGTTTTCCAAAAAAAAGTGAACCAGCACAGAAGAACTAGTACCTACCTCCCCACCCCCATTTCAGACCCATGTTCTGCCCCCCAAGCTAGGGAACATGTGCTTCCTTTGTTTTGCCTGCCCCACTTCTACCCTCCCTTGTCAAAACAATAATCTCCATAAAACATTAAGGCCAATGAAACAGTGGCTTTTTGCTGATAGTATTCTAAGAAGTTCTGTTTGAAGATAGGAAGAATCATCTGGTTCCAAAGGATGTTTGTGATCCGGATTCACCAGTTGAAGGCTTTTTATTGCATTGATAAGTTCCCTACTGCAGATGAAGAGAATTAAGAGGTTATTGGGGTTATAAATGTCATGTACACAGTTCTGTGAATCAAAACAGTGATTAACAAGTAGGTAGTTCATGTAGTCCTTTCTATAGGTTGTTAGAGTTCTAGAGTAATAGGACAAGCCAAAGGCAAAATATATAATTTTAATTTTGAAAAAAAGAAAAAGGGAAAGAAGTAAGTTTATGAAAGAGGAGCAAGAAAGAATCATTACTAACTGGACATTGTAATGCTATACCACATATGCACAGCAAAAAACATTGCCAGAGGTGCAAAATAGTGGGAGTGGATGGAAAAAGAAGTGAGCACCTTAATGAGGAAGGAGAAATCATAAACTTGGGAAAAATAAAATCAGGAGATCCAGTCAAGTCAAAGTAAGTTTTTTTTTTTTTTTTTTTTTTTAATGATGTTTGGAGGATTGTATATTTAATGAAGCAAGATACAGGAAACCAACAAATGGATTTGAGGACAGGGATGCAACTCTACATGATTCCTAATGTAGCTGGTGGAATTACATCTAGATGTAGGCACTGCAGCTCTCAGTAAGAGCACTGATTTAAGGCTGTTAAACCATAAAACTCTGGTAGCAGCTCTGAATCTCTCACCTCAAAAATTAAAAGAGTGGTTGGTTTTACTTATTTTCCTTACCAAATCAGGGTAGCCTTTAAGATGACCTTTCCTTACCAAGTCAGGCTAACCTTTAAGATGAATTTTCTGTAAATGGTTTAGATGACACAGAACTCATATTGCCTGTTTTACAGGCTTAGAATATGATGTGCTGAACTGATGGGTTTTGTGCAGTTGGAGCAAATGAGGAAGCTAGGTGGTAATTTGAGTAGAGGCCATGGGGTGAGCATTTGTTGTAGCAGGTAGGCTACATTACAGGATCACTAAAACTCAGGTTAATCATTTAGCAACAATTATTGGGTTGAGTGCTGAACTGCTCTAAGAAAATTCCATTAATATAATTATACTGATGCAATCAAAGCTAGTAATCCATAGTGAACTGCAAGATTAACCTGTTTAATTGTGAATAAGATACAGCCCCTTGAGCTACCTGGAAAATAGAATCATATATAACTTAGGCTGTGAGCAACCTTTGGAGGTCCTCTGGCCCAACCTGCCACTTAAAGCAGAGCCAAATTTAAAGTTAGATCCAAATTTGAAGTTAGAAGACGTTGCTTAGGCTTTCTGCAGCCAAGCTCTTAGTATCTCCACAAGTGTTGATCCCACAACTTCTCTAGCAACGTGTTCCAGTATTTGACCACCTTCCCTGTGAAGAGTATTTTCCTTATATCTAACTGGAATTTCCCTTGCTGCAGCTTGTGCCCATTTCCCCTTATTCTTTTGCTATGCATCTCCAGGAAGAGCGGCTCTGTCTTCTTGGAACCACTCAGTAAGTAGTTACAGATATCATTTAGGTCCCCTGATAGTCGTCTTTCCGGCCAAACAAACCTTGCTCTCAGCCTGTCCTGTAGTTATGTGTTCCAGCTCCCCAACTGTTTTGGGGGATCTTTGCTGGACTTGTGCCAGTTTGCCAGTGCCTTTTTTTGAGAGATGCTGGGGAGCCCCAAACTAGACACAGTACTCCACAAACAGGCAGGTGATGCTTTCTTTTCAAATTATATCTGTTTTTTTTCATTTTACAGGATGTCTTCTTTTGGTGACTTACTTTCTCCTTCTCCCTTTCATTTATCTGTTTATGATAGCATTTACTATATTCTAACACTTTTCAGACCCTTAGGATTGGGGTTTTTTTGAGGAATTTGCAAACTATGTGTAGCCATAAATTAGACAAAAGTTAGGGATCAGGGAGCAAAAGTCAGTCAATAGGCAATCTCTGGAGAATCAAAGAAGTTTTTTATATCTAGATAGGCAGAGGGCCTTGCACATACATTCAGAAAGGCTCTGTTCTTCAACAATATTATTTCCAAACATAGGAACTGCCTAAATGAATGGCTTCTAAGAATGATGAGTATTTTGTAGTACATGAGCCGGGGATGACATAAGGGAAATGTGAGACTAGGATACTAATAATCGTTTGTATCTCTTATTCAGAGGCACACGATTGCTTTCATCACTGAGTATTTATCATTTGGTCAAATCTTATGTTAAATGCGATGATTTCATAAGGGTTTTTTCTTGAGTAGCAAATTACTTTTTTCTTGTTGTTCTCTTCCCAAATGTTTGGAGTCTCAATAAACACAGTTGGGTAATAAATAAAACAAGCAAGCAAAAACTGTATTTCAGGTGTTATTGCAACCTCCTGGACTGATTTCTATTACAATTTTATTACAATCTATGGTAATAGGAGAACATTTCATAAAGAGGTATGGAAAAAAACATTAATTTTCATGCCACTTTCTTAAGCAACAGTTGTTTTTCTTTTTCCTTTCATCATACTCAATAGAAGAAGCAGGAGGATAAAAATAAACAGATGTATTTCATAACGGTTTTAAAGTCTAACTTTTTGTTTAAGGATTAATTTTTCCTGTTTGCTCACTGGGTAGATACTCTAAATCCAGTGATCTGCTAGTCAGTAGTAACAGTTGCTGTATATGAGTACATAAGAAACTTTAGTGCTTGAGCTGACTATTTCTGCATTATAAAAATAGAAATGAATAAAAATAGAATAAAGTATTTAGAAAATAGCACCAACTTGAAAGATAGTTTTGTACATACTGATAGTAACAAATTCTTTTCCTGTGGGAAGCGTATAGGTTTTCATTTTTTCTCTGTTTGGGTCAGTTGATTTTCTGAATTATTTTAGTTTTTTGATGGTAGTTGTGCATTTTTTCTTCTGTGGACACATCTCCGTAATGACTACTGAACAGGATACATTGTGTGATTAGTGATGCAAATGTGACTGCCAGCAACTTGGTTCCTTATCACCAGTGTCAGCAAAAGCATAGGCATTAAACTTGCTGTCAGTTGGACCCAATTTTGTTTTGAGTGGGGAGAAGAAAAATTAAGAAATTTCTCCTTTTAGAGTTTTATTCTGTATTCATCCTTTTGGCATCTTTTCTCATAAACATTATTTTTCTTCATAAGATTCCCTGCCTTGGTTAAGTTTTAGGGTTTGGTTTGTTTTTTTCATTTGATTCCCTGCCACAATCTGGTTATGTTGTTGATTTCTGGTGTTTGACTGGCTAGCAATGAAAAGTAGAGAACCTCCACCCCTGCAACTCATGGCTGACTGAATTTGAGGAGCTTGGGATCGAAATGTTCATCATAGATCTGTTTCTGCAAAAACAATGCAGAGGAACAGATGCACCCTGCATGAACTAATCTGGAGATATTTTTCCTTACCTCCTGAATTCAGCATCAATAGTTATAACTATACAGATTAATAATGAAAGATCAGCCAGTGTTCTTTGTGTAGCAGTAGGGGAAATCTATGTTTCAGTTTGACGTTGCAAGATACAAATGTTGGTGTCTGTGCAAAGTCGTGGTTGTGCTGGCAGTTTATGGTATGACAATCCATTGCAGTAAAGTGAGAGCATTTCATTTATTTGAGAGCATTTGTCCTTGGAAGGATTCTCGTTTGAAATTCAGAGACATTCTGAGATGTACTTTAAGTAGTTATAGATATAGATAGGTACTTGCAGGATTCTCTAAGGTATTTAGAAATTGACCTGTGATTCTGATGGACCTTTAAGAATGATCCCATCAGGTCTTGATCCCAAAGTGGTTGCATTTCACTTCGTTACAGGAATTAATACAGCACTGAATCAGTGCATGCACAGACAAGCCTCCACTTAATGAGCTCCATCAAGGTATATAGAAAATTTTGACTGGGAAAAAGCAGAAAATGCAGAAATTTTGTTGTTTTTCGATCTTAAATTTTCATGAGATCTCTTTTTGTTTTTGCTATGTCCTCTTTAGCAAACTATTCTAGGAAGATAGTTTATTTATAGAAAAGAGAAAACTTTAGTTGAATATTAGCAAAAGTGAGTAAATGACACTGATGAATATTTGAACTAGTGATTCCAAGGGCTATTTTTCCCACTAACAAAAGAGAAAATGAATTAATTTTGATGTTCATTCAGAAACATTTATAATAAAAAGTATTCACTCAGGAATAGTGGCTTAGACTTTATCTCAGAAACTACAAATAACATGAAACAGTGAATCATTTGTAAAAGTCTCTCTCTGGTTCTGAGCAGCTGTGAACAGAAACAGTTGACACTTTCCTGAAGAGATAAGAATAAAGAAATTGGCTGTACTGTCTACATCCACAGTAAGACATCTTCACCAAGCTCCCAGTCTTGTCCTAAAAGCTCAGGATTGGAGATTTAAAAGTCCTTCATGCAAGACATTTTAAAACTGCCCTGGATGTATATTTAAACTGAGTTTTACTTTGCAACAACTCATTGGCATTATAATCAATTGAAAGATGTAATTTATGGTTTTAGATATTGATCAGTTTATTGTGGCTTATTATTAATTAATGCAATACCTTATGGAGAAAGAGGATAGGAGTATCTTGTGGTGAGGGTAGGAGAAACTGTTGACATTTTTATTTTCTCTGACACTCCAAAAATGTCATTAACTGATTTTGAAATTTAGGTGGTTGGTGTTTATTGTCACCACAGGAAGGCCTGTCCTTCTTCAGGATTCAAATTTGCATTCCCTCCTTCTTACCTCTTGGATAATAATCCTGAAAATCACAAGCTACTACAGTGTTTCCTGCCAAAGGAAGGTCATATAGATAAGCCCCTCATAGTTGATCTGTACTCTTCATGGCCTACTTAAAAATACTACTTGATGCCAGTTCCAAGTAACGAAGCTGCACATTTAACTTCTGCAATTGTCAATAGCTGGAGAAAATGATGTACTCAGCCTCTTATGCTTTGGCCAAAGGGAGGAACCACAAGATAGATCCAGGTTTTATGGAATCACAGAATGGTTGAGGATGGAAGAGACCCCTGGAGATCATCTAGTTTTAGTCAGTGAATATATTTACAGAATTTAAAAATGAATAGGATTGTTAGTGCCTTGCTACATATCAGTCAAGGTTCTGCATCCTAATAATAACGCTTCCTGATATAAAAGAAAATGTCAGTGTTACACACAGGATGTTTAACCAGAAGGGTAAATTTTACAGAAGAAAAATTTTCTAACAGTATTAGAGGCCTAATTTTCCCCTTATGCTTTATATTTTACTAGGATATAATGACATTAATGAAAGCAAAACAAAACCCTACAATACTTTGGGAGGTGGGTCTCTGTTTTGACAGTCTTAGCAATTTATGCTTGAGAATTCAGGTGCTATTGAAAACTGATTAAATCAAAGGTTTTAAGAGGATTGTTTTGTTTTTAATAATCTTATGTATAGAAATATTTTGCATAATGTATAACTTGTTTTGATCATTGGTTATGAATTGGAGAAGCCAGGAATAAGGAAGACCAAAGGAAAACAAACAAGAGGTAAAGCAGAGTTTCCAAAAGGTAGATCTTTGAGGCCTGTTTGAACTGACAGTAAGGGAGTGAGGGGAATCCAGGAGAGAAAATACTTTCAACCTCTGATTTTTAAGGCTGTAAGTTTGGACTAAAGTCCTGGTAGTTGTAGCATGGAGAATAGGATAGTGAACAGGGTATGGCTACTAAACATTGGGAGGAAAAAATTAAAACTGGAGGGTTTAGGTATTTTGTTCCTTTTGGAAAAGGAAAACAAAGGAAATATATTTTCAGTAGTGTGAATGGAAGAGACCAGCAGGGCCATCAACTTTAATTCCCCATAATCATAAGTAAATGTACAATGGATGGTGTGTGCAGAAGAGTAAACAAAGCATATATTCTATGTACAACCATGTATTTTATTCTGGAAAACTTATTCTTCATGATATAAAAATAGCAAAACCTGTACTGAAAAACTAAAACTGTAATGGGCAGCAAAAGAGATGAAGGGTGTCACCACTGTCCTTGGCCTTTAGAATAGCAAGGTATCTGGTAAGGAAAATTCTCAGATGGTTTATTCTCTTGCATGTGATAATTAGTTTGATACTGAAAAAAGAACAAACTGTCCAAACATCAGAGAATTTAGTGCCTTTGGAATCACTCCTGCTTTTTTCTATATCCTGTCTATAGCTGTGGCACTCCTAGGTGCCTCAGAATAAGTTTCTTTAAAAAGAAAAAAAACAGAAGCCCAATTATGCATGACAGTGGTGGGGGAAATTCCATCTTGCATCTCAGGGCAACCAGTGGAAGGGACAACAGTAATACATATAAATATAGCGTAAAAGAGCAGTCCAGTCTTCTTTCAACCTTACACTGAGAGAGATACCAAAGGATACCTACCATATCTCCAGGACACAGAGAGAGTACCACACAGACTGACATCAAAAAGAGCAGAGAACCAGGACTAGAAATAGAAGAAAAACATTATTAACTATTTTCAAAGTCAGTATAAGATCACTCACAAATCTTTCTGTCATTTTAACTCTCCTCTGCTGTGGCTTGCTTTACATTCTATACAAAATATAACCCCTTTGCATTTTGACTGCCAAGTCGCTACCTTTTCTTGAAATTGATTTCCCTTTTCCTGTCATGCTGTATTGTCATCTTGTCTCTACCATATGGGCAGATATCAGTTCCTTGTATTTTTGCCACATGTATCTTAACTTCCTCTACCTTTTTTGCTTTGTCAAGTTTAAGTTTCGCAATGCATTCCCTAGGGCTGCCTGTCTCCATGCTTTTCCTCTTGCATCCAAGCCAGAAGCTCTTCTGTTCTATGTCCTGTGCCCACAGCTAAGCTTTTGGTTTTGTGTGAAGACATTCTTTTAGCAGGGTTGGTCATAAAACAATTAGATACCTGTCTTTTTTTTTTTTTTTTTACTTTTGATAAAACATTCAATTTTAATGGCCAATTATTTTTATCACAAGTGCTATTTGGGTTAGGGAGCTTGGTGCTGTTGGCTTGCTGCACAGTCTGTGTGTTTTTAAGGCTAGACAAAAGACTGCAGTATCTGGGTTGCATTTGCTTATTTTGAAGGAATAACCTTGAAATGAAAATGAAAAGATTTGTGCAGCATTACTGTTGAGTATGCATGGACACCTGGTAGATACAGAGGAACCTGATGTAGCCCTGAAATGGCCAACAGCTGAAATACATGGGCTTTATATTTAATATCACAGCACCTGTTGCTACATTCCAGCAAGGGTAACAAATGGTAGCAAAGGAGTGAAATACCAAAATTAGTTCATGACTCTACTCTGCGTGACTGTCATTTTCTCTGTTAAATATCCAATATATTTTAATAAATGCTTCTGTAAGAGCAGTCATCAGAAGTATATGGAAAGAGGTTAAAATCTTAATTTTCTTATTAAAGCTGTACTGTTAGTTTAAAAAAAAATACATAGGCTTGAGGAAAAGGGCTTTTAAGAAGGCTTTTTAAGTTTCTAAATCAGCTACAGTATGTATCATGTGATGCAGAGGGTGGCTGTGGGAAGCAGAGGCATGTAAAACCAGAATAACTTGTTGGCACAAACCACTCTCATGGGACTGTGAAACTCAAAGAAGAAACGAAGAAATTTTATTTTCAGGGTTTTTTTTGTTGTTGGTGGTGTTTTTTTGCAACTGGGAAGGGGCTTTTTTCTGTTGGTCAAATTTTGGGACGTTTTAATATTGTAAAGGTACAAATTAAATAGTAAAATCAGGAACATACATAACAAATATAGTGTGACTTCTCCAGGACTTTATTAAATAAGAAAGGTGTTCCCAATGGTGTTTGGTAGCTTTTCTTTACCTTGTTCTCTGCTGCTGAATGTGTGTTCCCTTTCAGTATGAGTATGCAGATTAGGTATACTGTATATTCCAAAAATTGCTTGATTAACCAGATTTTTTTCCAAAATTGCTTGATCATCCATTGCTGCAGAGTGACTTCCAGCTCCAGAGCTGACTTCCAAATCCAGTTAGCCTGTTCATGCAGTATTTGCCATGTGTTAGGCATGGCTTCAGAATGGTTGTTTTTTCCTTTGAAGATCTTCCAATGTGAATGTTAAAATTAGTACACATTGCTTGACTAATTAACATTCTTATATTGTGCTTAGTTGGTAAAGATGATGGTGAGTGAGAATTTAGTACAATCTACTGTGCCTATTAAGAGAAATATAGACAAAAGTTATTTACCTTTATGAACATATATTTTGTATGCATTGAAAACTTCAGATCAGTTTTCTAGTCAAAATTGATACTCATATATAAATCTCCCTTTTCAAAAATAAGTTGCCAAGTAAAATATTTGCTCTTCAAATGAGGAGCATATGTACCTGAAGTGAATAAAGACAGATGTATGTGGAAGAAATAAGTACTATGCAGGCCTTTTGCTTTTCTAAGAGTGTCAAAACAGAGGGCAGGGCGGCAAGTTATGAATTACAGTTCAGAGTCTAGGCCCCCTGTAATTCAAAATAGATCCACATTTGGGAGAGAAAGGTGGTGTTACCAGTGTCCTGCCTTTTCAGCTGGTATTGGGAAAGAGGGAAGCTGAAAGGAAAGACTGGATTCGCCTCCTGACGTTTTTTTGTATCACGATCAGATGTTTCTCTAACTAACTAAAGTTCAAACACAGCTATTGCTTTTAAGGCAGGAAATAAACCAGGGAACTCTTACGCTGCTGTGGCAGATGGAAAAGTCAAGAGTCCTCTGACTTTACTCTGTGAAGGAAGATCATAGCTGTAGAAATCCCTGTATGTCCCACAAGCTGTTAGAGTGTTACCTGAAATACTGCTGTGGAAAATATTCATTGGTGAGTTTCGCTTCTTCTGATACGTTTTTCTCCTTTTGAAAAGTAGTGCTTCTTTTTTTTCTTATTTCCCTTAACTGTGTTGTATTCCTTTTCTCCTTCTGCACGTAGCTGTCTGCCCTCTGGGTTTTCTGTTCTTTGATGCTCCTTGCCTAAGCCATCTGCCCTTCTCCCAGTCTTTGACTTGGTAAACTCTGTGGCTGCCTTGGTCTCTCCTCACTCTTGCCATCAGCCAGCTTAGGAGTCAGAGTCCCTCTGTCTGAAGTTCAAGAGTGAAAGCTGTCAGAGCTCTAGCATGTCTCGTACAAGCTTCATCAGCTTTTGAAAAGCCAACACATGAAGAAACACTCACAATTACAAAGACTAGCAATTTTCTGAAGTGGCTGTTTGGGGACTGCTGCATTTTTGGAGTAATTTTTACATTCCAAGGACTTTATTTGTGCTTTTAAAAAGTTATATTTAACATGTCTTTTACCTAAGAAAGCTCTGAAGCACTTCAGTACAGATTAGAATCAAAGCACTGAGTCTTTTGGGGGAAAAAAAACTCTTTGAAAACGTGACTCATTCCATCAGATGGTGATTAAGAAGAAGCTACAAATCATGGTGGCAGTTAGAAAAATCAGCTTACTTTATTTATATCTGAAGAATGTATAGTCCATGCTCTACCACTCATTTTTTAAATCTTTTATGTAATTAATACACTGTGAAAATTGTGACAGCTCTGCTAGTACCAAAGGTTTATGACTCCATTTCTGCTTATTATATACTTCAGGAGCTGTTCCTTTACTGATGCTAGCTCTTGCGGTTTATCATGGTTTGAGCTTTACCTTACTGAAGTCATATATTTATATGTGAAGTCATGTATTTATATGTCTCAATGTATTTATTTTTTTAATATTTCTAGCCTTTATCCTTCTCGAAAACAAATATAGCCCTGTAAAGACCCAGAAAACAGAGAGTGCAAGAAGATATCAAAATTCAGCAGTTTTCTAATCTCTTGATTTTCAGGTGCTCTCACAGTTTTGGAAGGGCATGACTCATGGTCACAAATACTTGGAAATGAGTATTGTCAATCCCACTTGGTTTCAAGTTGCCTCCCTCTGAGGGAATGATGCTCTGTCTCTCACTCCACGAGTGTGACTGAACATGAGAATCTAAGCATGTGCACAGACTTGTAGCTTTAGCTTTAACCCACAGTTTATACAGAGGCAAACACACTTGTCCACACAGGAAGCCAGACAGGAAATCAGTTGCCACATTTCTCAAAACTCTGTGATACAGTCTTTTAAATCATGCATAAAGTGCTCAGTTGGTGCTGGATCTTTTCTCCTAATCCTCTGTATGTATTCTTTGTATCCTTACCCCAAAATCCCTTTCATTTTTTGATCTTGCACTCTACAGTGGGCAAGCTTACTCTGCAGGTACTAGTGACAGTTAGTACGTGGTATGTCAATCATTAAAACGAGAGCTCAGTCTCACATTGCAATGTTATCATTAATGGCTTCATAGTCAAATTTCCTCTTCAGCCAAGGCTGTTATATTAAAGTATCATGAGTATATACCAGAAATGGAACCTGCATCAAAAAATTTAACTCTCGAGTTGTCCATAGAATTTAAGGTGGTTCACTGGAAGTTTCTACTGGATGCTTTTCTTCAGGTTTGTCTTTATTACAAGCCTAAAAATACTCAAAGACAATTTTATCAATATACATTCGATTGAATACACAAACTTGACTGTATGTACTATTGATTGTACCAGTGATTGTTACCTTGGGGGGGGAGGACAAAAACATTCTGCCTTGGTTTGGGGTACTGAAATTATCTGATTCAATTTTTTTCAAATACATTCAGTTTTAGTTTAAATGTAGTTGAGAAATAGGATATTTGGCAATAAGCATTTGCCACAGTAAGTAGGGAAGTGTACTGGCTTTGATGCCAGGAATAATGAGCATCACAGCCATAAGTAAGAGCCTTGTTGTACTTTTATACCAGTCTCCTCCTGAGAGCTTACTGATCCAGAATTCTCAGTTTTCACTGAAAGTTCACACTTTCTACACAGTTAAAGATTTGAGGAAAACATTTCTAAGGTAAATATTCTGGGGAAAATGTATCGAAAAAGGGGCATGTCCAGTATTGATTTACTTCAATGCATAAAATACAAAACTAATACTAAACACCTGCTGTTGTTTGCAAAAAACAAAAACAAACAAACAAACAAAAAAAACCCAAGCATCATAATTAATAGGCTCCCAACTTTCACAGAAATTGGCCTCTAGTAACTAACTGGCTTGTCTTCTAAATTGTAAATAAATGAGAAGACTTTTCAGATGTCCCTGATATCCCTAAGGTCCCATCAATTTCTGAGTGACAGAGGGAGGATTCCTCCCTGAGAGCCTTTCACCTGAGACTGCATTCCTCTGCAGAGGGGTGGCTCCACTGAACATAATCATGGCAGTGAACCAGAAATGTTTATGTGTATTGATTGTACAGGAAATGACATCCCATTGATTTCAAAGGGGTATACAGCAATATAATATTTAAAAGTGAAATGTAAAACTGCATAGAAAACAAACAGGGGTTATAAAGAGGAATCATGAGGAAAAACTATCTATGAGATGTTTAAAATTAGCTGTATTACCTGCCCAAATTCTGAGGCTTCTGCAGGCCACCAGAGAAATGGCGTTATTTCAGGATGGAAACTGTCAGTGAAATAGGTGTACTCAGAGATTTGTATATATTGATCATCCACTGTAACCCCTCCTAAATGGTGACTACATGTGAGCAGCACCTATGAAAATCAGACTGCTCTAATCAGTTGTCTGAATGTGGATTTACATGCTTATTTTTAGGTGCTTGCATTTGAAATTTTAGTCAGAGCTTTTAAACTGGACGCGTGACTGTTCTCACGTTCAGAACTGGGGATTAATGAAGCATACAGCTGACAGCAGCCCCTGTCTGTTATTTTATGATCTGCTAATCAGACATTTCAAATATAGGCGAGTCTCCTGCTCTTGGCATTTGCAGATATTGGGTTAATATTTTAACCTCTTCTTAACAAGTACCAGGCCCTATCAAGTTGCAGAACCTTTCTTCTCCCTCCATTTCTGCTAACTGTTTCAGTTGTCAGTTAGCAGTAACGGCTATTGGTGTTACATTGCTTGCTCAGCAATGCAATTTCCTTTAAGCACTCTTTTCAAGGAAGTGAAACCACTGCAATGTATTTTTGCATTTTGAGGTGCCAAAGTAAAATGAAGCATTTCAGACGGAAGAGAAAGGTAGCTGAGAAAAGTTGCTGTTATGGAGAGAGGAAAAAAAACATCTTAACTCTGTGATAGGTTCCGATGGTGTTTCAAAGTGTACGATAAAGTATGTGCTAGATTTAGCTGAACAAGCAAGCAGCAGGCTTCACGTAGCATATTTTGTATCTATACGTGAAACGTGTTTCTGCTATTGGCATTAGTAATTGCAATTCCTTTTGACGAGCAAGTAAGTAATAATTTTACTCTTTTAAAGGAAATATTATGTTTTGTTGGAGTTCTAGACGCTCGGTGCTTAAACTCAGTTTTATTGAAGCAATTGGCTGTAAAATAACATTGTAGCTCTTTTTTGTTATCAGTAATGAGAAAGAATCTGTTTATAACAAAATACAAACAATTTGCAAATGTCTTTTTTTGGATTGACTGACAGACAGAGGTATGAAATTCATGGATTTAACAATTAAATTAGAACACATGTAATAATACAGAGAAAATGAAGCTGACTCGTGTTGTATTGCTAACTAGAGAGAAAATAGGCCATGCTGCATAGTGTCAAAACTTGAACAATTTTTAGAAATGCCATTAAGAGTTTCATACTTTTTGTAAGTGAGCAACTCCTGTTTTGCTTTGCAATGATAATTACGTGCGGCGCTCCGCTTTGTCTAATCTTAAATCATGTAATGAAAGTTATTTTAGTATTGAAAAACTGTCATATTTTGGTGTTGGAAAAACTGTCAAATTTTGGATTGCTTAAAATTGGTACTTCGTCTATTGCTATGTGGAAATTGTTAGCACGAATTTTGGGTGTTTGCGTGACTTGTTGGAGGCAGGTTGTACTGATCCTGTTCAATTATAAAGTATCATTCTTTGTGATGTAGTTAGCATTTTATAATAAGAGTACCCACAGCATCTTAGAAAAGAACCTTTTACAATATGTATATATATATACAGTATTGTGCTTTGTTCACAACTTTATGGAAGATATTTTGAAACACAGTGACTGTTCTTAGGAGAATACAAATGCCTGTATATCTTTGTGGAATGTCAGAAAGGAGATATCATGAGAGAGTAGTAAATTGGAAGGCTTTAAGAAATAAAAGAACAATTGATATTCCTACGGGGGGGGGGGGGGGATTGGAAACTTCTAAGTTTTGTGGTTCTAGTTCTTTTTATATTAAACAGACATAACTCATACAGCTAATGTTTACGTGTAGATCTTTATAAAACATTGGCTATTGAGTTCTAGTGTTTGACCACCCTTTGAAATATTCTGATTAGGTTTTTTTGAATAATAACAGATACAGTTTTATATTTAAAAACTGAAATATTGAATCAAGTATCTTCAGTTCAGACTGCCTACTTAGCATCTTTAACTTCTTCCCAGATCGATGTGGTTTAGAAACGTGTCTGTCTTGTGATCTTGAGTGCTATCCCTAAAATAGTTGACAGTGGGTTCTTTGGTTTTTGAATGTCCACGTGTAGTAAAAATTTAAAAAGATGTGCTATTTTAAAAAAGTGTGCTCAAACAATTAATGCTTCAAAACAAAATATAGGTATGAACTAAAAGACTTGAGAGAGAATCCTTTTTGAAAATTTGCCAGATCACAGAAAAAAAGCATATTAAAAAATTTCTCAAAGGTACTGTTGAAGGCTAAGTACAGATTTGTATCTCACTCATCCTTCAGGACAAGTTTCTTTTTCTTTGCTGGAAACCTAGAGACACCCTGGATTTTAAGACACCCAGTTGCCCAAATACAAACAGCTAATAGGAAGTTTTTTCCAAGTTCAGAGACTTAACTGTATGGCATCTGCAGAGTTTGTTTTCATTAAAAGAGAAAAAAATGTTTCCAGCCCCTTTGTTTGCAAAGAAAACCTTCCATATGTGAAATAAATATAAACAGATGAAGGGTTCCCTGCAGCCTGTTTGAGACTCTGAGAAAGCTGCAGCCATCTCCCAGACCATTCAATATGGAAATTTTGAGTTCACATGTGACCTACTGGAAAAGGTTACGAGAACGTGCTGTAAGTAATTGTCACTGATAATAGAACACGGGCGGTAAAATTTCACAAAAGAAGTTTCTGAAGGAATGCTTGAGGGTTTTTTAGTATTTGAATACCTTACAAAGACTGGAACCAGTTATTGGGTATATTGATGCAAACTAGCATAGTTTTGGAGGTAGAAACCTGCTCTACAATTTACTTTAATGATCAGAAAAGGATTCCTTAATGAGGTCATGCTAACAAGTGTAACGGTAATCCCCAGACTATTCATTTTGGCTACCTCTCCAGTGAGTATAGGACATAGAAGGGTTTATATATACCACTTTTGCTCTGGAAACTAGCATCTTCAGATTGCATCCAGAGAATCTCAGTACTGTGTGCTGACAGAGGACTGGCTCACTCTCTCTCTATATGTATATATACATACACGTGGGATCTGAATTCACTGATCCTGTAGAATGTTTAGAAGGAAAAGATTTACAGTAGTTGATGTACTGAATTACTATTTCTAGCTGAGTAACACTGGCAATTGCCATGACTTTGGGACAGTCACGGTTGCTCGGTTCCTTTAGTTTTCAGTTCTTAGCTATTCCCATGGAAAATATTAAAATGATTTTGCCAAGTTAGCTGGTTTCAGATTTCATTATGAATATGAAAATCAGATCAAACTTAGGCGTTATCTGATCAATTAGAGCAGATTTATTGCCTCAGACAGAAATCCCACCAATCCATATATAATTATTTTAAGCTATTTTTTGAGCATCTTCTGTTTATATTTCTTTTGTTCTCCCAAGCTTAAAACAGTATAAAAGAATATAAACCTAAAGACAACAAAGTTTTAGGCTTAGAAAAGACAGGTTTTTCTGCAGCTATATACAGTAAGTTTACATTATTTTTGTGGAAATTACTAGGAGAGAGATGAGTGGATAGACATGGAAATATTCCTCACCTTACTCTCTGCATTATGTCTGTGATGAAGTATTGACTGCATTTTTTTTTTCCCCCAGTGGCCACAGATGTCTTCAATTCCAAAAGTTTGGCCATTCAGGCCCAGAAGAAGATCCTTGGAAAAATGGTGTCCAAATCAATAGCAACTACTTTGATAGATGACACAAGCAGTGATGTTTTAGATGAGCTCTACCGAGTGACAAAGGAATACACACAAAATAAAAAGGAAGCAGAGAAGATCATTAAAAACCTCATTAAAATAGTCCTCAAATTGGCAATTCTCTACAGGAACAACCAATTTAATCAGGATGAAATAGCCTTGATGGAGAAATTCAAGAAGAAAGTTCATCAGCTGGCTAAGACCGTGGTCAGTTTCCATCAGGTGGATTATACCTTTGACAGGAATTTTTTGTCCAAACTGTTAAATGATTGTAGAGAGCTACTTCATCAAATCATTCAGCGTCACCTAACTGCAAAATCACATGGACGTGTCAACAATGTGTTTGATCACTTCTCTGATTGTGAATTTTTGGCTGCCTTGTACAATCCTTTTGGACCTTATAAACTCCATTTGCAGAAACTTTGTGATGGTGTCAACAAAATGCTAGATGAAGGGAACATATAAGTACTTGGATTAAAGTTGACTGCCCATGTATTATTTGTAGATGGAACACTGCTGATTTATGAAGGAATAAGGGAGCAAGCAAAAGGTTTTTGTTGTTGTTGTTTTTTAAGACAAGTATTTCAAAAAGATCTTTATTAAATTGATTCCTTATCATCAGCTATCTATTGCTATTCACAGTCCACCTGGAAGAAAGTCTGCACATGAAATTGTCTTACTGTGCCTTGCCCATGGAAACAGCTGGATAAAGACAATAAAATAGAACTGTCCAAGTAGAGCAAGACACAAGACTCTTGCAAGATAACTACATGAAACAAAATAATGTGTTGCCAGACAATCCAAACCTTGTCTCTTTCATTTACAGAAATGTTTCTAAACTATCAGTCCAATATTGTTGGTAACAGACTATCATGGTGATGGTACATTCTGTAATTTCTTTGACTTACTTGTAAAATATATATTTGATTCATTTATAGTCTATATGCTCTCTGAACAGATCACAGCTTCCTAGTGCTGCCTTATGAACCATTCAGTTTTTGAATACTCAGATCAGTGATGCTGTCCCATAAAGTCTGAACTGGCTTGTTCGTCTGCAGGCCAGTGATGAAAGCTGTTTATGTCTGCCTACCAAGTGATCCTTACAGATTTACACAGATGCCTGTTTCCTTTGATTATTTCAGGAATGATAACCTACAGTAAAACAGCCTGACTGGGAAAAAGTATTCCCTAGAAAACATCTGCGGTACATAATTTTAAACTCTGCATATAAAATTGAAAGGTAAAACACAGTGACTTATCTATGCAATTTACTATGATATTTTTCTAATATGTCTTTATTGCTTTGAAAAGGTGTGGGTCAGTGTATTTTATACATTAGGCTGATGTGTATAATGATGTGAATTCAGAAAGCTTAAGCATCTGAAAATAAATTCCAAGCCAGTTTGCTTTGTGTATAATGAATCTAGAAACAGAAATTAATTTTGTCCTTGGGTTACATGCTATTTAACTAATGGAAAAGTGTCATCTTGAATCACTCCCCCCCCCCTCCCCCCACCCCTCACCCATCTTTTTTTCCCTCTTCTCTCTGCCTTGCCCTCAAGGAAAAAAATGTGACTTTCTAGACACTGTACTGTGCTTAAAAGCATGAAGTTCATACATTTCAAACATCTGAAGACTTTTTGTTAGGAAGCCTATAAAGAATTTGCAGTTTATTTAATTGCCAATGTTTCTGCTGTTTGCTGTGTCTTTTTGTTTTAATGAGTAAACCAAAGAATATTTGCACTACAAACTTTTCAAGTTTTTTTTTTTCTGCTGCTTTTAAATTACAAAGAGCAAACCTGGCCTGTGTTGGCAACCAAAGCGGTACAGCCTCTGTCCGATGTCTTCAGCATTACCTGTGACTTTTCTAGAGTGAAAGTTCACTTTTATTCATATTCATTCAGTCACTAGATTCTGAATGTGCCAAGAAAGGAACCAAAAATGTGCTGGAGAAATGTGTGTTCAAAGTATCAACTCATTTTATACAAGCCACTAGTGTCCAGCAAAGAGGAAAAGATGAATGCACTATTATCCTGGAGCAATTAGGAACTGATGTAATGACAGTGCACCAGAATTTGTCCAGAGTTTAGAATACTCATTTGTTAGCTGATGGAATATCAGCAAGATCCCTTTTCTTGTTTTACTTAAAAAAGAATAAATACATTGCCCTTTTGTCAGTCAGAATTAAGTTATAGTAATGCAACATCATGAAGAAATCTCACAAATCATATAGTATATAGTTTCTGACTCATTAGCCCCACATGCTCTTTTTCTTTTCCCACCTGGAAAGAGAAAGTTACCTGTTCTTGCTTTCCCAGGCTTTCTGGGAAAAGACCTTGACTTTTAGAAACTGCAGATCTCTTCTTTGAAAATCCCATTTCCAAATCGTATACTGATCTACAAAATAGCACAATTTGAATGAATGCTGCTAAGTTATTGAAAGGACAGGGCATCTCATTGATTTAGAACCAGACATACTATACAAATTTGCTGTGTAAACTATTAAACATTTGCTTCAACCATGATCCAAAGTATTTTGATTGCTCAAATTCATATTTTCTCAGGGACAAAAATTGCTTGCATACTTTTTGTATATTGTTTACAGACACCTACTTAAATGTATATGAGTAATTGTAGTCGAAGTGTCTTTATTTTGAGACATTCAATAACTTGGTATTCCATTGCATTATCTAGCCATATGTATACTTTATAGAAAAAGTGAAAAGTGCTTTTTGAAAAGTGATTATAAACATAAAAACTTGACAACTATGAGAAATTACATTTAGCTCACAATCTAGTCATTTTCTGAGATACTGTAAAAATAGTTTTTATCTGGTATTCCTTTTCAAACACAAAGAAGCAATTTCTTTGATTAAAGGAAATAATTCTACAGGATTTCTAAAGACCTACTTTTGTAAGTAAATGACATAACACTTAAACTAAGCTGTAAAATTTTGCAGTTCATTTATTTTTCCTGCAGCACACACAGATACTGGCTTTAATTATCAAATTTCAGAAATAAATTGACAGCAGTTTTCCTTGTAGTATACTTGTAGTTGTATTAAAGCATCAGTCCTTTAGCACAAATGTGATTTATCCTAAATCCATAGTCTTTGTCTAGCTGAATTTAAAAATGAAAAGGTAACAGCAGTACTGTTTAATTATGGATAGAATAATGCCCCTTCGTGTATGCAGTAAAACTGATACAACACTGTTTTAATAGGGGGCAAATGACAGAAATTCTTAAAATACTAAAATCTACTCATCATGGATTGATTTTACAATAGACTTTAAATCTCAGTATCGTAGACGTTTCAGATTTGTAATGCCCTTCTAATGTTTAGTTAATCATTAGTGCTTGATGCCATCAAAATGTATGTTGTTGAAGTTGTGGAAGTTAAAACTATGTTATAACCTTTTAGAGGAGTTGCAAAGTGATAAGTAAGACCTTGGATACATTTTGCAATGTGCATCAAACAACTATAGTCTCAGCTGTACAAAGAAAACAAGATACAGGGATGTTATCATGGTCATTTCCTGTGTGTCATCTTAGCAGGGCTTCATCAGAACTTTTGACCAACCCTTAATTATGTTTGTATGTATGTGTGTATATGCGTAGACAAGCAAAAACAAACAATCAGGTAAGTTATGAGCATTATTCTTGCCATAAAACTCTCTTAAGATTTATTTCCATTTAGAAGGTTCAGAGATTACTAGCAGGAGTCTGGAAGCTTTCAGCAATTGGGGCTTAATCTTAAAAAACATTCAACCTCTCCCTTAAAGCAAATTCCTGTAAAATAAGGGAAAGAGCAGATAGTCTATTGTTTTTCCCCATCTCTCCCTAAAAACATTGCATTATCCCAAGGAAGTAACAAACTGTTTTTGATGCTAATTGGCTTCAGTTCCTTTCCAGCCACTTGTATCCACTTGCATACCATTTATAATGTGACTAAAGGTAAACTGGAATTCTCCATGTAAGTGTTAAAGGGACCTCAACATGCTTGTTTTAATGGTCCAGCAGAGAAGAGAGTCGGCACTGTCCTCAGAAGTCCCTCACAAAAATGACTGTTATGAGGAGGGGGAAGCTGAGCAGAATAAGCTCATCAGTCAGCTGGTCTCCTGCTACCAGGGCTTTTCTGTTGCCTTACATGCTTTTCCTGGTTTATTCCTTCCCTATCCTTGTTGCCCGGAGGAGAACAGTATGATGGAATATGTTACTCTTCACTTAATCGAAGAAACAGCCCTAAATACCAATTTCCTGTGTTTCTGCAATGTAATTTGAAATCTGAAGGAATAATCTACATCTTGATTTAGTTGTCAGTGCTGTTTTGTATATAATCTCTATCCTCATCAGTATAGTAAGCATTCAACATTGATTTCAGTATACGTACCTCTGAAACTTTTTAGAACAAATATAGTGCTTTTGTATACATTCCAGAGGGTATACTTTAGCATGAGCATGAAATGAAGACTCCAGTTTGCATAACCATTTGCAAAGAAAACTTCTTGTTACAACTGTTTTTCATTGAGATTTGGGCAGGTCAGCCAGCATTCACAGTTAAGAGGCAAACATCTGTGCTCTGCATAAAACAAACTTAATTGTCAAAGGAGATTACAGTCGTCCAGAAAATTTCCATGGTATCTTATTTCTGTGATTTCCCTCATAGATGAAACTTCTTTTGGGAGAACAAAGTTCACTATCATTAAAAAAAACAAAACAAGAAAAAAAAACTACCAAAAACCACACTGTGGCTACTACTTGGACAATTTATTCAGGCTATGTAATGCAGTTGTTATTTTCAGTTTTACTAAAAAATAATTCTTGCATTTGTTCTTAAAAAGAAAAAAGTTCTCAAAAACTAATTCATACTAATGAACTAATTCATTACTAATGTATTAGTGCTGGAGTTTGCAGAAATTACATTGTAACCTTGACATTCATACCTAAAGTATCATACATTTTAGTTTATGATGTGATTTATTTTCCTTCTGTGAAAATGTACAAGCAGTATCCCATTACAGGCTCTAAGAGTTAGCTCTGTTACAGGATTGCTTCATCTGTATCACAAATCAAGGTTTCTTAATGTTTAAACCACAAAGTGCTGAAGTGACCTGTCTTTTCTTAGTACTCGGTTTTAACAATTATAGTTCTGGTTTCCAATTTTAAAGCTGATGCTTATGGGTAGGACTTTCCTGAATCAAGATCAGCCTTTTCTTGCAAGTTTGGGAAATACAGGAGCTGAAAAATAACTTCTGCCAATCTGTAAATTTCTACTTGCTATCACTGCATACTGGTTTCTGGAGAAACATCCCTCAGGGCATTTCTTCTATTAGGGAGCATGTGGGAAAGAGGCAGCTCGTAGCTTTGGGATGGCCCATAATTGCCACAGTATCGAGCAAAAAAGCAGACTGTAATAATGAAGAATAATAGAGTCAGGATACAAGCTACTTGCCCAATTTTCCCAAGCAACCGAAACCTGTTTGCTATTTGTTTTCTCCCCTGTGGGAAAGTCTTGCTGTGGTAGGTGGAGGACAAAGGTGGAGCTTCCTACAGTTACTGTGATTTAGATAAAAATTACTTTTGCCATGACACATAAGATCTTCCACTTTCTACTTTTAAATCCTAACACTGGATTTTAAAATCACACTTCCTATTGGCTTCATGACAAAATAACTCCTATGTCAGTTTCTAGTAAATATCTGGATTTAAAAGTGTTTTTATTATGCACATAAATATAAGCTGAAATGAAGTAAAAGCCAGTCTGACTTCTGTGGAATCTATTATTTAGCAGTTATCCAACCTTAAATGTAGCTATAGGTGGCCTGGTGCACCGACTCTTTCTTGCTAAATATCTGGGATTTTCTTCAGTACAAAGAAATTTCTTGATGGGTATAATTCTGAAGAGAATAATTTCTGAGAGAAAATTGTTGGCTTTTCATCCTCTTGTTCTCCAGTCTTTCCTGGCTGTTCTTCAGAGTATCTGCTCTGCCAGTCTTTAAACATGGCAATTTAGAGCTCTGCATTTGCAACAGCCTTTGTGGAGTATTTTGTATTGAGTTTCTCATAGTTTTATGCTTGATTGTTCTGGCCAAGCACAGTAAGCAGAGGATGAAAAATATTGTTACATTTAGGTCACATGATGTTTTTAATACAGAAAGTATGATGGCATAGATAAAACAAATCAGCCCAAATAAGACCCATGTTATACACCTACCCTTCTGTTCTTGCATGGGAATGGCAATGCATCAGTTCTACTCCATTATGGAATAGTGTTGAATAATTATTTGGTTTTCTTGAGCAGAATTTAGTCATCTTTCATTTGAAGAGTCTATTCCAGTAATTCCAGTAGCTGAGCTTGGCTTGGTTCTTGAAGAGAGAGTTCCCTGGCTGTTGATACTCCAATCCACTACCGTTAATTTAAGAATTCCTGTGACATGACAGTCTTTCCTCAGCCCAGAAATGCTTAGCTGGTGATCTCAATTTACTTTATTGTCTGGACTTGAGATACTGTGGGGTTTTTTTGCTTTCTTTGTTTGAGGTTTTGTTTTGTGGGGAGCCAAGATCTACAACTGTGTGTTATCTGCTAGGTCTGCTAAGAGATTGCAGACATAGAATAGATTGAGGCAGCACTTTTTGCTGGGGTAGGAGGTGGGGGGAAACAACTGCATTGGTCCAGCAACATGACATGAGATCAGCTGTTACTTTTCAGAAAGCTGGTTTCATCTTGCAAGGATCTTGATAATTCAGCAACAGAAAAATGATGTCATTCTTGGAACTAAAGTGAGTCTCTTCGCCCATCTCAAAAGTTATCTCAGTTACAGACGGCTTACCTTGCTTTCAATGGTATGGACACTCCCAAAGGTACATTTGCTGTGCCATCACAAGATGACCTATTAGGGAGAAGGAGTGGAAAGGAAAGCTCAGCACTTCTCTGGGAGAAAGGGCTTTGATCAGACACTGATACTTCATATGGTTGCCTTGTCACCTTCACTGTGATAAGTCTATTGCCTACAGTATGCAAAGAACATTTTTTAGTTATCTGGCTAAGTAAGGTGATGTGCTCAAGCTTATAGTTCCAGTATGCTATGACACTGCATACTACAGTTTATCCCAAAGCTGGAACTGAATTCATATGATAAAATACAGTAACAGGGAAGGACACCCCTTACAAAATAGTACTGATGAAAAGTAGTCTCTGCTACAGTTAAGACTTCAGAGAACCTTGGATGGGGAATTCAGGCTTCCTGCCTCATTCCTAATTGGTAAGGCAAGTGCCAGAGAGGAATCATGGCTACTAACCTAGAGGAGGAAGAGGTATTCCTGTCATTAAACAGTTGACTGGCTGTTCTCTGTCTATTCATCTTGCTTCTCAATTAGTGGGCTATTCCATACTTGTACTCTTGACTACAATTGCTCTTCAGGTTGGGAAGGAATTCTTACCACAGAATAGAGTTGATCTGAACCCGTGGTGCTTGGCTTTCCTTTGAATAGTGGAGGTGGCTGGGATGGAAGCTGGTGGAGTGGGTATTCTTGAGAGACAGGTAGAGATCTGCCATATATTTGGGGGGAAAGAATTTATGTCTGCTGTTGGGCACAGAAAAAGCTTCTTAATATTATAATTTACTGAGCTATTGATTGGACAGGATTAAGAACTCCAGAATGTATGTAGCGGCAGCATGAGAGAAGAGGCCATTTTATGAGGTACAGCTTAAAAGGAGCTTATCTTTTATGCACATTTTTTTGTTCAGTAAAGGAGCTGCCTGGATTTATTATAACAGCACAGCCTCTTGAAACTTTTTCCTGTTCTAAAGCTTGATATGGCCATTAACCAAGGAAGCCACTGTACTGAATCAGTCTTTTCAGGAGGGATTTCAAGTCTTCCATCTATTCAGTATAGATTCAGTTAATTTGTAGAATCTATGTACCCATAATTTGGTAGTAATGCCAATATATATCTGATTTCCAGAGAATGCAACATATGGTTATTTGCTAATCTCTTTACCTGTTATTTTAGTCCATGTGTTTTTATTCTCCTATTTCACCTACAAGGAGACTAAGTTAATGGATTTTTACTAAGGGCACATTTAGGATGAAATGGAATAGTTGCGTTATGAGAGCAACACCATAACCTTTTCCTGGCACATCCCTAACTTCTCTCCACAGGATGTATTTTCAAAGCTGTTAATGAGATGTGCACACGCAACTAGTTTCTGCTTAATGGGTTTGTTCTGCTAGTGTATCGTAACATACCAGCTCAGCAGTCCACCAAGCCCCAACTGACCCATGGCTTCAGTCTCCCTTAAAACTTGAGTCTCTCATGTATTTAAATGGTGTTCCATAGTGCTCTGCCTGTGCCCTCAGCATGGCTTTTCCAATTAATTGTGTGGTATATGCGACAAATGCCAAAATTCATGTTTCTTGCCAAAACAGGGATATCAGAGACCTCCTATGACGTGGGTTGTTGACAAAAGCTATAAAAATGTTTGCAGTTACAATTGGTTCACAAGAATATGTTCACTGCTAACTGCACAACATGCTGCTCTTCAACATCAGATCAGGAAAGTTGCTTTTCAAGTTCTGATGGTGACAAACAATAGATTAAATGGCAAGAAAAAAAAATCTACTTACTGATTAATGTAGGCTCCCATAAAAGAATGCAAGAGAAGGCAAGTTAGAACAGAAATAATACTATTTGCCATTTCTGCAGATGAGGGAATAAATACAACAATCACTATATGCTAGCTGAAGAACTCTCCAGTAGGGGTTTATGTCCCATAAAATTGTATACCTAGTCTAAACAGTTTTCTTTGACCACTTTTACTGAGAGATCACAGATGGGGTGAAGTGGGCCATACAAGTGGTTTGTATGAGATAAACTTTTGTGACCAGCTAAGGGCTGAGTCATTTCATCCACCTCTCTGCCCTGGCAGGCAGTGGATGACTGCAGAGAGAGAGAAAATGGAGGCAATGACTGCACTGAGTGAGGCCTTTTTGGTCACAGCAGAAGATGCTAAATTAAAGACCCCAGGGACTTTTAAAGCGCTATGGCTGATGTCATGTGTGGAGAGGTACCATCTGGTGTAGGCCGTGCTTTCGTACAGTTCAATAGAACGGTGCCACAATTTTTAACATATGCAGACTGGATTCAATTTCTAGATGCAGGACGTGGTAAGAAGCATCTGGTTTCCCCCTTCCCTCACATTTGTGAAGAAATTGTTCCCAGTGAATAGGCCTCTACAAACTTCTGTGAGCAGAACCATTTAGAAAGCAAATTAAGCTCTTGAAAATGAGCCTTATAACCCAAACATATCTTTTAGCAATATTAAAAAATATACATTGAATAAGAGCAAGTCATTCAATTCTTTTACTCCCCCCCCACATACACATTATTTCAAAGGTGGCCACAGTCTATAGCTGTACACAGCTGATATTTTGGATGGGATTAAAAGCACAGTAGCACAGTACCCACAATATATACAACTCCAGCTTAAAAAAAAAGGCAAAATCAAAAAATGTATCTAACATGTTTGTGGAATGAGTGATTTTAGAACACACTGCAAGTTTATTTTGGTGCACAACATGAAAACTCACTTTTTTTAAAAAAGAACTCACTGCTGTAGACATTGAAGCATAACTAAAGAAAACAATTCTTCTACTCAGTGTTACAGGATAATATCTGTTTTTTTTTCTGCAAATTTTTCCTGGTCTAAAAAGCCTGCTATGTCAGTAAAAGAGGTAATGATAGATTCATGCTGGTTAACACTGTTCACTAAGAGACAAAATAAAGTACATTTGGTCTTCCTTTTTGACTCACTTATTTCATTACCAGTTTCAACCACTTTAAAGCCTGTCTAGCTGAGTATGGAACCTGGATATCCTGCTATTCATCTCCTATTATGATTCATTCATTTAAAAGTCAGTTTGACACTTGCTATTGATTTGTGGCTCGACATCCACTACATCCAAGTTTCCAGCTAATACCACCTCACAGGGGTTAATGGTGGTGGTGTTTTCTGCTCATACCTTGTTTCAGATTGATGCAATTATCTTCTGATACTTCTATGACTTTTGGAACAAATCACTTCCAACTGTTAGGAGAACCCTTCAAATTCCTTTGTATTTTGAGTGGCTGTTTGTATCTTTTTACAAGGACAAGTTTCACCTGAACATAAAATATTAAAATGACATATTTTCACTTCAGTGCACTTTCTGTTTTGTTTTCCAGAAAAAAATTCTGTTGAGGAAACTATGCAATTTGATTTATTGTTTTCAAGTGTGACCTCTTTGCTAATTCTGATCACAGTCTGTGTACCAAATTGAGGCAGCTGTAAAAGATCCTGAGTTGTTAACAAGGTGTGTTAGCCACCTAAAGGACAAATTATGCTAGGGCGGTACCTCTGGGCCTGATTTCACTTGCAGCATGTAACCACTGGCTTCCAGGCAAATTAAAAATTAGAGTCCTTTCCTTGAATAGACTATGATCTAAACTGACAGGGCACAGAAGAAGTTAGGACCCTAAAGGACAGAGCTGAAATGGTGTGTTCAAGATCATACAAGAGCCCAGAAGCAGCACCGAAAACCTAAACCAAGTTTTCCTAGGACACAGTCTATAGCTATGGACACAGAACTATGCTGCTTCTGTGCTATGAGGGATTATGCAAATCAAGCTGATGGTGTAAGGATGACTAGGTTAGTTCCTGTCTAAGTGTCTGAGTATTTCCAGTCAGAACTAGATGTTTCCAGAAATGTAAGCAGAGTTGACTAAGATGGGTGTTTATGTTGTTAGGTTGCATGCATTCTCCTAACAAATTACATCCTAAAATTACTGGACATTACAGAAACAAAACCCCAGAACCCCTAATAAAAACGTGGGTGTGAATGAGGGTATATAACACTCAGCAGATAACACATTAGCTATGTACTGCATCAGTGTAAGTCTGTCCTCTGTGTACTGTACCTTTAAAGGTAAGATGTTTGTCATGCTTTTCCTGCTGGGTAGGGCTGCGGGGCCAGCCAGACTGCTCCTGCAGGAGGGGGCACCGCTCTTTTTCTGGGAGACTTCCCTCACTTCTGCCAAGTGGAAGTGTTGTCTGTCAGTGTAGAAGTAATAACGAAAATATTAAGCATTGTGGATGAGGTAGAACCAAAGCACACAGAAGATTAAGAACCCAATCTGTTACTTCCTCAGAGCAATTACAAACTAATTTATAGCTCTGTCCTACTCAGACAGGAAACAGCCTCTTTGTACTGTCAAGTGTACAGAGCCAAGAACGTTCTCTATGTAATATAAAGCTAATTGTACTTGTCTTTTCATTGTAGGAAAATTTGGTCTTGTGTTGAGCTGTATTAAAATGAAAGAGGCTATCTTAGAAAGTGTAATTTGTCATGAGGGTATTTTAGTCAGATTATCCAGCTCTGTAATAATGCACATCTGGTGCAGTGGGTTCTTTCTGCGCACATTCAACAATATTTCCCATACTTAAACTCCTGACTTTTAGTAGACTATTTAACTGGCCTCTGTTCCCTTACCTGCTTCAGGAACCTTTTATTCTCACTCCCAATGAGTACATATAACATGCCTACGCAGCCAGAAGAATGCCACTATACAAGTAAATCTATTGGCTTAGTAAAACTAGTCAGTATTAAAAGCAGTGTCCCTTTGATTTCATCTTTGCATAAGCCTTTCTTAGGTTCTTTATAGAAAAATTTCATTGCTAGAGGTGTGGTATCTGAAAATGTAGATTTAATAAGTTTTACTGTAGTACAATACTTCCCCTAGTGTCCAAACTATAAACTGCAAGTATAGCATTTAATTTATTTTAACACCTCCATTCAAACTGAACTACAGGTAATACAATCACAGGTAATAATACATCTCTATTCCTCATACTTCTAAAGGAGTAATTGTTACAGACTACTTCAGGTCACATACCCTAATTTTCCCTATTTTGCTCTCCAAATAGCTATCACCTCTCTTCAGTGTAGACAATAAAGCACTAATAGTCAAGGAGATAATCTGCAGCAAATACAATTTTTCTTTCTACTAGCTGTGTAAATAATTTAAACTTGATCAACTGTACAAGAAAGATACATGAAGTAAAGGTTGGCTGTGCAGAGGAAGTATGCAGATGATTTCCCAGACAAAATACGTTAGCCAGCTACTCCGAATTCTGGGGACTCTTTACGCTGTCCTTGATTCCCTGAACACCTCCTAGATTTAAGACAGACAACACAACGCAGCAGAGAGTTTACAGCTCCTGGATACTCAGGCTTATGGCACTCTCAATTGACTTGGAGAGCTAGCCCAAAAGAAGCAACAACTCCAAGAGATCCCTGCCTGTAGTTCAGATAAAGTTCATCAGCCCTGAGTTGGGCAGGTACTGTTAGAAAGTCCTGATTAGATCTACTGAGCTCTGTAGCAGTAGCTTTGTAATACTTGAATACAGTTACGTTTTGAGGGACCGGGACCCAAACCATACTGATTCTGCAATGATATAATGAATAGATGCTCACTATTTAATGCATAGGTCAGTTCCACAAACTATAAGAATAGTTACTGCCAACTGCTAAAAGTGAATCACAAAGAACAATCAGATTAGTATCTTGAAGAGAAAGGCTAAGATTACAGGATGGGGAATTTGCATCCAGCTCCCTCAGCTACACAGTTGTGTATGTTATACAGCCATTCCCTGGTTTCCAGTCTATAAAAAGGAAACTGTTTATCCATTTTGCAGGCTTATTTGGAAGCAAATATAGTTGATGTTTCTCAGCTCATCTACAACCTGAGCCAATGCTCAGCAAAGTTGATGGATTTCTCTGCACTGACTTTACAGAGCAATGAAACAGACCCTGAGATGATAAGTGTTAGAGAAATGCTTTACAATGAATGAATTCATTGTCTGGAAATGAGAAATTGCATCCAAGGGCGTTTACTCTGAATGCCAAAGAGTATGGCAGACAGTCAAGTTCAGAAAGAAACAGGGGAAACAAAACTTCTATCTTTGTGTATTTTTAACTCACCAGTTTTGGACCTGTGAATAAGTAATGTTTCATTAGGCTGATTGACAATATAGTGTACTCTTCAAAAGGCTGGAAACTGGGAGCAAATATATGCTTTCTGCATATACAGTCACGCATATATGTGTCCACATAATGATCATTGAGTTTCCTGAGGAAAACAACCCATTTCTAAGATGCAGGAATATAGAAAGCTAGAAGTAGTTCCCTAAAGTTAGCATATTTCCACAATACTGGGGGGGGGGGGGTTGGTGAATCTAGATTCTCAGATACTTAACACATCTCCTTAATGTCAGTTCTTCAGTGAAGTCTTCCACTCAAGGAGGTTAACAAACGGTATGTTTCACAATAATTGTTTAATCAGAAGAACTCCTGCAACCAAGTAAGCGAGCACAGAAAGCAGTGATTTGGACTGGGAAAAAGTAAAAATTGTTTCAGATCAACTTTAACCGGAGGCAAGATGTCTACACTCACACAGCCTGATCTTGAAATCCACCCTACCCGCCTGTGGCCTGTTTAGGCATATGCAAAACCGCGTGTGTTGTGGAGCAGGCCCGACAAGCTCGCATGTTAAAGAGCGAATATTTAACAAGCAGCTTGCCTTGTCTTTAAGGTATGAAAACGCAATCAGGAGGCAGGGCTGGGGCCCGAAAACAACAGCCGCCCTCCGCCCCCGCTCCAGCTGGCGGCTGTTGGGGCGCCCGCGGCGCAGCCGTTGAAGTTCGCGGCGCGGCCGTTGACTTCGTTTCCCAGAGGGCGGCGGGGCGCCCCACCCCCGCCGCAGCCCGTCCCGCCGCCTGCGCGCTGCGCGGCGCGTCGGGACCGGGCGCGGGCAGCACCATGGCGGCGGGGCTGCGCTTCGACGGGCGGGTGGTGCTGGTGACCGGCGCCGGAGGAGGTGAGCGGCTCGCGGGGGCCTTGCCGCGGCTCTCTGCCCCCGCAGGCGGCGGCTGGGCCGGTGGCGGGGCTCTGGGGGGAGGCGGCGGAGGCTGTCACCTCCCGCGGTGCCCCCGTGCCCTTCCGCGGCGGCTGCGGGCAGTTAGGAGCAGCTTCACTGGCCAGAAACGGACCTTCCCCCGCCGAAGAGAGGTTGGGGGAGCAGCGTGGCGGGCCTGCGCCGCGGCGGGCCGGTGAGGGGCAGCCCGGACGCCGCGGCAGCCCCAGCCGGTGCCGCCGGGGCCGCACAGGGCTTGCGGCGGCGTCTCTTGCCGTGCCTGGGAGGTGTCGCAGTTTGACCGGAGTCGCTGCCCGTGTGCCGCTCGGCGTCGGTGCCCTGCCCACAGATGTGCCTTTTATTCTGCGGTTACCTACGAGGGGTAACGCAGCACTTCGCACCCGTCAGCAGTGGGCATCCGGCTGCGCTTAGCATCCTAATTCCTTCCAGTTTTGCCTCTGACATTGTGATTAACATCTGTAACTTTCGTGATCTCGCACACTGTTGTTCCGCCAGCGATTTAAGTTGATGCATGTCCGCACTGCCTCCAGCCTGGCTCTCTGTGGCAGGACGGAGGCGTGTGCCAGCACAAGAGAGAGGGCAGCGCGGGAGCGGAAGGACAGAGAGGTTTCTCTCTGCAGCAGGGCTGGTCTGTGCTGTCTGGGGCACTGAGCCCGGCCTCCCCGGGGAAGGTGGTTCTGCACTGGAATGTTTGGTTTTGGCAGGAAAAGTTCTTGTGTTTTTTTCTTTCTTTTCTTCCCTTGAATGCGTGCTTTGACTTTTGCCTTCTTGAGTGCTTTCAGCGCAAAGATGCGACCTGTGAGTTTGGAACAAAAAGCGGCAAAGTTTGCAGTTGTTCTTAGTGACTGAAGGAATTTGTTCCATAATCCTCCAAGGAGGCTCTGCCTTCCTGCAGTGTTTTTTGTGGAGCTGCAAGTAGCAGGAGGGGATATTTTGGGGCCTAGATTATGTGACTTCTTGCAGAGGAGGACCAAGACTGTTAAATTTTGTGGAAAGCCACTGAACGTTTGACTCATGTCACCTGAAAATGACAAACCTGAAAATAATTGAGGCCAGATCTTTGTATGATGCTTTTCAGCTCTTACCAGACTTATTGATGTGCTTCTGTCTGTATAACTGATCTCACTGAAGTAAAGTTAAGACCCTAGATAACAGCGAAACAAAGAAACATCATCAATAACAAAGCTCCAAGAAAGCATTGCACGAAGCAAAAATTGATTGCTATAAGTATGGGTACGCAGACACTTGTACTTTTAGGCTGCTTGGAAGTGGTTTGTTAACAGAGAAAGCTGTCCTTGGATTATCTTACTTCACAACAGTTTTTTGAAAAGTGGTTAATTGAATTTAAACCAACACAAATGGAGGCTCTCTTAGCTTCATATTAGTTCTTATTTGTCTTTTTCTACTTTATAGCATTTTTTTTTATAGCATAGTTTATAGCACAGGTCAGATTTGGGGGTTTATCTAAAGCATCTGAAACATTAACTTGTTCATTTTTAAAATGAGACCTGTTTTCACACGCGTGCACAGGCATCTAAAAATAGTTTCTTTTCAGCTTGGGCAAAGCTACTGTGGAGTATTTTTCTTCTTTGTTATGCAGCTCTTTTGTTATTTAACTGCTTTCAGAGGTTTAAGTTATATTTCTTTAAGACTAGTTCTGATGCTAAAGCTCTCTGCCCTTGCTTGTCAGTTGAGAATGCTGGCACATATGACCTGGTCTGAATTTTGTACTCTTCTCAGCTACGTGGTTTCTCCAAAAATAATTCTCTTCTGGGACTTCAGTTACATCAGGCAGTAGATGTATGTATGCCTCACATGTGATACCATCCCTTGTTGGAGGCCCATGGGAGTTGTAAGGAAAATTCCAAACTGTTTGTGTGTTTACATAGAGAGGTCAGTGTATTTCAAAACAATCTAAACAGTTCTGATTTTTGCTTTTCTTTTGAGAGCTAGTTTTGAATGTTTTTTTTTTTTTTTGAGGAGCAAAGAGGTATTTGATCATCTTTTGATCATTCAAATATCAGTATCTTTTGGCATGGGAAGAACCACCTTTATCATTGATTTCAGTAGCTTCTGATATGATAAATAATATCCCTGTAAGTAAATCATTAATCATAACAAATAACTAATGTTTAACACACCGAGAGTCTAAGTCAGAGTAAAGGTATAAGAGTCTTGCTTCTGTACATGAGGTAAAAATGACTTTCTGTTAATACGCTAGGTAAACCTATGGGTGCATCTGGGTAGTCTATCACAATTAAGTGATTCCTTTTTGTCCAAATAATTGGATGGATTTTTTTTCAATACATTTTCAGTCATGGCTAAATTTTCTTCAGTGCATATGTTTCTTTTTCAAATTTGCAAGACTCACTTGAACTAAGGAAGTATCTTAGTAGCTTAGAATGTAAATAATTAACTTGAAACATCCCCTCCTTCTGCAAGGTTAAAAACATCAAGACATTCAACTTTCTGTCTAACAAATGTCTTTTCTAGCACTAGCACAAGCACAAATTTAGCAGCAGGCAGTTTTCCCTGATGGTTCTTCTGAGTGCAATAGCAAAGAGTGAGCATGGGCAATTGGACAATTTTTTTTTTTTCTGTGTCTGAATGTTCCATCTTAAATTTATCAGATAGTTTACTTCTATGTTTTGAATTTATGTGAAAATTTAACTTCTAGATGAAATACAGTTTTATTTTAGACCCTCAAGGTGTTTATGTTAATTTGGTACATCTTTTTTAATGCAATTCATTTCTGTGTAACTTTCTCTCTGAACTGTAATGCAGAAGACAAACTGACTTTTTTCCCCCCCCCCCACTAGGATTGGGCAAAGCATATGCTCTGGCTTTTGCTGAAAGAGGAGCTTCTGTAGTTGGTAAGTTTTATGTTAACTAACTTGATCTAGACAATAACCTTTGCCTTTTTACATAACTGGCATTCAACAGTCCATGCCCTTTCTGACAGTAACCTTTGTTATTTAATAGTTTTCTGTCTTATCTCTTGAGATTTAAATTTCATTTCTAAGCTTTATTTCTTGTATGAAAAAAGTAACCCAAGTTTGTCCAAGGGCTTATCTTTGCTGGAAAGTCGATATGAATCATCATCATCCTGACCTGACTTTCATCTATATGTACTAATCTTTACTGTAAGTTGCGGCCAGAGAAGATATTATCTCAGGTGAGCACTGTTCAGAAACTTCTAATATGGCCATTTGAAAATGTGAGTACTTACCTTCTATTATTTTCTCCAAGGAAAGGAATTGTTAGAGTGTGATGCAGTATCAGTAGTCCTCAGAAAACACAGAATGTGCTGAAAGTGCACTGTGTTGTTTCTCTATGGAAAGCCATTGTGCATTAGAGCCGTCTGGTTCCAAAGACCACCAAATAGCTCTTGGTAAAGGATTTCTGTCAGAGCTTCATGGTCATTTGGTTGAACCCTCTTTGGAGAGTATTTGGCCATACAAACTGCCATATCACAAAGTAATTCTGATGGTTAAATTATATTCCTGTGCACTGTTCAGCAGTTGGCACCTGTATCTGTAGTTTCACTGCCTGTGAGTGAATTTGTATAGGTATTGCTGACGAGTTTAAGATTAAAGGGTTAAACAGACTTTGCTGAGTATATAATTAAACCTGCAAGAAGTTGCCCACTGATTTTAGTAACTTGCAAATAAAAATCCCAATCTCAGTTTATAAAATTTCATAAATTGGTTGTTTTTACTTTCTTGATTAAATACAAAAAGTCTGTATGTAGACAATTTAAAAAAAACTTTAATAGAATCTAGAGGGATTTTTGTTGGTAGTTGCTGTCTTTGGTACTTCCCTTATTTACTGGGAACATGAATATTTCACCTCAAGTTCTTATTTAACAAGAATTAGGTTATTAAAGCAGCCCAAATATTTAATTGTATAAATCCTGTGTAGTTAGTAGCTTTCTGACTTTTCAGAATGTTCTGGAAGAGAATCTATTATATTGCCTGACTATTGCTAATGCTCCTTTATCTCTTGGACTTAATGCACAATAGCTAAATCAGTAAGTTCAGAACTGACTGACTGTAAGGGAAACTTCTTGTTTCTCTCCGGAAATGGCACCTCACTTCATCTCTTTTTTTATCTGCAGCTGTTTCCATGCCCTTGCCAAAATCCTATCACTGATTATGGTAGTGCTTTGCATACTCATAAATGCTTTTCTTCTTCACTCTTGTTGTCTTATGATTCTGACCTAAATGAGTTGAGAAGTTACTTTTGCAAATGTCTGGATTTCTCTAATGCAAGCAGATTTAAGACATAGGCCTTGTGTCTTTAACCTGCTGTCCAGTCCCACATCTCATTCCCACTCACCTTCTGTTGAGTGAGTTGGTGTCGGCTTGGTTACACTGACCAGTGCAACTAAAATGGATCTCTTCTCCCTCAAAGACTGCCAACTACTGCCTTTTCTTGTCACTCTTGGTATCTCTGTCACACTTCTCACCAGAAAAAGTTGCAAGTGGGGAGAGAGGGAATGTTTTATTTTTTTGTCTCACACACTGAAGTATATCCAGACACCCTACTGTTTCTTTCCAACTTACTTGAAGGTGTTTCTGCATTAATGTTTTAGTTTGGGTTACAGTCACGCTTTTGAAGCATGTCTCCTGATCGTATCTCTCTGTATGTTAGTTTGCATTGTGGGATGCTTTTGGAGCTTTTTACCTCTGTGAACTTTCCCAAATATTTCCAGGCTTACTTCTGCTTTTAAGCACTCTCTGGAGTGGACCTGCAAAGCCTCAATAGGTTCTCAATGCTCCTTGAAGCATTTTATTTTGTAATTATCATCTCACTTCTAAAAATAAGTTTGATTGCATAAGAAAGAACTCAGCAGCAGCAAATAATTTGCTTGCAAACATGTGTTTAAAGTAATTTTGTTTGACAAGTTGATTCAAATCAAAACTGGTTATCCTGCATTCATTGTGCTGACTGTTACATTATTATGCCTGAATATTAATTTAATACCACTTTTAAATTGAAATGTTATTCAAATACTGATTTAATATATTTCATTAATCCAGGAAAATACTTAAAAGGGCAGCAGAGCCAAGTGTTCAACTGTCCAATTAGTTTGAGGTAGTGCTATAACAACAGCAAAAAGAACAAGCATGTTCACCCTTTCACCATACCTTTTGTGGAACTTCTTGATGTGGTGGTCACTTAGTTTACATCATTTGACCCTCAAACAGAGAGGGCTATGGTAACTATAGTTTTGAACTCTAGTTTTAACTTTCATATTTTGCACTAAGTCAGTTAACTGCTTTAATCTAATTTAGCAATTAACTAGTGCAGTGAGAGAACAGTGATGAATACGAAGATATTTATTGGTGCTGCCATCCCCTACTTTAGTTTTACAGTGATTCTCAAAGTGTGGTGCAAGCTTAAAAACTGATGCTTGAAAACTGATACTTGAAAACTAATGGGATTTGACAGTAACCTTTTATCATGACAGAAATACACTTAAGAATAAAGGCCTTCTGAATGCAGCCTACGATGGCACAAATTACTTCTGTCTTTCACATCAAAATTCTGTGAGCCAAAATACTTCTGTAGAAGGGTGTAGTTTATATGTAGTAGTGAGGTTAGTGTGTTGTCCTTACTTTTATTAATGTATTGGTAAAGCCTTAAGTCTCGTGTGTAATAGCAAACTTGACAAATCTGTTTAAATCCTTTGAATAATTAATCTAGGTAAAATATTGGAACTCTCTAGTATGGACACAACTAATGTTAGTTAAATTCTTGCTTACATAAGGCATTCTTAATTAAGCTTTTGTCAGCAAATTGCTGTTTTAAGTGAAGTGTAAACATATATAAACATGTCTTTAATAGAGTTATAACGTCTTAACAAGACTAGTTGAATGACATTGTTTAAATGTTTAGCACAAAATTGTCTCTTCTCTTTCTCAAAAGGAGATCAGAATTCCTAGTGCTGATCCTGACTCATTTTTTGGTTAATGTCATGTTAAAGACTTTTGGTGCTGTGGACTGGGCAGTCCTCCCACCTTGCCTATTCTAATGCTTCGCTCTTCTTGCGAGTTTTCTCTAATGCCTCATCTGAGTTGCCCTAGCTGCATGTTCAGACTATTAGTTGTTGATCTACTTAGCTTGGATATGGAAAGCAGTTTATTTCCTTTTTTCTGCATCAATTTTTTTAATGTACTTGAGTACATTGTCATATTCTGTCTTAATTCTTTTTTGCTTTTGGCTATACAAATCTGGGGGGGATAGCTTGTGCGTGTGTGTGTGGGGGGGGTTGTTTTGTTTTGTTTTTTAACTCCATGACTTGTTCATTCTGGGCTTTGTCCACGGCAATGATACAGTGCAGGTCCTGTTGATGGTGCATGCCCCAGTATGCAGACCAGCCTGGAAACAGCGCAGCTGCCTGTGTCAGCCAACAGTCCTCCCCCTGCAGGAGCAGGATCCAGAGTTCCAGGGCAGGCTCTTCTGCCTTTGTTTAGACTTCTTGATTTGTTCCATACCTAAGTTACCAGTAACATTTTAGCTACTCAGTTAAAGAGAAAACAGGAACAAAGTCTTCTAAGTCTTGTTTACAGTTCATGCAGTAGCTTTAGCAGTTTGATGAAAGAACAGAATTAATCACCTGTGAGTGGTATGGTAGATCTTAATCTCCGAACTGTAATAGTACAATTGGAGGGATAAACTCGGCAGGGCGAGTAGGTTGAATGCATGGTACGGGAAAAAAGTCTGTGTTCTGCTTCACAAGTTATTTCAAAAAAATGATATGGTATATTATACTTTTTTTAAATCCAGTAACATGACATACTGTTCTTCTCTAATTGTCAGAGATTCTCAGTGGGATCCAGGGGCAGCAGGTTTTGTTAGTGCTCTTTAAGACTTCCAATGTGGTGATGAGATAAGGAGAGACCATGAAACCTATTGAGTGTTAATCTTGAAAAATTCCTTTCTTTGTGATGCACAGTGAATGATCTTGGAGGTGACTTCAAGGGATATGGCAAAAGCTCCTCAGCTGCCGACAAAGTGGTTAATGAAATCAGAGCAAAAGGAGGGAAAGCAGTACCCAATTATGGTATGTGTTTTTTTTTTTCAGATTAGATTTAATACTTCATCTGCAGGAATAATGGACCGTGTTAAACGACAAGTTGACATGCTTAATAAAGGACTACTGTCAGCTTGCCAATACTATCTAAATAAGGTGGAATGTAATTTGGAGTAGGGAGAGAGACATTAAAACCAAGTGACATAAAGCATTTTTTTAATTAATACTCCAAACCCTTTTCTTTCACATGTTCTCTCAACATCGGGATACTGAAAGTGCCAGCAGCCATTGTCAGAGGCAAAATGGGAATGGACTCTTCTGACTCATTTTGCTTCTTGTTTTTCCTATAATGTCAGACATTGTGCAGTAGAGTGTGCCTTGGGCCATATGCAAATAGTGGCTAAATTTGAGTTTATATTGGGGTTCTACAAAGTTCTTTTTAATTCCATGGAATTAGCTATTAATATACTGGAAGTGCAATGTATACAGTTCATTCTACTTAAAAAGTCATACTTTTTTTTTAATAGATTCAGTGGAAGATGGTGAAAAGCTTGTGAAGACAGCACTTGAGGCTTTTGGGAGGATTGGTACAGTTACCTATTTCTTGTTTTAACTTGTTTGCAAGTTCAAATCTATTATAAACAGCACAGTTGACAAGAAGTGTGTGAAATACAGTGTGACTGCAGTTGAAATTATAAGTCTTGGATATCTGCAGCTCTAAATTGGTGAAACCTGAAACTTTCAAATGCAGGGGCTTTTCACTTTAAGTTTGAATGGCAGCTGCTTTGTCTTTTGGTATTTTTTAATAGAGGTATAAAGCTCAAAATAAGACTTATTTTTCTTCTTCAGAATTTTGGTACTGAATGGTGGATAATTTCTGTCTCGAAAGCTCACAAAGTTCACCAAATATTGTAACTAGTTGTCTAAAATTAGGATAAATAATGGAATTAAAGAGTCAGTCATGCTCTGTCATGTTTTGGAAGCTCTTTAGCCCATATGAAGATCAAAACGTATAGGCGCAAATTAAGAAAACACTTCAGGTATTATATCTAATGAATAAAGTTTCTGTTTTGGATATGCTGCTCCTATTTAAGTGTGAAACTTATCTAACTTTAACATTTAAGTGCCTAAAAGTACGTGTGATCCGAGCTAGCAGGAACCAAAGGAAATATTCTCCTAAGAGTTGTTATGATCCAAGTTGTTCTAGTGGCTTTGCAACTGCTCTTCAGTGGTGATTTCTGTTACTATTCGGGTTTACCCCAACAAAGAGGGTGGTGCAAACCGCATAGCGTGGAGCACTCTGGACCTCAGAGCAAGCTGCAAAACTGAGCAGGATGGCTGCATCCTGCAGGTGTTGTGTTCCCAGGTAGCCAGCACTTCTCAGTGTTTCCTCCCTGTTGGTCTTTGTCCTTTTGGTAGGCTGAGGCTTCCCTCTTCCCAAATATCTTATGGGGTTTTTTTTTGTTTTTTTTTTAATCATTGTTCAATGTTAGAATGTCCCTAATCAGGATAAGCAGCTCTAGAATAGTAACAGAGTATACATGTACAGTATTATACCTGTCATGTATGTTAGTATTAGAAGTGGGAGAAAAATTGAAATAAGCTAATAAGCTTGTACTTCATCAGCACATGTGTTCATTTAGTGTGTGTGTGTTTTTTTTGTTTGTTTGTTTTTTGCAGATATTGTTGTAAACAATGCTGGGTAAGTAAATCTAAAGTTTTTGGGTTTGCTCTTTTTTTTTTTTTCTGTTTGACTATGGAATGTCACTTTTGTGTAGACACATGTTCATCTTTCTTTTTGATTTTTCCTGACAATGTTTTCTAGGATTCTAAGAGACCGTTCATTTGTTCGGATAAGTGATGAAGATTGGGGTGAGTTGATGAACTTTGAGATTCACTTACTATGTGAAAGATAGAAGGTGCATCCCTTCCAGTCGCACAGGGAGGAAGAGAAGAGGGGAAGGCTGTCTATGCCTGACCATAGAGAATTGTGTTTGACCTTAAGGCTCATTTGTAAGCTGCTTGTGCTTAACTGCCTATTTGATTGCAAACCAGATCTGTGCTACAGTTCATGCTAGGCTTATGCAGTTCTGAAGGGGAAGAAAGGCTCTAGCTGCCACTCCTGTGTGCTGAGTGGAATACAGAAAACGGTCATGTGAAACGCAATAGTCTCTGTGAGCAGATTGCATTCATAGCCCAGTGCTGGCTGACTGAATACTAAACAGCCTTGAAAGACTGAAAACTAACAACAAAGGAAAGAAAGCTGATGCGCCAAGGAACAGAAGAACAGGGGGAACCTTCACTGAGATGGTAGGTGATGATGAGGCAGTTAACTGGCAGGCTTTTGCAAAGAGGGTCTAGCTTCTGCAGTCCTTGCTTGACTGTGCTCAAGCACAGAAGTTTTGGATGCTTGTGAATCGCAGATGAGAGAGCCCCATCAAAGAGGAGGAAGTGACTCACGTTGGCTGACTTTTGTGTTCAGGTGAACACTTCAGTGATCTATAAAAAAGGAAGAAAACACCCCTTCCTAGTCTCCATTTGAAAGTGTGAAAGAGAATGCAGTTCTTGTTATGAAGAAGAAACTAACTGTGTATTTCAAGTCGGCAAATGAATTCCTGGGTTTATTAAACTGCCATTAATTTGATCCTAGATATAATTCATAGAATTCATTTGAGGGGATCATTCCTGGTCACCCGAGCTGCATGGAATCATATGAAAAATCGGAAGTTTGGCAGGTAAAAATGTGTTTATCTTCTTCTCCCCTTCCACCCCCCCCCCCAAAAAAAAAAACAATGTGCACAGACTGCATGCCCTGGCAGTGAAAGTGTTTCTTGTCCTTTTTTCATTGTCACCTAGATGAACAAAATCAGCATCCAAATGTAAGAGATCTTATCCTTGCAATTCTGCTGCCACCACCTCCACACACAGAAACCTTTAAAGTCGCCCTTCATGTAAAGGCAGATATCCCAGACAGGAGCTACAGGGTTATAGAAATATCATTTCTCTTCCTTAGAGCTCATTAGAACTATTTGATATTATATGCATGTGACTGCATGTCTAAGAGGATTTCCTCCTACACCTCCATTGGCAGGTGCATCCAGTTCTGCTTGTGGTTCTTGTTCTTTGAGGGGTCAGTTTGCTTCCCTTTGGGCAAAGATTTGTCTTACAGTAACTGTGGGATGTTCATAGTCTATTTTAATACGCATTACCTTTAGCTGAAAAAGTGCTGTCAATTCAGAGCTTCAAGTTTTCAACTTCTGTTGTTTTTTCTGTGTCAAAACGCCAATATGATTAAATCAGTCTTGTTCTTAACCACAGTACTCACGTGTTTAAAGGAGTGTTAATTTGTTCCTCACTCTCTGACCAAAATTACATCCATTCCCGTCCAGGCAATGGGATGGGAAAGAAAAGGGAAGAAATCAGGAGCCGAGTAAGCAGGCAGAATGCATGGCTAAAGCTCAGGAGTTGCATCCATTTAGGAAAACGCTTCTTTAGGCTCCGTTTTGTTAGTGAATGTCTCTTCAGGTTATGTATATATGTGTGGCAGCTGCAGAATGCTTGCTTTCTATAGATTTTGTAGCTTTTTTTCATACTGACCATATTGAAACAGTACTAATAATACTTACCTCTTTATTTAGATTAAAAACAATGTTATTGTCCATGAAGCAAAAAATCAAAAAAAATTAAATAGACTTTGATCCCAACTATGCAGTGTGTTTACAGTATATTAGAACTGATTCTGATCAGGCTGCTTTTAGAAGTGAAGGTGCAAACTCTTCTTTTGAATTCAGATTTATGAGGAAACATGCAGCACGATGTTTTCAGGTCTCAAAACTACTATAAAACGCAGTGGTTCTAGAGCTTCCTTGTGAGCAGTTCAGTCGTCTCAACAGCAGTAGTGTTAGGGGACAAGGGACAAGATTTTGCTACCTTAGTATAAACATTCTCCCTCCCTCATGTGTTTAACATATATTAAGATTCTGTGAAAATTCTGTGAATATTGTAAGTACGCATCTTCATGTATTATCAAACAGATGTTAAGATGAAGCCATTTTTAAGGAAATGTTTTTTTTTCTGACTGTTGAAAGCATTTGTTTTTTTAATATTGCCACATGAAGTGCAGTTAGAACGTGAAAAGAAAAATACTTTTTTTCAGTACCATACCCAGTTGTCACAGAGTAGCTATTGCAGTTTTACACTATAACTCTAAAAGGTTCAGGACTCTGGTAGTTATCCACTACTGTGACTATTCTTCAGGATTTGTCTGGTGTTTGCCATCAGCCAGACAAGACATCTGTTTATTAGCAAAAAATACAAAATAATGCTTTGATTGTTGTTTTCATGTTTTCATTTGCAGGAATATAGAGACTATGCAGTATCAAAGCCAGAAAATAGTATCATGTGTAAGTAAACAACTTGAAGAGAACATTTAACTTTTTTTTTTTTTTTTTCTCTAAGAATAATTATGACTTCCTCAGCTGCTGGAATATATGGAAACTTTGGTCAGGCAAACTACAGTGCTGCAAAACTTGGCCTTTTGGGTCTTTCAAACACAATTGCAATTGAAGGCCGGAAGTACAACATCCACTGCAACACAATTGCACCTACTGCTGGATCCAGGCTGACCCAGACTATCATGCCACAAGGTGAACTATTTAAGGTCGATGTGTACTGACATTTTTCAGTGAGGTGAAGCATGGCTTTCTTATCAGTTACAAAATGTAAACCCTTTGTATTTCAAAAAATGTTAATTTGCTGTTCCTAATGTCCTTCTGTTTTTCTTTGGACTGCCAACTTCCCTATTTTATGTGTTGTTAGAAATTCTTATTTTCTGTCACAAGATACAAAGCAATTTTTGTAATTCACAAGAACAATTGCATATGGCAATGCTTTTTAATTATAGCCTCCTTCAAGATCATCCTGAGGCAGTGGAAAGGTTTGTTTCAGTAGATATGGAATCAGATACACTTGTAGGGAGTCTACATTTGTTATGGTATTGTCTGATTGCAAAATGTCTTACTTTGCACAACATCTCATGTATGTAGTCCTTGGCTCCAGGAGCAACAGGAGATGATGATGAACACAGGTGCTCAATATATTAGGTATTTCTGAATTGCACAGTTATTAATCTTTGAATACTTGAACAGGTTTTAACAGAGAACTGCACTAAGAAGCCAGTAAGGAGAATGTTGTGCAAGACAGAGCTGTGTGTAAAGCACAAACTTAGGATAAGCAGACTGACTATTTATTTTGGCAAACAATCAAAAGAAATACAAAGAATTCAGAGAGAAGCCTCTGTAAAAAGAAATTGCTCTGTAAAAAGAAATTGCTCTGAAAAAGTCTTTCAGAATCAGCCTATTCCATTTTTCTTTCCCCCCCCCTTTTTTTTTTTCCCCCCCCTTAGTGATAGGCAGAGTTCAAAGTCAGGCGAACCATTACATTTTCCAGACTGATATACAAGATAGCGAAGACTAATATATTTTGTACAGTCATGCATGGATTGTATGCAGTGACTTTGTTTGACTAAGTTCTCAGTAAAGTGTTCTGTTTTAGGTTTAAATAATTCAAGTGATTGGAAAACCCAGCATCTCCGTAGGTAGTCAGTTCCAGGGATTTATTTCACTTATTTACATAAGTGTCACATATGTCAAGGCTGCAGATGCTGGCTTTTTAAGCTTAAAAAGGAGTTCAGTACTTGGAATGTCTTTCTGCCTGAAGATATTCACATACAGTGATAAAACCACCTCCTAATTTTCTCTCAGTTATGTTTAAGAGTGAGATCCTTAGGTCTCCCTATAGGACAGTTTGTTATTGTCCAATCACTTATTTCTTCCCTCCTTCACAATTTTCCTTTCCTCCTGCCCAATTTTTTCAACTACTCCTAAAGATTTGGGCATCAGAACTTGAGAAATATTTTCCTAAGCCTTATCAATTTGTCCATGGAATCATAGTCAGTACTTTCCTGTTATGGATTCTTAGATGTTTGCAAGCAATTATGCTGTAGCATTGCAACAGTTGGGTATGTTCAACTTCTGGTCCATTTTAGTTTTGTTCTTGCTAGTAGTATAAATGCAGTCTGCATCTCCTGGGTAGTGTGTTTGTGGCTTTTTTTTTTTTTTTTTTTTAACTTCTACCAGCAATTTCTTAATCCGTTTAACAGTGGATTAGTAGCATTAGTGACAGTTTAGTGCTAATTTTTGGAACAGAAGGTTGTGTGACATGAATTGAAATGCTTTAGAAAAGCCTAAGGCTTTTTTGATGCACTTATAAAGTTACGAAGTATAACTCCGTATTAAATGAAGTTCTGTCTCCTGTTACCTTCATGGAAGTTCTAAAAATGAACTTCTATTACTTCAAGTCTGCTCTTAAGAAATATCTGTTATGCTAAACTTTTCAAACTGTTTATGTCTCAGGGTATATTTAAAAATGCTGAAGTGCTAAATGACTTTTAGCTGAAGAACAGCTATATATCTATTGCTTCTGAAACAATAATATTTTCAAACCTGAAAAAGGAAATTAAACAAATTTAATTACTTTTTTCAGAAAGTTGATAGAATATCTGGTAAGAGCTGCCTGGAAAGTCACCTTTCTGCTATATGACAGGTTGTTAGTTTTCCAAATTTTTTTCTTTTGTTCCAGATGACAATGAAAATCCAAAAAATCAATATATAAATTTATTGGGGCTGATCACTCCCAATACTTCATTTGGAAACCTTGGAATGTGTCACTTCCAAATGAGTTATTTCTCAAATATTCAGCAGCTGCAATTCTTCTCATGTTCCTCTTACTCATAACTGAATACCAGATTGAAATGGAAGTTGCTCGGGTACAGCTCTGTCTGGCTTATGTCCAACTGGCTTGTCCTTGTTTCATGTTGCTGGTCAGCTGGGAGTGTCCAAGCTTTGGCCTAAATTTCCTCAGTTGAGCGTTTAGGCAGCTACTTGGCTTTGCTGTCTACACATTATGGTGTTCCCAACACTGAGAGTCTTTCATCTTTCCGGCCCAGAACCAATGTGATCAGGTTTAGAGGAAGTACATCCTCTAAACAAGTCCTCTATCACAACTTGTTCAGATTTAACAAGTCTTCAAATACTTCATTTTGTTTGTTCTTTCTTTTCACTGCAAAACTCTGTTGGTTATATTCTGCCTGGCTCTAGTGATGATCAGAACGTGTTAGAATAATAATTTGGTGAAATTGTATTGTATTTCTATTGTATGATTTTTTATTTTTCTCCTCCCTTTCCCCTACCCCCCATTTATTCTAGATATGGTTGATGCTTTCAAACCAGAGTATGTTGCTCCCTTAGTTCTTTGGCTTTGTCATGAGAGCTGTCAGGAGAATGGCAGTCTGTTTGAGGTAATTTTTTTTTCTTGCTTGCTGGAAATTAATGATTTGCTTTTACTCTGTGCAGTTTTAAACTTTCTGCTAAAGCTGAATTATCATGTGAGATTCTGACAATGTAATGACCACAAAATGTGGATTATGTACTGCATACTCAGCATAGTGAGTAATATTTACCTTGTTTTGTATATGACAAGTATGCCAAGCAAAAGCAAACCTGTCAAATGCTGGTGTGTGCTCAGAATGTTATCAGTTGTTATAATTCTTATTGTAACTTTTTTTTTCTAGTCTAAAGTAGACCAAAATCTTACACTTCTCCAGTAATGTGTTAGCCTTGCCAACTAGATCTAGTTGTTTAAGACAGGCTTTTCTTTTACTCTCTTCTCTCGTATAAGGTCCTTTGTTTATTTATATGCTGTTTTCTGTCCTCCTCCTCTGTAACAATACGTTTTTAACATATTAACATGCATTTGATTTATCTGGAAGATTACAGTATGTTCATAAGCTACACGTAATTTGAACTGTACATTAACAGTGTACCAATACAGTGGTGTGGCATTATGTTAGGAGTTTGACACCTTCCATAGGAAATGTGCTTTCTAGGTAATTTCTTGAAATACCTTATTTTATAATCTTTTGAGGTAGTATTTTCTTGGCTTTGTAATAATAATAATAAATCTACCAAATCATGGAAGACTTTACCACTGACTGGTAAAAGGGGAAAAAAATTATTTTAAGGTAGAGGACTGTATTTTTTTCTGAAATAAGTTCTACTTTGTAAGTACCTCTGTGGTTTTTGTCCTTTTTTTTAAAGGGTTAAAAAATGAGAAAAGTGTCTTTAACAAGATATTCCCTCTTCCTTCTTTTTTAAGGTTGCATTTCCCCCTCATGCTTCCTCAGACCAGTGACATAAAGACAGTGGTTCTTTCCTGGGAACCTTCTGTTGTGTAGAAAATAGTACACAGTGTGTTTGGCGCACCCTAGGATGTGTTCCCTGCTGTAGTTGCCAAGGAATGCAGTGGCTTGGTCTTAAATGGTATTGACCAAATAGTATTAAAATTTTACCAGCCTCTAGAAAATGTAGGGCTGATTCTTTTCTGAACTCTGGAATTCTGTGTGTGTGTGAAAACAGATGAATGTTGAAATAAATGGGTAAAGCATTTTTAAACAATTAAAGCACAAAGTGTGGAATAGCAACTAATTCAGGATTTGCGTTTTCTGATTCCATGCAAAGATAACTCTTCTTAAAACTTGAACTGAAGTAATAAGAGGGAGCTGTTTTTCATAATTAAGTAACTGTATGCTATATAATATGCTTTCTCAGCTTTATGCTGGTCTGAAAGCCTCTTTTCTTACATAAGTGTTTTCTTTCCATCTGTCATAGTTTCTCTGTGGTTAGTATTGGTTGTTTTAAAATTTTGGGATCTATCTACTTATGCTGGAACTTTTGTGTTTAAATTGTCACTCCTGCTCTGTATACACAAAGCATGTATGTCATTCAGTAGGGTACATATGCTCTTATTTGCTGTGGGCCCCTGTATGCTACTAAGGGAAGTGTGAAGGGAAAGAAAGTGTCAGTGGTTTTGTCACGTATACCTGCAATTCCAAAGGTAGTTCTAATGGGAAATGGTTCGAACAATCCAAGTTGAATATCTTCAAAACAAAAGCATATATTTTCTTAGGAGAGATCTGTGTGTTACGTTTGTGGCTAAGTTGCATCTCTCTAGTTATTTGAGTAAGTACTACTTAAGGTAATGTTATTAATAGTTTATTCAGTATCCAAAAGAAGGGATTATATCCTTCACTTCTGCTTCCCCCCCACCCTGGAAAAAAAGTATGGAAAAAAAAATCAATTATTTTATTTAAGTCTACGTGTTTAAAAAGGTACCAGAGCAACTACTTCAAAATGAAGTTCATGTTTCATTCAAACACACAGAAAGCAACTTGCAGAAAGGATGAATTACTTAGTTATGGAATGCATATGGGCACACTCATCAAAATGTTAGCTCATAAATTGGATGGAAGTAGTTATCTCCCATCAATATCTTGTTCTTGAAATTTTATATTGATAGCATTCCAGTGCTTAACTAAAATTAATTACAATTAGCAGTATTTCAGAAACTTCACTGTATTGAGTTTGTTCTGAACTATAGTTTTGTTTCACCAAAACCTCGTTTAGTAACACATGATAAGCTGATGATTTTCTTTCTTGGCAGGTGGGAGCCGGATGGATTGGAAAATGTAAGTGTTTGCAGTGTTGCAAGGTTGGCTTTGAGTTTTCATTTGGCAACAAAATTATGCAGCCTATTTTTGTAGTTACCTCTACTCAAGACAGTTTGTTTAGCAGAGAATATTAGGGAAGACCCAGGGTTCTGTGGTGGCTACTTATATTAAGTAAAAGGGACAAATTTCACTACAAATGGGAATCTGTGAAACTCTGTACGCTGTGCTGTGTTATGCTTTGAGCTGATTAACAGTAATTGAAAATCTGCCTAAGTAACATTAACTCTTGGATACTAAGGATATCTTGAAGCCAAAAGTGTATTTATTTATTTTTAATTTTTTTTTTCTTGTGGCATATACATGCTGCCCTTTCTTAACTACTTCCTTTTTTCATGGTATAAAAGTACCACTGATCACTGATACTAGTAAGCAGACTTTTTTTAAGTTCCTTGCCACTCCTATAAAAATATTATTGATATACATTGACCTCTTGAGGCAACTTGCCTTATAATTACCAGTAGTTGCGCCAGCTAAGTAGTTGCCTTGAGTGACTCCAGAAACTAGCTTAAGTAAGAGAGGAAAGAATACTCACGGACACCAGTGACTGTTGAGCAGATGGGAAACTTAGTTGAGTGTGTGAAAGCTCATTAACTCTTTTCCTAAGTAGATGGAACCTAGTACAGTGTTATTTTCTTACAGTAAGGACTTTCCAGCCTACATGAATACCATCAGCATTAGTGTGGGTTGAAAAATAGGACCATTAAATTCAAGAAGTTCTTCCCCCTTCTTTCAAAGGGACATTCCCCCCCCACACACACACACACCCTTGAAAAAGCAGTGAATTTTGTCCATTTCTGATTGACTATGAACATTCTAATGGCTCTGGAACTGGCTCTGGACAGCTTTTCCTGGGTAGCATATTAAACAGGTTAAACAAACCAGAGCAGCAGTGTAAAACCTTTTGTTGTGCTTCACGAGGAGTAGAGTTTTCATGCAGCTGAAGATCTCTGGCTCCTCCTCATCTCTGGTCAGAAGAAAAGAACCTTTTTCATCATTGTAGTAGTTTCTGTTGAGACCTTTAAAATGAGAACAGGTCACTACTAATGGAGTATCAGTATGGCCTTATTCATTGCCAATTGCTAATTGGGAGCAAAAAAAAAAAAGGATTAATTGGGATCCAGGAAATCAGTATTCTTCCAGAACTGGTTTCATGTTTACCTGGTTACCAGTTTCCAGAACTGGTTTCATGTCAAGTTACCAGTAACTTTCTCTGAGGTATCAGTATTGAGATATGACTGTGGGAACAATTTGGAGATGCTGGCTACTGTATAAACATTCTTTAATAGATAACAAGCAGTTTTCACATTTCCCCTATCGTTTCCCAAGACTTTCAGAAGATCCTAAGCAGCAATAGCCAAAATCTTGTCAGAAAAGAATGTCTCTAGATGCAAACTGGCTACAACTTTTTGCTAGAGAGGATCCAAAACCTGATGTAATATTTCCCAAGAGCAATCAGTTTGTTGTTGGCTTTAGTGAAATTTAAAACCAATGCTCTTGCTTTTCTAAGCATTAGTGGAAAGCAGTGAGCCCTTTTAGTTCCTTCCACTAAAAGTGATACTGGTGAATTATGTTGGAGAGCTTTTAAACTGTTCCTTTTCTCCGCAGACTTGCAAGCAGTGACCTAGATGAAAAGTGCTCTAAAGAAAAGAAAAGTTTCTTCATTTCTTACTGTGATAACCAGCTTGAACTCTCTGGTCAATGTCTCCCATTTCCGTTCTTTTTATTAGTGCGCTGGGAACGATCCTTGGGTGCTATTGTCAGAGGAAAGAATCAACCAATGACTCCTGAAGCAGTGAGAGATAAATGGGAGAAGGTCTGTGACTTTGATAGTGCCAGCAAACCCAGGAGTATCCAAGGTGAAGAAGACTTTGATAATGTAGATGGTTTGGGCGAGCAAAGGTTAAAAGAGATTACTTTTTTGACAGACATTTACTGAAGCTTTTCTTTAAATAAAAAGTCTACCAAATTAATTAATTCTTCTGTGCATGTGCAACATTAATCATTTGTTCTTTCAGTAGTCAGATCTTTTTGAGGCTACTTTTGTGTTCTCATTTGTCAAATTAAGACAGCTTATCTTTCTCCGTAAGAGTTTTCCAGTAAAGTGAATTGTGTTATTTTATGTATTACAGCCAAATTATAAGCAATGTTTTATTTGATTGGACCCAAATATAGGTAGAAGCAATGTTTTAAGAGATGGTATGTTCTTTTCAGTCCTCGAATCCTGAAATTAGTCCTAGACATTTCCATACCAAAAAGATGTCTGGTTAAGGAGTCAACTGGTGTAACACAGCAAGAGAGCTTTTCCTCCCTGCCTCCTCTTCTTGGGTAGCACCAACCCTTTTGCTGGTGACCAAGATGACTGTCTCTTTATGGCAATATTTTGCCTCTTTTCTTTCTTTCTTCTCACCCTTTGTCTCTGGCTTTTGCCAAAATGACTCTGATCATTCCTGCTGCTGTACTTGCTTCTCTTTCATCTTCCAAGATTTCTTTCTCTCCTGTGTCTTAGGTCTCTCTCTTTATTTAGAACCATAGTTGTCATAGTTCTTAAATAAACCATACAGACTATTTTTTGCCTTTTCACTGCTTTCCAACACTTCTCAAAAAGCTGCCCTCAAAATTTGCCAGTGTGAGTTACAGGTGTTTAATATCCCTGACAGTGTGTTCTTAGTATCCATGTGGTTATTTAGCTGAAGGGTTGAGTATTTGTCGAATCAGGAAATACCAGCTTACAGGGGTTTTGGGGGCATCCTTATATTCAACACCAGTTGAATTTCAAAGATCTTTAGATTGCCAGAAAACACAGTAGATGCTTAAGCAGTTTGTCTTGAAATCCCTAGGATTTATAGAAACAGAAGGGATACATTTTTTAGATGCATAAACAAAACCAGAAGAGTAGACCCTTTGTCCTTTTCCTCAGATCTTGGTAATGTGGCTAACTGTACAGTAGTTCTGCATCACATTCATTGTTTTGTTTTCACTTGTCTTTGACTTACAGATGTCCCTTTTCCAAATGTATGTCAACTTATAAATGTTTTCTCTCCAGCTGTGGAATGACATTTATAACAATGTTATCCCAGTTTTATAGCTTCTGTCTTCTAGCCTGTCACTTGTACTGCTATGTTTTTATGTGTTGCAAGCAGAAAAATGTTGTAGATGGGGATTTCCATTGAAAGTCATTTCAGGCTAAACTCTGCATATGATAGACCACATCTGTCTCTTGTTCCCCTTTGGACCAAAAATTGGACAGGACTTTAGATTTAGGAAGTAAAAGATGTGCTTACAGGACAACATAGCAGATTTCTATAGTCAGGAAATTTGTAAAGGGTTCCTTAGCATAGGTCCCCTATGCAGATAACCTACCTTAGCTGTTGTGCTGTTATAAACTTAGACAAAATATAGCATTGTCCTTTCGGTGACATCAAGTCAGAGGTGTACTGCTAGGCTGAATGAAAAACCTTTAATTATTTTCTTATCTGTAAGAATTAGCAGAAGAATTGATCAAAATGCTGAAGAAATTATTTGATCAGATTTAATTTTTAAATACTACATTAAAAGTTTTTCCTGCTATGAGAGTCTCTACTTCATTGCCTAAAGGCATTCGACTGTTAAATAAGGGAAACTAATTAAAGTGCTTGCATTAAAAATGAAAAGCTACAACGCCTAATATCTGCAAGTTCAAACTCTTAGAAGATTTCATTAAAATCTATTACCAGCATTAAGTTATTTGATGCTGTGAAGAGCAATTATGTACTAACCATCACGTACAATTATAAAAAATACAATTAGATAAAGTATTTGCTTGTAATTCACTAGAAAATCCCATAATCAGAGATGTTAATCTTGATTCATTATTTGAGCATACTGATAAGAGCATTTTGACTTTAATTTCTTCTGGATTACAAAAAGTAGGATGCTCATGTGTTATTTGAAAGGTAATTTCTCCTACATCTGTAACAACCATGCATAACTGAATACTTGGATTTATTTTGTACTTTTTTTACACAGAATTTTCTTTTTTGAAAGCACAGGGGGAAGTCATCCTCTTCAGGATAAACAAGTTAAATGCTCATTATCTAATTTATGGTTGATAATGTAGTTAGAGCCCTGTTTAGCAACCCTTACTCAGTGTTTGAACTAGAGCACGTTTGCAGTTGTGTATTTCAGCTGTTGGAGACCCTGAACTTTGAAGGCTGACAGGAAGCACAATCTCATTTTCATGTATTAGTGGTGATCCTCTAAAACTAAATGATTAGATTCTTAAAACCAGTCTGATTAAGAAGATCTGATTTATTTTTTTTCCCCCTTCTTTCTGTCATTCTGTAACTTTTTTAAGCACTTCCAAAGTTTCTAGGTTTAGCTCGTTTCCTTGATATGTAAACTGAAAGATAAACAGCTCTTGCTGTACCAGAATGATTTTATAGGGTTTGTGCAATTTTTGTTAACAGGAAATAGCGAATTGTCACTTGATTTGGCCGTTGGTGTTTAATTCAGTAACTTGTGGAAGTTTCTTGGATATCATGACGATGTGCTCAGTAAAGCAATAATTCCTGGTAGCTAGTTGTCCTGCATCCTTCTGAATGAGCAGCTGCTGATTGTGCAATAGTCTTTTGCCCCGCTCCAACCTCCCACCTCAGAAGCTCTCTGATGCAGTGGGGTGAATAACTGACTATTCGTGCCTCCTCATTTTGCTTTTAATGCCTCAGGTGTCTTTGGGTGTTCTCTATAGTTTTTTCCTAAGCCTACAAGCTTAGTTCCTGGTGTACATGGAGAAGTTCTGGCAGTTCCTGTCTGCTTCCGGACATTTCTGGTTATAGTCCTGTTTAACTGGCAAAAGATATGGTTACGTATACCTTCACTGCATTATGTCCTTTTAACAAAAGAGAAATCTGAGAACAGACACTTTTTTTTTTCTTTTTTTTTTTCTTTTTTAAAACAAGCTATGTGACAATTTAGGCCTCATGAAGTCATAGAGATTGAGGATTTAGTTTTGTTGTAATATGCATTCTCCTCTGGTCCTTGTATCAGGATTAGATGATAACAGTGTATTTAATCCAATGTGAAAATGTCACGGCCTCTGAGGCAGCTGTGAATCTGCCTTTTGTGTTAGAGCTTTTGCCTGATATGGATGATGATGCTAATTTTCTTGCTAATAATTAAACTGAATTCATAGTTCTAACTTACTTTATACTGCTTCAGAATCAGCTAGAAGTCTTCCAAGAAGATAAGCAGTGCGTAATCAAAGCCTTCGGGTTAAGACGCAGAATCAAGTTACAGTGGCTTTCCAAGTTTCTGTGCATCAGCTGAGCCACTGTAACGAACTCCATGTGCGCCCTTAGGCAGCAGCAATTGCAGAATAATGTGGCTTGACTGAGCCTTTACTAGAGAAGGATTGATCAAACTCTCCTTTGCAGTTGGCTGTAACTCAGCTGACAAATTTGTCATGGTAACATGATTGCATGCTTTGAGACAGTGTGAGGTCCTGGACCCCTGCACCAGGGCATGCACAGAAAGACCAAACTAGATGTGATACAGGAGCTTCTGAACATGTGCTGCATGTGCAATAGGTTGCAGTTGTGTATCAGACCTACTGCACGTTGGCATGTTGCCTCCTTGTATTCCCTTTAAGTCAAAGCTAGGTCTGGTAGGCCTTGCCTTCACAGGGCACTACTTCCTTTTGTGTCCTAGTCTTTCTTCCTGTTATCCAAAGGGAGAAATCAAGTTGTGTTCTGAGATAGGTGGAGGACAGCTCACTGGGCTGCAGGCTGTGTATTACATACAGAGTACTGTAGTATGTATTGCACAGATGTTCAGCTGTTTTTGTTTTCTAAGAAAACAGCACTGGTTCTGTCAGTGTTCTCTGTCCTCTGCCCCTGGTAAGAGCCGTATCTCTTACCCTCCATCTTGCCCTTAATTCTGAACATGCTAGCAGGTTTTAGCTGAATCTTGCAGGTCTCTATCAAGCTCTTGTGTTCATGTGCATTTTTAATTCTCTTAGAAGCTGTAGAAGTACAGAAAGCAACTTGAGTATTCACACTGGCTGACTTCTGGCTGATTTCAAAGGCTGACTTCTGGTGTAGAGCAAATTAATATTAAATACATGGGAGGTGTGTATGTATATATATGTGTGTGTATATAAAAATGAGAACTTTGCACATGAGACAAAAATTGTTCCAGCTTCAATTTCAGCTTCCTTTGTATGTGTTTAAAAGAGTTAAGCACTGGTGCCAGTTCTTCCATACTTTAGGGGTATGGTTCATATACAATGTCCCCAAATTAGAAAGTGAGAGGAATACTTTTGGAAAGAGCCAGGCTTTGCTATGGCTATGCTCAACCTTGCTTCTTCAGGTGAATCTTTTCCTGCTGTCTGCTCATGATTTGCTCTATAGTAGCAGACCATGCTGGGGGTAGTGAACATTTAAGGTTTTAGAATTCATTGATAATAGGACAATTAATAATCAACATTAACAATGACAAAATCAATAAAAAGATTTCCTACTATTTTTGTTTCTGAGGAGATTATACCCTCCCATGCTATTTCTTGGATCTTAAAAGAACCTCTCTTGGCTTGTCAAGTCAGGTATTGAAAAGTAGAAATTGTCATATTTAAGTTTGCTTGTGAAACCTTAACTTCAGACTTCCTTTTGTGTTTACATGACTGAAACCTCATGATAATGTACCACTCTATGCTTCCCTCCCCCTCTTTTACATTCAGTACACAGAATGAATGCACAAAAAGAAAAAATGAAGATTGTGTGAACTACCCTAAAACTCACTTCCTAACTTGAAGGGCATGAATTCACAATCTGTTTTTTTTATGTCTCTGCATTTATTACTGACAACCACAAGGTGCTGCAACCAGAAGCAGAGAAACATTTATGTGGAGCAAGTAGTTACTACTTAATGAATTTGTAATATTTCATGTTTCTTTTTTTGGCAAGCTGGTAGCCCATAACAATGGACTTGATCTTAACCTCTGTAGTATTTAATACAATAATCTAATTTACTTCTCCTTTGAAATTGTAACCCTACCTCACATAAAGGTTTCATATCTGGTCAACTACTAGAATATCACTGTAAATTTAATGCTATAGGCATTAGTCCAACTTCTTAGACCAGGCAGCAGAAGGCCAGTGAAGACTGAAGTGAATTAGTACGTTGAGGCACATCACTCACACATTACTGTTGCAGCCCTTTAAAGATGAAAGAAATATAGTATTGGGGTTCTTGACTGGAAGAGTTTAGTAAGCTAATAGCTCAGGAAAAAAGAAAGCAACTTTCTTCTTTGGTCTTTAAAAAAAAATCTTTCCCTTCCCTTGGTGATATTCTAGTAGCTTACTTATACCCCTGTAAACTGCCTGAAAGGTTTCTTTTTAAAAATGGTGTTGATATTAAAGTTATTAAGACCTCTTTGGAACATAAATGTATGCATATTGTATACTTTCTACTGAAATCTCTCAAGAAGTTTGGGTCTACAGCCATACACGCATCTCATGCTTTAGATGTCTTTATCATGGATGTAAAGAAATAAACCCAGGAGCCCTTGAAAGAACTTTCCATCCTAAAAGAGAGCTCTTTCCACATAAATATGCTTTGAAAATCAGCAAGACTCTTACTTAAATGATTCTGATATGGTCCAGGTCAAGTACTGTTGCTGACTACAAATATAGCCATAGGCCAAAGTTTAAAAACCGCTTCTGCTGAAGCCTTTTAGAGTTAGGGTAACCCCCAACACATAACCTTAATATTCACCTGTATACTAAATAATTAGCCATTTTTAGAGTCGTGTCATTTCATGTACTCTGGAAGAAAGACTCCTTATACAGGAGACTGCAGCATTCTGCATACTTTAAATTATTGGTTTCTCTATTACTGTTTGTCTTAATGTATGTAATTGCATGTAAAATATATATTGGTAATCTACTTTTGTGATTTCACCATTAAAAATGATAATTATTTCCCTGCATGGAAAATGGGTTGTGGACATAAAAAGGAGGGAAACATTCAGAATTATTCAGAAATCAAAACTTTTCCCTTGCAGATTCTAAAGCAATGTCTTTCTAAAGCTGCTGTTCTAACCTTGCAAGAGTGGTAGAAGCAGTCTGCTTCTCCCAGCAGCTCAATATTGCCTTTCCTTCATGCATTTCATGATGGATTTCCTTTTAAAGGGTTCTCGTCAGTTACAGCTTTCTTATATCTTGCATGCTTTCAGCTTTATGCAAAGCGACAGCGCCTGTACCCAAAGCCACAGCTTGTGTTTAGTGGAAGTGGCTACAACTTTACATTTGTCTGGTAGATGTTCCTATTTTTTCATGAGACTCGGGCCACAAATAAAATATTACAGTGGTACTGGCAGCAAGATTGGGAAGCAAACTGAAGTTTAGGAAATCAAAAATCTACAAGAGAAATATGCAGCTAGCTTGAGGGATATTTAGAAGAATGCTGTGCAATAGAAGCACAGTTGGTAGGAGCCTGAGGGACAGTGGGAGTCAGTATGGGGATATGAGTTTAGAAGCTGAGATGGACACCCACGCAGTGGAAGTGAGCAGCTAAAAGGTAAAAGTAGTTAAATAATGTGTTTCTCCATTACTTTAAACACTTTTTTCCTCTGTGCATGATTTTCACCACTTTCTGTCTGACCCTTTCTAACACCAGAATGCTCAATATCGATTTTATCCATATTGAGCTTCAAGGAGACAGATGTCCTTGATGGTCTGCATTTACCGTGGCTGAGCTCTGTATTTCCTCTATGCATCATCTCTTGTAATCTTGACATTGTTCAAGCCTCAGTTGTATTTTTCCTTACAATGTGATTCAGGGAAGAGGATAACCACGAGGAGAGATGCCCAGTTACTTGTATTGCAAATAATTTTAAAGATAAGGAGAGGTGTACTAACTTTCAGATGCTTACTTTTGAGACAGTTGAAAAATAATGCTCATTATCTTCTCTTAATACCATGGTTCTGGGAATAAAAGAAATCAAATATTTGCTGACGTATTCTATTTGGCTTAGCTGTTGCTGTATAGCATGAGTTGTGTTTCAGGCACTTGAAATAAATGTCATAGTTGACTACTGGGTGCAGAACTGATGGAGCAGGTGTAGAGACTGCTTATCGCTAACTAGTGCATAGATGTCTATAAAATGCAGCACTGTGCTCAACTGGTAAGTATATGTTTTTTGTGTTTAAAAATGAATTGAGAAGTACTAAGCTAAGGCTCATTTGCTTGCATGTTTGTGGCATGTCAGATTGAAGTATCTTATTTCTGGCTGTTTTCCAATGATTTTTTCCTTTCCTTTCTCTAGAGTCCATAAGTGTTTTGAATGATGCTCTAAGTCAGATAGAGTCTCAAGGAAATGTTTCTATGAATTCCACAAGCTCTGGTTCAGTCGTCTCTTCAGCTGTTGACACTGTAAGTACCTCTTCCTACAAGGCACACTTATAGCTAGCTGAAAACCTTCAGCAAAGAAGCTTATTCCATTGGTAATCAACCTCCACTCCGGCTTGCTGTCTGCAAAAAGAAAGGTGGGTTTAAACTGTGGAATGAGAAAGTGGAATAAGAAACATCTCCAGATTCCGCTCTTCACTTTCCTTACTGTTGGTGGAACTCTTGAGGTTAAATGTATTGAATCCTCTATGATACAAGTGCTTGTAAATTCTGCAAGCATCTTTAATTAGGGTATTGTTCAGAAACAGGAGCAGGGGCTTGCTAGGCAATTCATTTTTTTGTTCTCTGTCTCTCTCCTTTTTTATATGTACTTTTACTCTTCCTAATTTTATTACAGTGTTAATTATTTCACTCATGATTGGTTTTCAAAAGATATTTATAACACGGCTGGGAGCTGAGCCATATGAAGTTACACCATTTATTCTTGAAGTAAATTGCTTGCAGAAAGCTATAATGCATTGTGGTAGGGTTTCCTGGACTGCAACAAATACAGTAATGCGTTACAGCATATTTATTGCTTACACAGCACATTTACATGCAACTATACTTTTAAAAAAATGCTCAAACACGTATTGCTTGATATGAGAATTGTAGGAAGAATACATGTGTAATATTAAAGAGTACCAAGTTTTATTTTATGCTAACTTCTAATTTCTAGGCAAACATCATTGGCCGGGAATTGGCTACCAAAGTGTATACATATACTCACTTAGAGCCTATTCTATATGCTCTTGGTGTGGGAATGTCAACTAAGGATCCAGATCACCTAAAATTTCTCTTTGAAGGAAGTGAAGAGTTCTGCTGTTTACCTAGCTTTGGAGTTATTCCTGCTCAGACTTCAATTTTTGGTGGTGTTCCTTCTCTTCCAGGACTAGATATTGATTTCACAAAGGTATGAAAGAATTAAGTAACTATTTTTGTCTATGCTTTATGTAATTATAAATTGATGGCAATCAGCATGTTTATAATACTTATAAGTGTGCTTCCTTCTAGGAAAGGAAAACTCAGTGTTTTGTATTCTTGCATCCTAAGAAGTAATTTGTCTAGTTCACTTATATAGGCTGTGTTTTCCTAAGCTGCTATGAATTACCAATTTTGTGTTTAAATTCTAACTTGTTATAAATATATTTTATTAAAATGCAAAAGCTTATATCTTGCTCTGAAAATATATTTTGTTGGGGAGGAAATTAAAAAAAAAAGTCTTATTTTGAGAAATGCTGTTTTCTAATAGTAGCTGTATGCTATAGGTAATCTCTGCTAACAGTTTGAATAGTAGTTTAGACCTTTTTTACTTAGTGGGCTGTGAAGTTCTTACAGTAGGCAAACTCCTAGATTTGTCTATATAGATGTATTCCCTTCTGTAAACTTGTAATATTTTTGTTTCCTTCCTGAAATATCTGTACATTCATTTGTAATTGTGATGGGAGAAGCAATAGAATATATTGATTGTTATAGCATTGCCTGTCTTTACATAGATGCTGCATGGTGAGCAGTATCTGGAGCTGTATAAGCCATTACCAACCTCAGGTCAGTCCTTTGTGTTGTGGATTTGCTTGTCACTATGACAACACTTCTTGTAGCCACATTATAAATGGAAATAGGGAGACACTGCTTCAAACTGGATTTGTTGCATCTTCTTTTTGCAAGGGGTGGGGGAGAGTAGAGGCAACCTGCTGCATTGTTGAAGGAACTGTGAAACTCTGTTCTTTGGAAAAGTGGGATCAGGTATTGCTCTTCGGTGGTGTACTTAGTACACTCATGCCTAATCTTTGAAATAATAAAAATAAATCTGTAATTGTTTTCGCTTTAGGTGGTCTGAAAAGGAATGAGCCGATTATTTAAGCTGATTATTTATGCTACACGCTGTTCTTCTGTTGCTTCATGCTGTTGCTCTTATCATTTGATATTAACTAGCAGAACTTTTAATTATTTCTCCAAGGTTGTATCACAGTAGTTTTGTAATGTTTACCTGAAATTACTTTGACAGTGGTTGCATCCTTGCACCTCTAAGAGGATAAGATTTAAATTAGGTATATTAAGGAGGAATGGACATCTTGATGAGGAGGCTTGAAAATATTTCTTGTTCTTCCTGTCAAAATTCTTAACATATTATTTACTGCAGTAGCAAGCTCTTTTCCTAGGTGAATATGTATTTCCAAACTGCAGCACTTGACAGGTGGTTGTTAGACTCATTCAGGATATGTGTGCATGTGTCTGGGTTTCTTCTTTAGTTATTTTTAAAAAATGAGGTTTTCCAGAGTGTAGAACAGGGGGAAAAAAAAGTATGAACCAGTGATAAATGTTATGTTTTTTTATGGTAGCAAAAAGGAAATGTGTGAATGCTGTATTCATTTCAGGACAGTCTGATAATAGATTGCGAGGACTCAGTGAGGTCTTTTTCCCCCACACCTCCGTTTCATAGGCTGATTATACATGTGCCTACATAGCTCTCTAGAACAATAGTATCATTTAAAAAACAAACAAACAAAAAAACTTCATAAATCAGTCAGTATCAGCTCCTGAGTTGAGCTTCCCCTCAGTAGAACTGTAATCATCTCAACCCTCTTGAAGTTGGGGTACACTCTTCATGATAGGAGCTATCTTTAGAGTGAGTTACATATTTGAGTATGAAATGTGATTTGTTAGCTCTGAATACACAAACTAACAAGGTTCTAATAAAAAAACAAAAAAAACCAAAAAACCCTCCAAACTCCCAAATGCTCAGCTATGTTCAGTTTCATTAATTTTGTAATAAATTCCCATGTAATCTTACGCTAAACCAAGATTTGTAAAGATCCCCAGACTCACGTTATTGTTATTATTTAAGAAATGTAAAGAGAGAGCTGCACAGTTCATCATTGAAGCAAAACCTTGAAACATTGTGTGTATTCTTGTTCTCTTACAGGGCAGTTAACTTCAGTTTCAACTGTTGCTGATCTACTCGACAAAGGTTCAGGAGCTGTCTTGCTCGTAGATGGTAAGAAGGTTTATGTTGTTTTAAGGGCATGCAGTTAAATCCGACAGGCTTAACGTTTAACTAGCTCTAACAGTGACTGCTAGCCTTTCCACGCTGAAGACCTTGTTAAATCTCAATGAGAGCTGAGAAATGAGCTAGTTTGCAATAGCTGTGTAATGTCTAATGTCATTGTTCCTGGGCATCTGAGGTTCTGAAATCAAGAATACTGGTTTTGGAAAGATTTCGGAGAAAATTTGGCTTCTGCCTATGTAAGTGAAATACTGCATTATGGAAACTGAACAAACTTCTTTATTACTAGTACTTGGTCCTATCTGGAGGCAGCCATTTTAGATTCTGCCACCCTTCAACAAGGGTGTGTGTGTGTCAGGAGAGTTTGAAAAGGTTAGTCATATGGGTATGCTGTGCTGTTAGTCTCATTGGTGGAACAGCCCTCTGTAATAGCCTGTCCTGGATTCTTTTTATCTATAAAAAAGTATAAATATTTATTATAATACATATTATAAATATAATATGTATTTATATATTTTAAATAAAAAATATTTCTTCCCTCTTGGATCCAAGTTGAAGGATCTGAATGTCTCTGAAAGTCCTTGAGTCATTACTTGCTGAATTTTGGTATCTTTAGGCGTGATATACCAAAGCCATTTGGAAAATTAGGTTGTAAGAGTAGATTAATGAATCTCAAACACTCTTGTGGTCCCCCCCCACCAATATATGGATAAAATTTTAAAAAGATGTTTTCTGTACTCTGTCCCTTTGTTTCTTCTGGTTGTATTTTTCTTCTGTATTTGGCTAACATTAAGCCTGTCTATTTCTGCAAAACACATAAGTTCTGTTTTGAGCAGAATCTTAGTGGTTTTTAAATTTCTTCTGTAACTGGAAATAAACATTATTAACACTATAGTAAATTTCAGTTTAAGGCTTAATGGAGTGGAGTAGGCAGGAATTGGAAATAGCTAGATCTCAATGATTGTGTGCAAGAAGTTTAACAAATCAAAACTTGCTTCGAAAAGAAGTAGTATGTGACCTTAAACTAAAGCTTGCTCTGGAGCTCTTTTCATACCTGATACTAATACAGCTCTTTGTATGAATTGGTAATGTGCTTTCCACACTAGGGATTCTTAATAGCTTCTAATACATCATATTTTATGGCACAGTTCTATCATACTTAAATAAACTGCTAATGGTGTGTGAAATGCTGAAATAAATATTAATTTCAGCCCTGTGTTGTCAAATATTTTTAACACTTTGAATGTCATCAGCATTTTGATAGCTCATTTTTTAATTTTAATGCTTTCATATAAAGAAAATTCATGATAATGTTGTTTGAAACAGGTCATCAATCTTCAGTAGTCAGGCACTGACTAGTGCAATGTGAAAGTGACCCTTGTTCTGTAACTTGTTAAACTGAGTTTTGGCATGTTTGAATTGAAACTCTGTATCTACCATGTTACAAAAGAAAGGAAGATCAAAGGCAGAATAGACAGCCTTCCTCTTTTGTTGTCTTTCAGTGAATACCTATTGTGGAAAGGAGCTATTGTGTTATAATCAGTTCACTTTGTTTTTTGTTGGAGCTGGAGGATTTGGTGGAAAGCGAACATCTGAAAAAGCCAAGGTAAATTCAAGCTTATTGATATTAAAAAAAACCAACAACTTAATATTGCAAGAAAAACATATGCTATATCAACCAGAAATGGTAAATTAGCATTTGAGCAGTGTAGCAGTGCAAGCTCAAATTCAATCTAAATAGTTCTGTTCATTGAAGAGTCTGAGGGGAATGGTACTGTTCAGGGCCTGGAAAATCAGTGGTTCTCACAACTAGGAAAGAAAGTGAATTGCTGAACATGCTACTGATTAGATATTCATACATTTAAACATTTGAAATTACAGATATTAAATGTCCTGTTGGCATACAGAATGAGAGACTGTCTGGCAAATGTTAAGAATCTAAATTAAGTTGGATCGCTTTAGCTCTGAATAAACCAAAAAGCAAAAGAGACTTTGAAAACTGGTATTTTGGTATCTTGTACCACACTACATCTGGTAAAAGCTGTCTGCTTCTCAATAAGTATCTAATCCTTTCTATAATGTGTTAATAACAAGTCTTATGTGAAGACTCGGTTGCTTCACAGGAAGTAAGGACATGATTTAATGTCTACTGAGGGATCTGAAATAACTAGCAGTCATCTGTGGACTTGGAATTAGAAAATAATATCAGAAATTAATTAAAATATATATTTGGAAAGAATGTTGTGGACAGAAAGCTCCTCTGCAGGATTTGTATTTAATCTTGTAGAAGAAGGACTTTTGAAGTAGACCATCTAGCAGACTGTAACCTGAAGTAGCTGAATTTGACCCAATTAATTTCATAAAAGTAGTAAAAGCTACTTCAGGTTAGACTCTGAGCTGTGCTGAAGTCCTTAAACTCCTGCTGCTGTAGGTCAGGTTGCAGAGGCTATCAGTTGAACTGTCCAATTTGGCAAGAGTCATATTGACTTTAGGTTTTAGGAAGCCCAGATGTAAGCTTTGCAAGCAAAAGAAACTGCCTGTTTTTTGTTTAATTGCTCCCAATCAAGATCTCCATAAATGAGCTATAAATTTCTTGTTAGAAACTAGCTGAAAAAGGTTTTATTTTCACAGTCTACTTTTGATCTTCATGATCTTCAAGAGACCTCTTGGATCAGAACAAGAACAAAGAAATTGCTTTTATTTATAGGTCTTGGTGTTTTCAAGAACCTTCTGGGAGCTTTACCTCTCTTATGCATAGCTGTAAGAGCAGAGTTTTTGGCTGCTATTGTTTAAGCATGGGCAGGGAGGGATGGCAGGAAGAAGGATGAGATCGTAGAGACGTTGTCTAGGGGCCTTCTCCTGGGCTGCTGCATTGTGCCAACTAGGCTCATGACAGAGTCTGTTTTTCTGGCTTAAACCCATCTCAACTTTCCTGTCATGACTGCATTTCCACTTTCGCTTCAAGGCTCACAGCCCCAGTTGGGAATACATGATCTGTGTTTCCTCAGTTTAGCATTGCAGTGTATTCTGCTGCTCCAGCTCAGAACATTTTATTTCTCGTGTGTGTGTGTGTGTGTGGCGGGGGGGGGTACTGCTGTTATTCATACTGAAAAATAAACTGATACCTAGTGATAATTCTGGGTGTACATATATGGAGGGTATGTTAATATTTAATGTTGATAAGTAAAATGCTTTTCATGTGTTAAACATATAGTCACATTTATTAGCACAGTATTATTATTAAAAGATGTTTGCTCTAGTAAAAAGCTTAGTTTGTTTGCTGAGGCGTGCTCTGATAAATGGTGTTAGGTTTGAGCTTGCAATTTCTGGAAGAACCTCTAGGTGTAGCTCTTTATAAATCTAAGAGTGTGTGAGTTTGGAAAGCATGAGGAGAAAAAGCTCAAAATAACAATTTTGTTCTTATTTCCCCTGGAGTGGAACTCCTGCATCTTGGGAGAGGGTTAGCAGGTGACAAACAATGTCACAATGCATAGTGTGTATGCCCAAATGCATGAAGTAGCTCTTCAGCTACTTCATATAAACATAGTATTTAAAGAGAGAATGGTAATAAGGGCAGGGCCAGCTATGACAGAACGTTGTTCTAGACTAGAGCCTTGAGGCACTACTGTAACAAATAGTCAGCTGGACCTAGTATTATAAGCTCAATATTTTCAGTTATTTATAATAACAGATTTATAAATTTGTAAGCTATTTTCTACTTAAATATGTACCAGTTATATGAAAGCTTTCCCATATGTAACTTTACAGGTCGAATCTTGAGATGCATGCTGCTTCAAAGGGAAATGGGAGAAGCTTCTGTCCAGTATAATAAATTCACAGAATATTTTTGTGGATGGAATATAATGTTCTGTGTGACAGAACCCTTAATTCTTCTGTAATCAGCTTTATAATAGCGCATGTAAAAATAGTGGTTGAATGAAATGTTGTTAATCTTTAATGATGGCATCAGAGAGTCCAGTGTGGTGCCTTTGGACTTTTTTGTGAAATATCGTACTTATGGCAACCATAATGTCTTCACTCTGTTTTGGTGAATAATGAGAATGCTATATAAATTACTTTATTGTACATTTTAATATGTAAAGAATGCATGTTTCAAGCAACAGTACCTCTTGCGAAAGAAGAAAACATAAAATATGCAATCTAGTTAAGATAAGGCAGGGATAGCAAAGTCAGCAGCCTTTCTGCAGCAAGAAGTCAGTTCCAAACCATAGATTTTCCTACTTTGTCTTCACAGACCTTCCCAAATAAAAAAAAAAAATCCTTCATGTCCCTCTCTGCCAAAAGCAATCCCTAACTGAGCAGGCATATTTTGCAGTGCATCTTTTTGTCATTTTACAGATTCACTACATCTGCGAACCAAGGTGAACATATTTCCAAGTTAAGGTCTATCATGAGCAACACCTTTTGTAAATTATGTTTCTCCTTGGAGTTGGATGCCCTCTGACGAAGGGGTTTCCTTAATTTATTCATAAGTTTATTAGTTTCAATCTCTTTATGGCTCAGGCTGAGTTTCTTTTAAACTGATTGGAAATCCATAGGGAAGCCATTTGTGTTTTGAAAGCCTTTTAGGCGGTGGTTATGTTATCAAGCCTGCTAAGCTATGTTACTGCTAACTGTGCAGCCTCCGCGTGAGTTAATGCATAGGGCCCTTGTTGTACTCCAAAGCGACAAAGGCGGCAGGAGTGATGTTATTAAGCCTCCCAGCCAAGTGGTATATTTGCTGTGCTGTAATAAATAGAAGAGAGCTTCTACTGGTTTTAGATGTGAAACTATTCAGCCCTCGATTTCTGTTGATTTCTCTTTTATTCCAGGAAAAGCTTACGCAAACTGCCATTAAGTAGGTTCCTTAGTCAAGTTGCTTCTTCTCATTTTAGTTTAAGCTAGTTTCTCTTTCTTTGTTTTGTGTTTTTTTTTGGGGGGGGGGCAGGGAAACTCCATGAAGAGTGGGAAAAAAATTCAGCTATTTTAATAGTTTAAATTGGTTATAGTATTTTGTCTCTGTGCTTATCTAAGATGTTCTCTGGCAGTCTGTTGGTGAAGTTTACAGGCTTCGAAACCAAACAACAAAGCTGAAGATTGCATGAGAAATGGCTTTTTTATAATGCCATAGGGCTTAAAATACAGCTTGTAATTACAAAGACAAAAAAGAAAAAAAAATCAAAGGGAAAAAAGAAAAAAGAGCTGGAAGCTATTACAAGCCCAAAAGTGATGTAGTTCAAAAGTGAGGTAGTAAATTTTTTTATTCCATTGAGCTTTTTAAAGCGTTATTTTAAAAGCTTCATTTTCACTTCTGTGTAACATTGGTTTATATAAGCTGAAATTGGCACTAGATGGAAAGCTTTGGTTTTACAGGAGAACTAATTTTTGGAGGTGAATAATTCTTTTTAGGATAACTTGAAAGAAATTGTTCAGCTAGGTCTTGTAACTGTTAGGCTGATCTGATGCCTCAGGATCACCATCTTCTATAGAGATGAACTTGAGAAGAGACTTTTTTTGGCATGCAGATTTTTTTTCCTATTTGTCCTTAAATATAAAAAGCGGGGAGGGAAACCCAAACAGCCTTGGAAATACTTCTTCTCTTAATAAATACCTTACAATGGTTCTAGCATGGGTACAGATAAGAGATTTTTGCAGTGAAATATTGATATTACTTCTTTTGCTTTTAGGTAACAGTGAATCCACCCAGGAGACCCCCTGATGCTGTACTTTCTGATGTCACAACAGCTGATCAGGTAAGGTTTTGTGTGCTTAAGGTGTGAACAGTTTTGTTTGACTTGGAGAAAGGAATATGATGTTCACTAATAGTTCAAATTTTCTGTTGTACTAAAATGAAATTAGAATTTGTGCTAGGTTAAGTTATGATAGTGTGTATTCAAAGTACTATCTAAGATAATTCTCTTTATAAGGCTGATACAATTTTATTGTACTTTAATTATAAAATACTACATAGTATAGAGGAAAAGAAATAATGAACGTTTCATATTCTATTGTAGTGAGAAAAAAGGTTCAAAACTTACAAAATTTACAGAGTGTAACAACGGATGGTGCAAGCAAAGAGTACTTAAAATAGTGACTTAAAATAGTCATGAGTGGTTGAAGTTTCACTGTTATGAAAAAGCTAAATTTCTGATTGCGTATACAGGAGGTTAAAGAAGCAAGTAGACAGGAAAACATGAAAAACTGGTAGATGTCTGTCCATATACATTTCCTTCTGCCCATAGTCCTAGCTGCTTCACAGGCAGCTACTTCCTGAAAACAAAAAACTGAGTAAATAAATGTCTTACTCTTCTGAGGGTCAGCAAATGCAGATGTCAGACAAACAAGAAAGGAAAATCAGGAGCTACCAGTATTAAGACACCAAACAGTATTTTCAAGGGAACATGGTCATGTTGAGGTGGCAGTAGCTTTGGGGCATGCTATTAAATTTGAGAGCATCAGCTGAGTGGTGGTAACTGATGTCTGCTTAGCCTCTGATTATATAGAGAGTAATTCAATTTAGTCTCATCTTGTTTCACCATATGGGATTTCCGTGCCCCTGTTCTGCAAGCTGAGAGAATGCAGAAGGACAGTTACTCTCAGCAAGTTACCATGCCAGCTGATTCACGTGCCTGGGGTCCAAGTTAGCCCCACCAATTAAAACCAGATAAGAGATTTCAGCTCAGCATTTCTATCACTGATGTACTTGCTGCATCCTAAAATTCACGGCCTAGATAAAGGTGACACGGATGTCTCACTCTTCTGAATAGTCTTCATCAAAGCGAGCAAGCTGACCGACAAATGGGGAACAGTGAGAGAGTGCCCTGTTCTTGAGAGGTGGTTAAATACAGTGGAATATGTTTTCTTGCAGCTGGCACTTTAACCAGGATAGTCTTTTATTCCTTGGGAAATAAGGGCTGGTGGGGAAAAGAAATTATTAGATGAAATGCAGCTGCCTTAATAGCCTGGTAGTTAAAACACTTGTTTTGAATATTGGAGCCCTAGTTCAAATTCTTGTTTGTGTGGTTGTATCAGACTTGATCCAGTTCCATCAACTTGCAGATGACTTCTATGCACCCCTTGTTCGTAGAGTAATCTTAATTTCTGTGCCTCAAACTCTCATGTTTAGATTTTTTACTGTGTATCCGATGTTAAGTTCGTCAGATAAAAGAAGATGGTAATGACCGTATAATACAGAGGTTAGGAGACTTTGCTACTGCAAAGTAAGTGGCTTCTGGTTTTATTCACTTAAGTGGAATGGTTTCAAGAGAGAATGAGAGCCTTCAGCATACATTATAGCAAAATCTTTGTAATATTAAGCCAGTTGTTGGGTATCTTCAGTTCAAACTGCTATTCAAAATTAGGGGAAGGACTTGAGCCTGGATTTCTCATGGTTCAGGTTAGAGTTACAATGACTTGATTTTTGGAAATAAAGGAAGTGGCACAGAGTAGCCACCAAACAGTGTTATTTTATGATTTGCTCTGACAGGTAGGTGTACTAGGAGAATTCCTCTCCAATTAGATCTTGCAGGAATCTCAGGCAGGGAACTTTGAGAATCTCAGGCAGGCTTATCTGCCAAATTGTTCGGTAGCATCTGTGCTTAAGTGACGATGCCTGTATATTGAGGGAGAATGTGTATGATTTGAACTCTTCTGGAAGAAATACAGACTTTTTCCATGTGAAGGACAGCTTGGGGAGGTGTCATGAAGATTTTACATTTTGGTGTCTGGAATGACACATAACTGCCTAAGGTTTTTTGGAAATGGAAGCTGGCATGCAAATCGCATAGGTGTTTATGATTTTTCTTTTTTCTAACTGTTTAAATGCAGAAAGGTATTGGCTGAAATGACTATTGGTGCTCAGTCATCACAGTCAATTTCTAGGTTGTATTTGAATTAGCCACTGAATTCATCTTAATTTCCAGTAATTCTTGTGACATTCAGCAGTCATTTTTTGTGCTATTGCAATTACACTGCTAAACTGATCTTTTTAGTTAGGGTTGTTTCCCCTTAACTTTCTTCTAGTATGTTCATGTAGTAAAATTCCTCATAACCAGACTATCATGCATCTTTTAAAAAAAAAAAGTTTTCAGTGATGACTCCTACCTTTCAGTGAAGACAACAGACTCTGATTATACTGGATTTTATCTTCAGTCCAATGGTAACTACATGCTGCCACTGTGCTGAGACACCTCCCTAGGTTCACCAGACCGAGCACATTGCACTTGTACTTGCACTACATGGAAAGCTCAAAGATACTAAAAACACCGATTTTAGAGGAGGAATGTGATTTGCATGTATACAGATGGAGAGAAGTGCTGTTTAGTGAAGAGGAGACTGGGAACAGACAGGAGACAGGGCTAGTAGCCCAGTCACTTTTCTTTTTTCTTTTTCTTTCTTTTTTCTCTCCTTTTTTCTTTTTTCTTTTTTTTTTTTCTTTTAACACCCTTCTCTGTGTTAACAGAATAGAGGCTACAGCACCCTTCAGTTCCCTGAAACATGATTGGCTTTCTGCATGTCAGCCTCCGTTGACAGAACAAACTGATTCTTATGGTTAGGGGTACCAAAGACTAACAACAGGTAGTGTAATAAATGTTGATTGCTTTCAGATCTGTTCCCATTCCTAGGAAGTTACTTAAGCTCCAACCAGTGCTTATGAATGAGTGCCAATAGCATACTATAAGCTGCTTATAGGTGAAAGATGGTTAAGGAAAATCTACCAGATGTACCTGGCCTTCTAAAAGGTTTTAAATTGCATCCTGCCAAATAAGGGCATAAAAACACTTCCTCTGTGATGCTCATGATTTTTCCACAAAGAACTAGGTGACTTTTTCCATGTCACAGTGTTATGTAGAAATACCACGTGCTGTGGCATTTTCCTGGCCTGTTCTCTCTCTGTAACCTGAGCCATTCTTTACTAGATTTACTGTCATAAATCTTTTGGATAGAACAGACCTTTTGACAGAAGATCAAGAAGTCTAGAAAATGTTTGACTGTTAGCTGTTTAGCAAGAAATAAATCATTCAATTTCAGCCCTGTAGGGAATGTTTAATGTAGCTACAGAGCTTTGGTATCACCAAGTTACTCTTATCCTGCTGGCTCTCAAAGCAGTGCCTTAAATGAATGAATGAAAAGAGATTCCTCTAAATGGTTCCTCATGCAATTAGGATACACAGTTAATGACCTGTGTCTCTGGAGAATTCTCTCTTCACCCTTTTCCCAAATGAGTTTGATTTTTTGAGAATTAATTTTTTGGTGACAAAAACAAAACAAGCTGCAGTGAGTATTAAAACTGGAAGACAGCTAAGGGTTGCTTTTTGAATAAGGAAATAATTGTAGGGTCATGGATTTTGGGGAGGCTTTCTGTGTTGTTTATAAAAACAATATTTGCCATATTGTTGCAGCATGATCTGGTTTTTCTTAGGAGGCTGATGGAAAAAAATGAGCTGTTCTGTAACTTCAGATAGCAAAATTAATATTCAGGATACATAGCCTTGGAACGGTAAATAGAGAGTAAAACAGGGATGGAACAGACAGTATAATAGTAGCCAGTAAAATACAGAATTTTTCAGGAAGCCACTTCAATTTGAATATTCTGTGTTTCTTCCCTCTTTCTCTTCTGAAAACTACTGGTGCTGTTTGCCTAAATGAAAAACTGAAGCTATAAGAAGTGGAGTTTGCAGTACTATTGCATTTTTGTTAATGTCAACTCATTTCATGTCAAAAGTTTTAACAGATATGGTACTAACTGAAAAACAATATCATGTATTTAGACTAAAACATGCTCCCACTTGTCCGTATTCTGATTCTGAATATTCTTTGGGATTCACATTGATAGACAGGGAGAAATATGCATAATGACGAAGTAGAAAAGACCATTTAGTTCAATTTTGAAAAATGCAATTTCTCAGTCTGGCATTGAGTCTCCTTTGGGACCAGTTGTGTACGTGCAACTGAGCAGTAGAGCAGCGCTCTATAGGGCTCTGCAAAGCAGTGTGATGTCAGCTCTCACCTGTGAATTTCTCCCAGAGCTATTTTTCCATGCAGCTTGGGGTATCTCTGCCACATGTTGCCTTTTGTATGGTTTGCAGGGTCAGGAAAATTGGCTATCCTTGCTTTCAAGAATGTTTTAAATTCCTTCTGAGAGCTGATGAAACTCAGGGGACCGATACTGGTCCGCTGGAAGGAAAAGCTTTTTGATACTGTGTCAGTTTTAAGGTGCTTTTCAAAAATTTGGAAGTATTGCGGAGTCTCTAAAAAGATAAAAATTTCAAATAAAGCTTGCTCTGTGTGTAGTCTTAATGCCCTGTGTATGTAATGCCTTATAATACAGTTTTCAGTTATACAGTCGTAATGGTGTATTTGTTCTCAGTCCTTGCAGAACTCCTTCCGCAGGCAAAGAGGCGGCTCTGGGCATAAACCAAAACAGAGTAGGAAATCTGTTTTCCTGTGTTGCTTCATGCAGCAGGTTGCATTGTGAGAAGGAGTAATGAGAGGAACATGATCTCAGGGTTAGGGACTGGTTGGAAATGCAGCTTTTGGACAATGGATTTGCTTTCTTTTTTTCCAAAGAATTTCTGTGCTCTGTGGGTGGTTGTTTAATTAGATAACCCAGAGTACTAGGATATGGGTACTTCTTATTTGGTGGCTGATGAGAAGATTGAATTTGATACCTAGGAATATGACTAAGAAGAGTGAACACTGCAGGCTGAAATTGAAATTAATAGAAACTCTGAACTTCTAGTGTGTTGTGCTTTTAAAATATGATGTGCTTTGAAACATCAGGCCTTCAAATGTTAAACTGGAGAGCCAGAATTGGTTTGTACTGCTGACAGTTATGACCCTTTTTGCTATCATGTAGTTCCAATCTATAAAGTGAGGATGTTTATATAGGTATGGGACATTTTAATTCTATAGGAAATGTTTTAAGGAGTGGCATATAGCATCTAATGGTGCTTTTTGAGAAGGTGATACAGCGAGCATTATAGAAAAGCCCACTTAGGAAATATAGTTATTCCTTATTTATTCTGAGATTTTAAAGAGATTCAGTAAATCCACACGTACACTAATCTGATAGGATTTAAAATATACAAGACATTTACAGGTATGGATCAAACATTGACTGATAGGATATGAAGAAACTGCTGCTTTTTATGGGTTTTTATGAAGTATGGTTGCTTGCTGTTTTCTCTGAAGGAGAAGAAAGAACTGGCACCTGCCAGGTTTCAAGCAGTGTCCTCAGTGCCCTGTGATTAGACCGCAGGAGTCTCCTTTCATTTCTGAGTCATTCCGAGTCTGCTGTCCTCTCGCTCATGCTGCTGTCCTCTAGCTACTTGGTCTTAGTTTTTCAGTGTCTCAAGTTCTGCTAAAACTGAAGTTCTTAACCTTGCTGGAAACAATTGTGCAAAGACTCCTGTGTGCAAAACTAGTTTGTTATGAAAGAGTAGATTTTGAAATAAAGCATTTTTAAAAAGATATCTTCGAAAGGAAAAAGTGTCTGGGAAACATGTAAAGGCCTAATGTGTTATTAAATTAAAACCTTCTGTAAAAATGTTTCTGCCTGTCATCATCACTGTTGTCAAACAGATTTGATATCTGTAAGACAACTATCTTATTTTCAGTACCAATGTGTGCTTTATTCTGAAGAGAAATGATAAGACCTTTATAAGCTTTTTATGTATTTGGGATTGTGGATGCTCCCCTGTAGAAAGTCATCTTTTATTCTAAACATTTTAAGCATATGTGAATGTTTGTGTGTGTTTTTAGAGAATGTGTCTGTAGGTAGAATAAGTAGTTATTTACATTATATTTAAAAAATATGTTGGTTACTTCCAACTGGTGTTTGTTTCCTTGGAGAGCTCTTTGACTTATTTTAAATAGATAGGAAGAAAAAAATTACAGGAAGGCCAATGTTTTGAGGTGATGGTGTTTTCTGAATGTGATATAGTCGTGTGAGAGAAAAGATCATGAAAGCGTGTGCACATAGGAGAAAAAATAATTACAGAACAAATATTTTCTATGTCCTGCTCTGTAAAGAATGTGGTACAGCATTGCCTAAAAACATGTAAGTTTATATTAACTTCAGAGGACAGCACAAGAGAGCCTCCTGAAAGCCTCAGGTGATTCCTGCTGTCTGTAGCATGAATAATTTGTTTCAGGATGGAGAGAATGAAATGCTGCTGTTGGCTCACAGATCTGAAGAGCATGCCAGAAAAAATGGTGCATAAAAACAAAAGATGACAACAAACAAAGAAATGTGAAACCCTTGCAAAGATGTGATAATGCTTCTTAATTTGCCTAGAGGTTTCAGTATGCAGAGACTGTACTGTAGTATCCCTGAACTAATGTGTAGTGAGTGAGCACCTAATAATAGTAATTACTTAGAAAGTTTGTTGCATTTTATGATGCCCATTTCAAGATTTGCTTGAATTTTTCCATGTTTATCCCTGCTGGGCATATCAGAATGTAATTTTCTAATCTTGGTAATTTAAAAAGGGTTGTACTAGATTTTTGTGTGGTAAGGGGGAAAAGAAGAAAAGGTACTGGGCTATTAGTTATTTCCTATAAATGAGATGCTTTTCATTGCTAAGAATTTGTTTCCTCCCCTTATCTATGTGCTGTTATTAAAGGATATATAAATATTTATTGCATTTGTAGTGAAGTTCCACAACCCAAAGTGGCTTGTTCTTTTTGATTAACAGAGGCACTACTAAAGAAAAGACTTTTTGTACGTCTGCCATGATGCTGAAAAATGACTGATGTTCTGTGTAACACCTTGTATTTAGATGAGGTTTCTGTGCCAACAACCATTTAAGTTGATTTTAAATTTGAAAGATGTATGGTAAGGATAAATGGTAAAGACATGAGTAATGAGGTGTGGGGAAGGAGAAAAGATGCAGAGCTGTTCTGTGCCTGTTTTTACCTGCATATGTGAAGGTGTTTCAATAAAACATTTCTGACGGTTCTTCCTGAATGAGTCAAAGATATTAGGGAATAAGATAGTGTTTTGATAGTCCAGGCCACAAAGAACATTGAATTGCAAACCTAATATAGTCTAGATAACTGTACACTGATACTTCATAGTCTTCTTAAAAAATAGTCATGTATGAACCAGATTTTCACAAAATATATTTAGAAATTATCATGACCAACTTGCACTGTTTTGTTTGTTTTCCACATATACATACTTCAGTGAGAAAGATTTATCTGAGGGTTATCTGAAGGATCAAGTAAACAAACCCTTATCTTCCTGTGTGTTAATTTCAGCTGCTCTTTCCCAGTATTTATCCTCACAAGAGATAATTAAGAAAAGTTTTATGGCAAATGGGGACCTCTGACATTCAAAGTGTAGCTGCTTAATTTTAAGTATAGTGAATTACTGAAGTACTGTAGTAAATTTGAGCCCTTGAAGCATCAGCACTGGCAGCTGAACTGGAAACATTCATTGTTCTTGGTGTAAATCTGAGCTCTTGGAAATGTGTGGTTGAGATTAGTAGTTGTTTTTTCCTCACGAGATTGCTTGACTGCCTGCTGCTGCTTAAAAAAAGCTGTTCAGTAAAGTATTTATACATATATACACACACAGATACTTGGAAAGATAAGCTCTTGGGCAAAGCTTTCTCCCCAGTTAGAAGGGAAAATATATGGATAGCTGGCTTCCGTTTTTGATAGCTTTACCCCTGACCTTTATTGTAGTCTGCAGGTAAGATAGAAAAATTGGCGCAGACGGGTTGAATATCGCCTTCCTTTTGTGGTCTGGCAGAACTCCTAAATTGTTAGGAAATGAAACTTGACAGTTTGTGTTATTAATTGGAGAACAATCTAACCATATTATGACTGACTTCAGTCTAATGCCCCGTGTCAATTGACTCTTGTCATCCTCCAAGGATGTATCACTTCTTTTAATGCTATCAAGACTTCAGGAGATGTTGTCATTGTAGGAGTGTAGAAAGTAGAGCCAAGAAGGCTTTAAAACAATTCTGTTCTTATATGGAATGCAGTTTATATAATGAAGTCATGCCAAAGACCATGGTCAATGAAAAGAGTGTTGGCACACCTAACTTGGCTGCATTAAATCTGAAATAACCTGTTGTGTTTTTTCCAGTTCTGCCTATGCATTTTCTAGCTATAACCAGTGCCACATGGATAGTTGACAATACAGAAAAGCAAGCATCTTCTCTCATATCCATGCTTCAGATTTTTAGTTAAATAGATTGATCACATTTAATTCTCTGAACCTAATTAGTTCCTAAATCCTACATCTATTTTGTTAATGAAGCACAAAGATTTTTGGCTATAGTCATTTAAAAAAGTGTCTTGTAGAAGTATTGTCTTCCAAATAGTACTTAATATCACCCCAAGTAAATGGCTAGTTCTTATTACAGCATTTGTAAGCAACAAATGCATAGCTAGGTTTAAGTTGAGATTTGGGCTTAAAGCAGATTTGTCGTTTTTCTTCTCATACATAAATAGAATTTTCCAGCACTACAATTAATTAGTTTGAATTAAAATTAATTGCAACAGATCCTTTGTGAAAATAACCTCCTGACAACTTTTTTAAAAACTTCAAATTAATATGAGTATGAAAGTGAGACCTTAGAATTCTAATTCAGTTAAAAAATCAATTATTTTCTTTAGGTCATGTCTGGGAAACTTTCTTTCAGTTATCGGGAGGTGATTTGCTATTAGATTTCACTCTTGAAAGGAAGAACTTCAGTAATGAAGGGTGATATTCTACTTTGGAGAATCCTGTCAAGAACAACTCTCTTTAAAATGTCAGCTTTTATTTTTATTTTTTATTTTTAATGGAACTAAGGTCACAAGACTTTCCCTACTTAAACACTCTTTCATAGTGTTGTAACTTTGATATTGACGGCATTAAGGCCATAGGCAGCTCTTAGCAAAGATGTTAGTGGCACATCAGGTCTGCTCATCTCTAGCTTTTGACAGCGAAGACACAATTTTAACTAGTTTTCAGGGAACAAGAATGAGGACAAGTAAAGACTCAGCAAATCAGAAGAGCAGTGTGTGCGTGTCCTTCTCTGAACCCCAGGTGCTGTGGCTTTTTCGTATGGGGAGTGGGTTGCCACTCTTTCTGTTCCCTGTTCTTTCTCCTCTGTATTTGCATGGAAACTGAGATGAGACACAGGGATCCATGAAGGGAGCAGGTGCTCTCCACTGATGCTGATAACTGTTAGCCCTTTCCAGCTGTCTCCTTCCACTCTTGATTTCACTCCAGCTACCTTAGACGTGGCATAGTAGAGTGTAAATATCTATATTTGCCCTGTTATCTCAGTATTACTTTCTACTGGCCCCTCAACCAGCACTAGGAGCTTCACCATGCAGTCCTTGGGTGCCCACTGTAGTGGCCTGTGTGACATGGACCATTTGGCTTGCTCTTTTGGACTTGATTTGGCTTGTAGGTTGCTAGTTGACAACTCGTGTGACTGGAGAATGCTGCCTTCATGAGATCTTGACTTTATTTTTCTTGCTGGATGAAATATCTTAGCTATTTCTAATTCTTGGTGAGGCTGTAAGATCAGTTTCAGAGAATCTATTCCTCCAGCAAGGGACCTTACCCTCTTCTTTGTCCCTTTTGGGAGATTAAACTCTATAAAAGTTCTCTGCTCTGTTCTTCAAACTCATCTGAACTGTAATCTTACATTAGTATGAATTTTGTAATCTTTACTATTTTCTGAAAGTTTGTAGGATCAATTAGAAGATAAAACAAATTAATAAATAGGCCTTTTGAGCAAAGGTAGAAGCACAATTACAAATTTCAGATCCAGTCATACCAATACACCTTTGTTTGCGAAAGGAGATGTCCTTCAACAGGAGTAAACAAGTCAAACAGCCGTGGAGGAATGTAGTCGTTTCCTTAGTAGTTGGCTTTCCAAAATTTGCGTGTTTAAGCTCTGGTACAGTGTAGAGTTTTCTCCGTGTGTGTGTGTATGTATGTGTGTGTGCCTGACTTGCAGACACAAAAGCAGTGTCAAACCCTTCTACGTTCCCCCATAACTGAGAGTCAAACAGTTGGTGTTTCAAGGAAGTCTGTCAGGCCAAATAAATGAGAATTACAGCTCATTGTGGAAGCTGCATATACTTGAAGAAATATACCTGAGTATTAACAGACTAAAAATAAAATAAATGGATTATGAGTTAAAATGGTAATACGAAGTCAGAATCTCTTAGTTGCGGTATCCTTTACTTCAGATTTGGATAGAAAAAACAATGTTAGACATATAAAAAATATATTTCTTTTAGGGAATCTTCCTGATTTCCCCCCTCCCCCCCAGTTGTCTATTAGCTTGTTGCCTTGAAATAGAATTTAGTGCTGTTTTCCTTTGTTGCAGCTTATCCTCATTTGCATAAGCATGTACCATATTTTAAGATCTCAACCCAAAATGCTGGGAGGATGTATTTAGGGATAAGGGGTTCCAGTGGCCAGTATTACCCTGTATTAAAAGAAAGTCTATTTTCAGTGTAAAAACTCTGGCTTTTTAATTAAAGTCATGTTCAATTTGTATATGTCATCATACAACTACACTAGTAAAGGGTTCAATAACTTAGTTTTAACCTAATATACTGATTATCTGTGTGGTGTGTAATTGGAAGGTTGCATTAGAGGAAACGTCCTTCCATCACAATCTGTTGACCATGCAATAAGTTTTTAGCCTAGAAAGATGGACAGAATGTTGACCTGTCGTGCTGCTTGTACCATGGACTGCCAGCCACTTTACATATATGGCAAATTTAAGATCTGATAGTAGAAATGCTAAAGCCAAACACAGACATGAAAAAGGCATAGCCACATTTTTCATCAGTTCTCAGATTTAGTCACTTTCTCAGTATATGCAATACACTAAATTTGTATTTATCTTATTTTTCCTCATGGTAAGTGTTCTGTTTCGCTACTAAAAAGTGGTCTAGAAAACTTGACTGTCCCTTGGTGTGTGTTTGAGTGTTTTTCTTTTTTGTTTGCTTGGTATTGGACTGCTACTCACGAAGCCCCTAAGAGCAGCAATTAATCAATCATGTTCCTCTTAAAAGGGGAGGATGTGGATATTTCTGGTCTCTCTAACATAAATCTTATGTTGAAAAAGCAAAGTGTTTTTAAAAAAAGCAAAGGTTTCATTTATAAATTTTTCTGGTAAAATGTGAATGAATCTGTCATGGGAGAAGATTCTTTTCAAAATTACACTTCAAGCAAAAGAATCTACTGAAGAGTTCTAGGAAATAAATTATTTTACAACTGCTTGACCTTACTAGCAGAGTAAGTTGCCTTTTCCTCCCACTAAGCAGTTGTATTATTTTGTCATGTACCAAGACCAGATGCGGTTCTTTCCTGGATCTTTGACAGTTTGTCTACGAAATAACATTTAATTTCTATTTTACCTGGTTTATTGTAGAACATGTTATCTAAGAACTTGTAAAATAGATAGTGATGATTTCCTCAAGTTATCATAAGTCTTGAGTGACTTCTGATGGTTTCTATGAAGCCCAGGCAAACTCCCATTTTTCTTTCCCTTTTTCTGCAGGCTATATTATATCGGCTGAGTGGGGACTGGAATCCTTTACATGTTGATCCAAGTTTTGCTGCTCTTGGAGGTGAGCTGAGAGATGCCCTTGTACTAATATTTGGATGAAGAATGATGTAAATGTATTTTCAATTTTTCACTTTGTTTGTAAGTCTCTAACAAGGTGGGAAAAACAATACTCTTTTATAGCCGTTCTTAGAGTGACCATCAGAGGTCTTCTAATTCAAAGTTCTGTGTGATGCTTTGAAGCATTGCTTCCTGTAGCTAGGAATACTTGGAACGATGCTTGGACTCTACCTATGGTGGAAACGTGTCTGCAACCCTATTTTCCTGTTAGGGCTTATTCTTTGCCACCTTCCCATCTGAACAACCTCTATTTTCATAAGAGAAAATAATGTAATTGACCATCTAAAGCCATCAGAGGGAATTCCATAAACTCTTTAGTAAATCATTCTTTCTGTCTGAATAACTTGGAAGTTATGGTGGACTCACTGGAATTTTTTATGCCTCTGTGTAGTCTTCTCACAATAAATTACAGGAGGGCGAAAAGAGGGGAGAGAGGGAGTCTGATAGAATTTATTTCTCAAAAAAAAATTGTTGAGGTGCAACTGTTGCTAGTGCAGTTGGTTGGTAATTTATATCATGCTACATGCCAAAGTGACAGACTGCAGGCTACATTAACTGATTCTTACACAGATGAAATTACAGAATAATGATCTGTTTTCATAAACGTTTATTTTAAGGATGTTTTTAGGATTTCTGTTCAGGCTTTGCTAATCATATAGTGTGATCACTGAAGGGCAGATTGTAATTTTATTAAGAAATTTTTCTGAATGTGTGCTATCATTGTAAACCTTATATAAAAATACTGCTCTATATTTATAATTATATCAAATTTTACTTTTGCAATTTTCCAGTGATTTTTTTTTAATATACAAGTGTCATCATATGATATTCTTACCAAGGTAATAGAGCAGACCTATACTCTTTTATGCAAATAGTGCTTAAAGTAATTTCACAAATGTTGATCTCCTTTCTTAAATGCATACTAATTCTTTAGTTAACTCTGTTTTGTGTAATTCTACATAAATTGGTGTTAGTAATTACAATGAAATATGGTTTATAAAGACATCTCCCCAGTTTACTAAGCAGTTCTGCTCATTTTGTTTAGATGATGGTTTTAGATAAACATTTAGAGGGAATCACCCAATTACTCTTGAAAAAGCTGGAGGAGAAAAATATGTTTATAACTTGAGACATCAGTGTTTAAAATAATGATGATAATCCTATAAAATCCTTACAAAAGTAGAGGAGCAGTGGTTTTTTACACGCTCGTGTTATGAGAGCACTGGCACTTACACACAGTGGAAAAACAAAATTAACTCTGTAGGTGAGGTCCTCTCTTAATCTGTCTGAACAGAAAGCCCCTGTGCTGGATTTTGGAACCGTGTCAGTGTCCTACTCAAATGTCTATATTAAGTACAGGTTTAAATGATCAAGAAAATTACCGCAGAGATCTTCAACAAGTTTTTTTCCAATGATAGAAAAACTTTCTTTGGACATATTCAAATCCAATTCTTGTCTTCAAGCTCTGTAAATGTTTTAAATGACTGTGTGCACCAGAGCAAACATGTACCTTAATGCATTCAGGTCATTCCAAGATTATTGTTCTGTAGATAATGTTTATGAGGAAACATTATACAAAAATATCAGTGTTTATTCCTGTGTCTTTATTCCTATAGCAGGCATTCCCAAGGTACTAAAAAGTGAAAACTTTATTTATTTTGTTTCCATTTTAGTCTAGAGAAAAGGTAACTTGATTACCATATGGATTTTTGTTTGTGGATGTGCATTATTTTTATTAAGAAAGAACTGGAGAGAATAGGGCTGTAGATATGAATCTGTTGCTGAGCTCTGAAGATTGTGGTCATTCTTGGCTCTTGCGTTTAAATGCTAAGCTTTTAAAGAGCTAAATGCTGCTATAACATTCTGTGCGAGAGAGATGCTGAATACCAATATTGTTAAAATAATGCCAGTAGTCTGTTTTAAAATTGACTGTAAGGTATATCCGTGCATTCAGAAATACTGTGTACAATGTACAGAAATGATATTAAGAGAATGTTATCAAAGTGTGCGTATTCAAACATCTTAAAGGTAAGAATTGGCAGAATGGTGGGGGTGGGACACTTACTTCACAGACAAGAATCAGACTCATGCTCCTTTCAGTCTGTCTTTCGGTCATGTCTCTTCTCCTTACCTAGTCGGTCACAATTTCTCTTTCTCATCCTGACTGCTGCTAGTCTTAGTCTTAGGGCTCTGTCTCAAAATCTCCATTTTTCCCAACATTGAGTCCTAGTGGTTTTTGTGTCTCCATTTTCAAGGTAGTTTCTTTTCCTTCTGCATCTTCTGATGCCAGATTTTTTTCTCCTGTCTTTTCTTCTTTTTTCTGTTCCAGCTGTTGTCCCCTGAGAACTTCTCATGCTGTGTAGATGCTTTGAGGAATTGTTTAGAGGTCAGGAAGAAGAGTTTCTGACAGCTGACAATTCTAGTGGCAGATGAGTTCCAGGTGGAAGCTGTTATTTTTAAAGCATAGGCTGGACCTGCCTTGAATCCATGGGCTGTTGCAAGTGTGATCTATTATTGTTTGCGTACCAAGCTCAGAGCATGCTCAATACAAGCAGCATCTTTAAAACTTAACAGTTGTGCTTTAGCAAATCTCAAACCAATTTTGAAAGGCTTATTTTGTCAGACTTACGCAGAAGGAAAAGGTTCAGCAGAATACAAAGTTTACTCTCTGTCAAGATTCAGTTTCTGCTCCAAAGCATGGAGGTACAACGAAGCATGCCCCCCCCCCGAAAACAGTCAATATAACCAAAACAGTATGATGGTGGTAGTTGTTGTTATGCTTTTTTGAAATGTCTGAACTCTTTTGAGTTATTTTTCCCCCCTGTAACAAAGAAAAGTTAATCCTGAAGCATGCCCTACAGGTGAGAAGTTTTGGCAAGCATGACAGGAAGCATCCAATAACTTTAATATCACCAGTTCTCAATCATTAATATATCCTTTGCTCTTAATATGCATATATGCATGTAACTGTATCTGATGTGTCTATGCACCTCTGCTAACACAGACAATCTCCTTATTTTTCATTTTGTCACCTCTTCAGACAGGGTCTAATTCTTCTTGTGCGTCTTTGGCAGTATGCGTAATGCTGGAGTGCCAGTTCTCAGTGGACATGTTTTTGTGTTAAAGTAGAGGAAGCAATAAATGGTAACAAAGGCTTTTTCAACAGGATTCTCCTTTTTCTGTTTCTTTAAACTTAAGGAAAAAAGTTTTTGGAGTAAAAGATTATAAACAAAATGTGAAAACTCACAGAAGAGACGTGCAAACTCCTAACATAGAAACATTAAAATGTTGCTTTTTAAAAACAGGATTTAAGAAGCCCATACTACATGGATTGTGCTCATTTGGGTTTGCTGCTAGACACGTTTTGAAGCACTTTGCAAATAATGATGTGACCAGATTCAAGGCAGTCAAGGTCTGTAGGTTCATTCTTTGCAGTTAATTTTCTGGTTTTTGTGCCAAAAGCTTCTATAGGGTGGGAAAAGGCTTTTGGGTTATCCTGTCTGCTACAGTTGCTTTTACTCTTCATTGCATGCATTTTAATTCCTGTATCTAGTATGATTACTTAAATATTTTTATATTTTGCATTGCTAGTTGACTTATTTTCTATGGGGTTTTTTTTGATTTTAGTAGAGCTTATACTTTTAAGCTTTGTATGAGATCACAGTACCATTTGGTCATAAGTATGACAGATCCTCCTTCCCCTCACTTCTTGTTTTGTTTTGTTTTAGGTTCGCTTTGCAAAACCAGTCTTTCCTGGGCAAACTTTACAAACGGAAATGTGGAAGGAAGGAAATAGAATCCATTTTCAGACCAAGGTCAGAACACAGAGACTCACCATTGTGGGCTTCTGTGTAGGATATGTTAATTTAAATAAAAAGATTGTGGGTGTGAGGGAGTGGGAGAAAAACAGCTCATTAAACACACCATTGAAGAAAGTTCTATAAAAAAAAAATTAAGTGAATGGATTTCAATAGGATTAAATATTCTTACTTAGTTTACAGTGTCACTAAGATTCCAGTTAAATAATAAAAATAACATTATATCTTTATACAGTCCTTTTGTTAAATAGTATCAGAGCTCATTGTACCATGTTTTCTGTGTTCACCACAGAAAAGCAAAAGGCTGTCATATTCAAGTCAGTATAGTTTGTACTTGTTTCCTGCAGTTAACCGTAACCATGTGCATGCTTTTTTTTTTTTGCTTTTTTTTTTTAAACAAGTTTGTTTAGCTTAAATCAACTCCTGATGGCTTGTTTACGCAGGTAAACTTTGACAAGTTTAGGTTAAGTTGATTTAAACTTCAGTTGCATCTACTCAGAAGGACTTACTTAACAGTGGAAGTTTCATAGCAGCTGTACATATTAACCACACTAAAACTGGCACAGTTTGCTCTTCTATAAATACAGTTTTTATATTTCATGATTTTCTTTGACTTTGCTCTTAGCATTTTGTGGGGGTATCCTGTTATCCAGTACTACACACTGTAAGATACTTGCTGGAAGCTAAGGAGAAGTTACTCCACATAGAGCCCAAAAATAAATTCTCATCACTTCTGTTGTACTGCCCTGTGACACTGTCATTTTCTTAAACCATGTGTTTGTTATATTGGTAACTGAATACCTGTTGGCTTACGCACATACAATTTACATGTCATTAGTGGATGGCCAAAGCTTTGCAACCCCATCTCTGTGAAACTGCAGCCAAAGCTGTTGCTCAGTGAGCACAGCAGCAGTGATCGTTGTAGCTGCAGAGAGGATTGGGCAGACAAAATCAAATGAGGGGAATGTTAACAAGAACATCGGATAGCTGTTTCCACAGGAATACAACTTTGCAGAATATATGTTGACTGATGGAAGTAAGTGCTGTTTGCAGACCTGAGGAGTGGTAGCGGCTGTAAAATTTCAGAATGATGATACTTTCCTCTGACAGCAATGTGGCTACTATGTGCAAACTTTGCATGTGAGGTTACTAGTAGCCTAAACAGACAGTTTGGTACCTCAAATGAACCTTGGAGATTACTGTACTGGAGATGCATAGGTGCGTTTAAAAGTTACTACCACTCTGTCCTGAGAGACTTCCAGCCTCCCAGATACTTATTTTTAAAGGTTTGCCTGTCTAAATTAACAGAATTCATGATGCGCTTCCCAGGCCTCTGAAATTTGTAAGCAGAATGGGATGCTCGGTTGTGTTTGAAGGCTTGGTTCATTACTGTGCTTGATTTAATCAAAGCTAATATGTAGAGTTTGGGGGGATTTCACTACAGATCTTTTTAACAAGCTTCAGTGTGGAGTAACTATGAAGAGAAATTACAACTTTTAACAGTATTATAGAAAACCACAGTGTTTCAACAGTTACTCAAAGTAATTTTGCAGGGTTCTTTAGTTTATTGTTGCCCAGCTTAATCTGAAATTAAGCCATCTTTTTACTTGCAACAAAGTCAGGTCAAATCAAACTAAAAGGATCCATATAACTTTTATATGCATTTTTAAATCTATTTTCAATACTGTGTTAAGTTGTGCATTGCAGGAGTGACAAGCTGTTAGATATTTGAATAATCTTTAGTATATAGTCTTTCTTTAGTGATTTCACCTATGCAATAAGCTAAGCTGTGATACTGGCTACTCTTCTTCAGCTGTTATCATCCTATTCACTGACAATACATGTAGGGAGTCATTTTGCCTTCCTCATCTGTTCACTGTCATAAGTCAGAATGGTTTTGTGATTCCCCCCTCCCGCCCCCCCATATCTGTTCTTGTTATCAGAAAGGAAAGCATTGACTGTCAGTCCTCTTTAAAGAGACAATGTCGAAATGAAACCCAATTTTTTCTGACTTAACTATTTCAAAAAATAAAATGGAAAGGAATTCAGGTATTTCCCCCCATTCTCCTTGCCATTTTTGTGGTGTTACAATGTTTTTTAAAAGAAAAAAATCTACAGTGCAGATTGCAGTGCAAGACACCTAAAGATGGTGAAACTTTCTAGATGCACTGCTGCTGACTGCATATCTACCTCAAGGAAATACATTTTAGAACAATGTGTTTTTCTCAGAACTATTTGTTAAGTAACATTAACAGTCACTTATAATGCAGGAGGTAAATTTTCAGATAAATACATTTTTTTAAAACCATTTTGTAAATAGAGAAATGTCAACATCTTTTTGGTATAATTTGTCAAGAAGCAAACAATCATTTGACTTTTTGAGCTGTTTGCGAACCACATATACTAATTTGTCTCAAGACTAAAATGCATTCTTTACCCTTCCCCCTCTCTTCTGGAGCTTTTATGCTTTCTCCTTTCTTGATCTGTGATTTTAAAAGGCAAAGAAGACTCCTTGGTTGCCGTTTTGTTTGTTGTGACTTTTTGCCATTAGGTTAGCTCTTTAATGTAATTTTTTCCCCCCATTACAGGTCAAAGAGACTGGAGAAATTGCTATTGCAGGTGGCTATGTGGATATAACATCAGCCTTGGATAAACCTTCTGCCTGGGAGCCTGTGAAGGTAGGGGGAAGTAACAGAAGGATTAATTTGCAAAGCAGCATAACTAGATTTATTTTTGTGAAAAACATGGGGAAGTTACTAGAATCATTTATTAATCTTACTAGCAATAATTAGATGAATATATGAATTCAGAGATGTGAAAACACAAGTTACTCAACTTTTAGAGGTTCGTGGATCTATTTGGGGGAAAAACACAGACATTTCAGGATATACAGAATGGTTGATGCAGTTTGACATGCTTGACTCTGGTTTAAGTATTAGGATAAGCATTGCTGTGTGTGTTACCAAAGAAGCAAGACATGCATCAGAAAGGACCACAAGCTTGAGCACTTGCATGACTGAGATCAAAATCGGGCTCTGTAAACTTGAGGGTTTGCCATTTATCTTAGGCTTTCTTCATCCTACTGTAGATAGGGGCTATCACTACAGGGTGGAAAGAGGCCTGACAGAGTTCAGAAATTGTTGGATCCATTTTGAAAGAAGGCTGTGATGCTATTTGCACATGTAGTAGCACTGACGCATGATACAGGCCTTACACTATATATATTAAAAAATCCTCCACATATGTATGTAAGCCTGAAGTACTGGACTTGCCCTGAAAGACAGAATTGCACATACAATGCTGAGTGTGTCCTGGGTTCTTAAGGTGGTTTGTAGAGACATGGGTGCACAACACATTGCCTTCATAAACTTCATCTTTTTGTGCCATGGAATCCTATCTATAAAGGGTGAAGATTTAATCCATTAAAGTTTATGAAATAGTGGCATTCATATACAGCTTGTGATATATTCCTGGAAACTGCTTCTTTTCAGTGGTTGTGTTTAGTCTTCTGACATTCTGGAAAGCCATAGACTTTCTGTGTTTTGGGGAGACAGGCACAGGCAGCCAGTTCAAAAGCAGTCGTCTGCCCACAGACTTAACAGTGGAGGGCGACTACAACATCTTTGGGTCTGCTGTGGAACCAGGTGGTTCTAGGAGTATGGTATGTCTCTGAAGTGACCTTTGTTTTCTCCCCTTGTAGTTCCTGTGCTTGGACAGCTGTCCTGCTTGAGTACATGGGACAGTCCCAGGCTGGGAGCTGCAGTCAAGCTGCTGGTGAAATCCTATGGGGCTCAAGAACTATAGTGTGGACATTTGATGAAAAAAATCTGCTGTAAAAAGCTGCAGTTAACTAGTCAAGCTACCTGCTGTTTGGAAACAAGAAAATTAGGCCTGCTTTGTGCCATATTTCATCTCTCTCACAGTGCCCACACTAACAGCCTCCAGGTGCCACAAGGAATGATTGCAGGGGTAACCCTGCAGCTCTCCTGGCTGCGCTCAGTACAGAGAGAGTGCTCTGCGAATGCTGTTGCCACGTTTTGAACAGTTTTTTGTTGAGCTTGTGTGCATATGGTTTTCAGAAGCTTGTAACTTGGCTGTGTTTCAGTAGACTTTCTTAGAGGTGTGTAAAGTCATACCTCTTATTGGAGTGACCTGTTGCCAAATTTCCATTTGAGGTTCCAAAGTATATAGGCATTAGAACTTTTCAGTGAAATCATTATAGGGATTTTTTAATGTGGGCAGAACAGTTTGTTTTTTTTCAAGCTTACCCTGAGAAATTAGGGTGTTTTGGCTGAAATTTCTTGACTAGCTGAGACAGACATCCACCAGGGATGTCTTTATCCTGAATGAGTGAAGTTTGGCAAACTCAGAAGCCACAGGAAAACATGTTATATAATGGAAAATGTTGTCAGCCATAATCAGAGGTGGCAAAATAGCAGTGCGAGGAGCGTTGCGTCCTAGTATGTGAGTAGGTACAGCAGAAGAGCTGCAAGTTATGAGAGACGTCTTTACTCCAATTGTGGTTATATGAGGAATATCACTGAAGCAGCTTCTTGAACTGTAGTGTTTTATCCATTACAAATGTTTGTTAAAGGAAAACAACAAAAGGCTTACAAAATGTTAAGTGTTTGCAAAAGTTAAACATGTAAATGTAGTTAGTCCCAGTCTTAAATGCTAAAAATATTGTGTTTTCACTGGAATTCTGACTGTGTTCATAGTGCAGTCTGTTTTGAAAATCTTTCATGTCAAATTAAGGTAACACACTGGTGAAAACATTTTATGTTCTAAAAACTAACAAATGCCGTTCACCATGGAAAAAGCAGCAATGGTTATCCTGCAAAAGGAATAAAGAGCAATTTATGAGCCCTTAAACAATCCTAATTATAAAGCATATCTTAAATTGCAGTGATAAATGACAAAAATAATGAAAGCAAGATAAGAAATAATTCTCAAGAGTGATTCCATGAAGCATTTTCTGCTTGAATATACTCTTTAATGCTGACAACTGCTAGAGGTGATTATTTGCAGTGGAATATGTCTCAATTGCATTTAATCATTCTGCAATAGACACTTTCCTGGACACAGTGCTTCAACTAATAATCATATTTATTACTTTTTAACAGAGCTTTCTATTTAAAATTCTTTGTACTGTCTTTCTTTAAGACTGCAGGGCTGCAGAGTGACCTTGTGTTTGAAGAAATTGGTCGTCGCATCAAAGAGATTGGAAATGAGCTGGTAAAGAAAGTGAATGCTGTATTTCAATGGGACATCACCAAGGATGGAAAAACAGCAGTTCAGTGGAGTAAGTCATAGCTTTTGTTTTTATAATGCATGGATGCATTTTTTAATGAAGTGAGATTACTTATTTTCATTCTAATTAAGCTGATATCTTAAAGGTAAGCACAAGGGTAGTAGGTGAATTTTCACTAGGGCTTAAAAATCTGAATGCACAAGTGAAGTTTTTGTAAGAAGGTCAGAAAAAGTTCTAAAATAAGCTTTCTAAAAACACACTTCTATAACTTGCCTATTTAGTTGTAGGTAAAGACAAGTCATCCTCTAGAACTTCAATACATTTCTATTTACGTTTCCCAGATTGGGGGTTTCTTGCACTTAGAAAGGCGGGCTAAGTTAACCCGCAAGGAGCTCTGCACTACAGGAACAAGACTGCTGCTGATATATAAGCTAACTAATCTAAAACAACTGGATATTTATTTCTTGCATTATTCTTGTGACTTCAATGAAAACATAACACAACCTGTTTCCATTCAGAATTTATGAAATCAAAGTTCAGTGAAGGTTTGTGCTGCTTACCCATCCTTCAAGCAAGGACTGGGTTGATGAACAGAGGCCAAAGCCTGTCATGGCAATAGGTGGAAGGGAAGGAATTCCTGATAAGTGGATTATACAAATATGTGAACCAGTTTGGGCAAAACTGCTTCCTCACAAATTTTTTATCCTTAAATTTTTGTTCTTCCCTCTTGTGCTCAGGTTCTAAGGATATGTATTTTTGCAAAAAGCAAAGTGTATATTTTGAAATTGAATATATTTCAAAATTTTTGGCATTAGTAGTTTTTGTTTGTTTTCTGAGGTGTCGTTCCTTGCATTTCTGCAGTTTTTCACTTTTACATTCTCATTAATTTAAATGATGGTCATGCTTAGAACCTGGACAGAAGGCTTAAAAAGTCTTTTCTGTGTTCTTACTTTATTAAAGGCTGTATTAGAAATGCACTTAACACTTGCAGGGGAGATTTCTGCTTGGTAAAGGGCCGCTGTGCGTGCTACATCAGTCGCATCTTTTATTTTATGTGTTTTTTAGTAAGACAGTCAACATATTAAAAAATATCAAAGTAAATAATTGCAAACTAAGAGATGGTCATGTTTACAGCATGTAACAAGCAGAAAATTACTTCCATCTTCAAGATGGTTCATAATTTTCTTTAGTTTTGGAACTGCTTTGTTTGTGACAAACTCAAGATTATATACGTTGAAAGGATGGATGGACAAATTAATGTAAGAAAAATCTGGTGGGGAATTTTAAAGACATGAATAAAATTTCTGGCGCAGGAAGATGCAGAGCTGCAAAATGCTGAATACAGGATAGGCACACTTAGGGATTTAGGCCTGAGCTGAAATGTGGATGGACGTTTGCAAAGGATGATGTTTGCCAGTATGTCCTGAGCAAGAAGATTACTGCTTTGAGTAAATCAAGAGCCAGTCAGAACCTTTTCTATTTTTCAAACAGAGCTTGTTCTGTCTTCTGTTCCCTGGCAAAGTGGTGGGAAGAAGGTAGTGTCTTCCTCTGATATGTATTGCCCTAACTAAAAGAGATTAAAGAGTTGTAACTTTTCTTTGACTGTTCCCTTTGCCTCTGTTACAACGGGCAAAATCTGGTCTTTATGCAAATTTGGAACTACTTTAACCTTGTGGGGTGAGGAGTCTAATATTACCTTAAACATCTCCTGATGCTTGCTAGTACTAGGAGCTTAAGCCAAATGTTTCCACTGACTTGAAAAGGTGACTGCAAATTTTAGTGTGGATCAGTTCCTGCAAGCCCTGCTGTCAAAACAGTGAAAAGTGTTTATGAATGACTAATGTCTATGGTGTCATAAATATGTGAGGCTGTATGTAAATATGTAAATATCTAGGTGACAAGGAGGGTGTCTGTAGAAAATGTCCTTACTTTTTTCCTCAGGAAAATTGTTGTGCAGGTTGTATTGGTGTGCAAAGGTTGTCCCTTTGTATATCAGTTTTCCAAAGAACTTTGTGCAATCTGATGGTTTTCTGAATATTTTGTGTCTTTCTTTGAAATTTTCAACAGTTAAAAAACAGATTAATCATCCTTTTTCAGCAAAGTTGAGCAATATTAAAAACATTTTTAAAAATCTGTGAGCTTTGGAATCTGTGGTGTCCTCTATTATTTAAGTTCTCATAAAGGCATCAAACTCAGCTATCCTAAATTTCTGTAGTTCCTTGGTGTCAAATAATTGTGTAAATTCACTGGCAAGGTGCTACCAGCTTGTGACAACTCTAGTATCAGCTCTAATTATATAGAATAATCGTGCACTACTACCCCTGTCTAACATTTAACTCTAATAGATTTCTAATGACCTAGTATATCTGCATGATGGAATTCTTGGTTTAGAGATTAAAAAAAAAAAAAACAGTAATCACTAAAAAAGGAAGAAAATTGGATTGTTTTTGTTTTAAGTCTTCAGTTAATGTTAATTGTTTCATTTTCTATCTTTTAAGGCCTCTCTTGCTGAGAGCCTCCTAGGCTTTTACAGGCAGTGTTTATGGTTCTCTTGGGCTACTTGCTAGGTTTCTTACTGATATTAAATTTGTTACTCTGTTGCGCTGCCTTGTCTTTTAATCTTTTGGCTTGTCACTTTTGCCCAGCTTTGTGCCATTATGAAAATTGCAGCAATTGATAGTGCTAGAAATAATCTGGGCCCTGCAGCTCCTTGCTGTCACACTTGATGGTTGTAGCTGCATCTGCAGCTAACGTCCTTGAGCTTGGGATCTGTGGAGGAGGCTGGGAGGCAAGCCCAGGGGAGAGAGAGCAGCAGCATGAAATACTGCTGGGGAACCGTTTACTCACGCAGCCGTTTTGGTGGGTTTTAAACTTTCAGAAGCCAAAAGGGTGTTTTATTCATGTTTATTTTTAGTGTTTTGCTTTAAATCTAACTGTAACCTTTTGATCTTTGTTCTATGCAATAAATGAAGATTTTTGTGTACTTATTACTTTAAATTAAATGGGATTTGGGAACTGGATTTAGCTGCTCTCATTACAGACAGACTTCTTGATAGCACTAATATTAGTAACACTAGTCTGTCTAATTAGCCATAACCTTTACTTTTACGTAAAACCATGAAGTTATAGAACTTCAGGTATCTGGCATTCAGGATGTGAAATTTCGGACAGTTCATTCACTGTCTGAACAATGATGAACTGTGGCCATTGACAACTGGTCTTACATAGTGTTTTTTCTTTACAGAAGCAAAGTGTTCTAATTTAAGGGGATGTGGAAAATGTAGGTAACGCAACATAGATTTTGACAGAATCAAAGCTAAAGGAATAAGCCTGGTGCTACTGGAGCTTTTTACAATTTTTTTTAATAACAAAATTCTTAATAGTCCCCTAGCTTTGACTTCTCCAGTTAGTTTCGCTAAAACGTGCCTTCCTTTCTCTCCTAAATATTTATTACTATACAACAACTGCTTTTAGGTTTTTAATAGTTATGAAATATTTATCTTTGTAAAGAGTTAAGCTCCTTCACTGCAATTTCTGCTTCCATAGAGAAAAGACATTGCCATTCAGATTTATTAGGTGATAGCTAATGGTTCTCCCGAACGGTTTACCCATCTGTTGCTTTTCACCATGTTTCTGAAGGAACCGTGGAAGGCAGAAGACACTTTTATTCCTTTCCAAGTCTCAGAAAAATAAAACTTTTGTAGGAGAACTGGGAAGAAATCATTATGTGCAGTTGATGGTGAACATCTCACTGAAATTACTGAAAAACTGCTACATAGCTACATGATGTGATATGACTCCAGGCAATGAAGAGTGGGTGATATTTTGTTGCATTCGCTTTGAGGATGAGTCTTATATTGCAATTAGCTATCCTCTGTGAAGCCGAATAAAGAAAAAAAATGTCTGACCCCTTGATAGTTCTCTGCTTAACATGGCATGGTAGTCTTAGAAAGCAAAAGCAAACCCCAAATTCTGGACTTTAAGGCTTTTTGGCTACACGCTTTAGAAGGTCAATATCTAGCATTTTAGCCTGGGTATATGTGCTTGTTTTAACCTCAATGTTTCTCTGCCAAGAGCATCTTATGGGGGATAATAATTAATGTATCTAATTGCTGCAATTAACATTTTTGTGTACAAATAAAAACAGAAGTTTGGAGAGTAGCTTCCTGCTTCCTTCACTGAAATGACTTGATTCTGTTTCTCTGTCAGGTATCTAATACTTAAATTTTAGATTTTTGACAAGCTAGTTGATGACTTAGATTTTGAGTTTCATTTAAGTTGTGTTGCCACACGCAATATTGAGTACCATGTCCATATGTGAAACTTCTATTTTTGTATGAAGTGAATCACCTCCATGAGTGGCTGGGGGAGAAGCTGTCTCTAAGTTTGCTTTTTGTCGCAGCCGGTGGGGCTGCATGCTCTCAGGAGCAAGAACCATCTGTAGTTGGCATGGGCACGTGTGAGACACCTTTAAGCTACTGGGGAGTTATCGCTGGTTGCGGAGCTGTAGTAACAGCGTGCGAGATCATTGTCAGGCTGTTATCCAGGTCACCAACTGACCCAGGAACTATTTTGAGTTTAAGCACTAGCATGGCTACACTGGCACCAAGTCATTATCGAGGTGGTGGGGGAAATGGCAGTGCAGTACACACATTGCAGTGACTAGCTGGCAGCTCTAACCATGGAGACGTGGGACTAGAGGAGACTTGTATCAAGCCAGTTTCTTGCTGTAGCAGACAACTGTGTTGTACAGCTTTGTCTCATAAATGTGCATCTTAAAGAAGCCATCCTTTTTGGTCTTTGATCAGTTCAGAAAGGTAGACTTTTTTGACTCTGACTGGAATTTGTTCTGATACCAAGAAATGTCTTGCATTGCTAGTTTATATCCATTTGTCCATGTGCCAGTGCTGTCTTTTAGTTTCAATTCCCATCTGCATACTTTAGAAAGGGTGAATGTCAGGAGGTGAGAAGAGCTATCTTACAAGCTTATAAGCCTGTCTTGCAAAAACTTAACAGGCAACTTTTTGGGGATAGTTTTCCATTTTCTGTAATGAGAGAAGTTATGTTCCTTCTTCAAAATACCAACATATGCCGTGTTTTGAATTATTCTTTGTCCGGTGTAATTCACCAGCACAGAATAAAGAATCGCACTAGGTCTCATCTGTGAATCAAGCTTCAGGATTTCTTTTTCTTTTGGTAATTCCTCTGGTTTTGTTTTTTTCATTTGTTCATTTACTTTTTGACTGTTTGCATTAGTGATGCCATAATTTATCTCCAACAAGGCCTGACAGAAAAAAAAGTTGAAGGAAAAGGAGGGGATCCTTCATCTTTTCATGAAAAGAAAGCACTTGATATCATGTTACTTTGGGGGGGGGGGAGTTGTTTGGCTGTTCTGATTTTTTTTTTTTTTCCTTCCTTAGCAAATCTCTGCTAATACTTTGTAAACAGAATAAAGAGGAAATGGAAATTTAACATCTTGCTAGATGGAAAAGATCTTTCGTATATTTTAGGGAAAAGTGCATAATACTAGATTGGTCCTCTTTTTAAAATTTCTAATAAGTTTTAATTTGAGGTGTGGTAAAGACTCAATGTGATTAAAAGTAGCAATTATATCTATAGTACCATGATTATGTAGTGTTTACACATACTTGTGTACTTGTGCTTGGAGAGATTACGGTTGGCTGTAGATGTGGATTGGTAAGTGATGCTCTTGAGACTTGCCTGGATAATGGAGAAGGAGAAGAGGGCTTGTAACAATAATGTAAAGTATGTATTATATTCAAATTAAAGTCTAGGAGTTGTTAAAGCTTGCTGGAGTCACTACACCTTTTTAATTCTAACTTTGTGTCTGCTGAACTTTACAATGCTGAGACTGATCTATCACTATAATCCTCAATTGTATGATATATATTACGTCTGTTTTTCCAGCCAGTGCTCAGTAGAGCAGGAGAATAGGATCTGCTGTGTCTTGGGAGATGTTATGTCAGGCTTTCAGGATCTGGCTTCCCTTCAGGAAGCAGCTGGGAAGGGACAATCAAAAAAAAAAAAAAAATGCATGTAGAATGAAGCACATGGAGGGAGTCATGCTTTTTCAATTTCTAAAGTCCAGAAATAATTAAAAATAAATAATTAAGAATTTTAAGTGTCCTTCAAGTACATGAGTGTGTTTTGTGACTTCATATATATATATAAGGGCTTGCTAAGTAGTGCTAGTCATGTGGGTCAAAAGTGGCTTGGTTTCTCTGTGTTGATATGGTTCATCACATTGCTAGCATTTGAGTACAGGTATTTTTAAGAGTTCTTTGAGAGTTAAGTTTGGTTGGCTTAACCTGAGGAGCTGGTAACCATTGCATTTAATGACTCAATGGATTTTATTGTATTTTTTTTTTCCCCTTTAGTGGTTTGCACCTGCATAGCCTACTGGAACAATATTTAAAGGCTTACTTATAATGTTAAATTATTTAGTAGGTGTTTTGGATCATAAGGGATTTTACACAGCTCCTACCCACAAACACAGAAGGTATAGGAAAGCTTTTGTGGCCCTAATGCCATGTGAATGTGTTTTGGCTTTTTATTCTTTAACAAATGTTCGTCATATGAACACTATGAACCTTTGCAACCAAAATATTTAGAGGATTTTGTTTGCAAAATACATCATATACATAGGTGAAGCTGATCTGGGGAAAAAATGGAACTTGCCTGATGTTTTATTTTGCTAGCTGTGAAGAGTACAAAAATGAAATGTAAAAATTTATAAATGAAATTATTTTGAAAAGTCCAGCAATGTCTGTAATGTTACTTGTATGTATTTGAAACTTATATGCTGACAAATACTGATATGCTGTAGCCTTTTTCTGATACATACACAGTATGTTCTTACGGGTGATCAATAACTTTTGCTTTCTCCATCTCTTTTTATGTCAAATTAGTGATATCTATTAAACCTGTCCCTGAATGATAATTTACTTTATCTGTTAAAATCAAGTGAATAATAATAATCCAGTATGTTGCTTCTCACAGAGCATCATTATGCACTCAATTCCCTTTTTAGTTTTGTTGTAACTGCGTAAATACTTTTTAGAACAGATTTCAGAAAATAAGACTTAACTGCTTCAAACAAAAGTCATTCCTGAGCTGTACAGTTCACCTCAACTTTTCAGAAAAATTATTTGGAAAAGGACTGCACAGGAGACAGTTTATGCAGAAATAAGTCTCCATAGTCAAGCAAGTGGCTTAAAATCTGGCAGCTAAGAGAAACCGTCTAGGTAGCAATGATTCTGTAATTAGAGATGTTATGTCCTTACAGAAACATCCACTTGAGTAACGATTTTGCTTTGTACTTAAAAAATAAAAAACCAATGTGGGGGCCAAGAGGAAAATGTGTAAAGGGAAAGATGGGGAATTTGCAAACTCTGAGAGTGAACTGGCAGAGCACATCCTGTCAAAATACTCTCCTAAACAAGTGACACAATACCTGGCAGGGTTAACCTTATAATAGATTATTATGGCAGGGCATTTGGTGTGGGAAAATAAGACTCTGAAGCTCCAGACACTCTGAGAAATTTTTGGCTTTCCAGAAGAGAAGGGCAGGTAGTTGGCAAAGGCTTACCTCCAGCAGAGCAGGCTACATTACCAATGGGGCAAAGTAGGGAAAATGCAACAGCATGTTTTACCAGCGCTATATTTGACTTCTGTGAATATAGGATGCTATTTTAAAACCTTGAAGCTTTATTACTAACTTAAAAAATTCTGCATTAGTTGCACTAATTAGTATCTTTTGAATCTTAACTATTGTGTAGATAATTTTTTTTTTGGTTTTGGGGTTGTTTTTTTTCTCATCTATGAAAGAATTTTCAGATGAAACACAGGGTTGTTTTTTGAACTTGTATGTTTCTAGAATTAACTGCTAAGTTCTTGCTGTAAAAACAAAACAAAACAAATTTAGTTGGAACATATATGCATGTGTGTCTATGTTTTAGATCTAACCTGAAAGCTGAGATCATATTGAAGGCTTTCTTGATGATCCAGTTAACTACTTTTCCTTCAAGAGGTGTTTCAACATTGAGCAGTTGCCTTTGTTTGTCTTTAAGTGGTATTTTCCTGCTTTGACATAGATCTTTTTTTTCTTTTTTTTTCCTACTCCTTTACTAAAGATCACATCCAAACTGCTAACAATCTTTACCAGTACTAGTTATGTTAAATTGTATTAATGTCAGTGAAATTATTGGATCCCATGTGCATAGGTCCATGATAAAACAATAAAGTAGTAAGACTTACTGTGTATGTGTGTCTCTTAACCTTGCTTGCTGTGTTAAGCTTCACATGGAAAATGGGCATTATGGAGAGAGCGATATCTAATTTTCTATTTGAATAGCAAAAATTTAGCGTAATTATTTAAGAGGACACCGGAAAAGTCTAAACAGTTAGGAAATATATGCTGTTGTCTTCTGTGAAGACTAATGTCTGAACTACAGAAGCATCAGTGATTTCAGTAGGATAAATGAGTGGATTCCAACCCATCATCCTGTAACATGTCAGAGAAGGGTTGTACAGTGCTAATGTCCTGGAGCTTTGTGTCTATTCATAAAAATAAAAGGACAGGATTTTTCAGGTTATGTAGGGATCGCTCTCCCTTTGATTACTATAAGCACTATGCAGCTTGTGACTGAAGTGTGGATTAGTTAATTGTATTTTTAAGTCTCTCTTCTGGCCTATTTTTCTTACTCTTAAAAAAACAAAAGCCCACACTTTTTTAACATCCGCTGTCTAAAAAGGCGCAGTTTGAAGTTTGGGCTTATTACTATCTAATTGCTTAAATCCTAGCATTTAGGATGTAAAACTCTGTTACTATCTGTGTGACTAACTCTTATTAGAACAGTACAGGAATCATTTGGTTTTTTTTCCCCTGCTGTAATCTCAATTATTCTGTTTCATTGAAGAAGAAGAAAAAAAAAAAAAACATTGTTTCCCAAGTGGCTTTTAGCTAGAGAGTTATGGTTAGACTGGACATTTCATAATAATAGATAAGAAAAGTAACGTTACTTTAGACTGAAATTTTCATTTTTATTTTGAAATAATCTTTGCTGCTTCTTCTCAGCAATTGACTTAAAGAATGGTTCTGGAGAAGTCTATCAAGGACCTGCGAGAAGTTCTGCTGATACCACCTTCACCCTCTCGGACCAGGATTTCATGGATGTGGTTCAACAAAAGACCAACCCCCAGAAGGTAAAACCCTTGTGTCACAGATGTATTCATTCGCATGGGGAAGTATTATATATTTTAATTCAAGCTGTGGTTTCACGACCATTAGCATTCTGAAGTCTGCAACACTGGATGTTTTGGCAGCACAAATCAGATTCAGATTGAGTGTAGGCACATCATTAACCTTGTATTAAATTAGTCAGAGCACATGATAAGGAGTTTATGCCATCTTTATGCTAGGTGTGGGAAGACAAAGATACCTCAAATGATGTAAAATCTACCACTACAAAATTAGATTTTTTATTTATTTATTTGTTTTCTGGCACTTCAAAATACCTGATTTGCAGGGTTAGGATTTACCAGTTTTACCACTCAGGCTGTTTTAATCGGTTACCTTACAGGACGTTGATATATGCTGCAGTACTCTGATTTTGCTACTACTATTGTAGTAGAGAAAAATCTTAGATGATGTATGGATGCAGATCCACTGAAAATGGGCAAAATTCACCCAAATTAGGTAGATTTTTAAGGGAAAGGAATATTTAAAAGTGTGTAATCTGTCTGCACTTCAGGTTCTTGAGATAAAAAAACTGCTCTGAAAATACTAATTTTACTTAAAAAAAAAAAAAAAAAAAAGCCTCACATAAAAGTAAATTAAACTGTCACAGATTGATATATGATGAGCTAATTAAAGTTCTCATTTACTCAAGGCTGAGTCTATAAGCTGATATATTCAAACAGTTGCCTTTCTTTGATCCCAAGCAGAAGTTTAAGGATTGTTGAAGACTTTGAATTTAAAATTGGAGCCTAACGATGCTGGCAAATGTTTGTTACAAGTCTTGCATACCACATGAATAAAATCGTTTGTGACCCACTGTATATAGCAGGCACAAGGCATAAACAAACAAGAAGTTGACATGTAAGCTTTAGAAAGCTAAAGGACAGTGACTCCAATTCAGGCGCATTATCTGGTTTTAGGCATTAGTATTTCCTTTGAGTTTCTGTGAAATTTTTCATCTAAAGAAGCTCAAAGCATCTATGCAAATTCTGCTCTGCTGGCTCTCTACATTCTGTATTTGAATATATTTCAAGTTAATGGAGCCATGCAAAAGCAGATTGTTTCAGAACTTTCAAAGAGCTTTCAAATTTCAAAGCCACAGTGAAGCAAAACTATTAAAAAAAAAAAAAAAAAAATTGAAATAGGGCATGGGGGTCTTTGAACTACAGACAATAAAAATGTAATATACCAGCATTTCAGTGAAAATTTTGGCCGATCTGTGATTCTGCAAGCACCAGAAAATTTTCTGTATTGTTTTGATCTTGCATGTTGTAATGCACTATGTAAAAAGTCAGTGCATTCCCTTTGAATATGTGTATATGTATATGGTGTGAGTTCCTGTTTGGATTTGTTATGAATTTGAGCAAATAATGCAATGAGCAATACAATGATACATGGATATCTGTGGGGTAGGGTGGGGAGGACTGGGAGCCTTATTTTTGTGTATTTGCTAACTTTTGTCATCAGCTTCTGTGGAGAAGTTTGGTTTTACCAGAAATGCTTTGTGCTGTACTTAGAAAAGAAATGGAAGTCACTTGTTGTTGTTGTTGTTTTTCCCTTCAGAGAAGTAGGCTTGGCCTTGCCAAGGTTAAATCTGGATGCTATTAAAATGAAACTCTCACTGTTTTCTGTTAATAACCAATAGCCAATGGACTTTGCTCAATGAAGGCTTTTGCATAAGTAATGAATGGCTGTGCTTTTCTTTGCTTCTTGTTTGGCTCTAGTAACCTTTTAGATTGTGGGTAAATAGTTGAACACTTTCTTTCTTTCTTTCTTTCTTCCTCCTTTACTTCATGTAGGCCTTCTTTTCTGGTAAACTAAAAGTGAAGGGGAACATCATGCTGAGCCAGAAGTTGGAAATGATCCTGAAGGATTACGCCAAACTCTGAACTGCTTGATCATCTATCACAGTAGTCAAGAACTTCAGAAGATAGAAACTTCAGTTAGTTCAGAACCAATGCTTGACACATTATGAGGTTTCCTTAAAATCAATGTACTGATTCACTGTACTGCTAATATACAAGCTGTTCTAATTGTTGCAGGCACAAAATTATGACATGAACTTAACCGTAAATATTGTCCCTTCTTTGTTTCTCAGCAACAGTATAGAATCTTACTTTTCCCATATCACATCTTTATCTAAATAAAATGTATGTAGTTCTTAAAAAGATGCATATATTTCTGTATTAATTCTGAAGAAAATTAAACCAATACATCTCTTTGATATCTCTTCCTTTGTGTCTGTCAGTCTTCATTTATGTTGCCTTAGTTAGACTTTCTAATTGTTATGATTTGAGCTGGTTTATTTTTAAAATTAGGGTATTTTTTATCTTAAGCTCTCATGATCCCATTCAAGCAACTGGAAGATGGAAGACAGTTTCATTTATTTAAATCTTCTCATATATATATATATATATATATATTTTTTTTTTTTTTCCACAGAGGAAGAAAACTCTTGAACTTTTGCACTGCCCACCTTATTTAGAAAATCACTAACATAGAAGTTACTCTCATTACATGGAAATTCAATGAGGCTTTTTGAGATGGCTCCTTTATTATTTTAGTTAGGCGCTTTTCACACTGAACTGTGAAAGCTTTATGGAAAAGAACTTTTCCAAGCACAATTTGTTAAAAAAATGGCTGAAGTCCTGCAGAAGAGGCTTTTTAAGAGGGTTTATCTGTTGTTTAATATTAACTCTTTTAGTCTGAGGAGTGATTCATTTTAATCCATAACATTGGTAAGCAAAGGTTTGTGACTACTAACAATTACTGTAGAGTCCAAGGCTTCGCTGACATGACTAGATGACAAGTAAGAGTAGCTAGCAGAGCAGCTGAGAAAGTGTCTGCGCTGCTTATGGCACACATTTCCAATTTCTATAAACTGCATATTTGCCATCAGCATCACTAATGCTTCCTGCTCCTAAAAATGCACAGCTGGGTGAAGACAAGTTTTTTTTTTTCAGGGGACCAGACTCAAACATTTGCTTTTTACTGCTGTTTGACTCTGCATTGACTTTTTCTCTGAGGTAGTAGGAATTAACTGACTAGGTCAGTAAATGTTGCATTGAAAGGGCAGGGTGAGGAAAAGCAGTAAGAATTACTTCTTTATGGGAAATTTTTTCAGACAAAAGATATTAGGTTTCTGAAGCACAGCACCAAAGGTGTCACTGTAGCCAAATTACTCTTCCTATAGATTCATTCTCATGAGGGCCAGAATCATGGCAGCAGCGGAAGATATAACTGAGAGTGAATTCCTGATTTTGTACCTGTGGGCAGAACAAAGGTAGCAGCTGTGGCTGTATGTTTTTTTTGACGAAAGTATGCTCTTATGGGCTGCTGGTCACATGAGTACCTGGAGTTTTAGTTTAATCAATGTGATCAACCTTTTTCTGTGTTTAGTGGGGTTTTTTTGGCTCATTTGGACTAGTCTTATGCTGATACTTTCTGAAGAGTTTAAGACATCTCTGGCTTGTCTCCTAGATGAGAACATCACTGCCCTGGCTGAGTGAGGTGACCATAGCCATTAAAGAGTCCAGTGGGGCTGCAGATGGGTTTGGCAGTTTGAGGACAGATGCCTTCCATTACAGGTTGTAATACTGAGTCGAGTTCTGCGCAAATTTCTTTCTTCTCGGCTGTACCATCAGTTATGCTTTGTTTCAGCTGTAGGACTATAAAACTGAGGCATGTCAACAAGATTGTATCTTATAAACTAAACCATGAGTAAATGGGAAAACTGCAGACCAAGTGTGGCATCTCAAGTAGGCCATCCAATGCTAATGACTGAAGAAATGCTCTTTAAGCACTGCTCTACAAGGAGTAAAAAGACAGTTAGTATGTCTTTTTTTTCCCCTTTGGAAGTGAGAGGCAGAAATATTCAGGCCAGAGAAGCTGATACTGTCAAAGCCTGTTGCTGTTGAACAGATGGGAGAAGATCAGTTTACTAAGTGGATTTAGGGGAGAGGGGAAGAACTGCACAAGAGCTATGGGAAATTTTAATTACTTTTGTGATGATTTCTATCCAGCACAGTTTCTACTGGATACAAAATTCGCATAAGGTTAAACTTAAGTAGTATCTTCAGTACTGGTCTTAATCAAAAACACACTAGATTACACCCCAAAGTTACATTGGTATCTGAAACATACATCCTAGACCTTAGCCTGACTTAGCTTTTTCCCCCAGCATGACTTGATCATAGGTCTTGTATCTGGATGGAACAGAAAGTCCTCTCTATTTCTACTGCAAAAGTAGAAGTAGTAGTAGTTTACTCTCCTAATGGAGGTGAATTGAGCATGCCTCTCAGGTTTTCTGTTTTCTGGGAGCACCATTCAAGTGTTTAATTCTTTCATCTGCTTTGTGGCCTTAATAGCTGCTACTCATGCTTTGGCATGTTGGTTTCATCTGAAGATATTTACCTGCACAGTGTTCTCTAACTATAACTTTCCCAGTTACTGCTGAAACAAACCCATTTGCTAGATCAAATATGGAATTGAAGTGTTTAAAAGTGTTTTTTTTCCCTTAGTAGTACACAACTGTGAAATCTTTTTTTCATTCACCATTGCTAGCTTTTAAGAGTAATATTCTTAAACAGTAATAAAACCAAATATCTTTTAAGAAAATACATTCTATGAGATGATGGCCATTTTGGGAGCTGGTTTTGGGAGTGTTTTCATCTAGAATGCTATTATTCCATGTTGAGAGTTCGGGTTTCAAACCTTTCTGGTTTTGAGACTTCTCTTCTTGATGTTTAGCAGCAACAGTTACCAATATCCTATTTCATCCATTTCCACACAGGGACTAGAGAGATATAGCAGCAAGGCAGCCTTTCACCATATGTGTTTGGTTTTGTTTTGTTTTGTCTTGTTTTCTCTAAGTAGCATCATCTTCGAATGCTTTTCTCTTTGCTAGGATGAAGCGCCGTTACCCTGGATTGCAAAGCTCCACTTGCTTGCCAAACCTCTCAGATATCTCTCTAATGATATTGCTAAATTCTGTATGAAATAGAGGTCTTATAAGCATCGTAGCAGTAAAAAATTTAATGGTGCATATACTCTGTTTAATGTAGAAGAGAGCAAGATTGCTGTTTATTGCAATGTATCATTTATAGTGTTTTGATTTTATTCTGTATATGTGAAAATAAGGTGCTGTCTGGATATCAGTGTAAAGGATTTCGTAGCAGCTGCAGGTAAGAATTCAGTTGTTTGTTTTTATGGAATACTTGAGTCAGTGCTAAATCTGGCTGATGGTAAATTGGTGTGTTCTTTAATCATGGCAGTTTATTTTATATCTTCTTTTTCTTCTCCTTACATGGCAGTCTTACTGCTAGCTTGCAATTATGCTCATTCTCCAAATAATCAGTTGCAATTCCACAGACCTACATCCTCTTCAGTCATTTTGTGCTCTTCTAACTAAGGCTTTGCTTCTTATTTCATTCTTTATTTCATAAAAAGGAAAAAATGATGAGTTTTAACACGTATGGCATATATTTAAAATGGCAGGAGAACAGTAATAGCACATGACAAACTTTCTGTCTATTAGTATTGGCTTCAAAGAGACCTGTGCTGACTTCTAGGCTTTCTAGTCACTGGAATTGTTCTTAATTCGTTTATTTTGCAGGAGTCCAGCTGTCACTAATAATTACAGATAACAGCTCTATAAATGTTGACAAGTACATTCACAATCAGAGAATATTAAAACAAGTAAAATGGGGGAGGAGAAGAGGCATGAAAGAGAAGTAAGCTTGAGCAACTTTAGATAAACCTGAATTCTTTCTCCTCTGCCCTCTTCTAAGCCTTGTTCCCCACCTCCTACGTGTTATTCCTTTCCTAAAGGTTCTTTGTATTCCAGTCTGTCAGACTGTACTACTTGTAAAAATAGCTGTCCTTGCATCATTCAAGAATCACCTTGATAAACTAAAATGCTTTGTAAAATGAACGAATTCAGTAACATAACAAACAAAATATCCTAAACTAGGCAAAAAACTATTTTAAAACACTTTGATTATTATACCCTGACAGAGGTGAATTTCACTAACATAGCTTCTATTACCCCTCAGCAAGCCTCAGGGGCATAACAGCATTCAGAAGGTGTTGACTTTATCTTTACAAATCATTGCTTCTTTCTAATGTGAATAAGGATCTATGTAAAGAAAGGGTAAGTCTCATTGCGGCCTTTTGTTTTTGTTCATAATCTTTGAAAGGGTAATGGAAAAAATGAAATATTAATGTCTCCCAATTCCTGCAATGCTCTTTTCTTCTGCTTCAGTTGATGCGGATATCTTTCTACTCATGTGGGAATGAGTTCTCTGCAATGAAAAATTCTCTTTTTAGGCCTTAGGCTGTATCTCCAACAGATTGACTTAGACAGCACTGGACATCAGCTGATCTGAAGTGAGTCAGGAAAAATATAAGTGTGTTGGTAGGTTTTGAACATGGTTTTGTGCATCTGACTCCTAGATTACCTTAATGGTGCAATTCAGATGTTTCATCTGTCCAAAAAACTGCACTAAACAAGCAAGATAGGGTCTTAGATGAGTGGATATTCTGAGTTCTGTTCATAGTGCATCTCTTTGTGTCTCTCACTCAGTTCTGTTAAAATTCCGGTAGTCTGTAAAAAAAAAAAAAAAAGAAAAAGAAAGAAAGAAAAGAAATCACATGCTCTCAGGTCCCTGTGTCTCAAAGGTATCTATCCACAGCTCACTCAAAAAGCATAAGTTAGTGTGACTATTAAGAAAACAATTACAGTGAATTGCTGAGGTTGGTTGCATCCTCTTATTTTAGCCAAATAATTTCCTGTTCCTACAGGATTAGAAAAAAATCATGTGCTTATTTCATACTAGAGTCTACGATATGGTTAGCATTTCTTGTGTTACTGGGACAGCAGGGTCCCATAGAAAATAGAAATGGAATTGCAGCTTGCATAAATCAACATGCTTGGGATAATTACATCTCAAAGCAATATACCAGTATTTGCCTCTTACATTGCTTTTTTGTGTACTGTTCTTTACTTGCAGTAGTCTCACCACTGAGATAAAGTGCATGAGACTTTCATGAAGCCGCCTGACCTTTTCATGAAACTGCCTGAGCCTCATGTTCTCTGCTCCCTTCGGTCTCTTTTTCTGGTCAAAACTGATCTGTGCTCTGCGCTATACAGCTTTCTGTTGTGTGAAGCTCAGTGTAATTTTTATGAATAATGGGCAATGCAATTCTGCATATCTGCTGTAATCTCAGAGTTTATAATAGCTATGGTGCTGAGAGTACATAATCCTGTTAGAAAATGATGATAAAGGGTAGCAGAGTTTTTGCTTGAGTGTAACACATGGCTTTTTTTCAGTGTAAAAGATAAAATTAGGCCACCTGAATACTATATCAGGGAAAATATAATCTTACTACCTCAAAACAGATTTCAAATGAATTTTTAATTATTTGGTTTTCAGTGCTGTTTTTCACATATCTGAGGGAGCACAACAAGGGAAACTATAAATGTAGAAAAGAAAAAAAAATCCAATTTTAACTGTTACTTTCCATTTCTCAGAAGAAAAAAAAAAAAGAAAAATTCTAAACAAGAGGAAAGACTGACTTGATCTGATCAGTTCTGTGACCCACATCACCAGTTCAGTTGGGTTAAGCAAATACCCAGAAGACATTTGTGAGGATGGTAACAGCCAATACCTGACCAAACTCCAGTTTGGCTTCAGGAAATTCTCCTGCTAGACAATCTTATTCACATACGAAATAAAATCAAACCTCGGATCACTTGTGCTCATTCAAAGTTAGTGTGCTTTTTTCAAAACAGATGTGTTTATCTACATGCCATTTCCAACTTCCAGCCTGATGATTTATTCCTGGCCACTGAGCGAATCTGCAATTTCAGTAGCTTTCATGGTTGACCTAAAATCTGAGGGCAATGTTGTTATTTATCTTAATAGCTTATTTTGAAAAGAAATACCTGCTTACAACACAAATGGTATGCTTTTATTTAATTTTTCATTACTCCTTCCAAAAGCACTGGTGAAACTGCTCTCCGAAGGTCTAGAGAACTTTTAAAGAAATGCCTGCTTGATTGTATATCATATCATGATCTCTTGGTATTTCCTAGCAGTACTGTGATTATTCAAGGAGTCTTCACTGTGATATATAGCAACTCCTGTAACTGTAGTAGCCAGTTTTACTAGGCTAGACTTCACGACTCCATGCAGCACAGAGCACAAGGTATTTAAGGAAATGTCTTCTAATGAAGGTCAAGAGACCTAACAAAAATTAACTCTTTTAATGGCTTAGACGCCAGAGGTTGCAACTTCCTTGATACTTAATAGCTTTCATAAAACAGAGCCATTAGCTATATTTGGACTCAGAATATTCTAATAAAGTATGTAGCTATGTTTCAACTTGTTTGAGCTGTTTGTAAAGCTCCACAAGAAAGTGTGTTATAAAAGTGAGTTTTTGTAAGTAAGGAGCTTTATGGTTGCTGTGATTTTGGAGCTAGGGGAAAGATATAAAATGTTGTTTTCTTGGGCTGATGCGATACCATTTGCTAGTAGATTAAAGTGGACACATTAACCCAAACCAAAGTGGAGAGCACAGTACTCCAATTCAGTTTGCTGTTTCCAAACTATTCCCACTCTGAAGTGGCCAAAGAAAAACAAAAGTGGCAGTGGAGTACCGGATTTTGGAATGTTGCTAGGTAGGTGAGGGCAAAGTCCGTTCTTTATTTGTAAATGTAACCATGAGGAAAACAGAATGTGCCTGCAAACATCTTTACTATTCTCTATACCCCGTGTTTTTTTAACATGCATATTTAATACAGCACTTTGTCACGTTGTTGCTAGGTGATTGACAGAGACAGCAACCAAAAGACATTCTACATTTTGGCATTTTCACTTTTAAATAATTCCTGAAGGCACCAGCCTGTACTTTAGCAACGTAGTTACGATTTTGATCTTACAAAGGCCTTAGAATTGTTTTATGAGGAGCAAATAAAACCGAACCACAAAAGATCATAATGAGCCTAACAAATCTGCACATGTGATTGATAAGGGATCAAAGAAATATCTTGCATAAAACCAATTGTGCTGTGTCAGACCTCTCAACCTTACTCCTCGAGAGAATCTTGCGCAGTACTTTCATAGGCAAGCTTGGGACCTCAGGGTCTAACACCGGTTACACTGGAGTATAACTCTGGATACTAAAATTATGGATTCAATAAAGATGCTAGTTTTATAATATATGGCAGTTTCCCCCACGATCTATCTCAGCTAACTCCTCAGTGATCTGCAGGTAGTAATTACTTGGGTCTCTCCCTCCCACCCGAGATAATGACTTGCTGTGTTTGTTACTAATGCCCCGCTTTGTTCTGGTAGTGCCAATCACCATTCTGCTCCAAGTGCTCTAATTAGGAGGGTTGCATTGAATCAGAACAATTACTCGTGTTCTGTATTCAGCTTGAAATTTCCTTATGTTTTGTACATGAAGTAGAAAAGTGAGCTTGGAAGCATTTCTGGCTTTTACTACAGATATCAGTCGGCTAATGCAAGGTTTGCAGTAACCTCAGCTGTTAAATGCTGGTTAATTTTCTGTTTTGATATCTTCAGGCTTATTTACTTCAATACAGTTGGACTTGTGGAATTACCACATTATTTCCTTCTGCTCATTGATGTCTACCCCCACCCACCAAATAATAGTTATCCTATGTTAAATGCAATAAATGAGAAAAAAATTGTTAGGGAAAAGTCATCTTTGAATTCTTTAGAAACTCTAACTACATTTTGCAAAAGACTTTAGCACATATCTTTTATAAAAATAGAAAGCTTTCAAAAAAAAAAAAAGTTCTGTCCATGTACTGTATCAACACAGTTCATTAAACAGTTTCTTCTCTTGGTTGTGAATTGGTGTTTGCAACCTGGGCTGTGTTTTCTGACATCCTACATATGTGTTCCAAACTCCTTAAGTATCAGTAGTTGTGACTTCCCAATACCAGCTCTGCTATACTGTTGTTATACCTTTTTCCTGCCTGTAATCGATGATTTTAACAGACATACAAGTTGTTCTGTTGGTTTTTTTCTTGATGATAACTTGCAATTTCTATTGCTTGTTGTTAGGGTTTCTAGCATTATATATAATGGTTCTTACATTCTTTTCCACTTTTCTTCAGCTAGATTGTGATAAATGGGGTTTAAATTCATTTTAGAATGTAATTTAATACCTGTGTGGCTGCTTTTGGAGGTCATCAGCTGAGAAGAGTAGCACTTCTCTTGCTTTGAGATGTGGCCTGCTGTACTATCGGCTTCTCTCCAGTCACATACGTAACAGTTGGAGCTTTTTCTACCACCTAGTGCTGGTAAGTTTGGAATAGCCAGGTGATCTGCAGTGTTTTGTTGTTAGCTTCAAACTCCATTTACAAGGAAATGTAAAATTCATAACGTTTCAATATATATTCACCTTTGTTATGGTTATTTGAGAGCAAGAGAAACATTGTGTCAAGTAGCTGAAGCCACCATGGCTTTACAAACTGCAATTTGAGAAAGGCTTACCAACTTCAAACTTACCAGTTCACAAATAATACTGTTAGGTAATTAGTAGTTAGTGAAATTCTGTTGATACGAAGACAGGCATGGATGTTATCAGTAATTAATAAGTTCAGAGCTATAAACAATGCTCAGTATGTCATCACAAAAACTGTATCTTCACTCCTCAAATCCAAGAAGCAATGCACCTTTAAAACAATCTTATTTTCTTTCTTCACAGTCGTGAGGAAATATGCAAATGTATACACAGTTTGAAATTCTGATTTGATTAATAAGCATTTTTATGTAAAGTGAGCAGAATTATTTAAACACTAAATTAACTTTGTGCATACCATAGGCTTTGAAACTGCGGTTTCCTCCTTTGACGTTTATAATACAAAGAAGGGGCATTCAAATTTGTATAAAGAGTACTAATAATCTGAGATGATGGTCTTCTGTTTGGGCTACTGGTTAAAACCCATTCTGATTCTTTCATTCAGCAATGTGGGAGCTCCTTTTTGGTTAGATAAGGTAAGGTGAGGGAGCTGGCATGAAGGAGGGTGAGCTCTTCCAAGAAATGAGCCTGGAGTTTTAGTTGTTTCAAACACTTGTCTGTTATCTGGGGGAGATTAAAGGTCTCTTCTGTGGTCCTACCATAGGTTCATTATGCATGTAATGGAACAAATACATCATTTAAACTTTTGAGATGTAAATGGGAAAAAAACACCACAAAGCAATTCTAAAGCATAGATCTTTAAGAAGAACATATATCTTAATGTTATATTCTGTGTAATCACTTGTTTACATTTAAATGAAGATGGAAAATTTGTTGCTTCTCCAGAACTGTTGTAAAATTTCTTGTACAGTTTGAATACCTGTGTTGTTTTCATGGTATTCTTTATGGCCAAATAATGAAAAACAAGTTTCTCATTAAAAAAAAAAAATCACAGGCACATAACTACCTGCCCTTACCCACCAAAAATGTGTTATGTGGAGACAAAGTTCTGTAATGCAAAACAAGGAAAAGGCCAAAAACTCCAGGTAGTCTGTCTAATTAGCAGGGCAGGTGGGTTAGGCACAGTAGGACTGGTCAGCAGTATAAATCATTAATATAGATAGAATGTTTTAGCAGTATTATTTAGCTAAAAAGATAATTGAAAAGTTTTACAGGTTCATCAAATCTTGTGTATCTCCGTGTACTCTATTATGAGGATAATTGCTTTCATTGATTGCCAGTACTGTTACAAAATAAATGGAGCGATGCTCATCAGTCATTTCAGAGAACCAGAAGAATAGACTCTGATAATGAGTTCCATGAAAGTTTTTATTTAAATTAAAAATCCAGATGGAAAAGAAGAATCAAATCATCAGCAGATCTGTAGAATGCTTCTGGGAGTTTTATAAGGTGAAGTTTAATACCATATCGACAACAGTTAGATGGAGTCTGTTTTCCTTGTGATGTTCAAACATCAGTATCTTTCTTCAGTATTTCTATATGTGATTATGCTAAAATTCATTTTCATTCAAACGCACAGCAAGAAGAAGGTTCAAGAAAAGAATGTTTGCAAATGCAGACCTCTTAATTTGAAGTGATTAGAAACAGAATATTAGTTATTTTTGTAAGCTAAACTTAGTATTGGTTACTACTGTTACTTTCCATCCTAAATTTTCCACAGTATTTGATTTTAGAAAATTGTAACCAGGAGTGGTGTCCAGTTTTCTGGAGAATTTTCTTTGCAATTTGAAAACTGACACCTTCCTTGGACAGTATTTGCCCTGTACTTATTTTCTTAGTGCTATTGTTTACGTAGCCTCATTTTCATAATATTTAAACTCATTAGAATGATGGACAAATGTGTCATGTAGAAGCGCTCTGACTTGTGGAGGGCCACATAAGAAATAGATAGAGCAGGATATTAAACTGGGTCTCAAATGCCTGATCTAGTCTGCAGACAACTGGGCATTTGTTTTCTATTTCCATTTCTCATTTTGTCTGGAGCGCCATTGACTACCCAAATCAGAACTGCACAGGAATTTCAGTCTTTTGAAAGTCTGAAGGTGTGCAATGACTTCTAGCTTTGAACATCTGAAAATATCAGGAATGCTTGGACTGGAATTTCTTTCTAACAATGAAAAACAGACTTCAGTTCCAATGCAATGTTCCTTCATTACTCTGATCTTATTTTTCTTTGTTGCATTAATAATACTCTCTTAAATATTTAAAATGTTTCCCCAATATGCTGATGACTGTCTCCTGCATGAATGTCTCTTTAAAAAGTCATTCATAGATATCTGTCACAGAAGAACTAATTTAAAAATGAATCTTCAGCACTGGAATGAGTGAAATTTGGGGGAAAGTGTTATAAATCATTAATAATGTGAATACATTTAATCTCCTCTAAGAGCTAAAATGGAAATGCCCTTGTTATGCATGAATTCAGTGTTTATTTAGTAAAGGCAAGGATGATACCTACATAGTTGGAAAGACTAATAAAACCAGAATAATATAAATGATAGATCAGGTTACAAAAATCTAAATGCTTTAGTCCAGATGACTGGTTTGTCTTAGTGCTAAAGTTCCATAGAATTTCTTCCTGCTACATGTTGAATTATTGGGATCTCCTTTGAATTCCATTGATATCATTAGTGCCATGCACAGGCAATAACTTGTTCTGTTTTGTCAGCTTCCTATATATGCAGCCATTGATTTTTATTTTCTTCCATTTTACAGCTGAACTCAAGATGTCAAAATGGTGCACTCAGATCTGCACTTTAAGTAAATTTTACCTGGATCTCGGTGAGTCCTCCTGCAGGTCAGCAGGAAATCCCACATTTCTCACTGTTCCCCCAGGCTGTTGGTGAAAAATAGTAGTGCACTGTCACCATCTGCGTCCATGCATGAACCAAATAGAATTTAAATAATCTGATCAACCTGGAGCTAGCATATTGCTGAGCTCAGAAAAATTCCCTATTAGATCTTGGTAAAATTTGAGTAGCCTCAGTTTATATACTTTGTGAGTCAGAGGGAAGATTTCCACTTTTATAGTATTCGTATCCAAAAGTCTGTGGAGTTTAATCTTGCCCTTCTTATTCACCCTTTTTTTTTTATATTTAAGATTCAGGGACTGTATGAGAGAAATTTGCTGATAACCAGTCTATAATTTTATAGCACTAAATTGAGTGAGATAAAAGCTACGCTGAGGAATGAATAATGGTGCCCTGAAAACAAACAAACATGCAGCCTTATGCTTTTACAAGTATCCTATATTAATAACAAAACTCTTTTCCACTAAAGAATTGTGAATGTCTAGCTAAAGACATACTGTATCAACTCCCACAGTATCTTAATCTCCAGAATGGGACTGAGTTTTCTCTTCCCTCTTTTATCTCCTAATCAGGACTTGAGAGATGCTACCAGTATTCCTAGACTGAACAAATCATGCTTTCTAGTGCTTTGCCTATTTTGAGGAAGCTGTGCCAAGAAGTTCTAAAGGTAGCTTACCATTTAAAACAATATTTATTCTTTTTGATAAGGGAGTTAATGATGCACCTTTCTGACCCACTGGGGTGTTTTCAGAATAAAGTCTGGCCTCGTAATTCTCAGACCTATAAAGCTGCAGGTAACCTTCTGAATAATTACTTATCTCATAGGTGTATCTTGATAGAATATTTCTCTAATCATGATAAAAAGCAAGGATGGAAGAAATATGTTGATGATTTTAATGTCACTGAAAGTACATGGCTTCCAAAGGTCTGCAGTAAGCCCGCACTTTAAATTAAAAAGGAGAGGGAAATCCATATTTGGATCAAATTAGGAAAAAACCAAAACAAATCAGATGAGGGTACAACAATATGAGCTGTCAGGAGATGATATTTAGTTGCTTGGTGCAGCCATACGATATTGGTTCTAGCTGTAAATAGTGCTACTTTCTAACATGACAAGTATTAATATTCCCTGACTCCAGTAACATCTGTGTAATTGACTTATATGTTGAACAAATGGAAACAATCAAGTTAAAACTGTTGTGCAGCTTTGAAGTAACAATATATGTGCTACCATCATCCTCTGTTTTCCTGTAATCACATTTACTACAGACACTACAATTCCCATAGCTAACCATATCAGAGGAGAGAGAAAGTTATCTTTTGCCATCTCTCCTTTAAAGTGATGTATAGAATATTACTTTCATGTCAACTCTTAAATTATTTGAATCCTCTCTGCTTGAAAGAAAAGGTGCTTATTTGAAAAAGTAAGGAACCATGAAAATTATATTCCCTCTTTTAAAGCCCTTCCCCCTTCATATCTGAAAATTTTTCATTAGGGAATTGTATTTTGCATCTGTACACAAGCTGCACCCTGGCTAGTCATGATGAACACTTCTCTACTGGACAAGGTCTGGCTTGTTCTGCTGTGTCTGTCATACTGGGTAGTACGATAGTGGCCTGATTAAAGTATACCTGGGTGAGCTCCTAACAGCTAAGGGAAATCTCCTGCTTTTGGATTAGGAGAACGGGTACTATTCATCACTGTTGTGAAACTCTGAGCAGCCATGAAGAAGACCTTAAAGACTTCAGATAGGCATATTTTTATGACAGTATTATGTGTGCTTTTCTACTTTGTGGTTTCAAAATTTGTATGTAATAAATCTTCTGTGTTCAGTGCAGGGATTTTTAAAACATTAGATCATATATAATCATAATTTTTATGAAGGAATCATTTCTGAATGCAAAGAGATATTTCTAGTGTCCCTGCACAAGTTTTTTGAATATTTTGGAAGCTATTCGAAACTATTTTTTGGCATATTTATCTGGGTTATAAATCAATTTTTTTAATGACTCTTTGTCAGCATTTTATTAATGTATTTACTTTCTTTGTATGAAGGAAATGGGTATATTAATCTTCTTAGTAACCATGTTAAAATTAATTAATGTTTTTAAATCCTATAAAGTCAGAAGTTCCCAAGTTTGCAGGCCAACAAGGACAAAGTAAGTCTGTCTCTCTCATTAGCAATCTTGCTTTCCTCTTCTAGGTTTATTACATTTTCTGGATACAGAAAAGTGTAATTAAAATCAACCAAGAGGAAAAAAAATTTTTTATACACATCCATACGATCTCAAAGTTGAAGTGAAATTCTGCAAACATTTTGAGAGGCAAGACAAAAAAAACTCCATGCTAGCCTAGTGTAATGAAGACTATGTGGCAATAAAAACTGATATCCAGTGGCAACTGCTAGAAAATAACATGTTGATACTCATGTTTTGCTTTCCTTTTAGGGCACTCATTTCAGGGTCTTGTGCAAACCTCTTCAGCTTCAAGATTCTCATTGAACTTGTCCCAATACATACGGAATTTATTTGTACTTATCCTGGGCTGTTTTTCTTCTTATCTGACACTGTCCTCCTTTATGTCTTTTTTCTAAGTCTCAACATTGTAGCTGTGTATGTACAAACTGTATTGAACAGCTTTCTTGTGTCGACTACTGTGGTTCTTTAGTGTAATCCTGAAGACACATCTCCTCTGCCTGGAAAATGCATTTCTCTCTCATGCTGAAGTTTGCAGTCACATGAGAGTGCCAGGGAGTTTGCTTGTTGATATTTACCTCAAAGGTAACTTAGGATAAATTATTTTAGATTTGCTTAACTCACTACATAGGAGGAAACTTTGGAATTTGAATAAGAGAATTTGTAGGAAAAACTCTTTGAAATTTTATACTATTTGATATTTTTTGGGCATTAGTCAGACTGGTGTTGGCTGCCACAGAGCTCCTAACATCTTTTAATATCTTTCATTCAGAGTGGTCTTTTCTTCTGCATGTTGTGTTTGAACTACAAGCTTACAAGAAGACTAAAGTTAAAGCTAATCTGGTATCTTCCTGCTGAACTGTAGTCACTGCACTGACTTCAGTGGAGGCCTGTTCTGAAAATACAACAAAGCTATTCTGTGCAGAGATTGAGATTTACATGCATTAGCTCTCATGGTTTGGCTCTGCTCTTCTGCTTCGCTATGGAAACCACAGTTACATCCCTTCAACATTCATGCGTGGTAGTCAAAGACACCTGTGTGTCTGTGAACTAGCACAGGACTGTAATGTGATAAGTGGGATGAATTTTCTGTTTGCAGTGTATGGTTGCTATTTGGAGGACAGAAAGGGGAACATGGCTTCTGACAGTCAGAGTTTTGTTCAGAGACCTGGAAATGGGAAGGAAGGGTTTGGTTTTCATTATGCTAATTTTGTTATTTGTTATAAAACTATAGCAATGTAATGATTTTATTATTAATTAGTTCCTTCGTATTAACCCAGAGGGAAGAAACCTTTGGTTGCATCATTCTCCTGGGTGAAATTCCATGACCCGCATCCTGCTGACCAGATGGAAATAAGAGTCTCTTTTGGCCTTCTGATCTTTAAACAATGGAGATGAAAATACCATTTGTTAGAGATCAGCAGTGGCAAAACATTCCAGCAGCACTGCTGCTGAGATAAGTCTAGAACAGTGTCAAGAAGAGAAGTGATTAACTATGGCACTCTGGGAGATGTTCATATAATTGCCAAATCGTTCGGGGCACGCCAGTCAGGCGTAATGACTAGCTCAGCATTGGTCGTATTGTGAACGTTGCCCATTGAATATCACCCAAATTAGTGCAGGTCTGTACACTAATGTGCACATGTGTTGCCAGTCTTGTTTCCTTTACATTAAAGAAATGATAGCATGTAGAGTTCAATGCAATTGTAGGTTGGAGCTACTTAATAAAAAAAAATAGTATGTGTTACTCTTGTTTTGTTGTAAGCATGTAGAAGTGTCTTCTGATTTAGAAACAACTAGAAATGCTTCATACAGCAGTGGCAGTAACACACGGTAGTTTTTCTAGTTGCTAAATGATACACAGTATTAGCCAAATGAGCCACTCCATGCTTGCTCAGATAGTCAAAGAGGAAACTGAGGATCCAAGTAGCATCTTGGACTGCGGACAGATGCTGAAACACCTCCATCTGCATGAAGCAGGGCTCAGAGTTGGCAGCTGCACCTGGTGCCCCCCCACCTCCTTTTCAGGAGCCCCACTTCCTTCTCTTCACATTTTCTTCCTGGATCTGTTCCTACTGTTGTCCGTGTGATCCCACCTTACTTCTGAGTTAGTCCAGCTAAATATCATGACTGAGCGTGAGGTGTGGGAATAGTAAGGTCTTTGCCTTCTGTCGCCTGTTGCTCTTGGTCTCCAGGTTGCGGCATAGAGACCTCTGAACATTCCTGCATACAGCCAGTGCTACCAGCACCTGGGGATTGCATGAAACAATATACTCCGACATGAATGAAGCAGCTGGCATCTCCTGTTCCATTCAGGAATTTTTTAATACAGTTTTTTCCTTTCTCTTGTTATCTGTCAAAACGTCTTTCTCCCAAAGTAATCCATTTTATTCTTTTTTTAATTTTCCCTCCCGTTTTATTTTTTGAGGCAAAAGGTGTGGATATTTTCAAGCATAAAACTTTGCTCCTGAGGTTAAATGAACATAAAGATTGTTCAGGATAATTAATGAAGATTCAAGTCTTGTGGATTAGCTGCACGTGTGTTTAAAGGTATGTATTTGAGCAGTTGTGTGCAACTCTTTGCCTCATGAAATTAAGTATAGTGTTATGCACCAGTTCTTTGAATGTTTTATGTGGAACAATATATAATAGTTTCTGATAAAGGAGGTGAGAATCACAGAATTGCTGAGGTTGGAAGGGACCTCTGGAGATCATCTAGTCCAACCCCCCTGCTCAAGCAGGGTCACCTAGAGCACATTGCACAGGATTGCGTCCAGGCGGCTTTTGAATATCTCCAGAGAAGGAGACTCTACAACCTCTCTGGGCAACCTGTGCCAGTGCTCTGTCACCCTCACAGTGAAAAAGTTTTTCCTCATGTTCAGATGGAACTGCCTGTGTTTCAGTTTGTGCCCGTTGCCTCGTGTCCTGTCGCTCGGCACCACTGAAAAGAGTCTGGTCCCATCTTCTCGACACCCTCCCTTCAGATACTTGTACGCATTGATAAGGTCCCCCCTCAGCCTTCTCTTCTCCAGGCTAAACAGGCCCAGCTCTCTCAGCCTTTCCTCATAAGAGAGATGCTACAATCCCTGAATCATCTTTGTAGCCCTTCATTGGACTTGCTCCAGTAGTGCCACATCCCTCTTGTACTGGGGAGCCCAGAACTGGACGCAGTACTCCAGACGTGGCCTCACCAGGGCTGAGTAGAGGGGAAGGATCACCTCCCTCGACCTGCTGGCAACACTCTTCCTGATGCACCCCAGGATACCATTGGCCTTCTTGGCCACAAGGGCACATTGCTGCCTCATGCTTAACTTGGTGTCCACCAGCACTCCCAGGTCCTTCTCCGCAGATCTGCTTTCCAGCAGGTCAGCCTCCAACCTGTACTGGTGCACGGGGTTATTCTTCCCTAGGTGCAGGACCCTGCACTTCCCTTTGTTGAACTTCATGAGGTTCCTCTCTGCCCACCTCTCCAGCCTGTCCAGGTCTCTCTGAATGGCAGCACAGCCCTCTGGCGTATCAGCCACTCCTCCCAGTTTTGTATCATCAGCAAACTTGCTGAGGGTGCGCTCTGTCCCTTCATCCAGGTCATTGATGAAGAAGTTGAACAAGACTGGACCCAGTACTGACCCCTGGGGGACACCGCTAGCTACAGGCCTCCAACTAGACTCTGCACCGCTGATCACAACTCTCTGAGCTCTGCCATTCAGCTAGTTCTCAATCCACCTCACTCTCCACTCATCCAGCCCACACTTCCTGAGCTTGTCTATGAGGATGCTATGGGAGACGGTGTCAAAAGCCTTGCTGAAGTCTAGGTAGACAGCATCCACTGCTCTCTCCTCATCTACCCAGCCAGTCATTCCATCAGAGAAGGCTATCAGATTGGTTAAGCATGATTTCCCCTTGGTGAAGCCATGCTGACTACTCCTGAGCACCTTCTTTTCCTCCACATGCTTGGGGATGGCCTCCAGGATGAGCTGCTCCATCACCTTTCCAGGGATGCAGGTGAGGCGGACTGGCCTGTAGTTCCCTGGGTCCTCCTTCTTGCCCTTTTTGAAGACTGGGGTGACACTGGCTTTCTTCCAGTCCTCAGGCACCTCTCCTGTCCTCCATGACCTTTCAAAGATGATGGAGAGTGGCTTAGCAATGACATCCGCCAGCTCCCTCAGCACTCGTGGGTGCATCCCATCAGGGCCCATGGATTTGTGGGTGTCAGGTTTGCTTCAATGATCTCTAACCCGATCCTCCTCCACCAAGGGAAAGTCTTCCTTTCTCCAGACTTTCTCTCTTGCCTCCAGGGTCTGGGGTTCCTGAGGGCTGGCCTGAGCAGTAAAGACTGAAGCAAAGGCGGCATTCAGTAACTCTGCCTTCTCTGCATCCTTTGTCACCAGGGCACCCACCCCATTCAGCAGCGGGCCCACATTTTCCCTAGTCTTCCTCTTGCTGCTGATGTATTTGAAGAAGCCCTTCTTGTTGTCCTTGACATCTCTTGGCAGATTTAATTCCAAACGGGCCTTAGCCTTCCTCATCGCATCCCTGCATACTCTGACAATGTTCCTATATTCCTCCCAAGTGGCCTGTCCCCCTTTCCACTTTCTGTAGACTTCCTTCTTCTGGTTGAGTTTTGCCAGGAGCTCCTTGCTCATCCATGCAGGTCTCCTGCCTCCTTTGCTTGACTTCCTACTCATAGGGATGCACTGCTCTTGAGCCTGGAGGAGGTGATGTTTGAATATTAACCAGCTCTCTTGAACGCCCCTTCCTTCTAGGGCCCTCACCCATGGGATTCCTCCAAGTAGGTCCCTGAAGAGGCCAAAGTTTGCTCTCCTGAAGTCCAGGGTTGCGATCCTACTTAGTGCCCTGCCTCCTCCTCGCAGGATCCTGAACTCCACCATCTTGTGGTCACTGCAGACAAGGCAGCCCCCGACCTTCACATCTTCCACCAGTCCTTCTTTGTTTGTTAGTACGAGGTCCAGCAGCACACCTCTCCTTGTTGGCTCCTCCACCACCTGTGTCAAGAAGTTGGCACCAATGCTCTGCAGGAACCTCCAGGACTGTTTGTGCCTAGCTGTGTTGTCTTTCCAGCAGATATCAGGGTGGTTGAAGTCCCCCATGAGAACCAGGGCCTGGGATCGTGAGGCTACTTCCAGCTGTCTGTAGAAGGCCCCATGGACTTCCTCTTCCTGATCAGGTGGCCTGTAGTAAACACCCACAACAGTGTCACCCATGCTAGCCTGACCTTTAATCCTTACCCAGAAGCTCTCGACTCGCTCTTCATCCACCCCTAGGCACAGCTCAATACATTCCAGTTGCTCTCTCACATAAAGAACAACTCCACCACCTCGCTTGCCTGGCCTGTCTTCCCTAAAAAGCACGTAGCCATCCATGACAGCACTCCAGTCATGCGAGCTATCGCACCATGTCTCTGTAATGGCAATGAGATCATGGCCCTGTGACTGCACACACATCTCTAGTTCTTCCTGTTTGCTCCCCATGCTGCATGCATTGGTGTACAGGCATTTCAGAGAGGTGATCGAGCACGCAGGTTTCCCAGGAGGGATACCAGAGGATCCTCTATAGCCACATCCCATGCGCACTTCCCTGGCTGCATTCACCTGCTGGAGGCATCCCGACTTGAGCAGTCTTTTGCCAGCTACCCTGGCACTATAACTCTCCCCTTCCCCCGTCTTTCCTAGTTTAAAGCCCTCCTTACCAGGTTGGCCAACCTGTTGGCCAAGACCCGCATGCCCTGCTTAGTGAGGCGGATCCCATCTCTGCCCAGCAGTTGTCGATCTTCAAACAGGGTCCCATGGTCGTAGAAACCAAAACCCTGTTGCCAACACCAGCGGCGCAGCCAGTCGTTAACCTGGGAAGTCCGTCTCCTCCTCCTCTCATCCATCCCCCTCACTGGCAGGATTGAGGAGAAGATGACCTGGGCTCCCAGACCCTTGACCGCCATCCCCAGAGCTCTGAAATCCTGCTTGATGGTCTCCAGTTTGCCCTTGGTGTCATTAGCGCCCACATGGAAGAGCAGCAGTGGGTAATAGTCCGAAGCATGGACGAGCCTAGGCAGTCTTTCCATGACATCTCTCACGCGAGCCCCCGGCAGGCCACAAACCTCTCTAGACATGAGGTCAGGTCGGCAGATAGATGCCTCCGTCCCCTGCAGCAGGGAGTCCCCCACAGCAATCACCCGCCACTTCTTCCGGGCGTTCCGGCAGGGCACAGGGTCTGTTGTCCCAGGTACTTCCCTTGCAGCCATGCCCATCTCCTCCTCATCCTGGAGGGCACTAAACCTGTTCTTCAGCTGCAAGTCTTCGGGAGGAGTAGGAGCCTTTCTCCTCCCACGAGCAGTGACCAGTTTCCAGCCTTCTTCCACGGTGTCATGATGTACCGTGTCACACGGCACAGAGCCCTCTGGCAACTCCGCTGCTGTGGGGGGTTGGGGCTCCCGAAGCTGCACAGTCTCCGAGAATACCCTGTCTATCTCTTGCTCCGCTTCTCGGATGCTGCGCAGCCTACTGACCTCCTCCCGTAACTCCCTTACCTGACGACACAGCTCATCAGCAGCAGGACACCTCCTGCAGGAGAGCTGGCTGCCAGCCCAGGCCTCCCGGAGAGGCCCCAAGCACTCCCTGCAGCCTCAGACCTGCAGAGCCGCATCTGCTGTCAGAGGGTCGGTCTGGGTCCCAGCCTCTGGCACAGCAACTCCAACAGCCACTGGGGAACGTGCTCTGCGGCGTGTCACGACCATGCTTGAAACGTACGCCACAGGGAACAGAAACGAAGGTACCTTCGTGCGCAAACTGCTGCCTCTGTTGGCTGCGCTCTGTTGGCTGCGCTCTAGGCCTGGCTCTTATATAGGCCTCTCCCTAGCACTGGCTAAGAGGGTGCTTGACCTGCCCTAATCAAGGGCCACCGGGATCAAAGGCCCCAACTCCCTCTGGTCAGGGGCAACCAAGAGCTCGTTAAGTTTTTAACAAGAGAGCTCAAGAAGTTTTTAATAATTTAGCCAATGTATTTGACTGAGTTAAAATTAAATGCCTGTGTGCAGGGATTGTAATTTACTGTATATCTATCTTGTGCATACTACAATGAGCTCTGGCTTTTTGACAATGTAAGTTTTAAACAGCAGTAGAACACAGGTTCCTTTTTATAAAGGGCATGTAAATATGTGTAGATTGAGACAGATGTTTTGCTGCTCTGGTTGTCAAAAATATTTAGGAATTGCTTGGACTATGGTAATTGTTTACTAAGCAAAAGCACATGTTAAGCAATTGAAAGTTTCAAAACATTTTAAAAGGAGTTTGGCATGATGTGTAGGATAAACTGCTGTTTAAATGATGCTGGGTAATGTGAATTGCTCAACAAAAACAGAGAAAAATGCAACTGGGATGCTTTAGGGTTCTTAAATATTTGGCTCTTGCAGTGGGTAGGCAATTTTTCTAGTTTTGGTTTTCTCTAGGTATTTTTTTTTAATGAATAATACTTCAACAGTCAATCCTATATACACAATGTGAAAGATTAAATGTCTAGTGACAGGAAAAATGCATGGGTCCTATAAACTGTTAGTGGAGGAAAATCAGCCTATAGTCTGGACAGTTCTTTCACTTTATTCACAAGAGACGGGTGCTTGTACTGATTTAGTTCTATGCCAGATCTTGTTCAATTTATCCACGCAACAGCTAAGCAAGGTGTTTTGCCTGAAAAATGGATCCAAGTACAGAGTACGGTATCAGATGCTTTTCTGACTGTTGCTTTTTCAACATTTGCAACATCTCATACAAAGTTCACGTAATGTAGCTTCTGCAAAAGTTTAAAGTTAAGCACCTTTCTCTGAGCACTCTTGTGCACTTACTGAGACTGTAGGAGTCATTCTGCAATGAATGATATCTGGGCCAGCTGTTACATTCGTAGTTGTCTCCAGTTGCACGACTGCTGTAAGTAAAAGCCATTTTCATTTTTGCTACCTTTTCACTGTTCAGTCTCTAAAATGCTTGTGGATTGTAAGGGTTGCTCTCTTATACAAAGACAGTCATCCTAAGCTCCTGTCTTACCTGGAAGAGTTGGAACATGCAGTCATCCTTTCCTTTGCAAGACTACCCCAGCAACTGAATGTGAGATGGGCTTTTTTTTTACCATCTCTGCCATTCTGCCACTGTCAGCAGTCGTCTGCTTAGCATATACCTAAAGTCAGCACCAGGCTAATCATATAGCAGGAAAGGAGTTAGGTATGTGAGAATGTAAACTAAATACTAGTCAACAAAATTATATTGTGGTAGAAAGGCAAATAGCTATCCAGGATGACTATCCTATTTGGACTTTGGTAAGGCCTCAGCAGGGGTACTATGTAGGTTTGGGTTGGTTGTAGAGTAGCTGTAATAACTGTGACGAAGTTTGTTAACACCTCCTTCCACCCAGAACTGACAGTATGTTATTGAAAAGCTAAGCAAAGTGATTATATTTGAACCAATATTTGCAGCAGGTGCAATAGCAGTAAAATACTGCTTTGGGGAGCAAAAGGTATCAGTAGAGGTTACTCTTAATATTAATATATTGTCTGAAACTGAAGGCTGATAGCAATGGATACCTCTGGGGGAGTATTTTTTCTTGTGATTTTTTTTCTTTCCCTATATTATCATTCTTCATGTCTTGCTTTTTTCTTTTTCCTGAACCATTTTTTTCTCAATTTTCTCTACCTCCCTCCAGCCTTGGCAGTGCTACAGCTGTTGTTCCATGTACACATCTGTTGAAATGCTAGCAGGTTTATTTTTCTGAACAAGTCTGGTTACTAGCTGTGAGGGAATGAGCTCTACTAGTACTTTCTTAAGCAGTGTACTATTGAGGTCCATAACCATATTTCAGATTTTTCTCTTCCTGTTACCCCTGCAAAAAGCCTGTGCAAATGTTTTATCAGATGTAGTTAAGGAAGATGAAGAAGCAGAATAACGTCTGCTCTTTCTATTCAAATATTCTGTTTTCACTGGTGTGTCTTTCATAGCACAAAATATCAGCATTCAAAGTTTTCTTTTAATAATCCAGCCATGGATTTTCAGGGGTAAATCTGTGTTCCCCTAGAACTATTGCAAGAGGCTATGGATGAGCCTATTATGTTTCATTTTTTCCCCTCATATTTTAATTATTCCCGAGAGACTACATAAAAGATTTTCTTATCTACAGTAAATTATAAATGTAATCAATCTTGATTTAAGAGTCTTTTAAGTTGGCTTTCATCTGAATCCTAGGCAAGTCCAGTTCTTGCAGCATAATAGTGTTATTCTCCCTGCTGATCTGAAAAGTAAGCAAGGTAACTGGACTGTTACTGTGAATATTATTTCTTTTGGAGAGCAAAGCATCAATGAAAGGACACTCTAAAATCTGTGTTCAAACAGAGGCAATGAAGCGAGTCCCTCTGGACATCTGCAGCTGCACCTCTTGGTGCAAGGATATGATGGGGCAAGCGAGAGACTGATCAGTTGAGACACAGTCGTTGAAGAAGGTGAGTGTTATGTCGAGCAAAGACAGACTTGCATTGCAATGAAACGAAGAGGAGGAAGTTGCCCGAAGGGCACTGGGTGGTTTGAATGGGGCATGCAGAACAGAGGCTGGGAAGGAAAGGCATTAAAAGGGTGTTGGAGCAGTGAGTGGTCGTACCAACTCAGCTGCTGTGGAAATGATCAGTGCCATCAGCAGGCACTGCGGATCCAGCAGTCATTAACCGACTTATGATACACGTGGCTTCCTGTGATTGCACGGGACTTGGGCTCCTGCTCTACAGGAGGCAGAGAGGTCAAGCAGAGGCTGTTCATCCGGTACAACAGGCAGGACTGGTGCACACAGGAACTGATGATGTTGTCTTGACACCGCCGAGAAGTGTGGTCACAACGTGACAACGCAAAGGCAACTTTTTCAGGTGTGATCCCTCTCACAGACTAAGAATTTGTCCCCCACTGTTGTGCTGTGTCTATTCCTCAGGCTACTTTCTACCATCCTAAAGAAGCTTTTTGCTTCTTGAAGCCAAAAAGAAAAAAGGATCATCTGGGTGAGTGAGCTGGGATGTGAGACTCTGCATGAGCCCTCAGCTACCCTCAGGGCACTGCCTCCAGGTCACAGCCACTCCATGTTGGAGTGGTTTCCAGGTATGTACCTCTGTGTGCAGGTATTCATCTGGATCACGCGAATGGTCTGTGCTTGTGTCCATTAAGTGCATTATGTTTCTATTATGCAAATAATTCTGTCATTTTGAAAGGGCGATAAATTAGTTTTCATTCTTTGATTATCTATCTAGTAGAAAAGCCTTTTTGAGAATATGGTTTAGCTGGGAGGTAAAGGAAAGCATAACATAGCTTTACTGTGTTTTCTGTAGCCAAAAACAACCCTATTCCATTGATTTTATAGCATCTCAACATGTCTGAGTTACTGGTTTCTGTGTTTTAACTCCCTTACAGGACGAACACACTGTGTTGTGGCTTTTCAAACTCAAAGGCATGTTTTGTTTCCATCCCTAGCAGCAGCGTCATTATTCTTACTCCATTTAGCTGAAACTTTACTTTTACTTGGACTCCTGCTGGCTGAGCAGCTTATTATCCGCTGTCACCCTTGCAGTGCTTCCTGGCAAAACCTGTGAACTCTGCTAGCCCCCGTAGCCGGGCATGGCCACTGGAGTCAGAGCTCCTCGGCAGCTTCTGACTTCCCCAGCCACCAGAGTAAGCACTTAAGCTCTTCCTCATTCCTTATCTATTCTTATATTCTGGACAGTATTCTTTTGTTTTATGGTCAATGTGAAAGCATTGAACTGAAGTAGCTGAAAACAATTGTGAGAGAAGAGGAGAACTTAACTCCCCAAACTGCTTATGTCACAAGTGCAGTGTTTAAGTTGGTTTTGTTTCCTTACTAACTATCTCTTTGATGGTAGATCTCAGAACTTATCGTGTTTTATTCTGCCCTGTTATCATAGTTTACAGCCTGAAGTAAGTGACAGGATGATTGCCTTCCCTTTACAAAGTTTTATCCGTTTTTAAAGCTGTTATATTTGATTAAAAAAAAAAATCGATGTGTTTGTTCTGACTCGAAGCTGTACTCATAATTGGGAATTGGGTTAAAACAGCTGTCAAGCCGTTAATATGAAAAATGACTGTGTGTCCTGGTTAAAGGTGAATGGAAATGTTTCCTTTAGCAATATTTAAAAAAAATTGAATAGCTGTGGTAAAATTCCATGAAAGCAGAACCAAGTGAACTCGATGATGTCTGTTTTCTTCCTGCTCTGCTGTCTTTGGAAAGCTACATTAGGCCAAGATTTTTCATCTTCAGAAGAAAGGAAATAATATTAATAAAAAATAATGGCAAGAGGAGCAGCATTCTTCCTGAACCGTATGTTGCCTCTGCCGTAAATGTCTGACTGCCTAGAGGGCTGGCAAAATAGTCTGTGATATCTTCCAGGTCAGTTAATAGCAATTCTTCTCCATTCTCACTCAGCAACCTCATTCAGTCTTCCAGACTCAATATTGTTCTTCATTACTCTCATCTGTTATCATGCATGAGATCCTATTTTGGTAAGCTGTGATAAATCCATTCATAGGAATATAGTGTTCTGTTAGAAAATTTTCTCATATTCTAAATGGCAGTAAAGTCCTATGTCTTACACTGTACTCACCTTCTATTTCAAACATTTTTTGGAGATGATCCATTCTCTTTTTATGGTACCTTACAGTAACAATCTGTATCTCATGCACGAATGCTTTCATTCCTGCAAACAGAGGGGTAAAATAATTTGTCTATGTAAGACCGTTGTTTGTTGTTAAAAGCAGAAACGTGGGGTGTGAGACATTTTTCCTAGTCCGGTGTCTGACCTTGATTCCTTGTGATCACGGCCAAAGTGCTTAACCTCCCTGAACCTCATGGCCCCTCGATTATCCAGCCCTGACTGAAGACCAATGTTTTCTAGCTCTGAGGTGAAGTAGTCTTGCAGATTTAAAATATTTATTCTTTCACTTAAAAGAATATTGATCAACAGCACTTATTTATGAACCAGATATGCTCATCTGGATTCCTGGAGACTTACAAATGCTGTCTGTAAAGGTCACTACTATTTCTAGGGTAGTCAATCTTGTCATGGATCAGTCTGAATAATAACTCTTCTGATTTATCCCTTTTCATCTGATAAACCTCACTGGAGCCTCTCAAAAGTGAAAAGGTACTTTTCATAGTGATCCGGATCCCATTTGTGGTGATAGTAAAGGATAACCCTGGCAGCAGAAACTCCAAGCCTTTCATGAACGTGATGAGCAGGGGTTTTTTGTTTTTTGTTTTGTTTTTTTGGGGTTTTTTTTGGATGAAGAAACTGAATAAAAGAAAACTGGCACAGGGAGGGGCCACAGGGAACAGCCCACACTGTCTCTAGATGTTCAGCTATGCCTTCGTTGCATCTAGCTGATGTTGATCTAGTCTCTTCTAAGAGACTCTCTGCTGAAAGAAACAACCTCTCTCCTGACTTTTCCTTGCTGCAGTTTGGTGTGCCATTTCATGTCACCTGCACCAGGGATTTTTCAAAGTATTCTTCTGTAAGAGGATAATAATTTCATATAACTTTGTTTTGTTAAATTTCTTTCCTACATAAATTAAAATAACTACAGAAGCTGGTATGTTTACTACAATTGGAGCTGAATCTCCTTTTAGCAGAACTTTTTTTCCAACAAGCATACAAATTTGAATGAAAACAGATTTTTTGTGAATGCCTGTGAAATGGCTTCGATCCACAAAAATTCCAAACAATTCTTTGAAAATATTAAACATTTTTTCCAGTGAAGCATGTTGATATCTTTATTTGAAAGTTCTTGTTTTGAATATACTTTTAAAAGCTGTAGTAAACCCAAACGTGCACGTTCAGTATTTAACAGTGCAATGAATATTTTGTTTGCACACCTCTACTTGTTACCACAAGATGTCTCTGCTCTAGCATTTCCTGTAAGTGACCATGCTGTGTTGGGAAGTCACCTCTCTAAGAGAGGAAATTCAGTGAAGCTTAAGAAAATGTTGTAAAACAGAAACAGTGTTGTTTTAATGATCTCTTAATCAGTTTTGAGCTACAAATCAGCAGAAGGTTTATGTATTCGCTGTATTGCTCCCTGAAATTATTGTAAAACTATCTGAGAACCTTAAACACAATCTCTCCTTAATGTCATTGAAGATTTAAAAGCAGAAGGTTGTAGGTTGGTTTTAGTTTGCTGTTTCATAATGGAGATTTATATGTCTATTATGCAATGACTTTTTTTATTTCAACAAACTGAACTACAGTGGTCAGAATAAGTAGATAGGAAACAAGATTGAAGGCATTTGTATAGGACAATAAAGACAAAAAAGTGACTGAAAAGGAAAAATAAAAATATAAATGGGACAAAGAGGAGAAAACTGGAGAGCTGTAGGATGAAGGATTCTGAGGAGCAGTGTAGAAAAAGAACATGATTGCATTTAATTATCTGATAATATTAACTGTATGTGCCTCTTATAACAAAGTCTTAAAAGTATATATGTATTTTCTTTCTTTTCCTCTCTTATCTGACATTTCATGACATACTCCTCTGTCAGTGGTGATGAATACACTGTAATATGCTCCTTGTGGTACTGCGCTTGCTAGGATATAATTTGAAGCAAAGCAGAAGATACCATAGTTCCTACCTTCCACACTTACAGAAGTCAGCTTTGCATCCCTGCCTGTTTCAGACTGCCTGTTATTCATGTTCTGGACATTACAGATGTACAATTCAATGGCTTTAGTCTCATGAGGCTCAATTTAACGGTAGAGTGTATCAATTTATGAAGTTTAAGAGACCTCATTGTACTGAAAGCTTTCTTTAAATAGATTGAAAATGCATCCTATACTCCATAAAATAGCTTTGCAGCCACACAAGAAAAATTGAGTTAAGTGTCTGACTATTCATTTCTGAATTGTAGTGCTGCAGGAAAAAATCTGACCTTTCTACTGACTGCCTCTGTCTGGGAAACTACCCAAAGCCACATTAAAGAAAAAAAAAAATCCTGAAATTTGAAGAAGGAGCTTGTGCTCTCTTCCCACTTTACCTTTGGACTGGCTCCTTTCCAGTTCTTAGGTTTTGCGGTCTAGAGCCAGGGTGTGAAGTGCTTCTTGACATCTGCCCTTCTTGACTGCTAAACACAGTGGAGAGGTTGCGGCTCTGAATGCTGCAGCAATCACTTACTCTTTGTGCAAAAAGCAAGGCCCGGATTATGTCAAGTGTGTGCAGAAATTCTCAGAATATGGCTTTCTCTCACCCTGCTAATCAGGCATTCAGGAAAAAGCCACCTTCTCAGAATTTAAGACTCATAACTATTTAAAACCTTAGCAAATACCACAGTATGTTTATACTATAAATGTCAGACATATTTTATCTGGAGACATTGGAATTTTTTTCTCTTTCTTGTTATGGCAGAAAGTGAAGAATATCATTTAGCTGTATCCCAGTGACCCTTTACTCTCAATAGAGCTTAATAGAGGATCTGCATATAACTTTTGATCAGTGGCAGAGTGGCATGCTTCAGGAAGGGTAACCTCTCTGAGTTATAGGAAATATTTTAGAACTCTAGAGCCTCCATCCTTTTGGCGTATTTATTTTGGCTTCATTACATTATAAGGAAAACTTGATCTCCATCCAGATATTTTTATTTGTGTTTATTGGCTCATCACAGAATCACAGAATGGTTGAGGTTGGAAGGGACCTCTGGAGATCATCTAGTCCAACCTTGGGGGATATAAAAATGTACTGCAATCAGAATTTCTTGCAAAGACTTGAAGTTTTCTTTCATTTTCACCTTTTGTTCAATAGGTATCAGTCCTCCGTATGTAATCTCTGCCATCTTTAGGCATGTCTTTAAAAACTGTATTCCTAGCTAACTTGAACTGTCTTCTCTGTTTTTGTGCTGGTTCTCTGCCTCATCTTGCAGATAGTGCTTGTGAATATCCTCACACATGCAAATATCTCCATCAAAGTTGATTTATTAGTTTAAATTAAATTATATAACATAAGTATCTCCCCAGGATGTTACCCTTAAAATAACAAGATGGAAAAAAACCCACTTCTGCTGCACTGCCCAGCAAAATTTTGTCTTTTAAAATCCTGCAAGAGCTGGAAGGATCACCTAGGCAACTGCAAGAGGGCAGGAAGGGTCTGAACTTGGACAGAAGTGCTCCAAGGTCTGACCTACAGCTACTTTTACCTATGTCAGAGCTCCCTTTTTAAACTCCTGAGACCAAGCAGAGCCCAATTTATTTTGTGTGCTAACTTTGAAAATGAGAGAGCACTTGCTTAACCACTTGACCAACACCAAATTCCTGCCATGATTTTCTTGTACTAGGAAAGGGTGGTTTTTGCTTTCTAATTCATTTTATTCCTTTATGACATGAATTTGGAATTTTCTTTTTAAAATTAAGCACATTTAAAAGCATACAAAAAGAACCATTAATCTCTCAAGCTTTCTTCAAGAAACAATGAAAATACTTGCCTGGTATAAAAGACTCATTAATACATTGAGGTGAATATTGTTACACCAGGGTCTTATTCATCCGAAGTGTGTGCGTTTTCTCTGCTGTTAGTGTTTTGGTCGATTTGCTGATGCCAGCCTGTCCATGCAGTGCGGCAGCAGGACGTGCCAAGCAGTGTGTGAGCAGCCCCAGAAGGAGGTTTGTCAGTCTCGGCTCGTTCTTGTTTCCTATCAGAGCTCCTGGCAGCTGACAAATCCCTCCCTCGTCTCCCCGTCTTTGCTCACCTCCTTTTGCCAGGATGCAATGTGTTATGAAACTGTAGCCTGATGTTCACCCTGACTGTTTTTGCTCCTTCCTGCAAGTCATAACTACAGCAGGCGGGAGGAAAAACCCCAAGAGTACCATATTCCCCCCTGCAATTTTAACGAGCCTCTCTTTAGAGGTAAAGACTGGTACGCTCTAAGAAGATGGGCAAGAAGCACAAATGAAATGAAATGCATTTAGCATTATGAAAGCCTGTGTAGTTAAATATGTCTGTAAGAAAGTCAAGGGTGAGAATATATTTTATCAGACCTTCATATAACATCCCTGAGAAAAGGTTATATAAGAGCTTCTTGAATTAAATAGCTCTTTTCTTAGCAGATCTTTTACTTGAGGGGGATCCTAAAAATTGAGATCCAAAAGCTGCCACAATGATATATGGTTAATTGTATAGATTCACCAACCTGTAAGACCTTGAGAAATCTCATCATCTGGTCTGGACACTTGTCTGTGAAGGCCAACTAATTTTCTGAATTGGAATTTAAATTTTAGAGGAAAAGACCTGATCCTGAGTTAAAAATTGCAAGCAAGGCAGACTCTGTTATGGTTTGTTACACTTAGCGTTGTACTGTATATATAGTTTGAATTTGAACAGCTTCAGCTTCCAGCCCCTTGACCGTGTTCTTCATCTATGTCTGCTGTATGGGGATTATTTAAGTTTTGCTAGTTATTTATGGACTGTGATTGTATCACCCTTTCACCTTTTGTTTGATGAGTAAAATGGACAGAAATCCTCAGTTTCTCACAAGGCATGCTTTCCAACTTTATTGCTTTTCAGTGGCTTTTTCAAGCTCTCTTCAATTTATCAACTTGCATCTTTAAGTATTGACACCAAGCTTGAATGTAATTACAGCATGCTAAAGGTAATAAAACTCCTCACTTAAGATTTCTTTGTTAATGCACTCAGGATCAACACTGGTCCTCTCGACCACAATATTGAACTAAGAGCTGATGTTCAGCTTTTTATTTACCATGATTTCCAAGTCCTTTTTGGAGTTGCCACTTCCCAGGTTACAATGTCCCATTCTGTAAGTATTGACTATGTTCTTTACACTGCTTCTGTCTGGACTGTCAAAAAAACAGACTGTAGCGGTGTTTCTATGGGAGCAGGTAAACAATCTGTAATTTACAGAAATCTATGCTAAGACATGCCTATAAGATGATGATTTCTCCATGATGTTATGAGAGCTGTCATTCAATTTTTCATCTGTTTAATTTCTGTCATGGTATTTTATAGTCTTTGAGTTTCTTAATTTGGAGTTTTTGTGGTATTAAGTTAGACATCCTATGGAAGTCTAAGTATATTGCATTGGTGTTACTTTCATCAGCTGCATATGTCATATTACTAAATAAGATGTTTTTAGTTGGACAGGATTGGTTTTGGATAAACTTGTGGTAATTAGATTTACAGTTCTTCCTTTCAGTTCTTGATCAAGTGAGTCCTAGGTTAGCCAATCTGTGATTTTGACTTCCGTGACATTTCTTGCTTGTTCAAAGTATAACACGCTCTTAGGCTTGCATGAGTATAGCAGCTGTAATCAGAACATTTGAGTCACTACAGCCAAAAAAATTTAAGATATTATATTTTGAAGATTTCTCATCCTCTGTTCTTTCTTGGCTTCAGAGCTGCTTGGCAGCCCACGCTTCTAAGCCAATTCTTGCATTTCTCATTTTACTGTTGTTTATACATCTTCAGTCACAGATGCTTTCAATTATCACATTATCATTTTTACAGCCTGCCATTTCTCCATGCCATTTCATCTGAGGTCTGCAAAGGATGCTCAATCCACTAGGATCAATTTGTTCCAAGGGCGCTGAAAGCTGTAATATTATAATAGGGCTAGCAGTTAATGGGATACTAACCACTTACATTTAATGCACAAGAAACAGCACAGTTTCTCTAATAGAACAATTTGTTCCTTTGGCTCCATGTTAGCAGTATACTATGAATTCCTTTAATCTAAAAGGTTTCACTCTTGCATTCGTTTGTATTTTCTAGGTATCCCATTTTTACTCATCACATTTTTCTAACCTTCTTTCAGGAAATACTTAGTTATTATATTTAGCTTGCAAAACTAAAGTAGAACCTCATCTTTAGCTGTTGTCTGTGTCTTCTCTTTGTTGAAGCTTGTTTCTGATGGACTTTAAGTATTCCGTGATGTTTGTTGTATAGTGTTTATTACATGATGACATGGGAAAACATTAGAAATACATGTGCTATGTGAATCTACTAATAAAAACAATACAGAGTTCCAAGAAATACTTGTGGGTGTCTTCTTACTACTATTTCAACACTGACCTTAAAACTTTTTTCTTCTTTGGTTTAGTTTTCAGTAGAGGGCCTGTTCTTCTGCAGCTGTAAATTAAAAAAGTAATGACATTGACTTATATTGTTGTAAAACTCTTCTGAATTTGGTTAATGGCACAAATTGCTTTTCACTAATTTAATTCATTTTTGATTGTGTTGCAATGGGCAATAGCATGTGATACTTTGTCACTGCATTTCATTGTAAAGGTAGTAATACAGGCTGCGATTCCCTGCTTGTTAATACGGGATCTGGGCATTACTGTGTCACCTGGCCGTGCAATTAGATTTCCATCAGGCATAAGCCATGGCTGCATTCCTGTCCATTTTACCAAAATGCACGTAACATTATTATGATTACAGGAGAACAAGCAATACACGCTGGAACAAAGTACTTGACAAAAATCTGTTTTGTAAAAACTCTTTCAAAATGTTTTGAACAAATTTGGATAGAGTGTGTTCATAGTGATTTAGTGCTTAATGTGGACTGCTTAGATCAGTGGTTTAAGACTTTTTGTGAAGTAATGGCCTTGTTAAAACATGCTAACATGATCACAAATGATCGTCTGATTGTATTCTTACGCATGGTCATAGCCTACAGAAAATCAAGCTGATATTTCTGTGACAATTTTTTCATGTACTAAAGAACTGCTTAATGGTGGTCAATTAGGGCTTTTAACAAGAGTATTCAGTGTGTGAGGGGGTGTTTTTTGTGTGTGTATTTTTTTTTTTTTAATGGGTCAGCAATGACCAGGATGAGGCTATTTGTATCATATAACTGTCATTTTCTGAAAAAGTATGTGTTATATCGGGAAGAGAAATGGTTGGAAATTAGCAGCAGGATGTAGGACTTCCTGGTAAAGGAAAGAATGAGGCAAAAGGAAGAAAGTGAGGGAGACATTTTGGGAAATACTGGAGTGATGGCTACACATTGAAAAGGCAGGCTAACAAAACCCCACTGCGTTTAAAAGATGTTGGGAGATTTGAGCAAACATCTAACAGGAGAGGTTAGAAGGAGGTCTACAGAAACCACCACAAGGTGAACTGGGTGCAGTTTACAGCATTCAGGCCCGGCTGTGGAGACCGTTCATGTTCGTGCCCTTCTCCCTGTAAGAAATGCCAGGCTCAGGATGTTGTTATGTGGAAGGATCCCTTCCACAAAACAGCTTTCCTCTTTTGCCAAGGGGTAAGCTGTGCTGGACTTTGCCAGAGGAAAAAGATGGAGATAGAGAGCACTTGAGTGTCTTGCTTGCTTCACAGAAATTCCTCGTCTCGTGACACGTCCTCTGGAGAAAGTTTAGAGGTTTCTAACTGCAAAATGCAACCTACTGACATACTCTTTTGTACTCCATTGTGCCTAGGGAAGGAAAACTTGACTTCAGGCTTGAATCTCTGTGAAAACCTGCAGTACATTTCTAATGCCCAGATTTGATATCCCAAACTGTATTTCAAATTTTTAAAAGATTGTGTGATGTTTTAGTAAGCCTTGGATCATAGAAAGTAGATACTTATCAATTAAGTTATTCTTTTTAAGGCTTGCAGTTTTTTTTTTCTTTTTTTTTTTTTTTATGAGGAACCCAGGGGCATAAGGATTTTGAGTTTATTAAAAAGATGATAGAAACAGTTTGTTATTATATTGCCATTCCTTCTGACAGGTTTGGGTTCTGATGGGACAAAATGGGTTGGCTTGATTTTTCACTTTGTTTGGGTTACATTGCACTGTTTTCTGTATTGGGATAATTTCATGGTTTGGATTTGTGTGAGTTAGTGAAAACTTGCATCCCGTTATTTATGGTTTGTGAATTCTGGTCATCTCTTGCAGCCCAGTATTCTGGTTGCTGGAGAGATTCCTCCTTCTGCAGTGACACTTTCTTCTGTGTTATTCACACCATTACTTCTGGCTCATCGACATCTAAGAACTTGGTAAGTGCTTGTCAGTTGTAGCCTTATGTGATTTTACCTTCATTTTGTTATGGGTAGGGTCTTAAAAGTGATAGTGAGAGGAGGCTTTTTCTTAATCTGATTTTACACATCACTTAGAAAATGTGATCAATATGTTCATGATTAAGAGGTATTGATGATTTACTCAGGTATTTTATGCAATCCTATTTGTTTGCAGGAAAATGCAGTTGGTTTCATGTAAACATATAGGAATCAAATACCAGGAAACAGTCTAATTAATAGTTTAGTTTTTCTCATAGTTCTGCATCCAAGTCAAGCACTATTCAGCACCAGAACTCTCTTTTTTCACCTCTCTCAAAGTTACTCCACCAGTCTTTTTTGACATGTCTTGTGCTTTATTCTTTCCTTAACTACATCTTTTGGTTTTCTCTGCACATGTGCACAAATGTTAAAACTGCAGCCAAGTCAGTCCTCCCACTTCAGCATTTACTGTTAGCCCAAATAGTTCAAATTCCTGACGGGCTTCCCGTGTGGCATGTGGTTTGTATGATGGCTTTTGTTGTTTCACCATCTCCAAGGGACATTTCACTGGTACCGTGGGCTTCAAAGGTGTTTTTGTTTACCATTTTCAATAAGATTTCTCCTAAACCATAACACCATTGTTACTTTGAAGACTTTCTAAATTCAAGGATGCAGAATTGAACAGGCAGTGTTTTCTTCCCACAACATCTGTATAATCAAAGTAATGAAATGTATGTGTATGGTTTTTTAAAGGAGGAAAGAAATTCCTGGGGAAAGCACTTCTATAGTCCTCTTTTTTGCTTTCTCAAGTCCCAGAGCAGTAAGCAAAGGAGAAAAAATGATTTTGTTTAGAAGGAAGGATACAAATTCTTAGTTGCTCATCCAAGAGTGAAATTTAATGGATTAGGATGAATCTTCTGCATAAGTAAGAATGAAATCAGCAAATTTAAACCATAGAAAGAAGTTAGGTTCTCAAATGCACTTAACTACCATAATCACTGAGAAATTTCTGTTAAAATCTGTATAGGCATTGAATATCACTACTGCTATATGATAATTCTGCACTGCTCTAGTTCTAATTATAGCACGTGGTTTTCCTACATATAAGGTAGGAAATATAATGGATGGTAAATCAGGTTCTCAGACAGGAGAGTATTTTATGTGTTTACTGAGCAATCAGAAAATCATGAAAAGGTATGTGAGGAGTAATTTCACTCTGGAAGAGTTTCTGGAAAGTGTAATACTTATCTTTTTTTTTCTTCCCCTAATAGAACCTTACCTAAAGAGTTAATTCTATCCTGAAAAGCCTTCTGAAAAAAATCAGGTAACTGCTAGGTTTGTTTGTACTGCCCTTGCATTATGCACCCATTACAAACTGTGCTGTGCTTAAGCAGTATTAACAGGCACTGCACTTTAGCCAGAATATTTTATTTTAATTAAAAAAATACAACCAAGATAATCTTTCAAACACTAATTCCTTTGTTTTTAAAGACTAAGGGGTGTCATATGAATAACAGAATGTCTTGGTGGGCTGCCATAAATTGTTGAATTTGAAAACCTTGAAAAAATTGTGAATTTGCATATTTTTGCTGTTATCAGTATTTCTTAATTTTTCTGACTCTAATAAGGATGCTGCTAAGACAACCATTTTACTGTCCTTTAAAACTCTAATGAAATTACTTAAAAGCATAAAATCTCAGACTGACATTAATTTTCATTATTGTCTAAGAACTGAAATTAGTCAACATAATGTGCTGCTTTAATCTGTTATTCATTCTCTTTTATATTTTCTTCGGAGCTCATAACTATCAAAGCATTTTTTAAATTTGTTTTATTATCATTTTATTCCTATGTTTATTCCTAGTTTTGGTAGTCAGAAATGGAAATAAGTCTAATTTAATAATAACCCAAATTACTGCTTTTCTTCTATATGCACAGAATATGGGAACCAGGTTTCAAGAGACAGATGTGAAAAATGAAATCATAAAGGCAAAATGATTAATGGAGTAATTTCTTCCGCTGTTGTGCTGTTGCTGTCACCAGGAATGAGCTGATGAGCGTGAGAAGACCCTGCTAGCTTGCTGTGGGAAGCTGGAAGGAGATGCTGCCTGGCTGTGACTTTTTGGGGCAAATTCATTCCCTCATTCTGGAGTTTGAGGTCATGGTGCTGCAGCTTGGAGGAAGTCTGACTGGGTAAGCATCCCAAGGAAGAGGGCTGAGAGCTCTCCCATGAGGGTGAGTAGGCTGAAAAATGGAAAAAAACTCTAGTTACAAAAGAGACAAGACTGATGAAGGGACAGACATGGTGGTGGCCAGTGGCTTGTGCCCCTGGCAGCAGGAGTGGCTGAATGTGCAAGAAAAAGGTGGACTTGTAGACATTGGTGTCTGATCCAGGAGGGTACCCCAACAGGCTGTTATTGCCTGCCTTTCTGCATAAACTGAAGGTCTCCTGTGCGCTTGGGACAAATACTGACCTTGTCTCAACACTAAACTGTAGAGCATACAAAACCATACAAGCTGCATCAGCCTCCAGCTGAACAAGAGGGTTGTCTGCTTTGGAGTATGCTTGTGGTGTTGCCCGTAAAGAAACACATAACTACGAAAGCAGTTATATGCAGTGCTTTATTCAGGGCCCGGGGTCTCAGGGACTCATGTCCAAAGCTGAGAATCCCAAATCCCCGTTTAACTTGGTTAATATTTATAGTGTTCGGTTACGTAACATAATCAACAGAATTGCTAAGCTACATGATTGTTTCCCATTTATAGTTTCTTCAGTTACTGTTGCCAAGATTTGCTTATCATTTACCTAGTTCATCAGACTGTACTGTACCTAGTTCATCAGACCGTACTGTACCCAACACCTGCGATTATACCTTCATCTAGTCTACCAAGTATAACCTATTCTAATCAATATAATGTAACAATTCCCCCCTTTGAAAATACTTCAGGTCTTCCAGACTGCAAGGATTTTCATCATCAGTTCCGCAGATTTCCATATTCTTTGGACCGTCTCAAACTGGTGATTGTAGCTGCGATGAATTATTTCCAATGTCTTCATATCTCGGGGGAAGTTCATGATTCTTCCTGGTAACAGCTTTTAAAATTTTCCCCAAGTGTTGCCGTTCCTTATTAACAATATTTTGAATCAAACACAACACTCCCATAATAGCTAACATAATAATTATAATTATTATACACCATTGAATTAAAGATGCTACCCAACCAGAGATGTTCAATCCAAATGACTTTGCTAAAGCAGCAACCCCATTATGGGTACTTTCTTCTCTTTCTTCCTCAGTTGCATGTTCAATTTGTGTTAGCTGAGACAAATCACGTTCTACCGCGGCTGTAACATTCGGAATATGTACACAACAATGATCAATCTTATCTCGTAAATAACCACATACTCCATGTTCTTTTAGCAACAGCATATCTAATGCCATTCTATTTTGCAGGGTCATTTTTGTGGTTGCCTGTAATTGTAAGTTTATTTCCTTAAATCCTTCTTTAGTCACTCTTGCTAGCCTTTCCGTTTGTCCTAACAACCGGTACAACATTTCTCTATTCCGATAAGTACTAATTGGAGCAAACAATGATTCTAAAGCCCAACCTAACTTCACACCGGATGATGGTTCTTGCCAATCATCATCATCCTTTATTTCTCTCTTCATTATCCGTAAATTTTCTAATCTACCCTTAAATGGCGCTTACTTCCAAATTGGGCAGAGAGTTGGTAACCCTAAAGTTATTTCAGTCACCAACCCATCCAAGGGGAGGTGAGTCGTCCATTGTCCATCACTTGTAACCCAAACTAAATTTCCTATGCTCCTGATCGTAGTTCTACAATCTATTCTCACTCCGAATTGTATTACAGGTTCACTCATTGAGTATTTAATTCCTCTACAAGCACAACCTGTCCTTAATGCAAGGACCACAGGTGGAAAGGTAACTTCACTTTCGGGTTGTCACAAGTGTATACTTTTGTACAGTTCTAGACTGGGTGTTTTTCAGCTAACTTTCTTTTGCATTAGATTTTCTTGTGTTTCCTGTTGTGGCGCCTGGATTATTTGTATTGGTTGCATTTCATCTTTTTCCAAATCTTTTAACTCTCTCCTGGCTCTGTTTCTTTTCTGCATAGGTTCTGATTTTGCAGTAACCTCTAATGCCCTTTTTCCATAATCAAAACTCTCTTTAATCCAAACAATACAGGTGTAGTTTCCTACATCTGTCTTACTTACATTTCGCAATGATAAAATCATAGTACCCCTTCGTGTATCACTATCCCATCGGATTGTAAACCCAGTTGACAATTTGGACTCATTCTTCTGCCAATAGCAACTAATGTCTTGGATTGAACTTCCCATATCTCCAACAAAATCACAAGTCAAATTTACATCCATTCGTTCTTCTATATGTACAGTAGCATATGTATGTATTATTTGAGCGAAACCATTACTTAATCCTACCCAGCATAGTATTACCAAGATGTAAATCTCAGTTTTGTAGGAGTGATCATTTTTACCCCCCATTGTGATGGTACCTTCTTCACTCTGGTATAATGAATCCAATTATCAATTCCTGCTACTTTCACAGCGGTAAATGTTATCAATAGTACCAAATAAGGTCCATGCCACTGTTCCTTTAAAGGCTCCGTTTGCCAATTTCGAACATACACTTGGTCTCCTGGTTGAATATCATGCACCGGATTCTCCAATGGCAAAGGGCGATTCCAGATGATCGCGGCACGTAAGGCTGTGAGTAATCTGCTTAAAGAAATTATATAACTATAAACATCTTGATCTCCTTGAAGGTGTAAATCTGCGCTTCCCATTCCCGTCGTTGGTGCAGTATATGGCTTACCGTACAGAATTTCATATGGACTTACAGACAACCCTTCTCTAGGTTTTATACGAATTCTCAATAAAGCAAGGGGCAATGCCTGTGGCCATTGGATTTTAGCTTCCTGGCATATCTTTTTAATTTGTCCTTTTAATGTTTGATTCATCCTTTCTACCTTTCCACTAGATTGTGGCCTCCATGGTGTATGTAAATCCCAGCTAATTCCAAGCATTTCACTAATTTCCTGTACTATTTTAGCTATAAAGTGTGGGCCTCGATCTGAAGAAATTCCTAAAGGTACCCCAAATCTAGGTATGATCTCTTTTAACAAAGTTTTTACTACTTCTCTAGCTTGATTCGTTCTACAGGGAAATGCTTCTGGCCACCCTGAAAAGGTACATACATATACCAATAAATACTTAAACCCTTTTGATTTAGGTAATTCTGCAAAATCCACTTGCCAATAGTCACCTGGTTCTATTCCCACTTTCAAAGTTCCCATTTGAATTTGTTTTCATATTACCGGATTATTCTTTAAACATACTGGACACTTCGCATTCACCCCTTTTGCTATTGTTAACATTTGTGCAGATATAATGCTCCGCTTTAAAAACTGCACCAATGCTTCTGCTCCCCAATGGCATTTATTATGTTCAGTTTGTATTATTCGTTTCATAATTGTAGCAGGCACTACTACTTGTCCATTACCTGTTACATACCATCCATGTGAATTCTTCTGTGCCTTTACCAAATCGGCTAATTTTTCATCTTCTTGGGTATAAAAGGGATTTACAGAGAGATGAGCAGTAATCGGGCTTACCTTAGTAGGTATTAGAGCTAATTCAGTCCATACTTGCCGTGCAGCAATTTTGGCTGCCTGGTCCGCCTTCATGTTTCCTTGTGCCACATCGCTGTCATCCCTCTGATGTCCTCGACAATGCATTACAGCCACTTGCTGAGGTAGTAACACAGCCTCTAATAACTGTAAGATCTCGGTTCGATATTTAATAATACTACCTTGAGCCGTCAACAATCCTCTTTCCTTCCATAAAGCTCCATGTATATGTATTATTCCAAAAGCGTATTTAGAATCTGTCCAAATATTCACTCTCTTATCCGTACTCAGTATTAAAGCCCGAATTAGAGCGACCAGTTCTGCCTTTTGCGCTGACGTTCCTGGCATTAATGCCTTTGCTTCAATTACTTCAAGCTTAGTAACCACAGCATATCCAGAATATCGTGTTCCATTCTCAACAAAGCTGCTACCGTCTGTAAATAATGTCCAATCAGGATTTACAAGGGGAATATCTTTCAGATCTACCCTACTGGCGTAAGTTTGTTCGATCACCTCAATACAATCATTTTCCAGCTCGCCTTCCTCTATTTTGCTACCTAAAAATTCAGCGGGATTCAAACATGTTGTTATCTTTAAAAATATATCATCCTGTTCTCTCAATATTGCTTGATATTTCAACATTCTACTGGATGACAACCAATGACCCCCCTTTTGTTCCAAAACTGCAATCACCATGTGGGGCACAAATACTTCCATTTTTGTTCCCAATGTTAATTTTCTAGCTTCTTGGACTAACATTACAGTAGCAGCCACTGCTCGGAGGCAAGAAGGCCATCCGGCACTTACCATATCCAACTGCTTGGAAAAATAGCCCACCGGTCTCTTCCATGATCCAATTCGTTGAGTTAAAACTCCAAACGCTAGTCGTTGCCGCTCATGTACAAAGAGTTGAAATGTTTTTGTCAAATCAGGCAATCCTAATGCTGGGGCTTCTTGCAGAGCCTGTTTTAAGTCTTGAAAAGCCCTTTTACACTCTAAACTCCAAACTAATTGTGGCTCTTTTAAAGCTTCATACAGTGGTTTGGCTAACAGTCCATAATTCAAAATCCAGAGTCTGCACCACCCTGTCATTCCTAGAAAAGTTCGTAACTCGTGCAAATTTCTAGGTTCAGGGATGGCACAAATCGCTTGTATTCTATTCACCCCCAACCGTCTTTGTCCTTGGGAAATTTCACATCCCAGATATATCACTTTTTCCTGGGCAATTTGGGCTTTTTCCTTAGAAACTCAATAACCGCTCTGTCCCAGTAAATTTAATAACGCAACTGTAACAGTAATGCAGTTTTCATACCTTTCTGTCGCCACGAAAATGTCATCCACATACTGCAACAATAAGTATGCTTCTGATGGTAATTGAAAATATCCTTGCTCCTTCCAATCCTCCAGTTCTCGTGCCAGTTGATTCCCAAATATTGTAGGACTATTTTTGAAGCCTTGTGGTAACCTGGTCCAGGTCAGCTGTCGTTTTCTTCCTGTATCCGGATTTTCCCATTCAAACGCAAATAATTTCCTACTTTGTAATGCCAATGGGATGCAGAAGAAAGCATCTTTTAAATCAATTACAGAAAAGTATCTAAATTGTTCTGCCACAGATGTTAACAATGTATAAGGATTTGCTACTACTGGATGTATATCTTTAACTATTTCATTTACAGCTCTTAAATCTTGAACTAACCTATAATCTCCGTTAGGTTTTCTTATAGGAAATATTGGTGTATTATATTCAGATTCACATTCTTCTAACACATTGTGCATTAAAAATTTTGCAATTAATGGTGCTACCCCTTTCCTAGCTTCTAACTGTATAGGATATTGTCTAACTCTTACCGGTTGGACACCTTCTTTCAATTCTACTATGACAGGTTTTGCTGCTTTCGCTAATCCTGGTATTTGTGTCTCCCATACCCATGGTACTACAGCGTTTTCTACCTCTATTGGTATTGTTGTATTAGCTATTTCTTTTACTATAAATATTCTAGCTCTTGTTCCTTCCTCCCTTGTCTTGTTCTCTGTGCAATTGGGGTTCGTTGCGCTTGTCTTGGGCATGATGAATGCCCTGGCGAACCCTTCGGTGTTAACTTAATCTGGATCGCTCCAGTATTAATTGGTTCTGACAGTTTTACCGCCTTAATACTATCGGTATCACTATCGTCCCCTGCATCTATATCGGACATCACAGGGGCCGTCGGTGATACTAAAAGTGATACATCCTCTGGCTCTCTTATTGAATTTTGTATTGCCAAACAAGTCATACACTTCTTATTACCTACACATCCTTCACACTTTGTTTTATCTTTTTCGGGATGTACCAACAACATTCCACATTCTCTCTGCATATCTGGATGATTACGTATATCATAAAATAGATCAACATATGGTACTTCATCCCATTTTTCAAGTTCTTATCAATATCTCATTAATGGACCTATAACACCCGGATCTAAACTTCCGTGTTCAGGCCACCAGGGTCCATCATACTCATATTGTGGCCACCAATTCGTACAATAATCTATAAATCGACTTTTACTCATACTCTGAAAATATCCCGCACTTTTCCAATGCTTTAATAAACATCCTAACGGAGAATTATCCGGTATTACCATGGTCTTACACATTCATTCCACACACACACACTAAATCTACGGGGTAGAAAACGGAAAGATAGCCTCTGATGGGAAACAAAAGACCAAACCAAACTCACGAGACAGCCACGTATGTCCGTGAGTGCTGGACCTGTGGGGCTTTCGCTCCGTCTGACGGCCAGCGCCTAGGCTTCCACAGACCAGACCTCGAGCTCGTTAGCCCAACCTTGCATGAATCGCCGTCACGTCTTATTAGGCAGGCACCCAACCAAAATACTATAATAAAGCACCTTCGGGCTTACCACTTTGGGACGTCAGGAGCAGCGCAGAGCGGGCGCAGCCGATGGCTCCCCGAGAATTCCTCGGTGCCGGCACGGAGCAAAATTGGAAAGCGAACCGTCAACACTACTCCCGAAGTCCCATCTGGGTCACCAGAAAACTGTTGCCCATAAAGAAACACATAACTACGAAAGCAGTTATATGCGGTGCTTTATTCAGGGCCCGGGGTCTCAGGGACTCATGTCCAAAGCTGAGAATCCCAAATCCCCGTTTAACTTGGTTAATATTTATAGTGTTCGGTTACGTAACATAATCAACAGAATTGCTAAGCTACATGATTGTTTCCCATTTATAGTTTCTTCAGTTACTGTTGCCAAGATTTGCTTATCATTTACCTAGTTCATCAGACTGTACTGTACCTAGTTCATCAGACCGTACTGTACCCAACACCTGCGATTATACCTTCATCTAGTCTACCAAGTATAACCTATTCTAATCAATATAATGTAACAGTGGCACAGTAGTAGCACTGCCTAGAGTAACCTCTGCTCCTCTCAGTAAGTGCCCGTCACTCATGAGAGAGCTGTGCAGGGGTGGGAGCAGAAAAACACTGAGTGCTTTGCTGACTTAGCTGCTTTGTTAGTCTTGGGACCTGGTCTGTGCGTCATTACACAGCACTACCGTGTTGTGCTGTTGAGCTCTTTCAGGCTGTATAATACATGTCTGCTTGGACTTCATCTTGTTGCTCATTGCAGTTGCTGTTTAGAATTAAAGCTCTGCAAATTAACCTTGTAAGACTGTTTAAAGTTGCTTATAATTTCCTTATCTTTCATAGTTAATCTGTGGTTGTGTATGCTAGATCTGTGTTTCTGCTTGGTTTGTTTTGGAAACCCCAAATGACCAAACTGTTTCTGACCAGGAGAAACAGGGGAAATCTTATTTGTTAGCCCCCATTAAAAAAGTTTCTGTCTGGGAAAATGCTACCACACCTTCACGCTTTGGGCTTATACAGTTATACTGTTATCAGACAGTAGATGGAGTGCCCTAAAAAAGCAGTTCAGGGGAGCTGACCATTCTGTGGGAAATACTTAGATTTAGTAGGTGTTACAATAAAAAATGAACATGCCTACCTATCTGTAAGGGGAATGAAACTACAGATATAAAAGTCAGGCGATTCTTATTTTAATTTTCCTGTACAACATGACAAAGACTTCTCATACTTGATGTGTGCATTTTGGGTAAAAAAAAGTATACTTCATGTGTGTGTTTTGGGTAAAAAATCATGGGGAAAATACCTGCTTGTGATACTTCTACAGTTCCTCTGGCTAGCAAAATCAGTGGTCTCTGAATAAGAATGATGGTCGAAGAAAAGAATCATAAATGGAAGGAGCAAGAGAATTCAGTAACAGATAAAATATACATGCTTATATGCTCACCTGGGAGAAAGGACAGACCATTCCTTGAGAAATTGTAGAAGAAAACAAATGGGCTGTAATAATAGAAGAGTTATTGTTTAGCTTAGCTGTTAGAATTAAGTTTTGTTGATCTCTGTTTGCATCAGAAATGCTGCAGCATTTGCATAGACTGAAGAACCTCTGTGCCTCAGGCCACTGGGTTATATTGTCGGAGCTGTTGAAAAGTCCAGTCTATTAACAAACACAGTTAGGTTTCCATGCTCTACCAAGATGTTTTTGGATATGCTGTAGGTAACGATTTAGGATTAACCTGGTATTGCATTTTATATTTTGTGGGATGACCACTGCTAAAGGAGCTGTACTCAGCTCCTGTTCCCATTGTTTTTCAAAGATCTGAATATTTTAGCATACTTGAATATCTGTTCAGCAGAATCATTTGGTAAAATACTGACTCTGAGGCTTAGAGGAGTGTCAGTCTGTGATCCTGTTTTTTGGAATGTCAAATATGGACCAAATTAATGACAGAGTCAAGTTTTTGCTTTAGTATCTTTCCCCCACCAATGACTCAGTGGGAATCAAACGTGATCTATCCTGAGAAAGACAGAGCTTCAAAAACTTTCCATCAGATCAAAGAGATAAACAAAATTTTTATTTTTTTTTCTTTCTTTTTTTTTTTGCGGGGGGGGGGGGGAGGTGGAGGTCTTCCTGCTACTCTCCTCTTCCTTTGCCCAGCCCCTAAGATATACTCCAGCATCTGGAACCCATGCAGCCTGTAAGTTCATAGTTTACTGAGGCCAAAATAAATGAAGAAATGAAAGTTCAGTTTTACTGGAGACACATACATAAACTATGTGACTTCTCAGTCAGGGCAGGTATCTTGGATACCTGTCTGCTAGTGCATCTTTTGAAGCAATACTTGGCCCCAGAGAAGATAAAACCTTGTGTCTGTAAGAAGTTTCAACCTAGTGAAGGAATTTGTCTGTCAAAGCCAACCTGTCAATGCCCAGTTTTCCAATAACGTTTGCATTATAAAACCCCTCATCTTATTTTACTGATAGGTACCAGCAACTTCTGCTTAATTGTTAGAAATAAGATATTACACTCTATTGTTTTACATCAGAAGAGCTATAGTACTTACTAGACTAAAGATGGTGCAGGACTCTGGATCATATTTTTTAAGCACTGAAGAGTCTACTCTATTAACAAACATAAAAAAGCTGTTTCCAAATTAAATGGCACTTTCAATAAGTTAATGTACTTATTGGAAACAATTTGTATTTACTGTGTAAGAGTTTAAAAACTAGCCCAGAAAAACAAGAAAAATATTAATAACTGTGTGCTGACATCTAATTCAGTTTATGGCAACTCACCTAAAAACAGCTTTACATAAATCTAAGGAATTAGTATCTGTAGGGTAGCCTGTTACTTGGATCTGAAATCATTCATGATTATTCCAGCAAAGTGCAAATATACAACTGCCATGCAATTAAAAGGTTTATTATTATGGCAAATGTACTTAGCATGTTATACAATTTATATGTAATTTGTTTCACTTTACTGCCTCCTAACTGGAATCAGGCCTAGAATTTCTCACCTGTGATTAAACAGCTTTTCTCTACTGAAATTGGATTTTTTTTGGCAGAGACTAACTGGATTCAAGAAGGCAGCTTGATCATGAAAGTCCTGGGTAGTTCAGATCATCTTTATCTTGTCTGAAAACACAATAAATCTTCACCCTCTCCTGTACAGCTTGCGAAAATAATTGGCAGGTTCATTACCTTTCCTTCATGCCAGGAGCTGAGAGAAGTTTACCCTTATGTCCTATATGAAAAGGGCTGCATGTAGGGTGGTTCTTGACTTTGTTGTGACTTTGCAAAAGTATTTGTTGTGCTGTTTCTTTGTAAATTTCCTCTTGTAGCTATTAAGAAAAAAGTCAACAAAGTTTTCTGCTGTCCAAAGAGAAGCTTTTGCCTTATGATTAAGAAATTATTTGGCCACCAAGGGTTATAAATGCCAATGAAACACACATTGTATGAAGAAAGTAGCTCCCAACCACAATACAGAATATGAACCAGTCTAAATGAATCACTTGTTAATCATATTTAATACTTTCATTAACTGTAATTTGACACCTCTTTTCTCTGTTGCCATTCTTATGGCATTCTTATTTCTACCAGCATTGTTCCCATATTCTCCACAATGTTTTTTGCTTTATATTGACAGAGAAAAAATAAAACATGTACTAAACAATGTCTTGAGCATTTAAGTTTTAGGAAAAACTAGATACTTTATTTCCTTACCTGTCATTCTTGGCTAAGCTGAATTTAAGAGGCTCTCAAAATTTTCAAATCAAGCTATTTCATAAACTCCTGGAAAAAATACTGTATTGGATGCTACCGGCATGTCTGATTTTAAGAGAATCTACATGTTTAGAAATAGAGGCAACGTACTGCTGAATCATAATAATTAAAATAGAAACTTTTATTACATATAAAAATAAATAAGAGACTTATAAAAGCATGAATCTAACTGGAGAGGAGTTTGAAAGGAATATGACTGAGTTTATAACATCTGAGAGTGGATAACACACACATTTTGAATGAGTGTCTCATTTCTTTGGCAGGAATTATCTTTGTATGAGGTGATAATTGTAGGCTCTTCCATAGCCAAACTGAGAATGTAACCATGGGACAGACTTCATCAGAGTGTAGGCAAAGAAAGCAGAAAAAACTTTGCAGGAAGAAGCTATCCATCAAATCAATCTTGAAGAAGAACATAAATACTTGACTTTTTAACAAAGCATAATACAGAACTTTTTTGTTGTTAGTGAAACCAAAAGGGGGGAAAATGATCTGAAATGAGATGTGTTTGGGGAGAAAAATGGAGAGGAAAAAAAAAAAAGGGAGGAAAAATCTCAGCAATACTGTTTGACATAAATGAAAAGAATCTTGATTTGTTTGATTTATTGAGAAACAAAATGTTTTGCTTTCATCTTGGGCATTTCCGTAAGTCAGATAAATGTAAATCTGTGAGTTTAGGGACAAATGAAATAGTTGTTATTAGAATGAAAATTTGTTAAGGAACATTTTTTCCTCTTGAGAACACTTCAGTACATGAAGTGATCAAGTGATTTAGTCATATTTCTTAATATGAATTAAATGTATGTTCCTCAGATGGACCATTTTCTTCCCTAATTAATAAGGAGAAGATAATATATTATCTGTAACATAGTAAAATGAGTGAAGAGCACAGAGGGCACAAACTAAACCTGCTGTTATTTGCATCTGAGTCATGCTTAGGTCAGGAAAAGAAAATATTACAAATACTGAAAACCGTCTCCTTCTGTTTCATAAGCTATAATATAGTAACAAGATATTTTCTTTCCTTTTAGTAGTACAGTCAACGGTAAACACAGGTAGGCAGAGTTACCCATTTCTTATTATCTGGCTTTTGAATACCATGCAAAGTTTTTTGGTTTACTATGCTTTTAAATTTACTGAGAAAGTGAATCTGCCCAGTTTTTCATTTATTGCTTTTATACCGTACTCTCTTTTTTTCCATTCCAATAACAGATTTTATTTTGAAGGCACATTATGAGGCAATAGGCAATTTAGACATTACTACTTGTACTGTAATTTCCATAAGTGATATATATGTTAGAAGCCTGTGCTATGAGCAAGAGGCAGGCTCACTTAGAAAGTCCCCACTGCTGTGACTGTAGTAAAGAAATGATGTACCTAAATCAAGCGAGGAAATCCTGACTGTAACCAGTGTCTGGAAACCATATGGCAGGCTCTGATCGTACAACTGTGATGGGCTTCTCCCTAATGCACGCCCCCTTTGACTTCTGTAAGACTGCACAGTGGTGCCGCTCACACTCTCTGGAGGACATTTGTTAGGGTGCTGCCCTCAAGATAGTATTCTTCTTCGTGTCCTTAGGGTATGAGCTCTGTATTCATCCCTGCTGTTTCTTTCACATAGGAATCTGAGCTGCGTTGCTTTGTCCTCTTCTTTCCTCCCCCTTTATTTTAGTGGAAATTTAATTTAAAAACAGAAATTTGTTGTTTTTTGCATATCAAATACTGAGGATTCTGTCATTTGCTTTCTAAGTTTCTTGTTGTTCATCCTGATCAGTCAACTCTGTGCAAGGCAGTGTCTCTGGAGACCTGAATCTTAGCATTCATAAAATAAACAAACCAAGACAGGGGAAAAAAAAAAAAAAAACCTTCTGGCTTTTTAGGCTTTGTTTCTGCAGCTCTGAGATAGCTCAGACTGAGCTGAGACTGTGCTCCCCTTGGTGTGGCAGACAGGCGCTTTTGCCCTTTTTCTGAGGCCTTTCCTTAGTTTCACGTTTCAGACGTCCTTTTGAAGATCGTTCCTGATTAGATTTAACTCTCCAGCAAATACACTTAAATCGCTGCTAGCTGAGGAACCTTCCTGAAAGGGGTTCTTCAGTGACCCCCAGTGACCCCCAGCAAGCGGGCTGGTCTGCCTGGTGCTTCCAGGCTGAGACTTGCGTAAAGCAGGCGAAAGTTTTTGTTCTGTTTTCATTTGTGAAGCTGTTTGTAGCACTTCTCGCCAGCGTGGACTCTGCTGCAGCTAACCGTGTCTTTGCTGCTGTTATGCTAGAATAGTGCTTTATCTTGGAAAATGCTCAGGCACATATTTTGTTAGTGTAGAATGAAGAGTGGAAGAAGGCTGTCAGCCAGTTGTGATGGTTTATAAAATCTAGCTGGCTCAGCCAGTGCTCATAAAGAAGCACAAAAGGATAGAAGAAGCTTGAGTTATCCCAGGTGACATCCCAGAGGCAGGTAGAGAGCAAAATGCTTTTGGACCCCTCAAGCTCCTACAGGCACAGGCAATATTTTTTTATGATTTTGAGAGATCTGTGTTTGACTTATCTGCATCATACAGGAAATCTTTTAATGACAGAATGGTTGGGGTTGGAAGGGACCTCTGGAGATCATCTGATCCAATCCTTCTGATACAGGAAAACTGATCAGCATCCAGACATTGCTTTGCTTACTTTTGTTTCCGAAACACTTTGCAATATAACTCTGCCTATGCGCAGCTGTATGTTTACGCTTTGCCTATTTTACAAGCCGTGCCCTCACTGCAGTCAAGTTCGGGCAATTTTCCTAGCTCCAGTGGTTCTTGATTTCCGCTTGGGTAGATTGATGATCCACTATTCTTGGTGTGAAAGTGGGAAGGCAAAACAGGATTTTGTCTCTCTTTGTTTGCTGATGCTTGTGATGTGGTAAAACGTTCACTTTTTCATTCTAATCTTCCACAAATAGCTTTTTGAGTCAGAAAACTGTGTCAGGCAATGTAGAAGTGGACATTTGCCAAATTTTTCTTATCTAATTTATAAAGTAAAAATAACCTAAATCAGTATGTCCTGTCACTGGAAAATGTAGGAATTTATTTTATAATTATTTGTTTTTAAGTGCCCACATGGATATATCTGATTAGTATGAAGTATGATTAGTATGACTTTTTTTGGAAGCTGTTTTGGTTATCAGTCAATTATGTTTTATTTGCTCTTTTAAGAATGAACTTAAAACTGACTGACTAATCAATATGGCCTGTTATATCCCTAAGTCTTAAGTCTTGGAGTTGGAAGGGAGAGAGGGGGAAGAGGGGAAGGCAAGTGGTATCTTCTTACTACTCCTTGGAGATCGCATTCTTGGTGATCTCCTAAACCTAATAGGTAACGAGACATCTGCTAATGTCCATATAGCTCCTGTGGCATTAGCCCTCTTGATTTTATGTTGTCTGCTTTTGAAATCTTATAAAGTGTAATGCTCTCTAACCCTTCAAAAACATTCATAGGTGTGATATTGATGTTTTCTAAGCACTCATCTTTTGTTAGTGTAAACCTGCTTTTGATTTACAAAATCCCAGGCTGCAATTCACTGACTTGCAGGAAAAAAATAGTTTCACATTTTAACACTTTCTGTATTTTCTCTTCATAATTCCATTCCTCTATGATAAGTGGAATGACCTTTATTTAAAATTTTTTGCTGTTTGGTCAACCTTTGCTGTTATTTGTCTTAACATTTTAACTCCTGTTAGCTTTGTAAAATTTAATTTTTCTGGCTATTGTAGTTATACCCCAAATAGTATCCCTTTCAATGTTGATTGTTGTTTAATCCTAATACAAGCTAACTCATATGCTTTAGGCTTCATTCTCCTAGTAGAAAATTGTATTTGTACAATTTACGTATTGACATCTTTTCCCTAATGATCACAGTTCTTCACTTTTTCACTGCTCCTGGATACATCAGATAGATTTGTTTTTTTTCTGTAGTTTACAGTTATTCTTTTCTTCAGTTACCGGTTCGCAGAAGTTAAGAAAATGTTTTAAAACATTAATAGTGTCTCAGTTATGTCTTTGGAAAATGCTCGTCCCTTGCAGCTTTTGACATAGTCTGTTTGCACACTGAGCATTGATGGCAACATGGAAACAATCAAAGTCATGCTATCATCTCTTGTCCGCTGTTTGGAAGCACAGTGGTGGCTGAGATGCAGCAGTCATTCCCAATCGTTGTGGCATGTCTAGACAGGAAAGATAACGCTCCTTAAGTGAATATGTGAATATTGGAGGATGCTGGCAATTTTCTGTGAGTACCCTGAATCTATGTGCGGTATCAGAAAGTTTTCAATATGGGAGCAAAGTACCGTATTGGTCCCTGAGGGCTGATCATATGGTGGACTTGTGAAATCACTGCTGTGCTGCTAACTCATCTGCATCCATAGCACAGTAACTTCGTCCTTGGAGAAGTATGGATAGTAGCTGCTGACATATGATTTTTAGTGACAATCACTGTGTCCTCACTGATTATTTTAAGTCATATTCATTATTAAAAATTCAATAATTGTATTGCTGAACTGTTCATAATGTCAAAATGTTCACCCAAAGCAAATTCTCTTTGCCACTAAATGTTATCTGTTCTTGCCATGTTAAAATATTTTTTTCCTTCATTTTGCATCTTTAATTTCTAGCTTTCCTTTTTTCCCCTCTTTTCTATGCATAATCTTACTGTTTCTTTTTTGTTTGAGGGGTGGTCCCTCAGTGGTTTTGACCAGAAGCCTAGCAGTGGCATTCTGTAGCAATGACTGAATTTCTTTCATTTGAATCATTTTGGTGGACATTGACATTTCAAGGGTTTATAGCCTTACAGAACAGTGGAAAGATGGGCATTCTTTAAGTTATGGCTGACATCACTGAATTGCTAATATGGTACACTAATTTGATAAATATAAAAAAGGCAAATATTTTTATTTAGCTTAACATTTTGTATGTAACTGAATGAAAAAGGAAGCCAGAGTTGGAAGGGATAGATCCTAAATTTGCAGCATGAGTAAAATTTATTGTGTTGGAAAATGTTTTTTTCTTTTTCCTCCCCAAGAGGGTTAAAAAAGATTTACTGGCAGGGGATGATTTGCTTCACTGCTCTGAGAAACAGATCAACTATTTGAGGGAAACAGATATCTACTTAAATGAGGGTGCCAGAATCACTTGACAATTGTCTTTAATTTCCATAGTTTCTGTTTAAATTCTAGTTTGGCAGATTTGATCCATACCGTTTCCTCATAAAAATGTATTCATTATATATTTTATTGTGTTTATTAAAAAAAAAAAGCTGAAGGCAAAGGTTTCCCATTATCTTCATGGAAAAATGTTCTAAGAACATTCTAAGAAAATGAGTTCAAATGGTTTACTTATTTCCTTTCATATGTAGAAAATGAGTTGCGATATCGATCATTTTGATTGCCTTCACAGATAAGGAAAGAAGTTGTTTTATTTGTAATTTAAAATAAAGTTTCCTTTCTTACACAAAGGCAGGATAGTATCATTCTTTGAATTGTGACCATTTGAACTTTTGCTTTTCTTTCATATTATAGATCTAACTAGGAATAGCCAGTTTATTTGATATGTGTGTTCATATATCTGTATGAATGCCATATATGCCTAGATAAATAGAAATATTGGTTATCCTGAGGTTTATAAAGACACCTAGGTTGCTTCTAAACTACCAGATGAATCAATCAGACCACAGGACTTAAGAGTATTTGTTTAGGAGATATAGGAATAGCTGTTTTATAATAGTGAAAATATTCTCACGATAAGTAATTACAGGAGGGGATTTGCATGGTCATCGTATTTCTCCACTGATTTTACACTTGGGAGATTTGCAAGCGAAGAGGCTCTTTTTTATTTTTATTTCTATAGCACTGTTACCAGACTTGCTGAGTCTCTCAGCCCATTTCATCTGTGGTAGGTATTGTTTGTTTTCTTCCCTAAATTCTTCTCTCCTCTGAATCAGTTAAAGGAACATAGGTGTTAAGGGAGTTGGTCTGAATATATTTAAAGCTCAATTGAATAAAACACTGCTGCTTAAGGAAGGTGCATACAGCAATTCTGCATGACATTTGAGCCCTTTGCACTACAGCAAAGGCACTAAATAATCGTATTTGTTTTAAATTCTTCTGGGGGCTTCATGGTGCTAGCACCACAGGCTGTGCTGAGTTTTAGCTATTTGGAGTTTCCAGCTGTTGCCATCTGCTTCTGCTGAGGAACCGGCGCCTGGCTCAGTGGTGGATGCATGCTTGGTGGGAAGGATACTCTGCTTCAGACCCTGAATCCTCCCGAGCTCCTGCGGTGGAGGAGGCTGGGTGTATTTCGAGGATTAGCAGTGACAGCAGCGCTCCTTTGTGCCACTTCAGATGGCAGCTGGCAGTTTTGCGAGATTTTTTTACAAGCCGCCCCCGGTTGTAGCATGCTGCTTTCACCTGCTGAGGGGAGCTTTCAGTCGTGAGCTGCTGCAAGGAAGCCGTAGCTCTTCAAGAGGCCATTACTTATGCCCCCTCTTTGGTGTGACAGTAAGGGATGGACTTTGTCAGCAAGGCAGGTAGCTCTCCCTCTGGCAGCTACAGGCATTTTCACAGTTTCAAATGCTCATGTGATAAGTCTTTTTGGTATGTACAAAAGCATGAAAAGCTACTGATAAGGTTGTATGGTAGCAGATGCTTTCCTTCTTTCACTGTCATGTTAGTGAAGATAATGAACTTTTTCCAGCCTATGCACTAATTTATTTCTGTTTATCTCCTACACTCCAAGTACCAGCTGGAGCCTCCTTTGGGCTCAAGCCACACTCAATTTTCCTGGTTGGGAGTAAGAGGGCCACGTTAGTAGCTCCTGCATCCTGGAGTCAGTTCTCCCCACACTGCAAAATAGTGCAAAGCAGCTCTAGTAAATCTTATTACTCTGGTTGCTGGGAATTGCTAGACCATCGCTTTGTTGTGCCCATATTCTTTCTTGACTGTCTTCATACCACATAAATGAAATGGAATAAATTACGAGAGAGGAGATGTGACAGCCCAGGCTATATATGAGCTTCATTTCCACTCTCCCGTTTATACTGGGACAGTGGTCTGAACTGAGAGCTGATGCTGTGTTTAAAGTCTTTGGAGACAGAAGTAGCTGAGTGGTATTAATTCCTAATTGTTTTTTCCAGAATATTTGTTTACAAATTTACAAATTTACTGTATCTCTGTAGGATTAAGTTCTCTGCAGAATGCAATTAAGGCAGCAGTGAATAAGAATTTGGTAATATTCTTTAAATTATTCTTTAGTGCTGACCGCTGTGTTCTGTACTGTAGAAAGCAAGCTGACTAGCATTGTGTATAATCTGCTAGTCATTGCATAGAGTTGTCTATAACGATAGAGTTTTAATAACTACGGAGTTTAATAACAGTAGGTTATTTGACTGTGGCTGAACCCGAGTGGTTTTCTCATTACTCTTCCTGTATAATGGGAAAAGCTTTTTATTATTATGAACACTAAAAATATGAAGGCTAGGAATCTTCACAGCCAGACTACATTCAAATAGCAGATTATAACAGTTAAGGAAAGGAAATGCTAAATAGGACCATCACAGTAGGAAATACTTCTCTTAATGTTTGCCTTATGTGTAAGATTTGGTACTTAGATATGGAACTGGCACATTTATGAGATGCTCTCATGACCCTGCCACAGCTGCCAACTTTGGCTGTCTGATTGTTGGCAGATTGCATAGAGAGCTGGGATTTTAATCCACTTGCAGCACCTGGAATAGATTTATTGCTGGTCATTTTACCGATATGGTCTCATTTTTTCAGCACAGCTGACCTTTTCTAGCTTTACTGACCATTCCTTTATGTATGAGTTCTTTTCCAGAAGATAGTTTTTCATTTTTCATTGTTGTATTTCTGTAACATGAACTTACTGTTGAGAAACAGAATTATATTGTATGGCCTATCCAAAAAGTTTCCATACTGAGAATCATCATGCTCTTAATGATGCACATTTATCTGAGAACCCACAAATAAGCAGTATAGATGAAAGAGAAATATAAAAAGCCAGGTTTTGCTTTGGGTGCAAATCCAAAAGTCTCAGACTGTTTCTAAGTCTGTATGTCCTGACTGAATTTGTAACTACATCCTTCGAGTTCGTTGCCCTTCATGGTTGATTTTTAGTAGAAACTCTTTAAGTTCCACCTCTGTGCTCAACATGCAGTATTACTGTGAAAAGTGATTATTCAACTAATGTGACTTTCATGTACTCAGCTACATATCTGCTGACTTGAGTTACAGAAGGAAGATTTGCTGCATTTACTCTGCCAGACAATGCAGAGCCAGCATTGCTGGAATAAGTTGGATTCTGGCGCTTCTTGTACATCATCAACAAGTTCGTATTGTTTATGGGCTCCAATCAATTATGCTTGAGCTCTGAAGACTAAGAGGTCGCTTGTATATCAGTGAGGCCCTTGTTTGTGTACCCACTGCATTGTCATTGAGAACCAGGTCCTCCTGCAGGGATGCAGCCTGCTTTATGTATGGCAGAGGTGCCCCAGGTAGGAAGGATGCAGCTTAGCAGGTGGAGTTTATAAAGCTGGCAGCTAGAAAAATATTTTTCCACTTATAATATCGCTTATTTGCTGTGGAATATTGAATGAGAATGTAGTTATAGAAGTCTACAATGCCATTTTTATAGCTCTCTCATGACAGAGGCTGGCTTAATAGCAGCTCAGGTGGTAGTATTTTTCTCATTATGCTAACTATCCTTGAAACTTCAGAAGAATCATTCAGGTTTTGCCACTGAGTCAAGGAAAACCATCTTTTCTGTGGGTCAGAAAGGTTCCTGCTGAGACTTCAGTCTCTCTCTCGCACTCCCTCTCTTTTTTTTTTCCCCCCTCTTTTGTTCATTCGAGTATTTGGCAATAGAATGAACTCAGCTGAATGATGATCTTTGTGATATAATCTAGGTATATCTGTAATCAAGGCTAATCCCAGCCTGAGACCTGGTGGTTTACTATCCTTGATATTAGACAAGTTAGACATGATTTTAGATCTGTGGATCATGCTAGATAGCTCATAGTTAGATAGAAAGATAATGAGGTTAAAAACCGAACTTCACAAATAAGTAAAAGAATAGAAGAACTCACATGTGACCTTCTGGAAAACATCCTCAGTTTCATATTCATGTTTAATATATTCTGTCTTCAGAAGGAGTGCTATTTTAACTTGGTATTTTATATGTGGTAACATCATACTAATTGATGTTTTAGCAATATAAAGTGATTTTTGTGGACGGTGAGAATTGAACTGGGTGATGGGTAATAAGACATTATACTGAGCCCTTAGCTGTTTTATTTATAGCTTTTTTGCTAAAAAATATTTTGTGTGATAGATGGGCTTCAGTGAATTAAACTTAATAAAATAACTCTCAACAAAGCATATTTGAATAAATAACAATCCTTTTGTACGTTGACATGAATATGTGCTGGGATATTTGTCGGCATATTATTTTTCAGCACTTCAGTGACCAGAAATGCTTCTGAAGATTGAATTGATACAAGTTGGGCACACAGGATATTCTGTATTAAAAAGAATGCCTATAAATTAATGTATCATGATTTAATATGTTTGGGAGATACTAACAACAAATCCTCCAGTAAAGAGCCATCTGTGGCATATTGACTCAAGCTGCAGCTCTAGGTGTGTATCACACAAAAGCAAATATAGGCAATAACTCAAATTCAGCAGTAGTTAATTAAGCTTTCAGTGTTTTGGCTAACGTCTACTTCTCAAGTGGGTGTATAAATTATCTTTACTATGGAGCTACCCTGGGTTGTTATCTGTATGTTACTTTTTATGCCCATTGCCCACAAACAAAGTATATTAGTATAAGAATGCCAGAAAATTCTACAGAGTGCAAGTAACTCAAAGTGAAAAGGCTCTTGTTCTGATTGATAACTGTTTCATTTTCCATTTGTGTTTTCTTTTACAGGGGAGGCTAGGGGGATGCCATATATATTTTAGGACACTTATATTGGTAAAGCATGCATACCTTAAATCTATTCAGTGCCTGCCAGTCTTATATAAATCTACAATAGAGGAATTTTACCAATATATGATAATTAAATCTAAATAAAATGAATTTGCAAATGCCATCTTTCTGTAAATGGAAATGGAACTATAATCAGCTTGTCTGGGTGTTTAGCCTCTCCAAAAGAGAATAATTTCTCTGACCATTACAGGGTCTGTTCACTTCTTTTGGTGCCCATACGCTCAAGATTATATGTTAGTTTAATTTATTGTGTTTTCCTTTGCTTTGGAAGTGTGTTTATCTAAAACTAAATGAAACTGGAGACAGGCTAGGCATACTTTCAAAAGTTTGCTTGACCTATCATTGTATATCGTTCTGAACAAAGTCTGTGTCCCCCAAGTTGATGATTTTAACAATGAGAAAAGTGCTTTCTGCAGCCCTTGACTTCAGATTCCCTTCTGATGGCTTTCAGCCTCTTGCAAACTCCATATGTGTTATCTGTTTTTTTGTCTCAACTTCTAACTCCCAACTTTTTTGTACTGAGCATAGAATTTGCTTTTTTTTAAAAAAAGATTAAACCCTTACAGTTAGTCAAAGATTAACAAATAGAAAAATATGAACTCTCAAACTTGTATTAATGCTTGATGCACATATATTCTACTTGCCTATACATAGCATACTAATTTTCATAGTATATTTCCTATTTATTCAAAAAACCCAAACACCCTTAATAAAATTCACTTTCTTCTCTAGTCTAAAGTATCATCGTAATTTAAAAGTGAGCCACAGATAAGAGGATAAATTTAACGAAAATCTGAAAAATGGACTATCTTAAATCTCAGTCTTTGGGATGAATAATCTTTCCATCTGAAAGTCATTGCCACTTAACAAGCGTGTATACTAAAATCAAAACAAACCGTATAAATCACATAAGACATTTTCTGTACATGAGAGTACATTTGTGCTACAATTGTGTGGTCCATATTCAGTGTTGCTCTTTGGGTTTGGGGCATGGGGCTACAAAGAAGAAACATTTGGAAAAAATTTTAGGAGTTTTAAATCTGGTGTGCGTTAGAAGGGGTTGAGATGCCTTCCAGTGGCAAACAGAAGGACTTCTGTGCACATTTGTAACCATTCTTCTCACTGCTCTCAGAAACACCATCCTCCTCATCTTAGGAAAAAGAAGCATCTCAAATTCATTTTAGTACTCCCTTGTGGCTAACCAGGTTCTGAAGAAAAAGGCATCTAGTAGTGTTCAGGGTTGAGTGGGTCATAATTCTCTAGCCTTGGAGTTGATAGTACACCAGTGCTTTTGGTTAGTCATTTCCCTGTTAATGATGCTTCATAGTTGCCCAAATGATGCAGGAATTCAGGTCAAATCTCCCAAGAAGTTTGAATGCATTGAGATGGCAAAACATTTGGATTTGTTAAGATGAGTTAAAGGAATTGTTAAAGCATTTTGGGACATTTGCAGTAAAACTCTTTGCAATGGTGCAAAGGGCTAGAGTCCTTCTTGTGTCTCTCCTTTATTTAACTGTTAAATGTTTAGGGATACTCTCCTGTCAAGTGAGAAGTTTGGCTCAAATCCTCTCTGATCTCCGTCTGGGCCTTCCAAAAGAAAAAGATGTGTTATCTTTGACTAAAGGATAATGCCATTAACTTTTTTGAGGGGGTTGGAGGGGAAGGAAAAGGAGATAGTGATGAGAAGTGAAATATAATATTAGGAACATATATACTTTCCTCTGAAGTTGTTAAGTTTTCAAGATATAATGTTACAGTTTCCACTGATAAATCCTGGACCATATTCAGCATAGCTTCTAATTTTGTACAGAAAATTTTTCTTTAGCTACTGTCATTATAACAGTATAAAAATGTCTGTCTTCCAAGCATGTGTGTAATATGCACAGGGGAAAGAGAGACTCTTGAAATAACTGTTATTTCTTATTTTGTTTGTTTTGAAATAAAATGGTTTAACACTGTAACAAATTCACTTTATTGACAAATCTAACTAAAAGAAAATACTCCAGAAAGAAAGATTGCATTGTCACAAAAACTGAGTACAAATCATGTTTAGTATATTCTGAATTACTGGGAACTTTCTGATAGGACCACAAAATTCTAGATCCTGCAGTTAAATGATATGCCTGTTGTATTTATTCTAGTCCACTGGTCTAGTGACGGTGGCATCTGTGAATGTTTTGAAAGTGTTGTTGTGTGCTCAGATAGAAGAACATTACATGTTTGAAAGTGGATTATTTCATCGATGCAAGCTACATTTGTTCTTCAGTTTTCTGTAATAATGTTTTCTGAATATCTTCTAAAAAATAAGATTCATTTGTCTCCTGTAATTCCCTGAGAAGACTTGAACCCACATCTTCTATGTCCCAGGTGAATGCCACAGGCAAGATGTTTTTGAAGTGAAGATTTTTTTTTCTCTCTTTTTCTCCTGCCAAAGAATTCTGCTTTGTTTGTATTAATTGCTTAATTAACTCTTCCTTGGACTAGAGAAAACCGAATTCTCCAGGCCTTTTCCCAATGAATCTGTTGGTATCTAACAAGGATTAGAAACCATGTGTTCAACAGAGCTCGCACTGCTCACATGTCAAGTCTGGTTTCATAAAACTTTTCTAAAATTTTAAGATGTCATTGCAGATATCTTGAAGGAAAGAGCATAATGTAAGTTTTGCTTATTTTAGGCTTCTGGTCCGTCACTGTTGACCATATTTGCTGGCTTGGCCAGTTTCTGATGTGTAGCTGTTATGGACTGTGAACAACTACATCTTTAGAAATATAGAAAATACTGAGATGACTGGAAATTTATTTGACACCCATCAAGCTGCTATATAATTATAGGATCTTGACAGTTTGATGTGGCTGACCTAAGTAATGGAGAAAGGAGGAAATGCTTATTCAGCTTAAGACTTTATTATTATTATTATTTGCTCTAATTCATCTTTTAAGCAGTTGATGAAAAGAAAAACCTTTATGAAAGACACAATTATCACCCATTCAGAAATAAAAAAGCTCTTGGAAATGGAAACAGGAAAATGAAGATGTGATTGCTAATATCTTTGAGAAAACTACAAGAATCGGGCAAAAAAGCATTGATAACTGCGTTTTCATCAAGGAAATAAAGATTTCAGAAGGGGAGATATTAGTGGTATGTAAAAAAAAAATGTATGTATATTAGTTTGTTCATAGAAAAATAATCTAAAAGATAAGATATTTGTAGTACTTTCTAATGAAACATTTCGAAATTTGGTCCAAAATATTTATTCTTGTTCCCCTGTCTTTGTATTTCATTTTGTACTTCAGGTTTACTTTAAAACCTAAAATAGAACAAACATTTAGCTTGACAGATATTTGTATATTTTTACATTCTTGGTTGACTGAAACAGCAAAAAGTACAAAAAGTAGGAAAAAAGTAAAAAAAAAAAAAATTAAGTTGATCCTTTAAATGCACAATTTGAGACTGTTCCTTCATCTCTTCAGTCAGATTCGGTTGTGAAGGAAAGTTATACGTACTAAAAGGATCTGAGAGACTAAAGTATATTGTAATTTAGGGGAGAGGAAAGAGTTCTGAATCAAAGCGGTGGGGGTGGGTATTTTTTTGCTTTGAGTAACTGTGAGGGTGGTTGAACACTGGAGCAAGTTGCCCAGGGAGGTTGTGGAGATCCATCCATCCTTGGAGATATTCAAAACCCGCCTGGACACAGTCCTGGGCAACCTGCTACACCCAGGTGCCCCAGCCTGAGCAGGGGGTTGGACCAGGCGATCTCCAGGGGTCCCTGCCAACCCCAACTATTCTGTCACTCTGTGACTGAAGTGTCTTGGCACCAAGTTAAGCACTGTAAAAATAGCCAAAAAGTGAAAGCCGTATATTTGAAAGATCTTGATCTTAGAAAGGGATGTGAGTTCTTGATCTCATTTTTGATGCATTCTCCTAAGTTTCTTGGATTTACTTTTCATCTTTCTGCTTCCTCGAGCTTCTGGATTTAGGTGCTTTGTGTGCAGCTACTTTGGTGGGCTAGCTGAGCAAGATGTGCTCTAGGTTTGCTTAAAAAAAAAGCATGACAAAAAAGGGCTCATGAAGGTATCAACAGGCAGTTAAAAATCAATTTTTTAACTTCAAATCATATGCATGCTCAAGACATCTTTGTAGGCTTCATTACTGCAGGGGAGGAGAAGAGCAGCTACTTTCCTTCAGAGCAGTCTTTAAGCTATAGAAAATAGTGGCCCAACATACATGGTGCATGTGTCTAGCACACTGCCAGTACTGAATAAATAATATTTTCACTTTTGTATTCCGCCTGGAAGAGTGACTAAAGCTTGTTGTAGGCGAAGGTATATGTCATGAAAATAGTCTTGGGTTTCACATTAAAAAAAAAAAAAAAAAGTGCCTGCACATGCCATAAATTGTCCTATCATAAGGTAGCAGTTTAGTTTGAATAGTAGATGTGGAATTTGTTATTTCTGGGAGAAAGAAGTCTTCATGTAAGAGGATTACATTCATAGAGATGAGTTTTTGTTAAATGTAAATACCATGAAAACTTTGTTTGTTATAAAGATAGGTGTGTTACTATGGTGACAATGGCATGATTCAAAATGGTAAATTCTACCAAAAAGTTATTTGAATAATTTCTGCAGTGAGTAAGCAGGATGCATGCTTTTGCCGTCATTTCCAGAACAGATCTATATAAGACATAAGAATTTGCATACTATTCAATGTTAAGGAATTTATTGATGGTGAACAGATCATTTTTAACTAATTATGTTGCATTGATTTATTTTGGATTTACTAATATATTAATTTTACAGTAGTATAAATATTTTTTCCTGAAGAATATTTACATCGTTCCACTAATCTAGGCACCTTAAAAGCCATAAACACATTTTGACTTAGTATGTCTAGTGCTAAGATTTGTTAAATTATTTGCTGTCTTAGAAAAATTTGGAAAAGGAACAAACCCTCTCCCTCCAGCACAGGCAATGTGCATATACAATTAAAAGCCTTATCCTGCATACGCAGTTTTTACAGTAGTATTTTAATTTAAAACTTTTGTAAAAGAAACTTGTAGCAATCTGTCTTTTGACTGTTATCCTCTACATATTGTTAATTTTCTTCTAATAATATTATCTGCTGGTGTTAAATTTTGATACACCAACACTAGGATTAACACTTATTTTGGGGACAGTAATTCTTTCCTTTAACACAGGTAATATATTGCAATGCATTATTAGCAAGATGCATATTGTCTTATGCCAAAGCCTCCTTATACTATAACAGCAATGCTGTCAATTTGCCTTCAGCTATGAATTGTACAGGACAAGAAACTGTTAGAAATTGTTAGAATAATCTAATAGATGTTCCAGGGTATAAAAATATAGTAGTTGATAACGTTCTTTTCAGTTTTCACTTCAGAAGATGAATCATCTTGGAGGGGCGGAGGCTCACAACAGACTGCATTTCCCTCAGGAGTTAAGGAACATGTGAAAAAAGCACATCATAACAGTTAGTTATTATCTAAAGATGTTATACTTTACAGAGTCGTGCAAGTACCGCTTACTTACTGATTCTCATGACACATGAAGATGTCATGCTATAAGCCAATGCTGGACTGTAATAATCTTTCAGCAATAACTGTCCAGTTCCTCTGTAGCCAAAGTCTTCTAGGGGGTGTAACTGGGAAGCAAGTTGGAGACTCAATTTTTTTGTTGTATCAAGACCTATCAAGCTATACTTAAAAATGTGGCTGCCCAACTTCAGTCCACAAAATGGGCCTTTTGTAATTTGACCAGTATGCCCTGAGATTAAAACTGCCTACATTTAAGCTTAACTATTAACAGATCAGATGTTTGTGAAGTATCAGATACAGATGTGCTATCTGTTTAATACTTTGAATAAGTGAAAGTGGGTGTTAGTATGATGAAATTAATTATTTGAAAGATCCAAGAAATAGGAAGTGATAAAATGTGTTCTTTTTCTTGATATCTTTATACAGAGAGTGTGAAATGTATGCATGTTGGAAATCTGGCAATCAGTCCCATGTGTTCTCTGCATTATACAAATGTACTGGAAAAAAACAGCATTTGCTGAAATATTTTGCTTTCTCTCGAAGTATGTGTGTATGTTTGTATTTTGTTGCATATTCTGTATATATATGTGTGTATGTGTATTTTATTTAATTTTTTTCTTCATCACTACTCTTGTTGTTCATGTATTCTGGGTCTCTATGCCTGGAAGGCTACACTTTAACCTGGGTATGGAGGGTGTATCATTATTTTCACTGCTATATTCTTTTTGTTCATTTGCATAATTTAGAACATGTGACTAAGGGGAAAAGAAGAAGATTGTCTTAGTGAGGATGGTTTCTTGATTTTGGTGAAGATTACCTGGGCCTGCAAGCCTGAAAAAACAAGCTGAAGTTACTGACATGGCTCAGAACTTCGTATTTAAAGACCATTTGCTAAAATCTGGGCATACTGGGAAATATTTCCTGTCCGGGGTTGAGTAAACTAAATATAATTTTCTCTTAAGGAATTTTATAAACAAAGATGCAATCTCCATAAATGTTCAGTTACTTTTTCATATTAATGTCAGAGAAGAGATTAAGGAAAACATTCAAATTAGGTTGGCATAATATCAACACACAAGTATGTTACAAAGTACGTTAGTTTTAGCTGCTCTATGAGATAAACAGGCCCTATTGAATAAAATAAATATATGCTCTCTTCAGAAGACTTTCTTTTTATCACTAGCAGCAGCCACAATAAATGATGTTGCCTTCTATCTGTTTTTACTAGCTACCATTACTGAATCAGCCTATCTCTTGGATAATAGAAAGAAAAATTCCTAATACAGAATCTATTTCTCCTGATTCTTGGTATAACACAGTCAAAATATTGTGTTAAGCCAGCGTAAACTGAAAATTTTTAGGGTAATAAAGGGTATCATGGTAAACTGAGTGGCTGCAAAAGATTTTGGAGTACTTGAATTCAAAATATGTAGAGCTTCCAGGGAGCCAGCCAAGAGAAACCAAACGCAAAGGTCAAAGAGAATCAGGGGAAAAAAAAGAGCAGATATTGATACAAATGAAAGATGCATAGAGAGATTTCATCATGCTGATGCCAGTCCAGGCCTTATATGCCAGGCAGGAACACAGGACATGGCATTGCAGCTAATCCTCTTCAGATACTCCTGAAGCTTAGGAAGCAGATGATTGACCGTCTTCCTACTAATATGTAATGGTCTGATGAAAATCAGAAGACATAACACGCTTCCTAGAAAGACTCTGTAGAGCACATTTCATAGAGATCAGAGCACTTCAGATAGACCTGATGAATAGGAGCACTGTGTAAAGGACCAAACAGAAATGTGTCCTTTCCAGATCAGTTGCTGGAGTATGAGGTGAGGGGAAACAAAGCAGGTTGAAATACAGGCTTGTTGTTGGCGTGTGAAACTGCAGGTTCTGAGCTGAGCTGTTATTTGTTACTTGAGCTGTCCGTGATACTGCAAATCAGATGAATAGAAATCAAACACATCAAGTGCTTAATTAATACATTCAAGAATTTCTGGAATAGGTAATGTTCTAAGTAAAATTGGCATGGGATTTATGGGGAACAAAAAAAATCTCTGAATATTTTGGAAGATTTCAAGTATGCCATTAAAAAATTGCTCTAAAAATATGATGAACTACAGTTACTGAAAATATGGTTATTCTTTTTATAAACTGAATCCACTTACAGTCCACTGTAAACTATATTGTCATCTGTATTCCCATGTGGGGCAGTTTTGCAACAATTTAAGAACTTTGGGAGTTATTTTTGAAATGTCCTTCCTCAGATTCCATTTCTGGTACTAGCAGCAACATAATATCTTATGTCATAGGTTGGCAATGAATTTGCAGCCTTTTTTTTATAGTGTGTTGCTGGTAGTTCAGTTTATAAAGATACAAAATTAAGCTATTCGACAAAACCAATTCAAAAATAGATAAAAGAAATAGAAAATAAATGGCAGCTTTGAAAAAAAAAAACTAGCAGGGTTATGCTGATTTACAAAGGAAAAATGAAGCACACATTTTTATTGATGGAAAATCAGTCCATCGAGAGCTATGAAACACAAGGCTGCATGAGTTTTGGCTCAGGAAGTCCATGAACTTCCAAGTGCTGGAATCTGGGACAAATATGCTTGCGCTGTTATAATAAGGTTCTTCAGGCATCCACTTTTTAAGAGAGGGGCTAGGTGGGTCTTTACTCTGATCCAGTACAGTTATTCTTACTTTCTTATCCAGTACAGGAAAATATGAAAAGTAATTTACTTTGCAGTATGCTCATTTTGATCAGCAATATTAGATAATGAAAACAAAGATAAAATACATTAGATGAAACACAAGAGAACTAAAAGAGGAGGATATGAAATCTCAGGCAACTGATTTTGTTCTCTTCTTGTGCTGCTCTAACCCTTTTCTGGAGGTTTTGTTGCTCTGTTCCTATGACAAGTAGTTGGGCACTAAAGGGGGGAAAAAAAAATCAGTTGAATTTTGTGTTTCATTGCCTCTTCCAAGACTAAGGAAGCTTTTTACTTCTCCGGTCTGCGTTATGGGCTGTCCAGGAGCTCAGCACTTGCATTTGGGAAGATGCTGGAGCTCCTGACATGACCGTTGGCAGTGTGGTGGCGAGAAGGGCTGGGACTAGGCACAGCACAGGAGGCTGCTCTTGCCCATCCTCTCCCTCAGAGCAGGGCCACCGATGGTGTTGCAGAGCTAAGCTCCTCTGGAGAGAGGAGCAGGGAGGTATTGCTGAAGCCTCCAGAGGGCTCCTTCAGGTAAAAACAGATTATCCACAATACCTGCCAACACACTGATTGCACAGTTCCCTTTTGAGTGACAACTGTGAAACTCGTCTTGCTGTTCATTGTGACCATTTGCCATAATTCCACTGTGAATTTGCCACAGCTGTTAAAGTTTTTTTTAGGGGATAGGGATGTTGACAGTGCAAGCACATTTAAGTGTTAGGTGATAGTTTCTGTGGTTTAAGAAAGAAAAGCATACTAATCTCGCAGTTTCTTGATCCTGAACCCAGAATGCACTTTACAGCTCCCTCATGTAAGTATCCCTGTAAAAGGATAGCTCATATTCAAATGATATAATGAAAATTAAAGATGCAATTCAGCTTCCACTGAATACTTAGAAAAACTTTATTTTAAAATTCTATCTGAATCTCATGATTCAGAAGCAGCCACCCTTTAGTTTAGAATCCTGTTGTCTTAAAATTAATTTTTCTCTAATGCTCAGTGTTGGTCCAACATAAATAATAGTATCAAAATTAGCGCAAGAGTGATTAAACAGAACTTTATTAACTTCAGTGAAGCACCATGTTTAATTTTGTTCATAGATGCTGTTCTGATGTTTGGTTCACAGCATGTTTGTTCAGAGTAGGGAATGCTTTTCATGACTATGAATTTACTGTCTGGGAATTAAAAAAACTGATGCAGTTCAGCTTCATTTGCTAGTCAAGCAAAATTCCTTGACATTTACACATTTGACATTGTCCTCAGCATTGCTTTAGCTGCTCAATGCATCGTCATCATCTATACATGGAAATAGGGTAGGTGCAAAGTACATTACATTTTTGACAGCTGGTACGTTGTCAGGAGTGTCACACAGTACAAATATGACTAGTAGATATTTGACTCATCCTTAGCTGACTGTCTTGTTGACATCTTCTGGTGGACCTGAGTTATTTATTGTTGTGCTTGAGAAGTTATATAAGTGCCCTGAAAAAGCTAATCATAAATCAGAATAATCTCTGTAAACAACAGTGCTATTAACATAATCTTACTGGGAATCTCAAAGTTAAGAGTTTTTTTGTTTTTTTTTAGTAATACAGAAACATTTTCATTATTAGCTCATTCTGTGGCTGAGAGAAATTGCAGTGGAATTGCAGGTCATCTTTAATTCAAAATACACACAAGCATACTACAGACACTTAATAATTTTTTTTCAAGATGTGCCAGAAAAAAGGCTTTCTGGTATGCTATATATGATTCAGTAACCTAAACCAGCGGGGGACCCTGTCGTATTAATCACTAAGGAGGCAAATTCTGTAGTACCCTCTGCAGAGTGAAGACAGTGGATACCAAGGAGATAGCTTGCTGGAAGGAAGTGGAAATGTTGAGCGTTTCCTTTTAAATTGAATCTGAAAGGGATAAGGCCCGGGGACCACAGAAACCCAGAAGAAAGTCTCAGCAGTGGGTTCTTATTATTCATGTTATGGATTTGCTCAAAAGCCTTCCTGCCAACAGCTGAGGTCTGCCTGCACCTGGTGCTCAGCTGTCTCGATCGTAGGTGCTCCCACCAATGGGGAGCTGGGTTTGAAGTGAGACACTGAGAAGTTAGCGTGACAATCAGTAGGAGGCAAGACAGGGAGAAGGTGATGGGAAACTGTATTCAGTTTTCAGAGTTACATGGCAACCTAGGGGCACAAGTCGACATTTTCAATTAATTCAAGACAGCTCCCCCCCCCCCCCCCCCCCAGTGCTTTCTCCATGACGGGTAGTTAGTCATTATTGGTAGGCTGGTATTTTTTATAGTTCGTACAGAATTCAGACATGGAATACGTATTGATAAAGATTTACACAGCATCTGTTCCTCCTTTTTTTCCCTGTTCAAATTTGTCTGTCTTTGTTTTTAATACTTATGTTAATGATCGTCACTGTAATGTTAAATAATTCATCGAGTATATGGAGTGGTGAGGGTGTAGCAGCCATGTATGTTGAAGGTGGGGGCTGGTCAAGTCATAGCTAGTAGTTGGCAAGAAGGTGGACTGAGAATTGATTGCTGCAAAAAAAGGGCCTGAGGAAAGCTCTGCCTCTGAGTGGAGAGAGTCAGGAGCTGATCTCTGCCCAGAAGACAGCCTCTAACCTTGATAAGAACATAGTGTGCACATACCGTATTGCAACTTAAATCTGCCTGCATTAATTGAAATGTTTTGTTGCACTTAATGAACTAACTTGAAACCTTTACCCTAAATTATATTAGAAATCCAGGGCTTTTCACTGTCGGATCATTTCTGTCTCAACCCATAGGTTTGCCTGCATTAATTGAAATGTTTTGTTGCACTTAATGAACTAACTTGAAACCTTTACCCTAAATTATACTAGAAATCCAGGGCTTTTCACTGTCGGATCATTTCTGTCTCAACCCGTAGGTCTTAATGCCTCAGAAATAAGGTCAGGGTCCTCCCTTCTTTTGTTGCTGGATATGGCAAGCTCTGCCTGCTGGCGTAGCTATGCAAAGTCTTAGCTCTCAGATACATAGAGACTCACCAAAGGAATTCTGCACAGTGTCCTAGAACTTGCCAGCCTACTGCAGTCTTGGCAGAATGTAGGTTTTATTGTTTTATTGTAGATGAAACTGCATCAGATCCAAGTAACACATATGGCGAAATATGCCAGCTCAACCTTTTATCAATTACATTAATGTACTTGGGTCAAGAAAATTCATTTCTCTCCAGTAAAGACATTGGCGATAGAGAGGAAGACTGTAACGCTGTTTTCAATTAGCAAGGTCCAGATGTTCACGTGTTTTAAAGGCGCCTTTTAAACTCATTTGGGCTTCTCATCAGAAAACACCAGTGGGTTATGTTCCAGGAAACCCTTTTTTCCTTCTTGAAATTGAGGTTGGATTGTCTGGATTTGTTCCCGATTTTGCATCTCAGAAGAGTTCTTTGTTGTTCACATGTATTCAGCTTAGCATTACAATTTCTACCATTATGCACATTTAAAACCCATCTTGCATAATAATTTTATTGACTTTTTGAAATAGCAGTCATTTTCTTTTTTTTTGTGAAAGAATTCATAGGTATTTTGACAACGAATGTCTCATCCTTTTGCCATTTTCACACCTTTATCTTTTGGAGTAAAACTTTTAGAACAGGAACCAGAAAAGGATGGTGAATTCAGGTGTTTCTCTTCATTGTTTAGATCAAAATGTGGTTTGGGGGTTTTGGGTTTTTGTAATCTTCTCTGACTGAGCTTTCCTCAGAGAGCTTTCACCAGAGCAACAGTGCCAAATTAGTCGTATTTCCTTCTCTATACTGGCGTGCATTAGGTTTGTTCTAGAAATTCTTTTTTCACAGGGTAATTTTTCTGCAATTATATTTTTTGTAAGTACATATTTTGCAGCATCCTCTTAATGTGTGGTAGGTACTCACTTTAAATCACTATTATCAAATTTTCCATGGGTTTAGCTGAATTCATCACTGGCCATTAATGAGCTTAAGTTACTGGGACTAAAAACTTATTAATGAGCTAAGATACTGAGAACTTTCATGAAAATCTGTTAAGTACTCTCTAATTAAAGTCTTATTAAAAATATTTATTTTGGTAATTACAGTCTTATTGAAAATATTTATTTTGGGATGTGTAAGAAGCTATGCTATCTTTCAGACTTTCAGATGTACTTTTGAAAACTTTTATATATGCTAACATTTCATAGCTGCTTCTTATTCCATGAAGACAACAGTTTATATAGGAAAGCACTAAACTGGTTGCCTTTGCAACCATGATGTGCTCTCAAAAATGGTAAGGTGTATCGATTAAAAACAGTTAAGTTGCCTAAAAATGGAATACATGCTCCTGTGAGCTTGATTCTTTTGCAGTTCAGTGGGACATATGCTTCTAGGAGACTTGGGCATATTGGTAATGTATGGTCTGTAAATTATTAATTTGCTGATACAGTGCTGTATAAAGACTTTATTCTACAACATGGACTTTTACAGTTTGTTTCTGTGCTGTGGGATTAGGTCTACCTAGAAAAAAGAAATTAATTACAGTAATTGGCAAAAAAATTTACAAATGCTGCTACATTATTACCTCAATTTTAGGCTGAGTAGGCTTTTATACTTTTTAAGACACTAAAATTGTGTTTGTACTGTTCAGCTGAAAATTGCACAAATCCTTAGGTTAACATTTTTCAAGATTATGTAGAAGAAAAGAGCAATTTTAACTGATGTTTTAAAATGGAAGCTTTCTTTTATGGTTTACTGTAAAATATCCTTCTTGATTCATATCCAAATTTTGGGGGGGGAAACCATTACTTGCTGTGCATTTGCACAAGAGAAAACAGGTACAAGCGTGCTATAGTTGACTAAACCCTTATTCCTGGTGTATGCCTTTCTGAAATCGTGGGGGGAAGACAGAGCTGTCTGGACAAAGCTGTTGGGATTCACAACCAAGTGGCTGGTGAGGATTTTTAACCTCCCGAAACTGCTAACAGTTTGTTTTACATTTAACCCAAGTGTTAAGATGAGGGCAGAGCCATTGCTTGGCTTACTCAGGCATTGCTTTTCCAGAGAGGAGTCACAAGAGAGGCTAGTAAAATTTAGTGCAGGACTAGTCTAATAAATTCCCAGGCTGGCTGTGTCTTGTGAGGGAACAAGGTATCGAATGTGGGCTTTCAATCTGTGTTTATGCATTATTACTTTTATTAAGCTCAAAGATTATGTCTAAACTAAATAGCCAGCAGCTGTTGCATTACTGTTGTGACCAAAAACTTTTGAGCATCTTTGCAGAAGTACTATGCAATTTGATATTTAAAATGCTAATATGCAGATACCAGAATGCTTCCTTTGTGACGGTGTCATGCAGTGATTTTTTTTACACAATGAATCTGAAGTCAGACAGTTCTTTCACTAGGAATTTTGTGTCAGTTGTGCAGTAAAACAATGTTTTAATTGACAGCTTGAGTGGCTGGAATTGCAGAGACGTTCTCGGATGAAGCAGATGCCTTGCGTTTATTGTGTCACCAGAACTTTTCAGGGAAGTGACAGCTTTTTCACCTGGTGCATTGCTGATTAGCACAAAGCTGCGATAATTGCTCTGGCAATGCGAAAGATGTGAAATACAAAGCTGGAAGTTCCTTTAGCAGATTTTGTTTGGGATGGAAAATATTAGAAGCCTCTCATAACTTTGAGATAAGCGAAAATTTGTAGCCAAGAATTTCGCTTTAAGAACATCTGTGTTGGGAGAGAGATGTATCCTCTCTTAAAATCAGGTGTCAAATATATACATGTACACAGATGCAAATAAAATCTGGGCTCTAAATGCAAATAATTCTAGATACCAAATACAATCATTAACTTTGCCTTTATTTTTAAGTAATGCTTAATCTGTAGATGTCTTATGGTTTGCTATCCTTGGCAATATGTTAAGTCTGAAAACATGGTCAATTTTGATGACTTGGGAGCTTAAATATTGCTCTTCTACATAGTAAAAATAATGGGTTGAATATGATATGTTAGTGTTGAAGACAAGCCAATCTTTTGTCTTTCAGGAGTAATAGCTTTCAAAATGATCTGGAAAGTACCATGGCCTCTAGGCTCAAGTGAAAGTCACTGATTTTAGCTAAGTTGGTATGCTGTCTGTTTACCTTCTCATGGCTATGTATGCAATGAGGTATGGAGTTTTTGTCACTTAGCGTTCTTTAAAACTGCTCTGATCAAATTTCTGCTATCTCAATATTTATGGTTCAGTTTTTCTTGGGAAATGAATAATAAGCCTGCTCTGGTGTTGCCTGAAGTAACAACTATGCGCATGTATGTATTTATCTTTTCAATTTTAGTCACCTTTAGAATCAAGATTTTTTTTTGTTTAAAAACCCATCTTTGCATGTTTGCAGGCTGTAGTTACTGAAAAAGGTAAAAACCTTGCTAGAATAAGGAAGACAAACTAAGTTAATGCCTTCAGTTTGGGGCATGTCTCATGACTGGTAGAAAGAAATGACAAATTAGATTACCTCCTGAAAATTAAATGCACTGAAGTTTGGCATCTCTGATATTCCACTGTAGTGAAACATTCATATAGATAGTAGCACCTGGACTTTTTACGTTTAAAATATGAAATAGTGTGAGACTAAAGTAATTTTTTGTAACTGTTGGAATTTATAAGGTGTTACTTACTGTGTAGGGAGGAGGTAAAATGTACCCTTCTGATGGCCAATTTTTTTGACTATACATATGTCAGAAATTAGTGATCGTTTGCCTTCAGAAAGTGAGAATGGACTGATAACCCCTGTTCGTAAGCCCTGAATTTTCTGACCAGTAGTATTAAGGGGCAGGGTTATACCCTGCATCGGTAACACCACATACCTGTTGTGCCAGGCCTGACTGCAAGCATCACAGGAAGGCCTGGAAGACCAGCTCTCTAGCTGGTGTTGAATTAGTTGAGCCTTAACGGCTGCAGTAGGGTGGCACCAGTTCACACCAGTTAAAGGTCTGCCCGTTAGGTGCGTGCCTGGGAACGTTTCCCTGGCTGTCGTCAGTATGGCTGTGGATGTAATGTAGCCGTTCCGATACTTTTGCGTGTATTAATCAATTTTTCTGACACATCTGCTCATTAAAAATTGAGCTAAAAGAAGGAAAGAACAAAAATGTGAAGCGCTGCCCAAAGCTGTATGTAAAAAGCATTGTTGAACAGTAACTATGAGAGGCTGATGCCTCTCTTGAAGTAACCTCTTCCACCCTTCGATTGTGGTGATTGAATTGTTATGCCATTTCTTTCCTCGCTGACTGGTGTGTCTCTGTACACCTAGCTCTTCAAATCACATTAGCAGAGAGCATATGTTATTTTCTTTTTAGTTTTAGTGGACTTCTCAAATGGGCTGCTCTTTGCTGTTTCAACTGCCTTTGCTCTCTGTAAAACAAACACCTTCCCGATTCATTCTTGGCAGTTGAACTCATGCCAGTAACATAATCCTGAGCAATTTCTTCCCTCGGTCTTCCTTTACAAGTACAAGGTTCAGAGATTTACTGTTCTGTTTTGTTCTGGCCATTCAGCTACTGCATGAAGGATCAGGTCTGCGCTTGGGGAAGGAGCCAGCTGCAAAGCTGGCAAAGTGCGAAGAAAGGAGCTATTTCTTCAAAGCTAACTCTTTAGCCCGTAAATTAAAGCAAGATATTAAAACAGTATTTATAGGAGTGCCATCTCTTGCACCCCCAGGAATATTGTTTGCATGTCCCCAAATGTAAATGCCTTCAGGCAGGCCAAGGAAGTCTTCAGATTTATGTCAAAGCACAAGGGTGCCATATTAACTGCAAGTGGATAGCAATAGCGGACCCTGAAAAATCAGTCTGAGCTCATGAGAAGGAAAGGGGATTACCAACTCTTGTAAGCAGTTTTCACACACCAGATGAAATAGCCTTTTCAAAGGTGTGGGTAGTCATTAAGGAAGTGATGTTGATAGTGAAGGCCAGGCTGTTCAGCTCAAGTATCTGTCACCTTCTCATCAGTTCGTTTGAGCCTTTGCTGACCAGCACTGTGTCACTATGACTTTTCTTCACCGTTATAGCCTGTTGCTGCTACTAGCTCTGCCTCATTTATATTCCTGTAAACAGTAGCTGATGAGTGGATCGCTGATGTCCACTGACAATTATAAAATCTTAGTAAACGGATCACACCAAGAACTAGCATCATTCTTCAGTGACATATTTAAGCCTACAGTACTTCAGAAAATTGCTACAAAATCTCCTTGTTCCCTAGGAATGCCTTATCTTTCAGTGTCAGCTTTCCGAGCAGTCTTGTAGTCAGAAATGGGTTTAGTTTATGCTTATCCATGATATTCACAGAATCACAGAATCACAGAATGGCTGAGGTTGGAAGGGACCTCTGGAGATCATCTAGTCCAACCCCCCTGCTCAAGCAGGGTCACCTAGAGCACGTTGCACAGGATTGCGTCCAGGCGGGTTTTGAATATCTCCAGAGAAGGAGACTCTACAACCTCCCTATTCATATGTGATACCAAGTCCAGTGACCAAACTGCAAGGATTACACGAGTAATCCCTATATGCAAGAGCATTCGTTGCAGTGTCATGTCAGCCCTGGGACTGGGAACGCAATGAAAAGGGATTCATACGGTGCCAAAAACTTGGCCAAAAAGCTCTGTCTTGTGCAATGGTGGGGGTTAAGGCAGCTGACAGCACCCGCTGTTTTTGCCTTGGTGCACTGGTATTTCACAGTTGTACTCCCTCTTTTAAAAAAAGCAATTCGGATCCGTACCGTGTGACGAGTGCTACTCTGCAGACACGTCCAGTGGCCTTGCATGCTCATCTCGTGAATGTGGCTGGAGCGTGAGCTGAGCAGGGCAGCCAGCAGTCAGTGCGCTGCTCGCGGCCACTGCGGGGCATGGCGAGGCAATGGCAGTAGGCTGCACATGTGTAGGAGCAGTACCTTTGCCTTATTTATGTTTTCTCTCTTCCTCTTGCAGGAATTTGATGTGCAGTGGTTGCAAGCTGTGACCTGCAGGGATTTATTAGATATTTCTCAATGCTTGTTAATTTTTACTGTTTTTTACATTCATTTATCACCAGGTTTGGTGGAACCTGTTTCCTTGCTTTGGGCATCTAATGGCAGACAGTATGTGCTAAATTATTACTAGCTGCTGTCAGCCAGCTGTCACCATTATGCTTGCAATTTTAACAGCTATGCTTATTTGGTTACTGGTGCTAGTATGTGGTATACCAGTGGTGATGAGAAAGTGACTTAAAAAAATTGAATTGTGAGTTTATATCTGTATCTGCAATTACCTCTGACAATTGGGAAAGGCCAAAGAGTATTCTGGACAAAACAGACTTGGAAAATTTAAAGTGAGTTTGAATTTCTAATACTTTATATAAAAAATATATAAATACAATGCATATTCATATATATATATATATAAATAAAAAGCAAAAAGAACATGAAGCCAAGTTGTTCAGCATTACTCAGTTCCCAAAGTTAGGAAAAACTGAGTAAAATCCCCAAAGCTGGATTCAGTTCTAATCTCAGTGAACGTGTTGTAGGTAGACAACTGGACATAATGCTCAGGCAATTTTAGTTCAGAGGTTTATTATCATTTTTACCTGAGATCAGAATCAGATTCCAGAGATATGTCACGCTCATTTTTTTAATAGATATTTTCAACCCCTTTTTAAATTGAGGGCTATTACTGATTGCACCTGATAGCCACAAACAATATGTCCAGTTGAAATGCTCTTGTTACCTGACAGTGTTCATACATTGTGATTTATGTCAATGTTTTCTTTATTGTCCTGACAGTCAGAGCCTACATGACTAATCTAATCCAGTATGATATGTATGCTACACAATCTATGACAATTAGGAAAATAGGAATTTAAGAAAATAGGAACTACCATTGTTGTTGAAATCAGTAGGTTGAATTGAATCCATTATTTGTTCCCTAAGAATGGCCAATAATTGATGCTTATAGTGCAGGTAAAACTACTGTGATACACAATTAATTTTTTAATGAAGATATGTGGGAAGATGGAACTACTGCTTTACCTATATAAGCCTGTCATATCACTTTCAAACAGTTTACTTTATGCCATCTCCCTGACAATACAGTGTAAACAGATATTAATGTGCTCATTATCTTTGTAGTTGTGCCTTTCTAGGAATAATCCGATTTTAGAAATCAGCCATTCAACAGAACCAAGTACCCCTTTGGGAAAAGTGAGTAGCCAAGTAGCACACTTTCCACAGTTTAAAAACATGCACCAAAAAAAAATCAAAATTAACATTTTCAGTGTTTCTATGACTACGTTATGTTCATAAATGAACACAGTATTACAGTTACTTTTAGAAGAATTTTGAATGTTAACAGAGAATTTAATGTACCTTTTTGTGTTGAATATTAAAGGATAATTGTATAATATTTGCTAAGCAGAAAATCAGGTGAATGTTGGGCTCGGAAATTTTTTTGTTTGTTGGTTTGTTTTCTGGTTTCTGTTACTTATGAACATATAAATACCGCATTTGCAGTACTTGTTATTTTTTCATAGCTATAAAGTATCACTACAGATCTATGCATGGACTCCTTTTGTCAAGTACACCCTACTAGTAGCCTGCATTCAGGTTTAGAAGTTAGTTACCCAGAACAGGTGCTTTTGTTAATTCTCTCTCATTAGATGATCTAATGAATTTTTATTGGAAGTAGCAGCTTATGCTGATTCAAGCTGTCTTTTTTTTCTGGGCCACTTTCCCCGCTGGCTGTTATATTTAGAGTGGAAAGTGCTTCTATACAATTCATATGTGACATTCATGAAATAGTCTTGACCACCTCTGACGCACTGTGAGTGTAATAAGGAGATCTGAATTAAACTTGAGGAGAATGTTATTAATTCAACTAATTGATTAAATTTATTTAATTAAACTCAAGTGGAATAGGCAGCTGCAAATGATATAATTTCACTGAGTCCTGGACTCAGAAAGACCCTGTAGTGGCCTTTTTATGTGAACTGATATGCCAGAGGGTTCTGGTTTTAATGATTGTGCCTCCTTTTTCTTCTTTGCCTTATTTCTGTGTAAAGCCACCTCTGGACGTACGTGAGCAGGCTTTAAAAGTGTACCATGCTAATAATATAATTAAACTCTTGATCTTCCTGCATCTCTGAAGACCAGTGGTTTGTAATGTAGCTACCGCAGTACAGAAGTTGGTTGCTCGGTCCCAGGAGGTTTTTGTGCGCTAGAGCTCCCCTCGGCATCCCGCCTGACACAGCTGAATTACAGTCCCCAGCCCGCCGTAGCCCGTGTCCCGCAATTACCTGCGAGCAACATGCCGCGTTGTAAGAGAAGACAGGGAAGCGAAGGACACTGACAAAAGAGCCGTAAAGCCTTAGATGCGCCAAAAGTGGGTTAGCGACTCCGTAATTAACTGCAGAGGGCAGCTAAATCGGACTGTCTCGCGCTGCTGGTGACTCCGCTGGGCTGCCGCTGCGCAGGGCACGGCAGGGCAGGCAGGCTGCTCTCCTCATGCCTCCTGCCTGGGCCTGAAGAGCCCCGTGGTGGCTCTCCTGGCCCACAGAGCTTCTCCTTGTGCTGGCCAGAGACAACCTGGGAGAGCAAGATCCCTGACAGTAGGAGCTGCTGGAAAAGAAAAAAGCTGTGCTGCAAAGAATGCTCCATCTGCGCATAAAATAGGTGCCCCGGCGGAGCGTGGTGGGGGCCACCCAAGAATCAGTATCTGCTGATAGCACAAAATGGTATCTAGGTTATTCGAGCTGCGTATTTCCCCCTCCCCAGCTTTCATCATCCTCTGCTACTGCTTGTTCTTCCTGGGTAACAGCTGAAGATTTTTAAGAGCACAGAGGTATCCAGAGCAGAGATTTCCAAAAGCAGCGTTGTTCCATGGAGCTTTAGATGTCCCTGCTTTCAGAAATATTCAGAGGTCTCTACCTGCAAATTTATACATCTAAATTCCTGTACAGATTTGGCCTTCACAGAAATTCAGATTTTGCAGTTTTGAACTTCTAACAGCAAATATTGCTTGGCATTTCAGAATATACAGGCTTCCTTCCTGGGCTTCTTATATACCTCTCAAGTCTGGAATATTAGATGCTCTTTCTGTCCCCACCCAGTGAAGAAGTTTACTGTAAGAAGCACAGGCTTCCACACTTAGTTTGCCTTGAAATGAGTCTGGATTTTAAAATACCTTTAAATTTAATACTATAATGCATATGACTAAATAGTCCTTCTAACCATCAACTTCCCTCCTCCTAATGGGTTTCACATTACAAAATAATAGCAGTAAAAGGTGGCTAAAGCATGGATTGGCATTTTAAAGAATCTACTTTTTTTTTTATTTCCACATGGAATTTAGTGGGCCTGAAATGAATGTTACTAAGCGAACATAAGATGATGATGGTTATTATTTGATGCTTTATGTATATCTATCCTCTCTCTGTCTTCTGCACTAAAACATTCTGTTTCACGAGAAGTGCAAAGTACCACTGGGAGCTGAGTATTCAGAAAGTGTGTGGATTATATTAGTAGCGTTTTTAGGAAGATATGGGCAATAAGGAAGTCTTTGTAAGCCTCTTAAGAAGTTAACTGTTTGGGTTACGCAGCCTCCTTTTTAAAGGGTGTATGCTTACTGGTACTGTTCGTTTAGAGTATTCATAACATTTAAACATAGATTCGGAGTTTTTGGATTTTTGCTACTCTGGTCACTGCCTTTTTTACCAGTTATTTTTATTTCTGAGTTGCTTTCTTAAAAGTGTCTTTAAAGCATTCGTACCTCTTAAGAAATCCTTTTTCTTACTGTTACTGATTGCAGAAGGACACGGTTTCACTGTGGCACTTACGAAGTATTGGAATGAAGACTTACTAGAATGAACATATTTATTGTGTTATAAATAGCCTGTTTCCAGTTTCTGATGTAACTGTGAATTTATGAAAAAGTAGTAACATTTCCAAAACCCTTCTGTACTCTATTCAAATAGACACTGGATTTTCAAAATAACTTTGCTTGAAAATGTGAGTAGAAACTGGAATTGCCAAATTCTGGAAGAGATGATGCTTTTAATCATTGAATTAAACACTCACTCAAGACGAAGGAGAGCTGGATCCAATTTCCTCCTCAGTCTGAGGGCACACCAGCTCTTTTAGGTCTCAGAGTAAGTCTGCATAGAGAGCTTTATGGGTGGTCTTGGGAAAAACTCCTTGTTTATATTAGTGAAGCCATTCAGTTTTCCTTTGGCTGTGAAATACCGGTTGACTTGGAGGGCTAGAGTTTGAGAATAATCAGCAAGCTGATTAGGATGCTTAACTTATATTTTAGTTTCAGTCCTTTTTTGATCACACAGAACAGACCAATACCCATAGGAAGGTTGAAAGTTCCCATCTAAAACAGAATAACCTTGTAGCACTGTGGTTAGGTCGCTATCCTGATTCGGATTCCATCAGGAATACCTAACTTATTGGCTTATCTGGGAAACAAGTGCAAAAGGTGCCCAGCATCTTAGGTATGGTTTGCTGTCAAGACTATTCCAGCTACGTCGTAGTGTGACTAAAATGCATTCCGTGATAAAACAGTCTTAAGGAAAAAGACTTAAAGATTGGGAGCACTGGAAGCCAAAGTGTAACATGCGTGTTGTCCTGTCTCTTTCAGGTGGTGAAAAATATTCAGGGCTGATAGATTAAATGTTTATTGAGGCCTTCTAGTATTTTTTTTCCCACTGTTAATGCTAAATTTTGATAGTCTCTGAAGAATCTGTTTGTTTTAATGATGCATATCAGAACTCTTATTTATTATTCATTCAGTAGTCTAAATCTTTCTGTATCAGTCTACATCCTTTCTTGTTTACTTTTCTTCTGGCATTGTTTGATGCTGGATTTTGATTTCAATTTCCTGGTTGTACTGTCTGACGTGTCACCAGGTAATTTAATTGGTCAAAATGAAAATGAAATATATGTTTGTGCAGTAAAAATATTGCTACGAAAACTCTATTAGCAGAAGTCCTACTGGTCTACATTTATTTACTTTGGAACATTTCTTGGGTTTTTATTCAGCTCCCCCTCAAGAAAAATCCTGATTGCTTATTATGCGAATTTTATTGTCAATATGCACGCCAAGACTATACCTTTTCTACCTACAAAAGCTTAAAATTATGTCTTTGGCTTTTATTAAATGACTAATATCTCACAATCTGGGATCTCTAGCGTGGATGCAGACAGGCAGGACAATACCGGAGCTGAAAGTAGCTGAAAGTTCCAGGATTTTGGTAAGAGTATTATGATCAGCCTCTGGGCTTTAAAGGCATATACCTGTGCTGTTTTATGAAAAATTATAGTTATATGGTTATAGAATAAGCAGTGCATTTGTGAATCCAAATCCAGTAGTAGGTGATCCCACAGCACCATAAATATTACATTTTTTATGTTCTCCTCCCCACATTCTCCTCAGTTCCTCATTTTATGTTACCTCCTTTGCTAAGTAAATGTTCTCGTCAAGTGGGAAACTCCATGATAGTGCTTCTTCCCTCCTTTCTTTTTGTGATCACTGTCCCATTTCCTAGCATATATTTCATAAGCAGTAAGGACTGAAAAATTCCATGGTATTTTTACACAGTTATTCTGGAAACTTTTATCTGATTTACAGTGGTAATTCTTTTCTCCTACTTACAGAGATCTCAGCTCACAGTACTTTCCAAATTATTATTCTGTAATTTATACTCCTCTCTGTCTAGTTTGGAACATTCATTTATAATAGCACTTACAGTCTCTGAGAACTGGCTAACAATGCAAATTATTAGTATTATTACAGTATTATTTGCTGTACTACTTAGAAACAACAGTCTTAGACCTTAGTATCTCCAAATCTGGAATAGAAAGCTGATCCTGTCACAAAGAAATTTGTTTGAGAAAGAGTTTGGAGGAGGCAGAGTTACATTTTCACATGGTTGCTGCAGTTCTTCCTAAGCCTCACAGACAGTGCCTGTTCGAAAATTATGCAAGTTGATGGTGGAGACTGTTACAGGTCACCAGAATTAGATAACAAGCATTTGCTATTTTTTTTATGTTTTTCTTCCTCATTTTTGACAAATCAAGTGCAAAAAAAAAAAAAAAAAGGTGGGGGGTTATCTAGATGACTATGTAAACAGAAATCTAAAATAACACTTAAGCATTGCTTGCTTACAGGACCCAAAGCCAGACGGGCACTTACCAAACACAGGAGATGATGGTTGCTACTTCAGTTTACTAAAATAAATTATTTCAGTCCTGCGTGAGCCATATTTGTATGAAACGAATCCAACTGTCCTAACTGTGCTAGAATTCATTAGCATTGGTTGTGTGCATTAGGTTTAAAATGGTTGTTTGCTGTTGTTATACTTTAAACTACAAATCTTTATGTGTATATTAAAATGTATGTGCTAGATTAATGCAAAAGGAAATGAATGAAGTGGTAATGTTGGCTATCATCTCCCCCCACACCTTTTGCTCACATTGATTTTGAATTACAGAATCTGAGAAAAACAGACCTGGAAGGAAACTCAACAGGTCACCAGAACAATATTGCTACTCCCTAGATTCCTTTCTTCTTATTTCTGGTTTGGTGAACCTCAACAGTACGGTTGAACAAAGACGACAGGTCAGAAAAAAGGCAATGAGGCAGACACTTCTCTGGTTTAAGAAAAGGCAGGGCCACTGACTTCCCTGGATTACCAAGAATCTGGCCTGTTACTTCCAGCAATTAGGAAGTGGATATTTCTGTATTCCTCACACCAACCATTCCTGATTTACTATTGGATGCATAGTTCTGCAGGGTAACGATGTTTGAATTTGACTTACTGACAGCAGTTTTGGTGATAAGGGACTGCACTGTGAAACGGTAATATTTTCTTGTTAAAAATGGCAGTGCCTTCCTGAAGGGAGTACTCTTCTGATGTGATGTATAGCAGTGGTAATAGGTGATTGTAGATGTAATAGAGAGAAATAATTAAAATTACATTGGCAAGCTCAGTCTATCTGGGGAGAGAGCTCTAATTAAGCCACATCTCCTTTACATTATAGCTGTTCTGTCAATTTTAGTGTGATATATTTTGTCATTTTTATACAGATGAAACTTTTAGTCTTTAATAGACTAAAGAATTTACATTCTGGCAGGATTATGAAAGACTCTGTCATTTCATGTTAGCAGAAATATAAAAGACTCGCGTGCTAAACCCTCAGGCAGCGCCTGGGGCAAAGAGCGGCTGCTAGCAAAGCCCCACTGCAATGAACGGCCAAAGAGAGAAAAGCTTAGGCTCTGAACCTGTGTTCAAGACAGGCCAACAAAACGACAGCCATGCAATCAAAATAGTCCTTAAGTCTCCAGGTAAACCTGTAACAAATTTTAAATCAATCTGATCTTTAGCAGTGAGTTTATACTCATTCACATCTCTGCATCAGATGGCCAGAGATTAAGAGTTCAAATTTTTTTAAAAATGAACTGTGAGTTGTTTGTTGGGGCCTACAGTCATGAAATAATAAAGAAATAGTTTGAATTAAGTGATCGGCCATCTTGTATTTGAGTATTTCCGAGGCAAGGGAATATTGGCAGGGATAGTTCATGTGGAATCTGTGGCATCCAGACATAAACAGGCATATTACTTATAGATTAGTAAATTGTGAACAAGCTGGTGAAGTAGTCTGTAGACTGTGACTAGACTTTAGTTCTATATTCATAAATTGCTTATTGCAAACTATTTATGCATGTATGTATTCACTGGGATGCAGAGGCTCAAGATGCTAATAAATGTGGTAACTTATTTTGTAGCATCAGTTAGTTTGATTCATCAAAATAATATAGCTGGAAAATGACAAATTTCCGTCCAGTACACATTTTCCCCTTAGGTTTTTTCACTGAGCAATTAATTTCATGAAGCTAATGAAGACATTTTTTGTTTTATCTGCAAAATATAACAAAAAAATATATATCCACCAAAGATATAAATAAAACTTGACTGGAATTTGTGATTTGTTTATTTCTCCCTTTTTGGTAAAAATAAAACCTCTTAAAAGGCAGTCAACCTCAGCATATAGGTTCATTTGCTATCACATTTAGCTCCCTGTTAATTAATTCCTAAAATTATATCAGATTATTGCCTGACTAAAAAAAGAAAAATAATTAAATAATCATAATAATTAAATTCCATTTAAGGGACAAAAATACACACTGGAAAGAAAATAATACCCTAAGATAGACAAGTAGATTACAGTAATGTGTTTTGTCTATTACTAGCACATCTCTCCTGACAGACCAGAGAAAGCTTCTAAGTTTCCTTAACCATGGTAAGGAGCCTTGTGCTCCATGGAGTTGTTCAGGCAGCCTAAAAGTGTTCCTGGGCAAAGATGTTATATGGACAGGGGATGCAAATTTTAACAGAGAGCTTCTAAAATGTCAGGAAATGCAGAAATATGGATACGTGCATGGTGTGTAGCTCACACAGTAGGTCTGGTGTATCTTGACATGCTGGACTTAGTGCATAAGTAGTGGCTCTCCATGATGTGCATGTGCAACAGCCCAGTGAGGCTGCCTGACATGTAGAAAACTTGAAAAAATATCCAAAATCCCCTTTTATGTTCAGACAAAGATTCTAAAGGAAAGAGATGATCATTTCCCTTGCCTTCTCCAGCCCCGAGTGAGTCAATGCTTTCATTAATCCTCACATCCTGACTTTTCTGTAGATGTGCTTCAAAGGATATTAAAAACTTGAAATCACATGATTTATCTGTTTACCAGCATTAACTCACATCTTATCCTTGAAAATCTAGTCTAGACAAAGCGCTTAACTGGAGAAGCCTTAGCATCTTAAATTAAAGTAGTATTTTGATATTCCATTAAAATAATTTCAGCCAGATGTAAACCCAATTCCTTTTGTTGTGCTTTGCAATTCATGTTGAAGTTTAACTTGGTGACAAAGTTGATTCCTCTTGATAGATCCCATAGCTGTTTTTTTCTCCTCTTTCCTGTTTGAGAGAGTTTGGGTAAGGCTGAGAAGCTCTGAAAAATTCTCTAGAACTGAAGATGAGGATAGAGAGTGTGTTCAGTTGTTCAGTTCAGGATCAGCCCTCTTTCTTTCTTTTTCCAAAATCTCATGAATGGAGGAAAAAGCATCTGTCTTCGGCTTTCATGGATGCAAATGAACTGTTATTGCTCTTTCTTTCACTGGCTCAGCTCCTTCATGGGTTGTCTTGTTAGTGGTTTCAGCTCATGAATAGACCATCTGCTATTACATATGTAGTCAGACTGTAATTTTTCCTCAACTTGATAGTTATGGTGCCTTTGCCTTTGTGGCAGGAAACTCTCCAAGCATCTTTAAGTTATAGTTTGAACAAAGACTAGAAACACCTCAGTGAGGAATGGGGGGGAAATACTGTGACTTGCAACTTGGAGCTTGTCCCGTTCCCTGCTGGTGCTAATGAGGGCTGCAGGTCATGTCGCCTTCAGTAAACACATGCTCTGCTTTAACTGTGATTTGCTCTGTTTTCCTAAAGATTATTAAAGGTCAAATTCTGTTCCAGAAGTCCAATACCCTTACTTTCTTCATATATACATATATAAAAAATAACTATTCTTGAATACTGTCTTTTTACTGTCATGCAAGAAGGCATTGCCTCTTCTGGCACACTAGAAAATTTCCTTTCTGATGTAAAGAAATGCTTAGACTTTTTGAATACCAATGAGTTGCTCACTTAATACAACATATGTTTAGATGAAAATATATCCTCTAAATTAATAATCAGTGGTGGATAACATAATATTGCTGTAATTTATACAAACCATAGCTGTTAACATGAAATATTATTAGAATTTATGGTATGGAATTTTGTTTTCACTTATATATTATTTATATATTATTATATTTTTTATACGTTTATTATATCAGGAGAGGTTTGCTATCTTAAGTGTTTAAGAAAGAAGGTATTTTGTAATAATTGAGAGGAAAGCAGAGTTATGTAGAAACAAGCACATCAATTTACAACTAAAATGTTGTTTTCTCTGACATGACATAAACATAGGTTATTCCTAAGCAAAGCAGAGCAAAAAACACTTGGAATTTTTTTGAAATAGTCTATGTATTTTGTTTAGTAAGATGATTTGCCACCTCTAATCTGAGTTTTACAGTTGTTACACTGAGATTCAGGGAGGCCAAGAATTCTAAGGCTTTGTCATCCATGTAGACATTAAGTCACTAACCATTATCATAGCGAATGCTTCCAGTACATAAATAAAAAAAGCCTTCATTAATTCATTTAAGGAGATAATAAATTTCATTCAGTATAGTGGCTTTCTAATGCAATTACATGGAATTTAAATGCCTCTCAAATGATTACTAAATATATTATATTTGATGCAGGAAGGAATCCTAAATCTTTTCTAATACAAATCCTGTCTTTTCCAAAGGGACATAAACACACGTGGGTTAAAATCAGTTTATTAATAAAGGCACCGTCTTCTAGGTTTCCACCACACCTGTTTCCAAATGTGGCGTTTGTGCTGTCTAACGCTAGGGGTGCGCTGGAAAGAAAGTTCAGGGTTTAAGCGTTAACCAAATGGTGATCTGTCATTACTCTGACAACATAATTTTTCTTAACTTTCTGGGGTGTGTGTGTTTGTGCATATTTAAAAACATACACACACACACACACAAATGTGTATATGTGTTTATATGATTATATGCAAATATTTATATATTAATATGCATAAATTTAATTTGCTACTTGTAGAGCCTAAAATGGATGCTAAGAAATTGAGACACATAAAGTCCAATTGAAATCTTCATCATATTGTGCAGGAACAGTGCTGATACAAAATGCACGCAAAGAGGAAACAGATATTAGCTACTCTCATTCCGTAACTGACTTGGAAAGGAAAATATTCAGCTCTCTCAGCAACAAATGCTGTAGAACATTTCTAAGAGATGACAGGTGAAAACATATCTATATGACCTTTGAAAGCTAACTGGCTCTTATTATATTTGGAGTTCATACTAAAAAGCAGCATGTATGCTGTGATTTCAGAGCATGGCTGACATTTCGTAATTACTTCCTCCTCCATACTCAGATGCAGAAAGGAGTGAGGGGGAAGGAAATGTGAAGATAACATCTTGTTTTCTTGACTGCCCATGATCGCTTCTGTTGAAATGAATTTCAGTAAATCTGAATATGAAGCTCTAGCTTCTGGCAATGTTTCTATCAAGTATGCAAAGAGAACACACCCATATGTGTCTGTGTGTGTATGTATACACATACACAGGCACACTATATACATATATACACACACGCCTATATATAGATATGTTGTATATGTGCGTATATGTGTGTCATTTTATATATATACACACACACACACATACATACATACACATATACATATGTATAAAACTTAATATAAAATATGTTAATATAAATCCAGAACTGCATGGAAAAGCTCAGCTGAGGAACATCCATCTTTTATTTTCACTGCACAGTCATTGCAGATTGCTTTACAGAAGGCCCGACCTTTGGTGGCTATTAACTTAGCCAGTTTTCTTTTTTACACGAGAACTTGCAGTTCTTTCACACCATTTAATGCAGTTTCTGGTAAAGAGGTTGCTTAGTTATTATCATGTCTAAAATGGGAGAAAATCTCTACAGGAACGCTCCTAAAACAAAGCAAGTGATGTGGTTCACTCAGGTTCTTTTATTCACTGGCATGGAAGGGGCTTCCTTCTAACTTTGCATCTTTAGTTTTTGTTTTCATAGGGCTTTTGCATGGCTGTTGAAGAAGAAAAGATGGAGAAAGGGATGGACTAGTGAAAGTTTAATTATTTTGTATGGTAATAAAAGAACAGTGCAGGTGTGGTAAGTGCATGATGAATTATGATTTGATCTGGTGTTTTGCATTTATAGTGTTGCATTTTTTTCATACTTTCAGAATTTTCCTTTTTTTCTTACTGTATGTTTCAAAAAATTTATTTTAGAATTTGGCTTGTAGGGAATATATGGACTATATTTTCATGTGTTTTAATATATGTTCCTTTGGCAGTTCTTAAATTTGACAAAGAAAAATATCAGCACAAAAACATCAAGCATGATTGCTCAGCAATGATTTCTGAAAGTATAAAGGGATACAAAGATGATGATCAACAACTCTTAAGAATTACAGCTAAATCTGATGGCTGAAATACTCTCCTTGGCCTTGAGGCCTTTGGCAGCAGGTGCGGGAGGCATCTCAGTGGTGGCCGCTTAGGCCAGGCTGCACCGGACGCAAGCAGCACCTCCTGCCAGGTGTCGTGGTCCCCTAACTGCCGTCCGTCGCTGCGGCCAGGCTCATGGGCTCCAAAATATCTTCCTCCAGGAGCCGTTTCTGAGCTATGTTGGGTTTCAGGAGACAACTGTCCATGGCCCAGTTGTAAATAGGTCTTGTAAAGGTCTTATACATTTTGTGTTTATGTGTATTTTATATATATTCATATTACCCCAATATTATCTGTTTACTATGTTCGATTTTCTCTGTCCTTCAGGTGCAGCTTAGCAAGCCTACCCCTTCCTCAGGAGAAGACTCCTGGCATCACCTTCTGCCCTGACTTTGTGTCTCTCAGCTTCCAAGCTCCCTGTTCTGCTTGCGCCCATTTTTCTGCTCCTCAGAGTCCCTAACAGATTTCTTCCCTCTGATCTAATCACCCATTAATCACTATATGAAGCCCAATGACAGTGATTCAAGAGATATCAGAATGTTATTTGCATATTTCATATTATAATGTGTGTATAATACCATCCTTTACCTTCCTTCCCCTGCTCTTCTGTTAAAGTCTATGTCTTAATAATTCACAGAGAAGTAGGAGGATGAAAGTGAGAATTCATTTCCATTCATTCCGCACAACTAAAAACATCAGTATTGTCTTGTACCCAATATTGCTTAAACTTCTTTCCTCTTTCTTAGTTTAATTAAGCTTTGCTTAATTAATCAACTGTTATTTTCTTATACTGCAACTCTCCAGTTCAAAACTGCTTCTTTACCATTTTCTTCTAATAGTCCCTTGTGAGACAAGTTAGCTGCCAGTTCTGATTTGTGTTGCTTTTTCTTGAATTCATCCCAGAGAAGGAGGTGGACACAGACTTGAGGAGTGAAAACAAAATGTGCATAGAAGATCACTAAGTCAGCTAAAGTCTTTCTCAGAGTTTCCAGTACATCTATCATTCCTTGGCATAGATTTTCCTTTCCATAGGAATAGACTGGTGATTTGGTCCCCGAAGCACCTTTCTCCCTCAGAAGTCAACAGACCAGATGATCTGTGCCTCTATATTGACTGATCTCCTCCATCAGTTGACTTTCTATGGGCCTGGAGGAAACTCAGCTTGCTCTCCTCTGCATTGTTGTTGCTTGCCCTCATACAACTAGGAAGGTGCAGTGGGGGCTTAACACAGACCAGCATTAGCACAACTTCAGGTACCATAAATCCCCAGCCCCACCCTAAAAATGATTTCCTTTTCTCAGTAACATAACTCAGTCATTTCTCCCAACACCCTTGATCTAATGAAGCTTAATTGCTGAGTGTCTTCAAGCCTAATTGGGTATAGTATTATCTAGATATGGTCTCTTTCATATAACAGATGCGATAGTCTGCAAGAATGATTGCACCAAAGGTTGTAGAAAATGCCTATTACATCCCTGCTCTGTGACAAGTACACCTTTGTTTAGCAAACTTGCATTGTATTGACCGTTTTTATTACTATTACATATTGCAAACTCAATGAATAATTTTTGTTGTCTGGAGAGAAAGGTACTCAATTATTACTTTACTAGGAAAGGAAAGTTGAAAATTCAGACCTCGCATATGATGTAAAATGCACTGAAAATACTTTTTGACCCTATCAGACTGTTCTATTTCTTTGCTGTCAAATGTTTGCCTATGATAAAGGTAGCAACATTCTGTTCTGACATCATTTCATTTTGAAGTGACTATGTTACTGTGAAAAGCTAAATATTCCAGTGATTCTGCTGCACGTTTTGATGTAACCAGTGCTTTCCAGAAAAATGTTTCAATTTCACAGAAGCAGCAGTCTCTGATGGAAAAGTATTTGCTGGGAAATTTTCAGACAGCTCAACCCATGATGGAGAACTGAGCTATCGTTAACTTTTTGTTCTTTTCTCCTTAGCTGAGCTGAGAGAAGTGGGACGTGCAAAGCTGAATGTGCTCCAGCACTTTCTTTGTTGGACCAGTGAACGGGCCGTTGCTGGAGTTTCCCCACATGGGAACAACAGGCTCAGGCAGTCACGCAGAGGACTATTGGCTCAACAGTGTTCTTCCCCCGTATGAGCTAATAAAATAAACATTTATGCCATTTCGCTGTAGCCTGGCTGTCTTAATTAGAATACACTTATATTTATGTACATGCTCACTAGATTCATCAAATTGCCGACTGTAACAATACACTGACTATGTTTTTTGGTCTTTGTAGATTGCTTGGTTTTTTTGTTTGTTTTATTTGTTGTTCCTCATACATTTCATTTGTGAGGAACTTTATGCCCTAAGCCAGTTAAAGAAAATACTAATTAACTATAGTCCTAATCCTGCTTTTGATAAAACCTCATTTATATAGCTTCTCAATGAATATTGCTACTTACTTTTGTGTTTTTCTACAGTCCTTTGTATTTCTTTGATTTACAGATTTGCGATTATAAGGCTTGTTGTACATTTGCCACCTGTTGGGGTCTCTGAATACACACTTTTTGGCTGTTGGGTTTGGGACCTGACTCTGTTCAGGAGGGAATTTCACAGTTGTTTCCAGAATCCAACTGTATTGTTGCTTATTTGTTGTATACTACAATACATCGGCTTAATGTTTATTTTTAGGATCCAATGATATTGACACAGGCTCCACTTCAAACAAAGCATTTTTATTTAGTAATTAGCTGTATTTTAATTAGCTGTATTTTAAAATGTTTATTTTTCTATCTCTACAACCTTTTTTTTCCCACTTGGAAATGCTTCCTCTACTGCAAGCAAAATCTATGAGAAATTATTAGGCAGCACCTGAGTGGCCTGGGGAACTGGAAGAGCAAGGTGCTGAATCCAGCAGCAGGGCAGATGCTGCCTGAAGAAGACAGATGCAGCAGCCAAAAAGCTGGAAATTACCAGGAACTGAAGCAAAATGCTGCAAGCAGACTGTGCTGATCATGGGTCACCAAGGAGTTTGTTATCTTGCAGTAGAAGGGAAAACCTTACAAGAGAGCCTGATACATGGGAAAATCTCTGTAATTGAACCTTGGGCATTATATTATCACTGGAGGAAGAGTGAGATTAATTGGAAATGGGAATTGGAGAATGATTAATCTGCTGTGGGGATCCCAAGAAGGAAAGGGTGGACTATGGAGCTGCTAAACCCAGTGATGCAGTGCAGCACGCAAAGAAAGGAGAAGATGGCATTTTAGGCCATTACACTTTTACGAGGAAGTTTCATTTGTATCCATAGTTGGGATGAGAACCTCATAAAACAGGTGAGCTCGGGCATTATATGCAGTATACAATGAATGTAGATTCTTGGTCAGAATTTGTCATGCTAGTGCTCCAAGACAAGTTGTTTTTTTTTTTTCATAGAAGATAATTGCCCTATTAAAATCCCAATTTATTTGACTTACAGCATTGCTTCATCCATTAATTTCTCAGTTCTCATAGAGGAGGGGAAATAATTAACTTTGTCAGGCAACATCTCACCTCTTCTAGTGAAGAAAAAACTTAGAAGAGAAACTGATAATCTTTTTGTATTAGGATTTTTTTAATAAGTTCTCAAATTAAAACACATTTCTTAACTGTAAATTGTGGCTACCAATGGGATCTGCAAAGTAGAATGACTTACAAATCTGTTACGCTGAGAATGTGACAGATTCAGGACAGGTTCTTGAACTTGGATTTGTGTCACTTCATCTACTTCCTTAGGAACTCACCTGAAATTTTGAAGTTAGAAGTTAAGGAGTAGCTCACTTATCATTACAAGTTTTCTCTTTTTATGATGCATTGAGAAGTAGCAGATTCTCCCCGCAGGTATGATATGACCTATTTGAATTGCTGGCTTGTTGAAAAACAAGGCCTGGGTGGTAGCTGGAGCTTGTGTGATGCCACGTCCCCTTGCTGGATTGTGTGCGTGCTCTCCAAGAACAGGCTGTACAGGTAGAAAGAGGCAACAGTCCATAGCCAAGAACTCCTCAGAAGCCCTCCAATTGTTGAAGGGGTTATAAATAGCCAGGAGCTCTGCAGAAAGTGTAGTTAATATTTGAACACCACAAAAAGATAACTGTGGGAGTCCTGGTTTTGGAAGTTAAGCACACATGGTTCACCTGTTGGCATCTAAGAGTAAGGGTGTTGGCATTGCAGCGACTGAATTGGAATTGGCAGTGGATAGAATTGGGAAAGTCATAGTAATAAAAGGAAGAGGAGGTATCAGCTGGAACAAAGACAAGTGATACCTATTAAAAATCTGTGTTTAAAATATAGGTCATTCTAAAGGCATTCTAAAACCTAGTCTGTGCATGTCATGTTTGGGTACTACATGTGCAGATCTTATTTTATCCATTTAGATATCTATTGTTATGAATACTGTTCTAGTATCTTTACAGATTTCACAGCTATTCGACTTTAGCAACAAAAATTGTACAATAGGGACACAGTTAACATGATTTCAGAATCTGGATACAATCATTTACTCGTGCATTCTTGTCACAATAAAAATGTTTTGTGAAATCCTTTCATATCAACAATGTTATTATGATGAGACCTGAATTCTTTTAAGTTCTTTTTTTTAAGCTATGGAACATTTGATTTTTTAAAAAAATTTTTTCTTTAAATGACCTAAAGGTAGAATGCCATTTTGTTAGGTTATTTCAGGATTCAAAATCAGTGATAAAAAGAATATATGGATTAGTGGGGAGTGTTTTATGTCTAGATCTGAAAATGCAAGCATATTAGGAGCATTCATCTTAACCACTGTTGCGTGCACATTCGCAGTAATAGGGCATATAAATAACATGCACACATTGTTGTGCATTCAGCTCACAGAAAACCTGACAGCCAGGTGATCTCCAGTTTCTAGCCTGCATTCACCTTGTTGCCCTTTAGATGCTCCAGCACTGTTCATGGTGAGAAGGAGCTGCCATCAAAGAGAGAACCAGGAATGGGCTGCCAGCAGTACATCACCTGTTCAATTTATAATATATGGGCATGTGAGAATTGAGAGCCATTGCTGAATGAAAAATCTCAGTGATCTTGTGATCTAAAAGGTATTCTCATCCCAAAGAAATCTTCTGGAAGACTGGATATCCCAAAGGGATGAGAAAACTTCTCATCATTAAGTTTATCTCAAACTGCTAGTGTCCAACAGCTCCTGACTGTTGCCAAACAGCTTGTTGCGAAATGAGTTGCTGGAGTCTATCGAGGTAGGTGTACATATCTTAAAAAAAAAAGAAAAAAAACAAAAAAACCCCACAGCTTGCTTTTGTTGGAACTTGGGTAGACAGGTTCGAGAGAAACCACAGACTGAACAGGTATGGTAGCCAAACTGTTTTCAGCCTTGGAGGCGCTCATCCTTTGACTGAAGGACTTGGACCCTTTAGTGGGCAAGAAAATGAAAGGCTCTGCACGTATTTTATCATAGGTTTAAGATTCTAGTATTCTTGTAATAATACTGTTTATAAGCATTAGAATCCATGCAAACTACAGAAAAAAATCATGAAGCTCTATCTAAAAGATTTTCAGTCTTACATAGCAATAATCTTCAAACAAACACAATATGCATACAACCATTTATTATATATTTGCTTGCATCATTAGTGTTGTTTTCAGTGAAGTCCACAAACTTAATCATTAACAACTACAGTCAAACGAATTTCATTAGCATTTGCAAATTGATACTTCTCAATTTAGAAGATTTAGTAAGGCAGTGGTAAAATTACAGGCCTCAGATTGGTCGTGATTGTTTTAAGTACTGCAATTAGAATGCAGCGCTTCATCTAACAGTATTTTAAGCTGGATGTTGTGATTCATTCGCTCAGAAGTGATACATGCGGAGAACACTAGATGTATATTGGTCAGCCAGAATGAGGGCTAAGATTTAGGTGAAACGCTATATAGCTGCTTAAATGATTGTTTGCTCCCAGACGCTTGAAATCTCAGAACAAATGAAAGCACAAGTTACTGTGAACTATGTCCTTGCGGGAACAAAAGGTACCAGGAACATGAGGGAAACTATGAGTAGCTCTATGCCAACACCTAATTTAAGGCACCCTTCTACCAAATGAAATTCATACGCTGAAGGTATTTCTGTTGGAAGTAAGTATTAAAATTCATTTACTGGGAAAAAAAAGCTAATTGTGGATCTTTTTTATAAAGGTGTATTTTAGCTGTGATTAATAATAACCTTTTACTGGGTATGGCCAGTAAAATAATAACCTTTTACTTTTTTCAGAAAGTCTTTTTCTTCCTTTTGCTTTTGTTTTACTTTTGCTTTTTCTTGCCCCTTTCCTTGCCCTTGACCTGTAGGAAAGTGCTGAAGACAAAAAATTGTTTTTCTTATACTGCTGTCTGTTACGTATGTAAGATTTGGTTCCTTCCTCTGTCCAAATCTCACTGCTTGCAATTAATGAGTCATGAGAACATAAAGCTTCTTGTATTACAATGAAATATAATAAGTTACAAACGTAATAACTGAAATGGTAAAAGAGATAACATATTAAAATTGGGCTAGTTTTAGTCTGTTGACTGAAAAGCATTTAAAATTTAGTATTTTCTAGGTGTGTAGTAAGCTTTAAGTATGCTTGAAATGTTAGGTGAAATCTTTTGTGTTTACATGTTTACACGTTTAACATGTTAAACGTGTTTACAGTTTCTATCTACTACTACATGGTTTGTTTTTTGAAGCTTCTTTTCTTTTAACTAGTCGAATGAGAGAAGAACTTTGTTTTGTAGGAAGCGTTTGAAAGGACTTGTTTTTCTCTGGCTCCCATATTTGGTCCTAAAACCGTAAATGTCAGACTGAATGGATAGACAGAGTAATGGGAAGTGCTGTAGATGATCATGTTCCTGTTGTGTTTTTGTTTGCAGAACATTTTGAAAGAAAAGAAAGAAACACAGATAAACTCATTCACTTTAACTAGTCTTTTTGGCCTATTTAATCTGGTATTTTATCTGGTAGTTTAACTCAGTAATTTATCTCAGTTATTAACTCAGTAATTTAACTCAGTTAATTTATCTGGTAATTTAACTCAGTAACTCCTAAACTGTAGCAAAAATGGAGGTATCTCAGACAGACTTTCACTTGCCATCCAGGTAACTGATCACCTTCTTTTAGAGAGGGAAAATAATTCAATATGGCCGGATAGCCATATTTGCCTTCCAGAAGCATGCTAAAATGAAAGAGGAGGAAAAAGAGAAAGAAGGTAGGTGACTGATTACCATGTGCTTAGTGGTATATCCCATTTTATATCACATGATAGCAGAATATACTTTTAAAATACATGATGAGCCTGGATGCATCTACAAATGGGAATCCAAGCTAAAAAAAATGAGACAAAATAAGAGTATACTGGGGAGCATTAGATCATTTCCTGAGAACTAACAACCTCTGCCTTTTTTGTAGTGGTTTGACAGAGAAGATGATTTGAGATACTTTTCAAATGATTTAGTTTACGAATACTATGTGACTATAGCATGGTGCAATGCACAGTGGCAATATAGTCACACTTTCTATATATCACAGAATCACTGAGGTTGGAAGGGACCTCTGGAGATCATCTAGTCCAACCCCCCTTGCTCAAGCAGGGTCACCTAGAGCACATTGCACAGGATTGCATCCAGGCGGGTTTTGAATATCTCCAGAGAAGGAGACTCCACCACCTCTCTGGGCAACCTGTTCCAGTGCTCTGTCACCCTCACAGTGAAAATTTTTTTCTCATGTTCAGATGGAACTGCCTGTGTTTCAGTTTGTGCCCGTTGCCTCACGTCCTGTCGCTGGGCACCACTGAAAAGAGTCTGGTCCCATCTTCTCGACACCCTCCCTTCAGATACTTGTACGCATTGATAAGATCCCCCCTCAGCCTTCTCTTCTCCAGGCTAAACAGGCCCAGCTCTCTCAGCCTTTCCTCATAAGAGAGATGCTACAATCCCCGAATCATCTTTGTAGCCCTTCGCTGGACTTGCTCCAGTAGTGCCGCATCCCTCTTGTACTGGGGAGCCCAGAACTGGACACAGCACTCCAGACGTGGCCTCACCAGGGCTAAGTAGAGGGGGAGAATCACCTCCCTTGACCTGCTGGCAACACTCTTCCTGATGCACCCCAGGATACCATTGGCCTTCTTGGCCACAAGGGCACATTGCTGCCTCATGCTTAACTTGGTGTCCACCAGCACTCCCAGGTCCTTCTCAGCAGAGCTGCTTTCCAGCAGGTCAGCCTCCAACCTGTACTGGTGCACGGGGTTATTCTTCCCTAGGTGCAGGACCCTGCACTTGCCTTTGTTGAACTTCATGAGGTTCCTCTCTGCCCACCTCTCCAGCCTGTCCAAGTCTCTTTGAATGGCAGCACAGCCCTCTGGTGTATCAGCCACTCCTCCCAGTTTTGTATCGTCAGCAAACTTGCTGAGGGTGCACTCTGTGCCTTCATCAAGGTCATTGATGAAGAAGTTGAACAAGACTGGACCCAGTACTGACCCCTGGGGGACACTGCTAGCTACAGGTCTCCAACTAGACTCTGTGCCACTGATCACAACTCTCTGAGCTCTGCCATTCAGCCAGTTCTCAATCCACCTCACTCTCCACTCATCCAGCCCACACTTCCTGAGCTTGTCTATGAGGATGTCATGGGAGACGGTGTCAAAAGCCTTGCTGAAGTCAAGGTAGACAGCATCCACTGCTCTCCCCTCATCTACCCAGCCAGTCATTCCATCAGAGAAGGCTATCAGATTGGTTAGGCATGATTTCCCCTTGGTGAAGCCATGCTGACTACTCCTGATCACCTTCTTGTCCTCCACATGCTTGGAGATGGCCTCCAGGATGAGCTGCTCCATCACCTTTCCAGGGATGCAGGTGAGGCGGACTGGCCTGTAGTTCCCTGGGTCCTCCTTCTTGCCCTTTTTGAAGACTGGGGTGACACTGGCTTTCTTCCAGTCCTCAGGCACCTCTCCTGTTCTCCATGACCTTTCAAAGATGATGGAGAGTGGCTTAGCAATGACATCCGCCAGCTCCCTCAGCACTCGTGGGTGCATCCCATCAGGGCCCATGGATTTGTGGGTGTCAGGTTTGCTTCAATGATCTCTAACCCGATCCTCCTCCACCAAGGGAAAGTCTTCCTTTCTCCAGACTTTCTCTCTTGCCTCCAGGATCTGGGGTTCCTGAGGGCTGGCCTGAGCAGTAAAGACTGAAGCAAAGGCGGCATTCAGTAACTCTGCCTTCTCTGCATCCTTTGTCACCAGGGCACCCACCCCATTCAGCAAAGGGCCCACATTTTCCCTAGTCTTCCTCTTGCTGCTGATGTATTTGAAGAAGCCCTTCTTGTTGTCCTTGACATCTCTAGCCAGATTTAATTCCAAACGGGCCTTAGCCTTCCTCATCGCATCCCTGCATACTCTGACAATGTTCCTATATTCCTCCCAAGTGGCCTGTCCCCCTTTCCACTTTCTGTAGACTTCCTTCTTCTGGTTGAGTTTTGCCAGGAGCTCCTTGCTCATCCATGCAGGTCTCCTGCCTCCTTTGCTTGACTTCCTACTCATAGGGATGCACCGCTCTTGAGCCTGGAGGAAGTGATATTTGAATATTAACCAGCTCTCTTGAACGCCCCTTCCTTCTAGGGCCCTCACCCATGGGATTCCTCCAAGTAGGTCCCTGAAGAGGCCAAAGTTTGCTCTCCTGAAGTCCAGGGTTGCGATCCTACTTAGTGCCCTGCCTCCTCCTCGCAGGATCCTGAACTCCACCATCTCGTGGTCACTGCAGACAAGGCTGCCCCTGACCTTCACATCTTCCACCAGTCCTTCTTTGTTTGTTAGTACAAGGTCCAGCAGCACACCTCTCCTTGTTGGCTCCCCCACCACCTGTGTCAAGAAGTTGTCACCAATGCTCTGCAGGAACCTCCGGGACTGTTTGTGCCTAGCTGTGTTGTCTTTCCAGCAGATATCAGGGTGGTTGAAGTCCCCCATGAGAACCAGGGCCTGGGATCGTGAGGCTACTTCCAGCTGTCTGTAGAAGGCCCCATCGACTTCCTCTTCCTGATCAGGTGGCCTGTAGTAAACACCCACAACAGTGTCACCCATGCTAGCCTGACCTTTAATCCTTACCCAGAAGCTCTCGACTCGCTCTTCATCCACCCCTAGGCACAGCTCAATACATTCCAGTTGCTCTCTCACATAAAGAGCAACTCCACCACCTCGCTTGCCTGGCCTGTCTTCCCTAAAAAGCACGTAGCCATCCATGACAGCACTCCAGTCATGCGAGCTATCGCACCATGTCTCTGTAATGGCAATGAGATCATGGCCCTGTGACTGCACACACATCTCTAGTTCTTCCTGTTTGCTCCCCATGCTGCGTGCATTGGTGTACAGGCATTTCAGGGAGGTGATCAAGCATGCAGGTTTCCCAGGAGGGGTAAAAGAGGGTCCTCCATAGCCACATCCCATGCGCACTTCCCTGGCTGCATTCACCTGCTGGAGGCATCCCGACTTGAGCTGTCTTTTGCCAGCTACCCTGGCACTATAACTCTCCCCTTCCCCCGTCTTTCCTAGTTTAAAGCCCTCCTTACCAGGCTGGCCAACCTGTTGGCAAAGACCCGCGTGCCCTGCTTAGTGAGGCGGATCCCATCTCTCCCCAGCAGCTGTTGATCTTCAAACAGGGTCCCATGGTCGTAGAAACCAAAACCCTGTTGCCAACACCAGCGGCGCAGCCAGTCGTTAACCTGGGAAGTCCGTCTCCTCCTCCTCTCATCCATCCCCCTCACTGGCAGGATTGAGGAGAAGATGACCTGGGCTCCCAGACCCTTGACCACCATCCCCAGAGCTCTGAAATCCTGCTTGATGGTCTCCAGTTTGCCCTTGGTGTCATTGGCGCCCACATGAAAGAGCAGCAGTGGGTAATAGTCCGAAGCATGGACGAGCCTTGGCAGTCTTTGCATGACATCTCTCACACGAGCCCCCGGCAGGCCACAAACCTCTCTAGACATGAGGTCAGGTCGGCAGATAGATGCCTCCGTCCCCTGCAGCAGGGAGTCCCCTACAGCAATCACCCGCCGCTTCTTCCGGGCGTTCCGGCAGGGCACAGGGTCTGTTGTCCCAGGTACTTCCCTGGCAGCCATGCCCATCTCCTCCTCATCCTGGAGGGCACTAAACCTGTTCTTCAGCTTCAGGTCTTCAGGAGGAGTAGGAGCCTTTCTCCTCCCACGAGCAGTGACCAGTTTCCAGCCTTCTTCCACGGTGTCATGATGTACCGTGTCACACGGCACAGAGCCCTCTGGCAACTCCACTGCTGTGGGGGGTTGGGGCTCCCGAAGCTGCACAGTCTCCGAGAATACCCTGTCTATCTCTTGCTCCGCTTCTCGGATGCTGCGCAGCCTACTGACCTCCTCCCGTAACTCCCTTACCTGACGACACAGCTCATCAGCAGCAGGACACCTCCTGCAGGAGAGCTGGCTGCCAGCCCAGGCCTCCTGGAGAGGCCCCAAGCACTCCCTGCAGCCTCAGACCTGCAGAGCTGCATCTACTGTCAGAGGGTCGGTCTGGGTCCCAGCCTCTGACACAGCAACTCCAACAGCCGCTGGGGAACGCGCTCTGCGGCGTGTCACGACCATACTTGAAACGTACGCCACAGGGAACAGAAACAAAGGTACCTTCCTGCGCAAACTTCTGCCTCTGTTGGCTGCGCTCTAGGCCTGGCTCTTATATAGGCCTCTCCCTAGCACTGGCTAAGAGGGTGCTTGACCTGCCCTAATCAAGGGCCACCGGGATCAAAGGCCCCAACTCCCTCTGGTCAGGGGCAACCAAGAGAGCTCGTTAGCAGCAGCCACTCCTAGCTAGAGCTTTTCCCACGAGCTTTTCCCAGGAGAAGTCAAGGCCTCCTGCAGTTGTCCTTGCCTAGCTTCCCCTTTCCTGTTCACAGCAATCACCTGCTAGTTCCTCGGGGGTCCTCCGAAAGCCCACAACTTCCAACAAGATCCTCAAGTCCAAGTCAGAGCCCAAACACTGCTGCGCAAACTGCTGCGTGTGTTCGCTGCCTCTGTTAGCTGTGGTATATGAGCTATTTTTTTTTCTAAATTATTTTAATGATCGTTATGGTTAGTTCTCCACTCTTTGCAGGTTGAGGATGGTTTTCTAGAACTGCTAGGGCTAAGGCAGGATTCAGAAGATCCCCACTGAGTTCCCAGTCCACGTGTGACCTTTGGCAAATTGTTTATTTTTTGCGTTTCAGTCCCCCATGTGCAAAGGCGAGAGAATAGCGCTCCGCAGCCACAGCCCAGGTACAAAGTTGTGATACTGCCCATGTATGAAGACAAAGTTCTATGTTCTATAATAGAGCATGTTGTAATAGAACATATTTCTTTTCCCTTTCCTTTTTTGTCCTTTTCATGACAGTCTAAACAGAAACGTGTCTATTGTCCCAGGAGCATTTCCAACAAGTTGCTATTGCCCCAGCATCCAAAGTAAGTTTTAATTTTCCATTTTTCTTTCTTCTTATTCAAGGTGAAAGGCACAAGACATAACTCTATGCTTAATGACTTATCATTTTGGAATGTGGGCTCTAACAACCTCAAGATGATTGTATTCCTGCCTGAGGTTGAAATATTGTGGTATTATAAAATGCTGCCTTGTGCACTGACAATAAAGTATGCATATTCTGACATGTATGATGATCTACTGAGGCTTTAAAATTTTTTATGGACTTGGATTTGAATACTAAGTACTAACTAATTCTTTGTACACCAACATATCTTCTTAACAGGCACAAAAGGACATCAGCTTTGCGTAGGATACTGTTTTGTCTTTTTTTTCAGATATGTTTTAAAGTCTAAATGAGCGATACTGTGTATTTGTATGTTATTTATACCAGCTGTATTTTACATCAGGCATATGTCCAAGCTCTATCCATTTTTACATTTTATAGTTGTAAGTTTTACATCAACACAAATGCATTAAATTTCCTTCTGCTGAAAGTAGGAGGCTGAATAGGTGAAGTACTAAGCATTAAGATGCATTAACATTACAGTGTCAGTGTCTTAACAAGAGGATATATAATTTTTAGTGTTAATTGCATCATGATTAGCTAAGATGGATTCTTAACCTTTTGATCTGAAAGCATTTAAATATATTAAAGCTTTACTAATATGCACTTTGTTAATCCACATACACTGTGATTTGCGCACAAAAGCCAATGGCCTCTCTTCGCTTCTCTGCACAGATTTAAGGGAAGAAAGCTATAGTTTAAATCCATTACACATCAATGTTATTAATAATATCTTACAGAAAATTTGTTATATACATATATATAATTATATATATATATATAACAAAATGTTGTTATAACTAACTAAACCAGAACATCACCTGCCCCTAACAAACAGGTACAGAATACGATATATTTTTGTTGTACATGATATTGCATTCTTTCATCCCCAAAATTCAGCAATTTTCAGCAGTTTTCCCTGTCTCAACAGTAATGGCTGAGGATATAGCTAGAGTCTCACCTGTGCTGTGCTCGCTGCTGGAGAAGGAGGGTGCACCGGGGAACCAGTTATGGCTAATTGTGGGAGCCACTTAGAGCAGCTCAGCTTCTCCTGCTGACAAATCAAGACCAGAGTCTGAATTTTGCTGTGGGTGAGTACAGCTTCAGGTCAATACTCCCCCGGCGCACTCCTGGGAGGCACCAAATTACTTGGACACCATGCTGCCCGCAAACCCTCTTGCCAAATTTTGTTCCATTTGCACCTTTCAGTCTCTTTGATGCTTGCCGTTCTAAAGAGCTAAATCCTTTCTATAATAAGAGTGGGGAAAAAATTAAAACAAAAAAAGACAGCCCTGCTTCCTCAGCAATTACAAGTACTCTGTGCAGGCACATGGGAGCAAATGCTGGATGGGAACAACTTTTCCTCACAAGGAACTTCTATAGCAGGAGGCAGACTTTTAGCATTGAATAATGCAGTGCAGAGAAGTGGAGATGAAAGGAAATACAATATAATCAGGTTTCCCGAACAGTGGAGATGAGTGTGCCTAATTTCTGAAACCAAGTCCCTTAAAATCACTTTGAATCTCTGGGTGTAAATTCTGTGGGTTTTGTGGGTGGGTTTTTTTTGATCTTATCAGGCTCTGCAATGGGGTGAACAGGGGGTTAGAAGTATTTGCCGTTAAGCTTGTTAATCAGATGCTTGCAGTAAAGGGTTAAATTAATTAAAATTTTAAGAGAGAGCTCTCTCTCTTGCTCATGTATACTTTGACCAATGCTTTTGAACTGAATAAAAGAAAGGTTAGATTTGCTTACACAAAGTTTAAAGTAGTGACTACAGTTTGACATTTTATTTTACTTCTGTCACTGAAATATATGTTTTTGTGTTCCAGTCATGGACATCTAAACACACCACAGTTAAAGAGTACAATTTATGTAGTCTAAGCATTCTGCTTTCTATCAGGTTAAGTATGACTCATTGGAAACATCTAAATCCTGAATGGTGATTCACCACTGGGGGGGGGGGGGGTGAATTACGGCTCTTGGATACAGGGTGGCCAAGGTAGGTCATCAAAGAAAAGGACAAAAAGCGAACAGGCAGATGACTCATAACATTGCCAGAAAGACAGAAAAGTTGTTCTGAGTTTCGTGATCAGTTTAACAATCATTCTCAGGAGAAAACAAAACAGAGCTGTGATGGCACACTGCTTTTCCTTTGCTTCTATCGTAGTAATTTCTAAAGGCTTAAATAAAGATTGAGCCCTCATTGAACAAGCATGTAGCTAGACAAACTTGCTACTTCAAGGAACTTGCATCTGAATTTAAAGTTGTGGCAAATGAGTGGAAAAAATAGTGGGAAAGCACGAGCAGAGCGTAAAGCCAGCAAAAGGATGTAAGAAACTATGTGCACCACTACCAATGAATAAGAAGCATTTTCATATAGATAAATAAAAATGAACTTGACCCAACTGCCTCCATAAGTAAAAATGCATTTTTATAAACATCATAGCAGGAAATAGTTTCATTTGGGCACTGGCAAGGAGAAGCATTAACCTGAAAGATTGTTTTGCAGAAACATTGCTTGCTGCTGGGAGCGCGCCATAAGGCTGTGGTGTGCTTTTGAGAACGTCCCAGTAAAAACTTGTGAAAACTAGTGTTACTGGGGCACCGTAAGGGACAGTGCCTGACCTGACATTGTTTCACAAATAAATAACATCAGATGGAATGGAGCTGTGAGGCACCCCAAAGGAGAGGACAGAGATCCTGAATCTGCTGGAAGTGAGAAAGGGAAGCTGATGGGACAGCAGGGTGGGTTTAAAAGAGAAAAAAGGGGGGGCTGATCTTAGCAGTTGCAATGTTGCTATTGACAAAACATTATAAAAATAGCTTATTTATGTGACATATATATCTATACATTTGTATTTTTTGCATGTGTTTATCACATGATGGAGTTTAGAGCAGGATTAATAATATCTCTGCTAGACTTTTCTAAAAAAAACCCAAAAAACTTCAGTAGAAGAAAAGTTCTGTGGATAGCTTTTCATCCCAATTTTACATTGTTTATGATAAGCCATGAATTACTCCCTTGACTGGAATTGTTAGACAGTTTTATCACCTTAACTGTATGCTTCTAAGAGCTATACATATTTTTAAACTAGTTTGGACTGATGGAACTATTGCTACAAGAGTCGGGCACATCTCCAAAGGTTACAGCGAACAATAATTATCTCAGCATTGCAAATATAAAAAATATCAACCTTGCTCTTAGGTCAAAAGCAGGTCTTCTCATCTGTCTGTAAATACCTGAATTACTGCAGAACAGTAGTGAATGTCTACATAATAGCCCCTGACCTCCAAAAATGTCTATGCAGATGCCTGTAAGAGTTTCAGAACATATGTCCAGCACTTGATCTCTGCTCCTCTGGAAATACTAGATCAACCAAGGTGTCTGATTGCAGGTGTTGACCTAATATTTGCAGATGACCAAAGGGCAAGAGTCTTAGCAACCTATACAATGCTTTGATAATGTAAAAAGGCCTCAGGTCCTGAACAGAAGGTTTTTCTGCTCTTGCACAGCGAAAGTAACCGTTAATGAGGCAAATAGCCACGACCATCACTAACACAGGGCTAAAGGGCTCATAAATAGCATCCTACTGCCTGTATCCATTATCATCTCAGGCTGTGTGTCAAACAACTTGCCCTTGAGCCCAAGAGCATAACCTGTGCTACAAACTCTGATTTTCCTTAGAGCTTGTTCTTTCAGAATTGTATATGCATATATGATTGCTTTGACTTCCAAAAGATCATCAGGAATAGTTAAAAGTTTTAGTATGGCTACAAAAGCAAAAGAACACATAGACTCATTTATTGGGGCAGCTGTTCCTGGATAAGTTTAGTGAATGAAAAGATTTGTGCTGCTGCTTCGAAAACCCCAGCTGAAAGGCACGTTTGTGTAGACATAGCTAATACAGATCATCCTTGCTTTTACATATGACATGGGAATCAGTTTCCTGTTTAGAATTAATAATGCTAGTACAGCTATTAGTAGAGAAATGAATAAATCAAGCAAAGCCTACTCTAAGGATGTTGTTCATATCTTACAGGCCCTATCCAGACATACTTTATAGGGCTAAGTTAATTCCCCCTGTGTAAAAATAGATCAAATCTGAGTGGGGAAATTGGCCCCATCAGTCCATGTAGTATTGCAGCTAAGATTTCTATGCAAATGTGGTGTAGCATGATTAGCAACTTAGTTGCTAATTGCCAAATCAGTTATGATTATTGGTTAGTGCAATCCACACACTTTTTATCATAAAACATCCTAATATATGTTTCTGACTACAAACACATGGAGTATTCTTCCCTTGAAATGAGCAGCTTTCAAAACAGCAATAAATAATAACCATTTTTTATTTAAAGCTACTGAAGGAGTAATGTTTAATTATGTTTAAACATGCTGTGGTTTTATACTGCTTACTGTATAAAAATGGATACTGAAGGCTCTTCATAGCTGATGCTTTAAGTAAAGGTTTGTAAAAACTCATTCAGATACTGAAAGAAGGGAGAGCTTTATACTGAACTTTTAAAAGAAACAATAATGCTTTTGCTTAATGAATGCAAAAATACACATCATAAAATGATTATTCTCTTGGTGCTGTGAATCAGTCCGTGAAGACAAATAGTGCCAATGATTTCAAAACAAGGTTAACTGACATGGCAACCAATCCAAAGAGGAAGTGTAACAGCAAATTTCAGATATGTGCATACCTTCTATGCGATCAGGTTGATGACAACAGTTGATCAAACGGGGATAGAATTTTTGGAGCAGTTTAGGGGCAGAAGTTGACTTATCAAAATGGGGCATCTGAGTAGGTTGTCTGTCTCTGCAACTGCAGGTTTAAATGTGCAGTGTTTATTATTAGGCTAAAGCCCTCTTGGCTCACCACCTCAATAGCAAATGTGATGGCAAAGCTCAGGGAGGCCCTACACTGCCAACAGAATTGCCAGAGCTGTGTGCACCGGCTGAGGGTGCTGCCGGGGCTGCAGGGGAGCACGTCCTTGTCATCCGTACTGGAGCGAGCCCTTTCTACAAGGCGTCTGGCACGAATCGGAGATGTTGCCTTTGGTCTCCTACAGTCAATGCCTTTCTAGTTTCTTAATGGCGTGGATGGTTTCCTTCTGATTTGGTGGTTGCTGTTGGGAGCTCCTTGCAGCAGTCATTTGTTTCAGGCAGTTGGGTTTCTTTTTCTTATTTATTTTCTGAAGATGGTAGAGTTACTTTGATATGATATTAAACCACAGTAGTTGAACTTCAGGTGTTTCTCAGCTGAATCAACTTCTGATCCCCACAAGAAGGGTTCATGAAACTCAGTGTTTCTTACACAATGCCGGGTTCCCTAGGACATTGAAATGGACTTGTTTTTAAAGCACAGTCTTAGGAGGAAGAGAAAGAAGTTCTATTTGCAATTAAATTCTTTTTCTTTGCTACCAAATTTCAATATATTTCATTTAAAGCATTTGTAGTATGAAATTGCATACTTTCCCACATAGTCTTGAGCAATTCTGTCAGAATTAGCCAAAAAATTCTTGGATAAGACTGTCAAGTAAGCAAAATTATTTTTAATTGTACAAAAATTACTGCTTTTACCTAGATTTTTACTGTGTATGTTACAGATGCATTCTATTGTCTCATTTGTATGTTATAACATATATTCGCTAAATCATATGATAATCATTAGATACTGTAGTAGAAGAATTAGCACTATAGTCTTTTGATGCTTGCCTTTTGCAAAATGACTCATGGAGCAGCTAATAAAAATATCAAATCCTGAAAGAAATAAAGCTGTAGTTGTGCCATATAACATATGCCATTTTTTTACAATGTATTGCTGAACATCCGAGTGGGCAGAGAGATGCGATCAGAGCTGCATCCTTGCACAGGGGGATGTCGTCAGTGTTACTGGGGCCGTTGGGAAGGATGAGGAGCTGCTGGGCCGGGCTGCTTTAGGGGAGCTGTGAGATGCCGTATGAACAACACAACGTTCCTGAGGGCAGAGCCAGGGCTTCATCCACAGGGCCTCCAGGCATGGCCTGTGGTTTAACATTGTTGTTTTGAATTTCAGGTAAGTTGGCTAGAAACGTGGAAATATAAATTACTCTTTACTATGTTAAATTGCTCATCCATGAAGCTCAGTATGCCCTACCTTTTGATTTTGAAAGCAAAGAGCAGTCCCTTTTCTTATGGTTCAGCTATGGCCAAATGTGTTTGCGTCTTCCTTAACACATCAGGTCTGGAAATGGTTTAAAGTTTGACTTAACTTCCCAGACTCCATACTACGAATGGGTAGCTATGGGGATGCCTGCAGTCTGGTGGTGTGCTGTCCTCCCCGGAGCCTAAGCTGCCAGAAGTCTCATGTCTTGCAATACCTGTGTATCTCATATTTCCATTTATATATTTCCATTCATGCACACACACTTTGAAGGAAAGAAAACACATTTGTATGGATATGCCACAAGCACTTGCACACTCAACTAGCCAGGAGGCATGCAACCAAAGGATTTACAAATAGCTACAGTCCATTTGAAATACTGTTGGCATTAAAACGTGCAGTAAAAGAGTCTCAACTGAAAGGTCTGTAGAGCTCTAAAGAAATGTCAAAGTGATAAATGGCTAGACACTTTTGAATGATAAAGAATCAGAGCAAACTCTCATTTGTGTGCAGATAATGGCAATATGTGAACAACAACAAAAAAAAGGGTTAGCCTCACTGGATACATTATTCAAATTAATCTCCCAGTTATACCTTTCAGCAAGATGAACATTAGCAGCAGTATGCTCCAAAAGGCCAGCTTTAACTAAAAACTAATTTCTAAACATAATTCATGGTTTATATCTGGCAAGAAGCACTTAGCACTTTGTAACCTTTTCAGACTGGCAATCTTGAGTAAAATGCGTAGGGATCTTTTAATTCAAGTCATTTGAGTGGAAGAGGGGGCTTATTTTCCACTCTGTAGCATAATTTGAGCATTAGCACAACTCTTGGAAAGGGAACAGAGTCACAGTGTTGGAAAAGCATGGCAGAGGAATGAATCTCCATAGCTTAAGAAGAGAAGGACTGGGGAACGGTATTGCCTTCTCCCCCGTTACAGTCTCCAAGCACAGTAAGTAGAGTTAGGTAACTTCTGATCATGGACTGTGATGAAAGCTCTTTTCCAGGGCCAACCTGAGGCTTCTGAGGTTGTTTGTGTAATATGAAAATTATTTAGAAATAATTTAGAGAAAGTATGTTAGGTTATTTGAAACAAAACAAAACAAAACAAAAAACAGCCCAAAACAGTAAGGTTCTTAAAAACCTTTGCATCACATTTTCTTTCTCTTCCTATTTCCAGGGTAACTGGTTGAGTGGGAAGGCAAACGAGGTTTGCAAACAACTGTGGAAAGCCAAACACTCTGGCGCGTGCCTGGTCCCTGTGGCTGCTGGGCTATCTGTCTCTTTGCGGCCTCTCTTCCTGCTGAGGCTGAGCTGCAAATATCTGCAGCACTGAACAATTTTTTAATCATGCTAGTGCTGAATGCTGGGTATATTTCAAATTCTATTAAGCATGACCTTTTAAAATCCGGACCTTGGCTACTGGAGCTAAGGAGCTGTGCAGAGCCTTTTCGCCTGCGGTCAAAACCCGAGAGTCATAAATAAGAGCTGCCAGTGCTCCCCGGCAGAAGGAAGCGGCCTGATGCTCCCCGCTGCGTGAGATCCCGCCACGTACGCCGGCCTGCCAGCTCGCTCTCTGCGGCCCGTTTTGGGGCGTTTTGCGTAAAATTGCACTTTCCTGTGACACGCTGCCTCGGGGCTATGCCAAACCTGGGCTTCCTGACTGTGGCTGTCTGGCAAGCCACACACCAATGCAGCACTGCACTGCTTGCTCACTCTGCGTGTATATATATATATATATATATATATATATATATATATGTATATATGTATGTATGTATGTATGTGTATATGTACATGATTTAACTCTTTCCCTGCAAGATCTTTCTGCCATGCTAACCTTACCTTGCTATTTTCAGCTGAAACTCAGGGTTTTTTCAGGGCTGAAGCTGATTAGTATTGATGAGCCCTGGTCATGCAATAACCCCAAAGGTTATTAGTACCTTTTTGATGATGGCTATAAAATGCCACATGATTTCCCGCCTGCAATCTCTTACACTGTTGCAGGTAAGTATGAAAAGGGCAGTTTTCATTGACATGACTCATTCTGACTGAGATTGACTGAAAAGATTCCTGTTTTTTGAATATGTGTGCCAACCACCTATTGATTAGCTTTTCATTAAACCAGATATAAGATTAAATTAATTTTGACAAAAACTGGTATTGATGCTTTTCCATTTGGAGAGCTTTCTTCTGCAAGATTGCTAGCACTACAGCCAGTAGTGACCGCTTGAGTTTCAGACCTTCTGTGTAGTACACAGAAAGAAATCGGAGATGGTAACAGAAAGGGAAAGTGCCTAATTTGTCATTTAGTGCTCTGCTTTGCCAAAGCACGACTCCTAAGAGCATCCAGGTTATTATTTTTTCTGGGAAGGAAGGTTGAGAGTTTTTTAGCTGCAGATTAATTCTTTGCATGGGGTCCTAGGCTGGTTGTGGAGGAGGTTTCTGTGGTCCCGAAGAGAAACATTTTCAGTCTGTTCATTGAATTGCTGTCGAGTAATACTTCCTTCTTGCATAGTGCTGGCTGCTCTGGACCCATAGTCTGCTACAATAAAAGTAGTGAAGTGGTGCAACAGAGTGATGGATAAGGTTCCCAGCAAGACAACTGTCAGCAGGTTTGACCTTCCTCCTGGGTTTGCAGCCGGGAGAGAGGCGAGGAGTAGGCACAGACAGGGAGACGCTGCAGCTGGAGTGGTGGCAGCACTGCCGAGGCTGGCAGCAGAAGCACGGAGAGCGAGGTGACAACGTGCTGCGGGGCACCATTCAAGGCCCGGTTACATATTGCCCTTCCTGTGCTTCCTAGGTCTTACAACATAAGGGTTTGGAAATTAATTAAACTGCATTAGATGTTAACAGCTGAAGCGATTTCAGAGAATGAGAATGATATATTTCTCTATAGGTACAGGAAAGCAATTTATATAAAAATCATTTTCTAATAAACCATTGTTTCAGTTGGAGTGAGCAACTAACATTTACTGGATTTTGATCAACTTGATCCTGGCAGAATTCTATTGTAGCAATTACATTAAGAAGTCATTTGTATCATCAAAGGATTTTAGTTTTGACAGAACAGTGTTTTCTTCCAGTAGAAGAGATGATTTATTTTAACCTTTTATTGTTCACAATTACCAAGTTTATTATCTGTAACCTGAGTATGTCCATGTCACACTGACTATTTCCTGTCTGTGCTTTGCCATTATGTTCATTGTTACCAGGGGTTAACCATACCTTGGTTCTGAACTCATTCTGGGTCCGGAGCATTTCTGTTTTATGCTCCTGCGCTGGGAATTTTTGCCACTTGGCTTGTTTTATTATTCGGCTAAATGGTATACATGAAAATCATGAAGCTGGTATGTGCTATGGCAAAAGAAATCTGTAACTAGTGAGCACAAGAGCCAGTAGATTGGGGAAAAAAATAATGGCTCTTCCAAATTCCTTAGTTCTGAATCACATGTAATCCATCAAGGAAAGAAGCCTGTGAACTGCTCAATGACAATCTTTGGTCAGAAAAGTGAAATCAAGACCCAAAGCAAGGAAAAGAAGGAAACCCTTCTGTTGAGCTTTATATTCTTTGTGCACTCAAAAGCTTAGGTGTATTCCTGTTTGTTTTTTAGAAATCTTTTTAAACCAGACAATTTTTTTAGCAGGCGTAAATGAACTTATTTTTGAGTCCCAGTATTGAGTGAATCTAAAATTCATTTCTACAGGTTATTGTAGAGTCTGGTAGGCTGGCGAGATACCTGAAGATTTAGGTAAAGATCAAATTCTACTTACCTGGATGTAATAGTAGGTACAATTAATTAAAAAAAAAAAAGTCCCATGTTACAGGGGCCCTTATAATGCTGTTCACTCTCAAAGCATGACAGTAGACTAAAAAGTACCATCAGTTCTGTAGTTTTCAAATAAGTGCACCCAGTAGTGTCTCACTTTCTCTTTTTATGTTTCGTACTTTGCAAATGTAAAACTATATGGGTTGTCATGTAAAAACCCTCCAGTTTGATGTTGCTTTTGCCTGCTCTTCAGAACAGCTCTGTAACACTAAGGATCTCCCCCATAACTTAGGGTCTTGCCTACATCACAGGAGAGCTTCTACTCTGTAAATATATATTTTTATTTTTAATTAGCTATTTGTTATAGCACCTCTGGTTGCAGGCTAGAAAGTGTTATAGTTGCTAAGGGTTGCAGAGTTGTGAAAAATCTTAGCTTTGCCCCAAAGTGTTCACAGTGTAAGTAATTAATCTGTGCAAAGTGCTTTACAGAGGAAAATACTGTGAAAGTGTTAACTTTTATTTTCACTGTTCAGGCCATATCCTGGGTTCTTTAGTCACTGCTGACCCAAAATTCACATTGATGCTATAAATATTTTGCTTAGGTAATGAATGATTAAGAAGCACAATGTTTGGCCTTTGTTTTATTCTCTCTTTGATGGGGCTTTTAATTAACAGCATTGTAATTTGATTTGATACGCTATTCCTTTTCTGTGCTATAAGGCACTCCGAAGTGCTTGGTTTAAAGGCAATTTAAAGTAAAATGTTTGTCATATAAAGCATCCAAACATTCAGTCCAGTCTAATGTACCCCGAAAAATTATGGAAAACCTAATGCTGAAGCTAAGCTATTCACTGTGCCAGTTCTGTGATTGCTCTTGTGTAACTAAGAAACACGATTCCCCTTGCAGCCGCACACTTATTTCTTATCGTTGTGCACACTGTGCAATCCTTTCTGGACCCAAGGCATCTCTCTCAGCAACGGCGGGAGGTACTTTGAAGTGTGGGTCAGGCTAAATCGAGGCCAGCTCCCACGTGCTCCAGGCACATGTTTCTTTCTGCGTTTTGGGGGCTGGGCTAACGTAATGCTACAGCTTCATGGGTGCTTTTTCATTACCCACAGCAGTGAGGCTAGGATGGCCCAGAGAGTGGAAAGCAAGGCAGATGAAGCAGCCCTTTGAGGGGGCTTGTGGCAGGATGCTGCAGAGCCTTTGTGGAGTTGAGAGGGACCTGGGCTTGCTCCTGCAAAGCCCATAGGAGCCTACCAAGGGGTTTCTTCCCCCTCCTCGTCCTCTTCTCATTCCCCATCCGTGAGGGCATTTCCCCTGCTCTGCAAGCAATCCCACCTGACGCTTGCCAGCTGAGCCCCCTTCCAGACTGTCTTTTCTTCCTTCGGACACTTCTCTGATCCCCGTCTGGGCTCTGATCCCCCCCTGAAGCTTGTACAACATGTGTGTGCTGCCTCCCTGCAAGATACAGTGCCTCTGAACCTTTTTTTTAGCCTCTACTTCTCCGCAGAAATTTCTCTTATGTTAAAGTCTGCCTTCCCTGCATGTCCCATCTCTCTGTAGGACAGACAGTTTGGGGCTCGGAGATCCTTAGGCAGCTGCACTGTATATTTTCTTGTCTGTCCTCATGTTCCCTCTCTGGGCAGTATTTGGCATCACAGGGGCACATCAGAAATGTGGGTTCCAGCAAAGAGAAAACTTCAGTAGAAATGACGCTGTGAGACATGGGCCAGAATTCAAATAAATCTATATCCAGGCCAAAGCTGGTCACTTGTGTCCTATGATGGGGAGAAATTGGGGCTTGAGGTTCTACTGTATATTAGCTCCATTTTATATTTGCCCTCCGTTTCTGAAATTTTGTCTTTGTGGCTGAATTTCTTTTTAATGTTTGAAACAGAAAAGATGCAAAACAAGAAAGATTTGAGTGGCTAACAGGACATGAATAAAAACATATGAAAAGAAGGGTATGTAGAAAGAGAAAAGAAACAAAACGACCCTAAAGCCATACATATAAACACAGAATGAAAGGTATGCTGTACATTTAGTGGGATTCTATTTGGTTGTGCAATTAACTATCATGAATATGTACGTAAGAAGCAAACTTAATGTTGGCCCTTCTACAGTAGCTATGGCATATCATGTGCTTAACTGTGAAACTGTAATGTCACATTAATGTAGCTATGCTGCATATTATACAGTGTGGGAAAAAATTAATCACATGACCCAGTACAGTCATGTTCATCGTCACTAATATGAAAGGGAAGGCAGCATGTGTAGCCATTCAAACCGGCTGTAATTACCAGCTACAGCAAACAATTTGCTTAATGTCCGCATAATTATAACAAACACCCAACTCGGTCTGTATTCTGATATGCACAGCTTTGTCCACATGTGCTTGGGCAAGATAGGATTCGAAGGGCCTTTTGAGCTTCTTTTGCAGTTGGTTTGACTCATTTTTCTCTTTCCTCTTGTCTAAATATGCAAACAAACAAAGACATTTGGGTTCACTATTGAGTCATGAAATTACTCTTCAGCCTCTTGGTAGTTTCCCTCTGCTGCCATTGTTTTTTTGTTTTTTTGTTTTTTTAAGTCATTCCTGCTCTACTTATGATTAGAGCGTTCTTGCTCTAATTATGGTATTTGAGCCTGAACAGGCCTTCTGCAATTACCGAGCAGGTATACTTTGTTACCTAAACCATCCTCTAATGTCAGTCTGGAACTGCTATCAGCCCTTTTCCAGAGTAGTGAAAAGGTTTATCCACTTGCCAGACTGTGCATAACAGACTAAACATTCCCTGACACCGGGAAGATTTGGGAAAGGATGTGAACCCTTACAACAAAATATTAAAAGGAGTCTATTTTTGGTCTATTGCATTAGGGATTTCTGTAAGGAAAAGCTAAAGTGCACTTTCAAGGAGCAGCAAAAGTCCGAGAATGTGACATTTGGGTAGACAAGTTTTCCTTATAATTGTATTCATATTATATACTTAGAGCCCTGAATGCGAGTGTCAGCCTCCATACACAGTTCTACTCTACTGTATTTATCTTTTGTAGCCTGTCAGTGTGTGTTAACTAGGCATTCAGTTTTATGCCTAATATAATGAATTTCTTTCTCACTGATTTCCTAAGTACAGTATTTTAATAGGTATTCTGCTGTAATTTGTCTCTATTACTCAATTTGATGAACTGATGGGAAATTACAAAATGTGACACAACAGTGCACTTTCTCCTTTCAGTTGTATTATATTGAATATTTCATATTTCTTTGAATATTTCATCTTGCTTTGATTTATAATGTTTGCAGAATACTACATTAGGATTCGAATGAACTTTGCATTTTTCTGCCTAAGTAAATGTGATAATTCTGTTAGCATCTAAATGAGATCTTATTATTGGCACTATTGTTTAATTACATGCAGTACTGCTTCTACTATATCTTTCCATTATGTTTAACATATTGTTAAATTAAGTTCTAAAATATCTTCTCTCACCAGAAAAGAAACTGAAAGAATGGAATAGAAATCACCTAATTTGGGTAGACTACTTCAACGTAATCTTCAGACACCATGTGTGGTGATTTGAGTATAATAACTATAATATTTGCTACTATTAATAGTACCCAGTGATAATAAATTCTGTATGATTAAGGTGAAGCTTCACTGTGCCCTGTATGTGTCCATGTGGGAAGAAATTAAAATAGGAGAAGCAAAAATCCAGTGAAAAATGTACCTATCTTCTTCTAAACTGTTTTTAACAGCAGTATACATTATTTAAATTTGAGGATATGTTTGGGAAAATTCTTTAGGAAAGTTTTTAAGAGGTACTAGGAAAGAACACATTTATCCTAGCCTAATGTTTCAGATATAAAACTGCCAGCTAAAGGTGGACTAGTCTCAGTCAATCCCACCTCATACTAAAAATAAACTCTTATATGTCTTTGACATAGACGTTTGCTCTGCTGGGGAAAGCGGTAGCATCAGGCTAAAATAAACATACACATTTTGGGTCTCAGCCGTTAGATGACGCCACAGAAATTCTACAGGAAGCTCTGACTGCCCTATAGAAGACATCGCTGGAAGCCAGGAACATCTGAGGTTTGTGACGGCGAAGAAAGAGGGGAAAAAAGCCTATGGAAGTCTATATCTCTGTGTACTTATTTGTATCCCAACACTTAGAGTTCTTATTTAGAGACAACTGAATAATATTATCTGGAGTCAATATTTTTGTGTTTTATGTGGTCAGTCTTTTCTGTATTAGGCATCTTTCTCTGATTATAACCTGTCTTTCCCCAGTGACATATTTGGATCCTTAAAACAGTAAACAAAAGCACGTAATTTTTCAAGTATGTGATAGCCCACATGTGAATCTTTTGTGCTTAAATACCATACTAAAACCATCTGAGATGAGGTACCATGGTTGTAAGACTTCGTGTATGAGTCTGAATATGAAATGAACGTAAGACAGATGTAGAAGTCACAGGTGACTTGCCTAAGATTTAGAATTCAGGCTGAATTAGCAAACCCACATTGGACTTTTATCTAAATCCTCCCCTCCCTAAAGCCGAAAATGTTGAGAGACGGGATTCCTCCAAGAAATTGCTATATTCCTATATTATATACCTATATTCCATTCATATAGTGGAGAGTAAAGAGTTTAAAATTAATGCTCTTTTAATCCTGCTATTCTAGTTAAATCCATTCTGTGTGCTGCTACAGGTCTCCAGAATAGGACTTGTAAGAGCATCCTACCCCACTGCTTCGAAATGTAATTTAAGGTGCCTCTCTCATTCTGAGTCCTGAATTCCACCCTAAACTATTTTGCACTTAAAAATCTCTACAGGACTAGTCATTGGCTCCTGTAGAATTAGGATGCCCATGGTTACACATATGTGTACACAACGTTGGAGTCTTCCTTAGTTGGCCACCATATTAACTCCTCTACAAAATGGTGGAATTGACTGCAATTAAAGTGTAAAACTGAGGGGTAAAAATTATATCAGTTCTACAAATTCTTGACTTTCTCACTGCTATGGTATAGCTCAAGGTTAGATTTTTTTTTAACCTTTCATCTAAATTTAATGATAAAAGCTACTTTTCAGCTGTTTACTGCCATATGACTACATTGGACCAATTTAATCATGGAATTAATGGAAAACTTTGGGATTGCTGAAGCTCCGTGTATTTACATTGAGAAATGTTTATTTCAGAATATGACAGGCTAGAGTTATTGAAGTGCAGCTAGACAGAGTAACAAAAAAGTTTCAAAATCAAATCCTGGGAAATGTTTGACTGACACCATGCGAAACACCACTTTTCAAAACTCGGACTAAGTGAGAGAGGGATACAGTGGGAGAGGGTAGTATGATGGGAGACTAAAGAATCTAATGTTTTCTAATAAACAGTTTTGGACAAATCACATTTTTTAAAAATATGCATTTAAATAGAAATCTTAATAAACTTCAAAGGGGATTTGATTAGTTTGACTCTTCTTGCAAACTTGTAAGGTCTTGGCTGTTAGTCCTCAGAGGGCATCTCCAAACAGAAATGGGTCTCACCACAGTACATCAAAACCGTTCAGAGGTGTAGCTTACTCTCAGTGACCTTTTTTTTCCCATGAGCTATCAACTTATGCATAAGGCAAAAAAGAGAGACCATCAGGCTCCCTGCATAAATCTGAATGTTTCTGAGTCTGAATTGTGGCAAGAGATCATTTTAAAATAAAACGACTGCAGATCTGAGGCACAGAAATTCCACCTTACTTGCCAACTGCAAACGTGAAAGTGTTAGAGAAATTATAGCCTCTTTTTAAAGTGCATTTCTCCTTCTGGCAATTAATACTGATAGCAGCTTATATAATCATGAGACATTTTCCCTGAAAATGGATGAAGTTAAACGAACCTTTCCTTGGAGCCTGACATCCTTCCCTGGCATACTATGGAAAAAGTGTATTTGCTATAGATTGGAAGTGATGTACTGCACTGCAAATGACAAAAGTTTCTTAGTTAGTTCTTTTGAAAGAAAAATTAAGATAGATGAATATTCTAGCAGTCTATGAAAAAGACATTAACTTTAAAAGCAAGTGAAATGCTGACAAAGACACAATGTGCACCACTTTCATTCTAGTGCTGAGAAGGCTTTTGCACTGTGAGACACTACTATATTTTTAAATACCATTTCTTATTGGTCACTGATAAAATTCTACATTTTCCCCTGCAGTCTTCATGACTTGTTTATTATATTAAAAAAAAAATCTTTTTTTTCTGAAAACGTGAAGCATGCAGCATTTCAAAAAAAATTGCTGGGTAGGATTTTAGGCACTTAACTCTCTTTTGTTTTACTGGGATTTAGAAGATGGAATCACTGAAAGTATATGCTTAATGTGCTTATGTGTTCATGATAATCCTGGAGAAAATGAAAAATCCTGGATTTTTAGGGGTGATCTGTGATGGATTATGTGTAATCTGGTGTGCAATAAAAATTGGTAATGTGCCTGAGGGTCTTAAGGGAAGCTAGAGGCATAGCAGCAGTCCTCATCTCTTGCGTCTTTGACTGTTAGAAACACTGTCACAGCAAGAGAGAAGTAGAAAAAGCAAAGTATGGGCAAATACATGAAATGGCAGAACATTTGGGGCAGTGGTGAAAATTTTGGGAGGACATGGTGAATCTGGGTTTCAGCTTAGCTTCCTGACTCCCTTTTCTGAGACACAACTTAAGACCTTGCTGTTCTTCATGGAACCAATTGTGTTCTTCATGTTTAGAAGCAAGATTTTCCGGAAGATATTTGATCAATCAAAGGGAAAGTGGCAAACCCAGAGAGACCATATTAATTGTTGGAAAACTTTATTAAGTCTTTGCTGCCACCCAGCTGCCCATGCTAGACTAATCGTTTTATCCTCCTACGATCATATCTCCTTTCTGGTGTCTTATTTCACTGCATCTGAACCAAGTCACGGTTACAGGCCAGGAAACGTCACAGCCCAACCTGGAAATGGGATGTCTCTGTGGACGAGTCCAGGCGAACTCCTGAACACCGAAATGGCCGTTATTAGCTTTTTTCTTCAACTTCTCTATTGCAGTATTTAACGGCCAGTGAGAACAACCTGGTAAATGTATTCCCTTTAAGTCTCAAAGGGAATACAACTGCTCCTTCTGTCCTGAATTCTCAAGTTTCTCCAGTTCCACCAGCTATAGGTTACTCTTCCTACTTGACCATTCACGTGCCAGTTTCTCAACCACTGCTTTTCTTCTTTTCCAAATATCCAGTAGAGATGGGTCAAAGTTTCAACCTTGAAAGAGAAAGAGGAGCTTGATGGCCAGTAGACAAGGCACCTCTACAAGATGGTGATTTATGACCAGGCTTGCTAGAAAGTGTGCAAATATCACTCTGGAATGTCAATTGCCATTAGAGTATATGGTGTATTTCACTGGAAAAAGGTTGCAATCTTCAGTACTCTGATTCCATTGCAAATCTACCCTGAAGGACCCAAACCTAAGTAATCTGAAGGGATTTTTCTAAGCAATTTTTGTATGAATAAAAGGCTTGTGTTAGAATTCTAGCCAGAGCAAAAAAAGATGCTCTAAGTAGCATCAAATGACTTTATATTTTACTATACAAGCTAATCAAAACTACTGCAGAACATTTCATATGTTGACTGCAGTTGATCTTTGGACTTTTTCATCTGGGTTCATTATCCTCCCTGCACTTTTACCATCTGTACTGTTTTCAGTGGTGTAGAAAGAAAAATGATAATGTAGACCCTGTGTGTTTCTATGGAGTCTTTTTTATAAGATTGACAAAAGGGAGGTTATATAGTGTGCTTACATGGTAGATGACATTTATGGAAAAATAAAGTGTATCATTGTAAATACCTCATAAAACATCTGTTATATGTTTTTATAATTTGCAGGATGGTTTCTGCTAAATTCATTGTTATTTCATGTCCCCAAAGAGAGTGACTGTGGATTTTAATGTTGACACAGACAAAAATAAGATTGTAAGAGACTTGCTGTTACTAAAGTTCCATAGTAAACATCCTCTGGGGAATGAGATATTTGTAGAAATCAGGATGATGCTTTCCTTAAAGAACTGATTTCATTCCACAAGCTCAAAATTGGTCTATTTGATTAAAAAAATATTTTAATGCTTTTTTCCTAAAGCCTTTAATACTCATATTTTATGTGGTAAGAAATATATTTAAGGCTAGGAACCTGATTTTCAGTATTTGGCTTCCACTGATGCATTTGCTACTTGGAAGGAAAAGATATCTGTGCATATGAGATTATTGTGCTATATACAAATACATATGTGTAAATGTTTGCTTCTCACAGCTCAGATTTTATGTGAACCTTTAAATATATCTTATCAAATAATCTTTTTAGGACAGAATACTACAGCTTTATCTTGCTAGATTCTAAATGGCACTTAAGAAGATGACAAAATGTAATGCTCCTATTTATGTGTTTATATATTTTTTTTCTATTTTTTTAATATATTTTTTATGGGAGTTCACCTTTGCACATTTCTTTCTGTGCCTTCATTGTCCACTTTCCTCTACCTGTTCTCTCTTTTGTATTTTTTTTTGTTTCAAACATTTGTGTTGTTCTTTCCTTTATAAAGATATAGATATGCCATTACTTTTCCTTACATCTTTCCTGTGAAAGTAAATACTAGGTTTCACAGAAATCTCTAGGTATGTTGAACCTGCCTTTCCATCTATGAGATACAGATTTGCCATTTTCTTTGAGTCCAAAATGTATCCTTTGGTAGTCCACTTTCCTTTCAAAGTACTTTTGGACTATTGCTGCTTTCACTGACTTAAATTATTTAATGACTGTCATTTTTTGTTGCTGTAGCCTGATGTCTTCATACGATGTGCTGAAAAGTTGCTGTCACTCAGAGACCTTTCTGTATGCCAGCAGAACTGGGATTTTCCTCCAAAAGCTTATTGCAAGGGAATTCTGCTCTGTGCAGAACTGGGGGGGAATGACTACACTTTTCCCTCAAATATCAGCAATAACAATAGTCAATTTTTATAAGGCCCAGGGTAAGCTTCAGCTGCTGCAAGAGAACTGGACTGTTTCTGCTGCTGTTGTAGTTTTCGTGATACTTTAGATTTCCTATCATGACTGCTGCTCCTTTTCCCTAACATTTAAGGGGTAAGGGAAAGTTATTAGTACCCAAAAGACAAGATGTGTGCATATTTTCTGTGTCCCAAGAGCATCTTTGGTGGCAGAAGGCAGGAGGGTTAGTAAGTGCTACAGATGCCTTTCTTCTAGAGTGAAAAAATACTCAGAATACTAACAGGCAGCTCCATCGTTCCCTCTTGGCAAGTCACTGGGAAGAGGTAGTCACTGTGTATTTAGGGGACGTTGGCCTGGGCTTGGCACAGCCTTCACAACTGTGCTGTTGTAGCCTTTAAGAGAGACCTGTTACTAACTTGCAGAAGGGGAATATGTGCACGTTTTCTGTATTTTTCCCAGAGGGAACCATTTTCTATATTCTTAGCATGGGTCTTTTTTTTTCCCTGTCCCAGTTGTCCGGCACTCCTGGACACGACCCTGTCAGTGCTGTGTCATGGCCCTGGTTGTCCAGCTTTAGCGCCTGCCCTGCCGCCTGGTCCCGCAGCTCAGGAGCCTCCTCCCTATGCCTTTGGGGCAGGAGCGCTTCAGGGTGCTTCACCCTCCCGACTCTGTGCCCACATACCTGTGCAGCCGGTAGGGTCATGTCTGCTGCGCTCAGCTGCTCTGGCAAAGTCTCCCACACTGTAGTTTTAGTTTCAGTAGAGGGAAGACTCCTTTCTTGTTCCTCATCCTGGCCAGGGGAGGTCTGATGCTTGTGTCATATGCAGTTTGGCATTAGCAATTTCTACCTGTTATTAATCTCACTTGCTTCCCCCAAAAGGTGAATTTTTGACAAAGCTACAGCGTATTCTCCATGCTGTCTCAGGCACACGCACAAGCAGCGGCACTTTCAGGACTCGCTCCTTTATTTTAAAATAAATGTTGGAAAGGGCTCAAAACCTGTTTTTCCACTTGGCTGCTATTTTTTTATCTGCCTCCAGGTACATGTTCTGCTTCTTTTTTCCAGCCACTTTTGCTGCGTGTAAGAAACCTTTGACACATTACATTTTACACAGCTAAGTTCAGCAAATGGCAGATCATGATCTGGAATGATGTACATTCTTGAAGCTTAATAATTTTCAAAAGGAAACTTAAATATTCTAGTCTTTGCTAAACTTCAGAATGGACTTGATATGCAAGTGTGGACACTTCCACATCTTCTAATGGCCTACATCTTTGCAACTGCCATATATTCAGGCATGGCGCTGCAGCAAGGTACACAAGCACACAAAATAACTGGCTAGTAAACACACGACTCTGCTTATTTCCTGATGTCTTCCTTGATATATGAGTCCTGCTGAACAACATAACAGTTTGTCGAGGGTTAAAACTTTTCAAAGCCTTGTTTTGAAGCCTTGGTGATAGGTGCCATTTAAACACATCTGCTTGAGTCTCTGCAGGCTTACAAACCAATTTAGCTTAATTAAATCTCACTGCTTTACAGCTGAGAGTCTTCCACCTAAAGTGAACTTTAAATTAAATGGCATGCCTATTCTTCCATCCATACAGAAATGCCTTCTAATCCATGCTTTCCATAAAGAGAAAATACATAAACATGTAAACGTGGTCTGTTTCATCTTGAATTAAAATCTGATGCAGCATGTTCAATCCGTATTAAAGTCTTGTTCCCTCTTGAAATATCTAGACTGATCTTGAAACAAAGATATATTGGGACTATCTACCAAACCTGTATCAACCTACATCTGTTTTGTGTGTATAACAGATGCCCTAGGCAAGATAATTTGTTTCTTCTGTCTCCTTAACCAGAAAATATAACCCATCTGGTTATATAAACCCAGCAGAATGCCATACTCCATATTTCTTGGTTGAAGATGAGCAGTTGATTCAACTTGCGAAATGAGTTTAAGACCAAGGAAGTAACATGCAAAAGCTCTAAATTACATGATGACAGAAGTTTCCCACTTGTCTGAATTTTACGGAATGCTCAAAGGTCATATATTTATATCTTATATACGTATCTTATATGTGAGATACAGAATACCTCACAACTGAGATTTTTGAAAATAGACTTCCTGTACTATTATTATTTAAAAATACCATTACTATTTAAATACTTAAAGTATTGTGTGAACAGATCTTAAAATGGTCTGAACATTCCAGATCTGAAAAATTATACAGTTTGGTATCTGAATATGAGCTCAGTTGAAAAAGTGATTTTTTTTTAAGATCTTGGCTGTAATTTCTATATTTGTATATTGGCTGTATGGCAGTTAAAAACAAACAAAATTGCAAATGAAGCAAAACAGGTTTTGGCTGCCCTTTGAACTTGAAAACTCTTGAGGTGTTCACATGACTAGTAAGCTCTTTTTCTATCCCCAGGCTTGCTCTGGTCATTTAAGATTCTGTTGAATTTATATTGGCCATTCTGTACTGTTGACGCTGCTGAGATGCACGCTCTGAAAGAGCAGTGTTGTGGCAGATGTCCAAGGGATAGATTCCATATGGGTGATCTTCCCTCCTCGAATAAGTGAAGATTAATTCAATTAACCCCTCCGAGACTCTTTCTTTCAGATGGTGTATATCATAAATTTGTTCAGTCAAAATCTATAATAAAGCATAGGGAGGGAGAAGCCTAGGGTTTGGGATATCAGTTATTATGTAACTCTCAGAGATAATGTAATTTTTAACTGCCTACTGTGATTCATATTATGCTTGTTTAATGCCTGTTTCGAGAAGCTTCTCTGTGAAAGTCAACGTTTGCACTGAACACAATTCCCTTCCCCCAAAAAATCAATAGGGCCAAGGAGAACTCCTATAAAACTTTTCTATTATTAAAAATGCATTAAAGTAATTATCTTGGTACACAGTTTTGAGGTAGGGTTTAATAGCCAACTGAAGTTAACAGCCTTACACTTCCAAGGTAATCTATTGCATCATCTAGCTCCTAATCTTCAAGACGTGCTCAAATATTCCAGCGTTAGTTATTACTTCAGTAAAATGTGGGTATCAAGGAATAGCAGCATGCTCTTATGAAGCCAGTGTGTTACAAGAAAGAACTACGAAACAATATAAATCTGAAAAGATCTTGAAGAAATAAAGAGTACATTATTTGTGATAAATGGGCTGGAATATAAAAGATGACTGGAAGTGAGCAATTTAATGAATAAAAAATATGGTGAATGCCACACGTAGAAAAAAGAAATAGCTACTCTATTATCATTCAAATAAAGCAAAAGAAGAAACTGTGGGAATTAAAAACTTATGCACAGATACACTCACTGCAAGAAGTTTAGTTTTTACATGTAGGAGCAGATCCCAAAGAAGTCTGACAATTCACATGTCTTGAAAATCTGCCATATCAGAGTATGTTATAAATTTTTTTTTACCCCAAATACTATTTTTACTGGCTTCCAGCCCAGATGCACAAATGTTTCAATCTAACTTTTGTGAATACTGCAAAATTAACAAAGACATTTTTAGCCACATATTAGAAATGTTTCTGTTCCCAAGGACTTTTGTTTTTTGGGAGTTAAAGGAGAATTGGTTTGTACTTTTCAGAATATAACTGAATTAACTGCCTATGAGCAGGTGAGCTTCATATTTCAAGCCAACATTCTATGATGTCTGGCACTTAAAGCCATTCTCTATCACTAAACAAAGACAATATTTATTGATGAAACAGAAAGAAAGTTGTTATTTCTGTTGATGCATGCACTGGGACAGAGTGCCCTTCACTCCCAGATATTCTGAGGTGCAGCAATATAGTTAAATGATTATACTTTCGAGCTCTTTTTTTATTTCTTCGGGTTGCTTAGAGATTACAGGCTTTTCTTTGCATTATAGCCAGTTCCGCAACTTGAAACTGGATTAAGTGTCTTTTCTACTTAGGGTGACATTAAATCCATTAAAAACTGCAATTAATTCAGTGGTTCTGTCTCTTAGCGAAACATTTCATTGCGGATGCATCCAATAAATATCCATGATCTCTGGATGCAGTGTTAGTATTGACTTGTAAAATCTTTAATGGGGTAAAAGCATCATACCTGAAAGTCTGTCACTGGGGCATGTTGCCATAGACAAGATCCACAGTGTCACTCAGGCTAGGAATTTTCTTACCCCCTTCCTCCTAGCTAATATTCTCTTTGAAAGTTCGTTGCTTTGGGGTGTTTCTGCCTTTCCCCGGTCCACAGTCATCAGAAAGTTGCTGAACGCAGGTGATGCCGCAAAGCCGAGCACCCCGCGGAAGAGAGCTCCTGCAGGAGCCGTTTGCCTCTGTGCGGCTGCTCCACGTACTCTGGGCAAACCCGGGGAAACGGCTCCTGGGCCTGGAGGGTTGCACCCACCTGGGCGCCGAGTCCTGCTCTGCCGAATGCCAGGTTCTAGGTAGGACACCATCGGCAAGAGAGGGAAGGGGGCACCTGCCTTTACGGTGTTCTTGCGGCACTGCTGGGGGCTCGGGGTTTGGGTCTGGCAAGGCAGAAGGACATTCAACCTGAGTGTCTCTCATCTGTGGGGACTGCTCAGGGAACTCTGACCTCCCCACTTAAGTCCATTTAACTGAAGCTTTTCTGGATGAAACCATTTAGTGACTAAGGGTTGCTGTTGCAAATAACCAAACTATAATTCTTTGGCAAATAAGCTCTTTGTCTAAAAGAAAAAAAAGCCTGGCTGTAGTTGCTTCATGCAGTAGCTCATAATGCTGTCTCAGCGCTGGAGGCTCTTACAGTGGTCAGGTTAGTACCTCCCAGTATCAACTTAATTTAACCTAAGTGAAAAATAAATGGGATAAAGGTTATGGAAGAAAGCCCCAAACCTTATATCTGTTTCATCACACAGATATGACCAAAGACTTACTGGCTTATTCTCAAAGAAGCTGAGACTTTATCTTAAGTAAGTTTTCTACCTCTTGCACTTGAAGGAACAAAGACATAGCATATTAAATCATAAACTTTTCCTGAGTATAGAACTGAGGATGCACTCTATTTGAACTCCATAGTTCACTTTCTCTCATTGTTATTAATTTTTATGTCTCATGCCTCTTGCTTGAAAAGTTCAGCCCTGACTAATGGACAGCTAGTGTTAGTGAAATTCTCATGCAGTTTAACCAGAGAAAATGGGAGCTATACTGTATAGTATCTGAGATTTATATCCTGCAGGCTTTATATATGCTAATGAAATATTATTCTCTATATTCAAAGAATCCTTAAAAAATGCAGTTATAAGGCAGAAAGAATGCTAAGGATTCTTGCTAGTGTTAAGAATTGATGATAGTTTTTTAAGTTCTTCCATACTCTTGAAAGACGACAAAATGCTACTTTCTCCCTCTCTGTCTCTGTTTTTCTCTGAAGATCTGGATCTTTTGCCTGTTGTATCCCTTCCCACTTTTTCTTCCATATTTTATGCTTATTTTCTATCCATCTGTTCTGCTCTCTCAATTCCTTTTCCCCACATGTCCTGTCAGAAAACTCAGAATAGCAAGAAATGATTTGCACAGTTGGGCAAACAACAAAGGGAAAGATTTGACGTTTGGGTGGCATTTTCCACATAGCTGTAGTGTTTAGAGAGCACTTTAGAAACCCTTATGTTAGTAATCCTGAAACTGGTTCAGTAATGCTGGAATTGGTGAATTGGAAATCCTGAAATGCTGAATTTGGATAGGCAGACTGCCTACCCTTGCTTTCTTGCGTGGGAAAGCAAGGAGGACAGTGAGAGTATTTTAACTCAGTTGAACTTCATTAATTTAAGGAATGTGGGAACTGCTTGCAAACACACCTGCTATACCGCAATAACCCGTCGTCCCGCCATTCCTCGGTCCGTTGTAGCTGGCTGTTGGGTCTTCAAGCATTCCCACTGTGTGAGGAAAGGGATTCAGCCTTACTCTGTCTTCAGCCCTGTTTTCCAGCTTCTTTGGAGCTATCTGCCCCTGAGCTGTGGTGTGATGGTGGCTGGTGGGACCCCCCAAGGAGCACGCGCCTCCTGCCTCCAGGAGCATCAGCAACTCACTGCCTCCTCCTGGGCATGTGTCAGGGAGAGGGAGGGAGGAAGAGGTACATGACTCTCTGCTACGTTGCCAGATTAAGAGTAATGTCTTAGCTGGTACTGCCTAGGCTCACATCTAGTTAGCTGTTGAATAATTTTGAGGCTGGACCAGCAATTTCATGGCAGGCAGCTATCGAATTCTTGCGTGCTGGGACTGCTCGCCGGTGGCCTTGTCCACACTGCAAGCCTTGCTGCCACCTCCTCACGCTTCCCCTGTATGTGGCGTTGCTGCTCAGCTCTAATGGAGGAGACCCCAAACTGCTGGAAAAAATGTACATGTTACCATCTTGTGGGGGGGGAGACCGTATTTGCCTCATCTTTAACACATCCCTCACCCCGATCAAGTTTCTTTCCATAGGGAAAAAGGACATGTGGGCAATAGTTGTCTTTCCCCCTCCTCGGTCCTTCACTTGTGGAGATGTAAAGGATATCACACTGACTAGGTGCTGCCTGAGAGCGGACATCATTTTTATAGGTATTCGTTCAAGGCAAAATTACAAATGGTTGCCTGGAAGTTTTCTATTAGCAAACATTTAAGGCTCAGCTGGAAACTTAGCAAAAGAAATGAGTTCAGAGTTGTTTCTTAAACTAAGACTGCAGCGATCGATTAACACGCAGTAGCTTTTCGGATAAATTTTCATTATTTTATTATCTTACAGAAACTGGTAGAAAGATTATGGAGAGATGATAACCTGCATAGTTGAACTCAAGGCCGATTTTAAGACTCAAAAATAAAACTGATGTATACAGAGTGCATATATATTTTTATATACTTATATATAGTGGGCTGCTGTGACTTAGTGTTTCACATTTTATATTTTCTAGAGTTTCTGACACTGAAGCTTTTCAACAGAAAGATTTTTTGATCACAAAGATTCAGAATACTCCTGTATGGGTCACACTTTCAGAGGGTCATTAAGCTGCCACCCCAGTGCGTATCCCCTGGTTTGTGTGGGAGAAAAAGCCCCAGGGTGGGCTGGTGCACCTTGGCTAGCTGCATGCCCAAGCACTACAGGCAGGTGTCCAAGGTGTCTCCTGATTTACCTCAGCTGTATGTAATCTCACCATCCAATGCAGCCCCATAATTGGCAAGGTGCTGGGCTGCTCGGCTTTTTTGGGGAAGTGCCCAAATGCTGGCAGTAGCCCCTCAGGAAGCCTTCCTTGCTTCATGGATGTGACCTTGGCATGATTTCCTAGGCCTAGTTCTCAGAAGGGGAGGGAAGATCATTCACGTCTCTCTTTACAGAAAGTGTTGGAGGGAGAGAGGTATCCAGTTTGGGCAAAAGCATCTGGAGAGCTTCTGAATCTGAGGTAAAGTGCTCAGGTAAAGTATTAGCCAATGTGAGCTTTCCATCTGAAATGAAACCTAAGCTTTTATGAAGTTCTTTAGAGTTGTTAAACTGTTTTTCTTTGGCATGTATTTGTATGCTGCTCTGAATTCTGGCTGGTATGAATGTACTGTTATAAAGAACTGTCTCATTTTGTTCTTGGCTTGGCTAAAGACAGATCATCTTGGAAACTTAGTTTGACAGCCAGTTGTTTCAGTTATGCTATGTACATGACAAAAGTTTGGGTAATTTGGACAGGCGTCCATTTGATCTATGGATGCCTTTCTGTACTTACTAGACCTTATGTGATGCATGATGCTAGTAACAACTGCAAATAGTTCTTTCAAAATTGTTTTTAATTGTTATGTGGTGTTTGTGTATAAAAGAAAAAATACAAACTAAAAAGAGATGAATGTATGTGAATAATTATAGCTCTATTCAAATAGGCATGAGAAGAGATCCAAAGGATGAAAAGTTCTGGATAATTGTTGACAATATTTTTCTATTTATTAATCAACTTTTGCAAGCTTGAAACAGTTTTCAACCCAACATATTGTTTCCAGGTTTACTGTTGATGCAGCAACTTATTTATAAGCTTTAAAACTCTTATTCTGTTTTGTAATGTACTAAATTATTACAAAGTGGGACAGAAAAGTAGTGTCATAGAGTAATAAATAAAATATTCCAGTCTTGTATACTGAATTTTTTCAATGTGTGTCTGTTTTTCTGCAGTTTAGATGTTGAAAAAACATTTTTTAGGTTCTTGTGTATTAGACAAGATGAGAAAAGTCTGAGTAAGTGCTAAGAAACCTGTTGGTTAAGCACACCACGCTTCTAGTCTTTTGTTGGTGTTCAGGTGGATTTCATTTACACAGAACTGAAACATTTAACTATTTGGAAGAAATCTCAGTTGTCTTTTTTTGCACTTTAAGTTACTTTGGAGTTTCGGCTTTTTTACTGTGGGAGAGAAAATTGTGTGAGGAAATGCTCTGACAGTTTTTTTTTTTTTAACTATGCTTTTTATGTAATCCTTTATTTGTTAACTTAAGTCCAGTATTGCTTGGGTTAGTTCTTCTGTTGTAGTTCTGACAGCACTACTCACTTTATATTAATGAGCTGACTTCCTTTTTGACTGGCCAGATGCCTACTAGTCATCTATTTATCTATGTTATGGACATATGTCTGTTATACACATCAGCATGATATAGGATTATACACTGAATGCTAGCTTTTTTGGTAGGCAACAAGCACATGGAGAGTTTTTAGGAGGAGAACTGGAAAATTTTGATGTACTGGTGATCAAATGATACACCATCTGCTGTAAATGAAAGTGTTTTGTAAGAAGAAGTTTTGTATGTGTAAGTAAAGCTACGGGTTGGAAACATTTAGCTGGCTATGAAGTTACTAGCAAGAGATTTTGAAGCCCTCCCCAGTCTCTCACTGTGAGATTTGCTAGTGTGAAGACAAACAGCTTCTGGAGAAGTGGCAGGAACTCCTGCCATCCAGAAGAGCCAAAATCTCGGTGCCTGGGCTTAGGAAAGGTGGAGGACTGGTTGTTCTATTTCCTGGGCAAGCATTTGTATGGAAGCCTACTGTAATTTCCTTGTCTCTGCCTGCTCCTCCACAACACGCTGGCCTCGATCCTCAGCAGTGAGCTGCAGACCGAATTGATGAGTGCGTCCTCGTTCAGTCAGTCCTGCATCTGGTTTCCCTTACTAGGGCTGCCTCTGTAGTTTCCTGTGCCCCTGTAAAGTATAATTGGTATAGAGAACAGGGAGAAAGACGTCGAGGCATGACAATCGTTGCTTTTGGGTTAAAACAGTATGTCTGCTCAACAGTTTGAGGAAAAACTTCTGCATCCATGTGGCAGGGTCTGTGTTCATTTAAACCCTCTGCGATGCAAGTTAAATGGGTATCTGCAAGGGAATGTTGCAGCATTTGGCAAAATTTGAAAGAAAGCTTTAAAAAAACAAAAGAAGTCAGAGAAGGAAATGATGCCGTAATTTCAGTCATGTTTTTGGGTAGCTGTGGTATGTTACTATGTTTTGTGTATCACACTTTTTAAAATACATATTTTTAGAAATCTACCAAGCACACAGGTGAAATGGCCTGCTTCTGACCACACGTTCATAAACAAGTGTCCAGTTAGCACTTGTAGACTACCCATCTTTCTCTTTGTAGGAACAATTACAAATTTAGATACCATGTTATAGATATGCAATTCAGTTTGCCTGGTACTTGAGAATGTGAGTGCATTTCAGGCTGCTGTCCTCTTTCATTCAAACAGTTGATTAAACAAGCTGTGATCTTTGTGAAAACATATTTGGGTACTTTAATGTTTCTGTGAATTCTGGATCAAATTATTGGATTTCTCTGGGCATCAGTTTCTCCAACTTGGAGGGGCTCATTTGACTTTGTAAAGCGCTTTGTGATCAAGAAGAGAACTATTACTTTTGTTAGTATGTTCCTATGCTGTATACCACTCTGAAGCTAAATGCTGTACAGCACACTACTCTTTTCAATATCTTCAGTGCAAGCTTCAATGTTCTCTATTCTCAACTACACTTCTTTCCAGATCTGTTCATTTTCATTATTTGGTTTTCATTGCTCTCTGCTTGCTTGGGACATAACTGCATTTGTTTCATTAATATTATTTTTATATAATTCATATATAAAAATATTTTTAATATGCTTATATTTTTACTTGTATACAGCACAGGGGTGTGTGAATAAATGGATTTTTTTTTTGAGATGTTTGGTTGCTTAATTGAATAATGTTTCTCTAAATTGCCTGGGCACTTTCTAACAAAGGGAGCGGGTTTCCTCAAGGGACAAAATCACTGTACTGGCAAAACAGTCCTTGTCTTTTGCTGTGGATGCTGGGAGCGCTGCTCTGTTCCTTGGTATGCTCTGGATCTGGCTCAGGACCTCTTCTGCATCTCTTGGTTGTAAACCAAAGTCTCCTGCTTCCTGAGGAAGTTCATAACACAGGGAATTACAATGTGTTCAGGAAAACGGCTGCTGCTTTCTTTTCTTAACCTGGTTCAACCTGCTATAAAATTCTGACTTATTTACTGAAGCTGTGACTCCCAGATAATGCTGCAGCCACCAAGCTCCACAGTCATTCTCTCTCCTTCACCCCATAAGTCATCGATATTTTTGAAAATTTATATACTAGCAGATGTTTGCTTTAAGTAAGAGGACAGAGTGAGAGTTCCAGCTGGCCTCTGGAAAGGCTGCTATTTCCAAAACTGTCTTTAGCTGCAAGTTTGACCCTGTGGAAAGCTGCTATGATCCAGAATATTTCTCTCCTATGTAATGTGCAGAATATTTCTCTCCCATGTAATGTGCAGATAATACTCAAGGCTGTGAATTTAATTAAAACAATGGAAATCGTCCTTAGAGTTTAAAGTATATAAAGTTGTAAATTGGACAGTTTTTAAAATGTCTTGTTTCCTGCAGGTTGTGGGGGTGTGTGTTTGTGTTATGTGTGTGTTCCACACCCCCCCCCAAAAAAAAAAAATCTGGCCACTATTGTGTTCAGTGCTAAATGAATTTTTTATGAATTGGTGTGTATGAGCTGCATGGTAAATAATGCTGCTTTAGGCTTAATTAAAACAATGCTTTTGTTTGTCTTTCTGAAATGGGTCTCAGAGGAGGCAAAGTTAAGAAAGAAAAGGAAGAGAAAGGAACTGATGAAGGTAAAGTATTAATAGCCTGCACATGTACTGATCTGTGTACGCTGCAGTAACTCTGACTCTATGGATCCTGTGTCCAGAAAATTGTTAAATGAGAGACTTCAGGCCTTAATCTCTTCTAGAATCTCCTCTGTAACTCTTTTTCCAAATTTTTTTTTTATCTTTTGAATAATGTGAATAATCTTTGAGATGGACAAGAAGGTATTTTTGGGAGTGTTGACTTAGTCAGTTGTCATGGCCACATTGTAACCTTACTGAAATATTGGTTTATTTATCATACAGCCATACAGACAGTGAAAGGCACTTGAGTATTTCGCCTTCATGTTCTAACCTGGCTAAAACTTTTTCTTCCACACCCCACCATTAAATCTTAACTGTGTAATACAGTTATCACTGAGACCCTGTATTTTTCCCCCCTCTCTCTCTGCTTTCTTAATGGGATTTTTCTTTGAAACAAAATGAACCAAATAAAACTCAATGGTTCAGCATAGGTGGCTTACTTTTATATGAACTGTCCACTTCATCTGCCATATAAAACATCTCTGAAGTAGTTGTGCACAAGTACTTGTGTGCTGAATCTTGCTTGCAGATATAGTGGTGCTCACTTCCCCCCCCCCCCCATCTGCTACTTTCTTTATGCAGAAATCAGTAAAAATTGATTTCAACCAAGATACAGATGACACCAGTAAAGGCATATTAATGTAAGAAAGCCAGCTAAATCTATTCCTTGTGTGGCTCTGGATCTATATACTACATTAAGATTTTCTCTTGAAACAGTGTCCTGAGATATCAGGCCATCTTTCTGAGGAGAAAATGGAGTGAAGATCCCCTGTGTGCTCACTTTCTGTTCCAGTGAACCTTGAATCCTCTGCTGCCTGGTGCCACAGGCTCTGTGGAAGGTACCTCAGTCTCTATATAGCCAAAGGCTATTCGGGCAGTCTCAATATCTCAATCCACTGTTTTCTTTTGTTTTGTTTTCCTTTCAGGAAAAAGAAACAAGTGGAGTTTCTTTTTTCCTTTTATTCTTCAATTTCACTCTTTAATAGGCAGATGTAGCCTGAGGGGCATGAAAAAAGTAAAGGACAAGAAAGTTATAGGGTTTTAAAAACACTTTTAAAAAGTGTGCTCCCCCCTCCTCCCCCCCCCCCCCCAAAAAAAAAAGGTTGGAGCAAGTCACAGCATGTAGGTTCCTGCACCATTCTTGTTGTAATGTCAATACAGATATCATCACCTGACTCCAGGCCACTTTCTGAAGGCAGCCAAGGGAAACTGCATGAAGAAAAAATGCTGTCATGGCTTTACTATGCACTGAGTTGTGTTGGGATGATTCTCTAAGGGAACAGGTTTGGCCTGGCCCCATCGCTTATTGTATATTAGCAGAATAGCTTCCTTCACTTATGGAGCTGCAAAGTAAGTCTCCTTTTTACCAGTGAAAAACTTAACCTGAGAAAAGTCCCGGATCATTGACTACTAAACTGACAAACAGCAGTCACACATTGAAATGTTTGTATTCAAAAAAGTATGGAATTTTGCCTTGGTACCAGTCTGCCAAACCATCAGTTACAGCAGTTGGAAACTCAACTGGACATTTTAAAACCAACTGCTGGGAATGCCCAAAAGAGATCATGGAAGCAGTAAATTAACTGTGCTTGAACATCTTATCTTGGTAAGAATGGAAAGAAGAGAAGAAAAAGAATTGGTACAGTTGTAGTAATTTTTCCAAAAGCTTAAGTCACTAATAACAATGTGTAGTCTTTCCCAATGTGCAGCCCAGTATTAACTAGTTTACAAATACCTGGTTTAACTTCAAGACCAGCAAATGCCAGGTGACTCCAACATACTATGAAAGAATGTATGCACACTTCTGGAAAACCTTTTTTTGGGGCGGGGGGAACCCTTGGTAGTAATCTATCTCAAAAAAAAAAAAAAGTTGACATTTTAGATAGGAAACCAAATGAAGCAAAATGATGTGATGCAGTGAATCTTAAAACATCAGAAGCTTTCTACCTTAAAACAAGAGCTATTTATCTGGCCAGACACAGCATGAGGGAGAAGCAAGCCTTCTGGACTAGAAACATGGCCTTCCTGCTCTGTCAAGTAAAAGTTCACAAAATACTCCAGCATACAGGCTCACTAATGTACTTTTTTTCTTTTTTCTTTTTTGTCTTGACAGCATCTGTCTAAATAGCAATGAGAGATGGTACAGACTTAGAAAATTGTTGCCTGGACTTCCCAGCTATGTCTGTTCTAGTAAATTGGTGTAGAATGTCCTAAATTAATGTTAAAATTAATTGAGGCTGTTCCTGCCAGTGAGGCCAACCTTATGGGAGGGCTGGTGAGTTCTCTGAGCCTCCAGGACAGGGTGGACGTGTGCCAGCCGCCTGCTGGAGCACAGCTCCCAAACCGTGTCCAGAAACCTTGTGGTGTGCTAGTTGTCACAGCCAAAAGTGTAGCAGGGGCTGTTCAAACACTGGTGAAGAAGATTGCGTTCCAGTGCCTGGAAACTTTCCCAGACAGTGTTTAACTTGTTACTGTAGACCTAGCCATGGATTCCTGCACTCCATGAGATCTGAACGGTGAGACTCCTTGTAGAATGTCATCAATAAACTGCCTGTTTTCAGTCAATTCACTCTATTGAATCGTCAAGAGGTGAAAAAAATGTGAAGGAAAACAATTTATGTTCACAAAAGAAAGAAAAATATTACAGGCATGTGAAAGTTTACTAAGACAAAACAGAAATAGCTAGTATAAAATGCATGTAACTATACACAGTTTTATCATGAAACATGGTCATCATATAATCTCTCAGAAACTAAAGTTTACTTCTTCACATACCTCTTGGTCATTTTCTTTTCTGTGTGACTTAAAAATATAATATTCAGAATAAATTCATGTTTGTCTTGAAAGATGTCTAACCTGAAAACAAACCCATAATGGAAAAGTTAATGAGATGGAGTAATTTGTATTTGTCCCTGAGTATTTTAGCAGAACTTATTACCTGTGCTATCATGTGCATGAAAGAAACAAGCAATGTTATTGATTAAAAAATAGTTGTTTAATGAAAAGAACCTCTGTTTCCTGTTTATAAAGCTTTTGAAAAATGTAAGTGTCAAATCCCTGAGCAGTTTGAATTGTTGGAGCAGTTGGACTGGATTTATTTTTCTGCATCTTTCTTACATTAATTGCTTGTTGCAATAACCATTGCTCTGAAGTTTCCTCAGCTTTGAGACTTGACTCTTACTTGCCATCTCTGTAAATGAGATGACAATGCAAAACTGACAAGACTTGCTGAGGGATTTAATACATTTGAAGAGAAATCAAAATTTTTTTCTTTTTCCCCTGAAATATTGGATGGAATGTGCTCAGTTTGGGCTGGAGAACAGAAACCTTTTACAGCCTGGCTATTTTAGGACAGCTTGTATGGAATGAGTTAGCAGGCTCAGTTCAATTCCTGGCTCAAAAAGGAAGAAAAACCTCATCATCATTTAGGTAGTCAGTATTCTCAGAAATAATTTGGAAAAGATGTTGGACTTCTGGATCTTCAGTGCTGTTCAGAAGCAAGCCCTTAATCCAAGGGCACGTCAGTCCTGTGATATCATGAATCTGTAATTCTCCCCACTGCCACCAGCTGGCAAGGTAAGGGCTGATGTTGCACGCTGAGAACCTGGCTGTACCATCTCCAGCATCCCCAGCCCCACTGGAGATGCAGCCAATCTGCAACCACAGAAATGCCAGTTTAGCAGCTGGCCCATATAAACAATTACTAACAACAACTGCCTAAACAATCCCTGCAATATTTCAAGTAGCAATATAAATTTGGATTAGGCACCTAAGTGTAGGCCTGAAACTCTTCCGGGCTGATTTATATTTTTGGAGGAAAATGTACATTGCTTGTTTCTCTTGTTCTTTTAAAGCTGTGTTAATTCATACCATCACAAAAACAGAATGTAGCACTGTAACTTAAAATTCCAACAGATGAACTATGGTATATTACGCGGTAGGGGTGGAGTAACATAAATTGCCAATTTGTCATGCATCTTGATTGCTTGTTGCACGCTGTTAGGTTTGAAATCTGAGAGGTTCGATATGGCCCTGTTGCATGAAAAGCATACAGATAGGAAGGGGAAAGGGGTGGACCATGGCTGTTTTTGCTAAATGTTGTGACCACAGCTCACTTCCATGGCTATCTGAACACCTTCAAAGCCACTGAACTCACCATAATGCTGTATATTTTTGACTCTGGCTAGTATAGATATTTATTTAAAGAGTAGTTTTAAGGGTTTACAAGACAGTGTGTAGATATTTACCTCCAGATTTTGCCCCAGGCTACCCCCGGGGAATCTTAGTGATGAAAATCAGAAGCTGTGCCAGGGCTTGTTTCATAAACTCAGAAATAACCTAATGCCCCAACAAATATAAGTGGATGTTTTGCTGGTCTTTAATGTGAGTTTCTGTGTTTTCCCCCCCTCCCCCCCAATTTCTGCTTTTCTTACATCAATCATCTTTTTCAGAGAGAGAGCAGGTTGTTTTACAAGCATTTGAAGGTAGGCATCACTTTATTAGCCCTGTTTTGATTTTTTTTCTTTTCCTTCTTTTTTTAATCACTTTGGTTGCATTTCAGTAATCTTATTATCCAGGGCTTCATGATGTTTGAGAGAATGCATTACCTTTCCCTGCCTGCTGACATAATCAATACGGGACAGGTTTTTCAAGACTCCCCAGTTCTTTGGGCACTTATTTGAATATAACAAGCTCCTGTAGGAACTGGGGGCTATTGAAAATCTGGTCCTTCACGTGAGCTTGTGCTTTCTCTGTATCCTGTGCTTCTCCAGGTTGGTTATGCAGCAGCTGCTTCTGTCAGCTTGACTTCTCCTGTGGGAGTAACTCAACTTATTTTCTGAGTTGTCTCATTGACTTGGAAATCCTGTGTGTTAGGTACAGTGGCACAATTTGGGTCTTGCACAGCAGCTGAGGAGCCAAAGCCTGTTTGATTTTTGTGTGAGTAGCTCTACTATTATAAGCAAGAGGTAGTAAGTCATATCGCAAGGTGAGAACTTGGGTTTCTCATGAGAGTAAAGCAGGAATCCTGGGGAAGCTGGTGATGATACATAGCCAGCTGCTGTCTTTCTTCTCATGAACATTTCTCATTTGCATGAGAAATGCAAATGCATCAGAGCTAATGCTGAAGTCATGTTAGAAAAGGTATGTCTTGAAAGAAGAGGAGAAACCTGGTTACTCTGGGGCTTTTATTTGCAAATTAAGTTTGCAAAATGCTCCTAAAGTAATTAGATATGGTCCTGTATATTCTGATACTGAAGTCATGGTGCTGTTGGGTTCCCTCCTTTTGATGGCATCTTTCTGTGTACGTGACCATATTCTGTTATAAAACACTTATTTTTATGAGGGTTTTTTACTAGTAGTTTTGTTTTATCTAAATGTGGAGGATGATATCCTCTCCCTGCTCTCATGATCATCCTTTGGATGCAGATATACACTGACTGCAGACAAGACTTTAAAACGTGGTGTTAGAGGGATTTAAGGGGAGCTTGATATGTCACCTGCTCAGGCTCTTCTGAGCATTCCCCACACCTCCACCTCAGTGTCTAGGTGCCTAAAAAACTTTGAAAATTGCCCAGGCTTTGTTCATTGCATTGGTAGGATCCTTTCACCACCACAGCTGTTGTATAGCTTCTATGGTTACCTTTTGCGTTGGTGTGACTTCTTTGGCAAAAGATTAGTTTGTTTGCTGAAGCCCATAAGCCCCACATCCCAAGGTGGAATCTTTGCATGGCTTTGTATTCACTGCTATATTTTTTATAAACAACTCGGATCACTGTTAATGGCTTACCCTTCCGTTATCTTTCTGCCAATGTTTGTGTTCATATATAATTTGGTTCTTTTCTCACTTGTTTTCACTTTCTTTCTAAAAAGCCTAAATCTTGCTATGTTCTTCAGCAATGATTTCATGGTCATGTCTTTTGATGACAGTGTGGGATTAAACAGCTTCTGATGCCCTTCTGCTCCAATGTTCTTCTCGTCCTGTACCAATGCCTAGCTGTGCCAGTCTGGCACTGTGGCTGAGAGAAATTACATGGACCCAAGCTTTTCTTTTCAAAATCTGTGTTAAATCTTGTTAAAGTCAAAAATCAGTTCAGATAAACTTTTGAAGATTGCTCACCAAGATACTGATCTTCAAAGGAGCATCATAAAATAAAGGTATTTGCTTAATTTAGAATGATTAGTAGGGATACTAAAGCAAGTTCACATTACCTAAATCTCTGCAAGATCCACTTAAAATGGAGAAAATCACCCCAATATGATAACATTAATAGATATCAAACAGCCCTTGGCCCAACCAGCAGTTTGGGTTGCTGTATCCCCCTTCTTAAACAAGTTGGGGGGAAAAAAAGGAAAAGAAAATAGATTCTGAGCAAAGCTGCCAGCACAGATAATGGAGTGCCTTTAAAAAGGCTGTGTAATTCCATATTGCAAAGAGTGTGAAATGCCCACCCTAAACCCAGTACATCCTGAAAAACATACCATGTTTTTTTTTTTAAGTGCCTTCTTGGGAAAGGTCAGTAACTGGCATAGGTGGAGGCACGGAGTTTTTCACTGTTTCCTAAAGCCCTGGTGTTTAGTGATTATACAAATAAAGGCAAACTGCCTGGAATATATGTCTAAAGAAAAAAGTGTATTCCATAGAGATTGTCTTTAATTTCACGTGAAGGGTATGCAGATGTGTTGCTTTTTGATGTTATTCCAGGCCTGAACTCTTGCTCTTTCATGCACAGTTGGCACGCTGCTGAAGCTGTGCCCTCTGCAGTGCTCACCCGCTGCCAAGTTGGGGAAGGACAGACCGTTGCTCAGAGGGAGCCTGGCCAACCTGAGAAACATCGTGCCAGGCAGCAAAGGGATCTCTCGGTCCCTTTGAACATCGTTAATACCACAGGGTTTGCCTGCCATGCACTGCAGGCTCCGGCTCATCCGGAACTTTTTGACAATGTGCTTGCACCTAATTCATTTGGGGCTTATTTTTCAGATAGGCAGTATCGACTTCTATGTTAAAACTTAGTTTTCTTTTTTTGTCTACGGGTCTTTAAAACACTTAACAAAAAGGATCGGTGTCACAATCCCTGTTACACAGAACAGTCAAAGCAGAGCTGCCTTGTTTGGCTGTGCTGATTTCCTATGTTGTTAAATACACAAAACGCTCAACTTTTATTAAGAATCCTAATTTTAGAGCTATATTCAATACTCAGCTTTCATCTTCTGGAGATTTGTCTCTCGCTATAGTATTTGTTACCTATATCCATAGGTATTATGGATATACATGTTTTCTATTTAGTCTTGCTTAATAAGATTCTGAAAGTATGTGCTTTCATATTTAGGCTTTTTCAGCAATACCAGTGATCAGTAAAAACAAGACTTGGGGGGGAAAAATATCGTGCCTTTTGCGTGGGCACTGTTCTGCTACAATTTGAATTACATTAAAGAAAAGTAATTGGCTCTCTAATACCATTACTCCTGGTAGCTTGATCATGGTGTATATAATTAAAGCTGTGTCATCCTTAGCTATATCAGTTTAAGATTGACTGTAAAGTCATACTGGTAAGATATGACATACAAGTCACATTGACTGATTTCTTGACCATCGCTTCTCAAGACAATTCCTGAATAAAAACAATCCTGTTAAATGTAAGCAGCCATGACAATACTCTGAGATGGAGGAGTCAGCAAATTCATATCCTATGTTTGAGGCATCCATCTGTGTTGTGGAATGAAATACAAACCCAAACTGCCAGTTTTATTCAGGAGCGGGATTTAAACTGTGAGGGTGCAGTAATACCAGTCTAGTAGGTAATACAGGGAATCTCTAGATTTTGTGTTTCTAGACAAATTGCTAAAATATCAAAAAAACTTAAAAAAAAATCTATCTAGGTCAAAGATTGATTTTTGTTTCTTATCAGAAAATATTTTTTTCATTTAAAAAAGAAAGGGGGGACAGGGGGGAAGTCTGATGCAGGGACTGTGGAGCAAGGTGGGCAATAAGAGCTCCTCCTACTGCTAACGCTGTGGCCCATGTTTAAATCCATCCCTTGCCTGATGCCCCATTCCTCTGGAAAAATAGGATGACTGTTTATGGCAGTGAGGGGAGGGACTTTACACGGACTGCCTCATTGCATCAAAATTAGTGTATTTCGTTAGGCAGTTAAGGAGCACCTTGTCCGGGGTAACTTTTGGTTGTTTTGTAAAATTCTGTCATCAGCTACAGCTCTTACCAGTCCAAATGGCTTGTAAAGAATGGCTTGGTGCTGATATATATTTACTTTGACTTTTTTGACGCATGGGTATCTTTTACTGAAATAAATATTTACTCTGCAAGCGTACCACCAGGAGAGACCATTGGGTTTGCTTTCTGTTCCTTCAGCCAGCAGGAATCATTCCAGTAGTGCAAAGCCAGGCTGTGACAGGAGAGCTTGATGTTGAAATTAAAGTTGCAAAGACGCCGATGTATATTGCATGTGCTGCTCTTGTGGTTTCCTTAACCTGCAACTTTTGCTTTGTTTATTCCAGCTGCAATTATTGCTTAATAGCACTATTTTTCTAACATAGGGGAGGGCTGCTACAAGATGTACGTTATAAATGAATGGATCTTGTATTTTTGGTGTCTTGTTGTTTGTCTTATAACAGCTAAATCCTTTCTTAAGACTGTGTCCTGGAATAACTGGCTATGTTTAAAATGGTTTCTATGAAATGTTACTATGACTTTGTATGTCTTTGTACAGTTTGTATGAAATGAAGTGTGACGACACTGAATTGTATTCTAATGTATTTTTCAGGATGTTATGACATTTTGTTCGTTTTTATCAGGAAAGCACGTTACAACTTTTTAACTCTTTTGGATAACACTCATAAATTCATTAACCTCATGTAAACAAATCCAGACTGTTCCTATCTGTTTTCTTCCATACTATGGAAAAATTTTCCTCTTAGGATGAATTATGTCTGTTAAGCTCCTGAATTCAATACCACTTATTTCTCTGATGACAAATCATTAATGGGAGGAGCAAGGGAAGCTCTGCAATGATAACAATTAAACATTTGCATTAAGATGAATTAATTAGGGCTTCCATGTCCTTAATATTTATGGTCAGTTGTATATTAGCTCATACTAATATGAACTACGTATGTTCTAATTCTTCTATTATTTAGGGAAATGCCCATTTAGCAGATTACAGTTTGTATGTAATGAACATAAGGCTCATTGTGCAGAAAGTGCATTCACTTTCATTTTATTGTCAGCTGCTCATGGGGAAATGCTCAGAGGGCTTTATATCCAGGTGTACAGCAATTTTGAAAAGGCTAGTTTGCTGCTGCAGAAAGTGTATTTGCAACACCCAGCCTGTTATTTGCAAACTCACATGTCACTTCGCCATCACAGCATAGCAATTATCATTATTGTGGCTCAGTGCTTACAAGTTTGCAGGCTTTTTTTTAATCACATTTGTTGAAATCGTGTATCTTCATTCAGTTTTCAGTTGCGGTACCAGCAGTCCTTGTAATGCAGTTGACAGAAGGAGCTCCATATAATAAACTACTATCTTTTTTTTTCCTAAGACTAGTTCAGTACTTCAAAATCAAGAATCAAAATTTGCTGCAATAGAAGTTCCTGTTCTGTGTCTCAATTCACAAACATTCAGTGTTTTAAAAGAAGGGTTCACATGCACAAAAAATTAAGTCTCTCTTAATTTGATGATGAACTGTCCAGTGACACTCAAGGCAAGTCTTAAATTACAGTTTGGGGGTTTATCCTAAGTCAACATCTTGAATGAACAACTTGTGTTCAAAGAGAAGTAAATCTGCAAATAGAAGATTAGGAGTTTTAAAAGAGATGATCCAACTTTGGTAACTCTTTGAAGACTTAAAGATCATCTAATTATTACTTCTGAAATGCTCTGACTGTATGGACCAGGGTAGACCAGTCCAATAGGGAGGATTATCATATTGAAATCTCAGTATAACACATCTTTCTACAGAAACTGTAGAAAGCTAAATGCGATAAAGCTAAAGAGAAGAAAATATCTGTATAGACCATCTTCAACAGTTGAAATCTGGTGTATCCCATCTAATTTAAATCTTGCATGAAAAAGAAGCCATTAACACATAAATGTAAAGTTATAGCAATTCATCTAAATTGGTGTCACATCACATCTTTGGCTAAAGTGGTTCCACTTTGTATACAAACTAAACAGGAGGGTATTATTTGCTTTAGTTATTTTCTAGTGTAGATGGTGAATTGGAAAAGAGCAACAAGGCAATTTGTGTGGATAGAGATTAACATTTACTGATCATAGAGGGTTTCTGAATGCCACAGTTAAGAGTTACCTTTTGTTTATTAAGTTAAACAATAAATAATGAATGTGCCATTTTCTGGCACTTGAAGAATTTTTTTTTTTTCCCTCCTGGTTACTGTGAATGCTGTAAAGTTTATAAAATCACCCTGCTGCCTCTGACTGGGAGCTCAGCTATACAGACTTACTGCCTTATATCCTTGAGTAACAGCCATGTATGTAGCATGAAAAATACTGATTTCTTCAAAAACGCAGGCGTCCTCAGTCAGCATAGAGGTGTATAATCCAGTAACCATTAAAACTGGGCTTTCTTTTAGCTTTGAAGGCAGCTGCAGGTCTCAAATCACAAGCACTTTGTCATGTTTAAGCTATCCCAGTGGGAGTTAGTTCTCTGAGCTGAAGCTTATGTTGTGCTAATAGGTATACTTATATATAAATATATATATATATAAACCAATATCTTGATCACAGTCTGTAAGCCCTCTGGAGGAAAGTCAGAGGCAAAGTTTAATGAAAAGAAAAGAGCCTTTTGCATAGCATTTGAGTTGAACAAAAGGTGCTGAAAGCTTTTTCTGTCAATTGAGCGGCACAGATTTATGAGGAATGGGTGCATGTTTCTGAGCTGAGTTTCAGATTGGCCTCTGCAGGATTTTACAAGAGGACTGCAAACTCTGTCAAGGTGAAAAGTTGGTGACAGGCAGAAAGTCTTGCCAGGAAAGCGCCACAGAAATACGGAGCAATGAAGCCTGTGGCATTGTACAGCAGGTGCCCAGCTGTCTTGCCTCTTTCTCTTTTCTTTTCTGCGACCTGAGTGGCCCCAACAGCCATCTCAACTGAGGCTGAGCCACTGAGGTCTCATGGAGTTCCTGCACATTTTATGGAAATATGCAGCCAGGTGGTGGAGAGATCCTCTTTTCTAAAAGAAAACATGCAGTATCACTGTTACTTTTATTAAGTCCACATGACAGAGAGCACATGCCCTTGTAAATGCAGTACCTACAGCATAAAATTCCTGCAGAACTCCTACCATTTACAGTAACAAGTGCTACAGAACCGTCTGCCTAAATATACAGGCCTGATTCCTCTCTGTTATACTATTTTTACATTAGAATTACACCTTTGACTCAAGGATATGTTTGTTGATTATACCAGGTGCTATGTTCTCCCAGTCTCCTCTTGGTAAAAGTCCACATAGCTGTGGGTGTTTGTTTTGTTTTGTTTTTTTTCTCATTTGGCTTTGGTTTTTCTGAAGCTGCAGCAGAAGGTTTTCTTTCCAAGTCAATTTACTTGGGAGGATGAAATAGAGTGGAACAGGGCTGAGTAGCCACTGCAATCCTATAAATACTTTGAAATTCCCCCCCCCTTTTTTTTTAATGTCAACTATAATGTGACTTGGGCTTCCCCATAAATAAAACTTGGTTATAATGGGCAAGTAGATTGGATGAGATTTTTAACTTATATTACCTTGGCAGTAGGAAGAATTTGTTCCTCTTAGTATCTTGTCATACATTTTACAATTTTAAAGAGCTGGTATTCAAAGAAGCTGCAAAAATGTTTTTGCAAGTTCTTTTGTAGGCATTTATTTCACTATCTTTCTTTTTCAGTTAAAACCTGCTTGCAGTTTTTCCTAGAAAACGCCTAGTATCCTTTCCAAAGACCAGTTAAGTGAGGGGATCCAAATAACAGTGCTTTGGCTGTTTTAAAGAAGAAAAAAAAATGCTTTAAAAGGATGTTGTTATGCTTGCATTTGACAAAGCAGATGGAGCATGGACTTTCAGTAACCCCCCAGCCTGCCTACTCTTCCCTACAGATAATTTCCTGATCAGTAGAGAAGAACTGTGTGGGAGTGGAAGCAAGTCTTTTAATTTGAAAAGGCCCGTTTATTTTGTGCGAGGATCATGCAGTATCTAAGCAGTGATACCAAAAGGGTGGAATCGGATTTCAGCATTTCATGGCTTTTAAAACTTTGCCTTCTGCTTTGTTCCTATTAACCTTCTGAAAGCAAAGCCACCCTTTCATGTCTCAAATGCTGGGATAATTCTAGTGTGCGGCCATAGAAAATATTTAGGTTAAATAGGAACCCTCTTGTTTCTGAACCTTCATTTCCGTGCTGCGTGGGATGGTCATGTTTTTATTGCAACCAGTCGTCTTCATTTTCTAAAGCAGAATGGTTGTCAAAATTTTAATTTGGGTCTTTAAAGTGGAAAAGCTTTTCATCAAATCTGAGGCAGTGATTTCTGAGCAAAGGGAGATCAAACGTTTCATAAGAGCATTTGTGCATTCTCTTCAGAAAACTCTCCTCACCGGTGCCTTTTTATTCTAATGCAGACTAATAAATAGCCACTAGGACCCAAAGTGAAAAGTGGCCTTTTAAGTTTTTTCACTTTCCACAAGTTCTCTTCCCCAGGAGGAAATGTTGGTTGCTTTTTTTGTGAAGGGGCAGGCTTTCTTCTGAAGGAGGAGGTGGCATCTTCCTTTTCCCTGCTAGCTCAGCGCTTGCACAGGATTTTCCCAAGTGTGCTTCCTCTGCTCCCTTGCTTTTGGGCTGCAACAGTGATTTGCACTGAGGTCTTGCAGAAGGCATTACCCAGCTGGTGATGCCAAGGTGCCAATACCAAGGCATTACCAGCTGCAGCAGCCTTGCCAGAGGGTCACAGAGCCCCTAAAGCTGAGAAAGCAAATTGCAGCAAGGAAACCTAGAGAATAAGGAAATCATGAGGGAGGGAGGACTGGCTGCTAGCAGGAAGGACCTTGGTCTTCAAGGGAGTTAGGGTTCAACATGCTCAGGAAGACCTAGGCTTCAAATGGATGGTCTCTAGCCCTGAGCTGGTGGATGAAACTGGGAAAGTCCCAGCCAACACCCAAGCAACCTCTCGCCACGTACTCCCCCAGCCCTGCTGCACACCAGTTCTCTTGCTCTTCGTCTGTGGAAGCTAAGGAGCCACTGTATTAGCTTGAGGCAGCAGTGACTTAGTTAAACATAAAACAGGCTTCCTAGTGTCCTTCTTGTCAATGTCTTCTCCTCTTCTTCAGAAGCCAGAAGTGAAAATGATCTTTGGGGACTAACATTATGCTTATTCTTACTCCTAAAAGCCAGGCTCCCCCTGCCCTAATTCTAATAACTTCTATAATCCTTTAGGTCACCATACAAAAAAAATCTGTCTATATATACATACTTATATGTATATTCATGTTATAATATATATATTCCCATATTCATGTGACTTTGGTACCTTTAAAAAGTACCAACTATAGCAAATCGTGGCTAGACTGACTAAATCTGCTATTTGGGTAAGCCTGAGATCAGGCTGCTGTTACTCATATCTTAACAGAAATAGTGATGGATAAATAGATTTAGAATTTCAGAAGGGATAAATGTTCAGGAGCTCACAGTCTTACAAAGTACTGGTGAGGTCCTCACTAAAAAGTGAACAAAAAAAAACAGGTTTTCTTTTCATATTTAAGCATCCAGTTGCAAAGAATATGAACTGTATTTCTCCAAGCAGTGGAAAAAGGCTCAAAAACCAAATTTTTATCCAAATTTGATTTAAAGCTACCTTTAGTTTAAGCCATGTTTGTAATTTATAATCAGAATAGGGGTTTCTGTTTTTTATTTCTTTATTCTGTCCACATAACCAAAGACACCTACTGATAGGTGATTACTGACAGTCTAAACCATATTTAAATCTATACTTATGGGCTGACCCAGTCCACAGAAGTTACGATTGCTGGGTTTGCAAGCTGATTGCAATATCAGATTTGAACAGGCTTTGGACAGTTTTCCTGTCATTCAAAAACTAGCCATATTTTTAAAAATACAAAATCATTTACCTTAATTGATTTAGTACCTCACTAATTGACAAACATACAAAACAGAAGCACAACAAAAAAGGATGGAGCAAGAAGGATGCCAGTAATTCCTGTTTTTTCACAGAATCACAGAATCGCTGAGGTTGGAAGGGACCTCTGAAGATCATCTAGTCCAACCCCCCTGCTCAAGCAGAGTCACCTAGAGCATGTTGCACAGGATTGCATCCAGGCAGCTTTTGAATATCTCCAGAGAAGGAGACTCCACAACCTCTCTGGGCAACTTGTGCCAGTGCTCTGCCACCCTCAGTGAAAATTTTTTCCTCATGTTCAGATGGAACTGCCTGTGTTTCAGTTTGTGCCCGTTGCCTCGCGTCCTGTCGCCGGGCACCACTGAAAAGAGTCTGGTCCCATCCTCTCGACACCCTCCCTTCAGATACTTGTACACGTTGATAAGATCCCCCCTCAGCCTTCTCTTCTCCAGGCTAAACAGACCCAGCTCTCTCAGCCTTTCCTCATAAGAGAGATGCTCCAGTCCCCTAATCATCTTTGTAGCCCTTCGCTGGACTTGCTCCAGTAGTGCCACATCCCTCTTGTACTGGGGAGCCCAGAACTGGATGCAGTACTCCAGATGGGGCCTCACCAGGGCTGAGTAGAGGGGAAGGATCACCTCCCTCGACCTGCTGGCAACACTCTTCCTGATGCACCCCAGCATACCATTGGCCTTCTTGGCCACAAGGGCACATTGCTGCCTCATGCTGAACTTGGTGTCCACCAGCACTCCCAGGTCCTTCTCCACAGAGCTGCTTTCCAGCAGGTCAACCCCCAACCTGTACTGGTGCATGGGGTTATTCCTCCCCAGGTGCAGGACCCTGCACTTGCCTTTGTTGAACTTCATGAGGTTCCTCTCTGCCCACCTCTCCAGCCTGGCCAGGTCTCTCTGAATGGCAGCACAGCCCTCTGGCGTATCAGCCACTCCTCCCAGTTTTGTATCGTCAGCAAACTTGCTGAGGGTGCACTCTGTCCCTTCATCAAGGTCATTGATGAAGAAGTTGAACAAGACTGGACCCAGTACTGACCCCTGGGGGACACTGCTAGCTACAGGTCTCCAACTAGACTCTGTGCCACTGATCACAACTCTCTGAGCTCTGCCATTCAGCCAGTTCTCAATCCACCTCACTCTCCACTCATCCAGCCCACACTTCCTGAGCTTGTCTATGAGGATGCTATGGGAGATGGTGTCAAAAGCCTTGCTGAAGTCTAGGTAGACAGCATCCACTGCTCTCTCCTCATCTACCCAGCCAGTCATTCCATCAGAGAAGGCTATCAGATTGGTTAAGCATGATTTCCCCTTGGTGAAGCCATGCTGACTACTCCTGAGCACCTTCTTTTCCTCCACATGCTTGGGGATGGCCTCCAGGATGAGCTGCTCCATCACCTTTCCAGGGATGCAGGTGAGGCGGACTGGCCTGTAGTTCCCTGGGTCCTCCTTCTTGCCCTTTTTGAAGACTGGGGTGACACTGGCTTTCTTCCAGTCCTCAGGCACCTCTCCTGTCCTCCATGACCTTTCAAAGATGATGGAGAGTGGCTTAGCAATGACATCCGCCAGCTCCCTCAGCACTCGTGGGTGCATCCCATCAGGGCCCATGGATTTGTGGGTGTCAGATTTGCTTCAATGATCTCTAACCCACTCCTCCTCCACCAAGGGAAAGTCTTCCTTTCTCCAGACTTTCTCTCTTGCCTCCAGGGTCTGGGGTTCCTGAGGGCTGGCCTGAGCAGTAAAGACTGAAGCAAAGGTGGCATTCAGTAACTCTGCCTTCTCTGCATCCTTTGTCACCAGGGCACCCACCCCATTCAGCAAAGGGCCCACATTTTCCCTAGTCTTCCTCTTGCTGCTGATGTATTTGAAGAAGCCCTTCTTGTTGTCCTTGACATCTCTTGCCAGATTTAATTCCAAACGGGCCTTAGCCTTCCTCATCGCATCCCTGCATACTCTGACAATGTTCCTATATTCCTCCCAAGTGGCCTGTCCCCCTTTCCACTTTCTGTAGACTTCCTTCTTCTGGTTGAGTTTTGCCAGGAGCTCCTTGCTCATCCATGCAGGTCTCCTGCCTCCTTTGCTTGACTTCCTACTCATAGGGATGCACCGCTCTTGAGCCTGGAGGAAGTGATATTTGAATATTAACCAGCTCTCTTGAACGCCCCTTCCTTCTAGGGCCCTCACCCATGGGATTCCTCCAAGTAGGTCCCTGAAGAGGCCAAAGTTTGCTCTCCTGAAGTCCAGGGTTGCGATCCTACTTAGTGCCCTGCCTCCTCCTCGCAGGATCCTGAACTCCACCATCTCGTGGTCACTGCAGACAAGGCTGCCCCTGACCTTCACATCTTCCACCAGTCCTTCTTTGTTTGTTAGTACAAGGTCCAGCAGCACACCTCTCCTTGTTGGCTCCCCCACCACCTGTGTCAAGAAGTTGTCACCAATGCTCTGCAGGAACCTCCGGGACTGTTTGTGCCTAGCTGTGTTGTCTTTCCAGCAGATATCAGGGTGGTTGAAGTCCCCCATGAGAACCAGGGCCTGGGATCGTGAGGCTACTTCCAGCTGTCTGTAGAAGGCCCCATCGACTTCCTCTTCCTGATCAGGTGGCCTGTAGTAAACACCCACAACAGTGTCACCCATGCTAGCCTGACCTTTAATCCTTACCCAGAAGCTCTCGACTCGCTCTTCATCCACCCCTAGGCACAGCTCAATACATTCCAGTTGCTCTCTCACATAAAGAGCAACTCCACCACCTCGCTTGCCTGGCCTGTCTTCCCTAAAAAGCACGTAGCCATCCATGACAGCACTCCAGTCATGCGAGCTATCGCACCATGTCTCTGTAATGGCAACGAGATCATGGCCCTGCGACCGCACACACATCTCTAGCTCTTCCTGTTTGCTCCCCATGCTGCGTGCATTGGTGTACAGGCATTTCAGGGAGGTGATCGAGCATGCAGGTTTCCCAGGAGGGGTAAAAGAGGGTCCTCCATAGCCACATCCCATGTGCGCTTCCCTGGCTGCATTCACCTGCTGGAGGCATCCCGACTTGAGCAGTCTTTTGCCAGCTACCCTGGCACTATAACTCTCCCCTTCCCCCGTCTTTCCTAGTTTAAAGCCCTCCTTACCAGGTTGGCCAACCTGTTGGCAAAGACCCGCGTGCCCTGCTTAGTGAGGCGGATCCCATCTCTCCCCAGCAGTTGTCAATCTTCAAACAGGGTCCCATGGTCGTAGAAACCAAAACCCTGTTGCCAACACCAGCGGCGCAGCCAGTCATTAACTTGGGAAGTCCGTCTCCTCCTCCTCTCATCCACCCCCCTCACTGGCAGGATTGAAGAGAAGATGACCTGGGCTCCCAGACCCTTGACCGCCATCCCCAGAGCTCTGAAATCCTGCTTGATGGTCTCCAGTTTGCCCTTGGTGTCATTAGCACCCACATGGAAGAGCAGCAGTGGGTAATAGTCCGAAGCATGGACGAGCCTAGGCAGTCTTTCCATGACATCTCTCACACGAGCCCCCGGCAGGCCACAAACCTCTCTAGACATGAGGTCAGGTCGGCAGATAGATGCCTCCGTCCCCTGCAGCAGGGAGTCCCCCACAGCAATCACCCGCCACTTCTTCCGGGCGTTCCGGCAGGGCACAGGGTCTGTTGTCCCAGGTACTTCCCTTGCAGCCATGCCCATCTCCTCCTCATCCTGGAGGGCACTAAACCTGTTCTTCAGCTGCAAGTCTTCGGGAGGAGTAGGAGCCTTTCTCCTCCCACGAGCAGTGACCAGTTTCCAGCCTTCTTCCACGGTGTCATGATGTACCGTGTCACACGGCACAGAGCCCTCTGGCAACTCCGCTGCTGTGGGGGGTTGGGGCTCCCGAAGCTGCACAGTCTCCGAGAATACCCTGTCTATCTCTTGCTCCGCTTCTCGGATGCTGCGCAGCCTACTGACCTCCTCCCGTAACTCCCTTACCTGACGACACAGCTCATCAGCAGCAGGACACCTCCTGCAGGAGAGCTGGCTGCCAGCCCAGGCCTCCTGGAGAGGCCCCAAGCACTCCCTGCAGCCTCAGACCTGCAGAGCTGCATCTACTGTCAGAGGGTCGGTCTGGGTCCCAGCCTCTGACACAGCAACTCCAACAGCCACTGGGGAACGCGCTCTGCGGCGTGTCACGACCATACTTGAGGAAGCGTACACCACAGGGATCAGAAACGAAGGTCCCTTCGCGCACCCTGCTGCGCAAACTGCTGCCTCTGTTCGCTGCGCTCTGTTGGCTGCGCTCTAGGCCTGGCTCTTATATAGGCCTCTCCCTAGCACTGGCTAAGAGGGTGCTTGACCTGCCCTAATCAAGGGCCACCGGGATCAAAGGCCCCAACTCCCTCTGGTCAGGGGCAACCCAGAGAGCTCGTTAGCAGCAGCCACTCCTAGCTAGAGCTTTTCCCACGAGCTTTTCCCAGGAGAAGTCAAGGCCTCCTGCAGTTGTCCTTGCCTAGCTTCCCCTTTCCTGTTCACAGCAATCACCTGCTAGTTCCTCAGGGGTCCTCCGAAAGCCCACAACTTCCAACAAGATCCTCAAGTCCAAGTCAGAGCCCAAACACTGCTGCGCAAACTGCTGCATCTGTTCGCTGCCTCTGTTAGCTGCTGTTTTTCTTAAACAAATTTTGAAATGAGATTAATATTTTAGGCAGAATGGGTTGAACTTGTTTTCAGAGGAAAAGCAAGAGGGAAAGAATACTTAAGCAGAGAGTTCTGAACAAAAGCAAAAGTACTTGACATTGTTCAAGTGGCTTAATCCCATACTATCAAGAGGGCCATGGTGCTTAAAGCAGCAAGAAGTGCTGTAGAACATCATTTAGGCACAATGCTACAGTGGAATGGTGAAGGTGAGAATTAATCTGGAAAGTTAACAAATTCCATTTATAGTATCTTGCTTCAAAAGTGCTGTGACTGGAGGAGAGCCAGGCAATATTACTGCTGTGTAATTGCTTAAGCTCTGAACAGGCTCAAGAGGGATCAAACTGAAAAAACACAGGTCAACATATACCAACATGTGTGTACACAGGGGAGCTTCATTTGCCTGTCTCCTTGCTAAGCACTCCCATAGCTCCAAACTGCTAATTCAGGTGAAAAAACAAGCTTTTTCAGGGTGGTGCTGGTGCTATCCACCAGGCAGGGCCAGCGGTAGCTGATCTGCAGATGTGTTGAAGTGGTAATGGTCTCTGCTACCTAGAGGCTAAGGAAAAGCACTTGCCAGGGAGTGGGTGGTGATGCTAGTACTCTCCCATCCAAGCTCAAAAGCAGCTGTTGTGGATCTCCACCAGATTATCGTTACTCAAAAATCCTGGGAGCAGAAGCCAGAGCCTTTGGCCAAAAGGAAAGGAGGATATAGAGTGGGAAGTGTTCAGGCTGACCACTGCAGAGCCACTGCTGCAGCTCTCTGAGGGTGTGTACCTGTCACTGCTGAGAGTAAGGGGAAGTATGCAATTGTGTCAGAAAGAAGAGATACCACTATTTTTTCCAGGTATCTAAGTTTCCAGTAGGTCTGTGATTAAGTGGAGCAGCGGATAAGTGAAAGACTGGGCTCTTTCATGTTTCATTTCTTTGTTGAGACAAGGTAACTTACAAAAAACCAGCACAGCTAATCTGAGAAATGCTTGCAAAATGATCAAGCAAATGAACATGTAAAGATCTGTGTTGCTGCATGCACAATTAGCCTATAAATTGCAAACCTTTCCTCTCTCTGATGTAAATAAACCAGGGAGTCTATACCTCGCAACAGCTCGCCTGCTTTAAGTGATCACCAGTCTGGTCCCTGCAGAGAGGGAGGCACTCCAGCACTGCGTATGGATGATGTAGCATGTATTTAATCATATATTTACTACACTTAGACTTTTTTCTTGTTTATAAAAATGCTGTCACAAGATTGACTTTGTATCGCTTATTCATGTTATTCATTGATTTGTGGATGCCAGAGAGATGATTGCAAGGGCCCTTGATCTGGACCAGACCCATTCTCCAAGACAGGAATCTTGCTTTGAAGAGTTCTTGGTCAATAATTCAACAAGCAGCTCATTCTATGTTTAAGATTTGTGTTATATTTAGTCAGACTATTAGCACATTAGTGTTTCCTCTTCTCAAGCAGATATCAGTAAAAATCTGAAGGAAATATCAGGCTGTGTATATAAATTAAAATACTAAAGTTAGGTAATTATCTAACATTGTGTATATCGCAAATTCAGAATCATCTGTGGTCAGGGGATGAGTGTCCTGTTGCACAATTTTGGAGAGGATCTTCTGAGGTTATCTGTTTGACAGGTACTTGAAAGATAGAGGTGAATCCAACTTTAGAATCAAAGTTTTCTTTTCTGGATATCAGGACAAATTGTGAAAAGCCGTCTCCAGGCGTTCATCGTGGTGTTTCTTTTCCTCTTGCTCAACAAAAGATGTCTTCCCTCTAGCATCGAGTGTCGATTTACTTAATAAAAGGGCAGAACACTTTATTTTATAGATATTGAGAGACGCACTGTTAACATGCTAAGTGTAGTTATTTTCAATCAAATGAGATAATTGCATATGCAAAGCTCTATTCAGGCATGAGAGATGTTCAGCTGTTCAGTGTGCATGAATTTTTATAGAAAGTTGGTATTTATTTGGTGAAAAACACCTAACTATGAGGTGTTTAAAACATTTTTTTAAACTTTTTTCTTCCATCTCTCCTAAAGTCATTTAGGCAGATGAAAATGAATAGCTACCACAGGGGCATCTCAGTGTAGAAGAAGGCTTTTTTCCATGAGCCGACATTTACCCTGTTGAACCTAGCTGCCTATCCAGAGTTCAGACAGTTGCCCATTGACAATTGTTGATTTGCACTCATCTCCCCATTTAAGAGAGTGCTTGATTTCCTGTTAGTGTTGCAGAATAAGCAGTAAACTGCAAACAGACTACAGATTTTGTTGTTTGCCAGGCAGATTTGCTCCCCTAGATAACGCAGACCCTTGTTAAGTAGTATAAAATTGTGCTTTTTCACAGCTTGGGCAACATGCTATTGTGAGTTTTATCTCCTCTGTGTATGGACTCCAGGTACTATGGATATTGGAGAAGCTAGGACAGACCACAATTTCCCATCCTAATGAAAAATGTGCTTCCTGCTAAAATTTTAGAGGGTGTAGCATACTACAATGCACAGCACACATAACTAACAAGTTAAGTGTTTTTAAAATTCCTGTGGTTCAAAAGAAAGCATGTTTTATTAGCTTCTACCTAAACTTACAAGGGCATCTTCCTCTAATACAGTCACCCATGGCCAATTCTACTTATGTTCATCCCATACCAGCTGCTGGCTCCATCTGCAATTTCCCCCTGCCTGTTTCTAATATGACAGGACCCAGACAACTGTCTTGTCATCTGCCTTGCTGAGATCAAGCATCCCTCTTATGGCCCTGCAGAAAGATAAAGATCGCAGTCTCCGTTAGGAAATTTCAGCAAGCTGTGGGTAGAGTAATCCTGAAGTAATCTGGTCAGATGGCAAACCTCCCTGCAGAGAGAGTCTGCAGGCAAGATCATAGCAGGAAAAAGTTAGTCAAGAATAGCTTTCTTGTTGGGGGAGAGGAGAATTTATATGTGTGAAACGATGGTAGAGAAAATGACGGGTTATTTTGAATTTGGATTCCAGTGTGAGTCATATGAGAGAACCTGCTTTGGGGTGGAAGCTCCTGGGGAGATGTTGATAATAGCTAGCTCATGATTTTGATAGCTGCATCTACAAAAATAATATATTTTCATCTCTATAAATTTTTGTATTAAATATTTCTTTGCCTTTGGGCCACTTTGAAGAAATATCCACTGTATTGTGTAGTACAACTTCTCCATTTGTAATCTTTCTGATCTAAAGAAAAGGAACTGAAGACAATAGAATATTGTTTTATTTAATGTAATTATATCGGTCTGGATCAAGGGCCATTTAAATCAAAGTAACATCAGTAGTGATCTTGACCAGAAGACAGGGGTATGTCAAGGAATTAGTGACCCGTACAGCAGTTGACCTGAGTAGGCACTGGGCTATGCCTATGCTCTGTGTATAGCTTTGCCTTCAGGCCTGTGCTGTGCTGCACATCCCCTTTGGCCACAGGATAAGCTTAGCCGGCTATTGGTGCTGGAGGAGCTCGGAGGCAGCTCTGCTTGGTACCGACAATTACACTATCTGTGTGTCCTCGTCTTTTCCTTAAGCAGCAAATGCTCATGTGAACATGGCTTTGTCTGACAGTAGAAATTATGAACAGAATTGTTTCTTCAAAGAAAATCCTGTAAGAGCTCTACAGACCAAAATGCTGGGGAGCTTCTCCAAGGATGGGATCTGCACCGTGTGCCGTGCCCTGATCAGAGAGGTCTGAGGCTGCACAACTCAGGGTTTCCAGCATCTGAAGGGACATAAGTTTCTTCTGTTAGCTCCAAAAAATGGTATTTTAATCAATACCTCATGGAGTGCCTTTCTTCTTGAGAACATAACAAACACTAGCTCTGGTGCCTTGCACTGGTGCACCAAAACACCCCATTTAGTTCCGTGGCTTTCGGATCAAATTCATAGACCCTGATTCTAAAAATTAATTGAACTAGTGCTTAATGCATTTTAAAACATTTTGCTTTTCTTTAGGTTCAAGGATTCTAGCTTATAGCATGGTCTTGATTCAGGAAAGCATCTCTGCTGTGAAGATTAACTGAAGTTCAAAATATGAAGTTAGTTAATCAAGTTCTTGAAAGTTTATCTCAACCAGAGCCATGCAATATATCTGTAGGTTAAAAAGGAATATTCTTTCCATCCTGTCATATGGAAATGAAGATACTTTGATCTTGAAGAATTTTAAATAATTTACAATTGTATCATTTTTACCTAGTGACTGTTCTGTTTTGTTTATTTTTTGGCTCAAAGTTTTAATTAGTGAAAAATAAAATGTAGTAGCTGGAAACATTAGAGTAACAAATTGCTTCCTTTAATTTATCTAGCTATGCTTAGGTATGCTGAAGCTATAAAATAAGTTTGAGGGAACCGTTTTGTCTTAAACTGGTTATTTTGTTTAGAAATATAATTTTGTTTAGATATATAATTATCACTGAGTGTTTCAAAGAAAAACTGATGTCTTGTAAAGGGAAGTGGAGCTAAGAAAAGGTTAAGAAGTTTTGTAGCAGTGTTTTTTGTTTTTTTTTTTTAAGAGGAACATGTTGATTTGGACATCAGTGCTATTTAAAATATGTTTTGATGGACTGGTAGAAATGTATTATAAATGTATTATAGTTTATTTACATTCACCTCTGAATTTTTTAATGTGAAATCATGCATATATTTAGGGTCAAGTGATCATATCTGTAAATGCATTTAATATATTCATGAATATATATATGCATGTATTATACAGGTATACATTTTAATACATATATAGTACTTCTATTTCAATTATCACCAAGAGAAGTAAGGTTTCAATATGTTTGCTCCTGTCCAAACTTAAAATAAGAGCCAGCCTTGATCCTTAAGAGCCAACAGTCTAAATAACAGCAACATGGGTGAAGAGCCCTTTGTGGCAATGAAAAGGAAGAGTCATAGGAAGGCTGTTACGGATTATGGATTCCTCAGAACTGGGTTGCTTGAAATGAGGAATAGTTGCAGTCTCCTTGTGCCATTTGGTAAAGGCTTATCTTTTATTAATAGAGGGATAGGGAATAATCATTGCCCACACCCCATTTTCTAACTATTTAACCTGCAAGGAGCAAGACTGAGAAGCAGTTACTTCTGTCAAATAGGCAAACGTACTCTTGAGAGGCAGTATAGACAATGCTTTGCTTGTATAGATTCTTTCTTAATTAGATCCTATGCTTAAAAAGAAAGAAAACCAAAACCAAAGGATAAATTGAATTATACAATTGAATTTACCCATGTGAAGCTTTTAATGTTAAATCATAAATATACTTAGGGTCAAGCAATCATGTCTGTGAATGCATTTAATGGCATATATTAATCTAGGAATAAGACTTTGTTCTTTCATTGTACATACAGAACAAAGAAGGTCAGAAGGCATTCCTTTGCTGGCAAATGTTAATATAGCAGTGGAACAAGAAGAAGGTAGGGTTTATATCTACAAGCAAAATCTAAGGAGGAAAAAATAAGAAAAAAGAATGGCAGTATATCTTTATTTTTCTTGGGTGAGGATGGACACGTAAAAATTCTGTTGACTGTATATACTGCTATTGAAAAATGCAGATGGTATGGATGTATAAAGCATCTGTTAGCAGATAATGTGCACTCAGAATGCCTCCTCTTCCTTATAAAAACAGTGCAATTCATCAGGGAGGCCCTGTATGAAATCTAGGCTGAAATTGAGTTTAGTGATAAGTAATTTCTTCTCCTATAACTGTAGAAGTCATTTTTTAGACAGTTAAATAATCTTCACCATGGGTGCTATTCTTGCTCATTTTACAGGATCATAGATGTTTAGATAAAGGAAAAAAAAAGTGGGGGGTCATATTGCCCCCTTTTTTTTTCTCAACATTTTTAGATTCATTTCCTGAAGTGTATCCTTCCAAGACCTGAATTAATTGTATGTATAGTTAAAACAATCTTTTTTGGTCTTTCTTTCACATCACCATAGCAATTTCTCATGGAATAATTTAACATTTCAATGGATGCTGAATATATTTAAATAATGTACCAAAATATCATCTTGGTTTCCCTTAGCTTGCTGGCGCTGCTTTGCTCTCCATACTGCTGACTTTCAAAACTGTCTGAACTAAATGGTATTCAAGCAACAACATTAGGTTGTCAAATGACAGCATATGAAGTTGGAAAGCTGCAGTAACAGATTTACACAGAGAGTAGACTTACCTACACAGCATGACTAATTTGAAGCTCAGCTAGTAGTGATGTGAGTAGCTGATGTGAACAGTGTGTCTACCCTTTCAGGCTTTTACATGCCACTTTTACCATTATGTATACTCCAAATCTCTACAGCACAACAGAATTTTTCTTATCTTCCTGGCCAAAAAAAATTGATAATACTAAAACTCCCCAAAAAAATAAAAATAAAAAATTGCAGTTTGGGATAAGATCATAGAGGGCAAGTATCTCCAACATCAGGTAGATTGCCTCTTTTGTGGAGTGTAATTCAACTGCAAACTCTTCTCTGCAAAAATTTTTTACCTCCTTCTTATGACACTTCATAAATGACTCCTTATTTAACAATGGTTTATCAGAGCCAGACTGGAGTTCAGTGTATTATTTTGAAGTGTTCTTACTTAGAGTACAGACTCAATGGTCTGTATTCTTTGTTTCTCAAGCTCTGAGAGGCTTGATTCCCCCCCCCCCCCCCCTTAATTTTTGTCTGCAGGTGGGCACTTCTGACAACAGGGCCTTCAGACCAAGTCTGGGTATCCAAAAGTTGCCACCTATAATAGGTGGACACCTTTGAAAAGGTGAGGCCCAGGGGTGACTTGTTCTTGTTTTTTTTAGTACATTTTACTTGTCATGGTAAATGGCTGAAATCAGATGAAATTTTCATTATATCGATCCACATAAAACACTCATAAACCATGGTTTTGCTTCAGAGGTTCTGCTGCCCAGAAGTTATTTCCTCATAGGCAGTTGGTATTGATATATTGCTGATGAAGCAGCTATCAGTTTTGTCTGTAATCGTGTTTCTTTATACTGCATATTGAAATGCCCTGCAAGTCATAAAAAAGGGCATTACTCACTGTCTCTGAATCCCCCAGTCAGCATCTACACGATGTGTTTATTGATGGATTACAACTATTAGACTGGCCTCTTCGAGGTTGCTGGTGGCACATTGATCATCGAGGAGAGCTGTTCTTCCTCCAGCGGGCTTGCTTTCCAAATATGCTGCGAAGCCTGTCAACTTAATCAGGCTCTGCAAGGAGGATGAGTTACGTGGAATGGGACAGTGTCTAGGATTAGAAGAGAGAAATACAAATTCGTCATGTTTCTTTACATTTTTATCACATCAAGATCAAAACCAAATACACAGATGAACATGCACACAGTAATATGGAACATAAATTGCACAGAATGATGATGATCGCTGCAAAATACTGTGTTAAGGAAGGAAGATGGTGCTGCTACTCAAGGAGCCCGCTATGCTCAGCCAGCTGCCCTGCCTGCTTGGTGACCGTCTGCTCGCCTGGGCACCGAGGGCAGGGAGGTGTTCTCAATGGCTGCTGCCTATGTTGCCTCCCACTGTGACTTCCAGCAGCTGTAGCCAGCCTGTGCTATCTGTCCTGGTCTGCTCTCACCTTTTAGTGAGCAGAGCTGTTTTTGCATGAGGCCTAAACAGGTAAAGGCGAGGTCTGTGCCTGGTTACCCACACTCCAAACTATGGACAAAACAAGATTTACACTTCTGTCAGTTTAGATACAAGTATGGTGCAGCACACAGCTGGACTTGTTGCCTGTTTAGTCCTCTCCTTGCCTTGCTTGGTACAGGCTCCTCTTGTGCCAGATCTTAGTTTGGAGGGGAAAAAAATCCATTCATATGTATGGGGGAGCAGCTTCTCTTTTTGAGTGGTGGGATTTGCTAGCAGTTTTTATTCTGCCAACAATTTTGCCAAATGCATTACCTTCAAGCTGTATTTCCTACTACTTGTCATTGTCTTTGTAGTAGATTACCTAGATGGGTTGCATCTACCACAAGCCAGAAGCAGATCTTGCTAGCAGATTGTCTGTTTGCTCAGGATGTGGGTGCTTTCTGTAATTTTAGTTGGCTGTGAGGATTCTTGCCTTGTTCTACGTTAACTTCTGTTTGTGAACATTCCCACTCGTTTTTAGTAGTCCAGCATAAACTTCAAGGGCCATATAGCTATCCCTGAAGGTGCTTTTAAATGAAGATCTTCATTGAGATGATTTCTTGTCATACTTGGATCCAGCTTAAACGTTTATTTAAAGCAGCTGTTGGTAACTGTAAAAATAAATTTTCATGATCAAAGACAAAAAGCAGGGCACATCTTATATTGTGAGTAGCTAGAAAGAGATAGCTTGGTCCCCAGAGAATTTCAACCATTAATGCTAGCTACTTAAATTTACATGCCATGAGTAGTCCCATCAGAAAATAAATGAAACTACTCACTGTTCTTTTTCCACCATCAGGGTAAGACTTTAGATTAGAATCAGCAAATGTCTGAAAGGAATAACAGGAGGAGGAGCGGGTGTTGGTGAAAAGAGAAGGAAAATAAGACAGACATGCGGTTACATAAGCTAACTGCTATACGGTTTAATTGTTCCAAGAGTCTGACCGCTTCAGAAATAAATCACCTCTCTCAGAGAGCTGCTGGTTCTCAGCAGGAACAGAGCTTAAGAGATTGCTGTAAGGGAAAAAGGGAGCCGACTTCAGGAATTAATTCACTACTAGTGTTTACAACAATTTATGTCATCTAACTTCATCCATCTTAAAATAAGAGGCGTTTAATCTAAGCTTGTGATTTAGAGTTTCTTGGTAGACCTTGGAAAGAAAGCAAGACCTGTGAAGAGCAATTCCTTTTGTCCTAAACTAGGTGTCTAGAAGAAACAGGATTAATTGTCTGCTGGGGCAGCTCCTTTCTGTTCACTATCAAGGGAAGCTACATGAGCAGCTTAGGGTAGAGCCTTCAGTGTTAGGTGTATAAAGTGCAATGATCTCTAAAGATGAAATAATTTTCAGCATCTGTCAAGAATGTGAAGTGCTCAGAAACTGTCTACAGCACCAGGGCTATAAGCGGAGCTGTAATTCTGTGAAATGTTGGAGATGCTTCATCTCAGAGTTTGTGACACTTTCTTTGGGGCAGGGTCTAGACAGTGTTAAGATGCAAAAAGAATTTGCAACTGCTAAGAATTGTCTTTTGTGATTATAAAATAAATAAGTAAACCATTATATATCTCTATTTTTTTTTTAATCTGACAGAGCAAGGATGCATATGTGCAATATAGACTAGTCTTAGGCATTTTTACAAAAAAAATTGAGAGTCTGCAGACAGTCTTTTGCTCCAGAATTGTTCTCACAGGGATTAAGCATTAAATGTACTGCTCATTGCAATGCAAAAATTGAGGAGCTGACTGGAAGCAGCTGAAACTTCCTCTATGCATCTCAGATAGGTTTGATATTGCCTGTGCTAGCAGATGTCCTTATTGTGATGTGTGGTTAAACTGATCGTCTTGTTCAATGATTGGATGTAAAAACACACCCCAAACTTCAACTATATCCATTCACAGTGTGAGATATTCCCTATATTGTGCATGTGCAGTCAAAGGAGATAATGATTCATTTACTGTATATATTTAGTTCTTACTAAATCACCAGTGATGGCCCCAGATCATCTTGCTGCACAGAAATATTTCACCAGCCTGTGTTATACCTTACAGATAGGGAACTGGGATGGCAGTTTGCAAACAATATCAGCAGAGAAGTGGACCTTGAAAGAGACTAAAAGAAAAATCTCTGCTGGTCGTGTCACCTAGAAATATCTGCAGTGCCTCAAAAACCTGGAGAGGATTAGGAGAAGAAATGCAGACTAAAAAATGTAAGCTATCAGAGACATGTTGCCCAGCTACATACTTGCCTGGTGTGAGAACTGTTCAGTGGTCACCTGAGTTTTTATACGTAGTTGCATATAATGGTGCTCTTGTAACTCAGTGACAACCTTCAAAATACTTTACTTAAATCAGATTGGAATATTTGGTGGAGGATCAAAGGATGGGGCCAAGAACAAGGTTGTGTGTGTTTGTTTTGGTTTGGTTTTTGAATCATTACAAGCATTACACCCAGTCCACCCCTGAGGATTGGAAAAAAGAAGAAAATGATTAGCAATCAGTAGAATTAAGTCTCCAAGGAAAAATCTGTAACCTGCTTGCCCCTTTTCTTTGCCTACATAAAAATTGCTATAGAAAAACTGATGCACAGCAGGAGAGACCTTCTGAAAGTTTCTGCTATCTAAAAGGTATCATTCTGGATGAATAAAACCTCATACTGGAAGGAAAAAGACCTGTTCCCGATCTGTCACTAGCTCACATGAACATAAACAAACACTCTTCTGTGCCTTTTTCCAGTGAAGATACTGATGCTTGTTCTCTTGTACAAGAACTTTGAGAGTGATAGAGTTTACAGTTATGTGACAATTAATTTGTAGGCCCTTTTCCTTGGAGAGAGATATGGGAGACCTTACCGGGATTTATTTTCAAAACTTACAGGAAGTTTTGTCTTTGGTATAAGGAGGCAAGGAGAAGTTGGAAAAGGGTGCTCCTTTTGGTTCATTTGTCCTTCCTGGCCCTCATTCATTATTTAAAAGAACAGGACTGCAGAGTTGAAAAACAATGTTTCTTGTAGCTGACATTTTTGGTTTTCCTAACGAATGCTGAGCAAACTTAAGACAATGGACTATAAGTGCAAGCTCCATTTATTTTCTCACTGCCAACTAAATTTAACAGTATCTTCCTCTTCTTTGTTCCTTTGAACAACAGAGGTCAATTATTTTCAAATAACTGCAGGCTCAATGCATCAGTTTTATCTATAGTCCAGTACTTTGAAAGCAGAAGGAACTTTATTGTAGTCGTATTGATTTAGTTCCCTATGTCTAGTGAAGTGTTCATAAAACACCCTAGCTAAGAAATAAATGCAAGACAATTAAACCAAATACTAAAATTTTATATGCCTCTTTGTATCTGGGGTAAAAGTACTGTCCTACAGACTAAGAAACCAGTCTCTTGTAGATCTTGAATTACATCAAAAGGAACCCTTGCTAGCAAGAGCGAGTGAAGTGTTCTCACTAAATTGCTTCCTTCTCAAGTTCCACTTGCGCAGAAGTGTGGGAGGTATTGGGCATACCTGACACAGTTGCAGCTGCACTGGGTAAGCCGAAGCTGCTGCGAGTAGGCTGAATCACTCACTGTCCTCCTGAGCACGGCAGCCCTGTTGCCTCCCATTAGCCACCTGCACTGTGGCTGCAGTATGGCTGTGGGTGCAACAGCTGATGGGGAAGGCTGTTGAGTGCTATTCCTTTGCAAAAGGGCCAGCAGTTGCAGCTAGGGGAAATATTCAGCCTGCTGGCTGTTAGATTAAGGAGTTGTTAAATGCCCATCTGGGAGGAACAGGAATGCACTAAGAGCTGCAGAGCTTGGCTGTCTTGAAACCAACAGGAATAAAAAACATGAGGGAAGGAGGAAGAGGAAAAAAGCAAATAGGCTAAAATAATCATAGGGTCACATTATATATTAACGTGAAATGTTTGTGCCAAAAAAGCAAGTCTCTTAGGGCAATGGAGTGATGATTTTGAAGAGAACACGAGGTTTTGGCCCTGCATCAGCCCAGTTTTACCTCTAATTTGAGAATAAATCATTCACAGTAGAGAGGCAATAGTTTGTTCTGTTATATTACCTTATTCAAGAGCTAAGTGAGATTGCAATTAAAATCCCAAATGACAGCCCTGAACAAAAAAGGAAAACATCCGAAGTGCCACCTTCTACAACTGAATTTCTTATGTGTGATTAGGCCTCTGACAACATACTTTATCTTGTGACATTTAATAAAAGACACCATGTACTCTTACTACCTTGGTGACTGTTATGTGTGCGCAATAAAACCGGCTGTTGGGAGATCGCTCTTACCTTGACCACTTAGGCTTCAATTCTGCTTTTAACTTTTTGTGATTCTTGTGTTTACTTTGGATTTCTATTTTTAGCCAAGGCTTTTTTGTCTTGTGTTAACATAATTTTCCAGGCAAGCGCTTTAAAACTTTTAAACAAAAACATCCCATCATGTGTAGTTGCAGGGCCAGCCATACCTTTCTGGATTCCCCAAGGGTCTTCAAGCGCTGCGTGTCCTTGCTGTTGCCTGGGTGGCGTGCCAGGAGATGGACTTCCGTGGAGGCACTCCTGAGAGCAAGCAGCTCACTAGGGATCGCACCCGTCCTCCTTCCCTCTGGGAGACTCTGAGCAATACTGACTTTTCAACTTGTAAGAGCTGTTTGTTTATATCAGTGGGATGAGTGCGTAGTAAAGGCAAAGAAAGGCTTTTGACATTGATAGAAGGTCTGCATGCAAACTATTTATGGCTGAATCTTAGTCTTTACGCCAACTTGGTTTTGATGCTATGTAATTCCTTTGAGTTCCTTCCTCTCACTTTTCTTCTTCTTTTTTTTTTTTTTTTTAATTCTAATACAGGTATGGTTCTTTGTCACCACTGCCTGGGTAAATCATCCTGGTGTCTCAGCAAGGGGCAGACAGCAACATGAAGGTAACTGGACCCAGAGCTAATGTTCTTCCTTCTTGGATGTGTTTCCCAATAATCCCTGCACTGAATTAATGCAATATATGCATATGTTGAATAGCATACTAACTATTTCATCTTTTAATTAGTCACACACATCTTGGCACTTCCTGTGTTGTGACCAATGCCTTTGCACCATTGTTGGTGCATGAAAGAAGGGGGGGGGGGGAACTGCACGAAATTAAAAGTTTGTGTATTCTCTTGTCTGTCTTCCTTTCCCTGACTTTCCTTGACATCGCACAGTAATGAAACAGGAGGCAACTTCTCAACTGCAGTCCTGCAATCTATATTGTGACGGCCATTATTACTACGTTACTCTCAAGAATAGCAGGAGATGTCTTTCTGTAATTTGATAAAATGTACCCAGCATGCAGAGTGTGAAAAATTCAATAGCTGAATCACTCTGCACAGATAAACAAATGATGTTGCATTGAATATCTATTTAAAAAACAATTTTATGTACCAAAGCATCCTGGCATTTATTAGTGGAAGGGGAATTTACTAATATAGTTATTTTATTAAAAGTAAATGCTTTAGAAACCAAAACAATCAGTATATACCGTAAAGCATTCAGTTTAGTGCAACTCAGTAGAAGCTGAGTACTCAGAAGAAGTAGATTTTGCTAAGGAATTCACCCTCTTAAAATTTCATTTACTCATTTATGTTTTAATTTTCTTCTATCTCTTTTTGTATGCCTATTTAGAAAAGTATGTAGAAATCTCTTCTCAGATTTATTCAGCCTTTTCTGCAGAGTAGCATGTCAGATGTGTGACTTGAATTGATTGACAGCTATAGCTGGGCACATAAATGGGAAAAAAGCCCTGTGTATAGAAGCATTATAATCCCTTTATTATCATTCTTAACACCTGCAAAAAGTATATGGCATTACATTAATTCAGGAACATTGTGGTTTCAAGATGAGCTGCTCCTCTACCTTCTTCATCAGAATTAGGGGTGATACAATTAGTGTAGGAACAAATTTCAATATCCTGCCAGTGCTTTATCAATGAAATATGAATTTACAAATGTCAGATATACAGACTGATTTTAATGTGTCAAAACAAAGCAGTAAAAGCACTAACCAACGTTTAGCTAACCATAAAATTGATATAGCAATCTTATAAAAGATCAGCAGACAAAAAAACAAGGCAAGACTTTATAGAAGATTGACACTAACAAAAATTCAAAGAGAGTGAATATTTATTCATCTCTGGCTGTATCATGCTATTTCTATGCTACATTATATAGTATAAATCATTTGATAAACTGATGTCACACAAGAAAAGGGTATCAAATCAATCAAACCTGTTTAAGAAATGATTCTATACTGGTTCATAAATACAGACATTATTTGGCCTAACACATAGAACTTTTTATTTGTAATATAGTGATTAGTTTATGTCATTGGCATGTGGCTTACAAAATAAGCTTTATTTTTATTTTATTTTATTTTTAACTGAACTCAAACCCTAGCATTGTTCCTGTTACACTTGTCTGGGTCACTGTAATTTTAGGGAGAATTTCCAGCACATTTAAGGAACCCACTGCTAGAGTCATCCAACCTACTAAGGTGGGTTCTGGAATATATTAACCTAATGACAGTCCAAGTTTTCAACCCATTATGCAATTTCTAGGTAAGATTTTAGGCTTTCAGATGCTGAGAATTATTTTACATAAATATTAAAAAGTAGGTATAACCAAAAAAAAAAAAATCAAAGCCCATGGTTAGAAATGAACTAAGAGCTTAGCCTAAACTATTTGAGGACATACTCAATTTCATAGTCCTAATCTTAGCAAAAGGATTAATCTGATTGTCCACACCAAAGACACAATATTCAGCATATATATAACCCATTCATAAAAGATTGAGCATGTTACCTACCTTACAAACCATTCAATAATTTATTTTTCTTGATGCGTAAGTATTTCCATTTGCATATAAAAGTCATGTTATAGTAAAGCATTTGAGTAGGCGGGCAATCTAAACTCAACATGACTGTTCATGTGCTCAAATATTTTGTTAGATTACAATTTCAATAACCCTGATCTGAAAAATAATTGTTTTTCAGATGTTTGCCTCAGCTCAGTGCTCGAGACCATGTGCTTGTCCTATCAAAAATATACACGCTGCAGAAGATAGAATTAAGATGTCTTGAAGAACTTGAAATCAGAATTGCTGCTGAAAACTGGATTGTGTGAGTATGTCAGAATTTAATGTGACACTAACAGGTTATTTCATTTCATAATAAACACATTTGTAGAAATGCTGACAGGATCCTACAACTCAGATCCACACTCTCACTCCTTTTTCTGCCTTCCTTGAAAATTTCAGCTCCAAGAATGTGTTGATGATACTAAGGCAACTTGCAGGACTGTGGCTCAAGCGAGTGTTACTGGTGTCAATAGCAGACAGCTGTGACAGCTGCTGATGGTAAGGTTCTCTTTGAAAACATAGCAAATATCCAGGCACTTTATTTAGAGTTATTGCATGTTTGGTCATCTCTTCCTCTTGTAAGATACTCTTGTGTCACTGGGATATTAGTGAATGCAAAAGGAAAAAAATATTCAAACTTGGCTCTTATCATTTTGAATAGTCTAAATAATACGAACTGGGCTTCCTGCTGCAGTTGTGAGATGACTTTAATGAGAGCTATTTAGCTATTTCTGATGACTTTCCTATATAGCACTAGGAGAATTTTCACATACTAGCAATTCTAACTCTGATCCTCCTTGATTTTTACTGGTCTTTGATACTTAGGATTGTTATATTCTTTTGAAATACTTGAAGCTTGATACAGATGCTTTGGGCACTTTTCTGAAATGTTTTCATTTGTGTCTGCCTCAGCAGTGCCAGTTTCTCACCATAGCATCAGAGCTAAATGTCTTTTTTTCTTTATCTTTGTTTGTAGAAATTGCAGAACACCTTGTGTTCTGCACTACTGCCTATGTTCTTCAATAGCTATAGATTTACTTAACTCTTTCTAATGTCAGTATAATGTTGTATGCCTACTGTCTCTGGCAGGTCTTTCTCATATCTTTTCTGTAAGCTTGTTTGAATCAAGATGATGAAGATTAAATGACTCTGAAGGGAATTATTTCACAATAAATGCCCATAAAACACATTTTTATTTACCTGTGCAATAAAAACCTTTTCCCTTGTAGCTATCACACAGGCTGTTTTATTTTTCCCAGTATATTGCTTTAGATTTAGGCCTCTTTAATGTTTTGAACTACTGGTGTTCTAATAGACTGCAGTATTCTGAACCATGATAAATGTAACTTTTATGTTGTTACATTTCATTGTTATAGAATGGTCAGGTACTATTTATTGCCATACAGCTAATATTTATCATCGAGTTTAACAGTAATTTACATCACTGTAGTACTTACAGCTCCGTATGTGATCATGACCTATTATTGTAGGTGGATGGTTCAGTCCCAAGGGAATTTTGTTGAACCCTAAATATCTGGTAGCTCATGGTTACTCTGCCTCCTGATCACATGAGGCACAAGAAGGTCTCTCAAGAATAACTTTCTGATTACTCCCTAATAATTACTTTGTTCCCACACAGAGCACCTTTCTCTGCTCCCTTCAGGTGGTGAGAAAAACCTAGTCAAAACACTGTAGGGAAGAAATCAGAACTGGAGCCCCGACTACTGCTGCTTTTCCATACTCAGGCCTCAAAAGTAAATAGACCTCTGAGGGCTTTATCCTGAAATGGGTTCACCTCTGCAATACTGGCTGAGATTGTCAGTGTGGGTACTCTAGCTGCTGAAGGATTTAACTCGGTGAAACACTGACTTTGCCAGTGTGTTTAGGAGCGTTGCATCTACGTGCTGCCAGTTCTTCAGATGTGCCATTGTGCTCGCAGGGTTTCTGCAATCACATTGCAAACCAGATCAAAATGATCTGGATTAAAAATGATCTCAGTGATAGACTCTTACTTCTGCTATTGCAGAATGACTTGAAAAAATATTTTTCAGGATGATATAACTAAGTGATCTCAAACCAATTCTATTGGAATGGATGAATTCTAGCCACAGTAGCAACATATCCTTTTCAAAACAAATATTCAAAGCTCATTTCTTTTAATTTGCCTGAAAGGTTACATTGATTTTCTGTTAAACAGCATTTTGATAAGACCACTTAGTGGAAGAACGCTTTGTAGTTCTGGACCTTTATGTTTTGAATGACCTTAGTATTGCTGTGTTGTGTGAAGGAGTCTGCTGACACTCACTTTTCTGGTGAGTGCTACCTATCACCTCTGGTCATGGTTTTAGGACGTTCAGATGTTGTGCCTCCTGTTACAGAATTTTTTGACAGAGTTCATAATGTCAAATTTGTTAATGCTTTCAGAGTGAGGATGTTTATTCAGCTTAGCTTTTAGCTACTTTGAATGTTTTTCTCTCTGTGTCAGGATAGTTCAGGAAGAGGTGAGAGGCGGGTTTACTGAATTTCTCTAAAAAAGAGGAGAACAGGAGGAGTGATGTCAAGGCTGTGGTTTGGTATTGATGATGCAGTTAAGAATTATTGCTATATTTTCTAGAAAATATAGCAAACAGAACTTTGTAGTAGCCAAAGGTGTTTTAGTTCCCTAGACATCTGTTTCAAAAAAACAGATACAAAGAGTCCATCAAGATTTCAAAATGTATGGATAATCAGTCCTTTTAGAAGAAGAAAATTTCTTGAGGAGTATTTGCTTTAACATTACAGAAATGTTTTCTGTTTAACATAACAGGAAAGAAAAAAAAAAGAGGAGAATTTAAAAGTGGAAGATATGAACAGTGTGGAAAGTACAAACAATGACATTAACTCTTTTAAGGAAAGAGGTTGTGACAGCTGTAGAATAAGGATTAAAGATTTAAAAATATTGATCTGATGAGCAGGGTAGAGTTGTAGAATAAGGATTTAAGATTTAAAAGTAAGGGTCTGATGAGCAGGGTCTCTTGAAAAGTAAAACCAAAGCATAAAGTTGTCAGGAGAGCAATCTGTTACAGAAGATTATTTTGAATATCCAGTAGCAATTCTCAGATCACCTCTTTAAAAATACATGGGAAACATAACAAAACACTCGTGAGTGCATCAGGACTTCTTTATTCAACTGAAAATCAAAAAAGAACAACAGCAAGGGAAACAAGCATGCATACAGATGAGTTTAAGGAATGGCACATGCATATGAGAATAAAAGCAGGAAGGTAAGACATAATGACTTTCAGTTATGGAGCAACGGAAAAAGCAGTGAAAAACTGCTGCAAAAAGGGAAAAGGAAGTCAGAGGGAATTTAAGAACAAGTACCTAAAAGTGAAGAAAACCAGATTTTGGCTGATCTAAACACAAAGAACCGCCTTCTTTTATTAATTAATTAATTTATTTATTTACAAAAATGGCTAATATTAAGCAGATCTTTAAATAAAATAATATTAAAGAAAGAGATAGCACAGGTTAGAGTAAGGGAAATTAGGCTCAAGAATACATAGAAAAGGCAGAGGTGTTCCACTAGTGGCCTATGGTGAAAATCCCTTTGGAGTACTGGAACTGGAAAGATGTAGCTCTTCAGAAAAGTAGATCCACCAGCACAGCTCCAATAACCGAAAAGAGTCTGATACAAATTAGAAATAAACAGTTTTTAGGTGTCTAGTGAGTCATTAAAAATCCACAGATGTGTTGTTCTGAATGGATTCCTTTAAATCAGTCTATTTTCCTTCTTTGAAAGGATAGCTGGCTTAATGAACAAAAAGGAACACTAGTTTTGAAATAAATTACATAAAGTTTTGATAAGGGCAATGATAATTGGCAATGATAAGGGAAAAAGAAATGTGATCTAGAGATAACATAAAGCAGGTGAACAGTCAGTTGAAAATGCTCTTATGGAATGAAAGAGCCTTAGCTGAATTGGGGGTGGGGGATTTCAAGTGGGGACCTAAGCCTGCTTCTAATTTCACTAGCAAATCTGATGACAGAATAAGCAATATATTTTTATAAAACTTTAGCAGGTGATGCAATGGGGGAATGTTGCAATATTTTGGAGGTAAATGTCAAAAATATGAAGGATTGTGACACAGAGATGGCTGGTCAAGCTTAAATTCAGTAGACATTATTCTCAAGAGCAGGCAATCAAATGCACAAATACTAAATGGGGAAGGAGTGGTCTGAATAGAAATAATATAAAAGAATCCAAGGGCAAAACTAAATATGTGTCAAAAGCATGATGGTGCTGAAGAAGCAGCAAATCTTATTTTGGAGATGTAGCAAGAGAAATGTTATTCAAGATACAAGAGACAGTTCTGTTATCTGGAGTATTGTGTTGAGAAGGTTTCAGACAAACTGGAGACAGTCTAGATGAGCATAACAAGATAACAACCTTTGACTATTTCATGTTCCATCTAAGTATCTCTTGTGTTTTTCTAAGTAAAAATAAGCTGACCTTTCTGTGTGAACAGTGTTCATTCTTATATGACTGGTGAATAGTAGTGGTAGTTTTTGATAATATAAACTAATGTATCCTAACCTACCTGACACTTAAAATTAGTGGTCAGCCCTTGTCACATGAAGTTATCACAAGTGAACGCAGACCAGTTGAGTTTTAACGTATTACAAGCATTGCCACTTCTGTTTAAAATGAATGACTTCAATGGAAACATTTACATTTGAAAAAGACACACCTCTCCCATTCTCCTACAATAAAACATGGTTTCAAGCTAGATATCATATAATTACATGTAAATAAATGTGGGGCATTCAATGAGAGTATTTACAGAACATCTCTTTTCTGTGGCCTATGTACAGTCTTTTATAAGGTCAGGCTGTCTAACTTAAACCAAGTATTAGACTGTGCTCTTGTATTCTTATCATATTAGTTTTATACAGTTCTTCACATAATTTTTACAGGAATTTACTGAGGGTAGTAAAGTTATTTTTATTGTTAGCCATTATTGATTTTAGTGTTCTGCATCCTCCACCTCCTCAGCCTATGGCCTGTCTGTTCAGTTCTAATCTTCCATCCCACTCTTTACTAATAAGTTTAGTTCAAATGAACTTCGTAGCCCTGCTCCAGTCGTGTAACTGAAGCTGGGAAATTATCCCAGAGAATTATGTCTGTATAGCAAGATCTTTGCTAGGTGTTTTTGAAAATATGAAGAATTACAGAGTCTCTATTTCAGTTATCATTGTTTCATCTTCTAAATAAACTGGTTTATTACAAAGCTGCGTTCAAGAAAGCCAAGAAAATCCAGTTAAATGGAATGGTTTTCACATATACTTGTTTCACTTATGTTTTTCAGGCCGTTATCCTTCCTTGCTTAGCGTATCTGATGGCTTTTTCTCTAGGCCTTTAGTCATATGTTTGGTTGTCTAAGCTGCAGATCTAGCCTTATTTTACATTTTTTCTGTTCACCCTGCCCTGATCAAGCCTGTTCGGTTCAGTTCCTGGAGCAAATTTGTGTTTCCTTTTTTATGTGTTCAGAGCCTGGCAGTTAACTCTTCTTCCTCATTACTGGTCTGAAAACCACATCGATAGAGCTTTCAGGGCCAGTTATCCTGAAAGCACTCTTAAGTCTCTCTCACCTTCCAAACAATCTCTGGATCTCTGTGTACACTCCTGGGAGTCTCTACCTTGTGCAGCCCCCTGGGCAATGACAAAGTTATGTACGCTGTGCTCTTGAAGCAAATGACATTTGTGTGCTCCTTTGCATCAAGGCAGAAAAACTCTCTACACTTCCATGTCACAGTTAAAGCACAAACTCATCTTTGTCATTAATTTTTCTATCATACCTTTCTCACTTCTGCTGTAACTGGACTTAATCTGTGACAGTTGCCTTCTGCCCTCTTAAACTTCACGGAATAGTAGTGTTCACCTGCCAGCGAAAGATTTGACATAGGTTTATACAGAATTGTTCAAAACCTCTCCAAAAGGATGGAGGTAACTTATGCTAGAATACCCTCCAGAACGGGTATCTGTTCTCATAACTGTTAGAGGTAAGTAGCGGTCAAATTTCTAGAATGACAAGTTAACATGGAGTAAATCATGCCTCATGGTAATTTTATCGCTTTTGTAGATCTGAGACCTACCCTGCATTTCCCCTGGTCAATCTTTGTGCCTTTTGCACTTCTTTTCAGAAAGACATAAGATCTACAAGTAATAAGGTATACTGACTTGTCTGTAGAAGCCAAATGTTATGTTGTACATGTTAGAATTTGAAAAAACGATTTTTTTTAATTCATAGACTTTAATGCTGTCTCTAATGCTTGTCCGTATATACCTCATGGCTTTTCTGACCACAGCTAAGCAAGGCAGCTCACTGTGAATGCTGAGTATTCAGAAACATTTTGCAGTGACTCTTCAGTGCTAAACAAAGCTCCTCAAAGAGAACTCTGAAAGTGTAATGTGCAAACTAAATTCATCCGACTAATAGCCAATCTGAGAAAACTGGATATTCCACAAAATGGAGGAAAACCCAAAATCTTCCTGAGGAGAGTTTAAAAAAAAACAAAAACTTCCATTGAGCACTTTCATAAACTGCCTAGAGATGGGAATGCTAGAAGGCCAGCTGCGGTGACTTAAAGAAACGTGGCTGTCTCCCCTCTATCGATGATGCTAGCACACATGATAAATGTGCTCTCATGCACAGGCATGTACAACTCCCCCAGCAACCTAGTTACTACAGGCACATACCCACCTTTTTAGTAAAACCTGTGCACTGTGGCTAGTGGCAAATACAGAACCATGAAAGACAGCCTCTGCAAGTAATAAAGTATGAAAACCCGGTCCTTTTAATCAAAGTTATGTAATAGCAACTTTTGTAGTTTAGATGCATAATTTATGAGTAAATACTGAAAGTGCCGCTGCTAAACTTATACAACAACAAACTTCAACAACAACAGCATGATCTCACTGTCAAATACCATTTCTTCATCTCTGGATCCTGCATTTTTACTTCAGTTTCTAAAAAAACTCCATTGGCATTTTGGATAATTACATTTCAAGCTGTCTTCTTTATTATTTACTTTTTTGTGGGTAATTACTGGTTCTCTGAAAAGTAACTGACTTGTTCTTTTGATCTTTTAACTTGTGGCATATAAATCAATGTTAATGTTTTGCTGCTTGTTATCACATAAATAATATGAATGACAAAAAGAGGATGAAGTGATTGAAGGGAAATGAAATGATAGAGCAGTAAGGTTTTATCTGTTTTAGAGCCATGTATAGCCATCTTTCATGGTCCCTTTTTTGGGCTTTCATTACTATGTTCAGTCTTGTAAAGAATCTGTGTTTGTGTCACAGCTATGGGAAATGGTAACACAGAAAGGCATTTGGAGACCACGGACATACCACAGAAGACCATATGTAATAATTTATCCTGGTTAAATGCAAGTCAGTGATTATGAAGCTTTTCTCTTCTGAATAATCTTTATGAGTGTACTCCAGTATATTTATATAAGGATTATATTAATTATTTGATCACATAGTAAAGACACAAGCAAAATTCAAGTTCTGTGGCTGGTTATTTTAGTTGCATGACATGTTCTTCTGTTTTTTGACTGGGAGGTGTGCAAAGAACCTTCCACAAAGATATGGTAGCACGCAAATTTAGCATTTCATGTAAACACCTTCCACAGAGCCTTTGCAGTGACCATCTACTTTTGGTAGATGGCCTTTGGCAAAACTTGATTATTTCAATGTTCACTGACTGTGAGCTGAAAGGACACAAATCAGACACAGAATTTTTTTTTAAATGAACACTTGTCAAGGTACCAGCAGTTATAGGTAAAGTACTTTGTGATGAACCAGGAGTATGGAAAACGTAAGTAGGTTTTTCTGAGCTGGCATTCTGATTAGGTGGTGGTTCAGTAATAGGCTCATCAAAAATCTTTATTCTTAACATTTTAAGTAGGGTGGGACATGTTCTTATTTTATGTTGTTAGTTAATTTTAAAGCCAGAAACTTAAGCATTTTAAAATACATATTTACGAATGGTAATATATTCTGTGCAATATTAACTATTCTGTTTTATTCTTTGGAGTACTATTTGTGCTAATTATCATTTAGTCTGATTTCCAAGAAAATCAGTCTGGATATTATTTCTTTGGTTTTCTTTAAATTGTTTAAAAATAGAAAGCTGGAAAAAAGATCTGCACTCTGGAAAGCCACCCACTGTAGCCTTAAAGCAGAAAAATATCTGTAATCAGCATAACATGCATGATAAAGAACCTCAGACTGATGGTTCATATTTCTACTGATGTATTTTGTATACCTCTTACCTCAAAAATATTTAATATATTCATAAAGGTGGAAATCCAAACAGTAAACATCTTTTACAACTGCTAAAGAGTTTCTTTAGACCATTCTGACATTGATATTATGACTTTTACTGTGGTCAGGCTTTGAGAGAAAGTGAACACCTTGCATCTTAAACTGATGAGTACTTGCAGTCATGTTAAAAGCAAATACTCAATGTGCTGTCTTTTTAAGGCGTATTGGATGTATGGTACATGCTCCTTGCATGATCTATCCACCGTGTAAGCTGTCCAGATTTATCTCATTTTGATGCATCCAGGCAGACTGTAGATGAGGCTCCAACAAAAGAAAATGGGACATTGCAAAATGAAGACCAGTGGCAAGTAGCTTTTCTCTTTGTCTCGTTTGTATGTCATGGTCCTTAAAAAACAAACAAACAGACAAACAAAAAAACCCCCACTCATTTGTTGCTGGTAGGTCATATTTAATTGTTCCAGGTTCTCTCATTGACTTTTTCCGAATCAAATATTAAAAGGAACAAGGAATGTGAGAAAAAATGAAGGACTGAGTTGACAGCTATAGTCTGGGCCAAATTATCTAGTTGTATAACTTTACTGAAACCAGTGGAATACGTTAGCAGACAACTGATAGTATGTCCTCTTGCCTCTGTCAGAGCTCTGTTGAAATTTCCTTATATCAGTATGACAACAAAGTTGGAAAGCTCTTGCAAGCTCTTGAAGAATGCAGATGACATATTGAGTCAGAAAAAAAAGATATTATTTGTCAGCAACTGCACATGCCAAGATGGGAGCGATGTGATAAAGTACAAATGTAAAACACAAAAAATTACAGCCTCATGTTGGTAAGGAGATGCTGACTTAAAAAATAGGTTTTAATAAAAAAGATGGACAAAAAGGTCTAAAGCTGAACCAAATTGAACAGCAGAATCACCAAGGGTTACTGTCAGAGAAAAAGCATTCTTACAAGGATGTGCCAGCATAAGAACTCATCCAAGCTGAGTATTAGGGACCTGCGTTCAGTTTGGGCTGTTCTTGAGATATGTCTCTGAATCATACCTTCACAGTAAGACCTACTCGCAACAAAATCTTGAAAGGGATTTTGACTGGATTGAGATAAAATTAACAGCATTTAGAAATTCAAGAAATAATTGTACTTTGACATCAGGGTTTCCATTTTTATTGGATTATAATAATTTCTTAATGATTTTCTCTCTTTCCAGCCTTGGTGTCCATGTTCTCATACGACTAAAAGCCCAGCACATAGGAATTAGGATAAAGCAGGTCTGTGGGATCTGAAACCACATCAGAATCAGTAAGGAGTTCCCCTCTAATAAAAATTCTTTCTTGCTCAGTTCCAGGTTATTGCAGGGCCAGATACTACCAAGGTGGGGGAAAGGGGCTAGTGTAAGGGATTAGAGAAAGCTTTTATCTAGAAGCAGCCTGTGGTAGCTGATGGGCATGGACATTTTAGCCCCAGATGGCAAACCCAGCAAAATTCTAAACAGTAATAAGCAAGTTATTTAAAAGGAAATGGCCATTAATAAAAGCAAGAATAAAAGCAGTAGCAATAAACAAGCAATGCTTTAAGCCTGCTGTAAGTTGTCATACAGTTCCTGTCACATTTGGAAAAATAAAATATTTGATTAGCAGTTACTGAAATGGCTAGGTCAGGCTGTAATAGCTCTATGGATGCGTTATCCTGGGTGATTTTATAAAATTCACTGAATTCCATACACCACAACTTTATGGGGGAAAGGTCCTTTTCCTCCTCTTTATATTAATCATATTAGAGCTCCAACTGTCCTGTTTGAAGGTGCAGTGAAGTAATTACTGACCACTGAGTTTTTTCAAATTCTAGATGACCAATTTCTGCAAAGCATTAAAAAACAGGGCTTTACTGACTTGTCTCATATTTCTGAAGAACACCACAGGATTTTTTTGTGTTTGTTACTAGCTATCCCATCAGAGAAGGGCACCCTCTTGCCTTTATGCAGAGTAAAAGAGGTCTATAGTTCTAGTAAAAAAAAAAGTTTTGATTTTCCTCTTCATAAATATTACTCAGATTGCTGCCTTCACTGTGAGCAGACTCACAAACTGTTTCTTAATAGTTGAGGTAATGTCTGTAAACCGTTAAGAAAACACTTGGCTACACTTCAACAACAGTAGCAAATAAGCAAAAGAGAAGTGTATTTTGTATGAAGTGCATTTTGCAAAATACTTTCTAAAATATCACTAAAGGTCGTTTGCATAACTTATTCCATCAGATTTACCACACCATGCATCATCATGAAGTTAATGCTGAATTAATTTAAACATTTTAAAGTATTAAAGAAGCTCTTAAGATATTTGCTTGCTATTTTTTTCACAGTTAATGTTTTTGTTAAAAAAGCATGAATAAAAAAAACTATATCTATAGTCTCCACAGAAACCAAGTGAAAAAGTATTTTACAGAATTACAGACATGAAATTTCTTTTTGTAGTAGCAAAATGCAATCAGAAATTAAGCTTAGATTCAGCCAGATAGAGCTGAGTCTTTTTTTTTTTTTTTTTTTTTGGTAATAGTTCAAGAAGTGCTGTGGAAAAAGAGCCCTGTTTTTGTGCATCTTATTATTGGGAGATATTGTATTTTATCTTTGTTTGGTCCTTTGGCTTTTTCATTTACTTACACTTATTTTATTTTGTCATTTTATTATGAATAGATTTTGCAGACTGAGCATACTAGAACTTCTGTAAATAAAAAAGTATGATTTTGCATAACATTTTGAAAAACTGAATTATTCAAGTATGTTTATTGTCTCCTGTCATACTTGCCTGGCTTTTTTGTCTGACTCTTTCAGTCCTTTTTTCTGAGTCTGAACTTAAAGGCTATATCTGATTAAGCAGTACCAGAAAAGGATCCTGGGCACTTGATCGCCTCTCCCTGGAGTTGTTAAGACTGGCCCTGGCTGAGCCCTGGCCCCTGCCAGCTCCCACTCTCTCTAGCAATACCCAAGCATGGTTTGGGAGTCACATGGGCCGGGAACTGTTCCCCGAGACAGCTTGGGGGTGACACTGTGTTATGGAGGGTAAGAGATTTTAATAATACAGATAGAGGCTCTTCCATGCCTGTAGGTCTTAGTGCCCCAAAGCAGTCCTGGGCAGGTAAATTTTAACTAATGATACTTTGCCACTGGCTAGGTATTAAGCCAGATGTGTCCATCTCTGGCTTAAGTGTCCCCATTTCTCTCTTGTGATTGCTGGCTACTTGCTCCCTGCTGGGTATTGCTGTCTGCAGGGTCTTTCCAGGAAGGGGGCGAGGGACTGATAGGTTGGGAGCATCCCTTTCCCATCTTTCCCCCTTTTCTGTCCACCTTGTTTTTCAGCCATATTAATCTTAAAGCTGACAGACCATGGGGTCCTGAAAAGAGCTGCATGCGAGAAGACAAAGGGCAGAGCTGGTAAGCTTGTTCTAAGCTAGGACTGCTACCAAATGTCGACCATTAATCTGAGACTTGAGACCAAGAAAGTAGCCTTGGAACAAGTCCAACCTTCTTCAGCTTTTACTGAATTTGTCATACAGGTACTTGACTGAGTTTAGAGATTGAGAATGCAGAGCCAGGTTTTCAAATGTCCACTAAGACTTAGGTGTTGGTCTTGAGAGAGCTACTGTTCCTGTTTACAGGAACAGTAAATATGTGTTAAATATTCATGGTTTTGGTCTCAGCTAATGGCAACTGCAGAAAGTCACCGAAGGTTGAAAGCAGATGGTATTGCAAGTTTGGCAAAAAACAGAGGCACAGAAAGTGAATGAATAATTTTAAAAAAGAGTTATGACTCAACACTTGCTATTCTTGTCAACGATGAATGAAATGGCGCCCTTGAATTTAAGAGTTGTGTTTATATTATTTTAAAACATCAGCTCCTCTAGCAGCATATTTTTCCCCTTTTCATAAAACAATGATCCTGCAGCGCCCAAAACATTATCTAGTGTAACTGGTATTCTGTTCTTTATTTCTTTTAAGCTCTAAATATATTTTTAAAGGAAACAAGAAGATTGTGCCAAAGTTATTTCTTGAAAGAGAATAATGTGAAGATTAAACTACCTTGTTCCATGTTGTCTCATGTCTGAGAGAAGATACTTTTTACAACAGTGCTCACATCATACCATATAGAAATGTATTTCAGTTGCTTATGTTAATGATCCTTGCAGTATTAGAACTATATTAAAAAAAAGTGCTCAGAAGTCTACACAACTTTTATTGCTTCTGTGACAAGTTTTGAGTACCTAATTCTTCAAAGAGAAAATTAAAAGTACTTTTTAATACAGTGCTGAGGTTCACAGCTATAAAAATGTTTTCTTTGTCTCATGTATGTGACTACAAAATAATATCTAGTCATGTTTTTTAAATGTGTTTGAATTTTTTCAGGTTTACTGAAAAGGCCTTGAATAGTTCAAATCTACTTGAAGGAGAAAGCTTTTCTTTTTTGTTTCCTAACCTAATGCTCAGAAAGCCTATTAAAGCAAACTTTAAATGATGCCTGAGATTACCTACAGGATTATTACAGATAAGAATCAAATATCAAGAGGGAGGCTTTTAAGGACTAATTCCATTGAGAGCTCTACACTGGCATTAAATTCTTTATTGATGTTTTGGGGATGTTGGGATTCTGTTAAGTCTGAACAGCTAACACTGTGTTACAGTAGGCTAAGAAGGATATTGATCTGGTTTTGAATTTCCAGAAACTGGCTACTATATGAGACAGCTTTTGAGACTACCAGTGGATGGATTTTTTTTCTGCTTCTCCAACATCAAGCAGTGTGACAGGGTGTGATGATGTTTTGACATCTCAGGGTTTATTGTATTTTTGTCTCTGCTGGTGCTGATTTTGGTGGGGCCCTAGAAAGGCAGCAAAGACTGATGAAAGGCAAGGTTTAAGTAAGAAGGGTATAACCTCTCTTCTCCCAGCTGACTGAAGCTACAAAGGCCTTGGATGATTTGAATTGTAGTTTGAATTGATTTATTCTGGTTTAGAGTTTTGGGATTTGGGGGGGGAAATAAGCAAGACCTGAGGGGAAAAAAGTGTGCAGTGACCTGTATCTGAAATTTATATTTTTTCTTCCCTGGTCATTGACTTTGCACAGTGGCTTTAGAAAGAGATGGGACATTGTGCATACAGAATGTTTTGATCATGCTCTCAGTATTAATAAAGTGTGAATGTATATAAAACCATAACTACTAATCTTGATATAAAACTCTTGGATAAAATTTATAAAATAAATGAAACTTTGCACCTTTATCTAAGACTATTCTCTTTTTGCAAATCCTTGTAGGGATCAATACAACCTAGGAATTGATATAACCCCTCCTAACCCTAGAAGTTAGATTTAATATTGAGGTCTACTAGCTGGTATGATTTCTTGGTCTTCAGAGAATGCCAGAAAACACACTGAATCCAGCAAAGACAAGGTTCTTACCGTAACTCATTACTTATTATGCTAACCAATTCCTGTCCTGAAAAAACATATAATCAAACTTGTTAATAAGAAAGAAAAAAAAACAACTTCATTTCTTCTGGCAAAAGTCTTATAAAACTGAGAGCACATAGTAAACAGAACAGCAATACAGCCCATACTCCTAAACCATGTATTTCCCTCCTTCTAATTAAATGCAAAGTCACAAAACTGGCCAAAGCAAAGATCCATTTAGCCTAGGCACCCGTCTACAATAGTGGCCACAAGGAGATCCACAAGAGCAAGTCAGGTTAAACATCCATGACATGCTCCAAACCTCCAACTGTTTTCATCTCAGGGGACTTCCTCAGCTAGGTGTACATTCTGTCTACTTAACCAGGAGCGGGTCGCTTTTCCAAGAACTTATCCAATCTCTCCTTAACTGTAGCATCCATAATATTCTTTCATGATGTGTAATTACACGGCTGCTGTGAGAAGCATAGTTTCCTTTTGCTTGTTTTGAACCTGAATTCCTGTTGACTTTTCTTGATGCTCATAGTTCTTCTGTTGACTGATTGTCACCATGATCCTAGAGTTAAGCAACATATCCATAGACCTTTTTTTGTTTAGCTATAATTCAAAAAAGTCACATTTAAGCACTCCTCCATCTGCCTTTTTTTTTCTTTCAATGACAAGGTAAAAAAAAAATAGCACAATGAAACAACCTGGGAATTCAGCTTGTGCCTCACACAAGAAGAAGAATTCAAGTGCCAAGATTATCCAATTGGAAAAAAATACTGCACAGGAGGTAGCATGTCCTTTGACTTAAAATATTCTTCCACTGTAGTTATGGATTGAGAACATTAAAAAATCGCTTCATGATTTCAGAAGAACCATTTTAAATTTAAACATAAAAATATCAATTGTTGCTCTCTGATAGTGGAACCATGATTTTATCATACTACATACTTTTTAATCATGATACTTGTAGTCTTCTTATCTTCTGCTTTAAAAGGGTTTTTGAAGGTAATATTTCTTCAGTGTAACCAGCTGAAAATTATGTTCTGAGATCCTCATAAGCTTGGGTTGATAGAAAACTGAAGACGTCAGCAGTTTGTTTTATAGTCTTATAAACTCACAATGCTTTTTGCCATTCTAAATTGCTGGAGTAATCCAAAAGCCCTCTATCAGGTTTTTCCTACAAGTGAATTTGTAATGAGTGAAAAGTTGCACTCAGGGCACTCTTTGGAGACAATGCATGCTATGTGAAACATGCACATGCCGAGGTGCTATTTATTTTTTTGGTTTTACTTGGAGTTTATCTTTTAATCTTTTTCAGGTTTTGGGGGAGTGGGGAGAGGTGCTTAATCCAATTTTGGAACTGTAGTACTTCAGATACTTGGTCATTTTCAATATTACCAGAAGCATACACCTGTCTAGACTGTAATTTTGCCGCCTTTCTCCTTTTCCTGTTAAGTGCATAACTAATATGCCTTCTAAAGCTGGTTAAAATCAGAATTTCCACTCCATGGAAAATGTCATTATTTGACGGATTTGAGGGGGAGGCCTTTGGCAATTCTGGCAAGTGGCTAACATACCTAACTTTTAACATTAAGGACTCTATCAATCTCAATTTGAGCCAGTTTGGCTAGGTATCTCTGAGACCCCACAGTGTCTTCTGAAAATGGTAGTTTGAATAGTCTTTTTCCTTTATGGTTTGGACTCACCATTTGGAATGTGTTTTTCACGATGCACTAATGCACCAGTGATGATTATTTGCAGTGGGGACCACAATGCCTCAGAATTAAGTAATCCAGTCAGAAAAGGAGAATGTAGGGCCAGTCATAATAAGGTACCTCTGGGCCAGTATCCTGTCTCTGAAAGTGGCAAAAGTTGATGCTGATGTCAGAATACAGAAATATAGCAAGTGGACAATAATATACCCCTGGAAACCTTTCCACACTATGAACAATTTGTGACTTGTGGACTCCTGGTGCCAGAGGTGATTTCTCTGTAGTCTCTAGCAGTCCTTTACGGACTTCTCTTCCACAAATATTTCTAGTTTCCCCTTGAACTCATAAAATGAACTCTACAGCTTAACTTAAACGTGTGAAGCTATGGACATCTCATGGACTTCATGTTGGGACATTAGGCAGTCTTGTTATTAGCTCACTGACAAAAGCAAAAACACGGTTCTTCATTTTTCTTGATTGATACTCAAAAAATGTTGGTAAAATTGCTATTTTCCTGTGAGAGATTTTGAATGATTGGAAACTATATTTTACCATAAAAAGCATACACCAGAAATGCTTGGCCAGTTCTAGTTATAGGATTATTGAAAATACAGTCATTGTTTTCCTGCTCTCCTGTGGTGAGTTTTCTAATTAGATAGAAATTATACTGTTTGCACTAAAGATTTCTTATATCTTTCTCATTTTATTGGAAAAATCATCCATATTTCACATGAGGCATAGTATGAAGGGAATGTGAAGGGACCCTGAAAGTTCTTTGGAAAGAACATGGTCATTTTAATTTTTCCAACTTTTTTTCCTCTTTCTGTAAACTGTGTTACTTTTTATTTAATGTTACCATATTTTCTGATAACTATAGACATAGTGACACTGACAGTTTTTCTTATTACTTTAGACACTATATTATGCCTTTTTAACTGCATTTGGTGACATCTACTCTCATCAACTCCAGCATAAGTTTTACTATTAAAGGCAGTGAAACCATCAGTATGCCATTCACACTTCTGTTGACAATCTGGCTCTACATGCCTTGTTTTGCTTAACAGAGTAGATAATTTTTTATTTCCAACACTTATATACTTCTACATGAGAAGTGAATCTTAAATAAGTGCATATGTTTCAGACATGTCTAGGGAGAAACTTTTCTGACTCTTAAGTAGCCACAATTGTTGCACTGTCCGTAACTTCTGCACTACTACTACTTTTCAGGAAATGTGAATTGGCTTTTCCCAAGAGGTATCAAAGGCAATCAGAAAAAGTAGCCAAAAAACAGCTTGCAGTCTACATTCACACCATGCATACACAGTTGAGCAATGCAGAATGCCTTGATGGCTTTTTGTCTGCCCGTGGCAGCTCTTATGTGATTAGAGTGCTGCTGATGTGATGTAAGTTCAATGATTATCTGATATATGCCTGATGTTCCCCTAGGAGCACCCTACTGTGGATAATGATTTTCAGTATTACTTGTTTGTTTTCAGAAAGTTGCCAAAGAGCATCTCAAACTGCTATTTGTTTAACAGCATGATATACAGGCTGTAAGTACATCCATTGTAGCACACACCATTAATAATAAATAGAAATGCTCAAGGAAAATCTGTCTTTTATGGATCTTAGGTTAGAAACTGCATACTCCATTTGTAGTTCTGCAGGAATGCATGAGTTTAGGAATAAAATAAGGGTGGCTCAGTCAGGCCTTTCATTTGCAGTGCAGAAGGGATGCACCTTACACACTCACTAATAAGCTACCTTGCTTGCTATTCCCTTTATTCTACCTGATTCCATGGGTTTGCAGTGGTCCGAGCCTAGACATGATCAGTACAACGCTTGGATGTAAACCTCCTCTTCTCTCTAGAAACAGAAATCAAGCTATGAACAGTCAACTTCGGCCAAATGATAATAAAAATATATAGTATTATATCATTTTGTTGCTCCAAGATGGAAGAAATTAAAATGCCTAGCTGCCTTCATCTTTGCATTCTTTCAAAGACAGCTACAAAAACTACTGACACTTCTGTAACTGCAGTACTTTTCATTGACATTCTAATCTGCTATTCACAGTCCAGTGCACAAGCTATATGCAGCCTTCATTCAAAGCACCATATAATTGTCTTCTTGCCTGACATTGAGTGGTATTTTTACACAGGGCACAGTCTTGAAAAGAAACTTAATTATACTTTGACTTTTATTTTTTATTAATCACCAGCATCTGTTAGAACTGATACTTTTTTATTTAGTGCTTCAGTCTTGTATTAAGAATCTTCCCAGTAAATAATTTATCATTTTAAACTGCATTAATATTTTCAGGATGGATCTAGTTTGAACCTGGTAGTGACTCTCTTGATTATTATTTGTATCTTGTGGACTAAGGAAATGATAACCATATATTCATAGAAGTAGAATGTTTATCAGTGGATATGCTTAAGGAAAGGTTAGCATACAAAACTGTTCTATTTGCTGTTGGTACCATATTTGTGTTATTGTAAGAATGGAACAATGCAGAAGTAGCTTAATCTAATAAGTACTTTGAAAAAAAACTTTTCAGTCTAACAAGACTTTACTTTAATAAAATTGTGTACCTTACTAATGTGAACATCATGTAAGCCTTCTGTTAATGTTCAGTTGTTTGCAGAATCAGATGGTACTAATGGACACATCTGCACCTCATCTGAATTGCTGTAAAATAGTAGCTATATTTATAAATATAAATATATTTATTTTTATTTATTTATTTTATTATTCCTTTTTAAGAAAGGAAACAGTAAGGCCAATTGTAATGTCTAAATAAGACAAAAGAAGCAAAATCAGCCCTTGAATAGTTCAGACATGTGGCCATTCACCCAAAGTAGGTTGACATGAAAACTTTGAGAAGTATATAAATAAGTGTGTTTGACCTGATCTTCGGTGATAAAAGTAAAAATAAATAGTGAAAGGCACCCACAGTATGAAATAATAAAGAACAACTTCTGAGAGTTTCAAACACTTTCAAGTCTCAGAAATTTAGAAAATGTATTAAATTTTGTAAAAGGGGAAATTTCAACAAAATGTTGCTAGCTAGTACGTTTTTGGAGAGAGATGAGAGGGAGAGAGAGAGAGGCAGAGATCAAAGGGAGAGAAGAAGGCCATTTTTTAACCATTTTCCTTGGGCACTCTTAAGCTCTCTTTCTAAAACTGAGAAGCACAGAAAATGCAGACAAAAATATCTAACAAACAAAGTGTGTCATGTATAACTGGTTGAAAAACTTGCTATTCAGTATTAATGAAAGTTTCTTGCCCAGAAGAGCAATTTTATAGTTTGTAAGAATGCTGGGAAAAATGTCCTTCTCAGGTAATACGCAAAAATTAAGCTAATAGCAAGACTAGTTTGTTTTAGTTCAAACTGGTTCCTTAACCAATACAGCTATCCTAGTGGGAATACAGATAAAAGCTAGGCCTTCAGACAGTGTTCAAGTTGATCTTTTATCTGCAAATCTAAGTAGACCAAAGCAAAGTATTCTCTACCATGGTAGAGAAGCTGTTGATTTTTGAGTGCGTATTTTATCTGTACTTTGGATATAGCAAACAGAGGGACATTGGGTTTACTTATGTGTATTTTAGTTATTATATACGAAAGGCTGTGCTGTCTCTGTTTCCGATAGAGTTCAGTATCCAAAGCTCAGGAAAGGGATTAAAAACAATGAAAGTATGAAGTGAATCGTTTTACAAATTATTTTTATATAAAAATGTGCTGTTATGCTAGACAGTTACAGACCTTAATAAAAACATAATGATAAAAAGACACTTCCTTTTCAACTTTATATAATGTGCAAGATAGTCTTCACCAGCTCATTCCATTGGTATGTTCTCAGCTCCAAGCAATGGCTTTTCTGAATCAATGGTTGCATCCAGACCATTTTGTTTCATAACAAACAAGAAATCCATGCTCTGTGATTTGGTTTAGTCCCTTTCTGATCTGCATTTTAATGTTGGCCTCCATATCAGTCTGTGCCAGAGTTTCGTGGTTCAATTTCAAATTGCCAAGCACATCACTACAGAATAGTTCAAACTGCTAGACAGCACTCATTAAAAGTTTTGCTCTGAATTGCTGTCAGGTAACCTTTAGTAGAAGTGTAAATGGCATGGATTATCAGTTGTATCCAGTAGAGAACTAAAAGAAGGAATCCCAAAGTGCTAAGTGTGATTCCTTGTTCCAGGCTTGAACCCCCCCCCCAAAAAAACAAAACAAAACAAAACAAAACAACCCAGAATTTTTAAAAAAAGAAAATGGTTTAGAAAATGACTAGGTTCAGGTGGCAGGAATCCTCACTCCTGCATGCCGATGTTATTTAATACATCCAAATTCTGAAGATTTGGGATACAGGAAGTTCTGAACACTGGCAGACTGTGACTGTAATTAGAAAGAAGAAAACTCTTAAGAAGCTGTACATTAAAGCAACGTGTTCTGTATTGCATCCTATTTTCAGGAGATTAAGAATTGATCCTTACAGAGATTCAGAGACTAGATCTGCTGGAGTCATGCGTGTTTACCATGTGAGTTAATACCTAGACCTCATACTTGTAGGTTTATACCTGTATAAAACTTGGGATAGTACAAAGAAAAGTATCTGACCTTTAGAATCTATTTTATTTCTCTGATATTAACAGTTAAGATGTAGTGTTGTGAGTGTTCTGTCATGTGCATACTACTAAAGGTGCAAATGGAAATGAGGGAGGGAAAAATCCAAAACTCTAAAGCCAGGAAAGAAACCATAAACTGATAACAGGAAAATATAACATTTTAGATGTATGTTATTTAAATAATCTCTATTATCAGGCTTTTATAAAAGTTTCTAATGTAATAAATTATTATGCAGATTGACCGTCATTTAGGACACACACTCCCTTAGAAGTCTGTCAAAGAAAGCAGAATGTGCTTTTAGAATTAGTGCTAAGAGCTGATAGGACATAGTGAAACCCTTAATCATTTGCTTACATAAACCAGCAGGATTATCACATGGACAGACTATTACATTCAGTTGAGTCCTTGGTCACGTAAGGGCTTAAAAGCAAATGTGGTTACCTAAATGTACAAGATTATACTGTAAACCCAGAGTTTAAGCAATCCCCTTGCTACAGTGTTGCCGGTGGAAGCTGTTGAATAGCTAGCTTCAATTATTTTATCTGATAGCCAAGACTGAAAAATGTGAGTTACTACGTGCTTGGTGGGTGGTTGCATGATCTTGTCAATTATATAGCTCTCAAAGGAGCTATTGGCCAGTCATCAGGGAATTTATAGTATTTTTTATTTAAAATTTATTTTAAAAATGTTAGCTATTGAAAGAGATTCTGAATCCTGAGGATGATGTAAAAAGTGTGGGGGAGAAGTAGTCTTGCAAATAGAGGAGCACTTTGCTGCTTTTTACTGAAAAAGAAGAGAAAATGAAAATACAAAGGTCTATGAAGTCTGTGGGGAGAACCTCTGAAGAATCTCTGGCTGCTAACTTTACCCCACTTTAAGACCTGGAGGTCTCCAGAGGTGATGGGAGATAAAGAACACATGGGGAGACTGCTGGGACTTCCAGAGCAGATCTTGGTCATTTTATTTTGCTGCCATTGCCTATACATGTTTTCAATAGGTCTTTCATACTAATACTGCTCAGAATGTCAGAAATTTAGGTACATGCAGCAGATAGTCATTCTACTACAGTGTCTAAAATACAGTGCAGCATCTTTTTCACTATGCATTCATTTCCTTTCTTTCCTCTCTAAAGCTTTCCTGTCTTGTAACTAACCAAATAAATCAGGTATTTATGAAGATTTTTGTGGGCAGCCCTTCAGAGCGCAGTTTCTGTCCCTGATATGATGAGAGGATTCGGGAAGTATTCAGGTTGTAAATTCATGAATTATATGCTCACACCTGCAAGACTCTGGGGAAGACGAAGAAGGAAATGATAAACGAGATGTTGCAACAAGGAAAGCTTTGTTTGCAAAATAAAAAGTGTTATGCTTAGCAATGTTTATATACACTGTCCAAGAGTGTGACTTTTTTCTTTAACCTATATTTGTGAGAAAGTTTTGTGGATTCTGAGTTTTTTTTCCCTGCACCATTTTGGAGAATAGGGTGAAAAAAACTGTTCTGTATTCTCTCCTTACCACAGATGGGGTACGTGCTTCTCATGTTTTTCACGGATACTAACTTCATTCTCATTAGAGTGAATGAAGCACCCGTGGGAAGTATGAGAGTATTTGGCTAGCGCTACAGATAGGCAAAAAGAGATAATATAAACTGCTACAGCCAAACAAGATGCATTCTCGATACATGCATTATATCTCTCTAGCACTGGAATCCCTGTGTAATTTTAAATAAAACCACTTTGAAAAAGGCACGCTGAAGCAAGCAAATGTGGCCTGAGCATTGCTACACTTGGTTGATCCCTGGCTTTATCTTGCTTTGGTAGCTGAATGCTTCCCTGGCAGCCCGGGGGTCTGGGGAGCAGGAAGTTGAGTGGTGCTTTGATGCCTCCTCTTGAGCTCCCCACTGCCTGGCCAGCCTTGGGTTCCTCGTCACAGCAAAACCAAACCCATAGCACCCCCAGGAACAGGGCATCTGTTAAGTAATCACACTAACTAACGTCACAAAAGGGTAAAACTGAGGAGCGAATCCCTCCGACAGACAACTCAAGGCAGTCGGGCACTCGGTTAAACATTGATCCTGACACTGGTGTGTTGCGGGTCAGCGCATCCACTTGCCTTGAAACTGAAAAAATACACAAGGGTGGTTTTGCTCTGCCCTCACGGAAAAAATACTTTCAGGTTTCAGAATAAGACTCAAGCTACCTTTTAACTGTTGCTTTCTCTTTTTATAAGAGATCGGGTTTTACCCGAAGCCGCATGGAGCCTTTGGAGCACTCTGTCCCACAGACAAACGCGGCCTCCCTGGGCGCCCAGCTCCTCGGCCCCAGCAGCAGCGGGGGCCCCGAGCGAGCGCCAGGGACGCGGCCCCGAGGCTTCCCCCCGGCCCCCCGGGCAGCCCCGTTACCTCAGCCGTTCCCTCCCCCCGCCCCGGCCCCCCCGGGCAGCCCCGTTACCTCAGCCGTTCCCTCCCCCCGCCCCGGCCCCCCCGGGCAGCCCCGTTACCTCAGCCGTTCCTTCCCCCCGCCCCAACCCGCAACGGCGACACCTGCCCGGCGCCCGCGTCCCCGCCTCCGCCCCTCCGCCTCCGCCGCCGCCGCCGCCGCCGCCGCCGCCGCGCGGCCGTTACGGGCTGCCTCAGACCCGCCTGAAGGTCGGTGAAGTGTTGGCGGGGCCGCTTCCTAATAATGCGGGGGCTCCCTGCGGTTTTTAGGAGTTAAAAAGAACGACTTCGTCGCTCGCTTCTTCAGGCAGTATTTACAACCTGTAGTAAGTGCACAGAACCAGGAAAAAAAAAAAAAAGGAGAAACACAGAGGATCTGTTGGCTGTATTTCCAGTTGGCAGTAAAGCGTACAGGGTGTTCTCAGGGGCTTGTTCTGTGCCGTTAATGTACAGCCCTCATCGCTGTGAGACCTCAGTGCCCCGGTCTAGACTTAACCGAGTTAGATTTGGGGATACCCCAAGACAAACTATTTTATTCACTCGTGGAATGAATCCTGTTGAAAATTTGTTTCTGGGCTTTATCGTTAGAGTTTTCTTTAGTTCAGAGCCCATTACTCAAATTTAAAACCTTCTGACTGCCTAAAATAATTTCGCCTGTTCTTCAGCTTAGCTCTTCAATTACTTAATCATGTTGTGTACAGCTGTGACTTAATTAAGCCATATATTCTGTTACTGTAACTCTCCTCATAAATCCTCTTGTCCTTCTTGGTTTTCCTCTCATGGCATTCCTGTTTTCCTCAGCACAGAAATATCAAGAGAAGCTTCAATATTGCCTTTGAGTACTTTAATATTGTATTTTAAGCAAAAGTTCTTGCTCAAACTCTTTCAGCCTCTGACTTCTTTCAGTTCAGGCCTACGTTTCAGAGATAGCAGTGGGAAAGTTTAGACTGAGAAAGTTTGGATTTAGATCTAGTCCTTAAGCTGGGCTAAAACACAAGTGGATGAACCATGCATGGACGAATATATGCCAGTCCACCCAACTCTTTTACTGTGCAGTGCGTAGTTCTTCATGCCATTTGCCCAGCAATTGATTCGGACATGCCCATCAATTCAGCTAGTTGTCTTTCGGGAAGGATTTGAGGTCCCAGGCTGTACGATGTCTGTGGAGAGCTGTGCTGTGGACCGCCTCCCACATGCCAGGCAAACGGCCATGCTAAGCTTTTTGTTGATCGTTGGACTCCTGGCGCTTACAAACCGATAGGGATAACCGTCATTGTGCCCTTTGCCTGTCTGTGGTTCACTAGCTACCTCAGTTTATAATCTGAAATTGCAAAAACTATGTAGGTTTTGTTTTATTTTGAGTCTGTCTTAGCTATACAGGGATACAAAATCATACTTTATTTCAAATATGTGTCTGTTTTAAAAGAAAGACATTAAATAAAAATGAATCTAATACAGATACTTGATGATTCATTCACCTCCTTCTGCAAACTGATGTTAGAGGTTAGAGAGCCTCTGCAGATCAGATGTATACATTTGAATGGATAAAAACATCTGCACGCTTGAGCTTTCACAAATCAGCCCAACTTTTCTTTCCTCAGCTGATCTGCTGTTTTTTTAGAAACTTCACAGTCTGAAAGTCCTCTAGTTAAAGACCCATCCAAGTTTAGTCTCCAGCAGATAGAACCACCAGAGTAGGTACCCAGATACTAGAAAACCCCCACTTTTCTTTCCACCATATCCATGATAAATTATCTTTTGGCTGACAGAAAAGCCAAACAGATCTCAGGTATGGTCCCCAAGGCTCTAAATATATGAGAAAGCATGGGAGGTGTGAGGATCTAGCCACTGCAGCTCAGCTGGAGAAAATGATTGGTATTGCATGGGGAAGGGTCTAACCTACAGCTCTCTCAGTAAAAACATCCTATTTTTTTCCTTCAACAGAGCAGGTGTTCCTTTTCTCTGACTGGTCTTTCCTCTGCTGATATGAAGCGAACTGCTGACTATTGTCACCTTAGCTCACATAAGTGCAATAGTAGTTATACAGCACTTCTGGATAAGGTGGTAGAGCTTACTTGCATAACTTCATCTTAGTTTGGTTAAAGGAGATATTTCTGGTATCATTTTGTTATGTGTTTGAAGTGTCAAATGCCAGTTTATAGAACTGGCGTTTAAAACCCACCATGTAGTTGCTCACTGTGGATCAATAAAGTAAGCGAAGGAATAAAGGAATATATAGTCTCTCCTGTGATCATCAACTTTCTTTTTCTACTTTTCCTCATCCAAGAGGAGGGGAGGAAAAAAAAAAAGGTTTCAAATCACTTTCTGCTAGAGACTTTGTTCTTCCAGAGGAAGTTGTGTGGATGCAGCTTTATGTTTCTTTGGAGTGAATATCCTCTCATTTGCTGCCTGGGGAGTAAAGATACTCTCCAGGAATGAATTTCAAAGGCCGATTCTTCTGAGCAGTTTGGACCCTGCTGAGTGGTTTCAGTGTTAGTATTCAATCTTAGGTACCAATTTTATATCCAGAACTGCATCAGAATATTTCTAAAGTTCAGTGGATTTAAATTCAGATTTCTGGCTTGAGTCTGATTGTTACGGATAATTCACTTTCTGCTCTGCATTTCTTCTGTTAATGTGATCCTGGGTTTGTTAGTTAGAAAATCTACAAAAAGCGTTCGGCAGCAAAAGCGGACGCTAAACTTTATAAATGTGGTCACTTGTCTCTCCTAAAAGAGACTGCAAAACATCCACAATTCTGATCTAGGGTTTCATTGAAATTGCTAGAAACACATGCATGTTAAATCCCTGGGTTAGGTATCAAGGCCTTGCAGGGCCTGGTTGTAAGAGGAAGCAGCATGCTGCAACAGAAACTGATCCAAAGTTACATTCCTCTTTACTCTGCAGTTTCTCTCAACCTAAGAGATGAACTGTAATTGGGATTCAAGAGCTGAAGCGTTTGTTTTAACTAAGAACTAAGAAGTTCCTGTTGGCTTTATTACATACCAATTAAAAAGCTAAATATCCTTTCAAGAAACAATGAGAGTTCATTCAAACTGTAAGAATGTAATTATACATGTATTTCAGAGGTAATTTTGTGTAAATGACTTAGCGGCTTTCCCTATCTCTCATATTCCTGCTAAATTTCAATGTGTTCTTTGAACAATCAATATTTAATTAACCAGCAATCAATCTGCTTTTCAAAATGCGAATTAAAGATGTATTTGAGATTTAATTTGATGCTGGAAAAGGGATGGACCAAATTAAAAAGTATGTAGATCTTCCAACTAATTTTTGAGGCTCTGGCTGTACTGGGTTAGTAGGACTGTTTTGCTTATCAGTGTTAGCAGCTGATGTATAGACATTGTTGACATTATTTTAACCATTGCAGCCTTTAGAAGGGTACTCTGCTGGCCTTTGAACTTCCAGCCCTAAGCATTTCAAACTGCCAGCTCCAAAGCAGGAAAATGACATCAATATCTATGTGGTATGTTTTCAAACTTTCCATAGTGTAGCAATGTTTGCAAAATATATGTATATTTATAGTTCAAGCAAAAACACATGCATAAGTGTGAAAATTTCTCATTTCTGATAAGATATTGCAAAAGCCTTTCTGCTTCTGCATTGACCTTTAGGATTTTAATTTTAACATGTTTCACTAGAAATTAAGACTGCTGTAATTGGTATTATTAAATGCTTATCCAATTAGGCTGACAGTTTGTTCATCCAAATTCAGAGATGCTAACACTTTTGTGTTAACTACATTCCACTTGTTAATTTCTTTCAGTTTGGGATTTAGAGTCAGAACCCTTTTTGGGACCCGCTCCTGATAAATGTTTGGATAATACCTAGCAGTACAATGACACAGAAATTAATTTGAATAAATGCTGTAAATGTAATTGGATACTCACCCAGCAATTTCTAAATTGCTGAGTCTAAAAGTTTTCCAAAAATTTCAAAATGTTTGGGATCATCCTCAGACAAAATTTTCTGTGACTTCATTGCTGTAGGATCATAAGCTTGGATTTAGTCTTGTGGTTTAAAATCATAGCTGAAGTTATTTGAATGATAAACATTTGATAATTCAGGTAATAAGTGGGAAATGTTTTTCTCATTAACTGCTTCAGTGTATGCTTGCTTGCCTCTGCTAGCTGATGCAACAATTAATGTTTTATTAAAGAAGTAAACTCTCTGGAGCTGAGATACTGTTTTGTTTTGTTTCTTACACTTGATGAGAATGATTAGCAGATACATTGAACGTTCTTTTCCATTATCTGTACCTGCAAAAAAAATCACAGAAATTCTTGTAGAGACGATTAATCACAAGATACGTAGAGCGATTTGGCTGAGACTTAAAGAGAGGAAGTGATTTAGAAGATAAAAGAAAGAGGTTAAAGAGTAGCAAGTAGATGAAGTCAGTAAAAGAAGTGAGTCCCACAGTGATTGAAAGTAAGAGAGAGAGAATGAGATGAAAGGATCACAAAGAGTAGCAGCTGATGCCAAATAGTCATTACAATGACAGATTAGAAATCTGTTCTGTACCTGTAAAGTGAAACAGTTGTGCTGGTTTCTGTTTGTTTTTCTTCTTCTACTACTAAAACATACACATATTTCTACTGGAAGAGGTAAGTTTTAATAGCCCATAGAGACTGAATTGTTCTCCAAATGCCACCTGCTATGACCTTGTGCGGTTGAGTTTTTTTTTTTTAATCATTTGATTAGAAAAACTTTAATAAAAATTGTCAGACAGAAATAAGTTACCTGGAAGTTTAATGTAGTAAATTGCATATTGAATATAGGAAAGTACTTCAAGAGTGAGTTTGTTTGTTTGTTTTTAAAGAAAAAGACTCCTTAAAATATTACAAAGTACTTCCTGTCTGGATGTGTGAGATATCAATGTATGAATGAAATAGGAATGACTAGACTGGCAGCTTCTAGTGTAGGATGTTTTGGTCAGGAATAATGTAATCTAATACAGCTGTCCTATATGGGATTTATGTTGCTTAAGTAATTCTGGTTATCAAGCAGACCTCTTAGTTTTGTTGCTAATCCTTGATTATAGGATATTTAGCTTTTTAATTGGTATGTAATCCTTGATCCTTGATTTCTAGATGCTAATGAAATGGAAGATTTTTAAAAACTGAGAAGTAATAGGTGGTTACCTATGACTTGCCCCGGTTCTGAAGAGGAAAATTATTTGACATATCAAAACTATAAAATACCATTTATTTGCACATGTACCTCTTTGCAGCTGAAGGAGATAGCCTTCTCTCTTCTGTCCCCCTCCCACCCCTCCTTCCAGATTGCTGTTGGGGAGGTGTTTTTTGTGTTTCATTTCAAATACAGCATGGTTCTTTCTCTCTAATGATTTTTTTGAAGCAGGTTTTATGCTGTACTCCTCCTCCCTCCCTGCTTTCGGTGTAATGGACTCTTCAAAGGACCCAAATATAATTCCACTATCCTCAAGCCATCCCTATGGTTTTCTAGGTTCTTCAGCCTTGGGGAAATTTCTCTGACTATCCATACTTCTGTTTCTATAATGAATGTGTGCATACACCAAATCAGTGCCATGTGACTTTCCCATGTTGAATGGCCTTTTCATTGACAACTATTTAGCCAGTTTGGGCCAGTGCAAAAACGAACAGACTGCAAGAGAAAAAAAACACATTGTTTTCTGCTATTTTGTAGTATATTTTTTGGAGTAACTTCATGAAGGCTTTCCCTTCATAAACTAACACGTACTTATTTATAAATCATTCCCAAAGAAATTTCGATATCTGACTATGAAAATTTAGATTGCTAATAGGAAATCTGTTCATCCTGCTTTCTGAAAGATGTCTGTGTATATGGTTCAAGTTGTAAGATGTGATGTGCTAGCATGTATTAACCCATTTGGACTTTCCTTTGTATGGCATGTCAGTTAAAATATACTCTTACTTAAATGGACACCTTTGGTATAAAACCAAGAAAATATTATAATGGATTGTACTCTGCTGCTGTCTCTGTTTGGACACCTAAGAACTGTACAAAAGAGCCACTGAAGGAGAGAAGTTTCAAAGCAGAAAGAAGGGGGAACATATTGCACCCTTGGAGGAACCTCTTTATTCCCTTTTCATCTTCTGTGGGACTTTCACAGAATCTCCTTGAATCCTTTATGTCCTGTTCTCCCCATTTCTGCATAAATTTAGTGGAAGATATGTTTCTAATGATGACAACCTGCAATGTGCTGACCATTTGCTTTCTTTTATCTATTTCCTGGTGGAAATCGTCCAGCTGTCAGCTTAAGTAAACTTTTTAGCCATTCTCTAAGGCCTAACTCTCCTATTTTTTCAGGATGATTAGATCATAATATTACCTTCCCTCACCTGTCAGCTGTGCTATCTGGGTGTCATTTATGCTCAAAATCCTTAGGATGTCCTGTATCCTGATACAGCTAAATCATTCTGTTTCTGTTGAAAATACCTAAAATAGTGCCTTTGCTGTCCCTTGCACAGACACAATGCATGTCAAAGCTCACAGCGTCTTTTGCCTTGATCCTTTTCTCTAGGCAAGACAAATGCAAATTTCTTCTGCGCTCTTCTGTATCATATCAAATATAAGGTGCTTGTAATCACTTTCAGACATTTTATAGCTGATCCTAACCCTATTTGTCATCTTTCTCTCCATATCAGTCTCCTTTTTCCATGTTACATTTTCAGAGTCATCTTCATTCTTTCTCCCAAGTAGCCCATTGTTCTTGGGAGGAACTCCGTGCAAACATCTGTAAAAATACTTCATTATTTCTTTTCAGACTGCTGCAGAGCTTATAAAAGGCTTGATGAGCTGTGATGTGCTGAGACCACTATCTATTATGTTGACAAATATGATTTTCCTGCTGTTCTTGAGTTTAGATCAGGCTGCATCTACCTATTGTCTCTCATCTCACACTTAAATTGCCATCTCAGTAAGAAAAGACCTGTGAAGTTTTCTTTCTGTCATAGAAGAATACCTGCTATAGTGTGCATCTGGTTCCTGAATGTTATGGTAAATATAATAATTATGTATAATAATGAACACTGTATTGAGTTAAGCAAAGCACCTTAAAAGCAATGAGTTTGCCTTGCTGTTTAAGTAAATATTTTAATCTGGGTAAGAAGCTTGTGAGAGAGAGTCATTTAGGGAATGACAGACAGCTATGGTCACATGTAAGCGAAAGGAGTAGTGGCCTAAAGGATGCTTGATATCAAGTTCTTGCATCAAAATACAGCAGCAACGGGCAGGAAATGTATGCCAGGTCACTCACTCAATATGTTGGCTCCTGCAACATCCCATTTCAAAGACACTGAGCCACAGGTAGGTGGATGACTTCAGCTCTAACATCATATGTAGACATTTTTAAAGCAGCTGTCTGATAGCAGTGTAGCAGCGAGTTGTGATATAACATAACTGGTGATGCACTTAGAGCCTTCTGCTAGCTGGGCATTGTGAGCCCTTATTAGCTAAATCTATCACCTTGCAGCAGCTGCCTGTTGAGGCACTCATTGGAGGATTTATAACCATGCATGTTCTCTTATCTTGCAATTCAAAGTGGTGGAGGTAGCTGTCTTTTTTTTTTTTTTTTCTCTCCTCCAAAAAGTTGTTTTTCTCTTTAATTCTCAGGAACCGTCTGGTTCCCATGCTCTTCATATCCCCCTTCCCTTCCCCCCCCCCAAACAAATTTTATTATTATTATTATTTTTTTTAATAGGGGAAAGTCCAGTGCTTTCACTGTCAAAGGTTGCATGTGTTATCTCCTTTTACTCTGAGCTCTGGGTCAAAGAACAGACACTTTCTTTCTCCCTTATCCATCTTTTTTTCAGAAGCAGTGCTTTTTAATTGAGGTTATTTCTCACCTCTATTCCTTTGAAAGAGTTCCTCATATTTAACACTCCATCTTTTACAGAGCTGTACAGAGTTAAATAAAAGACGCTTTTCTTCTTTTTCTGCTGCTTTTTAAAGTCAGTTCTAAATGTTTTTTTTCTTGTTTTTTTTTCTTTTTCTTTTGTCTGTTTTTCTTTCTTTTGCTCTATGTATTCCTTATCATGGCGTCCAACAGTGTGAAAGTCAGCATGATAACATTTCTTGAGACAATGGTTATTTCCCAAGTAGGAAGTCCAATTTCCAGCCCAGAAAGAACAAGGGGAAGCCTTTTGATTGTAGGAGCTGATATAATGAAGTTGGGTGTAAACTTGCATTTTAAGACTAGAAAAAGTGGGGGTTAGAAGATATCAAGTGCTCAAACTGGACTCCAACAGACATAAGTGAACAAGCAGTAAAGCAAAATGTAGTCATCTGTTCATAACACAGTACCATGGCAATATATGTGCTACTTCCGTGTTAGTGTTTTTCTCTGGCGGGATCCCAGGTCTTTTGTCATAAAACAGTGAGTCCCCTTTGAATTTTATTATGGACATACTCGTGCTGTACATTAGCACCAAAGACATCTCACAAGATGTTCAGATCATTACTGGTCTGGAGAACCTTTGTGCCTGTATGCTGACTGCCAAGGGATCCGTCCTTATGGAGCTCGGTGTGGTGAGGAATGCTTTGCTAACTGCTGAGCTCCAGGATGCAGAGCACAGCAGGATTTCTGCAGCCTGTATGCATCCCCTGCCTAGCCAGAGCTGTGAGCGGGACATACCAGCTGCCTCTGGAGAGCTTTCTGACAGAGCAGGGGCTCAGCGCTGATGTCGGAATTGGACATTCCTGGGCTGAATCTTGGGTTTGATCCACCCAATGCCTGTTGCCAACATCCATTGCTTCCTAGTTGCATTTTGAAAAACATTCTACTTTTCTACATACTGTGGTGTATGGGATCCCTTAGGCTTGGGAGCAGCTCCATGTAAATATCCTGTTAATTTCTTCCTGTAAGTTCGTCTTTGAGGGAATACCTATGAAAATTTGATGTCAGATATCTTAGCGAACACACATCTGTGACTTAGGTTACCTACTGTTTCTATCTGTCTACTGCACTGACGTTACAGGTGCTCTGGGGCTGAGGCTGCCTCTTTGTTTTATGTATGAAGAGGGCTTAGGGTAGGGATGGTCTTGTTTGCATGAATATGTGCTTTGACATTACAGTTAATAAAACCAGCAACGACAGTCTCAATTTAACATGAAGGAGATATTTGTTGCTGCTTCCAGGAAATAGTAATAACATTCATATAATCTTGGTTTTTTTATGAGAAAAAACAGCTTTTGCATAATTTCTTAGATCATTAAACTGATAAATTCCCTCCTTTCATTTTCATACAAGAAAATGTCTAGCTAAATGTACACTGAAGAATGTTAACATTAAGTATTTTGATAAGAGTGACATGCATTAATAAAGACTGTAATTAGTCTGTCTATCCTATCAGGCCACAAGACTTCTTATAGTAGAAGGGCTTAAAAACCCTATAAAAATGGGCATTACTGCAAAGAAAAAAGGGCCAGTGCAGTTTGAATTTCCTTGATATGTTTGTCAGGAAAGCAGCAGGAGTCAAATGACATTGTTTCTATTGCAACCCAGCTAATACATGTTAGTGGTGGTTGTTATAGCAAGTCAGTCTGTTTTATATTAGCAATCCTAGCTGTTTTACTGTGATAAAAATCTAAAACATGAAAACACAAAAGGTTAAATCTTCACAAAATTCTTTAGGGATCTTTATTTCTCTCACCATAATTCAGTAAAACAAAGCAAAAACCCAAATGAATTTAGTACTCTGAGGAGACTGTTCGCCCTCCCCCCGCTTTTGAATGGAGAAAAGTTTTGCAGGTACCACCTAAAACATAGTTTGAGAACTCATCTGGCAAACTGTTCCCCCCCCCCCCCAAGATTTCAGACCCAAACTGTTTTGAAAAGGATGGCTAATCTGGGGCAGCACATACTTTCGTACAGAATGAAGCCCCAGATGAGATGAATATGCTCATCTCTAAAAGGTACCAATACTTCTAGAAATTTTTTTGGCAATGGAACATTGCAGGTAATTCCTCTAGTTGCTGGCTGTTGTCCTGTGCATTGCTTTATCACAGGTATACCTGTGTCTTTGGTCCCACTTGCATACTTTTCTTAATAGTGTGCTCAAATTCAGTTTCATTTTCAATGCAAATAGGTCTGAAGGGGAAATTTGTATGTCATTTTTGTTTTCCATGTAAACCTACAGGGGTCTTTGAATGATGTATTGAGCTATCCCGGCTTTCCTGTAACAAGCTATGGCCCTCTTAATAACCGACTTATTACACAAATGCATCCCTTGAAGAGCTAGGGTTCTTCAAGATATGAATATAAAGATATCTCTTCCCCCCCCCCCCCCCCAAATAAAATTACCTTTAGAGGACTTTCTACTGCCAAAGAGCCAAACAGCTTGGTCAGGCACTGCTTGTAAACCCCTCTTTGGTGACAGGTGTTGAATTTGTCAGTATTTCGATCTCTAATTTGACACAACACAGATCAACTGTCCTAACTTTTCTTCTTTTCTCACAAATCAGTAAGATATATCTAACCTAGAACAGTCTGCATTAAGTTCAGCAATACTTGCAAGTCTTACCCTGCCTATGGATTATGGATGGGTGAACTGGAGCAGATAAAATGATAAAAAATCTGCAGCTGTGCAGCTTTTCTGACATTCAGACCTTCAGTTTGCTACTTTCCATTTTATTCTCTAGAAACTTTACTCTTTTTTCAGGCCAGAACAAGAAATGGAATTATTTTGTTACTCTCACAGGCAAGCAGTCCCTTCCTGAACCTTTTTTCAGTCTGCTAAGCAAACTATTTCTAAATATCTCTCTATAAAAAGACTGACTGCATTGCTGGAGCTTTGTAAGCCTCTGTCAGCATCTACCAAACAGTTAACTGTTGGTCTTCCTCAACTCCCTTGTCTCCCCAGCAACTAACTTTTGGTGGGTGAGCCAGCTGTCCACTAGGAATATCATGGGTTGTTGCACCGAGCTAGCATTTAAGGGAATTCTACCAGGTGTGTGTTGCAGAGATACCTGAGGCTTTTGATCTGCCCTGTGCACCTTTTCTCTTCCTCTGTGTCTGCCTATTTGCTGCCCTACTTCAGCCTCTTTTCCTGCCTAGATTCTTGTTCTGAGTTCTGCTGTGGTATTTGACTCTTCGCATGATCTGGCCTCCTTGCAGACTATGAATTTTGCATGCAACTTCCTGTGGCTTGAACCCAGTGATGTCCCTGCTTACCTCCTTAAACTAGTCTATTTCTTGTTCTTCTTCAGGTTATTGATATATCAATATATTCTGGCGTACTGTATTACCCTTGGCTGGCTCTAATTACTAGAAGTGATTGCCCACAGCCTAGGTGGGACTCTCCAATAAGCATTTTTCCTTAAACTTAAGCAAGAACTAGTTGTCAGCTGTTAGTGCATAAAAACTAGAGAAAACAAAATGCGTGTAGGAGAACATCTGTTCCAAGAAAGCCACTTTAAACAATCATACAGCGCAGTAGGAGGAACATCTGTTCCTTGCGCAGTAGACTCTAGTAATACCTGTGAAAAGAGAATATAGAAGGAGATATCAAACAAGGCTTTGCTGTAGGTCAGGTGCCAGTCAAAGCACTTCTGGGTGACACATCTGTAGTGCTATCTCTTTGCTAGAGTGTATGGGGTGGGGGGGAAGTGCCTGTAAGATGATAGCAGAATATCCTATGAGCAGTTCAGTAGAAGAGATGGTTTTCTGCTTTTTTTTTTTTTTTTTTTTTTTTTTTTTTGAGTGAAGGACAAGAAAAAACACTTATCAGTCTTTGGGGGAAATATGAAAAACTAAAAATGGCACACATAGCAGTGTATGCTTTTTCCAGTAAAGACTGGAATGCCTGCACAGCTGCATACATTTCCTCTTCAGTAAGACTTAAGTGATTTCTGAAGCATTACTGTATACAACTAAGTTCGTATTAGGGAAAGGAGTTGTCTTTCTTCCTGCATACCTCTGTCATTTAACAATTAATCTTGTGCCATGCAAATCTGAGAAATAGGTTGTGTGCTGGAAAATGTTTTGTAACAGTAGCAACATTCCCTGAAAAGTGTTTGTTTTATTTTTGCAATGAATTTGCCCTTATTGCATGTAACTTAACACTGAGTGAGATTGCAAGCAGCATTTAAATTTGGATGAATGCATCAGAGATGATACCCATGAACACATATTCAAATAAAAACCAAAATGCACAAAATTCTCTTTCACCTAGGTAGACTAACGGTAATGATAATAGTGTACCTATTATGTAAGCATTTTGCATTTTCCTCCTTGTCCATTCAGATTATGTCAGTTTAAACAGCATGCCTATGTTGTCATATGGGACTTCTGCTCCACTTAGGCATAGTGGTAAGAGACAGGGTTGGAAAAAAGAGAAAGGACCTCTTTTGTTTCTAGAGGTAGACCAAATTAAGTAAGGGAGAAGCTCTGTCCCTAAATCTTCGACGTACCTCCTGATTTCTGTTGTCCAAGGTATTATGCTCTCTTTGTGAACAGGGCTGGATGGTAGTTGCCCAGGCAGAAGCCTGGCCTTCTGTGCACTTCAACTATAATCTTAATATTGTAGGCTTTTTCTGCAATAAATTTGTGAGTCTACACAACTATCTCAGGTTACCAAACGCACTGCTTATATTTATTCAACTTCATAAATGTTCAAGAAGAAGCCCTTATAAAGCAAAACAGAACAGCATGATCAAAACTGCTCGTTTGTTCATTTCTGAATCCCTGTATAGATTTCCTCATCAGCTGGAAAATACCATATAAGGTGGTGGACAGGACTCTTATTCACTTGGAATGCTGACTCAAATCATCTTTGCCATCTGTGTGCTATTAAAAAGTTCTTGAATTTCTTACTGAACCTCAAATTCAAGTCACTCCAATATACACAACTGACAAATCAGCACTTTTAGTTTGTTACTTATGCACTAAGACGGGGCCATTACTCAATAAAACTTCACTACTTCATTCAGTAATATTTAATCCCTTGAGAGTACCTCTCCTGTAAAAGTGACAAGCACATCAGTCTACGTTTCTGATTTTGTTGCCTTATCTCAGGGATGTGCCAGGACAGGTTGTCTCCAGGTAAGTCTCTATTGCCTATATCCCATACTGAGAAGCCCAAACACAAAGCTGAGCAAGATCCAAGATCAGGTTAGATCAACGTGTACAAGTATCTGAAGGGAGGGTGTCGAGAGGATGGGACCAGACTCTTTTCAGTGGTGCCGAGCGACAGGACGCGAGGCAACGGGCACAAACTGAAACGCAGGCAGTTCCATCTGAACATGAGGAAAAACTTTTTCACTGTGAGGGTGACAGAGCACTGGCACAAGTTGCCCAGAGAGGTTGTGGAGTCTCCTTCTCTGGAGATATTCAAAACACGCCTGGATGCAATCCTGTGCAAAGTGCTCTAGGTGACCCTGCTTGAGCAGGGGGGTTGGACTAGATGATCTCCAGAGGTCCCTTCCAACCTCAGCGATTCTGTGATTCTGTGATCGGGCAAAGAAGGTAGGGAGTCAGCAGAGCCAAAGACAGTAAAGGCTTTGGAACCACTGGAGTCAAAATTCTGAATCTTTACCCCCAAAACCTCATTTTGAATCTGAATTTGATTCTGAATCTTTACCCTCATAATAGCCGTTTTAAACTCAGGTGAAATAGACCATTGACTCTTTATTATGTCAGACCATTTAAATTAATGAAAATATACCCACCCATGTCATTAGCTGTGCATTCAAATCAGCTCTCGTACAGACAAGCTATCTACTTCTCTCCCCACGATCAGATTCCTAAAACCAGCTACTTCCGGTGAAACATCTGGTTTATTTTTTAGGCCCTAGTTTCTCCACAGGCTATTTTAATTTACCCAGCTATCAAATCAGCAATATGGACAAGACAAACATGGATTCTGCATGAAAATTGCACCTAGCCACACACTTTTAAAAGGAGGAATAGTAAGGAGGAAGACCGGTTAGTGGAGAAGGAATCTCTAAGGATTAAAAACAAAAACAACCTCCCCTCCCCTTCCCCCCCACCCCTCAAAATCTAAACAATTTTAGAGGCCTTGTATGGTGTGAAACATAAGACATGAAAAGTAATAGGAGTCAGAAGGGAAAGGTACTGCTGCTGAAAGGTGGCAAACAGCATATCTTTCTGATATTTTAGTTAATGAGAGGTTGGAATGAGCTACCTATGGGCACTGAGGAAATCTCTTTTAAAAATAGGTTAGGCAAACATCTGTTAAGGATTATCTGGGCACACTTAATTTTGTCTCAGTGTAGTGAGATGGAATAGACAATCTTATGTAATTCTTCATTTCCCAGCTCTGTAATCTTGTGACTTATTAACTATATAGTATTTATAACCTTGATTGCCTGTCTCCTGCAAGATGTCAATACGCTTTCCTCATAAAGAAAGCTTGTTTAGGTGTGGGGTTTTTTTTCATTTTAAAGTCTTTATTTTATTGACACGTGTTTTGAGAAATATCATTTATCCTGAAGAAATGAATTCTCATTGCTTTAAACAGTGTCTCTCATCTCAGCATATTTTACCCCACATTATGCTCTCCACTGAGATGTGTCAGGCTGCAGGATAATAATAGGTCTGTAGTAGGTTTGAAATGCTGTATATCCAAAACCAGAGTGCTTGGACTACCATAGGCACCAAAGGAAATCCGCTTATAAACTCAGTGAGAATGGACATAAAAGAGGACATCAGACTGACTTTCACTTACATATACATCATAGCTGACTCTTCCAGGTATAGAATTTTTTTTATCCAAAGTGAGCAATGAATAAGTAGATCCTGACAGCAGTTCCAAACAACATATACTGTTGAATGAACTTGGTTGATAATGTTGGCCCAGAGAAATGGTAGCAGTGGTCTACAGGTAGGCTCGCATCTGAGGAGAGCTGCTGAGGTTTCTGTTTTCTGCCCTCAAAACAACTGTGCTTCTAGCGTGGATGGTGAATTCCTTGTTACCCCAACTTCCAGTAGTCACACTGGCAGACTTTAGAATTAAAGAAGGTCTGGATTTCAAATAAGCACAATGTTGTCGATTATGATGTTGTCTGATAAACCTAGGAGGTAAGCACTGGGCAGATTTCCTTTCCTGTTAGGAAGCAGCTACCTTCAGCTTTATTTCTGTTGATGAGCAAAAAGCTATTTTATCCCATGTAAGTATCATGCAGTGAGTGTTCAACAATTTCTCTTTGTTACTGCTTTTCTATTTTGTAAATGGGTCTGCTGTTGGTTGCTGTTGCACAAAATGTTTTAGCAGCAACTGTCTCCATACAAGCAATGAAACTCTCTTTTTTTTAAGTAAAGCTGTCTTTGAGAAGCCCAGAAGGTTATTTCTTTAAATTACAATCATATTGGAGAAGGTTTAATGCAGTAGCTCCATTGTAATCAGAAGTGTTTTTTTTTCTTCTGTGAATTAGAAGACATGAAAAATTGAAAGTAAAACAAACAAACAGCTATGACTTCTTTTTCAGTTAAACATTTTAAGGCTGGAAATAATAAAAAGCGTAATTAATTAGTTTTTTTTTTCCTGAGGTACTTTGTTTCAATTCAAACTGGATGTAATTTCATATTTAAAAGACCCAAAGAACTCCAATAGTAAGCAAGTGAATGCTTCTGAGTAAATATTGGAGTCCAATCTGAGTTGGTATAAAGCTAAGCAAACCTACTGAATTTAATAAAAGCAAGGGCATTTCTGAAATATCAACAAGAAGTAGAAATATGTGGTAAAGGTTTCTTGCCTCAAGGGATAGGTACTTGATATGCTTGGTTTATACGAGTACGGATTTCAGGTTTTAACTAGAGATTTGTACTAATCATACTAAATTACTCTGTAAAGCATGAGAAGTGAAAGCATTATATGAGCCAAATAGGGCAATCTCTCAAGAGATAATAGCATTAAGTCTCTTATTTAGTGTATGGTTTTTTTTTCTTTAATTCAGTCTTTTACAAAACTATCACAAAAAAGATTTAGAAACCTCAAAGAGCTGCTAAAGATGCTGTGCTGTAAGAAAGTGTCTAAAATTCACATGAGAAAGTCTGCTGCTCACAAAGGTTTTGCAACTTCAAAAGCAGCAGGAAAAAACTGGCATACATAAAACTTGCATTTTGGCCCCTAGCTGTTACGTCTGTGCGTTACTCATCATTGGTGTGATTCAGAACTCAATTAACTGTACTTCAAAGCTCATTTCTAAGATGATGTTTAGTAAACAGGACCCATAAATTGTGACATTCAGGGAATTTTAAAATTATGTGTATATAAAGTGCTTTCAGGAAAACAGTGGACTTCTTGGTCGCTCTCTGAGTCTATTCTAAAATGTTCAGATTGCAGTAATATATAGTAAGTTATACTAGCACAAACTGTGTACTCAATAGTTTGAGCACTTCAGATAATTTTAGGGGTGCAAAAATTGAAGCATGCCATAGTTAGAGTAAGTGCTATTCCAACAAGAGGTAATGGAGGGACAAAAACGCAGCCTGGCTGCCAGAATTCTCCTCTGATCGCACCACCACTTTACAGTATTTTTTATTAAGTTCTCTGTCCTGTTCTTCAAACATGCTCTGTTTGCTTAAAGCAGTGTGAGTTGAATATCAGTATGAAAAATATAGACTTTTGGACACATCTATCTTATAACACACCCTCAAGATATTATCAAAAGTAAAACTGAGGAACTTATAACTCAGTTTTAGGCAGTAGAGCATACTGAAATGTGTAACCTTGATGCTGCTTTTTTTAACTAAAATGGAAATCAAATCGGTTTAAAAACAAATACAATTGGAATTAAGAAACACATTTTCTTTGTTCTAAATTTATGGAAGTCAATTACCTTAGTCTTAATACAATTTGGAAGGGCATCTGAATGAATCACTGGTAAGGTAAGTGCTTTGGGAGTGTTCCAGGTGCCAATTGCAGCCAGCAAAGGATGATATAACTTGTTTTCAGAAAAGAACGACTCAGAGGAGCTCTGTACATCTGCAACACAATACCTTGTGCAAGGTGGCTAATACAAGGACAGCATCTGTTTCTAATAACAGAATAAAAATAACCACAGAATAAATAGATAAATAAATAATAAATAATAAATTTATAAATAAATGGATAAATAAATAAAAAGAGCCACAAAATTTCCACTTGTGTGCAGGGATGTAGGACTATAGATAAACTTGTCAGAAATGAAGAACCAAATAGTCAGTTGTTACCTTTCATGAATCGTAGAATAAGTCAATATTCCACAATATTCCACAACATTTCTTTGGAGGTACCCAATTCATCTTATCTTGAAACAAACAAGCAAACAAACCCACATTGGATTGTGATATTGATAATGCAAGGGACTAAATGGAGACTTGCAAGGTCTTTTTCAAAGCCTCTTTAAATTCAGGGTGGTAAGCTTTGTCATCATAGATGTTACAGAAACTTGTCACACTTAAAGATTCTTGTTATGTAGTGCACAGGTTCATCTAATGCAATCTGGCAATCAAACCAATGAAAGTGTGCGTGCATCTTCACTGTTCAATACCTTTCTCATTCAGCCTTGAAGCTTTGATATGTCAAGTTTAAGCGGTAGAATGATATTCAGATGATGTTTACTGGAACGAATGAATTTCATAATACATCAGTGATACAGCAATGGTCTTTCCTTTACAAAGTCATTCATGTCACAGGTGAATGTCCTGAAACTAGACTTATTACGGGAGTATCTAATTGCATTACTAAATGTCACATAATTCTTTTCAGGTTAATTCATGTTTTCTGTAGAGTGTATGAAGTGTCCAAGCATGATGATCCCACTTATTTCTTGTGTCCACAGCATATGACAAGGAGACTGATATTATTAACTAGCCTAGTGTGATAGCATGCCTTTCACAGCTGCTTCACTTGAGATCGCTTTACTCCCTGTTATGCACAGTCTTCGGGTTTTATTCTTCCCTATTTTCATCCCATTTATTTTTTGGATTATGAGGGAGTAGAATGAATTGAGCTTCGCACTGAGTTGTTGTTTTGAAACAAGGAGTCTGACCAAGCCTGCCTCAGTGGCCGCATTCCAGCTAATCTATTCTGTTTTGTTATTTTATGCAAAACAAAATAACTGATCCGAGGTCATCTTAAAAATGAATTTCCTCAAAACACTGAACCAACCACTGAATCAGTCAGTGCAAGTCAATGCTACTTAAAAATGGTGAATAAATACAAAGTGTCATAAGCCTTATCCAAATATTCAAATAATTTACACTGTTCCCACTATATCTCCTCAGTTTTTTTCATATGGATAAACCTCTGGAACACTTTGTTTCAGAGTAACTAGTGTATATTAGTGGTGTGAGACATACATATCCAACTTCCACCCTCTAAATTGAGGGCTTATAACATATACAGACCTAGCTAGACAATCATGAACTTGGAGAGGTTTTTTTGTTTCATTTTTAGTAACTATCATTTTAAAAAAACTTTTAACACTTACCTAAGCAATGAAAGCATCTCCCTCACAATTATTTCCATTCTTATTCTTCACAGTTAGATGATGAAGGTGGCCTGTACTGTTTAACTGTGTAGCTCAGTTTGTCATGAGCGCAAGGTCTCTGTTCTGAAGAAAGTGAAAGAACAAAGTTGCAGCTTAATGTGTTGCTTCTGAAAAACAGGGATACCATGGAGCAAAAAGTTATATTCCCTATGGTGAACAGGAAGCAGAAAATATTAGCTTGAGATAGGAGACAAAAGGAATGCCATGCCTGGTTATCTTTGCTGGCTCGTGCAATGAGGGCAGAAACACGTAGCTGGCCTTGCGCTTTGTCTTTTATTTTGCTGGCTTATGCTCAAGGGATTAGTGACTCTACTTTTCAACAAAGCTAAATGCAAAGCTTGCTCAGGGATGCCAAAGAGCAAGATTTTTGTTCTCTCTTCAGTCTTAAATTCTAATACTACGTGTAGCATAACAAATCCGGCCAGCTATAAGAACTTCAGTGTACAGAACTATTGAAAAGTCTGTCTTTGTACATAATTATCTTCAAATGATTTGCACAGCATGTGACTAGTTACAATCAGATTCTGTGCTATGCACAAGAGGAAGGAACATAAGAAGCCCTTCTCTTTGTAAGAAGTATGGCAGCAACTGTGCTCAGAGGTCAAGGACTGTGTAGTAGGGTACAGGATATCTTAAAGACAATGGCTGATGGCATGAAATGTAGTTTGTACTGTTTTTCTAAACTGTGGAGTTGGCTGAGAGAAGAAATAAATGGGTCATTATAACATTTGACTGTACTCCCATTTTTTACTGGGAATATAAAGAAGATTCATGAAGATGATATAAAGAAGGCCAGAAAATACTACTGTGAACAGGTAGTATGATTCCCTGCAAAATAGAAGTAATGAGTTTTCATCAAGTGGTCTTGTAACAATCCTTTCATGCTCTACTGTAGCAAGAGATTAACTTTGAGGGAAAAATGCCTCATTTTGATTTGACTTGTCATCTGTGATGCACAATGCAGTTCTGTGTAGAGATGTTTGAGATGGTTCTGAAGGAATTCAGAGAGGAGCTGACAATTCCCACTGTTTTTCAGTGACAGTTAAAAAGCAAAGTTCTTTGGTCCTCTCCAAAGCCCTGGTTAATCACTGGAGAATGTGAGCACAGCTGAAAATGCTGATAACAACAGTAGCAATGTTAATAATCTCCCAAATAAGAGTGAGATTGCTGTTCATTATCAGAATTCTCGATAGTTTCACCACTGATGTGACAAACAACAATGACATGAAGGCATATCTTTGTTTCTTAGGAATATAAAGTTGCATAAACGGAGAACTATTCTTTTCACATCAGTGAATGATGTACATCATTAGTGCTGCTATATTCTAAGTAAAAGCATAATTGAAACAGATAATATAAATTGCAATTTTCTTGACTAAGGAAACCCTTTAATAAGAAAGATACTAAGATAAATGGAGAGGTCTAAGTGTTTTGTGTGCCATTAAAACAGTCTTAATAATTAAGAACAGCAACGTTAACAGATTAGGCACAAACTCAGGCTTTCTGGGCTTTTCAAATAAATTCTTGTAATAACTGCTTTACCTAATGGATAACAGTGTGACGGGGTGTTTAAGAAAGCAACTTAAAATGCATCATTAATTGAAGTATGTGTTTATATCTAGAGGAGGATCCACATTGTTTTAGGTAATGTGCAGGCATAAATTGGCTTTGGCTGTGCCCTGGAAGACTTGTCTATGGAGCCTATCCTTGTTTTTGTGCCACAATACTTAGGCATTACAGAACAAACGAACTGTAAGCTTGGCTTGATGGAATAAAGGGGAGGAAAAAGAGAAACTCACGTGTTCATGTAGTGATGACAGTGCGAGGACAGCTCTTAATAACATAGGAAAAGCTTTCAAACAGTCACAGGATCATATAACGATGCAGGTCAGGAGGTCTATAGTCCAGCCTGCCGCTCAAGCAGCATCAACCCTGAGGTCGGACCAGGAGGATACATTTGTGCAGTATGTTGTATTCTTGGAGTTGGTGCATTCGCAGTAGGGAACTCTGGTGTCCAGATTGTTTTTGCTTTGTGTGTCTGTCAAGTAAAGGAAAGAATAAATTTGGCCCATCAAAAATGAAAGTTCATTTGACTTCTATGTCTGTGAGAATGAGGTGCCAAATGAGAAGGACGGAAACATGGGTATGGGAGAGAAAGAACTGAAGGCAGGTAAAGTCTCAAAAACACAAGGAGAGAAAATAGTGCTAAGAGCATAAATTGGGTACCAAACAATAGTCACATACCAGAACACACAGTAAATAAAATTACTAAAGCAACAAATGGAGCAGAGGGTACATGTTAGTCTGTCGCTGGTTCTGTCACTGCGCCTGCGCACAAGAACCTCAGCACTATGTTTGGCTGCATCCACAGGGCATTGCAGCTCCATCTGCCTTGTTAGAGTCCCACTGTTCTTGCTAGCTCCTCTTCTTCAACATCAAACAGGTTGGCCCTGCCTGTGGGCAGTGAGTCATCTAAGCCTTTCATTCATTTCACTGTGAAGTTCTAAAGCAGGGAAACCACAGCTACCAGCTGGCATACTTTATCAGGGGCCATTAGCTATAAACAAACACGTCTACTTTCATGGCTTCTAAATTTAGTTTCTAACAATTATTCCTTCTGCATGTCATTTCAGGATTGCAGACTGGCTGCAGCCAGGGAATTTGGACTGTAGATTTTCTGGATCTAGGAGTCTATTTCCGAAGTATTTCACGTGCTTTTGATGTTTTGTAAATTGCAATAATAGTATGTACAGAATGGGAAGTGAGAACTCTCCAACTGGCAGAATGCACAGCCAATAGATGTGTGTCCTAGTTGTTCTGAGATGTCATTGCTCCTTCATCCTAAATAGTTTGAAATGTCAACACTGCCAATTTCCCATGTATTTTCTGTGATTCTGAGTGCGCAGGAGCAGTCAGGTACAAATGAAAATGCATAAAAGACAAGCCAGGGATAGCCACCACATATTCCTATGCTTATTAACTGAATTTTCTTGAGGTATGCAATTTAGCTGGTCACTTCTGGTATGTGAGAGCAGAACTGGTGCAATGTCCAAATCTCAGGGTGTTCTGCACTGTCTTGCTACTTCAGCCTAATAATTGCAAGGAGAAAAATCTCTTTATTTCTTGGCAATTTAAGTTCTGAGCTATTATTAGACCCTTACAGGAGTCAGCCTATTTACTATTGTATGTTGCAAATTTTCTAGTACACCCTTGAGTAGTGGGCTTGTCCTGCTTGGGTCAGTCCAAAGAAAAGGGTTCCCTACTGCCTGTCAGATCACTCTAAGATGGCTTTATATTTACAGTAGGTTATCTACAAACTTTTTTTTTTCTGTTTTAATCTAAGTCAAAAAGTGAGGGTATCATTTTGGAGGTATCTGTTACTTGAAAGCGAGTGCCACAACATGAACTAGAAAAGTATACAGAATTTAATAAACGAAGCTGGCTTTACTGGCATGGCATTCACTCAGTGTCTTGTGCTCGCTTTGTAGTGCACATTGGTGCTCTAACGGATAACAGTTTAAAGCTAGCTCACAAATGTCTATATAAGCTGCAGTCAGTGCTGACCGCAGTGTAAACATGCCCTGAAATGCTTTTAAAACCCTGTAAATACTTAAATTACAAGCTGTCTTGCAGTAAATCTATACATTTTTCTGTATGTTGGATTCCATAAGGGCCAGTAAACCAATATGTTCATCTCGTTTATGTCTAAAGGTTTAGATCTTGAGTTCAGCTGCAGTTATTACTATGGTGCCTATATGTCTGTTGCTGTGTTACATTTCATGACCTTATTACCCAATAGGTTTCTTCTATGTGGGGTTTTTTTTTTTTGAATAGCACATATCAGGAGCTGCAATAGAATTTAATGTGTGGGATTTTATTTGTCTATCTTTTTCTTGAACAATGCACAATGTTTTGGGTTTTTTTTAATTAAAAAAAAAAGTCAGCTCTTCAGTGGACCCATTTATCTTTCATTTCATCACTTGCATTCTCCAGTAGTATCTGGCAGGATCCCTGGGTGAAAGCATGAAATGTAATTTTATTGTAGTAGCAGATGTTCTCTACCAAGAACTTTCAGTTTTACTTTGCTGGTTTCAGTGATTCTCAGCTGGAATCTTTGATATGTTATTGCCACTCTGTACTGCTAATAGAGCACTAAGGTGCCTTATATAAATTAAAGGTTCCCAGTGGATAACTGCCCTTGAATAGGTGAATTTCTACATTTTATACAGCAGGCAAGGATGATGCAACATCCCAGGCCAAGTCATCTCCTCATTTTGAGGATAAGCCAAGGAGTGGCTAGGATGGGGTACTACTAGGACTGTCGGGTGAATGAGCAGCACCTAAGAAACATGTTAAATTCCAAGAGCTGTTGATCTAATAAAGCTGGAGATCAGTGCCCCTGAATCAAGGAGCCTGGAGGGGCTTTCTGCTCAAAGGCTTAGGCTCTCAACCTGGATTATATCCAGAAACATTGCAGGTGGGTTTTAGGACTGTATAAAGGATTGCATTAGAACCATGATCTGCTAACATCATGAATGATTGGGCATATCTGCATTTGCCAGCTTCTGCATATTTCTATAAATATTCACATATACAGCTAGATGTTGTTTACACTGTCCCCAAACTTGATGGATGTGAGCCAGTGCCAGTCCAGATGCTCTACAGTTCCATTTGCAGGTTAATAATCCAGACATACTTGCTCAAGCACAGCACTATGCTCATTCAGCTACATGGCTCCCAGATCTGAGCTGGAACATTTAGCTTGAAGCATGAGTGGAGGAGCTTGAAACTCTTTACACCTGTTGTACAGAGATGCTGTTACAGAAGAGGAAGAGGGAGAGACAGTAGCATCACTCAAGGCACATTACTAAGATGACAGATGGGTCCACTGAATTTTCTCTGTGGTCAGTGGAAAAAGAAAGAGGGAGATGGACTTCTCCAGGGCATGACCTTGAAACTGTCTGTAGGGCTGTGTGGGTGAATATTATAGTGTTTCCTACAAGTCTGACAAGCAAACCAGTAGACTCCACTGTGCCCCCTTTCTTGCTTGTGCACCTGGCACCCTTCCTTTGAAAAGCAGGGTGTGTGCAAGAAACTTCCTGCTGTCTCTGCAATGGGTGCACCTAGACCTGGGTGTGAGGGATACTTCCAGAGTCTGCAGGCTAGATTCAACTGAACAAACTCAGGCTTTAAGTCTGGAGGCAGATCGGAATTTTTCATCAGAGCTAAGATCAAGCCAGGTAGAACAGGGGCATAAATTGAAGTCCTTTCCAGGTCAGTGCCTTTTTCAGTGGACTGGAGAGAGGGGAAGTGAATCTGTCTGTTCCTCAGTCTCTAGGTATGACTACATACTATTTTGTAGGTAAATGCAAGCTTAGTTTGTTCTTACTAAATGCCAGCTGTATGATAGCTCTGACCCAGGAGTCATGCATCCGTGGTAAAGGCAGTGCTGAGCTTAGACTAAACAGACTCGCTGTAAAATGGAACAGATTAATGTTGAGCTGAGATCCAAAGCGAAGAAAGTTCATTGAAGATATCTGTCAAGTCATACGGGAACAAGGCCATGTCTACTGGGAAAACAGGAAGAGCACTCTCTCCTCTTGCAGTAAAATACTGCTTTTACATTCTGTAAATGACTGGATGCTATGGCTCTCCCAAACCCAAAACGCAAGTTCAAAAGCTGCCAACTTGGGTTGTAAACTGCTATTGCGCCCCAGTGTGATGTGGAAATATTCAAAAGGTTCTTTGCTGCAGTTGCTCTTGTAAGGAATAAAAACGCACTTCGAATTCTTGAATGTTCCTGCAAAGTTGAACTGTCACCTTCCAGACACTTCCAGCAGTTATCTGAGCATTGCAAGCAGCTGGAGACTAAGGACACATAAGGTTAGTTTTAAATTATTTAAGAATTAGGTCCTACAAAGGTAGCATACCTAATTGGTTTACCAAAGTCACCTTTAGCAGGAATAAGCTGAATTTGTGCTGTAGGGCAATACTGGAAATTAGTAGTGTCTGTGCTACAGGGTAAGTTCAGAATGTATTAGTTACACAGAATCTTGGTGGTGAGGTGGTGGCAAACAAAGGATTTCCTGAGTTAAATCTGATGTAAAGAACTAAATGATGCCCTTGATTTGTCTATGGGCATCTGATCAACTTCTCAGCTATTTCAGTTCATATTTCTTTTAGAAAATTATGCAAATCCAAGAAGTGAGGGTTTCAATGGGACCTTTATTTTTAGCTTTTCATTTGAATATGCAAAACTACAGTGCTTATCTTATTATCATTCCCTCTCCTCATATTAGTAAATTATCAAACACTCCACACTTTATGTAAGACTATTAAAAACAACAGTGAATTTTGGATTTTTTTAACTACAGGTATTGAAATACAAGTTATAAGGTCCAAATAAAATAATTATAAATAAGTTTCTGAGTATTTATCAGAAGTACCAAAACCTTGTGTTAAGAGATATAGCTAAGATCTTTGCATACAAAAGCACTTAAAGTCACTCTTTGGTGTAACAGTGAACATTTTATTTTTTCAGTATCTCAGTTAACTGGAAAAATATACTGAAGAAATAGTGCATTGGAAGTAACAAGGATAAGTTAAGAGAAAGATAGTCCACAGAAAATTTCAAATGCTGGATTTTGGAATTCTAAGCTTTAAGTATATATTTCTAATTTATATTTAACAAACAGAATGAAAAACAACACATGACTTAACGAAATTAAGAGATGGTAAAAAAGAGAAACTGAGGTGGTACTGTTGCATAGAAGTTGGCTAGCGAGACCGCAGATTAAAGTTGCCAAAAAGTAGCTGTGAATATTTCAAATTTATTGTCTTGTTTATCAAGTTGATCAGATAGTTCTTTGTGAGAAAAAATGTTTGAGTAACTAGATCCTTATGATGGAAAATTGTGGTATAGTCTTGGAGTAGGTAAGCAAGATGTCAAGAAACCAGATTCAAGTATTCTCTCTGTCAGAGGCAGTCTGAAGCCACATCTGTTTCCTTCTGATAGAATGATCTGGGCTGTAAGAGGTCTGCTAGTTAAGTTTTTCAAAAGAGCTCTGTTCTGTGCTGCAGAACTGTGGTCCCATGACTAACTGGTGCAGACCAGCCTGTATCCATACTGTCTGTGGAGTGTGGAGCCAGAATGAGTTATCCAATGTTCCACACCCAAGCAAAAGAAGAGTGTGTGATGTGATCTGTAGTGAAACCTGGGAACAAACTAATGTATGTACAGTGTGAACAATTAGGAGACTGGAACCTGGATGAAACAGTAAGTGGCATGGTCTGATAGTATACACACCCCTGCCAAGTCTGTTTTGTTGATACTTTTCTGTTCTGTGCCAGTATACAGCGAGTTTGGAAGGTAGACAGAAGGCTGGCCCAGCTCCCACCTATGAAGTCATTCTCTATGTTTTGATGATTAAGTATTTTGTATAAATCAGAATGTCACCAAAAAGAGGGAGTCTCTCATTCAGATACCCTAAAGTGGCAGATAAGATTCCTGTCTTGAAGTGCTGGACCTCTTGTTCAAATCTAATTAATTAATCAAATAAGCTTGCATGCTTGTCTCTCACCTTTAGAGACCTCAGGATACTTCCGATGAATTTTCTGAACTCTGCTGAGTGCTCTGAGTCTTTCAGAGGAGGACATCACCACTTCTTTCCAAAGTCTTCTCATTTACTTCTTCAGCAATGGTATCAAGCATGCCCAGCCGGGCTCAGCTTGTAGCAGACTTCCTTTATGAAATTTGCCACTAGTAGCTAATAGTCATTTTGAGAAATGAAGTATTTTTTTGTTGTTGTTCTCAACAGTAAGAACCAGAACATTCAAGTGCAATTAAAACATTAAAAACTGCATGTTCATGTCTATCTTAATTAAAGCCCTACCATCCAGGGCAGGGTAAACAGCTTGCTTGAACACCTGGGGGTGTATTTGTGTCAGTTAGGTTGTCATTAAGAGTGCCTCAGGATTTGCCTCCTCTCTTGGAATGGATAATTTCATTATATTTGAATTCCCTTAGCACTTTGCTAGCCACTCCCCTCATGAGTCTTCACAGTATCTTGACAGACTTCTGAAGTATTAATGAGGACTAAGTAAAATTATTTGGGCTCATTTTCTTCTGTTCTTCCTTATATTTCCCTTTCTTGTCAAATTTAAATTAAAAAGAATGTATTGATGCAGTAAGCATCCCAGAAGCCTGGTCAGTATAAAATATTGAGAGCAATTTCACATCTGTCATAACCATTTAATATTTGCCAGTTATGGAAATGAGAGGGAACGTCACATGTCATGCTTAAGGTAAATGAATAATAATCTGAGGGAATGGTTTATCAAACCACTCGGTGATCCAGTGATTGAATCATTTTCTGGATTTGATGAATGCATAATGTGATCTAAGACAATGAAACCTAAATCTGTGTTGTTCCTTACTCTAATTTCTGTTGCAGGCTAGCTTAGAGTTTGGAATTTGACTGTAAATCTGCCATCCATAAGGTTTTAAAAATGCTTTAATGACTGTAGAAAAAGTGGCTTGGATAGTGTATGCAAGTTCTGTAAAGTGTTCATAGTTTTTGTTCCAGAATTGTGGGTTAATAACTTTAAAGTAGACTCTCTATTAATAAGAACTTATGCTCTGAGCTTTAATAAACTTTGCTTCCTATCAACTGACATTGAAAAAGTAAGTTTTATAAAAACAAAACGTATGGAAACGTATTCCACATCATCATCAGGCCTTTCTGGGATTAACCTAGGCCAGCTGTCACTTTTAAATAGTAGTTGTTGAGGTCTAGGGGTAAGGTGGAGGGTGAGTAATGCTTCCTTTTGATCGCTTAATCTGTGTTGAGAGTCCCATATATGTCTGCAAGAATAATAAATCTTATAATTTACTTATCATAAGGTACTGTTTATTTGAGTGTATGGTGATGGTAGATTCATTCCTTTTCTTCCCTGCGGAGCCAGAATCAAACCAATAGCAGGGCTTCCTCCTCCATGATCTCTTTCCTCTCTGCTTTTACTATATATTTTTTGAATAAGATAAATTCAGATGAGAAATACTCAGATTGCTTGTAACTGTTGAAAGCCCCCAGTGGCTGCCGGTCGTGTATTATTCTTGCTGGTATTACTGCTTATGCTTACTGAGACTTATTTTCTGCCTCCAAGAGTTAAATTAATTTAACCTGCTGTGACTGAAAAAAGAGCTCCAAGACACTACATTTATTCCATGCATACCTATATTACCAACAACGGGTAAGCTTTTTAGGTGTCTGCATGCCACTTACAGTATTATTCAGCTACACGGCACAAAGCTCCTGAAGTGCATGGGAGGGTGGAAGCGTCTCTTCTCACATAATTTGGGATGCTGGAGCTTTGACATCAAACTAAAGATAACTATGATTCTTTATTAGATTAAAGATGATAAAAAGATAATTATAATATGCCTTTTTCTATGCAGGAAAAATTGTCGCTATGTTTACAATAGAATTTTGGCATCTTCATGCAGTGTGAAGTCAGAAAGTTCATAACTTCAGTCATTAGTTAGCATCTGTAACGAGCAAAGCTTCACTAGACTTCTGTTGGCTATCTGCAGTGACTACACCTTCTACAAAATCAGTTTCTTCCATTCATCTGAATTCTTCTTTGCTATCTTGTTATATCCAGATTTCACAGACAGTTCACTGTGTGCCCAGGCAGTGATACCAAGATGATTATGCTAGCTTAAGTACATTTTTCTAGGGTCTTGCCATATTTAGTTTTTTATTACTCTAATGATTTCTCTAACTTCTTGAATGATAAAACTCTGTGATTAAGGTATCTATGCAGCTGTAGACTGACAAGCCTACATAAATATCAGTGTCAGAGATCTTGCTCCTCTTCCTGTGTCACATTCTATTTCAAATCTTTCATGTCTACTTTTTTTTTTTCCCCGAGTCCTTGAATGACTGTTTTCCTATAATTTTGCTTTATTTGGTAACTTATGTCCTGCCTAGCTAAAAGCAGCATATGTATTCTGGTTTGGGCCTAGTTCAATTTAGAAATAATAAATTATAGGCCTACAGCTCTTCTGGGGAAAAAAGGGCAGGAGGAATTTCCTGGAGCTTTTACTCGGGAAAAGAAAGACAGGCTGTAGCTGCGTTTTCTATCTTATCTTACTTACTGACCAGGCAGTTAGCTGTCCTCCTCTACAAAAGACATGAAAGTATTTTCCTTTATTACAAGTCCATAAAGTAGAGAAATGCCAACTTCATTTGTATTACAGATACCTGTCAGTAACAAGGATGGTTCTTGAAATACCTGTGGAAACATAAGCAGTATTTTCTACATGCCAGAACAATAAGAGCATTAACCACAAGATACCACTATTTGTCAAATTAATTGTAAATGATGAAACCTTGAAATGTAATTCAATCTGCCCTTTGTTATATTCAAGTAAGATCTCTTCTTTACTTGTTTCCTTTCTAAGCAAAAAGGTTCAGACTTAAATTTATTTTCATGACATCTTTTTTTTTTCATGTTGCCTTTTTTTGACTCTTCCTAATCTTTCAATATTCTCTTTGAGAAAGTGTCCAGTGTTATGCACCTTAGAAATACTTGGTTCTATTTACCCCACTTCTTATGAATCTAGCTGATAACCTCAGTGCAAAATGTCAAATACCTTGCAGATATATTGTAATATTTTCCAGAGTGGAAGCTATGAGAATTACAAAATTTAAGTAATGCAGCCATTTAAATTTGTGTGAGCTAAACGTAGCATTAATACTCAACAAATTTAAATAATTTACATTTGGAAAGGTGCACTACAAAAATAATTGTTACTCCCAGAACTGAAGGGTTTCAGGGGACTAAAAATAAGGAATTCAAGTGGAAATATTTTTTCTCAAAGTGAAACATAATTAGCAATATGTCAAAGTTAGGTCACTGGAAAAGATATCAAAAGCAACTTTTTTTTTTCCTACTCTGAGGAGCTAATCTGGGATTGAAAGACAGTTTGACAAAGCAAGGGAAGAGTTCTGAGATAAATCTAAAAGGACAGGTGACAAATATTTCTCACTGCACATGCAGCCTGAGTTTCAGCTCACGTCTCTTGTCACTAAGAGCAGCAAAACTCATTTACCATGTAGAAAACTTACGCTTTCCTGTCCATAAACTTTTCACATCTTCACTTTTTCTGTAATATAGTCAGTTCTCTTATTCCTTCTTAATTAGGCTCCATTAGATTGTACACCATGGAACAGGTAGAATTAGAAAAGATGTAAATAAAGAAAAAGAGAAACTCTGGCGAATGTCCAAAGTATCATTTCTCCTCACTTTCCTTCTCTGCCAACATGCCAGACTCTTTATAGAATTCTTAATTCCAGCACCCTTGAATTGCCCCCCCCTTCTGACAATTTTGGGATATATAGTCCTATTGAAATCACTGGGGCTAGTCAACAAGCATGGACCACAGTTTTGGCATGCTTTCTCATAGTGAACTGTTCTTACGTTATACATTTCTTAAGGAGGCTGTTTTCCTTTGTCATGTGCAGCACTCTGCACACTGACAGCACTTTAATAACAGTGTACTCTGAGTTTAAAAGGAGTTTAATGCTGGGAATGCTGGCAGGATGTGGCTTAAATTTAAGAATGAACTAAAACAGGACATCATCAGCAGATGTCTGTATATATATTTCTAAGTACTTGGAGGAGCTTTTCCTTCACTTTTGGCATGTGATGAACTTTCACATACATTAATGAGAATGATGTGCTTCCAGCAAAGAAAAAACACTCCTTTGAAACTGAAACATGAAAAAAATATATCCTCTGGTTCTTTTTGTCTCGATTTATTATTTTTTCAAAGGAAGAATTCCATTAAGGTTGTAGTGGCAGTTTTGTTTGATAGGAGAAGCAATAATGCTTTGCTGTCTCCCAAGTATGGATCTGTGCCTGTGTTTATTTTTAAGTGTAATGCCATTGGCGTGATCTACGATGCAGCAACTGCTTTTGGTTGAAATAACTTTCCTACAATATGTCATTTTAGACTACCTTTTGCCTGATGAGCATATGAAACATCTTTCTTTGGACGTGGCAGTAAAAGAAATGTCTGTCATTTGTGCAATTATTCCTAAATAAAAAGTGCCACTATTTCACATCAAAGCTGCAGATCTTAAAAAGTAGCAGAAGTACTGTCTTACATATGTAGATAATGTTTCTTATTTTAAGATTGTACTTGATCAGATCTGTGATGCATGGAAGCTTACTTGTATGTGTTCTGGGTTGAATCAAGTCTTAGCAAAGTCGATGTAAATAACTTCAACTGAAGCCACTTGGACGAAAATCACTGGGTCAGGCTCCCTTCTATAGTGAGTAGACATAGTTTTACTCTTATCTGCTTAAACCTAATTTTTGTTTATACTTGCTCACAGATTAAAACTTCTGTTTAGCCCTCAATTCATACATCGATCTTCTCTCCATCTGAACGAAAAAAGCGCATTATGTTGGGCATTAAATAAGATGAACAGTTAACATAAACATGAAACTCACTTTAACATTTACTAAACTAAGTTTAAAGTTTATGTTAATGTCTGTCCTGTTATTTCAGATAGTTGTGTTCTTCTTGATTGTTTATTTTAATAATGCCCTGCACACCATGCAGACTTGCAAAAAATGCTGGATGTGGCATAGTTACATTAACATATATTTGTTGAACCACCAGTCAGTCCAGAATAGTATCTTTTGACATATCTGTAAGCACAACACTTCTGTAGATTAAACCAACCAATACTAGATGCTGATGGACATCACCTGTACCTGTATGTGTGTGTTTACGTAGCTGTATATATACATATATGTATATAACTTGTATTTTTTTTTCTTTTAAGGCAACCAAGATAAAGAGAAGGCATAGCTGTGTCTTCTACTATTCATTCCTTCTCTATAAAGATATAAGAATATAATGCTGCTCTCTATGGCATTTGGAACCCTGAGTGAAGCTAAGATAGGATTCTAAAGGATTAAAGGATTATCACCTGATCAGGATGAGGAAGTCGATGAGGCCTTCTACAGACAGCTGGAAGTAGCCTCACGATCCCAGGCCCTGGTTCTCATGGGGGACTTCAACCACCCTGATATCTGCTGGAAAGACAACACAGCTAGGCACAAACAGTCCCGGAGGTTCCTGCAGAGCATTGGTGACAACTTCTTGACACAGGTGGTGGGGGAGCCAACAAGGAGAGGTGTGCTGCTGGACCTCGTACTAACAAACAAAGAAGGACTGGTGGAAGATGTGAAGGTCAGGGGCAGCTTTGTCTGCAGTGACCACGAGATGGTGGAGTTCAGGATCCTGCGAGGAGGAGGCAGGGCACCAAGTAGGATCGCAACCCTGGACTTCAGGGGAGCAAACTTTGGCCTCTTCAGGGACCTACTTGGAGGAATCCCATGGGTTAGGGCCCTAGAAGGAAGGGGTGTTCAAGAGAGCTGGTTAATATTCAAACACCACTTCCTCCAGGCTCAAGAGCGGTGCATCCCTATGAGTAGGAAGTCAAGCAAAGGAGGCAGGAGACCTGCATGGATGAGCAAGGAGCTCCTGGCAAAACTCAACCAGAAGAAGGAAGTCTACAGAAAGTGGAAAGGGGCACAGGCCACTTGGGAGGAATATAGGAACATTGTCAGAGTATGCAGGGATGTGATGAGGAAGGCTAAGGCCCGTTTGGAATTAAATCTGGCTAGAGATGTCAAGGACAGCAAGAAGGGCTTCTTCAAATACATTAGTAGCAAGAGGAAGACTAGGGAAAATGTGGGGCCCTTTGCTGAATGGGGTGGGTGCCCTGGTGACAAAGGATGCAGAGAAGGCAGAGTTACTGAATGCCACCTTTGCTTCAGTCTTTACTGCTCAGGCCAGCCCTCAGGAACCCCAGATCCTGGAGGCAAGAGAGAAAGTCTGGAGAAAGGAAGACTTTCCCTTGGTGGAGGAGGAGTGGGTTAGAGATCATTTAAGCAAACTTGACACCCACAAATCCATGGGCCCTGATGGGATGCACCCACGAGTGCTGAGGGAGCTGGCGGACATTATTGCTAAGCCACTCTCCATCATCTTTGAAAGGTCATGGAGAACAGGAGAGGTGCCCGAGGACTGGAAGAAAGCCAGTGTCACCCCAGTCTTCAAAAAGGGCAAGAAGGAGGACCCAGGGAACTACAGGCCAGTCAGCCTCACCTGCATCCCTGGAAAGGTGATGGAGCAGCTCATCCTGGAGGCCATCTCCAAGCATGTGGAGGAAAAGAAGGTGATCAGGAGTAGTCAGCATGGCTTCACCAAGGGGAAATCATGCCTAACCAATCTGATAGCCTTCTCTGATGGAATGACTGGCTGGGTAGATGAGGGGAGAGCAGTGGATGCTGTCTACCTAGACTTCAGCAAGGCTTTTGACACTGTCTCCCATAGCATCCTCATAGACAAGCTCAGGAAGTGTGGGTTAGATGAGTGGACAGTGAGGTGGATTGAGAACTGGCTGAATGGCAGAGCTCAGAGAGTTGTGCTCAGTGGCACAGAGTCTAGTTGGAGGCCTGTAGCTAGCGCTGTCCCCCAGGGGTCAGTACTGGGTCCAGTCTTGTTCAACTTCTTCATCCATGACCTGGATGAAGGCACAGAGTGCCTCCTCGGCAAGTTTGCTGGTGATACAAACCGGGGAGGAGTGGCTGATACGCCAGAGGGCTGTGCTGCCATTCAAAGAGACTTGGACAGGCTGGAGAGGTGGGCAGAGAGGAACCTCATGAAGTTCAACAAAGGCAAGTGCAGGGTCCTGCACCTGGGGAGGAATAACGCCATGCACCAGTACAGGTTGGGGGTTGACCTGCTGGAAAGCAGCTCTGTGGAGAAGGACCTGGGAGTGCTGGTGGACACCAAGTTAAGCATGAGGCAGCAATGGGCCCTTGTGGCCAAGAAGGCCAATGGTATGCTGGGGTGCATCAGGAAGAGTGTTGCCAGCAGGTCAAGGGAGGTGGTTCTCCCCCTCTACTCAGCCCTGGTGAGGCCCCATCTGGAGTACTGCGTCCAGTTCTGGGCTCCCCAGTACAAGAGGGATGTGGCACTACTGGAGCAAGTCCAGCGAAGGGCTACAAAGATGATTAGGGGACTGGAGCATCTCTCTTATGAGGAAAGGCTGAGAGAGCTGGGCCTGTTTAGCTTGGAGAAGAGAAGGCTGAGAGGAGATCTTATCAACGTGTACAAGTATGTGAAGGGAGGGTGTCGAGAGGATGGGACCAGACTCTTTTCAGTGGTGCCGAGCGACAGGACGCGAGGCAACGGGCACAAACTGAAACACAGACACTTCCATCTGAACATGAGGAAAAACTTTTTCACTGTGAGGGTGACAGAGCACTGGCACAAGTTGCCCAGAGAGGTTGTGGAGTCTCCTTCTCTGGAGATATTCAAAAGCTGCCTGGATGCAATCCTGTGCAACATGCTCTAGGTGACCCTGCTTGAGCAGGGGGGTTGGACTAGATGATCTCCAGAGGTCCCTTCCAACCTCAGCGATTCTGTGATTCTGTGATAGGAGTCGTATCATGGAGTCAACAGATGCCTGACCTGGAGCCTGATGCAAAGACAACAGGAGTAACCAAAAGAACTTTTGCTGCATCTTAAATGTAGCTTGGATGTGTCTCGATATGCTTTTTATTTTCATTTGATGCCAAATGAAAAAAATGAGGCCTAAGCAGTAAATGCAAGTGAAGAAGAATGAAGCAGAATGCAATTTTAGCTACAGATAAACTTTGAATCAATAGTTTATGAAATAGAAGCAAAATGAGCTGCAAAGTGCATTTGGGTTAATATACTTTTACCATAATACGGGACTTGTATTAGATAAATGTGGTTACCACTTTTTGTTGCTAAAGGAAGCACTGTATGTTTCAGCTTACTAGCTTCAATAAAACTTTGCAAAGGAAGATTTTACAGCTCCACAAATTGCTGGCAGCAAATGAAAATCTCTGTTTTGAAATATTCTGCTTTTTGAAATATTCTGCTTTTCAGTCAGGTACTCATCTGAAATCCAAGGAATCACATTTTCGTGTCTTTGTTTTGGTCTTATTTAGATTGTGAACTTGAACCACAGTCTCCCACTTTACCTGATAAAGCCCCAGTTTTGTCCCAGTGTAGAATTAAAATATATAGAAAAGATGTGCATGACGTTTCCTTCCCTGCCGTTGTAGTAAACTATGAAAATGATTTCTTAGTAAAGCTTGTTGTTCTGTATGACAGGTATGAAGTGAATGATAGATGGCTGCTTGTGAACATTTTGGCACTCACTTCATTCCCTGGCAATGCTACAGCTTGGACACGTGCAAGTTCTAGGACTGACAGTAACACAGCACTAACTTGAAGAATCATTTTTCAAAACAAATAGCAGCTGTAAATTGAGGTGAGCTCAAGTTTATTCTTTGTTAAAATGATGATAGGTTTATAAAAGTATTAAGAATATGAAGACTGTTTAAGGTGGGTGTCTGTGGGAGTGCTTCCTACTACCATCCACCAGTGAATTCTTGGCTCAAAATTCTGGTGAATGTAAATGACAACACAGCTTATTTCTTCCCTGTTTTTTTTTTTTTTTTTTATTATTATTATATGTAAGTGTAGTATTTTCTACCTTGTTCTTTGAAAGTATTGCAAATGTAAGTGAAAAGTACTCCTTGAAGAGCATCAGTACAGGCAAAACTTAAAACCTTTTTCTCCACATGCTGGGAAGTGAACATGTAGAAATTCATGGTTTGGTAGCCAGGGCAGCAAGGGCTGGCTGCTCGCGCAGGCCAGGGAGCTGGGAGCTCCATCCCACCACCCCATTGCTAGGCAGGGTCATGGTGGTGGGGCAGGGCCAAGGTGAAGCTAGGAAGGTAAGTTGGCAAGTCAGGGTCGGTATCAGGCCCAGGGATGGCCCTGAGCCAAACCTCCAGTGGGAGGACGGTGCTTGGGACCATTTCACTGGTATGTGAGTGTGCTGCAGTCGGATGCTGCCTCCACTGCTGCTTGTTTTGTTACATGGGCAGAATGAAGTTGAGGTCTGTAGTTGTCTCCTCCTTGAGAGCGCTTTGGCCAGCAATAATGACAAATGCTGGAGTTACTCATGTGGGAGAAATCATAAAGAAAGGAAATTAATGGAAGAGTGAACTGTCTTGGGGAATATAACTGCCAACTACGGCAAATATACGTTTATAAGAAAAAGGAGGAAGGAATAAGGGTAGTACAAATCTCGCCCTTTCAATCGCCACAGTTACTATTTTTCTTGCATCATCTTTCTTACTATATTGCTTCTGCTTGTGTCTATTTTATCTGAGCTCTTCTAATCTATTTTATATTGAATATTACATTAACTCCAGACATTAACTCTAGGCAGAATCAGTCTTAAATGTCCAACTCTTAAAAATAAGTTAAGTTGCTAAGCATTGTGATATGCCATAGGTTGGTATATTTTGCTCAGAAATGGTATAAAGCAGAAGGAACTAAATGAATTTTCTAATGTTTATCTCATATCAGTTTGATCTTTCAGAAATTAAAATGGTTTAATTTTCATCACTGGGGAAAAAGCATGATCAGAAATTAATTCTTTTCCCTGCTAGTAAATGCTGAGTTCTTGAAGTATATCACGTGTAAATTTGGTATGGGAGTGAAGGGAAGATGAAGGGACTTCTATCTCCAGATGATCATGTTCTTACATCTGGTGATCCACCTTTTCCTTACATCAGTCCTGCCTGACAAAACATTCAGCAGTAGCTGATTTCAGTACAGTGTTTGCCCTAGCTTAATCTTTAACCAATTTACAGTATTATTTTAAAAGGCTGGAGAAGAATCGGACCTTATCCTCCATCCTGTCTTGGATCCCCAAATCCATCTCTGAAATGCTTGTTCCCCCTTTGGGAAGAGAGGGAGCAGGTGCAATGAGCTACCATCCTCCTCAAACATGCCGCGGGTACTTCCCTTGGAAGCTGTGCTGCTCAGGCTCGCTCTCTGTGAATTATGCGAGGGTTATGTTGGACACTTGCAGCAGAGAGTAAAAGAGCAATCCTACATCTAGCTGGATGTTCCTTTTTGAGATTTCTGAAACATGAGCAATTTTAAGAGCTCCAGCCACACATCTAATATTCTCCTGTGTCATATTGGTTCCCAAAAATCATTTAAATTCTCCAGTTTATCATATACCTCTTCCTACCTTTTGTAATTGCACCTGTTAATAGGATATGCTGTTTCTGTGATCCATTTACAACAACTTGGATATTTGAATTCTAAAAAATCTATTGGCAGTCCTTAATGTTTAAACATCTGGGACAGTAGCCATTTGGGGGATTTCTAAATGAATCTTTACATGAAGTGAATTCTTCAGTAGACTTGTAATAGAAGGTGAGGAAGAATTATTGACATGATATGATCTACTTAGGAGATAAGCTGTAATGTACTGTTCTTGCTGCAGCAACCAGACAGCGTTTTTGGTAAAGCCTTACTATTGCACATTTTAGGAAGTCTGAAAGCGTCAAACACATTATGTTGACTAGATCAATCACTGACAGAAAAAAATACAGTCTTTTGATCTTCAGGCTTGGAGGTAACACTTTAGCACACCATTGTATGCTGGAAATTAGAAATGTTCCTGGCAGATCTCAAGGTTGCCTGACTCCTTCAAAATGGAGACTGAAAAGGGCTCAAATGATACTGCTGCTTTTGGTAGGTCTTCAGAAAGCTTCATTATGCCCAGGATTTTTGGTGAGCACAGGATCAGCTGCTGCTGCTGCAATGTGACATACTGAAATTCTTCTCATTAAACTCTCCTCTGCAAAAGGGAGTCGGGTTCTTGAGGGAGTGGGTGTATAAGAGCCTCTAGGAAACCAAAATCGTCACCTGTTAGCAGTGCTCAGAATCTTTCAAGGGAGAAACAGAGTGAGCTTGACATGTTTACAAGCTGCCAGCAGTAAACACAAGACTCAACAATTAACTCCTGAAACACACCACTAAATCTAATGGATTTGGTATGTATGTTTAATGATGTCCAGAAAAAGATCATCCAGACTGATTGGGAATTACAAATCACGCCAAGACAAAAGACATATAAAGCCTCTTTTGCTTGTAAATCTTCTAAAAATCAACGTTCTCTGAAATGAGTGCTTTCTGCTTCCAAAAAAACCAGGAATAGAATATCTGCTTTTAATTACAGTTTTTAGTTATCTTTGTAAGAGACAACTTTTTAAAAGAAGTCAACAAAAACTAAAGAGAAATTTCAGAGTTGCAAAAAATACTTGGCATGAAATGAGGTTGCTCTTTAAGTTGGCTTGCCCCGTTTTCAATGCACTGTATGGACTATTAATTCTTCTGGACAGCTGGGTAAAATTTTCATTCTGACAGCATTATCCCACTCACAAATGTAGGCTGCAAAGGTGCCTTCCCGTTAAAAGGCATAATCAGATGTTTCATGCTGAAATTAAGAATTTGAACGAAGTTGTGCAAACTAATAGAGAGCTTGGATCACGCTACAGCAAAGTTTAATGTCTTATTAACAGCTTAATTATTTCAGGCTTAGTCATTAAAACAAACAAGGCAAATAGCACTATAACATTAGATTAAAGTGATGAGGAATCAGGACTATAATACAGAAGCACCAGCATTTTCCTTAATAAACAAAAGAACATATTTTTAAATAATCACGTGTTAAAATGTTTTGTTAATTCAGAAATTCTTTCCCTCCTGCCCACCTGTTTGTCATTTTCTCCTACCATGTTTGTCATGGATGACATTTACTTTGCAAGTTCTATTTAATAAGAAGTGATCCAAACAGCAAATCAACATCAAAAAATTATTTTTCTCTAGTGAGAAAACAGAAAAAAGAATGGAGAGCACGTGCTTCTCTTTCATTCCTTAAGACTTGATGCCAGGAAGAAAAAGAAAAGGCAGAGCATGGGGAAAAATCCCAGAAGAACAGGAGGGCTGCTGCTGTCCGAACTACTGTGTACTGCAGTCCTACCTGCTTAGGCTGTTAATCCTGTTGCAAGGGCATCCATCTATTGCAAAGCGTTTGCACTAGCTCACGGTGCAGTGTAACTTAGTACAGTATAGCAAGAGTACTGGTAACGGCTCATTGGATGAGCCTTGCATGGTGCTTTGGAAAGCCACTTCTTTCATGCTAGTTATGTTATGCCTTTTTGCCTTTACATCAGTTTTAGTGATAGGTGGTCTGGACAGAATTATGATAATCATCTGCATAAGAAAAGGACTTTGACTCTTTTCAAAAGGCAGTGGCTTAGGATGCTGTTCCATGGGTGGGTCTTAAAGAGCTAATGGCTTATTTTTGACTTTTAAAGGCCTTGCACATCCTCTACATGGGGAGGATGTCCTCCCAGGATTTCACTGGTGACTATAGAAAACCAATACTTAAGATAGCAATATAACTGCTGCTATGTCTGGAAAATTTATAATTTAATATTTCATCAGACCCAAGCATCTCCTTTACCTCTTCATAAGAAGGAGAAGAAATAATGTTCTTTACTAAAATAGAATTATGTAATTGTTTTGCAGATGCTTTGGTAGTAATTGGAGTAGATTTCTGGGGATTTCATGCAGCAGTTGGTTGGTGATAACTCCCACTCTTTTGCAGACTATTACGTGTACTTGCTGATGAGTGATTGAAATGTACCTGTCTGACAGTGTGCAGGAGTTGGTAGTGAGGAAATGTGTAAATTTGTACACTGCAGATAAGGACTTTTTTCACTTAGAATAAATAAATAGAGGTTTAGGGGCATAATCTGTGCTAGTCCTGTTGACACCACTTATAGTCCTAGACTTGGTAGGAGATAATATGTTTCACAGCTATTTTCCTAAAAGACATAATTTAGAGCTTTTTGTGATGCAAACTGTTAAAATGCAGTGTCTGTGAAACAGCTCCTGCAAGGTTTCAGTAACCTTACCATCAACAAAATTCCTTCACTGTACTGTATAAACTTAGCACAACATAACATCATCTATTTTTCCCAGGCAAGCGTGAATCTTTTGTACCTTCACATTGTTTACTGTAACTCTTTCTGATTGTGTTTAACAGCCACCACTACAAGACTTTATCAACATTCTTATTTACTTTAAAAATCTTTCTCCAGCTTTGATTTTTACTGTGTTTTCTCTCAATATTCAGAGCACAGTGTTCTGTGCACAGTTTTAAACTCTAGAAAGTGAGAAGAGCTTGGAATAGGCTTGAAAATATGCTAGTTTAAAAAATGAAGCAGTCTTCAAGGTCAATGTGCACCAAAATAAAAAATGAATCTCCATTTCTCAAACAAAGTATGCTAAGCATGATCCTTATTTGTCCAGCTTTAACTGTCAATGCCTAAATACACAAACAATTTTGCCCAAAAATTGGGCTTTCATTTCTTTACACATTACTGCTTATTACTAAACAGAGACACCTAGTTAAGCATTTAGATACTACTTTGATTGTATCTTGGAGCATTAGGTAAATTTTCATACTATTTCAGGGTCAAATTTGAGTATATTATAGATTCCAGATGTTCAACAAAAAAATCTAAATTTCTCTATAGAATTATGTAGGGTATAATCTGAAAAGTAATTTTCAGTCTTTTAGAAGTGCAGGCAAACTACTTCAGTTGTTTTATCTGCCTGATAAAACATAAAAGCTGTAGCTTCATTATCCACTTAGTACCTCAGTTTTACATGTATGTGTACTGTCCTGCTCTCTGTATGTAGCATTCATATCACAAAACAGAGTTGGGCTCTTTGTGTCCTGTCCTAAGCCTTTTTAAGCATAGGATTATTTCTTCCAAATGTCCCATCTTAGTGCTCCTGGTGAAATTAAAGATAGTACTGATACTGATTTAAATTTAGCCTATGCTCACAAGAGCACTAAGGGAAAACCTGATGGAAGGAGGGCCCAAAAATGAAACCTAGGATGGACAAAGAATGATATTTCTGAAGATGCAGAGAGCTGAAGACAATTTTTAGTTGCTTTTTTCTCCTGAGAGGAAGGATCTGCTGCCAAGTTAGACTGAAGTGCTGAACTCTCAAGGACTCAAACAACCTAATGAGGAGGTGGCAGTTCTGCAACCCACTGCTAGGGGCATTTGGCATACACCTGTCTTCTGATGTTTGTAGGTTTTCCCTGCTTCATTGCATTATTACATTATATAAATTTATCTGTGTTGGGGGGGGGTTGTTTGTTGGTTTGGTAGAGGAAGTTTGTTTTGTTCGTTTTTTTGTGAATGCCTAGAGGTGTGGTCAGGCTCTATAGTTAGACTTGAGCTCTTGTGATTGTTGTAGTAGTATGTTCTGCTTTATTTAGGTTACCATTTTTTCCATAGATTAATATAACACCAAAAAATATACTATTCTCTCTCCACTTCCAGCCTGTTTACTCCCAGATTCTGCACTAGACATGGCTGCTACTAGGTTTGGGATGAGAAATAAATGAAACTTATCCACTCTAATGTGTCACCAACTTGTTCAACTATCAGTGTATCAGCTGATACACTGATCCAAGGGTTTTTCTGTTAATGATAGTACTTTGGGAATACTTAATATTGTATTGTTTTCGAGCAGGTGCAGTTGGTAGGCAGCAACCTGAACGTATAAGTTAAGAACAGATAAGTCAGAAAAGCCTTTATTGGTGATGTTCTTAGACTCAAAGAGAACATAAAAGATGAAAATAAGCAATGCTTGGCCCTGCTTGCACAGCTGAGCGCCTCTGGTAGAAATCTTGACTTCCTCCATCACCAATTTGATGATTTGCTTCTCCAGCTTAGCTGAATCCCATTCAGGGTCCTCCAATCTTCAGGTTTTGCTACTTTGCCACCTTCAGTTCACCCAAAATCTTTGATCTCCCCCCGGTGGGGATTCCCATTTTCTATCAAAGAAAATTTTTTAAAAGCGATCTTCTTTGCCCTGACTGATGTTCCTTTCCAGTCCTAAAAATCTTTTTTCCTTGTTTGATGACAAACTTTCTCTTCTGCTTTATTCTGAAAAATTAAGTCAGCCCATCCTTTCTCACCTCATATCTTCCTTGTCCTTGCTATGTTCACCAGCTGAGCCTTTTTTTTTTTCCTGCTTTCTACTCTTTTCTGGCATTTTTTTTATCCTCCCTCAGTATTAAAATATTGCCTTATATCTCCCACTCTAGCAATTCCATCATTCATTTTACCAGTTCCTCCACCTACAGCCTCCTGGATTGTGGAATGTGCCCCCTTACGATTGTCATAGGGATTTCTTCCCCCCGCCCCCCCCCCCCACCTCCCCTTGTTCTTGTTGATATCCCTAGGCAACTCACGGAGCCAGAGCCAATACCCCATTTTCATCCTTAAACTTTGAGGTGCTTTGGTCCTGATCAGCCACACTCTGCTGGAAGTTATGTCCTTCCCTGGCTTTCATGACTTCATCTTCTTTTTGGCTTTTAGCCCTGCCCACCCCTCTCCCCCCCCCCCCCCCAGCCCTGTCTTCAGACACTCTCCTAAAGTTTTGATATTTCAACATCCTTTTCTCTGATTTTGATAAAGGTCGTCTTAGCCCCAAACTCTCTGGTCAGAATACTACTAGAAATTTAATTTTCCTCATCTATGTTTCTCTTCCCTCTTCCTTCTTTAGTGGAACTAAAGCTTATTAACTGCTTATTTTCAAAACTCAAACCTTGTAGTAGTCCTCATTCAATATTATAATACCAGCTGTTCCTTTAAGTATTATATGATGCTAATTTCCTCCAGCCATTTGTGAAATTTCTCACTCGTACCTTATTCCATACTACTCTTCATCGATGGGAGAAGGTCCTTATGAATTTCAGATGTCTTATCTGATTATTCTTCTCTAATTCTCTGATAACTCAGTGGCTCCATTAAAAAAATAAAAATAAATGAACAATAGAAATCCTTACCTGTTAGGCTGCCCCATACTGTGACTGCTGTTTGTCATGTTAACATACTAGCGTATTGTCCCATTGTACTCTTTGTCCTCTCATGTCTGTGTCTTGTCTTATACAGGCAGACCTCGGAGATATTGCAGATTCAGTTCCACACCACCACCATAAAGCGAATATCGCAATAAAGCGAGTCCCACTAATTTTTTGGTTTCCCAGTGCATATAAAAGTTATGTTTACACTATACTGTAGTCTGTTAAGTGTGCAATAGCATTATGTCTAAAAAAAAATGTACAAAATGTGACACAGAGACACGAAGTGAGCACATGCTGTTGGAAAAATGGCGCCAATAGACTTGCTCGATGCACAGTTGCCACAAACCTTCAATTTGTTAAAAAAAAAAAAAAAAAAAGCAATATCTGCAAAGTGCAATAAAACGAGGTATGCCTGTACCTGGTTTGTGCCTGTATAAAGTCTGTCAATGACTACGACAAAATCCCTATGACAAAGTCTTTTTGTGGAACAGACTTTGACTTCAGGCTCTTCAGTGTTAAGATAGCATAAATGCTGCTTTCAAACTCCTATACATGCAGATAAACAAGGACCGGAATTCTCCTCTGGTGCTTTCCACAAATGTATTATTTTTTCTTTGTGTGTGTGTGTGTACATATGTATATGTTTTTGAGTGCTTTAACCAGTGAAAGCAGAACAAAATATATGTGTGTGTGTGTGTGTGTGTGTGTGTGTGTGTCTAAATATTTATGTATGTGTGTGTGTGTGTGTGTGTATATATATGTAGGGAGAATATTGAATGAATACATATATGTGCGTGTGCATATATATATATATATATACACACACACTCAGAGGAAGAAAATATATATAAAGCTGGACTAGCATTTTTAAAATTACTGATGTATCTATCTATCTATCTAGATACATATGTATGAGTGTGGGACAAACTGTGGAATACAGAAGAAAAGGGAAAAGCTGTCATCTTTTCTTCAACTATACCTAAGCACAGGGAAGAGCCTTTTTTTTTCTTTTTCTTTTTTCCCTCCTTGTTTAAGCTGATGAGAGATGATATAGCTAAGTATTGTATCTATAGCTCTTTCACAGGGTACACTTTCTTTTCTTGGCCTGAGAAAGCTTGACCACTCCTGTAATATGAAATTTAATCATGGAATTTGTTGGTTATCTATTAAATTTTGCTTTCTGTAGTGCTGTTCTATCTATGCTTTACAAGTTGCCATTTGTCATCTTCTTCCCTGGGAAATGTATTAGCATTCTCAATGTGCCTGCTAGGTAAATGAATCTAAGGCTATAGGAGTGAAGAACTAGGATTTTATGTTTCTACTATTTCTTTATGTGGGCAAATAGGTTAATTCACTTTATCATATATCTTCAATAGGACCAAAATGATCTTTCATTTGATTAAGTACAAATGTTGTATGTAAATTCTAGTTTCACATAAAGTCTCACTAATACTAGGTTATAGCTGTGTAATATAATACATTTGAAATATTCCAATTGCCTGCATTATGTAAAAGTCTTACCCTTAAGTATTTCAGCTTCCTTGGGCTTTATTAATTTTTAGTAGTTCCTAACATCATTACGGAATTACATTTATACCTCCTGGAAGGAGTCCAGTTGACCCGTTTGGCCCATTTTACCATTTTCAGTGACTGAAAGTACCCTATTTCTTAATGGGGTTTTATTTCAGGCTTCCTAAAAATATTGTCTGCTACCAGCGTAGTCAATTCTCTGTTAGTGAAGTACATGGGAAGGAGAACGGTCAACAATCATCTCACTGGGGGAAGGAAAGCTCAACAATTTGTATGAGTTAGGATTCTGATACACAAACTCTTTTTCACACTACTGCTCCACTTTTGTGTCAGATCCATGTAATTTTGACATGCTGTTTAATATGCATACATATGCTACTACATAAATATGCAAAGCTTAAATGTTATGCGAATTTCATTTTCAAAGGGATCCCCAGAAGGAGATTTGTGCAATAATTTAAGCTAAATCAGTGCAGCTTAATATATCGTTTTGCATGTACTTTAATGATTGCAATGAGGGAGATATCATTCTAACTGCTGTGGAGCTGCCTGTGCTGCCTGTGCTGATCTTGTGCTGAGGCTTTTACCCAGTTAGTACAAGCACCTGATGCAGTATCACAGAAAGACTAATACTTCATTTCCTACTTTCATAACTTTTATTTGAATATGATAGAAAGGAACTATAGTCAGAAGAGACATAACGTCTTTAAGGAAAGAAAGCATCATTTCACTCTAATTCTCTCCATCTGTACTGAAAGACAAAATGGCAGGGGGTCCTGAGGAAGACATGGGCTCCTTTTATATGTAGAAATGGAGCTCACAAAACAAAATGCCAGTATTTTTCCTTGCTTTTTGTAGCTACATACAGTAAATGGAATAGCTCTATGCAGCTCTGAAGGTTAGCTGATGTGCTTTTTGAGCTTTCTTATCATTAATGGAGTAGACAATCAAAACAGACATTTAACTGAAATTACTATTTCTTTCAATTTCTTAGGTTTAGCAACTTAGGCTGAACTAAACTCTTCTCTTACAGCTTAAAAGACAGCAACATACAAAATAAAATAACTTGTAATACTGTAAAATTTAAATAATATGAGATTTTTCCCTATAACAGAAATAACTTTCTTATAATTTCATGACAGAGAATTGCTCATGAAAATAATTTGCTCTGACAGGAGTTGCTTATTTCAAGATAGGATGGCTTAAGGAGAATTTGGGTTATAAATCACAAATAACAGTAGTGAGGGACAGCTTAGGGTTCTGGCCCAAATCTCTTTATGAATCTAAATTATGCTGACTGCCTAAAACCTGTAACAGAGCTAAACATTGAAAAATTTGGAAATCATGACCAAGTAACATGTTCACAGTCTATTTATATCTTTCATCGCTAACTTTGCGGCTCCCTCCTTTTGAGCATGAAGGGTGATAGATTAGCCTGTCTTCACTTGCACATATGAGATTTCTGTGTTTAAAATAACTATCTTCATAGCCTTCTAACTCTAGAAATTAATTTTGTTGCTATGTTGTCTACATGAGCAAAAAATTAAGGGTTGGGTTTTGTTTTGTTTTTTGCTCTATAATAACTGAACTCTCTCTTCTAAAGATAAGAGAGTAACTCAAGACAAAAAGATACCTGCCTTTGGTTGTGGCAAGTGTGGGATTCCAGTTTGGAAACATGGGATTTCACCCCATGCAAAGTTCCTTGGCCTGTTGTCCCATGTTGCTAGGGCATACTTGCAACATCATCTGTTTTCATATTCTCACTACCTGGAAAACTGCCTGCCTGCGTTCAGCAGACTACTTTGGATCTCTTCTTGGCATTATGATTTCTGTAAATTAGTTATAATCTATCTTGTCCTGTAATCCTGCTGATGGCATGTCTCGAGAGAATAGTGTAGTGGTCTGCGCTGAAAGTGAAATCCACTACCTTTTTTCATGAGTAAAAAGGCTTATTGAAATAAATTGTCACCTGAGGAAAAATGTGTGAAAGATGCACAGAATTATATTTCAAAAAATAATGAACTGAGGATTAGAGCAAAGATTAATGTAACAGTTTGTGTCCATTTGCTATGCCTTCACACTCTGGCTGCTCTACAAAGGAGGACTCACATCATTGAATAAAATTAGTGACAGCACTGAGGCATAAATAACCTAAATTTATTACAGAACACTTTAAAATGAAGATTAATCTGCTTTCTTTTGTAGGCTCTTTAATTAACTTTAGCTGTCGCTACTCTCTTTCTCATTGATGTGTTTTTGCATGTGTTACAAAACACAAGTACAGCAGCAAAACCTAGGCACTGCTCATACATGGGCTTTAGGAGTAGGTACCCCAGAATCACATTTTGGAGCTGGTAAAATTGACAGTAAGACTATGCAGTGACCTAGGCGGAAATGGGTTTTGAGTGTTCTTTCACTTCTTGTGTTTCTTTCCTCTTACTCTCATGATTGCTTGATATACTGTTTCCCATGCATGTTCACTCAAATTCCTTTTCTGTTCAAGGGAAAAAGCAAGTATTTTATCAGCCTTTCCCCCCAGAAATAGGATCGTTTTTGCTCAGTTTTAAGTCTTCCCTCCTAACTACAGTAACACATGGGAGGATTGTAAGATGCCACAGTCTAATATAGAATAGGCTTAATATTTTGTCATCATTTGGGATGATAATTCATTAAACAATGTCTTGTCATTGGACAACAGATTTCATTCTGAAATGTTTGCTTAACTTTTCATAATAATGCTCAGCGCTCCCTATTATCTAAGTCTAGCCCTTGCTTGCTTTCTTGAGATAAATGTCTTCTGAATTTAGAGCTTTCAGGACCACCTTTAGAAAGTTTGTTTCTACTCTTTCTGTGCCAAAGTATGTCAGGTTCACGCTTCTGTGAGTGAATGAGCTTGAGATGCTGATCACTGAAGGCCTGTCATTAGATAGAAATGGAATTTAGTAAGCCTGCTTGTTATTTTATACAAGTACAATTTTAGAAAAATTAAATATCCTGGATCTAATTTTCTTCTGTTAGTGTTCTCTCTACTCCTCTAATGCATGAGTTATTTTATTTTATTTAAACATTTCGTATTTGTCACTCTTTGTTACACAAAATTACATATTTGTTTGCTCATCTGTCATGAGGATATGTCATACTTCCCATGGAATAAAGATAGAAGTTGGGACAGATATTAATCTAGGGACAAATCCATCTCCGAATCAAAATTAGTTATTCTCATATGTTTGAGGTTATCAGACTGAAAGACACACTGTTGCTTTGAAAAAGGAAAAAGAGTTGCTCTCCTGAAATCTCATCATTGCTTAATTCACCAGATTTTCTTCTCTGCTACCTTTTCTCCCACGCTCAGTCTGTAGGTTATTCTGCATGTGAACAAAGAATAGGCCTGATTTATCCGCAATTTGTATAATTCCACTGTGTCCGCAGTGCTGATGGCTCCTCACCCTACCATATGCTAATCCCAATAGTTGAGTCCCTGCCTGCTGGAATTCCTTATGTCTAGCAAACCAAGACTTGAGCCTGATGAAACACAGAGATTATCAGAGCACGCAGCAATCTCCTCAGCAGAGCTGCAAGCTCTGCATCTCTGACAACACAAGTTTCATTTTTCCTTGTCTTCTGGTACATTTGCGGTCTTCTGTGGCCTACACAGAGGTTAGGAAAGAGTTGGAAACAGTAGAAAGAGGGAGGGAGAAGTACAAATAACTGAAGTGAGTTATTAGACTGCATGGTTCTACTGCAGAGATGTTTGTCGTGTTTAGATATAGAAAGGAGAAGCATGGTGGGTCTGAATATTGCATGTCTATTAATTAGTGAAAGCAGACCAAATTATGTGAATAATTCTGAATTTAATTTGAAAATTGTCTTACAGTTGAAGTTAAATCTGTCTCCTAATCCCAGACATATGGTTGAAGCTTGTAGGGGCTGTACTTATTTATGTTCCAGGAGTATCAAGGAAATGAGGATGTTAAAGACCGCTTTCAGAAAACCTATTTGTGAAAATCAAGAATTTCATTTCTTAATAGAAAGAAAATCATAGAAGACAGTAGTCTTCTAAAGAGTTCATGTACCAGTTTTAGAGGCTAAACTCCGGTCTCAGATTTCAAGCACTAAAGTGTAGAAAGGAGTCTTTCTCCCTTCTTTTAAGTGCTAAACTTAGCACAATCTGAGTTTAAGTGTTGCTATAGATGCCCGTGTAAGTTTAATGCATTGTTTCCAAAGCTTTCGGAGATTCAGTTGACTTGAGATTTTGGAGTTTTGTTGGAATTGGAGTATAACTCTCCTCTGAGCCTTAAAATATAGAAAAGCTGCTTTATATCAAGAACATGAGCTAATAAACTGGAAAAAAAAAAAAGAAAAATGGATAACTGACAACCATGTACCTTGAGGTGGTAAAATGATGTCCCTAGGTGGCTAAGATTCTGAAGGTTTAACTAACTATGTAAGTTGTAAAGACTACTTTTGCATCACTGGAGCTGCACTGACTTTGTGATGACTACTTGTTTTATCTTACAAGACAAATGAAATGTCTGATTGCCACCATGTCATGTGTTTGAAACACTGTGCTCTCTCTTGGTTATAGAAAGCATGGTGAACTCCCAAATTCTACTCTCTTCTGCAGTAAAAAATAGTGTTTTGAAGATGCATTAAACAATTTCACTAAATTCTTCTTCTTCAAAAAAAAAAAGCACTGATCATTAAAAAAAAAAAAAAAAAGACAGAAATCTCCCCTAAAGAATTAATTTCTATTCTAGCAATCAAAATGTTGCTGATTTTAGCATGCAACTGAATAATCGCTGCTGAAGTACTGGGTATGCTCCTGCTGCGCCAGACATACCGAAACTGTTAGTAAGTAACTACACTTGCCTTCAGAGACCGCCTCATTGCCCAGTTAACTCATAAATCCTTGTCCCCCTAAAACAATAAATGAAAATGCATTTTTTCCCACAAATTACAAATCTGCATGTACACTTTTGTATCTTGTATTATTAGATTTGTCTTTAGTTTCTTAACACATTCTAGACAAATTCCTCTTTAATTCAAGGTTAAATTCCTCAGTAAATCCTCACTAACTTCTCACATTTTATTGGAGTTCCTAGTTTACTTCTAGTCTAAAATTAGGAAAACATTTTCATCTTCCGAAGCCAACGTGCTGTTATAGTTTAAGAATCATATGTATTGAAAGCACTTTGGCTTTTTGATTAAAACAAATAAGCTTCTTCCTCTCTAGAGGCATGCCAGACTGCTAAAATGGAAACATGGAGAATATGGGATTATTGATGAATGGTTTAATAAAGCCTACTAAATACACAAATATGAAAGAGTGATTACTGACAAGGACAGAATTATGGCATTTTTTTGAACATCGAAGCACTTTACATTAATAAGGACTCTTTCAGTGACCTTGAAACTAATCCTTACTATTTTGATATCACTAGTGTTTAATATGTGCAAAATACTCTATACAGAGAGGCTGTCAGAAACCTTTTTGAAAGAATGTAACCTACCATGAAAAGAACCTGTTGACAAAATACTTTGGGAGGGGATAGACAGACAAAAAAAACCTTGGTTCATCATCTATTTGTTTTTTGTTGCTCTTTTTCTAACACGACTGACGTAGTGAGTCTATGGGCAGTTTAAGACTGAAGTAGCAATAGGAGCAGATCTTGTTTACGCTGAGTTCTCTTTTGTACTGTTCCTCCATGATGTAGCTTTCCCCTCGCTTGTTCCTCTTTCTCCTTGTTACTCCCTCTCTATTTTCACTGGCATTTGCAGAGTCATTGGGTACTTCCCATCATCAGTGTAGCTGAATAAGTCTTCTCATATGGTACATATGTATGATGTATGATCAAAGATTACATTTAAAGGGAGACTTAGGCTTTGCAACACTCCATTTCCTTCCAGAACCCAGTGTAAAGTCCACAGACTGCTTGTAAAAACTCTAGAAAGGTTTGGTGGGAGCAAAAAAAACCAACCAGCTTGTTACAAATGATCACAAAACATTACTCTGCCCATAGTGAGTGGGCCATAGGAACTGAAAGCACTATTTTTTAACCTCTTTGGAGAAGCTGGCATATAGTAAACCACAAAAAAATGACCTGATGATCATTTCTTTTGGCTAAGATTTCTTACTGGGAGCAAGAGAGTTTCAGGAGCCCTAGATCAGGCATCAGCTGCATCCGAGACACCAATTTCCCATAGATTTTTAGACCCCTCTAGCAAGTAAATAAGAATAAACGTGTCATGTATAGCATACAGATAATTTTGAGTAACAGCTCCTATGGAAAACCTGAATGTGCCCATGAACTAATTTCCTTAATGAGTGGAAGCGCAATACATAAGGAGACTCTATCATAGGCTAAATGCACAGAAATACTATTAAGATAGTTCTATTACTCATTTCCATATATTAAAGCTGTCTTGAAGTCATTATCTTCCTTTAAAAAAATTTGCAGCCATGTAGTAAGAATCTTTAAGAGCATTACTTCACATGCACATATTTGATAATGTGCTCATTAAGTTGCATTATAAGTAGAGTTAAAGATTGCGCCTTCCTTAAATAATTTAAAGACATATGGATAAATGGCATATGGTTTAACATCATTTCATTTATTTGAAAAAATCGTGAATGATCTTTGTGTGTATATGGTTTCTTGAATCTCTTCATCCTGACCTTTGAAGTCAGCTCAGTGATAAGAGAGGGCAGAGGAACTGTGACATTTCATTCTGGCTGGAGATCTGTCCCTGTAATTAGTTCTTCTCCCACACAATGGAGAATCTATCGAAGTCCCTAAGTGTAAGTCTTGATACTCAGTGGCTGAAAGGATCGGGTCTGCCACACACAAATAACCTATACTTCTCTTTGGCTTCTGCGACCTTTACCCTGTGCAACTCTGGAATTAGCTGTCACTGAGTAAGTTGCCCAATCCAAACTTTCTTTCCTATGGAAGTCTCTTGCCCACATAAAACATGCACACAATAGCAAGTCACCTAATAGCATTTCTTTTTACTTAATTCTCATGAAATGATTCTCAAAGGCATAGTTTTTGAATTTCAAGTCAAGACTGAATATTTCATCCAAATTCTAAAACAGATGGTGCCTAGCTGATGCTGCTTGTGTAGAGTATTACAGGATGCAAATAAGTTATTAATTTTTTTTTCTCTTGAGTAGCTTTTTATGATTTCATAGACTATGATCCTTTTCCTCTTGAACGTTTGAACAAGCTGTCCAAATACTCCATTGGAGAATGGTTGGTATGCAGTTTAGCCAGCAGCCATACTACAGAATATAAACCCAAGCAGGGAGAAGGAAGAATTACATAATGAAAATAAAGTGAAGGAAACGTGACTGACAATAACGAATAAATAGTAATTTTTATCCCTATATTTTAAAAAATGATATTATTGTCACTTAGTTGTCTGTCATGCTAATGTCCATCACCCTTTATGCCAATGAATTCAGAAGCATCTGGGAAACTTTTCAGAAGAATCAAACACTAATGGTGACCTAGAAGTTACCTATACTACAGAATGTAGGAGATAGGAATGTCTAGGAGATAGCTGATGAAGCAACTAATCCTGGATGCTATTTCCAGGGACGTGAAGGACAGGAAGGTGATTGGGAACAGTCAGCATGGATTTACGAAGGGGAAATTGTGCTTAACTAATCGGATTGCCTTCTATGGTAAGATGACTGGCTTGGTGGATGAGGAGAGAGCAAGTGGATGTTGCTCACCTTGACTTTAGTAAGACTTAAGGTTTTTGACACCATCTCCCATAACCTCTTTGTAGAGAAGCAGATTAAGCACAGGCTAGATAAGTGGTCAGTGAGGTGGACTGAAAACTGGCTGAACTGCCACATGCAGAGGGTTGTTCAGAGGGTTCAGCATCACAAGGTCCAGCTGGAGACTAGTCACTAGTGGTGTCCTCCAGGGGTTGATACTGGGGCCAGTACTGTTTAACACCTTCATTAATGGCCTGGATCATGGGACCAAATGTTTCCTCAGCAAGTTCACAGATCATACAAAGCTGTGAGCAGTGGTTGATGGTTGCACTGCTGTTCGGAGGGTCCTCGACAGGCTGGAGAAATGGATAGGGAGGAATCTCATGGAGTTCAACAAAGGGCAGGGCCAAGTCCTGTATGTGGGGAAGAATTGCCCCATGTACCAGCAAGGGCTGGGGGCTGACCTGCTAGCGAGCAGCTTTGCAGAGAAGGTTTATTTCTGCACATCTGGAGCACGGTGCCCAGTTCTGGGCTCACTACTACAAGGAAGACATAGACATGGAGTGACTCCAGCAAAGGAGAAAAGCCTGGAGAAAAGAAGGCTCACAGGGGATCTTATCAATGTTTATAAATATCTGATGGGAGTCTGTAAAGAGGTGGGGCTGGACTCTTCTCAGTGGTGGCCAGTGACAAGATGAAGGGCAATGGGCACAAACTGAAACACAGGAAATTTTATCTGATTATAAGAGAAACCTTCTTCACTGTGAGGGTGATCAAACACGGGAACAGGTTGCCCAGAGAGGTTGTGGAGTCTCTGTCCTTGGAGATATTCAAAACCTGACTGGACCCAGTCTTAGGCAACCTGACCTTGCTGATCTCCAGAGGTTCCTTCCCACCCCAACTATTCTGTGATTCTTTAATACCTGGCATTTACCAAAAATTACATATAAAAAAAGCAGTGTCATGTGAGAAACTAACTGGGTATTTCCTATTTTTGTCAATTAATCTCCCCTCCACCCCCCAAGAATAACAATAAAACATCCATCCTGTGTTTGTATTTCGTCAAACAAAGCAATCACCCTATCTTCAATGAAAGCTGATGGGTATAAGAATTCTTATAAGGGCAGAGGTGAAAGGGGACAAATCTTCTGCCACATAAATAAGGTTTGAGATGTTAGGCTCTCCTGACTGTACCTCTTCCTAGCTGTGTATGAAAGCCTCATCTGATTTATTCAAGGACATGTTTGATAACCTAAATTTGCAGTGTTGCTAATAAGGAGCAGAATATATGTGCCCTCATCAACAGTGTGATTTAAAATGCTGTCATCATTATGTAGGAAGGAATAGGCTTTGTAAAGAGATTTCATTGCTTGTCATGTGCCTTCCTGAAGATATAAAACCTGATTTCACTGAGTAGTTATACAAAAGCATATTTTCTAGTCATGTTGTCTTTTTCTAGAAAATCCACATGAACATTGGAAAATGTTTCTGTAATCTTTACCTATATCTTTGCTTCTGTGTAAATCGGCAGTCTTTTGGAAGCAGTTTAACAAGAAAGCACCATCCATAGCAATCAAGACTTTAATGCACAGCCCTCATTATTACACAGTTTAGCAAAAGTACCAGAGCAAAGAAGAAATAAATAAACAAAAGATACTGAGAGGGGTTTGACAGAGTTAGAGCAATAAACAAGACATTGTCAAGAAAGCATGCAGTACGTTAAATAGCACAGTCTGACCTATTTTTAGACATTAGGGTTTTTTTAAGTGATTCAGCATGTTCTTGCTCTAACTCATCTGGTTTGTGGATGCTCAGAAATCCATTAAGTTCTACCATTTCCACTTCAGCAGAATAATGTGTACACAGGCAGGGATTTAAATTAATGTTTTCTGAAACCCATGAAGAATGTGGTATGTCTGGTTGCAGTGGACTGGATATAAAGGGATACAGGATTCATGGTTGACTATCGCTTAAGTTTGCTTATGCTGCACAATGGACTGAGGTGTGACGTTGCCCGAGCTAGGAGAAATCATGATTGCTCAGTAGAAGCAAGGAACATAATCGTGTCAGAATGGTGTTGGGCCTTATTGAGTGGCAGGTTGCGTTAGCTCTGTAAAATGATCCTTTTTGGATCTCAAGTTAATATCTGTTCTTATGCCACATAAACTTATCATATACATGACAGGGCTGGTCATCTGGTCCTTCACCAGAAAGTTTTAGATGGCCAATTTGCAGTTTTTGAGGTGGTTTTTGATCATTGTTTTTAAGATTGTCAAGAGCACACCAACTTAGAATTTGAACTCCAACCTTATTGTCTGCAAACACAGCTTAAAGGACACCAGTCCTTGTAAGTTGTTACTGTAAGCAGAGCTTCTTGTTAATCAATAAGGTTTATTAAGGCTAGCATAAGTTTTATTCTGCCAATTCTAGAGCCAGCAAACACAGAAAGCATGTTTTCCTGTATGTGTGTAATGTAAAAATAGATGCAAAGGATCAGACCAAGCATTCATCTAGCCTAATCGATTAGGTTGTCACTTATGTTTAGAATATCTCAGAGTTCTCATACCCATCAGTTTTATGAAAGACCATGTGTGCCAGGTAGAAGGGAACACACTGAGCACCTCTTAACGAGATCTTGTTTTTATGCTTTTTGCATTTTAGTGTCTCCTAGGCTCACTCCTCCAACATCAGGCAGGCCATCTGGTGTCTGTGATAGTGCCCTAAACGTGGGCATGTTTCTGATGTTGTCAACTTGCCCTGTCTCTGAAGAGATGAAGATCCTGGTGTGCTTCGTAGAAGATAAGACAAATAGATTGTTCCCACCCTAACATCTTCTGAGAAGCACTTAATTTACTTGTGCATGCTGACCTTTAACTACCCAAAAGATTGCAAATGCAGTCAAAAGATTTCAGTTGTTGAGGCTGGCATAATGGATTATGCTTAAGAAGAAGTGCATCAGCTATGGAATCTGTCCCATACTTCTCCTGCGACAAGATTCAGGAAGGGGCACTTACTTTTCTGTAGCACTATTTTTGCTGCCCAGAGTAGTTCACTCCTCTCTCTTTTTCCCATTTGTTTCCACCTGAGAGCATGCCAGTGGCTTTGAAAAGCTATAGTCAAGGTGAGAAACTTTCAGCAGGATACTTACTTGCTGATTGTTATAATTAATTTTCAGAAAGAAATGGTCCATGGCTAATTATAATAAAAAGATAATTTCTTTCAACTACACATTCTGCATGCATTCTAATGACAACTAAAAGAAAATCTCCTTGCTGCAGCTATGTGTTTAATGAAAGGCCTAAGAGTGAAGGCCTAACAGAAGTCCTGTCCCTGGGTTTCCTAACAGTGGTCTGCTGCCATTTGTTTTGTAACAAGGCAGAGAAAGGCAGCTTGAAGAATTTCAGAAAAATGAGATCATTTCAGCTGTTCAGTAAATCCAGCCATGAGTGCCTTTAAAAAATTAAACTTTTTTTCCTCCACTTGTGGATTTGTCTTAACAACCATAGCTTAGAAACCTGGATTTAGCTCCCAGTCCTTCGTGGAAGATTTTTATTTCTTAAGCTGGCAGGTAATTAATTTGGTTGCTCAACTTTAGATCGGTTAAGTTTCTTCATTTAGAATTAGGGTGAGATTTCTGGCAACAGGGGGGTGCCATTCTGGAGAAGATAAAAGGTTCCTTCGAGGAGCAGCAGCCTTAGATTCAAAGAGAGTATAATAGCTTCACTGAGAATAATGGAAGAATAACCCTCCCCTCTGATTAGGTCCTTTTCTAATTGCTTGTTATTAGGTTTTGGTTTAGACCTTGAACTAGAAGGTTTAATTTCCTTAAAAATGTGATAGCTTTCATAAAATTTTATATCTTTAACTGTTATAGCTTTGGTTATTTTGTTATCTATATAAACACCCTTCTTTTTTGAATCTTGCTATATATCTTGCTATAATCCTTGACCTCCATGACATGCTTGGACAATGAGTTTCATGGGTTATTGTGCATAATGGTAAAATTCGTAACAAATTTTGAAAATAAACTTTTAATTTAGTTCCATTTGGTATTAGAACAATCTCTCCATCCACCTTCTGTATATCATTCGTTATTCATAGATATTATCCGTACTAATCTTTTCAGTATGCTTTCATTAGGGAGCTTTTGGTACCCTAGTGATTCTTTTCCTTCTCTGAGCCATTCAAAGCTATTCACCTTTCTGAGCTGGAAAGGCCATGTGTAGTATTTTATGTATTAAGGTAATAAAAATATTTTCTATATTCTCTATCCCATTCCATATGCTACCTTTAAAGCTCTGATTTGTTTTTTTTAATGCAAGTGGGTATGAAATTAGGGTCTTCACTGAGCTGTGACTATTAAGATCTAGTTCCCTTTTCTCAGATGGTATATTTAATTTAGAACGACACAAGATCTATTTTCCTCTTCAGTGATCATTACTTTGCTTTTATCAACTTTTAGCTTTATTTGACATCATGTTGTCCATGTATCTAACTTTTAACATGATTCACTGAAGTTCCCTTCATTCCTCTCTGGACTTGACCATCCAGATAATTCTGTGATCTGCAAATTTGTGTTACCTCATTGCTCATCCCTTTTCCAGTTCATTAATAAATAAAATAAATAACGCTGGACCTAGCACAGAACCAACAGCTGCTCTGCTATTAATCTTTTGCCCTTTTCATCAAATCATTTTTTGATGAAAATGGGTCATTTAATATTAGAATCCTGTCTCCAAGCCAGTTTTTGATGCATATCAATTTTTTGTATCTCATCTGATGACTACATATTTCCTTTAGTAGCCTCCTGTCAGGGACCTTGTCAAAAGTCTTTTGAAAGTCTAAATAAATTATATTAATTGCTTTCATTTATTCCTTTTCAGTGCATTCATAAAGATCTAATAAATTAGTTAAATGTGATTTTCCTTTGCACAAACTCTGCTAGTTAGATATAGAAATGCACCTAACTGGAAAATTCCCAGACTGATTGAGTTCATGTAATACAGTTAATAGCTCACGTGTATTTCTGATCTTGTTAACTTTCATGAAGTAAAAGAAAACATATTTATTAGAAAATATTTTTGGTTGGCATAGATTAAGATACAGGAAAATAAATTCTTCAGTACAGTATGAGCTCTGGAGTAGTTATCTGTGGATGTGCCTTTGAAATATTTATGGAAGGGATCTACTAAAGCCTTTCCAAAGACTACAGTGCAATATCATGGGTGGTATTTCTGTGAGCCTTTGTAGTTATTTACAGGGAAGCATAAAGCAGAAATGGGATGGGATGCCACTCACACTGTTGAGAAGGTGGTAGACCTGTTGGAACCAGAGCCAAATGTGCATTCTTCTGAATGAAGAAAATGAAAAAAATATTCTGACTTTGTATTACTAAATAAAGTGTGAGAACAGTGAAGAATGATCTGGTGCAAAATCTCTCTGATAAATTTATTATTGAAATGGGAAGGGAATGGGAGGAGAGGGAAGGTATTAAAATGTGCTGATTTAGCCAGTTCCTAAAATGATCTAATTTATGCAGATGCTGAGGGTGCATGTTTATCCCAAGATACAAGGGATGGAACAGAGCTCCTGGCAGTCCACTTCCTCAGCGCTGGGGAAGCTCAATGTACCTTATTTTGGGGCTCACTGTGTGAGAGATTTCAGAGCATGATACAGTTGGCAGCAGTCGTATTTGGATTTGGGGGTTGTAAACCGTGAATTAAGCAGGCTGGGTTTCTCCTTGTAAATAAGAGTTCAGTCGTAAAGCTAACATGATTATTCTATGGTTATTTTAATTTAATCTTCTTGTTCTGATGAACTGAAGATATTTTGACTTTTTAAAAATACATTGCATCAAATTTGTTTAAAACTAAGATGGCAGCTGTGTTCAGTGATCAAATTCTTTCATTTAACGTAGATGTACTAATGTGTGTGTTTGCCCAGATTATTATGCTCTTAATTGTATCTGAAAAATGTTAGGGTCTCCGTGTAACAAAATACAATTTAGCTTTTACAACAAGCACAGCAACAGCAAGTGACTGAGGACAAATTGGAATGTAGTTACCAGTCTGGCAAATATTAGTTCGAAACTCCCAATGGTAAAAGTGGCTTTTGTAGCAGGTGAGCTGATAAAGAAAACTGCTATGACAAATGTCAGATTCTTTTTCCTTGCTCTGGTGCCCTTTAAAATAACTTGAGTGTTTCAGCAGAATTGCAGAGGTTTAGCTAAGTTTGTGGTTTTTAAATTAATGGCATTCAGATCATGTCATTATGAGTAGAACAGAGAGCAGAGAGGATACTCTTCAACCTATTATGACATGCCCTATTTGAGCTTCAGCTTGAGCTGACAGTCTTGACATAATAATATATTGTGTGAACACAAACATAACATGTTTGCTACAGGTAAGATTAAGTTGCAAATATGGATCTGTAATCAGAATGTTATAATTCGTACTACTTTAATGTACATTTACTTGGAATTTCCCCCTATAATCTTGGTATAATAATTCCTATACGTATAATAATTCAATATACGTGTAGTTTATATGTTTTACTAGCTCTGTTTATAATTCTTTTCTTTCTAAAAAAGGAATAAGAACTGATATAACAGACCTGGTTTAAAAAAAAAAAAAAAAGCCCTAGTCTTCCAGTTTAACAAGAAGAGTAAACTGACATTGTCAAGAACTTTTGACTCTAATATCTGATTTTTAATGCTTTCTGCAGTTTACAATAAAGGAATAAGATTGCACAGCTGGGTACTGACTTTTGTATTTGATGAAACAAAACATATCTGTCTTTGGGTCAAAAGTAAGAAGCTCTTTATTTGCACAAGGGAGTGGATTTCTTTCTCTTTTCCTTGTTATAAAACATGGAGACAACCACAGAATAAGAATCCTTCTAAAAAGAAACCTCCAAAATGCCATCTTTGACCAGGTAGTTTAACTGCAAGAAATAAAGATAAGTTTTCTGTAGTACGTTGTTGAAAATACAGGTGGAGACTAATCTGTAGTATTTACTTGAAAGACAGATCCTAGGGCTGTCTTTAAACAAACTCATTTTCTGCAAAATTAAGTACACCAACTAGGTGATATTTCCCTGAAAACTCTCACAGGGAATTGTGGAGTTACAAGTTTGAGAAGAAAGGTGGTATTTTTGAGACAGCACATGGAGACTGCTTTGATACAGTCTGCTCCTCCTATTCTCACAGGTGTTGTGAATTTGAATAATTTACGTAATCTTTTTTCAACTTTGGATATTGTGACAGAACATTTTAAATATAAAATAATTTCATTTACACTTCCTACTGTCTACAACTTCAACATTACAATATAAACCCAGCTGAAGGTATTTTAAGGCCTCTGTAAAGTAAAGTGAATAAACTATGTACGAATCTTTCTTTGCAGATCAAGATTTTTTTTTTATAGCAAGTTCTAAAACAATTTGTCTGGGAACCAAAGCTGGCTAAAGCGAGGTATGCAACTTATTAGATGTAATGCTTTCTTCTTCTCCTGTATTCAAATAATTTCTGAAAGACAGGATCTTAAGGGCACAAAACAGCCTGAATGTGATATGGCATTCCTGTAATGACACTCTGTATGAGCTGCAGGATTTAAGTCTGTCACCAGCTTCATGAAGGTTGCTTCTATCAAAGTCCTTACCAGCAGATATGTATCTGTTTGAAATGACCGTTTTCCCTAGAGCAAATGCCACAGCAATACCAAGACCTCAAGTGACAGTTAAATCAAAGCTAAGAGGTAACTACTAAGAGTACAGAGAGCATCAAGTTGCATTCCTCATTATAGCTTCAGCACTATAGCAATTCTGCATGTACGCACTATAGTGTAGCTTTCATATTTGAATCCACCCTAAGATTTAACCAATGTCGAAGTCCTCAGGAACCAAAATTGTATCAATTACACGTATATGCAGCATGTTCTCTATTGCAAGAAGTGTTAGTGAGGCTTTTCCAGAAAATCGTTCTACTGAGGATAGTTTACCGTAGTTAATAAACTCACTATTTTTCCTGATTTCTGAAGCATTAATTGGTGTCACAAATTCAGTCAAACACTAAAAAAAAAAAAAAAAAAAAAGGCAGTTCAGTTTATTGGAATGTGCTAAGAATACGCTTCTAGCCAGAAAAAAATATAATAACCAAAATGAAGTTTTTGTAGAACTTAAATCTATGCTTAGGGGATTAGCTGGCTTGCATTCTATTCTAAAAGCATTCTTAATGGCACAGTTTATAAAGTTTCATGTTCAAAAGACATTAATTAAATGCTAATGTCTTTTTTGGTCTGTTTTGATCTGGTTCAACAGTCTGAAATTGATGTTTATTGCAATTGATGGTTATTGCATTTTTGCTTACTGCAGTAAAGATCTACATTAAAGTGCATAATAAGTTTTTTATTTTAGTAAAGAGTAGCTTAAAAATTCAGCAGGATATTTAAATAAAATAAAAAAATAAAATTAGAAGGTGATTTCTAAACTTTATATATGTTATTATGAAGTCAAAACATCCAATATAGTACTTCACAATTTCTTGATATTTGTCAAATTCAAATACCATTGCTATCTGTACATGTAAGATATACATAATTATTTATGAAAAGTATTTTTTTCACTATGAAGTGATATAGTTCCCATCTTTTCTAAAGGAAAAGTACAAATAATCTTTAAGTTTTTCATCATGGAAAGACCTCTTGGAAGATGATATCTATCTTGTATTCTGAAATTACTCAAGTTCATTCAGAATATTGAAGACCATGACAAACATTCAGAAGTAAATGAAGTATCAATGACCTCCTTAAAGCTTCTGTATAATATGTTATTGATAAAAAGACTAGATACTATAATGAGTGCAAACTGGAGAAATTGGTAGTATAGATTTACTTTAATGGCTGCTAACTGATTTACAGTAACTTCAGATCAAATATTCTTACAATTATAAATCAGTCAAGAACACTACCTATTTAGTAATAATTATGCAGTACACTTTTCCAGGTTATGCCATTATTTCCAGTATTAATGATTTTTTGCTGTAATCCTGTAGTTATACTTTTAGCATTTGTAATATTTCCAGATAGTTATATTAGGAACTTTCCTTAATTTCCATATTTCTATCACAGAATAGAAGTTTTCTCTGGCAGGGATGTGCTGGACTGGCAAAACTTACCTTCTTGGAACACATATCAAAGCACTGGTCATAGCAGTAGAAAGAAAGATGAAAAATATAGCCTTGGAATAGCAAAGGATGCAGAAAATCAAGACCATTGTTTATTATTTAGTATGTCCAAATATTTTATTAACACTTACTCATTGATACCTGCTCCAAATCTATGAGTGAATAAGTGAATCTGACTGTCACTTATGAATTATTTTGGCAGGGGAAAATGTCTTGCAACAGTACTGTTATTAATGCAGTAGTCATTATCTATGATTTGCCTACTTTTCAAACTCGTATAGATTTACATCTCTGTGAGAATTTACTAAATTAATTCATGCAGTTTAATAAAATGGGTCATGGAAGTAAACATGGAACTTGCATTTTTCATGCATATATTTTGGCAAAACTATGTAGGCTTTAATTTATCTCCCAGCCAAAAAAAGGAGCAATTCCCTTAACAGTAGAAAGGGTAACTAAAACTCCAATGTTTCTCCTAAAGTCTTTTTTAAAGAATAAAAATGTGACACTGCTAAGTGAACTCATACACCTTAAGACTCCTAGTGAAGAGTACCCTATGACTTTTGTATATTTAATAAAAGAGCAAGAAAGAACAAGAAGACTATAAAAATATAAAATGACGACTAATCAAAAATCACAGTAAATGTCTAAATAAATAATGATTTAAAATTGAAGATAGTTTCTTTGGTCTTTGTCTTGCTAAGGGATCAGAAGGCTTTTGCATTGCAGACTGAGAATGAAAAAGTATTGCTAAGGTGAGCCTGAGGAGGAAATATGCCACTGGAAGTTGATCTCTTGTATGGAAACAGGCTGTTTCTTGGACAAAATGATATAGTAAGGTAGCTATCAGTTTCTAGTTTTGCCATGCAAAAAAATTTGAACTGTGATCATGAGATATCGCTAATGGTTATATTTTTGTATGTGTAAGTAGTTCTGATTTCTGATATATTCTGATGTATTTCAATCTATATCCATAACCTAATATTTTAGGCTCCTCCCTAACTGGCTATCCTAATATCTAGGGAGTTGCTTACTAATATTTCTGTTGTTTTGTCTTGAAAGCTTTTAAAAATTCATGTTCAGAGTTGAGTTTCTGCAAAATTCCTGCCAAAGAACAAAATTACATTTCATTTAAATTTGTGGTTCCTTGCAGAAGCTGTGTGAAATCAGTCTAAAGGCAGAAGATAAAATGTGGTGTTCATTGGCAGAACAGAGATCCATTTTGTTCACTTACTACTTGGAAATATGAAAATGTAAAAGTCATTGCATCTTGCTTTAATTCCAGTTTGCTGTAATGTTTCTTACCCCATTAACTGCAAACAACTGAAGACATGTCTTCATATACTAGGGGTCTGTGTATACTGTGTGCTATATACTTTAGATATGTATGGGAAGCATATTACTCAGGGGAAGTCTGAGCAAAGAAAGTGAACCTGGAGGGGAAAGAAAAGAATAAGAGAATATGACGAAAGCAAATCATGTTAGCACTTTGTTTTGCTTTTGCTCTTTTTATTACTTCCTAATGTTTCCCTTATCAAGTACTACTTAGACCAAGATAGAATTTTAGGGTGATTTTTAGGGCGTCTGATGTTTAGGATCTTGATAATCCAAAAGTCTCTGTTGCCTAAAGCTGAAGTAGTGGCTTGCAGAAATAATGTGGGTCTCATCCATCCTGCTAGCTCTGCTTCTGTCCCTTTTCCAAAGCATAAAAAATTATCTAATCTCATACACACTTAAGTTTGTGTTTCTTACTCATTTATTATGCTTTTGCTTTAATGCAGTGACATTACCTAAGGTCATCAAAGAATTATTGGTCTTTTCCAGCCAAGAAGCTATAAATTGGAGATTATTTACTTTATACAATATAATATGCTACATTTATTTACCCTCGCAGATGCCTTTTTTTTTTTTTTTTTTTTCCTAATATCTAATGTGCTGAGTATCCAGGCAGGCACTACAAAAATTAAAATGTAAACAACTAGCCAAATGCAAACTTCCCTTTCTGCACTAACTGCTTCAGTTGAATCATACAATTACAGAATAATTTAGGTTGGAAGGGACCCTTTGAGGTCTCTAGTCCAATCTATTGCTCAAAGCAGAGCTAACTTCAAAGTTAAATCGTGTTCCAGATAAGAGATTTCTGAGAAGCCCTAAAGGTTTTATGGACCTCAAATATTCTCATAAATTTTCCATTTCTGGATAAGATTTCAGTTAATATCTTTTTACCCAGGACTTGCACTACATTCATTTCATAAGGCCTGAGCTTTAGCTTACACATAGTGCTACACATATAGGACTAGATTGTGCTTTGCTCTGATACAGCTACGGTGTATAAAATAAGCGCTTTGGCAGACACATCTGAGGATAATGCCCAGTCACTCTCTGAGGAATGCTTCTCTAGGATTTAATTGGAGATAATTAATTTCCCTATCAGAAAGCCACAGATTAACTCTTAAAGTGCCATTCATGGAGCACTAGGGCATTATTGAGGAGTTTTAGAAAGCCTTAGGAAGATTGTCAGTGAGAAACGATCCCTAAACAAATTAATATAGTATGGAAATTTGCAACACTGTTATATCCAAAATCTGCTCTTTAGTTCTGTTTGCCCTTTTGAATGAAGATATTAATAGATGAGGCAGAATAGGAGCCTTACTTTTTGTATTTTTGTATTTTATATGAATAACAATAATATAATGTAAACTCTAGCTGTTGCTGTGATTGGCATTATTTTAAACTCTTCTGTTTGGGGGTCTCTTCTAAGTAGGTTCTACCTAATTCACATGCACATATTATACATGTTCTCTCTTCTTTGTCCGTTTGTCTCTAAATAAAGAGATACAAGTAAAGAATCAGACTTTCATATGTGCTGCTGGGAAAAAAAAAATCTGTTTTTTCCTCTTTAGTCTGAGCACAATTAGCCCTGTGAAATGTTAGGGTCAAGATATTGCTGCAACAGAACTGCTAAGTTCTGCATGATAATGCACAAATCTAGTGTGATAGTAAAAAATAAAGGTTATTTTTTCCAAGTTCTCTTTTCTGTGTTAGCTAGGTGCAAACAATCCTCTAGATAACAATGGCATTTGTCACCTCATTGGGAAAAGTGGATGGATTTCCAGTCACGTCTCTTTTTCCTGGTGTTATCCACTTAAAGAGTTTGGCAAAGTTTGTTCGTAAACTTTTCAGAACAAATATATTGGTACCAAAAGAGAGAGAGACAAGTATTAATCTAATGTGGCAGATATAGTTCGATGCTCCACCTAACTTGAGCTGCACATTTTCCATCGTTGTAGCCAAGGGAGCTGGGCATGACATGAAAAAGCTTTGCCTGCAGGAGCAGACAAGGAGATTAAGTGGGCTGGAGGAATTCACCATTTAGAGGGCCAGGTAAAAATCAAGAAGAAGAGAGTGAAGTAGAATTTCTCTTTTATGAAAATAATTGCCTAAACTGAATCTAATGCACCAAATCTCTTCTTAATAATGTTATTGTAATAAATTTTAGAAGTGAAGAAAACAGTATGATGCTTGGCTGACAGTCATATAATGAGTGGGACTTGAGAACGGTGGGATTCTGGAGCTAGCTACAGGCTATATTTGTTCTTGCATCTCTACTGATGCTTTAAAAAGCTATGGGATTTGGATGCATGCAAAATTAAAAATGTCAACAAATCTACTGTGGAGGAGTAATACGATCCTTAGCGCTGTTCATGGGCATATCAATTTTGCTTCTTAACACACAACAATCTGTACTTTTCCATCATTTCTTTTCATGAAAATATCTTATGCTAGTCTAATACCAGAATGTACTGCCTTTGTCATCTTCTAAAATGACAGTGCCACACTGGAAATAATTACTTGAGAATACTTTCATCTATATAATACAATGATTTCAGGCAAAGAAATGAATCAGACACAGATGAATTGAGTTATATATCCTGACTTTCTAATAGCTGAATGGGATTTTCAGACTGACACTGCCATAACAGTTTTAAACTCTTCAGTCCTCATTGTTCAAAACGTTTCTTGTCAATAGGCTCTGAAATCCAGTGATACGGTAATACTGCACAGCTGTAGGAAGTCCTTCCTGAAATGTTCCACGTTGGCCATTCACTTTGGAAAAAGAGTATGGGCATGGGCAAGGGCATGGAAGCACTATTGAGTGCCAGCCTGCAGCAGTTCCTACACCTCAATCTGATTTCCTAAAGAAGTAAAACCTAGCATTATAATACTGTTTGTCCACTTTTCTGTTCCTTGACCCAGCCACTAGCTTGTGAACATATTGCTTAATTTAAATCAAATATGGCAGAGGGATAGAGGGACAGATCTGGGGAAAATTGGTGAATAAGTAGAGGAAAGACATGCAAATGACTGCCACTGCAGAGAGACAAGCTGCAGTGTGAGCTCAGCAGTTCTCTCTCCCGTTTGGCCTGCTGGCTAGCACGCTGGCAAACTTGCCAGCCCATCACACACTGAGCTTGGAGCCAGCCACAGCGTGCTGCCTCTTGCCCAGCTGGTGAGAAATGACATGAGAGGGAGCTTTGAAATCCTCTAAAGTCTGTTGCAACAAAATGTACGGTAACTGAGGGATGGCAGGATCCAGGATTCTTGCAGGAGGTGATGTTGAGACATGGGATAACTATCTGTAGAAACCAGGTTCTGTTAAGTCTGTAGTTCAGAGAGCTACTACTTAAAAGTAGCTACTACTTAAAAGTTGTTTTGGCTAGTTATTTTTATGCATGTGATAAATACAAGTAACACCGAGACACAACAAATCAATAGTGTTGCCAATAGTATTTTGTGTAGAACATTACAGGAGAGTGAGAGTCTAAATTTAATCTTTTCTGCCCCAAATTCCTACAGTTTCAAGCCCTGGAAACCGTTAGGGAATTGTTTGGGATGAACCTGATAACACTGCCCCACCTGCAGTTACTAGTGAGTGAAATTCAGCTCCCTTGAGAGGAGGGCAGGATCTCAGAAGATGTAGGTTAGGTTTGCTTCTGTGCCATGTGCAGAGTCAGCAGCAAACAGAAATCTGTCAAAAAAAGCTGCAGTGCTAGAAGGCAGAAAACTCTTCTTCTTTCAGCTCTCCCACAAACTGGCATCACATTTGATAACAGTAGTATCAACTGTAAGAGAATGTTGTCCAGCAGATGTGCTGTTCTGTCATCTTGCCTTTATTTCTTCTGCTGAGACAATGCCTATGGAGATGCTGAAAGGTTTAAAACTTGCTGTCTCAAAGCAAAATCTCATGTAATAGAAAGTGAAGGAAGTGTAGAAAACAAAGGAATGAATCTCCTGTGGCCACATAAAATAAGAACTATGCTAATTCCCTTTGTGTCTGAACCTAGATAAATCATCTTTCCAGTTTTGGTTCAGTACAGTTTTCCTCCTTGAAAACACCTTTTCTGGGAGGAAAAACAAAAAAAGAAGGAAGTGCAGCATAACAAAGGGCTGTTTGGATTGACTGGATAGATTTTAGATGAAGTTCCTAAAAGAGGGAAGGAATGAAACTTGAGAGACTTAAGAGAAAGAATCTGGCCACTTCAGGAAAGTTTGGATGAACAACTGAATTTAAGGCACCTACAGTAATTTATGGAAGTTTCATGCTGAACGTTTTCCATTGCAGTCATTAGCTCATGCTTCACTAGTGGTTATGTGGATGTTATATTGCATTATCAAGGGGATTATAAAAGCCTTTTGAAACCTGCATGTTCTGCTTTACACTATAGTAACCCCATCTGTGTTGTACCAATCATCACTAGACTTAATTTTGCCATGGAAACTAATTTAGCTTGTTTGGAGAATTTATAATAGCATTTTCCTTTGCGAGGTTTTCTTTCTAAAATGGTGAGTTGCAATGTGACAAACATGAACCCTTGAGAAGGACTTAAACCTTTAATATGGTGTAGGCTCTAGTTCTATTAGTATTATTCTTTGATATTATTCTTTGGCATATGAGCGTTATGAAAGAGCAAAACTTTCCTTTTTTTGATACAGTCACATGAGATCTCTTCTTGGTGAGAATTTGTAGAATATGAATATATGCTTTATTAAAAGAGCTTCAAGTCATGCAGCTTGGATTTCAGAGAATTCCATATAGGCACAAAGATATTCACTGAGATTTCTTAACCATTTAAGTAAAAAATCCAGGTGTGAAATGTTAATCGGGGTTTTAATTAGGAACGTGACTCTTCTCCCCAAATGTTTGCAAATGTTTGGCTTTGTGGGCTTGATTCACTTCAAAATATAAAAATTGTCCCTACTTAGTAAAAGCTTTAATATTTGAGGAGTCTGTGTATATATTTTGCAAGCCCTTGCAGAGAGTTGGGGTTTTTTTTCTTTCACCCAGATAGTCATCATTAAAATGGATTGGATCTCTCAGCAACATAGTGTCTTCTCAGATGATGATGGGCTGTGACCTTCTCTTCAAAGAATAAATGATTTTGCCTGGTGCTTTATGATACTAGTCCATTTCCAAATCAAAGGAATTTCATATGGGCTCCCTTACTTTCTCTGTCATGATATCAGTACGTTGTTGTTCACATAAGGAGCTTTGCAATGCTTCTCTTATGTTGACAGTTTTAGGCTCTGTTTTTCCAAATGAAAGCAAATGAGACTTTAACCAGCATCAATACTGCTGTCTAAAAACTTAAATTTAACTGATTTACAAAGAATTAGTTGTCCAGCACTTAGGAGGATAGTCTAACAAGCAAAGTGTTCTGTGGAGAGCCCAATTTATTAAAAGGAAAACATGATTAGTCAAAGATTGCAGCTTCTGTGCCAACCTGTTTTCTAATTAGCTGACATAAAAGCATGATAAGGTTAAAAAAAGGAAGTGTTTAATGAAGAGCCTTATTTGGAGGCAGTATACTTCCTAAAATTTGTAATGACTTTATTAAAACAAAGCATATCTTTTAAGAGTAAAGTCAGAAGTAGTTTATGTTTGAAGAGTATTCACTCTTTCTCTCCAATACTCTGCAGGGCTTGTTCAGTTCAATCACTTACTTTTAAAAGGCTAATGGCTACTTTTGGTTTAATTGTGACATGTAGAAAATAAGACTTTAGCTCTCAAAGGACCTGAAGCTAATCATGTTTTTAGAGTTTTTAATTCCCACAGAAAATGATAAGAACTGAGAGTGTTAGTTACATTTCATATGGAACCTTGACACCACATGGAATAAGATTTAAAAATCCTGAAGCTACGGTTTAGTTAGGTTTTAGGCCCTAGAAGAAGAAGAAGAAGAAGAAAAGTGACTTCTGCATATGTGCTTTGATAGGAAACCTGATGCAAGAGAGGAAGTCTCTCATACCTAACTGGAGAACCTTCCTGCTAAAGCCATTGCTGTTTTGGAAATGGTATTTTTCATGCATTGGGTGAGTGGAGCTTCTCAAACTGCGAGACTTGCATTCAGACCACTGTGTATCCGCATGATTGATGTGTTGACAGTAAATGCTAGTTACTGACATCAAATTCAGATTGCCCGGGGTTGTGTTCCTGCGTATCCCTGAGTTGTTTCCTTGTTTATCTATCTCACTCGTTCCTATGGTTCACCATTCAGCATTCGCTGTGGCATTTTGGTGTCTTCCATTCTAGACACATGCTCAGCCCAGCACAGCTGTTCTGTGATGATTGTGGCTTTATTCCCTGAAAGATCACTGTGTTCCAAAACTTTATTGTTACAAATGTTGTTCTGCTATATCATGCACGATATGGCACACAGATGGTGCAGATGAAATCCATTTAAAAGCTGTATATGTCATCAATATTAAGGCAATGTTTCATACCCATATAGCAAACAGGATATTCTTGCCACTATGTAGATGTTTTATATAGTTTGGTGCTTTGCTTTTTTCCAAACTCTGCCTACTAATCAAACCAAAGATCTGTCATACCTGCCAGGGCATTTTGTCAGGCCTTTGTCCAAAAGGATGTCATCGGATGTGTTGCTAAGATCATAAAATTATTTGATAGCTTCTGACCATATATTGCTGTTTAAACTTTGCTTATGGATCCATCACTTCAGTGTTCTTCCAGGTTCATAATGATTCACTATCTCTTTACAAACAGGTTTGTAGAACCAATATTCAGCAACTTGTCTTCCTGTTTGAGCCTCAATGGCAAAGCTTTTGGCATGCAACACCTCACAATTGTCTAAAAAGGGTTTTGAGGATCTCAATACTGGTTTAAACAACTTTCCAGGTTATGAAAAATGTACCTAGAGTCAACCTCCTTCCTTTATCAGTGAGTAGCATGGCTGCAAGACAGAATCATGTTGAGCACTAGGGGTTTTTTTTTAGTTGTTTTTTTGCTAAAGGCAATGAGGAAAGGATTGGTCAGGACACTGTTCTAGCTGACCTTACTATCATGGAACAATCTTGAGATGTCATGTTATCAGTATGCTTTTGTGGGAACTAACATTTCAAGCTAGCCAACAGACTTGAAGTCTGGTGACAGTTGCACATATATTTATCTGATTTCTGAAGACAGAGAATACAACAAGCCTTCTACCCTTCTTGTCTCACAGTTGAAGAGCACTAAATATAATTTTACCTGTATCTCCTTTAAATCAGAAGTCACAGTTGATGAGTAGTAATGTACTATGGCTATTGTGGCTACCTTTCTTTTATAAATGAGAACAGTGGCATTTTTAATTCCTGGGATATTTCAGTTTTCCATGTGTTGAGGAGAGACTTCTAGAGATACATCAAGCCTTTAGTCTGTACCTAAATAGTTCTACTAGTATATCATCAAATTCAGGTCATTTCACATTTTGATTGCATTGCTGCCTTTATCAAGGAATGGTGACCCCCCTTACGCCTGAATTAAATTTGTAGGTTGTTTTGCTAGAGGAATTATGTGAGAATTTAGAAGTGATATTTCTATATCTTAAAAAAGGTTACTACTGAGCTCATTTCGGTAATGTCTTTTTACAAGTAGCAAGGGTAGTTTGCAGATAATAACAGTCATTCATTCTTTACACTACAAACCACAAGATGCCAAATCAAACAATTCTTGTAATATTTGTTGTAGGTTTGGGGGGGGGGGTTGTATGTTTGTTTGTTTTGCAAAATTGCACTCCTGTCGCTTCTGCTGAATGCCTTACATTGAGCTGTTTGACTGGATTTGGTTACTGATGGGCAAAGCTTCTCTTGCATCTATACTAGTAGTTCATAGGAGGTCAAATGCAGCCCTGCCGCAGCCTATTCCATACCTGCTGCTGGGCCCTTTCGCTCATAATACTGAACATGCTCAATAAGGTCCCATGGAGTGGATAGAGATGATGTTTTTTGCCTTTGGGTGGAAGGAGAAAGGAGTTATTGGTGATCATAGGCTGATGCTTTCGGTGTTTACTAAACGGCAGACTATTGCCTTCCTCTCTCTAGTGCAAAGTTACACAGCAATTCACTGCTAATTGATGAGCTTTCTTTTACTCAGATATTGAAGTTTCTCATATAGCTGATTCTGTCTGAGATTTGTGTTGATGTAGTGAGTTTATCCAGGTCCGAGGGAAAAAAAAATCCTTCTTGTCTTCTGTATTGTTGTGTTCAGAGCAAAAGTACTGGTGACTGTAGCATAGTCTGTATTTTCAGCGGAAACTAGAGAGAGATCACATGCACTGTGGGACAGACTTTTGTAATCTTTGATAAAACTACAAAGCCAGCACCTGATTTTCATGGCTGTGATCTCGATAACTATGCTGGAAGAATAAGCTTTCCTTTGCCATTAAGTCTGGCTTTGTTTAGTGGATCAGCATCGACCCCTTATTCAATCAATTTTAATCTCTGAACATGCAAATTATGGCATCACATTGAGAGTGTTACTGTTAAAAAATGATGCGTACATCCCAATCACAAAAATTTGCCACAGACTCAATAGTCTGGCCAGGTTTCCAGTGAAGCGTGAAGACTTAAGGACCCAGACTCACTAAAAAACCCCACCACTGTAATTTTGGACTCTCTGCAATGCCTAACCCCAGCATCCTTCTCGCCCCTGCAGCCTTCCCCTGCTGCTCATATAGCCAAACACTGGAAAGAAAGAAGATAGCTTTAGCTGCTACTTAGCCCTGGGGAAGGCATCTTCCCTTTATCCCTCGGGCTCCCTGCCGGTGCTGCTGCTCCCTTCTCCCCTCTCCCCTCCCCAGCCGGACTCCAAAGGTGAATTCCTGAAGCTCCGTGTCCCCCTTTGAAGAGATCATTTCCAACTCTAGCAGGGAAAGGCTGGGCCTTGCATGGGCATTGATTGCAGTGCTCCCTTCACCCAGGCTTAGCCTCAACTCTAGTGACATGCAGTTACAGCCCAGGAAATTATATGCCTATAACAGCTAGCTCTTGCACAAGTATAAATCAGAGATAATTCTATTATACTCCTTGGAATCACATCAGAGAAAGTGAATGAAGACTAACAGCATACTTTTTTTATCCAAATTATTCTCTAGAAGACACTAAGCAAATAAAAGAAATAGCCTAATTATGCATAATAATTTTGCAAAACACATGGTTGATGTTTTACATATTCCTTGCTATTTTCAAAGAATACTTACTCTGGTAAACCTGTGCTTCTAAGCACCACAGATATCATTAACAGTAGCATTTAATTATAACAAAGCTAATAGTACACTTTTTCTTCCACCTAAAAGCTGCTTTGCTTGAGGGCATTACTAGGACTGACTAACATCTTCAGTTTCTTGAAATTACATGAACGTCTGTTCCTTTTTCAAAGTACCGTCAGCATGCTCCTTTAGTTGTACATTTTGCTTACTTGAACGGTTTTCATGGAGCTCTGATTTGAGGACAGGATGTCAGACTACTACAAACAAATCACAGTCATTATTTTTAAAAGAGTAACAGGGACATAGCTCTCACCTAGTGATTGAAGCAGCTGGCGTGCCTGGCCTGCCTGGCAGCCTCAGCAGTGGAAAGAAAGAGTCTCCAGGACTGTAACTTGCACCTGATGGTATAAGTTGCCTCTTGCTATATGTTATAGTTGTACAGTCCCCCTCTCAGATAGAGCCTGTATCTCCTCGAGGGTATGAAGTTTGGGGTCTCTTTGATTGACTCAGTAGGAAGGGTAGAAAGGGAAAGGGCAGGAAGGAACATAAAAGCAAGGAGAAATTTCAGCATTACTTGAAATCTTTTAGCCAGAATTGGATTTTTTCAAAAGGAGATGCTCAGTTTTAACCACATGTTATTTGGTCTTAGTAAGGATTTTGTTTGTTTGTTTGTTTGTTTGTTTTGTTTTATATAAGTGAAAAAATCCATTTCCTGAGAAGAAATAACTGGATAAAATAATATGTGTGCTCCCCTACTGGCCCAGGAGTAAACACATGACTTCCAGATGTTCAGAGAGTTATGAAATACTGATGGTTCTGTTTTGTGCCATTGTTGTGGAAGAGCCGATTTTTCTCTTTAGAGTCCCATCCTGTTTTGAGGGTTTAAAACCTAGCGGTACATTTTTTGCTCCAAGCTTAATCTTGGCATATACATTTCAAGTCAGGAATAAATTAACTTTTTTCATTTTTTTTCCCCACAAATTAGGAAAAACAATATGTAGATGTTCAGAAGACAAGTCCTTTAAACAGTGTAAAAACTAAAGCTTTTCATAGCAGAATAGGGGTTCTGAAACATACAGGTGAGGTTATATGAAACCACTACTGCCATTTTGTTCCTTAGCTGCATAAATTTAACTCGCTCATCATTTTTGGAGCTATAAATCATATTTGTTGAAATCAATGAAATTACTTACTGGCAAAGCAACATGCAAATGTTAGGAAAAGCAAGGTCTCCCAGACAGCAGAGGTATGTGTCTCTAATCTGATCAGCTCGTGAGGGCCCTCCCCAAGCATGCATTGCTAAATGATGTATTAGGAATTATTTGCCTGGCTTTATTAGCTGTATCTTTTTCTTTGTCAGTATCAAACCTATGGTCACTCACAAAACTCATGTAAAATTTTGAAACTGATGTATCTTAGTGTGCAGAGCTCTATTATAAAACTACAGGATCCAAGAGAGCCTTTAATCTCAAAGCAGAAGCAAAACCATAATTCACCTCTCTTTTTTATAGCCTGTAATCCAGTATGTTGATTTCCTTAGATTTCTTACTATGTTTCTGAGATGAGCAAACATGAAGTTTTCAGAAATTGTCTGCAAATATACTAGCAGCTGAGCTTATTCTTTAGATAATTTGCTTGGTTAATTAATTTCTACCAGTAAACTGTTTCCTCCTCCTGATTCTACAAGTATAATGTAGATAGAGGTGGGACCAAATGAAAGCACTAGGTTCAAACTTCAGAGCAGATTATAACCCAGACATTGTGTCACTATTGAATCTCTATTAGAGTTAAGCATTTCAGTCCCACAACAGAATTTTGGCAAGAAGACAGCTGTGAACACATGAAGGTTGTCTTTAGGGCTGTTTTTTTGCCCTTCTAAATTGAGGACAGTGCCTTTTAAGCCCATCCCTATCTCAAATCAGATTATTTTGAGAGGTCGTTTATAGTTTACAGCTGCTTACAGCTTCTAAATTGCCATACCAAATGATGTGACAGAGTAATGTAAAGCAGTCTTAATGAACAGGATAAATCTCGTTCATATATTGTAATCGTTAGTGGAGTTGGTAGGGAGCACCTGAACACATTATTGACATGACTGTTTACTTTTTTCTCTTAAGGGAATAATAGCTATTCCAACCATGAAATATTACTGAATTTAACCCTTTTATTCTGCATTGCACAAGAGAATCTTAATTACACATGGATCTTTTCTGTATTTTAAATACTTAATATTTTATCAAGTAAATGAAACTTAGTGATACATTACTTATAAAATCTGCTAATGGTATCTTCTAATGATATTGCCAAGGACAGGAGATATTTGAGAAACCCTGACATTTCTTGTCGTATAATCAAGAGTTCAGTGTTGGTAGTTAGACTGAGCTAGCCCTACAAATAGCTGTTCAAAATAAACCCCTATTTAAATGTATAAATTATGTAGAAGTCCCCATTACTGTAATATATGATTATATTTCTTTCATTCTTTTATTCCTTAGTAGAAGTCAAACCACTCCTATATTCTGGTCTTAGGTCTTGGCAATTTTCAACAATAAACACGAGTTCCAGATGTTCACTCAAGCTACAGGACTTGACTGCCAGTTCGGTTTGTGCCATTGTTGTGTGAGAGCTCATCTTCCCCTTGGAGACCTCTCCTATTCCAGAGATTTACAGCATGGTCATAAAATGTTGTTTCCAGCTAAATTTTGGCATATAAAGTTCACCTCAGGAACATAATGTGTTTTTTCACAAATAAAAGGCTGTTTGGATTATGTTGTTGTATGTTTAAAAACTTATCTTTAGGATAAACCTTTACTGTTTGTTTTTCTGAAATAGAGAATAGTCTTTCAACAATATCTAAATGATTTCCAAGCACAAACCTCTTTTCTCTTAAACATTTAGACAGTCTTATAGGTGGCTATTTCTAAACTGTATGTATTTTTGCACTTGAAATCAACATTTATAGAGTTCCTAGACTACTGAACATAGACAGGCACTAGCCAGCATGAGTTAACTGTCAAGCAGATAACTCTAGTGAAACTCAAAAGAATCACAGAATCACAGAATGGCTGAGGTTGGAAGGAACCTCTGGAGATCATCTAGTCCAGCCTCCCTGCTCAAGCAGGGTCACCTAGAGCACGTTGCACAGGATTGCATCCAGGCAGCTTTTGAATATCTCCAGAGAAGGAGACTCCACAACCTCTCTGGGCAACCTGTTCCAGTGCTCTGTCACCCTCACAGTGAAATTTTTTTTCTCATGTTCAGATGGAACTGCCTGTGTTTCAGTTTGTGCCCGTTGCCTCGCGTCCTGTCGCTGGGCACCACTGAAAAGAGTCTGGTCCCATCCTCTCGACACCCTCCCTTCAGATACTTGTACACGTTGATAAGATCCCCCCTCAGCCTTCTCTTCTCCAGGCTAAACAGGCCAAGCTCTCTCAGCCTTTCCTCATAGGAGAGATGCTCCAGTCCCCTAATCATCTTTGTAGCCCTTCGCTGGACTTGCTCCAGTAGTGCCACATCCCTCTTGTACTGGGGAGCCCAGAACTGGACGCAGTACTCCAGATGGGGCCTCACCAGGGCTGAGTAGAGGGGCAGGATCACCTCCCTCGACCTGCTGGCAACACTCTTCCTGATGCAACCCAGGATACCATTGGCCTTCTTGGCCACAAGGGCCCATTGCTGCCTCATGCTTAACTTGGTGTCCACCAGCACTCCCAGGTCCTTCTCCGCAGAGCTGCTTTCCAGCAGGTCAACCCCCAACCTGTACTGGTGCATGGGGTTATTCCTCCCCAGGTGCAGGACCCTGCACTTGCCTTTGTTGAACTCCATGAGGTTCCTCTCCACCCACCTCTCCAGCCTGGCCAGGTCTCTCTGAATGGCAGCACAGCCCTCTGGTGTATCCAGCACTCCTCCCAGTTCTGTATCGTCGGCAAACTTGCTGAGGGTGCACTCTGTCCCTTCAAAAGGTGGGATTTGTTGCATTTTACTGTAGGCATAGAAAGATAGAACCCTTTTTAAGCTAGCTGCCTTATCACAGTAAAGTTAACAGGGTGGAGGGAGGGAGGGAGAGGGTAAGAGCAGGAGAGAGAAAGGGAGAGAGAGAAAGGGGGGGAGAGAGAGAGAGAGAATTCATACTATCCTAACATAAATAAGATGGGCAGTATCGATTTCCTTGTGAAGGCGTCTGTATCTTTACGTTGGCTACAGAAGCAGTCTAAATAAATTGTTCAGAATAGATTTGTCTTCCATGTCTGAAATCTGGTGGGATGAATCTTACTCAATAACCAAATGAGAATCATATCTTTCGAGAATAAAATGCATAGTTTATGTGAAGTCTCTTAATGACATTGTTTTAAATGGTAGAAATGAACATTATTAAAAAAGGAGGTGGCTGACTGCCTGAAATGAAAACTTCATTATTTTGATTCACGAAAACATTCAAATGTTGGCTTAATTTCATTTGAGTGCACTTTTTTTCCTCTTTTTTTTTTCTTTCTCTCTCTCTCTTTTTTTAATCACATGACAGAAAGTATTTTTTCCAGAAGATCTATTTTTCGGTTAGAACCACATTTTGTCTAAGAAATGTAGGCATCCACAATCCATTTAGTCCCTACTTCCACAGCACTAACTGTCTCAAAGGCAGAATTTTCCTTCAAGCCCAAGGGCTTGGACTGAGAATCCTTTAATCTGAAAATAATTGTCTCTTGCCATAGAATCACTACTGAGCTATAGGCACTATAGGTTGGCTACTGTGGGGGCTCCTCATGATACAAAATAGAAACGAAGACCCTAAATCAGGTAGGTGAGTCTTGCAGCCCATGCAGTATTTGAAATACATCGTAAACTTCTGACAAGTAACTATTCACCCTGCAGGTATATTTTTAAAGTATATCCGATTCTTTCTTGTTAGGTAATCAAGTCAAACCTTTGTCTGTTTCCTCATCCCTAGGGTTAAGCAGCTCACAGTCTGTTCTTGTATTTTCAAACCATTTAAAGATCAAAAAAACCTCTGTGTCTCATTCTCCCCTACCATTTTTAGGAGGAACAAATTTTTGTGTCCAAACACCAACTAGTTCACTTTAAAAGTGCACAGCAAAAGAAGGACTAGATTTTCCTTTATTCTTAACTCTCTCTCTAAAATAGGTGTCCATCAGTAACACCTGCATATATTCTAAGGTGTTCAAAACATGGCATGACAAACAGAATCCTTACATATGAACATCCAAAAATTGTCGACATTTCACATCTGACAATACATGTAGCTTAAAACTGAATGCCATGGGTGACGGTGGAGTTTCCACAGGGCTACACAGTTGAATGGTCTGTCCTTGAACTCAAATGGGTTTTCCATGTATTTCCATTGGGAAAATTAGTGGTACTGCAATGCATGAGTTAAAGCAGCCTTGTTTCTCAGTTTATATAGCTTTTTAAAATAACATTATTCACTTCCTCTTACAAAATGTTGTTTGTTAGTGATTTTAGCAGAGGCAATAATCTGAAAGTGCTGTTGTTGCATTAACTTGTGATTGCTCTAACACCCATAGCCCTATTTTTAGACTTATTCTGGGGAAGCTGATCAAGATGAGTCATCTCATTTACAATTAGTGCCCTTGTGGTCAAGCATGTGAATGACAATCTAATTCTACATAACACCATAGCGTCAAATAACTAGAAATATTCACTGTAGCTGAGACTTCCAAGTGAAAGGAAGTGGTGAGCCTGGTGTCCTTCCTCCTCCCTGTGCATATGCACAAGGTTCAGCAAAGAGTTGAGGGGTTCTGGATTAACCATGCACTGCATGGTTACGGTATGTGAATGGAACCATCTAAATCACCTTATGTAAAAGAGGAATTGTTATGGGTAGAAATAATTTACACCAGGCACATTCAATCTCTTGGACCCATTAAAACAGAGAACTAGAGGAACATTGTTTCTACCTGACTGGAGACAACAGCTATCTCTTGGGTCATGCGCTTGAGTAGGAGAGTGGTGCTACCTTCAGACCTGTGATGAGCCCTACAGAGAAGTCCGTCAGGATGTCTGGTCAGCATTTACTGGCCAAACTATCATTTTCTGTCTCCTTCTATTTTTTTGCTTACTGTCTAAAATACCTTCATTGGCTTTAAAACAGAGTAATCAACATGAATAGGGAAGTATTAATGAGACCAAAGAAAGAGATGGCATGAGAATAACCATAAACCCCAGGGGACAGACCACCATTATGGAAACACCACTATATGCCTGTAACAGCCGCTAAATGCATAAGTGTTTTATATGAAATGAAACTGTTCTGACAGGAGTAGTTGAGAGATGCAGTCTCTTAAAAGCTGGGAGAAGCAGATTCAAGGTTCTTTAGGCAGAGAGAAGGTTTGAACTTAGGTTTTCTTCTTCCATCTTGGGTAACTATCCTAACCATAATGCTACTGGAAAGACAGAACAACACTCTTGTTATATGAGTGACATGATCTGAAGGGTATGCTGCATTCATGAATTGAAGAAAAATAGGCAGAACCCTGACTAATTTATCAAGATTTTTGTCTTGGGCAGCTGCCTGTGATACCAGCAAGTGCATGGCTCTAAGAAAGCCCACAGGAAGGCATCTAGGTGCTTGGTAAGTTTACTAGCAGAACTTAGGAACTTTAGGTGTCAGAAAGGAAAGGAGAAAGGAAAGGGAAAGGAAAGGAAAGGAAAGGAAAGGAAAGGAAAGGAAAGGAAAGGAAAGGAAAGGAAAGGAAAGGAAAGGAAAGGAAAGGAAAGGAAAGGAAAGGAAAGGAAAGGAAAGGAAAGTGGCAATATTACGGATTTGCCTATAGAATTTTCAAAACTTGCTGCTTGTGTTCCGTGATAGAAAAAAATATGACTTTTCTGAGAAAACTTCATCCTGAAACTAATCGATACCATATGATATTAATTAGCTCATTCCTGTAGAGCCTCTTACCCTAATATGAAAGGATCTGTTGCCAAGAAGCATAAAACTGTTGTTTGTTACCCAGACAACCACTGTAAGGGAAGATTAGGTTAGTCTTCAAGTCCCATTTAAACTGTCTTAAGAGATTAAAAGTGATTTGTCAAATACATATCTCTGAAATCTGTTTCTAAAGGAGATTTTAAAATCAGATAATTGCCTGTAACATCTCATGTTCTGCCTAGAATTCCTCCCTTGTTACTTTAGTTTTAATATGAACAGCAATAAAAATATCCTCCTGCTGCTGCTGCAAAGTTTTTTACCAGGTGCTCTCTGCATCTCTTGCTCCCCCACAGAGGACATGCGCTAGAGACTGAGAACATGCATGGCAAACTAATTGATTCCACGTGCAAATCCCATTATTTTTAGCCAATCCATATGCAATCTAACTCCAAATTTGTTGTCCAGGTCCTTCTGGCAAACCCTGAACATTACAATTGTGTCATGTTGGCTATGCAAAGCTTTTCCTTACCTCAGTGATTCGGCTCAGAATCTGCCTCAGTGATTTTTTTCCTCCTCTCTTTTTGCCACTCATATGCACTTGAGAATGGTATTTGTCCAGCTTAAAAAAAGGCAAATCAAACCAAACGAACAAAAATCATTTTTAGAGACATTTTGTAAGCAGTCTCTTCCTTTTTTCTTCTAATGTTTGTTTTCTCTTTGATGTTCTCACAATAACCCTTACAACAATGTTCCAGAAAGTCCATGTGCCTCGCTAATGCAATTGCAGAGGATAAAAGACTGTAGAAAGAGTGGAGACAGAAATCAAAGGGGTCCAGTGGAGTTCTTCTCTCCATTACTTGTAAATTCTTAATTGGAAACCTGGTAATGTAATAAACCTGCTTAAAGTCCCCAGAGAGTTGCCATAGCAGCCCAGTTTTTGGAGCCCTTGGTTTGCCATGTTTGCTACCTCTAGTTATGAGAGGAAAGCTGCGTAAAGATGACAACAGGGCCTTTAAAGTTTTACTGAGATCCAAGTTCTGGATCCGGAGCCTTTGTCTTTCTGTAGCCAGGTTGGAACACAGGAAAAATCACATTTAGTAGGTTCTGCCCCGTACGGAAACTCTTCCTCTCCCTTCACTGTAATGCCACTGATTTAACATTCAGAGACTGTTCTATACATACCATTTAAAACTTTCAGTTATGCCTTTATTCTTCCAATTTTTTTAACTTCATTTCAGTTCTTAAAAATCAAGGTCATGTCCAGGAAACTGTTTGAGACTTGCATTGCTGACCTACTGTTCTGTTTAAAATGGAAGTGTTACCTGCTGTTTTTCCAGCTGCTTTTATTTTGAAAGTTCTTTTACGTTATGATTTTAGCATATATTTGTGTTCCGTAAAGGGTTTTAAGTCTGCCACCAAGTAAATAAAGTATGGCATATAGCCTAGGCGACCACTGCCTGAAATGAAAACCCATTGTTAATGGCTGCCGAAGGCTTGTCCTCCTGCAAATGCTGCTTTTGTTAACGATGGTACACACGCCCTGGTTTGGCGCAATCACACGTCTGAGCCAGTGAGTGAAAACCCTTACAACTGAAGCAGGAAGTTATACAGCTGATTAGGCAGACCTTTTCTGTGAACTAAAGCCTGAGAATGCTGATACTACTAAAAATGCTGATGAACATGAGTAATAAGAGGCAGAAACTTGCAAAAGACTTGTGACTTAGCTGGCTGAAATGGAGCACTGATTTCTAGATCTTTGGGAATATTTCTGAATATCAGAAGCATGTGATAAGTTTGTGAGTAAACTATGTTAGAAACATTATCCTGCTATAAAGTGGTACGTGCAGTCCTGGGCAGTTCGTGCTGCACAGGCTGTAGTTTGGCCAGTGCAATGCTGTTTTATTCAGCCAATATGACATACAGCCAAACTGATCAAAAGCAAGCTAGAGAGACCGTTCCACGACTGAGTTCTCAGGCCAGAGAGATGAGTCAGCCCAGTGGGGGATAAATACATAGAAAAATAAATATGTATTTTTTTTTTCTCCTTGATATGGAAACAAATTGATTTTGCTCATGAATTTTGTATGAGCCATTTCTCATCAGATGGTAACAGTAATACCTTTTGGTTAGCATTAGCTTAAAGCACAGTTTAAACACATAGCTTGTAACATGATCCCTACTCCCTCACCCATACCGCTGCAGGTATGTTAGTATGTGGATCAATTATGTTTCTCTAATAGGCAATGATAGTAATATCTAAATTAAAAAACTATATTTCTATAACTTTTATGCGATGATCTAAGAGAACCTCAGAAAAGAAGGTGAATATTACTGCCCATATTCTGCATAAAGAAAAAGTAGGTACGTTTACACAGTGCTATGTAGTGGTCTGTGGATAAAAATACTCTTATGTTTCCTACATCCAAAATACTAGCTTAGATCCTGGATGCAATGCAGTGATATTAATGCAGAAATCTGCCTGGACTGATGCTCCCAGCTTCTCAGCAGAACTAATAGTTTTGCTGACCTGGTTTAGTCTGCTGCCAGCTGCAGAGTGAACTGTTCACAAAACTACATGGCACCATGCAGACATCTTCTAAAGCTGGTTTTTTTTTTTTTTTTTTTTCTGGAGGTAACATCAATGCTTTGGTAGCTCTATAAATAGGAACCCTTGTCCAAGGCCCCTTCCTTCCTCTGTCCCTGAAAAATATGCACCAAAGATAGCGAGGCAGCCAAGATTTTACGCAGTATTTTTGAGCTTCCTGTCAGCTTTGTTGATAAAGCATGGCAGTGGAAGAAGAGAGTGTGCTGAAAGCACTCACACAGTGAAAGAGCGAGCGCAGAGCTGTGGTGGAAGCGCTCACAAAGCCAGCGGAGCTTTGTGGAGAGGTTGCTTAGAAGAAACTAAGTGAACAATGTGATCTCTGTGTTTGGTCTGTATTGACTGAGAAGCCAAAGTCTCTGTAAAGTAAAGAGCAGGCTCATTGACTGCTTGTGACTTAATCCATAGCTTTAGAATCAATATACAGGCTGTCCATCAAGACCCCTTTTAGACTTTAAGAGATCTCCTAGTTTCAAGGATTAACACTGTAAGGAAACTAAAGCACTAGTAGTTCTAGTGAATTTATCAAAGTGAAATAAATCACCCGGTTATTTTTTAATCTCTGAGCCGTGAATTGTATCTGCGGATATATGTTTGCAGTGTCATTTTTCCACACTAAACATTAACATGGCAGACTGAGTAAGAAGCACTAATGTGATAGGGTATATAGAATAAGTGATTTATTAAGGTTCTCAGGTTTCAGTTTAAGTGCTTTCTCACCTCTCATGTCAAGTGTGAATACTATTCTATTTAGAAGAAATTTTGCTAACGTATTTTTTCCTTTCCATTGATATTTCTGGAACTCTTGTCTTAAAACAGAATCTGTGTTTTTCTCTGGACTTCTGCTGAGTCCTCCTCACCTGAAGTAACCATTTACTTTGACATCACAATTCTTTTTCTTTTTTTTGTAAATTGTCAATATATGATAGATTTGTATTTAACACCTTTCACTATTGAAGCCAGTGAAGTTTTTGCCTAAATAAAAAATATGACCTACTGTATCGGAATGTGAGGGGACTTATGCAGCTGTTTCTGGACAGATGCAGCATACAACAAGTTGAAGGATCCTTATGTGAGGATACTTCTTTTACAGAGGGTGTGAAAAATAGCCCTGCTGGGGATGCTATGAATCCTGGACAAGAGCAGAAAAGCTTTGTTTTATCCTCCTCAGCTGTGGATATCTGGTAAATCCTCTGTCCTTCCTCTTTCGTACCACAGTCAGAACAAGGATTACAGCCTCTGTGCTTGTCTGTGCTGCTTTTAGCACCAGTCTAGCAATCTCAAAGCTCCTAAATGGGGGAGGTGGAAGGAGAGCAGAGCTATGGAGATTTTGCATGTTAAGTTGTTTAATCTGCCCAGATGTTTGCAGTTTCTACCTGTTTGCAGTTTTTGCATTATGAGCAAAGTTTAGTTGTTCATTGTGGACACAAAATCCAAAGCACAGGTCCAATGTACATTGATCTCTCCAATGTGGAGATTATGATCTCTGCTGCCAAGTCAAGAGTCAGAGCATCACCAGGACCGGTATCAAATATTCCTGTTCCTGATCTCAGGGCTCTGTTGCTCAGAGGGTTTCTCATTTACTTTGAACACTAAATACAGCTTGCAAGATAATTATGGTAGGAGCTCAATTTATGGTTTAATCGTTACCTCAGAATTCCACCAATCTGCTAGGATAAGACTTTAAAGATTGATGAATTGACAATCCATATTAGACCTCTAACATGTTATTTTATAAAGTTTTCTCTGTATCTAAATCACTGCCACTATTCAAGGAAATTAATGCTTAGGGTAAATCAGTAGCTTCAGTCTGAAGCTGACAGAAACAAACATTAAACTTGATTTCTAAAGTTCACACAGTTTGATTTGATGAAATTTAGTAGAAGAACATAGTCAATGGAAAAATTAATCCCATCTTCATTAAGACCAAATGCTAATGCTTTTGAGATCCCAGAGAAGCTGTATTTCGGTGTCAGATGATCTAACTTTTTTCAAAAGTGCAGACTTTCCATTTGTCTCTGTGGAAGTTATTAGACACTCAGCATTTCTCAGATTAAAATGCTTTAGCAAATACCAGCCTATGCTAGTTTGTCTTATCCTCCTGTGTTTTTGAAAATGTTGGCTTAGGCGCCATATATAAAGGAGTAAATGCTGGCTTAGGAGTACATATAAAGGAGTAAGAGGGAGTCTTGGTGTCACGAAATCTACAATCAAATCTGGAGCACAGAGCACTCACCATTTGATAGCACTCACTAGCTCTTCTCTATTTGATATCAACCTAAATAATATAGGATTTCCCTCTCTGAGAAAGGAATGGTGGTTTAAAACACTGCAGAGGTCCCTTGTACATAGCTCAGTTTACTTGTACATAGGCCAATTTACTTGTCCTTTTTGCAAATTTATTTGTATGTTATGAATTGTATAATAACACATTTGGACAGAACTGCAGTACCTAAATATTCTTGCCTTCGATTTTTTCCATTTATTTTTTCTTGTCTGAGTGTTTAACTCTGTTCTTGAAGTCTCAGACTGAAACAAGTTTCACTGAAGCTGTCATGGAGAGCCATTAGTCAAAAATCTCCCACCAGAATAGCTTATAGCTCTTTTGGTCCACATGTTAAGTGTTTTGTTAGAAGGGAAATCACTGATCTAATTTAGCTCTTCAATACTGCCCTGAATTGCCCTGAAGTATCTTGATGTCAGTGTTTATGCTAGTGTGAAGAAAGGATTTGAAAATTTTACAGCCTAAAGGGCCCGCATTATTAGCTTGCATTTGCAGCCAAGAATTTATTGCATCTCCATAGTAACATCCTTGCATACTAGTTGATAATAATAGCGAGTTGCATAGGTGGACTGGCAGTATTTATAGAGATATGAAAAAGTCAAGTCAAGAATTTTAAGACCATTTTTGTTTTATGAATGCTACAGGCGAGGCAGGGAAATGGTGGTAGTTTGGTTAAAGGTGGGAGGGAGAGTGGTATGACGACTTCACTCATCCCTGTATCATGGAGCAATAGATATAGCAATTAGTCAAAGGAACAAACTAAGCAAACACAAGATTGCTGGACAGGAGCATGAGGGCTTTCAGCACCTGGCAGTTGCCAGCTACTAAACCGTTTCACAAGTGTAGCAAGCATTTCAGACAAGCAGACACTGGAAGAAAAGCTGAGTGCAGGGAGGAGGGAAGGGAGAGGAGAACAAGGTTCTCTGTGCAAAATTTAAAAACCCAGTGCCTCATTTTACACAGATGTTCAAAATAGTCTTTTCATTCCAAGTTATTTTAATGAGGTATAAAAACTTTTAAAACTGAGTGTGAGAGTAAAGCCAGTTTGGTCTTTTGTTGAAATAATCTCTTTTGGAATGAAATATATTGGTTACTAAAGTCAAAATAAAATGATGTGCAACATATTCTCAGTAAAGATAATTTGGGAAAGACTACACCAAAGCCATGGTTAAAATGGAGCATTCCCTCTGTACATGAATGACTCCATGGCTGGTGCTGCTTTATAATCCTGTTGTTAAGAGTGCTGCTTTTATACAACTCCCATATTAATCAGTAAATGAATATTAGTAACAATAAGCTGGGAATATATGTACAAGAATAAGCTGGGAATGTATATACAAAGAGTGTTTTTTTACTTTCTGATTCTGAATTGCAAGCTGCCTCCTGAAGCAACACCACAACTTTTTGAAGTTCAGGGCTTGTGGAAAATCTTTAAGTGTTGCAGTGCCCTTTCTACTCCATATAGTTGGGTTTGATTTCTACCCTGTCCTCATTGGGGATTCTTTTATAGCAGTGTCCTTGTTATTTTGTATTTGCAAGGATCTTCATGCTCTTTCAAAATTCTTTTTCATAGTGTTGGTTCATTTTTCACAAAACTTACATCAGAAGTAATTGCTCAATTTCCACAGGTTAGAAATAAATTCCCAACAGAACATGAATTTCAGTACAACCTGGCAAGCTGACAAGTGGCAAGTTGAGATCCAAGCTTTGCAGATGCACAAGCGAATGTAACTTCAGGTGGGAGTAAAAGTCAACACTTACAGATCCCATGTAAGGGGACAAAGAAATATATCCAATCCCTCTTTTTCTTTTGTACAGGATTGTTGAGGATATATTGATATTTCAGCTTTACCATTCCTCTCCTTCTTTTCAAATGAAGAACAGAATTCCTTTTTAAGGCAGACTCCAGGAAACATAGTGAAAACATTTTTTAGATGTCCAGAAATGAAAAGGAGATAGGACCTTATGCCAAAGGTAGAAAATATGCAAGTAAAAGAAATACTTTATTTTAATTAGTAATGTTGGATTTGTAATCCAGCAGTGTTCCAACATGATTAATTTGGGGTCAGCTTTAAGCCTTCTAGAATCATCGGTTCATTGAACCATAAAATAAGCCACTTACAAGACAGATTCTTAGTGCATTATCAGTTTAACAGACCATAACATTAAAACAACTTCCTCTCCAAAATTATTACTTTGTAATTATAGAGATAACATTGAGCATAGCTGGGAATGAATTTTACCACCATTAAGTGAATATTCCCATGGAGCCTTTTTTAATTAATTTACAATTCTTTCAGCTGAACCATAACTCTGCATCGTCAATTAGTACATACATTATACAGGCACAAACCAGTTAGGATTAAATTTTGGCAACACTTGATGAATTTAAATTTCTACTTCACACACATAGCCTGACCAAAAATTCTATTAAAAATAATGCTATTTTGCATCATTTTTGTTTCTACACATTAATCAAAAGAAACCCAAGATCATATTGCCTACATAACTATAGAAAGAATTAGAATCAGCTGGTGTTTTTGTAGTCCTTGTACTCTTCTGTTGGTATAATGTTTTTCAAAGTCTGTTTCTAGGAAGAGCTAAAGTATCAAGTATGGGATATAGTTTGTTGTTTTTTTTCTGTGTTTTGTTACTTCAGAAGAACACCACAGAACCAGAACGGCAATATTAATCCCCAAATTTAGTATTGCTGGGATATTTTTTCTCCTGGATAAAAAATGCAAAAGACTCTGAATGACAAGATGCCTGATCGCTGATGCATAAGATAAAAGTAATTCATCATGGGAGCTTCTCCTATGAAATAACGAGTGAGACCATTTAGCATACTCCAATATCTCATTCTTAGTTACTGGTAGGGATTATCTTTCCCTGCATGTCACATGAATCATCATAAATGTGGCTACAGCAGAAAAAACTGCTATCTTCTGCATTTTCTCTGTTTTTATGTTATCTGGGAGTAAATAATCAAATGAGATACTTTGGAGTACAGGTTACTGACTGTACAAATGTTAGTAACTGAAGGTTCTGTATTTTAGCAGATGTCAATACTATTTATCTATGTGGGAGATACTCATCTGATTATTCACAATTTCAGGATTCATTTTTTCTTGAAACGGAGAAAAAAATCAGGCTGAATATAGTTCATGTACCTTTGAACTATTCTTTAATTTCAAATCTAATTTATTTTCTAAGCTTAGGAGTCTTTCAGTCTTGCTGAACTACCAGAAACAGGACTAGTTCTGAGCATCATTTATTTAGCCAATTAAAAAAAAAAACTGCATCACAACCAAGAAAAATAAATAAAATTCTGTCCCTCATTCTTATTTCACAACAATTTCACTTCTTCTTGCAATGGTACGGAAAACAAATCAGTCTCAATGTGAAATTAAACATTTCTGAATGAGGATATTTTTCCACATGTTTTGTCAGATATAATGCATTTACATCTCTTCCTTCCTCAATGTTAGGTTGTTGGTTAGAACCCGAATTTCTCCCATCCTGAAGGTTAATAGCTCATGCTGAATGATATGGGAGAACTCAGCCTGCTTAATTATGGAGCAGTAAGAAGAAGCATACTGAGAAAGTTCTTTTCTTTAAGTTGGTATTGTAAATGCTGCCACTCAAGGTTTGTTTGGGATAATATGTACATACCCACACATTTTATTAATTATGTGTATTTAGATTTGTCATGTAGTTAAAAACTAGTACACACAAAACATTCAACCTTTCCTTTTGTTTTCACAGTAAAGTACAGTGGAGAACTTACTAGCTATCATAATCTGTTATTGAATGCCCTGCAAAGATGCACAGGAATGTTTTTTATTCAAAGGTACAGCATTGTTCTCCTAACTTCATCATGACTTTAAGACAAGACAGTTACTGAAAATTTTAATGAAATATGTCTGTGTGTTGCTGTTTTGATCTGATGCCTTTGCATTTGTATGGTAGGTCTGCTTATTTTAAAGTGTGTTGGGAAAGCGTGAGGACTTTTTTTTTAATAGAAGAGCCTCAGAAATGTCCATTATCACCTCCAAAGCCTTTCATTTTCTTCCCTCATGCATTATATGACCCTAAGTCCCTGTGATCTAACATAGAAAAGGAGCTCATCTGCCTTTGTAAAGATATTAAAGTAACTTTTTTATAACTCTTGCATTTATGACATTAAAAGCCTTGCCTTTCATTTAGCAGCTGATAGATCTGCCACTCTGTGTACTGTGTTTATGTGTACCATATTTATCCAGCTAAAGCAATTGATGTAACAACTGACAGCCACACTATATAACGTAACAGTATAGAGAATCAGTATGAGCCAAACCTCGTCCTTGCTCTTTGCAGAAAAAGAACCTTCTAATCGTTTTTTTAATATACAGTAGAAAGGTGAGGTGATATGACAAGTGCTGGTGATCTCTTACACAACCACAACACAACTGTGGAAGAATAGTGATACTCCACAGCACAATGAGTTTCTCTTACACAGCTGGGATGTTACTACTGAGGAGGATGTATAAATGACCTGAGCTGTAGATATGCATAAGCTACAGATATATAAAAAATTGCAGCAGGTATGTATGATTCTGTACATTCAGTGTTTTTCCGTTCTGCCAACCTTAGAATGGTGCACTCCTGATATTGCTAATCCTGCTTTCTCTGCCTTTTTGGACTCTTTGATGACTGACAAGTTTGTTACAAGTTTCAGAGAGGCCTGGGCAGATAGACCTTTTGACCTTGCCAGTATAAAGATGTCATCCAGTCTTTCTGCTCTTCCTACTTTGATTTGTAGTGACTGGAGACTGCTTTGGTTTTCAATTTCGAGGCAGTGAAAAGATCTCCTGTAAAATTATTTTTCCCCTTCTTGAGATGATGGCTAATAAAAATACAATTCTTTTTTTTAAAATCTATTCCTTATTTTTGTGGATAGCATGGTAGCTTTGGGTGATGCAAGTAAAGCCTTCGCCTGGTGTAGTGGTCACGTAGTTAAAAACAAGAGAAAAAAATAGATGTTACTGCACTACAATAAACAAGGAAGTATCATAGAAACTAGTTCAAAGGTGAATGAACTTAGACTTTACAGGGTATGTTGGTAAATATCCATGGTAATTATTCTAAAATTGACAATATTCAGGCTTTTATTAGTGTAACTGACAATAGAATTTGGCCCACAGCAACAGTCAAAGGAAGAGTTGAGAATAGTTTTTGTGTGTGACAGTTTCCTTCAGTCTTTAAGTAACTATTATTTTATTGCTGTGCTTTACACCCCAAATAGGTCTTTAAAAAGACAGCTACATGCATAGAACACACATCTTCACAGCAGGCACATACTGTAAATATATATGTAAATGTAGAATAAAACTGGATATTTTAATGTTGAATTGGCCCGGAGGGATTTTTTTTTTCCCCTAGAAGTCTGATCTCTCACAAACAGCTCAAAGCAGCTGCATTAGGAATAAAGCCCCAAGCATGGCTGACTGCGGCTTGTAAAAGGTGCACACGGAAAAGCACTCAGCCCACATCTTCATTCAGCGTAGGAGTTGATTCCACCTCAGTGACCACTCACTTCATTCAAATTAAACAATGTAAAGTAAATTATAGTAGTGCCTCTTATCTAATCTGGTATCAAGATATGATAGCCCTGCCTGTGAGCAAATGGAAGACGGTAGCATAAGAGCTTCCATTTTGATTCATACCAAAAATTTGCCTAGCCCAGTATCCTGTTTCTGACAGTCACTTATGCCTTAAGACAGAATATAAGAACTGTCCCATGTACAGTATGATATTTCTCCCATCATATGCTTTCAGTAATCAGCAATCTCAGGACTTCCTAAGCCATATACACATTGAGGCCCATCATGCTCAGACCCTACAAAAATTCCTCCCTGGAAATCAACGTGTTCCTGCTACCTTTTTCACTACGACAGTCCAAACTGCTCCATTTCTCTCTCATCCCCTCATTTTTTGGTAGAAATCAACCTTCTGGTTGTCCCTCCGATGATGATGATGATTGTGCAGCTGCTGGCAGCACTGCTTCTGGAGACATAATCTTGTCTATGTGCATTATTGAGTGAGAGTGGATAACAGCATGCAGCAGGGAAGATGCATCCTCAGAGGTGATCGCTGTGAATAGCAGATAAGATTCAGTTTCTTCTGTAATGTGTGTGAAGGCCTGTGAAGTAAGATGAATTCATAGATTTACTCACTGGAACAATTCATCTAGATGCATGCAAGGATCCAAAGGTGCTGTGTTTCTCAGATGTCAGGTTTAATAGATGATCCAAGACTATTACTGACAGATACAGCTACACATCCATTCTGAAAGCCTCAGACAGTGTTATGCACCTTATTTCCATGTTTGGAAACCAGATAGTATAGTTTTCCCAAATAAGTTTTGCAGCAAGTGAGAGGTTAGGTCATCCTGCAGCCACCCCAGATCTTAATTTATTTAGTCATTGAGAAATAATTAAGCCAGTGAGTCTTTCTGCATGAGACAGAAGATTCTGGCTCCTAGAAAGAGCCGCTCAGTCCAAGGTATGTGGAAGGGAAGAACAAATCCCACACATTTGCCAGAAAAATGTGATAGGATATGAGTGAGTCATGACAGTGGTCAGTGGTCAGAGCTAGAAGCTGATTTATGCTGAATCTGTATAGTTGGGATCAGGAGAATCTTCTCCAAGCGTCCTTCTGCGCATGTGCCCATGGTTCATGGAAAAAAGAATTTTCTGCTGGGTGGGAAAGGGGAGATCCTTGATACTGGCTGTCCTCTTCTTCACTCAATGAAGTGGTGCTCTGTAGGGTTTTGTAAAACACTAATATGACCAATGCATTCCCACAATATAAGTTCACCAGCTGATGCTCCCTAGAGCATCAATATAGTGAAATTATGATTCAGGTAGCGCAGGATAGTCGTGAAGACCTTAGCTGCTACATGACTTAGAGAAAAGCTTTCAAGGCCCTTTGAAGAAGAACTGCTGAAGAGTCTATTTCATCCTTTTCTTTATTCTTTATTTATGTAATTCTTTTCTGTTTCTGCAGTCTTCTTACATTATTTATTTTCACCAGTGTTCAAGATTATTCCTCTCAAATATTTTTAACATCTCTGATTGACTGATGCATTTGTATGTATTTTCTACTTCCATGTCACACCTATGTTGCCCACAGAATTTTTAACAATTGTGTTTCATTTCAAATCTAGTTGTCAATATTTCAAATTTACTTTACAGGCCTTGTCCTGTTCAAAGTGCATCAACGGCAGGTACCTTCCTGCCTTCCTGGAAAGCAGGAGTACCTCCCTGGTAAAATATGTAAGATGAATTTAAGGCCCAATTCTTTTTTTTTTTTTCCCAAGCAGTTAGCACTGAGATAAATAATTGCTTTTTGCAAAACCTTAAAAAAGACTTCTTCTGTGGTCAAAAGGTATAATTCTAGTGAGATTCTAGACTAATTAGAGAATTAGTTACTTTTCAAATGTCACAGTTTGTTTTTGTAGGTGTCCACTGTAAGGTGAACAGTAAATTCAAGAAGCAAATTTAACAGAAAATTAAAGAAAGAACTGTGAAAGATACTGTAGAAGGAAGAGGTTCAAGAAAAGGAAATCTTGTTAATGGAGCCACCCTAATATACCATTAAAATGAAGGATTTGCAAGACTTCTGGGGCAAGAGGATATATATCCATTTTCCCCTGATCATACCTGACCTGCCAAAAACGAGGATGTAGTTGATCGAATAGTGTGTATGTACCATTCGGGTTGTTCTAGTGCCGTTAATTGAAGTTTTGGGTTGTGTTGTCAAGGGGTGCGAGAGAATAGATCCTGGATTTGTTTCTCAGTTAACGTTGAAGAGCTGCCTATTGGAGTGCATTGAACTAGCTTCAAACTGAAGCCGCATTCTGTGACAGAATGGTCACAGAGGGATAAATGAGAAGTATAAGTCTAACCAAACTCTTTTCTTGTTTTTCATAGTTCACATTCATTGTTTGTTTCCTCTGGAAACACTGACTCTCTATAGCAGTGGCACTTCACCCCTCAGTAATTTATACATTATGTCCAGCGTCAAATTCAGACGATACAGAGCAGGAAAAGTTCATTTTCCTCAGCAAATGCAAGGTGTAGCAGTTTGTTTTTTGCTTAATTTATTTACATTCTTCAGTATTCATACTTAAAGATTAAGTTGTGTATTAGAACTGTTTCTTTATGTTGAGCTATTTAGAGGTTATCTTTGTATTTTGCTTTTTTTGCTAAGTCTTATTTTCCTTCCCATTATGACACTTGTTACTACACAATTTAGGAAAGTGGTTTTATCTTTTAGTTAGGACACTGGCCCTAATTACCAGCAATGAGAATCTGAGTGAAACATTCTAGTTTTAAACCACAACTCATGTTGGCCCACTTCTAGGGGTCTTAATTAGTGCTACTGTGGGTCAGCTGCCAGGTTTCTGCCATTGTCGCCTAGACTAGTAGCAAATCTCAGCACAGGCTCAGCTGGTGAACCTGGCAGGTCTGCAACAGGATCCACAGAAGTATTCCTTGTCAAAGGACTTGCTGAAAGATCTGTAGTTCCCTTGCTCTCTTTAATGTTACGTGCTGGCAGCAGAGTTTGCCTAAGCTGCTTCCTGGAAATCAGTGTTCTTGGCAGGGAAATGGGCTTAGCTTAGCATAGTTCAAAATGGAGGAGCTGAGCATTGCTGAGCTTGCCACAGCTGGAGGGGGATCAACAGGGCCAAAGCCTGCCACAAGTTTGAAAAAGAAGTTGGTCGAAAAAGAGTTGTGATTTAATTACACTATAGAGTTTTGCAGTTCAAGAGGAATTGCGTTAATAGCCGCTGCACGCTGATAGTAAACATGGGAGTCAGTTGTCCATATGTACCACTTTTCATCACTTTTCTGTGTGGCTTCTCTTTTCTATTATCTCAAATGAAGGGATGGGAACAAAACATTTTTCTTTCTAAGTGGTCAATACAGACGTTCTTTTCACCTACTCTTTGTATTTGTTGGTGGATCATTCAGCAAAAAAAGTGTTTGATGGTGCTCTTGTTTTCTTGCAAATTTCAACAGATACTGCAATGCTTATCCAAAAGATACTGCAGTTGTTGGTAAATGTCCCATTGATTGTTTGGTCTTATTCCTGAGAGCCTGTGATTCTACTTATAATTGGTAGAAATTGGCGTCACAGGTAAGCCTATTCTTATAACAAATGAGCTTTAATTCTGTTTTCTATTTGCATCCTGATTGTATGTATTTGAGTTATCTACCTTTTCAAGGCTCTGCACTAAAGATTTGGATTTTGTTAGCATTAAGCAGTTTTTCCTTCTCCCTTTTAAAACACCCAAGAAATACTTTTCTTGATGCATCTGCTACTTCTGTTGTCAGGCAGCAGTCATCACTGAGACTGCTTTAATTAAGCAAATTCAATTTTTTGAAATTAATTGATAAGCCAGTATCATTTACAATTCTGTCTCATGACTAGTTCTTTTAGTAAACTTTCAACAGAATTAAAATTAAATTTTACAATGTTTATTTGAGATTATTGTCCAGCATAAACCTTAAATTATAATTAGAATAATTTAGATTCTGCTTTCTTCATTTGTGGAGATCAGTGTAAAACTTATCAGTCATAGCTATGTGTAATAAGTACGGACTGACAGCAAATTACACTTCATGATTTTCTATGTGTTATTTGGAACAATTAACACAACATGAAATTTTAATGGTTGACTTTGGAAAATTGCTAGAAGTTGAATGGGTATGTAATTTTACAGTAATATTCTACTGAGAGGGAGGAGAAAGAATACACTTCATTTGAGTGTAAGTTCTTAATTGTATGGAATTACTGAATACCAAAAGTGGTAGGAGTCTATACTTTGTTGCTGAAGGCTTGGGGTCAAACTGTGATGATGCATGTAGTACAGGATTGTCACCATTACATAGATAAACCATCCTTCCTTAAGTATGGGTATAATAAACATGATTTCTTATGAATATACCAATTCAAGTTATTTAATATAACAAACAATTCAAAGTGAGGTTTCCTATGTAACCTTATTTATTTTCTCCCACTGTAACTTTATTTCTTTTCTTTTGTGCATATGCATCATGAAACAGTCCTTACTTATATCACTACATAATCATTTTTCCTAAGAGATTCCTACATCATTTAGAGCACAGCCCTGATGTGTAAGGGAAGATTGAAAGTTGCACACATATTTGTGTATTAGGAAATATTTTATTTGCTAAGTTTTGATTGCTTGACTTTGCAACCTAAAAATATCTTTCACGTAATTATTTTGATGGAGGGGAGTGAGATAGAGTATCTTAGTAGTATTTTAGCACTTATTTCTGTTATTTGATATGCTCAGTGCTGGAATTTGAATCAACTGAAACTCATAATTTTTCAAAAAGTTTTCAAGATGTACACACCTGACAATCTGCATGTTATTCTCCATTTGAAAATGTTTTTCTCTTCATTGATTTCTTGAAAGTCAGTATGAACTGCCTGTTGATATTGCCATCAGTGTCTCTGGGAGCAAGCGTGTAGCATTTCTGTAATTAATAACCCTACAAAATTTTGTCTAACCACCAAGCTAGTCATTTAGTTTAACCGATTGCACAGGAAACAGCTTCAGGAAAAAAATTGAAAAAGTCAATATAGTTTGAGAATTTCTTAAAATGAATCCCACTGGTAAGATTTTTACATGTATCATGAATAATAGAATGACACTTCTCTAATGGCAGCCAGTGCAAAAATAGCAATTACATTGTCCATCCTTCATGTTTTCTGGATAATTAATCAGTTAAAACACACTTTTAATGTCAGTTTTCATCTTGTCTGGAATGCAGGAAGGATGTATTATCACAAAATCACACGGAATCACAACATTTTTGAGGTTGGAAGGGACCTCTGGAGACCATCTATTCCAACCCCCCTACTCAAAGCAGGGTCAGCTACAGCAGGTTGCTCAGGGCCGTGTCCAGTTGTGTTTTGAATATCTCCAAGGATGGAGATTCCACAACCACTCTGGGCAGCCTGTTCCAGTGTTTGATCACCCCCACAGTAAAACGTTTTTTTCTCAAGTTCAGACAGAATTGCCTGTGTTTCAGTTTGTGCCTATTGCTTCTTGTCATTTCACTGGGCACCACTAAGAGTCTGGCTCTGTCTTCTTTACACCTCCCCCATCAGACATTTATACAGTCTGATAAGATCTCTCCTGAGCCTGCTCTTCTCTGGGCTAAGCAGTCCCAGCTCTCTCAACCTCTCCTCATATATCAGTTGCTCCAGTCCCTTAGTTATCTTTGTTGCCCTTTGCTGGACTCACTCCAGTATGTCCATGTCTGTCTTGTACTGCGGAGCCTGGCACTGGATAGAGCACCAGAAGTGTTTCTCATCAGCAGTGAGTGGAGGTGAAGGATCAATTCCTTTGACTTGCTAGCAACACTCTTCCTAACACAGCCCAGGATGCTGCTTTCCTTCTTTACTACAAGGGCACATTGCTGGGTCATATTCAACTTGTTGTCCACCAGAACCTCCAGGTCTTTTTCTGACAAGTTCCTCTCCAGCTGGTCAGCCCCCAGTGTGTACTGGTGCTTGGGGCTATTCCTCCCGAGATACAGGATTTGGCACTGCTCTTTGTTGAACTTCATGAAGTTCCTCCCTGCCCATTTCTCCAGCCTATTGAGGTCCCTTTGAGTAGCAGCACAACCATTGGGTGTATCAAGCAGTCCTCCCAGCTTTGTGTCATCTGCACACTCACTGGTAGTGCACTCTGTCCCATCATTTGGGTCATTAATGAAGTTAAGCACTATTGGACTCCAGTATTGACCCCTGGGGGACACCACTAGTGACTGGCCTCCAGCTGGACTTCGTGCTGCTGATCCCAACCCTTGGAGCCCAGTGGTTCAGCTAGTTTTTGCTCCACCTCATTGTCCATTTGTCTAGTCCATACTTCATCAGTTTGTCCATGAGGGTGTTATGGGAGAGAATGTCAAAAGACCTGCTGAAGTCAAAAATAACAATATCCGCTGCTCTCCCCTCATCCACTGAGATAGCCATCTCGTCATAAAAGTCTTTCACATTGGTTAAATGGGATTTGTCCTTCATAAATTCATACTTACTACTCCCATTCAGCTCTTTGTCCTTCATATGTTGTGAAATGGTTTTCAGGATTATTTACTCCATCACCTTCCCAGGGATCTAGGTGAAGCTAACCAGGCTGTAGTTCTCCAGGTCCTCCTTCTTGCCCTTCTAGAAGGCAGGAGTGATGTTTGCTTCCTTCCAGTCCTCAGGAACCTCTCCTGTTGGCCACGACCTTTCAAAGATGGTCAAGAGTGATGACATCGGCCAGCTCCCTCAGTACTCGTGGGTGCATCCCATCAGGTCCCATGGACTTATGTATGTTCAGTTTGTTTAAATGTGCTTTAACCTTATCCTCCTCCAGTAAGGGTAAGACTTTCTTGCTCCAAACTTTTCCATTGGCCTTAGGGGTCTGGGATTTCTGAAGGCTTTTCTGAAGGCTTCTGAAGGCATAGAGGACCTCAGCCTTTTCATGGCCTTTGTCATCAAGGACAGGTAAAATTTGTATTTCACCATAGCCATTCAGCTGTCTAATCTTTTTAATATTAACACCTCTGGAAGGCTTCGGGGATGCAGAAATATATAGGAGGTAAGAAGGATATAAATTACAAGAATCCTCAGGTAGACACGTGGGAATCAAATGGAGATTTTTGTCTGATCTTTATTACAGCACACTAATAGTTTAATAATTACTACTTCGAATGAAGTTGCCTATTGATTTCTGTTCTAAACTCCTTCTGAAATATTTCTTTTTGCTGTTTGATCTTTGCCTTGCACTGATTTTTAAAAGTCTAAGGAAGTACAGTTAGATTTTTTCTGAAGAAGAGTAATTGGGGAAAACAATAAGCTTTTTGCAGTATAAAAAAACTAATTTATTTTTAAACATTCACCTGAAAAGAGCTGAGCCCTGCAAGTTGAAATCTGACAGGAAAATGCTCTCCTTCAAAAATCTTATGGTGGAGAAAATTAGATTGGATTTGAATGAGTTATGATCATTTAAAATCATGTTTTGAATTGTGAAGTGTCTCTCTCCATAGGCTTAGTGAGTGTGCCAGTAGAAAGTGCTGCAGTGTCCATCCACATAAAAATTATATATGGATTGAGTTTGCCTACATTAAAAATTATTGGGGAGGAAAATATCTACAGAAGCAGTTCATGTTTTCCTGTTTTTTTCATTTTTTGGAGTTCTGTAAAACTTGTGATATGTAATACTGTGAAATATCTTCATTAATGATCTGGATGATGAGACAAAGTGCACCCTCAGCAAGTTCGCAGAGGATACAAAGCTGAGAGGAGTGGTTCATACACCCGATGGCTGTGTTGCCATTCAGGGGAACCTCTACAGGCTGGAGAAAAGGGGTACTAGGAGCCTGATGAAGTTCAGCAGATAGAAGTGCAAAATCCTTCCCTTGGGGATGAATAGCCCCGTGCATCAGAAACAGCTTTTTACTGAGTTTAAGCACTCTAGGCAGTTGCTTATGTTTTGGGTAAAGGCCTAAAGTGCACTTCCCTCTTATTTTAAGCCTGAAAACTTCCCTTTAAAAATTGCGCCTGCACCAGTTCATTTTATTTTTCAGTCAAAGAAAGGCTATTTTCCTACTGGAAATGGGTAATCAAATATGTTATTAGTTAAAACTTGCCTAGGAACTGTGTCAGTTTTTGTTACTGATCTGGAATAAGGGAGTCAATTTAATCCTTTACATACCAATAAATTATTATGGAATATAGTTTTTTTAAAAAAGATATTTAGATACCTAGAGAAAAAACAAGTCTCTAAATGTGTTCAAAAGCATTGTCTTTGCCTTACCAACAATAATTTTTTCTGGATCAATTACTGCTGTCATTATCCATAGTGCAATGCAAGTGAAATTCCAGTTGCAGTGTGTGACATCTGATTTTAATAGTTTGTTTGCTGTAACTAAAAAAAGATGTTATTTGGCATCAAGAATGACAAGAGCATAGTGGGATCCATAAATTTAAGTTTATCCTCTATGCATTGTTGCAATTTACATTCTTAACAGAAATCTAGTTTCAGTAATTCCTGTGAAGTATTTTCCAATCGGCAAAGAAGGAAAATTAGAACCACGAGGTACATTTTGATTAATTCTTATTTGTAAATAGCTGGTATTCATTTCTGGCATAAGGAGTAATTGGCAGGAGTCTACGTGTTTATCTGAATTGTTCAGATTATTTTCTGTTTGAAAAGTATAATTTTTTCTTTATGCCACCACAAGATCCTACAAAGCAGGAAGAATCAGAATTGATATCACAATAAGCTGCTCATCTGAATACTCCCAGATGATTTGTATTAAGAAATTTACTTTAAATTACCAAATATTTATATTTAACAAAGCTATTTAATATACATAGCCTATTAATCTTTGGATATTTTATTAGGTCATTTCTAGAACTACAGGAACAATTTGGTATGGCCTGTGGAAGTAAATGTGAATTGCTGGAAGTATCATAAATCGCACTGTGTCCAAAATCAGCAGCTGGTAAATGATAGGAAGAGGAAAGATATTTAGGGCCCGGAAAGGTTTGGCATTATACCTTGTTAAGATAAGTCAGGCAGTGGTGTAACAAGTAGAAGGGAAAGTCTGTATAAAAGTGAAGTTTTGAAGAGATGGTAGTAGCATCCAAGATGATCCAAAATATAATCATATAAATGTGATAAACATCTGATGCAATTTGCACAGAACATCATGCATCTTGAACTCTTCTCTGTGCCCAAAGCAAGAAGCCAAATGGATACACATTATTCATCTGAAGCTGGGACTAGATTTCTGGTGAGACGAGTGTCCTAAAGAAATTTTTTGCATTGCCTTACTCAAATGTGCTGAAATCTGTTGACAGAATCTTCTAAAAAATACTAGAGGACTCTTAAATCATGCAGATTAGTGATAGGTTAATAGCCTTCATCTTAGTAACCATACTCACACTCAGACTTCTTCCTGAGTATTGAACTTGAGTTCAATACTCTAAGCACTGAAGCAGTGCTGCTGGATTCACAAATTATTCTAGACTGTGTTTGTCCTAAGATTCAGAACAGTGTAAAACTTCAGGTCTCTATAGAGAATTGCCAGCCCCTAACATGCACAGCTCCAGAATCGGGGACAGAGTGCTGTATGTCATTTAACTGCATGTGATTTAATAGATTTTAATATACTAAATTATTTTGTTTTAAAGCATTTTAAACTTTATCGCCTCATATCAAAGTGTATTAGTCCAGCATTATATAGAACTCACAGAGTTGCAGCTCAGGTATTTCCATTTGAAATTTGATTATGGTCTGAAGGTATTTCATTAGTGTTAATAGTGTACCAATACTTATTTTACAGAATTTCTTCAAAATGTGAATGGCCCAGAGATGCAGGGCTTCTGTTATATTATTTAATCAAAAAGTTGGCCAGTGTGAATGAGAAATCTTTTCTAGTAAGGACAGTTTGGTTTATAAGAACCTTTCAGATTTTACAGTTTGAAACATCCCTGTTTTAGTTCTGCAAAGTACAGTCAAAGCTTTGGGTGTAAAAAATGTTTTACTTAAGGCCCATATTCAATTTCTTGTTCATCTTTTCATTATCCTGAAACACTTGCTGAGTAATAGATTTCAGGTCATTTTTCATTCTTCCCTTCTTTTCCATCTACCTAAGTATTACTTTTAAAGTGAAGTTTGGGACCTGATGAGAAGAAGCAACGTTCACAGCTGACTGATCTGGTTTTAATTACTTTCACCTTTTATTTTGTTTTCTTCTTTATAATCTTAAATGTTTGTAGTCATAATTATCAATGTTCTATAGACAATTTAAAACAGGGGTTAGGACATCACAGGTCTTTCTGATGAAGAGCATCCATGAAATTTTTCATTCCTTTAATTTCTTCTTTTTATTTAATCTTTTTCTTTAATTTCTTTCTTTTTAAAAAGAAAAATTTATTCAAATCATATATGACTGCCTTGATCAGTTTAGAATGAGCACAACAACTAATACCAGCACAAAAATTTTCAGCATAAGCATATAAGCAGTGTGTGTTTTATTTTCTACAAAATTTTTTAATCAAATTTTTGCTATTTATGCATGAACAGAGAAGCAAAAATGTAAACTATCAATAAAGTTTTTGTCCTGGCTTAGAGAGCCTGAGCATCATAACTTCCAAATCACTGGAAAGAGAAGATGCTGAAAACTGGTCTATTGAATCCCTGGACAAATATGATCAGCACTATGGTAGGGAGGATCTATAGATGCCACAAGGAAATTTCTCAAAACAAGGGTTCAGATTGTGTTCTGATGTCCATCTAGAAATACAGAGAAGCCAGACTAAACCAAATAGAAATGTATTCTGAAAGAATTAGAAAAAGAAATCTGAGTATTTTGATTGGCTAAGATTCAAACATATTTCAAGGCTGATTGCTTGCATTTTTGTTTAGGAAGGGAATTATGTAATGAAGCAATCCGAAATGGTGTGGTAGCCTATTTGTTAGCCGTGCTGATGATCGCATTATTGTGCGGTAAGAGCTGTGGAATGAGTTTGTAACAGAAGGTGAGTTTAACAAAGGCCTATTCTGCTAATGGCGTTTTGCATACTCCCACCATAAACACAAATGCTAAAAATCAAGCCAAGAGGAAAGAGAGAGAGCCTGGAAAAGGTGAGTCAGGTTAGGGTAGTGATGGTGTTAATCATTACACAAAGATGTTAAAAGATTAGGTATGGGTATCTTTGGTACTCATAATGTCAGAGGAAAAGATGTAGGAGTTGCAGCAAACGCATGGCTGACGCTAGAAAAGTCTTTCAGCTTCTGAATTTCTGTGATACCATCTCTGTGTGTGTGTTTAATTTGATAAAAGCAAGCTATAACCTTGCTAAGGAAACTGTGTTTAAACTGGAGATTAGAGATGTCCCTCTGGGTCAGTCCAGTGGTTCACCTAACCAGTGGCAGTGGGAGGCATGCTTTGGGGAGAGCTCTCCAGCCAGCCCATTTTCTCTGGTCCATGATGCTTGCCTCTCCCAGCATCTACAGCTGCGGTACTGTGGATGTTAGAGGGTACACCCCTGCCTATTTCTTCATGGACTCACTCTCCCTGAGCTTGTCTAAGGCCTATTTGAATCTGGTGTTACTCTCTCTACAGCATTCTGTAGCAACAGATTTCAGAAGTTTTCTAGGTGCTATTAAAAAAAATTTTTTCCTTTTGACTGTTTTAAACTGACTTCCTTCTAGTTTCCATGACTGAAGTTTGAATATTGTGGAATTTAGTGAAATTCACTCACCTTATCTGCTAGCCTCGTTTTTTTAGTCAACCTTGATCATATTCCTCATCCTCTCCTCTCCTCTCCAGCTGAAAAATCCCAGCATTTTCAGTCTCAGCTCACAAGCAGCTCCTCCATCCTCTGATATTTTTAGTTGCCTCTCTCTGTACCTTTTCTAATTGCACTATGTTCTTCTTGAGATGCAGAAATCAGAACCTTAAACACTATTTGAAATGTTGGTGCAGCAAGGTCTTATATAGAAGCAAAATGATGTCCTCTGTCTTGGTCTCCATGCCCTTCCCTGTGACACCCAACATGGACACCCTTGTCCACTGCTGAACACTAAGCTGAGTATTTCAGAGATGTGTCAATGTACAGGACGATGACAACTAGTGTCCTTTGTACGTGTCCTTTGGGTAGGTTATTAAGAATCCATTGTCAGGCGATTCTGCCTGTGCTTTGGAATCGGCAGGTTTCTAGATCTGGAATCGCTGTCAGCTTGGATTTAAATCTGAACATTTAGAAGGGATTACATTATAATTTCTTATCTCCTGACTTTTTTCTCTTACATTGTTCTAGATTTTCATGTCACTGACCTTGAATCTAACGGGATTTTTTCCTACTGAGTTTGCTCCTCTCTAAAAATGTTCCAAAGTGATAATAGTCTACAAAATGGTTGTACAGTACATCTGTATATTTAAATTAGATATTATTGTCATTACTTTCTTTCACTTAACTCGGTCATTTCACCTGGGATAGTGTCATACCAAATATTTTTACAACACTGAGTGCTTGGCTGTGGTAGCATATATTTGGTGGTAGTTGCTACTTGGTATGCTGTGTGATACTTACATGTTTTAACTCTTCTGAAAGAGAACCTCATTGCTAATACTAGAAGTTTTCTGCAAATAATTATTGTAAATATGGCAACCGAATTAGTAAAGAATTGTTATGCTATGTGTTTTGGTGTAGCGACATATACAAATACCTATATTCCAAGATGTTTTGTACCCTTTGACCCCACCTGTCTCCAGCTATTACCTTACTTTCTTTTCCTTTTCGTCTACCAGCTAATTTAAAATGCTCTCTCTGATATCTGTGTCACACTGCCCGCTCCATTTTAGTACTTCTTCAACTTACGTCCTGTGGTTTTTTTTAATTCCCTGGCCCTACTTTTATTAAGACTCCTCCTTTTCGACAAGTTTCAAAACTACTGTTAATCTTCATCCAAAGTGCTCTGTGCTCTTCCTCTTAAGACCTTGTCCTCTATTGGTTTACATTACTCTCATCTACTGATTTTTCTCCATTCTCTGCAGCTGTTCCTTGCGCCTGTGCAACATCATCCAGTTCCATGGTTCTTCAGGCAATTCTCTTAATTTTTCTCTCTAAATTTGATTTCATCCATAAGCCTGAAGTTAGTGAATATCACTATGACAACAACTTGCAGATCAACCTCTTTCCTCCTCTCTCTTCCTATTATCTAATCTAAAATTTCTGTATCTCTCTCACCCTCTCTGTTTCTTGATTGGCATTGACAGTACTACCATCTAGCCTATCACTCAGGCCTGCAATGTGGTTGTCATCTTCCTCTTCAATTTCTAAATTCTTCAAATCTGGAATGTGTTTAAAATCCTGATGTTTTCGTGAATATAATAACTTAAGATGTGGGTGTTATGGATAACTCTTTCCCAAGTAGCCATATGGCTAAATCTCTCCTCCAGACTTCTGTGGCTTTGCTCATATGACTCAGAATTCTGCTACAAGAAATAGTTACTTAGCATTTTGTTTTCACCTTGTGATTATCTATTTCACTGGCATTTTCTGCTTGTCTTTGCTTTTCAGTCCCAGCACCTATATTCACTGTTTTCCCTTTCCATTTTCATCCACAATCACTCTCATCAGCTCTCTTAGCCCCTAATATCAGTTCCTTTTACTCCTTTTCTAGCATCTCTCTGCTTTCTTCTATGCTCAAATTCACCCTTTGGAAACATGCTTAGTGAAAAAAGCCATTCAATTAACCTTCCTAAATTCTGCTTTATTGTTATACTCACAAAATTGCCAGACAACAGTCAAAATTCCTATAGCACTACCATAATACAAATAATAAAACAACAGCATGCTTTAAAAGAATATTCTGAAGATTGGTTTTGTGAGAATGAGCATATTTTTCCCTTTTGAAATAAATTAATATTTTTTACTTGTAATTATCTGGTTTGGAATAAAATGTATTCCTTCTCTTTCATTGACTGTTGTTTATGTAAAAACTCCCGTTTCACTCTGCACACTAAGTCCCACTTCAAATTAACAGGGTTACACTGATATAGCTAAGGAAAAAAAATGAGTTCAGAGCATCTGAATATTTATGAATACAAAATCACAGACTCTGTAATGTGGTACCTTATTTGGTTCTTTCCCTGTTATTCAGTTCCAAGAACATTACATTACTGGTACTTCTGTCTTGACTTTGAAGCATTTGCAAGTGGAAGATCGTACTTAATTACACCACTCTGGCACTCTACTGTAGCACAAAGAATCTAACTATTTGCAGAGCAGTGCAGTTAAGAATATGTCTGTAACAAGTCAAAAACAAAAGCTCTAAAAAGAAATCCCTTCAGCCTTGAAGCAAGTGGCTGAAAACATGATGGTACAAAATAAAAAAGCCTTGTTTTATGAGCTAGTTTCCAGCCATAAGCCAACAGCAAAGACCCCAGAAAAAGTTACATGCGTTCTTCCCGTGTTTCAGGAAATGGTTCTGTCAGTTCATTTGAAAATAAAAGATACTTCTCATGTTATTGAATACTAAGATTTATACTCTGTCACGTATATGTGTGTGCAGTGGGGGGTACACTGCTGCAGCTAAGAATGGTTAAAGAAGGGCCTAACTGCTTCTTCCAGGTGTACATAAAACTGCCAGTTGGAACTGTTGCTAATACCTTCTATTTCTTCTCTTAACAATATGCTTTATCTCTCAGTTATGTGTGTTACATCTAGGTAACTACAGACATTGTTTTTTATGTTCAATTTTGACCCTGCAGGGGTGAGTGCCTGCCTGTTAATAGAGGTGCATGTCACCTCTGGAAAATGAGATAAGCAACACTCATACCTGACTGCATGTTATCAATCTGCTAAACTACTGTGCCTGAGATTTTCACTTGTAGAGCCTATGGAGTCCTTGTGGAGTGCCTGCAAGCTGGTCAGAAACTTTTTTTTTTCCCTGGAAATTCACTTTGAGAATCCTATAGGGGCCGTTACTTTGTTATCATCAATCATAGCACTTCCGTTTGTTTTTACAGTCTTAATGTGAACCGTGTATCCAAGGTTTTTTTAAAGAAAGACTGGTCCTTTGCATTACAATTCTGTGAATTTGCCCCAGGTTATGGGGACTTGGAATTGGATTTTTGTTTTTATTTAGTTATGAGCCTATAATTTTGTCTGAGTCACAAGCAATTTAAAAGTTTTATGCATATTTCAGACCTGTGATTATCCCAGTATTTGAAGAGTTAGGCAATTAGCTTAAGAATAAAGGCTTATAGAACAGCTTAAAGATGCAAGTTTTGGGAAGATTCCCCCAAATCAGAAAGATATTCTAGCTTCTGTTTTTCTTTTCTGGAATGTACAGCCATCATCTGACTGCTGTAACAGTAAGGAGACTAGAAGTCTGAAGTCCACATCAGAATCTGCAAAACAGCTTTGAACTGAGATTTGATTTAAGAGTCTTGACATGCTGACAGGAAAAGAAATGACCTAGTCTGTCTGATTCAATTACCCTATCAATTGCTGAGCTTGGGCCTAATGGAAATCCATTCTGAAATGGAAGTTGTGAGATGCTGTACTTGGCCTTGGCTTTTTCTGATCACTGGCATTTGATCATATCTGGCTTTGGTAGTTCAACGGTATCCATCACTGTAGATTTAAACACTGGTGGTTTTTAATGCATCTTGGAATAAGGCCCATTGGATACTTTTAGGAGGACCTACTCTGTCTGACTTTGGTACAGGATTGATACTTCAACAGGTTTTTAAAATCTAAATTAATTAGCAGACTAAATAGTTTTCTGGGTGATTTTACTAAGGGTAACGCACAGTTGCCATTTATCTACTTGAGCCTGGCCTTTGATGTGCATAATACTAATACTCATGGGTTTTATATTTAATCTTCTTCCTCCTCCAAATTCTCAGCGTGGGATAAGACTGATGCCATGACTGTTCAAGTACCACTAGAGGTTGCTTGGTTTCCCTTCTGGGCTGCCTAGGGAGGACATTAACTGTATGAAGAGCAGGGTGATCCAGCACATAGAGTAGACAATAGAGAATAGCAGGCTTCATTAAAAGTAAATCTTTCCAGGAAAAGGATTTCTGCTCACTGATTTGATCCTATATGAAGAGAATCTTATGTTTTTTGAGAAAAAGATACGTTTTTTAAATAATTCTTCTTGCACACAGAACCATCTCTTCACTAATCGTGGGTGCCTTACTAATATTTTTATCCTATTCTTATCCGTAAAACTGTCACATTTACTTAATAACTCTGAAAGAAAAATGGTAGTTGATTCTTTGGATTTTGCTTGTGATATCTTGTTTTCATGGGTGAGAAAGATATATGCAGCTTTTTATAAACAAGAAATTGTTCTTTTCCTTTTTTATTCTTACCCAGATATTAAGAGCAAATCCATTCTCACTCAAGGGGAGATCTTGTAATTTTTCTTGGTGACAAGAAAGGGAAACAGTATTTGAGGAAAGTGGGAGGGTTGTGTGGTTTTTGGTGTCGGGGATCTTGCTTGATTATTTGTTTTCAGTTAATCTTGTTTAAACCCTGCTGCCGATAACACACAGATCTACATGCCCCTTAGTTCTGGCCCACTGGAAATAGGAGGACTAGGTAGTATAGTGTGCCACTGAGCAGAGAGCAGAGGACTTTCAGCTATGATGCAAATGGCAGATGTTCATGCATCAGACCTGGAGAATTTTGTATCTGTTCATAATGACTTAGTGCTGTAATTTTGGAGGACGGAAGTCTGGCTGACTGCAGATAAGTTGGAGAGAAATAAAGCACACTTTTCTGAAATAAGGATTATGGTCGGTTCTGACAGCTCCGTTAATGAAAAATTAGAGGTTGTTTATGACCAAACGGACTATGGAGCTCTTCAACCCTGATAAGTTTAATGAGACAGGGAGATGAGTTTTGATTAAGAGGAAGCTGCCCATAACTAAAAAATTTTCTTCAGCCCCTTGGAGCTTTTTTGCCACGTGTGAGAGAAATGCTGTTTTGCCAGCCTTGTAGTCAATGATTGAGAGATATCTTTTCAAGCAGATGATCTTTTTCCCTGAACACAAGCCAAAGCTATCTGAGAGAGGATAACATTTCAGAGGTGTTCCAGAGAACTAGGTGCAAAAGAAGTTTGTCACTGACTCTGCATTGCTATGCCACACCAGAGGGTTAATCTCTATGCCAGGAGGAGGGTCTGTGTGTTATAGAGTGAGAGCTTCACCGATAACGACTCTAATCTGGTGCTACGAGGTGATGATTCTGGGGTGTCTGTACTGTTCTCAAATGCAAGCAGATAATGTTATTTGTAGCAAGTGTATGGCATTAGATGTGTTGCTTTCAATATGTTTTTCTTTCTGAATATTTAGGACTCCTCATATGTGATGACTGCTGCTCTGCAACTCTGGCACATCTCTTTCTGCATTAAGATACTGGTTGGCCTGCTTTCTCTAATGGCTTCTGTTTACATTTCTTTGGTTTTTGGATACTGGAGAGAGTTGGATTTTTCCAGTTATTTTAAAACAGCCCCTTGCCTCAGAATGTCATCCATTCAATTTTCACAGCTAGTATCCTTGTTTTATTATTTGCTGAAAAGGAAGGAGGGACTGAAGGGTCTGAAGGGTTGGAGAAGCTTTAATCTATTGCTGGAGCACCAGTTCCACCTCATTTTTTTCTCTGAATCATTTTGTTCCGAAATAAGGATTAAGTTTAGCTCCTGGAACTGGATTTATCCACATAAAGTGGTTCATACCGTTCTAAAGTAAACAGCATGCATAGTTAGGTGTATAAGTTATTGTGTGAATATGCAGAACAAGTGCTTATTGCTTATCATGCAAAATTTAAATACATAATTATTTGGTTTTTTGTGTCACTTAGGGAAATATTGTATCTCCAAACCCCAGAAAATCATTGAAACTAATGCAGCTGTCAATTCAAACAAAGGAAACCAGATACACACAATAAACTTTCTGCCACAGTGCAAACAGAACAGTAGTATGTACTCATAAAACACATATCTTTATTAATACAATAATTGATGCATTATCATGCAAATGCATCCCTGTGGCAGAGAACTGTAGTATATTTATCATACATGTAAATCGATTTTTCCATCAAAGCTGTTGCTTTCTGAATGCCATCTCAGAATGTCTTAGAGTTGTTGACTCACAGTGGCTGATTTTCACTCCCCAGTATTACTGATGTGTTTACGTGCACAGGGTGTACTCAGAGTGTTTTCGTCAAAAGTCTTATACTTCTCTCTCTATTTTTCTGTTATAGAGTTTTGGAAAGGGGCTGTGGAAAGCTCTCTGTATGTATTTTGCTACTGTCTTTCTTAGCAAGTGCTATGGAAAAATTCTTCCTGTGCTTACTTTTCAAAAACATCTATAAATCGAGCTTTTTTTAAGATTGATACAAGAAACGTTGGTGTGTTACGGCGCCTGCTCTGTAAGACTAATCAAAGTATTTGCTCAAGTTCTCCTCCAATAAACTCAACTGGAAGCTCTACATTTCCCAAATCCATTGTGTAAAGTAATACTGGCATAGTAATCTGGGGTAGTGACCTTTCTTTGGTCCCAAGCTGAAACGAAATTCACTGAAGTACAGTAGGAAACACTCAGAGTGTTTTGCCATGATCATGTATTCTGTCTAAATAATTAACTGGAAGTTTAAAATATGCTAACAATGATGACTCTAAATATTAATTCAAAATGGGACCTATTATTTTATGTTAAATCAATGTCACAAGCTGGTAATGTATGAAATAAAGCACCCCAGAAGTCCCTGAATCCCCTAATGTATTAGTGCCAGCCAAACAACTCACATCCATACAAATAATAGAGAGGCAAGAATAATATAGAAGTTATGAGGTTTCTCATATAGCTTTTCCTTTTTAAAAATAAAATATAAAATGTGTGGCAAATTTAACCAATTTCACTAGGAAATTAAACCCTTATTTCCTTTCATCCTTAAAATATAGCATCTTCTAAATTGAGGGATTAAGCCTCAGACCTGACACACAAAAAAAGTTGTCACAGATGTTCTACTAAACTAAAAGCTGAGGCAATGTTGTGATGGCATTTATGTAGCAAGCAAGCAGACCTTGGTAATTAGCTGGCCCAGGAAGTCAGAGACCACCACTAACTTCACAGCCAGCACTGGCAGCAAGCATACATAAGCCACATGGGGCCTGGAAGATCACCACCTTGAAGAGGCCCCTTGAATATTTTTTTCTTTTATTTTCTTTAAGTAAATGGTAACTTTAGATATACATGGACAGAGTGCAGGGTGAGAAAAATGGTGCAAACAAACAAAAAAAACCCTGCAGGTTGGGGTTTTTTTTGAAATAATGATAGTGAATCTGTTGAAATTCTTCCAGTTGAGGACAACTGAAAAGTAGTTACTATGGTAATAATCTCACTGTTACCAAAGGAAAGAGACGTGTAATTTGGGGTTGCTTATTTAGATATATTGTCCAGTGTCTTAAATGATAACAATTTTAGATTGCCGTAATCCCAGTAAATAATCTAATTCACTAAATTTGAGTTCTGAGAGCATCTACTGTGGGATCAGAATGATCATGATAGATACAAATAAGATAATATAGATTCATATCAGTGAAGATGTGCTCTTGGAAGTTGAAAAAATGATTTTGTTCATGTCAAGGACACTAAATTCCAAGTCCTTTAATGTCTGTGAAGTTGCCAGCAGCACAAGCACAACACTGGAAAATACAGAAAAACTTTTGGAGAGGCTATAGTGGAAATTCATTCTTTTCAAACTTAAACAGGAAAAGGGGAAACAGAGACCTAAGTGGTTAGGAGGATGTAAAAAGTTAGTGTAAGCAATAAGCAGAAGGCTTTTAAGTAATACAAACAATCTGGAAAGGGGAATCATAAAAAAGCTGAAGGGCAGAAGACGAAAAAGAAACGGTAAGTGTAGAATTACAGGGGATATTCCAGCCACTTATAAAGATTTCTTTATAAGAAGCAGTGAACAGAAGGAAAAGATATTGGCTATTAAAAGAGCTGTGGAAGATTGAATATAAGAGCTGAAGAAAATGTTGCTTTGTTTCACAAAGGGGAGGAAAAAGCAACTACTTGGATTTAAAATTAGGATTATTTGGCCAGTATGGCCACTGAACCACCTAATGAGGATGCCAACAAAAACTTTTTACAAAATTAAGACCTAAGGATTAGAGCTCTTATTATTGCAAAATCTTCTCAACCCTTGAATTAGGTAGTGTTAATGTGGACCTCTCTGGTTGGTGTTTGTGGTATCTGAAACACTGCCTGCTTCTAAAGGTTGTACCAGAGAGAAGATTGTAGACAATCCTTAGCAAGTCCTCCCACATGAGGAGCAGTAGAAACCACTCTCAGTACACAGCAAGGGGTTTTGCTGATCCTACAAAATCAGGAGATTAAAATATGTATTCCCGGCTGCCATTTATTTGCCAATATTTGTTAAATATTTGCATGTGTACGAAGAGCCAGCCTAAAACAGAAAACATCAAGAACCCCCTTTCCATCACTCCAGTTGGCAATACTGGGCTATGTGAATGTGCTCTGACATAGGCGTGGGCTTGTGGCAAAGTTAAAGTTGCAGGGACCTTGTGCTATGTGACTTCAGCTTCCCCTTTTGATTAAGTAATCTGTTCAAACAGTTTTTGTAATTTAATTTTGTGCCTACAGAATACACTCTAGAAATGGTATAAATTCAAGCAGTTAATGGAACTTTCCTTGGGAGTCTACTCAAATTCTAAATGCCCAGCTATTCAGAAACTTTGCCCTTTACCAGTCAGTCTTCCAGCTGTAATCTTCCTGTTTTCACTGTTTTCACGGTTTTCCAGAGTGACTGTCATAGTAATTTCTGAAGGCCCTCCTAAAATGATTGAAATGGTTGTTTGTTCCTAGTTGGTTCACTGGCAGATGCCAGAAGCTGCAAGCTGATTCTTTGTTTGCTTACAGTCTCCCATGACCGATGATACCGATACGTGCACCTTTCACATGTGCCTTTCAGAGTGTCTACAACATGCATCTGAGAGATAGTACAACGTGCTTTGGAAAAACTCAGTGAATTCTAGACATTGTTATGGAAACCAGACAGGAGTATGTTTACCATGCTAAAATTCACTGCAGCTGATTGAGTTTTGGATTAAGAGGATGAAGTCAGTTTTCAGAAGACACGTGTAATTCTCTACAGAGTATCAACTTTTTCAATTTCAACCTTTTTTTAATGTGGCCGAAACCAGATTTGTTACTTCATATTTGCAGATTGCCTTCAGTTAGACTTAACAGTGGAGCTATGTCTCCTTTCTTTCTCTGTAAACATCCTCTATGAAGGCATATAAAAGCTTCAAAATGCAAGAACTGCAATCCCTTCAAATGTACTTGGAAGTCTTCCAAACAAATAACCTTATAACCACATCTTGTTTAAGTCTACTAAACTGTGAGATACATTACATAATCCCCAGAAGAGACTTTCACTCTGAGTCTGTCATCTTCTGATTTACAAAAATAGACAGCTAATTCCATTTAGTATCATAGACCCAATCATATTTTACTTAAAAGAAGATTTTTTTAAAAAAAGTCTGTTAAATAAGTATGATTTTTGTGTTTTAATGAGCTGCAATTTTTTACTAAAATGAAAAAAAGATCTAGTAAATAAAGTAAGCAGATTAATAAGGTTTGCATGTCTTCCTAAATTCCTGTAATACCCATCACTTAGAGTGGTGATCATCTAGTACACAGAGCAGAAGAATTATGTTCAGCTGCCAGAAATACAATTTTTTTGCTTCTCACAGTGATTTCAAGGATTCTTGTCCTATGAGTAGAAGGCACAGATGACTATCAAAATACTTCATTTTTTTACTCTATTGTATTTCTACTTGTTGGTGCTTGATCCCAAGACAGCCAACGGTGGCTTACATATGTTTTGAAAAGCATAGCAGTGAGGTTGTGTTCTGTCGTAAAAAGGGGCCTAATGTTTAGTGAATATCCCAGAAACATAGGTTCCCAGGACGCAGCTGAATATGGTTAAAAATCCCAGGAAAGCTCATAGGGCACGGACCAGCAGTGCAGACCCAAACTCTGAGTTGGGCACTCCTTTCTCCTTTGCAGCCTGAAAAGCACATTAATCAAATGTGTTAAACAAGTAGATTATGAACACTCACATGATCTAATGTGCTGCTGGTGTAAATCTCTGACTCTGTTTTCAAGTAGAGTTACAAAACTTCAGACTCACGGAAGATCTGACCCCAAATGTTTAAAAGCAAAACTTAGCTTTCTGGCTCCAACTCCAGCTCCAGTGCAATGACCTGTACTGCCAGCTGGTACAAAACAAGTGTCTGGAGTGAACTCTTGCAGTATCTTGAATTCTGCAAGGGTAAACATAATGCCTCAAGGATCAAAGCTAGACATGTTAGATTATGGCTGTATAGATGCCTTCATAATACAGTTCAAGTTGATAATAAGGTGGGTTTCCTATGACATGGGTTCATGTGACTTCTTCCAGGGATCAAATGAAACAAATTAATTCCATCAAATACTACATGCTAAAATAAATTCTATTGCTAATTTATAAATTTATGGGTACAGCCAGCTTTCTGTGTCTCTGCTTCCTTGGTATCTCGTGTTCAAATCTGTAGGGTCTGGGTTGAATATCCACTGTGTTATTGTAAATACAACATTAGCAGAGAACTGCTCAAATTAAGGCAGAATATAATAAGAATACTTTAGACATAGGGACTAAAATCTCTTCAGTAACTCCTGATGCTGAAAGATTTCTGTCCTCTCTTAGAGTACGACAACTTTGATAATGGGTCTGTCCATGCTTTTACCTCCAGGACCTAGCATGGTGTGTTCCTCATCCTGATTCATATCCTTGTGGTTGTACTGGAACTATTCATTGCTAAAAGCTGAGATATTATGTCTGCTTTTCTTTGAATATCTTCATTGCCATGTGCAGATAAATTGTATATGTGACCTGAGGGAAATTATCTTGATACGCCTCACCCTCTTTTTATCAGCCTTCTCTCATGGATGATTTGAACATCCCTGGAATTATGTATTATCATCCCTGAAATGGGAAGGCAGGGCAGTTCTCTTGCCCTGGATAGACAATGATTAACAATTTAAGAGATGCTTCATGTAGTATTTGGAGGATAGTCATAAAGTGGGTTTTCTCCAAACTGTGATTCAGACCAAAACTAAGCTGTCTTGTTCCTGTCAAAAAAATTCGTTTCAATGAAACTAGCATTTTTCCAACAAAAAATCTTTCACAGGAAAACTTCTGATGTTTTCTGGAAGAGAGTGCCAGATGCTTTGTCTGATAGGGTTTTGCAGTTTGCATGAAACCTTCATCTGCCTATGGGTTGGGATAATGTCTTTACCCTGTAACTGTTTGTTAGTTTTATCCAATCCATCAAAGAAAGATTTGTATGCTACATAGTTCTGCTCGCCATAACTCAATCGTATAACTGAAATACATCGTCAAAGTGTGAAGACAGGTGCTGGGTATGATTCATAACCCTGATAAATCTTTTTTTAAAAACTGCAGAGCTGTAATATTTCATGTTTTCATAGCACTTTCCATGCCATGGGCTGTGAAGACTGAAGTTTCCCATTTAGTAATGCAGAGAGCACAAGCTAAGTGAAGAGTCAGAGGCCAAGTTTTCTTTGAAGTGGTTGTCTATTAATTTTGAGAAGACTGGCTACATCTCTGTATATACATCAAAAAAATCACTGGAAGATAGCCTAATTACCTTTTTTATCATTGTTAAATGTAAAGTTTCACCACTCTTGGTGGCAGTGGAGTCTGGCTCATTATGAATGGAAGGGGACAATTTCCTGCAGAATATTGCTTGATTAGGGAGGTGTCTGGCAAGCAATTCTTTGATCTTCTGACATAAGAAAACAAATCTGGTTTACTTTTACAGCTTTTTGCTGCTTTCTATTAATATGTGGACACAAGTCAATCATCTCTTACTGAGCTGGGAGCTTATAAAAAAAGTTTTTAATTTAATTCTGCCCCGAAGTGATTTATTTCTTTCCAGCATCTCCACAAGATTTTGTTCCGGGTAGCTGTCTGTCTAAAATATATGTATTTAGTTCTGCCTTCCTTCTCCATCAGCTTTTTCTTATCCTGTCTGGAAACAAAACAGTTAACTAAAACTATACACAAACAATAAGTAGTTCAAAATATGTTTAATATAACGCCTTCAGTCCTCAGCTGAATATATATTTGACCTATGATTAATTTGGTACCTTGCCTATTATTTTACTCAGAGGCTAAACTTTTTTTCAGCTCACTGTAGATGATCATAATGAATTGAGCTTGTTCTGCTTCCATGCTCAGTCAAAAGTGACTTGCAGCTTATCATCCATCTTAGCAACAGGTGCCTGAGCACTTTCTTGGAAGAGCAGAGCTACCTGGCAATAGGCCAACGGTCGACTGAAGTTTTCTACAGCAGGCAAAAAAAAAAAAAAAAAAATTGAGAGCCCATTTCAAAAAGATATACAAATCCAGTCCTGCAGCCTATCTATGCAGTTTCAACACTTTGATAGTTTTACCAAAAAACAACAACCCCATAAACAAAAATCCCCCACCAACCTCTTGCAACTTAAATAATTGATATTCAACGATGAGATACATTTCCTAATATATTTCAGTTTCCATTTCAATAAGCCTGTTAGCATGTAAGAGTGAAAAAACTGGATGTCTGAATACTGGATCCACGTGTCACTGAATAATAATTTTAAAGTATATTTTTGTGTGTGAGGTGGATAGAGTCTGTCCACAACTTTGAACAGATACATATAATCGAGTCAGTCACCACTAGAAAACAGGTTGCCTAATCTTTGTGTTTATTCATACTATGTTGTTATTCAGCTAGGCAGACACCTAGAGTATTAGTACCACATCATGTTTCCATCTCTTTTTAAGAGCCCTGAGTCTCAAAGACAGCATATTACACAAGAAGAATGGATCGACATCCTTCAAGTCACTGGAGCCTCCTTTCTATTTCATGGACCTGGCAGTTAATTCATGAGTGAAGCTTGAGTAGCTTACGAACAGACCATTCTGGCTGCATGCTAATACTGTGTTCCAGCTCAGCATCAAGTAAAAAATACCAGACTTGGAAAGTTTAAATTTTTCCCCGCCTAGTCAATATGTACATATGATTGTGGGGCAAGAGTTCATTCTCTAACTGCACAAGTAACCCTTATTACTGCACTTATTCTGTGATCCTGCTGGACTACTTGCTGAGTAATCCTTAGTGTCCTGTCAAAGATGCACATACTTGAAATGCATACTGAACTGAATATCACCGCATTTCCAGAAGATTTCATCTTTTTACCAACCTCATTGCTTGGAACACTTGCAGTAGCATGGGTAGATTTGTTAAGAAAAATAACTGTAGCAGACAGATTACACAAGCTGCTGACACACAAACAACCTTATTTTTCTTCCTCCTTTCTATAAATTCCCTATTTATTACTCAGGCTCAAGAATAAATGACCACTGATTTCCATTTGACATCATCTCTTCCCTAGCAGACTTCTGCTGTTTGCCTTCTTCATACCCAGCAATTGGACAGAAATTGCATGTTCTCTACTCCAAAGCTGAATTTGGAGAAACAAATAGTTCATTTGGAATCATGTACATTTCATAAAGACAAAAAATGGTCATTTTTTTGAAAGCGCAGCTGCTTTTGAGAACACCAAATTCAAACCTTATCCTGAATATTGGGGTTTTTTTTTTAACTTTGTAAGTATTTTTCTCCTGAGCCTCTTCCTTTTAGATTAGATTTAATCTTGCCAGCGTTCTCCACTGCTTAAATTCTAATATAATTCCTTCTATTTCTGGAGGCTATAAAAATCCAAGTAAGCTTCTAGCTTTAACTTTCAGATTTTTTTTAGTAGTATTTGGACTAAAGGGGAGAAGAAAGAAAGGAACAGTACAACAGTGTCTCCTCAGCATGGAAGTGTTTAATTCTAAAGACTACGCTGATGGGAGAAAGCCATGCTACAGACTTGATAACCGTAGTTTCTATTTGAGCAAAGACATATGTAAGTGAGACAGAAACAAGAACTCTCTATTTCACTCCATCTGTGATTCAGACTCAGTGCTGATTCTGAGGACTATTCAAAAAGACTCATTTCTTTAACCAGAGGATCATAAGTGCTTCCATTTTTGATATAAAATAAAGGGGGAGGAGGGGGGGAAGAAGGAAGCTGATACTCACTGTTCTTTTTCTAATTTAATTTTTGCTGTTTCATTTCGAGTGTGTAGATTTTACTAATGACATTGATACATGTGGCTCCAGATTGTTACTACTTTTGTGTATTATTTTATATTCTTAGTGATAGATTTGGGGGAAATAATCAAATCAAAATATGGATTACAATAAGTATCTGCATGATATAGAAAACCTGCAAAACTTTAGAATTAGAAGGTATAAGTAAGGGTAAGGCATAATGGAAGCAAGTTATATCTGACTGAGAAATTTCTGTTGATTATTTTCTGTCCCCTCCCAAGAAAACTTTTACTTTTTTTTCTTCCTTTTACTGAAAAAAAAAGAGTGTCTGGTAGGAAAGCGTGGAGAATTTTCTTCTTACTGGTAAGTCCTTGCTTACTCACAGCTTGCAATCTGCCTGCCTGCCTGATTGCTTAGACAGTGGAGAGGTCTTAAGACCAGCTTATTGCCAATTTACCTGGAAGATACTTAGGCTGGAAGAGGAGAAGGGGAGATAATCTCCTTTTGATTTCTGAGACTAAAGGGAGAATTCAGGAAACAAGAGAGAAATGTATGGCTTTGACTTGTCTTGATTTGAGGGATTGTTTTTGAAAGGAAAATTACGATGGGAAGGAACTTCCATGTTTCACTCAGCTTTGGCATTTGACTATGTACCAAAAAACAACTTCCATTTGCTGCAATGTTAATTAATTTTCTGAACATATATGAATATCTCTTGAAACATCTATTGCTTTTTTAAATATCTAAGTATCTTTTAAATCTGACCCCATACTACTATATGTTAGCCCTTGATTTTTAAAAAGCTTTGAGGTACCATGCATTATCTGTTTATCAATCTGCCTAAGCCTCCATATTATGCCCATGGTATCAGGTTTCTGACAAACACAGAGCATTGTGAAAACAAACACCAAAGCTTTTGTATGAGGTGCCGCTGAGGTGAGAGGTGCAGTGTTGACTGAAGCTGGCAAGGTTGGTCTGGAAGTGTGGCAGCTGCTACTACTGTGAAATGAGCTAATGAAAGATATCCCTTCAGTCGGAGAAAGGGCAAGGAAAATACTAGTGTGTTTTTGTTGGTGGAAAGTTGAGTCACATAATAGTCATATCCTACAGTTACTTGAAAGGGGAGAGCTAAAATGAAAGGGGTAAGTCTAAATGGGGCTCTCTGAAGAAGCTGGGCTCTGCAGCGCTGTTGGACCAATGCTGATATTACAGAAAGTGTCTAAAGGAGGGAAGTAGGGACATGTGGCAAGAAGCATTTGAATAAATGTTAGTGAGCTTGTGGGGAAAGAAAGTTACATCTGCCAGACTTTTAAAATTCTTCTCTGGGTGAGCTGCTGGCTAGGGAGGAAAGTGAGTGCGGCGAGCGTTCAGATCAGAGCCAGCGTTCAAAGAGTGCAGGGCTGAAAAGGGAAACCTGCTCCGGGGGCAGCCGCAGAAGTTACTCTAAATGACTTTCATTTGAATTCCACACGCTTCTGCTCAGCCTGCCCGCTGATGGTTTCTATGCCATCATGTTTCCACCAACTCTCCTGCCATAATATGTTAGAAGGACTTCTGAGGAACCCAGCCAGAAACTAGATCTGCCAAGTGGAAAATCCCATGGAGTAAACCAGAGGTAGTGGCAGGAGGGTTTCCCTTTGCTCTGTGTGGTGCCATGATGAGATACATAGCATAGCTGGAACCACCTTTGGTGAATATGGCATATCAGGGATGAAGTGCATTGTAGAAAACACACTTGCAATCCTCCTCCTAAGAAAACACATAAAAAACATTGTATAAAAAGCACATAAAAACTCTAGAAAATGCACAAAATCTCTGTGGTCACACACAGAGACATGTGACTGGAGGTGAGTGTGGGGATTTTGTTGTTTTTGGGGGAGCTTTTTTTTTCCCCCTGGAACTGCTGAATGCTTTGGGAATCTTAAGACACTTGCTCTCTTCCTTCCACTCCCAGTCCTTTCACTCCCTCTCTGACTTTTGCGGTTGCAGTGATGCCACTCTGCCAGTTTCCAGTAAGTATGACAAACTGTTCTAATTAAGTCATTTAAAACAACAGTTTTATTGCAAACATATGTGAAACCAAACGTGTTCTTAAATTAATTTTCCACTGCTTTTTTGTGCAAATTAGATAGTTTCAGTCATTGTAAGTGTGATTTAAGATAGTTGGAGTTGTTGGAACCCACTATTTTGTGACAAGAGGATACATTCCTTATTTATTGAAATATATGTGGTTACAAGGAATATATTCATTTTGTTGAAGTTTAATTCAACTAATCTAAATATTTTATACACTACTGTTACAAGCATTTTAACCTGAGGAAGATGGAAAACCTGTGGCTTTCCAATGTGAAAGAGCTTGCCTTTTTAATCCAAGAATTAACAAGATTAATTCCATTGGTATTTATGGCATGACGCAGCTTTTTAAGTATTGCTTTAAGGATCTACTAATGCTTTCAGTATAAACTATTTTAACATGTTTAAAATTTAACTGTTTAAAATTGCAGAGTATCTGTTTAGATCTGGTTTGTAAATATTCTGTTTCTGTAAGTACAGTGTTAGGTGATAGAGCTATCTGAAATCAAGAACCTAGGTATAAAAAGCTAGATTTTAGCTAAATGGAAGCTTGTTGAAATAGGAAGTGGAAGCTCAGGAGTAGATCTACAAAAATGATTTAATCTCAGCATGGCAGAAATTAACCGATCCTAACTCTCCTGTAGAAGTCACTGGTTTTGGTTCAGTTTTTAAGCTCCCTATTCAATATTTGGGGACAGGAAAACATTTGCAGAGCTGGTCCTCAGCAGTTCCTTTGCTAAATGAGGAGATACATAGTTTTAAGCTCTATGTCTCTCTAAGAATTCAGTGATTTGCTCTGGGCTAAACCTCTCTCAAATAGGAATTCAAAATACGAACTCTTTCTGGAAGGCACACATGCAAGCCGTTTATCCCACTTTCATTCACCCAGGGACATGAGGAACCTCGTTCATTAATACTTTCTGTCTGCCTGAGGATACTTAAAGCCCATTCTGTCCTTCTGGGGCAGGTATTGGAATCCAGGTCTTTCCTTTTCTTAAGTGAATGATCCTTGTGCTGGTTTTTAAGAGTTTTTAGCAGTTGTGTTCTCAAATCCCTATTGAAATGGGTCTGATTTTGCATGATTGTAAACAGAATTGGCATAGTTCCATCTCTCAAAACAGTACTGTAATGAATGGTGGATGTTAGTGACAGGAAAAGAGGGAGCACTCTTATTTGCTCTGTATTCCTACCTTGCCGTGATTCACAATACTATCACTTACAGCTCCAGAACTGCGAGCATTTCTTTTCCCAAAGCTACTTTACCAGAACTGATATCAGAATCTTTTCCCCTCCTCTCCTCAGCACTCACATCAGAGCCTGTAGCATCCTCTCCTGCTTCAAACCTTTTGTGTCCCTGATAAATCCCCACCAGAGGCCCTCAGGGCTTACCTGCAACCTTCCAGCTGCTGTTTGCAGAAACACAGTATGAGGATCCAGTACAGGCCTTCAGATCCACTCATCCAGACTGCAAGTACATTCACTGGCTGCTGGCACTTACTGCCACTTTATTTTTGGCCACTGAGGTCGAGTTAGCTGGCTTTTTAACCCACAACATCATGCCTTTATTGGATGTCCCTGCAGAAACCAAGTTCTGTCTCTGGTTTCTGGCAAGGATCTAAACAACTCAGACACCAGCTCTACCTCTTAAAAATCTATAAGATGGCAGAGAATATGTCCAGGGAGCTAAATATCTAGTCTGAAGAACAATTAAATGTTCTTGCATCTCTTGAAAATGAGAATGTCTTTAGAAAGGTTGAGAACCACTATTCAAGTGTATCTTCGCTTCCTCCTTTTTGCAATATACATCACACAACTCATTGCCATACACTATATTTAATGTGTTAACAAAGCAACCTTTAAGTTACCTGCTAACTAAACTTTACTGGTTTAGTTATCAAGTGTGTCTTTAAATTCTGGGTATGGCTTGAGTATACTAGCTTAAAATCATTTCTGTACAATTTAGCAGTTAGGGCAGGTGTCTGGGTAAAAGATGAGACCTGTGTCCAGTTCTGGCTGCTTAAGAACATTTCTAATATTAGACATGAGTGACAGAGAATTTTCTGCAAATAAATGCTTTATTCATCATGCATAGGTGAGTCTCAGTCTTGTATTTGCTCTCTAGATAATGAATATAACTGCTCTAAGTGTTCAAACAGTTTTAACAGAAAAGACTAAAAGCACAGTATGATCTCCACAAAGTTTCAGAGATCAGTGGTGTGCAGGCTCCACCTGCACAACAGTACATACAAGTTGTCATGCCATCCATGTGTAGACAGGGGAGCAAACTGCAGCTGGAAGAACTGCTCTGGCAGCAGCAGCTGATTTCCAGCTGCTTTCTTTCCAGGAGACTATTGGCCTCTTCACTCCATCCAGTGGTGCAAATCACATCTTGTGGCTGTTGTGCCTTGTTGGAGCATTGTTTAATATGAATATTCATCTAAAGGCTTGGCTAAAACATCAACCAAAGTAGGTACCATAAATAGTGTGATTGATGGATCTTTTATGAAGAACAGGTCAACAAGGTTAAGAAGATGGTGCAATGCATGCAGTCTGACAAAAGAGAGCAAGGGAGTCATGATTATTAAATATTTGCTATTAATTAGTAAATACCGTGCTTTGAGGAGAGTGGTAGTATGGGAACATCTATACTAGGGTGCAGGCGCAATCTAACATGCAATGGTTTTGACAAGTGGGTCAAAACAAGGAGAGTCCAAAACTATGCACATTGTGTATTGTCCTAGAGTCCCATTATGCAGGTGCCTTATGGCTTGTATTCATTAAAACCCTGTCAGAATAAGCATGTTAAGGTCATGCCTGGTGTATAATAAACCTGCCTGAGTTCTTTTCATCCAAATAAATGTTATGGTCATTCCTTAAGATAAGATTAGCACAGAAATCTTCAAACGGCAGATGCATGGGAATTGGACTTTCTGGGTTACAATACTGACAATATTACACACATTAATAGGAGACAATAACTATTGCGGGAGGGGGTTCATGAGGCCTGAATCAAGATGATCAAGATTACTGGAACAATTTCTCTGATTTGCAGCCTGTTTACAGCTCATATGTTCATGAAAGAAGCGCAGGAATGAATGGGCAGCCCTAGTTTTTCTGGCTAAAGCTGCCTGTTACTGGCTAAACCTGTTATTGCCATGTGCATGGATGTACAAAAAGGAAGTGTATGTTTGTATCAGTTTGACTGGCAACTGTTGAATATATTGTGTGTGCAGTGTATCACTGACTCTTTATGTTCAGTACAGTTGATCTCCATCCTAAAAGCATTAGGTTTATTGTCTGTTCAGCTCACAAATGTATCTATGAGAGCCTTTGTGGCTTGCAATGGCAGAAGACTTGAGCACCACTGCCACTGCCACCCTTGACTAAGGAATTTTCCACAAAGATGCAAATTCAAATCTCCTCAGATACTGATTCCCTATCATATCTGACATTTCTGAGTATGTCCAGAAGCACAGTGTCTAACTAACTTTAACATTAGGAATTTAGACACATGTGCAACAACAACTGTTCTCTGAAGATCTTTTGTTGCTCTGACAACATATCTGCAACTTGATCTGTGCATGACAGCCAACAGCTTATAGGATATATTTCAATGTTTTATTTGGATTTCACCTCTATGGACTTTAAGGTAACTTTGCTCTGTTAAAAGAGATTCCAGAGATGCTCCTGATCTCTTCTGAGTATCCTTTGATATGGGTCGTGAGCAGGGTGCAGGTCAGAAAAACTGTGCTTGTAATGGTAGCTTGCCCCCAGCTGCTACCTTTTTTCCAGTCCCTATGGTGGTAGAATAGACCAGTGATGCTGCTAAACTTATGTCTAATTCCTGAGAAAAATGGGAAAACCCAAAAGTTTGTGCATCATGACATCAACTCCTAGCTACGTGAGTAGTAGAGGGGAGACCAGAAGCCCCTGTGAGATGCAGGGGGGGGCTCTTTTTTGTTGCACTGGGGAAAAAAAGCATAACCAAAACACTGCATGCTACAAGCAGAGATGCTTTGGGTGAACCAAAAGGAAATACTAGGGACAGGACTGTATCTTAAATCCAGTTCTTCCTGGGAACCTAACTGTCTTTCTGAGAATAACCAACAGGAGTTTCCATCCACTAGAGAAGCACTCTTGAAGGTAGCTAATGGTGTCATTTCTCCCAAGAGCAAGGCAGGATTGTTAGAATTTAAAACACTGCTAGAGGTAGGTGGGCTCTTGTCCATTTTGGCTACAAGTGATTAGCTAATTCACTCAAGATACTGAAGACCCTAAAGTCTTCTGAATAAATTCAAACACACAGCTTTTGCCTTGTATAGAAATGTCCTTAGCGTGCAGGCATGACATTGAGGAGAAAAGTATTCAAGATTCATAAAGTCATGAGGAGGAGATAGATAGTAGTATGATTTTATAGCTTGAAGAGTAGGGCACTGTCCTGCTCTTCATTGTCAAAGGGCTGCCCTTCTTTATTATACAATATTTGATATAATATGTTCATAGATTGCCAATAATTTTGATTTAAGGTATATGCTTTTATTCAAGAGAGCTGTCAAAGATTATAGCTTAGTCGTTGTGGGTGTATGAATTCAATTTTTAGTGTAAATTAAAATTTATACCTGTGATCAATCTTAATTTTTTTTCTTGATGTGTTACCTCATCTCAACTGAAGATAATGTGCAATAAAAGGTCTTAAAAATAGTTACCATATGGGCACATAATCTCAAGGTTTATTATCATTCTACTTAATGAATGAAAATTCCATCTGAATAAGAAAAAATTTAAAAGAAACAAAAATGGATAAAATAAGTCTGGAGACAGTCAATGGTACAGTTGTGAAAGCTAAAAAAAAAAAAATCTGACAGTGTGTCTGATGCAAGAAAACTTTATAGAGTTACTGAGTAAACCTTTTCAGGTCTTGAATGTGGTAGGAGTAAGCTAGGTGCCAGCTGGAGTAAAATACGTAAATACTTTGGACATATTCCAAAGAACAACATGCCAGGATATGGGAAGTTCCAAGTATACCACTCTTGCCACATAATTGAGCCAAAACTTTTTTCCCCTAGAGTCACCATTTTTCATAGAAGTGAAATAAAAGTGTAAGAAGGGAAGTGAATCTGATCTTAGCCAAAAGGAGTGAATGATGTCTATTTGTTTAGGTCCTTGTATGGTTCCTATCACTTGGTATTAAGCGTGTCATCCAAATAGTTAAGAATACTGATTGCACTGATAGACTTCTTCTCACTTTAGAGACTATTCTGCTCAACTTTTGAACTGATCAGAGTGCATGATAGTATCTGAAAAATGTTTGACAAACAACAAAAATACAGAATATCCGTTTAGTTTCATATTGCTCCATCTCTAATTATAAAACTTTAAGATTAAAATAATTTTTGAAACATGTTTCCTCCTGGTATGAATTTAAAAAGCCAAGTCTTTTAAAAGACAAATTCAGTAATTCTAAGCTTTTGCATAGCTTACAAATTTTGAATCTAAAACTTCAGATAAGATTTCAACCACTGAAGCTAAGGGAAAAAAGAGAGACATTAACAAGGAGGTAAATGCTCAACTCCCACCCACCCTTCACAGCCTCCGGTGCTGTCTGGTGTGACCTAAATGTGAAGGCAACTAGAGTCTGTTGACTCTTAAAGATCTTTACTTGCAAAGGTTAGAAATCTGAATGTGTGCTTTTAAGGGTGCTCAGAAACCTAACCTCTGAAGGGGAAATCAGAATCATTAGGTGACTACTCTGCGCCCAAGCTCCTGTCTTCACATGCAGCCCATGTCTCCTGGGGCAGAGATAAATGTAGCAAGAGATGACTGTGTCCTTTCTCTTCTCTGATGGCCAAAGACAGCCTTAGATCATGGTGAGAGCATTAGAGTTGATTCTCGGTCTCAGTGGGATTGGTGTCTTCTGTGCGACAAGGCATATTCACATGTCCAGAGGGCATTTTTCAATAGACTGGGGAACTGGTGGAGGGGAAAGTTTGAGTTGTCTTGAAGCTTTGAAAACTCAGTTTCCAGTTGGGAAACATCAGTTAAGTAGTCACTCAGAGCTTGTTTGAGTTTGATCCGCTCACTCAGGATTTCTTGCTAGGAGTGCAAAATCTGGGCTCTCATCCCTGCTTTGATGTCTAATTACCACAAGAACAGGGAGTAATCCAATGGTTAAAATGCAGTTACGATAGCTAATATTCTAACGTGTACTAAGTAAAAGCAACAGTAAATATGAGAATTTAAAGTTCATAATCTGATGGCTTACTGTGTATCTTTTGTAAGACAAAAAGTAGACAGAAACTGAGTTACCAAGCCTTCTGATGCCTGGTTTGTCAGTGCTGCAGAAAACCAAAGCTGAGTCACCCCAAATGATACATAGAAGAGCCATGACAGTTAATTCTGCACAGACCCTTTTTGTAGTGTGATTTGCAATTCTTGCCTTTGTATCTGTGCGTGTATAAAGTCCTGTCTAGGAAAAGCCAAATCAAAGAGATGATTTTTATATTCATCTCTGATTATGGTACAGCCTATACTCATTTTTTATGTCTTAGGTTGGCGAGGTAAAGACTTAGAATCTGTGACATGCAAAAAATGTTTCCAATATAATAAACTGCTGCATAGCAACACCAGACCTTAAGTAGTCAGAAAGTCTACCAACTTCAGAAGGCATCACATAAAAGCAGAGGTTTGATAAAAATTTCAGCACTTCAGAATAAATGATCATTGGAGAGGATCCTGGAAACGGGCATGCATTTTTCCCCACTTCCTGAATAAACATCCACAGTAATTACACCATTTCTGCTGAAAAAAACATAAATGGCTGTCAAAAATCTTAAACAATGCACAAGTTGCCTGTTTGTTCTTCACGCTACTGATGGAAATCAAGTAGATGGACTAACTGCCCCTATGCAGCTTGCACAACGATAAAAGACCTTCTGTCTAGACTGTGGGATGTGGTGGAAGAACAGAGCAGCATCTAAGTATCTCCCTTCTATGAATTTGGAGAAAGGATGCTTCATCTGCTGGACCTCTAGAGCTCAGATGACCCTTTGTCTCCTACATAGGCAGGATTGAGTAAATAAACCCTATCTTTCTAAATGTATCTCTCTTTTGTACCTAGATATTTTACCTAGATCCTTTGTGCAGGATCAAATGATTAAGAAGCCACTGAAGGTTTGGATCCCAAAATCACAAATACAAGCCATCAGTCCAGCAATTTCTATAAAAGTTGGGTTTACAAGTGAATTTAGGGAAGGTGTATTCCTATGGAAATTTGGGAACGGGATTATAGATTCCAGTGTCCGTCAAAGCAACAAAACAGCCCCATTGATCCTCATAAGGAACAAGAGAGGCTCTCAGGAGTAAGCTGAGCCAGGCTGTCAACTGGTTAAACTGTTGTCTTGATGAGCTGTTTTATCAGATGATGCAAGTTTAGGATTGTTTTCAGTGCTTCCACCTTAAGCAACTTCCAAAGCAGAAGGCAGGTGCTCTAAATTATTGATGAAAACTTTAATCCACAATTTACTCCAAAAAACTTGCAAAATTGAGCATAATTTTAAGAAAACATTTCTAGAATCCTTTGTAACTCTGTTTCTTAATTTGTATACTGACAGCTTGTTGAAATTACAAATTTACAAAGGTAAAGTATGTTAAAGAGGGCTTGTTGGGTTTGTCAGGCACACTGCTGATGCAATGTTTTCCAAGTACCAAGAAAAAATGGCAATTATCACAGAGACACAAATGAACATGTTTATGTTAAACCTTCTAATCTTTACCAGTGTTATCTCTAGATGAAATCTGAGTTAGTATAAGAAACTTAAAAAAGGTGCTAATGACACAAATCAGATATCTGCAAAAGTTAAGGGCCTGGGCAACCACAAGAGTTAAAGAAAATTCTGATCACTTTTTCTTTTGTAATCTCTGGATACCAAACTGCATGCATAATGCTTTTTATGCATAGGTCTGCTGTTCCTATACACAAGTAATGTACATTCTAAAACAAGGGATAAAAAGTAGGGTTTCCCATCTTTCATACTGTAAATAATACATGGAAATTTCTTGTCAATCCAATTCACTTATGCTTTTTAAAGTTCTTTTCAGAGTAGTTTCTGTGTATAAGATCTTCCAAAGCAAGGAAATTCAATGCTAATCATCTGAAAAAATAGCAATATGGGAGATTTATATGACAACTTACTAAATACACCACTTGATACTTTTAGCAAAAATTAGTTATTTGTCATCTAGAAGTTTTCAGAAATATAATTTTACAGTGACTGTAACTGATGAGGGTTGAGACCTCAGGAACAGAGACATAGGTGTACTGGCTAAGACCAAAGATCCTTTTAGCCCATTATCGTGTGTCTGATATTGAAAGACAGTAGTACTGATTTACAGTAGTATAAGCACAGATGGGGATAGATATTAAGAAACACATTCTTGTTGCAGTCTAAGGTTCAGAGACTTTCTTAGCCAGAATTTGTGTCTTTGTGCTAAAAGATAAGATTGGACATACTGAAAAGGTATTGCAGACGATTTTATAGATGTTTAGCTCAAACTGTCACATTTCAATGGATGCTTGTAGACTGTGGGTCAGTATTACCTTCAGGTAATATGAGTTGATGTGGCAACAGCGAAGACAAAAGGATCTAGTGGGTTAGTTATAAGTTTAATTATGGGTGCTTTTCTGAGAGTAGAACTGTGACAGACCCATTTTTATCTCTACATGTTAAAAAAATTATCTGGATTAAATACATTACCTACCAATCTAGTGCTTAATATCTAGGCTTCGGTTGTCAAACTACCCCACTCTGTATGTGAATGGAAAAAATCAGTCTGGTCCAGATTCTATTTCTAGGCACCTGCAGTTTTGCTCTCAAATATTTTAGGTCATGAAAGACTTGGAGCTCTGCAACTGTGTTGTTTTTGTACCTCGCAGCTGGGACCACAATGCAGAGTGCACAGGCTCTAGAGCCCTCCTTTTTCTAAGCCAGTGGCTAAAAATGGACCAGCAGTAATTACCAAGGAAGCAAATGGCACACACACAACTTGATTCTGAAGATTACTGTTAGTAATAGTACTTACCTAGGCAGAAGGGGAATTCTGTATTTTCCCAACACAGCTGCAGAGAACTGCAAATTCTCCGGAACAAATTCAGAGCTGAGGTAAGCAAGTACGGCCACTTGGTTTGAATGACTGCTGGATGAGACATTCAGCTATCCACTGAAACTGCTACTTTCTGGAAAATCACTGGCATCACTTTTAAAAGCAGCTTTAGATAAAATGTACACACTGCTATGCGTCACTGTGCAACTGATGTTTTAAAGATAGGTCACAGGTCTTGAGACGCTGCTAGAGATGATTCAACTGATTCCAGGTAAATCGATTCTAGGAACTTGCAAGGAGTTTGTTTAATAGAAAATATTGGTTAGAATAAAAAATGATGATGGAAGAGCATTAATGTCCACATAACTAATAACACATAGTAGTAACAAATAATATTAATTATTATATAATAATTAGTGAACACTGAATAAAGGAAAGAGCACACCTTTTCATTTCTAATTAGTCTGAATTTAGAAGTCAGATATGGGAATATTTTTCTGTAGCATGGAAAATTCCTCCTGAAGCCTCTGAGTGTGTGGGTCTCTAACATGATGGGCCCAGATCTGCGAGGCGCAGACAGAACCGGCACAGTCTCATACTGCAGCTTGGAGAACAGTCAGTACCTCAAAGGGCTGCTTGGTGCTCACACAGTCCGCTCTTATGTTCATCAGTGAGTAATGGATCCTTCCCACTTACGTTTCTGGCTTCTTTCACATAGCTTGTGCCACAGCTTTTAACATAATTTGAATCTGGAGAGTAGGGGAGGAAGCGGCAGAGATTCATTGTCTGTTGTTAGATAATTCACCAATCCAAAATGGATGTCTTGAATGTGTAAATGTTCACCTTTGCTTTACCATCTATGACACAGAACATAGAGTTTTTTGATTGCAGTAACTGGACTGGGCTTTAAAATAGAAACTGAATATATTTACTGTAGGCCTGCAAATTTTTACCTTTCCATAGCCCTTTTCCATGTTTAGGTTATTTGTTCTGTCAGGCATTTCTCTTGCTTGGACTATTCTGATTGAGATGCTTTAGGAAAGAAACCAGACAGTGTTTTTTCTGCTCACTCCAGATGTTTGCAATAATGTACTACCAAAGTGAATGCCAGTGGTAAAGGGATACTCTTTCACAGGAAATACTTTGCATCTGACTCCAACCAACAGCTCCTTAGCGAAAAAAGGTACAAATTTGTTAGCTGACAGTTAACAAGTAAACAGAAAACTGAGAATGGCAAAATTAGATTAAGTATACAACCTCCAGTGACTGATTCTGAAAAGCAAGCATAATAAATGACTAATATAAACTATTGCTTTAGGATTACTGTAGAAACATTTTCAACCACCATTCTCCTTCCAGTCTTACAACCTGTTTGATTTTCCATTTTAAATGGAAAAAAAGGAACTTCCACTCTTTCCAAGCAATTATACAGAACGTATGCAACAGAGCAAAAAAATACATTTCATCTTGCATTATTCCTGTATTTTAAAAACATTTTGAATGGATATTTGCAAGAGAAAAGCAGCTGGCATGATATAGTCATCATTTTCCTTTCCTGACCCATTTCCTGTGTTTTTTTTCATATATAACATTGGATCAATTAGCATTAAGAGAGACATTTTTATTAATTCTGTCCAACAAAAGAATGGGCATTGAACTGCTAGAGCTTACTGTGAGAGCAAGTAGATTTCTGCATGCTTCAAGTAGGTATATGCATACAGTTCAGTTGTCTTATTCTTCCTGATGAAATCAGTACTTTTTTTTTTTTTTTGCTTGCCTGTGACTCGTTGTGGAAGCAAAACATTGTACAGGGAGTGATTTACACAATGTTAGAAGCCATTTATAATTTGCCTCACAAAGTCAGTACCGCCTCTATGTACTTCTATTCTGACTGCTTTCAGTTTTATTATGATGTCCTACTAACTCCATAATTAGTTCTGCATTGAGTTTTACAGTGAAGACTGGATCTTCACTGAACTAGAAAAAAAACCCCACAGAAATAATTGATATGCACACTTTTTTTATAAGATATTTAATTTATTTTTCTAGGTACTGTAGTTTGCAGGCTAGTTTGCAGAAAATAAGTATTTAAATCCTTTCTCTTGTTTATTTCTCAGAGCTTATCATACTTTGTGACAAATATCACTAGTTTGAAATTTGATGCAGAAAAGCCCACCGCAGTGGGTGGTGCCTGGGGAATATCGCAGGTAGAGACTGCTTTGTGTGCTGTGGGTGTTTCACAGCTCACCAAGGGAGCCCAACAGGACACTAGGGCTTCAAAGAGGGCTTAGTTTCAGCAAGTTTGTCTTCCAAGTGGGTAGTATTTCTTTCTTCCCTGTGAGAGGCAATAAATCTCGGGAGTTGGCGCTCCAGCCCAGAGACCCAATATGGATAATTCTTTGAACTGAGTTAACTAGTGTGACACTTCATCCTGAGCAAATTGATGGAACTGGAACATGAATTACCCATGGGAGACATTTTATTCATATTTAATAGAGAGATTCTTGCATGCATTTGTTAAGTTAGGCCAAAACAGCTAAGTGATTTTTGCCCATAATTTCACCCAACCAAAGAAATTGCCAGCTAAGAAAACTGACTTTTATTGCCACCCTGATTATACGCATTACAAACAACATTTAATGCAAATAGTTTCCATAAAATTCTGCTTTATTTCTTAAGCATAATCACTGACTCAAAACTGTCTTCCGTTTCTTAAAATCTTAGCCCCATACTTAGACTTCTATACAAATAATCAATCCCATACCATCTTTACCAGTGTGTAAATCCTTATGAGAAATATACGTGTGGATTGTGTATTTGATTAAATCGTGGTAGGATTAGTTACATACCATATATATGGTATGCCTGATTATAAACCAGTATGAAAAAGAAAAATGTTGGGGTAGTAAGACAAGAATTTAGTGTGAATTATGACATTGTCTTAATCTTGACTTCCATTATATTTACTAGTTACTGCTCGGAAATGAGCAAACTTAATTCCAAAAGTATCTCGTTTCTTTTGTGTGAGCCAGAGTTTCTTTTTAAGGGAGTAACTTTTTTGTTTTTAAAGAAGTAAAATAACATAATGTCATTTAATCATTCTACACTTCAGAATGTGCTTTTAATTTTTCCCCTTTAATCAAAGGCAGAGCCTTTGTTTTATTTCAGTCTCTACCCAAATGAACTACAGCTCTGTAGTTTGGGGCTTAAACAGCCAGTATGACTTTTTCAGCATAATTGTCAAGCAGTGTACGAATTAAGAAAAGATCACCATATTCAGTTAAATACAGGATAATATTCACTTTGGAAAGAGATCAAGACAGAGGCCACTGTTCTTTCGAGACAGAAACAATAAAAGGTCAAAACCTTTGTTTAACAAGTACCATGAAGGTCAGTTAGTGGCTATGTACTATGTCTTAACCCACTCTTTTAATTTAACCTATGATTAATTTTGATGATTTCAATTAATATTTTAATTAGCATGTGTTCAATACACAAGCCCATGGATATTGAATTAAGCCTTCTGCCACCTTTTTTTTTCTGGGGGGGGCACGGGGGGGTTGGTGGGGAATACAAGGTTTGGTGTTTCAGTGCTTTGCTATCTTGTATCAGTGTTACTGAATATTTCCTTTAGGGAAAAATGCAAAAGAATAGAAAATAAGGTTTCACTTTAACATTTTCAAAATGATTGAGTTTGTTTTTCTAGGTAGCTTTTTGTTTGGCAAACTCTTTAATTTTATTTGGAAAGTTTGCAAATGTTTGAAATAAAACATTACATCTGGATTAAAAATGCTTTGTCTGACCTAGAAGACTTTTTTCAACTTTAATCTTTGATAACTAATAAAAAAACAAACAAAATACTTTCAACACACAACAAGAAATTAATTTTTAAGTCATGTAGCTGAAATGCTAATGACTTGGGATATGTTGGATACGGTTCTACTTATATAATTTGCAAACTGATCATTTTGTTTATATTGTCATATATGCTTAAATATGGAAGTTTCATGGTACTGTGTGAGCTTCTCCTAAGTAGGTAAGTATTTGGGCTTTTTGGTTTCTTTGTAGTCTTTCCCCCCCAATAACAGACTTACAAGTGACTAAATTTAAAAGTAATTAAATTTACTGCGTTTCTTTTACGACTGGTCTCGATGATTCTCATGAAAAACTATTTGTGATTCATACACATTTTACAATTAAACATGATTTCCTGCATATTCTTCAACTCTTTGTGACTCCTTACACACAATAAGCAGAAATAAAACAGCACAATCAAGTTACTGCTCTGTGTGTGTGTGCGTGTGTGTGTTCGCTTAGTTCTATTTGTAGCACTGGGCTGAGATATAAAATAGTTTTTTCCAAAAGGAAAAGTGCCATCTACTGAATCACCAAAACAAAATTTTGCAGCATCTTGAGAGATTTTCCTGAGAGATGTCCTTTCCAATTACTGATCAGGCCAAGCCCTACTCAACTTGTGAGCTTTAATGAGGTCACAGCTGGCAATGGTATGGTTGAGTGCCACATTTCTTCACTAAGTACTCATTTAATGTGTGCTTTGGTTTTGTCTGGGTGTTTCTTTCTGGATTAAAAAGTATTAGTGGAAGATCAGTGAACTGCACTTTGAAGGTCTTAAGCTTTTACTTCCAAAAGAACTTTCTCAGATGGAGTTAAGTTTAAAGGGTGAAAATGAGGTTCAGAAAAAAAAAAAAAAGAGATCCTCATCTTGATAAGTGTAGCAGGGAATTTGCAAATGAGTCAACAAGTACAAAGCTGAATAGTTCTTAATATTTCTCCTGATGGATCTGTGAACAGTTCTGGCACTGACACAGTAAAGGTCCCTGATCATCTTGTTTGTTCTTCCCAGGTGGCAGGAACTGCTTCAGATCACTCTTATGTGCTGTGGGAGGATTCGATCTTCGGTGAGACTTCTTGAGCATTCTCTGCAACTTCTTAAAGAGCTGCAGGAGTCAAATTTCTGGTAAGAAACTAGTCCTTTTCTCTCCTTAGTGAATAGCCACTCCAGATTTTGTGAGGCTACAGTCAGAAAGACTTCAAAAAGAAGAAATTGATAACAAACTGGTAAATAACATTTATCTGCAGACACGGAAGCAAAAGAAACTGAGCAACTAATTAGATATAATACTTTCCTCTGGGACACTTCCTATTATTTAGCTATGAGTTACCAAGGCACAACACAGTTTTTTTAGTGGCATAAAATGACTTTCAAGCAGGTCAATGACCTAATAGGTCAATGAAGTTTACTCAGGACCCAGAAAAATAAGTTCCGAAAAAGTTTTTTCAGGGAAAAGCAGTAGATATTTGGACGAATACAAAACATCAGCCAATATATAAGCCTGCACAGCCCTTAGAAAAATTAATCTCTCTCTCCACCTTTACATTCTTTGTGAATGTTACTATAGAAGTGGAGAAATCGGTGAAGTGGATACGATTCATACCTTTAAAAGTTTTGCAAAGTCTCCAAACATGGTCACAGGATTAAGGGAACTTGATAATCACAGGATTGTGGGTAAAGTCTTGTCATGACTTAAAACCAGATAGTGAGTTAGAACATGAATGATTTTTCATTTCTTAAAGTAAAAATATTTAGTGGTGAGAATGAAGTCATAGTGTAAGAAAAAACATTTATAAACATGAACATTCAGTTAGGTTAGACCAGATTTCGAGGATCTGTAAGGAAATCTCGTGATAATTTTATGCTGACATTGATGATTCCTACAGAAGTAAAGTAGAAACAATCTCTTACCTATTTAAACCATGTTACATACAGTTGTATACAGTATACTGCATAGTTATACGGTATCCTTAAAAGCTTTATCATGCAACAGACTTTTTTCTCAATTCATAAACTGGATATGCACTGGCTTCCGCACGGAGAGTGTCACTAAAAGCTTTTCATGAATGTTTCCCCTTTTCTGTTCACACAATGCCTGCGAAGAAGGGTATTCAAACATACTAATTATTTTAAACTTACTCAACAACTTGTGGACTGTTTTCTTCTCAATTTGGTGGTGACTTCAGGTTGGAGATTCAGACTGCATTACTTGGCTAGCTTCAAAAATCATATGATGTTGTTGCTCATACAGAAACAATTAAGCAAAACTAACCAGCAGGAATGCTTTTAAAACTCAGTGTTAGAAAAGCTTTTGTTTTGGTGAAATGAGAAAAATCTGTCATGAGACTTGAGGAAAGTAAATACAAGGAGTCTGAAGATGCCCTCCTTGAAATTATTTAAAAGCCCCATGACGTACTTACAGAAAATGTTTTTCTAATATACGCCCAGTACTAAAAAATGATTTCAGCCAAACACTGCAGTTTTTATACTGGTAAAAGTGGAAAGATAATTACACCTAAACTAGGACAGCAAGCATGGGAGTCTGGTACACGGTGCTGTCAGCTCCTGGCTATTCATAGCCCAGTCCCATACCTCTCCCAAAGGCAAACGGTTCGTCACCAAGTGAGGTTTTAAACCACGTGCAGACGTTGCTCTGGGCAGTTTTTCTGCTTTTCCCCCTTTGCTTTAGCTGAGTTAAAGCATCTCAGGCTGCCAAAACTCTCTCAGAAACAGAAACATTTACAGTATCAATGCCAGGTGCACCCATGCAGGGTGATCCTCGAAGCAGGGCTTGGCTGTGTGCCTCTTCTTGCTGTACTTAGCTACTGGGCGGTAGAAAGTCCTAAAACAAGTCCTTTTACCTGAACATGTCACCCTTTTGCAGTGAGGTGAAAAACCAGGGAGGTGAGTGGTACCTAGCAATTTCTTCCTTTTGCCCCACAAGCGGATGTCTGTATAAAGCTAGGAGCAGCGCGTGTTCAGAAGCAGCACCAGCCTCTGCTTCAGAGCAAGAGCCAGATATCATTCATAAAAGCTACTTTTACTCACGCGCATTTTTATTTCTATCGGATGAGACGCATAACCATTACTTCCCGACGAAAACAGGGTCTACTGCTCACTCTGTCTGCTGGGCAGTACAGGGGGGTGTGCAGAGCGATGTAGGTGCCTTCAGCCAATTTGGAGGCACTTACAAGTCACCGTCCCCCTCGCTGCCCCCGCACGGGAGCTGCTGCCCCGTGCAGGCACGCGGCGAGCGGAGCCGCCGCGCGCTCCGCGGTGCGGAGGTGCGGGAGCGTCGCCCCCCGCCTGACTGCGCCGGAGCCGGGCAGCGCTACCGCGGCGCTCGACGCGAGCTGCGCTGCGGGGCCGCTTCGGCGGGTCTCTTCCTCCGGCGGAGGCGCGGTGCCGCGCGGGGGCGGAGCGCCGGGGCCGGCGCGGTGCCGCTCGGGGCGGGCGGCGGGGGGCGATGCGGCGGGCGGCGGGCGCTCCTCCCCCGGCCCCTCTCGCGGCCGGAGCCGGTGGCGGGCGGGGCGCGGCGCAGGCGCGGCGCACGGCGGGCTGCGGCCGGGCCCCCGCGCCGCTCCCGGGAGCCGATGGCAGCTGCACAGCGCGGCCGCCCGGCGGAGCGCGGCGCGGCGCGGCGGCCCCGGCGCGGGATGCGCGGGCGGGCAGGCGGCGGCGGCGGCGGCGGCAGCGGCAGCTCCGGGAGCCGGAGGGACGGGGCCGGGCGGCCGGCGGCCGCGGCGCTCGCCTGACCTGCGTGCCCCGCTGGCCGCGCCGGGCTCCGCGAAGGATGTCCGCCCAGTCCCAGGGGACCGCATCCTCCTCCTCGTCGCCGTCCGAGGGGCCGCCGGCAGCCTCCAAAGCCAAGGTGAAGGAGCAGATCAAGATCATCGTGGAGGATTTGGAATTAGTCCTGGGGGACCTCAAAGACGTGGCCAAGGAACTTAAGGAGGTGAGAAGCGCGGAGGGGCGCCGGCAAGGCACGGCAGCTCCCCCGCCCCGCCCCGCGCCCTGCGCCTGTGGGGCCGGGGGACCCGCTGCCCCCGGGGCTCGGCGGCTTGTTTCATCACTTCTTCGCCACGGGCCGAGCAACTGGTGTCCGGGCCGGGCGCGGCGGCCCCTCGCCGCGCCCCGGGGCGGGCGGCCGTGGCCCGTTCCCGGGGACCACGGCGGCCGTAGCGCCGGCGGCCGTGGAGCCGCCCCGGGGCCGGGCTGGGTGAGCCCCGGGGCTTGGCGTGCTCCCCTGGCTGCTCGGGGGCTCACCGCCGGGCCCCCCTGGAGTTTCTGCCAGGGCTCCGTGGGGCCCCCGCCGGCGCAGGGGAGGTTTCGGGGACCGGGGGGGTCCCGCAGCCCTGCCCGCTGCCGCCCGTCGGTGGCAGAGGGGGCGGGAGCGACTCCCCTCCAGCGGCAGCAAATTAACTTTTTCGGCTGTAGCCCCGCATCGCGGCGGGCTGCAGCCCCCTCGGCCCTCCCGGCCGGTGGGCGCTGGGGGCGCCCCCCTCCCCCCCCGGCCGCCCGGCGCGGCGGCCTCGGCTGCCCCGGGCCCCGCAGGGAGCGGGGCGCCCTGTTCGCCTTGCCGCTCTGGCCAGGTCGCCGTTGCCGGCTGGCTTTTGCCGGTGACGAGTGTCGGCTCCCCGAGGTTAATCGCCGGCGGAGCGTAATGCCCGCGGGGATGTCGGTAAGGGGCGAAATGCTGCCGTCCTTTCGGCGATTGCCCCGGTATCTCGATTTTGGTACACAACTGGTCGACACATGGTTGGATTATGTGCCGAAATTCAAGTCCAAAATCTCCGTGCGTTGCTTTGTTAATCCGGTGTTTGACATTTATAGCAGGCTGTGTTTTTCCCTATCAAATATTAGTTTCGTATTTTAACAACGCTGTCAACAAGTTTTATTCAGCAGACTTTTGCCTTCCGAGGCAGTCTGAAATTCACCCAGTGCTTCGTATAACGTTGAAAGATGTATCCACGCACTGCTCGCTAATCACAGCTGTTACAGCACTTCTCACCCACAATTCCACATTTCTCACTCTTTCTCGAAAATATATCTATAATATCTCTTTTCCTTAGTGTGCTGCTGTCTGGGCTTTATAGTTTTTGTGGATATTTTCAAACGGAGATGAACACTGTTCGTAGGGCAATTCTTCGATTGCTGTTAATAGTGACAGAGCAGACTGGCTTCTGTTGCTGCAGGAGCACATTTTTCAGGACCTGGAGAGGATGTGTTGTGATCCTTCCCATGAATGTAAATCATGCTCTGCACAGAATCAGTCCTAGCTTTCCTCTACTAAGCAAACAAGATGTCTGTAGGTGGAGGTCATGTGTCATCACTTACTGTGGCATGTTTTATCTAAGTAAACTTGTCTCTTCTGGTTGACTGCATCTGCAAAAGAGAACTGGGTTTACCTCTGCTTCATGGGGAAATGGCTGTTGTGGAACTCCTTTTCCCAAGCAGAGGTGAAATGTAAAATGGAAGTTGTAGTGATGTGGTGTTGTAACTCAATTAACAACATGTGTGCATGTTAAAGGATGAAAAGATTACCATGTTTTGAGAAAAGAGAAATGTTTTTATTATAATGGTAGTTACATCTTGTTCATAATCACCCATGAGTTTTCGAGTAGTTTTTTCTCCAAATACGTGACTAATAAGCATTGCATATGCAATTACCTGTGTTTGTTTGCCATGTTATCTTTACGTGTTAAATACACTTTGCGGTCCATTTATTTTGAAAAGTCAGTAGAAGTTTGCTGTGTGACAACCTCCAGTTGTCCACCATTCATTGTATAGACTCAGTCTATGCAAGACCTGTTTGACACATCTGGAGTGTATACCTTTTTATGTGAAAGTGAGGTAATTGATACTGTACATCAATAATCAGGCTGTTTCATAGATTGTTTGAGTGTTGGAATATACTGACATCTTTCATTAATACATGTAGGAAGTTTTCTAGAATTAGTTTTGGTTTATTACATGCAAAGCATAGCTGTACTTCGTATGTGGTTCCTTACTGGAAGGCCAGGCAAAGTGATGAACTAGAGACCTAAAATCACAGTTTTCCATTCTTCACTCTGAATTTCATTCTTCTGGAAATGTTTAGGCTACCCTCTTTCCTCACTGGTTGTTTGCCAGTCAGGTTGTTGTAGTACCTTTTCTGTTGGTCATATTCCTCTCTTTTTAGTCTACTATTCTGAAAATAGCCTTTCATTCTTTTTTTTAATTTCTTTACTATTTTTCTAAGGAAGTTTTCCATTCTGTTGTAGTGATAGGTCATGTTTTTTTTGTTGTTGTTGTTTGTAGTTAAATATATATTTAGTTACTGTATTGAAAATATGGTATTTGTTGTGGAACTTCAAGATTTTTCTGTTTACATCTACCCATGTGTTGCCCTCAGTTTAATTATTTATTAACTTACACTTGATCTAGCCCTTTAGGGGGCTGTCATCCTTCCAGTCTTCCTTTGTATGATTTTTGTATTCAAAGTATGGTCAAACTGAAAGAATCATTGTTTCAAAGTGAACAATTTATCACCGTAAGGAGTATGGCTGTCATTACTCATATGTCATTGCATTTAGCTTGTTACAGTTTACTTACATTAATGTTCTTGTATCTGCTCTTTGTTCCCAAGTTTTTTGTTTTTTTTTTTTTCTAATGGCTGCTTTAATTGTTTTTCTGTTTAAAAAGGGAGGGGAGAAATGGAGAGGATGGAGAGGCTGTAAAATCCAGATGCACAAACCATGAAGTTTATAAATTTTCCTGTATAAGCAGATGACAAAATCATGTGGCTTAAAACAAGTATGTGTTAGCGGTCACCGTGTCTTAGAAGCTGAACATCTGTCTATCTCCCATGCCTGTTGGTCTGCTTAGGCTAAGGTAACCACAGGAGGCTGAGCCTGGAGAAGGGCTGAGCGGGTGACAGGCTGGGGCGACTCACCAACGAGGAACTGAGCCGCTCTTGTCTCCTTGCTAAACAGAAACATGGGGTGGGTGTGCACCAACAGTAGGATGTGTTTTTGTGCTGGAAGGAATTACTGTTTAAAGGAATTGAGTAGCTGTTATTTGATGAATATTCCAAAGAAAAATCAAAGGAGTGCCAGAGGATTGAGTAATACTACGTATTGCTTTAGTCCAGGCTATTTCAAAATTAATTCAGTGAATCCTTAAACTTAGGTTTTCCTCCAGAGTATTGGATAAAAGACCTTTTTCTCTGGAGTCTGTCTAGAAAGATGACTATTACTACCTTGCTTTGCAGGTGAAATTTATCTGTCAAGTACTTAAATAATGAGGTGATGAGCACTACAGGAAACCAGGGGACACATGCTAGCTGAACTATTTTGGAGGTAAAATGCATGATATAGTCCGAATTCTCTGGCTCGTTTCAGGAGGGGTTGTAGGTAGGATGTGTGTGTATGTGTGCATGTGGATGGCAGGGTGTAGAGATCTGTCTCGTCTTAATACTGATGTTATCATTTTGAAGACTTCCCTGCTTTCACATTTTATGATAATATCACACATTTCTGGAGCCCTACATTTGTTTACATTAAGGAAATACTTCACTAAATCATTTGGTAAATACTTTTTATAGTAATAAAAACTCATCATGCAGAACAAATTCCTGGAAGTTGTGTGTGAAACATTTGCATAGCTTTTAATTGGCTAAATATGCTCCAACCTTTTATCTAAAGGAAGCAGCTGTGTAGCTATTGCCAATGTTTAGAGTAATCCAAAATGGAGGTGCATGAGAAACAGAAGCCTTAATAGGCATTGCACATGCATCAGTAAATTTCCAGGCTTTCCTAGTCTACCTCCTGTGCTCTAAATCCTCCCAAAATGTCTTGCTGAAAGAACGAATGAATAGTCGTCCCCCATCTAACTGCTGTGTTTATTTTCCATAAAGATGTGATATATAAAACTTTGGCATGACTTAACTGATAACGTTTTCTGGGCAATGGTGGAGCTAGGAGATGTAAAATTACATGGCTAAGATTGTTACGGGGTAGAGGACCTGTTTTCATAACCAGGTCAGTCATCTTTTTTGAGGCAGTCATGTATTCCATGTTCTTCGTTTCTGGATCAGGGTTGCCTGAGCATATTGCAATTTTGACACCAATGTTTTCCATTCCCGTGTAGTTTTTGTGTTCAGCCAACAGTCCGGTCGGCAGGAAGGTGCTTCAGATTGTTGACCATTCATTGAGAAACTAGGCAGCTACAGGCTGTGTCCAGGACTAGGATTAGAGAAACAGTGATCAATCATGAATCGATATCTGTGATGCGCAGGCAGCAATGTAACCAGCATGTTTTGGGATTATATTACAGTGTGTGTGTGTGAGGGGGTAGGAGTGTAAAGTTTAGGTACAGAATATGCTACATGGAGACCTGGAGGAAGGCAGAACACAAGCAAGACATTTTAATCCGTTTCTTCTTCTCCTGCTGATTCCTGCCTCCTCTCCTTCTCTTTGGGTTTCTTCCAGCTGTTGAGGACCTGCAGCTCTTTTTTTCCAGATACTGGCAGCTGAAGGAAGAGGGTTTCAGGCATGTGTGCTCCTAGCTTTAGAGAGCCAGTAAATGCAGATGCCCTTGTCACGCAGGGATTTGGGATGCAGGCACTCTTCATAGCGATGCCCGCGTGGCAGCCTTGCTTCAGGGATGCACTGTGTGGATATTCAGAGGTGATCAATAAGGGAGTGTATCAGTGAGGGAGACTGGAGCTTGCCTGTGGCATACATTGCAGTAGCTCAGGCTGGGGTCCAGTTCAGTTACCAGGACCAAGCTACCCTATCCCTGGTGGCATTGCCTGTTCCAAAACCTGCTAATCTCTCCAGCAGCAGACTTTTTTCTGATTCCTCATTATAGTCCTTGGTGCCAGATGCAACCATGAACCCTACCTGGGTGTTTATTGCAAGTGCAGAGAATGATTCATTATGTAAGAGAAGCACTGCACAGCAACTTTATTGTGATCTGCCCAGAGGTCCAAACAGGGCCATAAATAGTCATTGCAGTTAACTGGATCATAATTTTCCTTTCCTTTTATTGCTTGTGGTCTATGAAGTATTTATACAGTTATACACCATACAAAAGTGCAAACATATTAAGATAAAATTCTCATGTCAGTAGTATCCATAAAGCTAATGAAGCTAATAGGTAGCTGTGAACCTTAAAAACATGTTTTAAGGTTATGAGGAACATTTTAAGTGCTGGTATGGTACTAGATGATGTTGGTTTTTATCTGATTTGTAATCAAAGCTACCAACAATTAGTAACTTTTCCTTCTTGTACAACACAATGAAAAGAATAACTAGCATATATAGAGAGCACTGCTTATTAACATTAAGAGGCTTGACAGAAGGAGGCATGCTGTCACATTTATGCTAGTTATTTTGTTTTTATAAACACTCATGTCAGCTATTTCATTCCTTTTATGCAATACTAAGCTCCTGATAGTAGTACAACCATGAGCTAAATAGAGCATATATAAATTCAGCTTTCAAATAAAATTAGTACCACAGTGAAAATATTTATCTTTCTGCTAAATATATGAACTTCACACAGTCCATGCACTGCTGGCAGTGATACAGAAAACTAAAGTAGGAAGGTGAGAACTCTGTCTGATGCAATCAAAAATTTTTTTGCCTTTGACTTCAGTAGGAACAAAAATGAGTTTCAAGATGACAGAGGTTAGTTTGGGGGCACTTCATTTGTCTTAACACTTCAGAGTTCAGAGGAATCAATAGCTGCGGGTGTGTGAGTGCATGTGGATGTGTCGTACAAAAATAAGGACTTCACTGAGCACCATCAATGAAGTTTTGCAGACTTTTGCCAGTCTCTTCTGAAAATGAAATGATACTTCTGTTCCCATTACTCCCGTTAGACAAAGTTCTGGAACAGCCTTCCCACTTGCAGTCCAAAACTTCCAGTCAAATGACGGTTCGTAGTCAGTTTATACGTGACTAACTTGTATTCTTTCCTGGGGGAGGGAGGGGGACTTGTCCATGAGTTTGAATAGCACTTTAGTGGTGCCTAAACCATGAAACATTTATGAACAGCAGCACTATCGTCTTCTAGTTTTCCTTTGTTTGAGAGTTGCAAAATGTTGGTGGCTCGTAGTGTAACTCTGGGTATTAGTTCTGATCTTCAGAAGGCAGGTGAACCCAATGAGCGGTGACCTTGCGTAGAAGACCCGTATGTCCCGTTCAGATGGCCCCATTTCATTTTTGCAGTGGAGGTGATTGTAACTAGGCAGATGGAGTGAAGAGGTGGGGTTTGCAGGCAGACTGCTGTCCTTGCCACATAACTTAGGGCTGACATTCAGCCATGCAGGTAACACTGAGCCTTTTACTGTGGCCTGTTGTAGATAAGGCTTTATTTTACTTTGCTACTAGTTGGGTTTGGGGAGTTTGTTTTGTTTGGGGTGGGCGGGGAGGGGATTTTTTGATAGATGCAACTCAGTTGCAGCTCGTGTAGCTGATTTTCTTAAGGCAAAGGTCCTAAGGTAGCATTTCACTCAAACTTCAGTGTAGGGTGTGTGTTGTCTCTTCCTGAATTTTTATTGCATTAACCACAAAACTGTATGATAAGAGCTGCACCCTATGCAAACTCCTTTCTCAAACAGCTTGTGTCTGGCTCTGTACATCATTGACTCTGGTTATTCTTGCAGTTTTCTCACAGTATTTGCAATGACCCTAAGTGCCCTTTTTTTTTAGTATAGTCATGGGGACAGCCAAAGCAGAGCCCGCTTTCATCATGGACTTCCCTAGCAGATCTCTTACTGCAGCTTGCCATTGTGGGTCTGAGGTTGCTGAATCGCAGGAGGTGGGAGGGCTTAGTGTTGGAGCCGGTGGTGTCTCTTTTAGTTTATAATTATTATACTACAACAGATTGGAGTAGTGGAGAGCAATTGCCTCCAAACAGAAGGAGTACTGTCAGTTGTTGCTTTTGCAAAAATAATAGTATGTTCATGTCTTTACAAGTTAACAGATTCATCTGTTGTTTCATGCAGCATACACCACATTGTTTAATGAGATCTGAGAGCACTGAAGCTGAGCTATTTCCAGACTGCGTTGTAGATTATTTCTCAGTAATCTGAAAAATTGTGCAAATTTAAACACTTTTTTTCTCCTTAAATCTCTTTTTGAGAACTCTGCAATGATTATTTCAGTCTTGTATCTGCTCTAATATTGTGTTCTGTTCCTTGGTGTAGCATGCTTACAGGCCTTTCAGTGAACAGCTTCAAGTTAGGATCAGAGTAACACATCCTTACTCACACTGTAGTAATTTGTATCATAAGTAAGAGAAGAAGAGGCATTTATACCTCTGAAAACAGTTTGATGAGGTTGTTGTTCAATTAAAGTGAGACCATCTGCATGTGGTTCCAAAACTTATGATAGGGAACCAACAGCCAGGGTTTGGCTTCCTACTGAAGTGCAGAAAGTGAGATGAAATGCTTAAAATCTTCAAAACAGTGATATTTTGGTATCTGATAACATTTCATAGTTAATTGGAAATGTCAGTGTGTTAAAACAGGTAGCTTATCTGACCGGTGAGATGCAGGTGGGGAAAGAAAAGAAAAGATCTGAAAACATTAACAAATGACCAGTTTGGGCTAGCTTCTCCAGTATAATTTATTGGTTTATACCCATGTGACTCAATGTCCTTCCTATACAAAATTATTGTGAAAATACAAAAAGTCAAGGCCAGTATTTTTTTTTTTTACTGCAAAATAATTTGAAATAAGTGTAATTCTTTCTTTGCACACTGTGCTAGTGAAATTCTTTCTTGTTATATGCCTTCTGCTTTTTCATACCTTTTTGTTAAAACTTTGACAGTTCCAGTGTTAATTGCCCTTACAGTAAAAATTTTTTCTTATGTTTAAGTGGAATTTCCTATATTTCAGTTGGAGCACATTGCCTCTTGTCCTGTTGCGGGCACCATGGACAAGAGTCTGGCTCCATCTTCTTCATATCAGGTATTTATTTGCATAAATTCCCCTCTTCTCCAGGCTGAACAATCCCACTCTCTCAGCTTCTCCTTGTATGAGAGATGCTCCAGTCCCTTACTCATTTTGGGGGCCCTCCGCTGGACTCGCAGCAGTATTTCTATGTCTCTCTTGTACTGGGGAGCCCAGAACTGGACACAGCACTCCAGATGTGCTCTCAAAGAATCAGGTAAATTCGGTAAAAATACCATATTATGCATGTTAGCTTCCCTCAATAAATATTTCTTAATTTGAAAATTTAAAATCAGCTGAGGAATGTATTCTCTCCTTTTTCATTAAAGTTGCAGTAATAAAGAGTTATGGACTTATCATTGCTTGCAGTCTGAATCTCGGTTTTACTTATTTTCAAACCCAACAATATGTAACAGATTTGTGGTATAACCGCCTATTCGAGTTTAATGATTGGAGGCATGCAAGAGTCAGGAGCTGGTGTTCGTGAGTATGTGCAGCCGTATGACATGACTGGAGCATGTATGTGACATTAGGCAATGATGATGGGAAGGGAAGGCTGCAGCTCCTTCTGCTCTTACAGGAATGCCACTTCTCCATAACATTGTTTTGTGAAACTGTGATATATCCTTTTCCCCACTTCCAAATTAGATAGTCCTGGCAAACCCAGTGCAATTACTCAAATTAACTTTGTGAACCATTCGGGTTAATTTTGTCCCTGTGCTCCGACCTTTGCAGCTGTCAGTTTTTGCTCGCATTTTTTAATTTTTTTGGCATCATAGCAATCCCTCCATCTCTATAGGGCTTTTCATTTTCTTTTCCTAGCCCTTTTCCTCATTTCATTCGTATCGGTTTCTGTTCCTCCTGCAGTTTGTGCTCTGTATGTACTACAGTATTAATGGCTATCAAAAAGGCATCTGGGTCATAAAATGTGAGAAAGCTTAGCTCTGCATTCTTAAATTTTGTATTGGGGAAGTCAGCATCAAAACTCTAAGCTTGGTCTTAAGAACTTCAGATGCCTTTCTATAACATTAATCTTGGTAACACAATTGCTCTTTTTTTCTCATGCATCTTTTGCATGCTAATAGGGAGATTATTCTGTATATGATCTGGAGGTATTGTTAGTATAGTTTGTATCTCAATTTTAGATCTGGTATAGCGACAGAAAGACGTGTTGTTTGAATCCCAGAGTTACCTGGGTTGTTATTACAAGCAAAAGCTTTTCCTTTAAAGTTCATGATAGGCTAAACTGACATTGTGTTCCAGCTTTCCAGTTCAGTGTCTAGAATATTTAAAATTCACTGCATCTTTCCTCAAAAGCCTGCAGTGCTACTGTCTTTAACAGTGGTTTTCAGTTTCCAGCTAGAGCACACATTTCTTCTCTAGGTATTTTTACTGATGACCACAGAGGCTGTTTAGGTGGGCCAAGTTTTTGATGGTGGGTGGTCTGCACTAGTGCTGCTGTTTCTTTTATTTTTGATAGCTGGGGTGATAAAGTCTAGCCTATTTGTCTTTCAGTGCTTATAGGACAGGGACACTTTATGGGACAGTTTTAAGGTTCATTGAAACTATGGCACTTGAATGAAGAAGTGTCCTGTGTACAGACTTTGACTGTTTCTGGTAGTTTGCGTCACTGAGGTTGTGTTGGAAGACGTGAACTCTGCAGGAATATGTACCTTAGCAGAGGTGTTAAAACAACAGCTGTTCCTTGAGATCGAGGTACAGATGGTACGATGAATCACAGAATCACAGAATCACTGAGGTTGGAAGGGACCTCTGGAGATCATCTAGTCCAACCCCCCTGCTGAGCAGGGTCACCTAGAGCACGTTGCACAGGATTGCATCCAGGCGGGTTTTGAATATCTCCAGAGAAGGAGACTCCACCACCTCTCGGGGCAACCTGTTCCAGTGCTCTGTCACCCTCACAGTGAAAAAGTTTTTCCTCATGTTAAGATGGAAGTGTCTGTGTTTCAGTTTGTGCCCATTGCCTCGCGTCCTGTCGCTCGGCACCACTGAAAAGAGTCTGGTCCCATCCTCTCGACACCCTCCCTTCACATACTTGTACACATTGATAAGATCTCCTCTCAGCCTTCTCTTCTCCAAGCTAAACAGGCCCAGCTCTCTCAGCCTTTCCTCATAAGAGAGATGCTCCAGTCCCCTAATCATCTTTGTAGCCCTTCGCTGGACTTGCTCCAGTAGTGCCACATCCCTCTTGTACTGGGGAGCCCAGAACTGGACGCAGTACTCCAGATGTGGCCTCACCAGGGCTGAGTAGAGGGGGAGAATCATCTCCCTCGACCTGCTGGCAACACTCTTCCTGATGCACCCCAGGATACCATTGGCCTTCTTGGCCACAAGGGCACATTGCTGCCTCATGCTTAACTTGGTGTCCACCAGCACTCCCAGGTCCTTCTCCGCAGAGCTGCTTTCCAGCAGGTCAACCCCCAACCTGTACTGGTGCATGGGGTTATTCCTCCCCAGGTGCAGGACCCTGCACTTGCCTTTGTTGAACTTCATGAGGTTCCTCTCTGCCCACCTCTCCAGCCTGTCCAGGTCTCTCTGAATGGCAGCACAGCCCTCTGGCGTATCAGCCACTCCTCCCAGTTTTGTATCGTCAGCAAACTTGCTGGGGGTGCACTCTGTCCCTTCATCCAGGTCATTGATGAAGAAGTTGAACAAGACTGGACCCAGTACTGACCCCTGGGGGACACCGCTAGCTACAGGCCTCCAACTAGACTCTGTGCCACTGATCACAACTCTGAGCTCTGCCATTCAGCCAGTTCTCAATCCACCTCACTGTCCACTCATCTAACCCACACTTCCTGAGCTTGTCTATGAGGATGCTATGGGAGACAGTGTCAAAAGCCTTGCTGAAGTCTAGGTAGACAGCATCCACTGCTCTCCCCTCATCTACCCAGCCAGTCATTCCATCAGAGAAGGCTATCAGATTGGTTAGGCATGATTTCCCCTTGGTGAAGCCATGCTGACTACTCCTGATCACCTTCTTTTCCTCCACATGCTTGGAGATGGCTTCCAGGATGAGCTGCTCCATCACCTTTCCAGGGATGCAGGTGAGGCGGACTGGCCTGTAGTTCCCTGGGTCCTCCTTCTTAAGTTTGCTTAAATGATCTCTAACCCACTCCTCCTCCACCAAGGGAAAGTCTTCCTCTCTCCAGACTTTCTCTCTTGCCTCCAGGGTCTGGGGTTCCTGAGGGCTGGCCTGAGCAGTAAAGACTGAAGCAAAGGCGGCATTCAGTAACTCTGCCTTCTCTGCATCCTTCGTCACCAGGGCACCCACCCCATTCAGCAAAGGGCCCACATTTTCCCTAGTCTTCCTCTTGCTGCTGATGTATTTGAAGAAGCCCTTCTTGCTGTCCTTGACATCTCTAGCCAGATTTAATTCCAAACGGGCCTTAGCCTTCCTCGTTGCATCCCTGCATACTCTGACAACATTCCTATATTCCTCCCAAGTGGCCTGTCCCCCTTTCCACTTTCTGTAGACTTCCTTCTTCTGGTTGAGTTTTGCCAGGAGCTCCTTGCTCATCCATGCAGGTCTCCTGCCTCCTTTGCTTGACTTCCTACTCATAGGGATGCACCGCTCTTGAGCCTGGAGGAAGTGATGTTTGAATATTAACCAGCTCTCTTGAACACTCCTTCCTTCTAGGGCCCTCACCCATGGGATTCCTCCAAGTAGGTCCCTGAAGAGGCCAAAGTTTGCTCTCCTGAAGTCCAGGGTTGCGATCCTACTTGGTGCCCTGCTGCCTCCTCACAGGATCCTCAACTCCACCATCTCATGGTCACTGCAGCCAAGGCAGCCCCCAACCTTCACGTCTTCCACCAGTCCTTCTTTGTTTGTTAGTACGAGGTCCAGCAGCACACCTCTCCCCCACCACCTGTGTCAAGAAGTTGTCACCAATGCTCTGCAGGAACCTCTGGGACTGTTTGTGCCTAGCTGTGTTGTCTTTCCAGCAGATATCGGGGTGGTTGAAGTCCCCCATGAGAACCAGGGCCTGGGATCGTGAGGCTACTTCCAGCTGTCTGTAGAAGGCCTCATCGACTTCCTCATCCTGATCAGGTGGCCTGTAGTAAACACCCACAACAGTGTCACCCATGCTAGCCTGCCCTTTGATCCTTACCCATAAGCTCTCGACTCGCTCTTCATCCACCCCTAGGCACAGCTGAATACATTCCAGTTGGTCTCTCACATAAAGAGCAACCCCACCACCTCGCTTTCCTGGCCTGTCTTTCCTAAAAAGCACGTAGCCATCCATGACAGCACTCCAGTCATGTGAGCTATCGCACCATGTCTCTATAATGGCAATGAGATCATGGCCCTGCGACCGCACACATATCTCTAGCTCTTCCTGTTTGTTCCCCAAGCTGCGTGCATTGGTGTACAGGCATTTCAGGGAGGTGATCGAGCATGCAGGTTTCCCAGGAGGGGTAAAAGAGTGTCCTCCATAGCCACATCCCATGCGCACTTACCTGGCTGCATTCACCTGCTGGAGGCATCCCGACTTGAGCTGTCTTTTGCTAACTACCCTGTCACTATAACTCTCCCCTTCCCCCATCTTTCCTAGTTTAAAGCCCTCCTTACCAGGTTGGCCAACCTGTTGGCAAAGACCCGCGTGCCCCGCCTCGTGAGGTGGATCCCATCTCTCGCCATCAGTTGTCGATCTTCAAACAGGGTCCCATGGTCATAGAAACCAAAACCCTGTTGCCAACACCAGTGGCGCAGCCAGTCGTTAACCTGGAAAGTCCGTCTCCTCCTCCTCTCATCCATCCCCCTCACTGGCAGGATTGAGGAGAAGATGACCTGGGCTCCCAGACCCTTGACCACCATCCCCAGAGCTCTGAAATCCTGCTTGATGGTCTCCAGTTTGCCCTTGGTGTCATTGGTGCCCACATGAAAGAGCAGCAGTGGATAATAGTCCGAAGCGTGGACAAGCCGTGGCAGTCTTTCCATGACATCTCTCACACGAGCCCCCGGCAGGCCACAAACCTCTCTAGACATGAGGTCAGGTCGGCAGATAGATGCCTCCGTCCCCTGCAGCAGGGAGTCCCCCACAACAATCACTCGCCGCTTCTTCCGGGCGTTCCGACAAGGCACAGGGTCTGTTGTCCCAGGTACTTCCCTTGCAGCCATGCCCATCTCCTCCTCATCCTGGAGGGCACTGAACCTGTTCTTCAGCTTCAGGTCTTCAGGAGGAGTAGGAGCCTTTCTCCTCCCACGAGCAGTGACCAGTTTCCAGCCTTCTTCTACGATGTTATGATGTACCGTGTCACACGGCACAGAGCCCTCTGGCAACTCCACTGCTGCGGGGGGCTGGGACTCCCGAAGCTGCACAGTCTCCGAGAATACCCTGTCTATCTCCTGCTCCGCTTCTCGGATGCTGCGCAGCCTACTGACCTCCTCCCGTAACTCCCTTACCTGACGACACAGCTCATCAGCAGCAGGACACCTCCTGCAGGAGAGCTGGCTGCCAGCCCAGGCCTCCTGGAGAGGCCCCAAGCACTCCCTGCAGCCTCAGACCTGCAGAGCCGCATCTGCTGTCAGAGGGTCGGTCTGGGTCCCAGCCTCTGACACAGCAACTCCAACAGCCACTGCGGAACGCGCTGTGCGGCGTGTCATGACCATACTTGAGGAAATGTACACCACAGGGAACAGAAACAAAGGTCCCTTCGCACGCCCTGCTGCGCAAACTGCTGCACAAACTGCTGCATCTGTTCACTGCCTCTGTTGGCTGCGCTCTAGGCCTGGCTCTTATATAGGCCTCTCCCTAGCACTGACTCACAGGGTGCTTGACCGCCCAATCAAGGGCCACCGGGATCAAAGGCCCCAACTCCCTCTGGTCAGGGGCAACCCAGAGAGCTCGTTAGCAGCAGCCACTCCTAGCTAGAGCTTTTCCCACGAGCTTTTCCCAGGAGAAGTCAAGGCCTCCTGCAGTTGTCCTTGCCTAGCTTCCCCTTTCCTGTTCACAGCGATCACCTTCTAGGTCCTCGGGGGTCCTCAGAAAGCCCACAACTTCCACAAGATCCTCAAGTTCTAGTCAGAGCCCAAACACTGCTGCGCAAACTGCTGCATCTGTTCGCTGCCTCTGTTAGCTGCGCTCTCACCTGGAAGGTTTACAGAAAACTGATGTTTGACTGCACTGGGAGGGTTCTGTTGAGGCAAGATTTGGAGGACTGGTGGTAGTTGGTTGCTTTTGTTATCAGCTCTTGACAAGTGCTTTGGGCGTGCTTATTTTTCACGTGGTTGTTATTCAATTCGGTCCATTAAACAAACTTCAGATAATTTGAATGGTTGGGTTGTAAGCACTTGAAATCACGTGAAATCACTTCAGTTAATGATTATTTTTATTAGCTGTCTTAAATCTTCCCAGGCAGAACCTTTGGTGGTGCAATACTCTGGAACCATCAAGGTAGTTGACTAAGCTGTGACTTGAAATGAGCTTGATCTATATTGTGGGAAATGTAGTGTACTGGAAATATAATGTCCTTTTAAAGATGAATAAGAGTGTATAGCTACTCAAACCACCACCACCCCCCCGCCCCCGCCCAGTCCATTCTAATGCTGCAGATGGCATTCTTTAAAGTAGGGATAGATGTATAACTTGCACAGCAGAAAGTCATAGTACGTTAGAAGCTGAAGATAGTGAACTAGGAAAAAGTCTACTGCACAAGAGTGAACACTTATTTAATACAGACTTTACATAGTCTGTTTCTTTCTTCAAATTAAAACGGGAGCAAGAACGAGGTATCAAATGATGTAAGCAATAAGAGTATTAAATAAACTGCATTGAGGGAATATTCAAAATATTCAGGTTTACTTTTGAGGAAGTTTGGAGGGATATAGTGAAACTGAGGACACTGTAGTAAACTTAGAATGATGGCTTATATGAGCTTTTTTCCTATTTCTAAACAGGTGTACACTGAATAAGCTTAATTTGACTTTGATAGAGCCTTGCCAGTTGATATCAACTCAGATGCTGGCCTGCTGTCCCTAAGCAGTGCCACTCATTCTGGAGATTATTTTGTGTTTGAAGTTGGTTGCCGTTTCATGGGAAATCATGTTCTTCCTGTCAGGAAAAATTAGAAGCTTAGTACTCTTTGCAGTGCTGAGGTAATAATTCTTTTTTTCTAAAACTGAAGTTCATTGTGTACCAAAGAATCATATTCTAAGATTGGCTAAAACTAGAAATATGTAAAAATTTTACATTTAGATGTTCGGTAGCTGTTTGAAGTGTCATAAAAAAAGGACAATTTTACATCTCCTGTTCACTAGTGAATCTTTTTCTGGTAACTGTTGCAAGATTATAAGTATTACATGTAGCATCCTAGTGGAAAACCTGACTGCTTTTTAACAAATGATGGCAGTATACCATTTCCAGGAGATGAACACTTTGCTAGCATCTTGAATCAGAATTGACTTCAAGTTTCTTAAAAATCGGAGGGGCAAAAAAAGAGGATGCCACTTTTCTAATACTTTTAACAGCAGGTTTAACATACATTCTAGGTTATTTCCTCCATATTTTGATCATCCGTTGCAGAGCTACATCTAGCTTAGAATACAAATTATTTCTGAGATTGAGTGTTTAACAGATTTTAGTCAACCAAAGGCATAAAATAAAATAAAATACTAGAAGAAAAAGCTAATAAAAACCCCTCTGGGTGAATTCTTTCCTTAGCAAAAATGTAAGCAACCTTTACTTGATGCTTTGTGTTTTAAGTTCAGGTATAGTTAACAATGTTTATTATGAAAAGGAGGCAGAATCTATCTTTCTGTAGATTTTCTGGATCATTTCCAAAATATAAAGCGTGCTTCTCATTGTTTAGATTTCACCAGTTCTGACATGACATCTCATGATATAGTATTAGTGTTCCAGTATTATATGACAGTGTTATATGACAGCTTTTAAAATAATTTTTGTTTCTTTTATAGCTATCTGCTGAAAGGGTAGCAAGGCTCTGAGGGAATTTGGAATGTTTTTGAGTCTTAATGTTCTAAAATCAAGTTCTTGTTTAAATACCTGCTTGGTTTACAGAGGCAGAGTATTTTTCGCAAGTTCATCTTTTATTTTTCAGCTTAATTATTTTCTTAATGAAGAATGAAGCACCATTGTTATCACTGTGAATTATAGATATTATATTCCACCCTTCTATGCATGGTTTCTTGTTCGTAATGGAACCAAGTTGTCTGTTACATAACTGCTAATATACTGCAATTAAATTTTGATCAAGTGGCAATAGTTATTACATTTTATGATAATTAAATGCCTATTTTGAACAGATTAAACTGTTACTTCTTTCTTGTAGAGTAACTGTAGTCTTGCCACAGTATAGAATCATTTTTCATTACAGAGCTCTCTTTTAGACTGTAGTGAGCAGGCATAATAGAGGACAAAACCATAGTGTCTTGCTTTCTTCTGAAATAGAGCGGCAGCAGATGTGTGTGGCTTTAAGGTTTCCATCATATGAAGGAGATACTCTTGGAGTCTTCATGTGCTTCCTACTGCAGACTGCATTGTAATACAGATGCAGGAAGCATAGTACAGTATGGTTGTGAATGTAAACTGTTTAATCCAGGTAAAACCCTCAAATAGACAAACAAACAGTGAAAATAAAATTTTGTTATGGTTTTAGTAGTAGCACAGATTATGAAGAAGTTTATCACAAAGTCTTTTTCCCTTAGCAGTACCCTTCTCTTTGATTTGGTTCTGATTCTGATTTTTGTATGGTGTCTATTCGAGATACAAATTATATATGGTATAATAAATTAACATACACAGAGTACCAGTGTGTTGTGGCTAGACTATTTGGAGAACTTGTCTCCTGTGATGTAGACATGAGCTTTACATGATTTTCTCTGTCCAGGCATGTATGTCCTCCAGTGGAAGTGGTTGCAGGTAATGCACAAGGCATCCTTCTCTGTTAGGAAACATATCCTGCTTATAGCTCTGTAGAAAGCAATCTCTCTGAAGAAATGCTTTTCTTCAAGGACATCAAAGGAGAACAAATTATCTTAGTGTTTTCTGTACCACTTCTGAGGAATAATGAAACTGGAAAAAAACTGTGCAGACACTTATAGGCTATGCAGAAATATTTGCAGGAAAAGATAGTCTGGTGCTGTCTGGTCTCCTGTATCATTCCAGTATGAACATTATCAGGAAAGAAATCTTAAAAGTGAGTAAACTGCTTCCCTAAATGAGAGGCATGGTGCATCGTTAAATTAGGCAAGATTTTAACAGTTTTCTTTTTATAAAGGTTCTATATTGTTATTCTGCCAAGAATACATTCGGATGAATGTTGATACAATGTTATCATCTTGATTTTTGGACTGCTCTTGCGCCTGTGTCAGTCCTCCTTGCCTGTGTAACAAGGTTGGTAGTTTTCACTACAGCTATGAAGGAAATCATAAGTATAAAAAGTAGGAATAAGAATTATGGGTGAATTCTGTTGCTTCTATGTAAAAACTCAGGAAGTTATAGCAGCTGAAACTGTTGGTGTAGAATGAAAGACTTGGGAAAAGTACAGGAAGAAAGAAGGTAAGAAAGGGGAGGAATGCCGATAGTAGAGGAGGGTAGAGCGCGGAACAGAAGGCTTTGCTTGACTGTTTTCTCCAGTTAATAAAAACGAGGATGAAGTTGGAGTCAAAGACCTTCCAGCCATAAGCTCAGCTTTTTTAGGCTGGCAGGCCTATTATTATGGTGGGGTTTTTTTTTTCATGATTTTTCCATGTGGTGGCCTATATGTTTTATTTAAGGATAGAAGACTAGAAAGAACATAATACATCACTGAGTCCTGGTCCCTTCTATTGCAGGCAGATCATACAGTTCTTTTGTGAGTTTATCTAGGTCCATTTTAAATATACCTAGGTTTTGAGGGGGATTCTTTTCTTTCTGCTGTTCCCACTGGAAGATTATTTTATGAAAATTGATGTAACAGCTAGGAATCTTTAAATTTTTAGCCTTTTTTTTTTCATACCCAGGTTATTTTTGCTTTGTTGTCATTCAGCTCAAGTATTTCTTTAATGTTTCTTCCTCTACCTGCAGTTTATACTTTGATACATTAACAGAGAACAGTCTTAACTCCTTTTAGTAATTTAATAGACTCTTCCTTCTCTTGAGGAAACAGAGAGCCTTTCTACCCCTGTGCCAACTGAATTAATCTTTCCAAAAGTGTACACAATAAATGTATTGGTGTATAGGTGAGATCTAACCAAAGCTTTGTACAATATTTCTTATCTCTACTGGGGCTATTTCTTCTGGTACATCCTGGAGTTACATTTCCATTTTTGTATCAGGTTGGCAGATGATAACCATGCTGTGACCACCTTGTACACAGAGGTCCTTGTCCAGACAGCTGTATGAATTAGTGAACTTTCAGTTTGTAGCACAAAGCTATTTTGTTTGTCCTTGAAGTTATGACATTACATATTACACAATGTGAATTTTATTCCACTTTTAAGCATCTGTGAGATTTACTTCATCCACTGTGTATGGTCTTCTGGCTCTCTCTTATCAGAAAATTTCTTCAGAGCACTTACAATATTTGTGTCTGGATCATTAATAAAAATATTAAATGAGATCTATCTAAGTCTGGTTAAGGTGTTTCATTGCTTTTTCCTCCTGAACCAAATCTACTTCTTTCTGCATATCTAGAAAATCTGTGAATATATACAGTAATCAGCAATCTACCTTGGAGGTGGCTTTTCATTCACTATGTAATTAAGTTGTGGAATAACTTGCCATTTTACATTATGGAGGATTTGAGTTTTCATGGATTCAAGAGGTTGGACAAAGCTAATGAAAAAGAGCTCTCTAAATGCATAGAAATGCCTAGAAGCCAACCACAAGTGTAGAATGAAGCACAATTATCAGAAAATCCTGGGCCTCAGGTGGTTGTAGCCTAGGAGAGTACTTGCCAATGCTCATGTACTTTTTCTCTAGCATCTGTTTTTGGCCACCACTGGAGAAAGATGCTAGGTCAACTAGAGCTTTGGTCTCTTCCAGTATGACCATTCTTACATAGTTTATTATAGTTCAGCCCATTTTACTTACTGCCTTTTATCTTTTTTTCACAGCCGTTTCCAAAGTTATGGATTTCAGTTTAGATTTATCAGCCTGTAGTTGCCATCTTCCTATTTTAAATATAAAAGTAATATAACATGCTTTTTTTTTCCTCACATGGTATTTTTTTCCTCACATGGTATCTCATCTGACTGGCAAGATTAAAAAGTCTTGCTACTGGAACTGAAAATAAATCCATCAGAGCAGCACAGTCAAGCTTGTCCCACGCTGGTCACTTTAGTGCATTGGGTTCCTAGGGTTTCACTTCTGTCTCTGCTGCTCAGAGTTTCATTTCCATTATTTATCTTGCCATTGGATAGGCATTACTGATACTCAGTGTAGGAATAAAAGCCAGGTAGTTTTACCTTCACTCTTGAAAACTGATACAAATTATTTGGGGGCAATCTGTCTGTATCCATCTTTAAAGTATAGTCACCACCCTATTTCCTTCCTTTTTTTCAGACACATCTGAAGAACCTTTCACTATTTAACATCTATTTCAAAGTCTAATTCGGGTAGTTAATTATGTCTTTAACTAAACATTCTCGGTTGTAGCTTTCTTTACTGTTCAATCTTTATTCCCAAGAGTTTTTGGTGGCCTGTTTATTTCTATATGCCTTTTGAGGTAGGTATTCACCAAATTACTTCTGGAGGTTTAGGATTATAATAATCCTGATTGTTTTTGCACTTTGACTTGAATAAATTGCAGTCCTCCTCTGTAGCCAAATCCGTGAGGTCCTCAGTTCAGGTTGCTATGCTAATCAGTCCCTTTAGTTTGTCGAAGTTTGCCTTTCTTAAAGCCAAGATCTAGGTTACAGACCTACTTCTGTTTGTTCTTTCATTTTAAACTAAATGTGTTAATCAGCCATCACTTGATCCAGGGTTATTTCTGTGATTGCTCTTTCTACAAGGTCTGAAAGAAGGTCTAAAATACTATAATCTCTCTCAAACAGTGACTAGTTGAGAAGGAAATGTCTGGTTTCACCCTCAGGAATACTGCTGTGTTACCATTAATAATAGTAACTTTGCATGTGTTACTGGAAGTACTTGTGTTAGGAGGAGATGGAAGTTTCAAATATCAGCTGATGAATGCTTTATTAGTTTACTGGACAATAAAGCAGGTTCAGCAGGCTTAGTTGGTCAGAAAGGTTCAAAGATTAATAGTTACAAACATTTTTCTGAGACAATGGTTTCACCAAAGTAGTATTATTAAATTACTTAATATTACAATAATTTCAGTGACAAATGTTGATGCCATAAAGAAATGAACTGAAACAAAAAGACAAACTGAAGGAAACTGTTGTTGGTCATGAGAGTCAGAGTGATGTCTGTGCAGTCTGGCAAGGCAAGTTGTAATGTCAGGAATCCAGCTTTAGGAGGGATTTCTCTGAAATTATGCCCCTTATCCTTGCTATTCTTATATTTGCTTTTGCCTGTATAAACTTCCTCCTGGTCACCTTAAATTGCAGTTCTTATTTTTATGAAGGAATATGTTCCCTGTGATTTTTCCCGAGTGGTGTTCTCCTATTGTTGTTTATAGAGTTGTACACGTTCCCGTTTCTTTTGGGATGTTTGTTATTATTTTGTTCTTTGGAAGTTATAACATCATAGCGTGTATCTCTCTGATATGCTTCGTTGAGAAAGCATATGCTGTAGTTTTGCTTTTTCTCTGCTGGTTTTCTATTTTCAAAGAAAAATAGAAATAGAATAGATTTCTATTTTCCTTTTTTATCTGCTAGTACTTCTTATGGGAAGTGAAAGCTATTTGCATCACTTAAACTCTGTCCTTGTTCTAAGACAAAGTGATGCTTCTAAGTAACTACCTTTAGGCTTTCAGGCCTAGTTTGCTTTATGGCAGCCCCTTCATTCTCTGAGCAGGAGAGTGAACTTTCTCAGTGTTTTGTGTCTTCCTTGAGGGTTATGATTCATCTGTTGTGAAACTATGGCCAAAGAATAACAACAGCCTGCTGGAAATGGCATGGCCTCTCTGGCAGATTTTTCTTCCTTTCCCTCTCTCTGGTTAGTAGACTTCTAGTAGGGTTTCTCATGCTCTGGGAAATGTTATGTTAAGGTACTGAATTAAAAACAAGAGTGATAGCAGCTGAACAAAGCAATTTAAGTGATGTTCTTTTATGAGGGAGTGACATTAAGCATTTGTTTCTGCATGTTACAAGCCTACTCTATCAGTGAAGTAAAATAATGTCTGTAGGACTGACTTACTTTAGCATGCTGTATAGTCATGTCAAAGGAGCTCTGTGAAAAGTGTCTGGGCACATTTTCAAGATCATCAAATACCATTCTGAAGAATTTATTTGTTTTTTCTGAGTTAATTTTATTTTATTTTGCTTTATGGGCAAATATAATCTGATACAGGTAGTATAATGTTACTAGATTGTCGGGTGCTTCCCACTATAAAATTCCATATTCAGTTATTTGTAACTTTTTGTTAAGTCTCAGTAGTTCGAACTGAAACTTTCCTTACTGAGTTCTACATCGTGCTGATTTTTTAAAATCTTATTTCAGTCTAACTGGTGGATCTACTTCAGAAGAATAAGCATGGGGAAAAATTAATTGTTTTCATCATGCTTTCCATATTCATGCTTGAAAGTTTTCATTCCCCTTCCTTCCTCTGCTTTAGCAAAGGAACTGAAATTTGACCAGGTGGAGTGTAGCCCATGTATTTATCATGGAAGTCTATATGACATGACCAAGGGATGTAAATGCCCTTTCTGATCTGCTATGACAAGTCTGGGTCCAGGACTCCAACCCTTAAGTGTAAGGAGTCTTATTTTCGCCCCGTCTCCTTGCCTGAATAAACCGCGTCACTCTGTGGAGCTAAATTGGGTGGGAAAGGTACATGGCTGCAGTGAAAGGAGCAGGCTGAAGCGCAAGTTGGGAGTAACCTGCGACAAGGCTGCTGAGTTGCACTCAACCGGGAGACAGAGTTTAGCATGGAGTGTAAAGGAAACTCCACAGAGGGGAGTGGGAAAATGACAGTGAATGACAAGATTGATGTGATGATAAGACTATGAGGAGAGGGGCACATGTTTGAGGGAGTCAGTAAAGAAGTTGTCCAATTCAGGAGGTTTGAGCTTATCTGTATGCCAAGGTCCCTTTTCTTCAGAGTACTTGAACGAAAAGGCACCCACGATCCCTGAGCCTCTCCCTTCCTTATCACTAAATGTATGTGAAACCTTTTAGGGAAAGGTCCAATCTTGGTCTTGAGCCCTGCATACCATGGCTGTCAATTACCTTGTTCCTTTGTACACCAAGGGTCATCTAACCATTGGCGTTGATGGACTGTCTTCTCCCTTTTTTGGTTTGCTTTTAAACTAGGAGATATGATGTAACGAAACATAGAGTGATTAACTTTGAAACATTTCTTTATAGTTTTTGATGCAATTTTGAGTTACATTCTCATAACTCAGCCTTGTTTAGTGTATTTGAGGATGGTTGGTGTTTGTTAAGTAAGTAGCTGTGTGACACTGTGGTGTTCTCCGAATTATTTGGTGTAGTACCTCATTCCTTATACAAAGCATGGTGTTCAAAGCTTTTCTGAATGGAGGATTAATTTTCTATTGGGCTTTTCTGTGATAAGCATCATTATGGTCCTGGAAGGCCTCATAAATGTTTAATGAATTTATTTTCATAATGCATCTATGAGATGAAGGAGTATTACGCCCAGTTCATGGATCCAAGACCAAAAGAGTGGAAAATGTGAAACACTACAGACCTTGTTCTTCAATGTGCTAGGCACTTTATAGCTCCGTTGATTTCAGCTGTAATTGGTTTATCTTTAGCAAATCAGGTACCAGTATTTCAAGTCAGATACCAGAAAATAAGGAATACACAATTACAATCTACAGTTTTGACTGAAGTGATTTCATACAGCATCACCAGACTGTGTGATGGAGACAGGGGTAGAGTGGGGTTTTTGAAATGGTATTTAATTAAATTATCTGTTGAGTCATTTTTATTTCTACTCTTTTTTTTTAATAACCTCTGTTGCCTTCATACCTTGCAACACATCAGGCAGAGGCTCTTTTACCAAGTGGACCTGCTTTATTCTCAGGCCAACCTGACCCTGTTCACTCAACGGGGCAGAGCTTGTGTTGAAACTACTGGGTGATCCAGGTCTGGACCATAATGTGTGTATGCTACAGCTCCAGTTGAAATGATAGGGGTAATTTGGATCTGGTGTTTTCTAAATTTTAAGCATTAGACTTTGCTAGAAAGGATGTAAAGGCAGCAAAGTTTTCATTAATATAAATGGTCTAAGAAAATTGAATCATTTGTATTGAATCCAATGTTAAAAAAAATCCCTGCCTGAAATGAGGCTGCTAAAAATGATGAGCTCTGAGGTGAATTATGCAAAGTGAATCAACAGCTAGCTAACTAATTAATTAAATTATGGACATGTGGAATAGCATGTTTAACTCTTAACTGTTTTCAGCTGAAATGCTTTTGCAGTCTGTAAGCGTTAAAGGCGCAAATACCACCAAATAGCTGACTGTATTTTGGGGAAGAGATCTGAGCCTTGTATTTTCATCATTCCATGTTCTTAGAATGCCTGCTGTAGAACATCTGGAAGAAGGATCTTCTAGTGCACACCTAATGTTCACTGAGCAAAGAGGGATACCATACGCAAGGCCCATCAGGATCTGTAGAACCTAATCAGTCCATTGAAATATTTTCACTTAAGATTGACTAAAATAAATGTAAATGTTACTTTTTAAATTATCTGAATTGCATTGTGTTAAATTATCACTTTATGTTAAAGATGTGAAACATTCTTTTCTTTCTTACAATCCACATTTTTAAAATCTCTTGGTTTAAACTTCAGTCCTGTTTTATCTCATTGCTCAAAGAGAATCTAAATTCTTTTTATTAAAAAATTAGTGATACTCTTAAATAAATGTTCACTTTTTTTCTTACCATGTTAGCTTTGATTTGCAGTCACATTTAAAGATACTCTGTCAGTCAAACAAAATTTTTTATTCCCTAATTATGGATGGTCTTGGTCAAAGTGTATGCATTACATAAGAAAGTGTTTCTTAAAAAAAAAAAAAGATATTTGTTCATTCTCTTCTATAAGACATACTGGAAAAGACAGATTGGTTATATTTTTTTCACTGGAATTTTAATTAAGCCAAGTCATCCAGGGTCTAGTGTAGATGCTCTTTAAGTTTACAAATAGAAATCTGTTTAAAAAAAAAAAAAAGACTAAGTATTTTGCAAAGAAGAAATTCTTCCCATATGTGAACTAAGTATATTATATTCTCTATTTTGCGTCCAGGGCACATTTGATATTCTTGTACTGTACTCGTTATATAGTAAATACAACATTGAAAATGAAGATATGAAACTTTTACAACACTCATTCTTTCTACCACTCTGGTGTTCCACTATTTCTTTTACTGTGTATTGTCAGTATTTTCTTTCTTATCTTCTTTCTTACTATAAAGGTAAAACAGTTTCCAGGATAATGTACCATTAAGGAAGACGTGGTTTTGCTACCACTACAAAATATTTGTTGTTCCTGAAATGTGCAGCAACATAAACCCAAAGTCAGAGACATACTTTGTTTCGTGTGTATTGAAAGGTTCATCACAATTTGCAGTTATAGGAAAGGGGAAATTGGACGTTTTTGTCAAATTTAGAGGTTATAAATGTTTAAAATGCTATAGCTAAAATTATGCCTAAGTCAGCACATAGAACTGAAAAGGTTGATGTAAGTCTTTGTCTATTTGTATATAGCTTGTGTGTTTTCAGGTGAGATTTTTCAAGCAACACAAAGAGCTTTAGCACCACTGTCTGATCTCGCTATGCTCGCCCTCACCCCCAAGGAGAGCCTCTGTGTCTTTGCCGTTTTTTACATGGATTCTTCCTGTTCTTCTGGCCACTTTCTTTGGGTAACCATTGCAGCAGTGGTCAAGGCCCATTTGTCACCTTTCTTATTCCACTGTTGCTGTCCTTCACTGTGCATCTATTTTGATGCTAAAATGACTATAGTTTCAATAGCTGAAGGAGATTTACTTTTAAATTCAGTGGGAATTGTTATTGCAGCAAGCATCCAAAACAAGACTTGGTCCAGACTTTGAACTTGGGCTGCAGTAGGTTCTTTTTGAAGACAGTTCTTTGTCTAAAATGGATTTTATATTTGAAATAAAACCCTAAATTTAATTATTTTTCCTTGCTTGGCCTAGTTGTAGGTCTTATTACAAAATTCTCATAAATTCCACCCAGAAAAGTCTCCCGAGAAAGGATTTTGAAAATGAAACACTGTGCAGCATTATAGCCTAAACTCAGCTCTGTGTCTATGCGCTTGGTTTGACTATTTCCCTGACCTCGCCAGCATGTTGTAAAAATAAATGCATTGAAGATTGTAAAATGCCTATATATTATGATAATGGGGGCCATGTAAATAGCTAAGATAGATGAGTAGACAGATAGCATTAGTGCATTAGAGGGTTTCTTGAGAACACTAACCAGATTAAGTGCCACTGTGCCACTATGCAGCAGTGTTAATTGCCAATTTTTGGCAGTTGCACAAGCGCTAATTACTTTTTAATAGAACCAATGGAAGAAAATTTTCCACTAAGCTTTTATGGATAATTATTGCAATCTTTTTTCCTCTCAAGAGCTTGAAAGTTTGCTCTTACAGCATCCATCGGCTCTGCCTTTCAAACGGTAACATTGCAACACGTGCATGCTAAGATTGTATTCTGTAACTTTACACCGTCCGTATCTGCTTTTAAATGACACCATTTAGAGTCTGCTCCCTCACGGAGCTGACAGGTCACACAAATAGTACATCAGCGCGTTGCTTCGTCTTGTTGAAATGCATCTTGCTTCTCCACAGCACGTTACATAACAGACACATCTATAGGGACTGTCCACTGTGCTGACAGCTTTTGAAGTGAAGCCTCATGACTGTGCTGAATAAATATGCAAGGCTGCTAGGATTTAATGTACTAAATTTGCCGGTGTTTATTTTCTGAGATTTCCGGGATTTACTCTTTCTGTGCATTTCACTCTCTCATTAAGCATTCATATTGTGCTCAACTGGAATGAAAGAATTGCCATAAGGATGGTATCAGAAAGACGAGATCCATGTAAGATGTCAAACTTTAAATCTTGTTAAAACATGGGTGTGCCACTGCAGTTGGAGTGAAACAGGATTGGCATCATCTTAAAATCACCCTTCTGTCGAGGGTTTGTTACAGTCCATTGAGATTTTAATGTAACACTTGTCTTTCATAATACTTCGTAAACGAATATGCTGTATCTTCTATGCGCTGAGTTAGGCCTAACGCTGCTGCGTTTGGCTGCGCACCCCACTGTGGCTTTGGGGTTCAGTATTCCCCGTAGGCTACAGGGTAAAATAACAGCTATCCACCATCTGGGGACTGTAGAGGTTCCCTTGAAGGACATGACCTGCAGATTATCAAGGGAATAAGGGTTTGTGTTGGTCTGATTCCAGTAGTGTATCGCGTGGTCCTTAAGGTGACAAATACTATGTAAAAACAAGGGCGTTGTGGTGGGCAATGGCCAGCCATGGGCAGCCTGTCCCGAACAGCTTGCTCTGTGGAGGTGGGTGCAGGGCCTACTCGGGTGTCTGAATCCCGCGTTCATTCGTGTTCCACATCTTGCTCTGAAATGTCCCTCTGAGAAGTCTGGTCCTGTTTGAAAGATTAGCAGAATTTGGTCAGAAACTTTTTGGTAGCTTCTTTCTTAACATGTTTACTGGATATGTGTCTAACCGTTGGCAAAAAAAGAAGGGGAGGGAGGGCAAGTGTTTGTATTTTAAGTATTATCCATAAGGCTTTAGTTCTTAATGTTGTGTTGTATATAATAATTGCACCTGTATACCTGAAGTTATAAATAACATTATATGAAATGATGATTACAGAGTAAGCAACCTATGTTTTAATTTAAAACACAATTCAAACATTAGCAATTGCTAAACCTAGTTCAAACAATGTTGATTTAGAGACCCAATTAAAAAAGATCTTTTTAGTCCTTTTGTGTGTATACAACTAATATATATATAAGGTAATGTGTGTTTATTCTCTTTTCTAGAGCCATTTGGTTTATTTACATTAGTTCTTCTCCACTGCTTCTCTTCTCCCTCTCTTCATGCTTGTTATTTAAAACAAAAAAAACAAAAAAGCTCTTTTCCACCCAAGCCAGGGAAATCATCTCTTTCTCACTATCCTTGAGACTTGGTGATAGAGTACTTGGTATCACAAAACAGGTTAACAACACTTCATATGGCTTTAATTCACACTTTTCAAGTGATTTAAAACCACAGCTCCTTAACAGTTTTAATCATGCTGAAAAAACTTGTTGTTTTACTGAATTCTTAAATAAATAAAACTGCAAGTTACAAGGTCTGTTATGCTTTCTTAACTCTCTTCCTGAATTTTAATCAGCTTGTATTCAAATATTTTAATTATTTTGTAAGTTAGTAGTTTGTATAGGCACAGAGAGATGAGCAGGTGAGAGCGGGCGGGAGCAGCCCTGGGAGAAGAGGCTTCCAAGGAAACGAGAACTCTCTTCTCCTGCTTGGAGTAGATGGAAGACGGCAGAAAAAACATCTATGAAGTTACCTTCAGTGCCGGGTATAACCGAGTCAACAGGTTCCTTCCTTTCTTCCTCTGGTAGAAACTACTAGAGATGGTTCAAACACATCAGGTGAATAACATATGCAAAACACAGTTAGGCCTAAAAAGTGCTGTTTTCTGAGATTTGGTAAACATGAAACATGGAGCAGAAAACAACCAACAGCTATCAAACCAGATAAATTCAAGCTGAGTAACACATGAAGAAGAACTTTCCAAGTCTCTGTACATCTTATACTTGCGATAAACTAATCCAGCACTCCCATTTAATTTTTGGCTATTGGGTTAAACATCTAGCATAAAGAGCGCTAATTGGATTGCCCACAGCAGCCCTCTTTTCTCGTAACTCTTAATTCATAAACAGAATATTGCAGACTTTTGAAACATGTAGAAGTTTATTCATCACAACAAAACCCTGAGTATGGGATGATTGTCCTTAGTTGATGTAGTCCAAGCAGTTTGTTAAATGTTCTGGCTGTTCCTATATGTTGTTGGATCTGCTCAGTCCTGCACCTCTCTTACAGTGCTGGACAACAGGAAATATGCTATTCATACTTTCTTATTTAATATTTCAGAGGTTGATTTACCGTTAGTAGATGTAGAATTTTGCTGCGGACCTCTGGAAAATAGGGTTCTCTTCTATGGTAAGAAATAGATGATGTGCAGCAGGATCTTAATGCTGTACCGTAGCACGCTCTGTATTAGAAATAAGTTTGTCAGTCTTTTAGAACTGGGTTCAAAGGCAGCTCATTCATAATTCAAAGGAAAATATCAAACAGCTTGTGGTTCTCAGCAGAAACAAATTCTTCCAGTGGTAAAATGCTGCAGTTTGTCACTCTGGGCATTTAAAGCTTACAGGCAAAATCAGAGATGAGTGTACAAATGGCAAATCTGTTTTCCCCCCCCCCTCTAATAGTGGGAATAGGGCTCTCTTGCCAATATGAACTGACATTAAAGACTAGAAGCTCTTCCTAGCTGCATCTTGAGATGAAGTCATCCTGCAGCTAGAGTGAGGACACCAAGTATGTTTCAGTAAGTGACATTGCTCCCTAAATTTAAGTCTGTAGAAGACAACTAGGTCCCCATCAGCACAGGAATGGCTAATTCTCACTTACAGGGAGTCTCATCATGATGCTAGATTTGATTGAGTTTCTGCCAATAGAGAGGCCACATTCACCTTTCTTTTTTTGTTAGTAATTTTGGGAGAAAATAATTAAAAATATAAAATTGCTTTACAGTGAAAAGTCATTTTTTGTAGTTAAAAATCTGTGTTTCTGTTTGGTCTTGAGAATAATCAGAAGTTTTGTTTAGAAGTGTTTACCTGTGCCCTATTCTTTGAAAGTCCCTTAATTAGATTTAATCTTGTTTATTTTATCTCATTAGGTACAGAATAGGTTCATCTCTAGTGACAGTTTGACTGACTGGATGATTTAGGGTGAATTTCGACTCTTTTTGGTTCTTGCTGAGATAAGAGAGCTGGAATGGCTTTAGATGTTTTTATTTTTTATGCTAGTTCACATTTTTAAAAGAATACATAAATCACTTGAGCCTATGTTTTATAAAATGTCTTCCCTTTGAAAACAGAATAATTTATTTTATAAACCTTAGAATGCTATTGAAATGTCTTTCTCTGGAGTTTCTTTCAGACACTGTCATTATGATGAGGGCAAACTGACTGGGCAGTACAAGTAAGCAAGTCTTGTTGCAAAAAGTATATGGACTGGCCAACAGAAATACAGCATGCCTTGCTTTGGTTAATAGATGAGTATTTTTTTATAGTATGCCCAGATGTTGCAGGCAAGATGTAGTGCAAAGTCTTTGTCTCAACTGGGAAGATATATAACCCTATTCTAGCCTTTAAGCGCAAGCAGTTCCACCGATACTTTTCAAATATGCAAACCTGTATTTCTTCTGTAAGGATTCACTATTTAAGTATGAGACTATGTCTTATGGAATGAATGAAATGCTTATTTGTAATGTTACTGGGAAATATTTTGGACCTAATCCAAAACAATATGGAAGTAGTGGGATATTTCCTTTGCTTTTGAGTTCTAATGAGGGGCCTGCTCGGCGAATGGAGGAACAGCACAGTTCAGTGATACCTAGCAGGTTGCTTTCTGTAAGATTCAAGGTTCTTTTCCCTGCCGCCATCCGTTATATTACACTGTCAGGGCAAGCATGATCATTTTTGTGTAAAGGATTTCTTTTTCTGAAATTTGTTCTGATGATCAAATAATTTGTTGATTTAAAATGTTAATAGCTCTATAGCTCTGTATTATTATTATTACTTCACAGCGACCTAGACATTTTAAATTTTATGCCAGTTTCAAGTCCAAGTGGACATTTGGTTTGAAGTTGCCACAGGTAGATTGAGGTGAACGCTTTCACGCAGCTTCACAAGGACATCTCGAGTTTCTTGCAGTAGAAACTTTGACATCCTTGTGCTCGGTAAGCACACTGAATTGTCAGTGTGCTGTGACGGCGTTTACCCTGGGAGCTAAGACACTTTGTTAGGGCATGAAGCTTATTGTGACTTTCCTGAGATGTGATCTCAGGATCCCAGAGATGGAGGCTAGTGGTAATTGGACAAAACTGCCATTTTAATGGGTTTGATGATAATAAGATGTTAATGTTACATCCCAAACGATATCATACTCAATGTCTTGATAAGAAAAGAGCTATCAGTTAAAAATAAAGGAAGGAGAAGCAATACAAAAATCAGTCGTGTCACATTTGTTTCCAGGAAGGTGATTTTTTTTTTCACCTTCATGACAAAGCATGAATTTGAATGATAATTGCCTGTTTTGTTTTGCTTTGTTTTTTTTAAGGCCTTTAACATCAGCATTGTTAGACACGCACGACTGGGGCAGTGAAGAGGGGAGAACGTACAGCTAATACAGAATCATCTAAAAGCACAATGCAGTAATTTCAGAACTAGGCAGAAAATTACAGTTACGAACCTTTACATGAGGCAGTCTTCACTTGAGAAATGTGCAGAAAGTATTTTATGTTGAGCAAATATGCTGTTCTTCTATTCATTAAACGTCTTTATCTTGCAAACAAGTGGATGCTGCAGCGTGTCCTTGCCGAAAGTGCAGCTCTGAATCATTGCAGGGACTGGATAAGAGGGATGAGGAGTTTGAACTGAAATGTACTGGGCCTTTTTTAAGTTCTGTGTGTGAAATATTTTAGTTGAAAAAAAACAAAACAAAAAACAACAGCTGACAGGAATCTGTACACAGCTGTCTAATTTTGCATCAGGGACAACCATAACCTGCCATCAGGCTTCATAGGTTTTTTGCAAGTATTTACATTGCTGCTTAAAACATAGCACCTCAGGTTGGAAAGTAGAATTGACTCAGTCAGTAATTAGGTGGAGAAAGGAAGGAAATGCACGGGCTGCTTCCACTAGCATTTTGTGACTCAACATTATTTATATTACTGTTGCATTCCGTGATGTATCAGGACCATATTATACCATATTCTGTACAAGAACATCTCCAAAGGCTTACAGTGTAAGGATAAGATAAAGATCGATGGTTGAATATTGATAGGAAGTACAAGAAAGCAGTATTAATCAATATGATTAGTTCATATATTTTCACGTATTTTGTATGAAGGACTAGAAAGAAGGTGTTGGTTTTCTGCAGGAGTCTCCTCCCCACATCTGTGGGATATCGTAGGAGAAAGCCCATGAGTTCTCACTTGAGAATTTAATGTTATGGGCTAATCATGGAACACTGCTTCCTGCTGCGAGGCAGAGTGAGGGTGTACAGTGAAAGACGGGAAAAGGAAAACGAACAGATAATGCTTGAAAAGGGGTTCCAGCAGAGTGATAGAGAGAAGAATCCTTTTTAAAAAGATATGCTAGGTGAGTCGTTTTTGCAACAGCATTTTGGATAGTTCTGGATGAGTCAAGGTTCTTTTTCTCAAGGTCTGGCAAAAGGATGTTGAAATAATCCATGAAGTTGGTGGTGACTGCCCACCGCCTCCCTAGCAACCGCAGATGTTTTTCATAAGCTTTTTACCTCTGGTGCAGAACAATATTTTTTGGCCTGTAATGAATATGAAGGCTATTCAGCACGGTGTGTGAGTTAAGAGCGCCCAGCAAAATCCATAGGTGTTATGTAGTAATGGAGTAACTACCTTTCTGCACAATTGTCCTTTCTCCATCAGTAATCAGTCTGTCCTGAAGAAAGTAAGCCAAGATTTGTCAATGGCAACAGAATGTGTCTTTGGGAGCAAGTGATTGCAGCCCAGCAAAAAACAAATGGTAGAAATGGTATTGATGGCTCACCTCCTCCCAGTTAACTACAGCCTTCTCTAGCAAAGCCAGAAATCCTAGCAGACAAATGACATTACTGTATCTTTCTGTCTTCCCATAATTTACCCACCGCAAGTCTGTAAATTACAGAAACCAATTAAAAGTACTTTCTCCATATGCTGTTTCTCCACTCTCTAAAAGCCCCGCTCTGCCCTGTGATATTTTGCAAGGTGACACTGTCATCCCCACAAAAACCAGTTTCTTTTCAGCATCACAGTGCTGTCAGATTGCCCCTCCGGGTTACTTGCTCCCACTGTGATACCTTGTTTTGTGATGCCTGTTTGTCTGTTTTTCTTAAAATCCAAAAGCCCAAAGGCAAGGATGGGTTAATGCCAAAGACTACAAGGTTTCTAGCCATCATCATTGCAGTGGATGCAATGCATTGCTGTGCATTAGCTGAGCAAGACCTGCAAGGGTGTAAAGAGCACATAGCAAAGGTATGGAAATACACCCTTGGAAAAAATCTAATATTTAAGCTAGTGTTGTGACTTTTAGGAGCCTGATTTCTTGCTTGGTTTGTTTTTTTGAGCTCCTTATTTGGAGGTAAAGGTTTCCCAAAACTCCCCTGTGATATCCCATATGTTAGGGCAATTAGCACATTTCTGCACTAATTTTGTCAGTTCCTGTTCACATGTAATACCACGCTCCCATTTTTATGACCACAGATTTCAGAAGCGCCCCTGCAGAGAGAGGAAGAAATCAGTTTCAACACTGATCCCCTATTTATATTTAAAAAAAAAAGGGGGGGGGGGAAGGCCTGTGACTGATGCCTCTAGGTGTTTGTCGTCTGCCTTGCACAATCCCAACTGCTTGTTAAGAATTTTCCTGGAGGAAGAAGCACTGAAGGGTAATTTTAAGAGTTTTAAAACAGTTTCATCTGAGGTTGTCAGAGGGGACCCAGTCAGATTGGGCAACAGTATGGAGGAGGAGAACATGCAGCTGTGTCATGCCGGGTGTCGTGGAAATGAACACTGCAGCAGTGACTGTTTCTGGAGGCTAAAGACTCCTTAATTCTCCTCCTTTCTCCCTCTCAGGGTGTATGTCTGGTTGTCTGCAGTATCTGTTTCAATGAGACTGTTTTACTGATATAACTTTATAAAACTCTTCTAACATACATTGTTATCCTTTTGACTATAGGAAGACTGTTGTTTTTTGATCTCCAAATTAGTTTTCCAAATTCACAAGTATCTTGTGTGTTAACTGCTCTCCTGATTTTTTTGAGCAGACTCTTTACTAGCTAAGTTCGGCTCCACTTTCAGTGTAGGCTGCAGTGTGGTATTATTTTCAGTCAGGTGGCAGGAGAGATGTTTTAAAATATGTAATATACAGAACTGTATGTCTTCTGGGTTGACTTCTGTATATGCACAGATCCTTTGCTCAAAACTACTCCTTTTGCAAATCAGTTTTGAGCCATCTCTTCTTTATCAGAAGACAAAAAAAAGAAAAGAAAAGAAAAGGAGTTTGTTTTTCCTCTTCTTGGACACACATCAGAAATGAATTATGCTCCTGCAAATAACCAGACTTAACCTAGGGATTAAATTGACCATTAGTGTTATCCTTATTCTTTTTCCAGACCATGCAGACATGATTTTTTTCCTATCAAACTCTTTTTAAATTCTTTACTGCTTTAAATGCTTTACTGCTTTGAGAGGAAAAATATTTTTTAGAGTTTCGGTATATTTGCTGCATGACTGATGCAGCCTGATGTGACTTATCACAACATGACTTGTCATCTGAAAAAAAGCTGAGAAAACAAAATCAAGCTCCTGGAAGCTAACGCTGAGAAAACCAGTGTTAAGAGCAGAGCAAGAAAAATGCGTGCTTTTAAGAATAGCTGCTCTTTTCTCCTCTTATTCCCTTTCCACTTAAAGAAAAGAAGCTGGCAGGTAATAAACTGTTATAATAGCATCCTGTATTTGGGGGTTGTTTTCTAGTGACCAGGCAAAATAAAAATAGAGAGTATGTTGCTCTGGCTCTTTTTTGGCATTAACCTCTTAATAGGGGAGGAAGACTAATAATTAGCAAAATAACTGAAAATTATAGTTTTCAAATGCAGCCGTAACTCTTAGTTTCAGTGTTCACTTGTGATAATTTGAAGGTTGGAAGCACTCATTTTCAGTACCCTTTCCTTTCAAGATGGTTTTGTCAGCATTCAGATTGATTTTTTTTTTTAAATTTCTGTTTTTAAGGCTTTTCTTCTCCAACTAATAAACATTTGTGAAAGTCAAAAAGAACACACAAATCAGAATATGTTCTCTGTAGTCATAGAAGTACTTGACAATTTTATATATATTTAAGTATGTAAATACATTGAAGAGCATAATTAATTTATGGAGGTTGTGCTGCTAAGCTTTTGTATGGCAAGATGAGAAGACAATGATAAAAGGATTTCTAACTGCTGTCTATAATGAGTTGAATTCCACATAAAACTTGCTAACAGTGAGTTTTTCTGAATGTTAATTACAGTGGAAACCAATCGGGAGCAACATTTTTGAAGTTTTTTCAAGGCCTTGTAACGTTTAGGGAGAGGAAATTATAACACAGTCACAACCTATAACATCTGTTTTCATGTTTCTAAGCATAGCCTGTGCCTTTGTCCTTAGTATTCAATATTGTTTTTGCTGGCTTTCTACTTTCAACTTCACAATCGGAAGAGGAACTAAGGTGGGATTCTTGTATAAGGGGCTATTAATGGTTTGGTGCGTTGATATGTAACAGAAAGCATGACTTCAAAGTGATTGCTGGTTTATGTTAGCAAGCCAGTTTCAGTTCAGGATGGAGAAGAGAGAATGAGGAGGGACACAGTGGGTCCCCCCGTCTACCGATGTGGAAAAAGGGAACTGTTGAAAAGGAAAAACTAAAGAGATGTAACTTGAATTCAGTAAACAACATTATATGTCTGGCATATGAGCTTATTTTATGGATTATACAGTCTGGATATATAGAATATGCTGTCATAGGATCTTGAGAGGAATGAATATTTGAATTGGAAATGAAATTTTGTTTCCATTGTATTGATTTGTGAAATTCATGTGCTTGAACTTCAGCATGGATTTAAAAAGGTAAAGTATGAATTTTATTACCTTTCACTCACCAACATATTCCAGTTATATATGTAACTGTAAAACTTATAATTCTTTCTATATTTATTCAGTCAGTTTATTCGATGTGTATTCAATAAATTTAGTCATCAATTAGAGAGGAAGAATAGCAGCAGGAAACTTATGCCATACCTTACCAAAAGAGGATATTTTATGAATATTTTTCTGTTCAGCTTCCTTTCTATGCTGTAATTTAAACATGTCACTTACTAGCCAGGGGAATTAAAACAAGTTGGAGAAATATGTATATTATAATCCTTTCTCAGTTAATTTAAAATGAATGAATCAATATGCTAAAAGGCGTGTGACTACAGGAAAAATTAAGTCACCTGAAAATTAAGCTACCTACCATCCTTTAAGGAGTTCTAGTGTATTGTTGGCTAAGAGTTGCCTTTAAGCTTTGAATAGATTTAGAGCTATTAAAGCAAAATCTCCAAGCCTAGCCTATTAAAAACCAGTCCTTTGATTTTTCCATAATGCAAGTGCTGAATGTCAGCTATAGAGATCTTCTTGAAACTTGTAAATAAAACAGGATGCATCCGGGCTAATGTTCAGCCAATTTTATGTAAATGACATGTAAAGTCTTGCTAACTCAGATTTAGGTATGAAAGTATTACTGTCATTAATTTTTGAATTGGGAAACTGAAGAAAGTGGCATACGCATGTCACATGGGTGGATTTTCTTCTGGCTCATTAGAAGCCTGGAGAGGAGTCTCCCAGTGTGGTTGTATCAGAGCATGCTAAAAACCAAAAAAAAAAAACCGCTCCCCCCCCCCCCTTTTGGTTGGTTTCCAGTATTATAGCAGAGTTTTGTCATTTTGCAGCTGGAAAATATGTTTTATTTTGGCTGTATTGCTGCCTGTCTGGCAGTTGGTAGTTCAGAAAGTTCAGGCAGTTCCTCTTCATCCTTACAAACATGCTCCTTTCTGAGTTTTCTATGACTTCTCTGTGTGGTTGGAGCCAGCTTAATTTGTTTTTGTGAAATAAGCATCAGAAGCATGTCAAACTAGTGACTTCTGAAGAAAAATACCTTAAAAAACCCTATTAAAAAACTTAAACCTATAAAAATGTATCATCTAGCAATATTTATTTTTCAAGTATTCTGAAGGGCAATTGTTCTTCTTCAGGTTGTATTTTGGCTCTGTGCAGAATATATGTGCAGAAAGCAGCTTCCACCCTCCCCTCTCCCCAAAATTTCCCGTAGCTTGAGGTGGGGATAGAAAAAGAAAGGGGAGGTGGAAGAACGTGACTAAAATGCAAACACAGCTTTGAAATCAACTTCAGCGGGTTTTACTGGTGCAAGTGCTTTTGGAGAGGTGAGCCTCCCTTTCTTTGTCTAAACTTAATGTACGTTAGCATATGGCTGGCATCTCTTGTTCCCTCAATTACCCTTCTTACCCCTCTTTCTGCCTTCCTCACTATTGGAGAAGAAATATTTGTTCAGGAAATAATTTTCAGCTTTCTGGAGTGGTTTGACAATTTTCATATCGTAATAAGTATTGTTTGGAATGCTCAGTTTAGGCATGTTCTAAAAGTATATCATTTATTTTCAGACAATGTGGCTACCTACCTTATTCCTTTAAACTGCTGTCTTAAGCTTGTCCGTCCCTTGTTTCCATCCTTGTTTTCTTTCACACCTGCATATCAATTTGGGGCAATTTAGGAAATACAAGATCTCCTGGGAGCACTTACTTTTTTTTTTTTTTTTTTTTTAAACATGGCTAAGAATGCTAAGCAACATTTAACTGTTCTTTATGGGATTGGTGAATCCACCTCTGGTGCTCTGAGATGGTTCCATGCTGTCAGTTGGAAGTTTGTTTAACAAGATTATGGGGACCCATAGGTGATACAGAGGTCCTTTTTTCTGTTGAAATGTCAACTTTTTTCTGTACTAAACTTGATTTAAATATATTCAGACTTAGAATGCTGGAAAAGACTCCGCTTTCCATTACTCAAAAAAGCTGAATTACTGCTGCAGTTAAAAGCATTTATCTTGAGGCAGGGATTCTTATGCAGATGTCCTTATAAAGCATACCTGCTCCAGCTTCTGACCCTCTCCACTAGCAACTTGGGAAACCAAATTATACTTAAGCACTCCAGGGACAATATTTCCACACTGGCAATATTCAAGGTAAATAAATTGGCCTAAACAAGCAGAACTTTAATGGATGGGAGGAGAAAAAGGAATAGATTTGGAATACTTTGTGTAAAGCCCATAAACAAAGCTAAAAGAGCATTGGAAATGAGTCCTGGCAAAACTTCCCCATTGTCCATGTGGCACTGGCTGAGGTGCCAGCAGTACGAGGCATTTCTTCCACTGTGTCCCATGTGTGTTGTCTAGGCTTGGATGAGTTACTGATGGACATCGTTGATCTGTTGCTCATCAAGATGGCTGGTTTTTCTGGGAATGAAGTTGTCCCATCCATGGGGAACTGCCGGTGCACTCTGGAGAGGAAAGCGTCAGGTCAGGCTGGCATCCCCAAGGCTTGCCTCTGCCCTGCCTGGTTCAGCAGCATCCTTCATCAGCCCTGGTGGGAAAGGGTGCGATGACACACCAAATCCTTAAGAAGTCACATAGGAGGCTTCCTGTGGGGAGATTTTGGCTTGCAAATCCAAGAAATGAGTGGACAGACCTTTCAGAACATATATCCATGTTTCCAGTAAACATTGTAGCTTTGGATCTTTGCAGTTCAAGTGCTTTTGGCAGAAAGACACCTATTTACATGCATGTTTTGTACCTTTGGTTCTGCTTAGCCTTTGCTTTGTTCCCTGTGCAGGCAGAACTCTTTGAGAGAGTTGCCCCAAAACTGCTGCTGTCTGAACAGCTCTTGGCTTGTCTCACATTCCCAGCAACAGCCTGCATTGCTCTTTGCGCTTCCTGTCATGATGTCTGGGTGTGCATTTTAAAATTAACTTGTCTTTGTTTTTAATAGTCTGTTCTTTTCCCGGTTTTCTTGTCCATCACATATCTTACTCTTCATTTTATACTAGCATAGCTTTTATTTCCGTATTTTCTCCACCTCCTTTCTTCTGCTCCTCCACCTATTGTTCTCTGTATGTATTTCTCCTTCTTCTTTACTATTTTTTATTAGCTAATGTTAATCCTGCTTCCTCTTTCCTAATTTGTCTTTTTGTTGGTTCCTTTTTCCCCCTCCCCTCTTCATGCTCTTTTCTTGCAACTTTCCCACCAAAGTAATTGATTTTCCTTTTCCATTGTCACCGCAGGCTGGTTTTCCTCTTCTGTCATGATCCAGTCCTGGCGCTGGATTTTTTCATGAGGCAGGAGAACCTATTACCAGTGTATTAGGGTGCTGAAGAAATCTTCTTTTGCTAGAGAGAAAAAGGATTACAAAGAGAAATATTGCAGTGTTTACACTGCTGGCCAACAGCTTAGCAGGGATATTTTCTGGCAATTTTGGGGTGGTCTTTAAATGTGCCCTACTTTGTAGGTAAAAGAGCCAGCTCTTTGGATCAGACTGTTTGCCTTCTGATACTACCTGGAAGGAAGGATCAGAATTTTAGAAGATGTAGCAATCAGCCATTCTAAAATCAGGAAAATACCGCTTACTGTTTCAGGGAGGCACAGTGGCCCCATTTGTGGCTCAGCAGTTGTCTGAGTAGCAGGGATTTTAGGCCACTGTCTAAGGAAGAGGAAGTATTGGCAAAACTGTTTTTTACCTCATTTGACTATTTTCTCGTACATATTAGAAATAGATACCATCTCAGCCAAGTGAGATGTTACTGCAACTTCTATGGTGGTCAAATAGTTTTAGTGGGAAAAAAAAAAAAAAAAAGCACCTTTGAGCTGTAGGAGTTGAAAACTTTTTGGTTTTCATTATCCAGTTTGTTTTCACAAAAATACTGGCTTGTTAAAAGCCATTTGAGAGTAAAATACCAATTTCAACACTCCTTCAAATTTTTTTTGCTGGGTCCAGGTGCAATACCTTGCAGTTCTGTAAAATGCATGCTGCTTTAATGGCTACGGTCCACCCAGGGCTTGAATCACTTGTCTGAGTCAGTCGGCGGATGGACGTGAGCCTTGAAGTGGCTGTGACTGGAGGGACTTGGAGGAAACGTGTTTGCCCCTGCTGTTATCCAGCTGAGTGCTCTGCACTCTTGACTACTTTGATCTTATTTTCATGAAAAATTTCAAAAGGTTATAGTTTACTCCAGTGCAGAAGGGATTTGTGGGGGCACTTTGTTTTAAATGGCTGAAAACCACTCCTGCTCAGCTGTAATGAAGTGTTAGAAACCAAGCAGTGAGTGGGGGTTTTTTTTGGTAGCAAATGAAGTAGAGTGGAAATGACAAAGATCCCAGATGATACCCCTAATTCTTTAACTGACATGTTACAGAGTATGTGTAACCAGGATGGTGGTGAAGGAAAATGTGCTCACATATGTATTTCTCTTTAAGAAATGTGACTACCAGCTGGTTAGCAGATAGAGACTGAAGGACATCTGTCTGCATTAGCCATGTGTTCCTGAATGTGTGTCACTATTTAATCTCTTTGCAGAGTTTTGAAGATGTCCAATGCTTGATTTAGAAGACTAGAGAGGAAAAGGAGGAAAGCAGGAATAATTAAAAAGGATTTATTTTCTGAACATTGTTTGTATTTTCTCATTTCCTTCTCATGTTTTTATGTCAAGGATGCTGAGTACCTTCAGCTTCCTGGTTAGTAAAAGGGAGGCATCTTACAGATGCTCAGTACTTCTCAAAGCTGGCTATGTGTAATTTCCATTCCTTTTTTATTGTATATATGGTGATGGAAGTTTCTGAGGTAGAAACCTTAATAGTCATTTTGGAGAAAAAATTATTCCTCCTTACTGAGGCTCAGTAAGCACTTTGCGACTAGTATCATGGCCTATTTGACCAAAGGTGTTGAGAGGAAGAGGTATTTTAGTATCCTGGGAGTTGTGTTGTTTTTTTCTGGTTTGGGAAATTTGAAATATCTTTCTGTAAGTTGCCTTTACACCATCTTTGTTCCTATCTTTTCCTAGAAAAAAAAGATTATTTGAAAAAAATTCAATTTTTTTGTTTTTGAAAAAAACAAGCTTGTTCATGCAACTCCAGAGAAAGAGCTTAGTTAGCCTTCTAAAGGTATAAAACCAGGGAAGCTGACAAAAGCAGCCTTTCCTCCCCTCCTCTCCACCTTCCTCTCTTTGCCTGGGAAAAATAAACAGACTCATTTAAACAAAACTTTTAATTTATGGGGCTTGACCTGTGAACTGAATACATGTATCAGGACAATTTTGAATTGGCAGAAATTCAGAATTTGGAAGTATTCTGGAGTCTTTATAGTCTGTAGGCAAAATCCTTCCTCTCCTCACAGAATGTGGGCGGAAGGGATGAAGGAGGTGAGCGCCGGTCCTGGGCTATCTCGGCAGCCCTGCGTGGTGGGCATCCCTCAGCATAGGGACTCCAGGCCCTTTTCCCTACTGGTTGCATATTGAAGGTGAAAGAAGAATGATCCCAGCAAAGGGGCTTACTGAAGGGAGAGGCATTTTTAATCCCTGACAAGCTGCATCATCAAAGTAGTGAAGCTGCCTTTTGGGAGCAAGGCAGTTGTGTAGAGCATTCTTTACACTATGCATTAATAATGCAAGAGAAAGCTTGGCTCATGACATGAGAGCAAAAGCCTACTTTGGAAAACACTGTTTTATACATACCAGTTAGATACTCCATTTTTCCCATGTCACTCTTTGTGTCTTATTTTTAAAGTTTCTTCTAAAAGACGGTTGCGCAAAAAGTGATAAAGAAGGATGTCAATTTTCTGTCTTGCAAATAAAAGAAATGAAGTGAAATTTGGTATGATTTAATCATTTGGCATGGAGGGCACTAGGGCTTTCAAACCTGGGAGCTTATTAAATCGTTCTTTCTAACATGATTCAACATTGGATAATTAACATTTTGGCAGTGAAAATCTTTTCTACAGACTAATTTTAATAAACTATCAGCATAGATGTAATGCAAGCTTAAAATCATGAAAATCCATGTGAATTCTAATACACTTGTGTAAGAGGTTGATGATGTATCTTCCTTCCTTGACTCTCTCTTTTTTTTTTTTTTAATGTATCTGCTGCACACTAGTACATCTCTGCCTTGGTATGTGCAAGAATGATCTGTGCATTCTCTTAAGTAAAACAGTCCTCTTGTAGTTTAGCAGGACTAATGAGATTTTTGGTGATCAACCCCTTTTTCTCTTGTCTGTACAAAAATGCTAATAGTTTGCAGCCATTCTGAGTTCAGTTGGATCTTACAACAAACCATCTTCAGATAAAGCAAACCTGCACCTGTGCTACACAACGAAAAGCTAATGTGAGGATGGTGCTAGTCACAACGTGGGTGGGGAAGGTCATAGTAAATTTTTAGGGTGTGGGAGCAGGGAGAATAAAAAAAGGAGGAACCTATTTGCCATTTTTATAGCATTGTTCATTCCAGGGGATCCCACAGAGCCTTTCGTCGTGTTTGGTGTAGGAATCCCTGGGACATATCTGTGGTTGATGGGTGTCATTCATTCTGCACCACCCATTGAAAGCAATGCAGTATTGCCTCTTCAATTTTTATCCCTTTTAAGAAGTCAGGAGATACAAGGTTAATATTCAGACTGCAGGTTATTGAAAGATATTTTTGTTAAGTGACAGGACCTTGGGACTCGGTGGGTTTTTTTGTTTGTTTGTTTGTTTGTTTGTTTGTTTTTTGCCACCTGCATATCCTCCTTAGGAGGTAACCCTAAGTAGCATTCAATATTGAAGCTTGCTTACCTCATGTTCTCCTTTGCTTCTTCAGCCATCATTTCTCTCACCAAGCTCTAAAAGGAATATGGACTTCTCTAATTGTTTATTTTTTAGAGCTGGGATCTGTGCATAAGTAAAGAACTATTTTTTTCTTCGGGGAAGATAGTGTGGTTTCAGTTTAGTGATTCGATAATGTAAGTGGGCAAATGGAAATTCTGTTTTCAAAATATTTTAAGTTCTTTTGGTTTAGGGTTTTTGTTTGATACCCAAAATTCAGATCCGGGTTGGAAATAGATTCCAATACTTACTTACTCCCTCCTACTGAGCAGATATTTTTGTGGATTAATTTTGTCACTATTTGTTACTACTTATGTTTTGCTTGGCAGGTTGTGTTCTGTAGAAAAATCTTGCAAAGATAAGCTCTTTTTGTGGTATTTGTGTGAAAGGATGAAGTATCAAACCTGTTTAGTTCAATATTCAGTCTCATTTGTTTTTTTTATAAGGCAAGACAGTGGGAATCTTGGCAAACAAGCATAACTTAATTTGCTTTCCAAGATGCGAATGCCTCTTGAAGTGAAAAGACTCACTCTGTTGCAAATCTAAAATTAGATTACATATAATACATTCAAAGCTGACAAAATAAAATTGCTCCATGGTGACTATCATTTTGTTGATACAAAACTTATTTTTAAATCCTCTTAAAGGCTCTGGGCTTTCTTTTTTGTTTAATTTCAAGCTTGGAGTGAATACCTTCAGAGTTTGGAGTCCTGTTCACTGATGGATTTATGTATCTTTTTCTCTAAAATAAAATAAAATGGGAGAGAGTGAGAAATCAACTGGAAAACTCAATGCACATTCCACTATGTGCAAATTTCTGGATTCTTAACACAGCTTCCACAGCTTTAACTCACAAGGAGATTCAGACCTGCTAAATGAAGAGAGAAATTGCGGAGAGACAGTAGAGCTTCCTGCCTAAACCAGGCATGTCAAAGTCATTCTGCAATGAATCTGAGTGCCAAACCATGTAGGAAAATAAAATTGATACTTGCATTTTATTTTTTACCTCTCCTCTTGCTTCAGGTTGCTCATGTGGCACTAGAGACCTGGAAGAGTTTGTTCCCTTAGGAAATGGTAATTGTGGTGTAGGTGTCACAGGAACATGGTCAGCCAAGCAGGTATAGCCACATGATGCTGTACTGCCTTGCGTGGGCTTTGCTGGCTTCGCTTTGAGACGTCTGGGAATTTTGCAGGTGAGACCGAGCAGTTCTGTGGGATGAGCCACTTTACACCGCTGATTTAAGCTTAATGTTGGAGTCTTTAATACAAGAGAACCATGTCTGATACTCTTTGTACTGCACTAAAGCTTAGTTTATTCAGACTGAGAGCACTCAAAAAAGCCATTGAATTTGGTGGGAGTTGAAAAAACGTTGTGTCCAGTGGGAGTGTGCCCTGACTCAGGCATGACAGTATGATGTGTGCTCCAGGCCCACCCTGTGGTGAAAGAAAATGAGATACAGGCTTGCTTGTGGAGAGGATTTGACAACTATCTGTGCCATCTTTCTAAACATCTCCTTCACAATGCAGTTCCTTCCTGTGGGTTCATCTTCCTGAGGGTTCGTTTGCTGTTCCAGCCAGTTCCACCTTGTGGGTATTATTCCACCTAGCAACAGCAGAAGACAAATTACAAATGAACGAGCATAATATTTTGCAGTTTCCTCACTTTTATTTGTCTTCAGCAGATATGATCTTTGCTAATGACCTTTTTGTTTATAATCTGATTTCCTTTAACCCTTACATAACTTATCTTAGTTTAAATGTGCATTTGACAATTTTTCTCTTCCACCAAATGGTTCCCTTTAATACCTTGTTGGTATGCGAAGACAGATATCTGAATGGATTACCCATGTCACAGCTTGAGTATGAGATTGATCTAGGGACAGAAAGTGGGTCATGTCAGGCTAGCCTGAAAAATAAAGTAAGGCTTTAGATAACCTGCTTTAGTCAATATTTTGTTTCGATTGTGATTTACTAAAGTATTTCTTAAAGTAGATACTGCTCATTTTTTTTCTTCTCTCTGAATGATGCCTTTGTCAAGACAAGTGTCCACTTACATGAATAGTAGATTCCTGCCCCCCCTGCCAAATTTAGTAAGGAAGTGGAACAGAATATCTTTTCACATTTTAGAGTGCTTCTTCTACTTTTTCTTTGGTGGCTTGTGTTTGTTTTAAAAGGTGGATTTTCAGCGGAGAAAGATCTGGTCCACTTGCAAATGTATGTTTGTATGTAGGATAGCAATGGTGACACACATTGTAGCACAGCTGCAACATTACACAGCTAAATACCACAAACAGACTTGCAGCTATAGAGCAGACATTCCTCACTTATCAGTAGTAGGTTTCCTAAATTATATCATTAATTATTTTTCCATATTTATTCTAAATACAGCAAAGTATAGATTGCATTTGTTGTTCAAAAATAATCATAAACGAAGCCTTAGTGAACAAAATATGTACGGAATACATAGTTAATATAATTATTGTGCATATGTAGAGCTGGTATGGACTTAAGAATAGATTACTTGATAAGACTTTGTCTCAGAGATGTTATACAAACAAGACCATTCGATAAATGCTTGACCTGCATAACTCACTGATGACTTTTCTGTTTGTATGAAATCAGCCATATTAAATTCATTCAGGTAAAATCTTTATATCAGGTCACGCAATTATATGTATATATATGTGCTTAAGGCACTAAATTCTGCCTCAAGTCATTTTATTTCCACAGCTTCTTATTTTTCTGGGTTTTGCCAGAACAAAACTGGGGCAAATAATTTTGTTATATTGAGGCATAAAACTGAGTTGACTTTGCACTACTTAAACTTCTAAAACCCACCAGAAAAAGGAACATAAACTATATATATTGCCATGTTATGTGCACAATTACACAGGAGAGGAAGTTGAAAATACTGATACCGAATAATTAATTATGGTAGAAAAAAAGATGTGTAGTGGTATTAGAACACATTACACAACTGCCAAAACCTTTGGTTTCTCAAAATTGGATCAGTCAGGGAATTTCTGTCTTGCAGGTTCATAGGAGTATCTCAGTGAACAGCAAATAAACTGCTTTCTCTGTGACTTGGTTTGCACTTCTTAAAAATGCAGTTAGCAAGAATGACAGAATTTTTAAAATACTGATTTCAGTTTAGGTGAAAGGCAGGAGGTTGCTGTCAATCTGCCTGCACTTCAACTGGATGTTAAAGAAGGTATTTGAAACACAAGTGTTTTGAGAGTTAACAGCACACCAGTGCTCAGTTCCTTGCTTTTCTGCTCTACGAAGTTTCATGTAGTTCTATTTATATTTGGTAATGGGGAGTTGTGACCTTCAGAAAACCTGATTGCCAGAAGGAAGAAAGCTGGTATTAAAAGTGGAAATCAGAAGAATTGTTGCAAGTACAAGGAAGAAAGACAAACTTTGAAAGCCAATTTTAACATTTAAAAAAAAAAAAGGCAAAGTACTATGCTGATGTTTATATAATGATTAATTAAAACCACGCCAGCGGTAATTATTATTCAAATGACTTGTATGTTTCCTTTCTAATTGCTGTATTCTGTTCTTTTAAATACTTGATGATTTTCATCCAGCCAACCGCCTTTCTGAAGATATTTTTGGTGGAATACTTTACCAAAATTGATCAGTCGTTTTTGCAGAATCCCCTTTAAATTTATACATCTTTTTCTTTTCCACTCCTCTACAAAGCTTTCCTAAAAATAATCACAAGAACAAGTCAATGTGATTTAAGACCTTCAGTTAATACCATTGTAAGAACGCTTGTTTAAGTTGCGGAGCATGTTGTGACATGCTGGACTTTGCCTGGAGTGTATGTAAGCAAAGTTGATTTGGGGAGAGAAATGAGATACAGCCAGGCCTTTGTGGATGTTTGCACACTGCTGTATGGCAAAACAGAGCGCAGTGCAGACATTTCTGGGGCAGCGGAGACTCCAGTAAGTTTTAAAGCCTCAGCACAGAACCACAGGAGAAGTCTTCAGCCTAGGCAAATCTCCGTGTAATCAGAGGCATAAACTGCATCTGAAAGTGTTTTGTGCTTTCCTATATCTGTCTGTGTGGGGTTTTTTTGTTTTGTTTAATTCTGAGATCATGCTTTCAGAGGTAATGTGAATTTTGAAATTTGTAATTTGAAAACTGGACTGGTGCTTCAGTGCCACACTGATAAGTATTTAAGAAATGAGTAAAATAATGATCACCACCAGGTCAGCCCAGAGGTCTGACCAGGTTGCTCAGGGCTTCATTCCCTCAGGGCTGGAAGCCACCTGAGGAGTCAGGGAGCTGCCCAACCTCCCTGGGCCACCTGCACCCCTGCCCGGCTTCCCCAGCAGGGAAAAGGGCTCCTTACGGCCGGCCCGACCCTCTCTTGTTTCTGTTGATGTCTGTTGTCTGTGTGGCCTATATTGTAACTGAAAAACGTAATCTGGCAACAATAATGAAAGACTTGTATTTATGTTAGTAAAAATGGGCTATTATTAACTGGACCTAATTCATTAATGGTATTCAAACAGGCATTTCTTATTGAATTGACATCCACTTGTATACATGCATCATTTTGTGTGATGATATACCAATGATATAATTGCAATACTCACAGGGTCACTGTTTCCTGCAGTGAAAACATCACAGCTTGATCTGATCATTAACTACATCTAGCAACAGGAGCTGACAATGTGAGTGAGATGCTTGAATGTATTAAGAGGAGGTTTGAAACTGAAAATGCAAAAGCGATGTGTTAGAAATGATTGATTTGGAACAGTGTCCAATTTTAGCGTGCTTTTCAAAGGGAAAAAATAACAGGCTTGATAGGATCAGGTAAAATAGATCAGAATTGTTAATGCATGGTGAGTTTTACTGGATATAAAAGCGAAGATTACAAGTAAATGAAAAAAAGTAAATCAGGATTTGGGCAAAGCATTCAAATTATAAATGCTTTTGAAAAATTTATGTCTCCTTTTTCTTCTGTTGTATAAAGAACTGTACATTATTACCGAATTATTACCAAATAGAATTATTTATCTGCACTCTTACTCTACAACAGCCTCTGCGACAACCAGTCACTGAGAGGCAACTTACAGATGGCAATTTTATTATTTTTGTTGACCTATGTGATTAGCTGCTGAAGTTTAAAACAACTACGTTTTATCAACTTTTATGATTCATGTCATAAGCTGAAGGCTTGGGGGGGGTCTGCAAAGCCTAGAGGCTCAAAGGATGAGATTCCCCTGGTTTGTTTGTCTCAAGTTTTTCAAAGCCACTGTCTGAGAGTGGAATATCAGATGAAAGAAAATAAGTGTGATCGAGTGTGGCAAAGCTATGCACCAGAGAAGGGTGATGTTATTAGCATTAAATCTTTTTGTAGTTTTTAATAACAGTAAAAGCTCAAACGTGGTTTGCGACTGTTGTGCCAACCTTGAGCTAAGCATCTCCTGTTGGCTGCTTGCCAGGCTGTTGTCAGGAAACTTGTTGCCTTGGTCCTTGTATGCCTGTAAAGCCTGTGAAGGCTGAAGTGAGGGAGGGAGCTGCCCGGCCTCCCTGGGCCGCCTGCACCCCTGCCCGGCCTCCTCAGGGGGAAAAGGGCTCCTTACAGCCAGCCCGACCTTCTCTCGTCCCAGCTTCCACCCGTTGTCCCTCACCCTCCCGCCACGTGCCACGGAGAAGAGCCTGTCTCCATCTCCCCCATAACCCTGGTAGGCGCCGGGGGCTGCTGTTAGGTGCCCCCGGAGCCATCCTTGCTCCAGGCTGGACCAGGCATGGTCATAAGCCTCTCCGCACAGGGTGAGTGCTCCAGTTCCCCATCTCGGTGGCCTTCAACTGAACTTGCTCCAGGTTATGGATGTCTGCTCTGTACTCAGGGGCCCAGAACTGAATGCACTATCTAGACGTGGTCTAACAAGTGCTGCAGAGAGGGGGATAATCCCATCCCTCGACTGACTAGCTGTGCTGCTGCTTGTACTGCCCAGGATGCTGTTGGCCTTTGCTGTGTCATATGCAAGCCATAGCAGAAGTCTAGCCTTTCCTGGAGGTGTACTGAAGATGTGCATCTCTGCTGCTCAAGGCACTGGATGCAAGCAATAGATGTCATACGTTGTTTACCAGCACAACATTGCCTTTAGTTGAAAATAAAAATTAGGTAAGCAAAAATCAAGTATCCTAAATACAGACCCCTGTTAAAAGTCACCAATTCCACAGGAGTTTCTGGAGTCTGCTGGTGTTTGGGAAGGTGTCCCCAGGGAGCTGCTCCACACCTTGAGTTACTGAAAAGATGAACAGGAAATAAAAGGACTCAATTTTGGCAGCCTCGCAGCTTCCCAGCCCATTACCTGAGCAGCGTCCAGAGCACCCAGGGTAATTTTCTTGGGTACTGATTCTGACTCCTGACAAACCAGTGTTTCTCTGTAGGGCCTAACCTCGTGTTTAGAGTGAACTACATTTTAGAGACACCATGCTTAAGGGAATGATACATGCCTTTTGTTGAGAACATAGATGCTGAGAACTGCACATCACCTTTTTTTATCGGAAGAGTGTTTATAGCTCATGGTCTTTGTATAAAGAAGTCTGCTTTCTCACTGACACTGTGGAAGTGTGAATGACTTGGAGTAGCTACTGAATTTGGCTGTTATTAAATATGACTGTTATCAGGTTAAACAGAATTAAAAAAAAAAGTTGACTGATAAATCTATGGCTGTTATGGATTGGGGGCATTTTTTGGCTGTCGTCAAAAATTTCAGCTTTCCCTTCTGGAAAATGTAAGATCAGTAGTGTGGAAATCAGTCATTTGTACAAATTTTTCTGCTTTTTCCTCTTTCATGATTAGTCAGCCTCCTCTGCTTTCTGTAGTGTTTTGTTTGTTTGTTTGGGGTTTTTTTTTGTTTTTAGCAGAAAACCTTGCAAATGCTGTTTTGGGATACTGGTTACAGCTGGTTAATCAGAAGGGCGCAGTACCAGCTTCAGGGAGCTTAGTGACAAAAAAAGAGAAGAACATATGTAGTTGCTCTAGTGGAGATCTGATAGGGAGCCAGACATGCTGAAGGGGGCCAAAATCACTTTTTAAAATTCTGTATCTAGGTCCAAGAGTGGCTGAATAAAATATCTCAGTAAATTATGAAACCAGATTGCTGTAAGAACCAATTAAGAAGTTACTATTTCTGGGCTTAGCAACAAAAGTGCTAAGATAGTCTTTGCTGTCTTGATTGGTAATTTGAATCTTTAAGAAATTCTGCTTGTTGGGGTATTTTCTCTGAATATTAAATACTAATATATTTAAACTGTTTGGGTGATTATTCTAATGGAAGCTGACCATCTTTTCCCTGGTTCTAGGAGAATAATAACACCTATTGCTTAAGCAGATTTTTGTATATTCCGAGTTTTGTAGAGTCGTTAGTTAAGCAGGTAGCAGAGCACGTGGTGAAGAAGCTCCCAGAAGTTGTAGGAAATGCAGATTGCTTTGTCTGGTCTGCTAGTCGCTTTTTCTAAGGCAATGCACAACTGAGTTATGTGTTTGTAAACTACTTTCACTATTAGTCTACTTTTTCCATATTTTTAAACTTAATTCTAAAGAATTTGAACCAGGAAGCAAAGTGGTTTCTTTTTAATATAAGACCAGAGATTTAATTTCTTTTCTTTACACTGGAGAAGGCTGAAATTGAGTTGTTTTCAGATATATATTCATGTTTGTAACTTCTTTTAATTAAAACAAACAAGCTTATTGTATTTCAAAATTATTTAGTTTACCTTTCTATAGCAATAATTTTTCATATGGACCATTTATACTCAGTTTGGGGGGACAGTGATATATAAAACATGATGTGTATTCATATCACACCACAGTATTATTTTTAATGAAAATGTTTCATTTACAAAATAGACCATAAAGTTTGTTTTGAAGCTCTGATGCTTCTCCTGTGTTGGTAATCCTCAGATTAAAGTGATCTAAGTAGGAGTTGACACAAGCTGTTATAGTCCATTATGTCAGTAATCCATGATTTAAAGGTCCCTAAGAGTGCAGGCTGGCATGAAGGAATTTAACAGCTGAACCATCATGTTAGTGGTCTAGAGCTAAATTTTATTTTGTGAATTTCTGCTAAGCTTATGTCTTGTGCTCACGGGGAGAAAAGCCTTACACGATGAATTAAAAAAAAAGTCTTTTCAGTAAGCAAAGTCTTTTCCCTCTGGGGGGAGAAAAAAAAGATGAATAATCTCCTTGGTATTTTTAACCATTAAATATTTTTATATGATCTGTTATTGTCTTAAGAAATGTAATTATAATATTTTGGAATGCATAAAGCTTTTACATATATTAATAAACTAACAAAAATAATTAGCCAAGCACCATTGAGACTATCTCAAACTGTTGTAGTAGCTAGACACAACAAAATGAAGGAAGGGCTATGTGGAAGTTTTACTTAAAATTTCTGTCTGTGTTTGTAATCCCTATAACTTTACAGAAGCAAGGTAGTGAAGTCATGTGGCTTAAATGTCAATTGTAGCATTTACTCCCATGATTAGAAGATTGCACTTTTAAGTCAGTATACAGACATCTATGTATCTGATTGTAGGCTGTTTGGTAAAAATTTGAATGCTGCCATTTGTGCACTTGCAGATTCAAAATTTGAAAGATATTTAAAATATTGGTGGCACAAAGTGGTACAGTAAAAGATAGTTGCCTACAGTTACTTGAAAATGTCAGGCTTGCATTAGCATGAATGGAGGTTTTTCATGGCAATTTTGTGACAAATTCAATCCTTAGAGTTGAGTTGCTTGGACGGTTTAAAAAAAAAATTCTTAAAGAAAATCAGTTGGATTGGTTAACACTGTTTATAGACTTATCCTCATATTGTACTTTGAACAAAGTTTCATGCTCCTCATAAAACTGAAAAACTTCATGACTGAAATCTGGACAGTGTTTAGCCCGGACAGCTGAACCCCCAAAATGTGTTAGTATAGTAGATGCAGATTTAGAGAGGTGTAGTGGGAGGTTTTGACTAAACCTCTAATATATCCTTTAGTTATGGGAAAGTAGGAAGCTGTTTCATATAAATGATGAGTTGGAGGTAGGCATTTCAATATGTGACTTCATAGTACCTGGGCATCTCAATAGCTTCAGTGTCTGAAAAACCACCTGTGGCGCAGAGTTGTTATTTTATCTGTATTGTGAAACTGTTATCTGTAGCTGAAGAGGGACTTTGTGACTAGCTCCTCATAAAGACGTAGGCTTGTCTAAGGCTGAAACCCTCTCTCTACCCTGCTGCAGAGGTGTCTGAATGCAGTAGTTTTTTTAAGTTTTCCATGTTAATGTTCACCAGGTATGTAAAGGTAGGTGCCCAGCTGTTCAGTGCTTCTGAGTAATTTCAAAACTAGGGCTGACCAGGCTATGATAGTGGGTACCTCCAGACTTGCCTGAGGGACTCATCTGGTAGATGTTTTCAAAACCTTCCTGATCTATGTCTTTCTCTGAATAAAATGCAGTTGCTGCCACTTCTCCTAGAAGCATGGTTAGAGAAGGAGGTACAGGGATAAAGCAAGATAGAAGGAGTAAGCCAAAGCATTGGTCTCTAGCCCATTCACTAGACACAACTTAGGGAGAATGGGGGTATAACATCCAAAATAAACAAGGCTGCATTCCCTGGATAAACTGTGCTCCGTGATCTAGATTTTGTTTGTGTGCTTTATAAAAGGCAGTAGTTAGTTTGACTACAAATGCAGTGCTTGGAATTCTGTTCTCTTTCTTCCGAGCTCTCCGATCACAAGGCTAGAGACATGCAGATTTCCCTGGATGCAATCTGGTTTAAATAATTTGCTATAGTGAAAAGTGGAATGGTATCAAAAGGAATGAGTATCTACTGCTTTCCTTATTTCTTCTCCTTCCACACACCCAAAGTACTATGTAAATTAATGCTTATGGTAATCTCCCCAGATGAGGAAGTAACGGTTCAAATTCCTTGTGCGCAGGAGTTTGAACTTGTATCTTACATATTATGGGTATGTGCTCTAACCACTAAACTCCTCATAAAAGCAAGATACAAAGCAGCAGCAGCAAAAAATGCTACAGTAATTTTGTCTGTCTTCTTCCCTCCTCTCCTCCTTCTCTCCAAGTCTTTCAAAGAAAATGCTTAGATATCAGCCACAGAAGAATGGTAAATGAATGTGGATCCAAAGTGGGAACAGGCATCAGACCCAAGGCTAAGAAAGGCTGATTTTTGGACTCCTAATTTCTATTATGTTTTGGCAGAGACTGCATACTGAGAGCTGTGGAGCCCGTTAAGTTGGAGCTAGATTTTTGCCGTGGATCAGCATCTACATATATGTCTAGTGACATGGCCGTATAGGCTGTATCTAAGCAGCATGATTTGGGAATGCTTCCGGCTTTATAGGTCTGCAGGAACATGCTGGCCGTGTTGCAGTTCCACGGTGGGGTGAGATCAGGGTGCACTGATCCCAGGGTCCCCTCCCTGGGAAGGCCACCTACGCATGTGGGACAGCATGCTCCAGCTGTTGAACATATGTGATGGGACAGAGAAAACAATCAGAAATCTCCAGATTCTTTCATGAATACCTAAAACTGACAGAATATTGTTAGACTTTTGAGCGTTTCTCATGAAAATCCCTCAGTGGCATTAAGATGACGTGTGTTGCTGAACATAGTAATACAATCACAGAAGACATGGGCTATTACTAATTTAAATTGCTATGTTGTTAATCTCTCAATTTATCTTACCCCTTTATCTGTAAGAAAGTACTTACTGGTTAACTTACTTCTACAGCAACCTCTGTCATATGGAATACTTACCTATATTTTGCTGTTGGAGAGCTAATGGTGAGGTGACTGATCTGATGCTCAGTGAAGTAATTTAGGCTGTTCTTGGGTTTTCAGTGATCAGGCAAGATGACTCCATTGCAAAGACTGGATTCAGCTAGATTTCACATCTCTCCATTCTGTTCTTGAGACTGTCTCCTTCCCGTGAAATAGAGTACTTGGGACAAACTCCTTTAACCAGCGTGCTTTGAGATTCTACTGAGAATGGCAGATCTGCTCATTGATTTTCCCCTCCACAGGGCTCTCAGAAATGAATAACAGCACCAGATATTTGAGTGTAAGAACTGAGAAATCCATCCCTAGAAGCCATGAATTCAAATCACCTGTTCAGCACAGAGTTTAGAGAAGTCATAACAAAGTTATTGTGTCCACATGAAATATAAGGGACTGGAGAAGCAGATCTAAAAATCTATGGTAAGTTAACTCAGCCCCTTCTTCCCCAATCAAGAACTTCATCAGCTCACTTTATAGAATTTCTGTTTGGATAGGAAAACTGACTCATTGCCCTGGAGAAGATTTAAAGCAACATACATTGCTTTGAGAACCTTTTCAACCTCCACATGCTTAGTTGAAACAACCCTCATATGAACAGATGCTCTAACAGATGTCATGCTTCTCAAAAGCAAGAAAGCTGATGATTTAAGGGTTTCTTGCCTGGCAAATATCACTGGCAGAAGATGTAGAGCATGTCATGAAATACTGTGTTAGCTGTTTAGACCTATCTAGATTGCACTTTCAGACTGGTCATTGCCAGCAAATAGATGATGGGCATAATTGAGAGGAGGTAAGCAGGAATAAAATGCATGAACTCCAAGCACAGACTCATTTTTTCTCATTCTTTTTCTGATTTCAGGAACCTTGGTGTATGTAGGATTATATGTAGGATATAAAACATCCCCAAAACTGAAAACAGATCAGGCCCAGAACATGGGCTTTTGAAATCATATTTGCAACCCTGTATAGAGGTATTCCTCTTCTTCCAAAGGCTTGCATCCTCAGTGCACAGCCTAGATGATTGTAGATCCTAGTCTTAACCTGCAAATGTGAATCTCGGTAGTGATGATTACCCTCATCCTTTGCCAGGTTCCTCTTAGTACTTACTATCTGTGGTACAGAAGCAACAGGAGAGACAACCTGATCTTTTTCATACAACACAGTGACAACCTGTGCTGCCCCACTTCATGGCAGGAGTATGAGGCTGGAGAGCGCTGCTGTCCTGGCATCTGGGGACTTCGAGTCTGAGGAGGAGAAGGTCGGGGAAGATGAATCTCATGGCTTTAGGGACACAAAGCACCAGCAGGCAAGGCAGGAACAGAGTTTGTGGGAGGCAGGTTTTAAGTAAGTGGGTCTCCTGACTGTGCAGAGCTGGACTGGAGGCCAATAACCACCTTTCCAACCTAATGAAACTTTGGAAGAGGATGCATCCCACAAAGTGGGGTTGCACACAGAAGATACTGTCTGGTTCTTTCTGACCAGACTTAAACTTCGTCTCATGTGTAATCAGTCTAAAATGAGGCCACAGATTAGATTTTTCTGCTTCATAAATTAAATAGGTTGTAAGACTTAAAAACACACAGGAAACAATAAAATCCCCCAACCTGTTATGATTGTAACTAAAGCTGTTAGGACAACTCACTTGGAAATCCTGCATAGCACAGACCGTAGAGGGAACAGGCAATCTTGCTCTATTTTAACCAGCAGGGAAGATCATTATTTTCTGTTCTCTCAGTTGGTGGACAAGAAGGTGGAAAATGTACTGAAAGTAAGTGAGAGTCAACATTGTAATGGGCTTTCATTTAATAGTGAGTTTGTGGGGAGTTTGCTGTGATGAGCTAGGGTCTCAGGATGGTGTGTCCTCCATGAGCTTGCAGCTAATGACGATCATTCGTCCTCTCTAACATCATATTGACGCAGGAGAGAACCATCTTCCCCACATTAAGCAGGGCTGACTGAAAATCAGTATAATCAGAATAGAAAACCATAATGCTCAAAGAGAGAAATTTTGATTGAGAGGCACCTAAAGAGAACAAGGGGGTGAATTTTATATTTATTAATGAAAAATACAGTAATTGAGTGAAGCTATTGCTCTTACTGAAGACGTGGCAATTTCCTTTGAGGGCCTGCAAACTTTGTTGATAGTATTTAGGACTAAAGATACACATGTTCTAAAAAAAAAAAAATTTTTTTTTTTTCCCGCAAGCTTGAAATGTCATAATACTTGTTCTTTTACAATGATTAAAGCGTGAAATGCTGTTTTAAGAAAAGACTAAGTGAGAGCAGGGAACCTTTTTTGTTACAATAAATGAACGAGTATTGTGCAATGGTCTATGAAAAAATGCAATGAACAGTTAAAGAAATGTAGTATCTTTGTAACTTTAACTGGTTTCTATGAGTTTAACATAGATTTTTTTAATTTCTGCTTTCTCAGAGCAACTCCGTTTCTTAATGCAAGTAGAGAGGGCATTAATGTAGAACCAATCAATTTATTTAATTCTACCAGTCATTAATCCTGTTTCAAAGAGTCCATAAGTCAAAGCATTTTTTTTAAATTGTATTGTGAAATAAAAGAGTAACTTTTTGCATTGTCCAGATGAGAATAATTTGGGATTTCAAAGTGATACATTTATATCACAACTAGGCCATGTGCTATATTTTATGAATCTTGATTCATTTCGGAGATGACTGATATGAATTCAGCTGCAGTAACCAGGATTTCATTACTCATAATTGAGGTAATTTCTTTGTGTTCTTCTTCTAGTTATAGATATATCCACATAGAACATTAAGTGTTTTTGAAAAAGAAACAAGTGCATGGGATTCTAATAATAAATTGTGAATGTTGAACTAAGGTTAAGAATTAGAATGTCTAGTCTGATTCTTCAGCTAGTTAGCACAGATTCAAAAATATCTCAATTTAAATCTCAATTTAAAAGGTACAGTAATTTGGTCTTTCAGTAGTGTAGTACTGTTTCAGATCATTTCTGTGAAACATTCCTGTCAAAATTGTAGTAAATTGCAAGACATTTGTAGGATGGTGATTGGATTTTTCTAAGCAAACTAATTGGAAAATAGGTGAGGATTTGGTACCATGAAAATTTTTATGTGAAGTTAGAAAAGTGTGTGTACAAAAAGTCTAACAGCTTCTGGAGAAGTTCTTATTCTTCCTGTAGATATAAAAATGCAGGTTTACATTAAAGTTGGGAACTAGCTGTTCGATATAACAGAACAAGCTGTTCAATAAAACTGTGTTGAAAACATCTTACAGAATTGTGGGCGCCCTCACTTATGCAGGGTCTCTTCCCCGTGCAGGAGCAAAGTGAGGATACAACCAGTATGAGAGCTGCTGGCCGAACCAGTGCCGAGCCGATCCTTCCCGCGTAGCGTCAAATCCGCTGAACTGCAGCTCCATCAGGTGGCCACAGTCAGCAGGCCTGGGTTTGGGAGAACTGGGGCAAAACACAGTTTTCTATGAACAGAAATGCCTGAACAGGCTTTAAAATGAGGGACATCAGCAAAGGATAGTGAGCAAGTCATGCTGCGGAGGAGAGAATACTAATGTAAATCATGTATGGGGTCATCAATTAAGAAATCCATTTTCTTGGGGTATTTTTGTGTTTTTATCCTTGGACATACTATTTATTATCAATATGCTGTTTAGTTTTGAATTTTATCCTTAGACATCTCACTTTTGCCAGGGAATGGCCAGTATCTGTAGCTAGAATAAGTCTGTGCTTGAAACTCAGGCCTTCTGTTTCCTATATAGAATTTGAACTTTGTTTTGATGAAATAAATGGGTTTCCATCATTTCTTTAACACTGGTCGCAAAGTCCTCTCATTGTTTCCTACCTGTTTTCTCTAAAACGTTTCCTTTGTCTTGCAAACCTTCATTTTCTTTATAATGAGTGTTTTTTTGAAATGGGATTTTTTTTCATTTTACTAAAAAGGTTAAATTTTACACTGGAAAAAACTAGCCAAGCAAAAAATCCCAAAGGTAAAGAGGGAAGGAAATTTCTAATCTTTGTCAACTGCTGGAGTGTGACGACCAATAGCCAGCTTGTGGAATAAGTGGAATAATCCCTGTTCTGTCACCATTTTCAAGAACTATGCCTTTTTTGTGTCACTTCTTGCCAGCTTTCAGGCTGTGTGTTTGGGTGCTGAGTACTTACGAGTATAAATTAAGAAGAATAAATAAAACTGGGAGAGGAGAATGTCAGTGTCAAGGCATTCACTGGTATTTCATTAAAACCTTCTCACTTCTAAAAATGGAACATCAAGGAATAAGTGCCCCAGCAGCCTTTCCATGTGTATACAGTGCATGTGTCCAAGGGGTGGCTTTAACTGAAACCATATGGATGCCCAGGTTAGTTATCTATACCAGCAGACACATTTACTTTTCCTGCTAGACTGGGCTAAAGTAGATTGAAACAGCAAAGGGGAGCTTGGCTGCGAAGGGAGGAGAGCCGAGGAGAGATGCTGCTTTCTCAGGCTAGGAGACGAGAGGAGTCCTGCTCTCTATTTTTAGCACCAGAGGGAAAATTGCTCTTTGCTACTACTGCACTTCAACCTGATTGAGCAAATTATCCCTGATCAGTAAGCTCTTAAACAGCATCTGAGTGGTCTGCCTTGAATAAGACTTTAAGATGAGGAATTAAAAATGTTTGCTCACTTGCTCAAATTAACATCGGTGGTCAAGATGAGTTTAACTGTGTTGTAGTACGTGTAACTTGGTCAGATTAAAACTCAGAGAGAAAACATTATTTTGAATTTTAGCTTCCGTTTTCTTCAGTGGAAGATATTGCTTAGTATTTGATTTCTACCTTTTGAAATAAATCATTTGAGGGACTTAATTTGATGTAAGAGAGGGGATGAAGAGATTTGTGTGTAATAAAATCTGTATTTCTCCCTGTATTTAATACTCTGTATGCATGATGTCATGATTAGTTTTGCTTACTGTACTTTGGTGTTTTTGATTAACCTTTTGATTAGCCTGATTGTACTCAAAGAACATTGGCATTATGTATCATTTGATGGATGATGGAGGGAAAAAAAGGGCTTCCCAGGCTGTGATTTGAAAAGGTGGCCTTGTTAATTTTGACAATGATATTGGCCCATAAGCTCTTAAAGTTTTTCAGATGATCAATTGATCTTTATTCTGTTTAGTCATATGCCCATCTAAACGCATTCTGCTTTTTGTGATCTTGGATGAAATTTTTATTTTATTTATTTATTTATTTATTACATTTTATTATCTCTCAAGATGTTCTGTTTATCTGGGCCTCCATCTTCATGGATGCAGTATGGATGTAACTTCAGGGCATAAGGCTAGAGCCATTAAAGACATGACGGATGTAGGGACCCATGCATCAAAGAGGCAATATGAGGTCTGGAAGCTATTTATTTGTGTTCATCTGACTTTTACCCAAGTGTTAGCCTTGATCTCAGCTTTTGTCATTGTGCCATGTGAACATTGGGCAGCGTTACCCTGAGGAGATGCGAAAAGGTTGCAACAGGGCAGAAACCACCCACCTGAGTACTTAAGCTCCTTGCACGACGATCAGGGCATTTTAGGCCCATCTAAATGGGGATCGCAGAAGCCAGAAGTCAGAACAAGAGCTGGACTGGACGGCCGAAAATGCTCCTGATGCTGCAGGTATTTTAATCCTGCCTCTGATCGAGGGTGGGCATCCAGCTCCTTCCCAGAGCGCGTGATTCCTTTCATAAACAGAACGGGGGCAGCACTTTGTTTCAGGAAAATGCCAGGAAGCGTGCGGGAGGTGGTGCCTAAAAATAACAGTGATAATTGCCTTCTGCTGGTGGGAGGCTTTATGCTGCAACACGGCTGAAGGAGGAAAGAGTGGGTAGGCTTGAGCCAAGAGAAACTTCGGGAGGTTTTAGCCTCCGTTTCGTGGAAGGTAAAGAGTGTCACCTGTCAGCTACTGGAGAAGTGGTGTTTACTGCTGACTGTCTGTTTTTGTACAATTCTTCAGTGCAGACCAGTGTCTCATGAGACGGTTGTGCCTTTTTTTTGTTTAAGTTACCACTCTCACTCTTTTAATCTTTGGTAGCTGCTGTGACTGGCCGCTAAGCTGGGGGCTGGGCAGTGCAGGCTGCCCGGGAAGCAGGGAGCTGTCGCACACTGGGCAGCATCCAGTGCAAAAACTCCAGGAGGCAGCAGAGATTCGAGTTAGTTTTGTTAAAAATATCAGGAAAGAAGGTAGCTAGAAAATCATCATAGATCAGGAGTTACGTGCCATACTTGGCCTTGCGTTGGTCTGCAGGACTGTAAAACAGATTGCTGAGACTAATCTGCACTACTCCAGCCTAGGAATAGGCAAGGTTACAGCTGTCTGTCTGTCTACCTAAACTCTTTATGCATTAGTGCCTAAAAGGAAAAAACACTGTAAGAAGCTTGAGAATTTTGTCTTAAGTAGTCAGGTATGATAGCAATGTGTGTAACTCCAGTGAGTCAGTCACAGGTCTGTTGATGTTAACGAGATCCTTGAAATGACAAAGTATTTGCTTCATTTTGCTAAAGATAGGTATTTGTTATTATGGGGTTTTTTTGTTTTTATTCCTCATTCTTAGTAAGTTCAAAATGTTGCAAGACAGCATATTTATCAATAACAAGCATGCTTATAAAAACTAGTTGTGCTCAATATTGTGAGATGTACTTGCTAAAATATTTGCAGTACACATATACCCATGAAATGTTAAAATGCATAGCACAAGTAGTAAGGTTTAAAAAGTTATTTTTATATTGCAGACTTTTTTTTTTTTTAAACCTTTTGCTACTCTAAAATGATTTTCTCAGATCCATCTGCCCAAGTAATTAAAGAAACTAGCTTTCCAGTCCTTTTCCCTTTCTCTGCTTTAAGCCTGGATCAAAAACATGTTGTCTATGAAGATCTCAAATAATGTAGATTACACAAATCCTGGTTGATCTGATCCAGTGTTTCTTTGTCCTTACTGCTGCAAAGATTTTCTTAATGGACTCTTCTTTTCTGCAGTTTAAGCTGATTGCTTTTTCTTCCTGTCTTTGATAGAGCACCAGTTAATTCTTTTTGCAGGAACACCTTGCAGGAGCTTTGGTATTCCGTTTTCAGGTGTTCTTATCTCTTTTTCAATTTTTCAGTATTACTGCACTAGGGAGTATGCAAGACTGATAGAGAAGAGAATGTCGGGAAAGAAAGGTATGCCACAGAGAAGCATAAAGGTGGTGAGAAAGGGATGACAATTTTCCTAGGTTTAGAGACTGATCATTCAGCATAACATATTGGTAGTTTGGGTGAAGTCTAGATTAATAGTAATTGAAAACTGTTACCTAGTGCTTTAGTGAAACAGTCTGATAATTTTTGTTCAGTTCCCTGTGGACAGGTGGCCATATCTGAAGAATTCAGCCCTTTTGTGGTACAAATGTGACAGTTCTGATGGAGAGAGCAAAGACTTAGAGATTAAAGATTGGATTGGTTGTTCTCTATTTAATGACTTGAAGTACATTGGCAGTGAAATTTCTGGGGCACATCTGGTGTCTGTCGAACTCGTATTGGGCAGAAGGATGATACTGTTTCTGGATCTGTCAATCGAGAACCTTTCAGAAGTAAAGAAATGCAAGAGACACTCTGCTGAATCACGGCCTATTCTGAACCTCATCCCACTTTTGAAGTTTTACAGCTCTGTCATGAGTGCCTTATTTCCTTTTCTAAGATGAAATAGTGAATTTTTCCTTCCTTGTTGCTACGTTAGACTGCTGTTTGCTGTGGATGTTCTTAAATCTTTTTATGTAATATGTAGGACACAGACAGCCACACCAGAATGGTATATCTCCAGCAGATGCTTCATTTTGACCCCTCCCAAACTGTGCTTGTTTTATTTTTCTCAGTTTTTTAAAAATGTTTTCTCTCTAGCAGGTTTATTTAGTAAAGTGATGGGAACTGACTGTAGTCCGTAAAAGGATCAAGTCTCTTCTTGTCACTAAGTTTTCCCATATATTGCCATCCTGTTAATAAAAATAAATAAATAAAAGTAATGAAAAATGCTGACCCACAGTTAATATAATAATTTAAGATAGCGTATGATTGTTGTTTGCATGGAGTTAGAAAAGAATAATCATTTAGTAGTGTTCTAAATTCTTTAGGTAAGTATGGTTTTAGTTTTTAAGTCTGAGCCTCTGTTCTGGCAATAATTTGTCTTCTCTCAGAAGTTATATGGACTTGTTTTATTAAGGATGTCCGTCTTTCCTGGCTTTGAAAATGTATTAATCTGTTAATGTCATTGTTGAGATTGTGTATACAGGCATGCAGCAGGAAACGTAGTGTCCTGGTTGTGAGACAGAAACATCAGAATATTCTTTTCCATCCATTCACTTCTCTTATTCCAGCAAAATTACAGCTGATGCAAATGCCAAAGTAAAATTAGTTTATTATCTGCAGAATCTTGGCTTCTCTCCTTGCCTGTCCTCAATTTAGGACAGGCAAAGAGAGAAGCAGCAGCACGTAACACACTCTGCCCTGCTTCCTACAGAAATGGTGAGCACCATACTGATACTACCTAGTCATGAAGAACAGAAAGCTGAGTTTCAGGTGTGGCCTCTGAAGCTTGCTTAGCTTTCTCGAAGGAAGATCTCGCACCACAGTCTTGCTGCTGGTTTGTATCAGTCAATTCTGGCATCAGATCCTTTCTCCTTACACATGGCAGTGTTGGACAAAGCATAAGAATTGTGTACTGTGTGAGGCTACTAAACGGCAGTAATTCTTAGTTTCATTTGCAAAATTGTTGCCTGAACTGAGCATAATGTGACTCACACCAGCAGTGTTTTTTGACACTGTGTGAGGATGGTCTAAGATGGCTTCTATCTTTTTCTGTTTTGAAATAAAACAAAATTAGCCGAACAAGAAAAGTGGTCTTATTTTGCTGTTTCAGTCCATGCATCAGTCTTCTGTCTTTTCCTTGCAAACTCTTTCAGCTCTCCTGCTGTGATCCTTGTATGTCCTGTCACCCTCAAAGTAAGCTCTTTTTCCCCTGTCTGTCCTGCTTCACATCTGCTGCTCTATCTCTCCAAGGGACTTTCCTGGATTGTTTTGAAATGATTTCTCTCAGAGAATCTTCTAAAGTCCTCTGCAGAAAAATAGAGATAATGAAAATCTGCACTTAAGCAGGTCAAATCAGATAAAACATTAGTATTTCTCTTGGCTTGAAATTTGCAACTGGATTGGAGTAGCGATGAGGTGATTTCAGGAAACAAGAATTTCTGAGGATTAATACAGAAATTATCTTAACTCTTCAACCTATCTGCTAGGCTAGAGAAATCTCAGCAAAAGACTGAGAATATCACAGTAGCCCAGAGGACCATTTTCATTAGTATGACTTATTATATATCAGCAATAGTGAATATTCAGATTAAGAAAAAAAATCTTTCACTGATACAACACAGCTACGAATGAAAATATCTTTATTATTTAATGCTGTATTGTCTTTCAGCACTGATGAAAGCTTGTTGCATTTAAAACTTGGTTAGGCTGCGAGGTTGCTGGTGTAGTGGGATCCTTATAAAAGCTGGTTTGGAGCCTCTACATATCTGTGGGCGAGCTTCCCCATGGCAACCTGCTTTGGGAAGGGTGATCAGCTGGAAGGAGGATTTCCCAAGGTCCGGTTGTTATTCAGGCTCTGCCCTACTCTGCAGCTTGCAGAGTGGCAGGGGCAAGTGGGACAGGCTGTAGGGTTGTGGCAGGATTTGAGGCATGGAGGAGCCTCCCTGTCCTCTCCCACCTCTTACCTGGTGTTGCAGCCTCTGAAATGGGAGCCCCACATTGAAGCCATCCTAGAAAAATGTGGAGAATGGCTTAGACATATCTCAGTGGCTTCCAGGATCAGTGATAATAAGTGTTTATTGTTAATGGTGGCAATAAGCATTCGTGGCCCCGATGTGCTGCCCGGAGTGCTGTGTGCACAGCCTTGCTCTGTGCCAGTGGTGCGTTTGCCCCACGTGGGGCAGTGTCATGCAGTATGCACCACCTGCATTTTCTGCATCTAAGGTATCCCAGCTTCCCTCTGTCTTGGTTAATGGAAAGTTGCTTATTGAATCTTTTCATTAGATTGATCTAGTCCTAAACAGGGAAAAAAGTAACCTACTATCGTATAAAATCAGCTATATCTACTGCAGACCATATTTTCCTAACTTGGTTAGAAGGATGACATGCAAGGAAAAAGCCATGCAGAAGCCAAGAGATATGGCATCCTTGTCTTTTGCTATCCATTATCACAGAATCACAGAATCACAGAATCACTGAGGTTGGAAGGGACCTCTGGAGATCATCTAGTCCAACCCCCCTGCTCAAGCAGGGTCACCTAGAGCACATTGCACAGGATTGCATCCAGGCGGGTTTTGAATATCTCCAGAGAAGGAGACTCCACCACCTCTCGGGGCAACCTGTTCCAGTGCTCTGTCACCCTCACAGTGAAAAAGTTTTTCCTCATGTTAAGATGGAAGTGTCTGTGTTTCAGTTTGTGCCCATTGCCTCGCGTCCTGTCGCTCGGCACCACTGAAAAGAGTCTGGTCCCATCCTCTCGACACCCTCCCTTCACATACTTGTACACATTGATAAGATCTCCTCTCAGCCTTCTCTTCTCCAAGCTAAACAGGCCCAGCTCTCTCAGCCTTTCCTCATAAGAGAGATGCTCCAGTCCCCTAATCATCTTTGTGGCCCTTCGCTGGACTTGCTCCAGTAGTGCCACATCCCTCTTGTACTGGGGAGCCCAGAACTGGACGCAGTACTCCAGATGTGGCCTCACCAGGGCTGAGTAGAGGGGGAGAATCATCTCCCTCGACCTGCTGGCAACACTCTTCCTGATGCACCCCAGGATACCATTGGCCTTCTTGGCCACAAGGGCACATTGCTGCCTCATGCTTAACTTGGTGTCCACCAGCACTCCCAGGTCCTTCTCCGCAGAGCTGCTTTCCAGCAGGTCAACCCCCAACCTGTACTGGTGCATGGCGTTATTCCTCCCCAGGTGCAGGACCCTGCACTTGCCTTTGTTGAACTTCATGAGGTTCCTCTCTGCCCACCTCTCCAGCCTGTCCAGGTCTCTCTGAATGGCAGCACAGCCCTCTGGCGTATCAGCCACTCCTCCCAGTTTTGTATCGTCAGCAAACTTGCTGGGGGTGCACTCTGTCCCTTCATCCAGGTCATGGATGAAGAAGTTGAACAAGACTGGACCCAGTACTGACCCCTGCGGGACACCGCTAGCTACAGGCCTCCAACTAGACTCTGCACCGCTGATCACAACTCTCTGAGCTCTGCCATTCAGCCAGTTCTCAATCCACCTCACTGTCCACTCATCTAACCCACACTTCCTGAGCTTGTCTATGAGGATGCTATGGGAGACAGTGTATACCTGTTACCCTGTCACAGAAGCAAATTAGGTTGGGGTTGACATGATTTGCTCCTGACAAATCACTGTTGGCTACTACTCATCTCGTTGTTGTTTACAAGTAGTCTGTTTGACTGTTTCCTCCAGTAGTTTTCCGGGAATTGAAGGCTTTTCTGTAATTCCTTAGATTGCTGGTTTGATCCTTTTTAAAGATAGGTATTCTGTTTGTCCCTTTTTAGTCATCTTGGATCTGTCCAGTCTATCACAAGTTTTCAAAATAATTATTAAAAGGTTATGCCATTAGTTCAGCATTTTCCTTAACCATCCTGAAGTGACTTTTGTTAGGCCCAGAGAACTTGAAAACCTAGTTTAACAGAAGTCTGTAGTTTAACAGAATAGATTCCATACTCTCTAGCTAATCTAAAGTGGATTCCTATTCTTTGGATTTTTTTAATTGTGGTTGTTTAATTTCATTTATTTATTAAGAATGAAGCATGTTAGCCTATTTAGCGTCTTGTGATTTTAATTTTTCTTTGCAATTAACTAATAGATCAACTGTTTTCTTGGCTTCGCACTTGCTAGTGTTCTCAAGAAATATTTTCCTTATATCTTTTACCCTACCCTATGCTACCTAGCAGTTATGGGGGTATTTTTGTGTGTGGATACATATATATATATTAATCTTTGGCATTTATGATTTTATCCATACAATTCTCTTGCTATTGTTTTTGTCCATAATCATCTGATCTGTTGTTTGCTTTTTAATAATTCCTGTTTTAGTTTCAGCTGAATGAGGAAATTGCGTTTTAGTCCATTTGGTTTCTCTTTATAGTTCTTTTCTTTGCACTGGGATTGGTTATGCTTGTACCTTTATATTGTTTAAGAAACTGAGGATTTTTTTTCCTTAATCCATTTTTCCCGTGGGATCTTGCTTATCATTTCTTTGAGTTTATAGAAGTCTGTTTGTTACAGACGATTGTCTTTATGCTCAACTCCTCTACTGGAATCATTTAGAAAAAAAAATAGTCAGCAAGGCCTTTGGAGGCCCTCTAGTCTAACCTCCTGCTTTAAACAGCTGATTTCAAATTTCAGTCAGGTTTCTCAGATCAGGTTATTTCTGTTTCTAAGAATAACAATTGCATTATTTTGTGTTCTTAGTCATGTGAGCTGCCTTTTAGATCTTAACTAGGTCCTCGCTTTTATTCAGAATTAAGTCTAGCAGGGTAAGATTTTTTTTTAATCTTATCTGTTACTGTCATGCTACCTAAATTAGCTAGTAGCAAGTTTTTGGTGTGCTATAAAACACTGTCCATACCATGCTGTAATCTTCAACCAGCTCAGCAGATCAAACATACTCACCTACAGTGAGAGGGATTCACACTTTCCTCCTAGGAAATACAGCTGTTCGCATTTTTTCACGTCCCTCAGTTTCCTATTGACTGCCACTTGTTTGCTACTAACATCATCTTTGCTGTAGCAGTCTTGCAGAAGAGGAGGGGAACAAGAGAAAATATCGCACAGAGTAATAGATAGCTGTATGTTGCTATATAATTTATTTCCACTCAAGAAAGATTAAGTTATAATTCATGAGAGGCAATACACCAGGGTCAGACTTTTCTTTGGAGAAACGAATTGTGTGTTAGAGATGGCTGTCCGCCATTTTTTTGGCAGTAAGTACAACTTACCAAGCCAGCTGCTGTATTCTGCATTTTGTCACTTCAGTTCATATTAAGAATTATTTGAAGGTGAAATTGCCAATACTTTGTGTCAAAGATGCAAAAACCGAATGAGAAATTATAAGCCAGACTTCAAACACCTCCAAATCCTGATGCCCATGGAAAAGTCTTGAATGCAACCATGTGATTTCGTTTGCCTGCAGTGACACTGTAAGAACACGGATCGGATGTTTCATGGCTAAATGATCTTTTAAACCAGGGACCCAGCTGATTGTTAAAATACTTAGTTTGTATGCCGCTGTTGGAAATTGAGTTGAAAAATATAAACATTCTAATAAACTGCAGCTTTTCCATCTGGGGAATGGTTTTCTGTACAACCAGTATGCTTAACTGTCCTTCCAAATCAGTGCCTATAATGCTAATGTTGCAGAAGTTATTTTAACGCAGTGTGGGAGCTGGCACGCGCACGGTCAGGAGCTTCTACCGCTGACAGCGGTACCCGAGTAAGTAACGTCTGGTAACCTCTGCTGTGGTGTAGTTTGACCTCCTTGTCTCATCGTGACAGCCGACAGACTCCAAAGCCCACAATTACGCTGAAGAGTTTCTAGGCTCTCAGCCAGATAGTGAAGAGGTCTGGCTCCAGCTTTCGAGCTTCCAGCCTTGACTCTGTCTTGTATTTGAATTGTTGAACTGAAATGGCTTGATATTCTTTTTTTAAAAAAAATCCATGACTTAGTTTCCAAGAAACTAGATGAAACTGTCATTTTTCTGGAATGGGCACAAAACTTTTTCATAAAGTATTTTAATTTCCAAAAAATGGAAAAATTCCCTATTTCATTCAGCTCTAAAACCAACCTCCTATTACTGATGACAAATTTTGTGGATTAAATAGAGAATACTGTGTTTATCATACCAAACTATAAACATGTCTGTCTTCCTATGAAAACAGATGACTGCATTTGACCAGGCAGAAAGTTCAATTTTGAACGTTGTTTTCAACCTCTTTTTTGTTCTCCACATTTCTTTTAAAGACCATTCATCTGAATTCACAGGTTGTACTGGCTTACATTACAGTCATTCTGTGGTGTATGAAACAACTAATATTTTGGTTTCCTTTTCTCCAAAATCTAATTTTCCATGTAAAAGTAAAATGTGAAAATTCCAAAATAATTTAAGGTTAATGATATTCTAAAGACCAGCTAAGTGATAATCTGTGGTTTTCCTGTTTGTTTTCAAATCTAACTCACTTCTTTTGCTGTAGGTTCCACTGTTTTACTTAAAAAAAAAAAAAGGCAAGGAAAAAAAAAAGCCATAATTGATGGAAGGCATGAGGGAGTAATAATCCCCAGCACAAATTTCTTTAACAAATTATGGAAGTCTGGATTAGTCCCATAGTGACTTGGATCAAATGGTACTGCTTTTGCTAGACTACAAGTCAAGAAACATAGCTCTCCGGCTTAAAAGGAAAAACAAGCAGATTCTCCCTAGCAGGTTATATGTGCTTTATGTGACCTTCAAATCACCTAGGCGTGAACCATCCATACAAAGGGAACGTTTCTGTGCTTCTGCAGCATGCAGCATCTTCCAGAGGCAGCCAAAACAGTCTCTTTCAAGTGATATTTCCCATCAAATTCTTACTTGGAAAATACCATGTTTTAAAGGCATTTTGGAATTCAGATTACGCTGCTTGTAACACGCAGATGTTCTCTTTTACAAGAGGGCTTGTGTCTGTATAAAAGATCAGAAAACCTTATTGCTTTTCAATAACAGGCTTGGCAGCTTCTCTGAAGTACAGCACCGCGAGGCTTTCTCTGATCAAGCCAGGAGCTCGCTGCGCTGGCCCGGGGGACTAGCGCGTCCTGTGAGTGTGACACAACTCCAGGACAGCCAAGCAAAAGTGAAGTGACTTTCTTGCTCGTTCTGTGACTTTTTTCCCCAGAGGAAGGTGAAGGCCAGTGCTCAGGCCAGCAGCGGTCCCAGGTGTGTGAGGTCTCAGCCCCAGGGTGCTGTGCAGCCTGATAGCACGTGAGGCTTGGCACATCTGCCACATCTGGTTACGACATTTGAGGTACCGAGGAAAGAAGTTTTAGCTGGAAATGATGGTTTGATTAACTTCAAGAGTTGTAAAAGGCATACACAAATCTTGGATTAATTTCTGATGTAGTCTGCAAGCGTGTGAAAACACACAGAGGGGGAAAACTTCATCCTCTTGATGCTTGAAGGGGCTGCCTCAGCAGTTTCACAGGACAGCCGAGCTGCATGGAGTGTCTATTACAAAACGGTCATGCAAAAGGACACTGGCAAGTTGTTTTCTTCTGGTTTAAAATAGGATATCTTATAAATTCTCCTGGTTTCATTCGAGTAAGTAATAAGCTTCTTGGCTTGCACTCTCTTTAGTTTGGGTTCTGCCAGCAGTGCAGCCAGACCAGCCCAGAGAACAGTGCAGGTGCAAAACCCACCCAAATTTTATATAACAGATTTATTAACCATTGAGGTGGTTAGCAAAGGCTGAGCTCCAAGTTACCATGGAGATGTTGTTAGCAAGTTTAGTTTAAAGCTAGATTGGGCGCATCTCTGCGAGCTGCAGTCACAGCAGTAACTGCAGGGAAAAGAATACCCTGAAGGTGAACCAATGGGATTTTTCATTTTCCTTAATGTTAAGTGCAGTTTTGTCCAGCCCCTTAATGAACAGTGATGAAAGGGTTTAGCTTCAATTCTCCCTGATGCTGGAAGGAACATATTTTTTAACTGTATTTGTGTCCCAGTGAATTTTGGAATTTTACATGAATCAGGTCATTCTGCTCTCAGTGACAAGCTGCTGCTTCTGCCTCACTTCTGTATCTTATTGTAACATTTTACCTGCACATACCTGGCCTCCTGCAGCTGTGTTTTTGATAATGCTCATTACACCATATTTTAGTAGAGTATATGTTTAATTTCAAGAATGGCAGCCATCATTTTGGCTCATGTCCACGGGTAGTATTTCTAGCTTTGGGAGTGTGCCTAGGAACTTTTCTGAATCATAACCAAGATGTACCTAGGGAGGAAAGTGGCCTATTTTGATTCTCTAGAGGAGGCTTCAAACCTTGTCACTAACACTGTTTTTTCTTAAAGAGAAAATCAGCTTGAACTGTCAAAAGTAGAATACTGAAGGTGCACTTGCTTGTTTTGTATTTGGGTATTATCTGCAAACTCTTGGCCAACCTTTTAGATAGGTTTGAAATGCACAGGTTGACCATGGTGTTTGAAAGATGCAGTCACTGCTGGATCTGTACGGTAAGGGAGAGAAGCCCTGCTTCAGCAGTTACATTGTTTTGCTGTGTTTGCAAATGGCTTTGGATTTGCTACCCGTTAGAGGGTAGCTGTTCTCACAGTCCCTTGAAATGATTATTTCCATAATCTAATCTATCAATAGGACTGAACTGCTAGTCATTCATGGGTGTACTCATTTTGAATGCCTGTATGGGCATTTATTGACTGGGTAGCAGCAATACTGGGTGAATCTCTTGTTTGTTAGCGATTCTTGTTATGTTGCATATAGTAATGCAACAATAAGTTCTGCCACCTCTTCCTGCAATGATTTGCTGTGCTGCCTCTTAGAAATATTTTGAATAGGAAAGTGTCCCAGTGTCCCAGACCATGCATTTTTGTGTGATCTTTTCCATTCCCTTGTCACACCTTATGTTTAGATTGTAACTGCTAAGTAGTTTTTAGCTGTCAGAGGGCCTCTTTCTCAGATCAGTTGTTCAGCTGTCAGATGACTAGTGAAAACCCTTTACAGCATATAGCCTTAAACTTGGCACTGACAAGCTCGCACTTAGTACTTTGATTGACAGTCTCAAAATTCATTTTCAAGTAGACACTATTTTTCTTCACACAATGCAATAATTCAGGGAGAGTTTTAGCAAGATCGGCTCAGAATGATACTGCAACTTCTCTAACCTTTGCAATAAGAACTTAAATGTGGTAACTTTTATTAACTTATCAGTCTAGCTGTCTGTTTTATTTAAAACCTAACAAAGTTCCATCCTTCAGAACAGCGCAAATTTTTTCCTCAATTAAAATATTCTGGAACGCAGTATCAAAAGAATGACTTCACAAACTCTTCAAAGCCAGTTGTCTTTGCAATTAGTCCATTCAAAGTCAACAAAACTGATGCTGCCATACTTCAGTTGGAGAAATATATTTCTAAGTATATGGAGAAATATTCTTTATGTACTGTGTAGCAGGCCAGCACAATTAACATATATTCCAAGTCTGTCTGTTGGTATCTTTTCCAGTCATCCAAAACTTTATCTGCACTAGACAGTTGCATCAGTTTTACTGAACTGGTTTATACATCACTACTACAGCAATTGAAGACTGACTTCTTACTGTAGTATTTCAGATTCTTTCAAAATACAAGCTCCTCTGGTATAGGCCTGATTTTTTTATTCTTTTATTTTTTTAAATGAAATAGGAATCCTTGCATAAGGATTTTTTCAACATTTAGCTAAACTAATTTCAAATCTCATCATTTAAGCCACCACAGCTTTTCTGCTGTAGACAGTCCTGTTATAGCAAGCACTATACTATATTTGTACTGCCTTAGTACAAATATCTGGAGGGATGTCTGAATGTCAGAATTTCTCACCAGCTGAGTTTTTATCTCCAGCTGAAGTCTATATAGTAGCATAGTGGTCTAAACTAGCTAATAAGTAATCAAATAATTAGTAGCAGTAGTAGTAGCAGTAGTAGTAGTAGTAGAAAAAATAAAGAATAACATTACAGAAAAAGTCTCAGCAACAATACTGTTAAAATTCTTCATAAACACATTTCCTAATATCTTCCTTGGTGCTTTGCTCACCCTTCCACCACCTAAGGTTGTTGGCCTCAGCCTTGGTTGGGCAGTGAAGATATAGCAAGCTGACAGCATCCGAGTCCTGTGCCCTGCAAGTATGATTTTGATGTTGTGGGTTTCTTCCTCCTCTTTGCCAGGGAAAGCATGGTGTCTATGTGGATGGTGTCTTCCCCCTCCCTCTGGGGTCCACAGGGGGCTTCGAACACGCTTTATGCCATGCTTGTTTTCATTGGTTTGTAACTTCACTTTATATTCGAATTTGCTGTATTTGGTATGTTTTACCTATGTTGGATAGTTGTTCCGTGTCCTCTTTGTTCTCCCTAAAAATTATTTATTTATTTATTTATTCATTTATTTATTTATTTATTTTGCCCTGTTCCCAGCTCTGCATATGTCTTTGACCATCGGTGAGTTGCTTATAGCCATAGGGTCTCCACTGCCATCCTGTGTCCTCCAGTGCCTGTACTCCTTTGCACTGCCTCCTGTGGCCCTGCTTTCAAGGCCTCTGTGGTCATTTTCCTGTACGTGACATCATTATGGTAGGGTCAGAAATATTTAATATTATGCAGACTACTGGCTGTATAAAATTTGTGGTTATACCACATGATTATACAAAGATTAGGTAGTAGCCATCTAGTCATTAGAAAAAATGGCTTTTACAACTCAAACAGCTAAAACAACTCTCCAGACATGCCAAGAAATATTGAGACAAAGCCTGACAAGTCCTAAGGCCTTTCAGAGTTAGTTTGAAGTCTATTACTAGCAACAGTGATACTGTATTTACAGGGCTACAGAGCTACAATACGAAGCATGTGCAATGAATATTTCAATTTATTTGTAATTTGTTGTATAACAGTCTTAACTCTTAGCCATCTGGAAATCTTACGAATTAGTATTAAAGCCAGCTGTGAAGAAACTGAAAAACTTGGTAAGAGTTGGATAATAAGAAGAAAAAGCACACAAGCTCTCTCTGCCATATCATCTTGCAACCTGACTTCAAAGACGATAGGCATAAGATACGTACATCATCAAAGTTACATTTTTATTATTCAGGAAGCAAAAAGCCAAAGTTGATATAAAAAGAAGTAGATCAAAAAAAGCTTTATTAATAATGGCTCAAAAGCAGGGCACCAAGACAAAAGGAAAAAGAAGAACAGAAAACTCAGAACGCAGAGACTAGTAGTGCTTGAAGGCAGGACAGCTGAGCAGGAGCAGCAGGTCACCAGCTTTCAAACTAGCTTTGCTTTCCATTGTCAAGGATGAGATTCAGCACAGGCAGTAGATACACAGACAGGATCACCACATCGGGTGGCTGGTTCATATCTGCTGGGTCTTAGTTGTGAGAAAATGGAAGTCTTAATGCTGAAAAAGAGAGTTGGATCAAACTTAAATCAAGATTGCATTTATACATTATTTTGTTTGCAACCCTGTTTCCATGCTTACAATTGAGGCCTAACATTATGACTTGGTGGAATTAATATTGCTCTGTTTTTACTCCTTAGTCTGTCTGATACTGCAAATGAGTCCAAGTGAGTGTGGTCATTATTGGCACTCTTATTTCTTTAGAGAAAATGGATCCAAAAAAAGTGATGAATGCAGCTCTCTTGCACACCACACTGGAGATACAAGAGCAGAGGTGTTTCCTGCCGTACTGTAAAGGCAAATGCAGGATCAGTGTTTCTGGGATTTTGAGAAGAGTTTTGCCCTGCATTTGTAAGAGGCATTTGTGCAGATGGCACAGAGAAAACCTTGTAGTTGCGAGCAAACCCTGCTTCACCAACCGGCCGTTCCCCCATCTCTCCCCCTCTCCTCGGGCCTCCCTATTCCCTGAGACACAACGATATTGACATTAGGCCAATTCATAACCTTATAATGGCCTCTAAGTGTTCAAGTGAAAGGAAGAGTTGCACATCTCTCACTGTAAATCAAAAGCTGGAAATGATGAAGCTTAGCAAGGAAGGCATATTGAAAGCCGAGATAGGCTGAAAGCTGGGCCTCTTGCACCCAACAGTTAGCCAAGTTGTGAATGCAAAGGAAAAGGCCTTGAAGGAAATTCAAAGTGCTTCTCCAGTGAACACACAAATGATAAGAAAGCCAAACAGCCTTCCTACTGACATGGAGAAAGTTTTAGTGGTCTGGATAAGAGATCCAACCAGCCACAACATTCCCTTTAGCCAAAGCCTCATCCAGAGCAAGGCCCGAACTCTCTTCAATTCTATGAAGGCTGAGAGAGGCAAGGAAGCTGCAGAAGAAAAGCTGAAGCTTTTTGAAGAGGTTGGTTCAGGAAGTTTAAGGAAAGAAGCCATCTCCGTAACAGAAAAGTGCAAGGTGAAGCACCAAGTGCTGGTGTAGAAGCTGCAGCAAGTTATCCAGAAGATCTAGCGAAGATAATTGATGAAGGTGGCTATATTAAACAGCAGATTTTCAATGCAGACGAAACAGCCTTCTATTGGAAGAAGATGCCATCTAGGACTTTCATGGCTAGAGAGGAGAAGTCCATGCCTGGCTTCAAAACTTCAAAGGACAGGCTGACTCTCTTGTTAGGGGCTAATGCAGCTGGTGACTTTAAGTTGAAGCCAATGCTCATTTACCATTCTGAAAATCCTGGGGCCCTGAAGAATTATGCTAAATCTACTCTGCCTGTGCTCTATAAATGGAACAAGAAAGCCTGGATGACAGCACATCTGTTTACAACATGGTTTACTGAATATTTTAAGCCCACTGTTGAGACCTACTGCTCAGAAGAAAAGATTCCTTTCAAAATATTACTGCTCACTGACAATGCACCTGGTCACCCAAGAGCTCTGATGGAAATGTACAACGAGATTCATGTTATTTTCATGCCCGCTAACACAACATCCATTCTGCAGCCCATGGATCAAGGAGTAATTTTGACTTTCATGTCTTATTATTTAAGAAACGCATTTTGTAAGGCTGTGGCTGCCATAGATAGTGATTCCTCTGATGGATCTGGGCAAAGTCAATTGAAAACCTTCTGGAAAGGATTCACCATTCCAGATGCCATTAAGAACTTCCGTGATTCATGGGAGGAGGTCCAAATACCAACATTAACAGGAGTTTGGAAGAAGTTGATTCCAACCGTCTTGGATAACTTTAAGGGATTCAAGACTTCAGTGGAGGAAGGAACTGCAGATGTGTTGGAAATAGCAAGAGAACTAGAATTAGAAGTGGAGCCTGAAGATGTGACTGAATTGCTGTAATCTCATGATAAAACTTTAACGGATGAGGAGTTGCTTCTTATGCATGAGCAAAGAAAGTGGTTTCTGGAGATGGAATCTACTCCTGGTGAAGATGCTGTGAGCATTGTTGAAATGAACAAAGCATTTAGAATATTACATAAACTTAGTTGATAAAGAAGCAGCAGAGTTTGAGAGGATTGACTCCAATTTGGAAAGAAGTTCTATTGTGGGTAAAATGCTATCAAACAGCATCGCATGCTACAGAGAAATCCTCTGTGAAAGGAAGAGTCAGTTGATGCAGCAAACTTTATTGCTGTCTTACTTGAAGAAATTGCCACAGCCAGCCCAGCCTTCAGCAGCCACCAACCTGATCAGTCAGCAGCCATCAACATTGAGGCAAGACCCTCCCATCAGCAAAAAGATTATGACTGGCTGAAGGCTCGGATGATGGTTAGCATTTTTTAGCAATAAAGTATTTTTTAATTAAGGTCTGTACATTGTTTTTTTTTAGACATAATGCTATTGCACACTTAATAGACTACAGTATAGTGTGAACTTTCATATGCACTGGGAAACCAAAAAATCTGTGTGATTTGCTTTATTGCGATAATTTGCTTTATTGCAGTGGTCTGAAACCAAACCCGCAATATTTCCGAGGTATGCCTGTATTTACAAGCTAAAATCAGCTAACCAGACTGCTTTAATGGCATCATATTTTAGCCCAAGTATAAAAAGGCAAACGTAATTATAAAAGGCAGTTGGTAACACTTAAGAATAAAATTCACACCTCTCATATCTGAAAACATCTAACCCAGAACCCTGAGTTTTGACCCAGGTTAGCTAATGTCTTATGAATTCATTCTTAGTTTGCCCCTCCAGATCTGGTTTTGAAACAACTTTTTTTCTCTTTTCTTGATACAAATACGTGGTTTTCTTCATGTAGGCAAAGGACCTCAAGTATGGGTCTGAAGGATCTAATATGGAAAATAAATGGCATTAGGGAAATGCAGAAACATTGTTCTCGGTAGATCTGCCAGTGCTGGAGGGAAGGCTCTCTACCAATGGGATGGTGTGTGAAGGTGTTGCAGGTAATTCTTCATGGGTTCCTACAGACTGAACTCCTTTGCTCTAATGTTTCAATGCCTTTGAGACACCAGTGTTAAGGATTTTGCTATTGTGACTAATGGTTTTCTCCAATAAAAACAGGGAACAGAATCAGGACACAACATATTTATTTAAAGAGAGTTTATTTCATTTATAAAACACTTTCTTAAAATTTTAATATGGGAATACTGTTGGAGAATGATAAAAAAAAAAACAGAATAACACTAAACCTAACATTTTCTGCATGATTAGACAAATAATTTTTTAAGAGTTTGAGATGCTAGCTATAAAAAGGCAATTTATTTCAGGAAAAGGAGACATTAATAGCATTTAATGCTTTCTCACTTAAGTTCGGGTAATGAAGAGCCTTGCTAGTCTTGCTAAAAGACTGATTACTGGCTCTAAAGTTAGAGACTGGTAGTTCTAAGCCTTCCTTGAGAATTCCTGTGTATTCTCTCTGTTATCCTTTTTCTGTCACTGTTAATTGTCAAAGTTTAAGATAAATGCACCAAAACTTAGTTATAAAACTTTGGAAACCAGTTATTAAATACTAATCTAACTATTTATATGCTCTGAGATCTCAGTATATGTGTAACAGTTTTCTTAAAGTTCTTCAAATGTAATTCAAACTTAGGTACAATTGTGTACTTACGGTTCTAGGCAGTAGGGTTAACTGTAAGAGTTCTCTAAAATAGGAACTGCTGGGTTAAAGGTAAAAAAGAGTTAAGTGCAAAAAAATAGATCATTCAATATCACTGAAATAAATTTTCAAGACTCTCTGTCAGGCATCATATAGCTTCTGTAAGTCCTTTTCCTTGAATGCCTCATTATCAGTAAATTTGGAATGACAGAAAGTATTAAATCAGAGATGCCAAAATATAACATTGCCAATACAGTCATGAGGCTTCTACCCAGCAATCAACATCTTCCTAGTGATGCTTCTGGAGGCTAAAATGGAATAATATTCCAGTTGCCATGGATGTTCAATGAGGTTAGTTGGCCTTTTTACTTAAGCTCCTTGAAAACTCTGCATTTAACATTTTATTTTACACTTGCCTTATTTTAGCTTATATCAACTGAAAAGGACGTGTGTACTTTTCAAAAGAGAAGTTGCTGAATCTGAAAATTACATTAGCCTAGGAAAGCTGGAGCATTTATGAGAGGCTCTGAATGAAGAAAGAAAGGGTAGAGCGTGTTCCCAGTGGAAAGTTATGAATATAAGAGTTTTCTGGGCTCCTCAGTACAAGAGACGCATGGACCTGCTGGAGCGAGTCCAACGAAGAACCACAAAGATGATTAAGGGACTGGAGCGTCTCTCATAGGCGGAGAGGTTGGGAGAACTTGGACTGCTCAGCCTAGAGAAGAAAAGGCTAAAGGGGGATATTATCGATGGTTATAAATAGCTGATGGGAGGGTCAAGAGGATGGGATCAGACGCTTCTCAGTGGTGACCAGTGACAGGACAAGAGGCAAGAGGCACAAACCAAAACACAGAAAATTCTGTCTGAATATAAGAAAAAACTCTTTCACTGTGAGGGTGGTTGAATGCTGGTGCAGTTTGGTCAAAGAGGTTATGGAGTCTCCATTCTTGGAGATACTCAAAACCCAGCTCAACATGGCCCTGAGCAACCTGCTGTAGCTGACCCTGCTTTGAATAGAAGGGTTGAACTAGACAATCTCCAGACGTCCCTGCCAACTCCAACTACTCTGTGAAGAGAAGTGTAAATCAATTGAAAACTCAGAATTTTGCATACTACTGTCATGCTGTCATGCTATGAAGGTTCGATAGCAACGACTGAGACAGTAATATAATAATAATAAAAAAGATGTTTATTTCCTCACACAAGTTCTTGGATTAGTAACATCCATTAAAATAATGCGATTACTAATTTAGGAAGGACAACACAAAACCATCAGTTACTAATTTAGAAAGGATAACCTGAAACCGTCGATTACTGCGTTATTAATTGGAAGGACTGCTTATCCCTACTTGAAAGCTTTCTTGTTCACTCTCCTAGTGAGGGGGCTCTCAACCTCGAGGAGTTACCTTACCCCAGCGTCCCAGGAAAAGGGGAGGGGGGGGATACTCACGGTCCAGCTGGAGAGGATGGTCAGGTCACGTTCCCGTCCCTGCTCAAACTCTCCTGGCTCCCAAGTCTCTTTTTATACGGCTGGGGCTCTGGGCAAACACTGCTTTTGCTGACTTTTAGCAAGTTTCGCAGTCACAGGACTGTCTGTTTGTCTGCTTGGGGGGACCCTGCTAGCGAGGCAAGACCACAACACCTCCGTATTGCTTCTTCCCTCCCTGGGGGTCCGTGCAGATTCCAGGTGGCAGACTTCACTTCTGCAGTCTTGTTAATGCTGCCATTCCGCAGCCTTGCGCATATCAGTCCTTGCGCATATCGGTTGGTAGACGACTTTAGTCCTGTTAAGTCCTCTGTTCAACAGCTTTGTGCAGGTCGGCTCTTGTGCTCTCAGTTCTTCTGCATATCAATTGACAAACTTCAGTCCTGTTAACTCTTCACTCGCCCGTCAACTACCCAGTTCATGTTAATTATACATAGAATTATTTGCTTGAGTTTTACGTGTAAAAATTATTATTTTGAACAAATAAATTGTTGTTGCTCACCTGCTGCAACAGCATTCTGCTTCTTACTGAAATTATCCAATTTTATGCTGCATGCCAGGGTCCTGTGAAGCTGTATTAATAGAATCCATCAGAAAACCATATGCTGTGTTTGATATTAGCTTTTCTGAGAATACAAATGGCAACAGACCTTATAAAACGTGTCTAACAATCAGGAAGAAGAAATTCAGAATATCTCTCGGTGTATATATTGAAGCTGATCTATTCGAAACCATGCATTATTTGAACAATTTACACTAATGTATTGTTTTGAGCATAAGTATTACATTTATTAAAGTAAAACATGTGCAAATAGTGAAGTGAAAGCAGAAGGATCCCTTTTATTCTTTTGGAAAAAGTACAGGTCACAAATGAAGGAACTGCCAGTGAGTTGCATGCATTGATATTTGAAACATGAAGAAAATACTTCTCTACTGACCTTTCTCCTTTTTTGTATGTCAGCAGTTCTAGTTGTTTAGTATTGTAACTGTTGAAAAGTTGATCAACACATAAATGTTTATGCATTTGCAACAGTGGCTGTACCTAGCAAACTTTGGTTTCTTAAAAAGATTTATTTATTTCTGTCCTTGAGAATGGCTTTTTTTTTTTTTAGTGCAAAAAGAAAAACAGATGGGTGTTGCCACGCTGTCAGAAGTGCATTGTCCATGCCAATAAAAAATTGTACTTTGAAATTCCAAAAGATAAGTAACAAGTTCTCAAGAAAATTTTGCTATAAATTACAGAAAATGTAGTGGTATAATGTCAAGATAAATTTATTTTAAATACTCAATACATAGATGAAGAGAACTGTAAATACTTTAGTTTTTGAAAATTTCCAGAACATACTGAACCCAGAAAGTCATAGTATGATTTTTTAAAAAAAAACAGTATGTTGAAAAATGAACTGTAATCAATATTACTAAAAAAATCAGGAACAGAATATTCCTGTACTGATGCATCATTGCTATGCTGAATTTTCTTTTTGTGAATTCCTTACATGGCTCTGCTGTCTTCAGAACTCTCTGACAGTATTACTGTTCTGGATTGCTGGATCTATATAGAGAAAGTTTATTTTTCTTCTCAAGATTATTTGCTGTATAGGTGAATCTCATTTTAAACCTTTGCAAGCTGCAGTATAGCTTAAAAACCTAACCCCTGCCCCTTGTCACAGGACTTGTTTTCAAAGGTGTTGAACACTTTCAGAGATTGTTTCTTAGGTATGCAGCAATTGAAGTCAAGCACATGTATCAGATGCTGGCAAAACACATTGCAGATAACATCTATTAAAACCATGAAAGTGGCTGCATATTTGGAGGGCACTTCAGCTTCATAATGCCTGCAAAGGTCTTTTGTTCGGGCAGCAGTGCTCTCAGAGGTCTCTGCTCCCAAAAGCAATTCAAAGCCGTAGGGATTCTGTGCTCTCCATCATGACCCTTGTGCCTGGGGGAGGCTGAAGCTCACTGCCTCTGGAAATCGCTTCCATTCTCCTACCCTTGGTGTTTACATTCTTCTTCACTTTTTTTCCTTGACAAATGTTACTTTGATAAATTTGGTTTGGCAGGCATGCTTGAGGAAGATCTTTGTATTTATTGCTCCTTTATATACACAATTTATTTTTCTCAAAATCAAGGGCAGGCATCATTCCCAGTCTCTCTCACCCTATCAATATATCTGGCAATACACATTAGTTGTAACTGTTTTTTGTTTTGTTTTGTTTTAAACTTAATGTTAAGTTCCAATCATAGCCAGATATCTAAAGGGAAGCTGATTTTTTAGCAGTATCAAAAAATACCACTGAAGCTAAAAGAAGGGATTAGTAGCACCGTGGTGCATGTGAGACCACATCTGGACATCCTGGGTCCAATTTTGGGTCCCCTGCATGAGAAAGACACCAGCAGTCTGGAGGGAGCCCCAAGGGTGTCCAGGTGAGTAGGGGCTGGAGCCCATTGGTGTGAGGAGAGGCTGGGGGACCGGCTGGCTTTATCCCTGAAGAGGAGAAGGCTAAAGGGGCCGGCAGGTCTAGTTACTCTCCTCTCTCTTCTTGTAGAGAAGATGGAGCCAGACTCTTCTCAGACATGCATAGCAAAAGATCATGGACCACAGACATTGCAAGAAGAAAAATTGTGACTAGGTATTAGAAAGAAAAGATTTCACAGAAGGGATGGTCGGACACTGGAGCAGAGGTGCAGGGGCAGTATTTACACATAAAACCCCTCATTTATTAGCAAAAAAATCTGAGGAATATTGTAATCAACTTTAAACAAGTAGTAACAATAAATTAAGAGTTACTTTACTTAAAATTTATTTTTGAATTATCCTTGATGAGGACCTTTAAGAAAGACAGTTGAACAACTTCTAGTAAAACCTTGCAATACCTTACAGTCGTATTATAGTTAGGGATTAATACTGCTTTTAGATTTTGTGATTGACATGCTCTTTACACTGAAAATAGCCTTGGTGAGGCTTTTTAATTCAGCCTGTAGAATCCAGTGTCCTTCATGTCTTTCTCTTCAAACAAACAAACAAGCAAAAAAATAATTTTTTTAAATCAGACTAATAACTCTGAAACTGAATGAGTTTTCTTTTATGGTTTTATGATTTCAGTGATTTGTTACCTGGCTGTTGATTTTCAGTTAAGTTTGTTAAAACAGTCTTTCAAAGCAAACTTATCATGGGAACCCAGTTGAATGCTTTTTGGTAAGGACAAAATTAGACCACACTCAAAGAAGGGTCTTTGAGTGGTATGTCAGGAACATATTTTTGTATGATCTCCTAATAAAGGTATTGGTCATGTAGAACTTGTGAATATATTCCAGGCATGCAGGAGTTTCTATGCTGTTGAAATAATATGGAAGGAATTAAACTTCAATATTGAGAGAATGTGGTCATTTTGAGGAAATAGCAGTACAGGCACATAATTGAAGATGATGCTTTAATCATCTTAAAAATGTGAGTCTATAGTCATACTCTTAGGCTGTGTTTTCTTCCTTTTTAATTCTGAATGCGTACATGGAGTTTCTATCCACAGGGCTGAGAGATAATTTATGATCTTCATATTAATGCTTAATTATACTTAGAGGCTACTTTACATTTCTGTGCCAGACCACAAAAGACAAATAAGTAAAATTAAAAAAAGAGATATCAAGTCTGATTCCCTGTTGCTGTTTACTTTGACTTGTCATTGAACTAAATGAAATAGCCTTGATGTTAGAAATATTTGGGGTTTCTATTTTTTTCCCCCAATTGTCAGCTGGAAAGGAATATTGGAATAGGATTTGTCTCTGCGACAGAATTTAGACACCTTCTGGCAATTCTGGACTCTACTGCAGGTTGATTGTGAAATGAGACTCTGGATCTGGGTCCCTTCCCAATGGCTGTACAAATGTCCCAGCCCTGCGTCCACTGTCAGGGCACTGACATCTTGTGTAGCTGCAGACCTGCTGGTGGAGCAGGAGCTGTCTTCCAGGGGCCAGGAGTCACCAGCTTCCAGCCTTCCCCATCAAGGAGTCCCCACTTCCCAACCAGATAAGCTTGGACCTCCTTCAGTACAGCTGGGGCCAGGGTTCGTGAAGGTGCAGGGTTGTGGAGGAGATGCGGTACTTCTTTCTCGTCACCTCTAACGTGCGCAGCCTGCTGACCTTCTCCCACAGCTCCTCTACTTGATGACACGGGTCCTCCACTAGCGCCCGCCTCTTGTGGGATCTTCCTCGAGATAAAACTTCTCGTGTTGTCTCTGTCTCCTAAGAGGCTGGGATTGGTATCAGTGTTTCATACTATTTTGAAGAGAGATAAAGGATATGTTTAAGATGCTACAACTGAAATTTTGAGTGTCTCCCATCTTGCTTTTTAGCTGCATGTTTTACCTGTGGCATTAGTGCTGACTGTGAATGCAACTGTGCAAAGTTTGACTTCTTTATGATTTGACGACTTTATGATTTCAGGGCTTTCTATAGTTATTTGTCAATCTGCAAACTTTGGATATCTGTCTCAGTTCTTTGTTTTCTCTCTTGACATGAAATTCCACAGACAGTAACAAAAAGCTGCTCAACTTCAGTCATTTTCTGTGAAACCACTGTGCAGTTCAAGAAGGTTTTCAAATTTAAAGACGCCTTTCTAGGAAGAGTAAATAAGCAACAGGTGGCTAGATGAGAGGGATTTTGCTCATCTGACAGAAGGAACAGGGCAGGGACTCAAATCATTTCTTGGGGGAAACAGAAGAAAATGTGCTGTGGAGTGAAGGGGGAGAGCAGGGAGAGAATGAAAAAAGAGGCTGTTCATTGCCCTGACAGAGAAGTCCTGCAGAAAAGCAGGGAGAAACGGGAGACCTGGACTTCCTGCGAGAATCAAAGCTAAACCTACAAAGGTGCCTCAGGACACCAAGGAAATTACATTCAGGTGCTGTGCTTTTCCAGTCCTCACCTTTATAGTGCTGCTTAAGTCTCAGTGTTTATGTTTATACAGTGAAAGACTATGTCAGGTTTTGGGGGGAGGAATCATCAGCAAAGCCTCTGGTCTCTGGGCTGTGCTGAGTGGCAAACCAAGAGCCTGCGTTGGGTCAGAGGAGCACAGGTAAGAGCCCGTGTTACGTAGGCTGCGGAGACTGAAAGTCAGTCAAGATGTTTGGCCCTGCTACAGAAGTCGGATGACTATGAGCTGAGGGGTGATGTACCATGGCTAAAAAATGAGCTTCCCTGTTCATGTAAAATTAAACATAAGAGAATAGTAAATAATCTGAATTTATATTGCAGCCTGTTGTCCTGTGGCATCTGGCTGAAATTAGGTTCTACTCTTCTAAATCTATTAGTTAAGGCAGCCTGTGGCCATGAGGAGAAATTAAAGTTGCTTAATGTTATTTGATGAGAAGTTCATGCCTTTAATTCCAGAAACTGGAATAGCTGACCTCTCTGTAGAGGTCAAATAATACATAATGTCAAATGATAAATCATATCAAGGATGATAATTGCCATCATCCTCCATTTATAAATATATGTGCTCACTAACATCACTAGAAAATTTTAAATTAGAAATGCCTTTTCAGTAAAGAGATTCATGGGGCTTTTTATTTCCATGCATGAGAAATTAATTAGGTAATTTTACAAAGGCATATAAAGATTGTTGATTCTAATGTAAGCTAAGAATTCTTGGCTTTTGTAGTTCAGTTGCAGTGTTCAGTATCTCTGAAATTCTGACTATCCATCCCTTTTTGCACTCCAGTTCAGTCTGGCAGTCCTTTATATGGGTAACCACATTTCTAGATGCACAGCCAGCCTCTGAGAGGAGGCTGCACCCATGAGAGGCTTTTCAGCCTAGCTTCCAATCAGTATTTTTTTGGAAACCTGAATTTGAGTACATTCTTTTTAAAAGTTTTTTATTGTTGTTGTTTTGTTTTGTTTTATTTTGAAAAATAATCTTGCCTCCTCACACAATGATACAGGGAAAGCAATGCTACGGGTAAACTGGGAAAACAGTTCCCTGTTTTTCCTATCACAGACCCAAGTGATCAAAATATCACCCTCCTGGTGTATTAAATGCTGTGTTTCTTTCGATCAAGCTATTGCTATACTTGCTTTCAGGCACAGGTGGGGTATCAGTGATATTCATCAAGTGTGTCCTAAATGTGAAGGAAATTATATGTTAAACATCAAAATGCACTGTTTTAAAGTTTTTTTCTTCTGTTTGAGGCATAGAGGGACTTCATAGTTAAAATTTGAATATTTTTTATTTCATTTTCTTCTAATCTAAATCAACTTTAAGGATGTTTCTTGTACAGGTATCCTATTCTTCCTTTCATGGAAGAGTTGTCCAGCAGATACTTAATTTTGACATTTAAAATAAAGGATGAATAATTTTCCCTTAAACTGGTTTGCAAAGTGTTTGTAAATTCAGAACAGGGGATGGCAAGAAAAAGTATCATATAAAATTGTAAAAAGAACCTTTACACTTAGCAGATGTGAATTTGTAATAGGATTAAAGCACATGACAATTAAGATCACTATTTTTTTTATTTTTTTTTCTCTTGCCAAAGCTAAAAAGTTAAGGTTTCATGAGGGGTACTTTCCTTCCCCTCTCCTGTGTAATGAGAACATCGAATAAATAGAGAATTTGTGTTTATGGAACTGCATTCTGTGGAAAGGGTAGCTTGAAATTCACCATCTGTAAAATGAAGACCAGGAAATAAGAGTGAAAACTGGGTATCTCTGAAGCTTCCAGTCTCTTCGTCTCTTCATGTCATCAGCTTGAGTTTCAAGTTTTATAAAGTAACAGTTTTCTAGTAATGTTTCAAAAGTCTCATTACATCATTTCAGGCCACCTTATGAACTACATATATTGGTCCTCAATCTATAGATCCCCAGCATTTAAAAGTTGCCCACAATGAAGGATGTGGAGGAGTAAACTCAGCTGAATGCTCCCTTGCTCTTCCCTGGACACTCCATCGTTCCTCTTCAGCTTCGTTATTTTTACTCTTTAGCTGCAGTCGGAAATAGGTAATTAGAGCACTTCTATCCCCAAGTCAAACAGTGAAGGGTTATGATAAAATTTTGCTCTTCTCTAAAGCTTTTCTGTGAATTCCAGCGTGGCATTTAGGATGTTAAATCCAGGAAGTCCAGTGTGACTCACGAGTATGAGATGGCAGAGCAAAGATGCTGCCTGCTTCCCCGGCCTCCCTCACATAGCCCAAACTGGCCCTGATTTGCAGTTACTGCTGGCTATATTGGAAATCGCATGGATTTCCACAGAATATCTTATGCAATATGCATGAACATATTTTCAGTAACATTTCTGGAGCTTGAAATATATGGCTTTTGCATAAGAATAAAAATAAGGCTAAGCCCACCATTTAAGCAGATATACTTGGAGTCATATGTACTGTATATAAGTGTGTATTTATAGGTATAAGAAATACATAATCACAAAGAGTTGAACATTCAAAAAAGTGATTTTGTATATGATGCCTTCATAAGTTTTTGTTTTAAAATCATCACTAATATAATAGTCTTTCAATATTTCTAAGCAGATAGAATTTTTTCCTCATTTCAACTGTTAAGCCCTGACATTTGTCTCAAGCAAAGCTAAAATTTCTAAGGCCACTTGCTTATAGCTTTACATGCATGAATTTCATCAAAAAATACTAGTATTACTGAAGGAATAGTGCCTGTGAATTGTTTCTTCCAACTGAATACACAAGGGAACTCGCACACTGCTTTTGCCTGCCCTCATAAAAGCGACGATTCTTAATGCAGTTACAAGAGTTGTTTTAGTTTCTTTCTGGAGGGGAGAGGGGAGGGAAGTGTAATAGTTTTTCTTTCATAGAGAACTCTCTCTCAGTAAATAAGTTCAGATTCACATTGTTTCAGATTAGTACGGAGATGGGTTTATTTAATTATACAATATCCGCAGAAATGAAATTTTCAGCAGTGAAGATTCTGTGTATGCATTGCCTTGGGATAGAGGATGACATTATATAAAATCATTTCTGGGTTGTTTGTATTCTGTTTAAATTTCAGACAAACGGTATAGTCCACAGAGTTAAAGGGTCTCAAATTAGACTCATTTGTCTTCATTCAAACAGAACTTTTTTTTTTTTTAATTTTCCTCAATTAAATAAGAGTTGTCTGAGTGTGATGAACACAGTGCCTTGGATTTAGATTTCCAGTGTTCCATTATTCTAATGCTTGTTTTTGTATGAAAAGTCTTCCTTGAGAAAAATTAGAACCCTAAATGGAAAATGAAGTAAGTAACAGTAAGGACAGTAAGTAACTTAGCAAATATCTTTTGAGCAGTGTGTATAGAAGTATGCATATGATTTTAAATGTGGTATTCAGTATTTAACAACTTTCTGGTTTCTTTAAATAAAATGCCTCTTTTGCTGTTTTTTTCTTTCTTTCTTTAACAGAAAGGATGAAATGGAAAGAATAAGTAGCAACAAAGTAGTGTATTTTGTGTTAGGAAATCACCTATGCTGGAATCGGCCAATCAGAAGTGAGTAAAAAATAAAAGCAGATATTCACCTCTCCCTGTTAACCCAGAATAATTATATTCCCTTCAGACCTGGCTTAATTTACATGAATTAACTTAAAATAAATAAAGCAGCTGCACTATAAGTAGTGCTTTCCTTGCATCTGAACTGTATAATTTTGGAGTACTTATATAAAAAGATGGGGTTTGTGACTGTGCAGACATTGAACAGAAATGGCATGTACTTCATCATGATGAGTTGCTCATACCTCATTCTGTCTGAACAAAAGTAGAACATCAGTTGGTAGTCTTTTAATTTCATGCAAATATATTTAAATCTTCTATTTTAGCACCTTAAATTCATAGCCAAATATATTGTTCCTTTTAGCCTACTGGACATATGCCTCTGGGTTACATGTGCTCCTAGGAGAGTTGCGGATAGGGTCTGCTGGACCCATTAGTTAAATTAGCGAGAATCCCAATGTTGTCTTATCTCCTGCCAGCACAGCTCTTTTTGTGGAAGAAGTTGAAGGAGAGTAGTATGGAAAAGATACTCTCACCCACAATTTGTTCTAGTTTTCTGCATCTCTGTCCTCTATCCTGATTATTAATCCCTCCTGTTTCAAGTTTTTACATTTATTCACATAGGAAGATTGTGTGACTCTCCCAACCTCAACTCAAGCCTTGGGTTATATATCCTTGATTACCCCAAAGACCCAGCGTGATTCAGTAATTCCTGGTTCATCCCTTCTAGGACCAAAACTGTAATCTAACAGTTTCTTTAAATCAAAATATTGTATGTTTCATGTTTTTCTAAGAGCCATTTAGCAGAAAAGGACATGTAACCCACTGAAAACATGTAAGTTCTAGTCCAGCTTTCTTAAAGAAAGAATCCTCTGAACTGAAGAGGAGTGTAGGAAATACAAAAGAATGGCTGATTGTAGCCAAGACAGACTCCTGGTTACTCTGTGTCTTGAAATTGCATCTTGATAGTTTTATTTAATGCTCCTTAGTTTTTGTATTATGGGAGTGAGTGACTAATCTTTACCTTGGTGATGGTGAATAGGGAAAGATTAGTCACTCATGCTAAGATGCTGGTGAATAGCAGCTTATGATTTGATTGTGTCTTCCTTCAGCTGTCTCTTTTCCCAGCTGAAAAAGCTTAGTCTATTTAGGGTTTTTCTTTTTGTGTGTGTGCAAAAGCCATTTCATTGTCTTCCTTGCCCTTCCCTCTACCTTTCCTAGTTTCACTGTGTAATTTTTGAGCTGAGGGACCAGAACTAAGCATGTTATTCCAGATAGGGTACGCTTTGGATTTATTCAGTGGCCTCCTGCTGTCAGTAACTAAATTCGTATTGTGACAAAACTGCTTTGCCTTGTTAGTTCGCTCAGTTCTGGGACTTGCTTATCCTGTGCGGGGAGCCTCCCTGCTGGGTTTCTGATGTCTCCTCTTGAAGGAAGGAGAAGAAAGGAAAGGAGAAAAGGGGTAAACATGTTCATCTCAGTTTGGTACAGTCATACTGAAGTGTGCAGGGAGTTTAATGTTCTCTGCAACAGTAGAGGACATTAGAAAACAGCTAGTGACATGCTTATGACATCACAGGTCTGGGTTTTTTATTCTTCTCATTCTGTTTTTTAAATCTTAGGGAAGGAATAAAAATAGAAGCAGAATGGTGGTTCTTTAAAAACTATTAAAGTTTTAGTTATCTTTTTCTTTATTGGTTCTGGGAAGATTTCAGGCATCGTTGAATGTTCCTAGAAAAAAAGAGACAAATAAAAAAAGAGAATATATAAGGGAAGATTCCAGCCCTCAGCAAACTTCTGCCAGAGAAACCTACCACACCACTCTCAGCAGTTGTGTGTGGAGATACGTCTTAGTGTAATAGTGCTGTAATTGAGGAGCTCTAGAAACATATTGATGCTGCAACCTGTTATTCTAGGTGGAAAAGAATTTTAAGGAATCCCAAGAGTAGATAATGGATTAGTCTGAGTTGCCTCTCTCATGGTGGGCACTAATCTGTGATTGATTTTGAGTAACCAAAAACTTGGATTCTGCATTTGCCAGTTATGAGTGTTTATGGGGAGCTTTTTTACAGATATTCCTAGTATTTGTAGAGATTAACCCATTGGATTTTCTTTTCATGAACTTCCATGAGTAAGTAGGCCATTTATAATCACAAGTCTTTATGAGTGAGTAAATACCTGAATTTGCTATACTGGTCTCAACATGGAATGGCAGCAATTTATACTGTTACCCTAAATATAATCATACAGTGATCAACACTGAACTCTAACCTCCGCCTATGAAAATCTTATTAGCTTATTAGGTCATTTGTGATGTTCCTGCATCAAATTTTACTGCATGAGATTTTGCTAATGCTTTTTCAAGCTTAATTTTTAAATGTCCCATCATACTGCGCCTTTTACCATTCCCCTTGGTTGACTTTGCTGTGTACATTTATAATGTTTTCTGTATGATCTGCATAAGCAAACAGAGAAATATTTCTAAGCTTTTTTGCCTCTTCTACAGAACAGGAGACTTCTATTCCTGTTTTCCCCTTTCCCATGCTGCAACTGTCCCAGTTCCTCTCCTCTCTCCAGTAACCGAGCTGCTGTCCCGCTGACCACAGCAGTCTTCCCTTTGCCTCTTTGGTCTCTTCAAATCTGCTGCCTCTTTCCTTGAATTCATTCAGCTGGTTGCATCTTTAAAGATCAGATTCAAGATGCCTTATATAAGGAGATACTTAGCTCTATTTAGTGTTTCAATAATTTAAAGACTTCTCTTTTTAGAAGCTGTTCAGCTGTTCTAAAACAATTTAGTGGCTGTTTCTCTGTAGGCTTCCTCAAATGATTTCACCCGCTGCCTCAACAGAGGACAGCACATCACTATACATGTGCTGTACTGGGCTCACTCTGAAAAATGAGAGCACATCTTCAAAACTGTTTTTTTTTTCATTAATGAAGTAAAATAATTTCTGGGAGACCATGTGCTGCTCCCACACACACACACATAGTGGCTGCAGGTTGTTTCTGGCTTTACCTAAAATTTTTCTTTGGTTTTGTTCTTTGTCGGTTGTTATAGGTATATGCATTGTATGCTTCTATAGACTTTTGTTTTGCAATAACTTGCATGAACAGAATACTTACGATGTTTGTGTATGTGTGCAAATGTTCATAAGAAACTATATATATAAAATAGGTATATATAGTTGAATATAAATATAAATTGAAGAATTTGCATTTATCATATATAGGAGAAAATGCAGTACCAATCAATGTTTTTGAGATCAGGCAGTGCATGCAGTAAGGGTGAAATATGCTAAATGGCTCATTCCCATTTTTGTTGAATTCAAAGCACTTAAAATTCCAGGAATTTAACTGCACAGCGCACAACATATCCTTGGACATGCACAGTGAGTCAACAGTACCTTGACCACAGGGCCTATTTTTGTGAAACAAGTTTAGAGGATCATGAGAGCAAGCTGAGGCTCCCATAAATTGCCATAAGTTGTCATGTGAGATAAGGGAGTCGGGGAGGAAGAATATGGTGTAAGGGCGATCCTGATCACGTCTATTCCTCAGGCTTTTACCGTGTCTCCCTAAGACATTAAAGGGAGGAACAGAGGATACTGTGTGTTTCAGGGGAGAAACCTGCTGAAATCACCCAAGCCTGTGTGATTTAATTGTCTTTTGGGCCACGTATACTGTACCAGAAGTCTGGGTCTTTTATTTGTAAAATGTTAATTGCTTCATTTAGGAATTCAGGGTAAAACCTTCTTCAAAAAAAAAGATGGGGGGGCGGGGAATAATTCAAGCATAAATGGCGTTTTTAATAATATATTCTGTAAACAGGATAATCTCTTTCATTTTCAGTCACCTTACAAATGTCATATGACCATTAAACTGTATTAAATAGTTAACTAGTGTTTGGATATATTTCTTTCTCACAGGAAATAGTAATCACTCTTCTAAGTATGCTTTTAGTCTTTTTCATGTAAATCTTCTTTGAAGCTAAGGAGCTTTACAAAGAAATGAACTTAATCATAATATTTTCCAATTCAGTATTAGGCCATCTTTCAAGGAGTAGAAGAACAATATCCTAAGGCTCATATTTCTCTCATTCTCTTAAAAAAAAAAAAAAAAAAGTAAGCAAACACATTGACAACAGAAATATTTTCACTGATGTGTGAACTTGCATGGCTCTATGATTTCTTTATTTGCAATTGCTTACTCCTGGAAGGTGAACAAAAATAATCCAAATAATTTGTTATGGAAAACCTTTTAAGCAGCCCCGTTGCAACTTTCTAGAGCCATCCTTTTTATCTACTGAAAATCTCCCTAACATATTCACCCCATTGCTTTCAGTAATATAGGATCACTCCTGATACACCATATTCTCATTAAAGTTTATGTAAATTCTGAGAAAAAATTTATACAGCCTTAGGAAAAGTATGCCAATTACAAGCAAAGAGGACTTTTTGTTTTGTTTTTTGTGGAGTTCACATAGCTAAAAAATTAATTCTGTATCTTGTTTATCAGAAATAGTATTTAGTGCAAATACAGCTGATGAAGATAAATCAGATGCAATGCTAGATGTGAACCCAATAAACAGAGATAATGGAAATACATCTGCTTTTTTCAGGGAGAAAAGAAGAAAAATTATTTTGTACAATAAACAGATTAAAAAATGACTGTAACTTATAAAAATGCTTTGATGTTTATTCATCAAATCTATATTTTTCTTTTTGGATGCAGTGCAATTTTTAGGGCATTCCAGAAAGTCTAATTAGAAGATCTGCTTATTATAAGGCTCTACTTTTAGATTTTTTTTTTCCCCCTTAAACAGGCAGTTCTCTCATTCAAGACAGCCAAATTCTTTTCTATAGGTTAAGATTCGAATGTTAGCAAAACCCACGTTCACAGAATCCTCCCCTGGAGCAAATCTTGGGCTTGAGCTGCCTGGATGTAAGAGACAAAATAACTTCTTGTTCCATGTCCTGTCCCAAAACCTGACAGGTCTTCACTGCAAAAGAAGCTCCAGGGGTGTTCCTCAGCCGGGTAGCGTTAGCCGTATGCCCTGCGCCGCACAAGGCAGCAAGAGCCCCTCTCGCTGGCACCGTGCTTCTTCCTGCAGAACGAGTCAGGAAGTCTTCCTCGTGGGAGGAAAACTCCCCCCCCCCCCCCCCCCCCCGCCCTCACAGTCTAAGCAATGCAGTTAGGCCAGTTAGGATGCAGCTGGTCTGAAACTCAGTCCCCAGAGTTGGGCCTTTGGCCATAGGATGGGCACCATGGCACCAGCAACAGGCACAGCTGTTGCACAGGTCTCCGTGCGGCTGCCTTGGGGATGTGTGCCAGGTTGGTGTAGAAGTGGTGAATAAGGCAAGGGAGAGGTCTTGGTCTGTGAGGGGTACGCAGTATTTCGTGGCCACTTTACATTGAGGCAGTGAACAGTTTTTGCATTTTTAGCCAAGGTAAATTCCTAAAATCATCATGAGATTTTTTTTGTTCAAGTTATATTTAAAGATTAATGTGTTTTTGAGAAGTCTTGCTGTTCAGAGTCTTCTCTCTATCATCTCGTTGATAATGATAGTAGAGAAACTGAGAAAGAGATTATATGGATATATTACAACTGGCTGATTTGTATAGTATCATTACTTTCAGATAGCTGTAATCACCATACTACAATTTTCTCCCTTCAGTCATTCTGTGTATTTCAGTGTTTGAAGGTATCAGACATTTGAGAGACATTCATACAAAGATACATTATTGCATTGTCTTCATATTCTCTTTTAGAAAGCAAGGGAATTATCTGTAATTCAGTAATATGCTCACTACTTTGAAGGTCATGGCTTGTGTAGCTTTGAAACATGGAGCAGTGTTGGGATATTCATCATATTTCTTCTTAAAGGTAATACCAATGATTACTAAAACTTTGGGAGATCTGACTTGCTCTTTTGCTTGCTACATGAATGTTGAATAGGCATGGTACTACTCAATATGAAAATTTTAATGACTAGTTTAATGTCATCGGTCTGGTTATTTTGGTACCTCACTGGTACAGTCTGGAATACTGATGTCTTGGCAACCATAGCTATTAGCAAATCACTATGTTCACATTTTATGAACATACTAGCTTGTGCCAGGGAACAGAACATGAGCTCAATGGAAAGAGAATTATTTTTCTTTTATTACTGTTTATTCATGAAGTAATTTTTATTCAGTTTAGCTATAGCTGCTCTAAAGCTTGACTAGTATAAATGTCAGACATGCTTTGAACTAACATGGTTGTACTTTTGCTTTGGCTCAAATGTTAAATATCTCGTTCCGAACTGTAACTGCAAGGAGATTGTCTGGCAAAAGATAACAGCCAAAGATCTGAAGAGCAAATAGATGTGTGAAATGTCAGATACTGAGATCATGAAAAGTGTGTTTCATTTTGTTCACACGTTTAATCAAAACAAGGTGGGGGGTTAAAAATAGTGTGATGGAAGTGGACAGTATAATGGACACTTGCAGTATCTGCAGATAGTAAGTTTTGGAAGATTTGACAAGGCAATATGTGAATCAACAGAAAAGAGAATTTGATTTGATTTTCCTTGAATGTTGCTTCTTTGGTCAAACCATTTCATAGCTCATGGATGGAAGACTGCTACAGTCTCATTTTTCATAATGAAAAGAAATTATTTCTTCCCTGACCTCTGCAGTCAGAAGTATTAGTTTTCACCTTCTCTTTCGACAGAATGCCCAAAATGAAAAGGAGGCACATAATGTCTGGTTTTAGTAAAGAGTCTGGATAATGCAGTCTGATGTTTTTTCCTTCTCTCTTTTTAAGTGTTTCTTTCACTGAGAGAAGGAAGTGGATATATAAAGGAGTTGAACCAGGCAGAATGCTGGAGGGAAGCAAAACCTAATCCTTTTTCTTTTGTTTTGTTTTGACTTAATGAAGATCCTCTGCGTCTGAAAGCCAGTGTAGTTTGTTCCAGCCATCAGCTGGTCTCATAAAGATATTACTGCTTGCTTCTTTTTGTAAGTAAACACATTAATCTGAGAGTAAGATGTACTTAGGTGTCTTGTTAAGGTGAGTTTTTTAAATTAAAGGTTAATGTTATAGCTTTCAGTAAACTCTCCTGGTTTAATTATGAATGCTATAAATAATTGCAGCCTGTCTTAAATATGTATTCTTTCTTTTCAGAAGATTAATTCCCACAAACTGGATTTATCAGTTCATATTTTCACAATTCTATTTTCTCTAAGGACAGAACATAGATAAGGATTAAAGAGAGCTCTATTGCTATTAGTGGCAATGGCAAAAACGTGCGTTTCTGGGCTTTCTCAATTACAATTTACCCTTTTACTCCTGCCCACTGATAAATATGTATAGATAGATTCATATGCTCTACAGTTCTTCCTTCTACTCCATCGATAAAAACTGTCAGCATGAACAAACGTGCTGTGTATCTCCACAACATCTTGGCTCATGGATTCTCCCTGTTATTGTGTCCCTTATATAATCATGATGCTTTCTTTATTCTCTTTCTTTCTTTTTTTTTTTTAGATAATAGCACTACCATTTCCATTACCGTTGTTGCTTGTGAAGGTCCTGTGTTTATCTGTGGAATGAAGATCTGATGTCAGTGGACAGAAACATGGTGATTTCATTAAGAAGTAAACTAAGTCCTAGCTTATTTCATTATCTGTGATGTGGGTGTACTTAATATTTGCAGAAATCTTACTAGCCAGTCTCAATATTAAAAGATTTAATCTTTTAGCTATCAGGCTATGCTGCCTATTGACCCCATTTATCCTGTTAAATCTAGAAAGCCTGTGAACTGCAACTGTGTAGACGGTACGTAGCTGTGCTTTTGTCTTTGCTGAACTTCAGAAAGAGCTGGATCTTGAATAGTGACTGCTTCACTAGGAAGAAGCATCCTTACTGACTACTTCAATCACTTTATTTAAAAAAAAAAAAAAATCTGCCTCATACTCACTGGTTCCTTGATGCTACCATACCTAGTCTGTGGGCTGTCCTTTTTCACTCTGGCTGGCGCATGGATGTTCTCCTGTTACTGGGTGTCCCTGAGGCAGTGTTTCTACCAGTAAGACGCTATCCATCTTGTTTTGAATCACTTTCATATGAAAGGTGGAAAGTTCATTTTTTCCAATTTTCATAGTGAAATCAGACTACTTAAAGGTCTAAGTGAAAAATCCCACTAATGCTTCTCAGCACCCAGTTTTTAATTGCTTTTTTCTATTCATTTTTAATACAAACAGAAAACATTTTCTCATCTTATACGCAGTCCAGCATTTCTGTTTTAGGGCTCATTAAAGTATTCTGGTTCTATGATTTATCTTTCTTCATGTCTGAGAAGCTCGACATTTTGAATTCTTCATATAGCTGTTCATTAGGCAGCCCCCACGACTCAAGCCTATGAAAAAGCTGAGCATTTTATTATGCTTCCTTGCCTCTCTGCTGCTACTGTATGTGTATATGGATGCAACATATGTGCATTTGCTGTAATATTTCAGGCAATATCCACTTATAAATGAATGCGTGTTTGTGCAGCATGCCATTGTTATTTTTGCTGTCCGCTGAGACACCACAGCAGTGTTGATTTTCATATATTTGTAGCAATTCTCACTACGAAGTCTGATAGTCCTCTGTGAAAAAGTAGTACTTTCTGCCTATTCCTTTGTTAACTTGCTGTATAGCTTGCTGGTGCTGCATGGAGCAAGCTAGGAGGCCCCCAGCAGTGCTACAAGTTGCCAGTCATCACTTGCGAGAACATGGCAAGGGCTTACTGGTCAGCAAGGGGAACAGTGCGATATGTTCAGCGTCGCAGTGGGGACTTACTCTGTGATGAAATGTAATACATGATTTAATTATACCTTACTCTTGAAGATAAGTACTTTCCACAACTACTTAAGTAACTGCAACGTACAACATAAGTTCCACAAAATGTGGTTAGATTGTGAAGTGAATTTTGAGGGTTGGGTGGGGTTTTTTTTCCCAATAAATGTTCTAGTGCATATGTTAAAAAGGAAAGCTAATTAAAGGCATTTTTGAATTTCAAAACATCTACACTTAAAACTTGACTGTAAGTGTATGTTTATCCAGCTGTAGAGAGAACCTACTGGGAAACAAAATTAGCCAGCGTTGTTCTACCCTAAAACACTGCATTGTAGGATAACAGTAACATGTAAGCAAGAGGTTGCAGGGGGTCTGTGCACAACCGAAACATAACTCCTGTTCCAGAGTGCACCATCTAAATGGTTAAGACAGATAAAGCCTAAGGTGGAAAAGACTGTCACATAAAGATGAAGCTCCTTTCTTGAGTTAACACAGCAGTTAGGCCAATAGCAGAGCTAGAAATTACAGTCCCCTGGGCACAAAACTATACTGCCTCTATTTCCTATTACCTCTTTCCATGTAATCTGTAGCTATTTTATTATTTGAATAAGTAACAACTGCATTCAAAAAATGGTGATGGGTTTTTCTATCACAACAGGTAGAGAGATGAGCAAAATGTTATCAATTATCTTTTTCTACTGTGATAGTTGTGATTGATTGGAGAGTGTATTTAATGACTTAATGACATTGTTGCTCTTTTGTTATATTGATATGTTGTTTTTATACTCCTTGATCTGAAGGTAGGGGAAATAATTCATTAAAAAAAATATCAAAAACGAGGACCAAACAAAAATATATGCTATATTCATGGAACCATCAGTGAACACTTTTTTTGTAATGGTTTGATCAGCACAAAAAAGCCACTATCATAACTGTTAGGCTAAAAATGTAATCCAGCCTTTGTATGTTACTAGCCTCGTGATAAAAGACAAAGAAAAGAAGAAATGGTGATCTCCAGGTTAAGGATAGCATAATTATTTGAGCACGGACATAAGTCTATTTTATATGTATATGTGTGAGAAAACTTGGGGAAACCCTAAACACCTATGATATTTGTGATATTTTGCAGCAGCACTTCAGTTTGTCTTAATTCTTCTGGCATTAAGAACAGTAGAAATAACTGTAGTCCTCATTTGTAAGTTCAAGTATTTTTTCTCCTGACATTTTCTCTAGCACTTTCTGTCTAGAAGATAGTTGTAGTGTGTCACAATCACGCTACACAGAAGTGAAGAATGAAATCAGACATTGATATTTAAGAGCAGTACTTAGTACATAATATTAATTATTGATGCTGCATGAATATGATATTAACCAATAGTAATTTAAACATACAAAACTTTAAAAGATAACTTGAAGTGTGTTAAATTAACATTATCCCTGAATTCTTGTCTTTAATATGTGATATCCAGCTAAAAATAAACAACCTTTACCAGGAAGATACAGCTTACCTGTCTTTGGATAAAGAGTTCTCATTGATGTTCGTGAGCTGCCTTGTGTCAGAGCTTATACTTTGAACTTAAATATATGCAATTGTTTCAGCTTAAACTAATAACCTCTTTTATTACTCTAAGAAACTTAAATGCAAGTCCATAGGTTTTCAATGATTTTCATAAAAAATATTTAATTTGTAGAACTTGATTTTTTCCTTGGGCATTTTGGGTTGTTTTGTTTTGGAAGAAAGATGATACTTTATTTCTCAGAGTTTGCAGCACTTCAGTGTGTTAGATGTATATGCACTTTATCTTAGTATACAGGCCTGTTTTGTGAATCTATATGAACCCCAAATACCTACATGAAATTTATATTTACTTTGGGTTTGAAATACGTCTTTGCTAGATCAAATCTTGACTGAAATTCTTGGTCTCAGTACTAAAATATGAATAGCAGCCATACAGCTTGCCAGTATAACCATTTTCTGTTCACTGAAAGCCCAGAAAACAAAATGGGAACCTATTCAATGCTGTCTGAGTATTTTACAAAGAGCAATAGCATGTGAAATTTATGCTGAAATGTTAATGCATGTGCCAAAGGCCTGTTGTACGTAAGGTCTTTTCTTGCCAGCTGTAGTCTGTTGGATGATAGGACTGCATTTTTATTTGAAATAAAGCAAATCGTGATGACCTCTGTCATCTTGAGCGGCATTCAGAAGAAGGCATCTTCCTAGTGCCTCTCTCTGCATCCTGCCATCAGCACAGGTTAAATACCGCACTTTACATGTAAGGACAACTTTAACATAACAGGTACAAAACATTTCATTCCTGCTGCAATAAGTACAATTATCAGAAAGGGATTGGGAATTATGTGGACTGGGTGTGAGGACTCTTCAAAGTAGATTAGTAAAGTGGGTGGCAGTCAAAGAAATGATTTAGTACTTGAAGGATTGCACAATTAACCTCAACAGAAGTTGTGCTGCTGGCATTTTATGTATATGTATTAAAAAAAAAAAAAGGAACAAATATTCAAGTTTCAAATTCCAGAAGATAATGTAAAAGGAAGGCCCATCACATGCATAGAAAACTTTTTCTTTTCCTCTCTCAGTGAGGTTTGGGTCAAATTTTCCTGGTGTTGTAATAGTCGTCATAAAAGTAATTATTAATATCCATAGCTTTAAAATAAGTATTCCATAGATTTTTTTTTTGTTAGTGTGCTCACTCAACTGAGACGGCCGAGCAGGGAAGCCAGAACCCAGAACAAAACCTTAAAGGCTGGGTAGTGCTTATTGGTTTCAAGGTGGGAATCACTTTGGCCTTATCTTTGGTGGGAAAATTGCAGTTGTTATATTGAATCTTAACTGCAGTTAGCTACCCTGCATGATCTAGACAGGGCATTGCTTCGCCCCCCCCCCCCCCCCCCAACAGCTATGTTTTGCAAATCTCTTCTCAAACTGTTCTCTACTTTCAGTATCAGTGTAGTTCACTACTGCAGTGTCTTGCTGTGATGCAACTGCTCATTTATTGATGGAAATAGACCTCTTGAATGTCACCTTCAGTCTTTAATAATCACTTCTGACAAGTTGTGTTTCTCTTGCATTCAAAAACAGCAAAAGCAGGTACCCTCAAGGGAAACCTATGCCACATCCAATGCGTCTTGGCTTCTGTTTGCTGTGTCAACAGGCTGGTGCAGAACTGGATGCACACGAGAGGGGCTGGACAGAAGGACGAGCAGCAGTAAAAACACGGTGGCATGGTGCTCTACCCCCCAAAATGAGTCCTTGATTCCTTATCTGTGAGATGAAGATGATAAAATTTCCCCTTTAATAGTTCAGTAGTGTTGGGAGTATAAATGCATTACAGATATGACAGGCTCTCAGCTCTTTCTGTAACTGAGATATTTGGAACAGTTAAATCATGTCCCTGTTTTCTGAATATTTTATCAGCTGCTCCTAACAATGTAGGAGCATCTTAGCCCATGTTTTCATCACAAGAAAAGTGCCTGCTTAGTGAGCTTGAATTTACTAACTCAGCATAAAATCTTGGTGAAAATTAAGCTGTTTGTACTTCATGCATCTTTAAGCAGATTAAGTTAGGCTGGTTTAACTGCCTTGCTTTGGTTAAAACTTTCTTCTCTCCAGACTGTGCAAATGCAAAGGAAAGGTTTGCATTTTCCTGTGTTATAACTTGCCCGATGTTTGACCATGAATAGAATTGGGGTAGTAATAGTGAGGAAAACATGAGCCAAATGCCTAAGAGGGGAAAAAAATAGTTAGTCATTGTTTAAAAAAAAAAAAAAAGAAGTTCCTAGTGTTGTGCTCTGGCCCACTGAAACAATTTCCACTTTCAAAAGTGCCTGAAAGCTCTGAGCTAGAGAAGGGCTGAGTACCTGGGCTTGGCAGGGGCCTCTGGAGCTTGCCTGGGCCGAGCCCCTGCTCAGGCTGCCCAGCACCGCGGCTGTCGGCTTTGGAGTGTCTCCAAGGATGTCTCCAAGGACAGACTTCCTGATTGCTCTTTTGAGGTGTTTAATAGCACAAATACTAGAAATAGATTTGAAAGCAGAAGGCTTTCTAAATCTTAAAGACATTCGGTAAGCATTCATAAGGCTCAACAAATAGAGCGTGTATCTGATTGCAGACATGAGCTCTACCCTCTCCTTCACCTTCGCTCTCCGTGCATCCTTAATTTATGTTATTCGTTAAGTTATTTGCACTGGAGGGCAAATAAAAAGCCTCTTCAAGCTCTGAAAAATGTGATTTTGATTAAATTCAGCTTTAATTATAAAGTAAGCAACCATCTATATAAACATATAATATTAGATTACATTATTTACTTTGAAATTTTTTTAAACAGCTCTCTGCAGTGTTCGTATTATGTTAATGTGAACAGTGTAATTACTGCTAAATTATTTTAACTATATTTATAGAAATAACTTCAGTTACAGTTTGCTCATATTCACTGTTTAAAATAATAAAACTGTCTTAATGATTTGAAGGAATCATATTTATATATCTGCCTAGGTCTTAAAAAAAAAAATCATGTTGTATCTAGAGGACAGTTATTAGCCTTTCTTCAAATAATTAGATTGTTGCATCAAAATGTGGTTTAGACCAATGCCATGGATAGCTGAGACTCAATAACCTTTTGCAGCATTGTGACATTTATGATGTATGTAGAAAACATCAAATAAAAAATGGTATAAAAACTCTTATTTTTGTATTTCCCTTGTGTGCACAGAGCATTTATTTAAAATGATCTAAAAAAAGTTATCCATAAATATTAAGATGTTTGCTCAGAATAGAATATTCTATGACTTTTAATTAAATTCCTTAAATATTTGTGATCCATTGTGAGCAGAAGTCATTTAACTTGAAGCAACTAATAATTAAAAGGCAACCAAGTATTCATTTCAAAGCTAAATGCTTGACAGCGATTACTTTCTCTCGTCGCAGGATTTAGCCGATTTGCTACTATTATTTATTAGTGGTGTAACCTCATCACGGGCTGACGTACATCATGTATTCTGCCTAGTACATCCAGATGGAAGAAGTCAGCCTGAGTGCCCAAAAGCCTTCAGCAGGGTCAATATTGCAATAATTGCAATAGCTCCTTCGTTCTCTTCTTCTTGGAACAAGTCTGAAGCTCATTTACCTCCAGACTTGGCCCGCAGGAGTGCAAGTGCTCTCCTGCAGCCTGCCAAGAAAGCGAGGAAAGAAGGGTGCTCGTCTAGGCCATGTTTTAAGAGCTTTCAGCTGAAGAAGTTATGTAACTTCTTGATAATAATCATCATTATCACTAAAATTATTTTTATCAAGGTGCATACGTTATCCTTTTGCATGAAGAGAAGCTCTTTCTTTCAATGAAACTGTATCAATGCAAAGAGTATTTCAGAAATATCTGAGTGGAAAAAAGCCTTGCTGCTTTAGTAACTTTCCACTGTGAAAAGCAGAATGTGTTCTCACTTCACCTAAAATTTGCTGTGAACTTTGGATTTGTCCAAATTGTGAATTAAAAATGCGACTTAATGGATTGTGCAATGTCTTAAGGCCAAAAGAGCAGTTTGGAAATGTGTCTGCTAATCTAAATCCTCAAGTTCTGTTCAGCTCTGTTGAAAATGTATTTTAATGACCATCCAACAGGCTTTGAGTTAGTACTTCCAGATTAATGTAAATTCCTCTCACATTGCATTTGTGCTTAGAAGTGGCTTTGGAACCGTAACAGCAATGGTGCCAATCTATTAAAATACAGAGGCCATCTGGGCTTAGAGCAGTATTTCACTAATAAGGTCCTTTTAATCAAAAAATCTAGCAGTCTCGCAGGTGGTCTCCAAAAAGATGTATTGGCTATTCATTGGGAACTACTTTTTGTTTTTAGAATGAAAGGATGATAAACACCTGTTTCTGGAGCCTCTTTTAGACTGTCAGAGGAAGAGGAAGGATTCTGGTTAATAGTCTTCCCAGTGAGGTGGTTTTTTAATGTCAGAGAAAGATACCTAATGCATAAGATTGGAGTTAATGTAAAGGAATTGCAATGGAGTTGTTTATCAGTTTCTCAAAAAATGCTTTTGGGTATGCTGAATATTTGAAAGTGTTTTTCAGAGCTATATTATTACCTGATTCAAAAATTTAATTTTTTTTTTACTAGCTGTTATTAATGTATCTGAAGAGCATACCTAAAAAAGTATTTATGTTTCAGTCTCCACAGTAAACATTAATGTTTGGGGGTGCACATACTTTAAGGAACCTCTACGTTCAGTCTACATGAATAATTATGAACTTGGAGAAATTGTATGAGGTGGAAATTGTATGAGGCTGGGATAGTTTCTGCAAAAATGTTTCTGTGACCTCTGTATTCTTATGTTCTTGCCTAGGGATCAGCTTTTTGGCATTTTTCACAATGTTGAACTAAACAGACCATTGTTCTTTCCTAATGCAGCTCTTCTTCTGATTTTTATTTGCAATTTCCTGACTTAGAAAGCTTTATAAATATGTTTCTAATCCAAATTTGGTTTCATAAAGGTTAATTTGTATTATTGTAACCTCTTGTCCATCCTACTGAACTTTTTTTTTTACACTTCCATACTGTTTTCAGTGCTACTAAATTCAGGCTAGCCCAGCACAGGACCATTCAAGACTTTAATCTGTGAATACTGTTAAAATCCTTTCTGATCATTTTCATACTCTGCCTCCTCAGTTATTACAGGTCTGTCTTGGCACAGGCAGCTACTCCCAGCAAAATCAGAGACCTCTTGCATGCATGGCATCTTTGAAAATCTGACCGATTATTTAGATGTCCAAATTCAATGGTGAACTTTTTATCCCAGATTTTCAGATCTGTTTTGAAATTCCTGTCCTCATTTCCCTCCTTTTCTCACCTTGGAATACCTGTGCTATTTAGATTGTCATTGCTGTGTTTGGTAACGTGGCTGAATAGGAGCACCTGCACTCTCATGTAGGCTGCCACAGTTGCTTTAAACCAACAGAAATGCAAACTGTCCCAGAGAAGATGGGTCAATCTCCGTTCCTGTCGCTGGCTGCCTGCCGTAGGTCTGTCTCCGGGCCAGCACGAGCTTCCATGCCATCATGCAAGAAGTCAGATCAAGGTACTGATCCAGCTGAAACTACCCATCCCTTACCCCCCTCCCTAAAAAAATCAATTATTGGACCTCAGTGAAGAGACAGCTGAAATTGGAGCTGAGTCTGTGTAAGCCTTAATAACAGAAGAAAATATAGTTCATGATAGATTAGTTAGATAGAAGTGAATATAGAAGGAGACATCCCCGCATCCTGTGTATATGATTTAAAAATCGACTATTTCTGTAATCTGCTATGCAAAGTTAAGGAGCAACCGTGTAGTCAGTCTTATCCTAGAAGAAAAGCATGTACTGTCTGTCCTTAGTGTCTTTTGTTCATTAAAGCAAAAGCTTGTCAAGAACAAAAGTCTCTGAACTGTTGGTAATACTGTACCACAGCAAGCTTAGAAGTGAACCTGATCACAAATCAAAGTGTGGCTAACCTGAACATGCATGATATCAAGAAGAAGTTTTCTTTTATTAGTCACTTGTCTTTTTTTTTCTTCCTTGAAATAAGTTAATCTCATGGGGTGGGGATATTTTGTTCTGTTTTCTGACAACGCACTTCATTAAGGAGTCTGAAATTAAAGTAACTGTTAGTTCTCAGTTTGTGTTGGAAATCAAGAATAGAATGCTGAAAGAAATAATAGAAAGTTGAATGACTAAAGACATTTTAAAATCTTTGAAGAAATGCAATTTGAACATTTGGAAGTCTGTCTGTTTATTTCCTTTATTTAAAAATGAGTCCATTATGATCATTCTGCAACTTAAAAATCATTAAAACATAATGACTCTGAAGTGTAATAAATAATGATTGCAAGAACTTACTTTTTTTTTCCTTCTCAGTAGTTAAAAATATACCAAAATATATTAAAAATGGAAAAATCCTCTAATGCCACAAAATGTCCAGTGTTTTTAAACAGTGTACAATTGCAGTGATTACATCATTATTATTTTTTAAATGAGGAGAAAAGAATGCATTTCTCTTTGACCTGGAAGCTGTATTCACTGGGGGTGGGGGGGAGAAGTTAATTGTGGCAAATGCAAACGATATATATGTATAATCATGGATGCCTGAAGCTTGAGTTGTAAACACCTGAGAACAAGGTCTTATTCTGACTCTCTCAGTATTAACAGGGACCTCCCTTTCATTTGCGTTTAGCTCTGTGGTGGTTCAGCAATTACAGGCAAAGACTTAGAGGGGGGAAAAGCCTTCATCTGTGTCCTTAGTTATATTGAACATTCCTTTTTGTCAACAAAAGACCAGTAACTGCAGGATATAATGAACAAAGATGACAAGAAGGTAAATCGTTTGACAGCTTGTCTTAGAAATTCCTGTAGTAATTATAGCAAGTGATCAATTTCTTGTAGGATTAGAGACGCGATCATAAGATGTTAGAACTACTGACATCGCGTGTTTGCCAGTTCTTTACTTAAAGGCAAGGATGGCCTCTTTGTGGTGGAGGTGATTGCTGTTTTATTGTTAACTACATGTTTCTTCTTCTGGCTTGTCATGTGTTTAATTCTGCACATGCAGTGCAAAAAAAATCCATGCCAAGCTTTGGAAAGTTTTTCACAATTGCTGCAAAAAGAATGAGCATACTAGTTTATTATAAAAAAATGCTAATTTATTATTAAAGAATACCACCAAATATTGTTCCTTTTTCCAGTTAATTTTCTTTGTTCAACGTGAACAAGCAGAAACTTGTACTAGTCTCCTGACCTGACTGAGTTCTGGCTGATTTAAAATCAAGATAAGTGTTTATACGTAACTGTTCATTTTCTAGAAAATTTCCAGCAAACTGTTATATCCAATCTCATAGCTGCACACTGCTGTAATATAGTACTAAACAGTAATATGTGGATTATAACTATTCCATCTCACAAGTAATATCACAGCTAACGACCATTTACATTTTGCATATGCAGCTGTTTTAAGAGGTGCCAGCCTTACAGAAGCAAGTCAGTTTAGAAATCTTACTCATCAAACCATATGAAACATTAAAAAAAAGTTCAAAACTGAAAATGGGTGGGCACCACAGGAAAAATTATAATTTTGAAAATCTGTGGACTGGAAAGTTTATGAATCTCTAGAAGTATATTGCTTTTCTTTCTTTATTCAAGAGTAGGGAATGCTAAGAACAAAAAAAGCACAGCAGTTTTCTAGGGTGGATTGAGTGCAGCCAGTGGTTTATATAGTCCTTGAACACCAGCACCTTACTGCCTCATTTCCCCCCTGCTTTTAGAAAGGCAGAAAAACACACCTGGTGAAACATTTGTTGTAAGGAGACAATAAAAGTCTCAGTAGATTAAATATACATTTGTGGATGCGTATTGCGTAATCACACAAATAAAAGCACTGCAAAAATTCTTGTGACTAACTGTAGATCGTCTTTTGAAATACAAGTTTAGGGATACAGTGATTCACTTTGGCTTCTTCAGCTTTTATGCTGTAACCCTAAAATGTGTCTGAAGTGCCTTTGTTCCTTTATATTGCACTGCTATCTTTAAACCTAGTCGTCTAGCCTCATTGCCTGCTCTTCCTAAATGCTACCTGGCAAGTTGTCAGCCCAGAGCAATCCCTGCTGACTTAGTGTTTTCTTTTCCTCTTCTCAATGGCTATTTGTGAGCTTCTGCACAGGTATTTTATTTCATCCACATCCTCTCTGGAGTGCAGAGTGCTCCCTTCCATGCATCCACTTTGTTTATCTTCTAACCACTCCTTTTTATTTGTACTTCATTGATCAGTGCTATTCATAACCTTTCTTTAACAGAAAACTAATATTGAAATTAAGCACAAATGTCAGTGTTATAATCACTGATCTGTCATTTACCTCTTGGTTAATTTTGTTCTCATTCTCTAGTTTTCTGTATCTAATCCAACCCTGAAAGTTCTTGAAGCAGAGAGAAATGTGTTATTCTACCTGTCTGTAAAACATATCAAGTATCTATAGCATCCTCTAAAGATTTGGATTTTGCTGGTATCAGGAAAGTACCCCGGGTTACTTCCTACAATGTTTTTTTTTTTTTTCAATTTTGTATCTCTACACTCAATCCTATTCAAATTATTACTGTAGATATCTTGTGGAAACCTTTTGTGATAGAGATTTGTAAAAAGAAATTTTAAAAAATATTTTAGAATATTAAAAGTTAGTGCACTTACAAGCAAGAACTCAAGTGCAGTGGCATTCATTTGCTTTAGCCAAGATCTGTCATCTTCTTAAGGTCATGCAACATTAAATTTTCCTGTGATTTAGGTACTCAACAAGGAGAAGTGGCTTGCAAGGTGAGTTGGTCTACCACCTGAGTTAACAGACTTTTGAGCATTGGTGCATTTGGGCACTAAACTATTTCTTAAATGGTATGTTCATAATTAACATTTTTTCCCAAATCTACTGAATGTAGTCATAAATCCTTTCATCTAATTGTACTTCTGTTCACTTAGGACTTTCTGTGTTATTGCTAATTGCTGTTAGCTAGTGTTAGATTTTAAATTAACCCTTGCTCTTTGAATTTAGATAGAGCTGAGATTTAATTCAAAACAATTGATTACCCCTTCTAAATGATGATTATAGATCTTATGCACCCATTTTACCAATACTATTGCTTTTGTTGATCTTCCCTCTAGTCTTAGGAATACCAGAAAGAAACGCTCGAGTGTCTGCATAAAAATGTAAAAGAACAAGCAAATGCAAAATAATTGTCAATCAATAAACTGGGGGTGAAGGATAAATATAGTATCTGCCTTAAATTTGCTTTACCCAAACAGTTGATTTTTCTGCTCGTTGTATGGTGAAGATACCAAATTGTCAAAAAAAAGGCAAAACTCACGCATATTTTAGTGTTAAAGTGATGATATAAACAAAGATTTGACTTGTTGAAGAATTTAGATGTGAGGTCAAAAGGTTTTGGCTCAGTGCATGTATTAACACAGACAAACAGATTTTGTGCAACTAGAACAGCTTTTTTGTTTTTAAATATTCTCTCTCTTACTCCCACAGGAAGCATACTGTGGGGACTTCTTTTTTAACTTGCGGGTTTTTTTTACTGCATCAATTTTAGTGTATTAGTCACCTATTCTCTGTTACTTTTTCATCCTATCTGAATTTTTCCTTTGGGGGCAAAAAAACAAGAGAAAACAACTGTAAATAGGATCACTGCTTGTTGTGGGAATCAATCTGGACAGATAAACTCTGTTGTGCTGTCAGAGCTATTTTGTATTCTTTTTCCGTTTTGCAAATAGGTAGGTGACATAAAATTTCAAATGTGTACTACATACTTGCTGCAGGGCAAGAGATAAACTCTATAATCATTTAAATTCAAGGACCGTTCTTAAGGCCCAAATTCCCTGTTATTCCAGAAAACATTTTTGTATTGTCAAAAAGGCAGTTTGAATGGACTCAAATTGTGTCATCATCAATATCTGCCATTTTATGACACACGAGCGATACGTAATTACAGCAATATCATCATAGCAACAGTGGAATATAACCTTTAATGTGTCAGTCTCAAACTAATAAATAGCAGTTTTGTTTCCGTAGTGCATGGAGTAGATTTATTTGGGGCAGTGTGGAGAAGAGACCATCTTTTTGTCACATACCTGAGGCCTAGAGCAAGGAAGCCATTGTTTGTGACTGGCGCTGCAGGAAACAAAATAAAACGATGAGAATTTTGTGCATGTGTTTGTTTTCCTCTTTATTGGGAATTTGATATTGGAAATTCTGAATGAATTTTATTAAGTTTAGAAAGATTTAGTAGTTTACTCAAATAATCTCTATGAGACCTGTCCATGGCCAGTTGTGCCATAACCTCATCAATAGTCCTCTGTTGTATCTTCCCTCACATGCAATGTTGGTTCTTAAGGTCCTTGTATGCTTACAGAAACTCTTTGAGGGGAGTATTGTGGTATAAAATAGAGGCACAGAAAAATTAGGACTTGTAGGAATAAGCCAATCTCAAAAGAAACTCATCAGTTTTTGCTCTTGGCATTTTAATTTAGCTCTTACAAAATATTGTGGCACAACCAGATCATGACTCCTAGTATTGTCTGATACTGTAATATAGGCCAATCTGCTTTCACATCTACAAGCTATCAAATGCTCCAGAGCTGAGCATCCTTACGGATGTGTCTTTCCTTTCTCTCTTGCCTTCAGCTGTCTAACTTTTTTTTTATATTTCTCTGTTTGCCAGAGGCTTTCTTTGCTTTGTACTGCAGCAATCCCTTCTATAGCTATTACTGATAGTTTATGAACACGTTACCTATTGGATTCCAGGAGGGTATTCATTGATATATTCAGCCATATGCAGGCAGGACCTAATATTGGCACAAATCCATACAAAACTTGCAGAGGGGTGCCTGAATTTCCTAGTTCCCTGAACACACATGTCATTTCCATGTTCCTTTAGAGTCACCATTTCATTAAGTTCTTCATGGCTCTCTGCCTTGGTTTATGTTTGTAATAAATGGTGATAACATGAGTTCTTTTTGCTGAAAGCTGTCTTTCTTGCTATGATCCTTGCATTGCCTTACTGCAGACATGGTTTATCTGCCTTTATTTTAGAATTTCCAAAAGTAGTCGTGTGCTGTACCCTGGAGGAGAAGTTTAAGATCTGCCTGTTGGAGATTTCATCTGGGCCTTTCCATCTCGTGGACTGATTATTTGGGGGAATAAGTGTCTGTCTTTGAAGGGTATAATTTGTTCCTTATTCTTTATTGGAAAAAAAACCCAACAAAATGCTGAAGTAAAGACTGAAACAAAATGTGGTATTGGGCTTTTAACTGTAGATAAATTTGTAGATGTTTTGGTGTTGAAGAGAAAAAGTAGGGTAAAATTTTTCAAAGGGGTTTTGGAAGCTCTCTTTCTGCAACATGGTTTCCCGCATGTTTGCTGTTTTTAGGAGAATGAAGGCATTGGCCTTTTATAAAGTGAACTGAATTGTTGCATGTGAATTTTACAGATTTAAAATACGAAACTCTTGATTACAGTTTAAGCAGTGGAAACTAAATGGCTCTTTCGTTCTATGGTATTTTTGCCTTTATTATTTACTGTTTACCAGTGGGCACAGAAGTGAGTTACAGGTTTGACTAAATGGTTAAAGAGTTGCTGCCCTTAGTAATGACTTTCACCATCTTGCAGTTGTTAACATACGGCTTTCTCACCACTAAAATTGGTTTACTTTGAAATCAACAGTATGATGACCAAATAATGAAAGTAGGAAGTAAAAATGAAAATCTCAAAGGAGCAAGATTGAGGCTTAATTCAGCTGCCCAAATAGAGGCATCTAGTTTCATTCGAGGTACACTAGGATGCTCTATCCAGCCTCCAGCTGCCCTCAAGAATGTCACAGGTCTCCCAAAGGGACCCCAAGCAATGGCATGAGTTTTTTTATTTCTACAGCTAAGTTAGCTGGTGACATTTCTGCTACCGGGCTTTCTTTGTGTGTATTTTGTGAACAAATAAGGCATAGAGAAAGATCAGTTTTAAAACCTGGAGTTCCTGTGCTGTGTTCTCTATAGTTACTCATAGATTAAGACTGTCTTAATTATTTTGCCACTAAGTGGAATACAATTTTCAGGAAGGGCTTTTAACTGCTGTGTTACACATTTTGCCTAGCTAGTAAAGGCACCATCAGTTGCATGTCCTACACAGAAGTCAGCAAAAAAGGGAAACTGGGAGACTAAAAGAGATCAGATGTTGTAGAAATGAACAAAACAAAAGTATGGAAGGTGGAGGAGAACTTAGAATAAAATGCATGAGTTTATAAATACTTGTAACTGGAAACCAAGCTACTTTTCATGTAAGGAATGCTATTTCAGGATTGCTTCAGAGGATAACAAATCTAAAGGAAAATATTCACAGTAGGAGACAATGCAGTCTGATACAGGGGAGTAGTTGCTTCTCCATACCTAAATTATTTATGTAGAAAATAGTCAGAAAGTAGTGTATCAAACTTATGATCGTACATGTATAATATTACCAATACCGAGATGCATATTTAAGTCTAGATTTTGCAAAAGGTCAAAGCTAAAAGCTATCCTGTAGTTGGATTCAGAAACTGTCATGTATAAGTTGAAGTTAAATAATTCAGTCTCCTCCTGCACTGGAAGGCAGAACATATTATTGAAGGATTACAGTTCGTGTACAATGATATTGCCAAGTAAACCCTCGAGGGAAAGAAACAGAATTTCATTCCAGAGTGTTTCAAGTTGCATTTCTTTTGTATTCAGGTGTTGACTAGCAACCTAGCTGTCCCTTTATTATTATTATTATTATTATTATTATTATTATTATTATTAAGTTGGCAGAGAGGAAAAAGGAACAACGGTCAAAAAAATTGAATACTTCAGTTCTGGGCAGGGGATAAAAAATGATTGTGAATGGCACTTTTGTTTTCTTTGCCTTCATCGTGGCAAGCTTTTCTCACTGTTCCCATTCTGGCTGTTGTGCAGGTGGTTGACCAGATTGACACGCTGACGTCCGACCTGCAGCTGGAGGATGAGATGACGGACAGCTCCAAGACGGACACGCTCAACAGCAGCTCCAGCAGCACCACAGCTTCTAGCTTGGAGAAAGTCAAGGTGCGGGGCAGCACGCCGCTCATCAAGCCCGCTGCGCACCCCTCCGCCATCCTCACTGTGCTGAGAAAACCCAATCCGCCACCGCCACCGCCGCGGCTGACGCCAGTCAAGTGTGACGAGCCCCCGAGGCCGCTTCCTTCAGCCAACCCTGTGAAGACAAACGGGACCCTGCTTCGAAATGGGGGCTTGCCAGGAGGGCCAAACCGCATCCCGAATGGGGATGTATGCTGTATACCTAACAGTAATTTGGACAAAGTCGCCATGCAGCCTCTGATGCATAGACCTGAGAAAGAACGGTGTCTGCCGCCAGGAACGAGGGAACGGGTACGATTTAGTGAAAAAGTGCAGTACCATGGTTATTGCCCTGACTGTGACGTTCGATATAACATTAAAAACAGGGAGGTGCACTTGCACAGCGAGTCTGCCCGCCTCGCGGGGAAGCCTCCACACCAGTGCCCTCCTCTGCCGCCTCCTCTGCCTTCCCTGCCTCCGTTCCCTCTCGAAAATGGAGGGCTGGGGATAAGTCCCAGTAATAGCTTTCCTCCTCTGAGACCTGCAACTGTGCCTCCACAAACTGCACCAAAACCCCAGAAGACCATCTTGAGGAAGTCAACCACCACAACAGTGTGATGTATGCCACTTGAAGAAACTGTTTTTTCCTATATATAAACATAAATAGGTAATGAGCACTTTCTACTCAAGCAATAAAAAGTCCCAATATATTACTCCCTGCGCCCAGTGAAGTGGCATAAAAATCACATGGTAAGTACAAAGAAAAAAACTTGTTGATGCTGCAAGTACTCAGCAAAGAAAACATCATTTTGAAAAATGATGCTGAGAAATATTCATGCTTTAGCTCATAGGTTGTAAACTTCTGTTGCAGTTTCATGTCTCTACTGGGGTTCAAAAAACAGTGAAAAGAAAGTTCAGCTTGAAAATACTGTGTGGCAATTCACAGTGGATTTAAATCTACCTGACATAATGGAATAACTAGTGCTATCAGGTTTGGGGAAACTTAACTGTTTCTAGCAAATATGTTTTAAAATGTCATTTGACGAAGCAGAGTGGAGTACCTGATAAAGACTTTTGATTGAATCTTAGCAAATGCATTTTGCTCTGCCTGACTGCTTGAGAAAAGGTGTTGTGCATGGAGCTGCGCAAGAGGAGGTAATCATCAGACTTTCAGGCAGCTTGATCTCTGGTGTGGAAGTAAAGAAATAACTGGAAGGTAATGTTGACATGACTTTGGAAAACTAAATTACCTCACGTTTTGTTTCTCGAAGCTCAGCTTGCCACAGCCCGGGTGAAGTGTAGACTTTTCGGAGAGCAAACATAGCTCCATTCAGTTACTCTCTATTTCCACTGCTCCATCTGCAAAGTGGTGGTAGCATTTTATCTCACGTAAGTCAAATGGAGATTAAAGCAACAAAGCACAGTCCTAAAATTTTTACAAAGCTTTTGTCTGGTGCAAATCTCTTTTGGAAGGCAAAGAAAATTTTGTGTAAGGCCTTCAGAGACATCTACTTAATTCATGTAAAAAGCTTTGAAGTTGAAAAGCTCTGTGCAATTACGAAGCATTAACATGCAAAACAAGATATTTCACATGTTATCACATTTTGGTAGTGAACCCAATTAATATTCTTACCAGTTTAAAAAAAAGTCTTCAGTTTTTTAAATTAATTTATGAAAGAACACTCTTTTATTCTCGGAAAGAGAATTGTTGGGATCTAGAGATTAAAACCCGTGTGATCAGTGAAGGAAATCTGATAATAAATCTGTTATTTACAAAAGTCAAGCCAAATTAAGCTCTCAGATGGCCCAACAGCAGATGTCATAAAACCAATATGTGTTTTTAGCTGCAGTATAAAACATGCGCTATGGCTGGATCAAAGCTGGCTTCTCTAGAGTCTTACTAGTCAAAACAGATTTTTTTTAATTTAAAATCCCATTTTCATTCAGTAATAGGAATTAAACTTAAAACCAGTCTTCAAGTAGTTTCCCTGTATACACATTATAGTGTATTTGTAGTATTTAATTTAAGCCAAACAAATAAAAACAATCATAACAAAAGTTCTAACAGATAATTATCCTTTGAAAACCTCTACAGTAAACAAAAGTTGCCTTTTGTGCAAATATCCATTTAGAGTTTAAAGTTTCATATTGTATTATTTGCATAGAAGTTGCAAAGCAAGATAGTCATTATCTTGTATGGTTAATCATGCCTTCCCCAAATGCTTCCCACTTGCTTATCATGATGCATTTCACATTTTGTATTATTTCACTTTGTTTAATCTCGTGAGCTCTGTTGTCAATGAAGTCTTAGTGTTTGCAGTGGAAGGCGGTAACTAGTTCTAGGAAGTTTTTGTCACGTGGATTCTGCTTACCCCCTGAGAGGCTGCAGCAGCTCGCTCACTCATACATAGAAATTACATTGGTAATCAGTGAAATAGTGCATGGACATTGCATCCACATAAAAACTGCAAAGCTACATTTTTTTTCCTTTAAAAAGAAAATTTTCATTGTGATGCTGACTTTGTCACTACCATGAAGAACATACATCAACTCTTTAGAAGCTAGTTTAATAATTTTTTCCTTTTTAAAAGAGCTACTGTGTACAATAAATTGTAGGCAATTGCAAATCAAGTATTGCATATTTCATATAAAATATTTTTGTGTCATCTTAAATTTAAGAAAATAACACTCGATATTTGAGGGGGGAAGGTGCTGCTGCACATATCTACCTTAATTTTCCCCTGCTCACCATACCAGGGTGTATCTTCTAGCCAAGATGTTTTGGCAGTTCTTCTGTGTGCCCGGTTTAGAGGATATGCACAGAGGTAGCCCCAGTTCTCCTCTCTCTGCTCTTCAGCTCTGACCCCAGTAATTTCTTTTCTCTCTGGAGTTGTAGGTACGCTCTAGCCCGTCATCCAAGAGAGAGATCTGTGTATAAGATGGCCCATTCAGTATCTCTCTACTATTGCTGATGGATGTCATGGCATGTATCTGCTGTTGATCTGTCATCTCATTGTACTCTTTAATTTAATATACTCCTAGTCTTGTTATTTTTTGAGTGCTAGCTCTAGGAATTTTGCAATAATCAGTCATAAGCCTAATTTATTTTATATCTTCTGCCTGAGAAAATGTTATTGTTCCCATGAAACTTTTTCAGTTGAATATTTATCTTTGTTCTAATATGGTCCCTACCCAGGTAACCTCTTTCAGGGCTGGTGTCATAAAACTATGATGTTTGCTCTTTACCCATGTCCTCTGAAACAGTTGCATCTAGGGATTACTACCCACTTGTGCCCTCTGGATGGAATGAAATAAGACTTTTGTCATTGATTTTGATGTCACCTGCCACTACTCATTTTTATTCTAAGGGTATTAGTCAACCAGAATCCAAAATAAACAAAATCTTCATTTCTACAAGGATCTATCACATGGACAAGTTTCCTACAGAAAAGGCACATGCATGGTAGTCCTTTGATAGGCTTCAAGACAGAGGACTAAGGACAGTAATCTACTTAATGGTTATTGCTCTCTGTTAGAAATAAGTTCAAGTAATAATGCAACGTAGTGCCATTTGGTTGCACCTTACAAAGGCAAATGAGATTGCTTGGAGCATTTGCTTAAAACATTTGTTACGAATCAGAAAATGATAGTTCAACATGAGCAAAAACCTAGTGCTATGAGATACTAAAATGTAAAAGTTATTAAACTGCTCTAGCAGTCAACATCTAATGCAAAGTCTAAATCATAACATTAATCTTTTCTCCTGAAAACTGAAAAGCTTTCAGATCAGTTTTAGAATCAGTATATCCTACGTGCTTCCTAGCTTGGCGAAAGCAAGGAAATCTGGGGTACTAATCCAGTTTGGCTTTTAATATTTAGTCTATATCCAAGTCTATATCCAAGTCTATATCCAAGCAGGTACTATATCAAGAGGATACTCTGCTTTCGGTACCTTGCTTGGCTCTTTTTTTCCAGTAGAAACTAACCTCTGGTAGCAGTGCACAACATCTCTCCTCTGGACTCTGTTCCTAGGCTTGTCAGGTACTCATGAACTCGTTAGTATTTCCAAATTAAATGCTGTGCTCTATAGATGTGCTTTGATATACATGGTTAAATTTCAGTTTCATTGAGGGGCTGAGTTAACAGTTCTCAGCTCTGTGGAGTAAAGTTTAATGGCATCTGGCTTTCAGTTTTGGCTTTTGTATTCTGCTGATCCCACTGGGAGATTGCTTGTTCAGTCCTGGTCTCCTGTGTATTCCACCTCTGGCTTTGTCTTCTCTTTCGGAGATACTTTTCTCTTTCCCCATGCTCCTTCAGTACCATTTCACAAACCAATGCCCATTATCCATTTTGATGGGCAAAAAATACCATCTTATGTAGATGAAATATGCAACTTTTCACAGGCAGTGCTGATTTTGGCCACAAAGAAAGCTTCAAAGTGTGAAGAGTGTATTTTTTTTCTGCAATGTTTGCTAATCCAGGCTTTCTTTAATGGATCAAAATGCTCCACATCCACTATTAAGCATGCTACAAATGCTGGACCGATTCTTCTGTCATAACAAAACCCTCTATTGTCTGTCTCCTACTGTGAGTTATTTTTACCAGTGTGACAATTTTACAATAGTAATATGACAGAATAAAGTTCAGATTAAAACAAGCAAACTTGCAAAGAATGGGGAACAACTAACTAATAGCTTTACAACACTGTCTGGAAGCCTCTAATTAAAATGGCGTAAAAGGGAATGCAATGTTATATGTGTTCAGCAGTGTTTTTAACATTTAAATTAGAAATATAATCTCTGTGAACCATTTTTAAATACTAATAACATGGTGTTTCACATCTTAGGAAAATGCATCAAACTAGCCAGAACCAGATAGTAGCTGTCTGTCTTTGAAACTAAAATACAATGTCTTTGAGATTATATTTAATGTACTACAAAAATGTTAATGTTTTGAATTTTTGTACTAAAGTTGATGTATGATTTTATGTACAGAAAAACTGAAAAGCCAGTAACAATATTTAGAGCTTTAATGCAACAATGTTTACCATCATTTCATACTGCTACTCAGCTTTAATTCCCCAGTGGTATTTTAAAGTCTGAATTGCCGAGATCTAGACTTCTCAAAGGCAAATGGATGGAAAAAAATGGATTCTGGTGTTTTCTGTCAATTTAATGAAGGGAGCAAGCTTGAGAAGGTAGAAATAGGCAATGTAAATTGCTATTTTGTAATAATAGCACTGGTTAATAAACAGCTAATGTTCAACTGTTTTCTAAGCAAGAAATACCAGAGGAGTAAAATCAAATAACAATACATTTTAAGGATTTATGGTAAAAATCTTGAAAAATAGAAATCAGTGTTCTTCCTTCTCCCTTGTTTGGTCTGAAGTTGTTGCACCTTTCATCACAGCTTTGTTGTTCATAATCCATTTTTCAGAAACAAGAAAAGATCCCAAATCTTCATCCTTTTTCTTTTCTTTATGATTAAATCATTGCCCATTTTTAGAATGTTGCATGAAGTAACTGAAGTAGACTACAAGCCTGTCTTAACTTCCTTCAGATAACTTGATTATTGGTTTTGAAGCAAGCAGAGTACAGTGTATATTCTTTAATTACCAGAGGGAGTTGTAGACATCCTCTGGGACTGCACAGATCTCTTCATTTCCGTGTACTGATTATGGCTCTCTCTTTGGTGACACCATGAACAGTAATTGTACACGTGGAGATAAAATCATGCTATGATTGCTACCTGACTCTGTTGATTAACTCTTAAAGTAGGCAAGAGTGCAGGGCACATATTTTTACAGTGAAAGCCTTTCTCATCCCCAGCTTGTACATATGCTATGGTCCACTGCTTTTCAGGGGCTGTGTGTGCACGTAAATGGAAAATACTTATTCACTATATAAATCCAGAGATGAAACATTAAAGAAGTTTACAGTAGTGTTTCTATTCAAGCCAATAATGATAAAACCATCAGACTTAAGGTGAAGATCAAATTAGTGAGTTATTTGCAAAGACTTGTAACAGAGGAACAGAGCTATGGCTGGCACAATGTTTGGAATAATTAATCTGAAAAATACCTGTTGCCCATTGTATAGCCACGTTGTATTTTACGGGGCAGTGTGTGATATGGAGCATACAGTAATTTCGTGCAGCAGCCTAACATTTCTGGATCGATTAGGCTTGCCCATGCAATCCATAGCGAGTAGCAGCTGCAGTGCCCATGTTGCTGGGTCAGCCCGCAGCAGTTAGCACGCGCAAGCTGCAGGTCAGCCTCCACGCCGGCAGCAGTTACCTGGTAACGCGGGGTTTTTATGGGAAGCACTAGCAGGGCTTTTATCTTGCTGCCCTGTTTTGTGATGGAGAAAGAGCCCAGAGGCAGACAGCAAGTTTGTCACCCAGTCGTAATTTTGGCGAGGTGTCTGTAGGAGTCCCTCTTGGGATGGCTTTGGGGAGCAGGTGTGAGTAACTCGTGGTGCTGAACTTAAATGATTTGAGATCTGGCTACCTCACACTGGCTAAAACATCAGCTACGCTGGCTAAAATGCCACTAGGGCATTACTGCCCTATGTAGCAAATGGCACAGTGGCCCGTGCTCTTCTTAACTGATGTCAGTCTGCTTTTGTTCTGGGTTTTTATATTTGTTCATGCACCACAGAATCGGTGTTACATGGATGGCATGGAAGGTTTTGTTAAGAAGTTGCAGCATGTGCTGTATATCAGGTGGACTGCGGTACTTTAGGGGCATAAGCAGATGGGAGCATGGCTGTATTGAGGCTGCCCCATGTTTGGTGATATTGAAGCTGTGGAAATTTTGAGGCAGTGATTTCTTCTCACTGAGGCAGTCAGTCTCCTGTCAGGTTAATACAAATAAGGTGCGAGTATCTCTCTACAGGAGATACAACTTTTCATTTTCTGCAGGACTGTTTTTGTTATTGCATAAATATGGATCTTTATTCACGTGCAAATGGCTTTTATAAATTTTGTGTGTGTGTGTGTGTGTGTGTGTGTGTGTGTGTGTGTGTCTAAAAAACAGGTCTGATCCAGTAAGAGAAATACAACATAATTTCTACCCTATAGCCAACTAGCAGCAGTATTTCAAATAATGAGTAAGGTCAGGACCATCATGCTGCCTCCCTTGGAGAAGATAACAAAGAGCAGATAAAGATGCTCCAGAAATTGTTGCCTCTCTTCCTCATAAGGGAAAGATTGTTTCTTTTATCCTGGAATATTTTATTTATATACTGATACGCCTTAAGGAACTGGGCACAATCTGCTTCACTATTGGTTGTATATTATGGTCATAATATGAAATTATATTTTTTATAATAGCTTTCTGATCTCAGATCTGTCCCTTTAGATTGTTTTGTCTGATTTCTAGACTCACCTTTTTTAAAAATGTGCAAGTAATAAAGCAAAAAATCAGTTACATATGAAGGAAAAAATAGTAGGTAAATTATGAAAACAAAAGGAACTTTGAGCAAACATATTTAAGTATATTCTTCAGTAGTGTCCACATGATGAAGACTACATCAATCCCAGAGTTTGTTTTTGCTTAAGTGGGTTTATTATTGTTACTTTAAACTTAATCTTGTATCACTTTCAGCATAAGAGAGCAAGAAAAAACAGGTAAGTGGCAGCATTCTTCATTATTCTTCATTCTTCATTATTTCCTTCCTAGTTCAGTGTTGGCTTCACTAAATAAGTTATTCATGCATGGCAGCTTTTTCAGGATTCTTTAGCATGTGAAAAACAGAACATTTTGATTTTTTTTTAATATAATCAATAATATATACAGAATCTTTTTTTTTCTTTTTCATTTTTGCAAATACAGGGTATGATTGTGTCCTAGAGCTACAAATTGCATTGTCTTCTGCTGCCAAGGAGTAACTAACATATGCTGTAATTTTAATGGGTAACCGTTTTCCTTCATTTTCCACAATTTCATCATAATTGCATTGTTCAACTTTACAAGGTTGACACATGAAACAAAAGGTGTGTTTAGCAGCCATTAAGATAAACATACATTTCTTTCCCATTTGCACTGGGATACATCCCTTTGTACTGACGAAACTTATGAAGAAAAAGGGTTAGAGACAATCTCTAAGTTTATCCGTATCTGCGGGGACCAGCTTCCCTGTACTGTGTTGTTAAACCAGACCAGTTAAATCAGTACTGAAGAATAAACAGATAACATGATTTTGCCATACTTTCCTTATATTGCTTTTATTTTGGCTTAAGCCAGTATAGGCCTCTCCGCATGTAAGAAACACAGGCCAATTTCTTTTCTTTTCTTTCTTCTTTTTTGTGTTTTTTTTTTTAAGCAGACACATGCATGTGCTTATGAAATGAGTCAACCACAGTGGGAGCACTGGGGCAGAATGGGAAATGTGGACAGAGACAGGATGTTCTGTGCATGCTGGAAGCTGCAGAGCTGACCTGTATTTCAAAGCTGGGTCCATTTATTCCTAGAAGATGTTTTAAAGTATAGACATTTCAAAAAATGTTCATAAATGAACATGCTGATACCTGAACTTGTACTACATTACCTAGAAAGGAAAGTATTTGAAATGCTCATGTTTTTTTAGCTCACTGACTGAAGAAAGGAACAAAAGTCACTTTTGCTGTTTCGGATAGCTGGGCAATAAGGGTGACATGCTCATTAAACGTCAATTCCTGTACTGGAACTAAAGATGGAGAAATAATATGAAAATCACAGTGGTCTTCAATAGGACTTTTATAATTAGCTGTAGAGGGGACTTTTATCATTAGCTGTACAGTGAATATAGAGCCCATTAATGAATGGGAACATGAGATTTAATAATATACAGTAAATAAAAGAAAAATGGGTTTATGTGCTTGAAATCCTAGCTGTGGGAGAGGAAGAAAGACATGGGAAAGGGGTTTGTAATGCAATACTAACCCTTTCATATCTCTGGGACCTGCCCTTTAGCTACAGCCTGAAAGACGGAGGGACGCGGAGCCGCACTGCCCTGGAGGAGCACTGGGAGGCAATGGCAGACTGCTGCTTCTTGCAGGAACTGTGCTCCTCGCCCTGCCACATCTCCCTTTCTCTGCTACATCAGTTTGGTGAGGGATATTTTGTCTCAGTATCCCTTGCATAGCCAGACAGTTTTGCAGCCCAGTGTGGTAAGAAGGCAGTGCCTCAGTGCATTAGACACAAACTCTGCAATTTGCTCAGCACAGTGTTTAATTGTCCCATATTTGTATATGATTTATATAGTCTAAAACTGTGACTTTTTGGTCCCATCATTATATTCTCCTTCCCTACTCCCCCCCCTCTTCTTTCTCCACCTACACATAGTAGCGAAAGAATGGGAAAAAAGTTTGCCTTTAAGTCTTTTGCTTAATGTAATGCAGATCAGTATTACTGAACTGATTAGTTGTGGCAGTAAGAATACTTACAAAGTCTGCGTAAGTATTCTCAGTTCACTTTTAGTTGGAAGTGTGCCTGTCATCAACGGTCAGCGCTAGGGATTGAATGGTGAGAAAACAATTTACCTTCCTTCCCTTAGCATGCACTGACTGATACAGGGCAGCCAACGTACTGGTGAACGGAGGCCTTCAGCTCCCAATGCTACCGCTGAATTTGCTTTTAAGCTGATGATTGAAACTAAGGTCTCTGTGGTTGTCACGAAACTAAGCTCTCTGTGGTTGTCGTGGGCTAAAGTGTTATACTTCACAGGCTGAGGGACTCCTTGATGTGTCTGTCACAACTGAACATATTCACAGCTTTATGGTCAGTGCTCTTTGTCCTAAATATTCAGAATGAAGATTCTGATGCCATCCTTTGTACTTGAATAGGGGGAAGGAGAGAGAATGGGCATTTTTTATGACTTCTTACAGAAACATAGAAAGCTTTCCACCCAAAACATACATAGTTTCTTCTCAGATCTGTCCTGGCCTTCTAGAGACTAATATTAGCCTGAAAATAGATTTTTGTATGTTTCTCTTCAGGCTAGATACATATATGTAAGTATAATATATATCTCACAGTGGGAGCACTAGGTGTGATGCAGTATATATATATACAAACACATACACACATATATGTATATATATGTGTATGTAGGTATTCAGGACTGAGGTTGCCCTGAGTCTCTAAACTTCCCACCAAAGTTTGGGTAGCTCAGGAGGTCAATTTTTATAGATCATAGTAGGAACACCATCAAAAAATTGAAATAAAGCAAAGCACTTCTTTCCTGAAACAGTTTTAATGGTGTATTTTTTTCATGATTTTTTTAAAAACTCCTCATTGTTTTAAAGTGAAAGGAAAACTTTTATCAAAATGCCATAATTCCGTACCTATATGAATACTCCTAGTCTGTGTCCAGGTCAAGTTTTTAAGGCAGCATATGTTGTGGACAAGAAAATCTTACAGAATGACTCTGCTGCAAACATAAAAGCTGTCCTCTGTGTTTGTTTAGTGGAGCATAGGATTGCTTGCTGCTCTCATATCAACCCTCATTTCCCCAATGAATGTTAACAGGATGCTGTGTACAAATTTGGAAGTGTAATTTGCTTTTGTATTACAAATCAGCCCCTCATTTTTTTCATCCATGTCCAAAGAGCTTTAGTATTAAATGTGTGGCTATCACCAAACAGTAAAACATAGGAAAAAAATGTTTTGCATATTCCAGATGTCCAGACACATGATCAACAAATATCTCTTTGGTAGCATTTAAACATGCTTAGAAATCTGCTTGAAGGGTGACTAGGAATGAGTATTTAAAATACCATAGCTATTTTGAAATGCAGGAAAAATACTACTGAGTTTCTTCCATCAAGCAATGTCTCCACTTGTCTAAGTTTTAAAGTCTAAGGGTATAATACCCCTGTTAAAAATGGGTGATGACAGTCTCTGCCCCTAGAGAATTTGCTAGTCTGGATTCAAGGTACATCTGACACCATCAAGTTAATTTTATACTAACTGACTTAGGTACAAGAAAGTATAGAACTGAAGGGACCATACAGGGTCCTGTCCTCCAAAATCGCAGGCAGCGATATAATGTGTGTTTAGTTTAGATGGACCTAGATAACTAAAGATATCTAAAGATATCTTCTAAAGAGAAGATATCATAAAATAAAATATAAAGATGTCATCTAAAGTTAAGAGATATCTAAAGAGATAAAATAGAATTCTCACATTTAGATAGTATACAGCAATTTTATTTTTTTTTAGCTCATTTCTCATCAGTATTGAGGCAAAATCAAGTGATTTGGAGGACAAACAGATTAAAGAATGCCACTGAATTAGGTGTTAAAAGAGGGAAGGGAAACTAAAAGGGCTTTGCCAAGTGGCCAAAACACACATTTCATTTTAGCTCCACTATGATAATATGTTAAAAAAGCAAAGTTTTATATTTTATGAAAAGATGGCAGAGATAGATTTAACGTGGTCAACCCTGTGTAACAGGACTAGCCTAAGGGGTTGAAAGTGGATTGCACATCTTGACTTCCCTGTGTGTCTGCCCCGGGATGGGTGTTGTTTGTCTGGCTGTTGCTCCATGACTGTTGGCAATTGGTCTGCATGCTACAGGCAGCTCCGCAGTGCAACTCCCATCTGGCGCAGGTATGCAAGTGTGGTCATGTTTCAGTTGAGTTAACCTGGGCATGCAATAGAGTTTTGGTTGTCTTCATCAGGTGGCGTAGCATTGCAGGTAGTGTTTGTGCTACCCGCTGCCCGTTCTCTCTCTGGTGGCATGGATTGTTCTTGGAAGAGCATCCCAGGCACTGCTGGGTCATATCTGCTGCTTTCATGGCTCAGCTTGGACGCAACCAAGCTTCTCATAGGAGGAACAAACCCTCTTAAGAGTCCATTAGTATTCCTGGCCTTGCTGTAGGCCTGCTTCAGAGTCTTTCCCTTGATCTTGGCCCATTCCTTGGCCCATGCATGTCCCTAAAGTGTCCAGTGATGGAGTTCCTGGCTCTCATGCTTCTGCAAGCAGAAGCTCACTAAGGTGCTGGTGCTGGTGTATAGTCACATTGACACTTTTACTTGAGGTGTGATGGTAGAAGAGCCAGTTAAACTGTGATTAAGAGCTATGAAAGACTAGTGGAGCACAAGGAGGATCAGTCTGGACCAAAGGCCTGAAGAAATAAACTTCTGCTTCTGTGGCCTCTAGGGTAAATGTTGCTCTGGCTCATGTCCCTGAGTGTAAATGGTTCCTCTTCAGGTATTTTTAAAAACTTATACAAGGATATGATGGTGCCATCTTACATGAGTCATATGTCCACAGTGCTGTCCTTGTAGTATGGTAGCTGGTAGTGTTTTCCCTCAAAGTAAAAGGGAGTTTTTTGTAAGGACAAATGTGGTATAAAGCAGTTGGTAAGGACAGGAGAGCGGTAATGAAACTGAAAGGAGGTGATATCAAAAGTTTTACCTAGGAGAGATCTTAGGCTTCCCTGCCCCATTTTGGACTTTGCCAAAAATTTCTCTCAATGGTTAGATCAATGGAGTTACTTCTTTCATTGAGTGAACATCTTCAATCTTTCACCTCCTTTACTAGTTCGAAGTATGTATTCCTGGCAGTTAGAAACAGATCACAACCATCACAGTACCACTGTTAATAGAATAAAAAATGGATAGGAACGTTTTAGCTGTCATGAAAAAAATGCTGTAGACTTTGAAGCAAAGATATGTAGTACTAGGAAAAATGCATGCAGAGTGGCTCCTACAGCAGGCACATATTACACATTTGCAGATGTTACTGCCTTTCAAAGAAAGCATGAGCTCTTCTGCTTGACTGTGAATGAGGATTCAGTCTTTTAGAGAATGTGTTTTTAATGAAGTCAAGCACAGTGCCACATGCCTGGCCACCTGGATTAGACTTACTGGGTTTAGTGGCTTTAGACTGATGCAGTGATTTCTGGTGAGCAAGCTGAACACCCAGAGCAGTGTCAAAGAGGGCCAAGACCTAGTGAAGCTGTTACTGGAAAATATCCTTTCCTTATGATTGGTCTTCAGAAAAGATGATGCAAATTAAAAATTCAGAAAAAAGCAAGAATAATGCCTTAAAACTTTCCTGGAAGTCAAAACTTTCAGGATATGAGTTGGTTTAACTTAACAAAGAAAGGGTTTAGAAGGAGGCTTCCTCATGAACAAAACAGAAATATTTTCTGACAGCAGAGGGCCTATTAATGAAATGTAAGTACAACAAGGGTTTGTCGCTGAAGTTAATAAAATTAGATTAGAAATAAGCCTTAACATCCTTAACATTGAGACAAATAGCTATTGGAGCAACTTGCGTTGAAATGGAGTCAGGAATCCACACTATGATGTTTTCAATTTAAAACTGGACGTATAATAAAAATAGAGACACACCAAGTCTGAGGGAATCACTATGAAAATCTACAGTGGTAAGCAGGAGGACAAAATAGTTTACCCTAATTGTCCCTGAGAGTCATTAAAAAAAAAAAAGATGCACCTTTTGTTAAAAGATAGATGAAAAATATACCTTTCTGAGGTTCCTGGCTAATGCAATTTTGTGCTTGAGAAAGAAGAGAGATGGAAAAAAAGCAGTTAAGCATGCTAGGAGTAATGGAAAATGAAAATGTCAAACTTTGGTTTTATAAACAGGCAGAACTTGGTACAAATTGTACAAAGAGTGTTAATGGGTTGCTTCTACTTGGACTGTGACTTAAAATGTAGGGGTTGGATGCCAGCTTTTTATGGATATATTTGGATGTGCCTCTTTACTTCTTAGAATGTTTATTTCAGAGCAAACCATCTTTCCAGCATCCGTATGTAAAATTTGTAGTAGAATGGCATATTTGGTGTTAACTGTGGTTACAAATCCTTATGCAGCTACATTGTTAGTTGCTCTCTAGGAATCGATGTCAGCCCATGGATGTGCCCACAGGCAGACACTCCTCAGGTCCCAGTGCTGATGTGGTTTGGTATGTGTTGGACCCAACAGTGGTTTTTGGAAAAAATAATCCAAGCTCCTTTCCATGCTCATTCTTATGCCCTTCCTATGATGCCACAAGCTTTTTTCCTGCTAAGGACTTGTTGGGGAATTTTTTATTTTTGTCCTAACAAGAATAAGGAGGAGGTCGTATTTTTTTTTTCCTTTTTCTTCATCTTTCAGTTTGGGTTATTTATTTCTAAAACCAACCAGAAAAAAAGGAAAAATATCTACGACATTTTTTGTTTCTATGTAGCACAGTGCATTACAGCATTTTTAAATACTTCAATATTTCTAGCATTCGTTTTCCCCAAGGGACTGACAATTGAAATACTAGTGAAAAACAGCTCCTGAAAGATGAGAATAGTGGTCAGCAGAAGAATAATTTCACTGAAGTTTTGTTAAAACTTCATGTTAAAACTATATAGTATCAATAATTACTGAATAGTTTGGATAAGAGACACCTTTGATAAAGATTCACTGCTCCCAGGTCACAGAAATTGTGAGGCTCCTTCAAGACTTTATGTGGAATGTTTTGTGTCTTTACCAGCATTGCAGTAATACTTGATTGGTAACATTGTTATGAATCTCTATGGGAAGACTCATGTAGGTCATGGGGCCAAATTGTGACGATGCATTTATTTCCATACTTGAAATTTTTGCAAAAAATGCAACTATGATGATTCATAATATGCAATTTGTACATTTGGAATCTGTATTGGCAACTTAACTTTAATTCTGAAAGACTGACAATTTGTTTTTTCTGAGGTGGCCTTATTTTCAAAAACAAGAGGATTATTTCAAAAATATGTGCAACTTGCAGGCTTGTAATATATACTGCTTGCAGATTAGCTGTAGTATTTGAAAACTATTAAATATTGGGTTTTGCAGAAACTGGGAAAATAATCAGAAGATACTGAAAGGACCCTTTTCTTAGACTATTACAAAGTATTGTTGTAATTACAAAACTATGTTTTTAGAATGTATTGAATAAATTTTTATGTATATGCCTAAAAATGTCAGAGGAAAAAGATATTGTGTACTAATGGCAGCAAGAGATGAGAAACTCATGCTAGAAAAACAAGAATATAGTGTCTTCATCTGAATGCCAGTAGTTAACATTGACTTCATCTTTTTAGACTTCTTAAAACAAACGTTTCCGTTTTGTTGTGTTGTAATTTAGGTTTGACCATGTCAATGTGGTATGCAGGCCAATTATGCCAGTGCTCATTGCAAAAATACAGAAAATGATAGGCTGTGTTCCAAGCAGTTTATAATCAAATATAATCTGAGGTCAATTCTGATCACATTTACACTTGAGAGTAAATCTAAAAATACTAATACTAATAACTAATACTGTTTGCCATTCCTCCATGTGGGAAACATCTTTTATAATCTCAATTGCATTGCTGAGGCAGAAGAAGCATTAAACATAAAAAAAAGTTGAAGCAAAACAGTAAATATGGTAAGTCAAACTTCATATAAGCTTAAGGCTCCAAATGTGAATTTTGTAGTCTTAATGCATTTTACATGCATTGTTCATTTTCTCCCTCTTCTTTTTCCTGATATTCAGCTCCAGCTATACAAAAACATGCTTTTCAGTCACCTTTAACATGGGGGCTGGGGGAACAGAGAGAAGAAATAAGGCTGTAAATAAATTACAACCAACTCAGTGATTTCTAGAAAGAAGACTGCCAATGTAACAAGCTTCAGTGATGGTCTTATAGGCTGAACTCATAGGCTGAGACAAGAAAAGTATTAGAAAAGCATTTGTATATACTAATATCTCTTTTTACAGGTTTGTTTCGCTGTTACTCATTAACCATACATGTAGAGATTAATTATTTCTCTCTCAGACATGCAATGAATCTTTTAAATTGTGTTCAAGTGAATGCTTCATGAGCTGTCAGGAACTGTGTTGCATGTGGCATATTTTCAGGGAATATCTGATATCTGTAGAAGCCTTAAAATGCCTGAAATACAAAGAAGAGAATTTTATCACAGTGCCAGAAGACTCTAGGACACAAAAGAAAACAAACAAACAAAAAAGTACGATCGGTAGGAAAGTGTTGTATTGATTTAGTACTTTACAGGGAACTGCCCATTAGATGAATCAGCTTCACACCACTCTGCTTCATCAATATTGACTGGGAAAATTATGAACTGCAGATCTGATCCCACTGCCTTTTTCCCATAGGCGGTCTCATCCCTTGTGTAATCGGACCCGTGGGTTCGTGCCTTGGTGTGGAGGAAGAGGATCTCTCAGCTGTTGAACCTGGGGACCTGTGGATGCCCCTGCAGTTCGGCTGTGACCCGCACGCCCTACATTTTCTTTGTGTAGGAATGGGTGCAGGGAATGGGAGACAGAGGAGGGGGAGCGTTGTGCTCTTGGCTTTTGCCCTAGGAGGGATTTGGGATAGTTGGGACACAGACTTGGAGCAGGGAACTCAGAGTGCTTCTAGGGTACCCCCCTTGAACAGACCCAGGAACCACAGTGGAGCCTACGCCAGACTAGCTTTCGCTAGTCTTGCATGACATAACGTTTTTTTCTTTGAATACCACTGAATTTAGGGCAATGAGGGGTTTCTGAGTCTGTCCCAGGGAATAAATGTTGAATGGCAATTATGAAAAAATTATACAAAGTAGAAACGTAATCAGTGCAATATCATATGGACTCTTAATGCTCAAAATGTAAATTACATAGTATTCTGGCAGGCTAGATTCCCTGCTTAATATTGTTGTCAAACTACTTCTGATGTTTTTGCAAGTCCTGTATGCTGACATCAGGAATGAGTGAGAAATTACTGAAAGCAAACCATAATGCTGACAGCCATTTTCTGATTCTCAGAGAAACAGTTTATACCAGATCTGTTTTCAAAATGTATTACTTAAGCAAAATCAAAGAAGCCATTTCTTGTTGTTTTAATTTCAAATAGTTAAGCTTCTTAATTAATATTATTAATATTAAAAAGGCTAAGTAGAAGGAACCCAGAGCAAAGGAAATAGCTAGTTTTTCAGTAAATTTTATGCATATTTATGGTTTGATTATGAAATTGTATACTGTACAATTATTTATTTATGGTGCAATAGCAAAGGCTTTTCAAAACTAGAGCTGCTTCTTTCCTTTCTAGATAAGGCTTCTGAGGTCAAATTTGCTGTAACACTTTTCAGCATAGAGCTGACTTACCATCAGCAGGTGATACATGAGGTAAACACCTAGTCTTTTTTCTTACATCTGCAGAAGGGCCTCCCAAATTACACCGAGTATGAGCAAAATAAAACACATGATTTTTGGTTGCAATCAAGTGTAGTTGTTACGTGCCAGAGGGGATACTACAATACAAACTACAGTTTGCTAACAGCACCAGATTGTTACTGTAGCTAATCAGCGTATACTTAGTATGTTTGTGGAAAGACTAATAATGAACAGAGCCTTCCCTACTGCTTTTTTGAAGACTGGTAGCAAATGGCAGCACGAGCCTGGTGGAATGGATTTGTTCCAAGGTTTGCAGAGGTAACCCAAAGTATCTCTATGCCATGGGGAGCCCATGCAAAGGGCTTGTCTTCGCGGGGGCATGTTAACATTAGCCTGTAGCAAGGACTAAAAGGATCATATTTGTGGAGTGAATCAGTGGGTGCTGCAGACCTGCTGTCTGCACTATCCACATTTTGGCATGCGTGGTTACATTGGGCTAGCTCTAGTCTGGTCCTATGGGCTTGAATGCCTGTCTGCAGCTGGAGCGCATGAAGTGCCCTCCGGGACTGCATATGCCCTTTTGGTTTTGTTTGGGGGAGACCCGTTTTGTCCTCTCTGAGGTGGTTCTGCAACACGAACCAAAATGTGGCATGTGAGGGCGATAGGGAGATCCGTATCAAAAGCGCATTTGATACAGATGCACATTTGAGTCGATCTGGATCCACCTGAAGAGCAAGTAGCAATGAAAGCCTAAGGGATGACGAGGAAGAGCCCAAGGAGGGGGTGAGGAGAAGCAGATTTTCCCCATCCCTTTTCCCATGTAGGAACCGAGAAGAGAGAACCGCAGCCATTGGGTGTACAGCGCAGCTTGTGTACCACTTGGGCTGGGACTGGGATTTAGTGCTTCACTTTACTACTTGGTTTCTTGGGTTGGGTCCAATTTATTGCAGTAACTTGTTTATTACTTACCATATGTTTCTTGTGATGTACGACAGTGAAATTTTGTGTGGCCTCTTTTCTTCAGAGAACTTTTTGGTCACATCTTATTATTTATTCATGCCTTTCTGAACCCAAGAGCTTAAAGTAACTTGAGTTATCAAAAATTAAAAATTTTTGCCTACTCACTTTTCATCGTTTTTGTTTACTGTCAGAGAGTTATTTGGCAGTCCAAACTGTACAGGTGTCACATTCATTTTACATTAGAACCATTTGCATCATGTTCCATAGCAAGTATTTTGGCATAGTGTTGAAATTTTTTTTCCCCTAGCTCTTATGGCTAGCCCATGTTTATATGCAAGCAAATATTTAAGTGTAGCTAACAAAATATTAGACAAATTAGGGAAAAATGCTTCTTCAGTCAAGGTTTCAAAATATGAGACTTGTTCTTTGGCAAATCACTTTCGAATGTTGCTTTAATCACTTATTTATATAAGCCAAAGCTTCAACTTGAATAGAAAAGCTTGTTACTGGTTCAAACATGAAAGATTTAAAATAATTTAATTTATAGACATTTCTCTGTGTGCATTTCTGTATACAACAATGCTGTAGCAAGTAAGTGCCATCTTATGCTGCCATTTCTTGTCCCTACTAAGACATAGCATTTTATATTAATTTGAGTCTGTGTAACACCTGTCGAAGATCATCCAGAATCTGGACCTAGGGCATTGCTGACAGTTATGCTTGTTGAGGGGCTACTCGTTGCACCAAGTATCACACAGAACAACAGAACGTGATCCCCTAGCCTCCAAAATGCTCCAAACCTTAATTTACAGCACAGAAACGGGGCAGAAGGAAAAGACATTACACTGCGAAATGACGAGGGTCAAATTCATGCCATAATTATTTTGTAGGGGTGAAAGGGGGAGAGCTTGGAGAGGATAAATAAGCAAGGAAGAGAGGCAATGAAAGGAAGGAGCCCTGAGGAAATGGAAAGTGGAGGGTGTAGCAGAGATGAAGAAAGGTGAAAGAGGGGTGGAAGAACAGCCAAGCAGAACTGGAAAATACTCTGACTGCAGCAGCCATGTCTGACATCCAAGCTGTAATTAGTTTTACAGCTTAAGTCTAAGTGGCTTCTTCCCAGAAGTTTTTTTCCTGAAGGCCAAGTGGGTGGGGGTGGGTGGGGGTGTGTGGGGGTGGGTGTGTGTTCCTATAATGCCTGGAAGCCCTTATGACTGACCAGGTAACCGTTGTTTTTCCTTTGAACTTTTGTGACAAATATTACCACAGGAAACCTAAGAGCATTGCTGTGATTTCAAATGGAAGAAATGCAGCATAAAATAGGTAACCTTTGATAAAAGCCATAGAGGTGATCCTGGGAGTAAATGGTGTTATAGGACAAATAGAGATGCACCGTATAGAACATGACATTTAAGAGGGAATTGCATTGCAATCTCATTTGAAACAGCCTAGACAGAAATTAACCCTCTGCACAGACAAGACCAAATCTATCCCTAGAGCCAGTGGCTAGATTAGTTACATCAAGGATGAATTTGGCCCACTGTACTGATGATAGGATGTAGAGCTCAAAAAGGGCACAAAAAAAGATGAATTGAAAACAAGTGTTAGGAAGCATGTTTAGAATTGTACATTTGTGAAGTAGCTACTGGGCAAAGCAGTTGATGATGGAAAACACAAGAGGACAAGAAGGGATGCCGAGAGAGTGCCAGGAAAAAGTGTCACTACAGCAACTCTCAGGAGCACTTCGGAAGCTGAAGTACAAAGGGAAAAGGAAGTATCTGTTAATGAAGGTTTTCTCTGTAGCTGAAAGTGCATGAGAAGATCTCTGCATGCATTCTTAAGGCTGTTTGAAGGATGAGTCCTGTGTGTGGACTGCTTCTCTTGTTCTCTAAGACTTTGTCTTGTTTTCTCATCCATGTCCGAAAGTAGACCTGTACCTTGCCAGAGTCTTGGGTGTTTTTACAGAACAAATTTATAGGAAAAATACTTTGCAAATTATTTTATTATTCTTAAAGAGAAATCGGAATGCTTTCTGTCAGTTTGTTATGCAGTTCTCTTAAAAAAAAAAAAAAAAAAAAAGGAACAAAAGCAATTTAATTTTAAATTTCAAGTCAAAGTGAAAACTTTTATTTACTTTCCTGTAGGAATATTGATCACTTTGTCACAGGTTAAATTTTTCTTCAAAAATTTGCTTTGGAAAGAAGTATTTTTCATTAAAGGACTTCTCAAGGGAAAAGATCTGATTAGCTCTAATGATAACATTTCATTATCTTGTATTTCATTAGATGGTTATCATTAGTAAAAAGAAAAGATTGAAAGTACAAACTGCTACACCCTTCATATTTTAAATGTATGACATAGTCACTGTCTTTAACCAAAATCATGCTCTCACCTTTTATGTAAAGAGGTGTCAGTGAAAATAGGAGTATGTTCAAGGAAAAATAAGTGCCAAAAAGATGTCTGAAGAGTGTGTTTATTGGGTATTTCCATTATTGCTTTGACATCTCTTAGTAGCTTCTTCAAATGACAAAAGATCTATGCAGGTGAAGTCTAATGTCCCTAAAGTTCTTTCTATTCACTGCCATGCTGAGGTGTGAATTGGCAAAACTGAAACCTAGAGACTCATTTAATAATTCCTCTTAAAATCTTGCTTTATATATTAGAAGAATTGCAGCAATTACTTACAACAGTCAGCATGTGCCAGGTTATTAAGTTTATTGAGGTGGTTTCACTTTTTCCTTACTCCTGCTGGAGAAAGACTGTGTCCACAGGACTTCACGAAAGCTAACTGCTTACGCTGGAGTACTGAGTCAAGGCACGCCTCCGATACTGGGAAGCATGTTACAGGATTATTTCTAAAGTGCACTTACCAATGAATGCATAAATAATTCATCTAAGACCAATACTTGCTAAGAGAGACCATCAGATAGCCAGCAGGTGAGTGGCGTAAGTGGAGTCCAGGTTGGGACTCCACAGCATGATTCAAACATCCAACTCCATAGTGTGGAGCTACCCATAGACAAACCACGAAAAACCCCATGAGAAGGGAGCCTTGCTCACCTGAGGCATTCCTTATTTCTTTTCATGGAAGATGATGTAGGTATTACAGATATGTGCCTATCTGAGCACAGGCATCTATAAAATACAGGCATTTGGGTATGCATAAAGGTATGTTGTACTGCTTGGGAAATTTAAGATGTGGAAACGGTGGATTATAACCTAGATACTCTAAATGTGCAGATATATAGGCATGTGTGTGAATATATATATAAACACACAAATATGTACTTTAAAAGACAAATGACTTTTTTAGAGTTGAAGTCTATGCACCTTGTGCTCAGATACTATGGCGATACACAGCAAGTTCTGAAGAATGGATTTTGTACCAGTATTTCTAGAGCTCTTCTAAAACCGAGGTTAAGTGAACTTACTATCAGTTCAAATACCCTTCTATTTTGAGGACCTGAATTATCTAGAAGCTTGATAGTAAGAAATAGAGGCTTATTTTTCCAGTTATTTCTCTTTTTCATGTTGGTTTGAGTACTTTTCTTTCATGCAGATCTTCAAATAAGGTATGCCTTCCATAACCGTATTTTGCACTTCCACTTATAGCGATGGTTCTTCCTTTTTTAGGTAGGACAGCGCAGAGAGATGGCATTGCTGCTTTCTGCTAGATGAACATATGGATTCTCAGGTTTATAGCTAATGTGAGATCTGTCTGGGTATAAGTTAGAATCATAAATCCCTAGTTAGTTGAAACTTGGCCAATTCCATAGTATTTCAGGTAACTCTTTGATGTTTGGAGAACATTATACAAACTTAACAGGAGGTGCTTGCCTGCTCTAGCTGGTTGGACTCAGCATTTGAAAGCTTCTTCCAGCCTTGATCTAAGCCCTAAGCTGCACACCACATAACCAAAAATGTCATTTGCTTGACCAGAAATTTCTACCTGTCACTGCACAAGGAAAATTGCATTTTGATCATTTGAAAAAACATGTAACTGGCAATGTTCAAGGTAATGGTGTGTATGATTTGAATGCTTCAAAGCTGTGAATATACTGAGAGTAAAATCCTGCTGCTTTTTGCACTTTCAGAGGAAATAAATCCAAAAATGCCAGATGTTCTGTGTGCATCATTTATGCCACTTTTCCCAACCTGTCATCATATCTTTGACGATTCTGAAGACAACTGTCCCCCTACCCCTCCCCACCTGTCAAGTCCCTTAAGATTTTCATAGTTCCTTTTCAGCTACTATTCCATGCCTTCATAGTTTAATTGTTCAATATTTTATATCCATTTATTTTATCTTTTACATCACGACTTTAGAGATTAAGAGCATTTCTTGCATTAAATTCTTCATAATTTAGTTTTGACTGGATATATCAAACTTCATCCAGAATAGACGCCTCCTGTTACCATTGTTTGGGTGTAAGATAATAGAAGTGTCAGTCTGGTGTCCCAGAAAGAGAAACTTTTATTCTGTAAGTTTATCCTTGGGGTACTATTGACTGCTTTACTAGTTCTCCCCAAAATACACATTGAGAAAGGAATATAAAGAATGTTAATATTTCCTTTAGTACTGTGGATTATGCTTGAGAAGTGTAATACTCAGGAGTGACAGATTCTATATTTTAATGCTAATTGAAAACTGATATTCAATAAATCAGATAAGTATTACAAAAACAGCATTATTATTTCCTTTTTAATTGATTGAAGGAGGCCTTGCTTTGTTTTGGATTTTTTTTGCTGGAAGTTGTTATGTAGCAATGGGTAAAAGCTATGGGCCAGGCTGGAAGCTGATAAATGATTTGATAATTTCATGTTATTTTCGAAAATATAATGCATGCTTCAGTTAAATGCACAACAATAACAAGATTGCAGCTGACCCACCATGAATCATACTAAAAATATAATTTAATTTTGTAATGATTGCAACTTCAAATCCACATGGTAGTCTATGTGCCAGAATAATATTTTACATTCACTCTGCCCTGCCCTAAATGTTGCCCAAAGTTTAAAGCTGTCAATAACCACGACCTGGTATTTTTAATTGCACCCTGCACTTCCAACAGAGAGGTTAATGACTGTCTTTCATCATGAAGATCCTTTCCACTGCAGTGGCTGTAGTAAGTCTCAACCTGTTGCCTTCAGCATGTTAGATGCTTCGTGGCTGTAGTTAAGGGCAACCTGCTCTATTTTAATCCTGTGGCCAAATTCAGCCCTGGCATAAGCAGGCAAATTTCACTAGAGTCAGCATAATCATTTATACAAATAGTGGGTTTGGTCCATTAAAACCATGAGACCTATAATCAGCTTTCCCACAAATTAGGTGCTCTTCAGCTCTGTTATTATACAACTGAAAGGCCTCTATGAGCTCTCGAAGATAAATTACTGCAATTTTTTTCAAGTTCAGGTACCTCCTACCAGTCGTTTGCCTAAACTGGTTAAAAGGACATTGCTTTCAAATAATCTTTTTATGCCTGCTGTTTCTGACATTTTAAAGGCTTAATATGAATGTTTTCTCTGCCAGTTATAGGAAGTATGATGAGTCCTATTCAAAATGCTGCTGTTAAGCAAAACTTGTAGATTCACTAGGGCAAAATGTTGCAAAATTGCACAATTATTGAGTTACAGTAAAGATGAATGGCATTAGTTAGATATATGCTCATAAGAATTAAAAAACTGAGTTCTTTAAAGACACGGATTTTCTGATTTTTTAATTTTAAAAAGGTTATTTTGTACGAGAACATAAATAAAGACTATTTATTCTATTTTCTTTTGTGACTCTCCAGCTCTATGTACAATTATAAAAATATGTTTTCTTAAGATCTACTGTTATATTCAAATATCCTTTGAAAATGAATGCATTTCATGTTACAGGCTCTGTCCTGTACGACCTCTGTAATAATTAAGAAAAAGGGGAGGATATTGTGCAGGTGAGGAAGGGGGAGATAAGGTTATAAGTATTTTAAGTAATAAATTTATTATTTATTGAAGCTAACCACATTCAAATAATGCAGATTTCAAAGCATGCCCTCTATTCTAAAATATTTGAGACAATGAACACGTTTGAAATCTATGTAATAAATGAAAGTCACTTATGCTGTCTGCTTAACAAAAAGCATGCTTAAGCAGAGTTTTCAAAGTAAATCATCTTTTCCTGTATAAAGAAAACACTTCCAGCCTGTAGCATGGTTCCTAAATTTGAAACAAGGAAGTTTGCAAGGACGTCATGGCATCACTGTAAGGTGATGCACACCTGTATTTCTCAGGAAATCCATTGGGAAGTGAAGGTAAGCTCCTCCGAGGCTCTGGCCTCCGACTGCAATGGCATAAGGGGCACTCCTGCTCTTTCCTGACAAATGTGTTCTGGCAAGTCTGTAAGAGGTTCTCCTCCAGAATTAAGCCATGCTTTTCAGGTGGACATACACACAGATTTGTAATGAGAGAGTGGACAGACTTATGCCAAAGGAATTTCCAAGAATGATCCAAAGAATACATTAACAAAACATAATATAAATTCTGTTCCCCCCCCGAAAATTAGTAAATTTTAGGTATATTTGCAAACTTTATTATGCTACTTTACCAAAATATGTATTTTCCCAGTGAAAGAATCACTTGCAGTGATTCACATATGCTATTCTGGTCCATACTAATTTTTTGTTGTATATATAATTCTCCAGAGTTGTAAGCGTATTGCTGATCTAAACCTCATACAAACTTGTAAATTATCAAGGCTTGTACTATTCTGCACAGAAACAATTCATGTCTGTCAGTGGGATTTATTCTTCATCTTCACAGTTTCTTTGTATATTTTATTGTTTTTTGATATTTATCTACCATATAAAAAGAAACAGTAAAGGAGATACTATATAGCTGCTACTACTCTGTAATGCAGACTACTAGATATTCCTTATCTAGTCTCATTTTATAGATGAAATTCATTTATCCTCTGAAAAATCTAGGGGATACAGACATTAAAAAAATTTTTTTTAACTGTTCTCAGAGCACAAATTTGTATACACATGCACATATCAGAAATGAAATGTGAAATATGAATTACAAAACTGTACACTTTGGGAATGTTAACTGCTTCATTTTGGAAAGACACTCTAAAGTTGGACTTGTTGCAGTATCTAGAATATTTTCTGTGCTAAATACCTGTTTTTTAAAAGACACAGTAGTAATTCTGCATTTCACAGAGGGTTTTGTTCTTTTTTTTTAACACTCTACAGATATTTTTCAAATGAACGTTGCTCTAAACAAATGTTGTTTTTCTTGTATTTTCCTGTGAATTATGCAGAGATCTAAAGTTCTACTAAAAGTATTTCTAAATTGGTAGGAAATAACGTAAAGCCGAAACATGCTTGTATCATGTTAGATGTTTAAGCTTACTCAGATTGCTTATGCTTTTTTTTTTGGGGGGGGGGGGTTAGTCCAAAAAATGGTTTAAATTTATAATCTGAGGAAGGAGAAGAAGATTTAAATAAAAGGGAAGGAACAGCAAATTAGCATAGTGATCTGCAGCTGGACAGACCTTGGAGGGCGGACAGAAAACAGACGTGATTAAAAGGAAAGGCTAAAATTATGTCTCTTTCAACTCTGTGTACTGGCGGCTACAAGGATAAGTTCAGTCATGAGTCACGCGGGCATTTTAGCATAGACAGCAAAGGAAACAAGTAGGCAGGCTACTTCCTATCATGGGCAAACTGAAAGGCAAACTTTCCAGTGAATTTCAGTATCAAAAGAAACATTTCCCCAGAGATCTAAAGCAGAACAGGCCAACTACTGAAATGTGTGAAAAGTAGAAGAAAATTGGCTTATTTGTTTCCCAGTGGTTATTGCACAAATCAGTTTTCCATACAGACTTATCTAACACAGATCTAACACGGTTTGAGTTGATAAAAACATTTGGCAAAAGACACTGTATTTTAAAAAGTGACAAACTGTGATTAGGTAACATATCCAAAGATGACCATGACTGTAATTCCCCAACAGACAACCTTGTACTGTACTTTCTGTTCTCATGTGTCTTTTAAAATAGGAGAGAACAGCTGAAACATCTTGATGTTCTCATTAGCCAAATTTCAGCAGTCATTCTTCTACTGCTGTATGAAAGAGGATTGTGCTAAACCCTTAAAATTACTTAGATTCATAGTTTTAAACAAAAGCTGAAATTCTTGGCCTCTTTTACTTAGATTTTTTTATAGAATAGAAGAAAATGAGCATGCCATAACATTCTTTAGCTTTTTTTTTCATAGCAACAAAATAAGAATTCTGTTGTGAATAATAATATCCACTTTTGAAGAGTCTTTCTTTGATTGCATCTTCTTCAACAGCAAATAACTCTGAAGCCATATTACTCTAGAAAAGTGTTTTTTACAAGATAGCAGATGTTTCAGCTATGGAGAAAGCCTTGACCTGTTGGTTAACTGTAGGCCTGTGTACTGTGGAGACCTTCAAAGAAGCAGTTAATATGGAATCCCCATTATGCTGTGTTCAAAATCCCTTTTAAGAGTACAGGGTATGTACAGAGCCTTAGTTGCAGATTCCTTTATAGATCTATGCTTTTATTTTGCAGCAACTGGGTTAAGGATATCCCCATATCTGAGAATTATGAAAATACAGGTACTTGTGGATGTTTCTTATGCAGAGAGCAGATAAACACTGGAGCCCATTTCTAAGAGTGACTGTGTAATATCCATCTCTGGAGATATTTTGACCTCTTCAGACAAAGCCCTGAGCAAGCTGGTCTAACTTTAAAGTTTGAGCATGGAGCTGGACTAAATGACCTCCATATGTTCCTTCCAGCACCGATTGTGTCTGCCTCAAAGAGCTGATTGGAAGTAACTAACATGATCATCTGGAAGAAACTGGCTTAGAAAGTTGCTGCTTGTCCAGCATCCATCAAGGGAGTTTTGTTAATGGATGGAGAGCAGCAGTAATTTCTGGTTTAAACGTGAAAGTCTCTACAGAAGATTTAAAGGTTGAGATTTTTAATATATATTTTCTAAACCGTGTATTAAGCCTGGTTTTGCTCAGAGATTAATGTACTGTGAAAGGTAGGTATTGATGCATGCATGTGCCATGTGCTATTTCAGATTTAGCAATTTGGAGAAACTTATATTCGAATTCTCTCATGGATGCAGTGTTTCTGCATGGTTTGATCTTAATCTCTGAATTAGTTGAAAAGTGGCAAGAAGATGAAGTGTATGTTTCTGTGTGTCTGAGTTTCCTTCATAAATGTGCAGGCTGTGTTTCAGTCTCTCTATGTTAGCACTGAGTATTGTCTGAAGCCGTGTTAAGCACCGTTCTTTTCCCTGCTCTAAGGATGTCTGCAGTAAGTACACAAGTCTGTCCCTTACGGCTGTTCACTGAATGCTTTCCACAGTTGATTCAGTCTTCCCGTCACAGCATACATTCTTAATTTTGTTTTTCATGAACTGAAATGAAAACACTGTGTTGCACTGTGTGTTGCTGTATCATCTGTACCATATGTCACTATTATTGATAGCTGGAGCAGAAAGTATAACTATCAGAATTTTCATTAGTTTCAGTTAATGAGACTATCAGTGGTATTATAATTTAACACTCACTTGCTTCCTTGAGTTATTACACAGTAATATCTTTGAACATAATTATGGCTTTTTTTTCCATAAGTTAACACAAACATAAGAATGAGTGTTTTATCACTCTAGCGTTGATAGATATTGTCTCAGTGTACTGGCTGTAGATGCTCTGGCCCTTTGAATTCATAACATTGTAGTGTATTGAGTTAGTGACTGGATTTTTTTTTTTTGAGAGAGATGGATTATTACTATTACATAGGAAGGATTTGGTCAAAAAAGATATTTTTCTGGGTTGTTTTTTGACTGTAAGAAATATATCTTTTCCTTATTGAGTTTACTAATAAAACTAGCATAGAATATATTTTTGTCATACCAGCATATAAGGTTTGAGCAAAATATCACCTGTCCCTTAAAAAAGAAAAAAAGGCACCTGTGTGCATCTGCCTATGTTGGAAGCTCATGGAGCACATAAAGTTACATTTCAGCTGGTCACTTCTGGGTCCATGTGTTTCAATTGCAATTACAGCATTTGTCAAAAATGTCTGACACTTGGAATTAATTTGCAAATACTACCACTGCATTCCAGTAGCACTAGCACACATCACTGTCTTGAAATCACAAGTGGAAAAGCTACCAGGAGATGCAATGTATTCTTTTTACAAATGGAAATTATTGTAATTTCATTTCTGGAGTAACAGCAGATCTTGTAGGATAATTTTTCATGAAAGTATTCATTTACTTCGCACTCTCATTTGCCTTTCAGAGAGTGAAAAGCACAAGTGCATAAGATAATCCCAAAGCCAGCTCATAAAATGCTTGGGCTAGATGAAAGGTTGTGAACTTCAGTGATTAAATGACTATAGACAGCAGTTCAGGCTCTTTACACGTACTGATGAATGCAAATAACTGGAAATTATGTGAAATCGCAGCACCCAATGGCTTCCCGAGTCTCTTATTGTATTGACTTGATTGACATGAAATCAGTTTCTGCCTGCTTCCTTAAGTTAGAAACTCTTTGCAAAGATTCAGTTACCTGGAAAACTTTACAGAAGCATATTTCTAAAATCATCATCAGTATTTTCTATTACTTCTGTCTATAGGAATATGTTTCTTGTATTTATTTGTTTATTAGTGGTTCAGTAGATCCTGAAAAAGCATCCAAAGGCAAAAGGTTGCTTGCAGTATTATGTTGCTATATTCCTAAAAGTCAGGCATTTTCAAGAACAGATAATCTTCCTTGTGTCGTCCCAATCCTGAAGAAATTACCAGTCAAAGTAATCAAGAAGAATATAAAATGAGGAAGCCATGATAGGGATGGTTTGGGTTTAACTCTGCAATGAGACTGAAGAGTTGTCCAGTTTAGTTGCATGGAGTAAACTGCAGTGACCAAGTTAAGACATTACATGTGTCTGTCTGACAGGTGGTATAACTGTTCTGTGTGGGATTTTTTTACTTTTGGGTACTGTGAGGGTGCAGGTACAGTAAGGAAAGAGAGGAGATTGCATCTTCTGAGAGAATAGCAGAAGGTGCTGGAGAAGGAGATGTTCTGGCTTGGGGGATGAGGACTTTGGAGCGGGCAGAGAACATCTAGCACTATCCTGTTGGCAGCCACTGAGGAAAAAGCACTTATAAGGACAAAAAAAGTGACTTTTTAAAGTTTGTCTTTAGGAAGTCTAGTAAGCCACCAAGAAAAGATGCTGAATGCAGAGCAAGCCTAGAGGGCATTCTGGCCGCTGGGAAGGTTTGTTCATAGTCCATTTCATTTTGATTCAGTCCTGCCTAAAAGATCTGAATTGCCTCTTTCCAAATATTACCTTATTCCAGTTGAGCCTTAATGAAACCTAACATTAGAGACTGCAAGTCCTTTTGGTATTTGAAGTGTGCTCAGTTTAAGAAAGATGCAGGCAGATCCACCTGAAAATTTTATCCCATTTCAAATCTTGAGAGAGCATCTTTGCTTGTAACTTCTCTGCTTAGTGCCTGAGGGTAGCTGCCAAATTTGGGTAGCAGAGTATTAGGATAGAAATAAGGAGGAATCGAGTGTGTTTTTAGCACAAAATGTGTTTCTCTGTTTATAATCCTCTTTCATCAGAATACTTCCATCACCTGCAGTGAGTCATTAACTGCAGCCCTACTCCCTCTTGCTCAGTGACTCGTGCATTGTTTTCTGCAAAATTGCATAGTTTCAGCAGAAGGAATGGGGAAAATCCCACACTCAGAGTAATCTGTAATTGCAGATCCTGGTGGTCTCTTAAACAGAAGACTGGGGTTAAAATCTAGTCACAGGAGAGAGCTGAACATTGTTTTTTTGCTACTAGGCAGGTATCTTAACATTTAAATTCTGTTTTCACCTCTCCCCTTCTCCATTCTCTTCCTTCTCTCTCTCCCCCGCCAGCCTTCCCCTCTGAATGCATTTCAAAAGGACCTGGCAGCAATTACTTCATTTTGAGCGGAGCTGATCTGGTCGGCTTTTACAAGGAGAATGTGTGTTCTTGGGGAAGCTGGGTGAAAGCGTGCTTGTTGCTGGACCCCAGTCAGCCGTTAATGGGAGCTCAGCCAAGTGTCTCAGCCCTGCAAAGTCCTTCTGCATACATACAAAAAATGAAATATGAAAGGACCAAGCTGCAGCTTTTACTAAGTTAAAGCATCTCCGGCATGCAGTAGTCACTAAGCGCAGGGACTTTCAAGGTGGTAATTTTGATTTAATACTTGCGTTGTCTTTTGGGCATCTGTGCCTTTGGATTTAACTTGTGGCAGGTTAGATGAGACCAGATGACCTTCAAAGGTCCCTTCCAACCTAAATGAGTGATTTTGTACTGCATCCCTACCTGAAATCCTAATGTACTTAGGAAGGAAGTTTTGTCTAGGAAAAAAGCAAAATTAAATGTTTCCTTTTTTTCATCTTGTCGTTCTTCACCTTGACAGAACAATGTTCCTTGCTGGTCCGTTTTAACTGAAATGGTTGATTTTTTTTGTTGGTTATTTGGCAAGGTCTAATTGAAATGGATCTTTATGGAATGTACGTTATAGAAATTATGCTATCAGATGGCCGATAACTTGTTTTGCTAACTGACCCTCTGGAGTCCTTGCCTGTGATAAAGACATTGAGGCCATAATGCAACATTTTATTTTTGTATAGTATCTTGTGTCTTGGGAATTTAAGTTGAGAATGTGTAAACAATTTGCTTACTATAAAATATATTTGGAAATGAGAATTTTTGTTCTGGATACTAACTTTAGATTTCCTGACAATTGTTTTGATCAACTCAAACCTTTACTTTGATACCTACGATAGGTATGGATTCTGTCCTAATGGGTTATGATGCAAATGAAAACACAGTTTGGCCCAAACAAGGGTTTTTTCCTTCGATCTTCTGATATATTTTGGTTTCCACACGGTTACAAATTCCCCCTCCTCATTCTACCCCAGTTTTGCTACATCCTTTTGAATGTGCATTTTATTAACTTTGCTGGGAACAACTTCCTTTTTTGTACCTTGGTAGTATAATTATATACAATTTTGATATTGCATGGTTCCTTTCATAGTAATAGCTATATTCTGGCCATCTCATTGCGTATCTTTACTATGCTTATACTAGTGAGCTGCAGCTCCCTTGAACCAGAGGTGAAGTTCTGGAAATGACAGCGATTAGGTGACAACTGAGGTCTTCGGCTGGCTGATGGCATCATGCTGCTTGCAAGTCCTCAGGTGACCATACAACACTGGTTATGTGGCACCACCACAAGGCAGATGGGATAAATGTGGTCGTACTGTGGTCATACTCACAATTATCATACTGACTGATTCTTAACATGAAGCAGTTCCTGACGTTTCTTTCAGAATAAGGTATGGGGGACTTTTTTTGTCTTTCTGGAATTGCGGGGGAACTGTGGAAAAACAGTGGACTACTGTTAGAATTTAAATGATTTAGTGGTGCTCTCATAGTAGGATCAGCAGGAATGGTGGGAATGGCCTTCACTCGCAGGAGAACCAGCCAAGTCAGGTAGAAAACAGTATAAGCAATGGCTTGGGGTGTGAATGAGCATTGATTTAAGGGCAAACTCTGATTATACAGCTAAATTAATTCTATAGCAAAGATGAACTTCGAGATAGTCTGAGGTGAGCTTTTCAATCCACATTTCTAAGTCCATGTGGATAAGGTTGAGAGAGAAAAAACTTCCAGAATTTTAATTGCTGGGCAAATAGTTGAAAATAAAATATTTCCTTTCAGCAGAGAACTAGCTGCATATGACATATTACCCGTCCTGCATGTGTCTCTGAGGCAGACAGAGAAACTTGTGATTCATAGCCCAGAACGTCTTTAAAACAGAGGCACGGTGTTATGTGTAAAGACACCAGCTGTGTAAAATGTAGGCATTCTGGGTAAGTACAAGCCAAATTCAGTCCTTTAGGCAAGGTCAAAATTGTATAATTCCAAAACAAAACAAACAAACAAACAAACTGGTAAGAAGATGCTATCAAAATGTAAATAATTGACTACAGACATGTCAGTGTGTTCATGTATTCCTTCTGACAGTACAAATCTTGTATGATAAACAAATTCTCATCTTCAGACATATTATCAGCACTTTGACTAATTGAAATTTACCTCTTACAGAAATCTAGGCAGTTAAAATAAAAGTATAGCATCTGAATAGAAACGCTATTAATAGAAAGTTTCAAGGTGACTACTAAACCTTTTGTTATTCAATCCAGGAGGAGGGCATAAGCAAATAGATTCCTTGTACTGTTTGATTAAAAAAGGCAATTACATGTTCTGCATCTTCTCTTCAAAATGCGTCAGTGCCATTGTAAATTCCATATTCAACAGGGTTTATCACAGTGAAATAGTGGACAAATAAAAGGTACCTCTGAAAAATACAGTGAGACTTGCTATAATTAATCTGGTAGGTGAGTTAATGCTATTAAAAAAAAAAAGTATATTTAAACATTGAAATTTTAAATAAGCTAAGCATTTTTTAGTTAAATCCTGGATTAAATATCTGAGGATGAATTTGGCTCCTTTGCAGCTATTTGCATTTAGATATTCTATAAATAAATAATTAAATATATTATTTAGCAGGTTCTGGCCCTCTATCTGATTTGTGCAGTGGATACAAAATTCAATGAGTTTATAGGTTTATAACCAAAAAGGGCTTTATGACATATAGTCAGTAAAATGTCTTCTTACTTTTTATGCTCAATCTAAGATTCCTTGCTATAACCTTCATAAAATTAATGGATAAGTCTCCTGTGCATTAGGATTTGAATATCACTATTCTATGTACTTTTTGTGAAAATTAATGCTGTGTCATCTGACACCAAGGCAGAATGCATTGTTATGGCTAATGAACTTTGCACTTTATACAAGAAACAGATTTCTGTGCATGTCCCAGAACTTTAAAAAAAAAAGTAGAAATAATAATTTTCAAATGTTATTAGAAGTGTGAAATATATTTGAATCCATAACCTGCAGGAACATTGCATATACAAAACAACAGCTCTTTTCATTACTTAAACTGCCACAGAGTGACTATCTTATTAAAGAAGAAAACAAAATGTTCTGCTAATTTTATTGTGATCTTCCATAAATCTGTCATGACTTTGAGCTAGAACTGAACCGTGAGAAACACTGTTAAGAGCATTAGATTGTAATGATCATGCAATAGAAAAATGTAATGTGTTCAGCAACTGTAATAGACCTTGAATGCCTCTAAAGAGTAATACAAGTTTCTGAGTGTAAGTGAGCTGCAGATCCCACAGAGGGTCAGGAATGATTATATTGATTATTGATGCTTCAGGGACTGCAGAAGAAAGCTAGAGAAGAGGAGAGTCTAAATGGTGTTTTCAGAGATCCCCAAGAGTCCATAAATAAGAGGAAGGATGAAGCAGAAAGTACAGAAAGCAAATTATTGGCTGTGTAGCTGGTGAATATTTCCCTTTTGTACATCATCCGCCAGTGGAATCACTGGAAGAGAAGTGTAGGAACAGGATACCTGTTTGTAGTAGATAGGAAGTGTACTCTTCTATCTGAAGTTTGGCTGGAGCAGCCAAAAGGGCTTTAAGCAATGCAAGAGCAGAGGACTAAGAAGGCATGTAGAAACACAATTAATAAGATAAAGAAACTGAAGAGGTAGCAATTCAGTGAGTTTATTATGAATGCTAACTGGAATAACAAGAAAAGGGAATGGAAAACTCCCATTCATTGAAAGAAACGTAATATAGTTGTGGTATTACCTAGATTTATGGTTTGCGTAACCGGAATGCTCTCGGGTTATCACCTGCCTAATGCGCAGAGTGATTACAAGTTCATACATATTATGTGTCAATAAAGACATAATATCTAGTTTTACAGTAATTCATTCTAATGTTAGAATTATAAATGCCTGTGGAATTAGTAAAATCCAGAGAGATGAAAAGAATACAAATGGAGAAATCTTATAGGCCCATCCATACGTGAATATTCTTTAAGAGTGTCTGAATCACTCTTTAGAAAAAAACATTTAGAAATATTTGAGTTTCTTCCGGTCACTCTAAACAGTAATAGAACAGTGGCAAAAAAGATCAGCAGGTTGACAGGGTTGTTTTATGAGTAACACTGTACATTTGCATGGCAATAAAATTGCCATTTTTCACATAGCAGAATAGGAAACATCAACACTACATTTCATCTTTATTAAACAACGCCTCATTGGAAGTATTTCAGCAAATACCAGAAGAAAGAAAATGACAAATGGCCACTCTTTGTTATATTCAGAGGATAATTTTCCCCAATAAAAGCATGTACTATAATTACAACGCTCTAGCTTAGGCTGTGGCCAGCTTCCAGCGGCACAAACCTGCAAATTGCACACTGAAGGGGGAGCTGATTCCTGACTGTGCCAGGCATCTCCAGCGCCTTCAGCTTCAACCTGATGTCCCCACCAGACCCAGGGTGCTGAGTGGGGAGCTGGGGATGCCCGGGCATCGTGGGACAGCATGGTCCCTGTAGGCGACGCTGAGGTTCAGCAGCCCTGCTCTTTTCAGCAGCTGAAGCCCAGCCCGACTGCAAATCCCCTCTCCCTCTCCAGGTCTCGCTGGGCAGGTGGGATCTGCTCCATGGTGGGGCGGGAAGATCGCTGCCGAACCACTGTAAGAGTGGATTAATCAAATGGTCATTATTTAAACTGATTTTTGCTTTGAAATTTTTTTTTTTTAGGAGTATCCAGATATTTTTGTACACATCTAATGGTAGCTGATATTTATATGAATACACATGATTTCCAAATATGTTAGATTTTCTGTTTACTGACAGTTTGTCATCTTAGGGGGCTTTTAAAATAGCTTTCTGACTTCTGGAAGAATTAAACAGCAAGTTAAATTATTATTAATAGTGATTAGTGCATTGACTATTTATTATAGGATCCATTGTTAGGAATTAAAGGGCAGGCTAACATGGGTGACACTGTTGTGGGTGTTTACTACAGGCCACCTGATCAGGAAGAGGAAGTTGATGGGGCCTTCTACAGACAGCTGGAAGTAGCCTCACGATCCCAGGCCCTGGTTCTCATGGGGGACTTCAGCCACCCTGATATCTGCTGGAAAGACAACACAGCTAGGCACAAACAGTCCCGGAGGTTCCTACAGAGCATTGGTGACAACTTCTTGACACAGGTGGTGGAGGAGCCAACAAGGAGAGGTGTGCTGCTGGACCTCGTACTAACAAACAAAGAAGGGCTGGTGGAAGATGTGAAGGTCGGGGGCTGCCTTGGCTGCAGTGACCACGAGATGGTGGAGTTCAGGATCCTGCGAGGAGGAGGCAGGGCACTAAGTAGGATCGCAACCCTGGACTTCAGGAGAGCAAACTTTGGCCTCTTCAGGGACCTACTTGGAGGAATCCCATGGGTTAGGGCCCGAGAAGGAAGGGGTGTTCAAGAGAGCTGGTTAATATTCAAACATCACTTCCTCCAGGCTCAAGAGCGGTGCATCCCTATGAGTAGGAAGTCAAGCAAAGGAGGCAGGAGACCTGCATGGATGAGCAAGGAGCTCCTGGCAAAACTCAACCAGAAGAAGGAAGTATACAGAAAGTGGAAAGGGGGACAGGCCACTTGGGAGGAATATAGGAACGTTGTCAGAGTATGCAGGGATGCGATGAGGAAGGCTAAGGCCCGTTTGGAATTAAATCTGGCTAGAGATGTCAAGGACAGCAAGAAGGGCTTCTTCAAATACATCAGCAGCAAGAGGAAGACTAGGGAAAATGTGGGGCCCTTTGCTGAATGGGGTGGGTGCCCTGGTGACAAAGGATGCAGAGAAGGCAGAGTTACTGAATGCCGCCTTTGCTTCAGTCTTTACTGCTCAGGCCAGCCCTCAGGAACCCCAGACCCTGGAGGCAAGAGAGAAAGTCTGGAGAGAGGAAGACTTTCCCTTGGTGGAGGAGGATCAGGTTAGAGATCATTTAAGCAAACCTGACACCCACAAATCCATGGGCCCCGATGGGATGCACCCACGAGTGCTGAGGGAGCTGGCGGATGTTATTGCTAAGCCACTCTCCATCATCTTTGAAAGGTCATGGAGAACAGGAGAGGTGCCTGAGGACTGGAAGAAAGCCAATGTCACCCCAGTCTTCAAAAAGGGCAAGAAGGAGGACCCAGGGAACTACAGGCCAGTCAGCCTCACCTGCATCCCTGGAAAGGTGATGGAGCAGCTCATCCTGGAGGCCATCTCCAAGCATGTGGAGGACAAGAAGGTGATCAGGAGTAGTCAGCATGGCTTCACCAAGGGGAAATCATGCTTAACCAATCTGATAGCCTTCTGTGATGGAATGACTGGCTGGGTAGATGAGGGGAGAGCAGTGGATGTTGTCTACCTTGACTTCAGCAAGGCTTTTGACACTGTCTCCCATGACATCCTCATAGACAAGCTCAGGAAGTGTGGGCTAGATGAGTGGACAGTGAGGTGGATTGAGAACTGGCTGAATGGCAGAGCTCAGAGAGTTGTGATCAGCGGTGCAGAGTCTAGTTGGCGGCCTGTAGCTAGCGGTGTCCCGCAGGGGTCAGTACTGGGTCCAGTCTTGTTCAACTTCTTCATCAATGACCTTGATGAAGGGACAGAGTGCACCCTCAGCAAGTTTGCCGACGATACAAAACTGGGAGGAGTGGCCGATACACCAGAAGGCTGTGCTGCCATTCAGAGAGACCTGGACAGGCTGGAGAGGTGGGCGGAGAGGAACCTCATGAAGTTCAACAAAGGCAAGTGCAGGGTCCTGCACCTAGGGAGGAATAACCCCATGCACCAGTACAGGTTGGGGGTTGACCTGCTGGAAAGCGGCTCTGCCGAGAAGGACCTGGGAGTGCTGGTGGACACCAAGTTAAGCATGAGGCAGCAATGTGCCCTTGTGGCCAAGAAGGCCAATGGTATCCTGGGGTGCATCAGGAAGAGTGTTGCCAGCAGGTCGAGGGAGGTGATCCTGCCCCTCTACTCAGCCCTGGTGAGGCCACATCTGGAGTACTGCGTCCAGTTCTGGGCTCCCCAGTACAAGAGGGATGTGGCACTACTGGAGCAAGTCCAGCGAAGGGCCACAAAGATGATTAGGGGACTGGAGCATCTCTCTTATGAGGAAAGACTGAGAGAGCTTGGCCTGTTTAGCCTGGAGAAGAGAAGGCTGAGGGGGGATCTTATCAACGTGTACAAGTATCTGAAGGGAGGGTGTCGAGAGGATGGGACCAGACTCTTTTCAGTGGTGCCCGGCGACAGGACGCAAGGCAACGGGCACAAACTGAAACACAGACAGTTCCATCTGAACATGAGGAAAAACTTTTTCACTGTGAGGGTGACAGAGCACTGGCACAGGTTGCCCAGAGAGGTGGTGGAGTCTCCTTCTCTGGAGATATTCAAAAGCCGCCTGGACGCGATCCTGTGCAACGTGCTCTAGGTGACCCTGCTTGAGCAGGGGGGTTGGACTAGATGATCTCCAGAGGTCCCTTCCAACCTCAACCATTCTGTGATTCTGTGAATTCCATTTTAGTTAATATATGAAAGGCTTTTCCTTCCATGGCTTTTCCTTCTAATTCCATCTCGGTCAACAGGCCATTTTTTCAAAATCCTATTAAGCAAAGACTTTCTGGGGAAAACTTGGTGGTGTCATCTTGATCAAGAGCATATTGATCCTTTCCCAGAAGTCTTCATATTACATTTCTGATTGCCTGTTTTTTAAAGAAAAAAATGATCTGAAACTTACCATTATCCCACTTAGTTTTTTTACTAGCAATATTTGACAGCTGCAATTAAAAAAAAAATCTTACTCTTCATTGCTTCTACACATAGATTTATTAAGGAATTACTATCCAAACAGCAGAAGACTTGTATTTCAATTAAAACCTCTAAAGCAGAAGCGACATTTTAACTACTCCTGATGCATTCTTATCAGTTACTAGAGCTTTCTGCTAACTCTTAATCAGTTTGCAATTTTTGATCTTTCCTATTTATGGAGCTATTCATGGGATAAAGAAGGGCGGATGATACATAGAAAGAATTACACATCTCTAATCTCTATTGTAGAAAATCCTTGCATACAAGATGATTCCCTTTATTAACAAGTACATAGTTTGACTTCAGCCCACAGGCAAGAGAGAAAGTTTTCTTTTTTGGCTGCCATCTTTAGCTCTACTGCTATGTTTCCATTAAAATTAGAAACATGACAAATATAGCCAGCACAGCACTAATCTTAGTGTCACGGTCCAAGGCATCAGAAAGAAAAGGGAAGGCAGCAATTTCACTTTTCCACTATCCTCAGCATCTGAGGCAGTGACTAGGCTGCGTTATTCTAAGCGACGCAAGCCAGCAGGGCCCAAAGTGGCTGTCTGTGGCCATCCTCTTTAATTTTAACTCTGGAAGGAAAGCCAGGATGTTTTGACTCAAATGTAAGGTAAACCGTGGCTTGTGTATTTGTATGGCCAAAGTGAAAAACTGAAAACTCTTATTCTGTTCAGCACTTAGATATTCCAGCTGACACAAATCCAATTGTTTTATTTCATCTACTCATAAATAAAGCACAGGGCAGATGTGCTAGGCTTACAGATTGCTGGGGAAGGAGCTGGTGGCTGTAGACTGTTCTTCTTTTGCCTTCTGTTCCTGGAGATAAGAGAAGCCCAAACTGAGTTGCTTCCTCTGCCTGAGGTGTTTTGAATTCACAACTTCCCTGATGTCCTAAGTGTACGATACGTTTCCATACCGAGCGGTGTGGCTGCAGCCTGCTTAGGGCTGCACCTCCAGCTTCTGTGATGTTTTGCAGCAAGAGAGGGGGGGTGTGCGTGCTGCAGTAGTGTTTGTGTTTTGGAAAAGCTGTGTGTACAACACCAAGGGGGACAGAGCCTATTCCCTTCTCTTCTACTTTACCTATGCCTAAGGGAAGGACTCATCTGTCAGCCTCAGCCATTCCTGTCCTACATGTCCCTCTTGCTCAGGTTGCTCCCCAGAAGCTGGCTTTTCCCAAGCCACAGAGCAGGATGAAGTTTTCCCACTCTTTTTACCCTCCCCTCCTTACCGCTCTTCCCACCCATGAAAGGCACCCGCTCTGTGCCCTCTGCACGTGCTTGATGACTCAGTTACTTGGCACTCATGGCAGCGACGAAGGCCAGCTGAGACTTGGTTCATCTGCTCTCCACTGGCGTGTGTTTAGGCTTTCCCAAAAATAGTCTAGAATTTGGTTCTCAAAAATAAGTTTGCATTTATATTAAGACTTTTAATAGAAGATTGCGGGAGGATACAGCTAGCAATTTGCCATTCAGCACATGCTCCGTGTTGGTGGGAGGAGTGAGAGCTGGCCTCGTGGAAGACAGGGAAGAAAGCCTCTCAGCCGCCAGCTGTCACTTTGTCATTTGACCATTACGCACTTCGCAAGTTTGACATGGTGCATGTAGATTTTGTTACATGGCAATGAGCTTTCAGCCTGTCTGATTTACAGTTGCAATAAGTGCAGTGGTTTATGCAGTGCTAGGACCTTTTTATTTTTCTTCCTGCTTTTCGGTTTACTCGTTTTCTTATTAAAGAATCACTACAACATATGTAAAACAGTTTACAAAGGTAAATTTAAAATCATTGCTTTTTCTGATGCATACTCATTGATATCTTGTTTTTCCTTTAGGAAAAACGTTTTGTAAATTAAGTATTTCTTTGTAAGCAGTAAGCATGTACTTCTAATTATTGACACATGATTGTTATTCCAGTGTATTGTCCCAGGATGTGTTTGGGGCTAGGAAACATGAGAAATATTAGAAATAATTAAATATTAGTGTTAGAAATAGGAAAAGCAAGCTGTTCCAATTTCCTTCACTTGAAAGTTTTCAGACTGCTTTTGACTTAGGGACATAGTTACATTCAGAGTTAAAATGCTCTTAAATATTTTTAAGAGATGTGGTATAAAGGACGAATACATTTTTGAATATTAACTTTAAAGGAAAGTTTCATCTGACCAAAGTTTGGCATCACTTGTTTGGTTTACAAAGGAAATATAAAGCCATTTTATTTTTCATTGCCATTGTCATCAGCTAAGAATCCCAAACGAATACTCAGCCTCTCCATCAGCCCAATGTGCAATTCTCTGCTCTAAAAAAATTAACAGAATGCATTGTGGCTATAGCAGAGTTGATTTTCAAATATTTGCAAGGGGATTATCTGAATTACAGATTAAGCAGGCTTGCCTTCCTCTTTCACTCCTGGTTGTATCGCTGTGTCACAGAGTGCTTAATGCAAGGTCCATGCTCTCTTCACCAGGCTCTGCTTTGTTCATTGATGTCTAAAATTGTATCTGTTCTCTACAGAAGACTCCAGAAGGTTTATCAAAAAATGAATTTATGTTCTGATGACCTAATTTACATAGATTTTTATATTGCATTTTTTGTTTTCTTACATCTGCTTTACTGCACCATCAGAGCAACTGAGAACCCACTGTGTAAATTCCTTAAACTGGTTTCAGTGTAGTGACCAAATTACTGCTTTTCACAAGATATATTTAATTTGCCCATTCTCATATTTCTCTTTCATACAACACTGTCATGTCTCTGGGGCAATTCTCTTTTTTTTCCAAAGCTGCCTCACCTTAAGAACATGTGGCTGTTGGACTGCTGATACATGGTCAGTGCCTTAAATGGTTACTATTATTGTTCTGTCTAAACTAATATTTGTGTTTATTTTATAATTATAGTATTAAAAGGATAGAAGGAACACAGGAAAAGCTATAATTATGACAAATCAAAGGTGATCTATTTTTAGGGCCTTTTTTCCTCTTTCTGATACATAGAAGGCAGTTTATAGTCTTCTGGTGCTCCTTCTCAGACTCTTCCTCTTTATCTTCCAGGCTCTGACAGAGATGGCAGCCACAGCTTCTAGGAGTTTCCTCGTGTCTTTCCAGTTTTATTTATTATATTGCTTCTTCCTCTTACCCTGTTCGTTCCATGGAAAGGAAGGAGGGACCTGGAAGACACAGGGGACACACTGACACCTCTCAGAGCATCTGCAGAAGCATTGAAACAACAATTTCCAATGACTCTAAGAGAAGACATCACCTTCCAATGCAAGGTAATGGCAGCAAACCTAGGTCTGTGTTAGGCCTTGGGATTTTGTGAGAAGTTATTTGATTTGAACAGCAAAAATTGAAAGTTAAGAGACTAAAGGATAGGATTTAAAAAACAGCAGTGTGTAAGACAGGACAGGTAAATTCAAGAAACCTGAGCATATGACTTTAACTGTAACCACAGACACTTGAAGGTCTGGGCACAAATATTCAACATTAGGTGCTTTCTTCTAACAATTTTGACTTGTTCAGCAAAAGCAAACCATTTCTGAATGCATGGATACAGAAAACAAAGCCATGTGTCTTTGCTGTACATCGTGATGGGTGGAAAGTCCATCCTACTTTAAAAAGGCGTATTTATCAGTAGTTTTATCCGTCTGTCCTGTGCAGAGGAGGAAATCCTTGAAGAGATGTGTCAAATGTGCAGTGGACCATCCGTGACTTTGAAGAGCTGCAAACTCTGTTAATTTGAACTCTGCTTTGGAAAACAACGTTGGAGAGGATCTTACCTGATTCAGCGGGCATAGAGTAGGTTTGAGAGTTCAAACATAATTCGGTTCCAGATAGCCCAGACCACATACCGCCCCTGTGATTGCAATCAGGATTTTGCAACAGGCTTTCTTATATATCTGACTGTCAGAGTTATTTAGATAGATAGATCCATAGTTTTTATTCTGGTTTTCAGCTTCAAAGCAGTCCATCAAAATGACTAACCCCTTTGGTGAAGAACGCACAGAATTGCTGGCACAATAGTTTGTGGTATTTTACTGGCAAGATAAACACTGTATTTGGGGCCTATGCTTAATATGCAAAGCACTGGATTGCACATTTTGCTAGTAACCTTTCCCTGAGTAGAATTAGCAGAAGAGTTTAATGGGAATATATTTGACTGCTGAGCTTTTTTTATTGTTCAGAGTATCTTTTTTGTTAAGCAAATTGTTCCAAAGCCAGATGAGCATGGATAATTGTGTTGAGGCAGACATGGTCAGCCAGGTTCAGTCACCAAGCCAGTCTGCACTGGTAAAGGTTTCAGGATTGCAAATGTTGATACTGAATTAAAAAAAAAAAAAAAAAATCCGTTTCACCAGATTTGATGTTTGTTGCAAGTCAAGCCTTTGAGCATATCGATGGACGTTATGAAAGGTCTGCTGCTGAAGTGATTTATGGCTTTGAAGTTCTCCTGTAATAATGAAAGAGATCTGGAACTGGGAGAGGCAGCTGCCTGTATAATCATCCCCTTTTCCTGCTGGGATTCCCCACGCCCTGCTACTTATGCACTCCAAGTAGTTCTTTATTACACTTTTATACCCATTGATTTCCATAGGGCTATTTGTGCTGATGATTGAGAGAAATTAAGTTCCTTAAAGAGTAAGCAGGGGTAGGCCTTTTTGCTAAGCCTGTGCTTGATTGTCCCATTTGGTTGTACATATCATTAGGCACCATTAGAGCTGGATGAAAAAAAATATGACCACTGAAATTTTCAAGAGATACTGTTTCATTCAACTCTAGACTTTTTGGCCAAATGGCTAAAATGGACTGTAGGAGTAAACTGACCCATGACAGATCTGTAAAATGAGAAGAGGTGGAAGTTTGAAAGCCTGTATTCAAACCTAGACCTGCATTTTCTTTGCTTTTTACAGAGGTACCCCAAAATGATATGTTTTGTTTCAGATGTAATGTTATGTCATACTAACATAACAAAATTCTGAAAGCTCATTTTTAGGACTACTCAAAATAAATTAAAAAGCATTATTTTGGATGCTTAAGAAAAAGACTAATTTGCTTGTTCCTGATATCTGCCTTTTAAGCATCAGTCACGTATGGTTTGTTACATTCTGAGTAATGGATAAGTGGGAGCAAGACAGCTAATAAAGAGGCAGGTTTTAAGAGGATGCACAATAGCATCTCTAGTTTTATATAGAGCTGTGAAAAGAAAACTCTAGAAACAAAATTTGGCATCACTCAAAATGAAAGTTCATGCTGAATCATAGGACATTTGCTAAATTGTTAGGTTCCTTTATTCTGTATGTCTATTTTTATAATCTAGAAAGTCAGCAAATTCTAATAGAGTATGTAACTTTTAACAAAACAGACCTATTTACCAAGGCTTACATTAATTGCATTTGTACATTCCCAGAAAATATGTAGCACTTGCCATAAGGAGATCCTTTAATCCTTGCTCTTCAATGTAGATGGCATGTCAGGTTCTCTCTTGCTTGCATGTTGTTGCTCAGAGTACAAACTATAATGCAGATGCTAGGTAATTTACTGATGTTTAGCCGTGACTTTTTTTTTTCACTGTCCAATCTAAGAATATATCCAGTTATGTTTCCAGAACAGCCCATTTTCTATTCAATTTCTTCTTGATCTGATGCTTTCCTTGGAAACTCTAAAGTGGAGTGGATTAAGTCTTGGTAAATTCATGTGCAGAAATTTCAATATGTTTTTCAATATGTCATGCCAGTGGTCAAGAAGTTTTCCAGGAGGCTGCTGGAGTGCAGGGGCTTGCAGTAGGCACCACCCCATTGCTGCATGGCCTTTTTTGGATGAAAAAATGTGAATTTAAGGATATGGTATTGAAAAAACTGTACACTACAGCATGATTGTCACCTTCTAGTTACTCTGGCGTGTTTTGGAAGAGCAGGATACAGCAGTTTCAGTAATCTCGATATGTCTACTGGCAGTCAAATTCATTTTTAATCTTCTGTGGTAAAATATTCGCACCAGATGATAAAGGAGAAAGTAAATCCTGTAAACCATTTGTTAGCAAACAGAAAGGTGTCAACTAGAATCATAAATTATTTCATCCATCAACAGACAAACCTATGAAAAGGCTAAACCAAAGTATTTACTGTATTTTCTGATGTCTTTTAAGTCTTTCTGGCTTGAAAAGTCTAATCCTACAAGGTTACTGGCTTGCTCAAGTAATAAGAAATAGATGAAAAATCAGTAAATGTCAAAAAGAGCAGAAATATTGATAGTTATATTCTTATACATGACTCCTTCACCCATATACATTTTTTAAAAATAAGCAAGTGGAGGGTTGCCAGTTCACTTAGCAGCCATCCTTCCTAGCTCCAGGCTGAAGAAGAAAAGGTTACACCTGCCAAATGAAAGATGTATTCCAGGAAGAATGGTTTTCAGACCATTCGCATGTCACTTCAAGGCATGTAATTACACAAAAAGACTCTAAACTCTGAAAATAAAAATAAAAAAACCCACCAAAGCTATTAATAGTAGATGCAAGTCCTTTAAAACATTTAATTATTCTATATAAATTTTTGCTTGTCCTGAGAAGAATGTCCATTTCACTGAGTGATAAAGGTTTCTGCTAGTGGCATAGAGATTATGCCATATATTCAAAGAGAAGAAAGATATATGTTGAAGGTATTCAAGTCTCATTGAACACTTAATATCAAGAATCAGTAAATTAATCTTATTATTCTGTATTCACTGAGTATAGAGGTTTGTTATAAATATGACCATCCTTTTTTCCGTTACATAGTCAGCTTCAGGAATTGATTGAATCGGAAAGTAAACCATTGGAAATCTTAATGTTTACAGAATAAACAGAGCATTGACACATACAGGAGGTTTTCCTTTCTAAGCTGTCAGTCTTTCCATCTCTTTTGCTTGGGTTTTTGAAAATAACTAGAATGTACCTAAAGCACCTTTAGTAAATGGAAGGCAATGATAGCAAAAACCTTAGTTTAACCTAAGAAGTAGTAGATACAGCATTGGTAGGACATGAAATTCTTTGGCATCTCATCACAAATACCAAGCCACTTAATATCCTTGTTTCCTTATCTGCTTGCTATGGGCCTTGCATGTATTAAGCTAGATAGGTAAACTTTCTAGCCAGTTACCCAAGCATGCTACCAGCTAACAGTTTACTAATCATTTGAAGCAGAAAATTACTTCTGTTAGACACTTAGCTGTCTTCTGCATTTCTTTCTTCTCCTAATTTTTGTTCTATCTCCATTTGACACAGATGTGTGTTCAAGCTAATTGATGAAACTTATTTTGACTCAGCATGAAAAGGAGGGCAAAAAATAAAGGTAAAAGATTAAAATAGCATCACACTATCTAGTTCGTATGATTAGAGATACGTAGTTTTAAACCAAAAGAACTGCAGGAAGAGTGCCTGGGTTTCCTGGACTTTTCCCATATTTCCTATAGGAGATTCTCTTTATGCATCTGAGATGCAGAGCTTCAGTCAGGGAAAGGGACTGTAGGCCTCAGGTTTACCTGCCCATACATCCCCACCCCTCCAATACTCAGCCAGAGGGATGCTGCAAGAAGCAAAGTTTTGTTCACTATTAGGGATGTAGGGGGTTTTGTTGTTTGCTTATTTGTTTCAAGAGTACTGAGAGCCCATAACATGTAGCAGAACTCTCTTGTTCCAGTCTTTGTGCTTGTATGTTCAGTGTTTCAGAGTATTTACGTTCTGAATAGACAAGGCAGAAATTTGTGGAGAGTGAAAGGGATAGAAAGTAAAATAAAACACCGATAAGGTGTGATATATGTAGATTAGATGAATTGCCTGTGTCACACAGGAAATCTGCAGCCAAACCAGAAAGTGAACCCAAATTTCCTTTTACCCAATTAAATGCCTCAAATGCTTTATTCCAGCTTTATTCTTTCATTATAGTCCAGTGAACATTTGGTATAAATTGTTTCAATAATCTTTCAAAAAAATCACTCAGACAATATTTTTAGTATTAAAAGATCTTATAGATAAATGATTATTATCTTTTGTTTGAGTACCATCATTGGACATTACAGTGGCTGTCAATACATCAAATTCTTTTTCCATAGTGTCACCATCAGATCTTTTCTAGGGACATATCTAAGCTGAAGAGCGACTGCTTCTATATAGACAGACCCAATCAAGTTTTAACCCCAGCAGCTCAGCTACTGCTATTGATACAACTGCAACGGCCACTTGAACTGTGGCTTTGGATGTGACCATGCAAACTGCAGTATACCTTTTTGCAGCCTGATGGATGTCATCCAGTACCTGTCCTGTGCTTAGCTCTTCTTAGTAGAAGACAGAGAATTTAAAATAATGCATGTTGTTCTGTTAGAGGCATTGATAAGCAAGCAGTTAAGCAGACCTGGCCTTGGCTATTTAAGCAAGTTTATATCAAAAGCCTAACTGTAACTGAAAGATGTAAATATATATGGCCATTCATGCCTTGTTCCTTTGCAATATAGAATAGCTCAAATTTTGTATCATACGCCAGCATAGAGAAACCCATCTCCTGTTCTTCTTTTTTCTATGTGTGATAGTCAAATACGAGATAAAATGTAGTCCAAAGCTAATGTTTCCAGAAAACTTCTGTTCTGGCAGCTAGTAAACATGCATCCCAGAGACAAAAAGAAGAAAGAACAGCCTCCCAGAAATCTTTAGTGAGTACTTGTCTCATGGAAGATATATTGTAATGTATCCAAAAACTAACAAAAAAAAAAGAATTTGGCTTCCTAGGAATGTAATCACCCATGACCTAAGTAGTTCTGTCTTAAGACATGCTTTAAGCTGTTGCACAGAATAGTTTTCCAATCTCTAAGTGGATGAGTGAATGAAAAGGTGAGTGAAAAGAAAGAAGGTCATGTCAGTAAAATGACCTGTTAAAAATGTTTCAAAAGGTTGAAGATGCTGAACAGAAAGGGTCTCAACCAAAAATATGTCTGAGAAATTCATAAGTTGCTTGTTTATATAACCTTTCTGTACAAGCCATGGAAGAAGATCTTCTCTAGTAAATTTTACTTCTGGTACTGGAGAAGATGCTTCTGACCAAAGTGAACAAGGCTGCCAGAGTTTCCCAGGATACATCATCAGACCTTGCTTTGTTTTTCCCTCAACTTTTTCCAGTGCTATTCTTTCCCCTTTGAGCATTTTTGAGTCTGAGTTTTGATGTTTTTGGCAGTGATGGTGACAATCCCTAATGTAGACTTCCATGGTGTCAGTATATCACCTGGTAGCTTTGGTTGCCTGGATTTCAGCTGTGTTGGAAAGTAGTGATATCAAGAAAAAAGACAATTTCCTGTTGTTAGTCCCACAGATTGCTTCTCTCAAATCTGAACTGCTTGGGACATTATTGAGAAAAGCACTACAACAATTTGGCCAGCAGTTCCTAAGTAATAAACATAGGAAATTTTATGAGTGTCATATATTGACAAGCACAATGCTCCTTGCATTCATTGCATGGTGCTTTTGTTGCCATTAGTTTTTCACTCTTAAAAAAATATTGTAGAGTAGCTCCCAGAGCCACTATTCTGATGGTCTTCATTTTGTTGTGCAAGCATACAAAGACATTAAAATGGTACAAATGCATTATTTAAGCTGTATGACTTCAGTTGGAAAATACTATCTAGGGTATTTAATAAATCCTTTCTTCATATCCTCTCTGAGATCATTTGCAGATTTCTATTTGGGAACAGTTCTTTTGACATAGAACTATTTTTTTAGAGAAAACTCTAGAAATACCAAAGCTGGAACAACAGGACTAGATGACAACTTAATTGCATTAGAAAAGCGTTTCTAGGAGAGATTAGCAAAATGATGACACTCCTGTAGAAGAGCTAATACATGCTGTCTACATGTGTTTGGGTTATAGCGCATAAAGGAACACAATCTGAAAATGTATAAATGTAACTATTTTAATGCTATGTGCCTTTTTACAATCTCTTTCAAAGCTGTGAAAGAATCAACTTGCAATAAGCAATTGGGAGTTCTTGTTTGCTTATTGGCATACAAGTTGTTTACAGACTGAAACAGTAGGATAAGGCTATTGCACATAAATCAGTATTCTGAAGCTTCTAAGAGAAACAGGAAAATTTACAAAAAAAGAGTGGTGGTGGATTTGTTAACATTCTGCGTTGCTGAGATTCACTTGTTAAAGTTTTTATAGAGAAAGATGTCTCAACAGTGCTGCACTGCAAAATACAGAAATGTGAATATTGGTGTATACAGTTAAAATCTTGTAGGAGAAGTAAAATGTTTAGTAGAAACATTGTTCTTGCATTTGGCAGAATTGCTGTAGTCAAAAGACATACAAAATTTTATCTGAAATGTTCTGGCTTCTGGCTAAAATTGGGCATTTTCTCTAATGCACTATTTAAATTTCTGTCTACAAAAAAAGGCACCAAGGGTCATGGACACAAAGAATAAAAAAATGCTCTATAAAAATGTTTTCTCAATAATGTTTCTTCTATTGAAAGAATTTTGCATATTAATACATCTGTTCTGAAAGCAATAAAAAAGTAATATTGATAAAACAATATATCTGAATCTAAACATTTCTGTAGCTTTGAAGTGTAATTGAGTAGCTGAAAGAGATACCACTATTATTTAACAGTACCTGGAAAATATGTACATTAAGTTTAGGAGGATTTACTACTAAGTGATTTTTTTTGATAGGAACAGTTCTTTTACTTTTATATATGTGAGTACAACTAATAGCTTGGCCTGTGCTCTGACTGCTGCTGTACTTATGCCAGGTAAAGAGCATACATCCAAATTATCTTGTCTGTGCGAAAATGACCCAGATAACAGGGGGATTTTAAATAAGGTAGTCTTTCAGGTGCTTTTATCAGGCTCTTCAAATGATTTGGAATTTATACAGCTTAGTATTAATCAAGAAAATTTCTCTCTCTCAACTGAATGTGAAGCTGATTTCCTAATTGTTTTCTTTACTTTTGCTTGATAAGTGGGACTAGAACCAGCATAGGAAGTGGCGTCTAAAACATCATTGGCAGTCATCACTGCAGTCATCAGTTAAAGGTTGATAAATGTTTTCTCTTATTTGTTTGATATCTTCCTATCATACCATTATAGAATAAGACTGCCTGTTGGTCTTTAAATATTGTAAATTGAACCTGAATGAATATCCCTGTACTTTAAAATAAAATTTATTGTTTATTCAGCTAAGCTTGAATAAATGTTCCCTTCCTATACTTAGTTTGAACTTTGCTTTGGAATTGAAGATGCATTTGAAATTCTGTTAAACTTGCCTGTTATTTTCAACCACCTCGCTTCTTCTAACAGAAGATATTGCCTGCTTCTATGAACTTCTTCTGTTCTGGCCAAACCTTTAAATCCCCATTCATTTTATGCTAAGCAGCATATACATAGTAATCTCCTAGGTCTAAGGGGAAAGGGTGATTCCCTCCTGCGGCCTCTTCTCTCAGTATTTTTCCTCCACAGCCATTTGCGGAGCGTGCTGCGCTATGGTCCCAGCCACCCTTTGGAGGAGGATCTCGTGGCAGCTTGCACTGGGCCCATGGCCAGTTTTTTAGAAAACCGTGCGACAAACAGAAGGAAACCAAAGGGTTTATTTGGAGTAATACTGGCATAGAAGCAAAATGAAGCTGAGAGGAGTAGGTCTCTGGTTCTGAATGGGAAAACAATGACATTGGTTTCTCTGGGTCTCTCTTTTTTGGAACTAAATAGTGGTGCTGTAAAAGGAAGAGAACGGCTCGATGGTGCTGACAAAGGGAGGGGAGGAATGTAAGGACCCAGCCGCTTTCCCATGTACTGTCTGAGCTCTCGCTCCCTATTTAGGTCACCTGTTTTTAGACTGTGAGGATATTGGCAGGTATGGTGTAACAAGGGGGTACTTGATGATAAGTTAAATGTAGTGATTTGAATGTAAAGCCTCCCTGTCAAAATACTAAAGACTACAGAATTAAAAACGAGGCGTTTCAGAATGGGAATCTGTAATTAGTAGATGCATTTTTTAAGTGACTGGCCTGCCTTGATCATCTGTACAATTATGGATTCATAATAAAGGATTTGTGGAGCTGGAAAGAACTGCTTATTCTGTTTTTAATGCAGGTGTTCCCCATCTTCTGAATTCTTCACTTAGCAAGCTTAATAGTAATCTTCCAATTTGAACAAATTATTTATTAATATGACGAGGTGCATCAGATTTTTCACAGAAGTGCAATTTGCGCTTTCTAGTAGAGATATCATTAAGAAACAGAAGACAGACTTTTCTTCTTTGGTGGAGCATTGAGGAAATTAAGGTGGATGTCATATGGCTTTAGGAATGGGAATGAATCATATTGCGTAGGTTGATGTTTGAATTAGAGAGATGCTAGAAGAATACAGGTATAGCTGGTATACAATTTATGGTTTTTATGTGCATGAAATTGAGTACGTTTATGAATTGCAACCCAGATAAAAAGAGAAGGTTACTGTGATTTTCATGCCTATAGGTATTCAGTATTGTTCTGAATAAGTTTGAGACAACTGTCTCCTGACAGAGAATAAATACTGCTTATGTTATGTATCTCTTTTGATTATTATTATTACTTTTATATACATGTTTGTTGTACAATAGCTATCTTGTTTCATGAGCTGTAAGACGAATTCAAGGGCAGCACCGTTTTCTGTGATTTTTATGAGGTATTAACATGTACGAATCATTAGCCCAAGATGTAATTGAAGCCAGAGACTGTGACAGTTGAAAAAGGGTTGTGTGTTTCTAGTGATATGAAAACTGTCCACAGTTAAAAAAAATATGCAGCTAACAGAATGTATAGGATACTCATCTTTTTGATTAATGATGCAAGCCAAACCCTAAACAGTTTGATTAGGAAGAAATTTCCCCTCCCAGCCAATTTTATCATAAACTTATTATACCATATCCATTAGAGACAGAATGCTGGGCTACACTGTGCCGCTGTTACAATCCTGAATAGTAATTAAGTTTTTGTGAATAATTGATATTTTATATTAGTTGTGGGAAAAAATAAAAGGTTCTTAGTGTACCAGCTTCAGATCCCTTTTTTCCAATATCAAAGTGAAATCCTGCCCTTCTCCTTTACTATTTTTATCAAAGTGAAACATTCCAGTCAATATGAAATAAGAAAAAATGCATATGAAGGCCTAGATTCATAAAACGAATGGCAAAGAAGTAGTTTTCTTCCCCCTTGCAGTAAGTAGCTCTGGATGTAAGTCACCTACACTGAAAGAGGAAGTTCTAATTCGTTTTCTCAGGAGATGTGAATTTAATTATTTAACCTAAGTTAGCACCCTAGCTACCGTAAGGTAAGTATCCCAAGGCCTGTCCTTTTGATGCTGTTTTATTTTGTCTAATAAATAAAGTGAGTAAATTCAGTGAGTCAGTGAACCTCAGCACTGGATTGGAGCGTTACTTTCTTTTGCTGTCTCAAGGACTGTTTTAGTGTGTTATACAAATTAAAACAGTTTCACAAGAGGGAATATGGAAGACTCAAATCAAATATAATATAGTGTTATAGTGATTAGGAAACATATCTATCAGGTAAGAAACCCCTGCTGAAATTCAGTATTTACTTTGAGGATAGGGATTAGAATCCATGTTTCCAGGATAAATTAGACCCAAATTTTTAGAAGCTTTCTCAAACGCTTAACATTTTGCTCTTTGTCAGTAAAGACCTCAGGAATTCTTGTTTCATCTTACATGCTAAGGTAGATTGCTAAACCAAATTGTTGCATTAGGTAGGTTCACAAGGTTAATCATACAACAGTTCATCCCTCTCAGGACCCCCATTACTCTGGGACGTAAGGTATTGATGATCAGTTCCTCAGGTGGTATAATCTGATGTGATCTGAAGGACATCAGTGAAGTTAAACCCATTTGCCCCAGCAGAGAACTAAGGCCTGTATCATTAATGAAGTACCACTACAAAAGTTCAAGTTTTAAACTTTTGCAATTCTCGGAACTCTTATTTAAATGAAAAATGGAATGATTGTGCAAAAATCTGTTTTGTTTGCCATTGACTTTGTCTACTTAAAGTAACATTTTTATAACTTTGTCCTTGTTTTCTTTTCTGTTCAACAGCACCTTCAGGCTTGAAGGAATATCTATATCTGGAGGCGCATCAGTTAATTTCTTGCATATCAGATTCATCATTGTGACTTCTTGCAGGCCAGATCTGAAAGGAACTGGGAACCTGACCCTCCTTGGCGCATGGAGAAGCCCTTGGTGTTGGAGCACAAGTGCTCACGCATGGAATCAGCACTGAATCATCCGTCTCAGATCTGACAGCCACGAGCTGAGTCCTGGCAAAAGCCACAGCCTTAAATCCCGTTCAGTCAGAATGAAGAATCAAGGGGACCAGATGTCTTGTCCCCTTACAGAAACTGCTCTTTCCTAGCCTGACACTCGGGTTCTGCACTGAGCAACCAGAGTAACAAGCAGTGAGTTTTTCATGGGGTCCAGCCAGCATCCAAAAAATATTTCAATATGTAGCCAAAAGGAAAAATGAAGCACTCTAGGTGATAGCAGGAAACAAATGCATTTACTGTAATGGAGGAATGTTGCTGTCTGTGGGGAAAGACGACCTCTGTCATCCCTTGTATATATTCAAAGCCATACAGGAACAGGGCACTGGTGATGTTAAATTGCTTCAAAGGATGCCATCTCCTGTCCTCCACCCAGATCTGAAGAAATTCAGCTGTTACAGATTGCATCTCAATGCACTTCTAGTATTTGCACTGTCACTTCCATTCAGGGTAATGATGTGTGCCACCATTTGCACAGATGGCCCCGGGAGACTTTTAACCACAGCAGGCGATATTTTGCAGGGGCTCCAAAAGGAACCGAAAAGTAAGAACTGAAGAAAAGAATTGCTCTCTCTTTCGCAGTGGTGATCTGTCCACTGAAAGGATTATGGTTCTTTCTTAGTTTTAAATGTATATATACATATACATACATCTATATATATGTGTATATATATGAAAAAGCATCAACACAATAAGGTGGATTTAAAAAAGGGATATAATATTTTTTTAATAGCATTCATTTTTTATCATATTAGCAGCCAAGAAATTTAAACTATCGAATTATACATCTAAAATGTTCCTATTTGAACATTGACATTATCCTCCCTGTTACTGTTAAAGAAAATAAGTCATTTGTAATATGTATTTGACATAAAATTTTTCTAGCCATTTATCTATACTTCATGGAGAAATGTAACAGATGAACAGCATTTTCAGTTTATTTTTCTAAATAAATGTGTTGTTCATATTATTTGCAGTCACTCATTTTGGCTGGTTTTCATTATCTCCAAAAATGATTTAAAGACAGAACCAAAACAGAGAAATTGTTTGTTCATGTTAAACTGTAATGATTTGCAGACCGAAAGCTTTAATATAAATATTGTAATTTGTAAAATGATGAAATATATTTATACAGGCACATATGTATGGAAAACTAGAGAAGGTATTTTAACTCTTAATTTCAGAACATAGTTTATTTTAATATCCACATGAAGAAGTCTAAATATATAATGGGATAGGTTTTTTACTTTCACTAACTTTTAGCAAGTGAAGATTTGGATGTTTAAGAATGAAAAGAATGTAGTCTAATAATGGCATTTTCCCAAATTACTGACAAACCCTTTATCAGCTGGCTCACTTTATTCAGGAACTGTTTTTCGGGTTATGATTTATGTTAGGGTTTCTTGTTTGGTTTGGTTTGTTGGTTTTTGGGGGGGGTTGGGGGTTTTTTTTTTGGTCATAGCATACTGACTATAAAGACCATAAAGATAATACTATTTGATCATGAACAGTGAGAACCTGCAGGATAAGAGATTGTTCATTACAGCCCTTTACAGTTTACAGTTAAGAACAGTCATTGTTATCCATCTACTGGAGTGTTTTGTTATCACGTCACGTTATCACGTCATTTTGATGCTAGAGCTGTTTTAAATAAAAATATATATTTTCCTTTTTTCTTAGTCCATTAGCCTGTGTGTAATTTTAAGAGAAAAGTAAAGCATGTGATTCCAAGTTCACTGAAAGTATTCATCCTAAATCCAGCCATGTGTGGCTACTTTATAAAGCTGAATAGGTTTTGCTTTATTTCCGCCACTCTATGGAACCTGTCAATTAAGCGCACACTAATGGAGGAATGTTCTTTCAGCAAAAAATGGCAAATCCAAACCTCTTTTTATCTGTGGGTTAGCCTCATAATGGGCAGATGCTTTAATTATGTATTGCTCTGCTCTAATGTACTAACTTGTGAGTGCGTGTGTGTGTGTGTGCACGTGCACACACCATTACCTACCGATGAATGAAATGACAGCTCTCCTGAGTAAGTGCCCTAAGTCCTATTACTGCAAGATGTTCGTGTTACTGTATTTTTTTGGAGAAAGGCCTGAGCTCTGTCTTTGCTTGTGATTCTGAAGCCATAAACAGCTTTTACAATTTGTCAGGAAGTCATCAAATGAAATAATTAAATGAATGTTATCCCCCCCAACCCCTCCCATTTCAGCAAAACCTGGGATACCTGGGATCATATCCATTTTATCTTATCTTATCTTATTTTATTTTACTTTACTTTATTTTACTTTATTTTATTTTATTTTTCCCTTGATGCTATGGATAAATTAAATCCTTGTATATGTTAAAGAATGATCGCTGTGGTTTGTTTCCACACATTTTAGGTTATGGTTGGCTAAGTCTTGTCACTATGACTTCTCATTTTTATGTCATTAGAATCATGTATTTGGCCACACAATTTGCATGGTTGTGCATGCTCCCTCTTTGGATAACCTGTGTTTTAAAATTGAGGAGCTTACTCTCTCAAATTCAGACTAATATTCATGGCTGTTTTATAAAGCGGCAACATTATAGAAACAGGAAGAATATTCCAGAATGATAATTTTGAGCACTTCCGGAATTATCTAATAATAATATTTGGAAAAGCTCTTCTGTTTGATCACAGAAGTGCATTCATCTTATATTTGAAAATAGCCCAGTAAAAATCTAGTGAAATAATGCATTACTGCTTGCAAATACTTTCCTGCTATGCTAACCCAGTTCTAGATCAGCTTCTGTGTGGTATTTTTATTGTACAAAAACCACCTGAAATTCAGCACACAATTTTCTTCAGAAAAACACAGCAGATACAATCAATAGTGACCTGGTGCCAGGAGAGATTTTACACTATGTATGTGATGCAAAAATAATAAACATATAAGAGCACACAAGCCTAATTTAAGAGACATAAATATAGTTGTAAGAGGACATTTCAAATCATTCTTCTCATCATCCACATGCTGCTGGTTGCAGCTCTGCCTTAGCTGAGAGTTTACATGTTGGAGAATAGAAATTTCAGCACACATACATGCACGATACCACATTCTTCTATCACTTGGCACTGGAGTAAATCCGCATTTCTTGATTTTTGTAGATTTAAATCAGACTGCAGGTAAGTATTGTGATTTAGATTCAGCTGATGTCTGTCTATTATGCAGATACTCTGCTGAGATGACTCAGGAAAATAAAACTACTGGGATTTGAGAAACTATTGGCAAATAATTAGCACTGAAATATTTTTCATAAAGTTTAAAACCAGAGGAAACAATTAGACTAACTAATTTTGCACATTGTTGCCACCAAACCCAACCGGAGAATCACCATATTTTTCCCATAACCTTAGGTTAAAACACTTTGACAAGACCAGCAGAACTTTTTGACTAAGGTGATTTCATGATGACTAATTTTAAGCACCAGTGTCCTTTGGTAGGTTTATGAGGGTGATTTATATAGAGAGTGTCTGCAGAAGTGGCTCTAGCATGAAGTGGCACTGTTCCATTATTTGGCATTTGAAAGCAGCCAATATGCTTGAAACAGTCAAGTGTGCAGAAAGAAAAAATCTGACACAATTCTGGACGTGTCCACAAGACATGCTTTCAGCACTTGTATTTCTTTAAGCATGAAGACTGCTCAGTTTCTTTCGGTTCATGAGAAAAATAGGGATATGTTGAAATACTTGTTTTGTAAAATGGAGGAAAAAGGTAGATGAGCGTGACTGTGAAAATCTGGAGAAGACTGTAATGACTGTGTTGCTATAAAAGTGTCTCTCTCCTGATTCAAACAGTGGCCACAGGTCTCACATGGCATGTAACCTCAAGGGACAGAATTTTTTCTCTGATGAGGATGCACACAAGGTCTGTAACAAAGCTCTCCAGTGACACTGGAAATAAAGCCTGTGTGCAAGACCTGTCTTGGTCCTGGTGCATTGCCTGGGGAGGGTGGGAGGCCGGCCATGTTCCTGCTGCAATGTCTGAACGTTTGCCCCTGAAGGCACACCAAAGCTCATCCGGAGACAGCTATGTGGGCATGTGCCTGCCAATTGCAAGCGTGAGGTAGGCCATGTCATCGGGAGTCAAGACAGTCTGCCAGTGAGCCCTGCAGAGAAGCCTGTCACTGCGAGATCTCCAGGAGCCCATGGCTGGAGAACTGGAGCCAAGAGTTTCTGAAGGCAAAATTTAGAATGGTGGGAAAGAAGTTGTAAGCCTCAATATCTCTTCCATAACGTGCTCTGAATGAGGCTGGGAGGGAAAGGTCAGTTTATGATGGCTAATTTTAAGTACCATTGTCCTTTTGCTGGTTTATGAGTGATTTATATAGTTAAAGCAGCGGTTTGACAGCATTGGCGCGGCAGACCTGGGTCTACAGTGACCTTCCCTGAGTTACAGAGCGGCTGAGAAGAAATATTTTGATATGTAATTGCAAAAATGGTGTAAGAAGAACGTTCAGCTTCAACAGGAACCGAGGCAATCTCAGGAATACTGGACTCTATAAAGAAGGGTTGGCATTTAAATCAAGGTCACAAGAGTCTGATGAACAAGTGGAGAAAAGACAGTAGGTGTGGAAGAACATGCAGTTTGAGATTACACACCTACCAGGGTGAAGCTATAGGAATGAGTGAAGGACAAGACTGATCCTATAGAAAAAATTAAACTGAACAGAGGGACATTTAAATAAGGTACAGTAAAGAACCATAAGTTTTCTTGGAGGGCTGCTGAGACTAAATTTTTAGTTATCATAGATTAGATAGTTGCAGATCTCATGAGAGGAGAAGCAAAATCTACGCTTTGTATAGTAGATGGCCTGGTTCAAAATATTTTAACTGAAGAGCTTCTGTCTAGATTCAACATCCTTGCAGGACTACAGAGGCCGAGAAATCTCCCACACACTTGTGCTCAACTTCAAAAAGGGGGATTCATAAAAATAAGCACTCTTGCAAGGAAGAAACTGGAAATAATCACTAAGAGAGTTAAGTCATGGCAGTTGGCATGGTCACTGTTTAAGACACTGTATTGGAAGTACAGAGCAAATACATTGTGCTTAGCAAGGAAGACTTGAGAAAGAGCAAAAGGAAGCCAGCGAGGCTATAAGCAGCAGTGTAGCACGCACTGTTGAAAGCAAGAAGGTAGCCTTCAGAAAGTTGGAGTCTTATGAAGAAAATGGAAAAGACTGTAAATCTTTTAAGGTTAAATATTAAAAAAAACACACAGCAAGACAAACCGAAATAATTGCAAGAGACATAAAAGTTAAGAAATCCTGTTTCTAAAACAGCAGCAGGAAGTTTGGCAGAGAGTCTGTAGTGCCAAAAGATAATCAAAGAAAACAGAAGCACTTAGAAGAAGCTATACCAATAAAATTATTGTCATCTTTTACTTTTGCTTTCACTATAGACAGGTTTTGGGAGATTTCTGCACAGGAATTATTCTCTATGGGGGAACTCATCAAAAGTGTCAGTATGAGGTGGTAAAAAAACAAAACGAGGAAAATGAGACCAGATGGCATTCACTCGAGAGTTTTAAAGGAACTCAAGGATGAAATAGTCAAAATGGTAATTATGTTGTGAAATTCATTGTTTAAAACTATTTTGATAGGTTTTAAGGCTGTGAAGTTACACATACGGTGCCAATCTTGACAGGAATTTCAGAGAGGTCAAGAGAAGAGTACAGACAAGTATAGACCAATAAGTGTGTCCTGGACAAATTAATAGAAGCTATAGTAATAATTTTAAAAAAAGAATTAGTGGGTATTTGACAGCATCTCTGTTAACAAAAGCTCTCAAGGAAACAGTACTGCCAGCTAAGAGGAAGGTTCCTGCACTGATTAAAAAAAATTAGTTAAAACATGGGAAAGAAGGTGATTTTCACAGTCAGTTTTCACAGTGGAAGGAAGCCACAAGTGAAGTCCCATGGGGACGTGTACTGGGATCTATGCTTCTCAACATATATGTGAATACACTGGAAAATAAGTGAAAAGTAATTTGGTAGATTTGCTGATGACACTAAATTATTAAAGGTAATAAGTATGAGGGACCTGAATGACTGGGTATTTAAATGGGAGATGAAATTCAGTGAAGGTAAATTGATGTATATGAAAAACAAATTTTATTTCACATATTTCACTCAGCTTGACATTTTGCAGTTAAATATCTCCATGAAAATGTCAGCTCTGTGGTTAGCAGGTTGGAAAAAGAAGCATGCATGAGGTAGCAAATTATTAGGAAAGCAACAGGGAAAATAACAGTGAATATCATTGCATCAGAATATAAATGCATGGTAGGCCATGGTATTTAACAATTTAAATACTATGTGAAATTCTGATCCTCATATAGAAAAAAAAGATATACTCAAACTGGAGAAGCTTCCAAGAATGGGCAACAAGGATAGTTAAAAAGGGTAGGAGTAGATTTTGTATGACAATACGTAATGATTCTTCAGCTCAAAAGAGAGGTGTGGGTGGAAGAGCTAGAGCTAGAAACTACGAGAGCAAGCTAGAAAACTCTGAGTGGCAGCAAGCGGACTCTGTGTTTTCCAGTGCAGAAGCTAGGGGCTGTCAAACGGAACCAGCAGTCTGCAAGCACAAAGCAAACAAAAAAGGGGTTGTTGAAGCAACATGGGGTGCAACTGTGGAACTTCTCGACTTGGCACGTGGTGGGTACTAAAGTTTATGAGATTCACGAGGGCCTGTAAAAAGCAGAGGGAAAAAATAGCCATCAAGAGCTACTAAATGAAAAGATCCCATTTCTGGCTAAGCCTTGAATGACAAACCACTGGTGGCAGGAAGGGTATTATGGAGAAGCATTTCCATATGCATACTGTATTCCTGTTTTCTTCCCTATGCTTTTGGTCACTGTCAGGTACTTTGTAGCACAGCTGTTCTTATGCCATTTATTTAGGCTTAAATCACGTAGAAGTTGATGAAAGTCTGATCAAAGCTCAGAACATTCTGTACTTGTAGGGTTTATTGTGTATTTTACAGAGCACTGTAATTACTCCAAATGATACGGTGCTCAAATAGACAAAACTATCCAGGAGTGTTCATATGGGAGGCACAACAAGAAAAGTGAAAGACAGGTAAGGCACGGTGTTCTGAAAATTATGCCATGATTAAAAGTTCACCTGAGTATTAGTTCATTAACCTGTTGCACTGACATTTAGATACTGATGTTTAAATATGTGTATGTACATCAGCCATCAAAAAGAAAAATGCAAATCAGACAGATGCACACTTTGGAAAGTAAAACCTTCCCTCATGGCCATAACTAGCTACCCATTGATTAACGTTGATTGTATTTTTGTTAAAAGTAAAAGTGTGCACTGTATATTTTTGTAGTTTTATTGCTGGAATAAATACACTCTGCTGGTAAATTTTATTGCAGTATGAGTTGTAAATGGAAACTTCTTCCAAATGATCAGAACATGGAGTTTGTAATTTACTTCTCAGGCCTGCTTTAAATCAGACAAAAATCCCTCTGAATTATCTATGTTTAATTAGTTAGGGAGTTGTTCATTTGCTTACGCCAAACTGACAGTAGTTAGACTTATGGCACTTCTATTATTTACAATGAAAAATTTATCAAGGCACTTTATTTTGTTTGAGTTATTCCTAATTAAAATGAGTCTTATGGGAACACTTAGACAACAGAATTTAAAACTTTTGAATCTAATTTTCAATGACTATTTTGATTAAGATTCTAAAAAGAACCAACATGTAAAAGTAATGTGGAATGAGACAGAATTGCATTGACCTATTATTATCTGCTTCCTTTTAAAGAGATCTAGAAATAGCAATTAAAAGATTGTTCAGTAATAATTGTATAACAAGATAAGATATTTTTCATATAGCAAATGTTTGCTTTAAAAAGTTGCAGCTGGGCAAGTCAGAGTATCATTTCTATTTGTTACAGTTTAGTAAGTATAAAATTAATACCTGTTGTGTGTCTCAGTGTCACAGTTTGTGGTGCTACTACTGAAATAAGGCAATACATTTTCTTTTAAAACTGTTTTTTTATCTATCATTCCTAGAACAAATGCTTCCTTTTTTTCCCCTGTTCCTCTGTAAGGCCATCTGCTTTCACATTATTAACAGGCCTTTTATTTGTTCATTCCTCTTTTTCCAAACTATAATTGTCATCTGTGACCTTACAAAACAAATGTAATTCATCCGTCGGAGATTTGTTGCCTGTTGATCATATGTGTTGTCCTTTTATTTGAGAAGCAGGTATTACTTGTTGGTCTTGTGTTAATGGACTTAGTTTAATCTAGCTTATACTAAATTTATCATATAAAAAAGGAGAAGTAAATACTTGGTATTTGTTTGGAAAACCTAACAAAAGGCACTGACTTTGCTGCAGGCAATTTAAGCAGGCCTTTCTAAGAACAAAGTCCATTTAGATTATCTTGGGAATGGATGAGAAGTGTTTCCACATACCTGGTTATGGTTTTTGTCCATTTGAACTAACAATGTGATGTTCTGGTTTCATTGAATGGAATCACCACTATATGACTAACCTTTTACCAGACATTTCCACTCTCAGCAAAATTTAGAAAGCTTTTTTGACACTGGAGAGAATCTTAGCTCACATGAAAATAAGGTTCTAATTAAGATTTAAAATTATTCCTTTTTTTTTCTCATTGTATGCAGAGAGGACAGTAAACTGAGGATGTGAAAATGTAGAGTGGCAAAAGTGAGATCTTTGTAATGTAAAAAGAAAAAAAAAGTAAGAAAATTCCATTTGTTTTGGATAGGTGCAGTCATACTTGAACTGAAAACATATTCTGAGGCCCCTAACTGAAAGACTACTCAATTGTGGCAGGGAAAACAATAAAAGGAAATTTCAAGCTGAATATTAGGTTCCTGGAACTGACGCCTACTAAAATGTGAACTGATAAATGATAAAAGATAAAATGTATATCATTTTGCCTTCAAACACTCAAACTTTTGCTGGAGGTGGAAAGGGCATGAAAACCTGCATAGCAGTGGCCACAGGGAATCCATAGAATGATAAAAATGCTGGTAAGAAGGGACTTCTGGACATCATCTGTTCCAGGCTCCTTTTTGAGGTGAGAGTATCGTCAGCAGTAGGCCAGATCAACCAAACTTTGTCTTGATAATCTCCAATGACGGAGCGTCCACAGCCTCTCTGAGTAACCTGGTCCAGTGCTGCACTGCCCTCCTAGGGAAGAAATGTTTTCGTATGTCCGACCTGACCCTCCCAGCTTGCAAGAGGAGGCCATCACCCCTTGTTGTGTTGCCTACCACTGCTGCAAAGAGTTAAGCTCTGCTATTTTTGTAACCGCACTTCAAGTACTTGTAAGATGCTTCAACGCCTCTTCTTTCCTGCCTTCTTTCCTTTCCTTTCCTTCCTCAAAAATCTTTACCCATGTATTTTGTGAAGCTACTCAGCTCAGTCTAGTGGAAGCAGCAGCCTTGTGGAACTGAATAGGACAAGAAATCATTGCTAAATTGCATCAAGAACCTTTCAGGCTGGATATGAAGAGAAAGCTTCTTAGGACAGAAAGGCACTGGAATAGGTCTCCAAGCTTTAGAAGTTTGGAAGAACAGATTAAACAGTAATCTGGCAGGAAAGGTTTATGCACAGTTGTTCATGAGGAGGGGATTGACCTAGGTGACCTTTCTATGGCTGGAAGAGAAGCTGTCAACTGGAAGACGAGGTTTGGGATTTGAGTAGTATGAACACAGCAATCGACTGGGAACAGGCAACCTGGTAAAAGAAGGTGGGTGAGATCCCAAGAATAAGCATGAAGGTTACACTTTTAATTTACTCATCTGGATTTCAGACAGCTGTGTGGTGTTCATTACAGTGCGCATGAATATGACCAACGGGACAACCTGACACAGCAGGGTGACTCAAGCGGAAGATGTGTGGGTGTTAGGTTTTATAAAAGATGTAAAAGTTATAATCAAAACACTGTGGAAAAGCCTCCAGGAGTGTGAAAATTTGCAAACATAGAGTACTGCCTGTTCTGCTGAATGCAGATTTGAGACCAAGAGTCTATCCCGCAGTCTGTCACGCAGGCAAGCACTGAACCCCTTTGAACACCTTATCTGAATTTGTTTTTAATTCATTTGTACTCAGTCCCTGTGCATATGAAAGTAGACGATTATCTGTGTGGACAAAATCATAATGAAGAACAGAAAAAAATAAATTACTCAGGACCTGGTTTTCACTTTCACTTAATCTGGATATTCCAGGGATCTGGGTATAAAAAAAAATTGCTCTCACTTTAATTCTACTTTCTCTTGCCAGATTTACTTAAATGAAAATAAAGCATTCACTCCTCACCATTATTTATCTTAGTCAACAGCAAACTGAGTAATTAATGTCAATTTGGCCAGTTGTAGTATAGCTCCCATATTAAAGTAGAATCGGGATAGCTGGTTTTGTGGAGGATCGCAGTGAAATGAGAGTGGGAAAACAGCTGAGAATATGTGATATTTCTTTGTCATCATTTAAGATGTACTATGTGAGAATCAGAATTATCTTTTGGATATATATCTTCTTCTATTAGCATGAAGCATGAGCAGATGGAAAGCTGATTTAAATTAGACAATTCATTTTAAGTTAGTTGAAGCTACATAAGATGAATCTTACTTTAATGTAAGACATGAAAATGTTCATAAATTCTCTTTATTCATGAAAATCACTGAAATAAGTCTTGGCCAATGTTGAATGGTCATGTGGAAAAATAATTTAGTAATTCGTTGCCAGATTCAGTGAACATCAACAGTAACAGTAACAGATGAGCTTGCTCTTACCAGGATTTTTGTAAGACATAGTGGAAAAAAATCATTGTTATGTCTCTTTTGTAAAGTGTTCTAGTATACCTTTGTTATATTTGCTACAACCCATTGTCTAATAGAAACCATAGATGTGGTTAAAAAAAAATTTGGCTTACCCAGATAAATAGAAGACGTCAGCTTCACTGCATCTCATATACATTAGATTCAAACAGATATTTTTAGCTGATCATCTCCACTTGCCTGCATTAGTATTTAATAAGTCTTTCTAGAACCTACCATAGAAATTACCGTACTTTTCTTTTTTTGAGCTCCTATTGACGATGCAGAGCCACAGACAGTTGTGTTTACTCAGAATATGTAAGTTAAGCATGAATATTTCTAAGCAAAAAGATGTCTGCAAAACCTTTCAGGGCCCCATTAGTATGAAATGGGCATCAGCGTAATCCCTGAGGGATGATACTTTAATTTTGATTGTAACAGGAAATGCAGTTTAATGATGTCTCAAAGGACAGAAAGATTGGGGCTCCAGGCATATACAACAAAGAACATAGGGAGTTTTCAAATGCATGAATTTCAGTGGTAATATATTCTGTTCTTGTACCCTCTGGACCTATGTCTTTTATAAAAGCATACTTATGACATAGATGTGAAAGGAAGCCTACCGGGAAAAGGACTATGGCCAGCACCTGCTGCTCTCCCGGTGTGTGGTCATGTACTGCTGATCATTTGTCCTGATAGAAACAACCAGCTCACCAGAGAGACTTATTTTGTCTATCATCAGTTTTGAAATTTTACCTAATAAGGATTTCAATATTATGAATTAATTAACAATCATCTATTTTGAGATCTGCAATCTCCTTTAATTCTCTAGAACAAATAAGTAGAAAGTATTTTGTTCTGCTGAAGTCTCATTTAGTTCTCAGGCACAAAGGTCACTGGGACCAGCTAATGTAAGTGGCCATCTTTACCCACATAAGTTCCTCGCTATTATTTTTGTTTTGGTATTTATCAGACCTTAGTTTCTTTTCTGCCTTTATCCATTTTCTCTTTAATTTTCTTTTTGAAAATGAAATAGGTTTATTTGCTCAACCATTTTGAATCATCTCCTCCTCTGTTAAAAGCTGCCCTCCATGATGATATCATACCAGTTTTTGTTTCATTGATATTTCATCCATTTATATACATGTATATTTATACAAATATATTTTATGCTGGGGTAGATGACGTTGCAAAAATACAATCCTAATGTTTGAAATTTATAGATGATACTTAGAACTACAGAGATTGCAGGCACAGAGTTGCATTTTAGATGCTTTTTTTTTTAGTTTTGGATGAAGAAATTTTGACATTTATCTTCATAGTCATCCTGCCAAGGGCAATTCATTTTGGTTAATATCTTGCTGAAGAATGATATGACAAGTATTGAAATTAAGTATTATACATGTTACATACTTCAGTAAGGACTATTTGTCAGGCAACATTAATGGATCAATAGTGCTGTACAGTACAAAAAGGTTGTTTTTCCTTTAGATTAAATAAAGAAGAATTTTGTGTCCATTTCCAATATAATATTCTATTGACAAACGATGTTAAGGGTGCTTCCTGAGCCTTCATGAAACTGCAGTTCCACAAATAAGTACTTCTCAGAGAAAGCTTGTATATAAATTGTGATCATCTGGAGACAGAATATGCTTAGTACCAGTTAAAATTAAAAGCCTCAGTATAAGCATGAAGCACTGAATTCTTGGACTTTTACTCCTTTGAATCCCTAATAGCTATTTCTCTGATAATGATGCTCTTTAGAGGACTGTGGTTAGTGAGCTAATGAAATATGCAAACCACTTAGAGGGAGGCATTTTTTTAAAGCGCTACTAAAAGGGTGTAAGGAGCAAACGTGATAAATATGAAGAAATTATTTTCTGAACACATAAAGAAAATTTTACTTTCACTACAAATGGAAAAATGCCAATGTCATGAAAGTACTGTAACATCCTTTAAAGCAAGCACAGGGACCCATTTGCTTGAGTGGCCTTTAATCAATTTTTTTTCCCCCTTGATTACTGTTCTGCTGCCTGGAAGCCTGTGCTATTATATACCAATGTATAGCTATGGGAGCAGAACCCTATTTTGTTGATCACCTTCAGATCTGCCAGAAAGAACAGGGTCTGCTGAATTAGTCTAGTGCTTCTTAGAGGATTCCTAATTTTTTTTCCATAGGCCCTCACAGCCCTTATTTCTAAACTATGTCCATAGGTCTCCTCTGGGCCTTCAGAAATCCCAGGAGAACCATGGCGACTAAATAAGTCTCCAAGCACCAGCACTGTTTCTTAGCTCTTTCATTGAAACAGGCATTGAGTTATACCTTCATAAAAGAAAATTTCCTTTGGAGCTTCTGCGAAATAATGACAGAGCATCTGGTGCAAGTCCCCTGCAAGTGTGCTCGTTTTCATTTCTCATTCCTCATAAGGAAGGATACTTTGGAGTACCTACTTCATATGATACTGGTCCCACTACGGGCACATCTGTAATACTCATTCCATCTCTTGCAGAGCTGCTATGGGTGATGGTGTACAGAATGTTCTGATACTATTAAAAGTATGAAAGAAGGAAAAAAAGAAAAGAAATTAAAAAGCAGAGGGCTTCTGTATAGATGAATATTCTGCCCTTAACTAAACATGACTCTAACATAACTTCTACAGCATCTGGACTGAAACTATAGACTGAATAGGTTTCCAAGCATCATAGTTCCATGCACTTTCAAACTAAAGAAATAAATACCAGCTGATTCCCTGCCAGAAAGTGTAACTTTCTGATAGATAGTAATTATGCATATAGCAAGGCTGTATGTCTTAGGTAACACTTAAGAGATCTCATATCCCATATACAAAAGATTTCTGTGCCTCTAAATCCAAATCCAGTGTTTGTCCATGGCATATTTTCCTGTCCGTCTCATGTACTAGAATCCAAGGACCTTAGGGAAACCTATAAATACATCATATGACAGAAAAAAGTCTAGTCAAATGCAAATTATTTAACAGTATTTCAGAATGATAAATATTAGCACATTAGTAAAAATGACATCTGTGCTAGCTCAGGTCTTCAACAGAAATATAGAGAAACCTCTCCTGGTTTAGTCTGTGAAATAATATATATCTTAATGGATGGGCGCAGGGCCCCTTGTACAGGATGTGGAAGATGAATGTTTCAGAAAGGGAGCACAGGAGCCAGAATACTCAATGAGATGCAAGCTAACTCCAGTCATGGCTATGTTTATGTGTGGGGTGACAGGGTATGAACTTGGCATACATATGCTGTCACAGAGAAAACCCGCCTAGTTCACATAATTTAAACCAAATCAGGATCAACATTTATCTATTTATTTGTTGTTCATTTATTTATTTATTAACGACACATAATTAACCATCAACAAACTATACATTCAGGGTCAATATCAGCAATAGAACAGATAAACCATAACATGAGACACAAAGTGTTAATAAACACCCAAATTTCTAAATACCCTTCTGTAAGAAGTCCAAAGATGTTCACATCATGCACAAACACACAACGCCACACACACTTTCATAGGCAGTGTGGGTTATGAATCTTCATGTTTCTTTTATACGTCTTTTCAGGCTGACTCCTTTTTATCAGAAGTCTCTTGATCCCCTCATTACTGTTTAATCCAGCTAATGGTTGTCTTCTTCTTTAATATGATCAGTTTTGTGCATTCAGTCCACACACATGCTATTCACACTCACATTTTTCTCTTAACAGATGCTGTCATCCAGCCCGTTTGCCAAGACTGGGCCGTGCAGGCACCCCTACAATATACTGATGGCAGGTATGCCTTGCAGATGCCCATTTTCCTGAAAATGGAGGCACTCTCTTTAAGACTACTTTCCTGTAAGAACTAAGCAGAGATTATTTGTTGATATGAAAATGTAAGAACTTTTATGCCTTGGCCCAGGATGTGGAAGACTTGGTTTCAAATTTTTCATTGTCCTCTGTGAAAAGCGGCCAGGCAGCTGGGGGATTTATCTATGCATTTTCTGAGAGGGGAGACATTTCAGAAAGATTCACTTTGTACAAAACAATTCCACCTTTTAGAGTGAAAAGAGATTGAGAAGAATATCCTGCCCAGTGAGCTGGTCCTGCTTTCAGGAAGCAGACTTTTGCATTAAACAGTCCTTCGGGTATACCTAGTACAGTAACTTTTGACTCAGTTGGTGAAACATTGCCCTTACTACTGCCACAGCAGTCTGCTGTCCTGCTGAAGATAGGTCTATTTGTAAAGTGCACATCTCATACATACCTGTAAGGAGCTGGGTGCTGGTGGCAGGCAGGCACTGGGCTGACTGTCCAGAGGTCTGTTTTGGTTTGCAGTAGCCTTGTTCAAGTGGATCAGTTTGCCACCACCCTTCGTTTAGGGCAGATGTACAAGTTAAAATAATCCTGGCTAAAGCAAAGGCAAATATGAAAATGTTCGTGCCTTCAAACACTCTGGAAGCAATGGCTTTGACTGCACAGATGTGCACATAAAGCAAACTAAATGGAAGAGCAGTGACAGCAATCAGGAATATGAAAACCACCTTAGGCAGCACTGATGTATGGCCAAGAGGGAAAATTAATGAATAAATTTCATTGAGAATGCTAATAAAGAGGCAGAAGGGGAAGGCAAGTCTATTTGGGTAAACAGAACTTGAATCTCAGTCCCATCAAAAAAAGCTGACTGACCATCACCTTTATTTCTAATTTAAAAGCTCTATGAGACCCCAATGTTTAAATGCTTGGGCTCTTTTTCCTACTTGATAATTATTGCTTAGTTCAACTTCTTTTTTGGCCTAAGTATACACATCTGATTTCATTGCATATGTACCCTTTATGAACTAGATTAGTGGTTTCAACTCAATAGGGCTACATATATTGAAGGCAATATATATTGAATTTTACATATGAGGAAGGGTGCATCATTATTGATTGAAAATAAATCAATATTAATTGCTTTCTAATATTCAGCTTCCCTAAGATGACAGCTAAATGCCAGTTTTTATTATTCTTGTGATTTATTATTCTTGTAATATAATTTACAAATGAAGTATTAGTGTATTGCTCTAAAGCTCTATTTTTACATGCCAAATGAGAAAGAGGGGCATCTGAGGAACAGTAAACAGCATCACTGACTTTGTAATACACATGCATTGGTCACTTCTGCTTTCTTTACCTGCAATAAAACAACAGCATTTTAACCTCCATGCAACACAAAAGGAGATGGCTATGCAGGAAGTACTGACTCAACATAAATGAGATGATAAACTTTGAAATGAGATGATAAACTTTGAAATGAGATGATAAACTTTGAAACTTAGGTGCTCAGATATAAAAATGGAGGAGGAAATACTGGGCAGAAGAAAAACCCTTCTGGCTTTAGCTTTGTTGTATTTATACTATTGAATTTCCCTTTATTTCTTTATTCTTTTAAAAGTCCTCCATATTTTATCACAGCTGTAAAAATAATTTGAATTCAGCTGTTGCAAATGGACAGAAAAGCCCTCCAGCAATGTAGCACAGCTATGTAGCATGTCACTCTATAGCAGTGTATCATCTTCAAGAAGCTGTATACGTTGGGTTTATGGGTAACCATTTAAATTTGACAGAACCCTTTACTCTGGTTTGTTGAACATTGGGCCCTTGATGAACACAAGAATAAATTCTCAGTGTTCCAGAGCTCATTAATCTTCTACCATCCAAGTAATTGTGTGGTACATGAAAACACTCAGAGACTAAATTTATGAAGACTAGGTTGTATCTGCATGTGGATTAAAACACCAAGATCCTTCTCTGCAGTAGGACTTGACATTTGTATTGTACACATTTGCTGCTATCAGTTATTTTTCAGATTCATTTTATTTGGGGAATTTGGAATTTTTACATATTTACAAACTACTCATGAAGAAAGTGATGCTTTTCCTCCCTTCCCTTTCATTCTGTCTAATCAGTTCCTCATACAGAAAAGCCTTTTATTTTCCCAGGTCCTGTTGAGTAAAAATGTTTCAAAAGTAATAAAATTTGAGCCCTGGGCTCCCCCCTGAGCTATTATTGCTGAACTTTATCAGGTGAAAAGCTTTTAACCAAGAATGTATTTTCCTTAGCTTCATCGAGGTAACAGCGAGATACTAATGGCACAGCCACAGCATGAAGCATACCAACTGCGCATTTGGACATAGGCTGCCAATTAAACTCCCAAGCTGGGATGTATTCTTGTCTGTCTGTCCACTAGAATGAATGTTGGCTGTCTCGTGAATCTGATTTTGTCTCTGGAAGATTTTCAAGGTCACCCCCTGATTTTGCCTTTTTTTTTTTTTTAACTAATCTATCTTGGCAGTAATATACAGCTAGAAAACCATGTCTGAGTTGAATGTGAGAGAAAATAATGTTTGCTGTTTTGGTTCAGGGAAATGTTATTGGGAGATCCAGGAACTGGAGTCACTCCACTAGAGCCCCAGAGCAGAGCACCATTTTGACAGTCAAGGACATGGATGTTCTATTTTACTTAATTTTTGCAAATGCTTAAATCACTTGCAATTTGTGCAGTAACTGCATAAATCCTAGATAGTTACTTTTATTGCAGGCTATAGCAAGCAAGGAGACTCTAATCAAAATTACTTTATAGACCTGAATGTCACTGGTATTTGGATGACACCAGACTCCAGAGCATAAAGCAGGTAACAAGACTACCTCAGACAAGTGCCTGTACTGGGTTCCTCTTTTGCTTTTTTCTTTTTTTTAAACAAAGTACTTTTAAGCAGTCTGACAAGGACATTAATACTGAAATTATACTGTGTGCAGTAGCAAGTTATCTCTTAAGCACGACTTCACTAGCCTAGGCCATCATCATCTTTCTGTTAAAAAATGTTTATTTCATGTTTAAAACCCATTAAGTTGTTCTTATGTAAATCTTTTCTGTGATAACAATGGTTATGTTTCCCTTGGCTTTGAGCCCTTAATTTCTCTAAAAGATTATTAATAGAACTGCAAAATCCCCCTATAGAGAAAAAAATTGGAAGCATAACATATTGGTGGCTTTGCGGTAAGTGTACAATGGAGCTATAATAAAAACTGTCATCTCAGTCTGCAGCCAGATACTTTTTTATTACCACTGTAATAAGAAAAAGGCAGAGACAGTTGCTATGGTGTGAAAGCATGAAAACCAGGCTGTGTTTTCAGAGAGCATACTGATTTTAAAAAATCATCTAAAACAAGTGATCCATAGAGTATTTTCTGGTGGTTTGTGCAACATTTTATCATTATAGGATTCTGGCATGCTTCCTCGATATCAGCTGCTGATCTGCATCTTAAGATCTCTTAAGCAACATTGAGTACTTACCTAACACTCCTTTTGGTGTTAAAAATTGCTTAGCCATTTTGAAGATGCAAATGGGAAAAGGAGTGTACATCCTCTTTTGGGATCTGAACTGTGACAAGCCTTTTCAGATCCCTCCTACTATATTCATAGTACATGACCTTTTTTTTTCATTTTTAAAGACAATGTTCAAAAAGTCCATTTTGGTGTGCTCTATATGAAATAGTCTATTCCACAAAAATAAAAGTGTGTGTTTAAAATGCTTCTCTCTCCTACTAGAGCATAGAAGCTTCAGAAGAGATAACTGGCAAAATGTTTAAAGAAATAAATCACCTGGTTCACTATATAATAGCTATTAGACTTGTTAAAAGAATAAATGATTCATCCCAATACACACTATTTCTGTCAGATTACGAGTATAGTTTGGAAAGGGTTCTTATCGACTACTAATTCTGTGGTTGTTAAAGTACAGATTCTCCCAGACACAGCATCAACCATTATTCTCAGGAGCAAGGAACTTTGGCACCCCAATTTTAGCTCTGAGAGTGATAAACTGTTGGCATTTGAACATGTTGAGTTTTTTGCCATTTATTTTTGAATATCAGCATGTAGCAGTTTAGCTGACAAGATACAATGCGACTCCACAGCTTTTCAGCCTTTCGGCCACTAAGCACTGATAACAGTCCAATTTCAGCCCAAATAGTTTTCTTTAGCTTCTGTGTGGTCACAGATCCTCCTGGAGTGAATGTTCATCTCAAACTTCAAACATCTATAGAGAGTAGAATCAAAGCAGAGAATGCAATTGTTTCTTATGGCAAGCAGCTGGAACACCGAATCTACATTCAATTTTCCCCAATGTTCTCCTGCTTTAGGGCCAGGTCAACATACAGCTTCATCTACCTACAAGAAGACTGAACCAAAGAGTTGGGAGTTAGCAGTCAGCTGTTTTAGTTCTTTGTGTTAAAATAGTGTATGAGGTCCATAATAATACCATGTTTGGTTTTTTTAAGTAATGTTAAAGTCTAGAAAGAGATTTTGTTTTCCTTTTTATTGTTACAGTTAAGTATATTTTAATGAAGAATATTGCGTTTGAAACTACTCTAGATCACAATACCATCTAAAACATATCATTCTGGAATGTAATGTTTAGCAGGAATGAACCAAAAGCAATACCATCGGCACTGTCTTACTTCCAGACTCAGCACAGTACCTCTAAGTCTCTAATAAAATGAGGGTACTCATCTATTCCTGCCTCTGAGTAGCTGTCTTATTGTATTAGTTATGCACTATAAGCCACAAGTGGAAGGAAGAGGGCATAGTAGATGGAAGCTGAGTTTCTAGATATATAGTCACCATGAATCAGGCCGGGCGTGTGACTTTGGGACCAATGGCCCTACATTGCCATTATTTTTATGCTTTTCAGCAAACCAAGCAGAACAGGCACTAGTTCAGATTATTTTACTTAATGTTTGATTTTTTCCAATCTAAACGTGTTTGTTTCAGGTTTTGGGTTGTTTTCAACGTAGCAGCCAGCCATGACAGTTTACATAAAATCCTAACCATCTGTTAAATCTCTGCCTAAAACACCAAAGATTAAAAAGCAACTACCAGTAATTTAGAAAAGCAGAAGTCTGAACCTATAAATGACACGGTAATCTGTGTAGGTTTAAATAATCAGAGTTTTTATTTTCTTCTGAAAGCTTGAAAAAACAAACACAGACCTGCTGTTTAAAGTCAGTGTCTACTGAATCAGCTTTCACATACAGGTTGCACAGGTTATTTTATTTCAATTGAACTTTATGCTGCTGTTTTGGTTTCACACCTAGTTCCCTGAGGAAATGAGGCCTATGAAATTCTGTTGTCCGCCTGCTCGTCTTACGTTTTGAACTCTTGGCCATCATCAGCCAGATCTGACTCTGGGAAAAGTATTCAAAATTTGAAGTTTCAGAGGCTGGTAGAGAGGAAAATGTGACATCTGTGTCCCTGCCCACAGTTATAGCCTGGCTCCTGATCCAGTCTGAGGCACTTGAGTATCAGCCAGCAGCTGTGAGTGAGGCACTGTACAACCACCTTGCCAGACAGGTAGGGAAGGAGATGGAGTATGGAAAAAAAAGGACAGAAATCCTAGAGAAACCATGCATTGCTGGTTCCTCTACTTAGGAAACAAGCTGTTTGCTACATACTAATTTCCCAGATTTGGGGGTTGCAGCGTGACTGTGATGGTGCATGTAATATGAACCTGGCAGAACACCAGTAGGTTTAAATCAGTACAAATTAATCTATCCCATATTTTTAATTAATTACAGTATCTGGCCTCTTTTTAATCACTAAAGTCTCTGCAATTTGAACATTAATAGTAAATAGAGGAAATCCTGGCACACAAGAGTTCTTCTGTCCCATAAGCAAACAGAACAATTGCCAAAAATCCTCATTTAAAGCATGATTATAAAACTTGTGATAAAAATACTATCACTACCTTCTTTGTTTATTGTATTTTAGTAGCATCCATGATAAATTTGCTTGGTTTACCTGCCTTTCCAAAGTGCAAAATCCTAAGACTCGAGCATTATTTCTTTGCTGATTTACACATCCTTGCTAAGATTACCTAAGACAGTTTTGCCTTCGGTTACAGCTGTGAGATACTATTGTACACTTTCAAAACTTCCACATCTCCCTTTCAAAACACTGCATTGCTCAGAAGTAAATGAAGGCAGACTTGACTCCAGTAAGAATGTCCTTATCAGCTCTTTTAAAGATGTATGAGTCAGAATGGAATCAAATTTATTTGCCTATTTCTATTCTTATGGCCATGGTGTATAAAATCAGTTAACATAAAAAAACTGTAACAAAATGTATTTAAGTTTCACATGGTTCCTTGTATAAAAATATCATAGGAAACATCCTAAGTGGGCAGGGATGGGGGAGGGAAGCAAGGACTGGAAGTAATTTATAAGGTAATTTTCCTTTACCTGAAGGGTGTCTTAAAGTATTGAGCATTTGTAAACAGTGAACTTGAGATCAGCACAAAGATATTGAGTTATACCAAAGATCATGCCCCATATTATCCTAAATTATACTTTGAGTGGCACTGAGGACCACAGAGACAATCTGACAGGTTTTGGTGTAACTGAGGGCACATTTTAATCTATTTTACTCTAGCAAGATTGCTCATTATAAACACAATTTTCCATAAATCATGGAGGACCTGCAGACTACATTCATCTGATAGATAGGTATATAATCCCCCCCAAAATATGCAATATTCTCTGAATTATTACTGAGCTATGGTGGCACAGCAAAATAAAATATACCACATCCTGCAAGAGCTTTTCTCATGACATGTGACAGCAATGTTTGAGGCATAGGAAAGTGTCCTGATCAAACACACAAGGTCAGATAGCCCCTAGACTCCAAGCAGCAACAGAGTCAATACTCAGAAACACAGAGAACACAGTTAGCTCCAAGGGGGTGAGAAAAAACATGACAAATGCTGTCTTGCCACATCTTTGTCCTGTATTAAATGTTTCAAGGCATGGAATCACAGTGTAGCAATACTAACATATTGAGGAAAATTGTGCTGTATCAGAATCTCTGCAGTTCTACAAAATTCAATTAGATATCAAAAAATGTTGCCCGGCTGTCAAAACCTGAGTGTCACTGGTTTGTATTAAATTGGATGCCAACTGTGTTCTAGAGGGAACTTGTGCCTGAGCTAATTTGCTGCCAAAAACTAAGTTTAACTGAAAATCCTTTGATCAATGTTACTGAACTAACCCAGCATCTGAAATGAACACTTGGTATCTTTCAGTGGTCTGTGAGAAAATAAAATTGTGCAGCATGAAATAGAAATGCCAGAAGAAAAATGTACATTGTAAAGTGTCACTTCCAGCAGTACAAGTAGTACAATAAGCATAAGAAGTGCATTTCTTCACAGTGTTAAACAGGCATTTTGGGCTCTCAAAATGCAGCAGAGCTTCAACCTACGAAGTACTGCCTGTCCTGTAGACCAGAACGGGCACATTCTGCACATACCAGCACCAACAGGGATTGCAGTTGCCCAAAGAGGCCAACACAAAGCTGTTTTAGTCATCTGTGCCTTCTGTTATATGAGTTGTTTATGTCTTTCTGTCACTACTGACATCTGTATCGGTTTCCCTCCATGAGAAAGGCATCTTGCCCATGGAAAAATCACCTGTGGCTCCTTAAAAGATGAGGGCTCTTATTCATACTATCATAAATATGGATTAATTCCATCAATGGAAATCAAGATGACAACCATAAATTTGGATGATGACAGACTGGGGAATATCTGTTTTATTTTACGACCATGGTGCCTGCTTCTGTGTATATATTCATTTTGATGGGTTATTTGCTCCTCATTTAGTTTAAAAGAGTTGTTAAAGGAGATATACAGGCAAGATGACGGGGCAGAAAAAAAATGAAGAGTAACTGAGGAGAAACTGGGAAATTACAATTTGGCTACAAGACAGGTTAAAATGGATTATTCTTTCTGATTTTAAATCTAGGATCAATGTTAGACCATTACAAGTTCTCACCCTAAAATAGGGGAGGCAGATTTATTAAGCTCAGAGAAACCAAAAACCCAACATCAGTGAGGGCTGGCGTGGGGCACAGACTCCGTCTGTCCTAACCCCAGCCTGGAAAGTGCATGGTAACAGAAGCAGAAGCACTGAGCTGTCAGGTGGAATCTGGGTTGCGTCCAGACACGGTGCAGGGATGTTACAGCTCTGGAGCCCTGTTGAGAGTGGGGGATTATTAGTTCAGATGTAATTCTTTAGTTAATGTGCTTATACTGAGTCTAGATCTGATCTCAGCAGGCAGTGGTTTGATCTGTATGGATTTACCAGCTTGGGATTTTGCAGGATCCAGCACTGAGCCTGCAGCAAGTGGTCCATCGCTTCCCCTATCAAGGGCATAAGTACCAAAGCATGTCTGCATAAACAACAGAGTGAAATGACAAGTGTAGGCAAGGTAGTTTGCATATAGATCTCACTAGTTTAAAATCTTTATCTCAGAGGACTGTGCATCTTTCAGCCAATACTCACACTTTTTATTTTAAAAGGTTGTTTCTGTGTCCCTACATTCCAGCTGCTATTTGCAGCCTTTTCAAGGGAAACTTTCACAAATGCCACATCAGTGGTGACCACAAGGTATTTCAGCTGAAAACTAGGTAAAAATAATCCAGAGACACCATCAAGGAGAGTCCCGGGGGAGGGTCATGGAGTCCTGTCCCAGGCAGAAACAGATCTGTCATTTCAAAGGTGTGTACTCTGGAGCAGTCTCAGAAAGGCCAGCCTACCCTTTAGATAGAGAGATACTCAGGATCTGACTGTGGTTGGTTGGATTATTAGGAGATGATATTAAGAAACATATGGCAGTTTTATTTACAAACACCAGGTACAGGCAGGACGAGGTACTCAGGTAGAAAAAAAATTGAACGGAGGAAGAGGAATAACATTCCAGAAGATACAGCTACATGTTTCAGCAGTTGCATTTGAAATTTTCGTGTTCATTTTTCGTTATAAAACCATCCATTTCTTAGTTCTGAGCAGCAATCTCTTTCTGTGGAGTGCTCTGATGCAACCATGCAGCTCTTTATATTGTAAGCTTATTCATATCTTAATTATAACAGAAATTGGTAAAGAAACATAGACAAAGATCTATCTGCTTAGAAAAACTAGAAAAAAGTTTAATTTTAGAATCTACAAGCTTTTGACTTATATAAAGATAGTGCTTTTAAAAAAACCCACCAAACCACGTTTTAAAAATGGCTACATTCTACAAAAGCCTGAAGGAATTATTTTCCATTTCAGTTGAGCATGGTTCCTAATTTTAACTAATCCAGCTAGGAATAGAGCTGCTTTAAATTCTAATTCAGTACGTACAAATTGACAAGCAGGAAACAAAGCTTTATACAAACAACTGTCTGCTTGGAAGGGAGGAACTACTTTCATGTGATAACCATTACTTCCAAATAACTTCTGCAGTTTGAACAAAATTGGGTTCATAATTAGAAAAATATTAGGTCATCCTTATTCTATCATATTTTTGTATTCCCAGACTGACCGAAAACACCAAAGCAATGCTCCAAATCATTCATCAAATTGGGCGAATTACAAAATATTTGAAGTAAGTCCTGAAAAAATAGCTAAAATCATCTTTATGTTTGGCTCTCCCGTTCACCTTCCTCTGTATGCTCTGTGTCCGCCCTTTGTACTTTCCCAGCAGTGAAGGTTTTGCAGCCAGTCGAACTGGAGCAGACCCCTCTCTTCCCCGATTTGTGCTCCCATCAACCGAGGACTATCCTCTACTGGACTGGAAACTTCCTGAAACACAGGAAGTTCCACCTGAACATGAGAAAAAACTTCTTTACTGTGAGGGTGACAGAGCACTGGCACAGGTTGTGGAGGCTCCTTCTCTGGAGATATTCAAAACCCTCCTGGACGCAATCCTGTGCAACGTGCTCTAGGTGACCCTGCTTGAGCAGGGAGGTTGGACTAGATGATCTCCAGAGGTCCCTTCCAACCTCAACCATTCTGTGATTCTGTGACAGGTTTTTTTTGTCAAAGTATGTATGAGCTGTGCCTTTTTTTAGCTGAGACTTGTTTGAGAGTGCCTTAAGTGCCGCTAGCCCAGGCAGAGCCCTGGAGTCTGTAGAGGCCAACTGCAGAAGACGCTCCGTCAGAGAGGCATGCATGCATCCAGCTATACGGCAAACTCTAATTTCAGCTGTGAAACTGGGATTAAAATATGCTGAACGGGCTCTGCCCAGTAAGTACTATATTAATGTGTCAAAGAAGTGGTAATATTTACAAACTCTTTAAAATTAATAGTGGTATATTTTTATTTGCAGCAAACGTACCCGAATGCCTGTGTACCATTTCCAAGAGGAAATGCTTATAGAAAATCGTGCAGTATCTAGCTCTCTATTTTTCTGCCACAGATTGTCTTCAGAAGATTGTTTTACTGTAACCAAAAAGAAAAACAAACCCCAATCAAGCAAACCTGCAGCATACAGAACCCTGGTTTTTTTTTTAAACTCAAGCACACAAACTTTGGTACAAATGGTGGGCCGAATCGCGGTGGCATGGCTGTGGAGAGGATCCGGGGGCAGATGCCTGGCGGCATGTTTTGGTAAGGTGACGTGGGCTAAATTAGCAGCTCTCCGCCACTACAAGAAACATGATGCATTCCCTTCTCTCCTCCCCACCCGGCTGACTTTAACCTGCCTGTGGCCCTTGCCTGATCACATAACATCACTCAGCTCCCCCAAAAAGCAAGAAAGTACTCTGGCAAGCGGGCAAGAAAATGAAATATTCCTTACTGGGGTAGGTATTTCAGCTCAGTGGTGGCCAGCAGGGTGGCAGCCGACACAGCCGAGACCCTGCACCCTTTTTTCAGTCAGCCCAGCTGCTGTTGCACTCGCTGCCATATCAGCACTGTATTCGTTTTCTCTTCCTTTCCAGCTGCTATGGCAACACCTAATTCTTCTCTCAAAGTCTTCACTCTTTATTTATTTAACATACTCTTGTCTCAGTAAATCATCACCGCTTTCCATTCGCTTGTTTTCCAACGGCTTTATAGCTTTGTATTATTTAATACGTTAATATTTAGTCTGAAGAGATTGTGTCTGAGAGTATATTACGGATAAACCCATTGAAGGCTGACACAATTTTTGGCAACAACACAGGTTTAGACCAGTATTAAATAAACCAAAAGTTGATTCATTTTTAAAAAAGATAACTAGAATGGACAGAAATGCTTGTGCTGAAAGCTTTGCAAAGTTTTTTGGAAAAGAAAAAAAAAAAGAGGAAATATTATACCACCTCCTGTTACGATATGAGGCAGACTTTCAAAAAAAGCAGTAACGGCCCGGCTCCCCTCAGAGGGGCGGTGGGATGGGCCCGGCCAGCGAGCCCCGGCCCGAACAACTCCCTGGCCACCATCTTGTGATGGTGCGACAACACTTCCCCTCACCCTGGCCACCATCTTGTGACAGTGCAACAGCTCCTCCCCTCACCTGGCAGCCATTTTGTGGCAGCACAATGGTGCCTCCCCTCAGGTAGGCTGGGCAGAGAGGAGAGCAGGCAGGGGGCTCGCCCCCTGCTGGCCGCCCTGCTGACGGGAAGGAAAGGACTCTCCCTGGTGAGGTGGCTGAGGGAGCCGGTTTTTGTGGCCTGGGTGGTTTCCAGCCATGACAGGGCACTGGGCGGGCCCTCGCCACGCCCGGCAGCCATACTGCAGAGCAGGACTTGCTGTCAGGCCGCTTCCCGTCGCCAGGGTCCCCCAGCACATCTGGACTCATCTCTCTTCAAATGTTATTTTCTGTGGGCTGGGATCCGGTAAAACTGTGGTGTTTTCGGTATGCTGACTTGAAGATCTCACCAGCAGATCTGCCTTGAAGTCATAATACACATTTTTCCTAGCTGTTAGGATTCTTGGCATATAGCTGTTCTTAGAGGGTTGCTTTTTTCTTTATTTTTTGTGGGCTTTAAAACTCATTAAAAATTTTATTTACTTAAAAAGCAGGAAACCACACACCCACATAAATATTTATCCCCTTATACATCAGTTTGTGATACTACAGAGTAACTGGAGCTGTGAAATCCACCAAGGTTTATATCTCACATACAAAAGAAAATCTCATGTATTATTTTTATTTTATTATTTTTATTATTTTATTATCTATTAATTTTAAAACATTGTGTATCTTGAGAGTCTGTATCTTCAAAAAAGGCAAACACTTGATGTTTATAGACTCCTTTGTGGTCAGTAAGGAATTGCAGAACCGGTGTTTTTTGCAACCTGAAAAAACAACACTTGGATCATGACCTGAGGTTGCTCTTGCGGAGGTGCCTCAGATTTTAACACTTTGTGGAACTGTCTGTTTTTGCCTTTGCCAATTAAATATGCATTGCTTATTAGAACTGCACAGATGTGTCATGCTTATGGGTGAAAAAGAAGAGGTAGAAAAGATTTCTTCTCAGGGGTAAAAATATAGCAGAAAGTTGTGCATTCAGTTTTCCCAAAGGAAATCTAAGCTCTTATTGCACACACAGAAGGGAAAGTAATGCCCTATAGAAAACTACATTGTATCAAACTAAAGGGACTTACTTGGGCAGGTGAATTGACTGAATGTGTTCCTTGGAGTTTTGTGAATAATTAAGTTCTTAGCTCAGCAGCCTAACCAAAAAACAATAATAATTTTTAAATTTCTTAAATTCTTGAATGCTGTCTTAGTAATATTATTTACTCTGGCTGGTTTTTGTGTGCAGACTTCTTATGGCTCTGACTGTTCATTCTTCAACTACGTTTCTTTCAGTCCGTGGTTATGTCATCTGAAATCAATGGGCATTCCCCAAATACCTGCTTCTACCTCTGTTGGCACCCTCTTGCTTTCATACTGAGAAATGAGTGTCTCAACTGTCTTTTAAATCAGCTTTTCTTGTACCTATAGCACTCTTCTGAACATTTTCCTGTTTTCCAGTGAATTTCTATGCATTAAACTGGTCAGGTTCTCACATTAATATGCTAGATTAAGCAGCGGCAATGATTTATAAAGACAGAACTGCATGGAATATTAATTTGGAGTTTAAAGTTGCATTGAGCTCCTTTGGCTTCATATCTGCCTACAAAAACATATCTAATTTTCTGTCTATCTACCACATTAGAGAAACTTTTTCCATGTGCCTCTTATTGACTGTGAGCTCTAAGAATTCAGGAGAAAGGAATGTGGTATATAAGAAGCTGAAATAGCCTGGGACAGACTGCTGATATAACAAGATACTGGGTAACATTTATGAAGTGGGATATATGTAACAATTCAATAGCAGGGGACTGGTTCTCATGGCCTAGAAAGATGTCATCCCCTTTTATGTTACTAACATTTTTCTGACACATTCAAATTGAAATTGAATTTGTTACCTTCTGTCTGTCGTTCTAATTTCTGCTGATTTCTTTGTACTACTTTTTGTTCTCATTGGTATTTACAAGTCCTCTCAGTTTAGAATCATCTACAGATTTCATTAAAACAGTTTACTCCCCTTGCAGGGAATTAATGAGGGTGTTAAATAAACCTGGATGTAGTATAGATCCCTGTGGTACCCGTGGTACTCAGCATTCCAGTTTTCGTCTTTATCCTTGTTTATCATTTTCTCTGGCCACTGTGAATGTTACAAGGAAGTAAACATTTTGTGCATTCAGAGCAGTCAAATAGAACACACAGCGTATTTCTCTCATGGCTGAATAAATTATATCAGCATTTTCAAAAACAACTTGTTTGAAGGATAAACTCCCAGAGAAGAATAGACTAAAACCACTCTGTAAATAACAAATATTTGCTTTCTACCTGTAAGAAGCAAGAAAAATACTTCTTCTCCCTTCCATGCCACCACTGTAACTCCCAAAGCTTTGTTTTTTGGTCTCCTTAGGGTGAATATCATTGTCAATCATCATGGTATCTCATAAGCAAACATAATGTTATTCTCAGCACTCGCATAAATGTTTGTAGATCTGCAAGTGCTGTGAACCGTATTATTCATGAGAGTCTAGTGAGAGAGGGTCTAACTTGTTTTTAATGGAGTCATTTACAAAATCTCTTACAACATAATCTTTAATGTCAGCCAGCCTATGCAGAAAGATCCTCCCAAAACAGACAACCTACTTGCCCATTCTGCCATGCTGTGACAATAGTGACGAAAAATATGGTAATTCCTCTCAACTTAAAAAAGTTATTACTGAGGTGAGTAAAATGTTCATAAGTTGAATCAGAGAAAACATTCAAATTCAAATATTTGGGTTCATGTAGCTACATGGGACAGTTTTATCCAAGCAAATAAAATATAAATATCCAACTCTGAAAGAAAGGATGCTGCCCCTAATAATTTCATCCTTACTCACACTAGCCTCTCTACTGAAATCAGGGAGAGAAGACTGCTTTGTGTAAGATGAATGAACAAGTCACAAGATATTCATTCAAAGGTTGATAATGATGGCACTTAAATAAAATGAATACTTCATCTTACACAAAAGATCTATTCTGCTGAATCTCAGGAATATTAGTGGTTTGTATCATATCGCACATTCTTTAGATATAACGAAACACTTTGCAAGCAATGAATTAAATGGTGTACTTTGTGTAAATGAACAATTGTAATAAGATTTCTTCAACTTCAGACAGCAGAAATCAGAAACATCAGGATGCTAGGAATATTTTCTAAGTTTGTTAAAATGGTATGCAAACTCTTCAAATTCTGGCCGAACAGCAGGTAGGGGCAGATAAATCTCAGTTTAATACATCTTTTGAAGGAGTACACACACAATAGTGCAACAAACTCCTTTTCTTTCCTTCCGTATCTACTACAGTAGCATCGTCAAGTTACAGATTAATTCAAATCCTGAACTACAATGAAAGAGTGCTGAAAAACTACCCTTAAAATTTGGCCATACTATTTGCTCTGCAGAGTAAATCTTTTCCCTAACATTTATGCTAAGGAAATTGGCTTGACTTTGAAAACTGGTAATTTGGAAAAAAACTGTGGAGTGCTTATAGTCGTACAGAATGTGGAGCAGGAACTGAGTCACTGAATTATATGGTGGTAACGATTCCTGATAAGAAGGGAAAGATAAGTCCTCTTATTTGGCCTATCTCCCTTCCTGTCTTAAACATGCACACATCTTGGATATGGCATGTGAGGAATCTCCTGCAGGTTTGGTCTGCATTCCTTGCAAAGGAATATGCTCACTTTGTGATTTCTTTATTATCTGTGAACAGCTGAACTGTATTAAATTCAGGATCAGATAGCCCCTTCATGCCCATGTTTGGAAGAAGGGGATTTAGTTGTAGGTCTATGTACCAAAAAGAAATTTTAAAAAAGGAAAAAAAAGTCTTTTAGGCACTAAGGCCCAGATTCTCAGATCTTCAAATGTGCCTAATTTTGACTGAAATATTTGAATTAAAGGGTATTGTATGACCTATGAAAATCTGTACCTAAACAACACATCTGCCAGACCATTGCACTGTCCTCTTCCAGTTTTCTTATGCCTCTTACTCCTGCTGTAATGCACGCTGTGATGACTACACACTGATGCAACAGTGACTAGAAGCCAGTGTGCTAAAAAGTCCCAATTATTTTGTCCTTTTTTCTATTTATTTATTATATGAACTGCTTGACAGCCTGATATACAGAAATAATTTTTCAAATAAAGTGTCTTATGTGTATGTAAAGGATCAAACAGTGGGATTCTTACTTACTGTACAGATTTTAAACAGTTTTTACTTTATGCCAGCCGTTTTTTATTCTATAATTATAGGCATGATATATTTTTTTTCTTCCTAAGGAAAAGTAACCCAATTGGGTTAAATAACGTGTTACCATCTTCATTTCAAGAAAAAGTATCCAAAGTCCACCTGCCATATATTCTATGGATTCCAAATTGAAGCTAAGTAAAGCTATTGTAAAGATAGTAGCTACTGCATATGTTTCTTCTGATTTTTTTCAGTATACCTGATACCTGTAGCATATTAGTGATTGAAGTTCTCTTGTCAAATAAGATGTATAAGATGAGCACAAGTGTTGAGAACATCCATTACTAGTATTAACAAAGCTTCAACCATACCAGTCATAGAAGTGAAAAGGTCACAGACGCAAACTTTGGCCACTCTGTGATTCTGTGATGGGTTCTGTGATGGATTTATTCTTGTGAAGTGGTTAGAGCTGTGTGAAACATTTGAATGGATCCCCTTTCCTGTTTAGAGTGAGTTGGGACACTCTCTTAGCCTGGATTAGTTATTGCTGGAAGTTTACTTGAAATAGATGAAACCTTGTTAGTTTTGCAGAAATTTCTAATGCAAAAGTGCTATCCTTTATTGTGAACTTGCCAAGCTGCATTGGACGTGCGCTTCTCCTTTCCAAAAATAACTTGAGCAATTGGAGTATTTTACATGCTGGTCATTGGTATGAGACATAAATTAAATCTACTGAAGAACAAAATGGCCTGCGTTCTGCCCTTTGGCAATCGTTTAGTCTTCTTGTCCATTCATACAAGCCAGAAGCTCATATAAATAAATTGACAAAGACTTGACTCATAATAAAATATAACACAGCTGTATGTATTTTACACATTCTGTTTTAGGGAGATGGGAAGGAAAGGAACTGACTGCATTTTTATTGGGATTTATCTTTGTCTATAAGGAGAGAGAACATAATACTTTGAATAGATTTAATACATTAATTCAGGATCCTTGTTTAATCTCCTGAAATGTGGCCCAGCCTTTCCTGGACATTCATCTGTTTGGTAAGGACACAAGCTGTTCCTAAGGCTGCAGCACAGATACATGAAATCCCCCTTGCTTCAGTATTAGCCTGTAAAGCACATTATAATAATAAGGGGAAAATTATTGTGAAATGATCGGTTTTGCAATGTACTATTTGTCTAGCAACATGAAAATTAACATAGTATAGTCTACTTACTAGACCATAAAAAATAAAATACAAGGCATTTAGGTTTCTGTTCCTGGCAGAGATCCAGTAATGGGAAGTCCCATGTTAATTTAAGTAAAATTAAAAATAAAAAAATGAAAATAGTTACATATATTGCAGTTTGGGCCACTTAATGCTAGTGTTCAGAGTAATGAGAGTAGGTAGGAAAACTATAGTAAATACATAAAATGGAAAAACATGTTAATTCTCCTCCTATTACTACGTTATTTCACTGGAGCTGAGGTACCTTGATAAGTCAGGGTACAATTGTAATGCAGTCCAGTTCATACAGCCCTGGAAAAGCTTGAGCAGGTAAGGAAGGGTCTCAGAGTTAAGTCATGGTGCTGTGCAGGCATCGCAACTGCTGAGTGAGAAAAGAGCCCTGGTGATATCTATGTTCTGATTAATCAGACCGTGTTTATCCTCCTGTAGGAAAGAGGTCCAATGCTCCTATCCTGAGAGGCTTAGTGGAAAGACATATTAGTGAATCACACAGGAAAAATCAAGATTCCTAATGCCAAAAGGCTCAAATAAATTAGTGTTTGCAAAATAAGGTAGAGAGAAGTGGGCCACCGCTGTCTGCATTTCAGTAAAATACCTATTCCGTTCCACAGTCCCACAGGCAAAATAAAAGCTGTTTATTCAGAGAGGCCCTGCGGCTGGCTTTAGTCTTTTACAATTGCAGAACTACATGGCAAAGGCCAGTGGTTCCTTGGGGGCAAATTTCAAAGAAATTCAGGATTTATGCACACAAACCTTATTATTTAAAGTGGAAGTTCTGCTCTGAAAGCGATTCCATAAGAGTGGCACAAGGGAAGGGGACTTCCTATTTCTTATTTCAAAACATAGTGTATGTTGAATTTCAGCGCTATTCAAAATATCTTGTTAAGACCAGTTGTGCAAACTCCCTCCAAGATACTATCTTTCCTGCCTTCCTTAGTAAGAAATGTGCAGCTGGAACTAATTAACAATTTTGTTGATGAAATGTATGCCAGGAAAAGACTCTGGCAAGCTCTCCCTATGTTTCATGAACCTGGCTGAACAATACAACTGAGAAGTAACAACATCCTTCTCTTTTTCATCCACAAGAAAAGAAGCATTTACCATTACTGAATATTTACCAAGAGCAAATTAATGGAACATTTCAAGATATCTTGGGCCACAAGTATATTTGATTTGTTTTATTTGCATTTTCTTCCTTTCATATACAGCACTATGCTCAGCACAGTCAACATCAGTCAGCCCTGTTGACCGACCAACAGTCTCTGAGCTCTTAACATCTTCAGACAGTTCACATAGAGCAAAAATCAATGCAGGGGTTGGTTTGGGGTATTTTGCTCACCAAAACGCTGCAGAACTTTTGGATACCAAATTTGGGGTATCTGGACTTCAGTTTTCAAACTGTATTGGGTATTCAGATTGCCTAATAAGCACTTGGTTGTGTATTTGCAGTGGTGATAGGTGAATATGCAGCTTCCAAAGCTGGGTGCTATGTACTGATTATGCTCTGGGAACCTCATGTCTGCAGCTTGTTGAGACAAGAGATATCCAAAAAGCAGAAGTGAAACAATTTTGATTTTATTATTATGCTCAGGGCACACGTGAGACCACAATGAAATGTTGAATGTGTTGATTGTGAATCTCTGCTATTTGACCTAGTTTTTTCCTGTTCAGAACATTTGTTTGTACAGAGAAGCTGCACCTTTTTTTTCATCAGATGTACCAAACATAAGTGTGAGATGCAAACATGTATGTATCAAAGTATATTTGAGATTCAAGGAAAAAGAAAAGGAAGCAAAGAATGCACCAGTACAGGTTGGGGGCTGACCTGCTGGAAAGCAGATCTGCGGAGAAGGACCTGGGAGTGCTGGTGGACACCAAGTTAAGCATGAGGCAGCAATGTGCCCTTGTGGCCAAGAAGGCCAATGGTATCCTGGGGTGCACCAGGAAGAGTGTTGCCAGCAGGTCGAGGGAGGTGATCCTCCCCCTCTACTCAGCCCTGGTGAGGCCCCATCCGGAGGACTGCATCCAGTTCTGGGCTCCCCAGTACAAGAGGGATGTGGCACTACTGGAGCAAGTCCAGCAAAGGGCTACAAAGATGATTGGGGACTGGAGCATCTGTCTTATGAGGAAAGGCTGAGAGAGCTGGGCCTGTTTAGCCTGGAGAAGAGAAGGCTGAGGGGGGATCTTATTAACGTGTACAAATATCTGAAGGGAAGGTGTCAAGAGGATGGGACCAGACTCTTTTCAGTGGTTCTCAGTGACAGGACGCAAGGCAACAAGCACAAACTGAAACACAGACAATTCCGTCTGAACATGAGGAAAAACTTTTTCACTGTGAGGGTGACAGAGCACTGGCACAGGTTGCCCAGAGAGGTTGTGGAGTCTCCTTCTCTGGAGATTTTCAAAAGCCGCCTGGACGCAATCCTGTGCAACGTGCTCTAGGTGACCCTGCTTGAGCAGGGGGGTTGGACTAGATGATCTCCAGAGGTCCCTTCCAACCTCAACCATTCTGTGATTCTGTGGCTGGAGCTGTTGGCTTATATTTTCTCATCTGTAATAACAGATGCTGAGGCTAGCCTGATTTGCACTGCCACTAGAGTACAATATGATCCCCGTTCCTGAGATGTGCACTAATAAGCACCAAAATGTCTTGTCTGCTTAGAGACCTTGTTTCCCTCAGCTTATTGTGCTTTGAATTTGTTTCATGTTAAAAGCAATTACTAACAGTTTAAAAGCTCACAAAACTGCGGTGTGAAGTTGCAGCTGCCCCACGCAATGTGACATCTTGGTCAGCTTTGGTAGATTGCAAACATCTTTTTCTATAGGAAAGGGAAAACATAAACGTACAATGGCAGATGTGGAAATGGCTGACTGAGGGGACAACTGTTTCCAGGCAAATTGTCAAATGGAGCAGCAAACAGGGCTGAGATATTAGAAGGGTGACAAAATCCATATTATACAAGGAATCATTGCACTTTGATATGGCTAATGCAAAGCAGCATGGGGCAACTCTGATTGCCAATTTTGCCTTCATTAGCATTCTCAGAAAAGTCTTAGCAATGTAATTATCAGTCTCATCAAAACAAACAAAAAGGCCACCTGTCATATAATATTTGAGTTTCTTCTATTTTAAAGTTTTTTTTCTGCTGGCATCACATTTTACAAAGCAAACAACCTGGCTGCAGAAGTAGGGTGTTTTAGAGTTTGATTTGCTTAATTTTGGCAGGGGTAACTTGCAGGAGTTCACTAATTCTATGGGAAACAAACGTCTCTTTCACTCTCTAGCTGCTAGTGGGCAGTGCCACACTGATCAAAGAGTAGTTCGCAGCAGACAAAATTAATTGTCAGTATTCTTTTGGCACAATGCAAATGCAGATGTCTGTGTCAAGAAGAAAAGGAAATAAGATCTGATCCAAAATCCACTAAAGTTAATTGAGAGCTGCTCATTGATTACCCTGAATTCTGCCTCATGCTTTGTAACTCCTGAATAACCTTTGCCCATGTGGGTAAAAGGAAGTATGATTATATTGAACACCATAACTACTGCATACATGGTAATGAATGCACTGTAAAAGTTTACTAGAATAAAGCTCATGCATCTCTGTAGGTTAGATTATAACATACATGTTTATATGGATCTGAAACTAAGCAATGTGAAAAAGCTATTCATTTAAGTAGTTCAGTGAATTATATTTGTGATATAAATATCATTGTGTATTTTTATATATAATGACATATATTTTAAATGGTATAGTTGCAATATAAATAAAACTAAAAAAGCAAAATCGGGGTACTTTGAGGTTTTTTTATTATTATTCTTGCTTCCTATTTTACAAAAAAAAATAAATCTATGGACATGGTGAAAACTGTAATTATTTAGTGAAACTAGCTATTAGTAAGCCCCCCAAATTTTGTTTTCACTCCCAAATAGAGTAGCATAGTTGAACAATTTTTGTTTTGCAGATCTCTGAGTCTGGCTTTGTTTATAATTTCTGTGAAGCAGTTTCATGCAGAAGATATTTGCAAACATGAATTTTACCTTATTCTGTTTTAAAAGTTGTAGGCATCCCAGTAATCATTATCCTGGGAGACACCTTGCAAAATACAACATTTTTCATATCGGAAAAAAAGTTCCCCATTTCATGTATTTGCATATATTCAGTTGGCCAATGACAGAATGATACAAAGCAAGGAAGGAAAATCCCTGCTATTCTGACCATAGAGGAAAATGACCTTCTGACCCATTCACCTAGTAGATAAGGCACCTTTGGGAGATGGGAAATTCTTTACTGTTTCCTGCAAACATCTAGCAGAAACCCAGAAAACATGTTAATATGATATAAAGAAAGAGAGTCATGGAGAGCTGAGAGAAAATGGAGCTTGTGAATGTATAGATAAAATGAGAGGAAAAATATGAAAGCAATAACAAAACATAAGTAAGAAAACATAAAGTTCAATGAAAATTATTCCTGTTAAGTTGCAAGTTCCACATGGGCTCATGTGATGGGACAGTAAGAAGTTCAGCAACACAGCAGTAAGAAGTTTTATAAAGGTTAAACAAAGACCATATTATTAGTAAAAATATTGAAACCTCCCTTGAGTTTTATTATATTTTATTAAGTAATTGCTATGTCCATAATTAGTTCTTGTGTTATTTCCCTGTCCAGGAACAGCTCTATTTGTTCAGGGAAGCAGCATGAGTGACAGAGTAGGTCCTCATAAATCATACATCAAGGTAAGTTAAATAGTCAGATAATCTATACTTTATGGAATAATCCACTAACTTTTATGTGCATTTGCTTATTTTTCTTCAGTAGTTGACAGAGGTTATGATGATACATAACAGTTTGCCTTTAGACATGAGCACTCAACAATTTTTTACTTTTAATAGGTTTAATAGGTGACAGATGAAGGTATAGTTCGGTCAAGATTTCAGATACTACTCTGAGTGTAAAGAGTCTGGGATAATTATCTTATTATGGACCTTATTCTTACTGAATATTTTCTAATTCTGATGAAACTTGAAAGACCAGAGTTACATAAAAAGAAGAAATAAGGTTGGAGATTTATTGCTTGAAGTCTGGCTCTCACCTTAGAATTGATTCAGTTGCACTGACCTTATGCTCAGTGTTATTGTTTGTTCACAGAGACCAGGAAAACTTCTTATATTCATGGTAAGCTTGAGCTGCTCACTGTCAAGTTTAAAATTAGAAACAGCCCTGAAGCAGGCCTGCAGATTAAAATTTGGAGTTCAGTCAAGTCTGGAACCTCGTTTTTGATTTCCTCAAAACGGTGGAGACATTTAGACTTAGACTGGCTGCAATTCAATTCTAATTAACATGTGTAATCATTTACTTTTAAAAGAGAATAATAAAGTCCTTTTCATCAACGACTTGCAAAGTTACAAATTTTGTTTCTTTCAACAGTCATGTTTCTCAGGTCAATGCATCACAGGATTATTTTTCATTATAATAAGTGGTTGATAAGTACATTGGGTCCCTTTGAGTTTGGTTTTATTTTGAATTCTTATCAACTTTTATACTCTATTACTATTTCCCAAGCTCAGTCTAACCTTACAGAAATAATCTGTGAGAATTTACATAGAAATTAATCTCATGAAGCACAGAACAATTACCCATTGTTTTGCCTATGTGGTGCCTGTTTTTAGCTACCTTTTAATTCAAAAAGGAAAAAAGATAGCTGCAAAGAATTCGGGTCTGGAAGTTCAATGAAGTATTTTCTAGTATCAGTTTATCAAAAGACTTATTTAGTGCAAATAAGAAGCAAAGTTTTATGATGAGGAGAGAATTATTGTTACTGTGTGACAGGCAGAAGCATTTGGGAAGTGAGCCAGTATATGAAAAACTTGAGTTGGTGTTTGCAGAGTTAGTAATGAAGGCAGTGTCAGAAAGGTCTGGACTGGAAAAAGAAATTCATATGCTGTAGCCATTGTACAATAGTGCAAGTGGCCTCAGTTTAGTTTGGGAGAAATCTGACAATTATTAAGGGCTTCTTTGGCATAATAAAAGCTATGGGAACACAAAGCTGGTTTGATTTTTTTTTCAAAATTGAAATATGAAGGCGGAAGAACCACAGGACTATAAGAGCTTGCAGTCATCTGGCACTGCCCTCATTTTAGAACATTGCAAAATGTAGGTTTATGAGCTTGAAAATTTAGCAGATAAGATTTTCCAGATAGGAGACTGGTTGTGTGACCACACACAATCTAGCTGATCTGAATCTAGCCGAGAAATGTAAATAAAAATACATTATTAGTGTTCATAAATAAAGTAACATGAAGTTGGAGGACAATTTGAAACTTAAATTTGGCTCAATAAGAAAATTTTTCTTTGAACTTGTCAAATGTGATATGTAACACAAGTTAATATTCTTACAGCATGTGACATTCATGGATAAAATGTCAGCAAGAATCAAAAATTATAGGTCCAATGAAGTTAGCTAAGTTGTGCATGCAGGGTTTGTGAGTCTCAGTGCCTACAGAACACATGTATTTTGAAGAATGTCAAGTTCTAAAATTTTAAGCAAAAAGGGCAGCAATGCCCCTGAACATCATTTGAGTCGCAGGGAGGGAGAGAATGGTGGCCAGCGTCAGTTCCCATTTTTCCAGTCTCCAGTGACTTTTGGCTCACAGACTTTTTGAAGTGTGTTAATTTTAGCAGGTCTCAATGGAATTTTGAACCCATTTAAAATGTTAGCATCCACAATCTCCTGCAGCAAAGAATTCTACAGCTGAACTACCTATTGTGTGCCTTTTTCTTTTTTGTTAGCCCTTCTATCCTTCTTGGAAGAATCAGTGAACAATCATTCCCTATTAACTTTGTCCAAGTCTGGATTTTATAGACATATTCCCCTCAGTTGTCTGTTTTCCAGGATGAAGTGTCCTAGATTATTTAATACTTTTCATATGGGAAAACAATATTCAAAATATGGGTGCATAATGTGTGCATGTAGTAGCAGCATATTTTTTTTCTATTTTATTTTCTGTTTCTTTGGGAAAAAAATTTTAATAGTCTGTTTTCATTTATGGTCATTAAATAGAAAAGTTTAAGTTCAGGAGATATATATTTTAGTTTATTAACATCTTCTAAGATACATGTTCACCACTACATGTAGAGAAAACAAATGTTGCCTCTGGTCACACTGGGCCCATATTCCATTAAGCTTTCATTGCTTCCCATGGCATTTCTGGCATAACTTCCTGGGCAGAAGTTCTTTTTTTTGTTACTTCTTCACAGAGATATACTCTCATCGGCTGACTAATTTGGGTCCTCAGACAAGTCTTAAACTCCTCTGCAGTGTAAGCTCGCCCTCTCCTAGGTCTCCAGACCTTTGGGGTTTTAATTCAGGGATATGGAGAACCCTTTGGGAGGGTGTGAGATGGCAATCACATTTCATTTTAACTAGCACAATAACTACACAGAGTTGTGGACACTTGGGACTAAAGGATGGTCAATATATATTCCTTGCCCTTTCAAGAACCTCTGCTCCCTCCTGTTCATTATCTGATTTGTTTTTTGAAATGTTTTCTGGTTTAAAATTTTTTTCATTTTAAATCTGTAACAATCTTTCTCTGATTAAATCAGTTTAGTTTTATTCAAATATTTGTATAGCCTCTGTAATTAACCTCATAGTCATGATAAATTTAATTTCTGCAACGTCTCCTATAGTTGTGTGTGTTCTCTTCAGTTGTGCAGCCCATATTCTGGTGCTCTCTTTATTTTCCTTAATTAACATTAATGGGTTCTCCTAGCTCAACAATATGTTGATATGTGAAAACAATATGATTTCACAAGTTACTATCCAAAATGATATGCTTTAATCTTGTGTTTGTGCCATCTTCAGTCAAAGGTTATAAAGTCTATAGAAACCACTTTGAGCACAATGTGACTCTAATCTTGATCTAGAAATACCTCAAAGTTCAGTTAATATTCATGATCTTTAGCAATGATGGTGTTAAAATGGGAAATTGGAAATAGTTCTTCATAGAAACTCAATAACAATAACTCCCATGCCTCCACTTATCTAGAAGAACTGTTCATACCATATTCAAACATGCAAGTATTCAGGAAAGTAAGAATCCTATATAATCATTCTTGCTCTGGCTCTACAATTTATAAACTGCAGCTATATTGCCAACAGATATTTTACTACCAAGGCTCATGTAAAAAGTTGCTTGGCTTTTTTTCCACTTTACCACCCACCCAATGGGTGATTTGACCCTAATTTTTACAAGTTTTCTTTTGTCCTACTGCTCTGTTGAGTTGTTTTCTCTGTTTTGATTATTTAGAGGATGATGTTAATTCCTTTAAGCTGTTTCTATGACATTTAGGAGAATCAAAACCACTTTAACTTTTAAAACAAAAAATTGAAAATTTGGGAAGCAGCAACTCGGTAAATTATTTACAATTTAATAAATATTAGGAAAATATATTATTTGTTGGTAAAATATTGTAGATAAACATCAATTAGTGTGATGAAAAAGTAAAAAGCTATGTTTCTGTGTTGCTGATCACTCCAAAGTAGTTGCCTCTTAATCAGCAAATGGAAATTTAGGAGAGACTTAGATGGTAGAGGGATGAAAATTTTAAATATTCTGTTGTTTCCCACCTTTTGCTAATTACAAGGAGACAGAAATAGATTATTAGATAAGAAATTATCTTTTACACATCCTGCCTCCCACCCCCCACTGCCATGATCTACTGTTAAATCTGACAACAAACTGTCAGCAAGTAGTCTAACCATGATGTACTTTATCTTCACATAGAAGCTAATATAAAATCTTTAGGGTTGAATGACACTATATGAAAAATCTTTTTTCTGTCATTGTTTGCTAATTAGAGCTTTTAAAAAAAATTTTTTTGGGGGGGGGAATTAAACATATCTTTAATAGTTATACTTAGTTTTTTCTTCTGTCTGTGTGTGTCAAGATTTAATTACATGACAGCTTTTTACATAGTAGCCTGAATTTTGTAATACTGTTAAAAAACTATTGATTTTTTTCTAGTCTGTACAGAGAAGTGACTCATACTAAAAAGCAGTGAGACAGTTACTTTGTAAAGGGGAAGTTCAGAATAAATTGCTGTAAGATGGTCAAGGATTTCTTTTCAAAATTTTATTACCCAATGAGTGTCTCTAAACATTACTGTATTGGTACCATGGACATTTTTTCCCTCTACTGGCATAGTTTCAGTGCTTTTAATTTAAGTGGCAAAAATCCTTGCAAGATTTTTTTTAATATGGACAATCAGGAGAAATCAGTCTCTGCGACCTAGAAATTCTTTTGATCATGAAGAAGTTCTACATAAATTCTAAACAGGCATGAATTTGATTTGAGAAATACTTGAAGATGCTTTCCTTTGAACGTTTCTAAGCAACAAAGTATCTGCTATATGGCTTTGAACTATGAAGGGACTTTTCTCTATTTTAATGATTTAATAAAACTTTGCTGTTTTGCTAGTGAGAAAGTATTCGTTTTTTCTGATTCTGCTACCTTTCCAACCTGTTACAACTTTCTTCTAATAACTGTCTTCTGTTAGACTGCTGTTATGCTTTAGGATTCTCTCAGGATGATTTTCAGTAAATTCACAGCTTAAAGAGCGCAAAATGGCTGAACCTTGTAACTCTATGACAGGACAGATTTATTTTGAGAGAATAGTGAGTCACAAAAAATTTTGTAACCTTTCTCCTTTTTTCCTCAAGATTTTGTTCCAGTGGTATTGTGGTTACAATGCTGTGCTTTGCAATGATCATAGGTCAGATCTTAGAATGTAGAGATTATTCCTTCAGTCTGGTGAAGTTAAAGCAACATAAAGGAACAAAACCCTCCAAAATAATGAGGACATTATGGACTTTTATAAGCAAGTGAAGTCAGTAAGATGTATGAAAAATTGCCTTAAATAAAAGGGATTTTCATTTTCTTCTACCTTTCTGTGCTCTGAAAAACAATAACAACATGGTTTTCTTAGGTCTTTCCTGTAACATTAGCAGTTTTTTCTTCCTACCTGTCAGACTGAACTTTTAAAAGACACTTTCCATTTTATTAATTCTATATGATAACCTGGCAAGCGTACAAAAAGAAAATGTAACTCCTGGAGTAGTCAATAAATATAGACTTCTGTCAGTGACAGGCTCATTAGTCTTTGGTAACTTGTCGTTACGTTAAGTGACTGAGACCTTTGTGCCTGTTGCTTGTTCTCTTGCAAGTGGATCTTAAATGCTTCCTGCAACTCATCTCAGTTTCCATTATAAGCTGTCTGATTCAGTATCTTCTATTAATCTCACTATGATCTGCTTTATAAATGCCATTGTCATCAGCCTTCTGCTTAGAAAAAATAGCTTCAAACATGATTAAAACAACCATGGGCAAACAAAGCAGGAAGCAAGGACCTGAAAGCTCTGGGCTTGTCGGTCAGACCATGGGAAGGTCGCAGAGTACACCTTTGTGGCATCCATTCTTAGGCATGCAAAGGACAGGCATGTAATCAAGAGCAGTTCACATGGCGTAACTAAGAGCAAATCATATTTGACCAGCCTGATTGCCTCCTGTGCCTGGTTATGTGAGCAAGGGGAGAGCCGTAGATGTAATACTATTCCTGAATTTAGTAAAGCTTTTGACGCTGTCTCCCACAGCATTCTCATTTGGAAACCAAGAAAGCAAGGGCTGAATGAATGGACTGTTAGGCAGGCTGAAAAGTAGCCGGACCATTAGGCTCAAAGGGTAATAATCAATGGCTCAGTAATTAACTAACTCGTTGGTAGTCCTTTACAAGTGGAGCACACCAGAGGTCAGTAGTAGAGCCCATATTGTTCAATATCTTCATTAGTGACCTGGCTGACGAGACAGAATGCACTCTCAGCAAATTTATGGATGGCACTAAACTGGGCAGAGTGGCTGACACACCAAAAGGCATAACTTAAAACTTTGGTTAGGGGCCTGGAGCACATCACCCTCAAGGAGAGTTTGAGGGAGCTGCACTTGTTCAGTTCGGTGAAGCTGAGACCAAAAGGTGACTTGGCTACAACTGCTTCAAGTACGATTACAAAGATGACAGAGCCAAACTCTTCCTCAGTGGTGGCAGATGATACATCAAGGGATAAAGGCCATAGATTGCAAGCTGGGAGTGTGAGGTTGGACATCAGGAAAAACTTCTCACTAGCACTGGACCAGGCTACCAAGAGAGTGTGGACTTTCCATCATTGGAGTTTGTTAAGATTCATCTAGGTAAAGCCATGACTGCATCTGATCTGCTGCTGGCTGCTGTTTTGCTTCAGGTGAGAGGCTGGACTAGATGACATCCAAAAGTCCCAAGCAATATTTTTATGATTTGCAATTCTATGTGATACTGCAAGGTGGACTTTTCAGTATTATCAGAAACAGATGAAATTCCTCTATGACTCTGTTACTCTGATCAATATAAAGTACAATCTCAAAATCACCACCTTCAAACAGCAGCATGCCATTCGTGAAATATTGCAAAATACCTTCTTTCACTTTTTTATTGTGAAAAATGATGAAGGGAAGGACCAGAAAAATTAGGATATACTTTTGTCACTAGCTATCTTGAGGTAACTGCAGAAAAATTTCATACAATTAAATCAACTTTATTCATCCTAAAAACCCAGTTCTACTATATACTTTATTTAATACTATATACTTTATTATAAGTTGGGGGGTTTTTTGGCCACTTTATCTATTAACTAGTTAAAAAAAAAAAAACAAATATAAAAACCTAACAGTCAAGCTGAAGCAAAACCCCTTGCTCACTAAAAATAGCAGTAGACTTTCTGATAAGGACCAGAATGTGGTTAGGAAGCAATATGGGTTAAATCTCTGAGTGCTTCTTAGTCACATTGAATAGTAACTTACCTCTGACGTTAAGTTCAAATGAGATTCCTCACAAAATGAAATACTGTTTATCGAGGGTAAGAATGGAAGATCTGATCTAGAGCTTGCAGAGAGTTTCCATTGTTCTCTTTACAGAAAGAAAAGTGATTATAATAAGCTTCAGACTACATCGCCTGAAGTTCGCAGTCCAAAAAAAGGGAAATTTTCTCTCAATCCTCTCTTCTCATATTTCTGCTTTGTTTTGTTTTGTTTTTCTTTTCATTAACAGAAGATAATGATTCAGAGTAATTTTCAAGAGTAGGATTAAGCCAAACTTCTAAGCAACGCACACATTAAGTACGTGGTTTGATAACCCACCAACTTATTTCAGGTAAAACAACACTTACTAGTAAGCCTGGAAACACCAGTCTTTTTTAAGTTTCAAATTTTCAGTTTGGCTCCACTGCTGAGTAAGGGAGAATGGCAGGCGGATCTATCCTTAGCTCCAACTATAGAACAGTGTTTTGTGTTGTCCCTGAGCCATTTGTGTTTATGGAAGAGAGAAAAGGAAAAGTCGAAAAAGAAAACCTTAACCAGCTTGAAGATTAAACTAAGATTTGTTATGCAAGTTACCAGTAAAGCATGTCTCAGGAAGGAAATGAATAGGGATTGAACATAGGACATGCTCTGTCCTCATGAAAATACTGCCTGCTTCAAGAGTGGGTAATTTAACTATTACTCATATCTCATGTACTTATAAAAGAAGAAATAAATCAAAAAAGATGACAATGTTTTCACAAAAAGGTGTGTAACTCTACTTATTAAAGAAAGGACTTCTATAGTTAATTAGCTTTTATCAGAAGAAACAGGTGCAAGTGTAGATGCTAATATCATGAATTCCACAGTTATTCCATAATTATGTTTGGAAACAAATGTAATATTTTATTACACTCATTTATTGTTTCATTAAATTTTTGATAGAAGAAGGTCACCAAGGTATTTTATTGTTTTCTATTATTTTCTCCTTGTGTTACTGCTTCCATATTAAGAGAAATCAGTTTACCATAACAGTTACCTTAACAGTACAAGTGTGCTGCCTAGAATATATTAACTGAGCATTAGGTTGTATTATTCTATCACACATGAATGACAATAGTTTTCAAATTGTAATAGCAAGAGAAAGTTGTCTGTAACTGTGTCAAATTTACCTCATCAAGAAACCTCCTCTTTTCTTATGTCTTTTCTATTATTCCATGCTATTATTATTTACCTGTACAGTGATTGTATTGTGAAAGACAAATCATAGAGGAAGTCAGGATTTTATGGTGTGAAGTCTTTGTTCAAGGAACTATAGAGCTGTCACTGAAATTTTGAGGCAATATATTTGGATGAAGGAACTGTTAATCTGTATAAGGATAACTGGAAGTAAATTTGTCTTAACCATTTGCTTAACAGTTGATTTTGTCAGGCTTTAGTCTTAATAACAGTGAGTAGATAACAAAGCAAGAGGTGATGGAACAGAAGTGTTACCTTCAGCCATGCAACATCTGTCACCAGCTTCCTTCTCAAAAACCTGATAAAACTGCTAGCACCTATCCTCTCCAGTTGATTTTGTATTGATTACTTCCTGTGAAACTTCACAGCTACACAATGGTTTAGCATGTATCTGTGTCATTTATCTAGAAAAATTCATACTCCTACAACATTTCATACTTTAAAACTTTAAAACTTAAAGTTTTACAAATGCAGTGAATTTTTGTGAAATGATCTTACTGATCTCAGCACTATAAAAATAATAGCTACTTTCAAAAGGCAGGAAAAATCAGAACCTGTGTGAAGATTTTGCTCAGTACCATTCTGGTTATAAATCTTGTTATAGTTGACTGCGACAAGAACACAAGTGACTCCTTCTTCTAATCTAGATTAGAAGATACTACTGACTTTCTTCTACTACTATGACTAAGACCACAACTTCTACTACGGTTACTGACTCCCTAGTATCGAAAAACAATTAGAAGTAAATAATAGTTCCAGTCTCTCTCCCACAAACAGTATTTTGGACTAAGACTTTGTATTTTAATACAAATAATAATATTTTGAATTGACAAGATTTTGAATTGTCAGACCAGGATCTACCTGAATAATTGTACTTTCAGTGTTTTTATTCCTTTTAATTAAGTGTAGGTATTCATGTCAACAACTAAATATGGGTAATATTAATTGCAAAATATTTTCTTGACAATTTCTTTCTTTAGCCGTGATAAGATTAATGTTCAAAAGATGCTAGCTGACTAAAATAACTGCCAGCCAGTGATCCCAACTTTTATCCTTATGATTGGTGAATTATTTATGTATTTGGCAAGGTTAAGGAATTGGCACATTTAAGTAGACAAAAAAAAAAAGCTGAAAATGTTCTGATCCATGACTAAGAGTTCTAGATACACAGAAATAGAATTGAAATGCATTGGTTTTTTTAATAATTATCATAATGACTAGTGAAAATAGATGTAATAGCAGATGGCAAAGACACAAAAGGCAGAATTTGTAAAGCTGGTGAAGCAACGAAAGAGGAATAAATTAACCACATCTAGACACTGTCCAATTTTGGGTGCCCAGTAAAAGAAAGACGTCAATAAACTGGATTGAGGTCCCCTGAGATGGGGGCTGGAGCGCTTGCCCTGTGCGGAGAGGCTGTGGGCCAGGGCAGGTCCAGCCTGGAGCAGGGACGGCTCCGGGGGCACCTAACAGCAACCCCCAGCACCTACCAGGGTTATCAGAGGGATGGAGCCGGGCTCTTCTCCATGGCGTGTGGCAGGAGAGCGAGGGGCAACGGACAGAAGCTGGGATGAGGGAGGGTCGGGCTGGCCGTAAGGAGCCCTTTTCCCTGCTGGGGAAGCTGGGCAGGGGCATAGGTGGCCCAGGGAGGCTGGGCAGGCTCCCTCTCTCCTTGGCGGGGCTTCAAGCTAATAGAGAGGCCATAAGAAAAACAAGAAAAATAGTTTTCTATGAAACTGCATAAAACGGTAGCATAAAAAATATAGACAAAAATGACAGACTCCAGTTTCATAAAAATCTCTTGTGATAAAAACAGGACATTTTAGTAACTTAGCTAATTGAGTAATTTAGCTAATAGAGGGGCCATGAGAAAAACAAGAAGACAAGAAAGAAACAAAGCCCAGATACAGAATGAGTGTGCTAGGGCATGAAATATTAGGATTTGTTTTGGACTGTACAATGTAGACTGAGAATCTATAAAAGTATTATTCAGTCAAAGCTAAGTGGACATAACATTTGTGAAAGTATAATCTTACAGTCAAATCTCTCACCTGCTTTTCTGCAGAAAAATGAAATTGTAAAGAAAAAGATTTTGCCTGTATTAAATAAATTCTTAGTTTCTAATTATTCTGTTAGATTTAAAGTTTATGTTAATAGAAAAGTTTGATGGAGCTAAAGATAGTTTATATTTAGACTGGTTTATAGAAATGGAAAATAACTGTGAATTATTTTTAACTGTTGAAAAATGCTAGAAAAAAATCCACATCACCTACAAAATGAATGTAAATGAAATATGTCATTGCTTATTGTGGGCAACAGATAAGAAATGCCATTTGATAGCAGGTTTGAGGCTTATCTGAAATGATTTGTTCTCCTAGTACCAGGTGTCTGCAGCATTATAAAGACTACCATAAATGTATCTATTTGGCATCTTTTTTGGATTGCAAGCTCAGAAGAGAAACCAGGGTTGAACAGATATTGACAATTCAGCTGTCTTATGCCTAGAGATATTTTTAGAATGTAGATCTAACTTGTTATATTAACCGGAAGGTATGTAGTAGATTACTTTCTAATCTCTTCCTGTTCCTGTGGGCTGGGACTTTCAAAGAAGAAAAGAATTAAAAGAATTGCTTCTAACTCTCATTGCCTTGTAATGGAATATGATCATCTTAAAGACAAGCCTGTACAAGGATCAGGAGCACTTTCTCTATATAAGAGCAAGCTAATGTCCAAACAGCTCAAAATAAGAGCTACGCTGTACTTACTCATTCTGACTGCTTTAAAGACCCACCCTTACGTTATTAAGTTGAAATTATCTTTCAGGGGCAGTAAATCATTTAAAGAAAATATGATGTTTTGTTGGTGTAGTTGGTTCTTTCTGAAGAAAAGTGTCTCATCAAAACAGTTGAGGAAAAAAATACCTTCAGTAATGAGTGTATAAATCTTCTGCTGCCACTTGTTTCTGATCAGGCTTCAAAAATATCACAGACTTTGGGCTTTTGGCAGGATATTAAAACTGTTATCCATTTATGCAGAAAAAGGTTGGGGTTTTTTTTGAAACTGAGTTCTGTGCTGGGACCCACAACATAATTGAAGGCTCCGTATTAGGATATACCAGAAAAACACAGTGGCACATGGAGAAGCAGACACATGAATCTGGACAGTGGTTCATCAAGGTGATTATGCTGCTTTCAGAGCCTGAGATAGCGTGATGGTCTTTTCACAGCACTTCTTCACAGTATAGATATAACCATAATAAATAATCCAATAGTGTAGGTTTCTGTTACATCTACTTCTTCCTTTATCCTCAGTATTTTTTGTTGTTTTGAATGAGTTGGCATATGTTAACATAAGATTTATGTTAATGAATAAGAACTGAGCTAAGGCAGGTGAAAGAATGAGAGCTGGGGAACAATTCTGTGTATATAAACAATCCAGCAGGTGCAATCACTTATACTATTTAAAAAAAAAAAAAAAAAAAGGAAATACCAGATCAGACTAAGAATGTATATGTAACAGAATACATTTTTATGTCATTTTTCCTAGATCTAAGTACCTTTCTATTTTGCTCCTTTCTAGAAGCAGATATTTCTAGCTACTCTGTGAAATGCTTCTATTTTAAGCCTGCTAGGCAATGAATGTGATTTATTTCAAAATATGTGCTGTTTTAAGATTCCAGTATTTATTTATGTCTGAAGTTCACAGAGCCCAGGAGAGCATCGTTAGCCATTCTTTCTTGGGTAAACAGAACCTTGCTGATTACTTTTGCCATACTGACCTGGGATGTCGAACAGGGAATGCCTGACTGCCCTCCCAGGGGGTTCCTTCTCTATTGAAACACAAAGTTATCCCATACATATTCATGAAATACAGGAGGAAAATTTTCAAAAGGCCAGAACTTGTACTGTCAATGTATATTAAGAGTCAAAAAAGTATTCTGTTTTCTTGGTGTCAGTCCTGTCACTATATCAAGCACCTATTCTGCAAGCACCTATTTATGTATTCAGAAAATCCACCAAAAATTGTGACTATTTAATATTTGTACCTATGGACTGTTTATCATGATTTTAGGGATAGGGTCAAACTGAAGCAGAGAAGATACTGTCTTGGATTGCTTACTCAGCATTTTGGTAATTTTTTTTACATTCATTTCAAATTTAGAATTTATTAATATACTTAGAAATGTAGAAATTTGTCAGAATCTGTTATAATTGTTTAACTAAAATAACAAAGACATATTATGGCTTACTGATCCATTTGTGATTTGTGTTGCTGATTGTAACAGATTGGAAAGGATGAAATTGTGATGCATGTATTATTTCTGCTGACATGATGTTTTAGGACTTCTTTGATAAGCATATATTTAGGAATATCTTATTTGTGTATTTGCAGCTGGATTTCTTTATAGTACTACCTACTTTGGCGTGTGGGAAGTGATGGATTCTCAAAGTAATTGCTTCCTGGAAAAGCACTGGTAAGTAAGCCAAACAACTCACCTATTACTGAGGCTGAGAGCTGAATAGTCAGCTCAGCATGTTAGCTAGGGCTCAGTGAGACTTGGAATTAAATTTAGTCAGATTGCTTGGAGAGAATGAATAGCTTGGATAACTGATGGAGCAAAGATATAGTTTTGGGATCCATCCTGAAGCTGTAACAAAAATTCCATTCACAAATTGTTGCCACCGTAATGCCATATTTACATGATATGTATTTTCTTATTAAAATAAAATAGGTCATTTATGTCATCGTCATAAGCTTTGAAAGAGGAGCTGAATTAGTTAAAGAAAAAGAAAGCATGTCTCAGTCTAATTTGTCTCTGGGATTCTATCTCATTAGCTTTGCAACTACATCTTTTGTAACGATGACCTAGAGATATACTAATACTATCAATCTTACCTTCTTGAAACAAGAGGATGTAGCAGTTCTCCCTGCAAAATGATTTAATTCAATGACTAAATTGTTCTTTTGAGACCGCTCCTTTTGCTTAAGCATTCTATCGCCACAGGTTGCTGTGCCCCTGACATGTATAGTTTAGACATATGTAAGCAATAACTAATAAAAAGCATTACCAGCCATGAAATAATATGATTCAAGAGTGTAATGAATTCATGCATCCAGAAATTACTGGATAAAATGATTTAAAAGCTTTAAAATACAAAATAAGTGCACAATATGCTGTGAAAGATTGGATGATCTCTCCAGACATACATAGACATTCTTCCTGGCCGTAGCCACATATGATTTGCAGTAAGAGACTTCATCAGAACTTTCTGGAAGTGGTTACTTAATTTATTGTCTAATAACCAAAAAAATACAGTGAAAAAAAGCAGTAAGAAATAACTCAGAATGTTCAAAAAGAACTTCAATGCATATCACAATCCTGTTTTTCAGGCCTATAATTTTCTTCATTCAGATGGTTCTTCAAAGTGCATGGTTTTGGTTAGCAAGGCATAGAGTCTGAAATCTTATTAAGCTATCTTCTGCTTTAAGAGATGGACCACAAAAGAGCTAGTAAAATTAAAATTGTTATAATCTTGTACAGGCATCATATCCATGTTCCAGGAGATCTGTAACTCACAGGTTGGTAGGACACCTGCCTGTTTGGCACACTTTTTCTGTGGTAATGTGAACTATTGCTTATTGGCTGTAACTTTTTAGGGTGGATGGAAAGATCTCCAAACATCCGAATTATACTTGTATCCAAATCCAAGTATCCAAATTATTGTTTTAAACTTTCCTAATTTCTTGAAGTTTCTTTTCACCACTTGAAAACCACTGTGCAGCCATTATCACTTCCTCCAGGAACAGTTTCTTAACACGGTATGTTCAAAACCAAACACATGAGCACATGCTGAAGACTACATTAAAATAGTAAACCCTTTACTGATCTGCAAATGAGAAGCAAGTGTGGGATAAAACTAAAATACTAGTAATAAATATTAAGCTATATTTAAAATAGTAAATTTAAGCAGTGTGGCATTCATTTCATAAGTGTTTTATCAAACTACGTAGATGATCAAACTATAAGATACAGAGGAAATATAAAGGGCTCTTTTCTGCTTAATTATTTTTTTATTTTTTTATTATTTATTAATTATTTTTACTTACTATTTAAAGTGCTAAATAAGAGCATAGAATATTTTTCTTGTATCCTGTATGGAAATGAATCAATCAAAAATATTAAGGAGTGAACTGTGTGAACATATCCTTGCGTCACCTTGTTTTTCCTTAAAGATTTTTTCACAAGTCTTTCACATAGCTTTCATTAATGAGAGGGGAACTTCAAACTGACCAAAGAATGAGCAATGAGGAAAAAAAAGAAAAATATCCTATTTTATCATAAATAAATCTTCCAGAACTTCAGTTAAAGAATTCTTATGTAGTAAAGTGCTGAATATATAAAATAATTTTTATCTGACATGAAATTATGTATTTCTTAATGAGAAAGCCTTGAGAAGTAGATTCATAAACAGAAGCTTCACCTCTTGCTAAGGTTTAACCTTATGTTGTTATTTACTACAGAGATAAATCTTAGCTCAGTTGCTAATAGTTATATTAAATCATGGTAGAGAAGACTTTCCAGCTAATTATGAAGTAACAAAATTGACTAGTTTTAGATACTTGTTTTTGCCCTCATATTTTGAATCTCTGCTCATTTCCATTAGGACAAATACAGATTTTTTTTTTTGCAAGTATGAGTAAATTGAATAGAGTATCATATACAGCAGGTAGCACTGCAAGTGGATTTTTTGCTGTTTCAGAAAGATTTAGAATGCCAGCAGTCACTAGTTTTCTGATGTACTGCCTTCTAAGGCTGGTTTCCACACTTTGTTTAAGCACAGGGCATGGTACACAACTCTCCAGCTCTAGTAACCCAACCTAAAAAGCAAATTATACACAGCGTTTAGCTGTTTAGCTAAAGAAGACTGATATTGCTTTGCAATGCTTGAAACATTGATACGGGCTAATCTGTAAATAGTTCTCTGTCTAAAAAGGTTGAAAAAAAACCTTTAAAATCCCTAAGTAGAGACATTTAGTGATATTTAAATGGAAAGATGATTTTAATGAAAATGAAACAGAAAACACTTTTTGAAATATATTGGTATGTGAGATCTAGGGATTCAGGATTACTGAAAGATTACATGACATTTGAACATTACACTTTACCCATTACATTACATTACATATAACCATTTATTTTATCATGAGCAGTGAGATATATCTGTCTTTAAAACAAAAAGGCAGTGGAAAAAACAGGCTGACCATACTCCCCAGGCAAAAGACGGCACTTCATGAATCTTCCTCATGCCTCCTGAATGGGGTCATTTTTCTGAAGACTGCTAGGTCAGCAGCTGAAGATATTTTTCATATGAGTGAAGGAGAGCAGGCCATCTAGCAGACCAAACAAAATAAATTTAAAATGTTAAAGTGTATTATAATGCACAAAGAAAGACCCTCCTATCCTTATAAAAGAACTTTATGCCTTTTGGAAGTTGTAAGTTTTACATGAAAAAATCAAAAGGACAAATAATTGAAGCTCTTGTAACAGATTTGAAACTTTTAAGTTAAAAAGGCAGTTGTGAATCTGCTTGTGAATCTGAAGCAGAAAAAGAAGCGTTTTGAGAATCCTGGGCTGAGGGAGAACAATGGCGACATGCAAGGCTCTGGAACACAACTAGCCCCTACTGAAATGGTAGAAGAAAAGCAAGACAATAATATGGCAGGTTGATTTACCCAAATACAAACCCATACAAATATTCCAAGTAAAAAAATTAAATAAGTATAAATTGAGATTCCATAGAGAGATCTGCCAAATAAACTATTTTTAACATGCCGCACAAAACACTTCACTGTCATAGAAGAAAACAGAGACCTCACTCAGGTCTAACATTTGGACAGATCTGTTATTTCACAAAAGGCAAAATTAAAGACTGAAACAGACTGTTTAGAAACAAAGTATATTTTGAACAGAAAAAAAGCAGGTGGTTTTTGAGGAGGAATTATTCAAAAAACTGCCTAACTTCAGATATCAAAAATCATTCCAAGCTATTCGCCCAGAGTTCTCTCTACAGTAAATGCAGAGGAATAGCCATTTCAAGGGATAATTCATTTGATTTTAGACTTCTGCCTTATGGTAAGATGAATATCACCCTACAAGTTCCTTTCAGTTTGCATTAATGATAGGAAGAAACTATAGGTAGCCTAGAGGGACTAGCTCAGGTGTAGACATCTGTCTACAGATGACAGACAGACATCTGTCTATAAACGAGGTTACAACTGTGCAGATAGTCAAATGAACCCAGCAGCTAGTGACTGAAATAGCACCTTGACTATAGTACCTCTCATTACTTATAAATTGGATTCTGGTGCAAAGATGGATGTGATATCTGAAATTGCAGTGAAGTGTTTGAGGTAAAATCCAATCCTGTTGAATACATCCAGGTAGAAAACATAACATTCTGCCAGGCAGTAAGTCTTACTTTGATTCTGTCGGTTAGATGTAGCTGTAAAAGCAAATCTCAAAAAGATAAAATTTGTGTTTCGGGAAAGGGAATGTCTACTCTGAGGTTGAAAACAAGTTAGATATAAGTAATAGTTCTTACTGAGGGAAGCTGTGTTAGGACAGAAGCCAATACCAACTGAAAGAAAGTATATAGATTAAAAAGAAACAAAACTAAATGAAAATGTAGAAGTAACGAAGGAAAAATCAAATGGGTAATGACAGGTAGTAAAAACAGTGATTTGACTGCTACAAATATTAAATACCATGACTGCGGCACACTGCTAAATGCCTAAATCCCACAGCTGATCATAACAATTAATGCAAGCAGCGTTGCGTTAAGGAGGGTCAGGGGATGTACACGCAAAGGACGGCTTACCAGGGCTTTCTGGTTTCATCCAAAAGCCATCAGCAGCCGCTGGCGCCCGATCACCACATGTATCCCTTCCCTCAGAAGTATCCTCATCGCTTGTTTTTTAACTCATTGTGTTTGTTCACACTGGGTAAACAGAGGAACTGGGAGGATTAGGAGGCATTTGGATGTCAGGCTATTGCATTTGGGGATCTATTTGCCCCTCCCCTCTTTATTTCCCCCCCCAACCTGTACATACAATTTGCACATTCAGGTTAATCAGTCTTTTAACTGAACTTTATTTTGTCAAAAAAAAAGGTTTTGTTCTCTATAATTTTTGTAAAGGAGTTTTGATAGCATATATATATATAGTAGGTGGAAGACTTCAGTTGCATATTAGCCTTTTCTCTCCCGTGTTTCCATACAAGTTGCCAGTCCCCTGAGGAGTCCCCCAGCCCTGTGGGTCCCTGCCCACCTCCGGGCCTTCTATCCCCCCACCCTTGGCCCCAGCCCTGGCCCCATCTCAGCCCAGCCCAGGGCCATCAGTCCCTGCCCGCTCCAGCCCCGCCATGGCCCTGGCCAGCCACAGGCTCCCCCGGCCCCCGCCCCAGCCTTCGCCCACGGCAGTGCCCTGGCCACCCCCGGTGCCCTTGGGCCCTGCCCCGCCAGGAGCCCCCGGGCAGCCCCGGCCTGCACAGCGCCCTGACACAAGCCACGTGAAATGAGTGGCTGCTGACATGACTTTATCCCTAGCCTCAGGGTAAAAAGCTTTCCTCTATAAAGGCTGGAATAGACATCTTTGCAAAGACTTGCAAAACAAAATTATCTGGTGTTTTTCAGGTTGTTTATTAATACCATGTTTGCCCCTTTTGACTGGCTGTCCATTTCTGCCAAAAGGCAATGGGTTGCTTTGATTACTGTGATTACTCTGTTTCAGTAGCAGTAGTTAAATTGCCACTATTGTTTATTAATTTGCATATGATCTATAATACTAGTAAATATTTATATGTATGTAAAATATATGAATTTTGTATTGATATAACTACATCTGTGAGTACACACCCCTTTTAGAAGCTGTATAATTTTATATAGGTAAGAAAAGAGTTACCATGGGCTCTGTTTCTATATAGGACCTTAGAAAATTTTGTGGCTAAAAATGAGTTTTCAGTCATTCCCTCCCCAATTTCTGCATGGTAATACCATTTACTAAGATGATTTAACACCAGTCTCTGAAGAGCTTCCAGTAGTTCAGTTATTTTGCTGTACACTTAGACACTGTGTTATTCCATTTTGTTTTTCTTTCTTCCATTAGTAAGGTATTATATTGATATGCCTTGTAAATTCTGTTCCTATCTTTTTTTTGAAAAAATGTACATGTGTTCACTTATAAAACAGCTGTTTTTTTCTAATTTATTAAGAAAATAGCAATGGCTTGATATCGTGTTCTAAATATACCAGTTAAAAAGCATTATTAAATCATTCATAAGAGGGTATTCCTAACTGTACAGATGTGTGTATACTTACTGTCTTTCTTACTTACTTTACCAGAAGGCAAGTCTCATCCATATATTTAATCATTTCTAAAGCCTTTGATGGTAAATGGCTCCTTTTGAGTTATTAATGTGGAATGCAAACAGCGCAAAGCCTATTGAATGAAGCAAAAAGTTAAATATCATTGTAGAAAATCTCATCTCTGTCCTGAGGAATAAACTGAACTAAAAAGGGTCAGAGATGACTTATTACTCTTTTTTGAGCACAATAGGGCATTGCCATTTTGGCATACATAGACCTGCATACAGTTCTAAGAAGGAGAAACAACAGTTTTTCGTTTAATCCATTCCTTAGATACACAGTCAAAACACAAACATTGACCCAAATTATCCTTGCATAAGAGGATACAACTTCAGCAATTATGCCCAAATTATCTGGAGGGTTTAGGGGTTTTAAAGGGTTTTGTTTGTTTTATTTTATTTTGCTATTACCTTTTTCTCCTATTTTTAAGTCTAGTGACTGTCTGAGATTAAAAAAAATTTTTTAATAACTAGCAGAAACTTACTGTAACAAGGTTGTGCATGATATTTTTTCCACTTGAAAGCTGTTTTCAGAGTATCTTGCTCCTGTGAGGCAAATCACCACTTTCTGCATGCCAGAGCAATCTCAAATCTTCTAACCTCTCACTAGCTCCATTTTTTCAGCACAGGTAAATTAAGGACAGCAAGACTTCTAATTCCAACAAAGTGCAAAATGTCACGGTATTGTGACAAAATGCTAAATTCTGTGGCTGCATAATTGCCGTGTTCACAGTGATTGGGGTTAGTGATATCTGACCTGCTACAGTTTCAGCTAATCATCCATTTATCCTTTTATACTTGATTTTCAGTTCTTCTCCTGAAAATGACTAAAGGCTTTGGGTTTTTTGGGTAAAACAGGGGAAAACAAAGGAGAATAGGTCATGGTTGTCTGAACACTATAATGTTGCTAGTCATATTTTGAATACTATTTCTTTCAATGTGTTAAGGAACAAGGTTTATTCCATCAGGTTTTGTTGATATATAAACAATACGTTATGTTCAAGGAATTTTTCTTTAAAGCGCAGTGCTTCCACTCACCATGTGATTCTTCACCAGCTGAAATCACTGTGAAAAATATGGGTGCCTGATCATTCTTTGTATCTATCTTTGCTTGTTATTCTCTTGAGAACTTGAGTTAATCAAATTCTGTGTGATGCACCTTGGAAATAGGAATCATTATGTAGATAGTTTGGTTACTATCTTTATACAACTTCTGACCTTTTTTTCTTGATTGCAAGTATGCAAGTTCATACATTCAGTCAACTATTATTATTGTTAGATTTTCTCTTTCTTACTTTTGTCTTAACAAAATTATGTTTCAAAATAGGTTTTGCCTTTAGGGCATGACATTTTGCTGTACACTTACTTTTTAATTCCATTTCTTTTTTTTCTCCTCAGTACCCTAGTCAGTTTGATTTCCCTCTTTTAGAATATTAGAAACAGAAAACAGTATATTATAGTAATTTTAAATGTCATTGCAATACCTGAGCAAGTTGGCAACCTAATCAAGCCCCCCCCCTTTTTTTTTTTAATTTTGTATGCAGACCTGCTTCAAATAAAGAGGATAAGAAAGGTCATATTTAGTTTGGGCTGAGTATTTCTTTAGCGGCAACAATGTGAAAGGACATAGGGAAGTCATTTATGATGATAATGTAACTACTGGGTGACAAAATTAAAAGCAGCTTGTGTGTACGACATATTCTACAATTGGCTTTTGTGGCTGGAGAACTCACTAGTTCTGTGTAGTCATTTGCTGCGTAGTTATTTCTCCATGGTCAGGCTGATGTCCTCATCCATGCTCCTCTTTCAGATAGACTGCCCTATGTAGACTCTGCTGAATGACTCCAGTGGTCTTTGAGACTGCTTCTTCGAATGGGTCTGTGAGAACAACTGGGGCTGAACTGAAAATTGAGGGTGGAGGGAAGTTCATTTTGATCTGAACTGTCATGAATTGGTCTTCATTTTTTCTCACAAAAACAAAATTGTTTTAAGAACTTCTTGGTTCAATATAATTATAGAAATTTTCAATTACTCTCAATAAAATATTTCTAGTTAGAATTTTTTAACAAAAAGGGAAGGGAAGGGAAGGGGAGGGGAGGGGAGGGGAGGGGAGGGGAGGGGAGGGGAGGGGAGGGGAGGGGAGGGGAGGGGAGGGGAGGAGAGGAGAGGAGAGGAGAGGAGAGGAGAGGAGAGGAGAGGAGAGGAGAGGAGAGGAGAGGAGAGGAGAGGAGAGGAAAGGAAAGGAAAGGAAAGGAAAGGAAAGGAAAGGAAAGGAAAGGAAAGGAAAGGAAAGGAAAGGAAAGGAAAGGAAAGGAAAGGAAAGGAAAGGAAAGGTTTTGGCATTAGTCAGAAAAAGCAGCAGGGAGAAGGAGGAGATCCTTTGCCTACTGATTAAGACATTTGCTCAGTGCATGAGAGACCTGGCTTCACCCCATATTTATGCCCACTCAAAAAAAGTATTTTGGGTTGAATCACTCTCAATCTCTCTTGCTAATATTGTTCTGTTCTAGACACTGTTCCACTATGTATAAAGTACTTAAAATATTAATTGAAACAGAGACTTGCACACAAGTGTCTCACCTCTCAGCTGCCATTCCCTAAAATGACAGAGCCTTTCTTGTTTTGTTTTGTTTTCATCATATTTATACATCAAATGCGATGTGTTAGAAAAGAAGCAGCAAAAGTGACAGCAGGTCATAAGCTGTAGGCTACTTTCTCAATGTCACTGAAGCATGTTGAACCCAGTGAACAATCTGTGTAAGAATGCCTGAACCTCCCAAGAGGTTTGGGCATGCAGGGGCTGATTCTGTAAGGTACTAAAGAGCCCTTGAAAGATCATGTAATTTGAGATTCACGTAATAGGAGGCCCTGGATCATGCATACTGTTAAAAATAGCACACCAAATAAACACTGAATACTGCACCAGCCGAATCCTATTCCATTTCCATCTTTTTTCCAGTGTTTTACAACTTCTGGTGGCCAGTTTTAAATCCTGGTTTATTTTAAGACAATATCTCAGTCTTATCCTGTCAGGATAGAGAAACATTTTCTGTTTCTTTTGAAATTATTGGGATTGCAGCCCATACCTGACTTTGCATTTTGCCCGTTCCCACTTCCTCCACTCAGGCTCAGATCCTGGGGTGTATGTACCCTGGCTTCATACTAAGCCATACTGTGGCAATATCCAAGGTACCCAAGCCTCACTTCATTCCCCTCTGGTTCCCATGGAAAGGGAAGCCAAACGTTCATCTTGGCCTGAACACAGGTATTGTGTGCTGCTGCGGGTGCTGCTGTGGGTGACTGAGAGACCAAGACTGAGCCACACAACGCATCAGATCAGTCTGGATGAAACCAAGGAGACAGAAGGTTTATAGTTACTGCCATGAGGCTCTATGCTCCACATAGCTTTGAAGACTTTCTAATTCACCAAAACTTTTCTTTTGTTTCCTTATCACAGTTCCTTTTTCCATCATCCTAACCAGAAGGATACATATAGAAAAGCTATTTTGATTCTGTACATTTTAGCTTAGTTCTGCTCTGTGCAAAAACATTTAGTCTGCACTCAATACCATTTGTTTCCTTTCTCCAGTTGCAGTGGATGAATGAGCCCTCCACAGAGACAGGGGGAGGTAAACAGTGCTAGTGAGGGTCAGTCACCCACTGGGGCCCAAATATCACATTTCTCCCTTATTTTCTTCTTTCTTAGCTGTATTTCGTTATTGCAGATTAGTCAGAAGTTCTCTCAGGTCTGCCAATAGATGGGGCTACAGATTCTACTTTTTTTATAGTATTTTTGGTTTGCTTTTATTTTTTTCCCTAAGGATCAATAAACATGCTGGCTATTTACTCTCAAGCTCTATCAGATATATTTCTATCAAACTGGTGAGCATTAGTTCAAGGACTGACTTCTTCTGGTATTTTTATAGTGAGAAATTCTAATCACATATATTAAAATCTATTTTTAACATTCAATCTTCTTTATCAGATTTGCACCTGAAAATAAAATTGATTGCTGAAATCACCCACAATGGCTGTCCTATTGTTTTCATATCTTTCCATTTTGAATTTTATGTGCCCCAGACTGTTTTGTCACTTTGTAAATATATGTCATCACACATCCGTAAAGGTATGGAGGGAAAAATCTGATCTGTTTCTTCAGTATTTATTCTAAATGTATTCTGATGTGGAAAAGATCCCAAGCTTTCACTTATTTCTGTAGTCAGCACAAAAAGCCACATTATTTTTCCTGTTACTGTGGTTATGGAGGCTCACGGTCCCTTTATTTGTCTCAGACATGACAATGTTAGCTTTTGCAGCATTTCCGTAGTAACTAAATACTTAATTTACAATAAACTTTAAAGCAGATTTTACCATCTTATGATTATCTTACAAATAGATAATCATGCTTTTTTTAAAGAAAGATTTTTTTTAATCTGGAGACATCCACTTGCCTATCATTTCATAGATAGATAATTACAAATGGTCTTCCTCTCTTGAACTGAAAGAATTATGTAATTAATGGTTGCAGAGTGATTTTATGCAAGATAAAAATCGAATGATTTTTTTCAGCTCACTTTATCAAAATACTCCTTATAGGAAATTTCAGGTTATTCTAGTCAAGAGTTCCCTGAGTTAGTGTAAAGAAACAGTGCTGTGCAACTTGCATAACAAAAATGAAATTCAATACACTAGCTTTGCTCTGTTTCCAGATCAACTCTCTTCTATAGCTAACATTAACATCTGCATAAGACCATTTAAACTTAGTTTTGAACAGCTCTCTGTGGTTTTGATGGTACTTGAAAAAGGGCTTGGAGTCATTAATTTGGATCTCTTTCCTCTACCCAATTGCTAGTTTTCATGGAACTTGAGAGTGGAACACAATGTCTTTGACTTTACACCTGTGTAAAACCTGGTTAAAACTGAATAATAGCTTTGAAAATTTTTAGTAGAAATCAGAGACATGGAGGCAGACACCAGCAGATACATACAATACACTGACCTTTGTCACATGTGCCTTTGTTTATTAGAAAAGCAGGCTAAAATGGAGTTTCAAGTGAAACTACTAAACAGAATATAAAAAACCTAAATAGGTATTAAACAGGTGTTACCCAATCAAGTAACAAAAGATGTCAAGGTTTTTATTGCAGGCCATGTATTAGTTGCTGGGAAAACTACAAATAAATTCAATTATGAGAAATACTTTTGAGAACCCAATTATTTTGGTTACAGAATTTTGTTGAGAAATTAGTTACAGCAAATAATTGAAAATTGCAAAGTTTATCACACATATCAGAAATTAGCATTTCATTTCTGTTTTTTAATAAAGGTTCCATAGGTCCTTCTGTGCTTCTTTGGAAGTACTCTAGGCAACAATTAGGGAAACTTGCATAAGTTCTGTCTCCACTACAAAACTGATACGATTTCGGCAGAAAAGTAATAATAAAAAAATCTAAGTGGGCAGATCAAGCCCCTGGAGAATAAACACAAGATTTATCCTGAAGATGCTTATCTGCTGAATAAATGAGGAAGGCAGAATTTTTTTGTGATAAGTTATTTTATAATTTGGAAAGGAAATGTACATACAAATAACCAGGCAAACTCTTGGCAAACAGTTTGGAGAAGTTTCACAATACTCTGCTATATCGTCTTTATCAAATTCCATTTGCAAATTCTCTTTTATGCAGCCTGAAGAAAAAAATCTTTGGACTGTGCCAGTATTAGAATCCACGTAGGATTGCCTAAGAAGCAGCTGAAATGAGTATGTTGCATGGTTGCCTTCGTGATTTGTCAAAGTTACATCAGATATATGCCAGAATATTCACTAAAGAAACACATTCTAGGAAGTGAAATTCTACCCCCAAAGTTCAGCTTGTGGCATCAGGGAAGTCTGTAGGAACATGTTTCTTAAAGCTCTCAAATAGTTACTGCATCCGTTGTTGTAGGAACTTCTCAAGGGTTTTGAGCTCTTGAGTTTATCAGTCCATATTTCCATGCTATACATTTCTGGGAGGAAGAAGAACTTAGGCAACTTGAAAATGACATCAGAGCATGTAAAAAAAACATGAAAAATAAAGCTGAAGTCACTGTACTCAATGTGCAGTACTTCCCTTTCTCATCTGATAACACTTTTTCAACAACTTGATTTCCACTACTACCTCTCCAAGTTTAAAAAGAGACAGAAAAAGCAAAAGTTTGAAGGCAGTGCTCAGATACTTTATTTCATCTCACCTTTAACAAAACATTTAACATTCTGGCAAAATTGTCTTTGTCCTGACAGTAGCTGTTCTTTTCAGATACTTAGTTCTACTACTGCTGGTTTGTTATCTTTATGCTGGCTATGTCAAACAGCCAGTGGGCAGTTTGCCTGCAACTATGTATGAGCATCAGTGTATCAGCTCCACCTCCTCTCTGATGTAATCCGGGGTCCTTTGGTTTGGTTATGATGAAAATTGTGTATTACTAGGCTTCTCTTTCCTCATTATGAGAATTACAACTTGTGTTCTTGTTCCAAACAAACCACACCAATTGTTGAAAAGATATATTCACAGAGGCTATTTTATTCACTATGCTGAGACAAGTACCTCTGAGAGATTTCTGACTATCAAAAGAAGAAATGAGTCTGTTTTGCTCTGTCTACAGCATGTAAAGAGAACTGGAGAACAAATTTACTAAAGGGTACACTCTTAGCCCCTGAAAATCACAAACCATCTGAGCTGCTTGAAAGACTGAAGGTTAGTAATTGTAGTGCTCTTGCTACTTTCATGCTAGCACTTTAAAGACCTGTCAGACAGATTCTGAGACAAAATACTGTAAATGCAGAGACGTCTTTCTTTTTTAAAACTATAAGGTGAAATTAGTAGGAGTTTACTTCCACGATGTAACTTCCAGATGTTCCACTGGACCAATGAGAGTGGCCTCTGGAAGGGAATAGGAATATCGTCCAGATTATCTTCTAAAAGGACGATACTCCTTATATCCGCATCCAGTGCAATAACTAGTAAAAGCTGCAAGGTGCTTCTTGATTTTAATATATAAAGTATTTGTTTTGAATGCTTAAGGAATATGGGAGTATTTCTGAAATGAAAAGCACTGTTTAAGTTTTAGAAATATTTGTAAACAGAAATGCCTTCTTGAAATTAATTTTAAAATAAGTCACCTTAAACCGTTTCCATGATAATGCTTGTATTTGAAACTGCTATATGTATTTTGTGTTTCTGGCATCGAAGTCTCTCAGAAATCACAAATTTTGCTTATTCAGTTAAGCTGGCTAAAAAGTAAACCTTTAATCAGGCAGGTACATTGAAGTTATATGCCATGAAGTGCTTTGCTGCCTGCAGTGCATTTACATAGATGGCAACAGTAACAAACAATGTAGGTAGTAATTTTATATATATATATATATATATATATATAAAATATATAATTATGTACAGAAAAGAACAGTGAGACAGTTTATTTCCAGCCAAATGTACAGTTAACTTTCAAACCATTATTGTAAAAATAAATGCTGTTAATTCTGTAAAGGTGAAATTTATATAGCCATATCAGTGTTAATGTTTTATAGGATAAGGCCTAGGATAACATAATGGATCCAATCTTTGACTTATTTTACAAGAGCAGTAAAACCAAAGAGGGCTATAGTTTCCTCTATAAGAATAAAGGTACATTCTTGCCAAAATAGGTCTGTTTTACACAGACCTGAACACTGGAAGGAAAAATAAATTATACCAAAAGGTTTAGTTTCCATTCTTCAGGAAACTCCATCAGAGAAAAATGCTTTAAAACAAAAAATGAAATCGCCATGTTTCCTTCAGAAGACTTACAAGAAATTGCTGAAATAAACAAAACATTTCACGCTGAAAATAAAATGGGACTCTGAGCCAGACTGAATGGGGCTGCCTGGGTTAGGAGGAGAGACTGGCTGGAAGCCTCACAACTCTGTGACCTCTTGGTCAAGTCCTAAACTCATAACTGCAGGTACTGCTCTCCTGAGCAGATAAGGAGGCATGAAATTTTCAGTGACACCTTCATTTTCACGCCTTTTTTTACTATTATTATTCATATCGAGGTGGGGAAAATTGCAGTATCCTTTTGAACAACAGATTCTGACAAATCTCTTTTCTTTATCATAGAATTACTAAGATAGTTTTAATATTATTAATAGTGTAAAATAGACACACTGTTCACCAGATACGTGCTGAGCACAATGTTGAAGTTGGATTTCACTAACAACAAGCCCTGCTTTAAACAAATCATGCATTATTATAAGGGAGGGAAATATAATAAGGGAAAATAAGGGAAAAAATCTTAAATGTCAGCTGAAATGCTCTTAAAAATAGATGATTAGATTCTAAATAGTTCACATGCAATTGCTGTAACACAATCAGCCATTTTGAAGCGTAGTTCCAGCATGGAGCTGACTTATTTATAAGCTTTTCTATGGCTCTCTTCCCTGTAATACGTGAGCAGCTCAAAAACATTACTGGATTTATCCTGGCCTCCAACGACTGCTGTGAACCAGGGTGATATTTCATTCTGACAAGGAATGACTTGATTTACCTATAGCCATAACAGAGGTTCATCAGAACACCCATTTTATGAGTTTCTGTCTACAGTATTAACTCCCTATAAAAGATATATATGTTGGGTATGCTTTGGTACGTGTGTATGAATTCTGTATGTAGGCAACTTCAAAAACCTACTGTTAACAGACCCTGAAAAATCCACAGGATCTTATGTTTGTCTTTAATGAAGATTTTCTTTTGATTGGGATCTGAATAGGAAAGAATGTGAATTTTGTTGCTTTAGATTCTAGTTCCAGTGCCCATTCTGCCACCACTGATCGTTCATCAGTATGAGACGTTTGCTGTTTGATTTGCAGTGGAGAAATAGATAATGACTGTACTCCAGGATATATGCTGACTGTGACTTGGTTTGTCTAATACATATTATTCAGTCCTGAAAAAGAAGGGCTCACATGTTCTTGTAGAAATCTCCTGTCTAACACCAATGCTTAGTTTCCAGAGAAAACTTTCCACCACAAAAGCAAACAAACAAAACCATCTTTAATCAAAGAGGGTGAAAAAGAGCTAGCTTTCCTTCTGCTTGCTCAGGTCCTTTCATTCGAAATTAAAACTAGACGATTTGCTTTGGTTTTGTTTGTTGTCCTGACACCTAGGTCTGAGTGCTGAAGAGTAATGTAAGGGGGCTACTGAAAAACATGCAAATTCAGGTCAAGTTTGGTAAGTGTTTTCAGTTTAAAAAAAATCCATAACTAAACAGAATGAAAAGATTAGGAAAAAATAAAGGATTTTTTTCCATCTATGCTGGAAACAGTGGGAGAAAGGGCACTAAGTATGTGGGGGAAAGAAAGACTATATTCTCGAGAGTGGGGAGTTTGGGGGAAAGAGAAATGTGAAGGCTCAGGATTTTCTGAGTGATGCTGTTACACAGCTGCCTACTTTGCTTGTGTATAATGCCAATCCTGGCGTTTCTGGGGCTTCTAGATCTTGCAGAATTACAACTAATATAGAAAAAAATTAAATTATTTACTTTAATAGTGGTTATTCTTTCTTGTATTTATGAGCATTTAAGGTTTGTGTAACATATCTCTATAATGGAATGCTACGTAGTACACAAAGGAAATTCTTGCATGATTGTTTCATGGTGCAGTGAAGCACTAAAAAGGATCTGGTACATTTGGTTTCCTGAGAGGATTATGTACAGATTGATATACTTTGTGAAAAATACATTTAAAAGGTTGATCAGATGTGCTCACAGAAACATCCTTCAAAATAAAAGACATATCCTATTATTTGAAAATATCAAATAGTAATTTGATATAATTTCATCCATTACAAAAAGGCTCAATGAAGTCACTGTGCAAAAAATTCTGTAAAATAAGTGAAAATTGCCTCTGACTTCTGTGCTTCATGAAGTTTATGTTTACTGCTTCATTCTCATCTGACAGCAGAAAAATAGGAGGACAGCACCCTGTACCATCAAAATGGAGCAAGATAAACGGAGAAAATGACAACTTCTCAGGCTCCTATTTCTTCTTAATAAATAAACAATGTAGCTCAGTTTGCCAGAGGGAAATCTAGAGACATTCATCTTGCCTGTTTACCCCTTTGCCCTTATTTCTGACCTGGATTTGTGCCATTTCCTGTGTATTAGAGACCTCAGAAAGGAAGGATTCAAAGTATATAACACAAAGTGATAAATTATTTCTTTAATCCCAGCATTGTTTTTATGTTCTTCAAAAACAATCTTTTAACTTTTTCAACTTTGTTTCCTAAGAGCAATGACTAAAGAATTGTTAGGCACCAAAATTAGGGTCTAAATAGGTACAAGACATGTTTATCACAGTCTGACATTCTAATTTTATGTGACAAATATTTTAATATTTTCCCAAATCACATGCTATGTGATAATGTGGTAATGTTGTATCTTCAGATGATATAACATGACCACATCATTGCCCCATTGCTCCCTCTTCATAATTACCAAGATTGTACTATTATTCAGGCATTATGCCATTAGAATATGAATATCCCATTTCTTTATCCTGCATCAAAAGATTTTCACCTATTATTACTATTTTAATCTATAACTGAGCACTTTTCTGATGTTTTTCCTAAACCTCATAAGTAGGTGAAGTGAGGTGTGAATGCAAAAAACTCTTCACATCATTCCTTTTAATAATTACTCTACCTATATAATTGATGTAGTTCAGTCAAGTTTTTTGTAGTTAATTTTTTTTTCTTAACATAGGCTTGACCTTTTTAATGGTTTAACTTATTCAGTACTTCCCCAAAAATCACAAACCAGAAAACACTCCCCAATATTTCAACAAACAGCATCAGATTTGTTGCCAAAAGCCAAAACTAAACCAAGACAACAATATTTGGTACGTGGCATAAGAAATCTGGCCTCTTTTGGCAGAGAGTAAAAATAAGCTTATTTTTATAACTTAATCTCTCAAGTCATTCCATTTTGGATATTTTTGAGCTTTTGTTCGAAGGTTGATTAAATCAGGGAAATTATTTCCTTTTGTTAGAAAAAAGAAAAAAAATAACCTCAGTCAATCAAGATAGATAAATTCATATGTAACTTGATCTAACGTAAGGTGTAATATAAGCCCCTGGAAACTCTGACAAGGATTTGATAATGAATATAAACCTTAAATATAAAGGTTGGCATATAGTTTTTATTTATTTCTTTATTTTTAATTCTTGGAGCCATTTGGCTTGAAACTCCCCAAAATGTTTGTAAAAGCAGCAGTAGGAAGTTTCAAGAGTTATGATGAACAATGTTGTGTAAAAATTCTGAAGTATAGATGATATAAAATTATCCTAAATTTAAGAATGCTCAACAAACGCATGAACTGCTGAGAATCTATCCCAATATTCTCTAAAGTATTTTAACATCCTGAGAGGCTTTACATGCCACAGTCCCCCCAAAATGGTTAGATTAGAATGGTTGGGTTTCTAGGCGAGGGTCCTATAAAGAAGAGAGACAGAGTAATTAAACTAACCAGAAAACACCCAGACTACGTTAACACTAGAGAAAGTCAGCTTTCATTACAGAGGAACAAATATATCAATAAAACACTGATAATGACAAGCATTCTAGTAGAGGGATTGGAGAAGATCAGCTCTCCAGAGCGACTGCAATACTGTTTTGTTCCTAAATACTGTTTATTTCAAGATTTCTACTGTGAGACTATTTGAAGATTTTATTTCCTCTGAAGATGAAAACTGTCTAATGAGTATGTTCAAATGTATTATATAGTCTTCAAACACAGTGAAAAGATGATAAGGCCACTAAAGTGGGATAGAATGACAGACTACCATTTTTCAATACAAATATCTACACGTTTATATGCCCTTTCACCACATTTTTTGTTTCCAGAAGACAGGCCTCATACTGTTGTAAACTTAAAGTTCCCTTCTCTGGTTTTTTATCACGCAGGGTTAAGCAAGGTTAAGAACCAGGGCGAAAGCTTGGTTCATGTACAGTGGGTATCTGCCTGCTTTCTTCAAAGCTAAAAGTCTACTCATCCACCTCCCACTGTTAATACTGCATGTCAGTTCTTGTTCATAGTTTCTGGAATAGCAATCTACAACCATTTGTTCTCCATTTAAAAATCAGTTTGGCCAGCTGGCTGATGGGACACAGCCATTAGGTAGGGTATTTGCATACTAGATACACGTCTGAATCTTATCTTCTAACTTACTCTGCTTAATGCCACACCTAGTTTTCTGATAAACAATCATTATTATCCATTAATAGCTCTGTCCCTTTGCAGGCAGTATAACTTCATTTTCCATTTCAGCTTCCTTTTTATGAACACACTGTAGAATTTCCTGAATGTTTTGATAATACATTCCTCTCTGGCAGAGTAACATCACAACTGCCTAAGCAGCATCACAAAAAGACAAAATGAGCATTAAGTGAGGCATGTAGGATTGACGTGACGTACTTTCTATATTTCTCTCAGTTCTAAAACAACATTTCAAAACAATTTTTCCCTAAATATATAATCAGGAAGTCAGGCAGCTGACATTGACTGACAAGAGGAATGCAGTAGTGGCTTGAGTTGACTCCGAATCATGTCATGGCATTTCTGTCACTGAAGTACTCTTCTACTTGAATGACCACCTTCAAATCCTCCAGTCCTTTCTCAGCTCTTTCATGAGTCCAACATGCAATTTGTTGACTGAAGGCTTTGCAGAATAATTCCTGAAGGAGAAAGAGAGAAAACACATTTAAAAATTCAGAAAGGAAAATGATGTGAATAACTCCGGAGAAGAGAAATTCTGTATAAATTAGGCTCCAACCCAGGTACAGGTACTTCAGGTTCCATTGCTAATATAAAGGGATGAATAGAAAACTCACTGTAATGCAAACTAATTTGGCTCAAAGAGCTTCTTATCATCAGTGCTGTTTTGCATTCTGCCATTTCCATGTTCAGATAGACGATTATTCTGATTCTCAGCTTCTAAAAATGCCTTGGTGCATAAAGTAGATAGAAATGCTTATTTCAGTCAACCAAGCAGGGACTTGAGAGCAAATGGGCAGGATCCATCTAGTCAGCATCCTGTTTCAGACACTGGCCAACAGCAAATGTCTAAGGAAGGTTATAACAGTAAGGTACACCCTTTTCCTTTCTGGTTTGTCTTGAAACCAAGACTACACAAGAACAATTTCCTGTTTTCCTTGTAAGCTTTGTAAATGGCTCAGGCTGATATTTCCAGTGACAATAATGGAACCAACTTATTCATCCTAACTGCGCCAAAAAACATTGCCAAATAAGTTCCTCGTTTGAAGTGCAAATACTGGGAAAATTTTCCAGCATTCAGATCAACATATCTCTTTTGACTGGGTAGCTTCTGTTGTTTCTAAGGGAAACAGTCTTTGAGTAGTTTCCAGAAATCAGAGTTTAGACAACCTCTCAGTCTGCACAACCAGTGGATTTACGATGGTCGATGCAGCCAGAAACCTAGTAAGAAATGCTACACTTACCAGGCCAGCTGCCAATAGTAAGAGGGTCTCCTACACTGAAATTTCTTTCTGTGCTGCAGGAATTCCTGAAAACTCAACATATAAATCTGAAAATCTTCTGTGAGGCTGCTATGTGCACCAATATTAACTGTATCCAGACTTTCTGAAATCAACAGGAATCTCTTTGTGTTCTTTGCTATTCCCAAGTGCAGTGTTCATGGATCGCCCTCCAGATAAGACAGACACTTTACTATATCATCATCCAATCTTGGCAATATAGTTTCCAAAAGCTACATTAGAATATGGATAGCAAAGTTTGAAAATCTTCATTAATTTAAGGACCAGGTAAATAAAGTTTTCCATCTCCTGATTATATACACATACATATTTATATATATAGTATGAATATAAATATATATACATATCTATACATATATGTAATTTTTTAAAGAGAGAGTTATGTATGTGTATATATATATATGTGTATATATATGCATATAAAACACTGCAGCTTGATTTCCTGATTGAGTCCTAGCAGGATGGTTGAGTTTTGGTTCAACTCCAAGCGCTACTCTCTCTCACATTTACCTATGTGTCAATCAGATGCACCATTTGAAACCCTGATCCTAACATGGGAGGGAAGGGTTTATGACAATTCATTTGATGGATGGCCATGTTTCATTCTTTCATCTTAGTTTAGCCAAAACCCCTCCCTGAAAGCTATTACTGTCTGCTTTCTCCAAAAAGGGATAAGGAGGTTTAAAAACTTTGTTGATATCAGTCTTCTTTATTTCTTTCCTTTCCTGAGACAAAGCAGAGAATTCTGTATTTATCAGATAAAAGAAGTGGTGAAAAGTTAAGAAAATCTGATGGGCAAACTTGGAGATACCTTTCAGGTATGAGTTCTGAGACTGGAAATAAAAATAAAGGGGACGTTACAGTTCATGACTGTGCTCAGGAGGGACTGTGAAAAGATCATGTGTTTGCTCTTTCCATTAAAAATGGTCTCAAGTAGGTGGGTTTTGAACTTCACTAGATTCATAGCAAGACATTTAGTGCTGTCACTTTAATGATAGAAGTTTATTCTATTATTCCTTAGTTATTTATTTTATAGATTTTGTAGAGACACTATTGTTGTCTCTACCAAAATGGAGAGATAAAACAGTCTTCCTACTGGTTTTCTGCATGCTAAGCTCAGACTGATGTTTCCTTTCTCTCTGTGGGTGGCGTTAAATTGGTAAAAGTTATTTTGAAACACAACTAATTATGGAGTTACGTATGGAAGGTGGTACCACCAACACTTGTGCTGTCATATGGAGTCAATGGATGTTCAGCACTGCTAATGGCTGGTCTATAATTTATACTTAAAAGAAAAGAAAAAGAAAACCCATAAAGCCAAGTACTTTTAAAATTTTTGCATAGTTTTTGTGTCTTGTTATGCTATTATGTTTAGATCAGAAAGACTATCAAAAGGTAGCAATGAGGCTGAAGAAAAACAGCTGTTTGACATTTTAATATAGCACCTGTGAGACAAGGGTTGCAGACTAATGGAGGAATCTGTGAAAAAATTTAAATTGTATAGGTCTTATCCCATATGTATAGCACATAGAAAAGATGTCAGAATTATAGATGTAGTATTGTAATTATGACTAGCACAAATATGAATATAACCTTGTTTATATACACAGGTGTTTTTCCTAATTACATTTTTAATACTGTTCAGCTGGGTCAATGCTACCTGGCTACAAAGTACAGGGGAAGAAGTATATACATGTTTTTAGATCACTTATTGGGCTGCTAGGCAAACATTCCTGTAGTTATGCTCTAAATAATATTAGTAATCCATCAATGAGAAGTTGTAGGACTCTACAGCATTATGTATGGATCACTTATTCAGAGTAATGTTACCTATAATAAATCAATGGTGATCTAATTACTTAGATAGTTGCAAAATTTTGCAGGGTATAAAATAATTATTTTCAACACTGTTTTGGTCATCACATCTTCTACAGTTTCCTTTGATCTTTCCAAATTTCTAGTACACTCAGTTCTTCTTTTTGTTATCATCATTTCTGTCCTCCTCCTGCTAGCAAAATCTTCTCTCTGAGCTTCTTTGCTGTTGTCAGCTTCATTGTGCTGATGGTTTATCCTAAAAATGTTATAAATCCATTAAATGCAATGATAAGTTAGTTTTCTGTAGCCTCCATTTTAACAGCTAGACACTATTGCACTTCAGTGAGATGTAGGTGAAGAGGCCTTCAAATCTAGCAATAACTATGTAGCATCTAGTTATTTAGCATAAGTATATAACTGGGAAATTGGAGTATTTTTATAAGCCAGTATCATTTTAAGTGGGTGTTGAGAAAAAAGCAAAAGATAAAATTTCTCCCCATGCCAAGAGAGCAAGTGCCCCTGCAGCACAGGGAGAATTGATCCCCTGCCCTGGCCCTGGGCAGCAGGTGGCTGCAGGTGGTCATGGCCTATGGCCAGGTGTCTTATGGGCTACAGCTGGAGCATTTCAGAGCTCAGCCTGGGGGGCAGTGAGGAGGAAAGTGGGGAGAGAGCAGCAAAAAAACAGGAGCAGGGAAGGCAAGAAGTAACAAGAAAATGCTCTGTGTCCTTTTTACATAAGGTTATTGGGTTGGAAGTTGGGGAAGGTGGAAGGCTTGGATCTTTTTCTTCCTTAGGGGAAAAGAATGGTGCATGTGGAGTTTGTGGAACAAAGAGACCATGCTATTTTGCATGAGGGTACCTGCTTGGTGTGCAAGCTGCTGGGCTTCATCATTCTTTCTTTTTCAGAGTAACTTCTTGAAACCTCATAGGGAAAAGGAGAGAGCTGCTGTGTCTGGCTCAGCCTAGGGAATGTGAAAAGTCTGTAGATGTTAATATTATCCTTTAATATTACTCAGTTCCTACATGCTGGTATTCTTGAAATAAGATAGGAGAGGTTGTTAGTATAGCAAGAGGGGTGCTATGTTTTGCTTGCACTGGAAATGCAAATTTTTGTCTTTGGAAGATAGTGGCTGTGGCTCTTAGCTTTGGAGAATAATTGAAAACCCCTTTGGAAAGAAAGAGGGGGAGAGCAACTAGCAACAGCTGTGCTGAGAAACAGTATTACATTTAACTTTTTTTTTTTTTAACCTATCTCTCATAGAGTAGGGAGCACATAGCCACAGTGCCAAGTAACTTATATATAGAAAAAGTTATTTCTAAACAGTTTTTATCTAAAATAATCCTAATCAACAGGGGCTAGACTTGAACCCACTGTTTAGATATTTAGCTCCAGAGACATAACCCCTTCCTCCCTTCACCCCAAGCACTGAACATGCTGAGGTGGAAGCTGTGTGAAGATTGATTGCCAAAGCCAGGAAGCAGAATTTCACTGTAAATCTGCTCTTCTGTAGGCTTTAGGCCCCTGTCTCAGGATTCCTGGAAAATGTTACTGTCTGCATGTGATTCTGAGCCTGGGTTCCTCTCCCAAGTAGGTAGGTCTTGCTCCAAAAAAATGAGCAGGGTCTGGGCCTTTGTTTTTAAAAGGGCTACGGAAAGATCTGGGAGCAGATTAATGGTACCTATTGGGATAGTGGTACGGTTAAAGCCATGTCGTGATCCTAGTGTCCCCCTTAAGCTGAGGAGTTCAAAACTGAGTAAGCATCCTAACTGCTAAACTATGTGTTAGGGTTAAATGAAGGTAAACTTCGGTGCCCTGTACTGTGCCATTGCACAGAAACTACTCGTAATTTAAGGGTTTCTCCTTGACTCTCTGCCCAAGTATTAAGGACACTGGGTAGTTTGTCTGCTCTAGCAACTTCTCTTAGGATTGATTATGTCACTAATTTAAAGAGCAAACAAGCTTAGAAAGAGTTTTGGGAGCAGATGATTCTGAACTCCCTTACTACCAGTTAAGTGCCTGAATTACTCAGCTGCTTCTCATATGTGTTTGCTGTATCTCTCTCTGGTTCTAAGTAGCTTGAGTTATTTATTGTATAATGACTCCCCCCCCCCATTGCGATGATGGGGGAACTAGATGGGGTTAAATTTTTCTGCTGACAGATACAACTTAATTATTTGCAGTAGTTTCTACTGATCCCTAATTTCTGTGTATGAATTATTATGTTACAGTGCCCAAAGGATAATTCACAGACCATTTAAAACAAATAGTCTTTTAGTTTTGACAGAGAAATACAATCCAATTTAGACAATATGTAAAAAATATAATAAACACTGTAAGGATCTAGATGAGCTGGAAAATACTATGTGCTCTCTATTTTGAGCTCCTTAAAAAGGTTTAAATGATACTTCACAAAACCAATGACCCTGGCTTTGTTAGCTTATTACTGAGAGGAATTAATGGGGGAAAAGTAGAATGGACTCAAGAGGAACATCAAATCTCTGTATAAAATCAATCCTGCTACTTGCTCTGTACTGGGTTATACTTAAAATTTCATGGTAGAAGGCTGCACTTGTCCTTCACCCTGTGTGCTTCCTGTGGGCTGATCTCTTTCCTTCTTCATTTATTTTTATGTGAGCTGGCTTCCAAACACACACACTTCTCTTCCTGAGCATTTTGCATCACTTTTTTTTAAGTTAGGTCTTTGGGGAGAAAGCTTCTTCAGCAGACTGCTTTATCTCTCATCATTTTCACAGTGCTGCCATTCACTGTGAGGTTTGCTGTCATTTTCGTGATCAGTGGTGACTTGAAACTGATGGGAGACGTAACTGGCAATGATGCGGACTTTTCCTTTGGTTTTGTGTGTATATGCATCTGGGTTTCATAATTTCTCTCCCTTGACAGAATTTTTGCTGCAGAATTTCTGCAGAAAGAAGAGCTAAATATTCTTTCAGGATCTGATGTACCTTAACCAAGCTCGTTATGATATGAACTCCTCAGTCACAAAGAGGAAAAACTATCACAGATGATTTTGTATTTGTTAGAATCTGCATGGTAAAGGTGTGTGATTTATTAGTGGATGCTAACATCAGGGCAGTGCAAATATCCTATCTTTAATTATATTACTAGCTGAAAGAGGGATTTTCCTGGATTGTCTTAAAACCAAATTTTAATGTTTGACCTGAAACTGATTCTCCAAAAAGTAGTGGTTGTTTGTTGTTGGGGGCTTTTTTGTTTTTTCTTGTATTTTTTGCATACGGTCTTTCGGTCATATTTAAGAGCAAGCAGAAATAATGGAATAACTGCTGTTGCCTCAGTGTTCATATTAGTTTACTTGTTTGAGATACTCTAACGTAAGATAAGAGAGGCTTAAAATCATAACTGGACTTATGAATAAGCACCTGTGGAAGTCATCTTCCTTTTCTTTAAGGCAGGATTGTTTTCAGAAGCAGACTCGTTAGAGTCTCTACATGTAAGAGTGGAAACTCAGCTGGTAATTGGTACAGCAAAACCAAAGTAAGGTGCTTTAATCAGAAACCTGCTGTCTGGCATTGCCATAATAGTGGGGGGTGGGAGGGACAGCAATGCTTCTATCAAAGTGGGGGGTTTTGTTTTGGGGGTTTTTTTTGTGTGCATTTCACACACACACACACACACACACACACACACACACTACCCTCCATGTAAAGGATATAGGAATTAAATGCAAGAAGTAAGTGGATACTGTAATATCTTTGTGAATGACTGTTTTGCTAGTTTGCTTATAAACAGACCTAAAAAAAAGAAGTTTGAATGAGAGAGAATTTGCACTTTAAATAATGGCTTTGGAGCTTCAATCCACCTGTGACAAGGTGCCAAGAGCAAACTGACTCTTGTCTCTTCAGTGTCTCTGCTGTATGTTTTCCTCTTTTGACTTAAAGATGCATTTTGAAAGATAAATCCTAATGATTAAAGAAAATGTGAATTGTGATTAAAACTTGCTGCCTCCCAAAGTTGATGTATATGTGTCTGGATATTTTTAGGACCTTCTCGTGTTTCAGTGAGGCACGCGCTTTGGCTCAAGAAGTTGGCTTAAAGAGTGCACACTTCCTCATCACTCCCTTGCGTTTCCATCCCCTTTTCCTGCATGTGTTGCAGTTTGCCACTTGCTAAGGGTGCAGGTTCACGTGGCAGCTAAACTCGGCAAAGGGCTGGCTGCTGCCTAAAGGAGCCATGCTTTCCCAGGGCTCTCCTGATACAGCTGGTGGTGCTTGACTGAGCTTTTCTCAAGGAGCTAAACCAGGATTAAATTATTCAGTGTTTTTGATAGGGTTAACCTTCTACTTGAGCTACTTAGCTAAAATCACTGCAGGGTCAGATGCCTGCCTGGTGATGGCAGAAAGGAGGGGGAGAGAAATTGTTCCCAGGGTAGACAGCAAGGACTGAGCCCACCCCTTGGGTGCTGGCTGGCATTAGGCTACCATCAGCGTAAAATTATCTGTATCCTCAGTTCTGCCACAAAAGCTGGCTGGAGATTGTACTGTGAGCAGATAGGAAGTGTCCCAACTCTCATTTCTTAAACTTCTCAGCTGAGAATAGAAGCAGAAAGTCACCTCCCATCAAGATTGTGTATGTGGTTCAAGTTACAAGTCAGTACGCATGTGAATTAGTTTCGGCTTCAAGAACCCACCTCTACCTGTTTTTCTTTTCTGAGTCAAATCATGGATAATAGAGCTGTAAATAACAGACAGTAGAAGTATTTGTTAAATTTTCTAAAACTGAAGGTAATTTCACAGGAAGCAAATAGGTTTTAAAGAAAGAAGAATTACTGATTCCATTCATCAGTAGGAATAATGAATTACATGGGAATACACACTGAAATTATGAAAAGAGATAATGTATTCTTTTGATACTCTTGTTTAGCCTTCAAGACCCCAAAGGTATAGATTTATTTTAATTAGAGTTTGCAGTACTTGTTTAGTGCTGAAATATGTATTTTTCTTCCCTGAATACCCTCTAGAGTTGTCTAATCTGCAAAATGTGTAATTACTTTAAAATTCTTGTTAAATTCTTTTGGGTATCTTATTACTTGTTCTATATGTTTTGCTCACTTGCAAATTCATCCTTTGCAAGAAAGAACTTTCCTTCTTCTGCACCTTTTACCTTCTGCCCCTTGTTTAAGAGTCAATGCTCACTTTTAAGGATTCCCTCAATGTTACTATGCACTCTGTAATTCCCAGGATGGTCACGCAGCTGCTACTAAGGTATCAGTGAAGGCCTGTAATTTTAAGTAAAACAGTACAAAGATCTCAATGTGTGTGAATTTTTTAGGAGTGAATCAAGCTTACTACTGATTAATTTAAAGTGATATTCAAAAAAAATCCTCAGGTATGGCATTCCCTAGTGTAGCTGGAATAAATCTGGTCTTAAGAGCCAAGTACAAAAACAAATACTTTGTACTGGTGTTTTATAAATTGGAAGTCATGAGAACTTTTTTTCACTCTCCTTGTTTAAACTTACATTAAAAAAAAAAAAACTAGGAAAGCCTAGTCTGGAAATCTTTGAATACAATGATAGTATAGAATATGGTATAGCCTATATCTCTCTCTTTACATTAATATTTTTGCTAAGTTTTTGGGTTTTGTTTGTTTTTGGGTTTGGGTTTTTTTGAGTTTATAACAGTTAAGCACCCAATAACAATAGCTTTCCGTAAACCTCTGAAGCTGTAGATGTGTTTTAATACAGGATATCTTGACTACTTGTGACTGGAAAAAAAGCATAGAACAACCTTGAAGAGTAATTTAGCCTCACAGTAGCTGTAACAAACTAGATAGGTACGGACTGAAGTTGCCACTTTCTGCAGCCTTCTTCATCATTTATAAGCAACTTCCGTGGTGTTACAGGTCCTAGCCCTAATTTCTGAGCTTCACTTCTCTCTTCTGAGATAGGAGGGTTAAATTTAATGTTGTGACTCTGTGTGAGCTTGGTAGGTCTAGCCTAGGGAGGGAAAAAAAAATACGGTTTTCTTTGAAGGCTTTTGCCTCCTCAGCTGCATCAAACCAAATATTCCCAGAGTGCGCTCTAAAAGGGTCGTGGAAAGTCTTATGCTGGTCAGTTTCCTTCAAAGCTATTTTTGGAAAGCTTAATTCCATTTGCAGGTAATACCTGTATTTAAATCCTGAAGAGCTGAGCTGGTGTAATAAGGTGCTAACAGGAAAGGAAATTTTCTCACCTGGGTCTGAAGCCAAAAGACAGCTAATACAGAGTCATTAATTGGTCTTGGATTATGTGCTAAAGTACTGGAAAAGGGGCTAATGTGTGCATTTGCATCCAGTTACTAACATTTGGTGGTTTTTTTAAACTGAATTGAAAGATGCCTAAAATAGTAAAAGCAGCATTATTTGAGCTCCTGAAGTATGGGTCACTTTTCTTTTTTGGTCAATTGTGTGCAATCTTTTTCTAAAGCTCTTAACTTTTAATTAAAACAAAAATAACTTTGGATAAGGAAGTACAAGATTGCTCAGTTGAAAGGCTACCTCATGTGATGCAACTACAAGGAAGCTGTATAGCATGCATGCTCTAATCTGAGGTCTGGTAACTTGTTAAAACCAATTTTTATACAAATTCAGAAAGAATTAAATTAGAAAACTTTAGCATGTGGTTTTTGTTAGGACTCCAAGAACCTGCAGAATAACTTGCTGACAGAAAAGGTGAATGACTTGAAGTATCTTGGGCCTATGAGAGTATGGCTGCACATTTCTTCGTTAACTGTGACCTTTTGGTTATTTGCTCTTATCCTATGTTTCATGTGATATTCCTGTTTCAGAGCTCAGTTAATAAATGTCAGTGATAAAGAGAACTTAGTGGGGTTTGACTATCTCTAGAAAATGATGCTGGCAGAACAACTGTCAGTAGGTAGTTGTGCTGCTGGAGAAAGGTGGAGGATGTTTTGAAGGCTGAAGATTTTCAGGTTAACTAGCACACTCTTAAACCGTATATTAACTCTCACCTGGTTCAGCAAGCACATGGTTAAAACAACAGATTACACTAGGGATAAGTAATGAAAAAAGCAAAAGTGGGAGAGGGAAAGGAAGCAGATTAACAGCAGAAACTTTTTTTTTTTCTTAAGTTTAACAATTTGAGGTTAAAATTTAGTATTAACAGATGAGGAAACTTCATTTAAATTAATGTCAGAATGGTGAGAAGTAGAGTTCATATCCAGTCCTTCCTTTTTTGCCCTTAGTTATTAGCTGGTAGAACTTTAGCGATGTCCTCGTTACTTAAAATATATCAGATAATATTGTTAAAGATATTCTGTTTCCAGTCTTTTTTTAATGCTAAGAAGACATATTCAAGCAAACATGCAACTTTAAACACTGTGGTTGCACCACTATTGATCTCTTTTTAATGGCTTGTTTTGCACTGTTTCTTTTCCTTTTTGGGGTGTTTGGGGGGGGGAGAATATATTTTGCTTGTGATTGCTAAATCACCTTAATAGCTTTATATGATCCATTACTCTGCATTGCTTTGTGGGGGTTTTTTGATGGGTAGACCTTGCTTTAGGAAATGATTGAGCCAGTAAAATGAAAATTTTTTCAGAGTTGATCTGCTTACAGGGATTTAAAATGCTTGCTAAAACTTTTTTCTTTTTCCTTGAATTTACCCAGTCTTAGGAGAACAAAGCGCCTAATATTAAGTACAGCTACAATAACATAGTTGAGAGTTATATGCCCATATGGAAAGGTAAATTAAAGGTCGAATTTTCCACAATTAGTGATGTTTGTCCACTGTAGTAAAAAACAAACACGTACTATCAATAGATGTGAGAGTGAATCTGAAGAATTGACATTTCCTCATGTCAAAGCCTCTGCCTTATGTATCCTGACTGCAGTAATGAATTGGATGTTATTTATGTCAGTAGGAAATTTTTGTTAAATGTGAGCTAATGAAGTCTTCAACATATATGGAAATACTGGCTTAAGTGTTTAAACTTATAATGTCATAGCTAATGTAAAAGAGCTAAGCCACTAGAGGAAATAGTTCACTAATCTTTAATTTTGTGTGGTTTTGATGCATCCTTTTACCTCTTTTAGCTTTCTGAATGCAAACTGAAGTTATCTTTCATTGTTGTTATTTTCAGCTTTAGACAAAATATGTATATGTTTTGAGTTTCTTAGATTTTGTTTAGTCATTAAATTGACTCCAGCATAATATTCTACTTTCCAAAGGTATTTTGCATACATTATTATAATACTTGTGTCCTTGTAAATGAATCACTTGTTCTTCTGCCTGTTGTTCCTCCGTAAATAATGGATGTCATAAATAATGACAAATTTCTTATTGTGTTTGAAATGTTAGCACATTATAACTCTGGAAACTTGGGGGAGAAGGGATGAAAACCTTGGGAGTGAGAATCCTCTTGGAAAAAAATCACTAATCTCCACTTTACATTAGGAAGTATGAGTGTTATAAGACTCAGCAGAATACTTTGTTTGCCACAGTGTTACTTTTGAGTCTGCCTTGTGGGCCCTCTCCCCTCGGGCTCAGAAGAAGAGAGCTTTCCACCTCCCCTTCACTCTCAATATTTTTTTTAACCTTTAAAAAACAATTATCAGTCAATGTCAGTAAAATCAGGAGGAGAGGAGTAAGTCGCAAAGATATGAAATAGATGGCTAGGTAGGGAGGAAATTAATATCCCTATGATGAACAAGCAGACCGAACTTGACCACTGTGTTTTGTCTGAGCTCGTTTGTATACAGGGAATACCAGAGGATAGGAGAGCTAGGATTTTCTCTGTGGGCGGAGGCGAGATTTTAGGTAGCAAGGGATATAAATGCTTCAGAACCACTTTTCATGAATCTTGTTGTGCTAGTTCTGCTGACAGCACAGCTTGCAGAAGTCAGCTTCCCCAAACCCTCTCCTCCAAGAGGGGCGCAAGAGCAATACTGTGCTCAAGCATCTGCAGAAACATGATACAAGCCACCTGGTCTTCCAAAATACTGCAGAAACTGGTTCTAGAAGAGAAAATTCTCCTGAATCTCTGCCCATACTTCATTTCTGAGATGCTACTAGCAAGGATGCGTGCAATCAGTTGTGAAAGGTGGGGACTCCCTGCTCTTGCTTGGATGGATCCATTACTTCACTTTGAACACTGCTTAGCACAGTCCAGAGTGTAAACTATGTAAACTCTTAAACTTTCTAGAATTTAAATATTAAGGCTCTGAATTGTATTAGATAATGTACATTAAGTTAGTGGAGTTATGCAATTATTGCCTGTTTTCTGCCACGCATGGCAGGTGGGTAGTTACACTATGCATGTGTCTTCTAATATGGCTGTCTAGTGTAACTGAAGAGGATGAACACAGACAAGTTGCCTGTTTTAATGGAAACTATAGTTGTGTAGTCAACTGTAGAATAAGGGGAGGGAGAAATACCTTCTTGAGGCTTCTTCATCCAAGATTTAGAAACTGTTACCACTAGTTTGTCCATTAGGTTACCCAGTTTGCTAGCTCTTCAGTGATGGTGCTTTCTAGTTTGCTCTCTGTCTTTCTGGAGCCCATGCACTGCTATGGTGATTGGTATCATGGGTGGCCAGCCGTGAAGCTAGAGAAATCGGGATTTATTGCCAGAAAAAACAATCCTCTAAATACAGGGAAGGGAACGTACAAAGCTAACATGAGATATGAGCTGGCAGGAACTAGTAACTGGCAAGATGACTGACTTCTTTTAAGTGACTATTTAGGACCAATACTTCAGTAATAAGGTGCTGCATTTTTATCCTTCTAGTGACCAGAACTTCAGATCTGTTTGCTACAGAGGTCTAAAAATACTTTGACTTGCACTTTCTAGAAAAATTGTGGCTCTATCTTGCAGCTTGTGATCTGTTTTCTACTGTTTGTAGAACTTTGTTGTTCTTTTTACTTTGCAAAGCAAGCTCTTCGGTGTACTGCCTAATGGATGCAAAGTTAGATCTAGAAAACTAATCAAAATCAACTATTCTTATAATAGATGAAGTTCTGCTCTAAAATCATTTGAAGCAGCACATATACAAAGATCTTAGTTGACATGGTTCATAGAGACAAATATGATTTTACACAGAAGCCAGGGTTTCCTGGAGACCATCAGTATTCCACTGATTTCCTACGAGGTTTAGTGTCAGCAGCCATCGATGACCCATCACACTGACTCTCTCGGGGCAATCTAAGAAGTTGTTTTGAGTAGTATGTGCAACAATAGCAATTGTCATGTATGTTTTGTAAATATGCCCTTATTTAGTATCCTTTTCAGTACAGATAGTATGCTTACTAAGGGCTGAGACCAGTGAAGAAGATAGTAAGTACAGTAATTGAAGTTCTATACTAGTACAGTTTTGTAATCACTTAATATATGTTAAATATGCTGATACTATTCTGATCTCTTATTATGTATTTTAAAATCAATAATCACTTTGCTACCAACTGCAGTAGGGCTGGTAGCAAAATATTGCGGGTTTCTTCATCTTGAGAGTGGGTTTTTGAATGTTAAATATTGCAAATAATATTTTCAAAATCCTGCTCAAATGAATCCGTGCATCTTCGGGATGCTTTATTCATCATTATACTTACTTTAGGTAAATTGTTGCTCAGACAAGGCAGAGTGTATAATTACTTATTTATGCTTGCAAGGTTAGTATAAAATTTTGGAATGGAAACTGAATTATTTATTTTTTGGAGGTAGGCATCTACTTGCAAGAGTTGCCTTTCTGCAGTTCAGAATATTTCCATACTTTTTTTTTTAACATTCTTGTTTTACTGAGAAATCACTTGCATAAAAGTGAAAAATGATTTTAATATCTTTCAAACTTGCTACAGGTTGCTGCTCAACAAAACTTTTTTCCTTTCTTCTGTTGGCTTCCATGCCAATCTCCTGATCTTTATTGAAATACAGTAGCTATTATGAATAGTAGTTAATATATTAGGACCTTTTTCCAATAAATGGAAGCCATTTAAAGTAAAATTTGTCTGCTAATAAACTGAGGTAAAAATAAATAAAAAGTTTAAACATTAAAATAATTTTAAAAATAGATGAAATATAAAAATTAAGGGAAAATGTGTGAAAATGGTTGAAAGACTACTAAAGTCAATGGAATTACTTCCTTTAATTTTTGTACTTTTGGGTTGGACTTAAAGTTCATGATCATAGTGCAGGACTGAAGAACTATAGATCGTTTAGAAATCAATCTAAAGGGATAAAGCTAATGAAATGCCATAAAGTTGATCTAAATGAAAGCAGAATAATGTGAGTTTAAATTTTTTCTGGTCTTCATGTAAACTTGTGTAAGATCCTATGCTTTAGAAAATTGACATATTTCTCTCTTGTCATCTTTGTAACTCATTTGCTACTATCAAGATGGAAAAATGCAAAATTTGGCTTTTATGCCAAACAAAAAGAAGTGACATCTAGTTGTGGTTGTAATGCATAAAAATAGTTAGGGCGTTGGATCCAATAGGAAATCAGGGAAGGTAAAGGATTCTTGCCGCAGCAGATCATCCATCACTGAACTCCAGTAGTTTAGTCATCTTTCTGTATTTAGTTTTTGTCTTCTATTTTCTTTGTTCAACAGGGTTAATTGGAAATTAGTTATTTACTTTTGTACTTAAGGATCCAGCTCAGAGGCCTCAACTTCTGGTAAAGTGGCTGGAAATTGCATGGGTGGGAAGTAGTGTCAGCCTCAAAACCATTATCTAAAATAGTGATTAAGCTAGGACTGGGTGGGGAGAAAGAGTATTTGCTCCAACTGCATCTGCAGCATGGCTGATGAGGAAGAAATTTTTTCAACTGTGGGGTGCATTGCTTGTATCTATTACTTGTATCTACCCCAGTAATCTAATGCTTAGCAGTTCTAGGCAAAGTTTGGTATACCTTGTTAAAGGGGTTTTCAGATGAATTTCTTGAAGTTTCAACCCCCTCCCCCCACATAGATCTATAGCTGAATTACAGCAAAGAAGAAAAATCAGGTTTTCACAAAGCACTTTAATATACGCTTCCTTTTAAGGGTGCTAGTAACCATTATAATTAATGCTTAAATAACAGACCTTGAATAATCATGGAATACCAGATTATCCTCATAGCTCATATTTCTGATTTCTTAACTATTTTATGTGGTTCCCTTTCATATGACATTTAATTGATATACTTCCAGTTACTCCTTATTCTCTTTCTATTGGCAGCTGAACTTCAAAAATTGCTATTTGTTTTTTCTTTTTAGTTTTAAGGGCAGTCAGTTCTTGAACAACACTATTTATTGAATTCAAACTCTCCCCCCAAATCTTATGGCTTTTGTATTTCTTGAAATATTACAGTTCTATTCTGGTTTATTTTTTAATTCTGCTTTGTTACAGGCTGGTATCTCCTTTACTTAGGAGAGTCTGTCCCGTATGGAAAGAAGGTGGTGGCTACATCTCAAATGTATTTCAATCTAGAAAAATGAGCACTAGCTAACAAGACAGTGTAAATGGATATATTCCATCTGTATTAGGATATTCACAGACTTTCTATGATAAGCCATGTTTTAGATTTTGAGACCAGAAAATTAGTCAAAATAACATTTCTCCAATATGGGAAGCAAGGAAAATTTTACTTTGTCTATTTGGGTAGGAGGAGAGGTAGAGAGAAGAAATGTTCTCAACACTCTCTGGTTTTAAAGTGCAATATTGGGTGACAGATGGAAGCAGTCCTTTGCTAGCCATCTCCCTTGCTTACAGTAATTTCATATTCATCAGTTTATTCTGAATCTCTTTGCTTGCTGCAAAGGCTCTTGACTTAATGCAAGTCCTAATTGTAATGACAGCCACATGAAGGCTTTGCAATTATTGAGATTGTAATGCTTAAATTAAAAAGCCACTGTAAACTCATAGATTCTTTGTGTTCTTTTCATATGTGTAGTCTTAGTGGTTAGCTCAAGCTCTTAAAAGACCCTTAATGGCTTGCTTGGAGCTCCTCTATACAGTATTAGAAAATCCGTTCTTGATGTGCTTCTATTGTCAAAGATGATTTTGAAATTGAGAAGTTGCATTATACTTGGGAACAGAAAGACTTCTCATTTTTCCATTGCCACACTTGCTGAGATGTCTAATGTTTTTGTCATTAGTATTTTCTATCCCAAACTGTATAGGACAAGCTAGAAAATCATACATCACTTGTGCATGCATCATGTGTATGTTTATTGGTCAATTTGTTTTTATGTACAGGATTTGGAGATATGTAACAGGTGTGTAGATAGTGCTTAGTGCATGGCTAATACTCAGATTTCTGTGATCATGCTGAAGATGGATGGTTGGTCTCACAGCTCAGCTCCCCTTTCAATGGGGAGAGCTTGCAAATTCTACTTTCCGCTTTAGTGTAAGATAGTGATTTGAATTTAGCCCTTGCTAGTGTATTTCTGCAGGATCTGGACTTGAAGATGGCGGAAGAGAGAAAATGATCTTCATACCAAAATGAGGAATCCATGATTAGGAGAACTAGGGGTGGGGTTGGGGGGGGGGGAGGGAGTGTTCCCTACACACACGCACAATTAGAGTCTTGACAGAGTTTTAATGCTCAGATGAAATCTAAATCTCCTCCTTCAACCATTCTCCTAGGGTAGGAGTTTAAACTATTGCAGTGGGCGGAGGAACAGCTCTTTCCTCATTAATTAAGGTTTCCAGTAAATAAACTCTTGAAAGAACTGCATGTGTTCATGTCATTGTGCTGTGGTGGTGGCCGGAAAGGTAAAGAATAAATAGGCAGTGGTATGGAAATAGAGAAAGTTTGAGAAGCACTGAAAGAACGTGCTATTTGTTTGCCTTGCTGAGAAAAGTCTACTCCAAGATGGAAATATGATTCCCATCTTTTATATCATGATATAGTTTGGATTGGAGGGGGAGGGTGAAGAAACCAAAGTGACATAATCAGCATAGATAGCTTTTTATATGAGATAGTAGTATTTGTCAAATTAAATGTCTGTTATAGGCTTCCAACTTGTAAGTGCTTCAGTAGTTTCAACATCATCCTGATGATAGAGTAACTTTTGAGAAGTGGTTACTCAGCCCTAATTCACAATGTTAGAAATGTAGTAGATGTTTAACAGATTTCTATGCAACTATCCTAAAGCTTAAGCAAGCCTCAGTATGAACTGACAGTTTCCTACCCACATTTTTGAGGCCACCTGGCAAAGTAGTAGTACAATAAATGTGGCTGGCTTGCTGATTTATGCAGTCAGGACACAGCGGCAGGGAGTTGTTTTCCTCAAACTTTCGTAGCAGACAAAAAGATGATACCTTTAAGTTAGATGCTAATGAATTAGTAAACAAATAAAATTAGATTCATTATAGATTTCTTCCCTCCCCCCACCCCCCCGCAAAGATCTGTTTCAAACTTTTTCAGCTTTTTTTTTTTTTTGAGTCACTTTTCTTTCCCTAACACTGAAAAGGAAGAGAGAAGAAATCTTCCCTGGAGTGATAAAAGCATCCATAACTGTTGCACTGTGAAAAATGACCTGCAGTTAAATTGCCTTATGCAAAATTGCGTAAGGCACTAACCTGATATGCTTCACACTTTGTTTAAAACAATGATCTTGCCCTGTGAGAAATCAGATACTTTACCAACAGGTGGTTGTCAAGCCATGATATACCTTCATCTGTGTTAACAGCATGAAGTTTTTTGGAATCTTTTTTACTTAAACGGTGAGCTGGAAAAACTGTTGCAAATCCTTTTGTGCTCAAGGATGAAGATTCGCTGGATGTCAGCTTCCAAACTGCTTTGAAAACAATCCTCTCTAATAACAGGGAAGGATGGCTAGTCTGATGACAAGTGTTTTTGTGGGGGGAAATATATTGGGTCTCCTGGGTTCAGCTCCCTTTCCACTTAATATTAACCTACGCAAAGTTACTTGTGTTCAGTAAGTAAGATTTAATATTTTTCTAAGTGTAGTGTCTGCGCTATCCTCCAGTGAGGTGAGGGGTGTGGATTCAAGCCATTCATCTGAGAAACAGGCAGGGCTCGGGGGGGGGGGGGGGGGGAGATGCTATTAGCATACTAGATTTAAGAGGGAATGAGAAAGGAATGAAAGAAGTGACTCCTGATCTTTTTTCGTGATAGTTAGCAAAGTTGTCTTGAGAATAAAAAGTTCCTTTCTTTTCCTTACCCCTTAAGTCTCCTATTCTACTCTGAGGATTGGAAACAGTAGAGAAGTGCCCACATTATATTTTTTTTTTCTTTTGTTTATGCAGGCTGTAGTTAAGTGTTTCTCTCTCTCTCTCTCTCTCTCTCTCTCTCTCTCTCTCTCCCCCCCCTCTCTCCCCCCCCCCCCCCAATATTCCTCTTGCTCTCAGTGTGCCAAAAACTTTTCGGTGTCTACCCAATTAATTTAATGAAGTTGAAGCAGTTACTTAGCCTAAAATTTTGTTGCTTCAGCAGCAGGCCTAAGAAAGATTTGTGTGTCCAAGAACTTTTCTCTTTCCCCTTCCCTCCCCCCATTTTTCCCCAACTGTGTTTAGAAAGTACAAGTTTATCAGGGGACGAATCCCAGCAGTAGGTTGCATTAAAAGGTATAAGGATATAAAGGAAATTTTATCACTAAAATCAGACCTCCCCTCCCCCCCCCCAAAAAAAAAAAAAAATTGGAGGGAATGTGATGCTCTGACAAATAACAGACTGGGGGATAATGAAAAAGCTGCCTGCAGATTTGACTTTCATAAAGAAAGACTTGAGAATTTCCCCTCTTTATTATAATCATTTTTATGAGCTTTTCTAGATTGCCCCATGATGATTTGTTGGGAGGTCTTTATTATTGGAGATTAAAATACTATTATACTTTAAACAGTGATGGTCATGGATTTTTACAGAGAAAGGGTAGGAAACCAAAAAAGTGGATTCTTAAGAATACAGAAAGTGAGTATGCAGCTTATCTTTTTATTAATTGATTATAAGGCAGATAAAGGTATTGAGGCCTACATGTAACTTGATGGCTTGGATTTTGACAAAAGGTATTCCAAAAGTTTACTTGGCTAATTGACACTGTCAATTAGCCAAAAGTGAAAATTATCAACTCTTTTTGTACATTACTTGCTTTAAAAATAGATATATTTTAAAAGAATGTGTACGTAATTTACCTAAAACTCTTTACAAGACAGTTTTGTCATGTCAAGTAAGTAATCCTCAAAAACCTTTACCTGTGGGCTTCTAAACTGATGGGGTTTCTGACTGACTGCTGTCTTTCGTATCTCTGTAATCAGAAAATCAAAGCTCTGCTACATAAGCATCAAGCAAAATAAAAAAATTTGCTAACCACTGCAGGCAAAGCCCTGGATTTGGAGAAGTCATTAGTGCTGATGGTATGCAGTGCTTTAACAGTTCCTAAGCCTGTGATTTCTTGAAATGTCCAGAAACTTTAAAAAATTCTTTGAGCTCTGTGTTATTTTTGGAATTTGATATGTATTTTGATGCAAGCTAAACTTACCCAGTTCTAAGCATGCATTTAATATGCCTAAGTGGAGAAACTATTCATTCTGTGCTCTTTGGAGACTGAAGAGTTGCAGGTATTCTCCGCTGCCTGCTGAGACAGCCGGCAGTAGGGAGACATGTGACGAGAGGCCTTAAACAAGGTGAATTTTCCAGTAGGGCAGTGATTCCGCCGCGGCAGTAATTATAATGGGGGGTGGTGGTGCCAAATACATGGTAGTGCCACAGATCTGTGTTTTCACCTTCTGTTGATATAGCTGGCAGAAATACAATGTTCCAGGCAGAAATACGATTTCACATGTTAAAAATGTTATATAGAAACTCAGAAGGCTTACTGTTGCTGCAAGGGCTACAGAAAAGGATTTTTATTTTGGGGTTGGTCTTGTTTTCTCAATTATAACTTAGTCTGTGCCTTGACAGCAGTTTATATCAATTTTATGGTTAACATTTCTGTAGGTATTTTGCTTCCCAGTTTCTGCTAGGTTTTGTTTGTTTGTAGTGGGGGGAAAAAAAGGACTCTTAAAAAAAAAAAAATGGTTGTAAAAGCATTAGCACTGGTAATGGCAGACACACCTGTATCTAAATTGCTTTGAATTTGCTTCTTAACAAATTTCACATTACTTACCGTAATCTGTGTTCTCTCAGCAGTCATCACAATGACGCATGTCAGAACATACAAATTAAAAGCTATTTGGCCAAATATGCTGGAGCACAGAGGAAAATAACACTGATTGCTTTTTAAAAAGCAAATCTGAACTGTGTATTGCAGGCATATGTATTATGTATTGTACTGGAAAGGACTCCCTTCACTTCTTAAAAACATGGAGGGAAAAAAATCTCTATTCAAAGACATTAGCTCCACTGATGGGTCCCAGTTTGGTTTTATAGTCACCATAATTGCAACTGTTAGGAATACAAGCAACTTGACACGAAACTACAAGCTCAGTATCTATTAGTTATAATACTTGTTAGGCTTGAAACCAATTTTCAGAAACAGGAAATTGAAACATGGGTGACAGTCAGATGCTGCTGCTTTTGATGGCTGAGCATGGGGAGAGGAAGAGAAAGATCTAAAAGAGCAGAGACCAGATGAAACTCAGAAGCCAAGCAGAATAACAAAAAGTTATGTTGCTGGCGGTGTATCTGGTTTCAAAGAGACTGTAGTTGCAAATAAAATGTTAGAACTTGGATTGATATTGCTATAATGCCTAACGGTGAAGACGGTACTTTCATCTTCATTATACATATATTTTGCCTTTGTAGAGTTACTTCAAACTATCTTTCATGCCTTATGTACTCTCTATCAGTGGTTCTGTATTAAATTATCATAGTCGCTATTGATGCGATTTCTAAAGCTCTTGAGTTAAAAAAAAAAAAGCATATAGCCCTATATTACTGTTGGTGTTATTCAAAGCATGTCAAAATCCTGATACATCTGCTAGGAATTTAATGCCATGCCAATTTTATCTACAATGACTTGGTAACTGGTTTTGCTATAAATGATTTGGAACTCCTACTGCTATTTACGCACATGAAGAAAATAAATTGGATTTTTTAAATTGAAATGTCTCATTTTTCTTGTCAATCAGAAGTATTATTTCCTCACTGCTGTTGCTTCAGTGATAGAACTGTGATTTGAAAGCAAGTTAGCCCAATTATTACAAAGGGTGCTAAAAATCAATATTTTGTGAAGAAACATTAAAGCCTACAATGCATATCACTCGTTATTTTCTTTGATTCTCCTGCAAAACAAAATAACACAATTTTTTTTGAAACGCAGATGTAAATTGGTGCCCTCAGGGAGAAAACACTAGGACAGTTTCTAGGTGCATCAAGGCTTCCATGCACACGAGTGACTGTTTGAGAAAGCAAAAGTTTGTAAATGATGGTAATTGCTTCAGATGATCTAGTCTCTACTTCTTTTCCTGAAAGAATATATTTATAGAGAAGCTGCTCAGTACTTGTGCTGGCAGTTTTCTAATCTGCTGTTGTTTTATTACAGCTTAAAGATAAAACTGTATGTTTTTGCTTAGTTTAGCCACCTTTTAGTTGCGTGATGAATGACTCTGGCCTGTTCAGGCTTGTTGCTCTTGGCTGTGTGACCCTCAGTAGGGAAATTTGTCATGTCCTGCATGTATTGACTGTTTGGGAAAATGTCAGTCATATGTTTTTCACAAAATTGTTTCAACATGTAGATGGTGTACAAATTGGGATAACTATAAAAATGCATTTAGGAAAGCCTGTAAGTATATATGTTAAGTCTCACGTATGTTATTTTAGGAATATGTTCAATTTTGGAAGTCTTCTGGATGCTTTCTGAGAGGAATGGATTTTTCATGGTATTATTTTCTACCCTGTAAAAGAAACATAATAGAAACTGTCCACATAGCTCTATATAGCAAATGATATCCAAACATATGAAGTGAAATTGCAATGCATATGATGCACTCTAAAGAAATAAAGTGTGTTTTGGGGGGTGGTTTGTTTGTTTGTTGGGGTTTTTTTTGAATACTGGATCTACAATGTTAGTATCACTTAAAGCCTATGTTTAACCTTATTGGCCCAAGAAGTGGCTGAGAATTATTCTCTTGCTTCTGTGATGTGTGGCATATATTCAGGAGTACCGTTTGGCATTTTGCCTATTCCATATATGAGGCAGGACGTGGGGGAACTGCAGAGCAGTGAAAGATGCAAGAAAAAAACTGGATAACTCCTAGTCTTGGGGTTTCCGGTTAGCATTCCTAGTCCATATAGCTCCCCACTGAAAACAGTTTTGTATGCTTATGCCCAGCAGTTGAACAGGGCTTTGGTCTCTAACAAGTGGTAGCTGTTTGATCTCTGTAATCACATCGATTCCCCTATTATTTGGGGGGAGGGAGCCGTTTTCCTAGGAAAAACAGTCCTGCCAGATAATCTCCTGGTAGTCCTGAAACTCAATGAGCTTCAGAAACCCTATCTGTGCTTGAGGGAAATACGAGTGAGCCAGGGAGTACTACTGAAAATGGAAAACAACACAGTAGTTTTGCCATATTGGTGATCGCTTTTTTTTCCCCCCAATCAATTCAAGTTACCTCATAACTTATCTCACAAGAAGCATAGTTAAATTGGTACTTGCGTCCTCTAATACAACGTGTTCTGGAAGACAATAAATATTTAGGTCTTTTTTTTCCACAGTTTTCTGATATTCTGGTGAACTTTAACACCCTGACATGCCACAGTCTCTGGAAACTTCTGTCTTTTGAGTGGGCTTTGAACTTCCTAGGCTTAGAAGCCAAACCAATGACATTGAGCTGTAGTGGTGCCAGGGATTGAGTGTATGAATCTTTTTAAAACCAATGTATCTGTATTCCATCTAGTGTGTGTGTGTGTGTGTGTGTTGGGGGGGAGGGGGGAATCTATTTGCAAGTATTACTTTAGTCCTGGCAAGCAGGAGAAAGTACCATCACAGTTGTAAAGATGGGATGTTATGTATTTGTCAGCTTTAGCCTCTGTTTTATGCTCTATTCCTCAACCTTGGTTTAAATATATTGGTTTGCCTAAGGGAAATGCCATGTCTTTCCTAGTGAATTTTGGAGTTTAATGATAAATGAGGCTTATTTCAGTATACAGCAATCAAATTTTAAATTAAAGGCAGACTTGTTAGGTTACCCTCTGAAATCAAGGTGTATGTCAACAGTGGTTTTGCTCTAGTGGTACAGGTGCTCTGAATAAAAAATACTGTTTGCATATATAACCATTGTTTGGTTGGTTGTTTTTTGTGTGTGTGTGTTTTGCATCAAGTTTTAACATCTTGTTTGCTATGTAGTTATTGGCATTTCTCTTAGGTTCTGCTCTCCAGACTGCTCTGGAATGGAAGAAAATATATAGCTAGTAGAAAACTGTTAACCTAGCTCAAGATAGCCCCATGGTAGGGATTCGTAGGCTTTGGAAAAGTGAATGCAAGCAATGTTACAAGGCCATAGGGATTATTCAGAGAGTGCTGAGCTAGAGCCTTCCCCTCATCCCGTGGAGAAGGACCTGGGCAGCAGCACGAGGACAAGCTAGTCATTGTGACGGATGAGCCCTTGGCTGGAAGCTGCTGTAATCCATCTCCTAAGTCTTAAATATTTCCCACAAGCAGAGCTCTCCTACATGCAAGGACAGCATGTACAAAAGGAGTTGTGCCCAGCTTGCATTGATTGTCACAGAGCAGGATAACCGCTGTGAGCCCTGTGGCCTGAGAGCCGGGGTGGGATGTGCACGTGTGGGAGTCCTCTGCAAGCTTGACAAACTGTACTGCTGTGCCTCGTGGGCACATAGGATGGCCTTTGGTCTTCAAAAGGCCGTAAGGGAAAGTAGTGATGTCTGGCCAGGGGATCCCTCAGCTAGGGTTGAGGTCAGATGATTTTTTTTTTTTGGGGGGGGGGGTATTTTTTTTTTGGTTTAACACCTCTCTTACAATGCCTCTTGTGACTGGATTAAACAATGTAAGTATAGGTATGCTATGGTATTTATCTTTCTTGGCCTTGGCAAGTTAGAGTAATGCCAGCCCACTGTTTATATGAAAGTGGTTCGGAACAAGAGGAAAACTGAAAGAGTACCGCAATGTCCTCTGCAGTGAGTTGGCTGCAAAAAGACTACTCTTACCAGAAAAGTGTAGGGGATTTAGGCAAAGAGTAAAGGAAGGGAAAGAGAGACACTGGGAGAATGGTTTTTATGCACAAAGAACAAAAATGTTGATAAGATCACCTGAAAATCTGCTGAAAAAGCACAAAGAATAGGTTATGTGGTTAATTTTTGTCAGAGGAAATAAAAATGAGAAAATTAGTTAGTCTTCTAGAGACAAAGGAGTTGAGAACACCAATTTTTGGCAAAATTGGTGAGTAGGAGAGAAGTAATTGGCCTTTTCAAAAGTCATCCGAATGCCACAATTAAGATTTCATAGTTTAAAGAACAATTTTAAAGACCCCATTCTGAACAGCTGCAAGCTTGCTACTCCTGTTGATGCACTTATAATTCAAAGATAAGATGTCATCCAGATGAGTTGGAAAATGATTTTTTTTCCTTAAAAAGTGCATTTCACCTTATTAAATAAAATAGTGGTCAATCCAATGCTTAGTTTTTTATAAAAAGCCTAGCACTTAGAGTGTGAAAAAGAGGGAGAGATGTTTAGATAGAGAGCGAGAGTCATTCATGTAGGGTATTAGAAGGCATCCATTTTAAGAGCCTAGGCTTCTTTCTTCTTTTTCTTTTTTTTTTTTAATGATAATCAGTAGAAAGAGGCCAGTTCTTAATTGGTATTACTTTTCTTTAGTAATAAAAGAGAGATTAGGCTTCTAAGGTCCCCCCAGTTGCTTTAAACTGACATAATTGTAGGTTGCTGCTGAAAGGAGCTCATGCAGCTGCTGGGTGAGCTGGATAGGGAATTGATTTGGTCACAGACTAAGCTGATAAAAGAAAAGAGAAACCTTTCAGCCACATTAGTCCTCAAATCTATTCATTGTTTGGATGCATGAATACCATTGCTGGCGAGTGCACAGGGAGCATTTGAGGGAAAGGGAGGGCAATTTGCACATATATTGGCTTAAAGTGAACTGAATCTTCAGACTCCGTGAGCATCCCACTGGGGAATATATATACTGAAATTAAATATGAGTTTGTCTGCTTTCCTGCCTTATCTTTTTGCATATGCTGTGTGTCTGGGAATAAAGCCACCTCGAACTGGCAAAGCAGAGAAATTAGCTTTCTCTGTGGGCTGGTTATTTCTAATTGTAGTCAGTAGGCTTATGCTCATCTTCTTTTGAAACATCTGACATAGGTCATTGTTGCAGCTAGGAAATTGTGTTAGAAGGAGCAGCAATCAAATTTAGCATGGGAATTTCCATTATAATGAAAAGCCCGCACACTGAATGCTGCTGCAAGCAACCTGTAGCGCAAGTGAGCTTGAAGAACTTAATAGCTCATGCTCTGAAGCATTGTTGGCAAATGCTAATTTAGTTATGTCCAAGTTATGCCCTCTCACTGGTACACTCTTCAAATCATCCGAGAGGTGCGGTTTCCCCTTGTGATAGCATGACAGCTGTCTTCCCCACTTCAAACACTGAACTCCCTTCCCAACTCCCCAACAGTTCTCACGCTAGCAATTACTTTCAAGCTAGCTTGTGCAGTGATGGTTTGAAAACTGCTGGGTAAATTGATTAAATATCTTGACCTATTTGTATGTTATCTAATTAAAAAATGTGAATATTCTAGTGGGTAGTATCACATTTGTATGAAAAACCTGCTTGCTCTGAAACTACGCTGGTTGTTTGAAACTTGCAGTATCTTTTGCCATTGAGACTTCAGTTGAATCCAGTAACAACTTTTCTGCCATCCTCCCTCCATCTGCCCTTTGCCCAAGCTTCATAGGAAATGTCAGGTTAACTGGCATATAGTTAGTTTGGTCACTGTGTTTTCCTTCCTAAATCAGGGTGTCATGTTAGCACTCCTTCAGGGTACTGTAATTTTCTTAGTTAAAGAAATGTTTAAATATTTAGGCCAATGGGACAGAGCTTAGAGTCCTGTGGTTGGTTTTATTAGTGTCATCTTGCTAATGGAATGTATGTTAACACTCTCTCATGATGCAAGGTCATCTGATTTCAAAATAAAGAACAAAAATGTCTATTGAATACTCTGCCTTATGTCTAATAAACTAATCTTTCTATTGCACCTAGTCACATCCAATTTTAGAGAACAAAAATCTTGATTTCTGCTACTAATTAGATCCTGAGAGTTTCAGATTTTTTTCCACGAGTTCTTTCATTAGGCTACTTATTCTCTATACTCCAATTCTGTATAATAATTCTACTGAATTATTTCCTTATGTCATCTTATTTAAAATAGGCACAATAACTCCAGACATTAATAACAGAATGGTCTGTGTTAACATTTTAAGATCTTTCCAAGACTGGTAATCTGAACCCACAAATTAATGAGCTGGTTTCTCAACATGAAGACCTTCAGCCTAAAGAGAAGACCTGGGCAAGATTTGTTTCTGAAAATGTTTTTATGCTAATGGCAAAGCAGTTGGGCACTCCATATGATGCTTATTTCTTTTGGCTGTTGACATCTCCCCCTGTGATTTCTTTCTGCACTGTCTCTCCCTCAGCACAGTGAAGTGCAAGGAGTATGACTGCACCTCTGTTTCGAACTTCCTGCAACCACTTCTTCTTTGAACTAGATCATTAAGTAACTTTTTTTAAGATGAAAGATGGGCATAATTTTATCTTGCATTAAAGGGACAAGCTGTCATTACATTGTCAAACACTTTTCTAATTCCCTCTGTTCAGAAGTAGCTTTTGTGCATTGCTACAGATTTATATAGATGTAGCTCACTCTCACCAAGTAGTCTAGCCTCGTTGATGTAAAACTCATGATATTTCTTGATCTAAGTTGGCACTAATTCTACTTACTGTCATAGATGCATGGTGGCTGGAAATTAGTGGTGATGTTTTTATGATATGAGCTGTTAGTAATTAGTGTATGGTTGACCTAGGACTGGCCTCTGAGCATATTCTAGTATATTAATATACATCTGTGTTCAAATAGAGGGACAGCTGATATATACTGTTACTGTCTTCACTCTTGTTAAAGATGCTTCTTTTTCAGGTTTATCAGACTTTGACATGCAATGCTTCAAAACACCTTCAGGAAAAACTACTTCAGGGCTCTTTCCATACCATCTCTGTGAATGCCCAATGTCATTTGTGGGCATACACATACAGTAGTATCATACTTCCCTGCCTGCTGCTGCTGCCCTGCCCCCTTCCCCCCCCAGCTTGTGTGTGGTATGGAGTTTTTTTTTTGGTGTTGTGGTGGGTGGGTGAGTTTTTTTTTTCTTTCCATTACATACTTAGTATTGTCTGTCTAAAACATGCAGAAAGTGACTGTGGAAGGTATATAAGAATTATGCAAACAGGGTTTGCTTTTTTATAAGATATTTTTAACATTTTTTCACAAAAAAAACTTGTAATACTATGCATCTTCCGCTAAACTAGTAAGGATTGTTAAGAGAAAAGGTTAACTCGTTTAATGTTCAATTTTGATTGAATGTTCTGTATCTTAACTTTTTCCAAATTCCTCATCAGTTTCTGTAAAGGAGAAAAATCGCACTAGTGTCCTGTCCAGAATTAATGGATGTCGGCACAACCTTTCAGCTACCTTGGCTGATAGCTTTGGAAAGCCAAAGACTGGCTGGACAAGAAAATTGGTTCTTCCAGTACAGGTTTAATGAACACTGGCAGGTGAAAGGGGGGAAGCTTTGCCGTATAGCTGTATGTAATCTCTTTTTGTCCATTTATCTTCTGTTACCTGAGCTTGTCAGTATGTTCACAATTGTTAAACATGCCCTTTGCATCCCTGAAAATGTCATGTTGTTTATTATATCTCTGTGCCAGCTATATCAATTACTTCCTACTGTGGATTCTCAGCTTGCTTGGATCTCTGTAAATGCTGCAAATCAACACAGCTTTCAAATGTACGAATAGATTCAAAAGAAGATTGTACAAATGCATGAATGTCCCTTGGTTTCTGTTTAATGCAATGATCTTGAAGCAGCATCTGGCTCAAAAGATAACTTGGGGGGGGGGGGTCCTGGTATTTTGTCTTTCCTCCAAACCATTTCAGCTGTACTTCTTACATTTCAGACCTGAAGAAATGTCCTTGGCTTGACAATATAAATTTATTTCAGCCCTCAGTGACAACTAACAAAACAAGCAGGGAGTGAGAAGGGAAAGTTGGGAGAAGGAAAGAGAAGGCAGAGGAATAAAATGCAGATATGGGGGGGAGCAGTGATGTTCTCAGTGCTCTATTACAATAATTGTGCTGACTGTTCATTCCTGCCCGAAGAACTTTGAATTCATGTTTCAGAACACATTGTTAAGCACTTACTAAGTCAAGATATGATGTCTATGAAGTATATCTTTTTCATAAACAACTTGCAAATTAAACTAAAGAAAATTTCCATCAGTTAATTATCTGCCTGTGAAATAGATTTATTTTTAAGGGCCTGCAAAACAGTGCTAGATATTGACAGGAAAATATGTAAACAAGCATAAATGAGAATAAGGAAGGGGCTCTTGATATCGCATCTTAGCTCTGTTAAATAATATTTACCAAACTCACAGGACAATTATGAGAATTAATGTTTGCACAGTGCAGTGTTCTGCAAGTGCCGAGTGTTATCAGAAGCCATACTCTAGTTTTCATCCGCAGACACAACTTTATTTTCCCTTCCCTGGGTCTCAAGCTGGCAACAAGTCTTTGGTGTGTGCTTAAACTTGATTTCATACCACTATTCATAGTAAAGGAAGACTTGGTGCACAAACCAATACTGGCAGGATTCTTTCTTTCAATTTAAGGTCAACTGTAAGGACACTATTTTATGAGGATAATTTTATAATGTAGTTATTCAGTTTAGGGCTGGGTATATTCTGATATAATTGCAAAATCATGCCTTCTTGTTTGGATTGGCCTTAATCTGTTAATGTAGTAGTACTGAACTCCTTGAATTAATACATTAATAATGCAGAAAATTGAAGTTAAAAGTCAGGTTAGGTGTACATGGTATGGTGAGGCATCTTTCAGTATTTAAATTTCTATAGAGGACATTCTTTAGGAAATCTTAGAAATATATACAAATAATTGTTTAAAAAAAAAACCCCAAACTATAATGTGGTACGTGCCCAGCTAGAAACTTGTATTGGGAAGTTTAAGCTGTTTCCACATCAGCTGTCTGTGGAAAGGCTGCAACCAACACTGTCCAGCAAGGAAAAAACCCTGCCGGGGTGAGAGGGCAAAGTCTCCGGGCAGCTGGGGGGAACAAGCTGGCAGCAGCAGCCACGAAAAGGCGTTTGTGTTCAGGGCAACAGCTGGTCCTTGTCATTGGAGCAGCACCGGGATACGGTTGAGCTTCTGCTGTCACTCTGAGCGAGCGTAATGGAGTCATCTGTATATGTTTTGCTTTAAGTTTGCTGGCAGTGTTGGCTAAGGGTTGAAGAGTGTGGTGGGTTTTTTGTTTTTTTTTTTAATGGGTAGTTGTGACTTCTGTGTCTATGGATTGTATGAAAATTCTGTTTTCCTACAGTTTTATTAATTTAGCTGTATGGCATATGCTTTGCGTAAAACAGTCGTGTATTTTTTTAGAGAGTCTTCCAGTTCCTGGTTCAAGAAAATCAGCTTTTGAAGAACAGCAAATGTCATAAGGGAATTTTTGCTGTTTGGGACATACTCAGTAAGGGTTGATTCTTCACCCATAATACGCTATACTTTTATCAAAGCTATAATCTGAGGAGGGAAGTAGGGGAGCAATAATCTTGATCTTGTGCCAAATCGCAACAGCATGAGTAATCCTATGTGGGTGAAAATGGCTGGCTTTCTTATTCAATTAAATTGATGGTGCTGTTCACATTTGTAGTCACAGACCTATCTCTTGCTGGATACCAGCTTAAATTAAAAACTTCCTAACTGAAGAATAGCAGGTGAAGACATCCATACACTCAAAATACCTGGGTTTTGACTTTGTGAGCCTGATCAGTATATGCAAGAACTTGTTCATGTTATTTTTATAACTTAATTCATTTTCCCATCCTTATGGAAATAATTATCTATACAAACTCTGGCTTTTGCAATACAAGCAAATATTTTTAAAACATAATTGAAATACATGACTAATATTTTTGCCTTGGAGATGAAGTTGTTTGGTCTTACTTGATAGCACAATGAACCTGCAGAGCAATGAATAAAGACAAACGACTTTTAACAAGCAGCTTTGTAACAAATGCCATTATGCCTTGAAGCCTTGGGGTTTTCTATGCACAGTTCAGTGTTTGTGATTGATTGCCCTCTCCTGTTTCCGTAACGCTAAAAGTTGCTGACATTAAGTAGGCTGTGTGTTTTAGAACTCCAGAGCGGCAACCCAGCTCAGAGCGTCTGCTTATCAGATAATGCCGCCTTATTCTCGGCTGTTGTGGCTTAATATGTCGTGGGGAGGGGGGAGCCTGGCTGGAGGGCAGGTAATTTGCAGTCCAACGGGGTAGACTGGTTCCGAGCAGTAATCTCAAATGCAGAACACAAAGCCATATGTTTAGAGTAAGTGAATCCCTTGGGGAAGTGAGAAATACAGGTCTACTGTAACCTTGCTGAATATGCTAAAATGATAATAAATAGCTGTCTAATGAGCTGACCTGAAACTGAGCATGGGAAAGATGGTGTTGGCAAACTTGAGGGGGATAGAGGGGAATAAAAAATGAAAGCAGTCATTATGCACTGTTCTATGATTAAATATCAAGATCATCTATCATAATAATTAGCCTTCTAGAAAAGCCTGTTGTCTGAGTACTTTCCCCCAGCCTTTCATTTCTCTTACGCACCTAATTCCTTTTCTAGCCAATCTTCTGTGTTGTCCATTAGCAGCATTAAGCACAGTATATTGAAGATAAAGGGTAAAGAGTGGGAAGGAGTGAAGTATACTTTACTTCTCACTTTAACTGCTAAATGGTAATAGTTCAAATATATGTGTAAAGCCCCAAAACAGCAACAAAAAAAGTGCAAGTCTTTAAAATGCAGAAGGAGAACCTGGTTTTGGCCTCAGATAAGGCACTCCATAAGTAAGTAGCTACTGAGGCCTTGATAGCTGGGTGTTTGCCTGCCCTGCCAATAATTGCCACTCAAGTGCGGATTGACTGGGGTACGGTTCAGTTCTTAAACCACGGTGATACGGGCTGCACATGCCTGCATGTCTAGCTGGATCGCCATAGTCCTAAAGGCAGCTGTCATTTGGGTCTAGATTGAGAATATTACGCTTCTCATTCAGGCAGTAGTGAGCAGCTGCTAAGACCTATGGCTGGATCTGGCTGATCTACTTGGAGCAGGGAATTGGTTTATTGAATGGGGCGTTCTCTGCTGTTTGTGATCTACTCATGAGACATATTGCTATTTCATAAATGCTTGTTGTTTAGTTTTTAAGGAGTTTTTGCATTTTGGGGCAAAACAGCCTTATAAGCAGCTTAAAAACTAATCATGGCAGTCATTGGTGTGCTTGTTTAAATTTTAACCTTATAAAAATTGTCTTAAGATGAATATAAGGATCATATGGAGCATTTGTTTCATGCTTCAATGACATATAAAATCAACTTTTCACTGTAAATATTTGTAATTAATTTGTAAATTTTTTGAATGAATATTCTGTAATGCTTACTCTGCTTTGGTATTTGCTGAAGACTCCTGCCAAGTAATTTATTCCTTAGAATATTAATGAAAAGCAAATAAATGTGGACAAGTTCTTAGAGAAGATAAATCAGATTTTCTTCTGGAATTTATTCTCACCATATCTTTTTTCCCAGAATTCACTTTTCTTTCTCATGAGCAATGTTGAAAATGATAATCTACAAGCAAGGCAAGATTTGTGTTCTTGCATCCTTTGTTCAGCTGTAAAGTAGGAAGGCAGTCACCAGGCTTTGCTTACCTATAGCTTATAAACTGAACACTGAAATACTGTTCAAGTCTGAAAGGAGAAGAACAGGGTTTCTTTTTTATCATTGAGAAGTAGTTCTGTCCTGTTTGCTGTTAACAAACCAAAATAAACAGGAATAGTTTAACAATGGGGGAGAAAAAACCCAAAGTCAGAAAAAAACCTGTATTTTTGTTCTGCTTTCAGCTATCAGTTCTCCCCAGTGCAGGTTCCTTTGGGTTGGGACTGAACAAATAGCAGTTATGGTTTTGGTGGTAATAATGTTCCAGTAGTCACTGAAATGCCTGTGAATTTGGGTAGTGTTAGGATTTTGCCTGTGATCTTTTTGACAAGTTTTTTGTATTAAATGTCATGCTTATTCATGAACAAACCTCACACCAGTGGCTGAAATGTGCTGGTGTTCATGCATGGTATTGGTTCTTTCAGTGTGTGTGTGGGGGGAAATGGGGTGAAACTGGGCCGATCTGAATGTTTAAAAGTACTTGTATGGAAACAAGTATGCGTGAAATTTCATTTGAACTACTATTTGTCACTGCATTCCTGTATTTCTAGCCTATTTATGGCATTTCTTATTTTTAAGAGAATAAGGGTGGTTTATTAGCTACAGCAGCAGTTACAAATGCTTTACTTGAACCCGCTTTGAAAAGCAGATTTTCTTACAGTTTGACTATTACTCTGTGCTCTCCACAATGTTGGGGTGTTTTTTTGGGGGGTGGGGTGAGAAATTTCTTCAAAACTAGAATTAATAATCTTTTACAAATAAAAATGCATCTCTCAACAAATTATTGCTGTAACACATTAAAGCAGGGAAAGAATTTTGCTTTTTGTTCAGTCCTAAGAAATTTTGCAAGTACAACATCTAGGAAATTGTGCACAAGTCACGCAACCCCAAACTAGATCGTTGCTCCTTCTTCTCCCATTTCATGTCTTAGTCCCTCTACTGAAGAATCATAATCTAGAGTAATTTGGTATGGTTTGATATAATGAAATTCATTGAATTCCTATAAAACAGATATTTTCGTATAATTCATTTCCTTTAGACACTTGTGTGGTATATTAAACCACAAAAAACCTGGCTTGACAAGGAACTGGTATTTTTATTTTAAGGAGGAGTGTTGATTCTATTTCATGCAAGAGAAATCTTAATTTCTTATTTGAGCTCCTCCAGTGAACAACTTGGTTGTGATTGGTGTGGCAAACTGATATCCAGACAGTAAATGGACTACTTAGTCATAATACCAGTGCCTGAAGGCCTTCAAAAAGTTTAGCTCAAGATTCAGTGCATAATTATTTGTGCATATGTTCCTCCTTCCTCCAGGTGTTCAATACAGGGCAATAGTAAAAAGTGTCACTGTCCTACACAAACATGCAATTAAGCTGGTACGTCTGTGAAAAGCAACAGATCTTGGAAATAATTTGCAGTTTTTAATTTTAAGGCAGTAACCTGTGCAGAAATACATTTTTTTTCATATGGCAATTCAGTGTTGTTCCAAAAAATCTATATTTCATGGCCATTGCTTGTTTTGTGGATTAATTTGGGGTCTTTTGATATTGATGCTAGTTCATATTGCATTAGCAAAAGACCTGCCTCTTGTGCATGGGTTAACCTCTTTGCTATTTGTTGCAAAGCTGGTCTCTCAGTGAGAGCTGAAAGTGAGCTGAAAGGCAGGGCGGTGGGAGCAGCGAGGCCATGGATGCACCTTACACAAGTGCTTGTGCCTTACATAATGTAGTTTAAAGATATATGAAGATGCTATGAGAAGCACTGAAGTAATTGATGCTTTCAGTGATCCTCTAAAACCCAGGCTCTAAGCTACGTATATTTACTTACATGTGTGCAAACATATATATGTATGTACACACAAACACATGAATACTATCTGCTTCGCCCCAGGTAATTAGCTATTTACATTTGGGCACTGACATACAGCATTCCTGTAATAACCATAATTGTTTCAGACAGTGTATTAAAATAGTGTACTGTCTTCGCCCTGGATTTGGCATATGAAATTCAACTTGGGTTTTATCTCATCAAATATCCTGATGTTACAAAAATAATCTTTCAATGTTGTGAGGCTTTTTCTTTAAAGCATTTAGTACATGCAATTTGAAGTGTCAGTGTTGCACTTAAGTGATACAAAATTAAGTCATATATTCTGAATATTCTCTTGTCTGAATATTCTAGTCTGTTTGTGCCATGAAGTAAAACTTCAGGATGTCATAATCTGCATGATATGACAGTTGTTGAACAGATGGACAACATGCTTTTCACTTCTATTATGAGTATGACTTGTGCTCTTGAACTGCATAGATGGTTTCCCTTTTGCTGTGTGCACCAGGCAGGGCAAAAGAGTGACCATCGAGAGTGTGGTGGTGCAGAGCAAAAGAGAGGGAATTTGAAATCTCAGATGGGAGGAAGTTAAAAGGGATTGAATTTACTATGCTTATCCAGAGTAGTTTTGCTTTTTAACACTTACTGCTGATGCGTTCTGCTTGCACGTGCCAGCTGGGGTATGCACGTGGGAAACAAAGCAGGGAATAACAGGAGACTGCTCCCTAAGGGACAGTCATAAAACATTAGCACAATTTATTTAGGGAGTTTCTAACAACTGCACCATATGATCCAAACAAAAAGGCTATCTTCTTATTACTGTAGTGCTTAGTAGTTTTCATTAACATGTACATGCTGTTTTCGTTCAATGGCTGAAGCAAATTCAGAAATATGACAAACAGGAATACAGAGGTGCATATCCAGCACCAAATCACAGGAAGCTGGATCAGTCTTGGTTTCCCTCCCGGAGCAAATGCAGAGTTTATTCAGTGCAATGCAAGTGGGGATATTGGGTTGGTCAAGTAGTTGCTGTCATTCAAAAAGCCCAGCAGTGGCTGTACTGAGCAAACAAGCACAGTCAGCAGCTAATTTCCTTTTTAGCTATTCTGTTCTTTTTCTGGTTTAGATTTTTAATACTTATGTTGATGACTTTGAACATCAGCAATATAATACCTCAGCTATTCTAATGATGCTTACTTTGATTAAAAATTTTTCTTTACTGTTCATACATTTTTAATGTTTCTTTAACTGTAACATGAGCTCTTACACTGAAAATTCATTAAAGCTTTACAGAAGATCTGAGAATCTAAAGATTTCATAAACTATATGGGAATATTTAAGGAAGGATGGGAAGGCATTTGCATTTTCTGGTAATCAAAGGGTGACAGACTTTTAGCAATACACAAAATGTTTTTTTCTTCCTTTTGTGATTGGGGTTAGTGAAGACTTGAAAGTCTTAAAGGAGGATTATTTTCTTTACCCTACCTACTCTACAGCAGCCATGTTTCCCATTGCATCTTAGCTGAACACTTGCTAGCATAGTAATGGAAAAATATATCACATAACAATTTTTGTCAAAAGATCAGTTAGATTATGTTGAAACAAAGTATCATCTCTGTGACTCAGTGCTTTTGTACCTCTTCTAGTGTTGTTTCTTATGGTCTCTGCATACAAATCCTAATCACTTTATATTTGCTTTACATGTGGGAACATACAAGTAGAAACACATCGCCTGCAGATTGGATCAATCCATTAACCCCCTAATATAATTTATTCCTCAAATGAGCACTCTTTTCTTTTTTTTTGGGGGGGGGCATGTATTGTATACAGCTTCCTTTAATAGAACACAGCAAGGTGTGAAGTCCCACGCCTAGCCAAGATTTCTCTAATAAATGTGTACAAAAAAAAAGTTGTCCTTGCCCGCAAATGGTTTCCAGTTCGTATTTCATCACTCCAAGCGCCGTGAGATGGGATATGCTGAGAGGTAAGTGGCAGGCCATGCCACAAGCTTGAGCACGTTCCAGTGTAACAGGGACTCAGATTGTTCACCAGGTGGCAGCTGGCCCAAGAGGACTGCAGTAAAAGTGCATCAGCCATGTCCAATAGCAGTGACATCCTCGTTCCTCCCGGTGCTTTACCATGCAAGGAGGAGGAAGAACAAATGAAAGTCCAGGAATAGGAGAGTACGAAAACATAAGAAGCAATACAACAGTCCCTATCCAAGCAGTCTGCTTGGCTACATGCCCAGTGCAGCACGCGCCTTTCTCTCTGCTATCCTCTAGCTTGAGCTTTGGAATCTGCCTGTTCTCATCAAAGTAATTCTTAATACATCAAAGTTTTACTTTGTTTTTCTCTAACTCAGGGTACCCACTGCATTTTCTAATGTAATTATGATGACAGCCAGCTAGCTATTGTATCACTCACATTGTTAAGGAAGTTTATATTTGATTTTTTTAATTAGGTACTTCAATATAATCAATATCAAAAAATTCCAGTTCTATCATCAAAGGTGGGAGTCATTCAAACTGATGGGGAAAATATTTCAGAGGAACACCTACCCTGGGGAGCATCTCATTTTGATGGTATCAGTAAAAGGCCCTGAAAATAATTTATATAGCACTTTACACCTGGAAAATTTATAATGAAAAGTCAAAACAGAGGCAAAAATTAGTATGCAAATGAAGTGCCCCCTGGTTGGTTTTTTTGTACAGCCTTTGTCAAGGAGTACTTACACCTACAGGACCCTTGCAGAGTGCTAGGGGTTTGCAGACAGCTGATTACAAACTAGTGTTATATTCATAGAGAACCCATGAAAAGCACCTGGGAAAGCAAGCTGCCAGAAGACTAAATGTGCTGTACAGGAATTCAGACCTCCACTAGAAAATTTGTAATGGGTGATGAAATCAGGGTTAGAGACCACTCTCTTATAAGCAGTACATTTTTCTTGCATTTATTAAGGACGCATACAATAAAACCACAAACCAGTATTTGGCATTCCAATGGTTTCTAGGATTCAGCACATCTCTGCAATTAGTTTCTTTTGTGGAATTTAGGCTAGAGATTGCTTCCTTCTTCTCTCCTGTCAAACTGTCATTCATTTTTCTGTAGATAAGATCTGTTACACTATGCAGTCTTCCACAGAAAATAAATCAACTGCTTCACACTTGCAGTGGGTCTGATGCCTGGCAATTGATTTTTTTTTTTTTCTTCTACCCCTCGCCCCCGTATGCTGCCTCCCTTCTCCCCCCTCCCCCTTTAAGTTGCTATACATTAAACAAATCTTTCCTAATCTTCCCTATTCATCTGATTTGTCTTTATGTGCATCACTTCCCTCTGTGGGAAAAATAGTTGTACAGACACTCACAGGCAGAATGCCTCTTTTAAAAAATAAAAAAAACCCTAACTTATTGGGAGCTTTTGCTTAAGAGTAGCAATCACATGAGGAATTAAATCTCTCCAACAGGGTGGTCAGTCACTGCCTGCACGGTGACAAGAGTCTCTAACGCAAGGGTCCTTGCAAAGGCAGCTTCATATGGACTGGATGAAAATCCCCCAAAGGCTGTTCCAGCAAATTGTTATGATTCAGCTGCCCCACTCTACCATGCTCATGATCCATTGCTGTATTAAGCTACGCACAAAACATCTCCTAACTGTCTTAGCTATGTGCAAATAACTGTTCTATGTGACCATTCCTGCATAAGCAGAAATAGTTTTTACTGAGTATTTTAACCTATTTGTGTGCAGTGAACCAGGAGCTGCCTGGGGCCGCCCAAGGTCTCTGCCCCGGGGGTTACGGCACCTCACACGTGCATGCCACTGTCCCCCGTCAACCGAGGCACGCACGGCAGCTGCCTGCGGGAAGCTCTCGGCCCATCCACAATTCCCCCCCACAGAGCTCCTGTAACTGCTGGTGGCTTTGTTGAGACACTGGAGTTCGGTCGCCTTGTCTCACCGCAGCCCACTGCCTGTGCAGAGCCTGCCTGGGGAGTTCCTGGCCCCCAAGGGACCTGCAGAAAAAGATTCAGATCTGGGTTTCCTGTATCCAAAAAAAGTCTTTGTGTCTAGCTGAGAAAATTTTAGGCTATTTTTAAACTAATTTTTTCCATTGCAACCCTTGGTTTTGTTAAACAATTTTTCAGTAGCTGTTTTGGGCCTCTCCTGAGCCAGGGATGCTGCCTAAAGTGATATCCTCTCAGTGAAACTGTAAAGCAGCTGTTACTGCTTGCGCTTGTTTCAGGTGGCAATGAGAAATTCTATATTTTTTCATTCTTTTTCTCTCATCCTTTTCAGTCTCCTAGAACTTCAGGTTTTGTTTTGGCTATTATAGAGTGCCTGATTGATAGTAATTGTATTTGTTCAGAATTCCTTCATCCTGTTATCTTGCACTTCATTTATTAAGACTTCTGGATAACCTCAAATCACGTGTAAAACTCACAATTTGCTCTATTGTGAATGCTGGCTTCGGTTATCCTGCTCAGAAGAGATTTTATTATTTAGTGTCATTTTATTCCAAATTGATTTCTAAACAGCTATCAAGGTTTCAAAGATGTATTATTTATTTGCTACTTCTGGCTCTTCTGGCTCTGCTGCCTCTTACTTCATGTCAGTTGTTTCTCTCTCTCTCTCTTTTTTTTTTTAAAGTTTTCTTTCCTTTCTTAAATGAATTCACATTTTTTGGTCTTATAATCCTTCCCGCACCTCACTCCTATCGAGTGCTTGGTATTTTCACTTAGCAAAACTTATTACAGTGCTTATTTAGAAAGCAAAGGAGTTTATTATTATTGCTTTCAAATACATTGCAGAAATGGTTTTGATTTCACATTTGCTATGATCTGGTTATGCTGAATTGCACATTTTGCTTGAAATAACAGCACGCATTAGGCACTGTGCCTAGCAAACTGTCGCTAATGGAAATAAATAATCTGGTCTTGAAAAGATTTTGACAATACCATCTGACTCTAATAATAAAAAAAAAAACCTAAGCTGATCAAGCTCAAGAAAAGACTTTGCAATATTTGTGATGAAAAGTAAGCACTGAAACTATACTGATTCCTAATTCCATGTAGGTCATTTATCCTGAAAAGAGATTTTTAGCAACAGGTTTCCTGTGTTTAATGTTTTTACTTCTAAAAGTCGCAGCAAAAATTGCTGCCTGATATTATACTGTTTTTTTTTATTATTACTTAAGTGTTCATGGTTTTCTTTGTAGCACTAATTAAAACTTTCTTAAACAGCCTTTCAGTGTTTATGAATACAAAACCTTAAAGGCTAGAGGCTGTATTTGTCCTTCAGCTACTTCGTGCCATTCTGATTGAAAAAAACACCCGTAAGATCTGCAGATCTGTGTAGTCTAGGCCTTTATATTATGACATGAATTCTTAAGCGACATAGGGTTAAAGCGCTGCTTGCAGTGCCATTCATAGATTTCCAGCATCCTGACACAAGGGGAGGGAGCTGGCAAGGAAGAAAAGGCATCCACACGCTACCTGATTGTATGGTGCTGGGATGTTGGGGTCATAGGTAGCAAGATGTAAAAGAGTGAAAAGGAGGTTGTCTTCTCCTGTGCCAGCATTAGTGCGATGATAGGTGAAGAGCTCCCCGACCAAGGAGAGTAACATAACCTCCAGGTGGTTTTGCTATACCTTTTGTCATGTTGTATCAAGGTTACTTTGGGGGCAGCTCAGACTCATCTTTGGGAAGACTCACAACTGCAGATCTGATACAGAAAAAAGCAGGAGGGAGGATCTGTTTTACTGCTACGGCTCATCAGTTAGTGAAGAGTTATTGTAGGAGCTTTGCAATTCTTTGGACCCAAATTAATAAACCTCATGTTTCTGGAATTCTAATTTTTTAATCTTTATAGTGTATGCATAGCTTTCATGATTAGCGATAACAAGGGGCTGGTGGTTACCAGTAAGGGGTGACTGTTACTCTGAATCTCTGTAAAACTCTTTGAAAGGAATCTTATTTTTTACATTGGTTAGTAAGTCCTTTATAACATGGACTGTCTAAATTTTCCAGCTCTGATGTAGACTTGTCATCTTTCACATGAAGTGAGTTTTCTGGTCTGAACTGGGGGATGAGAAAGCTTTATACAAAATATAGCGTGTGAATGTGTGTAAATATAAAAATTAAATCTTGGCTGTTTCTCCTCCTGAGGAACCTGCTATTTTAAGGTGAGGAAAGATGCTGATGGGGGCTTTGGCAGAATGGCTAAGGACACGACGTGTGCCAGTACAAATTGTGTGCGGTCAGGTTCATCAGACTGACATTGATAGCAGGCAAACTTGAAAGAAATTCTCAGAGAATTAACCTGCAGGTTAATACAGGCTGTTCAAACTGCTAAATACGTCCTTCAGCCTCCGACAGCAAGTAAGGGTGCCTCTGACTGTTCACTGAGGTTAGAAAATGGCCTGAGGTTTTTTAAGAGATAAGCAGTAGGAAAAGAAGATCTGGTTAGTGATCTTATGATCTAAAATGGCAAAGACGTAGGCTGCCAGGCCTGTGAGTGTAAGAACAAAAGAGAGGAGGATAAACTAATGGTCCATCAGGTTACAATTTAAGAAGAGTTTTGAGTACTGCTGCTGCTGGGAAAATGAAAGCCAGGAGTGAGATACCCGCTTGCTTTGGATTTCATTTATAATGTCTGAGGCACAAAAATTAGATTCTGCTAGTCATCTGATGCTAAATTTACCATACATACTTAGCAAAAGAGAGCAAGTGTATTAGTAAATCAGCTGTCTTGTTTTGTTTTGTGATTACATGCAGGCTAGCAATAGCCTACAACTGGGGAGAATAGAAATAAAAGGGTCATTACTTTTGTTTCTGGAAATTAATATTCTCTCATTTTGTGCCTTCAGTCTCATAAATAATTATTAAAGTCTACTCAAATTATTTTGTTGGGAGAATGATGAAAGGTATAATTTTCTGTATATGCCAACAAAGTTTTTATTGCATTTGGAAGCGCTATTAATGTGGACGAACAGAACTGTTAATCTATAGTCTGGGACAGATGATGTTGTATTGTCCCATATATATGGGATTTAATTTTCTGAATGAGTTGACAAATGTTTGTCTATGTGACAGACACACGTGCAATTGATTTGTTAGGACAAAGTCAGAAGTCAGGTTAAAACTGTGTTAAATCCTATTTGTTTAAAGGTTTCATTCATGTGTTATAGCACTTTGTCAATACAGTCCCATCTCTGGGGAGCTCAAAGGTCTGTTTTATTGCAAGCTGCTTTTCTATCTGTATTAAAAAAAAAAACCCTGGAAACTGTTATGTTTGGAACATTTTTGAACAAAAATAATCCTTGCATTTTCATAACTTCAACAATTATTTGAGAGTCTATAGATAAAAGTACCGCTGTAGAAAATGCAGCCGATTCCAGCAGAATGTAACATCATTCATGCTTCCCAGATGTATTGAAATGATCACAAAAAATGTTTTTCCAAATGGTGTATTTCTCCAGTTTTCACTCTTTGCTGGCCACAAGAAATCCTCTGTCAAAGCAACACTAGATACACTGTAGATAAAATACTAGACTACAAGTAGACTAGACTACTTCTAGACTAGAACAGTATCATGTCTGTAAAAATTCAACATAAAGGACAGTATGTTCTCCTCAAAGCTTCAGTTTCAAAAATTAAGAATTTAGTCCTTCAGTTTAGTTTCTGGCATGTATAGGAAGAGAGGATTACCCAAGTATTACTAATTGCTAATTACTAATGACAGCCAGTAATGGATCTGAAATAAGCAAAATGTACTGCATTGATTGATGGTAATACATTTCAGGTTACCTCATGAAATTTGTATTATTCCCCCATCACCTTCAGACAGAAAAACATACACAAATGTAGCAAAGTCTGCTTCAGTGAAGATTTGCTCAAGTTCCTTGCTAATGTGAGACCAAAAGAGATGCTGTAGTATAAACCTGAATGACAGAGTACCAGGACTCCTTTAATCTTATGGAGCTTTTTGATTTTTTTCTTTCATTTGACAATATGTTCTAAAGCAACTCCCACTAGCTTATGAATTTCTGTAAAAATTAATTACAATATTTTTTGTGTAATGATAGTGTTATATTGCTATAAATATGAGAGTCCTGTATAAACTTGAACAATATCTCCTCTCATTCATATGGTAGAAAGAAAGCTGATCTTTCATTCAAATAAAACCCAGATTAATTGAAATAAAAAAGAAAAAATGTAATATAGAGGTATTATACTAATTTAAACTGACAAAGAAAATGTTCTGCTAGCTTGCCAACATTGAATTCAGAATGATACACCTCAGAAACAATGAAAAGAGAGGGATGAAGGGCCAGTTTTGTTAATACATTGGCAACTTTCTGAAGTTTTTTGCAATTACCCTCAGAGATATTTTGGCCCTGAGTTGTAGGCAGCAGATTGTTATTTTTTTACAGAAGCAGACTGTATCTATCTTAAAATTAGAAACAAAAAGGTGTTTTCAGAATAATTGTGGATGTGAAGTTGACTCTGCTTTTAGGAGAGAGAGAGCTTCTAGGACTGCTCTTTAGCTAGAGCTTGGTACTTCTCTAAAGAAGGCAATATTTCCCTGTATTTCAGAGCACTACAGTTTGGGGGTTATATGAATGTGGAAGGGATTGGAGTATGAGGGCAAGGGAGTAAATATACTGAGAAGCAGCTGAACATCCTTGTTATACAGGAGATTTAACAGTCCCAGAAACCAGTGCAGACCTGAAGTTGCTGTAGTAATCGGTACCCACAAAACAATCTTCTGTATGACTATTAACAATGGTAGTCTAAAGGGCCTTGGTTATCCTAAATTTTATTAATAAAATATCAGTGGATGAACTTCACAGAATTCTATAAACAGCCAAAAAATTCAAACTTGTGAAGTACTGAAGAACTTGGAGGTCTGAAGCAATAGTGTGCTTTTTAAAGTCTGCCAACTTGAGTCAGTTATTTGAAAATTTCCTGAAGTAAGGCAGAGGTCTGTCAGGAAAAATATATAATATATATATTTATATATTATATATATTTATATAATTAAAAACAAGTATTAAGTGCATGAATTGGCAAGGTAACACTCCTCACTGATATTTGTTCTTACCTTAAAGCTTGGAATTCCTTTTGCAAATAAAACTTAAAATGGTGTTTTATAGCTATGTATTTTCCAGGATAAATAATTTAAAACTCAGTCGTTAAATGGAATAATCAAAGTCATAATAAAAAGTTTTTCTATTTGCAATAACACTGTAGTAAATTAATGTAACTTTTTGCTTCAAGAGTCAGTATCTGATAACATGATGAAGCAGGAGCAAAGTAAACTTAAACTCTATATTGGTTATTTTCACTCCTACTTAAAAAAGTGATCATTCAGCTGAATGTGTGCCTGGCTTTCCATGAAAGAAGGTGAGGACATAGTTTACACTCTTTATCTTTTGGCTACTCTGCCGGGTCTTGTCTTTCCCAAAGTATTCTCCTTTCACATGTAGTTATTTTGAACTTCTGTCATGTTTCCTCATGCTACGAATTCTGTATAAATATCAAATTTATATAGATTAAAATAGATTATAAAAATTCCATATACTTTCTGTACAAACAATATGAAGATTAGAGATACAGTTCAGAATTTGAAAAGTATATACATTTGCCTTCGAGATGGGAAGACTGAGAACTAAACCGGCTCTAAAGCACTTCTGTCTCTTGTTCCTGCATCCACACGCCTCCAAGGGACCAGGGCGGTCCTTGCTGCCCAGCAGCACTCAGCTATAAGTCTGTCATTCGTTCATCCAGGTTTCTATCAGACTTGAGAAGTTAAGAAAAAAGGGGAAAAAAACAAACAAAAATGCATGTATAAAGTTTGTGAATATTTTCAAGTTGTCCTAATTTTAAGCTTTTTACATTTTGCAACAGTCAACAGTGCCAAAAAGTTTGAAAGCTGTACTCTAAGTGGAAATAAATATGTGTAAAATATTATACCAGATAGGAAGTTTTATCATCTGAATGCCACCCTTTACTGCATTTGTATAAATCTGGGCAGAACTGATATGTTAAGAGAAGCAGAATGGGTTGCTTTTCCCTACTGATTTCTTGTAATCTGTTTTTCTGGATCTGTTTTCCTATATGGGCTGTTTAGGTCATCATGCGTGTGTTTCTAAAAATCTTTCCAGAACATGAGACTATAAGTACTAAATAACATCACTGATGTGTGTTCTTAAAGATGCCTATGCTGAAAGTGTATTTACTGGAAGTCTATAGGAGCCCAGTGTATTATTTAATACTTGTATTAAGAGAGTATTATAGAAGTGTTATTCAATACTCAACATTCAGTTATTGAGTATTATTTATCCTGGCCCTGCTGAAGTTGATGGAAAAAAATTGCTAATGATTTCAAAGATGTCAGGTTTGTACCTGTAGAATTTGACAGAAGAAATTCATTGAAATCTGTTCCTTTAAATGAATTTTAACAGTGTCTTGTTGGCAGTTATTTAACATGAATGTATACTTGTATGTAGAGAGCACACTATCACTATTTTTGCATACAAAAAAGTATTTGAGTTTGTTTTAAAACATGAGTGAATGCAACTAATTACTCATATGTGAAACTATATTTTAATCATTGTTGAGCCTCTACTATGTTTAAGTGGAAGCACTCTTTATGAATAAGCTGTGATGAGGGGCTCTCCATTAAGCAGTACAAGAGTCACCATATAGGAAAGAGCTAAACTAGTTTTTGGAAAGTATTACAGACTACTCAACAGAGAACAAATTTTCAAAGTGCAGGAAGCAAAGCCTGTAACTTCATATTTTATGTTTCAAATTTCTTTGTTTCAGAACTTAATTACTGGTGCCAGAACTAAAACAAATTCCATCCACAATACTTTTTCTTCAGAAGAAACTGCCAAAAATATTTTTATAAACATGGTACATGGGCCATATGGCACTTTTATTGTTTTTGGCTCTCAAACTGTGCAGGAGAAGCAAGAGACATGAAAAAATGTTGGCTTGGGATGCAGTGCATATAAGATAAAATAGGGTAACAAACTGCTCTGTGTTTTGCTCAGGTTTTACAGTAGATGTTAATACTTTTAGCATAGATTGCCAACAGCAGCTCTTGAGAGACCTTGGCAGGATGTTGATGGCCTTAAAATGTTTAAGCTAGTGGTTCCCAGCACATGACTTGTAGGCAATATGTTACCTGCAAGACCCTTTGGAATTGCTTGTGGCCCCTGAAAATTCACTGAAAGTGAACACACAACAACTGCTCACTTCACACTGTAAGCAATACAGTACTGTGATCCAAAGACCTGTAAAGGGTGGGGACTGCTGGTAAAAATCAGCTTACATCCATTCTAACCGTAATAGTTCAAGTGATGTTTTGCTACTAAAAAGTTATGGGTCAGTGGGGCTGCAAATGTCACAGAGAGAGCACACTTGTAATTAGCTGCATTCACTAGAACTTTCTACTGATTAGTAATATTACTTTTAAATAGCAAGTTGCCATTTTGGCTTGATATTGTTTGCTAGTGTAAGTAAGTGTGAAAATAGAGATGATCAAAAGTTGAGCCTAAAACAGTAATTTAAAATATTCCATGCAAGTGAAGTGATCTAGGTGAGGCAAGCCTGCCCTTCCTCTCTCCTCATGTCTTCAAGCTATGTGGCTGGATGCATGTTACGAAGCTGTGGCTGCTCTAGGCAGTTGGCAGGTCAGCTCAAAAAGTGAAGGTGTGCCTTGCCTAAGGATAACCATTATCAGTTGACAGATTTGCTTACAGAAATGTAAAGAGGTCATACGGTTGACAGCAGAGCACGTAGATGGGTCTATTTAGTGCAGATGATAGTCTTAGGAACAAAACATAAAGTCAGATACCGGCATAGTGAACAGTATCACTGCCAGGGCGGTAGCAGAGGCAGAAGTATGAAGGTAATTTAAAAATAAATATTGGGAAGAGAAGGCTCCTGTGGTTCTGTAGAGGTGATGACAAGTGTGATGAGGGGCAGGGTATTCTGGAGTACCCTGTCTCTAAACTGGAGTTAATAACGAGGGCATACAAACTCCTCACATAGATGCAGATGGAAGGTATTGCAGCCATACAGTCGTATGCGGTGCATTGCCCGCGATGCAGAAACAGATAAGGAAAGGCGCATCCTCCTCGGCTGCTGTTCAGTGACGTTGCCCCTTTCTTGGCTTTGGTGCAGCGGTTGCCTGCATTGCATGCAGGTGTCTGGTGAGAGGAGGCTGAGCTATGGCTTCTCGCACCTGGCGAGGAGCTGCAGCGCTGCACCAGGAGTCCTGTAGCACAAGCAATGTGGGCGAGAAAGCGAGGAGCCCAAGCCCTCGCATCCCCACTCCTCTTCTGTCCCAAGCAGGACAGGGCTTCTTGCTCCGTGGCAGCATTTCCCACCCTGTCTCTTCCTCATTCAAGTAGCCGTGTGCCCTGTGTGATCCAGTTGGCTTTTGGCTGTGTCATGGCACTGCATTTTTGAAACCACAATAGCAAAAAAGAAGAAATATGATATTAATAAGCAAAGAGGGGAAACAGATTATAGAGGAGAAAGGAAGATTATTATTAGAGCTGAGTTTTGAGGGGAAATTTTTTTCTAAAGGATTAGTGATACTGCTGCGTTCTGGTTTTGAGTCTGTTGGATGCTATCTGGTGATTTCCAGTGTCTTTATGCAGATTAATTTGTAAATGAATCTAAGCTGCCATGTATCTTGACAGTAAGAGAAACCCATAGCACAAAGTGCAAACCCCTGCTTCGTGTTAGTCATATTGTGTTTAGCAGATGCTGGCTGCAAGCAAAGCTCGCTGGGAGTACAGGAGAGGGGAAAAAAAATAAAAAATTTTGTTTTTTTTCACTCCCAGGAATAAGTGTTTAAAACACAAATGAGATTCAGTGGATTTAAACAGCAAGATTTAGGTCATTATTAGTACAACTGAGTGTAGTATAAGTACTTAAACGTGGGATGGTATATCATCTTAGTCCAGTATATTAAACCTATAAATTAAAAACAAACTGCCTTGCATTTAATATATAGTTGTTCTTGCATCACCATTTATTTCATACTTCTTACCATTCATATTAAGTATGTACATAATTCTACTTATATTAATTCATATTAAGTGGTAGGCAAAACAGCTTAAAAATAGATAATGTGCTTTTTTCATTGATTCGACAAGTATAATTGCCTTTAATTATTTTTAAATTCATAAAGTAGTAGCTTGCTAATATTTACTACAGATTAAGCCCTAGGGAAACTTACTATAGAGCCATGATGTTAAAACTTTACTAAGTACTAATTAGCCATAATTTCAAAAAAGTCACACCAAGGAACAGAAACTTCCAAAAGAAGGCTTGCAAGGAAAGATTTCCAAAGAATAGAAGTAGTTGCTATAAAAGCTAAGTATATATTTTTTTCCAGCCAGGTGACTCCAAACGTGACAATAATAAATTCGAATGCAATAACTTTCTATGTAAAGGCTTTCAGCAGCCTAGATTTTGAAAATGGTGCTCACTCCTTCTTACTGTCGATGTTCGGCATGTTTAAAAGACATTCTAGCCAGAATGAGAGGTGTGAAATTAGTCTTTCATTTTTGATGACGTTTTCTTACCCAGATCACACTGCCCCACAAATTCTGTTACCTTACTATTTACAGTAAATCTTTCACAAGAAGACTATTTTTATTTGTGGATTCCTTTTGAAAGACAGGTAAGAAGACAAATGAGATTTAACAGTGTCCACATATAGAGCTGAAATATCAGATTATTGGACACTAATTAGACGTTCTTCCTATCTGTGTAGAGTTTCATTAATAACAGCTAACAGATTCGTCTCATGAGGAAACAGTATCATCTACGCAGTAGCCATTACTATTAAATCCCTTTTTATTTAATTTTTTTCTTCTCTGTGATTTTAATGTCTGCATATGTACTTAAATAACTATGATTTGAGTGAAAAGACGGGAATATCAGAGTTGTAAAACTGGTAATTTAATCTCTTTGTGTCATCTATTTGTAAGCCTACAGGCTGGCAAGTCACTGACAGAATAGGAAGCCCTGTGAATGAAATGTTGGAATTTGGGAAGTTTGTATTTTTAACAGAACACAAAAGTGAGCAGAAGAAAGGAAGGCTTTATGGTATGGAATTAAAATAAATAGCACAGTCCAACTGAACTAGTGTGCAGCATGTGGTAAGAAATCTGTTTTTCTTGAGAATGAAAACACAGCCTTTGTGTTCAGAGAATTCTGCCTGTTTATCAAGTACTGCAATTTTTGTTTTCTTCTGAAAGTTTATTTGAGCTGTCTTGCTCTTGAACAAAAAAAATGGAAGCTACTCCTTTCTAATACCTGCCCATTCAAAATGTATGAGGTACCATACACACCTTTAGCGTGTCACGTTTGGTAACTTAGGAAGAAAGCTATGGAAGGTATAGGCTTCTACATCCTTCCCAAGGAGGATATTCTGGAAATAACAAAGGTAGAGGAAACTACATCTAAATAGCTCTCATCTTTTCATTATGATTTTGAATAGAAATGTTACAGCAATGTCAGGCAGTTGAATTTAGCTGATTATAGCACTCTGGTGTTACAGGGAGAAATCGCTCTGTCATGCTGAGTAGTTTTCAAGAACACCATTAAGTCATTGCAGGAGTGGGGTGATTTGCTCATACCCAGTTACGGTGATAACATCGGCAGTATGTTGCTGTGAGGTTACATCAGTGTCCTGGAGAAGCAGCGATCTAGATACGAGACTGTGTCTTGAAAGAATGTGAATGAGCTGTAGGGTTTGTGATGAAATTGGGCACTTAATTCCTCTGTACCTCCGGTCCCCATCTACACAGAATATTAGTGCTTCTCTGCTTGCTCTTAAGGAGATAAAACAATTGTGAAATTGTCTGAAACTGGGAATGTGACCTATAAAACTACATACATAAAGAAATCTATGGGCTTAGTTGATTGGATTAGCTCAATTGGCAATGGAAGTTTTACAGTGATTCAGTGATTTATTTTATTTTTTTCATTTTGTCAAATCCTCAGCTTTCTGATTCAAATGAGAATTGTCAGTTGTGATGCAGTACGTCTATATTTCGATTAAGTTCCCTTGTAGGGCATGGATTTGTTCCTGTGTGTCACGCTGCTTTAGAAGTACTAATCCATTTTTTGTTTGTTTTAATAAATGTGCTTGAGTGCTTTTTTCCATTTTGATTCTTTTGGGTTTTTTAGCTTGTCTGTTATATCCCTGCCTCAGCATTCACACAATATAGTTCAAAGAGGAGACTTGATTGATCAGTCGATTTCAATATATTATTTGGTTGGTTTTGAGAAGTTTTTTTCTTTTTTCTTCTCTCTCTTTTTTTTTTTTAAACTATGATGTGGTAATAGCAATTCTGCTCTTGAGAGAAGAGGAGCTGGTGAGGAGGAGCTCTGAGGGGGAACCATTTTCTCCAATATTATCATCTTAATGTGACATCTGACACAGCACAGATTGCACTAGAGACTTGCACAATCCCAAAATACTGTTTTAAACTACTTATATATAGTATTAGCAATTTTTTCTTAGGAGCCAGGGAGAGACGCTGTTTTATACTAGTGTATTTTACTACCCAGTTTTAATGGCTGTTTCCATGGAGACTTCTTCCATGCCAGTACTGTGACTTTTGGTCTTAACCTGCTACTGAGAAGTCACCATTTACCAGTACAGAATAACTAGATAAGGAAGGAGCTAAGTAAATACATTACACATCTGGCTGAATCATTTCCAAAGAAAAGCAGGGTTATATTTTGTTTATCTGAACTTTTCAAGAAAAATTCATTTTCTAAAATTCTTCAGCTTAAGGCCCCCTCCTTCAGAAATTCATTTCTAGAAAGGAAGATTTCCTCTGCATTCCTCTCTGTGTGTGTCTTCGCAGTTGTGATAAAAAGCCCATCATCTCTGTTTTGCCTTTCTTCTTCCAAGCAAGGCAGTCTTGTTTTTCCTAATATTCTTCAGGTAAGAGAGAGACACAAACAATATGCCATTTTTTTCAAGTTATATATTACTCACAAAGTGCCTGTGGGGTGCAAATGGATATTTCAGAGTTAAGAACTGTTCTTTGTGAAGAAAGTTGCTAAATTTATCCCATTTTCTGGTCAGTATTAATTAAACATTGTGAAGGTTTCCTCTTGTTAGTCTTTTGAGTGACAGCTGTCTACCACCTTGCTTCAGTGTCTTGCCTCATGATCTGTAATTTAATCTCATGCCTTTGCTTCACACCCTATTATTACTGAAACTGAGATAAACCAGAATAGGCCAAGTATGATCTGTGACCCTCTGGTCATGGATCAGGCACTAATAAAAAGGAAGTTAATGCGTCCTTTTCAGAGCAAAATAGTAGGTAGCACTGATGCTGAAAGCCATCTTCTTGCAGAATGACACTCATGGGTCTAAAGTGAAAGAAATACTTTATTTTCCACTCTCTGCTTTTATCACTGCTTCAGGCTGTGATCTCACAGATTCTCTTTCAATATGCAGCATTAATTTTTTTGACTTTCAGCTCTCCTACCTGTTCTTTTTTTTTTTTAGACTATTATGAAAGATTGTGAAACTGTTAAAAAGCTGCTAATTCTATTTTTGATATGGGGGGGAGCAAGGGGGGAAGATGAAAAGTCTGAACCTACAACTATTTTCTATGAAAACTGTGTGCTAATACCTCATCTTTTTGACATGCTTTTCATTTTGTATCAGGGTTTTTTTTCTTTTCACTTACTGAAGATTGAGAAAACAGTGTGTTCTGAAGTGAAGTTACCACAAATACTTTGAAACTTGCCTGAGCTAGATGAGCATCCTGATGTTGCTTATGGTTGCTCACTGATCACTATAAAAGGCATGTTATAAGCTGCAAAATGCAAGGAACAATCCATTAGCATTTTTGCTTTTGGTATTTTAATACTCAGCATGCATAATTTATCTGTGTGCAGGGAAAATCATTTAAAGACCAATTTAATTGTATATTTTAAATAGTATTAAATATTAAAATTTAAACAGTAAACATTCACTGAAATCTGCCACCATTTTAAATTAGTTAGTTCCTGTTATTTGCTAGTATTGCAGCATATCTAAAACACCGAAGATTTAGTGATTTTTGAAAATACAAATTAAAAAAACTCCTGCGCATATCTCATAAAAGTAAAACAAAGAATAATGTTTGAAATTCTGTGTGACAGAACAGAAATTGCTTGGCTGTATTTTCTCCTACTAATTGTTAATTTGTTGATATGAACAGGAACCCATTCTTTTTGAGGACAAGTCACCTTTTCCTACTGCTTTAGCAAAACACTAGAACATGTAAGACAGAAGATAGGACAATACTTCTGTACTTTTCTCCCTGAAAGCAAATTTTCAAATCAAAATTTTTAAGATTAGATTTTTATCAAAGTAATCAAAAAATCAAAAAAATCAAAGTAATTAAAAAAATGTTTTGCTTTGAAATATTGTATCTGATTTTATAGAAAAGTTCGTGTTCTGGTCTTTTTATGTGTTAATTAGAAGAAAAGATAGCAGGGAAGACATGGAAACCAAAATTCTAATTTTCTAAGAACGTAGGTAATTTTGAATTATACAACTTTTTTCTTCAAGAGTAAAAAATTGAATCTGAAAAGAGCATTATCCAGACGTTGTGGGGGGTCTGTCTGCTTTCTGCAGTGGAGAGTCTACTGAAATTTTTTCTTCTGTTTTAAAGAAACAGCAAATTAATCATGGTCTGTTTCCCCACATATCTGAAATCAGGTATAATTAACTCTACACCTGTTTTCATATAGTTGTTTGTTTTGTTTTTTTTTAATGGAAGATGAATATTTAACAGACAAGGGACCCAAATGAGTCCCTTCCATCACCTCTACTTAGGGGATGCTCCTCCTGGAAGATTTTGTCTGGCTGCATCATTTGGATTGACAAATGCTGTGTGCGTTAGTTCCTGGTCAGTGATACCCAGCAGGTTTCCCCTAACAAGGATTTTTATGTTCGCTTTTCCAGTGCTGTGCTACAAGGGTGCCATGGCAATTCCACTGAACTTAAAGGTGATTTTTTTTTTTCTTCTTTTCCTTACAGCAGCACAGGTTAAACTTCAGGACCTTAGTCTGTATTATCCATATGTCCTAAATATGCTCCTCTGGAACATAGAGATTATTGAACTAAAATCAAGAACAAACATTGTTTTCTTCATTTAGCATTTTGTTCTGTTCAAGAACAAAAACACGTGTAGAAGAGGCAAGTTTGTTCATGCCCTGTTTGAATCAATTGTTTTGTACATAGTTTCATTTGTGATTTTCATTTATTAGAAGAATGTTATAATGTATATAACTAATATACATTAGAAAGAAATACTGAAATTCAACAATGGTTTTTCCTTTGGTTTTAAAAATCATGAATTCTTTATTAAATTTAGGAAATGCCCTTCAGAAAATAAAAACACTTTTTAAGTTTGTGGGCAGTGTTACTCTGCAATATTTCTGTTTTTGGATCACTCTTGTATTATTCTAGGATTATTTTCAATTGTTCTTCTCATTTCTTTGTTTGTGGTTGCACTGGTATTACTCTGGACTTATTTCAAAATTTTTTTTTCCTTTCTGATTTTTTTTTTAATAGGTTTTCTTCTTTCCTGTCTTTACACAGAGAATAAGCATGGGTGAGTAGGTCTTACAGGAAACTTGACTGGAACATTACACTGTCTCTTTCTGAATCAGTCAGTTTAATCTAAAATCCTACTGGAAAACAATAAACTCAGAGAAACGGTTTTCTGCACTTTATGTTCAGAAAAAAGACCATTTTCCAATTGTTGAAAAAGATGCCAGATGATTTTTTCCAAATACATATTGCAAAGATTTCTAGCCTTCATTTTTCTGAATAAGTAGTTGCAAAAAAATAAAAGTTGAGTTGAAAAATATTTAAGATTATGTATATATAATTATATATATATTAGTATATATAATAATATATTATATAATATATAATGGCAGCTCTTCCTTACATACTAGTGGAAACTGAAGACATAGATCTTTTTAGGTCCATGTATTTGATAATATAGGATTGCATCTCATTCCCTTTCTCCAAATATTTTGAACAAGGACACTTAAAGTACGTATATAGAAGAAAATCAATCCTGCCATTAAGTATGTTTACATATTTTCAGATATTAAAATGTCAAATTATGGATGAATTAATTTCACTACCTATTTTGTATGTGTTCTCCCAGTTAATCTCCATTCTTTCACTTATGTCTCATCCTTTGGATCTATTATAATAAACTTCTGAAGAGCTGAAAATAGCAACTTAAAAAGTCTAATTAAATGGAGAATATTCACTTTTTTTGAAAGTGACTTTGATTCAAGGTCTAATATGGTCATTAGTCATTTCCGTATAGTTCTCTGGCCAGATTTAGGGTCCAGCACTTTATGAAATTTGCAGAGTAGAAATAGAAATTCTGAATTCATTCATTTTTATACCATCTTCTGCTTGCACTGAATTTAGATCTCTACTGCTACAGAGGCAGATATGTTGCTGAGATTCAGAATCAAAATCTGTGCCAATGAATCAAAATTATCAAAATGTGTACTTGTGACGAGTAAGAGCATCTTTGGCTGGCACAGCAGGAGGCCAGGTTAGAGCTCTGTTGCCATTAAAGATGGTTGGAACGTGGTTGTCTTATTCCTTTAGCTATATACATGATCATTAATTCTTTATCAAACATGAACTGACTGCATCACCTGCTTTTGCCCAGATCATATTTTTAAGGATTAACTGTGTTGTTGGTTTTATCTGTTTCCATTTGGCTCTTCTTTTTCTGTGCGAGCAGCTCCTCTGCTTTTTTTATTGCATTCAGCCTTTTTAGTGCTCTTCCAATAATTTTCTCCTTTATTGCTGACCAAGCCATTTTAATCTTGTTTGATATATTTCCTTAGATGTGTGGAATCTAAATAAGCTTGAGTCCTTGTTACAAACTGCAGGAGCAAAATTACTGTTTGGTTTGCTTTTAATCTTGCCTAACTCTTTCTTATGAAAGGGTCAAATATTTTGTCAACACTGTTAATGATTCTATGTATTACTCGTTTTTTACCTTAGTGCATACTAATTGTATTACTTATTCCCATGCTGTACTAATTACATTAAAAAGGTTTTTATCCAACAGTTATTTTTACCTTCACTAGTGGAACTTACCATAATATGCTAGAATTTCAGCATGCATTATGCACTATACAATTGGATATCTACATTAAACATGGATATCTAAAATAAAAAAAAAATTATTATCCAGGAACATCAAGATTTGACACAATTCTTTATTCCAAAAATTCTAAAAATACATCTCTAGATATTCATTTACCGAGCTCTCCTAGTACTTCTAAACAGCTGGTGATACTTAGCACACTATAACATGATATGTTCTGAGTGGAATTGTTATTATATGTCATCACTATGATATTATGCAGACTTCTCTTACAGCTGTTCTTTAAATTTGCCTCTCATGTTCACTTGAAATAGGAAAGACAGGATTATCGGAGAGTCGCTAGAAGTAAAGGACAAACAGTTCTGTTGACTTTTGTCATGATTTTAAACAAAACACAGGTGGAAAGAACCAACTGAAAAGGAACTTCATGGTGCAATACCAAACAAAGGCAGCTGTAATAAATGGAATCAGATGACCTCAACTGCCTGAAAAAATCATGATCTTTATCATTTTGGAACTGAAAAAACAAATGGATCTGAAACAGCTTCTTTTATATTGTGTATGTTTTCTAATTAAAAATGAATTAGTTCTTAAGCAATGCCTAGTTACTAATATCTAGTATTTGTTACTTTATTATTAACAGGGTAGAATGCTAGAAACATTTGTGCCTTTTATTAATGCTTAAAGAGTATAAATGTGCTGATCTGACATGGCTTTTGCTTTTTTCACTGAAGCACTTCTTAACACATGCAAAGGCAGATCGTCTAAGTTAGAATTCTCTTGGGACAGTTTCAACTCCCATGCTTAATTTTTCTAAGATGCTCACTGCTTTTCATCTTTCTTTTTGAATTAGAAGAAAATATGCTCCTTTTGACAGGGCATCCATTTGAAGTCATCTCCTACCACTTTTCCAGACTGTGAACCTCTTATATTTTAACAGCCAAACTGAGATGCAGATGTTTGCAAAAGCCACCTATATTTTGTCTGTCATGGAAAGTGTATGATATCAGTACATTCTGCTTAAACAGCACTAAGCTACACTTATAATGGAACAGCAGGATGAATACCCAAAATACTTCTTAATAATAATAAATCTCCGTGATGTTATTTTGTTTTCCTCAGTATGTGGTAGTTTTTTTGTGCATTATATCAACGATTATGTAAACTGCTTTCTGTGGCTCTTTGGAATCCCATCCCATGAGGTCCAGCATACTCCCCTCTGAGCAATTCTGGAGATTTGGTACAAAACTTCTGTGGAAGAGGGATTGTCTTCATTTTGTATTGTGCACAACACTGAGCATGTTGTAAAACAGATAAAATAATTTGTTTCATATAAAATTACATTATAATAGTTTTCAGTATAGTGTCAATAATACTTAAGCTTTATCAATGAAAATTTAAATTGGTAATTTCAGTTGTAATGAAAGTGGAGCAAATCCCAATAGTGTGTGGCAACTTTCATGAACTCTCTTTAAGCAACATGAAGTATTGATTTTTATTAGGATATTCATAAAATTTGCAGTAAATAGTTATTGGATATTTATAATGGCAAATTGAGAGCAGCTTATTGTGTATGTATTCAGTCCCCAGTTACTTCTCTCTTGCTTAGGTCATGTAATGGAACAGAAATTGTAAAGCATGTAACTGATAATTAACACAGGATGAATCATAAAATATTGTGTATTTTACATGTGAATCCATGCAGTAAATGTTTAACTTACTGACCTTCATACTCAAAATCTTCTACTACATTTCTAAACAGCAAAAGTCCTGATGATATACTAAGAATATGTTATTGCATAGAAGAGCAGAATTTTTCTATTAATATGCTTGTTATTTATGATCCTATGGATCTTAAATGACCTTGAAAAGGTATTATTTAAAATTCTTGCTAACATAGAAATGTTCTCCCAGTGCGTACCCTAGCAAGATGCTTCCCATTTTGTCTAGTATTAAATGTCAAAAAAAAAAAAAAAAAAAAAAAAGAGGAGGAACTATAAACTACCACTTCAGGTTTAAAAGAAATTTATCAGGTGCTGGAGGGTTCTGGAGCTGCAGACATCCATGCTGTCGAATCTACTGGTTTTGGACTAGAAATGATGTGTGCTTTTCCTAAAGATTAATTGACCTAGAGGGCTGTTGTGCTCTAATTTCCTAAGAACACCAACTCCCAAACAGTAGCGAGAGTAGGTGAATTATATTCCTGGCCTGGTTATTTTTGGAAACTGGATCCTTAGAGCATAGATACAAACCTCTGTGTCATGTTCTCTCCCTTGTCCCTAACCAGGGCTTGCCCTAAGTCTGCACACAAAGTGCGAGATCCATTTAGTTTTCTGTCATGTTGTTCTGGCTCTTCACCTGTAGACACAGAAGAATCTAATTTTTTTTCTTCCCCTTCTTATGTTTCTCTTTTAAAAATTGATGTTTTCTGATGATAAACAGAGCTTACCAAGAGTCTCCTAGAAAGACATGCTCCTACTGCTTTTTTACTCTGTTTTGTTCTGCATCAGATTTATTCCATTGTTGACCTGATTGCAAGGAATTGTTCAACTGCTTCAGGGGATTTGAATGAAAGTGCAAAGAAAAGTTTTAAATGAAGTGTAGCTCTAATGGATAAAGATGAATTTCATAAGGAAGTACAAACAGCTTTTCATTTGATTGTTGGTAGAGACTGGGGAAAAATGATCAACACTTTAGTGAGAATGTTACATTAGAAACACGTTTCTATCCTCTTGGCTACCAGCAGTTTGAGGCAAAATGTTAGCCTTGGTTAGTGAGTTGATTTGTCTTTCAGGGCCAGAGACTTTCTTAGCCAAATCTCTCTGGAGTCTCGAGCAGCATCTTCCTTCAGACTCTGGCACAAGACCTGGGTAGTTCTCACCTGCTCACTCGCCTACTGCTGCACTGGCAACTCGAATGGAACCAGCCTCCAGGTTACAATGGTCATGTTTCCCCCCTCTGAGGCCTTTGTCATACCAATACGGCTTTTCTGTTTCCTTCTTTACTTTCTATGCTTTTCTGGTCAAAATGGCTGTTTTATTGTCTCTTCCTATCTTGTTTCTTCCTCAACATACAGCAAGTGCTTTTTGCCTGAAGCAAAAAGAGGATAGGAAAAGCTATATGATAATTAACTATGTTAAAGAATCTTTGCTAAATGATAATACACTCAATGACTAGTGTATTAATGAACTGCTTGCTATACATGACACACCATCAATTGATGAGCTAGTGAAATTGTGAAGCTATCCTGTCTTGTAGATATATTAATTGTCCTATTCTGCCCCCTCAGAGCTACGTATCTCAGACTACCATTCATATCACTTTGTGCTCAGATTGATTTTCTGCTTTGTTTGATCATGCTTGCAATCAAAAAGTACAACTATAAATGGCAAAGATGATGAAGACAAATGCTTTTTTTTTTGAGATTACTTATGCTGCAGAAGAAAAGAGTACAAGATTTCCCACAGCAATAGAGACCTGTGAATATTTTATCAGAAATAGTTAATTTAAGCCATCCATAACTCTAGATGGAAGGAAAAAAAATCAGCAAAGCATCATTGCTCTGGAGCCTTTAGAAGTTATCTATAGCTGAGAATTGTTGAGACTAGAGTAGGGGATTCAACTTTCAAAGACTAGTTTCAGCTGTCCTAATACAGCAATATAAAAAAGGCTAGTTATATTGCACCGTCCTTATTAAAAGTAAAGGCCAAATAGTACTGCTGTAAATACCTTCTTCCCTTGCCCATGAGGTGTACTTTTCTAAGGATAGTTGTGGCAGGGCACTGGTGACTGAAATGTCAGGAGATTCCCAGTACAGATGGGTTTGTCACATTTATAGTAAAGCCACAACTCACTTTCCGTATATTGTGACTTTATACAAAATTCTGGAATCTTGTGAAGATCTTGCCCCGTTGACCTCCAGAATGGAGGTTATCCTTCAAATCAATTATCCTTTAGCTAAAGAGAGGGACAGAGAGACAAAGTAGCCATGCTGTGTACATCATTAAGAACACAGGCTTTGGCTTTGCTTTGCAGTCTGTCTGTCAGTGTCCTAGTATTCAAATACTCTCTACAAGGCCAAAAGCCTAGCTCCTACAGTTAGGAAGTTTCAAAAGGTACAAAGCCAAGATTTTCTGAAGTGATTTCTGTGTTTAGGCATCTTTGTGTTTGAATATATATCTTGAATCATGATTCCTCAAAGCTGGATTCCTTAATGTGTTCTGGGGCTGAGGTGCTTGAAGGCCCCTGCTGTTGTGTGTCTGTTTGGGAAGATCAGAGCTGGCAGTTAGCTCAGAAACTCTTGACTGCTGTGTTGCTACTCCCTGTTCCCTTCACAAGAATTTCAATATGTCCTTACACCAGCAATACTGTCTTCAAAGATTTTTTTAAGTGCATGAACAAAGCAGCATTTTTTTTGGTCATTCTAAAGATAAATGGCAAAGATATCTATTGAGCTAACAGAACAACGCTTTCTACACAAAAGCTAGGTACAGAAAAGCTACGTAAAGCAGAACTATCAAGACCTGATGTAAATAAAACTGAAAAAGTAAAGAATACCTTTAATTCTAGTGGCAAGAAGGGCAGTAATAAAAACTTACTCTATATGCATCAATAACATAAATTGTAAGTAAGTAAGTGATGCATTTGCACTATAACCTTGAATGACAGGTATGCTTTTTAAAACCATGGCTATTAAGAGGCTTAAAGAATGCTTTGATCTTGCTTTGCCTTGGGTACCTGGTGTACAATGTTGACAAGAGTGTTGACAAAATTCACAGCTCTGTTGATTTTTCTGACTCTTTTCTCTCCCAACCATACCTGATAAGAGAGGAGTCATTAGTAGAAAGATTTTGTCTATTAGATCGAGGTTTGCACAGAATGCTGTGAAACCTCTTCCAGCTTTTAGGAATGACAGCTACTACTTCTTCTTTTATTCCTTCTGTTTGTTCAGGTGTTGGAAAAGGTCTGCTTTCTGCTCTGTGCAAAGGGATTCAGTCCTTCATTTTTAGAATGCTCACATAAGCATTTTTAAAGGCTATTTGGGGAAGTATTATCTGCTTCTTAAGTTGAAACTTCAGTTAAATGAGATAAATAATTGAAGGTCCCAGTCCCTGGTAGACTGGGTATTTATTTGGCAGGCAACAGTACTAATACTCTACAGTCCTTGGTTCCATTCCCCACCCTCCTCTCCCTTCCCTGCCATGATTCCCAAGGTTCAGTTTGTTGATTTTCCCTCAAGAAGCCTGAATTTCTGCCTATACTATGAAGGAGCAGTAATGGGTACCCAGCTGTGCTTGGGCAAAACAGAGATGTGCAAGAGTGAGTTTGTGCAAAAGTTCTATAAAAGCATCAACGTTTGTTTCTCACTTAACTTTAACAACTGCTGGGAAGAAGTAGTTATATGTTTGGTTTTCATAAGAGGCATCTATCGTTCAAAAAATTTAGTTGTTTTTCTAAGTGCATTTTTATTTGATTTTCTCAGAAACCTACAATAGCAGCAGCAGTATCCAGAGCTGTGGTCACTTCTGGTCTGAAAATTTTTTATCCTCTACAAGTTGGCAGTCAGTCACATTTAGAATCATAGAAAGTAGGTGCTTGCAGCAGATTATATGGTTCCTTGGAAACAGTGACTCCAGAGATGTAAAAAGCACAAAGATATCTAACATTGCCACTCCATATATAGTTGTAATAACGCACACATACTATTCCACAATGTGTGTACATTGTGTATGACAGAAAAGGGAAAACAATCATAAATTATGCAAGTTAACCCAAAGAGAGTGCATATATAACTGATATAATTTATTTAGTATATTGTACATATCTTAGAGTGCTTATTAACTTTTATAACTCTACTGGTGCTTTTTTTCATCTGCTTCTTCCAAATTTAAGTTGTGCTTCAACTGCCATGATTCCAGGGCTCACAGAAAACTACTTAAAAACACTGAAATAATTTTAAGTAGCCTTTCATAGCTAATAAATCAAAGTTTCAAAATTTAACTTCTTCCAGTAATGACTGTTGTATCCACCTGAAAAGTCAGAAATATCTTAGAAATGTGAGATTGTAGTTACCCTTGTAGCTTGTATGACAATTATTAGTCACTTATATACACCATTTGTGCATAGCTAGTCCAGACCTGGTTGGAATTATTGAATCGATGTGTATGGAGTGATTTTTGCTGCCAGTTTGCAGCATCCTGTCCTCACTCCAGTGAGTCCTGATAGGAGCAAGGCCCTACCTTAGGAATTTACAGAGGGTTGACTACGGTAGTATTTCTAAGTTTTTATTAGCCTTCCTGAATACATGAACATCATACTGAATAACTTAACTCCTAAAGCCTCAATTACAAAAAATATATTTTTAAAGCTTTAAATACTTGCATGACTGTATGAAGTATTACCCTAAGTGAAAAGAACTGGAGTGATCTGAATGCATTTCTATATGAATACATCTACATTAATTTATTTTTTCCCTGGTTTCTGTCTTGTACATACTGTTTCTTGAGACAACATCGCTTTCTGTGAGTACATGTAAATCATTTCACATTCTTTCATTAAACTTCTTGAGTCTTTGAAGTTCTGTTCCATACACAGCCTACCTCTCTCCACCTCAGCAAACAAGGTAATGACATTTTGGTAACACTGTTGGACGAAAAACTTAAAGGAACTAGAGCAACGGGGATAAGAAATCTTAATAGATGCATTTTGTTTTCATTTACAGGTGTTGATATGTATGCCTGCAAAGAAAAGTTGAAATGTCTATGACATTCTTTCTGCAAAAAAAGGATTAAAACAAATATGTATTAGGGTAAGAGCCTTTAAATTATATCTATTTTTAAAAAGTATACCACTCTAACAAAAATTCAAATGCAGAAATTCAAGATCCTTATGCTAAAGCTAGTTTTTCCTGTGCTTTTAGCCCATTTAATAGAAGTTTCATGTAGTACAGCATAATCTATTTGCGTATACTGTAATTAATATGGTAGCAGTTCTCATCTAAGCCAGAAGTTTAGTTTGAGGAGGCATTTTCTGAGAAAAAAATTAGCTTTAAAAATTTGAACAGTTTGACTCAACCTATTTGAAGTAACAGAAATAACAACAGAATAAGTAGATGGAAAAAATAGTGCTTGTTTCTCTTTGAAGGCTATCTAGCTGGTCTACAAAAGTAACTCATCATTAGGTGATGAATGACCTCCACCTAGAAAAAATAATTTTGACTCAGGTTTGGAAAATCTGAGTACTGAATATGCACGTGCATATATCACTGTTCTGTAAATTTCTGAGCTTGCATACGAGGGTATATATGTGGGCATATTAACATACAGAGGTGATTTGAGAGTTTTCAGTGAGTCATGAATGTAATGAGTTGAACTGGTTACTCCCAGTCATTTTTTTTCTCATTCTATCCCAGTAAAACGTGATAACATTTTAAAGTTAGAAGTATTCTAAATAGTCTCTGATCTTTTGCGTGGAGAATAATCGATGCATATGTCTTTTGCGAACAAGCTATGTATAAAACAGGAAGGAATCATGCATTTTATATTGTGTGGTCATGCTGCTAATATGGAATTTATACTCATATTTAGAGAGGACTGTTGCAAGTACATGCCTTAACATTCGAAAGTAAACTCAGAAAGTCATCTCAGACAACCCCACTGATTTTAGCACTCTTTCTGCAGAACTGCCCTATCCGGATCTCATTTTCAGACTGCTCCTTTAAAACACAACTCTGTGTTAAAACTCCTGCTATTGAACCTGCCTACTTCCTGAACTCCAGGGGCAGCTCGAAGGTTAAACAGGGAGACTGGTTGCTATGTGGTATCAGACACCTGTACTGCGTTCTTTGTCAGGGTAAACCTGTGACATGGGCTTGTAGATGGAATGAATACTCTGGCTAATGGAGGCAGGGAATCGGTGATCTCCTTATCTTTTGCATAGATCTGAAGAGTGAGAGAAAATTCCAAACGCTGCATCATGATGTAGAAGGGAAACAGGAATTCAGACAGGAGGCTGAAGCTGTCTTAAAGCTGTGCCTGTAAAGCAACTTATTCTGTACCTCTGGCTCATCTCTTCTCACACCTTGCATATTTCAGCCTTTAGCTTTCAGATGAAATGGTTCTGGTGGCTTTCTTAGAATCTCATCATCATATTATTTCTATATAATGTAGCCTTATGTTTCTTATGTCCTAGAGTACAGAAAGGAAAAATCGTAATGCCTAAGCAATTATGGAGGAGATGGATGGAATGAGGGAATTCTCAGAGGTTTCAGATTCTGAGTTATCAGATCGGTTTCCTCTTTAGGTACTTCCTGACTCCTTGTCATTTTACAGTATTTTGATGGTTTGGATTATAGAATTCCTGATTACAGGAGTGACTGTATATTACAAAGATTTGTAGTGTGCTGTCAGAACTGAGACAATAGAGAAGTCTGATCAAGATCACAGAAGTAAGAACATACATCAACAAGATGAGGAAAAAATACAGGAACTGTGAAATGCCTGTTATGTAGAATTTTACCCAAGTACAGCATTTATTGCTATTACCAACATGGGGCAATCTTTAAGGAACACTGAAATTTTCACACAATGGCACTGTCAGGTTTAGAGGCCCTGCCATTAGTGCTAATGAGTTTTGCAATTGTAGCTATTACTACAAAACATTCACTTCCAGAATTTATCTAGAAGTATTTGCACTAGTGGCAGAAGCCACCAGACTCAGCACTCCAGTCTGAAATTATCTGTAAATGAGCAAGAGCTTAACACTTGCATTAAATACAAAGGTTTTTTTCTATAAATGCTTTGAAACATTTGATTTGTATTATTCTTGATATAAATGCTAAAAAAGAATTCAGAGACGTAAGAAAATTTTAAAGAAGCAAGGTTGTTTATATTTCACAGTGCATACTTAACACACATGGTAGTCCTTAAAGTTTGCATTCAAAGGGACACATAATAGAAAAAACTATTTTCAGTAGTATTGTTGGTAATCTGGGTCACATTTATTGTCATTGAAAAAAGAGGGAAAAATGCCTTACAGCTGCACAGAAAAGATTGGCCCAGTGGGACAATTTTTGTTTGTAAACCTTAAGCAATGTTGAGGTTAAAGTTGGCAGGACTTCTTGAAGCAATACTGGATCAATATATGGATAACTTCTGTCCTCTGTCCACACTGCTCTAGCCCATGTCTCTTCACATCCTCCCCAATTTGAAGTGTTGTTTCAGGTACCTTGCTACTCCCCTTGTTTGGAGACTCCAGTGTTGAGGGTATTAACATATAGTTAAAGAAACCAGCATAAAACAAGCATGAATTGGCTGTCATAACATTGAGATTTCTAAATATCTATTTTTTTCTTCTTTCTTAGCACTAGGATAATATTTTTATTTAACAAAAAGAAAAGATGAAGATTAAAGGCTGTGGAGGGTCATGACAGGGTTAAACTGGTGGAAAGTTGCAAGTAGCAAGCAACAGGAGCCTCAGACAAACGTACCCAAGGACACTGGTGCAGCTGGGAATGATACATCCTGAGAAAGTACAGATAAACCAGCAGAAGCCAGTGGGAACCAAGGTTAAGGGCAAGACAGCTTTTCTAAACAAGTAGCAAGGTACAAGGCATGACCGCTGCGTGTGTGATCAGTGCCATGATTGGCTCCCTGTGACATAATCTGCATGGTGACTGGCCTAGCAAAGTGTGTCTGTGAAGCCACTGAAGCAGCTAACTTTTTAAATATGCTCAGAAATAAATAATAAATGTCTCAGGACGCAAACCCTCCTGAGTCCGTGCCATTCATCTGCCACAAAAGGCTGCCAGGACACTTTGGATATCTTTAGAATTACATGAGTGCTAATAAAATTTTATATTGTGACACAGAACAGCTAAAATTTTGGCAACAACTCTTGTCATTATTTCAAATGGCATTAAACATGAGAAATCTGGTTCTGAAACAATTGTCTTTATATTATTATACAATTTATATTTGGAGATGATTTTTTTTTCAGACTTTTCCCCTTTTTATAGCCATAATCTACAAATATTAATGCAAACACATGTCATTCAAATAATGTCATTAAAATCAATGAGAATTCCTTTACATAACATACCCTGGAACAAGCAAGGCACCTCTACTTACATACAATATTTAAATATATTGTTTCTGTTTCTGGGGGAAAACTTCTTCCTTTACAATAGAATTAAAGATGTTCAGACATTACTTTCTCACTGATGACCCAAGAGTGCATATGCAGTCTCAATCTATTGACACAATTAGATGTCAATCCCCTCTGACTCTGTTTTTCATGTGTTGCAATGGTGTTCCCTTAAGCACTGTTTATGAGAAATAATGCTACTAGCATTGAAAACAGAAGATTATATCACTTCATTGTAAAAGAATATCAACACCTTTTCAGGCCAGAGAGTAGCCTTATGTTGAAAGGTAAGGTATCTGAATCTGCAGGGTAAAACCCAGAGCATCTCTTTCACATATGGTGATAAACATAGACATCCACAGTCCAGGGTCTAGAGTAATCCATTATCACAACTTTACAGCTTTTATACACACTTTCATACTCAAAATGGGAGTGATGGATTGTTTCTCGTATAGTGCTATCCCTGTATTACATTGTCCATGAAAATGGTCTCAAGACCTACATGAACTTTCCGCTGAGGGCTTTACTATTCTTTCTTGACAAATGTATGCAATCCCATTGCCTTGAACTAAATTGATTATGCTAAATTACATTGATTTGTCCTAAATCAAAATGTCCTTTTTTCCTAAGATTTGCCTCGTTCTCATGTATGGCCAAGACTGTTTCTCAAGAAAGCAAATAAGGTATGTGACTTTACTGCAGAGGAACAGTCCAGTAGGAAAAGTGGAATCAAGAGCTGATCCAAAAATTAAGCTTTCTTTTCTTCTCAAAAATAATTCTAGTAATTTTTTTGTTGTTGTTCAATGGGTAGACCTTCAGTTGCCTGTTTCCTTTAAAGATCGTGGAATCATTCCCTTACTCTTTTTTTAATTAAAAAAATCAGTTCTATATTTTATTCATATATTACAAAGATTTTTATATTGGTGCATTCTTCTCTTGAATTTTCATTATTTCTTGGCTTCTAACTCCAGTCAGCCTGCAGTGTAAAGAGTGCTCCCTGGCACTTATAGGCACTTATTGCGAGCTGTATGCAAAATTACTTATTCCACTATCAAAGTGTCACAAGTTTGATCAGACATATACATATTTAATGTGCTCCAAGCATCTAATCTGCACAATGCTACCTTATTTTCTGTCATATTAAATGTTCTCAGTCACTGAATGAAATTAATTTCTGTGCTGAATTGAGATCTGTAGAGTTTTAAAAACTCAGAAAATGTCATGTCTGTGTAAACAGGGAAGCTAAATTAGTGTACCCTAACCCAGCTGCTGAGGGCACTTGACTGTCAATTTTCAGGACTTCAAAAATGAAGATTTTATGAGATACATGTATTGTCAGGAGTAGATACTTGTGATTTTTATCACTGCTATGCTTGTAAATAGTAAAGATGTGAATAAGACATACATCATTGATCACTGAACAGGAAACCTGTTACACAAAGGCCATGTTTCACTGGAAATAATCCAAGCTGGTAGCCACACACCTGACATGTTTTATGTATTTATTGATCAATGTAAATACTGGGAAAAGCTAAATTCAAAACCTCAGCAGGTAAAGAGTGATACATCATTAAGTTAAGTTAAGCTTTTTTGTTTTAAAAAATGAAATTAACTGTACAGTTTAAGCAGTATTTTCTTATTAAGTATTTTGATCTTAGATGTGCAATGAAAAGATAGAAAGTTAAATATTGGACTGCTGACTTTAACAATATCATAATAAGCTCTCTGGCATACAACACTAAGATTAAGAAACCCAGGTAAGACATAGTTTCAGAACCCTACACTTCTACTTAAACAGCTGCTGTGTTCTGGTTCAGAGACATGAATGCAGGAAGCAGTCCCTGTGAAGTCTCTCTACTGTTCTTACCTACCCACAGAAACAGAGCTAATTTTTTTGATAGTAATTGCTATGTCTTAGTTATTTAGTATACTGTCCATCATGAATTTTGCAATGCTAACACATATTTCTTCTTGTCCAGTGCTTGTTCTTTATAGTCTCTACTTATCTTCTCATGTATTAGTTTCACCAACAAGCACACTGCAACTAAAATAACAGAAAAGGTATGTTCGCCTCTAGCAGCAAAACCAAGTAATAGAAAGAAGTGCAGATGTACCAAAGGTGATAGAACAATTCGTAAATTTAAGAGTAGTTCTGGTTTTAGCCATGTTAAAACACATTTCTCCTTTGAATAAAGGCATGATATAATTTAAAAGACTTTAGCAGACACAGCGTAAAGGAAGATGTGTAGATTAAGACCTCTTTGGATGAAAAATGTAGTTCATGTTGCCTCCTGAAAAGTGAACTATCAGCAACTCAGTGTTTGATAGAAGAATTAGCCATCCAATTAATTAACACATACTAATAAATGTGTTTATTTGATCCCTTTGACACTAACAGAAGGAACCAAACGCATATCAATACAATTAAAAGTCCAGTAATAGATGATTTCTCACTGAGCATCCACTTCCAGAAAACCGGTGCTTCAGGAAGAGCAGTATGAATTTTCAAAGAATTATGTTCTACTGCCCACTTAGCTTCCTGCCACCATGCTTCAATTCTGGTTCCTGATTTGGGGTCCAAACAAATGCTCTGGTAGAGCAATTCATTTCTTCAAAGAACGATACCCAATTTACAAAACCTATCAGGTTTAAGTGTTTCCTGGTTGTCGCTGTGCTTGCTATCTCTTTTTTCCGTAGCCTTTGCTTCACCTATTTGGGATGTAGACGATTTGGGGAAAAGCACGTCTTTTGTTCATAGTGCTTAGCAGAACAAGGCATGTGTTCAGTTGCTTTGCTAACATTAATGTAATAAACTTAATATGTAATGATTGTTAACTGAAAAGTTAACAGGTGAAGGCTATAAATAGCATTACTTCCATCCAGTCTACTCTAGGCAAAATAGAGTTGGTTCACATTGCGTACTGTGTAGACTCACACTGGTTCACACTATATAAGACTAGTCTGAGCGAGCTGGTATGTCTATGTGGCAAAGTGCAACAAGGTGCAAGAGGTGCTAGCTGGAGTACCAGGAGAAAGTACAACTATGTCAGCTGTCAGCTCTGGAGCAAGCTTGACTGGCATTTATTCAGGAACCCTCGCCAGACACTGTATGAATGACATAGTGTCTTACCCCCTTTCACCGGAACCTGTTTGATATTGGCATTGTTTCATTGGGAGAAATAAATGCGTGTGATATTAACCTGGGTAAATGCAGTCAGTTTGAGATATAGAACTTACTGCATCTGTACTTTTGTGGTTTGTTACTACCATTGCTTACAGTTTATTATTGTGGTTATTGCTCTACTTTTGACTCTCTCAAAGAGAAAAGTGGCCTTGAATTTTTCTTAAGAGAATCATAAATTTAAAATGTATATAGATAATGAAACAGGAATAGATGATGAACCAAAACACTGGAATACAGGGGAGAGATATATTGAGGCTAATTATACTGAAAGATTCAGATGAGGTTACTAAATACTTTTGACATTTCAAATGGATGTATTCATGATATTTTCAGATCAGTTTCTGCAAAGACCAGCTTCCACATTTTATCAGTTTAGTAATATTCCACACATTTTTATTGTCGTTATTTGGATCTGTATGTGTTTTTGAGGGGTTTTTGGCATTTAGACTTTGACTTTGTGAATGATTAAAACTTAAGGTAAGATTAATAGCATCTAAAACCATTCTAGTTAAAAACATCTAGATAATCAGATTTATTTCTTTAATGAATAACTTTAAGAAACTTTAAGAATTTTGAATGTAGCTGCTGAAGTTGTCTTTGAAAGTCTATTGTAATTTTAAGTTAGACTTGAACAATATAGTCATATAAGGTGAAGAACATAAAGATATGAGATGACTGAAAACTAGTGTTAAAAAGCTGAAGAATGACTAAGTATTTTCATTCATGGATATTATTATTTTCATATGTAATAAGAAATTCAAATAGAATCAGAAATTCGCTTATTTTCCTCTAGCTCTAGCTTCTAGTTGCTATAGAGTAGAGACTTTTTATGGCAGCCATCAGAATTTTATAAAATAAAGGATGGTAACATGGATTTTTGACGTACTGAGGAATGACACGTACATAATACAGAGTTGCTCGTTCAGCAATCAGCATGTATGCTGGTAAGTAGATTTTTCTGGGTTTTTTTGTTTTTTTTTTAAGGGAAGGAGGCCTTTAAATCTGATGTGTGGCTGCTGTCAAGTGTTTCATTTATGAATTCACTAATTTTGAATAAACATAGCAATTTGTGCTTATTCTGTTATAGGCTGCTAGGCTTTGCCAAGTACAGAATCTCTCTGTGTGTACAGGACATCAAAGAAGATCCTTAGCTAGAATAAACCAGCAGAACTACATTGTAACAGAAGTGCTGTTTGGCTCATTAGTGCCACCAATATCATAAAAATAGCCCCTCTCCAGCATCTCCTCACCTAAACCCACCCAAGTGAGGCACTTCCTTTCTCACTGTCATGGCTTAAGTTCTTGTCCCTCTTTTCAAAACTCTTCAATACAGCCGTGCACTTTCCTGTTGCATCTTCCCTCAGGTTCATATTACTGTTAAGAATATACAGTACACTATATGGTAAGATTATGTTGCAAATTTTCATACACATTTAGTGTCTGTGCGTCTCGCATGCATATGCAAGTATTATGGGTAGGTGTATCAAAGTTGATTAAAAATCTGGTGTGTAGCTTTTTTTAAATTTGGATTGCAACAGTGATTCATTTAAAGGAAGCACAGAATCTAGGTCTCCTAAACGTATTTGAAGCATTTTAATTGTATATAAGTTAGGCATTAAATCTTCCTTCTTTTAATTGGACAGTCTTAAACTTTAATGTCACTGTCTTGTGAAGATGCATTTTTTTTGTAGTATTGAATTTCTGGGATCAAGTATTAATGAGTTTTCTTGTTGCTTATTTTTATACAGTAGCATCTTGTCTATATGGGGATCAGGGGCTCACTGTAATAAGTGTTATAGAATGGAAAAGCATTTCTGCTCTGAACAGCCTGAAGGCTTCATTAGTAACTTTACTATTTGATATTAAATGCACCCTTATCATAGCCATTTGTATCATCACTGGCCACAATGTTATTCTCTTTTTAACAACTCCTTTGCTTTATGAATTATTTTGAACTGTAGGAACAAATTGTGCTGTTTCTATTAAACATGGTGCCTTACAAAAGCAGGGAACTTTTCTGTCTCTCAGTGAGTCAGAGAAAGTCTGTCTTAAAATAACAACATTTATGAGACTAACAAGACAATAAAAGAGAAAATTTGTTGGTGTGGTTCTTACTATCTTAGTTTCTAGGCAACAGATAAATAAACCCCCATAACCATGTTTTAAAAAAGGCTATCAGAATATCTGAAATACCACTGAGATGAGTTTGATATCAGGACAGAGAGATGTTTCTCCACCTTGACCTAAGCCTCTTTTTCCACCACTGCGCTTTCTTGAAAGGCTGAATCGTTTCCCTCTTGCTAACTACTGATTTACTGGCTATCTCTTCACTACTAGGGTTGCATGTTATGTGACCATTACAAGTATTGGAATTCCTCTTCCTGAGCTTCTTTCCAAATCGTCTTTACTGTTTAAATTGTATATTCTTGAGTCACTTTGAATATTGCATAGCATTGCAAATCAAGGAATATATGATCCTGTCCCAATTCTTGATCTTCCATTTATTTTAGGATTATTCTTACCAGGAAATCTGGGCGCGGGGTGGGGGGGGAATCCTACCTCTCAGCTTATGCTGGATTTGTGTAACACCATTGTAAAAGGTTATCTTCCTCACCAATCCCAAAATAATACTGCAGCATCCCAAGAAGCCCTCATCAGAGCTGTTCCATGTGTGACTGAGGTGGGTATCATTTGCATTGTTTTTTCAAACTCTCTTCTTTTCCCTCCCTTTTGGAATTTCGGTGTTCAGACCAGGTCCATTCCACAGTTAAAAAGATTAAGAGCATTTGATTTATCTGTTTCTCACTGATGCTTTCATTCCTTTTTAGCCTTCTATCTTTTCAGGAAAAAAAAAAAAGAAAATTCTGCATGGAAATGCTCAGCATTATAATGACTAGGTAACTCAAAAGGAAAAGAAAATGAAAACTTGCAGAAGGAAGCACTGTGTTTCTGTTTCAGCAGAAGCATAGTGTTAGTGTACGGTGTCCCTGCATGATGACAGCTAACCGCCCCAGTGCATGGAGGTAAGTGTTGCAAATCTGAGTTCTAAATGGCCTTTAAGCTATTGGTAACTGGTACTACTAAACAAAATGCTCAGGTACTTACTTATGCTATGATACTAGTTAGATTTCTGTATATTCTGCTTGATGATGTACACTTATCAAAATGCTTCACTGAATCTGGAAAACAAAGAACAAAAAGTAAATAGTTTAAAAAAGTCTAAAAGTCTAAAAAAAAAAAAAAGGTAGTTCAGGCAGTGAAGAGCGATTCATTGTTGTGCAAAAGCACACCAACAAACAAATACTCGAGGCACTGTTCATTTGACAAATCTGTGAGTGATAGCACTTTCTGACAGTGCAGTATGGCAATGCTTTATCCATTTCAGCTACAGGTATTATATTAACTCTTCACAAACCTGTCTCGAGATCATGAAACCTCTGGTGTCTCATTAAAGACCTCCAACAGCCCAGTGAAATGGCAAAAGGGAAAATGTTCTTTAGCACTGCTCTGGAGTATTACATCAAATATCTTCCTTAGAGGGCTGACAAACTTGAAAAAGTACTTTCTCCTAAACAAAATATTTATCATCAAATGCAAGGAGTCTAGAAACAAATTCTGTTTCCTTTGTTCCCTCTTTTTAGTTAAGTTGTTATTGCTATCACTTCTGAGTAAGATTAAAAAAAAAAATTGATCCACTCAGTTTAATTAATGTCAATTAAATAGCTTAGAAAGCTGAAAGCATATTGAAAGGGTGTTATGCAAATGTTTGCACATCTAATTGCTTACATTACATTGTGCTCATGTGCAAATATTGACATTTGTGACCTATATTTTTTGTACAAAAAGGAAGCTTATATATATGAAGTGCCTAGATTTCCTGATTGTTAATGAATTAAGGTTTCTAGGCGATTTACTTGAAAATATGTAAATGTTATGTCAGTGTTATGACAGTATGCCATGGGGCTACTAATGGCTGCCTTCACTTGTCTTGCCAGTTCCAAAACAAATTTTCTGCTAACGAGACTGAAAGTATTCAGTATTGGCTCCACTGAAGCCAATGAGATACAAACGGAAATCAACACTCCATCCTCATTTATTATTTAGAACTCTGTATTTCCTCACCAAAAATTACCAAGACAGTCTGTATTCTGTTTGTTAAAAGGAGAACCAGGTTTATCTGTACTCTTTTATTCATGCTTTCTCTCCTGTTCATTTTAGTCCTCCTGATTTTTCAAATGCAGGCAAATAATTTCCTCTTCTTTTTGAATACTCACAAGCCCCGTAAATACATGGGGTTTGGTTAACAGCCAACCAAGACAAATGAACTTACACTGTTATCCCTGGCAGAACAACTCAGCACCACTGGGCCCAATTGCCTACACTTTAATACATCTTCTATACAGCTTTACACTCACATAACAAAAAAGTTTATATACTCAGTGTGACTTATATAACCAAAGTGTATAAATCTCATTTTTCTGTCTGTACAAAACTTCAAGCTCTAAACATACTTCCTCATCTAATATGTACCTCAAGGGTACACGAGACACAAACATGAATTGGTTAAAGAATTGGTTAAAAAGAGCTTCACTTCAGTAACATGGTAATGTTCACAAAGGGAAAATCTTGAAAATGGTTCCAAACCTGCCAGCTGCAAATTAGACTGGTTAAAATCAGCACTTAACAACTATTTTCTTACCCCCTTCCTGACCTCTAGAATCTGAAACTAGGTATTATTTTTCTTATACAGAGAATAATGGAATATAACTAAACACAGAATGGTCTGAAGCCTGAAAACAGACTACACTGTATTAACTGTTTAAAAAAGCAGGCCTTTCAAGTTTAACAGTCTGGTCAAGGCGTTACAGAACATGGTCATACTATGCTTGCTACCAGAAAAACCAGTACTTGTCTCATGCATTCTATTTTCACTCATTCTCCCACTTGCACCTATGTCCCAACTCCCTGAAAACTCATTCCTTTTCTTTGTTTCCTTCTTCAGTCTTGGCACATTATTACTTTCCCAAGGACCAGTGGTCACAACAGAGACTTATGATTATGCTTATTTTTCTTAACATCCTCATGAAAGTACCTCTTGAAAAGATAGTGAGGAGTATTTTCTCAAATGCTTTTTAGTGAAACTCAGTAACCTCACAGAGATGGCTTTTTAAAAATTGTATCTAAAAAAGAAAAATTACATTTGACTAAAGTATTTTGCTCAGCTTTTCTTCTCCTGCCAAAAATGTTATTTATTTGAAACTTAAATCTACATGTGAATTTTAACATAGTGTTCTTGTTCTGAGATTGGAGGAGGATGCAGGAGAGTAAAACTACTTCATTTTTGGGCTTAGTTTGTGTGATACAGCTTCTCTAGATTTTGATTACTGGTGTTTTTTGGTGTTGATTGATTTTGAGTGGGCTGGTTTGTTTGACCTGCTTGGAGTAAACAAAGAGGCAGAACAGCCCCCCCCCCCCAAAAAAAAAGCGGGGGGGGAAGGCAAGCAAGAAGAGTATGCAGCTCATGCTGCCACTTAATGTTGAAAGATGAGACAAACATTTTGCCATGCCAAGGAAGAGTTTCAGCTATTTCACAGAGCAGGAATTTTTTCTTTAGGTGGACTGTGAATGGAAATTGAAATAATCTGGAATTAGGACTAGGATAACAGTTATTAATGCTTTCCACTAAAAATATGCATGAAACAGATATTCTGATTAAAAGGTTTTTAACCACCACTTCAAACTTATGATAGATTTCAGGTATTGACCTGTGAATTTAAAGCACTGATGTGCTTTTTCAGAATAATAATAATGCTGAGTTAGTAATATATCTGCTTCTATTTAGATTTTATTTTGATTGATTTAGATTTTGAGCATGATTTCTGCAGATAATGCCAAGCAGCCTTGCACTTGCACAGGACTACTGCAATCACAGTATGTGCTGGAGGACTCAAATCCTAATGAGCCTTCTCAGATGAGGTGGTGGTTTAGGAGGTGAGTGGAATATATGTTAAAGCAAAAGGTTAGAAGTGAATAGATGGATCTTGCTGTTGGCAGAAGGGTGATGCAAGCTAAAACATCTATTATTGTTCTCAATTTATGTGGAGATGCCCCCTCTCTCCAGGAATACTGTGGACATACTTAAAAGATTTATCTTTTCAGATGCCCTGGAGTAACTGATGGGTTGAGAAATAGCACGCTAAGAAGTTTTTTTGACGGTGTTGTCTTTTTTATTTTTTAATTTCAAGTTATTCATGTGATTAAGTGTAGGAGCTATTTGTGGAAAAAGGACAGCCATGGGTTGATTTGTTGTTTTGGAGGGAGAAGGGTTTGTTTAGGTTGCTTTTATTAGCCCTTCAAGTTCAAGCCCTTCAAGCTTGCTTTAAAATGTATTCCTCACTGACGAATTCAGGCTGCTAAACTCTAGTGTTAACAGGTTAGAAATATTTTATTTCAAAATATCACCTGCTACTGCTGAATTTTCTTGAAAACTTGTCTCAATGAGCAACTGCTGTCTGTTTAAAAATAATACAGTTCACTGCATATACATGTATTCAAGGCTAAGAATATGTTAGACGACCATGCAGTAGTGAGGGCATGTCCATTATATCAGAGGACTTTATGGTATGGTTTTATTATGGTTATTTTTTTATGTGTATGTTGGGATCTGGCTTAAAATGGAGAGTTCCAGTGTTTATGGCCAGATGTAAACACTTTTGACCTTTTTCATATTTCAAGAACTCCGCCCTCTATAAACAAGGATGTTTTCACTGAGTATCTTCTTTGACATACTTATTGTTGTAATACTTTTTGCATAAAGCAGATGGTTTTTCTATAAAATGACTAGCTTGACACACTGGCTCAGACTATTTGCTCATTTGTTTGCTATCAGTGGTTGAGAATATAAGCTCATTAAAATGGCAATGGGCACAGAAGCTAAAAATGGCAACCTGATTTTTCCAAATATGAGTTGCTGGTGAAGAGTATTGCAATATATGATTTTTTTAAAAAGCTGTTTTTATCAGTTTATAGCCTTTCTATTGATTTTATATTAATGGTAATTTCTGATTACTGTTTTGAAGTCTTTGTTCAATAAATAAGGAAGAAGAAAAGGTATCCACACATTACTGCAAAAGACAGATATATTTGCAGGTGTATATTTTCTGCCAGGTATGTCTGTGAGAGGGGGACATGCACAAGAGAAAGGTGGAGGAAAAAAGGGAAATAAATGTTAAGATAGCCTTGTAGTTGCAGCAGTCACTGGGAACATGATGAATGAGATCCAGGTACTTATTTACCTTAGTAGTATGTAAGCACTCCCAGGTAAGTGCTCTAATCATTGCTCTATCCACCCGGGAATGAAACATGTATGAAATGGTTCTGCGTGAGCCAGCTCTCATGGCCTAGATGGGTGTTTTCTCATCAGTCTGGTCTCTTCCCCTGGCTAATAATTGTTTTTATACTCTGCCCTGAGCCTACTGACACAACAGATATCCAGGTTTCCATAAGCAGCAGAAAAGCATGCTTCAGATTCACTGGCTTTTTCTGTCTGTCCTTAGCAAGTCAGGACTTGATCCAGAAAAGCACTTAAACATATATTTAATGAATTAAGGTTTATCTTTTTCCCTTTGGTGAATGCTCAAGATTAATAAGCAGATGCTTATGTGATTATTTTTTAATGCAAACATGATCTTATATGGTATACATAAACATGAGCACAATGTCCAAGGTCTTGAGATTTAAACTGGATATAATAGTCTCAATGCGGAAGAGGGATTTCTCAGATTTAAACTTTTTTTTTCTCCCCCAAAGAATTCTGTTTTGATTCAAACATCTGGCAGAGCAGGTAACAATTCTGATACTAGTACAAGACACTTACTGAAAATTCACTCATGAAATAAAGATATACAAAGCTATAGCAAAAGATTACACTTGACTAAAATATCTTTATGTAATTTCTTACAGGAACTAACAAAGAAACAGTTGAAACCTAAAGTATGCTTACATAATAATCATGTCGAGTTTAAGAACACAAGTTCATGGGAAAAAAGTCAAGTCTGGGGAAAAGATGGTACGCCCAGTTTTGCCTCAACAACTGTCTCAAGGAGGCAGCAACTTCTGTGGCAGAAACAAATCTGATGGCTTCTGCATAGAAAGATTCCTTCAAATTAAAAAGTTCTCAGTTACCAATGCAATGAGCCTGGCATCTTTGGCGTAAGTCCAGCGATGATACATGGGTGAACCAAAGAAGAATGTGATCACAAGAAGGTCTCGTTATGCCAAGGTATGTTGCATTGCTTATTTTATGTGTGATTTTAGAGCACTGTCTCTACAAAGCACAGCTGTGGGACATACACAAAATCTCACTGCATTCCAAAAATGGAGAAAATTTGTAATTTTAAATTATTTTACCTGAAATGTCGTATTTAATAAATATATTAAAATCCCAGTGGTTAAGCTGTCTGCAGAAAAGCTGTGAATGCACATTGTTAGTGCATCAGAGCAATTTAATACATTCCACATCAATACGATATGAAAGATCACCCTGTGAAGGGAAAGGGAGAATTCAATGCATTGGAAAGGGAAGGTGGGGGGGAGAAAAAACTCCCAGCACAGTAATGAAGTTACCAATGCCTAACAAAGGACCTTCTTCCCTTATTTTTCCTATTAGTACTCTTTCTTTAGAACTAAATACAAGCAGTATTTTCAGTATACCATCTTTGTGTTCTGTTAAAAACTGGGACTTCTGGGACATATGACATCTGTTTTCATAATGACTCAAGCAAAAAGACATTAGCTCTAATAATTTTACTTCCTACCTCACAAAAACTGTTGGATTCCCAAGTCTCAGGTTAGAATCTTGATGGTGCTTTTGCTCCCTTTCATGAACATTGGTAAATCCCATTGAAGGTACCTGCTATGCCTCATTCCATAGCAAAATATTAATTTTCATTCCTCCTATGAGGAGTTATTAAAAAAATTGTCTTCCATGTTTATTAGTTGAAATATTGTATGTTTGGGGATTCAGCAAAGCATATCTCTGTTAGTAAACTTATTGACTAGAAAATGCCTACTAACATCTCCAAAAGCCTACTTCAGTGCTTTCCTGAACTGGGGCTTGAATTCATAGGCTGAGCCACCACTGTATCATGACAGTCCCGTAAAAGCTGATCCTTCCAAGATGCTCTGTTTTTTTCTGCAAAATTCCACAATGAATGCATGGGTTTGAGATGACCACTCTTTTAGTCTAACCAATTTTGTAATAAATTCCACCTTCTAGTCACCATTTATGCCAACTTTCTGGCAGTTAAACTAATGACTTTGTAGATGGATTTGTCAGGCGGTTCCACAGAAATTTATGTGGCCTGTGCTGCACTGTGAAGTTTAAAGAGTGGCTATACTACAGAGAAGGGAGGGAGGAGGAACACATGAGAGGCACAAAGCAAAATGTGAAAGTAAAAGAAACATGTAACTGTAGCCAGAAACAGTAGGAATATTCCTACTTTAATGAGGAAAAAATGGAACGAGACAACAAGAACTAATAGCATTGTTACTGGTTATGATGTCTCCTGCCTTGCCCATAACTTTCATCTAACCTGCTGCTCTAACTCCCCACAGTATTTCCAAATAGAAACAATATTTTGCAATAATGCAATCAAGTGATAGATAGTGATATATATCTAACAGGGATGCCTATAGTAACCTTAACTTCAAATTGCCTGAGTCCTGGACTTTCAGAACTCAATTTCATTCTCCATGAGTATCATTTTTAGCTAAATTGAGCTAACTTAATAATTTTATTTTCATTATTAGATTGTGTTTTATATCTCTGGAGAGGACCTGCAAATTCTTTTCTGAATCAATAAAAATGAGGAAACTTTGTGGGAAAGCTGAGACCTTCTTAATTACTGCATCTTTAGCATGAGACATTCTTAAAGGACTTCTGGCACTTGGAATAAATTCTAGCTCTTAATGACAACTTCATGAATATAAATGTAGAAGCGCTGCAGGGAACTTTATCACAGCTTCAAATCAATTTGATTTTTTGATGGATTTTGCCAGAGTAGTAATGAAATACAGGCTTTTTGAAAATCAATTCTGGGTCACTTTGATTTGGTTTTAAGTTAATTCCATGTACTTCTGTAAATGGTTAATGGTTCCATTTTTATGGAACCACGATGAAATGTATTCTTACTCATGAATACAGTAAACCCTCTGTTTCCTTAAACAGATAGAACTGATGATAATTAAGACTTTAAAACTGTCATACCAAGGAAGAAGATATTTAAAATGATTGATAACATTAAAAGCACTATGTACTCAGGTTATTTTGGCATCTCCTTTTCTAAATTCTGTACCCACAAAATTTACATTTAATTGAAAATGATGTCTCACTTGTAACATTGTATACTTGGTATGAAAAGCTAAAACATTTGTATAGAGATCAGGTCATCTTGAAATGTGAAGTATGCCTTTCTCTCCAGACTACAGTAAGACTGAAAAGTACTTTAGAGTTCATGCCAATAGCAGTCACACACTGTTATACGCTAAGTGCAGATGATACTAACTTGCCTTTTACCCACACTATTGAAAGCCTGAACTAAGGCTTATTATACCCAGATCTTGAAATCTTCAAGGCCATTAAAAACAAAGGACACTAACTTGCTTGGGTTCGCCTTGATATCTACTGTGGTTGACATGATGCTGCAACTAACTGCTTCTCAACACCTAATTCACCCAGCAGTGTGTTTTTTTTGCAAACATCTTGTCCAGTTACAATTAGCAGAAGCCATCGCTAGAAAAACCTGCTTGCTCCTTATGTAGCTGTTGTGGTACAATACAAAAGGTGACTGTGACAATTACCACAGCTCATATGAATTGCCAGTATTTAATCCACAGAGAGCTGTAAGTATTTCTTGAGGGCCTTATCTTGCCAGCATGAACTAAATCAATTAGAAGATGACCTATCAAGCTGAGAGCAGGTCAGATACTGTCACCAAGTTTAGGGGCCCTGGGGAGTGGTTCTAGTACAAAAAGAACTTAATGTTCAGAGGTACTTTAACGTCAAAGAAGGAGGTGCCTACTAAGTTACAACGTCCATGAGAAAGGATTATGGGGACTGGAACTGGCAATTATGAATACAGGCACCTGAAATTAAAAGTCCTTTTCTGGATCTCATTCTTAATGTGTCATCTTAAATGTGAGTTAGTTAATTTATCTTTAACTAACTTTTATTGAACTTATTGTAAAATGTACACCACAGCATTTTCATCAACTAGTTCTAACGTAGCTGAGTGATTGCTATTTGATAATTCACTGCCCAATAACAAGCAAAAAGCAACAGACATCAGCCTTGGCACTGCCAGAACTGTGACTCAGCAGTTAACCTATTTTAGTTGCATATTTATTGCATAAATTTTTTCTTTAAAACTTTCAAAGGGAGGTTTCATCTGTAGGAAACTGAACAGTCCAAAAATGTCAAATCAAGATCACTGCCCAGTTTTTATCACTTGCTATTGAGTTAGGAAGATTTAAGATTACTGGACATGCATCTGCTAGCACTTCAGATAGTCTTCTGCCTTGATTAGTTTTTTGGTAGCCCCAGTAGATACTATGTTGGTTGACATAACCAGTAAAGACTTATGTTTGATCATGATTAAAACTGGGTCATCTTGTAAAATTGACCTTATATACAGACATTTTAGAACTGAGAAAAATAGCAGTTACTGCAATGTCAATTTTTCTTTGAAGTACAAAGACCAATTTCAGTATTTAGTATCTTAGCACTTGTAAAACTTAAAGAGTAGTTGTGGAAACTAAATAATTTTAAGTATCCGGGCATAAAGGACTTCTTTTCTACATTCATTGTAACATGTACGCATCCCAGTTAATGAGAAGGTTCTCACTGACTTAAAATCTGAATGAGTCTGTAAAGTGTACTTTTACTATATATATATATACACATACATGTATATATATAGTTTTCATATATATAATGAGTAGTATCTATATAGTAAATATATTTCAGGATCATTAATATCTTCTGTATTGTACTAGAAGAAAGATCAGTCTCCCTCCTAGAAAAACACTTTTTTTCTTATTTGATGTTGAAGACTTTGCTTCTATCAGCTCCTGTTCCTTCTATTAGTGTGCTGTTCAGCAGATGGCCCACAGGAACAATTATCTAAGGGATGGACTCAGTGGAAGAGGAGAACTTGATCAATTTGACATTAGCGCCATCTGCAAAAAGATCAGAATTTTCCTCATTCCTGTGCTGGAATTCCTAACTTACAGAGGATATTTAATTTCTGTTGCATGAATTGTTCATATTTTCCTGCCTTTGAGGATGATGCCAAAAAAAGCCATTCTGTAACCATTGCTGACAAAGACTCTAATATGATATTGAACGTAGGGAGCAGCTCTATAGTCACATGTCAAAATCTGTAATTTTAATGTGTTTATTTTATTATACCTTTTGTCAATTTTAACCATTAGATATGGTATCCCTTTGCTTGGGTAGTTATCATCCAAACTATACTTCGTTTTGGTAGACATGAGAAAACAGTAGAAACGATGTCAGAGAAATAGTGTAATATTAAGCTGTTTTGACTGCATTTCAGCTGTATTTGACTGACATCAGAAGGGGTTCATCCAGTACTAAAATTTGCCTGTATGCAGCAGCTGGGTGACTGGTGACTTGACTTACCACATACAATCTGGCATGTTAGGAAATGAGACCTAGAAGGTGTGTGTCCTCAGCAGGAGTTATCAGTTTCAGAGGCCTGACCTGTTGTGAAACTTCAGCAAGAACTGTTAGAATAATTATATATGTGTGTGTATTTTTTATATATATATATATATATACACACACACACACACAAATACATACATATATACACACATACATATAAAAAAAAACATATATACATATATATATATAAAAAATCTCATAACCTCCCCCAAATTCAAACATCAACATTTCCCCCCAGAGAACAATCTACGCCATTTAGAAAAAACAGAGCATGGCTGCCTATTGTAGAGCACAGCCTTCAGCAAAACTTCAAAAAATGGAAAGACAAAAACTGCATGTTGTCCCACATAACTGCAAGAATAGCTGTCATGTGATCTTTAAGAAACTGTATCCATAAAAACTGAAGTATCAAATTTCTTCACACCACAAGCAGTTAAATGAAGTGCTTAAAAGAAGACTCATAATCTTATGACCATTCACCCTTCTCTCATTAATTAAGACTACAGGGAAAGAATTGATGGAGGAACTGAGCCCAGACATAATTGCCACCGATCCTAGCTGTTACTGCAAAGGCCTTATGAGAACAAGGAATCAATAGGACCTAATTTAGGACTTCCACAGTCTTTGACTGTTGCAAAAAAATGAATGCTATTAGCTTCAATTATCCTCTAATAATAACTATTATCTGCTTTTCTCTTAACCTTAGTATTAACAGGGATCTTCCAGACTCCCTTCTGAGTGTAGCTGGTATCTGTGTTTTACAGTTGCCCTTCAGAATTATTATTATGGCATTTCTGGGTCAGTAGGTGATTATGTAGTGACCCCAGACACAGAGAAATTTCTGTGTCCTGGCCCTCAAATTATTTTTATCAGTGCAAAGCTGTCAGTATCAGATAGTTCACTGACTGATTATGAATGATGACAAAGGACAGTATTTGAAATATGGTGTCACCATGGAAGGTGCCAATTTTTTCAGAAGTTAGAATAGTTTTTATTCAAGAATGCATTACATCAAGCAAATTGTCAGTACTTTCATGAGACTGAAAATGTTTTTAACTACTTTGGCAGCTGTTCAGGTCTCAAAGGCTGGCTGACCTACTAAGTGTTTCCCAAACAATTCATTTCCATGTTTGATAAGACCAATGGAGGATCCTTTGAGGAAAAGTAAGTATCAGATTTTAGCATCGTTTTCTAAATCCCATATTTCTCCCATTTTTCTCTTCAAGTTAGTAGAGTTACACTTACAGATAAGTTATGCTTATCCATAGTATTTGTTTCCTCTCACCATTTATGACTTGTAGAATATAAGAATTGCTTCCAGTTCCTCAGATAAGCAGCTGTTTCAGTACTGATTAAGATACACTTTTGACCAAGACTCAGTGGAGCGGGCTTAGTCACTTCTCTGGTTTTCTAAGCTGAGGAAATAACAATGGGGAGAATCTTTGCTAAGATTTATGAGCAATCCTCTATTGTCCAAATAGAAATCTACAGTCTGTATTACAGTAATTCTAACCACTTAAATGTATTTCATATTTTAAAGTATGGGTTCGAATACAATGACATGGGTGTAAGCTTTAGGATCCTAAAGAGCAGCAGTTGGATGCCACTAACCCAAATTTGCATCCTCAAAACCCCAAATCAGTATCTGTTTAAGTTTTTGCCAGAAAAAATCCTGAAACTATCTGACTTAACAACTCTGAGAAATTAGCTGCCTACCTCATGCGTGAGGTTTTTTGAGTCAAAAACCGGACATTTCTCATGCTTGTTTCCTTTCTGAGCACATACTGGTTGGAGCTTTGCAAAAACCACAGTGGGAGGAAGCAGCGGTGATGCTCCATAGCCTTTCTGCCAAATAGGATTATGTGGGATGTAGCTCAGGTTAAAAATACTGTCCTGCCCACATTGACTCAAACCAACATTTCCCTCCCAGAATTGTGTCTTAACAACGACTAGGAGAAGGTTCTCCATGATGTGTTTAAACTGTTTGATTTTGCATGGAATAGTTAAATATTTATCAGAGTGAGAAAGGACATATGAGTACCCTAGCAGTTAGGGCTCTCACCAGCCTGGGTTCACTGTCATTTCTATGCTTAAGAAATATTTCAGTATTCTGAAGTTTAGGTATCTAACTAAAGTGAGAGTTCACTTTATCCAAAACTCTTTACAGATGTAGAAGACGACCTGTTTAAAGATCAAACTCAACCTCGGTAGTTCCTTATTCCATCCATCACTAACAGTAAGCAGAAGTTTTTTCCCTTGAATTCTGGATTTGGATTGCTGTCTGACAGATGAATACAGACCCCCCCCCTTTTTTTTTCTCCTCTATTGCTCCTTCTAGCATGCAGTTAAGCAAATATATAGGTGGATGATAACTGTTTGCTAGGATTCATGCAAATTCATAACCACAGTGGTATTTTTAAAAGCATCCAACAATGATGTTTCTCTTCTCCCATTTGAAATCAACACATGAGTTGTGTTGTAAGCAGTGACACATGAGTAAAGACAGAAAATTCCTGTTTAACTGACTTTAAGAATATTGCATATTCCACTGGCTAGCTTAGCAATCTCTTTTCAGTAACTGGGAATTTTGCATGCTATTCTTAAATTCCCTGCAGATTGTATAGGAGCCTGGGCACCAAATGCAGCAGAAGATTCCACTCAGCAGCAAAAGTTAAATCGTGCAGGCCCTGTGTGATTTTTATGAATATAGTCCAAGGTAAACATTAAATCTTATTTTGAGATTTGAGAAATCTCCTGTATGCATCAGAGTGCTCATTTTTAACCCATGAAAAATTGAGGCAGAAATTTGGGGGTTTTATACAAAGTCGTGGTAAAATTGGGATTTAAAGTTTTACAGTTTCTCAGTTGCACGTTCTGCCTAATAGGCCACTTTTCCTTTCTGAATATTGGCTGTTTTGGCTTGTTTGTTGTACCCTGCATAAAACCCATCAATTTAAGTAAACAAGTTTGAAAACTACCATTAATATTGCTGTAATTAGATATTAATAACAAATAATTCCAAAATGTTTATATATATTTTTATAAATGTGTATATATATATGTGTGTGTGTATATATATATGCTTTTAAGAAACCATTGTTATGTAGCATGAAGTATTGATGATACTAGAATAAGAATATAGCAGAGCAAACAAACACTATATGATAACACATACCCCTTAGAGGACAAACATAGAGGCCTCAAGGCTGTAAACACAAATGATCAATTATTGATAAAGAATTGTGTAACAATCTATAGAAGCTGCCCATAACTGATAGCATAAGTGGAACTGTCTTTACAATGTGCAAGACTGCCACAGAACCAAATAGTTGCATGGGTGCAACTGCTTCAGAATCAGGTAATGCTGAACTGATCTTTGGTATACTGAAATGCTGCATCTGTAGTATTATCTCATTACCGTTAAAAGGAAACACACACCTAAGGCTAGTGACTGGCCTAGTTATATTGCCCTCAAGACTAGGCTGTAATTTGGAGGCAACATAGTGTAGAACAAAATAGCAGAACAAAGGTGAAACTTTAACAGAGAAGCAAAGTAGGTACTCTTTCGCTACAAGACTGTTTGGTATCATGTTGTCTCAACTGGTCATTTCATACTTTTCCTTAGGCTTCCTAAGTTCCATTCAATTTGGACAGAGCATCTTATTCTACTTGATTCATTGTTCTTGGACTTCACCTGACTCCCACTGAATCACTTTTTTAGTTCTGCTTAAATTCTGTTCTCATTTTATGACAAACATAGCTCTTTTCTTCCCTCTAACAAAAGTAGTCCATGCACCACCTTTTTATATTGCTATTGCATGAAAAAACAGTATAAATCATGTTTGTTCATCTCTATTATTATCACTGTAAAATAAAATAATTTTCCTCCAAAGATTCACTTAGATACCATGTTGTCAGCAAGTCACACTTTCATTGTAAAGAAGTAGTATCTGCTATGCATTAAATACGTACTGAATATTTTAACCAGTATTTTAGTATGCCAATGGTTAAGTTTCTTGCTACCTTACACATCTTTCAGTTGTAAATCCATTCAGCATTACTACCAGTGACACTTCAAACAGCACAGAGGCACTGAAGTGCAGCCACTGATAGATGAAAAAAGGTAAGATATGCTCTCTTGCACTAATCTTAAAACATTGTTCTGTAATATAATGTTCTCTAGACATTTTATTTTCCATTAAGCTTGCTTTCAGACAGTCCTTTTGATCTTTCAATGTAGCATGGCTTCCACTTCTGAAAGGCTGTTCTTCTTAACAACACAAACTAAAGCAATCTGCTCTGTTGGACTGCTAAATATGATCTAATAATGACAGTTAAGTAGGAGGATTTTTTTAGTGTCTTTCAACCTTCCTCAACTTGGATAATTGCTTAATTCTTGTTTTAGTTATTACAGTTGTTCGGTGGTCAGTTTTCTACACACTCTGTGTATAGAGTTATAGGTTTCCTTTTGCTATGACAATAGCTTTCTGCCAAAGTATCTATAAGTAATATAAACAAAGTACAGATCATTTTAAAATGAGGACAGGCCGTTTGCATTTTCTTGGCTGACAAAGTCCCAAAGGGAAGTTTAGGTTTTAAATCTTTTACTTGTATTGTAACTCTTGCATTTATTTTTCAAACACTACATTATGATATGAGCTAAAGGGACTCAGACCTGAAACCCTGGAGCACTTCCCTCCTTGCTTCAGAACAGATACCTTAAGGAAAAAAAGCAAAACTGACTGTATACTAAATTATCTTCCCTAGGGATCAGTCTTGGAGCAGCCCAACTCTGATAGGAAAATGTCTTTGAAAGTCTGTAATTACAGCTGAACAAACTGGCTTAGTTAAAAGATAACCTGCCCAGTTAAAACTGCCTGAAATCTAAACTATTATATTTTTGTGCTGTCCCCCAGAAATCTAGTTCCACTTTAGACAGAAGAATATCACTTACTCTAGAAGTATTTTAAAACACTGCTCAACATGAACAGAATATTAAACACCCTCAAAGCATCACTAGGACTATGTCTTCTGTGCCAATCTAAGTCTAACTGATCACGACAGATGCTCATCTGAACTTTCATTTGTTCTTTCCAAATTCATGGTGCTACTTGTTCACCTCCAGAAGTGACGGAGATCCAGGAAATCTTACTGTAGAATATGCCACTTTTCCATTTTCTCTTTGAAGATTTTGTCTGCACATGAGCCAAATTTGTCTCCCTAAGAATATGAGGAATGTTTTGGGCTCTGCCACTTGTTGATGCAGCAAACAGAGAAGGCAGTAGACATAACAACTAACATAAATATTACAAAATACAATTGAAAGCTGTGAATAAGCCTTTGAGATAATATTCTCCTTCTTTTCAAATAATTTGAGAGCTACTAAAAGCTAAAAGATGCTGCGTGAAATTCTACTTTTATTTATTTTTGTGATATTCTTCTGCAGGAGATGAGAGACCAGGAAGGAAGAGAATGTCATTAAGGTATAAATTTTAGCTAAGATATCTTCTACTCTGTCTGATGTAGAGCAAAAGGCAGACTAGCAACTTCACGTGGTGAATTCCCAATAAACAAATTTAATTCTTTGACAGATGTAGAAGACGAGCAGACACATGTCCAAAATGCCACTTAAGGATCAAACCAAACCTTGGTATCTACTTATTCCATCCATCATTAACAGTAAGTAGATTGACCTTGAATTCTGGATTTGGATTTCTGATAGACAAATACAGAACAAAGTTGTTTTTCTCTATTTCTCCTTCTAGCTTGCAGTTAAGCAGGTGCACAGGTGCATGAAAACTCTTTGCTGGGATTTCAGCAGATTTCCTCTCTTAGGCAGGAACTGAATAGTTCTTTTCATGAATTTATGGAAAGAATATCCAGATGTCATATGCAGGCCTGAAGGCCTCAGTGGTTTTTATTTTGCTGTTTATCCTTAATTACCTTCATCCTATTACCTTCATTCAGAACTAGTTTTAACATCACCCAGTATTTTGAAAAAAAAGGACAGAAAAGATCGGGGTAAATGTGTGTCAGTCTGATTCCTCAAGAAACATAAATATTTAAGAATAACTGGCAGAAAGTTCCCACTATCCCCGTTTGAATTTCTCATTATTTCCTTTACTAGAGACCTATAATTTTTAATGCTGTTTTATATTATAATGATGTTCTATGAAGAAGCAAATAGGAAGGCAAAGAGGAGAAAAGAGGAAGGCAAACTTTCAAAACAATTCTGAAAATTCTGATTTTTGGGAAAATTCTGATTTTTTCGAAAAATCAGAACACTTTTGAAAAGAACACTTTTATTTAGAATAGATGGGATCTCTGTTTTCAATGTATCATCACAAATCCCAGAGAACAGCTAAATTAAGGATCAAGGACCAAGGTATTTCATACTTACAACTTTTTCAGGAGTGTTCTGATTTTTCAAAAGTGTTTTTATTTGAAATGAGTTTAAAACAAAACATCTCTTAGCATGAAGGTAAGTCCTGTAAATTTTGTTTGAGATAAAAACTGAAACATTCTATTTTGCCTCCATTAATGCATATCTTTGCTTCTTGAGTTGCAATAGCACTCTATGGGAATTGTAGTTCAGATACCTCTTCTTCATTATGAATTAGCCTTCCTTTACAAAGATGCTTTTTGACACTGACTACCATCACGATAGACCATATCAAAACTTCCTATTTCATACAGTGCATAAAAATGTTCTAGATGAATGTAGAAGTACAAAGCATCATACAACAGCTCCTACTGGACTTTAAAATGTCAGTCTTTCACAAGGGTACACCCCAAGTCATTAGTTTTTCTTTACCATAAATATTCATTATGTTTTACAGTGATGACCAGCTGTTTTTCAGTTTTCATGTAACTACGAAGATCAATAAAGCAAGAACACTGTGCTGTTTTATACTGATTTGCTGGTAGAATGCTAAATTCTGGCTATAAGTAAAAAGCAGTCCCCAAAGACTCCATCAGATACTGAAATGCAAAGACTAATTAAAACTGAATTTAAAATGTAATTACAGCACAGCTAATGCTGAGGTGGTATTTACAGACTGAACAAAACAAATCCAGTGATTAATTTGCATTCTGTGACCTGCAAGCAGTGAGCTCTCAAGTTATTTGTTCAAGTTCATGATTAGTTACTCTACCTTGTTTCCTACTACATTATCATGTTTAGAGTATTTACTGCATAACTAAATATGCAGTAAAGACACTATAGCACTGACAGTTCAGAAAAGTACAGCAAATTATTAGTAAGTAAAAGACATAAAAGAACAATAAAGCAGCCAGAATACAAGCTCTCTCTTTTGTATGAATACTTTGTAAAGGCTGCTATATAGAAATGTTTAGATAAAACTGCTACTTTCAATACCTACAGGATTACTCCAAAATTGCTAGTGTTGTCTTATTTTTAACTTACCGTTCCACAGACAAATTTATTATTATAATGAAGTAGCAGAAAAATAATGAAATATAATCATTATAATCTACAGATCTTTTATTAGAACTCATAATACTTCCCTATAAAATAATTAAAACTTACTTATTGGGACTATTAGAGCTAAATTGCCACATAATTGCAGTTGATTTTTCCTGGTAAAGCATATGTAGAAGCCATAAAGATATTGTTCTAGCTGCTTTAGGGTTATGGCTCCCAGGAGCAACAAATGCTCAAACCGCTTAAGGAAGGCATATAATTTTCATTCCTTCCTTGGCTGGAGGAGCATGGTACTGACTACCAGCAAACATGTGCAGATCCTTCACACACATGCAAATGTTGCATCTGAGAACAGCCATATGATCAAACCTGCTGCTCATTAAAAAGGAAAAATGAGATCCGAAAGGATGGAGCAATAGTCTCTGAAGGTGCACCTTCACTAAAGACTTTTAAACTACCTAGCTTTCCTCAGATTTGTGCCTGAGAAATTTGCCGAGCTTGAGGGAAAGCAGTCAAGCTGCAAAACAGCATTTAAGTAGCACAGATTATTTACAGAGTGGCAGATTTCTTTTATTAGTTGTACAGCATAGCTGAGTTTCCTTAATATTACTAATACAACTGTATGATTTTTCTTTTTGCCATACAGATTAACTTGAAAAAAGTTTTGTATTAAAATATATTCACTCTACAAAAAAAATTTATTTAACTACTCTAATTACAGTTAGCTTAATCTCAAGACATAATTCCAAATCTACACATCTACCATATCTCTTTGAAAATGCTGTAGCAAAACATTCATAAAACACATTTCTAGAGGCTTTGTTTTAACAAAAATGTTCACAAGGTCAAGCTGAACTGATTACTTCTGGTTGCCTTTAAAGGACCTATGCAAATAGCATAATCTAGCCTAAATACTAGCTCACAGGTCAACAGCCCTTGAATTTTAGTCTATGTCACTTAAGAGACTAGTAGAATTTGATTAAGAACATTATTTAACACAAAGAAAAGAGTTTTGTGTATATAGCAGGAATTAAATTGGGGCAGCACTGAAATTGTCTCTTTGCCAATGGAAAGAAACAAGCAAACAGTAAAGCTTTTGGCAAAGCAGTGATCAAAGTAGGACATTCTTTGTCAAGTACATTTATGAACACAGTCAAACGATGCCTTCCTAGTTATGAGACGGGTGGAGAACTTCTGTCTTGCCTAATTTCTTTTGAAATTACTCTGGACAATTGGGACAGCACAGATGCAGCAGATAGGACACTGTGGTGGGAGCTTAGATGCATGAGATTTTTCAAGGCAGTACAGAAATTTAAATCTTTAGGGCTACTGAGAGAGATCAAAACTCTCCAGAATGCGCCATGGAGTGGGGGTGCTATAGCTGGATGGTTTTTGTTGGTTGGTTAATTGGTTTGCTTTATCCTAAGTCTTGCTTCTGACCTTTGGTTATTTATTTCATCCTTCTATTCTGCAACTTCTCCATTTATAAAACGGGAATCATTATTTTTACTTAGTTTTGTTAAATGCCTTCAAGCGGTCCTTAGACATATGAAAGTGCCAGGGCATTGCTGTCATTTGCTGTCCTTTGGTGTATGGTCACATGAAAATGGGCATACGTTCTATTTACATCACGAACTTCCTAAGATTGAAAAACCATTATTCCAATAAATATTACAAAAGTTTTTATGACTAGTTTAATGTTGAAAACAAAATTATACTTCTCACCCCAGGGGACCTGAAAAAGACCTACAAGTCTAAATCTATTTTGAATAAATATTATAGAGTCAGGTATTATAGATTTGATTCTCTGGACCTTTAAATGGGCAAGTTCATTTTTTTTCTCTATGTGAAGTACAATTATTTTCAGTAGCTGGATATAGTGTTTCTGGATGAAAGATAATTTAATTATTTTTCCTTTCGAAGGCTAACACGCTTTCCTTCAGACATTTCTTTCTTTAAAATCAGTGGTGGTGATATTCGTATATCTGTGAAAAGTGCTGTAATTTATGCTTAGAAATTTATTGTAACATTGTTTTCTTGGATATTCAATGTCTATCTGTATTTAGGAATAGGAATGAATGTCCAGAGGTGGCTTTTTGAAGGGACAGGGCCTCTCAAACGGCTCACTAATGCTCAGGAGAGACCTGGCATGGTTTATGATGTTGTTTTTAATCATCATACTTGCCTCCTAAACTGGGCAAAAGGCCACATTTTTGAAATCCAGGGGTACTGGTAGAAGTCTTTCTTTCCATTGACTTACTGTAAAATTTTGGAGATGTACATTATGAGGTTCTGTGTGTACAGACCAGCTGGACAGTAACATTTCTATTAGTTTCAGCAGAAGTCCTAAGGAAGATTCTGCTGCTGTTTATTTCTCTGAGTGGGCTGGAGTTTCTGGTGGTATATTTATTTGTTTCAGTAAGTATTATTCTATAGAAAGTAAGCGTTTATCTGAAGCAATACATTCTTTAAAAGTAAGGCTTACCCTTACTGTGTTTTTTTCTGTGATACGCTTAGCTATGACATTCCCAGATTTAAATCTTTAAATTAGTCAGGAGGAGGACTCCAATTTGCAGTTCATACATGAAAAGTGTGTGTCCTAAATAATGGCCTGCTCTAACTAAATATGCTGTCTGGACATGAGAACATTTCTGTAAGGCTGATTTAAATAAACAAGATGGCTTTTCCAATTAAGACAGTCTTTGTCAAACAAAGGTTGAAGGTATACAACCTTATTTATTAGAGGACTTTTTCCCCTTTATTAAGCTTTCATGTATATTTTGGCTTAAAAAATGTACCTTCCATAGCCTAGAATAATGTGGAATTGAGGAACTGCTAATTTTACTGTGGTCTTGTAACTTTTATCAAAGGTTCCTGAGTAGCTTTGCTGATTTCAGCTGAGGAGTTTTCCATATAGCTCATGGTAATGGTGAAAGCATATCTGCAATTACTGTATCTTTCATTAGCAACAGTGTGAAGGATTAGCTGCCAGCCATACAAGGGCATGGGGGACACAGAAGGATAACATTTTTCACAGGTAAATTCACATGACCACTACACAACAACAGCTTGCATTTCATTAGAGAAACCTAATGGGTTATGTCTAGAAACAATGAATAATATATGCCAGCAAATGCTATTAGGATTCATACAAAATGCTCAGTGAAAAATACGTCTGACTTTTGTAAATACTGTTAGAAGAGCTGACTGTGGATGAGGCTATGTATTGGGACTGAAGCTTCCATGCAACTCACTCTCTCTGTTTTTGTATTACCCAGTAGTTTACTTTTCATACTATGCCTCGTTAAGAGAAAAAGCATACAAAAATTTGACTTTCAAAGCCCTCCTGTTTATCATAAGATCTTCTGTAACTTCTGCATAATGGTTTAGTCCCACCTCCCAGCTACAGTTTGAGAAAACATTCTGATATTGGGCAAAACCAAGACAATCTTCTTTTGTGATGTGATAAGATTAAAAGTATTTGTTCTCACTGATACCTCTTCCACAATAATGGCCACATTAAAAATCAGCAAGATATGTTATTATTTTGACATTGATGAATGCTGCTCAGTTTTCATTGCTATTACTCAACATGATAAATGCTTATTTCAGTCTAAAAGAGGAAGATGTTTTACACTAAATGTGTGCTCTGGTGTAGAGCAATTATTTAAATTGTGTGCTTTTGTCTTGCAAGGTCCTTTGCTACCTACTCACTGCTGAAAAATGGGCTTCATCTTCTGGTTTAACTAGTTTTAGCTAACAGCAGGCTATCCTACAAAAATAATGTCATTGGGTTAAATGTCTCATAGTATATGAAATATGTTCTTGGAAATTTTGTCTCTTTTTTTTTTTCAATCAGCCTATTTCATTTAGTGACTTTCTTTGGATTAAAAAAGTTGAGTGATAAATCCACAAACTCGGAGGTAATGTGCCATTAGTTTTGAGCAGCAGAGAACATTTAAAAAGAATGAGATTCTCATACAACAGGAAAAATTTCTATGCAGCACTCTCTGAGAACAGTTCTAAAGTACCACAGTTGAACTAGACTGAAAAGAGTGGGAGGTTTTTACATTTTAAAAACTGAAGTGGTTTAAAAATATGATTTTATTGCAGATGTAAGTATCTTTGAGTACTGTAACATCCTACAACATGGATACATAAAAATAAACACAGTGAACATATGTCCCCATGAATAACTGTTTAAACAGTCTGATGTACTGCTAGGAAGTAACCAGTCATTTGTACTGTCTCCATCCTTTTCAATCATTGGTGAGTCCTGTGCACCTATGTAGGCAGGTTTCTCATTTCTTAGCCTGAACTGATTTGTTCTTCAGTCCAGCAAGTTTTCTCTTTTACAACAGAGCACTGTCCAATGCAAAAGCTGGTGAAAGACTGCCTTGGAATCAGTTCTACCTTCCTCGTTCTCAAAGTCGCCCTCAGCACCCAGATCACACCTGGACTGCCTGCACCTAATAACAGAATGGAGTTGATGTGCTTCTCCCTAATCCTGCCTGCTCTTTTCCACCTTAACCCACCACAGCACAAGCACAAGGTACAACAAGGACTAGAGACAGCTACTTAAGTATATTTAATATCTAGTGTTAGGCCTTCCTTGCTATGCAGAGTAAATCTCTAAACAGTTTTAAAATACTCAGTTGAACTGAGTATTTTAGGGCTTAAACCACTAAAGGGCTTGAAGTCCTGAGATCAGGGCTTAAAATATTCTTCCTTTTTAAACGTTAAGAAGAGCTCAAGCTTAGGTCAGAGTCAGTTTTTCTTTTGATGGTATTTAATAGCTCAGTTTAGTTTATCTTATAAATCAGCTTTGTCTCTGGATTGACCTAAACAGAGATTATTTTTAAAGAGGTATCTATTGAACTTGCAATCAAAGTGAGGAGAAGAGGAGGTTATATAAAAGCAACCCTCCAGCTACGTCAAAAACACACCTTTTTTCAAACTTTTAACAGAATTTTGTCTGTCACTATGATAGAGTGTACCTATACACTGGTTAACACAATAACATGAAATACAATTATCAGAAGCTATATAAGCTTTATATTATTTTTACCAAGCATTTTAGGTCTCAGTTCTTCTGACATTTAAAACAACTTCAAAATTAGAACCCATCTGCTGTGTTAATCATTTTGGAAGAAGATACTGCTGCCGAATAAAGCTGTTAAAATTCATTACTAACACTCTTAGAAATGTCTGATCCTCATATTTTAAAATGCATCACTGATTATTTTGATAAATTCAAAGGCCTATTTGTTTCTATTCCATATCCAGAAAAGGCATTTGTTAGAAAAGATAACAGAAAGATAACATCAACAAAACAGCCAACTTGAGCAGTTATCATCTACCTCCTCTCTTTCAGCTGTTCATGTGTACCAAACAGCATTGTTCACTTTTTTTTGTATCATGCTGATCATTTATTTGCATCACAGTAACATGGAAACATGCTGGACTAAGTATATAAATGTGCAGGAAAAACAATCCCTGTCTTCAGTAGTCTTAAAAAACAAAATACCCCACAACACCAACAGCAACAACAATAATAATAAAAAGACCAAAAGGGCTAAATATGCAAGGTCAGAGTGTCAGAACAGTTAACCCTGCTTGGTTACACATCTTTACCAATAGTTATCTTAGTCCCCATTTCATCATTTCCATACTAAACTTCTGTTTAGTCTGTATTTTTGGCCACTTGTTTTTATATTAGTTCATAAATTACTGGAGCCCTGAGAAGGTGTCCATCAGCCGATGATTCAGCTCAAAATATCTGGCCTAATGATCTGCCCTCTGCATGAACTGTGGAATAAAGTTTTTAATATTTTCTTTTCAATACCATTTGCTGTTATTAGCCATCTCTGACAGCCTGTTGCATTTATCACCCTTATGTAAAGAACAAATAAATGTCTTTGCTAACTGTATACCAATATAAATGGCTTCTCACTATGTTTAGTGTTCCAGTAGTTTTTTTAATGCCTCTCTTTTCATACTAAACCACGAGTACTACCACAGATCTTGAAATATCTTGCAAGATAATATAATGAGTAATGTGCCTATTTTTCTCATGTTTGTTTGGGAAGTAGTACTGTAAGGGACAGCCATCTTGAGAAAGAAGGGGATGGAGAAGAAGTTTCCTAACAGTAGAAAATAGACAACAGTTTTTTTCTACTCAAATCTCTTTCAACCACAAGACAATACTTTCGATATGCAACACATGGGACCCAATTTGAAAGACTCTTCTGCCTTTGCTCAGAACCAACAGTTAAGAACAGAGAACCACCTTAACTTACTCTAATGAAAGCGCTCCAGATGCAATCACTGTACTTCCAATTTACCTAAGTAACAAAAAATGCAAATCTAGATTGAGAGCAGCTGAGGGCTGTTCAGACCTGTCAGAGTCTTAGGCTTGTCCATTATTCTAAGTTACACAGCCCATTAGCTCCCTTTCTTTCCAAAGGAGTCTTCTAGGACTTTTTCAGCTTCTATAAGTCAGTGTCACTTTCTAAAAGAAGTGAAGCTCATCATTTTATAGATGTTATTCCTCATATTGTGCACAGGTAACACAATTAGACATTTTTATTCTTTCCCCTCCTTCTACTACAGTGGCTATTTATTTTTCTAAAATATTGAAAATAATTCAAAGTTATGAAAATATTATTAACTATAAGAGCTTATTTTGGCATTTAACTTGTTGTCTTTACTCCTCATTAGTCCTGTTGTACCTGCATTGCAAAACAGAAAATATAACAAACCTCCCCATATACACTGACAGGCCAAAATAGGTATTAAAGAAATCAAAAATAATAGCCACGCTGAGACTTAAAAACTGCAAAACAAAGTGATATATATAGATCTCAGAAGTTTTTACTGTACCCTTAAGCTATTGAAAACATATAATTTTTCTCTGGTTTACTCATTATCAGCCTGAACAAATCACTGGTTACTTAAATTAATGTTCAGGAAAATTAGGATCAATGAAAGAAAATATTCCACTAATAAAATTTATGCATACTCAACTTAGGCATTTCTTGTTGCAAAAAGTGCTAGAACAGGATGTTTCAGAGGCTTTTATTTTCCTTTACCCTACAATTAGCTATGGTAAGGCAAGCTAAATATAAGAATCAACAGCTCCTATTCGCAGTTTAAGCTAAGCACATGCAGTAACAAAAGCATTTATTTCATAAAATGACTAAAAGAATGAATGGTAACACACAGACAAGGAGGAATTAGTATTTTTTTTATTTTACTATGACTAAAATATGCAATACTATTATCAGCCAGGTAAATTTTTCACCCCTCAGCAGCAGGATCAGACTTTGGATACCACCACTGCTGCTGGTGTGATTTTTGTGTTAGAAGACAGGAATGCAATCAGTAGTGAGGGAATAGCCCAGACAATTACCAACAGAGGTTTTCTTTCTATAATTTACTGTGTGGACACGTAATTCTGGCCATTAGGGATAAAAATACTACCTTTATCCTAAGGGTCACTGTAGCCCTGTTTGTAAAGAGTCTGGATTATTTTCACGAGAGGAGTGGGATTCACTTGTTTAACTCATGCAATTACCTGGTTTCATTTTTACTGAAGTGCATGATGGATATAACTACAAGATTTCTACTAAAATTAATAATTACTCAGCTAAATGGAACTTGAGTTGCTGTAGTTTCATGGAATTGTAAGGAAAAAACATGGAAACTGATACATATTTTTTAAAAATAAAACTGTTTTAGTTTCAGGAGAGTGGGAACCACTTGATCCAACTCTACTAATGCCCTCGAGATACTGGAAACATCTCTGGGCTATGGAGATAAGTCTCATTAATGCACACCTTCCAAAGGCAATTAATAATAATACTTTGTTTACTGCACATCCATTAACAGTCAGTAATTATTAATAGTAATAGCAGCATCTGTTTGCATCAGTACTGAAACCTAATATAATCATATAATTTATTCAGTGCTGGAAGGAATGACTTATTATTATTATTATTATTATTATTATTATTATTATTATTATCTGAATGAGTATCTACTTGAAACAAACAGTTACCTTGTTTAGTAACTTGGTAAAAATATCAGCCTAATTTTAACGTTAAATTTAAAGACAAATTGTGGATTATTTTTAGGGGTTTTTTTTGCCCTTTTATTTTCTCATGTTATAAAATTAAAATCTGCAATTTGACAAGTTTTTCTTTTGATTGAGGGAAAAGGAGGTGAAGGAGAGAGGAAGAAAGTTGTATTTACCTTAGAAATTCTGGGAAAGTCAACTCAGATTTTCCCCTTCATTTTTTCAGAAGACTTCTGGGAAGTCACAGGAAGATTTAAAGTGCTCTTAATACTTTATAAAGAAGTCACCAGAGTTTATAAAGGGTTCTGGGTTGCTCAGATGGGAGGACATACTCTGGAATTCATTACTTAAATCACATTATATAAAGTGTTTTTATTTTTATTACCATGCCTAGATATTCACTTACAGCACTTCTATTAAAATTAACAAAAAACAACTGACTAAATACTAACAACTTGTGAGGCTGTTGAACCCATAATGAATATTTTATTTATACAAAGTATTCATTTGTTAATAACATTAGATTGTCAATAAAAGTAGACAAAGCAAACTAAAACCTTGCTAGCTCGACAGCTATTTAACTATTTCATTCTCTCAGTTCTTGTGACACTGCCATTTCGCTATTCAGTCTAGAGAGTCCTCCAGAACAAACAGGCCATTGCATAAACTCGCCATGAAATTTTCTTGTCCCTGCCAATGAATTAAAGAAAACCACAAAATCTGAACACGCAGTGAAAAAAGCTAACAGAAATAATTTAGATTCTGCCTGTGTTGTAAATAAGATTAAAACCAAGAGTATCCTCCCTGTAACAACACGAAATATGCTTTCACTTCTCGGCTTTTAGAAGTTCTGCACCACATTCTAATGCTTAATTTTATACTTAAAACTACTTGCAATTAACTTAAAGACTTATTCATCCTGAGCCAAGAAGTAACAAAGTTTTAAAATTTACTGAATTGCCAGAAATGTATTAGTGTTAATTTTCTGGCTAGCTGAAGGTTTACAACAGAATTAATGTCCAAATTTCTGCATAAGCCTGTGTTTTTTAAACAAAAGAACATACCAGATCTTTATATTGGTAAAGTTATTTTATTGGAAAAATAAACAGTATTTGTGCAAGCAGATGCTCAGCTACAAAACTGTCCAGTCCCTTGCATGTGCAAAACCTGCATTTCATACACAACTGCCAGACTTGCACACAGAATAGCTTCTCTACTATTTCCATGCATTGCAGAGTCCCAGTTTCAATTCAGAGATGTTAAACAAGCTGGATGTTCAAATGTCCCAAGAAATTTCAGCCATTACTGATTAGACCCTAATGGTGAAACTTTCAAATACCTGTGTTGGTTGTGATTCATACAATTCATACCATGTTTAAGACAACTCCAAGCTTAATTTCTCCTTCAAAACTGCGTCTTGATACATTCTATTTACGTGTCTTTGACAACCCCGCTCACAGGAAGAACTAGAAAATACACAGAAACTGCATTCTCATGTTTTCCCATTAACAATATTCAACATTTTCTAGCATTTAATACTGACACACAGTAGTAGAGGAGGGGGAGGACTGGGGTTTTTTTTTGGATTTTGTTCTGTGGTTCAAGACTTCCATTAGTAGTCCTTATTTCCCTTCACACTCAAAGAAACATTACTGGAAATGGTCATTTTGCTAAATACTCTGAACACAGATATCATGACTCTAATTTTCAACAAGCTACTTCTAAAAATTACGGGACCAACAAGAAGCTATGCTTCATCTTCATGTAGCTTCTGGACATAGTTCATTAAAGCCAGTTCTGGATCCACAGAGTGCAAAGAGTTTTTCTCTCTGGCCTATAACAGTGCCAAATGTCCAAGCAAATGGTTAAGCATTTGACCCTGATAACTGACTGCAGAACTATGTTAAAATTAGACCCACAAATCTATTTGCTGAGTATTTTCTTAGTGTGCAAACTACAGGATAATACAACAGAAAGGAACTGGGGGTGTCAAACACCATGATGTTATTGGTAAGACTATGAGCTGTGTAGGATTCTGAAAGTTATTGGATGTAGTAAATTAGCATAGAAAGATAACAGATGGAAGAAAGACTTGCAAAATTCAATATTCTGGAGGAACATGAAGAATATGAACCTAATTCTGACTTCCCAAGAGTATGAGACAGTTTGAATCAAACATTTGTATTACAGATGGCTATAAACAAGGAGAGAAAAAAGCTAATTAAAAACAGGAAAGCTAAAACCATTATAAAAGTGAAAGGATTGTATCTAAAGCTGTGAAGTCCAAGAAGCTGGTGTCTGCTAGGTATACAGAAGACTCAGGGGAGGTGACTACTGTATATATAAAAGAGAAAATACTGAAGATTTAGGTTTAGCCTTCCATTTCAGGTGCTTATTCAAAAATGTTAATGCCTATCGAAGTTAAAATACCTTAACCTACAGTTTCCTTTAAGGATGTTGACCCAGATACTATAAAAATATTTACTGCAGCTTAATCCAATTGGAGCTGGATACTAGATAGACCTCTTCCCTCCACCCCCTTCTTCTCTTCTTTAATACAGAATCAGATTATATTACTTTTTAAATTAGCTTGCATCCTGGGCTACTCTCTCCTGGTATACTAATGAGGCTGTAGCTTTTAAAACTCCTCCAGCTGCCTGTGGAGCACCTTTTGTGACCCAAATGAATCTGATCTAACTTTGATTTGCATAATATTTCTTTGTAATGTCAAATACCACTGTCATCTCCAAAAAATTAAAATACTAGAAGAGTCAAAGTGTTAAATAATTATAGCCTTTTCTTTCAGGCTTGAAAACATTCATCTGAAAGCTTATCTATTTTTTTTCAGCTATATCAGTGGTATAATAAAAGATATATTACTTCTTCCCACAAATCATGCCACCCTTGATGAAAAACCAACTATCCTGAAGCTCTGTTTATTCATCAGCTTTACTGAACTGACACTGAGTTCCACCCTCGCTAGCATGGCAAGAAAAATAAAGGGCAAACTAATGTGACTAAAGGGAATTGCTCAAAACTTCAATCATAGCTGTATCATTTGGAGGGAAACCAAGAATGTTGAGTGACATTTGGTTAGCCGTATTTTCATTTTAATCAATTTCTGTATGTTGAGCTATTTCTGGCTGTTAAATTACAGGAATGTTTGTGTGTCAGTAATTCCAGCTACCATCACTGCTATCACACAGAATCACAGAACAGCTGGGGTTGGCAGGGACATCTGGAGATCATCTGGTCCAGCCCCCTGCTCAAGCAGGGCCTGCTGGAGCAGGTTGCCCAGGACTGTGTCCAGTCAGACATTCTATTATCACCTGATGGCTAGGCTAAGAAGTATCGCAAAGCACTGAGAGTTGGCTTAAGCCTATACCTACTTAATCGCAGTGAGATTTGTTTATAATTTATTTCATCTGGCGCAGAGTGAACCTGATACTGAATACTTTGAAAGACCTCACTCATATCTTAGAGTTTAGCTTCCCCTTGCTTATATTGTTTGTCTTTCACTACAGCTGTACAAGACTAAGATTGTGAACAAAGATGTATTTAACTGTTGAAAGCACTTACATGAAGAGGAGATGAATAAATTTTAAGATTCCTTTACACAGTATTAAGGATGCAGAAATAACAGAATTGTTAATTTGACACTCTTTAACAGTAAAAAATGATTAAGTATTCTTTACTCTTTTGCCAAGTACTTATTGTCAGTGATTAAGGATCTAATTAATCGCTAATGTTGTGAGTAATATACCTTATGAATGTCTTAACTTGTATGTCAATATAATTGCTGAGTGTTTTTTTGCTTTCTTGATTTCACATTTGTTATGCTTTCTAAATTAAACTGTGGTATTAACACAAACGTCACACTTGAAATTCCCTTTTTTATCATTTATACTGTTTTATCATTTGGCACAGCTAAACCCTGTCACTAAACCAAGCAGCCTTTTCCAGTGGTACATGCAGTGCCCTGCTAGCACCAGAATCACTACCTGTCACACCTGCAAAGAGGTTAAAAAGCATGCCAGCAATTGCTCCGGGTTCTACACGGGTACTTCAAAGTCTGCCAAGCCTGCCTTGCTCAGGGAAGAAACTTCTTTCAAAGGAAGAGGAGGTAAACCTATGCTGTCTTTGAAACAAGTGGCTGATATGCTTAGTTGAAGTTTTTCAAGCTAAGTTCAGATAAGTTCACATTCATGTAACCTAAAATATTAAGTATTTCAGTTAAGGCACTAAAATCCTAAGAACCTAAACAAATGTCTGTTAATAAGAACAAGCAGCTAATATCTACATTCATGAAGTACAGCACAGTCAGCTGACTAAAAAGTTGTAAAAGAGATCTCTGCCTATTGCAAATTAAAGTTTTCTAGATTTTTATCGCTGTCCACCATTAAGATTAATCTCTCTCCAGGGATGTTATACACAGGATGAGCTTACTAGAGTGGGAAGACTTTATCAGAAATGCTAGTTTATTAGATGAACTTGGCAGGCCTGATTCATGTGAGTGTACACACTGAGAAACAGAAATATGACTGCGTGTTTAACTGTAGTTTTACATCAGACCTACAGTATTTTTCTAAATTCAGATTCTACAGAACTACACAAAAAAGATTCATTTTAGAAGTTACCAGCCTGGGAATCTTGTATAAGAAACCTGGGCGTGCCTGCATGTATATTTAAGTATGGATTCAATCCTACACCACATTCTGCTGCCACCCATTACAAATAAGCACGTCAGATGCCAAGTTAGCCAACTTCCAAGATGCTATTGAGAGCTAAAGCTCGAGGTGTCCAAGTTACCATTCATGCAGCCAAGTTATAGTACAGTGGCTGACATGAACAAGATCACATGCCCTCAGCTCAGCCTTACACACAGCAGGAGTTACAGGAAGGCTACCAGACTGCAATGCAAACAGACAGTGCTCACACAACAAGCATTCAGTGAACTTCATTTTGATTTTGAGGTGATCACTTCAAACCTGCAGGAGGACTTTCAGGTCCAGGAAATGTAGTCTACTTTTTCTAGATATGCCACTTAACAATAATAACAACAATAATAAAAAACCCTAATGTGAGATGAGCTCTAGCTACAATCCTTGATGTGCTCATATCCTTATGACCCATCCAAAGCAAAGCATCTGACACACAGTATTAAAGAGGATCATTGGTTTCCCACTGCTCTATTCCCCAGAACTACTAGAATGTAACTGCATTTTAACCAAATGTTTCAGTTTCAATCAGTATTTCACTCTTAACCCTTACCATTTCCATCCTAGGTAAGTTGAACAGCCAAATTGCCCCCAACTGCCAGACAGTGAATAGAGCAGCTATTGAATTGCTCCATGACTGCAATTCCACTCAAATAGTCTGCTGTAGTATTTCACAAGCAGCAGTTGCTGAATCTAGGAAACTGAGAAACTTTTCTACCTAGGTTCAAACAACCTGTACAGGTGACTACAGAGGGCCATTCTAGAACTGCTCTCTGTAACATTAACAGCAGACACCAACAAACATGCTGACAAAAAACAGTGATTATATAGAAGGGTAACCATCTTCAGACCTACTCAGAGCTTCGGTTTTCAGTGTGTGTGCGTGTGTGTGTATTTTTATATATTTATATATATATAAATAAAAATATTATAATATATAAAATATATACTTTATATATTATATATCTTTATATTATATATAAATATTATATATGATATTTATTTATTTATAAATAAATAAATAATTATATGTGTGTATATAAAAAATTCTCCAGAGACTGCATGGAACTTAACTAGTTTAATATCTAACATGTAACAAATTTATTTTTCCTTAGGAAATATGTGCTGCTAGTTCGCACAACAATTCTGTCTGAATGATTCAAAACCAGACTGATCTAGAAAAATCAGCAATGATTTTAGCCCTTCATAAAACATCTAAATAAATAAATAAATAAAACCCCAGTATACAACTTTATCATGAGAACAACAACCTTATTGTGGTTGTCTCATATCTTTTATGGGAGCTGACAGGGCTGTGTTTGCTGACTAACCACTCACTACCACTGTAGCCAGAATGATAAAATCAGCCAGAGATGCATGAACTATTTTTTTCAGTACAGTATTTATAACTATGAGCATAACGTGGAAACCAGAAAAGAAACATTGTTATGTGTTTTCATGTTCAGTTATCCAAACCATGAAATTTGACTTGATATTTAAACATAGGTCTCTGACTATGAAATGTTAAGAATCTATCTTTTTGTAACAGATTGACTTTAATCTGTCAATAATTCATTTTTATCTGTTTTTAAGGAGATTTTAAGAAAACATAAACCTCTGCCTGTTTAAAGGGTGACAGTGAGCTGGATTCAGATTGACACCTTTAGCCCAGACAATAAACCTGCACTACAGCAGACACTGCTGATGTAGGAGGGATTTATCAGGGAATGCAGTATGAAGGTACAGCTGATAGCCAACTGTAGTGCAAACACACCTTTTAAATAAATGTATTTAACATGACTAGGAGAATTCAACTAGGAGAGGAAAAAAAGATTTGTATTATAATTACTAAAGGCTAACCCCCTTTCAATAAATCCAGTAGTCCTTGATACAAATGAATCTCTATTTAAGTAATGAGCAATGTTACTGGAAAATCTGACTATCTTCAAAGTATTAGCTTTGAAAAACTGACAAAAGTTATCATTCCCTTCCTGAAAACCTAGTTTCTACTCATTTTATTTGTCCTAGTTTTGAAAAAAAAAAACAAAAAAAAACCACACCCCAAAACCTCAAACAAAAAAACCCACCAGAGAAAAATGTAACCCCGAAGCTCCGATAAATATTTGATAAAAAGCAGTAACTCAAATGTTTCACAAGTAGAATTCAGACCAGTCCCCACTACGGAGTCTACTCAAGAAGCATTAAAAGAACTCTTCCTCCTGCAATAGCGCACCGGTCTCCCTGAAGCTGCAAAATACAATGTACTGCTGATGTACGTATATGACTTAACAGGGAACAGGGTTCAGCACTAGAATGGTTCCAACTATTTTGATTCAGTAAAGCTAGAAGAATGATGATGGCTACACCTTCTCCTCTTTTAAAGATATAAATTGTTTGCTTCTACTTGCTTTTTTTCACTAGTTAAAAATAATCATTGGAAAAGATGTTGAGCTGTCATGATCTCAGCTGCCAAAGGTGTGCTGATGATGCCCAGCTGTATATATTGTTTTCAGTAGAATCAATACCAAAACTGAGATGTCAGAACCTCTAAAAGGAATAAGTTTTTGCATGCGAGGCAGTTAGTTGGTCTGAAAGGAGATCTTCTGTATGTTTTTAATCACAGAAATAGAGGCTCCATTCATCAAAACTGAGTGAAGCCTCAGAGTCCTAGCTAAAAGTAGATAGCTATCTGAAGTCTCAAGATAGTTAAGGTGTCTAAAATGTTTTCCTCCCTAAAACTGGATGAGTAAGTACCTTCAGTACCTTTTTTCCATTTCATTAGGAAAAAAGTTTTCTCACTTAGAAAAATACGGTGATTCCTGAATAAGTCATTTCTCACTCTAATTAAGTGTGTCTGCCTGCCTTCTCCCTGGCACAGGCTTCCATAAACACACCAAGCTGTGCTTCACATCTACCTGCTTTCAGTCAGGTTCAGATGCCAGCTTGAAACCTCAGGCCTAAACTTCAAAGCAATTACTACATTAAGCCCTGTTTCCATCAAAGATCAAATTTTAAGCAATGAATCACCAAAACAGCTGCAGACTTTACAAACATTTGAATCCCAAAGCTCAGAACAAAACTCATGAGAACTCTCCTGAGAGACAAAGCGTCCTTCGTTCCTTGGATTTACAGTGCAAGAAATGTTGAAGGAAGCTCAGAACCACAAAACTTTCTTCTTGAAAACCTCTTTCCACCATCAGACTGGTCTAGCATCAATTCAACTTTCTAACAACAACAAATCTAATACATTTGTTTTAATCAGTATAGAATAATTCACCTAAAAAGAAAAAAAAATCTAAGAGACTAACATGCCAAAACTTGCGGACCAATTTAATCATTTGCATCAAACAGGTAAAACTTAATTTGTCCATGGCCCTCTGAAGTCCAGTGCTGACTTTTGCTGCCACTGAATTACATGGAAATTATCCATCAATATTGGAAATAAACAGGTTTATAAAAAATATATAGATAGCAAATTTAGAGAAAATACTGCTTATCCAAAGGAACAGAGTTCCAGTTTTCTTTTGAAACACTCGGTAGAATAATGGTTATGCATCCAGCACCAGAGTTGATGATTGATTTCCCTGGGTTAATGGGATGTAGCCCTAATGTTTGATCTGAGGAGGGATTCTATTCCAAATACAAGAACAATAATTCAACAAGCTTTGAAAGAAGATGGTCTATTTGAAATAATTAAAAAGAGAATACAGAAGTTTTTTGATTAGTCACTGTGAACTGCTGGCCAAAATGTTAATATATGGTAATGGTACATCATGCTTGGAAATTTCCTCCAGAAAAATAATTTAACAACGTTATTAAAATAGGCACCCTATAATTGTGAAACTGCTGGCATATATTTTATAAGCCAAGTTTCTTGCTTGAGTTAATTTACAGTGGCTGTTGTATCATGTACTGGAAGAAATAATGAATATGTTCTGCAACTGCAGTGCCTTCTATGATTAAAATTGAAATGCACCTTGACATCCCCCTTTCCATCCTCTTACAAACTGCTAATAAGCTTCTCACATAAAATTTTTTTTTTTTTCAGATGAAATAGCTCATTAATGAGGTGAGAGCAACAGAGGTTAGCAGAAATTAATTTCTTGGAAAAATGTGAGAAAGAATTTTTTTCTGAGATTTACATGTGATATAGAGTAATCCTGACTAAAGACACTTCTGCTCAGCCTGATTAAAATATTAAAAAGAATAGAAGCTCAATTTTGCATAGGCCAATTTATAACGTAAAAATAAATACAAAAGTAAGGTACAAAAGTAGGTAAATGCTGTATTGTCTTAAGGAGAAATGGATAAACTGTCTACCTTTGTTTATCCTTAACAACATCTCTGAGACTGTTTTGTTAAAATTTTGCTTATTTTGTATCTCTAAGTAAGATCAAAGGACAAGCCAAAGTTAAAGGGAGATGGACCAGCAGTTCCAGCGAAAATGATATTCACATTTTCCACAAATGGACCACTGATGTGGGGCTTGAATGAAGAAAAAGCATGCCTTATAATTCTTCTTTAAAGAGGCCAGTAAGCACATGGTTAACAGTGATTTGATTGCTTTAGTATACCTAGATTTCCAGAAAAGTTTGGGCAAGCTCGCTTGTCAAAAGTTCTCAAAATAAATTAAACTGCCGTGGGACAGCGTTCAACGCTCAACAATAATTGTAAAAGGAAACAGAATGTTAACAGTTATAAGGAAAAGGACTAATAACAACACACAAAACAAAACTTTGCTGAGACATAGAAGACGACATAAAGGATTCCAGATCTTTACATTAGAGATGCAAGCAGAAAGAAGTGATCATTTGTTGTTTTCCCTAACAAGAGAAGTAGGAACACCAAGCAAATTTATAGTGGCTAATTATAAAACACAAAACACAAGAGCAAAGTACTTTTCTTTTCTTTCCTTTTTTTTTTTTTGCATTTACTTCCTGTAGCTGTTGTGGGGGGCAAAAACATAACTAGGTTCCAGAGAGGATTAATGGATTAATGAAGCATAATTCCAGTGGTATCAAATACACAACACTGCAGAGGCACCTTTTCCTGAAGAACAAACTATCCACAAACTGAAGTTAGAGATGACTACCAAAGGAAGGTGGTCCTTCCTTTGACGGCTATGGTCACCCTCGAGTTGTATTGCTACTTGTACTGCTACCTGTTACTGCACCTTCCTTCAAGCCATTTTTAGGACATGCACTTTGCTCCATGGACACTTGGTCCGACCCAGGATAACCCTTGTTATCTACGTTCTTCATTGCTTCTAATAATCTCTTTAGAAAGAGAGTATGTCATGTCACAGTCTATGTCAGCAATAAATATTGTTACTGAGCCTTACAGACAGTCTTGCTTTCATATCTGTTCTAAAGGTATATTCCTGAATACCATACAGACATTTTCAAACAATACTCAAGGTTAATTCCTTGCCCAAAGTTTGCCAATACTGCTCTCCTGAAGTCTTATCATAGGATAATACAGATGATTTAGATGATAGCTTATCTTACACTACACACTTCATTTACAAAAGAAATGTAAATATTTCATTTGATTCTGTAGTGAACATGGATAAGCAATGTATTCTTCCTATGTAAAAATGAACGGAATAATTTGCTTCTAAACTATGATGATCTCTATTAGCCATTAGTGAAACACAGTGTTTACAAATAAATGAGATGAGAAATAGGAATATAACATTATTTAAATTTTATTTAAACAGTCATTGTATTTACCAATACACTTAAATGATTTCTGCTGTGAGGCAAATGGTGATTTAAGGCATTTGCTGTATTGCCTCCTCATTAAAGGCCAGATTGTGACCTATGCTAGGCTTCTGCACAGAAAAGTAAGAGGTATTTCCGCCACTGTAAAATCACTGTTCCTTTACTTATAAAGGTAGAAAGGGCTGAAGTCTTTGATCCATTCACCATCTGCTGAATACAAGAGCCAGGACAAGTGACCTAGCACTGAATGTGAAGCTGGCTGGAAAAGACCTGATGTAATTTACTGCTCTATGAGAAGTAAAGGGAAAAACAGTGGGTAAATTATATCCTGGTCAGAATTTAATCATGAATCAGCAGTTGGGTAAAATTCAATTCTCAAGAGATCTAATTCACATCAAAGGCTCAGTAGATTTTCCCACAAAACATTTTTTCTCCTGTTTTTATTATAAGTAAGCATACAAAAGACAGCTAAGGATGTGTTTTGTAGGCAGGAAAGTTTGCTGGGTAGGAAAAAGGAGTGGTAAGAGAAAGGCACTCCCTCCATCACCATCATCTTTGCGCAATGTGGTTCTGCCTTTCTCCTCTGCATTTTCTGGCTAATGTAGGATATATGCATTTAGTTGTGGACCCTGTTTCCAGCTATCTTGACTGTTTAAGTTGAAAGGGAGAGCCCCTACCAAGGGTAGGGCCCCTACCATGAAATGATTTTTTACAGACTTGGTTCTCAATGATTATCCCTGCTTTAGAAAGAAAAAAAAAAAAAGAGAGAGAGTGCAAGAGAGAGAGAGGAGAGTACTTTTTTCATATAGGGTCCAATTCTGTAGTGTTTACAGAGCCATGCTTGGCTTTATCAGAAAGAAACAAAATCCCAACATTACGCAGCATCAGCATGAGATGCACTAATTACTTCTTAAGTAGTAGACACAATGGGAGTTAAGTAACACAAGGTGATTACAATTGTCTTGCACCTAGCAGGAAATTGCATCCTAAAATGAGGCGAGCTGGTAGTAGTCATTTTCATTTACTCATTATCAGGCACTTTATCAGCTCAGCTATCGGATGCTGAAACATAACCAAATAGATGCTAAAACATGATTGCCCCAATCCTTCTTTAGCACAGGACAGAACCTGATCAATAAGCAAAAGTGTCTTGATATCTCCTTTATACTTCCCTGGTTCTGGGCTTGGTAGTCATCTCAGGTCTCCCGACTTGACCCTTGTTCCAGCTCTCTACATCCCCCCGACTACTGTGAGGAATTACCACAGCTAAGCATTACAGTGGGCCCACCACCCTTGATGCATGCTGCAGTCAGCATGACTTTAGCTGTACTAGTGAACAGTGTTCCTTATAAGTGTTCTTTCTCCCAGGTCTTAAGGCATATTATCTGTCATTTAGTTCAGTGGTTACTCTGGTAAATATTCATGTTAGTGTTTTGATAAATCACCATCTCACTTGCATTTTTTTGATGCAAAATAGCTAATTATGTATTATCTGTGCAAATAAGCAGCATATGAAATAGGCAGCATTGCTCTGAACACCCACTTCAACCAAGCTGTTGTTGATGTTTCTCTGATTTCAGCTATCAAACTAATGTTGTCATGTTCTCATGTGATGTTGATACTGAAGCAAAATATTGCACATGTACTTCATGATTCATCTGGCAAAGGATAAAACCATTCTAAAGTATTCACATCTATACATTGCTTAACTAGAAAGATGGCAAGCTTGGTGGAGCACTCCTTTGGTTCTACACTTTGGAAGACCCTTAGCATAAAAATGACTGCTCAAGGCAGCTGTGAAATCTTCACTGCAAACAGTAAGTTAGACAAGTATCAGGAATGACAGATAAATTTGATCCTATCTTGAGCTAGCTCTGAAAGACCCTTTTAGTCCTAGGTTATAAATAAAATTTAGGTGGCCAAACAATACACCTATGATTTTTATTCACAGTACTTTTATGTGTGTTCCTTTAACTTCCCCCCAAACAAAATAGGTTTTTAATATGTCATGCATTTTATTGCTCTCAATGTGGGAATAGGAAAGGTAAAGATTTATGAAGGTAAATGTTATCAGGGAAAAGGAAAAGAGTCATTGAAGAGCACAAAACAGACTAAGCTCAGAGGAGGAGAAGGAAGTGGCAAGTTTCACATTGTGAAAGCATCACGACAAGTGCTGATAACAACAAAGTCTACAGGAGTATACCATGACCCCAAGTTTTTTTCAGAAACACTGTAGGAAAATGCTTTAGAGCGACAGCTTTTAAGTATCATGTCTTGAATTTCAGGGAATTTCAGAGCTGGCCTCTACTTTCTAAACATAGCAGGAACTAAATCCTTCAAAGGGATAGGCTACTTTCTCACAAATAATAGCAGGGAGAAAGTAGTGAATCCTGAAGAACCTTGTCCTCCTTGCGTTTTGTCTCCTCATTCTTTCCTTCATGAAGAACTGCTCTGGAACTTTCTTTTTATTAGCACTGTTATGTGTCTTGGCAGAAGCAGTATTTTAATAGATAGGAAGCATACAAAATAGCCAAGAAGTGACACTGGATCATTGAGCAGAAGCTATTCAAGGAGACAAACAGACTCTACAAACTTCTAAAAGAAGAAGAGATGTTCTAAACTTGTTAAATTTCAGAAAACAAAAGCAATTTGAGTTTGATTTATCATAGAGTGAGGATGATACTACTTCCACTTCAATGTGAACTAATTCTCCCCTCTTCCTCTGCCCACAGGCAGAAGAGTATTTAAGAATCTCTTTAAAATACTTATTTTTTAAATATTTGACTTATACTGGAGTATTTGTTTCTTTAAATAAGAAAGATTAACTACTGATTTCTATGTCCCTCTACCCTCGAAGATGCTTTGTGGTTCGTACAATGAGCTAACTTACATAATAAAACTATTCTCCTAGCAAAGGCAGAAAAGCTATTCCTTCTCCCTGGCCATGTACTCAAAAGAACTCTTTCATATACTGATGCACTGCATGCAAAGAAGGGTGGGAAGAGGAGGAGTTAGTGTTCCTTTCAAAGCAATTAGTATTATCCAAGTCCTTCATTAAAATATCCTTGAATCTCAAGTTGCATCTGCTGACAGAGCAAGAGACAAAAAATAAAATTATGCTTCTGAAAAAACAAAAAGAAATCTTATTATAAAACCTATCACTAGGATGACTTACATTTCTCATTTTCAAAATGATCTTCTTATAAAAGAAATAATAAATATTGTACCATCTTTTTCTCATTGTCATCTTAAGTGTCAAAAGAACATAAGAATTTATGCTACTGAAGCTGTCTTTTGTTAATCTTTCCACACTCTGAGACTGCTGACATTTTAAAACCTGTAGTATAATGCATTTGTTTCATTTCTCAAGAGTTGTGCAGTTGGACCAGTTACAGATCTGATCCCATGAGGCTGGTAGGCAAGAAAGCTTTATTTGGAGCCAAATACATTATATGACAGTTCTCCTTCTGATTCTGTTGTAATACTATTTCATTGAGAAAAAAATTAAAGCCAAACCATTACTATTAGAATGAATGTTAGTATTGTTGCCTCATTTCTGATAACTCAGTCATGTTGTGCTGTGTGTAATTTAAAAACGTAAAAGCAAATACATTAAAATTTAATGCAGGCTGAAAAAATGTAGCCAATCAGTACTGTTTATAAAAAAAGGCACTACTACCCTGAGTACATAACAGAAAAAATTAACACATTAAACTTTAAGGTAGCAAAGAAAACACAAATAGAAAGTAATTTACTTAGGCAGAATTAGTAACCCATTTGTAATATAGAAATGTTTTTATGTTTTTATTTGGGGAAGTTTTGAATTTTGGAGGGCTTCATAATCTAGCTGCAATGATTCTCATGTCTACATATAACTAGCAAATCTAGCAATACATAGGTATTTGTATGGCAGTATGACCACTGTTCAACCAGCAGAGCACGTGAGCACCTAGACTATTACTAATAAGAATTTTAATTACTGTCTCTTTCTCTCCCTTCCTTTATAGTAAGATGTCAAATATGAGTTTCACCTCCTTGTCCTGTTTGCACATTACTTATAATTTTAAGTTAGAAAATAAAGAATAGATGCTGAATTCATGTAATGTTAGGCATTTATTGGTTTACCATTCACTGACAGAACATAAAAATCTGAATCCCTAAAGTCCAGGCCCAGAAGCAGGCAGTAGGCAAATATCACATGTTCTGTTGAAAGGTGCTTCTGACAGACTCAAAGACTGATAGAGACTTTCTGAGGAGATGCCCTATTAAAATAGAGTGATTTTTAATTGATCTTGTAATTTCAGTTGACAGAACTTTAATTTTGTAAGTCAAAGACCTTCTGCCACCCTACTGGAACATCCTCAACAAATGCATCCTCTCTGTATATGTATCATGTAAGTAGATTTAAAAATATAAATATATTCACTTTATAAACTATCAATAGTCACAGTAACAAGTCTATGATTCAATTTAGAATAATAAAAATATGATTTTACTGACCTGCTCAAATCTCAAAAAATTGTACACGACTAGCCTACTCTAAAGCTTCTCTTGTATTATCTAGGTTTTTGATTTTCTCTGTGCACATTTCCCCACTAGCAATTGACTACAATAATTAACTTTTCCACAGGAACAACAACGGAGTAGATATGCCGCCATACTAGCCTATCAGGAATGATAAAATTTGGAAAGACAGAAGTGAGCAATGTTGCTAATCAAGGACAAACCAAGTACTGGTTTTATATTTTTAAAAAATCATTCATACTTTTTAGGTATACGCACACTGGCATGAATCATTCTTACACTTATATCCACTAAGCATACACAAACATGTAAGGTCTAGCTACACGAACCCTCTTGCTCTAACTGGTTTCCAGATTCCAAAACTGAAACTCCTCCTCCTCATATTCTTATACTGCACAGAAGTGATAAATCTAATTCTTTTTATAGCATTCTTGGTACCTACTGACAATAGATCAATAAAAATTGAGATTTTCAACTCTGTGTAAGAGCTTTAAACATATCTGCTACAAATCACTCAAGTAATGTATTTTTAAAAAGAGAAGCTAAGCTTCTAGAGGATAAGCTTTACCCAAGTGTCCTGCTACTCTCTAGGTAAAACCAGTGACATTTACAGATGATGAAAACCAGGTGAAAATTAACAATATTATTAATAACTAATTTACAATTGATGAATATTTATATTGTAAGCATGAGAAGAAGAATTATTATTTAAAATGTTATTCATATTCTAATAACTAGATTTCCATTCTAAATGAAGCATTTTCTTTGTATTCCACCTGCTTTCCTCAATCAAAGGTACATTTATTTTCCTTTTTTAGCACTCAGCATGAAAGCTTTCTATGCCCACTGATCAGCTCGTGTTTCTTGGCATTCCAGTAAATTGTTCTCACCAGTTTACATCACACAAGTATCTTGTCCCCTAATGTTCAGTAAATGCTTTTTCACTCCTTTTACATAAGGTGTAATACTTAAAGCTAAATCTTGTAATCTAACTTGAACCAAGATTAATTTACTCTTAACTATGGAATCTTCATACTAGTATTTGCATCCTATATGTTTTCCTCCACTTGATGATAATACTTCAATAGTAAGAAGAAAAATAAAGCTGTTATTCAAATAGAAGAATTACATATACTTTTATCCATTTAAGCAGCACTATCTGAACAGCAATTACTTAGGCAATGAATACAGGATGTAACCAGCTCAAACTACAATAGTTTTCATTTACTACTATTTACATTTGCTGACAGTTAAAAAAAATTAAAGCATTTAATTGAGCAAAGGAAAATGAGCAATTTCTCAGCTGCTATCCTGGTAAGGGGGATGTAAGAAGCCAGAAAATACAGAATACAATCCTTTGTAAAGTCAACAGTCAAGTATTAATACTTAGTAATCAAAGTGCTTGGCATTATGTAACTACAAAAAACTTCTGGATGTTGAGTGAGAAAAATTATTTACTGCAAGGAGCAACTTCTTTGTAGAGGTACCAAGACGCTAAAAGCTGGTTAGAGCGATTTCTTCTCACTGATACATTTATTCCTCATTTATAGAATTTGAAAGAACAGTATCGCAGCCAAGAGACTGAAAATATTTCTTGGTAAAACTTTCTAAATGGTACAGATTTGTGAATATTTGGTTAAGCTGTTACATTAATTAATCTGCCAACAAAGACAGTGCTGAAGTTGTCAACAAGAAAAAAAAGTTTGCTTCGTATTTTTAAACAGTGTAGCAACGTCTCAGTTTTTAACACAGTAATGAGAAACAAGTCATAGTCTCTGGTGACTCAAGGTGTCATGGTTGTCAACAATGACACTGGCTTTTTCCAAATCCGCACTTCTGCCAACCAAGGACTCCCCCCACAGTGTAACTAGCTGTCCCCCTCTTCAAGCTGCACAGCGAGCATCCAAGCACTGTTGCATTGCTCAGGCAGTAGCACACAGAGGAGGAGGGGAGTGCAGCAGATGAAGCTCAAAGACCGGCCGCCACAGCTTCCCTCACTCACAATATATATCATGACACAATATGCCATGCTAACTGACGCCAGGGGCTTTTCCTACACTGTCAATGCTAATCGCACTTCTGAAATACGCATCTATTCACATTTACTGTCTGGAGAGACTACATTTTGTGCTTATGCTTCACACCAGTAAATAACAAGCATTCTATTTTTGTTAATTCCTTCTTCTACTAAACTTAATCCTGTCAGCTTTATTAGAGCGGGGTATTCTTAGAGTTCAATAACAGAATCTGTTAATTCGATTCATACAGCTTTCCTTTTCACAAATGAAGCGCTTACATTCAGCTACATCCAAGCCTGTTCATGGCACTGAACAATAGTTTGTGCAACTCCTGGCCTGCTGCCTCCAGCTGGGACAGCCTGAAAAAGCACTGCGGCACGTGTGCTGGGAGTTGGCAGCAAAGGGAAAGAGGACATGTTATGGTGTGCTGTAGCTGAAAGTCACAGAATACAAACAAATAATGGACAGTCTTAGTGATGCATAACTAGGCCTTTACCAGTGCATTACTGTATAGTGTAAAGGGACTTCTGTGTGCACACCCTTTCCTACAAGGAGAATTTCTGTTTTGCAGGGGTTTTTTGGTTAAACGTATTTTATCAATATTGTTTCTTTTTATTTGCTTCCTTTTTTAAGGCCTTTATATCAGCATCTTTTTTTTGACTGAATTAATTCCTAATACATTATGAAGTAACCAATAGTGTTGGTAATACCTTACAGTTTATAAATACCTTAACCCCATTAGATAATGCATTACCAGCTTTATTGCCTATCTTTAACAGTACAAAAAATATAATTTCCATAAAATACTTAACTTTTTCCAACATTGACCTTTTTATTCATTACAGTTGATGAAAACTCAGCTAAGCAAAGCAGAAAGTACTACAGGAAAGACTTTATATTAATTAACTTGCAAAAATATTAGCTCATGAATTTCTTAAAACCATGAAAGATTAATTAAAACAATTAATCAGCCATATTAATCCTTGGGAGGTGTTGAAACTTATGATTATTTTTTGCTTGAATAAAATGTTAATGTTTCTGGGCTGCAAAGTGTAGTGGAGACACTTTGTTTTAAACAATTTGAATGCAGAGAAAATAGAAGATTTAGCCATTTTACTCCTTTTGACCCAAATAACATGCTATAACTAAGTGAAACTTCCTTTTGATGTTAAAGGACAGAATACGTTACAAAATTAAAGTGTTACGTATTTGAATTATTACATTTTGTTTAAGCGATATTCTTACAATGGTAAGCTACTAAATTACAGCATTACATTCCAGCATTACATTCCAGCTCTCCCATTGCCCTGGGATTTTACTGCCTCTCCTTGAACACACAGTTCTCCTGCAGATTACCAGTCTCATTTCAAAGGAAGAAAAAACAAGGGCAGCTTAAACATAATCCATTTTATTTCACGTTGATATGGAACCGGAGGTTAGTACATGGCTCCTTCCTAAAGCTGACAGGTGCTGAATTCTGGCCAAGTAAAAAAGGAGGATAGGGATAGAGAGAATTTCTTAAATGATTCCAGGTCACTCACTAGTGATCGTTTGCCTGCACCATTACCTAGTTATTACAGGATAATCTATATTCAGTGATTGCGTAGGTAGAATACAATATAGTCACCTTGGAGTTTTCAGGACTAATTTTCAAAAACAGCATTTTACATGTATAATTTTATGAAATAGGGTGTCCTGTGAGAGTGACCTTCTATACTCCATATTAATTTGTGCCAGTCAGTAAAATATATCTTATGCTACTAATTATTTCTAGTGAATGTTTTTAATATATTCTCCTATTTTATTTTTAATTCAACTAAATTTCAAGAAGTTTGGGGGATGTTTGAAAATTGTAATTACACAAATGAAGCTGAAATCAACAAATACATCTGTTTTTTCAGTCCTAAAGTCCAAGATATTTTTGACTAAAACAGAACTTAAATCTAATGATTTGATCAGATTTTGCTCATGTGAGTGATAAAATTTGAACAGAAGAATAGAAATTTAAAAAGTGCTTTCTAGAACATCTATTTGTATCATGCTATTTTAGTACACGTGCTTTTCAAAAAGTGCCTAGTAAATGAATCATTATGCAAATGTTTACTATTATAGTTACATACTGAATTTGTCTTAATCATGTTGCTTCTTTTCAAACTGATTGCAAAAATCCATATGCTATCCATCTGTTTAATAGCTCCATAAATGTCACACAAATGCTTTGCATTGATGGTGGTGATGTAGGCTTCATTCCAATTATTGTTCTTGTTTTTTCTGTTCCCTTTTATGTTCTGGAACAAGCTGCTGGTCAGCTTTCCTAGGTTCTCACTTAAAATCCTAACCTTCCTCAGGCTCACACAAGGATCACACCTTTCGCTTCAGAGAGCCAAGGCAGAACTTGGCAGCCCATAGTCCATGATTTTAGAGTGATGCTGCTGCACCTAGGCTCACTGCCCCCACGCAAAACAACATCACTGTAAATAAGACGACTGGGCATACAGTAGCACTTCTGCAGATGAGTGGGAATTAAAAAGATGCTGGGCAATGTAGTCAGAGTTACTGTTTTACTCAAGTTTCCAAAATACAGAAGCCCAAAAGAATGGGCAAATGCTCCTCCTTCCCCAGCCTCTTATGGAAATTCCCATACAGAAATAAGACTGAGGGAATGAAAACCTGGGACATGCAGTAGCCTCAAGTCTATGTGTATACTGTACCCAAATTCCCCTGGCACTCATGATCATTCATTCTGCATGTAATTATCTTACCTATACACACCTAAATGGCTAGTCTTGTGACTTATCTTATAACTTACTATCTTATATCTTATTAAGTATGGCTTATCTTAAACACCACGTGCTCTCTATTGTGGTGGAGCTGAAGCAAGAATGACTTCCTTCAAGAGGACTTGGAGGAATCAGTGTGTCTGCTCTCACATTTATAGTAGTAATGCTGATTATTTTTTAAATAGTCTGCTAGAGAATGTAGCAAAAAAATCAGAAAATATCAGTAAGCAACAGAATCACACAGAGACTACTATACAAGGTCAAAGCTCTGCCATTTCACTGCCAGTATGAATTGCTACATGGTTATGTAGCAATTGCAGAATGTAAGCACGATGTAATCCAAGGAGTCTGAAAGGGAATACAGCTATGAGATCTTTTAAATGGTGTATTCCTCAGTAAAGAGAAATGTTTCATAAGGAGTGTGTACTGAATCCTGTTTAAATTGGAGGAACTGGTTCAGTTTTGGCCCTAAATCATTATCTGATTTGATATAAGTTTGTTAACTAAAATATGCTGTCCTCAGAATTCTCTGTGTCAAATCTTTAGTGCCTTTAAGCTGAATACCCAAAGCAAATTTGTTTAAATAAAGTGGATGCTTTATACCCAAAGAGCTTCTGTTAATATCAGAATTGGGGAGATCTTGAGTTTGTCGCATAACAACATATGACAGGCCTGTGTGAGAAACATCCTGTTTGCCTTGCACCCAGATATACTATAAGCCTGCTTAATTTAAAGCAGAAACACAAACTGTTCTGTTTGCTTTGCACACAGATACACCACAAGACTGTCTGATTTAGGGTAGAAAGTGAAATATTTTGTATTTTCTGCCTGTTTGGCATAGTGGTATAGAAACATTGTGTACCCAATCTGAAAACCGGTAATACCCAGCTGAAGAGGCCAGAACAGACCAGCACTGAAGAGGTAACATCCCTCAGGACAAGCCATATTCTGACCTATAAAAAGGTCAGCACCTTTAAACCAGACAGGTCTTGCTCCACACAAAAAGTGTATATAAACACCAGCTCCAACACAGCAGAGGCTGGGAGAAGAGAGGAAAGCCTGGCTGTCTTGACCTGGAGACCAAGAACCATTCAACACTGTGGCCATCAGAACCAACAATACGGTTTAAGACTGGAGGTATCGTATATCTAAGGCTTGACTAGTATGTTTGATTGATACTTGATTTTTCACTGATAACAGATAAATTGTCTAGTAGCTAACCATAAGTAAATGCTTGTTTCAAGTTTTGAAGTTTGCCTGGTGTCTCAGTCTCAGCACAATCCCATGATGGCGGTCCCCAATTCCCAACAATATCAGCTGCAATACTGACCTTAGAGGCAAATGATACGTTTATGAGACTAAGTAGATCGATAATAAGAACCTTCTTTAATTATGAGTCCCCTCCTTCCGAACTCAACGTTAGAACATAAATTTCACTGTTATGCTAATTATGTTTTAAGTTATTTAAGTTTTTTTTTTTTGCTAGGTTTGATATATTTTCTGAGTTGTAGTATTACTATCTTGCTAGTATGTATTTCACAGTCTCTGATATTTTAGTGATAAGACATTTCAGTTAGCATGAGGGAAACATTCAAACTAGCCACCTAGTTGGTAAGAAAAGCTTCTTTCATGAGTGCCCAGGCTCCTCAGAAGAACTTCCTCTGAAATAAATGACTACAACTGGATGAGAGAACACATTAAACCACCAGGCCCCAAGTGGGATAAAACATCTCCTCTCTTTCCTAACTCAAGTATTCTCAGCTTGTTCTAGGAATGATTCCTATTGTATTTAGTAGACCCTGAGAAATAAATCGGCATTTTTTTCTCTCCGGGTGATGGGCAGTAAGTCTCTTCTGTGTCATTATGCAAATTTTCCTGTTGAATTAAAGGATGGCCTTAAAGAAGCAGTATGTACTCCAGAATAATTTTATGTTAAAAAAAATATTTTTTGCCCTTTTTTCCTTGGAAAATAAGCAGTTGCTGAAAAATGCATCATTTTCTCTGTATTCTCTATCATCCCAATATATAAAAAATTCTCAGAATGAACACCACCCCTACTGAACAGTATGGCAAGACCCCTGCTATTTTCAGAGGGAACAGAATCGCATCCTTCTTGTATTTTTATAAAACAGATGTTCTTAACTCCTTATTAATGATCTAATTCCAAAAAGACTGTTTTTTAATTAACTTTAGCTATACTGTAGATATTCCGAAATTTCTGTTTTCTCATGCTCTTTTCTGTTAGCTGGGGTAATAATTATCGGCAGATTCCAGCAATAACCCACTTAAACCCCACAGTAAGGAGGGAAACTATCTGATCAGACAACATTTATGCCTAACTTTTGATTTAGTAAGGCAATCATGAACAGATCAAGAAAAATTAAACAGAAACATTAAATCAATGTGATGCAACCACTTATCGCCCACCCAAGCATAAGGAAAATAGGGTGCTACTTCTCTAGCAATCCATTATGCCTGACAATTTTAATAACTCACTACTATTAGAAGAAGAAAATAAAATTCAAGGTGCATAGCAATCTCATTAACATGAAATCCCTAAAGCAAAAGATATAGCAAAAAGGGTGGTAGCTTTGAAAAAAATGCATGTGAAGTCTTCCTTTAATAATTTCAGTGAATTTATTTCACTCTTTCTCTACTTTGACAGAACACTGAGATAAGAAATTTGCATGGTTTCAAAACTCTGATCCTTTCATCCTCCAGTGTATTACAGATCTTTGCTGAATATACCTGCTTTTGTCTACTTACAGAAGTTTACTTTTTCATTTAGTTATTTTTGTCATTTGAAATCCATCACTTCTGTTTAGTCATAACTGAAGGCTTGTGTATAAATTTTTCCTCACAGTAAAACACAGCAGGTCTAATTAAAATAGAGACTTGTAAAGAGAGGTAATCTACAGTTTTCCTTTTTAAGTACCAAGAAAATTTTAGCTCAGTAACAACACGGCCATTATCCAAAGAGCTTATTTCTTTCCATCTTGTTAACATAGAAATGTATCTACCTATTTGCCCATTGAAGTAAACTATCAAAATACTTGCTTGAAGCCTGAAAATTCTTTTAAGTGCACTAAGCTACCAACGGAAATCCAAAACACTGTAACAAATTTTATATGAAGACTCTGAGCATTCCTGATGAAATGTATGATACCAGTCATCAATATTTAAAAGAAACATTTATTGGGAGGCTGAAAAACTGGAAAAAGTAAAAGGGAAGCTATTTCTGTATTTTCAGCAACTAAATTTCTTGTATAGTTGCACTGGTTTTCATATATTCATACATTAAGCATCACCTAATTTCCACACTCAGATTTCTCTTCCACAATCCTTTCTTGCTTCGTCTCCTGCTTCCATTCTCACTGGCACACACACAAACACCTTCACTGGCTCTACTTAGGAACTCCTCTAGCTAAAGCGTGCTTTTACATTCACTGTGATCCTCTGATTTCTGTGGAAAAGTAGACAGACTAGCACTCCTTCCTGTGAGTACTGGATCTGTTGCATACAGCATTACTTCTCTGTTGTTCTATGAATGCTCAGACCATCCCTTCAGTCCTTTCATATCTAACTTCACTGCTGTCTTCTACAGACAAACGTCAAACATTTTGTATACTTCATGGACTGCCCATCTCTAAGAATCACAGAATCACAGAATTGCTGAGGTTGGAAGGGACCTCTGGAGATCATCTAGTCCAACCCCCCTGCTCAAGCAGCGTCACCTAGAGCACGTTGCACAGGATTGCATCCAGGCAGCTTTTGAATATCTCCACAGAAGGAGACTCCACAACCTCTCTGGGCAACTTATTCCAGTGCTCTGTCACCCTCACAGTGAAAAAGTTTTTCCTCATGTTCAGATGGAACTGCCTGTGTTTCAGTTTGTGCCCATTGCCTCGCGTCCTGTCGCTGGGCACCACTGAAAAGAGTCTGGTCCCATCCTCTTGACACCCTCCCTTCAGATACTTGTACACGTTGATAAGATCTCCTCTCAGCCTTCTCTTTTCTAAGCCAAACAGGCCCAGCTCTCTCAGCCTTTCCTCATAAGAGAGATGCTCCAGTCCCCTAATCATCTTTGTAGCCCTTCGCTGGACTTGCTCCAGTAGTGCCACATCCCTCTTGTACTGGGGAGCCCAGAACTGGACGCAGTACTCCAGATGTGGCCTCACCAGGGCTGAGTAGAGGGGGAGAATCACCTCCCTCGACCTGCTGGCAACACTCTTCCTGATGCACCCCAGGATACCATTGGCCTTCTTGGCCACAAGGGCACATTGCTGCCTCATGCTTAACTCGGTGTCCACCAGCACTCCCAGGTCCTTCTCCGCAGAGCTGCTTTCCAGCAGGTCAGCCCCCAACCTGTACTGGTGCATGGGGTTATTCCTCCCCAGGTGCAGGACCCTGCACTTGCCTTTGTTGAACTTCATGAGGTTCCTCTCCGCCCACCTCTCCAGCCTGTCCAGGTCCCTCTGAATGGCAGCACAGCCCTCTGGCGTATCAGCCACTCCTCCCAGTTTTGTATCGTCAGCAAACTTGCTGAGGGTGCGCTCTGTCCCTTCATCAAGGTCATTGATGAAGAAGTTGAACAAGACTGGACCCAGGACTGACCCCTGCGGGACACCGCTAGCTACAGGCCTCCAACTAGACTCTGCACCGCTGATCACAACTCTCTGAGCTCTGCCATTCAGCCAGTTCTCAATCCACCTCACTGTCCACTCATCCAGCCCACACTTCCTGAGCTTGTCTATGAGGATGTTATGGGAGACAGTGTCAAAAGCCTTGCTGAAGTCAAGGTAGACAACATCCACTGCTCTCCCCTCATCTACCCAGGCAGTCATTCCATCACAGAAGGCTGTCAGATTGGTTAAGCATGATTTCCCCTTGGTGAAGCCATGCTGACTACTCCTGATCACCTTCTTGTCCTCCACATGCTTGGAGATGGCCTCCAGCATGAGCTGCTCCATCACCTTTCCAGGGATGCAGGTGAGGCTGACTGGCCTGTAGTTCCCTGGGTCCTCCTTCTTGCCCTTTTTGAAGACTGGGGTGACATTGGCTTTCTTCCAGTCCTCAGGCACCTCTCCTGTTCTCCATGACCTTTCAAAGATGATGGAGAGTGGCTTAGCAATAACATCCGCCAGCTCCCTCAGCATTCGGGGGTGCATCCCATCGGGGCCCATGGATTTGTGGGTGTCAGGTTTGCTTAAATGATCTCTAATCCAATCCTCCTCCACCAAGGGAAAGTCTTCCTTTCTCCAGACTTTCTCTCTTGCCTCCAGGGTCTGGGGTTCCTGAGGGCTGGCCTGAGCAGTAAAGACTGAAGCAAAGAAGGCATTCAGTAACTCTGCCTTCTCTGCATCCTTCGTCACCAGGGCACCCACCTCATTCAGCAAAGGGCCCACATTTTCCCTAGTCTTCCTCTTACTGCTGATGTATTTGAAGAAGCCCTTCTTGCTGTCCTTGACATCTCTAGCCAGATTTAATTCCAAATGGGCCTTAGCCTTCCTCATCGCATCCCTGCATACTCTGACAACGTTCCTATATTCCTCCCAAGTGGCCTGTCCCCCTTTCCACTTTCTGTATACTTCCTTCTTCTGGTTGAGTTTTGCCAGGAGCTCCTTGCTCATCCATGCAGGTCTCCTGCCACCTTTGCTTGACTTCCTACTCATAGGGATGCACCGCTCTTGAGCCTGGAGGAGGTGATGTTTGAATATTAACCAGCTCTCTTGAACACCCCTTCCCTCTAGGGCCCTAACCCATGGGATTCCTCCAAGTAGGTCCCTGAAGAGGCCAAAGTTTGCTCTCCTGAAGTCCAGGGTTGCGATCCTACTTGGTGCCCTGCTGCCTCCTCCTCGCAGGATCCTGAACTCCACCATCTCATGGTCACTGCAGCCAAGGCTTCCCCTGACCTTCACATCTTCCACCAGTCCTTCTTTGTTTGTTAGTACGAGGTCCAGCAGCACATCTCTCCTTGTTGGCTCCTCCACCACCTGTGTCAAGAAGTTGTCACCAATGCTCTGCAGGAACCTCCGGGACTGTTTGTGCCTAGCTGTGTTGTCTTTCCAGCAGATATCGGGGTGGTTGAAGTCCCCCATGAGAACCAGGGCCTGGGATCGTGAGGCTACTTCCAGCTGTCTGTAGAAGGCCTCATCGACTTCCTCTTCCTGATCAGGTGGCCTGTAGTAAACACCCACAACAGTGTCACCCATGCTAGCCTGACCTTTAATCCTTACCCAGAAGCTCTCGACTTGCTCTTCATCCACCCCTAGGCACAGCTCAATACATTCCAGTTGCTCTCTCACATAAAGAGCAACCCCACCACCTCGCTTTCCTGGCCCGTCTTCCCTAAAAAGCACGTAGCCATCCATGACAGCACTCCAGTCATGCGAGCTATCGCACCATGTCTCTGTAATGGCAATGAGATCATGGCCCTGTGACTGCACACACATCTCTAGCTCTTCCTGTTTGCTCCCCATGCTGCGTGCATTGGTGTACAGGCATTTCAGAGAGGTGATTGAGAATGCAGGTTTCCCAGGAGGGATACAAGAGGATCCTCCAGAGCCACATCCCATGCGCACTTCCCCGGCTGCATTCACCCGCTGGAGGCGTCCCAACTTGAGCTGTCTTTTGCCAACTACCCTGGCACTATAACTCTCCCCTTCCCCCATCTTTCCTAGTTTAAAGCCCTCCTTAACAGCTTGGCCAACCTGTTGGCAAAGACCCGCGTTCCCTGCTTAGTGAGGTGGATCCCATCTCTTCCCAGCAGTTGTTGATCTTCAAACAGGGTCCCATGGTCGTAGAAACCAAAACCCTGTTGCCAACACCAGCGGCGCAGCCAGTCGTTAACTTGGGAAGTCCGTCTCCTCCTCCTCTCATCCATCCCCCTCACTGGCAGGATTGAGGAGAAGACGACCTGGGCTCCCAGACCCTTGACCACCATCCCCCAGAGCTCTGAAATCCTGCTTGATGGTCTCCAGTTTGCCCTTGGTGTCATTAGCGCCCACATGGAAGAGCAGCAGTGGGTAATAGTCCGAAGAATGGATGAGCCTAGGCAGTCTTTCCATGACATCTCTCACACAAGCCCCCGGCAGGCCACAAACCTCTCTAGACATGAGGTCAGGTCAGCAGATAGATGCCTCCGTCCCCTGCAGCAGGGAGTCCCCCACAACAATCACCCGCCGCTTCTTCCGGGCGTTCCGGCAGGGCACAGGGTCTGTTGTCCCAGGTACTTCCCTTGCAGCCATGCCCATCTCCTCCTCATCCTGGAGGGCACTAAACCTGTTCTTCAGCTGCAAGTCTTCGGGAGGAACAGGAGCCTTTCTCCTCCCACGAGCAGTGACCAGTTTCCAGCCTTCTTCTACGGTGTCATGATGTACCGTTTCACACGGCACAGAACCCTCTGGCAACTCCGCTGCTGTGGGGGGTTGGGACTCCCGAAGCTGCACAGTCTCCGAGAATACCCTGTCTATCTCTTGCTCATCTTCTCAGATGCTGCGCAGCCTACTGACCTCCTCCCGTAACTCCCTTACCTGACGACACAACTCGTCTACAGCAGCACACCTCCTGCAGGAGAGCTGACTGCCAGCCCAGGCCTCCCGGAGAGGCCCCAAACACTCCCTCTGACACAGCAACTCCAACAGCCACTGGGGAATGCACTAGTCTTCTCACAGCCTATTCCAGGTGTTGCATTGCTCCACTGTACCATGCCACCTGAAGAGTCTTTGAGCAGATTCATAACTTGTTTCTTCTTTAAGTGTACAGTGTTATATGCATCAGGATCATTACTGTTATTGATTACTTCTACTTTTGTAATGTGCAGATACACCAAGTGGGATGGAGGCCTATACTTGAATATATGCTTTCTCAAATGCCTGGAGGACAGGGAGGGAAGGAGCACAACCTCATCAATAATAACCAGTGTACAAAACCTAGAAGGAAAAATACGAAAAAAAGTACTGAAAATAAATGATACGAACCTACTGTGGCTCTGTATTTTATGCCATGCCAACCACTAAATAGTTCAATGGATGTAAGCGTAGTGTTCATGTACCATTTGGAGACTTCACATCAAATACTGTTCTCAGTTACACCTCTGTTTCTCAGTAACATCTTCTGCTAACATAATTCAACTAAAATTTGCACTGGAGTAACTGAGAGCAGTAATTTATCTTTTTATTAAAAAAAAAACAAGAAAAAGAAAAATGAGGATAGAAGTTTAAAAAAACAACACAGTTTCCTGGGACAGGCAAAAATTCATTTATGCAGAATTTTTTCTAGGAAAAAAAAAAAGCATTATTTGGAAAAAGCCCAGTGATTAAGAGACAGCTTCTCTCAAGCATGTAAAATGCATTTGGGCAATAAGAGTGTGGTGAAATTCTTTCTGGGCTTTTCTTTTTCACTGTGTAATAATGCTAGTTTGCTGTGATGAAAAGAAATTCGCAAATCCTGAGTCACTACTCTCCTGTAATTGTGTAATTGCATTCTGCTATATATTTTTTTTATATACATATACACACACACATGCGCGCACACACACACACTATATATATATATGTAAAATAAATGTTGCATTACTGGCCATGTACTTGCTGGTAAAAAATTGTGACTACTGTTCGTGTCTGTATACACATTTAAATGAGTTACAACAGGGTACAACCAAGACCAAATTAAGTTTAGATCAGCTTTCTAGTCTGCAGCTGAATCACTGAAGTAGGCCTTCAGAGCTGATTTTTCATTTGTAATATCCAAATCTCACATTATTCTCTCAGTGGTTTCAGTTCAAAATGATGAAAAAATCATGCAACTAGGTATTTCTGAGATATCTGCCACCTGACATCAAAACTTTGTATCTTAAGATTGTTATCACATCTGAATGGGAACTAAAATATATACACTCTTTACTCTCAGATATGAAGCAATACAGCCTAAACCTACTTGTTTAAATTTCAGAAAGCCTGCATCTTTGCTGTATCTGTTTCATTTGACTGCCTGAAAGGCTAGACTGCCTCAGAATCACTACAGTATAGTTATTCTCTGATTCTGTGATTCCAAGCAATTACCATTTTATTTCCACTTAAATACCTGTAAAATAAACGATAGGAAAGATTGTTTGTTCTAATTAGCATATTTAAATGAAATAAGAATTATTGACACACAGCATCACAAAATGACAGCATCAGTAGGCTGATGAAAAAGTGATGAGGAGAAATGGGATGTAGTTAATAGCTGCTGCTTGCTTTATGCAGATAGTTTCCACCCAAGGCAAAGCATCTAGAAACACTTCCTCTACAAAATACAAACATCTGGCTTTCTGTGTCTAGCAAAAAGAATTAATACATTGCAACTCAAGGAACAGACTTCAGACATCACTTATCTGAAGTAATCATGAAAGCCTATCAACAATAAGCTTGTCTCTTCCAGGGAGACAGTCATATGCTGTAACAAACTTTTCAAATATTAGTTCATGATGAATAGGGATTCATAGGACTGGGGACTGTCTTATAGTTTTCATCTTAGAAAACAAAAGCAAAACACAAAATAGTGGTTTTTCTACAAAGGAAAAACTACCAAAGAAATTAGATAAAGGCATGAGAATAAAAAAAAGCAAGAAAGAAAAATAAATAATTTATTACAGGCCCTAACTCAAAATCAGTATATTTTGCACTGATTCCAATTTCGTCTTCTAGTATATTAATGCTAAGCTATATGAACTGATATGTGAGTTTTAAAATTAAATGTAAGCTGTGTAGCTATAGCCATGTAGGAATATGACTCACGACCTTGAAAACTGCTGTTCAGTGACAAGAGTATTTGTCATGGCAGAGAAAGCATTACAGAATTTTATATTTACTGAAAAACTGTTAAAGTAGGTTAGGCTTAAAAATATGTAACATGCAAGAAGCTTCACAGGTAAACAGATCAGTCACTGAAGAGAGAATCTTAGCTATTCATAACTGCTGTTTATTTAAGACATAAAGGTTTTAAAGAGGTCTCCATGGAAATTACTCACTTCAAGATAGGCAAACAATTTGTGTTTGAGAAACACAAGTTAATAACCAAATTGCAGCTGCACCAGATACCAATATACAAAGACTGGCTAATGCACTGCACCCTGGACAGAGAAGCATAGAAGTATGTCTGTAACACAATTTCCCTGGGAAACCAAAATAATCCTAAAAGTCACACACCAGTAAGACACTTTAGTGTGAATGACTATTTAACATTATTTTTGAGAAATGGGGCAAACCCCTTATTAAAAATTGGTCTGCCATTAAATCGTATGAAAGATGCTAAAGAAAAACACAAAATGAAGAAGCATTTGGAAAAATTACTACTACCCGGTGTATGCATTTCTTCGAAACTGAATAAATAAATAATAGTAGCTTTTGCCATTGCAGGAAGCTTAACACAGGACCTAATTTCTAATGACAGTTTCTAATTTCTAAATTTCTCTCTCTCTGTAAAAAGTAACTGGTAATCATTTAAGAGTGAAAAACATTTTAGGAAAGATGGGGAGGGGTTCTAAGGGTGCAAAAATGTTGAAATCTCCCTGAAAAGTGTTACTCATAGCTCCCTCTATCCTCAGTGAAATTCTTAGTTTATCTTCGTGCACCTCTGTACCTATACATACTACTTCACACTATTTAGCTTGCTAAAATTGTCCTTATTCAAACCAGGAAACAAGATTTAAAGGATCACTTTAAATTCTTTCACGTGAATTAAACAGAACCTCATGTCAGCTGGTTGGAGGGTTTGGGATATAGTAAGAGCCCTGTCACTCTCGTCCTGTTTTGCAGATGATGGTGAGACCTGTGGCCAACAGGCATCCAGAAGATTGGAGTTCATGCTGGAACTTTACGTATACTCAAAAGCAGTGCAAAGGGGCTGCACTGCGGTCATTATGGCATGCCCTCTACTCAACCTTAGCATCATTCTAGGTGCTACCAAAGCAGCTGAGGCTTGGGTGCCTTTAACTTCTATTTGGCACTTGGTGCCTCCCTCAGGATGAAAACACACTTTCATCAAAATCCTCCAATACTTTGCTCTCTAGAAGTGTGGGATTCTGTTAATAACAGCAAGGCAATCTGGACTGGCTGTACATAAGCCAATTACATAAGAGACACTCATCACCAGTTAGATATAGACACGTTGCGCAAACCTAAGACCCAGGTACAGGTATGAACTTCAACGGTGGTAAACATAAAAATGGGGATATATGGTCCTAGAAGCATAACAGACACCACCAAATCAAATCCCAGTCTTTCCACCTTCATGCCACATCAGTCGCTGATGAAGATATAACTGTACATACTATGAAAATAATATTATAATACCATTATTAAGATAAGGGAAGAAAACAGATTTTCATTGCTTCTTAAAACTACCACAACACATTCAGTGAAGCAGAGTGGTACTGTGCAGAGACTAATGAAGCATACAAACTATCTTTTCTCATGAGATCCTGACAGGTGAACAGTACTTAATCGATGATTATTTTCTCTGTGCCAATACATTGCATTTTACTTAAACATATCATTATGCAGAAGAGCTCTCATTTGTGGGTTCTTCTAATTTGCAGAAAGATTATATTGAATTGAAAAAAAATTTTTTCCCTACATTCTTCAGGTATTTTATCCTCTGACAGTTACTGTTACTACAATTACTTTGTTGCCATGTGATTTTAATACAGAAGCACATACCAAAATGGAGGTTTTCAGTATTTTAAAGGGGTCAAAAATTTATCTAGAGTAAGATAATCAGAGAATAATTCAGGTTCTTTGAAACTATCAGGTTCAACTCCCTCCCCAAAATAGGACTAACTTTAAAGTTAGAGCAGATTGCTCAGTGCCTTGTCTAGTTGAGATCTGAGCATCTCCAAGGATAGAAATTTCACCACCCCCTTAATAATCTGTTCCTGTGCTTAACCACTATCACTGTGATTTTTTTTCTTCTAATATCTAGTCAGATTTTCCTTTACTGCAGCTTGTGTCTATTGCTTCTTGTACTTCTGCTCTGCACCTCCAAGAAGAGTCTGGCACTGTCTTTTCTATAACTACTCATTAGATAGTTGTAGATGGCAGTACGATTCCCCCCTTAGCTTTCTCTTCCTCTGGCTACACAAATGCACCTCTTTCAGCCTCTCCTTGCACTTCATGTGCTTCAGCTGCCTGACCGGCTTGGTGGTCCTCTGCTGGACTCCTTTCAGTTTGTCAGCACCCTTCTTGCACTGGGGGGGGTCCAAGCTGGATATAGTATCCCAGGCACAGTCACACAAGTCACATTTCGCTTTCTGCTTTCTCCTTACTCTAGGGCACTTTGTATGCCAAGCTCTAACTGCTGCACTCACTGCACTAGCTTGCTAACAGACGCAGCTAAGATGCCACTCGTTCCTTCTCTGGCAGACTCAACTATACGTCTGATAGAGCAGTAGGGTTGGAAGGCATGTTTCTGGACCTTGGTTCAGGGACGCCTCACTAGTTAGATCCATGGTACAGGACCCTTCCCATAGGGGATAAATTGCTGAGAAAACCATTACTTGCTTTAGGGGAATGTACTTGATAGAAGGACATGCTACCTTGGCTGGGTGTTGCTGCACATCCTGCATTCAGCAAATGGGAAACAGACTCCTGCACGTTCCCTGTGGCTGAGGTACCCCACATTCGGGGGGGGAAGGACAAGAAGCTTGGTCCAGACCTGGCCCTGCCCCATTCTCAGTCACTGAAAGGGGCAGAGGCTAGGAGGCCCATGCCTGGCATTGCACACTTCTGTTTAACAAGTGGGACAGACACTAGTTCAGACCATGCCAAGTCCTGACTCCTTCCAGCATCCAAGAGCAGCAGAGTGACTGTGTTGCTGGTTTGTACACTGAGGTGCCTGCTCTGAGATGCAGAATCCTTTGCTTTACCCCACAGCTGAGACACCTCCCCCCTAGTTAAACACCATGGTAATGCAGCCTTCTCGGAGAACGTAAACTGCTGTGTACTTGCTCTGAGGGGAAGCATAGGCTTCCTTGGCCTGGAGACTCCACATTGAGAAGATGCAAAAAAAGCTTCTACATAAAGTGGCCAAGGTCACTCTCAGTTTTGGGGATAGGAAACAAAGCTTGGCTGGGGAGGCCTCTGTCCCCCAGTCTTTCCCTTCCCTGGCAGAGACCAGTTGATACAGATCCAGAGCAGCACCATTTTCATTCAAAGAACGGGACAAAAGCTGTCTAGCACAGAACCTGACAAACCTGTGGCATAACCACAGCGGAGGTCCCCACTGGGAGAGAAGAGAGACCACACTCAGCATCCTCACTGAATGAGTGGGACAGAGAGCTCCTGAAGATACCTGCCTAATTCTGACCTCTCCCCACGGCATTGTGGTGGGGTTTTGTAAACAGAAGGTCACCAGTTTGAGACCTTTTCTAGAAGTTTCTTTATTATTGAACTAGAGACACCCTCTTTAGTCAGATGCCACTGACTGGCATGCTCTTCATAGGGAAGCAAACTGTTGACAACTCACTCTGGGGGACAGCAGAGCTGCTCTAAATTTTTGTAAGAACAACATCTTTGGAAAAGAGCTTGCGTTTACAAAATAGAAATAACAAAAGTATGAAGAACAAGCAAAACATATTGTGAGGCTGGGCTATTCGCTAAGAGAAGCTGGACCTTATTATTTCATAAAATAGTTTAACTTAAGGCAAATGTCTCCTTCATGATTCTCATTTACTGTCTCCCTTTTCCCGTTGCCCCCCACAGACTGCTTCAAACTCTCTCTATACATAGCACCATATTTGTGCCACTGCAAGACCAAGTGGCTCTGGGATCTTTTCACATTTGGGAATTGGCAAATAAGAAGAGTTATTTTTTCATCAGTAAGTTTGATGATGTAACCCATCCCACAAGCTCCTTAGAGCTTGACTCACCTTGCAGAATCAGGCTGCCAAACACTGCTTCTCTCCAATGGGGATGGAAATGCATGACACAACTCAGCCAGTTTGCTATCTCCTTGGTCAGTATCTGATTTTACTAATCTTGCTCAGATATGATCAAAGGGTAAGTGCTCTTCCTCTTCTCACATTTCTTAAAAATATTTAAAAATAAGGACACCATACCAATATGGATAGCTTATTTCAAGCCCTGCTGGAAGAGATACTGGTATACCATCCTGTTACTAGATCCCACCCCTGTTATCTACCTCCAGGATTTAACCATACTACAGACTTGGTTTTCCCATGTACAAGACCAGTCAGACAACTCATCACCTCACAGCACCATCCCCCCCACCTCCTATAACAGTTGAATCTGAGAAAGTCATTCAAAAAGAGGAAAAAAAACAAAAACAAAAACACAGAAACTAGAAATTAAATCCAAGACATTGAATACAGTTCACTACCAGTGTCTAGGCCCAGGCTGGAAGCAGTTTAGCACAACATGACATCAACTGAGACTGGTAGTATTCAGAATAAGATCTACTGCCAACTAACAATGCACAGCTTTCTCCAAGACAAAGCCTCCCACATGGCCCCCTGTCCAAAACAAGGCTGAGTGGTAGCATGAACCAGGCTAACTCTCACCTTCACTCGCACCTTTCAGAAGCTACTGGACAACAGGGCACAGAATTCATCTTCTCATCAATCACCAAATCTGAAAGAGTCTACTTCCGTAACACTGACAGATGCTACTAGGTAAAGGCCAAGTGAAGTGGAAATGGCTATTTTAATTTAAAAACACAATCAGAGGCAAATAAGAAAGCAGAGCCTGATTTTTTTGCATTTTGACCCTTTCTTTTGTATAAACTTGGCAACTTTGATATTTAAACAGAGTTAAGCTGCTCTGGTAATAAAGACTGCTGTACAGAAGAAATTAATGAAGCAAACACTTAGACATTCAGTACTTGTTTCACGCACAGAGTGTCTCCTGACATGAATCACAGTTCTGTACATGGAAGAATATGCAGAAGAGGGCCACAGAGGGAACTGGAAAGGCGAATCTCTAATTGTGATGAGTATTTATGGTTTTTGAATTTATATATCGCCTGACATCCTCTAATAAATGATTTTTTTTAAATATGGTAAAGACTTTTCATGCAAACACCCAGTAAGCCAATAAAATCAGCAGCCCAAAGGAAGATAGCCTTTAAAAGATTAACATATTATCCAAAGGAGCAGCATTTATATTGCTAAAATGTACAGGCAAGCTAGCGAACTGTCTGCTGAAGGTGATGACAGAGAATCTCCTGCTTGAAATAAAACAGATAGAAAGTGCAGTATGTAAAAACAAGGCCTGATGATTTGTTTCACTATTAGTCATATATACTGTGTTAAAAAAAATGTACTGACAGCCTCCTCACTTCCATACAGAGCAATGTAATACTGGCAACAGATTCACCTTCATTACCTATACCACTTTTGCAAAGGTTAAAGAAGCAATACTCTTGTCTCTACTTCAGAATTTAATGGGCCTGACTCCAGCATTTTTCTCAGTGTAAATATTATTTTAATTCTTAAATAAACCATTTTATTTCTCTGTAGGTAATTAGATGTTATCCAGTGTTAGTCTGAGTTTCAGAAAGGTGCTTTGTGTTTAGTGCTATTAAAATTTTTTTGGATAGGATTATTTGGAATAATTTTATTTGCTGAAACATACCAGAAAGCCACAAGTACTATTCGAATCCCAAAATTCACAGTTACTAATTATTAGACATGGTTAACATTTTTCCAAATTTTAAAACATAAATGCTCACAACAAAGGAAAGTAGTCATTTTTGTTGAGGGAGCCCTGCTAATTACCCCTCTATCAACACATTCTAATTCACCAACTGCAAGAAGCTAATACAAAGAAATATTGAAAAAGCAATGGAAAAGGATGAATGCAAGTATGAACTGAAAAGCACAAAGTCTCATTGAATTTGTATTTATACTACAAACTATTATTTGGAAAAATGTGAGTACAGTTTTATCATAAGAAAGAGTATCAAACAATGAATACCATCTTGACTGACTATGGTATTTACTAAAGAGAGAGCCAGTCAGCAGCTCTCATGGGGTCGGGGAGGGTGCCACATGAAAATCAAGTGGACTGATTTTGTTATCAGAGACTCACACTCTGACTTCATGGTTGACTAACATGATCGGTGTAGATGACAACTGGTAATACATTCATTAATTTACTCAACACATTTCAGTTAAACGTGGCAAAAGGTTAACATCTCCAACCAGATCTGTAAGTCAGGTGTCAGAACCACATCTAAAATTCTCCAAGTTTCCAGCATTTTGTTCTTTCCTTGTTTCTAAAGCCAAATCTTCTCTTCACAATGTTTGTATTGGTTCTGTAATTTCTTGACATCTCCTGATGATCTGTGCGTGTATTTAAGAATAAACATTGTACAACTTCTGCAGCTAGAACACGTATTTTAAGTGTGCTTAAGACCAAGATCTAACATCTTATAATTTCTAACTTAAAAAAAAAAAAGGCAATATGAATTTTCTTCTTAAAGTTTTCTCTAAAATGAGAGAAAGCGTTCTAAAAAATGATCTAAACTACGGTCAAAAATTCAGTGTTACTTTCACAAGCTCTTAGAAAAGACTGATAATAATGGACACACTGCTCCTCTTCATATCATCACTCCTCCTCTTCACATCATCACTCGTCTCACAAGGCTTCTTCTATAATTGCACTGCATGCATAATAATGAAAGCCCCCCGTTAAGAAGCATGTGGTGCAGAATAAGCAGAAGACTTCAGAAAGAAAATAAAATCCTTAGCTTGCTGAACAGACCATGCAAGATGAACTTGCTAGGTTCTTGCTTCCAAAGCTATTTATAATCCCTTTTTCTAAGAACTACATGAGGTGCTTTCAGATCAGTTATTTTCAGGGAGGCAGTTTATTCCTAAAGGTATTTTAATTCTTTCACTGCTTCTTAGAGCACTTGGTCTTCATTAAATCTGAAACTGCGTAGTATGTGCTCTATAACTTTCTTTGGATGTATTTCATAGACTTGATGGCATGTCCTAAAACTCCTAACTACTGGACTTACCCACTGTTCAGCCATCATTGTAGACTACGGTTTTGAATTCTCTTCAGGTGCAGATGACTGTACAATCACATTCCTCAAATGAACAGCCAAGCATCAAAGATCTGTTAGCCAAAAGAGGTGTTACATTCTCTCACTGTAAGAGCACTGGAATTAAGGAAGTGTACTTAAAGAATCAATTACTCATACCTAATAGATATAAGCCACACATCTCAGTTTACCTGATCTACTTCAAGCTGTCTTACTGAAGCAAAACAACTTTGGTTTACCAAGGAAGGATGTCTGGAGATCCTAGCCTAGGCAAGGCCACTCAAGTTTCTGTCCTTTGTCCCAGGTTTCCTCTGTGATCATGTGGCATGGACAAGAAAGTCCTCTAATTCTAGCAGGCAGAGCACCAGCAGGATCAGGAAATCAGCAGTGGACATTTTGTACTTTTTTCTTTTCTACATCCGTACTCCTGATCCACTGAGTAACTCAAAGAACCAAGTTGCTGACTATTGAACAATTAACAAACAATAAAAGTTGTTCAGTCTGACTCCTAATCTAACCTTTCTCTAAGGCCTCTGCTACCTCCTTTCTATTTCTGGAACCAGATCAAGAAAACATTAGCTTTCTATATTTCAGTGTGACTATGTAGTTTGATTGCCACATGTAGATCTATTTTCAAATGAGTTCAATGCAGCTAGGTTGCCAGACAATGCAAGATCACTCTGCGGTTCAAACAGGAACAGCTTGTAAGTTTGTATGTAAGTATAATTAACATTTAAACTACTGTGTTCAGTTACAAATGGCTCACGCTGACTAACTAGAGGCATTATTATTATTTGAATTTATATTCTATTTAGTTTTTGAAATGTAATTTTCAGATCCCTTTACAACTACTCATGCAAAAACTGAGAGCAACACAACCTGAATTTCTGTAAAATTTCTGTGTGAAGACATATCTGATCTTCACATATAAAATTCCCAGATTCTCAACAGTACTGAGATCAGAATCGATTTTTTTTCACTCAAGAACAGATAAAAGACAAGGAATAGCAGAAGGTACAGGAGAAATACATAGAAAGAAGTCATAACTTCAGCTGAGAAACAGTACCTTTGGTTCAAAAACAGGGCAGAAAGGAAATAAGCATTTTTCTGTTTGAAGTTACCAGAAAAAAAATTGAAAAACATTACTTGGAGTTCAGAGTATGGTAGCACAAGCAAGTTCTTACCAGTTAACTATTTGATGCTACATAATCATTTGTATTTCCTGCAAAGGAATTTGCTGTGACTTTTTAAATGACAGACGGATGAGCAATTTGCATTTATAGTAGATATTATGTGAATGGGTAGTTGTTATAGAACAGTTGATATTTAATAAATTCATACTCTAGCCTACTATGCAATAACATCTTCATATGCCCATACACCAACATAGCAGCTGCTAAAATTTTCACAGAGCTTAATGAAGACTCACTAAATATGCTATCACTCTCTCTTGACTTGTTTTAGCCTTTAGACCTCAGCATGAAAAAGGATGGCTATTCTCATGTTGTTGCTGCATAAACATGTCACTGAAAACTGAAATGCAAGTATTAAATGTATGGATCTGCCAAGGCACAGGAGGGGAGAGAAGAGGGTCATCTGCTACCTTTTAAAGCTATATGCTGAATCTGGAATTATAAATTTAACTACCATTGAGAACTTCACTGGTTGCATTATAATTAAAGTCTTTTTGTTTTTTTAAAGTCCTCTTCAGTTGTCAATGTATAATTTATTTTATAAAATAGTCTACTGCAATCTAAAAATAAAGGTATGGAGTTGTGTTAATTTAGCAACAGAGATAGTATATCATGAAAATGTTTTACGGTGAAATTTTGCTGCTGTTATGTCAGCAATATACCTTCCACGTACAAAAATGCCACCATGAGTTTTTAAACAAATGCTCTTTGTAAAAATGTATTACTTTATACAAAAAAAGAATTGGAAATTTTCTTAGAGTAGGATACAAGGTTTCTACTTTAAAGAACTGTATTTTAAACATTCTGGTTTACCAAAATAAAAACAGCACTTCTCAATGCAACAACTACATTAATGCACAAGTCACAGCCACCCTGATTTGTTATTTCAGTCTGATTAGTAAGTACCCTCCACTTTTTCCCTTAGTTTTAATAACTCATAGTATATAACTGAACCTGTCTTTAGTGGCTATAGTAATATAAAAAGGATTACAGTCTTTTCTTATATATTTTCAACTGTGTTATTTCTGACTCTCTACACATTGACACATTCCATAAAATAAATGTTGATTTCTCTGTCCTACCTGCACCCTCTGAAAAGGTAGGTTTTAAACCCATAGGTTTTTAACCTGTAGGTTTTAAAATAGCACATGAATGTTTCGTGTAACACAAAAGACTTCCTGAGAGGAGCTGATTTGCATAACTGGAGATTTCTAAATAATTTTCAGGTGTAGAAGCTTGACTGTCCACAAGGATTGGTTTTACCTAGGCAAATCGTAGCACACATTTCTACACGGCATTCTGAAGGCCCATTTTATTTCTGGAAATAAAATTCATGAACTCTGTATATCTTCTTCCTCCGTTCTTCTCTTTCCTATTGAATGTATGTTCATAAACTAAATTGAAAATTTACCTACTATTCTACATTGTGGTTACATACAAAAAGCAATTATCTGACATATCATAGGAGCCAGTATCAAATGATTATCTACCTATTTTTATTTTTGGTGGGCCAGCAAAAGAACAGGAAATGTATGTTGACTGAGGGCACAGGGTAATGTCTCATCTATAAAGTTTTATGTTTGCCACAGCCTTTGCAATTAATTGAGAAAATGCACAACTTACATTTTCTTTCTCTGTTCTCTACAAGAGGATGATCCAGGATACAGTTGCACTTGCAAGGAAAATTAAGTAAGAGCAAGGATTGCCAGTCTGCGAGTGTGCACCTTCATTATTGGCCTTATAACAACAGAGTGAGTATTAACAAAGGAAAAAGTCTGGGTCTTCTAGTTTGGAATTCTAACACTGCTGTTAGGAAATTAATGAAATATCACCACAAACTAATCACATAGCCATTTCAGGGTCTGTCTCTGGCGGTGCCCAGTAACACATGCCTCAAAATGAAGTATACCTTGTGACTGCAAGTCACAGAGTAAGCTCGATAAGGATACTTTCTCCCTAAACATTGCTGGTGGAGGAGCATCCTTCCAGAGCCAAAGCAAGGAGTAGTGCATTTATTTTCCTAGTCAGAGCTTAAAGGGTATGCTTTCCGTTCAGTACCATCTGGGTCTAAAGTAACCGCCAGCAATGTGGTTCAAAGATGAGGTGACCCCTGTAGCTCCTCAGAGGAGCTAACAGGGAGTTCAGTGTTGCCTTGAGCAGGTGGGTGGCAGAAGCTGTTGTTAAGCCAAGCACAGACAGGGCAGTTCTAGCAAGTAACAAGACACAGTGAAAGCAGATCATGTAATTGGTGCAATTTTGACAGAACTGGACCAAGCCATCTCTAGCCCACTTTGGCTATACAGCTTATTATGAGCTTTCTCTGGGTGACCGTTAGTAACCTTCCAAAAATACCGAAATTATATTGACAGTCACATCACCTCTAAGAAGCTTGCAGAAATAGCTGCACTTAAATATTTCTAATTACAGTAGGTTTGAATTAATTGTGACACAACAAATGAACAGCACTGTGACAATATAGCAAATGACTTGATGCATAGAAAAATACTATTTTCACCAAAATAGGTGATCTTTAACTGGCAAAAATAAGATTTATCTAATGATAGACATGCACAGTATGTGTCTGAATGCTGAAAATCTAACGCTCTTGCAAAACAGTTGCATAATATTTTATCTGATATAAAATTTGTTCTAATTTCAAATAGCTGCCTTTCCCTAGAGCTAAACATTATCTAATCATCTCTTCTATGTCACGGAAGAAAAAAAAAATCTCATTGTCATTTACTGCTTTACAATTTGTCTGTATTGGTAGAAGGTCTAGTAACTAAAGACAGAGATGTACTGATGTATATAGAAGGAACTTTACTTAACCCAAGATTATGACTTGACTGCATAATTATTTCCTTATGGGCTTTTTAGAAATTAAAGAAATATTCTGATTTAAAACACAGCCACCCTATACTACACTGAAAACTGCCACGAGCACGCAGTCGGTATGAAAAATTTCATGGAGCAGACAAGCACAGTCTAATGGTCAGCTCTTAGCTCTTCTGATGGAAGGAGAGCTCTTGCACTCTCCCAATTCTAGACTAGCACTGGCCCCCAGAAAATCATTACAAGTTGATATACTTTACAAACAACTTGCAGGTTGAAACAGCGTTCATCTGCCTAAGACCCCGCATAAACACAAAATAGCTTAAAGCCACCTGCGCAGTAAGGAATGACAGAGCTAAGGACTCATCCCGAGAAAAGACAGAAAGATGAATGCAGAAGATAAAGTTTTCCTCTAAGGTGTCTGATCCAAATGTTTACCATCTCCTTCAGAATTAAACAAGATATATAAGAAGAGTTTACAGTGTTCTGCCTTCTTATTCAACATGCAATTAATTCAGTTCCCCCTGCACTAAAATACTAGTTTTCAATGCAATATACTAAATAAAACCTCATAACCCTATTCTGCAGCTCTTTCAAATAGATGTAACAAGTGTAGAGTGATTACAGCATTAAACCTATTTTTACCAGTAAACTAAACTTTACAATAATTTGAGAGGATTTTTTCTGGAAAACAGCTTCAAGCATTAAAATCCTAGACATCCAGAGTTAAATACGAGCCCATAACTTTCCTGCATTAATAATTCTTAAAAATTTTCAGTGTAGTTTATTTCTTGTGAAATCTTTACATGTGTAATTTCCTTCTCAGAATCCAAGCTGTCATTTCACGTCCTTTATGTTCCAGTTACAATACTTTAAAAAGTACATTAAAAAGTAATTGTAGCACATCAAGTAACACATTGTAACAAGAGTTACAACAGAAAATTGGACTTCTTTAAAACAATATATACACTTTCTTGTTTATGTTCTTTTATTATTTCTTGTTTTTTTCTTGTTTTTTTTTAGAGTAGAAATCTATGGGTTAGACTTCACCGCAGTCACTAGGAATTTGAACATCAATTTTGCAAGGTCAGAGGTTATATAATGCTCAAGATCTCTGAAATTTAATCTTACTAGGTAGAGTCAATAATAGGTGGAGCCAATGTAATAGTTAAAAAAACCTAATTCATGAATCATTTCAAGAAGACATGCTAAATTAATTTAGTTTGCAGTCAAAAGTAATTTGTATTAGTCTGCGAGTCTTTTAATACAAAATAATTTTAATTGGGCTATCCAAACGGTTGTGAAACCTATTAGCTATTTTCTGCCAACTGTGCTCAAACACTTGTGAATCCTATGAGCTATTTTCTGCCATCTGTGGTCACTCTGCATAAAAAGTTGGTATTTATCTGTACAGCTGAAATAATCCATTTTTTAACATCACAGTAGTTACAGTCAAAACCAGTAGAAGGTTTTCACTGCCACAGTGGGTGGAAAAGATAGCTGTCTCCCTTATTAATATTGGCACACTACTAATTAGGGCAGTATTTTTCCTCTGCATCAAAAGAGCAGCTCCTGGCTCCCAGGGCCCATGGATCAGACAGGCCCTCTGCAGCAGTAGGCTTTGCATGGCCGTGAGCTGCCACTATCACTCCACAGAGCGCCAGAACTTGTGCACTGCCACAGGAGCAAGATACCATTTTGGTCCTGTGCAAACGGTCTGATCCTCTGCAGTCTGGAAACACTTCAGCTCCCGGTTCCCACTGTCTCACAGGCACAGGCCACCACAGATCATCTGCTTCCACCTAATACCAGCAATCAATCAGTACCAGGAAGGAGAACTGGTTGTACTTTGTCTAGGCACAAGACAGGATCTGTTACAAGGACAAGCAATCAATAATCAAAACTTATGAGAAAATGACTTCCTGAGTCCGCTTGGCATGAATATTCAGGATTGTCAGGCAACAATTATCAGCTCTCAGTGCTAAGCATTTTATTCATCCAAACTGAGTAATACGTTTAAATCTGCCTGTACTGGCTTCAGTCTCCATGTTCTTCAGTATAATTTACTTTCTGTTCTAATGAAATTGAAAACTATGCTTGTTCATAATGGAGACCTTTGGGGCATTCTTCTGAAGATGTGACAGAGGGCCTTCCTTTTCTTCAACTATTGCCACTGGGTATGGGGAGAAGAGTCTAGTCAAATACAGGGTAGTGCCAGATTTGAGGCCTAAGATGAATGTCATTGGGTCATTTCTCCACAACACGTGCGGAGCTAGAGTCAAGAGATCAAGTGCAGGTTGGAGAAACTATTGACAGAAGCTGGCAGATAAAAGAAGAGAATGAGGTTTCTTCACCCGATGGTCTGATGGGAAGGATAGAATTTGTGAGCTTAGCTGGGGTCCCTTCAAGACTGTATCACAATGATCTGACTTACAGAGTTAGATTTGTAAAGCAGCACTTTACTGGCTCTTTGCCTGAACACCTTTTAAGTGCAAACTAAACAGTGCCACGCTGTGACAATGTGTTCCTTTCCCCCCCACACTGATGTGCTCTCTCCCCCTCAACCTGACCTCCCTGTAAACAGCATGTATGCAGGGGCTGATTGAGCATGCGCCAACTAAGATCTATCTAGCATGCAAATATGACTATGAGTCAATCATCTCCCCCCCATAAACAGGGGGCAGCCCAGAGCCCATGGAGCTCTCCTGCACAGCAGTGGGCTGCACTGCAGAACCTCCCCTTGAGCAGGGACGCCTCTCAAGGTTACTCCTCGAGGTTGAGAGATTCCTTACCTGCGACAGATCCTCGGTAAGTGATTAACAGCATGCTGAACTTCTGGGAACTTCGCAAAACTTTGCTGAGTTACACCTCTGATTAACTGTGCACATAATCCCTTAGACATAAACCGTTGACCAAGTCTGAGACTAGGATCAGATCCAGCTGCACCTAGGCTCCTCTCCGAAGGAGTTTAGAAAGCAAGGGGGTCCTTTCCAAACCTTATGACTCAACAGGAGGGTCTCCTTCACACACACTCCTTTAGGCATAAACTGTTGACCAAGTCTGTGACTAGGACTGGATCCAGTTGCAACCAGACCCCTCTGAGGAGGAGTTTGGAAAGCAAGGGGGCCCAGTCTGAACCTCGTGACTCAATGGGAGGGTCCCCTTCACACATACTCCTTTAGACATAAACCGTGACCAAGTCTGGGACTAAGACTGGATCCAGCCGCACCTAGGCTCCTCTCAGAAGGAGTTCAGAAAGCAAGGGGATCCTTTCTGAACCTCATGACTCAACGGGAAGGTCTCCATCGTGCGTGCATCTGACCCTGTCCTTCATGCAGTAAATAACTGAGTGAATCTTGCCAATGGAACCTCATTAAATCATTTTTATTTACGACTGAACTTTGTTAAGTCGCTATCTTACCACAATAAACATAGTGCTGCTTCCCTCTTACCAGCAAAGTGTATCACTCCTCCGAGACACACGCAGGCACCAGTTAGTAAGACCCAAGAAGGTCTCATGATCCTATGGACCTCTGATCCAAGCAGTCCGCGCTCAGGCCGGTTTGGAGAGCACACGTATGACCCAGTATATTCCATGAGATAGCTCAGCATTACAACAGTCAATAAGTATTTTCTGGGGAAATCTGGATCAGCTCACGTTAGACAAGATTTTTACCTTATTCATTGTATCACAAAGAATTGATTTGTTAAAGCTCAGGTATACTATTTTAGAAACTCTGCCAATTTATAAGTTTATTTTTAGACTTAAGACTGTTGTGTTTCAACAGTGAAATTTGTAGGCTTAAGAGCCACAAGAAAAGGAGGTAGGTCTGAATGAATGAGGGCTCTTAATTCTTTGACAAAGACAGTCCCACACTGGAACAAAGGATTTTAATATCTCCCACCAGAGAGGTACAGGTTAGAATCCTGTACTTACGCACTAGACATATGAATATACACATATTCCATAACAAATATATTTGCATCCTACTGTTCAATCCTACTTCCTTTGTTCCATGTTTTCACCTGTGTCTGAGTCGAACAGAATTACTACATATGGCATTATTTAAATGTAAAGACTTCTTGGCTCAGTTTTAAACTAAAGGATTTACATTCTCTACTGGGAGGAATACTTTAGTAACTGTAAAGTTCTTTTTCACCATACACCTTATTGAGAAAGATGTATTTTAGCTCCTTAAAGATTACAGCAATGTAAATGGGACACTTCTGAAGGAAAAGCATGACTGACACAAGAGAACAAAGCATGTCAATTATTTTTCTCACATGGACACAAAGTAAATATCTGTTTACAGAAAATCTGCATGCTCGTAGCAAATATGGCAAAATATATTTAAATACAGATGAAGGCTGCTTCTGCAAAAGACCGTATCACAAATCTACAGTAAGAAGTTACATGGTCTATGTTTTTAAAAAAAATGTAACATATTTAATGTGTATCATTCTTCTAACACTCAGGATTTTTAATGGCTTTCTTTTCAGGTTCATTAGTGAAATGGGAAGTGTTCAGACTACTCAGAACACTTTTTTTTTCTCCTCCAGTTAAAAGTGTTATTGAAAAAGTCACCAACTGCAGGATATAAGCACAGTATGATTTCCTAGAAAAACCATTTGCACTTTAACTTACTCCTTTAAGTAGGGTGAGAATTGAGATACATGTTAAGGCTCTGTTTGTCAAAAATTAAAGTACATAATGAATGTCAGGTTTTTGCACTATGCTTAGAAGAGCAAAGTACTTGAGGCATACTTTCAGATAACATCTCTTCATCAGTGTTAGAAAATCCTAGTATGGGTCAATTTTTTCGCAGTGTAACTTCCCTATTTCCTGTTATCAAACTTGAGAATGATCTTGTATGACTATTCTAAGAACATTTAATTGTCTTTTTTCCATTACATAGTCTTCCCCCCCAATTTCAAGTAAGTCTACCTTTGTTAACTGAAAACTGCTTTGAGGATGAACTTGATGGGACTGAAGCAACAAACCCTGCTTTCTCAATAGATTTTGAAACAGTCTGGATGCTGAATATCAGTGTAGTCCAATGCCAGGTTTTTATTTCTTTAAGGTTGTTCTTTTCTGGTAAAAGTGGTATATATGACAATTTCTATTTGGAGGGAAACACTATACTAAAGCATAGGCTGCATTTGTTACACAGTTAACCAGATAAAAACACTAAAACTGAGAGAGTTACAAAGCAATAATAAATTTCATTCTGTACTATACATAGAGTAATGTTTTTAATATATGGAGAATAAAAAGTTCATAATTATTAGGCTTTTTGCATTCAGTTAATTGCACAGAAGTCTGATGAGGCAGATGTACATCTTCAGTAAATTTAAATGATTACTTCTCAAGCATTTCAGACGAACAACTCCTATCATTTCCCCAAATGAACTGTAGTCTGCCATGCAACTTTATAACCAATCTTTTAACCGGAAACACTATAGCTAATCCTATTTGATATGGTTATGCAGAGCAGTGTTTTAATGATCTCTTGGACTATAGTTTAGGAATTAGTACTCTAGACAGGATTGGAAATGAAAGTATTTCTGCTAGCAACAGAGAACTTAAAGTATGTGAGAGAATATAAAGAGTTTAAGTTGTTTTAAACTTACTTTTAGCTTACATGAGCCATAAGAGCAAAAGTACCAAGCTGGAATTTTTTTGTGGTATCTTGAGATTCATTTCACCTCTACCCATATTCTTCCCTACATCATCTAAAATCATCACTAAGGTGGAAACTGACCTGTTGCATTATTTAATAATAAAGGGAGCTGGTGGCTAAAATGTCGTGTTGTTCATGAAACACAGGTAAATTATATCATTTGTAGATGAACAGGTATTTGTGCCAAGCTAACTGATTTCATCAGAATAAGCAGTCTATGGAATCTGAGACCATTTACCAAAGTTATCTCGAGTTCAAGAAAATGACATTAAATCAATCATTGTGGATTAAACTCACCATTTCTGGGGTGCTGCCCCAATCCTACAGACCTGCACTTCTGGAGTTTGTAGTGATGCACAGGCTAGTGGCTAAAGCTATCGGCATCTCAGTGACTAACAAGTCACAGACGTCGCGATGGTTCAATAAAACTGACATTTCTACCAATCCCGTGTTGCTGTTAGTTCCTAAGCACCTGCAAAAGTGGCTGTGTCAGCGTAATGAAGGGCTTTAGAGCCACTTGCTCAAACTGGCAGCCAAAGATACTACTGTTCTGAGCATGTTCCTTCACAAACCTTGAGACAGGAGGAGTGGCTTTTTCACTCATTTTTAATAAATTGGTAAGTCTATCTACAACCTGTAATTTTTTACTAATTCTGCATTCAGAAGGCAGTAAAGTACTCATACAATCACCTTTGGGATATTATGTGACAGCTTTTTTTCCATCATGGACTGAATTACTTGTTTTGGAAAAAATCAACATCCACTGCTTATACATACTGCAACTTTTACTTGTAACTTCCTTTTATCATGACAGAAAGTGAATTTCCTTTTCTTGTGTGGAAGGTAATAATTTTATGATTTTGCACCATTAACATTTTCTCATTTCCAGAAAAAGGGAATTCTCAAAGTAATACACCTAGTATCCTGCCTGGCTGAGCTCCAAGAATATGCTAAATATTCTCTGAATTGCTCTAATTTTTACCAGTCATGTCATAGTTGATTGAATCACTTCAGACACCCACAGATCTTAAAGAACTGAAACAGTTCTCATTCGTCATAATGCTCTGACCCCTGAAACAAACCATCTCATTCATAACCATTGTAGCGCGAAATCTGCTGTCTGTCAGAATGCAATATTTACTTTTAGCTTCAACCTTTTGTCTTATTTTACCATTATTCAATTTTCAGTACTTACCAAACAAATAATATTCATACTGATTTTATTTGTTAAAATCCCTTTTAACAGAAAAGAAAATCCTAGAAACACAGCTGCCATACTTCAAATGCCTATAAACTAGGTCAGAACGCTGCAATTTACAGAAGATGCATATACAGTAGCACTGAAAAATTAATGAAATGGGGTTATGGCCAACACTACATGGACAAAACAAATAACCAGTATTTTCCAAAAGGATTATATATTGCTTTTTTCAATGTTTTCAAAATTTGCATCTCTCTTTTCTTATACTCCAGATGACCTGTTGGCTTTGCATAAGTGAAAAAAGAAGATTTTTCCAATTTTTGAAAGCTGCATTTTTATTTTCCTGACTACTTAAGAGAACTTGTACTAATGTGTTTTTTTCAAACTAATAATATTTTCCCTCAAATTTTAGCAATGACAAAAACTATTTCTACATAGCTGAGCCATATCCTAAGCCCGTTGTTCACTTTTTGCTCATGTTATCTGTAACGCTGGTCTTACACAGTACTTTTAGTACTGTACTAGTACGGTAGTACTTGGAAACAGAAATTACACCAAGTAAAACAGCTCTATCAAGTGTTTCTACCAGAATAAAGTCAAAAATTTGTATTAAAATTGCTTGCTCCATAAATCTCATGCAGATTCAGACAAGTAATTTTAGCTCTGGAAGCTCTACTTGTACTACAGGATGGACAGTCACTGAGGAGAATGAAACAGAAGCTTGCCACGGAAGAATCACCCTAGCAAAGAGCAATTCTGTATTGTGTACCAGAGCAAAATAAGGCTTTTCACTGGTTGGAAAATATACATATATTTTGGCTCCTACTATGTCACTTGTCTATTCAAAACAGTCCTCACAAGAATAAACAATTCCTTGAGTTTTCAGGGTTCTTGGAACACACAGGCTTTCCCATTATGGCAAGGTAGAATCAGAGAAGCATTGTATCACTTCGCAATTTTTCCAAAGAGGGGGAGGGAATCAAAAAAGTGAAATAAAAAGCTTGTTTCAGGTTAAGATGTGGCCAGATTTTATTCTTTCTGAAGTTCTCTCATGTGAATATAAATTATTTTGAAAAGAAAAATCAAAAGCAAGAGCAGCCTTCATTGACCTGACATTTTTTTTCAATACAATAATTGAAATTAAGAAATTTGCCTAAATTGATCCAAGAAAGTAATGACAAATAACAGTAATGATCTTAGGGAGAAAAAAGCTTATTATACAGTAGCTTTTCAGAAAAATGAACTAGTGAAACAGCTTAATAGATGTGCCAATGATTTGACTGAATAGTGAAGCCTGCATAATTTTAAAGAGTCCGTTAAAGGCATAGAGAAAAAAGCAAATGAAATTTACTACAATTTACTTCTTTGCTGTGTTTTCCTACAGCAAATTAATTAACTTGGAATTGACAATTTTACCATAGATGGGGAACAGGCAAAACAATGATGTCAGGATATCTTTACAATATTGTTTGTGTTGTATTTTCAGAGGTTTCTCTGGATCAATGATCTGCAATATGGATATGGAGTAACTAAGCAAATGACAAGCAAAGCAGTGCAACCTTTTCAGGAATCTTATTATGAGGTATAATGAGAAACATCTCAACCCAAATCACAAACTACTCATGTTTCTCACTGGCTAGTCATGACAGCAAAGCTTTGTCTATTGATGAACTTAAACTTATTTACAACAAAAATTTTAGAAGTACTTCTAAGAGAAACAATAGAGTATTTGTGGCAGTGAAGAAAAACAAAGTCCAAAAGACTCCACACACCAATACTGGCACTGGGTACTCCGCAATCCTTCAGGAAGTTAGTGAGAACAGCAGTAGCAACGTGCACTCGAATGTTCATTTTTCCAGAATCAGTAGAGATGGCAGGTATTTAACACTCAAAATTACTCCCACAGAATGAACTTTGTTAACACTACATAAAGCTTTTGGTTGGGGCTCAAGTGCATTACCTTTCAAGATGATGGATTTGTACCCTCAGAAGTAAAAGGAAATGCAGAACTGAGATTACATTTCCAAAACTCACCAGCCACCGAGTGTTCATCTATCTCCTTTCACACTAGTCTGTGTAGCTGAGGCTGACCTAGTCTTACTATTATTTCCTACTACTGTTCGTTCAAAACCACGACTGGGATATCTGTTGTAACACAAACATATAAAATAATACTAGAAATAGCTCCCCATGCCCTCCTTATTGTAAATGTTCATACCCTGAAGTCAGATCAACTACAATACTTGTTCAAAGCTGGTATTTCATAAGCTAAATGCCCCAGGAAGCTAAATGCCCCAGGAAGCTAAAGAAGACATTTTTATGAAGAGCAAAGTGAATGTTTTTAAACAAATACCAAAATCTATTGTCCTGAGTCAGTAGACAGGGCCTGTGGTAGAACATGCTGTCTTTGGGGAGGTTTCTTATACAGCATTGCAAGTACAAAATGATTAAGGGAACTCAGTAAGGAGTTTAAGGCTTGATCTAGTTTTCCACTGAAAGTTGCTTGTTGTCCCATGTATACAGTGCATTAGCTGGGCTAAGGAATCAAAGATGGCTGGACTTCAGGATTAGAACCTTTTCACCCTATATAGCCAGCTTTAAAAATGTTTTTCCCTTATCCATGATAGCTCCAGTGAAATGGTGAGGCTCAGGTGGATGGGAGTGGATCACATAGCAACAAGAATAAGCCATAGTATTTGAAAGGGAGTAATAAAGCTACCCTGAGGAATGAAAATAATGATCTTCCTAATACTTTTTTAAAATGGGTTTTGTCTTTTCAACTTAGCTGCTGGGAGGCAAACCACTACAAATCTAGTTTTTTGTTTCTTTTTTTAACAAGTCAATAAAGACTGCAAGACAGTAAAGCACAACATAAAAGAAGTGAAGAAAGTATAGTAAGCATTCAGATTCTGAAGCCCATTAATATGAACAGAAAGACTCTGCACAAGGTCAGTCCCAGAATAATCACTAAAAATTCTTGCAAAACACGGCTGAGTTTAACTGTTAGTTTTCTTAAGAAAATAGTGAAATTAAAGTTGTGGTAACCTCCTACGCTTTTTCTCTATCACTCTTTCAATCGGTAATTATGTGGGGAAAAAATGTAAGACGTGAGATAAAACAGCAAACACTGAGAAAAACAAAACAAGCTCAAATTATTTCAGGGTAGGTTGAAACCTAAAACCTCTGTTTTTACTATAAAACAGAATATATTTCAATTTACAAGATCCTGATCCAAAGACTTCTGAAGTTGATGCAAACGTTTCTTTTAACTCTAGTAGGAGTTTGAAACAGGCATTTTCTATTTTACATGTCTGAAAGAGACAAAGTAAAGCATGTAAAGTATAATTAAGCTATAATGAAGTTCAAATGACAGGAATTTATTTGTAGTCTACATCAAACCTAGCCAAGGTGACAAGGCAAAAATCAGTATCCTACACCTCATTTCACATACTCAGAGCTCCATTCCTCTGCAAGGAATAGTTTTGTTTTTGGTGTTTTTTTGGGGGGGCAGGGGAGGATTTCATTTCTTTTAAGATCGCTGCTGTTCTTTTGCTGCCCTCATGAAAAACTTGCTTGACTTTTGCTTAATTACAAGCTTATATAAAAACATCACAGTTTCCACTTGCTTAGAAGTGGCTGACCTCCTAAAATAGGTGAGCTTACTCTACTGAGTTTGCTCAAGCCTCCCATGAGTCCCAGTGCTAACTAGCCTGTATAAATCCAATACACATGGAATAACCAAATATGTTTCAGTCTTTCATAGATTCTCCATTTGCAATGGCTTGTATATAAAAGTGTCTTTGCCACAGTGCAACTGAGAGTATTACTTCAGCCTTTCAATGTGCATTTTTACTCCAGGCAATTGTGTGGGGTTCCCTCCCCCCACCCGAAATAGAATGAGGTTGTAAAATTATTCCAAAGAATTGTCAAAAAGGAAAATATTCCATTTAACTCATGCTAAGTGGATTAGAACCACAATTAGAAGTTGTGGTTTTGGAGAAATAAGTTCTTTCCAAAGATTTGACTCAAACTAATCCTCTTCCATACTTACATGTACAAACCTAGAAATAGTTTTCCTCAGAAAATCCTTACTAATTTGCATATGGTTTTATTACAGAAAAAGCAGTCCTGCTACAAATATGAGATGCAGTATTAACCTTAAGTAGTTAATATCCCTAAACATTATGTAGCTAACTGCAAACAAAACCTCTGCTAGGAGCAAATATTAAAAAGAGCTGTCCTTACAGAATTCTGACTTTTTTGTCAATAATTACTATAGTTATTTCACCTGCCACCTGCAGGAAGTCCACATAGGTCTGAAAGATTTACACAACCAAAGACACTCTCTAAACTCTTCTGAAAGTGCCCTTTAGAACAGCAGCCCTGAGCAGGAACAGACCCAGCCTGTCTGGAACCTGCATCTCTCCAGTGCACGTGACATGTTTGAGTAGAGCAAAGAAGATTGACATTGTGACTATTCTCAGTGCTACAGCTGGTTTAGTTCCCAGGCTCCTCTCTTCCTTTCACCCCACCTGCTGCTGGGTATTCAGGGAGGAAAAGCAGGCAGGGTCCCCTGACATACAAAACTTGATTTTAATCCTACTCTCTCTGAAGCTTCCAGAGCCTGACAGAAGTAACAGATGGGCTTCCCTCTTCCCATCTCTCTTCTCTGCAATTGAAGTGCACAGTGAGCAAGGGAGAGAAGAGACAACAGCATTCACAGCAGTCTCAGCTAACACCAGAGTGGCATTATGCAATCTCCTGATCAGATTTTCATAGCCCAAATGCAAGACCGCTACTAACTTTCATCAATGACCACAATTTATAGCCTATGAGCCAGAAATATGTCCTGTATGCATGGGTCTTAATGGGCTCACTGTATATTTGCATGTTCTGTCAAACACAGAGTTTCCAATAGCACTGGAGAGGACTTGAAATATTCTGTGGCAAACTATTTCAGCAATCTGGGATAACAGGTGGTAAAGTCCCTCAGGGTGTTTAAGAAACACAAGGTACAGATGAGTATGCCTAATCCACCAAATGGACTTGTCAAATTACTTTGGCAAAATGTCTTCATAACTGTAACAAAAGAACACATTTCTGTTTTGTGATCAAGAAAGATGAAAATTACAACAGCTCAAGCTAGTAATACAGAATCCAGGATCAAAGTTGAATTGCAAGGGCAAGCTAGAGAACAGGTGTGAGAAGGAGCTTCAAAAAGAGTAAAGCACAGAGCAAGCTAGAGAAATACAGCAACACAGGTGAGCAATGGTTTATCATCCAGCAGGACAATAGCAGAACTGGAAGCTAAAAAGCTCAATAATAGACATAATATGTGAGGAATAGATTGGGCAAGTGAGATAGAAATGAAGAAAGGAAAGCAGTAAGAAAGAATTTCTGTCAGGTAAGAGAAGCAACCAGCAGAGCTGTATCCCTTTAGAAAGAGATTCAGAAAGAAGGCACTCAGGAGAGAAACCACATCTTGGCACCTTTACCATTCTTGCACTTGCAGTTTACACAAATATTTGCTTGCTACCTCTAATAGAGCTACTTCTCACTGATAGGCAGAAAGAGCAGAATCAAAACCATGGCAACAGCAACTTCAATCATACGCAAAACCTTGGTCCTTTGCTAATAGTGTTGACACAAAATACATACCCTCTTCTTAGCATAGTTACACAATACCAACATGAAAGATCACTTGCAAACCCTTTCTTATTCAACTGCATACAGTGGTGCACGACCAGAATCTTTTTTGTGAAATCGGCATAATTTGTTCACAAAGATATGTCACTTTCACATAAGTTTTCAATATTACAGTGGGGGGGGAAATCAAGACATGACAGCATTTCTGTTAAATTGAGATGACTGAAGGTGAAATTAATGTGTATACTGCATGTATGAGGCACTGAAATTATGTTATGTAATTGTTAACAAAAAACACTTAGTTATGTCATTAAATTCACTACTAAAGCTCTAGTGTCTTCGAGCAGCATCCTGGGGAAAAAGATCAAAACTCAAAACTGCTGTTCAACACAAAAGAATAAAATCCCCAAGATGTAAATAACTACCTTAATAATAAACATAATCCATGTAATCTGCTTGCTCTAGATAACCACTCTCACTTTGTTCCCTATTTCTAAATAAGTGAAGGTAGAAAAGAGTTAACAGTGTGGAACATGACTGGAACCAGATTATGACAGCAAAGTACACAAGAATTTATGACAAAATACAATCTGTTTTCTTTCCCATCTTCCTGTAAGTTTTTGAAGGTGTGTGTGTGTGGGGGGGGGGACGGGACTTCTGCTGTATAAAACTTATTTTAATTCTATGCCTGCAGAAGCTTACTTCAGGTAAGTAGCAAAATCAGACTGTTCAGCCTTACATATGTGCTTTTCCAGTCTGAAAATTGGCAGGGAATATCACTAAATTAGAACTCTTCACTTGAGGTGTTACCGTTCTCGTTCTTACCGAGGAGGCACGGGGCCTTCCCCCAGACCCCGGACCATCACCACACAGACACCAATATGAGGAGTGGCAAAATGGCCTTTAATGAAGCGCGTCCTGCTCTTTTATAATGCTGTAAAGCCCCGCCTTCTTTTCCGGCAGCAGTGCTCCGCCCGTTACGACCTTCCCATGTTCCGCCCCGCAGTGCCTCCCTGCTCATCCTTTTTCCTCCACATCTCCCCCTCTCCCATCAACGTTGTTTCGTTATATTGAGCGGGACGCAACAAAACACACGGAAGTGCGGTGTGTCTCGACGGGACCGCCATCGGGTGGTTCCTTGCATTAGTAGCTTCGTGAGCGGAGCTGTGTGCTGCCTCCCCTTCTTCCGCTTCTTAACGCAGGCGGTGTCCTTGTCTTCGTCGGTTCAGCGGCCATAGGCGGGATTGCTCATTTCCAACAGACTATATCCCCCCCCAAAGCCCAGCCATTCCTCCAGAAGTTCCCCTTCTTGTTTTCGAGCAATCCAGACTTGGCCCGCTACTTTCAGCAAGGCTTTCTTAACGCAGCTCAGTATTACACACAAGCATAAGCCTATAATTATGAGGATTAGCACAATGCGCAAGCCTTCAGCGAGCAGTCCTATTAGCCACTGTGGTAGATTGCCAAACAGGTTAGTTAGCCATTCGTCTAATGGCGTTTATTGTGGGCTGCGTGCAAGCTTACATACAGGTGCACTTCGTTTCCACCCCTAGGCTGCGCGTCACACCGCGTGATCTTCTGCTACGCCTAGTCTACCGCTTCTCATGCAAATATCTTGTCTATGCAGTTTCCCAAGATCCACCACTATTAATTGATATACTCTATGCTCATGTCTATCAAGCAGTTAAGCCGTACATGCCGTAAGCAATAATTCAGAATTAGCAAGCCGCAGCATATCGCTATTACTACTGTGAGTGCTATCAAGCCTAGTGTTATAAGCCATTTCTAATCAAACCATGACAAGATCCACGCCCCTGTGTTGACTTGTTCCCCGTCAGGAAAGTCTCTGTCGGCCCCGCCTCGGGGTTGAACGGGATGCAGTAGTGAGCTGCTCTGTGCGCCTGTGCTCATCTCCTCCAGTATGACTCTGCGGTCCCCGGAATCATGAAGCCGGCGATAAACATCAATGCAGCCATGCAGCAGCATCCCGTCTGGCGTCGCCCTGTTCAGGATGGAATCTCACCAAGAATGATTAGTTACACCCCAGACCCTCCCGTACGTGCATTTAGGTCAGGTTTTATGCATTTCATTGGAACCCATCTTATCTGCTCCTCCCGTTTTACCGCAGCATACCCTCTTCCCTGTGATATCCACAAGAGAAGCAACGCTGTGGTCCCTTTCTCATCTGGTCCACCGCCGTGACAAGAGCCTGCGCTGCTGCTGTTCCCTGATTCTGTTTTTGCAGTACCGTGCGGATGACAACCGAAAGTGGTGTTCCTTTAGGGATCGTTTTCAGGATGTCCTGCGTCATGGCGTCACTCTGCTGCCAGAGGCACTCCATCATGACCGGACCCTGGGCCTCAGGGGGCAAGTCTGACTCTGCAATGGCCCGCTGGAGCCTGTCACAGAATTCAGTGAAGCTCTCTGCGTGTGTCTGTTTTATCTTTGTCCAGGGTGGCTCTACCTTTACTAGCTTCCCGAGTTCTTCATACACGGCCCGCGAAGCCTCTGTTGTGGCCATGACCTCCTGCCTTATTTCCTCTAATGCACGCAATAGGGTGTCGACCGGGGATGTTGTTACTTCTTCTCCGCCCTTCGGCTTCCCTTTCGGCTGTGTCTCTCCTATTGCACACCCCCGCAGCCTGCGCGTAACTTCTCGCAAGCCCCCGCCTTCCTCGTCGCTGCTATCTTCTCCGCTCTCCTCCTCAACCGGCAATCTCACCCGAACCTTCCTCCCTCCTTTCAAGGTCGAACTCTGGTCTCTCCGCTCTGATTGGCCGTTACCCTTCCTCCCTCGCTGCAGTGCCTGACTCTCCCCGCCTACAGCACCCTCCTCTGCCGGGGCCCACGGCAGCAGGGTCCTATCTTCCTCACTAAGCGTCTTCCTCAAAACTGCGCCAGGCACGCAATCCTCGGGTTTGGTCCCGTCGACCCCCCATCCCTCTCTGTCTTGTGTGAGATCTTGCCAGGGATACACCGGAGGCGGCTCCTGGGATTCCACCGGTAGGATCACTGGAACCTCCCCGCCCCCACTCTCCCGTTCTTTCGCCGGGGCCTCCCTCGCGCTCCGCAGGAGCATTCTTATCAGCCCCCACACCTTTAAATCCTTCGCGGATCCCCCGTTCATCGGGGACTCTGCCAGCGCTGCTGTGCACTGCAGCCACAGTTCCTCCCGCAGGATCTCCATAGGAGAAGTAATCGCTCCCTCCTTTACAAGCCTCTCTACACACGCTCGTATCGCGCTCGCCTTCAGCGGCGCCCGCCATTCCTTGGCGCAGGCCATCACTACCTTACATATGGCCTCCATGGTTCCGGATCCGGATCCCTTCCTCACGCTCCCGGCGCCTGCGCCGGCCGAGCCGCCTCCTCGGTATCACGTCGGGGTCACCACTTGTTACCGTTCTCGTTCTTACCAAGGAGGCACGGGGCCTTCCCCCAGACCCCGGACCATCACCACACAGACACCAATATGAGGAGTGGCAAAATGGCCTTTAATGAAGCGCGTCCTGCTCTTTTATAATGCTGTAAAGCCCCGCCTTCTTTTCCGGCAGCAGTGCTCCGCCCGTTACGACCTTCCCATGTACCGCCCCGCAGTGCCTCCCTGCTCATCCTTTTTCCTCCACATTGAGGTACACTGTCTATTGTAGATCAGCCAGGCTGTTAGTTATCCTGCAAATTAAGTCTGATTTGCTTTTACTGTGCCAAGGGAGTTTTGTTCTTACCACAGCAATGATAGACACCTTCTAGAGATACCCAAGGTTTTTTGTTGTCCTGGACAAGCAAATAATGAATTGCCAAAGACTAAAGGCAAGGGGTCTCAAAATTTTACAGAAAATATCTAGTTGATGCATGAAAACAAAGACTGCTTATTTTTGTAGCTCATATTTTGTGGCATAGCAACAAATTTCTTGCTTTGACAAATACTAAAGACCTATAAATGGGCATAGGTGAATACAGGTTTGGGAGAAAACACTGCAGCCTGGTTTTACAGCACTCAGTTCAATTTGTTTTCTTCTCTGAGCCTTCTGCCCCCTGGTCTAACATAGAAATCATATAGAGAATATACTGGGATGAGGGCTCAAAACCAGAATGTCCTCTCTTCAAAACAGGATCACTAGGCTATGAAACAACATCCCTTTTGCCTCCCTTCCTTCAGGCTCATTAATCTTGCATTTCAGCTCCACAAGGCCAAACATGAAGTAAAGCTTCTTCTTCCATCCCTTTACTCCTCCATGTAGTCTTGCAGTGGAGGCAGTCTCCTGGACTACGTGGATTTAAACTCCTTCAGGCTGAAAGCGAAGTAAATCCAAATCTCTCATCCCTGGACAATTTCTTTAATCATTAGGTAATATGGACCAGGGACAGCAGAACTCTTCTGGTCGTGGTTCAGACTGTAGGAGGCAGTGCCTGTTGTGCTTTGTGCTGTTCCAGAGCAGTCACTGTATGATAAAATTGCTCAAGTTCTGATCATCAAGCTCTTCAGGAAACTTAAGTAGAGGTCTGCTTAGTTTGTAACTCCAAACAGCCTCAGGCACGTGAAGGATGCCAAGAGAGTCATATTCAGCCAAGAGCCCGTACATCTGGGTGCACAGGCATCAGAACCATAAGTGCCCCTGGATCTATTTGGGGGCACAACCACACACAACCATTACCACAACTGTCTATGATTAAGTAGCTGTGCAAAGATTGTTCTGTTAGGTGTAAATATTCTACCAAATCAGCATTTAGACAGCCAAGACCCTTTTCTGACTTCATTCTAAGAAGTAACATTTTGAAAAGGGCTCCTTCCCCTGCAACCATACTTGTACGTTCATAATCACGTACTCTAGAGAAGCAGGACTGAAGAAATTTTATTTCCACAGATTTAAAACATAAAAAGCACAGGTTTATAAGCTCAAACACTTGCATTTCTAGGCACAAACAGCTTTAAAAATGTCACAGGTTCAAAAAGAGAGGCTATCGATGGAATTTTGCAAACTGTCATTAATAGTGAGGTTTTGACTATATGTGATATACATGATGGAGTCACTGAAATGAAATCAGTTATTTTGGACACTCAAAAATGGAGTGGGTTAAAGTAATAATAAGTAATTGTTCAACTATATTTAATCTGTTTTCTTCAAACATGGAATACTCATCGAGTATTCTCTTTATGAAAAAATGCCACTATGTTCAAGGGCATTTGTCCCTTTTTTTTTTTTTCTTACCTAACACTGCATACATTGAGCAGGATAATTACAAATTCAATAAAAATTTAAGGGCAATTACACCCTGTAAAAGAAGCACAAGCTGCTATAAATTCTGAGCAACTACAAAATCATTGCTTAAAGATCAATTTTCTATACCTGTCTTTATTCTTAAAATGACAAGTGATAGATGCAAGGTCCAGAGGTAAAGCTCTGCACAACACCCAATCTTCAATATTCTACAGATCTTCATGCTGACAGCACATGCATTTACTGCTCATCATTTCATCTTATTTAGGTGCCTAAATATTATGTTAGAGGCCTGTGCCAGGGTTTTGTCTAGAGTAGTTCTTGAAAAATACTTATACTATTCTCTGTGATGAAGTGGTAAATATTGAAATAAATAAAAATCAGAAGATACTTTCTAGTGACATAACACAAATACGGAAAGTGATTCTAACTGCTTCTACTGACTATTGAAAGAAGTTTTGACTAAAATTTAGAAAAAAAAGAAACCAACCTCTTCTCTCTGGATAATTATATTTCACATTTTGTTTTGATTTTGTGCATTCTTTCTCTGCAGAGCACTATTTTTTCAACTAGAAGTAACTGCCTTGCTCCAGTAAATTGTCAATTTTTAAGTTGCATGTGACTTCTGTAATTGTGTGTTGGAGTTCATTGGCCTTACATCTTACTCTATGATTTTGACTTCTACGTCCACTGCTAATCTCTAAAAGAAAGACTTTACATTTCACTGCATATTACCAAAGCTTTTATTAGCATTATAATGACCTCTTTGAGGGAGCTGTTGCCTGAACTCATTCAGAAAAGATGCAATTCAAAATTTTGCAATAAGAATTTCCTATAGAAAAAAAAGAGATGGACATTGTTGGTTGAGTTACTTTTCTGGAATACCCAAAGATCAAAATGTTTAAAATGGTCAAAAACAAAGAAAATATATTTCTTGTGTGTGTATACGTACACAGCACATTTGTAATGTGGGGTAAATGCCTCCTAATGAAAGGGAAAAGCTCTTCTTAGATGGCAGTATTAATTCCAAATTAGTATGTAGCAACGAAAAAAGTAATGGAGAGCTACAGTTGGGATCGCATGATGTAAATGAGGATCAATTCCACAACGGTTTAACAAAGTCATATCAGAATTAAGGCAATGTCTTGAAGAAAAAAAAGAAAGATTGATAGAAGTACACAGTATGTAGGTTCTATTTAGGCAATATTTTCTGGATAGATGGAACAGAATAGAGCCTGCATTTTGACCCATTTGAGCAGCAGTCAGTTACAAACCAAAGGCAATGCAGCTACATGGTCAGCACAAGGCCAAGCCTGGGCTAACAAGCCCGTGGATGGCAGGGAACACTACCCTGAGGTTCCAAGGTGGCTTCCAGCTTGAACTTCCCTGGTCACCTCTCTTGTAATGAGGAGGGAAGATGTTGCCAGTGAAAATATGTCTACATGCAGTTTTACACTAGCTCTTCCCGCAATACAAACCAGTGAGAAGAACAGTCACAAGGGACCAACGGCTAATGAAGCAAAATGCTTTCAGTCACATCTATTTGTGTTTTTAAGAGTCCGACTTAAAGTCTTTCTAGCTCCCAAGAGCCGCAGCTACCACCTGACTTCAGCCAACACCAGATGGGCCTAAGACAAATTTATTCTAACTATACTTTTGCGACTTTGGTGTTTGAGTTAACATAAATTTTGCTGACCAAAAAACACATGCAAGCAAAACTTTCAGGCTGATTATCTCCAAAGATTAATAGCAGTCAAATTTTACACAGGCAAATTTTGGCATGAGCTTGTATATTATGCAAAATAAAGAGAAAAGTCTTATCCAATATGCCTGATCTATTCTATCAAGTAATGCAGCTTTAATTTTGAATATTCATAATCAGTACAGTGTAACATACTCCATAAAAGATGACTGAAACAAATCTGAATATTTTATAAAATTTGAGATTCTGTCTTTTCAGAGATATTCCATAAAGTGACAGATTAATAAACTCACTGAATAAATTATTTGCTTGATTTTAATAATTGCAACAGAGTTAGGTCATAAATTAAATCATAGAAGTAGCTTTATTTATCTATTATCCCACATTCTGCTGCATAGAACTGAGATTCAGGAACAAGATGCCAATTCTTGAAATGCTGTTAGAAGAACAAGTGATAGAAATAATATTCTATGCAATTAATTTTTGTATAAGAACAGAGATGTTTTAAGAGTAGTGAAGGAATACATGACTATTTCTGAAAACAGTAATAAACTTGTCATCATGTGAGTTAGTCTTAATCTAAATTCACTGATCATCAAATAAATGAAAATACAAACTTATTGGGATTAAAAACCAAACAAAAGCAAAACCACAAACACCTTTTGAAAGATCTCAGTTAACTGGTATCTCTCCTTACAAGGGTTACGCTACTGAAAGAGGTAAGAATGTTCTACAGTTGTGTTTCAAGTTGAAAGGAGTGCAAACTAAAAACCAAACCAACCTCCTAACTAGTGTTGAAGAAATGGGCTTCTGTTTTCCTTTGTGTCACTTACCAGAATTTACCAAAGAACTCTCATTTACATATTGTGTATAATTCAGGTCATATCTCGGGGGGGGGGGGTCCATTTCCCTCCAAATATCTTAATAAAGAATAATTCAAACTGTAATAACTCCAGATGAATGATATTAGGATGATAATGAAAGAAAGAACCTATCCTACAATATGTGACTACAGATGACAACAGACTTCTAGTCTGTCTAAAGGACTGTGCTCTACCAGACAGAACCAACAGACAGGCAAGGCAAGGATACTGACTGCCTTCAAAAAACATAAAGGGACGAGCACCAGGAAGGTGGAAGATCTGTTTAAACAAACTTCTCACAAGTGCAAAGGCATGTACAACCCTAACTACAAATAAATCAGATAATTGTAAAGAAAACATTTCAAATTACTAAAATAATAAGCATTCAAAACATCCTTCTAATAGAAACATGTGGGACACAATAAGTTTTGAGACACTTGAAGGTTTATAAACATAGCAGCATGGCTGGCTGTAACCACTGATGAAGTCTCATGATAGAGCAGCCAATGGTATGAATTTGCTGTTACAGGAGATCTCTCATAATTCTATTTTCTTTCATGGTTTCTCAGATCCTTTTGACATTGCACTGAATCTGAATTTGATCCCTTGACTGGGCTTGCAGTCAGTACAGTGTACAAAACACTCAGGTAACCTGTTCTCCTCATGGTATGAAATCACTATTCCAGATCAAATAAGAAATACTCCCAAATTGAGTCAGAGTCTATAGACCATTGCGGCTTGAAGAATGCACAGGAAGGATATCCATGAAAACAGAACCTTTAATACCATCATTGGTAGTCTTTTTGTTCAAATAATATTAACTATGTCCTTTTATTTTGATGCACTTTTGTAAAGAGAAAAGAGAACTATGACCTAATTGAAATGATTAGGGCTATAATTATTGAGCTGAATTACAGTGTTTTCTTAGAGCAATGTTAACAGATGGCACATACATTACAAAGCAGATTTTAGTAAAATGATGGATCTAATTAGTTCACTGCTAATAGTACCTACTTTATAGAAAATATAGAATGTTTGAGTTAGGAATCAAGTAATTTTAATATAAAAAATATATTTCATTCCCATGGTACTTCTGCTTGAACCAGACTGTCCCAGCTGGAAAAATAAGACACCCAGCCCCCACACATGGCAGCCTCACAAATAAGTACAGCCTTTTAGACATGTCAAGATGCAAAAGAAGTTGTAATAACCACTGTCAAGAAGTTAAGGCACTAAATATCTTATAAACATATAGCAATTTTTTTTTATTTTTATTTTTTAAGATTCTATACACTGACTTTTAAACACAGCCAGTGTTTCTGATGATGGACTAATACTTAATACTTTTCCATATTCAACTTTTTTGAGACAAGGGAAATATCAGACACCATATATCCTGTGTTCAAAATACCTTCTTAATTCTCATTTTATGCACACATTAAGAGCTTATTTTTCCCCATACAGGAAGAATCCAGCTACCACTTCCAAAACTGCTTTGTTATTTCACATTCAATTGACTTCAATAATATATTTAAGTAATGAATAACAATTAAAAAAAAAAAAAGGAGAGAAAAACTGTTTACTGCATTTCATCAAGTTATTCTCAGTTGTGTTCCTTGCCATAGCTTTTGCTTTCGTACAAAATACTTTGTTTAAAAAAAAAAATCACCAATGTAGTACAAGCCCCTACTGTGGAAACATACAGTATTTAAACTTATACTAATTATATTAAATTTTTTACCTTCTCTGTACAGGATCAACCTAAAGCAGTATTAACCATTTTATACTGATACAGTTAAATTGATACAATTTAGTGGTTAGAAAAAAAGAGAGATGCAAAGAGGTTGTTTATCCTTACCGCTTGCATTGACTTCAGAAGGAAAAGAGGAAGCTTATCACTTAATGGAAGCAGCCTAATATTCGGTCCAGTTTACTTCAGAACTAAAGCTTAAATTATATTTATTTTCCTTTTTGCTCATCATACTACTTCTCTCCTGTGTTTATTTAAACCCATTATACTTACAGACCATCTTAAGAAAATTCAGTATTTAAACAAAAAACAAGTAATAAGGAAAAAAGTCATAAAGATCAGTTGCAGAGAGAAAGGGGTTATCAGCAAATAATAACTAAAAGCTGAAATAAAAAAATGAACACCAATGTTTTCTGCAAAACTTCAGTAAAAGGACTGTAAATTTTATCTTTATTTTGCTGTTTTCCAGCATCTACTGGGAAGTTATACTTGAAAAAAACTGCTGCATCAAAGTTCTTTATTGTCTCTACTTCAATTAACAAAGCTATGCTACCAAACTCCACTGTGAAATGCAGACACAAACAAAAGCAAAAGTCCTTAGCTTTTTCTGTTTAGACTGCTGTTCTAAGACACTGAGAGAATCATTCATTTGCCTAAACACAGATATAATGCACCATTTTAAGGGCAATGTGGTACACCACCAGCCCTCCAAGAGGTGTTCCTGTACAAGAAATCCTGTATGGTATCTGCCAGTTTTATACAGACATCCTGTTTACCACATGGTACCTCAGCTGTCACTTGCTAGCTGCTTATGGTTAGACAGATGAATCCTATCCCTAATTACACTACTGCTGGGGTAGCATTAGGGAAGAGAATCCACTGATACTGCTCCCCTAGGACAGTCAGCACAAAAAGTCTTTTCAGTGTAGGCAAAGCTCAGGTGTTGACCTTCTTGCCTGGGAACAAATGTGGAAGAGCTGATACTGGTATCAGCTGCAGATTATGTTTACATTAACAAGTAGTGTGGTGCAACAGGAGCAAATCAGTAGGGTGAAACAGTTGCTACTGAGGCCTGACATCCACATACAGAGGTTTCAGAGATTTCTACTTTGGACTAGGTCTAATGAGGTCCTGTGCAACAAATGCCCATTAGAGGTTGGAACATATTACGTCCACTCTTGAAATGCATCTTCCAGTTTAGTTTCATCTGAAAGGGATCTCATTCATGCATTCCAAGCCTGCTCTATGATGTAAACCAAAGTGCCTAAGTAAGCACTATCAGAAGATTTTCTTCAGAGGTGCATTCCTGATCCACTAAAACGTTAATGCATATGCTCTCCCACTCACCAAGCGTAGGCGTAGCTTTCTAGGGGAGCGAATACTTTTGCAGAAGTCAATAGGGTTATTCATGTGCTTATAATTATACATGAGCTTATGTACTTTATTGACACTAGGTTTCATTTTCTGAAGCATCACATACAGTGAATGACAAATGTTGCTTCTATAACTGACTGAGCGATAACAGCAGCACTGATGATTTAATTTGACCCACTGTATTTAGAAGAATCAGCCATGACACTGAATCTAGCATTCCTTCTAATTTCCATAAACTCATAAATTGGGTTGGGTTTTTTCCTGGTATCTGTTAAAGGCAACTTAGAAATTAAATGCAGGAAGACATGATGTGCTAGCATGAATTCAAGCTGTCCTCATGATTTCAGGGTTTCTCTGAGAACTAAATGCTCCCAGGAGTAAAGTGGCGAAGCACTGCTTCATTTTCAGTCCTATTCCAGCAACTTTTGCTTCTAAGTAGCCACTGCTGCTCAGCAGACTTAGTCCTGGCAGATGCTGTTGTGTAGTATTATAGAGAAAGCTGTTAGACAGCTTGAAACTAGATTTCCTAATTCCTACACCAAATGAATTCCGTGCCATCCAGGCCCAAACTTTAAGACTCCTTCTTTGCATAGCTCTGACTCCTTTATAGCTCTACTAGTTCTAGTCCAAGAAGTAGTAAAAGACTGGGAAATATCATGAGTTGTGAAGGGTTAGGAGAACAGCAAATACTCTCGGCATTCCGTACTTCAATGGATCCTTCTTCCATCTGCCCTTCCAACATTTCAGGCATTAACATTGGCTCATACACTGCATTTAGTTGTAAAAATGTTATTTCTCACACATATAAACTCTGATTTATGTTGTTACACATATTGCTACTCCCACTGTCATTAGCACACAAGTAAAGATAAACTCTTCAACTGAAACACCAAGGATATGAATAAAAATGTATCCAATAATCCTTTTCATCTCTTACATTTTTTCAGAGAAAACTGGCTACATTATCAGGCAGATCTCTTATCAGCTACTGATAAGGCCTGGCCTTCTGTCAACTGTGGAAACAGGATTATAAAGATCTTAACTGGAAGCCTATGATTCACTGCAATTATGTCTGAAATTACACAAGTGAGAAATAGCTTTAAGAGGCAGTTCGCTGTCCAGGTTTGGATGTTTGCAAATTCCAATGTGTCCTAGATATCGGGGGGGGGGGGGGGAGAAAGAAAGAAAATGCCATCCCTTTCCCCAAGATCAGTTCAGAGACAACATGACGCATGATATAGGAATAAACGTTTATCTGTCATAACACTCTTCTCCTCAACCCAGACACATGCATCTAAGCTGCTATCAGGCTTGCTCTCTAGATTGAAACAAATGTATGTGCTATAAACAAGATACAATTCTTATTATACACTGCAATCTTAAAAACAAGTTGCTGAATGTACAGGTGTGTTCCCTCAGGTCCAAACACAGAGCTAAAGAGAGCCAATACTCTGTAGATCAGAGGTCATTGCGACTTTACTGGTGAAAAGGAAGAAAGCAGAAGTGCTTTGGCCTTTATTAGCCTCATCCAGTGTTCAGCACCTGATGCCAAAAACTTGATGTAGTTGCATAAATACAGATTTTTAATACAGATTTTTAATATATACATATTTTTCTCTGTCCATACAAACTGCAGGCTGCTCAGTCCTAATACCAGTAGATAAGCACTCACATGATTTGATCTAAAAACGTCGGTAAAGATATTTGATTTCTAAGACCTGGACTCCCACTCTTTCCATTTTTGATCAGAGGGCTAGCTTTCCCCCTCCTATTATATATTTAAAAAAAAACAACAAAAAACAAAAAAACCCCTACCAAGTCTTTCTAGATTTTTGACAGCTAGTTACTATACCAATAATGTGGCACCTAAAATAAATTTGTACTGAACAGTGAAAGAGGCACGCAAGTAAATTTTAAGTAATTTACTGTATATACTAATATAGTATCCTCTCCTCACCTTGATTCTTCAAGAGAGGGCATTGCTGGAATATTTTCAGAGCTGATGATCAAAAAGGTCAATTCTGACAAAAATTTGCCTGCTCTAATATCTCTGCAAAATCTGTCACAAATTAATCCTCAAGTACTATTTTTTCCCCAGAATAAAAATTTTTAAAACACCATAATTGATGTAATTTAGCCAGTGATACGATTCTCTCATTTGCTAGCCTACTTATTCCTCTATAGCTGTTCTTTTGAAAAACAACACTAATATTTGTTATTATACACATTATTACCTTCCAATCCTCTAGAATTCTCCATGAAAATTGCAGCTTGACCATGTAAGTGATTTGTAAGGCTCTGATGTCCCACTGATCACTACATAAAGTTTAGTGGTAAATAAACTGCCTAGATAATGAAAGTGACAATAAAATGGCATGTAATCCTCTAGTACAAAGGAAAATATATCCAGAGAATAAACATGCAGCTCTGCAACTACATATTTGCCAAAAGTAGCAGTGTCAGAATGGAAGATTAAAAAAAAATTTAAATCCTATTTTTAATGCTACCGGATAAAAAAAAAAAAAAATGCCTCTGGCTCACAAGACAGCAAGATCTAAAGTCAAATGAGGAAACTCAGAGTTACACTGACAAAGGGACTTAGGTACTTTGCTGCTTTGTGGTACCTACCATAAAGTCTCAGCTAAGCATCTGAGAACTCTGTATAATGCTTGAAAATAAAGGTATATCTGAGTTTATATTTCTAGCTAGAAACACAGGGCAGGGAGCAAGCTAAAGCATTTCAAATTGGGTCTAATTCCACACTTGCGCCTAAGCTTTTCTTGTATCCATACTGTTTGAACAGTAAGTCTGCATCTGCAAGGACATTAGGCTGACAGGAAGTTTGGGCCTCTGCCACCCATAGGACACCTAAAATGTACCTAAGGCTTCTCAGCATTTGTAGCCTAACTCCAAACAGCCCTTATAAAAGTGCGCTCATGCAGCACTAAACCATAAACATTTTACAGATGGTGACATGGGCATTGAAAGCTTCCTTACCTGTGCATCCTAAGCCTGAGAATGACATTTGCAAAAGCCTGAACAACGTGTAGAGAGGGTGGCAGAAAATGCTGTGGGGAACATCTTCATCAAGGTCTCAGTCAACTCCTCAGTATTAAAGGTGTTTCACCTTAAGGGGAGGGGAAATCATTGGGGAAGAGCTGGAACTAGGTCTTCACAGTGTGATAACCACATAGTAACAGCCATTCTTTGATTCTCAGTACCCTACAGTCCACTGTTTCAGCTACTCCTCCAATTCAAATCCCATCCAAATCACCCAGAAAAAGAGGGACCTCATATCCAAGATAACTGATACAAGACTCATCTTAACTGCTCATCTGCACTTACTCTAAGGCATAACTTGTTAAATCTTGTTTTGGAAATGCCTACTGGGAAAGGTCCTACAGAAAAGAGAAGCCCAGTTTAAGAATCCTGCTAGAGCCTCAAAAGTGAGCACCTTGCTGCTGTCAGACTAGAGAGCGTTTGCGCGCATTCATACCAGGCTAGAGAAAACACAGGAAACTTGGTGAGCAACACTTTCAGTAATTTAAGTACTGCCAGGAATGAGCACAGATGAATAGTGATTTGGAAGATATATATTTTGGACTTAGGTACTGGAGTCCTGTTGGAGCTTTAAAGCCTAATGACCAGCTCAAAAACACTTTTGTGAAATAATTATCTATATTGTAATCCATTTAAGATCAAAGAATAAATAACGGCTGTCATCGGTATGTAAGTACACCCTAGTTACCATTTCAGCTGCTCTATACAGCAAACTTATCCCACTCAGTGGGGTATTCTGAATAGGTAGGACAGAACTATAAAGAATCTTTGGAGTAACTAATTTCTTCTCAATACTTTGGAGAAAGAATTTCCAATTGGGCTTAAAAGTGGAGCTCAAAATGCTTATGCAGGCTCTTTGCAAATTCCTTAAATCTACTTCTTCCTTATGGAGTGACATAATTACTTCTGCCAGTGAAATGTGCAACAGTCAAAAAGAAAGGGTTTTTTTTTCCCCCCTTAAGGATCAAATTTTCTGACTATTTTTTAATGAAAGCTCATTTTGTGTGGCTATAATTACTTTTAGTTCTTCCTTAAAATTTTTATATGCTAAACTGAAGCACTGAAATCCTAGTGTAAAGAGGGGTATTTCTTATTATCTTAAATGATCTCTTGTTTCTTTTCACTTGAAAATTTTGAAGTAATGGGAAATAAGAATACATAATAAGTAAGAATACATTCAAAAACACTTACAAAAATATGCTCAAGTAATAATATCTGTACCTGGAATTACCTATTCCTTCAACATCAAAAAAGCTAAAGTTCCCTTCTTGTACTGGCATTTTACAGTATGGTGGGGGCACGGAGAAGGTTTGAAAGTTTTACTTACTGACAACATTCTAGGATTTTCTTGTAAAAAATTACTTACTTTAGAAAAAACAGAGTACTCTGCAGAATCTTTAATTTTGATATGCAAAATCAACTGCATTTTTGAAGGCAAAAAATACACAGGCTAAAAAAAGGTAAATTTCTTTGTAGAAGATTTCTTTTAAATAATGACATAAATTTATTAAAATTACAACCACTTGAATAGCTCCTAAGATACTAGTTTTAAACAACTTAAAGACTGTGATAGTAAAATCTCTCAAGCATGTCTCTGAAGAAAATTTTTATCATTTTCTCTTTACACATGAGTAAACATCTGTCCAAACCAAGGGTATACAATGTATAGTGATGACTATATAGCTGCGTCTGGACAGAAGTCTCAAGACCAGGGAGAATACATGGCAAAATTCACAAACATTTATTACTTCACTCTCATGAGTGTGAAAGGCCACATTCTACCCTTGATTTGAAGTTCCAGTAAGAAAAGAGGAGAGGCGAAATATAAGAGACGCAGCATGCAATTATTTAACAATTTTGAGAAAGGAAAAAATTCAGACACCTAAGGTTTTCCCGTTGCGTACTTATTCCACCTTGCACCCAGGCAGAGGGGGAACCTTACTGCGATAGCACCAATGGAATTCCATCCTGGTGACTGTGCTGCCTCAGCTACTGCTAAACAGCTTTTAGATAAAGTGCTCCTCTATCTTCCACAAACAAGAATTCCTCCTGCCCAACCAGGATACTTGGATTGTCAATGAGAGAGAGATTTGCTACTAAAACGCACACAACCAACCACTTATATTCCTCAAAATAAACCAAAAATATCCCAAAAGGCTCAATTATGGAAGAACAGAATGACCAACGTGTTACTTCCATCTCACATGGTTCACTCCAAAGCAAAGTCGAAGTCATTGAAAAGCCTTCTGGGTTAAGGTAGCAAGCTGAAGACCATCAGTGTAATGGAGATTGTTTGTATTATGTTTACAAAAACTTTAAACCTTTTCATACCAATTAAAATGAGAATATAATAGCAGAATTCAAGCATACCATTGTTCAAAGTTTTCTGAAAGATTAGCTAAATGTCATTAAAACGAAGACTGACATACTGTTATCTAAAATTGGAACACCAAACTTCCCTATTTCTTGAGGTACATTTATGGGTGAACTGAGATTCATTAACACTTCTCCTGTAAGTGACACTTTGAAAAGTATTCCAGCTACTCAGCCCTCATTTGGGAAACCTATGGACTTTTTGGAGGTAAAAGCCTGATTATCAAAGTGGCAATGTTTTCAAATCTACAAGTGAAAAACTTTTACTTATTTCATTAGCTACTGTTCAATGAACTGAGTCCAATATTATAAGAAATGTATTTCTGCAAATGGCAGAGTAAGTTGGTTCCATCAAATATGCATACAGTACTGAATGAGCAGGATGACTACCCACAGCATCCCAACACTCATTAGTGGAGCATGACTGCTCCAACTCTGGTGTTACAACATCTACTTACATGAATAAGTTTATATTTTTGGTTAGTATAAAACAAGATCTAAATGAGGAAAACGTTAATCATGCTCTCAGAAATAGCACTTTCAGAAAACAATTTCAGAAAAACTCTGCCAATGTATTAAAATCAGGAACAAATCCATTCTTGAAAAAAAGGGGGATGCTGAATATACCTTAGCTTATAGAAACCTGGTTGTAGTCTTTTTCACTAATATTGCTGACGTACCTGGCACTTCCTGGAACAGTAGACATCCATCACCACCTGTGGAGTTCACAACCTAAACAAAAAACAAGTTGAACAGGTTGATTGGCTTCAACATACACAGGCCCTGTTTCAAGTTTTCAGAGGAAAAAAATATCCATATGTATTAGGAAACCAATTTTAAACACCACCTAATCTTTGCCAACAGCCTAAAAATTTCATGATGGTATAGGCTAGTTGCACTGGCACATGGCCGTGGAGAGAAAATTTCCGTTTCATTATTACTGTTAGCAATATTCACAGGATCAAACAGAAATACAGTCTACCACCTGATCCAACTGGATTAATCAAGGAAAGACCACAAAGAATAATTGTCTTCCTTCCCAGAAATACTTAAATTAGAACTTCTACAAGCCTCCTTTCTTTCCCAACTTCCCCTCCAGGCTCTGTGGCACACTGCCAAGAAATATTCTAAAAAGCTATTAAACTCAAACATCAGTGATACTCATGCAGATTGAAATTACGCTTGACTAAAAAATAAGATTTCAAAGCAAAATGAAAGCAGGACCTTTCAAGAAATATCCATGAGGAAGTCAGAGAGCCACAGCTTTAGAAATGCCACTTTTTAATTGGTTAGACAGCTACACAATTCAGTTGAATGTCTTAATACATATTTCTTCCCTATCTGATCATATAAAATACATACTGGCTGCAAAAGTGTCAAATAATGGGAGCTTAAATCTCCGACACCCCCAATGAATATTCTGACTGAAATCTGCTATTCTAGAATACAGCATTCTTGATCAGTAACTTTATCAGCAATTTCTACAAGGACAACTCTCAACAAATCTTTTCTTGAAATAACATTCCAAAGTTTTGGCTTATTAGCCTTTTACAGCATAGTTTGCTCGTGTTAAAAAAACTTCAATACTGAACTGTCACATGTTGGTGTACATGCCACTATTAATAGCACGAAAGGAAGAAAAACTTAATAAGCAGAAAGCAGAGGAAAATCCATTCCTGGTATGAAAATCCACTTTATAGTGAGGATTCATCATTCATTGACTAAAAATATCAAGGAAATAACTGGCAAAAATACGGATTCACATCAGAAAATTCCTTCATAGCGCAACTACAATCAGAGAAAGGACAGAGGCATGAATAAATATGTTGCTTGATCTAACCATCTTATTGTTCACCTATGTGTCTCTAATATCTAACTTCTGTGCAGGAGATAAAGGCTCTTCAACACTGGCTTAACTCCTACTGAAGAACTTCCTATTTCTCATCTAAGTCTGATGTCACCAGCATATTGTCCAGAAAATTCTGTCTCAAATAGTTGTGACAGTTTATGATCCCATTTCCTTCCTAGGGAGCCTAACAAAACCAAAGGTTCAGGCATCATAGTTTTGGGAGAACAGATGATGAATAGGTACTTCTAAACAGACCAGACTCACTTCTTGTTGTATTTTTCCACACTTATTTTATAATCCCCAGGGAGAAATTATTCCAGCTTAGGTATATAAAATTTTCTCTCAAAGTGTAAGTAGTGGGGCCAAGAACTGATACTTAGACTGTATAAGAAAATAAAGTTACACTGCCTGTGCCCTTCTGCAGCTATCAAGAAGACAGAACCCCTCCTCCCCTATCCGCCCCAAGCAAACTAATGAATTAGGAGCTGGCTGCTAGTAGCTAGAGCAATTTCTGGCAAGTAAACACAAGTTTGTCTCAAAAAATTTGATGTTATTCCAACTGCGCAGTAATCGAGACCAGAAATCAGTTTGCCAATGCAGACTGCTTTTGCAGTAGTGAGTATACAAATAGATAAAATTTCAGAGTACAACCAATTCCTATTAATTTTAGCACAGCATTTTAAAATGGTTTCCTTGAATGCCTCAAAGTTGCATGAATAATGGTGTAAATATATGCAGTGCTTTCACAAGACTAGAAAAGAGGCAGAGAGAGGGGAAAATCCAATTTCTAATGGAAAATGTCAACTAGAAACTTAAAGTTTCAACAAGTTAGCAAAGACATAATGGCAACGTACTGGAAACTATAAAAAGTGTTTGAGAGGAATATAGCAAACTGGCAAAAGTGAAATAAATACATATTAGCTTGTTTAATATAGAAAAGATGCAGATGAATTTCATGACAAATGCCTGAGTTTTAGAAAGAGTAAAAAAATTCAAATCTCTGGATCTGAATTTCCAAATATTCAATATAAAGCTTTCCAATTCAGTATAAAGCCTTTCCAAATATTTTTGAAGAACAAGGCTGTTCTTCAGGGTTAGTCTGTCAGGACTTCCCCTATGAAATCTGGAAAGTTTACGGCATTTCTAGACATAAGATGATCTGACTGGTGAAAGTCTAATTTTTTCCAAGAAAATTGACAGACATGAATAGTGGAAAATTGATGCTGCTGAAAGCATGCAAGACTAAAGCTATTTGGCTATAACATACGTAAAGATTCATGCCTTCCTTTTTTGTGTATAAAAAAGACAATGAATATATCTGTTAAGTACTGCTGAAAAGTGGACTCTGTTGTCAGAAATCAGCAGTTACTGTAACAAGTATAGATACCGAGATAACCCCAAGAACATAATTCTGGATAAATTACCATGGGTCCTTGAATACAAAGCAGCCAGTGCTAAAATGGATATATGCACAAAAATAATACTGGATAATAAAACCTTCCCAAAATGAGCCAGAAACAGTAAACGATGAAAGAGAAAGACATCTCAACTTTACAATCCAGGACAGGGCTCCTCATAGTTCATTGTGGACAACTGCATACACAGCACAAACAATAAAACAAAGGAAATTCGAATTCTCACCTTATAGTGATACTCAGCTAAATAACAGTTGGTATTTTTTTTTCACAACCTAGAAAGGAAGTAACCTGAAGGAGAGTCCACTGAACAACAGTTTTCCCTTCCAAGGGCTCATTATATCATGAAGCACTTGACATCATTAAAGCTACTGAGATATGCTACTGCAGAAATGAACAGAAATTACTAACATTACATCTCGAGTAATCATGCTACAGTCCAGGGTTTCACAACAGCTCAACGCCCGAGTGAATTGTCTGACTTATGATAGTGACTTAGGTAGTGTCAGGATTACTATAATGAACATCTGAAGTTTATCAGAGCATTTACACATGAAAGCTTAGGTAAGCCTGAATCAGCAGTTTTGACTATGCAGTCCCAGTTGTTCAAAGCTAAAAGTCAATGTTCTATATGACTTCTGGATTTGGAAAGTTTTTTTTGTTTTCTTTGTTTGTTTGTTTGTTTTTCCCTAATAGCACTAACTTCTTATTTACACATTTTTGTCAAAAAACACTATCTACAGGAGCTTTGTTAGGACAAAGTGAAGTATAAAAATTTCCTGACACAGTAACTTTACACTTCTAATTATGTTCCCATTGCTGGATTACTCTATTAAGATTTTATATTTCAAAATCAAAAATAAAAGTAGCAAACAATCAATTCAACACTCCGATTGTGCATACCAGCCATAAGCTGAAGTACTATGCTATTGTTACTTACTCTTCATTCATTCAAATTCCTCTTGCTTTGGGACTTTATACCAGAAAACACAGGTTGCGATTCCGCTTTAAAAATGTAGTAAAGGCCACCTGACTAGGCAGAAAAAGAAATCCAGAACAGATGCATGTACAAGCATACCTCACTTTATGCGAGTCTATCGGCGCCATTTTTCCAACAGCATGTCCTCACTTCCTGTCTCTGGGTCACATTCTGGTAATTCTCGCAATATTTCCAACTTTTTCATTAGTATCATATCTGTTACGGTGATCTGTGATCAGTGATCTTGGATGTTACTATTGGAATTGTTTTGGGGCACCACAAACCACACCCATGTAAGATGGCGAACTTAATCGATCAACGTTGTGTGTGGTCTGACTGCTCCACTGACCGGCCGTTCCCCCATCTCTCCCCCTCTCCTCGGGCCTCCCTATTCCCTGAGACACAACAATATTGACATTAGGCCAATTCATAACCTTATAATGGCCTCTAAGTGTTCAAGTGAAAGGAAGAGTTGCACATCTCTCACTGTAAATCAAAAGCTGGAAATGATGAAGCTTAGCAAGGAAGGCATATTGAAAGCCGAGATAGGCTGAAAGCTGGGCCTCTTGCACCCAACAGTTAGCCAAGTTGTGAATGCAAAGGAAAAGGCCTTGAAGGAAATTCAAAGTGCTTCTCCAGTGAACACACAAATGATAAGAAAGCCAAACAGCCTTCCTACTGACATGGAGAAAGTTTTAGTGGTCTGGATAAGAGATCCAACCAGCCACAACATTCCCTTTAGCCAAAGCCTCATCCAGAGCAAGGCCCGAACTCTCTTCAATTCTATGAAGGCTGAGAGAGGCAAGGAAGCTGCAGAAGAAAAGCTGAAGCTTTTTGAAGAGGTTGGTTCAGGAAGTTTAAGGAAAGAAGCCATCTCCGTAACAGAAAAGTGCAAGGTGAAGCACCAAGTGCTGGTGTAGAAGCTGCAGCAAGTTATCCAGAAGATCTAGCGAAGATAATTGATGAAGGTGGCTATATTAAACAGCAGATTTTCAATGCAGACGAAACAGCCTTCTATTGGAAGAAGATGCCATCTAGGACTTTCATGGCTAGAGAGGAGAAGTCCATGCCTGGCTTCAAAACTTCAAAGGACAGGCTGACTCTCTTGTTAGGGGCTAATGCAGCTGGTGACTTTAAGTTGAAGCCAATGCTCATTTACCATTCTGAAAATCCTGGGGCCCTGAAGAATTATGCTAAATCTACTCTGCCTGTGCTCTATAAATGGAACAAGAAAGCCTGGATGACAGCACATCTGTTTACAACATGGTTTACTGAATATTTTAAGCCCACTGTTGAGACCTACTGCTCAGAAGAAAAGATTCCTTTCAAAATATTACTGCTCACTGACAATGCACCTGGTCACCCAAGAGCTCTGATGGAAATGTACAACGAGATTCATGTTATTTTCATGCCCGCTAACACAACATCCATTCTGCAGCCCATGGATCAAGGAGTAATTTTGACTTTCATGTCTTATTATTTAAGAAACGCATTTTGTAAGGCTGTGGCTGCCATAGATAGTGATTCCTCTGATGGATCTGGGCAAAGTCAATTGAAAACCTTCTGGAAAGGATTCACCATTCCAGATGCCATTAAGAACTTCCGTGATTCATGGGAGGAGGTCCAAATACCAACATTAACAGGAGTTTGGAAGAAGTTGATTCCAACCGTCTTGGATAACTTTAAGGGATTCAAGACTTCAGTGGAGGAAGGAACTGCAGATGTGTTGGAAATAGCAAGAGAACTAGAATTAGAAGTGGAACCTGAAGATGTGACTGAATTGCTGTAATCTCATGATAAAACTTTAACGGATGAGGAGTTGCTTCTTATGCATGAGCAAAGAAAGTGGTTTCTGGAGATGGAATCTACTCCTGGTGAAGATGCTGTGAGCATTGTTGAAATGAACAAAGCATTTAGAATATTACATAAACTTAGTTGATAAAGAAGCAGCAGAGTTTGAGAGGATTGACTCCAATTTGGAAAGAAGTTCTATTGTGGGTAAAATGCTATCAAACAGCATCGCATGCTACAGAGAAATCCTCTGTGAAAGGAAGAGTCAGTTGATGCAGCAAACTTTATTGCTGTCTTACTTGAAGAAATTGCCACAGCCAGCCCAGCCTTCAGCAGCCACCAACCTGATCAGTCAGCAGCCATCAACATTGAGGCAAGACCCTCCCATCAGCAAAAAGATTATGACTGGCTGAAGGCTCAGATGATGGTTAGCATTTTTTAGCAATAAAGTATTTTTTAATTAAGGTCTGTCACGTTTTCCTACAGAAACAATTCTATCAAAGATATTTCAACAACCTCTGTCTGTGTTTGTATCTGAACTGTAACTCATTCAAATCAATACATATTATTGATTTGGGCTATACACTAGAAGAAAAAACGAGTCATTGTTGAACACAATTTTCTTACTTCTAATTGTTCACAGAACTGCACAATTGAGCCTCTTCATCATCCTCTTATATAACTTAGAACAGTCGATTCTTATGATGCTTTATGTCCATAAGTTTGGGGGAAATATTATTAACATTTATATAACGCAATACTACATCAGATCACCTACACTGACATCTCCATACTAAACATATACATCTATAGTCTTGCCTGTAATACATGAATATGTAAAAATATTTGTCTTTTGCTCATGGCAGACAGTACAAAGAGAAATTTACCATAATGATTAAAATACTTTTCTTGACCTTCTGCCATATGCTTTCATTCTGAATTCACTAATTTCTTTACCATATCTTTCGAGTAATTTCGAGCAACTATGGCTACTTTCTGATAACTATACTAACTTATTTTCCAATAATCATACCAACTTAATATGCCTGTAAAAAACATTAAAAGTAATTCTTGGTACCTTCCAAAACCTGACTACCAGGACTGCGACTATAGTCAAGTCATAGTCAAGCCCCTTTTGGTATTTAACTTCTGATATCAGGACGCCTCGCTTCTGCGTCCGTCAAACAGACAGAAATGGCATTAAAAATTTAATCTTTTATCTTCTTTCTAAATAAAGATTTAAATATATATTTTAAAAGTGACAGATTTCTGCATCCCATTCATGCATTATTTAACTGTGCATTATGTAACTGGCAACAATTCACATTAGTTTTCTAATAGGGATTTAAATTCTTTTAAGATACGAATTCTACTTTCAAAAGTCAAAACAAGTCTGGCAATCAAAAGCTATGAAAACTCAAAATCAAGGCTGCCTGTATGATGTCTGGGCATGTACAAACTGATATTCTTTTATGCGTGAATACATAGTTTTTCCAGAGGACCTAGTGCCCAGGGTCCACATGGCATAAAACATTTTCATAGTTATTAAAAAATAGGTTGTGAAACTTGGTTCTTTCTATAAATAGGTACAATTTTAAAAAAGCCAATAAAAATCACCAATAAATATATATTTTCAAATCATGTTTCTCAGAAACAGATCTTGGTTATATTTATTAAGGTGGTATCTAAAGGAAAAGTTTTTAAGCAGCATTAGTAGGTTGGGCAGACACATATTAAGTCTCTATTGGTCCTGTTGCCCCCAGTGCAAACCTAATAAAAGGATGGTTAGGAGTCATGCTTGACTCTAATGTTGTTAATGGCCCAGTTTCACTCTGCATTTGCCAAGAACACAAGTTCTGTTCTCTACTCTCCTATGACTTCTGAACCTTGTATTTTACATAGTTGTTTAAATAACTGATTATTAGTTATAAATTACTGATCATAGATACGAGACTATTTTACAGGCAATAAAATTAAACAGGATGCATATCAAATCTACACAGAAAACCTGAAAGAATGCACCATTTGTTCTCAGTCACCGCAAACATCCTGGAATATAAGCAGGTTTAATAGTAAGTGGAATCACCTTCCATAGTTAAATTCTGTGCAAGTAATGAGGAAATCACCAAAATACATTGGTATTTTTCAGAACTATGCAGAAGAGTTATATAATGATTCCCCAAAACAGTCCTTCTGAGTGTACAACAGGGACCAAAAGAAACTCCAGGACACTAACCTCCAGAGTCTCCCTGAATCCGAATTCTCAATAGAATCTTGAATTCAAAGAACTTCTTAATAATATTGCACCAAAAAAGTGCAAATTCATTGTAAAAGATCACCTTTAAAGGGAATTAAATTGTTTTATGTGAGAATATAAGGGGGGAAAATAGGCCCAGAGGCCAAAAAGGTACTCTGGGGTTCTGCACTTACATGAAGGCAGCTTCAGGTCATGGTTTTCTTGTTGACGCAGTTAAAGGAAATTCCATGGCCAAAATCCAGCTCTTCATTAGGAAGTGTCATAATGTTTAACTTAAATACAAGAGGATGAAAACTGAAAAAAAATGCAACGCTCTCTAGGCTTTGTCTGGGCAGAACGTGCTGCGGGACCTCTTTAGGAAATATAGCATGTGCACGGCAACATCAAATCTATGTTTTGTTTAAATCGCAAAGCACAATATAAAGACCCTCCGAAACGTCAAAAAATAGACAACTTCACAAACTCCTGTGCCACCTGCTCCACAATTTCAGATTTTTCAAGTCAGTATCTCTTAGTTCCCCTCTTTCAAATATGGTAATAACTATAACTATTTATATTCTTTGCATTTATTTCTTCTCTAGGTTCTGTTTTCCATGTCCTTGATGTGTAATTACTGAATATATTTCTGTAGAGTGGAAGGCAAAAATAGGAAAAATAAAAAGGAAGAAAAGGACAAGTCTGGTGTTCTAAACTGCTCCTGTAACATCTTATTTGCTTCATTCAGTTTCCAATTTGCTTTATTTAAGTTCCAATTTAAATAAAAATTTTAGATAGCATAATTTAGAAACTCGTTGGCACAGCGAGCCAATCCGCCGGACAGACTGATGTACATAAATATGTGGAGAACTTGACTTTCTGAGCTGTCTCCACTACACTCATTTACTTTGTGTACAAGACAAGGTAACTCTTGACATTGTCCCATGTGTCAGTATCCCCTCTTTCAAGAGGATCAAAGCACCTTCCCTGGTATTTTGAGACTGAGATGGAAAAAGAACTTTGCCTTCATTCATAACTGCTACTTTTAATATATCATCAATTAAACATTTTTCTGTTGTGCAGAAGTCATCTTGCAACAAATCTTAAATAACAACTAGAGATACTGTTTTCTTCATTTTCTTATTTTGTATTACTTAGATTTTTTTCTTTCCCCGACATCCCTTTTGTGACTTTCATTATAAATAGGCTTTACTGTGTTAGAATTTGGCATTTATCTATGCTTTAACAATGTGTGCAATTACCTATAAGCTCTTGTGAGGTAAAATTTCCAAAAATGGCTTATTCATAGTTTTGATATATATTGGCATAGTATCACACCATGATGGAGTTTTATGCCAAAACTATGCTCCAGGTCTATAAACAAAATAATCCAGAAAAACTGTAAACTGCAAAATAATAAAGAGCAAAATACAACCGTGTGTGTGATTTTCATCTTTCCCCAGATTGCATTAAAAAAAAAAAAAATTCCACTGATGCATATGTTTAGTCAGAAGACTTATGACTAATCTCAAGGCTAGTGAAATAAGGAATAATTTTTCCACTGGTTTCAGGGCTGAATCCAGAATTCTTATTATAATGAAAAATCCCTGAGAATAAAAAAAATTTCAAGAAAAAGAACAAAGATGAAAGTATATATGTATAGTAACATACGCTGAAAGACAAGACAGACCACTCCAAATAGTAAGGCACTGACATTTTTTTTTGCAGTATCTGACCATACCTTTCCTAACTTGATTCTATTTCTAACAAAATGGCAGATAATGAAGGATCCCCTAACTGATTAACATGTTCATACATATTCTCTTTGGCTGTGTTCTAACAGACTGACTGTTGTTTCTTTCTAGTGCCAAACACATACAAAGAAAATCACGTCAGATGAATGAGAAAATGTTAATCATCTTTACTCCAGATTTTCTGCTATGTTCTTTGTAGTCAATTAAAGAAATACATTAAAAGTGGTTTCTTATGTCCACCTAATTTCAATTCACTGCCTGTTAAGAAAGAATAGTATAAACTTAGTTAGTTTCAGAATATAACTCACAGCAAATTACAAACTTACCTGTAGACAATAAGATAGGTAACTTCACAAGATAGAACATCCTATGGCAGTATGTCAAATGGTACAGCCTCTCATAACAGAAAGAGTGCACTACAAGAGGTAATCCTAGTAGAATAATACAGCTTCCTAATAGAATAACACAGCTTAAAGGACTGATAAAGCACATTTCATGATGAACTGACATTCTTTACACCACTTCTTTCTCTCCAATTAATTTTTTTTTCTCAAATACTTCATTTTATAAGTGTTAACAAATGGTGCACACTAAACTCTTCTGGACCCTGTACCTTTTCAATGTGTTGCTCCATTAATCTGATTTTAAAATTCCTTGGTACCATTTTAAGACATACTTTCATAGATGGAAATTAAATGAACTATGAAATACATTCTTACTCAGGGAAACACAATTAATTGAAGAAAGGAAAAACAACACCAGTACAAGTAGTTATTTCATAAAATAGGAAGTTACTTTTGTTGCATTAGTACTCATACATTTGTGGCTGCCAGGGCAGTCTTTATTTTGGGGACAGTCTGACATTGGAATTGTCTTCCTTTTCCTGAATCTTACATTGACGTGAAGAGAATGCCAACGCAATACCTTTTTATCTAACAATTCTTAATGGAGTCATCCTATGTTATCAAAATAAAACCAGCTTTTTACCATCTTTAAGGATGTCTTTTAAGTTCAGAAGTATGTGGAAGTTAAAATTTACCACCAGTCTGTTAACATCCCCAAGCATTCCCCAATGCTACTTTTTTCTCTTGAATTATCTAACTTACTAATATGTTAAGCTAAAAACAGAGCAATTGCTCCCTGCTATTAACTGGAAGTCTACGGTTCAGTTTCAGACATGAAGAAGTGCAATGGAAATTTAAGCCATTTTTAGACCAACTATTATGCTGTTGATCACAAACCTCCCTCCCCAACACACACAGGAATGATCTCTTCATCTCCATTTCTTGCCTCTCTCAACTGTAAATACTCTGAACATTTGTTATTAATAAAGTGTAAATATAAAGACACATTAGTTAACCTAAGGGAAAGAAAAAAAGAATCAAGAATTTTGACTGGAAAAAGATCATTCTTGCCAAAATTCATTTAAATAAAAGCTTTCAAAAAACTTCCTTCCTCTCATAATACAAGATACAATCATTCAGTTCAAGGAACACTCTGAAGACCTGGAAAACATGATACACAAATCTCATATCTCCTGCAGTGTGTCAGAACAGCATTAATTCCTTTTAGACAACTGTCCAGTGACTGCTGTGAGTCTTCATTCTCCAGTGAAGGCAGTCTCTTGTAATTTTTTCACAGCTTTGGAAAAGTTAATTCTCTTCTTGCTGAAATCTGATGATGGAACATATATTTCTTCATGCTACACACTGTTAGAAAAAAAAAATCATATGCCAATTGCAGAAAAGAATTTTGCATCTGTAAGGAGTTCCAAAGGTCTTAACACTTGTTGCTTCTTCTGTTTTGAGGGTCTTAAGAACCCAAAGAATTTCAAGTTATTAAAAAAAAAAATGCACAAAGACCAAATCTACCTGTCTTTACTCAGTGATAATTACTGACCTGGATATCTGAACTCTTCTTTATTGTTCCTACCGACTTCTGAAGTCAAATCATGCAAGTGACTACTTATATACTTACTATACACCATAGCTACACGTAAGACAAAATTTTGATAGGGCAGCTGCAATTTAATTAAAAAATAGGCAACAGAAAAAGTTAGAAAAAAAAATCAGGACCTACAACCGGACATATCATTAGATCATTTTGACAGAACACACTCAAAACTAGCAATAAGTTTTATTTTAAAGCTGAGCAAATGGAAAATAAATCAGTAAGTAATATATTCATTTTGGGTCCAAAAAAGAGTCTTAAAAGAGCAATTTAGAGATTAGTGAGCTAGAACAAGAAACTGATTAACTGTTCATTTTAAGAACTGAAATATTCTGAATTTGGTTTGGCAGACTTCAAGGATTTCACTATTATGAGTCTTTAGCAATTATACAAGAACAGTCTTTAATAAAAAACATATCAAAGACCTTAGTGAGTCAGCATGAAAACTGGGCAAGCAACTGCTGGCCTATCTCCACCACTGGCAGTGGAAGATGCTACTTAGGAAGAAGACACAAGCCTTGCCACTGCCTGCAGTCCATTCCTGTCACACCCCCCTCAGCTTCTACAACTGTACACTTTACATTTTTCCTCCAATAACGCAGACTACATGAAATTTAAGATTGATAAGATATGCAACTTGTATTTTGAGGGCTACGATTACACCAAAACACTGAGCGCTTTCCAGCTACAGAAGTGTTCTACATCCTAAGTTTTCCTTTCATCTGCACACAGATACTGTGGAAATAGGCACATCAGCGTAGGCAAAAACACGGTATATTCAAACCACAGGTGAAACACTGTAGAACTAACATATTCCAGTAAGCAGAATCCAAAATAAGAAATATAGAGGGTACAAAATCTCTCGCACGCAGAGGCAGCTCCCACCTTCGAAGCACCAGGGTTTATCCACAAGAGGAGTTTACAACCTTCAGCAAAACTTCTGGGAACCTTTCACGCCGCCTGCGCGGAGCCGAGGCGACGCCCATGGCGGCGGAGCCGGCGCGCACCTCCCCCCCGCCACAGGGCGGCGGCGGACGCATAACGGCCGCGGCCCCACGCACAGCTCAACGGCCGCGGCAGCGCCCGCCGCAGGGCCACGCGGGTGGGCTACAGCGCTTCGCCTGCGACATACAGGACGGGCACACAAAAACAAGGAGCCTTTTTATCATCACCAGAAATACATTTAACAATTCTTATGTCAGATGTTTTCATCTCCACAGGAAGATAAACAGGCATAATGGATAGCAGAAATCTGTCTACACACATGCTTCTGAAAAGTCATCCAAAGATTTTCTGCTGTCAAAATTCATCTATTTTTATATACATTATTAGACTTTCAGATGTTTCTGAATACCTAATAGCTAAACCAATACATCCTGTCTTCAGAAATGAATTCTAATGAATTGTTCTTTCTTTTATCCTGTGATGTTGCATTGTAAAAGTTTTGCATTGAACACAGTCGCTCTCACACAGGATGGCAGGTAAGTTACCTGTAAACATGCAACGTGGCTTCAGGGCCGAGGGTGCCCAGGGGCACGTACCTCCTCTCACTCCCAAGAGCCTCTCCACCTTGCTGCTTGCAGGGTGCCCTGCTCCCCCAAAGCCAGCACAGCTGAACAGCAAGGGGCTAGATGAGGGGCAGGTGGACCTACTCACAAAATAACTCCCAGGGCAAATGAGAAGGTGAAGCAATTATGGTGGCAACTGCCAGCTGGGTAGGTGGTGAGGTCTTGCAAAGGCAACAAGCAGGGAAAGCTTCTGGTGATCAGTCTGTTCCTCCTCTCAGCCCTACTGGTTCCCCTGCTGCCTCCCACAGCAGCAGGGCAGGAAACCTGGGTCTTGGCTGCAGAAGCCAGCAAGCTTGAAGCTGGGGAAGAGCAAGCCAGAAAGCAAAGCCTGGGGACACCACAGCCACCTCAAGCATGGAAACGTAAGGAACAGATATCATGCCTGCCTACAGGGGACTCAGCACCAGGTTACTGGAGGAAGTATTTCAAAGGAAAAGAAGGACAGAGGCACAGTCGAAATTACAGGGGGGAGAGCTCATTAATGTTACTGGGAGCTCCATCCACACACTGGCTGCACAGCATGATGCTGGTGACCCCCCCCCAGGCACAGGGGCCACCCCTACCTCCCAGGCAACCCTGATCCCAAAGAGAGACAGCAGCTCCTCTGCTTGCATTCAGGGTTACTGTGACCTACATGCTGCTGACGGGTCACGGCGAGCTGTGCCAGGTGGATGCAAAGGTGCCGAGGCCTGCGCCTTGTGAGGAACACCAAGGGCATCCCCAGGGAGCCCAAGAGCTTGTCCTTCCCCCACAGCAACAGCCCTGTGCTGGAGCACAACAGCAAAGGGGCAGAGGAGCCAGGTCCTGGCCCTGACCACAGGGTGGGCTCACTCTGCCCCACAGGTTTCCTTTCAGTCGCCTGTGCCCCTGAAGGGCAGGGGCAAGAGATGCAGCCCAGCGCAAGCAGGGGGACAGGACAAGGCTGGCTGTGCCCAGCCTTAGGCACACAGCAAATGCTGATCCTCATCAAGAAACCTTCTAGGCAGTTTGTGAAACTTGCAGCATGGGCTTCTGTGAAGCATTTCTTTAAATTTCCTTAATGAAGCGGGTTCATTTTCTGCATGAGGCTCTTATATATGTGCTTCACTTAAAATGAGCATTTGTTTCTAACGTATTCTAGTTAAGTACATGGACTTTAACACGTGATATGCTAATTCAGGGGAAAAAAAAACTTTTCCCTTTCCCATCATATTTTATTTAGTCAATTAACTACTGAGACTATAGCTAAGCATCTGTTTTCATCTATATAATACAGCTAGTGCTGGTATCTTTATTTATGAGGTCCACAATGGTCAGTAGTTTTTCTTTTAGACCAATAGTAACAGTGGTTAGGATAATACACTGGAATATTGCACACCGTACACTATCTAGTGATTTTTCAATCTTTTACAATACCAGTTAAAAAAATTATAATATCCTCAATATCTCAACATCATGAAACCATTCAGATTAGGTGTCAGTGCAAGACTGTAGGTGGACTGTAGGGCTCATTCCCTCTCCCTCCTCCCAACTTGTGGTTCCCTTGGCTGCTCCGATTTCATTGGTGACAGAGAATTTGGTTTTGGACGACTTCTGTTTAAGATGGAAAGTTCAGTAGAGATTCTCTTCCATTTTCTCTTTTTGTGCAGTCATGTGTCCCCCACCTCCCTGAGCACTTTACTATCAGTTTAGAGGAAATCAGACAACCAGGGAAAGGGTAGAAAAATCACAGCTGATTCTAGCTTATCCAACTACCTAGCCTGAAGAGTCAGTATCAGTAATACCATCTCAAGTCCGGGGTAGGAAAGCATGTGACTGACCAGCTGTAGGACATGCAGGACTGTGTACAGGATGAATATCATAGACAAAGATAAACTGGATATTCTTTGATAAATCATAGAGTTAGAATCACAGTGCCACCTATTGTGACCTGATGTGATACATCATCTTTTGTCCCCTTTTTAACAGGGAGGGAAGACTCTCCTAAAACACCAACTAGCTGTTCCTGCCTTCTCAGCAATACAGTCCCAACAAGCAAAACACTATAGCTAGGATTTCACAACCTGAGACTGTGATATTACGGGAGATACAATTTTACATGATTGTTTAGAGAGGGTTGCTTGTTATTCACCAGTGAATTTTTTAGGTTCAAGAAAACTAGTCCGTGAAGTGGCTCTGCATCTTGTGGAGGTGGGACTCAGATATTGTGTCCCCAGCCTCTCTCTTGTTTCTCCAGGAAGGAGCAGTATGGAACAGAAACATCTTCTGAAACAGGAGAGCAAGAATTCTGGCTCTCTGGAAAGATTTTAACTAGTCAAAATCCCAGTCTTCTGATATAGTTCAGGTGCCTTTCAAAACACAGATTGAACTACCAAAGCAATGCTGGCCTTCCTCTCTGAGGATCTATAGTAAAGCCTGTTCAGATATTATTGTCCCCATACAGGAGGAAAAAAAAAAAGTAATGAGTGGAACATAATAGATTTCTGCATCTTATTATGTGTTGCTTTCCTAAGTGCTGTAAGATTTTGTTTGGCTTTGGTTTTTTAAAGAGAGTTCCAAGGTTTAACTGCGCTTTTTTTAAATTGCATTACTGGCTGCATGCATCACACTGGAAAAGATGAAAGGTCTTTGTTATCACTGTCTTTAGAGAAAATGATGAGGACGAATAATGATTCTGTATCTGTACATGCATTTAGCAAACTCTTTTCTCAGACTTTCCTAGATCTATATATATTTTAATACTCTACTGAAAGAATGTTTTTCTGACAGGAAAAAATTGTGCTTAGGTATGGTGTTATTACAGTTCCTGTGAAAGTGCAGTCATCCAGGAAGTCTAGATGGCAGTTAATTACCCAACCATATTTATTTAAGACCAAACATGATGGACTGTGACAATCAATAGAATGCAATTAAAACTTAAGGTTTGCAGGTCTGAAGCCTTAATGATTAATTTCAGTCTTGTATATTATATACTTTAAAATGCAAATATATACTTGAACAGTAGTTAGAGAATTAAAAGCTCTTTCTTTTCCATAAACATTAAATAGAGCAATTACATATTGATAGGGGAAAGTGCTACTTAATCTGAAATGTGCAGAAGCAATCACCCGGATTTAGGCAAGTTCTTTCCTGATCTGGATCTAATGTTCTGACTTGCATTCAGACTAACCTGTTTTTTTGTTACTCTACATGTTATTGTATCAATGTTAAAGGAAATGGCTGTTGACAAAGATGTTAGTTTATTTACATATCTGTACCATGTCACAGCTTTTGCTTCATCTTTCAAAACCTTGTATGTGTATATATTTCATATACTGAAATCACAAAGAAAGAAATAAATTGCAGTTCATCACCTCCTTGGTAACTACAATTACCATCAATAAAAACAAACTACAAAGAACACCTGACAAACAACTATCATCTTTTCTCCTGTAACAGCTGATAAAGTTGGCAACAGGATAAAAAAAATTATTCCATATTAGTTTTTCAGTGTTCATAATTAGATTCTGATCTGGATTGAAATAAAAGCAAGATTTTATGAATGACTTTACCATAACAGAATTGTAACAGAATGCCCATTTTCAGATCAAAATCTAAGCTTTTAAATCTGGAAGGGTTGAGAAGGAAGTAGAGGATGTTCTTTCAGCCTATGTGGCTGAATCAGGCAAAAGCAAGGACTTGGCCCGAGTATCCCACATGCTGCTCAACAGTGCCATAACACCCAAACTAGAGAGCATCATTTATGACTCTGCATGTTCTAGAATAAGGCATTTCTGACCACCTAGCAATGTTGTTATTTCTTTCCACTTATTCAAATCAAGTTGCTGTTCAAGTGAATAGTCACTCTTTCAGAGCTTCTTAATCAAACTTATTTCTCTTAGATAACCTTTCCACCTAGAGTTCTGCTCTATTTTGAATTCCCCACATATGAATCAATTTTTTACCAATCTATTATTTCTTCCTCTGAACAATCTTACAGTATAAATATAAGAACCTGAGATCTTCATTTCAAATAATCCATGGGTTGTTGTCTCCTCTACTGAAAGAATGACTTTTTAAAGCAGAATTAGAATTGAAATTGAAATCCTCACAATTAGCAGATTCCTAATCTTCTAAATGCTGCTGTAATATTTTTAGCCTCTTCTACTTAGTGTAGTTTGAATAATCTCCTAGCAGGGGGGACCAAGAAGAATTTATAAGCACTAGAACCACTGAAATCTGGTTTCCAATAAATTTGTTTTATGGATGATGGTCTTTTCTGAATTGTAAGACTGCAGCATGAACTTATTACAGCCCAGAGAATCATGTAGAAGAGAGATGTTTTACATGGAATAGCACTGAAAAGTTTGACTCATTAGGTACTACAAAAGAGAACACTATTTTCTGATACCTCAGAAGGCAGGAGCTCCAATTTCAGCTTTTTCAGTGGTGTTTGTAACACCACTCTTATGTGTGTGTGTGTATTCGTTGATGTCTTTTAATGAAAAGTAAAATTTTAATTTCCTTTGTATAACATTGCATTGAAATGGGCCAATTTTGCTCAAAAAATATTTGTAAGAAACTGGCAGATTAGCAAAGTGGTTCCATAGCTTCATTCCTGTAAGGGGGGGGGGGGAGCTGAAAATGTCTTTTCTGGCGTTTATGTAATTTTTGTTAGTTTTTAATAACAGTGGCATTTCACAAAACAGTTCTCATGTCTTGTTGATAGGTAATATAAATATGTTTAGGAAAAAAAAAGCTAGGTGGTTGCTTTGTTTTTGACAGTTCATTTTCAGAAAAGATTCACCTCAGCATCATTACTACTTCCCTCTGTAATAAAGGCCAATAAATGTGACCTCTGTGATGTTCTTTAGCATTTTGCTTTAATTCCTTAATGAATCTGATAGACTACTAATCACTTCAAAATCTTCTCCATTTCTAATTTTTTTTAAGCATGTTTTGATATCTTTGGCTAATTCTAATTTTAATTTGTATTTTTACCTGTAATAATTACAACTTTTGTTCATATGCTTCCTTCTTGAGATGCTTTTATGAATTTAAAAATATAAAGTTCTCTTGTAGATGCAAAGCATTGTACCAAGAAAATACCCCTCATATTGTAGGAAAAAAGTGTATTCAAAACTATTAGGGAAATAAAAATGAAAAGAAATTTCTTTAAGTGTTACTAGAACAGAAGCTTATTACTAGAGCAAGGAGCTCCTTGCTCTGCAGGAGCAAGCAACTACTGATGTAACTATATTTCTAGTTGTTGTCATAAAAAAGTTTAATTAAAGTGTCTGTGATGCTCATTGGAACGAATCAGTGCAGACAGGGTGCATCACCAAAGTCAGCCTGCAGAGAAGTCAGAATATGACAGGTAATTGTCACATTGGAAAGATGAAATAAGAAGTGTAAATAATAGTAGAACAATACAATAGAGATTTAAAAGATCTTTATATGAACCAAAAAATGAACTATGAAATCTAAAAAAATCTGAGCTCCACATTAATGCAAACCTTCTCCAGGAATAAAACCTATACTGAAGTTAGCCCAGATTTTCTAGACTTTTTTTTTTTTTTTTTTAACAATCAAGTTGTTTTCCTTTCTGCTCCAAGCTGCAGTTTTCAGACAAAAGCCAGTCCCAAGGCAGATTTAATAGTGAATCACCTAAATCTCTAGATGGAAAGAACTACAATCTAATATTGCCGCTCTTCATATAATCTTTAGCCTCAGTCAACTAGTCCTGGAATTGAATATTCATCCATATTCTTATGATGAAAAACACAGGAGCAGCTACAGTGAATGTATCTACATATTGCAGCTCTTCAGAGAAATTCATCTCCAAAATAAGTATTTTCAACACTTACTCCAGAAGCATGTTGAAAATGTCAAGAAGAGAAACAGACTTTCTTTATTAAGAGGCAGGGAAATGTTAATTTTCTTTTCTCATTCAGGATTGCAGCTATATCACTGAATGATAAAAAGGTTGTAGCAGCAATGCTATATTCTTGGCTACATGCAGATGACTCTGTGGGAGGATAACTGTCTGTCGAAGACAGAAGTTGCCCATAGAAACTCTGAAAATATATTTATATAAAAAAAACCAAAAACTCTTTGCTTTATGGTAGTTAAAGAAGATTACAGTGTTGTTATTTGTGGTTTCTAAAAAGCCCTCTGACAGTACATAATTGAACATCAGTAATTTTAATAAATACTAAGTGTTTACACAATCTTCCTTTACAAATACTGAAGCAGCTTAGTATGTCCAAAATCCAATATTAATATTATTTTATTTTAAATCTAATGACAGTATCTCATTTCAGTCTTCTGGTTCTTTTCCAGACAACAGCAAATCCTTTTTGTTAACTGAAGGGATATTTCCATTTTCAAATCCATCCATCCACAAGATCCCTTCCTTCACTGCTTTAGACTCATCTTTAATCTTATGCATGGAGAGTATAGCCAATTGCTATACGATAAAATACCATCCAACTATTAATATTCCTACAGGAATTACTCTAAGTAGATAAAACCACATTTATTATTAAAGTATCAAATACTTGCCTAAATAAATACAGTCTGGATCAGTTCTCACTGAAATGGCAGTTGCCAGGTAATTATACAACCAACCATTGTAAAATGAACTTGGAAATCATTTATAGCATTTATATGGTTTGTGTGCTTCAAGACCAAGCCGAACACAGCTAAGACAGAAAAGGCACTTTTTACTTCACTGTTTGCAGGACTTTTTTTTTTTTTTTTGCCTTGTTTCGGAGTGTATGAGATTAATAAAAATAAGCTACTTACTGCTCTCCCCTTGTAACGCAAACATCATTGTTTGACAGTGATTTCAGTGTATTTAACATTATATAACGCAATACGTTGTATCACAAGAAAAGTTCGAGAAAAACATAGCTGTTACACAAAGGTCACAAATGAAGTGGAGGAATCATAACAAGAGGCCAGGCAGTCCCAGTTTGACTGCCGATGACCGTGCAGCCAGGGAAGTGCGCATGGGATGTGGCTATGGAGGACCCTCTTTCACCCCTCCTGGGAAACCTGCATGCTCGATCACCTCCCTGAAATGCCTGTACACCAATGCACGCAGCTTGGGGAACAAACAGGAAGAGCTAGAGATGTGTGTGCGGTCGCAGGGCCATGATCTCATTGCCATTACAGAGACATGGTGCGATAGCTCGCATGACTGGAGTGCTGTCATGGATGGCTACGTGCTTTTTAGGAAAGACAGGCCAGGAAAGCGAGGTGGTGGGGTTGCTCTTTATGTGAGAGACCAACTGGAATGTATTCAGCTGTGCCTAGGGGTGGATGAAGAGCGAGTTGAGAGCTTCTGGGTAAGGATCAAAGGGCAGGCTAGCATGGGTGACACTGTTGTGGGTGTTTACTACAGGCCACCTGATCAGGGTGAGGAAGTCGATGAGGCCTTCTACAGACAGCTGGAAGTAGCCTCACGATCCCAGGCCCTGGTTCTCATGGGGGACTTCAACCACCCCAATATCTGCTGGAAAGACAACACAGCTAGGCACAAACAGTCCCGGAGGTTCCTGCAGAGCATTGGTGACAACTTCTTGACACAGGTGGTGGAGGAGCCAACAAGGAGAGATGTGCTGCTGGACCTCGTACTAACAAACAAAGAAGGACTGGTGGAAGATGTGAAGGTCAGGGGAAGCCTTGGCTGCAGTGACCATGAGATGGTGGAGTTCAGGATCCTGCGAGGAGGCAGCAGGGCACCAAGTAGGATCGCAACCCTGGACTTCAGGAGAGCAAACTTTGGCCTCTTCAGGGACCTACTTGGAGGAATCCCATGGGTTAGGGCCCGAGAAGGAAGGGGTGTTCAAGAGAGCTGGTTAATATTCAAACATCACCTCCTCCAGGCTCAAGAGCGGTGCATCCCTATGAGTAGGAAGTCAAGCAAAGGTGGCAGGAGACCTGCATGGATGAGCAAGGAGCTCCTGGCAAAACTCAACCAGAAGAAGGAAGTCTACAGAAAGTGGAAAGGGGGACAGGCCACTTGGGAGGAATATAGGAACGTTGTCAGAGTATGCAGGGATGCGATGAGGAAGGCTAAGGCCCATTTGGAATTAAATCTGGCTAGAGATGTCAAGGACAGCAAGAAGGGCTTCTTCAAATACATCAGCAGTAAGAGGAAGACTAGGGAAAATGTGGGCCCTTTGCTGAATGAGGTGGGTGCCCTGGTGACGAAGGATGCAGAGAAGGCAGAGTTACTGAATGCCTTCTTTGCTTCAGTCTTTACTGCTCAGGCCAGCCCTCAGGAACCCCAGACCCTGGAGGCAAGAGAGAAAGTCTGGAGAAAGGAAGACTTTCCCTTGGTGGAGGAGGATTGGATTAGAGATCATTTAAGCAAACCTGACACCCACAAATCCATGGGCCCCGATGGGATGCACCCCCGAATGCTGAGGGAGCTGGCGGATGTTATTGCTAAGCCACTCTCCATCATCTTTGAAAGGTCATGGAGAACAGGAGAGGTGCCTGAGGACTGGAAGAAAGCCAGTGTCACCCCAGTCTTCAAAAAGGGCAAGAAGGAGGACCCAGGGAACTACAGGCCAGTCAGCCTCACCTGCATCCCTGGAAAGGTGATGGAGCAGCTCATGCTGGAGGCCATCTCCAAGCATGTGGAGGACAAGAAGGTGATCAGGAGTAGTCAGCATGGCTTCACCAAGGGGAAATCATGCTTAACCAATCTGATAGCCTTCTATGATGGAACGACTGCCTGGGTAGATGAGGGGAGAGCAGCGGATGTTGTCTACCTTGACTTCAGCAAGGCTTTCGACACTGTCTCCCATAGCATCCTCATAGAGAAGCTCAGGAAGTGTGGGTTAGATGAGTGGACAGTGAGGTGGATTGAGAACTGGCTGAATGGCAGAGCTCAGAGAGTTGTGATCAGTGGCACAGAGTCTAGTTGGAGGCCTGTAGCTAGCGGTGTCCCGCAGGGGTCAGTACTGGGTCCAGTCTTGTTCAACTTCTTCATCAATGACCTGGATGAAGGGACAGAGTGCACCCTCAGCAAGTTTGCTGACGATACAAAACTGGGAGGAGTGGCTGATACGCCAGAGGGCTGTGCTGCCATTCAGAGAGACCTGGACAGGCTGGAGAGGTGGGCAGAGAGGAACCTCATGAAGTTCAACACAGGCAAGTGCAGGGTCCTGCACCTGGGGAGGAATAACCCCATGCACCAGTACAAGTTGGGGGCTGACCTGCTGGAAAGCAGCTCTGCTGAGAAGGACCTGGGAGTGCTGGTGGACACCGAGTTAAGCATGAGGCAGCAATGTGCCCTTGTGGCCAAGAAGGCCAATGGTATCCTGGGCTGCATCAGGAAGAGTGTTGCCAGCAGGTCGAGGGAGGTGATCCTCCCCCTCTACTCAGCCCTGGTGAGGCCACATCTGGAGTACTGCGTCCAGTTCTGGGCTCCCCAGTACAAGAGGGATGTGGCACTACTGGAGCAAGTCCAGCGAAGGGCTACAAAGATGATTAGGGGACTGGAGCATCTCTCTTATGAGGAAAGACTGAGAGAGCTGGGCCTGTTTAGCTTGGAGAAGAGAGGGCTGAGAGGAGATCTTATCAACGTGTACAAGTATCTGAAGGGAGGGTGTCGAGAGGATGGGACCAGACTCTTTTCAGTGGTGCCCAGCGACAGGACGTGAGGCAACGGGCACAAACTGAAACACAGGCAGTTCCATCTGAACATGAGGAAAAACTTTTTCACTGTGAGGGTGACAGAGCACTGGAACAAGTTGCCCAGAGAGGTTGTGGAGTCTCCTTCTCTGGAGATATTCAAAAGCTGCCTGGATGCAATCCTGTGCAATGTGCTCTAGGTGACCCTGCTTGAGCAGGGGGGTTGGACTAGATGATCTCCAGAGGTCCCTTCCAACCTCAGCGATTCTGTGATTCTGTGATTCTGTAATTGAGCGTTGCAGGACACTTCCCGATTCCAAATCACTTCTCAGGAGTAACTCTAACACTGAAATGTTATGACAGGGAAATGCCTTCTGTAGCAAGTTATGTGGTAGGCTGGGGCTATAGGAGGCTTAAGGACTCATTTTTTTCTGCTTTTCTGAACCGGGCTCTGTTCTATAAACTTTCCTATTCTCTATCTTGTTTGAGCTGTCATGAGCCAAAGGAAAGAGAATACAACTTGCAAAGAGCTTAAAGAAATGGAAATAGATGTTATAATGAAGTTGTAAGCCTGCATTCATGTTTACATTATAGAATGTTACCATGAAATCACTCCCTTAAGTACTGAAATCCAAATCTAGATTTCTTGCAGGACCAACAACATAGAACCTGCAAACATCCCATCAGATTCACCATACTAACACTTCATTTCAGAAAGAAAGCTACATAAAACCCAAGGAAGTCTGTTAAAATGAAATTAAGGGGAACAGTTTAGAGGGCTAAAAAAAGTGCTAAAGGCACCATATTAGAATCTCACAGCAAACATATGCCATAGTCTTTAAAATACTTTGAAGTCATACCAAAGACATTATACTACTACATATTAGAATTAAGGACACTTGTTTTAAGTAAAACAAAACACCTCCCCCCCAATAAGTAAAAACCCCTACCAACAACAAAAAAAGCTCCATATCCTTCAAACAATGAATGTTTGGGTAAAAAGAAAGCAAGAAAAAAGTTTAAGTTCTTTTAAGTTAAATATAAAATCACAAAACAGGACTTTATTTGGAGGAACATTCTGCTAACGGAATAAATAATTAACACTTTTTCCAAACACATTGAAAGCAAGACAGATTGCACATTTTAGCTGCAGAGGACAGCAGCAGGGCTGATCAACGGTATGGAATGACTTTCATACCCTGCAAGGAGAAATCATTTCGCTCACGGAGCACTTTTGCTCTTGGGAGGCACCAGAGACCACCAATACTGACCGTGCTCAGTTTGCAGAGGCTGCGACCAGTACCATTTTACAGGCATATGGCTAGGCAACAACATCCAAAGACATCAAGCCCCGTTGATACGCATCCATTCCTCTCCATTGGGACCGGGATCAAGGCCGATCCGTTTCCTGACCTCTCGCTACGGATGGGTATCACTAGGTATCGACACTCATCGATAAATATCGATAACAGTCCTTACTAAAAGACGTCCAGAATTACCAATGTCGACGGGCATCGAGAGTTTGCGCTCTTGCACCGCTTTTGCCCTCAGGACATACCACCGACTACCAACATTGGCCCTTCTCAATATCGGCAGGCCCGGATGAGCATCGATATGCTTACATTCGGCCAGGGAAGGAAAGCTAGAGCTACCGATGCCTATGCATAGGTATCAACGCCTCTCCATCTTGGCTGGCATCCAGAGCTCTCACTCGCAGACCCCTTTTGCTGTGGGCAAGACAGAGATATCCACCAAGAGTGAAAGCTCTCAATATGCAGCGCCATCGATGCCTAGCAAATTCCGTCCATATCGAGAGGCATCGATTCCTCTCAATCTCGCCTGGCATCTAGAGCTTTCGCTCTTGGACTGCTTTTGCCCTTGGTATGCACAACACCACAAGAGATGTTTTTAATTCAGTCTTGTAAGAGTCTTCTCCTTCTGTGTCATCTTATTTTCTACATTTATTGGAGTATTTCAGGTATTTAAGCATTGTTTCAACTCCTCCTGTAAGTGTAATTTGAGTGATATACATGGAAATACAGTCACACCTTTTGGGTACTTGCATACTTTCAGAAACCTGTGGCAATTATGTAGCAGTGTTCTTGTTATATTGCATCATTGTGATAGTTCGTAAGAACGTGCTCCCATATTAGGTGTTGTACAGGAATACTTCTGTACTGCACATGCACACTAAAGCAGGACACGTGGCACATTTCACCTCTTTCAAGGCCGTATTAGTTAACATTTAGAAGGCTTTTCCTGTTGCTCTGCAGCAGCAGCACGTGCACGCTCTTGCCCCAGTCATGCCTGGAGGTGAAGAGGCTGCCCCTTTCCTCTGACTGCATATGCAGCCTGGCAAGCCAGGGAGCCACAAGCAAGTCAGCGACCGCAAAGAGATTCCTACATTTCAACAGCTTCGGAAGGATTTTCTGACCATGTACTAATTACTGATTAATGGTCCCAGTCCTAATCAAGGTTAGAATACTGAAAACTGATGCTATTCAGCACATCCCGGCTTTGAGTTTAATTAACATATTAAAAGAGACCTACACAGCAGGGATTTCATAGATTCAGTTGCATTTTGTGTTTTAGTCAGATGCTCACATACTGATAATCTTAAGAAATTTATTTCTAAAACAAGTTGGGCTGAAAGCTACAAGAAAAACAGGCAGCATTTTGGGTTTTCCTAACTTCTACTTGAGTCATGTTTGATGTAAGAATTCAAATAAGGAGTTTTGGTTCAACCTGGGATTTTTCTTTTTTTAATCATAAAGTTAAGTTTTCATATATATGAGAAGTATAGGAAACAGTTCATGAGCTTTTCTATAAATGCATGATTCTGCAGTGTTTTGCAACTTACTTAGCCTATTATAAGCTGGCTAAGTGACTGAAAAATACCCACAAAAACTAGCAACTAGATGGCAACTAGCTGTGTTTTCAAAGTAGAACTCTTTACCTTCTTTTTGAGAAGTAAAAAAGCCTTTTACATCTTGTAATACAGGTTTATATGTGTTAGCACTTACAAACATGCTTCAATTATTTTTACCAACCTAAGCACTTACTTTCCTGTTCAAATGCTTAAATCTGCTACTAAAGTAATTTCTTCCACTGCTTTCTTTATGTAATAGCTATCAAAGCTCTTCAGCTTGTAATTGAGTTGGCAATATTTTTCAGTTATGGTTTTAGCTTATAACAATCACAATAACTATAGTACAGAGACTAACAAGGAGAACTGATTTCTCTATCTTAGTCAACACTTCCAGTAAAAATTTTGTTACTCAGTTAAATAAATAGTTCAAAAAGAGGTAAATTGAGAACATTTTCATTACTTCTGAGCTGTCTTATGAATCTGTCCATTATAAGGAACAATGAAAAGGGAAAATGTAAGTTTTTTCAAGTTACAAAACAGTTTAACTCCATTATTCACATCTTAAGCACTTCAAGCCATAACTGAGTAGTAGCATCTTAAGGACAACTATTCTTAAGCTTCTGTCTAGGAAATCCTTAATCAAATAAAAGAAGAGGAGAGGCCGTGGCATTCTAGCAGCCTAAGTGTCTTAGTAACATCATTTAAAGTGACATGGTGAGAAACAGGCAACTCACTGATGCTTACCTCCTTTGACAGGATTTGCAGCTTTTGACATTTACTGTGGCTATTTAACAACACTCATCTACAAATATTCTTAGTTCTGCTAGACTGAATAAAAAAATATTTTAAAAATGCATCTTTTTCTTCTTAAAATTGGAAAAAATGCAGCAGCAAGATGTTTTCGAGAGTAATTCCTAGTAAATGCTATGGGGTGTAAAAGAACCTTAAACAAGCGAAAAGCCTTGTATGTATTCAGGGACCATGTTATTAATGTAACAGATTACAAAGAAAACTAGAGTCATTTGAGTAGCAAAATTGTAAACACCCCATAAAGTTGTTTTCTTTTTCTCAACCTAAATAGATTTTTTCCAAAATTTCAACAGCTAAAATCTTGTAACTAACGTTCATTGTTCTACTACAACTCACAGCTCACAAAAACATGTTACTTTTTGAAATATATCCTCTCTTGTCCATCTTTGTATAGCTTTACATATCAGCATTTGTCAAGCTTTCCCAGCTTGCTTTTCTTGTTTAAAAGGTCTATATAATCATTGTGATGCCTTAACTGATGTGGCCACTATATTCCATATCAGATGTGTACAGTTCTTAACTGTGGACAAGTAAGTCTCTCTTCAAGTCTTTGTCTTGCTGTGATCGATTTCCACAATCTATGAATTGCCTATTGCCACTCTCCCCTCCCAAGCCTGTATTTTTCTTAGATTTTAAAATCACTGTTCTTGGGTGTTTTAGAAACCCCAAAGAATGGACTGCCACAATAAACAAACAACAAATGCATTATAATTTTAAAAATTAATACATTCCTGTCAAGCTTATGGGAAAATCTTAACTCTGTGCCTTGTGTAGTATATGGAACACCATAAATACATCATTACATACCTCCACCACCTTACAAAGTGATCAGTTTGGACAAATGTAAGGTAGGGCTGTTCAGTTACACAATTCTTTCTTGCTCATTGTGTCTTCACACTTTTTATTTACTTATTTATCTTAAATGAAAAACTTGCACAGCTCCTGCAAGTCAGCTGTTGAGTTAATGTGTGAGCAGCTGAAAGGAGGATTCTGAGGCAAGAAGTGAAAAATAATGCTGCAAAATATTGCTGCATCCAATTACTAATTGTTTCCTGATGATTTTGACAGCTGTAAGATATAAGATGATACATCCTACACAGTCATTTTCTAGATTTATTACTCATTCCATTTGACCAATGAGCTTTTATTCTTCCTGACAGTTGCCTTTTTCTCTATGAAAATTATTGCTCTGAATTCTACTGCTTACACTTCCAACTACTGCATTACATATATATGGAAATAAACACACACAACTTATTTATAGTCCTGCCTACATTGGAGCAATTTATATACTGGAGACTGAAATGGTTTTTTATAAATGGAACTAAAGACCCAATCCTGAAAACATGCAAGAGTATTTACCAGGAAACAATACAATACTTGACAGCGATGTGCTGGATCCAGTTTTATTCATTTCAATTTTATCTAGGCTAGTGAAGACTATTATCCTGCATGTGTCCAATACAATAGGAGAGTAAGTTGCAACCATGTAATTAATGCTTTATGCATATGGTCCTGACTTAGCTGCCCTGCTGCAAACTTTCCAGTGTGGACTCTGGCTCTGCTGGAGTACAATTCTTACCAATACTAACATCTAATTCCATGTTTAAGTTCTGCTATTGCTTGCAGTACTCCATGGAACAAAAAATATTGAGAGTATCCAAAATGAGCACTACACGAGCATATATAAAGGGCCATTTTCACAAGCTATTGCATGGAAGACTTGTTGCTTCTTTACTGTGACTCACCAAGCTGCTGAAAAAAAATTAGGATATTTTGATAGCATTTATCGCTCAAGCAAATGTAGATAAAATATAGCCAAGGCAAGCAATGCAGTGAGCAGTATGTGGCAACATACCTTAGAATCTGAGTTGCAGTGATTTAGCATTTGCCTTTTCTGCATCTCTGTTCTGTCTCAATGCACATCCAAGAATTCTTTTCTAAAGTACTTCTAAAGTTTCCCAGCTTTCTTAAATTCTCCTGTTGTCATCCTGTCCAGATGACAACACTGACAATTCTCATTGCAACCTTCTGTTTTGACAGTAAGACATTTCTTGTCTAAACTTCAAACTAGAAAAGAATTTTTTTTTCCTTATTTATTACCTTTGACTGTTTTAGTGTCTAATAACAGGGTAAAGGTGCTTATTTCAGTGTATAAATATTGACAAATTCAGAAACCGTGCATGACGTTCCTTGAGCTGCAGTCCTTTTATAGTAGCTGCCCAGCTTCAAAGAAACTGCATTGGCCTTGTTTTTCCCCCTAAAGGAGATCAACTCAATATTGTAAGCCAACTAACTTTATTTGCGAATGGTTGAGTATACAAACACTACTCATCTCTCAGGCAGATGGATGGACAGTCCTCAACTTGGAATTTAATTTTAGTACACTAAGCATTCACAGTAGCATTTAGGCTCTTCCTCATTCTGCAGATTTTCACTTAGCAATGAATAGTTTGCATAAAATATCTTTAACCTAAGAGTAACTGGAATCTCCAAGGCTACCTGTGTTATGAACCACACACTATAATGTTTTCCTAGTTCCTCAGCATGGGCATCTGTCTGCACGTCACAACCTATTTTTTATTCTCTAAAAAAAATCCAGAGCTTTAAATGAGATTTTTAAATAAACCCTGAGGATAAGTAATTTTGTAATTTCAGGCTGATAGTCTTGCACAGCTCTTATTCACAAAAAATCATGACATCAGCATATTATAAACTTGGAGAAAATGCTTCTGTATGCATTACATGCCATTTATTGATCTTAAGCTGGCCTTTATAAGTAATTCATGAGTTCTGATTTCACTTTATTTTTCGTATGAGTAATTCATGAAGTCAAATTTCCTATTTCATCTGACATAACTTTAAGGCTGAATCCATTACAATCAGTTTTCTTTAAAAAAAAAAGCTTTTATGAAATAACATGCAAGAGGCGGCATTTGATCTTTCATTTTCTTTCAGTTTTATCACCTATAAAGAATGGGTAAAGGAACTGTACACTTTATAAATAGTGGTTATCTACCAAATTATGCCAGCTCTTTTAAGTAGGTAATAATGGATCTCTCATACTGTTTTATGATGTCATCTTCATAATGATTAGGACATTTTGAGAAATTATCAAAAGAATTCTATTAAAATCCTAGACAACTTTGTTATGTCATAACAACGTAGTTACCTATCACAACATAAAACAACCTAAGCTTGCATGAGAAATTAATAGTTAAGAGACATAGACTGAATACTGCTCTGCAAATAAACAGATGCTGCCATAAAGTACAAGATGCACTTTTGTAGTGAGCATAGAAGGTATACGTAAATGTTCATGTTCAGTGACATAGTAGATGAGATGCATGGAGAGAAGATACATGAGACAGAAGCTAAGGTGTGATCAGAAATCTATTTTATATAAAAAGAAGATGGTGCTAAAACCATATGCTCCACAGAAAGAAACTGAGAGCAGTTATGCATGGCTGTTTGCTCTGAGGGTCATCAAGGAACTGGCACATATGTTCAGGCTGTCCCCGGGGACCACAAGCATCCATATGATATGGACTGTGTTCAGCATACCTAGTCTAGACCTTTGTCAGTTTTCCCTGTCTTTCACTTCTTCCCCCCACTGTTTTGTTTAGAGAAAAAGCCAAATGCAAGTCTCATTGTGCTTTTCTTAAAGTTCAGAAAGCTTAAATTTTGGCACATATCCATTTCTGAGCCTTTCATTTACAGACCTGCTGTTCTTCCCACTGTCTCTTTTTGATTCAATTTATTGAATGAGGTGCCAAAGACACTAGTTAAACTTAACCGTGCAGAAGACTTCTCAGAGTGGAATTTAACATCATTCTTCACTGGATTTTTTGAGAACTCTGACAGAGTTTCAGTAAGCAGAAATATATCGACACCTTTGTCCTTATAGAATTGAACCCTTTAATTACATTATACTTTCCCTTACTGTCTCTCTGCAGGAGTTCCTGAATGAGCAAGAAAAAAACAGAGTAAAGAGAATATGAGCACAGTATATAGAAAAAAATATTGTAATCTGGCTTTATACTATTAAATAATATTACTGAAGCAGTGTGCGAACTTTGATGAGAAAAAAAACGTATTTTAGAAAATTGTTTTCTATACAGTTAACTTTGGGTTTTCCCTCCCAGAAAAAACAAATAGCTTTCTTATTTCAAAATTGGATCATATTAGGTAATCAGTAAAAGGTTGGAGCTTCTTTTGTATCTTGGCACTCAAGGGAAAACAATTGGAAAATAGTGTATAGAAGCAACCCTCTGCATTTGGTATCACTGGCAGATTGGCCAAACTATTATTCTGGTGTTGATCCTTCGGGAGTTAGTGAAAAGGTATTCTATGTAGTATAATCACAAATCTGAATGATGAACTATGCCATGAAGTTCTTGATAGAACATTAGCAGGGTGAAAGCTGGAAAACCAGAATGAGGGATGGGATATTCAGAAACATTTTAAGAAACAAAAACAAGGCTTTCAAACTTGAAGAGACTAAAGGAGCTCTCTTCATTAGCCTTGCTCTTCTGAAAAACCTACATCAACCACTTCCAAAGATCTACTCTGTTTTAAAAGTGTTTCTCTAAGAAAAGATTGCAGAAATGGCACAAGGGTGTAATCCAGACATGATTACTCTCAATGAATTTGATTCTAGAGACTTTATTTTAACATCTTAAAAAAAAAAAAAAAACCAAAACCCTATACCTTGTTTCTTTCATGTTTTAGTGTTGTGCTGGTGCACCAGTATATCTCTTGCTGAATTACATTTCCACTGATAACTCAGAAAGAATATTTCAGCAAATCTAACCTTTGATGCATTACAGTTCTTGTAAGAGTTTCCTTTTTAACTATTCACTTCTTCAATGTGGATAATGAAAGCTATCATAGATATTGTAGCTTCCAGCCTCCCCTTTCTTCCAAGTTTCTCTTTGCTCTGTATTAGAACACTGACAACAACTGTGCTCAGTACTAGCTCTAAAGCTCCATTGTAGCACCTGCTCACACCAACCCCACTATTAGCTGTTGGTGTGTCATTTTGGCTTAACATTGTTATGCAGAAACCTATGGTTTTACATTATCTGCAAAATGCTGAATCATTAAAGCAACTTTTGCGCCTTCTTTTAGACAATCCAGCCATACTAACTTTGGTGGCAACTTTCTGCCTTGAAGCTTTGAAAAGTGATTTACTAAGTTCCAAGCAGTTGGCTCTCAGGAGTCTGGAACTGCAGGCATATGCAGAATAAATTAATTATCTGGTCTTGTCCCGTGGTTTTTCTCAGTTTTTACTTGAGGTAGATTTATTGAGCACGACACGTTTTGAGAAGAGTGTGATGAGCAGTATGGTACCACTGCTAAAGGCTATAAGGCCACTAAGTTTTACTAGTCCCTGATACCTGTTAGAACTTCCTAAACACACAGAATAGGAGGAAACATTTTAAATTCAGAAAAGAGAAAGACCTCTAAAACTTTTCAACATCTCAGATAAACTAGACTTCTAAAACATTAAAACGTAATAAACTGAAAAAGGACGAAATAAAACAGGCATTTGAGAAATCCAAAGCCAGTGCTTAAATGCAAAATCCCCCAAAACATTTCAATATACACACAGTATACTGATACTGAGAGAGAAGATGAGAAAAAAAATCTAGTGTAGTAGAAATGCCTGAAGTCAGAAAATGGAATAGAAAAATCTGCAAAGTCTATCAAACACCTTACCCCCCTCGCATGCACTAGACCAATATAATTGACATAAAATGAAATAAGGAGAATAAGAACTGAAGTTTTTGGCTCCTGGAAGTCTAAAAAAAATAAATAAATACTGAATCATCTATACTACTTTGGCTGTCTCATACATGCAGGAAATCCCTGTCCTCAGAGACATTTAGTTATTGCCCATACCAGAAATATTAAGGTTTTTTTTTTCCTGTCTTATCAAGATAGTTTGCAAGTTTCTCATACATTCATAAAACTTACCATGCAATACGTTAACTAACCCAGCCTGTTACAGCAAAAAATCAAGGAGAGCCATTAAATAAGATTTAAAAAACTGGCAAACTCAGATAATGAGGCTTCATTTATTTTTATTTTTTTTTTACCTCCTCATGAATAGCTACCTTCAGCTTGTCAAACCTATTTCATCCCCATACACTCATTGAGGGGTGCCAGATTTCCTTCATAACAGAAAGACGATGTCGGAGTGGGGGGAACGGGCCCGGAGTAACGATGAGTCTCAATATGAGTATGGTCGTTCTCCTTTTATTAGAGCTTACACAAAGTATATATATCGACAAGCAATACGCATGCGCTAGCAATAGTTACATGATTGGTTACAGTTTCTGTCCATACGCATAAAGCGGATATATGATTGGTGCAAGGTTGCTATCCACGCTCCGTCGACATTTATGGAACCTAGTTCCGTCCAGACTTGTTTACCCGTTTTGTGAATACCTTCTTTTGCAGTGCTCAAGGCCGCTATACAGCCACTTTCAGCAGGCTTCAGCAGGCTCGCTTGCCTTGGCCTAGATAAGGCCACTTTCAGCAGGCTCGCTCGCCTTGGCCTACATTCCTTCCCTTACCCTGAGAACAGGATTGCTCATCCCAATCAGATCATGCCCTCTCTCGCTTAACCATTCCTCCACAATTCCCCCTTCTTGTTTATGAGCAATCCAAGCGTGGTGCACTACTTTTAGCAAAGCGTTCTTCAGGCAGTGTAGTACTACATAAAAGCACAAGCGTACCACTACAAGGATTAGTAAGACACGTATGCCTTCAGTAAGCAACCCTATTATCCACTGTGGCAGATTTCCAAACAGGTTAGTTCATACCTTCAAAATCCGCACTACCATGCCCTTGAGCTGCTAACAAAAATCAATTGCAGCCCTATTTTGCAGAAGAGCATGTCGCAGGCTATGTTGGTCCACTAGTAGGTTAAGGCTGCGGAATTAGCTCTTGAGGATCCTAAGGTAGCGTAGCACTTAATGCATTAATAAGTGCAGCACTACAATTATTAGCAGGCATACTGCTGTTGCATCTCCCCCTACTATACTCAGAAAATTCGCTTTTATCATACTGCTGGGAATTCCTACTAGGCAGGTTCTAAAGGATTGTGTAGCAGAAGCAAGTGACAGACGAAAGGCGTGTTGCTCTGTTCGCCCAGGTAACGCACAGATATTGTCTGTGTTCAATCTTGTGGAGAGTCATTACCACTGGGAACAGCATTCCCAGAAGCAGGATCTCTGTCTGCTTGTTCGCTAGATGAGTCATGGTGAGTCAAGACAGGCTTCACGTTCTTGCTGGGTACCCACACTGGTCCACGATCTGTGGAGACACACATATAACCTCAACCATTAAAAATAACAGGGGCGGGCCCAATCCATATTCCGGAGACTGGGTCCCTACACATTACTTTAAACTGGGGTAACGTTGTTGTATTATTAAATTGAAGCTGTTGATGGCGAATGATCACCGGGGGCTCCTCATGGTCGCCCATGAGACAAAGATAATTCAGGGTGAAGAGCGCACGGTGCAGCCTCTGCTGTGCGTCCGTCTCCTCACCTTTTTGCTTTCTTAGATAGTCTTTTAATACTAGATGGGTACGTTCTATGAGCCCTTGCCCAGTCGGTGAGTGCGGAATCCCTGTAACATGATCAACTCCCCATCGAGATAGAAACATCCTAAGCTTTTGACTGACATAGGCAGGTCCATTATCTGTTTTTATGCGCTCAGGCACGCCCAATACGGCAAAGCAGGCCAACAGGTGCTTGCACACATGCTGTGCCCTTTCTCCGGGTAATGCAGTTGCCCTTATCATTTTTGAAAAGGTATCAATGGTTATATGCACATACTTAATCGGCCGAACTCGGGAATATGTGTGACATCCATCTGCCATAATTCTAGAGCTTTTAACCCTCTTGGATTTACTCCAAGCCCAATACCTGGGCCGTGGTTCCCACACCTTGGGCAAGCCTGCACAATACCTCGGGCCTCACTCTCTGTCAGGCCAAATTGCCTTTTTAAGCCCTTGGCATTGTGATGAAACATGTCATGACTTTGCCTAGCCTGCTGAAACTTGTCCATAGGGGGTAGATGACACACTGAGCTAACCAGGCTGTCAGCGAGCTGATTGCCTTGGCCTAGCCCCACATCCAGCTGGTGACTACGAATGTGGATAACACAACAAGCTGCTGTCCGTTGGCCAAGCACAGACCGCAATGCAATAAACAGACTTCCCAATCTCGGGTTCGCTGTCTCCTGTATTAAAGCGTCCTCCAATCGTGGCACTATCCCTGCTACATACATTGAGTCAGTCACTAAGTTTAGAGGGGTATTTAACCAATTAGTTAGAGCCCAAACTACCGCAGTTAACTCCAAAGTCTGAAGGGAATCCTGAGGCTGTCCCTCCATAACGTGCTGTTTCCATTGTTCACCTTCTTTCCACATGCATGCGGCACGTCACAAACGCTTACCCGCATCCGTGTAGGCAGTAACGCCATCTGAAAGGGGTTCCCTACTTACTTTGGACTTTTCTATCCATTGATTTCGCTATAGCACCTGCCATAACTTTCCCTGAGGCTGACACGAATGTACCTTACCACAGAAACCTAACAAAGCATCTTGTATGGCCACAGCATTTTGAAGCCACCACTCTAGGTCAGCCATGTTAACAGGTATACTGATATCGTTCCGCTCTTGACCACTGATCTCTAAGACTCTTGATCGCCCTTTGCGTATCAATTCACCTACTGCTTCAGTTCGGGTCTGGATACTCGTTTTTGGTTGTACACTCAAAAATACCCACTCCAAGATGTTAAATACATCTCCGTGACTTTTGCTTTTGTCAGTGGCATCGGGCAGAACTGGGGAAGGAGGCTCCTCGCTGCTATGTTGCCACTGACAAATGACTGCGTATGGTGAGTCTTTTCCATTACATATGAGTAAGGATATGGGCAGGCTTAGAAGGCGTCGCGAGGACCACGATAGATGTAGTTTGTCCGTAATGCGCTGCAATACCGCCTGTAGTTCAGGTGTCATGGTAATCTTGTTGGCAGGATTTGTGCCTCGTAGCAAAGCCGTCAGGGGTGCAATGTCAGTGTTGGAGATACCGACACAATGCCGCACCCATTGGATGTCACCAAGTAAGGTTTGAACGTCATGCAGGGTGCACAATTGAGTTGCAAGCTCCGTTTTCTGGGGTCGAATTTTTGACTCTGCAATGGACCATCCAAGATATTTCCACGGAGCCGTGCGCTGGATCTTTTCTGGTGCGATGACAAGTCCCTTTGTCGATAGAATATCACTTAATTGTGTTAATGACTGTTCTGTAAAAGGCTTTTCCTGGCAGCAGAGAATGTCATCCATATAGTGATAGATTATGGTGTCTGGCCATTGGTTTCGAAGTGGCTGCAATGCCCATGCAACATAAAGCTGGCACAATGTCGGTGAGTTTTTCATTCCCTGTGGCAAAACAACCCACTCATAACGCTCTGCGGGCTCGGCCTTGTTTTTCGCTGGCACAGTAAAGGCAAAGCGTTGTGTATCTTGAGGATGTAACAGAATGGTAAAAAAGCAGTCCTTCAAGTCGACTATCAGTATGTGCCATCCATCTGGTAGCATATTAGGTGATGGCATCCCGGGTTGCAACGTTCCCATATGCGGAAACGGTTGTACGGGCCTGTTGTAAGATCTTCCAATCATGCGGTTCCCATTTTTTATCTCCCCCTCTGTAAACGATCGGGAAGGCCAAGGCCGACGGCTTGCCTCCCCCGGGGGCTGGCTGCCACTGTCCCTCTACAATGGCGTCCTTGATGATTCCACTCCACCGGGGCTCCCGCGGGACAAACCCACCGGAGGTCCGCATACATGGGGGAAGATCCCTCCTCCTGTCCCTCAGTTCCAGTTTTTCCAGTTTCTCTGACAGCTGCTCAAACATTTTTAATAGTTGAGCCGTGAACGGCTTTGTCCCCTTGGGGGTGGTAGGCGAGGCTGTGCCTGACGACTCCGGAGATAACGATGTCAGGGGCCCCCGCCATAGCCTCGGCGGGGCTGTGCTGCCCTCCCCTGGTACGGGCGGTGACGAGGGCCCTGGGCACGGCGCACTGCCGGCTCCCTCAGGAGCGGACGGAGGCAAGGGCTGCGGGGGGGGCGGTGGCGGAGGGACCGACGGTCGAGGCGGCCCCTCTGTGGGCGGCGGAGGCGGGGCACTAGGAGCTGTCCCGCCCTCCCCCGGCCCCTGGCAGGCATCCTGCTGTACTTCCGCGTTCTCGTCAGGACTCGAGCCGACTGGCTCGGGGGTAACTCCCCCTTTTCCCGCAGAGCCGGCTGGACCCCCCCGTAGTTTTTGCAGCATCTCCGCCACGGTGCGGTACGGTTTGCCCGTGGAAACGGTTCCCCTGATGGCAAACTGAGACCCACCGCCACGACAGGAAGAGGCACTAGGTGGCGCAGGGCGCAGCATTGTTGTGGCAGCAGCCGCGACCTCTCCCTCAGCCTTCACGGCTGCCAGGGTCTCTAAGACCGTGCTCCACAGAGCTCGCACCGCCTTAACCTCCTTCTTGTCCTTGTCTCCACCCTCGATGGTCTTATGCCACATTGTTTCTCCGAAATCTCGCCATTCCGATACGGAAAACAGCATATGAGTATCAGGGAAATGTCCCCACTGTTGCCCTAGCCCAATCAACCGATGCAACTGCTTTACCGGGGCGTCAATTCCTCTCTTAGAGAGTATCCCGGCGAGCAAGGTGGCGGCAGCATCAGCTTCCATGCTGCTCCCTGAGAGGCGGGGTGCGACCCCGAGGCCACAGTGTCTGGCCGGCTAGGGACGTACAACCAGCACTCCTCTCAGCCGTTCAATCCCCACTCCCGTCCTCTCGCTGCTTACCGCAGGCTCGGAGATTTATCGGAACTCAACCATCCTCTCATCGGCAGGCTCGGAAATCAACCATCCTCTGCTACCAGATGTCGGAGTGGGGGGAACGGGCCCGGAGTAACGATGAGTCTCAATATGAGTATGGTCGTTCTCCTTTTATTAGAGCTTACACAAAGTATATATATCGACAAGCAATACGCATGCGCTAGCAATAGTTACATGATTGGTTACAGTTTCTGTCCATACGCATAAAGCGGATATATGATTGGTGCAAGGTTGCTATCCACGCTCCGTCGACATTTATGGAACCTAGTTCCGTCCAGACTTGTTTACCCGTTTTGTGAATACCTTCTTTTGTAGTGCTCAAGGCCGCTATACGGCCACTTTCAGCAGGCTTCAGCAGGCTCGCTTGCCTTGGCCTACATTCCTTCCCTTACCCTGAGAACGGGATTGCTCATCCCAATCAGATCATGCCCTCTCTCGCTTAACCATTCCTCCACAAGATGACACTTTTTCACTGGTTTTGAAAGAATACATTGCCTTGGTACTTAGCTATTGGCACTGATTGAGCTCATTAGCAAGAAACACTAATCATTCAAGTTCCAGGCACCATTATCTTGCATTGCATTGTGCAATACTTTGGCAGGGGGGTGGGGTGTGTGTGTGGGGGGTTGTTAGCTTTATTATGTGATTTCATAATTCTGGAAGTTGAAACTTAAATACATCCTTAATGATCACAAACAAGCAGTCATGTAATGAAATCCAGGGTTGTCTGCAGAGTCTGAGATGACATAATATTTTGATAAGTATCCAAAATGTGTGTAGTAAAGACACAGGGAACAGAAACTGCAATGGGATTTTGCAAATCACATTTAAAAAAAAAATCAGTGGCAGGATACGAGAATTCAGATGAAGAAGTTAATTAAAAATTCTCTAAAGTTAGCTCATGTTTTCTTTTCTAAACATATGAGTTAAATAGAAAGACCACCAGCAAAATTCTTATTTTGACTGAAGCCTTAAAATAACTAAAATACACAAAATCTCAATAGCAATGAAGTCTGCAGAAAAATCTTTTCTTCTATAGAATGTTAAAAAAGATCTGATATGCTGAAAGCACAGAATGTTTAATGGGACATGGCAAAATTCAGCCATTAAGCAAGCAAAATTATTGGCTCTTGATATATGTTATGATTTGGTGTGGTTTCAACTATATATTATGTTTAACACCAAAGAAGATAACAGATTGAAAATCTCATTAAGCTTGCTGAAAGACAACCATCAAAAAATCATCATTTTAAGTTTTTGTCAGAGTAAAAGCCAAGCCAAAATAACCTGTAAACTGGGAAAGGAAAGCAACCACATCGGAAGAGCACCATCAGCATTTCTTAAACCACTGTATTGCAGACAGACTTATGCAATGAAACAGAGGATCACTGCTAGTATCAATCACTCTCCTCTTTCAAAACACCAACTCCACACTGTATGTCAAGTTTTTCCTACTTTACCACAAACACATTAATAACTGAACCATGTTCTTTTTTTCTTATTATGAAAAATACCCCACTTCATTGGGGATGTATACTGTGTTACAGTATTCATTTTGTCACTGCCATTTGTTTTGAAATTTCTCTCATGCTTAGTCCATCTTTCGTCATTACACCTACATTTGTTCCACTTTTCATTTTTTGTCTCAGTAGGCCTTCTACAGATATCTATCAGGCACAGTCACAACACAAGATTTTGTGATGTGGAGAAATTAAATCATTTATCTTTTGACACTGCAGTAACTTATTATACATATATGCACAGTGTATTTTTTCATAAATGTAGTATAAGAGCTAGCCATTTGCCATTCAGCTCTTCTACTAATGTAACTATTTGTTGGCCTTTAGTTAGTAGTCCTTACTTCTATTTAATTCCAAGCTCTGTTTCTGCAGGTGTCAAGCAGGGTGATCAGATATCCCTATTTTGAGAAGCATTTATTATTTCATTCACTGGCTGCATAACTAATGGGAAGGAAGAATCAATATTTGTACAATAACATTAAGCAAAGTCAACTGAAAGCAAGTTTCAGTTAAAAATTCAGCCTGCAGTAACCTTTCCTTCTAAGAAAAACCAGTCACAAAAAGAAAGGAAAGGTCTTCCTATTGTGTTACCACTGACCCCTTAACCTGAAATAGAAGTTCAAGAATATATTCTTAAAAATATGATTTCCCATTTGTACAAATTTCTACATAAAGCCTCAGCAGAATTTATGAGTCTATAGACTCAGAAGAGCTCCAGTGCCAAGAAAGGTTCACTGCAGAGAGCTTCTGGTGTGTTCAAAGCTATTGTGGAGATCACAGATGGACAACTTCATGAGCATGTGATGGTACTAGAAGTATACATGGAAACCCCTTAGAGTTGAAAATGAAGACTGGAAAAATTGCAGAGGAGAAGAGAAGTAGAATTTTCATAGATCCTACACTGAGGCTAACACTTGAATACTAGAGAACTTGGAAAAGAAAGGCAAAGAATAGAAATCAACTGTAGAACTGCTCTGCATACTTTCTAAAGAGACTTCTGAGTGACTGAGTATGATACACCTTGTCTGTACTAGATCTAAATTAGCATTACCTTTAAAACCAAAATAAATCTAATTTCCTTTATACTTTTTACCTGAAAATGACTTCAACAGGCTACAAAATGCAGAAAGATAAGTGAAATGAATTTTCAAAATAGCCCAACTTTATCCAGAAGAAGTAAAACTAACATCACCATACCTACTTAGCTTACATGTATCAAATATTTGCAATAGAATAGTTTTAATCATGAGCTAAATGCTTAAAGTGATCAAGTCCTAAGGATGAGTCTAAGCAGTATTTGTATACTTTTATTTGGGTAGGTTACAGTGCTACATGGATTGTCAACCATGACACCACACCACAACTGTTTGCACTCTGAAGGGAGCAGAGAACCATAGGTCAATTAAAAAAAAAAGTAGTTAATATAAGGCTTACTATAGCTCATGAATAAGGAATTTCTGCATTGTTCATGGCAGACTATCAGATATAACAGCAAGAAATGGGTCTAAAGAAAGTAATTCCAATATGGCATCTATGAACAAAAAGTGCTAGCTGCTTCTATGGAAGCTATATAAGCATACCATAGTAGTAGATATAATAATGATAATAGGATTGCTATAATAATATCATAGTAATTAATGTAACATAGAAATCATAGTAATGAGGTTGACTGTGTCAACAAATGAAATAGTGCTGTTTTCCAAGATTCCGTACTGAAGCTAAAATGAAACACAAAGTACAATAAAAAGCTTTGCATTTTGCTATTAACATACCAGTGCCACTTTCAACTGAGAAAACAATCAGAGATTTTTTTGAGAAGAGCATGGCCCTGTGGCTATAGAAACATGAAGATATTAAAATAATTCCAATAGCTCTTCATTACTATGAAGCTGAAAACGGAATTATTCATTCACTGGTTGATTACTTCCAAGGCAGCAATGAAACTGTATACAGAAAGTGTAAGAGAATATAAATTAAATTAAATGTTTTAAAACTTTACAAAACTTCATTGTGTGCAGATACTAATGCTCCTTTTAGAAACACCATTCTGTCTACAAGTTAAACAGACACGATGAATATTTGCTTATGGATATTTGCACAGCTCAAATTACATAATGAGGGAAGGTATACTAAATATAAGTAATCAAGTTGCTCCTTTTTTCCTTATACAGTCTGCAGGATCAATATCTTACCTTCATCTGTCAAAATTTTCAGAATTAGAAGCAAGTTTTTCTTTATAAACTTCAAATATGCAATGCTGAGGCACATTCTGGAGCCACAGTAACTTGGGAAAAGAAAGGTAGAGTGCAAGTCATTCCACTATAAGACACATGGAGACACAGGTAAGATGGAGGAACCACTGCATTAGTACTGAAGCTGAACATAAAAGAACCACTACTGAACTCCAAGTCTACAGATCCTCTCAAGGTCTGTGTAAAGCCAGAAGCACAGCAACATGCGAGTCTCCACGGTATCATCTACAAGCCCTTTGCAGAGTCCACTCAGAGAGACCAGTCAGTCTCAACACTGGCAGAACAGAATATTTCAGGTGAGCACTTTTAGGACTGAACTAGGTCCTGCTTATAGACATGTATTCTAAAGGAAAGGAAGAAGAAAGTACTCTACATTGAGCAACTATATGGTACTTTACGCCTACACTCAGAGGCCAAAAACAAGAGAAGATAGTGACATCTCTAACGTGTGGACAAAGTGGCAAGCAGAAATCAAAGGCAAAACTTTAATTCCAGGTAACCTCCCACCACCCAAGCTCTCTAGGATTATTCTTTAAGAGTGACTTCCTACAGCCTTCATGAGAAGCAATATATGAGAGGATGGTATTGTCCCAAATTTGTTAAGACTGGGCAAGAAGCATTTATCAAAACAAAATAAGGACTCCTAAATTTGCAGACAGACTGTGCAAAACATTATCACAAGCTCAGTTATTAACTTCCATTCATATAATTTCATTTTTCTTGTCATTATTGGCAGGCATGAAGATAAGCAGACTTGATGCTTTACAACCTTCCAGAGATGTGCCAGGTAAGACTTACAGTTTTGCTAGTTACTTCAATGCAGATTTCTTTTAAAAAACCCTTTTTTAATAGCTGATGGAAAAAAAAAGACATCTCCAAAGCACTTAAATTCTACATATCATAGAACAAGAGCATATTTTAGAAGACCATCACAATTAGGAACTTACATCACCTTTGTAACTGTAATTTTTTATTTTTATTACAACCTAATCAGTAGCTACAACTCAGAGAAACAGGCACCACTGAATACTTTATAAATAAAGTAAGCATTCCCAAATATGTATTACTGAAAATAGGAGTGCTGGGATGTTCAAATATGTCAAGTAGTATTACTGGGAGGAGCACACAAGAAGTAAGCCTACAAAAAGTAGCAAATACATCAGACTAGAGAAACAATCCTGTAGAAGTCAGACAATATATTTTAATGGATGAAGCAAGACATTCTTTTATTTCCAGAAGTGGGGTATTGACAGGGGAAGAAATGCTTTTAGATAACTACAGTTGGAATACCAGTTATCCAGAGAACACACATATGGAGATTAAAAATGAATTGTGGAAAAATAGAGAAAACGCACGTGTCAGTATATATGGAAAGTATTCCCACTGGCACAAGAACCAAGTTAAAAGTACTATAAATATATTAATCCTCCACATTCTTGTAGATCTTGCACTTCGAATGTATTTGAGCATATCTTTTTGCAACAGAAATTATGACCTAAGACTCTGTTCAGTCAGTCAATCTGAAGTCACTGAAGGAGAAACCTACCCCTGCCTCCCCCCCCCCCCCCCAAAAAAAAAAGCAGGCAGTCTTTTGTTCCTTTCAAAATATGTCTTATACCAGCTCGTTTAATTTGAGTTATAGTGGGTAACAGTGACAGCAAGAGCTGGCAATAGATGCTTTAGTCCTTTTATTAGCAGTTTTCACAAAAATACCCTTTAACTCTCTGTGTAATGACAGCTGCCTGTAAAAACTGTCCACACTCCTTCAAAGATTCCAAATCAAAAAAAACCCCCACACCAAAACAACAACAACAACAAAACCTTTGCTCCTGCTTCAAGCAGGGGGGGCAGGGAAAATGAGCAACCCCCCTATTTTTGGCTAGTGATGACTGTGTGCATATTTTCCCTGTGAACTTATTTTAATACATTTTAAGATAGTTCTTATGGAAAATAGGCTCATGCAATCACATTGTCTTCAGTGCACCTGTATACATGTGTGCGCATGCACACACACACCACTTGTGGGCCCACTGGTGAATGTGGTCAAATTTGACACTGTAGGAAACTTCAACATATGACATTACTACAAGGTTCCTGAAGAATATATGGGTGCACAAACAGAAGCCTGGTTAATTCCCAGATGAAGGGAAAAGTGCATTTTATGCTGACTTCTTTTTAGACACCTAAGAAGCCACGTAAAAATCAATTTTTATAAATGCTTCAATAAGAAAAAAGCTTCAATCAGAACCTGCTGCTTCTTTGAGTCGAATATCAATTGACCTCAAGACAAACCTGTAGAAAACAAGGCTTCAAAAATTCCAGTACTGAGCTACTTTTTTTAAATATGTAAAATAAGACAGTCACTAAGAAATATGGAAAATACCAATGGATCTATTCTAACTAAAGTACTCTGAGTGCACTGATGTGACAAATTTAAGTTGACATGAATTTTATTGCTGTAAGGGACAGTTCTCCCAAAAAACATGTTCTTTCTTAAATATATGCAACACTGCAGCATAGAGTCCTAGCCTAAGAAAAATCTTCATATATTGATCTATAAAATTGTATCTTAAAGGGAAGCAATATGACAGATTTCATACTAAATTGACATGATTGCTTTCTTCAAAGGATACATTATTTTGGTTGAAGTTTTTATTGCAACATCAGTCTGATGGCTAAAGAATTCATGTTTGCATCAAGCCACTCACTACTTCTAATCCTTTTAGGGGAGGAGGGGAAGTATCTATAAGCTAAGTGTCAGGTAAAGGCTTTTCGGGGGTGATTTACTCCAAGTGAAGATTTAAATAATTCTAGAAGATAAAGCTTTTGTTCAGGCTGTGTGTCTGTACACAGAGTCAAAAATCCATCAGTGAAGAGCTCCTGTTTAACAGTAAACCCATGCAGGACCAATTCCTTTGCATCACCAGAGAAAAAGTGAAAAATTGCCCTAAATTACAGTACCAGCAAACAGCCATTTCCTTGGCACGTAACAGCACAAGTAGTCTTCACACTGAACTTTAGAAATCTCTTTAGATTAACAGAAAAAATGTATCCTAAAACTAAGATGACTTATTCTAGTGCTGACTTAGATTCACATCAAAGACCAAGTACAACTGGTCTGTACTATTGGAGGCTGGAAATATGTCAAGTAGGAGAAGACGTTGACCAACCAGCAGTTTCTTTTCAGGCTCTTCCTTTTCCCTTATTGTTACGACCTTTCACAATTATACCAGGATGTGCTTTGTCATATGTGGTTCAGAACCGAGACCTCTGTCAGAGCCTCCACCGCCTTCAGAGCAACTTTGTACAAGACCTATCAGTACCAATACACAGACCTTGTGAGACCTTGCAGCCTGTGATAGAGAACAGGTCTTGATATCAATCGGCCATTGCGCGGTAATATATAATTGGCTTCTGTTACAGTACTATAGTCCTCTTTGAACAGGTTTCAGCTTTAAATGACTCATGTGATTGTCCATAAAGCTACTATGTCATCCAGCCAGTCAGCACTTTGATTAAAGTTTTCAAAAAGCTGAAGGTCAAGATCAACATCCTGTCAATCGATGATTGCCTTTTTTTTTTTTTTTTTTTTAAACTCTAGTTGGTTAAAATAACTAAACTACTGTTGAGGATAAAATGTCTACTTCCACCTCCCATTTCATTTGTTTGATTTGAAAAATGTTACCTACATACATGAAACTGAGAACACTGAACACACAGATGGTGTCAATTCTAACTTCTCTGGAGGAAAATAAAAGGGAATATATGATTGAAGATAATCTACCTATATGTAATATGAAAACCTGAATTTAGCCAGTATGCATAATATAATCTGTGTGTACATTTAAATACACATAGATACTCCAGTACTCATGAGTTTTTAATCACAGCAAATTAGGGACCTTGAATCAGAGATTGCTAATGGTATTGAAATAGCTACCTCTCATTGATATCAATAGCAATTAGGTTCCTACATATCTTTTTGAATCTGTCCTTCAAGTTAGTGACAGAGACATGCTTATATCACTTGGAAATACCCAACCCAAATTAAAAGCAGTCTGTCAAGCCAATAGAGTCACCAGCTCTCACATCAGTTCTGCTGACAAGATATTCAAGAGAGAAAGTGACAGTTAAAAACCTATTTTTTGTGCCTGAGAAAAATCTCTTATATCAACATAAAATATTTTAGTCATACAGATCCTTGCTAAAGAAGAATGGTAAGGGGAAAACAAGTGATGGAATTTCATCTTTACACATTTTTGCACTGTTCAAACACAGTGGAAGCATTTTTGCTCTAGTGACCCCTGCCTTCACCCAGCAAAACTAATAGCCTGTTGGAACAGTCATGAAATGGATCAGGCCACAATATGCTGAGAGCACAGAAGTGTGGAAATAGTGCTTCAGAGCAGCATTTAAGTTATGGGGGGCACAAGACTTCATTGGAGATTGTAAAAGGGGAGCAAGTGAGATGTTTAGAGCCAGGTATGGCTCAATATGTCAAAGTAGTTAATGCTTATGATGAGGGAGGTGGGCCTAACAGTAGACTTGACTAGGGATGAAACATTTGGGAAACTCAACTTTCAAATCATCAATTACACCAGCTACTACCTGCTATAATATAATAAACTGCAGTTTTTCAATTTTAAATCTATTTAAATTTTTGTCAATGGTTCTGGTTATTTATACATCATTTAAGCTCACTTAATTTTGTTCCCTGTAGTGTGGCTCAACTTGTTTTTCCATCCTCCTTTTCAAGAAAAGATTAACCTCAATAGATGTGTAATTATTTGAGCTGCTAAGGATAGGATCAGATCTGGCTCCCTCTACAGTAGCCTTTTTCCAAGACTTATTTTTGAAGCTAACATACAGCCAAGATTTATCATGAGTAAAGACATTAACCCCATCTGCCCTTAAGGCCATCTAGCATTTTCCATTATAAGACACTATTTTCAGTTGCTTATTGCCTTGCCAAGTTAGCACTTCAATATTTATGCTGAAGTTTTCAGAAATTATCTGTCTCAAGTGACTTTTGAAGAAATTTTTAGTCAAAATTACTAAGCTATTCACAACTACATAAAAGGCTGCATCATCACGCCTGCATGCAAGAAGGGCAAAGTGGAATTTCATGGATAAGCTACTTTGTCATGCCTAAATTTCAAGTGGCTGAGTTTCCATCCTTCTAAAATTGTTTTGTGTGATTCTATAGAAACTAGTATCATATTTTCGTTACTACCTTTCGTCAAACATGCAGCAAAGTTACTTTGGTTTCTGGATGTTTGAAGGACTGTTGGGAAAAAAAAAAAGTGCTTTTTCCACAGGATTTGTGGACAGCAGAAGCCCTTGCAAATTAGAGAACTATCAGGAAAACTCTGTGTTGTCAAAAAGCTTAAGTGAACTCCTATTGCCTCAGAAGAGGTTTAAATATTTAATTCTGTTATTAAAGAATCAGGAGAATTTAATACCATAAAAACATTTTTTACTAATTTATGAATGGTAGCATGTACTTTGACTAATTCAACTTAAAACAGATTGAGTGCTGTCCTTAGGAACAACTTGTTCATTATGCTTGGGGTACATATAGAAAAGATACTGTCCCAGCATTAGAGCTTGCTAGTGTGTAATGGAGCAGTCACCAAAAGCTGATACAAATTCAACTCAAACTCCCAAGCAGGGCACATGCATTGTCATGAAGAGGAAACTGATGATGGCCAAGTCAGTAAGCTGGCTAGTGTTTATGGCTCTCTAAATCATCCGAGTTCCAAGTTTTCAAAAGCCTGTAATAAGTGGAAATTCATGTGTAATATCTGAGGTCCATTCATGTGTTACAAAAAAAATTCTGCAATTGCACACACTCGTAACTTTTCCCAGTCTCCATTTCTGCTTGTCCAATACTGCCATAGAATTAAAGAAATAGACTGATGCACCTTTGAGATAGGGGAAAAAAAAGTGTTTACAGGTGAAGAGCATAGTAAAATGACAAGACTGGCACAAGGGGAGGAACAAAGATGACAGACAGAGAGACAGCGGTAAGGGAATAGGACAGAGTTTGGAGTTACATTATGAGGACACAAATAATGCCATGCATTTAAATATCACAATTAGCAAATATCCAAGTTTATTCACTTACAGAAAACACCTTCATCTACCAAACAGGCTGTCCTACACATTTCCTCTCTCAATTCACACACTATTACAGTATCAAATCACAACAAATTCAGGGCAGTGTGAAGCCTAATCCCTCAAGCCTTTCCATACCTGGTCCCTCAAGTATTGTTGTCTTTGGCTAATGCTATAAAGAATGTGAAAATTAAAGCATGACCCTTACATTTAATACTCAGTGCTGGTCAGCAAGGCAGTCGTCATGCGGAAATACCTGTAAGAACAGCCCTGACTTCAAACTATTTAGGCCTATCAGCACATATAAAATATGACTATATTCACAAAAAAAAATGTTTGCTTGAAGCCAAAAAAAAAAGGAGCACTCCTCTCCCCCAAACCCCTTGAACTAGTCCCATTTCCCTACAATGGAATGATTCCACCATACCCTGGTATTGAGCACCACGGATTAAATCTGCATCCTCAAAATTGTGCTCTTTTAGGGATGAGCCACATAATAAGCTTTTCACATTTCAGATTAACACACTCAGGAAGAACACTACACTTGAGCAACATTATCCATATGAATTTATGAATGTGTTCTAAAAACAATACTAATAATTTTGCAAGGAATATGCAACCATAGCACTAACGTTCATTTGACTGTTCCATGACTTTGGGATTTTTTTTAAACAGACATTGGGAAGAACTAAACCTGTTGAGACTACTAATTTGCAACAGAAACACTTAAAAAAAATAGATTATTAAAACTTGCCATATTAAAAGCTGTTAGGAATTCAGCTTTTTACCTTTTGTAAAATATTAAATTATACACATCAGACATAATATGGTAATGTTAAATGAATAACCCTCTTTTTATGATTTTGGCCTTTGCAAAGCTGTTATGCAGGAATAGTTTCTTCATCTAACCAAAGGCAGTTAATCATTTCCCTTGTAAAGAGGTGAACAGGTAATGTTGTCTCCTGGTCAGTGGATTATGCAGTCTCATTTATTTAATAGATTGCTTGCTTGTAATTTGTTTATTAAGAGCACATATGTTTATTCAGAAATACCTTCAATTGTTAAGGATACTATTAAAACTCTGAATGCGTAAGGCTTTGTACTTTGTAAAAGAAAAAAAAAAAATACACCCACATCATGGTCCCTAAATCCTCATGATAAACAACAAGGGATGTTTTGAGTATGAGCTAACAGCAGGATTCTATAAAAACAATTGAAACATGGAAAAGTAAAAAAAAGAAAAAAAACCCACACACCTGTTAAATCATTATCTTTGCTTCTGTAACAGAATACATTATATACAGATACATAAACATGTAGTTATTTGGTCAGTACTAAAAGGAGGAGAAGTTGTAGCCACTTCAAAACACAGCATCTTTTGGTCTTTGATGAGTGATTTGTCCTGTCTAGCAATAAGCATCAGCATTGTTGTTGCCCAGAACTGGACGCAGCACTCCAGACGTGGCCTCACCAGGGCTGAGTAGAGGGGGAGAATCACCTCCCTCGACCTGCTGGCAACACTCTTCCTGATGCAGCCCAGGATACCATTGGCCTTCTTGGCCACAAGGGCACATTGCTGCCTCATGCTTAACTCGGTGTCCACCAGCACTCCCAGGTCCTTCTCCGCAGAGCTGCTTTCCAGCAGGTCAGCCCCCAACCTGTACTGGTGCATGGGGTTATTCCTCCCCAGGTGCAGGACCCTGCACTTGCCTTTGTTGAACTTCATGAGGTTCCTCTCCGCCCACCTCTCCAGCCTGTCCAGGTCTCTCTGAATGGCAGCACAGCCCTCTGGCGTATCAGCCACTCCTCCCAGTTTTGTATCGTCAGCAAACTTGCTGAGGGTGCGCTCTGTCCCTTCATCCAGGTCACTGATGAAGAAGTTGAACAAGACTGGACCCAGGACTGACCCCTGCGGGACACCGCTAGCTACAGGCCTCCAACTAGACTCTGCACCGCTGATCACAACTCTCTGAGCTCTGCCATTCAGCCAGTTCTCAATCCACCTCACTGTCCACTCATCCAGCCCACACTTCCTGAGCTTGTCTATGAGGATGCTATGGGAGACAGTGTCAAAAGCCTTGCTGAAGTCAAGGTAGACAACATCCGCTGCTCTCCCCTCATCTACCCAGCCAGTCATTCCATCATAGAAGGCTATCAGATTGGTTAAGAATGACTTCCCCTTGGTGAAGGCATGCTGACTACTCCTGATCAACTTCTTTTCTTGAAAAGAAACTTGAATAATAATTCCTTGAAGAAAAAGGATATGGATATGAAATAGCCCACAAAAATCTTATAGAAGAACTGATTGATTCTACACTTTAAGAATTACAAACCGATGAGCGACCTAAAAATTAAGTGCTGTTGCCCAGTAAAAATGGTATTGTCATTGAGAGCAACAGGCCACAGGCCTGATGCTAACCTTGCCTTATGCTGAGTTTGCACACCCTGCCTCCTGGCTCACTGGGCTTGTTATCAAGTTGTTATGAGAACCTGCCGCATGAACTGGAGCTCCATGTCAGGTATATCTTCTTATGATGTGGACAAGCACAAGATTATAAGAAAGGCCTTGAAAGGATGGGCTAGGTTGAAAACAGAGGCCCCAGAGCCATAAGCAACTCACTGATGGCCAATTGCTGCTCCATGCAGGAGTACAGCCCTAAGAGCCAGGAGAAGGACTTCACTGAACAGAACAAAGAGAAGTAACAGCAAGTAAGGGAGGGAAAGAAACTGAGCAACAGGATAAAGTACATGAGGGAGCTTGGGAAAGCAATATCCTCAAGCATCCCACAGCATACAGCCCAGAGAGCAGAGGCCAAAGGCCAAGAACTGTCTAGAATCTCCAGCAACTTATAAAAGGAAAATATCTCAAACTTTAGGTGAGAGGGAAGATTCAAGGACCCTTCAGTTTCCTCAAAATCCACAACTCTGTAACCTGTAACTGTTCATTGAGAATACATTCTTGGATAGTGTAAAACTTTCATAGTTGCAGCTGCAGGTCTGGGATGCTTCTGGCTTAATTGTTAATTAAAAAGAACAAATTAAATATACACCTGGACATATATTCTTTTTCCATGACATGGAAGTCCTGGAACATCACTTTTTGCCTCAAGCTTATTTTCAAGTAGTATTTTGGTTTCTTTATAATCACCTATAGTATCAGGCAATGTTCAGGCTACAGAACTGCCTTTCTGGCATAGCTACAACTGGCATTAATCTGACAAACTCACCTGGTATAGTCTAGTTCTTTTGTCACAATTTAATTCCAGATTATGAGATGACTTAAACTTGTCTTGATCCCAAATTGGATCCACTTTAACCAGGCACAGCATCATCTCCTCCACAATCCACTACCAATTTTAACATTATTTGCACCCAGTATTATCCAGTCTGTTTTTACCTATTGTTTCTTCAAAAAACATTGTTTTGGCTGTATGAAGGACAGTATTCACAATAATACACTGTAAGACATATGTAAGACATGCACAGTTATCCTATTAAACTACTCTAATTACTAAAAAAATTTTTTTTTTCCAGAGCAGGTTACTTTCTTACCATCTCCCAGGCTGGTATTGGTTGCTGTCACACATACACAGAAATTAAACCTTCTCATTTTGTTCTCCATATTTCTAGACAGTCTGAACCATGATGAGGCTTTTTAACTACTTGTCTATTCAGGAGAATTTCATACTTCATTTTACTCCTGATATTATGTATTGTGCAAAAATGAGAGACTAGGCAGTTTGATAGATTGCAGTCTTATCTTTTGTCTTCAGAGAATTTCATGATAATATTGGGCCATGCTCAAGAGAATTTAATTCATTCATCTTCACTGTATTTTGAACCAACTATTTATTTTTACTGCTTTGAAAGTTCAAAGTATTTGTCAAATCAACAGTACCTTTTCATTTGACTAACTAGCTTTGTTTTCATGTAACCAACTGTGTTGAGATTACTGTTGAAAGTGAATTGTAAGCAATCTATCAGATATCCAATCCATCTCATACTTTATTTCCTTCCTGTATTTACATAGTGACATCTCTTTCACTTATTGGGGGCGGGGGGGGAACAGGGACATCTAGCAAGACAAAGATTTTTTTGCCATTATTGGTGAGTATTATAGACTTTATCCCTAAAAGTGTTATTTATGAAATAAGAATCAGAACAACTGAACTTTACGTTAAAAAAAAAAAAAAACTTGAATTGATAAAGTGTTTATTCAGACCACTGTAAAATCATCTGAAGAAGTCTTGCATTGCCTCCTTGCATCTGTATTATATCATTTAGTCAAATGAATTTGTCAAAGCACTTTAGGAGTAAGTGCTTCAAAAAGAAAGTGATCTAAATTCTATTCATTTTCCAAATGTATCATCAACACAGGAATATGTTTTGAGTGCACACTGTAAACATAGTTTTAAGTTATTTTGTGATCATGTTATGTCACCTACAAAAATTCTGTTATGTAGACTGTAACTAAAAATTCACTTTGTCCTTTGCTGCTTCTGGAAATACAGCTGATTCTGCACAGTCTTTTACCTGTTGAATTGAGCACAATAACACAGACTTTCATTATAATCATAATTTACAAAATAAACCTATAACTCTCACACTAATCACATCAGTTTCTAAACCATTGTCCAGTAGTTCCTCTGGCAATAAAAACACAAATAATAGAATGAAGACCAGAGATACTCGAGCCCATTTCAGGGATTTAGATCTTGCAGAGTTTATATGTTGAATAGAGTAATTTTTCTTTTTCTGTGGCACTCTGGAGCATTTTATCTTGTTTCCTGACATGGAACAGTCGTTAAATGAAATGCTGAAAAATTAAATAGTATCACCTTCCCTCTGGGATTATTTTAGTACTTTCGGCACCACCGTGGTATGTTGCAATGCAACAGCCATGGAATGATACCATCTAGAGAGTTAATGCAAACAAGAAAAAGTTATTCTATTTTAAATTCAATGCAAGAATCACATTCCTTTTTAGATATAGGCTATTTATTGAACTTCACCACTCCTACACTATGCATACAAACTCTAAAAGCTACCATTAAGTGTACTGTTAGACCAGTAGTTCTGGACCAAAATAAAAGCAAGCTGATTCCTCAATATGTAGAGCACAGAATGAAGTCAGTAAAGTCATTAATATAACTACCTCAAAGATCAAATAACACTAGCAAACAGAGTTAACTACAGGAAAGAAAGATAATTAGTTTCCATTTCCACACATTGGCAGGTAAGGATGTACTGCATCTCACAGGGTGAAAAATAAGCCAAATCTTGCCATTCTCCGTAAAAAAGCATTAGCCCAACACACAGTTTGGGCCATCAGTGCCTAAATAACAGCAAGTAGGTGACTACACACGTGGAATGACAGGTCCAGAGGAAATTACATCTACAATCAATCGAACAAAATATTTTGAGCTCACTAGGTTAAGCAGAGAGAGATCTCCTTTACTTCCTATCATTACTGTACACTTTGCAAAGATGTCACCCCAAAATAACAGCTATAGTCATGTCTGTGACTAGGGCTTTGCTTAATCAACAGCCAGTAAGAAGATACATTAATTTTATCCCATTTAGATATTTTACGGCAACACATAGATGAATGTAGAACAAAAGCGTAATAACATGTTCCTTTTGGACATGTTTAATAAGTCAAAGAAGAAAGGTATATGGAAGATTTTACTCTTGTTAAGGCAAGATGTCATCAGTTAGCACATCAAATGCAGAAAAAGACATCTGGGTGTAAAAAAGGCTTGTGCGCCTATCAGTTCATCCAATTTTTCTAGCTATACCACTCACTTGTCTAGTAAAAAGATACTACCTTTTACTTACAAACCTTGCCTCATCTAGCAAAGAGGTTTTTAAAAACACAAAGTGAAATAATGCTTATTTTAAATTGAGAAGAATGGTAGAATATCATTACAATAAAGATGAAATAAATAGGTTTTGGGGGAGAAAGATGAAGTCCTCCAGTATGTCCAGACATAATGACTAATGGGGAAATGGGTACTCAGGCTCCACCAACAGAAGTGTACTTGCTAGTGGCTACTTCCCAAAGCACAACCTGTGCAGAAGAACAGAACTTCTACCAGGACAGTCTACGCAAGTCAACTGGTTGCAAGATGAAACCCTTCTTGATTCAACCTTCATGTTACAAGAGCTGGGTAAGCAGATCTAACAATTGGCAGCGCTGAAAGAAGTGGAACACTTGTTCTTTGCCCCTTTCCACTTGCACAGGGGCTGCTCCCTCTGTGGTGCAGATTCAGCAGCTTTCACAATTGATTCAGCTCAAAACCAGGTGAAAAACATCCACCTTTGCTGATGTCTTTCTTCCCAGTCTTTACCTCTTTTACAAATACTGATGAAAATGTTGTCTGTTTTGGATAGTGTGAATAACCACTTTTAATTTGTATCTTATTTTTGCCTCATCTGACTTAAATGAAGTTTTAAGGCAAGCAGAAAACAACTAGGCTTTCCTCAATTATGGCCCTTTTTCTCCAGAGCAGTTCTGAAGTCTACCCCATAATTTTTGCAATGGCAGGACCACAGCTGCCCAGATGTGCTCCTAGACCTCTAGAAGAATCTTCTTCCAAGACAGACTGACCTTGCACAGTTTATATATGGTTATCATACAACTACGAGGTGCACAGTGTCAGTGAACTCAGTTGGGATAGACACAGGAGGCCTGCTCACAAAGAGAGAGAGAAGGATAAAAGGCATCAGATATTTTCTGTGAAAAGCAGAACAGATTTTCATTTTCTTGCCTGGATTTCAAAGTACTGTCAACAACATAGGAATCTCTACTACATATTTTGATTTAATTTTTCAATTAGTAGATTTCCTTCTTTTGCAGGTTCAGTTGATATTTACAAAATTATTTCTCAGATCATTTTGTACTCCATGATTTACAGGCGTGTGATTAACTCTGGATATAAGAATTAGGCTTTTTTGCCAACAATTACTAACCAAAATACAATCTGTGGAATAATCACAGCCACAGAAGGAAAGCCACATTCTGGCAAAGGAAAGTCATTAAAGCTTTAACGTCTAGAAAACAGAGATATATTTGTCAATATGATTATAAAGTTTACTCTCTCAAAAGTTGAAGTGATATGGAAGAAAGAACACAGAGACTGAAAAATAATCAGTTCTACATAGAGCTTAGTACACTGTCAAAGTGATAAAGATTTTAGCCTGGAGATGAGAGCTTCTGTTACATCAGCACTCAGGTGTTGCATCTGATCATTCAGATCACTTGCTTTCAGCTAGATGAGTATCACCTACATCCTGGAAAACATTGCAAGACTCAGACACTACAGTCATATTTAGTTTTTACACTGTTTAAATATTCGTAGTGTCTATAATTAGTCACAGATATATAAACATGCAAAACCCTGAGGTAGTAATCACTGTGGCACTTATACTTGCATTTTTATTATACAGCATTCAGCCAGAAAAAACTTCAGGATAAAAAAACTCAAGGCAAATGCACTCTAACATCACAAGGGTAACATCACACACACACACAGACCTGTCTTTGTTATGTCTATAATGTTGTAACATGAGCAACATTTGCTTTGAGCCAAAATTCACTAACACTATGACTATGTAAATATTTTCTGCATAGCAAAGTTGAGTGGATTTAATTCCTTTGCCTTCATCTTCTGTGCTGATTCTTTTCATACTACTTTGCCAGTAGGCTCACAGATGGCTTAATTGCTGTCAGAATCAACTCAGGCAACCACAAATCAAATACTTTCCTATTCAAGTTTGGTAGCATAAAGAGATGTGGATCTAGATCAGAGCCCCACTAAACTACACACTGATCAGTGGTGCAGGAAAAGTCAGTCACTATGTTTACAGCATAATGGATTAAATGTTCAAAGACCAGACAAGAAACAGCTTAATTTTACAGCAGGGAGGTCTATGCCCACTTCCCTAAGTGACCTCTTCAGAACAGCTGGGAATCAAAAGTTCCAGTGCCTCCATTGCAAGGCAATCCTCCCAGTGCCATTCTTGTCATTTGCATTTATTTTTACTCCCCTGAACAGAAAACTTCAGCATAAGAAAGCTAGGAAGTTCAATATAGTACTTTCAACATTTGGAAGCATTAGAATCTACGTTTTTTCACATTTCTTCAGAGAAATCAACAAGTCAATCAAATGGAAATACAAGATTATAGCACAATATTGCTATCTAAAACAAACAAACAAAAAAAACCACATTTCACTGAATGAATCCTGGGAAACACCAGAAAAGAGATCTACTCTCATTTTAAAAGTATGGCACAACACTAATGATGAGAGGAATTTCTTGAAACTAGTCATCTATGAGTATATGCTGTAAGAATATGTACTTCAGGAAGTAATTCTTTAGAGTAGATTAATATTTATATATACAACATTTTATAATGCAGCAATTTAAATTCCAAAACAAACGTGAAGCATACACAATATATGTCATCTCTTGCACTTAAAAAAAATTGTCTTCTAATAAAAATCAAAAGACAACTTGAGATGGAGACGTAACAGTCTAGAATTTTCAAAAAAGGTTTTGTTTCTACATTATTTTATTTTGTAAACTTTTGAAATAAATGTATTATTGATAAAAACTAAATGAACAGACTGCTTCCTAAGCAAATTTGGACTAAGAAGTACATAAATGCACAACTGATTTCTTATGTAACTACACTTCTACAAATTTGTGTTATTTCTGTACCCATCTGGTTACCATATGTTTAGCTAGTTTACCAACACCTTCTGTTAGTTTTTCCTGTACATTTAGAACAACTGTATAAACATTGGCCTTCAAAGCAATTCGTCAAACAAACAAACACACACACACAAGCAAGCAAAAAATTCACCACCTTCATAGCTGTATTCTGACACCTTTTTTCATATTATCAAAACATTTTGGACTACAATGTTTTACCATAACCAAATGGGCTATTTATGGATTAAATAATATATGTAAGAACAACATTAGCTGAATCCATCTTTTAAATAGAAAGGATTCATGCTGTTCCCTTAAGGTCTCTTGAACATTGTTAAAGAGCAAGCCAAACAGTAGATTTATTTCAAAACAGGACAGATGTTAATATCACAGGCTCTCCCTTCTTGCACACTTTCATGAGGTTTTTATAATTTAAGTCAGAGATGTAACATGTTATTGACATCTGAGTTGGTACCCACTGAAAGAAAAAGGATCTTTAACACCTCAGAATATAGTTTCTTGACGATTTTATCAAAAAGTGAGGTTTTGTACTAATAGTTTCCTAAAGTGTGTCTTCTTGCTGTGAAATATTTCATCATATGGAAGTATTTGGTTCTGAGACAGTAAGAACATGCTGACATATCATCCTATGAGAGTTGTAGCTGGGGTCATTCATACAGCAATGCATTCATACCAGGCTGGTTTTAACAGATGAAAATGATGTACCATGACACTCACAACACACACTTCCCCAAAACAGGGAAAATCTTCATCAGAGATTTATATAAATAAAGCAATCTCCTGAACTAAAGTTCATATGAAATGTTAAGACACATTTGAAGACTAGGCTATTAGAAGTCCTTATCCAAGTTGCCCAAATTAGTTATAAAATAATAATTTTGACAGTGCTGCTTTGGAGCAAGTATTCAAATCCCATAAAAATTCAAGTGGATGGTAATTATAGAATTACTCATATTTTCAAGGCTTTCTTCATAGGCTTAACAGCCAAATACATTAAAAAAATAAAAAAACCACACACACAAACACAGGGAACAGACTCTGGCAAACAACTCAGAGTCTTGTTCATCTGGTTCAGCTGACATGACTCCCTTGGTGAGCTTCCTGCGCTTTATGCCCCAATGTCATATTCCACAATTTGTACAGCATTATCCAGAAGTCTTCTTTCAAGGTTTTACCTTTTAATCTCTATGACAGAATGATAAAACTGATTTGTAAAGAAGATTTCATTAGGCAAAGTCAACCACAAAGCAAGCTAATTTTGAACAATAACCATTCTTTTACAGTTCAATGGTGTTAAAAGATAGACTACACTAGCAGCATATTGAGTATGTACAGATTAGAGTTCGAAGATTAGTTCTTGGCATTACAGAATATTGATTGAAATAGGTATGTCTTACATGGCTCAGAATGTTTCACATTTTTTAAGTGGAAAAGAAGTATAAACTGTTTGGGGCAAGACAATTTAAATAGAGAAAACAAGCAGGGTATAACAAAAAGTACAAATAAATATTGCACTCTTGTTAAAAAGTCAGCCAGCACTTTCAAAATATAAGACTCCCTACTGAATACAAACAAGTCCCAGCACACCATACTTAGGATTTAAAGATGCTTTTTAGCTGTTTTATTCAAATAAAATCAAGTAGGGCTTCAGAGTCAAGCATTAGAAAACAGAGATTTTGAAAGCAAGAGGAAATGTGAGTTGCTATGATGTACTTGGTGTCAGCCTATTATCAAGATTTCAGAAAACAAACAGGTTAATAAATATGCCATAAGGGAAACATGTGGGATAGGGTCAAAAGCGAAGAGATACCAGGAATCACAGGATCACAGGACGGTTGAGGTTGGAAGGGACCTCTGGAGATCATCTAGTCCAACCCCCCCGCTCAAGCAGGGTCACCTAGAGCACATTGCACAGGATTGCGTCCAGGCACGTTTTGAATATCTCCAGAGAAGGAGACTCCACCACCTCTCTGGGCAACCTGTTCCAGTGCTCTGTCACCCTCACAGTGAAAAAGTTTTTCCTCATGTTCAGATGGAATTGTCTGTGTTTCAGTTTGTGCCCAAATTAGTACATTGGTATTAGCAATAGGAAATAGCATGAGTATTTTGAATACAGTATTCTTTTGGGGCAAATGTTGGCAAATACTGGTCTTACTGATGATTGTGTAGATGTTGCCTAATCAATAGCTATGATTAAAAATACCAGGGGGAGAGAGCTTTATCTATATACTTCAGCTTATCCTAATTTAACTTCTGTGTAACTACCATCTTTAAGTCAATAAAGACTTCTGCAGATGTTTACTCCAGAATAAACAGACCCTTTTCAGGTTAACATTTAACATTATTTTACTGGGAGACAAAGCTCATCCATTTGACTTTGGAGCAGAATGTAAACCATATGAAAGCAACCAGCGTTAGAATAAAACTTGAGCTTGCAGCACTGCACTTCCATGTCCAAATAGGGCTTATAGCCACATACAAAATTAATGTATGAATGTACAAAATGAATTTGGCACCAGCCAAATGCACATGGATTTTATACATCTCAAATTAGCGCTAGCTGTATCTGCTGGCAGAATAACACATAGAGAGAGATCTGCATTTGCAGAAGAGAGATTTGACAGAGAAGAGTTGGTTGATGCTCAGCTCACACAAGCGTGATTTTTTGGAGGAATAATTAGAGCAAAGAAATAGCTTATATAAGGCATTATACCAATATATTCATTTGGGGGCATACATCTGCCACTTCTTATGCAAACTGACAGCAAGTGCCCTTGCTGGATATTCATTCTATAGGCAACAATATTTCTCAAAGCTCAGGCTGGGCTGGTAGGTTAGGATCTTTCTGATATGATCATATACGCTTTTGCCATCCCAGGGTTGAACCCCAGTTCTCCCCTCCCCCCTCCCACCATGCCCGCTATCCGAAGCTCCATTTTAAAGGAATCAAATCAAAGCCAGTTTACAGAAGGCATTGGCAGCTACTCAGTTATTAAACCATGTTTCATAGAGGAAGCCCATTATTTCCCAGAGTTCTGGGTTCTGCACTGACCCAGAGTTAATTTGTGGAAGTTGGTTCCAAATTGAAGAATCCTAAATAGCTTGGGTTTTCACTAAGTTAAAATGGGCCTCTTTTGAGGCTTCATGGCAGCGTCTATTGAAGTCCTTATTAAAATCTGAGGAGGATTCTGAAGATATATATCTCTATCTTTTAATAAATAATGAAATCTGGCATTCATGCCAAGTGTTTCACTTGCCCCATCAGTGATCAAATTTAATGATCTTCAGGGCATATTCCAATATTTATAGACATAGTTAGATTTTCAGTCTTAGCATATTTTCCTTTAGTGTGCCTACAAATTACATTTAACTTATTGAAAAAGAAACTATTTCAAATACATACATACATAAATAGAAAATGGAAAAAAGGGTATTGCCACCACACAATGTCATCTGTCATTACTGTAAATTGTCTGGAACCAATTACATCTCGATATCCTGTTATTTGTCCCAGGTTTATCATTAGAGATTCTCACTTAAATGTATTTCCTGTTTTCTTAAAAAGAAGAAAAGCAAAGATGTTTAGCTGAACTTCTGATTATGGACGATTATTATAAATCTGAGCAAACAAAACACTGGCTAAGGGCTTACCATAAAATCGTGCCAATTATTCCAGTGAAGCTGGTGTAGTATGTACACGAGAAATGTTAGTTCAGAAATCACAGAAGACATTCTGCACAGAAGGATTATGGAACGGAAGCAGGAGGTGAGATAACAGTACTTCCCTGTAGAAATATACCCATATATTTCATTTTTGGCTAAAATTTTCTTTAAAATTTCCTGTTGAAAAATGTATTATTTTATTCTGGAAAACTTTAATGATTTTTTTTTTTTTTTTTAAACATGGCATAAGGAGAGCATCTGTTATTCTCTTCCTACCATCTCCTCTCCACAATGAGACTTTTTCCCCCTAAACTCACTCAGATTTTTCAATACATTCCACAATATTAATGTGCCAGCTAGTTGAGCAGGCACAGGTATCATCCAACTTTAATATGGCTATGAGATTTTCTAAGTCTTAAACAAGTTATATGCATAATTTCTGATACAGTTTGGGGGTTGTAGTATAGTATAAAAGGGAAATATTTGTCTGTTTTAAAAAGTGATTAATCAATGATATTTGGAGGCAGCAAGGTTAAAATTCCATCTTAACACTTCATGTTTCTAGTAATTAATATGCAAGTTCAGAAAAAAAAATGCAGGAGCTCTTATAACAAAAGTTTACAAATAATCAGTTAAAATGTGTACCAAATTTGAATGCAATGATTTGAAATTCAAGTTAAATGAAAATAAAGGCAAATTAAATTTAAAAAGCAGAGTCAATTAACTTTAATACAAGTTTGGTAACATGCCATTATCCTGATTGGCAGCTGTTCCTTTAATTATCACACACTCATCTGTGGCCATGCAGCAACACAGGCTTTGTCCTACTGACCAAACTGTTTACAGTGGAAAGTGATTAACTACTTTTTCCTTGAAAATTCCTTTCTGTATTTCTAGGGCTGTAGAAACACAACGTTTTTAATTCTCCCTAAGAAGCTAGCTAATCAACCAGCTTGAAGTGTCTGTGTACTGAACAAAGACAGACTGAAGAATATTATTTAGAACAGTGAAGGGAGAAACATTTTTAACTGTCCCTCCCTATTCTTCCCCTGTTTTCATGGGTTTTGAGTAAAGTTCTCTGCTTGAAAATTACACCTGCTCAAGGATTCAGTATTGCTCATGAACCCACTCTCCTCTGTCCCTCCAGCATACACACACATTTCAGGAATTTCAACCTAGAGGTCACTCCAAACAAAATCAGCTAACAAAAACCATGAATTAGGGAAAGGAAGACAGACCTCAAAAACCAGGATATTCTTTAAGTTTAACATATCCTCCTTCTGCAGATAAATATGCCTTCACCTTCATGAAACAGAATTGGTATAGCTGCATTTTTAGCTGTGGTCACAGGTAAAACATGCTATTTAATTAAGGGAGAAAGATAATATGGAGCCAGTGATACTGTGTTTTCTACTGCAGTTTCTTAAGCAGCCTACACAACAAAACATTTCTGACCAAAGCTCCCAAAACACAAGATAGCTTATTCAAGGCCTGCCTTACTTTTTATGCCTAGTAGAGATGGAAATACTTGTCAATCAAAGAAAGTGGTAAAAGGTAACTCATCTGAACCAAATGCCAAAAACAATAGGAGAATAAAAGCACAAAGATCTTCACTACCCCATTCATTTATATTCTGCTTTGAAGGTTTCTTGAATTTTCATTCCTTGAACAAAAAAGTTATGACTCAAGACTAGTTATTTCTGCAAACAGTTAAAATGTCTACCACATGCCCTGCAATGTGTTTATAAAAGTAATCTATTGTTCTAACAAATTTACTTTACAATATGTTTGCAGACTGGAAAAAAACTGTTTTATACAGAAATAAATTATCTTGAAAGGGAGATATTTCTGCTGTTTTGCTCCTGTTCAGTAAGTCTGCAGTATATTAAACAGGTAAATTTATCAAGTTTGACCTCTTCAGAAACGTCTATCAGCCAAAGGGATTAAACCAACACTGATTGCCAAATATAAATAGTAAAAGCTCACAGAAGTAAAATCAGGGCATGGAGTGTTCAGTATGCCATTAATACTGGTTTAGCCAATTAGGTGCATATATATATATTTAGGTACCAATATTAGATACCCATTCTAAGGAAAAAGTGTTTCCTACACCACACAAATGAAAACATTTAAACATGTTTTTACTGTGAAAGCAAATAATTAAAGTATGCTATTTCTTTCTAGTGTTGATTATAAAAATGTTTTAGGAAAAAATGAAATAGGTCTAAAAATCTGCATGACTTTAGCATGGCGACATGTTATATTCAAACCAGGGCCAGGTTTACTCACTGATCATATTAACTAATGTATTTCTTGCTGGGTATTTAACTTCACAGCTTCTCAGGGAACGGGAAGGGCGGGGGGATCAGTTTTTGCCCCCCCTCACCCCCCCTCTTTTTTTAAACAATAGTGCCTCTGTACCTATGTACCAAGACTACTATGGGCAACCAAACTATGTTACTGAACATCATTGCATGTGACCAACACTTCAACGGTGCAGTCAACTTCCCTGAGTCAAAGCATAAGTTTCTTTAATTACTGGCTTTGTCACAAGCTTTCTGCAGATTACCAAGTCTCTAATACACACCACATATTTTCGGACAATATGGAATGATTTCACCATGTGAACTCTCTCTCCACCAGCAAAGTAATTTTAGATTACTTAATCAGTTCCATTGCTTCGCAATAGAAAGAAAATACCTATTTCTTTTCACTAAAGCCTTCCCCTATGTTTCAGTGTATTTACACAGAAAATTAACATTTTATATATATGTGCTTTATCTGTTAGTGAACAAATGATTGTTACAAAAGATTTTAGGACTGCATCATGTCTGACAGGCATTTGACTACCATTGAGATGAACAATCTAAAGCACAGGAGCATAACCTACAAAAATCTGTAAAACAAAGAATAAATGGAAAACCCCGAACCTACCATGGAATTTTATTCCTAATATCTCCATCCTCATTCACTCTTCACTGTAAAATTCTTAACTGCTTTACTAACTCTGAGTAAATATATCTGTATAATACAGTATATACTGAAGGCGTATTGATTCAGTTGGTGACAATTTCAGGTGCTTAAATAAGTATCGAAGTTTTTAAAGCCTACAGCAGAATTTGATACAACAGAGAGCACTGCTCTCATAGAAGAAAACAAATCAATCTATTAAAAAAGTTTTTAAAAAAACAGTAATAATTCAGAGAACTTGTATTTAAAATGTGTTGGGGGAGTTTCATTTCTTGTGACAGTGAGGTAATAACATGCTGTAGGAATCTCTGCATTTCAAGAAGAGTTTTGTGCAGGTTTGTGTTTCTTCTTGTTAAAACGTCATTGGCTCTTGGTCAATCCAAAGACTGATTTCACACCATTTTTCAAAAGTTCCTTTGAAAGTAAATTGCCATATTATATAGCTCTGCTCAAGAATATCAGCACAAAGGATTCCTAGGCATATGCCACCAGCTTTTCAGGAAATAAGGTCTGTAAAACAAAAGCCAAAAGAGATTTCAGTTTCCCCCAAAAGCATACACCTCTTATTCTTTGGGATCTACACATCAAACATCCTCTTGAAGCCATTTAGCCCCTTAAGAGATGTTTTTCCACAGAACATATACAGAAATAGTTATGCTGGTTGTTGAACGCTATACTAGCAGTTCTAGGATGACTTTAGAAGCAGTCTGTTGCTCCCTTTCCTTATTCATCTGATATCATTGAATCCTTAAGTTTTTCATCATTTAGTGCACTAGGCTCTAGCAAAGTGTGAATTATCATTTAATTTCCCTTCATCTGGGAAAATCTGAGTCACAGACATTCATCTGTACAGATCTTTACACAGAGCTCCCACAAGCATTCTTGAATTTGTATTTCTGCTCATTCCAGAACACTGAACAACACAAGTTTCATGTGTTCTTACAGATGTCCCATAGCAATTCAGTGAATAATACAATTAAGTGACAGCTGACTCTACATAATCAGAATCACAGAATGGCTGAGGTTGGAAGGGACCTCTGGAGATCATCTAGTCCAACCCCCCTGCTCAAGCAGGGTCACCTAGAGCACGTTGCACAGGATCGCGTCCAGGCAGCTTTTGAATATCTCCAGAGAAGGAGATTCCACAACCTCTCTGGGCAACCTGTGCCAGTGCTCTGTCACCCTCACAGTGAAAAAGTTTTTCCTCATGTTCAGATGAAATTGTCTGTGTTTCAGTTTGTGCCCATTGCCTCGCGTCCTGTCGCTTGGCACCACTGAATAGAGTATGGTCCCATCCTCTCGACACCCTCCCTTCAGATACTTGTACACGTTGATAAGATCTCCTCTCAGCCTTCTCTTCTCCAGGCTAAACAGGCCCAGCTCTCTCAGCCTTTCCTCATAAGAGAGATGCTCCAGTCCCCTAAGCATCTTTGTGGCCCTTCGCTGGACTTGCTCCAGTAGTGCCACATCCCTCTTGTACTGGGGAGCCCAGAACTGGACGCAGTACTCCAGATGTGGCCTCACCAGGGCTGAGTAGAGGGGCAGGATCACCTCCCTCGACCTGCTGGCAACACTCTTCCTGATGCAGCCCAGGATACCATTGGCCTTCTTGGCCACAAGGGCACATTGCTGCCTCATGCTTAACTTGGTGTCCACCAGCACTCCCAGGTCCTTCTCGGCAGAGCTGCTTTCCAGCAGGTCAGCCCCCAACCTTTACTGGTGCATGGGGTTATGCCTCCCTAGGTAAGGCACACAGCATCTTTTTCTATCTATTGGTCTATGGCTAAGTGCACTTAGTCATACAGAAATGGTCTTCTGCTGAGAAGAAGATTTCTGGTTGAACTTTTGTACCAATATTATGTCCTTTTTTCAACGAAATTAACAGAATACATACCAAACAATAAGAATTTGAATTCCTTTATACAAATTGTTGGATATCACTGACCAAAGTCTGATTACTTTTTTTTTTGGTAGCATTAAGGGAAAACTAACAAGCAGAGACAGAAAGTCTTTTGCTTGAACTTATTTAGTGATGAGTTGCAACTGACCTCTCTGTTGCAGAACCAGTAGAAAGACAGTTGGCTGAGCCTCACTTGGAGGCAAAACAAACAAACAAACCCCCACACAGTTGCAAGTTCCAGAAAACTTGAATCAAAACTAAGCAGTAAGCTCAGTGGTCTGTGGGACCGTAAAAAAAAGCTGCAGTGGGACTAGTGGTGTAGCCAGCAATAAAAACATGCGTAAATAGATTTTAACACCTTTTCGTATCTCATGAACAGCTGAGCTAACTAATGTTTCCTTTTACCATTGTATTACTGGGTGCAGTTACTCAGTTACTGGATTCATCTCCTGTTTCAGCACCCCAGACTTATTCCTACACCAGAAGTATCAGTATTTCCCAGTATCTCATACAAGCTCCTACTCTAACTGGCAGCATCACATTGGGAAGCTGCAGCAACAGTAAAGTGAAAAACTGCTCCAGAACTCAGCTTCTCCTTATGCAGCATATAGCCAAGGTACCAGAGTAAACACATGGAAACAACCATGAAACTTCAGCACAGCCCATCCATGTCCTTTCTGGCACACATACATAATATGGCCAAACTGCCAATAAAGTGAGGAAAAGAACAGAAAAATGGGTGCAAGTGACCGAGATCCTTCCTCTCCTTTCTATTTTCCCTGTCATAAGACAAAACCAAGTATAAAACAAAAGAGAAGTACAGTAATTATTAGGAACCCAACGTCAAAAGGAAAAGAGAGAGTGTCCTAAGCCCTAGGGTTGATCTTTGCACCAGAAAACTATAGCCACATCTTTCTGTAAAAATGCTAGGCACAGAAAAAGGCACAAATGATGTAGCATACTCTACAACAGATGTGTCATTCAGAGCTACAACCAAGTTGCTAGGGCAACCTGTACTAGCATCTACTATTAGAGGTTGAGAGCAAAAGGCAGAGAATGGCATTATCACTTCTTGGCAAGGCGAAACAAGGACTTTTACCAGCAGATTCTCCACATTCTATAGCAATGAGTTCTATAAACCTATATTTGATATTCACACACACCAGTCTTTTCCCTCCTTGAGGATCTTTCATTAAATCACAGCAAGCATAGTAGGTCCACAAATCTTGAGAAGATTAAAAAGCCCCACGAACAGAAGGATATATTGCTGCCAGAAGCTTTACATTATCCCCCTCATGGCACCTTAGCTCATCAGTATCCAGACTCAAGAAACAGGCATGTGCTCAGAAGGAGCTGCAGGAACTGTGCTAGAGTAGGCTACTCTACCACTTCTCCACACACACACGACATAGAAAGGGCAATCTACAAAATGCATGTGTATATATATTTACGCACATACACACCTCTCTATATAGGTCAAACTATCATTTCAGAGTTATTTTTCTCCCATAGCTATTTTTTCCAATAGGAAAATTGGGATGAGTGTCAACTCCAAATTTCCAAGAGTCAAAACAATTACCCTCCTCATCTAGCACCTTCTATTAATAACTCCTCATTTCATTACTACTGGAAGCAGCTCCACAGCTGTACTATAGTTAAGGTTGAATTATTCAACAGTTAATTTGAAAATCATCTAATAGACTTTTATAGTTCCTGAATGAAACAACAACAAAGTCAACTGCTGAACACTTCATTGCCCCAATGTGCATACGTGCAGTAGAAAAAGTGATAAGGGGAACAAAGAAGTGAATAAATGACTAATTTATTTTAACAGCCTTTGAATACTTTGAGGTACAAAAAGCAATCCAGGAATTATAGATGTTGAAAACTTACAGACTGGGGTGAGGAGAGAAATACTCTCCAGGAGGAAAATTAAACCAATGCATGCAAAACTGAACTGGTTTGTAGAACCTGAGTAATTTTTAAAGTCAGCTGAGATAACATGATGCAACAAGGACTAAAGAACATATCTCAAAAATTACTTGCTGACTGGATATGCTCAGTTAATCAGCACAGGAATCTCATATGAGAAGTCAAGCTGTGGTTTTGTGTAATAGAGATTTGTCAGCACTACATATTTTGTAATTCTAACTCTAAAGATCTCATTTCCAATAAAAGTTAAATTCATTGGTCTGCATTAAGCTGTGATAATTAACATCCTATTGATCTCCTGGAGAGAAAAATTTGCAGTCTTATTGAATTGTCATTTCTCTGCTGCTCCATTTGTTTATCCTCTCTGGCCAGGTTTCCCACTTTGGAAGGCACATGCCTACACTGCTTGCCTGCTTCTGTGTGATACAGGGACTGTGCACTGCTAGTCTCAAACCTTTCCTTTATAGGCAGTTGGTGTTCACACCAATGTCATTACTGAACGTGTTTGATTGATACATTTTAGGAAGGCTAGACAGATGGAAAAGGAGGAGATTGCTAGCCCTATGAAATATTGAAGAGTTTTCATGCCTGCCATTTTGCCTTAATTCCTCTAAAGAAAATGCTGCTTTTATTCTACCACCCACCCAACCCAACCCCTTGGAGATCCTTAAGCCACATATATTTTGGCAAGAAACAAGTAGAATTTCCAGGAGGAAAAGGCTAGCTTCGATAAATTCACCTAGAGAAGTACTCAGCTAAGCATTTGGCCAAAAAATCCTCTCTGCCCGTCCCCCACCCCTATATATCATGAATAGGGTGTCTTTCACAGGCAGTATATTTTGCTGTAACTTAAAGGAATGCAACCATGCTTCAGTAAGAGTTAAAGCACTGCCAGAAGTCTAGACTTCCACAGCTTCGCTGTTCCAGGCCCCATTCATGGCTGACCACATTCACAAGCAGAGGATGTTGAAATGCCATGTTGCAAGCCTAAGCTGAAGGTAATTTTTCTTAGACTGCTACTGCATCTATAAAAAGGAATGTAACTGAAAAACCTCAGTCAATAGTTTTCTGTCTGCATGTCTATTGGTAAATGAATCTACTTGCCAACCATCAGTGCTCCATGCAGAAAAAGACTGAATCGGCTAGAGAATTTCAAGGCAGAAGGGGCATGAAATACTTAGTATCAGGTAACGTAAACTAAAGGTAGTTGCTGGGCTACTCCAAGAGAAATTGTTTTGGATGAAGAAAATGCAGTTTAGCATTGACACTGGGCAACAAACTGTCTAGCCTGAGATGCTTGATACCCCCTGTTTTCTTGCAGCTAGGCTTTGCTGCTAGATTTCATAACCTCGATGTGATGCAACTTCATTAAGCGATATGGTACATTACACAGGGCAGATGGAAATATCTTTCTTTTTAGTGGTGCATGCTAAGAGGTCTGTTTCATCAAGAAAAATATACTCCAATAGGCAGCTGCACTTGATGAGGAACAAACTTTAAAGAAATTTTTAGCAATGTTCTGCTTAATTTAAAATCTTTTTGTCCTAATCCGTGATGGAAGTATATTTACAAGTCAGAGTTTAGCTCTGCCCCATTTTAACTTAGTCCAGCTGAACTGACCCAAGTATATTTAGAGTTTTTGAGCAAGTCCTGAGATGTTATAACAGCTAATTACAATAGGGTAACAGAGCACCAAAAGTCTTGTACTAATGTTAAATAAAAGCAAGAATTTAAGGAATTCTAAACATCCACCACAGGTCATCTTCGTAGGATTTTCTTTAGTAAATTGTAGATATTTGTACTGAGAACTAAATACAGTATGTTAATACATTAAAGAGTAAATTTCACATTATCTGAACTTCCTGGAAAGATTGCTTTAAAGCAGTTACACATTTGTCAAGACTTAAATGACTGCACACTACAGGCTCTATCACGCCTGTCATCTTGTCTTTTTTGGGAAAAGACTGAACACAGAACTGATACTATAGCTTTAAAATAATTATTCCTCAGCTAAACTAGGTGTCAAAATGGATTGTCACTGAACTTTAGAAAGGATTTCAGAAGTCAGAGGAATTTGGGAATAATAAATACATAAATCACTTTTTTTTTAATAATTGCTCACTGGGGGGGGGGGTGGATAAAATAAAATCAAGGATTTTGCAAGCCTTCCCTGATGTTACTGCCTAAAACAATTAGTTGTTCTGCTACAACATGAAGAAATTGAAGAGTTGAAGGGTAGTGCATCTTGTAAGTGGCTTTGACTATGGAATATGATACTTAAATCCTAAATCTATTAGTTATCACTTAAGTAGGCTCTATATAAACTCCTGTAAATTTAGTCAGGAACTAAAAATAATGGAACACAGTACAAGAGCAATCCGTGCCCACATTGCTTTGCTTATCACCAGTCTGGGACATGTATAGGCTCATAGTGGAAAAGGTACTGACAATTAAGTGTCTAGAAGCCACTGCAAAAAGTGAAACCAAGCTGTGGGTGGGCTTGGGTTTTTTTGTGTGTGTGTGTGGGGGGGGGGTTGGCAGGTGGGAGGGAAGAGCAAAGAATGAAGAGGGAAAAATGGCAGCCCACTTCCAAGTGCATGCTTACCTGACATTTGATGAATCAGTTCATTTGCTCATGTTCTGTGGTACAGAATTATTATAACAGCACTTCAGGAAGCATTTATTTAAGTCCTGAACATGAGTTTGGGTCAACTCTTTGGTCAAATAAATATTCCACATTCATGCAACCTTTTTGCCTGGACATCACAGACAAGCTTGAATACTCATTTATCTGAGAGTATCTTGATATGACAAAAGCCAGAACACCAGTTAATCAGTAATGATATAACTACATAAAATACAGGAGCTTCACAAAGTTAAGAGGCGATATTAATTCATCTATCATGACTTCCAAGCTCTTGGAAGTAATTTGTTTAGCTTTGTACTAAGGCCCAAGAATTTGAACAATGGTGCCTTCAATATTTTGCTTCAATGGTAAGCAATTTTCACTATTAATTATGCAATACCCTCACTTAAATCAGGCTTTTAACTGGCTTCAGCTTCTAGGCACTGACTTTATTCTTTCCTCTAAGGAGGCCTAAATATTTTCCTCAGTAAAGAGGGATTCTTATGTAGGTTGAAGATTTAGAACAGTGGAAAAAACACACCAAAAAAAAGTTATTATAGCTCAAAGTACCAAAATTCCTCAGAATTAAACTTTTCAGACCCTCTGCAAATACACATATGAACAAAAGTGAAAATGTTAACAGTTTCCTTGCTTTAGGCATCATTCCAGGTCTTTGCAGATACCTCTACTCTCCCAAGTACATTTTAGTGGAAGCTTTTGCTTTCTTCTCCAATTCATTGTTGTTGGCAATTCATGTGGTCTTCATTGTATTCAACATTCGTAGATTTAAACGTTAACTAAAACTCAAGAGTTAGATTCCCCCCCCTTGCCCCCAAAGCCACAAGACATTATTAAGTAATCCTGTATTTATTGATTGGGATTTGCCTAGAGTATTTTCATGATGGAGAACCAGAAACAGTAGAATCTCTAATGGCAGCCATGTAGATTTATTATATTTGCATAGGTCAATATTATAACAAACCTGTTCTATTAAAAGAACCAATTTCTACTTTGTAAAGGCAAAACAATTTTTCTTTTGATTAAGTTGCTACTTAAAAGCAAGTGTCATACAATGAAAAGGAGCAGAAATTTGAGACATCAAGTGGTAATACATAATGCATTGTCAATGACAGATAAATGTGCGTGGGAAATTTTAGGAACATCTGTACATTTGCACCCTCAAAATTACTGCTGCAGGGTCCCCATAAGAGCACAAGCATAGGATGACAGCAGAAGCCTTGAAAGTATAGGGTGCTCATACAAGAGGCACCAAGAGTATAAAGAGAAGTCGCAGCTGATCAATTAATGGTCACTAAGTGAATGCAAACTTGATAGCTGGGTACAACCAAATCTAGGACATAACAAAGAACATGTACCCAAAGTACATAAGACAAGCTCTACAAAAACAGGAAGAGAGGAAGTCTAGAAAGAGTGGAGTTGCTCCAGCACCCCCCTCCGGCCCTTAAGGATGGCATGCTTGATGACTCCTCATCTACAGCAAGACCTCCCTCACCTTCCATAGAAAGAGCCCACCGTTTTTTGGTTTACTATTAATCTTACATTGCTACTGCAACTCAGCAATCACATAAAAAAAAATGCTTTATGAGTTAAATAAATTTGAACTTTAAAGAGCAGTATGTGTGCAAATTGGTGTTTTCTGCTTCAACATTACCACATGACAGTGAATAATACTAAGTCAGGCTAACCTTGGATACAATATCATTCACAGTATTTCAACTCTACATGATACTTGCATTGCAAGAGGGTTTTTTTTCTTTTTGCAGATGATATGATCTACTTCTACAGAGCTGTGGTAGGAAAAGAAAGCAGAGCAAATAAAAGATATCTCTGAATGTTTGTGGGTATTCATATCAGACAACCATCATTTACTGAGGAATTGTGGTAGATGACAGCTTCTGCTCTCCAGCAACACCTTCTAAAGAGAGTCAGTAACCATCAACTAAAGGCTTCCAAAAAGCCCTAAAAAGTCTTAGAAAAGACATTTTCACTTACTGTGCTCCCTAGGATATCTGTACTACAGAAAAAGTAAAAGTAACTATGAAGTAAAAATGTCTGTTTGTTTCTAGATGATTTTTTTCTGATGTTTCTTAACTTGTAAAGAGCAAGTATGCTGTAAGACCTCTTAAACAGGAATAAAACCTAATAAAGTTGGAAGTGAATCATTTATGTTCAATAGTTTATACAGCAATGATTTCTAGCATTGTCTGTAGTAATCTTCCTTGTTATTTGTGAATGCCTTAGTTCATCACGTCACTCAGTATCTTTGTGCAATAATCACAGAAAACATTCCCATCAAGAATAAATTCCTGGTGAGCTTAACTTGCTGATCCCTTCTGAGGCTTACATGTTAGAGATTGTTAATAATGAAGCAGCACAATCATGCCTGCAGTCAGGTCTTCCTATCCACAGCAATATTGCCTACACTGCCATTCCTTCCCAAGGAAAGAGAAATTTAAGAAATCAAGGGTTTTGTGCACACTGTAATGTCATCCAGGGAGATACCAGCTAGGCCATTCCACTGTTTAACTGTCAGATCTGTATAAATCCTGACACATCTGAATTCCCACATTTTAAGTTTTACTGCAGCCACAGCTTTCTGCATACTTTCTATTCATTTCCCCTTGCTACCATTTTATATTCTAAGGGCAAAAACTCTTGACTATTAAAACAGCTTTGTCCCACCCTAGTATGACAAAAGAGCCTTCAGCTTACTGAGGAGAGACACTGACATTGGGTTGCTATGTCACGGACATATATAGTATCCAGAAAAATAAACATTGATTAGATTGTTATCACAACTATCTAGCCTCCCATTTTTTAAAACATACACCCATAGTCCAGGAGAATAACTTTTCTGTTATGTTAGCTCATAATCAAAATTTATATCAGAAGCCAGTAGCCTTAGTATCAATTTTGGCACTTGCAGTTCAATCACAGAAGAAGAACTAAGCCACACACCAGGTCAAGGGAAACTTAATTTTTTCACCCTCCTACATGCGTTTGTTTCCCTGTCATATGTAGGCTCAACATATATTAAAGCACTGTCCTTCAGGCTGCCTTCACCAAACTGCTTCAGTGTAGGCCAGAGATTGAGCTTGGTAGCCCCTGAAATGGAAACACCTCTGCAGAGAGGTCAGCCCCAAATAGTTTATCTTGCTTCCAGAGCTGTCACTACATGTTAGCAGAATCAGCACATCACCTATTTTCTTGAAATCTTTACAAAGTTAAATACTAATATTATTAGCCTTTATGAAAAGCTTTAATGTTATCCAGCCTGGGAAATAATATTCTAGAATTAAAAGTGACAGCTTTTTCCTCTTGACAATTGTAAAAATATTTCCATTTATTATTAAAAGTTTTTTGAAGATAGCGCATCTCTGAGAACATGTTATAGACTTCAGTCCAGCAATCCTCAGAGTACAACCTTAAATAATCTGAATAACGCTAAGATTAGCTCAGAGAAAGGCACATGTTCCCATGCAGTCAGCATGCAAACAGAAAGAGTTCAATAGACAAGAACCAAATTTCATTTGACCCATGTATGTACTAGCCACATACCTAGAGCCATATGCTTTCAACTGATGATGTTAATGTTTTTTGTTTCATTCTGATTACCAGATTTTAAACGTGTATTGTAAACATGATTATCATTTCGAAACTTTTTCTCCTGGTCTGCCACACTATCCTAAACACAGTAATCACATACAAAACTAATTTGTAGAAGACTAATGATCTAATTCATAGGAAACTAATTCATACCTGATACTTAAAATTAGGCAAGCTTCTTTGGATTCTCAAGTATACCAGCTCTAACTCCTCAGCATTATGTTCATCACTTTCATTCTCTTCTGATCTTTTGTTGCTATTCACAGTGCTGTACTCTACATTAGGAATATTTCTCTGGCACTACACAGCTATGCCATGCCTACAACTCCTACACAGTACTGCCTGGAACTATGGACAATATGCATTCCAATCATTTTCAGTATGCCTCAGCAGCAAGGACTGAAAGGGACTGAAGGGAAAGTGAAAGCCACTAGATCAGCATTATGCTATGCTTATCTCCAAATGTTTCCTTTCATACAAGGAAAGGGACCAACTTCAGCTCCAATATTTACAAAGTGCTTTGGCATTTAAGAACTGATATACTATTACATATCAAGAATAAGTAAAAAGTTTCAAAATTGCACGGTTAATGAAATTTTGAATGTGCTTTCCTCTTCACTCTCATAGACTTAAATCCTACTGAACTTGTAGCTGAAAGGACTTTAATGTCTTTTCAATTAGTAGTTTCTCTGCACCCGATTCCTATCCCTCAGAAACCTATGAAATTTGAATACAGACAGCTCTTTAATCACAGAACAATATGAAAGTTTTATCATAAGAGGCATATCAAAAATGCAGTAGAAAGAAGAAAGGAAAAAAAAGAAGCCACACACATGCCTTATCCAGCAGGCAGGAACCCCTCACATGCTTTAACAAATTCAAAGTCAGGTGTGTGTTCTCAGAGATTTCTGCCACAATTATGAATCTGTCCCTGACTAGTATTTTCCTAAACATCCATCTCAAATATTATAATGGCCAGGTACATTGAAGTTAGCTCTACCCTGCAAAATCCAGACATTGAAGTCTTCTGAACTGTGCAACCCTAACCTCATAAGGGTACTGCAAGATGCTCAATAATATGCAACTAACTCAAAAGCACATTTGCTGAACTGAAAACAATTAAACAAATGAGAGCCCAAGTTTGATAGCAGCAACAGCTAATTTTTATGTAGCACTTTCTCTTCCCACCATCTTCTCCCCATTGATCTTTAACAAAGAATAAGGCAAGAAATTTTACTCCTATTATTCAGAAAGGAAAACAAACAAAAAAACACCTCAGAGGATAAGTCTCTAATATGGAACTTGGGAGGACCTCTCACTGCCCCATCTTGGAAAACTGACAAAGCATAAATCTGACCCCTCTCAGCCTGTTCCCTCCATGTCAACAAAGCCCAGATGTGCTGTGTAGGAAACTGGTGGTACGCTGCAGCTGGTTCAGGGAAGTTCTCAGAAACCCAGTAGCATCGAGTAGTCTAGAGAACATACCTGCCCCGTGATATAACAAAAAAGTGTGAAACCATGACTGAGCTCTCTCATTGCCATCAAGAAAAGCTCCAAAACATGAAACATGGATTATCTGTACCTGTGCCTCAGTAATCTTTTTATCTTTTAGGGCTGGCCAGTTAAATAACGCATTCCCATTTTACTTGTGATTACAGACTTCATTAATATAAAGCTGTCAGCAGTGATAATTAGTAATCTCTTCTTAGTTAACTTAAAAGTAAATAAGTTCTCACACATTTCTTATCCCAAATTTAATTATATCTATTGGCTGAAGTGCTCTTTTAAGTTTTAGAAAACACAGAAGAGCTACAATTAAATATTACTACAGCTAAAATACAGAATTATGCAGCTTTACAATAAACGTACAATGAACGAGGGAAAAGAAAAAAATCTTTCACTCCTCACTATCAGCAGTGTAGTTCATTAAGCTACTTTGATGATCATACTTTTTATCCCTTATCCCCTGCAAGTCAGTAGTAGACAAAGTAAACTCCAAGGCACACATCAGTTTCAAGTGCTCAAACAATATTTCATAACAAATTTGCAGTTCAGGACAGCACAGCACGTCCAGTTTAATTCCAGCAGAAGCCATCCTGAATGTCCACTGAGGACAACAGATGATGCTCAGCAGTTCTACCCAAAGGACAATCTTCATTTGCTTATCAATGTGCTTGTGTTTCACTGCATGTGAGCAAGCTTCTGGTGCAAGATTTCACTGGTGCAGGTAGACAAAATGTCTGTTACTGGAATATGGACAATCTTTTCACCTGCTTTTATACAGAGCTGCATACTACTGAATTCCAAGCTGGTTGGTCCCTTACAGTATTGCATGTTATAAGAACAAACGTTGTAAATTTAGGATCAAGTGTTAAAACAGAAGGCTGTTTAAACACGTTCATTTCTATAGGGCATGACCCATGGTAGATTCAACAGAACAATTGTCAAGCACCTTATTTCCTTCTGGGACATTACAATTCAGAGGTATTGCTTAGAATGCCTTGCAGGTTTAATTTAATTACTGTAGCACTGACCTTTTTATACTATTAACAAATAATCCTTTGTCCCTCTAGACTAGATTGATTATTACATTTTCTGCCCACAGCTTAAAGTACATTGATTTCCAATTACCAGTTTATAAAACTGCCAAGTCATCTTTGTTGCATGAGTTTCCCCCCTTCTCAACTCTGCAGCAGTTTTAAAAGTATACAGGTCAAAAGAGGTAACAGCATTAATTAAAGTTACAGGAGGAAACAAATAGATCCAAGCAGAAGCAAAAACATTGTCAGTTCCTTCAAGTAGCACAGCAAAGTCACTGCGTGTCTTACTCATGTTATCTAAAGATAATGTTTCTTACCATGAAAAAATATTTTTTTAGACCAGAGATATTATTGGTTAAAAATAAGTTAACCTACAGAAAATTGCAATTAAAAAAGGCATTAGAACTGTTGCATGCCAGAGATTAAGTTTAAGAGGATAACAAAATAAGCATTTTTGCTGCCCTCAAGTACAATATTCTTATATTGCAGCCTTATGTAAGTTTACAGTTACTATTTCTAAGCAAATGTTTGTTCTCTCCCCAAACTCTGATGTTTTGGCATAAAAGCAACCATGCTTTGAAGTTGGAAAAGACTCTTCTGTGACTTTTTCCTTTGGATTCATTGGTCTAATCTTCAACTACAACTATCATGTTTATTGACCTTCAGTCAATGAAAAGACACTTTTGATTCTGTGCCTCTCACCCACTGGCTTTTTCATAACAGGATCCCTAATGTTTCTTGAACATTGACAGGCATACTCTACTTTCATAATTATAAATTCTTCTTTCACTGTCATCCAAGGCTAGCATGTTTGACTAATCTCAAAGTCTAAACACTATTACGAACTATTTGGATGTTTTTGACTCAGAGCTACACACAAAAATAATATCCTGTCTTTATTTGTTCTTTACAGGAAGTCCTGCACTCAGTTGTATTCTGCATTACTAAAGAATCCACAGTCATAAACAGGGTAACCAATACTTTTTCTTTGCTAATTAGGGAAAAAAGTAGCAAATTAATTTTAAGCATAAAAGCAAACAACTATTACAGCAGAAGAATCCACTTAACCAGTTTTATCCAAATGACAAAAAGATTATATGTGCTGACAGAACTCTGGGCTTATTGGATCTTTTTTGAGAAAGATCTTGAATAGTTATGCTTACATTTAGAACTACCATGTTATCCATCCCTTCCCAAGTCTTCCCAATTTCTCTCCTATTTTCACACACCCTCCCATTCCTCAACTCCTGCTCCTTAAGCATTCAGATGTATAGTTATTTACCCTGCTGAGATCCAACTTTTCTTCTTCTCAGACAGAAGGCAGTTCATTACTTTCTTAAGTCTTGATCCACAGAAGTTAAATATGGCTTGTGTTTGCACACTACTTGGCACAACCAAGCTCCATCCTTTGTTTTATAATTTTCAAGAGCATAAGATACAGAGGTCAACTGCCACACCTAGAGGATTGCCTGTAGAGCCAACTGTACAGTAGCAAGGGCAGGGACCTGCTCAACAGCAAGGTCACTGCTGTGTGATGGGATGCAAAGCACCTACAAGCCTCAGACAACACTAGCAGCAGGACTCTGTCCTTTGCTCTTCCATTCACTTCTCCTATAAGGCTACATTTACCCTCTCCATTTGAGGCATACAATCCCTGTCCACAGCTCCAGTATGTTAATCTGGCACTGCTGATATGATAGATCGATTGTTACTGCAACACTGCTGTAATGTTTAATTCATACAACTTACTGGCTCAATGAGCTGTATGTAAACTGCCTCCTAGAAGTAATGAATCAGCATGATATACACCAGCAACATGCTAAGATAAGTTATCTCTCCCAAATGGCTACATATCTGATCAAGCCAGATAATGGTCTAGCTTACCTTTGATTATCTGGAAAGGAACAAGTCAAAGAAAAAACACAATTTTGCTAATGACATGGTTATTTACAACCCAACCTATCTCCTTGAAAATTTCTGGCAAAACTGCAATAGAAGCTCGGTCAGCTCCTTTTCAGCCTCACTATCACATCTACATCTCAGCTCCAGCATTGCAGCAAGCTATTGTCCTTGGGCATGGCATTTCCAGCAGTGATCTTCAAACAGATCAATAAATACCATGTATGAAAAGCTACATATTTTGTGTTGCATAATGTATATTAGCCCCATAACCTATACAAATACCAAATTGGTTACTGAATCCATCCCTTGGTGGTTCTACTAAACATAATATCTTTCCTTACTCTTAGTTCTAAATATTTGTTTGCTGTCACTTAAACCAGAGCTACTACTGTGCAGTCTTAAACTGTTAGCGAAACAAGTTTTTATGTAGTTCAGTATGCAGCAGTGGACATCACCACTTTGCACATGTTGACTATTCCCCTAGCCCACAACACTAAGAGTTCACAGAAACACAGCAGACTGTTCGCCCAGAACAGCTCAGATAGGCAAGCCCTTTCATTGGCGATCATCTCAATGAACTTTTACAAAATTAGGATAGGCCTAAGTGCAAGTCGCTGCAATTTGTGATGTGGGAGTCTCACATTTCTTTTCATGTTTTCACAGATTAATGCATCTTTAGGCACCATCACACTGAAGCAATCTCTAGACAGCTGGTAGAGGTGTGAAGTTAAGAGCTTAAAAAAAAAAATTACAATCCAGGGTTTTAGGAAAATCAGAAACTACAAGAAGTCTTCAGCTGGAAGGCATAATGCAAGTGTAAGACATTTTCTTGTGGCTAAGTGCTGTGCCCACGTACACAAACATGCAGATCCACTTTGCCCTGCCTTCTGCAGATCACCCTCTCAGTCTAACTGAATTATGTGCGTTAGTGTCAAATTAGCAACACAGTTATCCCAATAAGCAGCTCCTCTTCACTTTGCATCTTAGAGCTAAGGCATTTATTATAACTAAGGCTTCAGAAAACTAAACAAAACAGGAAAATAAGCATCAAGTACAGTAGATTGCAAGTTTATTTTAAGTTAGCACAAAATTGCTTTTAATTCTTGTTCAAGGAGTAAAACAAAACCTCCTATTTTAATATAAAGTTAAGGGGGGGGGGAGAGACACATATAGATATCTACCTCAGATTAATAGCAATTTTAAATAGGTATCTTACATAAATTTTGAAGATTTAAAGATATATAACTGCAGTGCTGCATCAAAGGACATTTGAAAAATGCTAACAAAATGGTAACATTTAAGTAGTCCTAAAAAGGGAAGTTAGTTTAGAAATGTATCAAATCACAACATGAAGCATATAAAAAACACTCACATTGTCTCCAGATTTTAATGATGTTGCTGTGCTTTATGTAATATTATTATCTCTGATGTTGGAACATCAAAGAAAACAGCGTTGATGAAGTGGAAGACTTCCACTGATTATCATTTTTCTTGTTTCTATCAGACTTCATGACATGAGCACATATTCGGTCTTATTCACGGAGAACTCCAAGTTTTACTGCAGTACTCCTACTGGGCATTTAACGATTGCTGGCATGGGCTGCCTTCATACTGAAGCATCAGGACATATATGAATAAAAGGGATATATATTTTGGGGCACCAGCACTAACTCAAGCTCTTTTGTGCTACAGTCATTGACTTCTGGCTCATTTAGCTAGAAAACACAGTTGTCCTTTTCTAAATTGATGATTTGAGTGCTAGCCACTTGCCATGAGACTAAATGAATATTTTCAGATACTTACAACAATACTTATTTCCAGGAAATGAACACACACAAAAGACGCATTATCTTTTTCCACTCCTTCTTCAGAGATATTCTTCAATATACTGTATCTGTTTAAATTCTACAGTTGAAACTAAGATGTTGCTAAAGAATCACAGCAAAATGGAAAACACCAGACAAAAGGACAGTAAGAGTAGTTCTGCTTAGCATACTTTCTGAGAACAGATGATTAATCCTGTAATTGTTTCAGAAGAAACACGAAAATATGATTATATTAGAATGATTATATTAGAAAAATGATTATATTAGAAACCTCCTACTCACAGAGTCATCTCAAGTCACTTGCAACACTGAACCACCTTAGTCTCCATATTCTTGTGTTTGCAACAACCACTTATGTGGAAAAACAAGAATTCAGATAAGTTCTTAGTAAGCAGTAAATACCTGTAACCAAAATGTCTCCGATCTCAGATGGCAGCAAGAGGATGACAGTTTCTTTATGGAACATTACCAAACTGCAGTTCCATGTCATTTTAATAATACTAACCTAGTGTGAATTGCTGCCACCAGAAAGAGTAGACCTGTTCTATCTCCATTTCTTCATTCTCACACTGCTTTCCTTCTCCTTTTCCATCTTGTGACTGTAAGGATTTCTGAGACCAGCTGATAAGCCAATTTGCAAGTATGAGCTGCACTGAGATGAACTGAAGCTGTGGGAGGAGAAGTTAGTCTTAATGTGTGCTGGTTCCTCCACCTGGTTCTAATAATCACTTAATTGCATAGGCATAGAGAAGAGGCAGTGTATAAGGCAGAAATGAACCCCATAACTTGGAAAAAGATTGGGGATACTACTTTTAGCTGTAGTATTGATTTAAAGTGGTTGTGAAATTATCGTAAATCATAGCAAAGTATGTGCATCTACATACACCCAAACCCGATCACAACAGTAACGGGAGAGATTCTCTTGCTTCACTCCTTGGTAAGGCAGAGCAGCAGTGCACAGGGGCCAGAAAGACCTAGAGCTGAGGAACTGACCTGCTTGAGGAGAGTTTTTCCTTACTGTTTACAGAGAATTAAGTTACAACACATTCATGATTTAAAAGAGCCTTTTAAGGGCTAAAGACAAATTCTGATTTAAGGTGTTACAGTCCTCAGCTGTCTTGCTCACCAGTGTATCAATTATCAACAGCCACTCTGGCACATTGGAGGACATATCCATGCTTAACTGCTTCAGTTTAGTGGTTAACAAACTAGTTTAGAGGACAACAGACTAGACTTTGAAACCTAATCTACACACAGTATAAACTGGCAGCCAGTTTAGAAGCATAATCCATTGTCTCAGCTATTAAATGCTTAATTTATAAGCCATGTGTTAGCAACTAGAAAAGTGTGAACACTTTACTCAGAGTTAGTCTGTTTTGAAACTTTTTGTCGTTTTAGTCACTGCTCAAGACACCTAAGACATCATTTCACCCTCAAGAGTCAAGTTTGCCTACAAAGGTATTAAAGCTATAGGGAAGGGAAGAGGATAGTTTCTTTACTCCCGAGTTAAAAATAACATACCTTACATGACAGCCAGAGGAGTTATGGAGTTGAAAGTTGGATAATAACTTATCCAAGAGCACATAAGCATTAGAAGTTAACAACAACAAACCCATCTACTGACTAAGGGAGTGAATAAGCTCAAGTTCAGGAGCCTAATTGTGGTGCTGCGACCAACCAACACACTCAGATTCACACACAGAAGCAAACTAAAAACAGAACAGCCATGAAGGATACAACCTACAGCCGTCCACCCCTCCTCCCTCTCACACAGATCAGGCAATAAATCAGTTAGTATGCCTCTCCTGCATTCCCTTCCACATCTCAGGGCAGATGCAGTTTTATTTCTCATACCTCAAGTTTCAGCAGATGCCACACCAGCAGCTCAGCCTGAAACACTTAAGAAGCAGGTCAGACAGCTGTAGGGGAAGGGTAACCTCTAGCACCATTCAGTTTTCATCCAGCTCTTTGGAAGAAAGAGCATTTAAAGTCATTTTAGTTTTTGAGCTTCTTTCTCACTCTCTCTTCAGGCAACTTTGTTTTTCCCCCAAACACAAAGCAGCAGTTCACTCTTCCTATGCTTTTGTACAGCACTTCTCTATGTACCTACTACACAAATTAAGCTTCTGAAGAGGAGCAAAGCCCTAAGGCAACAAAACCAAGCAGAACAACTGCCAGTAAGTAGTTCAATCAAGCTATTACAGGGCTACAAGTCTTGGAAAAATTTGACTGATTATCTCACGTTTCCATCAGTGTTTGTCTTGTAGCCATCAGTTTAACTCAACAGCTTAGTTTTACCAAACCTTGTTACAGCAGCTTTTAAGAGGTTTAGAGGTTGTTTTTTTTAAAAAATACAATACAGTAATATCAATCATATGTTAAGAACTACACTTCAGAAATACCCGTAATTTTCTAGTTTATTACATAGTACTTAATCATTGCAAAAGTCTTCCCAAAGAATGCTTTATCCACTTACACTTTTTCCATCTATTCAACTTAGTGACTTATCCCCTCAGCCCAACAAAATTCAATCTTATACACAGGAATCCAAAGAACTACATTCCATCCCTCATTTTCTTTTAAGCAGAAGACTAGAGGTAGAAAAAACCAACCTTCTCCCTTTTACACCAACAAAAAGGCTCTAATTTCCTATTCTAATTATTTCTCTCACCTTAATTGTTAAATTATCCCTACTCAGCACTCTCTCTAACTATTCTTCCAAACTATCCCTCAAACTGCATTTCTAAAGCAGCCGATAGCTTAAATTACTCTATTTTTACCTTGTCTGACATCTTTGATACCTGGTGTTTCTAATTGACCATTTGACACAGCTGGGAGTTAACAAGGTTCTTCTTTCACCGTACAAAAGGTGAACCTGTGGGAGGTTATACACCCATTGCAGAGTCATTAAGCATGTCTCCAAAAGTCCTTCTTTAAAACACCACAGGACTAACCAAAGTGAAGATGGGCTGGGAATTTTTTAGAGGAAAAAAGTGCTGATTTTTCTGAAGGAAAGTCTTTTACTTAAATGGAATCAGTTGTTACAGAGGATTCACTATGTGAGAGCCTCAAAATTATATAGCTTAGTCATATACTATTAATATGTTCATATATTAAATGTAATAATTTACAGAATATATTTTAATATAAGGGTATATGTACTCCAAAGTTACTGCAGTATGTTGTAGATATATCCAAGCTAGCTTTAAATAATCTGACAAGGTAACTTCTACAACCTCTATGCAACTGTATTGGGCTCAATGTAAGCTAATTTGCTCTGCTGCAAGAGCTAAATTTTGTAACCAAGGTACAGATAAACCTTTAGAGTTATCAGATTAAAACCTTTAATACAATGCATATGTTTTCTAATCATATAGCTCTCCAAAAGTTGGGATATTTTAATTTTAAAAGTTACTTTGAGAAGAAATTTCTTAGCTCAAGAAGAAATTTCACGAAAATCAAGTACATCAAGAATATATTTCAGTGGATTGATTTTTTTCTCAGCCACAGTGACAAGACTGACAAATTATTCACAGATGTAGACAAACAACATCCACTGACTTCAAAGGGAATTACATATACCATAAACATCTAAAAACAAAACAGGTCTCCATTTCTGAAGCAAAGATCTAATATACACGATTGTAGGTATTTGGACTGTTGAAGTAACTGATAACATTCCTATAAATCATCCTTAAACCTTGGCACAAGTAAACCCTATGATCAAAAGTTACCTGTATTACAGATACTAAAAAAAAAAGATTTTTTATTAGTGCTTTACTGTAAATTGTTCTAAAACAGGTATATGACAAGCCTGTAACTGTGATAGCATTAAAACTACGTTTCTTTCTGTAATATGATTTTAACTGAAGTCATCTTTACATTTCCATAAACTAGAGAAGATTTTTCAAAACATAAGACCATTTAAACACCTCTGACCTGATGGCCTGAGGAGGAATTTTATCAGTTCTTCCACTCTGTGAAGATGTTTTGCTTTGTTAAAAAAACTGCTTGAAACCTGACTGAATTATTTAGAGCGAAATTAATGTCATATATATGTGTCATATATATGTTTAAGTTCATATAAGTATATACATATAAGTAAATATGTCTTACACAACCACACAAACACTTAGTCACATACAGATGACACAGTTGCATAGCAAAAATACAGGAAATAGGTAGCTTTACACGAGTTATACTTCAAAAGCGTTATATAATCATAAAATGGGAACAGCTTTTGTCCCAAAGAGCTCACAAACTTTAATGTCAGATGAAGAAAAGGAGCAGTAAGAGAGGCACAGAGAGATACAGAGATTTGCCCTATGAAACACAGCTCATCAAATGCAAAGCTGAAAATACAGCCAACTGTCATAACAGATACTAACTCTGCTTTTCCACAGTTGATAAATCCTCTGTAATGCACTAATTGCTATCTTCTGTTATCTTCTACAGAAGTTAGCTTGCCAAATATATATACAATGTCTTATATAATGTGTGTGTGTGTATATATACGTCCTATATAACATGCATCTGAAACATTCCTCACACTTCTTCTGGTCAATGCGGTTGTGAGGAATTTAAATGCACTCTTCTTGGATAGTTCCTTTTAATATATATTTTTTGAAACTAAAAGTTTGAACCAGAGGATATATTTTAAAAGATACTCAGAAACTGTAACTGTTACATGGTTAGGGAGTATTTTCTAGCTGTAGAGGTTTGTTTGTTTTTTTAATGCAACCTCTCTGTCAAACCCAAGGTAATGTTAATGAGTAACAAATCAGATTTTAGTTTTAATGCTTACAAATTAAGAACCAGGGATTAGAACAACAGCAGGAATCAACAACAGCATAGAAAACTGCTAGAATAGATAATGCATCAGTTCAGTACTGAACAAGAAGTGAAAAATGGTGAACTAATAAAAGATAAAATTTATTACACAGAGAAACAGCAAAATTAAGGGAATAAAACCTCTTCAAATCATTAATAATAACTAACATCCTCTGCCTGCCTCGTAGAATATATGCGTCAGTAAACACCAACGTGATAATTCAAAGGTAGAATATATTAGTGTTTTCCAAATAGGCTATCTGCAGTTCTTTTCTCAACTCTAAGCAAAGTTTCCATTTGATACAAATCCTGTATGTAAGTAAGTCCATCATTCAGAGCCTGATCCTTAGAGAGGGGATCCATAGGGCTGTGGAGAAAGCAAAGAATTAAGGGTGTACAAAAATCTTAAATACATTATCTCATATGTTTTCCAAAAACATAATAATTTTATTCTTACTGTAATATTTAGGTCTAAGTACCTTAAAACAATATTAAAATAAAATGTCAGTAAGATCCATAAAATTAATTAGGGGATTTCAGATATCCAGCATCATACATGAGATCAGAATAACAATCACAATCAATCAGATAAAAAGCACAGTCTTTAGAACTTTGAATGAACCAAAGAGCAGAAAAATATTTTATATACCCCACAAAGGAATTTACAAGGTGTCCGAGTAGTTTAGCTATATATTTGGCCCATCAGCAAAATTGGCCTGTTTGTAGCTGACATATTATATTGTTCCTCTAAGAAATTCACAATATTCTGAAATAATAACTTGCCTACACGTGTCACTAAATTGCATAGTTCTTACTGATGTCCTTCCTATCTGCAGACATCTCCAGTTACAAGCTGAAAGAAGAGCAAGTATCAGTGTCTTTCCTTCAATCTCAATAATAAAGTTGTTCTGCAAATTGCTCTTTAAGTTAATATTAAGTGCTTTTCTTCACAATACTTGCTTCAAAATATTTTTTCTAATTTCCAGTAGTGTCATTAGTAAGACAAACCAGAAGACAGATGCTGTATCATTTCAACTTAAAGCAAATGATAAACTTATAATGAAGGGCAAAAGGCAAATTCTTTTTTCTTTGCAGAATTGATCCTAAGGGATTTGTCATTTCTGTAGTAAAATTATGTACTAAATTATATTCAAGCATACTGGTTTTAAGTAGTTCTTGTAAAAGGAACTCACCTCTGATAAAATGAACTACTGAAAAAGCCCATACACAATGCCCTGGATAGATAAATGCAGCTTGTAAAGCTTCAAGGGAATGTAACAGCCTTCTTGCTGAAAAGGAACAATGCGCTAGCAGACTTTCTGGTGACAACATCCAACATTTTGCAGAATCATCAAGCATTTTTCCTACCTATTCTAAAGGAAAAAATAAGCTGACAAAATAAATTCAAAAGTAATTACTCTTCTTGAAGAAGCAGACAACTGCACAAAATATTTTGAAAAATAACTGATTTTTAACCATCAAAAAGCTTAATCATCTCCTAAAACTAGTTTTTGATTTAAGGATGGTCAGTAGAGCATTAATAGGCTGTAAAGACAAAGAAAGGTCTGTCATGAACTAGCTCATCACATGATGGTGACTCATTTCTTAAATACAGTAAAAGATAGTTTACAATATATGAGAGGCTTTTCTAATATTAATTCTCAGTAGAAGTAATTGCTCTAGCTTTCAGAAAGATACCATCTTACAGAAGACCTAGAGAACTGCTGCAGTTGTAAATGGCAAGAAAAGGTTTATAAGACAGTTGGAGTTGTGTTAACATATAGGTAAAACTGAGAATGTTTGAAATTTGAGTTTGGGTTTGAACCTCAGACCACAATCTCATGAGTTCTTTGAACCAGCATATTCCTGCAAGAGAAGCAGCTCTGCCTCTCTTCCTCCTGTCACTCATTCCTATGTCTTCTTCTATTGCCATTTTGTGACTAGATGCTGAACTGACATAGGTGAAAACTAATTTATTCTATTTAATTGAAGTTCATGCAAAAAAAAATCCAAAACAACAACAACAAAAAACCCTGTGTAACATGCTTACCCTCAGTTTAAGGGAAATATTAAGATATTCTCTCAAAGCTAATCATCACTTACCTCCATCTGAATTTTTTGAAAAATAGAAGCCATAAGAAATAAAGTCCAAAAATCTAAAGATCAAGGTCTGAATGACTGACAAACCCATCAATAACATTCAAATCACCTAGTTCCTGGTTCCTCTCTAATTTATGGACCATGGTCATTCCCAGGTCACGTTTAATGTAAAGGGCCAACTACAGAAGCCATTGCTGCATTCTAATGAGTTTTAAACACCAAAAAATATGCCTGCTTATTGCATTACACTCTGTGGTGGCTGATCCATTGTAATGCTCTTAAACTGATCCAAAATTTATATAAAATGCATATGAATTGTAAAACTTCACTTTTTAAAGCACAATTTAACACTCAGCAAGTTAGTTATCAAAATCTATGTGGCCTTTCATGTGACTCTTACAGGAAATAAAGGAACAAGTCATTAAATATTCTGTACTGTCAATACCAAAAGCTATTATTTTAATACATCAGTACACTTTGCTTTCTTGTAAATTAAACCATAAATAATGTTGCCACTTTGAGTTATTTTGTCCTAATCGACCTCCTAAGTAGTGAACATTTGGTTTCTTAAAATTTCCATTCCACTTAAAGAAATATTGCTTCATTCTGTATCATATTGTGGGCAGTAACACCTTGCCCCAAAAGGGCTTGCAATGATGTTAACTGGTGCAAATTGCTTTATAGGGTCTCCTGCTGAATGTCAGTAACTCAAAATACTTTCTTATTTAACTTACACAATACTGTGAAACACCTGTTTGAAGCAGCATGAGAATACCATGCAGACTTTGCTGAAGTCTCACTAAATGTAAGCTTTAAACAGAACTTAAAACTTACATAAGTACTTATACTAATAACTGAGTATTAAAACTCTGGAAATTGGAAAATAATATATGAAGAGGCAAAATGCTACCACAGAAGTCCATTACTCAGAAACATGAGCGAAAATACCTGTTAACAAGACTCCATGTGAAAACATAACTTTTCATTAATGAGTCTCATGGTAATGCTATTTTTACATGACTATTAAAACCATTTCCACAATGCAGTCATTTCCAGTAAATGGTTTAGCTTAATTTTACATAAAATGAATTGAGTGTTAAAATTTCAGCCTCATTCTCTGAGAGAAAGTTTGAGCAAAATTGCTCAGCCTGTATGGTGAACATTTTTACCATTACTGCATATTTCCATGAAGACAAGTCCTTGATCAGGATGGGAAAACTTATAAACCTGCATGTATATTTGGGTGTGGGGGAAGTGGTGCAGAAGGGCCTTAAAAGTAGCATTTAAAATTTATTGATCCCTCTGGAGTACACCATTGCAGAATTATAGAAGCAATGTTTCCTCCTACAGTTGAAATTTGCTAGTGTAATAGCTTCAGTGGCAACGCTAGCAACAAAAAATCCCCGCAGCATAGCAGGTGTTAGATGTCTCCAGTCTTTTAACTATCAGAATACATAAAAGCAACAAGAGCAACACAGATCCAAATGTTTTTTCACTGTTTTTGCCTTCACAGAGTGCTACTTCTGCAGTCAGTGACAATTTGCTCTTTTGCAGACCCAGGTAGTAGTAAATGGCAGAATCTGAGTTTGGTGCCACTCTCGCCTGCCTGGACTCCTTCGGAGCAGAGGCAGGTACTTGGTGTTAATTCAGATACATCTGTACACAGCTTGCATTCTACAACAATCCCACCTTTATTGGAAAAGATAGTATTTCAAGGCTTAAACAATACTCTATTTACCCTGCTAAAAGGGAAAGGGCATATTTTTGGAGGAAAAAGAAGAGGGGGAAATTTTTCTGAGACTTAAGGCATTTTTACATGCCTCGGAGTGCTTCGTGAAGTGTTACTGGTTATCCTTTGCCAAAGAAGAATATGCAGCAGGAGTGCTGGCCTCTAGCTTGCCTGTGGCCTGGCTGTAGACCCCATTGATCTGGATACTGACCCACAGTCTGATTTCCTGGCTTGATCTTGGGCCTGCATTGTCACCACAGGTCTACCTGGTGATCCCTGGGCTGCATCTGACCCTGGTTATCATCACTGGACCTGACCCTGACCTGTGGCGTGACTTCCCAGCTTGAACTTGGACCTGCCTCATCACCACAAACTTGCTTGAGGATCTGGACTCTTGGTTGAACCAGGCTACCATCTTCAGGTCTGCCTTGCTGGCTGTGTTATCATACTCACCTCCCCATCCCTTAGGGAGCAGTCTGCCTTGCTGCTCCCTGACCTGAAATTATGACCTGAAAGCCCTTAAGTTGAGAGGAGTTCTGTTCAGAATTACCATATAGCAGCATCTCTTTTATGTCAGACTTCTACTATCACAGGGAAAACTAAAATAGATTCAACAGAAAACTTGGTCTCCTTGTGTTTTTTTCCTCCTATGCAAAATCAGTACTCCATTGTGAATACTTACATTTATGCACTCAGAAAAGACAGAAGTATACATAATAACATCTTATACACTGCAAGATACACATTCTCTACAAATGTGCCAGAACAGGGCTCTTAGATATTTAAATGGCAATTATTTACAAGATAGTATTACCTTGTAAGAAGGATGGCAGAAGACTGTTTGCACATTGCTGATCAGACCTAAATAGGTACTAAATAAAATGCTGTAATATTATCAAGAAGTTTGAAAAATGTCAACTGAAAGTGTAGTTCTGACATGTTTATTGATGATGAATATCACTCTGTGCATAAACTCATTATATACACTTCTAAGCCTTTCAGGTATTATTTGAAATGTTTCTGTAAATTTTGTGTCTTTCTGTTGACTGTTCAGTTTTTTCCTTCAAAACAACTGTTCTACTAATAAGATGTGAAGGCTTGAAAGCATTCACACCAGAGAGCATCTTACTCAGCTAAAAGCACTACTGAAACTAAGTGAAAAAAGGTGCCACAGAATAACATCGAGAAACTATAGAACTACCAGTTACCAGTGCTTAGGAAAGGACTTGTCTCTTTACACTTTGATGTTCTGCTCTGTCCCTATACTACAGGAGTGAGTAAAATGCATGCAAGTGAATGCACAAGGGCAGCAAGGAAACGTCTGGGTGGGGGGTAACATGATGGAGGAAGTCTTGCTCTGCCCTTGTGAAAGCAGCAGGATAGGAGGTTCATCCCAAGTGCCCATGCCCATGCACAGCATAAGAAACAAGCAGGAGGAATTACAACTAGCTGCAGAGATATGATCTCATTGCAATTACAGAGCCATGCTGGGAATAGCTTGCATGACTGGAGTGCTGCAATGGATGGATAAAGGCTCTTCAGGTAAGACAGGCTGGAAAGCTGAAGAAGAGAGGTTACGCTGTGTGCAAAGAAGTAGTGTGACTCTTAAAGAAAGTGGTGGTCAGTCTTAAAGGAAGTGACAAGCCAGTCGAGAGCATATGGGTAAGAATGAGAGTACAGACCAAAATGAGTGTAGGCATCTGCTATGGCCTGCCTGATCAAGAAAGGAAGTAGAGGAAGCCTTATGATTGCAGGTCCTGATATTCATGAGGGGTTTTAACCACTCTGGTATTTGCTGGAAGGGTAGTATGGCTGGGCACAAGCAATGAAGGAGATTTCTGGAGTGTGTTGATGATAATTTCTTGATACAGGTGATAAATGAGCTGACTAGGGGAGATGTTTTGCTGGACTTGTTACTAATGAACAAGGAAGAGCTGGCTGAGGATGTGAAGACTGAGCACAGCCTTGTTTGCAGTGACTTGTGGAGTTTAAAATCCTGAGAGAAGTGAGCAGGACAAATAGTAGCATTACAACCCTGGACTTAAGTTTTAACTAAACTACATGGAGTAGAAATGAAGAAAGAAATGGGAGACAAGAAGAACAACGAGCTATTAAACCTCTCCATGCTTTTTCTGGATGTGTTGGTCTAGATAAATCTCTCAGTTCAGTCAGCCAGTGCTGGAAGAATTTCTTACAGGCATGAGGCAAATGTGCCCTGTCCCTGGAATTGTTCTTCATCATACAGCAGGATCTCATTGAGGCATCTCAAACCCACAGACTTTCTAATCAGGGCCACATTTTTTTATTTTCTCCAGTTAACAAATGCAATCTGAGCACATTAAAACTAATTGCAGGATCACAATGTATTTATAAACAGCTTTTATACCAATACAAGGAAAGACTGTTATAATGTAAGATTTAAACAGAATCACTTTAATACAATTCTCTTTTTACTGTGAATCGAGTTAACCCAACTGCACGCGCTGCAATCAAATTAATTTAACTAAAATTAAGTAAGCAAATTAGTTTTATTTTACTATAAATGTATAATATCAATTATTATAGTTGCTAAAAATTTCTTTTTCCCTGTAAAGTAACTATCTTTAAAACACATAATTTAAAGTGGTTCAAATTATCAATTAAAAAGACTGGTGTTTTTGTCAATATAATTGTAAAATATATTTGTTTGATAATCAGTAAAACATCAAGAATCACTTTGGCTGTATCACAACTTCTTAACTTTAGAAGAATCTCTCCCAGATATTTCTGGAGTGGGTTCTTTAGACTTTGTAAGATATCACCTAAAATTGCTAAAAATGGTATCTAATGTTTAAAAGTATAGCCATATTGTTCTTCAGGTCTAGTACAATAAGGAACTTAACTTGTATCCAAGATAATTTTAGAAGATTAGAATAGATTTTCAGTGTGTGGGAAATGGGAGAAGACAGAAAAAAGGGGGGAAATACATGATAATTTATTCAGTTGAACAGAATTAGTGTGATTACTGAATCTTCCCACCGTATGGAGATTCTCTAAAAGGGCAAAGGAGTCCCAGCTTTCATTTAAAAAGGAAGAATGTAAATCATTAGCCTTTTCAAACAGAATACAGCTTCAAAATGTAGATCAATGGAAAGTGATTAGTGTTGCTGCTAGATGACAAGTCACTGTAGCTTGTGAGAATAACTGTTGTTTCTAAGCCCCACCAGAATTCTCTGAAAGATTTAACAAAATAGTGAATCAAGTAGAACTTGAGACTTAATTATGGAGCATTCCACCTCCTTTTAAGAAATGTTTGTATAACAAACTAATGAAAACTTTGGTGCTTCCTGTCATGGAGTAACATCTCATCAAATTATTAGAAAGCTAAGTGAAAAATACTCAGTGTTCATCCTGGAAAGAAATCAAAGCAGTGGCAATTTAGAAAGCAAATAATTATCATGATTATTTTTGGATTGTGTTGGTTGATTAAAGACGAGGCAATTTATAAAATATTCTAGAAGAGCTAAGCATTGTTAATTGATTGCAACCTAAATAGATGAAATTCACTGAACATTTCATACAATAATATAAACTATTCATTTAGCAGTTCAGAGCTGAACCTGATATGATGCTCCTTAAATAATTGTTCTGAATCTCACATTGACGGAAGAATAATTTTAAAGAAAATTATTTTTAAGTTTCCAGAAAGATACATGACAAATGCAGCAAGTAAAGAGTCAAAATAGGCTATGATTTTCAAATATAGTTTGAGATACCAAGCCACCCTGTGTGTGTGGGCATTAAGATTTCATTTACTTCTCATTAGAGAGAGAATTCTATTAAGAACTAAAAATTCAAATCCAGGTTGAAATTTGAATTACATTTTTCCATTGTGTTTAGATCCAGAGTTCTGGACTGGAATTACAGATTTGAATTATGTAAAGTTTTGTCAGAACTAGTATCTGTATGCAAAAAATCTTGTATCTGATAGTGGATCTTAGCAGGTTAAGTGATACAGCCCAAATTGTTAAGACAGTTACAAGTACCATACATGTGGTATACCTTTTACTACACCCTCTGAGTCCTAATATTGAACCTTTTAATGTTTAACTCAGGTTTACCCAGCAAACGGATGCAAGGACTCCATTATCTGGAGAGGTTACATCCCTTCTACCATGTTCAGTAAAAAATGTTGAATCTAAATGGTCGGAGGGAAAGTAACAGAATTAGGGAACTGCAGTCCTGCAGTCTTTTATCAAGCTATTAACTAGGATAGGAGAAATCACAGGGTCCTAACAGAAATGCAGTAGTTTACATAGGAACAGTTATGTCCCACCTAAGCTGTCACACTTTTTTTGGCGTGTGGGTCCTACTGTTGTGAGGACAGCAGTCACCTAACTGGGCAATAAGTTACTGCTGTAAGGAAGAAGCTACTTAGTTCTGAGACCTGTGAATTTTGGCATGTACTCTTTCCGGAAAAAATCAGTGATAGCACCAGAGTTTCATTACTCAGACGGCTGGGGCAATGAGACACTGGATATCAAATTGTTACTGGCTTTGCGTTTGCCCTTCTAATGGCTTCCTGAGATAGAGCTGGCGTCTACATTAACTCTGGTATTCATGGTAGTTACAGAGGTCACAACAAAAGTCCAAGCCTGGATCTGCAGGGACTGTACAGGGCATTAAGCCCACAAGCAGATGGACAGATTGGCAGCTGGATCACAATTAAGCTTCAAGTCTGAAGCCATCTGCTTTCTCAAGAAGAGCAGATGGAGAACATTGTGGGATCAGCCTGGGCCTCTTCCCTCAGAAACAGCCAAGCTAGACAACTAGCGTCCTGAAGAAATGATTTGGAGACTTGTACTGAATTTAAATTTAAGGATTTGGATTTAATGTACATATTATTTGATAAGATAGGTGTTACATAGTCAGGATGATTCAGTCACAAATGGTAGCAAGGCAGGGTTGGTAGGGAACTCTAAAGCTAATCTCTGCCATCAGAGACTAAAAATTATGGTGTTAATTATGAGATTGCCTGGAGAAATTAGGAAATGGTGGAAAATGGAAAAGTGACCTCTTCTTACCTGGTGCCTGAGTTTGCTAAGTTGATGGAATATATCTACCAGCCTAAGGAGGAAACAGATGCTAGAAAGCGTGTGAAAAGGTGGATGTGATCATGCTAACTATAAATATGAAAGGAAATGCCTTCCAGTGTTACATGGGACCTGACATTTTGCTGGTGGATGTTTTATCCATAAAAGGAAGACTGAGCGAACTGAAAGACCAAATGTGTGAAAGAACAATCTAATGATTTGAAATTTAAGGAGAAAGACGGAAAGACCTCTGTAGGCCTTTTCAGATGGGTTCTGAAGTTGGGTCTTTGCTCATTACAGTTCAAACAAATCCAAAGCTAGTTAATCAGTTCATTGCTCAGGAACATCCCATATCTGAACAGGAGGTCAGAACACAGAGGAACATACCCCAGCCCAAATGATCTATAGTCATCATGACTTTGGTTTCAAGTAAAAATACATCAAAGAGCCATTAATCTATTTTCTCTTCATATTTTTGTGACAAGAAAACAGAAAAAGCCAGAGATATAATAGAGAACCACTGGATATTAGAAGTGACTGTGGTTTGAAAAGTTCTGGCTAACAAAAAAGCTTGACTATCTATATCTGTTAAGTAAAAGTGGTATGGGTAAATCCACATGATGATGTCCTGCAAGCCAACTCAGACTACAGATTTTATGTTGCGGTTTAAGTGTTCCATATGATTAGTTTTCTCAAATGTCTGCTTTAGATGACTTATGTGCTTAATCAATGAAAAAAAAAGCTGAATTTATCCTTCTGTGTATAAAATGTTTTACTATGTATAAAATAGAATTTTCTTCTGTACTTGTCTTCTTAAAAAAGAACTTCAGTAAACAATACTTTCGCAGTGCAAGCTAAAGACTGATGCTAGAAAATATCCAGACCACATCATTGTCTGCTGCGCTGTATATAAACTGCTTCTCCCCCAAAGAGGAAGGGATGATGCATATAAGTGTAGAGAAGTGGGAAGTGTAGAAATAGTGGGAAGAATAGAAAAAAAACATAAGAAAGACCATACCATGCACAGCTTTCCTTGGTTGTAAAGGTCTGGAGAAAAGTTATATCACTGGCATGAATTAGCACTAATACTCTCTGACTTTGACCTGCAAAAGGACCAGCAGCCATCAATCAGGGCATTGTAATCAGTTTCCAGACATTCGCATTCCTGCCTTTCCTCACACAGTGACAGTCATTTAAATTGCATTTATATTTATCCCACATCCAGGGTCATGATACTGTACAAAAAAACGCAATGTGATAAACTGAGGTTCACATAACCGAGCCTTCCATAAAGATCCTTTCTCCACTAAAAATACCTTCTCATCTTTCCAGCTCCAAAACACACCACTAAGATCTCAGCCTTTATGTGAATACTCATGTCCACAAAGAAATGTGAAAAGAACAGAGTGAACGTTGAATGTGAACCGCTAGGCCACACTTCTGGGCCAGGAAGCTAAAAGCTCAGGGAATCTCCCATGACACAGGCAAGCTGATGCTCCCTATGCATTCCAACCTGAAAGCATCTTAGATAAAGTGCATCTTTTAATGTCCGGGCCTTGCATATTCCTTATCAGCCTCACTCTGTAAGCTGCAAGTATTTCTCAACTATGCTCACACACTCATATCCCAGTAAACTAGCTACCTACCCCCAGGACCCTTTAACCTGTGCTTAAAGGCTAAATTTGGACAACAACCAATTAGTGTGAGGACAAGAGAGACACTCCTGCATTCTGAGGTTGAGGAAGTGCTTATACTAATTCTGAATTATTTCTTTTAGGAAGGAAAAGCAAAGCAAAACTTAAAACACTTGAAGATAAACATTCTGATAAAAATGGCTGGGCTCCAGATGGCCCAGCATTAGGATAAACCAGACTTCTATTATGTGCATGTACTATCTATCATATTAATTCAAGTTTTCATACATGGCAGATGGCATTTTTGATGGTTTTTGTTTTTGTTACTTTTCTATACTACAATTTGTAAATGATAAAAATAGTATTCACAATACACCTGCAGTGCATACATCCTCCTCACTTCATGTAATTTCTTTCCATCTCTTAGTATTTTAAAATGGAAGCCTTAGTTTAGTGTGAGATAATAGCTGAGATCCTTATCATAAAAGAGCAATTTGAGACTCTCAGAGCATACTTTTATACATGCATTTTCTCAGCTTCCTTCCACCTATTTCAAATAAAGGATGTGCCTTGCCTAGATATTGGCAAGTTAGGAGGCTGCCTAAAATCAAAGCATGTCAGAGGGAATAAATTTCAGTCTTTATTGAGGGGGAACACAAAACAAATTGTTATAAATCTAGTAAGATCACCCATTCTGTAGATAAGCAGGTTTCAAGACACCTAGGTCTTGTGCACAAAACAAATTCCAAAAAAATCATTCTTTTGAGCCTAAACAAAAGTATACTAAGTCATTGAAATTACAGAAAAGTCTTAGCTGAGTATAGAAATGTAGAAATACTTGCAAGAGACAGTCTGCATCAAAAGAACACCTGTGTGATCATGTTCTTCATGCACATACAAATCAAGAAATCAGGAGACCACTGTCCCATTGAACACGTGATTTTCCTGGGATCTCTTTGTAGCTATTACTCAGACACTATCCATTTGGACTGGGTAATTGATCTACTGGCCAAAAACCTGATCATGCCATGTTATTATGTTGTTTTTTCCAACTGAGATTAGGACTATTAAGAGGCAATCTCTACACCAAAGATTTTAAAATGTAAATAGGTAAGGCAGCCAAATTGTGAAAGCAGGAACAGATATAAAATGAGTTGGTCAAGCCTCTAAGTTAAATGAGAGACAAAAATGACACTGAAACCTGAGCTGCCTGAGCCCTCTTACTATGCTTTACCCATTGAACCATGCTGTCTAAAAATGGTCGTAAGTACCAGACTTTCTAACATAAAAATGATAGCTTTTAAGATCAAATGTTTTAAAATTTCAACACTAACATATTAATAAGACCATACTTACTGATGAATATCAAGTACTTTGCAAACAGCAGTTCTAGATATTTAGATACTCCCTTAAAATGCTTGGTACATTCTGAACCATCTAATAAAAATGATGTCACAGACAGGATGGTGCCAAAAATAAACTCTCACAGAAACAGAAGAGTGAGAGAACTAATTATTTTTTCAGAGAGATGTTTTCTTTGAGGTAATTTTGTTATTACTGTAAATAGAGACAACTCTGGTGACTTTGACAGAGTTCTCCCCTTTTAAACAAGTAACATACAGACAAATCTAATCTTTGCGAATTAAGAAAGGATTCTTATGGTATAAACCCTGGGAGCTAAAAGATCCAGGTTCCCATTTCAGCTTGTGTCAAACCTATGCACCTATGGAGGAATATATAATCTAAAGAAGGAATATACGAGCATTTGGAGCTACTGCCATGAGCCACCATAAAAAACAAGTATCTGTGGAGAGAAAATACTATAGGGAAAAAATCTGTATGTGCTTCCTGGTCTCCTGTCTACCGAAATTTTCTATGTTGCCATGTCTCCTTGAATCCCTTTACTTAGAAAAGAACAGTGAAGAATTACAATCAGTCTGAGGCTGCAAATATATGTATTGTAATTTAATTCATGTCAGTTTGATTTATGTTTTCATGTTCGACTGATGTCAGCTTGATTTATGTTTTCATACTTAGTTGATGCAGTGAATGTAACTGCTCCCCAAACCAGAAGAGAATCCCAAGAAAAAGTTACATTTCATTTTCTAAGCAGATGTAAAAAGGTGAGATAACAGCATACACTCTATATCATAGCTATTCATCAGACTCAGTAAATGGAATGTTAGCATGATGATGCAGTACCTGTTCTGGACAACACATACTACTATACTGATGAGGACAATATTTATAAAAAGTGGATTTTGAGACATCTCTATGTATTACATGTAGGAATTGATGTGGCATGCCTATTTTTCATAGTTCACTGGTCAGTAAAAGTCTAAGTAATAAAATAATTTTAGGTAGTATCTTTGGTATACATTTATTACAGTCTTAGAAGATCCTCATGATATTCTGCTAACACACTACTCACTGCATGCATAAAAAAATACAATCAGTATTTCAGTGACTTTTTAAAATCAGTTATATGGATCAAGCAGAATTTCATAAGACTCATGTCTTGCCAGTATCAGAGATCATTCCTAACTCAATCTGTTCACACTATAATCTCACAAAAATATTTGCTAACCTTGTAGACATTCTCTGTGTCGATTTCAGGTGCAAGATATGATTAAGATGCCTTTTACACTTTTAAGCAGCTGTCTGCTCCAAAGAAAAAGATTTGCCGTGTGAAAGCAGGATCCTACTGTAACCAATTGCATTATATTAACTGGCATTATCCTAGAGCTTTATTCAGGATCTATACTCCTTTACTTGTTTACACCTTTACTATCCTCAGCCTCTCTCTTTCTCATCATCATTTTTTTTCATTGCTTTCCAGAACTTTTTACATATCTTTTGATCCACAATTAAAAGTTGAAGAACCACTGCTTTTCCCAAGAGTTTGTTTGCTTGTCTTTTTTTGGAATGTATTTGACTTCATAAACTTATGTAATAGGAGTTTTGGTGCCTTTTTTAGAGTTCACCAAACAAAGACAAGAAAAAGGAGAGAAACTATTCAAGCTCATTGCTGGTTTCCTAGACTGATAAACACGATTTGTCATTGAAATTTATGTCATCGTGAACCAAAGGTCATTTTATTTTATTTCAAATTAGGTGAAAGTACTGGAGACATGTTCTTGAATAAAATGGGGATGGTGTCTGGCTGAGACTTTTGACACTTGTCTAGCAACAGATTTTCCCCAATAGGGGACCACTGGAGGTTAGTTATTATTGCAGCCTGCTTTCTGTTTTCCTTCTGCCAGACTTTTTTCATCTCCTATCTGCATCCCCCTTGCATTTTTTCCTTTTCCTAAATTATGCAATGTAGAAATCTGGTTGTGGTCTGGCGAGTCAAAAAGGAGTTGTTTATGGTATGATAGTATTGCTACTCTCACAGCTAGACAAAAATCCCTGTTGTATATCCTATCATCTGTTCAGCTGCTTACAGTATTCCCTTGTTTATTCAAAAAAAGGAGAAAGACAACTTGTCAGGTTCATCATTAGTGTATGCCAAGAATACAACAGAGGGAATAATATGCCTCACTGACTCAAGATTGACTGATGAACCAGAAAAACCCAGAGAGCTTCTCCATGTTAGAATTAAGGTTTGTAGCTAACACTGTATACAATACTTCTTTTTTCTTTGAAATTTCTAAGTTTTGCTGGAAATTTGGAGTATATAGCATTGCATTGCAAGGAAAGTATTTTACTGTACTACAGATACCAACAACAAAAAAAAGCAAACAAAATGATAGAATCATTTTATCAAAAAATTTAACAACACCAAATTGTTTTTGGTGTAACCACAGGTTACCTGATATTGAAGAAAGGTAAAGGACATAGCATTCTGAGATTGTGCTGTTAAATGAACAGCACAAGTAATAAAAAGTAGCTATTTTATGCTATCTGTGTGCCCATACTACTCACAATTTAAGACCAGCATGTTTTAAGATTGTGGAAGTCTTTGTTGAGAGCTTTGCGTTTGTTTCTTTTCTAAATGTGCATTATAAAACCCATAATCACTTAAATATTGGCATTTACTACAATTACCATGTGACAATGCAAAGGAAAGCTGAAGAACTTTAGAATTTATATCCTACTTAGTTATTTGCCTTTGACTACAGCATTCAAATGCATGAAAGAAAGTTTATTAAGAAATCAACTAAACAGTAGGACAGTACAAGAGGGGGCATGAGTTAAATCAAAGGAGGTGGTGAAATTCTTCTCTGTTCTCTAAAGGACCCATTTTTAAAGTCACTGAATATTTTCTACATCAGTTAAAACTCATGGGAACTGTAAATGCTCAGCACCTCCAGAGATAAATTTACAAATGGCTTAGCTGTCTCCTAATGTCCTCATCTGCTTTCCTTTTCCATTTTCAGATCTCCACTAAGGTGTATTCCTTAACAACTAGGATACTAGAAACAGCAAGAGAGCAAAACCAGTTTCCAAATCTGTACACTCAGTTACAGCTCTTGGTATTACCAGTGATTCCTGAATTTCCTCATATATCATCACTGGATGCTAAATGGCATACTAAACGTGCAATAAAAGGCACATGACTTTTGTGTAAGGGCAGTATTATAGTTTCAATGGACTTCTAATATAAAATTTATTCATATAAAATGGATAGAGTAAAATATGGAAACAGCCTGAAGGTAACAGCATATTTCTTTGCTGATGCTGGAGAGCAGAAGAAGGAAGCAGGTATTCTACTTACAGTGTCTCTCTGCTACATTATTCTCTCATGTCTTCCTTCTAAGATGCACCTACAGTATAAAACAAAATTTAAACTTATAATTGAGTTTTGGAAGGTTACACAGCAAGGATTTGATCTAAAACATCTCATCACTCTATGCTTCTCCTTTCCCCTTCTCTGAAGTTTCTCAACACCTCTCTCCTGATTCTGTATCTTCCGACCGCCCATTTGTTCCTGCAGTCACTGGCAAAGTTAAGGATTCACCCTTTCCATGCCTCCTCTCTCACCTCCTCAGCTCTGGATATTCTTCTGGGTATAGAGCAAAATATATTTGGCCTTCTGCCATATGTAGAAAAGGTCCCATAGTGGCAGTTTTCCCTATGCAGCAATCCCTTAGCATGGGGGTATGTGCGAATTCTTTTGCTCTATGACCTGTAAGTTGTTAAAAGTTAGTCCAAACTAGCTTTTAAATGTCCTCTCCCCTCCCATATCCAGCTCTCTTCCCTGCTACTGGGTGCATGCAACAATCACTGACCAAGTGCTGTAATCACTGTGTTTTAACTCTCTCTGTTTTTCAAAGAGATCAAGGCAGAATTTTTGTTCTTTACCCATAACATTTCCTGAACATGGTGACAATAGTTTAGAATCCCTATTTAGCACTGAAATTGGGGGGTTTAAAGTAAGAGTGAAGCAAGTGAAAACTTTTACATGATTTATTGTCAGTGTTTGTCTATCTCTATTGTTAGTCTATCTCTAGGGAAGTCATTATAGATATTTAAACACCTGAAAATAGAAAAGAGAAGTAGCAAGTAGCTCTAGCTATAACTTGCTAAAATGATCCAGTTGTCAGATTTCCCCAAGCAGTGGGGACTGATCAGCACAACAAAAATGTAGCTCCCAAATGTGAGATGCTCCAGTATTTTCGAATCACCAGAAAGTGCAGAAGCGTTGCATAGCCAAATTGCATTTTCAGAACACTTATTCCCAATCTACATTCATAAAGACTACCTGCTGCTACAAATCCCATTTTCAGGACATAAGAGGCTCTCAATGCTCCATAATAAGACCCCAGGTGAAAAAAATAACTCAGCTTAAGGCTTGTAATTAAATGAAAAATAATAGTACTACAGTCATTTAAACAAAATGCAAATGTCTGACAGAAATATATTCATGCCCAAAGTTAACAACAATGATTATAAAGGTTATTGGACTTCTATGTTTATTGTTTTTATTCAAGAAAGCAATGAAATACAAATTAAATCCTTTTTATTATCTAGATATCCTTGTGGACATAGTTTATGACACTGAGGCAATAGATACTAAACCCATTTAGATGAGATTTACTTCAAAGAGCTGAAGACATTTTAAAGGGCAAGTAAAAAATAATTGCTACAGTTGGGAATATATTATGAGCATTTGTATAAATAAAGAAGGAAAGAACACGCAAAACAATTTAGTAGCTTCTTTAATAATGAAGTGCAGGTATGAGAAACAATAATGGTTTTCCACATACAAGTAGGACCTAGATTGTCAAGCCCTGTCAAGCAAAGACTCTGTCACTTTACTAATCTGGTAAAATACACAGCAACATTTCAGGCTCTATACAAATAAATATATAAAGGGCCTGATACACTAGTGCTCTTCATTGTCATCTACAGCACTAAAAAGCGAGCAACCAGGATGGAGGCCTTTTGTACATGCTCTGCATTCACCTGAATAACTACACAGAAAGTGCAGGCAAGGGGGGAATCTGGCCCTAACCAAATTAATTCCACCTAAAGTACCTGCATTACGAACAGATACAGCATAAAACTAGAAACTGACACTAATGAAAACCCTGTGATACATAGACTGGTAATATCCTACTAATAATATACGAGTTGTGTGTGATTAATCCGCATGGAATCCTTTTGGCTAGAATCAGCTCATTCCAATGGCATGACAGAAGCCATTTCTTCTTCTAACTTATTGTTATCAGTTGTCTCATTTCACTCAGATTGAAACTGGTTTAAAACATTTAATGACTGAAATAACATTTTTTTTTGAAAGGACACCTAGATTAAATCAGCAGAGTGTGCACTGGGGGGAACAAGCACCTTATAACATAGAGGGTTGTGCCCACCTGAAACACTAACAAAGCCAATTTTCGAACCTGTGAAAGAAGAAATCCATGTAACTGGATCGCACCCCACCACTGCAAGGCATAGGGGAATCAGTGGATGTTGCTAAGTACTCATTCCTTTCAGTTCTGAAGCTGCTCAGCGTAGCTAAGCATTGTTGAATTACTACAAACAGGCTGGGTACGTCCACTTTCTCCCCTTCCAAGATACTGTACTGGCACAAGAATGGCTTATTATCCGGGACTTGACAGTTAGGCCTAATTTTTTTTTTTAAGCCTCTTTACACTATCTGGACATGCATTACACTATTTAGAGGCATTAGAGTGAGTGAGTTTACAGGTACTTCAATATTACTTCATTTGTTAAAATGCTTTAAAGGGATCTGAGGGTTAACTGAGACCCAGGTCCATATTACTTTATTCTAGGATACTGTGTGCTTAAATTCATTGTGAAATGTTATAACTCATTTATTGAGCTATTTCAGGACCTACTTGAACTGCTGAGTCACTAAAATATGTCTGAGAAGATATAAGCCGTAAAGAATTTTATAGCAATCTGCCAAAGAATCTGCTTCACTGATAACATTCAGTTACAATGCAAGTATAGACTATTTAGGAATAATTTGTTTTATAAATATTCCAATTTTTCATCAGTTTATATGAGAATAATATCTTCAAAAGAAAGAAACATCATCTCAGTAAGGTAAGTGGGAAATCATTTTCAGTACAATTATTTAAAAACAAAAATCATTAAAAAGTTTACAAACAACTCACAACTCGAGGAATTAAAAATGAAAATTAATGAACAATGGAAGCAGTAATCCATTACTTAGCAATTTTCAGCAATCTCTATCCATAAGAAATGCAGGAGAAATAAATCACAACAATGCCTAAGGGAAGCCAAAAAGATGGGTACATTACACAGTGTGATATTTGTACAGGAGGGGTTGAGAGATGGTGAAGAACTAATATTCTTCTCTATTTAATATTTCACATTTCAGAATAGTTTCTCCTGAACCACAACAAATTGCAAAGACCAATCTGAGTATATATTATACAAGATCTTTTCATATTCCTCATACTTGATTTTCTCTCTGACTGTACTAGATTCCTACGAATACTTTCAGAGGAATATAGTTCAACATGCATGCTTTATATTAAGGAATATAACTATTTGAAATGCCACAGTATTAAAAAATGCTACTGCACTTTTCAAAAAGAGCAAAAACTTAGCAGTAGTACCATTACCCGTTACCTTCCCAGAAGGGTTGAACAAGCTCAATTTGCTCCATGTAAAAAATAATGATTAGAAAATAGTACAGCATATGGACTCTGAGAGAAAGAGTTTCACGAAACATTACGGTTGATTTCTGTGGTGTTTTTCATTTATAGAATTCAAAGTACTTTGTGAAGCTGAGGAAATATTATCAGCCTTATTTTTCATACTGTAGTTTGGCGACAAACACCAGTACAAAAATACCTTAGACTGAGGCTTGTTCACTGCTTTCCAGCCTTGAACTACAAGATGAAAATCTCCTCCTTAAAGCAGATGGAATCATTAGTTAGAAACCAATTTCTGTGACTAATAAATGACAAGACTTTTTTTTCTTTTAAAGGCATACAGAGAAACTTCAATTCTACTTGAACACGAAGCAACAAAATTCTAACTTGCAGTTCCAAAAACAGCACAGATTTTTTCACAATACAGTACATTTTTCCTGACAAAGGGGGAATATGTACAGCCCTAAGCTACTGAAAAAAATCACACTGTCAGCTTTTGAGTACTATCCTTAGGATCCGATTGTTATTCTGAACCTCTGAAGTTCACTTGAAAGAGCAATGGCCCCTTAGACAAGCCCCTAATCTGCCCATAATAGATCTCACAGAATGAATGTTTTTAACAAATCATTTCTTAAACTTTATGCCAATATTTCAAAGTCAAGCAAGTACACATAACTTTAGAGATTCAAAGAGCTTTCAAATTAAAGATTTTAATTTTTCAGAGTAGTGAGTGAATGTATTCTACCACAGCATGAAGGAGTAGAAGAAATTTCCAGTAGAGGAGAAATAACGGGAATGAGATCAGAGACGTGCTTTTCTTAATGGATTCCTGACCTTTCCAACTTGTACTTAAATTGCAGAACTGTCCCTTATAGCAATGAATGCACCCTGGAAAATAAAACAGGGATGAGGAGACATTGTCAGGGGGCAGCGGGAGCCAAGGGCGACAATGGGGCAAGCAGGGCCTCCCTGATGGAGGAGAGCAGAGCGGGGCCGGGGACAGTAGCCAGGGGTGGCTGAGAGGCCTGCGGCCACCACACCAGTCCTGGAGCCAAGGTGGGTCCAAGATCAGGCTGGGACATCAGCAGGTCAGGGCAGATCTGCACTCGGCCTGGCAGGCAGGTGCAACAAGGGTAGGTGAGATTCTTTTTTCCAGAACTGAGTGCTTATTTAATTTTTTTAGCAATTTCCCTAAAAATCATGTTCAGAATGGACCTGTAAGAATATTTTGGGTTATATGGGAACCTAAATGGGAACAGAGACAAAGTGAAAAATCACGAGAAGAAAAAGCTGACATCTTGTTTTGAAACAAGTCTTTATGTTTTGTTTTGGTTTAGACTAGTTAATACTTGGCTTTACCCTTTTCATTTCTAAGAGGATTTTAACTGGAATCTTTAAATGAAAAATCACACCTGCAACCAAAACATTGAAAAGTTTCATTATGAAAAAGTTAAAACATTCCAGCATTCGTAAAAACAGTCTTTATTCTGAAAGTCTTGTATCTCACACTTATTTTTACTTTTGGTCAAAAGTCTTTGGTGAATTTGCCTCAACTCTATGAATAATTTAGTTTCTTCCCTCAAGGCCCCATATTTCAAGGTGGTGGCCAAGGTAACCACGTGTCAAAACCATTATTACTAGCTCTTTTCTCATCCTTACCATCCTGTATGTTGAATATACGATTACGTAGATTACATAGATGCTGAATGCACTTTTACTTAGTATTCAGCTCACATATCTCAGCCAGATATGAACCCTCAAACCTATCATTATGGTCTATTAGAAATCTAAGGAGAGAAAAAAAATCAAATACTTCTCTTCCTCTGTTTAGAGATGATCTCTTCAATGTTCTTGCATGACAGATCTAAGGTGCTATAGGGTAGCCCCACAACTAACAAGCCGGGAAAGGTATAGAATCATAGAACAGAACAGAATTATATATAATCCCTAAAATACTTAGAAAATCCTTGCATTTACTCTCCCAAGACATGATAAAAGTTCCTGCAGTAACTTAAGCCTTGTAGCTAACTCTGGCTCACCAACTTACTGCTTCATCTGCACCTCAAGACTTCTAATTCTTACAGTGGAGAAATGAAAATGAGTTCTTAGAAGTTGAAAAAATGTTTTCATCATGCAGTTGAAATAATGTTTTCATCATGTAGTACTCATTGTGATAACATTTGGTTATAATAGACTAAGTTGGTGGATAAGCATAAAACAATTCTCTCTCTGACGTGACTGCCCTTACTGTATTACAAAAAATAAAAAGTTCATATCTTACAGGTAAAAGAAAGCTAAAGTCATGCTCAGTTGTGCTTTTGAATCCAAGGAAGAAAAATGTTAAAGAAAACTATCATTCCCATGTTTTTTGTTATAACTATGGATTGTAATATCAACCAGAATTTCAAATTATTACAAATCATTACATTTTTTAGAATATCAATTGAAATATCAGATTTATTACTCTGAATTGACTTTGTTTTCCTGTGAAAGCAAGACCTATGTAATCATGTCCTCTCTGCATGAGGGATTGTACTTGTCTCCCCAAAAGTTTGGAATTCAGTTCATCGAAATTGCCAGAAGCACAATGACTTTCTGCAAGAAGTTTCTGCAGATATTGTAAAAGCAGGCTGCTGCATAAAAGAGACAGAATTCATCTAATGCTCTAGCTGAAGGGGAAGACTCAGTCAGAGCTCATGACTTCTTAGTCATGGAGTGCCAATCAACCAGGAGAGTTCAATAGCTGCATTGTTCAAGAAGCTCTTTCTCCTTTTAAGATTACAAAATTAAAATATATTCCATAGGAAAAATCTAGTTAGTACAAGTATAGTCATAAGATTAGGTTTATGTCTTGTTCTTTAACTGGCACTGACTCAACAAAGGACAAAGCAAACAGATGTTTTTAAAAACTCTGCCATTCATACAAAGTTAAACATTGTCTCTGTGATTTCTTCGTGGCCTATTCCAGTAGGAATGCTGACATGAATTAAGTAAAAATAATCTTTCCTGGAAACACTATGGGAAAGTAAAAAAAGCAAATGTAATATCTTCTGTTCAAGATTTTTTATTTACAGGTGTTTGTATTTATAGGTTTTCTAATGTAGCAAAGAGAAAGTGAAAGGAAATTATAGAAGTAAGATGCATTAAACATCTTGAAAGATGTCTAAAATTTCACTCACTGTTTGGCAAATACAAGTAGTACAAACATGTTTGAGATGAAATCCCGTATTTTGAGAATTACTAGTTATGTATCTGAGCTACAAAGTTTGAGCACCAAATTGAAAATCTTTTGTTTTGAAAATCTACTTGAATTTGGAACATTGCCACAATGTGCAAAACTGAACAGCCGCAAATCCTGAGAACATTTGGGTTCTAGGATAAAGATCAAGGCCTACAAATTAGAGAAATCTTGTGAAATTAGCTCACTGTGCTACTTTTGAAATGATCTTCTTGCTAATGTTTCAGTGCATTTCCTTTTTGTAAGGAACATGAGTAGAAAATTCATCAATTGCCATGTCTTTAGGGTATTTTTGCAAGTCCCTATGCAGTAAAAATAGAAGCAGTAGTTGTAAATCATGACCACAGCAATAACATTATTTAATGTGATGAACAGGCAGTCAGCAAACTCCAAAAAAAGAAAAACAGAAAGGGATAAAAGCAATTGTTCTGCAAGGCAAAACTCCATCCCAGATAATGTTCCTTCTTACTGTGGAAGTCTGAAATGTTTTTCTTCACGTCCAACTTGAACAGGAAAGCAGCCTTTTGGTCACACGAACAGTTAACTACTGCCAACTTAGGCATGTTGCTCACTAAAAGCTTGTAGCTTTATATCTCCTTTCTTGCAATAAAATCAGTACTCACCAAGTAGTTGACTCCGAATTACTGTTAAAACAGTCAGTTGGAAAGGCATATGCTGTGCAATACTGTAGCAACAGCTAGTCCCAGAGGCAAGGTACTGGTTCAAAACTCATTTTCCCTATTTTTTAAAGTGCTGTCTCAGACAAGGCATCTCTTCTAATGTAGGCGTTGTTGAAGTCTCTGATCAATAGAGACATAAATGAAGTAATGATGTTTGAGTCCAGTGGAATCACGACAGTTACAGCTGCTAATATTTTCCCACAACACTTTGCATCATGTAATGTTGTCATCATGTATGCTTCTGTACTTCTGTCCTGTCTTTTTTAGTGTTCATGTAGAAGAATTTGGAGGTTAGTCTTCTAGCTGGATTTGTTTCAGAATAGGTACTGCAGCCAACTGATTTATTGGAGCAGAAGCATTTGGCTTATTCTTTCTAAAGTCAATAGAAAATGCTTAAATGTCAAGAAGCCATTTTCAAGATATATTACTGAAGCACAGAAAACTAGTATAGCATGCGGATTACAGGATTCATTTAATCTATGCAGCTATATTCTGGAATTCTGACAATTTTTAGTCCCAGAAGTCCTCATTCTTTTTCCATGAACATGAAGAAACATTCCAATGAAATCAATGGGGGATATGATTATCTCATTAAAAGATGAAAAACAGTCTCTGTTTTAAAGTATTAAAATGTAAATAACAACCCTGCTTAACTGTGCAACAAAAGAAAGAAAAATGTACAGACTAATAATGGCTTTTAACTATTCTTAAATTATTTTTTGTATATAATGATGTTTTCTAAATCACATACACACTAGGTTAATTTGCTCTCGATTTTCTTTATAGCTTTGTTTTCTGTTTTTCACAGAACCGCTGTCAAAAGAAATATAAGACAGAGGAAAATCTCGGAGAACCCCTGCTGCTTATACCACTCCAGAGATCAGAAAGAAGTCTTCCTTGCACTGTTCAAATTGTGCAGGGAAAGCTACCAGTGATGGCTAAAAGGCTAAATGGCTATCAAAGCTGTTCAGCACAGCAGTTTTTTCCTGCCTGAAGAATATTTACTTGCTTGGTTAATCTCAGTGTGTTATCCATTCCATTTTTTAAACCAGAAAGCTACATCTGATCACTTGTGCTAAGTCTATACCAATTCTTTGCTGTGCAAATAACCTAAGTTAACTTACCCAGCAAGAATTTAAGCTGTTTTTATTAGCTTCAAATTTTTTACTTAAGAAAAGTAGCCAAACCTAACAGCTTCAGAAAGCATATTAGTATGGAACTTGTTTTCTAATGTGTTAGCTTTAGTTGTCTGAAGGCAGATCCTTTCATGACTGGAAGAGAGCAGAGGCAGGGGACAATCTCACATTTCTGCCATAGAAGAACTTTGAATTCTGAATTTGTCATAGAATTTTGAATTCTGAATTTTTGAATATTAATTTGGTCTACAAATGAAATAGGTGCCTGAACAGTTCACTCTGAGACCCAAGTGTCTATGTTCTGACACTTCTCCAAAGGAAGATCTACTCCCTTAGGCATGAAATAAATTATTCTGGCCTCTAAAGCTGTCCCACTTGGATATTTTACAGATAAACTCCTTGTATATTTGACTATACCCAGTTAAGATCAATGACATCATTTTGCCCTTTCAGGCCAGGTTTGATAGGCTTAATGTAATTTTTCTACATCATTTTGCTTACAAACACAGAATTAACACCAAAGTTAATGGGAGAATATCTTACTTACTTAAAGGATCATTCTTTTCTTCTGCTGCTTGCTACTGCTATTTAGTTAAATAAAAGGGTAATCCATCAATGTGTTTTCAGAAATATGTAACCGGAGATATGATTGAAGCTTATGTCTTAATAGAAATGGTACTCCTAAAGAATTAAATAGAAAAAGAACCAAAAGCTTTTTGACAGCAAAGCTTTACATACCTTTCCAACATTATAGAAAATAGTACTAAATTGAGTTATTGCCAGCAACAGTCAGATTGCTAACCTTTATTAATGGGAAGCAACATTATAAGTGGAGAGAAAACAGATGGAAAGTCTGCTCCAACACTTAACTTGCTGTGAGATCCTTCTCTCTGGTTATCTTTGATTTCTCTTGTGCATCTGGTTTGCAGATCCACCTCAAAGGAGATTTTTTACTTATGAAGCTTGGAACTCCTACTCTTCAGCGCTATATATTTATAATGCTATATAAATGATTAGTAAGAGGACAGCCATCTTTACTGGGACATCCTTAATTAACCTCATAAATTTCTTCATCTAGAAATATCCAGCTTCAGGAATTTATGTGATTCACTGACTTTATTAGAGCAGGTATACTTTTCCACACACACAATAAAACAGAATAATATTGCTTGAATTGTAAAGGAAAATAATAATGCAAGTTCCTATTACTTAGGTACTAGGTTGCAGCGGATTTCAGCCAGCACCAGCTGCATGTGTTCACATTACTGGATGCCTATAACTCCAAACACAGCTCCAGGGTAGTATGCAGCCCCTTGGTTACAAAGGCAGCCTAGTTTTCAGAGGTTCCCACAGTCTGTCTCAACTTATGGCCAACTTATTTGCCCAACATCAGTCACTTGAGAGTGCTGTGAAGGATGACGGTTACATAGCACCCAGCACAACATCTCACTAACAGAAAGTGCACACTTGTGCCAATGCTAAGAAGTTAGATAGTCTCAACCTTTTTCATTTGCATATCCTCCAAACCCTTCAAGATTTTGTATGCTTCAGCAGAAAACATTTTAAAGTAAAATCTGACTTATACAAAAAATGATTTTTCATTGTCGTCCAAAATATTGCTATAGCAAGAGATTAAATGGCACAGAGGTGGAGAGTATTTTCAATTTCATGTTGTTCAATTACTGATATAGCTGACAATCAGATTTTAAAACAAACACCACCAGAAATGGTCTTCTGTAAGTATGAGACTCTAATACTCCCTTATTTCAGCAGAACCATGAAGAGGAGATTCTTTAAAGAAGGTCTTAAACCAACAAATGTTTTAAGCTTAAGTTTAATGCTAATCATAGTATTGAGTCCTAAAACTTAAACGTATATTAGAATTGTTTTACTAGACCTTGGTCTAACTTTCCTGGATAAATTTGTTTTTGTATTAGATTATAAACGTATTATGATGAATTAGATGTTACCTTCTACAGTATATGTTAGGATAAATGACTTAATACACGTATCTTGCAGCTCCAGATTTGAATGCATAGATCTTGTTCCATATATATTTAATGAATTTAAATAAGTATATATACAAATACATATCTCTACATTTAGGCTTCTTTGAAAGAATGCTATTTCCATGGATTTTAAACACATCATTCTGAAGATCTCCTGGTATTTTTATCCACAGGAATTAAGAAATCTTGGACAAAGTCCTACAATCTGAACACCAATGCAATAAATGAAAAGAAAAGCAAATCTCTGGGGCTGCCATAGGTAGCTGTAATAAACACCAGTGGATTACTACAAGTCCAGGGATATGACTGGCTTTGTCACTATCATCTTTTCCCTTTCTATGCCTTAATATGTCTTGTACTGGCTATCAGACAAAAGATGTACCAACTGGCTATCCTCCTCCCTTGCCTAGGGCTGTCTTGGTACCAGCTACCAAAATAGGGCTTCTGTGGGACACCCTAGGCCATTAACCAAATCTTTGACAAGAGTGGCAGGTGCTCTAGGATTTAAAAGATATGTTTTTAATAGTTACTGTAGTTATTAGACAATAAGAAACAGATAAATAGATATAAAAATGGGACAGCAACATTAAATGAGAGATGTCAGTAATATGTTTTCCAGAAGATATTGGTGCAAAATCACAGAGCGTAAAAAAAATATTTTTTTGCACGGGTACTGGAAAGGATTTTTTCTCATTCCTCCAGTCTGCAAGAAATTTGCCAGCAAAACACATGCCAGTTGTTAATGTTAGTACACCATCTTGTGGATAAGTGGTCTAATTGGGAGTGTAAATTACAGCTAGCATGATTTCCAATTAGGATTGCTTCCTTTATACACAGTGTCTAGAGCCACAGAAGCTCTGTATTTTACAATCATCATGGCCCAGTTCAAGGTCTGCCTGTGAAGAATGAAATCTTTATAACAGCAAATAGAATGTAAAAGAAGAAATATAAAGAAAAAATACTGACGTTTAAGAATCAGTTACTGTTAATTACTTCTCTTAGGACACATTTATAACCATATCTTTGGAAGACAACCAGAAAGCTGAGCACTTAACCCTAGCAGGGTTATAACCCCAGATATGGTAAACTGCTTTCATTATTTTTCTAGTCTGATATAAATATACTCTCATGCTCAGGTGAGTTTACAGCTGACCCCTTGGGCTGTTCTGGGGTGCAGATCAGCAGCAATAGAAAGCAGATGCTAGCTTTGAGAACAACTGTTGTTCATCAGTACCGAAGATGCTAACTAGCTTTCCTCACAGATTAGATATTAAATCCAAATGTCTTCCATGATCTCTAGTGCTTCCAAAGCATTTTTGATACAAATTTCAATCTTACTTCAGATGACTGGAAATTAAAAAAGGTTAAAAAAAAAAAAAGGTATAGACTAAGCAAAAAGTAGGGGAAAGTTCTAGGATTTTCATATCCATCATTTTTATACATCTATGATTAGTGATCCTACTCTTTGCAGTTGTAAGGTATGAGCAGCAAAAGGTGATTTGATTTGATTTTAATTTCTCTAGGCTATTTTTCCTGGCCAGACACATCCAGATACATTACTGAGCAGATGAGAAAGCTTATCCTCCATATGTTGAAATGGATGCAGGTCTCTAGCTTTTTCAGTTGTGTATTCTTTTGGTACATCAGTACACACTGATCTTGACTCTCCATGACAAATTTTTTCACCATGAAGACAGTCAAGTAGTGGAACAGGCTGCCCAGAGAGGTTGTAGAGTCAATGCAAAGTAAATTAAAAATGGTGTAAATATTATCATTATGACTTAGCAGCACTTCATATCTGTTCAGAACAACTACAGAGTTCAAAACACTGGAGAGTCTAGCTTATTGAATTTAATTCTTCTGCTTGCTGTCGTTTGCCCACCTTTTACTCTGCATGGAAACATGAAGAACTTGAAACCGCATTTCAGATTCCCAGCACTGTGATCATCTACCATGAGCAATGCACACACTCTGCACACATGGACAGCAATAGGCTCTGGGCTATCATTCTGAAAACTCTTCAGACATTAAAAATGACATAGAAAATAAGATAAATTCATTCCTATACTGCCCACTGAAATGTCTATAGGGCACAACCTTCTGAACTAAGTATTCTTCCAAAATGTTCCTCTAACATTCCTTTAATGTATATATTCTAGAGTTGCTTGCTTCCTCTTCGAATTCTTCTCTTGCATCCTCCATTGTTAATCCTGCCTCAAATGAAGATGAATCAAAACTTCTCATGAGGATAAATTTGATTTTTAATGCACATTTAAAACCAGTGAGATGGAACAGACATTGGGATGCTCATACTTGTTGATGATACCCAACTGGGCAAGGAATCAGTCAGTATAATCACTTGTTTCATTCTGTGGTCTGACAGATATTCACCCCACATCACTTAAAGCAAAAAGAGGATTGCCTCACTAAGTTACATCATAAATTGACAACTTTTTTATTTACATCATTTCACAGTTAGAAGAAATTAGACTGGGACAAAATGTCACACTGTAAACAAAATATATTAGAAGAGGTAGCAAAATACTTTAACCTGTTTGAACTGGTTGTCCAAACAGAAACACAGAAAGAACTTTTCAGATCAACCTATAATGAAATTTTGTCCTGACAAAACAAATATAGAAAAATGTCGTTTATCAAAATATTTTTTTCAATACAGAACAAAATATTTGGTTTCTTCCTCTTTCCCCTTTATGAGAGGATGAAGTGTAACCTCTGACTAGCTTTGTTGGAAGTCTTTTGGACTTGATTTTTTGTGCTGGCTATCTGCCTCAGGCAAGTAAAGACTGTCCCAAATATTCCTTTTGGGACAACTAGGGATCACATTTGCACATTCTCAGGGGAGGCTTGGTAGAGTTTAACTGCTAATCTGTTTACTGATTCTGTCTTCTAATGATGAATGGACTGTGCACGCTGCCACTCCACAGAGCAGCTGACCATGACCAGTCTTTTTCTAGGAAGCTTGTGGAACGGAAAATAAAACCAGATAATCAAGAAGAATGTACCTGCAATAAGGAGACAAGACAGGGACAGATGGAAAGAGTTCAAGAACTTGATGGCACTTGACGTACAAAAAGCCCACTGAAACACACCATCCTCCAGAGTCTGAAAAGAAACCCAGGATCCCTAAGCTGCACTGTTCCTCTGCCGCCAGGATATATTTGTGGAAGCACTAGCAAAATGCATTGAAACTGTCTCCACAGCCACTCCATATACGAATGAAGAAGTACAATGGGAATTGGTTCATTTGGTTAACTCAAGCGGTAGAGTCTGTTCTCACCCTCCCAGCAAATCATGCCAATGTTAATGTGTGTTATGGCATTTGTTTCCTAGTCTCCTTTCTTTTAAGACTAGGATATTATGTAACACATACACAAAAAAAGATACTAAATAAACACCTGCAAATCAGGATTTCAAGAACTAAGAGTTTCTCTGCAAAACTTATTTGATGCCATTAATGTTCTGCATTGGAAGTGCTTTTAGAATGAAACTTTGCTATGGAGTGAAGATGATCTATATGATAGGTTTCATTGGTTTCATTTTCCCAGAAAGTTAAAAGATGCTCAACGAACTAGTCACGGGCATGCAGGGGGAGAAACAATAGTTGAGACAGCTACTGCTGCCCTGGAGAACTGGATTTGGCTCTACTAGCGAGTTCCTAGGTAATGCTGTACAAATCACCTCTAAATATGTTTTCAGCTACGGTCATTCTTTCGGTCAGGGAGCAGAGAGGGCTGGCTGCTCCCCAAGGGACAGGAGCCGAGTGGTAACAGGGCTGGCAGCGCAGGGGCCTCGCTGGCCAGGGCTCAGTTCCTCAGGATCCAAGTGAGGCAAGCAGGACAGGCCCAGAGAGGGTGGCCAGGCCAAACCCTGAGTGCAGATCATACAGCAATAACACGGTGATGAGGTAGGGCCAGGGTCAAGCAGGGAAGACAGACCATTGGTCAGGATTACGATCAAGACCAGGGATCGCTCAGCAGGTCTGTGGTGAGGGGCCAGCCAAGGCTGGGCCAGGCGGTCGCCTGTGGCCCCCATGGCGGGGCTGGAGCCAGCACCGCTGCTTCGTCATGGGGCAGGAACTGACAGCCCTGGGCTGGACCAAAATGGGGACCTGGGGCTGGGGGAGATCAGGGGGCAGGCAGGGACCCATATGGCTGCCATTGCCTGCAGGGCTCAGACATTTTCTTTTGCTGTCTGAATTACTTGGTCTGATTTTAAGAACTGCTGAGCAGGTCACAACTGCAACTAAAATTGTAGAAACTATTTTAAAAAATCTTCAAAAATCCTGTCTAGTCATCCAAAATTGGGCACTGAGAACGAGTGTACACTTTTTGACCTTTAACTCTGTGCATTAGAAATTTGTAAGATATGGGCCTCTAAAATAGGAATAAATACCCTTTCAGATTCCTGCGGTTTTGAAATATCTAATAATGTTTGCAAATCAAATATTATAATGATAATCAAAATAGAAAAGCCTCAAGAAATTAATTATTATTCTTTCTGGTATGGACTTGACCACTGTGCTGTAAATAGAGCATTGAGCAATTAAGGCAGTAAGCAAGATACCTGCAGCAGATAAAATGAAATATTAAATACCTACTTTTCATGTGAACATCATCCATCCAGTGCCCTGAATAAAACAGAAATTTTGCAAGAGAGTAGTATTGTGAGCATATAATTAAAGACTCACATAAGATAAATGAACAGGAGGGCAGAGTTTGTACGTTCTGCTTTAACTTTGCCATTTCCTAATTTCTGACTTTTTGACTTTGCAGTTTTTATTTTTAATATGCTGGAGAAGCGAGAAAGAGAGAACTGAAACTTAAAAGACACTGCAGTGACAACTGGAGACTTGTACTGAATGCCTAAGTTTCATGTGTCAAAACACTTAAAGTGCAAATTATGGCCTAAATTAGTACCTATCAATACAACTGAAAATAGAGTTAGATTCTGAATACACCTGGGTGAAGTGTGGGAAGATCAACAAGGAATCAGAATTTGATCCTGTTGTTATTTTTGTTATTTTATATACAATGATAATCATAAAATAAGAACTGTAATATATAATAGTTATGCAATATTAAATATATTTCCTATACTATATAAAATAATTTTATATAAAATTAGATTGTTATTATATCATATTATCCTGTTAATGCCATTAGTAAGTTTGTCACAGCACAGTTTGCAGCAAACAAGGTGCTGCTTTAACCTATATCAACTATCACTGGCTTCACCCAGTCAGAATACCTCAGAAGCAAAGGTCAGGGAAAGAGAGGAAGAGCTTGCTTGCTTGTTTGTTGGGCACTGCATGCCAGAGAACTGGCACTCAAATTTGTGTGGCATTGAAATGGACTGTAGCTGTAATTTTAAGGAGACACTAGACATAAATAACATCCAAAAACAAGAGAGGCCCAAGAGACTAAAGTCTAAAGGAGTTTCCTGGCAACTTTCCAAGCTGAAATTACCTTCTACATCTCCTCCCATCATTCTGTAGCCATAGTTTACACACATTTGTTAATTACAGTACGCTTTAGAATAAAGAAACCAAACAAGCTGTAAGAGGAGTGGGCAATAAATGGGCTACTAGAACATCACTTGCACATCTAAGTGACATTTGTGACAAATTCCTATATCAGCAATCTCAGTTCAAGTAAATGCAGCTCCCTTGACATCAGAATTATTCCTGATTTACATCAGTATATATCAAAAGAGAATCAAACTACATTTTTGAATCTGCTGTCTTTAAGTAGAAAACTATGTTGGAGAAAAAGAATGCAAAAAACTAGTAGTTATCTACTCAAGTACCCTACGCTGCTACTAGCAAGCTGTAGACTAGAAAAAGATCTTGAGATATGAGTAACTATTAGTTCATTTTCACAAGTTTTAGAAGCACAGTCTATAATTTTCTGCAACTGTACCATAGTACATATGATTTAACATAACATTTTAGAGGCTCTGTGAGGGATCAGAAACTTTATGGAACATTAATCTGCAATGAATGTTATTTATGAGAACATTTCTCCTGCAGAGGTGAAGGTATTTCTTTTGTAATTGCTGTAAGTCTCATTTTGAGTTGGCTTTACCAGACACCCTGTTCAAACTGCTGTCTTGTAGAGGTAGATATATGCCAAGGTGAGCAATCTTACTGGCCTGAAGGGAACAGTCATCACTTTTCGTTTAAGATTATCTAGTATGTCTCTTCGCCTTTAAAAAAAAAAAAGTCTAATTGCTATAACAAGAATGTTTTGCTATATTTGTGACTGATCAGCCAGGAAGAACATAAATTTTGCAGAGTTTCTACAAAATGTAACATAGTGCAACAGTTTAACAGAAATCTGAATAAGAGGACTAATTTTGGTTTATCCATTTTATTAGCTTCAAGTAATTTTTTCCTTAGATGTTGTATGCACAAAATTGTGGAATTTCCATCCAGTTCCATGTGTAACTGCCTGTTACATGAGTAACAGAGAATAATAATCTATGCTTTGGTAATAATAATTCTAAGAAGAAGATGAAGTGTTTCCCAAGACATGTATGTAAAGTATCAATATTCCCTCAAACATTTTTCTCAGACATAGAGCTGAGATACCTTTACCTTCTGCTATTGTCTGTATATGGGCCATATGATGTCTGAAATGCAAAAACATTCAACTCTCCTCTCAGAGGACCAGTAAAAGGAAGAAAGGGATCATTAGCAAGGTCAAATCTGTTCTGCTCCAATATGCAAAAACTAGTCCTCCATCCCTTCCTAAAATAATTCTTCTATTCTTTCCTTTCCCCTTCTTCCACCTGATAACATTTCTGCTCATCCATCTGTTCTGTAGCCTCAGGACACTAAACACAAAAGAATCAGCAAGGCACCATGGTACAACTGTTTACCTTCTAGGCAGTAATAGTACATACATTCTCTTCTTCACATATTTTGATGTTTTCCTGAAAATCTTCATTATCACCCACACTAACTCCTCATCCCTGCCTAATTTGGAGCTATTTTGTTATCACAAAAAGCGACACAGTATGATCATGAGAACAGTCTGGGTGCAAATGCAACGTTGATTTAAAGATCAGCATTATACATCCTTAACACCATTGTGGAAAGGACTGAGCCTATACATAAGTTACTAAGAACAGAGGGGAGGGAAGAGAAAAGGATGCTGCTTCCTCTGATCCAGTACCTTTACCATGACTTTCTCACTTTCCAAGATCTAATGATCAAGAATTGCCAGAAAGAAATGTGATTTATCACTGTTGAATTGCTATTCCATTTTCCACAGGGTCACCTGTTACTCTTACTTGCCCTTATTTCTACTTAATACCTTGCTCTTCTCATGTCTCTATTCTTTTTTTTAATCATTTTGTTTTATTCCATTCATATTACTTCCTTTGTTCTTCCTTTCACATCTATTTTCTATTTTTACTTCATCTGATTGCATTCCTATGGGTATCTGATGACTAGGACTGATTGAAAGACAGAGCAAACTCTTTTGATTTTTTTTTATTTTTATTTCTATAGAAATTTTGGCTTCACTTTCAAACAACCTTCTAGCTGAAACTACTGACAGGAATGACAGTAGTAAAAGGAATTCTTTTTTCCTGTTTTTTTTTTTTTTTATAAGAACACTTTTCATTTGAAACAAGGCATATCACTTTCATTAAGATTCTTCTGATTTCTTAAACTACAAGCATATTTGAACTGAAAATGATTGGTTATACTGAATGTACAGTAATCTATTAAGACATAAAAAAATAATTTCTCAATCTAAACTGATCAAGCATCAGAAAGTTTGGTCAGGCCAAAAGGCGAAGGATACAGTTTGTTAGTATCTCACCATCTCTAAAACAATCCCTCACAAAAATATCATTGAAAGACTAAGTGCGGTATACCTTCCTCAAGGTATAAGGCATTCTGCATGTGTCAGATGTCATTTCAATCTTTCAGAATATACCACTGTACTAACAAGAGGCTCAAGCAGAAATAAGGACAAGTAAAAGGTGACCCTGTGGAAAATGGAATAACAATTCAACAGTGAGAAATCACATTTATTTCTAGCAATTCTTGGTCATTAAATCTGGGAAGGCAAAGAAGTTGTGGTACAGGTACTGGATCAGAGGGAGCAGCATTGCTGTAACAAGATACTGCATTCAAACATAGCTGACAGTTTATGCATTATTCCTACATGATTACTCAGAGTATTCTTCTGAGCAATCAAACACAACTTTTTCGCAAAATAGGGATATTTGTCAAAGACAATGGCATTTCCACTCTGAAGGCCAGGCATGATAGCAAATTCACTTCCACATTCTTTCGTGCACACATTCAAGTTTAATAGCAACCTATATCTGGAAAAGAACAAGTGGGTCAAGAGAAAACTGGGAGCTCAAGCAGCAAACAGAGATATTTAAGTGGCTGAGTTTTACATGGGCGAAATTATGCACTGAGGACTCAACCATGGCAAGAGTCACCCATGTCAAGGCAGAGTAGTATTGTAAATAATGTATTGGAGTCAGAAGCTTTGGGCTGTACTCTCTAATGTATTTCATGATCTTGCAATTCACTTCATTTCTCTGCATTTTCTTTTGCCTTTCTAGCCTTTTTATGATTTGTCTATTTAATCTAGAAGCTCTCTATGGCAGTCACATTCTCACAGTTCAATTTCTCACATTCTGATTTCCAGTTCAAATGGTGATATGTACTATCTGGGCAGGCCCCCATCTTATATACTTAGAGAAGAGTTATAAATAACACAAAGCAGCCATGGGTGGGTCCCATACAATAGCAACAAAAATTTCAGTTTTAATACTTTTTAAAACAAGAAGTTGTTTCAGGAAGTGAATAATACATTCACACATCCAGTGCAAGCTGTATCTTAGGAGAATCATATACAGCAAAGGTTTGACTATGGTTGAGCATTTAGACCTTTCTGAAATAGGACCTTGGTAATAAAGCATAACATGCTCCATAGACAAAGATAAAATACAAATGAAATCCAGAAGGATCCAAAGGTATAAAGGATCTCTCCCACATAATTCACAGCCTATAATTCTTCCTCAGCCATCACCTCCACACTTACAAGTAACCTCTAAAATATTAAGCTCCTTAAGAACAAAAGCCTCAAAAGATACCGTATGTCCCAGGAAGAGAACACGAGAGACTAAGAGAGAACAAGAGGCTATAAAAGCTCTGGGCACCTGTAGATGCACAAATGTTAGGTAAAAATGCCTGGAGAATGATAGGAAGTGCACTGCAACTCAACCAACACAAGTAAAAAAAAAAGAAAGAAAAGAAAAAAATCGCAAAACACTCCTAGTTGAATTTTCCTGTGAAATAATTTCTAGATTCCAAATCCTATGATAAGTTTGATTTTAAATATATAGCAAGACACACCAGTGAGCCATGGCCATTCTATCTAATTTCTATATTTAACTGTGCCCAGTTTGTTTCTTCTGAAGGATATTTAAAAAGAAAGCATGTAACAAATACAGAAGCCAAGCTGTGCATCAAGGAGGCAAAACAGTCCTCTTAGCTCTATGGCCAGATAGCGAATGTGTGGTGCATGGGATTCATTAACTGACATATAAATAAAGTGCAACAGGACTTGTGAATAAATAAGAACCATTCTTTGAACTTATTAGATTTCCATCTTGAAACAATTTAGCTCTTTGCTTCACCACCTGTTTGAATTGCCATTCCCAAATTTCATACTGGCAGCTAGAAACTTCAACCTAATTTCCAGTCTAAATGTAATCATCAGCAATTCATATTCATTTGAACTATTTCAGGAGTTCACAATCCACTAGTGTAGTGAAAAGGTTAAATCAGTGTGTAAATCAATGAATAATATATATTATAAAGCTCCCAATGTGACTGATCTACAAAGGAGCATGTCAGCACACAGAAAAGAGCTTTAGGTCAGCTGGTAGATGATTTTGCTTTCTTGCCCTTGTCCTCAGGTCAATTCTTAACCTTCTGTCCATGCTCCAGGGGCCTATCACATTTGGGCAGCCTTAACTCAGACCCATTTGGTAGGCTTATATTCTGTAGGCTTATACTTTAAGTTTAATGTCTTTGTTGCTGTAGCATATTAGAAGCTCTGTCACAATAGCAGCATTTTACGGTCTGCAATCATTGATATAGAATACACAACAGAATTGCCTTTCCTTTACATTCCTAAGCAATTTATTGATATTTTCAAGCACATTATCTAAAGTCATTTTGTTTACTCTCAAGTTTCATGAGTGTTTGGTTACAAAAGTCCAAAATTCATAATAACTGAATATCTCTCTTTTATTTTACAGAATGCTAATGGCTCTGTTAAAATCAACATATTATTTCTATTGATTCTCAGCCACCCAGAATTTTTTGAAGTCTTCCATGTATAAATGATTTTCTTTTGACTCCTGTCACAGTCAGTAGCGAAACGTACATTTCTTTACAGTAAATGCTTCAGCATGAGCTCCAATTCAGAATTCTATAGTTTTCACTGAACCAAACTCACTAACAACATTTCCTTCACAGACTTACTATAAGCATTCTTTCTCATTCATTCATCTTTATCTGCCAAAAATAAAACAACGAAATAAATTTTCAAAGAACATTTTGCAAATTACTCATTCTGAAACTCCTTCACCTGCTCATGAGCCAACCTTCCTCTCCTTCAAGTAACAGGAACCAGATACCTCAGGATTCTTTTCTTCAAATAATCTTTTCAACATTTAGTCACCTTAAGAACTTTTTCTCCTCAGGTTTTCTTTAGACTATGCTGTTTCAATACATGCATTTGTTGGGCCCCATTCATGCCCTCTCAAAACTAAGGCTGCTCAAAAAACTGGGAAAGACTGAGGGTAACTATGATTACCCTCAGTAACTGGGCTGTGGTTTCATTTATATTCTTTATCTCATAATCTAGCCAGTTATATGATACTTTGTATTACATAGTTCCCCTTATAATAAAAAGTAATTACACAATTTCAGACACAATTATCTATCAGTATGTTATATTCTGATCCCCCACATAAACACTTGGTTGTGTTTGCAACTCTTAACTTTATTTTAAATAGATATTGAAGAACATTTTCAAAATAATGCTCATCTACTACGGTGTTACAGGTATGTATAAATATATTGCCATATTCTGAAGATTTTTTTCATGGGGAAAATACATAATACATTCACTCTACACATTAGAAAGAAAAAAACCCTTTCATTGGCAAAGGAGAAAGAATGCACGCAATAAAGACAGAAAATTTAGTTTATTGAATAAAAAGCTGACACATATTTGAAAAGCGTTGAGATTGGTTAGATGAAAACCTGCTGTGAGGAAGGCTTTTCAATTAGAGTCCACTGTCCAGGGCTGTGTGGAGCAGGCAGCTCCTTATGAATGGTGGCTATCAGCACTGTCTGTGCTTGAATGCTACTTCAACAATGCCAAGGCAACTGGAACTTCTGCCTACAGAATTGCTCCATTAGGGTCCTTGTATCCCAAGGAGCTGGGATGGAAGCACCTGAAAAGCTCTGCCAGTTAGTGATCAGGGAGAAGGGCTTCAGCTGATCTGAGTTGAGGATATAAATCCTGTTATTTTGGTATAAGACCTTTCTCATACCATGGGAAGGGTGTTGAGCAACCACTGAAGTCACCATAACCCTCAGATATAAACTCTGGGTTTGTGCTAAGATATGCCTTGTTTTGCCTGACATCTTTTCCACAAAAAAGAAAAAACAAGGAAGGAGGGAAGTTAAGCTTCAAACTTAGTTCAACAGTATTTAATTAAATTCCTTAAGAGGGCATAATCCAGGCTTATATGCAAATACTTGCTGTTTTTTAACTTCTGCACAGGTTCAGTAAAGCATTATACAGTTAGTACTGGAAGATGGATAATCTGACCAGCTGGAAAAGGATGTGTAAAAGCCTTTAGAAAGAATGAGCAGGACACGGTATAAAAAGGCTTAAGCTAAAAACATCATATAACATTTAGGTCATGTCTTGATTTGTTAAAGCTTGAAACTGGAGAAAATATTCAGACCACAAACATTCAAATCTTGTCAGTGTGCCACTTCAGCTGAAAATGTACTAACTTCACTAAACAAGGCTGACTAGCCGGAAATTGGACAGGGTTTACTGAGTACACTTTGCCATCTAATTGATCTATTCTGAAAAATATAGTCTACTATTATACCTATTATTAGTATTCTTGGCAAATCTTGCTGCTTATTTTTGCTTTATTACTATAAGTATCTAATCACAACCATAGCATCATTTTAATTTACCTTGTGCAACTTAGTACAAAGGTATTTTTCTTAGTGACTTGGAAGACAGAAGACAGTATGATTGCAGGAGACATGGAGTTGGAGGGAGAGGAAGTATGCTGGAGGAAAGTACTACAACGATGGAGTCTTTTCCTATAATTTTAATGCTTAGGAAAAGTTCAGCTGAACAACTGAGCTACTGATCTACTATTTTCTGCTATTTGCACAATGGCACAAAGGGAAAGTGATTTACAAGAAATTTCCCAGACTTTACCATTTTCTCTAATAAATAAGTATGAACAATTAATTCAACGAACTTCTCCTTCCTGGGAATACTACCACAAATACAGAACTATTTAAAGGAAATCATAGGAAAACAATGTGTTTGGAGACAGAACATCAGAATATGCTGTGGCAATTTAACTATATGCAAGATAAAACAGAAAACTGTTGCCTCAGTATCCTTAAGTATCTGTGGCTCAGATCTTATATTGGTGGTATAATAAATGTTACTGACATTTTATCAGTATAAATTTTGAGCAGCTGTATGCTATGTAACTATACTGAAGACAGATCATATATACCACACCACAATCACAAATTCCATATAAAACTAATTTTAGAAATCCTTTACAGAGTTTTAATACTTAATGGCAATGTTTCTCTCTTGTTCCCTGTAATCAAAGGTTCTCTGAGCACCACATGTTCACCTATTCAAGCCTCAGAAATAATAACTGGAAATTAAATTAGAGTTCTTCAATAGTCATTTCAAATCCTTTAATGGATAATACAGTATAACAGTAAATCAAATAAATTAAGTTCTACCAGTGATAGAATCACATGACACATATCTCAGTGGCAGAACTAGAATCCTCCCAGTTTCCAGTGTTTCCTGTTTATATGTGAGTGAAGAATATGATACTTACCCAGACCTGGATGTGAGACTACTGTTTTACTTAACAGAAATTTTTAAGGAAATGGCTTATAGTGGTTATTAGAAACAGCTCACAGATTAATCATCTAAGAATGTAATCTGGCAGAGCTACAGCAGTAGAAAACGAGCAAGGAAAGCAGTCAAAGGTAAGATAAGGCCAGCTAAGTATAACCGGCCGTGCGTATCTCTATCATGCACAGACATGTACATATGTCTCTCTCACAGTTGGTCCAAACACAAACTCACCATAGATAAATGAAAAATGTGAAGATCTGCAAAAAAACCCAGAGAACATTTTATATTGTGAAAATTAATTGTGTCAGCCAGTTTTGATATTCTGTATTCAGCTTTTCAAAAAACAAATAGGTGGCAATAAAACAACAAGAAAAGATCTTTTTCCCAAATTACATATCCCTGCTGCTTAAGTCAAAACTATATTCTTGGAACTTTCAAAGTTGAAAACAGTTCACTGGTAAAAAAGAAAACCTCATAAGTTTACTATGCCCACACACAAAGATAAAAGAATTTTGTTAATGGTACACTGGAGCAATGACAATGTTGAAAAAACAAGCCTTAAAAATTTCTAAACAACATAAGAGACAAATATTTACCTCAGAAGAGATCAAAGCCAATTGTTCTCTTAAAAGCAGCACAAGTATGTGTATCCTGAAAACACAAAATACTCGCTTAGTCACTGCTAACTACTTTGAAAAGATTTGTTTTTGATTATGATAATCCTACAGCATTGATTTTGAATGAAGCAGATAGAGCTAATATTACATTTAAATATGTGTCTGCCTTGAAAACAAATTCTATATTCATTTCCTACATTACTGTCACAGAGATGTTTATCTTCCTGCATTTTTGTCAGAAAATTGTGGATGCCACCATTCCATTAGTTTCAGGAAACTGAGAAAGGAGCTGATTTGGCATCAAGAAATTTCAAGAAAATACAAAATAAGAAAAGATTTACATCAGCTTTAAATGACAAGATTAAATAGACTATATGTCTTCTCCAGCAATTTCAACATTTGTGTTGTCATAAACTGTTATAAAGACAATTCTATACCTTGTTAAATGTAGACCTAGCCCTCTCCTTAGTCTGTAAACTGATGCTGGACTTCCACATTCCTTCAGCTCTCTGAAATCTATATTTCATGTGGCTTCTGGCCACATAAAAATATTGTCAGGCAGTTCATGGTTGAGGAAGGCTGGCTACCTACTAGGCTATCCAGAGATTCCTCTTAATCTCTGGCTTCATTGATATTTAATAATTGCATGTAGCCCTTCAGTGTGAAAAACAAAGCTTCATTAAATTTGATAAAGTAAGTGCCCTAAGGTAAATGTTTTGGTACCAGATAAGAGCAGAAAGTAATTAGGAACTGTAGCTGCTGCAATTACAATGGAGATCTCAGAGCTTTGGAAAAGGGAGCAGTGCTGTCGCAGGAAGGTGAACTAATTCTCTTACATGTAGATAGGGGAGAGTATGTGTGAATATACCTTATTCAGATCTTAGGTGTTTCTTACAATCATCTGCCAACACAGAGGTATCCTAATTGCAAAATAATCTGAATGAAAGTCCATACATTCTCCCACCACCCTATCTCTGCACCCATTCCATAGACAGATGTAGAATGGCTACTCCACCAATAGCATAAATGAAATAAAAATCCGTAAAAAAACACTGGATTTACTTTACAAATATATGTAACTGGTGCATTCAAATATTATGCAAGATTATTCTGGAATACTCCTGGTTTTTAATAAAAGAGTATTTCAAAACAGCAACAACAAAATAAACCAGGATTTTCTCAGGATCTTAGAGACTATATTCAACTAATATTTATGCAGTGTTTTATTGTTCAGTCTGGTTTTGTATTACTGCAGTGATTAATATTTCAGAAAGTGATTCACGTTTAATTGCTTTTTCATCCCAAATTCTCCCATATAACCAGAAGATGTCAAATAAAGCTATTTTATATTACACTGAAATAGTATTATCTCAGAAATAAGTAGAAATGTTTTGTGGTTGTAGAAGCAAACTTGGCTTATTTCTCCCTCAGTTGTTGCTCTGTAAACCAGTGATTTTGAGAATCTGATTTGCATAATCACTTTCTGGTTACTTTTCATTAATTTTACAGGATACACATTGCTACTCTGAGCAGTGATTTGCATAATCCATACAAGGGCACACCAGTCTTCCTGTTATGATTGGTTAATAATCTTTTTGGTATGTGTTTGAAATTAGAGCATTAAGGCTGTTTGCCAGAACACAGAAAACACTTCCATATATCAGCCTCTTATGTTAAATTGGAGAGTTTTCATGTTTCACTGTTCCCATGTGTTTTATATTTTTTCACATGAAAATTTCATAGTTTCATGTAACAGAAGACTGCCTCCACTGTCTCACCCTGTGCTGCGGCTGCCCCCGGCTGCCCCCCCAGCCTGTCCTGCTGCCTCGCTAGGGGCGGTGGGCTGGGCCCTGGCTCAGGAGGCCCCTGCCCCACTGGTCGTGTTATCGTGCCCAGTCTCCTGTCCCTTGCTGATCCCTGACGGATTCAATATGAGATTCGCAATGCCCATGAATTTATCAACTAATTAAAAAGATGGAAAAGATAATAGACTATATTTGCCTATTTGAACTTATGTATAAAAAAGACATGCCAACACACCAAAATACAAACGCCATTCTTATGAACATGACCTTGTTTACACCTCTCAGAAATATGGTAATATTACAGTCTCCTGGTACTCTGTTCTTGCAAAATTAAAAAAAAAATCAAAAGAATTTTAGTAGAAATTCTGGATCATTAGATCATACACTATACAGAGTGAACGGCCAGATGGCTAAGGAAGAACAAAATCAATACCTTCAAAGACTCTTGATTGGAAGGAAAGCATCTGAAAAAAAACACTGAGCCATTCAAATTTGGAAAACATGAAGTTCAGATGAAATGAAAGATTATTTTTATCACTGTCTCCATAAGAAAGATGCACAAATCAAAGAATACAGTCATATAAATAATGCAAAATACATTTTATCGCAGATAAGACAGAAAAAGATGGAGCTAGCTGAACAGATAAAGAATACATTGATTACTCAGACAGCTGAAGAAGTAATGATATTTAATGAATAATATCACTTAATCTTCTTTCTTGATTATAGAAGCTACAAAGCTGCTGATGACCAGTCTAACTCAGGAAAGTTTAAGTAAAAATGCTTGAAAAACAGCTTATCAGAAAGATCACAGAGCCTGCTTAAAAAATGGCAGACAACTACAAAGAGCATCCCTATATGCTCCTCTTCTGCAGTGCAAGGATTACAATAAACCTCTAGATCCAGAGCTAAAAAAAACCCAAATGTCCAAAATGGGATACAGACAAAATCTAGATACCAAAACTCCAAACTTCAGCTATCTCATCTGTCAATTAAATCCCACAGATAGGTAATTATTGACTAAAGAGAGGAAAGACCACCTCAGGATAGCTAGGGAGGTGGTTGATTTATACTTGCCTGGAAATAGGAAGTGTGGATTTCAGTCTCCTGTGGCCCAGGATGGCAGTTTATTTGACCAAGAAAATGCTGAGGTACTCTATAAAAGGGCACTGACATTACTGGTGATATCTGCCATGTTTTAAAGGAACACAGTCATAAAAGGCTCCTAATGCCTCTTCTAGTTCTTAGAAAGAAAGGTTATAGCTTCAGGAGATGGTTCAGGGCTGTGGATGCTGTTTTGTGAGAGACATCCAAAAGAAAAGATTTAAGATTAACACACTCGCAGTGTTTCCTCATTGGCTGCTGACTGTCAGTGGCCATTTGTTCAGCAGGCTGTGAGCACCAGAGCTCGTTTGGAGGCCCCTGGCTAGCACCGGTAGTGTGGGCACCTAACCCTGCACTTCTGTTTCCATTTGAGAGGCCACACACAAAAAGTTCACAGTTGCAATGTGCAAGTTTTATATATTTATCTCTTTCTCTTATTGCATTTCTACATAAATGATAATCAGCATAATTTGGGGGGCGGGGAGGCAGTGGGCTTGGGGGAAATTTTTTCTCTGCATCCTTCCACTAACACAGCTTCATCTAAACAGAACTCCTGTTTCTGTGGTATCTAGTTGACTACTTCTAAGAGACGTCCGTTGCAGTTTCAAGGTGATGCTAACTATAAGCAATGAAGAGTAGGAACATTTACTTCAGAGCACTGTGTAAAAGTAGAATGATGTAAGCAAAATGCTAAACATACCAATGGAGAACAAACAGATTCCAGAAATTTTTCTTTCTGAAAAAGCTGAGCTTCACAAAAACTGCCCTTAACGTTCTCTAATCTTTAAGGACTAATTTTTCAGATAAGCTTGAGAGATGTCAGTGGCACTAAATACCAGGTTTCTAACAGGCTATCCATCATGGAAATGTGAGACAAAAGTATCAGCCTTATGCAAAGGGAAATCATTAAGTTTCATATCTGCATTATTTCATTATGCTAAATCCTAAAAGACAATGAATTCACTGTCACCATGTTGCTTTTTCTGTCTGGCTGCGAGATACTATGACCTCACAATAAGAAATATTAAAGTCATTCCCCACCATGTTTAAAATGTCTGTTGAATAAACAATATCAGATAAAATGAAATGAAGCTGAAAGCTACAATTTCCCATTAATGGAAGAGAGTTTGAAAAGTTCAAATTTAGTTACAAGGAAACATTTCTAAGTATTTCAGACTAAGTAGCTGGAAGTACTGCCAACACTGGACTTCTTGTCATACACTAGAGGATACATGGAGTGATGGGAATATATTAAAATTGGATCTTTCAGATATGTCTGTTATTTTTAAATACTCCCTATGAGGCTGTTTATACAGAGTTTAAACAGAAGCTGTTTAACTGCACTGAAGGCAAGCCAGATAACTTTTTCTGTATCCTGATAAGACAGAAAGCTTGATCCCTCTCAACTGGAATTAACCCACAGCTGATTTAATGTTCAAGTGAAATTCTTTTACAGTTATTTAAGTGAAATTAACAAGATAGTTAAATTTTTCTAGAAAACTTAGAGAAACCCTTTTGTCTAAAGCACCTAAAGAAAAACTTGGTAGGAAAGATAACTGCATTCTTTCACATCAGCCTGAAAGTATTTTAAAACTAATCATGCTTACTTGCACTACAGATTTCTGCTGTACATTGTTTTAATGCAATATACATCTTCAGCATTGCCAACACAACAACAGACATCAGAGAGTGTTTTGACACCTTTGTGCTCCCCAAGGTTGCTGGCTGAACAAAATGGTGGCTCCTTCAAAGATGACCTACAATTCCATCACCTTATAATCAGTACCATTACTCAACCAAAAAAAACCCTAAGTTCCTCCAGAAGCAGCCCTCTGCACCTTTTTGTGTTTCCTGTGACCAGAAGCCAAAAAATCGGAAAGCCTTATTCTGGGCCAGGCAGAGATTTGCCAGCATTAAATGGAAGACGAGTTACTCTTTCTAGCCCCCTAAATTCTTCAAGTAAAGCAAAAGAGCAAAAAATACTATTCAGTGTTTCTCATCCATACAGAAAATAGGATGAATACGTCTCTGTTATATGCCAACAGGAGTTGGCACTGTAGTATTCCTTAAATAATAGAGTAATAGGACACAATACTACCAGTCTTACACAGCTTATGTTAACCATTTTCCAGCACTTGAAATGTTTACAAATATAAACTGAATGTACCACAAATAAAAGAAAGATGTCTTACAGCAACACTGGGACTCATTTTAATCTCATTTGGACATGTATAAATCAAGAATAACTGCAAAGTTAGCGGAATGATGCTAGTGTAAAAGTGGCACAAGAGAGTAACATAGCACATTGTAGGGACATAGATTAAAACATTTAATGTAATCTGCCACATGATTCTTAGCTGTACCAATTCATCAAGGCAGAGGACCGCACTAACTTGGCTGTACGTGGCTGATGTAATGCTCACACTGGATCAGAGTCTCTGCATTGTCTAGAACAGAACAGATCCATCAAGGCTGCAAATGAGAGGCCTTTACAGCTTCCTCAGTATTGTAATCAGAGTAATTCAGTCATGAGTTACTCAGTCATGAGTTACACAAAAGGGGCAGCTGATACTGAACTCACATCAGAATATGGTATGCTAAAACCAAAATAAAATATATTGGCCTTCACAACCTTTGATATTGATAGCTGTTAATCTTACAACTGAACAAGAATTATGCAACTAACGATATCCTGAACTGTACATGTACGAATTGTCACTGAACTGGCCACACAGCAGATCATAGAGGAACACTTTAAGTTTTGGATATTTCTAAAGTTCAGCTGAGATGAGCTTACTGACTACAGTCTACATAAAATGCCAAGCGTGATCAATCCTTTTTTATGTGATGCATAAGGAGGGGGGGGAAAGAAAGTAAAAGCAATACAAAATCTACTAAAGATGAAATTTTGAAAAGCTGGGGCCAGTGTGACAGGAGAACAGTAGCAATCATGCAGTATAACCAGTGACATTATCAGGCAAAGAGAGAGTAGAAACCAGCAGACACAAATATCTTGCATCTGTTGTCCAAATTAGAAGAGCAAGGTGAATGCCACCTTGAAGATGTTGACAGTGTGATGAAAACAAAGGAGTATCTTCAAATCTAGCATCACTGAATACTGATAAAACAGATGGAGCAATCTACTACTGCTCCAAATAGCAGTAAGAGTCCAGCACAGAGATGATTTGCTGGAGAAGGGATAGAGAATTGTTAAGGTCTGCTAACTGATTTTCAAAGATAAAAAGTATAACAAGTACAGCTCTGCCACTGACAGTGCAGTCTGTCAGCTAGCAGCAATTAGAGTATATAAAGAGTAGAGCTTTTAAAATGTTTCTCAGATTAATTGTTAAATAAAGATGTTACTATGAAGAGAAGCTACTCTAGTTGCTTTATTTAAATTGGGCTGAGAGGCTAGAGAAGGACACAAGAGAAATGATTTTGCTCTGGGTAATGGAGTGTAAAGGCATGATTAGGCCCATTTTACATGTGCAATTATATTACTGCTACTCTTGTGTAGGAGCTGGTTCACTTTTTTCAGAGAGACATTTACAAAATTAGAACATCATGTTCATACACAGCCAGGTCCATGCTCACTGTAGGCAATGAGGCATATTTATCAACCTGCAAATCTGTCTGTTTTCCTCAAGCTATTGAGATGTGTGACAAATGACTTCACTGTGACATATCATACTTTGTTGCACACTGGATTAGAGCCGAAAAGTTTAAGTTTTTCTTGGAATGAATTATCTTTGATTTTTCCCACACACATGGGACAAATTAATAAAAAAAAGTAACTGGTCACAGATTGCAGGGGAAAGTTTACAGTGCACCATTCCCATGGTGCTCAAAAATTAGTATCTTGCATCATAAGTGTCTGCAAGGCTTCTATAGAAAAATTAATCCAGCCTGTCACCAGTGCACTGATAAGGGTTATCTCCGTTCATGTCAATTCCTTCACCATACCTTTCTGCAGTGTTACACACATGGAGCTATGGCATTCCTGCTGCCTTCCAGGCTTCTGCTTCCTTCTACTACTTCCCGTCACACCAAAAGCGTGGGGCATGCCCATGGAAAAAAAATACCAGTCAGCACTTGTAGGTGGGAGAAGAGCACAACTCTACTACCATTTTTTTCACTGGCAATGTGACACATAGGAATCTGGCAAGGTTGTGGGTTTTTTTTTCTTTTTTTGGTCTTCTTCTACTGTAGAAAGTTGATCAGCCCATCCTGTTTCATGCTCACCTACAAACATGAAAGTACCTGCAATCTGGAATCTCCCTTTTTAGAATTCTCTGCTGCTGGGAGGACAGGGAGCAGTAAAGGAGGACAAGAAGCAAAACAGGATATTGAAATAAGATTTTTTTTTCTGTCTCTGAAAACCAGCAGTTCTGTTTCACCATCATGTGAAAAATCATACGTTCACTGATTCTTCACTTGTTTCCTGCCACAGTCTAGAGGATCAGACATCCTCTCATTAGCAGGTAGCTAGATACTTACAGAAAGATAAAAAGAACATGTACTCAAGAGAGAAGGGAGACCTTTTATTAGGGCTTCTCACTTCATTTTAGAAAGATTATGTTCATTTTATTAAGAAAGCTCCTCTGCCAACATTGATTCAGCCTAATTTAGTATTTTGTACAGAATTAAGCCAATTTACAGAGCAGAAGACATGACCAAACTATTTTCCAAATTCTATCACTTCACGCATCAGAGAGAAATGCCACTGTGTAAACTGGCAGCTCAGAAGCCCCTTTGGTGCTGTTCCTATAAATGTGAGTGGAATACTTTACAATGAACTCTGCAAGACTATGGCAAACCTGCTAATAAAATAATAAGGTCAAGGTCATTTAAAGACAGAAGTGACATTCATGGAAAGTTTTGCATTTCATTAAAGAAGACAAAAATTAGAGTAAAATAGGCAAGACTAAAAGCAATCGATGCTAAGTTATTCTGTATAATTCTGTGATTCAGAAACAGGAATTAGCTGATGCTCAGGGCAATGAACTGTTGAAGTTTTAATGTGGAAAGTTCTGCCTTTTGTCATTAATAAGAACTGCCCCAACAAATGCTTTTCCTTTCACATACCAAAAAAGTCCATGCAGACATGCCCAGCAGGAAATAGGTAATAAGTAATTAACTGCAACCTCTTCTGAAATCTACCTTAATACAAGCCATGATTTTCCATAATTCTGACATTTACTTTCAGAAAATGAATAATATATGGTGAATAGGGCCATAAAGTTCAGAACTGGGATTAACCTCTGTTTGAATGTAGTATGTTGAGACATGACAAGGGCAAGATTCATCAAAACAGTGCACATATCATAGTGGCCAAGCAATGAGGCACAGCATAATCATACATCCCTTCTATCAGTAATAGTGCATTAACGGTATTTTTGTCATATAATAATTATCTGGGATGAAGAAGTAAATACAACATATAGCAATTCTTTGAAAATCTTCCTGAAAGTAGGAGTTTAAAATTTTAAAAGATGTTGACATGCACGTTATTCTGAAAAAATGTTCTGAGTGCTAAGAAGAGAAAAACAGATCTGCATATTTTAGTCAAAGGAGTACCATGACAGTATTCTATATTTGAACTTACACCTGTTTTTCTTTCATTTATTTTGCTTAAAATTATAAGCTGAATTTTTATACATAATATTCAGCTTCTCTTTTGAAGTCTTGCATGAACAAATTCTATATGCTTGCATATTGTAATATAAATTTCAAGACAGATTTAATCTAACTCATTTTAGCTCTCAGAAGGTCTGCTTCTATTTGGACTTCTGGTGCAATTTCAAGTAAATCAGTACCCAGTCCAAAGTAAATGCCTATTCTAAGACAGCATGGTCAGACAAAATCTACACTGCAACTAGCTATATTTATATGCTATACTTGGTTTTGTGCTATTGATATTCCCTCACAATATGTACTACATATTTGTTCTTGAAAAAACTATTACTAGCTAATGTGGTAGGTAGATTTATAAACACTGAGCCATAATCGTGAATAATGACAGAGAAAGTTAATACAGTAGATTTTAAAAGAAAGAAAAATACACTTTAACGAGAATGCATGTGCATCCATTTCCATTTAATTACAAGGGCATTTCTCCTAAAGGATAAGGTCATAAAAATGTGACTCATTAGCATTTCTCTTGCCTTTTTTTACTCATTTATGTGTTCACTTTAAAGGCCAATAAAATCAAGATTTTTATCTTGAAGGCTTGTCTTCATGGTCTGAGCATGAAAAAAATTTAACTTTTATATACTTTTAAGCCCTTAAGTGCAACTCTAAAAGGAAGCTATTGAGCCAATTTTCTTTTCAAGTCTCATATATGGGTGAAGTTTATTATATTACAGTTTTCAGATGAAACATTTAGAAACTTCAGTTCACTTGGCTCTGCATGTCTTTTCCTTTGTCCACTGAATCTAACAGCAAAATTCCAGCTGACTTCAGTGAAGTATTAGGAAAATTCACATCAACATGAAGAAAGAGATTTTCAAAAGTGCTCAAGCTCTACAACTAAAAATAAAAAAGCTTCGTGCCCATATTAAACACATCATTGAAATATATAAGTTTACATATTTTCCAAATAATATCAAAATTTTATGTTAGATAAGCTGTACCAGAATCTCTTTATCAAATAGTTTCTCATAACTGAAGTTAAGAAAGCTTTAACACCTTTAACACTTTTCTTTCCTCTCTTTTTAATTTTAAGCATTTCTTATGCCTGTCAAAACAGCACATGAATACTAAACATTAAAGCAAAGTACCACAGAAAACCAGTTTACTTTCTTTTTTTTTTTGGTGCTATAAATCAATAATCGGGAAAACAACCTGAAGCTGCAGTATAGTAGCTAGAAAATTGTCTTGATTTTTAAAATAAGGCCACCTTCTATGGAGAGTAGAAAATGATAAATACTGATTATATTTTCTCTCTTCTCTCTAAACATGAATATACATGAATAACCTAATATTTTATTTTGTTGTGAGATCTTTTACTATTCTTGTTCTTCGCTTATTCATTACTTGAATGTTGGTTGGTTTCATTCCTGGATTTTAAAAACTTAGTGAACTTTATAATAACAATAACAAGGAGGAGGTTATTGATCAGGAAAACAAGGAAAATTTGTCCTAGACCAGCTTATATGCAGGCTTGTGTCTATGGCAAGAAGACTTATTCTGGCATGATTCTGGTTAGAGGGAAATAAATGGCAAAATTCCCAGCTACTCCAGTGGGAGCAAGTACTTCAAGTAGGAACAAGTCTTTATGGCATTTTTTTAAATAATGCAAGAGAAATGGATATTTAATTCATATTTAATGCAAGTCTGTAAACAATTCTTTAAGGAATAAAAATGGCCTTTGAAGAAATTACAGATGTTACATGAAATACTGCTGCAGTCATTTGCTGGCCAAGAAAGCATGATAATAGTGACATTTCTATAATCAGCAAATGATTATGCATTTATTATATTACACGCATGAACATACTTGAAGTTTCACTGTCAATCTGTTCTTCATTGGTACCATTCTTCTCTGCCACAATGTGTATGTCCCATAAGATCTTTCTTGAAGTTCTGATGGCAGAAAACAATACTTTGAAGGTCTTCCATGTTATTCTTTTTGCATTCTTACAGGTCATTGATTATAATAGTCTCAGAAAAATTTGGAAATATGATTTTTTGCTTTTGTTAAGTTTGTCCTAGATCATTGGTAAAACCTTGATTTTCTCCAGTGTGTTTATAATGAACTCAGTTGAAATCTGCATGGCAATCTACTGGTTATATCCTTTTGAACATATCATTATTTATTAGTATAACACACACCAGTCATAACAGACTATATGGAAGTTTAAAATCCACCTTTAGGTGTCATTTGATGAATGGAAGTAGCTAACAGTTAAGTGGAGTTTACTGCTTTTAAGAAAAATGAGAAGTATTAAATCCTCTTCTTCCCTGAGAATGAGAAATGAAGTTTGGAACAGAATACCTAACAAAATATACTCCCCACCACTAAGCTGTAACTAAAGGTGAGAATTCTTGCAAAGTGCCCAATCCCAGAGCAAAACTGGGATCACTAAATAGCTTATATATTCAGTGTGGAATGTTCATGTCAGCCCATTGTCTTAATTCATTAATTTTCAAAATAAATTCTTGATTTTATCACCTTTGCTGCCAACATTTGAGCTGTTTGAGATTCTATTTGAGTTAATTGCTTCCTTCTTCACTGAAATTGGGTGTATACAACTTGACAGTTTGATCAGAGACCCAGTGATTTGTCATGTAGGCATACCATGTCATTGGGCTACATAAGCCCCAATGAGGATGTTAGATGTAGCTTGGCAGCTCTCCATATTGAGCATTACAAGATTTTAAGGACTGTATGTATGTGTAAAGAAAAGAATGTTTTTGAGAGCCAGCCTGTAGCACATTCCCACTTCTGGATAGTTCACTCCATTCAGGCACTTCTGCTAGTGTGTCTCCAACATCAGAGCAATGTGGAGCATTGCATCATTCAAAGCCATATGAAAAAACAGAATAAACAGCATGAATTCAATATCAGGTAGGCTAAAGGTGTGTGTGGAGGGGGAAGCATAGTAAAATTTAATGTAAAGTAGACACTAAGATTTTGAGTTGAAAACGAAGGTGGTAACTATGCTGAAAAATCTGCAGTTACAATGTTACCAGTAGAGTGCCAACTAAATCATTTGTCGATAATATAAGGCCTCCCCAGACATCCAGCCACTGAAATAACTTATTAATCATGAGTATCTTTTTAAAGCAGCCTATTTTAAGCTTTACTAGTAAATCTTAGCCCTGAACAACTTGTCGAGGGTTTTTTATTCAGTTATTTCTATCCCTTTCCTCTAAAAAGTTGGTACTTGAGACAACAGTGCAGATTCCTTGAGGGAGCTCTCAGGACTGCAGTTGTTCTACAGATAGAGCTAAGAAATTGGGATTGTCAGCGTTCAGATCCATAATTTCCATCAGGAAATTGAGAGAAATTAGAGAAAATGAGACTAGATGCAAAATTTGGATCTCGATCTAAACTTCTAATTCAAGATGTCATTTTGGATCCATTGTAATTATAAAGCCTATTCCACTTCAAATGCTCTTTCCAAGTCTATTTCTACTCCTTCCAGTCTTACCATTTTTGGATCTGACTGGGATCTTACTTTGACTAAGCTTAGACTAGCAAAACTTCACTAGCTTCAGTGTAATTAAATTTGATTTACAGTGGTGGAGTTATATCCAAGTTAAACCAATGGTTTTGACAGGCCTATTGTCAGTGCTAGTCTCATTTTGTAAAAATCAAAATTTTTTCCCATTTGCTGTCACTGTGACAATAATACCCAATGACTTGCCATGACAGCATGGGCAGGGGTGTGAGTTGTGATAAAAATGAAGCCATAAAAACATTTCTCTTGGCATCAAAAATAAACCTGAAGTAGATTAATACTACCATTTTCTCTTTAAACATCTAACTCTTCCATGCTATCTTTCCACCAGATTGTTAAAAATCCTTGGCTGCTATTTCTAAACTGTGTGATGTGTAATAAGTTTTTTTTGCTTTAGCTCTTTTAAGATTGGAGAGTGCTGATGCAGAGTTATCAAGCTAATAAATTCAGGATTTAGCGTTTACCTTGGCACTTTAAGGCAATATTTTATTACTTCTCGCAATTACAGGAAAGTCCTGAGGAGACCTTGGGTGCTGTATACAGTATAAATATGAATATTGATTCAGTCAGTCAGGAAGACATTATTTGATATAGTACATCTGCTTTCTAGTGTTCATCTTTGGTCACTGTAGATAAATAATGTAAAAGGAATTAGAACCATAAATAAAGCTTCTGCAAAGGAACCATAGCTCTGACACAAGAAGCAGTACGTAATAAATATGCATATGAGAGCACCCTATTAATAAGATAACTAGTATTCAAGGTTCTGTAGTAACACTCTCAATCGTGCCATGAATCAGATGTCAACCATGTTCCCTAGAGGCCAGCTACTAATTCCTTGGCTAAGCAGCAATATAAGCAACATTACTTTAAACAAGGGCTGCTTCTCCTCTACTCCTTAACTATCCTACAGTGCAGAAATTGTAATGAAAACAGATATGGAGCCCAGCCAGACAGCAGTCTGCAATCCAATAAAATGGATATAATTGCACAGAGACAGGTTTTTCTTTTAACATTTTTTATCAAATTGATGTTAAATATATGCAGTTTCTTAAAATTCTTATTATCATTCCTATAAGTAGATGTACTTAATGACCTTCAAAGTGATGTATTTGTAGATCAACAGATTGGATAAGACACATGCCATATGGCCATGATTCAGCAAAAGAATAAAATACATTCTTAACTTTATGCTTATGAGTAATCCCACTCTTAAGCAGCCAAATATTCAGCATGAGCTTATTTTCAGCGGGAGTTAGCCACATGTTTAAAGTGAAAGGTATGTGTAAGTGCTTTGTCAAATAAGATATAAATTTTTTACATTCTAACAATTTCCTTGACAAATAATTCAGCATAAAATAAAAAATTATAATTGTTGACTACAGTATCTCTGAAATCTGGTAGGTTCTAAACATTACTGTAAATGTTGCTTATTGAGAAATATGTAGAAGTTTACTGGTATTTCAGCTCTCAACTCAGCATCCATATTTACAAATAAGCTGTAATTCCAGAAAAAAGAAAGAAAAAAAGACTAATTCATAACACATTGAATGCACACCACCACTGCATCATTGCAGTCTAAAGCAATCCCACGCTGTCTAGAGCAGAGTTTCTAGGCCCCTTTTGCACCCTTCAGTACCTTAACTGCCAAAGTCTCTATTAGCTGCTCCTGTTTCCTGGATTCCTGCTTACCAGCTGAACAGAAGCTCCTGCACATAACTGGAACCTGATACACCCGAATCATGAGTGAGTTAAAGACTAAAGATGAAGGCTATTCTTAATCAAGAACCAGACAATCAGTAAACAACTAAAAGAAGCCATCACATGCAGATTCCCCCCAAAATTCCCAAAAGCAGAAGCCCAGATCTAGGTAAAACAAGATCCAGTGGGCTGGGACATGGAGCATGCCTCGCAACCCTTGCAGAAAGGCGAGGAGTTCCTGGAGCAGAGAGACTCTTCTCTGCAGTCATCCTCAGCCAGGATAATGAGTGCTTGCCAGCTGCCTGTCTGCACATGATGCTGACAGACAGCAGGGCTTTCAGTGAGGCCACAGCTGGGGACTGGGCTCCAGCAGGGCCCACAATTAAAGAGAGAGGCCTGCAGTGGACTCTCAAGGCAAGCAGCCCTGTGCAACAGCTGCCAGTCTTCCCCACAATTCAGGTTAAAGGCCACTTCCAGAACAGTCATTCTCATGTTGGCTGCGCTTCCGTGCAGCAGCTCAGCCATGATGTAGTGAGGGCTGTCCTCCTGTATGCACCTCCTGGTGCCAGCTCACTGTGCAGGTAATGCTGATCCTGCTTCTCCCAGGCGTCCATGTGCAGCCAGCTGCTAGTCCCCAGAAGGGCTCTAACACCTGCTGGCAGTCCCACCCCTTCTTCCACCTCCTTCCTCTTTTGTTCCTGGCCATTTGCTTCACACCAGCTCTGGAGCTGAGCTGGCTACATGGTGAACTGATTCAACTAGCTTATCCAGCAGAAAAATGTTGACTCTTCTGTCAGATTAGTTTATTGCTTACTTACTGAAGGAGGGGATGGGAACACGCAGATTGTGTCAGAAGGAAGATGACAGTGGGGAAAAAAGGAACACCCTCTCGGGCAGTTAGATGCATCTCATGGAATTACACTTGGGAATTATCTGTCATTTCTGTTATCCAAAAAGCATTTGGATTTTTCAGCTGAGACCTGGCGAAAACCTTGCTAGTTCTGTTGGTATACCCGATAAGCCTGTTGTGGGAACAGTATACATGAAGTATGGAAGTCTAAGTACATGCCACTTTTGCTCTGACTTTAGTCACAACCAAATTTACATATTTCATGCAGAAAAAATAGTCAATACTTTGCCAAGAATCTGAGAGACCCATTCAGGAATACATAACCTGGGGCATCTTTCTGCAAGAGGCTATTTATGCTTTCTTGTTACTGATACATAAGAACAAATTACACTGGAATTTGCCTTGTCGTAAGTTTGAGAGAGATTTCTTTATGCATGTATGAACAAAAGAACAAAACAGGCTGATGCGCACTTTACTAGTGAAATCCCTATTTTAAAAATATGTAGTTAACAAATTTGTACACAACACTCATGCATTACTCAATATTCACTCATGGAGACTTATGATGAGAATCATTTGTTAACATTCTTCAACAGCTATCAGAAACAGTAGATTAAGGTAGTTTGACATAATATTGTTTGTGTAAATACACAATTAAAGAGCACAAGAGATTACAAGGATGTATACATCAGCTTTAGCAGATAACTAGGACAATTATACCATCAGTAAGAGATGAATTGAGGATATAACACAAATTACTTATGCTGCCTTTGTGCAGGGTTTTCTTATGTCAAATAGCAATGGGCTTGAACAAAATATGACACGGCTTCTCTCTTCAGGCTTTACAAAATTTTCATTATCCATCTTAGATATTTTCTCCTAACACCTCACTTCTAGAGATCTGATTATTCCTGAAGTCACAGTCTCTATGCAAATCTGGTGATTTCAATAGATTGGCACAAATGGAGCTCATAATTGATTCCTGAACAGCTCAAATCTTTTCAACCACAAATATTTGCTAGACAAACTAAGGAAACGACATTACTCTTCATAAACAGACACATGCAGATGACCTGGTAGTTTAAGAGAGCTGATATTGTCTATGCAAAATAACTGATTTGGCACATTTCTTCCCAGTGAGCACAATAATAGGTGGAGTTCATGTACCACTTATACTTTTAATGCTTACATACAATAGTCGCCATGATTGTAATTCACATATACCACTTGCAAAACATCCAAGTTGCACCAAGGTACCTGTACCATCACAGTTCAAACAGGACAACCTGCCAAAAGGTAAATGCAGTTTTATGGTATGAAAGGCTTTCTGAGGGGATGTGTATTCTCAGAACAAACCAGGATAAAGCATGGCCTTCCTTCTAAAGATTCCAGTCATGACTATTTGAGTAAAATATTATACCCATGACTTAAATACACTAATGTAAAAACTATGCATTATCTCAAGGTCTAAAAACTTTTCCACCATTTTCAAGTGTAAATGAAATTTGGCTGCAAACTGCAAACTGTAAGATGAGTGAGACCATAAGGACCCATTTCTACAGGAATTTGAATGTAGTTACAAGAAAGAAGAAGCTTGGGCCTGGTTATTCCTTTGCTTTCTCATTCTAACTTAATATTGTTATTTTCTAAAGGTAAAGTTAAAAAACAGTTCTGTTCTCAAAAGGAATTACATAATTATTGTTTCATAACATTTCTCTAACTGCAAACTATTCTTTTATTCTTTCTAATCAACAGCAAAAATATAATCTATCTGAGATGTATTTTAGGGTAAAACAGGTTCAAATGAACTGATGCTGGAAGGTTAGCATCCTGCAACTGAAACGTAGTCAATAGCTGAGATGAGATACAAACTAATTTGCAGATTGACAAAGCTCCACACCAGTTTTCTGCAGATTTAACTGTGCATTTTTAGCAAACTAAGAAAAACACAACATATTTATGTCATTAAAGAGACATGGCTTAGGATGTATGCAAAGAATACAAAACATTGTTTTAGAGACTTCTTTTGAATAGAACTATACTTAAGTCTGCTCAAAATGGAATTATTAATGATTAGTTCATATGTGGAGCTTCATTCAGTTACACAAATGCAACTTGTTATTTGAGTCAGGGTTGTTCAATAGAGGGTTCAAGGTCCTCTCCAATGACTAATAGTAACCATAATTGCTAGAGGAAAAGAAGGCCTGATGGTAAAGCATCAAACGTGAACACCTGAGATGCATAAACAGAAACTGAAGCACCATGCAAAAACAGGAATAATGCAAACTTAACGTATCAGTCCCTACTTTAGTTGAAACAGCTTATAATCTCCACTTCACTTTGGGATATATGTTTAAATTCACACTTCAACTCAGTAAAGTGAACAAAAACCTAAAACCCTATCTGAATTCCCAAACTCATGGTGACAGAGACTGAAGTGAGGCACAGAGTGCCACTACCCCCTTCCAGGGGCTTGTGTTGAGGGGCAGTTCAGCTGCAGCGCAGCCCCGTGCCCTTGGAGCAGCTGGGAAAGAGCTGGGGGAAGAGCTGTGAGAAGCCTCCCTGGGGCCTCCTCGTCTTCACTCAGAAAATGTGTTTAAGCCCAGGCCCTCATCCCTGCTTGACCTGTGCCGCAGGCACGCTTGTTCCCAGCCACATACTTTGCTGACGCAGACCTGCTGACTTGACTCTTTGGCCTGACATCGGACCCTCCTCAGTCCCAGGGCTGGTGTGGCAGCCACAGGCCCCTCGGCTGCCCAGGGTCACCATCCCCAGCCCTGCTCTGCTCTCCTCATTTGGGGGCTGCAGACCTGTGCGCTCATTGGGGAGGGCCTGCCTGTCCTGCTGTCATCCTCGGCTCCTGGCCCACCTTCCCTTCTGGAACAGCCCACTCCTGCTTCCTGACACCTGAATTCAAATATAGATCTGGGCTTATATGCTCAAAAGAAGTTAGGTGTGGATTTTTTGATTACGACTGTTAAAGATATGAAAAACTAGGATTCAAGTCCAAAATCACATTTTGGAAGTACAGCAGTTTGGATTTACCTTAATCTTCTATATGTAGACATTAGAAACAGGCCTGCAGTCAACAGAAAAATTCTGTATGATTTGATCTGGCCCGCACTTTCAGTATCTACAATAAAAAGAATCAAAAGGACATTGGGCAGCTCTCAGAAATTCAGTATGTTTGCCTAATTTTGGCTGCCACTATAATGACTCAGATAAAATACAATGCGCTAAGCATGCCTTTTAATAGCAATTACAAGAAAATGCCTTTTAATGATACCTGGATTTGGTCAAACAAGTTAGGAACTCTGGCATACTGTATCAGCCCACAAGAAATATGGTTGACTGACTCAAAAACTAAGTTCAGTAACCTGAAAGCTTTTTAAACTGTACATGAGGAAGTTTTCATATAGAAAAATAGGGTATGAACTTCTCATGAGTCAGCTGTTCTATGGTAATTTCCCTCTGCACACATTCCTATTTTAAGGCAAATGCAGCCAACACAAGATTACAAGAAATTAGTTATCTTTTTTTTTTAACCTCATGTACTTAGGTAGTTTCTATGGGAGAGCTGATGCAAGCCATACAAACAAACAAACTTATAAGAACTTGTTGCTCAAGTTCTTTGCTGCTTTGCATCTTGTGCAACTACTTAGACAAGTGCAAAACGAGTGCTAAAATCATCCTGAATGAAAAAGTATACTCTGATGTGAAGAGCCTTCAACCTTGTAAGGAGAATTAGACCCTGAGATTCTAACAATCCTTGTAAAGGCTAGCATGCTAAAGTTTTCCCATCTGAGCAGAAAGCAGAAAATACCACTACTAATTTTGTTGTCTTTGTCAAAGTCAAAAAATCTCAAAGTATTTTGCCGACAAAAGTGTTGCCAACAAAACTCCTATGTAAAGAGTACAAATATAGGGTAAGTGAGATGCAAGCTTTTCAGTTTACCTGGAGTTTGCTGTTAAAGTTCTTCATTTACCTTTATGGCTTGTTATGCATGATCTACAAAACAACGTAAAGCAAACAAGCTTTCTATCATATAAAACTACACCAATACTACTTCCATAATAGCAAAGGAGTAAGAAAGGAGAACAGAGAAGAATTCAGGAAATAGAGACCAAAATATTATGAATAGATTTGTGCAAATCTCATTCCTTCTGTTTTGTATAGATCTCTAAAAGAATCACCACAGGAGGTTCAGCTTTCTATCTTCACTTTGAGAATGGAGCATGTACACATGTATACAGTTCACAACAGCACTGTTGACATTCGACAGATGACTAGACTTGATAATTTTCACTGCACTTTTCAGCTAGTAAACCTGACTCTGGCACTCTGCTACTAAATGAACTCTGAGTGAGAGTTCAAAATGGCTTTATTTCAAACCCAAGAGAAGGACATGACCTTCTTAAGCAAACTGTGGGACTATTCTAGGGTACCCTCAAACTTAACTGTCCTTTTCATTCAAGAAATGTTTTTTCTTTTCCAGATAACCTATTCTAGAACTCAAAATTCACCAAAGTGCCAAATGATAATGCATAATGCAGAGTTAATGCATATACTTCATGTATTCTCATTTAGTACATATCTTCCCTTGTAGCTCTCAGTTTCCCCATGTGGTTAAATAATTGTCTTCAGAAACATAGTGTCACAATGATGTCAAGGTCCAGAATTTTGGAAGAAGAAGAAATCAAAATTAGTAACTTTGTAGGAAATCCGCCCCCTCGCCCCCCAAGTAATAAAGGTCAAATAATGCAAATGAGATGAATATCAATCATAACTTCACAAAGAAGATTTAACTGACTGTTGCTGCACAAAATGTCACTAAACTGTCACCCAGTAAAGTTCCTATAACTGACTGGAAAAGAAGTTCATTTTTATCTCCTGTCATCATGTATTAAAGGATTATGAAAAGCTACGTAACTAGTAAAGTGACTGTTCAGCTTTATCAGTTTTGACAGCTATCCCCAGCAAACATTTGCTTACATGATTATATGTTGTTATTATATTGTTGTTTATACACCATTTTACCAATTTTACTTTAATCAGTTTCACAAGCTCCCCATGCAAATTATTATGGTCCCACCTATACAAAATATCAAGTGTATTACAGGAGCTACCACTAGTATACAATATAGTTAGTTTGCATTGTTATGCCTAATTCAAACAGAAAGTTTAACATGCTGCAGGAGTCAAAAGAGCTCTTCTGCAGAACTCCATAAATACAATCTCCTCTCTCGAATCCAGTCTGTGTAAAGTCTGCTTTTAACTTCCTCAAAACTCAAGGGGTTTTTTTGTTGTCTTTATGACTAGAACTCTCCTACTACATATTGATCTTCTCTTATAATTGTACCTCCACTTATCTAGTTTATTAGTACCTTTGTCCCTTTTCAGTTTAGAAAGTCACTGTCAGAATCATCTTTCACTCTGACATATCCCAGAACATTTTTCTTTGTACCTGTTTATTGGCTTTTTATCGCTTGTGATATCAGTTTCTGACTTCTCAGAAGCCTCTATTATCTTTCTTAATTTCTCTTTTCTTGTTTGTTCTTCCTCAGTAAACTCACTATCTTATCACTTTCCTAGTGTTTCATCTTTTCCTGCTTACATCTTTATGCCTTCCAACATATGGCTCCAATACTGGTCCTAATATACCAAAAAAATGCTATCTGAGACAAACAGATTCTACAACACATAAATAATCTATAATTGTCAGTAACTGACAACAGGCAATCAAAGCCATCCTGAATGTCTGAAATCTGTCAGATAGCAAATCAGTGCCTTGAATACCTAGAATAGTTGGCCTGTTCTCATGTACCTTGGAAGCTGACTCACTGCTGTTCTGGGTTAAGTATTTGTTTCCCATGTCTTATTCATATTGCAAATCTTTGGAACAAGAAATGCACACTTTACTCATGTTGATAAAATGCAATATCTTTTAATAGTGGTTCTATATAGATACACTGATTATGATTAACATTAATGTCTTAGGTGAGATCCTCAAGCTTATTTCATCTAAAGTAAGCTGTAACTTGGAATTTCAAAATCACTGGAAGTTCCTTAGCTGGCTTTAATCAGTATTCTATTCTGGACCAGGCTATAGATATCTGAGGATTAAACTGTTTTCTAATCTACCTTTTCTATCTGAACCCCTTTAACAGCTACTAAAAAAAATGACTCCTGGTATAAATCAGTTACACAAGATACAAATTTGACCCCTAATGCTTTGCATAATCTTTCATTCAGGATGCTTATTAGAAACATTAGGCAACTTATTATCCCTTATTCTTTACTAATTGATATTCTTGTCATGATTCTATCTTTCTTATCTTCTACAATTAAATTCTACTAAGCAAGACTAAAATATTAATCTTTTATCCCATAAATATTTACATTTTTTAAATATACCTATTTAAAAATGTATATGCGTTTACTGTCATTTATGTTACTCTGTTCCATTATACATCCTTTATCTCCTATGCTTTATTATCCATTAAATCAGTACAGTTTAGTCATGTCTTCCCTCAGAAAAAAATTATATTTAATACTTCAACCATTTCATTTTTTACTTTCCCTTTCAATTTAATTTCAGATTTTACCTTGAATTGTTATTAATCTCTTCCTTTTACTCATTTGAACTTAAATAAAGGCTGTTAAGTCGATTAGTAATGTGATGTCATTTCTTGACTTCTACTTTTGTTCCTTAGTTTTACTCTACTTCATTTGTTTTATTTCCTTACTTTGAAACTGTTTAGTATTATTTTTCAAGGCTCTGTTTAGTTAGCAATTGAATTCTTGACTCAGGTTCAATGCAAACACAGAAAGCTGATTTTCCAGAATCTTTTTTTTCCCCTGAGCTAGAAAACAGCCTTTCCCACATACCCTTCCCCCTTTTTATTATTTCCTAGCAAAGACAGAAAGCTCCATTTTTAAAGTAAAATAATGCTTGATGCTTTTGTTAATGTGTGTCCTTTGCAATAGTCTTTGTAGTAAAAAGAGTACAAATGAATAAAACATATAGAGAACAATTGTTAGTGGTTTTACCTTTTATAGACAGATGCATATTGAAAGAAGCCAAACACTCATTAGAGCCTATGTAACAGAACAATAAAATTAATACAAGGGCTGAATTAATCTTGCAGCAAAGTGTCAAGAAACCTCTAGGATTAGCAAGAATGGAGCATCTGAAAATAAAAAGCTAAAGGCAAAACTTCACCCCCAGCTCGAGTTTGTTCCCTTTGTAGCATGTTCAGAGTCTACTCAGAGGAGCCTTAATAGTTTAATATTCAAATTCATCAGCAAGAACTGAAATGTGTAATCACTAAGATAGTACGGTTATGTTCAAAAAATTGCAGGAATTTACACTTTTCTTAAAAATTGCATTTAGATGGATAAACAGATATGGCAGCAGGGGAGTTTAATTTTCCGGTAACCACATGATCATCAGCTATTTTTAAAGTACTGTCTCACAGGGGCTACTGGCAATGATAATTAGCTATAATTGACAATGTACTCATTGTGACATCTTATGACAGGGAAGAATTTGTATCACATCCCTACTTTAGTGCTTCAACATATTATAATAAATTAGCCTTACAACCTCAAAAGGATATTCAAGTTTCCTGTCTTTTTATATTTTTGTAACTGTATCATCTTTTCTAGTTCATTATTCTGAGTATTTCTATACCACTGAGTTAACTGTGTGTAGGAGTCTCTTTACAAAATACTGTTTCCGTCTGCACATAGGATATATACTTCTATTTTCCCAATGTCTTGAAAAGATAGTTTTGTGGTTAAAGCAAAGGCCTGGAAGTCAACAGATTTCAGTCTTTTCCCTAGCTCTGTCACAGATCCTTGATGCCCTTGTGATGTTTTCCACATCTGAAAATGAGGGCAATAACACCTACCTAACAACCTCCAAGAGTACTTGTGAAGCTTTATTTTTCAGTGCTGTTAAGGGGGATGAAATGTTTGTCAGAAGGCAATGAAGGAGTACACAATATATTCTGACTGATCCAGCACCTTCACTTGAAGTGGATTGTAAGAATCATGATATCAGGCAGAATGACCACAGTTTCTTCTGGCCTGGTGCCCAGATGTGTTTAAAACTCTGATTCCTGGGCCTCCACCAATTTTGACAATTTCTGAAGTATCACTTCAGTTCTCTGCTTCTCTAAGTAGAAAATGAGAAGACACTACTTGCTTTCCACAGGATTTTCTGTATTTTGTAGTTGTATTGTAGGATTGCTGACTACTGGTAAATCATTTAACCTTGTCTGCTATTGTTTCCAAACTGCACAGAGGACTTGTAATATACAGTCATTAGCATACCCCTAGGCAAAAGCAATTATAAGGCAGTACTGTGAAAAGTTGCAGACTGTGAAGATGTATACATTGTTCTGCACATGAGCAAGAAACTAGGCAGGAGTCATCTATGCAAATTTCTAGCAGAAGCTCAGAATCAGGTTGTTGCCTGAAAATACCAGTCTCTATTCAAAAATACTTTCAGACTTAGCAGAGTAAATGATACCTATACATACTCCAAGATCAAAGTTCAGAAGAGCTGAATTCAGTGTTTAGAGGTTGAGAGAAGGGGGGAAAAGAGAGGCTGAGATTTATTCTTTTTGCATGATTGCGGTTGACAAATTTAAACCTCTACTCTTTTCCTTTCAGTGCAAGTATTCACAATGCTCACAGTATAAAAGTGTCTATCCTAAGACAGAAATTGTATGCCACCTTTAGAAATAAGCTCCTTATTAATTTTATCTAGAAATGAGTGCTGTTAAATTACCGATTTGTACTGAAATGAAGGCCTTCCTGAAGGATGTTGGGTTGGGATAAAAAATTCAGTAGATCTATCACAGCTCCACACATGTTTTGTGAATAAATAGCTGTTTAATTAACATTAATATTAGAGCTGGTTGTGAGTTTTTCACAAGAATGCTTTTACCTAAAAAAATGAATTTCTGATTGTAAAGTCAAAATCAAATATTTCACTGTAGGTCTCCTTGACTTATATATTTTTTTCTGTCTTAAAAAGACTTTTTTTGTTTTGAAGTAATTCAACAAAGTATTAAATAGCATTTCCCAGACACAGTACTGCATTATAGAAATTGTAGGTTAGGTTTCCATTATTCTATGGCCTTGGTTCTGCAAGTAATATTTTCCACAATGCAACATGAACTTCTCTCTGATCAAACTGGCAGGTTCAACATGAAAGAAAATTTTGAGTTCATCACCAAATGCACTAGGGATCTGTAAAGGAGCCTGGATGCAAAGACATTGCATAATATGTGCAAATTAATCTCTTCTCCCCTCGTTGACTGCTGAAATGCTGAAATGCCATTATATATTAGCTAAAAAAAGGCTGAGCAGATAGCGACTGGTGTCTTTCAAAGTACTGTCTATCCGAACTTCTGTCTGGACAAAAGAGACCCTAGCCTCCATTAATCTTCTTTATTATATTTTATGGGTAGTACACTCTTTTAATCTCTTGCATAGATTTCACTTTCTGCATTGAACCCATATTGCAAATACCAACTTTGCTGTCAGATATATGCATGATTAGTTTCTAAGTTTATAGATTCTTAGTGTCAGGATACATTTTCTCGGTATCTGATGAGAGACCTGCCAGTGTGCTCCAGAGAAATTTTCTGATGATATTTGTCTGCTTTTTTTTTCTTTCTTTTTTTAAAGAAAATCCAGAGACATGCTACTTGCAATACATCCCCTTAAGGAACAACATGCTGCTAAAATGCTTTGACTGGAAACTTGATAAGGTGGGAGATGGGTGGTACCACAAGTTCTTTTCAGTGAAAGTTGGACCAACTCTAGCAGGGTGCTACATCCTGATGACCAGTCCTACATAGGCTTAGCTACTTCATAAGAGAGCCTCCAAAGGAAGCTTGTTGCCTGCAGAGTCCCAGTGAATCTCCTGTGAATGACGACTCACTCCAGATCTACAGACTGACAGATCTATTTGTAGACCACAATCTCTAAAACATCTTTTCAAAGCTGAGAGTCATCTATCAGCCTTTTTGCTGCCTTTCTTCAATCATACAATTGGCTAGGGTTTTTCCTGAGTGCAAAAATGTAGAATAAAGGTAAGACCACATGGCTGGTTGTATAAAAAGAAAACAACGCAGGACTAACATGTACTCTGACCAAAGTTTCAGAGGAGCAGAAAACTTTTTTTTACTTCATTTTCTTTTGGAAACTCCATTTCACAGTGAGGCCCAGACTGGGCAAGGAAACAGGGGAGTACAGAGAGTTGAAATAAGAAACAGATGTTGGGAAAAAGTGTTGAAACAATACTCGGTGTCCCTTCAGCTATTTGTTTCAGCATTTTGAATACTGAAAGAATGCCATGAGTATAACTAATAACAAAGCATATATCAGGATGGTGATGGAAATTAAACAACACATCAGCTTTTTAAAGTAACCTTATAGAATAAAAAGTATTGGAAACAATTTTACATATTTAATTATTTATAATGCAATTATTTATAATTTCCATAATTAAATTTGAAACTAACATATTAAAGGCTTGGTAATACAATTTTGCAAGTTATTATATAGCAAATTATTTTGAAACTAAATTCACGGGAAAAACCATAACTGAAACAAAAGTTAACAATGGAAGTGGTGGGACAATACAATTAGAGCAGTGCAGCTTCACTAGCAGAAGCTTCTCTGGCTACCCAAGTTTTGGTAATTATAAAGTAAACCAAAACGCCACAGTATTAAATCACCAACAACCATGAAGACTTTTTGAACAGTCTTATTTTATTTCAAAAGCTGCAATGTAGATAGACTCAATAAGGGATTTTCATGCACCATTTGTATTTCTACAGGTCAGCTAACTTCTTGATTGCCTTTTTCAGTTAGATGAACACAGTGACCTCTCCAGTGGGCATTTCAGAGCATTGTATTGCAAGATAGTTCTTCTATTACAGTTATGTCCTGCTGACATAAGATACATGAGCTTGGGAAAAGAGTATGTCCCATGGAAAACATGTTCCCTCATTTTCCTCCCTTTCAAGCAGTCTATGCCATATTATGTTGTATCCAAGCAATTGCAGGTGGTGGTTGGTTAGACAGTCTAACGGGTTTTGAGGAGCACTTTGTCCAGTTTTATGTTTTCTGAAGGGCATGCCACCTCAGTTCCATTACTGCTTGCTATCATACTTTTTAAAGAAGTCACCAGAAACAACTGCAGAAGCATATTTATTATATCAGTTCACCTCTGTATTTGCTTATATATGTAACCACTTCACAGATTTTGTATCTTGAATTTTGCCACCTTTTCTGTAGTAGCAAAGAGGACTTTTTTAGAAGAGTTCAAACATTTGAGAAATTCTGAAACACTGCTAACCAACTTCAGCTGCTGTGATTTGATGTTGCAATTTTGCTTTCAGCTACTGCCCATCTTATTCTTAGCCATAAACCATATCGGCAACAACCATGTGTAATGACCGCTCTCCTATAGAAGGCTGCTGCAATAATCATCCCTGTATCAAGCAATTTGGGTTGATTCAACAGTAATATCATTGTTACTATAATTCTGTTCCTCACATTTCTTGTTCTGCTGAAAACTAGTAACTGCTGGTCTTTACATCTAAACCTGAATAACAGTGGCTGAAAGGAATGTCATGTTCTGTAGATAAAGAGGTCAATTTTACATATTTCAGGAAATCCCAAAGTTCTAACTGTGATACATTTTTACTTATAAAACAGATGAATAGTAAAGTAATTTTTAGACAAACATTTATTAAAAAAAAAAGTTTTATAATCTCAACAAAGCACAAGACTTAAGGATGTATGCACAGAACTGATTGCTAGCAGTATTCAAAGCTATAAGGCCTTGATATAAGAAAGTCTAGTCATAATAACTGTGAATTGCATCCTTAAAGTCAAGATCAGATCTAGGCATTACATTTTATATTGGGTGTTTTTCTAAATTAAACAGGGCTTACATTTTGGAAGAACAGATGTTAAACTTGTCATACCAGAGAACATTAACAGGTTAATTTTCAAAACGAAGTGAAAATACTCCTGAGTACTTTCTCACAATTTCAAATAACAACAAAGATCCTGTAATTTGATTCAGCTTTCAAACAATTATTAATAGATTTTTAAATAATCAGATATTTTCCAGGTCTTAGATATTTAACATGGTTAAAGGAAAAAGAAATTCCAGGGAAATAAAATCAGCCAATCATACGCAAGTGTTAGAATTTTGTTATCTTCAAAGAAGAACTCTTGTGACCTGAGCATCTTTGCATCTCTCCCTGTCAAAATTCCCCTTGAAGATTTAAAGAGAAATAATTCTCTTCAACAGCACGAACTTTCAGAAATATAGTGAGAGCTTTTAGAAAGCTGTCCCTCCTAGCAATGCTGAAAATTCTTAACTTTCCTTCTCATAAACAAAGAATAAATGGATTTCAGTATTGAACACATCAAAAACTGGGACGCACATGCTTATAAGACCCCTAAAAGTCCCCTTAAATCAGCAACTACTTCCTTCCCAGTTGTGCTTCCAGGTTTTGGTAGTAGAAGACAAGATATTTCTTTGTTACTGGGCAAAAACTAGGGTAAAATCTGTAAGACCAGTTGTAATATGTGATTAGATTTGACTGCTGAGTGATGTCTGAAGGGATTGCTCAGTGATATTAAAAGCTGGAGAATTTCTCCACTCATATCCACCTTAATTGGTAGTTGCATAGCATAAAGTTGCAATGATCAGCTTTAAATTTTTACTCCTTCTTGTAAAAAATAGTATTTTTTTTCAAAGAGAAAGAACATATATAACGCTTTCATACATGTAGCGTACTCCTGGGAGCCTGTATCACATGACTGACTATTTTCACCGGTTACTATTGCTATCATGTAGGTTCACCACATACCAGAGACATGGTCTAAAACCTACTCACCATACTCAACAAGCCTTTTTATGGATTTGTATTCATAAAGCAAACAAAATTTGGCAAGTATTTAAAATTATTTTAAACTATTTTCTTTCTGCTGAGTAAGCAGAAAATCTATTTGATCAACATAATATATCACCATAAAAATGCATTTCAATATGCACTGTAATGAATATCGGCATTTCTGAACCTCCTACTGGTGACAGCCAACAACAAACACTACAGGATATCTGCATTTTGATACATTATACTAATCGCAAATCTGATTTCTGAGTATCACTGTAAAGTAATTTTTTATAAGATTCTTGAGGTTTTTAAGTGTTCAAAACATCAGGGTAATAATGACTTCTGTTGCCTGTATCAGTCTTCAATTTACCAAACATTTAAAATGAGTTTAACATTTCTTGACATTGAACAGACCCCCATAAAGGTAAAAGAGGTTCAGTTCCATCTACTCTAAATGATATGCTGCGGGACTGGGCAAATTTTAATAAATTATTTGCTGAAAAATCAAGCCATACTTAAAACTCAAAATTATCAATAAATTCAGGCTAAATTTATTGAGTGCACTAAGATGGACAAAAATGGAGGACTAGAAACTAGGATTCAGAAACCAAGGGGAAAGAGATTGTGATGATCCTTTCCTCAAGGTCCAATGGTTGGACCTATTTTTTATTTCATCCTCCACCACAGGTACCAGAGCAACAATTTCTCATGACAGTATCCTAAAGAATATGTTAAGGTATATTCCAAGGTGGATCTTTTTCTTTTTGCAGCTGCTCCATGAAAATACTTATTGGGCTGGAGAGAAAGAGTGAGAGACTCTATTATTCTCTGTTTAAGGAATACAACACAGAGAATAGCAGAACCTTGACTCTAGCCCATTCTCTAATAAATAGTAAACTGACATAACTTCAGAAGACAGATATGGGATCAATTCATAGAATAGCTTAGAAGCTCATATACAACATGTATGAGGACAAAACAGTAAAAAATGCAGTCCTTAATGCATGACTGAAACTAAAATAAAGCTGCTATAAGAGAGTTGAAAAATATTCAAATTACTGGAATATTAATATTATTAATATTAATTAGGGAGGTGAGGAATTCTCTTCTTCCATATCAAGAATGTAAACACTTTTTCTAATGTCCAGGATGCAGAGGGAAATCTGCCAAAAACATCTAAACTGTGACAAAATAGAAAATGATAATTTATCACTCAGCAGAGATAATGTCAAAAGAGTAATCTACTACAAATCACCCAAATCAGGGACCTCAGGTGGACTAGGTTTTTCATGAGCCAATAATAGAATCATCTATAACATCATACTTGGCAGCAACAGATTTCTAACTATTCAGACATTCATTGGGAAAACAATATGACAAGACAGAGACTGCACAGCAACTCCTTTGAAAATAATGATAATACTTTAATTATAACTTTTCAATAATTTGTTAGTCAATTACACAATAAAAGGTGTAGAAAGCAAAAATTTGCTTTTCCAAAGGCTATTCTTCTATAATACAATAGAAATAACTTGGTTTAAATGGGAAGGGGAAAATTGGCCACTATTTTAAATTAAAAATCAGGTCATTTTGAACTTTTTTCTTCCTTCAAGTTTCCAGGTTTGCCACCAGATCACAGAAATCTATTATTCACACAGCCTTTTTCAAGAACCTTCTCATTCCTTCTGCTATACTTACATAGATGCAATGGAGGCTCAGATATTATTTTAATGATTGTATAATCATTCAAAAAGCAGTTTGGAAATTGGCTTCTGGTTCATTTCACTGTTTTCTAATATTAGTGATATCATAAACAAACTCATCCCTAAAACAAATAACTCCTAGAGAAAGTGGAAAAATCCCCATTATTCAGATCATTAAAACCAGACTTTAAAAAAAAAACAACATATACACACACACACACACACACCTTTCATGTGTTTAGGGTAATATTAACATTCTAGTTACAGAAGAACTGAAATTAACTTGTATAAAAAAGGTATGGCTAAACGGATGAGTCACTCACATGAGCTCAAGCCAAATTCTTTATATGTAAAGTCTACACACAGGGGTGCTTATGCACTGCAGATTTTAGATATACCAATTTCAGCCTAGATTTGACAGTCCTCAGGTGAGCTATGCTCAGCAATGAGCTTTTGCCAGTTTTGCACTTCTAACAGCCCTGCAGTTGGCTTACTTGACCCTCACATAAATTAAAACATCCTGATAGCCTGCTGCCAGTAACTGCAGAGAACAATTCAGTGGCTACGGATTATCCTGACCATGTTTCCTTTTCTCCAGGACCTTCTACGTCAAAATGAGGAGTTGGATTGGAATTCATTAGCATTCTTTACCCCTCCAGAAGTTATGCAGAGAAGTCATACAGAGGCTGAGCTATCAAATTTTCATCTACTTTCCAAAACTACTGGACTGCACAGCAGTCATGCAGAGTCAAGCCTCTGACCTATAAACAAACTAATGAGGAACCAGAGGAAGAAGTGACATGACATTCCTTTGGAAAACAGTGTTTTTGCATAGATGAAACTTTGTAAATACAGTATATAGGCCACGAAACTCAAAAACATGGACCGAATTTATTTCCTTGGCTTAGTCACAGATTTGGGCAAGAACACTGAGCAAACCACATAGGGCCTTAACACGTTCAATTCTTAAACCCTGAGCAGTCTGAAAAGATCATCTTAACGTATCTGTTAAGGCTGTCCTTCTTACTAAAATTACCCCAGAAGTGGGTATGCATCATTGGGTAGCAAGACATCAGAGGATGCAAAAACATTTATGAGGTTTTTTCATTCATATATTCATTTGAAAATTGCTCTAGATATATACTTCTTTCTGACTGGAGCAAACTGAATATACATGTTCATTTTCCAGTCATGATTGGCATGAATGGAAGAATTATAACCACATATTGATCAAGATACAGGCGGTAGGGATTGTACCTTCACTGGCAGAGAACCAGACAAAATCACTATGTGCATGCATTCCTTTATAAACTTTATATAACTGTTTTTCATTCAGAGCTTGTCAGCTATACATTCTGTCATCACAACTGCAGTCCATTTATGGCTATTCACTTATGGTGATTATTTTCAGAAGAACTCACATGCATGTTTACTTACTGTATCAAGCCAATCATTTGTTTCCAACATTAATAAAAAACAAGATGCCAGAGGCTGCAATTAGCCCCAAAATATTGTGACTGAACAATTGCCTGCCACTGCTGTCAAAGTTTTGGGGAGATTTCAAGTTTAAATGAAGTGCAATAGAAGCACCAGAAGAGGCCAAATAATTCACTTAGCTCCTTTCCTATTTTATCTGCTTCAAAAGAAAGAAATCTGTGCAGAGCTACATCTGCACTACCTCAGCTGCGCAGATGCTGCTGCATCTACCTTATGAAGGCCTTGTGAAGTAATGCCTGCAAGATTTTCTCAGTAGTACACAAGACTTTTCTGCTTATTCTCTCATGTAGTATTAAAATAAAGCCACAGGTCCCTGGCATGCACATCAGTGCATATCAAAATAAAGAGAAAAAGCAAATAAGAAATGCTAGAATATTCTTCCTACAATTACTATAAATGAATATACAGGCATCAAAAAATTGCTGGAGTGCAAATGAAAACTTAATGTATTTGCAAGACAAAATGAAAAAAACAGACTTGCATCAATGGCAGGCTTATATATTACATAAATGAAAGCTAGACAAAGTTAGAGCCAAGACCAGATGGATATCATTTAGGAGATTTGAAGAAAGACAAGAAAAATCAGGAAACCGCTGACAATCACCAGATGGAGCCTTTACCCAGTCTACTCTTCAATGGATTGAAAAGTCAGGCCTAATTTGGAGAATATGAAGCAAATTGTGGCAGGTGCCCAATATACAGTAATGCAGTCCATGAGTCTTGTAAGTCCTAGCATATTCATCTAGTCACCTGGTACAGACATGAGAGTTCACCCTCATAGGAAATTACATGACAGAAAAATAAAAACCAGAAGCAGGAATGAATCCTCTGCTGTCCAAATTGTTCTTCTCTGTTGACTACTTTTTCTTTACCATTCTAGCTGAAAGCCAAAAATACTAGATTCTACCACAGATGTTCCCCTAAAATGTTACATTAAGTTGCTCAAAAAAACAGAGAAATGAGACTTGCATCATAAACACTGATCAGTTAGGAACTGCATATACCCTCCTTTCCATTACTTACCTACTATCTAAAAATTGAAAAATAAACACCAAAAACTTACTGACACCCTAGGATTTGTTATTATTATCAGATTAACAAGTCAGAAACCTCAGTCTGTGTGCCTGCCTGCCTGAACTTTTCTTACTTATTTAGTTTCTCCTATCCCAAGATAGAAGTATTTAAGACTTTTTACTGACTGTGGTAACTAGCCTTCCCCCAGGACAAGGTATCTTGAATTAGCAGAATGTCCCTTCCTTTTGTCTAAAAATTCTAAAATTTGAATTTATCTTGATGACCCTTCCTATTCCACTTATACAATCAATCACTAAAATGGATAATCTTACATTCATATATGGGTTCTAGAGGTACTGTAGAGTAAACATTAGAAAATGAAGAATGAAGTAATATTTACCCAATTATTTCTTCTTTTCAAAAATGATTTTTTACTGTGAATTTTTTGCAAGTGGGTAAACCATTACATATGAAAATTCATAACTGACTGGAAAAATCTATGAAACAGAACCAAGAATGCCCAGTTACTGTTTTCTAAGAGAAAGCAGTAGGGAAAACCTGAGCAACCTTGCAAACTCTGGGAAATACCTAGAGACTAGAGCCCCAAACTGAGAAAGCAATAACTACTGCCTTCCGCAGGGGTTGCTCAGCTGTATTCAAAATCCATGCACCATTGCTCATGAATCCCATTCCCGTTCTCTCTCTGTGACAGTGAAAAAACAAGCTTTTTATTTTTTTTCTAATTAGAAATTTCTGAAAGATCATTTTTAAGAAAGCTCTGTAATCTTTGGTTCTTCCGGTAACACTGAAGGTGAGTTAAAATTTGAGTGAGTTTGTTTGTTAACATGCAATTTTGCTAGATTTTCCAGAACAGCCAGGCCCCAAAGAAATGTATAATTAAAAGATCTAATTATCTCACACACTAGAAGTAATCAGTTGAACAGATAAAGAAATATGAATTGTTTCTTGCTGGAATTTTCATATATAAATTCCTACAAAGATTTTGTTTCTCAGTGAAAACAAGACAAAACTGAAACTTAAAATAAAGTCAGTAACATAAATTTGCTGTAGGCTGAAAAATAAGGAGTATCTGTGTCTATAGCATAAATATCATGGCGTGAATCCTTTATAAGCACTTTGGGCTATAAACACTTCTCTTCAAATTGAATATACACAAACTACCGTGTAAGCGCTGATGTTTCTTTGAAACACTGCTGTAATACAGAAAAAAAAAAAAGAGATGTATTTGAAGTTAAAAATAATATATTCTAAGTCTTTAGAATTCAGAAAATTATGTCCAGTTTTTACTGGTTTCACAACACACACTTAGCAATTAGTTGGCATTGGAAAGCCATCAGATTTTTTCCATCATTTTGTGGCTTGGAAACTGTGCAAGTTTAATCTTTGCCAAGGGATCACGTGTTACATAAACTTATGGTATATCACATAATGTGCACTTTAAAAAAGATGCAGAGTGGTTTTAAATTAAACCCTTTTGCTGATTGTGCAGAAGATACAACCTTGTAAAATAAGAAGACATTAATTTTTCATCTGTATTTTTCAACCCCATTTATAAAAGATCCAAAACACAGTTCTGCTAACATTGCTGAAGTTACAGATTCATCAGTCAGAATTTCCACTACAGACTCTCACTCTCAAAGCTACAACACAAAATTGTTTTTGAAGATGAACATTAGCTTCAAATTGCATTTTTAGATTTAATTGTAAATTATTTTTAAGCCAGTACCTTGTAAAATATTTTTTAAACATAAAGTGTCCTAGTTTTTGTTTTCCTGTAAGTTGTATAAAACAAAAAAGTTTGTTTTATAACTCACATTTTGCAGAGAGGTTATCCAAAATGTAGTTTTAATCTTTTATTCTTTTTAATTAAAAAATGATGCATTCATCTTTGAAAATTGGTTACTACAAATGAGAGAGTACACTTTGGTACACAAAAGAGTAGAGTAGAGAATACTCAAAATGGGAGAGTACACACATTTTAGCATTATATGGATTTCATATAGGATATTCTTCCCATATATATCCCAGTATAAGGGATTTTCTTTCCATATTTAAAGCAGAGCTTGCTGCTCTCAAGTTGCTACAAGCCATCTGTTATATAATGCCTATTTTTAAATTGTCTGGATATGTATTTTTCTGTTCAGGGCTATAACAGATGGCCAGGGGAATGCACATAAAAACAGCTTATGAAATACGTGTAATGAGAATTTAAAACACAGTGTGCACCTAATACTGCCACTTTTACTCATGCTCTTAGTTACCCATACAAACATTTTAAAATCCAACCTCAGTTCTGTAAATGGTTATGGTCACTGCATAACATATGCTCCAGCACCTGTTTCTTTCAAGCCAGAAGGTCAGTAACAGAAAAAGTTATCATTCTAAGAAACTATTGTGAATAATTAGTTTAGGAAGACACGTTGTATTCTAGACCTTAGCTGACACTTTGCTGATTTTCTTTAAAAACATAACTGTATTTTTTTCCTACTACAAATTCAGTTTAAATGGAGAACAGCATATGATGAAACAATCCCTTTAACAAGCTTAAGCTAAGACACTACAATCTTTTGAACATTCCGGTAAAACCAGTTGTTAATTAGTAGACTGAAAGAAATTCAGGGAACTTATGCCTTTAGAAATTCTTTCTTCTGTGTCTGTTATCTTTCTTGATATATCAAAACTATGATAAGTATCAACTCTAAAATGGGATTCTCATTAATTATCACTTAATAACACTGTGCAGATATCCAATTCCAAAGCAGTACGCTCATTATGAAATAGATGATCATTTGCATTACCAAACTAAGGCTTCACTTACAAAGCATGCAGACTCCAGTAAACAACTTTAAGTCAGCTCCTGGTCTTTGGAGTTTGATGAGTTGCTTGGACTTGGCTCCTCCTAAGGATGAATCTTGGCTGAATTCTGCTTAGTTCCACAGACTTAACTGCTGGATCAGTTTTAAAAGGGTAAAGGAGAGAGAGAGAGAGAGAGAGAGAGAGAGAGAGAGAGAGGAGAGAGAGGAGAGAGAGAGAGAGAGAGAGATTCATTAGTTAGATGTCCCTTGGAATAGACTTATGCAGATCCCAATCCCACGACTGCTTCTGTACATTAATTTGATGAAGGATGAGAGTGTTGCAAGTACTGATTTTTAATACTACTAGGCCCACTCAAGAATCACTTTCCTGTGATATCTGATGTAAACTACATCTGTTTATTTCAGACTTAAGCAGACACTCAATACCAATTACACTCTTCACATTTCTGAGATTTTCTTCCCACCTACAATAACTAGATACCTATGTAAAGGTTCATCCCACCAAACGAAGCTTTTAATTGAGGCATTTAAGTTAAGAATCTACTCATACTAGACTCTTTTTATTCTCAACAGAGAAATCTTGGCTGAGTTTAACTACTATCTTAGTGGGGACAACTAATGCTGATTTGACTTCTAATTAAGCATCTTGTTTTAATCCCTGGTATTAGACGGGATGAACTTTGGCCTTCAGCCCTTTTTACATAGAAAATTTATGTTTACAAAATTTAAATCGTGCAATAAAATAACTTCTGAATTGTCGTAGTGCAATTAAATTATGATGCTTTATTTTTTATTTTCTTATAAGTAATTAACATCATTCCTCACATGTTAAATTCGCTTCTGTTTTGGCAAAGAAGTTTCTTGTCTACTCACCTCTTCAGACCTCTCTATTTGCCCTCATGACCCCAAGATTACTTCCAGTTTCATCCCATTGTCTGTCCATTTGCTTGCCCACTCACTCTCTTCAGGTCTTTTTCTTTACGGTACAAACATTCTGTAGACAGCCACATTAATCCCACCAGTCACTCCAGCTACTGACCCATAATCCCATTTCCCTCCATCTCAAAGCTTTTTGAGTGCACCATCTCCCACTTCCACACAGAATTCATTTCCAGTGACTCCAGATTAAGACTCCTCCTATCTAGCTTTCATCCAAGGTGCCATATATATTACACTACTCTGTTGCATCTTTTACTCCTAATTGCAACAATCTCTCTCTGAGCAAAGCCAGACACATTTCTCCACTCTCATCTTTCCCAGCTGGTCAATTTTGTGTGTGCTGTGACAAATCACCACACTCTTTAATCTTGATACTGAATTCTCATGTAGCTTCTGCTCATCTCTTTAAATGCTTCTGCAGCTTACTTTTCAAATGATCCTCCTACAAGGGATTGGAGAGAACTCTGTCCTTTCTCCTTTTCTCCACCTGAAGCTTACCTTTGAGAAACCTTTTCTGCAATCACAAATTCAACAGTCATCTCTGGGCTGAAAACTTACAGATGCAGCTTTCTATTCCAAATTTGTCCCCCAGTCAAACTCAGTGTCAGCCTGTCTTTCTGCTATCTTGCCAGCTCTAATCATCAACTAGGCTACCATTCCTAATTTTACCCTCCAGCCATTTCTCCCACATTCTTCCTGAGTGATAAAAGCAGCACAATCCTTTTGATAGACATACACTGGACATCACCTTTGACTTCACCCTCTCTCTGTATAGTCAGAGAACTTTGTTGGCTAAATCTTTATGATTTTATCTCTAACATATCATCTTTCACATCCATTCACGGAGCTAATACTCTCAGCCAGGTTTCTGTTACAACTTTTGTATTACAGTTAACTGCCACATCCTTGTTCCTGGCCTCGAAAAATACAGTTTTACCCCTTGGCACTGTACACTAAGATCACTATCTTAGACAGTAATCCACACCCTGCTACCCTTCTCTTTGCAGCCTTCCTCATGTGTTAAATACAAGCTTCTTATCTTCACTTTAAAGATCCTAACATTCTTTCCCAGTCATTACTGGTGTCGACAGAAAGCTGTGAGAATACAGTTATTATGGTAAGGTGAGTGAGTAGTGGCAAACATGAGGTCTGTCTCTCAGTATTGCTCATTAATTCATGCAAATAATACAGCCATGAAGACCACATTCACATGGCTTCTGGTCAGCTCAGAGCAAAACAAGCAACATTATTTGAAATGGGAGAAGGCACACTCATGTCTGTTTGCAATATATTATGTAGATGTATACTTCATACAGTTAGGCAGCCACAGTGCTCTGATCACTGCTCCTTATGCTCACCAGTAATGTTTCCATGGGTTGCTCTAAGCTTCTCAGAAACATGGGGGATATCTGTCTCTCTGAGAATGAGGAGCTTAGACTAAGCTGTTCTTGCCTGAGAAAGGTACCAGGTCAGCAGAAGCAACAGAGCTAGCATGGAGAAGCAGGGGGAGACCCATCAGGTTGCTTCTTCTGTCATTACCAACAGAGGATAGCAAACGGGACAGCGATTGCTGCTGCTGAAAGGAGACCCCTTGCCCATGTGAGTAAATATTAAATGATACACCCCGAGTCCTCTGCTGGCAGAAGCACCAGGACTCTGGCATATGCAAAAAAAGCATTGTAGTTACAGAGGTTTTAGTACTCCTAGTGTTAGTTCTCTCTGGACAATTGCCTTATTTGCCAATGCCCAGAGCATCTCTGGCTGTTTCACTGTTAACTTGGGGTATTCTGTTTCTTGTCCCCTGTTTCATCTTTGAATTTTAGATTTTTTGATGTAAGAAGCACCTTTTTGTTCTGTGTTTCTACCACACTTAGTATTGTCAGATCCCGCTGCATGACTTGGCATTCTAGTCCCACTGAAGTAATTAACGTCAGGTTTATTTTTTAAATGAGATTGCATTCATGTATCTAGCAAAGAAGTTAGTACTGCAATTGGAACATATTCTGGCATAAGGAAAAGGCTCTACTGTGCTAGCTCAGCATTATTAACAAGAATGCAAGGTAGTATGAAAACAGGGACAAAGCTATATTAAAACAGAATTAAATTAGGAAACACAAAAAAGGAAATTAGCAATTATGAAACACAATAATCCTTTGCACAAAAATGATGATTACATGCTCCTTCTTCTCTGTCAGTGCCTTTAACAGTTGCCAAAAAAACTTCTATACTTTAAAGAATCTCAATTTCTTAGGAGTATTTGAAAGAGCATATTTAATATTTCCAAATATGCTTTTTACTGCCTTAGAAATGCTGACACCTGCCTCTCAGGAAGAAGCTTTACTCTGTGCTTTGGCTGTTACTGTCACTTTTTTGGAATACCTTTACATAAAAATTTCAGTTGGATGTATTGACAGAACAAACTGCTGCAAAATTTTCTATACCAGACAATATTACTCCTTTCTTGGAGTCTTTCTAGCTTTTTCCATATTTAATATTTTAATTTTAAACTTTTACAAAGTCTTGGCCTGACAGATCAAAAATAACAGTAAATTCAACATGTAAAAAATGCTTTCAAGTTTGTTATATTCTGTTCTCAGCACACAGGATTTAGTATGTCATAAATATAATTATGAGCCCAGTTATAGCTGGATCTTATTCTAGTCCAGCTAACATGCTGCAAAATCCCAGGGTCACTATTTCCAGTTAACTGTGTGTTGTATTATGTAATTGGTATAATATGGCTAACTTAATGAAGTCAATTGACACCAAAAATCCACTGAACTCTTTAGAAAGACAGTAGTTAAAAAATGCAACTGACTGTTTTTAACACATTAACAAGCCATATAACAAATACATAGTGAAGTTGGTTAATAATTTAATAATAGTATTGAAATGTGAATTCCCATTTATGTAAGAAAAAGATTGAAAAATATATTTAAAAAATGTCCTTGGTATTCAATGAAAAGTTTTTGCTAAATGAGTTCTCTTGACTTTTTTAGGACAGAATACAAAAATAGGTGTTGGCACTTCTTATTGCAGACTTATTTTTCTTACTACCTTCTTCCTAAAAATTTTTGTTTCATCACGCTCAGATCTGTCAACTATTGAGTGTTTATCAGCTAATACCCTTGTTATGTATACACTATTAAATGCTCTTCAGTAAAATTATTTTTCATTTCACTGTATTTCCACCCAAAGTGTTCACATCCATTCATTATTAAAGGAGCAGAATTAATTTTGAGACTCATTCTCACTTAGAATCCATTAAACATACAGCCACAGTACCACTGAGCTCTTAAATTCCAAAAACATTCTTGAGTATAAAGAATATCTTAGTGTAATGGAATGATGATCTTGTGGTGAACTCAGATCTGGGACGTTAAGTTTAAATGCTTAATGCTCATAGTTTTCTTCTCCAACCTATGATAAATCGCTTAATAATTTCTATATGCTACATTTCCCTTTTATAAGCAGCAGTATCACTAGCCTATCTGGCTTTATTCAGTTGCTAGTGTGATGCAGAAATAGTCTCACACTACACATATGCAGAGCGCTGAGCACAAAAGGGATCCCAATTTCAGACAGATCCTTTAAGTTCCATTATAATTTCCAATAAAAGAAAAAGGAGCAAGTCCAGAACAGATGTTTTGTTATCACTAAAAAGAAATTCCTCTGGGAAAAATCAGAATGCAAGCTGCAATACAGGAAGCTGCAAGTTGCAGCTGTGCAAAACCTTCCACTTTTGTGGTCCTCAATGTTTGGCTAACTTTATCTGCTCTTTCATTCTTTGAAACATGTTGACTTCTCAAATTTGGTTCACAAAAAATGAACAGAAATTAATTGAAACAGCTAAAATTTATTTATTGTGACTTTCGATATAAAATGCACTTAATACATATTTCATTATGTCTATACTGTGCATACAACCACAACTGTCTGTATTAATTGCAAATTTTAATCTGTATCCCAAAAATATGATTTATGTGCATGACTCCTGGGATTAAGGCCAGATGTATCTGTAAGGTGGTCTGCACAGCTGCTACCACATCACATAAGCCAGGGGAGCATGTGCTGTATTGGATAGTGCTAAGGTAAAGCAATGGAAAAGTAACCCAGTCTAACGCCCTTGTTCCTTTAATAGTTTACCACCCCTACTCCCCTAGCTTGTCCTGTACCTATATGCTGCCTTACCACACACATACATTCAGTGCTTCTCAAAGCAGAGAGGACAACAGTCCAGAGAAATGTGTTCAAACACTGAGAAAGCATGCCAAAATATCTGACTGAAATACTGACGTGATAGGAAAAAAGGTCAGAAAAAAGCATCAAAGTATGGAAGTGTTATATGGGGCAATGCCTCAAAGCACCCTGACTATGACAAGCTGACAAGAAAATCTTGACTTAGACTGAATTTAAAAGTCAAAAACCAGTACGGCAAGGAGACAGTGAACCAGCTGTGAGGCATGCTGATTCTAAACTCTGGAAGGCTGCTGAAGTTTAAGAAGAGAAAAGCAAAAGCAAATGAAAAACATATTTTTGTCAGAGCCTAAGTGAATAACAAGAAAACAAACTTTTTGGAGGAAGAAGGTCCAGAAGTATGTCTTCAGGGTTCGTGTGAAACGTCCAGAGCAAATCATTTCACTGTCCAGAGGAAACAGAAAGCAAAATTGAAGTTATCATCCCGGACTCTCCTGGCTGGAGGGTCAGGGAACAATTCTAATTCATGTAAAGCCAGGCCTGCACTGGCTGGAATCAGGGAGTTGTAGCTGGCTCCTTGGCACCCTTTTGTCTTCCTCTGTGCTAAGGTATGTGAAGAAAATTTAGACTGGCATATTTAAGGAATTCATTTTGGACGAAAAATCAAGACAAAGGGAAACACCTCTTTATTTTCCTTGGCAGATCTTTCCTTATTGAATTTCTGATTCCAATTTTACATTCAGTGCCTACAAATCCAGTCTAGATATGAGATTATATTAATTTTTAAAGATATATAGATTTGGATTGTATAGAGTACACCTCGTCCAAACCTGCTTTATAAGCAGTCATAATTAAATTCAGCTACTTCTGATGTGGAACGCTATACACTGCTTGCCATAGATGGTACTAAAAGGCAAAGAATATTATAAGATAGTTGGCTGACTTCAGGTAGGCACGATATAATTGCCCAAGTCAGAACTTACCCAAAACAGCAGCTGTGATAAATACCTCTTACTTCCAGTAAGTCAAAGTATTCTTACCAACCTCAGTTGCACGTTTAATCTGAAATTCAGCTCCTGTTGGAATAAAGTATCTTTACCACATTTGAAGGAATGGATTCAAAGCAATTTCTGTTGGCTCTTTACTGATCTAAATGAGACATTGATTGCTACTGAACTTGAAGGACTAGCCCGGCCTGAACCTACTTGCCTGTAAGACTCAATAAAAATTACAGTCAAAGATGATCTAGCTGCAGTTCGCTTAGAGGGGATGCCTGACCACCAGTTAGAAACCAAACATCAAAATATAACCATATCTAAATGCTAGATCCTGCAGCCTAGGTATTAGAGACAGCAGGTACCAGTTTCAATTTTGTTCTTTAACTTCAAAGCAAAAGAATTCTAGGCTCAACAGTGCCGCCCAGGGGCCAGCTAGCTGTTGGTGAACATCCAAAGAATTCTCTGATTTTATTTGTATAAACAAAAATGTTTCTAGTCGCTATATTTAAAACAGTTTCCTCAAATATTTTCAAATATGATCTCAAATATTTTGAATACTGCAACAGATAAACGGAATGTGAAACAGTAACAGAATCATTTTCTATGCATGCTAAGACATGCTTAATTTTCAGGCATGAGCCCTGCAAAAATTCCATTTGAATAAAATAGAAAAATATCTGTAATAATCTAAGACAATAACAATTCCTTTTAGCACAATAAATTGGAAATAATGTGAAAAAAGATCGGTGAAGCTTTGCCAAATTTAGACTGAGATCTTGCAAAATCTAAAACACACGCTCAGCTTCACTTCACTACAGCTACCTAAAATGCATAATGTTGTGTCTGTAAATTTTTACAGAACTAAGGCTTCAAGTGACTTAATTTCTGTACAATCCATACTCTGCCTTCTGCACAAATGAAGAAAATTAGTCTGAAGATTTAAAATTAGTTTGAAACCAGTTGTTTTTGTTTCATAGGGAAAAGGGAGAAGAATAAAGCAAAGTCTAGAAACATACCAGTGTTCATTCACATAACCTTTGTTGTGATAATTTCATGAGACTAACAAGGTGCAAAAAATGCTAGATTACTTAAAAGATTATAAATTATTCAGAGGAAAAGATGGCTCCTTAAGGATTTAGAGATGTCCATCTTTAACTTTTTAGGTCTTAGGTTGAAGACACAATGTAGGGGCATAAATACAATAGTTTAAAGCTTAACTTTCAAGCTCTGATTTGGCAAGCTGTTTTCAAAGAACTGTGCAAAGTGAGCTTCAGGCACGTCAGATTGGAATCGTTTTCTTATGAGTGTAGTTTATAACCCCTTACGAATCAGAAAAAAAGCCCTCTTTACCCGATTTCTTAAGGAAACGAGACTCCCGTGGAAGGCTGACGCGGCAGGTGCATGGGGGCTGTCGAGACTCCCTAACGGTCACCTCAGCCCTGAGCGAGGGAAACTTCTCGAAGGCACCGAACCCCGGCAGCCCCGCGCGAGCAGAGGCTGAGGGGGGGGAGGGGGAGGGAGAGAGGGAAGAGCGGCGCGAGCGCGACCGTTAACCGCCCGCAGCGGAGCAAGACGCGCACGCGCCACCCGGCAAACGCACCGCTGGGGCGGAGCACGTCAACGTCGGAGGACCTCGGCCTTCGAGGGTTGGCCTAGAGCGGCTCTCACCATCGAGGCTCGGCCTAGAGTGGCCCTGCCACGAGGCGGGCGGCGCCTGCGCGCACTTTCGCTTCGCGCTGCCTTTGAAACGGCGTGGGTGAAGCTGGGCGCCCTGCGGCGGCGGCGGCTCCCCCTTCCCGCGGCGGGGCCGGCACCGGCACCATGGCGCCCGTGCTGAACCTCAACAACGAGGTGAGACCCCGCGTCCTGTGCGGCGGCGGAGTGGGGCCCCCCGGGCGCTTGAGCTGCGATCGGGGCTGGGGAGGCAGGTGGCGGCAGCGGCCGTTGGCCGGGGGCGGTACAAAGGGCGCTGGCGGGCCGGGCTGGGCCGGGAGCGGAGCGGCCGCCGGCCCGACCGCCCTCATGAGGCCCTCCGTCCCACCGAGAGGTCCCGCACCGGGGCTCTGCCTCTGCGAAAGCCTTGCCAGCTCCTTCGAAAAGATAAACTGCATCTAGGGGTCTGCGTGATGCTGCACGTGTGTCTCGGTTCAGCTGACTGCCTTAGTGTGCACCGTACCGTCATCGTGTCGTGTATTACCGTGTTTGTGCTTGTTTCGCAGGTTGTTCTGGTGGAGCTACCTAAGTCCTCAGCTGCTTCCCTATCTCCTGGGTAGCAAAAATGGGATGTTACCCTATTTTCTTGGAGGTGTAAGGGCTGAGAATAAGGAATTAAGGTGTTAGAAATAACTGTTTTTCCTGTTCTGTAAGAAGTTTGGTGTCTTGTATTTCTGTCAGGATTTTTCACACTCTGAATGAATGAAATCAATTTGGTGTATGTCAGTTGTCTTATGCTGGGTTGATTGCACACTTATGAATCATTGTGTACAGTAAATGTGACCCACTTGAACAAGCCTTTTATACATGTTTAGACTATGGGTGCTATATCTGAAGAGTTGTTGATAATCTTACTGCAGATGTGTTGGACCAGTTTCTGCAGATATTAAATGAGCATTTCCAAGATTTCTAGATAATCCACAGTCTGATTACAGTTCCTGTTTTACCATCTGCAGGACAACCAAAATTGCAGATTATATCAGTGTCCTCAGGATAAAAATGCATTTAAAATAGATCATATGATCTAGGCTGATGCTAGCCCTGAGAGAGGATGAATTGCAAGTTAGAAACTTAGCAAGAGGTAGCTTGTTCATTAGAAAAAAACCTGTAGTCTAATATTATATTAAAAAAACCCTATATCTGTTTAGTAACTTACTACATGTTTTTAGTCCTTATTATTAGCAAATGTGAGGTCAAATGTAAGTGACTTCATATTGAAATGTGCCAGTAAATCACCAAAAAAAGGAGAGAGTGTTTCACTCCCTGTTAAAGCAAGGAGTTTGTTAGCTGATCAAATTCAGGGAATGACTCTTCATCTGTTACCAAAGAAACACTTGTATATCAAGCATTATTTTAATGAAGAATGGCCAAACTGTTCTTCAGGAAAAGATAAAATAGAATGAGTTTCTGTATGAAAGACTGAAACCCCTGAAAGATTTCAGTAAGGATACTGGTGATGCTTTTACTTCTTGTAGCCCAAATATCACCCTATTCTACAAGGAAAATACAAGTTAATTCTGAAAAAGATCCCTGAAGGTGGCAGCCTTCATCAGAGCTCGTAACAGACAACAAATAGGCACTATCTAATAATAGGTGCATTCTGAGGAATAAGGTATTGCAAAGGCAGAAATCCTGACTGCCAGCTCATCAGGAGGGACTGCAGGTCAAGGTGGCTAAGGGTAAGATGCATCTTTTTGATGGAACCCCAGTGCGAGAAGATTAAACAGTTTTTTCATTTCTTCACCTATGCTTTTTCAAAACGTGCTTTATTAACAACTGCGGTGACTCTTCAAAATGTCTGGACTAAATACTTTTCATTTACCAGCACCTGGATGTCCTGTCTGTATTGATTACATTTACTGAGATGCTCTTATGAGAATGTGTTTTGCATCTGAGAAATTTTTATTCTTTTTTACTAAAGATGGTGTGGTGGAATTTGAGCCTTAATAAAGCAATGATTTCAGAAAGCCTAATGATTTAAACCAACTGTTGGATTTTTCTTGTCTATTCTTCCTGTTTGGTAAGGGAAAGACTTACTGTAATTGAAAGCAGCTCTAAAATATGCACCTTTGGCCTTCCACAATCAAAAAAAGCTAGGAATCATGAGGTTCCCCCCCCCCCCCCCTTAGGATATATGAAATAATCATGATGGTAGTTTGTTGCAGAAAGAACTTTAAGTGGCACTTAAATACCTGATAAACATAGTTGTTTGTCTTGGCTGTATTTGCAGTAGTTTCATGTAAGGCTTTGCATGTCTAGTAAGTTTAGTTACTGTTACGTATTTGAGTTTTTGGCAGAAGTCTGTCTTTGCTTAAACTAGTTATTAATAAAGTATAATGGCTGTTAAAAGATGGAATCTTAAGAAATTTTAGATGATAGGTTTCAAAAGTTTTTTCACCCTTCATCTTCTGCTTAAAGAAAAAACAATTAGTGTAAAAATAATGTTTCTCGATAACATAAACTGACACCATTCCTTTTGTTCCAGGGTGTCTTATGTATTCCTATGAACTGTATTGGCATGGGTAAAAGCTATACAGCACCTGCTTTGTATGGATAAGATATACTTGTCTGGTGTTCCTATATAAGAAGGATAGTAAATTATTGCTTGTATTGGTTGTTTCAGTCCAGTGTAAATGTATGGCAAGAGGTTTTTCTGGTATTATTGTCCTGGTGAAAGCAAAAAAAAAAAAAAATCACATTCTTAACAAAGTTTTATTAGTGTAGGATAAAAATCAGACCTTTGGCACCAGTAGTGTCTTGAAGTAAAATGTAGAAGTATTTTGGAATGAAAGAAGTGCAGACACTTAATTAGGTTATTCTTTTACTCTTTATCACCAGTGAGACTTGAAAGTTGAAAATGGATTATTGTTATGAAAATGTAGTCCTCTAAGTAAAAAAGACAAATAGAGACTGTGTCACCTTTCCTTCTGACAGTTTTTGAAATTTTTGGCTAATTTCAGTGAAATATGAAAAAGAATAAAGACCTCAATAGTTTTTTTTTTTTTTAACTATCATTTAGATAAAGAATAGTGTCTCTGCGAAGTAGCATCCTCTCAACAGTTCTGATCTAGTAGGGAACACAGAATGAAAATGTGATACTGTTTAGGTGACTGTCTGAATAGGATCTGAAGTTTTTGTGCAGTGGTGAAGATCCCAGGTGAATGTGGAGGGAATTGCAGTTATTGTGGTGAGGTGAAATAGGACAGAAAGATGCAGTACAGGAAATCAGGCGTAATTAGTTAGCTATTCACAGACTAATTAGTTTAGCTATTCTGATTATCTTTTATTATTTTCACATAAAGTGGTAGAAATTGGTGCAACAGCTCCAGGAACTATCACATTATTTCCATGGTAACAAATCAATATTCTGCCAAAAGTGTGTAAATGTTCTCTTTTCTAATTGCATATGTATCTAGATAATTATAGAAAATAACAAAGTAGTGTCAGAACCCACATTTAGCAAGGTCTGATATTTTTAAGAAGCCATCAGCTTGCTGCTGGCAGATAAATGGTACAATTTCAGTGTGACTGCATTGCTGAAAAACTAAGACTTAGAGGAGATTTAAAAAATAGAAAGCTTCATAATTCAAGCATCTCATTGCTGTATGCCTATCACATTTTGATTTCTGCGCCCAAGAATGAGGAGGGGAAAGAAGTATAAACTTCAGAAGGTTAGAACAAAGTGAAAGCGAAGAATGGAATTCTTGGAAGAAGACTGGGTTCTGGTGTGTGAGGGGAAAAAAATTGTGGAATGGCAAAGTTCAGAGGTGTGTGGTGGTTTGTGTGTGTGTTCTTTTTTGTTTTTTTTTATTTTGTTTTGTTTTTGCATCATCTGCATATGAGTATGCTTTTGCAGGGTTTGTCTATATTAAGCCACAGTGGATTAAGTTAGTCTCATCTTGCACTTAATTTTATAGGCACACTGGATGAAGGAATCTTAAAATATTTTCTGTGCTGCGTATTTTTTCTTTAAAATCTTTCTAAGAATTTTTAGATGTCTTATCACAGATTTAATATTTGAAAGTGCATATAAATTAAACTCTTCTGAAAACATTTGCTAGATGGCAGCACATAATCATCCACTGCCATTGACAACGGCATGTTTAAAGGGAGATACCTCAGGTGTTTAGTATGAAAAAATGAGTGTTGATCAGCAATACACAACAGACAGTACACAACAATATGAAACTGAACCTTGTGAATGAAAACCAAGTCAGACTTGCATTTATTCAGAACTCATGTTTCTTAAATGGTGTTTTCCTATTTGTATATCAGTAGCAGAGTATGAGAATAAAGAGTTTATTTCCCTTCCCCCCCCCCCCCCCCCCCCATTTTTGGAAGTCAATTCTGGGTATAATTAGCTAAATGAATTCAACTGCAGAAAGCTCATGAAACTAATGCAAATGAACTCTGTATGAATAGTTGTACAAATATATTCTTCTAAAGTATGTCTATACAAGTGCTGTAATGGCCAAAGTTGAAGGTGTCATATTTCATAAAGCAAATTGAAATCTTCTCAGAGTTGACAGTTGTTTCTGTCCCTGGGACATATGAAATTTTATGACACCAATGTGATAAGATTTTTGTAGGATGAATCAAAGATCCTAGGCATAGGCATATCATTTGTCTTTAAATAGCCATTTATCCAACTTCTGTATTTAAGAAAAAATTCCATGTGCTTCTATGTTAACTAAAAAAATTAGCTCCATGTTAACTTTTCCACTCCGGGAGAGTATTTTGTTAAAGTTGGTGGAAAAAATCTGGTTTGCCTAATAGAAGAGAAACTTGTCCCTCAAATGAATTGAATTTACCAAATTTGTTTGGGTTTGGAAACTTTGGTATTAGGTGAGTTTCTCATAAATTTGTCTCTATTAATCAGCTGCATGCTATATAATCATTTTTTCTCTATAAAAGCACTATGGACATCTTAGAGGTTTAGTAAAAAGTTGAACTTTATTTATAAAACAATGGTAATGAAAATGATGTGCAAATAATGCTAATTATCCATTATTTTTTATGTTCTTTTTTCATAATAAGTAGAGTTGAGAAAAAAATATCTTCAGAGTAATTGCATATGCATATGATTTTTTTTTTTCCAGTCTCCATCTAAATGAAGTACAGGTTTAAAAAAATATATAAAGGGAGCTTAGTAACCAAGCTTAAGGCTGTGGATTCCCTTCAGTAAGTGTCTGGATCCCAAAATTGCATGTTGTGTTGTGTCAACATGGCAATGCTCAGGCCCTTTTATTTTTTAGTTTTAGGACTGACATCCTGACCTCTGAATTATCTAAGCCACAACTTAGATGAGCAAGATGTTCAGAAAGTAGTCTGGACACATGGTTAGGGTTTTTCACTGGTGTACAGCAGAGTCAAAGCTGGATAGCATGACTGATCATGGACAAAAAAATCAGACAAAAAGCCAGCAGAAATAGTCTTAACTTATGAAGGAAGTCACCAGTAGTGACTGAAAGTCTGAAACTATAGTCTGTGTTATCCACTATTCTGTGAAGCTTACATTTTTTAATCACAGTGAAACTAAAGGAAATACACATTTGGAAATGCTTGTATAAAGGCCTATAAAGTTTGCTTGGTGTAACATAGATAAATCTTGTGTTTGCTGTTAGCTGGTTAGACACAATTAAGATGACAAAAGTAAACAGAAAGTAAGTTGTTGCTAATAAACTTCCTTTTATGCATGCCTTTGCTCCCAGATTGCTCTGTGTCAACTTATAACTGAAAGGTTAAATACATTCTTTAATAGTAAATCACTTTTGGTGATATGAGTTTCTGTATAATAGTGAAAAAAACATAGTCTTTTTGTCTCATTGGGTTATCAGGTGGAATTTTAAAGAAGAAATTTATTAGTTTTTTTCTTTTTTAGTATACTGTACCCAAGTAACTACTGTTACCTAAGGAACTTAAGTATATTCATAGATTTTTTTTTTTAACCAAGAATTTAAAAAAAAAAAAAAGTCCCAGACCAAAACTTTTAAAATAATGGCTGAGTTCTATAGGTGTTAAGGGTGTTTAAAGCAGTTTGAAACAGTAGGTAGCTAGCTCAGCTTGGTGATCCAGAATTCTCTTTAAAATAAAGTAACTGACTCCAAAGATTCATTTAATGGCTTATTATCTCTTCATTGACTATGTGGGAATCTAGCAGCTCCTTCAGGGCAATTTGAGTCTCTATACTGACTTTATAGCTGCCGAAAGCAAGCCTAAAGGGAAAGTGAGGTACAGGGTGACATACCTGTCCAGTTATCTGGTATTGGATTAAACGGTGAGATGTGTGTTCTCTCAGAGTTCAAAATGTCATGCCCTTGTTTAAGGCATGCCTTTGTGTGATGAAGGAAATGCTGCTCTTTTGTGTAACAGCTGAGTTGCTGGAAAACTGTCCAGTAGTTGAGAAATCTGGTTTATAGGTTTCCTGAGTCTGAGATGGGTTGCATCCTGTGATCTCAATTACCAGCAGAGTGCACTAATCACAAATACTAACAAATACTAGCTCTGGGCCGCTCTCCAGGAAAGAAAGTAGACTTAATGGGGTGAGGGGGAGCCAGGTTCTGTAGTTCATCTGTGGGTGCCTTTCGTTAGGGAAAGTCTTTGGCTGTGCTCCAAAGGCTGCTTAGCCAGCAATTAACATAAAATGCATGAACAGCCTCAGAGGAAATACTGGAACTCCGGACTATAGACCCCTGAGGAAATTCTCCTTCTTGCTGGCCTACAGTTGAGTTCCCTTTTACTATTTTATCTCTGGCTTATGAATCTAGTATGTTTTTGTTTTGTTCTTTACATATTAAAGCTGGAAAGTAGCACCATCCTGCTCTAGCCCCTATCCAGGATGCTGACCAGGCCACTCTCTTGGAAGTAGAAACAGTTATTTTAGACTTCCTCAAATTGAAGAAGGTCTGTAACTTTAGGCTTTTCATTTCTGGTAAGTGCTCCAGACTTCTAGACTTCTTCAGATGTCTCTGGTAGTGTTCTGAGCCACCTGTCAGTATGGTTAAGCTGTATCGAATAAATTATATGTCTTGGGGAATTAAGCCAACTTCAGGTTTATCAGTGACCATTTCCAAATTACTGTTAAGACCAAGTGGTTAGCACTTAAATATTTTGAAGAAGTACAGGTGCCTAAGAAATTCTGTGGTTGAAATAATAGCTCTGGGTGAATTCTGGCACTGACAAGATCGGCATAACCCCGTCTTGTATGTGGTCTTAAATACTTTCTTGAAGCTAGTCATGCAGTCTCTTACATGCAACTGAAATCAATCTAATATCTTTATTAAGAAAGTATAAACAAGTTATAAGAATTAATAAAAAACAAACTTATACACAGTTCAAAACTTTCTAACCAAATAGTTTATTCTATCAGTTTTTTTTCTCAGAGTATTGACAAATGACAACTTTTTGCTGTAAATTATAAGCATGTACAAAGTTAGAAAGCAAATGGAACTTTCCCTTTAAACTCTGGATTACTTGGCAACAATCATATTTTACCTCTATGGAAATACGTGTTTAAAAACTTCTTGCATTACTTGTGTTCCTCATAAATAATTCTAAACATAACAGTTTCTTGAAGGGAAAAAAATTGTGCTAGATTGGGCTTGAATTCTGCTTAAAACTGTTCAAGTGTTAAATTACTGACATTCTTTTACAGACCATGTAAATGTCCTAAGGAAAAGGTCTTTTGAAAGCTTATGAAATTTCCAAACTTACACTCTGTGAGATAGAATTCTGAGGAATTGTGGGGGGGTTTTCCTAGGAACTCTTCCAGCAGCTGTTTCTAAAGTTTCTAGAGTTGCCACATCATCAGTTATACTATATTAACAGCAAATTCTGATCAGTCATTCACACAGACTTACTTTCAGCGGATTACTAAAGGAATTAAATATGGAAAATTATTCAGTTATTTGCTGCTGGCAGTACTGTATACAGCTGTTATCAAACCACTGTATTTCAGAACAGGAATGAAAACTTTTCCTTAGCTCAAGTGGTTTATAAGAAGTGTGTGTGGTAGGCCACGTAGACTAGTAAGATGCTCTCATAAAACAAAACATCTGTGGTTCCTTGGTGTGGTAGTGTACAATAATGAAAAAAGCATGCAAACACAGTCATGGGAAACTCGGTAATTCTTATTTTAAAGGAGTTATAAGATGCTTGTGGCATACAATATAGGTTTTTTTATCAAATATAATTTACTGGTATATATGCACATATAGGACTTAAAAAAAAAAAAGAAGAAAGCTTTCTGATACAGTAAATGTGCTTAATTTCTTACTAGTATGATTGCAGACATCTTTCTGCAATGTTTGCATTGCTGGGCTCGAAGCTTGCAACCAAATGAAGAAAGAAGCAAAGATGAAATGCGAGAGAAGGGGGAAATATTATGGTGTTAGTTTTTTCAGAATAGATTTGGGATTTTTTTTTCCTAAAAGAAGAATAGCAATTAATTGTGATTTGCTAAATGATACGGCATTGATAAAATTCCACTTGGTTTGTCTTATGCTATGGGTGTCCTTAATGGAGAGCAATTAAAGCAAAAAAATTACTTTTCAACAAAAAAGTGGCTAGCTACTAGACTCTGACTTTTTTGATTGTGTTTTAAATCATGTTAGAGAGAAGATATTCTTGTACTGACTTTATTTGAAGAAAGTATTTGATTACATTACTGTATTTCCCTTGCAAAGATGGAATATGCAATGGCATATGTTTATTCATTCTGGGATTAATAACAAATGAATTGTGTGTGTATTTATAATTAAGTACTTAGAATGTAAATCTATTGTCATGTTTTAAAAATGCAAATATTTGGTTCCAGTTCACTTTTGTTCTGGTGTATCCTCTCCTTTGTAGTTGCTTGGCTTTTGGGGCAGTCGTGTCTTTCCATTCTATAATTCTTATATCAAGTTAATGGGCCAAAACTGCATCAGACCATTTCTGTAATGGTTCTTAGAGAACTTCCATTAAAATCATAAGTAAGTTTGACATGAAGATCTCCAGAATACCAAAAATAAGCTAGGGACTCAAATTCACAAATTTAAATTTCAGAATAATGTCTAGAGATCAGCTGGATTCACTCAATTATGTTGGAAGCTAGTTTATAGTGTGTTTGTAGACCTGTTTAAATTCTTTTTATCTGTGGTCGAGCAAACATTGGGTATGGAGTAGCTCTCAGCAGTTTAATTGGACAATTATTTAAAATATTGTTGTTTAACAGCTTGGTAAAGCAAGTTAGATTGAAAGGTCTTTAAAATTGATACAGCATGAAAGAGTATAGTCTAGAAAATGTCCTGACTAGGAGCAGGAGCTGAGGTTGAGGAGTACAACATTAGGGGCTTTTTGATTGTCTTTTTTTGATGACTACTTTTTGTTTCTGTTTTTTGTTTTGGGAGTTAAATCTTTATTTTAATGGCTTAGTGCTTGTCTCTCTCCTAAAAGACATTTGCACTTTATCTTAACGCACAATATAGTCAGTGAATCTGGAATAGCTGTTTATTTGGAAGCTATTCCATAACAAGAGTACCATCTTCTGATTTGGCTAACTCCATTTACAAATACTAAAATAGTGAGAATAAGCCAGTTTCATATTAAAAAAAAAAAACCCTCTAAATTTGCTTTAAAAAGTGCTTTAAAATTGTATTTATGCCTGCATTATTTCTGTTTTTCTTCTACAGTTCAGGAGTTCTTAGGTCATTTCCCTAGATTCTGGCCTTGGTGCCTTCAATGGAAAATGAAAGCTAGCTAGCAAAATGAGATTGGCCAATGGAAAACAAAACTTGCTCCATAAGGGAGAACTGTTGATACTTTCCAAACTAAAAAAAATTGAAATAGCATTTATTTTTCCTTGAATGAAAGTATTCTTAAGAAAACCCACCCCCTTTTTAAAAATAAATTGTTGGAAGCTAATAGTGGAATATTACAGAGAAATGAAATTTTATGTAGGCAGTACGCGTTGTGCATCATTGGATAGAGCTATCAGTAAATGCCAAGTATGGATATTTGAATCTCTAAGCAATTAGGAGAACACTTCCTATTAAATTTATGCCTGTTATGATATATCAAGTAGGTAGTTTCTCACAGTTTTTACTGTGGCAGCAGGCGCCACAGTGAGTTTTTTCAGAATCAGTTATGGTTCTCTGCTGTTTAATGAGAGCACACTAGAAAGTCTGAGATCTGACACAGATATGCTAGCGTTTGGAGAAATGAGTGAACAGAGTTGCATGAGAGGTTGGTAAAAACCATTTTGGATAGCTACTGGTTCAAAGGAATGAATAAGGGATTTCATCCAGAGGCAAAAATCACTGGGGGACTGCTGTAAAGGAAATGAGTAGCATAGGAGCAGGAAAGCATAACTCTCACTTTGTTGCGTGATAAAATAGGAATTCCAGAGGATATAAAGGAAAAGGGCAGTTAAGGCGATTGCTTGCTGTTGGAACAGTTTGGAAATAGAAAGCATGATAGAAGAAAGGGAGGAGGGATATAGCTGGTAATGCTTCAAATTTGCTGGGTGGGTAATGAGGTGTGTCGGAGAGGAGGAATTACAATGACGGCTGAATAGAGCTGGGGAAGAGGAGGTGCGTGTGGTTGACATGGAAAAGGGGGAGGTGGAAGAAGAAGAAGAAAGCAGTAAGCTTCAGGAAAAGGGAGTCCCCCAAGAGAACCAGCCCTGGACGTGGGGGAGGGGTTCTGAAAGGCTAACAATAAGCGTACTATACTTAGATTAGTAATGTGAGAGCAGCTGTCCTGTTAGAACAAAGAAGATTTTGCAGAAACCTTCCAGCACAGTTATAAGTCGTTACTAACACTGGGATGGCTATAGTACATCTTTTAGATTTAGGATCTTGGCCACTGCCTAACAGAGAATTAATTGTGTGAAGGTATAGATGTTAGACAAAAGAACAGTGTCAGCCAGACTTCTGGCAGGGATATTTAAAGCTCTTTATTCCTTCTACCTTTTATATTCATTCTTCCCCCAGTTTCTATTTTATGTCATAGAAAAAAATTCCTGGAAGAATGCTGATTTTTGGATTTTTCTGTACTTTTTCAAGCAAAGTTAAATATTTCAGTGGCCTGACTTTTGCACGCCTCTGTTTACAAAAAGGTCCCATCACAAAATCAATTTTATTATATCTGATCTCCAAGGAATAAAGAATACTATAATTGGTATAGAAAGTTAATCCTATGTTCCCACTAGAGAGAAATCTTTTTTTCCCATCCAGAATTACTGAAAAGTTTTATGGCACCCCTGGTAAAAATACCTGGAACCTCACTTTCTATTTTAAGATTTCTTTTGGCCTAATCTGTATGGGACAGAGTTCCTGCCAAAAAGAGAAATTAAGTAGAGGCATGATAGTGAAAATCTTAATGGAAGAGCCATTTGGGGGGGAGATAATACACTGTTTTCATAATTTGTCACGCCAATAGTATTGATCTATATTTGAAAGCAGTAGAAGCTTACCTCAACTTTTTTTTTTTTTTTTGAGTAGTCCTTGACACAGGCGGAGTATTCATCCTCTCTGAACAAATTAGAAAAATCCCTGATGCAAGTCTGGATTGCCATTATATCAGTAGTTATCAGAGCATGGTCCCTCAGGCCATGGCAGTCACTAGAGCACCCTGGACCCGAGCTGCTGCTGTACTCTTTGAATGCATTGGGGCACGTGTATGGGATAGGCATGGTAGGTGGCCTTGTGCTAGGAGCAGCATAGGGCACAGGACAGCAAGCCTTATGCTAGCCATTATGGTCCGTGTGACATTTTGTAGCCTGACAATGGTCCATTGGTCAAAGAAGTTTGAAATCCACTTTTTGTTTTTAAATTAAAAAATTTTTTTGGAAGAAGATATGCGAAAGTACCAAGTATTTAGAAAGTGGAAAATAAACAGGCCCCTCTAATTTCTCTCTGTTCTCTTTCCTGTTTTTTAGACAGAGATTTTTTTCCTTTGAAAACATGAATTTTGAATCATTATTTGCACAGCTATATTTTTCCAGATATAGAATCTAAATGTGTTTTTTCTTTTTTGCTAGAGCTTTTCTCTTTGTAGCTTTGATTTATTTTATCAGATGAGACATCCATCCACGCTTTTCTTATTCTCCGTTGTTCAGTGCATACCTCTAAGCTTACGTCCTGTGTGATGTGTAGTTTTTTGTTATGAGACTGTGATGCAGGGTAAATAGCCTCCTCTCAGTCTAAACTTTAGAAATGTTGTATTTGAGCATCAGACAAGAATATAGACACTTTTGGTGGTTACTGATTAGAGAAGGAGAAAATGCTATGGTTAATTTAAAATACGCTTGCATGAAGGGAATTCCTTCAGCTTGCAAGAACTGTGTAGGAATGAGCAGCACTCATTGCACTGTCTCCAGAATGCAGCAGTACTGGTGATATTTACCCATACTGTGAAATTGAGGTTTACACCCTGCAAGGTTTGCCTTGAGACTTCTGTCCATAAGGTAACTTTGCTTTTATTTCCCTTCTTACATGTATGGAGAGGGAGGAACTTCACTGAGCAGGAATATTCATAAGAGTAGTTCAGATCAGTTTCTTTTTGGTCATAGTAAGATCAGTTATTGTTATCTTCAGTTTTCACAAAAACAGGTTATGCGTGCACTTTATAGACTGATAATCTAAAATCTATGGTAGTAAGACCATTTCTGTCTTTCAGATTTAACAATGAAATAGGGAAATGGTTTAATAGGAGTTTGTCAAACTTAATCACTCTCCAGCTGAGGTTTGCATTCAACACAATAATAAAATCCTTTTATTCATTTTATGAACTTGAAACTCTTTTCCTTTATTATTTTATTCTTAGAGCTTAATTTCTTAACTCAATGACTACTTGCGTCTCCATAATAACTTTCAATGTCATTTTACATAGAAATTTTAAAATGGATGAGTTTTTTTACAAGATGAGCATTTCTGCTGAATGATAGCTTCAGAGAAATAGTTATTGCCTTTTCTAGTAGTATTAAAATATGAATATTTGCCAAACACTGTGCTACTATAGTGTTTCACATGTGTCCCACTCATTCCTGGCTTCTCAGCAGATGGAGACTAGTTTGAAGTTGAAGGTAATTCTTGTAACTATTAATGTCTCTTTTTACATAAAGTATGTTACACAGAAGAACCTCTCTTTCTTATATACTGTTCAACAAGCTATCATTGTTCTAATTTCCCTTAAAACTTCAATCACCAGATTAAAAATACTGATCAAAAGAATGTGTTAAGACTAAAATATATTTTGTTTAATCTGCGGAAGCAATGAAGCCTGGTATCTTACAGCTTTGTGTCCAGTGTTCCTTGAATCTTCACACTAGTATCCTCAGGTCTTCCTCTGTATCTACAGCTTTCTACTGTATTATTAAACTTGGAGTTGCTCTTTTTGAGCACTAAGTAGTAACTGCAGCTGTAGCCAGTGAAGCAGAATGGTGAATCTGCTCCAACCTATTTTTATCTGGAGTTTCTAAGATACTGGAGTGTGCTGTAGTTCAGAGATAAATGCAAACGTTACCTTTCTTTGTAATATAATCAACAGGATAGATAACACCAGAGGAATAGACACACAGACACCAGCTATCTGTCCAAAACTTTGGTTTAGCAGTCTCTGATCAGATGGGTCAGTGATGCTACAAAGGTAAGCGACATTACTAAAGATGATAATCTGTTTATTGGACGTATTTTTGATTAGCAAACATAGTCTAGGAAATTATCTGAGAGAATATGTTGGATTCTTTGCAGTTGCAGTTTCAGTATTAGTAATTAAAAATGATCATTAATTAAACAAATTTGATGGAAAGTGTTAAGCGGATACAGATTTTTAAAGGAATACTTGAATTGTGAAAAGAAATCGAGAAATGGAGAGGAAGTAAAGCAAAAAAGGGTAATATGAATAGAGTTTGTCTTGTATTTCATGTTGAATCCATAATTTGGGGAGAATTAGGTTTTGAGGGGAAAATATTAGTATAAATGTCTGGGTAGAGCATGAAAAAAGATATGGAAGGGTGGAAAGGACGATAATGGTAGTCTTTGAAATTAAGTACAAAACTGCCTAAAGCATGTCAGCACTGTGCTCTGTTTTCCACTGACTTTCCTGTTGGAGGATGCCATGCTTCAGGACCTTGGATTAAATTAAACTTCATCCACCTAGTGGAGTCTTTAGTCCTGTTGATCAAATCTACCCATCTAGTATGCAGCTCTTTAGAGTTATCTTAGGAAAAAAAAGTGCTAAGTACCTTAAAAATAGAATTTGCAGTGTAAGCATATGAAACCACTAGTACTCTGAGAGGAATCCTACTGCTGTTTTATGAGGTAATGATGTCTGTAAAGCACTTTTATGCTCTTCCATTCTTACCAGTAGGCTTTGTTAGATTCTTTACTCTTAGCCAGCCTTTTCTCTTAGCTTATTTATTCATAGATTCTTCTCTATACTTTTCAGTCTCTGCTGGTAGCAGTGAGTAGCAATGACTCTTTCAGTTCTTAATCCAATAAAGAAAATATAAAGAAATCTCCATTTTAATTTGGATCCTATTTTTTAAAAAAGTGTTTAAAAATTGTTTTAAAGTTGATTTGTAAAGCTGAGTCTGAACAAACCATTCGTAAACATAAGCATTTGGTGAGTTTTTACTGAGTAAGTACCAAATAGGTTTTTGTAAGAGTCCTGTATGCTTAATGCTTAGACTCCTGTAGCACATAATCTTCAGTTGATGGTTATACCTCCATAGACTGTCCAGGTCTACTAAGAATGCAACATTATGGGAAGCAAAATAGGCTTTTGCATGCTATAATCTGGGGATTAGTATAGGACACAGCTGATTTTGTTCTTGCTTTGTAAGCCTGCCGTAAGCCATGCCACCTTTCTGGATGTGAAGAATTGCCTTCAGTTGATGTTGTCCGAAATACTTCAAAATAAGCCGTTGCCTGAATACCTTGAAGTCAGTTCTACCAGTGCCAAAAGAAGGGGGCAGCGTGCACCCTACTAGGGCTAATTGACATGCAACTGTTGCTGTCTCTCTTGTATCTGCCCCCTTCTCCCCCCCCCCCCCCCCATGTCCTGTAGTGCAGTAGACTGATCCTCTACCAGCTGGAGTTGAGAAGCCTTGTTGTGGTTCAAAAATGAATCCCAATGTTTTATTTAATGACAAAACACACTTGTATGCTATTCTGAGTAAGATGGTATGACAGGTGACCTGCGATGGCTCTCGTAGTATGCTGACTGCTTGGCCTAAGATAATGGAGGTCTGTCTGTGAGAGATGGATGATGCGTGAATGCCCCTGTAGTTTCTGTAAAATGACTGGAGCATGCAAAGAGCAACTGGTTGGCCAGAAAAATGCTTTGAGGATTCCTGAAAAGCATACCTAGTCAAGTGCAGTTTACTAGCCAGTTATTTTAAACATTCAAATATTTTAAACATTCAATAAAAAATCAACAATTATATATTCTATATTCAATATTCAGCTGCTACATGGAAATAAAGGAGCATCTAAATGAGGGAAGGTAGAGAAGAATGTGAAGGGAAACAGTGCAGCGACTACTATATGCCAATATTTACTGTCCCACCATTCTGCCCTTGTAAACATCTCTACAACGCAAGTGAGTGATAGCCCCAGTCTGAGACAACGCGAACTGATGTAGAATAAGGAAAAATGGTCCAATGGAGTGGTTTGTCCATTCAGCTCAACTACCAACTGCTGTTTCTGCTGCTGCTTTTCTTGCAAGATGGAATGAAATGCTATTCAAATTTTTTGATGTTAGATTCTGTTGCCTGATAGTTTGTATATCGATTTCAGAGTCAGTACTTATTAGATCTCTTATTGACTTACGCAGAAAAGAGTCTGGGTCTTTTAGCTCTGTCAGAAAAACCCTTTTGTTGATGTCTTGGGGTTATGACAGACACACTTCAAATTAAATTTGCATTTAAAGCTGTTACTGATCGTGTACCAGGCAGTCAGAAGTGAGCGTTCTAGCTTCTTACGGTGGATGAGGCTAATACTTTGATCTATGAATTGTGGTAACTGAGGGGATGGCGTATATTCCTTTCTCTTTTACAGAAAGAACCTCTGAGACAGAGCCTTAACAAAGGAGAACTGGTACACAAAACTTCGCTACTTGCAGGATAAGGCAGGCTGTCTCTAGACAGGTTGCCTCTTAGAGTTGCTACAGAGGCAGAAGGGACCTTCCCACAGCATTGACCAAGGCAGAAAATGCTCAACAGTGTTACTCTGGATTAATTTTAGATAAAAGAAGGCTAATTTTTGACCTTTCAAAAACTAGCATAATTCAAATATTCTTTAAAACATAATGCAACTCAGTTCAGTGAAAAACATCTTTTTTTTTTTTCCTTAAGCAACTTGTGCTGTTTATATGGAAAAATACCTATCCTTCTTGATGTGGAGGAAGAGGGATTAGGAACATGGTAGTGAATATTTAAAGAAAAAACACAAAACAAAATCCCTCCTTAAAATCAATGCTGTTGCATTGATTTTTTTGTTGAGCTGTTGTTGCATCTCTGACTTTGTACCATACCCACTTCTGCCAAAATTTTCTTTTCATGGCACCAGTTCAACTCTACAGGCTTAGATAGATGTTTACAGTTTTTATAATTAATGCAAAAATTATACAAACTGGTGAGTCATATAATTGGGTTATGCTCCTGAATATGCTCCTGAATATGCAAACAATCTAAAGGTTAATAATGTCATGTGTGGAGTGCTTTATTTCTCTTCTTGTTTTAAAAAGTTCACAATTTGAAGAAAAAAAACAAAACCTAGTATTCTCCTGATTTACTCATGTATAATTATCCTGATGATTTTTAGGTTGGTATGGTAGCTTTTTCTGTTACTGTCTTTGTATGAAATCAAGGGATAAGGGGACATGAAATGCACATGTGGCCTCTAGCTAGAATTCTGGTGTAATTAAGAAATCCTAAATATAGAAATCCATTGCCTTAAGCTTGGTAGTGTTGGCTGCCTTGATCTCACCCCCCTGCAGCATTCCATGGAAATACTTTTAGTAGAGTGTTAGATGTGGGTTTTCAAACTCAAGTCCAGCTGATGAATTAAATATAGGGGTAGAAATCCCCTTCAGGTCATTCTCATTTTGGAGGATTTGTGTATTTTTGTTCCACCCCCTGCCCCAGCACCACCAATGTGGTGACCCATGTGCTGATTTGTGTAATCTGGCATCTTTAGGTTAGTTTATCACAGTTATTTCTTATCTGGAAGTTTACAACTACCACTGTTTATTTAGGGCTTAGAAGTAAGTGTCTAGCCAGCTCAAGATGCTGGTTTGGACTTGAGAGGCTCTGATGTTTTCTGAAGTACTGCATGGAGCCTGATTCTTTACAATGAGACACCAACTTTGAAGCAGTAAATCCATTAAATTTTGGTTGTTGGCTATGAGCAAGTAATTCTAGACTAGCCTTACTCCCTCCCGACTGTCTGAGATATTTTGAATCACTTCTCAAAGCCTTTAGCTGAAAATGGTCTTTGGTAGCAGTCTGAGAACTCACTGTGGTTTCCCCTTGGAGAAATTATGTTAGAAATAACACAAGTTCTCCATACTTAAGTAAACACACTGCTGTATTGAAGAAATACTCATATTTCCGTGCTTCTGTTGAGAAGGTACCGGCACAGATGGACTGTGGAGGGGGAGTTGCTCTGTAATTCGCAAGGAGGCAGAGAGAGAGAGGCAGAGAGAGAGAGGCAGAGAGAGAGAGGCAGAGAGAGAGAGGCAGAGAGAGAGAGGCAGAGAGAGAGAGGCAGAGAGAGAGAGGCAGAGAGAGAGAGGCAGAGAGAGAGAGGCAGAGAGAGAGAGGCAGAGAGAGAGAGGCAGAGAGAGAGAGGCAGAGAGAGAGAGGCAGAGAGAGAGAGGCAGAGAGAGAGAGGCAGAGAGAGAGAGGCAGAGAGAGAGAGGCAGAGACTTTGCCCTGAGCATGGTGACGACATGCCCAGGTGGCCGGTGTGCTCCTCCTGTTCCCCCTGAGCGACCTGCTGAGAACCTGGCAGAGTGGGAGCCTGGGGGCCCAAGAGGCAGTGGGTGCTTCGCATCTAGTCATGCTGCTTCTGCCTGTCTTGGGCAGCACTGGGAGGTCTGCAGCTGGCTGTGTTTTAATACAGAAAAAGTTGTGTCCCATGTTTCACAGAGTTTTGATTCATTCGGTTAGATGCTTTATGGTATGATCCAGTCCACTTGGTTTGAACCCGTTTACTTGTAGCTGACAGTGGGAAAGGCACAGTTAATGCTGCTTATTGCACAGGAATTTGCCGAAGAAACGGTGCATTCCTTAGCCCTTACTTTGTTGGGGTTTGATTCTTATAGTAAGTTAGGGATTACTCTATTGATCTTAGTCTGGTTTGTTGTAGCCCAGCTCTATCTCTTCTCCATCTGTACATTTTCACCTTGTTCTTCTGCCCTGGAAATACCATTCATGTGACCATGAGGGGAGCCAGTTCAGGAAACTGATCTGGCTGAAAACCAGCCTTTTTTGTTGTTTTTGTTTGTTTGGTAGGTTTATTTTTCTTTTTTGAACTCTGGATTTATATTTGTATAAAACCATTTAAATATAAATAAATGAATAAATAGTTTTATTTATATTAGTTTTTTTATAAAACTGTCCTGGAACTGGACCCCGGCTTTCCACATAGGTACATGTACATTATTCTTCTGCCTTTACCTCTCTACTAATATATATGTTTTTAATGCAAATAGCTATGATAAATCTGAGACTGGTTATGTCCAGATTTATTAACACATATAAAATATGTACTATAATACAGTGATTCTTTTTTTAAAAAAGTAAACTTGGCAATTTCTAACTTTTCCTAAGAATGTAAAAATCATTAGACCTTTCAGGCTGACAATCCAGATAAGAGAGAGAAATATTTGTAATGAAGTTCCAGAAACATTTTTTCACTTGGATTATTCACTCAAAAGATCATGAACTATTGTTAGTTTTGGCTAATAATATGATCCAACTGCAGGTGTTTTGAATTTGAAAACTGTCTGTTGCCAAATAGCACCAAAAATTAAGGTTTAGAATACTATGTTGCCATGGTAACTTCTTGGTTAGAAAAAGACTTCCAAGTAACTAAAATGAAACCAATGTTTTTGGTGTGCCCTAAAACTAGAAAAGGAAAGAAGCTCAGTGAGAACTAAGACATTAGATTTAGTTCCACGTTTTTCTTCGAGGTGTTGGAGAGACATTGAATATTCATTTAAATACATTTCACTTTTTCTTTCTTTCTTTTAGAGTTGGACTTCTTACTGTGGCATTTGTTCATGCCTAACTTGAGCAACAAACACAAATGCTTTTGGTGTGTTTTTTGTTGCAGCAGTGCTCCTTAAACTGGGAGTTCTTGAACAAATTTCCTATTGCAGCAAAATGAAGAAGCTATTGTATATCTTTGGGAACATCTATGCAATTTGCTCCTTTCACATTGTGCCATTCTGATGTCAGTGGAGCAGAATTTCATTTCAGTCTGCTAGGCTTCTCTTGGCATGAAAGGTCTCCTGTAGGAGTGAGGTATAGCTGCTACCTATGACTTTAACAGTTCTTTCACTAGGCCCAGTGTGAGCAGGTACATGGTAATCTGTTGACAGTGATATGATTAGATATATTAAAATGGGTTCTCTTCTGAGGCAGAATTTACATGACACATTCTTGAATTTTTGTCATTTGTTATCCCGCTCATGTCAGGTATTACCTTCGTGTCAGATAAGACCTGTTAGCCTTGAAAGCAAAGGAAGAAACTCAAGTGAGAAGCAAACTCAGAACTACCCTTTTTCCTTTCATGCATCAAGTGATATCAGAAGAGTTCTGGTTGCTATGAGGAGAGCGTTTTTGTCTCACACATGAATTGTTTATCTGCTCTTACTGAAACAGTTGTTGGGGGAGACATATAAGACATTATATTCCAAAGTAGATTCAGACATTTCTATGTAAAATTACAGAACATTATTTAGGAAAGATACCTTCAAACTGTAAATGAAAAATTTCTTTCAGTTATGTCTTGACCTTGAAGACAACCCTTTTTTAGGGATATCTTCATTTTTGGAGGGCAGAATAGGGGGACCTCTGTTCAATGTGTGTGTGTGTTCGTATAACATTATGGATATTTCAGAACAGTCCACTCTTAAATTGATTTCTTTTTACTGGATGAGTTTAGATGCAGCGTCCTTCACTGAGGAGAGCAGAATGATTTATCTATTCTGGTTACTTGTACAGGAACTAGAACTAAACTGTGAGCTGGCATAAAGCAGAAGCAGATGAAGGAACTCCAATCTGTTGTCCAGTGCTGGTTGTTTAAAGGTTTAATACTCTGTTTAAGTGCATTATTGGATCAGGACCAAGATGTTCGTGACCTCATGGGCTGAAGCCCAAGGGGAACAGTTTTATGTGCTTCAGACTTCTCAGAGGAAAAAGACATGGCCGTCAATTTATTGGCTTTCCTGCCTTTTGAAAGCAGGGGCCAGCTGCATAAGTAAACTCTTCTAGTTTGAGAATTTAAGACATGCTGTGTCTTGCAGATATTTTCATGTACAATACTAGCTATTGTACATGGTAACATGAGAAAAATACTTTAGATTTCATGTTGTAAACCTACACAGATCATCTAATATTTCAGTGTTTTGAACAGAAGATATTAAACCACTCCTGGGTGGAAAAATGTTATTGCTTATTTCTTCTCTTAATCCATTGGATTATTAATTTTTGAAGAATGTTTTTTTGAAGTGCAGTTGATGCTATAGTTCAGAGTAGACACATACCTTTCTTGCTGCATCTACAAATCTTTAGTCACACTTTCCTATATTTTTTCTAATTGGCTGAACGCTAGCTTAGTTTGGAGACATGTTCCCTGTAGAAACCTCAAAACAAGTTTCAAAAGTAGCCAAGTATAACATTTTATTCTAATGTAATGTTCCTTTGAGAACTTTGCTGCTGTTGTCTTTAATGTGAAGGCAGATACCTTTTGACTGTTCATGTGAATTTCAATGTAATGTGTGCCTATACCATTTTTTTCATCCATATTGCTTGGTGTATAGTTGTTGCCATCACAGATTTGAGGCCCTTTCCAAAGTGTTTAGTTTTTTGGACCCAACAACAGTGTTTTGTTTTGTTTTTTTCCTCTTCTGTTCTTGTCTTTTTGGTTCTTTCATCTACAAATTCCATAGGTTTCTCTTCAAGAAACCTGGAAACTTTCATAAAATTTTTTTGCAATGGTTTGAGTGGGAAACTCTTAAAATAACTTTCTGTTCTATTACACGTTTGTTCTGTTTTTTTCATTATATGCAAACAACATGTCCCCATTAATTTAAAAGGTATACTATGTGATCAAAAGCCCTTTCCAGCAAGTCCATCATTGATTCTGGCTTTCCAATTTTTTTTTTAATTTGTTACATAAAATCAAATAAATTTTAATTATGACTGAAATCAGTATTCAAACAAAACAATTTTCTTGCAAAAAATACTAGAAGAAAACTTAGATCAAAAGTATGATTAAACAATCCTGTGTCAATGTCTCTCCAGCACTACTGTCCTTTTCCCCTGCTTGAATAATGAGACCATTGTGAAACTGCTGAGGATTGGGGAAGATTTCATTGGGTTACCATGCAAGAGGAAAAATCACACACTTTTCCTTTCTAGAGTTCTGTTAACCAGTAAAGATGGAGCAAAATGCTACAAATTCTATTTTCCCAAAATAGAACTGGAATCATCAGTAGAGTTTTGTCTGTTTAATGAAGGAGCAGATGTAAGAGTATGTTTGTTTCTAACTTTTTTTACAAATGCAGATAAAAATCTAAGAATATTTTTCCACTTCATCGACAAAAGTTTCCTCATTTCCTGTGTTCCTCTTGTGCAAAAAAAATTTGTTTTTTTATGATTGAGTTCCTTAGAGCTGTTGTGAAACCCTAACATCTTTTTTCTTGTGCGTTCTTCATACCTGTGATTGATCTTAATTGCTTTATCCAGATTTCTAAATTTATCAGTAGTTTTTGTAAAATGTTTTCATTTTACATGGGGAGAAGGATGTCTAGTATGTATGAGACTATTAAATGCATGCAGGAAGAGTTCATATCCTAAATGTATAGTCCTTTGTTGCATTTAATTTAAAGTATGCTTAATTTCAAGTTGTAAGTACATATATCCAAGTTTTGCCTAAGTAGAACTTGTTTGCTTTAGACATTGTATGAGATATTTGTTCATTTTTTAAATCCCTTTATTATGATTAAAGTTTCTGCAGTATTAAGAAGACAAGAAAAGGTTTGGTTCTAAATGAGGGAGAAATCTGAGTTGGAGAAGGTGACCGTAAGATCAAGGCTGTCCTCTAAAGGCCACTTTTCAGGTTGTAGGCAAACAGGACGTGAGGGCAGGGCCCGGTGAGCAAGCTGCCTACAGCAGGGGTGTTCCAGTAGTTCTCCAACCCGGGGAAACATTGGTAGGGGGGCTCTGTAGCTTGAATGGGGCCATGCCAGATACTTTGGGAATGCTTAATGACCCCCTCCAGAGGCAGCAGCAACCTGGAATAAGAAGCCAAAGTGGCTGAAGCTGTTAGTTTGTCTCCCTTCCTCACCTTTAAATTCTGGGCTCAATTAACTTCTTGTGATGCCATTAAAAATAGACAAGTTGGACTCCTTTTTGCTGAAGATCACCTTCTTTTGATTTGACAAACGCCATCATGTTTCTTTGTACCATGCGAAGTACACCCAGCCATCTAGATCAGGGCTTTCTTTTTATTGCCAGATACTGCCATTACTAGCAGTGAGTAGCAGCAGTGAGAACTCCTGGCTATGTGCCAAGTTATCGCTTTAACATGGCTTGTGGTAAAATTCCTGTTTTAATCCCCCCCATAGTAACTTGCGCTCCATGGGCAAAGAGGCAGAATGCAGGAGAAAATGTAGTTATTGCCTGGCTGTTAACCTCCTGTTGATCTTGAGCTATGCTCTTTATTTGCCCTCTGTGGAAAAAGCAGCAGCTGTTGATTGCATGTCACTTAGAAATGGCTTGTATGCAGTTGGCTGGTATGCATAATATTTTCGGGAACACTTACTGTAGCTTGTAAGCTGTCGGGGCAATGGAAGTCTCTCTTTGAGAAACTTATAACCATGAATTTTTTCCCACTTTGTGTTTATTTGGGATCTGTAGTAATAGAAATATCTGTTTTATTTATGGTACCAGTGGAAAGCATAGGGAGCATACAGGTGACTGATTCCTAAGGATAGTGTTTGAAACATGCTAACGTGTTTTTAGGATGGTATATGTTATTACCTACGCTTCTTTTTAAAAGCGGATTCATTTTCACCAAGACTACTTTAGATTTAATTTATGTATAATCTATAAAAGTAGTCACATGAGAAGTTAATTTGTCCTGATACTTGTGACCATTCTCACTTACTATTCAATAGTCATTAGTGCAGCTGCTTCTTAGGTAACTTTATTCTACAGAATAAAGCAATGCCTTCAAGAAAGGAAAGCATCCTATGGTCTTTATTGGGAAGAATCCTTGAAGTGGTTCTTTCCAATTAAACTGCATGGTTCCTGAATTTCCAGCAATCCTAGAATGTGGAGCTATTGATACTGAAATCATTTGGTTTGAGAGCTCTCTATGGCTGTAATTATTCTTTTGAGTTTGCTACCACCTCCAAGTAGATAAAAATCCTTGTTGCCACATCTGAAAGCAGTGTTAAGTCTGACCTTGTCTTATACTGCAACCATTTTAAGTTTTACTGTGAAGACTCCTCCTTTTTTGTTGTTTTTTCTTAGGTATTTATAACAGAAATATTTATTACTTAATATTATGAGTCAATATTTGCTAACTTAAGTCCACAATTGATTTTTATTTTTTATTTTTTTTAACTCGAGAAAAAGTTGCAGATCTTGCTTTTTAACATAAGGGACTGATAGTTTAATGAGTCCTAGGAGCCACACCGGTGGTCTAATACCCCTTGTTTCAGGAATGCTGTAAATCCAGAGCAAAACTTTTTTGATTTCTATCCCAGAGAACTGACTGCTTTTTTGAGAACTTTATGAGTACTTCCAAGAACACAGTTGATGCATACTGTCCCGTGTGAAAGAAGGGACTTTGGATTACATAAATTGATATGCCTAGTCTGCCAAAGAGCGAATACCTTCCCTCATTCCTGCTGTCAGATATCTACAGAGCTTGCATTGGCTGGCAGCTCTAGAGGCTGGGTTTTGGCTCACTTAGGCCCCAGAAACATGCTGTGTCTGCATTAATATTTCTATAAAAAATACATTACAAAATCATTTGGAGGGGAAGTTAGATATATTTGGTGTTTGATTATGCATGAATTATTTGAATTCAAATGTGTTTGTAGCTCGTGGATGTTTTTAATAGGCATTTTAAAAAATACACTAAAATTCCTTATGAGAAGGCATACCTGTTCTGTGTCTTAAGTGCCAAACTACTTGAATGTATGTTTTTTCTAAGATGTATTCAACCAGAAGATGCTTTATGTTCTTCCCTCCACTTAAAAAAATGATGTAAAATAGGAAACTGGCTTTCCTTTAAAAACAGATTAGAGAAAAACCTGTAATAATTTCACTCAAACATCATATAGAATGAAATGTTTACGTGCTCAAATAAAAAAGGTAATGTTAAGGGTTTATTCCTTAGTGCGTTTTTTTCCTACAACTTCTGATATGTTCATGCAGTGTTTTCTTTTGCTGTTTCTCATTACTTCAATGGTTAGTATACTTTTCTATTTTTTACCTCCCTTCTAGCTTTTCCTTCTAAAAATATGTATTTAAATAGTTTTCATGTCTGAAATACTGTAATTGGCAGTGCTGGCATGGTCGGGTGTGTGCAGCTCCAACATGCGCTGTCAGATTTTTGTGTGCGTTCTGGAAAAAGCATGTCAATTGTAATAAACTCGTGAGACTTACTGGGCCGCTTTCTAGCATAGACATGGCATTAAGCACAGACCCTTTTTGCATGCGGTCACTACTGTTAACTAAAGTGGAAATGCTTGCGGGTCCACCTGTGTGCATAGTTTTTTAGGGTTTTCCACCACCACCACTAGGGTTGAGGTAAGTACTGACTTTTGCTCTTCAGACTAAAACAAGACACCAGTTTTAAGTATCAGCCATTCTTGGCCCAAAACCTTTCCTTCCCTTTTCCCTTCTCTGTGCAGCTGCCAGTAACTGCAGCCCCATACGGTTCCCCTTCCCTACTTATAGCGGAAGAGCTGCTAGGCATGCTCCTTTCTTGTGCTTGGCCGTAGCAGGAGGCACGGCAGAGCTGAGGCCTGAATCGACAGGTACCTATCTCTTGAAATTGTTTTGCTCTGACTGATCCAGCCTTCAGCAGAGCCACTGCTGAGTGCTGCTCAAGGCTTAAATTGTTGGTTGTGGAGGTAACCAAGCTATAAGCTAGCTCTAAGTAGGTAGGCAAAACTTGTTTGTTTGTTTATTTTAGATGAGTGTTTTCTTCTCACTTTCATGGTATCTGTGCGGGAGATAAATAATAGTCAGGCTATCTCCATCGTAGTATAACCTTGAGGTGAAAATTTGTGGTTTCACAAAAAAGGCAAATGTCCCTCTGTGAGCTTTGGGAGGGGGGAAAAAAAAAGAACATTTATTCCTCTGTCAAGCTTGTTGGAAGTTGGGAATGCTAATATTCCTGGTGGAACTGCATTAATGAGAAGTGTCAGATGTTTGGGCAGCATGCAGTCATTTTGATATTGTCTCCAAGAAATTAGAAGATATGATAGAAATCTGAGGCACAGTGAAGTACTTTCTTGGGAAGGATGTAACAGGTTCTTTAGACCCTTATCCACACTAGATGAAATCAAGAAAAATTTGGCTTTTGTGAGGAAGATCTTTTTTGGTGAGGGTTTTTTTGTTGTTGATGATGATGATGATGATGATGGTGTTCTAACATTCCCTATTCTATAGGTTTAACTTCTAAATACAAAATGTTAACAGTGATAGGTATATCTGAATAAATACCTTTAAACTCTTCTGAATTGTAAGTAACCAAGGTCACAGGTCAGTAGCGAGTCCCTGTCTCTCCAAACTGAGCACTGTGGTGAAGCCAATGTCTAGCCCTAAGGTTGCCTCTGATGGAATTTCATGGCAAAAGCTTCTGGAGACCTTTCTGATTGTACCATTTGTTTACAGATAGTTAGAATTCTGTTTCTTTTATTGTGGGGAGAGAAATAAAACCAAAATACCGTTGTCAGGTTTCCTTAATACTGTGTATTTTGAGATATATTTTGGGAGGAGCAGAGGACTGGAAGTTGACAGTGAAAATGAATGTAGCAAGTAGGAAATCACATTTTTGTTTTCAACAAAATTGAATTCAGATGCGTAGAACAGAATCCGAGAAGCAAAAATATGTAAGTAAATATGTTTAGTTTGGGGGTCTTTCCATACATGTCAGATGTTTCATAACAATAATGCTTTCAATGCAATATGTAATATGTACTAATGGAAAAGTACTGGTGCTGTTTTACTGGGACAAAAATAAAGTGAAGGTAAAAGGTGAGTCTCTTCAAATCTTTAGCTCAGTCTAGCTCTAAGAATAATATTAAAGTATGGCTAGTTAGGAATGTCTTGTCTTCTGTTTAGACCTCAGACACATTTTTAGACTGTTGGTTGTTCTTCCTCTGTTTATGGAAGCAGTTTGATTTTTAAATGAAATGTGAATTCACTTGAACTGAGATTTGTGTTAGCAGGGAATGTACTCCATTTTCAATATGGTTTTTGTTGAACTAATTTACAAAACTTAAGTCAGTGTAACAAATGTATTGTATGTGGAAACTAATCAAGGAAAACAAGCTTCATGATGTTTTCCCTCTTTCTGACAGGTTGTGAAGATGAGAAAAGATGTGAAGAAGGCCAGGGTCCTGACTATTCGCAGACTAACCAGACACATTGGGAAATTAAAGTTGAAAAAGTCAGTTTTTAATACTGGTATACTTGTTTGTGTTTTTATCAATGAGACAGTATGTTAATTTTCTTCTGAAAACAACAAAGAAATGGGAGAGGCTGACCACTCTTCCAATGAAGAACAAATTTGTGTGTGTGTATATTACATTGAAAACCACAGTATGAAATGATGAAGATTTTCAAAGCTCTAGCCTGCCTTCTTATAAAAATAGTACTGTATATAAATGTTATACACATTTATACTGTTTAACTGTTTATAAACAACAATTCTGCATAAACTTAAAATATGTTTGTTAAGAATGCAGAATTATTTTGAAATAGACTTGGTCCTCTCCCTGTATTTTAAGTACTATGATGCATAAACTCTGTCTTATTTTTGTGATATTTTAGATGCAATAAAAATGCTAACAAAAAAAAATGGTTTTGTAAAGCAGAATTGGGATAACTCTTTTTTTTATTTAATGTCTTGAGAGTTAATCCCAACCACTTACAGAATCTTTTTGCAGCACTTTAAAAATATCCAACTTGATCTTTTAGGTCACTGTGCTGTTGAAAATAAGTCGTGCAACTTTTTCCTCACTCTAGTAGTCTGCAAGATTCTATAGCAAAAAACATTCTTTAGTTTGCATAGGTAAACAATTTATACTTTTTTTTTTTCCAATAAGTGCTTTTTAAATCAAGATTTTCTAGACTGTTTTTAAAGCCAACTGACCCAAAGTAATTTGTGACACTTTTCACTGGAGACAACAGAAGAGAAACCTTGTTCCTGTGCTCAAAGTGTAAATGAGCATACTTCCCTCCCATGATTTTAGTGAATTGTACAAAATAAGAAGCAGGTCCAATTGTCTTCTATATTTAAAAATTACAGATCTTAAAATCTAATAATATTTGAGATTAGTGTCTTGTGTGTATCAGTAGAATTTTTAGTTATTGTTTTTTAATGAAATAGCATCTATCTTATTACTTTTCATAATCGTCACTGTTTTTTCTGTTCAGAACAGAAGCATAAGATTCTTTTTTCTTGTGGATTTTTATTTATTTATTTTGCTGCTTAGTATCACCACATGGTAAATTTAAGTCAACAAAAAGACTTTTTTAATAAACACAGACTTCATTTACAGGGGTTCAGAAGACTTGATATTAAAGAACCAAAAAAGAGCTGAGAGATTGATAGAAGAAATCCATGCCATGAAGGTAATATTGTATATAGATATTTAAATAAAAATGTAGTTTATTTTAGAAACAAAAGTTTGTCTGTTTTCTGGGACTATGTTATTGAAACTTACCTGAACTCTTCCCAAGGTCAGCTTGGCCATTGCTGTAACACAGCTGGAAAATTATGAGTATTTGCATATTTACACATTTGTTTACTACATCTGTCAAGGTGTTAGGCTAATCTGTGTCTTAAGCTTGCCAGACTAAACTTGCATTTGGTTAGAAATGCTTGATGCTTCAAACTTTTACTGTAATGGTGAAAGTGCAGAAATTAAGGTTAATTAAGGTTAGTTAAGGTTAAGGCTCAGGAACTTGGACAGCATTTCAGGTGTCTGACAATATAGTATCTTTACTGGCAATTCTCTAAACTTGTGTGATGCTACTAGTATCCTACTTTAATGTTCTTTAGCTCCTGCAATTTAAGCTGCAAGAGACTGGTAATGCTTACGGAGTTGGACTTCTTTTAAACTTTAGACTTGCTGTTTAACTTCATAACACTTTGTACTAATCTCAGTTTTAACAGATCCTTCTTAAAACTATGTATGTTGAAATGAAGTGCAAAATCCAATCTTAAGGTTTGAGCTCGAGATCACAGTATAAGCAGAGAAAACTGTTCATGTGCTAAGAGACTCTTTGTTTGTTTTTCTTTGAAACCTTTAGTGGTTAAATCACTCTTACCTATATTTTTTCTTTCCTGATCATTGTGCAGATCTTAGTCTTCAAATAAGAAAGGCTTTATTGACCAGTAAGAGCTGCTTTTTACCAGATTTGTAAGGTGGCATGGTAGTGTCTTGGGATTTTTTTGGTTGGTTGGTTGATTTGGGGTTGATTTGTTCGTTTGGGAGCTTTTTTTTTTTTCTTTTTTGCATAGTACTTGCAAAACAAGACAGTCTCCACAGAGCAACTGTGCTTAAACAAAATAAGCTATTGGCAAAAGAAAAGGGACAGCACTGTGTTGTAACACAAAACAGTAGTCAAGCTACATGACAGTCAAGTAGAGACATTCTGCTTTTTTTGGCCGACTATCGGTATTAAACTTTGTGTCCTTCTGTCACTCTGTTATGCAGTTTAAAGTATCTGTTGGAATATAACGCTAAATGATGAGAGCTCTAGAAATGTTGCTAGAATTGTAAGAGTGTATGTTGAGCGACCGACTGTAGTGCAGCTATTAACAAAATAGCACTAAGTTCATAAGCCCATGTTATATGGACTTCTGTGGGAACTTCTGAGAGGGTTTCACTGCAAGATCAGTGCTGCCAGAACATCCTCCAGAGCTGTTCATGTCGTCTGTGGTGCATTCTGAGTTCCAGGGTTGGTTCATACTGACGTTCCAAAGTCTGCTTGCACTTAGGACTACAACCCGTATGTTTTTTTCAGTTGGTGTAGGCCTTCTGTTAAGCTATATTAGTCTACTTTTTCTCCTGCATCCATGCTTAACAGCAGTAGTTATATTCAGTTTACCTCGCCTAATCCTAGGTATTTAAGAACATCAGTTAAGAAGTCTTAGTGCCTTTTGGTTTTCTATGTAATTAACGGAGAGAAGTGTCTCCAGAGAGAAATGCAGATGCTGAGTGGGCTGAATCACTTTCATGGAGTGCTTGTTTCTATGAATTAGAGAGTCTAGGGTAAGAGAACACCTAAACTGAGGTGTTCAAAGGTAGGCAGTTGATTCTGGTATTAACAGCGTGACAGACTGCTTTGGGAGAAAATCTTTTACTGTGGGAGGTTGTCATTTGGTCAAGTGGAGAATGAGCCATGCAGAATTAAAGGAAAATGTCTATTGCTAGTAGTGGCTCACTGATGCTACATAAATTTAACAAGTGTAAGACTTGTAAGTGTTAGCTCTGAGAGCCATTGTCAAAGGAGGATAGATCTGTAATCTGGAAAGCTAAAGGCAAACTCAAATTTTGCTTTGAAATAGTTTATAGAAAGGGAGGAGTCTTAAAAGTGAGCAACTGAGAGCAAAAGCTGCCTTTTCAGGCACATAGCTATTTAAATGATCTCAGTTGCCTGTGAAATCATTCCATGAGTGGTCTTTATTGTGAAAGTGTGCCTTTAATATATTAATAATGATATTTTTTAGCAAAAAGGCTGTTTCCTGTTGTTTTCAGTCTTTAAAAATGAACAAATAGGCACTTTACTGGCTCTACAGTGTGTTTCTTAGTCGAAAGAAAAATTCATGTTCTTTTTCTAATGAATCACAGCCTGTAAGGCACTAGTTGTTTACATATTTTTTTTTCACCACTGTTGATTTCTAGACTAACAGAGCTTTTCAGAGTTGGCATGGAAACACTCTTCATTCAGCATGGAGGAGTAACAAACAGAAGAGCTTTCAGGCAAATCACTGAAACTTTGATGTGGTGGGAGGTTTTTTACTGGTGAAAGCCTCGCACCCACCAGCATTTCTCTTAAGTTATTGATCCAAGGAATTCATAAAGAGCTTTTAGCATAATGTGATTGGATTTTTTTTGAAATTCTAGGAAAGAATGGACAGAAGTTATCAATGAGGTATGCTGATAAGTGGTCTGCAAAGGCGCAACTTAAAGCAAACTTGTATTATCCAGACTATTCCAGCAGTTTCAGTGTGTACCCTAGATATTTTTCAATGGAGATGCAAATCCTTTTCAAAACCAATGGATTGCATGTGTGTATGTCCCTGTAAAATACAGGAATCAATCATTTTCCATAGAACCCACTGAAATAGTCCAGCAGCTTCTGCTTGTTATAGGTAAACGTGACAAATTGACAACCACTGGGGCCAGGTTGCATAAATTCCAATTTATAAAATAATTGAGCAAGTCACAAGTAAGCAAAACAGCGCTGGGCGTCCGGGGGGAGTCTCCTGCTCCACCAACGGCGCGCGCAACCCCCCCTCACAGTCTCCTTATATGCGATTCCAGTTCCGGGTATACGGGGCACCTCCTGTAACTTCTGCGGTTGCGCCGGCTGTTGCTAGGGGGTCTTCTTCAGCCCTCTGGTGGTCGTGGGGATGAAGGCTGGAGTCTTCCTCTGCATTGTGTGCCATATTAGGCTATCTAAACTAACATTGCCGCTTCGCTAGCTCAGCTCAATTTTCTCAGGCGGGGTACATGCCCCCCACCACAGGCTGTAGGATGTTCCCACAGATGTTCCCAAGGCTGTTTCTCGCTGATGTAACAAATTAGTACATACCACAATACAAGATGTTCCCAAGGCTGTTTCTCACTTTGATGCAACAAATTAGCACATATCACATGCTTATGTGCTTTATGGAAAAATGTCTGCCTTCTCTGTTACTGAATGTTCATTTTTCCGTAGTTGTTTTTCATTTATGTAAATCTTTTGTTTTTCACAAAGCTATAAGCACATCTGAAGATCTATTCTCTTGTTCCAAATACTTAAGACAATTAAAGATACTTACTTAGAATAAATCGTTAAAACATAAGATGCTGTTAATCCTGACATGCTTGTAATAGCTTGTCTGCTCTGTCAAATGCATCTAGTATCCTTAGCAAGATGAAGATGCTTACAAGTTATGTTTTTCTTAATACTGAAAAAAATAAATAACCTAGAGTGAGAGGAACAGGTGGAGAATATGGTCTTCGGCAAATTCCTGTACACACAACCTCCTAATAGTACTTCTCTTTTCCACCTGAAAGTCTTCAGTGCAGCTGTCAACATGCAGTGATACAACACAAAAAGGAAAAGGGAAGTTCTACTTAAGCTGCAATTCCTTTATGGAAAACAAACGAGTTGCCCCAGCTGCCAAATTATATCCTTCAAGATCAAGTGATGAAAGGCTAAGCAGGCTTTTTGTGTTAGTAGTTATGGAAAAGGATTGCATGAACTTGGGATGGGCAAGTGCTTGAGATGAGTAGATAAATTTATTTGTGGATGTGGTATAATAAGCATTAGGCTGCTTATTACAGTCCTGTGCTGTAACTTAATTGTAAAAGTAAGGTTATGAGCTATTTCTTTGACACTGCCCAGCAGGGTCTCTCTGCTTGGCTTTTGGGCAAAACATTACATATAAGCTCTTCTTAGTATTTTATTTGACTTGGAGAAGTTTGCCCATTTCAGCTCCCATATGTGGGGAAAGGAAATGTAAACCTATATTTTTTTTTAAAAGGTACTAGAGGTAGAGTAGCATACAATATTAGAGTGTGGAAACCGCTGAAGTCAAGAATGTTCTGCAGAAAAGGGAACTTAACTCTGATAAAAGAATAAAAACAAAACATCCTTTAAAGATGTGTAGTTTTACATTGTGAACAGCCTGATAATTGATTTAATCAGACTCCAGATCAGTGGATGGTTTGCTTACTTTCAATGGTAAATGAATGCAGGCTGGACGAATGATTCTTCTGAATATGTTGCAGCTGCTAGTAATGTGGAATCTGACCCACATGTATACAATGTTTACACTAGTAGTGTACACCTGAAACTGTGCAGATGTGCTCCTAAATCTTTTCTGTTTTCCTCAGCTGCTTTGATTATTTTGTGTTTCTTCCTGTATTTCCCTCTGTCAATTTACTTTTCCTTTAAGACCATCCTCTTAGCTTTCTCCATCCACTGAAGCATAAAGCTGCAAGTTCCAGTCTTGGTGTACTTTCCCCCCCTGCAAAATCAGGGTATTCTAACCACTGGCTTTGGTCCGCTCACTCTGTCACTAGGCTTGAGGAGTATAGCAAGCTGTAAATCTAGAGAAGTTGAAAAGACAAACCCACAACAATAATTACTGTGGCCAATGTGGCTTGTAGTCAGAAAGTGAGTGTTACACCAGAATCTGGGAGCACATGTATTCTTTTATCTAAAAGTTTCTTCTTGAGATTGCTGCTTATAGCTTTAATTTTTTTTTATTTTTTTTAAACAAAGCTACAAATGGTTGTCATAGATTGATGATATCTCTTTGTGGAAATCCTGGGGAAGGAAAATAGTACAATTCTTCTTGTGAGTTTTCCTCATAGTTGGCAAAGGCAGCACACTTCTTTCTAAATATGAATTTTTCTTCCACCAATCAAGAACAGATGCAGACCACCTTTCCCCTACCACATGATTGAAAAAAGTCTTTTAGGAACTGCTAGCATAGACAAGTGCCTTTTTGGAAGGACTTTCTATTGCTGCCCTCAGAAGGCACAAGAGGAGGGTTCCGTTTTGCAAAGGACTTGTTTCAAGCTTAGGGAAGAAAGACTGGAATTCTGTGATTTCTGACAGTTTTCTGTCTTACTCAAGTTTTCAGGGGGAAAAAAGAATGAGGCATTGAGTTGAGAAGTTCTTTGCCTTTAAGAATTATGTTTCTGCATTCAGCTGCCATTAAACTAATAAGCCTTTTGAACTGTTTTGTTTATACGGGGGAGCTGTTTCTTGGTCAGCACAGAGCATCTTCAGTCTACTTGCTGCTACTTCTTGGAACTTCTTTTATCCTTCATCCTGAGTGTAATTTTTGTTTGTTTGTTTGTTTTCCTGATGGATGTTGTTAGTGATTGCCTCCAACTCGGTAGGACTTGTCAGAGCTACTCTCCTCTCAAAATAAGACAAAAGTGAATTTTCAGTTGCAGGTCCTTTTCAGAATTACATATGCTCCCATGATGTTGTTTTTTAAAGGCAGTTTTGAAATTAATTAAAAGTGAATACAGAAATAATGAGGATTCAGATTTTTACATGTGAGCAGAGCTAACTGTTTCACCTTCTGAATATTGTAGAGTTATCCATTACAACAGTTCTGAGTTTTTCTGTGGTAGGATCTTTTCCATCTCTTCTCTACTGCTGCTTCATTAACTGCTATTTCTAGCTTGGACCATTACTAATTCCCATCTGGTATTATAGGGAGGAGAAAATGCTTGCTATCATTTGATATTAGTTGTTTTATCACTAATTCTGGGGGATGCTTTTTTCCTATCCTGAAGTAGATCCTAAACAGTGGACTTCTAACAGTTTCACTGTCAATATACTGTTTCATACAAGCAGGATGTTAGATGCTCATTTTTCAGGTTAAATATTGTGTCATGGAAGCTGTGCCATTTGGTTTGGAATGACATTTAATTTGATTCTTGTGTGCTTTTGTTGTTAGAGCTGGAGATTTAAAAAGAAGTTAATAGGCAAATACAGCTAATAACGTCTCAAGCACAACAATCAGAAATAAACCTTGTGGGAAATGAGAGCAGTTAAAAATTCCAGCTACGTGGATGCAGGAACTGGGTTAATTGTTTGCAGGAGTTCTCAAAGCTGTTGGAATAGAGCACTGTTTTCTGAGTTCTTCAGAGTTCATTTTGCCAAAACCATATAAAATATTTATTTAACAATCCATGAAAGATGGGAAAAAAGAACAGGATGATCCTTGCTAGACTTTCTGCTGCAATTCTACTTCTCTGAAATAGACAACCGTGTACAATTGCAGGAATATTTTTTATTGTTTATTAAGTGTGCTACTGTAAAAATGGATTAATTACCCATTGTAGAGTACTTCTTACCCTGTTTAGAAAACTGTAATACTTAAAGCTTGTTTACACAAAAGTAACTGATTATCTAGCAAATCATTAGCAATAGCTAACTTATTTTGAATTTTTTAAACTTCTCTGCTAAAATTAGATCTTAATTTAATACAATTTACATAGTTTTACTTTGATTAGGGATTTAGAACTAGGTTTTATATCTATCATAAGATGAAAATGTTGTCATTAAAGCAGATGATGTTATACAAATATTGTTTGGAGGATGCCTGCTAGTGAGATATGGAAGAAAGGATGTTTGCAGTGCTTAAAAGGAAAATGTCTTCCATTTGTTTGGATTGAATAGCAGTTAGTTACAAGCATTGCTAAATGGCTTGCAAAGATGCATACTCTTTTTTTTTTTTTTTTTGAAGTTATTGATGGAAATGGATATGTCAAGACAATGTTTTTCCTTTAATACACTTAAAGTATTCTGCAATAAATATCCCATTTTAATGAGTTTATTACAAGAGGAGAGAGGCAAAAAAAATGTTTTACTCTAAATTATTTTATCCTCCTCTTAACTTTACGTATTTTAGCAAGTTATGAACAGAGATGGGGTTAAGAATGAACTCTAACACCATCAAGCTTTTGAAAGCCAAATTTTTCCTAAAGGTAGAGCTTTAATCTTACAGATGTTTTTACAATCTTTAGCCTTGGAACAAAAATCATCCAATTACATGAAAGTAATAGTGATACAAGTGAGAAAGGCCTTTTTGTTCAAGACTGGACAACTGAAGCTTTTAGGGTAGGTCAGTCTAAGGCGCGTGTAAATTTTGCTTGTAGTATCGTCTTTTTGGAATGGAATTTTTATATCCTGACATACTAGACTTCTTGAAAAGCCTTATCGTTTTCTTATAACAGTAGTGGTTTACAATAGTGGTTTCTTTTTTTGGTTGATGCTTTCATCTTCTGTAGCCTAGGTTTCAGTTACCATCTCACTGTAAGTATTTGCATTAGGTAAGAGCAAAGACTGATGTACCTTTTTGCTGTTTTGCTTTTTCCTTTACCTCCAAGCATATGTTTCCAATAAAAATGTCACTAATATTTTCTTTCATATTAGACAACATACTTTCATACTAACATTGTGAAGTCTTAACCTTTAAAGGTTTTTAGAAAGAGTAATAGGAAACTCTTAAAACTCTAGTGTATAATCAGTTTAGGAAAGATCCTTGCTACTTCTCAAGGAAAGACAGGGTGGTCCCATTTTGTAAGCGGTATGGGCCAGATGCTGCTCGCAGATGACTTCAGGGAGGGAGAAAGGAAAGAGAAGAGTGTGAAGTCCCTTAGCCCTGCTGCAATGGAGCAGTGCATCTCCTTGAAGACAAGGTGCTACCAGCAATCTGGGAGACACAGCCTGGAGCCTCCCAGCTCTGTCAGGCGACTTTCGCCGCTGAAGCATTGCTGAGCAATGGAGAGCTTCATCCGCATTCACTTGCTATCCATCAGAAGCTACATACTTAGCAGATTTTGATGGTTTTCTGTTTTTGTCCAGAAACTCCAAGTATTAGCAGGCTTAGTAAATCTGACTATGTCTACACTCAGTAATTCTGGTCAGATGTGTGTGTATACATCTTAAAACTTTGGACATAACCACAACAGACTTCCACAAATCTGATACTTTTGGGAAGTGTCTTGTTATGCGCTGCTCTGCAGTGATGCAGGAAACAGTGCTTTGAATGATGGATAGATCCATATATGAATTACTCATCTATTATACGTGCAGTAAGAATATATTGTGCGGAACAATACTACACCTGCATGTTTGACCAGTGGAGCCTAATGCTGCTTTAATAGATAAACTTACAAACTTTCTATTCTGTGCTGGTTTATATTGTTGAGTTGATATTACCAGAAAATAGACTGTTTCAGAGAAGATGTAAACAAATGACCTTTAGTACGTTTTTCATGCAAAAATAGCAAGGATATTTGTATGACAACCAGTGCCCCATGACTAGAGTTGGGGAAGAAAGCATCATCTATTTCTGTATTTGCTTGGTTACAGCATTGCGTATTATCACTTTCCTCACGTGAATATTAAAGCATCTTGGGCACTGAATTAGGGAAAAAATTGTTTGCTGTAACTTTGAAGGTCAGATTGTCTCTTCTGCTTTTGCTATGGGCTTTCTGCCGGGCTTGTCTGTGTCCTGCTTTGTTGCATGTTGCCAAGAAAAGGGAATAAACTTGTTCTCCCAACAGATGTTTGTCTGTCTTTATTGTTGCCTCTGCACCCCTTTTCCCCCAAGAACACAAGCAAAACACAGTAAGCAGTGTAAAACATCCTGATAGCCTGCATGGGGTTGGATGTGTTCACTGATAGCTTTTCTTCTTCATGGGGTTCTCTGGAATTCCTTTTCTGTGATGTTCTTGGAGGAAATCATTCCTTAGTAATTCACAAGCATTTTGCATCAGAAGTAACAACTTTTTGATAGGACTCTTTCTTGAAAGAACTCCTTTCCTTCCATTTCTGAAATTAAAAAAGAATTATTTTACAATTGAAATAGCACAATGTTACACTTCCAGAAAGGGGTAACAGAGCCTGAACAAATACAAATTACTCCTGGTGCGAATGATGGTATGCATAATTGCTTTCAAGTCACGGCAGCAATGTTGTTGCTTCGTAATGGAATTTGCTTATCTCTGTCTGGCAAACGCATATGTATGCTTATTCTTTAGAAGTGAATGATAGCAATAAAATACCAATGTTTTGATGTTGCAGAGCTGAAATGGAGTAAAAGTATATGGATGAGCTGGATAACTGTCTGTTAGGAGTCCTTTCTCAATGTTAATGAGTCCTGACATTTAGCTCTTGATATTCGTGATTAATAATAAGAATATGAAGAAAGAAACCTTATAAAGAGAATACTTAACACTATCTCCTCTGTACTACCCCCTTGCCCTAAATACTCCTCCCTACCACCCACTGATATGGTCTTTAGAACAGTGAGAAGGCAGGTTGGTAGACTCCCAGACTGAGGATTTCTGTTCTGTTCTTGTTGTTTTTAGTATTTGATATTACTTTCACTGATATATTGCTTTCATTCATGTTTATGCTAAAATGAGAAACCCCATATTTAATGCAATTGCTTCCCTAAGTCAAAGTCTCCAATATCTGTTTGCTCCTTTCGTGGAGTCAACATACCTTAATTTAGCAAGCTTAACAATATTGGCAGGGGGAAACTAAGGAATATGATGTATCTTATCTAGATAGCAAGCATAAAAGAACAGTTCAAGTAAGTTGTAAGGAAAACAGAGGAAAATGAGAGAACTTTGTATTGTACAACTTTGGGGATAAGGAAATAGCTGAGAGCCATTTCTAACTTTTATTTCAATATGATAACAGAAATAGGTTTTTTTAACACCAAATATTGCTTTCAATTGCATAAAAAGCTTATGGGCAGCATTTCTTTAATATATTACCGTAGAATAATTAAATGAATGTTTAGTATATTATTATAAAAGATCTATTACTATCTTTATTTTCAAGCCTTCCCCACTGATGAGCTACTTAAATAGAAACAGACATCATTTGCTTTTTTCTTATGCACAGTAGATTTTTAGTAATAAAGTGAAAACAGATCACAAAGGCAGCCCTTTGTTGGATTTGAGACAACTTAAGGAAAGTATTAAAGTAAGGTCTATAATAAAGGTTGTCAACTATCTTCACTTAAAAAAATATGACTTACAGATGAAGCTTTTTCCTCTTGAGCCTTGTGTAAGAATTTTGCTATCTTATTTTTTTCATAAGGATGCAAAATAAGGTATTCTCACTTTTTAAAAAATATGGCTTGCAGATGAGACTTCATCATCTTTCTGGATCTTGCATAACTTTGTATTGTTTCTTTTCATAAAGATGCAACTTTCACAGTAGTACAGAAAAACAAATTAATGCAACCCATATGCCTAGACTGATTTGAAAATTGAGCAGTGACAGCAAACCAAAACACTTATTATTCAAAATAATTACAGCAGTGTCATGTTCCTGTGGTCATTCTGAAAGCCTGTGTTTTCAAAATATATACTATTTTTTTTGTTGTTGGTTTCTTCCATTGTCCCCACAACTATTTGGCTTTAGTGCACCAAGTTGGGTCTCCTCATTAACCATCTTCATAATCCATCTGAACCTTAAAAACATACATGTTTCTGTAAGCACTGCTTCCTTTTTCCTTATGCCTTGGTCTTTCCGTGCCATGGCCTAATAGTCACCAATAGTCATGATGGTCCTGTTGAGAACGGAGACATTTTTAGTCATTCTCTTACTGTATATCAGCTTATCTTTGTAGTTTAAATTATTTTGGAGAAGTTAAGAAAAATATCTGTAGAAAACCATGAATCTACTTAGTTGATACGGTGGTTCATGCATGTGGTGGTGGTGGTGGGGATTACCTTCACAATGCTATATATTCGTTGAATCTAAATTGGCTATTACTGTTTAGGAGGTGGGTTTTGGAGTTACTGTAGATGTGTATATGAAAGTGCTGTGTCAGACAGAATCACAGAATCGCTGAGGTTGGAAGGGACCTCTGGAGATCATCTAGTCCAATCCCCCTGCTCAGGCAGGGTCACCTAGAGCACATTGCACAGGATTGCATCCAGGCAGCTTTTGAATATCTCCAGAGAAGGAGACTCCACAACCTCTCTGGGCAACCTGTGCCAGTGCTCTGTCACCCTCACAGTGAAAAAGTATTTCCTCATGTTCAGATGAAATTGTCTGTGTTTCAGTTTGTGCCCGTTGCCTCGCGTCCTGTCGCTCGGCACCACTGAAAAGAGTCTGGTCCCATCCTCTCGACACCCTCCCTTCAGATACTTGTACACGTTGATAAGATCTCCTCTCAGCCTTCTCTTCTCCAGGCTAAACAGGCCCAGCTCTCTCAGCCTTTCCTCATAAGAGAGATGCTCCAGTCCCCTAATCATCTTTGTAGCCCTTCGCTGGACTTGCTCCAGTAGTGCCACATCCCTCTTGTACTGGGGAGCCCAGAACTGGACGCAGTACTCCAGATGGGGCCTCAGCAGGGCTGAGTAGAGGGGGAGGATCACCTCCCTCGACCTGCTGGCAGCACTCTTCCTGATGCAGCCCAGGATACCATTGGCCTTCTTGGCCACAAGGGCACATTGCTGCCTCATGCTTAACTTGGTGTCCACCAGCACTCCCAGGTCCTTCTCGGCAGAGCTGCTTTCCAGCAGGTCAACCCCCAACCTTTACTGGTGCATGGGGTTATTCCTCCCCAGGTGCAGGACCCTGCACTTGCCTGTGTTGAACTTCATGAGGTTACTCTCTGCCCACCTCTCCAGCCTGTCCAGGTCTCTCTGAATGGCAGCACAGCCCTCTGGCGTATCAGCCACTCCTCCCAGTTTTGTATCGTCAGCAAACTTGCTGAGGGTGCACTCTGTCCCTTCATCCAGGTCATGGATGAAGAAGTTGAACAAGACTGGACCCAGTACTGACCCCTGGGGGACAGCGCTAGCTACAGGCCTCCAACTAGACTCTGTGCCACTGATCACAACTCTCTGAGCTCTGCCATTCAGCCAGTTCTCAATCCACCTCACTGTCCACTCATCTAACCCACACTTCCTGAGCTTCTCTATGAGGATGCTATGGGAGACAGTGTCGAAAGCCTTGCTGAAGTCAAGGTAGACAACATCCGCTGCTCTCCCCTCATCTACCCAGGCAGTCGTTCCATCATAGAAGGCTATCAGATTGGTTAAGCATGATTTCCCCTTGGTGAAGCCATGCTGACTACTCCTGATCACCTTCTTGTCCTCCACATGCTTGGAGATGGCCTCCAGCATGAGCTGCTCCATCACCTTTCCAGGGATGCAGGTGAGGCTGACTGGCCTGTAGTTCCCTGGGTCCTCCTTCTTGCCCTTTTTGAAGACTGGGGTGACACTGGCTTTCTTCCAGTCCTCAGGCACCTCTCCTGTTCTCCATGACCTTTCAAAGATGATGGAGAGTGGCTTAGCAATAACATCCGCCAGCTCCCTCAGCATTCGGGGGTGCATCCCATCGGGGCCCATGGATTTGTGGTTGTCAGGTTTGCTTAAATGATCTCTAACCTGATCCTCCTCCACCAAGGGAAAGTCTTCCTTCCTCCAGACTTTCTCTCTTGCCTCCAGGGTCTGGGATTCCTGAGGGCTGGCCTGAGCAGTAAAGACTGAAGCAAAGGCGGCATTCAGTAACTCTGCCTTCCCTGCATCCTTCGTCACCAGGGCACCCACCCCATTCAGCAAAGGGCCCCACATTTTCCCTAGTCTTCCTCTTGCTGCTGATGTATTTGAAGAAGCCCTTCTTGCTGTCCTTGACATCTCTTGCCAGATTTAATTCCAAACGGGCCTTAGCCTTCCTCATCGCATCCCTGCATACTCTGACAACGTTCCTATATTCCTCCCAAGTGGCCTGTCCCCCTTTCCACTTTCTGTATACTTCCTTCTTCTGGTTGAGTTTTGCCAGGAGCTCCTTGCTCATCCATGCAGGTCTCCTGCCTCCTTTGCTTGACTTCCTACTCATAGGGATGCACCGCTCTTGAGCCTGGAGGAGGTGATGTTTGAATATTAACCAGCTCTCTTGAACACCCCTTCCCTCTAGGGCCCTAACACATGGGATTCCTCCAAGTAGGTCCCTGAAGAGGCCAAAGTTTGCTCTCCTGAAGTCCAGGTTTGCGATCCTACTTGGTGCCCTGCTGCCTCCTCGCAGGATCCTGAACTCCACCATCTCGTGGTCACTGCAGACAAGGCTGCCCCCGACCTTCACATCTTCCACCAGTCCTTCTTTGTTTGTTAGTACGAGGTCCAGCAGCACACCTCTCCTTGTTGGCTCCTCCACCACCTGTGTCAAGAAGTTGTCACCAATGCTCTGCAGGAACCTCCAGGACTGTTTGTGCCTAGCTGTGTTGTCTTTCCAGCAGATATCGGGGTGGTTGAAGTCCCCCATGAGAACCAGGGCCTGGGATTGTGAGGCTACTTCCAGCTGTCTGTAGAAGGCCTCATCGACTTCCTCACCCTGATCAGGTGGCCTGTAGTAAACACCCACAACAGTGTCACCCATGCTAGCCTGACCTTTAATCCTTACCCAGAAGCTCTCGACTCGCTCTTCATCCACCCCTAGGCACAGCTCAATACATTCCAGTTGGTCTCTCACATAAAGAGCAACCCCACCACCTCGCTTTCCTGGCCTGTCTTTCCTAAAAAGCACGTAGCCATCCATGACAGCACTCCAGTCATGCGAGCTATCGCACCATGTCTCTGTAATGGCAATGAGATCATGGCCCTGCGACCGCACACACATCTCTAGCTCTTCCTGTTTGTTCCCCAAGCTGCGTGCATTGGTGTACAGGCATTTCAGGGAGGTGATCGAGCATGCAGGTTTCCCAGGAGGGATACCAGAGGATCCTCCATAGCCACATCCCATGCGCACTTCCCTGGCTGCATTCACCTGTTGGAGGCATCCTGACTTGAGCAGTCTTTTGCCAGCTACCCTGGCACTATAACTCTCCCCTTCCCCCATCTTTCCTAGTTTAAAGCCCTCCTTAACAGCTTGGCCAACCTGTTGGCAAAGATCCGCGTGCCCCGCGTCGTGAGGTGGATCCCATCTCTCCCCATCAGTTGTCGATCTTCAAACACGGTCCCATGGTCATAGAAACCAAAACCCTGTTGCCAACACCAGCAGCACAGCCAGTTGTTAACCTGGAAAGTCCGTCTCCTCCTCCTCTCATCCATCCCCCTCACTGGCAGGATTGAGGAGAAGATGACCTGGGCTCCCAGACCCTTGACCACCATCCCCCGAGCTCTGAAATCCTGCTTGATGGTCTCCAGTTTGCCCTTGGTGTCATTGGCGCCCACATGGAAGAGCAGCAGTGGGTAATAGTCCGAAGAATGGACGAGAAGAGAGTCTGCTCCTGTTTAAATCCATTTTTCTCCCATACACTACACAAGATTTTTCTTATTACATTTAAAATAAAAAATAAAAAACTACAAAAGAAAAGCAGCAAGGATAATCGTAGATATGGCATAGCATTTAAAAGGAGAGATGAAATTAGATTAGGATTCCCCAAGATGCGAGTTAAACAACTAATACTGGAGACTTACACTACTCACACATTTGTGGTGGATACTTCTTTTGCACTGTGTGTGCCATAGTTTGGTCGGAAGCCTTTAGCAGCCAGTCTGGAAATCTGTACATACTGAAAATTTTCCATGGTATTTTCTTGTCACATCTCTTCCTTCCAGCTTTACCCCTCAAAGATGTGCAAAATGATTCAAAGCTAATGTTCTTGAAAGATGTTGCAATGAAATGAACAGGCCTGTAACAACTTGTTATATATTGATGGAGTTTGGATACACTTAACATCTCCTACTGAAGTTCAGGATTTGGAAACCCTGGCAAATGCTCGTCTTGTTATGTTTTTGTTCCATCATCCTGTTTTGTTTCTTTTTTCTCACCTTGGGCAAATGAGACACCAAGACTGTCTTGCACAGTTTCCAAGATCTCTAGAGGCAGACAAAAGGTAACTTTTTTTTCCCCTATGTGCTCCTTTTCTGTGCTTTAAGAATAGACTGGAGGAGGAATACCTTTCCTGGAGATAGGGCGCACTGGGAAAGGGAATGGAAAAAGAGTTCGTTCTCCATCGTGTCTAATCTTTGAACTCTTCCCCACACCCCCCGAAGCAGAAGAAGGAATTGAATTTGTGGTTGTATGTATTCACACTCTTCCATATCTTTCTGCATTTTGGGGGATTCTTCTGTCTTCATTATTCATTTTTCTTTCCGTATTTCTTTAAAACAAGAATCTAGCAGTGGGGATTATTAACTGGATTGCACCCAGTTACCAGTCACGGCTGTCTTCAGTGGGAAGTTTCTTTGTAAGAATATAGTACATCCTTTTCCTGGCTGCTTTAGTTGCAGTCTTGCTGGCTCAAGCTTCTGCTGGGAGAAAAGAGGTGGCTTTCTGCTGATTGTGCATAGCGTCCCCTTCTGGCAAAAGAGGCCGTTTTTCTTTAATTTGTAGAAAAACAGTTCATCTAGCAACCAGCGATATTGGCAAGTGTTGTGAATACCAGGGATAGTAATCCAAAACTGAAGATACACCCAGCCAACACAGGACTGCTTGGAAGTACGTTAACCCTGAAATTGCATGTGGTTGTTGTTTTAATATTAGAAAAGCGGCATGGAACAAATTGCCAATATAGAGTGAAATTACAGATTATACCAGTCCAAGGGAAGGCTGACATTCAAAACCAAAAGCTGTTTGAGGGAGGAAAAAAAGAATATTCAAATATGAAATTTTGGCATCATCATACTTGCTGTACTGAATAATGTTGTGAGCCTAGTTTTTCCTTTTGTGTAAATTTTTTTTGAATGCTTATAATTGTAGTTTACTTTCATAATAGCTACTGCTTTTGAAGTTGTCATAAGATTACAGACTTGATAACTTTGTATGTTATGGTAAAAACAGTGACCGTTGCTCCCTAAATGAGGCTACTGAATCAGATGGGAACCTCCAAAATTAAACAATTCATTTAATCTAATTGACTAAATAAAATGCCAAGTTCACAGTGTTCATCTCTTTAGACTGATGTAATTTCTGGCATTTGACTTGCATACCTCTTGAAATATTAAATCAGTTTATAAACGTGGCAGAAAAGAGCAGCCTATGCTTGCCAAATAAAGTTTGGGTATTTTACAACAGCTTAAACAAACCAGTCGTGTTAACTTTTGTTCTGGGGAATTGCTTTTTAGTTTTGTTTTATTATTAAACTGTATAAATAAATAGGCTTTCTGTCAGCTTCATGCTCCTCTTTTAAGAGAGCTTGCATGACAATAGTAGGCTAAGAATATTTAGCTAGATGAAAGTATCCATTTGCACAAAATCATGTTTATGTTGATACTATATAGTTTTATTTTTTTGAAACAAGGGGATGAAGTCATAAGAATTTTATTTTTTTAGAAAACACTAAAACCAGAGAAAACTTTACAATTTTTTAACGTGAAACCTTGAGTATATGAAGACTCTCAGGTTGACATTGAATTTCACTTGGATCTAAACTGAGACAGCAGTACTTGTAGACATTTAGTAATGTTTAAGATTGGTGCCAGCAAAAACCTGACACTAGTGTAGTTTACAAAAAGAACAATTGCTAGACAAGTTCAACTTGAAATACTTGCTTAAGCTCCCAGTGATTAACTGTAATTTTGGAGTGCTTTTTTTTAATGGGTTAGTAACAGTTAATTTCCATGAAAATCAAATACCATATATTCATCCAAACTGAGATTGTTCTATAGCTCCATTCTGATCATTTCCTTTAGTGACTTCTTTCAATTTGTTATTTGATAATGCAAATTAAGTTTTACTATTTTTCCATAATCTGTTCTGTAGTATTCCTGCCCCATTTATTATTAATCATTGAAATCATTAATTTTCATTTTTGTTGGAAGGCTAGCCTTTCATTTTAATATGACTTCTCAAAACTAAGTTAAAAGAGCATTATATTTTATAAAGCTTTTGAAAACTAATTAGTTACTAAGTCACTAAGGTGATTGATGAAAGATGCAAAGTCATATTAAACAATGCATGATATTTTCTTGAGTAAAATTAGCAACTCTAGGTTCCTTTTTCTTCTGCTGTCCTTCTTTGTAATACAGAATCTAACTTCTGATAAGTGAAAAATACTATAATTATTGTAAGACATAGTAGTAATCTTCAGCCCTAATGACACAGGGGAATATATTTAAATTATAATTCATTTCACTTAATTTGTCTGTAATTAGAGAGAAAATGTATTCATTTTAACTGGATAAAACCCCTGGTTTCAGTAGGTGATGATATAGAATTTCCAGCACAAGTTTGCCATTTCCAGTCAGTTTGCCGGGAAAAGCTTTGTTGGCTAGACTGGTAGAACAGAAAAAGATCCATGGCCTCTTTGCTGCTGTGGTTTTGTTCTCCTGCAGCTGTCTGTTCCTCATGACACAAGTACTTAGAGTGAAACTTGATTTCTGTGGAAAGCTAAATCTGTATATCCATATATTTTCAGCGTGCATCAGGTTTATTACATTGCCCATAAATTAAGCAAAAGCTAAAAGAGGAAACACTTGTTGGAGGCATTTGTTAAGATGTCATTCCTGAAAATGTGCAAACTTGTATAGTAGTCTTTATTCAAACAATATTAGTTAATATTCCTAAGACTGGTATGAAAACAGTTTAATAGTGATAAGTAGTCCATGCAATATGCTGAGCATTGCTAACTCCAAAGCCATTCCGAACCTCATAACGTGACCTGTCGTGTTCATTTAGAAAAAGGAATACATTAGTAATGCGCTGGTTTATCTTGTTTTTATTAACACTGAGTACACGTGTGCCTGCAATACTTGGGGTTGTTTTGTTGGTTTTTTTTTTTTTGCCTGTGTATTACGTTATACTAGATGAAAAGGGGTTGGGGATTCATCTTCCCAAACACATTCTCACCCCAGAGTAGTGTTATATTGACCTTCACAGTCTCTGACACCCAGTAGGGTACTGTGTATGTTTATAAGGTTTATATCACTTGCATTTTGTGTCCATCTGTAAATCAAAAGGTAAGGTTTTATGCTGAAATGTGCCAGTAAGCCACCAAAGAAACCATGACAGTGGTTCCCAAAGAGACTCTCTCTCTCTCACTCTCTCTCTCTCTCTGAAAGGTGCAGCCTTGGGCATAAGGTATGCACAAAGATTGAAGTCCTGCCTGCCACCTTGTCAGGAAGGATTGCAAGTCAACCTGAGTAAGGCGGAGAGGTCTTTAACCTTAGTGTAAATAGATTAAGCATAGCATGTCTTTCATTTCTTTTACCTAATATCCATTCACCTAATGTATCAGCTTATATTTTTTGTCAGTTAGGAATGAAATATTTTAATGACTATGCAAGCTATTTTGTGACACCATGTAAGGTAAATGGAGCAGTTGAATCTTTCAGGCATTCTCATGTCCTCTCTAGGCCAGAGAGGATAAATTGTGTTTTCAGGGTTACTTGTCACAGTCACTAAAGCAGGAAATCATTAAAAGAAATTTGGGTTTTGAGGTGTCAGAAGCTTTTTACCGCAGAAGTTGCAGTCTCAAAAAGTGGTAGCATGTACAGTGCTCTGAGTTTACCTAATATCAGGTTATAGTTGGGAATGCTTGAGACAAATCAGTAGATTCGTCTGGAGGGATTTTATGTAACTTAGAGATGATGGATAAAGATGAGGGTGACCTGGATTGACTGGATTCCACTGAGGGGAGCCAAATAAAAGATTAAATTTCCAGGAGTAAAGAAAGAAGGGGGCTTTCTTTTTTTTTTTCCCCTATAATGAGAATTCTCTTCTGTATGATATTACCAAGAGACATACTGTATCCCATTATATTCCTGTTTGCAAAATCATAATAAAAAATGAGAGCGAGTGCAGAAAAGAACTACAGAGGTTATGTATAGAAAGAATTTCATACTGTAGGAGATAAAGTCCAGTATGTTTAATTACTTAAAAGAGTGCTTGAAAGGCATAGTGAGCATGATGATAGTTTTTAAGTACTGTCAGGAAAGTAGCCAGCTACTCAACCGTGCTTTCATTTTCTATTGACTAGAGTATTGGGGAAAATTACATAGTGATTTTATAATAATGTAAATATCTCAGTGTAGCATTTTATTTATATATGTGTATATATATAAAATATATCTTACATATATATCTTACATATATATTATATATATGTAATAATAAGTTTAAATAAGTTTAAACCACATTTTAGTGAAAATTTGATATTGTTTAGTTACCAGTTCAAATTTCTTGTCCTGAAGTGCTCAGAAATTTTCTCCACATTCCCCTCATGAATACTACTCATCATGTTTTCACATCTGGTAAAACAGGATTTGCGAGGAGGGGGGTCATGGGGTTTCTTGTTTTGTTTGAAATAGGTGGAGTGCCATTTATTTTGTTAAGGTGGTTCATTAATGAGACTTATCTCTGTAGAATTTCATATATATTTGGGTCACAGTTGCTGACAAAGGATTAGGCCTTATAAACTCTGTCAGGAAGAAATGTCCTAAGTAGATGTCACTTTTTCTTCATAATCAACCTGGTTATAACTGTTTAGAGTACAGCATTGCTGGGAAACGGGCCTTCCTAGCTGAAACGAACTTGTACTCTTAAGATGAATATAGCTGCTTTTTGAAAAGTATGAAACTTTTTAGCTGAACCAGGGTTCATTTATTTCACTTCCTGGAAAATATCCTATTTGTAAGTGCATGATCCATTTTTATGTAAAAAAACAAATAGTTTCACAGTGGTAGTATTTACACCAAGAGTCAAAGAATACTTTTGCTTGGAATGATTAAAATACCTAACTTTTACGGCCTTGGAGAGGGGAACAAATTGATCATGACAAGAAGCCATGTGGTCACTAAATTATAGAAAAAGAAGCCAAAGAGCTGTTCTGAAAAGAGTATTTTTTCTATCCTTTTCTCCTCAATAAGCAACCTAGAAAAATGACAGGAAAGAGCAAAATGAAACTGGATACTGAGGAAAAATTGTAAAATACTTCATGAAACTTAGTCTAGAACACCCATTCAAGGGTAAGAAAGTAATATTTTAAAAGATCTACGTGCAGTGGTGGGTAACAAACTGCAGCTGAAGTTTCACCTAAAATATTTGATGTTAGTTTGAGGTGTTTTATTATCTACTTGTACATGCTCTGACATTGCTGTTTTTTCTTTTTATAGCAATTCTTCCCTTTTAAGAAAAAAGTCTTACAAAGATGACGTAGATGGAGTGATTATGAGGAAAGGCTTAACACTCAGACAGCTAAGAAATGTGAAGAAATAATGAGGAAAATGATTGAATTGAATTATAAATAGAGGTAAAGGGATAATACTGGGCGAAACAAAACTGAGCTGAGGAGTAGGTAAAACTTTTAAGTGTGAGGGCTGAGATTCCTAAATTGTTTCCACAGGCCACTACTGGCAGACCTTTCTCCTGAGTCATCTAAAACAGCTTTAGACAGGATAGCTGGGAATACATTTTATATGAATAATCTTGCATTTCTGAGATGTGTCGAAGCCTTATTCAACAGCTTTTTTGTCTCTTTGCTGTCTTCTGAAGGCTTTTCAAATAGGTTATATTTCCATTCCTATTAAGTTAAACTGCATCTTTCTACTGAGAAAGTAGTTTATGGTTTATCTCTTGGATAAACTGTAATCTGAGCAACCATGCTCAATGATGATAGGGAACTGTCTTTTTTCAGATGCCATTTTTGCTTGATGTACTTTGTTCAATATAGAGTCTTGTTTTCCTACATAATACAGTTATGGTTTATTTAAATAACTTCATCACATCTGAAAAAAAACTTGTTATTAACTTAATTTCTATAAGTAGTAGAGTGAATTCTCTGCCTCTAATGTTGGAACTGCCTTCAGTAAAGCTCTATCTCTGGAGAAGAAGGTGGAGAGGCCTGGCAGGGCAGAGTTACAGCGTTAGGAAAATATCGATGCCATCAGACATGCAACTGGCACCAATGTGGTGATGGTGGGGTGCTCCGTCCATCTGTCCTTGGTGCTCCCTTGCTAGCAAGAGAGGGACCCCCTGCTCCCCTCGCCCATGGAAGTAGGTCCAATGTGTTGGGGTGAGAACAGCCAACTGGGCTGGGCTGTCCTGCACCAGGCTGCCATTCTCGAGCATGGGCCTGCCCCACACGAATGCTTGATTACCTCATCGCATGCCTTATTATCCCTTTTCCCCACATCTTGGCCTTCCCTCTTTTCCACCCCAATCCTGTCCTTACCCACCCCTAATTGATTTCCCCCCCCCCCATTGCTCCCAGTTTTACTGCACCCATACCTGAATTTGGTATTCCAGTATGGCTGCATGGGTAATCTTGGCTTTATATGGGTTTGCTGATATGGTTGCTTAGGTACTGTCGGCCTTGCAAGATTCCCTCCCCCAAAGCTCCCCAGTACTCCTCTTCAGTTATCTGTGAAGTTTATCTGTTTCTAATATAGCTTGCCCTTAATGATCTGTAAGAATCCAGCCATTTTGTCAGCTTCCTGCTATCCAGCAGCTTTCTTATGTCATGTCCAGTAGTTTTTCATATCCTGTTTATTTAGCTTAACCTCAGGCCAAGGCCTAGTAATTTGCCTGCAACCTTAACAAGGTCCAACTGGCTGACAGGTCCATTTAGCCTGAATTTTTTTTTGTTTGTTTGTTTTATTTATGTATTTATTTACCCTTGGAGGAAGTGCAGAACAGCTGTTTGGACAGTGAACATTGCCTGACTTTGAGAGCCAGGCTGTTACTGCTGCTGCCACAAGAGATACAAAGGGCAGCTGCTGCTTTGCCACCTTCACAACCTCCCTTCCAGTTTCATCTTAACTGCCTCCGTGGCAGCTGTCATCTTGCATACCGGGAAAAAGATAAAAGCACAATAGTGTGGCTATATTGTGTACATTGGCCTACAGAGCTTCTCCCCTTATCTCCCTTTCTCTTAAAAACTTTCATATTAGAAGTTGAGATAGGGATGCAGTCTGTAATCAAAAGAGAATGATCTGTTTCCCTTCTCTCTTATTAACCATTATCCATCAGGATCCCTATGTTTGTTAATTAGGACACTAGTGTCACTGGCGTCAGCCGTATATCTGAGAGTCAGTCTCCTTTGTCTTAATTTTAGAATTAGATCTCTTTCCTGCAAGAGAAAACATGATCAGCATGTAGACAGGATCTGTTGATCCCAGTAGTCATTTCTTCATCTTCCCTGTTTTTAAGGTATTTTTAGGTATTCAGGGAGTTGTTTAAAGTATTGGTCAGAGATCATTTTCAAGGAGGGTGGGACAAGGAAGCACAGTGGGTGTATTGGTTGGTAATGGAGTTTTATCTGTGTTTTATTATCTAATCTGGGATTACTGTGGATCAGATGCTTCATAAAATAGCTTGTGTCTAGCTTCTTCCTAGCCTTTATAGTCCTCTCCACTTGGAACATAAAACTTCGTTGAACTTGGCACCTTGTTGGCACCAGATGTTGTGATACCAAATATTAACATAATTTTAAAAAGTAGCTATAGTTGGTGAAAGAGCTAGTCATAACAGCTATTACATACAAATGTACCATCTCAGAGTCAGGAATTCTTGGGCTGAATACATCTGGAAGCTGAGAAGACTGTGCTGGGAAGGTATCATTATATAGCTTTTCTGTTTTCTTGTCTACTGCTGACCAGTAATAGAGACAGAAGAAAGGTCTATTTAACCCAGTAACCTGACTCATATGGCTGCTTTTACAAGAACAGAGTATTGCTGAAGACTATAAATCCAAAATGCTTGCTCTGCCTTAAATGTATGGGGAGTGAAGGACATACTTTAAATTTGGGGCTTTCGCCCTTAAGAGGAGGCTCATGGTCTCGTTCTGGGCAGTAAGCATTTCAGTGAAGCTACATTCATGACTGCATCCCAAACTGTGATTCTTACTCCATTACTACACATGATTCTGCAATTCGAATGTAGTTATGTAATAATGCCATATAAAAATTAAATCCTTGAAGTTCTAGTACAGATTTTGCTGACATTTACCTCCCTTTACCTCCCTTTACCTCCCCGCCCCCCCAGCTTTCTGTGTTTAAATTCTAAAGGGACAGAAAATAGGCACAGTTTTACTTGGGATATGATTCAGAAAATTTATCCTATGTAATATAAAGAAGCAGTATGATTTAACTCCATTGGGTTCCAGAACTTCATTCTTAGCCTCTGGCCAACTATGTGACTGTGAGCATGTCACCTAACCACCCTGTCCTAGTTTTGCCATCTGTGAAAGACTTTGGGAAGTCATGGAAAACTGAATCATAGGTCTTTTCCATCTCTAGGTTCTATTAGGTCATCCAGTCTGTCTATCTGCCAGTGTAAGATTGTTTCCTATATTCACCAGTGTTTTTCCAGTCTGGTTTCTGTGCACCAAGTGATTGAGCTCCCACCAGTACCTTGGGGAGATGATTTTACAGACTACTAAATTTCACTGTCAGGAAGCTCTTCTGACACACAAAGTGAATTTTTAATTTCTTAATTTCATCCTGTTGCGTTATTGCTGTTAGTATATGCACTCATTGTTTTAAGACATAGGTAGGCAATTTCCATAACACCTTAAAAATCTAGGTAAGATGCATCCTCTCTATAGAGAATCTAATAAATGGAAGTTAAAGTTTTGGATTGAGAGGTGTGACCTTTTATAAGGAAATAAACTACTAGGATGGAATTTCAGGAGGAACCATGTAAATGTGCAGACAAACTGTCCTGGATTTAGCATAAAAACAGGATAGAATATAGAAACTTAACATAGTGGGGAAAAAAATGGAGTAGGATGTTAAATGAAAGTGTTGGAATACTTATCAAGGATGGTTAAGGAGGGATTTTGAGAGAACAGAACGATAGTTTTAGTCAGTGAACATGAAAGTCTCTAATGTAATACTTTTTTTTCAGATACTTGTAAGTTATCATGTCTCCTATAATTTGAATTACATTTGAATCTTTGCTAATACATCAATTATTTTAAGCCACCAATCACAGTAATTGCTTTTAGGGGTTTTCATTTAGTGTTTCTCAGCTGTATCTGAGCACAGTGTTGCAGGTGCAGCCCAAAGGTGGACATGTTGTCTCACTTTCTCAGACTGTAATACATTTGCATATACAGCCCCAAGTTAGTTTTTCTTCTTTATTGCCTGCAAATGTTGCGAATTTGTTATTTTTTTGTCATTTAAACTTAAGTAATCCACTTTCCTGGAGCTTCAGAAATTCAGCAAATAGATTCTTTTCTTCAGATGTTAAAACTGGCAGTATTGAGATATAGTCTGGATGACAGCTATCAAATTTTTGTACAAAGAAGTTTAGTCAATCTTCATTTTCCAGAACTTTGAATATGTGGAAGTTATTTGGGTCTTGCATAACACCATAGTTAAACTGCTTTTAAAGTGTCCATCTGGCAAACAACTGGTATGTAACATGATTTATTTGACGTAGTGCCCTAGCAGGAAAAAGCCAATATTAGATTTTTTAAATTCAGTGTATTCATTTGATAAAGTTACTAAGGTATTCAGTAATATAATAAAAATACAATATATGTTTAAAAATAAGGGAAAAATCTGTTGTGAGAGCATGTCTCATTGAAATATGTATTTTCTAAAGAATTCTGCTTGTCCAGGATTTTCATTCCTCTATTTCAGCTGCTAATGGAAATGCTTAAGTCCAGGAGTGAAAACTGCATGTGTAGTATTTTCAGAAAAGAGGAGTTGGGGGGGAGGGGGGGGTTGTCCCCCCCCCTTCAGTGTCATGGTCTTAAACATTTCTATTTACATATGTTCATAAGTTGCGATGTAACTTCAGAGCCTAAGACAAGTGGGGCATTTCATAACCTTCCAAAGTTTATTTCTAGCACACCTATATGGGCACTTAAAATGTTTCTATAAATAAAATCACCGTCTTGCATACTTGCTGTTGAAAATCTCCATTGCCCTCAGATTGGATACAATTAATAATTAAGTGTAGGTTAATTTTTTTGGAATTGAAATCTATTGATTTTATGTAGTATTTACATTTAAAAAAATCTATATATGAGAAATTGTTTTTCCTTCCTTTAAGAAATCAGCAGGGGATGCCATGAAGCCATGTTTGAGGAAGGTGAATCTTAGAAAGATTTAGTAAAGTTCCATCATAAGAAGAATAAATGTCTTTCATCCACAGGAAATAAAGCCAGATCAAGTTACCAGACTTGCTCTTAGGAAAGAAGTTAATTTTGAAAGTGTCTGCAGAAAGGTAAGGTTTAGATTTCTGATTTTCTTTCCCTTGCTTCTGTGAATGTGAGAGCACATGAAACCTTTTAGGTGAAAGTGCATATGTTGGTGAGAGTATGTGCCTTACATATGTTACATTACACTTTTCTCAATTGTAGACTTTTTTTAATGTATACACTAAGACATGCCTGCAAAAACTTGTGTAGAAGTTTAGCACAAGTGAGTTGTCATCAAGGCTTGGTGAGCTAATCCCTAGTGACTGGAACAGAGTATCAGGAAGCATAGCAGTGGTCTTGGTGTCTTAGAAATAATTTGCTATGTTTATATAATGCACTTCTATGATTCAGTTAATATAAATAATCTAAACTTTCAACAGCTGTTGAAAAACAGTTGAAAAAAGTTCTAGACAGAAGCTTCCACATGTGAACAAAACATAGGAAATGGCCTGAAATACAGGGGAAATCAAACACCCCTGAGGCTCGCTAACTTCAACGGTATGTCTTTTTGGAAGCCCATTGATGGTTCATTACTAAGTGTTTACTGTTTAACTAGTGATACCTGTAACAAGTGAAATGGGGACATAAAGGTGGGAAGATGCTCCTTGTAATAGTTGAGGCTGAGAGCAGACAGGACACTCCAAAAGGAGAGTGAATAACAGCAGAAATAAATACCCTTTGAATGGAGATGTTGCAGAAGCAATCTCCGACAACAATGCTGAATCAAAAAGCGTCAGTAAATGAAGTTCCATATATTCCTTTGAGTTCTTCTAAATTCCCATTGGTGTTCCACTAAGGACTGTGGGGAGACTGAAATCTGAAATGTATATAATACACAGACTAAACTTTAATGTAAAATTGTGGCATTTTCTCTTCCAGCTTCCATGTTGCAAAGCACAGTGATGTGTGATGGAGTTCATGTATATTTTTTTCTTTTTTTGAATAGAAATGCTATCAGCATAATGTGCAACAGTATTTGTGCTTCACTGGGGCAAAATCGGGTTAATAGAAAAGTAATACAATGTGCTTCATATAAGAAGAATTCAGTATTCATGGAAGAATGTTTGGATGGGACATGTCCTACCTACTTTTCCTTCTCAATGATAGAAAAGAGTAAGGGAAGGGTCACAGAGATACTGACATGGAGCTAAGAAGAAGCATTTCTCTTTTTAGTTACTTGACCAAGAACTTCCAGTCAGAAGGTGAGCTAGTTGGAAACTGTTTGTTAGGAGGTTAGAAATGGTGTAGAGGTGACAAGGTTCTGGATGCATGAGGACACCTGGAGGAGGAGTTCACACTTCAGAAAGGATGCTCAAATTCAAACAGTGAGGCATCTACTACTGTGGGAGATGCCTTCTGCTAAGGATTCAAAAGTATCACACTTATGCGGATTGCATTTTCGAAAGATATAGAAGCCCCCAAATGAAATAACTGATGCTATTGTTTTAAAGGAGTTTACAGTTGGAATTTTATTGCCTAAGAGGACAATTTTATTGCCTAAGACGCTGAAGGAATATTATTAATCTTACCGGTTTCTTTTGTCTATTCATTTCTTTTCCTAGAACTTTCTCAGATATAAGTGAAGAAAAAAAATGCAAGAAAATGCTGTGAAATTTCCTTAGCCTTGGGTATACAGGTTTCTCCCAAATAGACTTCACATTTTCATAGTCATGATTGACCTTACACTTTTCATATTTACATAAAGTAGGCTTTTACTTGGTCATAATCCTTGAAAGCAGATAATGCAGGTATTTTCATGAAATTGTTGTTTTAGTTTTTAGAATTGTAGTTATTTCTGTTTCTTTCATCTGCTGGTCCTGTTTTTCAGTGGTAGGAGAGCCTGTTAATCTTGTGCCTTGCAATGAGTGAGTCTCTTGTTTCAAAACAAGTGTTTGGATGCATGCTGAGGTTGGTTTAAACCTGCAGAGAGGTTTTACCTCGCTGCAGGATGAGAACGTGTACAAGTAATTATTGCAGTTCTGTTGACAAGCAGTAGCTAAGCTATAATAACTTTATTGCTTGCTATTGTTTGGCTATAGCATACCCCCAAATAAAGAAGATATCACTACTATGCTTTAACAAAATTTAACTCTCCAGTGTATTACTTCTGCTTTTCCCACAGTTTTATTATTATTACTACCTGCGAGGTGGTTTTCTATCCCCAGGAGTGTTCTGCAGGTCACATGAAACTCGGAACACACTGTTTACCTTTTCATTAACTTGACTTTCAGAATATTTGAAGCAAAACATCCTGTGGCTATTTTCCTTTTTGGAATAGGTTTGTTTTCATTGATAAAAGGCAATCTGCTTTTAATTTGCTGTGGAATGCTGAATATTAGTTTTGCATAGTGGACATGTAGTCAAGATATTTGTTTAATTCCTTCTACCTGCTGAGATTTTATGTTCCATTACCATGTTTTCCCATGTATTTTTCAGAGTAAAAGAAGCATACTTTCTTATTCAGAGTTTGCATATTTTTCAATCAGTACAATAAAATTGTGCTAAGTGTTTAGCAAGTTGCACTCTAACTGAAGATTTTATGATTTAGCTCTCAAGATTGCTGCACAGAGTTTTGTGACTGATGGTTGCTAATAAGATAATCAGATTATGATAATTGAAGAGTGAGTTGGTGAGTCACCAGCCCCATGACATTACCTTTTTTCTCCCTGTTAACTTATGGAAACATTGTAGGGCTTATCACCTTAATATAGGACAAGAAGCAGGAGGTGGGCATTTATTTGTGTACCTTCCCTGAAACATGCTTTATCTGTTTTTAGTACTGCTGCTGCGGGTGCCATTGCTATCAACAGGTGATAAAGTCTGCTCTAAAGATAATAAGAATGTTGACATGCATCTTTAACTAGACTTTATATTGTTGGTGCTTAGGTACAGCTGTTGAAAAAAGGGAACCTATATTTTCTTGTTTTGACTTAAGGTTTTGTGTTAAACTTGCTTTCTGCAGCATACATATATTTGCCAGCCATTAATTAAAAAAATGAAAGGGGGAGGGGAATAGGATAGTAGATCCATTATCTAAACCTCCCTGCTCCCAATATTTCTGTGGTTGCATTTTAAAGCATTCCTTGTAGAAGATGTACCTGAACTGGTAAGGGTGGCTTGGTTTATTAGTGTTATGTTGCCAAATAATATGCCTAATACAGCACCCCAAAGGTATAAATTGGAAGCCAGTCATGAAAATGCAGTTCATTACAAGCAGGGGATTGACTTAGGAACTAGCAAAGGTCTTAACTGTTACCTTCAGCCTCCTGTTAACATAGATTTAAGATAGGTTAGATAGGTTAATATCTGTTATATTTTTATGGTATAAGAGAAACTGTATGCATCATCTGTACTGTCTCCAAAAAAGGAGACATTTTTCAAGTTCAGGAGGCTTCTCGGGGTGAGTGAATCAAATATCTGTGACTCTTTACCTGTATGGCTCATAAGAGTTTGGGAGCAACTCGGGGATTTGCAGACCAGCAGTAGAAAATAGGTTTTCTATGACTTATCAGATGAGAGTGCTACTGCTTCACACTTGAGAAAACACTGCTTCCGCTACCAAACTCCTCCATGAATTCACTGGGTCTCTGGTGAGGGACTGAAGAAGTCGCTGGGCAAGAAGGACAGGAGAATGAGATAAAGATGTATGGGCAAAATGGACTGACAGGAACAAAAGGATAAAGCTTTCTCTACATCGCATCATATATTACAAACATTCCTAAAGAAAAATATAAGCAAACCAACAGAAGCTAGTTTCAAACAACATAACTTCAAACAGCAGTTTCTCCAGGAAGCTGAAGTTACAGGCCTGATTACCTATTACCTTTATCTCTTTTAAAAAGAATGTTTAAATCCCAGCATCAAAGTTCTCAAATTTGTCTCATCAGCTTGTTAAACTGTACAACTGCTGGCCTGAGATTAGGCCGTATATCAATCCAAAATATCTGTCTCATCAGTAATTAAAAAAAAACAAAACAGCTGCATCCAAGGAGGATGGTTGTATCTGTATTTTCTAATTTTCAAAAAAAATAAAGATTTATATTTTAGCTGATGTTCCTAAACATATATTTGTGAACCTGGCTTTAATTTATTAAAAATATATATTTTGTAATGGAAAATATATAAAAGCAAAACCTCTGTATTTTCCATGGATTTAATCTTAGAAAAGGCAGTAGGCCATAGAAGGGACCTGACACAAAGTCCCCTGCAGTTTAATTGAAGACTTTCTGTTAACTTCAAAGGTTTTGGATCGAGCACAGAATAGTTGCTGTCTTTCATTTGGGCCTTTGGGGGATTTTTCCACAACTCCCTCCATTCCCTGCCCTCCCCTCATCCAAGAATTCTACTAGCTGCAAAAAAAATCTGATTATGATAGATTTTATAATTGATATAAAATTTCTGTTTCTGTTGTTAGTGCCTTTAGCAGCAGCATAACTAGATAATTGCTTATGTGGATTTTTAACATTCTTTGCTTATGAAAATATTTTGTTTGCAATCCATAAGCCATAGTGAAAGGGCTACTGTATGAATTGGTCTTTGTGTAATAGTGATGTGATAGTCTCAGTTTTGTGTTGTACGCTTATCACTAATTCTTTGCACGTAGCTATTCTGTGGATTGATTTTGGCAATGGCAGGGGGAAGGCAGCTGTTGTTTTTGAGGGACCCATGAACGTTTTTATTCTGTTTTTCATTATCTAAATTCTTGTTGTTAACACTCTCTCTAGGGAAATTAGAAATCCTGTGTGAATATTCAGTGTGTAACTAGCATAGGAATGTGTTTCTGAACATTTAATAACTTAATGCTCACCTACCTGGACTTCAGTCATGAGAACCATCTCTTGCTCTTTTTTATTTCCTTCTTAGTAAGCAACAATTATTACAAACATTATTATCAACTTAAAAGAAGTTTTAACTGTCCAGATTTATGGATTAGCATTTTTACTTTTAGTTCAGCGTGAATATATGTTGCCTGTTATGCACAAAGATGTGTCCATTCTCCAACAATGTGTTTATGCTGAAGGTACTAAAATAATACTTATCCATTCGTTTTCCTACAGATATGATGTTATGTTGCAGTTCCCTTCTTACATCAGGATGGAAATAAAGGTAGACATTTGCATACCAAATGCCAGATATGCTTTTCTCTATGTAGTAGTTGCATCTGTCACCAACATTTGTTTTTGGAGGTGCATTGCATTGATATAATAGCACAATTTCCTGTAATACACACTAAAATACTTTGACTGATGCTGGGAATCAGTGCTGCAGAGTCAAATTCTCCACCTGCCCCTCCCCCCCCAAGTATTTTGAATCTGTTTGAATGGAAGTTGCTCTGGATGTATGAAACCACTGTTTCCTGAGAATTTTCCATGTCAAACACCAGATGTTAACTTTAAACAAGAATGACTGTGGTCTTCTGAAGACTACTGATGAAGTGAAGAATTTTGCATTCCGTGATGAATGTCACATTCAGGCGTAAATACTTTCTCTGTGTGACTGTTTTTCCCAAAGAGCTCCTCGTCTTCCAAATTTGATCACTTGAACTGTGAGATGTTTAGCATGCCTTTTGTGCATACTTTTATACAGTCCTTCTCTATACTTTAGAGCCTGGTCTTGTACAGCTATGGTATAAACTAGTATAGCCATAACCCACTGCTATGGTTGCAGCTCTAGTTTTATGTCAGTATAAAACTAACAGTCTGTCAGTCTTAGACAAATCTTTCTCCACTCTTCTCCCACCTCCTTCTCCACTGGTTCCGTCTGTCTGCTAGTCTGACCAGTATCGGTCTCTTCCTAGACTTCTTATGGGAGAGTTCAGTCTCCTTCTGTTTATCCCATGTTCTGTCCACTGCCCACCCATTTCTGGTTAGCCATTCTTTCCCCCACCCGATCTTTCTCTTGCTCTCTCTGGTCCTATTCACCTGTTTCTTCCTTATTAGTCCCTTTACATTCAAATCAGGTTGCTTCCTACTTCCTGAAGCTCAGCAGGGTCACCATTTCAGTTTTGAAATAAACTTTTAGTAATTTTGTCAATTTCTCATGGAGATAGTATGTGCATTTCTAACACACAAAATCTCTCTCCTGTCAAATTGAAGTTACTGATCCAAGGATCTTTGTCATTCATTTGCGTCCATATGAAGAAGCTGTATCACTTAAGTTTGCCTGTCCAAACTGATTGTTCAAAATTATTAAAGGATATTCCTATCCCTAGACAAGGATCAGTCTCAAAAGTGATGTGATTGCTATTGATTTGAATGTGCTCATTTCAGGTATTTGGTGTGTCAGAGCAGAATGTGGGCAGGCGTATTGTTGTCAGTAAAGCTCAGAGGACAGTCAGTACTCATTTTTTCCAAACAATGTGTGGCTGGGTTCATCTAGATAATTCAGGCACAATAAATATTCCTATAAGAGTATAAATGGACAAAAAGGGAGGTGGGGAAGAGCAGTGTTTTAAGCATGGATACTCTCATGCTAGTGAGGACTTGAAGCGTCATGCATCAAGTACATGGCTGTACTGTTTCCAGCCCAGAAGGTCTCTTATCGCAGCACCCATGAAAGCACAGTCAACTTTCCTTCCTGTTTTAAATGAGTATTTGTGATACGTATAAATATTTTACCGTACATGAGCTGGCAGGGGAACAACACAAGAAAATGTTAAATATTCATGTTGGTATGCTTTCCCTTAAGAAAATGCAAGGAGAGAATACTTTAACAAGAGATGCTGAAGGTTTTGTTTGTTTTGGGGTTCTTTTGACTTAAAGGCCAAGATACTTAAGTCCAGGATCTCCATGATAACATCCTCTGAAACACTGTTCAGACTGCTGTGCAATACCCAAGAGACAGGTGAAGATCCAGAATTGCAATGCGTGGATGAATGCATGTGATAGAAAGGAGAGATTTAGATGTTTTAGGAAATAGTGAAACATCAGGGACAAGAGGAAGCTGTATAGCAAAGACCTCTTGATCAAAACTGAACCAGGCTGCCATTGCAGACAAGTAAAAATGGTCATAGAGGAGTATTTAAACTAAAAGGATGGTGAAAGACTACACACACAGAAGAGCACCTGATTCACAGTGATTTAACCAACAAGGGGCATGTGGCTAGTTTTCAGTGTCTCTTAAAGGCCAGGGAGGGAAATAAATAGCCTGATCTAATAAATAATGAAGGCAAATTAGACAACCTGCTAAGCCTAATAAGTAAATGGGGAAAATGAGAACACCTGACATCAAACAACATGTCTGATATAATAGATGTTCTGAAGACCTGGTGGAAGGAGGATAATTAATGAAATAGTGTTGCCAAATACCATCTTTACAGGGATAATAAGTTAGGATGTATGCGAATGAGAGCAGCACTGTGTTGTAAAGGAATACATTAAGTGTGTAACAGCATGAAACTATCACAGGAAAAAAGAAGCACTATGAATGGAAGTTCCAACTGTAATAATAAAAATGGTGATACTAGTATTGTACTACAGCCCCCAGTCAGAATGATGATAGTGAAACAAAAACATGAAGTGAGATTAGAGAAGCTACAAATTTAGAACAAGTAGTAACAGCATGAGACTTCAGTTACCCTTCGTTCATTCATGTATTAAAGAAAAAATCTTAAAATTACATCCTTTATGTAGCCATGGGGAACACGGTCAATTTTTAAAGTTGATCCACAGGGGTGCTGGGAGGAGTGGGCAGGAATAGGCCCTTAGGAGAAGAGAATCCCTGTTTCAACCAAATGAGAAAGCAAAATGCTTTCCCTGTCTTGCCAGTCATTTCTTCTTTGGCAGTCTGTTAGTGCTATACAGACAACTGAAGAACTGGCAGAATTATCATGTCAGATATCAAGCTACTGAAATATGTCTGATGATAAAGGGTGTTAATTCATTAAAAATATCATCCTTAGCCATCTTTTCTAAGGAAAAAGGGCACGTGCATGTGTTGTCTGTCTATCTGCTAATACTCTAAATAATGGTACCCATTGATCAGTATCAGCCAAGGTTAATAAAGATGGTTTTAAGGGTGGTAAGTTCCAGCAGGTTATTTGTGTGTGACAGTTCCCATCTGAACAAGGTGAGGAAACCCAAATCAGTGTTGCAAGTGAAGGAAAGGTAACTACAGTTCATCTTGTTTTGAGAGACACCATAAAGTTGGCACAGATGATCTCTGCAAAAAAAAAAAAAGCACATAAAATGGAATATACATCTGTTAAGTGTTTCATTACTTCTGTTGTTTATACTGTGTTTAAGGTATGTTTAATTCTGATATTGTATAAACAACTGTAATTACTTATGTTAGATTGATTATCAGCTGCTTATGTGTTACAGACAAAGCTCTTTCTGTGTATATGCTTTGTAGTGTGACTCAGAATTGCATTACAAGTCACAAAAAACAACTCTGACATTCCTGATATTTCTAAAATGAAAAACAGCTGCTGCTGTCTTTTGCTCTTTTTTATTTTTATAAGTGAAACTCTTTCAGTTTTTTGTTATAAATCATATAGAAATAAAGTACAAAACCATTTCTGTTTCCTCCCCCCCTTTCCTATGCAGATTAGTTTTTAAAGTGCTGTAACTCAGAGTTAAGAAATTAAGAGCTGTAAAAACAAAAAAAAGTAGTTATGGAATCAAGAGGGCTCTTTCAGCTCAATATGAGGCCTGTCAGTCTGTTAACATGGGAAAACTATATGAAAAGTGGTGGAGGCACTAGCGCTTGAAATTTTAAAAAATTAACTGTAGAAGATGAAAATGAGATCACAGAATCACAGAATGGCTGAGGTTGGAAGGGACCTCTGGAGATCATCTAGTCCAACCCCCCTGCTCAAGCAGGGTCACCTAGAGCACGTTGCACAGGATTGCATCCAGGCGGCTTTTGAATATCTCCAGAGAAGGAGACTCCACAGCCTCTCTGGGCAACCTGTTCCAGTGCTCTGTCACCCTCACAGTGAAAAAGTTTCTCCTCATGTTCAGATGGAAGTGTCTGTGTTTCAGTTTGTGCCTGTTGCCTCGTGTCCTGTCGCTCGGCACCACTGAAAAGAGTCTGGTCCCATCCTCTCGACACCCTCCCTTCAGATATTTGTACACATTGATAAGATCTCCTCTCAGCCTTCTCTTCTCCAAGCTAAACAGGCCCAGCTCTCTCAGCCTTTCCTCATAAGAGAGATGCTCCAGTCCCCTAATCATCTTTGTAGCCCTTCGCTGGACTTGCTCCAGTAGTGCCACATCCCTCTTGTACTGGGGAGCCCAGAACTGGACGCAGTACTCCAGATGGGGCCTCAGCAGGGCTGAGTAGAGGGGGAGGATCACCTCCCTCGACCTGCTGGCAGCACTCTTCCTGATGCAGCCCAGGATACCATTGGCCTTCTTGGCCACAAGGGCACATTGCTGCCTCATGCTTAACTTGGTGTCCACCAGCACTCCCAGGTCCTTCTCGGCAGAGCTGCTTTCCAGCAGGTCAACCCCCAACCTTTACTGGTGCATGGGCTTATGCCTCCCTAGATGTTCTCAAATTACTGGAATTATGGGGGGGGGGGGGGAAATCTGATGTGATGACATTGAATATAGCTGCTAAGATTAGCTACATAAAAAGCTACAGTGAGGTAAACTGAGAGCACAGATTTGCTGTGTATGCAGTTACTTGGTGGTAAGATCACTAGGTAAGAGATTGTATGGGAAACGTGAGGTAACTATCCACTTAGTGAAAGTATAACAGCACCAAATTTAAAAGGTAATGATCTAGTTTTTCTTGTTTCGGAATACAAATAATTGCATGATGATTGACATGGCTAAGTGATTGCACACTGGAAAACCTCTGCATTCTAGACTTAACTAATAATAATGTAATGGCCTAGAAGATGCCCCAGAGTCTCTAAACGTAAAGTTGATTGTTCTGTGTGCCATATGGTGAAATACCTGCTATAAAATGTGATCATGCAGGATTTCATTTTATTTTGTATTCATCTGTTGCTAATATGCTCAAGCAATATCAGGGCTTCCATATATATCTGACATGTGTTTATTGTTAGAGTAAGTCCTGGATGCATATATTCCCTCAATAGACTTAATGATGGAAAATCTGCATTTTGGTGCCAAGGAATCAGTATGTTTGTCTCGGATGTTTAATAGTTTTTCAGTGAGCTGAATTTGTATTTCCATTGTCTTTTTCAGAAAGTGCTTGAAAAACATATAGATTAAAAGAAATCTGTTTTCAGTTGTGCACAAAAATTGCATTGTAGTATGCCAAGAAATTTTGTCTTGTTTTGAATAGTATATTCTAAGATGGCCTATCCCTGGTTAATGTGTGCAATACCCATGAAGTCTGCAAGTCTTCTGTGCCCCTCAATCCCTGGCTCTCATATTTTGTTACTTCAGTAGTGCTTTGAACATAAATACATCTCTCCCTAGAGTTTTATTAGAAGACATTGACCTGACAGCACATCATTTATACATGGGTGTGTTGCTTGGAATACTTGTACATGTGAAGGTCTAAGCAATACGAGGTTTGTTGTTAGGGATAAATCTGTTACCTTTTTCCATAAGAAATGATGTGATGCATATCTGATTAAATGCTGAGCAATTATTTTCAGCTGTTACTTAGTTCTGAAGCTTTGCATCTGTTTTAAAGTCTGATGTCTACTTTTTCCGGTAACACCAGTTAAGAGATACTGTTATAAACTTTGTCTTGAGTATGTTCATACACATATGCTGCTTTGTTGGGCTGCAGCTGACAAGTTATACTTTGAGGTTTGAACATCTGTCTTACAGTGCAATACTGTAGTGATATCTCAGGGTTAAATCCTTGGAAATCGTGTACAGAGTTTTGTCACCAGTTTGACTTTATAAGGAGCCTGGGGGAGGACTCAATTCTGAACTCCTCAGTTTCATCAAAGGCTGAGTATTGTGGACTTCTTGCCCCATTAAATCGTTTTAATATTGTAGAGATCATCCCTGTATCTCACCAATTTGTTTTCTACCATCTGCTTCCACTCAGAGTCTTTGGGTATGTCTGTGATGTGCGCTTGGATCTTGGGAGACGCAGAGGCGCACTCAGGTTGTGGCTAATGCAGAAAACTCTGTTTCCTGGTTGGCCTGCAACACTGCTGAGTATTAGTGGTCTACTTTCTGTTTCTGTTCTCTCTTCTTTTAAAAATAAGCAAGTATAGATAATTGATTTTGTTTGTTCATTTTCTCAAACAGTAGGAACTGTTTCTTTCAAATTTCTTTTTTATTAATATTAGCCAGTTTAACACCCTATTTGGAAATGACTGCCTATTTTGGTCCTCCAGACCCTCAGTCTAGATGGCCAGTTACTAGCAAATGGTCTGTGAACTTTTCAATGTGCTTATTTTCTGAGAAACAGTCAGTGTGGTTTCAGATGTGATATATAGTTGTTGTCAAATTAATCTATATATAAACCTTAAGCTTTCCTCTAAATTTCATGATGTTCCTCTGAAGAAGTCTCTGTGAATTTTGTAGCAAAGGCCTTTCTCTATGTATTGTTCATAGCTGCTGCTTGTTACCTGAGTTTCATTTTATTCCTCGTTCCCCTGAAAATTACACTTTTGCTTTGGCATTTCTATTTCATCATATTTAGATTTGCCAGTTTACTTTCTCATTATCATTGTTTTTTGTCTTTTTTTAATTACTGGCATCTATTTTATTGTAATATTTGCCAAAATTTTTTACACAATTTGGCAAAACTCCAGTGTTTACAGTGCTTCAAATATCAATATAATATGCACATATTATATAAATGGGTATACAGAAAAGGCAAAAATGTGTGGTCTTTATACTGGTGCTTGTTTTTCTTATTTCAATTTGTATGTTGTAAGTGAGTAGAAGAACTGCAGTCTTTTTTATACTGGTTAGAAAATAATAAGATATATCTGTACAATTAAGTTAGATAATATTTTTAATTTTTAAAAAAGTTAAGAAATCTCTGAAGTCCCATATGAACAATGTTCTCTTCACAACTGCTCTGGAGTGGGAATTTGTCCTCATTATACAGCAGCATAAAATGCCGTTCAGTGTGACTTTAGGTTTTCTTAACGGGCAGCAGGGGTTTCAGTGTTGGGGGTCACAATGAGTTAGACCCCCACAACTGCATGGGGGGGGTGGCACAGTGCTTGCTCTGTCTGCTTTCGTCACCTTGAGAAATTGGCACTTTTTTCTTCAAAAATAGATCTAGTGTTTGTATGAGATGCCAAACTGATAGGCTTGTAGAAACACCTTCTTACTAGCCCTGGAAGAAGTGAAGAAGAGTCAGCAGCAGCTGAGTTTCTCCCACGGTCTTGCAGTTACAGCTTACACCTAGTTTACCCTGTTCGCCATGAGGAGATGATTAAGAATCCGTGCCTAATTTATTCTGGATCTTTTTATTGAAACAATCATGGCAGTGATTTTTAGGGATAGAAAGAAGAAGGAAAGAATTAGTAGTAGACTAAGTGCATAATTTGTACTTTGGCAGGTCTGGATTTCATGCCAAGCTCTGCTGTAGAGCACTACAGCAGTTTGGGATGAAACGCTCCATTTCTTTTTGACCATTTCCCAATCTGAAAAATAAGCATTTACCTCACAGAACTGTATGGCTGACTAAATTAGTTGTGGCAGGTTAATCCAGAGAAACCCTATTGACTCTTCTATACACCTAATAAATTTGGTTTTGTAACACTAAAGTGCTGTATTGGGCTTCTTAAAGGGCTTTTAGACTTTTTAAACTGCTTGGACAGAAGGTATTTTTCATCATGCATGGAGGAGAGAACAAAAGGAAATCTGATTATTTTCATTTGGATTTCTGACATATTTTGAAATGCTTCACTTTGAAAGAAGAGACGACAATAGAAATAATATTTTTAATATGAGAAAAGACAAGCCAAACTGGATGTACATGTGGAGGTAAATCTAAATGAACAAATTATGGGAAAAAGGATAGCTTTGATCCGGATATACAAATGGAATTAGAACAGTGTAAGCACCTCCACAATATTTAGAAGAATTTGATGCCTCCTCCTGAAGCCTCCACAAAAGTCAGTGATGAGATGCCAATCAGTGTTACTGTCATCAGTACAAGGTCAGCCAGGCAGTTCTCCAAAGTTCTGCCTGCCTGGGTGGGTGAGTGGGTGTAGTTCTGCAGATGAACTAAAAAATAGCCCAGAGTGCCCCATGTTGCCATGGATCTTCAAGTCCCATAGTACTTGCAAGATAAAGTACAAATCCAGATATTTTCCTGATAGAATTATCTTGATGGTATGAACTGAGGCAAGCTTTTCTTAGAGGTGAAAAGAACAAGAAACAAGAGGTCAAGGAGGGGGTGTGAGGGTTATGCTGATGCTTTATGTGAAATTGGTCAGTAAAGCTTCTATTATAAGACATTTTCCTGCCAAGTATTTGCAAAGATATTAGATCTTTTGGGATGTGTGTTTTAGCTTCAATTTTTCCTTTGTCCATTTAAAAAAATTGTGTAGTCCATTTAAAAAAAAAAAAAACTGTTGAAACTTGCCTTGAGATTCATACTGAATTAATTGCTGTAAGACAACTTCCCACCTGTGTTGCTATTATGCTTGTGTAACTAATCCTTCATAATCCCTGTACCATCATCCCTAGCCATCCTTCTGATGTTACATGGAAAATTGGGAAGACTGACTCAGTTGGATAAAAGACTGACAATATCTGCATTTCCAGTGCAGAATCTGAGGCATTTAATGCTGATGTTTTTCCTATACATACTCTTTTATTCCTCTCTGTTATTGCTGTATTTGGGAGATCCGCTCTCTTTTAAACTCTTTCCACATCTAATAGAGATCAGTTTGACGCCTTCCCTACTTGATCTGCCCTCCCACTATCAAGGGGAACCCAGTCAACAAACTGCATCTCCCTGCCAGGAGCTGGGAGACAATCTGCTGCTACAACTGGTATCAGTAACCAAGTGCCTCTCACACCCAAGTCTCATTTGGGCTGATAGCCCACGTCACATACCATGTATCTTACAGGCGTAAGGGGGAGATCTAGCAGCATTTCACAGTCAGAAAATAACTGCTTCTCAAGGATCTTATTCCACAGCAGGATGGAGCTAACAGTGTGGGATCACGGGACAGACTTGGACGGCAGCCATGATTTAGCACCTTCACTTTACGTTAACCACAGTTTTGCTGCTATTATGAAGGACAGCTGTAACTAGTTACAGCTCTGGGGAGAGCATATGGATTAATAAGTTTTCTGTATGGTTAGTAGAGAAATAGCTCCTCCCCTAAGCTGCTACAAGGGGTGTTGCAATGACATCTTGTTTTGGCTGGGAATTTGGGATTGCTGTTATGCTCTTTATGTTAGACTGCCTTTACGGTTAATTTAGAAACTTGAATATGACATGCTTCAAGATTATTTTTTGTGTGATATGTTTTGTGTACTGCATACCATATATTTATCTGTGGGGTTTCTAGCTGGCTTCATTTGAATATCATTATTTTATATAACAGATTGTTTAAAGTGACAGATGCAGGGCCACCAAGCATTACCCATTTGGCAGCCCTGTCCTGTGAGCTAGCTGAAATTCTAGTAGTCTATGTAGTTGTATCAGGTGAGACCTGTAGCCAGGCAATCGCTTCTTGTGCAAAAATCAATTGAAGATTAAAATAAAATTATGTGCTGTCTTATCATGCTATAACTGACAAGTCACGTTTTGAGGTTTGTGTTTCTGTCAATATTTAGCATTCAGGGTGAGAAATGCTTGTTGATACAAGGTTTTTAATTTTGAGAGATTTGAAAATACCAAGATTGGTGCGGTCGATTCTGTTAAATGTCTACATGGAGTTTTAATGAAGCATGGCAGTGATGATGCATAGGCATCTTTAATACTATATGCTGAAATAATGCACCACTTACCAACATAAAAAGTTGGAGGAAACTTTGACTTTCAGGTTCCTCTGTAGGTAGCTTAACCTTTCACTGGAAGGTGTGAATATACGATGCTCAGTTGTTTTGTTCATTTTGCAGCTTCTCACTTGGGCAGTGAGGAAGAGTTCCTGTGGAGAGTGTTAGGACATTCTTGCATGAAAGAAACAAATATTAGTGCAAAATAATACAAGCAGTAGCATGGACTTGTGAGAATAAATATTTGCAATTCCAGTATCTGCATAAACAAACAGGGCAGGAGGATGTTGTTCTTCTGTAGATAAAGTTGACATTTTTCTACTATATTTTATTTTCTGACAATGTTTTATGTACTGGAAAATATTTGAGGAAAATGAATTTAACATTGGATGTGCTAAAGAGTAGAGAAATGAGAAGTTTTTAAGAATGTGTATGTCACATTGCATGTTTGTTGGCTGCTGTCTATCAGTGTAAATAGTGTTTGTGAAGTATTTTGCTGTAAGGAAAAAAAATGTGGTTATTCCATATGAATTGGCATGTATATGCTTAAACCCTTTCTATAAATACTTGAATTAAAGGACACCAGATGTTGCACAGAAGCTGCTGCTGCTGCTTTCTGAACTTTATGGTATATTCTTTCAAAACCCACAGGAAGTAGCTGAGGGAAAAAGTATATTAATTAAGTTCAGAAATACATTTTCCAGTTATAGAAAAATCTCCAAAGAAAATACCATTTGATCCTCAGAAATGTGAGCTTGTTGTCCCAGGAATCTGGTTGCAGCATGAAGCACTGTCACATGGGAATCAAAGTTCAAACTCCAAGTTTACAAAGCTAGACTAGCCTGAGAGTAAGCCAGTCGGTGGCCCCTTGGAAATGGACCCATCTCTTTGACCTGTCTCCTCTGGCCAGTGTTCATAGCACTGTAGGCAGACTACAGAGGAAACGGTTTTCCAGTTTTTCTTGACCTGAAGAAATAATCCTGTAATAACAGGACTTGAGGAGAAAGGAACATAATATATATAAAGGAACAGAATATAATATAACAGGAATATAATAAAGGAACAGAATATATTTCAAAAGCTCTAGAGCTAAGGTAAAAAAATATATATATGTTAAATGTGCTTTGTGTTGGTTGAGAAACAAGATTTACATTTGCGCCCCAAATTTAACACTTCTACATTTAGAAAGACCAGTTCTGGTATAGTGTCTTCATTATTAGGAAATTTAGCAGGAATGTGTAAGAATCCAAATTTTGGGATCCTTCAGACCCAAGCACTGAAACAGTCTCCTTCATCAGTGCTTGGCACCAAGTGGTGCGTCTGTCTCTACCTGATGATTATGTAACTGTTTATATTAAGTGGAAAACTGCACTGGAGGAAAAGGTTGGCATAGCCTGATAAGATTCCCCATTAAGTGCTCTTATGTCAAGCAGACAGATACTTTGAGCGTGCATTACTGATGTGCTAGGTCGTGCTTGTACCATTTGCAGGAGCAGGGGAAGGTGTGTCTTTTTTTTCCCTCCTCTCTCCCAAAGAATTCTGTTGCAGGCTTTAAGAAACCTTCCTGCTGAATTTGTGTTTTACAAGCCTGTACACCCCCTTCCCCTCCCCTCAAAAAAGAAGACAAAGATATCTTGGAAGTCATTCATATACCACTCATCTTGCTCTTTAAGCAAAGTGATGACAAGAACCTGAAACTGAAATAGCTTTTCCAATATGTAGTTACCTGTGACCTCTAATACATAAGAGAGGAAGTCAGAAAGGGAAGGAATTCCTATTCTCTCCTTTTTCTTCAAATTAAAACATTAAGATAATGTTTGATCTTTGAATCAGTCTACAGAGTTCCCATATTCTACCACATCACATTCAAAGTTATTTGTCTTTAAGATCAGATTTGACTTTCCCCCTTACCTACCCACACTTAATGTACAATCCTTCAGTATCTGCTATGTCATGTTGCCAACTTAAATGACATTTGAACTGCTCCACTCACAAGCTGCTTTATTCCTTGCTATAGAATGCCTTCTGTCAATACAGTGGTTTTCTTTGGGTCATTCATAAGTTTGCTTTACATGTGTAAGAATCAATGAATGTGTATTAGGCCTGAAAGATGTGCTGTAGTATACATTTAATATAAAAATCATGTTACGCCTATTCAGTAACTGAGAAATTGCAGAAGTGCATACCTGTTATGTTTCTGCCAATACTTGTGCAATCAGAATTTTCCTTATTCAGAGTTATGGCAATATTAGAAAACTAAGATATATTGAAGCATGATAATGTCACAAGCTTGTCCTCTTATTCAGTCACTGGTCGCGAATCACTTTAGTATATATAGTAGCCTAACTCATACAGACCTATGTAAGTCTTCACTATTCTGTTGAGTTCATTCCTTTTAATCTTTTTTGTAAAGCCAAATTCTACCGCAACTGAGCGAGCCATTGCAAGACTTGCAACGCACCCCATCTTGCAATCAAAAATTGCTGACCTTAAAGGTATGAAATAGTATACTAACTTGTTCATGACTGTGTAGTTTACAGGGGTGTTACCTTGTTCCTATATATTCCTGACATGAACACATAGTAAGTATATCAACTCTTGCTGCTACCTTAACTAGCTGCAGTGAACAGAGTATCACAAGTGTGTAGTCATGTGTATTGGTTGAAACGGGCTTATGTACGACAGTATGCCATAATATTTTAAGATATGGACTGTAGGACAAACAGGGCTCATAATGGGGATTCTAAAAAGCCAATGGATTTAACGAAATATCTCTAAAATAAGTAAGACTGAACTGGCAGTGAGTATAGTAACAATTAGATACAATGGTAAAAGGAGCATTACAGCTGAGTTTTCCAAGAGATCTGAAAGATTTCACAAATAACTCCATAAGCTTCTTTGGAAACTATTCCTGAGGTCCCTGGCGAATTTTTCCTGGTTCTTTAAGATATCTGCTTTTCTCTGTAAACTTGAATATTCCAATGAAAATTGATGTTAAAAAGGGTGAAGTCCTAGCGATAATGCCGTGAAGTTGCTTCATTAATACAAAACTATGTCAAATACCCATTCAGTTATATTTAAGCAATTTACTATTTGTTTGCAGATTTTACATGCAAGGTATTGCCCTAAACAAGCATGGTTATAAACTGCAGATTACTTGTTGAAAGATGAGCTCATAGTTAAACCCAAGTTCAAAAACAGTGTATTGACTCAGTGATAATTTCAAGCTGTTTTCCCCACTTCCATTGCCATTATACTCTAAGGCATTCTTTGCCCCATATGTTCAGTAACTGATTGATAGACATTCAAAATATACTTACTCAATACAATAAATTTAACTTGCAAAAATGTTTTGCTAAGATGATGCATGTATTGTCATGTGTAAGTGCAAAAAAGATGTTTTTCTGCCATTTTTATAGCTGCTGTAAAAGCTTTTAAGGATGCAAGAAAGAAACCAACCAAAACCCATCCTTCAATAAAGGATAAATCAGAAGAACACCCTAAGTCAGCACAATATCTCAATAGCAATGTGGACGACCAAGTTCTTAAAGTAGTTCAAAACCAGCAAGCATGTGAAGACAAAACAAAAACGAGTATGAAAATAGGAGCTAACATTGAGAAGGAACTTTGTGAGAGTGACTATGAGCAGAAAACTGTGGAAAGTGAGAAAGCATACGCTCCAAAAGAAGTTTCATTACAGGCAGCAGAAGTGCGAGCAGTTGCTCAGAATAAAGTAGGAAAGAAATTGGACTGTCCAAAAAGGAAAAAATCTATCAGCATGAACAAATTCACTGCAACAAAAGAATCAGTTAGTGATGTTAGTGACCTGGAACAACTTAATGAAGAAGAGTACTTTGATGATAGTACCGAAGAAAGGTTTTATAACCAGACATCGGACTCTGACAGTGATAGCAATGATGATTTCTTCATTGGCAAAGTAAAAAGAAATAAAAAGATAGCAGCAGTTAGTAACTTTTCTTCAATAAAGGAAAAGAACAGACCACAGAAAAAAATCCTGAAGAAAGAAAAGAACACAATACCTGGGACAGTGCAAGATTTGATCGGAGAAGAAGGAAAGCTACATGCAAAAGCAAGGAATCTAGAATCAGTGTTCTGCAGTTCTTTGTCTACCCCTAATCAGAAATCCCAAAATAGAAGGTAAACCTTTTCTTTTGTGGTGTTCTCTGTTCCCTGCTTTCCCCCCAGTAATGAAAATCATTGTGTTTGGGTTTTTTTAGTAGTTGTCAGCAAACAAGCAGAACTTCAGCCAATTGCAGCTTAGAATGTTTTCACTTAACCCCCTCTTTCTCTGCCTTCTTGACACTTGTGCATTTTTCATATTCACATTAGCCCTGATGTATATTTAGGATTCCATAGTAAATTTGCATCTAAATTAAATCACATCTGAATACTTCCATTTTTACTTTTTTTAACAAATAGGAAAAGTTTTTTTGCTTGTTATAATGCTTGAAAAGTCATTACACAAGTATTTTGATGACCACTCTTTATTCACAGATGTTTCTTCTTACTAATTTCATGAAAAATCCTAAATAATATTTTTATTTTTAGAAATACTAAAGACCAGCCTCTCAAAAACAGAAGAACAGGTATGTATTACTTAATCTGATAAAATTATGAACATGAAACGTCTTGAGATTTTGTTACTTCTGTAGCCTAATCACAACAGGCTATTTCTTGTTTTGTTTCAGTGTTGTAGTATGTATTTTAACATTTTTTGTTAAAATGGTAAAATTATTGAACTTTAACCCGTGGATATTGTATGCTATTATTTCCTATTTTGGAATATTAAAAATATTTAAAGAAGGGTTCACAAGGGACAATGCTTTTCTATCTGTCTTTATGTTGAGCAGTTAGTGCTGTGCACAAAGAAGACTGTCAGATTATGATATTTATCTCTAACATGTAGTTTAGCCTATAAGTAATTATTTAACTCTTTCAATATTTTACTCCACTTACAGTATATGGTTCCATTTTTGAACTTGTTAAATCAAAGAGTGTTTCAGTCGTACTGAGTTGCATCAGTTTAATGCACAGAAAAAGAGTAGAGATTGTGACAAATATTAGTCTACACAAATTTTGCCTGTGGTCAGTAATAATAAATCTTAAGTATCTACAGTCTACCAAGTGACAATTTACTGGGCTGCAAGATGAGGAAACCTATCTTAGTAATTTCCTTTAAACGCTCAGATGAATGTTACCTGTGTCTCGTTAGAAAATTCTTGTAAATGTCTCCTTCACAAGGTAATTTTAGCACTTTTTTGTGAACGTTCATGATGTAGTTAATGTTTTATATTGTATTATATTGTACAGCTTTTCCTAAAAAGGAACCACAGCTCAAAAAGCATCAGTTTGCTGAAGCTGCAGGTACTAAATGCAAAAATAAAAAAGCATGTTTGGAGCAGCCTCTTCATCCTTCGTGGGAAGCAAGCAAGAAACGTCGGGAACAAATGTCTCAAATTACAGCATTCCAAGGGAAAAGGATTAAATTTGATGACTAGACTTTATGTAAATTCAGATTTTAAAAGAAAATTCTTGTAGATTCGCATCTGGTGGTATTTTCTTATGGAGTAACAACTGGTGTTGGAACACTTCCCCCCTGCCTCGTGATAAGAATGGAAGACAGACTAGAAGTCTTCAATGAGATAATATTTTTACAAGTTTTAAGAATTCATGTCTTTTTTTTAGCCATATTTAGATGTCTTTAAATTATTTTCATTGAACTGTCCTTATTCTTTGAAGCCTGTAAAATAATATTTTAAAAGCTTTGTTGCTAGAACTAATCATCTGTTTCTAATGAAGATTAAATAAGGCAATGTGCTGTCTTGACTAACACAAGGTCATGTGGTGTTGGTTTTCAAGTGCTCTTACATAGTCTTGCCATTAATGAAATACACCCTAAAGTAAATGAATGTTTTGAGGAACATCATTTATGCCCTCTAAGAGCAGTATGGATTCTTTGGAGTTTCGTTTGAGTAAAAATATACTTAAGACTATTTGAGGCCTTGGATGTAAGTAGAGAGGGGAGAAGGCAAAATATCACTACTGAAGAAATAATCCCAAGAATATTTTATCATATGCATCTCATCTGAGAAAAGGTAAGAGATCTCTTAAACTTGAACAGACTTCATAAATTCATACATTTATTAAGTAGCTAGAGAAGTAGATCAGTAATATTCACGTTATGAAAAATTCTAGATATTAATAAAATACTGGCCTGTATAAATTGTGCTCTCTATCTTTCTTTGATTATGCTGCCAGTTTGAAGAACTGAAAATCTCTTGAATATTCCTGTTCTGGAAGATGTCCGAGTGCTCCAATATGTATGTCTTGCACTTGTTGCATAATTTGAAGTCATCCTTCTTATTCCTCATGTTGATATTTAAGAAAATAGAATGTATATGAAAAGGTAGTATTATGACTACCTTTGGTAGTCCAAATGATTTGGTTATTTCTTAAAGAATGCTGAAAATGAAGATCTCTTGCACACTCAGGAACATTTGACTGGGTTAAGCGGCATTTCTCAGTTTTGGAGTAAGCTCAAGATATGAAAATCTTCACTGTAATTTTTCTTCAGAGGTTTTTGCTTGTGGTTAATAGAAACAAAAGTTCTGAGCTGGTAATTAATCTTTAACTGTGTGGTTTATTTAAATATAATTGTCTTTCAGAATCTTATACCAAATGAATCCAGAAACTTGATAAATGACTGCTATGGGTGTAAGATAATGTACTGTGCAATTCATATAGCATGTTGTAGAGACCTAGGTTTATTAAATGCCCCTGGCTTCTGCATTTGAAGAAACAATGAACAACAGATTCTTACTCACCCTGTATGCCACTTGGGTTTTATGGATGTCTGTTATATCACCATCATGTCGGTTCTTTTACTGACTGAAGACCCTTATTTATTTAATTGTTCCTCTTACAGAAACAATTTCATACAGGAGATTGTCCTTGCTGATCTTGCCTGAAAAAAATTTCAGTTCTTATAAGCCCCTTTTTGAAAAGGGAGGCCAGAGAAGACAGTTGCACACACTGCCCAAGATGCAGATATGCCGTGCAGTTTATACATCGTCATAGTACTGTTTTCTGATGTGTTCTTTATTCCTTTCTCAGTAATTCCTAGTACTGAAATTGCTTTATGTTATTGTGTCTGAGCATTGGACTGACATTCTTACGCAATTATAACCTGCATGTTTTGTTCTGATAACTGATGGTGTTTGTAGCCTATTATATGTGAAGATAGAATTGTTATTCCTGTAGCACTTTAAATTTATCTACATAACATTTAATTACCATTCTAATACCTGATCACTTGGTCTTAGTCACTACCTTGAAGAAGTTTTTATCATTTGCAAAAATTTGATTGAAAGTTTGTTGCTCCTTTTTAAAGTCATTTATCAATATATTAAACAGGGTAGGTCATGGTGGACTCACTGGTGACCTCCTTCCACTTTGAAAGTTGAGCAATTAGCCCCATCTTTCATTTTCTTCTTTAGCCAATTATTTAGCCATGCAGGAACCTTCTCATTTATTTTGTGGCTATTGAGTTTCCTTGAGAGCCTGTGCCAAGGGGAACTTGTCAGAAGGCTTTTGAAAATCCAGCTGAATGGTGTCATCTAGATTTCCATGCTTATGAACCCTTCAAGGAATTCCAGTAGGCTTTTAAGGCATGATTTCCCTTTGTAAAAGCTATGTTGACTCTTCCCTAATCTTATGTTTATGTGTTCCTAATTCTCTTCTTCTTTCTACTAATTTGCTTCAGACATACAAGACTTAGACTTACACGGGTATAGTTGCCTGAATCACCTCTTCAAGACTTTATTGAAAATTGGCAATTTCAAAAAATCTGCTGCCTTCCAACCATTGGGTGCCAGTGTGATTTTAAGATAAACTGTAGCACAGTCAGTAACTCTGCTCTTTCAACCTTGACTTTCTTTAGAATTGAGTATCATCTGACCTTGGTGACTTGCTTCCGTCCTTTTTTTGTTGTTGTTGTTGTTCTGTAGCCTCTATAACTTCCACTGTGGGAACCCCTTCAATTTTTTCCACAGCTACTACAGAGCAAATTATAAGTCTTTCTGCTATGGCTTTCTGCTCCGAGTTTTCCTCAAATGCCATGGTCCTACAGATGCTGACAAGCGTCATTGCTGATGTGTTTTGAAAAAGATTTATTAATGGTTTTGCTAGGAAGCAGACTCCTTCTGGCCTTACTGTATTTGTACTTTGCTATAGCTTGTTCTTGTTTTCCTTCTTCTGATACATTTTTAGCTTTTTCACAGATGCTCTCTTTAATCTCCCTAATCTTACTACTTAGTCAGGCCAGCTTTCTTTTTTCTCAAATCTGTATTGTTAAAGCAGGATTATTCAGTGCTTGTGCCCCTAGTATGGCATGCTGAAATACTTCCATGCCATCTGCAAAATTTAACTGTCAGCTTGTTTTGAGGAGATTGTTGTGTTTAACATGGCTGTCCTTTTGGAAGTAGAGCACAGTTTTGGACTTGGTGGTGTTTCTCTTTGATTGCTTCCACAAATGTTCAGTCTGAGTGATTAGGTTTATTATTGCAGATGCACTCTTGAACTGTTATGTTTGAACCAGGGCAACAAAGCAGGACGCAAGCAATCCAGGAGGTTTTTGGAGAGCGTTGATGATAACTTTCTGATGGAGGTGACTGAGGAGCCAATGAGGGGAGATGCTCTGCTGTGCCTTACATTGATGAACAAGGAAGAACTGGTTGGGGAGGATAAGTCAGGGCAGCCTTGGCCTCCTCTCTCTCATGTATGCTTTGTGTCTTTGTATGTGCATCCCACAGATATCCATCCATCCTTCTGTTAAGTTCCTAAAGACTAAATTGTTCCAGTTGCTCATTTTATTTATTATCTATGCATGTCTTTACCCCTCCTTCTGGTGTTCTCTTCTGTATCAGAAGCAAATGTCAGCATATGGATAAAATGTAGTAGTATCTCCCTGAATTGTATTGCTACTCAGAGGAATCTGAATTTCAAATAACCGTTCATTTTTCAGGGTGTCCTTTTTTCTTGTTGTTATTCTTACTGTACTATAGGGAACAACATTAAATTCTAGGCCAGACCTAAAGGAAGACTTAAGGAGCAGAAGTGTCAAAATAAAACATGGAAATATGTTTGTTGTGGTTTTCCATGGGAAAGGATCATATTTTGTAGAAAAAGCCATCCATTTACTAGAGGTATACAAAATACTCTAAGTTTTCCAGACCCTCAAACTAGTACCTAACACTTAAAAAAAAAAAAAAAAACTAGCCAAATGAGAGTCAAACAAACGTTTGATATGCAACTTCTCTGGTTCCAATAAAGGCAAGAAACATTTCTTTTGTTAACTGTCGTCAGTTATAAAACATTTCTTCATGGACAGCTAATCTTTCTCTGAGTAGATGAGTTCCATATTTTAAGAACTGACTCATATTAAAGACCAAGAAGTTAAAGATTGTACATACTTCAAAAAAAAGACTATTTACAATTATATCAGTAAAAATTAAGGAATTTCTATTCTAAACTGCCTTATTTTTATATCCTAAACTGCCTGTGCTTAGACATCTAGGGCCATTAGTTTATCTTGGCATTTGAGCAAGTTTCTGGCTATAGAATTCTTCCTGGAGGAAGCCTGACTTATCAAAGCATTTTTTCCCCCCCTCCCTCTTTAAAAACACTTCTACTAAAAAAGATTGATAAAATATTTTGGATATGAATGAGAGAGATTAGGTTACTGGCATTGCTTCGTATTTAATCAGTTATTACTGTTTTTAAGCTGATTTTTAGTGACTCACCTGGATCACAGCCTTAATGTGCTAAGCACTATACAAATCAGTAGTAATGGTCAAGACTTGATAATATTTTATATGTGCAACTGAGCAATTTTTGTGAACTGATAAACCTAGTGAATTTATCTGGAGTTTCCTGATAAAGTTCAGAAATTTTTCTCTTCATTATGATAACATTTTCAGTATATACCTCACTTAAATGTAACTTATATCTGTAACATTGTTTTGACAGAGACCTCTCAAAGTATTATCAGTTTATTTTTACAGTGATATGAAAAGTTATTTCCTTCTGTGATTATTAAATTAAGAACTCTTCGCAAGTTCTGCTATGCTTTCCAGTTCAGTACCATACCATAGAAGAAATGTTCTCAGTCTGGGTACATATTGTGAAATACTGCTAGACTGCTTTCAGATATGCAGTATTTTCACGTTAACCTTATTGATAAAACAATCTCAGTAGATTTTTTCAGTATCTTTTAGAAGAGTCAGTATTAGTTTAAATGTTGTAAACTTCTTTTAAAAGAAGACAGTTATGCTATTGTTATCCTGAGGCTGAAGATTTCCAAACAGGCAGAAACATTTCTTTCATCAGGCAGCTTTATGGATGGGTTAAATAAGGAGAATTAATTGAGTTAAAGTTCAGTTACAGTCATTCTTAAGTGAAAGTGTTGGGCTACTTTCTAATTGTAGAATGATGCTACCCAATTTTGTGATACTAGGCAAGTGATTTAATGTGAACACAAGGTCCAGAATGAGACCTAGGTAGTAGATATTTGAAAACTAGGGGATTACTTGCTTTTCAATAAATTTGAATATAGTTTTCTGCATTAATTGTATACACATATATTAATTGTTTTGACTGCATTGTTTTATTTATGTGGATTCCCATTCCAAGTGAGCTTTGAGCTCTAGGACTAGCACTTAAGTTTTTAATTAGTTTGAAGCTCCTAGCTCTAGGACATATTGGAATAATTTTGTTAAATTATAGAAACATTATCACAGCATTGCTTAAATCTGAAATAATTCTACATTTGTTTTCTTAATTTTAAAAGATAATACATTTTTCCTGTCATTATGCTATTTTTCTGAAGGTAGGAGCGCTATAGTCAATATTTCTTAAATGTTTGAAAACTTGTTACTTAAAGTGTTTTTAACCATGTTCTTCTGTATTAATTCTTCAGTGAAGGGAACAGAAATGCTTCACGCTTCAGCCTATTTAATCAGTGGAGCGTAAAATTGGAGAAGGCAGCAGAATGTTGATTTGTATTCAGAAAGTGTAAATCACCAAGGATAAACTGTTTACGGAGGAACTGTTAAATGTGTTAAGCAATTGTCTAATTTACACAGACTTTCTAACATAGCTTAAACTTGATTTCCATGAGAGTAATGTTTTTGGAGCAGAATTTCTGAAATTGGTTTCTAAGTGCCTGTTTCTACATAGACAGCTAATTTGGCACGGTAATCTTTAACAGCATGGTATGTATTCGGACCAACCACAAGTCATTCTATTCTGCCTTCACAGTTAAGCCTTAGTGTAGTTCAAGAGGTAATTTATCATCCATTGCAACTTTTTACCTTCTTTTTTGTTTCTAACTTGGTATGAAATTTTTTTCCAAGACCAAGTCAGAATTACAGAATAATAAATGCCATGAGTCTCATTAATCGTGTGGCCCCACAAACAGCGGGGGGCAGTTCAGCTAGGAGACAAATTTTTCATTCCCTGTTTTGGGTTTTTTTATGTGCTAAAAGTGGCTCATGTCTAGAGCACTGTGTGTTTGATAGTAACTGTGAAGACAGGTAAGACATCAAAAATGTAATTAACTTAATGAAATATCTCATGCCTAAAGACAAGAAGAAAAATCCAAGAGAAAATCAGCCATTTTGTTCATGCTTTTGTTTCTGAATAAGGACTGCTTTAAACCACAGTTTTCTTGTTAGAAGACATTTCCCCAAAAGCTTTTGTTAAAGGAAGAAAAATGGAAATGCTTCACGTAAAAAGAGACTTGTTTATTTTTCTTGGTATTTGCCATCATGAAATCACTAGCAAGGCTGGATTTTAATATCATGTCAAAGAGCAATTTTTACTCCTATTTTGCATGAAATGGCTGATATTTTCACAAAAACACTGAAAAGTCTTCTGCCTAATTACCTAAACTGAACCTGCTCTGTAATGTTGTTTTAATATTTATTTTCCAAGAATGTGGTGTTTACAATCATATACGTGCAAGCACTTGATATTCCTTTTTCTTGCATATGTCAACAGGTTTTTTCTTTTACAGACAAAGATCTTTGAGACAAAGGTTTAGCAGAAATATGGGATAACTAAGTTTTAAGAAAAACAGAGACTTCTCTGAATTCCTGCCCTTTTGGCACTTAAACACAACCGTTAAACAAACATCCTGCATTTGTGCTGATTTCTAATACAGTCCAACTCAAGTCAACAGACTCTTTGACTAAGCTAACTACTGGACACTTCTTACCCTGAGACCCACCTTTCAATTAATACTTGTCAAATGGCCATCTTTCCCATTTCTGTACAGATACACACAGCTTTCTTTGAGGCTTTTTCACTGAGAGATGGATCTGGCTTCTTATGAAGTCCTACAATAAATACAATTCTTCCACAAGCTGAACACTTGAAACATTTTATTCAAGTCATTTTCACATAAACTTGCAACCATAATACGGGCATGTAACACAAGAATATGAAAGTGCAATGAAGAATCCAAAGCTAGTGTCTGAATATTATAAATAAGAGCTCTTCAGATAAAGATGCAAAGTTTTTGAAATTAAGACTCTTGGAAGAAAAGTGAAGGAAATAATGAAAACCCTTCAAAAAGTTGCAAAAAACAAGTGGCATTTCACTGTATCTGTAGCATTTAGTTGCATAATAAAAACCTCCCAATAGCATACTCTTTGGTTTTAATTCAAGTTAAAATATTTCAGCACCTTCTAGAATTTGGAGAATATGAAAATGCCGTATTGGCATAAATGTGAGACACAGGATAAACCATCTTTCAATGTCTCATTTATGAAATTTGCCCTGCTGGTTTGAATAAGTACAATATAAACCATGAATGAATGACTAAGAGGGTACCTTGGTGTTTGCACCCCTTCAATGCTGCATAGTAAACTCTGGAGCAGAGAGAAAATGAATAGGCTTTTACTAACATAAAAACATCATCTACACAATACGTTGGTTCAGTTGGTGACCAATCTGTCATTTTTGCTACACTTTTGTCTAGAAATACGCAAATATCAAATGTATTTCCGGATTTAAAAAAACATAAAGCCCTTTTGTAATGAGTCTGGTGTTCAGAATACTCCTTATGTGCAATTTTTTATCGAAAGATCTGAAATGTGGGAGGTAATTGCTTCACGCACATTTTTAACAGTTTGGCCTTTCAAGGAAATGAGAGACTGTAAGACAGCAATTTTGTACTAGAATTTTCACAAAATTTAAGTCTGATATTGCTCCCACTTAAACCAATGGCAAGACCCCTTTCAGAGACAATAGGAACAAGCCCTGTCCCTGGTAAAAAGGATTTCAAAATAGTATTTTCTTTATAAAATAAACTTTTATCAAAACCATTTTTATAAATGTTTTTCAACAAAAATGCAAGTAATCTCTTAAATATCATTCCAGTATGAAAAAAGTAGGTTAAGGTGTCTGGGTCAAAACTGCAGAGCCAAATTATTGAAAATACTGGTTGGCACTCCCCTATTTAGAAATGCTTCCTCATGCTATATAATCAACTCTTTGACTTTTCCTGCATTTACTATAGATCAATCAAGGGGAAGTTAGACACATTTTTGCATTTTTAATTCTAAAACCCCTGGTTCTTATCTTTTAAATAGATGGTCCATATCACCTAAGCAATTTTGTGCTATTTTGTACATTGGTGTCATGTTGCTTAACACCTTTCAAAATTTGTACAATATCTTGCTAAGGAAAAGAACATCTTTGTAGCTACAACATCCCACAAATGCCAGTGCATCAACAGGCGGTAGATGCCACTCACCTAGAAGAGAGCTCCCCCAGTAATGCAGTTCATCTTATTCCCATGTACTGTGCCTCAACAATTTTCTAAAGCTACTGGTGTCCAACACATTCCCAAATCAGGCTGTTCCCATTGAAAGGACTAAGTCCAATATTACAGCTTGTTCCACCTACACAGCTACTTGTGCTCCTCTGGTCCTTACTGACTTCAGTGGAGTTCTGCAGGCACTTGGAGTATAGACACATGAACAGGTTACTGCCTTGTAAACTGTGGTGTAAATTCAATTTCTGCTGGCTGCTCCGTGGCCAGTTAGCATTCTCTTATCGCACGCTCACCATCAGGCACAAGGTGAGCGTGCATGTGAGCTCTTACTAGGAAGCAGTCTGTGCTCGCAGCCTGGTTTGCACTACAGTAATTTCTGGGTCTGTTGCCCAAGCTGCCATCAGGACTTTCACACCAGCTTTGACCTAAGTTCCTAGAAAGGTGACAGGTGAAAATGCACTTTCATCCCTCAAACCTTTTCATCTTAAAAAGCCTTTGGGCTGAGGTTTCAGAAGTCTAAACTCCTAACAAACCCTCATTTTGCAGCTGCATATAATAAATGGGTTTCTAATCCAGTTCTCAAATTTCGCTCCTGTTAGGTGTCCGTACAGATGGTTGGTTACTAAAATGGATCTCTGAACAAACAAGAGGGGACCTGCAGGTATAAATTCATTCTGTACCCACATCTAATCTTGGGTAGTAAGCACTGGGTTGCTGGTTCTTAGATTCTGTTTCTTTAGGTATACTTTCTATTTGCGCAAGTTTGTAGCATAGTTATAATTAAGATGGAAGTACTTAATCATACAATAAACTTAAATATACATTGTAAAGAACAGGTTGATCCTTCAAAGATGTTACGATAATTCATAAAACTTCCAAATTAAATTTGTAGGGTTCTATTTCATAAAATACTTAAGGTGAATATTGCCTAAAGTATTCTCAGAAGTGATAATAAAGCCTCTCCAGATTCCTCAGCTTTTTCATTTTAACTATAATCAATAGCACATTCTTCAAAAAATTAAATTTGAGCCCTGATGTTTAATTTGGTGTTTTGAACTACCAATTAAACATAACCAATATCAATCAATTATTTGTAAGCCACTTTGTTTCAAAAGTAAATCCTTCATTTTACATGATCTGTGATCTTCTGAAAAAGCCACCAGATCTTCTTGTGATATGTTATTTCACAGTTTAAGAACAAAATCACAGCTACTTTAGCTTACAGCAGGGTGCACTGCAAAAGCAAAATAATTTGGGGAAGGAGGGTGGGGTGGGGTGGTATATCCAGCACCAGTAAGTAATTTGGGCTGAAGTTTTTCCTCTTAAGAATGTTGTATTTGGTTCCTGAACGGCCTAAGGTAGGATATGTTAAATATATTCACTTTTGTTCTCCCTCTCTATATAGTATATTTTCCACTTCATTGTTTGAATGCTGAGATATGCATTTTAAAAGTCAAGTACAGTACTTAAGGGGGAAGCAGGTAGTAGGCTTTTTCACAATAAAAATTCCATGTTAGAGATTCTGACCTACTTCTGTTTGCGGTGCCACCTGAGTTAATTGCTTGCATTATTTTAATGGTTAACCTGTTCAAGTTGGTTGCTTTTCCAGAGATGAGTACATCAGGGACTCTTCTTTGTCTCTTCTAAGAGCCCCATTTCTTCTTGACAGGTATTTATTTTAATTGCCGTTATTTGTGCAGAAATCTTTTAAAAAGCCCCACCTTGAAAAATCTGTTCAATATAAAAAGGTGGATCAGTTCTTTAATTTGGCTGCCAAAGATAAAAAGGCTTCTTTCAAAAACCCATTTGTGTTTGATTTTAAAAAAAAAGTAAAACTTCTAATGTATTAAAAATGTAAACATAACTTTTCTCACAGGGGTATAACTAATAGATATGTACTTCTCTGCTGTATTTTAATATCCCTTGAAAACTGAACATACTTTTCTCATTCATATCAATGTGTCCCAGTGAGTTTTATTTTAATGGCATTGTAGCATTATTCTCAAATTTTCATTCTGGTATTTTCTGAGATAGCTGGCATTATACTTTCTATCACATTTAATGCATTTTACATGAAGTTTTGCTACCTTTTTAGAATATGTTCAACTCATTCACCAGTAATATTCTGACTGAAGTCTATTATCACCTGAACTCCAAATTTTCAGGAGTTAAGAAATGCTTATGTTTCTATGAATGAGTTATATTTTGAAAATCTAAAAAAATCTGTGCATGAATCACCAGTTCCACACATTTCAATAGTTTAAAAAGGAATGCCAATTCAAATACTTAAAGTCCAGTTACAGATTTTGTTGAGAAGCAGCTGAAGTGCTTCAAAATCACATAAGGTATGTGGGTGTATGCATGTATGTTCTGTAGTTTTGTTCTATAGTGTTTACATCCTATTGAAGTTTATATAATGATACTTCAGTTCAAAACACTTGGCACTGTTCATCCATTTTCTTGCATCTTTCTTAATATCTGTTTAAAAAAAAAAAAAGTGTTATGCACATGACTAAATAAATACAATATAAAAACACCTGTTAACTATCCCTCTGTCAACTTGAAGATGCAGCTTAACAAAGGATAAAAGGAATTTTTTGTCTTCTCACCTGCATGAATATATTTGGTTACATTTATAGAGGTAAGATGGGGAGGCTGTAGGTTAAAGGAATGAAGCATAAATTTATCTTCCACCTGAATGTGAGTGAACAGGTGTTCACGGAAGTACCAATTAAGTCAGTCCTATCCTGTTAGAGAAATGCTTTAAAAGCTCCTTCTCATGTCTGCCAAAAATGAGTGCTCATGACCTGCAGAACACTGTTGCTCTCTTTCTGTTCCTACAAGCACAACCAGCATACACTGAGAACAAGTAAAGGATTATGCTGAAGCCATTTAACTTGTTGCATTTATGACCTAAGTGTGATTATAAATACAGCTCTCAGCACAGGGGTGAAAAAATGTTTCTCATTTTAGCCTCATTTAATCACTGATATCCTAATACGAAGTGAGGAATGAGCATTTTAAAGGCTAAGTAAGCAATATTCTCATTAATTAAATATAATTGTTTAATACTGTTATAGCAGACTCTACAATTCATTTGTTTTACTCTTCATTCATGACTCTAGAATTTATCTTACATGGATCTGTAGACAACGTTAACGTATCATTTGTTGTGCCATTCAGATGAAACAACTTGATAAATATTTTGTACGAGTAATTATATATTATCCTGGGAACTGCTTACCTCTGTGTTATAAATGACTAATAGCTTTTTTATATGTGTGCTTCACAGCTACTGAACTACAGTAGGTCTAGAGTATGAACGCTTATTAAATGTAAATTTGCCCTTTTGGGGGGAAAAAAAAAAAGAGACAGGCACAGTTGTGTCATTGTTTAAACATTTGAAGAGCTAATGGGAAACTGTAAATGGAGCACGTCTGGAAGAACTGTTCCAGGAAGGATGGCTGCTGTGGCAGAAGCACCAAAGTAACATATATGTGTGGATTCTTATGAAATGGTTTAAGAGCCCTGTCACTGTCTGCTCAACAGTTCTGTGTGGATGCTATAAATGGATATTGAATGAGCATAGGAAATGGATATTGAATGAGCATGACAAATACAAAGATGACTTGAGCCAGAGATAACACCATGGAGCTCAGACAGCAGCAGCGGTTTTGAAAGTGCTATGTATTCCAATAGCAAGATTGCAAGAGCAAAACTCTCCAGCAAAGACTTTTGGTAAGAGTCCTACACTGAATGAAGGATAAATTCTGGAAACTTACGATCATTTTCCAAGCCTAAGTAATTTCAAAAATTCAGTGCTAGACTTACCTCTGGTAATTAAACTATTTCTGTAAGGATTTGAAAGCTATGCAATTAGCAGCAAAGTAACTGTTCCCATCCTTCCTGCCATAAACAGACCTTTGAAAAGTACCATCTGTATTTCTAATTAATACACTAGATCCTGCAAATCATGAAATGACATAGTAAAGAAAGTGGTATCACTAGAATTCATAGTGGAAGTTATTTTTCAATATAAAATTAATCTCTAAGCTCTATACATCTGTTTGTCAATCTTAGTATTATAAATATAAAACAGTAGCAAAGAAAAAGGAATGCACTTACGGTGAAATTGTACAGCCAGAGGCATATGCATGGTGGCCAGTATAGCGTATATCACAGCGTACTATATTGTTGGAGTAATCAGACTCAGGTACCAAGTAGCTGGGGTTTACGCTAACCTTGAGGGGAGAAGGCACAGTGTTGTTTATTTCTAAATTTGAGTTGATAACATACCAAAACAATTCAAGAGGATATAGGTATATAATTGCTTCTTAAAAAGCAAACAACCCCTCTCCCCCAAAAAAGCCCCCAAAACATTACCTTCAGAATGTAATTTCCAGGTTTTACGTCTGTAATATCAATCCACTGGCAATCTATATCAGCGTTGTAAGTGTCATAACAGCCAGGGCTCAGTCCCTTAAAAATGAAGTTAGATATCAAAGAATTTTTAGGGATAGTAACATTCCAGAAATGAATAACAGACGGAAATACACTTAACCATCATAGCATTTCATTAAGAAAAATTACCTGAGGGAATAAGGCTTAGTTTTTCTTGGCATTTTATTTGGATTTCTAAACTGGAATACTTAACTCTGACATAGCAGTTTTAGAGACACTTTATTACTGCTATATAAAAACCAGCTATACTACTGTTAGCTCTATATCTGTGAGATATTTGTATTTATCTGCTGTTTAGAGTCAAAAATTAAAATACCTTAGAAATACTTTACTCCGAAAAGCTCTTGCAGCCCTCTGAGAAACGTTATTTAGGTGTGTCTAGTTTCCACTCTCCTCTAAACTAGACTTCTGATGAGTGGGAGACCATCCAGTCAGTCTAGCTGCATGACTAGTGTAGTGCAGGAATGGTTATTTGGCAGGGTATCCCAAGCAGTAGGAATGAGAGCAGAAGACACTGAACTATATGATGAGAGCATTTTGTGGTTTTCTAAGATTGAGTTTTGACACTATCCCACCTGCCTAAATAAAAAAAGAGTCAAAATTAGCCACGGTCAAAAGATGCTTCTTCATGGAAAATAAGAAAAAAAATCTTTTTCCAACACAAAAAAAACTGGATATTTAAAAATCTGTTTACTGCTAAGTTCCTATAAAACTTAATTATCTGTATTTTATTATCATTTATGGTACAGTACCCTTTTTACATAAATATTCTTGATGGTATAACCAGCTCTTATTTACAAAAGGTGAGGGGATTTTTCCAGAATAAAATAGAATCTGACCAAAGACAGGACCTAAATGTCTGCAAATCTCAAGTAAATAGCTTTGGAGGTGCTTTAGTATGAACTTGATCACCACTTGGAACCTGTCATTATCCTTAGGAGTAATGCAACTTTTTGCACTAAATGTACTCTGCTGAAGTGCTTTCTTTGAATACGAAAATCATGGAATTCAAAGGCTATTTTCACATTTAGTTTTGTAGGGAAATGGCCTGGTGGGGTTCTGTTCAAGCAAAAACAGACTTTGAAAAGCTTCAGGAAATGCCGCAAGAATTCTGAGAGAATTTAAAATGTAGCCTTTCTTCCAGATATATCTTTCCAGAAAACTACTTTGCTGTTAGGAACATTATAACAAATACCATATACAAATGTACCAATGGTTCAAATCTGGTGTCTTTAAACCATGTCCGATATAGCTGGCTTTAGGCAAAGCCAGTATGTTCTGATAACACACAGAGTGCACAGAACGAAGTCCTGCAGGAATTCCCTCCTGACCCAGCTGGTGATCTGTTCAGACTTTCTTATATGTGCCAAGTCTGAGGCTGGAGGAAAGTTTTACAGTCCAATTACAAACCCCTGAAATATGGGCTTCCAGTGGAAATGCTGACACAGCTGTGATTCTAGTGACACAAATACTCCAGCTGTAAAATATGTATGTTGTTTAGTTAGATGTCATAGTCTACACAAGGGAGAAAAGATATTTTTAAAACCTCTTCAAAGTATTGTAGATCATTCATTATATTTAAAACTCGTGTGGACACGTCAACCAACGGAGCATAGCTGACATTTTTCTGGCATTTCTACCTACTAGATTAAAAACTGCGGAATAAGGGATACAAATTTATGTATAAATATGGCCACACTGAATTAGACCACAGGTTCATCAAGTCAATGTCATGTCCCTGACAGTGGTCAGCAGCAAATGCTTGAGGAAAAAGAACATAAGAAATGGGATGTGTAACGTCTTTTACCCAGGCAAATTCCTTCCATCAGGCATTTAATAGTTTTTGAGACAGAGAATGCCTTCAGATTATTGTGTTTAATGGCCTCTATTACTGTAAACTGGAACCCATGTATATATTTTTGGTCTCTGCAACATCCTGTGGCAAGTTTAACAATTTACTTGCGTGTGACAAAAGCACTCCTCTCTGTTTTAAAGCTGTTACGTGATAGTTCTTTTGGATATCCTTAAATTCTTGTACTGTGAGAAATAGTAAATTTTCAACAATTTCCTTTTGCTGTCCAAGACCATTCAAGATTTGGTATTATTCCCCTATTTTTCCAAATGAAATTATCACTGTCTATGAAATCTCCTAGTGTGGTAGCCATACTACCTTCCTGATCAGCCTTGTTCTCCTAGGCGGGGGCTGGTGGGGGAGGATGGGGGGCAGTTTACTATAACCTTTTGAGATGTGGTGACCAGAAACGTATGTAATTTCAGGGTGTAAGTCTATCACAAGTTTGTGTGGTATCATAACAACACATTCCATTTTTTATCTATTCCTTTAATAAGCCCTAACATCTTGCTGTTCATTTGTATATGACTAATCATAATGTTCACGTTCTCTTTAATGGCCTTCTATACATGCATGCAACAATGCTACAGATTTCCTGTATTGGACTGCCACCCCATAGTTCTAGGTATTAAGGGAATTCAGCACCTTGCAGCCTTATGCTCTGAGAGGGAGAGAATATTAGCTATGAACTCTTGGAACAGCCAAGGACATCACCAAGCAGTTTGAGGAGGAAGACGACCAAAACCACTTCTTTACTGACTCAGTCTGGAGCTCCCTTTAGCTTGCCTGTCTAGTCCTGTAACTAAAAACAGCAAGAACTTGTGCTGTGTTTAGGTCAGCTACCAGTGACTCAAGATTGAGAGTCCCCAGACACCCACATTTAGCAGTCCCTGGGTTGATCATAATTCTCCGAGTTGTTACCCTGGCCTTCGTGATGGAGAACTTCAGAGCCATTTAGGGCATCAGATGATTTAGCCTGCATTGGTATAGAAAGATACCTGAAGATAAACTCAAAGGGAAAAAGAAACTTGGTTATCTCTGAACCATCTCTTACCTGCGTATGTGCAGTACATGCATATCGTCTGTAATAGCCATAATCACAGGAGGTATCTTCCAGACAGAAGCTTGCTTTGTGTCCTTCAGCAACTTTTCTATGTGAGCTTGCATCCAGCAAGTCATAGTGGCTGAATTCATCCATGCTGTGGTAATGTCTGTGAGACCATGGATACATTATTAAAGATGGATCAGATGTTGCCAATATCATTCTGTTATATTCCTATCTGACTGACCTTCCAACAGATCTGGCCAAACTTTCTTTATTACACAGAACTGATGTGTTAGTATATTTTCCTCTTATAGGCCATTCAGTTAAGTTTTATTTTCATTATTCTAATTTTCAGGGACTATAAAAATGCTATCTGCTATAAAAAGAAGTAGCAGGTTTTAATTTGTGGAGGGAAAGACGATGTAATAGCATGCTTTTTTCAAAATTTCCCCTTCTCTCTCTCTTACAATAACAATAGTGTTAAATAATTCATATTTGCATTGTATATCTTAAGTTTTGCCTTTGGGCAGAGTTTGACTAGGAATGCTTACCTTATATGCTATAAATTCCAGGGAAGTTTGCTATTGTTAGTTATTTTCCCATTTCCATGGTCCTCAATACATGTAACACATTCATATTATTAGTGAAAACAAATTCTGCATAAAGAAATCAGCCTCTGTGTACTGACCTTACAGATCTCTTTAGGTTGGTGTTAACTATTAAGAACTAATGGAAACTGAATAGTGATGTTATTTTTTGTAATCTGTACTTAATGTGGTCTCATTACTTCAAAAGCATATATACTTTCAGCCTGGGTTGAGATGTATTTTTCTAGCTCTTGTATGTAATAAGTTCTAGCTCTTACTGTGAATCTGAACGGCTGTTACTCTTATAATTTTACTTTTTCCAAATAAGTGGAAAAGTAAATTTGTACTACCTCAGCACCTTGTCTGTGCAGCATTTGACTACTGTTGATTATGAACACTATGAGTCCAGTAAGTATATGAAAAAGATGTAATTAAATAAATTCAGTCATATTCTTTTAAATGAAAAAAAAGCATATGTCTCTCAAGTTTACAAGACGATCACTAAGAATGGTCCACAGAAGATGATGACTAACACTGAAATCTGATGGCTGGCCAAACTAATTGATAGTTATAGTTCATTTCCAAATGGACTTGTTTCAGTGTTATGGAAATGAGCATGAGAAATAGCTTTTTTTGTTGTTGTTGGCAATGTGTTTTTTGTCCAAGAACTGAATTAGCATCAGAGACACTTTACATCTGGATAGTTATAGCTGGGCTATAGTGGCAGAGTAAGAAAGTGCTTCTTTGACAAACAGAAAATTTCAATTTCTCTCCACCTAATTTATCCACTACCATCTTTGTAAGCACCAGGTGGAGTTTGCAGGGTGGCAGGGGAGGGTTAACTAAGCATTTATAGAGACTTTTTTTGTTTGTTTGATTTGGTTTTAGCTCTCTGATCCTTACAGATTTGTAAGCTAGTAATATCATCCTTTCTTTGAAAGAATTTGTTTGAATTATAGCGATTTTTCATCTGAGTTTGATTACAACCCTATAAACTTAAAATCCCTGATGCTTTAAGGGGAAAATATTCCATTGACTCCAGCAGGTTTTAGATCAAGCCCACATTACATATTCATTTCTACAGTAAAGTAATATTAAATGATCACTTATGCACCTGTGCCATTAGGATAATATTTTAAGTTGTAAATAAGGTAAGCTTTCTAGTATTTTACAATTGGTCCTGCTATGAAATAGCTAAACTTAGAGTTAAACTGCAAACTCTTACATGTGAATTTTCACAAACGGTACAAGTTTGCAGTGTTACCTGCTTCCAAAATGTTGCAAATGTTCTCCTATGTTTGTCTTGCCTTGCTTCCAGAAATTTTGCCTTTCAAGAGCAATGCTGCTATGTGGAAATATCATATGATATGGATATTGATAATGAGGTCAATCAACTCATTACCTTTTCTTTCCTATATTGATCAGAATGTTGCTTGTCAAGAACTAGCCCATGAAATTTAGGTCAAGAAGTATGGTTCCATGTTTAAGATGACATAGGGAACACGTTAGTAAATGTACATTTTGGGTCCTACACAGTAATTTTAACACACTGGGGTTTTTATTTACTGGTTCCACTTAAATGTAACTGAATAGTAATCTATATAAAATATAATTAAAGGGAGATGGTCCCATTGTCAAAACTAATTTGAGATTTATATTTATACAAAATTTAAACATGTTAAAATTTTATATTTATAGATAAACTTCATATCATCCAGTTTGATTTGATGCATGTAGCTATGTAAAGAGTAATTACCACTACCATAACATGGATGAGCCAGTAAAATTCTAAGGTTTCCCTACTTCTTTCCCCACTTCACTGCAGTTCTAGAACATGTCACATTATAATTGACAATTTGCTAGTGAAAAAGATAATTAGAAGGTACCATACTGGGCACTTCACTCACTGGTGACAGCTGTGCCACTCCCATGAATATCGGGGTCTGCTTGGTAGGAAATCTGATGTGCCTTGATTTTTCACTCTTTGGGGGAATCTCAGGAGCACTCGATTATCGTAGTCTCTAACATCTGCTCGATAAGCTGAACTATAATAATGCAAAAAAGAGGTGTAAGTATATGCAAAAAACACTTTAAAAAATTATATTGTTTCAGAAGTAACTAATAGCATAGATCTCTTAAGTAGCCCCCAATGAGACCCTTAAATCTCAAGTGTTAAAGATACACAAGAATTCCACATGGTGTGTTCAGAAGTGCCTGGTATCAGACCAAGAATTGAGTAAGATTCAGGTCTGCTTCTAATAATGTAAACAGGAGTTTGATCACTGACTCTTTGGCTCTAGCTCTTACCCAGAGCCGCTGCTTAGCTGTAAAATTACTCTGGTACCAAAAAAGCAATTCCACTAGTTGCTGTAAAACAAAATAGCTTCTTGTGTGATCTCATACCCACAAACTGTTTGTTTCTGTCGTAGTATAAAAAAAACATGTCCCAGGCTTATCCTATTTTACATAGCTATAAACTACAGCCCTTTAAATACTGGAATATCTTAATCAATTGGTATCTCAGTCAACAAGTACATTTCAAATAGTCTTTAAAGTTAACATAAAATATGCTGTTTCTTATGCCCTTTTTTCTTGCTGGAACAAGAGCATGACCTGGAAACAGTCTGACATCAATTTATGATGCTGGTAAATAAACAAATCTGTTTTGCATGATAAGGTATCATACCAGTAAAAATGGTTAAAACAGCCTTGGCTGATTTCATTCCAAACAAAACAGGAAGAAAATACTTCTTTGCCAAGTGGATAGGACCTAACTTGATAGCAAAGCTGTTATTTCAAGCTCTTAAAAGGCTTTGAAAATACTTTTCAGATAGATTTTAGTCTTTAAGAGACATTACAATGCATGTGCCCAGAAACAGTTTTAATAGTAACTTGTGCTGACTGAGAATATGTTTTTAAAAAATAGAGAAGAATGTGATATGTTAGGATTAGAGGAGGAAGATGAAAATGACCAGATTCAAGTGGGGTTTTGGGGACTGCCATTTTGCATAATTCAGATGTGTTCAAATGAGCCTGGTGATAGAAATGCTCAGTATAATTTCTTAAAAAGTGTAGTTTCTTCAAAGCATCTTTAGTTATTCTAATATGGCTGTATCTTTTCTTGTATGCACACTTTGTCAAAATAGATGGCAAAATGTGCCTGTAAGAAAAGACATAGGAAAGGGTTACAAACTGGGATATTTTGTCAGGCCCCTCTAGCCTCACTTTTCTCCACTGTTCTTTCTCTGTGTCTTCAGATGCTTCAGGGTGAGTGCAGACACAAGAGCCCAGAGAGGAAAGGGAAGAGCCAAGGCGCTGCCTACCTTGCCAGGCAATTCTCCTCAGCCGCACATCTCAAGTTATACATAGACATCCTCTGGACATATGTGGACGCCTGGATGTAATAGGGATCCGGGACTAAGTCAGGGAGACCTGCAGTTCATCAAACCAACCACATAACAGTAAGATCACCCCAGGACACGTCTGCAAATACTTGGTTTCACTCTCACTCTTTAGGAGCCGCCGTTTTGCTATGGACCCCTGCCCCCATTAAGCTCTTTCCCTTCTGGCAGACCCATGTACCATGCGTTTCACTCAAAAACCGCACCGCAAGCACAACAGCTCTAGCAGGACCTCCGGGAGCGGACTCTGGGCTGTCCCCGCGCCGCGCGCAGCTCGCCCCCCAGCGGCGCGGCCGCCGCCGCCGACTCCCCGCTCGACCTGGCGCCTCGCGCGAGGGGACGGCGGGCCCGGCGGCTCCGGCAGAGCGCGGTGCGACGGGATCCTCCTGACGCAGCCCATCGGTATGAGCTGCGCTGGCGCGGGGCAGCCGGCGGGCGCGGCGGAAGGGGCGCGCGGCTGTGGGGGGAGAGGGCTCTTACCATACTGGAAGTAGCCGGTGCCGTAGCCGGGTCTGTACCTGCTGCCCTGGCGCGGCCTCTCGTAGGTGTCGTAGTAGTTGTAATAGGGGTTATCGTCCGTGTACTTGTAGGGGTTGTAGGGGTCGTCTCCTACCATGACATCTTCCCGGCCGGGTCTGAAGTTGCTGAGGGGAGGCGGGCTGCCGGCGCCGGCGCCGCTCCGGTTGTTACCGGCGCCGGGGCCGCCGGTGGGAGCGCTGGGCCGCGACGCCCCCGAGGAGGGGCTCCTCGCCGAGGGGGTGGCGGCCCCCTGGCTCCGCGGCTCCGAGGCGGCGGCCCCGCGGCTCCCGGTCGGAGCCTGGTAGCCGGCCTGGAACCAGTGGCGAGCGCCGGAGCCGCGGCTGGCGGCGGCCTGAGGCTGCGCGGCGGCGGCCCGCCGCGGCAAGGTGCCGTTGTTTCGGAGCAGCAGGATGGGGCTGCCCACCGCCTCCGCCGCCTGCCTGCGCCGGGGGGGCTGGTACTCGGAGCCGAGGCTGAGCAGGCTGTACACCTGCCCGTTGTTCTCCCACTGAATCCGTTGCCTCCAGGCGGCGGGGGGCGGCGGGGGGTCGCGGCGCGGCGGCGGCTGCTGGCAGCCGGCGGGCCACAGGCAGCTCCAGTAGATACACGCGTGGAGCTGGGCGAGCAGGAGCCCCGGCGGCGCGAAATGCATCTTCTTCTTCCTAGGTATCCACGGGGAAGCAAAAAAAGAGGAGGAAAAGGGGGAGAAAGAGGAGGGCGGGGGGCGCCTTCCTGCGCGGGGGGAGGGGGTCTCGGCCCCGCGCTTAGAGGAAAAGGCGGGAAGCGGGGTCTCAGGCTGGGCTGCCCCCGGGCGATGCCATGAGGAGCTCCGCGGGCTCTTCGGGAAGAAAAAAGAAAACTCGGCGAGGGGGAGGGAGGCGAGATCGGCTTTCCTTCTCCCTAGTATTTATAGGCGAGGGAATGTGAATAGGAGCTGGAGCAAACAATCAGCCTCTCATCTTCCTCCGGCTCGTGCTGGTGTCTGGAGTGAGGGAAGAAGGAGGAGGAGAGATGAGGGACTTTAAATTTTCTGGCACATCTGCAAAGTTACACAAGCCCTTCTGGCTGGCTGCTCCCCTGCTATTTGTTCACGTAATGCGACTGGAAACGTGCGCGCCTGACAGTTCCCCCACGGCTGCCCTCGGCCCCGGCCCGGCCCGGCCCGCGCGGGGGCGGCCTGAGGGAGAGGGGGCAATAACGGCCGGCGCGGGCCCTTGGGCCGTTGCCCCCCAGCGCCGCCGCGCGCGCGCAGGCCGTTGGGCGCGCTCAGACGCGCGGAGCCTGCCAGGCCGCGGGGCAGCGCCAAAGTATGCCGTGGGGCAACGCCAAAATATGCAAAGGAAAAATGCTATTAGCTCATCAGCACTGGAGAGACCAGAAACGGGGCGGTGGGGAGGGGGGCGTTGGTAAGAAAGGAAACATGTTTCTGGAAAAATATGCTCGCCAGCACATCTCGCAGGCTGGAGCGCCTGCCGGGGACCTTCATTTAGCGTTGAGTAACAGTCTGTTCCCCTTAATGACCTTTTAATTAGGAGAAAGCCTTCATCAAATAAACTCTTGACTTTGGGTTTTCTGCATATGAGTCACACGAGAAATACACTACCAGTGCTCCTCCCAGAGTAAGTTTTCATTGAAAAATGAAATTTCGCATGGGAGAGACTTAGCTCTCACTAGAACAAATAAACTTGGCTCGGAGAGCGTCTCCCCAGAACTATGCTTGGAGAAGAGCGGCAGGTTGTGATCTAAAATGTGGCTCCCTTCCTTCCTGCTATTACAAGAGTTCATAAATGCTCTGTTTTGATAAGTCTGATCACCCAGCGAGGCAAACAGATTAAGATCCATGGATTTCAGCCAGAAATCCTTATGGGTGTATTTTTCCGAGGGCTGTTTGCTTATGAATCCTTGCAAAGGAATGGAGGAGAATACAAAAGTGCTCCTTCACCACAAATTTGATGATGGTGAGGATTTTTCATATGCAGCCTGTGAAACCTTACTGTTGTAGGCTGGAAGTTTTTATCCTAATTAGTGAATTCAAAGCACCTTCCTGATGCGGCCAGGTTTCACAGGTCAAGTTAACAGTCCAAGGGATACTGGCTCTGCAGATATCTGCAACTGCATTCTACTGATCTTGATACAGTTCTCTTGAAAAAAAAATTATTGTAGTTTAATTATGTATTACTTGGAATGGATTACACTTAATAATCAAAATCCTGCAAAATGGAATCCTGCAGCAAAGGATTGTGAACGCTGATTTAAACTGTTATCTGATTAGTAGTAGTAGTAGTAGTAGTAGTAGTAGTAGTAGTAGTAGTACTTCATTTTAAAGTTGCTTTTTATAGTCTCTGAAGTCAGTGGTGCTATCTTGGGTGTTAAAGTTACCACATGGACAAGTGGGTTAGAATTTAAGACTGGTGGCTGGTGTCAGTTGCTCACAGAGCCACGCTCTGCTTACTCTGTTGTTCATCTCAGGAGAGCTGTACTGCAGACAAGTGTGCAGCCTAGTGGACTTGCTTAAGCACTGTTCACGTCCCTGCAGTCATCCAGATGATCTAAGGGTTAACATCACTGGGAAATCAATGGTTTCCCTAAACATTCCCAAGCTGGAGAATGCTCTGAGAAGCATGGGAAGGCATGCATCCAAGAAAGCATAGTCTTCTTGCTTGGAATACTCCAGCTGGCTAAGTGCATGTTCGTTATCACTGCTAGTGAGCACTGGGCTGGTAGGGAGCATCTGCTGGACTGGCCCCTCAAAGGGAACAAGTAACCAGTCACTTTTGACATGCAGGAGCCAGACACTCCAGTTGGCACTCTGCTGGGTAGCCCACTGCAGAGATTTTGGGGGCTGGATTTTTTTATTCATCGTATTTGCAGACTGTTTATCCCTCAGATATTTTTCATTGTGGCTTTACAAATGCTATTCTCCATTTTAGGTTTTGCCTGCAACAATCAGTGACTAAAACTGCAGAAAATGGGAAGCTTGAAAATAAAGAAAATATAATACTGAAGAAATGAGGTTTCTGTCTTTTTAATCTTTCTGTAAATCTTACTAGTGTTACAAACAGCAGGTTGTTTCCCAATGTGTGATATTAGAAAATGTTTCCACACACTGGGATTCTAACCATAATCCTTCATGCTTTGCCTGATTAAGCAAATATTTTTTATAAAACTGGAGAAAATATAGTTGGGAATAGCCCTGTCTGTTTATCAGCCATTTACATTGTTTGTAATTTTTTCCATAGCACAACTTTTTTTTTAATTATTATTAATTCAGGCTTCGTAAATCATAAAAAGCGCTAGCAGCATCCCTAGAGAGTCAAGTCCTTTATTTATTGTTAGGTGCCCATGTCCATTTAACTACTGTTCTCTCCTCAAAGGTTGCTGATCATGCCTGTCTTTTATGACTTGGTCTGTTTAGGCCATTAAAAAGCCCACCACTAGCTGTGATCCCAAGATAAATAGATATCAATACTTTATAAGTATAGCCAGTAATTTCTCAAAACCTGAGATGAGGAAGTATTTTATGTTTAAGCATAACTAGTAAATTTTTGCAGGACTCGTTCAAAGATAAGAAATGGAAAAATGTCTTCAATGTCGAGTGTAGCACCTGGTGTTCTCCTTATGGGTATACCATTATAAAACAGCAGTTGTGAATCTCAGAAATGGAGGAGTTGGGATTAACCTGAATTTCAAAAAAAAAAAAAAAACAGAACTAAAGCCATTTGAATTTGGCATGTCTTAATATGCATGTCTTAGGAAGGAGATTTTAAGGTCCTTTAAGTAATGTTTACTTTGTTAATGAAAAAACTCTGATAGTGTATAATGGGGAAATTTATTTTACATGTAAAGACAGTTTATACCAATCACATCATGTATTATGTTTAATGTTATTTTTTTAAATCGTCAGCTGTATTGTTATAGATGCGTTTTTGATAAAACTGAATTATGAAAGGATGGCCAATTTGTGTTCTTGCTTAGTGTTAAATTGAGATGCTCAGCTGGAGGCAAATATATGAAGCAAGAAATATAAATAATTTTATAAAATCTTTACATGAAAACAGACAAATTTCATACTTGTGTAGTTCTTTGAAGCCGGTATTTATTTGTTTGGGATCGAAGGCAAAGCCATTCTGTTGGTTGCTGAGGAGCTGCTTTGAGAAAAGTCTTGATGCGTTGTGGGTGGTTTTAGCTTGAAGAGTTTTGAGGGCTTTTTGTATTTGAGAAAAATTTAGTTTACTCATCCATTAGTTATGCATGAGTAGGCAAAGTATGTCCTCTGATGTTTCTGCTTGCATAAACATTGAGCTGCAGTTAGATTATTCGAACTTCTCTTGTTTTGTAGACCTTACTGATCTTACTTTTTGTACTTATCCTTTTTACATTCAAATACTCAAAGCAGGTAATTTTGTCACATACTAGAATACTGCATATTTTTCTGAAGTATATTTAACAGCAGGTCCAGGTATCCTTATTTAAAAACTTACTTATAGGTACATTGCATGAAAAGGATCCTAATTGTAATGAATTATCTTTAATAATTTGAATTAAGATGTTAATAGTCATTCCAGTATGTGAACTTCACTAGAAACTAAAGATTCTGAGTATTTGCAGGCTCAAGTCTTTAATGAGATTTTTTTTGTTTTTTTTTAACAAACCAACCTAATTGCAGATGAAAGTCACAGACCTTTTCTGACATCAGTAGGCTTTGAAGCAGACTTTGTAATAATTTACTTTTACAAAAGCTAATCTTCTAGTTAAATTTAATTACAGTTTTTAGGTCTGATTTAAAATCTTTAATCAGGCAGCTTCCTGTGATCATAAATACAGACCAAAAGTAAACTTTCAAGCTTTTTTTCTCCTCTGAACTGACAAGGGAATGCAAAGATTTTTTGTTTCTGTAATGGACTTGTCATCAATCCATCAAACAGTGAAAATGGTCAGAATTTTTAATTAGTGGGTTATTTCCCCACATCAAGATCATCAGTTAAAATGTCAGCTACTTTGCTTTGTACCCTGTGGGTAGACCTACTGAATTGCATGTGTCTATCCCCAATGAATAAAGTTAAGCACGCATATACGGGACGTGCACAGGGTCCTGTGCAACGTGCTCTAGGTGACCCTGCTTGAGCAGGGGGCTCGGACTAGATGATCCCCAGAGGTCCCTTCCAGCCGCAACTGTTCTATGTGATTCTGTGCATTTCTGCAATGCTCTCAGAGCATAGTCAAGGAAAACAGTTATAAAAGCTATAAGTAGCTGTTGCCTTGTTTTGTGCAAGACCTGAGGATAAAAGCCTTCTGAAGCCAGTGGAGTTTTTGTCAAGCCAGGGTTTTGCACTGGGGTTTTAATAGCAGGATTTTTGAAGTTTAGAGTGTTGATAGAGCTGGATAAGGATGGTTTCACAACATGTAATTGCATGGTTTCTTACTTGAACCTAGACATACAAAGATCATAGTGAAAATTAAACAAAAAACTTCTCCCTTCTGAATTTATAGTGTGTTTTATCTTTGAATAGTGTTTTCTAACTCCAGATTGGTCTCCCAAAGGTTCCTATAACAGGTGAGATTTCTTTAAAAGTTCAATAAATAATAAGACAGTTACTGCAGATTCGATTAGAGATTTGAAAATCCATTGGGGTTCCTTCTTTTCTTATATGTCAGCACCTGTAATGGAAGCTTCCCTAACTATTGTCCTTGAAGTATTCATTGTAACATGCAAAACTTACCATCAATGATTATTATGTTTACTTTGAATTTAATAAATGATCTGACAACACATACATAGGAATAGAAGTGGAAGGCACTCAGAATTAAGAGCCCACTGTCTATACATTGATGCCCCTGGTAGGTGGTGGTGAGTTTCATTTAGCAAGGTTAATAAAATTAGATTTGTACAACATGTGTTTGAACAGTACTTTTTTGGTTTTAGGGAGTTCAGTCCTTAATTGTCTTCATAAGCAGAGCACAAATGCTCTGGAACTACTTACCATCTCAAACATGCCTACCTAATTTCACTGAAGTTTTTGAATATTGAAAAGAGGACGTCATGATAAACCAGAAATACCTAAGTAAATTCAGAAAAAGCAGATGCTTGCTTGCACAGTTCCGTACACACACATGTCCATGTCATGGCAGGGCTCCAGAAGTGAGAATCTTCCCTTCTGCATATGGATATTTTGCACAAAAGCATAAAAACTCAGCTAGTAAGTCCAAGTTGAGGAAAACATGAGAAAACAATCAATTTTGTATTGAGACGCTCACCAAACTGTTCTGAGAATAAGATTAGTTATGAAAGGAGAGGAATGGATCCCATGTCAAATCAGTCATTTTCCTTTCCTTTTCAGCAAGGGGAGGAGAAGTCCTTGTAAATCTTTTACAAGGTGGGACACTATTCAACATACCACAAAAGCAGAACATGTTTGCAGAAATTTTGAAACATGATTTCACTATGCATCCCATCAAAGATATTTAGACTGTGCAGCAGTGATATCTCTAAAACAAAGCTAGCTTTGTAAAAATGGCATAAAGGAGTTTTAGATTCATAGAGTCTCATTCATTTTCATATCTAAGTCACTTAGGTTACAAGTAAAAACAATCTCTAACTGTCCTCTATACCTGGAGTCCTGTAATTCTTTTCTATCTTGTATATAACATCTTCATCTTTGTAATCATTCCTGAGTTTGCCTAATTATCACAGAGACTGGTAATTTTCTCTGTAGAACCTCAATGGTTGAGAATATGAGAAGAACCCACTTTCAAATTCCAAGGTGAATTTTCAGAATTGCTGTAGAAAAAGAACCCTGTATTATGCTGATAAGGTGCATACAGAGCTGCAATCAAAATAGCCATCAATAGTGCCATTCATAAAGTGCGAGTGCATGGCAAATGCACAAACGTTGGGACGATGATGGAGGTAATTAAGAACTGGCAGAGTAATTTCAATATCCTTATAGGTAGGATTTGAATTGTCCACTACTTTGTTTTTCCCTGAAGAGTATGTAGTCAGTACACAACAAAAATATAACATCTTTGCATTAGTGAAAATGTTCTTATAGCTGAGCATCAAGGACATTAGAAATACAGTTTGCAATTTGCATTCAAAAAGAAATGAGGGAAAAGTAGAAACAAGTGATAGGGCCAACTTCTCTACAGTGAAATCTACTTCTGGCAAGACACAGAAACCTACCTGACAGAGGGTCTTTCTCAGATAGAGCGAGATTCAGGTTCCGACTTACAAGGTACCTTAAAGAGGCCAAGTTCCCATAGAAAAACGATATGACTTAGGCATCTTTCTGCCATTAATCCCTCCTAGATGTCTTAGGATTTTGCTATATCTAGTGTTGTCACAATGTAAATGTGTCTTCTCAGAGAACAAGACATTTATAGCCTCACATTTTCAACTCAATCTGGGTTCCTAGCTTAACATTAACAAGCAAATGTTTGATATTGTCAAGAGACATGTTAGCTCTATTTTGCTTATCAGACAGAATTATGGGTAGGAGGTTTCATCTATGCATCCTGAAAAAGTGAAGTTTCTGTGTGGATTAAGTAAACAGATGAGTTGCAAAACATATACATTTCCACTCCTGGAACAAATCAATGGACATACAACAGTGGAGATATGTCAGTCTGCCTAAACTGATGGTCTGGACTGGTAAGCATTTCTTGGTTGCTGAGCATGTCTTTCTCAAGGCATATCCAAGTGTAACTATTCTGGGAAGTTTGAAAAAAGTAGTGTCTAATTGAATGAGTCTTGGGAAAAGCTGGCTTTGTTTATTTACCTTCCTTATAAGGCAAGGACAGTACTAAACCTATTGCGAAATTGTTTGTTGTTCCAATTCCTACCCGATCCAACTGCATGGACTTGGTACCGTTATCATTCCTCCTTACTGCTCTCCTCCTTTTCCCAATTGTTGCATCTTTCTCAAGCCAGATTGCAAGCTCTCCAGGGCAGGGACCACAACTTCCTAGGTATAGGTTCAGTGATACTCACAGTAGGGCACTGAGTCTGACTGTTACTTTTGGCCACTACTGCAGTATGAATAGCACTGAAAACAGGCTGTTGTCTTGAACAGATGCAACATTTAGAATATGTGAAAGCCCTCATGCAGCTGTGTGTATTATTGAACAAAGTTGACACTCAGCAATTCTGCCTCAAATAAAACACCCACAGCAGTTTTTCCTTTGGTCTAATTTTCTTCATAATATTTTGTCTTACATACCAATATTATGAACTTTTTTTTACTGTTGTGCTCTGTAGCTCTATAACAGATCTATTTGAAATGCATTTCCAACCAAATCACTGTTTTCATCTACAGGTAATTATCAGATTTCGTTTTAACTCTTCTCATTGCTCAGATAATTCAAGCAATTATTTGAAATAAAACCTCAAGTAGTACAGTTAGATTGGCAGGAATGTTTGCAAAAAGATGTTGAAGACAGGGCAGTGCCTGTAATATTTACTTTGCCAACTAAGAATAGTAGCAAAACAATACACTTAGACAGTCCTTGTTTGGTTTTAATGAGCCGAGATAAAAATTGGTAGTTAATACTGTTTTCTTTTCACAGTCAACAGAATCAAGCAGATACTAATTGAAGACCAGTCTTTGGGAGTAAGCACAGAAGCTGTCATGGTATGCCAAGTTGATTTTATTGTTTTTATTCCATTTGATTTGAAGGCTAACAGTAATTGGTTTAAACTGCATTGCACATGAGTCTCTTGCCAGTCATTGTATACCAAATTACAGCTTCTAGTATTATGATCAGAAAGGACTGTAGAGAGATGTTCCAGCTCCTAGATATTCTGCTTTTCCCAGTGAAAGGTCTTTGTAACTGCTCCAGTTACAAAGAGCAGAGCCCTTAGCTCCTATAGGGACTGTATCAGCAGAAGAGACCTTGTAGGAATAGAGAACCTGAATAAGCTTTGGCAAGTGTCAGGAACAAAGATGCTGCTTGAGGAGGATGACGCTTACTGAATGTCTGGTTTCAGAAGCAGGTGTTCCCCCCCCTCCCCCTCCCCCCAGGCACACAGGAGATGATCAAACCAGTGTGTCTGGAGCAGAATCCTCTTTAAAGTTTTGTGGACAACGTTCATTTCTAGTGAGCAACTCCCATGGAAATCAGCTGAGTTATACTAGGGTGGAACTTCACAGCTGCCAGTAGAGCATTTAATAACCGGTGATGGATTTTTTTAAAGCATGCAAATTCCTTAACATGCTGTATTTTTCACACTTTTTATTGTAGCTCTGGCTTTGCATTTTAGTTTGCAGTACAAGTAGAATGATTTCTTGCACTACTCTCCTGTTGTAAAACTTTGGTTAATTAAAGTTTAAATTTTGCTATGGTGGGAAGTAGGAGCAGAGCACGATTTAAAATGTCTGATCTAATTAACAATGGGAAGATACTCTCTCAAACTACCATTTGTCTTTCCACCATTACTGTAACTATCCGCACAGGTTAGTATTCCACAAAGACTAAATAATAATGGGTAGTAACTTCAATTTTTATTACATTATTCATCATGGAAGATCCAAAAGCACTTTATAGAATAAACTCTCCCATCGCTGTTCTTTGCCCACCATTAAGGAAGAGCATGTCATCTATGTTAAAATGATGTTACTGAGCAGTGTTGGACAGGAAGTGTATGGAATATTCTTTTTTAGAAACCTCTGGGGAAAGTTATAAGTAAGATTACATGTGTTAGAATTTGGATGGGAATTTGTATTTACAAGATTTTAAAGCCAAAAAGAACCAATATAACTATATAGTCTGATCTTCTGCATAACACAGGCCATACAATTTCACCCGGTAATTTCTGCATAAAGCTTGTAATTAGTAGCTGAGCTAAGATATCTTTTTTAGAAAGAGAGTCTTGGATTAAAGATTTCAAATGAGAGAATGAACCACATCCCAAAGTCAGCAGATGCAATAGTTTCTTCCCTTCACTTAAAAACAAAACAAAACTATGCCTTATTTATAATCTGAATTGAACACCTCCACTGAGGTGGTCATCTTAAAGACAGCACCTGCAGTAAGAAAGCCCCTTCTAACCCACTGGTGGTGTTTTAAGCATGAACAGTGGTGACTGGAGAAGTCAAAAAACTCAAATAGAGTTTTGTTCATTTTTCTTGATCATTCGCCTTTGAAAGGTCCTTTACTTTTCCCTTCTGGCTGCTTGCTTGATGAGAGAGTGCCAGTGCTGTTCTGAAGCACCTTTTAAAATGAACCTTACATTATCTTGGACTCTTGAATGACTATCCTTCACGGGTTTTTTGCCTGTGAGAAAGGAGCATGTTGCTGTAAAGGAACAGTTTTGGATATGGCATCTGGTGAGCAGAAAACGTATTTATTTAACTTTGCTTTCTTCATTCCAAAGAATACAGTGCTACTGGACTGACAAAAACACTGATGAGTGTCAACTAATGGCAAAGAGAGCCACTTACTCTCCAGCATCATTTCCTGGACCGGGAAGTTTGGATATCCAAGCACTTAAAGATAGTCTGACCCTTTCTTCTCATGGGCTCATCAAGCAGGTTAGTTTGGTAAGAGAAATCACTAAATCTTCTGTTTTGTTACATGGTTTATGCTTTCTAAACACTGGAAGCAGAGTGAATTCTTCAGAGCTTGAAAAGGTTCAATTTTCTTAACCACTTGGAATTTATGTTCAGAACACATGATCATAGTTGCTGTTTCTAAAATTTCTGTCCTGTTTTATTCATTTAAGATCCACATTCTAGTGAAAAGGCATGCTAGATAGAAGGATAGCTCAAAAAGCCTAATACTGGTTGAATGCAGAGTTGCACAGAGGAGAATTGGCTGATTGCAGAGTTCCAAGGAGAGGAGTCCTTCCTCAGAAGGACTTTAAATATTATGTATTTCTACTTCATAATTCACAACTTTCACCCAAGCTTAAAATGCATTGGATAAACTGTATCTTATATATGAAAAGAACTAGCAAGGCACCTTTCTTAGAGGCTAAAAGATATCAAACAGAAGCCAGAAACAAAGAGCAAATTTCCACTTTGATTCATCTAACCCAGCCAGTCTTGTCTCATTCTCAGCTTCCTGTGCTGTTCCAGCCAGTCCTGTGCACTCCAGACTGTCTTATGTGCCTCCATGCTCCATTTCCTCAAACCTTTTCTTAAGATACATTTCTTCCAAGAAGCCTGCATACCAGAATGGAACTATTAAAACATCCATGCCTGTTCTTCGAACCTTTGACCATGTAGCATCCAGGGAGCACCTTTTATCTCTGTAGGTTTTTAAATGCCTCTCATATAGATTTGCCTTCATTTTTATCTTGCTCACTGTGGCAGCACCCTTATTAGAAAAATAATACTTTCATAAATAATAAATTTTCTTTTGTATCAGAATATAGGATACAATTCAGTAATTTTCTGTGGCATAAAATAGATGTATTATTATTCATGCCACATTAAATCATGTTTGCATATGCTATACAAATACCTAAAATGTATTATTTCAGAAAGATGTTCCAAACAGTGAACGAACTATGTATGTTAAGTGTGAAATAGTAATATCCTTGAGAAAAACAAACTAACTCATTTGAACCCATAAAAAAACTAAGCACTGAGGTTAAAGCATAAAACGTGATGGGCAGTTTCTCACTACAGTAAACCACCAGACTATTAGGTATGCAGGCAATATGTGTTTGTTTGCTCCTGTGGATACTAAAAGTATTCTGAATTCCTCAGAAGGACTTTAAATCTTATGTTATAAAATGTTAAACCAATACCTTTAGGACAAAAACAGAATCCAACACATGCCACCTAGATTATTAAAGAAGGTTGAAAAATAAAAAAATCAGGACTCAAGCTTCTGAAGAATTTTTTTAATGGAACATATTTCCACTTCAGCTATAAAAAGCTCTAGTTTAAACTCCTGCACTTGTTTACACCTGAGAATAATGATGTACCTTATTCATTTGCTTTTGGAAAAGGTTATTTTTGTTTCAACCAAAGCAGCTCTTTTTTTCTTTATATTTCATCATCTTTGAAATTAGAAGTTACCCTGTCTTTTTAAAGGGAGTTTCCTGTTAAAGAAAACAAAGAAAATTATATGCCTGAATCTAGTAGGACAATTTGTTGTTGTTTATGTCTACAGTGGACCTAACAGCAATGCGTATAGCAGCGAGTTTCCTTTCTGGAAAAAAAAAAACAACTGTCCTCATTTTGTTAATGGACAGATTGAGTTCACCAAAAGTTAAACATTCTGAACAAGACCAAAATGCACTAAATAGGCTCCTTAAAAAAAATATGCATTGGGAAAGAAGCAACTCAGAGAGAGGGCATTTGTGTGAGGGTTGTTGTGAAAGCAATTTCTTAGAACAGATCTTTGCAATGGTTTTTCCGCTTCTAAATGATGATTGTTGGTTTTGTTAATGCAAATTTCTGTGGCATTAATTCTGGGAAATTGTCCAGTTAAACACATTCTTCCGTTTAGCCCAAGAGGAAACTCTCAGCAGCAATTCTGAATTGTTTTTTATTTTAGCAAGATTCATGTGGAAATGTTTGCTTTGTTTTGAGAGAGCCTTAGACTTATAGTATGTAATGTGATGCTACTTAATTTCAGAAATGCAGCTTTTTCAGGCCTGATAATGAGGTAAATAAATACTGATCCAAAGAGGAAAATTTCATACCATTCAGGAACTTGGGATTTCCTGGCTATCAGCAATATTATATGTGCTCATTGCCCTCTCCTGGTTTCATCTGGTAATTTTTTAGGTTTAAAATGTCTGAATCAGGTCTCCTAAGAATGTTATGCTTTTCTCCGACAGACTTTTTTTTCCCTTGTCCAATCCAATATATCACTGGTGAACATGGTTTCTCAGCTAGTACAAATTACCTCTCTCATCAGTGTGCTGGAATCACAGGCTAAGTGCCAGCACTGTTTTGGATTCTCTCAAGTCAGAACTAGTGGACTCTGTTTACTCCCTGTGCATGTTGTAATATTTATCTACTACTCACCTGTGCATTCATATACATAAGGGCAATTCAGGCAGTGCTTGAATTTAAAAAGTGCTTTTGATAAAGTTCTGCACTGAATGCTTGTAACAAAAGGAAGCTGTCATGAGAAAAGAGATCATTAAAGATAGGGCTCTCAAAGGGCAGAAGTACATTTTCTTCATAAAACTTATGAGGTAGTTTTCTTCATAAAGGGGAAGAGGATGTTCATTGTTCCTCCAGTGAACAGCTCTATGCTGAGACTTGTGCTGTTTAAATTAGATAATCTAGAATTTAGGGGCAAATAAAGAAATGACAAAACTTACTATTGATACAGAGGTGTTTGGGATAGGCTAAGATGGAGGTGATAGGAAAAAATAAACTCAGCACTTACAGCGGTGTGCTCAAAAACAACTGTTATCTGTAAGAAAAGACAGCTTATTTGTGAAAATACCTGTATAATGCTTAGGAACTAAAAAGAAAACAAAAAGCTACTGCATATTAAGAACCAAACAGAAAATGTCATTGTATAAGTGGTGAATAAATCGATAAAAACAGTCATGGCATAGAGGACATCTGGGCCAACCTCCTGCTGAAAGCGGGTCCGGTTACAGCAGGTTGTTATGCCCAGACACATTCTGAATATCTCCAAGGACGAAGATCGCACGGTCTTTCTGGATCCCTCTTTCAATGTTTGACCACCCTCATGGTGTTTTTTTTTTTCTTATATTAAGTCAGAATTTTCCATGTTCCAACTGGTTTCTGAAGCCTCTCATCCTGCTGTACACCTCTGAGAACAGCTTCTCTTATGATGAGTTAGTACCTTAGAATGGGACCCTTCCGTTCATAAAGGAGAAAACTGAGGGAGGCAGAGGTATGATAGAGGTTAAAAATCATGAATAATGCAGAGAAGGAGAATAGGGAACAATTTTGTTTATGTTAAAAAACAGGAGAATTTCCAAGTTTACATTAGAGAAAAGGAAGGGTTTTTTTCACAGGATATAATTACATTGTGGACTAACTGCCAGTGTATAATATAGAGGGCATAAAAAGGGATTCAGAAATTAATGGAAGATAGATCCATATGTGTCTTAAATCCAGTGGTCTGAAAGCAGCTGTCTGTGCTCAGGAAGGCCCTAACTTGCTGGCTTCTGGAAGTTAGGAAAGTATTACAAAGGGAGATCACTCCAGATACAGCCTGTTTATCTATGCTCCCCCCAGCCATGTTGTACTGGATGCTGTCAGAGGCAGCATGCATTATACAGGTGGCATATGCAGTACAAGATTTTGAATTAAGAGCCCTGGGGCCCACCTTTATTGGTCAGAGGAATGAGATATTTTAAGCTGCACCTTTAATAAACAGCACAGGATGCAAAATACAACAAAAAGAGAAGTGGCACTGAGACTGACTGTACATAAACAGTCTTATATTGGGACATGGGATCTGATTCCTGTGTTTGTAAATTAAAGGAAATCGGGTAGGAGTCCTTTATTGACTGAAGCCTTTTACTGGTAACGTCTTTCCTGTCGTACATATCAGGTGTATGTTTTCACTTGCACTGCAGACAGATACTGTTACCTGGAGATACGTACACATATATACACACACACACACACATACACATATATATAGCATGTATTCACATATGCATGCACATGGGGGTATATATGTATAAAATGTGAAAAGAATTATTACATTTCATTTAGAAAGTTGTTCTCTGCCCTACTTTCTCCTGTTCATGTGAAATGAGAATACTAGAGCAGTTAAAGAGATTATAAAGGCCCACACCTGGGGAAGGATTCTCCCAGTGAGAGAAGTGGGAAGGGCAGCCAGCTTTTCAGGTGTCTTGCAAGGACACCTTCATAAAGGTCACATCAGCAGTGAGGCTGGACGTGTGAAGAAAGCCTCATAGGCAGCATCACAACATAGAGTGCAGTAAAGACTTCGGGTTCTGCTGCTATTAAGTTTTCAGAACAGTCTAAATTATGCAGAGGGCCACAGTGAAGACCAGAAACAAGGAAGGCAATCTGAGAGCATCCATACATCCCATGTCCCTGCGGGCTGCAAGATCTAGGTTGTATCACTTAAAGACATAGTGGAGAATCATCCCAGTTTTTTCTGCTTTTAATGCAAGTCCCTGTGTTTTCTAATTCAAAATCTGATTCTTAAGTTACATTTTTTATTTACCAAATCCCCAATTACTTGATCTGTTAGAAGTACATTAAAATCTACAAGTATTTAAGCAAGATTTTGGATCTCGCAAATCCTGAGATTTTCAGAAACATGCCAGATACGGTGTTGTCCTGAAAGCCAGTATACTGGGACATTCTTGAAACTTCACTTATCCGTTAGCTGTGTTATTTATTAATCTGCTCTATTTGAAGATAATTCCATTCAGATCCCAAATTGTCCAGGAGGAATGTTAGTGGTTCAGGGACCTCCCAGACATCAGAGAACTCTTTAATTTGTGATGGGATGAGACTTGAACTGAATGTTTAGACTAAAGAATTTGTCTAAAATAACTTCCTTCAACTTCATTATGCTCCCAAACTAATCTGTCTGCCAGATTTAGGAGACATTCTGGTAGGTCTGGTAGGGAAATGTCCACATCCTGGAATCTGGCTTTTATATAGTATGGTAGCACTAAAAGGAAATAGGACTTTAGGTTCTCCTTATGGCTAGAGAAGTATAGTTATTGCTGATATGCTAGGTAGCATACACTAGTTACTAGGCTTCATATGCTGTGTTGTACTAGGTAGATCTTCAGAATATAAGAGTTTAGACCTTGTCTCAGATGGAGGGAGCAAATATCGACGGCACAAGTGTTGTAAAAATATCTCTACCAGTAGTCCCATTAAGTTCAAGGTGAAAGATGTTGTTGTTTAAATTGAAAATAAGGAGATATTCCAGAAATGAATACAATTAGATTTTTTTTATAGACACACTTTGTTCAGAGCAGATCAGCATTCCAAATCCATGCAAACCTTCATGGCTTTTAAGGAGAGATGATGTTTTAAAGTCAGCTGCCAGAAAGGTAAGCATCTTTCCTTCTTTCCTTTGGTAAAATCTTCATGTTTAGACTGTAGTTTTTCTACTGAGGGTTAGAGTGTAGTTTTAATTTGTATCAAGACAATAATATTCCCCAGTGCAACCAACTTGAATTCGTCACCCAAATACTTTGTTTGGTTTCACATCTATTTTCTATTTTATTTCTACTGAGTATTAAGCTTGTAAATTAAATTGGCTTTTATCATCATTCTGTGCCTTTAATTTTGCCATATATGCCTCTGTTAATATAGTCTGTTTCTTCTCCTGTAAGCCCTTTTCCTGCACCTTGTTATGTGTCATCTGGCTTCTCTCCTCCTAGCTCCATTTAACAAAAAGAACAGCTTATTTTATTTTCCAAATAGTAGCACCAAATTAATATCCAGTCAGAGATTTTTAATAATGGTTTGAAAACATCATATTTTTGCCTGGCACTTTGACCTCCCTACTTATTTCTAAGTGATGATTTACTTAACTAAAGTCAGAAAAGCCACTGGGGATTGAAAAGTGGCAAATGTTTTTCTTATAGAAGGTTTTATGTGTATTAGAAAACTAAGCATCATAAAATATGAAGCAATTCTAAGTAGAGAGCTGGATGTTATCTAAAGCAATGTAAGAGACTAGGTGAGAGGTAGTATCTTAAATACAGTCAGAAGCAGTTAGATCATATGTGATTCATTGAAAGTACTGCTGTTTAATACTTCACTATATGGTGATAGTAGCTTGTTGGGTGACAGCTTTATTTTCAGTCACTGTCAACTAACCCCATTGTCCACCACATTAGGAGATGCTACGTTGTTCAATCTACCATATTTTATGTGGGATGCAGGTGAAGTTAGGGTTTTAATAACCTGCAGCAATTATATATCTAAAAGTAATCATGAAAGATAGGACATCAGCCTTGGCATAACAAGCAAGTTATAATATGGACCAGTAACAACTACACCCATGTAAATTCCCCTTTATACTTGTATCGTATTGGTTGACGCAATAACTACACATGGTTTATTTTCTTATCAGAACAGCGTATTTATCATGAATAAGTGGGCAAGCAGAATTTTGCAAGTCTGATGTGGCAATTATTTTAATAATTCATATATTCTTCACCTATATAAATAAATTCAAATTAGTAATTTAGCAAAAGAGCACTTTTAATTATCAAACAATTTCATCTTGAATTGCCTCCCCCCACCAGTTATGTTCAAGACTTTTTATATAGTCAAAAAGAGGTACAGCTCTGTGTAAAGCTTAATTATACGTGTAGATTGTGTTTAGATTTTTTGGAGCTTCTGGCAATCTGATGGCCTTCTACTTCTCATCAAGATGATTCTGTGCTCCTGGCTGAGCTGCGTTATCACGTACAAACGTTTTCTCTGAACTGCTCATCCATTTTTTGGCATAAGGTAATGTCTACTCTATTTTGTTGCTTCAATTCTCTATTCCATTGTTTTCTACTACCCCGCTGATACTTCCCAGAATTTGACAAGAAAAAGTCATGCAACTGATGGCCCTACTATTGTAGTCTCTTATAAGTATGGGCTTTAGCCTTGTCCTGGGACAGGCAGTGATGCAATACATGTATGGACAGGTTTCACTTCTCTCCTTGCATACTGGGGAAACGGGTATAGAGAGAGGGAAACAGGAACAGCTGAAGTGGTCAATCCTCATAAACAGTAGGTGTAAAGTAATATTTAACATTCTCATTATGTCTGAGGTAAATGAATAAATCATTCCATACCACAGACTAATTCAGTTGCTGAGTAGATGTAATACTTTACAATTTAATTATTCAAGGTATTTAGATAAATATTATCTCTGTAAGGTTTCAGTGAGAGTTGAAGGCACAAAAATCCACGACCTAAAGAACTGTCACATTATTTTAAGAAGGTAATTCTTTTGAGTGTAAACATTCTGGCAAAACAGAAAAATCATGACTGTACTGCTATGAAAGGTAAAAGGTTGACAGCCACCAAAATTGTCTTCTCTTCCACCAGAAGAATTCATATACCCTGTGAAAAGCAAGCCTCCTCTCAATGCCTAGCCAGTTTGCCTCACTGCTGACCTGGAGGCACTCTATAGAAATGAATGGACGTAGTTTGTACTTGAAATACTGCCTCTCTCTTTGTGTGCCAGTAAGTACTAAAGACAGGAGAGGTTTGATTTCATATTTCATTAAATGACTCACTACAAAACAATGAGGCAGTAGGAAGCCATCAGACATGGTTCTCCTTCAAGTGATTTTTATTCTAGTCCTGTTTTGAGAAATAACTGAGTTCTGAAAAGGCAAGAAAGAAGGAGACTAGGAAAAATAAATTCCTCCTAGAATCAAATAGATTACGACTGAAAACTGCTTCTTGTGAAAATGTAAATGTATTTCCAAAAAGCTATTAAATGTGAAAGCATCTCTCAGTTTACTTCACCAAATTCAGGGTCCAGTGCAGCCACAAAGTATGTTTGCATTGCATATATAATTTTTAACTTTCACAAGTTTCCCAATAGCAGATTTTTATGCTTCCTTGCTCACACAATACACTGCATTTTATTGCTCATACTTTGTGTAAAGCCCAGACCATTAAATATTAGGGGGCTATTACAGGAAGGATTATTAGTCCCAAGAGATCAGAATTTGTTTTAAAATCTGTAGTTGCCTTCAGAATTCCTTTCTTTAAAATACTTACTGTAAATGTAATCTCAAACAGATGCTGATTTTTCTGTGATGTATTGTAACACAGATTCAATCAGATATGCTTTAACCGCCACCATCCACAACAGATTGCCTTTTTTAGCCAAGATCTGACACCATAAATTGCATTTCACATCTGAAATGCAGTACAACTCTCTTAGTAGTCTCTTAATCCTTTTTATTTACCTTTATGTTTCTTCCAGCTTTGGCATTTAAGCAGAGAAATGGAGGGATCTTTTACATACAAATTGACTGAATAAGTTACAGGCAGGTGACCACTGCGTGAGCCTAGCTTCTGCATCAGTAGATATGTTTTCTTTGCCATAGATAAGAATTGCATCTATGGTTGTTTGCATTGCTTTTTAATGTCAGGAATGTGCAAGTTCTCAAGTTACCCTTGTTTCTTCTCCTTGCACTCCTACCCTCTCCCTCATTTTCTTTCTTTGTCCCTCTCTCCTGTATATGTATATACATACACATCTGGTCATCTTTGTTTAGATGATTACATTGCTATAAATGTACTATTTATTTTATTTTATTTGCATTTCCTTTCTGCTTGATCATCACACTTGGTGTGAAGATTTTTCGTATGCCTATGAGTCTGCATAATGTTTTCTGGAAGGTGAGAGAGGGAAATGGAGAAATTTCCTGGAAAAAGACTTTGAACATTATCTTCAAGTGGTATCTTTTATACCACATTCCAATCATAAATTGTTGTCACTTTGCATTAATTAATGTCACAGCACAACAAAATAGCAAAAATAGCTTTATGGCAGGCATCTCTTTGTACAACTAGGAAAATGATGCTATACTTTTTCCTGTGATATGGTGGTATACAGAGGTCTCAGTTGTCATTAGAAGAGGAATGACCTTTGATCATACAGGATCATACTATCATGGGGATCATACAGGAAGACCATCCAGGAACAAGACCCAGAACTCCTGAGCTGCACACTTGTGAGTTAGCTACACAGTCACCAGCCTTTCTCACAGTCTAACATATTTTATTGGGGGGAAATGAAACCTTCACATAAAGAAACACACAGGCTTAATTGGTACCTGGTGTAATCAGTAATTATTGATTTACATTGCAACTTCCATAAACTGAATTCTGTGGAGCTTCTGTGGTGAGACACTGCAGTCAGTACAACTCTAGCAGCAACTCGTCACTCTGTTTAAAAGTCAGTACAGGAGGGGGTCCATTCTCTGTTCAGTTTTTCTCTAGTGAATTGCACATCACAAAAAAATTTGATCCCACTGAGACTGTGACAATGTAAGTGAAAGCTGGATTTGGTTTGATGAGGCCTTCAGGGCTACATAACAAATCAAACAAAGTCTTTCCTCTGTCTTGTCAGTTTATTTTCAGCTGTCTTTACAACCTTTCGAAGGAATAGGAACTTGAGCAGCTGAGACCAATGCATAAATAGAGGCACTCTTCCCATGCCCACCCTGTCACTTCTATCTCATGTTCTCCTCAGGAACCAGGTTATCTTTCCTTCACCACAGAATGAAGTCAGTCAAAATTCAGTGCAGCTTTAAACAAAATCTAGCTAGAGCACAAAGAAAGAAGAATTGCTTATATTGGCTTTGTTTTGTAGTATTTTATGTTTTTAATTTAAAAAAAACCAAACAGTATGCTTAAAGCTTCTTTCTGAGCGTATTTAAAGCTGTCCTCGACTGCTGGGGATGCAAACAGTTTTCCCTTGGGCTATACTGGGTTAGGTGTCTGTGTTGTTACTGTGTTTGTGAATGATTGTGTGCTCAGAAAATCTGTTCATCAACTTTGATAACAATCTGCATTTAATCTGCTGAGAAAGACAGCAAGCTAAGATATAATATATCTCTCATCTTTCTCACCATGACCGGTATATCAGCATGACCAGTTCATTTTTTTCTATCAATATTTAGCGTTTCAGAATCATGTCGCCTTAGGGCTTCTGTGTATATAAGTCAGTTGGACTGTGTCACATAGTAATGCGCTTTCTTCACATGAGGTTGCAAGTTCATTACAGCAGGATGTTTTTCTTGATTTCTGCTGCGATAGAAACAGCACCGAGACCTCAGTTCATAAATATAAATAATTACTCATTTGAGCAGTTTTGGTTTTGGCAAGAGGCGTTGCCCTGGTCTTTTCCAAAAAAAAAAAGTAAAAATGCTCAATGAAATATATGTAAAATCTTTTTGTTTACCCAGCTGGACAAGACCGTTGTTACAAATTGTTTGAAGTGGATGAATATTGATGTAATTTTGGAAAATGTATTAAGCAGGAAAAAATGTTTTTCTTTTATTACAAGTCAATATTAGGAGGGAAGGAAGTATAGTATAATTTGCCTTAAGTGATCTCTCAGGGGACCCACAAAGATTGACTGCTTAATGGAGATGGTCTTCTAAGAAATTTAGAGAAGAATTTATTGGATGTGTTTAGGGGTATTCAGAGGCTGTCTAGAGACAGAATTGTTTGATAAAGTTTGTAATTTGTATAGTTTTTGTGTAAGTTTATTAAAGAGAATGTTTTATCATGAAGGATGTCTCCCTCTTAATAATCAACTCTTTGATTTAATAATTGTTCTATCTTTAACAAAAAAATCTTGCGAAAAGAGTAACATAAACTGAAATATGTGGTTTCCTGTGTGAGTAGTTATTGTTTTTTAAATATGTTGGTTATAAACCCCTCAGTATACATTTCTCTTGAGCTGTATTTCTAGGTCAGTAACACAGTGAGGCTACTTGAAGGGACTTCTGGGGTCTCTGCTTGTATTTTGAATAGCCAACTGTTATCCAAAACAGGAAAATTTTATTAAGCAATGGTGAGGTTAGTCATAAAATGACAGTGGCTTCTGGCTGACTGACTGTGTGGGGTGAGGAAAACTGGACTCTGTTCTTCATGAAAAGAAGGTGTCGAAGTGATAGTCTGCACAAAAGTTCTCCTGTGGAGTATTGCTTGGAGCTATCATTCTGCATTCTGGAGGATAAATGAATCAAATATATTTAGTGTAATCAATTTTACACAGTAGATTTTGATCTGATTATTTTTGTAAATAAAACTCTCTGTAGTTATACTGTATATGTCTGTATATTGGTGGATTACACTTCCAGAGAACTTTGGATGCATGACAGTGACTCCAGGTTTCATGGATGTAGCCAGGCAGACAACTGCACAGAAGGTTACTCCTTATTGGTAACCATTTAATATTTGAATAATGGCAGCTTATCACTATCATTCAGGGAGTTCCAAATGAGGAATAGGTCCCCGTATGCCCCAGTAATAGTATATAGTGAAAAGTCAAGCTTATAGTTTAGGTATATGATTAGAGAGAAAACATATGTGCAGTGAATTCTTGTCAGAACTAATGTTCTTCTTAAAACCTCAGCCCTGTGAATCTGTGAGAAGCTCTGCTTTTATTTATAAATGAAATAACTTTTGATCCTGGGATCTTATACCAAATCTTGCGTGTTGGCTTGCTCTGAAGGTCTACAAAAATGCTGAAGCAACAAGAAACACGAGACACCAGCTTTTTGGTAGAATTTGGTAGAATTTAGAATTTAGAATCTGGGGCTAGATTTCTACCTCCCCATATTGCCCAGCAAGGAGCACTTTTCCAGTCAGAAGGCAAATAAGGAGAGCCCAACACTTAAATTATATAACTGTTCAATCCCATGATTTTTTAAACTAGGGAGGAGAGGGAAAGCCATCATATTGAGATAGCAGAAATGGCACTGACTAGGCTAAGAAGTTATTTTCAAATGCTTGATTCCAGACAGGAGTTACCTTTTTTAAAAACAGTGAAGATGTTTTTGTACAGCTTGTTCTGGGTGGTTGCATCTTGGAATCAACAGTTAACCACTGTTAGCTTTTAACTTTAGGCCTTGGACAGTTGCTGTAACTGAGGGGGTACATGAAAAGAGAAAAAAGGTAGTCAGTTGACAAGAGTTGGTTGTGAATGGAAGGAGATGGGAGATAGCAAGTGGCAGGAAGTTAGGGCCCAGTGTTGCTTTTAACACTAGTACAACACTTTATTATATTGTTTTTAGTTTTGACCAAAATTTTTTTGCATATATTTCCCTACTCTATTTGCAGCTATGTACATATGGCCTTGCATATATGAAAGCCAGACTGGGAAACAACCTGACTTTCAGAAATCAACTATGAAAAGATTATGAAACTGGAAATAATGTAAAGCTCAAATGTTTTGTTAGTAACACAAGAAAAGGACTTCTAAAGCCAACCCCTTGCTGCTATTATGTTTCTCCTGTAACTTCACTGGGAGCTGCAGCGGTTTGCCTCATGGAGGATATGGCCCACAATTTTTAACTTGGTAATTTCCCTTTAAGGAGCAGATAAGCCAAGATGTCAATGACCTTGGCAACATTACCTGAGTAGCATAGTTTCACTAGGATGAACTGTTCTTGGAAAAATTCTTCCCTGTCTGAGTCACAATCAGGTTTTCCTCCTAGAGTAAGAATGTGTGCTGTTCTTCCCCTTCCTCCTTTCCCCTGGAGCAGTGCATGCAAATTCCAGCTCTCTAGTCTGTCATTTCAGTTTCTTTAAGGCCTTCTCATGTTATCACAGTGTACAAATTTTTACATTTTGTAATACTCTTCTTAAACTGTGCTGCTCCAGAGCACCTAGCTAGAGTCCAGTGGTAAGACTTTGAAAAGGGTAATTCTTTGCCTTTGTCCACAGAAATGAACTGAAGTAGTCCAAATGACTCTGTTTATTTTATATGCCGCAATGAAGAGGCAAATGAAGTGGTAGCAACAATTGGAGAAGCCATTATATGTAAGCTTAAGAAAAGAGTGGTGAGGATATTCATGTGAGAAATATCAGGCAGCCCATCTGTTAATAGTTCTCAGATATTCGAAAAAGATGAGGGCTGCTTGGAGAAGGTCACATGGCATTTAAACATCAAATATATTGTGAATAGTAGATGTTTTTACTTTCTGTTGAACAAAAGAAGTAAAAAAATATAAATTGTTCAGATCATACCACGTGTAGTGATTTTGTTTCTTTCTTTCTTTTTGTCTTTTTTCACAGGCACATAAACTTCCCTGCCAAAAAAGAAATCGTGTAAGGCATTTCAGATACTTCTGACAAAAGTGGATGGTGATGGTAGTGCTTTTAATCATTAGCAAAGTGTCCAGAGCACTCAGTGATACAGAGGATGCAGACTTGATGCCACTCTCGGGTTATGGGAGCCATGGTCTGAACACTGAAGGAAACGAGTTCCCTGCTCACTGGGCTACAATATATTGAAATAGATGTGCTCTCAACCTCTCAGCCCAACACTGTTTTGCTCCAGAAGCCTGTTATCCTAATCACCAGGTTAGAAAATCCTTCTGTCTCAGTAACTGTTATTATATTCTGAGCAAAGTGGATGAGTGTGAATAGACAGAGGTCCTTCCTTAGACCGTGGTCTGTCCCAGTGGTTAAAACACTGTTGTGACAAGTAGGTAACATTGATTCAACCCCCTACCCTGTGTCAGGCTGAAAGTATTTTATTTGGGATTTCTCATCTCTTAGTCTGACCTTCAAAGACATCATTTCTCCAGACCAAAGGAACCTCTACACTGGCATGAAACTACTCTGTATTACACTTTGAAATAGCTCTTAGCAGCAGTACACCAGCCAAAAATAATTATGGTCAATTCTCCATTATCTGAGGGAAAGAAACAAACATTTTCCCAATAGTACAAAAACATAGATGATGCAAGTACTGGGAGCAGTCACGGAACCAGTTCTCATAAGACTGGCCAGACCTAGGAGTATCTCTGCACTGCATGCTCCTGACACTCCAAACTAGAGGAGGACTTACTCATTCAGACACAGCGCCCAACCTGAACTGGCTTTCTGAGTGCACCACATTGCAACAGAGCTAGTAAGCTTTCTAGGAATCTGGGGCACTCTGCAGCATAGAAGGAGCCAGGTCATATTTGATATGGTACGAACACAAGTGCATAAAATCTGCTGGCAAAGAACAGCCCCTTGAATGCATCTTCAGAGAGTCCCACAGTAGTGGTTCAGAGAGCATGCTGCAGAGACAACAGGTCTGCCTCTCCATTGAGCTAATCCCAGTCCAAGCCTAGGATATATTCTGTGTAAAAGCTGCTGTGCTACAGTTGAATTCTGCCTCAAGATAATAACTCAAGGAGCCTGGGTAGCTTCTTGTGGAGCCAGCTGCAACTGTCTCTTCTTCTGTAGCATGGTTAATCAGCTGTAGAGATCTGCTACTCACAGATAGTCAAGTGAGGAAGTGTATGGAAAATGTCTTATACTCATGCCACTTGGTTTTCTGATGCTTGCTGGCTTGCCACCTGCATAGTGGATATGGGAGTCAAACAGCACTGTATTGTCCATGAAACCTTGTCATTATTCTCTTTTCACCTTTTACAACCTCCTCAAGCATCTTGCAGGCAACACTGCAAGAGTCCATCACTGCCAATCCATGCTCAAAGAGAAGTATCAGAGAGAACAATGGGAGAAGGTAAGAAAAAACAGACGAAAAGAAAATAAAAGCATTCTAGCATTGAGTGTATACTCAAAGATGCCAAATTTGTACACTGCCTTTAGCAAGGAACAGTAATTTATTAATAGATTTGTTACTTTTGATGATGGTATTGTACTTAAAAGTATAAAAGTTTACAATCTAATACAAACATCAGCCCCATTCTCACCTCTAAAAGTGTTGAAGTTGAAAGTTTAAATGAATCATGTTTTTACACTTGTCAGCTATTTATTACAAGGTTGTTGTTAATGTTATGTTCTTTACAATGCAACCAACTTCAAAGTGAAGTAATAGTAATGGTTACAATTAGTTTCTTTAGTAACAGTAACACAATCAAACAAGACAAATAAATGCAATATTTGCCATGAGAAAGGAAACAAACTAGGAAGATATGATTTGCAAGCTTTCTAGCTGAATTTTCAGACAATATAGAATAAAAGCTTTGTAAAGTACTTGACCATGCGATGTTCTTTGAAAGTAATCTCACATGTTCTGTTTAATCTGTATTGACAGCATTGTTCATGCAAATCACAGTACACAGTGAACAGCTAAAGTGAAATGACTGAGCAAACAACTTATATTCCTGGTTCTGAGAAAACAATAGAATTGAACGTAGTTTTGTATTTTTCTTGAATGTATGTCATATAAGAAAAAGGCTTCGTTTATCTCCCTTTTACTTTCCAAAGCAGATACCAGAAATTCCACTTATTTTCCAATGGCTAATGGAAGTTCCTGTATAATTCAGGTAATACCCAAAAGTGCTGTTCACATACAGAGGGGAGCACAGTGTAAAAGTCTATTGTAGAATAATGGAGGAGAAAATCTACAAGGAGGTGCAGAGACAGCTCTACCCAGAGAGTCCAGCTAATTCTACAGGTACATGCAGCCAAGACCAGGAAAAAAAAAAAAACCAACCCCCAGCAAAATAAAATGAAATACTGTTTAAATCCTTTATTTTTTGTTATTCATATTACTGTTTGTGTCTTCCTCCTGCAGCTCTTGGCAAAACCCAAACATTAAATATTTGGAAAAACAGTTGGTTCTTCCCACCTCATCCCTGCCTTTTTTTAACCCCTGAAATCATTGAGCATTGTTGTGCTGACTGAAATCCTGTTTACTAATGCTGCTTTGTTACATGGGTATTTTCATGTTTTTAAGGGAACTTTTTGTTCCTACAGAGCAAAGACTTCTTTTGTCATGCCACAGCCAAGTCAGCAAAGGTGCTGATAACCCCCTGCAGTGAAGGAACATTAGGAGAGAGAAAAACTGGAGGAAACAGAGCAGGCTTCTCAACCACCAACATTTATTTAAACATAATCATGAAATTTGGCTGTTCTTGAGGCCATATGATGTCTGCCCATTCTGCAGGGTGGGGCTGGAATTACTGCTGGCAGGAATTTGTTTGGCCTCTTATTTTCATAACCCTTCAGAGCCATACAAGGGGAAAACAAGAGGCCACTTAAGTACATTCAAGGGCTAAATGTTTGTCTGGCATGCTTGCATCATACAGGACTTGGAAGGACCGAGGAAATCCTCTGAGTTTAGGGAATGTGAAGTAAGCTGCCTAGATTAATACGAAGACAGAAGGCTGATAAGGATATAAGAAGGGAAAATACATTATGCAGGTACTGAGAGAGGTCGATATGTGTGAATCAGCTTTGGAGGAGAAAAGGGGTAAAAGATTAACCTTCAATGTCCCCCCTTATTATGGCTTTAAATCCACTTATGACTTTAAGATTAATGGGGCTCTTTGTTCTGTGAGCCTTCACCTCCTGCAGGAAAGGGATGTGCCCTTTGATTTCATCCTGGTCTTTGGTTTTCAAAAGCTTCCTGTGGCCATGTTTCTTCCCCTACAGACTGTCCAGTTTCATTTGTAGCATCTTCTTGGCCCCTACCTTCCCAGAAAACTTGTTCTCCAGCGCCTACCCTGTCTCTTTGCAGCTCCCCTCCCAGCCAGGTCTGTCCTGTTCCCCACTTCTTTTTAGGCTATAACAAAGAAAGTGGTGCAGTTGCTACTCTTTCTTCTCAACAGGCAGGCAGGATGACAACCAGGGGATGGCTCCAGAAATTACTCCCATATTATGTCTTCAACTCCTTTGCTTCTCTACCTCCAGCAGCAGCAGCAGCAGAAAGTGAGTATAAAATCATGAGAAGGATGGAAAATCCTAGAGAAGCTGTGAGCCTTAGTGATATCTAATGGGGCTGAGAGAAATCTAGAAGATGCTTGAGGGATTGCCACAGAAGGAACCTTTGGTATCCTGAAAAGAAAGAAGCTGAGAAGCTCAAAAAGTGATAAGTGGGTCAGGTTCCACAGAGAAAGTTGTTATCGTGTCAGATGACCATGCCAGAAAAAGGAATGGAGTGCAAGCTGTAAGAGAAAGCACGTAGGAGGAAATAGCAGAAATACTGGAGAAGACCTGACAGTATTTTTTGCCACAGGAGCATAAGTGAATTAGGATTTGAACGGGGTGTTTCCTCTTAAAAGTTACTGAGGTGTGTAGAACAGTAAACGAATAGGCAGCTAGAAGCATAGAGTATCCCTGACAAAGATGGATGTGTAGTGGTGTTTGGGAACAGTGAACATATGACTGAAGTAGATCTGTGACTGAGCAGCTAGGATGAAGTTATTTATATGTTTATGACAATATGATCAACAGTGGTTGGGGCAATGAAGACAGAAGACAAAAAGCTGAAAACTGAAATGAGAGGCAAAGAAAAGAAAACTAAGGGAAGAAGAAAAGAGGTTGAAGAAGAAAATTAGTACTGGGAGCTAATTCCTTTTAGAAAATACCAACGTGCCATAGGAGAAGAAAACAGCATTAGGGAAGTCAAGTGTTACAAGGATATAAAAAGTTTAAACAGAAAGTGGTATGGAAGAACTAAGAGACAGAGGGAAGACTTTGAAACAGAAAAGGAAAGAGGAGGCAGATCAAAAGAAAAGGAGACAGTGAGTTAAGCTTTTATTAATGCAAAGGGACTGCTGATCTTGCAAAGTGGCTGCATCGTAAATCTTACACTAAGAAACTCTGCGCTTCTCAGACCAAGGCTTTGATTGGTCTCTTTCAGAATGTACTTCGACGTTCTCAGGAAAGGCCTTGGTGGATGTTTTACATGTTTACATGTTTGGCATATGTTTACTCTAATCCCTTGACAGACTGTATATTGGGGGCCTTCAAGTGTTTTCAGACCTATCCAAAGACTGAAGAATCTCTGACTTTCTTCACTCCTTGGTTGAATGCAGAGAGATTTTAAGATCCCATGTCACATTTAAAATACGCAGCTGTTGTTTTAGTGACATCTTGGCTTAGAGAGGAGTATGGGAGAAAAACTGGTCTAAGTGCAGTTCTCATCTTTTTTGGCTGTAATAAAATTCTGGATCTTGCCTAAGTGTGATTTTTAAGGAAGAACTGAAAATCTGTCCTTTTAGCTGACATTATTCCTGGCTCATTTACTTTCTAATGCAGTTAATGGATGGAAAAAGACTAAGTAGAGGGAACTTGTAGCTGTTCTACTTCAAAACCCATTTTTGGGGATGCTGTGAAAAAATTGGAAATGGTAGGCTGGTGGGGCAAAATATCAAAAATCTTTCATTTGTAACTGCAAATAAAGAGAGTAGAGGTTTAAAGTCATTGAGGCTTAAATCCCTGTGAGGGCCACTTAGGAGGAATTACATGACTCATAGATTTTAGAGCCAAGAGGTATCAACAGATCATTAGTTTGACCTACTGTGTAACATGGGCCATAGTATTTCATCCAGCTGGTTTTGCAGCAAGGCTAAAGCACATCTTTCCCAATTTCAGGTGGAGCTGATTTGAAGACTTCAAGAGATGAAGAATTCAATGTATCAATTAATAGTTTGTCCTCTGGTAGTTTGTACCTTGCTGTTTTAAATCTGTTGCTTTTATATTTAACTCCAATTTATACAACTTCAACCTCTCTTTTTTTTCTTGTTACGTCTTCTCTGCTGTATTGGAGTCCTTTGTGACCTATTATTTTCTCCATGTGAAGGATGCTTATGATGTGATGGGTATGTGTAAGATATAAAGGATGTGCAAAAAGAACATGCTCTGTCGAGACAGTGTGGTAATATGAGTCATTAGAAGGGCAAACATCTGTTTTTGAGCAAATTGCCTCATTCTGAAATATACTATGTGTAGTTAGGCCCTCCTGTAGCAGAGTTGCAGTGATAATGAATTTGAGGCAGTTGTCCCTAAGTTGACTTACTATTGTTCCAGTTTGCATCTATGTACTGATACTAGGAGAGTAGGGGCACAGGATCTTAGAGAGCTCTCTTCTAGTTTTCTTAACTGAGTGGCAATAAGATAAGCAGGGTTGAGTAGGCTACCCTGGAGGCAAGGTGATTCCAGCTCTTGGGACAGCTTTTGGCAACAGTGGCTGCGTGTGTAGGATGCTATGAAAATGAGAGAGTGAGTGAAATGGCAGACTGCGTGAGGCTGCAGTGAGTCAGCCACTCCGAGGGAGTTGGAAGAAATGTATAGTCTGTATAGAGGAACATTGGACTGCCCTGAACTGAAGGCCCAGGAGTTCTGATTTCTGCAGATCCAATTCATCTGACATCCTTGGCAGTCCGCATAAGGAAATTCACAGAGAGCTCCAGTGTGTGAGAAGTGATGACTCTCAAGCTGCCTTCTGGGAAGGTAGGCCAATAAATTTGGTTACCATGTATTGCAACAACAGTCCAGGAGAGGGAGCATAAACTCAGAGCAGTATCCAGGGCAATATAAATTGTCTGTTTTGTGGTGGAGTGAGCATTATATGACTAATGGCTAGAGTGTGGACACCCATTCACAAGAAACATTTGTGTGTGAATGTCTCTCCTAACTAACGATTTTACCTTTGTTTGCCAAGACAGGGAAGTTCTATGGTTTAATTAAAATTCTTCTTCATGAAAGTCTTTTTCCAGAAAGTCTTTTTCCATCATCTCACAGTCTTCATGCTGTGATTTATTCTTCTGTTGCTTCTTCTAAATACTATGTCTGTTCTTTTCTAACCAAACAGTAGAATTCCTTCCATCCTTTTATTACTTTTTGGAGTCTCAAAACTCAGTCTCCAGACTTCTCTTGTTAATGGTACTAGTTCAAAAGATTTCACATTTCTCCTTCTAATTTGTGTTACTGACGAGTGATATCATTACAGTTTGTGAAGCTGTCGAGGATGCTGCAGGGGCATAACTGTGAATTTTAAATGTTTTGGGGAAAAGAAGCAGTAGGTATTTTCAGGTGATCACAACAGTGAAATGTCACTAACGCTCTGTAATTTGCTAATATTCCAGCCTTGGAATGCGTGGTAGTATTTCACTGTGTGAAAAATTACTGTTGTTTCAGCTGCAGCCATATCCATCTCCCTGGGAAGACTTCCAGCTTCAAAGGGAAATCTGGTTGTACATGTTTGAACTGTGTTTTTAGCTGCAACATAATCTTTTCTGTCTTCTGGCTGTCCATTAGAAATGGTAATGAAAAAATGGCTCAAGGTTTATTCAGCCTCAGTGTAACCTTTCTCTTTCTCAGGAAGTAAAAGTTCTTCAACTCCATTTCCAGGAGAGTATAATTCAGTTCCTGACATCTTTTTAGATGCTTCGAAGGTATGCTTCTTTGGAGTGTCTGTGTAGTAATCTGTAGAGCAAAAGGACATTACCTACCAAGGCAATGTCGAAAAATAAATAGATTAATCCTCCAATTAATTGCTTCATAGCAACTGAATCATATTAAATATAGGTTGATTTTATGGCCTGAAGAGATAAGTTTTTAAATCTTCAATTATCAAAGCATGTTGTAATTAAGAGAGTCGTATGTGAATCTAACATTACTGTGCAGCACACAACAGAAAAGAAACATCGGTAATAGGGAAGCCATATTACAAACACTTGTGAACTTTTGGAAAAGCAAGCTGCAAAGTAAAAATAATGTATAATGACATGGACTTCCCTCGTTTATTTTTCTCTCCATGAACAAATGAGCTACAGTAAACAACAAAAATAAAGAAGTCCTAGGAACTGATGAACTCTTACCTTCACCCCATCTCAGCTGCTTTTTAAGGCATTTTTCATATTCTTAGTTTGTTATTGTTCCTCTGCTTCTTCCAAGTTTACCTTCAGATAGGATCCCACCCAGAGTTTTGCAAGATACAAAATAGGGCAACAGAAGCAAAAGAGTTATTAGCAGGCCTGATGGTTATAAAAATGTTTACTAAGTAAGTTTATTATGACTGTTCCTGTCCTGCTTAAATATAAATATTTTATTGATGTTTGTCTCAGACCTTTGGAAAGTTCTCAAATACATGGATATCCTAGGATAAGTTTCTGTAAAAATAGAATAAGTCAATGACAGTAATATTATTTCATACATTTTGTCATTTCTTCTTTATGACCTTTCCTGATGTTCCAGGATGCTCTGTTTGGAAGATGTTAAGGCCATTATTATTGATTAAGTAATAAGGAAAAATAAAATAATGAGTAGACTATATTCTTCCCTGTATAAATTCTCAGTAACTACATATGTACATGCAATTTAAATTGCTTCATATAATAAAGCCTGTTCTAGGGAGCTTTTTGCTCATTATATGATTTAATCTGCCTTTAAAGAAGATGTACAATGGAAATCAATTGGCCTCTGACCTTTTTCTTGTTCTTCCTCAGGTAAAAATAATTCTTGTGTGCTTTGTTTGTATTTTATCTAGTCAGCGAGGTTTAATGATGGAGTAATAAGAAGATACAAGCCAAAAGAGATTAAAGGCAAACTGATACTATCCATTTTAAAGTGGCACAAAGTTCTGAACCATGCAGCTGTAGCAACAGGCCAATATACGAGCTAACATATAGAAGCAATGTAGTCATACTGGTGCAGCACTGATTTGTGCAGATTAGATATTTGAATACCATGTGTATGACGTAGGTAGTAAAATAAACATTTTTCAGGGTTGTCCATTTTTGTTCTTCAAGTATCCAAACATCTAAATTTACACACAAACATACATATATAAAATGTCGGCCTAGAATTTAGCTGGAACACTGTCACCCATTTCTAATATGTTGTTGGTGTGAACAGATTTATTTAAAAATATGCCATATCTTATATTCATATTAATTTATTCAAAGATTATTCTGTTTACTGACTTTTCTTGTAATATAAAATATATTCCATCACCTTGATGTGAAATATTTTTGTTTAGGGTTTAGTTTTGGTTTTTAAATTGGATTTGAAGTAATATTTATTTCCTTCATCATTTCTAATGGTCTAAAGGTAATTCTGGTGGACTTCTTAGAGAAAGAAACTGATTTTTTTTTTCTTTTTCCTAATAATCTTGTATTAAGAATAATCCCCATGCTGTTTCCAGACATTTGAAATGTTATCTGGGACAGCTGAAGTAGAAACAACATTCTTATCTGTCTACCACTGATATGGGTTCCAACCTAAAATCTTACAAGGGAAAAATGTGTTTATCTTTTCCTAAGATACATAAGTGAATTTAAGCTTGTATATAAGTGTTTGCAAGATGGAAGCATGTTTTCATTTCTGATTATGTTTTTTCTCTTAGATCTGTGAAGCAAAGGGCAACCTTAATCTTAGTGTTTCCTGCCTTTTGATTCTGTAACTCTAGTATTCTCTTCTAATACAGTTGTCATTTTTCTAATGTGTATTGCTCCATAACTAAAATTGTGTCCGATCTAAATGTTGCACCATTTATATAATATGTTATGACATAAATATGTTAAATAATTTGCAATGTATTAATTAGGTAATTATTAATGATCACTTAAAAAATCAATTACAAACAGCCATTCAGAATATCAGAGTGTCTTTGTATGTCAGCCTTGGAAATTCAAGGCTTCTTCAAGAATTAAACATGCCCTGACATTTCCATGGTGTCTTCTTGTGAGCAGCTTGAGTATCACACCTTCAGCACTTAAGTGTTTCTAAACTTAAATTCAGTCAACGATGGAGAGGCGTGTACTGTAAATGGTGCTGGCAACAAACTATCAATTGCTGACCGTCATTGTCTAAGTGCAGTAGAATACCGTTTGCCAAATTAATGCTGACCAACTAAAATGTAGGTCATGTATTTCCACACCAGCAACTGCAGCACCAAACTGATACTAGCGTTTGTTTACAGTAAATCTTTGTGGCTTAGCAGACTGTAAGACACTGTTCCTGCCAAGACTCAAAGCAGATTGTGCCTCTTATGTATTTGCAGTTTTTTGGTAACTGAGGACTGATTTTTTTTTTTTTTTTAATGTAGAAAGGGATAAAATGAAAGAAGCACTGTGGATTTGCACTCAGCACTGCCAGGAAAACACTTACTGTGCAAACATTAGAGTTTGGGGTGGTTCCTTGTAGCAGTTATTTATTACTATTTTTGTAGAATTATTTTCCATGGAAAATATCAAGGTTGCAAAAGTTAAATTTGGGGAAATTTCAAACATTGAAATAGTTTGGCCAAAAATGTAACCATTTGAATCAGAACAGTGCTTATGTAGGAGGTGGCATTAGGGTTCATTATGCCCTTAGCCTTCATTGTTGGCTGGGCTTTCCAACAAGACTCCTGTCCTTTTGCCTCTGGTCAGGAGGAGAAGTCCCTCCCTAGTCATGGTACAGTCCCACCGCTGGGGACTCTTCCAGCTGAACCGTTCTCATCTTGGGGTGTGAAGCTGACCGAATCGATCGTTCATTTTTACTTTTGCTGTTTGTGTGGCAGAAAAGGTACGTTTTGTCCAAAGCCAGGACATGAAGGGAACCCATTGGTTTTGAGGACTCTTAGGGCCTCTGCTGGCAGGGGGAGAGCCCCAAGGCCTGGTGTCTTGGCCACGGGGAGCCCAGCAGCCCCCCTCGGGCTGGGAGCGCCCTCCCACCGCTCCTTCCTCTTCCCACCGCCCCCAGAGAGAGGGCTCCTGGGACCCTCCCTGACGCCCCTTCCTATTGGCCGAGCCTGACCACAGCTCCTCCCCCCTTTCTGTTACCGAACAATGCAGCTGGCCAATCAGTGCCTGCAAAATTTGCATTTGTTGACAGGTTGCTGGGCAACGCTGCGGCTCAAAAGGCCCTGGGTCCATTGCCATGGCACCAGAAAACGCTCGCTCTCCCCAGGCTGGCAGGGATCCGCCGAGGTCCGGCACCTCTGCCTCCTCTCGGCTGCCGCCGCCGCACCCGGGGCTCGGCCCGTGGGGATTAAGCGCTGGTTAGAAAGGTAAGACGAAAAAAGCTCTACCTACAGGATGAGGGGAAATCGGTTCCATGTGTATTCGCCTAACTTTGCTCTTTGACTTTTTTATAAAGGGCAAGCCAACTCAAAACGCAACATCAGAAAAGCCAAGATCTTGAGAAAAGTAGAGTTTTCATCCGTTCTTTGAAGCAAAGGTAATATTTAGGAAATAATGATGTGCTTGCCCTTTCTCTGTCTCTAAGCATTGAATCTGAATTATTCTATTAACCTCTTTAGGGTGGAAAGATAGAAAAAATTGCTGGGTTAAAGAGGCATTGTGGTTTTTCTTCAGGCCAGAAGTCAGAGAAACTCTACTGCCTAGTCAATGGGCATGGGCAATTGGGAGCACTTGAGTTCAAATTCTAGTTTTTGTGGTGTGCTCTTGGTTAAATAGCAGAGTCTATCAGAACCTTGATTTCCTTTTGAAACTCAATACTGATAACACTCCCGAACCAAGATAACGCAAAGATTCAATAATTAAGTCCTCTTAATCTTGTCCTCTTCCCACTACATCAGTACCTGACATCTGAGTAGCAAAAGACAGGATTCCTGCAGATCTCATGGGCCCGGTGATAAATGAGCAGGAAGGACGATGAGTGAAGATTTGAGTTACTTTCTCCCTTCAGATCAGCTAGCATGTAAGAGTGCTTATGGAAGGGTCGATGTATTTATTTGCTGGAATTCCTCTCTGCAGAGATCTGCATGGCAAAAATGGAGTGTGAGTAATGTTACATACCAGGTCAGATGTTCTAATTTCCTAATTCCACATACCTTTTCTTGACAGACTTCATTTATGTGAGTGTTTTAAGAGGCAGAAAAATACAATTAGAATCATAATCAGCAACCATTTTGGATACTGAAAGCTAGAAATCATACTCTCTGTAGAAGATAATCCTACCTGGCACATGATTCTGATTACCCCATATCACAGAAAGGACCTCATTCAGTTCTATTCCTGGAAAATATATGACGCTCAAGTGCAATAAGAAGGTTTACTATAAAAAGTAGAAATTTCTTGCTTGGAAAGCACAAGGGAAACAGAAAACTTTAATTTCCAAGTGATTTAGCTTGAAGCTGATGTGCAACTCAAGATACTCAGTGAAATGATTGTTCAAATTATAGTTTAGCATAATTGACTTTATTACTAATTTTTTTTTTAATTTAATTGATTTTTCCATTTGCTTGATTTCCAAGGACATTGATCTACAATACCAAGCATTGGTTTCTAACCAGAAGAAATTACAGTTACACAGTAAAGACATGCATTTTTAGTGTGTTTCTCCATTTAACCCACAACATCTGTAGCCATTTCAGGCTTCTGCTCCATATGTTTCTTCCATTGGCTTATGGACTGTTATCTAAAGAATTATAAAACAGGAAACAAGACAGTGTAAACAGGTACATGAATAACAGTTTCAAAGGTAAATTGGGAGAAGACCACCGTTAAATTTAACAAATTATCAAATCACCAGAGCGCAATGGTACTAGTTAAGATTTGATGAAGTTTATCAGCCATGGCCTCTCACACTGGCTAAAAAATACTGACCATCTAATCTGGAGGAGAAAAACAATAATGTGAAAGAATGATGTTTCTAAGATTCATCACCAACAAGACCCTTTATAAATAAAGGTTCTCCTCAGCCTTGTGCTGTAATTTCCTCAGACTGCACGCTGGATCTGATGAATATTTTGATATTCTTCTAGAGCACTGCTTTTGTAATAGAGATTTAGCAGGTGGCCATTTTCCTTTGGTGTCACTTTAATATGAATGTTCTGCAAGATATTAGGATGTGCTGTGTTGTTCGTGCAAGACATGAAAATGAGTATTTAATGATTTCTTGTTAGGAATAACCAACATTTCACAAAAAAAATAGGATGTCCTTGGTTTTGTTGTTTTTTTGGCCATTTTCCACTTCAGATAATTTCATGTACCTGTCTAGATTCCCACTGTCACTTCTCTATTCGTCTTGGCTCTCTGCTTGGTATTGTTTCATTTTCCTGTTATTTTTAATAACTGCTTTATCTTACTGAGCTTAGGAATTGCCATGGTAGATAAGATTGTCTAGCTGAATATCCTGTTCATACCAAAGGTACAAAAAAAACTTACTTATGTAGTCATCTGTCAGCAGGAGCACTTTCTTTCTATTGCAAAATGATTAGGATTGATTCACACATTCTCATCTCAAAGATGAGAACATTTACCCCTTCTGATTATTTTTATCCTATGTAACGTTACTGTGGTAATTCAGGTTATTGAGAAAAGTGTCATTTCTTCACTGAATCACTCTAACCTGTTAGTGTCAGCCTCTCAGCAAATGTAAATTGTTATTATTCTGTTGATTTTCACTATCTTGTGATAGTTTATATGAGCTGAGGTGCCTGTCTTCTATATCTTGAATCAAATAGACTTCTATCTGATTACACATTTATTTATCCATCTATTTTTTTTCTTTAAATGATCACCCTCCTTTCCTGAAATTATTGCCACAATTGCCCACTGTGCAAGCACATTTACCCTCAAATCACAGACATTCCCAGTCTGATTCTGCACACCTCAGTCACAGAAATGGAAGTGTTGAACAGAGATACCTGAGCTAGGAAGTACATGTGGTTCACTTTGGGCTGTGTAAACTAATTTGCTTTGGCTGCTTACTCTCACACTTTTGTGCTGCAGATAGGGTAAACATGCCCAATCTGTTTATCACTTGGTACATATCTGGTATGCTCTCTACAACTCATATAGTGATAAATATCGCAGATCTACTGGAGCGATTGACATTAAGAATGTGATGCTTGATATCCTCAGTCTCACCCAATTTGGGAATCTATCCATGCTGATATATTCCTCTCCTCTCATTTTTGCACAAGACTAAATAGGCATTTGCAGGAAGGGGAACATTATTGATTTAAAAAATGAGACAAGTACATCAAATAATTGTATCTGAGTGAAAACAAAGTAATCTTCATTCTGAAAAGTTACAATGCATTGCTAAGTGTGGCGGATGAATGGCACGGACTCAGGAGGGTTTGCGTCCTGAGACATTTATTGTTTATTTCTGAGCATATTTAAAAAGTTAGCTGCTTCAGTGGCTTCACAGACACACTTTGCTAGGCCAGTCACCATGCAGGTTATGTCACAGGGAGCCAATCATGGCACCGATCACGCACGCAGCGGTCACGCTTTGTACCTTGCTACTTGTTTAGAAAAGCTGTCTTGCCCTTAACCTTGGTTCTCACTGGCTTCTGCTGGTTTATCTGTACTTTCTCAGGATGTATCATTCCCAGCTGCACCAGTGTCCTTGGGTACGTTTGTCTGAGGCTCCTGTTGCTTGCTACTTGCAACTTTCCACCAGTTTAACCCTGTCATGACCCTCCACAGCTAAGTAAAATGTACCTTCTGTAAAGAACTGTTTGTAAATAGATGCAAGGATAAATACATGGCATCTTTCAGAGACACATTCTGTGTTTCCTAGAAACTTGGGAATTCAGGAGTCAGCTAAGCTCAAATAGCTTTCCTTACTCCCTCATACACACAGAAACAGAAATAGAAAAATTGGCATTTATCTTTACTTATGCAAAGCAAGAACCTTGGTTCTAGAACATAAATGAAAATTGAAGAGAACAGCATTACTGGAGCTGGTCTAGAATTTTGAAAATGTTTAATGTTTTACTTATATCTTAACTAGTGATAGTTATAATTCCCTCAGATAGGGTTAAATTTTCTTTCAAATCAAATAAATTATTTCTTACATTTGGGCAAAGGAGGTCAAAGTAATGGAGAGCACTGCTGGTTCACTAACACCAGTCTCCAGCTTTCTCTGGCAATACCATCATGAACTTTAGTGTACTGTCTAATTAGGTGTGCGATTGCCTCAAAAGCCAGATGTACAGTGACTTCTATTGGCTTTAGAGAATTTTGGGTTGGCCCATAAAGTTTTAGATAGGAAGTGACTCATATCCAAAGACAGACATAGGCACTGAAAATAGGTCAGAGGAAGGGTACAAGAACCTTTAACTAGATTGGTTGTCCCACTATAAACACCTTAAGAAGTTTGTCATGAAAAAATCATAAAAACCTCAGGGGTATAGATTTTGCTTCACTTGCTTTCTAATGAGCCTTTGCGCACACACGTATTTATGTTTTCTCTCTTACTCTCTTGTAATTGGTGCAGGTACATTTTTGAAGAAAGTTTTAGTTTTGACAAATAAACACCTACCAATGGGAAAAATGTTTGTTAGAAAATTCCCAGTCTGTTCTAGTCTGTTTGTATTCATCAGAAAACAGTGAGTTTTTAACCTGGTATGTTTTATTTTCAAGTATGCTTGCCTTGTCCTCAGCTGACTGCATCCATGTTTAATGAAGGTGTAACCAGCAACCTCTAGGCTGCAGATGAGGACGTACTAGGGAGATGTTACTGCTATACGTGCAACTGATCCTCTGATGGAACAAGCTTCATACTTGGGTGTTTCTGAGTGTGCATGACTCATAAGATATCTAAGCCAGGCTGCTCTGATGTTACAGTTTAGAGGCTTACAGGGTCTTGCAGCTGCCAGAAGTGGGTGTACATGCCAATATTTAAGTGTTTAGAGCTTGCAAATTGTTTCTTGAGATAGGAGGTGCCTGAAAACATGGGTCTTGCTCACCTCTGACAAGATAAAGCAAACTGACATAGAAACCTGTGGATTTCCTACATCTCAGTGGTCTTTATTAAGGTCTAATCAAATAATAGTTTATTCTTTTCACATCACTAAAGGAGAAAATTCGTCTCTAATACTAATCAGAGGAGACTTCTGCAGCCAGGAGCTCTGGAGAAAATGCAGTGCTGAGCTGAAAAAATGTGAGGATTTTAATATTTGGTTAATTTGCTAAAAATATTGTTGGAAACATAACAATGTTTTTTCCTTTTATCTTTCAGTGAAAAACAGATCCAGCAGTAAGATACTGCAAATTGTCCAATATTTTTGTCCAATTTATGATTGTGTATTTTGTCTTAACATATTTCTAAAAAGATTCAAAATTGAGCAATTCAAAACAACATTTAGCACACACAAAAAAAAAACTGCTTGAGATATTCATTTAGTTTCATTTGATTTCCCTTAAAGAATAATGGGAAGTCTCATAGAAAACATTTTTATTTGGGAACAGAACCTGAAACAAGGCTCTTTGGCACTCAAAACAAGATGCAAGTTTGGTCCCTTCTGATACCTTTTTCATATGTAAACGTAACAAAAATCCTTTTATAAAGTTAGGGATCAGCCTTTGAAAACCCTGTGACCAGACTGATTTAATATTGGGGCACTCAACTGGATGTCAGAAAATTTATATTCATTTCCTTCTCCTCCTGACTAGGTGCATTATGTTGAGCAGATCACTTCATCTCTCTTTTCTGTTTTCTTCTCTCTACCTGGTATCTTTTTCATCCTCTTAGATTGAGTTGTTCTCCTTTGTATTTTTATGTCATCCAGCCCAGATTGAGACTAGGATCTCTAGCCACTATTGTAGTGCAATTAGTTGTTGCTCATTGTTTCTTATTTAAAATTCTTTGATACATTTTTAATTTCTGCAACAATAAAATTAGGTGTTACAAGTGAAATAACTTTTCTTTCAGAATACTCGTGAGCTTAGTTCAGTTTAAATGAGTCACCTTTATGAACTGATCCTCATAGCAGTAACTGTGATGTAGAACTGATGACTTCAAGCACTGGGTGATGAAGAGACAGAATGAGTAGACAAGCTCAAATGTAGAAGGGAAGACTGTCTTACAGTGCAGTGGGTATTTGCATAAATAAGGACTTGCATACCCAGGAACTCTTGAATCCAAGATGCTGAATTAACCAGTATCTCTTTTGTAAGTTATTATTAGTTTATTCATTTATAACATCACAGACAGATCTGTAGCTGGACTTTTTACCAAGCTGTTGTATTTGGGTGCCACCATTTTGGAGCCATACGTTCCCCCTTTGTTCAATGCATCTTTGTTGCCTGTCGTACATTCTCCTAGCAGAGCAACCCGCACAGACATTCCCATACCTCTGTTAGGAGGCTGCTGATTTTGTAAGCACTCTGCAAGTATAGATGACTTCTCCAAAGAGCCTCCTGGAGGTAAGCCACTGCCATCTTAAGCAAGTACATTTTATAAATCCCTTTCATAGCTTTACCAAGCACTGTTTTAAAAATAGTAAGGGAAGCGGGTGTTCCCGCTATTTATATTATTTACTTATGGTCCTTTGGCCCAGACATGAAAATTGGCTTTTGTCTTTACAGGGAGTCAAGGATGTGCAAGGGCTATTTCTTTGAGATGTATAAGTTTGAAAGCTCTGTGACCTGTGTTTTTAGCTCTGTGTTTGTTTGTTTGTTGCAAGGATTTATCCTGTCCCTTTTTGTGGAGGCAAGGGGGAACAGAGAAGGTAACCCAGCCATATATTTAAAATGGAGTTTACAGTCTGATCCAGCTGCAAATGGACAGGCTGTGATGTCAGTCAGCATTCATAAGCTGTATATAAACAGATTCCCCAGATTTTCACAACTAATTCTGTATTTTGCCCACTGAATAAGCACATTTGTGTTCTGGAGCAGGAGGCTTCACGTGATGTGTTCTTCCACAAGGTAAACTCTGTTTTTTTCAGCCGGGAAGTCTCCATGTGGAATTCTAGCTAAGTCAAAAGCAGTAGTGTTGAGGATTCGTTGGAAACAGCCAATTTAATCCCCCAGCTAGTGCAGGTATGTTTTGTTCAATTCAGTCAAGGAATCCAGGCTTGTAAAATTACCTGATAATGGATTTTGAGGAATTGTTTACATGAGAGAATCAAGAGAGATGAGAAACAGAAAGGGTCACTCTTCAGGAAGGGCTACATACAGGAAATAGGAAATGTATGTGTCAACTTTGTTTCCAAGTTCCAACACTGACATGAAAGGAGACACAAGGCCATTTGAGGGAAGAAACTTGCACCTATAGGTTGAATCACACATGGCAGCTAAGAGAAGACAGTGTTACTAAAGCCTGGGTAATAATGCCGTTGTTACAATTTTTGGATGGGATAAGCTTAAAAATGAAGTGTGCAAGAGTTCCTGTTCCCCCTTCAGGACAAGAAGATAAGAGAATTACTGAACTATTAGCAGTCTTCTGATTCTGTTCTCTTTTGGGTAAAGTGAAACTTTCAGCCTGATGCTGAACAAGCCATTGTATTTCAGTTACTTTAAATTAAATTGAATCCATTATTTGTAAATGCCCTGCCACTGCAGTTCATGAGGTATTTTTTAAGTATTGCACTCAGTGGAATGGCAGAGGAGAGGAACATTTCTCAACAGCTATATACAATGACCAACTCTATCTTCTCACTTTATTAAATAACATGTAACATTTTTAAAAGAAAAAAATAACAAAGTTTTATGATTTTAAAAGAAATGTTAAATCCCAATCCTGACTTATTTCCATGTCTTTATCACTGAACTTGAGAAAAGAAGGTTTGAATTGCTCATATGCATTTTCATTTCACACTGAATTTATAGGAACTTTCCAAATAATAACGGTCAACTTGGCAGTAATAAATGTAGACCAAATGGTGTAATCCCCACAAGGAAGCATAATTCTGTTATGAAGTATTTACAACAGTAAGCTTGGAAATCCAACAATAGGTTATGTTGTTAATAGGTTGTTCATAGCATCTTATATTGACTGATTCATTCTTAACAGTGGTAGATTTAGTCACCTAACATTCTTCATGTGGCAGTCAGTTTCTCATCCACTGTTGCTTTAAAAATCATCTCAGGTAACAGAAAGTATCTTTCTGACATAAATGAGTAAGCGGGACATGTAGTTAGAGTGCAGCCTTGCAAAGTTCAGAAGTTCCCTGAAATGTAGTTGAACTTTTTGATGCTCCCTTCCTGTGACCCTCCAATAACCCTTATCTCCTCTCTCCTCGTGACCCTTTAATGTTTCCCTGGCTCTCCATTCCCTTCATCCTCCTAAAGAGCTTGGCTACTTCCCAACTTGGATTCATCCGACAGGCCACCCTCCTTGGAAACTCTCCCAGTCTTTGAAAGGGCCTTGCAGTAGAGCAGCCTCTCTGCTAGTTTGCAAATGAATTTAAATTTTGCATACTGTTGAACCACACACCTAACTGCATCAACGTACACTGCCTAGCTGGGACTGGCAAAGTTATGCAGTAGCAATTTGTGGTGCAAAGTGATCAGCCTTTTGTAAAGTCAAGGTCAGAAAGTTTGGACCTTCTAAAATAAGGAAAGGCTTTTGAATTCATTGTATGAATAGCTTTTCTGATATTTTCTACAGAGCAAAGAATAAAAGGGAAAAAGGTTTTGCATTAAGGGGACTTCACTGGTGGGAGCAAAAATTATTTCTTTAAAATGGGACAGCACCACTCTGGAGCCAGCTAGCTGCCTGTGTATTATTAATTGATACTGTCCAAACTGCTTGTAACCTTTGTTTCTTTGATTGTTAGTTTTAGTATGGTTTCCATTAGATGTTTCACAATTGTACACTGTGCAGGTATTGGACAAAAAAGCTTTTTGATATCTGAGATAAAAATTTCAATGCTAAAGTTTTGTGTACCTTCTAACAAACAGTATATTAATATCCAATACCTTCAGAAATGAATGTTACAACCTTGTCCTTTACAGTATTATTCAATAGACTGTGGTTATGTAATAGAATTTTAGAGGAGGCATTAAATGCTAAGACATATACTATCCCTCAGGAATTTTATTTTTACCAGCTAGCTGCAAAATACTCTTTCACAGAGATTTGTTTCAGTGCAAATCACAGATTGGCTCTGATGGTCATCTTATCTTCCAGTTTGCGTACAAACAAATCTGAGCTTCACAGGAGATTTTGTAAAATGAGAACGTGTCACAGATGTCTGTGGAATATGCAACCGTGTGAATGTTTAAGCCAGAAGTGTGAGTGCAGCAAACTAAACAGCTTTGTAGGACAGGCAGCAGGATGACTATCGTGTGAACCTGGTGATAACTCATTTTTTCACTGTGATCACCTAGCATCTCTAATGAGAGCAGAACCAGCTCAAGGCTTCTCAGTGTCATAGGCAAAGTTTAAGTGTGTCATCTCAAGGTTAATGACAACATTGTGTCTTCACCCTTGGATGTAGTAAAATTCAACATGTGGTTGTAGTTAAGTGGGTTCAGACAGGAGGGATAAGAGTGAAACGGCTGTTGAGTGGGAGCAAAGAGTTTCCCATGGTGACATGATGAAAAAGCAGTGAGGAGGTTCAGGGCAGATCCAGACTGATCAGTGGTAGTGGAGAAAGTGACCGGAGATGGATCAGTGGGATTTCTGGGTAGGTAAGTTTGGGAGTTAAGAAACCACTAAAAGTTTGGAGAGGTTGAGTTAAAGTTTGGAATTTTTGATAAGGGCAGGGGACTCTTACCTCAGAGAAAGACCTGCCACTCCAGAGCAGTGGCTGTTACACCTTGACCCTGTCTTTGGTGGCAAAATAAGCAGCAATCAGCTGTTTCTTATAAAGTAGACAGTGGTGACCCTGCTGTCTTTGGCAGCCACCTGCCTATGCAGCTGCTCACTCACTTATGTCTAAAGCTAGCCTGGTAGTTATTTTGTATACTTGTAAGACAATAACCCCTACCCTAAAATGCTTACAGTCTGAACTTAATTTCTGATGCTTGGAGGACCAGCACAAAGCCTGGTCTCTGTGATAAAGGAGCATTTAAGTGATATAACACAAACTTGTTCATATATAGGAACAGACTGCAAATTGCAAAACTGAAATGCTTGAAGGAAATAGGGTCTGCTGAAACATCTGGAGCAAAATATGTCCTGTGAGTCCTGTCTGAAGTGCTTCTATTTTGATTTGCTTTTTTCATAAGGTTTTTCTAAGTCACGGCAATGGCACCTTCACCAGGGTGCCAAGCATGAAGGTGTAAGTCCTTAGAAAACCTGTAAGTAAAAGTTCTCCAAGCTTGAATTAACAAACAGGAAAAGCTATGACTCAGACAGTAGCTGGCAAAAAAGAAAAGGCTCCTAATTTTATCAATATTTATTGTGAATTCTATTCACACAGCTCTCTGTCTTTAGTAAAACTTGTCTGCAAAATATGCATATATGTCAATGTACTAAGTCTGTAGGAAACGGAGAAAGCCCAGTGATCAGGCACTCACTAACAACTGAATTCTTGAAGACAATTAGGCATTAAAAGGTCATTGTCATTTGTTGGTCCCAAACCAGATTCTGGATGCACTAGAAAAGAGGAATGTCTTCTAGTTGTGGCAGAGGCATAACAGTCAGAGGAAGGATTTATTTTTAACATGTCTGACCATGTGCAACAAGACTTTGGATAAGTCACTTTCATTTGTTAAGCAGAGTATTTATTTCACATCTGTGTTGTACAGTGTTGTACAGTACACTCATATTTTTGAAAAGCTTTAAGGTCCTCTAGTTTTAAACACCATGAAGGTACAAGGGTTTTTAATGTAGCATAAATAGGATTTATATGATTTGTTTTCGGTCTATTTATTTTAATAGGTTTAATGTTTGCTGCATAGAACTAATACAAGGAAACGCTTGGTCCAAATCTTCCTATTCAGCTTTGGGCAAGTCAGTTATTTTCTGCTTACCAATTTCTCTTCTGTAGTTAGTTTTTGATGCTTTGCACATGTAAAGCAGATTAAGACTACACAGATGCAAAACAAGGTTGTCACTGAAAGCTAGTTGGAGATTCACAGTCTGTGTTTGAAATTGGTAAGGACAGAGAATAGTTCTCTTTTGGCCTATAGATATCTTTGAATTTACAGACACTGCAGTAGCAGTTATAATTTAAGTGATTAATAAGATACCTGTCTGTTAGTTTTAAGTTGGATGCTAAGAATGTTGAGAAACAAAGCTTTTAAAGCTTCCCTCAATTCTGAAAAATAACTGTAAAAACAGTATCTCATAGTTGTAAAATTTTGGTCCTGTTTTTGCCATGCCTGCGTTTCCTTGGCACATCATATTTTGCTACATTTACAAGCAGAACTTGTAAGTTACAGGTGGGACTTGTAAGTCAAGCTGTTTGTCTCTTCCTTTCTTATTCATCTTTTCCATCAATAAAGCACATCTTCAATAGTTATTGCTCAAGAATTTGGCCTCTGTTTGGAACACAGCTCTCAATTCATTTACTGGTAGGTGACTCAGGAGAGATTTTAGCCCACACTCCCAGAACTAACTAGGCTGTGGTGTACTAACACAAGTAAAAACTAACATTTACTTCTGTCCCTAAAAGTCTATTTTCATAGTTGCCAAACAGAAGAAAAAATCATTTTGAAAAACCTCACATTACAAAATTGAATTCAAGACTGGAGATAAATTCTGAACTCAAAAGCACAACTTCATCAGGCCTTTGCATTTTCATTGGTATTGAAATATTGTGTAGGATTCAACTAAATAAAATATGAGGCAAGTCTTTCTCTTGGAGCTCTTGTGACTCCTTTAAGTATCCATGGAAGTCCTAACAGAAATGATAGTGATTTACCTTATATTGAGGATTATAGCAAATTTCTCTTGCTTTTGCTCACTCATATCATATTATGATCCAAGCCTCACTGCTAATTTGATTCTGTAATTTCATTATGAATTTAAAGTCCAACAATATAGTTGCTCAAAATTTCAGTTGTATCTAGTCATTTACTCTACATGTATTATGTTTGTTTCTTTTATACAGAATCAATGCCAGTACCTTGTCTGGATTTTCAAGTTTGTTACATCTGTGGTCATGAACTTGCCTTCCAGTAAACACTGAATCAGAAATGCTTGGAAGAAGGAGGTCATGGAGATAAAAAGTAATTCTCAGTATGATATTTGTTTAAATATCACATATGCAAAACTGATCAAAATAAAAATCTTAGGTCATCTTGAATAGTCAAGATTTCCTGTATTTTCTTGAGACAAGGCACATATTGTTTCTAGTGCAATAGACTCCAAAGGTAATCAAAGGACATTTCAGTGTAAAACTGGTTTTATGAGAGGTCAAATTCTTAAGTATTTTTCATTTATCTTTTGTACTGCAGGGGTTTGATTCTCTTCTCACTTCCCATTTTACATCAACAATCTTCAGCTACCACATAGCTACTTCAGCCTTAGACTCTTGTAAACAGGAAGCCCTGGATTTTTAATTTCAAACACAGATCGTCATCTCATTTTTTAATCAAATTTAACTTCAAAATAGAGCTATTCCTGTCATAAATCTGTAAAAACCTTGTTTGTGCAAACCAGTCATATAAACCATTAGACACAGAAGTCTTAAGTTTGACTTCACAAGGGGATGTGTGGATACATCCACCACTGAAACTAATTAAAAAATCCACAGATTTGTAGCAGAGTCGAATTTGGTCTGCCTATTTGACTTTTGGAGATGGGGAGATCTTCAAATTATTGTGGAGTCAAATACATCCTAGAGAATCAGAAAGATCACGTAAACTATATTTTAATGTTTTGTTTGGATTAAAGTGGCTTTCAGGCTACTGTCAGGCTTCTGTCAAAGGTGAATTTGTTTTGAAGTGAAAAATTAAGGGTTAAAATGACAGCCTGTAATTGGCATGGTACTGAGCCATGCAAGATGACCTTAAATTTGATTCCTGATAAGTTAGGAGAAACTGAAAACATATACTGAAGCATTATGATCAGACCTTGGAGACACATACAATGTTAGAACAATTTTGTTTGGAAGGGACCCCGAAAGTACAACTTCCAGCTTCCTGCTCAAAGCAGGGCTGGCTTCAAAGTTAGAACAAGTTGCTTGGGGCTTTATCCAGTTGAGTTTTGAAAATCTCTGAGGATGGAGAGCCCCATTTTCGGTGCTTGACCACTTTAACAATGAAGGATTTTTTCTATGTACGCAGTGGGAATTTCCCTTGCTGCAGCTCGTGACCATTGCCTCTTGTTCTATCCCTGTGCACCCCTCAGATGAGTCTGGCTCCATCTTCTCTATAACCACCCTTTTAGGTAGTTTAAAACTGCTGTTAGATCCCCTTTTAGTCATGTCTTCTTGAGACTGAACAAACACAGTGCCTCTCCTCATATGTTGTGTGCTTCAGCCCCAAATCATTTTAATGGTCTTTAATGGAAATTGGTCATGTTTATTAATGTCTCTCTTGTACTGGGGAGGGGGGGGAGCCTAGACTGGACAATATTTGAGATACTACCTCACAAGTGCTGAGTTAGAGGGTCCTAATAACTTCCTTCAACCTACTGAATGGGAAGATTTTCCTTGCTAATTGCCTGTCCCTTTGGAAACTGGACATTAACATCACTCCCTCCATAGAGGGACTGCTTTGCATTTTTCCTCAGGCAGGGAAATGATATCCAACTATTAACATAAATAGTTTAGAAACTGAAGACTGTGTTGGAAATACTAGTTCTGTCAGTAACTGAAAATAAATCATATTGATTATACTCAAAGCCAGATATATTTTAACAGTTTGAGTTTGTGCAAACCCTTCTTCTTCTTATGTCCTTCATGGCTTTACATTCTCTGAGTCTGGAGTTTCAGATTTATATTGTGCAGCTGACAAGGGTAGGATATATTTGATGTTGTTTGTCTGTTATTTAAAAATAAAACAGAGTAAGGTAAACTGACCCTTGTGATAAACCACTAGTTGCTAACTTTAAAAAGAGAGGTGGTGTTTGTTAATGTATACTGATTTAATTTGTTTCAGGGTCATATAAAACTAAAAGGCAAAACAAAAAAATACAGAAACACTCTTCCCTACTGAAAAGGCCATTAGATGCAATTTTCCAGCTTTAAAGTCTCTGGTACATTCAGGTCCATCAGGCTGAATGACAGCCTTTCTCAAGCCCTGTCTGTGAAGAAGAGAGAGTTCTTGAAATGTTATGTCCTTCATGGAAACAATGTAAAGAAAAAGAACCCAAGCAAAACCGATAGAACTCTACTAAATGTTGGACAGGCCCCTGCTAATATCTCTACCATCTTGCCTTCAGAACAGGTTTCAACAGCCAGTGTGTCGGATCTGGCCATAATTTTGCCAGAAATAGTGCATTTAGAAGCTGGCCCCAAGAAAAGACGACCAGGTACTGCAATAATATCAAAACAGTCAGATTCTTCAAAAATGTCTCAGACGCCACTGAATCGACCAGTCATCCCACCAAGAAGACCTGGCTTTAGAGTGTGTTATATCTGTGGCAGAGAATTTGGATCCCAGTCTATTTCCATACATGAACCCCAATGTCTAGAGAAGTGGCATATTGAAAATGATCAACTACCAAAGCATCTCCGAAGAGCGGAGCCCAGGAGACCTGAGGCCTCTACTCGTGGTTCCTGTATGCGTACGGCCGAAAATGAGGCAGCATATCAGAGTGCTCAAGACCAGCTCTTGCCTTGTGAAAAGTGTGGCCGGACTTTCCTTCCTGATCGTCTCACTGTGCACCAAAGGAGTTGCAAAGGAAATAGCAGTGGTGTGGGGCTGTCAAGTTCTAAACCCTATAAATCTGGTAAAGGCCCAAGCTTTGGGTCTGGCTCAGCAAGTACTGGTCTGTCTGGTGAAGGTCAACAGAGGAGTGGGGCTACACCAGCCATTTCAGACAAGGTAAACTGCTAAGTATGTGCTGTATGAAAGGGTCTGGATGCATTTTGATGCTAGGCACTCCAGGGAAGACTGGGTTCTCATCACAACTCAAAATTTAAAACCACTTTCTTTCAGAACAATCTTTTGGCTCCATGGAAATATTTCTCTGCTGAATAGTAAGTAGAGGAAAGAGTAATACTGTGTGCATAAAGGTAACTATAGGATTCTTAAATCATATTTATTTCTGTTTCTTTTGATTTTCCTGTTGAAAGGGGATAGTTGGGTTCTCATACTCTTTGCTCCTGTGAAGCCATATGCCCAAAAGGGACCATTATGTGATATAGTTCATTAACAGATTCTGCTGAGCTGCTTAGGCAAGCTGTGAATGTTACATATTTCAGTACATATTAGGCATTTTTATTTAGTTAACATGAGATACGATGTTTCCTTGTCCTCTAAGCACTCCGGTGATTTTCATTTTTTACCATTATTCTTGACATTGGCATGGAACATTAGTTTACTGAGGACTGCATGTTCAAAGGCAGTTAACTCAGAATGTAACAACAACAAAATAAATAAGACTGCACATTCCTTTCCACTGAATTTGATTTAAGATCCAAGAATAAAGAAGCTGATTCACTTTACCCAAAAGCTACACAAAGTTTTGGAAAATGGCATATTTTTTCTGCACTTGTTTCCACGCGAGCTCTCTTTTGGCCGGGAGTTTTGTAAAGAGATGTCTAAATTTAGGCCTGGTGTCTAAAATAAATAGCCTGATTTTTTTCACTAGGTCTTGTACTCCTGATTGCCTACATTACTTTTGAAAATGGGGTTTAGCTGTCTCGGTCACCAAAGTAATGCAATGCTATACAGAGCATTCCTGAAAAGATTTTAAAAGTCAAAGCCTTGAACATGCTGTTTCTCAGCTTTCCAGCTGCTGAATAAAATGAAGATAATAGCATTACCCCACCCAACATGAGAATAAAAACAGTGCGAGGTATGTTTATATTATGCTGTTTGAGGCCACTGATTGATGGATAATAGCAAAAGAGGTCCACTACTCAGCTAAGTCTTTCATAACACATTGACAGATTTCATCAAACATGCAAATAGTGCAAAGGACTGTGCACATGTATCTATGGCTATAGGAAACTAGACATTTCCATTGTGTCCTGTGACATTGTACTATTGCCAAAGACTTTGCCAAAGACTTTGCATTGTTCTAAAGGTGATTGTACAATGAAAGGCAGTGATAACACGAGTGAACCAGAGTTGTTTTTCCTCTGCTCAGAATTTTGTATGTTTAAAAAGAAAATTTGCTTTTCTTATATCATGAAAAATGTCCAGAGTTACAGTGACATACAAAAACAAGTTTAGAGTGTGGTTTGGCATTGAGAATGACTTCATAAAAATGTTGCCCTCTTGTGCAATTTATCTGCTCCCTGCATGGATTCAGTCACATCTGCTGCCTTGTTGAACAACAACATTATTACCACTTTTTCCTTCTGTGAGCTCTGCAGAGCCAGAATGAAATGTATTAGAATTTCTTCCTCCTCGTGTCTGAACAACAGGTTTCCTCATTTGCTTTCAGTCAGTTACAGTTTTTCAATCTCAGCAGAACTAATGAGGCTGTACAGCTGGCAGGGTATAATTGATTCTGAAGGAGCTTATTACTGGTGATGACTTTCAAGAAGGGAAGATGGATTTCACCTCTTTGAGGTTCTTTATTTTAGTATTTTTAGACCCACCTTTTTGTACAGAGGTACAGTTTAAAAGCAGAGATAGGAATGGAAAGAGTGAAATATCCTGTGCTCCTGTGGACTGTTCAGGATTACAAGACTACTTCTAAGGAGTAGGCAAAGGAAACCTCTTTTCTGTAGGTTTAAATTCTCTATGTGAGTGTCTCCATCTCCAGTAAAAAGTTCTAAAAGGTCCACACATACAGGATGTTGAAAAGCACTAAGCTGACAGGGGGCCACAAATATGATATGCAGAGAGACAAGGTCTCGATCCGCTGTACAGTCTTCACTGTCTTTTTCCAGCAAATGGTTTTAATTTTACTCACTTTACCAACTACTCAGTTGCTTATTAATTATATGAATAGAGTAGTGAAATAGCAGTCTGCTTCAGTCCTGGCAGGAATATCATCAAGCTCAAGGCATCAGTTAGACCTGGTTAATGAGAAGGATGTAGATAAAACTGCTTCCAGCCCTCTTTTCAGTGGGCTGATGTTACTTCAGATAGTGTCCTGATGTGACATGAAGGAGAGGATCAGAGGGAATTTTTTAGAGAGACTTTGCAGGATTCTTGGAGGAGAAAAACATTGCGGGGAGTCCATGTTTCACTTAACAGACCTATTCTGAATGTGAATCAGTAAATTATTTAGGTACCCATTTAAATAACATCTTTTAAAGTCCTGATTCAGTAAAATGTCAGAGGGAAAGAATAATGAAAAAAATAGTATATGTATTTTAACAGAACTGTAATACTACTGTCAAATATAAAGAAAGATGCCCTAAATTCAAAAGCTGGATTTTCCTCATTTTAAAAATAGAGCTCACTAATTCTGTCATAGTCCATGTGAAGGGTGTTCTACCTTTCTAACTGCAAGAGCTTATGCTGAGGTGCTTCTATCCTGGAGCTCTCTTTCATTAGCAAGTGCAGGATCAATTAGACCAATATCATTACTGACAAATGCTTATGCAGTTTGGTCATAAATGCCCTTAATGCTGGAGACTCAACAACCTGCTTAAGCCATCTCTTCCACTAACTATCCTAGCTCTTAGAATACATGAACACATCAGAGTTAATCATGTCTGACTATGTAAAGCAAACAACAGTCTATGCTTAATAGACTGAAGGATGGCATCAGCTCAGAAATCTCGATTCTTGCATACTATTTAGATTCTGCTGTGATACCTTAGACAATGACAGTGATGTCTGGTACTATTGAAACTCAGACTTGTTCTAGAGCAGAATGTGTTTGTTATTCTTTCATAGACCAAAATGTTTCCTGCTGCCTATGTAGATGAGTACTAATGACTTCCTATGGATATGTTTTACAATTTTTTGGACAACAGATGGTGATAACTTTAATCCTAAAATTCTATCAGATGTATCACTAGCATCTGGTGCTGCCATCTGCTGTTTTCTTCCCATTGTTTTAACTACCTACAAAATAAAAAGATGTTAATGATCTCCCTTTTCTGTATTATAATAGAGAAGTCTTGAAAACCTATGTAACAACAAAATGTTGATGCCATATCTTGCTTTAGCATAAAGGTATCTAGCCACTGCATAAAATGAAAACACCTTAAGATGCCTTGTAATTCTAAGGAAGGTGGGAGGTCAATTACAAGCTTTCCATTTGTCTCAGTTGCAGCAGTTTTTGTTAGAAGATTAGTGACAAATACGTTTGCAAATACAGAAAAGTGAATGAATGGTTGGAGTGAAGCTCACTACATATTATTATTGTGAATGATAGAGGTTCCTGCCTTTCTGCATTTACATAAATGCCATGTTCACTAGACCTTTTTTTTCTTTTTTAAAGATAGCACATCAGGAGTAAAGTGGGATATTCTAGTGATTCCAGTGGAGTGAAATCTGTAGTTACCTGCATCATCAGGCAGAATTACCTTCTTGTTATTGCACTTCACACATAGGCATACAAACAGTCCTAACATTAGTCTGTTATTGTGGCCAGTCAACAGCTGAAAGCACTTCAGAACGCTGTGAAATGCTTCTTTGGGTGGTTGTGAGAGCCACTCTATGGATTCTCTCTGTCCCTTATGCAAAATGCTTGTCAGAGCAGAATGAGTGGAAAAGGTTGCTTTCATATAACATGATGCTGTCATTAAGTATTTATACTATTTTTTTCTGATCCACTGTTCCTTGGGCAGTTCAAGCCTATGATGAGAGCTATGATGAGAGCTCCGATGTGGATCAGGAAGTCTCTCCTCCTTCCATTAATTTACACGGATAATTAAAGGAATAAGAATTTGGGTGGGGGATCTTTTAGTCCTAGATGATAAATCTTTATAGAGCAGAGCTTGGGAGCCACTCTTAATGGGTGTACTTAAGAGGAAATTAAAAGCTTTGTTCAGTGAAGGGGGGGTTGACCTCATGTGTGGTCATAACAGCAGCCTGGGGCTGACCTCAGGTAATGTCAGGTCTATTGAAAATACATAGTTACATAGCCCTCCAAGTTAAATAACTTCATTCATGGTAACACAGACATACTTAACAGTCTTGGAGAAAAAAGAAAATACTGAGGCACCAGAGGAAAACCTAACTGCACTGTCAGGTATTTGTAGGTATTTTTATAATAACACATTTCCTCAGGAACAGACCTTCCCTACTACCCTTTTCAAAAGTGAAAAAGCAGTAAGCAGACAGCTTAGCCACTGACTTGTGAGTAGTCTGGGTTGGAAAGTTCTGGTGATTCCAAAAATAGTTTAGTTTCAAACTGCAGGCCTCCCGATGTGACATTCTGGGTAGGAACACTCTGAAAAGAAAAAGAAATGAAGGATGAATACCATCAGTTGCAAAAAAATCCAAGCAAAACTTATCATACCTAAGACTCCACAGGTAAGCAGTGAATGAGCTGTTACTACAGATTGTAAAGATATTCTCCCTCAGTTTTTATTTTCCATTTTTTTACAGTGTGTGTATTTGCAGAAAAGGATTTGTGTGTGAAATTTAATATGTGGTGATGGTTCAAACTCACTATATTTCTGATAAAAATCATTCCATCCTTACAGTGAGCTGATTTATTTTAATTAATTCTGGTCTCTACTGTTTCTTTCCTTTTCTTAATTGTGAAAGTTACAAAAAAGAAGGATTTCTATTTGAACAGATTTTTAAAACAATTTTTTCACCAAATAGCATTTAGTTATGCTGAATTGATAAACTTGGAAAACAGGCTTCTCTATTCAGCTGCAGGCCTCGTTTCTCTGAGTCACAACACAAAACCCATCCCTGTTAGGATCTGGAGAGATCAAAATAGCACTCATTCAATCTTCAGGTTTTCAGGTGAGACTGCCAAAAGAACCATTTCAGGAGCTTTGAACTGCAGAAATCTATCCAGATCACACAGGATGGAGATGACCAACCTTTCTCTTTCAGACCACCGGCAGCTGTTCAAAACTGAACAGTATGTCACAGTTACTTTAGAAGAAGTGTGATGGATTTGAACGAGGGAGTCAGAGATAAAAAGCTATTTCCATTCGCTAGGGAAACATATTTAAGGTAGAAAACACTTGACTTTAACCATTTTTCTTTTTTTTCCTTCTGTTACGTTAATTGGGAATTTTTTTTTTTTTAAGTGATTTTTTTTCACCCATCTTCTATCAGGACTTAAACTCTGGTTTAAGCTGTAAATTTGCTTTTGTTATTCTGCTCCATACATTGGAAATGATTATGATGGTGCATGCTAAACAACCTTATTTTTTGTTTGTTAAATGAATTCCTTTGTACCATCTTGGTAGTATAAAAAGAGTCCCTGCATACTGAATGTAAATCAAATTGCTATTTTCCAGTTTGCATCCAGTAAATCATCTATTCTGCTGAATGGCCAGGACCAAACTAATGAAAACTAGAAAGGAAAACGTGTTTTCAGTATTCTCACACAGCATTTTTTAGAAAACCACTTCTAAAATGCTACAAGCGCACCCATAATGAGCATGCCCACTGAAATGAGTCCCCTGACTTGAAGAGCTTGCATTATATTATCTTCACCAAAAGTTTACTGGAGTCTAAAAAAAACCCATACACTGCCTTCAGAAGATTCTGTATTAGGACCCAGAATCTTGCCTCAAAATCAGCCAAAGCATAAGTCAATAGCTGAAATAAGAAACTAGGTGAAAATTGGCAATGAAAAGTTATTGGGCTTCTAAAAACAACTGTGGCTATATTCAGCTATGAATAGGAAGAGAAGGTAATATACATATTTAAAATACTTTGTTATCGAAGATGACTAAGGAAATAGCACATGAAAGTTGAGAGCTTGAAAATGTGCTCAGAATGACTGGCTTTGTATAAGGTATACTTCAATTCTGTGCCAGAACTTTCCATATCAAGTTCAAGTTACTGGAATGCATGGACCTTTGTCCGGTGATGGGCCAGCTGAGAGCTTATGGGTAGATTAGTGGGCAGACTAACACAGGTGACGTTGTTGTGGGTGTCTGCTATAGCCCGCCTGATCAGGAAGAAGAAGTAGATGAGGCCTTCTTCAGACAACTGAAGGAAGCCTCACATTTGCAGGCCCTCATCCTCATGGGGGACTTAAACCACCCTGATATCTGCTGGAAAGATAGGACAGCAAGGCACAAGCAATCCAGGAGGTTTCTGGAGTGCATTCATGACAACTTCCTGTCACAGGTGTTCAAGGAGAGGAGGAAAGGCACTCTGCTGGACCTCATAAACAAGGAAAGCCTGGTTGAGGTTATGAAGGTCACAGGCAGCTTTGACTGCAGTGATGTTGGGTTTAAGTATCCTGAGAGGAGGGAGTGGAGCAAAAAGCAAGATCACAACCCCAAACTTCAGGAGAGCAGGCTTTGGCCTCTTCAGGGATTTGCTTAGAAGAATCGCATGGGTTATGGTCCTGGAGAGGAAAGGGGTCCAAGAGAGCTAACTGATATTCAAAAATCATCTCCTCCAAGCTCAAGAATGGTCCATCCTAACAAGCAGGACATGAAGCAAAGGTGGCAAGAGGCCTAGTGGATGAACAAGGAGCTCCTGACTAAACTCTTAGCAAAAAAAGGAAGCCTACAAGAAGTGGAAACAAAGGTGATGCAGGAGGAATATGGAGACACTGTCCAAATGTGCAGGGATGGGGTTACAAAAGCCAAAGTCCATGTAGAGTTGAATCTGGCGAGGGATGTGAAAGGTAGCAAGAAAGGCTTTTACAGGTACATAAGCAGCAAAAGCAAGGCTGGAAAAAATAAGGGCCCCCTACTGAATAGGGCAAAGGCCTTGGTGAGAAAGGACATAGAAAAGACTGAGGTACTCGGGGCCTTCTTCACCATGCTCTTTACTGGTAAGACCGACCTTCAGCAATCCCAGGCCCTAGAGACCAGTGAGAAAGTCCAGTAAAAGGAAGACTTGCCCTTGGTGGAGGTGAATCAGATTAGGGAGCATTTAAACAAACCAGACATACACAGGGACATGGGACCCCATGTGGTGCATCCATGGTTGCTGAGGGAGCTGACCAATGTCATCAGTCTCAGTGATCTTTGAAAGGCCATCAGGGGAGGTTCCTGAGAGCTGGAAGGAAGCAAACATCACTCCAGTCTTCAAGAGGAGCAAGAAGGAAGATGTAGGGGAACTACAGACTGGTCAGCCTCACCTCAATCCCAGGGAGAGAGATGGAACAACTCATCCTGGAAACCCTTTCCCAACATATGAGTGACAAGAAGGTGATTGGGAGTAGTCAGCATGGACTTATGAAGGGAAAATCACGCCTGATCAACCTGCCAGCCTCCTGTGGTGAAATGACTAGCTTGGTGGATGCAGGGAGAGCAGTGGATATTGTTCATCTTCACTTTAGTAAGGCTTTCAACACTTTCTCCCATAACATCCTCATAGACATATTGATGAAGTATGGACTAGATAAGTGGACAGTGAGGTGTATTGAGAACTGGCTGAACTGCCAAGCTCAAAGGGCCATGATGAGTGGCACAAAGTCTAGCTGGAAGCCAGTCACTAGGGCTGCATCCCAGGGGTCAATACTGGGGTCAGTACTGTTTAACATCTTCATTAATGACCTCGGGAGAGTGCACCCTCAGCAGGTTTGGAAATGATAAAAAACTGGGAGGAGAGACTGATACACCAGTTGGTTGTGCTGCCAGTCAGAGGGACCTCAACAGACTGGAGAAATCATCAGGGAGGAAACTCATGAAGTCCAAACATGAGAAATGTGAAGTCTTGCATCTGGGGAAGAATAACTCCATATACCAGTACAGGCTGGGGGCTGACTGACTGGAAAGCAGCTTTGCAAAGAAGGGTCTGGGGGTCCTGGTGGACAGCAAGTTGAACATGAGCCAGCAATGCCCCCTCGTGGCAAGTTTATTGGCATCATGGGCTGCATTTGGAAGAGCGTTGCTGGCAGATTGAGAGAGGTGATCCTTCACCTCTGCTAAGCACTGGTGAGGCCACATCTGGAGTGCTTGGTCCAGCTCCGGGCTCCCCAGTACAAAGAAGATATGGACATATGGACCAAGTCCAGGAAAGGGTCACAAAGATGATTAAGGGACAGGGGCATCTGACATATTTGGAGAGGCTGAGAGAGCAGAGATGGTTCAAGGGGGATTTTGTCTCAATGTGTATAAATACCTGATGGGAGGGAGTAAAGAAGACGGAGCCAGACCCTTCTCAGTGGTGTCCACTGACAGAATGAGAGGCAACGGGTACAAACTGAAACACAGGAAATTCTGTCTGAATATAAGAAAAAAGCTTTTTTACTGTGAGCGTGGTCAAACACTGGAACAGGTTACCCAGAAAGGCTGTGGAGTTTCCATCCTTGGAGATGCTCAAAATCTGACTGGACATGGTCCTGGTCAGCCTGCAGAGAAGATTGACCCTGCTTGAGCAGGGGAGTTGAACAAGATGTTCTCCAGAGGCCCCTTCCAACTTCAGCTGTTTTGTGATTCTGTGAACTTTTCCCAGCAAAAATACACTTTGTAGAGTAGTATTTCTTCATATAATAGAGTTTACATGTGTGATACAGGAAAGAAAGCTTATGCAGATTATTCACTAGTGACATATTCAGACTGTAGCATAAATGCAAGAAGAGCTGCCCAGAATTTCTTGAATACACTGATGGGCTAACAGAGAGAGTCATAAATATTGGAATAGGTTATGCCTTTGTCTTACACAGCAGAGGAAAAAATGAAATCTCCACCTCCCTTGCTTATGTGAGAAAAGTTTCCCATGTTTGGTCTGGCATTGCTCTCCCTCTACCTTTAATAAAAGGGCAGGAAATAGGTAGTCTTTTACTGGTATTCTGCAACCAGGAATGAAGGAAATTCTGACAGTTGCAAGAATCATCGATGTGCCTCAAAATGATATCTTTGCAGTATGTTTGCACTACTCCTGGAGTGGGGCTGGTGCTGACACCACGCCTAGCGCAGGATGTGCCTAAAGACACAGTCTAGTCCATAATCTGCAATACCACAGTAATTATATATTTTTCAAGCTTAGAATATGTATTTCTGAGTTTGGGGGTTGAGGTTTTTTTTTCTTTAGTTGAGCTATTTTTTTCTACAAACAAAAGCAGATCTGCAGTACAGAAACAATGACATGCTCAGAGTCCAGTTCTGCCCTCACTGAAGTCACTGGCAAGATTCACACTGAGATCGTTGGGATAAACAAACTGCTTGTTCCTTTTTTTTTGCCCCCAATCCTGAAATGTCCTATACTGGTTTTAATCTGTCAAGGTCAAGAATTCCACCAGTTAACCAATCTGTGGCAAAAGTAACACAGAGTTAGTTCCCACAATCACAAGTTTATCACAATTGCTCTCACTGTTTGACTTAAGAGAGATGCTAATGCTTGACACGATGCTTTAATTATGCTCTGCCTGGAGATGAGATTTTTCTGCTATTGGATTAGCACATCAGCAGTTCAGCTGAGGAAGATTTTATTGTTCCTTTCCATGTTCCTTCTGTTCAGTAGATAGATAAAAAAGGATTTAAGGGTTTGAGATTGTCACTGTACCACAGCAACTAGATCAAGCAGAGGAGTTCTCTCAGAATGTGGTAAGTCAGCATTTTCATGAATTTGCAGGCTGATTGTGCAAAAATAACAGAGTTATATGGCTATTATTAGGTGACATACATGAATTTTCAGCCCAATATCTGGAGAACGAGCATACCTGTTCCAAATGGCCAGTTAATGAGGCAATATCTCTTGTAAGGTTCAGGACTGAATCCAGATATACTGAAACTGATAAGAACATTAACGGTGATTTTACAGATTTGAAATTCAGCATGATTGTTTTCATTGAGTTGTCTGATTCAAAATTAATGTTGAAAACAACACTCATTCTTCGTTACAATTGTTATTTGCAGCCACCAGTGATAAGATGGCCACCAACAATTATTTGTTACATATGCGGCCGTGAGTATGGAACAAAATCTATTAGTATCCATGAGCCACAATGCCTGAAAAAATGGCATCAGGAGAATGAAATGCTACCCAAGCATTTGAGAAGGCCAGAACCCAAAAAGCCTGAAGTCAGTTACGTACAAGGTAAGCTACAGACCAAATGAGGAAATGGGATGAAGAAAGTGGGAGAAAAAAAAAAAATTAAGGATTAGTTTAGCAGTTTGCAAATATCCCCATTCAGTCCAAAGAGAATTTAGTCATCATAGGACTGTAGCTTGTTTTAATCTTTTTGTTAAGCATCCTATTCTCCTTTTGTGCTGCATCAGTGAGAAATAAGAGTAGTCATTGCCTTGTGGGACATGCCTCTTTATGTGTCAGTACCTTCTGAATCAAAACATGAAAAGATTAGCATTCTGCTTCACAGCTACATCATTACTTTTTGACTACTTTCAACACTGTAGAAAACCGTATTTTAAAATGATTAAAAGCATCCAAGAATAATGTGCAGACTTGACCCATGCAGACATTAAAACAAAATACCCTTCAGGCAACATAGCAACTGATATCTCAGCCAGGTTTCACACCTATAGTGTTGGTTATATTAAAAAAAAAAAAAAAAAGGCCCAACGCTAGCTATTACCCAGTGTTAAAGAGTGGCCTCTAAAATGGGAGTTCAGTGGTAAAATAAGAAAAGCAGTACTAAATGCATGAGAACTGCTAGAAATAAGGTATTTTTAAAAGCTAACCTATAATATATACTGTAGTTTCTGTTTTTTATTAAAATATATGGAGAGAGAAAATTGCAGTATCTTCTACAATTAGTATCCAGTGGATACTGTTAGCCCCTTTTTATTTACAAGCCTTAGAAGTGTACGTTGTGAGATATTATAAAGCTTACTTTATGAGACATTATAATATAAACACAGTGGAAAAATGCTGTACAGTAAAAATAAGCATTCTATTTCTGTAAATTATGTCGTGTTTGTGCATTTGGTCCTGTTCTATAAGATGCTGAGATCCCACTTCTTCAGATCAATGAAAATTGATGATCCCTAGCACCTTACAGAGCTGGGCTCCCGTATTTGTCCAAGGGGTATGTGCTCACTGTAGAATCAAGCTGAATTTTTATTTAGGCTTTGCTTGGAAGTTGATTCGCTTCCATTGGATGCCTTCCCTGGCCCTGCCAGGTGGTCTGACCTAGTTTGGGCCAAGTTTGGACCACTTGCACCCAGGTGGCTAATTCACCCGCTTTTTATTTGTATTCTCTGTAATTTCCAACAGCTTCCCTTAATGTCTGAAAAAACAGACAAGTTCTCCCCCAATTCGCTGGGAAAGAATCATACCTTAGATCACTTTACAGCAGCACAAAGAAATATGTCCCCAGGAGATGCATCCAAAAGCGAGCAGGATCAGTGAGAAGACTAATTATCTGTTCAAAATAATAATAGCAGTTCAAATAATATCAGTATTGGTTAACAGATGTCAAGCAGCTGAGTTGAATCTGCAGTAAAAGATAGGTTCAAAAGGCATTTTCATTACATTTCCTCTTGTGGTTCAGCTTTTTTAATTTTTACATGTGTGGTAAAAAAGATGGAGAAAGTGAGAATTGTGTCTGAAAGAGGAGAATGCAGAAGGACAATTCAGGTTATTTTGAAATACGCTCTTCTTATTATGAGGGAGTGGAAGCAGACATCTAATCTTTGAGAGAACAATCCAGCAAAAGGCTCCCGGATATGAATCAGAAAATTGTCTCATTTATGCAGTGAGTCATATCAGGCACCACACGTCTCCTATGAGGTGTTGTGTGCCCACACTTCCCCAGGGGGCACTGACCTGCTTCCAACATGTGTCCCTAAATGTCTGCTGATGCAAGTCTGATCAGTTCTGTAGCTTGAGCTGAAACCGTTGTTCCCCCTACAGTTGCCTCATGCTCCTGGCCTCAAGAAAATAATCTCAATATTTTTCTTTTTCTATGACATACTCTCGATCATCTGGTAAAAGCTATAACTGACCCTTAGACCACATACACGTACTGCATGTCTCAACGGTTTCTCAGTTTAAGGAGGAGGAGTTACCCTGTTGTTGAGTGGAACAGGCAGTGTTCAAAATAAGTTCAGAAATATTAACTGCTTACATAAAACTTTTTATAACTTACATAAATCCTTTTTGAAAACTAAAGTGTCACGGCAAGACAACCACTGCCCTGATTACACAGTGTTTTGTTTGTGGAATGCAACACATGCCTGTAAGGAGAAAGTCATCTCTCTTTTTCTCTTTTTTTATATTCAATAAACTTTCCAAAGTACAGAAAATACACATTCATTTCCTGCAAGCAAATGGGTTATTTGTCTCAGCCAAGAAAAGAAACACTACTTGGTTGCTCTTCTAACAAAAAGAACATTAGGAACAGGCATATTAAGAGATCTAAGGCTTATTGTGGTTATGTGAACCATTGGATATGAATCATATTAAAACTGTATGGGCCTTTAATGAAGAGATCCATGGTGTGCCAATGACAGAAACCATGGAATATTTTTAAATGTACAAATCCTTTTCTTTTTAAAAATTGTCTGATGCTAACAGCTCAAAGGCAAAAACAATTTTTTTTTTAGCCATCTTCTGTATTGTTATACCTTTTGGAAAGGACAAAGCAAATACAGCTTCAAACAAAGCCATGTAGGTATTTTCTTTATGCACTCTTCAAATGAAGACTCCAAGATCTAAATTCAGGTATTAAGCAACCTACCTGTCTGTTTTGGAAATGAATTTGAAACAACATTATGTGAAAGTCCATTTCAAGATGAAAGTAAATAAGATTTTTTTATACTCAAATAGAGTCTTGAAAAGACATCTGATGTGAGTGTTTGAAGAATGCTTCTGAACTTTCAGAGCAGTCAGTCTTTCTGCAATGGAAAGTAACTGAGAGTAAAACTGGGTTAGTGCGTAGATGACCATAGACACATTAGTGCAATGACCTCAGTGGAAGCTGTGGCTTAAAAGAACTGTAGGTTTTGTCTGTAAGAGGTTTTAGGCTTACCTGACCTTTAGTCAAGTTATTGGCAAAACTCGTATAGACTTCAACAGGAAGAAAATTGGGCCCTTGTCCAGGGCAGTACAAAGAGCACATTCTCAAGTACGATATGCTCCCTCTCATTGCCATGGTCAGATAACACATGCTCATTAAACAAAACTTGAAGTAAAGCCAAAGAGTGAAATTTGCCAATAATACTATGTATGCAAAGATGTTAATAATTAGCTAAGAATGCATATCATAACACACAGCATGATGTTTTCTCTGTACTTTCATACAATACAGAATGATTCAGTTTGAAGTTAATTTAATTCAACCCCTGGGACAAAAAGCAGTCTCTTTTATATATATATATATATATATATATATATTTACTATTTTACTTCTTTCTTTTCTTTCTTTTTCATTTGCAAAAGCAATATGGTTTGGTTAAAACTGAGAGGCTCAGTCAACAGGTATTTCCTGAAAATACTTTCCATAAAGAGCTGAATTTGGGTCTCCAGAATGAAAACTGATACTTTCTTTTTTTAATTTTCCAGCCAAAGGTTTCTATGATCTTGATTCTTTAAACAAGGCTGCCTGGATCAGCGCCCAGAACCAGCTAGTTCCATGTGATATTTGCGGGCGTACTTTCCTTCCAGACAGACTGATCGTCCACCAGAAGTCATGTAAACCGAAACCTGCAAAGTAAAGTGGATGTAACACGTGCATACATATGCATGCATGCTCACACACACACTTGTACACAGACACATGCACACGTAACTTTCAACCACACTGTGAGAGAAATAAAATCCAGCTGGAGAACGCGTTATCAGATCACATGATCTGAAGGTCTCCAGAGAAAGATCAGTGGTAGCTACTGCAGTGTGGGGTCAAATGCGGTGATTTTAGCCCAGCAGTAGCAGAAATGCCTCCTCATTTCAGATGTTCAGGTAGCACCCACCTTGAAATCACAGTTTGAGAGGGAGGACATAAGGATACTTGAAGGTAATGTTAAGTTTCATCTTTATTCTTCTGATCCTGTGCATTGTTGGGTACATGGAGTATTCAAATGAAGAATCCTCACCAGCTATTTTTTGAATCACTGTCCTGTCAGGATGTCTGTTGCCCGAATGTGACATGTTCTTCAGCCCTGCTTCTTTCACAGCCTTTCAGGTTTAGCAAGCTGGACCTTGGAAAGCAGTTGTGCCCTCTACATGCATTTCCCATTCTATGAAGCATGTTTGTTTTGCTATTCAGCAAGGGCCAGAAAGAAATGACCTATGGCTGTCTTTCACTGAGGAGATCCTCAAGAGAATATCCTATAGAGGTCCTTCTTGTTGTCTTGCTCTTCAACAGATCCATGAGAGTGGGAGAGATGGTGTAATGTCAGGAGCTTCCTTGTCAGAAGGGACATTTAGCTACATTATCATTAGCTACATGTCCTGCTCTCAGTGAATGCTGTCACCTACTCTTTCAGAAACATGAGTCAACTTATAGGAAGTCAGCATTTTGGTGAGGAGTAATTCTCTGAATCTCAGTGGAAACAAAGCCAGAGTGATGTTGGTCAGAAAAAATAATACTTTAAATAACTGGCTCAAATTTTGTCTTCCCTTCCATTAAAGACTTGTCTAATCAGTGTAAAAACTTCCAGCTGAATTTGACTAATCAGAGAAACCCCATCTTGCTACCATCAATACAGCCAAGACTCTTCATTGACCCCCACTCAAGAGCTTAAATCCATGAAGCACTCCAGTATTCACACCCTTGTGGGACAGTGGAGCTCACAAAGCCCTTGACTGCTACAGATAAAACATTCCCTGATATGAGAATACAGCTATGGATCACAAGCAAAGATTGGCTGTTTTTAGAAAACACTGCAGAAGTGCCCTCTTCTTGGAGACATTTCCTGCTTAAGAATGGTACTCATAGCATGATTTATCCTCTACTCAGTATACCAAACATGCCAAAAATAGTATAAGTTAGAGAAACACATCTTTGTCATGAACCTGGTAAAAGAAAAAACATTTCTGTGTCAAGCCAAAACAAGCATGATGTGTCTGACAGCTGGAATGAAATACCACCCTGTCCTTTGTGCCAAATGTGACCATAATAGAGTGCCAATATGGGCAACAAGGGCAGATATTATACAGGAATGTACTGGGGGAGGTGTTTTAATATGCTATTTCAAAAAATGCTATCATGTTACACAGCAGAATCAGTGCCAAAACACATCAGTGAATGTGTTAAACACATGAAGGAAGTAATACTCACTTTAACAAGGTAGAGAGCACTTTTTTCGTTATTTTACTTACTCTGAAGTGTTTAATTAAGTAGACAGTGAGTTATTCAAAATGTATGACAAAATGCAATACATGTTGTCAACCAGCAATATGGGCTTCCTGAAATGATGAAAAAAACTGTATCTCGTGTATGTTTTCACCTTCAGGCTTAATTCCCTGGAGCTGGTTGTTATGTATTGTGTGACCAGTGGGACTTTTCCCAGAGCATTTGCACTTACTGTTGAACTTACACAAATCAGAAGAAGTGGATGTCTTCACACACACCAAAATGAAATATGGGTACCAGCTCCTTTTCTTTTCCAAGCTATCAAGCTGTGTGATTTGTTGCGTAAATGAAATAAGAAGTAATATCATTGTTCTGTTATTAGAGGAATACTCTTGGTCCCAGCCCTGGCGGACTGTTAATTCAGACTGGGAGAGAGAACAGCATTCTTTGGTGAAAATAATTTCCAAAACAATCAATGGCACCTCAGCAGTCGTTTCATCTTCAGAACGAGAATTCTATCGTCTGAAGATGGATATCTTCAGAAGTCAAAGGTTCAGTTTCTATTCTACAGTGCAAAGCCATGTAAACCCTGCAGATCTAGCCTTGTTAGCTTTTCAAATGTGAGAAGATTCCCAGGTGGAGCCAGAGCTGTACTGTCTGGCCTGCTTTTGGCTGGGAGAAGGCATGTGACCTGAGGAAAGAACAGGGGCACTGATCTGTGATTACTGGGCTAGTTCCTAGGAGCTGTTGGCAGACAGCATATATTACAGGAACCTGGAGGCTGTTATAATTTACATCAGGTGCTGGTCCACTGCTGGGTAGCTTGGTAACTGGAGGTTTATGAATGCCATGTAATCCCACCTTTCTGGCCCCTCTTCCTCTGTCAGACATGATAAGCACTTTTTGGCTATGTCTGCCTTACCTGAGTCATCAAACTTTGTTACAGAGTCATTTCAAGAGCACAGATGTTTTTTAAGAGACTAATCACTCTTTGCACAATCAGTGCCATCTTTGTCATTAAAAATTTAGCTCTATCTTAAAGTGGGATTCAGGCTTCAAAGTCCCTATGTCATTCCACAAGTTGGGTTCAGGGTCCTGATGACTTTAACTCTGTTAGAAATTTTACCCAGAACGGTTGTTCTGAGTTTCATTCTAAGCTCTTCTCTTGTCTAGTCTTCTTGTTCTGGATTGTTATCCCAAAGAGTAATAAATCTTCCTGAAGAGCTGTGCAGAGTAGTTATAACTCACAACAGTACAGCTATTAACCATACTTTCAACATGGTGTTGTGTCTTGCACGGAAATACCCCTGTACAGGACCTTCTATCACAAGCCTGAAGTATGGCTTCCATGTCAGTCTCTGTGGGAGTCAAATGAAGATTTGGCAAATTGATAACTGTCTCTGCTGATAGGTGATTGCTTTTGAGCTCCAAACTCAATGTGGGATCTGTGAAACAGGAGTCACAGAGGCAAAATACTAGTGGGCTGCAAGAGGTGGTGGTGAGACCAGTGCCTGCAGGAACTCAGAAGGAAGCAATAGCACTCAGATCTCAGAGGCATTCAAGATGTGACATCCCCTTCCCTCCACAAAACTTGCTACAACAACCTTCAAAATTACTTATCGAAAGCATTGACCTAATAGTGTGTATCATCGCACTTCAAACACTACCAAGATAGGGCTGTCACTCACATCTGCAGTTATTCTGTCATGAGCTTTTCTGCTGAGCTTGCCAGCCATGATGATATCCTGTGCCAGTGATGATGGTGAGCTCTGTGGCAAGATTTGTCCACTGGGAAAAGCACTCATGGTCCATTTCATAGTTTGCTCTCTTTCAACACGCTTAAACTAAGATCTGGTAAGCATTTTTCATTATTACTTGGCATTCATCATGCTGCCTTTTTTGCAGAAGAGGAAAAGGAAATGAGAAGCTGAGCTACTTGGCTTCCTTTGTTTCTGTCCTTTGGCTATTTGTCACTAAACCTTATCACACCCATTGTTGGCTCACAGGCATTCCCCCCTCAGCCCCATTTCCTACTAACACAACACACCTAACTCTAAAGAGCTGGAAAATGTGTTCCGGTATTTCAAAATCTATGGCATTCCATCCAATTTGCTACAAATGTGCTGCTAATGGCTAAAATTATACCTGTAAAATGTACAAAAAGTCAGAACATGGATTGACATGCAAAGTTTAATCATTTTATGCTAATGAGCATCCAGTTCTAAACTATAAATAAAATGCCTCACTAATGTTTTAGTTAATCAGTTGAACCAACCAGTTCCAATTCAAGAAACAGACATTTTTGAAAAGCGGTCCTGAAGATCTTAATCAGGCTGAATGAGTTTGACTGAAGGCTTCAAAAACTGGGCATTAAAGAAAGAACTCTCAACTGTATAGTATATACTAATATATACTGCATAGTAAATAGTCTATGTGAAATGGTGTAGTGTGGCAATTTGAGAATGTCACAGTGCTTAAGTTACCATACAAGCCTCAGAAGGCCCCACATCTTCAAGGGCCATAGCAAAAACTGTGTAGCTGACATTGACGAAATAGTTCAATGGACCCTTTTCCTTAAAGACTACCAGCACTTGGTAGCTTGAGGAACACCGATTTGTAAATACACTGTATTTACACACTACATAGATAATGAGAATCTATTTTGATCTGTGAGTTCTATCTACGTGGCAGAAACCTGGAATAAATATGGCGCTGTACAGAAGTTATCCTTCCAAGCACTACCTTCTGACCACTGACACAGCGTATGCTTAAGCTCTGGTTGAGGTTTTGTAAACATAAAATTTGATTCTACACCCACTGGAGCCAAGTCCTACACTGGCATATGGGTACAGGATGGACCCAGAAAAACAAAAGGATCAATCAGGCGTTGCTATGTATGTGCCTTAATCAAATTATTTCTTAGGATTTTTTATGGTGATACGCAAGCCTTCATGACTTGTGTTTGGTGATGAAATTTCACTGTTGAGGACTAAGTTTATTATTCAGTTCAAAGAACTGATCTAGGCACAGGGAATTCCAGAGAGGCTTTCATCTGAATCAGCATTTTCTTCTGGGCTCCTGTCTGCCCAGGTAGCTAGTTTTGCTTCACTCTTAAGTGGGATAGATTTTCTTGAATTCTGTATTTCTGAATTATATCAACCAAAGTGGGCTGAAGTGATTTCACTCTATCTGGGGACATGACACACTCAGCAAGATGATAGGATCATGCAAGAAAAACACTCAGTCGGGGCATGAGCTCCACTGGGAGACAGCTTACAAGCCTGGAAAACTCTCCCAGAAGTAGCCTGAGGAAGTTCTGCAGCTGGGACTGGCAAAGGTGATGGCGTTGTCAGCTTCCTTGTTTTTTCTCATTCTGGATATTCTCTCTTCTGTGCAGATTGTGTCTCTGTTGCAGTCCTATTCCCTGTCACCTCAGACTCTCTACCGTGAGCTTCATTCCTTCCTCCTCGATGCCTTTCTCACACTTACTTGTTTCGTCTCCTTCTCCTGCTATTCCATCTATATCCCTTTGTCTCTACATTTTTTTTTACAAGACAAACTTGCTGTTTGTTTCTTGAGCTACTTATTTCCAGGAAAAAGCTAATAATCTTAACATTTTAATTATGACAGTGATATGACCTTTGGAGACAATTACTTTTTTCTCTGTTGTACCAGTTTGTTGCATTCTGTATCTGTCTTGACTATTTAGTTGGTTAACCTTTTGGAACGGAGACTATGTATATTCTTATATGCTGTTCCTTGCCATCTTACTCTCTTGTTCCTCAGTCAATCTCATAACTGATGTACACAGAGCAATATTGATACCAGGGCATGCAAAGTCTAGAGACCCATCCCAAATCTATATTACTTAGAAAAGGAAAATTTCTGGCACCGGCAGATCAAGAAAAGTGTTGATAGTCTGCAGAGGGTTAAGAGAGATGTGATTATAGGATTAGAAAACCTACCTGATAAGTGAGACTCCAGGAGCTCAGTCTATTTAGTTTATCAAAAAGATTAAGAAGTGACTGACTGACAGCCTGCACATATCCAGATTACAGATCCTTCTTTCCAGCCAGAAGAGAAGGGTTAACAATCTCCAATGACTGGAATTTGGTGCTAGACAAACTCGTATTAGAAATAAGGCAGAGATTTTTAAAAGAACACCGGCAGTTTATCAAGATTTGCTGTAAATTGTCTGTGACAGAATATTTATAAATTAATCACGGATTTTAAAAATCCATGAGATTCTGAAGGCGAGAGCAGTTGATTTGGGATAGGATTTTTACCTGCATAGGATAGGGTAATTGACTGGATTTGGAAGGTAAATCAGACTCCAAAGTTTGATTTGGATGAGGAGGTCCTGAGAGCAGCAGTGAGAAAGAGCTCTGGACAGAAAAGAGAGACAATTTCAAATGGAAGAGAAGCTACCAGTCCAGTCAGAAAGAGGGAATTGATTGCAAAGCAGGTAACTCTTTGCCTTTCTTGTTTTTTTCTCTAGCCCTAAGTGGAGAAATATTTACTTACATTAGCTCATAGGATGTGTAAATTTGTGTGGTTAGTAAACTGACTCAGGTTAATTCCATGCTTTATTTTTGTAATACATCTAATTTAAACCAAGTTATACTAACTACTGTCTATTTATACCAGGTCTAGAGCCCAGAAAGGTTTAAAGAAAGGGCACCTCCTGATGCCGCTTATGATAAATGCAGATTTTCAAGACCTCTTTTGCCATTCCCCTCCCACTTTGCACAAGCACTGGGTATGTATTAGCTTGGAGGAGGCAGTAGTATTTTGGCAGCAAGATCAGAGCATAGACTGCCACACCAGGCCTTGGTAGTGATGTGCTCCATTGGGCGATCTGGGTAGGTTGCCTTATAAAAGAGATCCCCACAGACTCAGAGCAGTGCAGATTCAAGTGCATACAAAGAATGCTATAAAGCTGTCATAGCTTCTCTGTAGTATCTTCCTCCCTGCCTCCCCTCCTCCACCACTTAGCCCTATTTGAGGCATTTGGACAGACGTATCTTCTCGAAGCCAGTGTATTGCCACCAGACTGCAAAAGATGTGCAACATGGAAGAAGCGGGAGTCAGAAGTATGGATCACCCTGTGCACTCAGTTTATTTTACAAAATGGCAAGCTGGGTGCCGTCGAATAATATAGCAGAGTGACATGAAGGGTTTTTAATCCCTTGATATATAATGTCTACATTACATCATTTGGCAGATAAGATTTAAAAAGAACATGCAGCTTGAAAAACACTGTTATGGATGTGAGACCAAAGAGACTTACCCTGTTCAGCTTATCAAAGGGAAGACTGAGAGGCTGTTTCATCACAGTTGCACATGTCATACTTCAGCTCTGAATTTTAAAAGATGAACCAAAGCTGGGGATAAAAACAAGCACTCACAATCACAGAACTGAGGTGCCAAATATTTAACTTTGACACATACAGCATCCTGTGCATGTATTGTAAGCTCATCTCATTCAGGTAACTTACTAGTGACAAATATCCTCACTGATGTAGAGTTAAAGATACCCAGTAACTTTTCCAGCTCTTCCAGAATGACCGGTTTAGCAAAACTTACCTTTCTGAAAAGGAGAGGGAAGACACCCAAGCCAGCTTAACTCTGTTCTTGAAATAGTCAGTGGAAAGTGTCTGCTACTGCTTTAGTGTCTACTGTTCATTTTGGTCTATGAAGCTGAACTGAGTGCCAGAGAGACTAGCCCCTGCTAGTTGGTAAGATGTGACTATGGTACAAAGTGGTCTGGACAGGCAGTTTCTTTCAAGGGAGGAAAGAGGCCTTTCTACTTTGCCTGTGAGTATATGATCAAAGGAGAGAAGTGCTTGCATACCTTGAGATCTAGCTGCGTCTAAGTCCAGAACTGTCAGCTGAGTGAATTGTGGGGCAAACTATTGGCTTTTGTGCATGTTAGGCAGGAGCTGAGGATGGTCTGTGGGCTTGATGAAGAGTAAGTGACAAGCATAATGCTAGGCAGCATAGTGTTTTTAAGAGCGAAGAATGAAGGTAGATTCATGAAATGCTTCACTGCAGAGGGAGTTCATATTCAGTGCTGTTCACAGGGAGGACATGTATGTTATGGATATCTTGAGGTTTCACATTAGAACCAAGAAAAGCTTTCTGGGGTCTTATCAGAGCTATAATTTGATTTCTTCCTGATAGCGACCCACTCAAATGTTGGTAGACTCAGCTATTCTAATGAAAAACTGCATTTGGAGGGGATCAGGTCCTGATCATATGTCCTGAAGGCCATGGTCAGTGACTCCAGATCTGGAACACTAATGCTAAGTTCCATGTCCAGGACGTACACTGAACATCAGCGCATTCCAAACAAGCCTGGGGATTTTACAGCACTCAGAAAAGCTAAAGGAGAAGGCTTCTCATCCTTAATATTAGCATAGCTGGCGTTCTACAGTTCCAGCAATCCAGCCTGAGGTACAGGGAAGGATCAACTCGTACTTCTCTGAAGCCAAAATTTAACACAACACAGCCCTTACTCTGTTTTCCCTGCTTCTTGAGAGTTTCTTTAGTCCAATTTATAGCCTCCATCTGTCTGTATCATCCACCATTTGAGTCCTGCAGTTCATTTGTTGCTGAAAGCCTGACTGCAACACCTCTCTTCACAGATGATTATTAAGCTGGTGACTTGATTGGCTTGCTCACAGGCTAGACTTCCACATTTTCTTTTTAAACTTACTTTTCATCATGTATTTTCATTTATTTAAATATAATTGCATAGAAAACTCTAGGCAGTGCAATTATACTCATGATACAGATAATTAGTTTAAAACAACCAGCTATTCATTGGCATCCAAAAGCTGCATTCTTAGAGTCTCCAGTAAAATGAAACAACCCTTGCAGAGCCATTTAGAGATAATTTTAATGGATAAAATCAGCATGAAGGCATGTCAAAGCTTCACTGTCCTCATTGGTGAAAACTGTCATGAAAAGCCAGCTTGGTTGGCATTGGGAGTGGTGGTCTCCACACAAGCAAGATGCTTGTCATAAAGAAGGGCTGGAGTAGGAGAAGGATGGCAAGTGTTAAAAGCAGAATACCAGTACATGCCCATTATTTTCCTACATTTTTGTTATACAGATGTGTCTGATCAGGTCAACCTGGGCCAACAAGGAGGTTGTGTTTCTAAGACAAAACCTGTAACTGAAGCTGACAAGCTAACAACATGGCTATGCTACAGACTGCAGTATTGCATTCAAATATCCAACTAATTTCAAGTTTTCAAAATCTGACAACAAAAGCAGTCTAAACATGATGTTCCAGATGGCATAATATACTGTGTTTCCAGGTAGATTTTGCAGCATGAATGATGTTCCTTGCTGTTGAGGTCAGGTTCTGACCCTGTGCCTGCCTTAACTCCTTTGAAAGTACTCTAGGTATTTCAACTCCTTTTGCATTTCTAAATGGACATGAAGTCTAGGAGCAATAGCAAGCTAGAACCCTTTGAAGAATGCCAAACATATTTTATGTGAAAATTTTTTTTCAATTGTATGTTTTCCCAGAAGACCTTAATGGACATTTGTAAAGGGTCTGATCTGGAGAAGGGAGAAATAAATGCAAATGAAAGCTGAATATTTTTAGGCTTGGATCTTTTGCTAGTTTGAGGACGTTTTTCTTTTGTCCCTATTTCAATAGCAAAATGGTTAAGGGAGAAAAGACAGTTTAGGACAAAAAATAGAAGACTCAGCCTTTTCTAAAACTAGCTTTGTGTTTCAAAAATAAAATCTCTTTTTGGCTTTTTTTCCTTTCGTCACAAGTTTCAGATTCAAAAATTCCCCAAATATATTGTCTGTTTAAATTTAATTTCACTTGTTTCCTGAAAACTATTTATGTGGAAGAAGGAATATTATTATTACAGCATATGTGACATTTTAATGGCAAAGTCCCATATGCAGCAGTTTCTTACTTGTCCCCCAAATTTCATGATTTTTTTAAACTCTGAAGAGTTATGGAGTGTCATACACACAACAAAGAAAAGGTGTTTTGGAAAGCATTTTGTTTTGCTGTTATCAGTTTTAGCCATCACTTACTTTTACACCAAGTTTGCTACAACTTCCTGTAGATGAGCTGCATTGCAAAAAATGATACTAAACAATAAACTGCATTGATACAGTTGATTCCAGTTTGAAACTGGAATGGTCATGGTATAAATCACAGCAGCACACACAGCACCCGAGGGTATTTGTGTAACTACACAAGGGGCTAAAATATGCAGCATAGGGGAGGTGTCAACTGTTCTAGAAAAAATTAAAGTATTTGTTGTTGCCCTATCCTCATAGTATTAAATATTGTACTGCAGCAAGAAGGCACTGCTTTTCAGTGTGTCAAATGTATTTTGTCCATTCTTGCAGGCAGATGCTTTCACATGTGATAACAGTCACCAAACATGCACCTTAAAATTTGATATACTTACATTTTAACAGCAATTTGAAAGTAAGTAAGTTTATTGAGGAGGACTTAGATGTTTGGAGGTTAGCCCCAGTTTAAAATAGTGAAAATCAGTCTGTTGGAGAAATTAGCACTGTTTTTTTGGCTTTTCTGTGACACTATCTGTCCATTCACCTTGAAATGATTAACCACTCTGTGTTTGCGAGAGGATTTGGAAAAATGTTATGCGCATTTGGGAAAGGAACCGTCTGGTCTGCCTTGTTTGCTCGTGAGTCGACAAAGCCCAGCAGGTGGCAATATAAGCACTTTTCGTAATTTGAAATCATTAAACTCTTGTCATCCAATAGCGTTATTATGACTTAGTCATTTATAACTCTAGCGTGCCTGGAAAATAACCCTCAACACTGAAGGTGATTTTATTCACTAAAATAATGCAAATTCCATGTGTGAGAGTCTGGCATTCTTTCCATCCCTGGATCTTTCTTATATCTTTGGGATTTACCAAGTACTGTTACATTAATCTCAGGTTGAACAGTGTCTTGCAGTTGCTGAGAGCAGATTGCATCTAGAAATATACCTCAAAGATTTTCTTTATGGAATGGCTTTCTGAAAGTTGACAGAGTTAGCTCTAATCAGAGCTTTCTCCTGAAATGCTGTTCTAAGCGGTTTTATGTAAGTCTCATGAAGTAAATATTCTCATCTGGTTAAGGTTTCAAAAGGTTTATTCTATCTGTAATTAATCAGCTTCCTTCAAAAGTTCAGTATGACTGCAAGGTCGAGTCTCCTGATAGGTAACTGATCGCCAATTACTTTTGTACATGAATGTACATTGTTTAGAGATGAGTGAAAATACTTGAGATAGGAGTAGCATATTTTGCTTCTAAACCCCCTCAGACAAAGAGCTCATGGAAAAAGGCATGTGTAGGTTACACAGGATATATTTAAGGAAGGTGTTTCTAGCCATAAACTACTCTTGTGAAGTGAGCTGAAGTTCTGTTTATTTATATGCTTAGAGAAATATATCAAGAAAGTGAGCCTAGTGGACATAAAGTTTTCTTCTGGGCTTCTGGGTACTGAAGTAACTGGAGAGTCCCCCAGGGTGAAATGAAGAACCAAAAGTGCTGGAGAGCCTCTGGAACTCTGCAGGTACTGTTAAGAGATCTGACAGACTGTAATAACTATAATACTTCACACTTCCATCGCATCTTCCATTCAGCACTCTCCAAGTATTTTAAAACCAGTCATTAGCTAAGGCTTACAGCTTCTGCCAGGCAAGTCTCATTAATGCTGTTTCAAAGTTGAGAAATTGATTGCTGGAGTGCAATGTTACAACACTAGTCCTGTTTTCCTTTGCTCACTCTGACTTCCAGGAACTGGACCCTGGCTAAATTGTTCAGTAGGAACTTGAAAGTTTGCAGAAAGCCTGATCCTCTGAACTATAGCAACCAACTGAGAAATTCAAATTCATATTTAGTATTGCAAGACCAGTTCTGGAATAAGTCAGATGCAAGTAGACCAGTCTGCCTGTGCAGAGCCCAGTTAAAATCTCTGGGATTTTCTGTAATGTTGCAGATAAACAGGTTTTAGTAAATGGGGACCCAAATAGGGATTATGGAGAGTAGAACTGGTTGTGTATGCTCCTAGTTATATAACACAAGAAATTTACTGGGGAACCTGCTCCATCACAGGTCCCTGATTCCCCAGTTATACTCATGTAATATGTGCTACTTACATTCTTATCATGCATCTGGAGTGAAGGATGCCTACACTCCAGGCAAACCACACACAAATGAGAGACTAGTTCACTCCAGGTATTTCTTCTTACTCCCAGCTGCCCCTACGACTCATGAAGGAACCCTTCAAAAATTTCCCAACACACCAAGTGCCCAGGGAAGCCAGGAGATATCCTTACCCTATGTGAGAACCATTCAGAAGCACGCTATAAATACCAACATCTCACATGCTGCACAGCAATTTTCTCAGCTTTTGTTCCTTAACTTTCTGGTACCCTGTTTTCTCTTTTGCCTTTAATCATGGGGCTTTTTGCTTCCCATTTTGGTCCTCTCAAAAAAAAAAAAAAAAAAAAAAAAAGAAAGAAAAATAAAGAAAGAAAAAGGGAAAGAAAAAGAAAAAAAGAAAAAGAAAAAGAAAAAGAAAAAGAAAAAGAAAAAGAAGCTGTCTTAGGCCCAGGCCCAGTCTTAGTCATACATGGACTCCAGGGGAGATTATGATCCTGCCTTCCGGCTGGGCTCTGCCAAGAGTGGGATCATGGTTTTAGAGTCAAGAAGTCTTCCCACAGGCAGCATCAGAACTCTGAGCAGGTTGCTGCTGCTGGCTGTGACAGGAGCTGAGGCCCAGTCAGTGAAAGAGATGGAGACCATCCTTTTCAAAGTTAGACTCTCTGACAACTGTTCACAGGAAGAGACCGTAGTCTGACAAGCCAAATTCTTCTGCCAACAGTGTGTTGTGGTGCTACTCAAGATCTATGACTCCCTGGCCTTGGGGCCTGACCCTTCATACACAGCCCAGTGTGGAAGAAAAGCATCAGGACTCTGGCCTGCCATTACCATCTGGGTTTGATGAAAACAACTTAGCTGAAAGGCCACCCAGTAAGAGGAAGGCATGGACACCTCCCTTTCCCTGGCTACCCAACGTTACATGGATGCTCAGCTTCTGAGCAGGAGCCTGTATAGGTGAGTAGACAGCTTTCCTAGCACTTGTTCCAATGCAGGGAAAGAGGAGGTGGGAGGCAGCGGGGGGGAAAGGCGCACGTCTGGGGGGCACAGATATCCTGCACCGGGTGGAGTATGGGAACTGTCAGCAGCTTCCAGAGCTTTCCCGCATCACTCTTCCCTGCTGTGTACCACCCACAGACTGCATGGAGTAGCTCGTTCTTTTAGTGGCAGCTTCCCATGCCCAGAACACTTCCACACAGCCACCACTGTGTCACAGCTTGGCTTCCCCCCAGCCGAGAGTGATATGCACAGCAACAGTGACAATTTCTATTGTATGTGTAGCTCCATAATGGCTCTTAATGGCATCCATACCCCACCACAAACTTGGCACCGTTCCCACACATAGGAGATCACACAGTGAGCAGTCACAAGGGATCAGATGAACATCTCCAAGAGACATTCAGCTTCCTCAGTTTTGAAATACATCCACTGGTTACTCTTCCTAAGAAGGGGAAATCCAAATCACAGTCCTCAGTGCAGTATCATAAGGCTCAGGTTTCTTGGTGCCCAGCCTGCATATATTTAAGAACCCGACCCTCTGTGTCGTACTGGGTTGTCTGAATATCCATCAGAGGATGTGTCCTATGGAAAAAACATACTAGTAATGCAGGCAAACAGGTGAGTCTTTTGGATTTTAGCATGTATTGATTTTGTCTTCTTTTTATTACATTCTCTGAGCCTGTCCTATTCATCTCTCCTTTCCTCCCTCCTGTTTTCATTTATTATCTATCTAACCATGTCTATGTTATGAAACTTGCTTTAAGTTTCAACTGACATATTTTAAACATTGCTAAAACCTGATGGAGGGGATTTTCTGTGGAAACATTATGTACACTCCACCACAGACTTGGAATTTTTGTGGATGAGAAACTTGGTGGAATATCATATTAGCAAAAGGGAAAAAAGAAAGAGACTAAAGGCTGAACCTTGGTCTCACTTACATCAGAGAATTAAGTTAAATTATTTTTTATTTAAATTTGTGTAACTGAGATCAGACTTTGGCTGTAGCATGTATTCTGTCAAAGGCAGAAGACCACAGTCACCTTAGGGACAGCGGTCAATTATATAACCATCAGGCTGCCTTTCCTGTGCAGGTGGTGCAATGCTATATCATGTATTTATGCTCCCTAAACATCTGATTTACTAGATCTGCAGACTTCCCAGTCTCCATGAGATGTTTTGTAATGAGGAAGAAATTAATGGTTAAATTCAGAGATGGATGTGAACCACAGAGTTCAAGTCCAGACTAGAATATTGTAAATGTTGGGACTGGGAAGGAGGGTTCTAAGGTTTCAATTCATCCAGTTAATATGGAGCAGAAATGAACTGGGGGAAGCTGTCTGGCACCAGCAAGTGTCTGCAGGTGCTCAGCACCAATTTAGATAGAGCCACTATGAATATTCACAAATATAAAAAGAAATTGGACTGTTCCCCACACATGCATGCAGGATTCCAGAGAACAGCAGGAATAGCATTTACGGTATCCTCCTGACCTTGAATTCACCTCATCCTTTTTCAGTACATAAACTACTGTAAATATCGGATGTGACATACTGCAGTTTGATGCAAGCCAGTACAAAATCACACATGGTTCGTTTAAAGAAATACCTCCTCTTTTAACAACTGGATATAATCAAAGATGACCACATTTCCGGTGTTTCCTGTATGCACCTGATATTTTCTTCTACAAACTCTCAGTTACTGCTGGAAATACTGCACATCTTGTGCAATAATGCCAAAGATAAGAAAATGTCTGCTTTGTACTGAGGCGTAGCGATTGTTCATTTTTATTTTGGTTACACAATGCACCTCTTAATACTCATAGCAAACCATAAGCTGGGCATTATTTTAAAGGGTGGTGAAAGATGTATTTTAAGTCAAAAAGGAAACTTGCCCAACCTCTGCCCCATCTCCTTACTGAGGACAGGAGTTGAGGATGTGGTTCCCATGGTGTAATAGAAGACAGGCAGGGCCAGTGCAGAGCCCCACAGATTCTGCTTACAAGAATACAGTAACAAACTTCTAAGAAAGCTGGGCACGTACAATGAGAACCCCACTTTGGAGAAGAAGAATCTACTAGATACTGGATTAGTAGCAATTCCCAACAGTCCTCCTTTATTCCCTTCCTTTCCACTGTCTAAGGAAGCCAGGAAGAGCAGCTGCAGCTTTTGGAGAAAGGAGTGAGTTAACCAGCCTAACTTCTGAGAGATGTTACCAATTTTAAAGGGGGAGAATGGCTGGCCCTTGTCTCCCTGAAAGAATCCCCCCTAGGGAGATGACATTTTACTTACCAGAACTGACACCCACCTCAATCTGCCACTTCAACTTTGTGCTGGTGCTACAGCCAGTATGTCACTATCCAGTCGGGTTTTCTCTTATCACAAACATCAGCCCGTCTCTGTGTCCAAAAGTCAGGTGTTCTCCACCTGTTCTTCAGATGACCCAGCACTGGAAGAGAGCCCTCAGGTCAGGCTTCTAATCTGGAGACAAAAGAAATGGCTATAAAATTTGAAACTGATTCCAAAAGAGAACTATCTTTTTTTTTTTAATGCATCCTTTTCCTCCACTAGAATGTTGAATACGTGTCCTAACCACTGAAAAATACATTTTAGAACAAAACTTATCCTGTAATGGTGATGCCAAACTTTGACCAACTCCATTGTAACAGTTCCTGGGCAAAGAACAAGTCCAGAGATATAAAGGGCAGTGTTAGGATCTTAGAAGTGATAGCCAATTAAATATTTTGCAAATATGGAGTATTGTTTGAGAAGGAGAATGGAAATTAAGAATACTTGATTGTCAGCAAGCTTTTGCCAAACACATGCCTTTTATCTTTATCCATATCACAAATTCTTAATTCCAATCTATGTATCTGTGCAACATTCTAGGAATTATAATACTTACCAAAATGTAGATACTCTATAGCACTAATGTATTTAATATCTATATTAATATTTAATATAAAGCAGCAATGCAGGCTGCTTGAAAAACTTCAGGTGAAAGGGATCACATTGTTATGGAAAATTAGGCTTGCCGGCCACCATAACAGAGTCTGACCCTAGGTTCCCGCAGAGGCAGAAAGTCAAAGTCAAATTGGAGCAAAATAAATTTTAATGATGCACATGTGGTAATTACAGCTCGAGCTGGGTATCTCCAAAGAAGGACCCTGAACAAAGAAATCCCTGGGCAATTATACCCTTACAATCTGAATTCCCCACCTCTCATGCGATAGTTCAGACCAGTCATGTTTAGACCTGGGGTCTTCCCCTTCTTCATTGGTCCCTTCGTTGTCTCTTAGGCAGGCTGCCCCTTGTCTTATTTTCAAGGTTGCAGCTTCTGCTGTTGGTCATAATTTCTCTGTCTTTCTGGCTTGAACCAGCTCTGGGGCCCTCCTTTACTTAACTAGGTAAAAGTTCATCATATTATCTAAGTGCTGCCTAAGGCTTCAGCAAATTTAGCTACTCATGCTAAGCAAGTTTATATAGGTAGTGTTAACTCATGCTTACATCAGCTTATGTTTGCATAAGTAAGAAGGATCCATCTCTAATACACTTCTACAGCCTAATGCTAGCAATTAACCCTAGACAACTCCTGTCCAATGTTCTCTAACAAGATAAACACCAAGTATTATTTGCTATTGTCAATTTGATGCCTTAGAAATATTTTTTCTTTAGTCATGAAAATGTTTCCCTAAAATATGTATTTTTTATTAATCAATCATTGCTAAAAGCCAGTAAATATCTAAACAGAAAATCACCCAGCTTCCGGATTTAATAGGTATCCCTCTGTATAGCATAAGGTAATGCACAGCGGTGGCATGTATGTGTTCCTGTGTGTGTGTGTTTGTGTAGGTGTGTCTATTAGGCAAAGAAGGGAAGGAAGCAAAAAGTACTTTAAAAATGCACTAAGGACATGAAACACATGTTTTGTTATGCAAACGTGTGTATGAAATACTTCTTCTATGTATTTGTATGACTTTTGTTTCAACATCTTCAAGGTTGCTTGATAGTTAATTTACTACTTTGTCTGAAAGGTCCTCACAAACAATTATGGGTGCAACACAAACGTGTCACTCTAAAAGCTGATACACAGTGGCAGGAAACACCACAAGAATGGACTTTATCACAAACAAGGACTGGGTGAACCTGGCAAGTAGCAAGAGATCAGTAGCCAAAAGATTATCATTCCTGAGTGGATTATTTTCTACAATACGAACTCCATTTCTTGTTTGTTCTGTTTGAACATGAAAGATATGCCGTTGCTGGGAAGGGATACTGTAGTTTGAAAACAGGGACAAAAGCTCTATGGCAAACAAAAGAGTGTTTGCTGAGACTGAGTCTTGGTTGTCTGAAGTACTCCAGGAGGGTCTGATCTCAGCTCGGTCACTAGTGTGCCATGTAACATTAAGGAAATGTAGTGCTTCAGTTTCCAAACAAGATACTGCTACTTAGCCTCTTGAGTGATGTTATTTCACTCTCAGGCATGCACATTAATGAAGCGATAGCTTGCAGAAGTTCAGTTTACAGTGCTGCTCTTGTTAGCCACAAAGCACAACAAACTAAAATCCAACCACTTTCTGGAGTCATTGGAATGACCTTTTCCATTCTTTAAGGCCTTGCATTTTATCTGTGTATCTGTTGTGCCTTCATGTAAGTCAGTCTTTGCAAGCAGAAACTAGAGCTGAAATCCTGGCCGTACAAGCTAATAAAAATTTTGCCATTGATTTTGTTGGAGCCAAAAGATTCTGGGGCATTTACATGGCATAGTTTTCTAATTGACTTGTACTGTATTCACTGATTATTCTGTGGACATTAAAATAATATTCTGTGCTTCCAGCAGGAAAGCAGCTGTCATTTTCTTCTGTGGCAGTGTTGCAACACAATCTTGGATCATCACACAAAAAAGTTATGATGTGTCACTAATAAATGCTTAAATGGCACAGATCTCTGCCATTAGATCTGTGAAACAATACCCGTAGCCTGCGTATTTTTGAAGGCTCAAATTCTCCTTGTTTGGGTGCGTCCATATTTTTTGCCATACCATTTCAACTAGACTTTTAGAAATTGCTGCAACTATCCTACCTCAAAGACATGATTTATTTAGCTTGATGGATGGCTTAATGTAGTGAGTTCTTGCCTAGGTGAATACTTTGTTCCTTTAAACCACAAATTCAAATTCTAATAGCACCAATTCACCTCTTCATCCTTCCAAATCAAAACAGAATTTCATGGCCTCTCCTTTGTTAGAAGGATATGAGTTATATTAATTATTCTCAGGCATTTTATGCAAGATGAGATTTTCCAGTACCTTTGATCAATCTTCCTTTCTTCTCTTTATTGCCTAACATGTTTCATGTGAGTTACTTTTCTCTCCTTCATGGCAAACTGGTGATGCTGTGCAGCTATAATCCCTAAAGTGCTTTGTAAATAAAACACAAACAAAAGAGTCAATGCTATGTGAAATAAATGCAAAATACCGGTCTCTTTTAAAATGGTTTCATGGGACAATAAGAAGCTTCAGAAAGAATATTTTTCAAAAGCAAAGGAGGAAGAGGAGTGGTCAAAGATTATCTTGGTGTTCTCCCAATGCACCAGTACCCTTTGTGACTCACAGCAGCCTGTAAAATATAGTTCTGATTTCATCCTTTTTATTATTTTTTTTATATTCCTAACTTACCAGTGCACATAGAAACTGTATTCATTAGAAGCTTGGAAACAATAAGACTTGTATCCCTCTTAGACTTATACAGTGTTTATGCTATCTTAGAATGTTTATCCAAAACATATTTGTTTCCACAGGATAATAGCACTCTGCCCTTTCTTCAGTGAAGTGAGCAAACCAAACAGCATAATTTTTCAAGAAAGCAGGGTCAAAAAAAAAAAAAACAAATGTTCTAAGGAAAGTACCTGATTTCACTGTTCAGTCACACTGATTATTTCCTTTTAACTTTCCATCTCTTCTGATTTAAAATTATGTCTATTAGGGCCTCAGTTCTTTGGCTCTCTCTCTCTGTTGAGACATCAATCCATGAGCAAATGTTAGCACAACAGAAGTCATGACATATTTCCTTTATATATAGTGTTATGCACTTACATTAGTCTGTCATATTTGACACATTCTGTTTGTGGTATATGAATAATAAGTTTTGTAACTGTGACTGATTATGCATCTTGCAAACTTTCAGTAATAATTATTTCGAAAATAATTCACAAGGAGAAACTGCATTTGGAAACTGTTTCAGGTTTGCTAGATGAGAATTTAAATTATTGCAATGACCCTCATTTAAGCTACAAGGCATATGCTGCTATCTTTACTCCTACTAGTGTTTTCCCCTAGAGTGACAATGGCATTTTTGTGTAAACAGAATCAGACTTACTGTGTAATTATTTAGAGAACTCAGTGCAAAAAATAATTTTTTCATCTTATTGTGTAGATTTAACAAATATTATCTTATATGTTGCAATAATTATCATTAAGATATGCTGGCTGATTTCTCCTGTTCTGCAGCTACTTTGTGTCAAGTTACTGATAGAGAATAGCTCTAAAGCTGCTGTAGTTTATCACAGAAACCCTACTTCTACTATCTCAGAATGATAGTCAAGACTTGATATCATCATGGCCTGGATGGACCTAAAATAGATGAACCCAAAAAGGCAAAAATATTTTGAGTTTGCTTGCCAAAAACCTCTCATATCCAGTATTTAATATTTCAGGGTCTTGTGGCTAAAGAAAATAAACACAATGTCAGAAACAATGGCTTTCCATTTCGGAGTACTTTTAAAAAATACTAAAATGGGAAAAGATATGTCAGGCTGGGCTGCTTAACAGCATCCTTTTTCATGACAGCTCAATTATCAGAAAATCCACCAAGATACAGCAGCTCCAGATTCAATCCCTTCCTCTGCCTTTGGGGATGGAAACAAACAGCTCCCTTCGGAGTATCTCAACCACTGTGCAATACAGTACCTGGGAAGGTTGGAAAAGGTGTTGTGATCTGTCTTATTTTAAAGTGTTCCACTTTGTGTACAGCACTAAATAACTGCAGGAAGGCAAAGATTCTTCCTCTCGAGAGAACGTCAAAGCAGCCATCATGGGTAGGGCAGAGCCCAGCTCGAGGCTGCCTCACACCAGGAATAGGTGGGCAGCCAGGGGGGTCAGAGACAGATACAGAGCCCTGGCACCGGCTGAGGGAGCAGCAGGGGTATCAGCCAGAGCTGTGCAGAGGATCCCTGAGAGGGGAGCAGCCCTCATTAAGCTGGAGATATTGGGGGGCCTAACAAACACCTTTCATCCTTCCCCCCCCAGAGACAACGGCAGCATCTGACGGAGCCAGAGAACCCCAGAAGTACCCCTCCTCACTGCCTCCTCGCCTGGGCTTTAGGGGTAAGTGAGCTCAGGGCAAAGCAGAGTCTCAGTGTAACAGAAAGTTGTTGCTATTGCTGCACGCTTCCCGCCCCATCTGTCTCCTCTTCTTCCCCTCTCATCCAGTACACGTGTACCTATGGCTCTGTCCCTGGGATGGTGGCACTGTGGGATTTCTGGTCTGTGCTGGGTCAGAGACACTAAAATACTACAAATAATATCAGTATAATAAAGAGCTGAGTACCATGAACAGGAAGAAAGAGCATACAAGTAATATAATGATTGGTACTGAAAGTATCTCAGTTAGGATGTAATTTTATGTAGCTTATGTACTAAAATATCTAGCAAGAGCAGGGTGAATTATGGCTGGTTTTGCCTTTTTAAGTTTAAATGAGACAGTTAACTTTAATTGCTGTAGTTTTTCCTTACTTTGGAACATAACACTAACAGTAAAACAAAAACAACTCCTGTTGATGTTGTACCACTTCCAAAATCCAAAAGGATCAGTTATATCCATAGAAAGCAAAGCCCCTGCTACTGACACCATATCCTGCCTGCAGCTTCTTTGGATCTGATATGTCTGTGGAGCCATTACAATGAGTGCATTTTATGAGACATTGCCTCTGATATTATTATCAGGCTCTCCAGACATGATACCATGAGAGAGCTGTCAGTGTGGTGCTGTGATACAGTATGTCACTGAATTTTTCTATAATGTAGCTGAAACTGTCACAAGAAACAGCTTACTACGGGTGGTATGTGAGTGCACACAGCTTGTGTGCTGGGGCAATTGTTTATTTTAAAGTAGTGAAAAGCATCATTTCATAGTAAGAACTGAGGGACTTAGTCTGCATTTCTTTTATTGTTGCCAATGGCAACTTCTTTTATCCAAAGAGAGTAAAATATGCTTTTAAGTGCTTGCAAAGCCCCGGAATGTTTGGTTTACAACAGTATTAGGAACTGACCTATAATTACAACTAGATGTGGCAGTAGTAATTTATTTGGTAAGCTCCTGAAGTGCTGACTATTTCATTCCTTCTTATAGATTGAATTTAGGTTGTACAAAAGCAGGCAAAGCAGAGGGACGTGGTTTCCCCTCACCTCCCCTTCCCCCAGGAATTCTAACAAAGCATGCTGTTTCTGGACCCAGTCTGGATCTAAATGTTTTCTTTTCTTCTGAATCCATGGAACTCTAAAAGTAGCAGCTGGAAGTGGAAGATGGTTATACTGCCTGTTAGAAAGGAAGCTAGAAGTGTGTCTTCTTACACAGGTGTAAACTCCACTGCTGGTGCCCAAAGCTAGATGGAGATGGGTCTGTTCCAATTTGGAAGTCATTTTTGTGGTGGTAGTCAAGTGCTGTAACTAATTCAGTAGGGCCTGCTGAGAGTTTTGCTGAAAGACAAACATATTATCTCAGGCCCACTGCCATGCCAAAGAACTATATAGCTTCAGCTATCCAGAGTAAGCAGAGCAAATACTGGTCTCCTTGAAACCTCTAATACAGACATGCTTTCAGAATCGAACTCAGAATTTTAATTCTAATTTTGCCATTAACTTGGGGTTTTAGCCTTAAGAAATTGTAACTATTCCATTCTAGACTTTCCCAGGAATAAGAAAAAAACAGACAGAAGCCATTTGAATATTGCAGAGGGTTTACAGAGAATAATTCAGGTTGGAAGAGACTTTTGGAGGTCAACATGAAGACTTTTTTAGGCTTGTCAGCTATTGAGAAATACCTACTCTAGATCAAGTGATTTGGACATACAGCTAGGTAGACATAGATATGTATATTTTAAGGAGAAGAAGCAGAAGAAGGGGTAGAAAGGTCCAGTGAAGTGTGCTGTCCACCATAGCAATAGTAAGACCATCTACCCCCAGTCTTTGGCCAGAGGTATGGCACTGAAAAGACAAATCAAGAAACGTATAAATTGGTGAGTATCTCACTCAAAAATGACCAAACATCTTCAGTAAAGAGTAACTATTTCCATGAATGTGACAAGGGAAAAGTTAATTTACGTTTTTCTATACATCTTTTTTTGAATTTTGCTCTCAGTGGTTCATAGCTTTCTATCTCTCTCAGTTGAGAAGAAGAAAGGTGCTTTTGATTCTTGTATCCACATAATTGGACAGAATATAGTACCTTGCAGAAAAAAAGCCAAGGAAAAGCATGTCATATTCTTTCTGATACTTCTTTATCTATACTTTATCTCACTTAAATGCTCTAACCTTCCCTGTGAATGAATATAAAAGGCATAGTCACACAACACCTGAAAACAAAGACGATACCACAAAACTGAATGCACTGATTACATAACTCAAATATCAAACTGTGCCTGTCAAATGCTTACAGCAGTCTTCACAGAGATCAGTTTACAGGTAAGCTCTTGGCTGTAATATCTTCCTACAAATCATTTGACGTTAGGTATTGCCTGAAATAAGTATATTCACAAAGGTTTTTTAATGAGAAATTCACACCAACAAAAGAGAGCTAAATTTGAAGGATAAATTGTTTGTTATAAATAATTAATGTAAATTGTTCTGCCAGTAGCAAAGGAAAGGCAATCTTCCTCACCTTTGTTGTATGGATATAAAGCACATAACATGGCCATCTTTAAAGAAAAAAATAGATCACATTAAATTTCCAATAGTAAATGAGAAAGTAACAGGAGAGATTTAAGTTACAAAGAAAAGTTGTCAAAGATCTCTAGAAAGAAAGAGTTTTAGGTTCTGAAATATGGAAGAGCCATACTCATTCCAGTTACAGGCATGAGGAAAAAGTGGGTGACAGGAATAGCAAATTTACCCATGAAATTTCCATAGCTCCATCTAGAATTATTTCAGGTACCAAAGGGTAGTACACAAATAGCGCTGTGAATATTTTTACCCCCATGTTATCTAACTTTGCTCTGAGCTCTTTTATAATGCATTTCTTATTTGGTATCTTTTCCTTCATTTTCCTGCCTGTTTTGCCTGTGTCCTGCTTACTCTGGTTGGTTATCCCTTCAGTCTTCTGCGTTGCCCAGTTAATAGAGAGCCCTTCTTCTCTATGCTAATAACCTAGTTGCGACTGTACTTCATGGATCTCACTTTGAATCAAATTTCATGGGAGGATATAGTGAAAGATACCAGTGGCTTTTTGGACAGTGTTACTGGATCTTTTCAACGTATACTTTTCATTTGTGCTGTGGTGATCACAAGGGACAGGTGAACTTGCCATCATTGTATTTTTTGTTTTCCAGGGACACATCATTTTGTTGTTGTTGTTATAGTTGGCCAGGAAGTATGTAAATTCTGCTGTGTTTTCAACAATTCAATACACTCAGTGGGATCATAATATTTGTGGGGGGGGGGTGTCTGTTCCTCTTTCCCTTTCTCACCACCCCCAATAATAATTTACACAATGCATGGAACCATTAGGGTCTTCAAAATTTTCCACTTATCCTAGAGTACAAGTGCTTGAGTTTGCTTTTCTTATGTGCATGTACAATTTACCACACCAAAATAGCAGGTTGGTGTGATGTTGTTTGTCCTTTATTTGCCACAAAATTTTCTTTGTTAAAAAAGAATGTTGCATGCATGTTCTAACAAGAACTGATAAATCTTCCTCCTGCCCTACTTTTCAGACTGTGCTAGTCTCCTTGAGTGAAAATCTCATATGATAAACTTTTCATGAATTGGACTTCCAGGATTATAACTGAGAAAAACACTGACTTATAAAGGTGTTCTTTCATGCATAAGGAGAAAGGTTTATCCAGCTTGATCCTATTATAGACTCTGTTAGCACAGCTTATACTATTACCGTGGCAGTGCTCCTTAATATCTCTGAAGTTAAAAGTCTGTCAGCATTTCTTCAGCACTCTCTTTGAACAACACCCACTCTTCTTCTGCCTCTCCTAAGCTGCACAAATATATGTGCTTTAAACAATCTGTTTTGCCTAAACAAGGCACATAGATATTTATAGCTGCTGTTCTGTGAGATTGTAGGCTGCATTATGTACACTGAAAATGGGCAATCACATCAAAGGCATGTGAAAGAAAAAATAGAATGGTGATGAACTTACTCCATGGTTTTAAGAATGACAGCTTCATGGAATAAAGTAGTGTCTATTTCCATCAACTATCTCTATTTTTGTGTTACCGTACAAGGGCTTGCCTGAAACTAAAAAAAACAAATCTAGGCTTAAATTCCACTGTAAAATAAAGCATTGTTTTTAAAACTGTTTGCCTAGCAGAACTGAGGGATCTGATACTTCAGGACTGATCTGCAATCTAACTCCATTCCTACAATCCTGAAAGTATCTTGTTATTTTAAACAATGAGAACAGTTTCATTATGGAAGTATAGAATTACATCAAATAAAAGACTTCCTATATAAGCAGTGTTGCACTCTCTGGCTCCCTCAGAAGCCAGATCTGACCTTTAAGACTCTGCCTCTAAGGAGATGCAAAGAGCAAACACAGGATAAGTGGCAAATGAGTTGACTCCTGCAATATGGAAATGTGGCATCTTTGAAGGTAAAATCCTGACCAGAGTGAAGCCAGTGGAAATTCTGCCTTCTTTTCAATAAAGCCAGAATTTCACTCTGCATGGAAGTTTGCAATACTTTGACAAGCTCACTTTGAGCCCTGTACATCCTTTAAAAAAGAGAGAAGAGTCTCACTGTAAAGGATTGTTTTAACTTAGTTGACCCACTTCTTTTCACCACTACCCACATATGAAGTGACAGTAAGTAGTTCACTCTGAACAACTGTAGGATTGCTCCATACCTTATTAAAGATGGAATTATGTGATTGTGTGTCTCATTCACAACAAACAGAAATGAAGAACCTGTGTTCTTCATTGCAGTCAAACTCTTCCATCACCTTTGAGCATTCAGAAACAGTGAATTAAATTCACTAACTGTGGATAAAGAGAATTCAAAAAACCTTTTGTATACTTACTCTTATCTCGAAGTCTTAAAAATAGTAAGGTTTGGGTAAGCAACCATAACTCTGACACTAAATCCCCATCCACTTATCTTATGGGATAGTATTTTAGTGTATCAGGAAGTTCACAATACATGTAATAATTTCTATATTACTGACTACTTATTGAAAATTTAGTTTGGCTCTAATTCAGAAAGAAATAGTAACAATGGACAATGCTGCCCAAAAGACAAATGTGTTGAAAATATGAGGAATTTGCCTTGCCTATTGTTGATGTAATTGTTGAAATAGCAGGATAAAAAAATTCATTCCACTGCATTATGTTCACCAAACACTCTAGTACATTTCTCTTAAAGCCACTGTTCAGTTAGAATGAAGCAGAGATTCAGCTTTAAGCAGAATACGTACTTTGACATTATTTCCCATATCATCATCATGTGGGAAATGAAGGATAGATATGGAATGAAAGTATGGAAATGCAAGTTTCCACAGCTGAGATATTGAAATAAAAAGAACTAAAGAAAGAGAGAAGGGGTGATGAATAGATCACATCCACCCCAGAGAAATAAGATGTGGCAAGTAAATTTCTTATTTCCTTTAGACAAGAATTACCTATGTAGTTAGATACAGGATTTTGGTTTGGATGAGGTTGTTTTTGTTTTTTTGCTGATGCTACTCTTGTTTAGGTTCTTGTTGTTTATCCTTGGTTAGTGTTACATATGAAAGAATGACATGAACTGAAAAAAAAAGGAGCAAATAGAGCAAATGGAAGACATGTTGGGTCAAGGATATTTGATGTAAAATAGCAGCTGGCTGAAAGAACACTTAGAGAGGCAAAGAACAATGTCGGAGATATGCATCTTGGTGCTGGGTCAGAATTATTTCGTGTCCAACTGCTTGGAATGTTTTATTATTTCCTTAAAGTCAATAAGGCATTGAAAAGCCATCCCAGCAGTCCAGGGACACGTGCTATTTCTATGCAACATTTGAACAGATGGTTAACAATGACTTGTCATTGGGAACAAAATTGGATCTGTAAAAAGACACATGAAAATAATACATGAATTTCTTTACCTTATAAATGTCACGTGGGCATCTGTTTGGGCACTACTTTCTGTTGTCCCCAACAGAAGAACAATACCTTTTGTAATTAGTTCATATGACTGAAATTCCTTTAAGGTATTTCACTAAGAGTTAACGCTACTCTGACCTATCTTATCTCTGGATCTGCCGACTGTCTTCCCCACCTTCTTATATGTCATAATCAAATTTTCACCCTCTTATACTTGATGCCCTGTATAATTCCTCTTCTGTCTGTATCTTTGCTATCAGTACTTCCTATTTCTCTCTATTCGTTGGTCCTTCTTTTTCTGCCCTCAGTTTCTGCCCGCCTTCATGTTCCATCATGCATTTGGAAAAGCTTTGTGAACTCTGGGTGTTTAACCTTGACAGATGCTGAGACTGCAAGTTCCATTGCCTTCCCTAAATGGGGTGGCTTCAAAAGAAAATGCAGGGTTCAGGCACTTACCAGTGTCAGGATACAGGTACTCTCTTAGTTTTGTCTATTTTATTCTAAAAATTCACAAATCCTTTCTTTTTTAATTCATTATTATCTCCATTGTCTCCAATATTTGAATTATTGTTTACATTTTGCTTTTGCTCATATCATCCTTAAATGATAAAAGTAACCCTTAGGATGACTTTAGACTAGGCCTTTTCATGCGTTACTATTACTAGATATCATAAAAGCAATAGCTGGCAGAGTACCTTGATCATTGTGGCTGGCCAGGAGACAGCCTGTTTTGGCAGATGGAGATTTGGCTAGGATAATCAATGAGTATGTGAGCTTCCATTCTTCATTATTGCACTGTACCATATCTGGCCTAGAATAATTTTCCACAGGGTGAAGGATGTGACAGCCTATCTCAGTAAAACAGGGACCTAACAAACTCTGATAGTGCAGATACAGCATCTGATCCAATAGGTTTCTGGGTTAAACTCCAAGTTCTTGATTCAGATTTGCTGAGGCATTCAATTTTGACTTGGCAATCACATAAAGGGGTGTGTGGGGAGGAGGGCTGAATAGCCTGATCCTTGTGTTGGTCCAATGCCAGTTCCCAAACAGTTTAAAGCGATCAAAAGGCATTTCTAAACTACACCAGCTGCTAGCAGCTCCTGAGGAGCCATCTGCCAGGTTAGTGCATCCACAGCACAAGCACAGTCTGGTTATGCAGCTTCCAGTTCCTGCACAGGGAGTAGAAGTTGTATGCAAGACACCAGCTAGGCATTAACGTAAGGCTTCCTTGGACATCAGGCAAATTCTTACCTGCCAGATGACAAGTTTCAAGCTCTTTTGCATTGTTCTAGAATGGCAAAGATACTAGATAAAGGAGAGAAAATGTAATTCCATGTCTTGTTTTTCAAAGCTCTCAGCAACCTAAGTATTCTGGAGTTCCCCTCATTACTCTGACACACCACCACAACAATGACAATCTAGGACAACGGAGTTGTCACTAAGAGCAGAGGCTGGTACTTCTATGGTGGCCCATGGGTGTGGAACACTTTGCCAAAAGAGATTCAGATAAATTAATCTGTTTTCTTCTGGAGAAAAAATTGGAACTTATTCCTTTGCCAGTTCAAATAACAATAATAGCTCAAGGGAAAGACACAAAAGAAAGAGGAGAAGAAAAGGAAATGCATCTGGAGAAGACAGAAAAATAACTCTAAAGCAGTACACAAGGATAAGAAGATAAAGACAAAGAAAATATGAACACTGCATAAGATGTATTATCGTTGACTACTACTATGATCCTTATAGACATATTGGAAAGAAGAAAATGAACCATCAGAGATAGAATCTCCACTGGTGTAAACCAGCAACATTCTTCCTTGATTGCAAAAAGCTATGCCAATTTAGAACAGCTGTTATTTGGCCCATACTTTTTTTTCTGGTTTTATTTTTGTAAATCACAGTGATGATCATGGGACAGAGGGTGGATTGACAATATGAGCTGTGAATCTCTTGGGACATGTCTGCTGTTTTGAGTTTTCAAAGCCTTTTGAATGCTTAATGCAATGCTATTTGAATAACTAACAAAGTTTTCTTTGGCAGAAACCCTATTTGGTATCAGAACAACTAAATGATGACTTCAAATGATAATTACCAGATCATGTTGTTGCTGTTTCATAATTGCATGTTTGTGTGTTGGGAGAGGGAGAAATTAAATTCTGTATCATTGACCATGTCAGGAGAATTGCTATTCTGAGTTCGGAGGGAGTAAGTTTAGACTTAAACTGAGCTTTTCCTTTGAAAATATGCTTTCTTCTTAATGGAGAACAACATGTTGTTTCTTAATTAGATTTTGGTCTGTTTTGCCCCCAGTCTTTATCCATTTGTCAAGTATATTTACAAAGAGTACCACAATCCAACAAGATTTTACAATTGTGATTTTTTTACAGATGAGTTATTGCAAACAAATAGGCTTGCGTATTATTCAGCAGCAATGGCAGAGTTGCAGGAAAAAGAGCCTAAATTATTTCTTCTTTAGTTCACAGACCTTTTAAGTAGATGTGAACTAGATATCAGAGATGACAAACAGATAAATAATTAAAACGGAGAAGGGAAACAACAGCGAAATACAACAAAGCCAAAGGAAAATACTGTCTGAAAAGATGTTGTTTTTAAGTAACTCTATACAAGGAGAAGAAAGACAGGCTTTCTGTAGAGAGCCATTGAGTATAGGTTCAGTCAGTCTGAAGATTCACAAAATAATTTACTTTATCCACTAGGAATGTATGCCAGTCCTGACTTAAAAATCTGTAACTTGCTGGGTTAATTATGGTAAATGAAAATATGATTCTCCTGTGCTTTTCTTTGTTCATATTACTATTTCAAATTGTATCATATGGAAGTTCAGGCAGGGAGGTGTTTTAGTAAGCTCTGGTGTGCTAAATAAGCTCATATGAACTGGGATTTTTTTTTTTTCTTAACAAGAGCTCCAATTATGTTCAGAAGCATCTTGATATTGTCAGCAGTTGAGGAAGGTGAAAACCCTCAACAGGTGACCACAAAAATGAGACTGCCTTTTCCCTGATGCTACAGGTGAACTTCCTGGGACAAAGCAGCATCTCTAGAGAACACACCCTTAGTCTCTTGGCTGTCGCTCATCTGTGAATGCCTCTATTCTACTTCTATGCAGCTGCCACATCCATCTGCTACCATCCCATTTCTGAAAGTTTGTTATTATTTTTACCTACATATTATCTCTGACCTTGACACGAATGTTTTGAGAGATTGTTTAAGAAGGGATCATGATGAGAGTGACTTGTAACTCTGTAGTATGGGCACTATATTAGCACCCTTACTTCTTTAAGAAGCGAAGCAGACTACTGCTTAATGTGTCTTCCTTTGAGTTAACCCAGCAAAGAATCCTTCTGTCTTCTAAATGATTCACAGAGAATTAAGAGAGAGAAAGAATTGGTGTTTACTGCCAAGAATTGATTTTCAGGGGCTACTTTTAGCTATCAGTGTGACAGGTTCCTTTCATATATATAGATGGATGTGTGTGTGTGTGTGTGTGTGTGTGTGGTTGTCTGAGATCCAGCTGGCCTAGGAAAGAGAAAAGAGCCACCTATCCCACCATTTAAAAATTCTTCATCTCGTTTCTGTGGCCCCCAACCTGCTTCCCCTGAGACTGATTGCAGAACTCTTGATTTCAGCAGTGAAGTACCAGGTTGACTCCTGAAGTTGAAGCTTTTTCACCCTACCATTTTAATAATAAATAGTCCTCCTCTCTTGTGTAGAGATTCATTATGAAATAGTCGAGAAGTCTTCCTTTGCCTTTCTCCTTGGCCTGTATTACACAGTCAGTTGTTTTCCAGAGATTTCTCTAGAGTGTTTTTCATATTGTTATTTGAGCAATTACTTAAAGATTGTTTGAAATGTCTTGCTTTGACCTAATTCAGGACATAGAGCCTTCTGTCAAGTAACTAACAGTAAGTGTGGATTTAAAAATTCTTAGAATCATGTAATTAACTGGGGCATCTTCAAGATAGTTTAATTAGCAATGGTTTAATATTGATTATAGTTTATAAAATTTCGCATTAATTTGTAGGATTACTGTGATTAGAATTCACTTCTAGCTCTTAAAATAAATTTATGATGGTGCAGCTTTTGCTTAAGGCCCAAGTCAAACACACTGTTTGGTTTTAATTCAATTAAATGTGTTGCACAGTCAGGATTTCCTCTAATGACTCATTCATAGCCCTACTGAATTGAAAAGGATATGTGTAAATCGACATTGAACTTAAACTCCAAGACTTTTGACTTCTTATCTTGCCTCTAAATTGGCACCATACACCATGTTTATATTCTAGTCATATAAAGAAACAGCTCTTCCTTTTTTCCCCCTTGTTTCTCTTCTCTAATGAGGTCATATCAAAGAATGCAGGTCATACATACAGGATGGGAGGAAAGCTGAATGTAAAACTTGACAACGACCTGCACATGTATTCCCGGTATAACCTAGTTGCTAAGTGAAGGAATTCCCACGAGCTAGTTAGATGCCATAAACTAATATAGGAACTTACAGGATTCAGCTGCTTTGCAAGATCTGCTTGCGTGTGTGCCCTTGTTTTCTGGTAAATGCAAGCCCACCTGCCCCTTGGCGAGAGAGCATTCCCATAGTGAGCAATCTGGGTTTACAACTGGAGAGAGAAGAAGCTACACCAGGAGAGTTACGGAATAGAAGATATGATCTGTTAATTCAGGGTCCAGTCAGTTTATCTTGTGGCAACCTGTTTGTGTGGCTGTATCCACATGTGATCTTTGTATAGCTAGCAGAGGAATATCAAATAGAAGAAAGGAGATATGTTACTGTCTGTAACTTGTTTTGAGGACTACACTTAAAACTTTTTCCAGTTTGTCAAGATTTATTTTCCAAATGAAAATCTGCAACTTCAAATATTCACAAATTCAAAGTTGTGGGCTTGTCAGTCTCAGGAAGTTCAAATGAATAATTTACTTGTCTACCCCAAAAACTTTTGAAAGGTGGCTTGAAGATATACTGGAAATATATGAATGGTAAGGAAATTCTTGAGAACAGAGTTTTGTTTTTACAGTAGGCAAAAGTGTAACTAAAATCAGTGTCAGAGTTTTGACTCAAAGAGCCAAGCTAGAAATTGGACCCAGCATACATAATTTAGCAGTGAAGCTAATTATCCATTACAACAAAGTAGTTAGGAGCGCAGTGATCAGGATTAGATCACTTTCTGAAAAATATTCTCTAGTTCAGACAGGAATTATGGGCTTTTATGCCAGAAGCTAGAGTAGCTGATTATGATAATTTTTTCTGACCTTTTGATCCAGTAATGCCATGTGCTAGCTTTTCAACCGTATGTATTATGTTCAGTTCTCCTGCACAGTTCTGCTAAGTGTGTGAGCAGGAGCTTGGATCTCATGTTGTAAAATTCTCTGTATGATTCACACAACAGAATATGTCAAGTCAGTAAATATTTAATAAAACCCACGTTTGAGATTTCTTCCCTCACGCTAGTTGCCAAGTAAATGACCTCTTAAGATTGCAGAAAATACCTTCATGCACAATCCCAGAAGCAAAGCTGTATGCATTAAAAGATGCTTTCAAATTAATTATTCAAGTTTTCTTAATCCCATTTTTCCTTATGAATGGGGATCCACCCTGCATTCTTTTCAAGGCAGCTTCTTGCTCTCTGAAATTTATTGACAGCAGATTGCCTCAGTGTGGGCTAACAGATCAGGTTCAGACATTATGAGCAACATGAAAAATAGTACAAAAACACGGCAGAAAAATAATTCATTTTTATTGCAGTCCCAGATACATAGTCTCATGGTTCCTTCAGATGTAGCACTTACATGCTGAAAAATAAGTCTACCATCAGATTCATGAAATGAGACTGTTTGTTGTAATGTAAGCTAAACAACAGCCAGTCAGTACTTCTAGTAGCTTATGACATGTTTTCTTTGTTCTCTTAATCAAACAGAACGATGCCTCTACATATATTTGCTGTATGTTTACATGCTTTTCAGAATGGAAATGTCTTTCCAAACTGAGTACAATATTTGATGAAAATATTGAAATGAATGAAAAAAAAGTATGAAAAAAAAAGAAGGTGGGAAAAACTGAGAATTACTTTTGGAAATTTAAAGTAAGATTAACTGGGATCTGTGTCCCATTTATCTCTGCTCAGAAACTGAAGGTAGGAACAATGCACCTGCTTTGGGCTCACTGTTTTGAAATGAGTACATAAATTGTGTAATGCTTTCAGAATGGGAGCTATTCTTACTGACCCTCATAGCTGGATGGGATCTTATTTAAAGAGAACATTTAAATGCCACAATGACTGCTCTAAATGACCATAAGTCATCATAGATCATCATATGACGAAGTTAAAATTTTGCTCTTTGTCATTTCAGCAGATACATGGTAGTTGCTACTTTTCACTTAATATGATACTATAGGTGATGTTCTTTAGTGGGGATATCACACCCCAGCAATTCTAGGTCACCATCTGGAAGTCCACAGGCTGCCTTTGTATATGAAGTACTTGAAAATCCCTAGGGCTTTAGTAGCTGTTTACCTATACAACAGAACGCTGATTCCCAGCCTTGCTGTAATCAAGCTGCACTGAAGAAAAGTGGCCATGTACTGCACCGTACAGGGGTCATCTCTTCAAGGTCCAGCTGCCTCCTTTCCATTCGTCCTCACCTTTGCCACCTCAGGATTGCTGCGCATTTCCAGAAACAAATGTAGAGGAACTGGAGTTGGTCCTGCACAAGAATAGCAGAGCTCTTGCAAGACATTTCTATATGGGCTTCGCTCCTTAACCGAAATATGCTCATGCCTTCATGGGCAGTATTAGCAAGCAGTACAGCATTTGCTGTTAAATCTACTTCAAGGTTGTCTCTAATAGGAGTTTCAAAACTAATGGACAGTTTTCCCTACTTTCATTAATATCAGTGGAAGGATTGCTGTGATTGCTACCGACTTCCATTGGCACTTGACGAGGGCCACAGAGTTCAGTTCTGCAAGGTGGTGCTTGTCTGCAAAGGATCTGGCTTTTCCTGCATGCATCCAACCACAAGCTTTATAGTTATGCAAATACCAGCCTCAGCTTCATTGGGTAGGAATACTGAGGTTCAAAAACCGTGAAATGATCCTGGAGAAGCTTTCTGGAAAAACAATGTGCAACACATTTTCAATCCGTCTTTCTCCTTTGTGAATAAGGTTACAGATGAGAAGATGCTTATATTTCAGCAAAATTTTGTATCTATTTGTGCATGTGGTAAAAACAGAGCTAATGTCCAGTGATTTTCTTTTAGACAAAAATAATGATGGTGCCATGTAATTGGCAGTAAAAATAAATACATCCTGAAATTATGATGTACAAGAACTGAACTTGTATATCATAATTTACTTTTTGTGCAGGCATATAGCCTAATCAGCACTTCTTATTCAAACAAAATTTCCAGCAATAAGTTCAGAAGTGGATATATAAACAGGGGTATCAGCTCTAATTGAGATACTATCATAAATAACACATACAAAGACACTTGGCAGGCTTTTATCTAACAGGCTGTATTTGCATATGGATGGTATTTATAGCCTCTAAATTAAAATAAGGTTTTTCTGGTTTTGTTTTTTCATCAATGCTGTTCTTCAAGCAGGCCATACTCCTATATGACATTGTGTTCTGGAGTTGACCTGCATTCCTATCAAACCATTTAATCACACACAGCTGACCGACATTCCTTTAGAAAACCACCTAATCAAATGCATTACAAATACCCCAAATGGTTACTTAATCTCCATATATGTACAAGTGTGAAACATGCAGTGTCCAAATATACCCTCTCATAAAAGCAAAAGACATAAAAGCAAAAGACATTTCCAAAATAAACCTTTTAACCTCCTCAGCCTCAATCAACATAGACCATTTTTATGGTGCTTAAGATAGTGCTGTTCCCTGTATGCTTGCCTGGTGTAGGTGGTTAGATTCACTGTAATCCACATTCAAGTTTCCTTTTAACACATCTTAAAAATGTGGTTTAAGAAGAAAGAAATATAACAGCGTTTCCATCTTTGGGCAAGGTATCAAATGAGCTGAAAAATATCTGAAAATACATGAAGTTGCAGTGCCTAGATAGCTCGAGGGAAATACCACGAAGTACTGTGTTGCCTTTCATCTCCAAGTCTCTGGGTTCAGATGAACGGTGTCTCGGGGTTGTTACTGTCTAATGACTGTGTCTCAGGATTAAGTGGAAGTGGGAGTTAGCGATTGCTTTTTTATGCCCAACAGGCATGCTATGATTAGTGGCTTCATTACAAATCCCCATAGGAAGGACAGAGACCCAGTGAGTTGGACACTGAAGTGTTTTCCCCGTTTCCGGAGATATTCATCCAAAACAGTGTTAGGAGCTGACTGATGTGGGCATACTTGCAGTACTGCTGAGTGTGCTGTATTTGTTCTGTGGACAATAGTTCTCCATAATGCCGAACTAGCATAAATTCACTTTAATTTACTACTCACATCTTCGGGGGGTTTTTTGCAATATTTGCTTATCAGAGAAAAGACAATCTAAGAGGTTCCGATTTATCTTTTGAAATGTAAATGCACACAAAAAGGGGGAGGGGAAAAGAGAAGGAAAGGTATAAAAAGGGAACATTTAAGAGGCAGGACGGAAAATGTGCATAAGAACACGAGGCGAAAAAAATCCCCGTTAATGCTGTGAAAACACGGCACAGAAAGGCCAACAGTGAATTATGAAAACGAGGAGAAACGCATGTAAAAGACCCTCCAGCACAGCCAAAGGTTCGCTTTTCTGCCGCTTTCCCGTTCCCGTCAGACGTCGTGGTGGCAGGACGCTGCTCGGGTGAACATCCCCCTCCCGCAGCGCTGCCGCTGGAGGCACCTGGCTCGTCCGCGGCAGAAGCCCCAGCGCGGAGCAGCGGGTGCAGAAGCCGCGCAGAAGCCGCGCTCGGGGCCGCGCTCGGGGCCGCGCTGGCCCCGCAGGGTGAAGCGCAGCCCGGCTTTCTCACAGCGGCAGGTAGGACGAGGCCGATGCAACGGGTCGTGCCGCTGCCGCCAGCTAGCTCCATCCGCACGAACTGGAAGCGAGCAGAGATGTGCGCTTTCCAGGTTTTATAGTAGACCAGAAAAGCAAGGTTTTATTTTAAACAGATGTGAACGAACTGAGCTCAATATTTTCAGGTATTTTTAGTGCAGCGCAGTGCCGTGTGCTTAATATTTTATACAACAGCATCGTATTTTCGCGTGTTTGGGGTGGCTTTTTACACACGTATAAAAAAAACGTGGGATGTTGCCAACAAATTGCAGCACGGGAGGATACACCTACTGCTTTTAGCACGTTTTGTTAAGTGCCTTTCTTAAAAGAAGAGAGCGCCGCTTCCTCGACAGACCCGAGGGCGGCACGAGTGTGGCGTGCGGGCATCGAGGCAGGGCGGCCCCCGCCCCGGGCGAAGGCGGCTGCGGGCCCCCGGCGACCGTCCGGCCCCGGCCCCGCTCGGAGGCAGCCGTTACTGCGGGGGGGCGGGGGAGCGCCCCGGGCACAGAGCGAGGGGGCGGCCCAGGGGGGCGGGGGCCGCCTCAGCACGGCGGAGGTGGGAGGGCGGGGGGAGCGCGCACTCCCGCCCCCCGCCCCCAACGGCTGCGCCTCGCGCGCTGGTCACGTGGAGGCGCCCCCCGCGCCCTCCCCAGCGCCCCGAGATCCAGGAGCACGGAATGGCCGCGGCGTTATTGTGACGCAGGCAGCGAGGCAGCCGACGGCCGCCTCACGGAGCCGCGCCGCGCCGCGTCCCCCCGCCGGCGTCCTGCCCCCCCCCCGCCGCTGCCGCCGCCGCCGCCGCCGGAGGAGCGAGCGGCGGCGCCGCCTGCCCCGCGGAGCGCTCGGCCGGCCGGCGGGGACGCGGTGAGTCCCGTCCCGCGGCAGCCCCGGCCAGGCGGCCTCCGCCAAGTTTGCGGCGGGGCCGCTCGCCGGTGGAAGGGGTAGGGGCTGAGGGAGGGGCAGGCGAGGGGCGGCACTCCCCGCCCGCGGGAGCGTAGAGGGGAGCGGGGCGCTGCGGAAGCCCCGCACCGGAGGGGAGCGGCGGCGGCGGCGGTGGCGGCGGGAGGCAGCCGAGAGGCGGCACCTGGGTCCTTCTCCTTCTCCATCACCCAGCGGCTGCCGTTAAACGGCCGCGTCCGAGCGGCGCGGCGCGGCGCGGAGGGGTGAGGTGAGGTGAGGGGGGAGGACGGCGCCCGACCGCGGCGGCGCTGCAGCGGGGCGGGCGGGGGGCGCCGGGACCCGCGGCGGCTGCCCGCGGCGGGGGCTGCGTTGCTGCCGCCGACGCCGTCCCCCCGGCGGGGCGCGGAGCGCGCGCCGCGTGGGCGCCGCGGAGCCCCGCGGGGGGCGGGGGTGCCGGCAGCGGTGACCGTTGGCGGCCGGGGCGGGCTGGGCTGGTGCCCGGCGCGGTAGTCGGCTTTTCGTGTCAGGGCCGTTCCCGTGGGGCAAGGGCGAGCCGGGCTGCCGCGGCGGCGGCAAGGGGAGCCCGGCCGGGCTGGGGGAGCGAGCCCCTTCTCCTGACGGGGAGCGCTGCCAGCCGGCCCCGGGGAAGTGCTTTCCCAGTGAAATCAGGGCTGAATGTGAGGGATTTTATTAGAGCTAAGTATATACATGATGTCAGTTCTCCGAAGTGCCACTGTAAAAATCATTCTAGTGCAGCTTCTCTGTGAAATCTGAAGCCAATGCAAATTTATTTCTGTTCTGTTCAGAGCCAGACGTCTCTTGTGGGGAAATAGCCTTAAGCACCGTATGTGTTTCACTAGCGCATATTAAATTTTAAAAGAGAATTAAGTGGAAGTTGCCTGTTTATAACTGCAGGGAAACGTTAATGGAAGCAAATACTAAGTTACCTGTTAGAAAAACTGCGTTTTCGGTTACACTTTGGTCAGTCCAGGAGTTTGTTTTTGCAACACCAGAGATCAAACCTCTTTTTCCTACTGATATCAATGAGAGTTTTTTTTATGTGAGCAGATGCATTTTATATGAAGAAAAGCTTCAGGATCAGAACCTGATTGTTCTGAATAGAGATTAGTTCCCGAATAGTCTCAGGTTTCATTGTCAGTGTTATCACCTCATGGGATTTGCGATGTTTGGCTTAAAGCCACAGCTTTAAGAGACAGATTAATCGGTCACAAGTGCTTCTCCAAAAAAAAAAAAAAAACCAAAACAAACAAAAAACCCACAAAAAACCCGCCCTCCTAGTCCTTATGGTTCCATAGAAAATCTTGGAAGCATGGCCTCATTGTCTACCTAAACAATCCAACCACAAAAAGTAACCAGAAAAGTTAAAAAATATTCTGAAGCAAATCACAGGATTGTTGGACCCATTCATGATATTTAAAAAGCTGAAGAGAGGAATACAATCATAGCATTGGAAAATAAAAAGGATTTTCTGTCTTGTGCAAATAGCTCTGATCCTGCAACTAGTAATTATGTTCAATTATGTGCATGTTTTGAAGTCATTGTACAGTGTGCTGTTGCAGACTTTCATGGGATCCTCCCCTAAGCAAGTTCAGTGAGTATGTGTACTGTATATACTCCTAAGGAGCCACAAATAATATGATTCATCACCTTACTACCACCCATAAACGTGAGCTCTTTCAGCCAAAGATCCCCTGCAAATAGCTCACGGAGCTGCCCGGTAGCATGGTAAGCCACCCAGTTTTCTCTTTAACACTAAGGGTGTGAGTATGCCTGTGTGTGCTGTATCTGGGGCCACACTTTGAGGTTTTTGCAACTAAACTTAAAATCTGATTTTAAGAGCAGGGTTGAGGTGTCCCTCAAGAGGGAGTTTAGACACATTCAGAAAGACTTTTTATGTGAATAATAAAATTAGAGTTTAAGCTAACTTATTGTCAAAAACCCCTCTATCTCACCACTGTAGTTATGCTTTCAGTATTATGTCTTTTTTCCTTTACACATCCATTCAGTTAGCACAGAGGCTTAGCACCCATGCCTAGTGTAAAAAGGAATAATTTTCAGCACTCTTCATAAATTGTGGTATATTTAATTTCTGCACATTTTCGCATGTCAAAAACTGACCTATGCAAACAGGGTCATCTTTTTCACCCAATCATTAACCACATCATAACCCAGCAGTTCAGTCATCTTTCAGATCTTTATGATTTCTAATCTCTGTCCTTGACTCAATGTGCTGCAGAAAGCAAATGTGGCTTGTAGTTTGGCCAAAAGACAGATAAAATAGAACCACTTCAGAGGAGCTGGGCAGTGGAGAGTGATCTCCTAATCTGAGGAGACTCTAAGGAACTGGCCTGTTAGGAACTCCTTGCTTGAGTGAGTGGGCTGTGCTATTTTAAGTGGCGTTTTAGAATAAGGAGATAGGCAGTCTTTCAGATAAGCAGATCACATAGTAGGTAGTAAATTTATATTAAACAGAAACTTACCAAAATTTTTTCTGTAATAAGAGAAAATGACATAGTAAGTATGACTTGATTTCTTTTGAGACCGCTTCTAAGTTTACAAAAAGCCACATGTAAAAAGATAGACCAGTTGGACAAGGTGACTGAATGGTGTCTTTGAAGATGCAGTTCCTCCTTTGAGTGCGGGGAATAAGTGATTTATTTTTTCTTTATTTTTTTTCATGATTCTGAAACCCATAATAGTATCACCTTGGCACCAAATATCTTCATATTATGTAATCATTTCTGACAAGGCATCACCAGAGTTTCAAGGAACTGAAGTCTCTCTTACTGCGCTTCTGCTTCCCAATTGTCTGGTCTTTCTGGGAGCTGAAACCTGTCCCCATGGTAAAGTCTGTAGCACAAGGTGGCTCTGGTATGTTGGGATCACCTCTTCCTCCATGTACCTGAGGTATGATACTACTCGTGCTGGTATGGCTCTCATTCTCACACAGTCCTCTTCCAGGACTTCCTGGGCCTCTTGTATCCACATCCTCAGCAGCTGTGCCCTGCTTGAACACTTTGCTGATCTGAAGCAGGAAGAGGAAAGCATGACAGCCCCGCTGCAATCGTTCTAGTTTCTGTCCTCTGAGATGGAGACGTGCAGGTAGCACTCTGTCGGCACTGAAGAGATACTAGCAAGTCATGGAAGCACTGAGCCAGAAGCAGCCCTGTGTGGGGGGCACAGCTGTCACAGAGAACAGCACAAGAGTCATACCGAGAATAACGCAGAAATATTGGTACATGCAGTTGTGCATCATTTGGCGTTGTGTGTAGTTGGAATGGTGATACAGATATCAGTATACTGTGCGTCACTGGCACAAGGAGGATTAGTTCCAATGGGCTTTGTGGGCTGCAGCGTATTTTCTCCCCTTACCCTATTCTTAAACACTTCAGCTGACCTGATGGGACATGCAAGTAGAGCTTTATTTCCACCACTGTCTGTCCCTCATTCCCCTCTTGAAGCTCCAGGAGCAATCCATAAATTGCTAACGTGGTTACAGGAGCGAGGAGAAAAAGCGAGGGGAGAACCTACCATTTTGATTTCAACTTTATTAGAATAAACATACAACTATTTCAGGGTACAGTTAAAAGTAAAATTTCAGGTTCTTCCCTCTCTCCTCCTCCTTCCTCTTGCAACCATGTTAGTTAATGTTAAGTAAAATAAAGAAATTTTTATATTTTTCAGCTTAAAATATTTGTGAGGAACCAGTTTGCCCATGCTTTACTGTATATGACTTGGAAAATACAGTGATTTTATACAATTGAAATGTATATTTTCACTGGTAAGATGAAAAAAATATACTTCTCAACAATTTTTTTAAACATGAGATCTTGGAAGGGAATGTAGTTGTTCTTTTCAACCTCTGTCAAAAGAGGACCATAACTAAATTAAAGGAAATAAACACGTTTTCTTAGATATCAGCAAGAGGACTTGGAGGGTTGTGTCTAGGGTTGCACTTTTTCTGGCAGATGTATTTTGTCTCTCAAAGAAGGCAGAGGAGATAAGCTTACATGGAGCAGGTGCATAATAAACACAAGGGAATTCTCTTTGAATGCAAATGTCGTTATGTAGTAGATTTATTTGCACAGTGGAATTATTGGAAACATTAAAATAGAACATATGCATCAGATAACTTATTGATTTAAAGTCCCAAGAGAGTTTTTAACTGAGAGAGAATCTATCAATTACTGTAGTAGAAATATCACCAGCTGCTTACCTGTCTAAGGTGTAATTGTAATTTCATCTTCTAAGATAAAGTTGCAAGTGCTTCCTTCACAGGTATGAAGATTTTACAGTTACCAAAGAGAAGACAAGTACAATCTAGCTTTCATAGTTTGGTAGTTGGGATAATCCTTCATTAAGCATATTTTTTTGTATTTTAAGGAGCATTTACAGAAGTTTTATTTGGAATATGAATTTGGTGGATTTTCAGTTTGTAAAGAATAACTGAATAACGCTTGAAAGTATGCTTGTTTTTCTGGCTAAAATGTTTGTAAGGTTTGCTCTAAGCATTTCCTTTGCTTTCCATTTCCTCCCCAGTTCTTGTTTGCAGTCAAAATGCTGGCATTATTTTTTCTTCGTTTACGCTGGAGAAAAAGGCGTTGTCTCACTTTATCTTTTAAACTCAATACAATGTGTTACATGGCCTCTCCTAGTGGATAACTCCCCCTTCTTCCCGTGTGCACATGCGCACACAAGCGTGCGCGCGCACACACATACAACCCCATCTGTATTATTGTTTTTCTGTCAATCTGGGATTTACCCTTTAAAATGAAATTACCATCAGGAACTTAACACTTCCCTTCAACTCTCCCATTTTAACAAACTTGTTTATATCTGTGAGTAGAAATTAGGCTCTTCTGCATAGCTTTCTCACACGTGCATGACAGCACTATACACAAGATTATGTGTTGTAGTTATGTTGCTCCATGGTTATTCACCCATGTAATTCTTTTGCAGGATCTAGCCATAATGGCTGGCATTTTTCTTAAGTAATGGGGAAATACATTAAACAACCCAGACTAAAAAAAATAACACTGCTGGCATATTTATACATACATGTACACATCTCATGTTCTCTTTTATAAAAATCTGTTATAGAACAAGTTGTATTTTAGTACATATTCTGCCTTTAGTATGCTACACTGGGAGTTCCAGTGGTAGTCACAGTAGTAAACTTATGAAGAGCCTAAGAATTACTTTCAAATTGGCTCAAGCTTTTCAATATTGAAGTTGCCAGCATAGTGAGAGATTTATTAGAATATATGTAAATGTTGTCTATAAACTTTTTTTTTAACTTTTTTTTACATTTTTAAAAAGGAAAACCAAACTTGGAAACGTAGGGTACTCAGAAGAAAAGAGTGCTAGCAAGGTGTACAGACCCCATATATTCTTTGACCCACACTTCTATTGTGCTTAGACTAACTATACTCAATAGATTTTTTTCTCCTCTTGTACATTCAGATAGTCTTAAGGTACGTGCTTTAATTATGTTGAATACTAGAATAGTATCATTTTGGAAACTCATATTTTGAGCACTGGATAAAGTACAATATTTGTCCATGTTGCTAGGACATGGGCAAAAACTTGTCTTGAGTTACAAAATGGAATCACCAGGAAATAGAGATATACTTACATCATTAATTATTTGCTTTTTATTAACCTAAACCAGATTTTAAATTAGAGGTAAGGGAATTTTATAGTGGCTGAATATAAGCAACTGTGAATAAGTACTGTAATCTTGAACTCCATCAATGCTTTTTACTCTGTATCTGTAGAATCGTGGTTGCCTGGACCCCTTGGCTGACATTGTTCATGTTTTGATTAATGGGCATTCTAGTGATAGATGTGACTAAAGAGAGGCAGTGTACCCGCAGCACAAGCAACAGGTTAGGAAAAGAAGGCTTCAGCTATTCACTGCCCTTTTGAATGTGATACATTCTAAAACATCTTGATGCAGTATTTGCTCAAAGCAATTTGATGGCATAATTTTCAGGAGGCTGAGTTTGTTTGTATTTTTCCATATGCATGCTTGTAGTTATCTGTGTATGGTGTATTGGGTTATCCTTAGGAAAAGGAGAACTGCCTTTTAAAATCCAATTATGATAACAGGAATAGACGTTATGATTGAACAGTCCAGATCTTGGAAAAAAAACACTGGCAAACTGGTTAGCCACAGGTAAAAAAAGTACATTTGTGATATACTGTTATAGAGTGGATGGTGCAGTTCCAAAAGTTAAAGTTTGGAGGTTATGCATGTAGTTTAATACATTTATGTTGGCTAATTTTCATTTGTGTTAGCGTATCATGTTGTATTTTTGGTGAATGGTAGTGATACTACTTTAGGTGATACATTGATTCTTTAATTTTAGATTCAGGATGGCTGTATACAAATAGCTCAATACAAAAATCTTTGAAACAGATATTTTGGGGAGCGTGAACATCTCAGGATTAATATAAAGTTGTCATTTATTGTTCAGCATTATGAATCTGCACTTGGTAAGTATGACCCAAATTTAGCAGTTATCTTAACTGCTCAGTAGTGCTTTGAAAAGCATTGATAATTCCAGTTTAGTGGATAGATTTTGACACCCTACTTGGTACCTAGAGCTGTCATTCTCCAAGACTGAACGGAGATAATTATTAAACTCTTACCCACCTCCTTACAGTTGTTCTTGAGGGTCGTGAATGAAGCACATTTCATTACAAACAACGTAATGAAAATTACTGTTTTGTCTGCGATGTTCCCCAAGTGGATGGGTTAACTTATTGCCTCTTTGCGCTTCCTATTAAAGCACTTGGTGAATCAGGTCTTGAAGGCATTCCATCCAACAGCATTTCCTGAGTGTCTGGACTTTCAGCTGTGATCATGTGCTGAGGTGCCTGGGTCTGAACAGCTAAGCAGAGCATGACTGTGCATGCACTTAGGCTTTCTGAAGAGAGAAAGAAACACGGGGTTCTTATCCCTGCTCCCAGAACTTTCTGTATTTCACTAGCCCGCTTCTTCCCCGGTAGATTAGCCCATATGTAATCCTGGCTGCTGTGGGTAGATTGCTACCAGAATTTTAATTGTTTGGGTTAAAACTAGCTTGTGTATTTTTATATTTTCCTCTTAAGGCAGTTAAACATGCTGAAGAACTACATTCCTTCTGAACTTGTGCTGTGGTCATGATTTAGCAAAATGCACACAAAATCTCCTTTGAGCAAATCACTTGGTACACACTCAGTTTAAGAATGTGCATAAATCCTTTTTGTCACTTGCTGGACAAACTGTGATAAACTGTGGTTGAGGGGCCTCTGTGACTTCTCTGTGTTTGTGGCTCCTTGTACTGCAAACCAGTTGGCACCCTCCCGCATAAGAAAGTAAGTTCAGTGTTGCTGCTGTTTGTTCCTTAAGTGATACTTGGGTGTTGTGCACTGATCCCAAAACTGCTATGTGCTGAACACTTTTATACTGCTATTTTATAATTGCATCACTGATGAATGAGAGTAGGAGAACAACAACTGGGTATGATGTTTGTGTTTGAGAAGGTGAGGGAGGGGGGTGGGATGACAAGGATATTGCATATGCAGAAATGGTTTTCACAGCTGTGAGGGACTTTGGCTCTTGTCTTCTCACTTTCAAGCTGATCTAAATTTGATAAATTTGGAGGTGAAGTCCTGAACTTAAAGGACTTATCATCAACTGCTGGGTCTCTGCATCACAGTAAGTTCTGCCCCTATTAACAACAGTAGTGAATGAAGACATTATTGATATCTTGATGTTCTTCTGAAATAACTGGCCTTGAAACAGTAGATAACTAATGTGTCTGCTTAGATTAGGATTTAGGCATACAGCATTAGCGTCTCATGAAGATGAATGAGTGCCATTTACACTTCCTTTAACACAGTTGCCTCCAACTGCCTGCACAGTATAACAGTGTCTCTTATACAATAAAGCTAGGTGAGTCACTGTACCTGCACAGTCAGGTTAAGCTGGCCTGGCTGCGTGAATCCCCACAGAAAAGGCCAGTGCTTGTTACTGTGTTCTCCAGGAATACAGGGGAACAAAGTTGTGCAGGGAGAGGAATTAGCCCAGCCAATACAGTTTACTGAAATGGACACACTCTCAAGCATATGTTCCTCATCAGGTCCCCCATATGCTTTGCATGTATGTTCCAAAGCTTTTCTATTTGCAAATACAGATTTTAGATGACTGTAGCTACAGTAGCACAGTTCTCTGGATGTGTACACTGCAGTTGAGATGTGTGACTGCAGCACATGTGGACAGATCTATACTAGCTTTAATCTATAAGTGATGCGAAGACATGCCCACCTAGACTTAAGAAAGGGCTGTCCAAGTCTGCTGGACAGATTGTTAAGCCATGCTGAAGTCTGCTTTCATCTGTCTTCACTGCTGTTTTTAACTGTACTATTTAGATTACCACTAACATGGAGATTCCTACACATGCTGAAATCTATTCATGACTACACGTCCACTGCTCCCCTACTAGTGAGCTTAGTTGTTTATGCCGGAATTTGTCATCTTGTTATCTGAATGATTTGGGACAACAATCTCACCTTTGAATGGAATTATAGAAAGGGTGCCAGAGCGTGGGAGAGATTTCTGACCGTTTCCCGCTGCAAAACTCATGTTATGATCTGTTCCCAGAGTGATTATTTAGTTCAGCCTTACAGAACCTCCAAACCAAGGCCACAGATTTTTGCAAGAGCTAAAATCCAGGTAAGAGTCTAAGTTGACTGAGCAATGTTATAAAGCTAGCATTTTACAATGGTCTTTGAATTTAGAGCACAATTATGTGAGAAATTTTGCAAAATTATGTGAAAAATATCAGAAAGGGCAGTAATGTGGCTACTTGTGAGTTTATATAAAACGTATTTGTTCTATTTAAAGCACAGCTCAACTTTATTGAAGGACTTGTATTTATTTTTAAGAGAAGTTATCGTGTATTTTTTTTCTGTGTTTTTCTGCTAAGAACTTTCCTTGAATTTTTTGTTTGTTTGTGTTTGGTAATGGATGTAATAAGGGTTAGTTTTGCTTTGTCAGTCAGATTAATTATTAAGTTATTCCACGGTCCTGCCTATGAAGTATGCTTATGATTAAGATATTGTGTTGCAACAACTGTGTCTGACCACAGCAAGTACACTTCCCCATCAGCTTTTAGTATCTTTTTTTTTCTTTTTTAATTTGGAAATATACTTTCCCTTCCTCATTTAAAAAAAGAAAAGAAGAAAAAAAAGAAAAGCTAATCTGTATCTAAGAATATAGTCTGAAAAGATCTGTTGAGTATCAAATTCTTTGACTGTGCAATTTTCATGCTATTTAACAAAGGCAAGGCAGAAAAATCACTTAGAAAATGAAGTTAGGGCATAGAAAGATGAATTCATGCAAATGCTTTCATGCCGCAAAAATATGTCACATAAATGTGATTATTTTCAAACAAAGAAAAATAGAAAATAGACTATAACAAGGCATGTTTCTGTGGCATAAGACATGTCATAGAAAAAGGTGAAGCTGAGCTTTTCAGTCTGGTAGAATGTTGCAGCTTACTTATCTGCCAAGAAAATATTTTGTCTCTAGATAAATGGACTGAAATAAATAAAATATTCTCTCATCTTTTCTTAAACTGTTCTTTAAAAAAGTATTTCTTATGACTGAGCTTGACACCCTCATGAGGAAAGAGAGCAGCCTTGGTACATTGGATGCAGCACAAGAATGCAAGTATATAGCTACAAAGCCTGATTCTTGCACCAGGTGATCTTGAATAAATTATCTTTTTCATTTATCCACCTAAAAAAAATGATGATAAAAGATTTTAGAAAGCTGGGGTAGCAGATATTTTAATAGCAACATTCTTTTTAAATGCAGAGATCTAACAGTGCGTAATGCTTTTCATCATTAGAAAGACTTGGCCCCTTCTTAAACAGCTCCAGCACCTTCATAGTTTGAAGCAGATAACTGGTAAAATGTTTTGAAGTCCATAATGTTATTTTCCACCTTTTTTGCATATAGATTCTGTGGGAAGCTACTTTTGCTGGATATGGGACAGTTTTCTTGTGAGCCGGTCATTAATATCCATGGTCTTCAGACTTAGGCTTGCAGAGATTACCTCCCCTTGTGTACTTAGCCTTCTTCAGTTTCCTCTGCTGGCCTGCGTGATGCTAGGGGAGCCTTCCTGCAGGACTCTGCTCTAGACTGAAAGCTGGTTATGTGCTGGAAGCGGAGAACTTGCTGTGTCTTGTTGCCAGTCAAACTGTTGAAGAAAAACAGCTACCATCAGCAATAACGTGAGTGCTTTAAAAGACTGTTATGACAGTTATGAGGTTAGGTACTCTTAAATTTAAAAAATGGGAGAGGTAAAGTTTACCATGCAACTTTATGCTGTCTTTACTCATTCCCTTTCTGGCAGGTTGGGTTGTGGTCAGGGATGTTTAGCAGATATCCTTGACTCATCTGCAAATAGTGCTAGAAGGCACATAGATACCAGAGTAAGCAACACTGGGAAGAGAAGAAATGACATTGTAATTAATACAGGCAAGTCAGCATTGATCAGTTAATATCCCTGCTTCTGTGATGGTGTTCTTGTATGATACTAGGCAAGCAACCCAAACCATTGTGTGGCAGGTAGCTACAAAAACTGTATGCTTTCACATTTGGGGTGCCTAATCTGATACGTAGAAGAAAGGAACACTCATAACTGCAGCTGAAGCCAGTGAGAGTTGACTCGCGCTCCTTGCAGTAATCGATAGGGTCTGGAGATACTGACAGATATGCAGGTACCCTCATATGCTGTTTCTAATCCTCGCACTTCTTCTGTGTCATTTGGTGGCTTCATGTGAATTCCTATGTCTCTGTTTCCATTTTCTAAATAGGGATAATAATACTTTCTCATCTTGCAATGGAGTTTATGAATAAATTAATGAATGGTTGTGAAACACCCAGACAATATAGATGAGCATCCTTGAAAAAAGCAGTGAGGAAATAAATGATCTTCCATTCAGTGTACGGCTTACATAGACTAAAATAAGTAATACAAGCTAGCTAAATGTGGGATGGGGGGGAGAAAAAAAACACAAAAATTGGAAATAACAATCTAATTTTTGAAGTATTGATTATGCCTTGCATGAGGCAGGGATCCTTTTGTAAAACACTAAAATGCAATCATGCAATTAGATTCGGTATCAAAAGGACAAAGAGGTGAACAAAGGGATGTCCCATATTCATAAATCTTATAACTTTCTAGTTTTTGATGTAGTGACATTTATTTCTCTAACAGAGTTTCAAAAATGTAGTTTAATACTTGTAAAATGTTTTAGGAATCTCTAAGACAAGGCTCTGCAAAATCACAGCTTAAAATAATATTACTGCTTTTATAGTTAGTATTTCTACCATCAATCTCATCCCATCCTTTGGTTAGAGCATTAACATCTGTACCACTAAGTGCTAATAGTGAGTCATATCTGCTGCTTATATTGTTTAAAACAAATAGTATTGGTATCAACATAGCAGTGCTCTACATGGTATAGTATTGTCTAGGTGCAGAAGTTCAGTTGCAGTCTACTTCTGATTTCTGTAATTAAAAAAGTTGATGACAGTTTCAGAAGTCCACATTCTGATCTCAGTGTCACAGATGTAAATCAGGAATAATTTGACTGTTCGTCACTAAATTTTCCAGTTTCCACCAAAATTCAACTGAAATCGAAAGTTCTTGCTATCTTTATTTTTGACAGTGTTTGAATTTACCACAGTTTACACTGTTTAACTTTAAAGAATTATAGCAAAAAACATCATAGGCTTTGTCTGTAGAACCAGATATGAGAAATGGTCACTTTTGTTTGTCCTTTCTTCATTTTAAATTTATCAAAATATTTATCAAAATAAAGATATTTGCATAGATGTTAATAGTCAAGTGCCAGGACAAATTATGAAAAAAAGTGAATAATTTAATTTGCAGTAAAATTGTTGAACTGCTTTTTAATAATATTCATTGGTTTTAAAAGTATATACCTGTAATAATACTTGTATACAACCACATTTATGTAATTCATTAAGTAGTCTCAAATGAAAGTGGGCTGATTTGCGTGACAAGAAAAGTGAGGTTTTTGTGAAAGAACTTCTAAGTTCAAGTTATGTTTTTTTGGCCCATGGCCACAATATGCTTAGACATATGCTCTTCATAACGTGCCCTGCCTGCGGCTAACTCACTCTGAATAAAAATCTGTTGCTGGTTACTCACCGATGCCCCAGATCCCGAGTATAAGTAAAACCCGCTTTACATTGTTGAGAAGTTTCACCTTTAAATTTCGAGTATTTCAATTTGTATCCCTTTATATTTTGCTTGTTAGAATTTATCCTTTGAACCATCTAGCAAATTTTGATGTGCAAATGGTGGGGCAGTAGACTGGATTATCCAAAGGTTTAAGAAAAAAGCCAGGGCAGAGTGAAGACTTAATAATAGAATACTGAGGACAGAATAGGAAAATGGTTCAACCCTGGTCGTGTTGCAGAGAAATAGTCCTTTCATGTGTGAGCAGGGAGATGCAAGATTTTATGCAAGTGGTGGATACACCTGACATACTGTGACCCTTGCAGGGAGTGTGAATTGCGTAAGACTTTTCCCTTGAATTTGTAGTTAAAGCTAACATGAAACAAAAATTCATCATGGGACTAAATGCAGGATATGTGTTTTGGCAAGCAAATGTAAATGAGGCAAGTTCTAAATTACTAACTTTTAATACAACATTTGAATGTTATAAACTTAAGTGAATGCCATTTGGCATTAGTTCTTTCCCAAGATGTTTCTAAAAGTAATTGCACAAACCACTGTGGGATTACAAGGTGTTGAATTTCTAATGGATGATTATTGAGTTTGGGTTGAGGAATTTAAATGAGAAAATGAAAGATGCAGGGAAGTGTTTGAAAGATGCCTTTTTGTGATCTTAAAAATCAAAAAACAAAACATGACCTAACAGATGCTATCAGCATTCAAAATATATTGAGCAAAATTATCTCAGATTACTTAGTCTGTTGAAACAAAAGTTATAAATGAAATGTGTTCTTCAATGAAACAAGAAGCTTAGGAAGATTTATGGGGGTGGTATACTGACTAAATTAATTCCTCTTTTTTCTCTGATCAGTGCCAATGTAGGAGATAAGGTTAATAAGAGTGTTGCATGGCATTAAGGAGACCAAAGCAAGGATTTGAGCACTGTATTCGCAAACCAGCACAAATGCTGTGAATTAACTGAACTGGTTTTACTGCAAGTAGATGCCTCTTCTGAAAGATCACTGCCCCCATGGTGCTGTCATTGATTCAGTGGAAAAGCGAGAGACCTCAGTTTCTGATTTAAAATGAGAGTGCAGTGAGTCACATCTGCTTTATTAGAGACCTTGACACAGAATTCCCCACCTCCTCCCAAACCAGCACATGGTCTGGAAAGACTGAGCTCTGCTATGCTTGATTTCACCCTAGCGTAAGTGCTGGAGCTTACATAGTAGTGGTAGTTGCAGTAAGCCCTTTGCTGCTCTGTCTTATTTTGGGGCCAAGTATCTGGTTCCTTGTGGATGCCATTACTAGGGTGTATTATTTTTGGATTTTTACACAAGAACTAGGCTACCAAAAGAAGGCATCTTTTTTTATTTCTGTAGTTCATGAACTTGTAGCAGCGCTACAGATGTCGAATATTCATTACCTTTGCCAAAATACTTTAGAAGTTGTGAAAACTTTTATGGCACAGTACTTTTCAGATTGTACCTGGAGTAAATTGTGGCTAAAGCTAAATAACATGCATGTCCATATGCATCAGTTTCTTCTCAAGTTGATTGGAAATGATACGTAACCATTAATTTTCTCAGTGTTATGTTTAATTTTCCTGAGAACTTGTGTTTCTGAATTCTTGCTCTAGTAAATATAAGCAGTGTGTGTACACTCACGCGCGCCTTCTCAAGTGACCTTTCTTTGCTTTGGTAAATTTTTAGGTTATCATGAAGTGTTTTTAGGTCATGCCTGGGCTATGCATTTTCAGCAGCATTCAGAATAAAATGGTTGAATTTTTGTTTTCCTGTACGTTTTCCATACAGGACAAGTAGTGATTGTTGTTCTGACTAATGGTTCATAATGGAATCATGTTGGAATACTTGATGGGAAATGTGTATATGTGAAGCAAGACTTTGTTAGTATTCAAATAGTTAATTCCCTCTTATTTGACAGTGTAACTAAATAGCTGCACAAGGCTGTCTTGTTTCTTTGCTTACATTAGCAGGATACAGACCGTGTCAAATAATTTAGGAGCACCGTAAGTTGATCTCCCAATTGTCATTTAGTACTTTGCCTCCTGAATTAAGCAAAAGGAATAAGCATCGGTTTTCATGTGGAGTGCACTGTATTTCAGTCACTAGTATTCTTTGAAATAATAAAGTGAACTGCAAATAATCTTGACATGAAATAGCACAGCATTTTATGTCTCTCTTTCAGTGGTCCAAGCAACCATGACTTGATTCGTATAAGTCTTTGGTTCAGTCTCAAATCGAAGTTTGATGGAGGATTTACAGAACTGTTGGACAGCACTAGTACTTGTACATGATTGATGCAGTGTTCTATATATATTTTACAGTTCTGCATTATAAATTATTTGGTGTTTTAGTATTAAAAACAGATGACAACCTATAGCTTTAGTATTATGTATGCATGGAAGATGGATATATACCCCTATATACTGTCTGTATTTGTGATTGCTGAACCTCTATACTGTATTAAAATGTATTATTCATTTCTGCCAACAAACATGAGTCAGTGGAAACTGATGGGTGCAATCATTTGAAAAATGCGCATTCACAATTTGCCTGTATTCATCTCAAAGTTCAGGCTGCAGATGTGTAACCATTCATTTTACTCTTCTCAGTGATGCGTGTAAGCCTCCTGAGGATTCACATTTATGAATTTCCTGCATTGTTATTGATATTTAAAGTAGACCAGATAGGTGACATGAAATAAAATTTGTGTCTTACTGATATGAGAAGTAGTTGTAAAAAAAAACAAAAACAAAAAACCCTCAATCTGATTTTGTTAGTTCATCTGCTGTGTGTTCATTTGTAAAGTTAGAAATTTAGTTTGCAGTGGTTGTCTTTTAGTAATCACAAATACCACTGTATATGTGTTTTCTCCAAGGGCTCACACTTTGCAATAAAGTGTTGGTCGTCTCCCCCCCTCCCCTAAAATTCTGTAGGAAGTAGAGAAAAAAGATGGGTGTCTTTTAAGCTTACTTTGCTAAGCGAGATTTTCAGGTCAGAGTTCACATTTCTAAAATGACTGAAGTACAGATTTGCTAATTCGTGATGTTTCTACTCAATTTTTTGTCATACACAATCTTGTGATCTGTATGTGAATGTATTATTTTAACCTAGGTTTAGTGTTGTAATTAAATTACTGATATTCAAAACAAATATACTTGAAGACTTCTTTGGGTAGCTCTGTTTAAGAAAATATTTTCATAGAGTATAGGAGGTACAATGGACTAGTTACTAGCTGTCCAATTTAAACAAGAGACTTTGTACGTTAATTGCTCCAAAATACATTAATGGCAGAGATCCCACTGTTACGCATGTTCTATTTTATTACTGATTGATCCAGATTGTGCTTCTAGTCTAATTTATTCCTATTCATAGCTTGATAGGAAATCTAATTATTCCTTTCCTTGGTTCAGTTGTTTTGTTTAGTTTTAGACCATTCGTTGATCTCTCATCCTTCATGTATGTTCACCACTTCAAGCAAAGAGTTTAAAAAAAAAAAAAAAAAAGGTCCCATAGACCTTCTTAACAGAGCTGCTCCTTATATGTTGTTGAGACCTTGCAATTTCAGAGCTTTTTTTATTGGGCCAGTGCCATGTGGTTAATCATAAATTCAATGTTACAAGAACTTGCATAAGAAAGGATTGCAGTATCAACCCATTGCTGTGATTTTGGCTCCTGAAACAGAAAGTTGGGACCCAGGAACAAGTTTTTTTTTTTTTCTTCCTTTTTAAGTTTAAAAGCATATGAAGATTGATTGCTGTGATGGGAAAAAAAGTGAAAACTCTATTTTAGCTACAGTGTAATAGTGTATAGTGTAATATAATGTCCCCTGAGTGTGTTCTAGATTTGCAATTGCAATGTGAAAAATAGTTTTTGTGGGTTTTTTTGTTGTTGTTGTTTTTTGTCTGTTGGTGCTGGTGAAACTTATTTTTCCCTAAATGCAGTGGTTTAAACCAAACAGGATGCTTGAAAAATTACAGCATTTACAAAAACTTCTAGAAAAATTTGCAAATCATAATCTTTTCTAGACGTGGGGCTCCCAGATGGGAGCATAATACATAATCTGCTTTGAGGGAAATGGCTTCCATAAAGCTGAAAAACTGAAAAAATAGCCAATATTGTATTTACCTCACCATAATTCCGCAGAGAGAAGAAAGTCATTCCCTTTCTAGCTCTGAAAACTAAATTTAGTGTATGTTAATGAAAAGATAGTCATCTTTTTTTATTACATCCCTCACTCACACCCTATGGAATACTCTGAAGTGCCCTGTCCTGGCTGAGAGAGATGGTGATTTGGAGCCAGTGCAGCTAATGCCAGAACTGCTACTTCATTCCTTGGCATAAATACAAGGATAATCAGCACCTACTCTCTTCTAGACTCAGAGGTAGCTTTTCAAAGATCTGAATTGAGAAGTGCACACATCTCACATCTTTTAGGGTCTCAGTTCTCTGCCCCTGAGTTCAGTTTTTAAGATTTACTGACTTGACAGCACTGTTCTTCAGTCCAGTAAGTGAATCTCAGCTACTTTAGCAGCCAGTCCTTTTTAGCTGTTTAGTGTAAATCTGAAGTTTAGTCTCTGTAGCATATAAGGTGGTGCATGGTATTCAGTAGAATTTCTTGTTACATGCATTCCTGTTTTCCTTATATACACAAACATACAACACTATTTTCTGTCATAGTGGGCCTGCCAGCTGATTCTAAAAAAACACATGGATCTTAATTAGATCCAGTTTCTTCAGCATGGAAATAACTGCTTAAATGGTCCTGCTTTATTTTTAGAGAATTTGCACAAGTCTTGAGTAACTTTCAGGCAAATGGAAAGTCGGGTCATCTTGCAGAAGAGAATGTGATTTAGTAAGTATTTTGGTGATGGGCTCTGTTAGTGTGTGAATCTATCAATTAGAAAGACACATTATTGTCTTTAACATTTATGGTTCTACAGATGTGCCTAATCTCTTATGGAAACTCTCCCATAAGTCCCTTAGTAGTAATGGTGTTTCTTTGTGTGAATCTACAGTCAAGTAGTCCCTTTAGTGGAATTGGTATAATCTCTATGAATTATAACTTCTTTGCTCTGATACTGACCTGAGATGCATATGAAAGAAACTGCTTTTTTATGGTGTATTAAATATGAAACTATTACAGTTTGGTCATGAAGTAGTTTTACATCAGAACTCCATCTGAAGGTGGACATAAAACACCTGACCAGACAGTTTCATTGAAGAGTTTTTCTATCTGGAGACCTTGTTAAAATCTTGTTGTCAACTGGTAAACCACCTATTTTGAAAAAAATGATCATCTCTAGCATTATTTCACAAGAAGGTCTTTGTGTTAAATACAAAAGAAAGAATTGAATTATAGGAAGCAATTCTGTGTTTTATTGTCTTCATAGATACTAATTTTCTCTTGTTATGTTAAATATAACAGCTTTTTTTACTATTGTTTTTGTGGTACTGAATTGGTATGAACTAGATGGCTTTGTCCTTTCAGACTGCATACCATGTTTTGCAGTGATGTCCAGATTCATCCCACTTAACTGAGATGCCTAAGTTAGAACTCATGTAGGGTTCCTCTATCACAGATAACTACAAATAGGTGGACACCATGAGCAAACAGCCCACCTCATTCAAAATCTGAATTACCTGTGGATGCCTGCCTTGCATTTACTATAGAACAAACCTACTGTGATTAGCTTCCTCATGTAAACTTCCCAGTTGCCTAAAATGAGGTGGAGTGAATCCATGCCCAGGGTTCCCATAGTGCCTTGGTTTTGCTTATTAAGGTGTATGTTTCTGTAACAGTTCAATGATAGAATACTTGCACTGTGTTCAAACTGCTGTACCCAGTAGTGCTTCCTAGCTCATCTTGTAGATCAGTTGTATACCCACCCAGCTTCCAGGTCTGTGTGAGCGAAAGACCCCGGCTCGCGCGCTCCCTCCCATAGTGACTGGCTGCTGTAGACAAAAAGCCCAAGTGTTTGGGCAGGAAGAATGTAATGCTGAGCTCTAGCCAGTTCACTGGAGGAGTTCAGGAGAGCTAAGTTCACAGAATAGCCTTCAGTTCTCCCATCAAGGGACTGCTCCCACCAGGCAAAAGGAGGAAAACTTGCATGTGGCTTGCAATTCCTACTCAGTCCCAGGTTTTGCAGGGAAAAATAGCTCATGCCTAGCGCAGAGGTACTAAAAAGATTGTCTTTCCCCACAGTTCATCTGATTGGTCTGCTTTTGTATAGCGTGGTTCCTCAGAGATAGAGCCTCCTGTTTCTGGTGTTTTGCCTTCTGTTCCCATCTGAGTTAAGACTCAGTTAAGAGCAGGGTGTTAACTATGTGGCAGTAGAAGTGTAGTAGTTCTTCATGTGTATCATTGTAAATCCCACTGTTAGGTTGCATATGCCTCATGTATGTGTGATCCAGGTCTTTTGGAGCTGCACTTCCTTTGCTTCCGTGTGCTTTTCTGCAAATCCACAGCAGATGTTACTGCTACAAAACTCAGTTTCTCATCTGCGCCTGTGACTGTGCTGGATCTCTGAGCATTTGAACAGCCGCTGTTGCAAGTGACTAAAATTCTTCATAAACTGTCAGAACATTCAGAACATGGCTGGTAGCAATAGAAATTGTGTTGGGTCCAGAACCTTGGGCAGATTCAGAATTCATTTGCCTGTGTTACTCTACTTCTCTAAATTCAATATAAATTGCTTTAAAGCAAACCTTGCAAAATATACGTCTGAATAACAACCTATTCTGTCCAAGATGTGTAGTGTAGTTCACATAGGAAAAACCCTATGATATTGTGACTATTCACAAGAAAGAACTGATGGTGGTGACAAAAAGAACATGAACATTTTATGTGAGCTTGAGTAGCCAATTAGGAGACTGAGCATGCTGCAAACTAAGTACTCTTTTCCTTGCCCAGCCAGGGCTCTTCATGAATTGTAAGGCCTCGTATCTTATCTCCTAGGACTGTTCATAAGAACTGCAACTGACTTCTGACTAGCAAGAGCCTACATACTGGAAGACAGATTTGCTAGATAATAGGCAGCCTAAGATCATATTTGTGAGAAGCAGTTAAGTGCTGAATTGACATTGCAGTCCTGAGTTCTCTTCCAGACTGTACAACTATGATAAAGATCAGTGAATCATCTGTAGAATTGAAACTCCATATGAACATCCTGGACCAGAGAAGGTTCCCAACTGTGTTGCAGTGTTCCATAATGCAAATTCATGGATTGGCAACCTTTTCTTCTGTGTAGCAAGATATATGAGCCAAGAAATCCTTGTTCCTCCCTGCTTACCAGATGTAATACCCCCTTTACCTTGCAACAAGTGAATGGAAGAGGTTGAGGCTGGTTTGAAAGGAACAATCTCTTAAACAGCTGCAACTGTCACTGATTTGTTCTGAATAGTATTAAAGCTGTCATCTCCTGCTGGAACTGGGACAGATCCTACCTGGAGTGTTGTTGCTTGTTTCAGTTTACGTGTATGGGGAAAAATAGGTAGTAACAGGAATATTCCTTTGTTGGAAAACTTGAATAACAGTCTTGTAACATTGCCTAGCCAACTGCACTTATTTCCAGTAAAGCGACTACACTTGTACGTTGGTCACATGCCAAGACAGATGATGTGTTTTATAGATGCCGAAAATTATGTTAATAAAACTAGAAATTATATAATGCTACTATCCCCAAACATAAACTTTCCTATGACAATATTGTTTACTTAAAAACTAAACATTATAACATTAATGCTTAATTATGTGCCCAGATTTTAAACTAAATCTAACCAATCAGTGTTTCTGCTTACTTGTCAGTTGCAGATAACTAAATATTTGCTAGTGAAGTTAAGCTGCTGTCTGCCAAATGTTCTCAGTTAGACTTTTTTCCTCAGTAAATAGATGTATTCCCAGTTTCTCGTTTTATTCTTTTATGCCCTCCTAGGACTAGAAGTGAAATGTTACTTGTAATTTTTAGTGGAAAAAATGGAGATTGTGGTATTTGGACATGCATGCTTTCAGTAATTGCTGTCAACAGATTGTACTAAACATAACAGCTGTTCCTGGTAGGCCCAATAGTCATTACTACAGAAGAGTTCAAGAGTGCAGTGCAGGCTATCTCAGTGGAGGTGGAGGAGTTGGAGGAACTGGAAATGAAGATGATAGCTCAGGGATAAGAGCTTTCTGTATGATAAGCAACTCAGGCATATAGTTTGCGTAACTTAAAGCACATTCCCTTTCAGAGCTCCTCCTGTGCAATACGGTTGCCTAATTTTGCTTGTGAAGGCCAGAGGCTAGGTAGGAACTAGAATTTGAAATCAGCTAACACCTGCTGGAGATCAGAGCCATCTGTTTTTAGCACACTTTCTTGTTGCATTGAGCTGAAATGTCGTAGCTGTAGAGGAAAAATTAAGCTACTGATAAGAGGAAGAACACTTAGTCTTACAAATCCGTCACTTCAGAATTATATCTCTGTTGTCCTTTTTTGTTTTTTCACTTAGGCATGTCTGTCCTTCTCTATTGTAAAACTACCTAGTTCCCACTCTCTAGCTCGCTATTTAGTTTGATACCTTTATGAGTGTGACATTCCTTATTCAGTGAAGTTTGAGTAGAATATATAAAAAGAAAATAGAATGCGTCTTTTACAGTTTTGAAGGGTTCATCCTTATTAATATTTTTGGGTTTTTTATCAGTTACCTTCAAAACTTTGAAACCAATACCCCAATTTTTTCCTCCATTTGAGACTAATTTTTGCGCCATTCAGCTTCTTCATATGCTTGAACAAGAGGCACTTGACTGTTCCTTTCAGCTGCAAACATTTCCTGTTATCCTTCTCCAATTTTTCCTACTGTTGTCACCCTTGTCCCTCTATTCTGGTGATTTTCCAGACAGTAAGGCCGCTTTTTGGCTCCTTCGTTTCTTTTCCATGTGTCCTTAATTAGCAGTGACACCCACTGAAGTAGCTGGAGTCCTTTAGGCAGAGCACTTAAAATCTTGGGCTTTAAGGGAGTCACATGTGATGGAACAGAGAAGTCTGAGTAGTTGTCTGGAGAATACAGTCCTGGATGGAAAGTAACAGAAGTGGGAATGATAAGTTTTTCTGACTGTTTGTTTTAATAACTTATGGTGTGGAGTCAAACCCAAGAGATAGATTTAAAATTTAACAGTAGGACATCTGTGGTCTAGTTTTGAACTGTAGTAGCAAGTCATTGTGGCCAACAAGCATCCAAAGAGTTCAAAATACTATTGCAATATTTTTGTATGTGGTGAAGGAAAGCACACTGGTATAAAAGCTAATCTTACCATCTGCAGTGTCTCAACGTTGAGGGCGTCAGTTATAAATTTCTGTACGTTCATTAAAGGTCTGATTTTTTTCTTCTCCTCCTTCTGTAGCTTCTGTATCTTCTGCAGCTATTTCCACTTATACAAAGTGTAAATGAGAATAAAATACCAGTAAGTCAGAATGGAAGAGTTCTACATCTACTTTGTACAAGTATAGTAAATTACGCAGTGTATAAAACAGGAGTGAATCCCCCTTCTTGGTATTTCCTTATCTTTATTGCCTTTTAAACACAGGATGTAAATACAAATAGTAAAAGTTAGTATTGCTCCAGTGAGTGGAAGACTATGAAGCATGCCTGTTTATCTGTGTGAAGTATAGTTTTGGAAAAAGTGGTTAGGAGGGGAGTTGATACATTCTTTCAGAGACATGTACAATAGTCCTAGCAGATTTCCGACTGTTACTTGTTCTGGTTTTGGTATAAATAGATAATTGCAGTAGATGATACTGATCTGGTATGTTCAAGGACCACATATTTAGAATAAAAGTTCAAGATAGTTCTTGCATATTTGTTTTTCTCTGGTTGCATTCAAAATGCTCCCATGTCTCATGTGATCTCATTTTCTTTTTTAATTGAATTGTCTTGTTTGACACTAGAGGATGAAAACTCAGAAAAGAAGTAGTGAAGAAAATATATCTAGGAACTGAGGGAATCATGCTGTCCATTTTAGATTGCAACAAGTGATTACATTGTTCAAGTGGCAGAAATTTTTAAAAATTTTCATAATGAGTGTTCCTTATTTACAAATTTGTGACTTTTATATGTCCCTAATGGCTTATAGATATTTAACTGAAAGACAATTAGTAAAGGAGCTGTGTTGATCTGTTTGTGTTCTTTTTGATATATCAGTCAATAGTAATAAAAAAAAACTGTAAGATCAATTTCAAAACCTCTTAGCAACCACATAAAAAAAATAACAACTTTATTGATTCTCAGATAATTGTTCTGGAAGGTACGGTAGGAGCTTAATGACACAAATGTAATGAAATGCATTTATCAATGGATTGTGTGGTGGTTATACTGCATTAGGAGCCTCCGTTAAGGTACTGACAGTGGGGGGGTCTGGCGGTGAGCTTTCAGGGGCTCTTTCACAGACTTACGAAAGTGGAGAAGTCATGCGAATTGGGGAGAAAACAAATATTGCAGAATACCTGTAGGAAAAGGCAGAAACAGGAGGAAACATAAGAGCTGTGTTGTCTTTATTAATCTAGCAAGTTCCTTAAAAGGGCATGAAACATAGTCTGTTGTACATATGTTCTAGGTTTTATAGGAGAGACTTTGTGAGAAATATTTTCTGAGCCTGCTGGGATGTAGTCAGGATTACGGCAATTTCCCATAAGAACATGTGTTTACCAGCACCAGCTTCCTTTTGAAACGCTGTAAAAAGTTGCTTTCATGAATAGTGTTGTTTTTTTCTTTTTGAACAGGCGAAACAAACAGGATATCTTGGTCATAATGAGCAGCATAATGAAATGATAAGTACGTCCTAATTGCAGCTTGTTTATTTAATGGTTATGCAAACAATTACTTTAATATATATTTCAGTTTCTACAAAGCCTAAAAAGCTTTAAGCAATGTTGTCTCTTTTTGTTCTTTTCTCTGTTAAAAAAATACTGTAATTTTTAAAGAAGGACACTAAAATGAAAAAGCACTGAAATCATGGCAATCTGTAAAAATGTATACAAAATGAAAAATCAGTGATCATTTCTGCCTTAAGTTTAATTGTCAGCATCAGATATTCTACATTACTAGTGTTATGATATCCAGTAAGCGTTTGAAATGTAAACTTTTTTTTTTCACTTTTACATAAATTTATAAGCTAGCAAAATACTAAAAAATAAGATCTTGGAGAAAGCAGTAATGGTTAACAAACACCCACCAGTACTAGTGTGTACACTACATAGTATTTTCAGGTACGTTTCCTGCTCTCATTTGGAATGTGTCAAACAGGGAGATTTCCATTATTTCTTTAGTAGTTTATTTTACAGTCTTAATAGATGTTACCCATAAGATGTTTTCCCAATGTATATTTTTTTTGTTCTTGGAGAAAAATGCTAGCTTGCCATCATCTTCCATCTTAATTAATGACTCTTCTTCCTTGATGTTTATACCTTTAAAATACTTTTAACATTTACTACTTTGATCCCGCTTTGTGCAGTGGGTTTGGACTAGCTGATTTCTGGAGGTCCTTGCCGACCTGAACAATTCTGTGATATTTTGGGGGAAAATGTTGTTCAGTCCATGGGTTATTTCTTAGGGTATATAAAGCTATTAGAAATGTCTTTCCTGATTTTCCCCCCCCACATACACACTTTTTCCTTTTGAGAAAGTAGTGCTTTTCTGAAAATGGATTTTTGTTGACTGAAAAAAATATCTTACTGAAACAAGGTTCGGGGTTAAAATTTCTGTTTGTAAGTGCACTGTTCCACTCATGCATCCTCCTTTTTGAAAGCACTGGAATGTCTCATATGAAAAAATAAAGCGTATTTTTAGGGGGGAGATACTGACTTTTTGTAAGGAAAAAGTGGCCCTTTCATACCTGAATGGTAAGAACATCATACTTTGAGTAGGGGTTTTTTTATATATATATTTTGTATATCTCCAGATGACAATTTTAAATTTACAAGTAGATAATTTTAAAGGAGACTTCAAATTTCTGCTACAGCAGAAATACTAAAACTAGTTCACTACATATTGAGTAAAATCACTTTGTCGTTGTAGTGTCGCACTGTCACAAAATTTTTAGTTGGAAGGCTGAGCAAGTTCATTTTGGGAACAAGTCTTAATTTAATATGACATGATTAAATATATAATAATGCTTATATAGCCTATATAACCATTGATATTAAATATAACATTATGTAAATTATAATTGTTAAATAATATATAATCGTTAACATCATTAATTATGTTAAATGTATAATCATAAAATGGTTTAAAGGAAGAAGCAGAAGCTCATTACTGTTTAAAGAGTCTTTTTTAAATGAAGTGAACAGCCATCCTGCCCAAATAGGATGAATCTTTGGCAGGAGGTAGTAGTCAGCAACTTAGTAGGTAGAATGAAAGTAGAAATGGAAGTAAGTTAAGTAAAACTACAGGATATTTTCTGCTTTTGGCTAGTTTGGTGTGCTTTAACAGAAGATTGCTGAGACAAATGGATAGTGCATTGTTTCATTTTATATTCCCTCAGAGGGAAGTTGGCTTTTTAGGTGGAAAATTATTCAATAAGGAATGAGCATACAGAAATTATTGCTTAAAGTTACTCTGTGGCCCCTGTATGCGGGTAGTAGAATGACAGGTCATAGAGGAGAGGAAAGGATGCTGCTGCGACGCGCTCAGCAGCACCTGTATCGCTGGGCTTAATACCTCCGTGAAAGCACTGCTGTTCCACTGACCTGGCTGGCAGGTGGGTGGGTGGCAGCGACAGACCATGTTCCAGATCTCATGCAAACGTGAAGATTGTTGGAAGCTGAAGGAAATCACACTTCCTCACAGTTGAGCTTGGGATTGTGTCAAAGGCAGCAGTTGTACGTTCCCCTCCACGTGTGCAGAGAATCTCTAGGGCAGACACAGTCTCAAAGACTACAGAAAGAATTAGCTGACTGGAAAAGTTTACAGATATTTTCTGCATCTGCAGTTGACATGAAAATCATCCTGCCTGAAAAAGTTGCCTTACAGGGGAGAGTACAATGAAGCAAGCATATTACTCTGAGTGTAGGGTATTTCATATTATCAGTGAGTAGCTTTGTAGTAGTTCAAAGGGAATACAAACATAAATTAATCAAAACGGCAAATCAAAGGTCAGTCTTTAAACAGATCACTGACCTCTTATTTATTTTGATAGTTTCATTGAGAATACGAGGACAGTGCATTAACTTTTGTACAGTCCTTGAATCATGTATGCTGTTACAGTTTTAAGATAACAAATACTAATTTTCAACTCCAAAGGTTTCTCCTTCAAGGCTAATTAAAACAAACAAGTTTATTTTTCTAGGCCCCCTTCCAAAATGCAAGTGCATGCATTCTGACTTAATGCTTTGAGTCCAATATTCTTTATGCTTGAATCTCAAAGGAACTACAAACTGTGGAGTGGAAAGGATGGCACTTACTAGGAAAAATTCAGAGTTATTCTCAGTGAGCTTATCAGATGTCTTCATAGCTATGTTACAATGCAAACAACTTTTCAGCTAGCACTGAAACACCACTCAGTAGCCTTGAACACTGCTTTCTTTTTGTTAGGTTGTTTTCTTTTGGAAGTGAAGAAATGAATTTAGGTTCTTTAATATTAGAAGTAATGCTTGTTCATGAGAGCACTAAATGGAATAATATTTAGAAAAGCAGGTAAAGGAGTCTGTAGGGAAGCACCCTCTAACAGCCAGATACTCCTTGCCTCAAGGTAAGTAAAGTCTTAGCCACACAGGGATTAATGGCAAAGCTTTCATGTACTTTAGTGGAGCTCAGATGTCATCCTCTGAGCTGTACTTTGCTTTTGGAATAAGTAAATTATGTGGAGTACTATTCAGGGTGCTAAAAAAGCATGAGGAATTGACTCTTAATGAGCATACTTTATCCTTGCTCTGTGCCTCTTGACATACAGATTACTTACAGACTGCATATCATCAGTCATTGTAATTGTTAAAAACATTTGATGTTAACTCAAATTGTGGTGAATTTGCTGTGCAGTTCATGAAGGTAGAAGATAAGGCAGGTGAACCACACAGTATTTCTATCTCCACATGACTTCTTTAAATAATCTCTCTTAAGACTCCATGGAGTCTGAACCCAAGTTGTTTTATGGTCAAGGTTGGATAAATCTGCAATCTTGAGGTCTAGGTAGATAGCTGGGAGAGGTCTGCCTCTGTTCAGCCAGAAACAATTACATTTGTTCTCATCTAAACCCAATGCTAAATGTGCATGGACTTCATTAGGAACAGAATTGGGTTGGGTATTTCTGTCTCTCCAAGGCTGTGGATGGATTGTTTCTGTATGCCCATAACGCAGGGTTTTTTTTCAGGTAAAAATTAAAAATAGCATCTTTTGGTTGTTGGAACAACATTGAGCTTTGCTGCATTCCCTACTCCTGTCCTATCAGTGTAACTTGTGTAGTACTTGTGTGCTGATTAAAAGCAGTGCTTTTACTTTGACTTGATTCATAAGTACCGTACTATTATAAATTGCTGCTGCGAACTTTTGAACTCAGGGAAACTTCTGAATAAATGTGATAAGGGATAAGGTAATCCCAGTCTCAGAATTCATTCCTTCACTGAAATAAATCACATCATTTTTCAGTCTCACTGTTAACTTCACTTTTTTTTTTATGATAAATTGTTATTTCAAATTCATCTTTGCTCTTTAAAATATCTCCCCTCTCCCATTAAGCTTCCCTCCTTTATATTTTTATATTTTAAAGTTGACTGGGCAGATAATTTCCTTTGCGTGATATATTTTTCTTGGCTTACATAAAAAGAAGAAGAGTAAATAAAACAAACTAGTACAAAAGAGGTGCTCAGTCAGTGAGAGAAAATCCAGACATTGAGTGGGACAAGTAATAGAAACAATGTTATTTCACATAGTGAGAAAAAAGGCTCTGGGAGCCCTAGAAGGTAACAAAATTGGTTGAACAGTGCACTGCAGACTGCATTAGAGTATCACAAACCCTCATATGACTTATTAGTGTCAAAATAGTATCACAGTATGTCAGGTTGTCATTTTATTTGAATGCATGAAGCTAAAAGGGAATGCTTCAGTAGCCAGTGAACCTCAGTTTGAGCTGCAGTGTCTCACTTTACAGTCTCAAGTTATCTGTTTGAATATGTATTGATTAAACCCAAGTAATTTCCCCCTTGGAGTTAATAAAGAGAATGTAAATATGAATGAGAAGCTAGGGCTTTGTAAGAGCACCTGTATTTATAGTAGAAAAATTATTGTTCATGCATGTGACATAAAGATGGAGCTTCAAGCTTTCTATGCTTTTGGTGCTGGCTTCTTCTGTTCTGCATTTATGGCCTCCAGAGCTACCATCTATATTTGGTGAATAAAGACGTTTCAGTTGTTGCGTGGATCTTCTGCAAAGCTTCCGATATGACCTTTTCCAAAGACTATTGCAGCATATTTGCATCATGTTTATTGCTTAATTGGATTACTCTTGTAACAAGGAGCTCTGTTCATAGACAAGGATGCAGACTATGTAAAAAAACCAGACAAACATAAAATGATTATATGATCCCTGTCCCAAAGAACATACAGTATTTAGTATGAGGCAGTGCACAGATGAACACCAGGGAGATAAGAAGCGGTAAGACGGTGTATGACAGCCGGAAAGGAAGTGGTCTTTGCCCAGACTAGCTTTGTTAGGACCCGCTGCCCAAGCTTTCTTGCTTACATCAATAGTGCATCTTCACTGTTTCCGAAGTATGGTAGTGGTCCTGAATATATTAGAGTGCTTTCCTTACACTGCGTAGCAAATTAGGGCTACAGGGCCAAATACGTATTTGGTAGAACTCCACTATAATGGGGGAATGAGGAGGAGTGGAGGAGTTGAATTCAAAGTCCCAGTTATTTCCAGCTGCTGAAAGAAAATGTGCCTTCCTGAACTGTGGATTTTAACTGGGTGCTGAACTTTTCACTGTATGCTAAATAGATTTAACATAATGAAAAATTACACTGTTGTATTTGTTTGAACAAACTTGGTTTTATGCTCTTAATATTTCTAATGTTAGTCAGGGAATAAAACTCAGACACTTCCCAGGTTTCAAGCATTGCTTGATACTTCTTTATACTGTATACAGTGCTGAAATTAAAGACGTAAAGCCTTGCCTTTCTGCCTGTAAAGTTTGTTCATAATGAGCTACTGTAGCATCTGATGCTCAAGAAAAGGCAATATGTGTGTGTGTGCGTGTGGGGGGGGTGTTTTTATCTCAGACCTATAATTGTAAAATTTAATGTTATCCTGTAATTAAAAGCTACCATCACGACATTCTGGGATTTAAAGCTTAAAACTTGAATATTAACTGTTGCACATGTGTGCTTAAAGAAACCTAGGCTTTTGACAACCACTATAAAAGTATTTACAACTGATTTACTTTATATTTGATTGAAAGTTTAAGTAGATCCCCAAATATTTTGGTGTAGTAGTATTGGGATGCAGAAAATAACATACTACATGGCATTTAGCAGCATCTTTTTAGAGTGACAACTGAAGTATATATTTAATTGAGCTGATCTTTTTTTTTTGTTCCTATTGTTTATGTATCCATAAATAATTAAAATGATGCATTCTCAGTTACCAGTGGTTAGTTGTTTGGGGGCAGGGGGGAGGGAGGGCTCAATAAATATTTCCCTTTATATACCTCTGTGGATTTAGTCCGTCCTGTGCAGTGCTGAGACCCTTCTTGACTATGATATTGGATCGGATTCTTTTCTGAAGCTACCAGATTCCCTGCATCTTTGCTACAAATAGGTCACTACAATCCGGTTACACTTTTTTTACTCCACAGCATTGCACTGAGCGAACAGAACAAGAAACTGAACCTGGTGCTTATTTGCTTTCTGCCTGCCGTACCAGTGTTTCCATTCGCTCAAGTTAATCAACAAAGAGCAGATGCTCATCTGTATGGCCTTTCTGCTGCCTTAAGTACGTGAGCGTGGCTAAAAGCATGGCCACAGGCTTCACAATACAAGGTCAGTGGCGGGACTGGCTTAGTGTTCCCACAGTCCCACATCGCGTCGTCTTCATCCTCGCGCTGCCCCACAGCAGCTCCTTGGCTTTGCTGGCGTGACTACTCGCGAGGCTGTGTTGAGCCACATTGGAGGCTTGATCTAGCTTGAAAAGGAACCCATGAAAAATGTCACCTGTGGGTAGCGCACACCATCAGTTTACATTGGACTTCTACTTTGCAGAAATTCTGACTTGTTCCCTGTACCTATTACATTGTTGCTTTCTTTTTGCCTTTTACTGTGAATTACTTTACTCTTTTTTCCCTACTCACCTGATTGTATTTTATTTTTGTCAATAACAAGATTTCAGTTCAGAGAAACTGGTTTTAGCTGGGAAGAATAATAGCAGAGGAAATGCTATGTTTTGGGAAAACAGAGCTCATGTTTGAAAAGGAGAAGGTTAATTTCTTTTGTTCTGCTCTGTTTTGCAATCTAATCATTGTTTAGTATCTGTTACAATACGACATATGCAAGATATTATTATACCAGTGCTACTATTACTGCATTTCTGTGTGCTAATTTTTGGTTGGATGATTTCTTCATGATTTCCTAATGGAAATGTGTCATGAAACAATAAAAACACTTTTTCTTGAATACATATGGATGAAGTATTACAGGGTTTTCTCTTTTCAGCTTTGAGGTCTATGAGCAGACAGGATTTCTTTTACCTGTATAAATATATGTGTGTGTGCATCTTTCTCTCCAGGCTGAATTGCCAGAGAGGAAACACATTTTTCTGGCTGAAAATTTTACAGAATATTTAACATCCAGCTTTACTTAGTTAAATATCAGAAGTTTCTGCTAGCATTTTAGAGAAAATAATCTGTATTGCTCTGATGTTGAAAGTAAGTTGTTCATCTGTTGTCATCCATTGCTAGCAGTTGCAAGTTTAATTGCAATTAATTTTATTTTGAATTTGACCAGTTGCTCATGATCTGCTTGTGAATGCTGTTCAGTTTGTTTATACCTCTGGTGATATGCTGGATTCAGCCATTGCAAAGCGCTCAGAATAATCGCAGCTCTGAGTACTATCCTCACCATATGGTTTGCATTATATATAGCATAGTTTTACTATGTTAAATTGTATCAAGAAGCACACCTCCTGAATAAGATTCCAAGTATAGTCATGGGAAATCTTATTTGGTCATAGTATTTGTTCTCTGAGGTGTTGCCCAGTTTCACCACATCAAGAAAAGACTGAAAAGCTTATTTTAGAGAGCAGAATGCATGAGTCTTTTACCCTTTCTTTACACACAACTGAAGACTGTCTTCAGACAGAGAAGTTTTCCATAGAGAAAATGTGTTTGTGTTGGTTACCAGTTTTCTCTTCAGAGTTTTGGCCTTTCTGTGTTTCACATGGTCTTTATATTTTCAGAAGACAGAAGATACCATTTGGGGGGAGGCAGTGTTGCAGGACTATCATGATGAATTTTGTGCATCTCCAGGTGAAATGCAGTCCTGCCGTCAGCCACTGACGGAGGCACAGTTCTTTTGCTTCTGTGGCTTCTTGCATGCTCAGTAGCACCAGCTGATGGAAAAGAATGCAAATTTAACAGCTAAGGGGAAATATTCAGTGGGAAAATTGTTGCCAAAGGTATAAATTCTATACAGCATTTCCTCCTTCTACCCTACTTTAATTGCCATAAGTCAGCTCCTGATGACTGTTTTGCCAGCTCCTGACTTCTAGCTAAGCAGTAGGAAAATGAGAGACAGTTCTGTTCACTTTCACCATCAAAGGGAGAGGACAGTAGCAAATCTTCTGTGTATTTACTGCTGGCCCGTTTTGCCAGGTTACCTCTTCATATTCCCTGAAAACCTCAGAGACAGTGAATTACAAGAGTTGGAGTTTGCAGGCAGCCTTTATTTAAATAAAGAATCACAAACACACTTTCAAATGCACTGGATTTTGAAAAAAATAAAAAAAAATAAAAAAAACCCAAAACTATTAAAACTGTTTTTGAAATATGGCAAACTTACATTGAACCCTCAATTTATTATATTTAAATTAGCAAAAGAAATTAACTAGGCTGTGCCCCCTGCTAAAGTTTTAAAGAAAAATGAATATTTAAACTGGTGGACTTTGCTGGCTAAGCACCTGCAAACAGACTTGGTTGAAGTGTGAAACAACTTTTGACCACAGTAGTTGTTTCTGTACCTTTAGAGAGAGTATTTATTGTGTTTCTGTTTATTTGGGTAATAAAACTCAATGATTAGTTCATTTAAACTTGAGACATCTTGGGGGGTATACAAAAGAGAGTATATTTTCATCTTTCAATTTGGAACTAAAAATTAGATTTGAAAGGACGAAATCTTTTTCTTTTGAAATCTTGAAATGTGTGGTAACCAGGAATAGCCAGTTCTTTTCTGTTGTTAAAGCTATGCTTCCTTTCCAGTTAAATTCCAGTTAAAATTCCAAGTTAAAAACTCAAATTCAGTGAAGCTGCTCTGGCTGTTTTTTAAGCTATTTGTATGTGATATGGTCCATAGATGTCTTTTACCGTTAAATTTTGGTATTTTGATTTTCATTCTTAACTTCCTATATGTACCACCTTGTGGAATGATACAGGGTAGATTCTGAAATCCTGTAATTTGTGCAATACAGCACATATGCTGTTGGCGTTTATTTTACTTCTGAAACTGACTGAGTTTGAGGTTGTATCAACAGCCACAGTGATAAACTGGCAGCTCGTCTGTACATCTATGGAGGACACTTAGCAAGGTTGGTGAGCTATAGAACCCACCTCAAGAGCAGCATTATCCTAAGAAGATCTGTGTGTTCCCACCCCTGCTCCCCAAAGGAATGGCAATGACAGAAAAAAATGAGAACCGCCCAAACTGCTTGTTGTGGGAGCATGTTTTGACAAATGTGCTTGCTTTTTGCAGAGAGTCTATGACTCAATATGTTTTAGTGCATTGGATAATACTGTATCTTCACTTTTTGAAGAATGAGACAGTGGTATGAAAGTGAACTTAAAGCCATTCTCCCACGAAGTACTCTCTGAAAATTGTCTCAATTCTTACAGTAGGAGGCATACAGAAGTCTCAAGTGACAAATCTTAAATAAATATTACTTAAGCAACTAGGATCTGAAATTATGGATCTCTGAACCTCTTGCTCTAATGCAGATGATCACATCCCTAAAATGAGAATGAAGTTCCTTCTCTCATTGCAGGTGTTACTGGGATCATTCTTTTCCAAAGGAGTGATGTTTCTAGGTAGTTCTGGACAGAAGGGCATAAACTCATTTCATTTTAAAGTTTCAGTTTTCTGTAAGTGCAGTTATTATTTGATTGTACTAACTTATATAATTGCATTTTTTTTTAACCAGTAGACAAGCAACTTCTGAAAAATATTCTTCTTCAAACCATTCCCCAACTCTGTCACTTTTACTGATACAGAAATTTTGTATTGGTAATGAAAATGATCGTATTTAAGAGATTTCAGAAATTTTCCTTGTGCAAGTTCTCTAGAAGCCCGTTGGTTACTTTAATGGTGATATAATTACCCTCAGGGGAATAAAGTAGCCTGCTGTGCGTTCTTTTTTCTCCCTGTTTCTCCAGCCTAGTTACTCTTGCATACTCTACCTTCTGTGTCCTTGGGTTAGCCTCTGTTCAAAGATCATGCCTTCACTTTCTGCTTCAAGCAGCTTGCAAAGCTATTACTCAACACATCAAAGTCTCATTTCCTATTTCTCACTGCTCTCTGGAACATAAACTTGGCTAGGTTTTAGGGAGGTGTGTAGTGTACTCTGCAAATACCATTAAGCATGTCCTTGCAGTCTTGTGCCATACTAATTGTCACCCTGTTCCCTTGCCCTAATCTGCTCATCTGCAGGATAAAGAAGATTTAGTAGTTCTGCAGAATCTGTTTCAGCTCTTACATTGCTCACTATCACATGGTTGACAATAGAGGAGAGGTTCTGTATGATGAACACAGTAGATATACATATAGATACAAACAAAGCAAGACTTTTTTTTTTTTCCTGGGTCTTGTGCTTGCAAAAGCAACTTGATTGTTAGTTTTGTGATGGTATAGATGACAGAATATTTTACTACATGTAAGCATTAATGTCACCCCAATACAGCATGTTAAAGCACAAAGTTTAAAATATGCAGAAATTTTATGTTTCTGTTCATAAAGCACAACAGTTGATTCCTTTCACTGCAAGGATTTTGTCTTGATTTTAGTGGTCTCCTCTAAGAATAAACTTGGTATTTGGGGATTGTTCAAAATGAACAGTTTCTAATTAGGTTCACATTATAGCCACTTCTGTTTTCTCATATAAAGTTGGAGTGAAGGCTTTACACTGTTCTTTTTTCCTTTTTGTAGCCATCTCCTTTCTCTCTGCTTCACTCAGATCTAACAACTACAGTGAGAGCCAAAAATAGGTAGGTGAGGTGGTTCTTACACACTGCCTTCCTCCCCAGCTACTCCTTACATTGCAAGGAGGGGAAATATCTAATACATTAAAGAAAAGCCGTGTTTTTTTCATTTAAAGAGAAAATGATACTGAACAATCCTTTATCTTCAGTAATTTGATGAGAAATAAAAATTAGGTTTTCCAGCTTTTGCAGTTCTGCAGCAGAAAGCCTGCTTCTCAATTCTTCTTTTAATAGTTTTTCAAGAACAGCTGTCTTAAGACCAGCTTTGTGGTTGGGGGGGTGGTATGAAGGAGATAAATGATTGAGGTTTTGTCTGCCAATGAATATAACACCTGCAGAAAAGTATTTTCTTCAAAATCCTTATGTTAGGGCATTCTTAACCACATATTAGTGATTCATACAATGATTTTGTTTAGACCTGCACAGCTGAATTTTCATTATTCATAAACATGTTTCTTGCCAGTAGTCATACAAATAAAGTGGGACTGATATTTTTTTTTTCCTTCAGGCATTTCCTTTTATTTTGTACAAGTACTAGAAGGATTAATTTGCTTCCATAATAATACTTCTCACATCATTTAAAAATGCATTATCACCTTTCTTTATTGGCTGACTTTAAAACAGCTTCCTTTTCAACTTTCAGTTCTGTTCTACTTGTCTTTAGTGATAATGCATGCCTTCATTCTGGTTAGGATTGAGAAAGTTATAAATGTTTTATTGTCCTTGATCTTCTGAATTGTTTAAGCTCCAATATATTCAGTACTCTATATTGAATTTTCCAGTCAAATTTCTTGCTTTGCTCCCACGTAGAATTTTCTCTTCTTTTTGCCTTTGCTGTGAGGAAATGATGAAGAGTCCTGAGAACAGTGCACTTAGATATATTTCTGCTTTATCCTTGCTTATTGTTTTGAGGGAGGTGCAGTCGCAGACTGAGGAGAGAGAAATCATCCATCTGTAAAGCACTGTCGTCTTTCCACTCAAGGATGTTCTGCATCGCGTGTTAGTCTGCTTCCGTGGAGAGGTGGACATAAGGTGTGATAGGATTTTCCTTCCTGTGGACAGCATGCTTCTCTCTTCTCTGCCATCCTGAACTATAGTAACACAAACTTTGGTAACACAAGTTGCGACGTTCAGGCCAGTAAAGTAATAGCATCCTTAGGAGAAGGTACATCATTAGTACATCTATAGTTGCAAGTCAGTGAGAGATGAGGGTCCTCAACAGCTTGGATGTTTACACCTATATTGAACTTCTGGGAGGACTGAGGGATGCGGGATCAAGTCTTTATGACTTCCAGTTTAATTACTACATAGTTATCCTCTCCTAATAATTGGAATGGCTTCTTCAGGTATGCAGATTATAGGAGACAAATCATGTTTAGCTTTTAAGATAAAGTTATGAAAGACTTTGCTATGTAAATTAAATGTTTTCAATATTCTAGTAACTCTGTTAAAACATTTCTGTGTGTTTTTGACACTCTAGCAGATAACCCTTTTCTCTTTTCTTAATTAGGTCTTTGCTACTGTTCTGACTCACCCAAAATGTCCATAGAAGAATAATGGAAGCCCCTGAATACCTTGACTTGGATGAAATAGATTTTAGTGATGATATATCGGTAAGTCCAAGTCTTATTTTATTCATTCAAGTTGAGACAATCTTAGGTATCTTGGTCGTGATACAACAAACAACACTTATTAGAAGCCACATTTCTTTTTGCCTCATATATAGGAAAGTTTAAATTGTTTGAATCCAGAATAAAAATAAGTTATCTTCTAAGAGAAGTCTCTTGTGACTTTGGAAGAACTACTTCAGTTAGTAAAAGTTACTTGCAAATCAAATTAATAAATCAGTATTATTTCTGCATTGCTTATGTACTCTGTTGTCTTGAATGAGTTACATGCTCACTAAAGCCTTAGTCACCAAAATGATACTTTGCCTGTTTCTTTTTTAATTGTAAAGAGTTCCCAAAGTAGAAACCTTCCTGCCTCTCTCACCTCAGAATTGCTCCCCCTTCATATGATTTGTTACTCAGCCCTTTTCCACAGCAGCCATCTTCAAATCCAGCAAGGTTTCCTAAAATAGGTGTGATGTTGCTACTTGTGACATTGTCAAGTGCAGCAAGAGGCAGAAGGACTTTTGGGGATTCAGAGACAGCACTGATCCTAGCGTTACACCTAGCAACTGTAATTGTAAGCAAAAATACTGCTCTTGTAAGTTAGTAGTTAGTGCTTCTTATAGGAAGCACTGATACAGTATATTACCTTATTCTTAATAATACTTCTGCCAATGTTTCTGCTTTATTTGTACCAGACCTGCTAATATGTTGAAGGTCTGGTTAACCAGGGACTTGAATACATAAATTAAGTCCACCGTTATCAGAATTTATTAATTCAATCTTCAGGTCTTGTTTACTGTCAAAGACAGTATGACCCTATCTCCCCCTGCATTCTTTATATACATATAAATATATAATATAATATATATTTATATTTTAACCAAAGGACCTTGCTTTCTCTGTAGCATTTGGGACTCTTGATTCATTTTAAAACATTCCAGATGCTTTATTTGCATACAGATTCCTTTTGGAGAGGATTTCACTTCTACCTATTGTAACACTGAATTTTTATGAAAGCGGAAGAGGGCAAATGCCTGAGATATTACAAGACAATGAGCCAATCCTGAGAGGATACCTTATTCTGGGCAACTTTCTTTTTATTGCTGTTATATGGTAAATCGTGTCTTGGTATCTGTTTCTGTACTTAATTTTGTAAAACTCTAAAACATGTTATATGTAACCTCTCCATGTCTCTCCCATTGTGACTGTTGCTGCATACTGGTGGGTTAGGTTACTCACTTTTCCTCTGAACGACTCAGACTGCCTTTTAACAGGCTGTTCTCTGATGTGATGCTGAACCTTGAATTAAAAACTAGCACAAATTATAGAGGTAGCAGTTTTACTCTCCACCTTTAACAGGTAGGGGAACAAAGATTTGTTGCCAGAAGCAACATAAAAAGGGAATTCCTGGTTATTCCAATACTGTCCTCATCTCTTAGTGCATATAATACACAGATACCTGGTCTCCACATTTTACTGTTAGGCAGCCATGGAAAGAGCAGCTGCACAGCATTGGTGTTAGCAATTTAAATTGTTCTTGACAGCCCTCTGGTTCTAATCCATTGCAAAAAAGTACTGACTAAAAATAATGGTGGCAAGAACACTGCTATAATGATGTACTTGTAAAAAGTACATGCATTAGAAAGCCACTGTCTTAGCCCTGATCCTTGTAGACCATTTAAGCCAAAAGGACCAGAATGTAATAATTGTAGAAAATAGACCAGGATCTGTTTTAAAAGGCAAATAGAGACTTAAATGTTTTTGGTTTGGTTTTGATTAATATTGCATTTGTAAGTAAATAAAACTGCACATTTCTGAAAATAAGATGCTTATTTTGCAATCTCAGATGGTGCCATTGCACATGAATCTGATACAGTTGATTTGAGTGTAGCTTAGACAGAATAGGTTTATGGGACTCTTGCTTACATTGCACAGAAATAATCTGTTCACAGTGACATTAAGCAGCCAAGCTGAATATTTTTGTTAATTTCTTCAAGAGTCAGTAACTATTCACACAAAGGAAGAAATAAAAAAATTAAGACCTGTGAGCTGCATTACATGTTAGATACACTTTAAAAGTATATTTTAAACTTTCCCCTTTTTCCTTTCACTGCTCTGATTTTGCACATAAAATTATCCCTGCTCATAAGTTGTATGGTGGTGCTATAGTTACTTTAAGGTTTCCTAATCCTTTTGCCGAAGTGCGGGATCTTTATTGCACTGGCATATTATGCAAATTGAAATGATTTTATTTATCGGTTTACAGAAGTAATACCAAATGACCTATAGCAAGGGCTTCTGGTGCTAGATATTTGTAAACTATTCAGAGCTGAGTTCATAGGTTATTGCTCTGATTATTCAAACAGCTTTGTGTGAATGAAAGACTGGCTCTGCGATGGCAGTGCAGAACTGGACCTAACTTGCAAGTTTCTGCTATTTCTTGGATACAAGTGCATCTTGCACTCGAGCGGTGCTGCATAGAATGGCCTTGCTAGAGACTGATGTTTTCTTCATCATGTGTTATGTTGTGTTAAATGTATTCAGTGTGTTAAAATCTGAGAACCATGTTAAATTTAAAAGGTTGGCATTTTTATTTACTGAAATTCTGTAGTCCAGTTTACATGACTAGTTTTGTTTGACGAGAGAGGTTCAATTCCTCCCCTGAAATGATAGTGTCTGTTGAAGAAAAACAGGTTTATCTGCATTTGCATTAAATACTTGTTACCATCACTTGTCTCTTGTTTGCTGTTATTACTGTTCTTCCACCTTACAGAGTTCCCAAGGGGTTTACTGAAATTCACTATGTCAGGTTGGAGGCATGCTTTAAAAGCAAAAAAACCATCACCACCACCAACAGAAACAAAAACAAATAACCCAAACCCCAAACAACAACCAAAATGCTATTACAAGCATTAGTCTTGTAAGAAGCTCTTTCCTGTTTCTGAATTCCACCGTCGACCACAAAATATTTTTATAAAATAGCAGAAAGCAGAGTATGCATTGACTAACGAAGCAATCTGACGTGCTTATCTCTCACACTATCACTTATGCCTTGGGGCATGGCCCTCAATTCTTTGTTGATGTGGTTACTCTTTCTCTAATGGGGCTAAATAGAATAAACATCACTTTGGAGAAATGGAGCTTAGTTTGGTATGTAAAAATAATTTAAGATTATTGACTGAAAAGTGGAAAATAATTAAAATGCTATTTTAATGTCAGTGAGACCCAAACAGTGTACCAGGGAAGGGTTGTGATTTCCACCTCTTTTGCTGTCACTTTGTGATACCCCTAGCAGTCTTGAAATTTTGGCTTGAAGAAAAGCTAACAATCATTACTGATAGTTCAGAACTGGAGCTAGAGTATGAGAGAAGTTAATTACAGAGGGAAGCACTGGCAATGGATTGTGCTTATGGTTGGGAAAGGTCCATTTTAAAGAGTAATTTCAGTTGCTTCCTGGCATCTTTATAGTGTTTCAACTGAAAGCCAGTCCTCTGTCTTGACCACAAAATACAGATGGCAGAAATGTAAATGTACAAAAGTCTTCTTGAAGACAGAGGAGAGTAGGAGGAAATCTGTTAATGAAATCAAATCAGTATGAGTAAAATGCATAATCAAATTTATAACTTATTTAATAGATTTTTGTTGTTGGTGGGGCTGGTAATTGAATACATTTTAATGCAATGTTGAAGCAGAAAGAAAATTTGTTCTTCTGGGAAAGTATAGAAAAAAGAAAGAAAAATGGCTGTCTGCTTTTGAGGGTGCCTGACAAAACACATAGCAATGGAATACAAAAGGCCTAATTCTAACTGAATTACAGACTGTGTAATAGTTTAAACTGCACCAGCTGGTCTTATGAAGCTACCATATTCCTTGGAGACATGTTCCTTGGATTCTCTTTAAGAATCTTGCTAGACCAGTTGAGCTTTGCCTTCTGAGTTGTTGTGCTGAAACAGCAAGATGTATAGCTTAACAGCTCAATCTTTATTAAACAATAACTACAGTGAAACAAAGCACATGGTGTTTGTGCATGTGTATGTTTAACTTGTATTAATTTGTATTTAGTAGCATCTTTCTCCCTGTCTCCCTTCTTCTGCTGTTTGTTGCCTTAGACTGTCAGATCTTAGAGCAGTCATCACAGCCTTATATTCAGCCCCGTGTTTAACGGGGATTGGAGACACTGGGTAGTTCTGTGGAGTGCTGCTATGCATTTTAATTAATAAATTCAGTGTTAGATACTGGGAATGCTTATGAGAGATTCCTACTGTCATAGCTGAGTTTTCTCAGTATCTCTGTGAATCGGGCTGTCAAAGAGAGAAAAAGGCATTGGAAGTTTTTGAGGCTGAATAAAGTAACTATGATCTGTTGAGTAACAGTCTTACTTAAACTCACTTGCATCAGAGAAGTAAATTACTTCTGCGATTGGTCAGATGAGGTTTACATTATATTATTTTGAAGTAGATTGCCAACTGTTTGTTAGAAGCAAATTAAACTTTGAATGATGAACTGTCAACAAAAAGCCAGGACAATGGATGACTATTTCTTTTTTATGTGGAAAGCTGATGTTTTTATGTATAGTTGTTTTGCTTCACTGGTCAATAGCACACCAGCTAAAAATATCTGCTTCTTTTAAACCATATGGTGCTTATATATTCTTCAAAAATTTTCAGTTGTGCTAATCCTAAATGCTTTTTTTTCTGTTTTTGTTTCCAAAATACTGTTTTTAATACTTTCATATGTTCAAAGCCATTGATTTTTCACACACATAATGATTTTCATTTGTTTAAATGAAGATTTCTGTAAGACTTAAGCATTAGATTAAGGAAGATTTGGTATTAAGTAACTTAATTTCTGTATGTCAGAACTTGTAGTTTTATAGCACTGGTACATGTGCCTTATTCAGGTTATTCCACAGGTTATAAGAGGAAAAATTGCTGTTTGGTATGTATAAGCATATGCCATCCTTGTTCTTTCCCTTTTTAAGGTTGAATTCAGAGAATAACATACTGATCAATATCAGGTGTATCTGTCACACCAAAGTAGTAATGCATATTTGCTTTAATAAAACCTAGGTTAGAGAAAGGAGCCTGTGGCTTGATATGTTTATGTACATGCAGCACACTGAAATCAGTTCTCCAAGGTGAAAATATTCTGCATTACTTTTACCTACTGCTTTGTAAAGGCTTGAACTCCAAGTCTGTTACGCATGAATTATCATGCAAAATAAATGCTGTAATAGGTGCCCAGGTGAGTGAAGTGAGACCCTTGAAGTTTACTGTCTAGCCTAGAGTTATTCTCGCCTTTGATATATCTATGCATCCCATGGAGAGAATGGATATGCAAAGGATATTTGTGACTTGGTCAGTGGTAATCTACAGGAAAGAGAAATCTGAGTTGGGAGGGCGCTCTGCTGTAGCTTAAAAAATCTGTTCGATATCCTTTGAGGTAGGACATGGTTGTGTAGGCCAATGACACCTGATTTCTTTCATGCTGCTTGTGAATGGCATCAGACTGACAGAAGTACCCTCAGCTTGGTAAGTCTAGGCTATGACCATGACATTAGGAACCAGTTGAAAAGTCTTAGTTTTTACCTTTTTAAATGAGTTACTTCATATACATTTTTGCCTTTCTTTCAGTATTCCATAACTTCTCTCAAGACCATCCCAGAATTATGTAGACGGTGTGATTCACAAAATGAAGACAGATCAGGTATGATGCCCACTCCTGTCCACCCATCATTTTCCAGACTACTTTTAACCATGTTCAACTTGGCAACAATTGCTTCTTGGCAGTGTTCTGTTGTTTTGTTTTCTTTCATTTTTGTGCAGCTTTCTGGAAGCATGTTTTTTTTTTTTTTTCAACAATGTTAGTTCATTAGAAGGAAAAAAGTTCCAAAAAAGGATTTGGCTTTATACAGATAAATGTAGGGCTTCATCTCAGCAGCTCCAAACCGCAGTATATGCAACAATTTACTTGAAAACCCGAGAAACCATTGGTGACAAGACGTAATAATGTAGGCGCCAATGAAAAAATGTTGGATACATTTACTACCCATATGGCCACGACTAGTTTGAGGGATGATGTTTTGCCAGAGTCTGAAACTCTATCAAGGATGCTACATGTTAGAATCTACTCAAAGGCATACTGTAATAGTTAAGATTAAAGCAGGGGTTTTGAGTTTAATAGTGTAAACTAAATGAAGAATCATGGCATATAGATGAGAACCAGCTGGGACCCCGCCCCCCCACCCCCCCGACAAAAAGTGCATTCAGTGTTGTTTTTCACTCTGTAAATCAGATTAATCCTCTTTTGTTTTTCTCTTCCCAATGGACCAAAATGAATTGGTGAGAGGTACACTTTTTTGTTGAGCTATGAAAAGTTTATTATGCTTTCATTTGATGCTTTAATTGCACTTCATTAATGTTGTTGAATCTAAGACATTTATAACAGAAACCTGAGACCTGAAATTCGTGGGAAGATAGAAGGCTTTAAGAACTGTGCTGTACTTTGGCAACTTTTATTTTTGTATTTCCTTTCAGAGAGTTGTAAATTACCAAGGTTTGTAACTAAGTTGAAACTTTCTAAGAGCTACTTCTTCTGCCAGAATCATTAAAAGCTAAGTCATCACAGCCCTATGCCGCTGCCCTGGGGAATAAAGGGAAGTGAAGCTTTCCTTAACATGTATACTCTGAATGTTACTGCCTGCACAGGGGTGGGCAGTGATTGCTCACATAGTGCTACCTGCTGCAAGCGGAGAGGCAGAGAAGTGGAAAGGGAGAAGACCCTTGATTTTTTTTTTTCCCCTCTCTCCTATTGCTCTCTCCCCTTGCTCTCTTTCTTTGCGTGCCCTCATTCTTGCTCTCACTCTTTTTCTCTCTCATGCTCTCTCACTCTCTCTTCCTCACTTGCTTTCTCTGCCTATCAGTATGAACAGCTGATTATGTGCTTGTGGGATGTAGATTCTGCAGAAAGAGATAAAGCAACAGATTCACTCAGTTGCTCCAACAGCAAGGTGAACTGGAGAAAGAGGGCAAGAATAGCCACTAAGCCGTTTTTTGCTGGTTGGTCTTCATGAAGGCTGCTAAGCCAGAGTGGCAACTTAACTAAGTCTGCTCTGTTTTCAAGAAGTGTTTAGTTTTAAGAGATTATCCTTAAATTAAAATACAAGCCAAGAGCAAGGATGGAGCGTTGGTTGTGAGCTCTTCTGAAAGACACTTGGACATTGACAACTTATTCTCAATTGCTCAATTGTTTCATGATCCCCTCTGCAGGCAGACATTTTCCACTGATGACTTTAATTACATCTGCATTCATCTGTTGCTTTGAAGAGCAGTTGAGAGAAGTAACTACAGGCATTGCTGGAAGACAGTGGTAACACCAGGGAGTCTGCCAATGAAACTTACTTCAGAGCCTTGTTTGAAATTCTTGAATCAAAAAAGGAGTTTTTAGCACTGATAATAGTTTTGGCAAACTGAAAATAGTACTAAAATCTATTTTTTCATTCTTTTTATCACTTACCCATTTTGGTGAACTGAAAATAATACTAAAATGTATTTTTTCACTCTACTTATCACTGAATAAACATATACACTGTTGAACAGGAAGGTATCACTTTACATCCCTGCTGAGACTTCACTGAAATATCAGTCAAGTTGCATTAATCAACACTCTACAAGGTTCCCATCTTCTGTTTTTCATAGTTGATTTTGATGCAGTCAAAACGATGCATATCATGGACCATTAAAAAAAATCAAACAAACACATTCCCAAAGTTATTGTTGCTATATGCTGTTTTTGATCAAGATAAATTTTATCATAAATCCTTAGTATGCATGGCAGACCTGCAATTGTATATTTATATTACATTCACAATTTAAATGATTACATATAGAGTAACTCAGAGGTTTTACCACAAACTGGTCCAGCCCTCTACTTCATACCCTCTCCTGTTTAGTTAAAGATTGTATTTTTCTTTAAAATAGAGAAGAATGTGGAAGTAGAACTATCCAAGAACTATCTTATAGATGAACTAAAAGTTAAGTGTAAGTTACTAGTAGGACTACATAAGTTGAGGTCCTAATAGCCTTAAAAAATAAGGATCTCTGAGAACTTTGTCTCCAAAGAATATCACTAAGACAATTAAGTCAGAAGTATAGAGAAAAGTTTTAACTTTGTATTTAAATATATATATAAACATGTAGACAACCATATTCATCACAAGATTGTTTGCACTGATTTAAACCATACAGCTGATCTTTGTGGAGTTAAATTTTTTAGTTATCTTACAGATAACATGGGGTCCTTATTATTCATTGTTCACAGTTAAGTTTAGTAAATAGCCCTGAGATCCCACTTGCTTTCTCCATTTCATTGAAATGTTGAATAGTATGTTAATAACATAGGAAAATGTTAGGTTACATTGTTTTCAGATTGCTGTAAGCTCCTTTAATCCTAGGCAAACATATCAGTGCTTACCAGTCAGTCTGTTTTCTCATGGATTTCACATAGACTTTTCAACACACTTTTTTTCCACCCCATTTCTTTCTGCCTGTAATTTTTGGTCAAATTACTTATTCTTTTGGACAAGAAGAGATTAGAAAGTCTGAGACATGATTTCCCTTCATATCCCCTCTTCCTGCTTATATCGATCAGCTTCACATTGTCATCTCCCTTTACAGGAGCAGACTGGTTGAGGATCTGTGCCAGCGGGAAAGTGCTGTATTTCCTTCCTCACTTCTTTACAAGATTTGCATGAAACTCATGCTGTTAATACAATCTCAGTACTGACTTCTCTGTGATCTTCCTTGGATATAGGAATTCTGACTCAGGAAAATTCCAAGGGATTCTTGAGATCAAAGTATATGTCTCACTACCCCCAGGTTACCAGGTGTAAGATTTACAGGGTAGGAGAAAAGGTGTAGGGCAAATGCTGGCTTATTCATCTTACATGGACCATAATGCATGTTTAAGGGCAAGCATAAATGTGAATTAAATATGCATCTAGCTACCTCATTTTTCTGAAACGAAATGACTGACCAGCCTGTCTGTTGATTTCCAGTATTGTCTAATGCAGAATGATGAATTGAAACAGAAATCAATCCTTTATGCCTTTCTTCTTAAGCATGAAATTAGTTGCTTGCTTTCTGGGTAGATTTTCTAAGGGCACTTGAACAAATGGTTCAGGACATCTGTGTTCAACAAGCTTCACTGAACCATATCATTGTGTTAAGGTATATTCTGTCAGTTAGGATGACTTTTGGTTGTCATTTAAATGTATGCCTTGAATGAGGACAATATTCTACTTGAAATCTTTATTCACATGTTGATAAAGTTCACCTTTGGTCTCCAGAAGGTATCCTGCTGTACTGCTTTATTAATTGCCAAATTAACTGTGGTTCACAAAAGTATTCAGAAGGTTGCTTTCCTATTTAGGAAAATTAATCAGTGAATATGGTAATTGTATATTCTCCAGTGTTTCAGGTTGCACACAATTCCTGTCCCAAGCTCTTGGTAGTTTTTTAACTATAACTTAAATTATAGCAAAGCTTTGATTTGGAGTCAGCATTATTTATATAGCATTAACTTCTGAGAGTTGTGTTCCAAATATGTCCCAGGTAAATATGTCTGAAACAATACAAAATTGATTGGGTAGTTCCAGGCTTTGAAAAAGTCGTAGAAGACTGAAGGGTTTTCTCAGAAAAAACAGTAATTAGAATCATGAGTATGCATTGAAACTTGTGATAGCTATACAGACTCTTTTCCTAACTAGTTTTCACATCTTTGCTTTTTCAATTTTACACATTATGTGCCATGATGAGCTCTTCTGATTTTTCATTAGAACTTCCCATGTTAGTACCCATTTATATCCCCAGATCAGTCTGGAGAAGGGTAACACCAGTTTGGAATTGGGAGACCTCAATTTGTCCATTCTGAAAATTTCTTTCCCTCTTCTACATTCGCTACTTTGGAAATGACAGCTTTTACAGTGTTCTTCCTCAAGCCAAGATAAGAAAAATGATTCATTTGCTAAGGCTTGTGTTAATGTATGGATCACCTAGAAAAGGTGCAGTTTGAATTGTTATTTATCTCTATTGCTGTCATTTCCTAACCCTTTCTTTCTTCTTTATAATAGCTTCAAATTTCACTTACAAAAGGGAACAAACCCACTCTGTTCCTCTCTGTTCAGGGTCATTCTTTTTCAGATTCTCGTGCTGTAGAACTTGCATTAAAAAAAACAGAAGTACTCTTGGAAGCTATTAATATATTAAAACTGTAAAACAGTGCCACCTTCAGTTAAAATTGTTAAATATTATTTCAGTGATATTAATGAAATAGTAAACGGAAAGATAGTCAGAACTGGTTTTCATTATTTTATTGATGTGTGAAGGACATCCCTTCCTCCCTCTCTTGGAGTTCCAATACTGCTGCCATTGTTGGAGATAAATCAGTGTTTAAAAGTGTGAGGAATTTTCTGAAAACTTTCATAGTGCAGACAACACCTTGGTGTCTGTAAACAAAGTCCAAGTCACAGTGCTCTAAACGGACCTGGAATGAGTACAAGTCTTAATTGATTCAAGAGGCTCTACTGAAGTCCTATCACAAGGAAGAAGGTCAGGCATTTCTTTTAAAGGACAGTAAAACTCAACATGTGAAACTATGCATATACTTACTGCAGGCCCTCAAATGATTATATGGTGAATTACTGCATTTAAAAATATATTTTATAGACATAGACAGCTGTCAATACTAAGCCCAGGTTTCCTTAATGATGATGGAAAGTGGAGTAAACCCCACAGTAATAGAAATTTTAGAGCAAGGAAGAAGTGTTTCAGATATAGGAAAGTCATTTGAATCCATTCATCTTTCAGTAGTGATGGAGCCAGTCTAACAGAGAATGCTCTTGTTTGTAAACAAACAAAGCCTAAATGGTGAAGAAGCTCATTGCTGTGTTCTTAGCAAGGGTAGGGAATACCTCCCACTGTTTTGTACCAGAAGATTTCTGGGCACATGTTGACAAGTTCTTAGGGTGAAAGCCTTCACCCAGCCTCTTCTCTTGCGTCTTTGCAAGTTTCACACATTATTTGCAGTCTTGCTCCTACCTGGATGCTGGTTGTGCTCTTGTGGGATGGTTACATTGTAATCATAGAATAGCTTAGGTCAGAAGGGGTGTTTGAAGGCCATCTTGTCTGGTTACATCAGGTTGCCCAAGGACCTATTCTCCCTAGTGAATGCTGCGATAAGAAACATTGCAACCCAGTTACTTTGAGGAAGTGTGCTTAGGGAAGCAATTATAGTGCTTCCAGTTCTTTGTCAAAAAGAAATAAGCGTGATTCAACCTCAGAGATTCATAGACATTTGAAAGATCTATTAGGCATGATAAAAGCAGCAGGTGGTTTCATCATATTCTGCAATTGGCTGTGAGCTCCAGGCCCCAAGCAGCATGTTGTTCGCCATTACTCACAGTTTTCCTCTGGTTTGTGACTGCTCAGGTATGGAGTTTGCAGAAAACAAAGGTTGAAATACAGAGAATTTAGAATTAGCACAGTTTGGAGGCAGATCAGGCTGTTGGGCAGAAGCAGCATTAACAGCATCGATGACTGATTCTGACAGCTGTTGGGATAAAAGAAAGTAATCTGTCTTTTCCTCCTGGACAGTGGTTCAGCACAGCTGAACATGAGATACTGCTGTTTATCCTGAGAAAGAACAGGGATAGTAGGCTAAACAGTCTCAAAGATTTCAATGAGGGATACAGTGTAGCAATGGGCTTGCCAGATCCAACCCACAAAAGAACAGGAGTGAATCAATGTTCATTTTTATTCCTGTTAAATGTTGCTGTGTAGCTGTCCCGTGACTGAGTAGAACAACATGACTCAATTGCCAGCTCGTCTGCAAGTGGCTCAAATCCTTGTTTCCGCTGAGCTGCCTGCCTGTGCCACTGCCAGTTGTATGGCCCAGTTGTTGAGCAGCAGCAGTCATGACTACAGAATGTTGGTCAAAGCTTAAACTTAAATGAGTCTGTGGTGATGGTGACAGAAACGCACAGTTAGAAGTTTGACCATTCCCTGAGAACCACAATCAGTCAGTGTTCAGTGACTGGGAATAGATCCCGATTCCTTGTTAGGTGGATCCAGAAAGATCTTGCATTGCAGCATCTTTTCAGTACCACTTTTCAGTATCTTTAGTTCATCTCATCACGGTACTGATGTATGATATACAGCCCTTGCCACCTCCTGTTTGTGTCACAAGTGTTGTAAGCTTCATGAAGCCGTCAGCAATAAAAGGATGTTACTGCACACTTTTGGCAGGGAGGTGACCTCTTGCATGCACATCAGCAAAGAATTTCAGTTGTACGTTTCCTATTGGACTGAGTAAAAGTTGAGTCATTTGTTATCTTCCTTTATACTCAGGGCAATTTAAAGCTATTCTAATATTTGAGCATTTAAACTGTAAGCATCACAGAAACTGCCTGTCACAAGGGTAAGGTTTCATCTGTGTATGACAATCATGATGACTGGACAATGCACAGGCACTCACATACCAGATGAAATCTCTCCCTCTCACCCCTCCACTGCCTGGATTCAAAGATGGCATCGAAGAATGCTCTGAAGTCAGCTGATCCTTCCAGTTGAAAACATAAAGATCTTTTTTAGAAAGTTCCAGATAGATAAATTTTGATTTCTAAAATCAAATATGATGAAGCAATTAAATTGCCAGAGAAGTTGCTTCCTAATTGTCCCCTTTTCTGACTATTCACCCCAAAGCAGCTCTAGGATGCAAAGAAAAACAAACAAACAAACAAAACCCCCTATGAATACACCTACAGGCCTCTTTATTCACTTCTTGTATTTTGCCTTTTTTAAGAGCAGAGAGCACAATATATGGTCAAGAACTACTTTTGCAAATTTGACCCTTGCAGGTTTTTATCAGACACCATTTTCTTTAGTGTTGAGGAAATGCTTTGCCACCTCAGCTCTGTCAGGCAGCATTATACTTCTTTATTATGTCGGTGAAAAGTCTCCTAAGTTCTTCTGTTCTTCTTTCTTTGTACTTGGATGATCCCATGGCTGTGTTGACTAAGTCTCTGATCATTAGTGCATAAAAGTTAGGGTCAGAATTTTGACAACATCTTTGGAAATAAGAAATTTTGTCATCTTTGAAATATTGGTGCACAGAAGCAATATGGCTCATCCAAGATGATATTAGTATTATTTGATGGATTTTGGATTCAAGTTAGCTGCTCCAGGTTCTAGTCCCCTGCCTTAAACACAGACCATCCTGTGCTGTTGTTTATAAAGGAATCAAACAGTATTTATTTGACCCAGACTTTCAGTGGCCCCTGCCTGACTTCATAAGTGTGGAGAGATGAGCAAAAGGCTTTTTCCCCGGAATGACTGTTAGGACTACTTGCATAACAACCCCTGCCGTACTGGTGCTTTGGAGGACATAGGCACTGCTTGCTTCTGCTTCCTCAGGAACAAGCATTCAGGGTTTCAGCCATGCCCTAGTCCACTCTGGCCCATGGTCTCAATCTCGTGTGTAGGGGGAGCCATGCTAAAACTGCCTAAGCTTGGGTGCAGCATATACAGCACCCAAGGAGCAGAAAATAGCTCAAAGAACGATTGAGTCTACCAGTCTGATTTGCATTACTCCCTCTCCTTATGTGGTTAAATGCCACATTCTAATCCTTTATTAAATGCACTGTAAATTCATCATCCTAATTAAGTAAAGAACATGTTCCGAAGTTGGTAAAAATATTGCTAATTGTTCTCAGTGTTCCAGTTTGCTTTCCTAGTGCCAGTGTTTGTAAAGAGTTGCTCCACCAACATATTGGGGAGAAAAGCAACAAAGAAATGTCAGTGCCTTACTCCACTTGTATTGGAAGAAAAGAGAAATACATGACTGTGCCATGATCGAAGACAGATTTGTAACAAAGGTCATTGCTTCTTTGCAGTGTCAAGTTTTACAGTTTTATCATCAGTGGTTTATGTAAATATGTGTTATTAAGGTTAGAAAGTGGAAGAAGCCTGTTCAGCCTAGCAACAGAATAAATGTAAGCTTAAAGAAAGTGACGACAAACAAAATGTTGATGACTTTTTCTTTGTCTAGACCCCTGTGTTGAAAGCAGTGTTTTCATAAAACTCAGAGAGAATTCATTTCCATACAGAGTGCTTAATAGTTCCTGTCAGAACAAAACAGCTGGGAAACATATGGTATCCATTTCCCTGTATCACTTGGAAAAAATTTCACATGTAAATAAAACCAACATAAAAGTGTAGGCCTTTGAACTTAGAATCTTATACAATGCATAAATAAGTCAGTACAATGCGTTCTTTGTATTGGCCCACTGTTACATGCCTTTTGATTATTATTTTTAATTTTTTCTGGGGAAATATACTTCTGAGCACTTTCAAAAGTATTAAGATAATTTTCAGACCATCATAACTACTAAGCTATACTAATCTTTCACTTCAAACATTAATATTTCACTGAAAGTGCCTATATCTGTTTCTTTAGGAAGGTGTTCATGGCAAATTGTGTTTTTTGACCACAAATTAGATCCCACTGATAATGTAGTTAGCGTGTGTAATAAATCTGCTATGTTTAAATTGTCTTCTTGCCTTTGAGAATGTGTGAACTCTTGGTATACATTAAAAGGGCCATAGAAAGGAAAAAGAGACTAAGGGCTTTAGTAGTTTTATTGGAGTCACCCTACTGAAAATAATAAAATAAAGAAAACTCTTTGCTTGTGTGCTGCTGATTATGGAGATCACGAATATCACAGAGTGGGAATGTGAAAGAGAAAAGTTCAAAAGGAGTAAGCATTCAGGTGCATTGAGCTCCCTTCCTTCTCTGCAACTCAGATTCCCTAGCTGAGCTGTATATCCTGCAGTGCGCTGAAGATAATGCACTGGAAGTTCCAGAGCTCTGTGTGTGTGTGTGTGTGTATGTACGTACGTACATTATGGGATGGAAAGTTTGACTAAGAACCCCAAGATACAGAGAAGTGGAAAATGAGACATCATACCTGACTAAATAGGTTTAATTTTCAGATGAAAACAGATTTTCCAGTTCTTGGAAGGAATATCCATCTTCCAGAGAAAACAGGCCGTTAAAAAAAAAGATAATTGTTGCTGTTGTTAAAACAAATCCACTAAAAAAAGTGCAAGGAAAGAGAATTCTGACCAACCCTGTTGTTGACCTCCCAAAAAATCATCCTACTTTTCTGATTATCTCCATGGAATAAAAATAGCCGAAGGCAAATTAACATAGTCTGGCAAGGCTGGCATGAATGCCACTAGCCACCACTCTTACTGGTGTTGATTAAAAATTACTTTTTTTGTAAGTAAACCTTCTTCCTGTAAAGGTTTCTTTTCTGCAGTGTTAATTTCTTCAGCTGTTGTAATAGAGTTGTCATTAAATCTGCTTAGATGTGAATGCAGCATGCTCTGTGATTCTTGTTTCTAGTGTTTGGCCAGGTCTATCTTTAAAGATGCTGTATCATGTAATAATAAACAGTTCTCAATCCCATTGCTCTGTTTTAGTTTCCAGCACCAGCTGGAACTGTGGGGTCTCAGCTCTTATCGGAAGTGCACAGAAACCAACAGGCATTGCAGATATGTGCAACAAATTCAGACCGGTGAAGAGGGTTTCCCCATTAAAGCACCAGCCAGAGAGCTCCGAGAGCAACGAAAGCGATGACCAAAAGAACCAGAAGGGGGAATACCAGAAAGGCAACGATTCTCAGTCTGCACCTCCGAATGATGACCAGAGCCCAGGAGAAGGAGAGAGCCTTAAAAGCAAAAACATTGAGCCTGCTGTTCTGCTTGGGGAGCTCGAGCACTATGACCTGGATATGGATGAAATTTTGGATGTGCCTTACATTAAGTCAAGCCAGCAACTTGTTCCTTTTACAAAGGTGGCTCCTGATAAAAAACTTTTGGGTGTATGTTCAACAGTGAACGGTGTCAGTGGAAAGAGCTGCTCTGCAGGGAACGCAGAGAACTTGCCCGCCGGCATGACACAGTTCTGTGTTCTGTCCCCCGTGAAAGGCTCTCAGCTGAGAAAAACGCAGCCCATTGTCCTTGAGCAACACAAGCATTTAACAGAAGAATTGGAGCTTTCCCAGCCTTTAGTTAAGTGTAGCTCCATCCCTGAATCTGAAGCCCAGGGCAAGAGCTTCCTCAGCAGGACATTTGTTGATCCTCAGGCTCATAAAACTGAGAAGAGTATGCCAAACTGCCATCTGAGGACTTTTCAACTGCAGACTGCAGTGGCAGAAAGCAAGCAGCTTGAGGAACTGAATAGGAACTGGAGCAGCGCAGGGGGCCCAGAAGAGAGGAATGAAGAGGTGAAAAAAAGTAAGAGCATCTTAAACATTGTAAAGGAAGGCCAAATATCATTACTGGTAAGTATCATCTTAATTTCATAATCTGTGTAGGGTAAGAGATTTCAGTGATGTAGTTGATAAAGTCAGCAAAGCTGATGAAGTACATATTTTGTACTGCTGCTCTATTTGTCTGGTATTCACCTTAGAAATTGAGCATATGGGTTTCCAAACAGCAAGGTTTCATCTTTAAATCAAATACGTAGCAAAAACAATATATCCATTTTATGTAAACATGGACAAGATTGCTAGCTCATGCAGTAAATTGATATCATATAAAATGCAGGGTTTTAAAACATGAGATCATTTGAATATCAATTTTAAATCTTAATTGAGTTCTGCCTTTCACAACATTTGTGAATTACTTTGTTTAGTTATTGGTGGTTTACCTCAGTTGCTATTTAGAGGCCGACCATGGGAACAGAGGGGCTTCTGTTGTATTCTGATTATTATTCAGGAGTGTTAATGCTGGCATATTGCAACAGCATTCTCGGGCAGGAGCTCTCTCTAAAGCCTCCTTGGCCTCTGACCCGTATGAAGTTTTTAGTTAGGTCTAGTGCTGTGATCAGACATTATCAGCGATGGTTTCCAAAGTAACTAGGTGCAAGTTAGCACAATGATGCTAACAAGCGATCTCCGCTCAGAAGGGCTGTTGGAGGCACAGTGTATGTGTAAGAACTGTTTTTGTTAGATTTTTGTTTAGCTTTTCTGTTTAACAGCTAGCTCAGGCGCAAAGGCAGACTTATTCAAAGACTAGACAGAGGCAGAAGAGTGTATCAGAGTGCTCAGTAAGAAAAAAAAAACAGAGAAGAAAAAAAATTCACCTAAAAATGGGAATTAAAAAAAAACAACTGAGGTTATCCTAGGTAGATAGATAATACATATTTTTTCTGAACAGGCCAAAACTTCTGACTGAAGTAGACTGAATGAGTTGTGTGCTGGCAAGTCTACGCTACTCTAGGAACTTATTGCTGTTACTCCTTAACTCTGTCTTCCTTCTTCCATTTCCTTTCTGGATTTTCTCAATCCACTTGTTTTCTCTTAAAATTAGATTTGGGCAGGATTATATATTAGGTCATGGTTATGTAGTACTTTGTTCAATATTCCAAGAGAATACTATAATACAAATTTTATTATGGAAACAAACTACCAAATAAAAGCCTTCTGTCTTGTGTTTTAACTATATTTTAGATTGTGCTTAGCACAAGCTGCCACTTTTACAGTGTGCAAAGTATGAACTTTTTTTTAGGAGTCATGGATGTTTTCTGTTCAATTACTCATCAATATAATGCCAAAAAAGAAAGAAAAGAAACCAACTGCAAAATACACAGAAATTACAAAAATGTGGGAGTGTTTGCAGTTACGTTATTGAACACACTGGTATGGAGATGTAAAGCTACACAAGACCTTGTGCTGTTACATGGCAATTACATTATGAAGAGAGAAACTCCACAGTGAATCAAGCCAGTAGGCATCCTTCCTCTCTGTCCTATCTCTAATAGTAGCTAGGGAAGTGGAAAGCTCCTGGTTTTGAGAGTTATAAAAGAACGTGCCTATAGGAAAATATCTTTGGCTTGTATCTTGCACAGTGAGGCTTAATGTTCTGTGTATGTTTTTATCACTAATTGTAACTGATATAATGAATTTTTAACCATTTCTTTTTTAACAGCCACACTTAGCAGCGGATAATCTGGATAAAGTTCATGATGAATATGACAACAATCTGTTGCACATAGCAGCATCGCAGGGACATGCAGAATGCCTGCAGCATCTCACTTCCTTGATGGGAGAAGACTGTTTGAATGAACGAAACATTGAACGACTAACTCCAGCTGGGTTAGCAATAAAGGTGACTTAGTCTCTCTCTCTCTACTGTGATGTGATATAAAGGTGATATAGTCTCTTTCTGTGATGGCTGTAAGTAATACATCCAACAGAATGTTTTTTTTCAAGCGTTTTGTTAAATTAGAGCAGAAAACATTTCTGCCATTGGCTGGTACAACAGAAGCAATTAAAAATGCATTACTGTGCAAGATACAATGTCTGTTGTAAACCACTGGCACTTCATATGTTGTTGTCAGTGCATATGCATTCACTTTTAAATCAGTTAACTGGCTCCAAAAATATTTGCTTTATTTCAAGGAGCTTTTATTTAATTCAGACCTAATCGTTTCTTTAGACAATGTAACAGTTTCTTAGGGTTTTTTTTTTTTTAAACAAATAACTATATAACCTTGAAAGACAAGCGTGAGAATGTATTTGCAAAGCCTGATAACGCTTTGACTGTTTCTAACAATGGTTTTTGTCAGTGTGCCGCATCTGAAGGTGAAACTTCTTGGGAGTCTAGAGCAATTGCATCAAAGTTAAAATTTACATCTTGCAGAACAACCTGTCATAAACTGCAAAAATTAATGCCCAAACTTACAGGAAAACCTATTATGTAGGAAAATGGGAAAATGTACAGTGTTGCTGTGCTATAGTAAAATACAGTGGTGTACCAAAAAGCTGAGATTTTAACCATACTAATTCTGGGTCTTCAGCAAGTAAAATTGAATGGTTGAATGCTATCCCTCAGCAAGAAACAGAAACAAGCGTTTCTGTCTCTTCAGGGTTTTTAATTGTTATTTTAATAGTTATTAATAGTTGTTATTAATAGTCTTTTTGGAAAGACTTTAGAAAATGATGGAGGACTGGTGGATTCCAACCTGTGGGAAATGATTTTTATTCTTTGAGAGGTGTCAGTCATTCCAGTGACATAGTGTCCTAGGGCAGGAGTCAGGGATATATGTATGTATGTGTATGTGTGTGTGTGTGTGTGTATGTATATATTTTTTCTTTTTTTCTTTATTTTTTTCTTCGCCTGGGACAGGCCATATGAATGAGAAATTAAACTGATATTTAGCTGGTCTGTACTACTGAACTGCTGTTATAAAATGAGGCATTTAGCTTCAATATTCTGGCCCATGTCTAGTCTGAAGAGCTATGGTTTGCCAATCTAAAGTTGTTCTACAATTTCAGTTGGAAATGTTTTTTTCTCCTGTTTTTTTTAACCTAGGTAGATGATGTATTTATAAGCTAGTAACATCTTGTATTTTTTCTCCTGAAGGTTGGCTTTCTTAACAATAAGCAAAGGGTTCCTTTAGAGTCTATAACATTTTGGGCATGCTTTCACATTTCTAGAAATTTGTGTAAATATAGCTGAATTCTCCCTGAATGTGATGGTGCTCGGGCACAAGTGTTACTAACAATGACCTGCATGGCCAGAGTTGTCCTGGGTCTTTGCAAATGCTGTCTCAAAACCTTAAAATTATTTGGCAGAAATAAACTTCATAGTTCCTGCTCCTTATTTCCAAAATGCTTTGGGCCCTGGTAGAATCAACTTTATTCTTCTTGCTCTTAGATTATACTGTTATAACTGCAGTGTTCTGTAAGAATCATGAGTATCAGAATGAAAGAAAATTTGTATGCAGGAACATAGATTTCCATGGAAGGGGGTTTCAATAGGCGATTTACTGATGATGTGCAACACTTTTCAGTAAGGAATGAGTTAATTATAACAATCTCGTTTAAATCAGAACCTCTTTCTGTGCTTGAGTTATGAGCTAGAGTGAAAATAAAGCGGTGTGTTATGGCCAGTCATATTGCCATGTTGACAGTTTGTTTTATTCATTTTGTTTATTTAAAGCGGCTGTGGAAAAATCCTCTGCAAATTAGCAAAATTGTGTTATTTAGTAGGTACTTCATTTTATTAATTCATTACCTTAATTTTAAAAGTACCATAAGATTATACTCAGTTGTGATACAAAGGAAAACACAAGGAATATATAAAGTTATCTGTGCTAACTAATATTTGAACCCTGATTTGATGTATGAGGGTTTTTCTGGAGTGGTTAAAAGAACACAGTAGTTTTCGTTGTTTTACTTCATTTTGGAAATTGAGAGAGATAGAAGAAAGTAAGTAAAGTAAAAGTGGTGTGTGTGTCTATGCACATGGCACATATGCAAGGAATAACATAACATTTTTATGTTATTCCCATATCATTTTAAAGTTGGTTAATAATTATTACATTCTTTTGCTTGTTTTTATAAGAATCAACCTGAAATGGAAGTTTCTTTCCTTCCCAGGATATATTTTTTCATTTTATGCATGCAAACAGCTTTATATGTTTCATGTGTTGACCCGTGTGAAGTCTTTATCAAGCACTTGAAATGTTTGTGTTAGCTATAAGGAATAACGTGGCCTTTATGAAAATGACCATAGAAAAGTAAGTAAAAGAAGGCCAGAACGTGGTTATGCCAAACTGCATTTACTCAGGTATCATCACTGAGAGGGGACACTGCAGCAGCAAGAGAAGCTGGTAAAAGCTCTTGCCTTTACACTGGGCCACAAGCATGCTCTGCAGGAGATGTTCATCTGTTCCTGCAGCATCCACATCCTGCTTCATAGTAACTTGCACGCTACTACCAGTGTGCACAGCAGCTTGGGAATCTTGTGCCCAGGCTGTAAAAGGTGTTCAGGGCAAGAACCATCTTCTTGTTTGTGTTTGTACAGTGTCACGGTTAGGTCCTAATCCAGGAGGACTAGGTGTTCAGATACTGCAAGTAATACATAATAATAACCGAGCATGCATTTAATTACTGAACAGTGAAGACTTTAGTGTGTAGGGAGAGAACCTGTTCACTCTAATCCAGCGAATAGTCTCATTTAATCATTGAGCCTTGCTGTATGAGTGATGGAAGCAGAACTATGTTTTTTTCTGAATGTCTGAGAGTAGGGGGCAGATAGTGTGTAATACCATTTCACTGCCTCTTGAACTGGTGTCCCCTGGGGTGCCACTCAGCAAAGGTTCTGTACCAATATGTATACACAACTGTAGTTTTAGGAGGTTAAAGATGGAAAATGTAGGGCAAATTTAAACTGACAGAGTAATATCAATAGCCAAGCTATATTTGATCCAGGACAGCAGGATAAATAAGTGCATTACGTGAAAGCAGATAAAAGAGCACACTTTCAAACAAACTATAATGTTGTAACATATTAGTGGTTCTGATAAACCCTTCCCTGTTTGGTAGCTGTGTTTGGAACTGAAACAGGTGGAATTTTTTACTTTGTTTTTTTCTTTATTTAGAATGGTCAGCTGGAGTGCGTTCGGTGGATGGTGAGCGAAACAGAAGCTATTGCAGAATTAAGTTGCTCAAAAGATCACCCAAGCCTTATTCATTATGCGGGTTGCTATGGTCAGGTATGGCTTTCATTCACTTTTTACAGAGATTGATATGCTCATACAACAATTTCAATTAAAAGCATCTCTATAGCCAAATAAGCATTCTGTGGCTTTTAAATGCAAGTGTTCATAATTATTTCAAAGTAGGAAGATCCAGAAGACTTCAAAGAAAGCAAGATCCTTTCCCATTTAATCTGCTTATTTTTTCAGTATTTTCTCCCTTAGGTCATTTTTTTGAAACTTTAAGTAATGGCAAAGAAAAGATTAGATGGCATATTAGGCTAACCTATCAATCGAAGAACATCGAGGGAGTTTAATCATCTCATTCTGGTCCATAGAGGGCTCATTGGCCACATCAGAAAATCATCAAACACTCTGGGATAGTTCACATTCCCTTCCCAGGAGAGATTCATTTCAAAAAATTTTGGCAAACTGTGACAGTTTAGGAATTCAGTATATTGGCACTGAAGTCAAGTGTGGTGAAACTTGAACATCATCTGTCTAGCTCTAGCCAGTTTTATTGAGAATTACATATAAAAATGTGTTGTAAACCAATCCTGGTCCACACCTAACTTATCTGTAAATCTAATGATGGGAAACCTCAAAAATTCAGCTTTCAGTGCTCTGCTAACATCTGGGGAAACATACACCACTTAATCGCACCACATTCTCTTCCCACAAAGTCTGTTTTTCCTAAACAGACCTTGCAATAACCCCTCTTCAAAGGACCTTCTCCAGGATCTCATATGGAAGGAATAGTGATCCATTATTGTTCTCTAATCTCTTTGGTGGATGGGCCACTTTCTCACCCGATGCTATTTTTTTTCTCTCTTACCAATAAAGAGAGAACAAGCAAAATATAGCCACTCATCTTAAGAAAGTTAGCTTTTTATTGCGACATGTTTCTGCTTTTAATTGGTCCTGTCCAACGATGGGTTTACTGGAGGCAGAGGGAAGGAGAGCAGGCAAGTGTGGGAGGCTAGAGAGCTGGAAGTCCTCCCTTTCTCCTGGTGCTTCCTGAGGCAACACAGACACCCTCATTCACACACAGACCAGAAACCTCTATTCCTTTTCTGCCTCCCACCTACTGTGCATATTACTGGTGCAAATTAGAACCCTGCTGGAGATGCCGATTGATTCTGTCCTTCTGTGGCAAGTTGGCCTGTAAATCTAACACTGAATATAAGGCAGCTGGGTGTCTGGTCAGAACTGGGTTCGAGAAAGGAGTGTTTGTTACTGGGAAGAAAGTTTGGAAGAGAAAACTTAATGTGAACTTAGGTTCATGTCTTCATTTGAGTTAGCCTAATTTTGCCTTCATCTCTAAAGATGTTTACACAAACTAAATCCAGTGAAGCTCTGTTTTTTTCAATGGATTTATGCTGTCTACTGCCAGGAGCAGATCTGGCACACTGTAACTATATTCCGTTCAGAGCAGGAAGGAAGCTCCACCAGTTAAGAAACACCAGCTACAATCAGCCACCCATGAAATTTAAAAAGGTGATATAAAAATTGCTGACAAATTTTCATAGTTCACTGAATGTGAAAGAAAGTTCACATGTATTGTCAATTATCTTTTTTTTTATATGCAATCCATAAATGTCTTGCAGACTTGAAAGAATACTGAGGCTGAAGGGAAGCCAGACTATCTTACCCAACTGTATTAAGAAAAAGTTGTTGAGAAATTCAAATGTAGGGTTGGCGCTAGAAGGTTTAACTTATTTTATCATTACTTACATGAGAGATAATCTGTGTAAACACTGATCTTGGCAGAATTACAAGAGTGCTATTTTTACAAGGAAGACCTGTTGTTCAAACATTTTCTAACGGAGTCAACCCATCCATTATTTCCCAAGGCATTACGCATACATGCCATATTCTTCTTCAATAAATATCATTTAGTATGGGCAGCAAAAGGGAGCTTATTTCAAAGCTCCTATGTTAATCGTGGTCAAACCACAGTCATGGCCAGACTCCAAATACAGCTCAACAATACTGTGTTCTTCATCTCTCTCTTATCTGCTTTTATTCCATGAGAGAGGGACTGTATAAGTTCATGTGATGGGTGAGGAGAAGAGCTTAATGCCAGCCTGCAGCCTGGTCTGCATACCTCCTAGCAGCAGCCTCTTTTTAATTATGGAGCCATGCAACCATGGAGGGATTTGGTGAAGCAACCCGGTTGACAGAAATCCCCGTATCGGGTGTAAGTTGTTGGTGTATTGCAGATCATGGACCAGCTATGTCTGGCACAGGCACCATGTGGTAGGAAGGAGATGGTGCTGCAATCCTAGGTGCACTTAGTAGGTCCTGACTAAGAGCTTCACAGGGATGTAGTTTCTTTCCAACACAGATGCTGCAGTAGCAGGGACTGCACAGGTTAGAGAGAGAGGGTGGGGAACACTGAAGGGTTTGTTACCGCTGGAGCTCCAGTGAGCCTAAAGCTTCAGGGGAACCAGAGCTGCAGCTTGACTGAGAGCTTAGGAAGGGTTTTGTGTGCCTCTTGGGGGTGGTGTAGGGCTGGAGGCTGCAATGGAGAGGAGTGTGTGGCAGTCAGGCACACAAATGCCTAACAATGCACTTCTTTGCACCTCAGGATGTTTGCTTTTCCCTATCCAATGTCATTTTTGCAGGGATAATTTGTGACCTTTTCACTCACCCCATAGTTCTCTATTCAGAACACCTAATACCTACTGTGAAAGCATACTGGGAAAGGGAGCTAATTTAGTCAATATCAAGTAATGGGGCTAGGGTTAGATGCAGAGTCACTGCTTTTCACCATGCTAATCCTTCCATTTGTAGTCCAGTTAGTATTAAAAATGCTCTTTGTTAACTGTTCTTTCTGCTCCAGAAGTCAGCTGTGGGAGCTGAAGTCTGCAACCTGTCCCCAAACAGAAAGAGCATATTGTGACATTTTTTCCAGAGTCTTCTCTTTGGGGACATTTGACTTGTAGCTCCAGAATATGCCAGAGGGTTGTTAACCACTGTTACAATATAAGATAACTGCAGATCTTAAAATTATTAAATATACTGAATAACTTGTCAGTATTTATCAGTTCCTGTTGCATAACAAGTATATGATTATTTTCCATTATCTTAATCTTATAAATGAATTTTCTTACTATCTTTCATTTTGTTTGAATAAATTGAGTTGATGATAATATATCTAAGAACACTTTTCTTCCAAATACATAATGTGGGTGTTACTAAAACAGTCCTTTGATGCATGAAGTTTTCATTTTTTCTATATGTAAGTAAAGAAAATGGTAGTTTTCCCTGTCTATGTCAAGGATACATCTGTGGGAAAACAGTCATTTGAGAGAAACACAAACTATTTTAATGGGCCTCTAAAGTTGTGCCTGTGATCGATTGATGCACAGACACTTCCAAATACAGATGATTTCATTTAGCCATCCAGGCACTTGATTTCTGTGTCTGATAAGATAAATGCCTAGAAAGCATAGTTTGTTCCATGCTGACTGTGGTCATAAAATTACAGACCATGCTCAACATTTTGGTCCCTATTAAATTCTGATGAAATACATAATTTCAAAGCTTTTGTTGTCTTCTCATTCTACAGAGAAATTTCTCTAAAATACTTTTTTTAAAATTATTGAAACATAACAGCAATTCACAGGAGCAGCATAATCCTTCTCCGCTGCTGGCTAACACCACAGACATCTCTAGAAATTGCTCCAAAGTATTTTAAAAGGGATATGTGATCTGAAGTCATCCCTCCATGCTGGCTCTCAGCTGTATTTGGCATTCAGCCAAGAGAAGTATGAGTATCTATCCCTTCACCCCGTAATAAAACCAAAACTACTGTTAGAGGGGAAATACAAAGAAGATAAATTCCAGAAAGACTAACCATCTAAAGTAGTGAATGGATATCAAGCTGTTTGAATGGGCAGAATCATTTGGAGGAGACCTAAGAAGTCTGAGGTCCCATCTTCTTTCCTTGATGTTAAAATTTCCGTGGCCTTTTTTATACAAGAAGGGACTTGTGCCCAAGATACATAGGCAAAGCTTCCTTTCCCCATGTTTATTGTTTCTCTTTCCTACTTGATTACTGTTCAAAATCCTAGAGATGCTGCATTTCAGCACTGTTTGTTTAGCTGTGCCTCAGTCTTGCCCACACATGTGTTTGCCTGTGTGTGAGTATGTACTTATTGCCAAAACTACTGAAGTGCTTAAGGTTAAGTGTTTGCGCTGGTGTTTGCCAGCAGCAGCATCTACAAAGCCATTTGGAGCTAGAGCTCCTAGCCAGTATTGCACATGACAGATATAAATAAATATATAAAAGGCATAAAATAGTAAAAAGATATAAATTGCAGATAATAAAAAAATACATGTTTAGGTAAAAAAAATTGAGATAGAAAGTAATTTATTCTTTATTAAGATGCAAAAACTGGGAACACACCTGCAGTCAGTTATCATCTAAGGGAGCTAACATTTTTATGTAATGCATAGCAGTGTTATAGATTTTCAGTACGTATCACATTCAGAAGGGCACAATCAAATTTAATCTAGAGAAGCATGGAAGCTTGCTAGGGTAGGGAGTAGAACAGTTTTCTGAAGAAACCTACTGGAGAAAATAAGAAATAAAATAAGCTTAGTGCAAATATGTAAACTCTCCATTGTTATAAAGGAAGACCCCTATAAATTGTATATTACACATGTGTGCACACACAAAAAGCAATGTTAGAAAGAATTAAGATGGCAAAGTCAAACTCAGGAAATCTAAAGTCTGCCTTCTTGTGTGTATGTGTATGTTCCCAGTCCCCTTTCTGGCTGGTCATAATTCTTGCCTATGAGCAGCTTCTTTTCAGGTCTCCTTAATTCATTTTCCTCTTCCCCAGATTTTCAGTCCTAGTCTCCTTTCCCATCTATGACTAGATTCTTGCCAGATCCTTAATCTAATTTAATTCCTTCTTCCCATTCCTAGCTACTAGTGCTTCTTCCATATTGCAGATTCCTGCACCATGCAGCACCAGCTTGTTTTCTCTCTCTCTCACCTCAGCTCCCAGGCTTCCACCTGCAAGTTTGTGGTCCAAGTCTCCCCATCCTTCTCAACATGCAGGCACATACGTATCGTCCACTGGTCAACACACTGAGACTGCAGGATAGACAGATTTCCAGCTTTTAGTTCTGTTGCTTCTCCTCCTACACAACAGCCCAGAGCTGGGGCATGATAATAGCTTTGGAGAATCTAGCTGCTCGGCTCTGTGATCTCTGTGCATGCTCCTGTTACAGTTTTTTGAAGGGGCTTATGAAATTTCACCAAATTTTGGCAGATTTTCAGATTGATCTACAGGCTGTTTTGCCTCAGGTCTCATCTCCAACATGAAGACACTCATGCTTTTCAATGTACAATTGTCAAAATGTGTTACGGTGCACATATTTTTCCTAATACATCTTGTCTTAAAGTGAATGAAGTATTTTTGCTTATTTTCTTGAAAGATCCAGCTAGAGTTAGGCCCATGCTACACTAAGTCTGACAAAATTAAGAGGGATTGAAAGCAAGGATTTATAATAGGAAATATGGGACAGATTTAGTAACAGGTGATGCTACCAGTGTTCCTATAGTACATTTAATTTTCCATTATTTCCTTCTTTTTGTGACTTTTCTTTCCCCCTCCCCCTAGGAGAAGATCCTTCTGTGGCTTCTTCAGTTTATGCAAGAACAAGGGATTTCACTGGATGAAGCTGACCAAGATGGTAATACTGCTGTTCATGTAGCTGCTCAGCATGGCTATCTAGGATGCATACAGGTATAGTACTAGCTACATTTACAGCAGAGATCTACTTCAAGTCAAACTTGAATGCTAACAACCTTTAAAATGAATATGGAAGATCTTATAAGTAGGAGAAAAACTTAATACCTTAAAATTTGCCAGAAGAACAAACTTTAAACCAGTAGAACTCAGACTGAAACACCAGAAAGCTCTATATTTTGAATTCTGTTCTCAGTTATGCTGTTGTAAATCTAAAGTAACCTTTGCATTGCAAGAAGAAAACATCGTTATGTTGTTCATACATAAGCAGCCAATGAGTATGTTTTTATGCTAAGAAGGGGTGGCCAGAGTAGATATGCGTACTTTGATATCAACCTTCTTACTATTCTGACATTTTCTTTCTGTCTCTTTTTCTTGTAAATAATTGCAGCTCTCCAGCTTAAAGAAAATCTAACAGTTATGCTTTATTCCATGTTAAAAGATTTCCACTTTGAGCAAGCCATCCTTATCCTTTGAATATATCTGTACTAAAAAACACAGTGTGACGATGATTTCTAATAGTTCTCAGTGAATAACCTTGACCACTGAGAGCAAAATAGTTCTGTTGTACAGGGCTGCTGAAATGGTTAATTTGCCCTGCTGAAAAGGCTGACACAGCTACAGTGCTTTTGGGAGCTGGATCTGAAAAAGCTAGTTTGGATGCCTCTATATAGTACCAGTGTTCAATGTAGACATACCAAAAAAGCTGCAGAGTTGAACTAGATGGCTAGGTCAAGCATCTCTACTTTGCATTGAATCATACAACACGGATGTACCCATTGCTCATGAGAGTCACTAGAATCATTACTCACAGGAATACTTTCCAATATTTGTTGTCATCACTTTGAAAACTGTTTGGAGAAGAAATAATAATAAAATTAACTTAGGTGGTTGCAGAAAAATACTTGAGAAACAAAGTAGTCATCAGAGAAGAAGAGAGAAAAAAGTGGATAACCCCATGGCAGAAAGCCAAGAAACAGAATTCAAGGTGGGATTAAGTCAAGAGGGGGAAGAAAACATGTCCAAGAAGCAGTAGTAATTCTGAGCGTCTGAGACCTCAGGTATATACAGAGACTCTGAGAGCTCAGATAAACATGTTAAACTTATTGCCACACATGAGCTGATAGACAGCAACCCTTAGAGCATAGTGAATGCAGGGGATATTTTTTTAGTTCAGTCTCAAAAGAAATACAGCTAGCCAAGTCTAGCTAGCTAACCTCTTTAGAGAGCTAAAAATATTTGTGTGTGCTGTTCCATTGAATCTACTGATGTACAGCTGCTTATTACTATGGCAATTTATTTATATGCCTGGACACAGAGAAGACCTAATTATATGAAAACCAGTTTGGGAGTCTCACACAATAAAAAAAAATAAGTGGGTGATAACTGAGCTGAAGGAGTAGACTTAGAAGAAAACAGTTGCATAGGTTTGGAGGACATGGCCATCTCTGCATTTTCTCAGCTGATGGGACATCTTTCTTTTAAAGATGTCAGAAATATCAGAAATCCTGTACAAACTCTTATGAGAATCATAGTAAAGAAATCAGCACATTTGAGCTAAAGCTAGTGTTTTTATTATTATTTTCCAGACAATTGCTATGATCAGCTGGAAAAAAAAGTGGATGGAGGAAGTAGTTGAGAGTGCTGTTGTGGTAGATCTGTGTTTAGGGCTGCTAATTTTTACAGTGTCTCTTCAAGATGTGCAATGGATTTGAAGGAGAAATGAGTAAATTGTTTTAAACAGAGTGGTGAATTCTGCAGGCTATTCTCATGGATAAAGCTAAATCAAAAAGAGAATAACCCTGCTTTCCCAGTGAAGAATGAACTTTAATAAATGGCCTAGAATTTGTAAAACTGCTTTACTGTAGATCAATTTGAATATCAGCAACAAACGTTTAGTGTTGGTGAAGCAAAGTCATAGGAAATAAATCATGAAAATATCTATTCACAGCAAGAATATACAGTTAGTGTATGTCACTAACACTTCAGGGTGCTAAGTGCAGCTGATACTCTGTTGTGCTATGAAACAAAATAAGCCCGCTGTCCAGTGAGCTTAACAGTCTAGTTTAAAACAAATCACAGTGAACAACTGGTAAAAAGGAAGAAGCGATAAAGTAGGGGGAATGTAGGTAGCCATACAGAGGATGCAGTGTCATTGGCTTTCAGTGATCCCTCGGCCCTCTTAGTCACTGTTCTTGTGAGCAAGTGACATTCTTGTCTTGTTCCAAATTATACTATTGTTTTTTACAAGGTCATAACTCCCCACTTCTTGATATTCTTTACCAGCAAGTTAACCCCAAATCGCTGTCATGAGCTGCAGTGCAAGACTGTTCAGAAGTTTTCTTTCTATACAGATTCAGTAGACAAGAGAGACTACCATTCCTCTCTCCTGTGAGAAAATGTAATGGTCTCTGTGCCTGCTATTCTGAGTCAACAAAGCCACACTAAACTGTAGGCAGACTACCAACTCCCTGGCTCTGCCTGGAAAAGTCAATCAGGAGCTGAGCCACCCTCTTCCTCTTCTGCATGTGTATATTAATGATGCTGTAGTTGCTGGATACATTATGGTTTTCTTCAGCATTTTTTCCAAAATGCTACAAGCAATGTGTGTGTTTGAACATTACTGAGTACAATTAGGTCCTATTCTAGGCATTACAGTAAAGCAAATAGTATATAACAGTGATTATTACAAACAAACCAGAAAAAGTGAAGGTTTGGTTTGAATTCTTGTTTCAGTTATTGCATCTCTTGAGGTCAGCCTGGCAGAACTTCTTTTTCCCTTGCAACGCTCTGGATTCAAGTCCCAGAGGTCACCCAAATGCCATGCTCACAACCTGAACAGTTCTCCAGAAGTAAGCTGGGGTCCTCCACTAGGACCGTGGGTACCACGGGGTACACATCAGACTGCGAGCTCTTATTTCACCTAAAGTCTGGACGCTGACAAATATTTCAGGATCTTTTAAAAAGACATTAGGGAAAAGCCAAGCAAGTACAAAGCAATGAGACTTTCAGAATCAAAAAAAAAAGATGGAAAAAGTCATTGTACATATTTCTTTCTGCAAAAAGGAAGTTGTGGCTGTGTGACCTACTGGAGTTATTGGAAAGTATGTGCCATGCCTTTCATATCCAAATGTCCCTTGGCTGAGGAATCAGGACATTGAGACTGGTATACTGATTGTTTTAAACACAGGGATTCTGCTGTGGTAGGAAATTGAGAGCTAAACCACAAAAAGAGTCAGCAAATATTGTAGCAAAGGAGTTCCTAATTCAGATTCTTAGGATGTGTTGCAATATGCTGCAGTGCAGAAATCCCCAGATTAGCAGGCACCAGAGCTTGTAAGCATTTACAGCTCAGCATCACCCTTTAAAAACCGGCTAGCAATGTGTTGGTGCTGCCATGGGCCCTGATCTTATCCAGCATGGATGTCCTCTGAATTGCGCTTGCTTGCATCTCCTGTACTAGCATCAGCATGTGCAAATTTAGCACAGTGTTCAGTCATACATAGAAAAGTTTGTCTGAAAAAGTGTATTGTTGTATCTCAATGGAGAATCAATAGATACCCAAATGCAAGTGCTCTCTTTTCATTCAGTGGTCCCCATCACAGTATGAATGGTACAAGTCAGGCTATGCTACACAACAAGTTAGCAGAAAATGCCTTAATTAAAGTGGAACACAGAAGGCAGAGGAAGGAAAAATACAGTTTTTAATAATCATCTGAAAGAACAGCACACTCTGCTGTGCTAGCCTTGGACCTCAGCGACAGATTTTTTGGTAGTGTACGTTGGGAGTTCTGGCTGCATGCAGACTTGTCAGGGTGATTGAGTTTTAAAAATGGTCAGCTTGGACCAATGTTTTCAAACATTTTATTCAGGAGTGCTCTGGGCCCAGCAGTTCGTGTTGTAGACGAAAAATCACAGCAGAGATTTACGTTTACAGCTCTGTGTGTTTCCTTCTGTGTCTTTACAGACGTTGGTTGAATATGGAGCAAATGTCACTATGCAAAATCATGCAGGAGAGAAACCCTCACAAAGTGCTGAGCGACACGGGCACACCATGTGTTCCCGCTACTTAGTGGTTGTGGAAACTTGCATGTCATTGGCCTCGCAGGTTGTGAAGCTAACTAAGCAACTGAAGGAGTAAGTGTTTAATTCTTAACAGAGGGATCGTTGTGAAAACAAGAGCCTGGTAGGTTGAAACACTAAATATGCAATTGCTTGCTTTTACTGTGGGAGCAGTTATTGTGACTGAGCATGTCAATTACCTCATAAGATGAAACTCTCAGAAACCATCAGCATTGACCTAACTTTTGGTTCCCACTTAAGGACATGATCAAGTGCTTTTTGACTACCACAGACCATGAAAATAGCTTTTGAAAATCCCATATTTCATGGTGACCATATCATTTTATGCAAGCAGCATGTGGTTGAAACAACTTTTTGAGTTGCAGACTGCATATCTTGAAAATAAGGGTAGAAATGTTTATTGTTTTTTCTCACTTTTGCTATAAACATGCATATATTTTGTATTGTATTACAACAGAAAGAATATGTAGTAGCAATCTGCTCCCTTGTCATTACAGAATACCTTACTGCATTTGAAGTATGCCTTTTTTTGTTTGTACCTCTAAGTAGTTATGTTATAGAAGCATTTTCTCTAAGCTTCACTCTTCTTTTACGCTTATACTCTCACAAATATGAAACAGTGAAATCGAAATTATCATAAGTTCCACAATTTTGATAATTTTAGTCTGACACAATGTAGTTGGTTCATTTGCTAAAAGACACACTGAAATACACAAATCAGCTGCTATAAAAAAAAACAACAGAGGGTAGGACATTTCCTAAGTAGCCTACGTCAGCACCTGACTCATCTCAGTATCCAATGAGATTTATATTCCCTATAACTTAGCAAAAATAAAAACAAGAAGTAGAACTGGCAACCATGAGTTTTCCATGTTTCAGTTCTATACAGTGCTCTCTCAATATTTGATTTAACTGTTACCTCTCATATGGAAAAGAAAGACTTGTTCTGTTAGTCATGTTTACTCCCATAGACATAGAGCCTAGTTCTGACTTTCCTGACAAGAGCATTAACACTTTTCAAGCCCCCTCTGTCATCTCTTGGGCTACAAGCATAGGAAGTCATTTAAATGGTTGTTATTTGACTCCTGATGGGTTCCTTTGCTTGTCCCAGCTGGAATTAAATCTGCTTCCCTTCAGCAGCCTATTTTTTCAGGCTTCAGATTTAGCTCTGCAAAGTGCAGCAGCTGCCTTTTCTTCCTCTCCTACAAAGACAAAAGGCTGTGAGTCTCTTGGGCAACCCTGTTGCAGTTTACTGAGGCAGTAAAATATTCTATTTTCTGCTTGAAAGAGCAGCTTCTGCATGGCTGTTTTGCCTACCAGCCTCAGGCCCCAAGTAGGCTCTGATAGAAGCAGTGCACTGTGCTCAGAGGCCTGTGCTCAGGAGTCAGAAGGGATGATGAAAGAAGGCTCCTGCCCTGTTTTGTAGCCCCATCAGAGGGAACTACATAAAAATCCAAGGATGTATTCATGGCCTGAAGGAAGTGCTTGGCGCAGTTTCTCAAGGAGCCTTACCTCTAGCACAGTAGGAAGATAGAATGGCCGTAGCACCTCTGAAGATCCCAAAAGTATCAGATGGCAACAGGCAAAAGACCAATCTGCAGTCTAAGGTACTTCAAACTGCTATTGCATTGGAAAGGCTGCAATTTGGGTAGCTATGCTGGCTTTGCTATATTTTCTCCACCTACTTCTGCTAGTGTTAATGGATCTTGTTCTAGAGGCAGAGAAGTTATGGCTGGATCATGACAGATTACTTGACTGTTCAGGACAGCTCAATACGCCCTGATCTGCCTCCCAACCTTTCTTCAGCTGTTTTAAACATGAGAAAAGCTTTAGAGCAGCTGAGTGTGCAGGCTGTCTTTAGACATTTTCCTGGGCTCTTTATCAGCCAGGGATAAGGCCCTCCACGTGGTAACACTGTACATCACCGCAGAAAGATGGGAATCGTCGATGTTGCACTAGAACAGCATCACGCTTGACCATACTTTCCGTAAGGAAAGCACACATCCAGACTGCTTTCAGAACAAACTGCCTTAGACGAGGACCTAGCAACACCTACCTTCAAAGGCCCTAAAACAAAGAAGGGAGCGCTTCTGTGATACTCACTTTGTGAGCACGTCTAGCCATCAATGCAACACTGAACAGTTCTAGAGAGAAATTGTCCCAGTTTATCATGCTCTTTGGAGCCCTTCCTGAAAAAAAGGCACAAAAACAAAATGATAAGATTACAGTCTGACGAAGGCTTCACATCTTGCGACTCCTGATGCAAAGCAACTCAGATTAAAGATATAAGAAAGTATGGCAAAACCTTTTGAGTTGGATCTAAGTCTCAATTCAGAGGGAAAAGCTTTGGTATTTGAGAGAAGGAAAGACATGATAGCTAGAAATGTTCCCTTGAATCTTCACAAGAGAATAAACTGAGACCTTGCCCCACAAGAGAAAGAGACCCAAGAAATTCTTTCCCTAGGTAAAAAGAAAAATACTTCACAAAAGCTGCTCTTACTGGCTCTAGAATAAAAGCTTTGGTTTGCCTCTCTTGCTAAGTATAGAGATTTGGTCAATTCAGTAGGATTTTCAAACTAAAGAGGATACCCAAGACAGTCACACAAGTTTCTAACAGAGCCTACGCAAAACATTGGCTTCCATTTTACTTCCTGAGGTCTCTGTAGGTCTTACAATTTTAGTTATTCCCTCACTGATCTCATCAGTAGCATATTTATTATCTAAAAAAGCCTTAGAGACCAGAGTCGAAAATTCCTGCTTGCACAAATACATGCTTTTCATCACTGACAATATTAAGAGTGATGTATTGTTTAGGCTTTCCTAGCCTGAAGAGATGCAGTCAGAACCAATGACATAAAATAATGCTTCTCTGCACTTCTTTTACAATGCCACTTGATCACAGACCATCCTCCCTGGATTCCCAAAGGATTGGAGCTGAATGTGCAAAGCAATAAATGAACCAGCCCCTTACTGATCTTTTTGATACACTATCAAGCTGAAATCTCTAGCAAGGCAGTGGTCAAAACAAACCTTGAGTCAAAAGATGAGGATCGGAAAGTGGCTGAATATTCTCTTTTGCCATCTTTCTATGTTCTGTAGACAAAATCCATGATTCTCCTGAAACTTTATAGGAATAGCTATACAAATAGCTGAATAAATAAAAATGATTATAGTGGTAAAATATGGTATGTGCATGTTGTTTGGTTTTTTTGTGTGGTAATAAGAGCTATATAAAAGTATAATAAATAAATAAAAGTATAATAAGAAACTCAATATAAACTTTACAATGTTTATCTCTTATTTACTTAGATGAGCTGTTTTATTTTCAGCTATATAGAGTGGTCATTGTTTGTTTCATTTGAAACCAAACAAAGCAGTAAGTCGGAATACCACGAAAGATATTTCATTAGTGCCCAGTGCCTCAGCATGTTTCATGTTCAGTGACTGAACTCCCTGACTTCATTAGGAGCAGGCTTGGGTCTATAGTTATCTAAGGAGACATGCCAAGGTCCTTATATAGTGCTTTCACTGTGAGGGTGACAGAGCACTGGAACAGGTTGCCCCGAGAGGTGGTGGAGTCTCCTTCTCTGGAGATATTCAAAAGCCGCCTGGATGCGATCCTGTGCAATGTGCTCTAGGTGACCCTGCTTGAGCAGGGGGGTTGGACTAGATGATCTCCAGAGGTCCCTTCCAACCTCAGTGATTCTGTGATTCTGTGATTCTTAGTGGGAACATTATCTAAACTAAGTAAGACCTTCAGAATTTGGACATTAAATATCATAAAGTAAATCTGACCCTTAAAGCTACAGTGATCTTCTTACCTACTGAATCTGTCTGTTTTTAACACTTAGCAATATTGCTGTCCCAAGAAGTTGTGATCCTTTAATTTTCGATGTTATCTTAGATATGTATATATAATTTCATATATATTTATTTATATAATATATAGTGTATATATACCTATATTGTGTGTGTGTGTCTATATATACACTACGTGCACACACACACACACACACACACATATATAAAATGTATCTTCAGGGATCATGCTGGAAGGATGTGTGGGTTTCAATGCTGGAAAATATATACTAAATAGTCAAACTGAGAAAATGGAGGAAAATAATTCTTTTAATATAATAAAATGTTTACCTAGAATGAGGGCAGTAACTCATTAGAAGAAGTGTCAAACATTTAAAGGCATAAGAAGCTGTTATCTACCTCTCTGGAAGAATTTTCTTTCACATTAATTCTCACTGTATATAATTACTAGACTTCACTATTATTTAGATATTCAGAAATAGATGTTGAGGAAATCATAAAAGACAAGTAAAACAGATAAATTGTATCACAGTCTAATCTCAAATGAAAATTTCCCTGGCTTTCAAAAGAGAGTAACGGGGGAGTTGCAATATAAGCCAATGCTGACAGATGGTAGGAGTGATTTTAAAATAGTATAAGGAAATGTGTAGGTGAGAGGAAGGAAGAGGGGAAATTAAAGGAAGAAAAGATCTATATAAGGCATGGTTGTGTTCAAAAATGTGATGGCAAGGCAGTATGTCAAGATCCCACCTTTATTTCTTCAGTACTTTTCAAATCCACTTGGATATTTTACAAGGAAAGATGTTTATTTTTTCTCAGCCCTGCGAGTACAACCCACAGCCTAAAAAGTCATCTGGCTTCTTTCTGGTGTTGACGTTGCCAGCTATAAAGACTCTGCATTTGGAACTTAGTTAACTATTCTGCTGATGGTATGTGAGCTAGGAAAGAATCCAGCTCACTGTCGGAGAACTGTATAAGTTCTGCAGGTCTACTAAGATTAAAAGTACTAAAAACATATTACTTCTGCAGCAACAAAAGCAGAGACTGGAGGAAACAGATAAAAAGTCATTTTTACATAGTCTTTTTTTATAATCGGAACCTCACTCAAAATAACACATCTTCATCCATGAATGAAAGACAGGAAGTAAAACTAAATGTGCCATTTGTGTTCCAAGTAAAAGACAGGATATACACAGTAGTGAAAAGCTGGAAGTCTCTGTTTTCCAGTAGTTTCCCAGTACTTGTATCTGTGCAGTGTTTAGAGGTGCTTGAACTTAAAATATGTTGCTAAATGAATAAATGTTACCTGTTGTAATCCACAAGCTAAAGTGATATTTACATCTTAGAATGGAAGGTCAAGATTGGATGCGGCAGGGAAAGGGAGAATTTTTGTGGCAAATTGATTTATTCATTTATTTTCCTAGAACTACCTGAAGATTTGCAGAAGATAATCTTGTTAAACCAAGTGAACTTTTTTCAAATTAACTTTTGTGTTTATAGGTATGTTATCCTTGATAAGGTTATGTTCTGCTAGATTCTGGTGCCAATTTATACCTACTATTATTTTTTTTAAACATTGCTCTCTAAAATTGTTGAACATAGATCACAGCGTCACACTGAAAGTGATAAACTGCAGTACATACAGCACTACTAAATATAAGGTGGGTGCAGAGCACGCATTGGACCTTTGGTAAGATTGTGCAGCAAGCAGATATGTTTTTTCCTACTCTGCTGGAATACAGAAAGGACATACTTAGACCTGTCCTGAAGGCTGAAGCAGATTGAACCAGTCCTACCCAGTGGGCAAAAGCTCCTCTCTGAGTTCATTTGCAGTAAGAAAAGGAGAGAGCAGTTTTGAGAGCCATTGTTCAGCTGAGTAAAGGCCATCCACCAAATGTGGGAAGAGACTTCTTAATCTGTCCCCTTCCCCCTCCTTTATTCAACTGAACAAGAACCAAGCGGCCCTAAGTTCACTCTGACATAACATGCTTGTTTCTGGGATATTAATTTTTGTGAGTCACTCAGTTCCAGCAAATGGCTGCTTATGATCCTACACTTATCCTTGTATGTAGTATAATAAATAATTCTGGTAAGTAAGCATCTCTCAAATGATGTTGTGCAGTGATTACACAATGTGCACAGGGATTCAGAGACAACTTAAAGGAGAACTCACTCCCTCTGTTTATGTTAATATTTAAAATCTGTATTTCCTACTTAAATTATAGGTGAATGGAGCTTCTCTTTTGAATACGAAATTGAACAAATGGTATCATTTATCCTTTACTGTACTAAGGCTGACAATTTTAAGATACAGGTTAAACAATCTTATGTTTTCTTGCAGGCAGACAGTGGAACGTGTGACATTACAGAACCAACTGCAGCAGCTTTTAGAAGCCCAGAGGTCAGAGGGCAAATCACTGCCCATGACTCCAAGGTAACATGACTGGAATTCTCCTGTATCTTAGATTTGAGCAGTTTCATGATATAATTATTATCAGGAGAAGCTGTGACCTGACTAAATATTAAATGTGTTCTGTCAAAGTAAGCGTGTTTCTTTTACCTTATGGGCTTGAAGCTGAGCTGCTAGAATTTGACAGTGCATGAAGTGGTATAAATATTGGACATTTTGAGTATGAAATTAATAGTCCCTGTTCCCCAGAAGAGTAAAAATCAGATTTACAGTGGAACAGAATATATTTTGTATTAGATGAATAGCAGAGAATCGTAGAAACCCCTAGAAAAGTTGTAAAGTTTGACCTTGTGGTGGTCCACCATACGTTCCTGCCAGCTGTAATTTATAAAGTCAGTTACCAACAAAACCTGCTTTCAGATTAATAAGACTCCTTACGCTCATTAAATTTTGCCTGTAGTAGCTTGTGTAAAAAATCAAAGCTCCAGAAATTTTATGTTTCATTTATATTCTGTCAGTCCCAGTCCCAGAAATAGACGCAAACTGAGTAACCTGAAAGAGGAGGAAAGGGACCCTTCCAGTAAAGGTACAGGACTGGAGCCTAAAGTCTCCTGATTCTGCCATAGACTTCCAGTGTGATGTATGTAAGTCAAGTAAGCACACAACTTCACTTGGGTAGCAATCTCAAGCAGATACTGAAAGGGAAAAAGTAACTCAGATGCAAACAGGACTCATTTCACCATTATTTTCTAATTCAGTTTCTCTATCTAAAAATATATATATACAATGTTTTTCCTTGTTTCAGAGTTGTAGGGAGCTAAAGACATGTTAAAGTATAAAGCCAGCACAAAAGCTTCTGCTGGCATCAATGGTCTGAGCTTTGGGCCATCAAGTGTGAATGTGTAGGAACAGTGACTGCTTTCTGTTCTGTTTTTGTTAAATCTAATGCACCGTGTGAAACAAGTGCTCCAGGTTTCTGAAGTAAATCTGTCAGTGCTTCATGCAAATGCAAATCATTACAGAAACAGATGACAAGTAAAGACATTGGGTCTTTATTTGGTGGCTTTATTAAAACCACACTGGGAAGAGTTGTTCTGTCCTTTTTTTAATCAACTCATGGTCTTTGTCTTCCCTGTCTGCCAGCTCAGCAGAGACAATGGGACCAAACGCTGTCTTCCAGCTCATTTGGTTTCTGTGATTTTTGCTGGCTGGAATTTCCAGGTGATTTCACCTCCGAGTAGTGGTGAGCACCAGGACTGTTTCAGTATCAGATAAGGTCAGGTGACCTCTCATCATTCATTATTTTTGTAGAAGCGTAGGTTTCAACACCTTTTTAATTAAATGGGTTAGTCTGAAGATGGTACTGTATTATTTTAGCTTTGATTTCATAGTTGGTTGCTGCCTTTCCTCCCATCTAGAACTCATTCATGGATACGATCATCTTTCAAAGAGGCAGTAGTAGATATAATAGAATCTAACCCTTTTAGTAGGAATGTCTCTTCTAGATACATGTATACTCTTTAGTGTCATCATTTCAGTTTGCATATATTCCCACATAAAAAAAGCTCATATGGATTGAAGATGAAGTGGCTGGTAATATATGTGAATTTTGTACACTGTTGGAACTATGGACTCATCAGAATAGAATTGTCTTGGAAATGGGAGGAAATGAGATTCATGGATTTAGTTGCTAACACTAACATTAATTTTGCCACTTTACTCAGAGGAAAAGTAGTTTATAATAAGAATGTGGAGTATCATGAGCTCTCAGATATGTCATGAGGAAAGAAATGGTCTCTGTAACTTACATTCTTTACAAATCAGACTTGAGACTGCTGTTTCCTCACTTTGTAACATTTGGAGTTCTAAATTTAATTTATTGTTCTAATAGTACTAAATAAAGTCTTGTCACCTTTTTCATGCTTTCCGTATTTCATGTCTGAAAAGGTTTCGAGTGTGAATGACCCTGACTTTTTATGTAGTCTTATATGGCTATTATTAATACCGGATGAAGTTTAAGATTTATGAAATCACTGCTATGCAGAGAGCTGGTATTTTTGCTGTATTTAGAATAAGCTACTTTTGTATTATGATGTGACTTGAAGAGTAGAGCATTTTGCTTTATGTTTTTTTTTTCTCTCCTTTTTAAACATGTCAGCCCTCACAGAAATAAGAAACAGTAGTTCTTCTAAAACTATCCTCAGAAAGTCATCTTTGGTGTTGAAATGACCATTCTAAATTTTGGTTTTAAGGGGTATTCTTTGATTAAAAAAAAAAAAAAAGGAGACTCAAATCCTAATTAGGAATGGAAGCAGGGTCACCTCCTTCATTGTGTAATCTTCACTCTAGCGTCAGAATAATGAATTCCATGTGAATAACGATGAAAAGGATAAGTAACAATAAGCTGAGACAGACGTGAACACTGGAAATGGCAGTTTCACATTTTGTATGTTCATTGATTTGGCTGTGGTACTGAAATTTTCTCCTCCCCTTTTTTCTTTAAGCTCACCATCATCTCCTGCTTCTGGCAAACCTCAGTGGAAACCCTCTGAAGCAGATGAATTGTCTCTACCAAAAAGTAAATTGAACAACCAAGATGGGATTCAGATTCTTGGCAGCCTGGGAACTTCTAGCCGCACTCGGGCCAAGATAAAAGATGAGGACTCAGATAAAATCCTGCGCCAGTTGTTGGGAAAGGAAATCTCTGAAAATGTCTGTATGCAGGAAAAGCTTTCTTTGGAATTTCAGGATGCTCATGCTTCCTCCAAGAATGTGAAGAAGATTCTGCCAGAGAAAAGGGAGCTGAAGTTAGCCAGGCTGAGGCAACTTATGCAGAGATCTCTCAGTGAGTCTGACACGGACTCAGCTAATTCTGAGGACCATAAGAACACTCCTGTGAAAAGAACTGACAAACCAAGGCCTCAACCCATAGTGGAAAGTGTTGAGAGCACAGAAAGCTTGCATGTGATGATTAAGAAACATACTTCAGCAGCAGGGCGCCGCTTCCCTTTCGGAATCAGAGTTTCTAAGCCTGTGGATGGCCACAGTCCTTCCCCTACTTCAGAGAGCAGCGATCCAGATAGCGAATCCCAGTATCAGTCTGGTACTGTATCTCAGAGCCAGTTTTCTGGAGACAACTCTCTATTCAGCTCTGACAGTGCCGCTGCTCAAAAGGTTGCCACAAGCCCTAAGAGTGCTCTCAAGTCTCCATCTTCAAAGCGCAGAACCTCCCAAAATTTGAAACTCAGAGTAACCTTTGAGGAGCCTGTGGTGCAGGTGGAGCTAACAGAGACAGAACTGAATGAGGAAAAGGATAAAGACCGGGGTAAAGCACTTTTGCGGACTCCACCCAGCACTGGAGAACCAGCTGGGGACCAGCTGAAAAGGCCTTTTGGAACCTTTAGATCCATAATGGAGACACTAAGTGGTAACCAGAATAACAACAACAACTGTCAAACAGCAAACCTGATCAAAACCTCATCAACGCTGCCTTTTACCTCATTAGGAAGGAAGACAGCAGACAGCAAGGGAAATCCAGCAACTCCCATGAAAAGAGGAAACAAGACAGTGAGTGCATTGAAAAAAGCAAGGGCCTTTTCTGCTCTTTTCTTTTTAAGTAATGAATAGTTTTGAGAGTGGCTTATTTCTACCTTACTATAGCAAAAGGATACACACAAATACTCTACCGTATTTGAGCAGTGGAAAGCCAGTCCACTCTCTTAATTTTGGAAGGCTTTTTCAAGGAGTGGCAGGTATTGCTTGTATGCAGAGTCTGTTCTCTAGCACACACAGTGCACTTGCTCTCTATCAAAAGCTCTCCACAAAGATGTGATTCATCTGGAATGGATGTTTGGTGTTGTGAGAATGTCAAACTTGAATCCCTGGAATTTCTGAGGAGTAAATAACTGAAGGACTAGCCCTGTCCTGTAGACATGACCAGTGAGGGCAACAGGATAAAAATAGTTATCAGAATATAAATAGGAAAAATAGCAGAAGGGGTCCTTCCTGCTTTTGTGGGAGTTACAGCCATCCCCTAGGTGCCTAAGCTATCAGTGCCCAATCTCTTTTGCCCACCTTCTCCTCACAGTACACAGTCCTCTCTTGGCAGAGCATATGGGTGGTCTGTAGTAACACGTGCTGAACCCAGATCGTCCCCTTAGCACAGGCAATAGAGTGCTCTTTCTAGGATCACAACAGAAACAGGGGTTGCTCCAGTCAGAAAGCTGGCTCTCTGGTCCAAAGAAGGGAGAAAAATTATTCTGAACAAATATCTCTTCCAAGAGAAAGGAAGAGGTATTGAATGAAAACAGAGGTAGGAAATACTGTGAGCACAGTGTGTTTGTGTATGGCAAAGAGGAGAAGTATGGATGTCTGGAGATAGAATAAAGAATTGAGTGAGGGGGAGTGGTACATCATTTAATCCTCTGTGAAAGTGAGGGTGGGAGGGAAGGAAAAGGATGGAAAAACATAAAGTGAAAGAATAATTTCAAGATGAAAAAAAAAGACAGAACATAAAGCAGGCCAAGAGAAGGAGGAGGAATAGTGAATTATATACTGTAAAAAGTATGACAAGGTAATGGGAGAAAAACACAGGAAAATCTTAGGCATAGAGAAGGCAAAATGAGTATGGAAAAGAAAAAGTGGAAAGAGAAAATTAGAAAATAGTGAAAGTGTTTCATATTAATGGATCTGTGGATAGAACAGTGTCATACCAGAACATTAAATGAAAGTAATACTTCAAAGCAGACCTAATAGGCTAGACTGAAGTGGAAGTGCACTTTATTAAGTTTACCATGAATCATAATATGGACTGCTGACTTGAGCCTTTAAATAACACGGATTGTCTAGATGAACTGCCAATTTAACATAGAAATATTTTCATAACATAACAGCAAATTTATTTGAAAGGGTGATTTGTATTTTTTAGTGATAGAAAAAAAGACAATCTGTCTTCAAAGATGTTCTGATAGGCAGTAAGCTCATGAATGGCTTTCATAGTTCCCTAAGAACCTTGAAGAGCTGGGTGAGGGAATTTTAACAGTATTGACACTTGCACTGTAGAATGCATGTTACCTGTGAAAGAGACACATTTGCATGTTACTGTTGTCAAACATCAAAATTATAGAAAAAATAAACTTTCATACCAGCTCAAAGAACCTCGGCACATACCTTGTAGCAGATTTAGCTTCGTTTTATAACTTCCAAAAAAAAACCTGTTAAAAAGTTACTGTGGCTATTTGACTGCATGTTTTAACAGACTTCCACATTATGCATGTGATAAGCTCATTGCATGTTTTCAACTGATTTGTATGTTGTACTTCCTTAGCGGCCTTACTTCAGCTACACCAGTCTTTCCTCTAGCACGTTGAATGAAGAACATCTGTGTAATTATGCTTGGTATGTGCTTATGCATGGGGCAGTTCAGCATCTCTGCCACTTGTTTTCTCTAATTGCATGTTTACTAAAATTATTCATAACTGACATAATAGGATTGATTGATTGATGCACAAGAGGGGAAATAGATGAATATTTAATTCCTAGGAAAATATAAATTTACAATGGATTTTTGCTGATGTTACCAGTGAACTGGCTACGAGATTTCAGTTCTAAGCATGTATAAAAAGTAGTCGTAGCCCTAAATCCACCAGGGAGTTTAGCTCACTTTGGCTGAGTATTCAGCCTCTGTTGAATGGAAGTCAAGTACCAGATGAGAATGGAAATTAAATTTCCTTTCATGAAGACAGCAAAACCACCACAGTTCTTCTCTAACTATAGAGTACAGAAAAGAACATGCAGTGCAATGCTGTTCTTTAAGTGCAGTGCTCTCCTATTTTTGCATGTTTTTCTTATTCTCCCTCAGACTTTTGAAGTTAAATCTGTTTTTAAAAAGTTTGATAACTTTGACTGTGTTTAATCTCCTGAGTTTAGGATGTATTCCATAGGGAGTATCAGGCAGATAGATGCCAGTCTTTCAAGATCCATAAAGACATGTTGAAAAAAACAGTACTTGACAAGGCGTATGTTTGTTTTATAAGCAAATGCTTTATAGTATTTGTCACTTTTGTTCTACTGTAGCATTTCCAGAATTAATGCAATGATGGGTTTTTTTCTGTTAAACTGAGATGTAAATTCTTTCATGAAGCTTGAAAACAGTTGTTGTTCACACCAAAATTACACATTTGAGGGTACTTCTGCAGAAAATTATAAATAAATCATTCTCTAGTTCAGGAGCTTGAATTACTTTGAAGTTATTCTTTTCTAAATGGCTAAGAGATTTCTTTGCTCACTTGTTTTCTGATGCCAGGAACTTCCCATATTTAAAAGCACAATTTTCATCATTCAAAAGGGAGTCTTGTTCTGAAATCATTGACACAGTGTATGTGAAACCTGAAACAAAACTGTAAAGTTTCCGGAGTTTTCATTCTCTCCTGAAAATATAGGGAAATTCCAATGTAGGAAACTGCCTGTACTGCAGCAGTTCCATGTAGCATGTGTGAGCGGTCTCCGGTCAAAGGCCCGGCTCTCCATCCCCACAGTGGGGAGATACAAGATCTTTAATCTCATCTGTATGTTTGAACCATCGCACGGATGGAGCCAGTTCTTGTAATAGGGTGTTGCCTCACATAAATGCTGCTGTGTGAGAAGTCCCTGGCGGCGTGGCATTTCCTCTTACTTTTCATTGTGAGAGAGACTGCGGGTCTGGCTGCGGCTTTCAGAGTCGCCTGCTGGGAAGACGAGGGTCAGCGTTGGGCCTGCGGTTCTAGCCCTCCTGGCAGGCGCAGCTGAGCCACCATGTCCCCACTCTGCTCCCCTTTATGGTGCTCCCCTGGCAGCGGAGAAAATCAAAGAGTCAATTTAAGGGAGATTTCCAACCATCCCCAAAGTGAAAGGACTGGCGTAGGTGGTGGCAGAGAAAGCATCTCAAGAGCAAGTGTGTGCCTGACCCATTCCTCCTTTCCTGTTTAAGGGAGGGGGAAAGGGGCTGAGCAGGACTGTCTGGGACTGTCTGAAGGGAGCAGGAAACAAGCAGCTGGATACAGTGAAAGCACGGCTTGAAGAGGTTCTCTTCATACCCACTTACTAGGACAAAAGTGGGCAAATTGTGTGCAGCACTGTGTAGCATGAGATTTCCGAAATTCACATAAAAATGGAAACCAAACTGTGCTTGTCAGAAGTCAGAACGCAGACCTAAATGTGCTCAGAATTTCCAAGCCAGCTTTTGTGATGCTTTTCAGTCTGTTTCATGGTTTTTGAATAAGCAAAATGGACGGTTTAAATAAGCAAAATGGACACAGTCTAAACTTTTCTCTGGATGGTGTGGGGAGCCTGCGTAATTATCATTTCAGAGCTACTCAAAAAAGAATCTTTCTGCAAAGTGGTGCAGTCTTTGCAGTTTTAAACCTTTGTAGGTGATTATATTGACAGGTTACATTACTGGACACAGTCCCAAACCCATTTTAACTCAAAGCCTTATATAGGGGGTTTTATTAGCGTGTTCTGAAATCTGAAAGCATTATAGGAAATCTACCTGGAATCAAATTACATTCTTGTCCACCAGATTCCAGCTGCTTTTTGTTCAGCTTTTATTTCTTTTGTTTGCTTATTTTTTCATTCAAAATACCCACTTACCTGAAGGTCTTGTAGTTTGCTTTTTCAAATTGTTCATAGCTTAACAGTAGAAAATTACATTAAATTTTCTAGTGTCCTTCTAAAAGTAGATACACCCTATTTTTCGTAAGAGCCTAAGAAAGAGCTGTGGAGGATGGGTTGGGGTATTTTTTCCCCTTTTGGAAGGATTTGCTAGTTTCTTGTATATTATAATTCCAGGCAAATATTTGTAGTTATTTCCATCTTACATGTAAGTGAAAGAACAGTGAACTGTTCTTTCCCACATTTTAAATCATTTGAGATCTGCAGTACATTAAAGTGAGCACTAACTCACCTTATCAGTACAAAGCCTTGTATTAGCTGCAGCTCTCAACAACTGAAGATGCCTAATACTTCAGGGTCAATCAGCAAAATCTGCCATCAGAGTTCTGTCAGATAATAAGCTGGACACTCTTAAAATAATAAATGGGTCTAGTGTAACAGATTTTCCACTGCCAGATCTAGTGCTGAATAAATTACAACTTTGCTCCAAATCTCTGTGCTAGAAAAAAGATCTTTATATCTAATAACATTTTAATGATTCAAACTAGTACAGTATAAAATCAATATAAAAATAATTTAGGCCTTATCCCAGACAACTGATAGTAGTTCTGTTATAAACTCTTATGATTACGTATCAATGCCAGTTGTGTAAGGAGATGGCAAGTACTTACCTGGTGGCACAGGCACCAGGAGATACTAGAAATTTGGTTAGTAATTAATAATATTACTAATGTATTTCCCTCAGGTCAGCAGGCAGAGGGGGCAGTTGTAAAAGGCATGTCTGTTCTGCGTTGTCACCTAGAGATACCTGCAGTAGCTAGAAACAACCCTGTTAAAGATCATGGTGCAACTGCAGGGCTGCAAAATGGGGTGTGTGGAGTGCCAGTGCAGCCTCTGCATGGACAGAGCTATGGGGACTCACCCATAATGTATTTCAGTGCTGCAAAGCTAAGCTCACACCGTAGTTAATGACATTGTCATAACCTTACAAAACATCCTTTAATAGAGCTCCACAATTAACACTTAAATGTGCTGTTGATAACGGCAATGCATGGTAAGTGTCAAAAAGTTATTGTGGCAAAAACTTAAATGCTCCTGTTTTTCTTCCTCAAATTCATTTCTACCAATTCTACCTCATCAGACTCAGTTCTGTGTCTTTTGCACTTACTTTTGGTGTGCAGGCCACAGTAATTGAGATGAGTGGAGGAGACTTTAAAATAAAATGGTGCCTCATGCCTGCTTACTCGGATCTGCAAGTACAGTCTCTGAGAAGGTCAGCTCCTGTTAAATCCTGTAGTAATCACAAGTCTATTTAAGCATACTAAGTATCAGTCTTTTGTGGGTATTTAGCTTTTTGTGGTGATTGTAGACTGGAATAAATTAAAGCAATCTGGTTTACAAGAATCAGGCTCACAAATATGTGAGCTTCAGGCAAGCTTTTTATAGACATACCCTTTGCCCTTTGCTGTGGGTTTTTAACCTCCCTGCAAGATCTGTCCTTTGCAACAACAAACCAGTCAGTCATGATTGTATAGTAGGAGTTTTGCTGTTAAGCAGTAATAACTAAAAATAAGACATTTAACCCTTTTGAAAGTTGCTGTGGCCTGGATGCTTTATCCAAAATCCTTCACCTGAAGGGAAGAGTGGGGAACAGGTTGGGGATTCAGAACAAGGACTTATAAAAGGAACTGAGGAAACTTAGATGTTACAGATGATGAGGATTTGTTTTTTCTACTTTAATTGGAAAGCTGACATTTGTGTCACAGACAGAGTAGATTTTTAAAAAAAACTTACATGGTATGGAAATGAAGATACATTATAGAGAAGGGGTCTTTATCTGTGTATCTAATAAAAATCTTAATGATCTGAATTAAGATTTTATCTAAATTACGATGTTAAAGAGAGATAGGCCCTGCCTCAAAAAGCTTAAGTCAAATTACTGCTTGCTATTTTTCCTACTGCCTGTGCCACCATCTTCTACTTAAGCAGACACATAAGTAAGGCCTACAGATCATTCATTCACCTCATTTGCACCTACAAATCAATTCATTAGTTGTAATGAATCATTTCATCATTATGATACTTTTCACTAAAGGATCTGATAGTTTTTGTACATTCTGTCCATTACCAGAACATTTTGACAGTGTCCTAATTCATGATTTGACTCACAAAGCTCCTGGTCTTTCCATTGGTTTCCAGTTTTGATTGCAGAATAGTAGCTTAAAGAAAGTTAGTAAGAATATACAGTATTGAAAAATACTGTGTGTAGTACATGCCTAGACAAATAAGCACAGAGAGAAAAATTAATTCAAAGTTCAAAATTTGCAAACTGGATAAAACAGAATAAACAAAAACAAGACAAATCCTTCTATATTGTTAGTGTTACCATGAGTAATTTTATTCTTTTTCTCTCCAGGCATGATGACATCAATAGGAAAAGCCAGAAATCTTACAGTCAAAAGAGTACTGAAGAACCAGAGCTGCAGGAATTCTTCCTCTAAACCACATCTCATGATGTCTTACTTTGAAATGCCTGAGATATATCCTTTTGAAAAACGCTAATATGAGACATACCCCTCACCAGCAAAACAGCAAACTGTTAGGATGCCTTAATTTGTAGCAGTTAGACCATATACAAAACTTTTTTATGATATATGTGTATATGTAACTTGTTTGTAAGCTGTACTGTGTAAAGGTATGAGTGAGCAAGAGTAATGGTTTGAAAATTGTTATGACACAGGCAACCCTCCAAAATGTTTGTTGGGCCATAGAACACGTTTTGTACTATCTATCTATTGCATGGATATAGTGTCATATTTCTTTATTTCCCTTTCTCAATGACATATACTGTAAAAGTATAAGCCAGGACTCTGCCTGCTCAGCTCCTCAATGAGACCAAGGCAAAAGCATTGATTTTTTTGAGTATGTTTTGTCTGTTGTTATTTCTATTTTTTGTATAAAGGAAATAAAGACAGTGTAAATAGGATACACTGAGTGCAGATACTTCTCATATTTCAGTCTTCCTTACTTCCATCTTTGGATGGTTTATTGGTCTTTTGGGTGTTCTTTTTGGTGATAATGGGGCAATGTCCAGCACCAGGACTTCAGTACAGAAAATCAGTTGGGTCAAGAATTGCTTTAATGTTTAGCGGTCCTTTTACAGCTTTGAAATGTGAAGAAATCAAAAAATGCATAAATGCAATTTTAAATTACCATTTATTGTCATTTGCTGAACATTGGCAATGTGCTTAGCACTTTTTAAATCGCCTGGTAGTCCTTTAAGACCCAGTTTGATTCCTTCAAAGTCGTTGTGATCCTTTCATTGAATGCACTTGGAACCTTTTGGAAAAAAAATGAATCTTTAATCTCATAGTGAATTAACTCTCTTTCTTGTAACTGTCAGTATTTGTTAGGTCTGTCACACAGCACAAGATCCCAAAGCAGGCTACTAGGCAATTCTTACTTGACATATTTATTTATACCAAATATGTATGTATATACTTGATTTATTTTGATAATACTGATCTGTTTCCATCTGAAGACTGCTGTGGTTTGATGAGAAAGATCCTAATACATAAGAATTTATTTCAGTAACTGTTCTAATAAAACAGAGGGAAATCATAGGAGGTTTGCCAAAGAAATTTTGTATCCCAAATAAAATGTACCACAATTCTGAAATTATACAAATTAAATTCCTACAATTACAGAACTAGTTGTAAATAATGTGGAACCCCAAGAGGATTTTGATGAAATACAATGGAGTCATTTTCTGTGTTCTCTTGCCTAACTTTTGCTTTGTAAATCTTAATCATTGGGCTTCATCTCTAGTCAGTGGGGAGAGGTAGATATTTCCTGAATGTGATTCATCCCCCCTATTTTAGATACCTCATTTATAGAAGTTCTGGTCTGATCCCACTGACTACAGGGGAAGCCTAGGTAGCTAACTTGGAAGAGTTACTTAGCATTTGGATACCTGTAATTAAATGAGAAGACTATCTTTCTTTGGGTCACTCTTCAGAATGATGTCAAGTTTGGCCTTGCAGCTGCCATGGACCAATATGACTGAATGCCCCAAGCACCCTGCTTACAGGCTCTGGATAAACACTGAGTACTCCTGAATGAAATGGAGGCAATTGAGAGATCAGAAAGAAAAAAAAAGAAGTAAAAAAAGCAGGATCTTAGAGAAATGAAATTCTGAGTCTTCGTCCACAGCCACAGTTCTTATCTGTCACTTGGCAATGCTTTGTTTTTTTGAGATAGAAGTAATAAACTTAGCACTCTAGCTGACCCGAGCTGTGTTGTTTAAAGAAACAACAAAACCTCCAAAAATATCTGTCAGCCAGGAACAGCGGTACCTCTAACAGGGCCTCCCATCATCTGTGTGCACATGAGAAATCTAAATGCAAAGCAGAAAGAGACACATGTGCTGCAGTTGCCAGAGTGTTGAAAGAGAGCATGAGGAAAGAGAGATCCTGTGTCTGCTGAACAGGCTCAAAACAAATCAGTAATTTGTGTTTTTGAGAATGTGAAGAGTGTTGACTATGACCTTGTGAATGGCAGAAGTGGGGGTTACGTAAGGGTTTGTGAAGGACATAGTCAATTAAAAAAATCAGATATGCGATATGTTTGAAATGTATTAACACTGAGTTATTGCTAGCTTGTTAACTGCACCCTTAAAATGACTGATCTGAAATTTTTGGCTTGTGTGAGACAGTGGACAAAGGCTTGAAGGACAGTTTGAATCGTAGAGACACTGAGTTGACAAAAAGGTAAAAACAGTGATCTTGACTGACTGGATATGTGTAAAGCCCACCACAGCCATCTGTAATACTAGCTGCAGCAGGGGATAAAATTGAGCTTCTGTGAAAGGATTTGCAACAGACTAAGGTGTAAGTATCATCAGATTCTGGAAGGAGGAGATTGCCTGTTCTGGAGACTGGGAATTTAAAAGTCGCCTGCTCTATGCTGGGTTGCAGTTTCTGCAGAGTATATTTATTCTCTTACAACACATGGTAAATCAAATTATGCAAATTGGATATTACTAAATGAGGTGGGATTGGGATGCCAGATGATGTTCAGGGTTTGTTGTTAAAGATATCCACTAGGTAATCAATGTAGTGTCAAAGACTCCCATCCCAGATAATTGGATAATACAATACAGCTGGAAAGACCTGGATGTTCTCAGGAGAGCGGCACATACCCTTCATATGCTTATCCACTGTTCTGAGCATATTGGGGCAAAAAGCAGTTTCAGGACTGGCTAATGCCAAAGAAAGGCCAACTTGATGTAAATGTGAAATGTAAAGCCAGAGGATTTTATCTCTGGAGAAGATGAACTCACATTGTATAAACTGATTTTATCATTCCTAATTTGTAGTTTGTCTCCTGCCTAGGGCCCCAAAGCCTACAGGCGATAACACTCTGTGATTTCTGTAAGAGAAATGCTGATTCTGTGATCTTCAGCTGTCTGAAATGTGTACTCTGTATTTTTGTATCCTTAGTAGCTATAGAGTCCAGGTGCCATGACTGCTGCTGTTTGGTTTATAATTCTCGAGGCAGATCCATCTTGGCATGAATCTAAGTCAGACTTCTGTCAACAAAGCGTAAGCATTTCCCAGAGGCAGAAGAGCTGAGCAGGGATTTTCCAACAAACATCTTCAGAAAATACTAGTTGATCAAAGCTTTTCAAAGGAACACAAAACCCTTTTGATTACAATCCTGGTCAAAAAGGGTCATTCCCAGTCCACTGGGAAATTTCTGATGGAAAGGAAGCAGTGAAGTAATTTGTTAGTGAACCATTGTGATCCTGCCCTAATAAAACTATTTCCATGGATGCCAGTTTTATAAAAAGTGGCAGTTCACGTTCACTCATCCCCCAAAATTCAGGAATTTTTCTGTGACCCTCTGTCCCATGAACCTCTGTGTGTATGTCCTGTGATTCTGTACCAAAGCCTATCTATAGAGTATTTGAGAGATTATTAGTGAATTCCTAATTTTAGGTAATCTCTAGCTATTCTCTTTTTTGAAGAATGAAAATCATTTTTTAGGAGCATCATATTTCTTGGCTGGCTTATTTTTTTGTTTGTTGCAGGTATTTGGGAGGGTCTTTTTGGTGGACACCGTCTGGATATGTGCAGTTTCAGGACTGTGAGTATGGCTCCTTATTTCATCAGCAGGATGCTGGACTATGCTTTGCTCTGCATTAGTACCTCAGTAATACAGCAGCATTTTAGTAAGCTTTTTGTCAAAAAAATTAGAGATTGAACCTCATTCACTAGGTTACTAATGAATAAAATATACTATATTCAGCATAGCTGGAGTATGAATGAATTGAAGGAGACAAGTTAGACAAACAATTTAGATTTAATATTCATGCCACCAAAGCTGTCATTCAGAAACCTTCTTGTAACATCAAGCTGACAGAAGATCAATGGCATAAGAAAATATGATTGACAGCATAACAGTAAAAGTATGCTCTAGCATCCATTTATACAAAATGGTTACTGGCTTAGAATGTGTTCACTGAGAGCTGATTCATAGCATGTTTCATCACTTACCATTAGAGCAATACCAAAATACAGCCATGCAGCACAGTTGAAAGTAAACTAAAAATGTCATTACATCATGTGCTAAGAACAAATTAGTAGGTTAGTGAATGGATTTCATGCTGAAACAGCTCTTGTCTGCATGTAGACTAGGATTCAGCTCTGAGTACCCCAGATGTATTTCTTAACCTTTTAAAAATCTACTTGATGGAAATCTGACAAAAGGGAGTGTGCAAAGTGTAGTCCCTACATTAGTAGTGTCAAACTGCAAGGCTTAAGTATCTGTCATGAAATAGTTTCTCAATGACAAGATATAATAGGAATCATTTCTGTAATTATGGTGCATTTCCCATTGTAACTTCAGAAAGATCTTTCTAACTGTACATCAACTGTACACAAGTATAGCATGTTATATAATTTGCTTTTGTATAGCCTTGTTTCTGTGTTTATAAATTGTATTTTGAGGTGTAAAGACAAAGTCTCAGGTAAGTGCACAATGGTGCATGAGAAGTAAATAACAAAACTGACATATGCACTGTAACCAAAATGTGTCACGCACAAAAAACTATGTTGAGTATGAATTGCCCAGGTGAAACAAGCGTTAGCACAAACACTAGATAACCCCCAGTTCATCTTTCTCTGCACAGCATCAGTGTCATATCGCCTTCTTGCATACACCAAGTGAATTACCCAACCTCTGTGCACATCTTTTCTCCATTAAATTGACCAGTCAATGTGTACCTTTGACCCAAGAATCACAGATTACCACCAGGAGAAATAAGGTAGGTTCTCATTATGCCAAATTACCTCTTTCAAATAAATAAGGGCTAGACAGCATCCACCATTAATCCTCCTTGCACACAGTTGATAATGCATCGTCAGTTTTCCAGACACTCCAGCCCTCGTAACATCGACTGTTTTTGTCTAACATATATGCACAGCTGTAAACACTAGTTCAAGTCATCTGCTTCCTGAAGAGAACAGTACTGTCTGTCATTGATATCTGTACAGCCACTGCCTTTCCCACTGTAACTGGTAGGTGTTTTGGTTGTGTGCTTACTAGCAAGCAGTGTAAAGAAGGAAGGAAAAGAATTATTCTGGGTATATTTGGGAAATTGATGAGAAATCCTGAGGCTGTTAGAACACAGAGCTACCTTTTATATACGTCTTTTATCAGAGTCAGTAATACTGCGCCAAGAAAAGACAAAATAATATCATGCAAGTCTGGAAGAGGCCTAAAAGGAGTTTACCCTACTTCAAGTGGAGATGTGAGCATAATCTGACACGTAGATTATGTACAGATAGCCACAGAACCTCCAAAATAGAATATAGAATAGAATAACACAGGATTTTAGCAACACAAAAAGCTATGGCCCTGCCATGCACACATGTATCTGTGTATGCAAGCACACAATATATGTACGCACGCTAGCTATCTAAATGGAAGTGTTACTAGCAAGGTAAGACAACCTTTACCTTTTTTTTCTCAGCTGTGGATATGGACAGCAGACTTCAAGAAATATGTTAAACAGTGAAGCACAAATGTGCCAGAGGTCCCTCAGAGCTTTAAAGAAGCACTGGAAAAAATGACTTAATTACAGCAAAAGAGAGAAGATTGAGGAAGACAAGGTAACTGCCTTCCAATACATAAGCAACTAAAGAAGAGGATGGGAATAAATTGCCCCTCTCTATGGCTCTACACATTGTCTACTGTTTGTAGAACAAGCAGCAGTGACTATAAAACTATAGCAAAGGGAATGGAGGTTACATGTTAGGAAAACTTTCCAAGAGTAATGATAGCTCGGGAATCAATAGCCTGGGGGAAGATGTGGAAGAGTCATAATTGGAGGATTTTAAGAACAGGTCAGAGAAGCAACTGTCAGGAATGAGATGCCAGAAACAACCGTCAGAAATGCCATAGGGCAAGGGGTTAAACTTAGATGACCTCCTGAGATCGCTTTCACTCTGCGCTCTCTTGATGGGTCTGTCATTCAATTGTGGCAGAATCAACTTAAGATGTGAAAACTGCTGAGGTCTTTTTGCCAGAGATCTGTAATATGACATTTCTTCTTTGAGAACATTGATCAAATAATGCCCACGTATGGGTTTTCTAAGGAATCTAGTAGGTCATATAACTCCTTTAGGCTCCCTCGAAAATGTCTGCCTAAATTATGACAGCTTCTAAAATAAATTTCTGGTCCATTAAGAAACCAGATAAAGATTTCTTCTCAACAGCACAGGGCTGCCTGTCCAGTTTTCACTGAGTACCATCTTCCTGAGCTGAAAGAAAAGGTTCTTGTCCAGGATCCTCAGACTTCATTGCACACACAAGCTAATGGTGCTGAAGAAAATAGGAGAGAGATCACTCATTGAGAGTGGCCCAGATTTAGTGAAAAGGGAGAGCATCCAGCAGCAAGCAGAGTTGCCTGTTTTGGTGAAGAGAAGCTGCTGTTGCCCATGCAAGCTACAAGGGCAAATGCAGGGTGAGAGGGTGGCAATCCTGGAAGTGATCTTAGTTCTGTATTCAGCCCTTTTTCCTTAGTTCTCTTCTCTGTTGCTGAAATGTGGGTTCTGTCATTCCCCTGCTGGAGACATGGATAAAAAAGCAAGCTAGGGATATCAGCAAGGTAAATGTGGCTTCTCCCAGCAGTAGAGGAAAAAGTTAATTTTGTCATCCCATTGACACAGGGTTGGGTTCTTACCATGAAAAGGGTAGAAAGAAATGACAACACTGGGTCTGAGCACTGGTGGAGGGCTCTTGAAAGCCAGACTTGCTGCTGCTGCCAGATTTTGGGAGGAACAGAGGGCAGGAGAGCTGTATCCTCAGTGACAGCTGCTGCCCTAAGCACTTCTGCCTCTCCCTTAGCACTAGCCACCCTTTTCACTGCCCTGACACTCACAAATTAGCAGCAGGACTGCAGTCATGCTGCTCTTCTTAGGCTAGTGCCCTAGGCAGTAGCCCACTTTACCAACAATTGGAGTCAAAGAGTTGCACTCAGCAAGCATATGTGTAAAACAGGCTGTTGATAGGGCTTTTTTGTTTTTCAGAGGGAAATATTTGTTAGATACAACTGGTAAATCTGTTAGAGTTACTGCTAGCTCTCTTGGGACCTTATTTTGTGGCACACATGCTGCACCGCTCACTGTCTACTGCTACTGCCAGGGGCTGATTCATTGATGTTGCTGAAGAAGGTTTCACTTAGCAATGTACAACAGATGGCTGGTTACATGTTTGTCTCTCCAGGTCCTTTATTTACCTGGGCAGCACCAGGTGTATCAGCCAAGTTCTCTTGTCTTCTGCGGCATGATGCCTGACAGTTCTCCTAGAGGAGACAATAAACTTCATCTCAGAGTGAAGATATGCACCTCAAAACAGTAAGTAAAGGAAATGGCTGAGGCAGCTGCGTTTATATGAATTGCTTTCTCAAATGCTTAATAATGAGCATACCATTTCCTTTAGAGCACCCCCTTACAGATGATATTACAGTTCACAACTGTACTTTAACTTCATAAAATCATAACAATAGGAAGAAACACTTTCAAAATGCATAACCTGTAATTTGTGGATCCCTTATTTTTCTTGGGAATAGGTTTGTAGGAAAACATTTTAAACAGACTGCTTTTTAATAAATTAACAGTGCTTCTGGGTTCAAAGTACTGACTCTTCTCAGCTAAAAGGCGCTTGCATATGTCAGTGACTGTTCCCCAGCATCCTTTCCTAAGTTTCTTCTCTGAAGTTATTTTCTCACTATATTATGAAACAGTTAGAAAACAGTCAGCCATGTTCATGGGCAACTCTAATTCTGATGAAAACCTGATGATGGAAAACTGCCTTCAACAGTGACAGCACTGGAGATAATTTCCCCCCAGTTCTCAGTAGAACTATCTGCTATGTCTTTACAGACCTGTAGGTGCTGAAGGTAGATACTTTAAAGCGTACTTCAAAGTATTAAAAGACACCACCTAAAAAGAAAACTTCCAAAGAAATTCCAATGTATGTATCCACACTGGAAACTTCTGCTGTATTCACATGAATAAAGCTAAGCAAACGCGTAACTGCAGCAACAGAGACCAAAGTAAAAGAAACAGAAAGAAATCCCTTCTCATGCTGTAGCAATAAAAAGCATTCTCCTTCTTTGCTTTTTATTATACTTTTACAGCAAACATAAAATTTGCACACATTTCATGAGGCAACATTAAATAGACAAAACACCCGTATGGGGATCAAATGTTCATATATACTCCAATTTACTTTGAGATTTTGTTTATAGAAGCTCAGTTTTTTCCACTACTAGAAAACTAGTAATGCTTGCTTTTTTAGAATTTCCAGTTTTCTTGGGTAAAAAGAATTGCCACACTGGGGGGTGTGTGAAATAATAGGCATCTTTAAGGAGGTATTGTTTACCCCATTCTAGCTTTTTTAATAATAAAAGGGGAGAGCTCTACTTGAGCAGAAAAATTTTAGGCCAGAAATTAGGTATGCTTAACATGTGTTATCTGCTCTGAACAGCCTTTCTAAAATAGGGACCAGGCCATATCCAACAGAGACCTAAGGAGTAGAGAACTAGGTGTAGATTAAAAGCAAAGAAACAAAGCTTCTTGGGGATCTCCATTGCTGTCTCTTAGAGAAGTGCTTGGCAGTCAAGAGGCCACTTCATGCTCTTCCTGTAACAGCACCTTTTCAAGCTGTTGGAAGTCACCATCTCTCAGACTATTAAGTCAGATATGAACAGAATGGATTTATTCTGAGAGCAGATAGAGCACAAGAGAACTCCATCTCTAACAGTAATTGATTTTGCACTTCTGCTCTGACAATGATCTTAGGTCTCTTCCTTAATATATTTAAAAATGTATGTGTATCAAAAGATTTTAAGACATAGCATAGGTGTAAGATAACATGGCAGTTTCCTGTTAAATTAACAAGTTTTCTCTGGCATTTTGTACTCTTCATATACATTTTTGTAAAAGAACATATGCCAGTCAAACATGGCATGTTCAGAATAATGGTAGCTGGCTTCAAAGCAGTGAAGGTACACTGTGCAAGGCTCCAGGGACCTGTATAGGTATTTCAGAAAAAACAAAAACTCTTAGGAGCCAGATTTTTCCTAATGATATATATAGGATTTTATTTAACATAATTTTGGAAAGCTTTTACATATAAATTGTTACAATGTAAGTTCAAACATGTGAAACTCAGTAATTGCAAAATCATAAGTGAAAGGTATGGCCATCCAGTTAGCATATATCCTTAGAGTATTAGTTTTTGTATTCCAGATGCTTTTTGTGTGCCACTGCAAGTGTAGTGTGCTCCAACTATTAGAGTGTAGCTCTTTAATATGATTTCCAGCTTCTGGCATTAAAGTATTACAGGAATATATTTCAGCAAACTATAGACAAAATGATTATTGCAGGGAGTTGTTATAAATTGTTATGGAGTTGTTATAAAATAAGGTTTGCAGAGAAGAATGCAGACATTGCTTGCATTCAGTCATTTATTCATTAAGCGTAAAATGAACTGTATCCTGCCTGTAGAACCCAAGCGACAGAGGAACTACAGCTATAGACAAACCACAGCAGCACAGAGATGCTTCCTGCCATGTGGCCTCACTGATCGCCAGAGGGAGACAGAGTGTGTAACATTTCAGGACAGAACTGCCAGTGGCAAGCAGCGCTCAGGACAGAGGTAGCGTATGATTGTGCCAGTTTCTGAGACACTGATAGAAATGCATAATAATCAGAGGTCACTGCTTTGCTCTGTTTTCCTCAGGGTGGGAATGCATGTGACAAGAGAGATAAGAGTAACTGTGTATCACCTGAGGAAAAAGTATTTCTGAATACAAGAAGATTCATTGGCAAAAACTTTTCTAAGTTAGTGAAATATTTATGCATACACTTATAGTTTGACTAAATCAACACGGAAGCATGTGCCTGTGTGCTTTGTTGGAGTGCAACCTTATTAAGAGATAACTAAATGGATATTAGAGATCTCATTTTCAAATGGAAGGAAAGTTGTTATTAACAAGGGCACACCTACACTGATATTTAACTGTTTCAATACTTGTTAACTAATGATAGTGTCGATTTTAACATGGACAGTATATGAGGGAAAAACATGTGCATTCTGTTTTATAATCACAGTAGTAGCGTTTGTTGGAACACGACTGAAAAGGCAGTAGAGATGGTCTCTGTCTGGGCTCCACAGCCTGACACCTGCAGAGCAGTGAGATCAGGCTGTGAATTACAACCTCAAGCCTTCCCTGTTTCATCAGCCAAAATAATGATATGGCAGTGTACAGTGGCTGTAACAACGACTGCTGGGAAAAAAATCCAGCAACTGAAAATCATATTAAAAGGTTGAGACAAGTGTCGTATTCTGTCTGGAAAGGTATGCTCATCTCTTGCATTAAGTGAAAAATAGCAGTGAACTAGAGGCATACCTAAATGTGCAGGCTGTCAACATACCATCTGATCATGAGCCTACATTTACACACATCAAATGCCACTATAAGCTATTACAGTTTGCAGACCAGAGTGTATAATGTACATACAATATAACGTACACATAATATGTCTTTTACTCTGTGAGGAAGCCAGTCTAACTTATTTCTTTAAACACTAATCTTACCTCAGAATCAGGAAGTCCAAATATGCATTGTAGTCTGTTAGCTGCATTTGATCAGTTGGGAAATTTTAGAGGGCAAAGAAGGACAGAGAACTGTAAATTTCTGAGAGTTCTGTTGCTACCAAAAGTGCAAAGTTAGTTTGAACTCTTTTATTTTAGGAGAAGGTAAACCTTGATTGTTTTCCTAGGAGAACAGAAATAGGACAAGAACAAATTGTAGGAACATTCCAGTTCACTTCCTGCCTCAGCCAATAGACCTGCAAATCTCAGAGGCATCCTAATTTCCTGGATGAGGTGGCTTCTCACAGCTACCAAAATTAATTAATATCCTCTGCTCTCAAGAATTAAGATTTGCTAGTTACCTGTCTGGTTGGACACCTCCTTTCTGGTTTCTTTCTTATCTAATTGATAGGAAAAAAAATTTGATGTCTTATTTATCTGTACCTGGTTGGGCCATCAGATGCTGTTTTTCACTGAAAGCCGATTCAGTATCATTTCCCTGACATGTCTCAGAGCAAAACCACTCTTTCATGGTCAAGATAATGTGGAATCTCAGCTACTCACTATTTCAAAACACACATAGAAAATGTATTTGTCTGCCCCATGAATGTGGGAGGAATAGACTACTAGCACAGTACTCAAGTTAACAGATACAGTACAGTTTTCATCTATTCAAATCTGTTAATATGAAGAGGTTTTTTTAAATATAGGAGAGAAAAAGAAAGACACAGAAGCTTCCATGGCACGGAGTTGTCCTTTAAAGTAAAGAAAAGATCTTCCTTTTAATCAGATAGCTCATTTTGCTCCTTTCAGAAAAGATGACTCTCGCCTTAATTCCTGTTGGCTATTGCAACTGTTTCAGTTTTAGTTTGGAAAAAGGTGTTCCATATGCTGCTTTCATGAACCATTTCTTTTGCAGCATTTAAATGAATGCCATTTCTGTATTTTTCAGGCCAACAGTCTTACCTGGTTGTTAATTGCTTGATTTTGGCTGTCTTGGAAGTTTTTTCACTTTAAAGAATAAGCTTAAACAGATGAGCAGGCACATACTATTCTATTATTCTACTGCTTCTCAGATTTGCTAAGTTTCTGCTAGTTCTTACATCAGTTCTGCATAATGGGTAAAGAAAAGCCATATATTTTTAGGGGCTAATACGTGTATTCATCTCTCAATATGAAGTGAGCTGGAGGTTTTTGTGTTAGTGCTAGCACAGTTTGCTTTAAGAAATCTCTATGTTGGTGTAAACAGAAAGTTAAACTGAGGACACAGTTTTTCCTCGAAGGCAAAAGCATAACACTTTTACCTATTTTGAGCATCCTTTCTAAGAGTGCTCTGGAAAACATACAACATTATTGCTTTTATTTCATTATTTCTTTTCATATTCTATTTCTTTTATTTAGTGATTTACACTGTTTCCATCTCTATAAAATTTAGCCATCTGTTCTATGTCAAATGAGCCAAATATTCCTTCTAATGAGGTCCATGGGAATTCTGTCATTAATTTTCAACTATACTGGGAGTTTTTCCCAGTATTTTACAATTAAATAATGTCTTTTATCTCCAGAGATCCTCAAAGTTTTTCACGTGCTATAGACTAGCCCCCAGTATTCTTAGTTCTTCAAAGAATTTTTTTCCAGTTAGGAACTTTAGGTTTTTATTCAGCACATGCAGTTGTATGTAGTGGGTTTTTTATCAAAAGCAAACACAGTTTTGTGTGAGTTTTTGAGTCTGTACATGTACAAACACAGGTTATGTGTTTTAAAGAGCTATTATTTCATTTACTGGCAAGGTGTAACACAGGAGTGGCTAAGTGAAGAGAACTAAGATACTTAACTATTTTGGACTGGGAGTCAGGAAGATAGCTGTATCCAAACACAACAGCAGGGATAGATCAAAGCAGCAATCTGATGTTTTCTCATCATCTGCAAAAAGATTTTCTCAGCTGGCTGGTATAGTCTGTTACAGACCCTGAATGAGCTCATGTTTATGGCTGTGACACAAAGCTTCCTGTTACAGTATGTGGAAAGCCCATTTTCTCTCACTACAGTTTCAGGCAACGCTGCTAATGAAAAGACCTCTGGCAACATGAAAGTGGAACATGCGAGCCTTCCTATAAGAGGTCAGCTTCAGAAAGTTAGTTTTATGCAGTTTATTTAGTCTTTTGATACAGAAGTTAAGTAACATTTCGATAGTAACAAGAAACTGCTAATAACCCTTCTTAAATTTTCACAGTTCTTGTTAGAATCTAAACTGTCTCAGTGACAATTCATGAATTGCAATTCAAATTCTTCTTCGTCTTATTCTGTGTTCTTTCTCCTTCCCCCTCTTTCTGGAGGGAAGGAAGGGTTAAGCTGATGTCCTCACAGAGGAGCAATAGTTCTTTCTGAAAGACAAGTCACAAGCAAACTATTTAATTGTAAATGTCTCACTGAAGAATTGGTACACGACTGACACATGACTTCATCCTTTAACCCACATGCTTCACTGGTCTAGGGAACCCTGGTGGATTTGGCCCATTTTAGTCATAGTTGTCATGGAAGATCCTTAATGACTTAGTAAGGTAGCTTAAAAAATCTCCATACAGAATCCAGCATATGGTATATTTATTGGCAAATGCTAATCCCCCTAGGAATGAGTTCTGTAGTAACAATTGATGAATTATGTGGCTTCATAAGCACACGTGTCATCAAATGCAACATTGACGTTTTTACATTTTCAGGGGGATTTTCTGCTCTGTGTAGGTTCTCTGGTTTGGAGGTGAAACAGTTTAACAATGTGTCCTGAAGGGAACAGGTAATCAATAATTTCAGTTTTGGTTACTGTAAAAGGTAAATTAGATCCATGTATTTGTTGGGCAAGTAAGCAAGCCAGGGTTTAGTGAAGCTTAAGCAGGGGCTACGGAAGAACATGAATACTCATAATACAGGAACACAATTAGAATTCCTTGTCACTAGGAAGAAAGTAAGAGTAAGTCAAATAGGTCTTACAGTGCCAAAGAATAAATTGTTTATTTAAAGTGTGCTTGTTGGGCAAGAAGCAGATTTGGGCAAGAGGCGGATTTGGGAAAATGTCTCACTCCAGTGAAGAAATTGGTTCTGAATTTTGACAGAAGATGCTTATAAGGTGGCCTGCAGTTAACATCCAAGAGGATTGGTCCCTATTTAGATTAATCTGATAGATGGGTAAAATCAATTGCCTGGACGCTGTGATTAGAATTTTGGTCTTGGGCTTGCTAAGACATGGAAACTCTAGGAACAGTGTGGAGAACAGGAGAAGAGCTGCCTTTAATGACAAGACCAAGCAGAGAAGATCAGATATGGTCTTGGCTGGCTGTCCTCACAGCTCAGAGCCAAATCTGCCCACAAGAACGGCAACTGAACCATCTATCCAGTAAAATAGTAAGAATGCTGCTGGAACAATAGCACAGTTTCCAGCAGAATGGTTTTCCAAAACTAACATTTTAAGATCTGATAGAAAGGACCAGGTATTAATATGTGTGTATAACAAACACAGATCTGCGTGTGCAGTATGCAGTCTGTGCTGCATGGATACTCACTGACTGCAGTATAGACAAAACTGGGGGAAAGAATGCTTTCTTTTTCTCATTGACCATAGTACATGTGAAATTCAAAACTATACCCTACACTGAGCTGCCTGGTGAATTTGAGCTGTTCTGTCCTTGCGTCTATCACTGCCACAGTCTCCAGTACCCAGAACTATTTCTGCAGACTGGGTACTAGAGCTGGTATCAGGTCAGGGAGTTCACTTGGGAGAAACTTCATCTGCTGCCAAGTGAAATCAAGGCATTGGTCCACCTATATAACAACTCTGGATATTCAAAATGTAGTTATTTTTGGTACTGGTCTCTACCTGTGCACTGTGCAATAGCTGAGATGAACTAACATAACACGGTATTGCTATGCATGTATGTGCTGCCTCAGCTGTGGGCAGGAGACAGTTTACTGGTAATACATTTTTTTCTTGTGGCTGAATCTGTAAAAGGCATGTAAGTAAGCAGTAAGTTACCCTGACTGTAATTTAGCCATGAGCTAGATGTCAGCAGAACTCTGCAAAAAGCTAATATTTATTTACCACAAGTTGCACTGACACACTATATCCCCCTAAAACCAGTGCTAAAGAATTGTTTAATAATCAGTCAGAGGGGAGGGTAAACTGTCAGCTGGACTGCCACCAGCATTTCTTTGTGTTGCTCTTTTTCCTATGGGGTTTTTCATCTGGAGCCTGATTGGGCCAGACCATGCTTTGCTGCAGAAGTTGAGCAGGGTCTCAGATAAAGTTGAGCTAAAAGTATTACCTTTGTTACTCTTGTCAGGATTGAGTATAAGCGTAGTGCAGGTACAGGCAGTTGGGCCGTTCTCCCATCGTATGACTCAGACTGCTTGTCCACCAGAAAGTGCTCACCAGAGACCTGTCAAGCCCTTCTGCTCTCCAAGAGATGTCTAGCCCTGCTTCTCACCCTTTCACTCCTTCGATCCTGAGGTAAGTAGGTGCCTTGTCAGCATCACAGAAATGATTCTAAAGGTCCCACTTGCCCTAGAAATATGAGGCAAACCACACTAGACTAGCACAGGCATACTGGAAAACAGAGTAATTTAAACAGACTGAATTGCTTGGAGCTCAGGCTGCCAAGAGAATTTTTGGGCCCTGAGAACATTTATACACCCTAGGCCTAGACTGCCTTCTTCATCCAGTCATGACTAATAGTCCTAATTGATTGGAACTGCCAAGTACTGGTTGCCAAGTAGAATATTTTTACAATCCTGGTTCTATTTATGTGCTGATAAATACAAAACTCAGTGTCAGAAAAGAAAGTGCAAAGCAGAACTGAGGGAAAAGCAAGAAATCTACAGAGAAGACCATGAAACAATGGACAATGAGAAGGCATTAAGAGGTGATACCAGCTGTGAATGCTTGCATTGCTGTGAGTGTGAGTTGATAGGGTTTCTAGGAACAAGACTATAAGGGTCTTTGAAATACCATTTGGCACATATTTTGAGAATTAGTTTTATTTTGAAATATTCACTGGCCTCTGCTGGAGATACCCTTGCTTTTCTCCTTTTAATCTTTTTCAGGGACAAATGCCACCCAAATTTGTCACCTTTATGGAAGCACTTTGAAATGCAAAACCAAAACTGTTAGCAAAAGCCACAAAGGAGCTCAGTAACGCCGTCCCCCCCCCCCCCCCCCCCGCCGCCCCCTTCAGAGCAGCTTGGTTTTATTGTTTGTGACAAAAAGAATCCATTCATTGGAAAAGACCATTTCTCTCTCACAGCAGGACTGCAGCTTGTTTAACTAGGCAGAGAAAATGGTTGTGTCTTGGTTTCGTTTCTTCTGCTAGCCAGAATAATTAGTGCATGTCCAGACGATACTTGTGAGAGAAATCAGTTTGGGGAACATGGTATTCCTGGGGCTGGATTTTACAAAATTGAGTGTCTAGGAGAAGACTAGCAGATGATGACACAAGCATTTACTACAGCTGATCTGAGCTAAAATATATTTATCTCTCTCATTACTACCTACAAAAAAGCAAAGGAATAGTAACAGCTTCCCTCACAACAGCTCCTCAGTTCTGCTGCCTGTGTCCTGACACCAAGTCTTCACAAGCCCATTTGACTTATGTTTGTTCACATGAGGCTATCCCTTCAAGTATGCTTATTATAGTTGTATGAGCGCCTCAAGCTTAAATAAATCACTTGGAAAAAGACAATATTTCAGGTAGAACCCAGGAGGCAGGAAGATGAGGATAATTTGTAAGATGGTAACTCTTACTTTATCTGAGTTTGGATTCTCTCTGCTTTTGTTCTTTTGCAATTTGGTATTACAGCCCATTGCTTCCTGCCAGTCTCTGAGCACAACCCTTTCTATAGCAGAGGCTGTCTGCAACTGTCCATCAGTTTGGCAAAGTCGAGGAGCAAAAGTGAGAAGTGGATGCATTTTCAATACCTGGCAAGAGCTTATCTGAGCTGTTACATTGTTTTCCTCAGGTTTCGTGACTGCAGAAACCAAATGATCTCACAGAGATTGGAAACAGATAAACTTGTCAAATGACAATAGCAAAGCAAGGAGGGCAAACTGAGAAGTGGTGTTACCCAGTAAGTAAATGCAGCAGCGGTCACAACAGGGAAGGCATACTTGCCTAGAATTGCCTTACTGTTGGAAGATGTCCTTTCTCATGCATGAAGTAGATGACCTGATCTTTTAAGTGATCCACCAAGATGATTTTATAAGCAGAACTGTCACACAATCATTCCTATTACATTGTAGGGTTGGGAAGATGACTGCTGAGTTTTGGCCTTCTGTCTGCTTCCAGATATGAAAATTGATTGTATATTGATTGTATGTTACATTGGCTTATGACTAACATCATAAATAAGGGCTGTAAATCTGCCCACTTGTTCAACAGCACTGGCTTAGTTAAGGGACTGCCTACACAGGATGAGTGCCCTACTGTGTTTTCCCATCTACACACTGGTAGCAGCAGCAAGGGGTAGGAAAATGACCAGTTGTCTCATACGACATAATGGGAGATTATGACATGTCCAGGTAGCAATGGGCACTGGTGGGAAAAAATGCTCATGAAGTGACCTAATCATTTCCTTCCACAAAACCATGCTGAAAAGAAGAGATATCAAACCTTCCCTTTTGCAGACCTCCAAGTTTTAGGGTTTAGTGTTCCCTCTAAAAAACACCGTGGTCTCCAAGAGTGCCAGCCTCAACCTAAAAGGCTTATTTTCCCAGGAAACTCATTTCTGCTAGAAAAGCAGTAGAGGGAGCTGTTGTCTTGTTATGAGAAGATAGTCCTCTAACTCCTGCCTGTTCCCTAATTTCGCTAAAATGAGATCAAGCGTCAGTGCCAACGCAGTTAGTATAGATGCTCCACTCTGCTTAGAAATACTCTGAACCTTTTCATAAGGCTACCCTCAAGAGTCCCGTATCTAAAGTGCTAAGAAGGGGTGACAGTGTAAGAAGGCAGAAGAAATGGAACAAACCGGTTGCCTTTGGTTAACCAGCCTGTATGGTGTCCGGCCACCCTGTGAATGCAACAACAGGGGCTGCCTGGCCTGGTGGGGTGATAAGATGAACTGCAAAGCTTGAGATTTGGCTTCTCACTACAGCTCTGGCAGTAACGCTGCTGCTGGTCAAGTCAGCTCCTTGCTTTACCTAATTATGTCCCCTAATCCATTTATTTTATCATCTGCAAGTGGGGAGGTAGTAAAGATGAGGAAGAAAATAAAATTTGTCAAGTACTGCCTCTGAGTTAGAATGCACAAGGACACATGGAAATTTTTCCATAACATGGGAAATAGTGCTTCCCAGACTCCTGTCTATGTTGTCCCTTGCAAAACTAAAAATTTGAAGTTAGCACACCTAGTGAGGCCTTAGGCTGAGCAGCTGTGTCTTTCTTCTATTCTCTGCATCAAAGCCCTTTCACTACAACAGGCAATTTGGGAAGATGCTCTTTCTCATCATGCCCCTGCTATTAGTACAGGCATGTTTGATGCCTTTATTTCCTTTACTAAAGCATGGTTTGCATTTGCATGTTTTTGGAATGGGCAGGTCTCAAAAAGAAAGGAAGCAAAAACTAGTGAGACTGAATTTTCCCCTCTGTTTTCAGGAAAAATGGTCAGTTGAAGAAAAAAATTGTATTTTTAATCTTGTGCAGCTGTGGCAGGAAAATCCAGGCAGAAATCAGTGTACTACATAAAGCAAAACTAAAAGCTGGGCAGTTTCTACCCTACAGGGCTTTATAGTTTCATAAAGCACAGGAACAAGGCAAACCAAGCTCAGTGAAAGAAAAAAGTTGACTTAGTTACCATGCCATAATGAAAGGCTGTGCAATCTGAAGAAGTCATTTGCTGACCACCAACCTAACAAGCAGGTTTTTCTAGCGATCACAAAGAAACTTAGGGAAAAAATATGAAAGACTTGAGAAGAGCAATGTTACGGATTGTGTGTGTGTGCGGCTCTGCTTAGGGACTATGAAGTCTGCTCTACCTTTTATAGTTGGTGCTGAATTTGATTCACTTAAACTATTGTTTGATCCTGCTTGTCCATCCGATCAGAAAACCATTACATGAAAAATAGCATATATAAAACACAATGTACAAGATGGAGACGCAGGGATTCATCCCATAGGGCTCACTGCACAGAAAACTCAGAAGAGGATGTATCATATAAAACAAGAACTATTCTTCCTTTTCATGTATTGATTAGATCTTGTGTTGCTCTCAACATCATGCCACAAAGGGTGGCATGCTCTCTATCTGATTTTCTGGGGAAGTAACTTAGAGCAGCATGTGTTTGCATCCGTTATGAGTCAAGAATGACATGCCATGAAATTTGAACTTCCCTTTGCATATCAAGTCCACAGAATGAAATGAAAATATCAAGTACAAAATGAATTTTTACTAAGAAGGTAATAATTTCTTAAACACATGTAGAATTAAAGAATAGGTATAAAAAGGTGATAAATTGATTTAGCACTCGTTATCAGAGTTCATATTATCTTTCGGCCTGATCCAACATTCTAGCATTGGTGCCAGTATGATTATCCACAGAAGCAGTCACGGTGGAACCTAGTTGTGAAACCCTGTCTTCGTAAAGTATGACCCTGATAACCGCTATCACTGCAGAAATGTTTGTTTTAGTGATTATTATTTCCAGAGGTTTCATGTCCTATACGTGAATAAAAGAGTGAAGAGTTCTCATATATTGTTCACATTTATTCCATTAGTGTTCATTAAGCAAGAACTGTGCACTTTAGCATAAAAGGCAATCAATCTCTGCTCCAACAGGAGCATTTAGAGGCAAGAGAGAAGCAGAAGGGAAATGAATAGTGCGGTGGCAGCAAACACTGTTTTGATTTACATGTAATGTTTGTCCTTTCCCTGGCATTCTACCATGTACAGCTCTCTCACTTCTCAAGGCTTTCCCTCTTGATGTGCAGTGTAATAAACTATATTTGATTCTTCAAATGGGCAAAAAAAATCATGATGACCTGGAAAAGAATTTGCATGGAAATTGTGAAGTACTTTGTTGTTGCTTTTTTTAAAATGTGTGGACAATAGATAGACAGTGAGGGGAAAGAAGGGATAAAAGCATCAGGCTAAATAATCCTGTTTTAATATCAGTTTAGATTTTTTTAGAGAACATAATTTTCTTTTTAATCACTTGCTTATTTAAAAGCTATGATCAGCATGTATTTCCTAGCATTTTTTTCTCTACAGGAAAATTCACAGGAATTATGCAAGTTACCTTGCAACTGATCTTCATGAAGTATAATTCTTGAAGTATAAGGAAAATATGTATTTTTGGAGGAAAATATTTGTGATTAATTTTCTTTGCCAAACACATGGAGGAGAGAGAAAGGTGTTGGGCATGCAGTAGTGATTCAGCTGGAATTCTTGAATTGTCAGGACTGTCAGTATATCAAGACAGCCTACTTTGGATAAAGAGTGAGAACCCAGCAGGAAGATACTAACTTTTAAAGACTGCTAGAAGGAAAGGTGACAAAAAAATGTGGAAAACAGAAGACAGCTGCAGAACTTGAGGCAAAAACTACCTTTCTTTTCCGGAGTTAAGCAGCAAGTCCATCTTAGTGAAGGCATCACAAGGTAGCATCAAGTGAAGCTTGCTTAGAACTAGCTGAAGCTTCTGTATACCACACCTTGCTGCACAGCATGGCCGTGCCCTATGTCTAGCCCTTGTGGGGCCCCATGCCAAGGAACATAAATTCTACAGAGATTTTATTGCCCCTTGCAGCTCAGGAAACTCAGGGCCTTTATGCTGCCCTGGGTTCTGGTGACTGGGCAGGAGCTACTGCTCTGCAGATCCCTGGCTGTTGCGTGTTTCTCAGCTGCCCGTGCTACTGTCAGCTCCTTTCTACTGCAAGCACAACATCTGTCTCTCCTGCACTTCTCAGGAGGGTGTCTAAGCAGAGAGCATCGCAGCAGTCATGGCAGAAGTGGAATCACCAGAAGGAGGAACAGGTGAGCGTTACCATTACCAGGAGGGAAATAAGCAGTTTGGGAGAGTCATACAGTAGACTGTGGACTTGGGGAGACTTAAGAGGGGTTAAAGAGAGAGAACATGTAGAAGTAAGAAAAAGCCAAAGGCTGGCAGAGAGAGAAATCTAAATCATTTGCTTGCATCTGTGTTCCTCTGTAAACTTTTGGCTGCTTCATGTTGCCCCAACTGTCAGACCAGAACTTGGAGCCATTTAATATCCCCAGGTTCCAGTGAATAGCCAAAAAGTGCAAGGAGGCTGGGACTCAGGCTAGCAATTTTCAACCAGTGATAGAGTAACACTGAACACGCTTCTAGGGGCCTCAATGTTCAGTCTTTCACAGAAATTAGTTACTGCTTCTAATGCTTTTCTGAGCTGGATAAGGAAGCACTGTTATTCCTAATTCCCTAATGAAAGAACAGCAGTAGAATACTTAAGTGATTCGTATAGCCTCAAGCATCACGTCTGCAGTGCCCTTCCTCCCAGTCCTTTGCTCCCCACTGTACCAGGTTGTTCCTTCTGCACTTGGGATCACACACACAAGATGGTGGCCCTCCATTGTAGTACATGGGCACCTGGAAAAAGCTAAATCCTCTTTGATATTTACCATATCATCAATATTACTGGGCATTAGAATTTTTGCTTTTTGTTAGATCCTGGCTTTACAAAAGGTCATGTGAGAATTGAGTAGGAGTAATAAATGAACAAAAATATTGTGCAGTAATGATGTTTCCCTGGGATGTGGTCTTTCATAGTGTCCAAGAAAACCAGCTCTTATTGGTTTGCCTTATACTGCTGATGGCGCTGCTAACCTGAAACTAATTTTTCTCCATCTTGAATTAAAAGGTAGCATTTAATTTGGAAACAGTACATTTTTTATTTTAAAAGGAATAGAAAAAAAATTGATTTTAAGGCCTAATTGCATGCATGTCAAATAACGTGTCACATTTAAAGGCTGTTGTGGGAGCCAACCAGTGTAATTGTATATGGACAGTGTTATCTAATTTACCCTGGTTTGTATGATTTACTGGTATATTTTGCTGTGGGTTGCATTATTTAGTTGTTTGATAATCTCTTTTCTTTCCTTAGTGATTTATGAGGTGAAATTTCTGCTTGTTTTATATCAGCCTGTTATTTTGTCAATCACAATCTCTTTATGCAGCAGGGATATACAAAAAAGGTAGTGGAGAACAACCCATATAGTATCTCTAGATATTTGCTTGAAATGGATTATTTATGGGGAAATACATTGGCAGAACCAATCTGGACAGCAATGCCTGGTTATATGCAAAGAACGAAAGCTGTGGTCAGCACTCTGGGTTTGCTTGTGGATCTGTATAATTGTCTAAATGATTAATGAGCACAAAATGAAAATTCTTCTGCTTTCTCTTGAGCCTTTGTACTTTTCCCTTCTTTCTCCTGATGGTGGAGTCATCTCCTCTGTCTTTGCTGCATCACATTTCTTCCTCACCTTTCTAGCCTTGGCTGGTACAAGGATGACAGAGGGCCTGGCTTCTCCACTAGCAGGCTGCTGCTGCTGGCTGGGGGAATTGAAGGCTTTGTGTGTGATTGCGTTGCTTTGTGCCACTGTGCAGGAACTGAGCAAGGAAAAGGGGCTGGAATATATCCTGAGCATACACTGTGCATATGTGCCAAAGGCTAGATGTAGAAAAATAAGTTAATCATGGTGCTTAATATCTCCTAGTGAGATGGGAATGCAGATGCTCCACTTGATTTCTTTCTATATGGGTATCAGATTTTGCATTTCATAATGGGTAATTTTACAAACTTTTTTACCGACCACTTACTAAGATTTTATTTGTGAAAATAAGCACAAAACCCAAGCGTTTACTGAAATGAAATAAAATGTATTTTAAAACTGGGAAACACATGGTTAACTGTGAACTCTCCACAAAATACAGCAATGTAGTGACAGCAATGCCAATATGATTATACAAAGCAAAGAGAACAAATTTGTAAAGGAACCCAATGCTTAAAAGAAAATTTCCTATTGAATGTTTTGCATTTTATTAGAACAAATTCTGCTGAGAGAGGGACCCACTCAGGTAATTCCCTTGAGTCCCAAACACTTGATTGATGATGCAGGCCTGCAGGCAGCCCTCTTAAATCACTACAGAGGGCATAAGCACAACATTATATCAGTGTTTTTTCAGTTTTGTACATGCATGAATTCATGGTCCTGTTTCTGGCAATAGCACAACTCAAGTTGGCTTCTGTACACAAACTAACCTGCAATATTCATTTATCAGCTGAAGCCTTAAATTCCTGGTTACAATCTCAATACACTAAATATGATTCAGATGTCAGCATGAAATAATCAGGACTTTAGATGTTCATAAGGAAAAGAAAGGAAAAATAAAAAGAAATTATGTTCTTGAAATTTTCCTCTACTAACAGGGAGCAAATACATATGTTTGAAATAACTACGGTTATAGTCAGCTGGAGCCTTTTCATTGATTTCAAAGAGCTTTGAAAGGAATGTAGAGTATTTAGTACAGTATTTCATGAGGTGTGCTTATACCTTTAAAAGCGCTCACAGATTTGTCAGAGAGAAAAAGTAATGCTATTTTTAGAAACAAACTTTACTGGAGAAAAGGGAGCATGAGAAAGTGCAGTTCCCAGCCAAGTTGTGAATTGGCATTTCCGGGCTAAGAGACTAGAAGGCTTGATGGCCCATATGCTATTCCTAGCCAAAATTATGTTTCCATGTTTTCTTCCTCTATTTTTATCTCTGTGTTTACAAAGTCACTGGATACTAGACATATAACCAAAAGATGACTGTTTCTTTCTGTGAGACAACACAACTTCACAGGTCCAAATGACTTATAAACTTACAGCGCAGACAAATGCAAGAGTGAAAATAAACAAGCATAATTCTGTAGCATCAGAGTTGCTGCTAAGAGAAATTCAAGCGTATTCTTATTTTTATAAAAAAAATTTCTGGGGTCTCTAAGATCTTCCTCCAAGGATATTAGAAGGCAATCAGGGTGCTGGCTTAGATGGAGGAAATAAACAGGTATGGTATTTTGTTAGAAAATGTAAAAATTCAAAAAATTAACTGCAAAGGAAGTGTTCACAGTGTATGTAAACCAACAGCTTTCCTTTAATCTTTTACTAATCCCTTACTTATCTCTCCTACTGTACATGCATTGTTAACGAAGATACAAATGGAGCAGAGACATGCAGGCACTCTAAAGGAGTTATATTCCACTATTTCAAGTACAGAATGCAGAATACACCCCATGGCTGTAGCATATTTAATTTTTGAGATTTATCAAACATTTTCTAAGTAGTTAGTAACTCCCATATCCATATTTCTGTATTACTGAAACTTTTTTTTTTTGGTAGATATGGAAGATTTTAAAGATAATGCAATGATCACTTTTGAATATTATATACCAGTTTACTAAGTTCTCATTATAGCTTTGGAATAAATAATAATAATGTAATTAAACTTCCATCTTTCTCCATGTATCTTTTATGAGAGACATTGAAATAAAATATTTACCTTTTGCTATAAAAATATTCCAGTAGAAGAACAGAAGTTCCCTAAATGATATTCCAGTCCATTTCTGGAGTTTAGCTCAAGATGAGGTTTGGTGGAAATAATATAAATTATTGACAGTGAATGCACTGCTTATATTTGAAGAGCAGACCATTCATAGTCATAATGAATTTGACATTTGAGTGTTCAAGAGACTTGCAAGTTTTTGTTAAAGGATACAATGCAACTGGAATTCTCAATCTGCTTAATGTTAAATGTTTATTTCTGACAATCTGAAAAGAAGCATAGCTACAAAATGAAGCACGACTTTGACTATTTAGCTCAATCTTGGTTTTCATTTGGCTTTGTAACTTCCATCTTTTTGACTGTAAATTTGCAGTGAAAGGGAAAACCTTTGCACATATGACTTGTTTAATCAAGCGTTGACTCCACATCCCTTGGTGTGTATTTTAATGTCTAAATGTGAAGGATTATCAAGTCATCAAGTGTGGAAGTGTCTGTGATTATATTATTTAATGCTAGATATTTTTATGAGAAATCTACACTATTGTTCATTTTGCATATGATTTTGGTGCTGGAGGTGGTGTGAAGCAGAGTTACAAACAAAATAAACTTAAAAAAAGCCTCTTTAGAGACTGGATAAATAGTAAGAAGCATGTTTAATACAACTAATTTATAGATGAATGTGGTGCCAAGCCAGAATACATTAACAACGTAAGGCTGCAAGGTCTCTAGGTGAGATAATATATTGCTTTCATTAAAAAGCAATCTGCATGGACCATATCCACTAACACTGGAAACTCTGCAGCTGTCACCTTTATCAGGGGAACAAGAGCAAGCCACTACATTTTAATCACTGGAGTTTGTCAGGAACAAAAAACAGCCTGCTTCCCACAAATCAACAGACGTGTATCCTGATAAGGAGAGTGAATTGGAAAAGGACAGCTACACCCCGCACTACACCACCTATTCTGGAGTGATCAAAGCACTGTAATTGTAGCAGATAAATCTACTGAATTAGGCTCTGGGATGAAACACCCGTCTTTTCACAAAACAAACACATGCTTACATGAGTCATCTGTGACATAATTCACTTTTTAGTTTGAGTATTTCCAGTAGTTCACAAAAGCAGCAGAAGAAAAAGGAGGAGGGCCCTTGTATCCAAAACTGGCAGCATTTCTCCAAAGTCTCCGTCCTGATTATTAATATCTGTGCTGCAGTTACTAAGCTATTCTTTTGAGTAGCTCTGCCAATAAAAGTAAACATAATTATTTTTAATACTCTCAGTCTTTGAATTTGTCATATCTGATATACTTGAGGGCAAATACTATTTTTGTATGATGGATAATTATTCTTCAAAGAGACGGCATCAAGGAATTTAGAGGGGCAATGCTTGGGATAAGAAGAGCTTGAAGATTCTTGCAGAATATATATTATGGGAGTAAAATTTTGGCCTTTAATGTAATCACAGTTATATGATAGCTATATGGTAGACAATGATAGTAGATGTGACCCCAGTAACGGATAATATGCTTATAACAAGCATTTCCTGTAATGAAAGAAGAATTAACTGTAAAACTGTCATGGAAGAATCTTTTGTCAAAGGGAAATAGGAATATATTTGCTTGTTTGCAGAGGGGTGGAGAGTAACTTACTTTTTAAGGCAGGGAGGAACTGATGGACAAGTGAAACAACTGTGGGTTTTGTAATTAACTAGCACAGTAACAGCAAATTAGGTTTTGGGGAGAAATTTCCATTTGTAAGAGGTTTGGAATACTGATTAAAAGCTGTATCATGTAACTGAAAGGCCTTTTAAAAGGAATAATTCTAACATAGACTGTGTATAATGAACTTAGAGGATATGAATATATCACCTTCCTAGGATTTACAGTTCTGAACCCCTTCGGAATGTATTAATTTGTTTAGGATTAGCCCACTTCCAGGAGCTGGTACTAGACTTGCTGGCATTGCAGGTGAGAGCGCTTAGCTAAACAGCTTATTACCATCTGCACTTCAGCTGGTTCAGTGGTTCAGCTTCCTAATCATCAGTGAGAGGGGAATAAAATAACTCTTACTTCACAAGGTAGCAATATTAACCTTGCAAAATCTAGTGCACCAAGGATCATTACTGTGGTCTTTATCCTTTACTGTGGTCTGCTCACCAGAAGATCAAATTTAGATGGTACATTTCTTCTCATCTGTAACATTTCAAAACTATTTAGCGTACAGAAAATACTCCAATAAATCAATTAAATAAATATTATTGGAAACCTTCAAGGAAATTCATATATGAGGTACATTATCTCACTGCATATTTAAACACAGTTAACAAAAATCAAATGTCAAAGCCACAGATCTCAGAAATAAATTTGAGTTCATAACTAGAAAAGCTGTTGTTAGGCTATACTCAGGCTAACCCTCAGAGAAATTGTGCTATGGTATAGTCTCCATGAGGACACGCATCCCACCTACAGCAATTAAAAAGCCCTGCAGAGATGCGCACTGAAAGAGATAGGCCACTACAGAGACTTAGAAAAGTGCCTGAGCAGTTAGGCAGAACAGGCATCTAAACCTCCATCCATCAGACATCTTGGATGTCAGGAGTCTAATTTCTGTGGCACATTTATAAATCCTTCTAGATGACCATCTGCATCTTTTGATAGTTTGTAAATGGTTTGTAAATTCAGTATTCAGAGCCCAAGTCTGTAATCCTTGTCACTGCAAGCTCAAAAATGTAAGTCATATATGTAAGGTGCTTTTAGTACAAGAGGGTTTGCAGGATCAGGGGTTGGTGAGAAGCAGAAAAGGGCTATCTGTCTGTTCTACTAACACGTGAGATGTTTTTCTCTTGCCCTTTCTCAGTTACCATGTAGCATTCATAAGCAACAGCAGGACTGTTTCTACTCACTTTTATTATCAATTTTACCATCATCAGGTATGAGATCTGTAGCTATGTAACTTCTTCCCCCAGCAACCCTTTACCACACTTAAACGTTTATGTCAGTGCAATAAAACAGAGGTCACAGGACTGTTCTTCCTATCTTTTTACTGCACATAGGCCTGGCCAGCTATCCATGAGAACTGTGCAAGGCGATTACAGCGCTTACATACAAAGCAGGTAGCGAAGCAAACCAGCTCCTGTCACTTTTCCTGTTGTAGTTATTCTTACCAAAAGCTGCACTATCCAGGCTCCTTATAACCTGTCCCCCATACACACAGCGACTGATACCCTCATGGTCAGGTGCGCTATAGAATAAATCCACAAATACATTATTTTCTCTGGTTTCAGTGAGGGATTTTTTTTAAATATTATGGTGGTTCTATATGTCTAATTGCTATTGAGGCAGGCGCATCATGATTTATTCTGATAGGTGTAGCAAGCTCACTGGAATGGCAAAGAAAGGCTACTCTCCTCTATTTTCAGTCTCTGTTTAATTCTACAGATGATCTCAAACTATACAATAATGATGTTGCTAAACTCTTCAGGAAAAATATGGAATCATATTTGCGTTTTCTAAATTCTCCAAAGATTTACGTATGAAAAAATCCCAGACTGAATTTTACCAGATGCTTGAAACCTGTTGGTTAGCTGAAGACCAGAAAACCAAATGTGAGGACAGTTTATTATTACAGGTTTCACCTCTCAGAATCAATTACTTTTTATCTCCTCTGCATTTCAGCAGTGCTTTAAAGAGTATAATAATATCTAGAATGGAATGAGAATCGAAGATTTCCTTTTGGCTATCATTTTCTTTGGAATAAAAATTCCTGTGCTCCATCATCCAGAAAGCTACCTAAATAAAATCACCAATAGTCTGTCAACCCTGCTAAGAAAGTCCCATTGTCTTTCTGTTTTCTTGTCCTTTACAGGAGAAGATCTGAGTATTTCATGTTGATTGCTTGATTGGCTGCACTGGGACTCTTTAAAAATACTAAAAAAATTGAAAATCTAGTACAAACCAAAGACAAGCTTATATCAGTCATGCGCTTGGGGCATTATCTGAGGTTTTTACCCAAGAACATGTCATTAAAAGTTGCAGAAATTAATTGGTGCCATTGGCTGTAATGGCCTTTCCTGACACAGTTTCTCAAATGTAAAGAAAAATTATGGATAAGGCAAATTCCTCATGGGATTTTTGTAGATGTCTGCTTTGTTCTGTTATTGTTTATTGCAAATGTTATTACTGTGATCTATTGCCCCATCATGCTTTGTCTATACTGCTTATGCCATTTTGCAGCCCGCAACAACTGAGGGCTTCAGTCACTGACCAAAGTAGCATTTATTTTTAAATTCTATGTTTTATATATTCCTGTAGCACTCTCTAGGTATTAATTCTGTGTTTAAAATTTCATACTTAAACAGGTCTTGTTTTGATTGATTAAATGTTGCCAACGATCTTCCTTGTACAATTGTGAATCTTTTCTCAGTATGTGCATCTTCTTTTACAGTTGGTTTAATTAATTTATTTTGGTTGACACATTTTGCATATCTATGAAACAGATCTGTTACAAGACAGTTTTCATTGTCTTCCCTTTTAAATTTCTTAATTATAATCTTATCTTCTTAATTACAAATTAGATTTTAATCAGGGCTAATCTTCAAGAAAGGTAAATCCTCTAGGACTGAAAAACTATGGAATGCAGCCTATGTCTTGCAGAACTGCAAATACAGTAATAAAAGAATGCAAAAAATTAAATTTGAGATTCACAAAACGTTTCATATTTAATGCCAGCAGGTCTTCTTAATACCATCATTGGAATCGGATTATGCCATTATGCTGCTTTGCATCTTTCATTCTGGGGTTTGAAACATCCACTCAAAGGCACTTGGGAGCATAAATCTTGCTTTAAAAAACTGCTGTGAATTAAACTTTAAAGCATACTCTTCCTCATTAAACCTCTTCAAGTATGCTGTGAATAATTTGTTGGACCTTTAGGTTAACCTGTTCAGAATGTTTTCTGTAAAATGCCATTGATTGAGCATGATATTCTCTGGCAGTATAACCAAAAAACAACAAACATAGGGGAAGAAGAAAACCTACTGCTGTAATACAATTACAGCTATGGAAGGTGGGGTTTTTTTCCCCCTAGGCTAGTGCTTCACGCTTATCATACGCACATCTGAAGCAGCATAAAAGGATCAAAGCTTTAACCATCTGCCAAGCCATTAGTCTGTGAAACAGTGGTGGTTAACCTGTCCTCCTTCAGTTTTAAACTGCTTCTATTGTGTGTATTAGTCGTTACGGTACTCTGTTCTCTGTCTGGGCATTTTAACTGTGTGTCTGGTGATGGAACAACACTACTCTATCTAGTTCTAGTAACTTCAGTATCTTGCTTTCAAATACACATTTTATCTGTTTGTGACTGTCGATTTGTTTTTGTTTGGATAGTTTCAGAGCTGTGCTTATTTGAATTGATTATCCTGTGCTAAAGTTGTAAATCCTCTAAGAGCTTCAGCAAGAGTTCACTGAAAATGGGAAATATGGGTTGCATGGGCTCAAGGGATCAGTAATAGAAACACAGCTTTTCTTTTGTACGTCAGGGGTTTGTGTGGTGCGCGCTGTCTCGCAACTGATATTCTTACTCTAGGATAGGTCTTTAGTGCCCTGTTTTACGTGGCACAATAGTCACAGCCTGGTTCTAATAGTCAAACACCCCCTTAGCAAAAATGACTGTTGCCATTTACACCTTTGCTGTAGTTCTCTGGAAAAAAATTCTACATTTAATAACTCCAGAGGCAAAATATGCCTCTCAGAAAGGCAAATCTGCATGATATTGTTTATTCTTAAAGCAGCTGGCGTACATGTAGTTCTCCAATGCCTAGAACTTAAAGCAATGCATATGTCATGGTGAGATCTTGCTGCCCTTTGAGCATCTCCAAGCTCCTCACTGTTTTTCAGGTGCTCATTACACTTATGATGTTGAAGAGAGAGTGACACTGCTTGTCAAGTGATTTGGCATGTATTTGACCATTGCAACAAAATCTTGTAAGTACCTGTAGGCAGAAACATTTTTTACACTACCTATTCATCATATGATTTGGATTATCCATTATTTTGTGAAAGCTGTGAACCCTTCCCAAACAAAAATGCTACATTTGTCAAATTGTCTTCAACACACAATTCAACCCACTGTTACTGAGGCCTAGAAAGCTGAAGTGGCATGTCTGAGGTCTCACAGCTACTGTGTGTCCTTGATTGTACTGAAAACGGGGACTCAGCCACATGTCAAGTCCCTTACTCCAGTTACTTCATATTTGTTTAAATTCATAAGAAGGGAAACCCATGAACAGCACTCTATTTTTTGTTTCTCATTTAGATACCGTTGTTCAAATGTACTCAGAAGCAGTGCATCAGAGAGATCCTGGGTGCACATGTTAACCCCTCATACGTACCCCCTTCCTTTGGCTGCCGGCTCCCGAGCTGTAAAGTCCCTGGAGATGTAAAGGAAGGGGGGCACTTCTCTGCTATAGTCATTTCTACTATGCTGGTCATCTGCCCTTCTGCTTTCCACCAGGTTGCAGTAGCAGTGGCCAACAGGTCTCAGGCACATTTGCCCCTCCGTGCTGGTATTTCCCACACGGGCACACAGGCAGTGCCCAGGGTAGGCATATGGTACTCTACGTGTTGCTCTTCTGACAACCATTCTTAGAGAGAAGAGTTATAAAAATCAGCCTGCCAAAGTGCTTTGGAAATGGCGTTAGGTTTTTAGAGGGTATTGTTCTGATTTACTGAGCCTGCTGATCTCTTGACAGAATTAACAGAGAGAAATCTTTATGTTTATCAGGCCATCCATGTAGTGAAGCTAAAAGCCTGTGTGTAAAGACTCTCTAAGGTATAAAAGAAGCCCTGCTGTGCTACTGCTAACATTGAAATAACACGAAAAGTGTCCACTTTTGATTTCTCACTGATATAGTTCTGTAGTTCCTAGAGTAGCAGAGACAATACGTAAAAGCATAATCAGGTCCATTTAAAGTCCTGGGACAAAGAGATGCAGACCTGAACAATTTTTTTTTTTCAGAAATGAGTGTGGGCTTGATCCTCAGTTTGTGTAAACTGGCACAGCTCCCACTCGCTTTGGTAGAGAATTATGACAATTTAAAACAGTTGAGAATTTGGCTCCACAATCAGAGCAGGGAGAAATGTATGACAGCCAAAAAGAGACATAAACCATTAAAATTATTTTGATAATAGAGATTTTTTTTATATACTGTAGGTTTGACTTTAATCTTTAAAGTTTTAATCTTTTGCTGTCTACTAGACAGAACATGATGTATATTTGATACATTTTGAAAGGTCAGGCCCAAAGTCATGCTCCCTTAGAGGTCTTATGGCTGCTTGTGCTTTTTTGATGTTTGTACCATCATGCAGACCTGATAAGTAGATGAATGACCATGATAAATGTGCGTAATGAGAAAGTGATAAGAATTCCAGCATCTGACATGAGTTATGTCTCTGTTGTCCAGAAATGGAGATGCTCTGCTTTTATCTTTACTCTCTAATTTCTTAATTAGAAAGCATATTTTCCACCAGTGCATATGTATTTGGCAAGCATGTTGTCTAATAACTGGATATCTCAGACAATGACCCTATTATAGATACTGCTGTAATTTTTTGTTTAAAAATGTCTCTCCTCCCTGTAGAGCACAAGCCACAGGACCAAGCTTTATGCAGTAATATATAACAAAAATTGCTAGACATAAAATCTGATGGGATCCTGATGATTTGCAAAAAAAAAAGGATTAGGACATAATCCTGCAAGCTCTTGAAAATACATGCACATTTACTCATGTATATGGTCTGATTCAAGTTGCTGGGATTAGTTACATGAGTAATTACACACACATGTATTTTGAAAACCTAGCTATGCGGATCAGATTCTAATCTGAGATGCCCAGAAAGTCTGGATCCTGAAAGCCTTATATGGACAAACTTCCCTTTGATGAGATTTCTCCCATTGATAGCAATCTTCCTTCAGAAAGGCAACAAGATCAGAGCCATTAAAATATTCCTCTAAAAAGGAGTCATTTCATGCTCTTGCAGAATTATGGCTATGGATTTTTTTTTAAGCAAATACAGTTTACATTCAGGGACCTTAACTTCCCAGAAATCAAATGAATGACCTTAATTAATTTATACCAGGGATGCTTTCAATTCAGTGATGTTTCATTGCCTTATGCCTCTATTCTGCAAAGATTCACAAACTTGCATATTTTTCATGCTAAGTATTTTTAGAGAAAAAGTATATACATTTGTGGAGGCAGGGCCTAATGGATTCAACCAACTTCTCCCAAGGTGTATGGCAGAATTGTTGACTTGAGTGGGAGAAAGATAAAATTAGCAGCAACAAAGCTACACTGAGTTAAGAAATTCTGCATACTATAAGCAGCAAAAGAGTATTGGCTTCAAAATTATAGACAGAGGAATTAAAATGCATCTCTTAATTAAATGCTGTACAACTTCAGTAATAAAGTATTTTATTCTGCTGTTTAATTATTTGCATTATTTTTCTGTGATAATACCAAATTACTTGTGCTGAAAAGCAAACATGAATAGTTGAATGCAACCATTGCAGATAATTGCAAAAGCATATTGTGCATATTTTTTGTTTTATTTGCATCTAAAACACCAGCAATACTTTGTGTAGCAAGCAGGAGAGAAACATTTTGTGGAGAGTTTATTTAGATTTCCTTGGTTTCCTTTCAAACTAACATTTGTTTACTAGAGGCATTACAATTTAGTGAGACAAATTAGGCTAAACTTTTTATCTCTGGTGGTTTGCACACGCACTGATTGAACTAGTATTTCTTCTAAAAATTGCCTAGGAAGATAAATGAACAAGAGGAGCAATTAGAGTAAGGAAAAACTAAAGATTGGCTGACATGATCTAAGTTTACCGCTAAGGCAGTTTGTCATTTTGTCTCTATAATCTCTATCAGAATTGACTAAAACCGTAAACATAAATCATTATACTAATTTATTTCACCACACTGTGGTCTGGGAGAAGAAGATTTCATTTTTTTCCCCACAGACTTTGGGGGATTCAAGCATTCACTGAACTTTTTTTAATGTATTAAAAACAAGCAAACCTAAATAGTCATTGATTAGTATTTCAGCTCCCTTAAAATCTAGGTTTTTTGATGGTAAGCCAAGAAATGCTCCTGTTATTGTTGCTAAAATAACTATTAAGAATTCAGAATAAATGGGCATGGATTTTTTTTAACTGACCATATAAAGCTTAATGCATGACAAAATGTAATGCAAGACCATCAGTTAATACTTCACACTAGACCAGTTAATAAGCAGCCTTCTCTCTTGAGATACATCAGAATGAAGTCTGTGAGACTGTGGAATACCTTTGTGGGAGGGAATCCAGTAGATACCAGAGGACATCCTGCAGTATAAATCTCCATGGGCTGTCACTAGGCCTGTTACAGACTCTCCAAAAATAGAGCTCTGTATATCTTCATTAGGAACTACACTAACAACGCCATTCGCCTGCAATTTTATTCAGAAGCCACAGTAAAGCAAAGATTATATTATGTTGTTCTTGTCAAGTGAAATATTCCTTATCGGTGACTTTAAGGGATGGATTTTCAAATGCCATTTAGATGTCTGAGTTCTGCTGACTATCCTATTTTTAATGGTCTCATTTGGCTCAGTGGAGCTCCTTGCATATGCCAGTGGCATCAAGATTGCCACCTAAATTGTTCTCCCAAAGGAGCTCTGTAAGAGATTTTGCCTCCCCTGTGCCTGCACTCCCAAGAGCCCTTATGCTGCAGCCTGCACATTGCCTGACTTCACTGCTAACCAACCAAACCTGCCAAAAACAAAACAAAACACAATTAGCTTCTGGTTCCTAGATTCACTGAAAGGAGGGAGAGGGAATGTGTCTCTGGGTCTGGGAGGGCAGCCTGCAGTTAGATCAAGTTAAGCATATTGTGAATATTCTATTTCTGAATTTGGGTTAGGGGTGACATTTTCCTACAAAACCTTTACTTAAAACTAAATAGTTCTAGGAGCACCAGAACTTAGGGAGTCTGGTTTCCTGTGGATTTGTGTCTCCTGGTTGATTTCCTTCGGAGTCCAAGAAGGAGAATGTCTGGCACAGTCATTGCCTGTGTCAGATTATTTGTAGGGCTCTCTGCTCTTCTTCAGCACCTGTTTTCATGAAACCTTTATGAGCTTAATTCTCTTTCAGATCACTGTCTTTCCATCTACCATGATTCCAGTTACTCAAGCATTCAAACATTATTATGAGGGAATACACAGACAAACATTATGCGCACCCAGAGCGTGATTGCATAAACCATAGGAAAATATATTAAAACAGGATCCATCAGAAAGTATTTTTAAGCAGAAAGCTTTAGGGTTTGCAGATATCTAGCTTGCCATGATAAATGTTCCAGTTATCAGTCTTCTGTGTCTGTACTCTACTTAATTTCACACTAAAGTTGACACAAGGAAAATACAGCAGAAAAATGTGTCATTTCGTTACTTCACTGCTGCTTAACATAACGCACACATCATAGATATGCATATCTCATTGAGAAATGTATATAGAACTTAATGTTCTATTGATTTCGCAGGGACATCCATTGTAGATGGCAGTTTAGAAGGGGCATTACCCTTTGATGCATGGTGGTCCTCTGTAGTCCCTGCAAATCACTAGAGTGAATACAGGGTGGGTGCAAGCACTGGAATAAATGCTGCTGCCTTTATTTTTCTTTCCTCCATATGTATACTTTTCCCACCCCATCCCTTTCATTGGAAAGTAGAAGTAACTAAAATGCTGTTCTTACTTGAATTCCATCCATGTTTCTGGACCAGAGCAGTTCAGAATGGCTTTTACCAATTAAGTTCTGTGAACATCTGCAAACACAAACAAAAACCTATGGCTCTGAATAGTCAAATTGTCACAGAAGGCAATAGAGCCACAGGGCCTACTACTTTATTTCAACTTCACTTCCTACAGTTTTTCTCAAAAAAAAAAAAAATGTTGCAAAAAATTAGGTGAAGTGGGTTTTTCTGTTTTTTTCCTGTGATAGCTGAGGCTGACTATTAGAGCAGGAACAGTAATTTCCATAATTAATGGAAATGCGTGGGAACAAGAAGGAACGGGTGCCCAAAAATGCTAAAGACTTCTAAACTTCTTTGAAATAGTTCTAAAGTCAAGATAAGTGTTAGTAATGTAATGAACCAAGATTAGCTCCGCTGCCGGCTTGGCCCCAAAGCAAAAACCACATTTTTAAGGAGCAAATATTTCAGTGCTTTCTATACAGGTAGACCAGGGAGGGGGGGCTGAGTGGAAGCCAGAAAAATTCCTGCTCAATTGTAAATTGTAAAAGAGATAAATAATGCCAAGTCTTCAGCCTGAGCAGAAAAGACTTTTTCTGTTAAGGGAGAAAATGCTCATCCCAGATTTGAACTCCAGAGGGCAATAGCCCACAGCATGACAGGTATGGAAGGGTTGTTTATTGAAAAAACAAACATTTCCCATAGCTTTCCTGATACTAGCGGTAGCACTGTGGTCATACCAATATATAGACAATAATAGTGGCTGCAGAATCTATGGTCAGGATCACCAGAACCACAGCGGGTAATAGAGTTTGGGGCTAAATGGGAAAAAAGAGCTGTCTTACCACAGCAAACAGTCAAATGGAAGTTCAGTAGCAGGCTAGAGGGAAAGCAGGTTAGGACATAGGTGGGTAGAAGAAGTGTTACAGAAGCACGTCAGAAACATCAGGTGGTTTGGATAAGTCTTGATGTCTGATTTTTAATAGCTTTAACCTAAGCCTGACAGATGTGTAGAAACTCATGATTATTAATTCTGATTATACCTTTAAAATTGCAATTTTCACATGTTAGAAACACAGGAATTCTTGCAGGCATCATCAGAGTTGCAAACATTCTTGCATAGCTCTGTTAATGCAACACAGTTTGACTCTTGATTAGTCAGAAACAAAAGTATTTTAATACCACTAAATTTTTAATCTTTTAATTATTTTTTAAACATTGCACCAGATAGAGTCTTTTACAAGTACAGCCCCCAATTTTGGCTGTGTCACTGATAATGCCAGTAAGCAACAACAAGTTCAGAATCATAATGGCCTATAAATGGATGCACAAGTAGAGAAAACAACTGTGACTGAAACAAACTGTTCTCTAATGATTTAGCCCTAGAGAGAAAGCCGCATGGGTTTGTATGTTCATTATTGTACTTTTCTTCTATCATATTTACCTCAGCTACAGACCCAAGAGCAGGGCTCTGTTGCACAGGCTGCTCTACGGGCACCAAGCGGGGCGGCAGCCTGGCTCCAAAGTGCTGGGTCTAAAGAGAGACACCGAGGCAGACCAGAGAGAGTGAGACATCAGCATCGCACCATTTCTTTTGCAGATTACACAGAAATGAGAAAAGTAAATGGAAGCAGAAGTGAAGCAAGAGGAGATACTGAAGCAAAAATACACAGAAGGAGCAGAGGAAAAGAAGAGCGAAAGCAGGCAGCACAAGCAAGTGGGAGGGTGCCAGCCAGTACAAGCGCAGAAAGCCTTCTCAAACCATTCACAGAAGGTCCCTGCTGTGGTGACTCTTGCCACTGCCTGGAGTCTATGAACTGTTTTAATCCCTCACTGAGACCTCCCCTACTCATCTCACCAGCACTGGCCTTGCACCTCTGCCCCCAGCACTGAAGAGAGGTCTCCCTGCCCTCCTCCAGCCCTGAGCAAATGTAATCTTACCTGGGCACCATTATAAGTTTAGTCTCTGGCTCAGCAAAGCAGGGCTTGCTACAAACAGAACTTGAGCAGACAGTAGGCAGATGGAAAAAAGAAAGAAGCTGGTCAGAAGTTGTTGCTTTGAATGTCATTACTTTGTGCTGCCATGAGCCATCTTTTTCAGATAAAGACTTAATGCCTTTGCATTATTTGCTATTACATGCTAGCATCACCTGTCTTCCTGAGCATCAAGGAAGAGCTACACCTGCTTCCTAAGGCTTTGCTCAGAGAAAGAAAAGCTTTTCAGGAGGCAGTAGGAAGTTAGTCAATCACCCAGCAAGGCTTCAGAGAGGTAAAAAAATTACTCTACATAGATGTTTTTGAAAACTGTATTTTTTTTATCCTAAATTAATGGTGTATCTGGATACTCTAGATCCTGTGGCTAAGTGGTTTGTGTTGTCCACATGACTGGCTTTTTTGCTTTATTTTTTAAAATTTTTCTGGGCGTTGCCTTCCCTCAGTAGTTTGTAGAGTGGATACTGTATAGTTTGCTGTAGTTTTACAGAGGCAGTATGGGTATAAGCTCTATTATCTGCTTTTACATCAAATGTAAATAGCATTTTCTCTGCTGCTCACTGAGCAATTGAAAGCTGTGTCTAATTTAGGCTGAATACAGGTAAGTTTGAGATGAATTAAGTCCTTTTTTTCCTTTCAGCATTCTTTTTAAAACACCTGAGGCTTAGGGTTTCTTTTCTTGGAATGTTAACTGGACCAACTGCACCAGTGCTTTACAATTCCACAAAGCTATTGGATGATCATATAATTATAGAGGCAATAAACCTGAAGCCAGAAAATTTCTACCTATCCTGCTAACCACAGAAGTGGCCACAGTAATCACAGATTTGTGATCCCTGGGTGTGGATATTATAACTTACTATTTCTAAAACTGAGACCACTTTACATTAGAAATCCACTAGCAACTACAAAACACATTGACTCAACTTCTTAATAGGTCAGATTCATATTGCACAGTTTAATACTTCCATACTTGCCTGTAACTAAATCTAGACTGCCTTTGTACTGAAAGTCCTACATTTGCCTGTTTTAGATACCTGAGGGTCATATTTCTTTCTGCAGAGATAACCTCATGTGACAGTTGCATTCCACTGTATCTAATAAACTACTAACCAGTGATGAGAAGCTAAGGAGGGTTTTGTTTTTCTTCTTATTCTTCCTTGTTAATAAGGGCAAGGTTTAAGATGGAAGGAATGGCATGATACCTAGTGACAATAGGAGAAATGATCGTATCCAAAATAGAAGTTTCAAAGTTCTATTAAGTTCAAACTTGCATTTAGCTCTTTGTGTTCAATGCGAGTTTAAAATGGAATGAATAATCTCCATCTGACAGTTGTTAAAGCTCTGGCATGTGAGATCACAAGTCAGCTGATAAGTGTTTTTAACACAACTATGAAGTTGAGTGTGGGTACCATATGTTTGTAAATAGCAATTCATATCTAAGAGAGAACAAGTGATCCAAGCAACTTACTCTGACATGAATGCCATGCTAGGATCCAGAACCAATTTTTGTAGGAAGTAATAATTAGATGCAAGATAGGTGAATAGTAAATACAATAAAATACCATGCTGGTTTATGCTAGGGTAGCTTGTGCCAGACTGGTTTGATACATTTCTTCAATAATTGATTTTGTAGAGATGAAAGAAAGCTATCTGAAGTTCAGTAAAGCATTTGATATGCTCTGACATGGAAAATTGTCAGTTAAGCTGGAGATTAGTATAAGGACTGTGAAATTGGTAAGAAATTAGCTAAAAATGAGATGGCAGCAAGTTCTTTTGAAGAAGAGAGTTACATATATGATATGAGGTTACAGGCAGAGTTTCTAAAAAACTGGCACAGGGAGTGATGTTACTTAATAATCTTTGCATAAAAGGTGCAGGAATACATTTATGACATTTATCCAAGATGCAGAGCTGAGAGAAATTGTCAGTAGAAGGAGATCTGAATGTTCTACAGGAAAAACCAAATAACCTTGAGGGGTAAAATAATAGAACTGAAATGAAATCTAATTGTAAGAAGTGCAAGATTAATAATATAGCGAATGGTAAAAATTTCTGCTACAAGAGAGAGGCTCTACACTTGAAGAAGAGAGAGAGAGAGAAAGAACAGTGTGTATTCATTGATCACAGGATAGCCCTAAATTGTAAATGAGAAGGAAAAAGCAATGGTAATATAATAGGCCAGAAATGTTGACAGCAAAGACTTGCTGAGATTTCATGGAGGTGCATGTGACATACAAAGTTTTGGTTTCTGTTAAACATAGATGAAGTCTGCAGGTGTTAAGAAAGATCTTCAAGAAAGAAGAGTAGATGATAAAGTCATTCCCATCTATTCATGTCCCTTCTATGTGTACTTGAGATGAAGAGTGTTCCTGTATTCTTTTCCTTAGTCTGATGTTACAGAATATGACTTCTTTATAGGTGGATTTGTAATTGTCATAGATGTTGCAGGTTGCTTACTATCCTTTCGCTTTCATCCACAGACTCTCCTTCTGAATGTTCTTGTTTCTAGGAAATTTCTTTCAGAGCTCTTTTCCGATGCTGTCTCCTTCTTGAATGCGGAAATGCAGTGTCTTTGGCTTTTCCCAGACTGTTTCTTGTTGCCTTTGAAGGTTTGGAATCTGAAATGTGTCTCATAAACCTCAGTAAATCATCTCAAGAACCTCAACTTTAAATTAAGGTTCTTAGCATGAACTTCATCTGTATCAAAAGCATATTGTACCCCATAATGCCAAATAAGTACTACATTTTTGTAACATGAGTTTCTATGCACTCATTCTGTTTTTTTTTTCCCACCCTCGCCTTTCCATATTTCTCCATTTCATCTGCTTACTTTCCAAGATGCACATAAATTGGATTGTCTTATATGGCAGAATAACTAGTTTTTAATTGCCAATATACTGCATGCACAGTTTTCCTCCCTATGTATTTTAATCAAGATCTTCTAAATTGATATCCTACCTTTCTGACCATTTGGGTCTGGGTCTTCCTGATATTTTTAGCATGATGGGGACTGTAATAATGAGTTATAACCTTATCCTGCACCTTATTCCTTTAAGTGTGTCCTCTGTCATAGTGCTTCCTCTTCCCGATTTCCTAGATCTCCAACGCTTAAAAAAACAAACAAACAAACAAACAAAAAACCCCAAGTAAGTTAGTTTCCACTGTGTTTCAATTCAGGGTCTAAGTAAAAGAATGGCATGAAAAGAACCAAGAGGCTCTGTTTTAAGGTGTCATTAAAACTTCCCACACCAAAACTAGCACGGAGGTGTGTTTAATTCCTTTCACTTGTTTTTTCTAAGAAGGCTTCAGTGAGGTACTATGATACATAAATCCATACTGCTCAAGTATATTTTATTCAAATGCATCTTTCAAAAGGGGAGAAAAGGTATGACAGACAAAAACGTACGATTGCTAACAAGAGCTCACATAACTTTCAAAATGCGACGTGGCAGGCATCTCTTCACACTCTGGGCAAATGGCACATGGTACCCAGAGACATTAGGTTTTTAAAAGTGAAGTTAAACTGATAAATTAGACCTCATTTATTGAACAGCAGATACAGCCAATTGCCCAGGGAGTCATCTGACACCTTTGAAGACCCTGCTAACTTAATTGGTGGTAGTATGGGGGCTGAAGGAAACATTTAAGCCTGTAGCAGCAGGACACCGTGCAGCATGAAAATGGAGAAGACAGGCATTCTCACTGACAAGGGGAGTCATATATAGATTTTTGTGTCCATTGTTTTCGCTTATTTGTGTGTGTGCTTTACTCAGTCAATCAAATATAATTGACACCACTGGGTTCTGTTGTTTTGTGGATGACAGGAGCTAATGCAAGGGAAAAAAGCTGGAAGTAAACTTCCCCCTGAAAGACTGTGTAAAGGTTTTTCCACTGGGCTTGTGACATTTTTTGCTCGATTGTGTTAATTGATGTAGTGACAAGGCAGTTGGAAAGATGATAGATACTGATCACTACACTTTTTTTTTTTTTTTTTTGAGGTAGCCAGGCATTAACATAAATTCTGTTTTTGTGCAAGTAGTAGGAATGCAGCCGGTTAGAGTGTAAGGGGAAGGTTTAAGGAGCTGCACACAGAGTATATGGGACCCAACAGTCACTGCTGGACATTAGTACAGAATGAGAAAGAGATGTTGCCTTAGGATAGATTTTTATTCAGGACATTCTCATCTCCGGTTCGACTTTTCTATTTCTTTCCCTGCTCTGGGAACCCTTCCAATTTTGCAGATATTTGTTTCAACTCAAAGAGCATATTTAATTACAACTAATCTGAACTTTTCCCTAAATTTTAGCCTATATTTAGAGTATCTTAAAGTTTAGGCTTGAAGTTTTATTGTCTGAATGAGGTGATAAAGGAGGTCAGTAGATTTTGGTTCTTACAGTTTTTTTGCTCAGGTGACTGGCTTCCAACTCTGCTGAGTACAGGACTGTGGATGACCCCCAGATTCAGAGTGCCTTTCTGTGAGGATGCTGACAAAATCACTCCCACTTTTATTGTGCTGCCTCACAGCTTTCTGCAGAGGACACTGTAGCCTCCAGCAAAAGATGCCCCATACCCAGGTGACCAAATGCAGAGACAGCAAGAATGTGGTAACACAAGTGAAGCTTTGCCGTGGAATGTAGGTGCTTGATGTGGGCTAATACAGACATCAATCAGTTGGTTTCCTGAAAGACATCATCTCTGGAGTTCGCACAGTATGTAAATGATGAAATCCTAATATTAGTTCTTCTGAAAAGACGCTGATGTCAACTCCTTGCTTCTCGACTTCAGTCAAAAGAGGTGGCTAAAAATGGAGCTTGTAACAGTTAAGACTTTTAAAGGAGAAAATCCTGGGCCTTGATGCAAAAGTGGAAGTACACCTGTGAATCAACACTGGGGGACAATATAGATCATCTCTGAACACACAAATTGGGTGACTATTGAACTAGTCATATTCTTCTATTTAATCAGTGTGTGCAGCCATGGTTGCTATGTTTACTGTGGTCGGGATGCATTTCATGTGTTAATCTAATGTAAAAAAAAAAAGCTTTAAACATTTCACCATCTTCTTTTGGATCCTGTTACCTACTACTGGCTTAAGAGCTGCAGATGAAAGTGGCATTGCCTAGAGAAAATTCTTTCTCAAGATCTTATCCAAATAAAATCTTTCATTCAGAAAGAGCAAAACCAAGGCAATTTTTTTCATGAAGACATATCCCCATGGATTAGTCTATTCCATAAATATTTGCTGTAGCAACTTGAACGAAAACAACTGTGTCTATGGTTTAAGTGGTCTGACTTCACTTTCCACCTCTATCACTGACATTATGTATGACTGTGGCAATTCAAGGCAAGAGCCACACAGGACTTAGCATCTTGCTTTTGCTGGCGATTGCTGTGCAAAGTCATTCTCCTCTCTCTGAGCAATGAACAGTTTGGTGCCAGGACTCACCTGGCTGTGCAGCAGCAAAGGTGGGGGAGGGCTTTACTGGTAAAAATGTGAGAGTCTGGAGAATTTGGCATCTGGGTAGAGCAGGGAGTTTAAAGATTTCACAGGAGCCTAGATAAGCTGGACTTGGGTTCCAAAAAATGACAGTTTTCTAGATCTTGTCCTAAATTTCTCTGTGCTTCAAGTCCCCATCTTTCTAATTTGGATTGTGTGCCATTCTCACATCTTTCCCTGTGTGCTGATTTGAATTATAAGCTTTTGGAAGAAGTTATCTTTTTCTGAGGAGCTTCTTTGAATCAAAATGATTTTCAAAAAAGGACTTTTTGTGCTGATGGGGTCTTAAAAGGCTACAAATGTCATTTAATGAATAAATCAGGTCTGCCGTGGAAAGCTAGTAAGCTATTTACTGCCAGAAAAGAATTGCAGTCTCCTAATGGTCCCTTCTACCAGTCATGTCCCTCATTTTCTGTGATTGTTTCTGGAGTTAGAATCTGCTCCTACATCTTTAATACTTATCACCATGTTTCTGTTGCTTTAGCTCATTAATTGATTAACAAGAAAATACCTGGCAGATTTTAAAAAATTGTCATTATTCCATTTTTCCCTCAGTCATGATCACCATGAAGAGGAAAGTCTAAAATAGTTTGGTTTCCTATTGAAACAGATCAGTCTTGATATCAGTTAGTTTTATGAGCAACATGGAAGAATAGTCCAAGTCCATTGCAGAAATAAAACACAGAAGAAAAGAAGAAGAAGCATATTGAGGAAAAAAGCATACTCTATTCAGCAAATATAAAGAAATGCATTAGACAACAGATATATTCAGTCAATGAATAAGAAGTTCTTTATAGTTTTTTTTTTCATTGGTACATAGAAGGAAGGTGGAGATCCATCAGCACAAACCCTTAAGTCACTCTGAAGTATTTAACTGCTACCGCGTCTAGTCTCAGTCAAAAGCCAGTAATAAGCTGCATACAGTTAGACTGTTTCAGTGGTTGTCCTGTGTATTTTTAGTGTACAGGCTGACAAGAAATGCGGGTTCAGTTAGAAATACATTCCTCCTTGAAGAATGCCAAGTTGCTACTGGAAGGAGAGATGTGAGTTTATACTTCGCTGAAGGATAGTGTTGTCTATTATGTACTTAGCCTGGTTTGATTTAAGGGAACTGGATGACAAGACAGTCCTCACTCAAGGATGTGGTGAGCCCATATCCACATCCATATTCGGATGGAATATGACACAAAGAAGTTAAGTAATTTGCCTAGGGTAATACAACAAGTAAATTGCTGAATCAAATCAGGAACTTGGTTCTTGTGGAACTAGAGTGACACTTTGTCCTTCAAAACCCACTGCCATTGCGGTTGGCTGACCTGACTAGTGGCAAGTGGTTAATTAGTATATTGCTATCTTAGTAAATTAGTAGGTAGTGTCTAAAATAAGTGAGTAGAACCAACAATTTTCTGCTGCCAAACAAAGTAAGAAACAGCTGGAATTCCAGATTTCTTACAGGATGCAATAAAACACAGGTGACACAGGTGGTGAAGTCCCCCAGAGGTCCAGCAGTACAGATCTGCCAAAGATAAGGACCTACATGGAAAAGATGATTTAGGCATACACAAGCAAAATCGATTTTAGAATAAAAGGGTTTTTTATCCTTTAGGTCCAATATGAAAGTGTTGGCATCACTGTGGAGTTGCCCTTGTTAATGCCAGCATCCTTCAGAAGATTGATTGTACTCAGATTATACTTTTCAGATTATACTTTTATCATGTGTTATATCATTGCATCAAGTAGGAACATGGCCTAGCATCACTGAAAAATTGTGTCAGTGAATGTTTTTTTTCCCATTTTTAAAAGCAGTTCTATACAGCCCTTGCATGAACAGAGAGATACTTTTTTTCCGACATTCCTGAAATAGAAACAACTCCGTAGTGTTAGTACAGTTAGTATGAAACAAATGCACAGACACTTCCCCCTGCAGATGGTTTTAATATTCTAGTTAATTCTCTCAATGTAGTTATCAAAATGTGGAAAACATTGGTAACAATGGATAAGTCTGTACTCAACATCTTAAACTCCTCTGTGCTTCATTATGAAGCTGGAAATAGTTCCCTATGCTTGGAAAAAAAAAAAGATCCAATATAGTTTGGGAGCTGTGCCTGTAGAATCCACCACCTCTTCATAGTGAAATGGGTTTTATTTTCAATCAAACATTTTTTTTCTGTTATACTTTCCTTGTCTGCATGGTAATTAGTTAAGTCCTTAAGACAAACAAGAATGGAAATCCTAATGCTAAAAATTGGAAAGAAAACTGAATTCATTCAAGGCAAGATTTTACCCAAAGTATTCCATAGTCAATCATCTGTAGGGACTGTGATACCTTCAGGAAAGCTCACTAATGCATGACACAGCTCATCATTCAATTTACCATCCATTATCTATTGAAAAAAATCCATGCACTGTTATTTATTATTCTTCTTGAAGTGTACTGATTGCTTCACAAAAGACATGGACAAACATGACTCTTATTCAAAGGGCTTTCAACGAATGCTTCAGCTCTATCACAATAAATGCAACAAGAAAAATGAGGTGGCAATGGACATCACTCAGTGTAATAATATATATGTGTATGTGATTCTTCACTGCAATATTGAGGAACTGGATTTTTTTTCCTAAAATGCGGTCTTGTACTGGCGTAGGCCACTTCATGCTTAGTCATGTATGCTATAGCTTCTGACTGGCTGAACATTTCTCATTTCCAAATCTGTGTTTGCATGCTCTTTGAGAGCATCTTTTGGATGCATATCACACCCATATCATAATAACATGCTGATGGATGATGGTGCATGTTAGATGACTAAAAATCTACCTACTACTGTGTTCTTGTATCTGTACAGTACATGCAAGTGCATGGTTGGTGTTTGTGCAAAGCCAGTTTCATCCATTTATGCCCTAGTCAGATCTTACAGGAACAGCAAAGTTGTAGCTGGCTTTCAGAGAAATTTGATGGGGTTGTACTGTGGGCAGGTGTGTGCAGAGACAAGTTCTTCCATACACAGAGATGCACCAAATCCATGGGCATATGCCAAATGAGCTCATAGTAGTCTGTGCCCCTACTTTCAGGTCTTTGATAGGTAAATTTTGTCATAAGATACAACAGGATTGTAACTCATGCCCACTGAAATCAAAGATGTAGTGCAAGCGGCAGGTTTATTTTAAGATGGAGAAGGCTGGAGCAGCTGTACCTTAGCTGCCAGCCAGACCGTTAGCACCTCGTGGCAAATTTCCAGGTTATGTCATGAAGTCACCAGTGTGTCACTGTTTCCATTTCCCATCCACAGCACAGCTGAATCCAGTTCTAGGCCTAACCCTCTTGCATTAAATGATGTGGGAGCTAGCCTTATAAACATACCCACTACTGAGAAGCCTGTGTAATTAGGCTTATCTAATAGAGTTTATCAGGAAGCAGTGCCCTTTCACGCTTTGTAACTAGCATCTAAATTATGCACATTAGCTCAAGATTTTAATAAGGCTTCAAAGCATCTAGGTCTGGAGAGTGCATCAAGGAAGTAATAAATATTTTAACAGGCAGCATGTATTGCACATTATGTTCATGTGGGGATTATAATGGCCATGCATTACTTTTGATACTGCCTTAGGTTAAATGTTCTGAAATCAGTACACCTGCAGTATAAAATTCCCTACTTTTCTGTATTAAAGATTTCAGATAATCAGAGCACTTCAGTTCCATTTTTTCACTCAAATAAGCAGGTGCTTGGATGTATATACAAGTAAATTACAGTTAATGGGCCTCGTATGAATGCAAGCAGTTGCCAGAATTGATCATGAAATCAGAACCTTATATAGTAAATAAATAAAAGAATACTTTTGGGAGGGTTTTGTATGGATCTCCTGACACCTTTTTATCAAACTTATTTTAAAAATCAAAGGAATTCAGGCAGAACAGTGAAATTTTGTAAACATAAATGAGAAGGGTCAGGAAATATGGAATGAAGCTGAGCCTTTAAGTTGGTTGTTTTGTGCTTCTGTTTTCACTAAGTTCAGATAGAAACTATGAAAATGTCATATAGGTCTATATGGTGGAGGAGCCAACAAGGAGAGGTGTGCTGCTGGACCTCGTACTAACAAACAAAGAAGGACTGGTGGAAGATGTGAAGGTCAGGGGAAGCCTTGGCTGCAGTGACCACGAGATGGTGGAGTTCAGGATCCTGCGAGGAGGAGGCAGGGCACTAAGTAGGATCGCAACCCTGGACTTCAGGAGAGCAAACTTTGTCCTCTTCAGGGACCTACTTGGAGGAATCCCATGGGTGAGGGCCCTAGAGGGAAGGGGTGTTCAAGAGAGCTGGTTAATATTCAAACATCACTTCCTCCAGGCTCAAGAGCGGTGCATCCCTATGAGTAGGAAGTCAAGCAAAGGAGGCAGGAGACCTGCATGGATGAGCAAGGAGCTCCTGGCAAAACTCAACCAGAAGAAGGAAGTCTACAGAAAGTGGAAAGGGGCACAGGCCACTTGGGAGGAATATAGGAACATTGTCAGAGTATGCAGGGATGTGATGAGGAAGGCTAAGGCCCGTTTGGAATTAAATCTGGCAAGAGATGTCAAGGACAGCAAGAAGGGCTTCTTCAAATACATCAGCAGCAAGAGGAAGACTAGGGAAAATGTGGGGCCCTTTGCTGAATGGGGTGGGTGCCCTGGTGACAAAGGATGCAGAGAAGGCAGAGTTACTGAATGCCGCCTTTGCTTCAGTCTTTACTGCTCAGGCCAGCCCTCAGGAACCCCAGACCCTGGAGGCAAGAGAGAAAGTCTGGAGAAAGGAAGACTTTCCCTTGGTGGAGGAGGATCGGATTAGAGATCATTTAAGCAAACTTGACACCCACAAATCCATGGGCCCCAATGGGATGCACCTACGAGTGCTGAGGGAGCTGGCGGATGTCATTGCGAAGCCACTCTCCATCATCTTTGAAAGGTCATGGAGAACAGGAGAAGTGCCTGAAGACTGGAAGAAAGCCAATGTCACCCCAGTCTTCAAAAAGGGCAAGAAGGAGGACCCAGGGAACTACAGGCCAGTCCGCCTCACCTGCATCCCTGGAAAGGTGATGGAGCAGCTCAACCTGGAGGCCATCTCCAAGCATGTGGAGGACAAGAAGGTGATCAGGAGTAGTCAGCATGGCTTCACCAAGGGGAAATCATGCCTAACCAATCTGATAGCCTTCTGTGATGGAATGACTGTCTGGGTAGATGAGGGGAGAGCAGTGGATGTTGTCTACCTTGACTTCAGCAAGGCTTTTGACACTGTCTCCCATAACATCCTCATAGACAAGCTCAGGAAGTGTGGGTTAGATGAGTGGACAGTGAGGTGGATTGAGAACTGGCTGAATGGTAGAGCTCAGAGAGTTGTGATCAGTGGCGCAGAGTCTAGTTGGAGGCCTGTAGCTAGCGGTGTCCCCCAGGGGTCAGTACTGGGTCCAGTCTTGTTCAACTTCTTCATCCATGACCTGGATGAAGGCACAGAGTGCACCCTCAGCAAGTTTGCCGACAATACAAAACTGGGAGGAGTGGCTGATACACCAGAGGGCTGTGCTGCCATTCAGAGGGACCTGGCCAGGCTGGAGAGGTGGGCAGAGAGGAACCTCATGAAGTCCAACAAAGGCAAGTGCAGAGTCCTGCACCTCGGGAGGAATAACCCCATGCAGCAGTACAGGTTGGGGGTTGACCTGCTGGAAAGCAGCTCTGCGGAGAAGGACCTGGGAGTGCTGGTGGACACCAAGTTAAGCATGAGGCAGCAATGTGCCCTTGTGGCCAAGAAGGCCAATGGTATCCTGGGGTGCATCAGGAAGAGTGTTGCCAGCAGGTCGAGGGAGGTGATTCTCCCCCTCTACTCAGCCCTGGTGAGGCCACATCTGGAGTACTGCGTCCAGTTCTGGGCTCCCCAGTACAAGAGGGATGTGGCACTACTGGAGCAAGTCCAGTGAAGGGCCACAAAGATGATTAGGGGACTGGAGCATCTCTCTTATGAGGAAAGGCTGAGAGAGCTGGGCCTGTTTAGCCTGGAGAAGAGAAGGCTGAGAGGAGATCTTATCAACGTGTACAAGTATCTGAAGGGAGGGTGTCGAGAGGATGGGACCAGACTCTTTTCAGTGGTGCCCAGCGACAGGACACGAGGCAACAGGCACAAACTGAAACACAGACAGTTCCATCTGAACATGAGGAAAAACTTTTTCACTGTGAGGGTGACAGAGCACTGGCACAGGTTGCCCAGAGAGGTGGTGGAGTCTCCTTCTCTGGAGATTTTCAAAAGCCGCCTGGACACGATCCTGTGCAATGTGCTCTAGGTGACCCTGCTTGAGCAGGGGGGTTGGACTAGATGATCTCCAGAGGTCCCTTCCAACCTCAGCCATTTTGTGTCTGTGTCTAAACTTTATTTAATCACAATATTTGCGTTTGCTTGCATTACCCAAGTAGGGTGACTTTTTCAGCTGATTTAAACCAGTGTATTGGATCAATGCTGTTAGTGTTTTACATCAGTGGAGAATGCTGCCTGTATAATGCAGCCAGCATGCTAAATATAAAAAGCTAGGCTCTTCTTGAATTCCCTATCTTGCTTACAATGTTGGGAAGGAGAAACCGTGGGCCCATCCCCCTTAACATGTTTATAGGGGAGTGAAAATGTGGTGTACAGGAAATATTCAACCTCAGATGCAGTTGGATTCATGTAATAGACAGAGTATGTGTATGAGTCACTCTCGCTTTTGGCACGCGCTCTTCACAAATCAAGTGTGATTGTGCTTACATGGTAGAATGATGCTGACAGCTTTCTTGCAGGCCCTCCAGGGACTTGTGTTTTTACTTTTCACAGTAATAGATAAAAAACTAGCAGAGCAAACTGTTGGTGTAGTTATCCAAAGTTCATTCTCTCTTTCTGTTTATTGTCCTGCAATTGCTTCTTTAACCCACTCTATTGATCTAAGGTGGGTGGCTTGGTGCCATGCCACGGTCACCTGCTCCTGAGGGAAATAAAGAAACAATCCAAGAAAAAGTGGCTGGAGGGGGGAGAAAAAAACCCTGAAGATTGACTGGCTTGCTAGGGGCCCTAGTGGATTTCTTCTTACACCAGAGCATCATTTAAGTCTACGTTCTTCCATCTACCTTGTTTGCAGTAAATAGCTGCCCATTATGTCAGGTCAGGCAAGCGCTGTGGCATCACAGCTCAGCAGCCGTGATCATCATGCCAAGCATGGAGGGGACAGCCCCCAGGGAGCAGACGCGTGTGTCAAGTTCTTGAGCTGTCAAGGCTCAAAGCGACAGTTTATCTGGAGGGTTTAAAACATCCTTGCTAAGTTTCCCCATCTTCTCTTGCCCCTTCCTCTTGTTGACAATCTGCTTGAAAGAAGACAGATGCTGGAGCAGTTTTCTTTAGGTTTGCTTTAATTCCACAAGGCATAATACACCAAATGCAATTCTGCCTGTGTTTTAAAAGGCCGAGTTGAGGAGCAAGACTCATTGTTGAGGGGGGGTTCCTTTATGGTAACGCAAATATTTCCAGATGAGTTTGATGTTGTCATTTTACCATTCTTATGTTCTTCACCCACAATAAACAAACTGCATTAAAGTTCTTAAAGCAAACAAAGAATTGTGTCCAGGGTGACATTTTTCAAGCCATTTCCACATTTAATTGAACATTTTATAGCCCTCTAACATAGCATCAAGTTCTCAATGAGATATATATTCTCCTCTTACATCATTTTATCCTAAAAACACAATAAGGTTCTCTGTGGATTTGCTTGCATGAAAAAGAAGATTTATCTTGTAAACAGCACTGAATCATTTATGAGAGCATATCTTGCAATGCCAGTTTCATATCACCGTCACCTTTGCAGGCTGATTCTGTTCATGGTACAAATCAGAGCTATTTGTCCTAGACACTATGTCCTGTAGATTACACTTTAAAAATATCACTTCTCAAAAAAAAGGATAAAAAAAATTTTATACTCTCTTTGTAGTTTGTTATCCTTTGACCACAAGGAAGCACATTTTCACTGAGAGACAAATTTTTTTCTGCCTAACGTAAACACAGACTTTTGCCACGTGTGAAAGATTTTTTCTATTTGTCTCCTAAATTGCACCTACATCAAAAGTCGGGGAAGCATACCTGTTCCAGCCATCCTCTGTCTTTATAAAGTGTTCCCCTCTTGTCTTCTACAAGCATTGCCCAGGCAGCCACTAATAGAAGCCTTTCTTTGGACAAGAAAAGTGATAAAAGTAGCGACGGTGAACTTTCCTTCTCCCTCCCTCCCTTTGCCATGCTTTGTCTCCTTGAATAATTGTCTTTCTCCATGATAAATTACAGAGTTTAGAAGAGCTCCTAACCCGAGCTCCCAGAGCAAAACCTAGCTTAAGTCAGACAGTGGGCAGAAAGGTACATCAAGTTTATACTTGATGCTTTCTCAGTTCTTCAGAGGCAGGTTAGGGAGTGCCCTTGAGCTGTCTGCAGACACAAGTGACAGAATGCCTGAATGCTTTGAACTTCCATAGGAATATCCTCAAACTCAGGGTCAGCAATCTGGCCTGCGTGGCATCCTGACTTCTCTGTATGGTTTCACAGTTCAGTCATGATGAGCAGCATATGCACACTGCACTAAACAAAGAGGCGCTCATTAATCCTTCCTTTAACCGGAAACCAGCCAGGTTTGGGGTTAGTATCCTTACCCCATGGTAGCTCTGTTTGATCGGCACCTTCCAGAGGCTGCAGTGGCACACTGTCTGGAAGGCCTCTTATCACAGGAGGAAGCCATCTGACTAACTAGAGAAGTCCACCATAACATCTGTCCATCCTCTAATATTTATTTCTCTAGGGAAGGGGAATGCTCACCAATAACCCTATTTGCAGAAGACATCAACTAATGCCCAAACTTCTTCCCAGAGGATCCTTGCTAGATGCCTTTAGGTCATCATGGTCTTTTCAACTGATTCCTACATTTTTCTTCTGTTTTCCATCCAAATTCAGATGATAAAGCAAGTCTATGTGTGTTCCTGATACTACTAGTAAAGGCATCAAATCTATTGCACTGCTCCAGGCAGTTTCCTCTGCCTCTCCCGGTTTTCTTAAACATGTCATGTTAGATTTTACTGGAGGTTACTGAGTTGACAGGTTAGTTACTGTACAGCAGAGCTCTGTTAATCTCACTCAGATATAGCACAAAATGCCTTACAGTAGCACTAAGCTTTACATGTATGGCCTGCTCCTTGCTGAGCTTGCAGCATGTGCAGCCTAGAATGGAAAACGAAGAGGCTCAGTCACTATGGTATAAGTAATCTTTCTCCTCCCCTCCTATCAGCAAGATGTGAAGATAATTTTTAAAGCAAAAGAATGTCACAGATCAAGCATCACAGGTTGTCACTTGAGTGCTCCCCAAATCTTTTTGAGTCACCCCCTCTACTTTGTCCTTGCAGCTAACCAGCCGCTGGCCAAGCCATAAAGCAGGTACGTCTTGGGCTCTTTTAGACCAGTAGAGTGGGCCTGGATGTCGTGGCCCAGAGGTGCCACAATATGAGGTCACTGTACTGGAAGTCAAGCTTCCACAGTAAAAGAAAAAGAAAAGAAAGCTTCTTCTGCAGTAAGATTTTAGTAGTAATGCAAGTACAGACACTAATTTTTAGGCTTCTCAAGCCTATGCATAGTACATACAAGCCTAGCATAGCACAACTTCAGCGCAGTCCCGAGATGTGGAGTGAAGATTTGGAGTTACATCCGGGTATGTGATCTCCACCTGGTGCTCTCCTCTGCTCAGGCAATCTCTTTCCTATCTCCTCTTCTCTGATAAGAAAGGCACAAGCTCACCAGCTTCTCCCAGGACTAAATCTACATTATCTTCAGCCCCAGCCACCCCCTCTCTTACCTGTCTGAGTTCATAAGTAGTGTTAATGACTGGTATCCTTCCTGTTTGTGGTATCCAGCATCCTTAATCTTTTCTTCTACTGGGTGACTGCACACTGCATGAGAGAGACTGAAGTAAATGCAGCAGACATAGCACTCCATGTTAGAGTTTCTTTACATCCATTGCACAAACTGATAAGTGGCACAGAAAAGCTCAGAAGGAAATTAATCAATTTTGTGTGTAGTGGAAGGTATGAAGGATGTATCCTAGGCATAGGGCTATGCTCTGAATAATGAAGAGAAATTAAAATATTGAACATGCTTTCTGTACTGAATGATGATATGAAAAATATGTGATCATAATGCATTTGACTAGTTGGTCAACTTTAAGGCTGGCATCATCAGACTTTTCAGTGCATGATGCACTATACAAACATGATGTTATTTCAACAAGCTTTTGTCTGCAATACAGAAGCTGAGCAGATGTTCTCTAAAAATGGTAGTATTTTCCTATGTTTCTTTCATATATACCTCCATGGAGAGGAATATTTATTCATGCCACTTTGGAAAGCAGGAGTTAGATTGTAGCTGTTGCCAAGTACTGCAGTGATTGGTGATAGAGAAATGCATATATAAAATTTATTTTTTCCTACTATATATAAATGAATAACCTCGATACATTTCCTTAAGACTTAACATGATTCCAGAATTGCAATTTGTTCTGGCTCTCCTATGTCTTCCTATAAATTGAGAAGGTTAACTATTTTATGTGACATTTAGATTTGTTTTTGACAAACAGTGACCTTATTCGTAGCAGTCCTTGACCATGTCTTTTGAAGGAGCTCTTCTCCATCATTTTGAGACAGCTTTGAAAGATGTACCACTCTCATCAGAAAGCTTTTCTGAACTTTGAATGTTGTTTTTTAAAAGATGTACTTAACCTTAAACAGCAGGACTGTGCAAATTTGGCTTTCTCCACTGAAATTCAAGATTTCAAAGGTGGTAAGAGAATCCAGGATACCACTGTTAGTATTCTGTTAGTGTTGTAGTAGTTATATGGTACAGTAGAAACTTGCTAAGCCATCCTTTAGGATACCAAATCTCTATCCATTTCAGGAATGCTCAGAATTATAACTAGGGAACACTTCAATTCATAGAAAACAAGCTGTAACCAGGAAAAGAGGATTTATCAGAATGAAGTCTTTAAGTGCCTTTTTTCCTGTTAAAATGCATCAGACTAAATAACTGAGCTGTATTATTGCTATTCAAGGAAATTTTATGTAGTGATTAGAAAACGTCATTAAAAGGAAAATGATTGGCTGTAAAAGTCTTTCCCTGATAAAATGCGTTGACCTAAATGATATTCCTCAAAGGTAAGTCAGAGTGTTATATGATGTTCTCTCATCGATTGTTGATTCTATGTGTACCTTTGGGAACAGAAACGGCAAAGAAATGTTTTGAAAGGAAAAAGAGTGACCTTTTCTATGGAGGCATTTTAATGCTATATGATGCTGAAATAAACAACCAAAAGTATAACAAAGAGGGAAAAAAATCTTCTGATCTAGGGAAAAAGTAGGCATTTTTATATATTCAGGACAAAATCAGAGTTATAATAACTGCTATCTACACTGGAAGCTATAATTTCAAACCAGCCCTTGATATTCATGCACTCAATATTGAAGAGGAAGGGTTAAGTACAAATCTCTCTCTTGCACAGAAAGCATGAAAACCCTGTCTGGGATGATGATAAAGTGTCAAGTCATTGTCATAGTTGAGAACCAGGAGTTTCTACGGTAAATCCTTTGCAAAAAGAAGTTATGTCACCACAAGAATAATTTCTGAGGAGCTTTTTTGTTTAAATTTGATATTTCAGTGAAAGATAGCAGTATTGTTTAATAGCCAGGGTTCGGTATTCTGTTATCCTCAGGTGAAGAGGCTTGGTAGATGCTATAATAATAGAAGGAAATTAAACTGCTTTTATATAATTGAAGTAATCTGAAGACCATGATTTCTTTTAGTGCAATATTTGTATCACGTTACTGGAAATCTTATTTCTAGATGTCTGTCAGACTGACTTATATACACTAAGTTATGTCCAAGCTTACAGGGAGTACCATGTGACTTGTTCTACGTCAGCTTCTTTATGGTCTAAAGAGAACTAAACAATCCATCCTAAGCATAATGTATTCCAAATCCCAGGAGGAGAAAGGAGGGTAAGCGTGGATCTATAGAGGGTTATGACCTTTAAGAGAACTCCAATTACAGGTACTGTGGGTAATTTCTCTTGGATCTTTACACTCCTAGAGACTAAGCAGTTACTATTCTCGTGTTCAAGATACAGCTTTATAAGCTAACATATATCATGAAAGTATTCCTAAACATTTTAGCTGAAATATATTCTGGACATGATATTCATGAATCATAGAAACAGTTTAATAATGAAAATTAAACACAGCAAAATGGAAATAACAGGACATTTATATTAGAAAGAGTTTTTGTAACATAGCACAAGTACAAATGTATTTTCTTTAGATAGAATATTTCATCTGTGTTTTATATCTCATTATTGCTAAATTATACTAGTCATAAAACTGGGTAAACTGAGATGAGCAGCCAGTATTAAGAAGGACCAAATATAGTGATGGGCTACCAACTTTTGATGGGGGGCAAAGACACAAATCCTTATCATTCCTTTTAAGAAAGCTGAAATTCTTTATTTCTTATGTTAGAGAGAGAACTATTTAAATTGTTTCCAGGTACTTAAGTTTCCCTACATTTTTTAAAATTCTGTCTGGAAGTAGAATTTAAATATTGAAACAATGCACAAGATTTCTAAGTATTTAGTTGAACCTTTGTAGCTTCCTTGCCATGATATCAAAGGCATACACAAGTAGATAGCCTTTATCTCCTCCAGATTTGGGCAACTGAGTTTGCTCACTGTTATATTCATCTTTTGTGTGAATTTACCTGCTCTTTAGTTTGCCATTGCTCCTCATCAGCATTTAATCCACAGGCAACATGTCAGTTCTGCCATTATCTTGAACAACCTTTTTTTTTGCTGGGGGGGAGGGAGTCTTTCAAAACTCTAAAATTATGTGGTGATAAATTTATGCTATTCTAGTGACACAAAGATTGATTTCACTGTGACTGAAGACATTTGAATATTTAGAGGATTGGACAACTGAAGCATTGTATTACAGCATCTTGTGATTCAGTTCATAGATTTCAGGCAAGAACAAGGAGGGAAGCAGGTAATTCCTGCAGGCAGAAACCAGGCTGGAGGTCTGCCTGCCCAGGAAATCAGTTGGGACCACAGACTGGAGTAAGACAGCGCGCAACAGAACTCTGCAAGGCAGATGCTCGAACACAGAAAGGAAGTGGGAAAGGACACGGAGCAGATGGCTTGTGGCTTTCTCCCCAGACCAAGAGGGCATGGCTCACTGAGGGAGCAGTCTGAGGACTGAACCCTGGTTAGAGAAGAAATTGTTTTATTCCGTGTTTAATTACTCCATGAAAGCTGGAAGGAGCCTGCCAAGCATTTAGAAATATGTGCCTTCCAATGAAGGAAATCTGAGTTCTTTCACAGTTCATTAATAAGGAGGATTGTAAAGAATAAAACTGTCCCTACAGTAAGGAGGCCCAGCATGTTAAACAGGAGAGCAGGTTTGATACTTCTCTGTATTTCTGTATCTTCTACATGGTACATGGGTTTCTCCTATCTGCTAGGACTATTTGCCCTTTCTGTTGGGGAGGTGGGATGCAAGAAAGGAAGAGGAACCAGAGTGCCTGGCAAAGCAGAGCACTGCAGAGCAAACTGGTGTCTTGGTACCAGAATTTTCTCAATATCTTCACAACTTTCTTGGGATGAAGAGATGGAGCAGGCCAGCAATATCATACGTAGCCAGTCCTTCAGGTCCTTTCCTTCCACAAGTGCTGTGTTTTTAATAATAATTACAAGACAGGAATGCAACTGGGAGCTCTGCCAAAGCTGGCCAGAGAAGGAAGCGAAACTGGCAACAGTAGCTCAAGAAAAAGCATTTTGTCTTTCCAGATGGGACAGAACGATCACTGCCACTTTTCCTGCCTAAGCAGTCTCTGCATGCAGTTGGGAAGGCAGATCCTCAAGGACAGAGCCCCAGATTTCACCAGAGCAGGTGGCTCACCTGCAGTGCAATTGCCCTAAGGACAAGGAGGGTGTGGCTGCAGCCCTGGCAGAGGGGCCAGCTAAGCACAGGCCCTTCAGCTGCCACGCGAACATGCGGCATCCCTGATCTGGACTATAGCAGCTACTGAGCACTCAGAAAAAAAGAGGGACTGCTGCTGTGAATGGGAGGCAGAGACACATCTGGATATGTTTTTTTAAGACATCACCCAGGCAGCTTATAGTTGTTATATGACCCTCCCCACAGCTCCAGCACCCTCGTCCACACGCCACTTGTCCGTCTGCTCTGTGTACTGCTCACCAGCACTTCTCCCTCCCTCTGTCACATCCCTACAGCAGGAGGTGGCAGAGCAAGTGTTCACCTGGGACACTGTTTCCCATGGAGAATGGAACAGTTGCCCTCTGGTCACGCAGCCACAGCCACTCGTAGCATCTTTCCTTCAGTCCTTTTCACTGTTACTGGAGCAAGTATTCCCTGCAGAAGCAGTTTCTTTAGCAGTTGTCATACTCAGCATTCAGCACCACTTCATGTGCTGGAGCAGTCTGTATCACTTGCACCATTCAGTTTACATCTTAAGTTTTATCTCCCTTTTATGATATCAAGAATTTTACTACCTGTGTTTTCTGAGTATCAGGGAATAACTGCACTATGAGAACTATCACTGCCTGCGTAGTTGCTTGTTTTTCACTTTTGTTCTTTTTAAATGTTTTGTTCATACCTTTGTTGCAATACTTTTATGTGCCTTTGCTGCTGTTATTTTCCTTTTACGTTTGCACTTTTTCTTACAATCATCGCTTTCATTTACCTTTCCAATTTGCTCATACTGTCTGTTTGCATTTGATTTTACTGTTGTTATCTCTCTTTGTATTTGATTTCATTGTTTGCATAATTTGCACTGATTAAATGTTTCTGGTTCACTGCACTGTGTGCACAAGCAATCCAGGTGAGAGGTTCAGGCATGAAGGAATGGGAGAGCTTTAAGATCTGTGCAGGGCGCATTGCCTGCCATACACAGCCAGTTGCAGCGGAAGGCAGAAGGTGGAGCAGAGGAAGAAATGAAGAAAGAGTCAGATTAGAGCAAACAGCAGGTGGTGTTGGGGGAAGCAAATACAGAAAGAAGCAAGCTATGAACTAAGAAAATATGAGGTGCCAAACACTTCAAGTTCCCTATAAAATAGCCACTTAGGACTTTCCTAACAGAATGGGGCCAAGCAGAAGTAATAGCTTCACAGCTCTGTTGCGAAGGGCTCCCGTGGCTGCTGCAAGCTAGTCTGACTGAATGGGCTCAGCCCAGCTGGAGCTGTGGGACACAGGGACATCATGCAGCTGCCCATGCTGTCTGCTACTGGTGTTGGTAAAATGCCAGTGGAGGGCTATCATGGCCTGAAACGCAACAGCATGGTAGCTCTTTTGGCTGATGAAGGACTGTACTGTCCAAGAGGGAGCAAACAGAGATTTGCATCCTGTCCATATCTCCAGTGCAGCTTTGAAAGACCATACACACAATACTGTCAAGAGCTCCTTGTTTTGGTGGGCCCGTCAGATCAAGACAGTGTGGGTTGTGAACAGGCAATGTATTCTCACAGATTGCAAGGGGAACAGATGGCCTTCCTTTTCCAAACAGCTAAGGAAGAAGTTCGGAGCTGCCAGGAGCAGCTGACGAATGACTAGGACAGCCCTGTTCTTTCTGGTTAAGGGTCTGTGTGTTCATTCACTGATGCAATATGCATAGGCTGAGCTCAGAAGCAAGAACTGTGATCTGTCCTGAAAATCAACACCTTATCATGAGCCTCCCAGCTTCATAGTCTGAACTACAGTCACCAGCCATCACTTTCTTGTTTACACAGATACCGTGACAGGAGCAGGTCTGGAGAGGAAGGCAGTAAGGTCATCAGCATCAATAGACAGAGAAGCAGACCCTCTTGCATTACCTGCAGGCTGCATGGTACCCACTGACAGGTATGATCATGGTAATCCACTGTGAGCAGCAGTGATTGTAGCACATAGTCATATACTTGAGAAAAACTATATCTAATCAAATAATTCCCTGCATATGGAAAGATAAGAACAAGCAGCTACGCCTAGCAAGGCTGTCTTCTATACCTGCCTCCTTGGGGAATTAATGTATTTTGAGTGGCATGCTCCAAGCTGGCAGAAGGACCTACCTTGTGTTCTTGCTAATCTAATACAGATCATAGTCAACCTGATTACATCTTAAACTGGCTCGGATTCAGTCCACCAAATCATCCAGTGTAATTCATCATGAAACCACAATCTTCCTCAACAGAGGTGTGGTGGTTACAGTTCTGCCTTGGCAGTTCTAGCCAAATGGAAAACAACACCTCGGATGAAGGCGTCTGTTACTGGTAAGTATGCCCTAGAGAAGAAATTAATGTTTGGAACTGAGTTTTCCAAAGCTCATATGCCCCAAGGGCATTGGAATCAATGGAGACCTTTAATATCCTCAAATACCTTTGCTTCAGGTTAGTAAAAGCCAATGATGCTTCAGAATGAGCAGCTGGTATTTTGTGTTTTCTTAAAGTAATATTAATAAAGTGTTTAAAGTCGGTGCCACAACTGAAAACTTAGTTAGCAAATACCTTTCTGCAGACTAAGAAATGTGATTCAGGTATAGTGAAGACTTGGTGCGAGCGATTATGAGTACCTTGTAGTACATGCCTATGTACAAAACTGTCACTGTAGCAGTGAGAGTGATCTCATTCTGCAAATCAACAAAACCAGTTTGTGATCAAAGTTACTTGGATGATCACAAAGAAAATCATTCGTCATTTTCAGAATTTGTATGTAAAGGGGATTAGAGATCTGCTGACAAACCATGATTCCTGCCAATGTTTTGTCTCAGTTTGGTCCAAGTTAACCTTATATAGAGTAAAAGTTAATCACTGGGAATGGTCTCAACTATCTAAAGTAAAATAAAAAGTGTCAGCATGGTTCAAAAGCTTATTTACCCAACCTTGATCTTCTCTAAGTAACACCAGGAGGAATAACCACTCCAGAGGGAATAAACTAATGTATGAAGCTAATCAGATATGTTGATCTATAGGATAATTTCTAGATGAGCAGGCTCTTTTTAAAAAGCTGTTTTAAAAAAATAGTGAACACTCCTTTGCTCTTTTACATTGTGTGGTTTGGATCTTTTTAAAGTTCTTTCTTCATCTTCTACCAGGATTTGATACATTTTTAAATGCTATACTTCTCATACAGAACTGTTGAACCTTTCTAATGATACTCCATTAGCATCCCTTTTTGAGCTTTTTTCTAAACTATGTAGGAAATTTTCAGAGTTACCTTACACCAAAATAAATTGAGTTGCTGTACTGAAGTCAATGGGATTGCACAAACATATAATATAGAGGAATTTGTCTGCATATTGCTGGAAATGTAACTTTTTTTTGAGTTAATATTAATTAGATTGTCTTTTCCATAAAAAGATGCAGAACAGACCAGAAGGAGGAAGAAAACAGGCCATGGAGAAACTTCAGTGTGTATGATATTTTTTCAGTCAGAGCAGAGAGCACAATCAAGTAACAGGTACTACTTTTTAATCCTACAGGGCAGACTGTGGCAGTCAATGGACTTGAGTCCACACCTTGAAAAAGATAAAGAGATTTTAGTGTTGCCATACAAATCTCTCTCCCTTTTTATTTTTTTCTTGAGTTGTAACTAATGTTCAGATACATCTCAATAACATCTCTCCTGTGTAAGTTCCAGGTTGAACAAGATCAGGATATTTTTCAGAGACATTTTTTATTTTGCCTTACAGCAAACTGTTGATAAAATCAAGACTAGTTAGATCACAGGAGATCACAATTTTTTAAAGTCGTGTTTCATATTAACACAATAAATCTATCACCTGAGCAGATAAAATTATACACTGGATAAGATCTTATATTTTATTTGTTTGCAAAAATGCCAGGATGATTTTTAGGACCTTGTTTCACTGTGTCCACATAGACACAACTGTTATAAGTGCTGGATAAGATTACATTTTTGTTCTGCCTCCACAAAAATGTCTAATACTGTTCCTTTGTTGGGGGAGGTTGCTGTGGCATCGTTTTCCCCTGAATATTTCCAAGTAGCTGGCTGGAGATTCTTTTAGGAACCTGGGAACAGTTATAAAACTATTTTAATGTTATGCTCATGCTTTTTAAGGCATAGGTACTCCCTATGTACCTATTACCCCCATACCTTATACAGTGGGGGTAAAATAAGCCAGTGCAACAGCCAGAACTATCATGTAAACTAGGAAGAAGGAATAACATCCATCTTAGCACTTCTTACCTGAAAACCTCTTGAGGAGAGACAGCTTCTCGGCACCACACCAGGTTAGTCTTGGACATGGCATGTTCTTGTCTGTCATGGGAGCAGTTTGTTGCATTGAAGTGAGCAACAAAAACATGTTGCTCGTGTCTTTGGGACATCGCAAGGGATAGTTGCATGTGCTGCAAGGAAACATCCCTAAGGTGCCTGCAGCCCGGGCTGGGAGCTTGGAGCCCACCAGAGGTATCTGCAGAAAGCCCCAGCTCAAGCATCTTGGTCACCCGAGAAGACCAGAGGCTGTAGCAATGTGTGCGCTGTATCTCTGGCCAAAAGGTATGCAGTGTAATCTTGGTTGCATTTTCTTCTCAGGCAAGGAAATGATGGGGGCTAAATATTTAAAGAACTTTAAAGAAAAAAGCCCTGGATTCCTTTATTGTATGTTGAATATTTGCTTAGTATTAAAAAACAGACCACGCATACCACACAGACTACCATAAAGTAGACTTGTAGTCTGTAAAGTAGGCTTGTATCTGATATGTACTATCAGTACTAGTCTTCAGGAATTAATTACTGCAAGTCAGTAGATATTTATTTAAAATTTACTGTCATTCTAGATCTACATAAAATGTCTATTTGGGAATTTTAACTGAAAGTGTTACCAGATGATCCATTTTGCAGTTGTTCTGTATACCAGTGAAAAGAAAGAGTTTGTGACTGGATTTCTGCTCTTCTGCCCTTAGTCTGTATATATTTACTATTGATTCAGGTAATGCGTCCATCAGGGAAATAAAAATGTTAGGCCTTATTTAATTAAACCAAATTACTTTTGCAGGCTATACATAGTTTTGCTTATTTTTTCCCCTTCTGGGAGTCCCAGTAACACATGTTGAGATTTGCATTTTATTTGTAACAAAAAAAAGAGCAGGAGAGAACTTCTGTGACTTGCACTGATATGTAAACTATCAGATAGTAAAAATTAAAGAACATTAAGTGAACTCCTTTAAGGTAATGTTTAACTTTAGAAAAGAATCAGAAACCTGGAGGATCTAAAATTATTTGGCTTGTATCTCTATTGCTATATTCCTTTTAATATAAATCATTTTATATGTTCAGAACTACACCTGACTGCAAAGCAAATTCCATTTATAGGGAGATCTTAACTAGAGACCAATAACAGGTAAATAACTGTAGGTAAATACCTACAGAATTGGACTGTCAGTGGCAGTGTAATTTCAGTGATAATACCATATGAACCTCCAGGTCTGGAGACAGCGTTTCTGAATATGTATTTTGGAAGATCCAGGCTTGCACTTTGTAAAAATAATTCAAATCCATAAAATTCAGAGATAACTTTGTACACTTTTAATTCTCAATTCTCACAAATTTGTTAGTGATTATGTGAAACGTATTTACCGCAATGTGCATGTTTCTGTGCACCCATGTGATTATAAAATAGGGGAACATATATGCCTTGGCTATCCCCATTCTGCCATTGTCTCTGTATGTCTGTGTCTTACATTCGCCTGGCATTGCACAAGCAGATTTAGAGGGAGCTCTAAATGAGGGGGACCTCTAAAGAAAAACATTTTCTTTGTTATATTGAACAATTGTTATAATATTAATATTAGTATTTAGATTGTCTGCCAAGGTAAGCCTTCGTGGTTCCTGCCTAAATTAGAGTTTTCTTTCCCCTGTACTATACAACAAAGAGGAATCTATTTTTCCTTTGGAGTTTGTTTCGATAATCTATTTTGAAACATACTTTTCAGAGGGAAAAAAGCAGAGTCTCAAATAGACAAAAAATGCACTATTTTAGAATAGCTGACAATCCTCTCATTTCTGCTCATTTTTATTTTTGTAGGGACTCATAATGGATATGTCATTTACTCAGGAGGACACTGACGTAACTGCATTAAAGTACTATTAGTTTTCAGTGAGAATATATCTGTAAATAGCTGAGTGAGTACAGAGATCAAGATTTTGAAAATTTTACCAGGTGTGGTTATGCAGCAGCTTCCTCCGCATCCTGAGAACATTGTGGGCTCTTTCTGATTATGATGAGCTTTCATATCCTGCTTTGCAAGTTTGGTATCTAATAATTTCTGAACAATAAATTGTTTTCCAACCTATTTGCTACATGGTATAACAATGAAAAACAAAATGGGTCTCTAGTCTTGAAAACACAGATAGATTCATCCTCTCTAAAGCTTTTCTTTCCCATTTGCAATATATATGCAATTACATATACATTGTTTACAGATACTGCTGTGTTGCCCTAATTCAGCTAAGTAAAGAGAAAATAACAACAGAGGCTTCAACAGAGGAAATGTATTCCAAGAAAATGTCCCCCATTATCCCTGCAAGAAGAAACATCTTCCCACAGATGTTAAGAAAAAAAGATAACTCCTGTTCTGTCTGTTGGAGAGAAAGTAACTTATGTGCTTCCTAGAATGATTAATGCTCCTCATGAGTGAGAGAGCTTTTTCTTTTTGCCTAGATACCCATTAAGACTATCTTAGCTGTTGGCACTTTTAAAGAGCATCAAGGGGGCTGCAAGTGAGCAGGAAGGGATGGGACAGCGGGCAAGTCACAGAAGATGACAGAAAATGGAAAGCGGTTCAGCATGCCACTGTTGGGAGTGTGCCAGCGCCATAGCCAACCTGGGCAGATTGAAGACCTGATTAGGCATAGTGCGGTAATGAAAAACCTTCAGATTCATTCAGTATTCAAGGTGGGCAGCTGTAGAACAATTTGTTTCACAACCAAAACTTGACAGAACAAATCCAAAACAACTCTGTGTACATGTTTACATGGGAAGCTATTGGCATCAGCAGCGCATTTGAAGGTGTGCTTCAAGTCCCTTATGCTTTTTGTAACATTTTCAAATTCACTGCTGTCTTCAAGATGACAGGAAATTCAGGTCTGCCTCCCTCCTGGGAGATCTTTATTCACAGACAAGTCAAAAACCCTTGACAAAAGGCAGCCAAGAGAACTTGCTGACCTTTTAGCTGCCTGTCTAACATCAGTGCAAGTATTGCTTCCTGATAAAATGAGAAATTCGATTTCAGGGGAAATGTAGCAGGTATTTGAGTAGGCTCTCATTTTATTTTACTTCTTGGGCTGTCTCTCAAACAGAAAACAAATGTAAATAAACAGGACTCCATTCTTCATTCCCTGGTGCAGTTGCCAGAGTTAACAATGCTGCACACCAGGGTAATATCATTCTCACATCATTGTCCACCCCTTGTCTGATCTTTCATTCACTCATTGACTCATATCTCTCCAGAATAAAATTATCTTATATAAATCTGAACTTTATATTATCTCATTAGGCTTTCTCCTTAATTTTAGAGGGAGAAGGCTCCTTTACATTGAAAACCCATCAGTAAGTTTTACCTCAGTTCTTCGGCAATTAGTTGTTTCGTTAACCACTGTATTCCAGAAATTGGTGACTTCCATGGTTTGGAGGAAAGGCATAATGCCAGCAGGCACAAAATTTGCTGGGATAATGACAGTCTAAATTTGTACCCCTTGCACTTCTTCTGCATAAGCCCCTTGTCATCTACCTCAGTTGCCTCAGATGAAGTGCTTGTTCTTAACCTGACTGATCTGAAAGCCCTGAGATGGTAAAATGGAGAGACTTGACTTGATGCATGCAGGACATCTGAAGCCAGTAGACGAAGTGGGTGTTTCAAGGGAAAAGAGATGTTGTTTTGCATATAGAAAGAAAATTTAAAAAAGAGTGTGGGTCACTGGTTTTGAGAAAGATAGGATGATTTTAAAAATGCTTGCTCTAATATATATTATCATCAACAAGTATCTCCCTGTTATACACTGTCAACCAGTTTTTTTGTCTTTAGTGCACTAAGGAAAACATTTCAAAAGTAAAGTTACCTCCTTTCCTTTGGGGCATACATAAGGATGTATTATTTCTTTGTATGTAGGACACAAACTGTAGGAAAGTTTCAAAAAGAAATTCTTTGACACCTGTAAAAACTAAGAGTTCAGTCCAAGAGTAAGTTGTAGTTTATTATGAAAAGTAACCCCTAAATGTAGAAATGTATAAATACAAAGCTTTTTGATTTTACGGATTTACTCATCAGCCTTGGTTTGTACACATTTATTGCATATCTTTGTCATCATTAGTTGAAATTTGCAAAGCTGGTCAGCACAGCTGGATTTGGATGTTACATTTTAAGAGTTTGTTCCCATCCTAAAGCTACCCCAGGAAAACTATCTGCTGTTAAGAGGCAAAAAAGAGCAAGGCAGAAAAAATCTGTTGCTGGACTTGTAAAGCAGTTCTCACTGTAATATCTTTTGGTTGTTTGTTATATGTGATTAACATCCCTGTTGTAGTTGCTGCTTGTAGGAATAATACAATCCTTCGGTATCTAGCTCAGCTTGGTGTTGTAATATGGGTGTTCTCTGGTAGTCTTTGTGGTTTCAGTTTTCCGCAAGTAGTTAAAATATACTTGGTAATCCATTGCCTCTCTCTAAGCAAGCAGTAAAACTTGTATCTAATGAATGGTACACAATAGAGATTACTACTTCCTACATTAGATGTACAGGAATAAAGCTGTGACATGAGAGATACCAGCTTCACCTGTATAGAGTATCAAACCCTTGCTGTCTTTAACAATCCTTGCTGGTTATTTATACACCACTTTATTCAAGCATGTGGGAAACATCCTCTAGCACTGGAGCATAATTATCTGTCCTAGGAAGCCGCTAAAATATTCCCTGGCACCATGCAGGCCTGCCAGCCAACAGCCTGCAAAACACACAGAGCATTGCTGGGACCATTCCCCATAGGCAGTTCATGTGCAGCCAGCTTGTTTTGGACTTAAAGAGAGTTTATCTATATAGCTGTGGCCTGTTCCATGCCGTTGGCCTCAGTTGACAGCATTTAGTCTATTAGCACAGATTTAGCCTTTAGTCTGTGCTCAGGCGTGGCTGTTGGCTAACCACAGAAAGGCAGGGTTAGAGCAGAAAGCAGTTTGTGCATGGGCACAGCAGTTTTAGCAGCAGTTGCCTGTTCACTAGATTCTTCTACTGCTGCTTTTACATCTAAGAATCTCACTGCAGCTGAACAAAACCCACAATGGAGTAATATTTTGCTTCAGGGAGGTTGTAATATTTATATCTGCTATAAAGATGCATGGGGAAACTGAGGCTGCCAGCATTGAAAGGATTGTTAAAGTCTGAGAAAGAGTTTGGGTCTCTCAACTTCCTCATTTGTATTCTCCCCTCTTAGTATTGGTGTAGTTAAAATGGATGTGAATGCATGAGTCCCAGGACTGCGTTGTGTGTGACACCACCAGCAAAATTAAAACTATCAGGGGATAGCTTACCTCCATTCATCCCCACGGTAGCAAACGTTACTATGTATGTATTGTATGGGTAGGTCTAAAATGCTGATTCCTAGTTCCTTTGACTGAGCTGGGAAGATGTCTTCTCGTTAGAATTTTTGTCCTTACCAAATGCATATACTGTGTGTTACTGCCCTACCTGCTTGGGCAGTGGGAAAGAAAAAGGCTTATTTGAAGAGACCTTGTGAGAGACAGGAAAAGGGCAGGGAATTTTGAAGAATGAACTGGAAATGTAGAACTTGATTTCTCTGAGCTCTCAAAAGATCCAGGTAAAAGCTGCTGAGGTAGCAAAGAAACAGCATTTCAGATTAACACCACAGAGCACTAATATGCCTCCTAATTATGACTTCTAACTCTATAGGACCAACATTTTACAGTATGACATTATAATGAATCTTAGATTACTGCTGATTTTGACACCTATAATTTGATGACTGAAGTGCTGTCTGAATGCTCCATCAAAATTAAAACAATTCTCACTAGAAAAGAAAACCTGCTTCCACAGGTAATACTGTACCTTCTGCAGTGCTTCAGTGGTGATATATATCTCTTTTTTAAAATAGTTGTTCTAGTATATTAAAGATACACTAAGGGCATACAGTAATCAGATCTTACCAGCTGCTTCATATTCAGTCCACATATCCTGCTAAAAGTGGAAACTGCCCTTTCAGAATGGCCTTAGCTTCTCTGTGGGCTAAGAGAAAAAACAAATGGTCATACAACTGATAAAAATGAGCCAGTTGCCCTTTTAGGGCAAGCTGCATCTTCAGATTTACCTTTGCTAAAATGGTCCACTTGGTGCACCACAGAAAGTTGCACACCACCGAGTACATGTATGTTCCTGTAGTGTCCATCAGTATTCATCAGCTTTCCTGCAGGTGTGTACGGAGAACAGGGATTTTGCTGGGAGGATGATGGACTAGTTTGTCAAACTAAAACACCAGCTAGCCCTACTGCCGTGGGCCTTTGCTCACTCCTAGAAACCAGGTTTCTGAAATATTCAGAGAAATGAGGTTCATCCAAATGTTAAGCTGGAAACAGGAATGCACAAGTAATGAGGTTTTTTTGATACCTCTTCAAGATTTTTGCACTTCTACTATCTGTTCTGGATGAAATTTTGCTGCTGCAGGAAACCCTGAGAGTTCAAGTAATGTGAACCTCAGATAAGCACCTGAACTGAACTAAATTCTGGTGCTTCTGACATCTGCCTACCTATTATTTTTCTAACATGTGCAGCCTTCCTCAGAGAGCACCAGTCAAGGTTAGCAGCATGGAAACCCATACCAGGTTTCAGGAAAGCTAGATGATCACTTCCCTCTCTTTGACTCTCACTGGCTTTATCATTTTGGCTAGAAAAGGGGTTGTATTTACAAATACAGAGATGTTTCTTCTACTTGAATTCAACTACCATGCACTACCACAGGGCTGCAATACCTTAGGGCTTCATAAAGACCAAAGTAATGTTAATTGAAAAAATATGAATAAAACAAATTCAGAGGCAATTATTGTGTGAGACCATCTAAAAATAGACATCTGTTCACTTTTACTTTTCTAATTTGTATTTGTATCTACTAGGGCTACAAATAATTTTTTATGTGGCAGTGCCTATCATATTTTGATAAATTAAAATGCGTAGTTTGCCCTTCTAAGTACTCTGTAGTGAGATTTTAGCTAAATTGCATAAATTCCTGTATAATGTTCTCTTCAGCTGTCTGTGGTTGTGCTATTTATGATAGTTCCATAGGAAAATCTGAAAGAAATCCTTCCACAAGGGTGAGCTGGAGGACACTCTTGAAAGCTGTAATGATTGCTATCGCTGCAATGTTTCTAACTGAGTTCTGAATCACTGGCATGGGAGCAGTTTAGTGGCTATCAGAAAGAGAATATTTTATACTCTCTGGAGATGCAACAGCTCACAGTAGCGCCTATGGTTCTGGAAGAAGAAGAACTGTTCCTCTACCAAAAGAAAACAGGCACAGATATTTCCATGAGGAGGAAAGATGTATTGTGTAGCACAGCGCCCTGGATGTTTTTCTGTTAAGACAAAAAACATAAGATCAGTCAGTAACACTGTAAGTCTTACTCCTGCCGTGTCCAATTCTGCAGAAGTTTTAACTTTTAAGATAGGGTTTAACAGTGTCATTATACAATCTGGATTATATTAAGCTAAATTGTTTCTAAATCTGGCTGCAGCCTTCCCAGACTGGAAGCAGTTCAGAAGTGCTATGTAAAATGTGCCTGCAAAAAAGAGGATGTCGCGCAGCAGTTTCTTGGCTGAAGTTCACCACCAAGGGTGCAAGACAGGGACATGTAAGTTGGCAATAAAGAGAGTACAGGGAGGACAGATGCAGTGATCACACAGCATAGTCCAGATTTGCTGGAGTGGCTGAGACACACTCTGTACCAGTCCAGGATAGCAGAGCTCACATGCACCTACAGCTGTTTGTTGCTGAATCCAGGAGATACGGGCCTATTCTTCATTTTAAAACAGGGCCCCTTCTGGGCTGCACCATCTTTCTTTCTTAACCACAGGAGCCCATTTTGCTCCCAGCTGACTGCCAGGCACCCAACAATTACAACTGCTTCAAAGCCACTTTCTCTTTTTTCACAGCTGTTTCACCTACCTTGAGGCCACTGCAAAGCAGGCTGAGCAGCTGAGGCATGTGACACCGTGAGAAGATTTTTGAAGTAACCCTGCAAAAGAGTTGTTTGGTGCAGCCTGTCTGAAGTGTGTTGCCAGGTCCATCGCAGGTGACATTTTTGTCTAGGAGGTAACCCCTATAAAGTATGAAATATCTGAGAATGGTAATACATTTCTTAAATGAGAAGGAACTTAAATGAACTGGGTTATTTTCTTATGGCCTTAGAAAGGAGATTCCTCCCTTGTCTTGACACAAGAGGTGAATAATAGGTAAGGAGGGGTGCAAATCGTGTCCTTTAAAACACAGAGCATTGTTCTAAGGAATAAAAAGAAAACAGAGACATAGAAGTGCATGTTTGGGATTCCCTGTCCCACCCAATTCTTATGCCCTCATACTGCTTGTGCCACGGGGCAGGAGCAGTCACAGCATCCTCACTGAGAACGGTGAATTTTGGAAATAAAAAGATAGTTTTCAGCTGGTCTAAAGCCAACAGATGCTGTTCATCTGACAGCTGTCCTGTAAAGGGTGCGTTGGGTTGGGGATAGACTAAAATGAAAGGCTGTTTGGTAAACTTTCCACTGACAGCTGACCCCAGAAACCACGCTGATTTCTGTTTGGGCCAAGGCTGAGGATACTGTGGCTTGAGAAAAGGGAAGCAAAGCAGATCTCTCAGGCTCAACTTCTTGCCCTAACTTTCCCCTCCTCTGCTGCGTGAAAGGGTAAAGGAATACTCAGGAGATGATGTACAATTTGGTGATCATGCAGTCTACAGGATTCAAACTGGATTTAGAGATAAATCAGGGGTAATCAAGTGGGTTTTTCACAGTTTATCCCTGCAAAGCTTGTCAATCCCTTTGTATATTTATTGCTCTTGAATTTAGTCCTGACAAGGGATATTGGTAAGGTGGACAGATTTATTATTCAAGTTTAAATCATATTTGCTAGAATTTACGTGTTAATGTTTTATTATATACTAAAAATCCAGCTAGAAGAGAGTGTTTTGCCCTAATTTTTCCAGACACTTTAAAGTCTCTGCACCCAGCATAAAGAAAATGCACTGTCTGTGTGTCTGCATGAAATCCTCTTTCTTGCGGTTCCCCCGGCTGAAGCATAGGTTCTCAGGAGACCGTGGAAGAGACCTAGACTGCTGCACACTATTGATCAAAGAGATGAACAGGCTCTAGTAACAAATCCTAGAGATAGCTCACCACTTTTTTCTGAAGACCTTTTCAAACCTTTCTCTAATCACTGGGTAGAAAGCAGTAAATTAAAGTAGCAAGTTCAGGCTTTGGAAATGTTTAACAGGCAGGGTGCAGCAGGAGAATATATAAGAGTTTGAGTTATTGTATGTTGTAACCTTCCATGTTTGCCTTTGAATCATAAATTATAGAAGTGAGCATAAATAAGAATTAAATATCTGCAGTGTCTTTTTTTCTACTGTCCTTTAATAATGCCACTATTTTATTAATGAGCCCCAAAAGAGAACCAAACTTCTGTGACATTTCTTCTGTAAATTGTTAAAAAATGGCAAAAATGAAATACTTCACAGCAGGTTTTTCCTCCATTCCTCTGCCCGCCAGTGATAGTGGTTTGTTCCCTTTCCCAACCCACACTTTAGTAGGTGATTTTCTTCTGTACTAGAGATGTATCTTATTATAGTTTATCTGCCTTTTTCTGTGATTTTCTCTAAAGCCAGGTGATTTTGATGTACAAGGTATTTGATGTTTCTGCCACTTTGTGGGCTGTTGTAATATTTTCACTACTAATACTAGAAATATATATATTTAAAAAAAACTCCAAACTGCATAACCAAATGGCAAGTTACATATTGAACAAAGCTAGAGGTTATATAAGTTGTTTTCACTTTGCTGGTTCAAGCAGAAGTTTGTTTTCCCCGGTACACCACTGGACTGTTGTTCTGAAACCTCCCTGCTCTGACAGAAACATTCCTCTGAATTTGAGCCTGGATCTATTTATCACCAGGTCATATTTATTTTTCCTTGTATCAACATTGTTCTTAGATAGCTCTTCTCCCTCACAGGTATTCATACCTAATTGTATTTCTGGAATAGTCTTTTCTGCTCTCAGCTTTCATTTTGCTAGACTAAACAGCCCTAAAGATATAGGAAATGGTGCCATGGAGAACATAAATCTGAGAGTATAATTTCTAAAACTTTATAATGTACTGCCTTCTCCAGCCTTTATCTTTATTTATTTCATTCTTCCCCAAACAGAGTACCCCCTTAAGAACCAGAATTGCAGGCATGATTACTAACCAGCCCATTTCTATTACTTCTGTAATATTTGGTTTCATGTGCTGCCCTGGCAATGCTAATTCTTCAGTTGTGCTGCCTAAGCTTCTTGCATCAACATAAAAACATTTCAGTTATTTTTCTCCAGCCACACTCAGATTCTTAGATGAATTACATCAGCCCTTTCATTGATGCTTTTACCTGTAAGACTTCTGCTGTTATCCATATTAGTCCTTTTTTTCCTTATTATCCATCTTTCTCTGCACCCTTTTTGTCTACTGTTTTGTTCTTCATACCTGACTTTTCTGTATTAAAGCTAGATTTGGAGGATATGCAAGACTCCCAGCTGTTCTCATCAGTTGTGGCAGCCTCAGCCCCAGAAAGAGAGCGCCTGGGGGCCCAGGTGGAGTCCGCCTGCCAAAGAGGGCTCGCTGTTCAAGAAAGTACCTGTGCAGCTGTGCTGGTAGCTGACTAGCACTAAGCGCTGGGTCCCCCATCTGCTGATCTTCCTCATGGTGCCATCATTTCACTGCGCCCTCTCCAGGATGAGATGCAGGTTTTGAACATCTTACCCTTTCATCCGTAACCTCTTCCAGGGGCAATCTCCTACTATGATCTGTCCTGAGAGGAAAGATAGCAGCAGATCCAATCGGGATTATTGCCTTACCTTATGCTTGCTCCCACATCCCAGCCTTGCTCTTGGCAGGCAGCAGCTCTTGCTTGGGGCTGCCCTAATGCCAGCCCTGCAAGTTCCTCTTTCCAAGGAGCCCTGGAGCCACAGGTCAAAGAGCCCACAGCCTCCATTCTTGTGATGCTTGTCAGTGGTCAGAGATCAGTCCCCCTTAATCGTGCAGTGTTAGGGGCCCTTGGTGATCTTCATTATCCTGTATTTCCCAGGAATAATGAAGGGTTATTCCTTCTCTTCTTCTCTTTTCCAAGAAGTACGGGCTCAAAACTGCAGGCACTGAACTACTGCCCCAAAGCAAGCAACTGCATACTGCATGCAATTCCCACAGCACTGCAGTTTCACACAGCAGTGGTGGGTGTCTGCAGGGTGTGAGCCATGTCTTCCAGGAGCTAATGAAGTGTTTGTCAGAGGTTTCCTACAAATCTAAAACAAGCATAGTAAAAGCTTTACAGCGAGATTGTGCGTTTCACCCACAAGTCACACCTCAGATTTTCATCACAGTGATTGTGCTGGCTTAGTTTTTATTTTTTAAGAATTTCTAATAAAGAGTCTCTGCTTAGGACACCATTCACACTTCTGACAGTGAGCAGTCTATTGAGTATCTGAGCAGAAGTAGCACCTGTCTTTCTTTTAATAATTCTTTTTAGATAATTCAGTCAACTGAGTATTGTGACTTGGTAACCAGCTTCAGTCTTTTTTTTTTATATATAGCTTTTATATTTATGTTTAGTGTTTCAGTCTTCTTTTGGCAAGTGATTTATCTAATAAGTAAAGAAAAACCACGTATAGGCAAAGTTTCCAAAACACAAATAAAAAGTAACTGTTCTATTTAATCCTGAAAATAGAAGAAAAATGACTGGACTTTCTTAAAGCCTCTGCTTCACCGTTGCCTAGTTTTTGCCTGCTTCTGAAATAATTTCTTTCTGGCTTCTTATAACTAAAGTCTGATCCTGCATATTCTTACAACCTGGAATGGAACTTACTTTTGCAGAGGCATATTTTGAGCATCTGGCCAGGCAGTGATAGTCAGAAGGCAGATTGCTGCTTGAATCTTTAGTTGAACTTATTCATTCCTATCTCTTTTGTGATATGCCATGTATAGTGTTATGGAAGAAACCATTACTCAATAAGAGGTGCATCTTCAGACATTTGCTTTGTTAAAGCTCTGCTGTCTTCAGCATACAGCACTGACAGGAGATGATCAAGAAGATAACTTGCCCTCTGACACCTTTTATTCTCATTCTCAGTCCATTATCCTGGAGGCTGGAAGAGTCAGGACTGAGACCTCTTTGCCATCTGGCTGTCTTTCAGTGTTTTTTTCTACAACACCTATCTCCAGTCTATTTATGAACTGAAGAGCAATATGGAGCAGGCCCATCACCCCTCAAACCATTCTTGTATCTGTGTCAGCAGGCAGAAATAGTTATGTCTTACCACAGGCTCTGTGTACACACAACAACAACAATAATCATAGCAATACTATTAATATGTATTCATAAAGAAATGAAATCCAGAGGCATCCCCTCGATCTGGAGTCCTCGTTGTTCCCAAGTGCAGAAAGCAAGCTGCAAGAGAAGATTAATTCACCCCATCAACCTAAACAATAAAGGCAAAAATTCCTAGTATACAGAAACATTTAGAGTTAAGCTGCATGCAGTGGAGTCATTTCTACTTTTTTTCATTAGTAGTATGTTATCAGTAAACTCACAAATAAAAGTATATCACACTGTCATCAGCCTTTTCTTAATGTACTTTGAAAATATTCATCATCTAAATCTGTTTCTCTCTCAAGCCCAGCTCTGGAAGTGAATCAAAAAGATTAAACAGAACTTTCCCAGCTTAGGCTTTATCTTACCAGACTGATAGTGATGTTCCCTGTTCCTGCCTTTTGCTCTTAAATGTTTTCATAAGTGAATTTATTGTTGTTAGTTCTCATTAGCACTGCCAATTTGGAGAAACACATTGCTCGTACTCAAGATGCAGGCTGTCCGTATGTTCCTTTCTGGGACTGGTGTAACAGGTTTTCATAAGGATTGTGACAGTTAGGGAGAGGAAGAGAAGTGAGTATCAACATCCCTCTTTTCTTAGCCAAGAAACTTCCCCAAGCCTTTCTGTTTGCCTGTTGCAAAATGTGGCTGTAATGCAGCTGTTGCATCAGATAAATGTTGTCATCTCGCAATGGATGTTTTGTGTCTGTGATTTCTGTGCTTCCATCTCAGATCAGCCTAATCCTACATAATACAAATCTCAGCAGCCTTCAGAGTGGCACAAGTCTACAGGTACTCTTGCTTTCTTATTTGCATTAAATTATTCAGGAATAACATTGACCCACACAAATATTGTTTACACAGAATTTTTCTGTGTACAACATACAGCAATGTGTGGGGTCAATTCATTTCTTAAATCATCACTTGCAATTTACTACTATTATGCTACTTTGAGATATTTCCTGGCTTCTCCTGAGAAATATAATTTTAACCCCTTTTATTCCATAGTGATTTTTAATGTCATTGAGTTCTGTGTTTCTCAGCATTGTTTTATGTAAACCACTCAATATTACTACATAATATAATCCTCTGACAGAAACATCATATGTTCTCTCTCCAGAAAAATAAAACCATAATTAAAATCTGCACTTTTCCCTTAGCTCATAGAGGGGATTTTGTTTATTTAAAAAAATGAAATTCGTGCTATAGTACTCAGAAATTAAACTCTGTTTCTTAAATGGAAAAAAAGTTATAGCTGGAGAACTAATTTGTTAATTCAACTTCTCTGTTGTTATTAAGTATGTGTCATTAAATGCAATGAGGAAAGAGAAACTCCATTTTTCAAAGGAATATTCTGAACAAGGATTTAAGGAGTTTAACTGAGGGCTATGCATCTTTTGGGGAAAGCCTAGGGTTTTTCAAATAAATAAAAGAAGCAAATGTTCCTGATTTTTTATAGAATGTCAGATACTTTAAACATTTATCAGAATCAATTAGGTGATGAGATAAATTATTATTTTACTGGGTTTTTTTAAGAGTTTAACACTTGGATACTGTTTTAAAGTAGGCCACTTTTACTGTACTCATAGAAGAGATTTCCCAGGATCCCACATAAAATCCAGTCTTTGTACACCAAGAAATACAAACCTGAGGAGACCTGCAAAACCTTACCCCGGTTTCCCTGGTGTTAACACCAATCAATTATCTGCACGCACACTAGCAGTGGAAGGTGAACAGCTGCATTCAAGAGATGCAAGTTTTAGCTTGACAAGTTTGGTCCAGTTGTGATATATAGCTAGTGTGACCTCCTGCAAGTGTGGACAGGAAAAGGGCACGGCAGCCTTGCCAGGAGGCTGCCAGCTATAAAGTAAGGGTGTATCACCTGTGTTAACAAGGAAAAAGTGGAAGTAGAGAGTAAGCCAGCAGCATCTAATGCATACTGCAAACACCCTGTAAAATTCAGGAGACATGCTGTTCTTGCCTGTACAGGTACGCAGACAGAGAGCTCTCTGACAAAGCCAAATACACCGCAAATCCCACTTACTGGATTTGTATTTCCTATCAGAGCTTAGCAGTTCCTTCAGCCAACAGGTAATGGATATGATAAACTAGGTAAATATTGAACAAGTGAGGTGCCCTGGGGCAATCTTAGCGCCGGGTTTTAATTCGCTGGATGTTTCCAATGCTGGTAGAATCTCTTAACCTTAAAAATGCTGTTTTCTTCAAGGGCTTTGTCCCAGGAAGCTCTGGCTCAAATGGTTTGTCTGCCTTACCAGCTAACTAAATCAGGGACTCCAATGAGGCAGTCTAAGAAAGTATTAGAAGAATGAGTTTTTACACTGAAAATTAAGGTCAACCACAATTTAGTGGCCGTGAGAAATGATGTATGGTCTTAAGAGCCTAATTCTTCATTGCTTTGTACATTTTTGATCCATTTTTCACCCAAACACAAAGAATATAAGAAAGTATAAAATCTGACTTGTTTGCCTTGCGCTTGTGTCAACGATAATGTATTGAAAGCCCAGTGATTTATATTCTGTGTATATGTTTGGGATCTGCCATTCGACTTCTTTCTTTTCTGTTGTACTTTGCAGCTGAAATGTCTTGCTCCGAGCCACGAGGAGCTTTCTACTGTTCATTGCTTTGTGATTGCTGCTGGCTGTTGTTTTGGCTGTTCTTCACTCTTCTTTGTTACTGGAAGTCAAGTTGGATATGTAGACATCAAATCATTTTCCTGCCTTCAGGTAATCTAAGAGCTGCCCCTCTCTGGGTTTTATCCATACTCTTGTAACTGGAGTTGAGTCTGAAGCCTGAAAGGCAAGGATTTTCTCACTGTTTAGGCAATATCAATATCAAGAATTTTTCACTCTGTCTTTGGTGCATGGTATAATCTGAATGTCTGAAGAGCAAACCGCTCCATTCCCATTGCTGTGGTGAAGCTTTTATAAAGAGATATTGTAACATGAGCCTGTGAAGACTGAGAAAGCTGGCACCCTTTGTACTTCTAACATCCCTGCTCTGACATGAGATCCAGTATTAGTCTGTGAGCATCTGACTGCTGGAGGAAAATGTGCAGGCATCCTAAGAGAGTAGATACACCCATCTGAGTTTCAAAGAAATAGAAACTAAATGGGATTGAAACATGTCGAAGTCTTCAGATTCTGTCCTTTTTCAGAGGGCTCATTTCATACGCAGTCCCAAGCATTTCAGCCAACTTCAGCTGTGGAGAGTGTGCTTCTAGGAGCAGCCTCTCCATCCACCTCCCCACACAGCTGTGCTCTGTGCAGCTCCTGGGGCGGGCTGATTTTGAGTCCTCTCTTACCTGCTCTGCAGCGCCATTCAGTGCACTGGGTGGTACTGGGCCCAGGGGAGCTAACAGAGGCAGCAAACAGACTCAGCAGTTTGCGCAGCAGTGTTTGGGCTCTGACTAGAACTTGAGGATCTTGTTGGAAGTTGTGGGCTTCCTGAGGACCCCCGAGGAACTAGCAGGTTTCCTCAAGTATGGTCGTGACACGCCGCACAGCGCGTTCCCCAGCGGCTGTTGGAGTTGCTGTGCCAGAGGCTGGGACCCAGACCGACCCTCTGACAGCAGATGCGGCTCTGCAGGTCTGAGGCTGCAGGGAATGCTTGGGGCCTCTCCGGGAGGCCTGGGCTGGCAGCCAGCTCTCCTGCAGGAGGTGTCCTGCTGCTGATGAGCTGTGTCGTCAGGTAAGGGAGTTACGGGAGGAGGTCAGTAGGCTGCGCAGCATCTGAGAAGATGAGCAAGAGATAGACAGGGTATTCTCGGAGACTGTGCAGCTTCAGGAGCCCCAACCCCCCACAGCAGTGGAGTTGCCAGAGGGCTCTGGGCCGTGTGACACGGTACATCATGACACCGTGGAAGAAGGCTGGAAACTGGTCACTGCTTGTGGGAGGAGAAAGGCTCCTACTCCTCCCGAAGACTTGCAGCTGAAGAACAGGTTTAGTGCCCTCCAGGATGAGGAGGAGATGGGCATGGCTGCAAGGGAAGTACCTGGGACAACAGACCCTGTGCCCTGCCGGAACGCCCGGAAGAAGCGGCGGGTGATTGCTGTGGGGGACTCCCTGCTGCAGGGGACGGAGGCATCTATCTGCCGACCTGACCTCATGTCTAGAGAGGTTTGTGGCCTGCCGGGGGCTCGCGTGAGAGATGTCATGGAAAGACTGCCTAGGCTCGTCCATGCTTCGGACTATTACCCACTGCTGCTCTTCCATGTGGGCGCCAATGACACCAAGGGCAAACTGGAGACCATCAAGCAGGATTTCAGAGCTCTGGGGATGGCAGTCAAGGGTGTGGGAGCCCAGGTCATCTTCTCCTCAATCCTGCCAGTGAGGGGGGTGGATGAGAGGAGGAGGAGACGGACTTCCCAAGTTAACGACTGGCTGCGCCGCTGGTGTTGGCAACAGGGTTTTGGTTTCTACGACCATGGGACCCTGTTTGAAGATCGACAACTGATGGGGAGAGATGGGATCCGCCTCACTAAGCAGGGCATGCGGGTCTTTGCCAACAGGTTGACCAACCTGGTAAGGAGGGCTTTAAACTAGGAAAGACGGGGGAAGGGGAGAGTTATAGTGCCAGGGTAGCTGGCAAAAGACAGCTCAAGTTGGGATGCCTCCAGCAGGTGAATGCAGCCAGGGAAGCGCACATGGGATGTGGCTATGGAGGATCCTCTGGTATCCCTCCTGGGAAACCTGCATGCTCGATCACCTCCCTAAAATGCCTGTACACCAATGCACGCAGCATGGGGAGCAAACAGGAAGAGCTAGAGATGTGTGTGCAGTCACAGGGCCATGATCTCATTGCCATTACAGAGACATGGTGGGATAGCTCACATGACTGGAGTGCTGTCATGGATGGCTATGTGCTTTTTAGGAAAGACAGATCAGGAAAGCGAGGTGGTGGAGTTGCTCTTTATGTGAGAGAGCAACTGGAATGTACTGAGCTGTGCCTAGGGGTGGATGAAGAGCGAGTCGAGAGCTTCTGGGTAAGGATTAAAGGGCAGGCTAGCATGGGTGACACTGTTGTGGGTGTTTACTACAGGCCACCTGATCAGGAAGAGGAAGTCGATGAGGCCTTCTACAGACAGCTGGAAGTAGCCTCACGATCCCAGGCCCTGGTTCTCATGGGGGACTTCAACCACCCCGATATCTGCTGGAAAGACAACACAGCTAGGCACAAACAGTCCCGGAGGTTCCTGCAGAGCATTGGTGACAACTTCTTGACACAGGTGGTGGAGGAGCCAACAAGGAGAGGTGTGCTGCTGGACCTCGTACTAACAAACAAAGAAGGACTGGTGGAAGATGTGAAGGTCAGGGGAAGCCTTGGCTGCAGTGACCACGAGATGGTGGAGTTCAGGATCCTGCGAGGAGGAGGCAGGGCACTAAGTAGGATCGCAACCCTGGACTTCAGGAGAGCAAACTTTGTCCTCTTCAGGGACCTACTTGGAGGAATCCCATGGGTGAGGGCCCTAGAGGGAAGGGGTGTTCAAGAGAGCTGGTTAATATTCAAACATCACTTCCTCCAGGCTCAAGAGCGGTGCATCCCTATGAGTAGGAAGTCAAGCAAAGGAGGCAGGAGACCTGCATGGATGAGCAAGGAGCTCCTGGCAAAACTCAACCAGAAGAAGGAAGTCTACAGAAAGTGGAAAGGGGCACAGGCCACTTGGGAGGAATATAGGAACATTGTCAGAGTATGCAGGGATGTGATGAGGAAGGCTAAGGCCCGTTTGGAATTAAATCTGGCAAGAGATGTCAAGGACAGCAAGAAGGGCTTCTTCAAATACATCAGCAGCAAGAGGAAGACTAGGGAAAATGTGGGGCCCTTTGCTGAATGGGGTGGGTGCCCTGGTGACAAAGGATGCAGAGAAGGCAGAGTTACTGAATGCCGCCTTTGCTTCAGTCTTTACTGCTCAGGCCAGCCCTCAGGAACCCCAGACCCTGGAGGCAAGAGAGAAAGTCTGGAGAAAGGAAGACTTTCCCTTGGTGGAGGAGGATCGGATTAGAGATCATTTAAGCAAACTTGACACCCACAAATCCATGGGCCCCAATGGGATGCACCTACGAGTGCTGAGGGAGCTGGCGGATGTCATTGCGAAGCCACTCTCCATCATCTTTGAAAGGTCATGGAGAACAGGAGAAGTGCCTGAAGACTGGAAGAAAGCCAATGTCACCCCAGTCTTCAAAAAGGGCAAGAAGGAGGACCCAGGGAACTACAGGCCAGTCCGCCTCACCTGCATCCCTGGAAAGGTGATGGAGCAGCTCAACCTGGAGGCCATCTCCAAGCATGTGGAGGACAAGAAGGTGATCAGGAGTAGTCAGCATGGCTTCACCAAGGGGAAATCATGCCTAACCAATCTGATAGCCTTCTGTGATGGAATGACTGTCTGGGTAGATGAGGGGAGAGCAGTGGATGTTGTCTACCTTGACTTCAGCAAGGCTTTTGACACTGTCTCCCATAACATCCTCATAGACAAGCTCAGGAAGTGTGGGTTAGATGAGTGGACAGTGAGGTGGATTGAGAACTGGCTGAATGGCAGAGCTCAGAGAGTTGTGATCAGTGGCGCAGAGTCTAGTTGGAGGCCTGTAGCTAGCGGTGTCCCCCAGGGGTCAGTACTGGGTCCAGTCTTGTTCAACTTCTTCATCCATGACCTGGATGAAGGCACAGAGTGCACCCTCAGCAAGTTTGCCGACAATACAAAACTGGGAGGAGTGGCTGATACACCAGAGGGCTGTGCTGCCATTCAGAGGGACCTGGCCAGGCTGGAGAGGTGGGCAGAGAGGAACCTCATGAAGTCCAACAAAGGCAAGTGCAGAGTCCTGCACCTCGGGAGGAATAACCCCATGCAGCAGTACAGGTTGGGGGTTGACCTGCTGGAAAGCAGCTCTGCGGAGAAGGACCTGGGAGTGCTGGTGGACACCAAGTTAAGCATGAGGCAGCAATGTGCCCTTGTGGCCAAGAAGGCCAATGGTATCCTGGGGTGCATCAGGAAGAGTGCTGCCAGCAGGTCGAGGGAGGTGATCCTCCCCCTCTACTCAGCCCTGGGGAGGCCACGTCTGGAGTACTGCGTCCAGTTCTGGGCTCCCCAGTACAAGAGGGATGTGGCACTACTGGAGCAAGTCCAGCGAAGGGCTACAAAGATGATTAGGGGACTGGAGCATCTCTCTTATGAGGAAAGACAGAGAGCTGGGCCTGTTTAGCCTGAAGAAGAGAAGACTGAGAGGAGATCTTATCAATGTGTATAAGTATTTGAAGGGAGGGTGTCGAGAGGATGGGACCAGACTCTTTTCAGTGGCGCCTAGTGACAGGACGCGAGGCAATGGGCACAAACTGAAACACAGACACTTCCATCTGAACATGAGGAAAAACTTTTTCACTGTGAAGGTGACAGAGCACTGGCACAGGTTGCCCAGAGAGGTGGTGGAGTCTCCTTCTCTGGAGATATTCAAAACACGCCTGGATGCAATCCTGTGCAATGTGCTCTAGGTGACCCTGCTTGAGCAGGGGGGTTGGACTAGATGATCTCCAGAGGTCCCTTCCAACCTCAGCCATTCTGTGAGTCTGTGAAAATAAGTGCTGCAGGATGGTGCAGGTGTCATGAGGAAGGAGATAACGGCCAAGCCGGGAAGGGTGGCTCAGAGATGTATGCAGCAAGTATGCAGTGGGAGGAGATGCTCCCAGCTACTGCCATTCCCATATCTCTCCTTGCTGTTTGATAAGGAGGTGAGGGCCTAACCCTGTATTTATTATTATGAGGGCATTTCCACCTTCTTGACTGGAAGTTCTCACCTGAGAAAAAGGCTGAAAAATGAGCTCCTAACTTCAAAGGTTTTGCTAGGCTTTCCATCCCACACGTGTATTCTTCCATCATGCTTATTTGGGTCATCGTCTTCCTACTTGTTCAATCACAGATGCTCACAAGAGTGTTAGGTAGGTTATTCCCCGCCCCTTGTTATCATTTCATAAATGTCTAATTTCACCTCTTCTTGGTATTATAATGCAGGAAAATCCCTCCTTCTTTGTTGGTAGAAGCACAATAAAGCCTGTTTATCATCTTCAAGAGGAGTCACCAACTCTCAGTAATTTATAATACCAAAAACATTCTTGCAACTGGCAAAATTTGTGATAACACAGCACGAGAGAAGCTGTTCTGTAATTCTTTTGAGAAAATAGTGCAAAAGGAGATTTCTATAGTTGTGCTTACACTTTTTTAACTACACAATTCTCTTAGCTACATTAAAAAATCTTTTTCCCAAACTTGGGAGTAATCCTTTGGATATTACTAATAGGTTATTAATATTGTTGCTGTCACAAAGCTATCTGCACAGATGAGGATATTTTTTAATGAACTTGAAAAAACAGATGTTTTTTAAAAATGTGAGGGCATGAAATGTGGGAAATAGGAGTGGACCAAATTTATTGGTCTTTGAAGAGACTTTTAACATTATCAATTAAAGACAGTTGTCGGTCTCTTTTCAGGAGTGAAGTCTCTTCAGCAAATGAGTGTTTAATAATCCTCATTCTCTCATTTCTGTAAACATTTCAGTCTGATATTAAATATGACTTGTTCAGATGTCTCTCTGATACAAGGTGTGTGTGTGTCAGTGTTTGGACAGAGAATAATTGGATTCATATCTCTGTTATGCTTTCAAATTGCTGGGTCAGATTTGGGTCTCTGGCTATAAATTCTTCAGTTCTAGTCTAAGTCAAAGGAATGTGACAGATTTAATACCTTGAATAACTTATTAACTGCAACGATGCATAAACCAGTGGCGCTTTTAGAAATAGAAGTCTATACTGCTTCTGTTTCCCAAAGAAAAAGAATTAAAATATATATATATTTTTTGTTTCTTGAAGTTCTTGTAAACATTTTTCTTGATTAACTGCCTTAATCCATGAAGAACTTGAAACTGATGTGCCCATAAATAGGCTCTTCTGTTACTTTTTTATTGCAGTAATAATTTTTATTGGAATTAATTTTCCTCTCAAACTTAGTACTCAATTTATAAAGGAGGAATGTATACATACACACATGGCATTAAAGCATCACTAGTTATAAACAGAAAGTACCTGTTCCTACCATGAACTGTTTATGAAAGACTAATATAGAATTACGGGCTGTGTGCAAAGAAATCAAGAAGAATTGGGGGAGTAAGGAAATTTGCCAGCCTGTGCATGTGCTAAGCTGAAAAATAGATACAGTGACCCATTGACTTTATCAGACTGAAAATACTCGGGTTTGTTTCTCCTACAGACTGGTTAGTTATCGTGTGCTTGGTACTTTCCGTATCAGCCTGCTTTACTCCTGTTGTTGTAAGGACCCATGGTTTGGCCCTCTGAGGGAATCTATGGTTCCTACATATAATTTTGCCACTGGTATAACTATCCCCTCTCAGACTTTGGGTGCATTGCTTAGGGATATTTTTTTTCTAACCCTCGTAACTGGCATTGCTTATGAGCCCCAATTACCCTTTCGTCTTTAGTTAACAGATTATAGTTGTTAGTAATTATTAAGGACTTAGATGAAGGAAGTCAGCTATGCTTGATGACATATTTTGAGTTTCAGGTATTGTGTTAGGGAATTTTCACTTGAATGTTCCTGTTTAGAAATGCAAAGGCTCACTGGGCTACTCTGCACATCTGTATTTGCAGGGAGGTCTGTGGGGAGCGGTGATATTGTTTTATTACATACGCTGATGCAACCAGAAAAAAAATAGAGCCGCTTTCCTGTACATAAACCAGATCTGGGAATTCTGATACATGAAACAGTCATATCTCTACAGAGTTTGTATTTGTTTAATGTAAGCTAAAAAACAACTGCCATACATCTCTTTTCACATCATGATATCCTCAGAAGTTGGCTAGAACATTGTATATAGCATTACTGCCAGATATCTGTGTTCCTTTTGCAGCTGTTTGCATGAATAACTTCAGATACATGCCAATTTTATGATTTTTAAGCAAATTTTATATTTTTTTTAACCAGGATAGTGTTATCTCCTTGTCAAAATGGCGGAACTGGTCTCCTAAGTTACTGCAAGAGAAATGATGTAGAGTATGGACTTGAACCTGGGGCTCCTATGTCCCAGAATAACAGCATAGTTTCAGAATTGTGTCTCTCATTTTGACTGTAAAATTTATCCTAAATCTGAGAAAATTATGTTATTGTAAAAAGTTCACATCTCAATATCTGCCTTTAGAAAAAGCTGTTACTGAAATGTTGCCAATTAGCCCTAACCAGACTACAGAATATAGTATATATCATAGAGCAACTCTAGAAGAAGTAGATTTTAATGAGGGTTATATCCTTTCTACAACTGCAGTGTTTTGGGAAAACTTCCTACTAGATTAGAGCTGAGAGTATTTATAAAGCTGTCATGAAAGCCTATGAGAAGCAGTCCACTTTACCTGAAAAGGACACTCGTGCTTATTAAATAACATAATAATCACAAGACATGATGACAATGCATTGCCCTTTTAGGAGTGCTCTCGTGAGAATCTTCATCCTTCCCATTCAGAAGCCATGTGTAATAATATTAAATATTTTGCTTGAGGTAATCAATACCAGAAAGTCTAACAGCTCTTAGCCACTAGGCAGCTAAACACTAGTGATAAGGTCAAATGACTAGGAAATACTATTTTATATTTTTATGATCACGGTTACAGGTTTCTAACTTTTAAATCTTGTTTTATGCAATATTATACAAAGTAATTTAATATGTATATGACATCATCAGGGTGAAGTGTTTGGACTAAGATGAAAAATTATAGGAAATTTTGCAGTTGAGACTGCTATGCTATTTTTAATTCATCACCTTGTGTCTAGTTACAGCTGAGACCTTGGAGCAGTGGGGAACATTCTGTATCTGTAAATCACTACCAGTCATGCATGCACTTATGTCCTCACTCTTATTTTATTATGAGAATCACTTTCTGCTGTTTTAAGAAGCCTGGGTGTTTCTGACAGTTTATGAGTAGTTATTTTTATACCAAATGAAGTACTCTAATATGGCATTGCCATCAGAGATTTTTTTCTCTTTCACACATTCAGCACAGGACACCATTTATTAATGGAATTAATAGTGTCCTACCATGGACAGCCAGTACAACAGCTGGAAGTACGCAGGAAGGTGGAACTAACTGCAAAGGGGCAGTTAATTAGTAGTGTTAGAATATTTTGCACAACCAAAAACTCTAGCGGCTGTAGGATGCATGGACTGGAGTCCATAAGGAATGGAGGAAGTCTGTCAGTGAGTTGATTTGGCTGTAAAGCCGTGGTCCACAAAATGCAGGAGTGAGAATCATCAGCACGAAAGAAAAGAGAACATACACTTCAGAAAATGGCTACTAAGATCCTCCAATTGCTCCTTTATACTATGTACAAAGCTACTGGGGGGAATGTGATGTTTTGAAAGTTGTCTTGTTTTAAAATAGTGGGAAATTTTCCAATTATTTGGGAGGTATGGCCAACTGAATTGAAATTAATTCAGTAAGTATCGAGGTTCCAAATTTTGTCTTTTAGAAAAAAGTAGCAAAAACCAAACCATATCTTGGAAAATGTTGAAATGGGCTTTCGTTTCATACTTTTTTTGATGTATTGAAGGTAGTTTTCATGATGTCATCCAGATAGTTTAAATAAACTGTTTGTATGTAAGATTAACAAGCTGCAGTGGTAGCAGGGTCTATGTGGGATTATATTAGAATTAATTTGATCAATTACTTTTAGTTCCAGAGGTCTCTCGATGAGACAGAAGCCAGCATATGCAGCTTGGCAGATGAAGAATCAGTGCAGTCAACACATGCCGTGAAGGTAATGAACATTCTTTCAAACTTCATTTTTCATTCTGAGGGGAGAGGACAACTAAGCCCAGACACTGCCGCTCAGAGCAGCCAAAATGATAACTATAAATAATTGTAATAGAGAGCCCGATGTTTAAATGCAATTGAGAAGAATAAAATAAGTATTTTGCCATTAAAATAATGTTGTTAAACCTGGAATTTTTATTATGATTAGCCCGGGAGCACATGGAAATTCCTTTACTTTGAGGTGTAGATTCTGAATTAAAAGACTGCTGAGCCTTTTCTTTTGATAAACTGCCTGACGCTGTGATAAATAACATTTAGTCAAATCAGGGGAAATCTCTACAAAGACATTTTTCAGTTCCACAGGTGAACTGAAATTCAGGAGGGTCAGTCGTGCTGGCCAGGTCTCATAGAAGACGATGAGAGGCACAGCTGTAAAAGGCAGTAGTGGGATCAGTGCTGTCGGCCGCACGTATTCTTCTGTACAGAAAACTCCTGGTGACTCGTTAGGAGTTTTTAGCTGTGTTAGAGCTGTAAAATAGGATCATTTGAAACATTCAGCAACAACAGCATCAAACTGCCTGTAGTCTATTTTGTGAATCTATTTCATGCTAATTAGAGAAATTCGTTACTGGCTTGCAATTTGTTAGAATCCAAGAATGCCTAAAATGAGATCTGAGTTTTACGAAAACTGTGACAACAAATGTAAAAATGTAGTCTGTCAACCAACAGCAGTATACATATGCACTCTCTCTATTTTCTATCAACTGTTTTTTCTTTTCCTGGCTTTCACCGATAAATTCTCTATATGAGCAAGCCAGATTTGCTTAAGACAGGTCACCCACAGGGGAATACCAAACAGTTTGATTATTTTTAGTGATTATAATAATGTCACCCTTCTAAGACAAGACCATTACACATTTAAATGTCTAAATATAGATTTAGGGTGTTATCCTTTATCTATATGCGAAGTTGCTATAAATTTTCATTTAATTGTAGGTCCACAATTTCACATTAAGTCCAAATAATAAGGTAGCTTGTATGTCTTAAAAATGAGAAACTGCAGGATTGGTGTTTCACATTATGTAAGATTAAGACAGAAGCTAATACAGTTTAAAAATTCATCTTGGTTATAAATCTGATGTATGAATTGGAAAAGAGAATAATCTTTGTGACCACTTCAAGGCAAATTTTAAAATTTAAGGTTATTTTTAAGGTTAATATTATTAAGGTTAATAATCATCATAATAATGGTTATTATTACCATTTAAAGGCCAGGCAAAATTGAAGCAAATGATCCCTACTCAAAATATTGTTGGTCAGAATTGCTCAGAAATTTAATTTCTTTGCTCCAAAAAATCTGTGATGGCAGGGCTTGCAACTTGATAATTTTCGTACCACAGATATTTAAATTAATTGCAAGCCATGCAGTCCTGATTTTAAAATTTTGAGGGTCACAGTCCCAAAGTGTTTTAGTTCTACCTGCACAGAAGCAAATTTCAATCAGAACTAAATTGTGATGCCCAGAGTCCCTGTTTCTCACACTTTGTGCTACAGTCTGCTCATTTGTATGCAGCTATTAGCAAGTGATTTGCTCCACACTCCTACCTTGGCCTTTACTCAGTCATGTAGCCATTGCACTTCGTTGCTTTGGAGAGAGATCACCTAACTTTTCTCTGGGCAGAAATCCTGCAGTTCACCTGACACGTTGATTATCGTCCTTTGGGTTTTGACCTGCTCTGTTAGAGTAAAGATGGCCTTGTTAGGGGGTGTATGTCTTCTTCCTCCACATCTCCCACTGTTTTTTCAGTAGCTCAGATAAATGCTCTTTCGGCCTCGTCCTCTTGCTGCTCCTCAAAGAAGCAGCAAGCTGTATGTAGCTCAAGTACGTTCGGCAGCGGGTGGCCATCAGGTATACAGCAAAGCAGGTCATTAAGATTCGCAGTCCACAGGGAGAACCGGCAGCTTGGCGTTGTGTGATCAACACCAGCACTTCATTACAAGCTTCTCGGGTGTCATAGGTGTTGCTGCCTTTCAAGTGGCAGCAACCCACTGCAATCAGTTTTGATAACATTATTTCCCCACCAAAAATTTGGCTATTGCAGATGCCATCAGATGTGGACAATAGGCAGTTTTAAATGTTTTCAGTGTTCAGGTACTGCTTGGCACCATTCAGAGAGATAACCTTCACCGTGACTTTTCCTAGATAGGGAACTACATCCTCATCCTGTGTCTGCGGCATTACTGGCTGTCAGGACATGCTCCTTTAGGCTGTTTTATCTGGCTACGTAAGAATTCACATCTGAAGAAATGTTTATTGACTTCAGTGAGGTTTAGAGTGAGGTTTAGAGTTTGTAAGCCTGGGAACACTCAAGAAAATTAATTCAAATTAGCTGAAGGTGTGAATTTAAAGGTTTGATTGCTTGAACTGCATTATGTGCACATTCTCATTCAAAATTAAAGTGGCCTTAATTCGTTTTAACTAAATTTACTTCCAAAGTAAATTAATACATTCTAAATGAGAGTCAGCTACACAGAAATTTAATGTGGTTTAGCCAATCCATTTTAAAAATTAATTCAGATTGATTTTCCTGCATGTTCTAGACAAGCCCATCAGCTCTTAAATCAGCTCTGAAATTAGAATGTGAAATCCTATTTCATTTAGGTGTATAGTTTAAAACGTTACTCACTAGATCCTCTAAGTATTATTCTGCATCCCTGCAGCCTGTGCATTATGCCTAGAGATATTTTTATGTACCAAAATATTATTGTTTTCATTTGAAGGGTTTCTACATTACAATTCCTTGGTCATACGGGATTCCTACAAGAAAGCCACTCAATCTCTCTGGACCTTAGATCAACAATTATTGGGTGTTTATAATGTTTTCATGTCAGGCTTTGAGAGCTGTTGTGACTCTTTAGAAGGAAGGGGAATTAACACCTTCTTATTATATCGTAAAACAGTGCAGAACAGTACTCAGCATACTCAGCACCATTGCTATTTATACATAAAAGAAGGCAAACTGGATTGACTTAGATAAGTTATGCTAAAGTTAATACCGCAAAGTCAAAACCATACATCAAAAATGTCTCCATAAATTAAAAAAAAAAAAAAAAAAAGGCTGTGGACTACAGTGAGTAGCACCAAAAAGTCACATTAACTGATAGGCTGCTCTCAGGATGTCCCACTCTTACCTAAAATGGCTCTTGTAAAAGCAGAATGAAATGTAGCAAGAGATGACTGCAGATGAGCCTTGATACCAACCTTGCCTATTAATGCTGAGGTAGTTAATGATATTTTTCTTAGAGTGTGGCATCCTGTAGTGTATTTTATCTATTTATCAGACTCATAGCAGGAAAGGAATTATTATTTTTTAACAAAGCTGAAGCATGCTTTGTTCATCTGGAGAGAACTGTTAGTATATCTTGAGTTTACCATTAGTTCAGACAGCCCCATTGGTTGATTGACTGATAGACAGATAGAAGAACAATATAAAGTATATGTATATCCTGTAAAGATAAGTTAGTGGAAGACTTATGAAGTGCCTCAGTGAGTTAGTATAACAAATTTTACTGAAAGTCAATAAAGATTTGTGCTCCTAACTCCCATGGTGGTTTTGATGAGAAGGTAAAGGTATGTCTGCCTAGGAAAGTGTAATTGTCCCACATGCTAGTATACCCCTTCTGATTTAATCAAGGGTCCCTAGAGGGTTTGTTTGCTGATAGTCAGCGCACACTGAGACTGTGCTGCCGCATTGACTGTTACTGTTATCAGTACTTGCTCTAGGAGGCTGGCACGGATAAACTATCATGTGTTACAGTCCTACCTTCGTTTTGTTGTACAGGTGAACCTGAAGAAGACAAAGTCTCTTTGAAAAAGAGATTTCTATCTAATCAGGCCCCCCAAAAGTTTTTTGGGGGGCTGATTTAGGTTAATATGTAGGAATGTTAGGGGTAGGAAGGACTTCAGGATTTTTAAAGTTTAACTTAAAAACTGTGGCCGAGATTGTCTCTTCTTCTGGTCTTTTGTTCATATGAATACTTGATTTCACTTGCAACTGGAATAATTAAATACATAGATTAGGTTTACAAGTGTGCATTTACTTATGCATAAGATTTTGAGGATTTTAACATCTGATCTTAATGCCTGATCTTTTTCCTTTAGATCGGTTGGTATTTCAAAAGCCCAAGGGTAATAAATCCTCTGAAATCAAATATATAAACACCTAGCAAAGTGTCATGTGTTTAGATCTGAAGTAATCTAAATGTTTTCATTCAGCCCAGTGTAATCTAGGAGTCATACAAAAATTTAAGCTTTCAGTGTGTGCACATGCTGTATTCAGAAATCAAAGTCAATTGTTGTGGTTTCAGCACTGCATTTTCATACTTAATTGTGGCTGTTTATGGAAGAGATGTTCAATCTTTAAGGTATTTTCTACCAGCCCTTACAAAATGACAGATGTGCTCATCATTTGTAAGATAGGAATAGAAAAAATGACATTATCTATGAAAAAGAATGCATAGATGATATCTCTGTTATTCACATTCATATCATACTTTGCACCCTAACCCAAAGCAGGACCCTCGTGGCATATATGCCATTTCCGGAGTTCAATCTTATGTAAATATGATGAGAAGAATTTGATACACAATAATCTCCAATGAACAAACAAACAAAAAACTTTAATTAACTGTGCCGCAAATTGATTACCTTTTGTATTTGATAGAGGCTATTTAATATTCCTCTCTGAACATACAAAGACTTCTCTAGGACTGCTGAAGCAGAATAATGACAGGGAACATTGTACAAGTCGAGCACACTCACTGAGATCTTTAAACTGCACGACTGATTCCATGACATAGCAGGTTTGTTTAAAGTACTGCTAGTTCCTTGGTCTACTAAGGATATGGCTATATGAGCAGTTAGTGTGGTCTGCAGATGGTACAAATATATTTGCAAGCCTCATATTTAACATAGATCTGTATGCGTTTAAGCTGTAGTTAAGCCTCAGTAAAGCTGTCCAAAAAAAGGATAAAAATTAGAGCTCCAGTTGTGAAACCAAACCTGCAGTTCTCACTGCAAGAGTGCAAAGGGCTCGGGGCTGGCGGACCTCCGGCTCCCGGTACAGAGCTGCTGGGCTGCAGGCTCTTGTTGGCAGCTGATAGGTGGCAAAAAAGGCTTCCTATGCTCTCCCTGAACACTCTCTTACTGTGCTAGTGCTTCTACCCTGTTACAGTGCAAGGGTATGAATTTAAACCACGAATGCAGATGTATCAGATTAACAGATCCTGTGGGACTGAGCGCATTAGGTTGCAGCTGCACAGCTAGCGCTATCTTCAAGGGAATGGAGTGAATGGCATCTCCGCTGCTGTAATGCCGTGGAGTAAAATTACCTTACGTGACGTGTGAAACCTAACTACAGAACAAGTCATTAGTAATGACAAAATTAAGAAGGAAGAACCTGTTCCCATTAGAATCTTTGTAAAAAATAGATACTGAACTTTAAACTTTTTAGATTTTGCTACTTGACCTGTTACAACAAAGGAAATGGAGACTTGTAAAGCCCTCCTATCCCTGCCATCCACAAATAAAATGCAGGTCTGATTACCATTCTTATTCAAAGTGAGTTGATAAGCAGGATTAGGCTTGTCGAACCCCAGTTGTAATGCAAACAGTCACCTGCTCTATCTGTAACACCTAAAGCATTGCGTGTTTCAATTTCTGACTTGTGTTTTACAAATTTTTAATCATGTATATGTTTTGGGGAAACTCCGTGAAACAAGCAGTATTTTCCAGATCACTGTTCCCATAAGCATCTGTGAGGCATTTACATGCCATCACCCTGGAGAGCTCTTTAATAGCACCTGTAGATGGTCTTTCTCACAGCTTCCTGGCTTTTGGTCTCCCGCAGATTCTCCTGCTTCCTCATGGGTTTCCATCACACTTCTCTGCTGCAGCTGCTCTCAGCCGCTGACAGGAGCAGCCTGGGAAACCTCTACTCTTAACTTCAATAGCACATTTCATTTTGAAACTCCTAGGTGACAGGCAGGTAATTTTTCCTGATGTGTCTGCTTGCTCCTCAACATGCTCTTTCCTGCTGACTCTCCCTCCTCTAGGCCATGCGAATACATCCCACATTCTTCTCCAGTATGGCAAAAGTTTCAAAAGGACAAGGATATTTCTAGACTCTGTACAAAACCCACTCTCCCTAAGGACCTTTTATTAAAGGGTCCCTCTCCAGTCAGGTTTCATGACAGAGGGGTCTGGTTTCCTTCCTTTACTTAACAACAGAAATGTAAGTAAGTGTAGTGTGATAAATTCTTCTTACCGAGTAGGATTAACAGCATCTATAAAATTTCCTGACCGGGTTTTAAGTTAATATTACAAATCCTAAAGTTGGCAGCAAATTAGACTTAATTATTCCTTTATTATTTTTAAAGGTTAGAAGGAATCATTATAACAGTGTAGTACAGCAGTCTCTCGGAGAGTAGATTCTGTAACAAGCACATATCTTCTATTTGAGTTACAGCAATTCTTCCAGAAAGCTATCTGATAGTGCCTTGGGTCCCCAGTCATGTATAACAAGAGTCACAGGTCTTTTGGTGCTGGATGAGTACATACACTGAAAACCATCATCTACTACCCTTAGACATTTATACTTTAAGGCAAGAAACAATAGGTAATTGAAACATATGAATGGGAAAGTCTAATGAAATGGTACAGTAAAACTGGTGGATGTGATTTGACAGCAACATAAAAAAAATTTTTTTATGAAGGTCCTGGAGGCATCAAAAAATTCTCTGAATGGTGTCAAGGGCCAGTGTTGTAGTATATGTAATTCCTGGCTAGGAAATGGTAAAGGGTCAGTTCTGAGGAAGAGCAGACTTTTTTAAACCTGAGGCTTTATTTAAGCTAATGTAGCTGCAGCCACTAGCTTCCCTTTTGTCAGGAAACCTGATTTATTCTCTACATACCTTAAATCTTTCACACACACATATGGACACACATTCTTAAACACTGAGAACCAAAACGTCCCTGTATTGATACTGAGTATGATTCAAAACTCATTGAATGTATCCATATAAACAAGCACCGGGCTGTTAGAACATTATGAAATCATCATTAAATAAAAATTCCCAATCGTTTTCATTCATATATACACAGAAATTTTTAAATAAAATAGTTCAACTGAATCAAATTAGAATTTTATCTGACCATTGAAAGAGATGAGGGTAGTTTTAAAGATAGTCCTGTGCCAGATGTGTGTATTCTGGCCTCTCAGGCTTCAGTGTTGAAGTTGATATGAAAGAATACTTCAGTGATTTCTCCACAATAGTGGCAGAAATACAATTTTATTTTATTCTTCTTAAAAATACATAAATTGATTTTGTTCAAACATCCAGGAAAGATTGACCTTTCATTAGAGAAAAGCATATTCCAGCCTAAATGGTGAGAATTTGATAGTGTTACAGGGGAAAATACCCTTCCAAATGATGGCTGTTAGGGAGTTTATCCATCTCAGAAGAACTGATCCAAGCTGTTTGCAGGCTGAGGAATAAGGATTTGCATCCATTACATATAGCACAGGTTTTGAAGATTTCCTTTGCCATTTGCTTTTGAAAAGCCTAAAAAAAAGTAGTCTAGCTGTGCCAGTGTTTCAATGTAGCAAACAGTTTTGGCTACAGTCCAGAGAAGTCTAATTACAGCTCGCTGCAAGCAGACAAATGGATGTATCTGTGGTCTCAGTTTGCAGTGCAGGCACACACATGCACGTCGAAGTGCATGATGAATGACGATGAATCCATGATCCCCTTCTATATTCCCTTTTCAAAACATAGGGTTTGATATCTGTTCAAAGTACAAAAGAGGAGATAAACAAGCATCAGTCATTTTTAACAAGAGAAGTTCAGCAAAGGCAAGCAAATGCAAAATCTGTCTTCAGTTTATGCTACCTATAAAAGAAACAAATTCAAATGTTGAGCCTTCCAGGGAAAACAATGAGAAAAAAAAATCCTTAAATATTAAAAAAATAACCTTGACAGACTCATTTTGGAGTGGGGAGAAACCGATACAGGAGACAATCACCTTGCTGCCTGCTATACAAACAGAACCAGACAAAATAGCCTGTTAGTTCCTCAAACCAGCTCTCTGCGGGCTGGAGAGGGAACTCCTGTTGATATCAGAATGATCCTTGTGCATGTCGAGGGGGAAACAGCCTCTGTCCGGTTCCCTTCCCATTCGGAGACACATTCCAGATGTGGCTGGGTAAGGCTCGGTTTATTCTGCACTCAGTAGCAGTCAGTGCATCCAAACTGAAGTCTTTTGACAGGTAGGAGGATACCATGGCACAAAGCCATAGTGCCAGTGCTGAAGAGAGAGAGGAGAAGCCCTGCCAAAATATACTCCCTAAAAGCTAGCTGTTTACTGTAATCACACATCATTTATTGAATATGAAAGGCAGTCTGATATGAGCCGGGTGCAACGACCTTGCAATTTATTTCACTTTTCTTTGTCAGAGACAAGACACATCTGGGTCAAACTGAGGTTCTTATCCACTCTCTGACCAATATATGCTTTTTTCCCCACACATACACACTAGTGTTTTTTCTTTTTACGCAGACCAATTAGGAGAAATTCTTCTTCAGAAGTTAACAGCTCAGATATTGTGCAGGTGTTTACACTGACCCATCTCAATTGCTCCCTGCAAAATCTGTCCAGAACATAATCCAGTATCTCGGTGCTTTCCAGACACCACAGGGGCCCTGCCTTGGTGACCTTGCCTGCGCTGGTGCATAGCGGCAGGGGTGACCGCCAGGACTCCTCCCACAGCACTTGGAAATAGCACTTGTCCTTGCATGGCGCATCCTGGCACTTCACAGCATGGACAGCCAGAAAAATAATTTTGAGGTTTTGTCAAATGCCAGTTTGGGGAAATCTTATGGTATCACTGTGAGTTTCTCATTATTAGAATGAATAATCCATATTAAATTTATCTGTGCAATTGCAGATCTTAGGGAAGGTTACTTGACTGGTTCATGTTTTCATGGCAGGCAACATTACCGAGTTTAAGACATTTGTATAGAGTAAGATGGAACATGCATAAAAATACTAATCTTGTAAAGCAGCTCCCTGTTTTAGATTTTCCCCAGTGTCTGAGCTCTTCTCTTATCGGCAGGCTTCTTATGTTTAAATAATTAGTTTGTTTTGTTGATGTTATTGAATTTGAAGGCTTGAATGACTTAAATCAGAGAGCTTAAAAGGGATGCATTCACCTCCTCTCACTGCACCCAAATACCCTTTCAGTCTTCTCACAGCACTTGAAAAGTGCTTTACTCCCTAAAAACTTGTCTGGCTTCATTTACCTGTAGACAACCGGGATAAGTATATTATTGACACATAAACAGATAACAGGACATGGCCCACTGTTGGCGGTTGACCATTTAATGACATAACAAATGTGCTGCTTTCATGCCAAGTGCCATCAAAACAACCATATGCACTGCTTGATTCTAACCCATAGTGTAGGTTACATAGATAGGAGAATTGAGGGATCTATTCTTATGGAATCTATATGCTACAGGCAGTAAACATATTTACTGAAAAAGCTTACCTGCAGAAAGTAAGTAACTCTTAATATGCATGGCAGCCTTAACTTAGAATCAGAGAGCACTTTATATATATTCATTAGTCAGGCCCTGCAGTACTGTGGCAAGTATCCCTTAGTTACAGATATACTGTAAATCTTTTGCCTAGTTCTGCTAGTTAATATTCAGAGAGTGCTCATTATTATTCTCTTAGGAAAGCACCATATTATTTCATTTTGCCTGAACAGATCTTCCCCATTCGTTAGTGTACTCTTTTCTCTTTGTGTTTTACAGGGCATTAATATGGTTTACATTTGTTTGCTTTGTCTCTTGATCTGAGGCCGCAAAATTTGATAGTGCAGAATGCACTCCAATCCTTTGCCCTCATAAATGAAATGGAAGTACAATATTCAGCTCTGCAGTGCTTTTACAAACCAAGGAGTAAGTAAAGGATTTAGGATTCTCTCTCATAAAAGAAGTTTAGAGGAAGTAGTAACAGTCAAGGTTAAAGCCACATAATGCAAAGGCAGATAACATAACGAAGAAGTCATGTATGCTCCCAAACTTATTAACCTTTATTCCTAGGCACTTGGGATGCTGTTAAACAATAAAAAGCAGCAGCAGATTCTGTCACCTTATGATGGTCTTACAAGAACAAATGGACACAAGCTTCAATATCTGTAGCATCAACCAGGCACTTCTGAATTCCCTAGCAAGTTGGGATCCAAGTGATTTTAGAAAGGGTTCTCCCAGATTTCATATGACAGATGTAGCAGAATACAGTCTGCAGGTCCCCCCTGAGTCTCTTCTGTGTATCCTAACATTTAAAGCCATGCAGACAGATGTCATGTGCAGAGCTGGACAAATAATCCCGAACTGATGATAAATGTGGCTGAGGAAAATCAGCTCATGGAAGCCAAATCTTACGTTAGTTTTGGACTTTGTTGAATTTATTTATTTTTTTACACAATAATAACCTCACTAGTTGCTCTGGGAATTATAGTGTAAGGTTTTTCTTCATAGCCTTTGGGCCATTATTTAATGAATTCTTGGAGATCATCACTATTTGTATAACATAAAGTATATCAAGTTTATCTACTTTCCCATGATGTCCAGTGGGAGGGTGAGGCACTCATTCTCCTAACTGAAATTTTTAATTCTGACATCTAAGAACTAAATCCTGAGTCATGAGTACTGCTGGTGTAGATGTCCTGACTATACTCCATGTCAGCTCAGAATCACAGTGGTTCTTAGAGAAAAGCTCTTGTATTTCTAGCAGCTCTGTGATGGGCTAGCTCATTGCCTTCATCATTGAAGCCTTAGATGCCTGTATTTCTCCACTTCATCTCTCTCTTATCACTTACGTTAGTACATTTTTGGGGATGGATGTTGTGGAGACAACATAAAGCTGCTAAGAATCCTTTCCTAGCATCATTTGGCTAACAGCTCCAGAATAGATCCATCTCCCAGGATTAACGGGAGCCTCTGTGCTTGAAGATAATTCCTGTGAATTTTTAAAATCAGGAAAATAGAAAAGATTTTGGTTACTTTCAGTCTGTCTTCTTCAAATACCTCCACGCTTTCTTGCTTGTAACTACTGGAGTCCTCTGACTGCAGCTCACTTTTCTTGCCGACAGAAAACAAAGATTCCTCATGAGCCCTGAGACTCTTCGGAGATTTCCAGGACTTCTCACTGAAATGGATGGTTGTCACCCAGACAGTTGCTCAGGTCAGGTCAACATAAATCTTACCTTTATACAAGTAAACAGTATGTTGGAAGTTACTATACATGCACTAAGCTCTCTCTTCTTCCCTATATTCAAGGGAATTGTTTCTCTGCTGTCAGACATTCAGAAACACAAAATGCTTCTCAATTAGTTTAGTTCTTTTTTCTTGCAATTAGAGAGTATAAAATTAAACAAAAAGGCCAAAGCCTAATGATTCACATTATAAATGACTGACATTCCTCCATTGCACACATACATTTTCTTCTTTTTTTTGTTTTAGATCATGGTTTATAAACTGGATTTTTACAATCCAGTTGCTAGCCTTAGAGATTCATTCCAGACCAGCAGTAAAGAATGACAGGTCATTTGGAGCACAGGTTGTCATCGGCTCTTCCAGCTGGTCCCTAACATGACAGTGGCACTAACTGCAGAACAGAGCAGATGTAGCTGTAGTTACTGCAAGAGAGTGAGAGAGAGGAAAATCTCATAATGGAGGCTGGAAAGTGATTACAAAAAGATCAGCAAGATTTTACTCACATTACTTAAATAAAACTTTTGCATATCTAAACAGTTTTGGTAACATACAAGTAGCCTGTAGTATGATCATGGAGGTTAGAGAAATGGGATTCTATTCTCCGGCCAGTTTTCCATTTTATAGCCCAAATTATTTCCTGCTTTTTGATTTACATTGAGTGTGTGAGCACCTTCAAGAACCTTATGGCAGATTTTTAACTGGGAGGTTCTTTCAGACAGATCAGCTTCCCATAAGAAGTACCCAGATGGGAAGTAAGGTGCCACTTTTGGCTTGGCTTTCAGTCCTGCTGCTGAAGTTGGGTCTGTGCTGAAGGAACAGAGAAGGGAACCTCTTGTCCAGCAGGGACAACAAGCAGCTGTCAGCGAACCAAGAGTGGGAAAGAGCTTCTTGGATGCATTATAAAGTAATCAGCCTTCTTACGTGACATGTCCAGAGTACAGCATGAATGCAATCAGTGTTGGGAAAAATGGACTGGGGAGATCTTGAGATGACTATCAACAATTACTGGTATCATTTCTGTGCCCATTACATTTCCGTTTTCTTCAGTGGCAAGATCTGGTGTTGCTGGATCTATAGCAAGTCATTGCATCCAGTTTGCACCATCATCTGTGAAGATAACAGTGGAAATAAGGGCAAAGGAAAGAGAGAAGCTAGAAAACAACGATGTTGGAAAAATAAGCTTGAAAATAGCATAAGGAGGAAAGGGAAAACAAAAAACTAGTTAACAGAGCAAAAAGTTGGAAAGCAGATAAGGAAGTTCACCATATTGTCCCAGGTTCTTTTTTAGACATACTATTTTTTTCTATTCTGAAAAGCCCGTCTCAGATGGTTCCGAAAGTCAGAATAAAAAGAAAAAAACTATATGTTCTAAAAATGGAATCTGTGTATTTTGTTTGATAGGAAACAAATCGGTTTAAGGCGGTGGAATGGACTACAAATTTCTTGAGGTCCTTTCCAACTCTGTCTCCTACGATTCTATGATAAGGCAGAAAGTTATCACAGGCAGGTGCGTAACTGACAAAAATAACTGATCTGTTGAACAAATGTAAGACGTAAGATCATTTTTTAAAGAATTCTTAAGAAAATACTGTATACAGGATTTATATTGTGACAGAATGATCTAAGTGATTTTGGTTTTAGGATTACTATCTTGCTTCATGTGAATTGAAACACTTGTTTGTGTTGGATGCTTCCCTTTTAAAAATTCCCCTGTGGCTTCTTTTTCAGATATAAATAAAGTTGAAAAAATATGTGAACTGTGGATGAAGGAGGAAAAACAACAGATCCAGACTCCCTGGTACCATTCAGTGGTAGCAGATGCCAAACATAACAAATAAGTTACACAGCAAGCTTTAAGCACTAATCACCTTTTTCAAGAAAACTGTGAGGTAAAAAAAAAGAGCACTGAATTCTCTGCCCTCTCGATAAGTACTTTTGAAAAATCTATAAAACCTGGGTATCTCAAATACAATGAGGGAATCTAATGCTTGTTCTTGCATTTATGGCCAGTCTAAAACTGAACAACAGGGGTTAGCCTACAGGAGCTGCAAAGATCCAGAGGTAACAGATCCCATCCAGAAATCTAGAAGAAATAAAGTGCCCTAACCTTCTCCCTTTTCTGACTAAGACCACGTATACCCAGACCATTCTTAAAACACATTGCCCAGACCACTGTCTAAAGTGTCTCATTAAAGAGATGATCCCCAGGTAGCATTCAGCTCTGCAAGCATTAGAAAGTTTTCTTATTGTTCATACCAAATCTTCTCACATGCGAACTAAGCCTTTTACTTCTTGTCCTATATATGGGGAAATGAAGAATGGTTGACTATCACCCTCTTTACAACTTTTTACATCTTAAGAAACCAGTATGATGTCCCCCCTTGTTTTCTCAGCTTTTCCTCACAGATCATGTTATCCAATCTCTTATCTTTCATGTTGCTCTCCTTTTGAAGTCTTTTTAGTTTGTCTACATCTTCCTTAGTGTGCTGCAGACACAGTATTCTTGATCTGAGGTGTGAGCATTGAACTGAATAAAAAAAACCCTGTCTCATATCTTATATAAAATGCTTCTGTTAATATATCCCAGAATGAGAATTACTTGTTTTGCACATAATCCCCTCAGTTTGTGGTCTGCTCTTCACTCTCAATTTTCTAATATGGTTTTATTGCCTCACCAGTTAGTCCTTTTTTTGTGCTTGTGCATTTGATATTTGCTTACTGAATGTGATACTTGTTTTTATTAAATTTCATTTGTTCATTTCAGGGAATTCTCAAATTCATTAAAATAATTTTAGAAATTCAGTCCTCTTTCAGCTCTTCCCACTTATTCTCATCCGTAAGTTTGGTTCGGTTTCATCAACCAAATCATGAATTGAAGTGCTGAGCAGGGCAGCACCCCAAACAGATACTGTGGTGTCAGCTTACAGTGTCTTTTCAGTTTGGCTGTGAAGCATGGACTATTCATTTTGAATATGGCTTTTTGACTCCCCGTTGTGGTAGGTGGGTGAGACAACAACCTGCAATCACTTTCCGTCAGGTTCAGATGGCTTCTCTGGGAAGCAAATGTGTCTTTGAAGACAGGTATTATGATATTTACTCACAGCTATCAAGTGGAATTTTTTTCTAAATAGAAAGAACTATTTAGCATTGCCAGCCAGTGATGTGTAAAGGATTTCATTCAGCAGATTACCATTTTTCAGTACTTCTAGCCACATTGTATTGCTTTGCTCTTTCTTGTGTTCCTCATCCTCTTGGATTGACCATGTGTGAAATGTTTTTTATCTGGCTATGTGGTGCACAATTTTATGGTGCTTTTCTGGTGTACATTTCCATGGTTTTGTGACTGAATTTGATATCCATCTTATATTGGAGTGTGAAGACAGGCTCCAGTGACATTACCTTCCATACAGTAAGTTTTGTCACACAAAATCTAGTTCTTTACTAATGTAGCTACTTAATCAACCCAGAAAAATAATGATAGTCATTGGATGGTCTAGGCTTCAAGCTATCCACTGGAGGGAATTTACCTAGCTCCAAATGTAACACAAAATATTCTGCAATCTCAAAAGAAAAATAATGACCATTTCAGACTATAAAATTAAAAAAAAAGTCTGAGATTGCATCTACAGAATATGCAGACATGAGCAGCAACCCTGAAGTAAGTTGTGGGTAGTATCTGTTTCCAAGAGTAGTTTAAACACCTATATTTGAAGAGGAAGTGTCTTTATTTACTGACTTCATAAAGTAACTTGCTGTGTATGCCAGCTTTGACATAAATGTCTTGGAAAATAAAATCTAATTTTTTTTTTTGTTTGAGGAAGAAAAAATACAAAATCCTTTGACTGAGACTGATGAATTTTTCCAGAAGTAACATGCCCATCTAAAATAATAGGTTCCATGCCAACATACTGATTTAGCAAAGGAAGAAAAGAGAAAAATATTCTTGGCAACAGCTTATAGCTGTTATAGGAGAACAAAAAGCTCGCTGGTCCAAAACAGTGTTTGCTTCACTTTTTTTATACTTCTGGTTAAATAGCAGTATGGGAATTTCCTAAGGCTGATGGTTTATGTTCATGACTTTTTAAGAGAAGTGGCTCCTAAATAATATTTGCTCTCCAACCCAGAAAACCCACAATGCATTCCCATCATACTGAAGTCATCATTACAAAGTCCATTTGAATTCATTTGGATATTCTAATGGCTGGAACTAATAAACAGTACAATGTCAGCATTTAAGGTTTTCATCCATCAAAACCTCGGGGAAGACTTTCATTTCTGAAGTTTTAAAAGGCTTAAGTCAAAATATTTAAGTCCCTCAAAAAACCTGAAAGAATTTATCCCATGTAATAGTCAAAGCAGTTACACTAGCAATGATCTTGACCCAGTGTGTGTAAACCAGCACCTGGATGCAGCAGCCTTTATCAGAGAGGACAGCAAACATCGGCCCCGCAGGTTCAGGCTGCCTAAATGCCTGCACAAAGCATTGGTGCCAGTTTTTTGATACTTCCTTGACTGAGACAAATACAGAAGCCAGCCTGGTGCGTGGGCTGGTTTGGCGATGGTAAATCCTGGGGTGCATGACAGAGTCAAGAAGTGACTAAACAGTAGCTGGCCAGGGGAGATATTCCTCCTAATGCGTTGCCGTACCTCCCTCAAAAGAGCAGCAGCCGCGGCCTGGGCGCATGTGGGCTGCCCCTATGTGGCTACACACCTCACTCGGTCGCTGCCTGTGCTGTGCTCCATCCTTCCCCTTTTCAGTGCAGCAGCACTGACATTTGGGGAGTGGAGGGGAAGAGGTGAGCTTTCCTCTGCTCAAAATAGCATGACTGAGGCAGCTGCTCAGCCCCAAGTGTATTCTTTCAGTGCAAGCAGCAGGCACCTTCTCAGCAGGTACCAGTTGCTAGTGCAGCAGGGTTCACTTGTAGAAAGTCACTGGAGTGTCTTAAATATTTAACTTAGTTTAACTATGGGTGATACAAAATCATACAAATGCCTAATAAGCCTTTTTTATGTTTTCAGCTATCACGTCTACATTCAGATTCTTATACTGGCCCAAATTTATAATTTAATTTTCATATATCAAAAAGTACTGCAACTGAACAACAGTGTAATTGCTGGGTTTGACAAATGAAATATTCTCTAAATGTGAATATTAATTCTTAACTATTGTTCCAAAAACATCATGGTTTTCTTCACCAGTCCTCACATGTGCTATTCATTATTTATTTGGCATGTAATATCTATTTAAGATTTTTAGTCATATGTTTCTGTCACCAAGCATGTGGGAGTTCCTTTCAGAGCACTTTAGAAAAAAATCAGCCAAGCTAGTTCAGACTTTAAACAGCTGGATTTTGCCTGGACTGGCAAAATCACTTCTAACCGCTCACTCTGGCTGGTCTGTTGGACCTCTTGTAAGAAGGGGCAATACCGCAAGTGACAATTTCCACCAGCACCACAGTCAGATGCTCTGTGACAAGCAGTCGGCTGCTACGAACAGCCAGGGGAAGAGCTGGGAAAAAAGCTGGGAAAAAAAGCAGCTTGTAAACACCTCACAGATCTGAAAATCTTTTGAAAATGATTGTTTCCAAATAACACATATTTTGTAGAAACTGGATTGATTTACAAACAGAAAGGGGGCTATGTTTGGTGGAGAAATTATTCAGAATAATTCGAACAGCTCAAATAATATCTGGAAATAATTAATCCCATAGGCTGGTTATGTTAGTTGTTTTGGATAAACAGTTTGTCAGCTATTAATGGTCTATATTCTTATCATTGGACAGGGAGTAAAAAGGTATTCTTCCTTCTTCCATTTTCATCTGTAGAACTGTAAACAAGGAGGAGGAACTGAGATACCAGTCCACTATCATTTTATTAATGTATCAATTTACTAGCAGCCACAGGAGGAGAACTTGGTGACCTCAAGGAAAAACAAAATATTTTTGTTACATGTTAAGCAATTTGCTTTCCAAACTTTTGACTGATCTTTTGTATTCTATCTCCCCCCACTCCCATTCCCTATGCATTGTTTTACAGAGGCTATTGCTGTGTGGAACTACGTATTTTGTGCAGTTTGGAAGATATACAAAGCTAAGAAAAGATACCTTGGGTCCATGAAGATATCTACTCGAGGTGCCAAGGTAAAAGCCTAGTTGCTGCAGGTTTTCCATACTGTCAGTAGAAAAAGATATGGGGGATAAGCGGGACTGATCACTCCAAGAGGTGATTCTGGAGTAAATCTGAATTGCTCTCTGAAGGGGGATATCTCTTTACACCAACTAAATAGGGAACATAGAGTGATGATGCTTATGTTATAGGCAATTTAACAATATGCCTAAAATTAGGTAAGATAAATCTCTCTATAATTTGTCATTATCTGAAAGGGAAAATCTGCCTAGGATATAAGCTCACTATTTATGGTAGCACTGGGGTTTTTAAGGAGGACCGGTTAAGTGAAGTTAAGAAAATAACACCATGTGCCACACTGGAACACTCATACAGAATTTTATTAGTGTCATTTGAATTTCAGATTAAATTCATTCTGAAAAGGATCAGTGATTCTACTAAAAAACATACTGGCAGAACCATATTGTTAACTATACTGTTAAAGTGAGGCGTTTGAAGCCCTATTTTTTGCATATACAACACTAGGTTAATCAAAGCAAAGAAATATATTGTGGGATACAACATATGCTGGACAAACAGGATTAGAAAAGTGCATTCACTTTTCTGTAACTAAATTTCTAGCTCATGCAGGTCAAGCACTTAAAAAATTCCTTCCAAGACATGAAGTGAAGCACAACAATGTGTTTATGAAGCTCCCATCTCTTCATCAGTGGATTCCTCATTATCCTAGACCCGCATGTTACTTTAAGGACTTCCCTTAGCTCTTGAAGCTGTTTTCTTACTGAGAAATTTGAAAATGTGATTATTAATTTATTTAGACAATATGTTAATTGCTTTTTCAATGCTCTCGAGAGATGCTTCTTTTTTACTTTCCATGTGTTTAGCATCTGTTATCACTTGAAGCACAAACTTGGAGGAAATAGCTTTTCCAAGCCCAAACTTACTCCTCCACAGGATAAATTTAGCTGGAGCACATTGAAATAAAATTTTCAAAGAAGGACAATGTTGTGAAAACAGATTTTGACTTAGCATGTCTGAAAATAACTTAGAAAATCAAATATATGTGTTAGATGCTCTAGTGGCCATAGTGGCAGCTTCTCCCTTTGCACTGCTGTTTAGTGGATATTTCCAAGCCTTCCTGTTACTTATTGGGAAATTTGTAATCAACATTATATTGATAAACTAATTGTTGTAACAGCCAGAGACAGTGCTATTTGGTGGAAATCAATTATGTTAGAAGCTTTTCATTTTTCCTACTTATCTTTTGCCTGATCTGGCTATAATGTAGACAGATGCCCCAAGTCAGTTTACAGCAAAATTGTAAATGATGCAAATTACAGCTGCATTTGGGCTGTGAAACTTTGAAATAAAGCAAATACTGCTTCATGCATACTCAGTGTGCAATTTTCAGTGAGAAATTGCTTTCACATGCCCTTATCTTACATGCTCACAAAGTGGGAAAAAAATCTCAATGTATTAAAGTTTATGCTCTGAAAAAATGACTGGAAACATTTGCAACAATTTTTTCTGGCTCCTAGCTCTCTTAATCCATGCAAATGCAAACATTTTGAGAGATATTTTTAAATTAGAGTGTGTTTTTTGTTTTGTTTAATTTTAGGGTTCTGTTTTTTTTAAAAAACAGCAACAGTATGTGAGCCAGTGTGTCTGGAGGGGAGGGAAGTCTTTTTTTCTCAGACTAATTTTGGATTGAGTATTATTAATAGTGTTTGGAGTCAGATTAATTCTGCAGTCACTTTATAATGTTTATGATGATAAATATCTTAATCTGCCAACAAGCCAACATTTAGGCCTTGATTCATCAAAAACATACATTTAGGATTAAGGCTCAAGAGGGTTTACAGTTTAGTTGAATGAAGAGTAAGTTATTTTCCATATGTGAGAACCTTAAAAATAATAATGGTAAAAGCCTGAAGGTAGAGAAAATGGCAGCATAGAAGAAAATGAGCGACATGCAGCAAAAATAGATGTAAACACCCCTCCAGCTGAGGGTTTACAGTTTTACAGTTTACAGTTTATGCATATGCTTTGCTGAATGGGATTTTCTCACCTAACTGTAGTTGTTCAAAAGTTAATCATTTATCTATGCATTTGTATTAGCATCCTCTCTAGGCAGCAGAAATAGTCACTCATGGGGTAATTTGTTCTAGCACAGAAGTTTAAGACAGACCAGCTTCTAGAGGAATCATCTTTTCCTTTGATTCCCTCTTTCTGTTGCCTATAAACTGAGCTGAATAGCTTAGACTAGATTCCTGTGTGTAGGACAGCATAAGTTAAATGAGCTAAATTGTAACACAAATATATATGAAAATGCTAACTGAGAACTGAAATGCAGGGCTTTGGAGCTGTATGTCGGATGTATGCATTCTTAAAATGTCAACAATAGTGTCAGAGAATAGATTTCTGTTTTCTTAGTCTTTGCTTTTAAATCAAAGCAAATTACTTCAAGTCTCCCATAGCTAGCTCAGAGGGGAAGTATTTTAAAGCACTGAATATCTATATAGGAGCAGGTGCAACATCTCTTCCTTCTGCATATGCATATTTCTAGCAGAGAAACCGCTGGAAGCCATAAATATCACCCTCCACCAGCTCTTCGGAAACCCTTTTGGCAACAGCCGTAGCAGTAGCTTCAAAGCCTTTTCACTCACGAGAACATATTAAATACATCATCTCTAGCATCTGAATGAACACGAGTAACAAACTCTGCTCCTTATCTATCCCAAAGAACTAGCTGCAATTTCACCCTTGCTTTTTACAAACATTCATAAATGGATTAATTAGTCAGCAATATAGTTTAGTGTTTTAATAATGTGGAGCTTCTTTTAGAAAAATCCAGGGGGAGTAAGACCTGGTTTTGTTTCTATGGTAACAACTGAAAACTCTCAGCCACCTTAGGATATGGCAAGGCCACCACCACTGGGATCCCACAGCAGGGGAAGAGGCTGCTGTACGCATGTATCACAGCCTGCGTTTTGTGCCAAGTAAGCAGGAAAATAAACTTCCTCCAAAGGCTTGTGACTTGGCAGAACAACACAGTGCTGCCAAGGCTCATGTTCATGGTAATGGGCTGGAGGGGTGTTTACATCTATTTTTGCTGCATGTCGCTCATTTTCTTCTATGCTGCCATTTTGTCTACCTTCAGGCTTTTGCCATTATTATTTTTAAGGTTCTCACATATGGAAAATAACTTACTCTTCATTCAAATTCCTTCTTTTATTCCTTTCTTATATTGTATTCCTTCTTCAAAGCTTTTAAACTGAGATTTGCTCCAGAAGTGTATCTCTTGGAAAGAGGAAAGACAATAAAACCGTCTTCATCTACCAAGTGATAATGCAAACAACACTATTTTGAGCTCTCATCTTACTAAGTGCTATGCTAGTTGGAAATCGTATTGCTAGCTGAAAAATGTACACTGAGAGGCAGCTCTGATTACATGATTTTTTTAATGAAGTGTGTGCTTTCAGCAGGTGATTATTTTTTCTCCTAAGAACAGACACTTGAAAATGGATTTTTTTCCCTGAAACTGTTTTCATTAGGGTTCTACCCTAATGTTCTCACTAGATTAAATTTTCCATGGAGAAATGAGATACAAGTAAATGGTAACATTATATTCTCCCCTGGTGCAGAAGTGATGGTAAGTGTTAGGAGGCATTTCTGAGCAATTCCTGCATTGCCTGGTAGACTGATGCAGTACCAGAAACTAGCTATAGAAAAAGAGAATCGCCTCTAACCCCAACTCCCAGTTGAGGACAAGAAAATGGTAAGAGACTCCACAGCTGAGGAAACTTGGAATCCATTAAGGAAAAATCAGATAATAGCTAGGTGAAACCTAACCTCTGAATAGAAGGATTTTCAAATGGTAACTTTTGATGTTTCACACAGAGATGGGAGTGGCATAGACTGCACATTTATTCTTTCCTACCACTCTGTGACAAAGCTTCTGCCTCCTTCTCCTCACTGTTCTGTTTTTTTAGGGACCTTTGTACCATCTGGTTTTGGATGAAAGAATGAAGATAATTCAATAGATCAATATAAACAGATAGCTATATAAAAGGTGACAAAAAATATGCACTAAAATGGACTGCCATTAATTAGACTGAACACTTCTACTAGTTCTACCTCTTTAATGAAAGTCCTAACAATTTAAAGAACAGTCAAAATCATATATGAAATGTGTTAAAATTGATTATTAATTTGCTACAAATGTTCATTCCTCACAAGGGACCAACTGCAGACCCTACATGTTTTCTTTACATTTTCTGAAAGTAGGAAAGCAGGTTGAGACAGCTGTATATTATATAAATGTATGAAACAGGCTCAGTCATAGACCATTGGCTTGTGGTCACACAATCCAAAGTTTTTAGTGGGCTGTAGCTGAACCGGTAACTACATGCTAACTAATAACTAGTCAGCAATTAGGCAGCAGTAACATGCTCTCCAGAAGTAATGTATCTCCAACAGTGGCCTTGAGCAGATGCTTGGAGAAGGGTAAAGGGTTCAGGCAAGTACGTGTAATGCTTCTCCCGAATACTGTCCCACCTCCAAGCATCCTGGGATGTTTTAGCTGCATGGCTTCTTCCTGTGTAGTAGCCCTCAATGGATTTTTCTTCTATGAACTTGTCTAGACTTCCTTTGGGCCTATATAAACTTTCAGTATCCATGACGCTCTTTGGCAAGGAATGCCTCAACTCTACTACTTGTATGAAGAACAACATCTTTTTATTTGCTTTCAGCATGTCTCCGTACTAGCTTTATGTCATGCCCCCTTTTCTTGCATCAGGAGAGGCAGTAACCAATGAATGGGTGAATGAAGCCCTAGAGCAAGTTTGGGTATCTAAGAGGTTGCTGTACGTTTTCACCAAGTTGCAAGTATCAGATTTAGATTTAAGGCTAGTAGTGCCAAAAGGAAAAGAAATCTCTGCTGGAAGGCATTCTCACTTTTGTAAAGTATAGTCAGTGGAGAGGCAGTCATGGCAGCAGATAAATGCATATCACAGTAACCAACGTTTTTTGCTCAGTTCTCCACTGCCATTAGTGTATATTAAGATAGAAAAAAACTTACTATTCTTCTACATCATTTCACTGTTTAAAAAGTAAAAAAATTCCCAGCTAATGCTCCTAGAGCTTTGCATTTTAATATACTGCAACATTAAATGAAGTGGGGAACAGAAATTCCCATTGCACTAATTGATTAAGGGCAGTACCTGACTACTGCAAAGGTGAATGAAACATAGAACCTGTGAAAGATTAGCTGTCTCTCACGTATATAAAAAAAAGTGTTAGACTCTAATAAATGAAAAACACTGACCACTCACTGGCAAAGAATAAAATAGAGGTTCCAGAACAAATTATTTTTGTGTAAAATATGCAATTAGATACTCAGATACTTTTAGGGAAAGATGGCATATGTTTCATAGAACAGTGATCATGACCTGAAGTGTAACGTTCATCTGGCTGACTGGATGAGTGCGTGCATGTGTCAAATACACAGATTTTGTAAATATTTGTGTTTTGTAATTTTTCTTAGAAAGGCTGACTCACCGCAGAGCTTTACTGCTGTATGCAAGTATAGGCACTACGCAATAGCATATTACAGTATTCCTTTTTTAGTATTTTCTAAATGGGAAAGATCAAATCTTTAAAATTCATCTGCTCTAATTCTAAGCATTCTAGTCGTGGTTGTTGCCTCGCTGCACTTGGCTATTTTCTTGCCGTATTTCTTAGTAAGGAAACATTCCTTCAATATTCCTTAAATATTTACTTTTTATGACATTTTCAAAAGCAAGCTAGTAAAATATTGTATCATAATCTAACATAGAGCAGGTACAAAACTGGTTAGAAAACAAACTCCAAGACTATTTATCAGTGATTACCATTTAAATGGAAGGATGTACTGAATGGAAGTTGACAGCGGTCTATCCTAGGTCTGATAAGATTTAATATTCTCATTAATGATGGAACGGGGAGAATGCATGTTATATTTGCAAGTGATACCAAACAGCTGTAGCATAGCAGAAGAATTCAAAATGGTCATAACAGATTGGAGCAAGTGTCTGAAAAAAGAAAGATAAAATTCAGTAAGGAACATGTGTGATTTTACTCTAAAGTCTGAGTAAGCCATGGCTGCCCTTGGTAAAACCTTGGTAAAAAGGGTGCCCTTCCCCACAGGTACAAAATGAGGTCAGTATCAGTTCTGAAGATGATCATAAGCTAATCATGAGTCCCAATGGTGCCTTACTGCTCCAAAGTCATATGGGGATGTAAAAATATGAGGACAGCAATGGAGGTTAGGCATTAGGAAAACACTTCCTGATGGCAGATAGAAAAAGCACTAAAAACAGATTGCCTGGAGAGGTGGTGGGGTCTTTATCATTGGAGGTGCTTAAGAGAAGGCTTGACAAACATTTAGCAGCAATGGGACTAGATGACCTCCTGTGGTCTTCTCTAGATCTAAACTACAGGGACCAACTTCAAACTTGTACAACTCCTTATCACTCCACAGTCTTTGAGTTTCTTTCAGTTTTATTGATATTTCAGTTGGCTAAAAAGGCTACAAAGAGATGCGATATTCCAGCAGCTATTATACTGGTACAATGCGAAGGTGAAAGCAGGGAAGTTTTTCATATGTAAGCAGTTGTACAGGTCTGATACATTTGATGATGAAACCTTGATTCAAGTTGCTTAGAACTTTGTCAGCTTTACTTTGCACCTAAACCATATTTTGCCCATGTCCAAAAAAATTCTTATGACTATTTGAATGCTTCAGCACCTCTATGGCCTGAACTAGGGAACTGAAACATAACCTCGATACTGCTGTTTTGTTCTTTTTGTTGGTCCTGTGCAAAGCTATTTGAAAGTGACACGATTATAATCCTCGGTGAAATCTTTCTGCGTGATAAAAGGAGTTTTTTTAGTGCATAACAACTCCCAAGAGTGTTTATGCAGAACACATTTTTGCCTTCCATATCTCCTCTGAGTGGCTGGACAGAGCCTGCAGCTGCTCTAGGCAGGAGCAGGAGAGGTACAGCGTATATTTGCTACTGTTGATGCTATTGGCTTGGAAGAAGTACTGGCTGTAGGTCCAAACTGGAAAGCACCTTTCTTTTGAGGGTTCTCAGTTTCTCTCCAGGCCCGTCAAGAAGTATGGGACCTGCTAAGGGCTGACAAAATGAGGGGAGGGCGAGAATAGAGAAATAAAGGAAGAAAAGTCTTGAAGTGTGGGTAAGGCTGATACTGTTGTACTGAGGCTGGCTGCTTAGGTGAAGAGAATGCTCAAATGTTAGGTATTCTAGAAAAAGCCAAATTTTAGCTACCTCAGGCTGGGCACCCAAATTAGTAACTACCTCTGGTTTTAATCACTCAGCCTCTGCTCACTGCCTGTAAAATGGGCCAACATACTCCCACAGGAATATTCTGAAGATAAATTCATTAGTGCCTGGGAAATTCTTAGATTCTGTAGTGATGAGCATCAGAGAAAAGCTTGTGAGGAAATGAATCATTTTGTCTTCAAAGCAGGACTGGAACAGCATACAGTAAATAAAGTACGGAGCTAAATGTTGTATAATAAGAAAAAAAAGGCAATAGCTGTTCAATCAATGCTCCTTGGGAAAAAGGCTCCTGTAGAAAAGTTAATATGTAACCATGTAATTAAAGCAGGTACACTCTGTATACACAAAGAGTTGAATAAAGTTGCATGGATAAATTTGGTGTTGGCATTTCCTAGTGTTTTAGTCCTTGACTTTGCAAGCTTAATATTCTTTTCACGTAGTATTACAGAGGTGGATGTACTGGGTGCAAAGGAAGGGGTGGCGGCAGTTTCCATTAGCATATGTGGTAGCTTTGTCTCCTCTCCTTTAGATCCTGACTTTGTAATATACGGTAGAGTTGACATGTATTACATTTTTGTTGTGTGGTACACACACTAACACCCACAGTGATAGGGATGAGGCTTTATTTTTTGGGGTTTTTTTGCAATAACACGTCACAATCTCATATGTAATTGGTTTTCCAATCATCCTAAGTTTTCTTTCAGAATTTATGGTTTCCCAGTTTTTTTCCTCTGATTGCTTTTCTCTGTTTCGGATTATTTTTCCATCCAGATTTTACTAATCCACGCTTTTCCAAATTGACTCCCAGTTTGTTAAAAATCCAGGTCTTTTAGTTACCTTTCTACTAATTCCTTATCTTTTTTGTCATAAAAATGTCCATAATGGATTTCAGTGGCACCAGAGTATGGCCACAGATCTCAAAAGCACTTGAAAAGTAAGTTAAAAATAAACTATAAATATAATTCTGCTTTGAAATCAGAGAAGTTAAACTCCTTACATACTTTTATTAATGAGTGACAAAATAATACTGCAACTGAAATCTTTTCTGCTTTTCACTTCATTCTGCTTCTGTAACGTACTCAATTGCTGTGATAGATGAATACTTCAAGGTATTTCAGAGAGCTGATTAATAGTCTAGCCATATGAACATTAAAGATACAGGTGTGAATCTTGATGAAGCCGGAAAACTAGTCAGCCTCATATTAGCTTGTTATAGCCAGATGAAAACCATTAAACATCTAAGTACTATGCTAAATGAGTACACTTGCCAGACATTTAAATAATATAATATATATTACATGATCTTCCTGATCACAGCAAATGAAATTGTGGGGAAACATTTTAGTGGTTTAATGTTAAAGGGTACAGAATTATTTCTAAAGTGGTTTAATCATTATTTCTAGATAAAATGTGCATGTACCAGTTATTTGAGAAGCTTCCAGAAGCAGAATAGCAAAACAGGAATACCACAAAAAGCTGGAAAGGCAGTAAGGATGCCACCAACAAAAAATGTAGAGGCCAGAGAACTATGCTTCAACATGAAAAATGTTTGTATATTCGGAATAGGTTTTTTTTTCAGTTTCTTTCTTTTTCTTCTTTTTAAATTATAAAAAGAGCTCTGAAAATTATTTAGAAATATAATGAAGAGCAATGGGCTGTGTTTAGGAAGAGAGTAAAAATGTGAGTAGAGTTTAATTCATGTCATTTCTACTATGAACAATCTAATCTTCACTACTATTCCTGTCTTGTGAAGAAGTGTTATTGTAGCAATGTAAGTCTCAAGATAAGTCTTTTATTACAGTATTGGACAACTTTTTCAGACCTGAGGAAATACCCCAAAGCTTCCCTGTTTCTTGTCCATCTACATTTATTAGTCTAAGAAGCTATATTGTCCCTTTTGTTGGAACTTTCAGCATCAGAACTCTTCTTTATGAGGTAACTTGTTATTTGCAATTGGTAATTCAGAGTTCCCAAACTTCAGCACAAATTTAGCTGTCTTAAGTGGCAGATTTGTAAGATCTCACTTAAAGCCATTCTGCTAAGCTCTGGGGCCTGATCCTTCCCCAGGGGGACAGCAGGAGTGAAGGACATGGTCTCTGAAGCAGCCGCCAGCCTCGCCTAGGGGAGAGCTCTCCCTAACAATTTCTTACATCTCAAGCCTCGGCAGTACAGATAAAATTATACATGGCATTTCCACATTTTCAACATAACACGGATTTCTATTTATATCTTTATGACTTTCTCATGATGTGATTGGGAAAAGGCTGAAAGAAAACAATACGTACAACTCTATCCTTTTAGTCTTTTTTAGGCACTGTATGAATACTGGAGAGATGCAGCTCTTGCCCCAAAAGAGATTGCCATCTGTGGAAGACAACTCATTCTTCATATTCCCCATGGGATACTGTTTAGAAATTAACTTTAATACAGCAAATATTAACAAAGTCTTCAAAAAGCACAAGCATGCTGAGTGAATGAAAGCTGTACTTTGACCAAACTGAAACTCAAAAGATACTTTTTAAAACTTTAATATAGTGGAAACAACAGTAACAGTTCAGATCAGGTATAGGTATTTTAGCTCATGCTCACTAGCTGGACAATATTGATATTTGACTTCATCTCTTTTAGATGAGTATTATATATTAAATTTTTGGAAGAATTTAAGAATTTGAGAGGTAAGTCACAAGAAAAAGAAAAGCAATTTAGAAATACTAACTTATGGAGAGGGCCTGCAAATACTTCATTTACACGGGAAATACTATTTTAGTGATTGTGAATATTACAGCACCTGATTAAATGACTATTCTGCAAGAATAGGACATAATACTTTTGCTCCTCAGTCCCTAAGAAAGATCTGATCTTAACCACTGTAATGAATGGAGTCTACTCAGAGAAAAAAAGTTCGTAATTCAAAGACTGATATAAAGTGATTTGAACTTCCATTCAAATTTTCAAAACGCTGAAACGCAGGACATACTTCAAAGGATTGTACTGGTGCGTCGGCCTTGCAGTCGCTTCACCGACTGCTGGCACAAGGAGAGAAGGTGATTTAAACAAGGAGTGGGGGACTGGCGGGGCGAGGAGGGGGCAGAAGGCAGCGCCCCCGTTGTCCCCCGGCGCGGCGGCGGCGCGCCGTGCGGGCTCGGGCGTGTAAACCGCCAGACGGGGAGGGAGCGGCCGCCTGCGCCGCGGCTGCTCGGAGGGACCAGGCTACTCAAGAGACCGAGCGTTGCCCGCGCAGCGGGACTCCGAAAGGGCCAGCCTTCGGGACGCAGACTTCGCCGGGCTCAAACAAAGCCGACCGACCGTTTCCAACCGTTTTATCCCGGCTGCCCCCAACGGTCGGCGGGAGGGGGGCGGGGCGGCGGCACGCGCGCTCACGCTCCCCCGCGCCCCCCATCACCTTGCTGCCCGGCCCCTTCGGTCACGTGCCGGGGCGGGGCGGGGCGGGGCCGTCGCGTCACGTGAGAGCGGGGGGGGCGGTGCTGGCGGCCCCGGCCGGAGGGAAGATGGCGGCGGAGAGGGAGCCTCCGCCGCTGGGGGAGGCGCGGCACGGCGAGCTGGAGGAGCCGGAGGACGGCGAGGACCTCTTCACCAGCACCGTGTCCACCCTCGAGGTGAGCGCCCGGCCCCCGCCGCGGCTCCGGCCCGCTGGCCGCCCCTGCTGCGCCGCGCCCTGCCGCCGCGCCGCCTGTCAGCGCCGTTGCCCCGGCCGTTGCTCCGGCCCCCCGCCGCGGCACCCCCCCCGGCCCTGCCCCCGCCGCGGAGCCCCGCGCCGCCCTCCCGGGGGGGCGCCCGGCCCTGCCGCCGTTCCGCGCCACTCCGCTCCTCCGGGGCCTCCTCTGCGGGCGGTGGCTCCTGGGCCCGCCGCTCCCACCGGAGCGATCCGCCTCCCCCGCCGCCCTCCGGGGCCGCTCGGCCCCGCCAGGGCCGGGCCCTTCCCCCGAAATCCTTCTCCCGACACAGAGACCCGGAAAAGTCTTTCTCCGAGCATCGCTCGCTTCCCTGTCTCAGGTGCCGCTCTTCCCTGTCATCCCAGCCTCTGTGCTGCCGGCGTGAAAAATACTTGTATCTTCCCTCTCAGCAGGACGCCAGTTTCACCAGTCCGTCTCCCCTTAGACGTATCGGGGAGTAATAACTTATTTTCTTTGTTTGGTCCAAGGCTTCATCCCCGTCCAGTTTGCTAAAACTTCTAAAAACTTATTTCTTTCTGAGTCTTTTTCTGTCACAGTTAGTGCAATGCTCAGCTATAATAACATAACATACTGCTGTTGAACAGCTGCTAGGATTTTTTGCCTTTCCAGACTTTTTTTTTATTGTGGGGGAACTGTAGCATCAGTCTTCATGAACAAGTGGTAATTATGGGTAGCTAAAGAGAGGCATTCATGCAAGAGGCTGTGAAACCTGCAGTGATTTGGAGAAATCAGTCTGAAAAATCTAAAAATTTCTACTGAATGAATCTATAAACCACTCCTGCTTTCTGTGTCAGGCATCTAATAAAAAAAAAAAACACTGCAACTGAATGTACTTCCTAGTTCTGGAAATGCTCACGCTCGTTAAAGTGGAAGCTTTTCTTTCTAAGTTGTGGTCATGTTTCACCTATGCCAGTCCCTTATGGAAAAACTTCATTCTCCCTGTACACAGTGATCCATTTGAAAAGATGACTGTTCCTGTTCTCCTTTTCCTGAAGAGTTTCCTGTCCCTGACCTTTACAGTAATAGGATCAGTGCATGTTTCTGTTTTGCTCTGATTGTTGCCTGTCTTTAACAAAAAAAGGTCAGTAAATAAAGAGGCTCTTAAGTGTATTTTAAAGGCACTCGCCTCCTCTGCTATCACTTAGAATTTTTTTTTCTTCTTTTTATAGATACATAATCTGCTCAATGCTAGAAAAAAAAACTGTGGAAAAATACAGTGATGGAATAACAAATGATGTGATTTATGAACCTGCAGTTGACAACTGCTTTAACAGACCTCTGTACATCTCTGTGTGGTGCAGCGTGTATTATTGGAGTCTTGTTTTGTACTCTTAAGAAAAACTGCAGTAAAACATAAGTAATTTCTTTACGATGTGGTCTAGAATTAAAACCTCAAGAGATACGATAGAATTATTGCCTAAACCACAATCTAAATGAAAAATCTTCCTCTTAATGTTTAGAATAGTTACTGAAAACTTTATAACTGGAGAAACTGGCAAAGAAATGCGCTTTCTCTGTATTAAGTGGTTTGGTTGACAGTTCTGTTCTGCTTTGTTTTTGTAGTCGGTACAATTGGAAGAAGGTAGAAAGGGAAAGCCACTTTGTTTAAAGAGAAACTTTGAAGAACTTTTGTCAATAAAGTTTTTCGTGACTTATAATCAATGAGAGTGCTTAGGAAAGAGCATTGCTCTTTTGAATTCTAGCAAATTTGGAAGGAAGAGATCACGAAAATTGAGTTTGAACTTCTCCCTAGCTTGAAGCTAGATTGTTTAACTTAAGGGTACTGTACTTAAGTTCACTTGTTACCTTAGTCCAGAGAAGAATGATTATGTCATAGTGTGGGCCTAATTAAAATTCTATATTTAAGTGTTCTTGTAGTTTATAAATATTCATGAAGTACCTGCTTCTAAATATCAATTGAAGCTCTATTAAAATAAAAACAGACAGGAGTTAGTGCTCTTCATAGCTGATTGTATATGTTAGCTGATAACAGAGAGGAGGGCATGGCACGGCAGAAGACAGCGAGGTCCAAAGCCAGCTTATGTGAAGGTTCTGGTACTTTGAAAGGGTTCCTAACTGTTTTGAACTTGGAGCTGTTCCTTTGCTTTTTGTGTGATTAATTTCTACTCTTGCTTCCCCACCCCCCATTTTTTTCCCTTGCTTTCATTCTCTTTGCACCTCAGAAAAGACATGCTGTTCCTTTCTTACCTATAATTTGGCAAAGCACTGGAAAAGCTGTTAGTCTGCTAATAATTCTTCCAAATAGCTTCAATATTAACAAAGGCTCCCCTCATAAAACAAATGCTAACCCATCTAAGTTTGTTCCAGCAAAACATAGATTTCATGTATATTATGAACAATAAAAATAAATTAAATATTTAAATATGGTTTATAAGGAAGGTCACTGACTTCTGTTGTTCATCTTTGTATATCACAAGAAGAATATTACTTATTTCAAGCTAAATTCTCTGCGTGTGAAGAGAAAGAAGCTGGAGCTTTAGCTTTCTTTGAGCACATATTAGAAGTTAATGTCTTGAATTAAGCCCTCTTAATTCTAGAATGTAAAATGTTAAGATTTGATGTTCTTCCCTGTAACTTCTGGAATTTCTGAGATGCAGTGGGAAGGAGTCTGAGAATGTAAAAGTTGCCAGGGATGGAGACAACTGGACCTTCTTCTTTTGAGAATGTAGTCTTTGAAAACTCATTGCATGGAATAGCTCGTCTGAGCTAGTAGGGTGCTGATTTCCTCTTCAGATACCTACAGTGCGTGTAAGTAGTAGAATGATTCTCAGGTTTTCACTGTGTCAGCTGTATTGGAATGTCTCATGGAGCACCTGCTCCATGTGGTCCCAGAACGATCTTCGGCAGCTGCTGCACTTGCCTTCATAGGTAAGAACAGCCAGACACGGTCAGACAAATAGTCTCTCTAGACTCTAGAGATCTTGTTCCCAACGAAAGTCAACAGTGGATGCCATGTGAAAGTTTTTGCTGGTGGTTATATGTATGTACTGGAACTCACATGGATTACTCTCCAGCAACCAGCACTTTGTAGTTCAAGGGCTTGCTGAGCCGTAGGTAGCATTCTAATATTAATAATCTTCCATGGACTCACGTAATTGCTAAGTTTAAAAAAAATAAATAAATCCAAGATGCAGGCAACAAGAAGTTCTGCAAATTAACTATGTATTATGAGAAGACTCATCTCCTGTTACAGGTTTTTGTCAACAAATTGCTACTTTGCTGTCTATGTCCTCTGCCACTATTAGAAGAGACAGCAAACAACTGTGTGAAAGTCATTTTTTTGTGACATGTATGAAAAAAGCATTTTTTAGATTTTTTTTTGAAAAATAGTACGTGTAGTGTTATTCTCATTTCATCACTTCCTCTCCTTCTTCCTCCTTGCCCAGTCTGTTTCATTCTCTGCTACTTTCTTGCCTGTGTTTTTCTGCCACCTGTTTCCTTACTTATCTGTTGCTTCTGTTGTGCTGCCAGTTACTTCATCTTTCCCTAAATACTTCTTACGAGTTTCATTATTGCATGTCTCACTCTTCTGTAAAGCAGCTGCCTTGTGAACATGTAGCTAAGCTGCCACCTACTTGTTTTCAGTGGTTTTTATACTCTTGATTTTTTTTTTTTCTAATGGAAGAATAGATGGAAGCGCTTGAAAACAATGAGTAAGCAATAGATGTGGTAATTTATCAAGGACTGTCATTTAGGGCAGGGTGTGTATATAATCTCGTTGCAAGTGTAACAGCTTATGTCATTGACCTATAAGATGGCTAAAATATAATCTTGTTTTGTGCACAGAAGGGAAGACATTAGGTAGACTGTTATAGAAGTCCAGATGTCTTTATAGGTATCTAAATGGAATTTAACATGAAAATTGGAAGTTATAAGGGAAGTGTTAATGACTGTATCAGAATTTCTGGGATTAAAACATTAAGTCCTTGAACACTGTATTATAACTTTGCAGAAAACTAAGTCTGTGCCCATGATTAATTGGTGTAATTCTGATGGAAGCATATATCCCTGTCTTCAGCCTTAAATCCAGGCAGTAACGGAAACATGAAGTAATCAGTCCTGTTGAGATTGCTTGTGTCCTCTTACCTTCTGCTGAAAAGGTTGTTGTTCTGCCGTTGAAGCCTTATTCTCTCTGCCCATGCAGTGGTTTGTGGGCCTTTGCACCCTGCTCCAGTCCAAATGAGGCAGGTTAGCTCAGGTAGCTGGAATAGCGTGCTTTTTGTCAGCCTACCGTGTTCTGACTGAAAGAGGCTAGGAGAAGTTCAGACATGTAGTTGAACTGGCCGGGGCAGGGGAGCTGTGCTATTAAGAGAAAGGATGATGTCCAAACAGCTAGGGCTATTATTTCAGCCAACAAAAGGCACGTGACCTTGTTCTTGGACCTTCATAAGTCAAAGCTATTAAACTACTCAGTTATTGCCACCAGCTCTAATGCACAATACAAGAGGAAAAGTGAGCTCTTGTTATTGCCAGTGCAGACTGGGATGGGCCCATAGTCTTCCCATGTGCATTCAGTAACTCATTTTCTAGAAAGCAAGTAGAGCAGGATCCTGTATGTCTTGCATGCGTGAATGTCCTGACCATTGGGTGTCTTGGTTGGATGCTTCCCCTGAGTTACTCTCTGCTCAGGAGTCTCTCGGAAGCTTTGCAAGCCATGTACCTTTCAAGAAATGGACAGGCTTGTGACTTTTTGTGGATCCTTGGAGTCAAATAAGTTTAAATGTTCTGAACAGCCATCCTGCGCATGTAGCTGTTTAGGCCCTGAGGTTGTCTTTCATGGTTGGTCTCTCTCCATTTCTTGCCTGGTACTCAGATTTTCACTGCCTTGTTTCTATTAGGTGCTCTGAGCTGCTCCACTTTCGTAGATGTATTAGCTCTCCTTCACACAGCTAAGGAGCAAAATTGGGCTACTCTTTTTAGCTTGCACATGCAGTAGAATGTAACTGGAATAACTTAATATGTTAATGCCTGTATGGGTGGCCCTTTTGTTGGGTAGGCTGAACAGCACTCTGTTATCCGTTGATCATATAAAATAATCAAAGAATTAGGAGTTATTGACAGCAATTTCTGATATGTTCAGGAGAGTGGCTTCCTGTGTCTTCCTAGTTCACTGAGAACAGCTGTCTGTTTTGAAGATAGACAACTAAACTTTGTTGCAAAGCTCTTAAAGAAGCTGAGGCTGTGTTCAAAGTTACAATAACTGTTCAGGCTATGAATCATTTTTAAGAAGCTTTTTAGATAATTATGCACTCTGATGTGAGCTGTAATTACTTAAAAAAACAAAAAAACTTTTTCCTGCAAAGAAGGTCCCAACTGTATGTGAAGATATTTATCCCCATCTTTCATTTGTCTTGTCTGAGAACGACAGCTGTTAAAAGATACCAAAGTGCCACTGAAAGGTTAGTAGTCCAGGAAATACCTTATTCAGCTGAAAATGCATTTTAAAGGAAAGACATTTTGTCTGTAAATCATCCACAAAACAAAACTTTAATATCCACTGTTCATAATAACAGAACCTGAGGTATATAACAAATATAAATTTATTATATATTTTTATAGTAAGTAACAGATAGACAGGGTATCAGTTTCACTGGAAATCTTCCTGAAAGAGTCACCTCTGGACCTTGTGCCTTGTATACAAGTTAAAGCTTGTTCATGCAGCTATTATTTTTCTTGAGCTTTCTGAGGTGCCCCTAAGGTTGGTTTGTTTGCCTCTTATTTTGTGAGTATTCTCTAGTTTCACTTCATTGGAACAGGTTGTATGAAATACTGTGAAAGTCCCTTGTAACTGATACTCTAGCTAAAGCTGTGAAGCCTAATATCTAATGCAGAAGTCCTCGTTTTCTTGAATAGTGCTGTGGACAGAATCTTTCCCAATTCAGTAATAGGAAATGATCCGTAATCCTACCAACACTTGGTAGCATCTTTCCATATATTGATGTCTTTTCTTGGAAGCCTCTGTTCCTTTCTTCAAAGTGGGAATGTTTTGGTATTGGCCTGTTTAGGTCCTCTGGTTAACTTGTTGATTTAGGCACGTAAACACTGCTTTTATTTATTTATTATGGCATATGTGAATCAGGTTTAAGAGTGCAGGGTGAATCTTGTATTTGGTAGGGTTTCTTTTTTGTGATTAGAAGCCAGGTATAGTCAAAAGCAAGCGTCAATAACCAAGATAGCTACCTTGGATAAAATTGAGGAGATAGACTGGGGGTATAGCTTGAAGATGAGAGTGCTCTCCAAGGGCTGCTCTTCACCATTCATTAATCAAGAGCACAGCCACAGGATAAAACTGAAAGCCATCTGCTGTGTGTAACAAGTGTTTGGGAAGGCTTTTATTCCCTGTGCCTGGCTGTGTTACAGCTGTTTCTCCTGGAGGTGAAGCATGAACTGTATGTCGTCCTCAATCTGTGTTAGCGTGTGGTGTTTGCTATGTACCAACTCACATCTGTCAGGATCTAAGTGGGTTCTTACCAAAGCTGAGCAGCAACAAAACTGATTCTGAATGAATGATCTATAATGTTTTAAGAACTGCTTTTGTTGATAAAACTTTAAACTTCTTGAGATTCACGGGAAGATAAGTTTTCCAATGCCCTGCCGTTTCAGTTGAAGTACAAAATCGTGAATTCAAAACTTTGTGCAGCTCTGTGCAGAAAGATGGACCTTTTTCTACTGGAATATGCTGCTTCCTGAGTTCTCAAATTGCTTTAAGCTGTTGACCTTTACATGTGACACATACTATCTATGCTATCATTTGTAGAAGCATGAAGCATGGTAAGTGGTGTGTTTTGTTTTGTTTTTTAAAATTTCCTATTTCATTTTTTCTAAATTACTTGCAAGTCTTGTGATACAGCTTAAAATCATGCTTCACAGAATGAGCAAATGTAACTTCATTACTTCATTGTACTACTCTTGCTGCAGGATCATTTTGGTGTTGATTTAGTGTAATATGAGAAATATACATCTGATTAGTGGATCCGTAGCTTGTAAGCGTATAAACTCTACTACCTACATGTAGTTCTCCAGTGTTTCTGCTCTGACTTTCTTTGCAGGTTCTAGGGCAAAATCTAACAAGCAGCTCGAGAGGCTACTGCCTTTTGTGGCTTGTAACTTCTTTTTTTTGTTGGTTTCCCAATGTTGTATTTGTTTTTTTCAGAGAATGGCAGTCTTTGGCAAATGCAATGGGGTATAACCTCTTTATCCGCTTGAATGAAGCGTTTCCTTGTTGCAACCATTATCTGGTTTAGGTTTATTGGAATACAGATTTTTCTGGTATTCTTGTATCTGCTTTTAGCTTCCTTGTATCTTCAGCAGGGAAAGACTTAGTTCAACTAACACTTTTACAGGCTGAGAGAGTTTAATTTCATATATCCTGTGAAAAACTGTTTTGTACTGTATCTGATTGTATCTGGCAGCATTGTTACTGCTCACTTGTTTACTTCCTCTGACTGGGATTTCAGGTAACTGAGATGTGGATTGATGCTGAGGCCGTGATCTTGCCTCAAATAGAGCAGCCCTGCTGTGCTTCATGCCAGAAGGTGCACTGTTTTTGGAGAACGCAATATAAGGAAGGCATCCCTCTTAGGGCTGTTTTCTGTGCTATGTTCATGAATATGCAATGAAGAAGCTGGGCAGAATTTTTCAGTGGCTTTTCAGTGTTTTTTTCAGGCTTTTTTTCTCCTGTAGCCCATGGCATTTGTTGAACTGTGGCCTGGAAAACAGCCTCTCTCTTCTGAAATCTGGTTCTAACCTTAAATTATGACAATTTTATGCAAAAACGAAGAAGTCAGTAGTGACTCTCGATTTACAGATGTCCCTTCTAAAGTGCATATGTTTTTGCATAAATATGCTGTTCTTGAAAATTCCGTAGCTAGCTGTCTTGGGTAAAGTTGTGGGAAATGAGTCTTGCAAATTTTGAAGTACTCTGAAATAACCAGAGTTGACACTGATTCAACAAGGATTTGCTTACTGAAGCACTGATTTTCAGTTAGATGCATGCTTATTTTGTGAGTAAGCTGTACTTCAGTACTCTGACTTCAGTATTGCTTTTATCTTCCTGAGTGTCTTCAAGTATTTCTCTTTTCACAGGACAAATTCTAGTCTTCAGTTAATTCAAAGAACTGTATCTGTGGCAAGCCTAGCTTCCATTTTAGTACAGAGTGACCCTTTGTGGCAATAATCCCCAAATTTGAGCTGTTGCAAAGATACTATCCAAGTAACTTTGGGCAGCCTAATTTCTAACTTCCAAATTTCTTGTGGCTGCATGCAGCCTTGGGTTGTTCTTTGAATGAAATTAATTTGTTTTCTTAATCTCTGAAAAACTGGTATGGAACACTTGGAGACTGTTTTTGTACATAGAAAAATTTACTAAACAAAATCTAAATATAAACCTTTCCAAAAGGAGCTTAATAATCAAACTGCACTCAAAAATACTAATAAGCATATTCTAGATATTTCTCTAGCAGTTTTTGTTTCATATTAATTAAACGTGAGGAAGTGGGTAACTTTTTTTCCTCTGACAAAGGAATGAAAAGAGCTGTTGACTGACTAACTCATATCCTTTGTTCATTGTTATCCCACTAGGAGTAGGAAATGGAAATAGCTGACAGGGTTTCCTTTCTGTACATCTCGCTTTGTTTCTTTGCAATGAAAGAATGTTTGTTGCAATAATTCTTATATACTGACAGATGGCAACTGGTTCTATGCTTATTATTTCACTTTTTTCTCTCTCTCTTTTTTTTTTTTCTTTCCCTTTCTCTCAAACAGTCAAGTCCTTCATCTCCAGAGCCGGCAAGTCTTCCTGCAGAAGACCTCAGCACAAACTCTAATGGTCCAAAGCCAGCTGAAATCATGCTAGATGATGATAGAGAAGATCTCTTTGCTGGTAATTGCTCTTTCCTTTTAATGTGTCTGAATAGACTCTTTTCCCTTAGACATTAGGAGGTGTGCTTTTGTGGGGAGGAGGGAGAAAACATTTTATGCTGTCATTTACTTGGTTGTAAGGAAATAGGAAGCAGTACTCTTAAACATGGAAACTTCGATTTTTAAATTTTCACAATTTGGTATTGTAGTAAATCTTAACTGTTGCTTAATCTGCAGGTACACTTTCTGGAAAGTTCATTAAAGGTTTTTCTTTGGGTATTAGGAGTATCACTAGCCCTTGCAAATCATTCTTTATTGGGTTCAGCTATCAGCTAAATTTCTATGATCTGCTGCAGTGTACTGTCAAATTTATGAACTTGAAAATTTGCAAGAGAGGTAACATACCACAAAAAGAAAACAGCTAAGGTTCTCCCTTGCCCAAAGTTGTTCTTCTGCCATTATTAACATGTGTAACTATTGATTGTTTATTATTGTCAAACTGTTTTGAATGTGACCTTTTAACTGTGAACTTGTAAAGCAGAAGACTGCTCATTACTGAAAATAGTGATATGTGACTTCTTTTTAGGGATAGATGAGTTTTGCTTAGATTTCAATAGTAAATTAAAAATTGAGGCACTCCTCAGCAAGTTTGTGTCTTGTCTCAGGAGTAAACGCTTCTATCACACTCATGACAAAACACATTTTTGTAGCAGACCTTTTAGGAGTTATTCTGTCTCACGTACTATGGCACTTTGAGAAGCTTATTTGATAGAAAAGTAAAATTTAATTTTCTTAAGTACTTTAACAGTGATATACAGGATATTTTCTTTTTTTTTTTCCCTGTAGGACTCTATAGCTTTAGTTGTTTGTTTACCAAATACAGGTTTCTTGTGGTATGTACTGTCACCGCACAGTGTAGTATACCTAACACAGTAGAGTTAGCTAGTTAGTAATTTGTTCTGCAGATAGCAATGTAGTATTTCTCATTATGTAATTACCAATATCCAAGTTTGTGTGTGCTGAAAAACATGAAGACAAGTTAAGGCCTTGTTTTCTACTTTATAACATTATTTAAACTGCCCCAGTCCATTTTCCAATTCTGTAGAATGATAATTCAGACTGTATTGCAAGCTGGAGGGTATTTCCATTTATTACAGGGCCTTTTTTATTATAATAAAAAGGTGAGAAACTGGCCTATGAGATCAGTCCCATCATTTCACTAGTGTGAGATTCTGTCTCTAATACTTGACAGTACTGGATGTTTTGGAGAAAGTTGTATGAAACTTTTGATTAGCAGTCAATAAACAGCACTTCTTTCTAATCCTTGATCACTTAGTCACTACTTTGTTGGTTTTCTACAATCTGTTTTTCACAAAATAGTCACAGAATCACAGAACAGCTAGGATTGGCAGGGATCTCTGGAGATCATCTGCTCCAACACCCCTGGTCAAGCAGGGATGGCCAGGGCAGGTTGCCCAGGACCGTGTCCTGTTGGGTTACGAATATCTCCAAGGACGAAGACTTCACAGCTTCTCTGGGCAATTTGTGCCAGCATTCAACCACCTTCATAGTTAAAAAGTGTTTTCTTGTGTTCAAGAGGAATTTCCTGTGTTTCACTTTGTGCCTGTTGCCTCTTGTTCTGTCACTGGCCACCGCTGTGAAGAGTCTGGCCCCATTCTCTTTACACCCTCCCGTCAGATATTTATACACACTGATGAGATATGTATATCAAAAGATGGCTCTAAATGCCTTTTTCCGATACTAACACTTATATTATTACTACTTATTGAGCGAGTCAGTTGACAGTCTGCTTTGAATACAGTCCTAGTCTCATCTTCGTTGATTCCCTGATGTAATCATTTGATACTGAACTTTGTAGCATTTAGTTCTGGGTTGTTTTATGTAGATAGGTGTATATATACATGTGCATTACCTTAGTTTTGAACTTTATCTCATATTTGATTATGACACTTAGAATGTGTTGATCAGTTTATTAACTCTCTGGAACAGTCTTAAGAGAAATAGAGAATAAACAATTCAGTGATAATTCTAGTAGTTTTGTATTTATTACCTGATCTTATGACCCACAAAGATGGGGAGCACTTTAGGAATGATTCTTGCTTGTACTAGTAATTTGTTTATATAGCTTCAATATGTAAAGGCAGCTTTTTGTAGCCATAGAGCCATCTGGAATGGATATTTCAGGAAAGCCAATTCTCCTTTGGCTGGAAAATATTAAATTAAGAAAAAAGGTGCCTAGAATAAATATTGATGGGCTCCAGACAGAAGTAACAAATGTTAGCAGCCAGATTGTTGCGACTGAAATGAATGCTGTGAGAAAACATGCTTCTAGAACAGATTTAATGAGTTTGAGTTTTACTATGAAAGACGTTCTTTTAAAGGCAAGCAGTGTTCAGTTGAAAGCGTGTACTGGAGGTCTAATACAACTGAAAGTGATTTTTAGAAGGTCATTTTATATACAGACTAAGGCTAGTACAATCTCAATGGGAAAAACGGTCCAAGACAACATGCAGAAACATGACATCTTTCACAGTATCCCATTCCAAACAGGAAGTTTGCGTAGTGCAGCGCTATCCTACTGATAAAGTTCTCTTTGTATCACTGTCAGTGTACCTGTTCTCAGAAGCAGAATCAAATTTGTGTTTCCATGCTGTGCACTCACAAGGATAACTTTTTTCCTTAGGACTGTTTTGCTAGACAGTGATGTTCATCCAGCGCTTTCTTGCACGGATTTGCAATGAACAGAAGTGATGCGAGAAGGCTGCATGAGTTCTATTTCCTTGCTTTCAGCATGATTGCGTAAGCCTTGCTTTCTGTGAAAGCAAGACTTGAGTAAAATATCGAGTGCAACTGTATTTTTTTTTCCTTTGGGTTCCCTCCCTGCCCAGCATGTTGAAATTTCAAAGACAGATATCTTTACAAAGCTTGCAGGAACAGTTAACTGGAGGGGAAGACGATGAAGTCCCACACCTTCCTAGCTTGTGTTGCTCCTTCTTATTGAATTATTAGACGCTATAAAATCCGTGTCAAGAAAGTCCTACAAATGGCTCCTGAAAGGAAGGACTCTGACCTTTTGGAAGTGTAAACAAATCTAGCTTTGCAGACCTATTCATAAAAATGTGGTGGTGTTCCTCTCTAGCAAATATAAGTTTGATAAATCTTTTTCATTATTCCATCTAATAATGCAGCCTAATGGAAAAAGGACATGAGGGAGAACAAAGTGGAAGATTTCCTGTACTGTCTTAATGCAACTCAGAATCTGGAGTTTTTTAGGCTTTGCTGCTGTGCTTCTGTGGCAGCTATCAGATAGCATCTGCAATAAAGAGTTTTAGATATTCTTCGCCTTGTCTCTGAATCACAATCTTTGAACAATTAAAACTGAGCTGTAAAGGTGAAAGATGATGGGTTTTCCATCTGTCATTGGAGACCAGTAAACTTTGTTGCCCCATTTATTAGTATTATGGTTCCTGGCTCAGTAAGTGAGGACAGCTGTGTAGCTAAACACATTTAAGCACTTTCTCCTGTAGGATAAAAGTCAGTGTGTTGATTATTTCAGTCAGGAAAAAAGGAAAAAAAAAAAAAAAAGGTTGCTTTTCTTAGCTTGTACAGCTTTTATGTTTGGAGACCATATTGGTCACTGCTCCAAATCAGGTAGTATTAAGAAAATTTTGGAGGCATTTGGCTCTTTGTGGTTAGGAGAATACGATAGGAGCATCCATTCTGATGTTCACTCTTAAAACCTGGCCATCCCTAAATTTCTAATATCAAGACAAGAACAAAATCCTGAATGATTCTTCCAAAATGGTGGCCTGAAGTGCTGTATATAACTGTAGCTGGAGAAATGTGTCATGGATTGCCTGTGCAGAACGTAGCTATAGATTATGAGCCAGGCTGTGAAGTTGCATCAGTGTTCTGTCACCAATTTCAGAAAAATAACAATTCTCCCACTTCTCTAGTCTGGTAAAAGATTACTTTTTACATGCTGTTGTTTTTTCTGCTCTTAAAGGGGTTTGGGAATAGATCCTCTTATGCAGGTATGTAGCTAATATGCCCTGGGCAAAAGTCAACTTTTTTTTTGGTTTGTTCTTTAAAGCTTGAGGTCCTACTCGATTTGTCTTAGGCTTTTATTTCTGGGATTTCGTACAGAAAAGGAGATGCTCATTCTGTGGACCAGACAAAATGCTTACTTGAGGCCCAGCTGAACAGCAAAATTTCTAGCTAATAGTGTCTGTTAGGCCATTGTTGTGTGACATGTCTGATCAGAGCAGTCATGCACAGATGCCTGGCTGCCTTCTACAAGCTGGTTATTCCGTCTGAGGTCTCTTCTGGAAGAAACAAATGCACAAAGGCGTTTGAACCTACAGTTTTGAAGTCAAAAGAAAGCTGTTTAAGTAGCTGACTGTCCTGTCAGCTGACGCCCGTTTAATAACTTAACTGCTATTCTGGACAACGTTGTCCACCTCAGTTTACTTCCAAATTTGTGTGATCATCTTCATAAACCTTCAAAGATAAGAAGCCAGTTTAAGCACTCGAGTGATGCCACAGACCTCTAACACTCTGACATTTACAAGTGTGATCAGTAAAAATAACTTATTCAACTCAAGTGCTGCTGCTTGTGATGAATTGGAAACTTGCACTTTCTGTGATGATGATGATTGGTGAATACTAATGGTGAGATGTAAAGAAACAATAGGCATCTAATGCTGAGATTGAACCACAAGCTTAAGTGCTGAAAGGTGTTGACAGAAACTTGATATAGTTGCCTATGGAATGTTAATTAAGCATAACTAGTCTTCTGCAGCAGGCTGTGAGGTTTTCGTGACCTATTGGAGTTAAGCATTTTGAAAGTGACCTCATATCAAAGCCTGTTTATGGATTGTAAAGTAGATATTAATGTGCTTAAGTCTTATGGCATTAGATTGGTGGGAGTGCCTAGTATGTGCTGATAGCTGCCATCGATGATGTGACTGTTGATCTCGATGCTTTTCTCCTAAAAGTTGCATGGAGCAGTTGCTTCTCTGTGCAAGAGCCTTGTGCTTTTGAGCCTTTTCCAGGAAAGCAGGTGACCTAGATTTCATTTTTCATGTAAATACTAAGAATTTAAACCACAAGTACTTAAATTTTCAAAGGAAAATCTAAACTGAATAACTCAAATGTTTCTGGAAGTACCCTTAGTTTCTACTCTGAAACCTACCTGTTGGTGATGTTAATGCATGTGCAGATACAGGTCTGAAAAGGAAGGATGGTGGGAAAGGTGTGCTACTGTTTTGTCTGATAGCAGTGCTGGTTTGTTACGTTGAATTCACTCTGTTTTCCATTGATCATACTTTTCCAGTAAGGGAATGTTTTGGTTTTTTCAACTGAAAACAAGAAATTTGTGGTCCAAATTGTTTCATGACTTGTATTAAGCCTGTCTAAAATGTGAAGATACTAGAGCAAAGTGCATGTGATTAATGGTTTGTTTCTCAAATGTGTGCTGGCAAATAGCTAGTAACAGAAAAAGGAAGAATTTGAGTAAAATGGCTTTATACCCTTTTCTTTTTTTCCTGTGAAATACTCAATTGTATAACTTCTTATACATCTCTAAATGCTCTTAGGCACCAGTTGAGAGAACTACCTCTTTTCCATGTCCAAATTTTGTGCTTCCAAGATTTTATTCTAGAAGTCTCTTGACAACTATCTCAGCATGTTTTCCCACCTGATCTGAGATTTTCAATCAAACTTCATTGATCTAAGATGCAATATCCTGCCTGTGGCATTTGAGGGTAGGAAGCCATCAATAAGTTTCTTCAAAAAGATTCAGCAATAAAAATAAAGCAGTGTGTACGGTAAGAAAATAAATCTTTTCAACAGAAGTTCTTAGATAATATTTGCTCATATTAAAAGTGAGGAATATAAAAGGTGTTGGCTTTTAAGCTTAGTTTGAAAATGCTATAGAAATCTGTAATCTGAAACTAGGAAGAGCGTCGCAAGCAGGTTGAGGAAGGTAGTTTTTCCCTTCTACTCAGCAATGATGAGACCACATGTGGAGTGCCGTGTCCAGCCCAGTGCCCTGTTCTGGGCTCCTCAGTATGAGAGACACAGAGGCACTGGAGCAAATCCAGTGAAGGGCCATAGAGTTGATGGACTGGAGCATCTCTCATATGAGGAGAGGCTGAGAGAGCTGGGACAGCTCAGCCTGGAGAAGAGAAGGCTCAGGGGAGATCTCGTCAGTGTGTATAAATATCTGATGGGGGAGTAAAGAGGACGTGACCAGACCCTTCTCAGAGGTGGCCTGTGACAGGACAAGAGGCAATGGGCACAAATCGAAGTACAAGAAATTCCATTTAAACTGTAAGAAGAAACTTTTTCACTGTGAGTGTGGTCAAACACTGGCACAGGTTGCTCAGAGAAGCTGTGGAGTCTCTGCCCTGGCAAGTGTTCAAAACTCCACTGGACACAGCCCTGAGCACCCTGCTGTAGTTGACTCCACTTTTAGTGGTGGGGGTTGGACTGGATGATCTCCAGACGTCCCTTCTAAACAAAGTAATGACTGCAAACTTTATCTGCCTCAAGCTAAAATCTGCCTCTGTTTCAAACTAGGTTGAGACATACTGACCTTGATATTTGTTTTTTAATCTGTTTTTTGCTTGATAATGAAGCTCAACTTAAGCACGCAATCTTTTGTGTCCCTGACATAAAGGTGCTTTTGCTTATGAAAAAAATCAAGCATTGACAAAAAGTGTTATAAATAAAAATGGGAAGCAGAATTGACTAGCAGAACATCGCTAAGTAGCAGCAGGGATAAAGCTGAGTGGTTTTGATATATTAATTATGAATGATTGTAATATCATTTTTTGAAGTAATAAATGATTGGATTCAGTTGCTGAAGATGTTATTTCCAGTTCTGCTTTTAAATGACTACTAAGTGGCAGGCTGTTCTGGAGAAGCACACAATGCTGTGGCGGCAAAAATGAGACTTTTTCTCATAGCATAACTAGTCTCACAAATTTTAAAGAAAATCTGATCTTTAAAATTGCCATTTTCTTAACCCTTGCATAAGGATTTGTTATATTCATCGTACGCACCAAGCTTTAAAAAGGTTGAAAGGAAGTTGGCTTGTTTTCTTCGAAAATCGAACTGTTCATATAGACTGGAGGTGCAAGAACAGCATTTTTTTTCAAAATAGTGCAGTAAACTATTTTGGTAGCTTAGTATAACTTGGAGTAGATCCGCTTTATCGTCTGAGGCTTGAACTTGCCTGAAGTACTTGGAACTTGCTACAGGAAGTCTAGTTTGTAACAAGTCTTGTAATCAGTTGTGAAATCAAATTTCATATCAAATGATTGTTTTATGGTCAATATTATCTTTAAAGAGTTAAATTCTTTAAAATGCATGTTTATTGAGAACCACAGCATTAATTACTTAAACTAGAACAGAAATTTCTGTATACCCAAGACGTGTGGTTTGTCAGTCGTCAAAACCAATTAGTTGAGGGAAGCATGCCAGTTATGTAGAGCAGAGATTTACATTCTCTTTAAATATAGATGAACTGTCTACAGTCTGAAGAAGGTATTTAGTCTACTGTAAACTGTTTTAAGCACAAAAGAGATTAAAGAAAATAAAACTAAGTAGTTAGTCTTACTAGTCAGAATGCCTCATTTGCTAATACTTGTATTTTACAGGTTATGTGCTTTTGGTGGAGGGGTACATTTTGGTTATGTAACTTCACTTAAAAGCATACTTCTCTTGGTATGCTCAATTATCAGCCTAGATGACTTAATCAGCTATTGAATGCAAAAACTAAAATTGGCATAGGGCTTGAAAAAGAGCATCTGCATGGTGAAAAAATTTCAGTAGTTTTTGTGATAATCTCATACAGAAATGAATGACTCACTACTGGGACTACTCTAAAAGACTCTACCTGTCGACATATATATATATATATATATATATATATATATATATATATATAAAAAATTAAGTTTGATCTTACTTTGACCCATGATAGAATGGAACCTCAGATGATGCTTGTAGTTTAGCTCCATATTTAGAGTAATTATATGTGAGACAAATGGATGCTATTTAGAGGTGATCTTACTAGACTTGTATATTGTCACTTTTTAATGTGTGTATGTGTGTGGTATCTTTATGAAGCACATTTATCTCTATTGTACAAAAACTTCTTTGTGAACTCCATCTTTATCTAGAAGCCACAGAAGAAGTTTCATTGGACAGCCCAGAGAGGGATCCAATACTCTCTCCAGAACCTACGCCTGCAATCACTCCCGTAACACCGACTACATTAGTAGCTCCGAGAATGGAATCGAAAAGCATAACAGCCCCTGTGATTTTTGATAGATCCAGGGAAGAGGTACTGAGTAAACTTTTAAATTAATGGTTGATTACTGTGGAAATGTCTTGTTGGCTTGTCTATTTTAAAAAACTTGTGTATATTGCGTGAAAAATAGGAAGTTCTGCATGACCAGAGCTCAGGCAAGTATCTGAAAATTCTGTAACTGTTGCTTTCCCCATCCCCAACTGTTCAACTACAGATACCATTAATAACAAGGAATATCTGTCTTTTGATTAGAAGCATATAGAGACATTGCAAATGAACATTTTTGAACCTCAGCATTTGCTGGAATTGGAAGAGTTAAAATGAATATTCCCATAATATAAATACTTACTAAAAATTTGTAGGCCAGGAAGTCCTGAGGAGAGGCTGCCACACTAAAAGTTTTTTCAGGAAGGCTCAAAATTAACACCAGTATTGGAAACTGTTCACTTAAATTAGATGGTGGGCCTGGAAGGTGTGTTTGTTTGGTGGTGTGTGTTTTTTAAATCATTCAGACATACTGACTCTTCTTCCTTCCCCAGTAACCTAGTCCTACCCTTGTACTGATAGATAATATGACTGCACATTAACTTGTTAAATATGGCATACACTTTTTCTAGATTGAAGAGGAAGCAAATGGAGATTTGTTTGATATAGAAATCAATGTGTCAGACCCAGAGAAAGTTGGTAAGTTCATGTTTTGAACCTAGTAAGTCAGATGGTAGACTGTCTTACCTCTTGAAAACTATTCTCGGTTTTTAGAATAATCTCTTATTCAGTTATCTTTTGGCCATTTATAGTATCTAAGTGAAAAGTTACTTAATGTGTATTTTGGAACAAAAGGTGTGTGGAAGGGTTAAAGTAACTTGCTCTAGGATAAGTATTTTAATTTTCTTACAGGGGATGGCATGAATGCTTATATGGCATACAGAGTAACAACAAAGGTAACTAGTGCAACAAATATTTGCAAATAACTTTATATCACAGATGAATAGATGTATTAGTAAGTCATAACTAAAATGACTTCTCTCTTTTTTTCTTTTTTTTTTTAAGACATCCCTTTCCATGTTTCACAAAAACGAATTCTCTGTTAAAAGAAGATTCAGTGATTTTCTTGGGTTGCACAGCAAATTAGCAACAAAGTATATGCATGTTGGTTACATTGTGCCTCCAGCTCCAGAAAAAAGTATTGTAGGTAAGTCTAATAAAGTTGAATGTATGCATGCGATTTAAGTACTGTAATAAAAATGAAATATTTTAATGCTGACTGTGCTTGTAAAATAAATACTATTTTGCATAACTATTATGTACTGCTTATCAGGTGATCCAAACTGTTATTTATACTTCCCGTTCTGTATTCTAAAAAAGTTGCGTTTAAGTTGGAAGGATATGTACTGGCCTCTCCCTAACTCAGAGCAGTGCTGATAATAAGAAGGACATTTGTCTTCATGCATATCCTTCTGTTTCTTATCTATCATTCTTTCTCTACTGTTGCCCCTCAAGAGCCAATTAGTCTATCAAAACAAAGATGTTAAATGAAAGTTTATTTTTAACTTGTGCTGTTATCAGTTGCCTGTAATATGCAGAGCTTCCTACGTGCTGCACATCTCTGATACTTTAGCCTGTTTTCGTGGTTGTCATGAACACTGAAACCCTGAGTTCTTCAGAATTCTAATGCCAAAACTCTTTTTGAATGACCCCTGTCATGGTAAATTCCTTGAAGGGGCAGATCCTTTGTTTGCTCCATAAGCTAAGGAGCAAGCCGGAGGTATTAAGGTGACTTGAAATTGCCAAATTTTTGAGCTCTAAGTAGTAGAGGTTCTTTCAAAACGACCAGGTATTTAAAACAATAAAACCTGTTGAAGTCTTTGGTTACATTTGTGCAGTTTCTTTTGCGGCTTCCTGTGTAAATAACTGATTGGACTTTAGACAGCAATCCTGTTTGATATGTAGGGAAGAGCAGGCCTTAATTCTTTTTTCTCTTGCAGTACTTTAGTCTGTAAAGACTAATCAGAGTAGCAACTTTTCAGATAAGTAGTAAAAGACAGATTGAGTAGTTGTAAGGAGCAGAAAGCTTGAAAAAATTATGCTTTTAATTTTGTGGAAAAGAACTGTGTTTTTCAGTTTTGGGGCGTTTTAAGTTCAAAAAACTCTTTTTTGGGGGGGAAGGAGGGCAGGGAGGGGTCTGCATTTCAGACCTTAAACGCAAACTCAAATGGTGAATTACCTATTGTGGAACAGTAGGATAAGCTGAGTCAGCAGTGAGCTAGAGTTGAATGTTCATCTAAACTGCCTAGCTACTTAGTCACTGCGTTTTGGAAAGTTGTGGTTTTTGTTTTTAAGAAAATATTCCCTGAAGTCATGGATTCATTCCTGTGAAGGAGTAGGGTGCTTGTGTTACAGAAGTTGCCTTTACACTTGCTCTTGAATAGGTTTAAATTAGCAGAGAAGGAAACCTGACATGTTATCTAGAATTAGCTGACAATATCAGAAGTTAGGAATTCCTTCTTCTAGGCCATTTGATGGCATTTTTAGTTTTTTCCCTATGAACTTCTGTTGCCATCAAATATGAAGTATCTTATCTATTAAACTGCAGCATTTCATGCTTTCTGCAGGTTAATATTAATGAACAGTAATACACTAATTCCAAAAGATAAAGGTGTATGAATTAAATCACCTTTGTTTGCATACTTTAATCCTTAAACTTAAGAACATATTAACTTATGGATTTACAGTTACATTACACTGTGTAGTATATGTTTGAAAAATATGCTGATGGGATTATTTCCATCATGTATGGAGATGGAGCTAAGGCTTCACTGAGAGGTAAAGGTCCCTTCTTGTTCTTGAAAGGATACTTTTTGTTCACGGGTTACTGTGTGAAATTTCTAATGTCTGAAGGGGGGTTGGTTGGGAGGGGAACAATTTCGGGAACTGCTGATCTAGCAGGTCACAGAGTGCATGTTCAGATTTTTTAAGACTTTTCTACTCAGAACTTCTAGTTGAAGAAGCGCAGAAGTAATAGAGCAGGAAACCACTACAGGAAGAAATAAGGATGTTTGGGTGGTATCATAACTTACTGCTCCCATGCTTCAGGAAATAACAATCAGTGTTTCACACTCATTTTGGTAGGACTTAGGCTTCTAACCCTGCGAGTTTGGGTCTTTAACATGACAGATAGTGATCTCAGTCTGAGAGTTTCAGAGCTCTTCTGTTGCTGAGTTTATTTCCCATATCATGAGACATCAAGAACAACTGTGTCTCCATTGTCATGGTTCTTTGGCTGCTCCTCTTGGACAGAGGGAGTCACACAGAGCTGAATACACTCTGCAGATTTTCTCTTCCGTTCAGTTTGTAGTTGTTCATATGCTTCAGAATTTTCAGAGCTGGCTAGTTTGCCTCAAATAATAAAAATACCCTTAATTTTAGAAATTAGAAGATACTAGAATAAAAATTTTGGTCATGAGTGTACCAATTGATAGGCTTATAAACTGAGATTTATTATCTTATTCTGTTTTACTAGGGTAACTGTTTTCTTCTGAATAGGAGTGACCAATAAGACACCATCTTTTAGATTGTCTTCATGAAAGCAAATTCAACTACAATTTTTAACATGAATTACAATAGACGTATTACAGGAAGCTGCTTAGTTCATGGGGCTATTCCTGCAAAAGCATACAAGTTGCAGTGTTCATGTTCTTTGTATTCCTCTGTGGTGCTTTTCATTGTAATTTGACTTAAATATGTAAACTTAGGTGAGATTTATCTTGTAATCATATCAGCTATGCTAATGATTTCTTTATGATAATGTAAAATCAATATGATGCAATTTTCTCCAAAGGCATGACCAAGGTTAAAGTAGGCAAGGAAGATTCTTCGTCTACTGAATTTGTAGAAAAAAGAAGAGCAGCGCTAGAAAGGTAATTGTATGTATTTAACTAAAGTTGTTTAGCCTCAAAGTGACTTCTAATGTACTGCATGGACTCTTTAACTGGGGTGTGGGCCAATTGTACTTCGGTGGATTCTGGAAGGCCGTATAGAGCTACCCAACTTTTGTGCAGAAATGGAATAATCCCCATTAAAAATGGGAATTGTTGACTTATGCATAAGGAGAATTATGGCTACATCTTTTCAAACAGCTAACTTCTTGAAATGGAGATTGCAGGGATCCAGTAAGCAGAACTTTGTTCATCAGCTTATTTAGACATTTTGGTTTTAAGCAACTAAGTGACTTCAGCAGTGGATCTGTTTCATATAAAATTGACTGTTACGTAGGGCAAAGGGTGAAGGAGACCTGTAGTCACTTGAAACTAAGAGACGGCCTTCTGATGACTTATGATGCGTTGATGTGACTAGTTGAACTTTGGTGCAAGAGACATCAGATTTCTGTCACCCAGCACTGGCATACAACTAGTATTGTTCTAGTGTCTTTGCTGTGGTAGGGTTCTGTCACTGATATTTGGTTTCATCCACTCCTGTTGACATGGCTAGTAAGGCCCTGGAAAGCAACTAGTAAAAGTTCTATAACTTATGGTCATGTACAGCTGAGTCAAGTATTCAGACCTAATTTTGGTCTGATTTTATAATATGCCTATTGTTGTGATGTGATTACATTATATGAAGACAGTGATTACATCAGATGAAGACAGTGTACCATTTAACAGTTTGTTAGAAAAATTAACAAAACTCAAAGGTTTTAGATTGACAAAGAGCATATCTAACAGATAATGTATGAAGTTATTGAGCTTTTGGAGTTCCAGAAATAATCTTAGTTGAAAAAAATCTCTCTTTGTAATCCCGTTGTTAATATCTTTTGATTACCTAGCTAGTCAGCTGAACATCTGAACTGATATTGACACTCAAAATACCGATAGGTTGTCCTGTCGCTAAAGATTGGTATATAGCTTATGGTTTGCCACTTAACATTGCACCCAGAAGTTACTGAAATAATTGTGTCTCTTGGAGCAAAACTCTGAAACACATCCTGGGTGTACAGCAAGCCTATTGCCGAAGAAGTGGTGCTATGAGATATAAAGACTCAGAATAACAGCCAGGTTTGGAGTAATTGGACTTAACTGAACAGCCATTTCTACACAGCTCCAGATCTCTATGGTAGAGATGACTAGTTTTCCTTTTGGTTCCTCATTTGAAGAATAGAACTAGAATTAGGAAAAGCTAATTGACAAACTTGTGTGTGTGCTTTAAGTGCTGCATTTCATTTTTTTTGTTAAAGTAATAAAGTATACACCACTTCTAGTGGATGCTGAGCACTGTTCTTGTACTGGGGAATGGATTCCTCAGTGCTCTTGACAATGTTGAGAAAGCTTCACAGTGTATTTCATTTGTTTTTTCAGAAGACCATAAAAATCTTATCTTGCAAGGAGCAACTTTTTCATTAGCTAGCTTTTCCTTTCAGAAACAAAAAAGTCACTTGCCTACCCAGATGTTCAAAGACATTTAGAGGTAGTGAGTTTGTTGCTGTTTCATAAAGCTGAGGAAAACATGTTTGTGTGTCCCAGAAAGTCAGATCAAAGGAATCTGGTTCAAAATTGCTCTCCCTTGAGCCCAGAGATGTGGGCTGAGTGGGAAGGGAAGCAGCATACCTTTTTAGTTGAGTTTGCTGAAGTTTATGCCTTAAAACAGGGAACTTAAATACTACAAGTCTTCTGGGTATCCTCAAGCACACCTCTAGCTGTCTCCAGTGAAAATGTTAGTAATCTTTCTTAGAAAAAGTGCTAGTCTCTAGCGGCAAAGTTCGAAAGAAAAATCTCTTTGGCTGCTTGCATTGTCAACTTTAACTTGTACTTACTTGCTACTGAGTGTCAAAACAATCAAGGAAAAGTTGAGTAATTTAATGTGTGAAATAATTTCACTGCAACTCTTAGCTCCTTTAGGAAGAAAAATAAGGATCTGGTGGCCATATCTAATGGAGGATGGAGAAAATATAGTGTTTACAGTATCAAAATGCTCAGGCTTTCAGTTAAGAGTCCCAGTCTGCATCACTCTCTAGGGCAGTTTCCATGTAATTGTGACTGTAATGGGGCAGTTCTGGTACTTTGCAATTTTTGCAAAGCTTTAGTTTTGCTCAAACCTCAGCTGCAAAGCACTGTTGATAGTGTTCTGTCAGTGCATCTTAACTGGCAGTATCGCATACTTTCTCATGCTCCCACGATCTCTTGAGGTATTTAGTTTCTATAAAGCATTCTTGTAAACATTGGACACTCTGTGAATACATAATATTAAAATCAGCTGTGATAAGCTTGCAGCAGTTTTTAGTGGGTGAGTGCTGTAGAAATTTCCCTCTTAAACTCACATTGGTTCAGTCAATAGTTTTGAGACTTTGTTTCTGCTCAGATCTAAAAAGGAAGGAGTTGCATTAATTTAACTTTTGGGTGGATGAGTTCTGTAAAACTAATACAGGTTGAACGCTTAGTCTAGCCAGCAAATAAATAGTTCATACCTAGAACATGATCAACTTACTTCTCCAAGGCTTCCTGTAATGCTAAAACAAGCCAGCCAGAATTAGCTGCAACAAAAAAGCCTGTTCACTGCAGTACAAGAATATTTAAACAAGCTCATCTCTCTTCTATCTTAAATTGATTGTTATTAGAGCAGGAAGATGTCACTGAGGTGTTGAAAGTATCAAATATATATTTTAATACCGTGCAACATAGTTCTGATGGGTCTCACCTTAAGGAGTTTATGATGTAAACAAACTAGGTTAGAAACCATGGCCAGCAACTTGTGGCTATAATGTTGTGGTATGTGGTGCATGGGGTTGCATTATTTTTAGTCAGAAGTTTCTGGTTTTGTGATAGCCTTGCAGGTTTAAGACTTAAGTGACTGTTTACACTGCTTGTTGGTCCTGCCTCATGACTCTATGCAGGACTTGTGTGTTGGGGGAAGGTGACAGAATGCCTAAGTATGATTTGAACACTCAGCAGAGAGGCAAAGGATTGAAGGGGCATGGAGACTGAACTATCCTCTGACCCTTTAGAGGTGACTTTACAAGAGTGTTCAAGCCCCATTAGATAGTGAAGGGAGGTTGCGTGCTGCCTGCATTGTACCCATTCTTTAGATAAAGGACACTTTCCAATGCTGTCAGGCGCATTAAATCTGTTTTGTTATCTAATATTTTAATTTTTAAAATCATAGGTATCTACAACGAACAGTAAAACACCCAACCTTGTTACAGGATCCAGATTTAAGGCAATTCTTGGAAAGTTCTGAGGTATTTAAGTTCTTTTAAGTTCTCCTATTTGTTTTCAGATATGGTAACATACAAAGTAATATGCTCTCTTTGTATTGAGACCTAATCTCCTAAATTCGTATGAAATCAAATTGGATTGTGCCCTTCATGGGACAGAATGGCAGAAGGCTACTTAGGTAATGACCTGCAAAGTCTTTTGCCTCTACTTCTGTTAAATGTTAGATTGGTAGTGACCAAAACTTATTTACTGTTCAGTGACTTCTACTAAGCGAGTTAGTTGGTCTGTCCAGTTCTGAGTGGCCCAGTACCGAGTGAAGCTTGTCATATGCACAGTGAAAATCCATAACTGTTGCTACTAATGGTTAAGTAAGGTCAGGAATAAAGAGAGCTTTTTCCAAGACAGTTTGCCTCCAGGAGTCAAGCTTCAGGTTTATTGGTGGGATAATGTGAACAGGCTTGCAGTGCTGCTGGCCATGCTAGATGTTTTGTGGATAGAGGACTTCAGTCACCAGTGCTATCAATCTGGCACCTTTCACAAACATTAAATATATTGCAAAACAGATTGTCTGTTATGCTTCTATAAAAACATCAGTCATCTTATAAATGTGCATAGCGGATTTGCTGTAATACTGAACTGTCTTTTGGCCAATGTCAATATCTTAGTTTTACTAGTAAGTCACAGAGGCCTTGCTACTGACAAAAGCATCATTGATAGATAACTTAAAGTGGATTTGTCAATGCTGTGGACACACAAAACATCAGATGTGAGGGGTAAATGATTTGACGTAGGGGCCATCTTGTATGGCTTATTTGGACTAACTTTAATAAAGAATAATATCAACTAAATTTAAAGTTTGTTAACTTACCCCAAGGATTTCTAAGTACCTTGCAAATAGACAGTTCTCACAATATTCTGGAGGTAGGTTTTGAAATCTGGCCTATATTTAAAAGTAAAGACATGAATTTTTTTTATGATCCATAGTGTGAATCTTGCATTATATTCACAGAATTTCTGTATCTTAACTTACTGTAAATGTAAGCTTTTCTGTTTCTATAGTGCCAGTTGGTTCTCTGTAACGTATAGGTGGCTAGTTAGGACCTTTGGCTAGTTCGTAATAACTTTTGACAAGTAGGTTGTTTGTTCCATTTAAATGTAAAGGTGTAGAAGAAAAGTAAATAGTCTGTATTTTTAAGTTTTCCTCTGAGAATGTGAAAGTAGTAAATCTGAGAAATTAGATTCCACTATATTGAAACACATAGGGGTAAAGAAAACAGTATATCCTTTTCTTTTCCCCTTGTGCCCAGTTAAACCTCCAGGCTTTTAACCAGTCTGTTTGCCCTTATTTGTCATTCAATTCTAGCTGCCAAGAGCAGTTAACACCCAGGCTCTGAGTGGAGCAGGAATATTGAGGATGGTGAACAAGGCTGCCGACGCTGTCAACAAAATGACAATCAAGATGAATGAATCGGATGCAGTAAGAGCTGATTTTTCGACTTGAATAATGAGATGAATTAATGAGGCGCAACAATTGCATTTTAAAGCTGTAGAACTAGAAAATGGGATATTAATTTGCTTATTGGCTTGGACTCTTAGCTGTATCTGTTGACCACCCTGGCAGTACATGGATAATTTGCTGCTTTAAAACAAGAAATGCTGTTGGTAATCTAATTTGTAATGCTTGACTCTTTCATCTTTTGTCAGTGGTTTGAAGAAAAACAGCAGCAATTTGAAAATCTGGATCAGCAGCTTAGGAAACTTCACGCCAGTGTCGAAGCATTAGTCTGCCACAGAAAAGGTAAATTTATTTTTCTGACTGTGTGAACATAAGTGCTTAGAGCTTTTAAAAAATGTTAATGAAGCGGGAACTTAATAATGTTAGAGGTCTAAAGTAGCAAACAGTTTTACAGCAAACTTTAATGCAAAAAATCTTCTAACTGTACCTTTTGGTTTAAAATACTCTAGCATTTCTGGTGTGTGTGTGTGTATATATGTATTTATATATCCCAAATATCTGTCAATCCTTCTGTTGAACTTGAAAATTACTATATTGATGAGTGTAGAACTTTTTTTCTTGAAGAGTTTTAATATTATAACTAACAAGTGAAACTACAGTAGACATCCATAAATGTATCTGTAGATCTCATGGCAAGAGGCATTTCCTTCTGTAAAAAAAGTGGCTTCACAAATCCATTTAAACATCTTGTGGTTGAGTATTGTTCTGTTAACTGAATTTAAGCCCTTAATCAGGAATTTGCTGGTCTTAAATTCGTCCACATAACAATATTTCATCAAAGATGCAGTTGAGGTAAGCTTTTCTGGAACGATAACTAGTCTTAAAATATCAGCTTTAGATTTCCTTATTTCAGAGTGAGGAAATACCCATAAAATTAATATTTCAATCACCTGTGCAGCTGTTTTGTCAAAGGCTGTTTTCCATCAGGTGATTAAGAAAGAAAAAAATCAAACTTTAATTTGGTAATATATGGAAGACTGTAAATGTGCCTTCTGACACTACTGTTTAATTTTAAAATATGGGGTCATCTTTCAACTCTGCACTTTCAAAAATGTGTGAATGTGTCTTAAGCTGCTTTCTCAAATCTCTCTCAGGAGTTATTCTCTGTAGTAAAAAATCTTTGGACAGATGTTAAGGTTAAAGAGTATTTTAAGAAGTAAGGAACATGGAAAATGAATGTGTTTGATTACTCGGGATTTGATGCTTGCTCTTAGATTTGAAGAAATGGATTTTTGAGAGTTGTATTTAAATTGTGAGAGTTTTATGTATCTGAAGCTTTTTTCTTCTACAAACATTTCTGGTGTTCTGGTGATTCTACAGAGCCAGAACAGTCACTGATAAACTTGTACTTTCAGTCCTTAAGTAAGTTTGATTAATATAATATTTTGTTCAAAGGTCTTTCATAGGTGTTAACTTTGTACAGGATGACTTAAATGGGATTTGATGAGACAATCGTCTAAGTATTCATTAATGAATTATCTCAAAACTTTGGCTTCATAGATGCCAGTCATGCTAGTGTGTTTTTTTAACATGCCTTACGGTACACCTTACATACATGCCTTACATACATTACAGGACACACAGTCTTGTTTAAGATACTTTAGTCAGTAGAATAGTACAATGGAAGCAAATTCCACTCTGGTGTTGATGTTCTCATTGAATACTTCTTGCTGCTTTGCCCTTTCAGCTGCATGGGACAGCTACTCTACAGATCAGTTAAGAGTGTTTTGAACTTGCAGTGTAGGTGGCTTGGCTTTTGTTGTGTGGGCTTGGGTTTTTCTGAACTGGGCAGTTGGATAATACCGAAGTGACAATTTCTTCCATGTCTTTTTCTAGATAGGGTAGGCATCACATAACAGATTCAGCAAATCATTTACTGATATTGGGGGGGTTGGGGTGCACTGTGTTCTCCTAAACATGGTTTCATTGTGATCTCTCTGTGTCATGGCCATGTGCATTATCATCATGAGGTTTGGGAAATGCAGTTGTTGTTGTTGTTGTTGTTGTTGTTTTAATCTGGTGAAGTCAAGTTTGCTGTTGGGCAGAGGTGTTTGCTCAAGAACCGGTTTTAAGTTGATCTGTACTGAAGTGTAACATAAGATATTAACTATGTTATGTTGAATATTACTCCTGTATTTCAGAGCTTTCAGCCAACACAGCTGCCTTTGCTAAAAGTGCTGCCATGTTAGGTAACTCTGAGGACCACACTGCTCTGTCTAGAGCTTTGTCTCAGCTTGCAGAGGTTGAGGAGAAGATAGATCAGTTGCATCAAGAACAAGCTTTTGCCGATTTCTATGTGTTCTCAGAACTGCTTGGTGACTACATTCGTCTCATTGCTGCAGTCAAAGTGAGTACTACTAGGAAAAATGTTAATTTTTGTTTAAGGTCACGCTTTCTCCTTAATTTATAGATTTGGAGTAAATGCATGTTTGTGTGCATTTGCACACTTGATTATGCAATTAAGACTTACTGAGCTTTTGCCTGCCACAATAAAAATGGTTGTGATCAAAAATGGGCATGGATTGACAGGATCCAGACAAAATGCAAATGGTGAATATCCTCTAAGTAGAGCAATGCTAACTGTGTGCAGTATTTAGGGACCCCGTGCTAGTTAGCATGCTGTACTTTTTTCATTCAGGTATGTGATTTTTTTTTTTTCCATAAAATATTTTCAAGAACATAATTTGGTTGTATCAGATAGGTAGCCAGTAGAATCAGTGGGTAAGCCACAAATATCATTTGGGGATCTACATCTCACTAAAGTAGTAAGTTTTGGTATAAATCATGTGGTACAGCATGATTTAGTTTTGACATGGGGAGTGATGTCTTAAGAATTTTATCTGGAAGTATCTTTGAACTTGTCAGGTCGTTCAGGGAAAAAATCTCACACACACACTCACTCACTCTTAATTCTGCTACCTCAGTCCATTGCTAATGAAAATGTATTGCTGGATAGGCATATAGTCTATGAAAAGGTTTGATAGAATCTCCCCTTAGAGAAGCATTTGTGTAACACAGCGCTCTGTAGCGGTTGCTTTGGTAGTGTTGCGATGGGACAAGGAACACAATGAAAATGAAATGGTGTGGGGGGCCCTGAGGTGTCTGCTCTGGAGAGGCTTATTGAATGCTTTCCTTTATTTGTAGGTGGTATTTAGCTATGTAAGTGTGCTGCCAAATTAAATGCAAGACCACTTGTGGTAGGCAAAGTGAAGTTTCTTTGAGTACGCTTGCTGCAGTTTTATCTAGACATATATTTCCTTAATAGGAATGTAGACAGCTCTAACAATTCCAATTGCTTAATAACTTTGTCTATCTTTACAGGGTGTGTTTGATCACCGAATGAAATGCTGGCAGAAATGGCAAGATGCTCAGGTCACCTTACAAAAAAAACGTGAAGCTGAAACAAAGCTCCAGCTTGCCAACAAACCTGATAAATTGCAGCAAGCTAAAGATGAGATAAAAGAGGTAACGCTATCAAACATTTCTGTTATTCTGGAGGTTGGTCTTTTTGCATTGGTTCATTCATTCCACATTAATGCACTACTTTATACAGTTTTTGTTTACAAATCACTTTTTCATTTGCTGTCTTCCATATTTACTGAAATTGTTAAAAGGAATTTATTTAAAATATTAAATGTGCACAGTTGTTATCCATTCTGAGATCTGTAAGGCAGTTGAATTCTGTCTCTACAGAGTCTGGGAGATGGGAGGAAGGGAATATGGGCAAGTTTTATAATGCTTTTAACTGTTACAGATGACTTGGATAGGCAGAGGAGCATCTCTTGGCTTCAAAAACTAAAGTCTGTCTAAAAAGACTAATAGAGAACTGTTCCCGTGTTTTGCTTAATGATGCTGCATTTCTGCCCATATATATATATATATGTATATATGGTATAATTTCAGTAAAAATAAATCTAACATGTTGAAGTGTCATAATTTATACACTTTTTCTATCATGCTTCACTAAGGAAATTGAAGAGGTAGGACAACTTAATTATTTAACATTAATGCATGCATTCTAGTTATGCATCAGTATTCTCTCATTAAATAATGGGAGAACATCATTGCAGACTTCAAGTTATCTTATGCTATTGTTTCATTTGGCTGCCTCATTCATCACTAACCACAAGCTGCTTTGTTCTTTCTGAACTTCAATATATTTTGCATATAGTATTGAAATTACTCATTAATTTGTCTTTCTTTTCCTTAAAAAAAAAAAAAAAAGCCCTTGTTGACTGGTAAAACTCAGTGTCACTCTTGTGTGACCACATTCTTGTTGGTTGGCTCTCTTGATGTCACCCATCCATCCACCATGCAACAAGGGAGCTGAAACTCCCTGGCAAAAATACTTCCTGAATATTTGGAGTTGTAAGAAATACTCGGTGACTGTTTCTCATTCCTAGTGTAAAGAGAATTAATGATGTTTCTGGAGGATTTCTTTTTCTTACTTTATCAGGTGATTAGAGAAGGTTGTTAGTAAGCCCACAATTTGAATATGATGATGATAAGTTATTGCTGCCATTGAAATAGAATTCAGCAACTGGAATATATAATAATAGTCCTTCCAGCAGAGAAATCAAAGTGGAAGCCAGTGCAACTTGAGCTTCATCCATGACTCATTCCTTTTTGCTGCTAAAAGGTAACAGAGTAGTCCTAGAAACACCATACTGAGCAAGGGGAAGATTTCTCTTTTTCAGGAACTATAAGATTGCAGACTATTATGCAGTGATAATTCCTACAGACCCTGATACTTGGACATCATGAAACTGGAGTGTGGGTCCATAGGCCTACAGAGGCTTTAACTGAAATCTAAGACAGCTCTAGTTGCTGTGGTAGGAAGGCACAGGTTATTTCAAAGCAGTCTTAATCTCCCCTTTCCTGGGCTGAGCTTTATATTATCTAGGCTGTGTACCTAACAGTGTTTCCCTGAAACACATCCTGTCATGGCTTATTGCATAGCTTCATAAATGTACATCTGAAGAGACAATAAGGGAACTTTGAATAAATATAAACTAAAAATATAAATATCTAGGTATTTACATGAATGTATGTTCATTGCACATCGCAACAGTAAGATTACAAGGCACCACAGAATGCTCTTGTCAATAAACAGCATCACTGGACTGCTGACAGGAATATACTGTACTGATGTACATTGCTTCCTGGCTGCCTTTTTCTTGGGAAAATAACTGTTACCATATATATCAGCGCTCATGATTCAATATGTTGTGATTAACAGATTCATTTTAGAATGTCTGTTAGCCTGCGTGTGTCTCAGTGTCAGGCATGCCAGAGAACTGATAGTTTTTTTTAATAATATACCTACACAGGTGGCTTAAATTTAACAATATTAGAAAAAGCAGGTGCAAAAAGCAGTCTAGTAGTGATAAGGTAATACAGCTGGTGATGCTTTCTTAATGGTGTAGCTGAATTCCTTTTGCCGTAAACTGAATGTTTGTAAACGTGATCTAGTGTTATGTAGTATTGATATGTTAATGCCATGCTCCCAGTATGGCAAAACTCCACGAGCAGTTTCTCTTCCTCTGAATTTTCCTTCCATGCTGCTCTTACCTGCAATGACTTTTCTACTCCCACTGTCTCTTCAAACAGTCCCCAGTGAGCAAGAAAGCATGTGCTTTCGCTTGTCCCAGCAACATGCAATCTGACTGCATAACCAATAAATGCATCCTTATTAGCTTGTCATCTGCCATCTGCAACAGAAATATGACAAAGATAAGCATATACTTGACCATAAGCAAAGATGAAGGTTTAATCACCTTTCCTGTCAATAGGAAAATACAGGGAACTAACCGCTTTTCTGAAACTCTCTCATTTGATTGTGACAGGTAGTCACAGAAAGCTTACAGGTTTAGCTTCCTCTTATAGCAGTGTTTAAGTAACTTAAAGCTTTAGAAATCTTTTTTCTTTGCTAAAGAATCTTTGAAATACTTTTACTGTGTATTCCTTAATAAAAAACATAAGATATTTTTATAAATGCTATGTAGGCATTGTTGCCTTTGGTGATATCATTGCTCTAACTGATCTGATGACAGAGTCTTCTCTACAAATTCTTGCTTTGAAATTGTTATACTGAGACTTTCCTTCAAGTATGCCTAAGACCAAACAGCTGCTTTTCAGCTCTTGAATGACTATCACTAGTATACCAAAAAAAACCCCACAACAAAACAAACAAAAAAACCACCCACAGGTACTGATAGGTTGAATGGAGAACACAAAGCCTTACCTCTGCATGTCTTTCCTTTGCCAGTGGGAGACAAAAGTTCAACAAGGGGAAAAAGATTTTGAACAGATCTCCAAAACCATTCGCAAGGAGGTGGGAAGATTTGAGGCATGTATAATTGTTCAACTGACAATTTTACTTTAAAATCAACATTCCAAGCAAAATTGCTTATGAGTGTAACCTGCCATAATTAATTTACTTTATTTATTAACAGAGGGAACGAGTGAAAGACTTTAAAACTGTTATTATCAAGTACTTAGAATCATTAGTGCAAACACAACAGCAGGTAAGAGAAACTTTTTTAAATTTTTGTACAAGCTAATACTCCAGTATGTTCCATATTAGGTTAATTTAAAAAGACAGGCTTTAAGTATAGCAGTTCCTAAAACATAGAGAACTGATTCTAGTCTGTACCGGATTACTGAGCATAGTGATTGCCGTCACCTAGCTATTACTGTTCTTACTTGCCTAGCTCTAATTCAGGAGAGCAAAGGAGAGGCTTTCTTGGGGAAGTGTGAGGGAGTAGAGTGTCTTCTGTTCTTCCTCTGAAACTGAATTAATATTTTCATTTGTAAATAGGAGTAAAGTGTATTAAATATGTGTTTAAACTTACTGAAGAGACGTGAATACTCCAGGGTTTTTTAATCAAAAAAAAAAAGTAATGTGCTGAATATTTTACAGCAGTAAAATAACTTTCAGTTAAATGTAAGAATAGCAAACTGAGCTGGCAAACAAATTCTGTATATCTATATCCTGTGACATAGTGCTCAGTATGTAAGAGTAGCTCTGTTACCATGAGCAGATTTGTGCATTTGTTACTTGTATTTTTTTTTCCTTGCATCATGTAATGATGTTAATGGATAATATGAAGCATCTGTGTTCTTACTTTGTCCGGTGGGGACAAGTTCAGCACACAAGGAGGAAGGTGCATGTGTTTTCTTTTCCAACATTCAGCACTTAACAGTGAGGTTTTTTCCTTCTCTCCAAGCTAATAAAATATTGGGAGGCATTCCTACCTGAAGCCAAAGCCATCGCCTAAAAGAAGAATATTCCAAATAACAAGACACTCTGGATGTTTGTCCTGGATAAAAAACTAAATTCCACAGTGAAATCACTTTAAAATCATCCAAATAAACTACTATATATTTTATGAATTAACATGTGGCTCTTTTATATACTACAGCATTTTATTAACAAGCTGCATGTCCTGACCCTCTTTAAAGTGGACTGTGGCATGATGTTCTGCAATACATTGCTGAATTGAACACTATTGTGTCTTAATACTTGCACTAAAATGTGCACTGCAAGGCCAGAAAGCAGATATTTTTGTTCTTTTCAATACAATGTTCTGTAGTATGTTTACCTGATCTTTATGAAACATTTAGTTGCATTGATTAATGTTGACTTACACATTCCTGTACAAAATCATGTTTTTGTGATTACAATAATAAAGGGATGTACCTTGTGAAACATTGAACTCTCTGGTTTGTTTTCTGTAGATGTTTACTGTATTCTTAGAAGTAGCATTTATAACAAATTGAGATTATAACCAAGGCAGAAACACGCCATCTAGTAAAGAATGCCAAAGACAGTGCTAAAGATTCATAAACAAGTATTTGTGGTAAACTATTTTGTTTCTTAAATTTGATTCTCTTTGCTACAGGTATTCTTTTCACCTGAAGTTATCACTGCCTTGGTAAACTTTAATACCTTAATACTGTTAAGATCAAAAGACTGAAGCTTGGCTAACGGACATGCATGAACTGAAATCTTTTCTGAATATCTTACAAAGCTGCTGAAGGGCTAAGTTCACCTGCTGGTCAAATATAGATGTCATGTTGGACTGATAAATTTAATCAGTTTTAATCTTGTTTTGAATGATTTCAGGATACAAAAAGGAAAAAAATCTTTCATTAATTCTGGTAATCAGGGGGAGGAAAAGAATTTGTATGGCTTATGGTCAAAAATAAAGAAACACTCAATACCATTTCTGAACAAAATGGAAACTTAGATTCAGCTGAAAAATCATGCACTCTGATTTACACGAGGAAACTAGTTTAAACTTTCAAGATTAGTGCCTTCCCTTACTTCTGCACAGAGTTTTGTTGACTCAGTATTTCTAGGAATTTTCAAGGAAACTAGTACAGAAGCTAAACAATTTGAAAAAGCCTTTATCAAGTCTTTATCAAGCATTTTTTTAAAAAAGCTGAAATACTACAAGCTTAAGGTTTTAGCAACTTGTGCGTCAGCCTTAGTCATTTAGCCTATAACTGATCTTGTTCAGCTCAAGTGTGTAACAGGTTTGTTGTGAAGAATTTGAACTAGGCCTAACACCCTGGGTGTTATAATATGCTTGACTTTGACTTGCTCAGTGCTAATGAAAATTGATAGGCAGCTCAACATTAAACCTGAAATTAGTTACAATGAGATTGAGAGTGGGTACTTTCAGAATTAAAGACTTAGTTTCAAAATGGGTAAACATGTGCTTTTATGATCTCTTTTCTTTAAGCATATTCTCCAGCTTTCTTTGCTCTTGATCCTTTTTGCTTGCATCACGATCTGAACCGAGATGAATTCCAGATCCAATTTTTTCTCTGTAATGAGTGAACAAAATGAGAATGAGCAGCACCTTTCATGTAGGTGTGAAGCTGCTTAGTCTTCTGGCAGGGATAGTGTGACTGTCTTTTTGTCTGATTATGCTAGACAGCTAAAAACAAGAATGTGTTGTGTAGAGTGTGTTTTGTTGTTGTTTTTTTCTTAAAAAGCAAAACCTGTGGGAGAACAAAAGGATAATAACATTTCTGGAATTAAATGGCAGGGAGTTACTAATACAAACATTTCATAGTCATTAGCATCACAAGATTAATTTGAACACCAGACCTGATGAACTGTCACTTTTGGCTTGCGTAGAACAGGAGTGTTTCCAGGACTTGTTTGATTGTTTTGCTTCTGGCAAACTGTTCCCTTGCACCGTAAAGACTGAGGGGTTGCTAACTGTCTTTCCTAGTACAAGAATGAGTAATGTCTGTACTAGCAGATACTACTCAAACCAAGTATACGGAGGTGTTGCTGAACTGTTTTCACTGTGGAGGTCACTGCAGGATATTATACTTGTGTAAGTGTCATTTTCCTGAAACTCCAAGTTACTAATGCTGAAGAATCCTTAGAATGAACAAAATGAATGTTGGGAAAATAGTGAAAAGCTACTGTTCAGGTCAGGAATGCAATACATTTGTAGTGCTGTATAAAAGGTAAGTTGTGGTGCTATTGAAGTCTAGTTTACTTGTCAGGTTAAAACAAACTGAGACATTTACAGCCATTAATTTTACATTATCTCTGTTCTTGTATCCATCACATCCATTGTGTTTTTTGAATTGAAAATGTATAGCCACTGAATGATAAGGTGATGTATTTCAAATTGAAGACTAACATATCCTTGAAGATATTGTTACCTCTTTCTTGTACTGGCATTCAGTGTTCTCATCTATTCTTTAGTCACTGTCCTTTTAAGAGAGACTATTCTGCTTTCCCTGTCAATTATTCTTTCTTGTACCTCTCCCAAATTATTTCCTTCTGAAGACCTCAGGTGGGAGTTTGTGTTTTGACGTACCTGGAGTTCATGCCGCAAATGTGTCAGTTTCTTTCAGATTCTGGTGGCAATGACCTGCTGGCCACTAATGGGAAGTTCTCCATTCACCTGCAGTCTTCCACTGTTCTTGCTTTCAAATGCCTTCTTCCTAAGTTTCCAGTTTTCACAGCTATTTCTAAGCAAGGGTATTTATCTTGGTCAAAACTGGGATGAATGCTTTATTTACATTCCTTTTTTTTGGTACAGCAAATGATGTGTGTGCCTTGCCAATCTTAGTCATCATTTCATTCCTTGATTAGCATATCCTGTGCATTTAAGTGAACAGCAAACATGCAGTATAATTATGGGTATGGTGAAATGATTATCTTTAAATCGGCATTATTCTGTCTGGTCTTTCATTTGCAAGGTAGAAGAGGCTGTGTAATGACTTGTATCCCTGGCAAAATATGAATCTGTTACAACTGTACAAAGAAAACAAATTTAATATTAAACATGTAAGGAGCTGAGGTTTCAGGGCTGTTCAAGATCATACTTGTTATCTACTAAGGGGTTCTTCCAGTTTCTTTCTTCTTTTGCCTTCCATAGTTGAATGAGAGGTCAACTTGCTAATCAGCAAAATAACTTTTGACTGCACTACTAGGAGTACTTGTTTTTCTTTTTCTCCTCCCAAATCTGTGAGGAAACAGCTATTATATGAAGGGGAGACGAAATAATCTAACTCTGTCTTCTGTGGTAACATCATTAAGAAAAGGGGTCTCAGAAGAATGTGGGAGGCAGCTTGGACAGAATTTGGAGCTGTTCTTTTAACAGCATACTTATATGAAAACTAGAGTAAAAAAAATGCACAGTGAAAATGGAAGGGGGAGAAAAGACTCAAGAGAAACCATATCTATGGTTTAAGAGAGAATCAGAATAGGAAGAGATGCACAAATCATGAGAAAGGAAATACTTGTACCTTAGCCTCACATCCCATGTGGAACCTCCAGGTACATCTGCCCACCCCTGCTTTCTTAGAGCGACTTCCTTAGCAGCTCCCAACATCATGGCTGTTAAGAGAGGTAAATAACTTCATGTTTGAGTCTATGATGCCCGCGGCATGAAAAACTTGTATGTAGAAAACTGATTTTTCCAGAATTATCTTTCTCCCATCTTCTTTCTGAAATCACATGCTTATACAAGATGGTCTTGGTTGTACTAATGGTTGTATGCTCAAAGTGCTTTGTGCTGCTTTAGAAACAACTACATCGCTTAAAAAATTAAAGCTAAATCTTCACAGAGGAGGGAGGAAGAGGTGAACGCCTTAATAAGCAAATGTTGTTTTACTTATGAGATTATGACGTGTGTTGAACTTTGCTTTTGGTACTATTTACTTAGGAAATCAGTATCTGTAGGATTACAATGAAGTGCACCAAGGTCGCAAGGACTGGTTTATTTAAAACCAATCTTTCTGTTAGCAGTTGGAAAGTTAGCAAACTGAGGTTGACTGTGTTCTTATTAAAGACTTTTTTTTTTTTAATCTGGACTCATGTTTTGTGTGCTTTACTTATCACTTTGATTAGAATTTTTATATGCATTTCCTTTGTGTACTTTTAATCTCAGGAAACTAGCTGTTTGGAGAGTCCTTGAGTAGTGAGGATTACTTACTGGGAAGTGTTATTTGAGAGCTGCCAATGTCTGTTCCTCCCTTCCTCTTCTGTGATTCTCTTCTTTAATTTCAGGACTCCACAGTCTTAGGCAAAGGAAATAAGATGGAACACTTGAGGAGAGAAGGATATTTGTGAGGAGGGGACAGGGAGAAGAGTTACTATTAGGATAGTTGTCATCTATAATCTCTTCATCCTAGCATGAAGATGCCAAATTCCCATAGGAGGAATTGCACAGAGACAACAGGAGGATAGAGGAAAAGAAAAAGCTGGGGTGGGGGGCAGGGAGAGAACAGAAGTGGCCCACAAAGCTCTTCGTTTTTCTTTTTTTTTCCTTCTTCCTCAAAGACATTTAGTTTTTAGATAGAACTGAAATCTGATTGTGAAAATGACATTCTCGTTCAATCATTTATTCAAAGTGTGGCCCGCTTTCCTGATTAGACCTTTTTATAAGCAGTGATCATTCTCGTTGGTATGGTCTCTGTGATAGTGGAAGGCTAAGATGGAGTCTGACGGCAACTACCAGTCAAAGTAGGGGTATATTTATTTATTAACTTATTTTAGCTTCTGGATCAAATTAATTTAAGAATACAACCCAAGACACTGATACCTGTAATTAATCCCGCTCCTCCCCCCCCCCCCCAGAAAAAAAAAAAAAAACTAAACTAAAACCTACAGTTTCTAGAGGACCTTTCTGGGTCTGCTTAACAGATGAATCGGAAGGCGACCTATGTAACTGTTACCAGTATAGCTCAACCCTTTCATGGTTTTGCTGTTAAGATTACTACTGTGATTTTAATGGAAGTCTACCCCAGCTGAAATCAAGCCACACTGAAATTATATTCCATTCTCTTTGCTTCTTTTGTTTGTGGGAATCATTGTCATTTGTGCAGTTAGCTTTGAAAAACAAGAATCCTGGATAGTACTCCTGTTTACTGCAGGCTATCTGTGATCTGCACAGATGTTGATTTGTGTTTTAGGAATTAATGTTCTTAAGTGTGTGTTTGTTTGTTTGTTTTTGTCCCTAAATGTATGAGACAGAAAAGATGATCCTTGGTCTGTCAGCCGTGTGGAGAAATCCTAATTTTTCTTTAGTTAGCTAATCTTGAAAGTTACAGCTAATGATGATACATTGTGCAAATTAAGTATTTAACATTCCAAAACATGTTGATGTATTTGAATTCAGATCACCATGTAATCTTCCTTGTTCCTCTTGGCTGATACACAGTCAAAAGTTCCATTATGTACTATTGAATTTGAAACCAGATTAATGTCTCAAACTTTTCTTTGTTAATAAGTTATGCTACGTTAGGAGGAAAAGTAACTTTTGGAAATTTTTGTTTGATAGATTACTGACAACCACAAATAGTGTGAATTTTTTCCACTGGCTTCTCATCAGCATAAATGTATTATGGTGTAAATAGTGTCATTTCTATTGTCCATCCTTTTTATATTAGGTGAAGAACAGAAATTAAGCTTAAAGATTGGTGTCTTTGCCAGAAACCAACATTTATGATAGCATGAAAATAGTCCTTTAGTGTGCCTACAGTTAACACACTAACTAGAAACTTTCTGTTATTATATGGGCTGTCTTTCCATGAGATGACTATATGTCTAGCAGTACATGCTTTGGGGAAAAATGGGATTGCATATTCAAGCCTTTTAGTTTTCACTGCATTTTAAAGATTTGATCCCTACAGGTAAAGCACTATCAAACAGCACCCTGGGCCTGGGCACCAAAACCCGTTTGCTCTCGTCACCCCTGCCCTCAGGCAGCACTGGAGTTGACCTGGAGCTGCTGGTGGTCAGGAGCAGCGCAGGGCAGGCACGTGAGCTCCCAGACTGGCTAGCTTTGATTTCAGGTCGGTTTTTATTATGTATAGCTGTTAAATTATTTTAGTTTGGCTTTTTTCTCTATTTTTTTTAGTCAGAAGTATTCTATTTTGTATTGAATTCTCCAGGTCTTTGCCTAGAGCAAAATATAACTAAATTTAGCTGGCAGTAAAACAAAAAAAAGGTGGGGGGAAGGGGGAGGAAGAAAGAGGGCTTGTAAGACTTTTTTCCCCTTGATGCTTCTAGGCTAAGAAGGAAGCAGATTAGTTTTCAGAAGGCTCTCCAAAAAGATGCTCTTTGAGACACAGATAGCGTAATCCTGAAATCATTTATTTTGAATTGTGTCTGTTTTTAAGCTATGCTGTTATATTTGAATCTGCTTATACAAAATCAAACCCTTTATGAGCATGAATTTATAGTGGTAGCTACTTTTTTAAAAGATCAGTGAGAGACAGCGAAGTTACCCATCTGACCACTGAAACTGTCCAGCATTTATAAAACCTTTTAAGGTGCAGTTTTAAAGTATTGTCATCTAGCTAATACAGCTGTGGTTTGTTGTCATCTTGTGGTGTGTCATCTTGTGGTTTGAAACTTGGGGGTTGCAAATTTGTGTGGGGTGGAGGTGTCACCTTGTGCAACAGCATTGCCTGCTACATGCATCGAGTATTATGCTTTTGTTTTGGCTTTCAGTACTTTCAGGTGGTCAATCTAGCCGCTTCTTTGGGCGAGTAAGAACTTTTATTTAACCTCCCAAATGCATCATCTCTGTGATCTCTGAAATGGTTTGGTTTGCTCTGCTAAATAATTAAGAGATGTTTTCTCAGGAATCCTCACAGTGCAGCCAGTTTTCCTCTGCTCTGGACAAAACGCGAGTGTCATGGGTTTCCCGAGGGGGATGATCATGGATACGAGATTTGTACTGTTATCAGGAATTGGTTCACCAAGTGGTTTGAGCTGTGGTTTGAAGACTATCAATTCATCTCTTTTTGAAGTTAAATGATAAAGCTGTTCTGGATTTATTTATTTATTTATTTATTTATTAATCCCCTTGTTTTCCTCTGCGCTCCGAGGCGACAGTTGGCGCTTTAACCGCGGCGGGTTAAAGCAGGTGCGCTCGGACGTCGTTTCAACGGCCGCGATGTCCTCGGAGGGGACCCATCATCTCACGGTTAAGCCGCCGCGGCGCCTTTGGGAGCCCTGTGACGCAGCCTACGCCCGCGCTGAGGCCCCGCCCCCGCTTGGCGTCACGTGGGCGGTGTCACGTGCCCGCCGGCCGATGGCTGCGGCGGCGCCGCTCGCGGGGCGCCGGCGGCGGCTGTAGGGGGAGCGGGCGGGTACGGCCCCCCGCTCCCTTCCTCCCTCTCCGTTCTCTTCCCGGCGCGGCGCCGCCGCCATGGATGTGTTCATCCCGTCCTTCCGCTACGAGGAGAGCGAGCTGGAGCGGGGCTACACGGTGAGCGCTGCCGGGCGCGAGACCCCCGCGCCTGGCGGCGGGGGCAGCGCCGGGGCCTCGCCGCAGCGGCCGGGCCGGGCTGCGTGTCGCCCCCGCCGCGGGCAGCCGCTGCCGCGCGCGCGGGCCGTTATAACAACTGCCATAACGGTGGCGGCGGCGGGGCGGCCCGTCCCTGCCCGGCGCTGCGTCCGGGCTTCCAGCGCAGCGCCGGGCCTGCGGGAGGGGAGGGAGACGGCGAAGGCCGCGGGGCTGGCGAGAGGCTGGGCCGGGCCCGCGAAGCAGGGCGGGCTCGGGGCAGCTCGGCGGCGCCTGTGCAAACGCCCGATGGAGGGTGCGAAGAGCGGGGGGACAGGCGCCCCCCGTGGTGCCCAGAGCCGGGGTGAGAGGCGCTGGGCGCAAATCGAAGTGCAGCTAATTGCACCTACCTAGGAGAAGAAACTTTTATCCTGTGAGGGTCACTGAGCAGGCTGCCCAGGAAGGCTGTGGAGTCTCTGTCTTTGGAGATGTTCAAAACCCACCTGGACGCGGTCCCGGGCAGCTGGCTCTACCCGACCCTGCCTGAGCTGGGGGTCGAACCAGAGGCCTCCGGGAGTCCCGTCCGACCTCAGCAATCCTGCGGCCCCGCAGAGCTGTTGGGATGAAATGCTTTTTCACATATTTCTTGGTGGACGTATGGGATGCACTGAACCAAAGCCCAAGGCACTTGGCTAAAGGTGGCTGTTGAAAGCTAGCTTATTTTATTTAATGTATTCAGCATTTCTGAGCTGTTAAGAAATGCCAGGACAAATCTGATATTACAGAATAGACAAAAGATTGGTCACTGTAGGCCTAATTGCGTAGAGTCCAGCTGCATTTCTCCATTGCACCTTTTGGAGAAAGTTGGCCCAGTGATAAGCTCATGTAGCTCGTGCTGGTGCTGTATGTTGTTCGTTCTTCTGTATTGGCAAAACCATGCCAATCTGCATAGAGATTTTCAAGTCTGCAATGGGCAGTTTGCCTTTGCTCATGTGGTACCTCTGCATGCACAGGAGTTGTAGGTTAAGTCACCAAAAATGAGCCAAATGTGGGGACATTGTTCTGCTTCACTCTCTCTGACCTCTAGATTGTTCGTTGATGTCAGAACCGCAAACTAAACTGGTGAATTTAAGTAGTAGTGAATTGATATTTTTATAGCAATATATATTTTTAGGATTTATTTTTAGTATTTGTATTTATTATTTATTTTTAACAGTAATTCTATCTGTGAATCCTGCTGTCAAAAGGATTTGTTTCAGATTTTATAAATGTTACATGGATGCCTGATGTGTAAGACCCTGCTGACGAAGCTTCAAAGAGATTAGAATTGGAACTGTATCTTTCTAGAAAACAGATTATAATCTTGAAAGTGAAACAAGGTGCTTATTACAGCCCTGGTTGTCTCAGGTCACTGGTGATGAGTGACTCTCGTGCATCTGAAACTTGCCCATATGAACTTGGTCTGTTTCGATAGAGATTAATAGTTGTTCTTGCGTTGATGACTGACTGTGCTTCTTCAGTCAGATGAGTGCATTGAATCTCCATTTTACATCCCATGCAAACCATGATGCTTTACACTATCAGATGCATTAGTTCAAGGATTTCACTGAGCATGAAACTGTAATAGCAGTCACAGCTAAAGTTCCCCTGGGTCAGGTATCCTTGTGGGAGAGGATATGGAAGTCTCCTCTGATTAAAACCAAACCAAAAAAACCCCTGTTATTAAGGGTTTATTGACTATATATGAGCAAGGCATACTCTAATGCAAGTGAGAATATGCTACATTATTAAATAATTTGCATAAATCTTGTACCAAGCATAGAAACTCATGACTAATGCAAATGGATGCACTGTAAGCATTCCCTTCTGCAAAACAACAGCTCATGAGACCTTACCGTTGCTCTCTACTAGCTAGGAAGATACTGTGTGGGAAGAAATACTTACATAAGAAAAACATTGATATAAGAATTATTTTGCATTGAGCCAAAAGATGATTTAACTTGATGAGTTTCTGTGAATAAATGTTTCAGTGTCCAGACCATATCTGCTCTCCTTCATTTGGGCCTCTTCATGTGGGAGTTAATGGTCAGAAGAAGCTGTAGTTTCAGTAGATGGCACTATAAACTATGGGTGTTGAAGATAAAGGACCTTGTGATTAATTAGTCCCTTTAACTTTTGTGGGGCTACCTGTACATGCTGAATTAAAAAAGTTGTGGTAAGAGTAGAAGGTGACTCTGTGGAAGTGTTGAATCTCTTTGAAATGTAACCTTTGAATTTAAGGGGTGGGTACAATCCTGGAGTGCTGTAATACAATGAAGTATGTTATTTCTATGAAACGGTGTAAGTAATTCTGTTTCAATTATTTTATGTCATGCAGCTTATGTACAGTGTTAACCTTTAAAACAAGGTACGATGATGGTCATAGGAGTACAACTTACCACACTTGACTTTTTCCATTCTCTTTCCCGCAAGTGATTACTTACTTCTTCGTATATCCAAGCTCCAAATGAAAATGTTTGCTTGAAGTGAGAAACAAGGAAATATCAGAGATGATGTGATTAATGGTATAAAGGGATGATGGTGCTTGGGTTGTGCAGAAGTTTGCCAGTGTGTCGGTTCCATGCAAGCCCAGTAACGTGCCAGGAGTTCATGAAGGTTGGTCTTGCCTTTTGTGACTGTGAGGGGTTGTTACAGAGAAAGTGGGTTGAAGGAAGGGGTTTTGAGAAGTGTGGCAATGGGTTTTGTGGTGTGTTTGCTAGAAACAGTGGCGGCCATCTCCTGCATGAAATGAGAGAATGGAAGAAGAGTGACTGGAGATCCTCTCTGCAGCAGCTCCGCACAGCTGCCGAAACACACTTTCCTGTTTCCCTGGACACCTGGTTGTCTCGGGGAGGACAGGGTGCCTGCTGAAGGGAGCAGCTCCAGTTCCCCTCGTGTTCATCCTGCCGCAGTTTATTCTCGCTGTCTGGAAAGAAAAGAGGTGGAAAGGGTGCTTGTCCTCTTCTTTAAGGAAGCTCGTTACCGCCTTGCTGGTTGTTGAGCTTGCTTCCTCAACACCTGTTGCTCTGGGTGGTTTTCTTTCTCTCCTTGGTACCTCCAGGCAGCAGTGGGAAAGTGGAATAGGCAAAGAGCTGTCAACATTAGCTAGCTATAGAAGCACAGTGCGCTTTTGGGGAGAGGGTGGAAATAACTTGCCATGGAAACTTCTCCCTAGCTCCAAAGGGAAATGTAGGGAGAAATTAAGAAGTAAAAGGAGCAGGGTCTTGACCAGTTAAAAGGTTGGTCAAAGGAAAGAAATGATTGGGAAGAAAAAAGATGGAAGTGTCTGTAGTGCAACACTTGAGTTAATCCTCTGTCAAAAAAGTGTGCAGGGAGCTTGTTCCCTCCTGACTTTCTTTCAGGAGCTCAGCTTTACCAAAGCACTCTTCCTCTGGTGTAAAACTCTGAAAACTTTTTTTCTCCAGAATAGTCAAGAGTATAGTTGCACTTGTTCCAGTTTTGTCTGGGGTATACCTAAAAGGGTGAAAAAGAGAACAGGGAAAATGTCTGCTTTCCTTTTGGCAATTAAATTTCATTGTCAGTTTAAATTGATGACACTAGCTTCCAAACTATTGAGCCTGTGCTAATAAATGCAACAGTTGTTCATAATTTGGCAGTGAATGACCTTTAGATGTAGACGCTTACTAAGGATATCCCTAGGGAACAATTTAACTTCAAAATGACACACGTGTTCTTGCTATCATTTAAATATGCTCCTTTTGTCAGTAACAGAATAATAAATACTAGCTAGATTTCTAATGTTGATTCAGAGGCTAGGAAACTTGCTGCATAAATTAGTGTGCACTTGATTTATATTGACCAAAAAAATTTTACAAAGGTATGTTGCAGGTCAAGGTGACATACATTTAAATGTGTTGTAGAGCAGAGGTTGTGCTTGACTGACACGTGTGCTTACTGCGTTTTTAATTAACACTTCAATACTGTTCCCCGAATTACTTCCAAACTTTCAAATGTTGTGAAAGCAAGATGTAACCTGTAAGATTCTCAGGTACTGGGGTTTTTTTGAAATTTCATAGGCTATATCTCATCTGTAGAAGCAGCAGTGTAATTACTAGGCTATCCTCCTGCTTATGGAAGTGTAGAACTACAGTGACTTAAAGTTTGTTGTAGCTTATATATTTGGGTATTCCTTAATGTTGAAGTTGATGTGCATAGAGTCAAAAGGGGAATTTGTTAGGTGTTCTTTCGTTTGAAGCCTAAGAGTGAGCTACTATAGCATATGATAAATGTAAAAGATTATAGATGGAAAGCTAGTGCTATTTTATAAGTATTGATGATATAAAACATGGAGGGAGTAATTATGTGAACGTGTTTATGTAAAAATAACTTGAGGTATTGCTGTCATAACCCTTTCACTGAATCTCTGGACTGTGCAAACTTGGTTGTTTTAAAAATCTGAACAGGCTCTGTGTGCCTTAAGTGGGTGGGAAATTTGCAAGAATTAAGACTTTCTACTTACCAGTCGGACTTGCGAGAGCTCAACAAGTGTTAAGTTGTGCTGCAAATTCTGTTGCAGTCAGTGACAGAGTGGTTGCTCCAGCTAAGTTCATTGGATTTTCAAGAAATTTAAACAGAAAAATTGGACCCATTTTAGCAACAGTTAGACTCTTTCTGTTGCCTTCACAGAGAACTTTTAGATGTTGTGGTATCTCTGCAAGGGAATCACAGCAACTCTGTACAGATCTTTTCTCTCCTGCATGAGAAGATGAAGACTATAAAGATGATTTGACAGGCGCCAGTGATTTTGTAATGTTAGAAAAATGCTACATGAGACAATTGTTTTTTCAATTCTAATGAAAAAGCATTAGTAAGTTAAATAGAGCTGGTGACTTAGGCTAAAGATTGCTGTGATTGAAAATACTTTTTTGGTCAACTTTTGCGTTTGGCAGCACTTTGGTATAGGTGATTAAATTTCTTCTCTCCAGTTAGTTTTCCTGCTGACAGACTTTAGATCAGTGGTATAAAACCGACTATTTTGTATGCAACAGGAACTTAAAGAGTATAAAGCAGGACAGAGAATTTTGCAGTGTGTGTGAAGAAGGCAGCTAAGTCAGAAACTGGAAAAAAGTACAGCCAAAGTGAAAAACTCACTGATTGAATGGATACATCGCAATCAGTTAAAGCCGTTTCTGTGTGTGTGTTTAATCTGATTTGGGGTGTTGATGGATTAGACAGACATATAGCTCCTGTGATCTCTGTAACTGTGCATATGCTCAAAAAACCCCTCATCCTTAGTCATAAAATCCTGGTGGAAAGGGCCGTGTAAGATTTCTTTGAGCAAGGAATCACTTTCAATGGATTCCGTAGAGTGCTCAGAAGTAGGATAAACAGCAGCAGAATGATTATCTGTATCATTTACCTCCTGCAAGAGCAAGAGTTGCCACATATTCTGCCAGTAAAGCATAATTGCAAAACATCCATTTCCCAGTTCTCTCCCGAGGCTTACTGATTGGTGTTTTGATGAGGAAGTGATGTTATCAGAAATATTGGGAGTAATAGAGCATTCAAACACGTATCACAATAAAGATATATTTGAGTGTCATTGAATCTTTGAGAGGTGGTAGTAGTAGTAGTAAAATGTTGTTAGTATGCACCACCAGTCAAGTTATTTCATCAGAAAGATTCTTGCTTAACTGCCTGTTGCTGGTGGTTTCTCTCCATGTAGTGTCAAGTTATGATACTTGTCAAATCTCATGACCAAGGATAGTATTAAGCATACATATGTTCTTTGCTCCCTGGGAGGAGTGAGGACATACTGAGCTTATAAATACAACCAGAGGGAAAATGTAAGAAGTCTCTCCCTTTTTTATTACTGTAACACACATTTTAATTGACCTTTGAACTTTTTAATGTCAAACACAATTGCATTTCAGGTTTAATTAATAATTAGTCACCATTGTAATGGCATTTATGAAGTTACCTTGGAATTTTAGTATTTAATGATAACAGTTTTATGTAAGGTAGTTGATGAGGCCCTTAAAAAGCTGAAGATGTGTATTTCACCTACGGTAGTGACTAAATTATTAAGTTAGTTAAGCTGATATTGCAGGAGCAATTTTAGAAAACTGTGGTTTTAATAACAGGTATATATTTTTGGAAATACTGGAAATTTTCAATGGCAATTCTTCAAAATTCAGTTCAAAATTTTCCATTGGAAAATACCACCAGCTATCCATCTGCTTATGGATATTAATTTTTGCAGTCTTTGCGAAGAACATTGTCTGTGCTAGTGATTTATGTGAATGCTTTCTTCTCAACCTGAAGTGACTCTCTTTTTAAGTAACTTCTTGGGATTTTATATGAAGGGATTTGAAAGGTTGCTTATATGGAGGCTGAATGTGTATAAATCCATCTTAGTGGTTCACTGATGATTATCTTGGAATTCACAAGAAATAGAAAATGATGGATTTTTTAGTGCAGCCTGGTGACTAAATTGTCCTGCTTCCTAGTAAGAAACACAAAATTTAGTCAGAGTCTGATCCAGTTCAGCTTAGTTCAAGAAAGGTCTTCCTGGCACATTGGGAATGATGAGTCTGTAGAGAAAAGAGGTTTGTGAAGCAGAGGGCTTGGTGTTAAAATTCCTATGCTGCTTTTGGCTATGGGTGGAGGCAATGGAAGTAGTTATGTTGGGCACGCGCTGTGGAAGTGTACTGAGGGAGTCTTTGCAGTTACTGCACTTTGAATAATCTTGCTGTGGATACCAGTTATTTTTCTTAGTTCTTTTACAAGAGCTATGAGAGGAGTTGCATCAAATTTTCATTTTCAGTTTTTGGTAAGACTTAACTTTCCGTGGTTTGGAGAAGACTAAAACAGCATTCTGTAGAGCATTTTGAAAGAGAATTTTTGATGGCAAAGCAGAAATGTTGTCATTTACTTTGAAAACGGCACTGTGTTTTTTATGGGAAGTGAAAGGATAAGTGTACGTAGTCTGTTAAAGGACAGTTTATTTTTAGGTTTCCTGGGGATAAATATCTGGTAGCTACAGCATGACTACTCTCTTTCCTGGAGCAATCATACTTAAATACAATGTTACAAGCACATCGCATTTTGTAAACCATTAAACATAGTTTTTCTTGTTTTGTTTTGTTCTTTTTAACAGATTATTTGATGTGCAACAGTGATGCCTGGATGTTTTTAGGTGTTAAAATAAGATGTGACAGAAAGAGCGTGTTATGAAAAAGGAGCACCATCCCCGTTCCCTATTCTAAAACACTCGTCGTTGCCCCTCATTTTTCCTCTGCTGGTGCAGTGAGAGTTCCCCCTCCTGTTCAAAACAACTTTCAACTCTAAAAACCTGTAACTAGGAAATCTTGCCAAGACGTTTTTACATGCCAAATGTCACCAGTCTAGATAGAAAGAAGTACTTTATAAGAAATGACAATAAAACCTCTGTTGCATCTTCCATTTCGTGTATTATAGACATTTGAATATCGTAATGTCTGTGGGTCCCGACTAAGACCAGGGCCTCTGGGTGAGAGTTGTTAAATTGTGTGCATAGTGCACGTTTTCTTGGCATGAGAGTTTCACAGCTCACTTTCAAAAGACATTGCCTGCATTGGTAATACTCTTCTGCCTGATGAGTTGTGAAAATTAATGACTATCCTTAACTGTATTATCATTGTTTGACTACTGAATTCTTTAATATAGTGAAAATGGTACAAGACTACTAAGATAGTCTTTTCTCCCACTAGTGCCCCTTGAAAACTGAGACACGAATTACTCATCTGTCCTCATTATTTTATTTTTTGTACTCATTGTCCCCTGATATGTTTGATTCCCTTTATAAAAATGGATTCTGTTTTTTTATACTAGGACAGGAAAGTATTCATACGCAGCAGTATCCCCCGATTGGAAAATAATGAAATCTGAAGCTTTCCTATCATCTCTTACATAGGGATAAATTAAGAAACTTGATTATGTGGTGAAGCAATCAATTGTTCAGCAGCAAGTCTGTACTGATTGCAGGGTACTGCTTTTATGAAGAGTGATCAGATGCACTTCAGCTAACTGGAGTTTACTTCTGGTCTTGCACAAGACTTTCTTTGCATTTAGATTTGCTTCCTTACCCTTTTTATTTAGTCATCAAGCCTCCTCCCATGAATAGGAGTCTCTGGTCGTGTTTTTTCCTTGCAGTCAAGCTGTGATGGTAATACAATCCACTTTCTTGTTCTTCTGAGATGAGGAAAAATAAGGAACATATCCTCATTTTAATTGTTGATTAATGGACTAATAGGTTTATAGTAATGTCATGGAATGTTACAAAAATATTTACTTTGGTTGAAAGCTGTGAAAAAGAGGGTATTCAAAGAAAACTCTAATACAAGTTTGAAGACTGTCATTATAGAATCAGAACATATATTAGCCTATTGTTTTTCTGATTTTTTCTACTGTCTAAGAAAAATTGTAACCTGGGATGACATACACTGGCTGAAATTCCAAGACATTTGGTTCTTAAAAGTAAGTTAGAGAACATTTAAAAGCTAGATTTTAATTAAAGTTTTATTCTCTCTCTAAAATGTGAGAGCCTAGCTTCACTTTCTATGTCATAATGAGGGAGCAAAAAAGGCAGTAAATAACTGAAACAATCTATTTTTGATATTGAGTAGAAAATGCCAAAGACCTTTCATTTTGCTGATCACTCACAATGTGGATGTGTGATTGGCAACAACATAATCCATTTTTTGCACTGTTTCCTGTCAGTGTTTTAAAATTCCTGTTTGACAGAGATTGCAAAGCTGAAGTAGTTATGCAAGGATTGCTGAATATGCTGTATTTTTTCCTTCTGTATTTTGCCTCCACATCCAAATCTGTTCCTTTGGTAGTTGCAAGTTTTGCCTTCCCTTGGCAGAAATGTTGAGATGTCAGACTTCCAGGTTCTGCCATAAATTCTTTGTGCCAGTTAGGAAGAGGGAAAGAATATGTTTAGAGGAGTTTTAAAACAGGTAACTTGGTAGTGACTTGTTAGGAGTGTTAGTGGGGATCGTAGTTCTCACCTCCTCTTAAATCGTACAATCCTTATTTTGAGCTGAACTAGAGACAAAGTAGGGGAATATATTCCAAGTTCAGTACTTTCAGTTAAGAAAAGTCCTTTAACATTTTCTTCTTACCTGTTGGTCCATAATTGCTATGATATAGTTATCTGGAAAATAAGCATATGGAGAATACATTAATAGGAATCAGAAGCAGTTGAATGTTCTGTAAACCAAGAAAAGATGACTAAAAATTGGATCCTTAAACCATGAAAGCCATCTCTGATTCTTTTGCTACTTTTTTATGTGAATGCTGTGATATCATCACTTTTTTTTTTTTTTTAATTCAGTGACTAACATGACACCCACTAAAGCAAAACTTACTCCAACTGCCTAGGTGTTTGAATAATACATTTTGTGAACTGGTGTAAAAAATGCAATTACTATAGTTTTGAAGAAGATTTGGTGCCTGGAAAAGTACTGGCAATATGCTGCACATTCAAAACTATTTTTTGCTACTCGCTAAATAAATTGTCAAAAACGGCTGATTTGAAAGGGGGTAAAAACCTGCTTAAAGTAATCACAGATATAACTGTTATCTGTTAGGGGCTAAGAACTTAATGCCCCATTTCTCAAATGAGTTTTTACAATAACGGGATAACTATATCACACTCTGAAAAGCTCATGAACTTGCCTGCATGGTTATTTCCAACCTCTACTCTCCTAACAAGCTCCCAAAATTGTTGTTGCTAATAAAAGTGGAAAATGGACCTGATAAAAATGTTTAGTCTGCAGGGCTGTGTTTTATTTATCATATCACAAAAGAACAATGTTTTGGTGGTCAAAATAGAAGTGACCTTGCTTGTTCAGGAGTGCTCAAAGCCTGGAGATAAGAGAGGCAAAATAATAGAGTACAATAACAAGAGAGTAGTGTAATTATTTGTGGCTTGTCAAGTGAAGCCCTCTCAGGCCCCAAGTGATTCAAATCTGGGAACTCTGCACAATTCTGTACACTCACCGTAGCCAGCATCAGAGAAATCTTGCCCAGCTTCTGCGACAGTACTGAAATTGCATCAGTTTGTCATGCACTGAGCACGCCAGCTTCACACAATATCATTTGCTTGCAAATGGGCCTGGCCCCAAAGCCCTGAGACACATTCTTCGGTATCTGACTCTTGGCCTGTGATTTGTCATGTCTCTAGCGCTATCAGCGTAAAGTAATTTTAATAGATTCTGATGGTTTGCTTGTGGAAGGTAAAGAATGCACTACAGATTGTGTCAGGTAGCTTTCTATGGCATGTAACATGGTAGAGGCCCTCGTGATGGTGATAGCCAAACAAAGAGTAGGGGGAAATGAGAACCCTATTTTGAGTGGTATTTAACGCCCCCCTTCTCAACACCCTGCTGCGGGCATCTTTGCTAACTCAGCAGGTTCAAGAGCTTAGCTGTTTAACAAAGCAGCATTATTTGTGCTTAATAGTTGTTTACAGGTGGAATATATGGAAGCAAATCAGTGGCATTGTTTCTCCTTATTCAAAAAGAATAACGTTTCAGTAAGAGGTGTAAAAATGCTAAGTAATTTCCAGGGACTAAGCTGTATGCATGCCATTTTTTTCTTGGTATTTAAGTCTGTGCCAATTATTTGGTGATTTAGTATTCTCTACATAAAATACCTGTATTTTTTTTAACAGTTGTGTTCTTTAATACTGTAAAAGAGAACAGCTTGTACAATTTATAAATGTTCTCTGGAATATAGATTTATGAAGAGTTACTTCACTGGTTTTGATTACAATAGTTATTTGGGAATTGTTGAATAACTGAATCTTTTGACTGGTTAGGTAGTTTACCTGCATATTATGGAATAAGCATATGGCATATTTTTTACTCTTCTTTTGGCACCACTGAGATGAGATTATTTTGCCATTGACAACTCTGATCTTTGCATCATTTTTTTTTCAGCTGACTTCCTTAATTGATTACTGCTTTGGTGTTGGAGCCTGCAGCATAGCTCTCCTGAATTCTGCTGACACCAATCGATTAATGTGAAGGTGTTAATGCTAGTGATTTAATCTAAGAAACATTCAAAACCATGTCAGTAATCTGTTCTTAAAAACTGCCAGATCATTGCATCTTGTAATTTTGAACATGTTAGTTTGGGTTAACAAGGATTTCTCTGGAGAGCAAAAAGAGCACATTTTTATTCAATTGTTCTACATCAGTGTGGCATACATGCTCATGCTTAAATATTTAACTGACTGTTTTAAAAATGTTCTTATCAATATTCATGGTGTCTCTGAGGAATTTATAAAAATGCTTGAGCAGAAAACCATTTCTTTTTACTTTTACCTAGGGAATTTCTGACAGCAGTGTAACTCTCAGCACCCCGCTAGCAAGTCTGCACGAGTCTGCCAGTTTCTTTCCCACTTCGCCTTCCACATTTGCTTAGCAGTTTTCCTTAGCTAAGCAAAATGTTAAAACGAGCTTGCATTTTTTTTCTCTTTCGATTCTAAATATATTCAAAAAGATACTATCACATTATACAATTCCTCAGGGAAATTCTGTATTAGGATCAGAACTCACTGTTCAATATTGTAAATGAAAAGAGAAGGAAAGTTTCTTTTAAAGGTTGAGGTAGATCAACTGTTGGAAATATGTTTTGTTTTTATTTTTGGTGAGTTTTTTGTAGCATGATTTCTTAAAACAATGTGGATTTTTGCAATTTGATAACTGATGTGTGTTATACATGCATCAATAAAACAGCTCTGCTATATTTTCTAGTTAAAACATGCTGTCAGTTGAAAGTACAAGATAGCTGATTCTTGTGCAAACACTATTTACAGTTATGATTTTTGCTTGTATTAGAAGCAAACTAAATGGTTGGCATCTAACCAAGCACCAAAACCAACTAATTACTTTGATCAATGTCGTCATCTTATATTCAGATAGAGACAGAAAGTAGCTGTGCGTGCACACGTGTGTGTTTGTACATGTGTGGGCACAGGATGCGGAAGCACATGCATACATCAGCAATGAAAGGATTTATTGGATAGCATTGCAGAAGGGTCTGTTTGAGGTCCCGTATGAGTCGATGTTTTAATGATGCGGATGATGGAATAGAGTGTGCTTATTTAAATTTGCCATCGACACCAAGGTGAAAGTGATTGTGGGTGTGCTGGAGAACAAGAGCAGAATTAAAAATGAGCTTGGTAAGTTGGAAATATTATTTAAAAAAAGGAAAATGGGGAGGAATTCAGTAGGAACTTATACTTAGTGCTGCATTTAGCAAAAATAATCAGTAGCACAGAGTAAGATCCAACTGATTAGGTAGCGGTCCTTCCTGAAAGGAACTGGGATTTATTATGCATCACAAACTGACCCATGGGTCACATGCTGACCATGGGTCACTAGCGTCATGCTGTTGCAAAAAAGACAAATCTATATTGGGATTTTTAAAGAGGAATGTAAAGTGTAAGAGAGAAGTAGTCCTTACCAATGCCAAGTGGAGCGTAACCTAAGCTGGAGGACAGTGTCCAGTTATAGGTACTGCAATCCAAGAAAAAATGCCAGTCAATTGGAAAGAGTGTCTGCAGGAGAAGGCAGAGTAGGAGAAAATATGACACTGCTTTTTAGACATCTGATCAGTTAGAAGAGCAGAACAAACTGGGGGTGGTTTAGCTCTAAAAAAAGAAAATGCTGAGCAGGAACTTTGTAAAAATCCTCAATAACATAAAAGGCCATTGCAAAGAGGAAGTAATCAATCTGTGGATTGGAAATGCTGTACAGTTATGCCCTGCAATTTCTTGTCCTATCTACCAGAAGCAAGAAATATTCTTAAGGGACAGTTTTGAATAATAAAGATACTGCAACATGGGAATAGCTTTCAGGAACAGGGTACAGAATCTCTGTCTTTGCAGGGCTTAGGTGTTTGTGTCCAGGGTAAGAAGTGTGGTTGATCTTGCCTGGAGACAGTAGGTTGAGGACTGTAATAGACCTGAGGGGATTATTGGGTCAGTCAGAACTGGCAAAGCAAAAAGACTGTAGCATATGCAGAAAACTTGTGTAAGCAAAGTCTGTGGAAGTTCTGAAGTCCAACTGGCCATGTCCCAACAAAGTCTTCATAAACCTTTCATCCTCTTTTTTTTTTTTTTTTTGGTAAGCCTCCGCTTATAACTTAGTGATTTGTACTTTGTATTATTTCAACAATTTAAATTCTACCCATTGACTAATTTTTCCTCACTTACCAATTCTGAAGCTTTCTAAAAGTGGTCACCCAAAGTGAATCTACTCTCTTCTCCTGTTCCAGCAGTGGTTCTTGCTGCAGTTCCCCACCTTGTTTGTAAAAAGATTAAATTAGGCTCCTAGTTCCTTCTGAGTTGACAATTCTTGTGTTTTTCACTGGTGTCTCATCTTTGGTTAGGGAAGATAAGATAACAGATAAGATAACAAAGAACCTGAGACTAAAAGCTAGACAAGCTTGGCATTGCTTTCTTTCCTGTTTGGCTGCTCTCCTGGACAGGGAATCATAATGCATGACTTGTACACAGTCCAGTGCAATAGAGAGGGTTTTTCCCTCCTTGGGACTGTTAAAGCATCTCTTGCTGGCATGGTTGCTGAAACAGTCGTGAGTTGCTCTATCTCTACCTGGCTGTAGAAGAAGAAACATCTCTTGTTCAGGTTGCTCAAGGGACCCTTTTGCAAGGTCCTTCTCTTCCTGAGTGCTTCTGTCCAGCTCTCAAGGAATTTTAAGTTTTGAGATAAGAGCAGTGCTTGGAGCAGGCTTGTGTAACATCGGATTTTTTTTTCTTGTTTAAACACTGCTAATACTGTTCAGTAAAGCATTTGTATTTGGTATGTTCCTTGTCTAGTACTTCACACTTGCAAACAGTGAAGAATTGGACCAGCTGTATCTGTTTCCATAACTGTACATATAAATAGCAATAAAGCCCATAGGGAGGTTCAACACTTTGGAAAAAACTCCCTCTCTACAAGGCAGACTAGAAATTAAGAAAACTCAGTGCCACTGTTACCTCTGTACACCTCTTCCTGTGTATAATTTCTGCCATAAAATCTCTAGATGTTTAAATTGCTAGATGGGTGGTTTATAGAGAGGTGGCTAGATTGGTGGCTTACCTGTGAAGTGGAAAGCAATTCAGGGACAGCAATGACTTTGGACACCGCCTGATCAGAGCTCCCATTTTCCAGCCCTAGTCCAGCCCTGTGTCCTCATCTGTCTGCTATGAAAGGAGACAAGTGTGACTTTATAGAAAGGAAAAGCCATGCAGCAGCCTTTTCGCTAGAGTTAGCATCTTAAAAGCACAGATGTATTCCACTTGAATCCTGACTCATCTGAAGAGGCATGAAGATAGACCATATGAACCTGGGAAGCTGGAAGGCACTTCAGGTTTACTAATAACAGAAATCACAGAACAGAGACCACTCAGTTTGTGTCAGTTGCTGCCAAATGATTCGGGAGCTGATCAGAGAACTAAATTCTGAGGAAGGGAGGAGTATTTCAGGGGGATTTTAGGGCAGCCATTGGTGCCATGTTATAACTTTTGTCTGCAGAAATTTCTGTAGGTATCATAAAATCTTATCTTTGGTTAAAGAATTATCAAGTATGTGTTTTTAACTTTGTGGGGTGAGCGGCTTCTTGCCAATGTGTGCTCTGGTATTCAGTGTTGTCTCCCCCCCCCCCCCCCCCCCCCCCCCCGTTGTTTCTTACATGTCCACTACTAGTGGACATCTTCTTTCTGACCTAATGTAAGAGACATTTTGTAATAAATTTCAGTAAAGTTCTTGTATGTTTGTTCCCTTGTGCATTCTGTTGAATGCTAATCCATCTGCTGCATTGCATCTCAGACCACATACTTTGTCTGAAGTCACAGATAGAACAAGGCAATAAAATAGTGCTGCGCCACCTGCCATTTCCATTCCCTCTTGCTGCTCTTAGTCTGAGATATCCACAAATAGCTTAGCTCTACTTTATACTCAGCATAATTCATGTATTGTGTTTAGACTTAGCCTATGTTTGACTTGCTCATGTTTAGACTTAGCTTTTTGCCCTTAATGACAAAGAAAGGATCAAAGAACCTTCTGTGGTTCCTGCAAGAGTAATACTTAAAAAGAGAGGCTTTGGTGCAAAATGTTGAGTATGCAGAGGTATAATGATGTGCCTTTGTCCTCAGCACTGATTATAGACCCCTTGTATTTCACCACTGTCCTTTAGCGGGATGTGTGGTACTAACTGAATCAAAAATCCCTAGTCTGCTAGAAATGTGGTTATTAACAAGGGATGTGATTAAGGTGAAAGAAGGTTTTTATTCCTCAAGCAGGTAAGCAGATGTATCAAGCAGATATATTTCTCAAGACAATAGAGTTGAGATTATGATGGGTAATGTGAGAAATAGGTGACAACAGTCAACATTTGCTCAGTCCCCAGTTGCAGAATTTGTTTGACAAAAGCCCCCTTTTTACCTCCTGCATTGTAATAGTTCGCAATTTCTAGTTTGTGGATAGTGAAATACAATTTCATTAACAAATTGTCAACAGACTTCCAGAAGATACTTGGGGACCAATTTATCAGTTCCTCTAGAAGGCAAGTTAGTAGCTAGATAACTTTGTGTAGTAGCTGACAGCCTTTGACTGTCAGCCTTTTGGAGGCACCAATGCTGGGTTACCCCAGCACTTAACTAGAACGGTTAAATGTTTTTTTTCCTTGGGTACAATTTCAGTACAGGCTACTTTGGAGAGAGTTAGCAGGAGACAGAAGCTTTAGCTGTGATTACTGACTCGCATCCAGTCCTCACAACTGGCTTTTATCTGAGAGCAGTGCGTGCACAGACTGTCCAGCCACACGTGGAGAGGGTGTTTTGGACACCATGGAGTAGTTTGGGATGCTCTCAGGCTGCAGAAGAGACTAGGCGCCCTGAGAGCATTCTCTGAAAAGGAGGTAAGTGCAGAAAGCTGCAAGTCACCTGAGTATGCTCTTACATCTATGCAGTCACAGCGTGGCTTTGCACTGCTGTACAGAGATCAGGGCTTGGAAGCCAGTGTAGATTTAAGGCAGTAGTTTGATCAGAGCAGCCTGCTGGCCCGGTAATAATTCTGGGACTGGAGCTGGCTTGATGGTAGCTTTGACATCTTTGCATTACTTTCTACTGCTGTAGGGGGGAATCGGGGTTTCTGATAGACCTAGCCTCCTTCCTTTGGTGGAAGACAGCTTAGAAACTTCAAAAGTCCCTGTTCCTGATGTACTGGCACCTGTTTTGCCAAGCAGTTTGTGCTGGGACCAGAGGTCTGGAATTCTTGATTCCTCAACTTTGGGCAGGGTCTGGGAAGGTTGGGCCCTCCCTTCTGCCAGAGGGGGCTGTGGTCCTACAGGCCTCTATCCTGTAGGTTTGTCCCAGAACGCGAAACGTGATGTCCCCGGTCCCAGAGACCTCCCGTGACTCGGGGCAGTGTTTCTGGGGAAACCTGGCTGGAAATGGACTCCCAGCCATTTTGAATGGAACGTCTCAGGTTTGATAAGTCATGTCATAGGGAAGCTTTCTGCCAGAGTTAGTAGCAAGTATCACAAGTTGGGTGTCTGGAATTAGCAAATGTTTTTGATATTTTTGGATAAAACTTTCAGTGCTTTGTTTCCACGTTCACAGACTAGGACAGTAACATTACCTACTTGTACTATAAGGTTCACTTTTGTGAAGTGTTGGGATAATCTGGTGAGGGTGCAACAGAAGAATTGGTCATGAGGAAGCTGGTAATTGGTTCAGTTTGGGAATTAGATGGCACTTACAAGGCCTGGGGTCAGAAGTGAGTCAGGCAGACCACAAACCCTAGGATGCCTGTCCTCATACCGATACATGAGATACTGAGAAACAAGTGTTTAATTATCCCTAAGGTATTAAGCGCTAAGGGATTAAGTTGTGCATGGACAGCTTTGTTTCTTGAATTCCCTAATTTTGGAGTCATTGACTTTTAACCTCAGTGTTCTTTTGCTCTATTTTTTTTGACATAACAATGTCTAAACTTACACTTTTACAATGGATGTTGCAGTACTCTGTGTATTTCAGTGAAAACAGTAGCAAAGTTCACTGTATAATTTTGAAAAAAATGTTGAGTTACAGGCTCCCTAAATGTTTTATAGCATGTCATTGTTTTTTCTCTTATTCTGCTTTGTGTAACATTGTAAATATTTAAATATGGCTCCCAAAAATAAAAACTCTATAAAATGTTGAGCTCCTCCTGTAGAAGGCTCTAGGGATTTGAGATGCTAAGTTAGAACTGGTTGAATGCATTTCAAAAATAACTTTCAACTGTACTTGTTCACTTCAACAGCTTTGGCTAGTGGTCAGAAATTTTGAGGCAGCATATAGGCCAAACTGCTTGTGACCACTAGAAAGTGCAGAGGTCCAGGCTCAGCCTTCATCCAGCTGCTCTTGAATGGTTGGAGCTAATGAGGTTATTTGCAAGCTCCCAGTATGAACAAGTGCAGTGGAGCACTGGTCTGATGTGGTTTAGACATAGTGGAAACTTGCAGTAACTACAGAATATTCCTTACTTTTAATTTTCAGGAATTTTAAAGCAGAGAGAAAGGGTTGGCTTTCTGTCCTGTTACTTAAGCTTTCTCAGCAAAGTTTTCCTTTGAAGTTGAAAACAGTACTGCTTTCTCTTACTAGATTCTTGGAGTTAATCCTGGCCAAAATGAAGTCCAAGGCGAATGTCCTTTTCATTTGGTCCATCTCCTGCACACTTTTACCCTGTAATTCTGTGTGTGTGCTATTAAAAAGCCTTATGGTTGAAGAAATGCCCTTAGAATACACACTTAGCATAAGCGTTGCTACTTTCTAATTTTTACTGATCCTAGTTGGATACTGATTTTTATATAAAAGTGTGTGTGTGTGAGCATGTATGCATATAAAATGGGGGAACATTCAGTATTTCAAATAATCAGCCTTACTCTTTTTCTTTATTAATCTGTGAATGTACTCTTATATCAGTGTTAAAATCTTGGACTGTCTTGCAATTATTTAAATAGTTTTGTAATTAATAAAATAGTATAATAGATGATAAAGTATGTGTATTATAGAGCACATTATTGGTCACCTGGCTTACTAATTACTTGTGTATTAGACCAGATGGTATTTAGATAAATAATTAAACACTTCTGTGACCTTTTTATGTATAACATAAACAGTAGCAAGCTTAGTCTGATTCACTGGGACTTATTGTAGTAGTTGCTATTCCTGTTAAATAGGAATTTGAAAACTATAATGGACTGAAGTTTGTTTCTCCAGCTGATTTTTAAGAAAACTTCTTGGAGAATTTTAAAATCTTCATAATATTGTGGCTCTTGGGCAAAGATATTGGTACATTGTATTCTTTATTTACAAGCCATTTACTTGATTTATTTTATTTTTGTTAACAAGAAGAATGAATTTTAAAAAGACCATAGGAACCACTGAGATACTTCTGCCTCTGATGAGCTATTAGAATCAGTCATTCTATAACTGGAATAAAGTAGGCAAAGTCTATATCTGAAAAGTTCCTGGATACTGGTAACCGGATACGAGTTAGCTCCAGTTCGTTGTGTGGAGTGTCTGTACTGTCAGTTTTCAGCTTTGCTCCAGTGCTCAGCAGACCAGTAGGGGTCACTGTGTGCATTGAATTTAGGAACTATGTAGGATATTTTAATTTTTTAAATAAAATATTCTAGCACACTTAAATCAGAAATCCTACAGAAAAATATGTTCATTATTTATTCTGTTCTTCCCTTATCTTTGAGTTGGCAGTGTCTGTACCAAGCATATGTAATAGTGAAAATTTTATAAGCTACCTGCACAATGTGGCTGTGTCAGAGACCAGATGTCTAACTTGATACAGTTGTGGAAGGGTCTGACTTTGAGTGAGTCAGTCCTCAAAGCCTGCTGAAAAGCTGAGTGGTTGGAAAGTGGCTCTTGCTGGAGCTGCCATATTTCCATACGTAAACGTAGTAAAATGCCTCACAGCTGAAAAGATGGTGGAAAGGTTGGTGAGACAGGTAACGGGCCGCATAAATGCTTCAGCGATGTTTTCTTCCATTTCGCTCGAAAAGCAAACCATTTTTAACAAGTCCAGTGGAAGCATACCAAGCATGTTTTTGCTTTTAAAATGCATATCTTTTAAGTGAAATAGATCTGTCCTGTCCCTTTAAGTCAGGTGGTTAATAGTGCAACTAGCTGATAATCAATGTGGTAAGTTCAAACCAATGTGTAAGAACCATCCGTTTCCACAGATTTTCTGTGATGGTAATGTTGAGAAATCTTCCCCTCCCCCCCATCTGTAGATAAGTATTTGAAATATTTTCTATTTAAAGGTGAATATATACAAACATACATATCTTATTCCTTTCATAAATGGTGCATTCGTCCAGTTTTGAAGGAAATATGAAGACCAAGAGTTGTTGTTTGTAATATTTTGGGCACCTAGATTTCTTAATGAGGGATACATTGCACGTAACTGGATGCAATTAGCTATGCTGTTTATTTTCTTATCCTTCAGATGATCTCTTCTTCCCCCCTTCCTGCAGTGGTTTCTGTGTATGTGTTATTCTCTGCTGCATTTGTGCTTTCTGGAGCTTGCATACAGATCTCGAGTCTTATTTCAAAACATGTTAATGCTAATAAGAACCTTCATCTTAAGTGGTCTGTGGATGAGGCCCCCTGTTTTCCAGGAAAACCATCCCAGCCTGATGCCCTAGCTGAGGTCCAGGAGCTGAGAGCTCAGTTTCTGGTGCAGGCAAGTCACTGGGATCTGGCAGTTCACTTCAGAAAAGCATGGGGAACCATACCGAATCAGCTGGTTCACGGGCAGTATCTGAAAACTTGTGCTGATCACTTTTACACATATGCCACTCTGAGAAGAGAACCAAAGATCTGCACGAGAGTGTTTTTTTTTTTTTTTTTTAACCTAAATTGGTTGAAATTTTAGTTACATTAGTAATCTGTGCATTAGAGTGAAGAATATCTTTGTTTCTTCCTTTCTGTAATTGTCTTTTTGTTACTAAGAATTGTATAGCAGTGAGGGAAGAAAACAAGGAGTGAAGAACAACATCAATCTTCTCATTGTATTTGTTTTTTTTATAAATTTTATATTCTACTTGGCCAGGTATTTTAAAAAATCTTAAGCACAGAAATGTCTTCAAATGACTGATAAATTTTGATTGGAATAAAATAACAACTTTAGCAATCTTATAACAAAATGTTGTGAGCATCTTTTCAGTGATGTTACTTAAATTCATTAACAAAATTACTGCAGCTTCAGTTTAGGTATTTCTAAAGTAGCATGAGAGTGTTTGTTTTTCCTTCTTCTAATGCTTGGTCTCTGCATCTCCAGTAAAGTCATTATAGTTTAAGTAAATTGCAGCTTTACTTTCTTCCCTCTGCCCCCAAGTATGAGAGTTGTTTTGGTCATTTAAAACTTAGCATATCTTGACACCTTTATATGTAGCCTGTATTTCTTCAGAATTGGTCTTCAAAATGAAACCTTGCTCTCATTTTTCATTGCAATAAATTTACTTTTTTTAAAAGGAAATCTGGTGTTCAGGTATAATTGTAAACCCATCAAACATAAGTGAAAAGTTAAGTTATTAAAACCCCAATCTCTAGACCCAAACGTTTAGTAATACAGTTGAGAGCTGACAACACTGAAGCCACTTAGGTGGTGAGGAAAGGCTGTTACATCTTACAGTACTAAACCTCTTACTGGTTTTAGGGGTTATTAGTTGGACACTTGAACTGTGTATAGAAAATAAATCAATAATTTTGCCAAGGAGCACAGTAAGAAGATTGAAGCTGGAGGAGGGAGCAAAAAGCAACATGGGAGGGCACTGCCGGAGTTGTCCCAGATCCGCCACCTGGGAGCCAGGCGTGGGACCCTTCTGAGTGAGGTGCCTTTAGGCCCATGCTCAGAGGAGCCCTCCTGCAGGACACATTTTCAAGTGGAGAGATCCAGTTATGTGATACAGGTTGTAGTGTCTCATGCATTGGGATTCAAGACACTGGAGAGAACTGTAAATTACTGTAAATAGGTAAAGCACATTGTCAGTGTTTCTAACTACGTGCATTTGTTTTCCTTAGTCTTTTAGGATTCCTTTTAAAAAGTGTTAAGTACTTGTTTTTTTGTAAATCTTTTAAAAGACAACAGCCTATGGCACTAAAATTTATGCCTTTCCACTGACAAAGTAAGAAGTCTCTGATGCATAATGGATTCAAATATTAGTTTTTCTTTTGACTTTGACTTAAACTCCATGGAGTTTAGCTAGGAAAACAGAAAAGTCATTGCTTCAGCTAGTGTGCCTGTCTGGAAAGCAATGATGATACTGCTACAGGCATGCTTTGAGCAATGGCTCGGGCATTTACCCACTTCATATATCCCCGTCATAAAGAGTCAGTCTCTGTTCTTTTGAAGTCAGATTCGGTGATGTAGGCTCTCTGTGAATCATTCACAGGGAAAACAAAAGTCTTTTGTCTCTTCTAAAATAGAAACAAATGCCTGGGATGTATGTTTTCTTGTAATGAAATAAAAGAATATTAAAATAATGGCCTAAATGTGGGCAAGTCATTTTGATTATTGCTTGCTGCTGTTAGAAAGCAGCAAGCAATGAGAAGATAGAAGTTGAATGCAAAAGGATTTAAGTAATAATATTATCAGATGTGCCAATCGTTGTGTATTATCAAGAAATTGAAGTAGCAAAGTGTGTTTATTATACTTCACTTTCAAATTCTGCATATCCTCTGTGTATCCATACAACAGCCTGTCATACAGTCTCTGCTTCCAATCCACTTAATTCCCTTTCCGTTACAGTGGAAATATGTGGCTTCATGCTTTTCCTATGAGAACTGACTCCAAGGTAGGTCCAGCAAAATTTGAGAATAATTAGTACTGAATAGTACTTGATTTTTAGGGTGACTTGGAATAGATTAACTTTACTGAATGAAGAGAGAGAGCTCTTGTGCTTTGGATGGCTACTTTGTACTCCAGATGGAGCAAACAGTTCTAGATCCAGGGTTAATTTAAAAGTGGGTTCACTGTGGTTTGGAGTTTTTATTTTTTTGCTAATCAGTTATGAATTGCCACCATCATCAGTATCAGTGTCAATGCTTTGAGCCCAGATATTTATGCGTATCAGATGACTGAGATGAAGAGAATTTCCTGTTTTCTATATAAGCACGAAGTGCAAGCACAGACTTGGAAAGCACAAAATGTAACTTGTCTGCAACTTCTTGTCTAAAGATATTCTTCTTGATAACTTTGAGTTCTTATGAATAAAAGCTTATGTGGTAAAAAGACTTTATGGCAGAAATGCAGAAAATCTTTGCTTTCCTTGTTTAAAAAAAAGTAACTGCTAAAATAAGTTTCTTAAATATACATAAAATAGCATCTCATTTATGCTGTCCATTGTCTGGAATACTTCCTCTTCCCCTCCCACTAACTACAAGAAGATTACAGAGAGTTTACTTTTCAGGCGTTTGGCATTACATATGTTGAATGTGTGACTATTGTTTTTTCTTTCTTTTCCCTTTAGATCTGTACATGTTAAATATATATGTTTTTGTGAATGTGCAAGCAAATGCTGACAGCTAACCATAGCATCTGAGATGACACAGTTACTGCTAGTTACAGGCAAAGCTGGCTGTGGAGAAATATTGAAGAGATATTTAAAAGCCAGTTGGTAACTTAATCAAGTCCTTAGTTTCATTTTTCTGTAACTGTTGCAAACATCAGCTTCTGGGCTGAAATTTTCAATCAGAGGTGACTGGTACACACTGAAGTTCTTATGTTTCAGTAGTATCAGTTCATCTGCTTCTGAGAAAAAACAAATAGAAAAGGTGTTTTGCAAAGGTTAATAAAATAAATTCAGTCTTGTAACTGTTGTGCCAAGACTGTAGTGCTTTTTTCTTTTTTTCTTTTTTTTTCTTTGGAGAAGAAACAGGGAAGATATATTAGAGTGGGAAAAGTCCCTTGCTATCTACCTGAAATTTGTTCTAAACTTTGCCAGGTGTCCTCTGAAAAATCTCAACTTAGCCCAAGATTTTTCTCACAGTCTTGTAGTAAAATTCTTCTAGATTGTTTGCATTGTGTGTTACAACAACACTGGGAAATGAACAAGGCTTTTCTTAGAGTTACTCTTTTAGTCCAAAAGAAGTGTCTGCGATGCAACAGCTGAACAGAGAATAGCATTGTTGTCATCTTTTTGCTTAGACTTTCATGTATAGGATAGTCCATGTTGTTTCTACCAAGAAATAGCAGAAAGATGTATTGCCCCTCTCTGGCATTGTTAAAGCTTGGATTTCTCTAGTTATATAGGACTTGGATGCAGTCTGAATCTTTGGTCTCCTGCTGCATGTCTAAGTCAAGCAATAGAAAATGCCTTCTCTGAGAGCTGAACCTTTTATTGCTTTCCATTTTAAAATGGAAATAATTTTCCAAGTGTCTGAGGTGGCCAGCAGTTTTGTTTTGGATCTGAAAAACCTCTCTGATTATAAGCAGTTAGCCTGAATGCTAGGCTTAGCTTAGAGAGGCTGGACAGCACTTACCTGTTGTGAAGAGTGACTTTTGGACCATCAGCATCTTTTTGCTTCTGGATTTTTTTTCTTTGAAACAAAGCCCTGCTTACTTCCATCTGCTGAAAGATATGGAATGGACAGTGCATTCTTCTGAGGTCTGTGCTGTTCTTCATGTTCCTCTAGAAGTTTCATGAGTTCAAGTTTTGCAGGTACTTGTTTTAATGTGCTGATTTTTTGGAATTGTTGTAGTTTACCTTGTGCTCATACTGCTTTGGGTCTTTCACTTAGACTAGTAGTACTGTTAGATTGTGTGAGGAGTGTTAGCAGAGAGGTTGTATATTATAATTACGTACTTACAGGTTACTCTGGGGAAAATGAGTATACATTAACATAGTTTTCTGTATGCTAAGATAATAAGATAACAAAAAGATGAAAGTAATAAAAATAAGAAAATGAGCATTTTAGCTGTAGGAGAGTTTATGTGGGAAGCCTGTGCCCAAGCACTGTTTAGCATTTAAATCAATACAGTCTGGAAGACTCTCATGCAAGTTGGTATAATAACCTCTGAAATACTAATGATCAGTTATCACTTCCATTGGGAAACTGTACCAGTCCCAAGCATAAAAATGGTTGTTTAAAATGTCTTTACTAAGCAGCACAGAATTCTGCAGAACTAAATCTTGAGTAGATGTGGCTCCCTAAATGGTAATTCCATCTTTTTTTTAAAAGGTCAGCTCAATTAGATTTTGGCAAGATTGAGTCTTCAGTGTCTCTTAGTATATTCATCAGGACACATTGGCTGGTAGTTTGCAAGTGTTCACAAGCAGATCAGGTTAGTAATACATTGGTACCAGTACAAATAGATTGTCCTCATCACCGCATAGACAAAACACTCATGAGAGCTGTGCGATTCTTTAAGCACTAGTGGCATGATATAATGAAGTTGTATTCCATTAAGCACTCATATACTGGGGAGCAAAATGTCATCACCTGAGTGTGGCTGCATTTCTGTGATACAACCTCATCTGTTCCGTCAACTAGTTTTGCTGTGATCAATAAGCAGTTTTCTGTGGCCTTTCACTACTGTCAGATATCATTGAATGATGTAAATATGCGTCAGAAACTACAAACTTGACAGCTCACCTAGGCTGAAGAGAGAAGTGTGGGAGGGGGGAAACTGCTGGAATAGACAGAGATGACAGCTGATATCTGCTGTGTATAAATGATTTGATATTGCTGCAGACAAGACTTTTCATCTTCCGCAAACATGCAACAAAATGATTGTGGCTTGTTCATGAGTCATTTATCATTCAAAAAGGCTTTTTGTATTATAGGAGGACACTGGTCACCATGTTTTAAATGGCCCACTTACAAGGTCTTATTTTATTCTTCTCTCTTGAGATTAACTTGTGGGTTCTACTTGTAGTCTACTGGGATCTATTGAAATAAAGGAAAATTAAGTAAATAGTGAAAATATTCTCCTGGGCAGTATACAATGGGACTAATTTCTGGCCATGCTAACATACTCTTTGAAAGCATCAAAGAATTCGCTTTTTCCATATTTAGTCACAGGGTCAAAAAATTGAGTGGTATTTAATTGTAAAGTGATTTAAAACAACTTTAAAAACTGACAAGGTAGGGGAGTATTAGAAGAAGAGTTATTTTCCACTAGGCTGAATGCTAGCTGAAATGTACAGTTTTAGTCTCATTTGGATTGATTGGTTATACTTGATAATTCTGATGACATATCAACTGCTGTCAGCCTTATGCAAGAAGAGAGCGCTCAGCACTATTCAGTATTTTGTTTTATAGTTGGTGGATTGTGGGTATTGCACCGTGGAACAGAACTCTTGCTCCAATTTTAACACAAGTTAGTTTACAAGTCCCAGACCAAGGTTTTTTTGTGAGGATGGTTGGAGCTAGATAAACATTTGAGCTGTCCTAATAGGAGGATGGTACTTGGCTTTTTGTCTTAGGGTTGATTAATCCTTCCTGTGCAACATACACAGCTCATCTTTACTGTATTTGCTAGCACATAAGAAGGAAAATGTGAAAGTTGTGATTTAGAAGAGAAAAATGCATTAATAAAATGAAATCTATTTTTAAAAAGTCCTTAGTTTTAACAATCCAAAATAACACCTGCTTATGTATAACAGAGGCCCCTGTACTCTAACCTCCTCCTAACAGCAACCTGCTCTGCTGCCTCGGGTCACTTGGTTGCCCTCGACCTCTGCTCTTGCAGCCGCTGGCAAAAACGCTTGCAAGACGAGGACTTTATCCTTGTGTGTGCGTGTGTGTATGTGTGTGTAACAAAGCTAGCTATCTAGCATATCTAGTTGAGGCTTCACTACCTTAATAAAAATCATCACCCATTGATGTTCTTCATACAAATCAGATTTTCGTGTAATGATAAGAAGAAGAGCTCAGGAGCCCCCCGAGTTCGGTGCTGTGCTTCGCTGTTGCAGGCCTTGAGTGACTGCCGTGTGGCTGCTGCTCATATTGCTGAGATTTGACCTTCACCGGTCCTTTGCTGTGCTGCCACCATGGTGTCTGATGATGTCTCAGCCGAAAGGCCTCGTTGCAGACTGGTGTCAGAGGCCCCTGAATGTTCTGGCTCCTGGGTCAGCCATCATCTCTACAGCTCTGCGGGTCTTCCTACAGGACTTCCAAAAATTGCTCCTTTGCTAGCCTACTCCTTAACTTGCTCCATATGATGTACATGGACCTTTCCTGAAAGAAAGGATGTTACTGGAAAGCCTCTGTGGAGGCAGGCCAGTTGTTACTTTAAATTAGGAAATGATTTTGAGCTGATTTCTAGCCTGCTCATCAGCTGACTTAGAGGCAATATTGTTTGTTTGCGAATGAGAGACGGTGATAAGTCTCTTATCCTTCTGACAAGTAAAATGACCAAAATGACTTAAGCAATGGTAGTGTGCATAGAATATGTGTCACAGAAACAGAGTGTTATCCGGGTCTCTATACAGCTGTTAAATGGGACTTTTGCCATTGACCTCATTTTGGCCAGGATTTTACCCACTTTTTGAGGGGGAGAAAGGGAGATGATTAACTTCATGGGGGAGCAAAATCGTTATGTAGTAGGATAATATTCTAGCTGCTCTGTCTTGTGTGTCTCTGTGCAAGTATCAAGTGAGGTTGATTACTGTAATTCTCTAGAAGCTAGCGAAAGGGCTCTGCTGCAACTTTTAGTGCTTTTCTGTGCTTTTGGATACTTTTTAGGTTTAAACCAGTCTACTGTATATTGTCTTTCTATTAAATTTTCTTACAAAAATCACTTTTATTTAATTTCCAGTACTTGGTTGCCAATACTGGCAAGTGAGATTAGATATCTCATAGTCCATTATAACCCTTCCAAATATTCTGACCTTCAGAATACCTTGAAAATCCCCAAATGAAGAGGGTAAAATGCCACTTTCCCATTGCTCACAATCCTACTCTTGATGCAATGTTATGTTTTAAAAATTCTTTTTAAATCTATTTCTGCAGTTCTGAAATAACCATGCACCCTAAATAGACTGCACAGTGACATAAAGATTAAAACTTCAGAATGTCATTCATTCAGAATGACAAGGAGCTGCGTGGTCAACCCAAACATACTGATCAAAATAATTTTCCATACTATTGTTGTGTAGTCCCTGTGTTTCTTGTATGTTAAAATAAACGCATGGTCAATTTTTTTTTTTTATACGGGTTTTGCAGTGTTTCTGTCACTTCAACTTCTTGTTCCTTATTAAGACTTCAGAGATACAAACCAGTAGCTCCGTAATTGCTTTCTTGAATCTGCCTTTAATAATTACATTTAGTAAAGCTGTATTGAAAATTAGAAAGGCAGAGACTAATGGAAAACTAGATTTTTCACTGAATTAGAAAGCAAGACAATCCATATATTGACAACATTTCAAGTTGAAACAGATCAGGAAAACTGTTTTGGACTGTCTGTGCAAAGAGGCAAACACAGGCCTGATGTGCAGTGGCATCTGCATTTTATACAGGCAGAGAAACTATAAGAGATTTCATGTAAATAGGTGTCTTGAGAGGGGACAGTACAAATGTGATTTGGGAGCAAGTCATTTGAGGTTTTTTTGGTCAGAGCACTTTTTTTCTTAGCATTAACAAAAAGTCTAGAAAGTACAACTTTGGACTAATTAAAATACCTTGAGATGGGAGGGAGAGGAGAGAGGAAACATTTGCAATTCTTATTTTAGACTGAACCATAATCTGCAGACGAATGTTTGTCAGAGTTGTTATGACAGCGCTACGAGCCCCTCCTCATGAAGCGAGTAGAAGAAAGAAGATATTTGATCATCGTTCAGTCATTACTGAGACTTTTCATCAAAAAATTCAAGGCATTTCAATTTCCTTTTTAAGAACAAGCAAAAACATCAAAACTATTTCCAGACTTCTGTTTCTGATATGTTAACTATTTTCAACGCCTCTTATTGCAAGCAGGCAATCTTTTTTCTTTATTTCTTTCTATTTTAAGACAGTATGTTCATTAATAAATGGATACTTGTGCCAGTTGTGGTACTTAGAAAAAAAGTAAAATTCTTTAAAATGTAAACAGATCTTACAGTGTAAATACATCACCCTGAATCTATGTAGTATTGGTTGGATTTAAAAGTTTTTGCTTATAAGATTTGTATTTTAAAAACAAGTTTATTTTCTGTTCCATTCCCATATACTTCCCCTTTTCATGTAATGTCTGAACTGTGTTGATAAAGATCATGCAGGTATTTTTGCATCTTCTATAGTGTTTTTGAATTGGGCTTTATTTCAGTTATCCTTTTAATAGACACTGCTCCTGAGGAAGATTATTTTAACACCTTCAGCTTTTTTGCAGATCTTCATTTTTACTCAGCAATATAGTCCTATTTACCTCATACACATTTAATGATAGTTTGCTTTAACAGCATAATGCTTTTGCTGCTGCTTTCTGGGAGTATTTTCAGAATTGGGCCCAGCAGTTCTTACCTGAGCCTTTGTGAGGTTTTCATCAATGTGTCACCAGTAGAACGCAGTGATTTTATGACAACTTGCATCAATTTCAGATAAACACAGAATAATGATATTTTGCTTATGTAAAAGTGTACAGTTCATTCATTGCATATTAAATTCAATTTATCTTAAACTGCCGCTGATTTTTCAATTTTCAGTATGTTTCACAGGACATAGGTTGATGCCTTTGAATGCATCTGAAAATGGAGAGGCATGGATCTTCTTTTACTGGAAACTTTGCTTTAAATCTTAATCACACAACACAGTTTTAATAACATTAGTTGTATTATTTACCTGTATTAATCAGTATGTAGTCTATGTGTTCATAATCTGATAAGCTTCTTCATTAACCCAGCAACTTTTGTGGCGGGCTGAGAAAACCAATTGCTGCTAGTTAACACCTGAACCTTTGTTAAGGCAGTGTGTTAAACTGTTAGGCGACAGCAATGAAGAAGATGTAATTATTAGATCGCCACCAATCTGGGAAATTTCACTCTTCTATATAAAAGCTATTGAAACAGCTTGCTAATATTAGCCTCATTTGGAGTGGAAGTAAGGAATGTATAAGAAAATAATGCTGGAGATACAGAGGGATGAAAAAGAACTATGAAGGTGAGACATGCTTAGGATTCTAGTCTGATTGTCAGCTAATGTCTTGAATTATTATTTGAGCAAAGCACTGTTATTTGTAGCTTAAAGATTTTGTAGATTGTGAATAAATTACCAAGTGTCCTTTGGACTTGACATTTTCTTCTGTGCCTGGTGGGAAAGGTGAAAGACTCTTAAGAGGAATAATGTGAAGTTAATGGGAAGATATAACCTCTCCATCTCTCCTTCCTCCTTCAAAATATTGCAACAGGATCTTCACAGATAAAACGGACTCAGGATGTGAGTGGATAAGTTGGAAAAAAACTAACTTTTCAAGGTAGTTACTTGCAACGGCTGAAGTGTTAAGAGCCACTTGATAATGCAAAAATGTAGGAAGCAGCTGAATTGCATACACTGAGCATGTACAAATTTGTGACAAATGTTTTGAGAAGTTCTTTCAAATGTTAGTGTGGGCAAGAAAAAAAAACCTCGTGAATGTATAACTAGATCCTCTGTCTTAAAATAAGCATAGAAAAGGAAACAGAAATTTTTGTCCTTTCACTTTGCCTCCTGACATGGGAAGACCTTTCACAGAATCAGTAATTTAGGTTGGCAGGGACCTCTGGAGGTTGCATGGTCCAGCCCCCCTGCTCAATGCAGGGCCAGCTAGAGCAGGTTGCTCACGGTCTTGTCCTGCTACGGTTTGACTTTCTTCACAGCCTTTCTGGACCTCTGCTCCAGTGTTTATCTTTCTGATAAGGCTATTAAATAGGCTGTATTTGGCATTAGATCTTGTGATAGTCATATTTTTCTAGAAAAACTGAGTGAGATTTACATGCAATAATTTTCCATCAGTTCTTGTAAGTAATTGGGCAGAATGAGAGTTGATAGAAAACGCGTATGTGAGGGGGGAGTCAGTGCAAAGAACAAAACTTTGCTGTTTTATGATGTTTGAAAAAAAATTGTTTTTGTCTATATTTTCTGTGGAATAAAATTAGTTCTGTCTATTTTCAGCTGAGATCATCCATCTCATTAGAGGCACTAAGATTTTTTTTTAGTATTATTCTGGCTAGAAATGTGTGGTCTAGAAACTAGATTATACAGTTTGTGGCAATTCTCTCTATTCCTGGTAGGTAGAGTTTTACAAGCTATTTATTTTGCAGAGTGATGTAGTGACACATTTCAGGGGAAGATTTTTTGACACCGAATATATTGGATAATAGTTATACAAAGCAACAACTGTCCAAAGCCTTTTAAGTCCTAGGATTTTCTGAAATCATTTTGTAACTATTATCTTGTCATTTTAAACGACAATAATACATCATACCTTCCTTTAAGACCATTACAAATAGTATCAGTCTTTACTGTCAGAAATGTTATGTTCACTTTTACAAGGTGTTACAATTTTATGTAGTATTAATGGTCAATATTTTCTAAAAAGCATACATCTCTGAAAGCTAATATGTAATACAGAAATAAGAAAATAGCACCCTTTTAACACTGTGGCAGTTTTTTACCTATACATCTTAATGAACTGGGTCACACTGTTTTCTGTGAGTTTAAAGGATAATGTGAAGCGTTTGTTCCAGTTAGAAATCCTCCATTGGATTCATTTAGTATTTGCCAACAAGTGCAGTGGTTAAGAAGTTTTGAGAAAAATGGTATTTTTCCTTGTAAATATTTCAAGAATGTCTTAAGTATGAGTACTACTTGTTGATTTCTTCTTCCATTTATGTAGTGTCAACGTATCCCCAAAGCACTAGCTAAAGCAAAATTCTGCAGCGGCTCATGGTTTTGCAGGTCAATGTCTCTTTTTGAGACTTTCCTCTCATGAGGTAGAGGAGCAAAGAGATGATTCTCATTGACAGTCTCCTTCCCCAGGTAGAAAAATCAATACCACATTTTGTGGAAAAGCTCTGCTATGTCCTCCTCTACCTCTTTAATATACTCTGGGAGGAGCTGAGAAATACCAAATCTACATGTAGAACAACAGTAATTCCTGCAGCAATGCAACTTCTGACATTAAATCAGCTAGAGTCCAGCACTGGCAGTGTGTGTGGAGGAGATGATTTTAGGGGATCTTTGGGCTTGTGTGTGTTTATATAGATTTTTTTTTTTCCAGATTTTACCTGCAGTTCTTGTTAGAGTACTGTGGAAATGACAAAATCAGGAAGAGTTCAGCAAGTACCAAAGTTAGAGTTTCTCATGTGCCAAAATAGGCACCTGTGAAATAGTACATATAGGAGAATGTGCAGTCTGCATAGGTGTACACACATCGTATATCTGTGCTCTGAGTCCTTTAATTCTGTAAGGAGTTTGGGCTTTTAACCTTGGGCCTCTGAATCATGCCTAAGTTGGGATGCTGAAAGTAGGTTTTCCTAGGGAAAAGTCTGAATTAAGTTGTTCAGCATTGTTGGAACTACTTGGGTTTTAGGTCTAAAATTTCCAAAGTGCCCATGGTGTTACCTTAATCATTTGCCTAAGTCATGAGACCTTGCTTTCCGTATTGATGGTTTTCCTGCCTTTTCTTATGTATTAGTTATTACACAAATTGGCAACAAGAGCTAGAGACGTGAAGCCCTTTGCTCTGAGGCTCAGGTGTTCCCACAAGACTTGATCGCGTGCTGAGCAAAGCAGGCGCTCTGCGGGGAAAAGCAGTGCATGTCTAACCATCGCAAATGTATACTGTATGCGCAAGGGCACTGCACTGTGGTTGTGTGAAAAACTTAACTGACACTTCAGATGTTTGAGTACTTGCCTTCACGACCATTGCTTCTTAAGGGTTTCCCCATTCTCACTTCTCTTCTTTCTACCCTGGGGAAGGCCACTGGGAGGGAAGGGAAGGGATTGAATCTTTTGGATGGGTGCTGATCCCAGACATGCAACCGGTGGATGTGGAGCCTTCAGGTCCCTGGTATAGAGCTTTAGAACAGGAAACACCTGAATTTTTAACATCTAGCTGCTTTTCCAATAGTGGAGAGAGAGGGAGGATTTTCACACCAAGGAAATGCAGCAATTTAAGTTTCTGACTTATGACAAAATCACAGATTTCCTTCCAGGCTATAGGAGAGGGAATGCTTCAACTGAGAGCCCTTATTTCTGCTATTCCCTGCTTAATTTAATGCAGTGTGGTCTTTTCAGGTATTGTTCCCACATGCCAAAGCCTAGATTCCTTTCCTGCATCTCTCTCATAAAAATTTAAGAATATCCTCTACTCTCCTGCTACCTAATATCATAATGGCTCCTGGTATTGGAGTAACCACAGAAAAATAGCTGCTGTTGTTTCTGTAGATCTGAAATTTTGTGGTAACTTTGTGGAGATGCCATAAAATGAGTTCAGTCAGCATGTAGGCACCATAAAGCAAGAGAGCACTAGCAATGCAGTTGCCATTGGAGAACCTGCTTTTCACACCTTTTTCAGCCTTTTTTCAGAAGTTTATAGGCTGGCCAAAACTGCTTCCCAGCTGTCTTCCTGGCTTCCTTGTCCACATCTTGGAGAACTTTGTGTGAAAATGCTTTGGTTATTTTGTTGGGGGGGGGGGGGGGGTTGGGGGGGAGGGGGCATGAGTAAAATAAATTTTATTTTTCTTTAAATATGTGCTTGGACTGTCTTAGCTGAAACTTTCTAAAAATATTTTCTGCTTGAATCACATACCTGGTATGGAAAAATCTAAGTCCAAAAATTAAAGGTTGGCAAAACTTTAAGTAACTGAGAACAGAGTCCTGGAAAATATTAGATTAGTCTAATTACTCGTATCACTGCCAGTAACTCCCATAGTATATTTTATTAAATTAACTCTATCTCAGTTTCTCTTGAAATGTTATTGAAATATTAATTAAAAATAGCAATAGTGTGTGTGAGCTGCAGCAAAACAGGAAGGCAAGAATCAGCTGATAGTAAGTAAGTGTTGTTTCTTTACCCTTTCAAATTTCTCATCCATGAAAACCAGATGTGGGTGAAAGAAGAGGTAAGGAGGGAGAGGGGCTGCTTGGAATGGTGAGTAGTTGCTTCCTGAGGCAGCTGGAGATAAAGTGGCAACAGAGAGGATAAGGTAAGTTGTATTTTCTCTGCCCTCTTAGTAGGGAAGTGGCACTTTCTGTAAACATGTAGAAGAATCAACTTTCACTGCAGCAAAGAAGTTAAAGTAAACTAAGCAAAGTTTACATTCCTTCTGCAGAGGGACACTGGAGGCACACAATAATGGAGCATTTGTAAGGAAAAATATTTGAAGAAGTTATTTATGGCAGTGTTTTTTGTGGATAGAAACTACAAAAGTGTTTATATTCTTTACAAAAGGTGAGAACCAGGCAAATACCAAGATTCAGGCAGGGTGGCATAGGATAGTAAAATTTTTATGAAGTTCACAATAAGGCCGAAAGAAAATTTGAAGCATGAAAATCAGGGAAGAAATGATACTTAATGTTATCTGTACTTTTTTCTTGATGGTATGTTTGAATTTGTATGCCAGAATTTAGGATTTTAAGTGTGTATTTTTGTATTTAAACAGGTGACTTGATATCTGCAGGTGATGAACATTCAAAGTTTTCCACTAGAGTAAAATAAGGATTTCTTTTACACCCTAAAACTGGGGCATGATAGATGAGCTCAGACTCTCGAATTTTGGCTCCTAAAAATAGGGATATGGATGTTGCTTTTTCAGAGTGTGCTGTGTTTAGGAATCTTACAGTTTTTATTATTGAAGTATCCAAGCCATTTTTTTTTTCTGTCATCTGCACATGGCTCTGTCTTCAGTTTTATTTCTCCTTTGAGGAAAAGGCAGGCAGGCCTAGATTTTAGACCTGGGAGTGATACTTTTTGAGTCAGACACTTCTAGTTAGCCTTTGAAGAAATTGGTGTGTTGTGTTATCTTCATTCAAGCAACAGTCAGTTAATGAAACATTTAGCACTGTTTTCAGTCGTCTGTTGCCTGTCACTTTGTTTGCAGTACGCACACTTTTATTTGCATGTTTCCAGCATCAGGTTCAATTTATAGCTTAAGGACTTTCAGAAATGTGTTGGATATAAAATACTTAATCTGGCTGAATATATGTTCAGACATGTAGTTACTCAATATTTGCCTTACTAACTTCAAGCGAATGAGAGGACAGTTAGAAATTAATATAATTCTCACTGAATCAATTTTAATTGTCTTTGAAATGATAAATATTTAATTGCATGACCAGTGTTCTCTGATAGGTTATTCAATCTTGTATCACAAAATTGCTAGTAGCATACTTGAATTCTATACCTTGTCCTGGATATTGGTTTGTATTAGTATTTCTACTGCTTTTGAACCTGTGCAATGTGTTGACATAATTGCTCTGCACATGGTCTCTCTGAGCAGGTCATTTTCTCAGACATTGGTGGTTGAGTCAAATCCTGTGCTGCCTTAACTCTTCCACCAGTGCCAATATAGTTCTGACTGAAGTGCCTTTGGTTCAGCTGCTTCCTGGCTACTTACTTCCTATAGTTTTATACTGTAGCCCAAAGGAGAGCAAATGAGAAAATATTTTTCTCTCTTGCCTGTATGCTTCCATTGTGCTCAAGTCCAGATTTGTACTCGAGCCTGAATCCCTCCGAACTTGTGCCACAGTTCTACAGCTGGTGCTGGCCTCACTGCTGCACTGCTAGCAGTGCCCCAACTAGGTTGCCTCCAGTTCAGGAATATCTATGTTTGTTGTGCCGTCGTGCCAGTTACACCAGAAGCAGCCCGTTAGTCACAGAGTGTGAATTCCAAAGTGTAAAAACTGGAATTTTGATTTTTTTCCCTGTTTATGATTGATTTGTTTGTGATAGCTGACCTTGTAGCTTCTTTAGTACTTGAGCCTTGACAATGGTATCATCAGTGCTGTCGCTGTTTTGAGTTTGTTGTTTCCGTTCTCTCCACTTTCCATCTGCATAAAGAACCTCCTTGTTTTCTGCAATTGGATGTGTCGGTGGACACATCCTGGTAACCTATTTCCTGGTAACCTTCTCTCAGTAGTAACAGGCATATTTCCAGTAAGAAATGAAACTACCTTATAGCTTTTGGAGCTTGTTTCTTCATCCCACTTTGATTTTTTGTTCAAAAGAGATTAACCTGGCAAAGGAAATCTTTGAGCAGGATGGCATTCTTTGGTAAATTGATCTAATGGCTCTTCTCAGAAATGGATGATGATGTTTGAAATAGAGCTCTCTTTTGTTTGCAAGAATACTGCAGTAACGTGCAGTAGCAGAGATGATTAGTTTTCTATTTCTGAAGGCAGACCAATGTTAATTTAGTGAAAGTTTGTATGCATTAACCTCTTGAAAGGTGTCTGAAAATGTCGTGCGCATCCTGTCTGTTCATCTTCATTATGGATAAGGTAGCATTGGAATCCTCCATTTCGAGGCTGAAGACAGGCTAATCCCAATATTTAAATGTAACGTATGGAGGCTCTTTGCTAAGCTGCACAGGCATTTGGGAAAGCAACCTTTGACTACTTTGATTACTGCTTTTGAAAAATGATTTGGGTGAACTGTTTATGTTGGCAGGTAAAGAGGAATAGAGAGAAAAATGCTTCTGAGATGGATTACCACAGAGGTCCTAAGAAGGAAAGATGTAAGGACTGGGTATACACTGTTTCTTTGCCCTGGTATTTATAACTCACTGTGAAGAATATGGAGCTGATTTTTAATAGTTTGTGTACACTGTATCTTGACTAAATACTGTTGTGTTTCATGTTCCTGTGTGTTCAGTTAGTGCCAAGCAGAGGAAAGGGCTAAATTCACATACAGTGGCAGGCATATAATGGAGTATGAGACACTCCAAAGCCAACTCCTTTGAAGTGTAATGCTCATCACCCTGCTTTGGGCTGTTTGAATTGATTTTGGACTGAGGAGTGAAGGTCTTGGGTTAGATGGAAGATATTTCACTAAATGTAGTCTTTGACAACTCTTCAGCTGTTCTGAGAAATAGGTGTTTGTGCCAAAGGCAGGCTTAGTTCTGTCATTAATGTCTTGTGTCAAAGCCTTGAGGAACAGGATGCAGTATCTTCCTCCTGCCTACAACTCTGCTTGCACATGGCATTCAGCCCTGTTATGCATGCGTGCAAGTGTCTGGACTCGGTGTTAGCTGCGTCATTAAGCGTTCACCAAAAGTTATAAGCTTCTGAAAGGGACATTGGAAGAGGCCGGTCACTATTCTGTGTTGGCACAAAGGGTGCTGCGCTTCAGTCCAGCCATGCTAGAGAGTTGTCGGTAGCTGAAGAAGCAAGTGGCAGAAGCTGGAGAGGACCAAATTATTAAAGGTTATGTGCTGCCTCATTGTATGTTTTGTAAATGTGCTCTTTGACACCGTTTGACATTTTTGTTTGTAAACCTTCAATATCTATGCTTTGAAGGCTCTTAGAGCACCTGGAAGTTTTCCAGCAAGCAATTACAACCAGAAACCAAGTAACACAGACTTCAAAGTTCTAGAAAAGCTGTGTCTTGTGTTTAGTTTCCTGCAAAAGGGGGTTTCTTGCAGCTAGCTGGGTGCTGTAAGGGGCACTTTCATTTCAGTCAGGAGTTATGTCTTGCTTTGTAAAGTGAGAGAATTCTTTATAGACTGTCCAGATTAAACAGAAAGGGATTTTGTGACAAAACAGAAGAGTCCTTACATTTCATCAAACTTTGAATTCATCAGTTTCATGTAGATATTTTTTTGTCACCAGATTTTTTGCAGTATTCTTTTTTTTTTTTTGTCCCAGTGAATTATTTCTATTAGAAAATTAATCTCTTCCATTAGAAAGAAAGGCTCATGGATGTTCTACCACTGGAATATTTCCGATAAGAGACATTAAGATGATTCAGTGCACAATAAATAGAGCAAGCTTTTTTTTTTTTTCCCCCCTGTGTAAATGTATGCATTAAAATGTGTTAGGAACTTTCTTCCACAAAAAATCAACATCTTTTTCCTTAAGTTTGATTCTGAGGATGTTAGTCAAGTTAGGTGACCACAGTAACAACTAGTATTTGAAAGGATGACATCTGTGCAACAGTTGTGTTCTGCAAGACTAATGAAGAAAAAATATCAAAAGCAAATCAGATCTTGTAGCTTCTTGGTTTGGTTACAGATTAGATTTCCATAGTCAGTGTTCCACTGGCAAGGGAGAGGCTTTTTAGCTTACAAAGCCAGGTAAGTTATTTTTCAGGAAATGACAGACAAGTTCCTATGGGAATTTATGAACCATGTGTTTGGAAGAGAGTGGTTTAAAGTGAGCTGAAAAAATCAGAGGAGTACTTACACTTATATGTCAGCTACTCTCCCATTCAGCAACAGTGACAGTTCACAGAAAACCTCCCCAGAGCTTCCTATTTTGTAGGAACTACTGTCTCACCGGGTTCCAATGCAAATGATGGTTTTACTCTCTGTTCCTCTAATCCCTATACGACATACATGTCTCAAAGGCCATCTCCGGAAGGAATAACGCAGAGTCCTGTGCATGTCTTTTGTACATAATTCCTACCAATACCAGTCTGCTTTATGGGTGGAGAAGGCTGATACTGCAAAAGAGCATGGCATCGGGAATATCTATAGTTGTTTTGTAGTATCTGTGGGGAAGACAAATGTTAAAAGGTGCTTGCTGTGAAGAGACTACCGTTTGGTTTAGGTAGGATACAGTAACACAGGTGAGTGTTAGTGAGGAGGCAGATTTTTCAGTAAATAAATGACGGAAAGCTAAATAAAGTTAGTAAGGAGAAGTTTGAAGGCAGAACAGCATTTGCAAGAACAACATGTGCTTGTGAATGTTAAGTGCAGAATTTTTTTCAGTAATGAAGGTCCAGGGTAGATTGTAATAACATGAAATTTAAGAGAGCAATTCAATGAAACAACATAGTTGTCTTCTCAGTGGATTTAAGGGTAACAGTAGCAACTTTATTTACTATACTATAAAAATTAGTAAGGCTGTTTCTCCAGGCCAAGTAGTGTCAATTAACTGCTTCATATAGTCTGGAACTATCTGGAATATGTGCTTGAAATCCTTGAATTAATGGCACATTTTCCTGCAGTGACCTTTCTCTTTCATGGACTCTGGACAAAGCAATATCATAATTGCATAATGTCAAGTCTTGATTTCTGTAGTTGATAAAACTAGGTACTGTTTTCTTGTGATCTAACATGATGAAGTAAATGGTAATTGGGACTAAGTGAAATGATCTGATTTCAGATAACAGAAGTTACTAGAGTGTTTGGGTGGGGGAGGGGGGCAGTGTGTAAATCCAGCCCAACTTTGGGGCTGACTTTAGGTAAGACAGAGTATCTGGAAACATAATGGATCCGAGTGTCTTTGGAGCCCTGTTCGTTAGGGGAATGCCAGTGTTGCGTAGAGCTGTACTGTCAGAAATCCCAGCACTGGCGCAAGGAGCAGCTGCCTGGGCCCTCAGCTCCTCACACCTGATCTTTCTTCCCTTTTCTGCCGCCCAGGAGCTTGAGTAGGCACTGCCCATGTAGGATGGGGAGTTGCTACAGGGAGGAGGGGGAGGCATGACTATGTAAGCCATTTACCTAAGGCAGAGAAGATCTCTAAGGCTCAGAAAGTGGGCATTACCCCAAATTCGGCAGTGAGTGCAGGAAGGGGGAGAATTAGAACAGGGGCATGTGGTCAGGGAGGAGAGGAAAGAGAGACAAGATTTCTCCAGCCTCGGCCTCCATGTCCCACCCCAGCCTGGCTCTGCCCTTGGACTGCTTTGTTCCCACCCTAGGACTGAATTTTGCTGCCCTACCTCCCAAGGATGAAGTCAGAATAAGTTAATTTGTTTTCTTTTGGGGAATCGCACGATTCAGTTTTATCGAGGCAGCTATGAAGTTTGAGTTGGCTCTGAATGCCGCCCTCATCCTAGCTGCTACTCTGGAGGGCCTTCTGAAGTGTGGAGCATTGCCATGACACATTTTAACCCCCGAGATACCAAGTTGTTGCTGAATCTACTTGCAGCTGTGTGCTAGAGCAGGCATGCAGGTACTCCTGCTGATGGAGGACCCTCATTTTTGCCTGCATCAGTAGGATGAAAACAGGTTTAAAGTCACCTTTTGATCTTTACCATATGCTATGGTCTTGTTCTAGTCATAGCACAACAGACAGAAAATGTGCTGTTGTCTGAACAATGATGAAACACTAAACATGTGGAAATCCTATTAGTGTTTCATGGACCGGAGCTGTCATTTCATTTGTTCTGGAATCCCTTTGATATGGCTATGACAAAGGTTTAAGGTTGAGTTTCTTGACACTTGAATGCATTAGCTATTCCTCAGTCAAAAGTCTGTCAAGTACACTGAAGCATCTAAAGGGATGTATTTATTTCTGTAAGTAATATATTAAACAGTATCGGTAAGCTTGGTCTTAAGAGAGAAAAACACAATAACAGAATTCTGTGGGTTTTTCTTTTCTGGTGAATGTTAGACAAATGTACCTTTTTTTTTGTAAGCTTCTCTTTTTCTGCTTCTGGTTTTTGTATCTCCTCGTTCCAGACAAGACTGCTACAAATCTTTCTCTCAACTGTAAGTTTTCAGAAATTTATATACTTTGTAATTAATTTTCCCTCTATAAATATACACAATCTGGTAGTATTAATTTACCATAATTATAAGCTGTGTAGTTAATGGAATTTCCAGGAGTGAATATAAAAGTATCATCTGTGTATTTCTCATGTAATAGAAAATCAGGATGAAAAGTAAGTCCCTTTTCTGTTTAGTCTCCCTCCGTACTCCTGGCCATGTTTGTCATTCTTTTCTGTTTTTCATTAAACTGACAAAATTACAAGAACTACATATTTGTATGTCAAATTATCAGATAAAAGATGTCCATTTGCATTAAGTCTAAGCATTTGACATTTGTAGGACCTGAAGGAAGGCAGTGTGAATGTGATTCTACACAGTTCCTTATATGTATTTAGAATATCTGTGGGCATATAGGGAAGCATGAATGGTGGTTATTTGTCTTATTTGTTCCTATTTTCTTCCACTTAGGCTTTCTGTCTTGGAAATTCACCATGATGCATACCAATTATTTGTCTGTATTTAATAGATTTTAGTTATTATGTAGTACCATTCAAGTGCTGCAGTTTCTGCTGCAAAAAAGAGAAATGCAAGACCAGAGGTTATTCCCCTTGAAAATAGTGAAAAAGGGCAGTTCACTTAAAGGCTTGATAACAATCAAAAATCAATAAATAGAGGAAATTTGCAAAATTAGCCATATTCACTGCCAATAACATATGAAGAGAATGGTTTCCAGTATCTGCATGTGTTCAGTTTCATTGGAATAAAATGAAGGGGAAGAAAAGCAAAAATAGGGTTTCTTTAATTATATATATATTAAAGAAAAAATATATATATAATGTATATTATATAGATGCTATATATATATATATATATATAAACCTGAAAGTTTTGAAATATCTCATTAAAAAACATTTTAGGAGTTCTTCTTAAAGAGTTTTCTTCACAGTTTTGATGATTATGAGTTTGGAGCTCGAGTTTGGCAATTTTGGTAGGAAAAAGATCAACATTATTCAAACTGATTTCCAGTGCAAAGATGTTTGTCCCATACATCATTTATGTGGGTTAAACTCTGTTAGAAGAATGCTTTTAATCAATAATGATCTGCTGGCACTGTGCAAGCATCACTGATAAGTGTTGTTTTAGTAACCAAGAAAGGGGAGTCATTTCTAGTTTCGGAGTACTTGTAAGGAGAGCTTTCCAACTGGTGTATTCGTATCTGTGCTACTCTGCCCTGGTCAAGATGAAGTGCAAACCTTTCAGTGAAGCATAATTTCTGGTATTTCAGTGACTATGGGAAAAGCATTTTACTTGTCTTATTCAGTGATTAATTGTTGCATTTTTCATTTAACTAATGGTCACTTATAGAAAGTCATATGTCTTTTCAGAGTTTTCTGTTTGCAGAACATGAACATTTTTACAAGAAAAGTAATTTCCTTGCAGTGCTACATTTTTTTTCCATAGTTCTTCCTTCTTTATTTTGGCACTTTCACCAGTTTCCTTACATTGTTTTTCTGTCAGGGCCTGCAGTTGCTCAGTTAAATTTGTGAAAGATTTGTGCATAGCTATTTTGAATCCACAAAGAGATCCCATTGCTCTTGTATGCAAAGGTATCGTTCTGTCTTTCCCACACAGCCGTGCTCTTGTGGTGAAATAGTGATGTAGCAACTGACTTCTGTGCCTTTAGGTTGCTCTTGTGAATTGTAGTCTGGTAACCAGTGAGGAGGCCAACTTGGAGTTTGTGCTGTCTAAATGAAGTCTTCTAACACTATGAAGCTCATAAGCACAGTATGGGCTATTTCACTTAGCTCTGTTTTTGCTTTATAAATCAGTTGAGTATTTGGAAATGTTTTAATTGAAAGCATTGAGAGATTATCCAGTTAATACACTTATCACAATTACTTTAAACCTCAGAAATACAGGTGCCACAGTGCATAGATTAGAAATGTGGAAAGAATAATTTTCAACTTTACTTCACGTGCGATAGATCCGTTGTCTGGCTTTGCAAATGTTAGGCTGCTACTGAAGTAGAAGCCCTGCGCTCTGGGCTGTAGGAGGCAGTGTCAAAGCTGGTATATCGATACAACCAGTTGAAGGTACAAAGCTAGCAGATATGGGGGTGCGATATAAGTGGCATCAGCACGTATGGAAAGCTGTGAGTCTGTGTTCTCCTGCCCTCTGTGGAAATGACCAACAGATACATTCTTTAGTTTATTGGACCTGTCTCTTTGCTACCAAAAATTGTGTAAACGGTTGTTAAAACTTTGAGATTAAAAAAGAGTTTGAATAAATGCTACACACATTTTCATGTCTTGAAACCATTTGTGTAATTCATAAGCAAGCCCTTACCCAACTCAGGTAACGGGGGTGTATGAGTTGCTAGTAGTTGCTGGAGACTTAATATCAAGTTAATTCAAAACCCATCACAGCACCTTAACAACGATGACTCTAGGTCACTGCTAACTTAACTAGCTTCGTATTCTGTTATCCAGCTTTCCCACCTTTTTGTCTTTGAGGCTCCTTCAATGCTACATGTTTCCTGTGCAATTGAAAGCATTTTGTTCCTCATGGAACATTTTGAAAAAATACTACTTTCATACAGTGTGTAGACTATAAGATGTATATAGTGTTTTCCCCTCGTATAATCAGAATATTAAGTCTCAGCTAAAGAAAGAAGTCTACACTGATTTTTTTTTTATTATTTTTTTTCTTCTCCCTTTGCATGTGATCCTGTTTACAGCTCTGACACTACCAGATATTCCTAAGGGTGCCTTGGAACTTTTGCAAGTGTAACTAATTTCTGGAGAGAAATTGTTTAATAGCCAATAGCCTTTCTCCCAAAATAATCTAAATAGGTAAGGGGGGGGGGAAATCAATACACCCAAATAAGGTCATCTGCTCCCAGTGATTAGGACACAGAAGTAGTCCTTTTCAAAGAAGCAGAATGTAGCACAAGTTATTTTGATGGATTACAAAGATCCAAACTGATTTTGGTAACGTAAACATTGGTGCGAGATGACTGTGGTCCCATCCATACCACCTTGGAACCGAAGCAGACACATTTCAGTCTGGATTAAATAAAATACTGTCCGTTTCTAATATGGTTTGGCTAGCCAGTAAGAACCATAGCGTTTTTGACCTATGTTTAAAAGCAGGTTCTAGTGGACAATCAAAAGCATTTATTCAAATGATTTCTGTATGTTTGCTCTGATCAATGCTAGCTGGATGTATCGTGACAGAAACCCGTTTGTTCTGCATTCAGGCATAAACGCTGTTTGCAAATTTATTTTAAAGGAATTCTGATATGGCCTAAGACTTGGGTCTTGATGTAATCATCTGTCCTGAACATGGTTCCTCATTGTCCTGGAAACAATTATTTCCAGCATTTGCTGAGCAAACCAGAAAACAAAGAATTCCTGGATAGACCAGGCACCTTTTTTATATGGCTTTTCTGCTGCTCTTGTCTTCATTTAATAGACTGTGTTTTCTCGAGTGCTTCAAAATATTTCTCATCACTTGCCCTCAGAACTGACCCTGTGACCTGAGAATCAAGCCAATGTCATGTTAGTGACTACTAATTAGCGAGTCCGGCAAGCGGCTCCTCCTGGCCTTTCAACCTTCCCCAGCCGCAGCTAAAGCTGTCACATGTGTCATACAAAGAAAACAAGCCTTTGCTGTGTGGTTTTTTTTTTTTCCTCTCTCCCAGAAAGTAAATGGTAGCACAAGCTTGGCTTAGACTACAGGTTAATATGCAGGTTGGGAAGAAGTTAACCTACAATGCAAAGTTTGCATTTATTTCTCTTTTTCTTCTGTACAAAACATACTACTTTGTTTATCGGGGACTTACTGAACATGTGTGCGTTTGTTGGCATGCAGTGTTGTAGGAGGCAAAAAGAATGAATCCATATTTCTTTTCTCTCTTGTCTTTTTGTTCTTACCATCTTTTTTTTCTGACTTCCAATCATATTAAATATTTTTGAAAGGGAATATTTTAATTTTTAGATTTTAATATACAACAAAAAGACAGGTAAGTTTGGACTGTGTATATGTTTGCTGAACAAACTTGTTAGTAGGATTTAGCCATAGTACTCATTGATTTATTGTTGTGCTTCTGTGCTTCTTGAGTCATCATGCGTTTTTTGGGACTGACTACTGTAATTAAAGGGGTAAGACTCAGTACAGTCACAACCATGTCACAGAATTGTTTGAGCAAATAAGGTTAATCTCCTTTTTATTATTTGCAATTTTATAGGTCTTTAAAATAGAGGTGCTAATGAGTGGAAGAAAACATTTTGTTGAGAAGAGGTATAGTGAATTCCATGCTCTTCATAAAAAGGTAATTATCTCTTTCTTTAGTAGATGTAGCTTTGTTTTGCCTTACTTGATATCTTTCCCCTCACTTGAAATTGCTGCCTGTCTTAAATATGTCTTATGATTGAGGTCTCCCCAAAAGAGTTGACAACTTAGTTTCTTCTGTATTTCCTTGTAGGGATTGAGAACTTCTCAGAGGTTTCTTACTGTTCTTTTCATTTATTGTTTATATACTGTATTCCTAAAATGCTCTGCCTGTGGTATTTTTTCCTTGTGAAATCATGAAATAAGGCACATGCCTATAGCAAACAAATATGGTTTTGGTTTTTATTTAATTAGGCAAATAGTTTGTTAGTTCTAAAAATTTGTGTTGCTAACCCGCTAACTGTTGCTAACTTGTATACACCTGGAAGCTGGAAATGAAAAAGACCAAGCAGACCTTCTCATTCCATTGCTCTTTATAGAATGAATGTGATATAAAATAGCTGCTCAGCTTATCTACAGATTCATCTGATTAAAGGAAACTAACTCCTGACTACTTTCAAAATTGGGTAGCCACTAACTAGTCTTTAAATTATTTTGATCAATGTTAAAGTATCATTTCTCCTCTCCAGGCTGCACTGGATGCTGCTTTTACAGCTGTGCACCTGGAGGACAAGTTTTACATCTATTCTGCCTTGTAAGGGCCTAGTAATGTGAATGAGACTTCTGAAAAAGCAGCAGCTTACCAAGCGTGGGGCCAGGATGAAGAGCATCTGGGCAATCCTCCTGGCCTAGGACCTGGGTCTCAGGGCATTGGTGTGTGCACGCTCGTCTGCTTTTACTGGTGCCGCTTGCCTTTGCTATGAAAAAGCTGTGTCTGCAAAAGGCAGTGAGAATCACGGGGAAGAGCCCAGGGACCCAGCACCTGACGTTGCAGTGTCACAAGAGCTCACCCACACCAGCAAGTTTGCTGGTGGCCTTGAGTCATTCAGGGGGGTGGCTTTATCCAGGTGGTAGAGAAGGTGGGTGTTGCCAACTTATATGGTCTGGTAGCATGGATATATGCAAATGTGGGGCAGCAAAAGGCACCTCCTATTGACTCAACTGTGTGTTGGCCCTCAGAAGTTCAAAGAGCAAGAATATATTTTGCTTTACTGCATAGTAATTGGTACGTGCACATATTTCTCAACTTTTTGCCCCTAGCTCCCATTGTGGTATTAGCTGCTGTATTTTAATATGCATTTTCTCGTTTGCTGTTTTAATTCAGATATCTCTCAGGTATTTCCCCCTTGTTTTCATATTGAATGCAGTACCTCATGAGCAATAGTGTCAGAATCAGCGGTACCACCACCCAGTTACCCACCACCCAGGCCTGCAGCACATTACATATGTTTTACTGTTTGTGTGAGAACAGTCCTGTACTTGAAAGTAAAGCAGGTGAGAACAGATTACCGGAGCAAATAAGTTAGGAAACACTAAGAGGGGAGAATCAGGATTTATATGATTAAAACACACCTACACAAGTATACTGTGTCCTCTAGTTGTTGTCTAATTTCACTGTAGTTTCTGGAACTGCACAATTTAGTTCCTGTCTATCTCTCGTTTTATGCTTCACTTAGACATTTCCCTCACTGCTCCACGCAAATGTTGTGAGTGACTGCAGTCTTTCTCTAAGCTTCATCTCCTTCATTCCTCTGCAATAGCTCCTCTCTTTAAAGATTTCATCTTAAAACAACAGGAAAACCATAAATGATGGTCCTTTTCTCTCTCCTCAAAAATAGTAGCAAAATAAACAAACCTGAAAACTGGGAATTCTAACAGGACATTCTTTGCAGCACTGTTCAATTGGTTACATCTTACTCCTCATCTACTTGTTATCTGTTTAAAATACTCTGCAGGCTTGGCTAACTTTTTCTTCCTTGTTTTCTGTACAGATGCAAAGCACCCAACATATTTTGACACAACATGCTTCATTGCTTAAGTCTTATTTTTAGTTGTACTAAAATTTTCAGTAAACAAAGTGGTTGAACAGCTCCTGCTCTGAGACTGTTTTATTGCTTTCAGAGTTGCAAAATTACTGGAGAAAGTCTCCTATAGTAATATGCTAGGCAATTTCACCTTTGTTTTTTCTTTGTTTTCTGTTAGAAGAAGCAGAAAATCTCAAAGCTCTGTTAAGAAAGTACATTTGTCTTTTCTACAATGACATAATATGTATTCAGACAGGTTTTACTGAAGAAGAATATTTTAAACTTGTATCTCACTCATGCAAACAGTTTGTTTACATCATGTGGCACAATCTGCACTGGTCTTTGTATACCAAATATGCTTTCAGCATCCCAGCAGAACATTTTATTGTCTGTTCCTCTTTTCCCCTTTAATTTACAGTGCAAGTTTCACTGTAGAGAGCTGTGAGTACATGGCATATGGGAAGGTATCTTTAAACTTACTGCGTTTTCAAGGTGTACTTAGTGTTGGAGTTGTCTTACGGTGAGTAGTAAAAGTAAAGCCTTTGTTGTGAACAAAATTGGTAGAAAACTGGAATAGAGGCTACAGGAGAGGTGGTACCATTTGCCTGATAAGGACATACTACACTGGCATTATATGCAAGAAGGACTCCATTACTCATATAAGATAAGAGTTAATTCATTCATCAGAATACCAATTAATGTTCTGATACATTTTTTTAAAAACAAAGCAGCTCCAAAAACAAGGCTTGATTTGTCTCCTTTCTGCATTCACCTTTTCCTACATTCCAGTTGAATAAAAAAGTTAAGTCCCACTTCCTCTGCAATCTGGCTGTAATGGAAGAGGTTTAAAATCTTTTCCATCCTGGTAGGTTACATTGGGAGTACAAGTTACTCCTCTGATAGAAAGCATCTGCTGCTGTTGGCTTTTGTTTTATAGTTTGTATAGGCCATTATATTTTGGCCTGGTCATGAATGGCAAGGTAGGCTTTTCAGGGTCTGCACCTTTCACATTACAGTAGCGTTTTCAAATCTGCACAAAATTTTTGTTATTTTCATTCGGGTGGATCTTTAGAAAGAATAAAACCCTTTTTGTCTGTAAAATGTAGCTGAAAATACAACTGTATCTTTATATTTATTCCTTATTTTCTTTTATATATTTTTTTCCATTTACATTTTAAAATACTGGTAGTTTTTTTTAGTACCAGAATGTTAGAAGGTGACAGTATTATGACAACTGCAGTGGAATCTGCAAAAATATGAAGTTTCACATCTTTGTTTACAAGTTATTTACAATTTTAAAACAATTACTATGTACTCTAAATTGTATTGACTTTTCGCACTTGGAAAAATTGTTCTTTAATTGACAGTTTGAGCCATCTTTTAAACTTGAGCAAAATAGAGAGACAACAGTATTTCAATTAGGCATTAGGTCAGTGTTACAGACAGGAAAGTATTACAGACAATAATTGTCCTCAGATAAGTATTTCATGAGTAGTGGACAAGTCTGGAGCAATATAACTAACATAGGGAGATTTGCATAATATGCTTAGATATTATAGTAATCATTATTATTTTATAATTTTTTTGGATTACTATAAGCTTAAGAAAATGTGCTTATCACTTATTCTTTGTATATCTATATAGCAGGGACATTATACCTATGGCCAGTACGTATGCTTGCACGTTTTAGCCCTCGTTTATTGGATACTTTATATTGCAGGGTCACAGAGCAAAAAAGGATTGTTAATCATCAGCTGAAGTGTCAGCCACAGAGTATTTATCTTGTAAGCACCTAAGCTGTAGTGGAAGCTTGTATTGTTTTGGATTTGTCTCTTTCCATCTGAAGCAATTTGTTACTCATCTGCAAGCGCTGTCATGGTTTGCAACAGCTGTGACTGTAGTTTCTTCAACATTCCTGATAAATTAAGAGTTTTAGAGGAAATAATGGAGTTTTATACTTTGACTTTCAGATCAGTCAGTAAAAGCGCATGTTTGGGGTATTTTTTTTCATTTCACATTTAATTGTAATGTAGCACAGTTGAGAAATAAGGAAGTTGAAGAATATTTCCAGCGCAATTGAGGTTTCCTTGTTGGAGCTTCGTTACTTGTGATTGTAGAGACATTGATATGTTGGCACTGCTTTTTCCTATAGTGACATCTCAGCAAGCTCAAAGATGAAATGTAAATTCTCAGTCTCCCGTGGGTATGCATGTCAAAGTCAATTTTGAGTTTCTTTTTTTGCATTCCTTGCCTTACGTTTACTCAGAGGCAATATCCAACAGAAAGACTGTCTAATGTCACCTTCTATTAAAATGCAATGGAGTCGGTTCCAGTTATTGTTTTTGCCCTTTAGTTTTGAGGAAGATGTTAATTTTTATTGGTTTTGAAAATGTATTTTGCTCTGGAAAGAGGATTGTTAGTGTTGTCAGAATATATGTTTGTGTGTGTTTATTCGGACACATGTACGCATATACACACATTTCCTTATGTATCTATAAAAGCTTCCCCTGTGGGAATCTTTAGAGGAACAGTTGTGGAGCTCTTAGACTTATATTCAGTAGCAGTCTTGCTATTGCTCCATATAAACTATTAAACATAACTGTCAATTTATTGCTGCAGCTTGGGAGGGAGGGGTATTTTGCTCTCTTGGTTGCTAGCTCTCCAGAAAACCAGTTAGCTCTCTGCCTGGTACTTCTGCCAGCTGTTCATAAATGCCGAAACATGGAGTGGGAGATTACTGCAGTGGTGCTTTGTCATTGTCGTTATCAAGGTAATGTCCCAGTACTTAACAATGACGTTGTGAGGCAAGATCCCAGGCTAACTAATGGGGAACTGAAGCACAAGACAGACTGATGCTACATCTCCAGGGCATTCATGGCTGAGCCAGGCGTTGAATCCCCCCTCATATATTCTGGATGCTCCTTCCTCCTCAGCTTCTTCCTTGTCATGGCTTTGAGACAAGCTCAAGCCACTGTGCCACAGCCTCTGCGGCCCCTAGGTGGCTTCCCAGGGTTCAGCCTCGTACATTACTGGTGTCACTTGCAGTCTGAGATTGTCACTGCTTTGCTTCATTTCGAGCCAAGGCTCCCCTCTATGGCTTGGGGTCCTCATTTTCAAGTGTTTTCACCTAGCTGCTGCAGTTTCCTTATAAAATTTCCAGAAATTTGTCAGGAGGGTTCCTCTTCACTAAGAAGGGCAGCTGGGCAGGAGAATCTTTGTCTGCAAGCTGTAGGTGTGAAGAGATATAATAAAGTCTGTTGCTTTTTTCACTGAGCTTGATGGTTGGTAACATGACTGCAGTACTGTTGTCTGTTATGTGCAGTTATTTTAACTGTTCTGTCTCATTTTGGTCATAAATGTGTTTAGGAGTTTGTCTGGATTTCTTTCTCTTTGTCTGCAGCTCAAGAAGTTCATAAGAACGCCAGAGATCCCCTCAAAGCATGTCAGGAACTGGGTCCCAAAGGTCCTGGAGCAGCGACGGCAAGGCCTGGAGTTGTACTTGCAGGTGAGTCTCTCCTTTCATCAGTGTGACAGTGAAAGCTGTGTCCTTTTTCAGAGTGGTAGTATCCAAAGCATTTTCAAGATAGTGCAGGTATTAGGTGGGTCTTTTATTGATGAGCAATTTTAGGTGTGGAAAATGAGTTACATAGCAGCAGTGATAATTTCTGTTCACTTAGGAAGAGTTTAGCAGCTAGAAAACTGGACTGTTTCTGTTTTGTTTCTGGTTCTGCCACTGGCTGCTGTCTAACTTTGGAGAACCTACTAGTATCTCATTTTTCTGTGCCTAAAATGGGGAGAATGTCATTCTTACCAAAATCATTTTGACTGTACCAGTGAAAAGTGCTGCAGAAGAGGAATAAGGAGACTTTGTTACTCATCTCTGTTTGGACAGTCTAGGGAAGAATCAGCTCGACAAATTCATATCCCTGTACTGTATGTGTCTGTGTCTGATTTACTCATTTAGTTGAACTAGGCACCTGTCATCTCATATTCCTCTCGTTCTATTTGATCACTTGCATTTGAAGGACCAAATTCTACCTGTTTGGCATAGAATTTCACCACAAACTGTTAAAGGAGTTTTCAGGAATGACTTGGGCGTACAGATACCTAAATATAGGGGTGATAAATCTCTTCCTTTTTAGTAGATGGAATTTCTGCTCTCACCATGATTGTTTCAAACACTTTCCTCTTATAAACTGGAGAAGCCCGGTGGTGTGGTTTCACAGCCATTTTTCTGGTGATAAAGCCAGATTAAGGTATTTCTGTGCACCTTTCCAGTTCACTGCACCTTCAGCTGTACTGATGCAAGTGTTGTTTTATTAAAAGAGATCATGGAAATGATCTGAGCCAAAAGATAATTGTTTTGGGAGGAGGGTAAGAGTGAGAGTAGGGCTTCTTTATTTTTACTCAGATCATTTCAGAGGTCTGATTTGTGTCATCGTCCACAGTTGCAGTGGCACAGCTGGAGGAGTGGTGAACTGCAACATAATGGACAGTGAACTGCCATCACAGCAAATGGATGTTGGCCTGCACTGCTCAGGAACCTCCCTGATTCTCAGGAAGGTTTGTAACAGAAAACAGATTGAGGAGGAGGAAAGAATTGTAACGTGATGTTAGAAAGTATTGCCTCTGACATTAAACTACTAAAAAGAAGTTTGGAAATAAGGAGAAAAATACAGTTTAATTTTTTTTCCAAGATATGGGGACAGTTTCAGGCCACATAGTTTATTTTTAATATCATTTTTTATTTTTAAATATTTTGCTATTATTGCTATATTGAAACATGTAGACCTTTTTTTCCTTCCTGCTCTGAGTTTTATTGTATTAGTGGCATCTAAAAAATTACATTTATTATGGGGGTGGAGAAAACTGCTCTTGGAAGACTCGCATCTGGAAAAGGAGTTGGGACTTTTTGTTGTTGATGGCTATCTGTCGTTGGTATGTTTTTCTCTTACAGTGATTTGCTGTGACTTTTTCCTTTTTTCTGATTTGCATAAAATTATCTTTTGAAGACTATCACTACTAAGGCGCTTGTATTTATTTCTGTTATGAGGTTGATATTGTTGCGAAGGTATAGAGGTAGATTGGTTAGCACTTTCTAATTGCTGATAAACTGTAAAAGAACATCCCCCTCTACTGGAGGAGTTGATTAACTTACATTCTTGTAAATTTAATTAACTTTTCCCCTGTTGTATCACCAGTGGCTACTGTAGAAATATAGAATAGTTTAGGTTGTAAGAGACTGCTGGAGGTCATCTGGTCTAACACCCCCTTCAAAACAAAGCCAGCCTCTAAGCTAAATCCATACTAATGTGCATACTAATTTAAAAAAGAAAAAAGAAAAAAATTAATATTCTTGGCAAGCAGTCATTAATTTTAAATTTGCTAACAGAAAACAAAACTAATCTACAATGAAATTTTATATTTTAAAATAATGAGGTCCAGATTTTAGGAAATTGTAAGTTCATATCAAAGCATTTGAGTTATCAGGTCTTTAAAAGTGCTAAGCATTTTCCAGGACACAATGTAGGAATGCGTTACCGTTTCAGAAGATGTATGATCAGATTTTAATTTAACATCATGCATATAAAATATTGCAAACATTTTCGGGTGATACTAAGGAGAGTTAGTCTTTAAGAGCAGTTTGGTTACTACCATGGTACTGCTAGCTAACCATTTCTGTAGCTAGTGAACCATTTCGGTAATTGGTTTGTTATTGTTTTTTCAGAAAAAAATGGGATCTTATGCATAGGTTGAGGGTTTATGCAGATGTTACTTCCAAATGATTTATTTAGTGCAGTGTATATTCATTTCTTATTATATATTTTACATCTTGAAAACCTGTACGGGCATCAAGTAATGTGCCCTGAAGATTGCAAACAAATGCAGACCTGTATCAGACATGGTCTAATCATGCTGGTTTTTTTAATATAAGTTTAACTAAGTAAGTATAGTCCTCTATGGTTGAACTTTGGATGAGAATTACTATATGAAATTTGTAATTGGTAGCAAGAAGCAAGGAAAGCAATAAATTCCATTGCTGTAAGATGGAAAGTGCTGCAACTGTCAGTACACTGTCACATCTTTGAGGTCTTTTCATGGTGAAACCACCCTCTTGCATCCTTTCAGAGTATGTTGTTTGTTTCTTGGAGTGGAGGGACAGAAGTCCAAAATAATTTCTTTGTTTTTCTGAAGAATAGCAAAACTATGAATAAGCCAAATATTATTAGATACTGCTATACAAAAGTTAATTTTCTTAAATTTATCCCCATCCATTGTCAGCAAATGTTCATCAGATGGTTTTTGTGGTTTTGAAAGCCAAATGGGGATTTTTTTCTCCTTATAATAGATTGATTTTCTGCATGGAATTGTGAAAGACTGGTTTATATATTTTTAAGTGACTTTCATATTTTACAAGTTTGGAATTTATAACTTTCACTTTTAATACTATGGAACAGTTGACTAGTAAGGACTGATATATTTATTCAAGAACATGTATAGCAATTCAACAGTATGCACAGTAATAATATAGATTGCTTGTGAGCAATCAACTGACTGACAAGTGGAAAAGAGGATTATTTAATTTATAAGTGAGGAAAGAGATGCAAAAAAGTGAAAGACAGAATGGGAGCCCAAACATTCAGACAAACTAGTATGAAGTGGTAAGCTATTGCTCCTCTGCTGATCCATGGTAACTGCTCCCATGCATGATCTTAACCTATAGGAGGTAGGACTTGATTTGAGCTGGTTTTGTCTTCACTAAAAAGCAATTGCCTGTTACTCACATTGGAGGTGGGCTGAACCTGTGCTGATTACCTTGTGGTGGCTGTCAACTAAGAGCACTCTCACAGTCACCCAAAATCAATTACTGTGTGATATAAATCTTGACCTCATAGAAGCTTATTTCTGTATCTGAGCTTATAACTAGTAATAGAGCAGAAATTAGCATCTAGCTGTTTCTGATATAAAATTTTTAAAATAAATCCTTGGATTACACTATTGTTAACAAAAATCTCTCTGAAAGTAGTATTAGATTGCACTAAAACTTTTAACTTAGCTATAATTTGTTTATGGTCATGAAACTTCTATTGATAGATTTCTTGAAGAGTTTGATGTTGCAAAGAGATAGAACATACAAATTTCAAGAAGGTGGTTGTATAGGGAGCCTCCAGTTTGAGAACGGCTGCCGATTGGACTTGCATTAAAAGTCTGTGATTGCTGATGTTACTTCTGTGAGTTTGGCGAAATGATTGTTTACTTGAAAGTACTAGAAGTTAGAGACAAATGTGGAAGATGATAGGCAGACTGTCAATCAGCATTGTAGCTTTTGGGTCTTTTTTAAATCTACTGTGTGATCTCAGACTGGCTGTTTATCACAAAGCAATACAGAAGTATGGTCTCCTTTGATAGTGTATTTCAAGAAGATACAGATCACTTGATATGCTCCCTTTTGCACAGATACTGGTGTGCAACAACAGTCAGTCATTTGGATGGAACAACTGAACAGGTAGTTGGGTTTATCTTGGACTTTGGAGACATCATTGGGATTCCTAAGGACAGCCCTGAGGGACCTTATCTAACTGGTTATCGAAGCCACTGCAGCTGTGCTGCCAATCTGATCAGTATTTGTTGCAAGTAAATTTTATACGATTTAGTCTTGGAAGAGCAGTTTTTCTGGACCTTATTTCCAGTGAATTGATAGCAGGGAGGAACCTGATTTAACCATCTGCCCTCTTCTGATCTGGAGTTAGTTCACTTTGTTGTCCCAGTAAGCTGATACTGGATGTTATTGCCATCCAGTCTCTCTACCCTAGGGACTTGCCCTTTGACAGGTCTGCCTTTTAAAGTTCAATGGAATAGATATTTTCTAACCCCCCTGGACAGAAGAAATCCCATCATTTGCTGATATCAGTCCAACAAGATAACAGACGTAGCCAACAGAATCCACCGTGAAGCGGCACCTACACCTTGGGATGGGACTGTGTAGCCACTAGTGTCTGCTGAAATGATTTAGTTATGCAGAGGAGTTTTGGAGAAGACGCTTATTTCTGATGAGCTTCAGAGTGCTAACTCATTTCTTGTGGTGCGAGTGATCTGAAGAAATTGTTCTGGTGACCAGCAAGAATCTGGTATATAGCAGAGGGTTGTAAACCTTCTGAACTGCTCTGTCTGTCTGTAACCAGAGATAATACGTAGAGCTAATCTTTCTCCCTCATTTGGGGTCAAGAAAACATACTTGGCTTTTATTTAGTCTTGAACTTTTACAAAGAGAACAGTCCTGATTCCTGGAGATAAGATTGGTTAAAGTGCTGCTTGGCTGTGGGACTTGAAAATTTGGTAAACTTCAGCATTCCAGCAGTTTCAGGAATCCAAATCTTCAAAATGAATCATGAAGTTTATGCAACTGGACTAGAGATTTGTTTTCCATTTAAGGAAATAATCTTGTGATCTGAGAAGCACTTTGACCTGCATTTCAGTATTCTCCAAAATGCAACTCCCTTAGAGGGAAAGAAAAAAAAAAAAAAACCCTACCAATCCTTCCTAGAAAGATAAATAAAACAGTATCTGTTATGATTTCTGCTGTTAAGAAAGTAGAATACAATCCTATTCTCCTTAACTGTCTTCATTTCCAGCAGGGTGGAGTTAGGAAAACAGCATATATAGTGATGAATACTGGGTAGTTGCTTCATGAATAAGTTCATCAGAAGTATAAAGGAGATGATTGCCCATTATTATCTTCATTTTCTTACCATGTTTTGGGGAGCAGTTCAATAGCTGAAAAAGTGAAGATGAATGAGATATTTCTACAATTGGTGACTGTAGAAGGAAAACTATCTTACTGAAAATTTGGCCCAAGATGTCCTTTCAGCTGATGATTTTCTTTAATTGCTTCAATAAATGTTGATATTAAAGTCCTTTTGATAAAGTTGGAATAAATAAAGTCTTTTCTAATCGGACAATGGGTATGAACAAATTAATAAATGTGGATGAAAGGTTTAAATAACCTCCCCTAGGCCCAGAAAAATTCCTTTTTAGTCATCAATCTGAATTTTTGCATTCTAAAGCTATTGAACTATCTTGATTTTAGTTGATCTAGTTGTGTGATGTTGCTTTGAGAAAATTTTGAGTTCAATTAAAAAAATTTTTAATTAAAATACTGAAAGGAAGTTGTTGCTTATTTGGAAAATATGCTCTAGAGCTCTGCAGAACTAATGCAGCATTTCATATTGCAACAAAGGATACTAATCTTTCACCTTCCTTGGTATCTGTTGTTGCCCCTTTTCACTGTCATTCTGAGCAGTGAGATACTTTGATTTCTCAGGTTTTTTTTCTCTAATTGTGAAGAAAAAATAAATTTCCATCACTTAGTGAGAAGTTTAATTAGTTCTTCACTGCTTTAATGATTTAATTTCTGTTGGCCTCTCACTCTTTTAACAAGGAAGAAAGCGAACCCAGTCATTTATAACCTTGGTGATCCTCAAGAAGAATGAAGCAGTCTGGTCTCTGCACTCAGAAAAGCCATCTAGACTCCTGATGCCAGTGTGCAAGTACTCCACATCGTACGTTGGCTAGAGCTTGGCTTCTCAGTAGCAGAATACTCCTCTGTTAACTACAGCTGAAATCCTGCTTCAGTGTTGTCCCGGTTGGAGGAAGATCAGAAGATGTGTGAACGTGGGGAAAACAAAATTTTAGTGATGCACAATTTTGTGCTATTTTCTCTTCTCTCTCTGATGTAGAGGAAAAAATGTCTTACAGTAGTACCTAAAGTAAACTTGAACTCTGCTAGACAGAGCAAAAGCTGGGATATCATATAAAGTGAAGGGGATCTTGATTTGTGGGTTACTTGAGGCTTATGTGGGCCTCTAGGATCAGAAGCAATTTGTAAGTGCTTTCTAACGGAAACAGTTCCTGGCTTTGTGTTATCAATATTTAAAAAGAAAAAAAATATAATATTTGTAAGAAAAGAAGTTTTTGAGCCTGTGCTGTTCCTGAGCTTTTCAGAAATATTGAGGTCTCTGTATTTAATTTATACACTTTTATGAGGAATTCCTTTGCTTTTGCCAAGTAAAAATAAATCAAGTTGATTACTATTTAATTCTGGAAGTATAACAGCAAAATGATCTTAGAACAGTTAAGCTATTCAAATTTTATTTCTGTGCAGTTCACATTCATCACATTTATCCATTTTGTCAATTTTAATATTCATTACTATTGTTCTTTCTCCTTAATACTCTTGGAAATGTATTAAGAATTTCTGTATTAAGAATTTAGTTATTTCTGTAGACCTATGTGTCTTTGCCAAAGGGTGTTGCAAAGGCAAGAAGTTTAAACTGGTTCAAAGAAAGACTGGAGAGGCTCATGGAAGAGCAGTTTACATCTGGCATAGAAAATCCCTGAGCTGAAAATAACTTTGGAAACTGGTAAAGTATTAAAGGAAAATATCTCATATGCTTGTCTTGCTCATACTCTTCCTTGATATCTACTTATGGCTGCTTTTGGAGATGGGATACAGTGCTAAATGGACCTTTGGTCTGCGGCAGTACGGCCTTTCTTATATAGTCCTAAAAATAGTTAAATACATCCTTATGTTTCATCTTGTTATTAAATTAGATTAAACATAAATATGTTTTCATGAATTGAGACTTGTATGTACGGTGAACACTAATCTTAAAAGAAAAAAGTTTGCCACCATTTCCACGTGGTTGAGTCACAGAGATGCAGCAAAGAGGTGCGCAAGTCAGATGCCACTGTGCAAAACCTCTTGTAAAGCTGTCTTATAAGCCCAAATGCTTTATGTGCAGGAGGTAGTGGGCTGTATATTTAAAAGCTGAACTCACAGGAAGACATTTTAAGCTTTAACAACTTTTGTGCAAAATGTGGACCTGTTTTTTTTTTTTTTTTTCCTTCTACATCTTATTCTGTGCATTTCTGACCTGTAGGTGTTTTCTCACAAGGCTTCTATTTAACCATTCACCGTATCTGAGAGAGAGAGCCGGATAAAAATCACTTCGACTTCCTGGTGTCATTCATTAAGCGCCACAAAGATTTCTGGAGAAACAGTCCTTCTCTTTGTCCTATGTGCACATATTCTAGGATCTATTTCTAACTAATTTAACACCAAATAGGCTTATTTGCAGAAAAAAATTCCCATCAAGCTCAGAGTAAATATTCATCTTCCTGATTGCAGTTTCTGGAAAGGAGCTTTGTTTTAAATACAGTGGGAAGAATGAATCTAGCTTTATAAAGATGCAAGTGAAAGTTAAATATAGTGAAATAAGATTTAACTGATGTTTGGCTGGAAAGTTGGTTGAATCACCCACATGTATTAATGACACTGAAAATTCTTTGTTACCCAAAATTATTCAGAGTGTTCCTCCTCCAACTCTAGTGTGCAGTAATCAAGGTTGAACTATACCTATAAGGACCTCTAGAAGCAATGGTATGATAAGTATAAAAAGACAAAATGTTCTTTGTCCTCATTAAAGATTGTGAGCAGAGTGTTAAATAATATTAATGGCTGGGATTGTCAGTACTTAACAGTACTTTCCTAGTACAAGTGATTTTATTGATCGATACAGTCTCAATGTAACAGGGCAGATTATTCTACTGATTTTATCGAAACCTTAACTAAGTATGTTAGTGCACCACATATCTTTAAATAGATCTAGATGATGATGTAGATTAAGAAAAGCAGACCACCATCCATCTTTTTTTGATCAGTTAATAACTTAAATCCATCACTGCTGCAACCAGCTGTTTAAAGATTCTGTTGTGCATACGTGTTTCCATGGTGGTGCGGATAGGTAGCTGCTTTTAGAGGGCTGTTGGTTTTAAAGAAGTGTGTTTGACAGATGTAGGCTTGCATATTTGCTAACAGGAGGTAGATAGCAAAGGAAAAGAGGAAAGCAAAATAGTTTTGCAGATAATTTAAAGGAGAACCATTTATTAAGAGTACCTTTTTGCAAAGGTGTTTCCTGTGGTAATATTCCAGGCTTTTTTCAAGCATGCTTAGGAAATTTAACTAGTTTGTGTTTGTTTTAAAAGTTACAGTTTGCTTCGTAAGCAGTGTTACTCTGTGTTTTACAGTTCAGGTTTTTTTCTTTATCTTCAAAAATCTGCTTCTTTGCTGATAGAATTGTGCTGCATGACCCTCACTCTTATTTTATTCTTACATGTCAGAGCTGATCAAAGGAAATATTTTTCAATTAAAAGCACAATTTACATTAAACATCATGACAGGTTTAGAAGCCATCTGCAAGTGCTCATTCTCCTTTAATTGTTCTATGTATCATAACACTATAGTGTCACAAGCTTTTGCCCCAGCTAAATTGGACATCAGACTGTACTAACTGTGTCTATATACGCAGCAAGAAATGGTTCCTGTCATGACCTGCATATGCTTTAAATAACTATAAGATATTTTGAGAGGGGAGACAAAGAAATTAAGTTCTTTGCTCAAGATGTCACAGACAGTTAAAGCTGAACTAGGAATATTAAAACTTGATTTCACATTTTCTGGCTTACTACTATCATTGCTGTAGTCTGCTGCCTGTCAATCATTCTAGGATCTGTGATTCCCTCTAGAGCAATACAAAGTTTGAGGATACTTCTTTTATTTAGTCATGATAAAGGAAAGAATAGTCACCTTTCTGGTCTAGAAGGCAACTCCTCATTTGACATGCAGACAAATTTATCTTTTTTTCATTAGTGAATATTTAATAGGTTTTCATGAGCTTGTCTGTTTAAAAAAAAAAAAGTCAATTTTTGTTCATTATAGTAAAGGAAGGAGAGAACTACAGTTCTTGCAAAGGATCTTTATTATCCTGACCTGTATTATAGTAGAATGACTCAGTTTCCCCCATCTTTTAAATCAATCCGTAGCATTTTAAACACATTTTCCTTTCCAACTGTGTGCTGTTTTACATAAGCTAATTCTTATTCTGTAGCATACAAATGGTGATTGCTTTCTCAGATAGGCTTTTCAAGGCAAGTTAAATCTTAAGGTCTTTTTCTTCAAAACTATTCTGTAAAGATACTTGATGAATTGCCAGTGAAGGGAAGATTTTGTTCTCCAGTGAAAGAGTATTACTCTTACTTATTACTGTTACTGCGTGTGTAACTATTCTGTTATGACTGTTCAGTAATGTGCAACCTAAATTATCAGGTGGTTTAGTCCTAGGTCTGCCAAATGGTTGCATTTATGCAATCTGATAGTGTTCTTCTGCCTACACTCTTTGAGTGAGTGAGGATCAATCGTTAATATTCTTAAATCATTTATAAACAGCCCATGATGACTGAGGAGAAGTTCATGAGGAAGTGGATGACTGAGGAAAAAAGTTCGTGAGGAAATCCTTTATAGCAGGATTTGAATTTGCACAGAAGACACAGGCCACATCAGGAGGTGAGAGGAAGAAAACAAATATTGAATACTTTGAAGTATCCCATAATAACGTTAGCGTTTTTTATTTGGATTTGTGTGTATTATTTAGTGCAGTATGTATACTGTAGTTTTCAATGTACTGCAGACCATTCTGAAGGACCCACCATCATGAAACTTCTAACAGTGTTTTACCTGATATTCAATTAAATGAGATATTCAATTAAATGAGTAATAATTCTTGAGCATCTGCTTTAAGGGTGTTGCATGGAAAGTGCACAGGAGCAAAAAAATTCTTTGCAAAATTCTTTGGCTGCCTAAAAAGAGGTATGAACTGGTCCAGGAGTAGTTCAGAGAAGCGAGCAGACAGGGAGGCGACTGGGCGTCTTCAGGCAGGTCATGGGAAGGTGGTCAGTGAGCCTTCTGCTTTGGTCCTGTGGTAAATGAGGCTCTCCTGCCTTAGAAATAGTTCTCTTCTGTGTGTTGCCTTTTCTTGGCATTTATGCAGTCTTCCATGTGTTTTCTGAAGGATATGTTGAAGGATTTCAGGGTAAATTAAAGGGAGGAGGTCTTGTGTTCATAAGGTAGCACAGGAAAATCGTAAATACTTATTATCTTGTGATAACACTGTCGTCTTCCACACATACCAGCACTGCTCGCCATTATATTTCTCTTTTCACTTGCTCATTGTCTTTGTAATCCAAATATAATGTGGATTTAATTCAGAGTAAAAAATGCTCATTTTGCTGAATCTGTTGATTGTAGTATGTCTTGATTGAGGCAGACTTGACTTTAACTGCATGATATTTAGGAATAAATGAGCATCACTAAATGATGCCTAAACCTATACGTCCTGATATGGATTTTCCCTGTTGCTGTTCCATGGATTAAAATCAGAAACTTTTGTAGTTTCTTGTTCTGATAAATATTATGATTTGTATACAGCAAAACCTTCAAACAGTATCAATAAAAAAATTGTGTTTTGTGATGCAGTTTCTTTTTCGTTTCTTGCAACTATTGTTGTCTTTCTCTAATAAACTTTTTCTTGTTCTATAGGTGAAAAAAGTTTGCAGAAACAGAGTGAAGTAGAAGTAGACCCTTTAATTTCATTAAGCACATTGTAACTGGTGAAGATTAATGTATATATCTCTTGCTAATTCTTTTCAATTACTTAGTTCATATAAATTCCCAAACCTTGTTAATTATGCTGAAGTCAAGTGGTAATTTTTAACAGTGTTTCCGCAGCAAGGGAATTTTCCTGGTGTAACCTTGCCCTCTTGTAGAAACTCTCAGCAGATTAGGCATTCTGCCTCTAGTCCATTCATTTTCAGCACAAGCCTAATTGCTGCCGACTGCCTGCCACAGCTACCCTGGTTATCGTACGTTTAAGGGATGCAGGTTCTTCTGAGAACAAATAAGGAAAGATTAATTGTTTGTTTTGTTTCATCCCAAGAGAAATGTGGGAGCTTAATCAAGAAAAATAATTTCTTCTGTTGATTTGGCTTATTTGTGGAAAGGGATAATTATATAAAGGCAGGCATAGAGCTATGCATTTTGAAAGAAATTTTGCCATTTACCTACTTGGGAAGCAAAGATACAGCAAAATGAATGTAACAGCATTGAAATTGATGGGGATGGTTCACATTTCTCATAGTAAGTAATTTGGCTGCTGGGCTTTTATTTGAACCAATATTGCTAGGTGGTATTGTCATTTGTTTTGTCTGCTTCTTTGGAAATTTAATCAAGGAGACAATAGCAGGGGGAAAAACGCTTTTCCAAATTGTCCTTAATTGCTAGAGCACGAAGTGAGCTTAACACTCTGGTGTTTCCAATTAAAGAACTTGTTTCCAGCAAGCACCATTAAATCTATCTTTCCCAATCTGATAAATAAGCTATCAAAGAGTGGAACAGATTAATTGAGAGCAATTAGTTCAAAGCTTAGTGTAAGAGTCAGAGTAAACTGACGTTGTCAATGAATGCAAATTTTACATAAAGCAATAAGAAACACTGAAGCAACAAAATAGAGTTGAGAGTAGCCACTAAAAACAAAGGAGAACTTTATTTGTGGTACAGAAATTAGCCTTGTTTCTCTTCACAACAAAAGTACTAAAAGGCATTTATTTTCAAGGCCTCTGTTTCAGGGATGTCAAATCATCTTTGACACTTTTGCTACATACATCTCTCTTTCAAGGAAATAAAAGACAGAAAAATCACAGATACCACAGTTCAGGGCTGGTCACGAAACCTACTTCCAATTGTATTTAAAACTCAAATCTACAGCATTTCAGATTGTTACTGTATAATAAACATAGTAACATCTAAATGTGGTTTGTTTATGGTTTACGTTAATAACCAGTAACCCCTAAGTTTGCTGAGGACTTAAGCCTAGCACATTAGATTTGATGCCTTTTCCTTATTTTCTCGCTCCCTCTTAACACAGGTGGGTCTCCCTAATGACGTGTACCCTAGGCAGTTCTGGTGGGTGTTTCTTCCTCCCAGCTGTCTGTGCATCCCAGTTAGTACTGACCCACCGGCTGCAAGCAGCACCCTGCACATGGGCCCTCTGGATATTTCCCTTAGTGACAAACTGCAAGAAAAATGCCTGGGTTTTCCCCCAAAGCGGCAGCCTTTAGCTTGTTGAGAATGAACACGTCAGCATGGAGGTCCTGCAGCAGCAGAGAAGAAAGCCTCCCTGTCTTGTAACGTTGAAATAAATGTATAGACTTTGAGTATTAATATGGTCAAAGGAAGTATTGCGCATTGGTTCAGCTGATGATATTTGTTCTGTATGTAAGGCTTTCAAATAAAGTGCTTCTAGATTATTTCATCAAGAAGAAAGTAGGAGAGTGCATGCATAATCTGTTACACACTAAACACACTTTCATTTCTAAATCAGTTTTTACAGAACTGTTTTAGCTAGGCTGGGTGCACTGCTAGTGCAACTCACCTAAACTGATGTCATGAGTATACCAACTACTGCAGCTCTTAAAATTGTTTTCCTAGAACAGGAGTTTCTATGGTGCATCCATGGCCTTTAGAGCAAATATGTGGCAGGACACGTATTCGGTTGGACAAACGGTTTGACAAAATTCTTTCTTCCTGTGCTGTTGCAGCCTATTGGGTATGTCTATTCTAAGAAAATCAAAATATCAAATAGCTTTCCCCATAGGTGTTCTGAGAAAATGTCATTCCAGTTGCAAGTATCTGGCTCAGGGAGGAGTTCTTCCATTTTTTCAGTGTGTGGTATTTCTTGTCTCCTGAATATCCTCATCAGTAGGGAAATACAGTACTCATAACTGTGATAGTGTGGTGTCATTTACTGTGATAATAGACATGCCATTGTAGACATGGCATTGGAGCACAGGTCAGTTACAGTGTTTTTCTTTGTATCCTTGCTGGCAAGACGGTAGGAGATCATAGTTGCATTCTGAGTAACTGGTTTTCTGAGCAGCTTCCTGTAACATTGGCTTCTGGATAATTTTAGTGTGCTTCCAAGAAATCTTGAGAAAGTGAGAAGGGGGCAACCTCCTCCAGTTTCTTCGGATGTCAGTGCATCCAGACTTCCAACTGCTCTTTTTGGCATGGGAGCTGGCTCTCACACCTGGTTCAGTGGGGAAGATTTCTTAATGTCACATTTCAAAAGCACTTACATAGCAATAACAGATGACAGTAAAGCTACAGAGGAACAAAGACCATAAATTCACAGGTTTCATAATCAACAGTCTTATAGCCACCAGCATTTTAGTAACTGTCTCTAAATGATACCTTTAGGTGTTTCTCTGGGCATTTGGAAGCTCAGTCAAGATCACAAAGTGATACAGGCTACTTGTTTTGAACAACACTAGTCATGTAACTTCAGGATTAGGAAGCAATTTGCTTTTTTATAATGACGTTGTATTTATATGCTTTGTAATGGTGCCTATCTGCTTTACTGGTGGATCTTTTTATAATTGCTAATTTGCAATTAAATCTGGACAAGTTTAATTATACGACCTTAATTTGTTATCCAACTTTAGATGTTGGAATAATGAAGATAATTATTGCAAGAGTAGGTTACTGTATCATATGGGGTTTTTTTAGTAGTGGATATGAAGGTTAGTGGGTTTTATGATGAATCTGTGCTCTAATGATGCAGGAGGTTGTCAATAACTGTGGTCTAGTGTTGACATTCAGCAACAGTATTACTCATGTAAGAATATGAACAAAGTTTCAATGAAGAGGTCTAGAAGCCAGATACACGCTAAAAAAAAAAAAAAGAAAAAAAAATAGTGAGTACGACCAAAAAAACATGGAGCCCAATTGCATCTAGTTTGGACAATTATTTTTGCCTTATTTTACAAAGAGTGAGATTCACAAATGAAACCAGAGGAAAATCCAGCATCAGACCACTGGTTGATGCTGAGATATTAGACAGGTGGAGAAGCTTACACTTGTTGATGTGTGGATGGAGCCATCTAAATTATTTTGCCTGTAGTAAATTTGCCATTTTCCTATGTCTCCATGCTACCATTTTTATATCTGTAGCTGATTCCTTCATGTTCGTATGTCACTATTCATCTTTCCACCTTTTTGGTTCTTTTCCAAAATTCCATTTTGTTCTCTTGACTGATTCATTCAATCTAAATATCAGTCATGGTGTTATATATTGATGATCACATGTTAAAGGTCAGCCCTGTGTCCAGTTAACAGAGAATGCAATTTTTTCTGTAGACTAACAGGTTTTTTTTATAACTCCCTTCTGAACCCTTGATACTTTATCCACATCCTGCTTTGATTTCTGGGCACCACTACTCCAGACACATTTGCGCTGTTGGCATATTCCTCTTATTTGCTTATCTTTCTGTCCAAAGCCTGACTAAGCTTTCTGTACCACAGAAGTGTAGTACTGTTCTTGAGACACCAGGAGATGTGACTAAAAATAATAATTTACACTTAGCTTCAGATGACAAAGGCAACTCGTAAATTCAACCAGAGCCTTCAGAGGCAGAGTAACCACTGGGGAGGGTGCAACCCAGTCTCTTTGCAGATCCCTCTTGCATGGGGAACCCAGAGGCTGCGACTGTGTGCCAAAAATAAGGAATAAATGTAAAGAAGGTAGCTGACTAAAAAAGCCAGCCTAGGTGGTGGTCATGTATTCCCAGCTTCAACCTCATTTGGGGGCTTTACCGGTCAAAATTAAGTAGTTCTCTGGTTTCTGAGTAAGGAACCTGAGCATCACTAAATGTGAAAATAACATCGGAAACAGGAGATTTCTAGAGAGTAGCTTGGCGTTCTTGCAGTGTTTTAATGTTACTTTAATTTTTAACAGAAATCCGGATAGTTAAGTTAGTTCTGTTAAGGGACTGACTGGCAATTTTGTTTCTCCTTTGGGAAGAAATCATCTCTCTTTCAATAACAAGAACGTGGAGAGCTTTAGCAGAGTCGGAGCATTAGCTGTAGGATTGCTCTGCTGTGATAAATGTAATCCTTTGACTGATGCTGCTCATTTGTCTTCAGCAGAGAAGAGGTTAATAGGCATTCACTGAGCAAGTTAGGTGGGTCTTTTTTCCACAGGTAGTTGCCTAGTTCCTTGTCTTTATCAAGGATCGCCTTGCTGGGGAGTTTGGGGAGGGACAAATGTCAAGGAGCAGCAGCCACAATGAAGTACCTGTGATTGAGCAAGGATTACATTGCTCCGTTAATTCTGTACAAACTTGTCAGTTTGCCACCCAAGTAAATGCCTAGAGTGCGTAAAACACGGAGCAGAGTGACCTCTAGAAGAAAAATCAATGGCAATTCATATTTCATATGTCTATAATTGCTTGTGAGAGCATGGCAGCAGTTTGTTTATAGAGCAGCTCTTTCTACCGGGGACTGTTTCCTGACTTTTTTTTGTCTTTGCAGTGGTGATGCCTCTCATGGATTGTGAATTACAGCCAAACGTAGTGACAGACAAGTTTGGGAAGTGGGTTTTATTATTGCTTTCACGTTACCATCCTCCGAATTGCTGCACTGGGCTGTTTGGACCAGTGCGCTAATTGAGATTCACAAGTAAATTGTGCTCTAAAACACAGCCGTTTCCTTGGAAGACTCCTGAAGCTGTTTTTTTACTTTCTTTTTATAGGCAAGGATTTATCCTCTGTGAAGTTATCAATTGCTAGTATTTTAACCATCAAACTGAATCCATTGTGTGGCTTTCATTTTTAAACAATTTCTCAGAGACAGGGAATTCTCAGTCTGCTAATTTGAAGAAGACAGAATTTTGAAAATATCCTCCCCCACCTTTGCTTTGCTTTGTTTTTCCATTTTTTTTGTAAGATGCTGTTGTAAGATTTGTATCTCCACTGAGGACTGAGATGTCATAGGGATAGAGAAAATGCCGCTCACTTTATGGATTACTGTTAGGTCAACAAAACTTTGGCAGCATTGATTAACTTGACAGTGAGTACAGCAGTACATTTATCACTTATGGCTGTGCTGTAGAAAATCTAATAAGAGGCAAACAATTCCCTTTAGAGCAGTAACAGGTTCACTGTGGCTAACGGTGCATGCACTGGAAATTTCTGACTTTAAATTATACCCTTGCTGCTAGTTGGGTCATTGACTCAAAGCTACTGCACTTTCTTTACCATGCTCTGTATTATTAATTTGACCAAAACTGTTTTGGTTTCTATAAATGTGATTATATGTTGAAGTTCATATGAGCTTATATGCTTTATGCAGAAGGCAGGCAGAAGGAGCTTGATCCAAGCTCGGGGAAATAGAACGAGGGCTAACAGTTATAACTACAAATGTTTGAGTTCTTGCAAGATTATAAGAGAAAAGATTTGAAACATTGCTCACAAATCAGCTGTAATTCACACATGTAAACAAATCTCAAACCCTACTCAGTCTTGCATTAAATTTGATTGGTTGGTCAGGTGATATTTAAGAAGGTCTGTTTTCATATCTGCAAATATCAGCTTTATTAATTACCAGTTAATTACCAATTAAAAATCCTATACAAGTTGATTTATAGATAGGTTCATCCAGTTGTCTTATTTTTGTAAGAATTATGAGAATTGAACAACTGACGAGAGATTTTCTTTCTCTCCTATATACCAGTGCTGCTTTTTGACTGAAAGTTAGTGTTTGGGTCTAACAGTTTGTTTTTTATTATGAATTTCTTTTTTATGCAGTATTGTTTAGGTTTCTTGTAGTAAATATTTTCTGGAAAGTTCACGGCCAGTGCATTTGAAAGCATCTTTGCTTTGCAAATGTATAGAATATACAGTATTTAGTTAAAAAAAAAAAAAAAAGTCTTGTTAATTCTCTTAAATGGAAACCCCACATAAGATATCCTTTTACAGAAGCGTGCCAAAGCTTTCTTGCAGTTCAAAGAACCAAAAGTAAATGAAAGTCAGATACCTGAATAATTGTGCTTCTGTATACAAGCAGGAAAAAAGAATGAAGAAAATGTGGTGTAAATGCTGATCAGAACATACAATGTGCAACTAATTTTGCAGCTTTATTTCTGTGTTATATTTTGCAAATATTTTTCTCCTCTAAACAATATATATTTTTTTAATATTAGGATATATAGTCCACTAGATTAGAGAGCCTTTGAGTCATTTTCAGTACTTTGTATTATTTTAGGAACCAGTTTGAATTGGAAGGTTTGTTCTGCAATACCTGTAATATGATGTCGTTTTCTTTGTTGCGAGAGAAGTATTCTACTTGAATCAATTGTCAGGAGGCTTAATGTAATAAGGCAGTTTGCGGTCTGACTAAGAGAAACACTGTGCAAAAGAAATTCCCATAGCAGTTTGTTTTTAGCAGAAAAACTGAGTTCACCTGAAACGTGAATACATTGCAAACCAAGATTTAATAAGGTAGAGCAGCTTTAGAAAGAAACAGAGTGGGTTGCCATCCAAAGCATGCCTTGTAATGGCTATGATTTAACTAAATAACTATGTTAAATGATAGGATAGTCTATCAACAGCATTACAGCAGGGTCTTTGTTGCAGCAAATCATTGGACACGCTGACGCAATACCCTCTGCACAGCAAAGGAAAAAATTGCAATTAAAATAACGTGTCCTGTTTCATTCTCCTTTTTTTATTTGCAGGATAAAAGTTGTGTTTCTCACTCTGCTATTGTATTTTAGAAGCAACAAGACACTTTTCCACACATTTCCAGGGTTCATACAATACAGAGTTACCCTACTGCCTGCCTTACTGAACAGAGACCTGATATTGATTAACTATCACGCTGGCATCAGAACTACTCTTAGGATTCAATTTTTTTGTTGTTTTGCATATTTTATTGATCAAAAGTGGTAAATGAGCATCAAGCGTGCAAGAAGACGATGAATTGTTTACTTGCATAAAATAACCTTTCAATAAGGGAAGATGCATTGCTCACACTTTTGGTGCTGTTCTGCTGCTCGAAGCAGATGGCATTCAGCTGCTATTGATTTGCTCCTATAGTTACAGAGCAGCATGTAACAAGGCATGCTCGTTTTGCTGAAAGAGAGGTGAGTTTTTTTGCTGGGCTGGTGGGAGTGAAAAAGGAAGGACAGGGGGTTTTTTTGTTTTGTTTTGTTTTTTAAAGGGAAAACAAGGAAAAGCTTCTGACTTATGCTGCTGGCTCTGTGCAAACAAAAAGCAGGGTCTGTATGCTTGCAGAGAAAGGGAGAGTTACTCTCCCTAGTTTTAGCATTTCTGAAAACATTAATTCCTACTAAAAGCTAAAATATCCACTGCAGATTGAATTCGTGAACAGGCAACTACTTAGGATTGTAAAAAGCATCCAGAACTCAGTGTCACAAAATTTACACCACAGCTCTTAGCTACTTTAATCTTTATTTATTTATAGTTTTTCCCACATGTGTAAAGACAGTTGACTCCTGGGCAGGACAAAATCACCCTGCAATATGCTGTGCTGGACTCTGCAAACAGCTGATTTCACTGATGAGTGAGAAATGTGATCATTCTCCATCAGATCTTTCCTGTAATGTGGGGGGAGATGAAAAGAGCCTTTTTTGAAAGCTTTCTCAAAAGGGTATTTGGTGCAGCATTCTGGCACTAAAATACTACTGAGAGAAATCTTCAGTCGCTAGACCGATTTTAGTGAAATGCCAATAAGCAAAAATATGTCATAAAAGAGACAGTTCCAGTAAACAGAGCACAGGAATATAGGAATGGTTGTTCTAGGACAAAGCATGTTACGTAGCTACGGGAAAGGTTTGCTTCTGGCAAGAGTGGTGGGCACAGTGCAGCAGCCATGGAGTGCAGCCCTCCATCAGGCTGATCTAACACAAATAACTCTGCCCCCAAGATCCACAAGTGTGGTGGTGTGAGAGTTAACAAACTCAGCTTCTTGCAGGCAAAACTGGACCAGCTAAATGTTTTGAGAACGTGAATATCAAATATTAAAATCTTCCTCATCCCTCTGACTGTTCTACAGTGACTTCTATTGCTGGAAGTGTTTGCTGTCCATTTTGTACTGGTTACTGTTCTGTCTCACATATCTCCCTGCTCTGATAGTGTTTGGAAAAACATAATAATTTACTCAGTTATAACTGCCTTGCTCTCCTTTTTGTCATTTATATTCTCTTCCTTTTCAGTGTAAATAATCAATAAATTATGACTCCTGACAAAAATTCTCACAGCATACTTATATATCAAAAATTTAATTTGAAAGTGCATATTACTGATAGTTAAAAAAATGTCCTGCTTCATCTGTTCGAGCTTCTGTTGTTCTTTGATATAGCTTCCAACTTGTTTAATTCGTGAAATGCTAAGTGTTTATAATGTCCATATAGTAAGATGTCACTAACTCTCAGCCATTTGTTTCAAATACTTCTGTAGCATAAAGAAGTATGAAGAGATTGTCTGAACCTTCGAATTTAATCTGTTGGCTGGAATCCAAAGTAGAAAATTGTAAGAAAATGTTTTTTGGAAGAGAACAACCCTTAGTGAGTTTTTTCAGAAAACAGATGTGTTTGAATCAATGGCTACTGCTGTCAGAGCAGCATTACTGTGTTGTTAGAATTTGATTGGGTCTTACTCTCCTGTGGGGCTAGGGAAATGTTTTAAACATAAGAATTATTATAAACAGAAGTTAATAAGATCTGAAAAAGCTGTATGTTTCTAAAGGGGATTTTCTGTGTTATGATGGTTCTACAAGAAAACCAGTTGTTTTCACAAATTAAAACAAATGTATTTTTGTTCCATTCCTGTGATGTCTGTCTATACTGTTACAACTGACTTCTGTTTTCCTCAAACCATCTGTCTCTCTCATTTCTGAGTTTACAAGTGGTTGAAACTTATTTTGTGCTTCTTTGCCTTGGGTAAGCGGCGACCTCATTTAATTCCAGAATTCGGGTATCACAGAGTAAATTGTTAACATGCTAATTATTCAGCAAAAAATTAAACCAGATTTTTTTCCTTGGTTTTGCTGCTAAATATAAGTAAATGTCTTGAAGATGCAACGTATATTAGTGTATTTTCTTTTAAAAGCCAATTAAATTTGATGTGAGCTTCCATGTTTTTAAAATTAATCATACAGATTTCCCTACAGTTACTCTTCCAACATTGCAGATTCTAACAAAATAACCTAGAGTCCTTATCTGGCAACGCATTTTTTGCTGAATGGGCTACCATGTCTCAAAAAAAAATATATATATATATATATTTTTTTTTTTAATGCATACAAGTCTAAATATATTTGGTCAATTAGGTTGCCCCTTCTTTACCTCTGCAAAAATGACACAATGAGTTCATTAACCCCGAGTGCTGTGAATTCCCTGTGCTTTCTGCGTTCTCCCGTTTGGACTCTGGAGCAGGTACCTGCTGCTTAATCTAATTAGTTTCAAAGGGAACGTCGAAGCATTTCTCAAGAGTTTACTCTGACCCAGAACCTCTGACAAGAAAATATCAGGGCGACAAAACAAGAAAAGTTATTGTAGAGTTGAATAGTGTTTTTGTTACAGCGCCTCACGCAAACAGTGTACATGAGGAAATCATCTTGGGAAGAGGATGATTTCTAGATTTTTGATATGACGTTTGTGTGAAATTGTCATTCTTGTGGAGAGCAAGACTGTTTTCATAGCTCACTTTATCACTCTTAATCCACCACCTGGCCCTTTCCTTGTTCCCAGCAAAGCCAACAATATGAATTAGAGCTATGAGACATCTTTCTTAAGGAGAAAAAAAAAAAAAGAAAAAAAAAGAAATGCTATTTCAGGGTTGTTCTTAAGTCTTTCTTGGGGCTTTAAATGCTTCAGGATTTTTGCAGGCTTTTTCAGTTCGTTTGAAGCTGTTTTATTTGACCCAAACCACATTATTCAGCCGAAAAATCCAGTCCAACATCTGCATCTTAATAGAGTGGGCTGGGTTGTAACACACATTGGAACAGGGCTCATGCGGAGGGTGGCTGGGGCAGGGGGTCGGAGCGAGTGAGGGATGCTGTGGAGCTGCTGCTCGCTTGCTCGGAGTGCTGGTGGATCCTGCTGCTGCGCTGGGTGCTCTGCTCTCCGGATAGTCAGGTGCAGCTTCGTTCTCAAGTGTGGCATTTCCTTCACGCTTGCTCATGGGTCTCCTCTTTATTATTGACTGCTTACAGGCACTGTAAATGTAGTATATAGAAAATACATCAGTGGAGGAAAAACATATTCTGTATGAAAGCAGGTGACAATTTCTTTCAAACCCCTCTTTGAAAGGCAGCATAATTAAGAGCAAGAAAAAGGGTGATATTTTGAATATATTTTAATGTCTAGAAGTTAAACGTGAAAATACTTACAAAACACTGTAGTTATTCTGCAGCTAAAATATTCTCTACTAAATAGTGTTTTTCAATGAAGTGTGAATTATTTTAATATATTGTACAGCCTGTCTACTTAAAACTTCTGGTAAATTACAAAAACTTTTGTTTCACTTTTATTTCACATTCAGAGATGCATTTTCTCTCATAATTTTTATTCAATACGTCTGAAAGAAAACAAGCGCTATTTGCTTTAAAGTGATGTTTTAAGATCTCTTAAAACATTTGTAGCCTTCCATTAGCTCCCTTCTGTTTTATCCTTACTTTGTGCTAATTTTATTTCTCTTTGCACATCATTAATGGGCATATTTCTAAAGTGAGACTTCTCACAGCTGAGAGTGAGGGCGAAGGGTTGGATCATCATCCCTGCATCACCCCTGCCACTTCAGTGCCTGCAGCTGGGGGTGCTGCCTGCGCGCAGGGCCTAAAGTCTGTCTCTCCTCTCCCCCAGCCATCTTTTTCAGCCTTAAAAGTCCTCACTTATTTTTGTTGTTGTTGTTTTTCTTTTAACTTGGAACTCATTCCATGCTTTGCATAATCCTCGTTGTCCTTCTTTGAACCTGTTGCAGCTCCACAGTATCCTTTCTAAGAACTGGAACAACACACATTGTTCAAAGCAGTGAGCAAACCAGGAAATCAGAGAATAGTGATATGTTCTCTCTTTTATTTTGATTCCCTTTTTAGCAATTTCTAATCTTTTTTTTAATAATAGCTAATAACATTTTTCTAATAATTTCTAATAATTTATTGGTTCTTTTTCTAATAATTTCTAATAACCTTTTTGTTTGCTTTTTTAATTGCTGCTGAGTAATAAGTTTATATTTTCATGGATCTGTTGAAACCCCCAGCACCTCAGTCCTCTGATCGGTAATGCTCAGCCCAAAACCCATCACTGTATATGTTACTTTTTTCTGTATATGCATCACTTGTCTCACTGAATTTCAAGCACCATTTCACCTCCCATTATTGAGTCTTGTAAGATGTTTCTGCATTTCCTCACAGTTGGCCCTTCTCTTTACTATACTAAATAATTGGTATTGTTGGCAAATTTTGTTACCTCACTGCTAAGTTCGTTTTCCATGTTTGTTAATGCATTGAACAGCATCATTCCCACACAGATCTATGAGCAATGCCACTGGTAACATCCCTCCGCTGCGAGTATGGTCTGTCTACTCCTACCCTATGCTTCACTTCTAACTAGGTTTTTACCTTTGGAAAGACCATGTCTGCTTGGTTTCCCTGAAAGCCTTGGGTGAAGGACTTTGTTAAAATAAGCCTTTTGGAAATGCAGATTGGCTCTATCAACAGGGTCACCTTTATCTGTGAGCTTGGTTGTCTTTTCAGGGGTTTCAGTAAGTTTTTGAAACAGGATAGCCCCTGACAGGAACCCTGTGGATTCTTCTCCAGCCTGATGTATTTATCGATGTGCCGCTGATTCTCTTCCTTATTGTCGTTGTTACTAACTTGCCCGGAACCACCTTGCCAGGTCGTAAATCCCCAGATCTCTCCTGGTAGTCTTTTTCAAAATCATTGTTTGCCGTGGTTCAGTCCTCAGGTTCGGAAGCAGCCGTGAGCAATGCGTTATACAGCACTTTGCTTCAGCAGTTTCTTCTGTAGGATCCTGTGGAGGAATATTGTGTGGTCCTGCTGACTTGTTACTGAGCGAACAAAGCAAACACCCTTCTGTGCATTTCATGACTTCAGTTAGAGACATCCTCTGATGAGGATCCACACAGAGAAAAAAAAGAAAAAGAGAAGTATGTGTTTTAATGCTGAGGATTCAGAGTTTAGATCTGGCAGTGATGAATGCTGGAAGGGTTACCACTTATTGAAAAAACAGGAATGTGCACTACACCCCCAAATTTAGAGGAACGTTGTTGGGATTAGAAAAAACTCTTGGAAGTTTGGAAAATCTAGAACTGACATTTCCAGTAACAGCTTTATTCACCCTTAAGTAGAGTATGCATTTATGAGGGTGTCTTTAATTACCTGCTCAGATACATGCACAAAGATCAGCATGGGAAGAGGGCAGTATCTGACTCCATAAGAACCAAAAACCTACTGTTTTCCAAACTTTCCAGGTGTCCTAATTTGCAACCTGAATAATTTTCTTTTATTACTGCTTATTTGTATGTGATTATATATTTAGCTCCTTTAAGCTTAGAAAAGAGTGCTGCAAGTTTAAACCTCTTCTGCTTTTACCTGTTTTTTTTTTCTTATTTGTTTGGTTTTTTTTAAAGATTTAACGCAGTAGCTTTCTTCCAGACTTTCTCCCCCTGTGCTCTAAGACCTTTCAGGCATAACTACCTAATTTCTTCAGCATCCTAGAATGTGTATCTGCTGGATCTACTGAATTATACGTATTATTGTATAAAGTATTCCTGCATCTGTTTGGTATCAGCAGCATTATTGACGTAGTCTTAATTACCTGTTAATTGTTCATTGTCCTAGTGGTCCACAGACTTTTAAAAACCACTTCTGTTCAGCTATTTTAAAGTCAACATTTATTTTGGTGTCTGTCTTTGTCATTAATGGATCTGCTTCCTCAGTGTGCTGCCTTGTCCTGTTAATTATTTTTAAAAGCCTTTCTTGTTACTGCTAAGTTTTTTGCATAGCATTAACTCATTCTGCCTTTCTGCTTCTTTTCCTTTTGCTCTGTTGATTTTTTTCATTTTGGTTGCAGCTTTGTCTTATCCTCCAATCCTTTGAGCGGTGTCTCAGAAAACTATATTGACTGCTTCTGCCTTTAATTCTTGTTTTTCAAAGGAAATATGGTCTGTTGCACTTTGTTTCTAATCTTTCAAGGGCTACTTTCCCATTTTTCTGTGAAGAGAGATTCACTGTTTGCTTCCACCTCATTATGTTCATGGTTTTCCAAAAATTTTTTTGTAATATTTTGTTATATTTTGTTGTTTTGGGGTTTTTTTCCACATCAAATGGGTTATACTTGGCCTCAAACCAATCCACTTAGTAGTTAAGTGTAAAACGGAACTGTGAATGTGTAATTAAGTAACCCTCTAACTAAACAAAGTACTTACTACCTCAAAACTTAATTGGTAGTATTTTTAAATCAAAGTGAGTCAAGTGCTCTAAAATTAGGTTAGGTAAGGCTTAAGTGAAAATGTTAATAGCTTATAGTCACTGCCATCAAGTTTTATGCATATCTTTAATGATGATCCAGCAGTCATTTATCCTCTGTGGAGCTTGAGAATGTTATGAAAGAAGTATTTGTCACACAGGCGGTATCTGGTGAGCTTAAGTTCACCAAAAGTATACTAAATTGGTTTGATAGTTGATGCGGGAATTCTTCTACTCTCCTCCAGTCTTGAGGTTTGGGGGTGCAGTTCCTTTTTATTTATTTATTTATTTATTTATTTTACATTTGTGACTTTACGCAAAGTCCAGCCTTTCATTTCCATTGCTATTATTGCTGTCATTAACTTTCAGGTAATATCTTATGGATCTTTGTTGAAAGCCTCTTGGCATATAATACTTACCGTCAACATCTTGTTTCTTTTCAAGCTCCCCTGTATAGAGGGGACCCCCTGCACTGTTGCCTTTCCTTTGGTATGTGATCTAGGGGCATTAGCTAGCTGGTGCTTATTATATAGCATCACGTCTGTTTTGCTGCGTGTGTGTTTTCATACTTCTTGTGTCCGTATGCAGACTTCAGGTGATACTTCTTTTGTTCTTACAAATTCACATGTTGGCGAACCTTTCCAGTGGTAATGGAAAGTGGAGAGCCCTTACTGTGATAATTTAAGTGATATATTTTGAAATACTTCCTGATGATGATGTGCAACATTCTCACTGCAGAAGAAGAGTGAGTTTCTTCATTGTTCCTTGCACTGAGTAATATAAAGCATTATATTGTATCTGCTATTACTTTTTTAGAAAAAGGAAACCTTGCTCTCAAAAGTCTAGTACCTTCATCTACTCTACTTGGATTTTAGTTAATATGGTCTTTTGCTAACCTTTTTATCATTTCCTGGGACTGTGTAAAGCAGCAGGAAAGCAGGTTAATAGAAGAATATAGACTCTAAAGTGTTCTAAAAGATGTGGGTTTTGGTCCCAGTGGAGACTGACACTCCAGCCTACTTACTGTAGCTGCAACATATTGATTTTCTTCTCCCCCATTTTTAGCTGCACCACTGAATTAGGTACTGTGAAGCATCTTTCCCTGTGAAGAGAGGAAAAACTGTCATGAACTTTTTCACCCTAACAGTATGGCATTTCAAACTGAACCAGATTGAATGGAAAAGGCTGCAAGGGCTCTTAGAAAACCTTATAATTTAGCTCCCCACTCTCATTTCTCCCGCACTGACGGGTGTTCCAGCAGCCTTGAGAAAGTATGATAGATGATCATAAGAGAGGAATTTTTAAATCATATTTAAAAAAACCAACAATAATAATAAAAAAAAGAAATCCCTGAAAATAATGCATTCCTGTGGCATGATCTCCTAAGGTTAGCAAAGTGGTCTTGCTCAAGTTTTCAGCAAGATGTTCAGTTACTGTTATAATTGGCTGATGAGTAGGTTTGGACCTAACTAGAATGCCAGTGTTCGATTTCGCAGTGTCCTCTGTGAAGATATGTCACCATTTACCCTGGCTTTAGTGACAATTTTCTAAAAAGGAAACTCGTGGGAAATCATTATGCTGTTTATATGTCTCCCTTGTTGGAGAGCATTATCCTGTGATATTTTAGCACTGTTTTCCACTGCATGATGGCATCTAGCTAAGGTTAAGGCAGAACAAGTCCCTTTGCAATTTTGCAACTATATTTTACTGGCTGAAGGAGAAAAGATAACCGACAATTAAGTATTTCAGATGTCACTGAAAGAACATGTGCAACTAATCAATGACATCCTTAGGGAGCATGATTTTATGAAACTGATAAGGTAGAAAAATTGGGATTTTAGTGATTTGTGTTACATAATAATAATTGCACCCTTTCAATGAAAAAGACATTTCTGCTGATGTAAACATCAGGCTTTCCCTTGTGGTTTCTTTTTTCTGAAGCATGCAGTAGTTCATTAAAGTGTGACAGTAACGGATAAACACCCTTTACGATTTTTTAAGAAAATATGGTGCTTATGCTCTTAGTTCAGCTGAAATCAATGAGTTTGAAAAATGTATTTCTGGAGTCACTTCCCAAATCACTTGCTAGAGGCTGTATTAGGTGTTTTAGTTCTTTTTTATTTTAGGAAGGAAATATGCATGCTGTTCTTTTTTCTTAAATTAGCCTACTTAACACTCGGGGGACGCACATTTGAAACTCATTACTATAATCTTGGTAGAATTCAGAGGCACTGGAAAACCACATTACTAATAGACTAATTGTGAGTTTTCAATTTCTTTGAAAATATATCTTCTAAGTTCCTTACTGCAGAACGTTGTAGGCAGTAGTCATGTTTACAAGGCAGTGTCATTTATTCACTTGAACAAAGGCTACGTTTGAGCCCACTGCATCACAAGTAGTAGATAGTGGCTCAGAGATTCACCTGCTGATTCATTTCTGCTCAGCTATCATTTAAAGATGGAGTTTGCAAAATATGCATTTCTTAAAGTTTTTAGTCATAAGTCAAAAATCTGTGGTGATATCCTTTGTTCTAGGTAAATTATAACAACTGTGATCACTTTTCTTTCTAATTTAAGAGTATATATTGAATGAAAGAATATGAACTTGAGAATACTTCTGTTTTTCCCCTAATGTCCACTTTGGGCCACTACTAGAGGTAGGAAATATGGCTAGACACACACAACTAATGCAGTGTGGCTGTTCTTTTGTTGTCCCCAAGTTTTTTCTCTTCTCCTTCATTTTCTAGTGTGTAAATTGAAGGGCTGGATTATCTGCTGGCCCTTTTCCATTGAAGCCAATGGGGGCAGATAATTTGACCCTGAATTAGTATAATTGGCTTTTTTTTTTTTTTTTAATTTCTTAAAATGCACATCACATTATGTTAATGGGAAAATCTTCCCATGTTCAATGCAATCATACCTCCCTTCATGAAATTCTGGAAATGACAGAATTCCACCTTAGCAGAGGCAGGGTGCAAAATACAGTGCTGTGCAAAATTGCTTTTGCTTTTTTGCAAACTCTACATTTTCAAGCTTACTGATCACCACATAGAGGTATTAACAAACTACTTAGAAAGGACCCTGAAATAGATGCTATTTCCTTAAATCTTATAGTAAATTTTTTTTTTTGCTAAAATCAGGGCAGGCCTTATAGCAGGTTAGAGGGGTTGGGTTGACTCGGTGCACAGCATCATGAGATATTAATCTGGCATGAGTGGAAGTAGCAACAAATAGGTTTGTTAGCATTGTCAGGGCTATTTCGTTTTATACGGTGACATATCCTTCTGTTCTTCCCCCACAATCACTATTCTGCTCAGCAGCCTCAGCCAGCAATTCAACTTTTGGAAGAAACTGTCAAGAAGTATGAGGTTGCACAGAAGTGTGGGATGCCCTTAAACATCTTTATACAACTTTTTTGTAGTTCTCCATTGCGTATTATTAGTGAGGTGGTTTTGTTTGAGCAAATCATTCACATTGTTATGCAATTCACACACCCTCTGAATATGCATCCCCCTCCACCCCTCCTTTTATGCATATCTTGAATGCAGAACAAGATGAATTTTGCAGCAGCAGAGTGCTGATTTTACAGAATGCAAATGAGGCGGCAGGTAATGCAGCATCCTCATATAGAGGTGAACTGAAAGGCTTAACACTTGCCAACATTTCAGACATTCCTGTTTCTTCCATAGGAGTTGACATAGCCATTAAAATCTACAATAAAACAGTTCTTTTGTGTGTTCTTCCTTTTTTCAACTTGTTCGTGGTGACCTCAACTGTTGTTGAAGTGTTGGCCCTGAATTCAGAGTTGGGAATATTAAAAAAAAAAAGAAACCAGCTCCCAAATATCTTTGTTTTAAAATATATTTCTCTCTTTAAGTCCATATACATTTTAGGCAATTGTCACACTAACTGGGTTTTCATTACACAAATAACAAAGCTGTTTGCTGTTGAACCTTGGAGTTGGACTGATTTGAGCAGGTTGGACTAGGTGACCTCTAGAGGTTTCTTCCAACCTAAATTTTTTTGTGATTCTATTATCTTCCACGTACTGCTGCATCTTCTTATTGATACTATGATGTGAAAGAATATGCATGCAGGAATAAGTTATCTCCTGAATGTCAGCAGAGGAACCACTACCATTCTTGTTGCTTCTCTACATGGATAGCTTTACTTGTGCAAGCAGTTTTGTTTAACCAGTTATTTATGAATTTAGTAAAGCTTCTTCCGTACATACGTTCAGTCTAAGATCAGGCCTTTATAAAGGAAAGCTATTTAGGGAGAAGCTTGTGGCTTTCATTTGTCTGTGAAGTACCATGCTCGAACAGCTACGTAGATCTACGTGTGCTATCCAACTGTATAGCAGCATGAACAAGTAAATAGGGGCTGAATCTTTCAGGTGAGTCATTGGTTGAATTTATGAACCGTTTTGTCTGTCTTGTGTGAAAATTACAGATCAGCAATTAATTTGGGGGTGCTTCTATAAAACTGTCAGAGATCTATCCTTTTCTTTAAAAGTCAGTCTTCCATGACAATTGTGTGCCTAACCATCTCATTTACTTGCTATGTATTTTTAAGTAAGTATATTGCTAATTAATTTACTTAAAATTATAAAATCATCTCATCAGTGAAAAAAGAAAGGAGAATGGAGTCCAGCCATTTTGTTATTGTTATGGAAGAAGGTGGCGGGTGTAGAGAGACAGCAGCTCTTTGAGAGCTTTGTCATTAGGGATCGCAGTATAGGTGTAAGCAGTACATTGTAAGCTGATCTGTCAAGCCAAGCAAACAGTTTACCTTGTTAGCATTTACTAAGGCATGCATTAATAAAATTGTACAAACTGGAGACTTCCTTTTTTCCCTGATGTGCCAGACAGGAATCTTCTGGGAAGTGTATGTGAAAGCACTGAGCTGTGGCTGCTTTATTTTATGTTTTACATAAACAGAATTTTATTCACAAATGAGTGTGCCAATACCTTAGTTTCGGAATCAGACATCTCTGCTTGAGACGCGGCTAGCTTGTCACTGGTGATGGCAGGTGAAAATATCTCCCATAGTCTAAGAATGTAGTAGCATGAGCTAAATGTTTTTATGTGATTCATGAAGAATTGTGGTTTCCCAAATGAAATGAAGCACTCCATAATAAGTGAAAAAGATTGGAGAAGAGTTGAACAGTGTTGCAAGTGAGAAGTGTTTTGGTAGCTTGAGTAGAAGTGTGTGATATTTAAAATACGAAAAAATCTTGGTTTTCTTATTGTCCCCCCCTTTTTTTTTATTACAGACAGTCATTTCAGAAAATGAAGAACTCCCTAAAATATTTCTTGATTTCCTGAATGTTCGCCATGTACCTACCCTGCCAAAAGCAGAAAGTTGTGGGTAAGCTCTCATTTACTGAAAAATATATTGAGGCCAAAAGGCCCATATCCATTCAGTGCTGATGCAATTGCATTGACTTAAAATGGTCTTGCTGCCAACTCTTACACGGTAAAATAAATGGGCATTAGGTTCATGTTAAGTATGTTTATATATCCCCAAAAGGTGGTAAAATAAATTCAGTCTGTTCAAAGACAGAAGTGAGGTTTAATGTAATATTCTTGGAAAGCAAAGGAGAGTTTAGATGAGAAAAATATGATTTTCTTGTAGATTTTGGAGTATCTATTGAAAGGAATTTTCAAAGATATTCATAAACACGCACTTGTGTGTGTGTGTTTTCTGGTTATTAGTATTTGGACAAGATAGAAATTTATTCTGCAACCATCTTTATGACCCCCCCATGTATGTTTGGAAATGGTGTCTTTCATCTCTTTGGCATCTACCTCAATGGCCATGTTGCCCTTCCCCTGGGAAGGGTTCTTGATCAGGGCAGAAGAAAGCAATCTGAGTATGGTTATGATTAGTGTAAGGATAACAGAAATTCCCAAAATAGTGTAACGTTTGTAGGGAGAAGAATCTCTTTTACTAGACAAGCTGACACACTTGGCAAGTCCAGCAGTGTTGTCAGAACTTGTTCCCAAGAAAGTGGTATGACCCTTTCCTGCTTTCGGGGAGTTTCTGTGCACTAACAGCACAGAACTCGCACTCAAGAAGAGAGCTGAAGAAGCTATAAATGATTTTGAGGCCCTCCTTAACTTAGAGCTGTCCAGGGCCCAGAGCAGTCCCTAGAGTTGTTCAGATGTCTACCCCCCGATACGCCTGTCGTCACCATTAAAGCAGAAGCATTGTCAGGACAGTTGCATCGATGAGTGCTGGAGCCAGACTGGAAGCACAACGGTGTACAGAGGGCTGAGAATGGGTTGGAGGGGAGGTCTAGTTTTTCCCACATGGGAGTAAATCTGCACCTGCCTTTCGGTAGGATGCAAGAATGCAAAGGAAATTCAGCACAGCTTTAAGTCATTTTCCACCTCCTTAAATGGGTAGCTTCGCAAAGGGTAATTTAGGTCTACATCACAGGCTGTGATTTTTCCGCAGACTCTTGGCACTGTTGTTTCAAAAGCAGGTAGTAAGATCAAATTTGGAAATTATTGTTCACTTTCAGTACAGCTAATGTTAAAGATCTGCAGGAATTATTCTACTTATATCACACTTGTAGGATGGTTTTGAGAGTGTTCATATCATAGCAAATATACTCCATATGCAGTCTGTGTAATATTGTCAGTCACACCACTTTCAGGAGTTGAATGAAACTATAAATGTTCTGTCCTTACTGTCCAAAAAAATCCAGATTTAAATATTCAGCTTTTAGTGATCTGGGGACAAGCTAGCACACTTGTAGTTTTCACTTGTAGTTAATGATCTCAACCAATACCCTCAGTGGAATTGTATCCTATCACTGCATATATAGATAGATATGTATGCATGTAAATTTATTATAGTGAAATGGATGCTGTCACTTCCAAGCAGTGGTTGCAAAATGATAAGGTCTCCCACATTCATTTAATCATGTTGCATTATGCAGCCACTGACCAGAAAAAGGATGTTCCCTTTGGTGGTTGCTAAAGGACTTGTTTTTTCTTATGAAGTTAATTTTATTGTAATCAAAGTTTCCTCTCACTTTAATTGCAGCTCTTTTGATGAAACAGAATCGGAAGAATCAAGGTGAGCTCGATTCCTATTCTTTCTAGGATGTTAGATTAATAAACTACTTGAAATTATTGGTGTTTCCTGTATTTGTTCCTTGCAGTTTTCAAAATAACAGTAGTTTAGCCTTAAAACTAGATATATTTGTTAAACAGTGTGGCTGATTTCATCAGCTTTACTAGATCCACTTGTAGTATAACTGAGCATGCATTTTGTATTCAGAAAGTTCTTACAAAACCTTAGTAGGACATTGTCTCTGAATGTTTCTACCATTGTAGCGTATTGTTTGTAGCAAGACTTATCAGAAGGAATTAGGGGTTTGGGTTTTCTCCTATGTATTTGGTGGAGCTCTGTGTGTATTTGGTTCCACGACTTCGCAAGCGTACGTAGACAGTGGCGCAGATAGCGCTGAGGGTTCCCATTGCCCAAGCCCCATGGGAGACAGCTGTGTAATGGGCTGCCAAGGGCTTACTCCCACCGGGTCAGGTGTGCGACAGGCAGATGGAAGAACAGCACGAGATTTCGAGTCTGTTCAATGGCCTGGGGACTGCGGACACTGGTCTTAGATAGCCTTGTGAGGTAGCCTGCATTACACTGAGTACCACAGCGCAGACGGGAGTGAGGAAGACTCAGAGCTGGCTGCAGGCTGTCCCTCCACGATGCAACCCGTTCACCTCAGATTTCACATTGATGGTTTCACTTTGGGGCTGAGGAAAGGCGAGCATTGCTCCCTGGAAATGGGGTCTGCTCCTCTTGACAGCCCCAGCGTGCTGAAACGCGCTGACACTGCTCTCGAGCAGCTTGATTGCCTCGCTTTATCAAAGCTAGTTTGTAGAATATTCTGTTTACTGTCCCTTGATACTGACATCCCTGTTCTTGACCTTTCCAGCAAACTGTCCCACCAGCCTGTGCTGCTGTTCCTAAGGGATCCATATGTCTTGCCTAAAGCCAACGGTAATCAAACCTGTCATCTGTTAACAGCGCTTTACTGATCTGACCCTGCACCACATAAACCACATTATTATTAATACAGGCCTAGTCAAACGACACTGGTCCAAAATCTAATAACCTGTCAATAAAGCAATAGTTCTTACGTAAGAGACTGTTAAAGCCCTAAGTGGGATGGATGATTTATAAAAGGATGGAATTTTTCTCCCAGTTGTTTTCTCAGTCAAATCTACTGAGAATTCAAATCAAAAGACTAAGAACGTTGCTTTTCTTTTTTTGTTGTTGACCCTTTGGGCTGTTTTGCCTGAAGCATTTGAACCAAGAGGCCCAGTCCTTTTAAGTGCTTTTTCCCTAAACACCAGTCAATCTACTGCGAGCATGTTTGTATTTCCATTTGGATTATTACTATTTCTTATTGTTTATAACCTCTAGAGCGCTTTAGAAAAAAAGAATGTATACTTTAAGTATAATTGATGTGTTCACTGGACATTTATGTTAGTCTTCATCTTTTAATACATGCTTCAAAGGAGTGTTTGAAATAGCTTATTATCAACCTTTTTTCTTTTTTTTAAGTTCTCCTTTCTTTGCATTATTAATTCAGAGAGTTTATTCTCTGTCTTCTTTCTAGATTTAAATATGTGGAGAAAATACTGTTTTTAGTAGTGCTTTCTACCTGGATTTGTCATTTTACTCAATAGAACTGTTACTTCTACTATGTTTTGTGTTAAAAATATTTTTGTTTTTAGTTTTTTTTAGTATGTCTGAATACAATTCTATAGAAGAATTTTCTCCCAGAACTGTAAAAACTTTTAAATGTGGGGTTTTGCTTGATTTTACAAAATGCTGTGGGTTGAAATCAAGAGTCAGTTTCTTGAGCTGCCTTGAAAATCATGGCACTTTGAAGAGTAATTTGGGGAAAGGACAGGTGTTTGCTTGTAGCTTCTGAGCCAGTGATGTGTACTTCCTCCACATTTTCAAGCTTTTCTTCAAAGCCACAGGGGCTGGGATCATGTATTTTGAGAAGGTTAGTCTCTCTTGCAGGCTGTGTCCACGTTAGCAAGTAGTGTGGCCCAACAGGATTGAGCTCTGGAGTCCTACTGAACTTGAAGTCCCAGGTCTAGAGTGAAACAGTCGGTGCAGAGGTCCTGTATCGCCATGGTCCACACTAGATACATTCCAGGTTTTTGTTTGTTTGCTTGTTTTTACGCTTTGGACTAGCTCGAGTCTGGCCAGGTGGCTGAATGCCTATTTGAGCCTGGAGGGCAAAGCACAAGGGCAAAGCACCAAGGCACAATGAGTGGAGATGGTGAGAAGAGTCACCCCACAAGGTCACTGCTGACCCAAACTACAGCACTAATGTAGGCGCACCTGCACAGTTACTTCCGTCTGAAAGTTTGCACCATGCTGTGATGCTAATATTTAGAGTTAGCAACATTGTGTGTCTCACTCTTAATAAAGTTCAACACCCCTTTTAATTACCAACTTGGATTCCTCCAGAGGAGAGTCAACATCATTTCATACTATTCCTGAGAAAGACAAAATGGATTTTACATACAGTTAGCCTGAAACATGAAGATAGCGCTTAAAGTTTCCAACACACACATAAGGTTTTGCTGTATGACTTCTTTTCAAGATTTGGCAGTTCTGCGACAGTATTTCTTTCTTCCCTAATGTGTACTCTGAGCCTGGCTAAACTTCCTTTTATTGAATTCATTAGGAACTTTATAATGAATTTTGTAACTGCTCCTTTTAAGTAGTGCTTTACTTTAGATCAAAGATAAATGCCACTTGTAATGTGTGACGTTTAAATATTAAATAACCTCAGTTAATAACATCTAAAACAAAGGGCTTTTCAGGCCTTTTCTAAGGCCTTTTTTGGCTTTGACACATAGTGTTTAGAATTTCATGCAGCAGGTGAATATCCTTCCTTATATTTGGAAGACCTTAAAAAAACAAATTCACTTGCAAGTTATTTTTTTTAATTTTTATGAATGAATACAAACTAGAATGCGAGTTTTAGTCTTAAAAAAAAAAAAGGGGGGGGGGAATCAAGCCATAAACATAGAGGTTATTCTGTGTTGGCTCAGTCTGGTTATAAAGAAACAAAGCTTTTACACTGGCTTGAATTTTAGCTTTTTAGCATTGGCTTGAATTTTCCTTCTTTTTTTTTTTCAGTTTACAGCACAGAGAAAACATAAATGAGCCTTCTAAAATTTTCGCTGATAGACTTTGATAGATTCCGATTCCTTTTTAAAAAGCAGTCATGGTTGTTCAAACTATGACCAGAAGTACACGTCCATTATCAAATAACCATTCGTTGCATTTACTCTTTGAAGAAGTTGAATTATGACAGTTGTTTAGATCAGAAGTGGAGTTAGTCTCACCTGCACACAGGAATGCCTGTGTTAACATTTTCCAATAAAATAGGAAATTGTGTAATTGTGGGTTTTCTAAAGAAAAAAAAAAGCTGTTTCTGGGACATAATACTCAAAGGATGATTTTTTTTTTCCTCATTGTACTGTTGTCTTTATAAAATACCATGCTGCCATTATTTTAGCATTGTTGTGTTGCAACAGAATTTTTCAAAAATACCATTTACAGTTACAAATATCATTGATTTTTCAAACGCACTTCTTCATAACAGCTGTGCGCTTGAACACATCTTTTTTGTGTAAGGTAGCCACTTCTTTTTGATTAAAATGCAAAAGACCAATACATCCTGTTTTGAAGAAAAATGAAGGAAAAATCTAAAATGATGCATCATTTTAGATTTCTAAAATTATGCCTCAGGAGTTGAATAATGGAATCTAATATTTTCTGTCACTTGGTTGAAAATTGTTCTGGTGATTCTTTAAGTCACATAGGGGATCTGTGAGACTGCGTTTCAGTACATTAAAGTTAAATTAATATGCTTGATTTTTTTTAAGCAACACAGCCTCACAGTAAATCTGATGCTGTAAACTTGTATCATTTTTTTAATCAATATTCATTTTCCCATATATACTGTTTGTCCTATATATTATAGAAGAACCAGTAAAAATGGGTTTCTGAAACTTCAGCATATAATTTAGCATGAAACCATCAGATTGCTCTTACAAAGTGTATTTTTAATACCGTTAATGACAATAGCATAGGGTTAGTCTAGCAGAGCGATTTGGGTTTGCTGAGCTTGCAGGACTTCAGAAATCATTATTGGATTCAAAATATTAATGAGTAATTTATTATGATGACTTACTATCAAAAATTGGGGAGAATTATGCATGTATTGTTTGTGGTGGAGATTCAGTCATAATAACATCCTTAAAATCTCTCTATTTGTAAATTTTTTAATACCGTAGAATCACCTTATTACCTGCTAGTTTTAACACCTATAAGCCAGTAAGAATTTTTTCTTTTTGAGTCCTGATCTACTTATTGCTCAATGTTTTTACCTGCAAAGGGATTTTAGCAGAAGGACTAGGGGCAAAAACTAATTCTCACCCATATTAGGTGATCTAATTTACCAAGTATCTTATGATTTTAATGGAAGCTGCATCTCACTCTTTTTGACTATCCTGGAGGCTGGTAGCTGAAGGAAAGATTTGGCTGGAGAGGGAAGTTCTGTATGAGATACAGTCTGTTTATTCTGAAATGTGTTCTAGGCAAACCCATTTCTTTGGCTGTTTTAGGATCATAAGATAAGATCAGAAATTCTTGCTCTTAATGCCCAGTGGTTAAAGTAACCCCTTCATTAAGAAGGCAGGAGTTGGTGCATTTGAAAAATGTTTTCACTTTAGTAATGTACATCCTGCCTTTCCTCTGTGTGGGTCTATTATTGTCTCGCATTGGGTAATCCTTTCATGGTAAATTTAACATGAAAAGTGTCAGTTTCTGCTACATCTGTGGTAAGAATATAGTGTTTTTTCCTCCTTCAGATATTATAGGATGACTTTATGTAACATATGTGACATTTTACGTTGATTAGACAGCCTAAAATTTTCCTGTCTCAAATAATCATCTCTGATGGTATAGGCATCCTCAAGTCTGCTCAGTCTAAACATTGCTGTAAACCACAATGGAAAAACAGCTCTGAAGTATTCCCAGTAGCAATCCTGGAATTCCTTCAAGTATATTGAGATTTTGTTAGAAATTGAATTGCCAGTGTAATCCATCTTCCTTGTGAGAAAAGATTCAGATAAAGAGCTGGAGCCTAGCAGCATTAAGTATTAGAACATCCCTTTAAATCAATAAGCTACAAATCTGGCAGCGCATTCATACAATGCCCAGTGCTATACTAAAGTGGCTTTAGTGCTGAAACAGCATTACTAATAGCACATCCCCAACACGGATAAACAGTTGAGTGATGCAATAACCTAAATTATACTAGGCCTTGTTAAGGCCTAGTATACCTTGTTAAGTTCCACAAAAGCATTTATGTTGTATTGACATGGATAAGAAAGCAAGGGGTTTTTTTATTTGTTTTTTTCAGATGACTTTCCAAATGTAGTTATAGAAGGCATTCTGCATGGAATATTTTATCCTCATCTACTGCCCAGGTAGAAGCGGCATGTGGCTAGAAGAAGCTGAAGCAAGTCTCCAAGTCATGTTCAATGGAATTAATGGGAATAAAATTCTGGGATGTGATAATTATGCTCAGAAGGAAGAGAGACAGCCTCAGTTTAAGTTCAAGCATTGTATCTTTTTAAATAAAATCAATGTCGTAACTGCTGCTTTTTTTAAAAAAAAAGATATGGAAACAACAGTTTTGAAGTTATTTAAACCTTATATATAGACATGCTCTAACTATTTAACACTAAAAGCTGAAAGTCATACACTGAATTACACTAAACTTTGAAAAGAATTGAAAGTTTTACTATTTCTGGATTTTTGTCATAAATTACACTAAACCTTTCTGCACCAGGATTTTTCCCAGCACATTACCCATTGCTGGCAGTGGATGGATTGAAAGTGCTGGCACTGAAGAGAGTATGTGAGAGATTGCAAAAAAGTGATTTTTAAAAGCAAGAAGAAATGGAAAGTAACTTAAAAGTATTTTGTTCATTTTTCTTAAGTTATTTTAAAACTGCTCCTTAATATTAGGTTGGAAAAGAGCCAATGCACATATATGGAGAGTTTCTATTAGAAAACATGCTTATAAGTTTTGAAACACATAGCTCTCTTCCAGGAAGTTGTCTAGATTTTAGTCTAAAGGATTTTATCTACCAGAAGATTTTACATGGCATTTATTAATCTCATTCAGTTATGACATCTAATGTTTGTGTATGTTTACTCTTTGAGACTGTATTCCATATCTTTAACATTTTATGAATCAGTGCATACGACTTTGTGATAAGCTGAAGCAAGAATAAGATTAAGTAGTAAAATAACAAACTAAAATGTATATTTATGTTCAGATTTAACTGGAAATTTGTGTTACTGGACATTACAAAATAAATTAATAGAACATGAATGTACTTCGTGTGCATATCTGTTCAAATAGGACATTTCTCAGAGCTTGCACCATCAGAGGTGGTACTCACATCTCCACATGAAGCATGAGAAAATACTTGGGTGTCTGCTCATTTAAGACTCTCAGCACCATGCTATCTGAAGATTTATAAAATTGTGTATCTTGGAAAAAAAGCTAAACATTTTTCAGTGTAGCTGGATAGCCAGTAATTCATTGCATTAAACAGAGGAAGGGAATGTTGCACAAAAACAGTAATGGCAAAGCTAGGCACTAACACAAATCTGATCCTGGAGAAGCAAGGGTTGCCTCCTGCTGACTATGTAATCTGTTTTAAAGCTGCTTGGGGATGATGAAAAGTTAGGACTTGTTTAAAAAGGACACCTGTGATTAGAGCCTTTGTTTCGGTGGTAGAACCTTCTCCACTGTCTGAGGGATTAACCTCCAGGAAAGTGTTTTTAGCTACTAGTGCAAAGCTATTTGGATGAGGGAGAACAAGGTATTCTTGCTCTTTATTTCCAAACACTGCTTCTCAGTGCAGCTTTTCAGTGACTTTTTACATTGAACATTAGTAGGGGAAAAAATACACAGCACAACCTGAACAGGGGTAAAATGAAAGCCTGATTGCCTAGTACTAGGCAAATTCGGAGGCTTTCTCCATTCCTCTGGCTCCATTTTGAAGAGGAGAGTAATCCTTCCACAGGTTTTTGCAAAAAGTGTCAGTACTTACCTTCAGAAGAGGCCCCGGGGCTGTGGATGGTGAACCAGCAGAAGCAGTGCTGCAACTACAAATCAAGTGCTAGGGTGCAGGACCCCAGGTAAATCCCTGCCCCAGTGTTTTCCTGTTCCCTTGGGAGGCGGGGTGGCAGGAGGTACTTACACACTGTGGGCTGGGCGATTGGTGCCCCCTCTCTGCAGCGCTCACTTCCCCCACAGCCCTCAAAATCTGGTTATCTCACATGAGCTTCAGGATGCTGTCCACTTACTTAAAAGGTAAGTAAGTGTCATGCTACCCAGTTTGCAGGTGAGTGAATCCATTACCAGATCTAGGCATCGGCTCATCTATCTTAAATTTTAACACAAAGGAGAAAATCCATATCTCTTTCCTGGAAAATATTAACATGTTAAAAAAATGTAGTACAGCTGTCTAAGTGGTATCTTAGGCTAAACTTGTTTGAAAGCTACCAGTTAAGGAGTAAGGCTAAGGGTATTTAAGTAGCATTACAAAAATAATGAACTTAAAGGTGCATCTCCAGCGTACAGCAACACTTTTAGTTAGTGTTTTGGAGCTGTATCTTGAATGACATGATTACTTATGTGTTATAAAATCTACTGTGCTGTAAAACAAGGGCTTTTTAAATCAGTTTCTAACCAACGATTTTATTTAACAATAAACTAAGCTGCACTCCCTCGATTACAGTATTGTATCTGAATACAATCTTTTATTGAAAGACAGCAGGGACTTTATCTGACACATTAAGGAGATTAGAGAGATTTACCATCCCTGCCCTTTTATTTCTTGGAAAAAAGCACCCCTACATCATTAATTGATTCAACAGAGATTAGAAAAAAGCCCTTTTGCAAAAAAGCAGCTCTTTCTTTATTAAGTATTTATTTGAAATATTTTACCTTTTTACAGGAATCTTTAAAAATGCAGATATTCTCACAGAAAGTGTTTTCAAATAAAATGGAATATTGTAAAATTTCTAAGAAAAACAAAATAACTATTTCAAACCTTTGAAAAGATAGAAATACTTTGAAATCTTTCATGTAAGAAGTTTTCTGCAAGTTCTAGGATTTAGTGGGATATGCCTTGAATTTCAAGGAATAAAGCTTCCATGAAATTGTTAAGAAATAACATTTACCAAATACATAAAATTATGGTTAAGTATTGTCTACATATAGTCTCATATGTTTTGAGGAGAAAAGGCAATGGATAATTGAGATCAGTCAAAAACTTAGGCCTGAAAGAAAAATGATTACATTTCATTAACCATTCTGGTTGCTGGTGTCACCAGTCACCTACTTCAACTACAAATGGTTCCTTTACAGCTATTTTGCCACTGTTCACAATCACGCAGTCTTGAAGGGGGCGATCGTGTTCATCTGTCTGCTGAAGCTCTATCGAGTGCACCACAGACTGTTTAAAAAAAAAAAAAAAAAAAAAAAGCTCAGTTTAGCCAAGGAAACTCCTGTGGCTCAAGTGCAATACCAGGTAAATAACTAAATGCTCTTAGCATTATTTATTTATTTATTTTTAAGCAACTTCTGAACAAAGACCTTTGCCATATTGAGTTCCCACAGACACTCTCTTTCCATGCTATCAATTTTACCATTCTGCAACTCACACGCAGTTGACAGCACCAATGTGGAAGGCTGCGTGCCCTTCTGTAAGAACTTCCAGCCAGCAAAAATGTTAGAAAGGAGCAATTGAAAATATCCTTTCAAATGATCGACCTAGCAAACACAAAGTCTCTCTGTGGTCTATGAGCAGCAACTGAATCTAGAGATCATAAAGGATGAGCAGTAGTTTTTTTTCTGATCATACAGCATAATTGTGCTGGTAAAAGTCTGATGACTCCTGTTACTCTCATATAACCTATGCCCAGACATTAAGAGTGGGCACCACGCTCTCCAGTATCTGGCTTTAGATAGTTGACAATTAATATACCTCTGGCCTAAAACTCTCCTCAAATTTTTTTTAATTACTACTGTAGCTGATGAGACTTGAATTCAATACAAAGGGTGTGGGGCAAGGGAGGAGTGTTTTGATGAGGCTTTCAAACTCCACATAGATTTGATCAATGCAACAGGTCATATTTTCCCCATTCATTTCAAAATCCATTAAAGGAGTAAGTTAAAGGAAAAGCCAGATTAGTAGAAGTATAGTCAGTTGGAAGCACCATTTCTTAAACTGAAATTCTGTCTGTCCACTGCAATCAGATATTTGTTCAGTTTTGCAGCTGTACATTCTGAGGGTGCTGGTTATAAATCTTTCTTTTTTTTCTTTTTAAACAGATCTGAATATATATGTTTGTATGCTTCACATTCACATCTTCTAAAAGCCTGAACAGTGGAAGTGTTACCCACAACTAGCACATGTTACAAAATTAGATTTTAGCTTGTGGAAACACAGCTATTTCATGGTTAATGGGGTTAGTGAAAGACAGACCTGAATTTATCCAATGTGTAGTATGTAAAGGTGTCATTTTGATGGTTAGTGGTCTAAAAGAAGAAATCGGAAAGCCAAAGGGATGATTTAAGTTTCCATTTCTGTAATCACCACTTGCCATTTTAATTCCAGTTTAAGCACTTCACATACATTTTCTATCTTGTCCACATTGGAAAACAAACAATAAACTGTTTTGAATGACAATGGTATGATAAATTACACCCACAGAGATATAATGCCCTGAAATTTGTCCCGATTTTCCTGGAGTAATCTTACCGCTATTTTTTAACTTACCATTCCATCGAGGACTTTGCCAAATACTACATGTTTTCCATCCAACCAGGAAGGCTTTGTCACACTGATGAAGAACTGGGATCCGTTAGTATCTGGGCCAGAATTAGCCATGCTAACCCATCCAATTCCATAGTGTTTGAGTTTAAAGTTCTCATCTGGAAATCTTTCTCCATAGATACTCCTTCCTATGACACAAAATAAGAAAGCATAAATAAATAAATAAATAAGAAATCCCCTTTTTGTTCAAAAATGGAAAAAAATAAGTATAAATTCAGGACTTGAGAAGATTCAGAGGTTGAGTAAATGCAGCGCCATCATTGCTACGTCATTGGTGATCCGTAACTAAAAGTACTTTGTATGTAGAGGAAAGAAAAAGGAAAGCTAAAACACCAACTATAATGAGAGAATATTTAAAGCTGATCAACCTTTAGCCTCTGAATTTAACAAGTAAGCTGAGTATCTTCAAAGGTCCTGCTTATATACATCACTAAGTAATACTATACTTTGCCCTTTTCAGCAAATTTAGATTAGGTAGTTGTGGCCAATCAAATAAGGTAACCGTGCTTTGTGATAATTTTAATATTTAATTTTATAACTTTTTCCCCTAGTACATTAAATTGCTTTAGACATGTTTAGAAATACAGAGACCAAATGAAAGTTAGCTTAAAAGAGTCAGTGTGGAATTGTATAAATATTACATAAGGATTTTGATGTTCCTAAAATAGTTTAGAAGAAAAAACATGAGCGTCATGTTTAAACCACCATAATTTTGAAAAGAGAAGGCTGTCTCATTTTTTATTTGTACAGTGCCTAACAGTGAGACACTTCCCAACACACCACCAGACACTATCCCAACAAACAGTATTAGCAGGCAAACAAACACTGTCTACCTTAATGCTAAACTGTGCCTTTAGTGTGTTAGCCTTCCCCATTGTTCAAATTGCAAGGAAAAGCATACATTGCGCGTGTTTTCCGTTCTGTCCCCATGGGGAAGTCGCTAACACTGTGTGCAGAAAGTTCAAAGCGTAGCGCCTGAAGAACATGGTGGCAAAGGAAGAGAAGAGCTCAGAAGCTGGAAGGCACGCGATGCAATGCGAGACGTGCTGCACTGGGATTGCCCTCCGAAGTGCCTACTGGCTGACCTCGTTCCTGGAAGCTCAGGAGAGAGAAGCAATGTAAATGGCCAGAACCTAAGTATAAAGGGCCAGACCAAAGGTAAGTTTATGGTTTTTAATTTATTAAGAGAAAAAAGGGGAGGGGCACAATCCTCATTTTCTAATTTCGCTACCATTGTTTTGAAATTCCTTCCCTTAGCACACTTCAGAGAGCTCCACCAGGCTGGGTGAGCCAAAGGGAGAGGTCAGCCTGCGCCCTCCCTGTGTGCCTTCCCTCCACGCATGTCACCGTTTCCTTCCAGGTTAGTTTTCTGCTGGATGACTCAAACTGGTTCATGCAGAGATGCAGCGAGTACTGGGGGGAAGGAGCAGAAGCACACAGCCAGAGCAGAAACAGACAGAAAAGATGATCTATCTGCAAGAACTGAGGGCAGGGGAAGCCCTAAGCATACAAATAATCTGTAATCCAAATATATGCAGCTAATGCACCAAGATGCTTAGAACTGTTTTGGATGCTTCTAAAAGAAATGTTTTCTTCATTTACTTTAGTTGAAAGAAGGAGAGGCAATGCTGTTTCACCCATCTTTTCAGTAAGCATTCAAAGGGGTAACAGGGAAGCTGGAAGATACTGAGCATGTTACCTCCTGATCCATCTCCAACTGTAAAGTCCCCTCCTTGAATCATGAAGTCTTTGATCACACGATGAAATTTACTTCCTTTGTATCCATATCCTCTCTAAGAAAAGGAAATAATTCTTTAAGTGAATATAACATCCAGTCCTATACAGTCATATGGGAATAGGCACATGCTGTGAATGGTCAGGTCTCGCAGAATATACCACAACCTGAGACAAACACCAACAGAAAACAAATTAAACTGAAATGCAGGTGAATGCAGGTGGGCTGTGCTGGCACAGAGCAAGTATTACTCAGGTGAAGAAAGCAAGTATCTTCCTTTGACTGATGTACTTACTGATTGCAGTATTTCTGCCTGCTAGATCTGCAAGCTATGGGTAGACTGAGGTGACACCTCACATTCACATTTTGCCAATAAAGCTGCAAGGCTTTAGGGATACACACAAGACCTCAAGGCCTCTGGGATGGCTCTCTCCCTCACTGATTCCACTGAATTAAGATGGACAGTTCACACTTGAAATGGCATTTAACAAATATTTACTTCCCAGACCAAATTTGAGTACACGGTGAAAGAAAACTGCAGACATACTTCTCCAGTTGCCAGCACAACGAAGTTCTCCACTGTCTTTGGGACAACTTTTCCAAACAATCCAATTATAATTCTGCCAACATCTCTGTTGCCAATCTTCACGTCAAAGAACACCTGGATGTTTTGGTGAAGAAAACAAAAGCGATACAAATATGAGCGCAGTAAAAAGGCCAAGCTTTTGAAAGCTTAAAATGGTAAGACACAGCCTTTGGCTGGTCTATGTTAATCGAATCCTTCAGCTGCTGAGGGTGCTGTTTAAGAAAAATCTCAGAGCTACTGACTTCAGATTATGCAGAATACTGTGTGAGACCTGCTGATTATACATTTTGGTTCTTATCCTTTTTAAGTGCTCAGTGGGACTTGCTCTGTCATAAGTTTGTAGGTAAGGTTCAAGAAGCTTTTTTCCAGATATGCATGTGTTTAGAAGGCACAGTATGGAAACTGTATAGAAAAGATGAAATATGAAAGTAAGGAGGAACAATGCTGCTATTCCAGCATCATGAACAATTTCAAGGAACTATAGTACAGACACTTCCCAAAAAAGACAGTTTGTTATCCACTAAGTCTTCGCTGTTCTAGGCATTAGTGTGTATGTACATGATCAACTCTACATGAAAGCCTAAATTTAATTCAGTTGTCAAACAAAGGGAATGAAACCTTACTGCTAAAGCAGGGAATTGTTTTCCTAAATATGAATTCAGAACTGCCCAGAGAAATAACGAGGCTGCATTAGAGAGCTCATTGCCTAAAAGCTTCAACATAGACGTCGCTAAAAAGAATACTTGAAAAAGACAAATGAGTTAAAAAGCATTTTAACATATTTCAGAATATATCAATGCATATTTGAACATGCAAAAATGTTCCAATGATTACTGAAAATAGAAACAGCTGTCAGGAAATGAGGCATTCTGAAGTTCAGAAAAAGTTACATAAAGACTATTAAAACTTCTAGGAAACAGCAATGCGTATTCCTATGATGTGGTATTTGTTGTTCCTTGTGGCACTCAACCAAGTATTACTCTACGAAATTAGTCCAATAACGATAATAAATGACCACAGTCTCTCTCCAATGTGAATGTTTCTTTCACGCTCTCCTGCAAAACATTTCTACCATTTCTTGATCTTCCACGTGGCTTTGACTTGTTGAACTTTTGGATAACTTTATAATGATATATAAAGAAAATAAAATTCCTTTTGCTACACCTCATCCACTTCCTTGGCACTTGGCACCAGCAACATACTTCTTCAATGTGTGACTCACAAAGTATTAAGAGCAAGTTTTCATTAATTTCTTAATGTGTTTGTAGACATACCTTGCTGAATTTTGCAGCTAGGCCTATCTAGGCAAGGGCTACATATGCCTAGGCTTTCTAAACACATCTTATTCTGTCTAGGTAGAGGGACTGCCTGCGCTACATAAGGCTCTGGCAATGCAACTGGGCCTTCTATACAATATTCCTGGGTAGGAACATCAAACACTTCTACAGAGCACAGCGAGGTCCAGTCACTCACATGGGTAAACCTAACCCAAGCAGAAGGCTTCACGCGTGGTGGAGCTACGCACATAAGCGGCCAGCTCAGCATTTCTAAGCAGCATTGCTTGGGCTTATTCTGCATTTGTGAACAAAAAGTAAGTTCCTGGCCTCCTGTTAGCACTCCCCATACCTGTGCTACGTGTTCGGTGCTTTTGGAAAGCACTGCAGTTCCTGATTATGTACTACGTAACGTGTCTGTGCATATTTCTGGCCAGGAAATCCTATAAGGAAATATGGTAGCCCTAGATGTCATTTTTGCAGAGAGAAGCCATCTTCTTTTAAGCAAATCTTTTAAAGTTCTCTGAAAAGTCAGTGAGCATGTAGATACTAGTGAGCTGGTCAACACAGCAAGCTTGAATTTCCAAAACTGTCTGGTCAGATTCTTCACCAAAAATTCTTAAAAGGAAAATTATTATTATATTTATATAAACATTTAATCTTATTTACAATGTGCAATAATTACTTCATGATTGAAAAAAAAAAAGTTGACTGTGAAAGAAAGATACCATGATTCTTAGTGACCAGTGATAATATAATGATAAATGAAATGAAGCCCATACATACAAAGTACTGTATATGGAAAAGAGACTTTACATTTACTTTACAGTGAGGGGTCCTAAACAAGCTACCACTCAGAAACAACACCTGGAGTCACCTGGAGCAGCCTGATGAGAAGTCTGACTCACTGCTCATGAAGGTCGGAGAAAGAAACTGGATCTCAGAAATTATGAGAAAGGGACGACAAGAGCCAGACGTAACGACGCGCCGGTGTGCACCCGCGCTGGGCGCTCGCACCTCGAGCGCTGCTGCAGTTCTGGCTTCTCCATCGCAGAACGGGGCGACAGACCTAGGGCAGGTGCAGAAGGGGCAGCGCAGATGCCCCAAGACAGGCTATGCCACACACTCTGCCTCCCGCCAGGGCAGCGCCGCCGCCTCGCCACCGCCAGGCCCGGCCTGGCCCGGCCCGGCCCGGCCGCGTGTCCAGCCGTCTGTCGGGCAGCTTCGCCCACGGCCACCCCGCCCGTCCCCACGCAAATCCCTTCCTGCTCCGCAGAGGCGGCTGCAAATCCAAGTCAAGTTTGTTTGCCGCCTACAGGTTTTAGAGCAGCGCACGCTGAAACAGCACGTCACGTCGAGCAATGGGAGCTGCTTGGTGACCTCAAGCGCTGACTGCGTTTTAATTCAGGCAGTGTCAGAGGAGCTAGACGTGACCCAGGCTTGTAAGTCTGTCACGGTCAGGTACGAGCCAGGCGGTGGAAAACACGGTAGCAATAAGGCAATTCACGTTTTAGCAAAGGAGAAAAAAAACACTGCATGAGTTAAGAAACAAAGCAGAGTTTAAAAAACCCAAACCCAACAAGACGAGCCAGCTCATGGCAAACACTGCCCGCGCGGCGGCCGCGCACCGCGGCCCTTAAAGCCGCGATAGCCTTGCTGCACCCCGGGGCGGGGACACGCCGAAACGGGAGCGCTGCGCCGCGACCCGCCGCCCCGGCCGGGCGGGAGTCACCTTAGCCGTCACGCTGGGTCCCCTCTTCTTGAAGCCCGCGGCCGCCGGGGCCCGGGCCAGCAGGCAGAGGCAAGCGAGGGCGCCGAGCACCGCCGCCGGGCGCGGCGCCCCACCGGCCATGGCGCTGACGCGAGCGCTGCGCCTGCGCCCGCGGCGCGGCCCAACCCGGCCCGGCGGCTCCGCCCGCGCCATGTGGCGGCGCGGGGGAGGGCAGGGGCCGCGGCGGCGGCGGCGGCGTCGCCGCGCGGGTCCCCCCTCCGCGCCCGGCCGCGCCCGGCCCTGCTTAGCTTCCGCGCGGGGCCGGAGGGGAGGGGGGAGGCGCGCGGCCGTTGCCGCCTTTTCGGACGGTCCCCCCCGCCGTGAGGAGCCGCCCGGGGCTGGGGGGCGGCGGCGCCCCCAGGCCCTGCCAGGGCCCAGCCGCCCCGGGGAGCCCCGAGTTGGCCCGGTGGAGCGGCCGTCTCGGTGCGCAGGGGCGCCCCGCGGCTCCTCGGTGATCCCAAGTGTGGGTGGAGTAGCCCAAACGGGCACCCTTCAGGGGAGCCTGGAAATGGATCGTTATTCTGTTATCCCTGAGGTATTTAACGTGTTGAGGAGCAACGCAAGCCTGAAGGGTGTTTGGGAGATGTGGAAACTGGAATAATAAGCCTCTTTTTGGTTTCCTTTGCCTTAGCAGTAAGAGCGCACAGCTCGGGGCCTGCGTTTGTACCCTTTGCTTCAATCAGGAAAGAGCTGCACCAAACAATTCATCAAACGTGAACCACTGCCTTTCCCGAACCATTGCCTGCCAGGACAGGGGAAAGGGCTCTTAGTCTAGCAAGTGATTTTAGCTTTAGCCCTGTTGCCTTCTCTGCTCAAAAGCTGTCTCCATTTAGGAGCTCTCCTAATGGTGTTGCTGCTACAGTCCCTGAAAACCTTGCAGACTGTAATGCGCACTGAAATTTGTGGCCTCCCAAGCTACAGGATATGAAAGAAAAATAATTAATAGATATTCATACACTGCAAGCAAAAGGGTGACACTGGTATATGTAAACGTATTCAGGATTAAACTGTGTAACTCTGGCTCAGGCAGGGTTTGGTGCGGGCTGCAAAGCCAGCCCAGAGCTCAGGTGGAGTGGGGATGAGCTTGGTGCTGCTGCAGCTGCGCCGTTACCACCACTGAACTGGTCAGCTTAAGGCTGTGCCTGCATTAGTAAGTAGTAGGGGGAGATGTGTAGGACAAAGCACTTGGTGCTGAGAAGTTGATGTTTGCACCGTATGCTTTTCAGGTGCCCTGTGTGGTAGACCAAATGTCTGTTGGCAGCTGATGTGTGTTGGGTGCACTGCGGAAGTGTGTCTTCTGGTTTCGTTTCATCTGGAAGGGATCCAGTCTGTGCATGCCAAGGCCTCTCGGCACTGGGAACCACAGCACAGTAAGTGAGGGTGTTTGAAAGCTTCACTTCAAAAGTGCCCTCCCGATTCAAGCTAAAATGTACCATGGGCAAGCCCTCGAGTACCTTTGACTACAGACTGGTCGTAGACTCAGGTTTTTGCATGTCTTTGCTGTTATCCATTCTGCCCCACCTGCTGCCTGCACTAGTACATCTGATAGCAATGAGATTTTTCATCAGGTGACTCTAGTAAAAACTCAGTTAGCAGGCACTGCAGAGAACGGTGCTTAGTGATTCCCCATTACCTGGCACTGGAGCTGAAAGGCCAAGTTTAACTCATTTAGCATCTCATTTAGTCATCAGACTGACTCTAATAAATCCCTGTTTTTCAAGAGCTGTAAAATACCCATGGTTGGAACTCATGGGTCAAAAAAACACCTGGACTAATCTGGACCTTAATTTTGGCACCTGACCTATGCAGTGGGGCCTGACATTCTGTAAAAGTAGGGGCTTTTCTGAAGCCTTGCCTGCACTGACTCACTTCTAGCATTGGGAGCTGTAGGGCTTTAGGGTATGATTCAAGACATTTACCTGGTTGCTCTTTAGCTAATTAGATCTGTTTGTTTCAAAGCTAAAACCAAACTAGTTAATGTGATATAGGTATAGGAGTCCTCCTTTGATCCTCCTGTTAGTGGTTGATGTATTTCACACTCTTGTTCTTTGTTAAATATCAGAGTAGAACTGAAACTTTCCATCCATCTTTATCACTATAATCCACCTTTATTATAGCTACCTGTTCAATATTTATCTGCTCTTAAGTTGTATTTACTGTGCTTATACTAATGAAGACATGTTATTGACTGTAAGATGTTCAGAGGTGTATGATAAAAATGGAAAAAGGTTCCTCTTAAAGCATATATAAGCGTGTTAGTACTCTCCAGCACTCTGAAGGTAATATTTTTAGGCTTTGAGGTGAGTGGGAAGAGACCTATAGGGATAGAGTTCTTTTTCTGTTCCAGATGGATGCAAGTCACAAGGAGATTGTTGACAGAAATGTAGGAAAAGATGGAGCAGTAACTAATTCTAAGTTCTGAATTTGCAAGAAGAAAAATATTACCCATAAGACTTTATTCTCTCAGAGCAAGTCAGTCCGAGTAGTACATTTTTTCTCAGATCATGAGGTGCAGAGGGACATGCAATGAGTTGGAAGAACAATAAAGAAAAGATGGTCTGGCTCTGTGGCTCCTTTTAATACTTTTAATATGGAAGGGTTTATTCACTGCAGATATGCTGATCGTTACTACCTGCTGTACTACCCAGAGTTTTCTTTACACTCATTTACTCTCTCTCAGTAGAAATGCTGGGGTTAGGGGAGTGGTTGCTCTGTTTTTGGAAATTTAAGTGTATTTTATCCATGTACAAGATACTAGTATTGGTGGGGGCAGGGAGGGGGAAGAAATGAGACATGGACTCTTATTAGCACTGAAGAGATTTAAAAATAGCAAGATGAGACAGGATCTGTTTTACATTATCTTGGAAAGGTTATGCATAGTGGTGATGCTGCTAAATATTTTTTGGAAGAAGATTAAGTGATATTTAAAGAGAAAAATCTCTAAAAGAGACAAAAGTGTAATATGTTCATGAAAATTCAGTTTTACACAGAAAATCTTTTTTCTGACCCTAAAGGAGCAACTGCATGTTCTTTTCCCTGGGAAGTTGATGTCATGACTATCAAATTGAAAGTAGACAAAAGTTAGACAAGCAATAGGGTTTGTACTAACTGAAAAGAAAGAAATCCTTATAATGAGACTAGAGGATAATATGTCAAAAATTTTGTGTGTTTTTTTTATTTTTCTGATTTCATTATTCACAACTACCTTTAAGATTTTGAAGGTCTCTGTGAACTGTTTATACAGGCAGACTGAATACGGTCTCCTGAAAACCACACTGAATTCACTGTGGATTTGTGCAGGCAGTTTCCATATAGAAAAAAAAAAAAAGCAAACTCAGGGAAGGCTCTGCAAGAGAAGACCATTATTTCCTGTTCCATCCTCCCTAGGCCTGAACAATTTGTTCCCCTCTTCACTGCTGCTGATTTGAAGACTGTTATCATTTCACCCCTCAGTCGTCTTTTCTCTAGACTAAACAACCCCAGTTCCTTCAATCTTTCCATATGGGTCAAATATTAGAGTTGGCGTCATCTGGCTGTGTAGTTTTTAGTTGAAATATTACCTTTATCCTTAAATGTGTATAGAAATTACAGATAAGCACATTTTGTCATTTCTCAGAGTTTTTTAAATTGATCAAGTGATGTGAGGCTATTGTGACAAAAATACTAAAATACATTCGAACTATCTTGTGTTTGTAATATTGCTCACAGAACATTCTGCGTTTCAGTTCTAGCAGACATGTGTTATTTTGGTGCTCGTTGCCTTTTGAAGTAATCAAGCCTTTAGAAGAATAATTTGCCACTGTTTGACATCCTTCAATTTAAGTAATAGTATCTGTAATGAGGTGTTTCATTGCTTCTGACGGCCTCTTTACAATTTAAAGTGGGTACGAAAGAGAGATATATTAAGCGTATAGCATGTGACAGATTTGATTTCTCGTAGTACTAGCATTGGCAGTAATTCTAGCACTTCCTTTCAGCACTGTGGCGTTTTAGTTAGCTATGATTTATTGTAGTGATTTAGAAATATTTCATATCCAAACTGCTCTAGTATATCATGTTATACAGGTAAAAAGAATTCTGGGCATGACATACGTAATAATAATGCTTTATAGTTCTGTAGGCACTTTCATCAATGTTAACTGCTTGACAGCTGCCAGGATAAAACTTGGAGTAAGCGCTCTGTTCTGTAGGATTGCTGTGCTGAGCTTTTATTTTTGTGTTTCCTCACTTCAATATGTGTTTAATTCTCAAACCTGAAGACATTGAAAGTGTATCACCTTTACTAGACATAATCTTGACCCATATTATTTCACAGTCCCATAGTATTACTTGTCTTTTTTAATGTATTGTTGGCAGAATATAAGCATATGCTTAAAGCCAAAGTTTACTCTTGTAATGACTAAGAAATGACGCTGCTTTATCTTATATATGGTCTGCATTATAATGAGAATAAAAGATATAAAATATCAGGACCATTGTGACTGTATATAATGCTAAGAAACCACAGTTTAAAAAAAAAAAAACAGCTTAAGGTACAAAAATTGTAAGTCACGATATATGGCCTTCATGAATAATGAAGAAAGAAGTTTATGGGGAGTTTTGTTTGTATTTTTTTGTCTTTTCCTTTATGTGACTTCAGAAAGATGGAGTGTATCATATGTGCTGTCTCGTCTATTAAATCACTTGTAAAATGGCTTAGACTCCTCCTGTCATCTAGTGCACTTATGGAAAATAAATGTGTCCTATGCTCCGGATAAGCGTCTTCCTTTTGGTGAATAGTTTTTAAGCTTTTTAAATTTTGTATCCAAACACAATTTGAAGTGTCACCCTTTCCACTCTAATGGTCAAAGTATTTATTTAGGTGATACCAGCAATGTGTTTTCAAAATATTGCAGCTGGAGCCAGAATGGTTTTTGCTTTGAGCACATTTGTTTACAGGATATCAGAGCTATCTGTAATTGCACATCTCACTGTAGTGAGCATTTAACACATAGTCATTCATTTGATTTATGTCTTTCATATAGTCTGCAATCGTGTAAGATTCTTTAGGGGGAAAAAAAACTATAGCAGTAAAAATTAGCTATAAAGAAGTGTTCAGTCAGTTTTCTTTATTTTCAAGGCAAAAAAAGCAAGAACTTCATACCATCTGAAAATTAGGGTTTTGTTTCTCCAATTATTGCTTATAATAAAGATTTTAGTTCTCCAGACACTTCAGCTTTTCCTCAATTATGGCAGTGGTCCCACTTCTGTGGAGCTGTTCATATCTAAAGTTAGTATGAAAGTGTTGGAAAATTGGGCCTTTGTCAATAACTGTAAGTTCCAGTAATCAATACTTCTAGTCTGATAATGCGCAAAGGTGAAAATCAGGATAGACAGCCTGTGTACTGGGCTCCTGAGAGAAAAGAAGAGAGAATTTCTGCCCTAAATTACAAATGGGAAGATTGAGAGAGCTGAGAAACAACATCCCATGATATGACTGTGGTGAAAATTGATCCAGCTTTGCTGTTTGCATGTGAGGTGTTTAGTTATTGTTAATGAATGCTAAATTACTATTCTTAAGCAAGGAAGAGATAGGAGAGGGGGGAAATAGGAAGAGTGACACAGAGGAAGCTCATTAACTGTTTAGGAGGAAAATGGCAACTCAAAAGTATCACTCAGAAGAAGACTAACAGGCTCAGAAATGGGAAGGCATGGGAAGGGGTTTAGTTCCCACCTTCCAAACAGCAGGGAAGATTGTAACAGTCAGGAGGAAAAGTGGGGTTTGCAGCTCTGCAAGATGGAAGTGTCAGTGGCTTCCTCGAGAGTTTTTGCTTTATGAACCATAAAGAAAATGGCCAGATGTTTAGAGAGCTTTTATATGAAAAGTGATAATGTTTAGAAAATACCTGAGTATCTGAAATGGGGAGAGGGCGCCATCAAAGATATTTTTAAAGGGGCAAAAAGATGCTGGTGGCTTGTTTCAAGCTGAGTGAAAGCTGAGGACAAATGATGTTTCTCTCTTCCACTCACCCTGGAGCCTGCTGTGCTGACAAAAGTACAATGTTAGCTTCATTAGTACAGGAAATATGGCTTAGAAGATACTGAGGGAATAGATAAGTGTAATTTCACTGTCCTCCTTAAAGTTCAGTATTGTTATCGCCATGCTAAAAGTAGTATCTGGACAAGGCCCCATCTATCTAGTAGGTTCCTAATCTGTAAACTGCAGTGTAACTGAAAAGATAAATTTATTTACTGTCTTACAGAGTATGCTCAGAAAGGTATCTTATGCTACCTACAAAGACTTAGGGCCAGTTCTTCACATATTTCCTTTTGACCTTGAAAAAGATTCCATATTATGTGTATATAGGTGCCTGCATACACTTGACTTAGATACCACTCTATTTACTGAATGCTCCAGGTCCATTGTGTGTGTTCCATTTTGAAAATATTATACACAGAAGTAAAGAAAATATTTTATTAGAAGTGTAATATTCCCTGTAGAGATGTTACTAATCAGAGATCACATTTCTGAGAAATACATACCATGATCCTTTGTCTATACAAAATCACTTCGTATAAGATTTTGTACATTAAATGTATGCACTAGCTAAAGGGACTGTCAGGAATAAGTCAGGATCTAGAAAGGTGCTGCTCTGGTGCTGCTTACAAGAACAGCAGGTAGTCAGCTATAGGCAAGCATATATAGTTGGTATTTTCCTTTAGTGCCTTTAGTTTGAACAGTGTTAAAGTTGGTTATGTGTCAAGCAGTGTAGAGTGGTCCACATTAAAGATTGCTACATCACTCTGTCTAAAAAACATACAGTGGTTTCCTGCGCTTGGAAAAAAAGCCCAGCGTGCTGCCTAGCATGATACAATAACTGCGTACGTACTGACAGTTTAGTGCTGTTCGTATGGGTGTGAACGTATCATACAAATGATTGCCAGTGAAGCTATTCTTCTTTCCCTATCCATTATCTATTCTAAGTTGATTCCCTCTATTCTAAGCGATTTCTTTTATAAAAAAATACTCTAGGATGTTTTCCAAATTCTACATTTCGTGCCCTGCAGCTTGTTACAGCAGTCGCTTCTGTCTTTCATCATAGGGTTTTTTGAAGTGCTAGTAATGAATAGTAATGTTCATGCGTTATTTTTGAGAAAGTTTTTCTAGATCATTTGAAAATAATTCTGATTTACAGTTTTGGAGAGTTGTGCGGATGGCAGTGAGGCAAGTCAAAAGCTCACAGGTGCCTAAATGATCTCAGCATTGAACTCTCATTATCAAAAGAAATCCCGAGAGGCCTGAGGTTAGGGAAAGCTGGGGATTTTAAGCACCTTGATCACTTTGAGGAATGGACCTTCCAGCCATTGAGATACTTTTCAGAATTGTTTTTAGGCTTTACAGGCTTAGGCTAGTGGAAAAGAGTAGTGTTTTAAAGATTTTTAAAAAATGTCAACAACAAATCCCCTAAGCCCTGAAGACTATGCAAAACATTTTAAGACAAGAACTCCTGACAAAATACATTGGATATACATAATGCATGGCAATGCAATTGTCTGGAATGACTTAACTAATTTGCTCAAAGTGCTGTCACTTTTCAATTTTTAATTCATCAGAATTTGATGCCGATGACATGTTTTTTACTCACTGCGTGTTTTTTGTATTTCCTGTGAAGCAGGGCTGCTAACTCTTTGGCAGCCGTAACTATATATATTTGTTCTTAATGCATTGTCACTAAATGTATTTTGTTTTACTGATTGATGATTTTATCTTCCGTTAATACAAAGCACTGTAACTTGGAAAGGAATGAAATTTGTGAGTGTGACCAGAGGATTCTGGAAAAGGAGTTCAAGAATCAGATGTGTTAGTATAGGTACCTTTTACTGGGAAATGCTTTCGGAAATATGACTTCATATCATGTTTTGCATACTGAAATACTTAGTATAATTACAGTTATTTTTAAATACAGTTATTTTTCCAGTTTTCAGATTGAATATAGTTTGCTGGATGCTGTATTTTCTCTATGTCTGGAAGCGTACCTTAAAAACATAGTGTTTTGGATGGCAAATCTCTCAGAGTTTTGGTTGGCAAAGTAATGGTTTGGATGATGAAATGGATTAGAAAATCCCATTTATTTTATTCAATCCATTAAATTCTAGGTACTCCTCATTAGGGGCCTGAAAGCCTTATGATAATTTTTGTTTTTCTGTTCAAAATAGGCCTTTGGAGATTCAAATCAAATTCTGCAAATTACCTGGAAACTCTGCATTACCTGGAAGCTGATTTACTCTAATGTCCATTTTTACATCTCTTAAAATATGTCCCTGGTTTTTAGCAGAAGCAACAGCAGAGTAGAAGCAGAGCAGATGTTTCTTTGATTGTATCTAGGGATATGTCAAGGGTATTCTTAGAAACAGAGAGATTTTGGCTTGGCAAACAAGTGGTGGCATTTTTCTCCTCATTAAAACATCAGATTGATAAAGTCCATGTACTGCTCTGTTCCAAAATGTTCAGGCTTTTTTAAACATTAACATTCTTATCATTTCATTGGCACTGCAGGCTTCTAGGGAACTCACTTTTTACAGATCTCTTCCTTCACATCTTTCCTTCCATCAACCTGACAAGTGAGAAAAAAGTCACCCCTAAGATTGCCAGTTGTGGCTGCTGCTCAAGGCAGGGGATTACAGTGAATACTTACAATTCAGTTCCAGGAAAGCTTTCTCCTTTTTGGGGCTATGCCCTGTCTCTCTCCAAGTTGACAGAAAACCCAGTGCCTCCTTGGATTTAGCAGTGTTCTGTGTCAGAATCCTCTAACTTCAGACAGCATAGCCAGGGAAGTGACAGTTTTATAAGTTTTCCTTTCTAGGAGAGCTTAGTAGTGTTGTAAATCCGGAGTTTATTCACAACTGTTGTGCTAATACTTTGCTATAAAATCAGACCGGCATATCATATGACGTGCAAACTACTGTTTTCACACTTAGGACACCAATCTGCAAATTTGAACCAGTAAATCTTCTGGAACGTGAAGACAAAATTGGTACTCGTTTCATAAACACATTGACTATGTATATTATGTCTAATGCTGCAAATGTTCCCCTAGAGGATAAACAACGTCATCCACAGCTGAAGTGTTGTCTTTTAATGGCATGGTTCATAAATTACAATGTCATTAGGAAATCAGATTTGAACTATTTAGGAAAGCAAAAGGGGTGCTGCAAATGTAAATTAGAACTTGGAGCTTTTTCTGTCTCTAGCACCAGCGTAAACTCAGTTCTTCAAAAGCAATGTTCACCTCTGTTGGAGCAGGATATTCAAAAGCACATGAACAGCCCATTTGTGAAGCCTTCCAGCAGGGATGTCCTTGTTGGCTGACCTTCTCTTCTCTCTGTCTTCTGTCTGTGATGCTTCCCCATTAATTGCATTTTCTGTCTGAGTAGGATTTTTACATTTCATAGTGTTTGAGGCAGCCTGTAAGGATCGGCTTGGCTAAGGATGTTTTTGTAGTGAGACTATCACTGTCTACATGTGGTCTTTTCTGCCAGAAGGTGTGAGGAGTAAAAGAGACACTTCACAGCCAAGATCTGATTAAATGAAGCTGATCCATAGCTGTGTCTGAACCTCTCTTATCAGTTCTAGGAGGCGCCGTGATTGGTGCTTCTTTCTTCAGAGCTGGAGGAGGCCATTGCATGACTACAGATCTTATCGCAAGTGGTATTTCATCCATGGCCTGAATGAGCAAAATTGTCAAGTGTCCCAATCCTAATTTACAGAGGAAAATAAGACAAGCATGGCTTTCAGGTCAATTCATTAGAAAGAACTTCTCTGTGAGAGCTGGGAGAGGGAGCAGGTCATCTGTGAGGGACAGCTAAGACAGACACAGGTTCAGACTGTGGCAAGTCGGGGTAAACATGAAGTAAAGGCTTCAGGTTTCCTTTCTGGATTCTCCCACTGACTTTTTCTGAGGTTTAGGAAGTCTCAGCTCATCTGCCTATACAGTGAATTATATTGCTACCTCATTGCTACACAGAGATCAGCAGCTTAGCTGCAGGCCCCATCAGGATCCATAATTTTCAGAAGTTACCGCTGGGGGAGGAAGTGACAGGCCCTCACTGGAGCTACTTCCAGCAGTACGACGACATCTGCATCTCTCTATTCCAGTGGATGCGATTGCTACTGCTGTTAAGATATCAGAATGCTGACAAGAAATCAGGTGCACCTAGCTCATCCTGAATCACAGCAAGGTGAAAATTGTGCTGGCATGTAATAAGATACTTTTTCCGGACTTTATACGTACCTCCATGTCACTGAGTGAAGCCTTAGCATCCTGTCTGACACAGGATAATCAGGCAGCATCACTATCTACAAATGCCTTATTTAACTTTTAGATTCCTTGGAAACTTTGCCTCTTCCAGCTGGACAAGGACCTGGTAAAGCAATCATTGAATTTTATTGAGATCTTGAACAGGTCTCAGCTGTTTCAGGTGAAGCTGCCTGGCTGAGGCTGTAATGAGCCCATCAGTCACTGAGCTCCTACCGACCTTTGCATCTACTTTTCAGACTGGATCCTCTTCAAAGTCATAAATTGGCAGAGTGAAATGAATGAGGTAGAAAGCAGCTGACCATCTTCCCTAAACCTGTGGTTTTGTTACCTACTAATCTTACCTTTCTGTATGTACCTAGCAATAATGTCAGTCTTGCAAAATCAGCAAATTTAATAGAAAGTATATTCTTTGGAGAAGGGTTTTCCCAGGCATTCAAAGTTACAGAAGCTAAAGAGATGCCTTGAAAATAAATGATTAAGCTCCTGACATGAGTAATCCCAGCTGCTCTCAGTGTCACCATGCAGGTAATGACTATAAAACTGAGTACATGCCCAGGATTCAGGATAAATGATGGAAGTTAGTTAAGTTACTTGATTCTAAAACTGTAGTCCACTAACCAGTTGCAGATTGTCTGTATTTTGTTTTCTGAATAACAAATGTATTTGGAAGGCATCATATTTCAAAATAATAGAATTGTTTTTTAACAGAACCCTTTGTTTCCTAAGGAAATGTTTTTCAAAACCAGAGTGGGGAGGAGGAAAAAGTCTTGTAAGTACTTCTGTATCTTTCTGCAGAATGCTGCTATTTCAAATGTACACAAAATCAACACCTTTAAAATAATAATACTTCATTTTTCCTATCCTCTTATTTCCCTAGCTGCCATTTAAAATGTTTCTCTCTTCCCTACATGTATAGCCACACTCATCGTTTACTATTTCCTTGGGTCTTCTTCTTAATAAACTTTTAAAATCTGTAGTTGTTGCACCCTAACATGTACAGACAAAATACACCTCCAAAAGTGCTGTGGCTCTCACAGAACTGAGAAATGATTGTATGCAATTATAGATAACTATAGATCATGAGCTGGTTGCTGTTTTATTAAGAACGTTAGCCCTGACAGCTCGATAAGGTAGCAGTCCACAGTCTGCGACCTGACAAGAGCCAGTCCAGGGGCAGGAAAAACAAGTAGGCTCCATATAAGAGGACTGTGTGACTGAAGAGCAGGAAAAAGGCTGCTTGGGCTGTCACAGCCATCTCTGACTATAAAAGCTCAGAAGCTGTGGTGGCAGTTCCATTGCTCTCATAAAAAATATTGGCAGTTGAAAAGAGAGTTTGGTATTTCGATGATTTGACTTTGAGAATGAGCTAGGAATTTTACAGACTAGCCTGGGAAGTGCTGTGAGAAACTCTTAAAAAGCTTCTGAAAAGAGTAGCCATAAATGCACGTGAGAGTAGAGTGAGCAGGCTAGCAGAGGTAGTGAGTGCCTGGCCTGACTTCAGGTGTCATCAAAGCTGCCGTTGACTTCAGGAGGCCTTAGATCACTGAAAGTCTGGTGTCAAGAGCGGCTTGGGGATCTAGTTCAGGCTAGTACTGCCACAACCCCAGGAAAGACCGTATTCAGCTATGTCAAATCTTGTGTACTTAAGAGATTGCATTGCTTCTAGTCCTGTCTTATGATCGATGTGATAAATTCAGTAGGACTTGGAGAACAGATTTAGTCTAGCTTATCCTGCAAATAAAGGAATAATTAGGATGATGCTAGTTCATTTTTCATATCCTTATTTGCAAAGTTTAAACAGTGAAATAGCAAGGAAAAGAACCAGTGAAAAGATGATAATCTTGATGAGCAGATGTTTATTTGAATGTTTATTCATGTTTATTTGAAGGGTGTTTTTCTTCCCCAAGAAATGGCCAAACAGCAAAAAAGAAAAGACGGAAGGAAGAAAATAATAAGAACAAGGCCAAATCACACTTGAAAATACAGACTTTTAAAACGAACTTCTATTTTCTTTCTCACTTGAAGGCAAGAAAAGTGTGCTATGAAAGTTTCCAGGTGACAACACATAGGCTTAGTGGCTAACTTTTCTTGACTCAAATAGGAGTAAGGCTCAGAAGGGATGATATAAAATCCAGTCTTTATTCAAACTCTGGTTACTAGGAAATAGTTGAGATACTTTCTTTCAGGAGGAAACATGTTCAAAATATTTCAAGAATGGAAATGTTCTTTATTTCCAAGAACTATTGATATGATTCATGTAGGCATAACCTTTTTTTATTAATATAAGCAATTATAGATTGCTTATTTCCATTATATTCGCTTTTATTTAATTCACTTCTCCTACCTTTGTCCACATATGAAAGAAATAGGAGTAGCAGTATTGGACTTTGAGGAACATGTAGAGAAATAGGGTGAACTTACTTTGATTAGACTGGCGTACTGTTTGGACACCAAAGGATTCTTTCAGCAGAAGAACTAAAGTCGATGCATCAGAAGTTGCCAGTCCTGTCTGAATGTGATTAATTTGCCAGAGTCACCTAAAAACTATTACCAGAGCTATCTTGCTCTTTACTAAGCATGGCAGAACAGTAGGCCAGGAGATAAGTACTCTAGATATGGAGCTGTTTTTGGAGTTCACCTGCTTTTACTGACCCTTTTTTTTCCTGTCTTAAATGTAGTGTCCAGTCAGCAGCCAGGATTGTTCATCAAGACAAGAACATGCCAGGTTTTTGTGGCTTCATCATCAGCCCAAAATGTGACTACCATATCTCCAAATATGAAGCCGTCATGATAGCATTGCATGCCAAGATCACTGAGGGAGCATTTCCTGTTGAATTCCAGGGGAGGAGGAAGGGGCATTGTATCAAGACCTTTTGTGTTTATGCATAAAACTTTTCAACCAGGCATCTTGGAACTAGACAGGATTGGACAGAAAAGATATGGAGTCAGAGTGGTCACTCACTTCAGATTCCCCCACATTAGCCCCCAGTTTTATAGTAGACCCCTGCATGTTACTGTATGTTATTGAGGATTAGGCAATGATATGTTGGTGAAAAGATTATTCTCTGCCTCCATAACTGGAAATGCAGGGGTTTTTTTTGATGTTTCTTAATCTGCACTCCTTAATCTGCTCTTCTCCAAGGCCTCTTCCCCAGTCATTGAAGTGGGGAGCCGATCTATGTAAGAACCAGAGGAGATGTTACGGGGTCCAGCACGTAGCGACACTGCAGCAAGGTGCTGCTGGCAGCTTGGCCTGCGGGGAGGCAGGGTCTGCGAGCAGATATAAAACACTCCAAACTGACAGCAGTCTGTGTGCGCAGCAGGACTAGCAGGATTCAGAAACTGCACTTACTGCGCCGTGAAGGTGCCTTTTTGTGTTACACCCAACCTGACGAAATTGTGGGTGGTTGCCAAAAGAGGTGATTCCACTTTTTCTTCTCTCTTCCTGTGCATCCCAAGCTCTAGCCAGTCTTTTATCTCATTTACAGGGATCAGGCAGCTGTACAGAGAGTCAGATCAACCTGCTGATCTGACTGAAAAGTAATCTTTCTCTTTTTTTTTTTTTTTGTAGATTTTTTTTGTAGAGTGGGAGAAGCCTGCTGTTAGGTAAGATTAAACTGAACATGTAGGTGCACCCTAGAACTAGCTGTACATATCTAGGAAGGATGTGATTCTAGCATCTCACAGTCTATTTGACCTTGTACCTGTTTCTTTTCCATTGAACACTGCCATAATGCTTTTGTATTTTTCTTTCCAAAGCATTGCAAAGAGAATGGACTAATTTAACACCACAGTTCCTTTCAGGATGTGATATGTATCCTAGTGATGGCTTGCCACCTTGCACTCCCTTGCTGTTACCAACTTCCTTTTATCTTATTTCTTACTACCTTTTGCGTCTCACTAGCCCTACAGAACTAGGCTAATGCAGTAGGCTTTCTGAAAGGAGCAGGAGGGAATTCCTCTCCCCTCGCAGGACTGAGGCCCGAGACAAAAAGGTTAAGAGTTATATAGGTGGTAAATGATGGTCTTGTTTTTGTTTTGATCAAAACGTTCAGGTAGTTGAGCTAAAATGTGCAGCTGTGCTCACACACACACACAGTTCTTGCAAACAGCCTTCTTGCTGCCCTGCTTTCTGAGCTGCCTGCTCAGAGTTCTTCTCTATAGCATCACTGTAATTTACATTATTAATCTATACTGTTAACTAAGATACCAAATCAGGAAAACCAGTTACTGTCTGGCATCATAATGTTTTAATGCTGAAGGGGATGATTGGAAGTGTACTAGCCTCCTGATATTACCAAGAATTTAAACTTCTATCACTTACTGCTTAAGACCCTTTCTGATGATAAAATGCGCAATAATATGATTTCCCAATGTGTCCAACTGCACTGTATGATTTACCCACAAGAAGAAACACCAGAATTACTGCCATATGCACTCTGTCTTTAATCTTACAAAAATAAACTCTGAAGCCATTGAGGGTGAAGCAAATTGCTCAGTTTCCTAAAATAGGACAAACAGTAACATGTTATCCTCTTCTTCATCATGCAGAAGTAACTGAAGAAGTCTCTGCTACTAATTAATATGGAAAAAGCATAAGAGAAACAAGGCAAAACCTATATGAATATGGAGGCAATTTAGGAAAGGTTTTGCAATATGTCATTAAACCCCCAAATCTTACATGTCCTATTTCTCAGAGTTAGTTCCAAGAACATTGTACTCCACGATCTAGCTGTCACGAATAGGACTTTCAGTAGCTTTACCAAAGGCTCTATTCATCAAATTTAAGGGTACAGGCAAAGGAAACTGATTCACTTCTGGACCACTTTCCACTGAATCCACTGCAAAATTCATTAAATAAACAATCTGAATGCTTCAGTTCTGTGGCTGGTTCCAGCCACAGGTGGACAAGACCACTGTCCAGTTTTTCTCAGGCTTTCAGATGAAGTTGTCATCTTTGTGCTCCATTCTCTCTGGAAGAATGTCATTAGTTCATTGGAATTATTATTATTGCAGTACGCACCATGTACTTCATATATCAAGCAGTGATAGCTGAAGAATATCTAGCACTCTTAGATCGTGCCTCCCAAACAGACTTGTGTCCCTTGTGATATAGAGGTGCTCCTCCTGCATTGGAACAATTTTTGGTATGTGCTATGATGATCTATGGATCCATTTGTATTGCTATTTGATTTTGTTTTCCAGGTTTAAGCTTTCTGTTTGTTTCAATGCTGTAAAAGAAATGGGGGCTACAGCTGAAGCCCAGAATCAAAAACATGAAAGCTGAAGTTGGTGGTTGTACAGACTTTCCCCTCACAGCACAGAATTCCTCTACAGAATATATCTCCAAGGCTTTGCATAGTCCAATTCTAACTGTCTCTCTTGGTGGGGCTTCCTAAAAGATCAGTCGAGACCACAAGCTGTTTGGGACAGACATATGTCATAGAAGATACAGCTGTGGAATAAAGTAAATGCTTTTTCCTCTGTTGTCAGTCTGCCTCAGTCCTGCACTATCAGCAAGGGTATCATTTTGAGAGATTGCTCTAACCTTTTTTCCACTCATGCTTCTTGCCTAGGCACTAGCCTGCTTCCCAGGTGGTGCAGGAACCTTTTGCTCCATGCCTCCTGGAGGAAAGGGTAGTGTTTTCAGAGTTTTTCCCCTCCCTTATTTTTGAGTTCATTTCAGATACTCTTAAAGCATCTCTGATTTTTACCATGTACTTCTTAATTCTCATCTCTGTTTTTTTTAAAGTTCAACACTGTGCTCACATTAGTCAAATAACTTTAAGATAGTCTACTTGAAGGAAAACAATATAAAATAAAGCTGTTCTGTCATAAGTTGTCACCTTAAAAGTGCCAGAGGTGTGCTCAGCACTTTATAAGGTCATCTTTTCTTCAGCTGCTGGGAATGAAATGTGACAGTGTGATCTCTATTTGCGGTTAGCTGTAAAAGGCAGAGGCAGTAGGGGTGGGAGATTCCAGTGTCCTAATTCTGTTTCAGAGTGATTATGTTTGTGTATATATAACAGAAGTCCCCAAAATACTGCACATATGTTCAGCTGTGCACCTGACATTTGTTCCATTGATTTCAAAGAATATATTTTTATGTGTGAAGCCTAAACCCATACTTACTCTGTGTAGGATCAAGCCCCATTTTTTTTTCCACTGACTTGGTTTCTTCATCTGGAGGATAGCCATCTGCAGTGTGACTGATGTTCCTAAGAGGCTTTGTAGATAAAAATTGTGAGGGAGGTGCCAGTTGCCACCATTTCTTGTTATTTGTTTCTACCATTTATTCTTGCCCAAATCCCCCCAAATCTCTTTAAGGCCGAGTAAAACCTAAATAAGGTTTTTGATATCTTTTTATGCATTCTAAACTGAACAGTCATCTACCAGACAAATAATGCTTTCTGTTATATTATTGTTTACCTCATGAAATTCTCTATTTTTTCTTAAATATAGAATAGCTGAACCATCTTCATAATGTCCTAAAGGACATACCACTTCTGTAGACTCCTCTTTGGCAGATGCACTCAAAAGTGAAGGTTCTGGGCCATAAGTTAAATGCTGTTTGAGGACTTCTTGACTGCATGTACACTTACAAGTTTGGACCGTATAAATGTGTACAGAAATGTTTTGAAACAAGCCAGATCTGCTTATTATTCCAACTTAATTGCTGAACGGGCAGACTGCCCTACTCTCTTGTAACTTTTTATTGCAGGGAAGCTGTCTAATCTGGCTCTTCCTCCATCAACAGAACTTTGTGAACTGTTCACGTCCCACTTTGAGAACCAAATTAAGATCCTTGGGAGTCAGCTGCCCTCTAACGAAGCTGCCAACACTAACAATTCTGTAATTCCAAATCCTGAGCCTGTCACAATTCTCAAGCTACAAATACTTCTGGCGTTTTATGCTCTAACTCCTCAGGGCACTATTATGTTTTGCCAAATCTTTGGTCTAAATAGTTACAGTTTTTCTTGATTCTCTAATCCCTCTGGGTTCTCACACTGTTAATCTTTCTTTGATGGTGGAGAACTTCTTAATAATGCCATAAAGTAAAACAATTATCAGTCCAGTTTTTAAGAAAAAAATCTGTTACCAATAGAAGATCCAGCATGTTGCCATCTAATATTCAACCTTCCTTCTTTTTTTTAGTGAGTGTAACACACTGCAACTGTGGCAATATCTTTCAAAGCAAGATCTCTTGGCTTACTCTCAGGCTGGATCCTGTCCTCTGCACTGTGCAACAACACTCCTAAGAGTTTATTTTGATCTTCATACCCTGACTGATGATGAATTTTTTGCTGCTGCTGCTTGACCTCTCTATTTCCTTTGGCATTATTTTGATCATAATAGAATATTAGGTCTCTTGGCAACCCAGACTGCCAAACTAGCTTTTGTTTTCATTGAGATCTATTATGCACACTGTCATTCTGCCTTTCTCTTTCCCTCTCTCTCACGCATATATTTGCAGGCACACACGCTCAAGAGTATCTTGTACATAACATAGCACAAAATAGGCAAACAGAAGTGCTCTGAAGATTAATAATCCTCTCTCCTGGCCAATGTGTAGGTTAATTCATTGTGCTTTAAATAATAGATGTCAAATCTAGCACTTACACTATTTTTCATCTGAAGGTGTAAAAGCTTTTTACAGAGATGGATAAGAAGTAGTATGTCTACAGAGATGCTAGTTTCAGGAAGGGAAGTTGGCCCATTATATGATTTGGGACAGAGCTGAGCTGGGAACAGGAACCAAGTTACTGGCTCATGACCAAAGGGGTATCGTTACTGAAGTCTCATGGCTTTTCAGTCATCCTGTCTCAGCATATTGATTTGACAGAGTTTTGTGCTCACTATTCAGGATATAAACAGGATTATGGCTTGGGCCCTGTTTCTTTTAGATTCTATTTGTCTCTGGCTGAATCTGATCTATTGTCCACAAAAAGTTCAGTTCTAGGACATTTTATTGGTACAGCACAGCCGACTGGACGTTCATTTGCTCTAATGTAACCTAATGCCATACAGTCTTCTTAGGTATTCAGATGTTAAATCACTCCATTTCTCTGTGCTGTGTCTATTAGCACTGGTATTTTGCTCAGCTTTTCTTGAAATGTAAAACTGAGACATGTAAAACTAAATCACAAGTTGTTGGTTCCAGAGAAGAACTGCAGCTAGTTTCCTTATTTGCATTCTTCATTGATGATTTTAGACTGCTCAACGTATTCCTGCCTCATAAATCAAATGTGCTTTTTTAGTATCTCTTATCTTGTAGACTCCTAATAGGTAGTATTCTCAGTCTTTTTTGGTTACATTTGGAATTAGTTGGAATTGTGTTTCTTGAAGAGGCTGCCAAAATACTGATTCATTCCTCTTTGTAGATTAGATTATTTTAAATGTTTTATATAGTCAAGCCCTCTTAATGTCAACATCAATTCTCCAGAATATTTTGAAATTATCCGGGATATTCCAATAGGAGATCTGACTTTCCTCAAGTAGAAAGTGAAATCACAAAAGAGGAGACGTTCCCTTCCAATCTTTTAAGGTTAGAAGAATGAAATCTTAATTCCATTCTTCTTGGGTCATTGTTTCCCAGAGATTTTTTTTATGCACAAGTCATGAAACTAGAAGAATGTATGAAATATTACTGGGGTACTTAACCAAAAATATATTTGAGATGAGTGCAGTAATCGAGCAATCAAGGTATCAAGTACTGGCAATTTTTTCAGCTGACATTATGTGGGGAAATGCTTAAAACGTGGCTTTTAAGTGACTGCAACTATAACTTAAAGAGAGTTGTGTGTTTTCATTGTCCCTTAGATTTTCTGTATCACATTTGTTCTTTTGAGGGGCTTCAATACAGCCAGTTCTGAAAACCTAACCTGGGTTCTCAAAGTAAAGCTGTTTTTTTTCTGATCACACCATATCACAGATAATAAAGATTAAAGAATCAGAGGTTAGCTAATAAATCTGCTTATCTTACACAAATGGAAAAGTATCTAGCTCATTCTCCCACAGCTGTGTTGATTCTGCACAACTACCAGGAATTAAAAGTGGTAAAAAATATATTTTAATCACAGAAAAATAGAAGAAGGAAAAGCATCTATAACTCAATGCACACTAGGAGTAAATATGAGTAAAATATGCTATTTTTACATAGTCACTTTGGTGACTACAGTCACACTTGGATCTTAAATAGATACAATTATACCGATTTTAGTGCAAAAGCTTTAAGAAATGTTTTTAGTACGGTGTGAAACTTCCCATTGAATAAGCTGAAATTAAGTCAGCTTGACAATAATTAACTTTTTTAAAAAAATGGTAGCTCCTACATGCTTATTCAAGCTAGTAGGTGACTACATTTAACTAACTAATCTTTTTCTCAGATATATTCATCGTCATTTGTCAAGTGAAAATATGCTCCAAAATTCTCATGAATACAAAACCAGATCTAATAAATACAGTATAACTCTCTCTTTTATGCAGAGCCCATAGACATCAGATTAATTTCCAGAATTCTTTTAAGTCCACATCTATAGATTTTGGCAGAAGTGGATGGGGATAACTGCTTTGCGAATCAAATTCAAATTGTATCAGGGAATGCTATATTGCCTATACACACATAAGCACACCATTTCCCTTTCTGGAAAACTCTCTATTATGAAAAATACTGCAGAAAACAGCCATTGAGCATACTCAGTGGAAGATACACTCTGAAAGTTAAGTGTGCCCTTGAATGTTGCCTTGCTCAAAGCCTAAAAAAGCTTTGCTCATATATATATATATACCTGTGGAACAAACTGAATTCTCCCACCGAACCTGAAAAAGGTTCTGAGGTTACTGTGAGCACAGGGCAGGACTGTTCTTCCCCTTTGTGCGTGATTAAACAAAGTAAAAACGATGATGATGAAGGCAGACAAAGTAATAATGATTCTGTCATTTCTTCAAGTCGTGTGGTTTTAGCTGAGAAATCATTTTCCCTCCAAGTCACTATTCTAGAGAACTACTGTGGTCCTCTGCCATAACAGAAATCTATATTAAAATTATTCTTACTGCTTTTGTCTAATATATGTGATCAAAGCGTGCAAATGCTCAGTATTTCCCAGCAATAGTAAGATGGAGAATGGGTGTGCCAACAGCAGCAAAATTTGCCCATTCTTATTATTCTTTACTCTTGCTTACCAAATACTTCTTAAACAAAATGGAGGAAAGTGATAGGGAGCTTCCTAAAGTGCATGTTCTGTCTTTGCTTAACATACTTCCTTTCCTTTAGCCTTAATATTTTTCTTTGAAACTATATATAATAATAAAAGAAACTCTTAAATACAGAGTTTCCTTGTGTTTTACACTACTTACATAGTTTCTGCATGCGCTGGGGGGAATTCAATATTGCTATTGTACCTCAACTCTGTAAAGTGTTTGTTTTGAGACCTGAGAGAGCTGAGAGGTGTCCAGAAAAATGCCACCTATATGTTTTCTAAGTCTTTCCTGATGCTTACTTCTGAAGGAAGTTTTTCTGGGTTCTCTTGCAGCTGCTCAGCCTTTCTGCCTCTGTGAGTGCCTGGACTGATCTTCTGTGATTGTTTCCCAAATCTGAACAACTCTCAGGAGGTTCTACGAAGAGCCAGATGGCATGGTGGGTGATCAAACCAGTGAAAATGGCAGGAAGAAGACATTTCAAAAGGAAGGTGCCAGGCTTGCTCCGGGAAAGGGAAGGTTAGCAGGGTAGGGGAATAGGGTCAAGAATGTACCTGTCTCACCTCCTCTGGATGTAACTAGAAGCTACTATTCAGGAATAGAGAGGGCAGCAGCCTGGCATCAGGGACAGTAAAGTGGACTTAATTTCTTACTGAAACCAGCTGGAACTTTAAAAATATTGCAGGTTTAATTCAGATGGCTAGGACAGCTCACGGTTTAGATTAGCTCAGATTTGTGTTAAAAATATTGCAGGTTTAATTCAGATGGCTAGGACAGCTCACGGTTTAGATTAGCTCAGATTTGTGTTATAAGTCAGTTTGTTCCATCCCTATAACGAAGCATGCTTGGGCCCTAAGCTTAATATGAAATACTAGAGTTTCCTTGCCAGCAATTAGATAGTACAAACTAAGTCACTGTTAATGTTCTTACATTTTCAGTGTTTCTTTGGGAATTTTATTTTAAGTAGTGCCATTGCATTGCAGCATGTGGCATATTTTAATAATCTGTGTAGGAGCAGAGTAGACAGGAAATTATTCTGAAATGAAAGTCAGAGGACACAAGGTAATTGACTTGCCTGGCATGCATTAAAAGTCTATTCTAATAGAGGAATGAGTGGTTTCATATCAAAAGTAGTGATAAGCATTCCAGAATGTTATGAATCCATTTCAGATGAATAGCATAGTAACCCATGTGTATTTGAAAAGTGTAATTTGGGGTTGCATGTCTGAAAAGAAGCAACACAAGTAGAGATTAATCTGACTGTGGAAAAAACTCTATTGAACTGGCACTCTTTGACATTTAAGATCTTGATCATACATTACATTGGCAACTTGTCTTTGACTTTTTTGATATTCCCTGGAAATATAAATGTAATAGAATGAAAATATTCTTTTCTGGAAAATTCAAAATTGTAAAGGCTCTAGTGGAAGCAATAGCTCCTACCAGAAACTCTGCAATAAAAGAATGAGTACATTTGTATGATTAATTAGCTTAAAATAGAGTAGCAAATAAGCACATTTTCAAGATCAGCACTAAGCACATTCTGTGTAGTAGACCTTTTCCAGAGAAAGAAATCTTAAAGTTGTCCCAAATGCCTTCATATTGAGTGCAGAGGTCATTTTACAAGTTCCTCGTGGACCCATCTTCTTTAAGTGTGGTTAAGTGACAAATGTATGAAACGCTGGTACCTTACTACTAACATGTTCTCATAAAAATGGCAGAGTATGTATAGACTGTAAAAACTGTTTTTTAGGTGCACTTTCTCATACTGTAAATTAGATGACCAATATAAAAGAACATTAGAAAATCAAATTTCATAGTTTGCAAACAGGAAGGCCTTCCTTCTGTGCTGTTGTGAAGGTATCCCTGCAGCAGGCTTCTCTCACTTGAACAAAAGCAGTAATGGTAATCCTTCTGGGATTAACTGGGAGGAGATATCCCACTCATTTTGCTGGAGGAACTGTTTGCTTACCAGAAGTGGAGTGTGGGAGGAGGAACAGAATTCCAAGGTTTGCTCTTGGCTTTGGGAAGGCACTGAAGTCCAGTGATTGCTGCAGTGGCTGCAGGTAATGAATCATGTATATAGATTTGACACTCTTTGCAAGTGAGCATGGTTTAGCCAGTGACTCTGATATGTGTTAGATTAAAGATGTGAGATTTGTCTGTGCTGGTTGTCAGGCAGGAGTTTAAGCTTGTGTTCATGCCATTTCACTCAGTCATCCTCACGGAGCGGTACTGAAGGCCATCTAAGTCCTCACATTCTGCTCAAGTTCCTTCTGTATATCCATCATTAGCTGCTAGCTGTTCTGTAGACAGTTTGCGTGGTAGCAGCAAGGGCCTGGATAGCCAGTGCCTAAGTCCCTGCTGCTCTGTCTTCCAGCATTCCTGCACACATCATTTTGTTGCCAAGAAATTAAAGGGAGTTTTATAGGTTGTTGTTTGATGTTTAACCCTTGATTTTCCTTGCTGGTTATTCCAGACTGCCAGCACGGATGTTACCTGAGCCCAACTGCTATAGGCTAGCTCCCACCTCCTTTTTCCTTGTGTTGTCTCTATAAATACCATAGGGGAAGTGAGTTGTCTGTGGTTTTGTTTTTGTTTTTCTTAATGCAAGATAGTGTTTTGATACATTATTTTTGTTTCTTTAAAGCATCAGAAATAGCTAAAGTTGCATTGATGTGCACCTTGGAGGATCTCAAGATTATCTGGCCAGGATTTTCTTACTTTTCTGAGATAAAACTGACCATTACGTTTTGGTCTAGTGGAACCTTTCCCTGTGGTTATCACTGGACCACTGGAGACATTTTGATTTCCTCTGTTCTGTGAGGGGCTATTCTCTTTCTAAGGTTCCCTGGATATTTTCACTTGACAAATTCCTTTCCAAGTGCAGAGACCTGTAGCATCACTGGTGTCCCTGGTCTTTCCAGCTCTTTATCTGTGCTACATTGTATTTTGGAGAATTTTTTCATCTTTTGCACTAAAAGCACAAAAAGTTTTTTTTTTCCATGTCTGTTCAGCTGGATGGAGGCTAAGTATCTGTGACAGCATACAGAGAACCTGCTTGTTTTCTCCGAACAAGGGAGTTAGCTTCCAGTGTAGATTTAGCACACATGCACAAAGTGAAATAATAAGGCCGGTCTGGTTGTCAGAAGGGAAACAGAAAAGTAGAAAAACTGCTGCTTGGTAGTCAAAATGGAAGAGTGCAGAATTTCATAGCAGGCTGTTTGGGGCAGGTTTCTAGCCTAAGGTGTATGGTTTTTGCAATTTCCATCAGCCATTTTGGTTTTGGCTTCCTTGCCATGAATAATTCACTGTGGAAGATGTTATAAAGTAAGCCCTGCTGTAAAAAGTTGCAAACTGGAACACCATTGCTCTCTGTTGAAAAGCCAATTGATTTATCTATGTCATGTATTTTTTGAATAACTGTATTTCTGGACTAGCCTCTGGACTTCAGTTCCCATTAACCTATAGTTCTAGATAATGTTACAGGAAATACTTTGTCATGCAAAAAACTGAGGCAAAAAATTTATCTGATAAAGCATCAGGAATTGAACCAGAGCAACAGCTGTGGAGTAGTAAGAATTCTGCAATTTTTTAATTCTTTAAATTGCTCATTAGCTACTTCTGCTTGACCATTCATCTTATGTGCTGTTCAGTTTAATTTATTTACATAGGGGAATTCTATTGGCCATTAGGTACTATTTATTTCTATTGCCGTAGCAGCCCACAGTTCTGTTTGGTGCTAAGGTTGACCAGACATTTTCCACAATATGCTTTACACAGCCATTTTGAATGCAGACATGCACACTGGACACAGATCAACAAAAAGATTACAGCTCACAGTTTCCTTGCAAGGTTAGTTGTTCAGCCCACCACACACACATTCTCTTCCAAAAGAGCCATTCCCCCCTCCCAGAGACCTTGTCTACACATGGATGTTTACCAAAATAGCTGTTCTTGAATAATGATATCAGAATGAGCACTTGTATTCTGGAATTTGGCTTACTGGAGTAAGTCCCATACATGGGTTTATTCTGAATAAACTATTCCACTTTATACTAGTCGTTCTGTGAAACTTCTAAGCGTAGACATGAAGGAGCAAAGATCACCTACCTGCAAGAATCCAGCAAATTCAAAGACTATTAGCAGGGCAGGTATTTCAGACATGTATGTGCAGCCTTTTACGACATGGTACATAAGGCAGAGGAAGACATGGTCCCTTTCTTGAAGGCAACTTTGGTCACCAGGGTTGTCAGTCTTTTTCCTTTCACTGTCAATATATTCACTAGTGACTTATGAAAATAAAACTATCAGAGTACGAACCTAAAAAAAATGGTAGAAAAGTGCACATTGTGAAAAAGCAGTTATTAAACTGGAAATCTAAATTGTAAGGATTTTCTACTGAAAAACACTGAGTTGTGATTATAACTCTAAGCCAAAACAGAAAAAAAAACCAACAAGATTTTTATTTATTTCTACAAACTTTGTGGTAAAACCGTGGCGTTCTCATGACAATACGAACCATTGAAATGCTACTATTCTTGAGTTTAGTCCAGACCTTATCATTCTAGTGTCATATGCAAACAATCATATTTAATAGATTCCGTATTTGTGAGAACTATTTATAGTTAAAGTACAGGAAAACTTTCTAGACTATGTTTTGCTATTTGAAATAGCCACTCAGTGCTGCTTAAGCATTCAAAATGTTGAGTGCCTTTGTTTTGGGAAGCCTAACATTAAGCACTTACTGTAAAGGAGGGCTGCTTTTCAGAGTGCTCCTTCATAGCATTTCTGAAACTCAGGTGAATGCAAGGCATATAAAAATGAGCACGCAGCAATGCAGGAATACAGAAATTACTAATCAGGCTTAAAGATACCAATTCTCTTTATGCCTATTAATCTTGTTATGATCTAGAGAATAGATTTTAAATTGTATAATCCTATCTGGAAATTTTTCCTGGATTTTTTTCCTAGTAAACATACTGTATTATAGAATAGTATTAGACTGGGTCTTTGGTTTAAAAAGAAAGAAAGAAAAACCCAAAACAAAGCCTAGATTTGAATGGTTAACTTAATTCTCACTTAATTGAGAATACTTTCAGAGGGGATGTGAGTGAAAGGAGGAATGAAATTAACCCAAATGTGGCATGTTTTAATTCAACTTTGTTCTCTGATGTATTTTTACTTGGTCTTTACAACCGAATAATTCCTTTTCTTTTCCCATCTGCAGTATGCCTTGCTCAGAGCAGAGTTTGTTTTGTTGATGGACATAAATATTTGAATCTGTCTGCTAGGGGGATTTGGTGGCTCAGGGAATTGGTAATAGACTACAGAGCATTTCACCTCAAAGGTCACTAGTTCACATCCGTATCAGGTCAATAGTGGCAGAAAGTCATTATTTGCCTGGCTGGCATCTGCTTGGTGGCCATTGGCAAATCATTTAATAATCTCAGTCCAATTCTGTGTGGGCAGGTGCTTTCTCTTGTCCCCGAAGCAATGGGTTGCAGCAGACCTCCTCTGGCAGGCTCTTGCTAGCTGGTCCCAAGGAAGGCTCTCCGTCCCGTTTTGGAGGGACCCTTCATCCCCTGGATACCCCAGAGCGGGCCCGACCAGGGGCCCAGCGCCTGCGTCACATGAATCCCTCCCTGCAGGGAGAGGGCAGCCCCAAGCTGTCGACATGGCCCCCGCCGCAGCTGTTTCTCTCCCACAGCCCTCGCTGGCCTCCGGGAGGCCGGGGCAAGGTGAGAGGGGCCAGTGGGGCGAGACTGGCCGCGCCGAGGTCGGAGCCAGGGGGTCTCCCTGCGCGGGGAGCACAGCTGAGGGCAATGGGCTGTCCCTCAGCCCCGCAAAAAGGCGCCTCGGTGGGGGGAAAGGGTGCAAGGTGGCGTCCCCTGCCCTGAACTGCCCCTCTCCAGCCCCTCGGCTTGACATGCCACAGAGGAACGCCCGGCACGGACCGTTAGGGGCTCCGCAGGGACCGTTAGGGGCCCGCAGAGACCAGCAGGGGCCCCGCAGAGGCCGCGCCCTGAGCGGCTTCCCGGCCCGTGGCGCCTCCGGCCTCGCCCCGCCGGCAGCGGCGCGGGCGCCCTCTGGGACCCTTCCCGGCCGCTGCAGGGCCCCGCGGCCCCGGCGGGGCGCGAGTGGACACCCGCGGGCAGGGGGCACCTCCGGCCCGGCCCCGCGGCGCGGCGCGGCTCGGCTCCTCCCGCGGGTGTCCCACCCTCCGCCTCCGCGTCTTTCGCGCGGGGGTGCGGGCCTTCCGGGGGCGTGCTGTAGGACGCGCTCCCTCACCTGACACCGGGGCCTTTCAAGAGCGGGACTTCCTCCCTTGGCCCGGTCCCGGGGCTCCTTCCGTACCAGCCCGCCCGTGTTGCTGGCCGCGGCCGGCCCAACGCAGCCCTGCCTGCGCCACAGCCCTTGCCTGACCCTGGGCACACGCTGCCAGTGAGGGGGCGGGTGTGGGGAAAAGCAGCCCTTTTGGTCGGGTTTACCCGGCCTTGCCACGCCGTGGTTGCTTTCTCATTCAGGATTTCGTTGGGGACGGAGAAGGGGGAGACAAGCGCCTGGCTTCAGTTCAGGAAACGCTCGGGAGGTGGGGAGTGCCGCCAGGCCGGCCCCTTCCTCGCCGCCGCCCCGGGCTGCGGCGGGCGGCTGCCCTGCCCCGGCCGGGCGCTCGCTGCGGGCGCCGCCTTGTGCCCGCCCCGCGGGAATAGGGGCACGCGTTGTTTGGCGCCTTCCTCCACCCGTTCTCCTCCCCCTCTTCTCCCCTTTGAGGGAAACTAAACCCAAACGGTGAGATGTAGGAGAGCGTGAATCTCCGTGAATCCCATCTGAATAAATGTCTATATTAATGAATTATTAATTCGGCTGCTCATGACCTTAAAACTGGAATGAGGAGACGCCTAGGGCAAGAAGGAAAGCTGCTGAATCCTTTATCGGACTCCTGTCAGAGGTAACCGACCATTTGTCTTCCCCAGATCAGGAGAATTAATTAATATGAAAGGCAAACTTTTTAATTGTGTGTCAAACGAAATCAGATAGGGTGTCCCCGATCCAGTTCCTTCCCAAAAGGGGTTTACTCCCTTTGCTGCTCCCAGCCCAAAATGAAGCCCTCGAGTTCCCAAAGAGACAGACATCCTTCCTAAGGATTATTTACCAAAAAAAGAAAAAGAAACCCCAGGGAAAATGATGAATTTGGGTAGTTAATTTATCGATCTTGGCTCCTCTTCCCGCTTGTTTTATTTTAGAGGTCATTAATCAATGAAGAAAAACACCACCGTGTTCCCCCTTTGCATTTAATACACTTACCCTCCTTATTTATTTCTTTTGAACAAATTCCTAGCAAATTTTCACCAATCGATTCGTAGGCGATGGATTTTTATAAAGGTTTGATCGCTTTCTAAACGGTCAATGTGATTTGTTTCAGTGCTCGCCCTCTAAATAATGAGAAAGCCAGAGAGAAGGGGAAGGGGGAGGCAGTAAAAAACTCCTATTTTCTGCATCTTTACCCACAGGAGTCACATGGGGGGGTGGGGGGGATGTTAATAAACAGAGGGCAGACAAGCTCGGGGGCGGCGGAGGGACGCGCACAACCAGCCTGCCCGGGGAGGCGAGAGCGGAGGTCAGGGCTGGCCGCAGCCCGCGCGGGCAGCCCCGGCTCGCAGACCCGCTTGCTCCCGGCGCCGCGCTGCCCCTCGGCCCCCCCCACTGCCTCCCCGCCGGGGTCTGGGGGCAGGGCCGGCGGCGAGCGGGCTCCCGGCCGCCGCTGCCCGCTGCCCGCCGGCGCCGCGGCCGGGGGCAGAGCGGCCAGCCCTGCCCCTCCTTCCCTCGTCCTGCCTCCGGAGGGCTTGATCCTAGGGCGGGCGCGCTCGCTTACAGCGGCTATAAATTTTATGCTGCCACCCTGATCACTCGAAGTGATACTTTTCTCGCTGTAAAAAATCCCAAGTGATTTTTGCAGTTACAGATTAAAGTCCTCCTAATATGAACCCACATGGAATATTTCTGTTAACAACTCAAGGCAAATGCAGATATTGACAGTGCACTTAAGCCCATTAGCTGGGAGCTTTTCCCCACTTCATCACGTTTTTCCAGCGTGAAACGAATTTTTAGAGACTGCTGCCACTAAAAGCAATTTAGTATTTTTAAAAGGTGTCCGGTAATGAAAAGGATAATAATTTAAAGGTGCAAATTAAAAAAAAATAAAAACAAACGAGGGGCTGGAATAAAAATGTTACCAGGAAAGAGCTAGCGAAGGATGAGATACTGAATTAATGAAGTGAAAACAGAGAAAGAGAGAACCTAGATCCCCCATACGCCGGTCTGTATATCCATCAGCGTTTTATACACACGCTATTGAGTGTGCTAAGAAGGCTCCCAACCTACACCTCTGTCCCTCAGCTAAATCGCACTATTTCAGAACTTTTTAAAAGTGGATTAGTGGAGCGAGAGGACTGAAAATTCATTCTATCTGACACGATAGAACTGATCAAAGACATTAAGAAGGTTTTTATAGCTAGCTTTATAACCCATAAAAATCAGGGGGTTTTCCTACTTGTGTTTGCCTTTAACTTAGGTGTTATCAATCTATACAGCAGATGACGGATGACCTTGTCAAAATGACGCCAGTCAAAACATTTTTTGCCCAGCTCTGTTCAAATTTGTGTTAAAATGTCCTGCCTTAGACACAGACAAAACCTAAACAGCAGCAGCTTTCCCAGGCTCTGCGAGAATGAAGGGTGGGAAAGAAATAACTGGAAACCGTGTCTGGGGGGGCGGCATTAATTGTTTAAATGCGCACACGTTGCGTTTGTAAGCATGTGTGCGCCGAGGGGCTGCGTGACTTCTAACGGTGTAGGCTTTTTTCATACTCGAGAGATGTTTTGACGATATAAACACTTTATGTAAATATTTTGTCTTAAACGTATAGGATACTATATACATGTGATATATCTAAGACAAATGATAGCGCTGGTCTAGTTTTTCATGCGATGCAGAAAAGAAACTGAAGAACCTGTTAAATGCTCATTGGTATGTGACCTTTCTCAAAAGCTGAGTAGAGGGGAGGAAAACGCCAAATATTAAGCTAAGTGGAGAAAAGTAGTTAGAGATTAGAAGTTTATCGCTGTAGGTTGCATCTCCATCTGCATACCTCTCGGTTTGTGCTGTGACTGAGTATAGAGAGGAGGAGGAGAGAGACTTGCTGGTGCTCGAGAGGACAGGGTTACAGGAGAAGGGAATTCTGGAGCAACGAGTTTCCTCGCCCGTGTTGGGAGCTCTTGGGACAGCTCGTAGGTAGCTGAGGGGAGCGGGAGGTCGGTGATCCCGGCAAACCTCAGAAGCAGAGTGTGCAGGAGCTGTATCGGAAGCGCGAAACGGACCGGGGAGGGCTCTGCAGCGCACCTCAGCCCCCGGGGGCGACGAGGCAAAGCCGCCCGAGGAGCTCGGTCCCCCGGGAGCCGCGGGCTCCCTGCGGGGCTGCCGCCGCAGGGCTGCGCGGGGCCGGGCCGGGCCGGGCCGGGGCCGGGCCGTTGTTCCCCCCGTGCGGTGCAGTCCCGCGCTTGCGGGAGACTGCGAGGGGAGGGAGGAGAGAGGAAGGGATAAAAGGGACACCTTTAAAAATTGAGCAAGGAGCAAAGTGGGGGAGGTTGCCAAAAAATAGGGAGGGGGTGTCTCTGTGCTCAGGCTCGCTGGTAACTTCCCGCTCCCTCCCCGCCCTCTCGTAGACACCACACACACTTGTATTTTGTGCTGTCGTAAAACCCACGTGTCTAGCCCGGAGTCTGCCAGAGAGCTGAGCGAAGAGCCCGGGCGCGCCTGCGATGCGCAGCCACGGCAGAGGGAGCCCGGCGGCTCGGCTCTAAGCGGCCTCCCGGCCCCGCCGCCCGGCAGGGGTAACCCCGCTCCCCCGTGAACAAAGAGCAGAAAAGCCCCCGCTCACAACCCTCGTCCGACCGACCTGAAGCCTCCCGGGGCCGCGCCCGCCGCCCGCGCAGCAGCCCGCCCCTGCGCACCCTGCCCAGGTAAGGGAGCCGCGGGCCGGGGGGCCTCCATCCACCCGCCCGCCCGCCCGCCGCTGGGGCTGCCGTGGTCAGGGTGGCCCGGGGTGGCCGGGCGAGAGCCTCTTCCCATAAAGGCTGGCTTGGAAAGCAGAGCTGCCGGAGAGGAGAGGCGAGGAGAGGCGAGGCGAGGCGAGGCGAGGCGAGGCTCGCGCGTGTACAGGGCGGGGAGGGATGAAGTTTCCTCCTTCTCCTTGTTGTGAACTTTGAGAGTTGTCCGCTGCCGGGGAGAGGAGCAAGAAGGCGAGGCTCTGCGGGCGGCGGGTGCGGGCAGGGCTACAGGACGGGGCGAGCTGGCGCGCTCGTGGGGGCGGCGGGGGCCCCAGTCAGTAGCGGGGGGCTGGCGGCGCTACCTTGCCCCGGCGCAGCGCAGCCCGCGCCGTGGAGAAGGCGGCCGCGGCAAGGCTTTGTCGCTGCGCTCACTGCGTGCGCGTCCGGCGCCCCAGCCCTGGGGCTCTTCGAGCCGGGCTCTTCTCCCCCCGAGCCTGGCACAGGCAGGAAGCGGGGCCGGGGCGCTGCCGCCCCCGGAGAGCCGGCGCGGGGAGTCCGCGCGTGTGTCGCGGTCTCCAGTGTGGGCTTCGCCGCGGGGCCGGGGCAGCCCGGCCGGGGCGGGGGTCTCACGGCCGCTCTCCCCTTCCCTCCCCGCTCTGCAGGCATCGGCGATGCTGAAGCCCGGCGATCCCGGCGGATCCGCGTTCCTGAAGGTGGATCCCGCCTATCTGCAGCACTGGCAGCAGCTCTTCCCGCAGAGCAGCCAACTCAAGAACAGCGGGGCCCTCGCCCAGCTCCAGCCGCCCGAGCGAGCCGAGCCGCCGGCTGACAGCCTCCGCCAGCGCCCGGCCTCCCTCTCCTCCGCCTCCTCCTCCTCTTCCTCGTCCACCCCGTCTTCCTCCTCCACCTCCTCCTGCGCCGCCGTCGCCGCTTCCCTGGCCGGGCTGGCCTCGCTGCCCGTGGCGCAGATCCCCGTCTTCGGGCCGCTGCACAGCTCCGAGCCGGCGGCCGGGGGGGCGCCCGCGCCCCTGCCGGGCAAGGACTTGTGCGGGGCGGGCGGCGGCGGCGGCGGCGGCGGCAGCAAGTGCGGCGAGCGCGCTGCCGCCCGCTTCCGCTGCACGGCGGAGGAGCTGGACTACTACCTGTACGGGCAGCAGCGCATGGAGATCATCCCCCTGAACCAGCACACCAGCGACCCCAACAACCGTACGTATCGGGCCGCCCCCCGGGCGAACCGAGGGAGCCTCCGAGCTGGGGCGCTGCGCTCAGCGCCCTGCCCCGGCAGCATCCTCTGCCCCCTCTTCCCTCCTGGAGATGCTTTCGCGTTGGTTGCGGCGCTTTCGGGAGCCGGGCTGTAAGCCCTGGGTAGCGGCGCCTTTTCTTGCCTGAGCCCCGAGCCCTGCTCTGGAAGGCAGCTTTCGGCAGCAGGGCTGCTGCGGGGTAGGTTTCTCTCGCAGGGCCGGCTAGGAAAATGCACTCAGAAACGGTGCGGTAGCCGCTCGCTGTAAAGCGGGTCCTTTCTCTCCTTGCTTTTCTCGCTCAGTTCCTGCCTGGGAAGCCAGGGATTCGCTGTGTCCCTAGAAATCAATTCCTCCGCTGCGCTGGGCAACAGAAAAGTTGCAGTTTTCATCAGAAGGGCTAGGGCGAAGTTTTCCTTCCTCTCATCTCGGAGTATCGTTTTCCTTTCAGACCTTGTTAACATCTTGCTGGTTTTATTTTTCATCCCTACTGAAAAGTGTGACACGGTCATTTAAGACGAAAAGCAAGCTGGTTTTCAAGAAGGAGAAAGCTCGTCTGACTGTCAGAATTCATTTCGTACGTGGTGGGTAGGAGGCATTTAATCCTGTTGTTGCCGATTATCGGGTTTTTTTGGGGGGGGCAACGCCCCAATTATTTAACATCTGTATGGGTTAGGGGGTTGTGATTTTAGAAACTGGTTCCGCCTGTCTTTTGTTCCTGTCTCTGTAGATAGTACACAGCCGAGGAAAATATCGGGGCGAAAGTAACTAGATTAACTGTATTAATTCATCAAATTTATTACTAACAATCTGAACACACAGATCTAACCCTGTTAAAACACTGGAAGATGCCTTTAGCTTGTGCACTTTTCCCCCGTTGCTTCAAACACCCTCTCTTATCCTAGAGTTTAATAAAATTCTTTATTTTTGTTGTTTTTTTTTTCCCCCCCGAAATGCCTATTTAAAGAAGGCTGTTGAACAGACAAACAACACCCGAACCCATAAACACATGCCCAGGCACAACGTGGATTCGTTTAATTTCATTTCAGAGATGGAGTTTGTTTTGGAAGTTTCCATGAAACTCTGTTGTGTAGCAATTAAACTCCGTGGATGCTAGGGCAGTCTCAGTCGTTGTACGTGCGTCTTAAAGAGCAAGAGGAAAGTTGACGCAGAGTTTGGTGGGGTTTTTACCACCCTTCTTAACATTGAGAATCTTTCTATATCGGATACCAAGTTTGTTTCGAGCCACTTCTTTATGCTTAGTTTTACCCTGTAGTGAAAAGTACTAGTGTATCTTCTACTCTCGGTGCCGAAAACGTGATCTCATAAATTACATGCACTTAATGGAATCTGAAATGCACTTTTAATCGCCAACCAAACGGTTCAGACAATACGTGTTTTACTTCTCAGAGCAGCTCTGTAAATCTGCGAGATAAAGGTTTTAAAAAGAGAAAGGAAGATAAAAAAGCGATTTGGGGGAGGGGGGAAGCGTTTTTAAGCAGTGCGCGGCATACCGGCGTGCTGCAGGGTCGCTGGCGAAGGCTGCGCGGCTTCTTCCCCGTGGCAGCGTTAAAGGCGGACTGGCCGCAGGGCCGCGGCGCCCGCACCAAGGCGGCTCCTGCGCCGGGGCGCTCGCTCCCCTCTTCCTTCTTCCTTTTTTAAGAGCTAAAAACTCTTATCACTGAACTTGTTTACTGAGCAGCTTTTGCTCTAGCAGTTTTTTAAGTTGTCTTTGAGCAGAACTTGTTAGCCCTTTGAGTGTTTCAGCCTTCTGAGATCGAGGTGCGTTCGCTTTGGGCAACGTGTTCTTAAAAATAAAGAAAACCCCAAACTCGAAGTGAGGAAGGAGCGCGGGAATTGCAGCCCGTCCTGTGCCCCTCGCTTTCGCGAGCAGACACGTAGAAAAGCAAGCTGCTCTGCACCGGCCTGCTGAGCTGGGCACGGACTCCGAGCGCCTAGGGACTCATGCAGGGAGCCCTTGGGCAGGCGTGATGTTTAGCCACTTCCACTCCCTCATCGCGTGTGCTGCACTGGAGGTGCCCGCTTGAGGGGAAGGAGGCTCGGTTGTGGACGAGGTGAGAAGTGACGGACTTTAATCTGAGTTCTACTCACTTGCTTTAATCTGGATTTTAGCTCCAAATAAACCCACCGAAGCTCCAACGCGGGCAAGGAGGCGCTTTACCCGCCCGCAGCGCTCTCGGGCTTTGCAGGGCGAGGAGAGCCGCCCACCGCGGCAGGGCCCGATCCTCTGCCGAGTGCGGCCCCGACGGCTGCCGGCTCGGCCTCAGGCTTTGGTAGCCTGCCGCCCCGGAGGGGAGGGCCATCGCTGCCGCCTCCTCCGATTTTACTTGTAGGTGCATCTCCTTCGCTGCAGAGGGGGGAGCGCGGGTTTCTGCCTTCCCGCCTTGTCCGCCAGGGCCGCTCGCGCCGGAGCCGCCGGGGGCTGGGCCGGGGCAGGACGCTCGCCCGTGCGAGCGGCGCCTGGGAACCTGCCCGGGAACCTGCCCCGTCACCTGCGGCGCTCTCGGGGCTGGGCCGGGGCCCGGCAGGCGGCGGCGGCGGCTCCCGCGGGCCGCAGCCTCCCCCCGGGCTCGGCCCGGCTCCGGAGGATGGATGGGCAGGCGGCGGCCTCGCCGCGGACGCCCGCCTTGACCGTCAAGTATCAATTAAAAGGGTCCGCTCTGGGGGAAGGAGGGGGCGAGCCCGCGGAGGAGCTGTGGGTTGAGGGGCTCTAGGCAATTGTTTTAAATTAAAAGGGGAACAAAAACAGAGCTAATTAGGGCCCTGCGGTCTTTACTCCCAGGGAAGTGAAGGGGATTACGTTAAATCCCTGGTAATGCGGCAAGGGCTTGGGGACCATTTTCCTTCCTAGCTCTGAATTTTAAGGGACGAGGGTACGTCTCGGCGGCGGGGAGGGGCACTTGCACGGCCTAGGGGCGATGTCCCGGGGCGGCTGGGGGGCACAGGACGGTCGCCCCCATGCAGGGGGCCCCTCGCGGCTGGCGAGAGGCTTCCACCACGAGGAGCCTGCGGCTCCCCTGCCTTGCTGCGCAGCGCCGACCTGCCACCGTAATAAATATGCTGTGTAAAACTAACGTGTCACATAAGCAAGCAGTTTGCACGCCCCTTCCCATTCAATTTACGGGGAGACAGTGTATATATAACATGCTGGGAAGTGGATCGGTGTGAGGAATATTTGGATTTTTTTTTCCTAGGCTGCTGGTAACCTATATGATTTAGCTATTTTACATCATTAGTTACCCAGCACCCTTAAACAGCAGTAGCCATATATTAGATTGAGGTTAGAGAAGGTGGTGACTGTTTATTTAGGGTGATAAAATGGTCCATCAGCAGTAATCTCCATCGATATGTGCCACCAGGAGATGAAGGATGAGGGGACAAGCCACAATTAATTGCCCTATAGTTTTGTAGGAGAGAGTGGAGCCGGTGCGGACTGAACTTCGATCTCCTCTCCCAGAGCCTATTCATCATCTCTACATTGTATATGGGGGTCTCTCAGGGGCAGGGGGCGGCAAGGTTCATCTACACACAGTATTCTCCTACCCTTCTCATACCTGGCACGGAAATTTAATTCAGTCGTACGTTCAGTGGAAGACAGGGAACACTCAAGCCCTCCTCCTCCGCCCTGCCCCCTCGCCTCGCGGCAAGAGGGAGGTAACCCGGCGCCGCTCCGCAGGCGGCACGGCCGCCTCAGCCCGCCGGGGCGCACGGGCGGGCGCGGGCCGCGCGGCGGCTGCAGCCCGCGGCTGCGGCGCCGGCTCCAAGCGCCGGGCTCTCCCGGGGAAGCCCTTTTCCCTGGGGAGGCGGAGGCACGGGGAGCCCGCGGTCCGCGGGGAAGCGCCAGCCCTCACCAGCCCGCCCTCCTTTTCGGCGGGGCACCTGGGCCCGGCCAGGCGCGCAGCGCCGGCGCCGGTGATTTATACTGGTGAGCGGGCAATGCCGTGTGAAATGATGGATGCTTGTCCCGGCTACCTGCGTGCTTGCGGTGAGTTACGAGGCGGGGGTCAGAGGCCGCCCTTCTTTAATACCACCGAACTGCAGGTATCCAGTGTAACTGCACCTTTGAAGCATATTATTGCCAAGGCGAAATGTATTTTTTTCATTTATTGTTACAGCTGGTTTGCTGGTTCAAACACGGTGTTGGACTCTACCTTTACTGACAAAAGCTTTCTCCTCTCAGATTTCCTTTAGAATATGCAGTAGTGGTATTATTTAGCTTGGAAAGTGTTTAGAAGCTATTATATTTTGGGGGCAATGATGAGTCCTTTTTGTTTGGCTTAAGTTTAATACTTTTAAGCGTACTCACGTGGAGTTACAGTGCTGGCATTACGCTGTGTTCATTTTTATGGAGGCAAATGAATGATAACATATTGCACTCCTCCCAAAAGAGCCATAGCAAACAGCTCCACTAGGATATCATTTAATTTTTTTTCCTTGCTTCTTTCTTGCCTAAAACCTCCCATCTATAGAGGATGAGGGTATAAAGCGAGAAACTGTGATCTCCTTCCAAGGAACCTGGCTGCGTTTGGGCCTGCAGTACAGCGTTCCTAGTGACCTTACCTGCTAAGTCTCCTGGTTTTGTCAGGAGACACTCTGATCTGGCTGCAGTTCTCCTTGCTTTTTCCATTTTCAACAAATGCCTTAATCTTCTCACATTTCTTGCATCTTCTTCTCCTGATTTGAGGCTTGACTGAAGCTGTTACAGTCAGTGGCAGTATTAATTTCAGTGGTCCTTGGATGAGGCTTGTATTCATCACATAGCTGCTCTTTGAGGCCAAAACAGAAGGAAGGACGTGGTATGAGTCTCCTTGCTGCCGTGCGTGGCAGCCCTCTGGAAAGTTCGGCCTTGCCCCACCATGTCCCTTTTCCGTGAACTTCCCACCCACCCCGGTGTAATGGATGCCATCTAGTTTGGAGACTCCAGGAGCGCGACAAACAAGTGCGTCACATTCTACTTCGTAGTGTCCACGAAGATGATCCTGTTGATCGTCCTTGTGAGACAGTGTAATAGGCAAGACGGAGACTGCTCTTATAAATAAGTTCTTCTCCCTTTTTTTCCCATCTGATATTAAGGACTTCCCTCCCTTCTCCTCTGAGGCAAAGGAATCCACTACCTATGGTGGCTGTATTTAAATGTATTGCTTGTGTATTTAAATGTATAACATTGTAGAAAGTGTGCTTGGGTATCCAAGTATCATTAGCTGAAAGTGAGTCACAGAAAAGGGAAAGAAGTGCACTAACTTTTTTACTCAAAGCCAGGTCAAATATGTCTAGTAGGGCTTCCACTCCTTATACCACATGTGGGGAAATTTGTTTGGATTTCTAAAAAGTAAATAAACACTAGAGATAGATTAAGGGTGCAACTAAGAAGAAGAATTTCAGTACTGGTTAATATTAATGACTCCCCCCCTCTCATCCACAACCCATAAGCCAAAACAGTTTCAGAAGATGTCCCATTTTCCAAATTTTCGGCTTTGGCAGGACAAAGGGAAGGGAGCACAGCAGGGGATAAGATACTGCTGCTGCCAAGCATTAAAACTTTACCATAGTTTTCAGAGAGTGGAAAATAATATCTCTGTGTGCGACTTTCTGTAAGTGACAGTGACATGGGCTTCACTTATACCCCTCCCAATCTCTTAATCTCTTTTCCTTCAAGAGGTAGAAATAAAATGATTTACCCACGCTCATGCACACATATTGTTGGGATAAAGTGAAGAAATCCTTGTTCTGGGCAGGTACTGAAAGTTGTGTGCGTGAAAAATTATGCCTAGCTGGTGGCAGGACACAGGCAACAGACACTGAAATTGCCTGAATGGAGCCGTGAGGATGCCTTGGCATGTTTAATTTCAGTTGCCACTGAGACATGGTCTCTCCAGGAAAGCCATTAATAATCAGGCAGTTGGGAGGAGAGTTAGGCATCTAAAAGATTGTCAAGCAGAGTGCAAGCAGGCCGGATTCAAGGGCCTGCGCTGGGTGCTAATTGGGATCATGGTCAGACAGCCTCTCTTTCAACCCTCAGTTTTCCTGTCAAATGTTTTCTTTCGAAGTTGCGCGGCCAGATGCCGGATTTGGTTAAAGTGTACTCGCATGCCAATTTGTTCATTTTTTCCTTTTTTGAGATCCTGTCCCGTATGATCAGTGCATGCCAAACTGCAGCGCAGCCCATGAGCTCTTTGGCTGTGCCAAAAACGCAGGGTTTCTCGATCGCTGGGTTCAGAGGGGAAAGCAAAGATGCTGCGGTGATGCTGCGCTTTCCAAACTAGCTGTGGAAACAGCAACAACAAAAACGCCTCGCCATATACTCGCTGCCTGTTTTTCCCCTCGTGCTTAGGAATGGCTGTAGGAATACTTGCTGCACGATGAGCTTCTCTCAGGATGAGTCGGAAACCTTTTCCCTGGGGTCCTGCAAATCTCCCTCTTGAGCCACCCCTAACTGACGCGGCCGAACGAGCGAGCGAGCGAGGTGGCTTTGTCGGCGGCGCCGCGCCGCGGTTGTGTTGCGGTGCTGCCCTGCTTGCCGTGCCTTGCCGCTGCGGGAGGCCTCGGGAGCTGCTGCCGCTGAGCAGGGGGCTCGTGCGCCTGCCACCCGAGCGGTGCCTGCCGCCAGGCTTGCCGTCCGCGGGCGCCTCGCGCTGCTGCTGTCGAGGCGAGAGGCCCGTCACAACACAGAAGGCAGTGGCGAGGGACAGGGCTATTTCCTGGGAGGCCCGAAGAAAGGCGTAACAATTTCTGGGGAAACTAGCTTCCACCTGTTGCTTTCAAATATCGGCATATTGCTGAGCTCATCGTTTTCTTATGGTACAATTTAAATGAGAACGACAGGTAATAGCGCTTAGAAAGTGTGTCAAAATATTTGAGAATTTGAGGCCGTACTTTGAAAATGCAGTTTTTACTGTCTGTACTGAATAGAGAGGCAGATTTTCTCTTGAAGGCTCCATAGGAAGGAGGCCTACGTAATAAATTACATGGAGCTTCTCAGTGCATCTACCTTGGAAAGAGGAAAAGCTGAGTCAGTCCTGCTGAGAATTGAACCTGTGGTTACAGGCAATCTAGCAAGTCTAAATCGGTGGCTTAGACCACTAAGCTCCAGCTTCTGTAGTGAATGCTTTGCTTTATTTTTATAAGAATGGGTGTAGGTAATATAAAATTATTCGGGAAAGAGCTGTGAATTGCTACGTAAGTACTACGGTATAGTTATTGTTTTTCCTTTGTTTGTATTTCTGGAATAGATTTATATGAAAACCTTTATTGTGCTATAAAACGTGAAATGTGCAGAAGACAGTAACCTATTTCAATAGATTTATTGTTATATTAACTCAGTATACCTCCAGAGAACTGGTTTTCCTGAGCATGAAACATTTTCCTGGAAGTTGCACATTCATGTCATGTGCAATAGTGTGTAATGGAAACACTTTTCCAATATTTCCTTTGCTCATAAAAGAAAAATCACAGTTGGATCTTCCCAAAATAGAGAAGCATCATCCATTAATAACAGCAGTTAGGGAAATTAACATTTCTGCACACTGCTCTTTTTCATGGGAGCTGTTCACAAAACCAGACACGCTGGTTTTGTCCAGAGCCTAAGCCACATGTAACAGGCAAAGGGCATGTATTCCAGCTCAATAAAAAAAGAGTTTTCAAAGGCGCACTACAGATGTGGAGTGTTTGCCACATATTTTCAATTTCAAGATTAGATTAGGTTATGAGAAAGCAGGCACACCGAAAATGTTCCAATTTGTCATTCATGGGGTTCTTTCATTTATTTTATTTTCTAAATAGACATGCGTGCACACACATGTTAATGCATGAAGTAGAGTGGATGTTGGTTCAGAGTAAGGATCAAATTAAATCCCATTCCAGTTAAACCCTTGGGCTGAGCTGTGGTAAGCCAAATGAGGGAGACTTGTAAGAAATTATGAGTGTGATTTAAAATGCCTCATTGAAACACATTACAGAACCCTTCATCACAAGAGCGAGACGGTTTAAATAGGCTTTTTATTAGTCAAAAAATTAATCTTAAAAACTGTGTCACAATAAATGAGTTTTGGCAGGTCTGTGAACACACTGGGCTTGCAAAGTGTCTGCAGGGTTTCTGTGGAGCCTTTGGGATTCCTTACTAAGGGATTTGGTAGGGTTGGGAAAATTGGCCTAAGCAACATAGAAAAGGGCATGTTGTGTACGGATATAGGGCTGCCATTAAATGACGGGAAAAGCAGAGGAACCCATGAGATCTTGCCTGGGGTAGTGATCGTGGTGGTAGCTGGCAGCACCATGTTAATAGTGCTTTTTCGTCTTTGCCTTCCAGGATGTGACATGTGTGCTGACAACCGCAACGGCGAGTGCCCCATGCACGGGCCCCTCCACTCGCTGCGCCGTCTCGTGGGCACCAGCAGCGCTGCCACAGCAGGCCCTCCGCCTGAGATCCCCGAGTGGCTCCGCGACCTGCCCCGGGAAGTGTGTCTGTGCACTAGCACGGTGCCTGGCCTGGCCTATGGCATTTGTGCGGCGCAGCGGATCCAGCAGGGCACCTGGATAGGGCCTTTCCAGGGAGTCCTCCTCTTGCCGGAGAAGGTTCAAGCAGGAGCCATCAGGAACACTCAGCATCTCTGGGAAGTAGGTCATCACCTTTCCTTCCTTGTCATGTTTGATTATTTTGAAGTAGACATCAAGTGTAATTGTATGTAGGAATGACAGTTTGATCCCAGTGGAAGAATGATTTAAGTAAAAGCTCACCCTGCAGATTTTGAAGTGTAGTCAATAGCCAGTGCAAGCAAAAACCTTGCCCCACTAAGAGTACCCAGCGAACCAGTGGGCACCTCACAGCTGAACTTGGCTTGCCTAGGAAGAGCAGGTGATTGCAGATGCTCTGATAGGAAACGCAGAGGCATTTCCAGAGAAGGCTGTAGGTTGCAACAAAAAAATTCTTCATATTTGATCTGAACAGCAATAGCTCAGGGAGCTGTCAGGTCACAGTATGGGCTGTGTCATCTTAATTTGAGTAGAAGGCATGGGTTGAAATGGCAAATTGCATCCTGGGACTGTCGCTGTGGCCTACAGCCAGTCTGATAAAGATGCTGAAACAAGAGCAGGGCCTAGTCTCCAGGTCTGCCATTCCCACAGTGAAGGTGTTAGTGCTTGTTCACAGTTTAGTACGACTCTGGTCATGCACTAACTATTCATTCCCTAGTGGTGCCTTCAGTGCTGTTGTGTGGAAGCCACTCTTAGCTCTCCCTTTGAGATGGTCTTTTGTATTTGTCACCATCTTCGAGAGGACAATGCTGATGATTGATATGAAGGCACTCAGGGTGTGATAGTTTGGTTTATTTTGTGATGAACACCAGCTGCAGTTTCGCTGAGGAGATCGCAGACCCTCTGTTATATTCCTTTAGCCTTACGGGGACATACATGGCTATTGCTTGTCATAACAATTTACACTGGTCTCCAGTGAAGCACTGGAGTTCCGTGCTTACGTATAATTTGTACACAAATGCTAACAACAGGGTCTTGTGTTAGTTTAGAAAGAAAAGACAATATATGCTTATTTTGCACGTGCATGTGTTAAGGGAACAAGTGGCTCCGTACTTCTTATTTGCAGGAATGGGCTCCTGTCTACCTTGCCTTTCACCCTTCATTTCTTCTTTGCTCTGTGCTGGGAGGGGTCAGTTCTTGGTTCTGCAAGTGCTCTGTGGCTGCAGCGTCCGCTGACAGCAAGGGTGACTCCTCTGCAGAGCCGGCAGGACAATGCTTACAGCTCCACTCATTTAGACCAACTCGTAATCTTCAGAAAATAAGGGGGCATGCTTGCTGATTAGAAACCCGACCGAAAGCCCGTGAAGATGCCAAAAGCCTTCTCATTGTCTTCAGTGTGTATACATTAACAGTGAATGGATTTCTGCAAGATATTTGGGGTTATGGAGCCAAGATGTTGTGCATAGCAGTTGTTCACAGAAAACCTGTGAATATTTAGGTGATCCGTTCTGTGGTGCCGATGATAACTCTTTTCATCATTTTGTTCTCTTTTTGCGTAGTACCTGATACGGGTGCCCTGTTTCCATTGGCAGGAGCTCCTATGCATTTCCTAAATGCAAACAAATAAAAATAATACATCAAGGGCTTTGTTTTAAAATATTTACACAGATGAGTCATTGAGGCAAGAGAGGGAGTTTCACATAAAAGAGTAAAAGATCAGTCCCCAAAAACATGTACATGTACTCAGTAAAATATTGGATACCTTGAAGTCATTGGGGTTTTGTTGCTGCCTTCAGTGGGGTTGGAATTTCTCTTGTATAGCGTTTATTAATAAATTGGACTTAATTCTTTTTCTGCTGAAGCCCACTGATTATGAAGAGAGCATTTTGGGATATGTTATTAATCAAATATATTTATGAAACACTCTGTGATGATGTTGGAGGCTTTATTATCATTATGAGGAGGGGTTGTGTGGTTTAGACTATATTAATTAACAGAATATTAAATGATAAAATAAGCAAGACAGATCCTCAGCTTGCAGAAATCATTGAAATTTAGCTAAAGTCAATGGAATTAGAGTACTTTGCATTAGCCTTAAATACTTTATCAATTTTTAAAAAAGTTGATTCGTTGGATACGAATCTGTTTTATGCACATTAAATTGCAAATATTGATGCACATTTTTTTAGAAATAGGCAGGATTTTTTTAGCCTAATTTCAGTTTAGATTAAAAATTGTTTGAAAAGATCAGCTGAAAGATTGGTATTATTTATGTACCATGATAGACAACATAGAACGGGAAAGAGAAAAAGTACCCATCGCAAAAATGCCCAACAAGCTAGAGCTTAGCTGTGGAAAGGAGGAAGAGAAGGGTGGTGGTGGTGGTGGTGAGGGAAAGCGCTGAGAGCAAAGAAGCTAGACATGGTAAGGAAAAATAAGACACAGGGCTGGTGTATATGCCAAATTCAGGCCACCGATGTGTGTCAGCTGAGTTTTCGTGCGAGTTTGCTCTTTTGTTCTTAACACACAACACAGATTTCCTGTTGGCCAGGAACAATGTGTGTGTGTGTGTGTGTGTTTGTGCGTATTTTAAGTGAATCATCTTCAAAATAAGAATTATATTTATTATTTTGTAGAGGAGGTATTGCGGGTAGCTCACGGTCTCAGATTATTTCTGTTAATGCAAAAAATTGTTTGCAAGAATCACATACTCTAAGCTTTAGTTAAACATAAAGTTTTGGCCGTTTCTCATTTATTTTGACTTTCTATTTGGTGCATTTTATCTAGCAAAGCACTGAAGTTTAGTAAAGAACAAATACAGTCAAGAAAGTCATCAGAGTGTGTGCCTGGGTTTACAAAGCTGATTTAAGAAAATAAATAAAAGCAACAGAAAGTATATATTTTAATAGTTTGTATTCTTGTAGTCTATATGGTATCAGAGGGTGGATTATAACACTGTAAATATTAAAGGAATGTCTCATCGATGTCCCTTTATAAACCTGTGGCTCTGGTCAGTTCTTTTTCACCGATCTTTTCAAGACATCTGTAAACATAAAAATGTCCACAGACCGGTTATTCAGGGGTAAGTCCTGATGGATCTTATAGAGGAAACTTACCTTTCTTAGTGCCATAAATAGATTTCTAATATTTTTTCCCTCAGTAGTGCAAAGTTAGGTTGATAGATGTTTGTTTTCGGTGTGCCCCAGATAAATAGAAGTGCCATTGCAAAGACTTTTAAGCAGCGTTCCTGATCTGGCGGCTTTTTTTATTTGCTTTGTTGTGGGAAACATCAGCAGCCTTACACTTGATGTATAGCTCAACACCATGGAAATATGCCTCGGTCTGTCTGCACGAGCGCTCCCACCATGCACTCGGTGTTTGCTTTGTATGTAATCCATAGAGCCTGATGTGCAGCAACTCGGAGTAAATTACCCCCGTTCCATTACCTCACAACAGGCCGTGACACCTATGGGTGTTCATGGGGAATTAGAGCGTTCTCAAGCAATCAGCCAAGATCATTTTTTATAACTTACAGAGAGATCGGCCCTTCAGAAAGCCAAAAATATTAGTCATTTTTCGTTGTACTTCTTTTCCACTTTGGCCCACTTCTGCCCAATCCAGAGTTTGCTTGTATTTTATAAAAATACAATAAACTCTGATTTGTTTAAAACAAAAACAGGGGTGGGTGTAAAGTAAACACTCTCTTTGGTAATACAGGCATTTGTTCCAACAGGGCTTGATAATATTTCTGATTTTTTTTTTCATTTTGAAGTAATGAGAACAATCCTTTTCTAATGTTATTGCAAAGAAAACAGAGACTTTCTCAGCAATTAGGTCTTATTGATGAGAATGAGATAATTTTCCCTTAATGTGTTTTCTAATAAAGAAGTGAAAAGGCACGCTTGATTCCAACATATATGAAAACATTATCTCAATTATTAATGTGTCCTTATTCCCTGGAGATGAATTAATCTCGTTGCACATGGTTTCCCCTTTCTGTTTAACATCAAAATTTAATAAGAGTAGACTTAAGGAATGTATACGATATATGCTTAAAATTCTGTTAGAACAAAATTCAGAAGTTTAAAAGGCGTATACATTTTAGTAGTCAAAGGTTTTCAGGCTCTGAACTTTAAACCATGAATTCTGGAAACAGCTAAACGGTAATGGTCTTTTTCCCTGCAAATGCAGCTTAGATGAAGGCGGTTTTACTGACAGACATAGCAAAGGGTGGAATCTTAGAGTTGCCTTTTTTCATTCTCCTGGTAAAGAGTTTGCTGTCTTTCAGGGGTTTTGCCAGATATCAGTTTGTTTTTTCTTGGAACAGCCCAAGAATATCAAATCTATAATTTCACTTTGTTTTAACTTGATTTAATTTAAAATTCTGGTTTTGTGAAAGAATCGATTTTTCGTATGTTAGGTTTTTTTAAGGGATGAGTAAAATATCCATATAGCAGGGCGTTCATTAATAATTGCGGAATGCTAGAGACAGTCCTGATTTTCCTCTGAAGCAGACAGAATTAACTGGTAATAACCAGTAAATAACTGGTGTGCCTGTCTTTTTAATGACGTGCCTTCACTGGCCGGTTTGTGCTCCAAAGGAAGCCAAAGGCGATGTTGCACTGGCCTTCAGGCGGACCGAGGACAGGCACGCTGCCGGGCTGTGCGCTGGCCTGGCACCGGGCAATAGGTGCCACACGCGTCTGTACCTGTTAATCTGCAGATCCAGTCCTTTCAGATGAGCAGCTCGCTCGCGGTTTGCACTAAATTCGCTGTTACAGCAAGGCACTAGAGGACTGAATTATTTGCATGCCATAGTTCTAGTAAGGTGAAAATTATGTTTCTCAGCAATCCATCATCTGGTCTTCTAGACTGCTTGTCAGCTCTGTTTCAAGTGTGTCATGTTCATGAAACTCAAATAATTTTAGCTTGAAAATAAACCTTAGTCATCTTGCTATTGTAGCTCAAATTATGCAGAGTAACAGCTGGTGCCATTCTGTTGTTGTTTTGTTTTGCCTTTTCGGAGGATTTTGTGTGTGTATGAGCCCTGCTTTTATTTTCTATTAAAAGAGCACAAAGATTTTTACTTTTACATGGATTTTGAATTCGGGGACTGCCTGCAGGAAATAAGGCGAACACTGTGCTCAGCAGCTCGCTGAGCTGCAAGTTCACCACGATCACATTCAGCGCCACAGCTTCTTTAATTTACGCACCTTAGAAGAAAACTGCGCTAAGCTGCTATAAAGCAGCTTGCTCCCATTAGTATTTCTGGATCACTTAGTATCACATTTTTCCAGATAACTTTTGTAAGTTATAGATTCCCTACTGAGGAACATCTAAACTTACCTTGATCACAAATATAAAAGCTAGTTTATATCTGATAATTCTTCTCCTTAGAGCAGCTAAATTAAAACTTGATGTTTCTTTTAGAAACCCTATGTGTCTGATACGACTTTTTCATGCCTCTCTCTTTAGTATATTTGTTCCATGTACACAAGGTGTCTACTGTATTCCTGAGCAGATACAAGCCTGAGAACACATGTGACAAGAATAATTCAGCATGGCGACTAATGCTTCTCTTATTTAAATGAAGGGAAGTTTGAAATAAATTCTGGTGGGGAGTTGCATAGCGCCCCAGCTTCTCAACACTATTACTGAAAACAACAGTTCTGTGTATTGCGCAGAGCATACACAAGGACACCCAGAATTCTCCCATTTTTCTTTTTTTTCCCCCAAATTCCCAGATCTTGCAGTGGCTGCCTGTTTTTCCATGACATATAATCTCACTTTGGAGATTCTATTATGTAATGCACAAAAGTGTTGAAATGAAACAAGTAAATACCAAAGCTCATTCCTGCCCTTATTTGACTCACTGCCTTTCCATGTTGTTCAAAAGTGACTGTACTCCAGTCACCAAAATTCTGGAAGCATTTGAGTGTTTCTTTTTTTTTATTTTTATTTGAATTTGTTAGTAAAGGCAGTTTTCACTATTGGATAAAATCTAGTTTGTAAGGCTTGAAATTACGCTTAATTTATGATACTATTAACAATGAATTATTTCTATTGACTTTTGATTAAATGTGGGTGAATAAAGGCAGTATTTTAATCACATATATGGATATCCAAAATATATTGCATACCTGATGCCAATAATATTTTTGTGATAGATACAATAAACCAAAACTGCAGCACACCCTTTTCAGGGTGGAAAAGATGTTCAGTATTTCGCAAAATTGTCTCAATCACTTCTTTATACCTTTTTTTTTCCCCCCAGATTTCATGTCGTCAAACATGTAGCGACTGCAAAATGCAGCCTTTTAAATAATGTAAAAGCCGGCAAATTCAGCCTAGCATATACTTTCCGTCTCCGCGTTTGGCACCTTTTCCAGATAAGTTGCAGAATTCCATTATCCAAATTGTTACACGTGTGACAGAGGTTGACCTTTAGTCATGTCAATCCTTTTTGTGTAGGCCTCAGGCTCCAGCCTAATGGCTCAAAGCCTGATTTACTCACTGTAATAAGGGCAGGAGGTCGAGCAGTTGTCAGCTCGCCTGCTCGTACTCGTCTCTGAGCCTGCTTGAAGGCTGCTAACACAAAGCTTTTCAAAGTGAATTTACAACCACCACCACTGACAGAGGCCAATCAGTACACCATAAATGTCAGGTTAGTGAGATTGAGCAGTAAGTAAAGTACTGGCAGCCCACTATTGGCTGAAATCAATTGCTTAAGGTTTAACTGAGAATAGCAATCTATGTATAAGTCCATCTGGGGAGCCAGCGTAAGGACGGCGAGCGAGCTGGCGTGCAGCTTAGGTAGAATTACCTGCTGGTTATGGCCGTGCCACCAAGCCCGCCGCTCGCTCTGCTGCTCTGTTAATGGTGCCTGTGCGTACGTGATTCGTGACCAAAAAGTTGTGCGTCGGACCTGCCTCTTAGTTAAAGAAATAAGGTGGTTTGTTTCTGTATGGGAAAAATAAGAAGAAAGGTAAAACAGCGAGCTATCATACTTGGACGAAGAGGGTTAGGAATATCTTAAGTATATTGGTTTACTAATGCTCAATGATTTTTAGTCTTCAGTTGCAGAGAAGGCTCTTGCATAAGGAAACTGTGGCTTTTCGCTGTTGTTTTGTAACTGGAAACTATCACGGGATTCACTAATGAGTGATTATGTACCCGATGGTCTGAATATCCATGAGATGTAGTTACCCGCAAGACTGAATGTTTTTATCATTTTGTGTAGTGACAGCTTGGACAACAATTCATTTGGCTTTGAAAGCATCAGCATTAAAATGTAAGAATCCATTAAAATGCTGTATGCCAGGATTTATAAATTAGGCAATTTCCTTGATTATTGCAATCATTTACAAAATTGATTGTGCCGGTGTGGTATAGGCAGATTTCAGCAATGCTCATTGGCAAGAGGCACATCCTCTAATATCTATACTCATTGTTCACCAAAAGAAAAGCCACTCTCCAATGAGGTTATTCTCCATCTCAAGGTCAATTATGCATTGAAATAAGTCTACTAATGTAAAAGATCACACATCTTCAAAGGAGAACTACGTCAGCTATTTATGGACCGCAATGATAACTGGAAAGCTTTTTTTTTCTTTTGTTTGTAATTTGTTTGCTGATGGCCAAGGCATTCATTTGAGTCTGCAGTGCATATTCCCTTCGTGATCCATTATTGAAAGGTAAATAATTTTGGCAAATTGCAGCTGTAAATATTTATTTGATTGAAGATATAAAAGTCAATAATGTGTTTTATTTGTCGCATCTTAAAGGTCTAATTAACCAATAGATGTAGTGTATAGTAACTTGATTTGAGTCAATTCTTTCTGGAAGACATAATAAAGACATTATGTCACAAAGCAAATACACCCTAGAAGTTTTCCTATACCCAAACAAATATAATAAATCCACAAAGTGCTAGCCATCAACCACAAAACCACAGTGCTTCCTACTCATGTGAAAATTAGAAGTATGCATGGCGAAAACCTCTACAGGCTCTTGGCTTAAAACGCGGGTTGTTATTGAAGAGTCTTTTAGCAAACTGTAGAGGAGGTTCAGTCATGGCTGGCAACCAGCTGATTTGTGAAGCCTCGTGCAGATCGTGCGCTTCCAGGACTGATATCCTGCAGCTGTTATTTGGTCCTTGCTCAGACAAGATTCCCGCTGATGTCGCTGGGAACTTTAATGAAGTCTTCAGGCATGAGTGAATAACGCAGCATCACTTTAATCGCAATCCTTAAATCATTTTTTTCCAAGGTAGGTTGACCTTTCTTTCGGAAGTACAGAGCCACCTGCGTGTTGGGTGCCTCTGTACATACAACAGCAGTAAGGCACAGTCGGCTTGAAGATAACCCTTGCATGGAGGTGTTAATTTGACCTAATGCTAATATTTTGCTTTGAAAAAAGAAAGGATCGTATTACCAGTGCATTGTGTATAATTGGATAAATAGTAGCATCAAAGAAATATGTGTTTCATCTTTGGTGTCTTGTAAAAAATCTGTTGCTCATAAATTTATTGTTTGTACTACAGTGCATATTTGTTGCATGGATTTAGCAAGACGTGCATAAACAATTCCATATTTTAACAGTAACTCAACCTGGTACTTTTTGTGGAGAGACCTACTGGTGTAAAAGCAAGCTAATTTAGTGACCTCAGGGCATTTCCAGAGATGTTTTGCTTTCAGTTATATGGAACTACAAAGTAGGGAAAAGTTGCTTTGTCATGAATCCTACCCAAACAGAGGCAACCTGAAGGCTCTGTTCTTTACATCATTCACCTGTTACAGAGCCCTGACTTTGGAAATAGTAGAATGTTTAGTATTTATTTCAATCTTAAACTAAAAAAAACAAAATCCCACATTATGTGAAGTGTCATTCATAACGTACATGAAGTAAGCAAACCTAGAGTTCAAGATTTTTATCCAGGCTAATGTTCCAGTAGAGTAAAGATCAGTGTTTTTAAAAAGGGCGTTTATGTTTTGTTTCTACTTTTTGCCTGATGTCACATCAGCATTCACGATGGAAAGCACAGTATTAGTTTTTATCATTTTGTCAAAAGAACATTTATAGCAGTGCAGATTGGCAGATATTATTTCTTAGGCCACCATTTTACAAAGAAAGCTTGACACAGGAGTCAAATTCAAAAAAAAATGCGGAGGTTTTTGTAAGTTGGCTTGACTTGTGTCCCCAGTTCTGTTGCTCCAGTAGAAGCATGGGATGACAGGGATGTACAGTTACTTGCTGATAAATGAGAAGGGCTCAAGTATAATTTTTATTTGCATGGTCAGCTGCTAATAAAGCACATCTTCATTTCCAATGGGAAGTGTGCCATTTTGCTGAATTACTGATATTTGCCTGGGCATGTGTTAATTTATTTTATTGTGTCCGGCAAGATTTCAGTGCCAGTTAAGGAAGCAAAGTGACAACATTTATTCACCTCTAGTGTGGAAAACAACAGAAAATGGCCACTACATATTGCAGATAAATTTCTGGATAAAATTAATGTTACTGTGAGCAGTGATGAGTGATGACTTAACACTGTCTGTGGGGATAATCGGTTAAATTTAAGTTAGGCGGCTGTTTTTAGCAGGCTTAAGTCTGGGTTCTTAAATGTGTTGCTTTGAGGTGATCATAGGCTCTTGCCAGGCTGTTTGTGACTGCTCTCCTATTTTAGCACAGTTTTGGAGAAAATACTGAATTGGCATTAAAAAACAAGCAGCCTTTTGTCGTGGGTAGATCATGATCTCTAGCTGAGGCTAATGGGCCTTTCTTATGCTCTTACCAGCACTTCTGTCCAGTGAATGCTGCATGTGATGATATAGGAAGGTGTCACTATCCGTTGCGTACAGCTTTAGGTGGTCTAATAGACAACATCTGTTGCTGTAAGGCTTGGCTCTATAATACCTGCGTGGTTTCTGTGTTGTGTTTTTAGAAATAGCCCATGACAAATGTAATAGCAGGTAAAAGAAGTTGGAGCATCAGCCTCAGAGGGAGCATGATGTGTTATGACACAGCGAGCAGTGCCGCTCTGCCGAGGCTCTTTCAGCTCAGCTGTTGGACAAGGGAAATCCTGCTGAATGAAACGGCTTCTTCCCACTCAACCACACATCTTGGAAGCATATAAATTAGACAGGGCCGGCTATTACCGAGCGATGCGGCACCGCTGCTGGAATAGCGCTGCTGCCTTAAGGCAGGCAGATTGTAGTTATCTATGGGATTTGGGATACTGCTTGGTTCTTTTGAATAGCATGCTGCAGGGAGATTTTTCTAATTGGCCATATTTTAGCTTGGATCCAGCTCTCTGCACACTGTGATGAAATCCTTAATGAATATAGTGACAGGACTAAACACACAAACTTTTTTTTTTTTCTGAAGTACTAAGTACTTGCAGTTAATTTGATTTGAACTATGTTGCCTCCATATAAATGACTCATATATTTATTATATGTTCTATAAAATGGGGAATGAGAACTAATGTCATAAACATGCTTTTAATCCTATCCTCATAGTTTAATCCTAATCCTCATAAGAGGAATGATTGTTTATATCTTGACCACATCTTGTGTCCATGTACTGAAAAGCAGGTTCAGAATTAGTAGATGACAGTGAAATAACCTCACAAGCATTTGTCAGTGTGGCTGATGGCATCAGCACTCAAGTGGGCTGGCTTCTGAAGTGAAGTGCGAGCTAGTCCAAAATGGAAGTACTGCTTTCTGGTTTTGCTTTATCCTGGCAAGGAGTGAAAAGGCAAAAAATGGAGTTCTCTTTCAGAGCAAACATTCTGGAAAGGATCTGACACTCAATGTCAAAATAAAACACTTCATTTTCTTTAATTTCATTCTAATCCAGGACATAGGAAATTTGGAGCAGGAAAAACAGTTGGTTAAGTGCCTCTAGATAGCATGCATTCAGGAAACTCAGGCACTAACACTTAATCAAAAGAAATGTGTTTCTTTTTAACTAATGCAAAATATCATCAAAATACTTACTCAAAACTGGTAAGTTCCTGCAAAAATGTTTGGTTTTGAACAAAATGTGCTTTTCAAGGAAAAAAGGGGAGGTTACAGAATAGTTTTTGACTGGTTCTAACAAAATTGCAAAAAAGAGTTGCAGAGACTTACAAATTCCACTTATTGCTACTGTCACTTTTGGGGGCAGTTGGCAAAGTGTACTGAACCAAGACCTTGGCTGTACTTTCAGCAGTGTTTTCATTTCCAGTTTTCCTTTGGACTGTCACCTGTTCTTCATCTCCCTCTTTTTAGTCCCCGTCCTGCGAACTGCTGAGTACCATGCTCTGGCATTTTGCCAGAGGGAGGCACTTACTGATAAACCTGAGGTCCTGTTTCTGGGTTGGGAGCACAACTTTGCGCCTGACTCAACTTCTTCCTTTGGTCATGGTCCAACACAGTAGTTTAGTCTTCTAAATTTTTCAACACCTTTAAAAGTTAGGTAAGGGGTTCAGGAAGCTCAGCATTCAGTGCAATTTTATTGCAAAGATAATCAAAAGGAAGGTGGCCATTGAGTCACCTTGGACTCCACACTAATCACCAAGGAAAAACTTTTGGAAAAAATGAACGCCATATTGATGTTTTAAATCTTTGCATTGATGTTGCTTCGTCTCAATTTCACTCTCGCTTCTTTTCTGATCAAACCAGGATCACGTTCAGGTTTCCACATGCAGTATAACAGACGGAAGAGGAGGTAGTGTTTTAGGAAGATTAATTTGTTCGCATGTTTGTGCCAAATGGTGCCTGTTGCATCCCAAGCCTAGGGATTTGGACTGTTTCTGCCACTGAGCGATCTCCAGCAGAAGCCCTGCGGCCTGGGCTCCGGGGTGTCTCCAGCCCACCGTGTGCTGGAGCGTGCATTAGAGCAGGCTACACACGCGAGCCTGAGTGGGCTCAGACAGTAACTCTGGCTGAGCAGCTATGTGACCTTGGGGTCTGCCATTTGCAACAAAAGATGGCTGCAGGTCAGGCTGAGGTCTGCAGCCTCCTTTCCTCAAAAGACTACATTCATCTGTCTCTTTTCTTAACCTTAGAGGGTTTTGTTTACTTAATAAAATGTTAATCTTTATGCCCTAAATTACCCTGAAGTGACATGTCCTAGAGGCAATAGCGTCCCAGGAGTTTTACCTCTTTGTGTGAAGCAGATTTTTCCTTATTTCTGGAAAGCTGTTTTGTGTATAATTTCATTGTTTGCTACCAAGTCAAATCAAATTACATCTTTTTAAGGGTATAGCAACGGTCATGTTGGATCTCTTTAAGGGCTTTGTAGGGTCTTTATCTGCTTAAGCCTTCATTCTGAGTTTATATTTCTTCCACATTATTACTTATCATTTCATCTCTTCTGAAATCTCATGGGTCCATATGCTGTACATTATGCTGTTCATCCCCACTCTGTGGCCTGCATGTCATAGTGGCTGTATTTATGATCAGAAATAGCCAGCAATACCTCTTGGGAGTCTGTCAGTCCCAATTTGAAATGACAAGGGTTGCCACTAAAGAAGATGCCGCCTTCTCCTCTCTGAAGTTGAGCAGTACACAGCTTCCATACTGCACCCAGCTACTGATCGGTAGGTAATTCAGGAAAGCTGCTCCTCTCTCTGCTGCATTTGACTTTCAAGTTATCTGTTTTAAGGGATGTAAAACATCAAGGTTTTGAACCCACTGCTATACCCCCGAAGCAAATGGCTGGCTCTAGTGGTAGTTAAGTCAGGACAATTCCATGTCTTGGCAATAATTTACGATCAGAGCAAACCTAGTGAAGTTACAGACCACCATGGTGTTGATTTAATTTTATTCTTAGTGTCTTACATTAAAAATGCTTTTTGTGATTCCTGAAAAGATGTGCATTTGTCTCAGTGACTTGTACTGGCACTTCCTGTCTACACAGAAGGTGACAATTTATTTGGAGGGTTCACAGTAAGTTTGCTGTTGAGAGCATCCATTTCTAGTTCTAGCTCTGCCATCCCACATCAACTGGGAGGGGAAAAAGAGTGTTTCTTTTTCACAGATGAAGCTGGACTGATTGTATTTTAACACTTTGATAGTTATTTGATGACTTTATTTAAATGATACGATGGTAAGTTGTTGCAACTCAATATTGATTTGTTTGGTAAATCTCTACAAGAAGTGATGCTGAGTTATTTCTGTGTAAGAAATACTTTGTAATCAAGCATCCAGAGATCAGACTGCCACAGATTGAAGTCTGACCAAATTTCTACCTCCTTCAAACTCTTTGAGGGACTCACTATAAAAATCAGAGAGCTAGATAATTATCTTTCACTTTTCCTCAGCAAATTCGTGTATCTATGGAGGCAGAAAAAGTGGATCTTTAGATCACAGGGAAAACTGGGGCAACAAACATGCTAACACAGTCTGTTTTGAAGAAGATGATGGGGAATAGGATAGCAAGGCAATGTAATGCCAGTGAGTGGGGAGAAAGGCACAGGCACAGGCACAGGCAAAAAGTTAAGAAATGATGGCGTTCAAAGTCTATCATTTTCTCTCTGTGTTCTCATGATTTCCTGCACTGGATTTTTCCTAATCTCTGTTGACTCGTTTAATTATTTTATCTAGTTTTTCTAGTTTATCTAGGTTTCAAGAGTTGCAGGTACTACAAAAGGTAGCTTTGTGAATGTTCTCGAACGTGCAAAGCTTCCCTTAGCTATCTTTAAGGGTGTCTTTAGTGTTGCACTTGGAAATATGATATCACACCAAGAATGGACCATGGACCACAGGCAGGCACAAATGGGCACAAGCTTGCTCTACCTCTGGCCCGAGCTGACCAGACACAAGCTTGCTGTGACCTGGAAGCCCCATGGGAGTGTGTCTGCTAGCACAGTGCCGTGCCCAAGGAAGCTGGACTGTGCGCAGGCAGCTTTTATTATGATTGGAGTGAGCTTGGATCTCTTTGTGCCTTCTGACATAGCTATGTCCTGTGCTTGCTAGGGAAACGTTTCATGATTAGTTAACCAATGCCTTACAGATTTTTGTGGAAAGTTAAGATAGGTTTTCACTTACTTGAGCTGCAGGAGATTTATCCTAACAGTAATACTGACAGGGCTTGTAAATTGTTCCACGTCAACCACGGGCAAATGACGCAATTGCAAATACTAGAGCAGGTCTTATGTTGCGTGCTTTTATAAGAGGGCAGTTTTGCACATACATGCAAGCCAAGTCACTACTGAAATTTGCTAACGCTACTCAACAAATCATACTGCTGAAAGTTGGATAGTTTCACATTATTGGTTTGAAAAGTGCTAGTAACTACACTATTTAAAAAAAAATCAATCGCTGTGCCTAGCTACAGTCAATTGTGTAAGAATATTCTTCTCTGGTGTGCATGATGGTTATAAATAGTACAAATGGAGGCCTGGGTGCTATAAGCTCATATGCCACAATGCCTCTGCGTGGTTCTGAGCTCTCATTTACTCCCTTCAACTTCATTGGGAGCTGGTGGCATGGAGCAGCTTACAGAAAGGCTGGAATGGCTTCCAAGACCAGGACACGGAGCCTCGTCCCGATTTCAGGTTCCAGGCTTGTATTGCAGGCTGTCTAGAAACAGCAGAGACAGTTTAGGTGAGCATTAGTTTCTGAAATTGTTTGGTGTTGTGAACCACAGAACATGATATCAGAACCCAGTCTGGAAAAAAATCTTTTACTTATGTGCCCACACATTTTTCCTAGTGATTTTTACCATTTCTTAGGCCTTTTCACGCTGAAGCAACACATGTGTTTTTGTGGTGACTAGACTTGCTAATGAATACAAAAACTCCAGCATTACTCCCAGTTCTAGCAAAGCAAAAATGGTAGGAGTTTCAAAGTGGGAAAATATTTTGAAATCCTCCATCAGTGTGTGAAGCTTTCCGTCCTGGAGGAGCCTGGTGACAAGGCACTGGGGGACAAGCCGAAAGACCTGGGTTCCATTCTTGGCTTTGCTCGTGTGTATGGGAGCTGACATTCGACTTCCCCAATGGGCATTATGGCATTTACCCTTAGCAAGTGAAACAGGCTTATGGTAGCTACAGCTATAAATTGTACAAAATGAATAGTATCATTTGGCTGAAATATTTCTGAAGAATTACATCATGTCTGGAGTCCACAACCAGAGAACTATGGGAAAATGGAACAGAGTTCAAGGCAGCTATGGAGGTGATCAAGTTCTGGAAAAAAGCCTTTCAATGGAAGGTTTAGTGGAGCTTCATGTATTGTGTTCATCAAAGAAGTTGGGTGTTGATTTGACTTTTTTGTATAGATGCTTACAAACGGAAAAAAAGCTGGCAGAAGGGCTTTTCCATTCAGTGGATGAGACTGGTATAGACAAAATACAGTGGCTAGAAGCTGAAGTTAGACAAAATGCATCTTGAAAGAAAAAGGTAATTATATTTTGCAGTAGTTAAACATAAGAATATCTTAGCAAAAGAGGAAGTTACCTTACTTTGACTCTTTAAAGGGACGTTAGATATTTTCTTTAAAGTTGTGTTGCTTCAGGTGGGATGATCTTAGCCCTTGCCTTCACAGTCCATGAGCCTCTGAAGCCTTTGCCTTAGCTCCTGGGCTGTGCACAAGGAGAGCAAGATTGCCTGCATCTCCCTTGTAGCATTTTGCATGAGGAGCATAATCAGATCTCATAGTGCAGGTCTTCAGTGGATCACTTGTTGGGAATTTCTTTCCTCAGTTACCTCGGTATTTGCTGCTTTCCTTTTGCTTTTCACGTGGGGCCACAGTGTTTGGGGCCAGGGACAGCAGTTTGAGGTTTTACAGGAAATCCTGTCTCTCACCACATGACTCGTTCGCTTGTACCCTAGGCAGACTGCCATTGACCCTGCTGGTCTGTGGGGCTCTCTGCAGTGTAAGATGTGGCTGTCCTGGCACCTCTGGCCATTTCTTGCCTTAGCAATCCCCTGCCATTATGGGGCATCAGGTATTTGTGGCATGCTGGTCCTCTCCTTTTTCTGTGCCTTTTCCTGGATGAAATGTAAAGGCCTGTGAAGTCTATGCTAGGCTACATGATCGAACAGTCCCTCCCGGCTTTAAAATCTACAAAGCTCTGAAGTCAGCTACGCAAAGTTACTGGGGCTGTGTAAACCTTATCAAAACTAAGTTCTGCTCAGTCTCCCAAGGAAGAGTTTCTGTGCTTATAAATTCCTCTCCGCCTCCTTTCCTGACAGAGTGCAGCACATCAGAGGAATCAGCTGATAAAGATGGGGAGCGAGGAGAGGGATTATTATAAAAGCCAGCCATGTGGCTTCTACCCGGAAGTCTGCATATTTCCCTAATACATGATGTGGCATATACAGGCTGCAGCTTAACCCAGAGCTCCAGCGAAATAATCATATGGAAAAAAGAGCGACGGTAGCTCTTAATTTTCTTACAATGATCCCATTGCAACAACACTGTGAATGAACACGCAGCCATCCTCCGCAACCCCCACAGCTGTCACTTTGGCAAACCTTCTGATAAATTGGATCTTGATATTTACAGAATCTATTAAAATACAGCCCATCATGTGTTTGTTTATATGTTGACAAGATGATGTACACCCTGCAGGTCAAGGGTGATGTGAACTGTTTTGGTGTTCTTGTCAAAGCAGCTAAAAAAAGAGCATTTAAATAATTTCTGTGGAATAATTGTCCGCGAGTGTAACAGCAACTTACAGAATTCTTACTTTGAAAAAAATCTCTACTGATCTGACACAAAAATCTGAGCTTGTTATCAATCAAAAAGACTTTCCTACTTCTTCTCTAATATGTTAGAAAATTGGCAGCTTAGATAGAAAAACAAATAGCAAAATTAAACAGAAAGGAATTGATTTAACTACTTGGGTGGTTTATCCAATACCATAACAAATTTTTCATTCTGGCTTGTCATTTATTAATTATATTTTTTCTCAAATGAGGCTATGCAGCACATAAAAAGTCTTGAACTATTTAGCTATAAATATTCTAAGTCAGAATCAGCTTTATGAGGGTATCAGATGTATTTCTTTGAACATCATTCATATGTATTTGATTTTTCTGTTTAAAATAGGAAGAAAAAATAGTGTTGGGAGTTAAATCATATTGGCCTACTTCTGCTTACAGATATGCCTTGTAAATCCAACAGTGGCTGTATCAAGGGTGTTACCTGTGAAAAATTGGACCCCAAACCTATAGATTCCAGAGCACTCTCCCAACTTTATTGTATTGTAATTGGCTTGTAGTATCATTAAGTGGGCTGAGAGCTAAGGAGACTTACTGTAGAAGAATCTTCTTTCCATTTCACATTTTTATTACATGTTTTTTCAATACCTTGAAGTCAAGTGCCTGTGAAATAAATGAGACCTATTCCTGTCCCATCATAAAGCTAAAACACGATCATGTCAGTGTGATAAAAGAAATAATGGAATAGAGCGGATAAGGAAGACGAGTTTCATGGGAACAAATAATGCACAGTTTACTTGGTTGCATCATGTGCATGTTATCAAATTATTGAGGTATCCAAATACTTCACTCTATGCTCACCACCATTATGTTTTAAAAAGGAACGCGTTTATTTGGGGCACGGAGTGGAGCTAGGATGAAAGGCCTGAGAGAGCAGAAGAATGTGTGGAAACCGAGAAAGAAAGGGCAGGTAAAGTCAGGGAAAGGAAGAGCTGGAGCTAAGCCGCGCGTGAAAGCAGGGATCAGGAATGCTGCAGGCGAGGACCGTGGCGGGTTATGTAAAGCCAATGACCGCTGGATGTGAGATGCCCTGGGATGCTGCGCTGACAAAGTGGCAGCGTGGGCCCTGGTGTCCCTGCGAGAAGAGGGGCTTGTGAGCAGCTCGTGTTGGCTTTGGCGCTCGTCTTGCAGAAGGCAGCAGGTTGTGCTGATTTGGTCCAGTGAGAGCTCGTGCCTCGGCTCTGGTGCCCCCGGGAAAGCTGCCCCTTGGACCAGCTGTAGGGAAAGGAGAGCAGACTGTTCTTTTATTCATATTGCAGAAAGGAAGTTCAGGACTTTTCTGAGCTGGAATACTGCTAGCTTTTTTTCTTTTCTATTGTTACACTTTTCCACGCCTGTTTTGGCAAGGAAAAGTGCTAATTACTCTGTTTCTAAATGAAAGCCAAGAGCCTCCTTCACATACCAGGGAACTTCCCTCTTCGCTCCTTCAACTTGCCTTAACCTTGCTCCAGAAGCATTGCTTCCAACATTTTGCTTCTTGTTTGTTGTTTTAGGCTTTTCTGTCCCAAGTGAACCAGTTAGAACCAGTTGCGTTATTAGCTGTGGTCTACAGACAGTTAGTTGCCTTGTAGGAGCGACTGAGTAGTAGGAGCTGAGCTGATACCACCAAAAGCAAAGGCATAGTCATCAGATGCTAATGCCGTTTGGGTCACGCTGGATGCATCCACATTTGCAATGAGGTGTTGGCCTGGGGATACAGGACTTGTTTTGGACTGAGCTATTGCATCTACGTGGCCCTATGAAGCTGAGCACTCAATGTCATCAGCCTGGCTACATCGCTGCTGTCTGCCTGGGGCGATGCATCGCGCTGCCCCGCACAACGTGGCAGGCTGTGAGGTCCTGCTCCTGAAGCCGCCGGCTCAGGGATTGGGGTGAATCCAATGGGTTTGTGCCAAAATGTGTCCCAATTTGCCCGTTGGGCTGAGCTCTATTAGATCTCTGGTCTCTAATTAGATGCCTCAGATCATTCAGGTGCATGGTATGCATGAACCTCAGATAAAACCTGAAATTAGATGACATTCTTCTGTTTTTTAAACTTTATTTCAAATGTTAAGCTCACAGCAGAATCAGATAGAGTCATGATCAAGCCAATGACAAACGCTGCGCTTAGTTTTCTGGAAGCTTATGTAAAGTTTTGATGTGTAAAGTGTAAAGCCCTTAAGTTGTGCAGTGTAAAGTGAAGGAAGAGGATGAACATGATTTGTAACTGAAAGGATATGCAAAAAAATTTTTATTTTATTTTATTTTATTTTATTTTATTTTATTTTATTTTTAAACAGCTAATAAGGTCGCAGTGCAGGTTATACCCCAGTAAACTGAAAAAATGTATTACAGGCAAGTATCACCCTTGCATTACATTATCCAGATTTTCTAAGTTTGTCGGACTGAATGCTCTTTGGACAATGTTTCTGGCAGTTTAATTAATTATAATGAAAATATGACAAAATGCGCATGCCTTTGACTGTATGCTTTGGCAAGTATTACACTTTACAAAGAACTTTATAACTCTGAAAAGCAAAAAAATCCAATATATTAGTAAAGCTTTTTGATTTTTATTAATGGTCTTTGTTATGTGCTTCCTTATGTGGGAACAGACTTGCAGACAAGAAGAGTGAAAACAAGCAAGAACAACAGAAGAGTCTCTTTCGGTGCTGGGCTCCCGGGCTCCCATGAGTACTGAGACCAGATTAGCTCCCATTCAGTGAGCGTGTTTAGAAAGAAGGAGGTACGGTACGGAATATAGTCGCTGGTTATAGGTACATATTCCTCCTCGGTGTTAGCAATCGGATGTTAAAAACCAGAAGAAAACCATCAAGTTGCCTGCTCCCAACTGCAGCCGCTTCTGCCAGCGGTGGCGAGGCTGTTGTCCGCAGCTCCCTGGTGGTCTGCAGGACCTTGCAAAGCGGATTACGTGGGGGCTGAGTTCAAAGGGGGCTCCCTAGGTGGTATGTTCAGGAGCTGTATTTCAGCACTGGCGTGACAGATGCTTCCCCTGACGCAAGGCAGGGCCTGCCCCACGCCAGGCGTTGGTATCCGCACAGATTTCCGCGGGTGTGCGGCTCGGGATGGTTGCGCGCTCATCAGGCACTGGCCTGTTGGAGCCCGTCCTGTGTATTTGTGTACACCGGCACTTGATTTGCTTGTGCAATCGTGTCGTAACTGGAAGCAAGTATCAATATGCAGTATGGGCACAGCTCACTTCCACAGTGTCAACACTGGCCTTCCTCGCAGTTCATTGCACTGTCTGGGTAGTCAGATTATGGCAAGAGTCACTAGATGACACTGTTACATAGTTTCACACGTTCTTTTCTCTTAGGGTCTGTGCTGAGGCTTTGAAGGTATGCAGTGCTGTCTTCTGTGAGTCGGCTCCTGCTAGTTTATACTGTTGCAAGCACCAGGCAGATTTTCTCTCTGATTAGATCTTTCTGACTCAACTGTGCCAGAGGGCAGAGCTGGTCCTTAGCGCTGGACAAGACTGAAGCCCAAAGACCCAAATTCGACAGCACTGATTTCCCCTCTAATAGGAAAGAAACCTGCAGAGATGCTTTTGGGACCCTTTGGACTTTTTGGAGAGTTGAAGAGACATCCGAGTGCATCGCATGGCCGGCAACAGGGCTGTGGTGGCACAGAGGCGGCTGGGTCACCTGCTTGGGTGCCCTTGGAGAGAGTGGGGCAGCACAGGGAGCCACGACTGCTGCTGCCGGCGTGCCTGGAGGGCACCTGTGCGCCCTGTCCCGCCTTGCGGTGCCGCGGAGCAACGGGCTCTGTGGAGTCACCATCATCTTTCATGTGGAAACTATGCTTTCCCTTGGCCCATAGCTCCAGGGCAGGGAAAAATGTCTCTGGCCTGAAGTAAAGCCTCGTTTCTCCTCCATCTGATAAGGCTGCAACAGTTAGGCTCGCCAGGCTCTATTATTTTATTCTGTCGTTTGTAATGTCAAGATTTTACAGCAATGCAAGCACTGGTATGCAGTTATTGTCAGGCTCCAGACACACTCATATTCTTGTCACTCATGTATTATCTCAAGGCTTTCGAAGAATGACTTGAGGCATCCCAGCCAGTCAAGTCTTGAAATTAAAGCTGAGTGGAAGTGGCACGCTTTTAGGTTTTTATTCTTTTAAGTATGTGTCTGAGAAGCTTTCCCAACACAGTAGTTTTGTGAGCAATATGATGAAAAGTGTTTCTTTTTGCTTTTGAGTTACCCTGCTGGAATCATTTATTGGCTAGGAAAGGTCATTTTAGGGAAGCAGCTTTCAGCAGTGTTACAACCACAGCTCTCCTAAAAGCTGCTGTTGCTGCTGTGCGCTGTACAGAGAATAAAAAAAAGTGAGAAGGATATTTTGGAAAGAAAGCTGATATTAAAAATAAAATAAAAAAGGGAACAGTGTTCCTTACATCATTTTTCCTGATTAGTTAACAGCATGCTTACGTAGTCCGCTTATAATGGAGGCTACTGAGAATTTTTAAGTCTGACATGATGCTATATATTTATTTATTTAAAGAGGTTATTTTTGTTTTGCCAGTCCAAAAACCCACTACCATAATCACAACCTAATTTTAAGATGATTAAAGTTATTTCTACCCATCTTGTTCTTCAAAAACCTGGGTGAATGCAACCAGCAACGGAAAAGTGGCTGACTTTTTTGAGACCTAGTCTCAATGGACTCCAAGGTGTGGCAGCTTAGGTCCTGTTTGCACTCTTTCAGTCACTAATATTCAGCATCTGTAAGTATCTAGTCAAAGTCAGTTAACCTTGCTTATGAGTTGCCCTCTGGAGGTGCCTGTTTCTCTCCGTTGCCTCTAAGGGGAGATTGGGCAACAGGGTTAGGTTTTATACTTAGCTCCAGGGGCTTAATGTTATGTGAGAAGAATCCTACCCTTAAGTCACTAACATGCTACATTTTGAATTGCATGTGAATAAAAGATGTGATCAACAGTGGCCCAATATTTATTATCACTTTGCCCTGTTTAACATCACCATCAGGGCTATGTTACATTTGCAGCCGAAGATGTGTCTACGTCTCTGGGCAGATACAAACCAACCAGCCTTAATTGAAGTACCTATTTCAGCTGTTATAACTAAGGTGTTTTCAGCAATACTGAGCTTATCATGGGAGGCAAAACTCACCTCAAAAGCTTGGTAAATAGTCTTAAGTGCGTCCCACGCTGCTGCGGTCGCTCCGCTATCGCTGCTAATTTACACTCACAGAACAAGCTTGTCTGCATCAGTCCCAGGCACTTTGACTGCAGTGCAGACATGCTCTGAGTCAGTGGGATTTTATATCTGTGGTTATACTTGATGTGTACGAAAGCAGAATTAGGCCGATCTCCTTTCCCATGCAATGCATCTCATATATCTACTAAAGTAAAGGCTGCCTAATTTAAGCAGTCTCTGTTTTGCAAATACAGAGCCACCGATATTTTTCTTGCAAAACATTTGTTCCCAGTTGTAGCCATCAGAAGGTCAGAAGAAGTTCAAAATGACATGATAGAGTTTATCTATTTGTTTGGAAGAATGATCTGGCCATTGCCATAGCAAGCTATATTAAATTCTTTTGGTTGTATGATATAGGATTTTTATATTAATACCATATTTTAAATGTATTTATAAAGAGTTGAGCTTTGACTGTTATAACTCAGATCTGTGCAGTTGTATAAGTGAGACATTTCCAAATTTACAGTTAAAATTATTTTGTCAGGGACCAAATATGGATGCATTTTAAAAGAAAAACTTTGGATAATTGCATCATGATGGATCTTTCGAGTCCTGTTCGTTTCTACTCTCAAAGATATTAAATCAATACAACTCTCAGGATTGACTGTATGTAATAAGTGAATGATGTATGTGATGAGGTTTGGATTTTTTTCTCGTTTATATGCACCTTATATGAATATGTGCCATTAAAGTTGACAGAGCATTTAGACAGAGTTGCAGTGTTAATGGCATGGTTTACCTTAGGTGTAAAATGGGAATTACAATATGCAGCCTTTATAATATTACAGGTGAAAAGTGCTACGGTCATTTGTTATAAGGAGGAGAGGTTTTCCTACCCTTTCTCTCCCCTCACCACAATTCCTGAAAAAACGGCCAGCTCTCTGCTTGCTGTGTGGTTATTCTTGTGCCGACTTTTAGAGGACCGGCACCCTAACAGACAGACAGGAGCATACGCCCTGTCTGCACTGGTGAGAATACTGCCTTCTGATACTCTTTGTAGTCCTGGCCTGGAATTTTGCGTATTAAGAGTTGCTCACGTCACTGTGATTTGGGGTCTGACTCAGACCTATTGACAACATTAAATACTTTATTAGAAGCCAAGGTGGTTTTTTTTTTTTAAGACCGCCTGTTGATTTTAAACATTTATAGTGAATTCACATTTTAGATTGAGAAAAAAAGTCACAAAAATAGCATTTTAAATTTGGGGATTATGAAATGTAGCTATAATTTAACTGCATTTTTTAAATTGTCCTGGTTTGTAAATCAGTACAAACTTGTACTGATTTGCCTGTAATGATTAGAACTGATTTAATTGATTTCAGTACAGTTCTATAAAGACTGTAATCCTGCTTTCCTTTTCACTGAGTTTGATGTAGTGGGTATTTCAGGTGAAGTTGAATCTTCTGAAATGTGGAAAAAGCAGCAAAAAGCAAATGACAACAGGAAACGTCATTTTCTTCTTTCAGGACTGCCAGACATTCTGTATAATACAGGATATCCTGTATATATAGTCAAGTCAAATATGAAAAGCATAGAGGGCACGCTCTGTTATGTATTGTCATGGCAACTGATGCTTTTCCAAACACCAGGCAGCTTAAACTTCCAGAGATTTAGGAAAGCAGCAACTGCATCTGGGCCTATTGATCCAGCACGTGAGGTTTGTTGAGCTGGCGCAAAATGTACTCTGTGATTTTTCTCTCCAGTGCTTCCGATTTCAGTGTTTCAAATTGGGCGACCTGACCTTCTTGTCACTTCAGTTTCCATGGTGTGACTTCTAAAAGTAGTTGTGTGCTTTGGGGATGCTGTGGAGAAGAGCACCGTAGATGCAGGTGGGTATCAGTGGCGATCAGCAAATGTGACTGACCCGTCTGTATCTGCCCATTGAGCAGAAGTTACTTGTTTTTGGTGAGCCTCTGTTGTCATTATCATGCCTCTTCTCTGCTAATCCGTTACAAGGCCAGATGTCCTAGGACACCATTCCTCCTGCTTTCAGGTGAGAGACTCTATGGTACATTTTCGCTCTTCCTTGTACTGAACTTCCAATGCCATCAGTCGCAGTGCTGAGTACGTAATAAGTGAAAAATATTTGGATATCGGTGTTATATGCTGGAGTAGTTACAGACGGGGAGAAAGCTGAGATTCTTACAGCAGTGAAAGTTTGTGGACCAAGGGCACAAATCCCTGGAAAAAACAGGCTTCATTAGTTCTGCTCCCTGAAAAACTAGCTTTTAAATTACGGAATGCTTCTGAATGTACCTCATTATTAAGCTTCTGGTAAGCGTCTTTTCCTCTAAGTCAGTTTGTTTATTCATCCTTGATTCCAAGGGTTTGCTCAATTTTCTAGTAAGTATAATATATTTCCTATCCAGATGCCACATGGGATTACTAGACAATTTACTTATCTGGACAAAATAAATGTCTTTCCTTTGAAGCCTGGAGTAACTCACATCCTTCTCTGCTCTCCGCTGGAGAGTGAAAAGTCTTTGAGGAAAAAGAAGAAAAATCTGCCATGGTGAAACACTCTTGTATTCTGTTGGATGATCCTTAGTATTTTTGACAGGATGAGTCAGCAGAGGCTAAAATCATAGTGCATTAACCTCTCCTGTCTCACTCTTCCCATACTCCCAGTTTCTTGGAGGGTTTTTAGGCACATTTGCACAGGCTAGGATGACAGTCCTGGGACTGCAGCAGCTGTTGTAGGCTGTCTCAGCACAGTGTCTTATCTAAAGTTGGCCGTGACTCTGTAATATCAGTGACTCCCTAATGCTAAAGTACTTTTTTGTCATCTCCTCTCACCTTTTACTTTGATTTTTGGCTGAAGACATGGGGCTCTTTAGTTTACTGTTGTTAGGTGGAGTGAGTTCAAGATACTAAGCAACCAAGGGGTTTGAGTTTAGGAATGTTTTCAAAATAACTATAAAATATGAAATTTATGTTATCCACAATATGTTGGAGGTCAGTTCGCCCTCAAAACATAACGTTTGACAATTGTGCTTTCTTAGTGTGGGTTAGAAAAAGAATATAGTAGACTTAGGAAAACATCATAATTTAAGAAGTGACACATTTCAACAAAGACATAAAACTGTAGGCAGTACAGAAAAGAAGTAAAACCTTAGGAAACCATTACTTCATTAGGACAAATATTTTATGTCTTTTAAGACTCCTTATTAAAAAGGGTGAGCTCTAGGACATTCATGTTTGTATGAAATCATAAATCTGCCATTTGAGAACCAGAAGGGCTTCTTTCTATGGATAGCCTGATTTTTACTACAGCTTCATCAAATTCTTTGAAAACAGTTTATCTGAGTAAATGGCTAAGAGTCGGTCCACAGATAGTTATTTTTGATATTCGCTCCTCTTGCAAGTGTTGTGATGGAGCCAGTTAGGAAAGTCAGCACCATTTGGAGTCAACAGGCAGTCTGTGAGGCATAAAAAAGAAGCCGAGGGAGGACTGAGTTGCTTGCTTTTACTAGAAGCATGTTCATTTATGATGAGCCCCTTACATAAAATACAAAAATTTGCTGTCGCCTTTGCCACATTGTGTGGCCTCTCCAGCCCTTTCTCCAGTACGCCTTTGCTTTCCCTTCGCCCTCCCATGTTTAGGCTAATATATGTATATGACTTGCATATGATTTCCCGGCAGGCTGGCAGGCAGGGGATAGCGCTTGGCCCGGAAAGGGCTTAGATTTTAACCTGTCCCCATGGAGAGTCAGGCTTTATTTTCTCCTTGAAGGGGAGGGAGTTGGTAGAGCTCTGTACCCCACTGGGAAGCCCAAGGCTTTGCTTTTCTAGCAGAGGGAGAGCGGAGCAATTTCGGTTTGGCTTTGGAAAACTATAAACTCACATCCCCTGTTAGTCTCACTGTATTGAAGCAGCGGCTTTTTGTGATCATGCATGAGGGAGAAAGAGACAGAAAGCGGGTGGGGAAAGGTTACATTTTCATCACTTTTTCTGGATCTCCCGATTCGTTTAGCCTTATTTGTGTCTTTTAGATTGCAAGCTCTTAGGTACCATGACTGTTATTATGTATGCCTGCAGTAGCCTAACACTGGTGTGCAACAGATAACTCATTACAAAGTGTTGGGTTTTTCCAAGGAAACCTACTTTTTCCAGTGAATGCAGAGAAACTAAAACTTAGCAGAAAAATATCAGTTTCAGGGAAACTTCTGATGAATAAAATTTGGGGGAAAATGGTTCAAAATCATCTAAACATGCTGTTCTGACATTTTCTAAACAGAAAGTTCATTTTTCAGGTCAGAACTATTTTCATTTTGAAACTTCAATAAACTTATAATGAAACATTTGATTACAGTTTATCAAGACTTGAAATTATCCAAACAAAAATTTTCCAAAAAAACTTGCTTCAAAACATTTTGTTAATGTTATTGTTTTACGAACATTGTGAGGTTTTGGCTATAGCCCATAAGATCATTTTGCATGCAAATCTGCTAACCAGTGATTAATTTCCCCGTTGTGTTAAACTTTGAGAATGATGGGAGAATAATTAAGAGATGGTTTGTTTTGCCTTTTCTTTCAAAATTTAGACCTGGGGGAAAAAAAAACTGGTTTTGCATGCATCATTTTATTGTTAAAATTGTTAGCACAGGTTGTAATGACTGGTTCTACTGTTTTTTAATTCATTCACCTACTCAGAGTTCCTTTGTGCAAAAATCAGTATTTAAGGTGAGTGCAGCTGCAGCTCAAACTCCTCTCCTATTTCTGAAGTTTACCTGCTGTCTCTGTGCTAGCTGGCATAAGCAATCCAAATATTTTCACCTATAACTGGTTGGGACAAAAAAAATGCCTTATTACCTAAAATTATTTTGCCACAGAGCGCGGAGCTGAGAAAGACTAAAAGGAAGAAGGGAAGCTGGATGGTGTTGAAGATGCAGAATTGAAAAGGAAAATTGCAGAATGGAATAGAGAAAATATGAGCAGCACAAACCTTTGTAGTCAGTCCCCGGTTCTCACGCTAGTGAAGCGTTCTCAGGTGTTTTTCTGCTGCCTTGAGGAAAAGAGGGGCAGAAAAAAGGAGCATGTTGAGGCAATAGCTGATGGGAGACAGGAGGCAAGTAAGGAGAATTTTGGATAACTTTGCTTAGATATAGAAGAGGAAGCTGAAACTGATGGTAAGAAGAAATTTTCTTAATTTAATTACAACTAAGGACAGAGAATAACAGTGAAGGCATAAATTATATTCTTGTAACAAGATAATATGCAGTCAGGGAAGAGCCATTAACAGAGCATACATATACGTTGTGTGTAATTGTAGGAGTGGCAATGAGTGACTCAGTCCAGGCACAAGGCAAAGTGCCTCCTGCTGAATCGCCAGCACTGTTTCTGTCAGCATCTCAGCATTGCTCGGAGGTCTCCCATCCCGGTACCCACACGGTTAGGTACCGCGCAGCTGCTGAGAGCCCATCGAACCCCTGTAGAATGCGGCTCAGCTCCATGCTGGTGCAGGGTATCTTACCGTGCTGTACTCTTCTTTGAAGTGTTAATTTATATTTATTCGTAAATCTGTATGATTCTACAGCTATAAAATATAAGTTCATGAATTATGTGAATGAAGAGTAGGCTACAGCATTGCTGTTTATTTTTAGACCAAATCTTTTTTGGCCCATTATTTTTTTTGGCATGAAGCTAGAGTGTGAACACCTAAAAGGGAAAATGCTTCATTTCTTTTACCGTCCAGGTAATTTTCCAAAACAGATCCTTCCTTCCTCACCTATAGAGGCGCTGGATCAGGTTTTAATTTTCACAGTGTGTTGATGTGATGATTACATGAGCAGCTATTCATACCTGCTGTGCATAGCCTGAGATTAATTACAAGACATAGGTTTGCAACAAGGAGCTTACCAGCATCTATCAAACATTGATCCCTTTCCATGTCAGCAAATATGGAAATAAAAAGGATGAGGGAAAGCTTGAGCTGAAGAGAAGTTGGAACCTGTTGTGTTTCATCCACCTCAATAGATAGGAAAAACACTGTAATAATGTGTCCACCCTTTATTTACAGTATACACAATTCGTGACAGCGGTTTTTATAACTCTAAAAATTACACTTAATAAATATGAGAAGATACAGGTTTTCTTGATTACTTAAACCTAAATGTTTATTCAAGCTTTCATGAGAAGTTTGTCTTAATTTAAACAGAGCAAGGGCTGCTGAACGGATGCCATTTTTTTGATGTGGACTCAGAACACATGAAACGAATCTTAATAACATACACACTCATTTAATTCGTAAACGTATCCTACAGAGGCTTTGCTTTATGGTTTGCCTACTGTAATCAGAATGAAACTGAAGTCAACATTTCATAGGTAGGTTTTATTTATAGGTTTTCTGCTTCATTTCATGTAATAAAATGATTGCTGGTTTTAATTTAAAAAATTCAGAAGAAACGTTTAAATATTGCTGCAGTAGTTCAGAGCAATGAGGTATTACTTGTATTTTCCCTTTTGGTGTTGCTGTTATGTAGAAGTTGGAGACACTAACACATTGTGGATATTGTTGCTGAGAAGGGGAAGGGAAAAAGATAGGCTTGAAACACAGCCTGTGAGGTGGCACAAAGCCAACACACTGAAAAATGGCAAACATCACATTTAACAGCTGGATGCAGAAATATTTCTCTTTAATTTGGAAGAAGAAAATTTTTTTCACAGCAGGGCACTCTCAAAAGAGCACAACATCAAAGAGGGTGGGTCTCCCCAGTCAAACATCATCTGGCTCCAGTGATGGAGCAAAATGAATGAACTGTCAGGACTTTTTTCCAGTGTGTATGTTTTTGCCAAGTGAAAAGTAAAAGGTTCAGTGACTTGTTCTGATCACAGACCAAATCCTGATAATGGAGAACTGATTCCTTAAAGTCTTCCTCTGATCAGCTGGCAGGCCATGTCTGAAGAAGACCCCAGATTGACTGATGGTCCACTTTGTATTGATGGCCTCTGCCACCCTTAGAGATAAGTGAGATATGCCAAATGCTTAACAGCTCTGGAGGGCTCCTGTGATTGTGGCTGAAACAGTGTTCTAATCTAACGTTATAATCCTCACAGAAATGAACTCACTTCCAAAGAAACTTAACATGATACTTACCAATACCAGACCTGCACTCTGGCAGGAAAAAAATCATTTCTCATTCTCCAGCATGTGCCCACTAGAAATACCAGCATTACTTGTTAATGCATTCTTTTCATCCGCTTTTTGACTCTGACTTCAGCCCTGAAGTAGTTGCAAACTAAACATCACCATGCTGGTTTTCTAAGAATTCTATAATCTAACAAATTTGAAGAAATAATACAGCGTAGGCATTTTTCAGTATTAAAACATGGCAAGACAGTTTGTACAGCCATTACTCATTTGTTTTATGAGGAATCTCAGGCATAGTTTATCATATACTTTATTACTTGACCTTTTAATCATCATCTGGGGAACTTCGCATTCCAGACATTCCAAAATATTCCAAACTAAAAATAACAGTGCGCCTCATTATTGAAAACTCACACAAAGAAGCTAAGTATGTTTTCTAAAGTATGTCATTTGTCTTGAAAACCCTCCTTTATGGCCAGTCTTAACGGGTCTCTCAAAAATGAGAGATTTAAGAAGGGCTGAAAGAATTATTTACTAGTACAGTAGAGGCTCCCTAGCTCAGTGTTCTGCTGAGATGTATGCTCTACATAACATAAAGACAGACCCTACTCATATTTACTTACAGTCTCAGAGTGAAGATAAACAAAGGATTCACAAAAAGAGTATCAAAACCCTTGTTTTCTACAGCTGAGGGATCAAGATACAGAGTTTAAATACTTGGATTAAGTTGCATGACAAACCTGTTTCAGAGCAGGACCTGAACCCAGACATCTGAGGAGCAATGCCAGTATCTAAACAGAGGTGATTAACACGGTTTTAGATCCCACAAAGTTATCTAAGATATCCAGACAGGATTGACAGGTAAGGCACAGGACTTAGAGAGAGCTGCCTACCTTCTGGAGCAGTAGCTGGAGGTGCAGTAGCATATGCATATTCATCAAAAATAGCAGTAGAAACTTAAGTTTAGACGGCTGAATTTAACTCTGCACCCTAGTCCATTTCCAAACGCTTATCCACGGGTCACAGCTACTACACTAGGCAGTAATGCTTTTGTCAGGAGAAAACACTTTTCTTGACATTGCTTGAAAGTGATGTTACCTGTGCAAGGGTTTTTATAGAAGAATTTATTTATTATTTTTTTCTTTTACGAGTAACTCATTCTTGAGTTAGGAAATTTTTTAATTTTAGTTCCTTTTTTTCTTAGAATGCCCGCAAAGCATGAGTCAGGAATTTCAAGTGAAGATGGTGGAGGTCTTCACTGTCTTGCAAGATTCTCATTTTTGAATTCATGAAACTGCAGGACTTGGATGCATTTAAGCTGGAGGCCAAGACAGATAGAGGGATCATTCCTAAAGCTTATGTTCCCCGTGGCTAGACCTTCACGCTTCAGAATAGAGGGACAACAAATTAGAGGAACAAGTCAGCTCTCATGTCAACCGGCATGTTTCATGGATTATGTCCTGACCCAGAAATCACTGCAGTGAATGTTTCTGTGTTCTTTTCACTGATTAAAATGAATTTTTGATCCAGCATATCATGTAGGCCCTGCAGATCATTGTGTTAGGTCAGATGCTCCTAATACAAAATGAACATGTGCAGCAAAGACGTGCTGCCCTGTCTGTGTATGGACACGTACAGACTGTAAAGGAAAATTCCACTCCTTTCACCCAGTCTAGTTCTGTGTGGAGCTAGTGACTCCTTTCAGTGAGAATAACCTGTGAAATCTATTTATTTGAAAATGAAATTTAATTGCTTTGGGGATTTCTGGGCTTCCTGCTCTTGCCAATGGTGGCTGTCATCTTATTGGAAGTGACAATATTTGATTTGGGCAGAGTAGGATCCTCAAGTAAAAAACTATAAACCAACTTTAGATCTGCGGGAAAGCAAAGAGATACTGAATGACTGTCATTCAGCATTTCTGTAGCTCTGCTGATCTAAAGTACTAACATTGCTCTTGTTTTTAACTTTCAGAAATATCTCTGTAATTGCTTTACATCACTTTCTCTCTGGACTATTCTGCTTCAAATCCATTTATGCTGTCAGTCCAGTTTACTCACACAATTTCCTTATAAGTACTTCATCCTCTGCCTCTTCTGCAGAGCAGTTTTAGGGCCAATTCATTGAATCTGTGGTTATGAGGAGACTGTGAACCAAAATGGCTCTGGGCTCTGTGACCCTTTTTCACAGGCTGATGTTTGCTTTTCCTTTTATTCATGCCCAGTCACAGTCTTTTTACATTCAACCCTCTTCCTGATCTCAGCGCTCACTCGACATCCCAGGAGATACTCGGAACCCAACTGCACAAGGTCCTGGGCAATCTGCTGTAGCTGACCCTACTTTGAGCAGAAAGGTTGGACTAGAGGACCTTCAGGGGTCCCCTTCAACCTCAGCTACTCCATGATTCTGTAAAATGCCCCTGATTTCAAATGTAACTGTAGCCTCTCGCAGTACATGTGAAGCAAGCAGAAGAATTTCCAGTCTCAAGGTAAGAAATCTTGCTTAGGAAGTTAGAGCAAATTATAGCAGCACTTACATGCCTAAAAAGCAGACAGGCACATAGGCAGCTTTCCAAAGAGTCCAAGTAGGAACTTTTGAGTCCCATTGGCTTCAGTGGCAGTTTAACTTGCCTAACAAGTCTAACTTGCTAGAGGGCTTTTGCCAGTTCTGCTAGGAGCTCTGTGCTTGAGAAGCTATGTACCTTTCTAAATCTGGTCCTTAAAAAGCCTATGGGGATATACTGTTGGAGCTCTAAAAAATTCTAAAGGTAAAGAAAAGAATGAAAAACACCAAATATTTCAAAGTGAAAACAAACAGAATCCTTCATCTATCAAGCTCCGTAGATTTTAAATGATAGCCATGCACTATATTCTATGTGCCATGCTTTTAGTATGTCTTAAAGTATCAGTAAGCATCAAGGCTGGGATTTGTAAGTCTAGAATCTACTGCCTGCTAGGAAATGCTGACTTGTCCATAGACACAGTTACATGCACAAAGCTATGAAAACACAGTTTGGAATCATGTTTTGAAAATGTGCTCAACAGAAATTATGGGACTGATGGCTCAAAAGGTGTTTTCTCCTTGTGCTATCAGCCTCCTCTTTGTCAATAGTAAAGTAAGCCCCAACTAACAGTTGAGAACAGATCTTCCTCATTCTCTCTGCAGCTTCCTTCCTTCTTGCGTATTAGAGTCAAGGCAATTTAGAAATTTCCATTTATGACTGTCTTTTCGTCCTGAGTGATTTCTGTAAGGTCACTGAGTGAGTCACCTTGGGAGCTAGGTAGCCACTCACCTGCTTCAGCTGCGTTGCCTGGCTTGATGGTGAGTGATGAGATCTGCTTAAACTTGGTTTTGCACATGCTGGTTGGGAGTGCTGTTCTCTGTCACATTATGCTTGTGGTTAGATATTTTTGCCATTTTAATTCTTTGTCCAACTGGATGAGTGTATTGACTATGTGGAAAAAGGCTGAAAGAACATCTCAGCTGACTGACAGGGAAACCTTCTGGAGGTGGGTACTTGGGTGTTCGTAAAAGAATGAAAAATGATGAAACAAACCTTTTTTTTTATTTTCACTTTGCCATACCTAAGGGTTTTGAGAAGCACTAAGATACTGGCCAAAGGCGTGTCATTACTTAGCAAAGGCACTGGTCGCATTTTCAGAGGCACTGAGGCAACAAATATCAATCCTCTGGCTCCCAGTATCCTCTTAGGAAGTGCATAACTGAGTAAGTTGAGTGGGGCTTCCCAAACAAGTGAGGGTTTTCAGCATCAGACCCTTACAGGCTTTTTGAAACGCCTTTCCTGATATGCATATTGGGATCTGCTTCTACCAGCCAACTGGTGTGAGATTCTTTTGTTTGAATTATTTCAGCTTTGATTATTTGCTTCCTTTTTTTTAAACCATCTCTTTGTTTTTAGCCTGTTTTTTTTTTCCCTGACTTCTCTGGATGCAGAGCCTAGGTTGGCAGTACTTTTTCTCTTCGTGCTCCATGTCCCATAGAAATGAGACTGCAGAGAACAGTCTGTTGCCTCCCCATGTCCCTGCTGCTCTCAAGGCTGTGTGGGGACGTGCTGCAGTAAGCAGTGTGGAAATACCAATCCCAAGCCAAAATCTCGCCAGTTTGGAGCAACCTGTGCCCAAAGTACTTCTGCTCTTCCTGTCATATCACTGCAACTGACAAAAGAGCGCAAGATCACACACTGAGGGGGTCATGTTATGCCACTGGGTACCCCAGGGGCACTGGTCCCTGACAGACCTGTTTGGATCTTTCCAGCTTCCCGTGCATTTTTTCTGCCTTGTATCTTCCCCTTTTTGCCTTGTTGTTGAGTAACACTGAATTACTGTGTGTAATTCTCGCTGGTTACAGAACCTCTGCGGGTTAGCGTCAAAACAAGCTGTTGAGACTTTACTTTAAAAAATAATGTAACGAAGTTTGCGTAATCAGCAGTGCATTGCTCTCGTGACACTCGCTGGAATAAGGCCCCAGTCCTCCTACCACTTGCCCAGATGCTTGATTTCACACACGAGTAGTCCCATTGAGATCAATGGGACTACAACATGTGTGCAAGTGTTTGCTGGACTGGGCTCTAAGTGAGACGTGAAGCCTTTCACCTAGCACAGACAGTTCAAAACAATATTTATAGTTTCATATGCTATAATCCTTTGAGAAACATTAAATCTAAATAGCTTTTAATATTAGTTGGCAAGTATTCTCTTTTTTAAAATTTGCTAGATGATGCCTGCTAGATTAAAGAGAAGAAACGTTAAGCAGATATTACAAGATGTACAGTACATATCAGATATGGCTAATTGTAGAAAATTGCTTTGAGTAGTGTGAGCAGTTGAGGATCACTGGCTGTCAGGATGCGTTTCTGTGTGTTTTCACAGAGATGTTGTATCTGAGGGACAGTATTGCCAACAAATGATGGAGAACATTTTAGTCTGGCTTTATCCAGTCAGGCCTCCTGATGTTTCCTCCTAGCTCACTTATTTCAAGTCTCTCTTCTGTTTATAGTATAGAGCAGCTCAGGGCGTTTCAGGGTAGCAAAAACATCTACAAATCTTTATGTTAATGTAGAGAGTATAAAAAAATTGACATTTTGTATGTAATATAAAAATTGCAAAAGCAAAAAATTGTTGTTTAAATACTGTTACATTTTCTAAATGAAAACAAAATAATTATCCAATTATTTGCAAAAGTGAAGCACTTCAAAGTAAGTTAGTAGTTATTGTCATGGATTTATTTCACATTTGAATACAGTCTATAGTAACTAGCTTTCCCTATCTATACAATAACACAAACAAATATATTGTTCTTATTTCATCATAAGCCAACAAAGTTAGATGTTATCTACAGTATCAATGTATATTTTTTATTCTGATATCTGTCCATAAATACTCTGAAGGCATATTTTAAATGGAAAAACGAATCAGTTAATCTTATCAGGCAACAGTAGGATATATGAGAAGCATTTACAATAATGTTTTTCTGAAATAATGTCTGTATAGATGAATGGCCCAACTGGTTCAGCTTAGAGTAAAATGATGTTGTTGACATGTGTACTGCTATTTTTTCATACCACTTTTATGTTTGTAGTTGAATATTACAGATTCAATAATAATATTTATTATGCAGTGGAGTTAGGGTTATTACAATGTGATGAACAGGCATTTCTTTATACCAGCTAAGAATAATTTGTTTGTTTACTGTATAGATAATATAAAATCTAGTATGCCATTAACAAAGTATTCCTTTGCAATGGATGTGATTATATAATAACTTTATTAGTATCTATCAACATCAGTGTTTCTTTTTAGTTAAGCTATATCAAGAGAATTTTCCGTGTTTTGGAGTTTGCTTCTGGCTTTCATTATATTTCATATTTTCTTTTGTATAGGCAGACTAGGAGCTGTTCCTAAACTACTTGCTAAATGAACTGATTTGGTCACCAAATTAGTGAATGAAAGAAGAAAGATGTGATGGCTAAATGCGTAATTATTTCTCCACAGCTTTCTCATTCAGTGGGTATCAGTGAAAAGCTGCATATTCAGAAAGTCTCTCCTCCTCTGTAGCAGATGCCCAGCTCCTAACATTTAAAATATTTAAAATCTAAAAGCTTTCATTATTTAAACAGTTAGTATCAAACATGAACCCAGCTGTAGTCTGATTTTCAGCCTAAACTGCTCTCCTTAAATGTAATCTATTCAGGGAATATTGTCAGTTGTCTCTTCTCTTTCACTCCCTGCAACATCTCCCTATGAACTTTTCAGACTTTCCAGATAAGAGATCCTTTGACAACGTGCTGATTTCAAGAGGAGCAAGGCACCAATGTACTGCACCGAATCCAATCTAAACAACTAAGTTAGCAAGTCATGCATACAACCCGATTTGCTTTTGGTGTGACGTGATTAGAAACGCTAACAAATAAATAATGTATACATGCCATAATAAACACTAGAGCCCATGGGCATTTTGCTCAACAATCCCTACCTTAGGCAAGTCAAACCACTGAATTTTACTGTGTGGTTTCTTGTCTGTGTCTCAGAAAGTCAGTCCCTGAGGCAGTGGGTGCCAGCCTGCAGCTCTGCAGACCCTAACACGGGGACGTGAGCAGGGACGCTCTCTTTACTACAGAGAACGCAGGCTGTATAGGTCCAGTCCCCCAACGTAGTCTTCCAAAATTGCGCACCTCCTAAAAAGTGGCAGTTATGCACCCCTGCAATGCCACGCTGCACAAGGTAAAGTTTACCCATTTTTGATGCCCAGGCCAGCAAAGACAGACGGTGTTCAATGTTGCTGTGGCCTGTAGGTTCATACATTGTTATAGAAAGAATATAATTCGTATGGGTGCTACCACATGTGACATGTCAGTCAGTTTAATCACAACCTACTTCTCCATCTTTCCAGTGGAGTTTAGAGTACAGCCACGGTTTTTAACTGCATGACTAATGATTTGTGAGAGGTTTGTAGGGTCACCAAAAGTACTCAGTGCTATCCTGACTCTTCCCATTGAAGTCAAGGATAAAAATTCTTGTAGAAGGCAGCTAACGCTGAGTACTTTTGAAAGTCCTGTGACCATATTCATGTGATGTCATTGAGAATAGCAGTGAACAGCAAAAAGTAAGATACCCTGCTAATGGTAAGAAATAATTCTTGCGTGTGTTGTGGTTTTCTTCACATCTCTTTTGATGTCTTGAAACATAAAAATAATTCTAATAGTACAAATATACAACAGTCCAAATTTTCTCTAGAAAAAAAAATTCCACTTTGAGGACGAGTCTTTTTTCCTTCTGCCTGCAAGGAAAACAAGAGGTCAATTAAGTTGTACGCTAATGCCTTTTTTATTTGACTAAATGGAAAAATAAAATGCAGGCAGAATTTCAAAAGACACAATCCTTCACCAGGCCATGGAAAGAGAACAAAGGAAAGCAACAGATAGAGAGGGAAGAACTGCAATGAACTAGCCATTTTTCCTCTCCCTGGCTCTTCTGTGAAATTGTTTTTAATTGCTTCACAGCTTGGCTTTCTCTGTGGCTGTGCTAGTATGTTCTGGCTCCTTTCTAGCTTTCTAAATTCCTGTGGCACCAATGCCAGCAACTCACACGATAATCTTTGGCATGAGAATTACATTTTGCCCTCATATATCCAAGTCAGGCAAGAGCAAAGAAAACTCTGTCAGTATTGAAATGATTCAGAGTCCTCAGAAGGTTCTTTAATGGTCTGCTCTATCTTTTATATTACTTAAAGCTTGCACGGTCCTTCCTAGGTATGTTGCCAGTGTGACAGATGTTCTGGCAAGGGCCGTTTATTTTATTAAGTAATAATTGTTTGTAGATTTTAGAGTATCACTTATGTGAGATGCTGCCTGCTTTAGAAATGATATTATTATTGTTGCCATTATGTATTGCTACCATCATCATCATAAGTTTCAGCATCTGCAGCCTCCAACTAATTATCAATAATCAATCCAATAAATAATAAACCAGTCCTTCGTACTGGGTTTATATTCGCTTGCCATTACAAGGTGAACCTGACCAGTTGCAGTACGCTGGCTTCCTAAGTGTTGTGTCCCATATTGCCCAGCTGGAGCTCTCATGTGGTTCCCAAGGAACAGCAGTGGCACCCGGTAAGAAATTACATCTTATGCCTCATAGACCTCTGTATCTACGTCTTGAGTGCTGAATAAGCTGGTGTTTATGAGGAGAGGAATCAAAAAATGAGAAAGAGAAGACTTGGATTATGGTGTGCTGGTTACACTTTGGACTTACTTTCTTGGAAAATGAAGCTTGTTCTGTTGTATTTTGAAATCAAAGGATGAAAATTGTAAAAGAATAGTGTTTTACATTCTGAATCTCGTGATCTGTAAAATATCACTAACCTACTAGTAACAGTTCACAACCTATTAATAAATTAATCAATCACATGGGAATTGTTAAGGAGGACCAAAACCCATGTCTAATTAGAAGATGAGTACAATCATCTTTTGTCAGATTCTGGTCTCTGCCCGTAGCCTGGTGCACTACTTATTGCTGAAAGAGTCAACAAACAGCAAATCTTAGAACTTTGAAGCATTTAAAGCATAAGCAAAAAAAAATAATAATAATAAAAAAATAAAACTCATCAAAAACAATAGTTAACAAGTATTTTGGGTCAGAAAAGGGAAAAGATACAGCAAGCAGCTTAGATGACACTGCCAGGTACAATCAAAGTAGAAAGAAACAGTAACTAATTTTTCTTCCACCACTTAGATCAAAGACACTTGTGAGATAGAGAAAAAAAAATACATACATACTCCAGATGGAGTTCGGGAAATGATATTTTATTTTGTTATGAGGGTCCTGCAATTTGTTAAAAGTTGTGCCAGAAAAAATGGATATAGTGATTTCATGAGGTAGTCAAAGATTTTCAGTAAATTCAGTTTATCACAGAATTCTGCAATAGGTTTTTAAATAGCAGCTACATGTGTGATTTGCCTGTGAGTGTTTAAGTACACACACAGGTGTAATACAGGTGCCAGTGCATGTGTGAATCCATATAGTTTGCTATAATGTCTGGGTTCACAGCTTGTGCTACACGTTTCCTTTCTTATGGCAGGTCATGGTTTGCTCCCTCATGATTGTTTCTTTAGGCAAATATATAGTGGTTGTCTGATTTAGAAAAATATATAATGACTGAGACCTGGTTGCACTGTGGTAATATGAATAATAATAACCATATTGGTTAAGTTTTTTCTGATCCTGGGGCCATGTGATTTAACAAGTAAACAGATACGAGGTAGTGTTGCTTTTTTCCTTTCAATGTTACGGTCTCTGCTTCGTCGCAGCTGGGTTTTCGTTCCTGTAAGGACAGGGCTAAGAGTGCTGTGGGATGGCTTCTGCCTTTGTGGCTGTGTGTGCAATGTCAGTAATAGCTTCTTAGGAAAGGGAGCACAATGCCACTGACGCAAGAGTAGTTGCAAGAGTAAATAATATGAAAATATTTAGACCTGCAAGATATTTAGATGAAGAGCTGCTCAGCAGTATTTGTAACATCTTATGTCTCTTTCTTACTGCTACTGCCATTGATTCAATGTGATAGAGAAGGTGATAATGTCTCCCAGTTGTAGAAAGCAGAATTATGAGCTGTTCCCTGCTTTGGTGTTCCTATCCACTTCCACAGAAATTGCTGCTACAATATGGGATAATATGGAGACTGACAGCAAGCTAAACCATTGATATTGATACCAAACAGAAAGAGAAGACAAAATGATATTCTCGAACCTGCTCTAGGTCCAGCAACGCTGGTAGAGCAGTCATTCCTACTCCAGGGCAAAGCCGGAAAGAGCCCAGATTCTGCATTTTCATGGCAGATTTTCACTTCTCATGTCAGTTTGTGACTGCTCATACTCAGAAAGTGCTGAATTGGTCCTTGTGTGTCTGGATTTGGCTGTCAGTACCATTTATGGTGGTCGTCTTCCTCTTTCTCCTTCCTATTTCACAGCGTTTGGGGATTAGGAAGTTATCAGCTCTTCATTTACAGAATTGGTTTTGCCTCATGTTAAGCTGTGCAGTCATGTTAGTAAGCACTATATAAATGAATAAATAATAAACACTGTGCTGAAACTGTTTGGACTCATTTTGCTAAAATGGTCCCAGCCAAACACTGGTAGTCATAAATTTTTCCTTCTCTCCCTTTTTGTGGGCTAGTTTCCTGTATAACTTTTCCCTTTATGTTACAGATTCTTTTTCGGTTTAGCATGTTTTGCTCAACATGTTCAGGATACGCTAACGTATTTACATAAGAAGAGGTCCTTGCTGATTAGCAACAAGATACTATATATGAAAAATGAAACAATCCTCCCAGTCTTGGGGTATTTATTTGCTTCTGAGGATTCCTCTTGTTTTTTCCCTGACTTTATTTCAGCTGCCAGTGCATGCTGGAGTAGGTGCTCCTCCAGCCCAGGAGCATCAGGCAAGTTTGCACCTGGTGATTGTCACAGGCACTCAGGAACCAACGGCAGCAATCTCTTCAGACATTTAATTTCCCTGTCTTTTATGCCCTAGCTATGAATTTATTGCTCCTGAGTACTCCCAATCTCTCTTGGTCAAGAGCAAAAGCAAGGTCAGCTCCTAAACTTGAGACTCTCATGCGGCAGATTCTGATCCTTGCGTATGTTTTTGTGTGCACTGTAGGAAACACCTTTTCAGTACATGCAGAAATGTTGAATATATTCACATAATTTCCAAGATGATTCTCTTGGTATTGAAATACAATTGCAGAATTGTTAATATGCTTATTTTTCAGCTGCTCAGTTCAATGTAATAAATGTGTTTCCTCTTCAGTTAGCAGAATTAGCACTTTTAAGAGGACAGATCAAGTTAGGCTCATACAATTTCAAAAGGAGAAATATTTTTGGGCAGGATTATTAAAGCAGAAGGGATCTGTGGAGGAACAGAAGATTTGAAGGTCAGGTTTGCTTTAGATAAGCACTTAATTGTTCAGATACAGCTCTGAAGTTTAACAAAGTAATTGCAAAACTGGTAAAAAGCTTGTGAGACCATGAGCTTTTACTAGCAGTAGTACTTCCTAGAGACCATTTTTAACGCGGTCAGACCTGAGAAGGGCAGGTGTGCATGAAATATGTAACTTAACATTTCAGAGCCTCCAGAGCAATTGTATTCTCTGGCTTCAGAGGGAGGGCCAAGTGCAGAACAGAGGTATGATACTTTTTTTTTTTTATTGGCTCTCATGTCTTTAGCAGGGATGTCATATTTAAGAAAACTATGATTCTCTCAGGACTGATTTCTCATTCACTACTTCAGAAAATTATACTTCTCAAGGGAACTTCTAAAGGAGTCTTGAACTGCTCTTTTTCCTTCCAGTCCCATTTGTTTTGGTACTAAGAATCCTACGGCTATGAATCTCTAATGCTCATTATGTGCTGTATGAGATTGCCGAAGCACATGCTTTTGCTGCGGCTGAGATGTGAAAGAAGGGATACTCGTTTAGGGATTATTCCTGCCCCTAGCTCAGATGTCCAGGCTGTTTCAATGTGGGCTTTACATCCAGATTTTCTTGTTTATCTGGCAGTTCATTATTTAAGGCCAGCCTGTCAAAATAGGTTAAATATTCTTTGGGAAACATGGCCACAAATATGTTTAATATAAAAAAGATTGGCTTGATAAGAGAAACATGATAAACTTGCATCCCCCAAAATACTTCTCTGTTGTTCCATTTAGATTTGTAAGAGCGTCGGTACTCAATGACAGATCTCACGGCAATAAATTCCTGGAAAAAGCACAGAGAGACACCAGCAAAGCAGTGAAAATGATTGCTGATGATTTGCTCTAACTACTTGACCTTGTGCCCTCTTCCCCAGATATATGACCAAGATGGGACACTGCAGCACTTTATTGATGGTGGAGAACCCAGCAAGTCAAGCTGGATGAGGTATATCCGATGTGCGAGGCACTGTGGGGAGCAGAACCTAACGGTAGTTCAGTACAGGTAAAGTATGTTTCAATTTACTCAGTGCAAGAAAAAGAAAGTGCTTTTAGTGAAAAGTCAGGCTGTGACCGTCACCAGAGCTATCGCCTTTGAATGCAAAGACAATAGTAGGGCTTTAGTGAACATGTCCGTTTGGGTAATACAAGTGCTGGAGCATGTAGTTAAGATGGGTTTAACTTTGGTTACCCAGAGTTGAGGCCGTCGTAGCAAGCTTGTTCGACCTGGTGCTCGTGGGAGCAAGGACAGCACTGTGCCCCGTGCGTGCACGTCACACTGCACACAACACCCTGCACATTTTTAAACAGTCTGATCCGAAGGAAGCCAGCACTCATCGTCATCCGCTCTGCTAAAGATGCCCGTGCTGGAGGAAGGGGGAAAGGAAACAGCCTCATTTGAAATGAAAGCAGCAGCGTTTTGAATCCAAAAGCTGTTTGCGAGAGTCCAGGGACACAAATGCACCGAGACGTTATACGCCGAGTGCACCTGCTAGCCAGAATGGTCTTTGCACTGATGCCTGTGATGTCACGAGCTAGAGAAGGTCAAAAGTGAAAAAAGTGCAAAGAAATTACAGTACGTTTTACTTTCTACCCACAAACAGATCCAGAAAACCTAGACAACGCATTGTATAAATACATGATCTCAGCTCTAAACAAGCCTTTTGCCTCAGAATCAGAAGCAACTGCTTGGCCTTATTAAACATGATAGGAAGTACATCAAAGAATGCCCTGTGTTTGGCAGTCACGGTGAGCAACCCTGATTTTTGGCTAGTTGTTTTAGAGAGGGGAGTTTTTTTGCTTTAGGAAGAATCTTAAGCTTATTTGCAGTATCTTTAAAATTGAAAATAAAACATACAAAAGCAAGCTAAAATGAAATATATATAAAGTTTGATCCTCCCATAGGGTTCCAATTTAACAATGGTAAAATTGTTCAATTGGATTTTTAGCTTTTTTCATTCTATGGCCAGTTGACTAAACGCCACAATTAAAAAAATAACAATGCTACTTATGCATTACACATCTTTTATTATACCCTAAAATGTTTGATATTCATAGCTAAAATCCTGTCAGTTTTTAAATAAACACAGTGGATAATGAATAAAGGTCACTGTGATGAGAGAGTATTTTTGTAGGTATCTTGTGAACTATTTCTCAGTGTTGTCGTGTGTGTGTGCATGCATTTATATAGATATGTATATGTGTATGTGTGCATATATATGGATGACAAACCTAAATGAAACGTGAGCATGAGAAAGTCATTACACATCTGTCAATATTAAGTGGATTTTACAACTCTCCTTTCATGATGGAGTTTTTACTTAGAGTTCCCTCTGTTGATCTGTTTTCGATTACTTCAGATCTTTATAAAATGAACTATAAAAACACAATTTAAAAAACTGGCATCCATCACCAGTGACTGCGTCCAAGTGTAAGAAAATAGAAAAGTTGGACACTGAAAAACCAACCTAATTTTTATTGTACATGGGCGTCCTCCTCACAGAAAGTCAGCTGGTTTAAATTCATTCTGTTATGATTTGTAATATCTAAATGGAATTTTCTTCAAAGCGCTCTTGATTGATTGACCCTTAGCTGAACGTTTTGTTTTTATTTTGAGGCTGACAATAATGTTTGTTGGCATGTGTTCTGCTTCAACTGCGTTGGGACGCCATGAAGCTATCTTTATGAGTCATCCAACCACAATACTAAATACATGTCAGCAAAGGAAATATTATCCGAAAAGGGAAAAATCCCTTTGATGTACTTCAGCATGCAGAGATTTCTGCGAGTTTTGGAAGCTCTGTATGCTTGTAAGGAACGGTGTACGCTTACACATTTTTTTTCCAGCCTACTCCAAGCCTCACAGACCACCCATTGCTCCAAAACAGTCCTGCTCTTTCAGCGGCAAAGTGTGTCATTTGGTTTTAGCACATTCATTTGCTGGGCTGCTGTGTTTATGTTAGGGGAAGCCAAACTGAGAGACAAAATGTTACAAGGGTGAAGTACAAAGTGGACTCAATTTTTCTCAAGTTAGGAGATGCTGGTAATTTATAGCACGGCCCCGATTTTGATTTTTATGTAGCGGTGGAGAGGACTAACGAAATGCATGGCTCTGGTAAGAAAGGGCAAGAGAAGAAAAGAGGAGGAGGAGGAGGAGGAGGAAGGACAGAGCGAGCATGAGGAAGAGAAGGAGAGACACAAAGGGGAGAGTTTTTGTCACATATTCCCAGAGCGGTTGGAAAACCATTCTGCTTAGCTAGCAGTGCCCTCCTGAGACAGGGTGGCAGTAAGCAAGGAAAATAACAAGATAAATGAAATTTTTGCAGCTGCTAGTAAAATATTGAGAATCTGCACTTTTTTATTGATCTTTATGATCCTGTTGCCAAGAGCCACTTTGCAGTGACAAAATATGTTGACAAGTGCATATCTCACTGCCATGAAAAATGTGGTAAAGGATTCTCCTTATGTCTGCAGTGTTATACAAGGAACAAATTGCATTGCTACAGCCAATTCTTTACAGAAAGTCTAAATTTAAGGCCCACCAACCCTAAACACTTTTATCTTGAACTTCAGGCTAACGTATGTAGCAATTCTTCACCGAGAAAACCAGTTGAGGCCTAACATTTTTTTTTGGTCTCCAGATATTTTTCCGCCTTACATAAGCTGTTATAAAAAATGATCATTTCTTGGTACTTTGACTGTATCATTTTGGTATGTAATCCTTCAGCCAGAGTGGAGTGCTCTCCTTGTATATATTGAATTTCTATCCATCTCACATAAGGGTGTTTTACTGTTCCGTACAAAGCCTACAGGGAAAAGCCACTGCAAACTGATAACGGTTTTATTTCGTCTCCTAGGTGCCTGATTCTGATCTTTCACAGTTATTGTCCCTATGTAAATCTGTTAACTGTAGACGTATCGCTCTGAAGCTATTTACATCAATGCGAGATCAGGCTAAGCCTCTACTTATTACCGTACAAAACTCTAGGCTTTTTCTTTTTTTCCCGCAACTCCCAGTTCCATGGTTTTGGAGTATCCAGAGTCTTTTCCCATGGAGTAAGGCAGATAGAAGACATCACATTTCTGGTAATGGTAATTTATACTTACTGAAGGGTCATCAGTGTTATCCTCACGTTCCATTCAGGGGAAGATATTTGTGAGTGTGTGTTCAGATTAACCTCATTTTTTGATTTTTACCAGGTCAAAGTCTATCTTACTCAATAAGCCAAGATGTCTCTTTCTTGGTGGTATATCACCATAATGAAAGGACACGTGTGCTGAAGAAACTCTAAACCTCTGTTGCTAAAAGCACATACTTGAATGAAAAGAATTGTCGCCTCTTTACCCTTGTGTGGTAACTTCAGCCTAGGTAACAAATGCAAAGCTGTTTCAATGGCTTCTCTTCCTGACTTGTGTGCACCAATACAGCACTCCGATGCCTGTACAGAATGAGCAAAATGTAACATTTCTAAAATCCCTTTAAAAGGCACATTGCAAGAAAATACCATTTTTTTATAGCATCTTGGTGTTTGTAAAATCTTGGTGTTTAAAATATTTTAGTTTCAAAGTACCCGTAAGCTCTTTGTTACTTTATGCTACAGGTGGTAACTACAGTGCTTCGCTGATTATGGATTCAGTTTTAAAATAATCAGTAAGATATTCTCTTGGTTATCTGCAGAAATGCTTCCAAAACAGTGGATTTCTACTATAACACTGTGTATGCCAGGAGGAGTATAGTCTATTCCTAAACTAGGCTTTCTTTCTTTTTGTTTTGATTAGGTCAAACATATTCTATCGGGCTTGTATAGATATTCCCAGGGGCACCGAGCTGTTGGTGTGGTACAATGACAGCTATACATCTTTCTTTGGAATCCCTCTGCAGTGCATTGCACAGGATGAAAATTGTAAGTTCTTCATTGTATTTCTACCTGTGTAGCCACAATTCCTGTTTTGCAGCTAATCAGTTGTGTTCCTCGAGTTTTTTAAGACATACTAAGTGAATGTGGATATGTGTTTAAGGTAAGCTTGATGTATACAAGATAAAACCGTGAAACTGATATACTTAAGCTATGTAACATCACTGTATGATTACCTAAATAAACTCAGGTGTTTGAAAATGTTCAGGACTCTGCAACTGCATAGCAGATTTCCCACCACAGCAGCCCCACATAGCTTGGTAGCGTGTGCAATCACTCTTCCTTATAAGCGATTAGTTATTATTTTGTTCTTAATTGATTTGCTTGGCCCCTTCCATTGTTATCAGACCTATCGCAGGAGACTGTCTAGCCAAAACAGTAATGTATTGCAGATCCACGAGGCCTCTGTTAGCGATTCTTCATTCTCCCACCACCGAGTATGTTGAGAGAAGCTTTGACTGATTGTAGAGATGAGGTCCTTGTGGTTAAAAGGCAAAAGCCAGCTCCTCTAAATACAGGCTAAGTAGCCTGAAATAACAATGAGCCTCCATTCCATCATGGCCATCCCCATTTCCATTCATTCTTCTGCCCCACTCGATATTTTATTTTACTAGAAGTAACCACAAAATTAAACATGTAACACAGACCTGGTGCAAGCAAGCACTGGATACCACTGTCTGTAATGGGAGTAGGAGAGCCGAGTGTGCCCTTCGGTTTCCCTGTTTGTGTGTGGAGCTCGATTAGAGCTTGTCTCAAAGACGTCGTCTCCATTTTGACAGCTATGTGTGCCTACGTGGTGGAAGAAACCAATAATAGTTGCTCAATTGACTTTGGTCTAAAGTCACTCTGTGGCTGCCCACGCGTAATCAATTATATATGAGATAGATATATTTTTTCAGTCAGGTACTTGGATATTTAAACAGCTATACTGAGATGAACTTGTGTCTCATAGTAACTTAAATACTGAACCATGCAGCAGTAAAACATTAAGATCCTGGGGATTAAACTGTCAAAAATAAACACCCTTTTTCATCTTGAGTTTTCAGATCCTTTGGGCTTGAGAAGAGTTTAAAAGAAATTAAGTTACTGGCAGTAATGTTTGGTGATAAAACTCATGCTCTGCAGTGTACAATAGAGAAATGTTGTTTTTACTTTCATGAGCTGTAGCTTACAAAAACTTTACTTAAAAAGCAGTGCATCGTAGTTACAATCTCTAAATAATGTCACCTGCTATTTTGCTGTGACAGAAACCAGAGTTTCATCCACAGAGAGACTGACAGAGTAGATGAAATTCCTCTCCGAGCATGGAGCTGGCCCCAAGCTAGTACATGACTTAAGTGCCTCTTAAATCCTCAGGGTAGCCCTTCTGCTCATCTTCTGCAGAGGGGTATTTTCAGACAGTGCAAACTCTGCCTATATTCTTTAGGTCTTCAACACCCTGAATACAATTTAAAAAAAAAAAAACGATCTGCTTCATGTGTCAGGATGTTGGGGAAAAAATGAAAGTGCAGAAATCACCCCTTGTGCTGAACATTTGTAGAGACATTAAAGATGTATTATATGTCTGGAAACCTGTGATAGACAGCCTCATGGATGTAATTGCACTCAGAAAGAGTGCAAGAGGAAAGACCTAAACCTAAAAAAATGAAATGGCATATAATATTATAATATTAGGGTTGTTCTGATTGAGGAAACATATTAAAACATAAATTTGTGAAGTAAATTCATTTTATTCAAGGACATGAGTTTATAGTACATTTTTTATTTTATATTAAATCATGTTGTATCATGTATTCCCATATTCACTTTTAGAAATCTATCATAATCACTTACCTAGACACAATGGCAGTTTCAAATCACCTGTTTAAGTAGGTAATTTGCACCTGTGTATGGAGATATATACACACACACACACACACACACACACACACTCTATGACTGTAGCTAAATGTGTGTGAACATACATAGACATAGACATATGCACATATACATAGTTAATGTAAAAATCTACATTAAAATATTATGTCATGAAGTTGAACATGCCAAAATTAGAAAGCATGAGATTGTACTTGGTGCAGGTGGCCTAAATTCTGCTTCTTTTGCATTGTGATACAGACTTCCAGTACCTGATTCCATGTCCTTTTTTTCCATAGGACCCTTGCTTTATTCACTGCATGGTCTAGATGGTACTCAAGGAATGAGGCAGCTGTTCAACTTTCTTCTATATGTTTAACCTCCTGCCTTTCCTTATCAAGCAACATCCAAACTCAGCACTGGGTCATTTCTTTCTGAGAACAGGGTATTGCATTCATTGCTGAAATATCTAAGTGCCTCAGAAGCTGCAGTTAACTGATGATCACAAGACCTTCAGGCAACTAGAAACTATTCTCCTTCCTATTTTGTAGGTGGGAAATCGAGGCACAAAGATATCTCTGCCTGTATTTTGCATTGTCTCATGGTTATCTGACTTCCCCTAGCCTTAATCATGCAAGTCACAGTGAAGTCCCTGGCTTCGCACTGTATTGGCTGGGTGACTGTGTGTGAGATGTAATAATAATAACCTTAGTGGCTCCCTTTTGACAGGATGAGGGAACTACTGCTGCAGTAGATATTCAAGCTCAAGGAGTGTCTGAGCACAGGATTTTTTCCCCCATGCTCTCAAAATTCATGCTTATCTGTGATACAGCATTTGCACATGCTGAGTGCAACATGTAAAGTCAGCGTATCGTTAAGTGCTGCAGCATTTTCTTTCAGATGACATCTTGTTGTATAAAAAATATATATCACAGTCTCAGGCTTCTGTGAGTCCTTGCAAACTCTCAGACATCCCTTTACATGATTTTTCAAGGTCACTGAATCACCACCATGCATTCAGATCACTGTCTCATTGAAACCCTTTTTCTGTGTGTTGTTAAAATAAAAGTGTTTAATTCTAGTAACAAGAAAATGGATATTGATATTTTTTTAGTGTCTCCCAAGACTGTATTAGTCTTAAAAAGGCATAAAAAGGATCTTATTTACTTTTTTTGTTTTCTCCCAGTGAATGTCCCTTCGACTGTAATGGAGGCCATGTCCAGACAAGACACCCTACAGCCATTTAATAAAAGTAGCAAACTGTCCCCTGCCACTCCACAGC